>NW_026262701.1:41543277-51543277 GCF_021869535.1 Mytilus californianus | reverse complement strand
TTATAAACAAATAAACAAATAAACCAGTTTTGTATTCGTTTCAAATTCATTGAAATCAAACCAGAATTGACCAACAATATTTTTTGAAAAACCATAGATTTAAATAAAATTCACAGTGTAGCGTAAAATTGTAGGTAACGAATAATTATATTGTATGTGAATTTGTGTGTTGAACTAGAAAGACTTTGGCATGTCCGTTTTTTATGCAATTTAAAATTTTAGGACATGATTCATATTTATATAAAAAGTATAAAAGATACTAAGGGGTAATCGACCACTACGGCAGTAGTGCAACATTTATTGTAAGTCGAAGCACACAGCCAACAGCCAAAAAAAAAAGAAAGAAAAAACCATCAGATTCCGTCCACAAAACATTACACAGAAACAAAGAATTGAGCACTATAACATTTATAAATCTCAGAATAATTAAAATCTATGTCATTCAAATCTTAGCTTCAAGGTGCAGAATATAAACAGGTGTCTTCTTTTCCGTAAAATCTAAATTTAGAACCAAAGTTGAAACTGAAACTACACATGTATGATAAAAAAAGAACATGTTATTTTTTTCCTTTATCAAATTCCATTTTCGAAAGAATAGCGAAATTTGTTTTTTTTTGTTGTGTTTTTGGGTATTATTCAGAAGTAGTGAATACAATTTTGAAGTAAACTTTTCTATTCAAGTCTCAATTGAAGATTATGATAGAATAGAGTATAAGAGTATAAGGTAGGGGAAGAAGGGGAAGGGGTGAAGTAATAATGTATACAATGTCGGGGCCTTTTAAAGCCGCCTATACGGTATGCATTTTTCTCATCGTTGAAGGCCGTATGGTTGCCTATAATAATTGCTTACATTCACTTCATTTAAGGTAGCTGGGGTTTCTAAATGGTCGACGATAGATTTTTCTTAAACTTCTGTAAGAGACCTCTGGGTCAATGTAATTTCAAATTTTGATATAAAAACTGGGGATAACGGACCTTGTTTTTTCGTAATAATATATTGAAATTATCGAAATTGGGTTATTTTATATTGAATATATAGGGGAAACTTAACTTTTCCTTATCGAGGAAACATTTTCCGGTTTGAACTGTTTTACACTAGTCATTTTGGGGCCCTTTATAGCTTGCTGTTCGGTGTGAGCCAAGGCTCCGTGTTGAAGGCCGTACTTTGACCTATAATTGTTTATTTTTTACACTTTTTGACTTGGATGGATAAATCAATGGCACTCATACCACATCTTCTTATTTCTATTAAATGATGGAATGAGCGAAATTCGATGAGAGAATTGCTTTACATTAAAATACTTCTGAAATATCAAATAGAATTAGCGGTCAAGGGCCTTAATTTTTTTTGGAAAAATTCCAAAAATTTTGAATATACTTTATGACACTTAATTTTTTTATAGTTCAATCTTTAAATTTCAATTTGTAGGTATTTTTTTGTATATTGAATGATACTTTGTAAAATATTTTTAAAGCAAAAAAGTATTTTTGCAACATGACCAGAACGGGCCTTAGCATTACACTATACACAATGTTATAGCATTACAATTTACACAATACTACGGCATAACACTGGGAATGATCTGTGCTACGGGAATTTGTATCAAAAACTCCGATCTGTTTTATTTTGCTGAAATTCATCAGCGGGTATTTCTCTTGACCTCTTTACAGCCGTAAAAATTCTCAAGATAATAATTATGCAGATGCAGTTTTCTTATTTTTTTGGAGTCGTGCATGTGGATATTTTATAAATAATGGTACAAGAACTTATTTCCTTTGTTATTGAAACTCCAGCAAACATTATATCATGTTTTCTCGTGTAGTTAAAGAAAAGGGAAAGCGAACGAGACAGAAAATTTTTAACATAAAGTTGCAGAGTTTAGTCACATGCACGTGTGTGAACCTGACAAATAAAATGGGTTTTGTGCGCAATACTCCGAATAGCGCCGGAAATGGTGAGAATGAAAAGATGCAGAAAATTATATTTACTTTTTATTAAATACAAACATGCAGAAATACGATTTAAAAAAGACGAGTACACGCAATACCAATATCATAACCGATTATTCAAATATGTGTAGAATCATTCTGTCAACGCTGTGTTAACCGGGACAATTTCAACCAAACTCGATATTTGATTCATAAAAATTAGAACAATACAAGCATTTTTTTAAACAGATGTGACAGTCCGTCAAATTTAGAAAAGATGGAGTTGAAGCCTATACAGTAGCTTTCTTTCACTTGCAGTATAGTTATTTGCCAATTTGCATTTTTTTGGCAGCAGAAATATCCTTAAAAATTAGTCAGTTTATTTCCTTATCAATTGATGACGCTTGAGTATTTGCAATAATTAGCAAAATGGGTTATGCACACTCACGACTTTATTACGTCATTGTACGGTATAATAGCGTTATAGAGTAGAAGTTGTGGTGACGTTACAGTAGACATCAATAACGTCGCCAAATATTTTTTTTATGTTTTCCGCTAAAAATCAAACTTCCACACGATATAGCTAGAAAACTAGCACGGTTGCTAGGGACTTTCTTTGCAACATTGGATTCGCCGTTCATTTTTTAATCCTATATCGATTTTAAAAAAATTCTGTGGACCAACGAATTAGAAAATCTTGATAGAGTAAAAATGTCTGCCGATTTTTATGATTTTCCCTATATACCCTTTGTTTTTTTTTTACGTATCATGCTGTTAATTTAAAAAGATTGTATCTGAAAAACGAAAACGGTTTCCCCCTTTTTTTATTTTATTTTCTGATGTATTTTTATAAGCAGAATCCATACGTTAAATTTTAAAAAAATTTGTGGAGTAGTTGATTACGTACACTTCGCCTTAAGTCAATTAAGCGGATAGTTATTGTTCGATCGACTTTCTTTTCAAACTTTACACATGTTCATACGGCAGTACGAATAAGATTTATTCTTTTATTTTATTTTTTGATAATCAAATTCCGCCGATTTTAAAGAAAATCTAACCAACAAATAACGGCACTAGCATGCTGACACGAAATAATTTGGAATATTTGTTAAAGTCTCCCTCTCGACATGAGTGAGCCTCACTACAGATTTGATTCATCATCAAAATTGTTCTCAGTGGTTTAATCTAGTGCAATAAAATGTTAAATGTAAACATTGTTCCACATCTAAAAAGGATTCGACAAAAATGAGGTGCTTGCATGTTGACAACAAACTGATGACGGACGGACGGACGGACTAACGGTATTTTTCTTTCTCAATTTTCTGTGACTGCTTGTGCAATAGCTATATGCAAAATACCAAAAGAATTGCAGAACACAAAATAAATAAATATAGTTATATGTACAGTATATAGAATCTAACTTTTCCAAATATGGAAACCTTTGTATTGACTTGTATAAGTCATACCTTATTTCATTTTAGTAAATATAATCTCCATTTATAGATTTAGCTTATGATAATTAATTTAATGTTTAATAACTAAACAACTTATCTTGATAAAATATATCCTCATCGGTTTATCAGATAGTATTGTTCTTTTAAGGTAGATCGGTTGTCTTTTTCTGAGCATCCCTTCTGGGCATGTTGCAAAAATTCCTTTTTGCTTTATAAATATTTTTACCAAGAAACATTCAATATACAAGAAAAACATCTAAAACTTGAAATTAAAAGATTAAACTATCAAAAATGTGTTATTTAGTGTATTTAAAACTTTCAGAAAACATCCTTTTAAAATCAAGGGCAGATAATTATACTGAATTTGATAGGACAATTTGTTTATTGTTTTTTGATTTTTCAAGACAATAAAAACCCTATTTTCATTTGACATTTCGGAAGTATTGATGAAAAGCAATTCTTTCATTGAATGTTAACCTATTCTATCGTTTAATGTTTCCTCAATAAGGAAACATGAAGAATTCCTTATATAACCCATATAGAATAACTGTGATTTCGTTAATTTCAACGTATTTTAGCCGAGGCGAAAAAAGGTCCGTGACCTCCAGTTTTCACATTGAAATGTGAAAGTACATTGACCGCGAATTCTTTTAAAGAAGTTGAAGAAAAATCTATCGTCGAACATTTAAACTCCCCAGCTACCTTAATGACAAAGAAAATAGACAAAAAAAAACGTTTTCACTTATGTAACCACACTTTCCTGTTAACCTATATTTAAAAATTCCTTAAAGCGGATATTTAAATGATAAATTTAGTTAACTATGAAACCTTCTCTATGAAGTTTAAACATCACCTTTCTAGAACAATGCACTAAATAGAAATGGATATGATTCTTTAAAAAATAATCTATACACAATATCATATGATGTTTTTGCGGATGGTTTAATTTATTACGACTTGCCATGGCCAGTAAATGGTTAAATGTTTCCGTATAATGAATAGTCTAGTACCCGCAATATGTGTTTGTATAATAATCTTGATCAGTTGGGTCAGTATGCGCAATTGATTTTAGGTAGGCGGTAATGGTAACATTTTCTTTTGTAGCTCAGTCCATATCGTGAACTTGGATATGTATCATGGCTCATTTTGAAGCTGAGACACTTACACATGTGTGTAACGATTTTTGGGTTGGTAAGTGTGATTCTTGTTCCCGTCAAATGCCCAACCCATGCTGAAAGATAGTGGAAAATGTCACTCATCTCATGAAATAATCCCAAAATTCTCAACATACAAAATCATTAAAAACAACTGTCCTTTGTAATCATTTTTACAGGTTTATGTTTTTAAATTTTTTTTTTCATATCACATCAGCTCTATGAGACACCAACCCTAGTTCAGTTATGTCAATTTTTACAATCAAAGCTTCCACAATTCGATGGCGGACTAATATTTTAATGAGGTTCATAAATAAAGGCAACAGTAGAATACTGGTGTTCAAAAGTCATTCATCGATTGAGAGAAAACAAATCCGGGTTAAAAACTAAAACCGAGGGAAACACATCAACTATAAGAGGGAAAAAAAGGAACAATAGGAAAACTGAAGTGCAACAAAAACAAACGCCAACGTACATAGAAACGAACTATTTGATAACAACTGCCATATTCCAGACTTGGTACAGGACATTTAAAGAAAAAATGGTGGGTTGAACCTGGTTTTATGGCTATCCAAACCTCCCGCTTTTATGACAATGTTAAAAAATATCGCCAACATGGCAACACTACATGACAGAAATACAGCACAAACACACGCAAGAACACTCATCACAGAGAAACGCACAAACAAATAATATCATAGTCGACACAACATGCAAACCGCCGAACAACAACGAACATCTTCCATCAACGACAGACACCACAGGACATCGAAAACAGTGATGCACTTACGTAACGAACATGCAATCTCGAACTTTATACAATTATTTTCACAATACCAGTCCAAACAATTTCATGACAATGATGGACTTCAAACGATAAGACATAACACATTATCCAACCGAAACCATAACAGAAACATCAAAAATAAATACATGAATGTTGGATGTACAAAATACCGAGACACGTCGTATAGCAATGTAAATTCACCCTCGGTATAACAGTCATATTCGGGAGTAGGTCACGTTCGGTATTTAGCAGACAGACGACATATCTGTCTTCCTCATTTCAAGGTCCATTAGGGATATTAACCCAGTTCCATTTAAGATGGAAATATATCAAGCAAAGAAAAACATATAACATACACAAGTGCATCCTTACCAGCTACGGTTAGGACCGAACAAACAGCAATTGTTTAAACACATTTTCTTCTGTAGTGTTTCATTTGTGCAATTCATTGCACTTTTTACATGTACTTTTTTATGTTGTTCTTATTGAATATGCATGGCTTCCTTTAAGTATTTAAAGTTTGATAAAAGTTCACAAATAATAAATAATTTAATGATTTATTAATAACAGATGTTTTTTTTAAAAATACCTCGATGCGTTATTCTACAAAGATGCGTTATCTTGACAAAATAAGACGGAAGAGAAATACCTGTCAGCCAATAATTTGAATGTATGACACTTGAAAAGCTTAAAATGAAACTAATTATAAATATATTCCTAAAATAAGCAATTTGACTTACACAATTTTACGACTGTACTTTTGCAAACTTTATCTTTGGTTTAATGATCTGCAAAAAGAAGAGATTTTTTATGCAAAGTCTTCAGACATGGTCACCTTTTTGTCGTAAAATTATAATTGCAATTGTAAAAAAGTATAAAAATTTGACGTCATAATTGAATTTTGACCAATGAGATCAACCAAATCATACGTTGAGTATAAAACTTATATTAAGCCATCGAGGGGATTCCGTTGCAACAGCAATATATCTTGAATTGACCAAGTACAGCTAATTTATGACGCTCGAGTTTTTCTTTCATTTTGTGGTCCAACATAGGTAAAATATAACAAGTTTATTGTGAAAGACTATTGTAGAATATAAAGATCATATTTATTTGACTTGACAGTAGATCGTTTAATTTGGAATTTTGTAAATGTTTACAAAGTAACAAACTCTAGGTAAATTTTGCTAAAAAAAAGAGCAAATACAACATGTACAATGTCCTATGACTGCTTGTGTAAGAGCTGTATGCAAAAAAGTAAGATAACAAAAATACCGAACTCCAAGGAAAATTCAATATGAAGAATACATAGATTCTAACATTTTCAAATATGGAAGTATTGATTTGGGGATCTTATAGGTCATATCTAATTTCATTTTAGTTAAAATAACCTCCATTTATAGATTTAGCTAAACAGAAGGCCAATATTTATAAAATTAGATCATAATCGGTTTATTATACATTATTGTTCGTTTAATGACAACGAAAACAGAAATTCGTTCTTCGCTTATGTAATCACACACTTTCCTGTTCACCTGTTTTTAGATTTTTTAAAGTAGATATTTAAATAATTAATTGACTTAACCATGAAACCTTATCTTTCTATTTTAAAAACGCCCCTCATGAACAATGCAACAACAGCAAAAAAGAAACAGAATGTGACATGTATGATTTATTTAAATATAACCTATACACAATATCACATTATGATTTTTAGGGATTGATTAAATTATCACGGCTGTACATGGTTAAAATTTGTCAGTATGATAAATAGTCTAGTACCCACAATATGTGATTGTGTATTAACCTTAATCAGTTATGTTCAAGACGGAAATATTTTTAAAAAATACATCATATATACAAGTACATCCTATCCAGCTACGGTCAGGACCGTATAAATAGTAAATTGTTATATACATTTTCTGTATTTTTTACATTTGTGCAACAGTTCATTGGACTTCCTACATGTATTTACTTTTATTATTGTATTGTTTTTATTCAAGTTGTATGGCTTTCTTAAAGTATCTTAAGTTTGGTAAAGGTTGAGTTCACAACAAATAAATAACTTATTGATTTAATTTTTCACATCCTAATTTGATGAAACAACTATGTTCAAACCAAAAGTCTAACCACTGAAAATAAATCGTAGGCCAAACTAAATTATTGAGTAGTTTTAAAGTATCACAATCACAGGTTCAATTATAAAACTGAAGAAAAGTAAGGGTATCGTCAAATTTTCTACACAGATGTCTAATAATTTTAAAGAGTTACAACTGAATACTTTTAAAAGATATTGGAGCTTACATTGACAAGATTACAAACGGTAACACAAGCATTCGTTCTTATGACAATCTCGTAAATATGTGTTGGACGGATTTACTTTTACCATTTTCAGAAGTATTTAAGAAAAATAAACGTACTTACCTATAACTTAACTATAAAAGATGTTTTGTTAAATACCTCGCGATAGATAACTAATGCACAAAGTTTATAAAAAGTTGTATGTACATACATTCCAACCAGATTTCCTTCCTTAAAATAAAATAACGAAAGCAAGTTACAGTATGATCATTTTATTTACGATATTTACATTTAAAAATACTAAATGCGGTTTCTCTGAATTCTAACAATAGGACAAGTAAATTCCTTTCAAGGTGTTGTAAGTTTCAATTGATATTGTGTTCGTTATTCATAATGTATATGGTAATTCAATCATGTACGTCATCTATTGTTACATTTAGATATTCATTGATAATAAACCGCCTCAAAGGGAAAATCAAATATTGGGACTTTTTCAGTTCCATTTCATGGTATTTCTATAATGTTTGTACAGATTCACCTTAAATTCTACTCGACCAAAGCAAGACAAATGCAGCTTTCCATAATACGTTTTACCAGTATTTTCCTCTAATTCAAAAAGGCAAATATCCACCCAGCAGTGATGTCAATACAATGGTAGTAAAGAACGTAAGATACTTTTCCCCGCGCATATCAGGTGTTTCTGGAGCGATATCGAATTGCATTATTATATCTAATTCATACGTTTCATTAGGTGAATATTTGATACAAAAATGTTGTAACACATTCATGCCTCCTGACTCATTTTATGCAGGTTGCATAATACGATGTGACTTATTCAATTTTCAATATACCAAGGATTGCATGCGTCATGTATAACAGGCGCGGTATGGTTACGTTGGATCGGTGAACACATTTTTTGTCGATTTTGTATTTATTGTTATCCGTCAATACTGAATCAAGATTTCATACGTTAATCTTTTAAACTAATTTCTGCATTTAAAAGTTGTATTGCAATTTTACAAAAGAAAGGCAAAAAATATCAAAGGGACATTCAAACTCATAAGTCGAAAATAAACTAACAACGCCATGGCAAAAAGAAAAAGAAAAACAACAGCACACAAAACACATAATTGAAAACTAAAGACTGAGCAACAGTTTGTTGTTTTACACGAAAAATCGAGGTCGATAATAGGTGCTCCGGGAGGGTAAGCAGATCCTGCTCCACATCTGGCACATGTCGTGTTAAAACAACAAGAAAATTCCTCATATTAGCTGAAACGATTCGGTATTGTATTAATTTCGATATTTTACCTTCACCATGGTTGTTATGCTATAATTTTGCTGATTTGAAACCTGGAACGAACATAAACTGTAACAATACTGTGTGGCCTGTCGTGACCAAATGGTTGAAAACATTTGCTTAAATATATTTTATCAATTAACATGCTTATGTAGAGACATTATTCGATAATGGTTTAGTATGTTAATGAATAGGAATTTCAATTAGGATCTCTTGCAGTATAAGTGAAGTTAATAAATGGAAGTCGACAATAATATTCGTTTGTAGATAAGGATCTTTGAATTTGATTCCCGCTAGGTATCAAAGTTTAAAAACGTTCTTGATGTTGTCATATGCTTTTACATTTTGAAGGTGGATCATCACAGATAGAATTTTCTTGTTATTTGACAAAGGGTATTTGCAATTTTACATGCTACAAGTCGTGCAAAATTACCCAAATTTTTTTTTCAAGTTGAAAAAATTGAATTGAAAAATAAATTGGTATTTGATAAAACAATCTAAATAATGCAATAAATAACTTTTTTTTTTCTTTTTTTAGATAAACAGTCTTACACATTAATCTCATTTGTTAACAACCCTTAACTTATCCTTAAGATCATACGCACATTGTACTATTCAATAGCCATACATGTCTTTCTTTTCAATTGTAATACAATCTGTTTAATACAATGATATATACTTTATGTGAGCAATACCAGTAATTGTTTCAATTTCTATACTTATATCATCTGCACTTAAAAGACAACTGTCAGCATTATAAAAACAGCCGCGGCGTACATGGTCTACACAGTACTATTAGCATGTGTATACAGTTTCTACATAAAGGAATACTATTAGGCATGTAAATATTTATCCCATATTCCATATAAAACCGTACTACCAGCAGAAGTGTCCAAATGATACGAGTGAATACCAATACCAGAAGCCCCTGTAATATATTCATTGATTAGAATGCTATAAAATGATATCCAATATTCAATGTTTCAAACATGAGATTCTATAAAGATGATATTCAACATGTTCAATGTTCAATGATGAAAATGATATTCAGTATTCAATGATGAGAATAATATTAAAATGATATTCAAAGTCTCAAACATGAAAATGCTATAAAAATGATATTCAGTACTCAATGATGCGAATGCTATGAAAATGGTATTCAATGTTAAAAAGTTAGAAAGCTATACCAGATCGATTTATTATAGATTTTGAACGTCATTGGATATACATTCAGTATTGCATTTCAGAGTGAGGACGAAACTGCCTGTATGACAATATGCCAGTTAAGGAATGTGGAGCGAGGGATCTCCACGTGGGGATGAGACAACATGTCTCATCTGCAGCCGGCGGTGTGCAAGATCTGTATGGGGGATAACCAATTTGTTTGGAGAGTAGCATAGGCATATCAAAACTAGCACTGGAAAACAGGCATGAGAATGCTATAAACTATATTCAGTATTCAAACATGCTAAATTTCCTAAAAAAAATTTGTGAAGAAGATGCCAATCTGTGCAGTTTTATGCAGTTAATGAAATATTTTTTTCTAAAGCTCGACGCTCTCATCTTTGAATACATGTTATATGCAGTTAATAAAATTAATAATCCTTTTGACGTGTTTGTCAAAAGTTCAAAGTTCACAACTATAAAAACTTTTAAATTCTGGGGTGGTATTGGGTGCTTATGTATAATGCTGTCTGTAAAGTAAACATTGTGTGTAAATAAAAGTTTCAAAAAATCAATCATGTTAATGTATTTAATACTTTCAGTTCATCAGTAACTCCCCCACAGCTTATACAGCAATAAAACATATTTTACACACTGTCTCTACATTTACATAAATAAAACACCTTGTTTAAAACATATATAATCATGATAATAAAATTTCTTTATAATATTCTTAAAGTAATAAGCAAACTGTATGGTTCCTTGGTTTTGGCAGATTTTAAATGTAAAATAGTCTATTTAAAAGTTGTATGTTGTCAGATTCTAAGGGTTCATGTATGCCTGAAATAGCAACACTCCAAGTTTGTTAACAATTTGGTTCAGAATCACATACTTCTGGACTCTTTGGGCACTGATGAGGCTCACATTAGTGCTTGCTTGTAGTCAATATGTTAAAATGGTATATCCTGCATGATCTGTTTGAATGGTTGGAGAAATAATGTCCACATGGAAAAAGAATCTGAACATACCTATGGGTACATGTTGTAATTAGGAGGCTCTGGTATCAAATTTTTTATAGTTGAAGTATCTGTTGCAATCCTGTTTGAACATGGGAACATTATGAACTAGATAAATTTGAGAACTGGTTGCTGAACTGTGCTTTAAACAACAATTGAAAGATGATATATTGTTTAAGATTTTCAAACTGGTGATACTAAGATAAGAATACCGGCAATGTTCAAGTATATATGTCGGTATGACTAAGCTTCAGTTGATTAAAATGTAAAGTTTAATAATCCACGCCTGGACATTGTTCGTCCCATTGACATATAAGTCCAGCTGTAGACACATCTACGGTAAAATAAATCACTGTAAACTGATAGTGTTCAGTGTCTTTCATTGTAAATTTGATGAACTCAGTGTGCATACAGGAGGAGCATGTCTCCATTTCGTCAGCGTTTGAATATGCAAATAAAAGAAACAAAAAAAGGGGTCAGTAATAGGCAATATCAAATGCTGTACTTATGTTAAGTCTATAAATATAGATATATATATATATATTTGTAAAACAAGCAACGTAACTGTTTAACCCATTTAGAATCATTTGAAATGTGAATTAAATTATTGAATGTCAACAAATGTCATTCCTCAACTTTCTAAATCAGTAATGTATATATAGATGCAAAATATCCGTAATATCTTTTTAAAATATCTATATCAAGCGCATGATGCAAGGAGGTATTCAGCATATAGAATATACTATGCTATGTGATTGTTAGAATTATGTGTCTCTTAATTATAAAAAAAACTAAATTAAAATAAAAAGTTTTAAAATCTTTACAAAATTGTAATAAATTACTTTGCTCATCCTGGCCGGGCTTTTAATATCTTATCTATCTTTAGATCTTGAAACTATTTTAGTAATTGTTCTGCAATAAGTGGGGTATGTTATAAGGACATCAGCAAACATATTAATATCACCGAAAGAGAGAGACAAATAAAAATATATTTAGTTATACAAGTAAATAAAGATGATGGAATGAATCCATATTTGATGGAGCTTTTTTTTGAATATTCATGTTAAGATATGTGAATAAAAGTTCATATAATTGTTTGTATATAAATCAGTTAAATCTGCTAGTCTCTTGTTTGCCTGAAATTTAGAAATTTGAAAGAAAATTCCAATCACAATACATATGTACATAAAAAAATGAAAGTTCAATACAAATAAACTTGCCTAGAACAGTTATTTAGAAGGTAAAGCCAGTTCATAAACACCAGAAGGAAATCTCTCTGTATGATCACAAATACACATGGATCTATAGTATGTGGATCTTATGATATTAGTCTTGCTCTATCTCATAATTAACTCTCTAACACAGTTACAAACAAGTATTGCTGGTCATCCAAATCCTGGTTAAAAAAATATAAAAGTGTACATGTACTCGGTACTACACAAATTTGCAAACATTGAAAACTAAGTTGTGTATGTGTTAATAAGATTCAAAAGTGAAATAAAGCAAGTTCATGTGCAAAGCAGTAAATATTAAAAAATCAGTTGGTAGCAGTTCAGTAATGCAGCCAGACAATGATAAGGTTAAACATTGTTCATGTCCAGTGGTATAAATTAAAATAATATTAAATTGAACAATAGTACTGTTAAACTATATCAACTAGTCAGACTGCTATCACTGACCTTCAGATAATATACGTATTGTTGTGTAATTAATCTTTATAAGATCTTGTATCATATCCTGCAATTTCCCACCAACGGTGTTTGTTTGTGACATGTATCTGATTAAGAAAAGATTAGTGGGCCTCCTGGAGAGATTACAGTTGTAACTTCAAAGTGTCAAGTGCTAGAGAAATTAACCTCTAGATATAACAAGTGGTCTATGTATGTTAATTTGATGTATCCATAATGTCAGCATCTTATCATTACATTGATTATATTGGTAAACTGGAATCACTGTTTGTAAAAACAATACTTATTTTACATACAAGTAAAATACATATACAAATATAATAATATAATAGCATCAGTGATTAATTACGTATTTGTTTTTCAATTACAAACAAGTGTGAAATGATTTTTTATATTTTTTTTCTTATATCAAATTATTTGTCACATAATAAAATATAATGTTATTCATCTTCAATCATATTTTAATCACACATATTACAAAATCTGTTTTCTCTTTCAATATTATGAAATCTATCGGTTTCGATGTTTAGGCAGTGTGCAAAAGTTCAAAAAGTCAATGGTGGATTTATAAAAGGTATCCGAAGAAGGAGATTTATACGGAAACAAACTAGTACCTGTTATATATCCAGATTGATCTTCATTCTGCATTACACAATCCTTTGCATCCTAAAAATCCCTGTTATCCATTCATGCTCTAAACAGAAATCATACAAATAAAAGTAGAGCATGTTCCTATGTCAGCAAACAATGAGCAAATACACACAGCTCTTTGTTTTATAGAAAGGCACTGGAGACATATTATTTGTTTGCAACATCTTAGATTAACACATACCAAAATATACAATAAATGGAAAATATTAAACTTGAAGCTTTCATACTGGTCAACCATAAACTACCAATTACATCAGTAACAATAGTTGTAGTTGTAAAGTAAAAATAAAAGATATGTGAAATTGTTTAACATAACACACTATGGACAATACAGAAATAGTGTTGTGCACAGTTTACCTTTCAATACATATAACCACTTTTTGAAAATCATTTTAAACAGATAAAATATTTTATCCTGCAATCAGCAAACTATTGTTCAAATACATGTGACAGGTGTATAGATATGTTTTTGCTTTACTTTAACGTGAACAAATAAAGTATCCTGTTATCGTGCTTCTATGTTGAGCGAATGCAAAAAGTAAAAAAATCACTGTAAACGTCACAGTGTATTTTTGAGTCCTTTTCCTTGTGTTTGCTCTAAGGCAATTTTGATTTCTATAAAAAAAAAACTTTTTCTATTTTGTAAAAAACAAAAACAACAGTACAAAATGAGCAAAGCTCAGTGAGACTCACTTCTCGTCATGGTTCTTAAGCTAGTACAAAAAATATTTTCCGACATCGTACATATATCTATAATTGTTTACAATATCTACATAATACAGCAATATCTGTAAACGATATCTATATAATACAGCAGTATCTGTAGATATATAATGTCGTCATTATACTGCAGTTTATGTATATGATATCTACATAATACAATGAATATAGCAGTAGCTTTATATATTTAATGTCGTCATTATACATGTTACACTGCAGTATATGTATATAATATATTTACAATACAAAAGTAACTAAAGTGTATATAATATCTACATCATACAGTAGTATTTGTATACGATATCCGAATAATGGAGCTTCAGTATCTGTAAGCAGTATATGCTTAATACAGCAGTATCTGTTAATATGTACGATAAATGATTTACTGGAATTGAAGCTGAAACTTTTTTTTATACCGGCACTAATCGAAAAATGAGTTACGACACGAATCACGATCTGCCTGTCGCATAAAGCAGTCATGCAATATTGACCTCACCAATTTAACATTTATTTAGTTGAAATATCAATAACGGTATTTGCTTGTGTATGTTTTTAAATGTTAAGAAAGTTTATGGAATGGAGGATTATAAAATTCTTTGCCAAAACTTGAGATGCTACAAGATCTAAAATGATTCTCTTCGTTTATTTGAATACTATATTATTGCTTTAAGACCACAGATGGTTTGGGCTGGAAATATTATGTCCAACTCTTAACTTCTTAAATTTGGAGTACATGTACCTCAAGTCCTTAATCTGAAAAATGCAGAAAAATGAGGGATTTTCCTTTTTTCAATGTGGTTTGGCTAAAATCAAATCAATCATTAAATGCATCGGTAAATACAAATTTGTATAATTCAGGGTGTATTTGGAATTTTTAAAATTATTATCTGATATATTTTGTAACTAATTTTGCAGTAAATTTTTAAAAGATTTTACCCAGTTATCAAAGTTTGACTTTGGTGATGCTATTCTGGCAACTAGCTTGAACTTCGGACTTTTGTTATTTTTTCAAAAATTAGTTTTACTATTGTAAATGCAAATGCATTGTTGTTATAATAAATTTAAATGGAAAAATTGTCATTCTCATTTTTTTTTAATGCTCTTAATATGTACCTGTATCTTTCAAAATCCTGATTAATTTTGTGACATGAGTTTCTTGCAAGCATATAATGTTGTTTATACGGAATTATCAAACTGCACAAACATAAAGACACGGTCACTAATATGATCAAATGCTTGACATTGTTCATGCTAATTTGCTTTCTATTTTCTATACCCGACACTCTAAACCGGCACTATTAACATAATTAAGTAGGAACTTTGTAAAGTTTTTGACCCATAAATTAATTATTATTCTTTCCAATCGTCAGTTCGAAAATTTCAAAGTCAAAAGATACACATAAGATGGTAATATAGTGGACAAGGATTACCAGATCGTTTTTGCCTTATATTTCAACCTTACATATACTGTAGCCCAAATAAAAAAAACCCATGCAAATTTGCAATGTAGATTTTTTGTTCTATCTTATACTTACTATGTCATTTTTAATGGATAATGTTGTAACATTTTACCTCTGTCATAAATATGTGATTGGCCCTGTTATAAATATCAGTTACCAAAACAGTTCTGTTGCTTAATTGGTTGAAATTTCTTTAATCTATCTGTATCCTGAGAACAGGTAAGAATTTCTAATTATTATTGTATTAGGCAAGGTCACCTTGACATTAAAAAATCAGAATTGTTGATATATGAAAATTAACGAAAATGGTATCGTTTGATAATTAAGTTTAGGAGAAAATATTGAAAAGCAATATACAGTGATTTTGTCTATTACTATTTTTATCTAAATGCATTTTTATTCTCCAGAAAAGCACAAGCAGATACCACAGTGGAAAAAACTAGAGCCAGTTTGAGATCTAGTACAAATTCATTTACTCATGTTGCTGGTTTACAAGAAGAACTTTACTCTCCTCTTTCTAGTAGTCGTACTCCTAACTCCGCAGAATTCTCTCCAAGTATTGTTAACGGGGAGACAGCTAAAGAATCAGTTCCGTTACTGCTAGTCTCATCTACGGAAGAAAATAGGCTCGAGACACCAAAGTCTAAAGCTCAGTCTGGTATCTATGATAAGTTTTATAATAAGCAGGTTAAAATAGTTGTTGATTTTATTAGTTAGTGAATTATAACTTATGCATCATAATTTCGATTGTAGTTTAAATCTTATTGCGTAATGTTGGAATATCACTTTTTATTTATTTCATTTTCATATGAAATATCTATTCAGACTGAACATTTTAGCTCAGATATAATTATTTTTTAATTTCAAAAACAATCCCAATAGGAAGTCATCATGATGACGTATTGATAGATTGGGCGTAAGATGAGTGTACTAATCTTACACAGTCAAATAAATCATAATGTTGGTAAATGCAATACAGCATGTATCAATTGATTTAGATAATAATAAAATCTAACCTACTACAAGTCAGATTTCAGTTAAGCAACTTTTGGGGTTACAAATTACTATCGGGTTTGGATGTAAACTTCCTCACAGGTATGAATGATGAAAATTTACGTTTTGTTCAATGTTGATTTAAGAAAAAGTCTTCTTTCAAGAAAAGAAATAGGTCTAATTTTCAAGCTGATTTCCACGAACTTCTACGACTCTTATGAACATATGTGTGGTAAAAAGCGGATTAATATAAGTCATCTTATTCATATGTTTAACACCACAAAGTCTTGTATCTGCGTTAACTTGAATTGTAGGTTATGATTTCACAAATCTGTATATTTCAATTTGTTTCATTGGAGATAAGGAATTATAACAATCTACAAACCACGACTTCTTATCACACGAACGTGTATAGCGATGGCGTCCATTTTACTATTTGCTGCACTCTGTTTTTTAACAGCCGATGGTATGTGCTTTTAATTTTGTTATGATTAGCTTCAACACTTTGCTTTATTGTCCTAATGGCTTTCTTACTGATTCGATAAACATTGTTTTCTTTGATTGGGAACTTAACAGTATTTGTCGCAAAGCATGAAATGAAAATAACACTGTACTAATTTCGTGCGTTCGAAGCACTTTTCTGGATTTACCTTCATCGGGAATGCTCATACCCAAACATTTGAAAGCCAAGGAAGTATACGAATTTAACCTACGTATAAATCCTAAGCACATAAGACCATAAAAATCATCAATAGGGATCATCAATAGGTTGATTAAAATTGTAAGATTTGAGGTAAGAGCTTTGCTTATTGTACGTGTTGTATAGACACACAGGTACATAGACTATGATCAACAGCTATAGTCGACGTTTAGATTGCTGCCGCTCTGACATATATCCGATTAAATATTTCCACATCCATATGTTAACATATCAAATATGCTTTTATATATCTTATAATATCTATTGTACTATGCAAAATTCGTAAATTGCACAATTCTCAGTATCTGGTGTCATGCTTCAAAGCATGTATATAAGTGACTGTTTATGGACCAGTTTCTCCTCGTGTCATCTTTGCAATTCGCGTTGAAGCAATTTTAATTTCTTTGAAAATTAAAGACATGTGCCCAAAAAAAACAAAGAGAATATTTAAGCAACTTAAAAACAATGTACATAATATTTAAATATATAATTGATTGTAATCTATAAGAAATTCAAATACATGTTCAGCGGACCTCAAATTTCTTCGAAACCGCATCGTGGTCTCGTGGTAGCTTGCTTGTCACAAGTGCGGGAGGTCAAACTAAAAAAGTGAAAATTTATATTTGCTGCTTTCCCACTAAGTATGCTGTCATTAGCAAAGACTGGTCGGATTGAAATAAGAAAAACGTGTCCATGTACGAAGCAGGGTTTCAATTCATATCATTTAATTATGTTTACGTGCTGAATCTGAATTTTATTTGTCACTGGACGTTAAACAGGCATCAGTCGTCTATTTTCGTCGTATTTCAAAAATTGGTAAATAATAATTTTAAATTGTGCGACATAAATATCTATTTTGCATTATGAAATTTAACAATATTATAATGAACAGGTTTTAACTTCTGCTTGTTTCCGAAAATTAACTATTGTAATATTACGACAAACAGATAATTTTGAAGGCTGTGACATGAATAATTATTTCTAATTGTTTCTTATGATCTCACACAGTGTCACGTTCTCCATTGGCAACCACTACAGCATCAAATTGCTCGGACGCGACTTTTGTCAACTGTAGCGACAGTCATGTGTGTAGTGATGCAAACTTGAGAAAATACTGTCCTGTGACCTGTGGAGTTTGCAGTACGAAAATATCAAGTTAGCAATTTTTATATACATATTATCAAAAACATAATTTATTCTAATTGAATCTGCCATTGACATTTTTTAACTACAATTTGGTATAGAACATCATCGATATTTCCAAAATGAACATGAACTTGTCTAGTCGAGTATTTTTATTAAATTGATTGGGGTTTTACACATCAATATATCAATGAAATATGCCTTTTCTTTGGTATGCAAATACAATTATATTTTTAAACTTAACATTTGTTTTCATTTTTCCATCTTCCTCGCGAAAAAAAACAGTCGTCATATTGAATAACGTATCAGGTACTAACAATGTTTTAAGTTTTGTTATTATGAGTTGAGGCAGGCTGAGGCAAGAAAGATTTTAGTTGTTATAAGTGATTCTTGTTAGAGAAATCGGCATAACCCAAACCTAAATATGTCAAAACTTTTTCTTTCTGTGGTTCCTTACCTGTTTGTAACAGTTACCCAACAGAAAACTAAAAAGCAATAGTGGATGCCTAAATGATATTGAATAGCACCGTAATGGAAGGGATTGATTACGTTTAATGCATTTGGTACGAAATATTTGTCACTGGACGTTACGCAACCAACAATCATCAATCTTTGATGCAAGAAGTTGTTTATTAAAAAAAAATTCTATTCCATTTTTAACTTTATTTCTATTTAGTTGGAATGCATACCAAAAGATTAAATGAAACATTTAGAAACTGTTCATTAATGAATGCTGTAAGAAGAACACAACTTGTATTTGGATTTAAGGAGAAATTTATTACGATAAAAAAAGAAATAAAATAATGATTCAATAAAACACAAATACAAGTAAGCAAATAGTTTTTCAAGTGCCTCAAAGTTTAGTTATTTTTTTCATTAGAATTTACTTTATAAATTTTCTAGATAAGCACATCACCAAATGAAAAATTTGGTTTGTCTTCATTGATCTACAAAGAGAATAATGGACGACACGACATTCTTTGGATACATTTAAAAGCAACTTTCATATTTAAACCCGATTTAAGATAGAATATCTGAATTTTTAGTTATAATCTGGTGTTTGAAAGTATACAAACGACAACGCTGATACTAATATGTATCTAATTATGTCTATATATCTAATATGAGGATCAGCACAATTTTTGAAATAAAAACATGTATAATAATGCAATTCGTTTAGAACGATAATTTTCATTGGACGTTGACATATATTTTGAAGGGTTAGATTTCACGTTCTACCTGTCCATAACTAGGGAAAGCCACCATTTTGAATTCTGATTTTTTTTTTTTTTTTTTTTTTTGGGGGGGGGGGGGGGGTATTTAATTTCTCTTTAAATAAACACAAAAGCCACAGTGTGTGCCTCAAAATCTGTTTGTCAATGTTTATTCAAATGTTTAAGTTTGACATCGGGAGTATGACGTCACATTGTTAAGATGCCAAGGAAGATGTAACAATTTCGCGGATTTTTTCATTTATGGCATTTTAAGCCAAAATATTTACTAAAATGGAATTTATTTAAATATGTGGAATAAGAATGGAGATCACCTATTGTATTTTAAGCTTGGCCTTCGTAAAACTTGATTGTACTGTCGCAAATTGAGTTTACCTAGCGACGCGTAGCGGAGCTAGGTTCGCTCAATTTGCGATAGCAAAATCTACGTTTTATGAAGGCCAAGCTTAAAGTACAATACAGTTATCTCCTAATTGTAAAACAGTTAACGCTAAAGACAAAAGAAAATATGAAATAACCAATCAAACAAGTTTATGTATAATTCGTCTGTTGGATATGTTGATACCTCGAATAAAAGATTTTTTTCAAACCCTGTACCATATTGTAATAATGCTGAAATACTAAATATTTTGATAATCAAGACATCACTACTTAAACAAACAGGAATCAGTCATCCAAATGGGAAGTAGTAATCCGTTTGGGATATAAATGTCCAAATGGGAAATAAATAATTTGTGCCAAAAAATCATTTTTGATTATTAGGAAAATATTACAAAGTGCAAATGATTACACAAAGGCAACAACTTTTGGTAAGCAACTTTTTCAGGTTAGCTGATTGTTTATGAGATTGATCTCTCTGAGCAAAATGGTTTTAAGAGAAAATAATCTAGATAGTTTCATATTTTCTGGAAAAGTCGATAACCAAAATTTGTTACAAATGATCTTAACACATGTACTTTTTAACATGTTTAATACTTTTCCAAAATTCCGAAATTCTGATTTGTTGCCCTAAACATTTATATCCGATTTAAAAAAGTATATTCTAAATGGATTAACTTGTTCCAGTCTGTTAAACGAAGTTTAAAAATATGTTCCAAATATTGTCTGTACATACTGTAATGATGGCTTACATATATGAATAACAGATAATGTGAAAAAAGCAAGAGCATCACAATATAACTCAGTGTATATTTGTAATTGGATTTCGTGTAGCATTTAACGAATGAGACAAATAAAGGACAGTTGTATAGGTGTACGAACTGTGTGGTCAACACAAGAAAGACCAACAAGAACATACAAGACCAATTTCAGGCAATAAGAAAATTATTGCAAATGATATCAAGTGTCCCGATATCATGTTCTTATCCTGATTGTGTGATGTGATATTTGTCGCAATTCCTTGTTTTTGAAGCCATTAATATGTCAATTTTGTTGATGATCTAATATATTCTTTGCGATTAAAGATATGTTGTTGTCATTTAATTTCAGATGCTTGCTATGATGATCATGTCTTTAACTGCAGCAAAAATGTTTGTGGATTTCCCTCTCTAAAGAAATTCTGTCCAGTCACGTGCGGGGTATGTGGTAAGTATACCATATCCATAACAAGTTTGGAATTCAACATTTAGTCTTTTTAAAATTAGTTATCTTAGTTTCATTTCAGAGTTATGTTAAAATTTTAAGCAGAGGTAATTTTTTTTTAAACATTTTTTATGAAAATGTGCATTTACAGGAAATTGTTTATTACTGTAATTACATTTGTTGTTTTGAATGGAATTATGACCCGAATGAAAATAAGTTTTGACAAGATTGATAAAAAGATTTTGAAAACGAAGTGCTTGGCTTTTTTTTTTTATCTTAATGGTAATACAAACAGCAGAATTTAAATTAACGAGAAATTCAATATAAATGTCTGTCTATGTGTTCATATTTCATTACCTCAATAATATATAAAGGTGTAATACCACCATTGATTTTCCCCTATTATTCTTTGTTAAATTTGCACTTTTCAAAAAATTGTGCAGAATTTATTTTTGTTTCAAATAAAGAAATACTTGGCATGAGTAAAATTTTATCCTGTCCAGTACTATAGAAAAAAATTCACATAACATTTCATTGCATATAAGACAATAACCATCACTGGAAGTTAACCAATCAAATTTCCCCCCCCCCCCTTTTAACCTGTGTACAAGCTTTAGTAACCATGTAACCTCAAGTTTCCAAAATATTCTATAGAAACCCCAAATAAAGAAATAATGGTGCTTTGAAATACCCAAGATATATGTTTATGACTCAGAAATGTTTTACTGCAGTGAAATGTAGGATCAATTACCTACAACTGTCAAGTTCAAGGGAATATTTTTTTAGACCTATTTTCGTATGCAACCGGATGTGACGTACTATGATTTGGTGGTATTACACCTAAAGGCAACAGTAGTATACCGGTGTTCAAAAGTCATAAATCGATTGAGGAAAAACAAATCCGGATTACAAACTAAAACCAAGGGAAACACATCAACTATAAGAGGAAAACAAAGGAACAACAGGAACACTGAAGTGCAACAAAAACAAACACCAACATACATAGAAACGAATTATTTGATAATAACTGCCATATTCCTGACTTGGTACACGACATTTTAAGAAAAATGGTTGGTTGAACCTGGTTTAATGGCTATTAATATAATAATATATGAGTATAATCAAATTAAATGTCATTCTAGATCAAAAGAGGATAATTTACGTTTTAGGGTATGGCGCAGGTTCTGGACCAGGTGGCACTGGAATGGTCAACAGTGAGTGTAACTGATGTGCTTTTAAGTAAAATAATTGATGATAATATCATTTTCAATCATTCTTATCTAAGATTCAAAACCAAGTATTCATATAGATATGATATGAAATACCTTCATGTGAGACACAACAGTCTTTAGATAAAAAACAAAATCTAAAACATTCAGCCATGGACAAATCGCATGATATGATTATAACTATATATAATAAGATGATGTGGTATGAGTGCCAATGAGACAACTATCCATTCAAGTCACAATGTGTAAAAAGTAAACAATTATAGGTCATATGCATGTATGCATTTGAGTTAATTTGAATTGAGGAGATATTATCTTAAACATTTATCCCCATAGAATAGTGTATGTAAATGTTTCGTATTTTTCATAATCTTACGCGAAGATAAATTATTAGAACATCATATAACTATCATACCTGTAACAGATTTCTGAATTTTGGACTATAACGGTCATTGTGGTCAAAACCTATGTGAAATAAATAAACATGGAAATCGTTAAGCACTGTATTATAGTAAAATTAAACTATACGTGGTATGATTGTAAATGAGACAAATATACAACAGAGACAAAAATGGAGTGGATGTAACCAAATATTGGTCAAAGAAATGCCCTGAACAACGAGGACAAAGTTATGAATGTCCCGACACACACTTATTACATAATTCAAGCGCAAAAATTAAATCTAATTGATGAATTAAAAAAACGAAATAAGTGAAACAAATATATGACATACAGTAACCATAAAAACCAATGAATTACAAGATCTTGACTTGGATAAGGCATAGAAAGATTGTGGAGATACTAGTTATTCCTACACTGGTATTAGTTAAACCAGGTTTTGTTTACTATATACATAGTTACATTATCGAATGTTTTCTATTCAAAGATGGTTGTACTCACATAAGTGTTTCCTTGTATTAGTTTGTATAATTTACAAACTTGTTTTAGGTGGTAATTGCACAGACTTGTTATCTAACTGCAAGGAATATTCTCGGAGTGTTTGTCATGAACCCTTTGTCGGTTGGGCTGAACATAATTGCCCTAAGTTTTGTGATTTTTGCGGTAAGAAAACTTTGAATTGTCCAACTTTAACAAGTTATAAAAACCAATCTCGCCGATATATGTCCTTTATATGCACTAAAGAGGCTTATAGCAAACATTTAAAAAAAAAGAATATTATACTTATTTGCTGCTTTCAAATCCCTGCTCTGAGCTATGATAAAAATCAAATAGTATTTCAGTTACAAGTATCAAAAGTCACCCTTTCTACATCATGTATGTGAAGTCAGCGGCCGGTTCGTTATTCCTTATTCGATATTCAATATCCAACTGGTTGCTAGCAGTAGGTTTGATATTCAAATTTTCAAAGTTGAATATGATATAAAATTAAACATTCGATAACATTAAAAGCACGATAGTTATTAGTCAAAAGTAGTAAAAACTAAGAGATATAGGAAATCTTTTTTGTGACCAATTCAAGTTATCGTAATCAAATATAAACCCATATGTAAATCGATTATTTCTCTTTAAGACCTATAGATTTTTATCAATAGAATATAATCAAGGATGTACATTTAAAAGATAATATTTTAAGAAACAAAAAGAATCGGCTCCTTTAGTAAGATTTAAAAATATAAATAGAAACAACTATGGAAAGCCAAAAATACGATATTATCGATTGACTACATATTCAAATATAAACATGAAAGAGGGCCAAGGGGTTGGTTAGATCTACCTGATCTCTCAATATTCATAATATTCTGCATATAGTTATTTAACATATATATATAAATGACATCAAAAGAAATTTGGGTAAACTTTTCGTCTTCTTAGTTTATGGAGGGCTCAAAGTGCCAGTTCGATACACTATCGGCATAATATTATGGAGATTGAGTGACTAGGGAGGTTTATGAATTTTCAATGATTTCTTTTCTTTTTTTTTGGGGGGGGGGGGGGGGGGGCTTTCCTTAATTATAAATATTTAAAAACATTTTTTTAGAGTGGTCGTATGTTTTTGTTTCTAGAAATATCATGGATAAAAGTACATCTTTGGTTGCAGTTTATTTGTATTGATCAAAATCTATATTTCATAAAGACAAATGTGTGATTTACATTAGGGTTTAGATTTGAGGACAACAATATTATTTATCACAGCTTGAAGGGGCCATAAAACGATTTTCTACATATCTTTTTACTCCTTTTATCTATGGCTATCAAATTTTTATTGTTATCGAATATTTAAATTTTTATTGTTTTCGACTAAGAAATTTGAATAAAGAACCGACTGCTAGCAGCCGGTTGGATATCGAATATCGAATAACGAATAACGAATCGGCTGCTAACTTCACATCCATTTCTCTACATCAGATTCGAAAAAATGTTTTTGTAAATTACATTTAAGAAGATATTGTTAGAGGAGGATGTAATTTTCGGATAGGCGTTGACGCAAAAAAGTTAAACAAAAGATAAATTTTCTTTATTCTAAGATTGATTTCCTGTTACAATTAAACATCAATGCCCAAGCTTCAGTGAAGTAACCCGGAGAAATGTTTTCTAAGTATCGAGGAATTTAATAAAAAGACGTTACAAAATCAATAATATTTTTTTTCTATCATATCAATTTTTTTTAAATTTATAAAAGATATATTTTGAGAGACCATTTTGTTCTCATTTATAACCCTTCGTAGTTCTATTATCAACAATTCATACACATCTAAGAATCAAAATTTTTGTTCAGAAACATAGTATGGCATATCATAACCTTTTTTGATGTTTGTCAAAAAAGTAAGAAAACTATATCGATAATACGCATTTTTAAAAGGTTGCATTAGATGCAATATTCATTACAACTGAAACGACAAAAAACTAATTATTTGATTTATAACATACTTAAATATTTATCACTATGAAAAAAAGTTCCATAGGAAACAATAAACGTTAGGGGCAAACGATACAGATTTTATCCCGCGGTGCAATTTGACGAAAATTTGCATACCAGCTATTTTTCAAGTAGTCAGTTCAAATATGAAATAAAAAATACCTTCATATGCTGCTTTTAGAGATATGTGTGGGCAAAATGTTAAATATTTACTAAATCTTTCGTTTATATTTTTCGACACTTCTATCCTTTGGAGTGGCATACCTAACTTTTTTGTTGCAAAAGATAAACACAAGCGGATTAACCTTCGATATAACCAACAGAGAATGTCTATGATCATGAGATGCGATATATATATAGATCTATTTAGACCAACAAGCACGTGTAGTAGTATGATGAAGATTTTTCGTGATCTGTTTGATTCTATATCATGAATTAAAAACAATATGTAAATATTTGTTTCACCTTCATATATATAGTAATGCTTTTTTGCGAGCCAAATCAAACCAACAAAATGGTTATTTCTAGTAGTTCCCTTATTCCATTTTTCGATTTTGAAATTTATTTTCGTTGAATAATGAACATGTATAACACATGCGCAACCCATCTCTAACTTATTTGGGTCGCATGCACAAAGATCCAAATCAAGTCGAATTATTTTCTTGCAAGACCATTAGAAATCAGCGATGTTTTGAATCTTATTTTCACAAAGTTATACCAAACTGACCGTTAAAAGTGAATTATCATTTCAATATTACAAACCCTACTGTAATGCATTGTCTAATTCTTAGCTAATACCCCTTCAAGCCCTTAAACATGTTACAGGCCACACCATGTAACATTAATTTAAAAGTAGAATACTATGGTAAAGCTGTATTCGATTCAGGGTTGCTAAGGTTACATATAATGTTATATTTACTTTCCCGTGAGCAACTCAGGCAGTAAAACACATTCATCTGTTGGATCAGTAACAGTAACCAATATGTAATTCTACAATGCATTTTAAATTTGTGTTAAAACCTCGTAAATAGATTGAGAAGAAACAACTCGATGTATTAAACAAAAACTGAAAGGCTCGCGTGAACACCAAAAGGAGCGAGACCAGATGCGTCAACAGAGTAATAGTCTCCCGCTATGTACAAAATGTATGTTGTGTCAATCATCACAAGTATGTACCGTAAATAAAAACATGAATATTGACGATTCACTAATCCACTTTACTAACGTGTAACACTAGCTCAAATTAAAATACTAGGATGAAGCTGTCTCCGATTCAGGGTAGCTAAGGCTTACTTATTGTGTTATATTTACTTTTCAGTAGGCAGCGCAAGCAGTGCAGGCAGTAAAACAAATTCGTCCATTGGATCAGTTACAGTCACCAGTATGTAATGATAACATGTGTTTTTGACCTGTATTTGAAATCAGGATGACAGTACTGATGTTCAAATCTGGTAAAAAGAATAAGAAGAGACAAACCAAAGTACCAAAGAAAAACTGGAGGACTCGCGTGAACTCCAATAGGAGTGAGACCGGGTGCGTCGAGAGAGTAAGAGTTTCCTGCTATGCATGTTCTGTCAATGTTAAAGGATCAATCACTACCAGTATGCACGCACGTAAATATATACATGAATATTGAAGATTCACTATTGAGAGATATTTGCGTAATATATACGGTCAATGGAATAAAGAGAGTTCCGAATCAATTTAGGTGAACTCTAAATGATTCAGTACATAATGATCATATAGATAAAAAAAAATAATGTGGAAATAAACGTCAACGAGGCAAACAAAATTTTAAAGCGAATTATTATTTAATAATTCCACTTCTATTAATGTTTTCGACGAACAAATCCTACTTTAATGTTTTGTCGAAGATAATGCCCCTTCAAGTTATTATAGCCCAAACTGCAATGTACTGTGTAATAATGATTGAAAGTAAAATACTAGGATGAATCTGTATCGGATTTAGGGATACTAAACCTTACTTATTGTGTATATTTACTTTTCAGTAGGCAGCGCAGGAAGTAAAACGAATCCATCCGTTGGATCAGTCACAGTTACAAGTATGTTATATTAGAATGCACTTTTGACCTTTATCTGAAATTAGGACGACAGTAGTTTACCGATGTACAAATCTTTTAAATAGATTAAGAAGAGACAATTCAATGTAACAAACAAAAGCTGAAGGAATCGCGTGTACTCCAGAAGAACCCGACATGAACAATTCAATTGAGAAAACTAACAGCTTAACTTATAACAAAACAATTGTCGAAAAAAAAGTGATAGACATGTACCAACGACAACCACTGAGTTACTGGGTCATGACTTTGGACAGGCGCATAAATTATCTCCATTTGTTTTTATCATGAGTAACTTTAGCGTTATTCTAGCAAAGTTTAAAGAGCAAAAATGGCAATGGGGTCTAATGAAAGGTCAAATGTATAACTACTTTTTGGACAAACGAAAGATTAAGATTAATGATAATCATTAATACACTTTATAATTGTGGATCAATTCCATATACAAATTATATACGAGATAAACTGGGTGAGAATTTTATTAACAAAACTAGTTATTTATCATTTAATTAGTGTCGGTCTAAATTGAATTCAGATCAAATAAGGATTTAAATTGACAATTACCTCATACAATGAGAACATTATTTTTCCTGTACAACTACACTACTGATTTTTGCATGTGTCTTTTATATATCTTGGCACATGATGTGTAAACTAGTTTACAAAGAAAGTCGTAGTTCTTCTTATAACTTATTTCAGTCGTAAACTGTAAAGATCGGATAAACAACTGCATTGAATATGGTCGTTATGCTTGCCTTGACCCATATGCTGACTGGGCCAAACAGAATTGTGCTAAAACTTGCAGGTTTTGTGGTAAAAGATATTTTAAATTTCATATAATTATTATGGGTCATTTAAAAAAAAATGTCGAATTTTGAAATTGCAAAGTTTAATCAAATAACCCTCTTCATAAGCAAATCAAAACAAACAGTTCTTATGGAACAACATATAAAAAGATGACAAGAATATATTGAAACATTTTATGATAGGTGTTGCAATATTTTGTTTCTCCTTTTACCATCTTGAAATGAAATTTTGGGTTATTTAGAAAAGGTTTAGATAACATTTTAAGCTTGTTTTTCATAGCCTATAAGATGGTTTTCAAGAGTAAAAACTTCAATATATTTCATTCCGTGTAATAATAGATTATTCGTCTATTTTCCATGTTGTACTGAAAAATAACTCTAAAAATTGCTTTTCAAAGGTTATAAAAATAACAACCAGCAACACAAGTCTAAGATGGTAATTCATTATGTTCAGCATTTGTTTTCTCTTTCGAACAAACCCAACATCAAGTAATTCCGTCGCATGTTGGTTTACTTTTGTCTTTCTTTTGTTGGTAACAGGAAAGTACGTTAACGAGAGATCACTATATTAAGTTCTATCAGGTTACCCTTTTTTACGGTTGATTTAGTAGCGGTAGCAGGATGGACATGCACTTCATGTACACCGATTGAATTTAGTTTGTAGAAAAAATGTTAAATAGAATCATAAAGAAGCTGTAATTTTTCGTTAGAGTTATTATTACCACTCTAAAATAGTTCCTTTTGCAGATAGCAAGGCAATAAGAAAACAAGGAAAAAATCATTTGAAATGTGTTACCCTGACACTGAACGCACATAAATTACGCAGAAACTCTGTCTTAAATATTTTTTAATCTTATCAAAATAGATCTAAATCGTGTTTATTATTGATGTTCCGAATCATAAATTCCACAAACTTTCATTTAAACGCTTACAACTGCATTTTCCTTTAAAAATAAAAGTTTTAGCAAAGGTGTACTGAAAACTCAACACTTTTTGAAAATTACCCATATACTTGCATTGGGCTAAAATATTAATAAAATATGACCAAGTATAGTCTAACCAATAAATATAAGTGAGCCATTAACACTTTTTTCAACGATACCAACTGTGGTGATTTCAGAACTGCATGTTAGGAAATATTGCTTGGGTCAACTTAGAATCGTTTAGTCTCAACTCAGTTTAGTACCTATCAATCACTTCAAGCAAAATACCTGAAGAGTAATGAATTTACATACAAAACACTCTTTAAGAGGACTGAATATTTATATGAGACATATAAAGGTATCAAACATAAACTGAATGACTAGCTTGAACTCCAATATGAGTGAGACCGGGTGTCTCGAGAGAGTAAGACTCTCCTGCTATGCATGTTGTTTCAATGTCAAAGGATCAATCATTACAAGTATGCACGTAAATAAATACATGAATATTGAAGATTAGCTATTGAGATATTTGAAATGCGTTATATATATATGGTCAATGGAATTAAGAGAGTTCCGAATAAAAAAAAAGAAACAAACACGTTATTAATATTATGGGTCCGAAGCGCTTTTCTGGATTTACCTTCATCAAGAAAGCTCAAAGCCGAATATTTGATAGTCGAGGATGTATAAGAATCGAAACAGTTGCAGAGCTATAGGATCAAAAAGTACCTAAAAATAGCCAAATTCATTTACGGTCAACTTAGAATGTTCAAACGATTTGATACATAATGATCATATAATTATTTAAAATAATGTAGAAATAAACGACAACGAGGCAAACGGACTGTTAAAAGTGAACTACTATTTCATAATTCCGCTTCTATAAATGTTTGGAATAAACAAATCTTACTTTGACAGTTAAATGTATTGTCTAAATCGTAGATAATGCCCCTTCAAGTCCTGATAGCCAAAACTGCAATGTACTGTGTAATTATGATTGAAAGTAAAATACTAGGATGAATCGGTATCGGATTCAGGGCTGCTAAGGCTTACCTATTGTGTTATAAATACTTTTCAGTAGGCAGCGCAGGCAGTAAACCTAATCCATCCGTTGGATCAGTCACAGTTACAAGTATGTTATATTAGAATGCAATTTTTACCTTTATCAGAAATTAGGACGACAGTAGTTTAACGATGTTCAAATCTCTTAAATTAAATAGATTAAGAAGGGACAACTTAAGGTAACCAACAAAAGCTGAAGGAATCGCTTTAAAATTCAAAAGGAGCGAGACCAAGTCTGTCGACAGAGTAATAGTCTCCTGCTATGTATTTGTTGAGTCAATGTCAAAGGGTAAATCATAACAGGTATGAACCGTAACTAAATACATGAATATGGAAGGTTTACTATTTGGAATTATTTGAAATGCGTAACATATACGTTCAGTGGAGTTTTGAGAGTTCCAAATCAATTCAGGTAAACCTACTTATGAATTAATACACAATGGTCATGTATGCATAACGTGCTAGTAATAATCGGCAATCTATTTCAACCTGTGCTCCACGTTGCCAACACCATATTATGTCTGAAAACAGACAAAACACGAAATATTCTGGAACAACTTACGACTGTCGTAAAATATTGAGGAAGTAAATCATAAATGAATAATATTATGTAAGATGACTAATCTGTGTGAATCGCATACTACCATAATGATGATGGTTTATCTGTGTCTAATTTTATTACTAGTGATACCTGCCTATATTACATTGCGGAAAATATGTACGCGTTTTACTGTTCATGACAGCAAAGTATATTAGAAAAGCAGCCTTCTTTATAAAAATAAGTATGTTTGATAACGATTGACAACTATCTATTATTGCGAACCAAGTGAAACTTTTCCACAGATTCATCTCCTATTGGTTAATATATTCAAACGTTTGTCTGTTCTATTGTCCCATTGAATAAATACAATAGCTATTGTTCTCTGTGTAGTTTATTCACTAGAACCTTTAAATTTCTTCTAAGAGAAATCCATCACTCTATGATTAAATTATCTGAGTAAGAAATTATCTTCTAAATAGATGAAAATACATGTTTTACACTCACAACACTGCATGTGATTTTGTATTTATTAAATATCAATAATATATTTTTAATCTGTTCAATATAATCACTGATTTTATCATAAAAAGACCAAAAAAATAGCATTGTTCCTAATGAAATTTGCATTTTTTTAATTTTTTTTTTTTTTTCAGTTATAGAATACATTTAAGAAGGCCCTAATTTAAACATAGTCATTTTCAAGTTTTTATTTTTGTCAGAAATCAACATTTATTTATGTTTGAATCAGTGTTTACATTCAACCGATTGAAAATATATTAATGATATTGAATAAATGCAATATCACATGCAGTTTTGTGAGTGTATAACATGTATTTTCATCTTTTAGAAGATATTTTTTTTCATTTGGGTAAATTAATCAATGATAAGTGATGGGTTTCTCTTAGAAAAAATTTAAAGGTCCCAGTGAAGAAAACTGAAAACAATAGCTATTGTATTTATCCAATGGGACAATAGAACTGACAAATCTTAAAATAAATTAACCAATAGGAGATGAATCTGTCGAAAAGTTTCATTTGGTTTGCAAAAAAAGTTCAAATGAAGTGGATGTTAGCAATTATAGGCAATAGTACGGCCTTCAACAATGAGAAAAACCCATATCGTATAGTCGGTTATAAAGACCGCGACATATGAAACAATTCAATTGAGAAAACTAACAGCCTAGTTTATAACAAAACAAAAATGACAGACATGAACCAAAGATAACCACTGAATTTATTGCTCTTAACTTGAGACAGTCGCATAAGGAATCTTCATTTGTTTTAGCTTTATTCTGGCAAAGTTTAAAGAGCAAAAATGACAATGCTATCTAATGAAAGGTCAAATTTGTAACTACTTTTTGGACATACGAAAGATTAAGATTAATGATAATCATTAAAACACTTTAGAATTGTGGATTAATTAAGAAATAATTCATGAAAGCCATAGATTTGTTGGAAATTTACACATGGCCTAGCTGGGTTGTGATATTCGAATTTTATCCTTAGCGTTAGCTATGTATAAAATTAACGAATATCAAGGCCCAGGCCTTGTGTAAATTTCCAACAAATCTATGGCTTCCATGAACTGTTTCGATTCTAATAGGCCAAATACGGCAATTTATAAAGCTGAAGCGAGGTTGGGTATGCCGTATGTGTGGCTGTTCTATTTTACACCCTGTTAGATAAAGCTAAAGATTTCCAATAAATGAATAGCTTGCATGAAATATTTCTTAAATCCGCTAAAAAAAATGTGTTGAATTCTTTTAATTCTCAACCCAAACATTTGCCATTTTTAATTCTCATTTTTTTCTCTTAAGCTACCTTCAAATCTACAGTTGGCATTTCGTAACTAAGGAGCCGCCATGTTGACTTGCTGAAATCACTAAATGTGTGAATAATGCAATAAAATAGAAAATAAAAACACCTACCTTAAAACTCCATTTGAATGCAATATTATTCGGATTTGGAGTGTTCACGTAACGGAAAAACCTTCAGCTTTAGCGTTTTCATTCGCATAACGTCATGTTTTGAAATAACTTTAATGCGCCAAAATCATTAATGGAATTTCGCGGAATTTTGTTTTATTTTGATTTTGTACATTTTTCCGAACTCTAATGCATTAATTCTTTGTGTTATGCATCAGAATAAGAATAAAGGTTCTGCATTTTTTTTTTCAATTGCAATTTGTAACGCAGCGAAATCGGCATAGCGTTTGCACATAGGTTACGATACATGTGGATTTGCGTGAGAGGTATATTAATGTAACAGCAATTATTATGTACATCTCTGAGTCTGCGCTAAGTATAGATATATCGAGAATTTCATCACGGTGTTATTTACATATCAAAAGAAGCACGTCATATTAGAATTCGATATACCAGATAAACAGGGTGAGAAATTTATTAAGAAAAAAACTAGTTATTTATCATTTAATTAATTTCGGGTTGAATTGAATTCAGATCAAGTAAGGATTTAAATTGACAATTACCTCATACAATGAGAAAAATATTTAACCTGTACAACGGGTGCCACATGTGGAGCAGGTCTGCTTACCTTTCCGGAGTACCTGAGATTATCCCTAGTTTTTGATGGGGTCCGAGTTGCTCAGTCTTTAGTTTTCTATGTTGTGTTTTGTGTACTATTGTTTGTCTGTTTGTCGTTTTCTACTTTAGTCATGGCGTTGTCAGTTTAACTTCCTCTTCTTCTTCTTCTTTTCCTACACTACTGATTAACGTTGAATGTGTCTTTTATATATCTTGGCACATGATGTGTTAACTAGATTACAAAAAAAGTCATAGTTCTTCTCATAACTTATTTCAGCCGTAAACTGTAAAGATCGGCTAAGCAACTGTAAAGAACATGGTCATTATGCTTGCCTTGCTCCATATGCAGACTGGGCCAAACAGAATTGTGCTAAATTTTGCAGGTTTTGTGGTAAATATGTTTTGAATTTCATATAAGCTTGCCTCGGGCTGAAAATATTAATAAAATATGACAAAGTATAGTCTAACCTATAAATATGAGTGAGTCATTTGCAGAGGTACCAACTGTGGGGATTTCAGAACTGCATTTTAGGAAACATCGCTTGTGTCAATATAGCATTGTTCAGTCTAAACTTAGTTTAGTACGAATCAATCACTGCAAGCAAAATACCTGAAGAGTAATGAATTAATATACAAAAGAAAATCTGAAATATAAGCAAAATTCTTTAACAGGGTTGAATATTTATATGTATATAAGTATTAGGCATATTGACAACACAGTTTTCTTTTATACTATTAATTACACAGTGTGCTAGTGACCTTATACAATATATATGGGTCAGTAAACTCAATATAAGATAAGAGCAAATCATTTTCTATTATCCGGGTGAAACGTTTCAGATTTTTCCTCAACGCCGTGTTGTTCTTATAAAGGGACATAACACCACTACTAACCGTGTATTAAAACAATCCATGCCTACTAACCCAATATAAAAAAAACAGGGTCTTCACGCGGTAGCTTTTAACCAATGATATTCCTAGAAATGTATAGGCGGTAAGATAAATTAACATACATACAATAACATATTTGATATCGTCGGTGTACTGTCAATTTGACCATAGAAATAGACGTCAACCTCATTATTACTTTAAATATGTATATATATTTCCTTGTATCATTATAACGTACATTGACATTTAGAATAAAAATGAAAACAAGGGGTATAACATCAAAATAGTTATGTTAGCTGTATATATTTAAATCCATTTTATTTCAGTCTCGTTATATTACTATATAAGACAATGTTTGGGGAATGTTGTTAACTATCGTACATTGATAAATATTATATAATAAGAGACGTCAAGTTTTAATGATTGTCAAGCTGTTCGGTTTTCCTTTGGTGTATTATTCTCGCCCAATATATGTTATTTTGATGTAAATCTATTTGTAGTATATAAGTTAACCCTATATCTCATAGTTCCATACTATAAACAAATATTGAATAAATGACATTATAATTGTTCGACATTAACAGCTGCTCCAATTAAACGGGACAAGTACAAATTTAAATTCAAAACCCGTTAAAATTACAGAATCTATTTTTCATCAATTTTCTTTTTAACAAATAAATCTTCATTTCAAGAATCACTGGCGCTGTCGACAATTTCCCTTCATAACTATAGACATTTCAAAAATATTCGCCAATAGTGTAAGAATCTGTTGTGTCCACATTTTTTTATGAACCAATCGAATTAGATTCAATTATTTAAGGAATACTATATGAGACACAATATTGAATAGAATAAATTGGGGATCACCTTAAAACTGTTGATTTTAATAAAGATTGAACCAAAGTGAAATAACAGAAGATGAAAAATAAATACATCAATAGAACTGAAACTCGATAATTATTCATGAGCGTTCTCAAAGTTCAGAATTGAACAAAGTTTTACACAGAACACTATGAGAAAGACATAGAAATAGCTCAGGAAACATCTGGTGGGGGCACACCAAAATCATAAACTCGATGGAGAAAACAGTCAAACATACTAACACAAATAAAAAATTACTATCCACACTGATCTGTGTCCACACTTGTTTCATAGTACTATAAACAAAAACGTCGTAATTTATAACGAAAAATTAAATTTTTTATTGAAATTATCATTTATTTTACTTACACGTGTTAGTTTCAGAACTCAATACTGGTATTAGTTCCAGCACTCCAAGTACGGGATCAGGGACAAAAGCCAGTATGTTCATTATAAAAACTAGCTATCAATTTACATTTAGCAAATATACCTTGCAAATCATATGCTATATGTCTTAAAAAGTCAAGCAGTTGTATTGTTTGCTATGTATCTTTCGTACATTTTAACACTATAAGAAAAAACATGATAAGAATATTATTTTAAGATGCCAGATTTCTGTTGGCAATATATTTCTACGATCGATTGGTATGGTTAGCATATCCATGTTTTTCAATATTATTTCCATTAATTGCATAGAACCATAATTGACGATCAGTTGATTGCACGTTTGTAAGTCAGGAATATGACAATTTGTTGTCCATTCGTTTGATGTGTTTTATCATTTTATTTTGCCATTTGAGTAGGGACTTTCCGTTTTGAATTTTCCTCGGAGTTCAGTATTTTTGTGATTTTACTTTTTGCAAAGAATTTTATGTATATTAAGAAAAAAAAGGAAGCACCTTCATAAGAAGAGAATATATGTATATTATTTTTTTTTCTTAAAATATGAATCCTGTCTGCTTTAAATGTATATCTTTACAATCAGAGTTAGTTTCAAATTAAATGAAAGCATACAAGACAGTACACAGGATTTGTTTTCCTTAAAGATTAAGAATAAATTGCAAAAGCCTGGGTGTAACAACTTGACTGAGGGTTACTTAATTTGATCCTTACAGTGAGGTAAATATCTCTTTTAAGTGAGATATCCATCATAAGAAAAATTGACAATAACATTCAAATTAATGTTGATTTTGTAGATATCAGCTGCCATGATTCGAATCCTAATTGCCTTCTTTACGGTAAAAGTCTCTGCAGTGGCCCATATCTTACATGGATAAAGAGCAACTGTCCGAAATTCTGTAATTTATGTGGTAAGTAAAAGGGGCAAAATTGTATCCCAGGTCATGGATTCTTTATCTAAAAAAGTAGCATCAAGAACAAGTCATTTAGTTACATTACTTCTAGTATTATATAATGTTTATTCATTTCATTAACATATACTAGTTAATCTATTCAGTCAGTATAGTGTAAATCCAGGCGCATCGTGCAGTGCTTACAATTTATCGAATAAACATATTTGCGTTTGTGTATATATGTAGTATTACCAACCAAACTTTCTGATAATAAAGAATTGTGAGTCTATGAAAGAAGACGTGAGTCGACTGCCAACATGTTAAAGTCCATGTTTTGGTATAAGAAACACTCTTTATCAATCAGATTAAAAATTAAAATAGCAGGTGCAAAACTTGACGTTTTGTAGAAAAAAAATTCTGAGCACGTTTTGGTTGTCGAGCCATGTATTATGATTAACAAATTCTGCCGCGAAAGACGATGACACAAGCCGACAGTAGTAATCACTAAATGTCGCTACAGCTTCACTGTAATGCAAAAAACAGTAACACAAAACTTTTGTTTTAATTGAATATCAATAATAGAAAACAATACTAATTTGTATTTTGCTCTACCTTTCATTGAAATCAAAAATAAAAGATGTGTGTTATTTTATACAATTTTCATATAATACACCACCGAGACACCGATCTAATGACACAAATAATAGAAAGATATCTATAGGTAAACATAAGTCTTCAACTGTAGATACTGCGCTCTGTGGCTAAATAGTTATAAAGTGAATAAATAGAATGAATACACTCACATAATATTTTATCTTTTATGAAATAAAAATCGTGATTTTGTTAAGAATGTAGACTCGGGAAAGTTTTACAGCCAGATATATATATATAAAAATGTGGCTTTGTTAATAAATTAAGTTGACGTTTTTTATAGCATACATGTCATTTGCTTTTTCAGCTCAACTTTCACCATAATCACAGTTATGTTTTACAATGAAATAAATAGTTAATTGTAATGTGTTATCCTTTTACTGAAATTGAAACTCCTGTCCGACTGTAAATACAAGACTGAAAATAAAAATAAAAACAAAAGCTTTCAAAGAGAGGCGAAAGATACCAAAGGGACATTCAAACTCATAAGTCGAAAAAAAAACTGACAACGCCATGGCAGAAATAAACATCTTTTTTTTTATTTTATATTTGATAACTATCTCCAGGTAATAATTCCCTTTGGTAAAATTTAGCTAGGACTATTATGACTGCGATGTTCTGATTGTACCTAAAGAAGGTCATTTCAAAACCATGTTTAATCCCACAAATATAGGAATACGGTTTCACATACATTGGGCAGATTACTTTCCCGGCCAGTCGCTAGCCAGTTCTACTATACAGGCATGATTAAAACAAGTGAAAGGTTGGCACGGTCATTGATGGATGTTCCAAGACAAACCAAGCGATAACAAAAAATTAAAAAAAAACGTCAGTGATCAAGAAGCCAAATCGTAAAAATACTTTCTCAAGATCCCAATCCTTTTCGAACGAACCTACGGCACTCGATGGCCGAGTGGTCCAAGTAGTTCAACTACTGTAATCACTACCTAGTAAACACTGAGGTTTTGAGTTCGAACCCCGCTCGTGCGGGTGCACTAGCTAGGCTCCAATTTTAATTACCTAGGATTGTCAGTTTGCTACCGAAAGTCTGTGTTTTCTCCGGGCACTCCAGCTTCCTTCACCAATAATAAAAGGACATAATTCCAATGTTCCCCGCGTTGCACATATTTTATCTATCCAAGGTACAAGGGCAATAGCTAAAAAGCACTTTTTTTGTTCTTTATAAACTTTTATTAATATCTTAGAGAAATGAAGGCTCCAGAGCAAATGCAATGTGTATTTGATCATCACTTATTTTTCGAAAGTGCCAAAGAAATTGCTGATATAAACCTATGATATAAGTTTCATAAAAATCTGGTCAGAATTGAACAAATGAGAGCGCTAACGATGCAATTTTCCATATGATTAATGTTTCCAAGGGCATAACTTTTTAAAAAATAATTGATCGGCACTGATTTTTGAACTCGTCCAAGACATTGCTAATATAAACCTATTATATAAGTTTCATAAAAATCTGGCAAGAAGTGTACAAATGAGAGCGCTAACGATGCAATTTCCCATATAAATGTTTCCAAGGGGCATAACTCTTTTAAGAATAAATGATCGGCACTGATTTTCGAACTTGTCTTAGACATTGCTGATAAAACCTATGATATAAGTTTTATGAAAATCTGGCGTGAGAGCGCTGACAAGACCAGACAGACGGACGCACAGAAGAACGCTCGGTGTTTCTATGTCCCCCGCAACGCGTTACGCGGGGACAAAAATTGACCGCCACAAAATAGCACAATAGTGCTGAAAGTTGCGTTAAACCATAATCAATCAATCAATCGAACGAACGAACCTTTAAAATTATACAGGTTTCCCAAAGACTAGGGTTAACCCGCCACATCTGAGGTGTACACTTATGCCCAATAATAATGTTAGTAAAAAAATAATTCCATTTCAAGAGATTGTTTCTAATCTCATCTATATATAGCTGGACATGTGTTAAACAGTCCTCATGTTATACATGTTCCCCTTTTGGAGTCTCTTTGAGACAAATTAAGGGAGGGGTTCCACTGATCCTTGATAACTGACAAAGTCTGGGTCTGTACACGAACTGCGAAATATAAATATTCACGGAAATTTAAAACAAAATGCCAAAACACACAAAGATTTTGGATAATCTTACTCCTAAAATAGCTGTTACAGTATATGTTGGAACTAAAGTCTATCACCTGGTGACCTCTTACTAACAGGATTTGTATCTTTTTTACAACCTACCACTTATAAGCTTTATCAAACTCAATTAACTGTACCATAAGTAACCATCCAAAACAAAAAAGTGCATCTTATTTGTCTATACATGTCAGTCCAAGTTAAACAAATTAGATGTGCAAATAAACTTTTAAACACAATATCAGTAATAACATAAACCGTACCAATTTTATTGCAACAGATGCGCATTTCAGCAATTAATATCTCTTTAGTTATGCTCCAATTGAAAATCCAAAACCTATAACAAATTTTGAACAGTAAGGACATAAAGGTTCTTCCCAAAGGTTTCATTTAAAGTCATAATAAATTCAAGATATCATCAGGAAACAAATGTTTCCCAAAAAAAACGATGTTCAATTCCCTATTGTCACTAAATATAAAGACTTTCCTCTTTTCACAATTGTTCTACCAGTATAAGGTTTATTAAAATCAAGCAAGGGAAAACTCAATCTTATCCGCAAAGTATTTGTTGCAAACTTTCATTTTCAAAAACAGCGAACTTGTAACCATCATGTTTTTTGTATTAGCAATCCAATATGTTTTAGTTTTAGTGTATTTAATCATGTGTGCACACTTAAAACTGGTAACATACTGTTATTGATGGCATCTCAAATCCAGTTCAGGGTTGGTGTACCGTCTTGCATAGCAACCAGGGCTTCCGTAATAACAAGATTATATATATACATATTGCTTCATAATAACACTATTGGATTGTTTTCAAAAGTTATATTAAATTCGGTATGGTATAAGATTGTACTCTTCTATTGATTTATCTGGCTTTGTTGCTCATGTTATATACATTTTGTGTTTCAAGCTATGGGTTCCATGCCACAATTCGTATGTGCTTGTCCCAAGTCAGGACCCTGTAATTACATGGTGTGTGTAGGTTGCTATCATATTTTCATTTTGTTAACTGTTTTGTACATAAATCAGGCTGTAGTTTTTCTCATTTGAATTGTTTTACATTTTGACATGTCTGACCTTTTATTGCTTACTCTACTTTATGTTTGAGTTTTGCTCATTGGTATAGGCCATACAGTGACTTATAGTAGCTTACATCAACATGATAGGGTCTATTGATACTGTAGCACACAGGTAGATTCTATGTTGTCTCACAGAAGTAGGTATACCTAGTTTTAGTGATAACTGTAAAGTCATCCTCATGGTATAACCCAGCAGACTAGTGTTTGTACTAACTCAGTTGACCATACATGTCAAAGAGAGGCAAAATTTACCAAAGGGACATTCAAACTCATAAGTCGAAAAATAAACTGACAACGCCATGGCTAAAAAAGAAAAAGACCAAGTAACTTGCCCTGAAAAACTTTTTGCTTAAATCACAATAAAAGTTGAACTGTTAAAATTTTATTCACAGATTTTCTTTAACTTTTTCATGATTGATTAATGATCAACACAGATCTGTTATTTTCATGATTCATAATAAACTTAACAGAATTTAATCACTCAAGAAAAATATCAAAGATACATAAAGGTACATTAAAAAACCTTGTACAAGTTGCAAAATTTGAATTGGTCTTAAAAAATTATGACTTTTAAACCATCTCCAATTCCTGAATTCATCATGATCATTATCTTTGTTTTTTCGCTTCCTTTTACAATATGTAAATAACAATTACCATGTTAAGTTTACATGTAGATATATCAAGTCTTAGAGATGAATCTCAATAGCTGTTTTAAAGTTTAAATATAAGTCTATTACTTCTACTACTGAAGCAGAGTGAAATTTAATGTCCATACTTTTAATATTACAACTATACAGTAATGTTACTTCACCATTTACCAATAAGATAAATGTTGAATCTGGCAAACAATTTTATCATGTTGTTGTTGAGTTGTTAAGAGTAAGATAAGAAATTGTATACTAAAATGAATGATTGATGCATTTAAACTGAATGAAATGATACAAACTAATGAATATTATTTAACAATGGAGTGGTATATGAACAGAGTAAAGTTTCTAAAATGACACAAAACATGTCTGCAGTTTCTGATGATAAAAAAATTGAGAAAAAAAATCAAGACTCTCATATTGTCTTGTAGATCACCTTTTAAAAGTGATAACTTTAGTTGTTTCACTTTATCAAATAGACGAATGTATTCCAAAACCATTCCAAAATTATCTTTGAATGCTCAAATTATAGTAATAGTAATAACACTCTATGAACACAATATATCAGACAAGTCAGTCATGCTAATCATGAATTGGGAGCAGTAAAAGTATGCATGTCTGTTTTAAGAATTAAAATGATATAATGAAACTTTATTGTGTGTATTTTCTCTGTTCTAATACAATACACATTAACATATGTATCTGTACATTAAGATCTTTCCACAGTACAGTCTTTCAAATTCTAGTTCCTTTTTCAAAACACAATTGATCTTGATTTAGGTCTTCAGAATAGGACTACTATTGTCTATATATGTATATCTTAAGCTGTCATCATCATCATTTCTTTGCTGGAGGTCTAAAAAGATAAATAAAATTCAGGCATTAGTTAATTACAGATATATCATTGTTTAAACTATGACACTACAAAAATGAATATACAACTGACAAATGTGATTTTTCCTTGAACATGTTGAAAGGTTGTACTAGATCCAAGATCATCCAAGATGCTCAGGAAGCTTTTTGAACCTTCATTAGAAATTTAAGGTCTGTTCAAGAACTATATATTTTCTAAAAATAAATTATCAATTTTGTTTAATTATGTTCAGGTGCGATTCCAGACACTTTGAAAAAGGGGGTTCCAACCCTAGTAGCACCATGAAACCCTCACATAATTAAAAAAGACTGAGAAAAAAAAAATCGAAAAAAAAGGGAGTTCCAGCCCCTGTTACACCCCCTGGATCTGCCAATAACGTTGCTTATTTTCCAGTATTTATTCATCTGAAACTCTCAGCTGAAATACTTGTTAACTTTAGACACCTAATCATGCTAATTGGCAACTTTTTTCTAATTACAAACAAGAATGTGTCCATAGTACACGGATGCCCCACTCACACTATCATTTTCTATGTTCAGTGGACCGTGAAATTGGGGTCAAACCTCTAATTTGGCATAGAAATTAGAAAGATCATATCATAGGGAACATGTGTACTAAGTTTCAAGTTGATTGGACTTCAACTTCATCAAAAACTACCTCAACCAAAAACTTTAACCTGAAGCAGGACACACAGACAAACGAACGGACGAAAAAACATAATGCCCCTAGGTGGGGCATAAAAAATTGTGAAGAGTTTGTATAATGATAAGAAATATGTAGGACTTAAAATCTACCGGTGCATCAATGGAAATTGAATTTTAATAATTCACCTTTTGAAGATTTATAGAACTCAAATGTACTATAATACTGTAAACAACAGTCATGAAAGTGGGGATTTACCTAGCTATGAAACCCACCCTTTTCTTCATAAATGTCTATACCAAGTCAGGAATATGACAGTTGTTTTCCATTCATTCTGTTGGCTGATAGTCAGAGAATTTGTTTTTAAAATTACATTCATATGTCTTATGAATAAACCTGTAAATTCCAACTAATACAGAACATTGTTAAAAACATACCTGTCACTACTGACTACTACAGAAAATTGTTATAAACATACCTGTCAATACAAACACACACACAGAAAATTGTTATAAATATACCTGTCAATTCCAACTCTACAGAAAATTGTTATAAATATACCTGTCAATTCCAACTACTACAGAAAATTATTATAAACATACCTGTCAATTCCAACCACTACAGAACATTGTTAAAAACATACCTGTCACTACTGACTACTACAGAAAATTGTTATAAACATACCTGTCAATACAAACACACACACAGAAAATTGTTATAAATATACCTGTCAATTCCAACTCTACAGAAAATTGTTATAAATATACCTGTCAATTCCAACTACTACAGAAAATTGTTATAAACATACCTGTCAATTCCAACCACTACAGAACATTGTTATAAACATACCTGTCAATTCCAACCACTACAGAACATTGTTTTAAACATACCTGTCAATTCTAACTACTACAGAACATTGTTATAAACATACCTGTCAATTTCAACCACTACAGAAAATTGTTATAAATACCTGTCAATTCCAACCACTACAGAAAATTGTTATAAACATACCTGTCAATTCCAACCACTACAGAACATTGTTATAAACATACCTGTCAATTCCAACCACTACAGAACATTGTTATAAACATACCTGTCAATTCCAACCACTACAGAACATTGTTTTAAACATACCTGTCAATTCTAACTACTACAGAACATTGTTATAAACATACCTGTCAATTCCAACCACTACAGAAAATTGTTATAAATACCTGTCAATTCCAACCACCACAGAAAATTGTTATAAATATACCTGTCAATTCCAACTACTAAAGAAAATTCTGATAAACATACCTGTATATTCCAACCACTACAGCATGGTCTCTCTCATAAGGTTCCAAAGTTAACTGTTCCTGTGGTTTTATCTTCTCTGTCTTCAATTTGTTTAATTCTCCTGCAAATACTGCTTCAGGTTCAGCTGTTGAGTCGATGCAATTAGCCTTTAAAAAACAATCAATTGCTTAAAATTTTTTTTTTGCTTGTATTTTTCAAGTTAAGCTTTTCATTCTCTTTTTAACAATTCCCTCCCCCCCCCCCCTAAAAATAGTTTATTCAAACAGTTTTTATTCCAGTTAAATTTTCTAGCTGTGTGGATCGGTTTATACCAAACTCTTAAATATACTGCCCACTTTTACGGTGTTCCCTTCATCTTCTATATATGATAACACAATACAACACTGCCTCTATCTTACTGAATCTGTTATTCTCTTTTTTCTTCATTCCAATCCTATTTCAGGCTCTCGACTTAAGGATTTAATAAACAATAAAATGCTTCGCTGGGGCGCAGCTTGATACGACCGCAGAGGTCGAACCCTGAACAGTTGGGGCAAGTATGGACACAACATTCAAGCTTGATACAGCTCTGAATTTGGATTGTTATTAAATATTTGACACAGCATAGGTTTCTGACACAGAAAGAATGTGGTCTAAGAACTTGAATTTTTTTAATTTACCTATTATGGTCCAATGTCCAAAATCAAAATACATGGTTAGATTCAGCATATCAAAGAACCCATATATTCAATTTTTGTTAAAATCAAACAAAGTTTAATTTTGGACCCCAACTTGGACAAACTTGAAAACTGGGCCCATAATCAAAAATCTAAACACATGTTTAGATTCAGCATATCAAAGAACCCCAAGAATTCAATTTTTGCTAAAATCAAACTAAGTTTAATTTTGGACCCTTTGGACCTTAATGTAGACCAATTTAAAAAACGGGACTTAAAATTAAAAATCTAAATACACGGTTAGATTTGGAATATCAAAAAACCCCAATAATTCAATTTTTGATGAAATCAAACAAAGTTTAATTTTGGACCCTTTTGACCTCAATATGAACCAATTTGATAGCGGGGCCCACAAATAAAAAATCTAAATTCATGGTTAGATTCAGCATATCAAAGAACCTCATATATTCAATTTTTGTTGAAATCAAAAAAAGTATAATTTTGGACCCCAACTTGGACCAACTTGAAAACTGGGCCCATAATCAAAAATCTAAACACATGTTTAGATTCAGCATATCAAAGAACCCCAAGAATTCAATTTTTGTTAAAATCAAACTAAGTTTAATTTTGGACCCTTTGGACCTCAATGAAGACCAATTTAAAAAACGGGACCCAAATTAAAAATCTAAAAACACGGTTAGATTTGGCATATCAAAGAACCCCAATAATTCAATTTTCGATGAAATCAAACAAAGTTTAATTTTGGACCCTTTTGACCTCAATATGAACCAATTTGATAGCGGGGCCTACAAATAAAAAATCTAAATACATGGTTAGATTCAGCATATCAAAGAACCTCATATATTCAATTTTTGTTGAAATCAAACAAAGTTTAATTTTGGACCCCAATTTGGACCAACTTGAAAACTGGGCCCATAATCAAAAATCTAAATACATGTTTAGATTCAGCATATCAAAGAACCCCATATATTCAATTTTTGTTGAAATCAAACAAAGTTTAAATACTGGACCCTATCTTGAACCAACTTGAAAACTGGGCCCATAATCAAAAATCTAAACACATGTTTAGATTCAGCAAATCAAAGAACCCCAAGAATTCAATTTTTGTTAAAATCAAACTAAGTTTAATTTGGACCCTTTGGACCTCAATGTAGACCAATTTAAAAAACAGGACCCAAAATTAAAAACCTAAATACACGGTTAGATTTGGAATATCACCCCAATAATTCAATTTTAGATGAAATCAAACAAAGTTTAATTTTGGACCCTTTTGACCTCAATATGAACCAATTAGATAACGGGGCCTACAAATAAAAAATCTAAATACATGGTTAGATTCAGCATATCAAAGAACCTCATATATTCAATTTTTGTTGAAATCAAACAAAGTTTGATTTTGGACCCCAATTTGGACCAACTTGAAAACTGGGCCCATAATCAAAAATCTAAATACATGTTTAGATTCAGCATATCAAAGAACCCCATATATTCAATTTTTGTTGAAATCAAACAAAGTTTAAATACTGGACCCTATCTTGGACCAACTTGAAAACTGGGCCCATAATCAAAAATCTAAACACATGTTTAGATTCAGCAAATCAAAGAACCCCAAGAATTCAATTTTTGTTAAAATCAAACTAAGTTTAATTTGGACCCTTTGGACCTCAATGTAGACCAATTTAAAAAACAGGACCCAAAATTAAAAACCTAAATACACGGTTAGATTTGGAATATCAAAGAACCCCAATAATTCAATTTTAGATGAAATCAAACAAAGTTTAATTTTGGACCCTTTTGACCTCAATATGAACCAATTAGATAACGGGGTCCACAAATAAAAAATCTAAATACATGGTTAGATTCAGCATATCAAAGAACCCCATATATTCAATTTTTGTTGAAATCAAACAAAGTTTAATTTTGGACCCCAATTTGGACCAACTTGAAAACTGGGCCAAAAATCAAAAATCTAAATACATGTTTAGATTCAGCATATCAAAGAACCTCATATATTCAATTTTTGCTAAAATCAAACAAAGTTTAATTTTGGACCCTTTGGACATTAATGTAGACCAATTTGAAAACTGGACCCAAAATTAAAAATCTAAATACACTGTTAGATTCGGCATAACAAATAAATAAATGTGATCAAAGATTTTACAAATCTAATGCGCCATACTGTGCAATTAAAGATTACTTCTTGAAATTTTTCAATATTTGAAATTTGAAAAAAAAATAATATTTGAAGAATAATTCTTTTTAATTTCTAAAATCTGAAATGAGAAAAAATTGGCCCCCCACAATTTCTTTTTATCCCCCCCCCCCCCTTTTTTCCCCAAAAAAATTCTTTCCCTCAAGATATGGTCATAATCTCAATTCAAATTTCCAATGGAGTTGGCAACCATAATTACCCATTTAAATTTACCATAGTGCTAAGGGATCATAGATTTATTCTTACGAGGAAGCTCCGAGCATGCTCGGAGGATGCTCGGAGCTTTTTCAGTAGGCTCTTCTCTGCAGTTTATGTGAAAATAATTATCATGATCCATTAAGATGTCAATCAAATCTACACCACTTCTATAATAAGGAAAGTAGAGCATTATAGAGGAAGCTCAATTAACACCTGTGTAAACATCTAATCTATTCAAATACATTTTGCCTTAAATTTTACAAAACTATAGAATAGATTAGAAATTCTTCAATGGTACTGTGTAATGCTTGGAAAGAAATCTCAAGTCTCCACAAAAAGTGAAAGTCATTTAACAAAAAAAATATAATTATTATATTTTTAAAATAATCATCATGATCATTTCTTTTTTTATAATAAAAAAATTCTCAAATTTTATATTTAGATGATATGATTTAAATATAGTTTATATTATATAATATGCTACATAAAAGTTATCAAGACACAAACAACAGTCAGGGGGCGATACTAAACAAGTTATTTTTTTTAGTTACTTATATTAATAGGGTATTTTTTGTTTTTTTAAATTATTTGATATAATCTCAATTGTTATTTAAAAGTCAAATGTGGACTAAATGTATTTTTTAAGAATTTTTATATCATTTCATTAAGTAAAATTAAGTATTTATCCAACTTGAGATGAGTATAGAGAGGTTACTTTAAAAATAATGACAAAAATATTACTTTTATAAATTATCTTATACATCTTCGAAAAACTAAGTATACTTACAATTTTTTAAAAACTTTTAATTTTCAATATTACCTTACAAGTTATATTGAAAACAAGGTTGTTTCAAATATTACTTATATATCATGAATAAGTTAATTCTATAGGTGTCCATTCATACAGGTTTTACAAGCTTTAACAAATTTTCACATCTGGTTATTTTCCCCATGCAGTATAAAACTATTTAAATCCTCCTGAAACACTAATTGCCTTTCTGATGCCACACTTCTTGGTCATAGATTGGTCTCTTGGGGCTATTAAAATAACATTTTCCTTCAAAATCTTAGAGATGAACAAATATAAATGGATGGAACCTTGTGATTTAATTAAGACTTGAAGTTATTTGTAATTTGAAATATTTATCAAAAACAATTACATATGTTCCTTAAATAATTGTAAGTATACTTAGTTTTTCGAAGATGTATAAGATAATTTATAAAAGTAATATTTTTGTCATTATTTTTAAAGTAACCTCTCTATACTCATCTCAAGTTGGATAAATACTTAATTTTACTTAATGAAATGATATAAAAATTCTTAAAAACTACATTTTAGTCCACTTTTGACATTTAAAATAACAATTGAGATTATATCAAATAATTTAAAAAAACAAAAAATACCCTATTAATATAAGTAACTAAAAAAAATAACTCGTTTAGTATCGCCCCCTGACTGTTGTTTGTGTCTTGATAACTTTTATGTAGCATATTATATAATATAAACTATATTTAAATCATATCATATAATTATAAAATTTGAGAATTTTTTTATTATAAAAAAAAGAAATGATTATTAAATATAATAATAGTATATTTTTTGTTAAATGACTTTCACTTTTTTGTGGAGACTTGAGATTTCTTTCCAAGCATTACACAGTACTGTTGAAGAATTTCTTATCTATTCTATAATTTGTAAAATTTCATGCAAAATGTATTTGAATAGATCAGTTGTTTACACAGGTGTTAATTGAGCTTCCTCTATAATGCTCAACTTTCCTTATTATAGAAGTGGTGTAGATTTGATTGACATCTTAATGGATCATGATAATTATTTTCACATAAACTGCAGAGAAGAGCCTACTGAAAAAGCTCCGAGCATCCTCCGAGCATGCTCGGAGCTTCCTCGTAAGAATAAATCTATGATCCCTAACTTAATCTATTTTATAATAGAATTAATAAAAATATAGTGTCAAATCTTTCATATGGATTTTTTTGTAAAAAAAAAAGATGAAAACATTTGCAGATATTTTTACTGGTCTTCCTTTATAAATATGCATTTCTTTAAACATAATTTAAAAGCAGTGTAAGGGAAGTAACCAAAACGTTGTATTTGGATTACCTCCCTTACACTGTTTTAGATTATCTTTATTGTTCATTAATCATTACTTAATACATAATTTAAAAGCAGTGTAAGGGAGATAATTTCAATGATGTATTTGATTTATCTCCCTTACACTGCTTTAAATTATGTTTTGTACTAAAGTATTTGTCCATTAACCAGGACAACCTTGTTTTTCCCCCTTTTTTGCCCCTAATTCCTAAACGGTTTGAGCCATAACCCCCCAAAGCAAATCCTAACCATCCCTTTGTGGTATGGAAACTTGTAGTATAATTTCAGAGAGATCCATACACCGTTCCACAGTTATTGTCTGGAAACTAGAAAATGCTCATTTTTGGCCCCTTTTTGGCCCCTAATTCCTTAACTGTTGGTACCATAACCCCCAAAATCAATCCCAACCTTCCTTTTGTGGTATTTAACCTTATGGTCAAATTTCAAAAAGATCCATTCACTTAAACTAAAGTTAGAGTGCGAAAACCAATATGTATTCGGACGACGACGCCGGACGACGACGACGCCAACGTCATACCAATATACGACCACAAAATTTTTTTGCGGTCGTATAAAAATTGATAATTTACTGCTGTTTCCTAAAAATGAGATAGGGTGTAAGCCATATTTTGGAATCTTGACATTAAATGTATAATAAACCATATATGGTGCTAAACTGGAAAAAAAAATATCCAAAATTCATCTTTCAACATGAAAGGACTTTTATTTCATTAGTTAAAGAGCCACACATTATAACAGTCCTAGTCTTAAAATACATGTTTAAAAATATTATAGTATGTGCTATATTTAAATAACATACCTTAACTTGGCACTCACAGATTCCAGCAAAATAAACAATCACATTTTCCCCAAATCTTATCGTACTTATGCATATTTATCAATGTATACGAATACATTATGTGTACTTATAATTAAATATCATTGCATTTGTTGCTTATCAATATTCGTCAGCTTTATTCAATCAATTTCTGCCCTAACATAACAGTTTTGGGGCATTGATTTTTTTGCATCATTTCGATATTGATAAGTTGGATGCTGAAATTACAGGAAAGAAAAATCTGTCAAATTTGTATACAAATGAACGATGAATTTTAATAGGTCACTGATGCAATATAAGAAAATATACACACACAATTCTTTAACATTGCAGAACTTTTATCAAAAATAGATATAATAGATCTGACGTTGATATTATCATGATTAGATATTTTCTCTTCTTGTGTAAAAAGTTTCTTTTTGAAAATCCTCTGTTCGGCTTTCAGGAAAGTTAAGTGTTCTGTTAATTAACTTTCTAACAAAGTTTTAAAATATGAAATATACAGCTTAATGACTATTTTACCATCATAAAGCATGTACATGCTATAGTCCCAAATCACATATTTTTTTTTATTTTACACTTTTGCAAACTTTTCAATATTCAAGGTCCACATAACCAAAATTTAACATTTGTAGAGATAAAGATGTACAATAATTAACCTTCTTGTTCTACTGAAAGGAGTTATCATAAAGAAAACTTCAAAGGTTTTGGAAGAATAAATATACCTTGATTGAAATTACAATATGACCAGTATTTTTGAGGAAATTGTGGGCATTGATGGCTACAATTCTGGCTTGGTCAGGCTGTGCTACATCAGCAAATATCGTATCTACCATACCTACAAATACAATTAGATACAATTACAAATCCTGAGTATTCATAATTTTTATCTTTTTTTGGTTGTACCACATTATAAACATATGGATTGATTGTCAAGTTGATTGTTTTTTGTTAAACATCCAGGAGAAAATTTGGTTTTAATAAATTATTCCTTTTTTTAAGTCTGTCTATGAATAAATATGAACATATAATTATATTTTTCTGTGAAATAATAGATCTAAAAAATGCATGAAATTTACTATTTTCAAGAGGATTTTTAAAAAAGATCATTCAAAACAAGGAAAATTAAAATGAGTAGACTATGAATACTATTCCCACTGACTTGTTTGTAAGGGCTATCCCAGAAATAAACAATATGGGGGTAGGAAGGCACTTTTTTATGGCCATCACCCATACAATTGACCTACCCCAACCCATACAAAAATAATTAAAGTGCAATCCAACCCCCCATATATATTTTTTCTGAAACAGTCCTAATAAAATTGTCTAAAATCAATTGAAAAAGTTGTCATACATGCAACATTGAAATTTCAGAAGTTTCACTTGTAGTAACTATCTTTATTGTGTGTGTGGTGTAGATTTGAGCTGACATGGAAAATGATGCTTTCCAGTTTTTGTTGATAAGAAAAAATCAAAGTGCTTGTGAGCACGCATTGAAGGGCAAAGATTGCTTTCATTTTGCAATTTTGTAAATTTGAAATAGAACATTGAATTGTATTTAGTTTGGCAAATTATAGTCCTGAGTTGGAGTTATCTTCCTTTGTTCATGATTGTACAGTTGTAGTTGAACCTATTTTTATAACAGATCCATACACCATGCACTACTTTAATATATAATTTTTAATGAAAGTTTTCTTGAAAAGTATGATTATTCAAATAAACATCAGATTGTAACTTAAATGTCTAGGTATAACATATCATCAATAAATTGCCTGACTAGGATATAAAGAATCATCATTTCACTGCATTGTTTTTTTTAACCATCAAAGTTAAAAAAAAGTGATAAAACTTGGAAGAGATAGAGTCAGTACCATAAGGGTTTTGATTGCATTTCGTGCTTTCTTTACCCCAAAAATGGTTTAAAAAATACACTGGCTTAAAATAGATCTTTTCTGGTGTGAACATGGTGAATAAAGGTCAATTCAACAGGTTGAAAGTTTTGCTTACTAGTCAGTACCTCATTTTATGTTCAACTTACCAACCAACATTCTATATTTATGTGGATGTCTGGCATCTTCTATGATTGGTATGATATTTGTTCTCTTTTTTGCTACATTTATCAGATCTCTACCACTTCTGTGTGAGAACTCTACTGCATAAACCAAACCTTCCTGTAAACAAATACAAAATAAATATAGTAATCTGTAGATCTCAGTATCTTCAAACACCATGTTGGATGGCAAATGTTAGCGGTGTTGCAATGTGCTGAAAGATGTGTCTCTTTGGTGGGTTTCAAAGGCACTTTCTCGACTTTCATACAATTTTATAATGGTCAGTTTAATTGGTTTGAAGAAACTTTGTATTTCAGAGGGTTTAAAGGGGACTTTCTAAACTTCTAACAATGTTATGAATTCTTTAGCAAACAATACAGAAAACAAGTTTAAAAGAAAGTTTACGAAAAGCTTTTTTTATTATTTGGAAAATTAAGTGCTGTTGACAGATCTAAGTTTTTTCTGTTCATTTCTTCAATTTTTTTATATGCATATATATTTAAACTAGATCATGTGTCCATAAGACACCATGCAGCGCTTACTCTATCACATTTCCACGTTTAGTGAACCTTGAAATCTTGGCTAAAACCCAAAGTTGGCATATTTTTGAAACAGTTTACATCACAATGAACATGTGGCTTAAGTTTTAAGTTGATATGACCACATTAAATATGGTTAACAACATTAAATCAAAACTTTAACCTTAAGTGTCAGTCTTTGTAAGAATCAGGCAATTTAGAAAAATTTCAAAACCTGACCCAAAAAAACCCACCAACCTGACCATTCAATTTTGAAGTTACCTTCATCCTGAGTTAGAAATGGTAGGTCTTGCGTTTCTGCGTGTCTGGTAATTCGATAAATCTCTTGATAACATTGGGTTAGAATGATAGCAAATTACAGAGTTAGCTCCCCTCAGTTGGTAATTTGTAGTGCATTTTAACCAAATTATATCGTAAATTAGCAGAACTGGACAAGGAAATGAACGTTTTATTAGTGCACCATTATATGTTTTGAACTTAAATTAATGTAAACTTGAGTGGGTTTTTATTTGTCATGTTTTCACCACTGCCTGATTCTTAGGCAGATTGGCACTTAATATATAGAATGGACAAAGGGCTGACTAATTGCAATTTGGACAGCTCAATATCTACAAACCAACCATGAACTTTCAGACACTAAGCTCACTAAATATAATGTAAAGAAAAGTATGTAAACAAATATATTTGGTTTATACATCAAGATTTCCTCAGTCTCATTAAATCAGTATTTTGCCCTCATGTTATTCAGGCAATGTATGATATCATCATTGGAAACCTTTCTATAAGTTCAGATCAAGTGTTTAGGGTCAAAGGCTTAACCTTTAAAACTAAAACATTTTGTGAAAAGACCTTTCATGATTTTTCACTGCTGTCTATACATTGAAACATATTCACTAGTGACTAAACAACACATTAGATTAAGAATGAGCATGGTAAATTAACAGTGTTGTTTTGTCACTATTTCATTACAACTTTTGAAATTGGGACATCTTCCAATAGTTATCCTTTATATTACAATAACTTTTAATGTAAAAAGAAGAAAAATACAAGGAAATATACCCTACATTTGTTTTGATGCAATTTCATTCACCTCTTGGCAAAACCTATTGTTGTATGAGATCAGGGAGAGGGTAAAAATACCAGATTTATTTCATATGTGAACTACAAATTTTCTATAACTGCTTAATAACTGGACTTAATTGCAACAAATGTAAAAAATTCATGTATACAAAATTTTAAATCATTAGAGTGTATTACAAACAAATAAAAAATCTTTGTAAATCTACACTGTAGATTTATTATCAACATCATTTCCAACTATTAAAGAGGCAAAGCAAAACTTTTTTCTCAATGTGGAGTGTTCTACAGTAACCTATTAGATTATCATATAAAAGTTCATGGATTACTTTAACCTCCAGGCTCTTGCCAAAACAATGAAACTTTTATGCAAATATCAACTGTTTATATCATTACACACTCATGTTTCTGAAAAAAATTGAATTATTTTCATCATATTTGGATTTTGGATACTGATATCTGATATTATGCACATAAGCAGTAAGACAGTATTACAGGTAAGAATAAATGTGGATTGTGTCCACATGTGAACACAGATGATGCCCCCCCTTGCATATCATATAGTTATAAAGGGACATAACTGAAGAACAGTAAAAGTGACGCTACCCAAATTTGAACTTGATCTGAGTTTTGTGGTAATAAGCATTGTGTGTAAGTCTCATAACATTTGGTTGAGGCTAACTTAAGTAGAGAACAGAAACGAAAAATTCAGCAATTTTTCTATTTGTAAACACGCATAACTCTATAACGGTTGTGTATAAGTTTTATAACATTTGGTTGAACAAACTAAAGTTAGAGAATGGAAACGAAAAATTCAGCAATTTTTATGTTTATAAAGGGACATAACTCAAGAATGGTAAAAGTGATGCCACCAAATTTCATACTTAATCTGTATTATATAGTAATAAGCATTGTGTATAAGTTTCATAACATTTGGTTGAGGCAAACTAAAGTTAGAGAACGGAAAAAATATTTGTACTTGATCTTAGTTTTGTGGTAATGAGTATTGTGTGTACCGTATAAACTCGCCTAATAGTCGATCCTACTATAAGTCGGGGGCCCTTTTCAGCTCCAAATTCTAAGGATTTAGTCTTGACCCTCGTATAAGTCGGACAAAATTTGGGCATTTTTTTTTCAGCTGACAGTAACTGAACGCCGGTAAAACCAATGCAAATCCAGGAATAATATTCATTTCTGCATTAATGTTTGTTTGGTTTGAATTTAGTTGATGCTCATCATGATAATTTATATTGCTGTTAATAATAAAGATGTATTCATTTCTCTTGTTTTGTTCACTGTTCAAATGTTAGATTAGCCATGTGTTGTTTACGTAATGCATCAATGATTTTGTAGGGTATGACTAATAACCTATTGTTTGAGAAAAGCGAATATAAACCAATATGAACCTGAAAAATTTAAAGTCAATCAACACTTGATGAAAATATTTTTCACAGCATACATAACTCGGTGTTAAATGAGCATGTACACTTCATAATTCTTATTATATTGTGATGATTAAAGGATTAAAAAAATTAAGTGAAGCTAATCAATATATTAAAATAACTAACTCCAACTCATTAGTGTCATCTGTTTACCTATCACTGATAGTTTTCACACCTTTAGTAAATACAACTCTTTGTCTCTTAATTGGGGTTATCAATGGATTATATTGGCTTGTCAATCAATTTTGTAATTTTTGTTTGCCTGAGACACTTTAATGAATAATGTTTTGATTTTGGGAATGAATCTTAAAATTATTTTTTGATTATTATATGATTTATAAGCATTGAATTGATATCATGATATCACAATAATGACACAATAACTCCGCTGAAAACATCCTTTCACATATTTGGTACATTGTTATCTCCTTTTCAATTTTGGTTCTTGGCTCTTCTTTTGGGTTTATAGGAAAACCATGTGACCATGAAAATCAATACACAAACCGGAAACAGTAGAATTTCAACACGAATTTGCAGAAAATGTTTACCAAAGAACAAATAAAACACAAAGACAGTATTGTAGTCATTTATTTTCAACAAAAACTTTTTATTTATTGATTTATGTAAGTTTGGCAATCAAAAACGTAGTTTTGAACAGGAAATTCACTCCTGACCACTTTTCTCAAGCTTGGATTTTTCCTCTGGTCGCTAGATCTCGTCTATTAGTCGGTCCCCCTCTCTGGATTATGAATTTTACTCCCAATTTTCCGACTAATAAGCGAGTAGGAACGGTAGGTTTCATAATGTTTGGTAAGGGCAAACTTAAGTTACAGAATGGAAACAAAATTTTGCAATTTTTCGATTTATAAAGGGGCATAACTCAATAATGGTTAAACTGACACTACCCAAATTCAACTTGATCTGTGTTTTATCAGTGGAAGGCAAAATTAAACATTGCATTGTTTAAAGCATTGATTGTAGTTGATTTAACAATTTTTCCATTTGTAAAGGGGCATAACTCTAGAACAGTAAAAGTGACGCCCCCAAAATTCAAACTTGATCTGTGTATTGTGGTAATAAGCATTGTGTATAAGTTTCATAACATTTGGATGAGGCAAACTTAAGTTACAGAACGGAAATGAAAAATTTTGCAATTTTTCAATTTATAAAGGGGAATAACTCTAGAACGGTTAAAGTGACACCACCAAAATTCAAACTTGATCCGTGTTTTGTGGTAATAAACATTGTGTATAAGATTGAAAACATTTGGTTGAGGAAAACTTAAGTTAGAGAATGGAAACCAATTTTGGGACGTACGGACGGACAAGGGTAAAACTTTATGGCCCCTCCGCTTCGGTGGGGGCATAAAAAAAGCTCCATGTCAATAGACCATGACTGAGGGGGCGGGAAATGAGAAGTGCCAATGCTTATACAACTGCATACCAAATATCATTGACCTACCACTAATGGTTCCCCTTTAACTGACATAATCACAAACTTATACATGTAAACTAAGCAAATTGATCTGAGACAAAAATCTGTCGATCCATGTATCATCTACATGTAACACCATGTTGTATAGCAAATATTAGTTGTGTGTCAATAAACGAAAAGCTCATTCCTACAGAAATTGGAATCAGTCATTAGGAAAATAATTTTGTCAGTGATGTTGAAAAATCAAATATGAAGCATAAACTGTCATTGATTTTTTTCTTTTATTTCAGTCAATCTCCAGAAACAACCACAACCCATTTAATTCAAATTTTATTCATGGCTTCAGATCCCTTAAACAATAATTATTTCTTGAAAAGAACCAAGTTTCCTCAGTCTCATTAAATCAGTATTTTGCCCTCATATATATCAGGCAAAGTATGATATCATCATTGGAAACTAATTTAGTAGCCATTTGTTTCGTAGTTGGAACATCTAGTTTTGGGAATCTGATATCTCATTGTAGAAATGCAATTCTAGTTACTTTTTAAAAATAAATGGGGAATGTGTCCATGCCCCCGCTTGCATATCATATAAAGTTATAAAGGGACAAAACTGAACGGTAAAAGTGATGCTACCCAAATTTGTTATTGATCTGAGTTTTGTAGTAATAAGTATTGTGTATAAGTTTCATAACATTTGGTTTGAGGCAAACTTAAGTTTGAGAATGGAAACAAAAAATTCAGCAATTTTCCCTTTGGAAAGGGGAATAACTCTAGAACAGTAAAAGTGACACCACCAAAAATCAAATTTGATCAGTATTTTGTGGTAATAAGCATAGTGTATAAGTTTCATAACATTTAGTTAGAGAACGGCATAAAAATATAGTTTTTGAGACCAAAGAAATCTAACCTTATAAGAGAAGTGACTTTTAAATTGAGGTTCAAAATGCAGCAAGCCAAGAAGAGGTGACCTTACAAGACAGGTTTTCCTGTAAAAGAGGTGACCTTTACATCAGATTTTAGTGTATATTTTAATGAGTAACAAGACGAGTGCACCTAGTGCAGCAGGAATAGCTTAAAGGGGCATAGCTCTAGAACGATTAAAGTGACACCACCAAAATTCTAACTTGATCTGTATTTTGTGGTAATAAGCATTGTGTATAAGATTCATTACAATTTGTTGAGGCAAACTAAAGTTAGAGAACGGAAACCAAATTTGGGTAGGCATGGTAGGAAGCTTAAATTAAAATGACTACACAGCCAACATATGCGAGAAATTTTGCATACTGTGGATTTTTTATTTTCTTGGATACCAATAATCGTGGATTGAAGAAAGATTGTATTTTTTGTGGATATTTGATTTTGTGGTTTTGTCAAAGCCAGTATACACAAGCCCATAGAAAATTTGTACATCTTGGAACATTTAAACCTATAACCACGAAATCTGCAAAAATCGGTATCCTATGAATTATATAATGCATCTAAAGTACTTCATATAGTCATTAATCCATAAATTACAAATGACCAATGTCAATAAAATCTCACATTAATATTAATGGTATAAGATTTCCTCAGACTCATTAACTCATTGCCTCCTGAATCTATTTTTAGATAACTGCACTATATTCCTGATTAGATTTTCAACAGCAGCATCTCTCTCCCTGAAGGAAAATGGCTGCCATAGATTGTAAACATAGGTGTATTTTAAAAAAATAATTAAAAATATTTATCAAACAGATATAATTGTTGTGTTTTGTTTTTTGTTTCAATAATATGTTATATTTTATAAATAAAGTAAAATAAAAATTAATACATTCTGACTTTTATTTTTATTTCCTTGTTTATTGCACTATATTGTAGTTTTGTAATAATTTTCCATATATTTATCCATTATTTCTTGTGAAATTCTCTGAAACAGCTGAGACAAAGAAAGACATCACATCCACTACATTTGATTTTTACACCTTTTCTCACTTTGTTAGAAAAACATTGTTTGCAACGTCCCCTTTTGTCATTTTCACAAGGCCAATGTTCAACTTCCTGAGGATCAATATTTGATAAACGTTTTCTTTTTCTGTTACCCCTGAAATTTCCTGTGAGTTGCTTTGCTAACTTCATTCTGAAGCTAAGCAATGATCTTACTTTGTTCTTTCCAGTATTTGTCATTAAGTTATGGTTTGGAGACTCTTTCATTAAAATGAAAGAGTTTGCAATTGAGAGGTCTAGAAGAAAATAAAAAATGTATGTCCACCACCTTTTGCACATTCGATAAGTTGGATATTCTGTTCTAGTTTGGTCTGCTTTATCCACACCATTCATTTTGACATTGTAGTTTTGTACGACAGATGGACTGGCAACCATTTTTTGAGTACCATCTTTCTGTCTACGCTGAACTTGAAGGTTGTCTAAAGTTGGATCATCAGCTGAGGACAAGAAAAAAATCACTTTCTTGTCTTTCCAAGCATAAGCTGTAATCCTCCCTCTTTGAACCACCTTTTTCTCCCCTGGATTCTTCACACATTTAGCATGTAGAGCTTTAGGAAAATTTTTCCTATTGGATCTTGCAGTCCCTCTAGCATAAATCTTCTTTCCCTTTAAAATTTTGAACAGGTCAAAACTTGTGAAATAATTATCAATATTTACGATGTGATTCTTGTTCTCTAGTCTACGAGTCAAGTTAACTACCACCCAAGAGGTAAGACCAAGCTCATGGTTTTGGGTATCTCCAGTTTTCCCTGTATAAATTTCAAATTCATTGCAATATCCATTCTCTGAGTCAGCACGCATCCAAACTTTGATGCCGTATTTAGTTGGTTTAGCTGGTAAATATTGTCTAAAACCAAGTCTGCCACGGAATGCAATCATTGCCTCATCAACACTAGTATTCTGATGAGGCTTGTAGTTATCAATACAGTTCTTATTGACAATTTCTAATATTGTTCTGACATGATGCAAACGGTCATGTCCTGGGATTCCTCTGGGAGGATTGGTAGTTTTATCATTCGCATGAAAGTACTGACATAGTTTATCAAACCGGTCTCTGGGCATAATATTAGGAACAAACAAATTTCCAAACATAAAATCTTTAGACCAGTACATTTCCATTGTTGGAAGTTGAAGGATGCTCATGTAGAGTCTTATTCCTATATATGCCTTCATTTCTACCACTGTGGTATCCGACCACTGAGTGTCAGGTTTGCCTGCTTTTTCTTGTAGCTGCTTGGCATATAAGTTAGTTTGTGCGACTAGAATTTCAAAGATCACTGTTGGAAACATTAAATTCAGGAAATCTAGTTCATTTCTGTCAGCTGTCATTGCAGTTGTTGGTCCCACAGATTCAGTAAATACAGGCAAATCAATTTGTGACAAGGCATCAGTCCATTCATCTTCGCTGTCGTCACTTCCACTTTCACTTTGACTTTCGTCTTCGTCATCTTCGTCAAAACTAATGTCAGACAGTTCATCCTCATTGATCTGGTGCAACTGTGCACCCTTCTCTATTGATTGAATTACATCTTCTGGCGTAAATCCTTCAAATTCACCCTCATCTGAGCTAGTATCAAAGTGAAAGTCGATTTCGCCGGCCATTGTTTACGTTTCACAGATCAATGACTTTGTAGTAAAATTCCGATGAGTATTTTATGAATGAAAACTGTGCCACGTGTTAAATCTCATAAATATTCATTAGAGAATCATGTGACTCTAAAGCCATCCTTCTACTAGGAACCAATCAGAAGAGGTTTAACAAAAACGGGACCCAACCAAAATGACGCTTATATGCGTCTTTCGGGAAATACAAAATAGCGGATTCAGACGCACATATGCGTCACCAGGGAGCAAAACGAAAGTAAAAATGACGCATATCCGTGTCTACAGGGGCCAATGAGTTAAATCAGTAATTTGCCCTCATGTTTTTCAGGCAATGTATAATTTCATCATTGGAAATTTCTTTACACCATTTTTCAACAGTAGAATCATATACATTCTTAAACAAAAGTCAAGAAAAAGAATTTCCATCGATTATCAACAAAGATGCAGCCTACACAATGTCTGCTAAATCAAAATCATGGTTTTGTATGTTCAATTAGCATGTTAAAAGAAAAGAAATGTTTGTGTACTCCCAAAAGGTTGTAACAAAGGACCATATAACTATTTCCTGCACGCTGTGTTCACTCCTACTTTTGACCGGTTAAAACAAAGAAATCCCCAAAGCTGCAGTGTACATTGCCAGTCCATACTGAATTGTCTTGGATTAGAATACTTACTGGGCCTACAATATCTGAGACATGACTGACAGTGGTTCCAGAGGCTGCACCAAGGTATAACACTTTTGACCCTGGTTTCATGTGTATGTTATCTACTCCACCCAATATGGCTGCTGCCAGTTTAGATCTAAAAGGATTCCATGCTCTATACTCTATCTTCTTCTCTCCTTCCTAAAAGACACATTATAATTAGATTTGCATTAGACAGCTTTTAATTTTAGTTTTTATTGATACTGTATATTAAACTGAGAATTAGTGACAGTGACCTATATTATTGCTATGCAAAAGCTTTCATTGAATTACCTCTGGATCATTCGCCGAAAAAATCTGAAAATCAGTGACATAATAAGTGTTGCTATATTAAAGCTTTCATAAATTGTCCTGACAAATGTCTTAAGACTAGATGACCTTTGTTGAATTCGTTTTTTTCTGTGACATAGTGTAACTGTCTCGTTGGTATATACCCAACATCTCTTTTTATTCATGTCTGTCAAAACTCTCTGTGTTCTTTGGTTGCGGTCTCATTAACATATATCGAGCATGTTCAAGGCCAACTTTTCTTCATATACCCAGTTATGAATGACATCATTTGACACAACTTTAAAAATTTCGCATCTTGATAAAACCATTTGGGATTCATGATGTACTGACTATTACCTTAATGTTCAAAGTTTTTGAAAACACTTTATTTACACCATTTTAGCTGTAAACACCATCTTTTTGACATCACTTCTAAAGATTAAATTTAGATATATTCCCTTTATATGATTTTTTTTCAGATACAAGTATCACATCTCCTTTACTCCAAAATACTTTAAATCCAATCTCAACCAGAAGAAGACACACAAGTTTGATGTATTGGTTGTTTGCTGAATGCTTGATGGCAAAAATTTCATGCACATTCATGACGAGACTTTTAATACACAATGCAAAAAAATGACCATATTTTTATCTGACAGTAATTTTTTTTATTATACCTCTACAGATATTTTCTTTTCTCCATACACAGTTTCACCTGGGACCAAATTTAATGTTACTAACGAATCTTCTTTACCTCTAGCTATAAATACACCTGCAAATGAAGGTATGTTTATCAAATATCATTTATAAGACAAACTTTTACAATGAATAGACTTATCACAGTATTAAAGTAGGTAAATAAGATTATCTCCCCCTTTAACATGTAGGATCATTCATTTATGCACTTCCTCAGGTAGTTTTCTACAACTTTGTAAAGTTTCATCAATTTCTCCTAGCTCTTTAGTTAGAGTTGTAATTACAAGGCACATCCACAGATTTGAAGTAACGTAAAATAAAAAATTTCTCAGACCTCTGGGTTAGTTATAAGAATAGAGCAGTGCATTGTTTATCCCCCATCCCCCTTTCCATATCTTCTGACTGATCCATTTTCTATTTTCAAAAAGGTTACAAATAGAGACTCTTGAAAGTTATAATTTTTTATCATTCTGACTTATAACATCTTCATCAATGGACACTGTCAACCTTTTAGACTGTTCATCATCTCTAAATAATCTTACCTTCATGTCTGTGAGGCTCTACAACAACTTTCTTTCCACCTGCAAACCCTCCTCTGCCTCCTACAATGGTTCATCAAAATTATCATAGGGCTAACTTTTTATCTTTCAATCGGTCAGTACTATTGTTTACATTGTAAACTAAAGTGTTACCCTTTAATTTTAAGAAACTGAAAAACCTATTTATTTCAAAGTTAATAAACATAATGTAAATTTATTACACAAATGATTGGTTTATAATTCAGAATATACAAATATCACTTGCTGTGAGTTAACAGTAATTATTTTCAATTGTCTATACAGAAATGGTGTCATGGCATGATGCAAGATTGTCAGATAGTTTTAATCTGCAGTTCAAGTTCTTTAAAATTCAAGTCTTTAATACTTTAAGCAAATAATGCTCATCAACAGAATGACATATAAATATATATGCAAATACAATCACTGATAAATAAATACATAACTGATTAATGAATACATCAGAGAAAAATAATGATCTATATTAATTATTGGATACTAACAAGTCTGTTCTGTTTTTAAATGCATGGAAAAGAACTTTACAAAGGGTGTATATGTCTTTTACATTTTCTGAGCTCAACACCAGTAAACATGTAAAAGCTTAAATGACCATGGACGTCTATAATTAAATGGCTTAATGTACTGTCTCCTTGTTTCATTATAACAATCACACTGTAAAATTAAATGAAATTCAGCCTTTATTGTTTCACAGTACAGTGCCTTTTCTTGCTTATCTATATTAACAACTCGGTATCGGCCGATTTCAACAAATAAATTATGTGAAGACAATCTTATTCTTGACTGATACACTTTATAATTCACATTCTTAGTAAGGTATAATTGTAAATAAATATTACAATCGTTAGGAACTTATTTTTTCTTTTAAGTCGAGTATCAATTAAGTTTTTTATACCTTTTTTTGTTGTGTACAATACTTAGTACAAAACCTTTGATTTTAAACACTTAACCATAGATATTTCAACAAACCAAGAAAAATGGACTAATTGAATATAGATATCATACATCAGTCAGGAATCTGATGTTCAGTAGTTGTCGTTTGTTGATGTGGTTCACAAGTGTTTCTCGTTTTTTATATAGATTAGACCGTTGGTTTTCCCCTTTGAATGGTTTTACACTAGTAATTTTTGGGGCCCTTTATAGCTTACTGTTCGGTGTGAGCCAAGGCTCCGTGTTGGAGATAGTACTGTGACCTATAATGGTTTACTTTTATAAATTTTGACTTGGATGGAGAGTTGTCTCATTGGCACTCATACCACATCTTCTTATATCTATATATATACATGTAGTACTATGAGCTGCAAATGTAAAGAAACATCTTCTGAGCGTATTTACCTCTTCCCCCACCTCTGCCTACAAAAGAAACAAAGATTTATCAATACCATTCAATGATGTTAAGGAAATCAATTTAACTCACATTTTTAATCAACCAATTAAAATATGCAATAAACATATCAACATTGCAGGAAAATGTTCAATTTATTTGTACAAAAATTATAGCTTTAGAAACCAGATTTATCAAAGGAAGTAAGTAATAACATACAGTTTATTTAATGACAGGAAAACGTGTACAATCCCAAATTAAACAGCAGAATTTGTTTATGACATTATTGGGCAAAACATTAGAGTAACCATAGCATATTTAAGTATTACCTCCTCTGCCACCTCTGAATCCACCTCCACGCCCTCCTCTGTCACCACCACCTCTTCCACCTCTGAATCCACCCCGTCCTCCTCTGTCACCACCACCTCTGCCTCCCCTGAATCCACCACGTCCCCCACCTCTATCACCACCTCCTCTGCCACCCCGCCCTCCTCTTGGTGAAAATCCTACAAAAGATATCAGATGGTTTAATTTTCAGTTAATGACTAAATAATAATAGACTGTGCAATCTCTAAATACATGTAAAAAGTAAGGCCATTTAAAAATAATTGATAGATTTTCATCCCCGCCCACCCCCATTTTTTTTAAATTAAAAAAACTATAATTTCTCTATTTTTTCATTTCTGTTAAAGATAATATAACCGACAATACTTTCATTTCATTCAAAACTTCCTGTTGCAAATTTCGGTTTTCGTATTTCTTTGAGAAATTTAACCAAAATAATTAAATTCCACATATTCTGCTGCTCTATGATGACAAAATTATCTTCCAAGAATAGAAATTGATTACCATGAAATATTCAGGGTGTCCAAGAACAGAAATCTTCAGTGGTATGTCACAAATTTCAGTGATTAGAAAACCATGTTTATTTATATTGATTCAATGAGATTCGTGAAAGAAATTGATACAAAAGCATGACTGCAATAAAGAAATTGACACAAGCACAAACTTGTGCGATTTATGACCGTATATTGAGTACAAAAAGTCAGCCAATGTACAAAATGTATTTTAGCAAGCCCTTAGATTTACCCAGAGGGTGTTGTTTTTTGTTGTCAAACAGCAAACATCCTCTGTCCCCAGCCCCTCAATAGATTCATTTAACAACTTCTTTTTGGTAAAGTTCATGTTCTTTCTGTTGTTATTATATTTGCACATTACATAAGAATCTTATAAGCATCAACCCTAGTATTTTCAACAGAGTTTGAGTTTTCATTTCACTCTACTCATAATATTTGTGTTGCTTACCAATGCACATGATGCATATGTTTCATTTAATGGGCACTACAAACCACAGCTTAGAAAGCAAAATAAATTTGATGTAGGTTGCCTAAAAGAGATCATTTTTCCATGTTTTTGGTATTTACTGCAAATAGGTTCCTAAAGCGCCAAGTAGAGCAGTGATGGCCAAACAGAAATATTTATTTAAGAATTTGAAAAATGATGTAGAATTCCTTATGTACATGTATATATGTACATGATATAAGCTTAATATTACCTCTGCATTCGAAGAACACATTACAAAAGGGTTTTCGGAGGAAATGAAAATTAAATAAATGGAGAATGTGTCCTCATGGACACAGATAATATGTAACCCTGCTTGCATACAACATTATAAAGGGACATAACTCAAGACAATAAAAGTGACGCTACCCAAATTTGTACTTGATCTGAGTTTTGTGGTAACAAGTATTGTGTTAAGGTTTCATAATGTTTGGTTGGGGCAAACTTAAGTTACAGAACGGAAACTTTGCAATTTTTCCATTGATAAAGGGGCACAACTCTAGAATGGTTAGAGTGACGCTACCAAAATTCAAATTTGTTCTGTATTTTGTAGTAATAAGCATTGTGAATAAGTTTCATAACATTTGGTTGAGGCAAACTCAAGTTAGAGAACGGAAACCAATTTTACATACGTCCAGACGGACAAGGGTAAAACTTAATGCCCCCTCCGTGGCGGGGGCATAAAAATAGAATCCTCCTTCTCGCCCCATTTTTTTTCTCAACATTCTGGATGAAAATCTACAAACTAATTTTAGCTGGCCTAAAGTGCTTAAACTAAGAAAAACGTGCATGAATTTTTTCTGATTTTACTTCTCAGATTCCTGTAGACTCTGAATACAAAGCATATTATAAAATCAAATAACTATATATGTACATGTAGTAAATACTGATGCCAAGTTTCTTTTGTAATTTAGTATATATTGGAACAGAGTTCGCGAAAACTTATTTTGACCCGTCGGTCATGGGACCGACAAAGCATGATTATTTGTCAGTCCTACAAAATTTTAGCCAGTCCTACAAAATCTGTCAATTTTATCCTGAAATAAAATTAATAATAAATTTTATTGCAAAATAACTTTATTAATATTAGTTTTATTCTTCGCACCCACAGGCAAATCAACAATGAAGGACCAGTTCAGGTAAACCAGTATCCTGAAGTTTTGTTGTATAACTGAAGAAGAAGAAGGTCTTCTGATTGTTCTTATTTAAAGTCATCTTCACTATCCATTTCATCATCTGAATCACTTTCTCGGCTGTTACAGTATTTGTTTGCTCCATTGTAGGGTTCAATCGCCGTTTGTTTGCCAGGAATGGCTCTATGAACAAATTTAGTAGGCCACGTGTAGATCGCCGCTTTGGTTTGTTTATAATAAATCTGTAAACCAGTACCGGAATTTGGCAGCGGGTACATCTGATAACCGATGTAAACACTTATTGGAAACAGTTGTGTTACATCTAATAACCGATGTAAAAAAGTGCTGAAATATGCACTACAACGGCCGTTTTTACATCAGTCATAGGGACCAGCACTAGCCTCCAAAATACTGGTCCGAGCCTCATTTTGACCGACAGGACTGACCATTTTTGCGAACTCTGTTGGAACCTTTTAAACTTGTTGGGTTGATCAGTTAAAAGCTTTGTTTTCAGTCTACATGTATGGAACACAGGGTTTCCACTGTTCCACAATTTGCGAAAAAATAAAAATTGTGGCGATTAAAATTCATTATTGGAGAAAGACCAGTCAGAGCTCTGACATAAACAAGTCAGAATAAAATGACTTCTTAAAGTCAGAAAGTGTTTTGAAATTCTGACCTGTACGCGTCAATTTTTGTTTTGCGTAGTTTTCACTCGAGTCCGTCAAACCAGAAGTTATTTTGAATTTGCCGCCGATCTACGACACATACGATCACGTGGTTTTTTGCAAGAGATCACGTGTTTGAGAGTCGTTGTTTTGGAAGTGTCTCGAATGAGAAGTCATTGAATATTATATTGATTATTTACGATTTTTAGTGAAAATCTAGGTCATTGTGGGCATTTTTAGAAAGGTAATTCATATTACCTCCGTATTTTCATGGGCATTTTTATATTTTTTGCCTATAAAGAAGTTCCTTGCAAGTGATTTTTTTGCTGTTTCATGAAGGCGCGCGACCTGTAAATACGGACGCGTGGTCTTTGAGATGACCTGGTGTTTGACAATTCTGACTTGTTCAGGTCAGAAAATGTTGTTATGATAATGAATTGTTATTTTCGGGAGATAACTCGTGTTGTCTTAAACAATATTAACATTATTAACCAGTCAGTGCAATTTAAAAAGTAAAATTATTGCTTCGAGCTGAACATCGTCACTTGATTTTTCTATTTTTAAACTCAATCACGAATTGATTTTAACCTTTCTGATTCGTTTCTCCCTATGAGAAAAACGATCATTGTGAATATTGATATGATGATAATGAAACGAAAATGGAAAAAATTTTAATAAAAGAAAAAGAAAGGGAGGGGGTTTTACTAAAGAATTTTTTTTTTATTTTTAAAGTTATAACTTAAGAACAATAAGTGATGCACACACCTGGTCTTCATTTATGATCATGGGACATGATAAAACAAATCAAATGAAATGTAGGGCAAGTCTCCAGGGATCACCCCTATCCCTGTCATTTCTCTATTCCTCTTTATAATGTCAAATTGATTTGAATGAAATATACCGGGCTAGTCTCCAGGTTTACCCCCACCCCCTGCCATTTGTAAACGGTAGAGATCCCCACCCCTAAACCATATATATTCTTGTATGGGACAATTTAACAAATCAAATGATATGTTGGGGAGGTCCCTGGGGGTCACCCCTACCCCTCCTGTTTGAAAACTTGTAAACGGTCGAGATCCCCACCCCTAAACCATATATTTTCTTGAATAGGACAATAAAACAAATCAAATGAAATATAGGGGAAGTCCCTTGGGGTCACCCCCACCCCCTCCTGTGTTAAAACGTTTTAACGGTCGAGATCCCCACCCCTTAACCATATATATTCTTGTAAGGGTCAATAAGACAAATCTAATGAAATATAGGTGAAGTCCCTGAGGGTCACCCAACCCCCTCATGTTTGAAAACTTGTAAACGGTCGAGATCCCCACCCCTAAACCATATACATTCTTGCACAGGACAATAAAAATAAAATGCTTCGCTGGGGCGCAGCTTGATACGACCGCAGAGGTCGAACCCTGAACAGTTGGGGCAAGTATGGACACAAAATTCAAGCTTGATACAGCTATGACTTTGGATTGTCATTAAATATTTGACACAGCATAGGTTTCTGACACAGGATGAATGTGGTGTAAGAACTGGAAAAAATTTAATTTACCTATTATGGTGGAATCTCCATAAACTAAATTGTTTGTTAATTTCAATATATCAAAGAATATGTAGAATTCAATGTTTGATGTAATGTAATAAAGTTGAAATTTGGACCGTTTTTGTTCAATGTGGACCAATTTGGTAACATGTATAAATAATCAAAAATCTAAATACATGGGAGCCCATTTAAATACATCATAAAGGTATTAAAATAGAAAGTGACATCATAGTCATGGCTAAAAATAAACAAAAATCCTTAATCAGCAACATTTAAAGTAATATCTAAAAATAAAATTCCTTTGTAACCATAAAAGCCCATTTAAATACATCATAAAGATATTAAAATAGAAAATGACATCATAGTCATGGCTAAACATAGCAAAAAACCCTTAATCAGCATCATTTAACAGTAATATCTAAAAATGGAAATTACATCATAAAGGTATTAAAATAGAAAATGACATCATAGTCATGGCTAAAAATAAACAAAATCCTTAATCAGCATCAGCAACATTTTATAGTAATATCTAAAAATAAAATTCCTTTGTAACCATAAAAGCCCATTTAAATACATCATAACAGATATTAAAATAGAAAATGACATCATAGTCATGGCTAAACATAGCAAAAACCTTAATCAGCATCATTTAACAGTAATATCTAAAAATAAAAATTTCTTTGCAACCATAAAAGTAAAATAGATAAAATGCTTCGCTGGGCGCAGCTTGATACGACCGCAGAGGTCGAACCCTGAACAGTTGGGGCAAGTATGGACACAACATTCAAGCTTGATACAGCTCTGAATTTGGATTGTGATTAAATATTTGACACAGCATAGGTTCTGACACAGAAAGAATGTGGTCTAAGAACTTCAATTTTTTTAATTTACCTATTATGGTCCAATGTCCAAAATCAAAATACATGGTTAGATTCAGCATATCAAAGAACCCCATATATTCAATTTTTGTTGAAATCAAACAAAGTTTAATTTTGGACCCCAACTTGAACAAACTTGAAAACTGGTCCCATAATCAAAAATCTAAACACATGTTTAGATTCAGCATATCAAAGTACCCCAAGAATTCAATTTTTGTTAAAATCAAACTAAGTTTAATTTTGGACCCTTTGGACCTTAATGTAGACCAATTTAAAAAACGGGACCCAAAATTAAAAATCTAAAAACACGGTTAGATTTGGCATATCAAAGAACCCCAATAATTCAATTTTTGATGAAATCAAACAAAGTTTAATTTTGGACCCTTTTGACCTCAATATGAACCAATTTGATAGCGGGCCCACAAAATAAAAAATCTAAATACATGGTAAGATTCAGCATATCAAAGAACCCCATATATTCAATTTTTGTTGAAATCAAACAAAGTTTAATTTTGGACCCCAATTTGGACCAACTTGAAAACTGGGCCAAAAAATCTAAAATCTAAATACATGTTTAGATTCAGCATATCAAAGAACCCCATATATTCAATTTTTGTTGAAATCAAACAAAGTTTAATTTTGGACCCCAACTTGGACCAACTTGAAAACTGGTCCCATAATAAAAAATCTAAACACATGTTTAGATTCAGCATATCAAAGAACCCCAAAAATTCAATTTTTGTTAAAATCAAACTAAGTTTAATTTTGGACCCTTTAGACCTTAATGTAGACCAATTTAAAAAACGGAACCCAAAATTAAAAATCTAAATACACGGTTAGATTTTGGCATATCAAAGAACCCCAATAATTAAATTTTTGATGAAATCAAACAAAGTTTAATTTTGGACCCTTTTGACCTCAATATGAACCAATTTGATAGCGGGCCCACAAATAAAAAATCTAAATACATGGTAAGATTCAGCATATCAAAGAACCCCATATATTCAATTTTTGTTGAAATCAAACAAAGTTTAATTTTGGACCCCAATTTGGACCAACTTGAAAACTGGGCCCATAATCTAAAATCTAAATACATGTTTAGATTCAGCATATCAAAGAACCCCATATATTCAATTTTTGTTGAAATCAAACAAAGTTTAATTATGGACCCCAACTTGGACCAACTTGAAAACTGGGCCCATAATCAAAAATCTAAACACATGTTTAGATTCAGCATATCAAAGAACCCCAAGAATTCAATTTTTGTTAAAATCAAACTAAGTTTAATTTTGGACCCTTTGGACCTTAATGTAGACCAATTTAAAAACGGGACCCAAAATTAAAAATCTAAATACACGGTTGGATTTGGCATATCAAAGAACCCCAATAATTCAATTTTTGATGAAATCAAACAAAGTTTAATTTTGGACCCTTTTGACCTCAATATGAACTAATTTGATAGCGGGTCCACAAATAAAAAATCTAAATACATGGTTAGATTCAGCATATCAAAGAACCCCAAGAATTCAATTTTTGATGAAATCAAACAAAGTTTAATTTTGGACCCTTTTGACCTCAATGTGGACAAAGTTGATAACGGGGCCCAAAAATCAAAAATCTAAATACATGGTTAGATTCAGCATATCAAAGAACCCCATATATGAAATTTTTGTTGAAATCAAACAAAGTTTAATTTTGGACCCCGATTTGGACCAACTTGAAAACTGGGCCCATAATCAAAAATCTAAATACATGTTTAGATTCAGCATATCAAAGTACCCTAAAAATTCAATTTTTGTTAAAATCAAACTAAGTTTAATTTTGGACCCTTTTGACCTTAATGTAGACCAATTTGAAAACGGAACCAAAAATTAAGAATCTAAATACACGGTTAGATTCGGCATATCAAAGAACCCCAATAATTCAATTTTTGATGAAATCAAACAAAGTTAAATTTTGGACCCTTTGGACCTCAATGTGGACCAATTTAAAAACGGGGCCCAAAATCCAAAAACTTATTACACGGTTAGATTCAGCATATTAAAGAACCCCAAGAATTCAAGAATAAAACCCCATTGAAATTGATCAAGAAATAAGCAATTTATACGAAGTATCTTCTTTTGCACAATACTGTGCAATTGAATATTTCTTGCTATTGTGCAATACTGTACAATTGACAATTTCTTGCTATTGTGCAATATTGTGCTATTGGATATTTCTTGATATTGCGCAATACTGTGCAATTGAAGATTTCTTGCTATTGCGCAATACTGTGCAATTGAAGATTTCTTGCAATTGTGCAATACTGTGCAATTGAAAATTTCTTGCTATTGCACAATACTTATTATATAATAATTTACACATCCTGTTTGGTGTGTATCTCCTACCATATCATTATTATTTGCTTTTAAATATTAATCAGAAATAACCAACTTAAAATGGAAAATTTAAAAAGAAAAAAAAAAGGAAAAAAAGAAAAAAAAAGGAAAAAAAGAAAAAAAAAGAAAAAAAAAAAATCCCCCCCCCCAATTTTTTGAACCCCCTTATGATTCATCACCCCCAAACTCAATCCCAGCCTTCCCTTTGTGGTATGGTACCTTGCAGTACAATTTCAGAGAGATCCATACACTTGAACACAAGTTATTGTCTGGAAACTAGAAAAATGCTTATTTTTGGCCCCTTTTTGGCCCCTAATTCCTAAACGTTTCGGGCAATTACCCCCAAACTCAATTCCAGCTTTCCCTTTGTGATATGGAACCTTGTAGTACAATTTCAGAAATATCCAAACACTTACACACAAGTTATTGTCATGAAACTAGAAAAATGCTTGTTTTTTGCCCCTTTTTTGGCCCCTAATTCCTAAAATTTTGAGGCAATTACCCCCAAAATCAATTACAGCCTTCCCTTTGTGATATGGAACCTTGTGGTACAATGTCAGAGAGATCCATACACTAACACACAAGTTATTGTCTGGAAGTTACAAAAATGCTTATTTTTGGCCCCTTTTTGGCCCCTAATTCCTTAACTGTTGGTACCATAACCCCCAAAATCAATCCCCACCTTCCTTTCGTGGTATTGAACCTTATGGTAAAATTTCATGGAGATCCATTCACTTAAACTAAAGTTAGAGTGCGAAAACCAATGTGTCTTCGGACGACGCCGGACGACGCCAGACGACGACGACGACGACGACGCCAACGTCATACCAATATACGACCAAAAAATTTTCAATTTTTGCGGTCGTATAAAAATGACATCATAATCATAGCTAAAAATAAACAAAATTGTTTTTTATTGGCAAATTTTAAATGGAGTTTATTATACTAAAACAATAAATTTGCAACCATAAACATGATAAAACCCCATTTAAACACATCATAAAAGTATTAAATAATTCAACTACATCATAAGGCTATAAAAATAGAAAATGACTTCATAGTCAAGGCTAAAGGTAAACAAAAAACCTTCATCAGCAAAATTTTATATTGGCAAATTTCCAATGAAGTTTATTACACTAAAATTGTTGGCAAATTTCCAATGCATTTATTAACAATAAAGTTATTGGCAAATTTCCAATTTACATAATTTAAAAGCAGTGTAGATGAGATATTTAAATGAGTTTGAATTACCAACCTTACACTGCTTTTAAATAATGTTCTTTACTCAATTATTTGTCTATTAAAATGGAAACCCTTGTTTTTTAACCTTTTTTCCCCTTATTCCTTAAACATTAGAGCACACTAAAATAAAATGCTCCGCTGGGGCGCAGCTTGATACGACCGCAGAGGTCGAACCCTGAACAGTTGGGGCAAGTATGGACACAACATTCAAGCTTGATACAGCACTGAATTTGGATTGTAATTAAATATTTGACACAGCATAGGTTTCTGACACAGAATAAAAGTGGTCTAAGAACTTAAAAATTTTAAATTTATCTATTCAAACCATATCATTATTATTTGCTTTTATATATAAATCAGAAATAACCAATTTAAAATGGAAAATTTTAAAGAAAAAAAGGAAAAAAAAATCCCCCCCCCCCCCAAATTTTTTGAACCCCCTTATGATTCATTATCCCCAAACTCAATCCCAGCCTTCCCTTTGTGGTATGGTACCTTGCAGTACACATACATGTGATGGACTGTGAAACTAAGATCAGGAGTTTTGGAGATTAGGACTCAGATCAGATGTTTTTTATCGACATAAATTCTGTCGTAAATGTAACCGTGTGCTGTAGAAATTGTCTGTTAAAGTGTGTTTTCTTCAACTTTCCATCCGAATGTATTATGTTTATAGTACCTTTGTACTTATAAATTTTCTCTATCTTTTTAAACTTTCAACTTGTTCAATCTAACATTCTTCTTTTTCAGTATGTTCTTTAAATTTTTTAGGTCATATCTTTTTTACCATTATTCATTGCAATCAGAACATTTGCTTATCTATCTGCAAGTAGATCTTTTATTTTATCTTTATGCAAGTAAATTTTTAATGCATGATAAGAAACACATTCATAATGTTATCATGGGTCATAGTTACTATATAAATTTCAATTTAAGCCTTGAAAGGAAGTATAGAACCCTCAAATAATTTTCAAATTATTATTTTTTTATTTGTCCTAAAACATTTAAAATCATTTAATTACCATCCTTTTATGATTATTTGTTCAATTTATATTTTATTTATATTCTTTTAAAAATTTACATTATTTATAGGAAAGTAACTTAAAACAGGATAAATCAAGGGAAGTAACCCAACATTCATTTTAGATAAACAAAGTTTTATTACACAACGGCAGTTAGCCTGAGGTAAAAGTCGTTTATTACCAGTATGTTTGACACCCAAGGTGACAAGTGAGGCCATATAATTATGCATTTTAATTGATTTACAGGTAAAATATAACTTCAGTAATGTCAGTTACACCAGATATGTTTGGCTGAAATTTTTCATTCATGAAATATTTCATACACGGGATTTTTTTGTCTTCAACGGGAGGTCGGGAGGAGACCCCTGAAAACGGGATTATTGTACTCCCGTCGGGAGGTTCACATGTATGAACTGTACAATTTCAGAGAGATCCATACACTTGAACACAAGTTATTGTCTGGAAATGCTTGTTTTTTGGCCCCAAATTCCTAAACATTTAGGGCAATTACCCCCAAACTAAAACCCAGCTTTCCCTTTGTGATATGGAACCTTGCAGTACAATTTCAGAAAGGTCCATACACTTACACACAAGTTATTGTCCTGAAACTAGAAAAATGCTTGTTTTTTTGCCCCTTTATGGCCCCTAATTCCTCAAATTTCTAGGGAATTATCCCCAAAATCAATCCGAGCCTTCCCTTTGTGGTTTGGTACCTTGCAGAACAATTTCAGAGAGTTCCATACACTTGAACACAAGTTATTGTCTGGAAACTAGAAAAATGCTTATTTTTGGCCCCTTTTTGGCCTCTTATTCCTAAACGTTGTGGGCAATTACCCCCAAACTCAATTCCAGCTTTCCCTTTGTGATATGGAACCTTGTAGTACAATTTCATAAAGATCCATACACTTACACACAAGTTATTGTCATGAAACTAGAAAAATGCTTGTTTTTTGCCCCTTTTTTGCCCCTAATTCCTAAAATTTGGAGGCAATTACCCCCAAAATCAATCCCAGCATTCCCTTTGTGATATGGAACCTTATGGTACAATGTCAGACAGATCCATACACTTACACACAAGTTATTGTCATGAAACTAGAAAAATGCTTGTTTTTTTCCCCTTTTTGGCCCCTAATTCCTAAAATTTAGAGGCAATTACCCCAAAAATCAATCCCAGCATTCCCTTTGTGATATGGAACCTTGTGGTACAATGTCAGAGAGATCCATACACTAACACACAAGTTATGTCTGGAAGTTACAAAAATGCTTATTTTTGGCCCCTTTTTTGGCCCCTAATTCCTTAACTGTTGGTACCATAACCCCCAAAATCAATCCCCACCTTCCTATTGTGGTATTGAACCTTATGGTAAAATTTCATAGAGATCCATTCACTTAAACTAAAGTTAGAGTGCGAAAACCAATGTGTATTCGGACGACGACGCCGGACGACGACGACGACGACGCCAATGTCATACCAATATACGACCACAAAATTTTTTTGCGGTCGTATAAAAATCCTTATTTTCGACCAATATTTGGCCCCTTATTCATAAATGTTTGAGCAATTACCCCAAAACTCAATTCCTACTTTCTCTTCGTGATAAAAAATAACTAACTTAAAATGTAAATTTTAAACAAAAAAAAAAGGAAAACAAAAAATTACCCCTTTTTTGACCCCCGCCCCCCTTATGATTCATCACCCCCCACCCCCCTTTCCCCCCAAACCAAGCTCAATAACAGCCTTGCCTTTGTGGTATGGTACCTTGTAATACAATTTTAGAGAGATCCATACACTTGAACACAAGTTATTGTCTAGAAACTAAAAAATGCTTATTTTAAACCCCTTTTTAGGCCCCTTATTACTAAACGTTTTGGGCAATTACCACAACACTCAATTCCAGCTTTCCCTTTGTGAAATGGAACCTTGTAGTAAAATTTCAGAAAGATCCATACACTTACACACAAGTTATTGTCATGAAACTAGAAAAATGCTTGTTTTTTGCCCCCTTTTGGCCCCTTATTCCTAAAATTTTGAGGCAATTAACCCCAAAATCAATCCCAGCATTGACCCTTTGTGATATGGAATCTTGTGGTACAATTTCAAAGAGATCCATATGCTAACACACAAGTTATGTCTGGAAGTTACAAAAATGCTTATTTTCGGCCCCTTTTTGGCCCCTAATTCCTTAACTGTTGGTACCATAACCCCCAAAATCAATCCCCACCTTCCTATTGTGGTATTGAACCTTATGGTAAAATTTCATAGAGATCCATTCACTTAAACTAAAGTTAGAGTGCGAAAACCATTGTGTATTCGGACGACGACGACGCCAACGTCATACCAATATACGACGTCAAAATTTTTTTGCGGTCGTATAAAAATCAAATGAAATATAGGGGAAGTCCATTGGGGTCATCCCCATCCCCCTTTTTGAAATGTTCTGGATCACCACCCCTAAAGGTAAACCATATGATATTCCTGTTCGTCATTTCAAGAAGATTTGAATGACATGCAGGGTCAAACCCTAGGCGTCACTTATGCATATCACTTTACTAGACAAAACCAATTTGTACTGGAACTTGCCCAATGTCAGGCAACCATGGGAATGACAAATTACGGGAGCTTTGTTTGGGAGACTTCGTAACAGCATCCTGTTACAATTATTTCTTGTTTATTTTAATCTGCTGAGAGACCACCTTTACATATTATATTTATCAGTGTTTGTGCAAACAGAATTGTCTATTCAGTATTATTTTCCTCTCACATGCATCACATCTTATTAATTACATGGATATAGGAAGATGTGATATGAGTGCCAATGAGACAACTCTCCATCCAAGTTACAATTTATAAAAGTAAACCATTATAGGTCAAGGTACGGCCTTCAACACGGAGCATTGGCTCACACCGAACAGCAAGCTATAAAGGGCCTAAAAAAATTACAAGTGTAACACCATTCAAACTGAAAAACCAACGGTCTTATCTATATAAAAAAAAAAATTTTTGGCATATTTGTTTTCCTCTGAAATTACACATCTATAATTCTTACCCCAGATGCTTAGCCACATGAAGCATTTACCTCTTATTTAAGACATAGATAGTCTTTGTTTCTACAGAAGTGAGAAGAACATTGGAAGTCAGAATGTTCTGACTTATAAAAGTCTGAATGTTCTGACTTAATAAGGTCAGAAAGACTCAGAATGATCTGAAAATACTGACTTTTTTTAATGTTTAGAGTATTTTAGACTATGAATGCACTTGTCATGCTAGTACCATAAGAAACCCTGACAAGATTTTGTTCCCAAACAACAATTTTTAAAGATATTAAGAATAACAAGTGTACAATGGAACATAAATTACAAAGTTATAAGTGTTGTGAAAAAAGCTATTTAAAAAAAAAATCAATAGATAGTTATCTTTCAACTTTTACATGTATTTAATAAAATGCTCCGCTGGGGCGCAGCTTGATACGACCGCAGAGGTCGAACCCTGAACAGTTGGGGCAAGTATGGACACAACATTCAAGCTTGATACAGCACTGAATTTGGATTGTAATTAAATATTTGACACAGCATAGGTTTCTCACACAGAATGAAAGTAGTCTAAGAACTTAAAATTTTTTAATTTACCTATTCAAACCATATCATTATTATTTGCTTTTATATATAAATCAGAAATAACCAATTTAAAATGGAAAATTTTAAAGAAAAAAAAGGAAAAAAAAATCCCCCCCCCCCCAAATTTTTTGAAACCCCCTTATGATTCATCACCCCCAAACTCAATCCCAGCCTTCCCTTTGTGGTATGGTACCTTGCAGTACAATTTCAGAGAGATCCATACACTTGAACACAAATTATTGTCTGGAAACTAGAAAAATGCTTGGTTTTTTTGCACCTTTTTGGCCCCAAATTCCTAAAAGTTTAGGGCAATTACCCCCAAACTCAAACCAAGCTTTCCCTTTGTGATATGGAACCTTGCAGTACAATGTCATAAAGATCCATACACTTACACACAAGTTATTGTCATGAAACTAGAAAAATGCTTGTTTTTTGCCCCTTTATGGCCCCTAATTCCTAACATTTTGAGACAATTACCCCCAAAAACAATCCCAGCCTTCCCTTTGTGGTATGGTACCTTGCAGTACAATTTCAGAGAGATCCATACACTTGAACACAAGTTATTGTCTGGAAACTAGAAAAATGCTTATTTTTGGCCCCTTATTCCTAAACGTTTTGGGCAAGTACCCCCAAACTCAATTCCAGCTTTCCCTTTGTGATATGGAACCTTGTAGTACAATTTCATAAATATCCATACACTTACACACAAGTTATTGTCATGAAACTAGAAAAATGCTTGTTTTTTGCCCCCTAATTCCTAAAATTTGGAGGCAATTACCCCCAAAATCAATCCCAGCATTCAAACCCTCAATCAGCATCATTTAACAGTAATATCTAAAAATGGAAATTACATAATAAAGGTATTAAAATAGAAAATGACATCATAGTCATGGCTAAAAATAAACAAAATCCTTAATCAGCAACATTTTACAGTAATATCTAAAAATAAAATTCCTTTGTAACCATAAAAGCCCATTTAAATACATCATGACAGATATTAAAATAGAAAATGACATCATAGTCATGGCTAAACATAGCAAAAACCTTAATCAGCATCATTTAACAGTAATATCTAAAAATAAAAATTTCTTTGCAACTATAAAAGTAAAATAGAAAATGACATCATAATCATAGCTAAAAATATACAAAAATTTTTTTTATTACCAAATTTTAAATGGAGTTTATTAAACTAAAACAATAAATTTGCAACCATAAAACCCCATTTAAACACATCATAAAAGTATTAAATAATTCAACTACATCATAAGGCTATAAAAATAGAAAATGACTTCATAGTCAAGGCTAAAGGTAAACAAAAAACCTTCATCAGCAAAATTTTATATTGGCAAATTTCCAATGAAGTTTATTATACTAAAATTGTTGGCAAATTTCCAATGCATTTATTAACAATAAAGTTATTGGCAAATTTCCAATTTACATAATTTAAAAGCAGTGTAAGTGAGATATTTAAATGAGTTTGAATTACCAACCTTACACTGCTTTTAAATAATGTTTTGTACTTATTTGTCTATTAACCTGGAAACCCTTGTTTTTTCACCTTTTTTTCCCTTATTATTTAAAGGTTTGAGCCATAACCCTACCCCAAAGCCAATTCTTAAATTCCAATGTAACCTAAATTTACGATATACATAACTTCAATTTAAGTTTTTGATAAAATCAAACCACATCATTATTATTTGCTTTTATATCTAAATCAGAAATAATTAACCAACTTTAAGTGGAAAATTTTCACACATCACGCCCCCCCAAACTCAATCCCAGCCTTCAGTTTGTGGTATGGTACCTTGCTGTACAATTTCACAGAGATCCAATTACTTAAACACAATTAATTGTTGGAAACTAAAAAAAAATGCTTATTTTTAACCCCTTTATAGCCCCTTATTCCTAAACATTTGAGCAATTATCCCCCAAACTCAATTCCAACTTTCTCTTTGTGATCAGAATTAACCAACTTAAAATGGAAAATTTTAAAGAAAAAAAAAAGGAAAAAAAATCCCCCCCCCCCCCAAAATTTTTTTACCCACTTCCCTTTGTGGTATGGTACCTTTTAGTACAATTTCAGAGAAATCCATACACTTGAACACAAGTTAATGTCTGGAAACTAAAAAAATGCTTATTTTTGCCCCCTTTTTTGGCCACTTATTAATAAATGTTTTGGGCAAACATTTTACAATAATATTTAAAACTGAAATTAATTTGTAACCTTAAAATTAAATAGAAAATGACATCATAGTCATAGCTAAAAATAAACAAACTATTGGTAAATTTCCAATGGAGTTTATTATACTAAAACAATAAATTTGCAACCATAAAAGCGCATTAAAATACATCATAAAAGTATTTAAAAAAATTTTACTACATCATAAGGCTATTAAAATAGAAAATGACATCATAGTCAGACTAAAGGTAAACAAAAAACCTTCATCAGCAAAATTTTATATTGGCAAATTTCCAATGAAGTTTATTATACTAAAATAATTGGCAAATATCCAATTTACATAATTCAAACATAGTGCAGGTGAGATATTTAAATGAGTTTGAATTACCAACCTTACACTGCTTTTAAATAATGTTCTTTACTCAATTATTTGTCTATTAAAATGGAAACCCTAGTTTTTTAACCTTTTTTCCCCTTATTCCTTAAACGAAAAAAAATAATTACCCCTTTTTGGACCCCCCCCCAAATTCTCTTCATGATAAAAAAAACTAACTTAAAATGTAAATTTTAAACAAAAAAAAACGAAAAAAAATAATTACCCCTTTTTTTACCCCCCCCCCTATGATTCATCACCCCCCCCTTCCCCCCCAAACCAAGCTCAATAACAGCCTTGCCTTTGTGGTATGGTACCTTGTAATACAATTTTAGAGAGATCCATACACTTGAACACAAGTTATTGTCTAGAAACTAAAAAATGCTTATTTTTCACCCCTTATTACTAAACGTTTTGGGCAATTACCACAAAACTCAATTCCAGCTTTCCCTTTGTGAAATGGAACCTTGTAGTAAAATTTCAGAAAGATCCATACACTAACACACAAGTTATTGTCATGAAACTAGAAAAATGCTTGTTTTTTGCCCCCTTTTGGCCCCTTATTCCTAAAATTTCGAGGAAATTAACCCCAAAATCAATCCCAGCATCGACCCTTTGTGATATGGAATCTTGTAGTACAATGTCAAAGAGATCCATACAATAACACACAAGTTATGTCTGGAAGTTACAAAAATGCTTATTTTCGGCCCCTTTTTGGCCCCTAATTATTTAACTGTTGGTACCATAACCCCCAAAATCAATCCCCACCTTCCTTTTGTGGTATTGAACCTTATGGTAAAATTTCATAGAGATCCATTCACTTAAACTAAAGTTAGAGTGCGAAAACCATTATGTATTCGGACGACGACGCCGGACGACGACGACGCCGACGCCAACGTCATACCAATATACGACCGCAAAATTTTTTTGCGGTCGTATAAAAAACAGTGAAAATATTATGGATTATATGTACGGCTTCTTGAAGGACAACAAAGTCACCATATTTGGTCTGAATTTGTATGTTTTTTCTCCTCAAAATTTTTTTAACATTAAAAATGTCGGCTTTTTTCTTAACTAATTTTAAACATTCTTAATTATAATTAAATTTCCCAAACATTTTGCTTACAAACTCTTTAATTTCTAAAGTCAAATTGAAAGTTGTCTTCACAGATTCAATGTGTCTGAAAATGTTATATTGAAAAAACAATACTTTTAAATCCTCAAATAAAATGGGCATACCATGAGTTTAATGGTCATGCAGATATGCAATCCAGGATGTTAACAATCAGAGTTTAGATTACAGTCATATAGTAATAGGCAGAGTTTTTCTTATATAATCAATAACCAGAGTAAAGATAATTGATTAATAGAGGTTTAGTTTAATATAAGTAATAAACAAAGCTAATTAATACACTTGCAATCACATACATGTAGTTAAATTAGTAAATACAGAATATTCATACAAAATTCAGACAGAAATACTGTAATAGGTCAAGTCATTAGGGACGACATCAAAAGTTCAATGTAGGATAAAAAACTTAATTCACATCACATAGTTTTTTCACTGACCCACCTACCCCCCTCTTAACTTAATTTGGGAAAGATTGATTGACCAATATGGATTTATGTAAAATCGATTTTGGATAAACAAAACTTGCAGTAACTTTAACCCCACCCCCACCCCCAAACTATTTGATTTAAGTTTTTTTATCCTACATTGGTCTTTTGATGGCATCCCTTAGAATGTGCTGACTTTGTACATGAATTGTAGTGATAGTTATGGCACCCATACAACATGTAGGAATCAGTCAAAAGGAGAGAAAAATTCCCAAAATTTGTCACATAGTGACATTTGTGAGTCGGAATAACAAAATATAGACTCATTAACCTCTCCATCTTTTCAAAAATTATGAACCAGATTTTATGCATATCCATATAGTTTTTGACGGACTCTTAAGTCAGAACATGATTTGACCTGTTTGAGTCAATTTGCAGAACAAAATTTCCAATCAAAGCTATGTGTTCTTCCTCTTAGCCCCCTTCTGAATCTGCCACTGTTGAGTTTATTAATTGATTTTTCCATACATTATCATTAATATCAAATGGCAATGCCTGACTTAATCATTTCAATAAATTTAGTTTTTGACTGATTTTTTAAAGTCAGAACATGACTTGACCTGTTTAAGTCAATTTGCAGAACAAAATTTCCAATCAAAGCTAGGTGTACTTCCTTTAAGCCCTGCAATGCCCGGCTTAAATATTTCAATAAAATTATTTTAGTTTTGGACTGACTCTTTTAAGTCAGAACATGATTTGACCTGTTTAAAACAAAATACATTTAATACTGAATATACCAAATAAACTATTTTATAGTCCTCATTATTGTGACTTATGGGGACTTTATTCTCTCTGTCTTTTATCTGGCTCACCCATACATTTTTAATTCAATATGACAATACTATACTTAAAAGTTGTAATAAGTTTAGTTTTGTTTGACTCTTTGAAGTCAGAACATGATTTGACCTGTTAAAGTCAGTTTACAGAACAAAATGTCCAATCAAAGCTAGGTGTACTTCCTTTAAGCCCTGCTTCTGAATCTGCCATTTTCAAGTTTATTATTTGATTATTTTTTAGAAACAATTAAGTCAAATGGTTATTTATTTTAGGGGATCTTACATATATTTCCTGTGTCTTTTATCTGACGTTCCCATACATTCATTAAATAACATATGGCAATGCCCAGCTAATATATTTCAATAAATTTATTTTAGTTTTGGACTGACTCTTTTAAGTCAGAACATGATTTGACCTGTTTAAAACAAAATACATTTAATATTGAATATACCAAATAAACTTTTTTATAGTCATCATTATTGTGACTTATGGCGACCTTATTTCCTCTGTCTTTTATCTGGCTCACCTATATATTTTTAAATCAATATGACAATACTAGACTTAAAAGTTGTAATAAGTTAAGTTTTATTTGACTCTTTGAAGTCAGAACATGATTTGACCTGTTAAAGTCAGTTTACAGAACAAAATTTCCAATCAAAACTGGTCTTTTCCTCTAAGCCCCCCCCCCCCCCCCCCTAATCTGAATCTGCTACTGTTGAGTTAATTAATTGATAAGTTTGTTTAGAAACAATTCAGTCAAATGGTTTTTAAAATAAGATTTTTTATAACCAAAATTTCCATATGTTAACTTAACAGAAAAAAAAGTCATGAAAATGCAGAAATAGAATAAAATTTTAAGATAATTTGATGAAATTTGTAAACAAAATACATTTGAATATTAAATATACCAAATAAACTTTTTATAGTCCTCATTATTGTGACTTTATTATTGGGTGTCTTTTATCTGATTTTCCCATACATTCTTAAATGCATATGACAATTCCAGACTTAAAAGTTGCAATAATTAGTAAAAGTATAGTTTTTGACTGACTCTTTTTAGTCAGAACATAATGTGACTTAATGTTCAAGTCAGTTTGCACAACAGGATTTACCTCAATGAAATATTAAGATATCAAATATATACCAAATAAACTTTTATATAGTTCTAAAAATTGTGACTTAATATTTGTGATCTTTTTTCCTACTTGTATCCATACATTCTAACAATCACATCACAATCATGACAATGCCTGACTGTTACAGTTGCAATCCATTTAGTGTTTGACAGACTCTTATAAGTCAGAACATGATTTGACCTGCTTGAGTCAGTTTACAGAACAAAATTTCCAATCAAAGCTAGGTGTTCTTCCTCTAAGCCCCTCTCCTAAATATGAATCTGCTACTGTTGAGTTAATAAATTGATAAGTTTTTTTAGAAACAATTCAGCCAAATGGTTATTAAAATATTATTTTTTTTGGCAACCACAAGTATTTATTTTAGGGGATCTTAACATATATTTCCTGTGTCTTTTATCTGACGTTCCCATACATTCATTTAATATCATATGGCAATGCCCGGCTTAAATATTTCAATAAATTTATTTTAGTTTTGGACTGACTCTTTTAAGTCAGAACATGATTTGACCTGTTTAAAACAAAATACATTTAATATTGAATATACCAAATAAACTTTTTTATAGTCATCATTATTGTGACTTATGGGGACCTAATTTCCTCAGTCTTTTATCTGGCTTACCTATACATTTTTAAATCAATATGACAATACTAGACTTAAAAGTTGTAATACGTTTAGTAAGTCAGAACATAATGTGACTTGTTTGAGTCAGTTTGCACAACAGTATTTACCTCAATGAAATATTAAAATAATAAATGTTTTGCTCTTAATACATTTAGCTTAAAGTGGATGAGAATATATCTTTTATTAACATAGTCTTATCATGAATAAGTGTCTTGTTTTTCCTTGGAAGATTTGAAGTATTGTCATGGTACTAGTAAATGTATTTTGAAATAATTGAAAGTGATGAGATAAATATATTATGTTTAGATTCTGGAAAGGAGAAGGTATGATGTCAGATGAGCCCCACTTTTTAAAACTCTTTAATTCGAAACTAGTAATCACCATATTTTTATGGAGATTGAGAACAAAGTGGTAGTAATGACTGCTTCAAATCAGAACAAAAATGACCTCTCGAAGTCAAAATGCATTAAAAAGGGGCATAAATCTTATTAGAATATGAAGATATTAAGTCACAATATTTTGTGCAAAAGCTGACCTGTGGAAGTCATTTTATGATAAATTAAAGTCTGACATAAACTGACCTGTACAAGTCATATTCTGTTGAGTGCAAGAAGGGAGACAACACTTACATCAAATTATATCTGACCTATGGAAGTCATTTTATTCTGACTTGTTTATGTCAGAGCTCTGACTGAAGACTCAGCCGAACCTTGAACTCGTCGAGCGTTACGATCTTGACAGAAAATCAATAATCAGCTGATTGCATTTTAAAATAGCTATCCGCAACAATGGACTAATTAATAAAGATGTCGATTGTATTGTTTAATGAAATTGTGTGTTAAAATGGCTTCACTGATCACAGAAAGGATTTTTTTTACAACTTTGATACAAATAATTGTTTTGAAGTGGGTACTTCACAATCATTTTAACGACGCACGTGTTCAGAGCAGGGGCGTTTCCAGGATATTTGAAAGAGGGGGCGTAGGATACAATCTTTTGCTGAGCGGGCCGAGGCGAAAAATTTTTTGGCTAAAAAACATAAAATAAATGTGAAATGCACTAATGTAACGGTTCCTGACTTGGAGCATGTATATTTTATAGTTAAAGTGTCAGGGTTGGATATTTTTTATGCCGAATTCTCTCCATTAATTGTCTATGGTATATTAAAATGATTGGATGGATCTTAACAGCAGTAGACCAATAACGAGAAATTCCAAATTCTAGGGTATAGGGCGTTACTTTACATTTCAATAGTCCTAGGCCAGGATTTTATGAACGGGAGGCGTTATTCCGGTTGCCCTGGAATAGGGTCCATGGGGAAGGTCAGAAGCTCCTGGATTTCAACAATTTAGCATCAAATTATGAAGTATTATAACAGACTCCATGATAGACAAATAGGTGAAAATAGTCTGCTTTCAGATCATTCAAATTATGTATTGATTAACATGTGGATATCAAATCTTTGGAAGAAGTTGTAAATTCAGTTTAAAGGTTATATGAAATGGGCATAACAAATGAAAAATAAATCTTTAAAGATAGCTTTTTCTGAATTTTTGATATACCCGTTTTGTTAAAATATACCTTTTCACTGTTTTGGTCTTTTGGAAAATGTTGTTTGTGCTGTATTTAGACCCCTTTACCCAGAAATTTGTTTTGCATGCACACGTATAAAAATTGAGGTTTTATCCAACGCAATCATAGGTTTGAACGTTGTTTTCAATTTAGTAGATATAAAAAGATGTGGTATGAGTGCCAATGAGACAACTCTCCATCCAAGTCACAATTTATAAAAGTAAACCATTATAGGTCAAAGTACGGTCTTCAACACGGAGCCTTGGCTCACACCGAACAGCAAGCTATAAAGGACCCCAAAAATTACTAGTGTAAAACCATTCAAACGGGAAAACCAACGGTCTAATCTATATAAGAAACGAGAAACACTTATGAACCACATCAACAAACGACAACTACTGAACATCAGATTCCTGACTTAGGACAGGTGCAAACAGTTGCAGCGGGTTTAAACGTTTTAATGGTACCAAACATTCACCCTTATCTGAAACAGTAGTGTAACATTGTATTTATATTTACGATACCCCGTTCTAGATAGTCAAACTGACCCCTTCCAATGCAAGGCGAAAAAAACCTAATCCCATTTCAGACAATTTAGCTGAAAATGCAACCCCGTTTGTCGGAACATACCCGGTATCATATATATATAGCGAGTATCCCCCGGGAAGATGTAGAATGGCCATTGGGGAAGTGTCACACAAAACAACCATTTCATGTATAGATTTACTTAACTGCTTTGGTTGTTTAAAAAAGGTGTCCAAGTCACCTATCGGATGGGGGAATCAGTATAAAAAGAAATCAGAGTATGTGTTTAATTAATGAATATGATAAATTGCCATATTCAATACAATATAAGCAGATAACGATAGTTTTTTTTTTTTTGAAAAGGGGGGCGTACGCCCATTACGCCCTTACCTGGACCCGCCCCTGCAGAGCATAGTTATACGTATTCAATTTTTTTAACGATGGTGCAGAAAAAAAAACTGTTGTTATGAAATGTTCAAAAGTAAGAAAAATATCTGACTTTAGCCTTTATCCTTCAACTAGACGCGAAGTATCCAATAAACTTATTGAAGATTAATCCCATGTTCCAAGAAATCAAATATGATGATTTCATGTCAGATTTAAATTGCAATTTTACAGTATCTTTTAAAAAAGTAAATAATTTATGAGTTTTTATTTATTAAAATGTACATTGAATAAACAATCGATATGTAGAATTATAATAGATTTTAGACAACAATGCTGCAAACTGATATTTTTGTTAGCAAGTAGGAAATTTAAAAAGAAAAATATGTTTCTGTAGTTGGCGAAAAATAATTGAAAGTGACGAAAGAGGTGGCTAAAAAGAAAATTGACCCAGGGGAAACCCTGATGGAACATTGAGTAAAACTTGTGCCTAACATCTTCTTGCCACTATCAACAGAAATAAGACTTGACAGATATCCCATTGAGGAGTAAAAAGTTTTATTCAGGGTGTGATGGTTTACACAGTTTGCACTGTTAGTCACTTGTCCGAAGCCCAAATAGTAAAATGTTATTCCAACTAGTCACTAGAAAGTATTTGCAAAACTTTGTTTACACACAGCCCATTATAGTCATAAGAAAAATTTTGGAATATTGGTCTTCAGACTAGAAGTTGGAAAAGATTATGGTGCAGACTGTTATATACCCAGTACATCCTTCAGAAAGGAATAGTCTTCTTTTTGTCAATAAATTTAAATGTCTTCCCGATTTTGTAGGATTTAATAAATATTCATGGTATTCTGTACTTGAAATTTAAATATAATTGTCTTTTTAAGTGTTAAAAGTAAGGTCAGTGGATCATAATGGCTTAAAACTTTTCCAACTTCACGGGTTGGTCTAGCTCTGTACTCAGGAAATTAATATTCTAGGTGAAAACAAAGCCATTGTTGTCCAATAGTTAAGATGCATGTACGTATGTCTGATAAGACAAACTCGTCTGTTAAGCTGTGAAGTCTGATGTCTAACTAGTCCTAATAATTATGACGTCTTGAAAGGCTATTTTAAATTTTTTTTCTGTGACACCTGGAACACAGAAAAAAAAATTAAAATAGCCTTTCAAGACGTCATAATTATTTGGACTAATGTCTAACAGAAAAAAAAAGAAACTGTAATAAATAATTAGTCCAAATGTTCAAAGGCTTTTTTTTTGTTGTGACTGAAAGGGTTAGAGCTATTTAAATTGTTTTGCTCCAACGCCTTCCTTCGATGTCATAAGATCCTCTCAAGATGACATAACTATTTTGACTACCTGCTGCATTTGTTTTCACCTATCCTAAGCCAGGAGCCTGTGGTTTAGTGGTTGTCATTTGTTGATGTGGTTCATATGTGTTTCTCGATTTTTATATACTAGTAGCTTTATAGACCGTTGGTTTTCCTGTTTGAATAGTATTACACTAGTAATTTTTCGGCCCTTCAATACATTCTGTAGGTTGCTGTTCGGTGCGAGCAAAGGCTCCGTGCTGAAGGCCGTACTTTGAGCTATAATTGTTTACTTTTCACATTTGTGACTTGGATTGAGAGTTGTGTCATTGTCACTTATACCACATCTTATTTCTAATAAATAAACGTGCAGGGGAGTTTACCATAATTTTTCAATTCAATTGTATTAATTTTTTAAGTTTACGTTTTCATTCTCATTTTTGACATGCTTTATCTAATTATAAAACAGAATCAAAAGGCTACCGATCGTAACAATCTGCTTAAAACTTTGATATTTGATTAAATATGCGATACCACGTGGTTGTGAAACCCCCCTTTTTCTAAATTTCTTATCCTTATTGCAACAGTGAACACTATGACCCAGTAGTATTTTTGCAAAGATATCACAGCATAGATAATGATATTTTAAGTTCGATTTTAAGTGCTAGTATATATTTGTGCTGTAATTGCTATCAAATTCGTACCTGGAAATCCCATTCTTACAGCACGTGTTCGTCGTTGTTGTCGTTTTATCTACCCAAAATGCATTAGAAAAGCAACTTCCGAATTGATGTAATCGGTAACCTTCGGAGGAATCCGCAACAGATGGAGGCAATCGACAATCCTCGGGTGAATCCGCTACTCTCCTTAGATGAAGGTACGGAATCGGCCGAGTTGTGACGAATGCAGATGGAGGAACGAAATCGGCCGAGTTTAGACGAGTGCGCTTTGATGGACTGTCTACAAACCTCATGTGAGTTCTAATACGATCAAAAGTAACAACGTACCATAAATAAACGAAGTCTGATTGGATGTGAACTGCGAAGTCTTTGATTGGACGTGAACTGAACGTGATTGATTGACATCCCAGAAAGAGTGTGACATATGTTGAATTTAAGAAATTGGGCTTTTTAATTATTAGTAATAGAGTCAAACAACTAAGACTCAATCATGTTTTCAACATTTTTAACAATATATGCCCAAATTATTTACATACTAATTTTGTTAAAAATAAAACATCTTTCAATACAAGATCTAGTAGTAAAAACTTCTATATACCAGGAATTAAAGGGTGTGAATCCACCACTTTCTTTTATAATGGAATAAAAGACTGGAATTCGTTACCAGACATGATTAAAAGTTGCTCTAAAAAATATAATTTTAAAGTACAAGTGAAAAAGTTTTTGATGGATAAATTTAAATCCATCTTTAATAGTGAATTTGTTTTTTATTAATTATACTGGGGCTTTGACCATATATCTGTGATAAATTCTAAATGATTTGTGCTTGTATTTCCTATGTGTCATTCCTTGGTGTAAACTGGAAGTCTCCGATTATAAAAGGACCCCACTGGAAATAAGTTTTAATAACTTTTGTGGGTCATCCTAAGATATTAGGCTATTTAAATTTCACTCATTATTTAATAATTTCATAATTTTATTTTTTAAATTAAAATTTTTAGTAAACATGTATATCATTTTAGTGTCTATAAACTATATCTAGTGCTATATCTGTGTCTTTGTAATATTTTGTATCTGTCAAATTGATGCCTTTTTATCTTGAATAAATATATATATATATATACCCTAAAAAATTAAAGAATACAGAAATTAAAGACCACCCATCCAGACTGTCTCATAGAAGTATTAACTTCTAGAGATATTTCCTGATGAAGGAAAGTATCATGATAAGTAAGCGACCAAGCGCTTTGGCCAAAGCATAAAGGCCTTTTTTGTATATATATATATATATATATAACCAGTCTAAAAGGGTACAACATCACCAAAAAATGACAATAAACGAACAAATGTAACTATAAATTTTTCGGATAACAGATATCCTTCATCAATATGAGCACGATGTAAAATGAATCAGATAAATCTATTCTGATTATTAAACTATAGCAATCTTGAATTCTATACAATAAAAATTTGCGTCTCTACATATGATGTTCGGGTGAAACTGTTTCACTTTTTTTATTGTATAGAATTCAAGATTGCTATAGTTTAATAATCAGAATAGATTTATCTGATTCATTTTACATCGTGCTCATATTGATGAAGGATATCTGTTATCCGAAATATTTATAGTTACATTTGTTCGTTTATTGTCATTTTTTGGTGATGTTGTACCTTTTTAGACTGGTTATATATTATATTTTGTAGTGTACTGTATCATATTTATATGATCCATCGCCCCGTAAGATTTATCGTTGGCTATTATTCAGTCATTTTATATATATATATATATATATAGAAGTCTATAAAAAGGACCAACCAGCAAATTTACTATGTACCGGATCGTCTAGAATAGTCGATACTGTGCAGATAAGGAAACAATTATATAAGTCTAGAGATTTGCACAACGCATATAATATGGTATTATACGAAGATGTTGTTATTAAATCGTGTTGTCAAATATTTCGGCTTAACAAATAGCCTTCTTCTCAGTGTCAATAATTTTAACAATACTGATTGTATGTATCAAAATAGATCAGTAATACAGGTAAGTTTTGGTCTATTGATTTAATCCAAAATCCTGAACATCATAATATAAAACAAAACTCGATACTCAAATAAACGTGACTGTGTGTATTTACATCCCAAAATGAGTGAAAAATAAAACTTAGTATTTTTTATTGATGCCGTTTGGATGATGTACATTTAGTTCCTTTATCCAAAAGCTTTCCCGAACCTGTCGCTGGGCATCACTCCAGTGAATGTTCTGTTCAATCACAAAGATTTCCATGCGGTTAAAGTCATCAAGTTTGTTACCAGACTGTCTGAAATGCTGAGAAACTGGGAGAAGTGGCTTCTTAGAGATATTACTCCTATGGCCATTGAGGCGTCCTCGATACCTCCAGCTCGCTCACAGATGGCATATATCCACTGATCTATATTCTAAGCCTACTGACTTTGTCTTTTATTTTGAAAAACAGCAATAAATAGAGAAAATCTGACAGGAGCAACAATAGTTATAATGTTGAGATCTACGAATTGTCCATATGCGTTAAAACCGTCACACATCTTCTTATAAGGAGTTATTTCCCTTAAATGACAAATTTTACCATTTTGTTTCACATTTGCCTATTATTTTGAAAACAATTATAGCTATAGAGAAACTTCAGAATGCAAAAATGATAAGCTGGACAAGTTCTACAAATAAGTCTACATGGTCAAAATCGTCAGCGACTCCTTATTACATTTAATGCCCTTTGATGACTATGTTTTGCCTTATATATCTTAAAAATTATAATAGATAGATAGAAAACTTAAATAAGCAAAAATGATCAGCAAGTCAAGATATACAAGTTAGACAAAAGAAGGAAATCGTCCGACGACTCCTTATTGCAGTTATTGTCCTTTAAATACTGTAACAATATTTACTATTTTTTTACGCTTTGTTTTTTATGATAAAAATTATAATAGATAAAAGACACTTTAAATCACAAAAGTGATCAACAATTAAGGCAAGATCTACTAACAAGTTAAAATTTGCTGATCATATAGTTAGTAGACTGTCACTTTTTATAGGAGTGATTGCCCTTATGAGAGGATTTTTTATCCTCTTTTGTGATTTGAGCAAAAACTACAGCTAATCAGACTAAATGATCAGTAATACAAGATTCACAAAACAGAGATTTTGTCATGAATCCTATTCTCGTCCACAATGTTGGAGAGTGTCCTGTTAAATATGCACATAGACCAAGGTGAGCGACACACTCAGGCTCTTTAGAGCCTCTAGTTTCAAACGGTTCACATAATTCTATGCATGGTTGACAATCTATTGATCATCTTGCGGTTGAATAAAAATTATTAAGAATTTGCACGCATATTTAGTCTGAAGAACATATTCTGTCATTTTACGAAAAGATATTCAAAATGACGAAAAGCTATATTTCATCAAATTTGCCAATAAAATTTGTAAAAGAAATAAAAAGGTCGTACACTAATCTTCCTAGGACATTTTTATGTCAGGTAGACGACCTTCAAGTAAATCAACGACAGGTGTGATAACTTGTTGTTACAGATATCAAATCGGTACATTACGTTTGCGCGCATTTGGGGATTAAATATTTTTACGTTAATTTGTGCGCAGCTTTTCATTAATTTACATTCATTTTACAGGTAAAACAGGTAAAAATAAAGATAATTTTTAATAAATTTGACCATAGTTATCCTGAATTTTCAATATATCTATAAATTTAAATTATATATATAGACAGAACACATATAAGACAGAACACATAAGTCTGGGATATTTCATGGCGATGCACAATATATAATTGCAATGGAATTTAGGTTTATGTCTTTTGGGTCATGTTGCATAGCAAAGAATGTCTTGACAGGGAAAAAAAGGGGAGTTTCTTCATTTTGTATCATATTTTGTAGGACATTTGTCTGTATTATTACTCTTTTTTACACAACTGTTTACAATTCGATAAAAGAGCGGTTTTATTGACCAGATGACACTGTTTATAATCTATTTTACACTTAGATATTTTGGCTGATTAAGATATCAAATTACAGTAACTTTTTTTTAAAATGGTATTTCATTTAAACATATTTTATTTGTCATTACATATAACAAAAAGGATCAGACACAAGTAATCACAACTTAGATAGTCCTCTCCTAAATATAATAAGTTATAATATATAAATATAAAGACATGCAACAACAACATTAGATAATTATATATAGATTTGTACAATAGTTATAAAAAAAAAGAAGAAAGTTCACAATTTCCCAAAAAGATAAACAACAGTCCTACGTCAAAAAGCTTAATTCATCGACATACTTAACTATATCAGTTATTATAATAAAAAAAAAAAAAAAAAAAAAAAAAAGAAAAGAAAAAGAAAAATATCTTTCTAAAGGTCAAAACGTTCACTTTTCCGAATAAAATGCAAGACTTCTTTAATTAAAGATGTATTTTGACTGAGAGTTAAATTTTCGTTTCCATTTAGTAAAGTACCAAGATCTAAAGACGGGACAAAAATTAGTTTGTCTAAAAGGCGAATTCTGATTTGTGCATAAAGCGGACATTCAAAGAAAAAATGAAATCTGTCTTCAGACCGACTGCCGCACCGCACCGACAGCTTTGATAATTAATATTTTGAATCTAAAAAGGTCAGAATTTAGAGTTGAACATGCATGTCTAAGCCTTGTTAATATTATGTTTGCCTTACGTTCTCCAACATAATAGTATTTTGGGGCTTTAGATTGATGTGATATCTTTCGTAGAGAATACTTAAATTTGGAGATTGAATCTACATTTCTAATTGCACTATCGATTTTATTCCATTTTCTTATAGTATTTGGAAAATATGAATTTTTTGTTAGTTCTAATCTACAAAAGGGTACTATGAGGTCAGGGTTGTTACGAAGATTATATCCAGAAATAGTTGATACAGGAGGTGGTATTAGTGTTCGTAAATAATTAGGTGCTTGTCCATTATAAATATTATAGAATAACTGATTGAGAAGTTTTCTTCGGTTTGTTCTATCAGAAAAAGGTTCCCAACCCGTTTCAGAATATAAAATTTCACTGTTGCAATAATAAGGTAGGCCTGTAACAATTCTTGCAGCTTCACGCTGAAGTTTTTCCAACAGTTCAGTATTAGTAACACCACAATTATCCCATACTTCGCAACCATACTCAAATAATGGTCTTATATAAGTTAAATAGAGTTTTTCTAAATTTGAAAATGGTATGTATCGTTTTCAAGTATAACAGCTGATTTGATAATCTATATTTATTAATCTGTAGCATACTAATGAAGTGATGACAAAAAATGAAAGATAACATTTAACATGCATTTGCCATGTATTTAAGCTCATGCAATAACTGCCTTAGTTCAAAAAGGTCGGTTTTTATTTGTATCACCAAAAGTATCTAAAGCCTTCAGAATCCTGACTTTAACCCTTAACATAATTATGTTTAGTAAATATACTAATTGTTTATTATATTTTATTGTTACATGTAGTACTTAATGAAAATTAATTTCTAAACAATTTTAGACTTTAGCAAAGTTCGTGAAATTTACTTCTTTTATATTCAAGTTAATATGAATTCATGAGACACTTTAGAATACACTAAACCAGGGGTTTATCGTCTCTCTTTTTATTTATGCCACGAGAATCCATCCCGGATAGAAATGATCAGTACAGTTCGAATGAAGTCAAGAAAATGCAGAGTCAGGCGTGGCCGGGTGCATATAGTGAACTGTCTCCCCCCGAGTCATCCATCCAACAATCCAGTCAAATGTTCTAACGGTTATTATGGTATGGCTTGTAAGCGTTAACATCGCAAGATCTACCGGTGCTGAATTTCCACCGACAAGGAAAATGTCACCAGTTTGTGGAATGTTCTTTTTAATCCATTTCACTTCAATTGAAAAGACAATGAATAAACACCTTTTATATAGATTTCTGAAATAGTCCATGGCATGAATTATAATTAAGGGTGCTGAAGGAATTAGCCATAGACATTGCACCAATCCTAACAACCATCTTCAGGCGATCCTATGAAACAGGTGATTTACCGGACATATGGAAAAAGGAAGTATCTGTCTTAATTCAGTCTCATAATTTTCCAATATCTCCAGGATTGGAAAAATCCTAAAAATGATAAATCTTGATCATTTAATTTGCTAAATGTTCTAATTTTTTGTCATATCCACAATCAAATCCTTTATCCGTTATTAATGGTAAACACTCACAAATACCTGCATTTAATTAAGACATGACTAACATTGTTTCTGTCTATGAAGAAATAACAATAAAAATGTGGTGCATGGTACCGGTCGACATGACAAAGGAGTAGGTCCGGTAAGACTCCCTTTTGTCCCCAAAATATAGCATTTTTACAAATTTGTTAAAATGTAAACTTTTAGCTACATATTGGAAAGTAGAATACTTTTGCTACATAAATATTGGCTGTTTTTGACAAGACAATGCACATGCATCAGGTACTAGCATCATTAATTCCTGCAAAATTACCGAAATCTTCACAATTTTAACATTTGAGCTATTTTTAGACGGTTTTTGTATAAAATGAAAGTGGCCGCACTTGTGTTCAGTCTTAATATTTAAATATATGTTGTACTTGATGATATTACATAACATATATAAAGGTTGAAACTGAACACGAATGCGGCCACTTTCATTTTAGACAAAAACCATCTGAAAAGTGACGTTTTGTGCCATATTTGATAGATTTTTCATATTTAAGCTTGAATTTGAGCGTCTTTAATGACCAAATCAGTTCAAATCTTTTACAAAAAACTAATTGAATCTACTAAAGTACACACTTAAGTGTTTAAAAAGTGTCAAAAATCTTTAATCAGATGTACTTCAAATTTTAGGCCAAAATTAGCCCTTAGAAGGGATGGGCAGTTCTTACTGGAAACTTAAAAAAAAAGAGAAAAACAATGAAATACTTTTTAACACTTTTAAATATTTTAATTAAGTCCTCTGAAAATGTATGAAAAACTCATTTAAAAATCTATTAAACCAAAATAACTAGTTTACTTTTTTCATTATTTGACTTTTTTCCTGTGACTTTAAACAAGTTTGATTTTGCCTAGACATCTTGGTTTTCAAATATTCGGATTTGAGCGTTCCTGTTGAAGGTAAATCAAGAAAAGAACTTCGGCTCCCGAGGGTATCCCGAGGGTATCATCAGCTCAGTAGTCAGTACTTCGGTACTGACATGATTTATAACAAACATTTCAAAAATTGTCCGTTAATAAATTTTGAAATTATACGAAACTAAGGTTTCAACTCCCTCATCAATATAAATAAGAAGTTGTTGTATGAGTGCCAATGAGACAACTCTCCATCCAAATCACACTGTGTAAAAAGTAAACAATTATAGGTCAAAGTACGGCCTTCAACACGGAGCCTTGGCTCACACCGAACAGCAAGCTATAAAGGGCCCAAAAATGACTAGTGTAAAACAATTTAAACAGGAAAACCATTGCAACAGTCTAATATATATAAAAAACGAGAAACGAGAAACACTTATGAACCACATCAACAAACGACAACTACTGAACAACAGGCTCCTGACTTAGGACAGGTGCATACAAATGCAGCGGGTTAAAACGTTTTAACAGGCGCCAACCTTCACCCTAACCTGAAACAGTAGTGTAACAATACAACATAAAAAGACACACTATAAAATATCAATTGAAATGGCTTAACTCGATCAAAAAGACATATAATAAACAAAAACAAGTAAACATACACTGAACGAATAAGTTTGATCTATGACACAATGTAAATACAATATTAATAAAAAAAAAGTTGTAGAACAATGTCAAAAAGACAACTCTAACCTGGGACAAAATGGCGTTAAATAAAAATAACGTACACAGGTGAATTTAAATATAATAATTTTGTTGTTAGGAGTACGCAAATATTTTTTCAAAATAAATAAATTTGTAAGTATGGTTAAACTGTACCTGGCTCTGTTTTCCTCATGTTTCCAATGCTAGTTTATTGTATTATTACAAAGGCGTTTAGGGTTTTATTTTAATATTTTAATTTCTCTGCATTTTTATGTTGGTTTTGCGTCAAATGTCACCCCATTGATTGTCGTAATTTCATTTATTAATAATTCGTTTTGAAATGTTTTCTTTCATATTGAATACACTCTGTGGAATGAAAAAATAAACAAATTTGCGCAATTTGTTTCTTTTAGAAGAGCAAAATCATGAATATATTAGCAGTAATTCTCCAGCACAATTATTTTTTACCACCTTCAGGAGAAAAGGTGCAGCTTCATAGCCGGAAGAAAATCATAGTAATAGCTAAATTGCAAATAATTAAGTGAAGACTATACTGTACCCTCCTTTTTTATTTGTGTCATTGGATTGCTATCTCATTGACTTGTATACCCTTATTTCCTTTTATTCACACATAGAAAAGTAAGTGGAAGTAAGGAACATCAACAAAATATCTTCCACAGACAACCTACTTCAACTAGTCCGAATATAGACCAATCTATATCATGTTACGTTTCAATTGTAATCTCGAGAACAATATCTCAAAAGAGTTTCGAATGGTTGAACTGCTTTAAAGTAGACCTAAGTATACTAACGGACCTAAGAACGTAACACACATTTTGGTGATTTATTTTTTTACAAAATCATGATCAATCCTTTGTTTTGTTTTATCTATTGGGAATCTATTCTTGGTTTTCATATGTAAAACTTGTATGAGAAGAAACCGGTATGGATTTGGTCACTTTGAAGAAATATTCCTCACATAAGAAAACTAAAACTATAAGAGAACAAATAAAATTGAAATTGAAGCATTTTTATGAAAAGCTAGTTAAGGATAAAATATCAGATATAAAGGATAACAGCAAACGCACTATTTATAAACATGTAAAACTAAAAAATACAGAAGAAAAATATTTGACTTGCTCAAAATTTGAATTTAGAAAACTGATAACAAAATTTAGAATAAGTGACCACAATTTATTAATAGAAAAGAGAAGATATCTTAAAATACCAAGAGAAGAATGATTATGCAAAAACTGCATAAAAATTGAAGACGAAATTCATTTCTTTTTATATTGTGGCAGTAACAGTAATAATAGAAAAGTTTATTTTGATTTTTTGATAAATGAGAATATGCAATTTACAGATTTAAATGATATATATAGATAAAATTACATATATTCTCAACCTAAGATCACACATTCAGGTAAATAAGCTCGGATCTTTTTTAAAACAGTCTATAGAACTGAGGACAGGGGACTCTTGAACTATTTACTTTTATTATGTATACAGTCCGCCAAAAGTTAAGCACCACCTATCTTTGTTGCATCGAAATTGTTTTCATTTAAAAAAACCAGTTAATCCTCGAAAAAGAGAAAATATTCATGTAGCAATTTTGCTAACATATGCCATAAACAAACCATAAACTTAAGTTTGGTCACTGACGCAGGTTCTATGCATTTGAACTTTGCGTTCATAGAAATAGTGAAAATTACACAAATCAGAAACGGAATTTAAGTTTTACTTTGATTTTATTTTTTTACAACAAATAATCACCCAAAATCATTAAAAGTCTCTACAAATAATCTTTGGTATGTTCGGCAAATTTAATGTCAATATTTAAGTCAATAGGATGTGTAACCATCTCTCTTCCGGTACAGTTCCATAACACGGCGTCTCATACTCTGTACAAGCCTTCTGAACTTTAGTTGAGCAAATTTATTCCATTCATCAACAATTGCCCCTCTTAAATCGCCAAGATTTTGCAAAGGTGGATCTCAACGATTGAGATTTCTGCCAATGGCATCCCAGACATGTTCGATAGGGTTCAGGTCTGGAGACATTGAAGGCCAAAAGATAGTGTCAATGGCTTCTTGATCTTTGTAATCGGTTACAATCCTTGCCCTGTGTGATCTAGCGTTGTCGTCCATGTAAGAGGGTCTTGACGCAAGTTGGGGATTCTCAAAATGAGGGACTACAATGTTTCTAAGCACCAAATCCCTGCATGTCTGTCTGTTCACGTTACCCTGCAAAATATGCATACCCAGCTTACAACAGTATGAGAAGAAACCCCATACTGTAACACCACCATCAACGATTGCTCAGTGTCGTTGGGCACTTGTTGTTTTGGGGATAGGCAGTTTTATTTCCCCGCCAAACTCGTATTCTGCCGTCTATTGGTCGTAACAGAAATCAACTCTCATCTGACCAATGAATATTTTGCCAGGTTCTCATGTTCCATCGTCGATGAGCATTAGCCCTTTGAAACCTGATTATACGGTGCCTGGCTGTTAGGGCACGTCTTTTGACAACACGACGTGCTCTTATGTAGCCTCTATGAAGTCGACGGACCAATGTTCGAACACTACCACGACCACCTGGAGGCCAGTGGTGTCTAAGCTATGGGGCAGGAGTAAATGGGTTGGCTTTAGCACGACCAATAAGTAGTCTGTCATCACGATAGGTAGTTAAACGGGGTCTTCCGGACCTTGGTCCATCATTTACAGTTCCTGGGTCAATATGACGTTGTAAAAATCTGACAATGACGGTGCGATTAACATTGAAATGGTTACCAATGCTCCTAGTGCTCCTACCGGCATTTGACATGTCAATTGCTTGTCAACGTTCAGTCACAGATAACTTACGGCTTGCCATATTTCACAGTGACTTGGTGAAGGTCAAATTTCATGTGTACGCGGGACAGTAGGAAGATGATTTAAAGGCATCGAAACAGTGTATTTGTAAAAGTGCAGATGACCTTTAATAAAAGGTTGCTTGGCGGGTATATCGGAGTTTAATTTTTTTGGTCGTAATGAATTTTCTAAGTGTATGCTATAGGCAATTCATAACACCAAACATAAATATTTTTTTCGCAATAGTTAAAAAAATATTGACAGTTATATATAGGCGGTGCTTAACTTTTGGCGGACTGTATATATTAATGATCTTGTTGAATATTGTTTATTTCTATTTTGTTATGTTGTGTCACATGCTATAAACAGTCGGAAAGCTGACCCCGGTTTGACCCCATTTCTATAGACAACCATGGAAGTCATGAGACTACCATATTTGGGCATTTTTTTGTCACTTTTTCATCAATTGAAACGAGTCTATTTCCTCCAAAAAGTCATATCAAATGAAATCAAAGCATGCAGTACGTTATAAATGCCAACTGCATATTCGTTTTAGAAGTTCTAACATACAAATTGTTTTGATTAAACGTACTGAATTAGAATACGAAGCCTTCAAACCCCAGGTCGTCACCCGCCGCGTCAATTTTTTCAACACACAAGTTGAAATTTCTTTCTTAACTTCTGGGGAACCTATGCTGAATTTTAAATATATGATGAGGCTTTTAATGAACTGGCCTGTGTCAAATTTGTGCCACTAAATACGCTGTAATACGCAAATATGCCACTTCGATGTGTCGAAATTTCTGACGAAGCGGTTCCGATAGTAATTTACGAGTTACTTTTGTTGACACTTTTCATGAACAAACTTATTTGTACTATTATATATATATATATTTAGCACCGGACAGCAAATCCGTGATTTGTCCGTTAAAATCCCGTTTATTACGGCCGAGAATCAAGTAGAGATAATTTCTGGGCAAGCCGTCAACAGATGTCGCTGCGCAGAAAAAAATTCCCCGCGGAAGACAACCCGGTAGGAAATCGTGAATTTGTGAAATTTTAAGAAACCAAACGTATCATGAGCGGTATACATGATATTATGAGTTTTAAAATTATTTGAAAAATATAAGAAGTCAAAGTAATGTGTTGTTGAAAAAGAAATTCAAATCATTAATTTTCTGTCTTCGGAACCGCCATTTTTCAACCTCTACTGTCATTGACAAATTTTCAGCTCGGGACGAATTGACACAGACCTGGTTTACCCAGGAAAAATAAATATGAAATATTTTAAACTGGAACATGGATAACAGAACTGATGTGGTCACATGACGTTACCATTCGTTGTTTACACACGAGCACAATTTCAGTACACATCACAATTTGGTAAGGCCGCGCCGGGACTCCCTATTATTTTTTCTTAAAACTTCATCTTCCGGTTTGCTGGTGAAACGAAGGAAAATACTTGTTTCTGTCATGCAAAATACACAAATACAACCTATAAATCGATTATCAGATCTTCGTCATATTGATAATGTTAAATATCGTCTGTATGACACAATATGAAGCCTTTTTGAACTCTTTCGCTGCGCACACTGGACAAAAAACTTCATATTGTGACTCGCAGCTGATATTTTACAATATCAATATGCAGACAACCTGATAATCGGTACATATCACGTTAGAAACTCCTCTTACAGTCCTTACAACAACGGTACAGACAGACTGGATTAGTTAATGACCACCCATGACTAGATAAACCTGTAGTGACATTGCCACGTCAATAAAATTTCTTCATGCAACGCCATTTTGGAGGCATGTCTACTATTGCAACCTCAACTGCTTAACAAGTCGTCATATGTCATGGGAGACAGATTCACCCCATAAATGTTTGTCACATACTGAAATGCCATAGAATCAACTGCAGAAAACCATTTAAGGGCCACAGTTTAAACCACATAATTGACAAAACAGACTGTAATGGGTGGAACAGAGGCAAAATCAGAAGTGACTAAACAACACGCAAAACATGCCCAATAGAACTGGTTGACTTTTCTGTCAATCATTTAGGTGCTGGTTCTAAGCAGTCATTGATAAGGAGAAAACCAGGCCTTCAGTGCATTCCACATGATTTGAACATTAAACGTGATGTAATTAATCAAACATTCGAACAGCTCACCTTATTCAGACACTAAAGTAATGTATGTTACTTTGTATATTGATTTAATATTGCTTTTTTTTCATAAAAAAAAAGAAAAAGAATAATCTAGTGTTGCGTTTTTAATGCCCGTCAGTATATTTGAAATTTCATACAGTATGTTTAATAAATTCTAACGACTGATATTTAGTTACGTCAAATTTCAAAGCATTGAAATATTCGTCCCTTGTTCGATTGTAAATTAACTGGTCCATACATTGTAAGGCATATGGTTGGTAATGGAGATAAAACTTGTTGGCAAACATTTCTGGTCTTGAAGCTAGCAATGGCAAATCTCCTATTCCAAATACGCAAACCAGTCTAACACGTGAACCATGGCACGGCCAGTTATAGATGTGATTCCCCCAGTTTTTAAATCGTGTAAGAAAGGGCTTTGTGTCACAGTCTGTTTCCGGAACACCTGGAAAAAATATATACATGTAATAGTTTGACAGTATTAACAAGTCGGTGTCAAAGTCTTGACTTACATCTAAAAATAATCATGAGGTCGGTTTTCTTTAATTTTCAGTGTTATATTCGAGCCATTATTTTGTTTGGTGTTTTCATTCCAAATGTCCGCTTCAGTAAAATTATAGGGTTAGAGAATTAACACGTTCCGGTACATTATGCACTTGTATTTGTACCTACAAAGATACATTAGACAATCCGCTGACTCATCGGCCTATTTGAACAGTAGAAACATGACGGGTGTTACTGGTGTCACAGATGCTGTTGATTCTTCTAGATTATTAGCATTCAACCAGTTTAATAGGGTTCGTGTTATGAAATAAATAGTTTTCTATGTAGTGCTGTGTGGGCTGTTGTTTGTCTTGTCTTGTCTTGAACCACAAAAATGTTGACTGGGGTATAGAAACATAGTCATCCCTTATTCTTCTTTCGTACGACATTAGATAAGAAAAGAGTGCCACGCTCTCTCCACGGAAAGAACGATTGCAAAAACTATATGAGTATTAATATATAATTCTTTACATGCTTGAAATATTTTCAATTTGACGTTAAGCAAGCAATCAATCAATTAATCGGTTTTGATTTGATTATTGTGTTATCCTGGGATTATTATCTTAGCGACCTATATATGGGGTTTTCTTGATCCCTTGGTATATTCTCGCTGTTTTATTGTCGATGTTAGGTTGTTAAAACATTACTATTTCTGAATAGCAGGTACATGTACATTTTTTTTTCAATTAAACTGTGATCATTTAGATGTTTTAAGAGAATACAATTGATAAGCGTTGATTTGTTAAAAAGATACCATGAACCCAGAGACTGAATTATGTCTTTTTCATGATCCTATGCTTATCCATTGTGTCTGTTATTTAATATATTTTTGTTACGTCTTTTCAAAATTCCAGTTCCTTCATTAAGTAGATCCTATTATCAGTAAGTTCAAATAACAACCTAATTGTCTTGAGTGATGCACATGAAACACCTATTAGTTAGAAGTACGCAGGTATAGTGGATTTAAATCATGAAATAACATTAAAAACAAAATCGCATACTGTGTTCTGGAATTTCTATTAATGATGATGAAGAATATGAATATCATCCGTAATTTACAAAATAAGGCATACTCGATGTATTTTCGAAAAGTACAAATATTAATGACTTGTATTTTGATGAAATTTTAGGAAGAAACATAATTCGAGTCACATTACGGTTAACACTGAAAGTAATTTGCAATATGCATTTTTATAAAAGATATATTGGAAGTTTAATGTTTGCAGATGATATATTAATAATGTCAGAATCAAAAGAAGGTCTTCAGGAAAGCTTAGATAAATTTTCTTCTTACTGTGATAAATGGCAACTCACTGTTATTTGTAAAAAGACTAAGACTATGGTTGTTGCTCATCGTCATAAAAAGACGCAAATTACAATATTTAATTGCAAGCACACTTTTTTAGAATCAGTAAATGAATTTAAATTTTTAGGCAACTTGCTCTCACACAATGGAAACTTATTGTCATCTGCGGAAGCACTTTCCAAATAAGCTCTTAAAGTTATGTACTCTATCAAAAGCTATCAAGTGGTCTGAACCAATTACCAGCAAATGACAAGGTACGATAAGGCCCGTTTTTGGCCCCCCTATTTTCTCATTTTTCAAATTCTGTTTTGGAAAGCTACTTATCACGTTAAAATACTCCCTTAGGTTTGAAGTTTGTTTGGATGAACTTCAAAACCATTTATTTCAGAAAATAGGTTAGTATAGGGGGGTCAAAGAGCATCAAAAACGCCAAAAGAAGGAAAAATTACGATTTTTGGTCATGGTTTCCTAAAATTGAATAGGGTGCGCCTACGTGACCCGGAGAAAATTACGGCGATTTAGACATCAAAAACAGTGCTTATGAACTTGGAATAAAAAAATTACTGGGTCACGTCGGCGCAGGCACTTAAAAACTAAAAATTCGTCGTACGGAACACCTGCAAAGTGAATAATATTGACAATATTTGAATAATAACAGAAAGTTTACCCCCCTCACCTCACCCAGTTGCTAAAATAAGTGGTTTTGAAGTTCATCCAAACAAACTTCAAGCATCTGGGAATATTTCAACATAATAAGTAGCTCTCCAAAAAAGAATTTGAAAAATGAGTAAATGGGGGGCCAAAAACAGGCCTTATCGTACCTTGTCCTTTGTCTGTTCATTTATTTGATTCTTTGGATTGTCCTATTCTTACATAGTATATATAATTGTGAAATTTGGTATATGGATGTGTACAGATATACTATAATGCAATTGCTAGAGCAAGAAAAATAATTCTCCTTCGGATAAACTCAATTTTATAGATAAGAGTCCCCCTGAAAAATTCACAATAAGTTTTGTAAATTTACACTTGGAATAAAGAAATGTGCCAGTAACATTGCCTCTAGATCTGAATTAGGAAGATTCCCTCTTTATTGTTTCATTTCCACGCAGTCGCCTTTGTATGAAGATCGACTTTTGAGTAAAAACTCATCTGATTTATTTAAAGAGTGTTACTCTCTTTTAAAGTCACTACATGATCAAGGTATATACTCATGATACTCATATGTAAATCATATTAGGTCCGACAATAATATTAGCAAACCCAAAAGATGACACTAAAAACAAATACATAGCCTGTAAGAATTTTTAATTAGTAAAAAATACTATAAAAATGAACTTCAGCAAAGATATAAAGAAATATATGACAATTAGATATCATCTCTTGACACTTGAACTTCTTTTGTGTAAAGCATATAAAAACTGAATATAAGCAAGAATTTTATTTGACATACCCTAGCCCTAATCTTGATACAAGAAAACTTATATGCAAATTTAGAATTAGTGATAATTCTCTCGCTATTGAAACTGGAAGATATAAAAATAGTCCACGCCCTCAAAGACTTTGTAATAAGTGCAAAGTTGTGGATGATGAATCCCATTTCTTTTTATTATGTAAAAGAAATAATGATTTTTAATGAAACTGAGGTCAGGGGGCACTTGAGGTCATTTGTTGTGTTGTGTGTTTAATATTTTGTTTTATTTTGATGTGAATATAAATGTCATCATTATATTGTTGTTATGCATGTAATTGTTATGCCTTTGACCCTCTTATGGGTGTAGTTTGTGCTTAATAAAGTATTAATAAAGTTAAACACGTAAGCTTGAACCATCCTTAAAAAATAAGTTATGTAAATGTAAGAGAGTTATCCGCCTGAGGACAATGAGTGCTGAATATATTGTAAAATGAACTGGTAGATCCGTTTTGACTACAAGCAAAGTGTCTAAACAGTTCTCTGTTTGACCTTGAATCAACCGTTCAAGCAATACGTAATGTCTTTAAAATTTACACTCACATTTCAAAATTATATGATAATATCGGATTTGAATTTAAATATTTTGAATATTTACTCATTTAGTAGTACTCCAGTCATCAGTGAAAATGATTGCTTCAACTAAACTTTTGCTGTCATCAAGACCAGATCTACAACGGAATTAATACAGCTCGCGCAAATACATGTTATAAGTTTCTGCAATATTTAAGGAATAAATAAACCTGTTGCAATGAATCATAGTATGGGCATGTTAATGGCAAAGCTAAATATATTATAGTTTACCCTTGTATGAGCCTGGAATATTCAACTGCGGATTATGGTTGAGTGTAGAGAAAAACACTTCGTCAGGAACTTTAACACTTCGAGTCCAATTGAAAAAAGCCTTAGCTATATTATCAAAGAGGAGGTATTCTACAAATCCTCTGGTAACAGCAACATGCACGGACCCTTTTACAGGACGAATGTCATGGGGTGGTGGAAGTACATTTTTCCATCTAGCTTTGTTAGCTCTGAAATGTAATTAAACACTGTTTCGATTAAATAATTCTGTTCACTGAAAAAAAGAATAACAAATGACCATGTATTTTAATCATAATTTAACACTCGTGTTCAGCTTATTGTTTACACATAATTCTGATATTTATGAAAGTTTTACAGTGTTTTTTTTTTTAACTTTTGTGTTTATTAGACAAAATGTTATATACAACTTAAACTATTGAGACGTAAAATGACTGGCATACTTTATATATTCCACAGGACTTCTATTGGCAAGCCAATATGGCAATGTATATTAAGCAAATGGCTTTTTTAGGATCGACATCGAAGGTTTTTTTGTTTTTTCAATTAAACTTTTTCCATTTGCCTTCATGTTTTGTGTAAAGCTGGACATCCTGAAATATACTTGTATGATAATTTCGCTGTTGCAAAAATATAAACCTGAGCAAACAAAAAACAAACAAAAAGAAAGTAAGAAAGACTGAAAAAAATATATCGTTATACGCAGTGGATTTCAAATTATTGAACAAACAAGTACCTGGTGCTTACGTTTATATTTTTTGCTACAGCAAAATAATTATACAAGTATATTTCAGGATATCCAGCTTTACACTAAACATTTGTTGAAAAAGCTAAAAGTTTCGATTTTTTTTCAGTTATTTCTTTTGAAGATGAATTACATGTTATTCAAAAGATTTACTGATAAAGGTCTGCATATAATGTACTGGACAGCTGCCGATATTAGAGTGTAAAACGGCAGAGTTTCTTATCAACCGAGTTAATACTTCGAGCTTTCATTACTGTTTTGATTGTACTTGATACGTTTTTTTCTAAATACTTTTCATTATTTAACAGATGAAAATAAAAAAAAAGGACGAGTAAAGACCAAACTTAATCATTCCTAGTTGTAGCAAAGTTGAGCACCGTCGTCTTTGGTTGTTATCATTTGTTAAATCTCTATGTTTTTTATTATTTAGGAAATCTGGTATTACATTACAGTCAGCTCTTTGATAATCTCTGTTAAATACATTCACAGCTTTTCTAAGACTCCGGCGATTTAGGGTTTGGTACATGTATATATAATACAGACACTTAATATTCATTTTAGAAGACTGTGTATATTCATGAATATCTCTAGATGTCTATCTTTCTAAGTCGCAGGATTGCTATCTCAAGGACGTTTACCACAGACTTCCCTTTAATATTCAAATGAATATTTAAAAAGAGAAAATTATATGTCCTAGTCAGGCGTGCTAATCTTATAGAAGCTTCGGGAATAGCATTTATAGTCGGAGGGATTATATATTAATTAAAAAGAAATTCTCCTATGACTTATTACTATTTTTATAATTTTTGACCAAAAAAATCATATATCATAATTACTTGTAGACTTGCAACAGATTTGGAAATAGAAAAAGAAACCGATATTATCACTTTCTGAAAACAAGAGATGGTAATTCCTATGGCTAAAAATATTTTCAAAGGTTATTGATCCAACATGTCCAAGTTGACTATAATACTTAATTATGAGGGTTTGGATAGGGGTTTACAGAATAGAGAATAATGGGCAAGACTATAAAGAATAGAAAAAAAAACCAAAAGACAAAGAAATAAGGAAATTAGAGAATAATGAGGGGCTAAATTATAAAGAATGGAGAATGATTGACAAAAAGTATAAAGAATACAGAAAAATGGCCTAGAAAATTAAAGAATACAGAAATGATGGACCCTATTCAGACCCTCAATTATAAATTTGCAGATGAATAATCATGACAAAAAGGTTACGAGATATCTCTCTCTCAAAATTTTAAACTTGTATTGATACAATTAGTTTTCGACATAGTAATTACTCAAGGAAGATATTTCATTTTATTTAAAATTAAATATTATTTATCAATGAACGGTCATAATGGGTGCCCTATTATGATAGAACATTCTTTCGTAACGTAGAATACTAAAATTCTAATAATAATACGTTTATTAGGAAATAACTGAGTAACGCAGGGAAAAGAGGTAGGTTTTCTATTCGCCATAAAATGGGATGGAAGCATGGACTGTCAACGATTACGTTTTTCGCTAGACAACATCAAAAACAAGAATTATATGAAGTAGAAAATATCGGTAATTTCATTAAAACATGTATTAAGTTTTCTCGTTTGAATTGTTTTATATTTGTCATTTCGGGGCCTTTTATAACTGACTATGCGGTATGGGCTTTGCTCATTGTTGAAGGTCGTATGGTGACCTAAGTTGTTAATTTATGTGTCATTCACCACATCTTCTTTTTATATCACATAAAAAAGTTTATAGTAGCACAAATGTATATGTAAACATAGATTGACTGAAAGCATGAGAGTTGATACACATTTAGAGTCATATAAAAACAAATCATTAATGTTCATAGTAAAAATAAACATTCCAACTATTTTCACTTACCTTTTTACAGTACTTTCTATGTCGTTGGCTCCATTATAACTTTTTAATATTTTTACTAACTCTAAATTTGTTCTCAATGGAAATTCTTGGCCAGTCAAATTAATAAAATATTTCCACTTCTTGTGTTTCCAGAGATCTTTCATGCATGCAATTTCCGGTAATAAAACTCCAACTGTCCCCCATACTACATTGAAAGATCTTGAAGATATGAACACATTTTCGAAACAACTAGTTATACTCTGAAGTGCCAGTTTGAAATTGGGATCAGCTTTTGTATCACAATGTATACAATATACGTTTTGAGGACGATAAATTGATCTTAATAACATTTCGACTTGTTGTATGCCTTTAAAGACAAGAATGCTATAAGCTATTGGGAAATTTTCTTCCTCTTCTGTCAGGGAAGATGTTATATATCCTCTGTCTTGTTTGTATTTTTCGCAGTCTTTGCTTATATTTATGTATGACGAAGACGTTATCTCTGCAAATGGTTGTTTCAACATATGGTTTAAGGTTTTGTTTTGTTCTAATGTGTTATTATCAAATAGACGCCTGCAGTTGACATTTTCGACTGTTCTGTCCTGTTGAAATAACACCCAGTCCGGTAGATTTTTCTTTTCACTCTCATTAATTTCATCCATTTTATTCATTTTCACTTTAGGGTACGGGATAAATCCTGGACAGCCTGTTATTTTCTTTGAAACTGTCATTGGTTCATTTCTTTCTTGGTACAAAATTGTAGAATGCTTATTCCACAGAGATAAAAACGATAAGTTTTTAATGTCCATAACAGATATTTTTCCGAATGTGCCACCCTCAAAGTAGCCTTCTAGGTGTAATGTTCCATTATTTTCAGAGTATTTCGAAGATATGAAGGTGGAAAATTTGTCACGTTCCTTTATTTGTTTTATTGGAATGTATGAAATTCGAGTATTATAATGAATGTAGTATATGCATATTAGCAAAAACGATAAAATATATATAATGCTATTTTTGAACTTTTCGCTTTTGGTTATTCTCATCACTGAAAAAGGTAGCCGCAGATTTTTTAATGCGGTGCAAACTATGCAACGTTGCTATGGAAACAAGATGGCCGTCTTGATTCTACAATAGAGTAAAAGATATCATATTATCACTATTTTACAAATTTCATGACATGTAGTTAGTTCAGGGTGTATTTATATACACATGATACATTTTCTGTAATGTCTATCCTATGAAAGATGTATAAAGCTTTATATGAATAAAATGAGACAAAGAGACAGCAGTCAAACGATACAAATTATCAAATGACATCTATTCAATACAACATTTTTTTTTATATTTGAAAACCGCATTTAAGGTTCAGTGGTAATTTTGGAATATGTCTGAACATAACAGCGGTTATATATTTTGATACTAAACGACATCAACCCCTCATTTTGTTATTAGCCAATAATTTTGATGACAAAAGTAGTTGAAAATAGGAAATCAAAAGTTGCGTGAACAGTACAGCGTGTCAATAAACGCATCCGAGCTCACCCGTGAGCTCAAAATCCTTCCTACAAAAACTAAAAACAAAAAACAAAAACTCGTGCTAAATTATACAAAACTGTGACTGCACAAATCTCTTTCAGAGGAAGTAATTGCTTTTCTACAAGAATTATCGTCTAAACCTGAAAATAATTAAAATGTAAAACACAGAAATGCAATACATAAATTCATACTGGTATTTGTAAATGACACCGGTGTATGGCCCAGTAATACAAGCAACATGACGTTTACGTGAATAAACCCTAACACAAAACCGATAGGAAAACTGACAATCCTTGTCAATTAAGATTGGAGTCGAACGCCCCTGTCACGTGCAGGAAAACTGAATTAACTTACTTTTTGAAAGCAAAGAATTGTTCTGTAATCTCCATATCAATATCTACTCAACAAAAACATTTCTAATGTACCTGAAATATATATAGATTGTTTATCTCTGAGTTCAACCCTATATTTGTTTAAACAATTTTGTACCAAAAGTTTAGTTTTCAGTATTTTAATTTTAATGACCGGAAACAAAAACAAAAATATTGTTCATCCTTTGCCTGGAAACCCCTGTTATCATTTCAAACTTGATCAAATTTAAGGTTATGTGAATTAACTTGTACCGATGTGTTTTGTTTTTTTAGTGATTTCTTTGGGTAAGACGAGAGATATATTGTCGTGCATCCAAAAATACCCTGTTTGCTGATGAAGTGTTTCACCATGAATAAAATATTGAATTTTAATGGTAATTTAGACGTATATTGAGATAAAGGTCATCTTCAATAAAGTAGTATATACTTAGCGAGCAAAAGATATTGATAGTTAAAATTGCACAAACTAAATTAATCTGATGAGTGTTAATTGTAACTTTGACATGGAAGGAGATATGAAAATTAATTTTGTAAACATATGGTCAATCCTTCAGTAATTTTATTGAATTAATCAATTATCAATTTTCAAACACATTTATTATTATAATATTTAATCTTAAACAATTGTTTTAGATCCATTCATTACCAACATAAGGGCGTTCGTAATGAATTCAACGATGAGTGAACCAATAGCATATAACATTTTTGTATTCTTTAATTTTTAGGCCAGTTTTCTCTATTCTTTATGCGTTTTGCCCATTATTCTCTATCCTTTATATTTTAGCACCTCATTATTGTCTATTCTTTATTTTTTTGGTCCATTTTTCTCTATTCTTTATATTTTTTGCCCATTATTCTCTATTCTGTAAACCACCATCCACACCCTCAATAAGGATAGATGGTAAACATCGACAACCTGACTTGGGACAGTCACATAAACAATGTGGCGGCGTTAAAATTATTATCAGCGCTCAACTCTCCAATAACTTTGGACAGTGGTGCATCCGCAAAACGTGAGAACAAACTGTAAAAATTATCTAGAAAAGATTTGACTTAGTTATCAGATCAATATTTAATACAAACAACTAACAAAAAAAAAAACACAAAGAGTACACGCAGTTACTGGAAGCTAGTTCACAGCCTCTTGTATATGTATATAAACCATGTTTTCCTAGACTAAGTTGTAATAGTACAAGGGAGAATTTTAAAGTCACAAAGTTATATAAGATTTCACATACAAATTATTGAAAAGAATCTAGAATTCTAACTGAAAATAAGAAAATGTGTTTATCTCTTATATTTTCTTGAATTTTTTCAATGAAAATTCGTAAACTATGATCACATTTGTATAGAATGCACCCTAAATCAGCAAAACCCGTCTTTGATAAAATAGCAACTCTGGTTGGGCGTGTATCATTTAAACTTGTCCATCTGAAGCAATACAACCCTATTCGCCCTTTTAGAATCTAAATGACTATGGGTAATCTCAAAACGTCACGTCATTGTTTTAATTTCTATTGTTAACCATGTTTTTTTTAACAATCACTACGTTTTGTTGTACACTTTTGAAAATATTACCCAGAATGCATTAAATTTGGAAACGGCGAATTACTCCTACTATTTTTATACAACGTATGTATTTATACTTAATATACTAAAAGAGTAAATATTATCACGATTTTGATATTATCAAAATGTTTGCAAAATTATCGGATGTTGTTTTTTTGTATATTTCATGTGAATGTTTTTCATGGACGGCACATGATAGTACCACTGAATTGGTCATACTATTTTCAAGTTAAATTCCTTTTTCCATAATTTAACAAAAAGGTGTGTACACATACGAAATATGTACACAATCTTATTGAGATGTTGTTATGGTCATTTATGCTAGAGGATTGTGAATCAAATTCGTAAAATCATCATATGTCTGTGTGCAGTAGTAAGAGGTGACAAACGTAAATATCAAAAAACCTCATAGTCTGTGGAATGAATAATATATATAAAATAAACAAATGACGTCCTTACCCTCTAACAAACTTTACTTTCTATATGAATGGTCACTCGGATCAAACACCGTTTAAATAAGATAGATTTATAAGACCTTTAACAAATAAAATTCTAATTACACAGAAAATACCAACATTTGGACATTTAAATTTTATAAATACACTTTCATATACACGAGAAACTAATTTTGATAATTATTTTTGTCAATATTTAACACACATGTACATTACTAAAGGGAAATCGCTTACTTAAAGATCTCTAAATGACGATTGGTAAATGTATAATTAACTTTTGATAATATCTCGCTAATGACCATCTTATTGTATGATATTTTGAAAACTTCCGCAGTTCCAATTGAAAGATTGGCATGTTCCGATTTTTTGAAAATCGTTGTTTTAAAAAATATTTTTAACATGTTTAAGTGGTTAGTTTGCTCATTAACGAAAAACGAATGCAAGGACTGTGAGTCATAATATAATTACCAGGAAAACAACTATTTCCGAAGAAAAATGTAGATAAACTCTCGTATAATTTTCATAACTAGAAAGAATGAATATTATAAATAGAAATTGGTTTTGAAACACCAAATTGCATCTCGGCCAATCTATAAAGGAACAAACAATTATATAGAATGGGGTAGTGACAAAATCGAAACGTCGAATATCAGAGAATCTACTGAAAACTTCGAAAGGAAATCCTTGAAATAGGATTTGCATTTAGTTGCGGAATAGGTAAGCTCTAAGTTTGAACAAAGCACATTTCGGAAAGATTGAGATACTTAAAAGCACGAAGACTGGATTAAATAATCATTTCCCTATCATAAGATCTTGGAGCCCATGGGATAAGAAAATGAAGAAAAATTTCAAAACGTGACCGAAAATACCCCCCTCCCCCCCCCTCCCCGACCTTACCATCCTATTTTGAAGTTACCCTTATCCTGAGTTAGAAATTGTAGGTCTTTTGTTTCTGCGTGTCTGGCAATTCGAGAAATCTCTAGATAACTTTTGGTTAGAATGATAGAAAATTACGGAGTTAGCACCCCTTAATTGTTAATTTCTAGCCGGTGCATTTCAACCAAATTATATCTTGAATTACCAGAACAGGAAAAGGAAACGAATGTTATATTCATGCACCATTATACAATTTGAACATATATTATATTAATGTCAACTTGAGTGGGTTTTTGTTTGTCATGTTGTCACCACTGCCTGATTGTTAGGCAGATTGGCACTTAACGTGATTGACTTTTCAATTGATTAGTTAGGCCGATTAGTTATACATGTACTTCTATATACTTTTGTGTACATACTAGAATAAGTAAATAAATAAGTATATGTAATAAAAAAGTAAACAAAAAACCAAATAAATAAATAAAATGATTAATTTATTTACCTCGAACTCCCTCTTCAAAATGCGAATACAAATTATTTCCAAATTGTTTATAAATGATAATTTCATAGTGTAAACGTCTACCCTAAATAAGTGTACACCCACCTTGAAAACAAACATGCCTTCATTACCGAGGAAATATTATATCTTCATCTCGCTGTTGTGTCATCTTGTCTTTATACTGATATATGATAAAATGACCCAACCACCATCAAGTTCTCTTTCAGTCCAAACGTCAAAATTATTGGTGCAATCTCGTTCTCTTTTTTAATTTATTTTTAAAACGTTAGCCACCATTTCGAAAACTACAGAGTACTTAGACAATTGTCTATATTTGATATTGTTAAAGTACAGTCAGAAAACTATAGAGTACTTAGACAATTGTCTATATTTGCTGTTGTTAAAGTACAGTTAGAAAAATATAGAGTACTTACTAGACAATTGTCTATATTTGCTGTTGTTAAAGTAAAATTTCTCGCTGTTGTGTCATCTTGTTTTTATCCTGATATATGATAAATTGACCCAACCACCATTTCTATTTCAGCCCAAACGTCAAAATTATTGGTGCAATCTCGGTCTCGTTTTTAATTCATGTTTAAAACGTTAGCCACAAGTTCGAAAACTATAAGAGTACTTAGACAATTGTCTATATTTGCTGTTGTTAAAGTAAAATTTCTCGCTGTTGTGTCATCTTGTTTTTATCCTGTTATATGATAAATTGACCCAACCACCATTTCTATTTCAGCCCAAACGTCAAAATTATTGGTGCAATCTCGGTCTCGTTTTTAATTCATGTTTAAAACGTTAGCCACACGTTCGAAAACTATAAGAGTACTTAGACAATTGTCTATATTTGCTGTTGATAAATTAAAAGTAAAGTAAAGTAATAGTTATTTCAAGTCGGTTTTTTCCTATATACAAATAAACACAGAACATGAGTTCTTTAATTTAGAGCTCTTTAACCGACTAATGTTTTATAGTATAACAGAATATAATAATAAAACGTAGTGAAGTCTTATCACCAACTTATATAAGGTAAATTTTGATAACACATAATAGTTGATAATTATAGAATGGTAACTTATAAACCAGCGTAATTCATAATCAGAATATCAATAAACAAATTGACAAACACGCTTTAGATTAGACCAGCTTTTGTTAGTAGAGGATCAAGATTAATTCAAAGAAAACAGAAATTTGGATTTTACTTTGTTTAGTTTTTGTATAGATTTTTTTTAATTTGGTTTTCTTTGTTTCGCTTTTTACTATCATTGTCAGTTTCGTGTGTGCTTTTTTTTTCAACCAACAAATCTAATAGACGTGTTAGGAAAGTCAATACGATTTTGACGCTGATGTTAAATACCAATACCACTACAGGTTATAGTGGGGACCATCTCAAAAAGCACAGATAATCATTCATTATAGTTACCTGTATGGGTTTGTTTGATAATGCTGAGATGATTTTTAAACAATAAAATAGTAAAAATTTATTCCGCAATACAGGGACGAGGTTCCAGCAAAATCTACAAAGGGATCAAAACAAATGAATAGAAAAAACACAGGAATCAAATCACATTCAAATCTGATTTTTACTCTACATCAATCTTTGTTTAAAACGTTCGTTTATTTGAAATTTATTTAAAAAAATAAATGTCATGTCGGGGCCATTCTTAGCTTTTATATGCGGGAATGGTTTTGCTCCATGTTGGGGGTCTGTCATACGATGATCTATAGTTGCAAACATTTACGTCATTTGGTCTCTGGTAGATAGTTGTCTATTTTGGCAATCATACCGCATCTCCTTATTTAATATTATTTTCTAAAATAGAAAAATGTGTTACACAGTAGCGTAAAATCCTAAAAATAAACCAAACTAGAAATTTGTGTACTTGACAATTAAAAAAAGACTGAAACAAAAGCGTTTTCAATTTGATTATCTTTTATATTTTTATTTTATCCAGAAAGGTCACTGACAATATTATATAATGTTAAATGAATTAATTCTTATTCACATTAAAAATTTTGCCCTGACATTTTCCTTCTATCAACTTTAATCAGTTAGTTTTTTCGGAAAAGAGAAATAACCGAATTAAGTTTTAAAAGATTACAACGCTTGGACATTATCAAGCATGTTAAATTTACGTTTCGGTGAAGGGTCGGAAGTTGTTTTTTTTTTCTTGTTACCACGGCTTCCTCCACCAACAAAACAGAACACCACGATTAAATTAAGATATTGTTGAAAGTGGCGTTGAACTTTCGCATGGAGAAGTAAACGTTAGTATCTTTTGGTAAGGAGGTTATTTTGAAAATGGAATATTCATTTTCACCTCTTTCAAAACAAAGTCTGCTAAATTATATGTCGGGCATTTTTTTTTCGATTTGCTTCATTTTGTTTTGCCTTAGATTCACTATACACTCCGCTTTCTAAATTGGACGGTATTTAGTGATGGTCGAATTGGTCCATCCGTCCGTTTTTTCGTCCCTCTGTCCATTCATTGCATTCATACCCAGATAGTAGTAGACAATACGAATCACATATAGCTCACGAAAAGTGGTTTTCTTGAACATTAAAACGATGCGCAGCAAGACAACCTTCTTCTGTAGGCCCCTGCTTCTTAAAGTTTTATATAGAAATAGCACTGTATCCACTTGTGTCCACTTTTAATTTACTTTTTATATATAGATATAACGATGTGTTCAGTTTAGAACTGATTTGTTTAAGCCACACGTGTATACGCGTCCATGTATTCCTGGACACAAAATGCATGCTAACTATATATTGCAACGGAAATAGGAATATCTATTGTGGAGAGACAAACTGAGTTATTTAAAGGGGCACTAGCTACGAGATATATAAAAAATATAAAATATGATTTTTTTTTTGTGCAATCATTAATGAAAGTGAAATAGTGACATAATATATCGCATGAATTTGACAGCTAGTGCCCCTTTAATTATTAAACATATTCTAATCATATCGCTTAATATATATACAAGTCTAAATTGAAAACAACGTTCAAACCTATGATTGCGTTGGATAAAAACCGCAATTTTTATACGTGTGCATGCAAAACAAACTTCTTGTTAGAGGGGCCTAAATACAGCATAAACAACATTTTCCAAAAAACCAAAAAAGTGAAAAAGTATAGTTTAACAAAACGCATTTGACTAACAGGTCGAACAACAAATGTTCCTAAACCCTGCTGACTGCCATTGGCGATTGCCAAATAAACGCTTAATATATATATATATATATATATATATATATATATATATATATACAAGTCTAAATTGAAAACAACGTTCAAACCTATGATTGCGTTGGATAAAAACCGCAATTTTTATACGTGTGCATGCAAAACAAATTTCGTTGAAGAGGGGTCTAAATACAGCACAAACAACATTTTCCAAAAGACCAAAAAAGTGAAAAAGTATATTTTAACAAAACGCATTTGACTAGCAGGTCGAACAACGGATGTTCTTAAACGGATTATATATATATATGATCCGTTCATCCTATTTTGACTCTTTCAAAATTCAAGAGTCTATCCTAAATTGAGGTAAATTATATGGCCTTCCAAATACCGTTTCGAGTCCTAACATCACTGAAGAGACATTAATTGTCGAAATCCGGCTATGGTGTACAAATTTTTGCACCTCATGTTTGCGGTATACCATCTTTTCCGCAAGTTTATTGTTTTCTATTTGGTAATAATTTAATAATAAGATCTGTTTTGTTACATCTTGTGATCCGTTTATTTGGCAATCGCCAATGGCAGTCAGCAGGGTTTAAGAACATCAGTTGTTCGACCTGCTAGTCAAATGCGTTTTGTTAAAATATACTTTTTCACGCATTTGGTCTTTTGGAAAATGTTGTTTGTGCTGTATTTAGACCCCTCTACCAAGAAATTTGTTTTGCATGCACACGTATAAAAATTGCGGTTTTTATCCAACACAATCATAGGTTTGAACGTTGTTTTCAATTTAGACTTGTTTATATATATATATATATATATATATATATATATATGGACTTGTGGTCGTAAAATCCGTCATTCCAATTCTTGACTCTTACATATATTTTTGTTAAGTTTTGTTTCAAACAAATACAAATTAATGTGTGAATGTATGAAGATCTAGACTACGTAAGGCCAATGCACGTCTTAAAATTTTGAGTCGACGTTAACTGTTCGCTTCATGTTGTATCAAACACACCACAAAGGTAAACTATTATACTACACCGGGATACTTTTCAGTGCAATTGCATTTTGAGAAAGTCCACACTTATATCTTGTATCGGTATTGGCATTTAACATCAGCGCAGTATTTAAACCCCTTTCCTAACACGTCTAATACAATGTAGAAGTTATATCTCCATCATATTACCACAATTTTGTCATTTCAATATGTTATATTGGAATGAGAATTACCTACAGACCTTCTTAAATTCAAACTGACCATTTTTCTGTGCGTTCATCGTGTATCGTGCGTGTTGCGTGCGTGTATCGTGCGCGTACCAATCGTGCGCTCATCATTCATCATTCCGTGTGTTTTCCGTGTAACGTTCGTGAATCGTTCATTCATTCTTAACCGTGTAACGTGCGCTCATCAATCATTCATTCTTGTATCGTGCGTTCATCAATCGTGTATAACCGTGTAACGTGCATTCGTCAATCGTTCATCTCTTATCGTGTAACGTTCATTCATTGTGGTTTTTATATGATAGTCAGTTAAAGAGTTCATCAAAGCTAATATTTTATCTGTTATAGTGTATATATGTTCCGACTTTAAATAAAATTTACAATTTACTTACCTTCTTGTGAACTCTTAATTAACTTCATCGTACATAACGTTCATACAGATTCATGACTTTTTGTGTAAAATTTATTTATTGTCTGTTAATATTTCGTGTTTATTCAGTGAGTCTTCTTGACTGGGACTGACACATTTTGATATAATGATACATGTTCTACGTACAAACAATAACATGATGACATTTCTACGACAGAACAGTTAAAATTGGAATTTCCATTCAACTGAGCGAAATGGGCTAAAAAATATACCGTTGAACAACTGTTATTTGTTAAAAATATTCTGTCAATTAAAAACAGAAGTGCTTTTGCAAGATTTGGATGTGGGGTAGCTCCACTAAAGATAGAAACTGGAAGGTATGAAAGAAAAGACTGAGTCCACGAGATCTCTACTATTGAAGATGAACTTCATGTCCTTTGAAAATGCCCATTATATGTAGATTGAAGACAAATCATGATACATTAAGCTAAACATTTTAATGAACATACGAATATAGTCCCTAGTGTGAACAGTGTATAACTTGCATTTTTTTTTTTGATACACTTTCCTAATTTATTTCTTGATATTTTATGCATGAAATATTAAGTAAGGGGATGAAATTACATGTTAAAAAAATTTGGGTGCTGAATCTTTATGTTAAGTAGTGATTTGGTCCAGTTAAAAAAGGTCAAAAATTAGAATGTCTGAAGCTGTCAAACTGAATTTTAGCCCCCCTTAACACAGAATTGTCAATATTTTGAGTTAGAGCTGGTAGACGTTTCTATAATTTTGATTTTATTTGTATCAATAGTAGTACACTACACTGTAAAAATCTTTTTGAGATACAGCAGGTGCGATTTTTTTAATTTGAATTTATTGTCTAAAAGAAATGCACTACGAAATAACTGTGTTCTCGGGCCATGCTGCTGCTATAGTTGCCAAACACATCAACAATATTTTATTGAAAAGAAACTGTATTTTATTTCACTAGTTCTTAAAGAAACAAATGTTTTATTTTCATTTAGTGTAGATGGACACTGTAAATTTTAAATGTAAATGAGTAAAAATATGTTTATATGTATATATTGTGTCCTAAAAGTCTCTCATAAATCTTTTTAAGATTGGTGCATACAATGCAAATGTTATAATGTTTTATGTTTATTTCTGTGAATCTCATTTTATGTTTGTATGTGGTGAGACTATAATAAAATATTGAATCTAAAAATATTGTAACTATAAACTTACTTAAAACTATACTTGAGTCAGAAAATTAAAACCAACAGTGTCAGAATTAGATTTGTAAGCTGACAAATTTTTGTCCCTCAACGGGCGTTTAATACCATTGATATACTACAGTACCAATCGCAATATAAATGTACATATATTTTGGAAATCTTATCAGTATTAACGTTCAACTTGAGTCATTTTTCCTATGTTGAACTATGCTAGATTATAACTCTTCGCTTATTTGGCAAATTCATATTCTACTAAGATATTTTCAATCATTTAAGTTTTGATAAATACCATTACAAATATCCTATTTGTCTCAGTTTCTGTTGGTCACATGCACATGAGGGTATTCCATTAAGAAAATACAATATACAAGGTTGTCGGGTTGCGGATTAAGATGTTAGATGTCAAACTTGAATTAACAAACTGAGGCGAATTTAACACGAATATATATTTTCTCTTCAACAGTGTTTTATTCTCTGTTCTTTATTTTCATTTAAACTAAGCTAAATACGTTTTGTGGCAAATTAAATAAAAATAAACATTATATGCATTTGAAGGCATTTTGTAATTAAACAAGTATAAGATCAGGCAAATATATCACGTATTCCTTAAGAATGATTTTAAATTGAGGAACTTTTTTAACTTGAAATTGTGTTTACGGGTTTAAAAAACAGTCTTTTTTTTTATTTTCTGATAAAAAAGTTAAATTTATGGTATTATCATAACAAGTCTTTATTTGAATAGAATAAACATGTAACACTTTCTCGGATTCACCTTTCATCGCGTTTATGATTGCACATCCGGGACACCGTTTTTAATGTACGGAGTGTCTATTCGTCCGGCTAGCCGGACGAATAGTTAAAAATCTCTATTCGTCCGGCCATCCGTCTGCGGATGCGCAAATCTTCAATATCAATAAAAGTGTCATGTGACGCGGAAAGTGTCCCGGATGAGGTATCGGAAAACAAACGCGCGTATGCAATGGACGTTTTGAGAATCGGAGATCGTGATTTATATTTAACGATGTCATAAAGAAAACAAGAGAAAATGTGATTGCTTTAAACAAATTTCTATAGGAGTGATTCCAGAACAATAGCGTATACATGTTAACTGTGAGGAATAAGCCTGAAATCAAAGTGAAATTGATGATTTACCCCCATTTACCTTATGGAGGCAAAACGCATTCAGAAAAATACTATATCAAACTTGCTTGGATGCATTATTTTTAAGTTATACTACAACGGAGATCTATGAAAATGCACTGATATGCCTGGACTGGGAATATGACACCAGGGTTGGGGTATCCCCCATTTTTTTTTCTGTTGTATCTAATATTCATTTTTTTTTTAAATTCTATCGAAAACCCAATCCTACTTTTGGGGACATGTTACACGTGCCTACCTTTTTCTCTAATTTCCTATGAATTAAAAATCGCCGAACAATTTAAATGAAGAATCGTGCATAATCATTTCAGGACCTTAATTTAATCAAACTACACAGAAACAATAAATTCAGGATCTTTTGGAATCATAGATGTCTAATGAAGCCAATAATCATTGGCCCGACTATTTACCTTACAGGAAATTCATAGGCAGAACAACAAAAGAGAGAATCATTTTTGCCCCCCCCCCCCCACCCCCCATCCCCAAATTCCTTTAGAATAAAAAAATCTGAATCAAAGGTATAGTTTATTTTTTTATTTGAATGAGTTCTTTTTCATAAAACGATGTTGGACAATATATTTTAAAACTACTCATGCTTCATCTATCTCCTTCAAAACACGATGTCATATCTTCAGCATTATATTTTGGCCGGACAAATAGCGAAAAACCGTAAAAATGCTACTGTAAATTCAGAAATTATTGCGATGTTTTTATTATTGCGAAAAATGCGACATGGTTATAATCGCAATAATTTAAACTCGCATTTTGCAATGTTTTATATAAAATAAACAGGATTTTTCTCAATATCGCAAAAATTAAAATCGCATTTTAGTCTAAAATGACAAAGTCGCATAAATAAATGCACGCAATAATTTCTGAATTTACAGTATTTGTCCGGCTTGCCGGATGAATAGACATTTTTGACTATTTGTCCGGCTAGCCGGACGAATAGCCACTGCCTTTAATGTATGTCTAAAAGATTAATATCCGAAAAAATAATTTACAATAGCACTTTGTTAACCTTCTAGGATTATTCAAGAATGACGGATTTTTTTTACCATGGGGGTATTTTTTGTTCCGTTACTGAGGATATGTTTTGGCCTTTACGAATCCATAGGACAAATTTGACTCCAATAGGGATAAATTTTGTCTGATAGAAAAAACGGTAGTTATTATCCGATAGATTTTTTTTCATTTTTATCGGATATAATAGTTATTTTGAAAATACAAACAATTCATTGAAGTTTCGTATGCATCTATCAAGATCCAGCAAATTTTGTCTAGTACAAAGGATTGCTTTGGTTTTATAGCTCAAAACGGTATTATTTGTTTTGCTTACATTGGTTAAATAATGAAATATATGTTTCAGAAATTTACACAAGTTTAATTTCGGTTTGACTCCCGGGGACACTGTCGTTTACAGTAAAAAAACGACGAAAATCTACACATGTACGTCCTTATAAAAAAGAAGATGTGGTATGATTGGCAATGTTCATAATTATATCATAATTGATGTTCTCCCCTAATAATGAATCTATAATAGATGCCACTGGACGTTAAACGATCAACTATTAATTCATCCATCTTATCCTTTTAGTTTTGTGATAATTTGCATATCAAATACATGAAACAACTGCAGATTTGCACTAAAGTTTGGAGGCCGAAATTATTGCACATATAAAACACTCATTCACATCCCTACATTTTGATCCCCTCACAAAACAACACTTTATAAATTTCTAGGAACGCTCAATGCTAAATATTTGAAAGCCAAAGAATGTATAAAATAGATAAGAGTGTAGAGCTATATGACCAATAAAGGACCTACACATTCACAACATTCTTTGTATATATGTGTCTGTCCAAAGTCAAAGGCACGTAGTTCAGTGGTTTTCGTAACTTCAGTTCTGTTATATATTTGGGCTTTTTTTTTGTGGCAAGATTGCTTTGTTATAAAGAAGGCCGTTAGTTTGCTCAATTGAATTGTTTCATATTTTTTTCATGTCGGGACGGGGCCTTTAATAACCGACTTTACGGTTTCCGTATTTTTTCATTATTGAAGGTCGTATAGATATAACTGCTAACATTCCACTTGATTTGAACTTTCTTGAATAGTTGTCTCACTAGCAATTATACCACATTTTTCCTATTTTTAGGCCAACTTAGTCTGCTGTAACTGAAACCTAAGTTTCTTAAAAACAATTTATTATATTAAATTTATATACTGACAATTTCAGAAATGTTTGTCATAGATATCTGTTCGTGACATACAATGTAAGTATCAAATATTAAAGTTATGAAGATGTGTAAACCCTTAAATAAACCTTATTTCTTTGGGCAATCATACCTACGGGAATTAAAATTATTACTTAAAATAAAAACCATTATTAGAAAATCGGTATAAAAGTGTTTGCAATTATCAAAATCAAGTAAAAAGAAGTGTATATATATGTATGAATCGGAGGTGCAATAAGGATCATGAAGTTTGATGGTCACGCGTGAAGTGCGCTGGTCTGCGCCGAAATGCGACGAGCCGTTCGATGGTGTGCGATGGTTTATATAACGCGGGATACCTATAGATTAAAGTCTACAGTATGGAACACCATGACTGTCTCCTGATGTTGATTGTTTAATATGTTCGGTGCTTTATGTATTATGTTCAGTAGTATTTATATTATGTTCAGCAGTTTTCATATTCTGTTCAGTAGTTTTGACATTATGTTCAGTAGATTTGACATTATGTTCGGTGCTTTGGTTATTATGTTCAGTAGTTTCATTATTATATGCAGTGGTATTTAAATTATGTTCGGTACTTCTGACGTTATATTCAGTGCATTTTTCATTATGTTCAGTACTTTCGACATTATGTTCAGTAGATTCAATATTATTTGCAGTACATTATGTATTACCTTCAGTGGTCCCGGTTTCTTTATATTCGGTGGATTATTCATTATGTTCAGTAAAAGCATCAGTATTACACTCGGATCAATGAACTATATGTTCAGTAGTTGTATCATTATGATGATGCAGTAAAACTTGGGGAATCAATAACGGAAATTGTCGGAAAAAACGAACGCGGACATTTTTGACGGACGTTTTCTTCATGGACACTTTTACGGGATGGAACGAAAATGGAAGAAATGGAAGTAGTATTAAATTGGTTTGGTTTACGTTCCCACTATGGCAATTTTCACAATCACAAGGAAAAAATTACTCCTGACTTAATTTGTAAGATGTCATGATTGATTGATTGTTGTTTTCTGAATGTATAGTGGCAAATATTTCACGCATATTTATGACGGAGAGAAGAATTTTTAAACAAAAAATAAGAAGTTGCATGCGTTGTCGTTGATACACCATGACCATAGATAGACGACAAAAAGACAAACAGCAAAAAAGTGTCGTTGATACACCTTGACCATAGAGAGACGACAAAAAGACAAACAGCAAAAAAATATAAAAACATATTCTATAGCTTTTGTATTCCTAGAAGGTAACCCTTTTTGTTGGTTGGTTGTAGCATATTAATCTCATGCACCGACTTACCGACTTTTAAGAGACCACCAAAAATCTCCTTCTGGATATTCTTATTGTATTCTGCATCCTACCCCGCTAATAGGCGCTTAAATATCAGATATTTATTTGAAATAACCCAAGGTATATGAGGTTGTGGAATGAATAATGTCCATAACCCCCCCCCCCCCCCCAAAAAAAAAAATATCGAATTTATTATTGATATGGAATGAAATGTTGAACTGGTCGTAATCAGAACTGGTTAATTGATGTTACCATGCAAATTATGTACATTCGATATTTTCCTCGAAAATCACGATCTTGCACGAGTTAACAAATTTTGACGTACTATTTCGTCCACTATCGCATACAAGGATAATCTTACATTCCTCTCCTGCATTGTGTCAGAAATTATTACAACAATGATAAAACAGTTCGTGATAGAGTTCAGACAAAAGTGACAGCAAAAAGCTCTGCAACAGCAGAAAAACCAGAAAACAACTAGTCATAAATTTCATACATTCAAAGAGCTACATTGAAATTTATGCTGGTATGCAAGGGTATAGAATGAAATATTATACAAAGTGCTACATTTAATAATGAACATTAAGTATCAGTATGATTGTCATTTTAAAATCATTTATTAAGATCTTCCAAATTCAGGCTGTATACACAAAAACTAACTAGGTCTAAGTGTAAATATGATTACCATAGACTGTCTATTAGACAGGTAATGAATATCAAAATACAAAGTGCAAAACTTTAATTATGTGCAAATTTTCACCAATTCTGTACAGTTATGGTTCTTATTATTTTAAAGTTATGCATAAAACATGACCCCTTTTGTTTAATAAGAGACTAGAAACTACCCAAACCAATAACTTAATATCTGTTCTTGAACAGAGCGTTTAAAAACATATTTCTGGATTTAGTCTCTAGATCCACCAAAGATAACCAGAATGAAGAGGAATAGATTGACTATATCCAGATACAGGTTCAAGGCTAATCCGTGTTACCATGAATTATCATTGATATGGTCATATTTATGAATCAACTTTCTCTATTCTGTAAACCTCATCCACAACCTCATTTATCTTGGGTTATTTCAAAAAAATATCTGATATTTAAGCGCCTATTAGCGGGGTAGGATGCAGAATACTATTGGAGTATCTCCAAGGAGATTTTTCATGGTCTCTTAAAAGTCGGGACATGAGATAAATACGCTACAACCAACCAACAAAAAGGGTTACCTACTAGGAATACAAAAGCTATATAATATATTTTTATATTTTATTTTTTTTGCTGTTTGTCTTTTTGTCGTCTCTCTATGGTCATGGTGTATCAACGACAACACATGCAACTTCTTATTTCTTGTTTAAAAATTCTTCTCACCGTCATAAATATGCGTGAAATATTTGCCACTGTACGTTCAGAAAACAACAAACAATCAATCAATCATGACATTTTACAAATTAAGTCAGGAGTATTTTTTTTCCTTGTGAAAATTGCATACGTGTCAACGTAAACCAAACCAATTTAATACTGCTTCCATTTCTTCCATTTTCATTCCTGATCCCGTTAAAGTGTCCATAAAGAAAACGTCCGTCGAAAATATCCGCGTTCGTTTTTTTCTGAAAATTTCCGTTATTGATTTCCCGACTTTCACTGCATCATCATAATGATACAACTACTGCACATATAGTTCATTGAACCGAGTATAATACTGATGCTTTTACTGAACATAATGAATAATCTACCGAATATAAAGAAACCGGGACCACTGAAGGTAATACATAATGTACTGCAAATAATATTGAATCTACTGAACATAATGTTGATGGTACTGAACATAATGAAAAATGCACTGAATATTACGTCAGAAGTACCGAACATAATTTAAATACCACTGCATATAATAATGAAACTACTGAACATAATAACCAAAGCACCGAACATAATGTCAAATCTACTGAACATAATGTGAAAACTACTGAACATAATATGAAAACTACTGAACAAAATATAAATACTACTGAACGTAATGCATAAAGCACCGAACATATTTAACAATCAACATCAGAAGACAGTCATGGCGTTCCATACTACAGATGTGCAATTATTATGAGCAGTATACTTGTTTCAATGTCAGTATATAAAGCATTTACTAGTGTTATGATCTATGGATGTATTAGTTACAGTTGCATACTAATTGAGAGATCGTCCTATTTGATGTTCTGCATGCGGAAATTATTCTTGCTTCAACATGTATCTTTACTTTTTTCCTCTAATGAGATCCTCATTTACCGTTATATTATAATAATAATAGTTTGTGGACCCGTATGTATTTAGGGAATGCCACTCTCCATCGTACGTAAAAAAAAACTTTCGTATATTTCACGTTTCAGAGTCCTACATGTATATTGAATTTTACTCAGAACTCAAAAAGTTGATACCAGCGCGGGTTTTGCTTAAACCTACTTGTGTTTATGTTGGATTCTTGTCTGATTGACGAATACCCGTCATTTTATATATAATATATTTTTTTTAATTTGTTTTTTAGGGATGCATCCAGTTGCACCTTTTCATTTAAGATATATTTCCGTGACGTAACCTCAAAAGATTAGTCACTTCAATAAAAAAATTTAAGGGAAAATGAAACCTCTTCTCGCATGTTGCACTTCTGCTTTGACTTTCAATTTTGATATAAATATAAAGAAGCCACAATTTGGTTCCTAAAATAAAATGGATATTTTTTAAAACCCCTAAAGCTAGGTAACGCCAGTCTGAGAGACATGTAATACAAGAGATTCGCAACTCTAGTAGAGTCTATATAACAGCCAATGAAATGACGTGGCCACCGGAAAGCCGATTATTCCGATGGATTTATGGGTAAAAACCCGCTATTGTTGTGAAAAAGGTTCTATGTCTCACGATTCTTCAAATGGATAATGCCGATACCTTTCACAGCTAAAGCATGCAAGTATATTTAAAAGTTACAAAAAACTAATTCTAATAATTTGTTATTGATAAAATGTGTTCTAATGATGAGATTTATCAAATACAAACAAAGTTAAAACTCGGCCCATTTTACTTCACCTCCTATTGCCGTAGAAACCATTTGATCTCCCATTTTTTTTCTTAAAACTTGGAAATATGCTAATAAATATACAATTTTATGGGGCAATAATACTCCCAAATGTTGTTTCGTGAAAATAAGACTAATTTCGTAAAATTTGATCCAATAGTGTTTTTTTTCTTCAAAATGATCAACAAATGTGGCGATTTTTTCTTATTGATACCCGAAGCCAGCTGTGCTGGTACTATCATTTTATCTCGTAAAACTTGGAAATGTGCGAATAAATATTCAATTGTATGGGGCTATATTACTCTCAGATGTTATGTCGTGAAAATAAGACCAGTTTCGTAAAATTTGACCCAACAGTCATTTCTAAAAATATCAACAAAGGTGACTATTATTTTGTTATTTATACACAAAGCCAGCTATGCTAATTCAGTTATCAATCTGTTTCGTCAAAACTAGAAATTTACAAATAAATATGTCATATTATGGGGATATATATTACTCCCAATTTTTTTTTCTTTTCTTTTCTTTCTTTTTTTATTAAACTGGCTAAATATTGAAATTGTTCATGGACAAATTTCCTTTAATCAGTCCTTCATTTTTGTGCACTATGAAATTTATAGCCTGCATTTTGTTAGGCAATTTATTCATTTTTCATTCTGTTTATGGTAAAGTTGTTTATTTTCTCCTATGCTGAAGTCATTGTTTTTTCTTCTTTTTAGGGTGCCAAAGATGAACGAATGCAGTAAATTTACAAAAGGAGTAAAATTTTCCTAGTAAAGGAAACCTTCTGCTGGTCGTAATATTATGAATGAGCTTCATGCATAGATCTGTTGTCGTTTCAGACTTCGCTTCTCATTCAAAACATGAACTAATTAATTTTTAAATTAAAATCGTATTGAGGACATTTCAATGGTGACTGCAAAAGATATATATATATATATATTTTACCAGCGTAGATCAGTCAGTGCTGTTTATTGGAAATGTATTTCCACGCTATCGTTGTTGTAACATCTTAACAGTCGTCACCTGTGAAATTTTAGAATTGCACCAATTCATATCACACATTACTATTTTTATTTGAAGCATATCTTTGCAGTCTCTGTTGTAAATAGCTATATAAATTAGGTCATTTTTGAAATTTTAGAATTGTACAAGCGTCTCTATGATGTTCTGTTTTAACTGTTTTATTGTATGAATTTCAAGATTGTTATAGTTTAATCAGAATAGATTGATATGATTCATTTTACATCATAATCATACTGATGAAGGATATCTGTTATCCGACATATTTATAGATAATTACATTTAATGTTTCCTTTTTTTTATTGGTGCTGTTTTGTACACTTTTTATGCGTTTATATATACATGTATATATATGTGTGTGTGTGTGTGTGTAACAAGGTATGTCAAAGTGATTGAAAGTGCCTTCCTCCAAAAATAAAAGTAAAAAAATAATAATGAAATATTGGTATACACTTACTGTCATGCAAGTGAGAGGTTTAGCTAGCAATAAAACGGGGTCCTTGCTGAAATGTCAGGTTTTTTCTTGAATTATCAATTTTCAAATGTGTATTTTTTTATTAGTTTTTTTACTTTGACACTTCATATATTAATTTGTTTGCCACAGTGCTCCTTTATCCTGCAATTTGTTTTCTTTAATATGGAACACATCTAGGTACCACCTCTATACCTTGTCTGATAAATTAGCATAATAGCAGTTCTTGGAACTACTATATTTAGATAAACTACAGTTTGCCTCTTTTTTTTGTTTATACTACTGTTGAACTGAACGTATAGTTTGCATCTGTTTGTACATACCAAAATTGTAATCACCGTACAATGTGCTTCTGTTTGTACATTTCAAAATTATAATCACCATAAAATTTGTTTCTATTTGTACATACCACAAGAATTAATTGTAATCATCATACAATTGCTTCTATTTGTACATACCACATGAATTTATTGTAATCACCATACAATTGCTTCTATTTGTACATACCACAAGAATTTATTGTAATTACTATACAATATTGCTTCTGTTTGTACATACCACAAGAATTTATTGTAATCACCATACAATTGCTTCTGTTTGCACGTACTACAGTTGAACTAAAAATACTTTTTGCCTCTAACTGTACATACCAAATTTGAACTGAACATACAAATTGGCTCTGTTTTTTTTCTTTTTTTACTTCCTACAGTTGAAATCAACATACAAATCACTTCTCATTTTTGTTGTTTACTTTCCACAGTTGTAATCATCATATCGATCGTATTTTTTGGTTTTTACATTCCACAGTTGCAATCACCATACAGTTCGTTTCTAATTTTGTTTTTGTAATTCTACAGTTGTAATCACCATACAAATCCCTTCTCATTTTTTTCTTTACTTTCCACAGTTGTAATAACTATACAGATCTTTTTTTTTACTTTTAACAGTTGTAATCACCATACAGATCGCTTCTATTTGTGATTTTTACTTCCCATAGTTGTAATCACCATACAAATCACTTCTCTTTTTTGTTTTTTACATTCCACAGTTGTAAGCACCATACAGATCGTTTCTCTTTTTCTTTCTTAATTTTTTTACTTTCCACAGTTGTAAGCACCATACAGATCGTTTCTCTTTTTCTTTCTTTATTTTTTTACTTTCCACAGTTGAAATCATCGTACAGTAGCTGTTTGCTTGTGTTTCTTATTTTTTTTTACTTCCCATAGTTGAAATCACCAACCAGATTGCTTCTGTTTGTGCATACCACAGTTGAAATCACCATACTGTTTGTATTCTCACTAAAACATTTCCAAGATGGAGAGTGGTCTGTAGAGGCTTATAGCTTTTTCTTAACCCGAAGACAAAAGGGACGAACTAGGTACTTACCGAAGTTGACCAATTCGTATAGTTTGAACTTGCCACTTTCGTACTTACCATAGTTATTCAACAAAAAGCAGACTATAAGTAATATGATCTTTTTCTGGAACAAATACATTTTCACATTTCGCTTTTTTAAATACAGTTATAACTACATCTCTATGTAATAACCATGTGAACAACAATCTCACGACAATATCCCAACATATGATTTTCAAAATATTTAAGATTTTGATATACCACGTGTATCTAGGTGTACTTATTGATGTTTCAATTAGAAATATCTTGTCAACAAATCAATCATAATTTTTATATGTAAACTTTATATCAACAAATATCTTCAAAACAAAGATTACACAGCACAAACTACAACTAACAACTTGTTACAGTTCAAAATGAAAAACGAGTTATATTTTTAAAATCAAAACCAGATTTAAAAAGTAATTAACGACAACTAACAAATCTACAAAATTAGTGGGATAAATAAGTTAATAGATATAGGAAGATGTATGAGTGCCAATGAGACAACTCTCCATCCAAGTAACAATTTATAAAAGTAAACCATTATAGGTCAAGGTACGGCCTTCAACACAGAGCATTGGCTCACACCGAACAGCAAGCTATAAAGGGCCCCAAAAATTACTAGTGTAAAACCACTCAAACGGGAAAACTAACTGTCTAATCTATATAAAAACGAGAAATGAGAAACATGTATGAACTACATAAACAGAAGACAACTACTATACATCAGATTCCTGACTTAGGACAGGTGCAAACATTTGCAGCGGGATTAAACGTTTTAATGGTACCAAACCTTCTCCCTTTTCTGAAAAAATAGTATAACATCACAACATAGAAAGACACACTATAAACTATCAATTGGAAGGCTTAACTAAATCAAAAAACGTAAATTAACACACAATGAACGAATAAATTTAATCTGTGATACCTGAATGCAAATACATAGTTAATAAAAATTATAAGGGATAAATAATTAAGGTCAAAAGTAAATAAACAGGTTTAAACAAAGTTAAAGTATGATACCACTGTGAAATGTTAAACAATTTTCAGAAAATCATCACTTTTGAAAAAACCTGCGTCATATTATACACAGGTAGATGAAAATAATTTTGTTTTTAAGTATATATCTCCTCTTTGTGTGTATAAAATCTTCCGTTTAGGAATACCAAGAAATTTCTTTAATATCAATAAAACTAATCCAACACTTGGTACATATGGGGTGGATATCAACAATAAAACTATACAATTAGTGCTAGATAAAACTTCCTGTACAGGTGCAAGAACAGTATTTAAGGAGGAATGAAATAATTTTGATGTTCATAGTACGAAGAAATGAAGTGAAAATTTGTAGTAATTCAAAATAATCAAAGCTGGTATATAGACAAGATCCATGTTAACATTAAATAACAAAAAAAGCATTACAAATTGTATCAACAGGTCAAATAAACAAGAAAGTACGATTTGAGAGTACTCGCAGTTACTGACAGCTGGTTAAAAGCCAAAACAATTAATAATAAAAAATCATGCATCAGAGACTGAAATCAACTAAAACACATCCAAGGGATTTAGTATTTTAACGTCATGAACAGTCAAAGAAGACATGACTTGTGCAATACCAAAAAATAATTGTATCGACAGGTAGTAGGATAGTTAGAAGTGACTTCTTTATAGATCAAAATGAACGTGTGTGTGTCTCTATACATCCCGTTTGAAAAGAAAATACAAATTTAGCTATGTTTTAATTTGCTAATGACAAAATTGATATTAGTGCCGATGTAAACTATATTCAGAGATCTAATTACAACATTGGTACGATAACCCTTCCTAATAAGTTTGTTTAAAGGTTCGATGAGTTTACACGGATCACCGCGTTTTAAGTACAATATTACCATAAAATTTAGGATGTGGTACAGCCAAATTTACTAATCAAATCTTTTTATCTATGAAAGAATTTAGTAAAAGTTTTAAGTTATTTATGGTAACGAAATCCCTGACTTAATAATTTACCAGTGATGCATTGATTACGTTCGTTAAAATCTATGACATCACTACACACACGGGCATATCGAACGAGTTGGGATATATAAACACCGTATGATGGAGCCAAAGGCACATCGCCGTCTGAAAAAGGAAAATTAACAATAGGGAAGAAAAATCGTCTCTTTTGTCGTAAATTTTAGTATGGAGTTTCCCTTTAGAAATTGAAATGTCTAAATATAGAAAAGATCAACTGCTGCTGTTTATGTTAGATTTAGTTAAAGTAAGTTCTTTTGGGTAAATTTCGGTAGTATATTTAGAGAACTCTGGATTATTTAACAAAAAAATATCATTCAGATAACGATAGGTATTGTTGAATGTATCAACCAAATGTAACAATGATGTGTCTTTACTGAGTTTGGTCATAAACTGAGATTCATAGCAATACAGGAATAAATCTGCTATTAAAGGGGCGCAGTTAGTGCCCATAGGAATACCTACTACCTGACGATACACTTTATCGCCGAAACGTACATATATGTTATCTAGGAGGAAATTTAAAGCTTCAATCATATCTTCACATTTCCAGTAAGTGTATCTAGCATACTTTCCTTTTTCGTTACAGAAAAAGGCTTTAAACGAGTTACAGAAAATAAATTTACAATGAGATTTTTCGAAAGACCATTTTATTAAATATGAAAACTTTTTCTTATTAGATTGTGTGGAAGTGTAGTGTAGAGAGTAGAAAAATCATAACTGTCAACAGAATTAAAAGGACCATCAAAAGCATGTATTTTATCTAAAACCTCTAAAGAATTTTTAACACTCCAAAAATAATTAATACCATTATTTTCATAAGCTTTATTACAAAAGTTAATAACCAGTTCTTTGATAGTAGTAAGGAAGGTAGTAAGAAGCACTGATAGATTAGTAGTAGAACACTTACTAGATGCGGGGATGAAACGGAATTTAAATGGTTTTTGGAAAATTTAAATCTGCACATGGCACATGTATAAAACATCCAGGTCTTTGTCTATTCAATATAATCAAACTAACATTTGTTGATGTGTTACATATTTGTTTTTCGTTAATTTTTTTGTACGTAAAGTAGGCCGTTAGTTTTCTTGTTTGAATTGTTTTACATTTGTCATTTCGGGGCCTTTTATAGCTGACTATGCGGTATCGGCTTTGTTCATTGTTGAAGGCCGTCTCATTGGCAATCATACCACATCTTCTTTTTTATATTCACTTCACACACACATATATATATATATATATATATATATTATATATTTGATAATAAAAGATTTTATTTATACCAAATGATTGTCTCGTGGAAATAAGGTTATAAAATACTTTTTAAATGGTGTCTTCCATGTTGCTTTGATGTATGACCTCGGCTCCCACTTCAATGTTGTGTTTTTTTTATAGATTTGTGTTGCTTCGAGGACACACATATCCATCTATGAATGCAGTATTGTCAATTGTTTTTGTTGGTGGGTCTCTCGCTTATGTCTTCGTCACTTTCACTATCAACATAGAGTTCGTTATCAGTTTATTCAACTAGGAGTATATCTAAGTCGTAACTATTAAGATTGTCATCCCACGAAATAAAATCGGAATTTTCCATATTGCGTGCTCATGAATGAAGCGTTATTCCAATGAGAAATTAATTTTCTTAAATATTAATTCTCAATACACACTTCGAACATGAAGAAACCATAAATTTACCGACAATCATTTAAAAAACAACTCAATGCAAACCTATGATGAAACTGTCAAACAACACTTAGAAATCAAACATTTACCGACAATCCTACAGAAAAACTCAATGCAAACCTAATTAATGATGAATATAAAAATAAATAAACCCATTATGAAACTATCAAATAAAATGAACTCTGACACAATTTATCAAGTGTTAATTAGTTAATATCAGTTTTTTTATAATACAATATCAAATATGTCTCTTTTTCAATAATACAAATCTGAAATCAAAATTACATTAAAATAAATACTTATATATGAACTCAAATTATTTAATTGATTATGATAAATTTAACACTGAAATCGAGTTTATGTTATGCTTAAACATTCGTCCTTACTTCGAGTACTTTTAATACTTTTATTAATGACTTGATTACCTAAGGAGATCTCGCGAGGTTTAACTAGTGGCTGCGTGTTTTTACGGGATTTCGCCGAGTTGCGAATCTCTTGTCTTATATGTCTCTGGTAAAGCCTATCTCTTGATATAGGCTCTTAAATTCGGCAACTGTTAGAGACCGACCATGCGAGGGATTAGTCTGTATAGCCAGTCAAGGTCGATAAAACTTTCATCATTCTTTTAGAGATTGTTTGAAAATACGATGGTTTTTGCCTTTTTCGAAACTAAAACGTGATCAAATGTAACTGGTGGCCTTCGGCTGTTATCTGCTCTTATCGGGTTTTTGTCTCTTTGACATATTCCCCATTTACATTATCAATTTTAAATAAGCTAAAAATATGATAAAAAATGAGGATCATCAGTAGTTGATTATTGTATCGCCCCATCTGAAAATATAAATAGTTTTAAAAAAATTGAAGTCATTCGTGCAAGTGAGTTAGCAAATAAAAGTTTAACAACAGGATCAATTGAGCCAAAATACATCCCGGATCATTCAGTTTTATGCTGTATTTTGGCAGCCATTTTGAAAATGGTGGCAATGGATAATTTTTTATCCCTGAAACCCTTATGAATAGCGTATTCAACTTTTATACCTATTTCGTTAAAATCCGAGCACAAAACAAAAATGTTTCTCAAAATCTGAGATTCTTTTAAAAACAAAAACTAAATTCTTAAGTAAACGCAAATTTTACACCGGGAGTTAATTTGGAATTATTATAGTGTTTTATACCGTTATATCAATTTTTGTTGAAATTCAAGCACAAAAAAGGTGCTTCTTAAATTTTGTGATTTTTTTAAAGGGGCACTAGCTACGAGATATATAAAAATTTAAAATATGATTATTTTTTTGTTCAATCATTAATGAAAGTGAAATAGTGAAAAAATAGTTCGCTTATAGCGACCAATATGGTTCAATTTTGTCAAAATAAGCTAAGAAACATTGATGATGAGTTATTCACTTGCAAGTGAATAATTCGACCTCATTGAATTCGTATTCATGTAACTTCAATTCAACCCTTAACTAGAGATGGATAACGCATGCATTGTGCGTGTTGAGTTTTTTAAAGTAAAAACATATCAACATTGAAAGTGAAACAAAGGTAAATCATTTGATTTACTGATTCGATCCACAAAACACCATTCTTCTACGGGTAAAAACGATGATTAACATATATTTTTAATCTATAATATGAAATTAAACAGACCTAGAAAAATCCAATTGCACGAGTTAACTTTCTATTTATATCTATATTTATGTTTATATCGCTAATATGACCATGGGAGGTATTCGGAGGTCAACGCGATAGTTAATTAGATGGCGTCTAGACTAAAATACACACGAAACGAAGTTACATATTCTCCAGCCCATGCCCTGTAAATTGTTTATTTTAGACTTTTTATAATATGGACAAATGTTTTACATGGTTATAAATCAAATATGAGAATTTGAGTCAAATCGGTGAACATGAATTTGACAGCTAGTGCCCCTTTAACAAACATTTTACCACAAATGATGTTTTACAATTTCACTTACCGCAAATTTTACACTCATCTGGGAATCAATTTGGAACAGCAGTGGCGTAGCAACCTAAGGCTAGACTAGGCACGTGCCTATACATAAATTTGTCAATTAGAGGTTCCCGATCTAACACTTCAACATTATACACAGAAGACATGTGCTAGGTTTTCAATTTGTTTGGCATTTGTTTCTAAACAATAAGCATTTATCATATTTGATTAAACTGACTTGTCACAGAATCTGACCTACACACAGTATGCATGTAGTCTATTTAACGTATACAAAACTTGTTTAACCCAGCCATATTCTACACATGTACCTGTCAAAATTTATTAATAATAAATAATTAAAGATTTTATTTAATGTCGGGAATACATATAACCAAGGAATTGTATATTTAAAAGGAATGGAAACGCAACCGACTTTAAAGAGAATTGTATGATGCATCTGGCTCCAGATCACAATTAATTCCCTCTGTTCTAGGAATAGAGTTTCCAAGTATTATATGGGGTATTTCTTCCGGAGTATTCTGACTACGGTTTTCTTTGAAAATTTTACTATTTAAGTAGTCATATCAGTTGCATATATATTGAAATGAGTAAAACCTGTGGGAAAAAATATTGTTGAAAGTGAAAGTAGTGATTTGGCCTGAATGAAAGTAGGGTAGAAATTAGCCTTCATCATGTATTCAAGATTCAAATCCTATCATTGGCATGTTAAATAATAAATAGAGCTATCAAAAGAAAAAAAGCAGAGATGGTTTGTCCTGGGACAAGCATATTTTATCAGAATAATAATGGTTTATTTACAGTTAAATTTATTTCTCGTTTGGACTGGTGCAAATTTTTAATTCAATTTGACTTTTACAAAGAAATGCATTGTAACCAATGGTAAGAATAATTGTGGTCAGATATGCCATCTCTGTTTCGGGCGATGTGTTAATTACGCCCCGTACCTTAAACTGGCTAATTACTTGTCTTGCATTTGTTATCTATTTTACTAGCGGTCACTGGTATGCTATATATACAATAAAAGAGTAATCTATAAATGTACGCCTTCTGAGTGACACACTTTCAATTTGGGTATAAATGTTTTCCCCAAGAAAACGGTAGATGCTCAAGGTAATTACGTTGATTTTAAAAGGTCATATTGGGAACCCGTACGCAAAAACACAGTTGCGTACACATCGTAAGTTATTTTCTGCATAAAATGGTCCAAAATTCTTTAGCCTCGCTACGCTCGGCGAATGGTGCAGACACTTAATTACAAGTCTAGCTACGCCCCTGAACAGCAGATGATAGCTACACATCTATTTTATCTTATTGCTGAAATCCTTGGATAACAAGATGTTTAAAAGCAATTTGATTTTTTAACAAAAATTAAGTTGTTTACAGCCATTTTTTTTTCTAATTTCAGCAACAACAAAAACTGACACCCCGTCCGGTAATAAATTTGGATAAGCACATTACACCTATCAATCAGTTTTTAGGTTTTATTTTATCGTAAGGATATGTTGGATTTTCGGTTTCGATATAATGATGTCTTTATACTTTATAACTGTGTTCCTCTTTTTGCAGGTTTGCTGTTTTAATGTCAGTTTAATATAACGACACAACGATACACCAATTGACACATTTTGTCAACAATACCTGAAGATAGTTAGACGACATATTTAATTCCTGTAAATAATCCTCATTTGTTAAAATATGCAAATGAAATGTTTTCACCTGGACTACTTTTTATTATTTTTACATCAAAAGTGACCGTTCCCCTTTTAAATCTCTTACATTAGACTTCCTGAAGGTAAACACTCAACAAAGGTTGTGTCCCTTACGATCAGGTGTGTCGAAATTTGTCTCGCATTAGTTTTTGAATTTTGAGTGTTAAATCGAATTTTTTGGATTTATTTGTGAACTGGATGCTTATTCTCTATTGCCAGGATTGCTAACATTCAAATTTGTGAGTTAAAACATTTATCTATAATTCGTATAAAACAGAATATATGAAACAATATGCACAACACAACAGTGAAAATAACTCACTTAGGGTATATTGTGTGTACTCTATGGTTAACGATCGTCCGTAATTATTAACTTGCACTTTGGACTCTATTAATCGCCTACAGAAGATACGGTATACTTGTATGATTTCTACAGTTAATAGCAGACGAAACGTTTACCTACAGACAAGGACTTGCGAAACTATCCGAATACGCCTAACTATACTTAGTTATTATGAACGACTCTTACACGATTACTGAGCTCCAAGCGGTTGGTTTGTCGTATTTACAATACGGTCAAGATGATAGTCACATAGAAACGATCAATGAAATGGATCTGACACAAAACAAAACGAGGGATGATTTTAATGAGTTCGATGGACCCGACGATTTAGTGTTTAACTATATGGATATATCCTCTCAAGATGCAATAATTAATAACTTCGATGAAAATTTCAGAGGCTGCCCAAAAGAAACTTCCATTTTAAAACTAATCCAAACAACCAGTAGCGATACACATAAACTTGAAGAAATACGAATGCGTTTCTTTTCGGAAGTTAGAGATCGGGAATATTTTCCATACAAGACAGCAACTTTGAAAAAGCGATATGGAGCACGTTCAAAAAATGGGGACACATTATTACAAAAATTAGCCAATGATTGCTTTATTTTGTATGTTGCTTTGAATGACAAGTGTAACGACGAATTGTTAGAAACTATTAATATTCCAAAATCGCAAGGACCAAGGCAATTACAAAACCGTAGATCATCTCATAACGGACAAGATGTAGGAACAGACAGTTCCAACGACTTATTCCTCAGAGAAGGCTTAGCACGGTTGGATCGCGATATAATGACGATGAAAGGTGAAAACGCACAAGATATCGATAATATTGATAAAAGAATACGAGATATGATTAAAGAAAATGAAACGTTAAAAGATGTCGTGAAGAAACAAGCAGATAAAATATACAGACTCCAAAACTCGATTGACAAATCTGACTCTGCTTTAGTTGAATTCATGGCCGAGATTAGATGCGAAATCAAAACGCTTAAAGATGGAAACCATCAGACTAAGCAAAATAGGCACCCCTTGATTGAGGTCAAAAAGGATATTTCAGAAATCGACACAGTTATAAGTTCTCTTGCAACTGAAACAGGAAATAACTCAACCAAGATACAGTCAGTAAAAGAAGATATTGATGCTTTGAAAACGTCTGAAAAGTCTGTAGATTCTAGGATAACAAGGCTGGAAGACTCGAAATTTAGCGGAGTAGATGCTTTACGTGCTAACTTCAAATTATTGAGAAAGGATATATATGACTTGAATGAAGAAATAGACACAGTTAAATCAGACATCAAAGTAAACAACAGAAGTATCTCGGATTTACACAGAAGCGGTGACATAAAGAAGACAAAAACGAAAACAAAAACAACAAAGAACCATCCAAATTCACCGAAAATAAGTACAGACAGCGACATTGATCTCATTTCGTTCGTGAGTCCAAAACCTCTTTCAAAATTTCAAATGGTAGAGCTAACAGGTAAAGAACAAGGAAAGTCGACAACTGAACATCAGTACAGAGGAAAAAAAGATATAATTTCTGATAATTCTACAAATATAGACACAGTCATCGATGATAGTAGTATGTCAGAATTCAGTTCATATGAAATGTCCAAGACTATAGAAAATCATGGGGAAAAACAAACACAGAATCAATCCTCACCAGAACACATTAAAGTTGTTATATCGAGTGATCAAAACATGGTTTCGTTAAACAATTTTAGGGGAGTATCGGATAAACGAGTCGAACGTTTGTATGTCGGGGGAATTAGGAAAGACTGCACCGAAAATGACATGCGAGCCTTCCTACTTGACAACAATATCAAGTTCACCTATATTCGATTTTTCACCAAAGGATTATATAGTAACTCTGCTCAACTAAATGTACAACCCTCAGAAAAAGAAAGAGTGTATGATTCTAACTTTTGGCCAGATGGCATTTTTTTCAAACGATGGTTATCCCGTCGTCAGCTACAAGAGAGAACCAGTTATAAGAATGAAAAATATGGCAATTAACAAATTAATATATCTAGTAATCATCTATATCTTATGTGACACCTTGATGAACATGTTCAGTAAACTAACATTTATGTCATGGAATTGTAGAGGGATTATGTCAAGTGTCCCATATTTAGTGGAGTGCTTGAAAATCCACGATGTTGATATATGTGCTTTACAGGAACATTGGTTGCGTAGACACTGTGTAAATGTACTCGAAAGTATTGATTCGACTTATTCATCTGTAAATCCAAAATGTGTTGATGATAGCTACCCTGAAGCATTCAAAATTCGAATGGAAGGGGGTGTGACTTTTATTGTTAAATCTTCAATCGTCAAATATGTAGAAAGTATTGATATTGACGACACGCGTATAACAGGAATAGAAATTCACACCATTCACTCCGAGAAAATATATTGTTTCTGCGTATACTTACCTGCATCGTCAAAACCATTCGAACATTTTAGAATTTACGTTGAGCGACTGTATGATATATACATGATATACTCTCAGCTAGGTACGGTCATCATTCTTGGAGATATAAACGCCAAAGTAAATAGTCCGATATCATTTAATTCCGGTAGAGATAAACGATCAGAAACATTTGCGAAATTTTTGGACGAATTGCGTCTCGTTTCCTTACATTTAAAATCCTTTGGGGAAGGAAATACATTTACATTCCAGTCGTATGAAAGTGGTCCATCTACCGCTATAGATCATATTTTGATATCAAAGGATAATATCAGTCTGGTAGATTCTGCACGAGTGTTAGACGATCATTCGTTTAATGTTTCGGATCATCACCCAATTATAGCCAAGCTAACATTAGACAATACAGTAATTGCAGACACGGAAACAATAATGAAACAATCTAAGGTATCATGGAATAAGGCTCGAGAAAAGAACAATTTGGAGGACTTCTCGTTTGCAACTTCATAGTATCTGTGGAACGTTGAAATACCGAGTTTAGGATGTTCTAATCGTGATATAGAGTGTTGTTATTCAAATATCGTCGATGCAATACAACAAGCAGAAACAGAAACTTTACCACACAAAACTTTCGTAAAATATCTTAAACCATACTGGACTCATCCTGTAAATGCGTTGCATGAACATATGGCTTCAAAACGTCAACTATGGATTTCTTATAATAGACCAAGGGGTGAACACATCATATTTCAAGAGTACAAATCTGCCAAGAGAAATTTCCGACGGGAATTACGAAATGCATATCAAAAGCATATGAAAGAGACATATGATTTACTCGAAAAGGATTTTGATATAGATCAAAAACGTCTCTGGTCATTTCTGAACAAAAATAAAAAGTCTAAAAGCTGCTTATCAAGACTAATTGTAAATGGGAGACAATGTTCGACCCAGGATGATATCTTAGATGGATGGGCAGAACACTTCGAGTCAATTTTCAAACAAAATACCGAATCAGAACCGATTAGTGACAAGGAACGGGAGATAACCAAGACTGTTGAGGTTGCTCACAAAGATTTCAGAGGAACATTTTATAACAATACTAAGCTAAATATTACAGTTAACGAAGTGGAAAAGGTGTTGAAGAGCCTAAAAAATAATAAAGCGTCTGGATTGGATAACATCGAATATGAACATCTGAAATACGGTGGTAACAGTTTGAGAAATCACATGACAAAGCTTTTCAACTTAGTTTGTTTCAACTTTTATATTCTCCCAAATCTTGGAAATCAAGTTTGATTGTCCCTTTATTCAAAGGAGGAAATAAATGTAAAAGTGAACCAAACTCATATCGAGGAATAAGTTTAGCACCGTGTATTGGAAAAGTGTTTGATAAAATCATTGATTTAAAACTTGAATTGAAAAAAGACAACAAATGCTTTCCAAACCCACAGCAAACGGCATATCAGCAGTGTCTATCGTGTTTACATACATCATTTAATATCCATGAATCCATTTATCACCATCTTGAAAGACTAGGAAATGTTAAAGTTGTTTTACTTGATTCAACAAAAGCATTTGATACGGTTTGGCACAATGGAATGTTGTATAAACTGCTTGAATATGGAGTAACAGGAAAATTATGGTTGCTTATAGCTAATATGTACTCGGACGCTAAAAGTGCAGTTCTTTATAATGGTCAAATCTCACGTTTCTTCCCAGTTTATCGTGGTGTTCGCCAAGGGAGCAGCTTATCATCTAAATTGTATCTGTTATACATTAATGACTTGTTAGAAGAGCTCTCCGACTGTAGACGTGGCATACTCGTAACGGACATTCATATTTCATCACCCGTTCAAGCAGATGATATCGCTTTGATCAGTACTAACTGTTGTAACATGCAGACGATGGTAACAGTATGTGAAAATTATAGCATTGATTGGAAATTTAAGTTTAACCCACTGAAAAGCATTCAACTTAATTTTTCCAAATCAAAACAACATACGGATATTCTACTGTACAACAGCAGCATACATTTGGAAATTTCCGCAAGGCACGTAGGAGTGCTATTGAACAGTAACCTTAATTCTATGGACAGAACACTTCAAGCCTGCAGAACATTACGATCTTCAGCATTAGGGTTAATCAAATCAGGTTTACATCCTTCCGTTATCAGTATTGACACTTGTAACCGTATAGTTCGTCAGGTGTGTTTCACGAAAGCTTTTTTCGGATGTGAATTGTGTACCGAAATTACCAACACCGAGATTTTATTACTAGAACGTGCACAGCGATATGTGTGTAAATCAATACAGGGACTACCAAGGCAAACTAGATCTGATATGGTAAATGCGTTGATTGGCTGGAAGTCCGCCGAGTCATACATAGATGAACGGAAATTATTATTTCTTGGAAAGTTAGTGTTAATGAAAGACTCAATGCTTCCGAAGCAGATATTTCTTACCCGAGCTATGGAATTTAAATATAACTGTGTGAAACACCAGTTTGGGTTTATTCCTGATATACATAGAATTTTGATCAATTATAGATTGTCAGACTTTGATACTTACCTGAGTACAGGTCATTTCCCAACTTACATTCAATGGAAGAAGAAAGTCAAAGTTGCCGTCCAAGAAACCGAGGAATCGTTGTGGCGTTTCAGGACACAAATAGACAAAGATTTTAAATTCTTCAGTCGTATACATACACTTTCAAAAGGTCTTCGTCCTGCTTGGACTTTTAGCCGAAAACATCAATTACTTATAGAACAGTGCCGTTTTATTGTCAATCTATGTACCTTAACCCGTCCATACGAAGAACCATATTTTCTGTGTGACAAATGCGGAAGGTTTTTCGGTGATATAACTATTCACATCGTACTCTCTTGTGAAACTTTCCAGTCAAAAAGGGACAAGTTTTGGTGTGATTTAATAGATATAGGTCCAATCGAATTCAGTGCTTAACTACATAGTTTAACTGACAAAGACTGTTTAGCATGCATCTTATCATGTCATACAGACTTCGATCTAGACGAAGATGAACGGACTATGTTTCAAAAGGCCTGCATCACAAACATATACTGGATGTGTGCGACTTGAATTGAATGAATGGAACAATTTCTACATATTGGACAATAGTTTTGTGTAAAAGATTCTACTGTGTGAACATTGCTACTTTCTTAGGCTGATAAACATTTAATTTTCTTCTCTGGTTACGCATTCTTCACGTTTATATATTTATGTAAAGGTTAATTTTGATATATTGTTTGTAAATATACTGTCCTATCTTCCAACTTTACTTTCACTATCGATCTAACTAATGCTCTTCATTATTGGAGGAAATAAAGATATATATATTGTTTAAATTATTTCCTTGATAGAGATCCTCTGTGGTCTCTTGGTGGATCCTCCGTTGTCTCGGTTTTCTGGAGTGTACATCGCTTCGTGTGTTCGCTAATTTAAATACAGCGTTCTCCAAGTATTTAGGCAGTGTCGTACAATTTTTAAGGGATGTCTCTCTTTCGAAATTTACATTATATTTGTGAAAGTTACACCAAAGAATACAATATTTTACACCACAGATGAAAATGTTACAGTTAAACATTGCACACAAATATAATGATGATGACAAAAATGAATGAATATTAAAAAAAGCTACAATGATGGCGTTTTGCAAAAAGTATGTAATGAATGCTAAATTTGACTCTTAATTTTCATTTTCATGTTGACACGATTTATTCACCTTTTAAGGGACTAGTTTTGGTTCACTTTTATGCAGAGCAACATCGCGAAGTAACTTATCTTAATATACAAACAATTCTAGGTTAAAACTTGATAAGGTTACAAGTTTATAACTATCAGCTGATGTACTACGAATACAGTATATGTAGAACTATATCAGTTAAACTAAAAGGAGAATTGAAGGAAAGGAAAATGTTTGAACATTGAGCTTCTCGACACTGTTATAAAAAACAACAAATAGATTTTCAAAAAAACAGAAAGTAACACACAAAAACAAGCAAACAAACAAACAAACAAACAAACAAGCTAACAGAAAGACACAAAAACAATCAACGAAAGAAACTTAACATAATATGTATTATCCATAAAAAGGAACGTACTGGGCATCATTAAGGAGAGCCTCTTAATATAAGTATCCAAATTTATCGTATTTAGTGATTTCACTTTTATTTTGCCACGCTATATTTGTATCAGCTGCGGATTGCACACTGTAGAACAACAAAAAAAAAGCAAAACAAACCAAACAGACAGACAGACTGACAAACGCAAAAAGTTTGATTTGAAAAATGCATTTGATGGCCATCATGACAAGCCATATCCTTATACTTTGATATTATTACGTGACTACTTCTGTATTGGCATTGTAATTGGTCCAGACATGATGCCGAAGCACAATACAGCTGGCCGAGAACCAATAAAAAGGCCAATATAGAAATAGTCACGTAATGATATCTTTATTAATTAACTACAGTATTTACCCTTTTTGCTTTTAGATTTATTTCATTTCACAAGAATTTAACATTTTTTGTCTTGAAATGGAACTATTCAAAACTGATTTTCCTTTTAAAAGCTGCAATCATTATGTCAAATAAACTGGTGCTGTTTCGAGGGGGTCTACGTTTGTTGATGATTTGTTCACCCTTTTCAGTGTGTTACAATTCATATTTATCCTCAAAACATAAATAAATAATAATTGGAAAGGAACTGCCATTGCATGAGAGATCCAGAAACAAAAGGATTAAATAAAACTGGGAATTGAATATGATTGACAATGAGACAACTATCGAATTCCAGACACTTCGGCACCAACAAATAATCGGCACGAGGATATTGTGGCATCTATAAAGACATTTTTGCACCCAATGAGGACATTTCGATATCAAGTCAAATCGGCACCTCATAATGACAAACACTTACTTTGTTTATTTTCCACGTATAGCTTTCAGAAGTTATTAATTATTACATATCTCAACGGTTTAAGTGGCCTTTCCTTGATGGCCTGTTTGATAACAACTGATGACGAATTGCCCGACTTTGTTGTAGTCATTTGAACACCTGACGTGGTGAAACTAGATTTAAGTAGGATCTCAGCTCGCTTTTAAATGTTCATCAGTTGAAAACTATCCATTAAAGGGACACTAGCTGTCAAATTCATGTTCACTGATTTGACTCAAATTCTCGAATTTGATTTATAACATACTAAAACGTATATTCAAATTACAATAAGTCTGAAATAAACAGTTAACACTGCATGTACTCGATAATATTTATCAGAATTTCGTGTGTATTTTAGTCTAGACGCCATCTAATTAACTTTCGAGATGACCACCGTAGACTGCCGATTGTCATATAACCAGATATAAACATAAACATAAATAACTAGCGACCTCGTGCAATTGGATTTTTCTAGGTCTGTTTGATTTCATGTTATAGGTTAAATAAAAAGTTAATTATCGTTTTTACCTGTATAAGAATGATTTTTTTGTGGATCGAATCAGTCAACGAAATGGTTCACCTTAGTTTCACGTTCAATGTTGACATTCTTTTCCTTTTAATGGCTGGCCACGATTTATACATGCGTAACCAATCTTTAGCTATTGGGTTAAATTGAAGGTCACGTGAATACGGATTCAATGAGGTCGAATTATTCACTTGCAAGTGAATAATTCATCAGCAATGTTTCTTTGCTTATTTTGACAAAATTGAACCAAATTGGTTGCTAAAAACGAATTATTATTTCATCATTTCACTTATATTAATGATTGAACAAAACAAAATCATATTCTAATTTTTTTCATATCTCGTAGCTAGTGCCTCTTTAAAGTTTCTTGATACTGGATGTTACAATATATGGCTGGCGCGTTATAGCTAAACAATTGGAATATTAAAAACAATAAAATCTATTTACATGTATTTCATTTTCTTTAAAAATTTAGAGATCAAACGATCACCATCTACAAACACAAGCTGTGAACTTTTGATCGTCGGTACGAACAACCTATTATGGCTACTTAAAATATTCATTAATGCATAACTTTACAATTAATTATGTTTTTTGATAACATGTACATATCTTTAATCAATATAAAAGCGTTTGGATGGGGTTTACATAATAGAGAATAATTGACCAATACTACAGAATAATGGGCCACACAAATTAAGAATACAAAAAAAGGCCCCAAAAATAAAGATAAGAGAATAATGGGGTGTTAAAATGCAAGGAATAGAGAAAAATGGGGTGTTAAAATGCAAAGAATATAGATTGATTGATTAATTGTTGGTGTTTTAACGCCACTTTTAAGCGCCACATTTGGGCTATTTCGTGGCGGCCAGTTTTTATTGGTGGAGGAAGCTGGAGTGCCCGGAGAAAACAACCGACCTTCGATAGGAAAACTGACAATCCTAGTCAATTAAGGTTAGAGTCGAGTGCACCCACACGAGCGGGGTTCGAACTCACAACCTCAGTGTTGACTGGCTAGTGATTACAGTAGTAGAACTTCTTAGACCACTTGGCCACCGAGGCCCACAAAGAATATAGAATAAGGGGCAAAAAAAATAAAGAATAGAGAAAAACGTCTTAAAAAATTAAAGAATTATTATTATACAGAATTGAGGGACCCCCATCCAGACCCTCATGAAATCAAGTTTTGTTTAGAGAACAATGCACTTTATTGTACATATTTGTTAACCGGATTTTCGAAGGACCCTTTTAGAAATCTTATTATGTGATTGAGTTATTTCCCTTTGAACAGAAATTAATAAGTTTATGTATAGCTGAGATGTATAGATAGCCTATCAATGATTGTATCTGTTCAATTGATTAGTCAGGAGTTGTCAAAAATTTACATATTTTTTTAAGTCATGTGTGTTTTGAAGGTAGATGTCACAGTTGCTATGTTGTATTTTATTTTTGTTGTGTGTGTTAATATGAAATTTTTACTTGGTCCTGTTTGGGTGTCAAGATTTGCAAATATCATTTATATTAGATAATAATCTATTCTTATTAAAGGATATATTTCATTACATTACATTGTGTAGATAAAGTTGTTGACATTGATAGATAAGTTGCAGATAAGATAATAGTTTTTTACAAATAAAAGAAAAAATATTGGGAACTGTTAATTATATTTGATTATAATTTGAAAACATCATATCTAATTTTAGAGAACATTTTTTTCAGTGGTGAAATTATATCTAATTTTTGATTTGCATTACTGGTTCATGGAAACAAGTTTGAGTTATTTCCCTTTGAACAGAAATTGTTTCAATTAATAAGTATTTCATCAAAAATTGAATTTTTATGGTTCTTTGATAAGCTGATTCTAACAATGTACTTAGATTTTGGATATTGAACCATAATAGGTAATTGTCCAATTTCAAATTTTTCAGTTCTTTGACCACATTTATTTTGTGTCACAAACCTATGCTGTATCAAATATTCAATCACAATCCAAATTCAGAGCTGTTTTAAGCTTAAATGTTGTGTCCATACTTGCTCAACTGTTCAGGGTTCGACCTCTGCAGGAAAATCCGGTTTGCTGTCACTCTGACAGCCTCTTGTTTTCTTTTTATCATCATGGTGAATACAAATTAATAGCAACTGTATGACAAACAATGAGGTGCCGAATTGTCTAGGTCTAGAAATGTCCGAAAGGGTGTCAAATTGTCTTTGGGACAGGGTGCGAAATGTCCTTGTACCACAAATATCATAGACCAATTGACCAAAGAACAAAAATTAATTACAATAGATTTGATATTTCCTTAAAGATTGCAATTTAGTTGATATGATAAATCAATGATTTTGGTGTTAATGTTGATGAGACTACATCCCAACAATAATATTTCTACCAAAGTATGTATTTTGAGGGAACATACCGTCCCCTGCGATAACCAGACGCTAACATAATTGTTTTCAAATGTAACAAGTGTTCAAGTATTTCGTTTAAATCCTAAATTTTGTTTTTGTATTTGGACGTTCATGTTAAAATTTATAGTAGACTTTCTGCTTACGGTCCCGCAAATACTTATACATATAAAAAAGAAGATGTGGTATGATTGCCAATGATAGACATCTATTTCCCCGTAATTCTATTGCAAATCGGGCTTTGATGACGGTAATAGTTTCTTTGTCAAGACACAAATAACGAAAAGAAGACATCTAGAGGATGCGATACAGTCTTCAACAAAAGATAGCTGTCTATACAATATGTCCACCTCTGAAGATGGGCCCTAACATTACAATGGTTATCCAGTCTTTATTTTCGAGAGAAAATAAGATTCCCAATGAACGACCCCATTAAGAATTGAACAATGAAGAACAAGTAAGAATAAACAGTAATTTCTGATAAACATCACATTTCCATGGTAAACAATGTCGGTAACTAGACAGGTACATTGTATATAAAATACAACCAGACCTATCAGTTGAATCCATACTCAATTATCAACACACAGTTAAGAAGCAACATGACCGATTCATATCCGAAACTACTCGAAAACATTAGTATCTTGTTAACGTACAGTTTTTAACTAGTTTGTACAAGCACATCTTATATTTTTACAGAAAATGTCGATTTGCCAATTGCTACCATAAATATTACGGAATAGTTACTACTCGATTGTCGAAGATGGGCGAGTTATGGTATATAAATTTTCTCCTGCTCACCAATCATGTCTAACAATTACATTTGTACTTAAGGTTAATCTGAGGGATCGTGCAAAGTTTCATCTCACAAAGACCTGACCCATGTCAATTTTGATGACTGATTGTAATGTTTTAAACAGAAGGAATTCGAATCAATCGAACACATCTTATCATAAGCACGGATTTCTTTTGCAGATCTTTTCGAAAGAAAGTATTACACAACTTTTAAAAACAAGCTCCCTTTTGACTGCCATTCCATAGTGTTGTTGCTTTTCGTTCCAATTGCAAGTTTTATGATATCTCAAGTGTTAACAATATACAGATCTATTCGGAATGTTGGATATTTTTTGGTTTCTTTGAGACGAGCACGTTTTCTTTTGAAAGCCTTTTTCAGATTTATTGCTTATATCAACAAATATTTAGTTTCTATACACTGATACATGTCAACAAGACATCAGCCTTACAATGAATAATTACAAGTAGGCTTCTTTTATATACTTTTTTAATGATATTCAACCATTCTGAAATACAACAACAAATTATATTAGCTGTAAATTTTAAAACTATTTTCAACTTTTTTATTGTCAACCTACCAAATTAACATAATTTCATAAGCCTACCCATTAACGATCTTAATTCTTCAAAATTCATCTAATAATTAAAAACAATACATTACAATTTTCATAGAGCAATTCAAGAGTGATTTTTTTGAAAACGAGCCGTTTTTTAGCCATAATGAATATATATTCTCGAGCTAAAATTAAGGATATGTGGTTAAATTGCCAATGAGACAATTTTCAGACATAAGGCAAGAACAATATTGCTTTATTGTGGACGATATACCCTTAGTTTGTAAAAATCCGAGATTTTAATGAATCGATTTCGAACTGATAATTTTTAGCGAAATATCTTTTGGCTAAAATATATGTAATTGACTAAGTCTATCAAAACATACATAGAAAAAGTACAAATTGGTCATTTATGAAAGTTACTGTCAAATGTTTCCAATAACCTCATACATCTTACCGACTGATGTTTTTCCTGATTTCTTGATTTCATATTTCTATATTATTTATTTATGTCTAATCTTATTCGACGAATTGAACTTTTTAATCAAAACATATTTTACAGTTAAAAATAAAAGTCTTGAATGATTAATATAATGTTTTTTTTTTATTTCTATGAATAAAGATGAAATAACTTTGAAGGCAATGCTCACATTTATTTTCTTGCTAAATGTTCTCTTTTTATGTCATATATCATGATGTATCCTATTGAAATGAGATTTATACAGAACATACACGTTCTTTACTTTTATTATGAACAAAGTATTATAAGTAAAACTATGTATAATATAAATCGACAACAACAAAATTAAGATGTTCCAGAATACAACATGTACATAAATAAATGCAATACCAGGTTACCGATGTTGAAACGTCACCAATCGATTAAGAAGATAAAACATGCAAAATCTATCATAGATCGAAAAGCTACGGTTTCTTTTTTACAATATGATAGTAAAATATAAAACAACACGTTATTAATGTCATGCGTCCGAAGCGCTTTTCTTGATTTTCCTTCATCAGGAACGCTCAAAGCCGAATATTTAAAGCCAAGGATGTTTAAGAACCGAAACAGTTGAAAGCTATATTACCAAAGGGCCTTAAAAATAGCCATATCCATCTAAGGTCAACTATGCCTGAGGGAGTTGAAACTTAGTTCCCTTATAATTTTAAAATGTACAAACGAATGATTTCAGAGTAAGTTATATGTACAAAAAATGTAAGTCTTCTTCTTGAACTTTCCGAAACCTTAAAAATGTCATAATCAGTTAAATATTTTTTTTCAAGTATTTCGTTTCGGTTTTGGTTTAACAATAGGCCTCAATGCTATTTTTTCTTCCGGATTTGTCTTCTTTGTCATCCCATCAATGTTTACATACTGAGGATTCAGTGGTTTTCTAAGATCTGAAATTATAAATTTAAAAATATCGGGACATTTAATAAAAAAAAAATAAACATTAAAATTTTTCCAGTTTCAAACTTTGTCGGATGAAAATAACCCACTGTATACTTCGGCGTACGATTTTAAGCCATTTTAGCATTCGCTACCTCGCACTAAATAAACTGCTGTTTTTTTTTTTTGGGAAAATGTCGCAAGTCAGGAGTCTGTAATTCAGAGGTTATTGTCGGTTGCTGTATGCCATATCTGTAATTCGTTTATTGTTTTGTCGTAAATCGGGCGATTTGTTTTTTTCGGTTGAATTGTTTAACCTTGTGACCTTTTTGGGCCTTTTATAGCCGATTGTACGGTATGGCGTTTGCTCATTGTTGAATGCTGCATGGTGACCTTTATTGTTGCTTACATTCACGTCATTTGGAATCTGGTGGATACTTGGTAATTAAATTCAACTTACATTCTGTTATCAATGAATCAGTATTATAATTCAAAGGGAAAATCATCCACTATGATATAAATATATTACAGCGCACACTTTCATTTTTGTTTTAAATTAAATTTTCAACAAATTTTAATTTCTCATTTTTACAATATTCTTTTTCGTAAAATATACTTCCGTAACATAAATGTATTAAATCTTTGAAAATTTCTCTTTGATCGGATCTTAACATGATAAACGCCATTATTTGCCCTAGTAATTGGAAACATTATAAAATTATTCAATCCTTTCAATATTGTATTTGATAAGAGAATAGGATGTTATAATATTTCAGAACCATAGTTATGATGTCATTGTGGGGTTGTTCACATGTCGAAATCAACATATTTGAAAAAAAATGGAATTTTACGGAAAGAAATTTGATAAAATTAGTTGTGAGTCGAGACCTTATCCAAAACATATTTTATTCACAATTACATTTTTGAAAAAAGTTCTTGTACCAAAATATTTTTCAGGGTAAGGCTTTGTTTCATACAAATAAAGATAAGATATTAACATGGCGCTATTTTGTGTTTTTTTTTTAAATGGTGCATTTAATACAATAAGGTTGAATTCTTATTAAGCCTCAATCAAGTACTTTACGTAAATCGCATTTTAAAGACAGTCGTACTGTCATCTGACGAATTTATGTCTGGTAAACATCTGATGGATTTTTTTTATCGATTTAAAATACTTTTTGAGTTACGAATTCAAGAGACGAAAATAGTGTCATATCCAAATCTTATCTTCTCCTTGTTACTCGTCGGTTTTTTTCCTGTCTACTATTTGTCTTTTGATTATGTTGTTATCTGTCTTTTCTCAACTGTTGATTTGTATATGTTCCATTTCTTACTACATGTATACTATTCATTATCAAATTTGACCATTTATTAGTAAAACTTAATTGCAAAACGGAACAACATGTACAACAAACTAGTGATGGATACAAAGAGCGGTTTTAATTTATTATAAACAGGTAATCTGTCATTAAAATGGTTTCTTGAAAATGTAGCTATATAGACGAATACATTGCTAAGATGTTTCGTTCTTTTTTGTGTTCTGTTTTGTTAAAACTGAATTGTCTGGTTGTTCTGAAATATTCCTCGCCAAAATTAAAATAATCACTTGAGTAATTTCTATAAGTCTGCAACATTGTCATGGCGAGCAGATGTTTGTAATAATGGTTTCAAAAACTTTATCACCTTAAATATTGGTTTAAGGTCTATTGACATTGTGGATAGACGCACACCACCTATTCCTGGCCCTCATTCCTATCCACGTTAAATTTTTCACTTCCATACATTTTATGGGGGCGGGATCAATATACCGTTATTTATACACCAGACCGTACTGGTTGTCGGAATTTTAGATACCCCAAACCAGGTACTTCATATCTGAGAAACAGGCAAGATATGCCCTCAATTTTAGAATTCATTCATAAATTATTGTATTATTCAAAATCATGTCTATATGTGTTCTACAAGGATCACCAGTCCTTCACCTTTCATCTGATACCTTAATTACTAAAATATATTCTACAGTTTTTTATTTACACATGTGCGTAGGAACTAGTTTGTTTTAAATATGTACTACTTTCCAGTATGTTCTTTTTTGACCTGTCCCGATTTGGTGGTGTTACATCTTACAAAGTCTATCCAAATAATTTTGCAAAGAATTCCGCTCAAGCAGGTGCCAGAGGCCGTCTTAAACTTGCAATGAGGTGAGAGTTTTTTTATTGCTCCGTGTTGAAGGCCGCATTGTGACTTTGAGATGAAGAACAGCATTTAAAGCGCTGTTCCTTTGCTTTTTGTGTGTTTTTTTTGCTATGCATGTACTGATTTTGTGTCATGGATGGATACCCAATATCCTTTATTTTTCCATCAATGTATTGAATGATTTGATGACATGGCATGATAAAAATGTTTTAAACCGTGATCTAAATTAATGTTAATCAACTTTTTTCGCGAAAAGATTGCAATTTCATTGCTTTAATATCGTATAATTACGAAAAACTTGTTGCTGACGACATTCTACATCTGTTAAAGTTCTCCCGTCGAAGTTAACATTTCTGTAATCCGAGTTGACATTTCTGAGTTCCATGTTGAAATGTCAACTTAGAACCAAGAAAGGTCTTTCATTGTTACAACAATCAAACGCCAAGCTCTAATGCTGACAGAAGAATCATGTCTCAACATGCAAACAAGATTTTCTGTGCTTGTTGGCCATACTCTTAAAAGTGTTTACATTGTTTTATAGTTAATAAGCTTTACATCGTTTTTCAATTTCAACGATTTAAAGCTCAATGCGGACGACACGTGTTTCCTGAATACGACAAACAAAACAAAAAGTTGGGCAAACCAAATTATGTGCAAATGTCAACAGTACTATTCGGTAGATTAATTAGTCAAAGTATAAATATTGTTAAGGGCTGATGTAGGGAGATTTTCTAGCATAAACTTAACATCGTGATAAAGATAATATAAGAAAGTTGTAGCATATTTTTCGAGCGTATAAAGTTTTATTTGAAACAAAAGGGTATTTACACAATATGAATTCGATAAATATTACGTACCTGCAGGTTTAACTACTGGAAGAGGTAACGTGGTGTTTTGTTTCCCTCTTTGAAGAGGTTCATAGGCGTTCTCGCTGAAATGATAAATATTAACAAAATGAGTATATAACGCCCTGTAACTGAATAGAACATAACATATTACAAAGTAGCCGTGGAGATATACTTACTAGAGCTATGAGCCGAAATTTTACCCACAATGTTTTTCTACATGCTGTCTTTTACAAAAATGTTAAATTAACGTGCTTGAAATATCGTTTTAGGTTAGTACTTGGCTCGTACCATTTTTGTCAAAAACCTACTAGTTAAGTTGTCTTTTTAATTCAATATGTTAATTGTCGCATGTGACCAAAACCATAGTGACACCAAAAGTGATTTTTCTGCACAAAAATGTTCAACTTTATCAATCGGTTCATTTATAAATAACATTTAGTATAATTTTGAAAAGTTTGAATATATTTTGTTGGCAATTTTAAGGCAAAATAAGGGTTCGTTGTCTCTTTATATCGTTATTTTTTTTTATTATTTTACCATACTTCCTACAAATGCAAGTAGTTGTTCTATTATCATGACATCTAACTATCGAAAAAAATCAAAAGGAAATTCCAAAAATGATAAAAATAAATCCCATTTTTCCTCACATAAAAAACGATGGTTTTAATAAGTTAGTGAAAGACTTTATTTGCCATCATAAATCTGGCTTAATATTAAGTGTCAATGTATAACGTAATATGAACACATTATTTATGTCACTTATGGTAAAATATAAATCATACGGTGAAACCGTGAAAATCCTTACCAATTGTCTTTAGCTGCTACGTTTGAGTCTATTTTGCCTGAAAAAGTTAGTAGTTTTCAGGATTTATCATTCATATTAAAAAAATCAAACTACAATACATTATAATTCTTATAATTATCTCTCCTTATAGGAAGTTGTTCAACGCATAGTGCATTTGCATATCATTTACTACAGCAATTTCTTTAAATGATATCTCTTTTGGAAATGTTTTCGAAAAATCTAAGCCATACGTTCAATTTCGGATTTTACAATATGTTAAATTGTCTTGCTTTTCTTATTATTTAAGATCTAAATACTGTCTGTTCACGTCAAAACTATCAGGCAACACCTTATAGGAGTTATTGCCCTTAGGGAGTAGGCCTTGGTAACCCCAAATCTTTCCTCTCGTTTATTTTTTCATACATTTACAACATTGAAATGGTAGGGGTCCATGCATCATCTGCCAAAGTCTTGTGGAATTCACCGTTGCATTTTATGTTTAGGGTATATTGAATATGACCAGTTAAGGGGTTCCAAAACAAACGGTAAAAAACTAGTAGGCATATAGTATTGTGTGTTTTTGCATAATTAAATTATGTTCTTCACAGGAATACCCATGACTCTACAAATGCGTAGAAAAAACACAATCTAAAGTAAATTTGAAATTAACGGTAATATTTGTATCCTGAATGTAAATAAATTGTTTAAAATTAATTAATAAATTGAAAATTATGGCCAGCTCAGACAACACATTTATTTTTCTAACTTTTCCTGAAAAAAATAATATCGTTTAATTCCTGAAAAAAAATTGCAGAAACTATTATCATTTATAAACCTTGAAAATTACAAGCTTTTATTGAATTTGACCGTTTGAAATTGACAAAACCTTCAAACAATATGGCTTACAGACCTAAGAAAAAAGGATTTTTTTGTTGTTGACAAAATCCATTTTTTTCTTTAAAAGCTTCTACAGTTTCTCTATTCATTATTTTTGTGTGCATACGTGAAAATTGTATGGTCCCAATAATAACCGTAGTCAAGTTTATTAGGAAAAGCAGCAAAATTTAGTATGGATCGATTACCCTTAAGACGAATTGACATCTCAACATTATAACACGTAATGTTGGTGTCTCTCCCCAAGACTATAAAATGCCCCTGTCAGCAGACGCTAAATTCAATGTTTTGACAGTTTGTCACTATCTAAGTACTATATTTGCATTAGCTAATGTAGGTTACTAGTTAGCATTACCTTGTACTATGATGGGTGTTCAGATCATATCTTCTAGAATATTGCCGTTTGTATGTATTTAAAAAACCAAGGACATACAGTAAAGCACATTTTATAAACCTCAAACCTTCCAAGATTTTATCTAAATGATTTCAAGAGTCATTCCAAAAATTCCTCAATACATATTATGTTGATGCATTTCGTGAATGACTATTAATTTTCTACCTTTTCAGCATTAGATTTTTAGAATCTTTAATTAATAAATGTAATTCCTTAATTTAATACTTGCTGAAGTCAACCTTGTACAACTTTCTAAATGCTCCTGCATCACTCTTAAAACCAAATGTAAACAACATAAATGGTTGATCACTGTTTCAATTACTGCTACGTTAAAACGCACAAATGACTTCCAATATATTGGAAAGAGTTGTCTCCCATACCCAGGTCTACCCCTTTAAGAGCAGTGGTTGGTCTGTACAGCGAATAGAAACAATTTGAATCCCGAAACATTGGTAAGAATATGCTAAAGCCAAGAGACAGAGTTAAGTGTTAGTCTGTGTGTCATATTCCAACCCATCGAAATTTATCGGATATATACATATTATGTGTGTCCTTAACGTACATGTATCATGTTGTTTTAACAGATATCATTTATGTAGTATCAATTTAAATTTCACTGAAAATCTCTTTCCAAAACAAGTGCAGTGTATTAAGCGATGAAAGGCAACATTTTGAATTGGAGATATATTCCTTTTTCCATTATTTATGAACAAGGGAAGCTATTTCTTATTTTATATATTACCTTACATTACTATTTTGACAACAAATGTACGATAAATATTTTTTTAATATTTATGGTAATACACAAAACTGGAATATCTGAGTATATTAAATTGTTTGACATGTTCATGGATAGGATAAAAGAATATTCACCTTAAATGTAATCTTTACCCTAAACACTATATATAATAATCCTGCCACATGAACATTTGCCACACAAATAATTTTTTTTTGTGTTTCTCTTTTTTCTCTGTGAAATAAATTTCTGTTCAAGACTTCCTGCGATTTAGAGTTGTCTATTTTCGAAAACAGTATGTTCTCTTCTAGATGTGTATAGTTGTGTTACACGGCTTGTGTTTTATTTGCTTTTATTTTATGTTGTTTAATTTAAAGTAAATACCCTCTGAACCATCAAATCCAGGATTACTATACTCAGACGTGGGTTGTGTATTTTCATATATTCCTTCTTTCCCCTTTGATGATCTATAAGATACAGAACTAATAGAAATATTCGCAACGTCAAACACAGATTAACAGTGTAAATTACAAATCATATGATAACAATCTGGGTACTTATTAAACGAATTTTATATGATAGATATGGCCGTGTTTTTAAGTTTGATTACCTCCATCTCATTTTAAACCAGAATTAGATATTTAATGGATGATTGAGTATTTTACTCTCTTTAGTTTTAATGAGATGTTCTTGTTTTCCTACTTTGCTTCCATGCATCTTGGGAAGAATGTCTTTTGTGAAATAACAGACAGCTTTCCAACGATTTGCACAATACTTGAGGGGCTATCTGCTATCAATTACATTTTTTATCCAGTACCAACACATGATTTACCATCGAGATGAGGTTATATATATAGAACATAATTCTAATATAACAATAAATCAAAATACACATATAATCTGCACCATATTTGAAAAATATGATTTTCAATTATTCACATAGGGTCACTGCTGGTGGACTGTTAATCACCGAGAGTATCTCAGGTCAGTAATTGGTGCTTCAGTATCAACACTATTTATAACATAGTTCTCTTAAAGTTTTCGTTGATAAATATAGAAATTAATTAGAAACTAAGGTTCCAACTCCATCAGGCAAAGTTGAACTCAGACGAATTTGGCTTTCAAGTTTTGTATTTTTTTGTGAAGAAAAATCCATAAAAGCACATCCAAAGGACGGAATTTAACAGGTATAGTTGCAAAATGGTGCAAAATTTGTTTGTATAAACCAAATATTTTCTAACTCTTAATTTCAACGGTATGAGGCATATTTTAAAACTCTTTACATAGAAAATCTACACATATACTACATTGTTTTGATAAACCATTAATATTTAAATTGCAAAAGACATACAATGCTACTGAGTATTGATTTTTACAAAAAGTACAAATCTGATTGTGGCAAAAGACCAAGATAATGACAATTTGTAACATTTAAATTTGTAGGTTCTGGAAACTTTAAATACTTTTTGTTATTACAAAAACATGAAATGGTACCAACTTCAATCTGCTTACCTTAATATTTTTGTGAAACATTTGTGGATACAACTTTGACTATGTGTGTCTCCAAATCCTGAAGATTAACGCACAAGAGAAATAACATATTTTAAGTGTAGAAAAAAAGTGAAATAACAAAAATACAAAACTTCAAAAACAACAAGAAAACGCATCTAGCCATGTTTGTTCTCCATTTTCTGATATATTGATTATTTACCATCCCTCAATAAGCCTAAATTAAGTGAGTGCTTTCAATTCATGTATCCCAGTGAATAAGAAATTAAGGATACTATCGACACTTGAAGGATTGTTCGTGTCTTGATCTTTTCCTTGATATATACACATGGACGACTTTAAGCTAAACTTTAATACAAACGCGATGATTTCAGCTAAACAGTTATTAAGTTCCAATTACCTAGCAGTAACACACCCTTTGCATCATCGCATTACTTTTACATATCTCCATAAGTTAGCTACGGTCGAGTAATTCCCTATTAAATTGACTTCGTGAACAGAATTATGCCCCTAACAGAACAATTTCTACAACAGGGATATGAGGAACAACGATTAAAATAGTCACTAGTTGTACGGTCACAATTACAAATTGGTTGACTGATACCATGTGTCTGGTTCAACTAACTAGCGAATTTTTTTGGTATTTGATCTTTAGATACCTGAATAGTCGTCTAAACTATACAGTAAGTGATTTTGTCCAACTCCCTATTGGAGTATGTATTCGAATGTATAGCGTACTAGTACCTTTTCGAAGCTCCCAAACTCGCTCCTTTGTGAGTTCATGCGATTCTTCAAAGTTTTTTTGTTGTCGTTGCATGTGTGTTCTAAATAAATTCTATGTTGCATCTAATATCTTACCTCCTCCCCAAGGGTGACTGGAGAATAGAAATATGGCCATTACGGGTCTTCTTCCGACCGACAGTAAAACCCTTGCCAAGTCGGGCGTACGTTTGGCTGTGCGGGATGTATCAAGTACGCAGTCACGTCCGGTCAGAATAGAGATGTTAAATCCGATGCTTCGTGTAAAGAGAGTACCAGGCTCTCTGCACGTTAAGAACCCTTGCTACAACTCTTTGAGAGATCCGTCAGTGGTCTGTTGCAAGGCGAAATTTCTCTCCCTATCCAATTAACCCTCTTTTGCAGTGGTAGTCTAAATTGTCCCAACCTTCATCCCGGCCGGCCTCTTATTACAGGACCTACCTACTGTATTTATTGTTAATTTGTTCTCGTCCTGACATGCATGAACTATTTGCCACTGGACGTTAACCAACCAACAATCAATCTAACATCTTACCAGTTTGATAAACCACACGTTGATTACATTTGTCTTGTTTTATAAACGTAATATCAATTTGGAACATTGTTCTAGCTCTTACATTTTTCATTTATGTTTGTAAAATTCCTAAAGCCGTGTGCAATTTTCAAAGCAGAACCTTTTGCTAATGACGGTGTCTCTACTTGTTATTTCTCGCATATTCATTGTGAATATAGCGTTTGTAATGCTTAAAATGTCTTAATGAATTATTTAATTTCAAAAATAAATCACTTACTATACAACAGCATCAAAGTTATAATTACAGCAAAAACCAACAAAGCAAGAATAATCAAACTTATTCCTCCTATCAAAGCACCATTCACTTGGGAATCTACCGCTTCAGATGCTGAAAAAAGAATATATTGAATACAATATATCGATGTCTTGGAAGATTAATTCAAGACTATACTGACACAAACGATTTTTGTGTTCTTTTCACTATAATATTGACTTTTGTAACTATAGATTGCTTATTTGTTTATCTATATTTTTAAAACACGTCTCAAAATCAAGACAGATGTAACGTATCTCCATATTTACACAATTATTAAATCTCATTGGTGTATCTTAACAATTCTTTCGTCGAAAGAGATACCGTTATATCATTTTAAATGGAAAATATATACTTTGAAATGTCCTTTCCAGAAAGGCTGAGTCCAACTGCGGCATTTATGTAATATTAAATCACCGACATTGTGATGCTTGCTCCTTGCTGCATAAAGAGGAGAGAATTGTAGTTGAACTTTGTTCCCAATTCTAGTGTGATCCTGGTATGTTCAGGGAAAACAATGACCCGGTAGTACAACGTCTACATCCAACCTTTACTTTGCAATTATTGCGTCAGACATAATTTGAATTGTGGAACCTGAAATTGATTCTCTTTATTCATACAAGTCTCATTGACATCGTTCAAGAAATATTAGTAGCTAGGACTTATATTTTATTTTTTGTTGTCTCGAGCATCCCCAATGAAGGTTGTTCTAAAACAGGTTACTTTTACACTATAACTCGAACCAGACGTTTATTTCCTAATTCGTCTTCTTATAATCTTCTTGTTTCCTACAGATTTTATTCTATGAAACATCTATATTACTTTTGATCTTACACAGACACACCACCTTTGTAGAATTTTGAAAATTAGTCATCTTGGATTGTACATACCAAAAGTTTTACAGCTAACCTCTTCCGACTCCGCACGTCCTAAATAGTTTCCTGATGATATTTTAAACATGTAATTTGTCAATGGTGTCAGGTTTTCTATATGTATGAGATAAATGTTTTGTTGATTTGTGGAGTTAGAGACACCACGAGTTTGCCCTGATTTACTGTTTGTTCTGTAATGTATTGTATAGTTTTGCGTAGGCAAAACGGTCAGATCTGGAATCCAGGCAATTGAAACTGTTGAAGATCCGGTGCAATCCAAAGTCAGTTTTGTTATCTTGGTAGGTAATGCTGAAAAGTACATTTAAGTATTGATAATATATTACTTCATAATTTAATTATACATCATGACACATTGCCAATTTAATGTATTTGCACTTTCGATATCATTTAAATGAGTAGAAAAAATTGCCCGTCTCAATGACACCGCTTTACAAAATTTGAAAATTAGAAATAATTCATTGATTGAAAGAAAAGTGAAATGAGCCCAGATGCATCACCTATTTTAAAGTGAACTAAACTTACTGTGTACAATTATTGATACAGAAGCTTCAGCATAACGGTATGACGGATTTATGATGTTACGAGCTCTACATGTATAGGTATCAGTTGAAGTTCTCCTTATTGATGTTAACGTTAAATCTTTGTTTGCTGAGGACCAGGTATTTTGCCCAGTCCATTGATAACTGCAAGTAGGTCTACAGTCAGCTGTACATATCACACGAACAGTCGTATATTCTCGGACAATAAAGGGTGAGTTGGTTGGTGACAATCGTATTGATTCCGGAGGATCTAAAAAGAACTGAAATGATTATATCACTTGATTTCACAAGTGATAAAAAAAATGTTGATGCCGATTTTAGTGTTACGCTGATTGTTACAGAACTAAGGTTATGTTTTGATATCAGTATAATTTTTACTAATATTAAAACTAACTGTAATCGCTTGTTCAAAACAATGTTTATGTATTGCTTTTTGTTTACGTTACTTAACTTCTTCTTTTATTCATATATATATAAAACAAAACAAAAACACAAAAAAAAATATGAGCAAACCTTGCGGAGTTACGGAATGACAAACTGATCAATTCAATTTGAGTGCGCATTTTATTGATTCATAGTTAGTTTGTCTATAAATATATCTCCACCGGACGTTAAGAAACCTTCAGTCAACCAAAATAAATATATCTTGATTTTGTACGTGCATATATACATTTACAATTATACATATTTTAAAAAATGGTAAAGTTAATAAGATGTTTGGATTTTTAAAGCAGTTTAGATTTCTTATTGTAATGTCAAAAATATATATTCAACTAAATGTCGAACCATTGTACTAGCCTAGGAGTCTTTAAAAATAACACAACTTACAATTTACTGTAACCGTAATGGTTTTCTCTGAATAACCGATGAGGTTGTATCCTTTACATTTGTATACACCATCTTGTGTCCTATTTAGTCGACCAATCATTAACGTGCTACCCGGGTACTTTGTACCATCTTGATACGTCCATTCGAAAGTACACGACGGTTTGCAATCAGCCGAACATGTTATGTTCCATAACGATTCTCCTTCCAGTTTTGTATAACTTGTACTTGATGGCGAAAAGAAAATGCTGTTCCCAGGATCATCTGAAATTTATTGAATTCATATGAAAACTGCTTTCATGCTACTAGTAGTTCAATTCATATGCATTTCAAAAGTGTGAGTTTATGAAAGTTATAATCTTTGTAAAATGACAACACATTGTATATATATCTTAACCGAATAAAAAAGTATCTTCTATGCAAAAAATACTTGACAGTAGAAACTTGGTCATTAAGATAATTTTGAGATATAATAGATTAAAAACTAGAATAATCGCCTTTAGTTCAAGGGGTCGTTAGTGTGATTCTTGGCAAGTCAAATCAAACACTGTTACAATTGGTATTTGCTGCTTCTCCCTTAAGTATGTGGGATTCAGATTAATAAGCAAAGTCTGGTCTTTCAGAGTCGACAAAAAATTCCGAGTAGGATAAAATGTCTTTCTGTGAACTGTTAACTTGTAATATAACACACTTATGATCCGATTCATCATGTCAATTAAGGACAAAAGTTCCTTTTTTTTTTACCATGTTATCGCCCTAAATATAAATGTTGCATTAGCCACATTATACAGCAACAAATTAGTAATCGCCAATCATAACTAGAGGCTCTAAAGCGCATGGGTCGACAATGTTGACTCATTTGTAGCTTTGCACATACATTTTAATGTTTACAGTTTTTCCTTAGTTACCATAGTTTGTGCTAAATATGCAAAAGATGGGTAAACATCTTCATAAAAGGCCAATAACTCATATAAGGAATCATACGAAGATTTCTGTCATGTTGACAAAGTTAATCTTGTTCTTTAGGTCATTGTTGCTGTTTATAAATCTCTGCATATATTATAGTTTCAAAAAAAAATGAGCAAAACTGTCAAAAGTTGGCAAAGATCGTCGTTTAAGGGTAATAATTCCTGCATAGAGTCGACCAGCGACGAATATCAAATGTCTCTCTATCTATTATTTTTTTCACGGTAAAAGGCAAAATATTTTTTTTCAAACGGCAAAAGTCATAACTTACGTGTAAGAAGTCGTCCCACAGTTTTGATGAAAATATACGATAGAACTTTACATGTTGATCAATATTGTCCCAGTCAGATTTTCTCTATTTACAGCGGTTTTCGAGATAGCAGACACAACTTTTTACGATACATTTTACCAACATGTTCAATTTACAGCCATGTTGGCCATTTTTGTTTTTAGGCGGGTCATCGGACACTTTTTTGTCAACTAAATACCTAATGATGATTAATGTCAAGTTTGGTTCCAATTGACACTCGGTTCAGGGGAGAAGATTAGTTTTACTATTAATGGTCGACGACGAAGACAGACGGTAGACGTCGGACGCCGAGAAATAGAAAGTGCTCACTCGACCCTTAAAATTTTAAAACACATTTGGGTCTCCATTTGTTTGTATAGAAATTAAATGAATTAAGATATAAGCGTAAAGCCCAACTCGAGTAAAAAACATGTGTGGTAAGCTACACTTTATGTCCGTCACCGTACATCATTTTGACCAATTTATTTTATTGAGTACATATTCTGGTAATAGAGGAAGAACCGTTCTGTAAGAAAATCTAGAAACCGTCCTTCACAAAGACGTGTGCAACAATAAGTTTTGTTTCAAAATTTGCTTAACAAGATTCAAGATTTTTATTGACCAATCATGGACCCAAAAGGGGCATATACTCCAAATATGAAAAAATCACAATGATTTTAGCATGTATTAACAATCGTGTTGAGACAAGATGAAAAAATAAGTATTTTGTTTAGAGCTGAGGACATATTTATTATTTCAATAACAAGTAGAATGGATGATATTCAGATGATAATTAGATCAAATGATGTATCCCGTTAACACTCAACTAAGATATTTTACCAATTATGGAGTTCGAAAATATTTTCATGAAGATTGAAATAGAAAATGGAAAGGTAGTATAAGTTCCATGTTAAAAAAAATCATTTTTATGATAGTCAGGACGAGAACAAATTAACAATACATCCAATTATAGGTAAGTCCTGTAACACAGGCTGTCTGGATGAAAGTCGGTAGAATTTTGAAGGACATTAAAAAATGAAGGTATATTGGATATGAGCAGAAATTTTGCAAAGCAACAGACACCTACGGGCCCCTCGCAGAATTCGGACGTTCTTAAAAAAGGGATCGTCTCTGCGATAGGATACAAATCTTTTCTTAACCGGTTTAAAATGTTTCCTTTTCAGTATTTTGTGAAAATTTTACTTACAATCTACTGTAACAGTAACGATTTTTTCTTTATATCCGACATCGTTGAATCCTTTGCACTTGTAAATTCCATCATGATTCTTTTGTAAATAAGATAGAACTAAAGATGCGCCATTACGTTTTGTGCCATCAGGGTATGTCCACTCAAACCGACAAGCTGGATTACAATCAGCCGTACACATGATGCTACCAAGTGAATCTCCTTCTTTCTTTGAGTAATTGGAATTCGAAGGTGATAGCAAAATTTCTCTGGGACCAACTGTAATGTAAATGATATATTTGAAACACATACTTGAAATTAGGGGCAGTCTTTCAATAATTTCAGATTTAAGGCTGATGGTTAAACTGGTTGATAATTTTAATTAATTAATTAATTTAATAAAATTGAGAAAGGAAACGGGGAATGTGTCAAAGATATCACTACCCGACAAAAGAGCAGAAAACTGCCCAAGGCCACCAATCTTTTTAATCAGATACTTGCTTTCGATGGAATTTTTATCAGAAAATAAATAATAATAATAAACATGCATAAGGAAATTATTGTATACAACTGAAGACGATTTGACGCAAACATATTACCGAATAATACTTATTGTTTTAACATAGCACCACATATTTAATGGAGATTTCTTTGTAAAACAACAATGTAATGTTTGCTGATTTCCTAACTAGGCTTAAATTATATAATCATTACTAAAAATGAGCATTTCCGATAAGTTTAAGATATTGCTTCTTGACTGGTATTGCATTCCGTACTTTTCCCCTAAAGTGAGGATCCGAGGACGTTTTCAAAACGATATTTGCACGCACGCAGTTAAGAGGTAAACAATATAGGAGAAATTGACAATCAATCGTTTCTGCAGTTATCAGAGCAGTAGGAAATGGACGAAGTATTATCAATGTTGCTGAATATGTGATGCTATATCATAAAAGGGTATGTGTACTTATATTGAGGAATATGAATTTGTCCAGAACAGTATAGCTTATTGAACGAGCAATCGCAATCTTGTGCAATCTGATATATTCCTGAATAATAGTGTTATCACCCTATATTATGATCGTATTACAAGAGGGCAAGGGTAGTTGCGGGCAGCAAAACTTTTAAGAATTTCAACTATAGTTTATCTAAACATTATAAACAATTTGGAGTATAAACTAAACATTATAAACAATTTGGAGTATCTTGAAATCTTTACTCACAGTTTATCGTAACCGTTAAAGCTGATGTTTTATGGCCGAAGTAATTAAATGCTCTGCATGTGTATTTTCCATCATTTGTTCGTTGTAATGATTCGATTTGTAAAATGCTGCTGTTATGTTTAGTATTATTTGGATACGTCCACTCAAAATTGCATGCAGGTTCACATAAAGCTGAACATGTTACGTTTAGGGAATCACCCTCTTCCTTTGTATAATATGTAATCGATGGAAAAAGCGATATATTATTAGGACTATCTGTAACAAAATTGATTAATTTAAAAGATAATACAATATTTTATTTCATGTCAATAATAAACGAAATTTGATCAATTACCAACACATTGATGCCATTTAAAAAAAAAAGAAAATCACCATCAATTGGGTTTAATTTTTATCTCTTTTCAGTACAAATTACGAAGGCAAAAGAGAATGCGTCAGTGACGACGTAAGGCCTCGAGCCGAATAGTTTATAACATACATGTTTGCGCGAATGTTACCAGTTGGAAAGTCAAAACGCATATAACTGGATTTTTTCTATATAAAACAATTTACTTGACTTTTATTAAAAAAGATATGATTTCCGGAATTTTGTCAAAATAAGCTAAGAAACATCGCTGATGAATTATTCACTTGCAAGTGAATAATTCGACCTCATGGAATCCGTATTCATGTGACCTTCAATTTAACCCATTAGCTAGAGATTGGTAACGCTTGTATTAGTAGTGTTCAGCCATTAAAAGGAAAAGAATGTCAACATTGAAAGTGAAACAAAGGTGAACCATTTCGTTGACTGATTCGATCCACAAAAAATCATTCTTATACAGGTAAAACGATGATTAACTTATTTTTTTTAACCCATACCATGAAATCAAACAGACCTAGAAAAGTCCCATTGCACAGCTTATGCCCTTTTAAAAACAAGAAAACTGAACTTAATTTATTGACCATTTTATATAAACTTGTGCATGATTGATCTCTACTCGCCAATTGTTCACCAATATACAATTTGAAAATACACTAAACAGATGGAGTGTATCATCTACGAGACAAATAAAGGAAAGCAGTCTTTGAATTTGTATGGATATGCAATGTACTTTCCGTATGAATACTAAGTTCAAAAATAGAGAAATTCCCTGGAGATGCACACATTAAATATGCAAATGTACAATAAGGATTGACCGAGTATATTGCTAATGGGGACAAATAAACATAACCATGATATTGATGAACGCAAATTATAAAAACAACAAATTCGCTACAAAATAAAGGAGAATGCTTCTGATATTTCCAAACGTCCGTTTAAAATAAGAACTACAGACAAATGGTAAAAGTCATCTTTTGCCACAAGACTTGAAGAGCCTACCTATGACATTCTTTGTTCAAAGAACGAAGATGAATTTAGCCTATCCTACCAAATACAAGGAAAAGGTCCATGACTGATTACAGTATTTGACAAGAGAAAAACAAAGGTTAAAATAAAAAAATAAAATGATATATAATATAAAACAACAACCTCTATACAAAAACTACACTCCACGAAAACCAAATAAGATACTAGTAGACAGCAACCAAAAACATACTTCATTTTTCTAAAAAAGAAATCAGATTAATCTCAGGGTTGAAACAAAGATAAATTCGCACAAAAGCAATATTTTTCAAAATCCAAATTCGCGCAAATGCGGTTTGCCATAAAATATATAAAATGGTGACTCAATAAGTGCAATACGTTTTTTCTTTTGTATATTTAGATATTTTTGATGTTTTTTACAGCTAAGAAAATTAATTATACTGGCGAAATACAACCGAATCTTAAAAACTACAATTCTGGTTCACGAAGATATTCTCAGAAGAAGTTTGTTATAGTCCTGCAGATCGGTGACAAAATTGGGGGTTTGATGATAAAAGCATCAAATTTGGCATGGTAGTAGTTATGGGTGTTTCAAACAATATTAGCTATGGACCCACCTTGAAATTTCAACATGGCGGCTTTTTACAAGATTGCCGTCTCAAAATATCAAGATTAACAAATATCACTTAATATATAAGTTCCATGTTGGCATGTTAGTAGTGCAGGGTGCTTCAAACAAAATAAGCTATGGACCAAAATTGAAATTTTAATATACGGCTTTTCCCAAGATGGCCGCCATAAGATATTAAAAATCAACAAATATTCCTTATATATGTAACACTCCAAAACGTGTCCATCCAACCAAACGTGTCCGATCCCCCAAACATGTCTGTTTTGCCCAAACGTGTCCTTAAAATCCCAAAATCGCCCAAACGTGTCCAATTTCACATCCCCCAAACGTGTCCGATAATTGTTATTCGCCATACCGTGTCCACTTTAAGACGCATGAACGTCTCAAAACTTTACGCGCTATATTATGTCCTCAGTGACGTCTGTGACATTAATGGCAATTCAATCTTTTAGAGGACACGATTAAAGATGTCGGGTTGCGATTGGAGATTAAAGCTGCATTCAAGAGACATAAATGCTGAATTATGTTAGCACAATTACTGGAATTAAAAAAAGGAACAGAGTTGACAGAAGAAAATCCAAAATAACATTAATTAACTTTTTAATGTTGATTGCTTAAAGTCCAGTTACAAATATTTCATGCATATTCAGGATAAACAGGCAACCGCAACAATCTGCATGTATGACAACGCTACGTGAATAAGCTTTATATACAGGTAGTTCAAGAAGACATGATGTAGGCAAAAGTCTTTTCAACAGTAATCAAAAACATTAGTTGATAATCGTTTTGGTAAATATTCAGATGCAGTCGAATTATTTTATTGAGGCAAATACGACGCTATCCATTTCGAAGTTAATTCTGTTTTATTCTTCTTCAATCCTTCATTCAAGTCAACTAGAACCATCTCATAATGTACACAACCCTTCTACTGGATGCTAGGACCAGTAGAGGAGGTACTAAATGACAAAATGTAGAGTTTACATTGGTCGTATATGTATGATCCAATTATCCGTTTATCTTCACTCAGTACTTGAAGATTCCATCTATGGAACATTAAGTATTGGATATGTGGATCCTTCCGCGAATCCTGGTGGTTTTATAATAGAAGCCGTTGACAAAATTGACAACAAGAGTTCAACTACGACTGAAGAATCGTTACACAGTACGGACATTTCAATATTTCAGCATTTATTTAGTCTATCATTGCAAATTCGTCATAACCTAATGCTTTGAAATATATGCATTTCCCTTATATTCTCTGGAACTTTCACTAATATATTATGCGCCAGCACACATTTTGCTTTATTGCTATAACTTAGTATATAATTATATTACCATAGAATAAGATATATCCTTAACAATAACCAAAGATAACCATGCGTTTCATACATATATCAATAATAACCGTTTTATGGACATGTACTCTGTCAATTGTCTAACGATATAATTAGTCTATTGTGCAACTCTAACCTTACATGGTATGCATAAGTTAAAAAAAATGATAACAGATAGATTGAAGCAGATGATAATGAAATCATTAAGTATGTTTTCTGAGACATGTATCAACTATCACTTGTGATCAATCGATTTTTGATTTTGCCAAATCGAACAGTTGAACTGGGCAAACATATTTTAGCATAACAAAAAGTTGTTTTGTTTTGGGTATTCATATAGAAATGGCATCGTTGAAACCTTATGTGATTGGTTAGAAAACAGTAATTGAACAATTGTTCAAACAAGGATACATTGTACGTGTACATCATGAACAACAGATTCATTTTAGAGACTCTTATGCATCATGAACAAGACATTGCCATAAGGTTACCATAGGTGTACTTATCTTTCTAACATAAAAATTCTGACATAATTTTTACTGAGGAACAAGACCCTTGTGAGAACTATGTAACATTCAAAGAATGCAGTAATAAGATGAGATTGGGTCCACGTAACCACAATTGGTCTGTAACATTAAACTGAATTGGACATTTTGATGTGAGATTATCTAGAGAACGTTCCTTCTGCGTTTATATGTATTTCATTATACTGCTTATATAATTTTTTTTCCATTTTACCATCCTAATTATGGTTTCTAGTACCCGTGTGCGACATAATGAGATTCAACTATACAGTTCAAGTGTTTCATACGTAGTTTGAAAATGGTAAATTTAGATCAAGCCCATGAGAAGAATTACATACTTGTAAAAGGAGAAGGTTGGGCAATCGGATTAACCGTTAATATCGCACAAATACAGCATTTAACATGTTTAAATATGGTGTCTTGTCCAGAAATGGCTATAGTAATTATCTGGATATATATATCTATAATTGTGCAAAGTTTCATTCTTTCATCATCAAACCTACAATTTCTCTAAAAATATGCACGAATTTGTTGGCCTAATATCTCATGATATTACAAAGACAAACACATACTTTAAACATATTTATTATCAAAACAAGAAAAACTACAACGGAAAAGACACATGCTATTAACTTTCGAGGTCTTAAAAATAAAATTTCATCAATAAGATAACATGATAAAAACTTAAAATATTTAAACTAATACAACAAATTCATATTTTGGAAAATATATGTACTCCAACTTCTATTAAAAATGAATTAACATTCTAATATATAAAGCTTTAAGACATTTTGATTTTAACATTTTAATATTAGTAAGAAAGGTTAACTTTCTATAAAAAAAACAAAAGACCAAGAAATATGGTTTCATCAACCATTCTAATCTGGTTGCCGTATAAGTAAAGTTCAGGATCTAGATGCAATTTCCGTTTGATGCAGAAATGCATACCGACGGTTTTAAAATCATTTTCAGAAGCCCATTTTTCAATTCTACCAAGACATAATTGTAATTGACGTTCTATATAACTCATATTTTGGCCTCTGTAACAGATTAAGAAATCATCAACGTACAAAGAACCTTCCATATTGCTTTAAAAAACTTCTACAAGACTGGTAATTTTCAAACTGAACAATTATAACAGACAACATACTCCACTGAGGGACACCCAGCTCCTTATTATAAAGATCAGACATGACTGAGTTAACTCTAACATTTAATTGCCTGTTAGAAAGAAAATTCGACATGAAATTTGGCACATGCCTTTCAACCTATATCAAAAAGATCTTTTAAAATACCATACTTCCAAGTAGTGTCATTGGCCCTTTCAAGGCCGATAAAGACTGACACTACATGCTCATTTTGCGCAAGACCATTACGGATGAAAGATTCAAACCGAACAAGATGATCAAGAGTACTACGGCCCTGTCGGAATCCGTACTGGATATTGGCTAAAAGCCCATTAGATTCCAGGAACCACACAAGGCGATCGTTGACCATCCGGTCAGCATTTTGCAGACACAACTGGTAAGAGCAATTGGTCGATAATTTACAGGATCCGTATGATCTTTATTTGGAGTAGGCACGACGTTGGCAAGATTCCATATAGATTGTAAATCACCAGATTCCCAGATGTTATTCATGAGCTCTAGAAGAGCTTCAAGCGAGGAATTGATAGTGGATATTATCAGGACCACAAGCTGTATCATGGGCCTTAGATAAAGATGTTTTAAGTTCTTCCAATAAAAAGAGTTTATTGTTATTTTCCCCATTTTTCGATTTAAAGTTCAATTTTGTTTTTTATTTTTATGTTTTAAATTTCTGAAAATCTTCTTTGTAATTATCAGAAGAAGAAGATTTCGAAACAGTTTCACCTAGCTTGTTGGCAATATCTTTTTCCGATGTTAATAAAGTATTGCCTTCCTTTAAACGTTTGACCGTTGGTTTAGAATGTTTACTTTTGATCCTTTGAATCATGTTCCATACTTTTGTCATCGGAGTGCGATATGTTATTCCCGAGACAAAATTTGCCAAGAAGAACGCCGAGCTTGTTTGCATGTCCGTCGTGCATTTGCACGAAAAATAAGAAAATTGCGATGGTTTTCCGATATAGGTTGTTTATTAAACCGTCTTTCGGATGTTTTACGGTTATTTATAGCTTGATCACAATCGACATCAAACCATGGTTTGCTGGGATGTTTCAGATTTGCTGAGATCTTATGAATTGTTCTGTCAGCAATTGACGTTAAAACTATATTAAGAGTTAAAATTGGATCTTCAACAGCCTCAAACATCTTCGACTGTAATTCCTCTCTGCAGAGAGTCTCAAACAAAGGTCAATCAGCCTTGTTCAGTTTCCAACGAGGGACTCTCTGTTGAGCAGAAGTAAAGAGATGCTCAAGTATTATTGGAAAGTGATCACTTCCACAAAGATCATCGTGTACACGCCACGAACAATAATGCAGAAGAGAAGGATCGCATATAGTTAAATCAATAGAAGAAAAGGCACCGTTTCCAGGATGAAGATAAGTATCCGATCCATCATTAAAAATGCACAAGCCTTCTTGAGACACAAAGTATTCTATAATTTTGCCTTTATCATCCAAAGATTTGTTTCCCCATATTGGATTATGGGCATTGAAATCCCCCATCAGAATACAAGGTGAGGGTAACTGGTCAGTTAAATTTTAAGTTTGTTTTATCATTTGTAGAACTAGGAGGAATATTAATTGAACATAAAGTAATTTTTTTATCCAAGGATAATTGAACATCAACTACCTGCAGATCTGTGGTGAGTTGGGCCGTACTATGAAGGACTTTGCCCTTCACAAGAACTGTTGAACCTCCAGCAGCACGGTCATCTTCCCTAGAAAAAGTACTATACATGATCTATCCCTTTAAAGAGATATTTTTACTTTCTTTTAATTGAGTTTCTTGAAGACAAAAAACAACAGGTAAAAAAGGCTGAACTAAAAGTGTTAACTCTAAAAAACCTCGGCAAATCCATTGGATAATATTGGTCATGAATTAGAAGCAGGGCGAATGTGATCAAATTTTCCAGCATTTTTCTTTCGATTATCCTGTGATTATGATTTTTCTGATGGAACAACATCATAGCACTCCATCTGCGAGTCCTCTAATCCAGCAAACCTACTTTGAGAAGTGAGAACTTTCTCTACTTGACTCGATTTTTTAATGAGGTTTTCCCACCTCGCCCCGTATCACGTCTCAGCTTTCTGGGAGGATGGTCTCATTGGTGATTCTGTGCCTTCCTTCGGGTTTAAACTACGAAGTTGAGACGGATGTTTGGGTGGCTTACTTTGGATCGATTCATTTTTAGTATTCACGGGCCAGATGTTTACACTACCCCAACAGTCGGGTTTTTCTGTAACTTTTACATTTGAAACTGGATTTTCATTTTTTGAAGAAGACTGCTAACTCTATAACGAAGATTTTGTTGATTGATCGGTTTTAGATTTGGTGGTTTTCTTGGAGTTATTGTTTTATCGGAAGGTTCCGTTTCAACAGGCAACATTATAAAAGTGTCAGCATCAATTGGCCAGGTCATGCGAGTTTGTGTAGTCTCATGACTGAATGAACGGTCAACTTTACTGGCATACGATGGTTTGTTTGAAACTAAAATATCATTCGAAACAGAAGCTATCTGTTTAGCTTCTGGGTAACTGATGTTTCTTTCTGTTTTGATTTGATTTGATTTTTTTTCTTTAAGGTAAACGGGACATTCCCTAGATGCTGAAAAATGGGATTCACCTCAGTTTGCATATTTAGAAGATTCAGAGTTACAAGTTGTTCCCTCATGCCCTTCGTCAGAACATGTAAAGCATTTCTGCCTACCATGACATTGTTTGATTCTATGACTAAACCTTTGACATTTGAAGCATCTAACTAGATTAGAAATAAACCGGTCAACTCTGATTCCGAAGCATCCCGATTTAATAGATGAAGGAGGAGTTGGAGTTCTAAAGGTCAAAAGATAAGTATTTAGTTTGATTATATTGCCATTCTTTTTGGTTTGAAATTTAACAACATCAGTTACACCTTGGTTTGAAAGTTTATCTTTAATTTCTTCCACGGTAAGGTCAGCCAGATAATGACTTCTGTCTCGAATGATTCCCATACTACTGTTTAAACTATTGTGAGGAGAGACAGACACAATAAAGTATGTAATGGTTTTCATTATCAGCAAATTTGTTGATGTGCTTTTGTTGGAATATTCAACCAACAAATTCCTTGATTTCATTTTCGAAACTTTTTTCACAGTACTAGCAGTGCTTTGAATTTGTTTGGGAATCACAAAAGGAGATAACTTTTAAATAGGTTTTTCATCTGTATATTTAATTACTATAAATTGGGGCCAACTGTCATCCGGACATGGCGCTGAGTCATCACATTTTCGTATTTTTATTTATTAAAGCTGATTGAAGGGGTTGGTTTTGGGGCGCAATAGGAAATGAGAAAGATTCACTATTCGTGTCATCCACCCACCTCGGAGTGCCTACAAGGGTGATGCTATGTTTCCATGGCGAGCTGGGGTCAAGTGCTAATGCTGAAAACGAGCTCCAAGTATAATGTAGCTCGTCCCCAAAATTAGCACCGAAGATCCTCTGGAAAGCACCAGATGCTCCAAGAATTGTATACTAAAGCAGAGCGTATTAATCAAGGGAATTAGAAAGCGTACCACTTGATTGACCCATGAGACGTCGCCTTCTTCAGTTATCCTAAGTATTAATAGCTTAATTTAAATACATGTGTATACATTGAAAATTGTTAAAAGAAAGCTTATTGTTGAAGAGTAATTGAAGGGCTCGACATGAACAGCCGATTGATCGGACCGGGTCCATCCTTCCTTTCGTTTAGATGATATCGGAGCCAAAGCAGCTTATTGAAACTGTAGTCTCGTCCGTCCGGGTATTATTTGGTACGGAGTCTGGCTACAGTCCTCATCCACAAGGATCTCGTCAACCACCGAAACTGGTAATAACCCACGGTCTACGGGCTATTAAGAAGATTACAAATAAAGATAAAAAAATTACTCGTCCAATAATGATACAAGGACATATAAGCACCAAAAGTACTTCTTTAACTTAAAACAGATGAAACAAACGCATTGTAAACAGTAATTATATATATATATATATATATAAACAAGTCTAAATTGAAAACAACGTTCAAACCTATGATTGCGTTGGATAAAAACCGCAATTTTTATACGTGTGCATGCAAAACAAATTTCTTGGCAGACATGGTAGAGGGGTCTAAATACAGCACACACAACATTTTCCAAAAGACCAAAATGAGTGAAAAAGTATATTTTAACAAAACGCATTTGACATATATATATACGCCCTTTAAATATATATGAAGTGAAAATGCCAGGACCTTAATCATACATGTTTTTTCTACTGAAAGAAAGTTAACACTTAAGTCTTTTTATGTCTCTATAATACAAAAAAAAAACAACAAGTAACTTACGTTGAACTTTAATTTCCATAAAGTTACTGTAATTTGTTCCTACGACATTTGTTGCTTGGCATTGGTACTTTCCAGAACTTGACTTTTTGATGTTGCTCAGTCTTAATTTATCATCATTGTTTATAAAATTGTTTGGCCCAGTCCATTTAAAACTACATTCTGGCCAACATAAAGCTGTGCATGTGAAATTGTGAACAGTTGCATTCTCTGTCACTCTAAATACTGGTATAGCAGGTGATATCGTTATACCTGACAACTCTAAATAAAACAAAAACACTTCTGTACGACTTCATCAAAAGTAGTTATGCGTAAGAATAATTGGTAACAGGTTTATATTTTACGAGACAAGTTACCATAGACTAATCATTGTTGCGTATAGTCATCATTTATTTCATTGTTATCCTTTATATTTCCAAACAATTGGATCATATTAAACCACTATTGCTAATACACCTAAATGTCACATGAAAGCACGACATGTTTTACATCGCAGATTCCTTGATAACGGTAAACTGATGTTAAAAGGAATCCATTGCTCTGTGCTTAAGTACACGGTACAGTTAACTTCAACAAAAGTAACATCCTCGAACACGTGGTGTGTTTGTTTGTATTGTTTGTGTAATGTCTTGTGAATTTATATTTCAAATGCCAATTCAACAAAAACAAAACAATAGAATATTATCTTATTTTACAGATTAAGGCGTTTGGAAAGTGGATTTCTTCTTTCGTGATATATAAGATTTTATATTGCCGAATTGTATTATAATTGTCTTGTTTATTGTTCTGGTACTCATTTATTAAACAAGAAGAAATATAATAAGGTAGGTTGAAATATCAATGTTTTATTGTTTAACGTGTCGTTAAAATGCTGTCTCATTGACTAAAATATTACATTTTATCTAATGTCAAGGCAAACAATAAAATGTTTACTCGTATGAGAAAATAATAACTGAGGTTTTTGTGAAATCGATTTGATCGATGTTATGTCTTTGTTTCTTAGTTTGATAATTTTTTATTTCGAAAAAGCAGATACAAACTATTTGTTCCCCGGAGAGAACCTTTAACCTTCGTTAGGAATACTAGTAATCGATGTGAATTTGTGTCGAACGCACTGTTTCTTGTGGGGTTCGAATTACAACCTCAGTGTTGAAAAACTAGTGATATGGTATATGAAATACTAAGATTGATGTCTCCTTTACGTCCAGTTGCCAATATTTCATGCATGTTCAAGACGACAAATTTACATATACGATACAAAAAGTAGGCCCTGTAATAGGAGGTCGTCAAGAATGGAGGTGGGAAATTAGGACTACAACTGGAAAATGAGGTATATTGGATAGGGATAGAAATGTTTTTGTTTTACAACAGGCCACATACGGAGCCCTCAAATAGTTATTGCAGTGGTTCTTAACGTGCAGAGATCGTGGCCCCCTATCTTCACGAGGCATCCGATTTAACGTCTCCATTTCGATAGGACATGACTGCATATTTAAACATACCGCATAGCCAAAAGGACACAGTTAGTGTTGCAATGGGCATTAATTGTGCATTCCTACTGGACGACTTGGTAAGATAAACATTCGAAGCAATTCATACAGAATCTCCTCAAAAACAAAAAGAAAAAGCATCTTGCAAAGTTCTTATTTTACTTTCAGATATATATTAATGATGTGTTTTCAGCGACTGCATGCATCTCAATAACCGAGTGAACTGTAGATTAAGGATACTGCCGAAACTAGAAGGTATGTTTCTTATATTGGTCTATTACTCAATACTGACACAGGGAGACAAATTCAAACTAGAATCTATGTCAAACGTAATAATTCCAACTTTCAAATTGACAACTTCCGATTTCACAGCAGCCATAGGGATGTGCTCCTTACACATATATTGCTCCTGTATAGTTATGAGAAGGACGACTGAAATCGACACTTCGTAAGTTTTACTGTCATCATCTCAAATTGGTCGATCGATACATTATGTATGTTTCCCTATTTATTGTTTATAATCGAAGATTTTTAGATCACAGACCTATTCCCGATTGTGACATTCAGACTGAGTGTGGACTCGCATTACGGGTGATGCATATATAGCATATACTATCTCGTTGCACCAGGTTTCTTTCCGTTTGGAGATTATGCAATTCCGTAACATTTTGTTCGTTATGGTGAATTGTATCTTCTCAATTGATTCATGAAATATGAGTATCAGTAAACTATAAAGCAAACTGAATTTGTATAGTTTTGGCCTTAAATTACCATATATTTGTAAAACTGTTATATAAGACAAATTATGTAAAAGCCAGTCCTCCGAGTTAATTTCATTGTATTTATCACACATGTATGTAATAATTATACCTTATGATTAGGTGTATATATGTTCTCTATAACTATGTTATTGTAGTTTTATGAGAAATAAAGTCATTCATTCGAAACACAACATAATATAAATGGGACGATGTTGTAGTGCTGTCTGAAATATCTGTTAATAAACCAGTTCGTGGCATTTTTAAAAGTTAAAGATAGATTAAACAATATGTGTATATGTGTAGGAGATTAACAAAATTTAATAAATTTGACAAAAAAACAAGATATAAATGACTGCATGACACCAATTATAAATGAGAGGCGGGAGATACTAAAGGGAAATAATAAGTTTCCATTCACAAAATATAGTTCTTTCCCTTGCCCGATGTTAATTGTATCTGTTTTGATTTATTATTTCATGTTGTGAACCAACACCCGATGTGGGATTGTTTGAAAATTTAAGTTGGTAATGAACGTGACAGTAACACTATTTTAATATAGACATTCGTTACGAAATATGATGCATCAATATTGCTGAAAAAATCGTTACTCTATTATCTGTACTTGCTTAAATTTTGAAACTAAACGCAAAACCTAATCAAAGCCATTCTTGATAAAATTTAAATCTAGGTGACCTTATTTTTCATATAAATTTCCATGATACGTGATTGCCTTATAATTTGTTGTTGCTAAGACTTGAACATTAACCAAAATGTTCACAGGGCGCACATATTTAAAGGTTCATCCCGTTCCCGCTGTGAAAATCAAGTTGGTATGAGATTTTACATACTGACTGATACGTGCAGTAGACTAAACTAACGTCTTCTGACATACCCCTTTTGATACTTAGGTGTTCAGGTAAATTCAAATCTATGTTAATTTTATGTGCATACACGCAGAGCAGTTGATAAAAGAAGTGGATACAACTTGTCAACTGTATTAATAACACAGATGTAGACTGTGGTTCAGGAAGTTGAAAGTCAAATATTTCCTCAAGTGACCTCAGAAACACATTTTGTACATAAATCCCATTGTGTGTTATCAAATAAGTGGTCATGTGAAAAGATAAAGTTGGAAAAACCTTTTATATTTGAAATAATTGTTAAGAAAATCATAAAATTCTTTGTTAATTAAGAAACAAAATTAAATTTCAAAACTCTATACCTTTTTTAGGGTTTACATGTGTATCTGTTGTTTTCCATATATACCAAAACACATATTTTACAGTACCATAACCCTATACACACACAAAACGAAATGATATACAATTGGCTGAACAAGACCAATTCACATACACAAAATTTGATACAATACTATAAACGAAAATCTTAGAATTGCACTCTATATCCTACCATAAACATTGTTGTAAATGAAAGGATTATCGAATGTTGTCCGAACAATGCTTGAATGCGGCACAAAACATATTGGTAGGTTGTACGAACATTGAACGACAGATTCACGTAAGAAGGATGTCAGAATTAAAGAATAAGATATTAGTTTAGTTTTAATATAACTAGGGATTAATATTAAACTAAGTTACTTTTATATATAACTATGATTTCGTGATAAAGCGCAAATTTTCATGCAGAGTAAATCTTTTTTCATTAAAAAATCGATTAAACAAGAAGAAACCGATGGAGAGTTTGACACAAATATGTTGAAGAAAAACTGACACATATCATGCTGGAATTGACTAATGCAAAGTCGGTCGACTTCATGTGTCAACCTTATTATTGTGCAAATTATGCATATCACTCAATATTTGAATATTTCAACTGATAATGACTTCCGTGATATTTTTTTGAAACCCATAAATTGAAAATATTCATATTATGATTTAATCAAGTTTGGGTGACAAACTTGTTTAACTGTGATCACTAATTTACGTACCAGACATTCGTAAGGATTGGTTTCGTATTTCATACATACTACATATCAACCGTCCCTGTCCTTGGAGAAGGTCCGTGTATTAATACAGAATATGTAAGAGTGATACTATGTGTTTTTTCATGTGTGATATAAAATTCTTCTGTGTACTTATAAGTTAGTTCCATGAAATGAAATAACTAAAGCTTACCAGCCTTTTTGACTGTAATTCTATCACTTTGAGAATTACCCATAGTACAGTTAAAAGTAGCATCAATCACGTTTTCACTAGACGGTGTATAGTTCCATATATATGTACTTGTGTTTAAATCACAATGACATTTAGTTGTTAATGAACAGGATGTCATTCCATTTTCACTGCAATTTCGAATGAAGCCAATCAATGTTGCGTCTTTATGGAATGTCACCCATGGATCTGAAAAGTTGTTATCTAAACTGCAGTTCAATGCCAGTTCAGTACCACCCAAGATATAGTCCGGTGAGACTAATAATTTTATACATAATACATGTCCTGAAAATTAAAACAAATTATATAAGATCATTAGTGCAACTTAACTTTGTTTGGGTTGAGACGACTTTTTAATAAGTAAGATAATTGCCACTTTTCATCAATTGCCTAAACAAGTACCTTGGTCCATGGAAAACAAATATATTATTTTTTAACAAAGGAAGTCTTATACAAAAAGCCATTTATATCCCCTTCGATTTTACAAAATAGTACTTTTCGTTCTTTCAATATTGTATTATTTTTATCGATGAATATAAACAGGATAGAGAATGATAATAATAATGCATAAAAAAGATAACAAAAAGATTGGAAACTATGACATACCAACTGACAAACAACCGGTAACTTTGACGTACAAACCAGACTACAACAACGAACAACACATGGTCCAGATTGTCAGACTTAGTAAACTGTGTTGAACTAGTTTTACGTGCGCAACTACGTATGTAGTTTTATTTTTACTTTAACATATACATATCATTTGGATTGTCATTCTGAAGTCATCAACAATCGATAACCATTACAGTCGGATTTGAATTAAAGCTTTCACTTTGGTCTGCTAGATGTGCTTGTCGCTCGTGTAAGGATCTGGGGACATCCAATCAGGAGTCATGTTTAGATGTACTTTCTTCATCCAACAATATCCTCGCCTTCAAATATTTTTGGAATATTTTACTATGAACTACAAAAATTATTGTCGAGTATCTGCGTAATGTTTCAGAATATAGTCCGAAATTCTATGCTTTAACAATTTTCCGACATCGTTTCGACTCTTAAAAGACGACCTTATGGCAAACATTTCTTAACTTAACAAAATAATTATTTTTTATTGTTTTTGAATTTTATATATTATACATATTGTGAACTGGCAAAACATTTAATCATTATAATGTTGAAATTTTGATACAAGATACAATTGCGTTAAACTATGTTTTTGGTTAAAACATTGTAATTAAAATGACGGTTTGTCATCCCAAATTATTGGTTGACCAAAATTTGCATAAAATGGTGTTCAAGATGACCTAAACATCGGATTGAGTGAAAGTCTTTTACATTATGCTAGATTTCTGTATTATAAGGAATACAGCTACAGAGTAATATCAATACATTTCAAATTATTTTGGGGAAATAAATGTAACAAATTCGGCCATATATTAGCCCAAATATAACAAACAAATTATAAACAGTTACACAAACATAGGACACATCACGAGATTTGTCAGATAATTTGGCGGAAAAAACGTAGTCAAAAGAGAATACACATATAACAGAAAGCAATATCTGACGTTCTCAACACTTACGAGAAAAGAACATTATGTCAATATAATGGAAAAGAAAGGATATGGTGAATATTAGAGGCAAGATATACACTACCCCAGTAAAACTTTGAAGCTTCCTCTTTTGAAAACAAATTGAAACAAAAGAAAAAACCACCGACGAAGGCCAGGTTAAATCTAGATTTAGGTTTAACTTCTTCTTTAGTTTTCGTTGCTACGCAAACCATTAAAAGCGTTGTTGATTTGTTTTACCTGACTGAATTCTGAGTATTATATTAATTTTACTAAAATTGAAAGACATGCATAAACACAATTTACTGAATAAAGTATTTTATCACACATAAGAAAAGGATACAAGATTTTAAATATTAATATATGCGGAAGTTACCTTATTTGTGTTTGATTTGATAAAGACTAGTCAAAGCTTCACTTAAAATTGTAAATTATTTGGTGTTTTCGATTTGTTTTCGCTCACAAAAATTTCAGAAATCGGAAATTGTGAATTGATGATCCGTCTTTTTGGAGTAACCTGTTTATGTTTTTTGGGTTTCCTTTTAACAAAATGATATATTATAATTAAATGTGTTTATTTTAAGTATTAAAGTCTACAGAATCGATAAAAATCGATAAACATCGTTACTAGTAATATTTGCGAAAGAGGGATGATAGTTACAGTGTTAATTTTTACAATGTTAAAGTGTCATTGACTTAATTTAACATGTGTCCGAATATTTTCTCTTTATATGAAACAAAGCTTATGGGATGTACAGACATATCATTAACTAATCGCCGTAAAAAGCCCAATTATAACCATAAAGAAGTTACAAACCGCGTTGTTAGCCTCATTAAGGCCACTAGAATCAAACTTTTGATTTAAAAATGAAAAGTCTGCCTCTGAAACTTGTTTTCTTCAAATTTAAGCAAATGTTACAATAAGGGTGTTCCCCGCGAATTAGGGCTCAAAATAGGCCTTATTTCGTTAAAGTTTATTCGATTGTAATGTCATGGACTTTTACATTTGCCGAATCATATTGGACAGCAACTGTCCAAACTTACCCTTCTGTCCTAGCATCCACGGTTTTACCCTACGTTTTTGTACCGATCAACGGCAGGACACGTTAATGTTATATACTTTTTCACAATATGAATATACTTACCTGTAATTATACAAGCGATTAGTGTTGACAATCTGACACAAGTCATTGTAACTATTGGTGAAGTTAGTGCTTTGAAATACTGAAATAATAATAATAATAATGATATTAATAATAATAAAAAAATAATAATAATAATAAAATAATAAATCAATAATTACAGTAATATTAATATTATGGAAATAAATCATGATAAATTCAAACTTATCTATTTAAATTCTCGTATGTTAAGTATATCCCGAAAAACCAGAACTAACCGCAAAGTCTTGCAAAGCAGACCATTCTTAAACAGTCATGCTATGGGAGTAGAGTTAAAAATTAAGTATCACCAAACAAAGAAGTGATCAAAAACAAATATGCGATCACGGTGCAACACATTATTAAGCTTAAAGTTCCTTATGGAATTTTTTAACAAGTAACACAATTAGAAATGACGAACTGATAACTAAGGCAATTTGAGTTTCGTAATAAAGAATTAAATATTCTTAGTATATGAATATTCGATATCGGTTTGTAAGAATTAAAAAAAAAAGATAACATTTAACAAAAAATATATGTTATATGTTACTTATTATTGTCGGGATCGAACTTTTCCAAATCATTACACATGAAACTCTGCGGAGTTCGATGCTCAGTTTAGATTAAAACTCGATAAATATGTTTTAAGATCGATAACTTTTAGGATAAGTTGTATTGAAACTTAATGACTTGAACCTATTTCCATGCTTACAAATTGATGGCATAGGTCTAGAAAAATGAAATTTGACACGATTCTAAAATAAAATCGCCGTTTCGTAAACACTCGAAACGAAATAATTCACACTTCCGTTTCTGCATCATGTACATTCTCAGCTCTCAAAGTTTTGAAAATAAACAAAAAAACAAACTTATCAAAAATATCAGATACAAATAGTTGTGTACTATGGAACGCCACAGCTGTCTTATGTGGAACTCTGATATTACTTTATGTTGTTTTATTATTACTTGATGATATTTTGTCTTTACTTAATATGGTTTTGACATGACGTAATGATGTTTTGATATAACTCAATATGGAATAGTCATTACTTAATGATATTTCGATATTACACGATATGGTTTCGTATTGATTTGATGTAGTTTTGTCATTACTCAATATGGTTTTGTCATTACTCGATGTGGTTTCACCATTATTTAATGTGGTTGTGTCATTAATCAATGTGATTTTAACATTACTTGATGTGAATGTGACTTAACGTTATGTAGTTGTTTCATTACATGATGTGGTTTTGTTATTTTGTAATGATGATTTGCCTATTCTTTATATGGTTTTAACATTACGTAATGATGTTTCAAAATTTGACGATTTTACACTACATGATGTGTTTGTTTCATTATTTGATGTGGTCCTGTCATTCTTTGATGTGGTTATCCCATTACTTGATGAGGTAAAATCACGTGACCAATTCGGAAAAACCTGTTCTATTTTTAGATGGATTTCCATGTTGTATGTGCTTTGGATGAGTGTGGCCATCCATCGAATTAGAGTTCAAATTAAAGTTCGGGTTACTGTTTGAGTTATACTTTGAGTTAGTCTTCGATTTCGAATTCAAGTCATTATTAAAATTAAAGTTTTAGTTAGCATTGAGTTTCGAGTTGGACTTCAGAGTCGAGTTTGAGTCACATTTAAAGGTATAGTTCTAGTTACAACATTAAATTTGAGTCACTTTTTGAGTTTGAGTAAGATTCGAATTTAAGTCTCATTCAGATTAATTAAGATTTTGAGTTGAAATTCGAGCTATCTTATATGAGTTCGTAATTAAATTTTCTATCGCGGAACAAGGACTTTTGCTCGGGCTTCCGAAAAGAGGGCTCTTGGGTATGTGTACAAAAAATAAACAATATTACAGTATACAAAACGCAACATACATGTAGAAGTTTAAATAAAGTTTGATGTGGTGTGATTGACAATGAGACAACTATCCACCAGAGTTTAAAAGCAGTGGGTGCAAGAAATCATATATTGGCAACCGTACAGCCTTCAACACACCGTATAGTCAAGGTCAGCTACAAAAGGCCACCATGCACCATGTGACAACAAAAATTCAAACGACAAAACAAACGGTCTTATTTATATTTAAACAATCTACAAAAAAAATGACACACATTTATACAACGACAACAATTGAACTTCATGCTCCTGACTTAGGGCAGGTACATAAAGAAAGTGCACGTGGCGGAGTTTAAGTTCAATTATCTCCCAAAAGAGCAAATGATAATAAAAATAAAAACCTTGACCACATGCACACCTTCAATAATTGTACAAACAGCCAGCAGAGTGAAAACTTCCTAGCATTCAAACTGTAGGAGGAGTTATCTGGAAACGCTCTTCTTATGCAAGTAAATTTCCCAAAAAATTACAAAATAAATTCAACTATCTCCCAAAAGAGCAAATATTAATAAACATTAAACCCTGACCACATACACACCTTCAATATATGTACAAACAGATAGTAAAGAGAAAACTTCCTAGGATTCAAACTGTAGGAGGAGTTATGCGGAATAACTATATATCCATAATGGGACGGACAGACGGACGGACGGACGGACAGGGGTAAAACAATATGCCCCCAACTTCCAGTTGCGGTGGCATACAAAACAGTTTCATTTGGCTGACTCAATAGATCGGTATGACTGGGTAATATAAATCCATCGGGGTGATCTCGGATGCTCCAGAAAGGCACCCGTCGTGTTATTCGAGAAAGTACAAACCCAGTGATTTGGTTTTTTTTGGTAGTTCACATTCGAGGAAAAGATGACGGTATTATGGTTACGACCACTGGAACATGTCCGTCGTCACATGTGAAACAGATATTCCAAAAAGTTTATTTTTCAATTAGTGCGAGGTAGATCAGGGAATTCAATTGGTTACAAATAAAAGATTGATATTCATATAAGTTCGCTAAAAAAAATCGGAGAAATCTTATTTTATAGTATTTATGCTTTGTCGCTAAGTCGTCGGTAGTGGCGTCGGCGTCTCCATCTCCATTTTTTAAAATTTCTATTGAGTTTAGCCTTTCATTATACATGTTGCTAAACATGTATGCCATCATAATTTTGTACTTTTAGAATATCATACTGTATTTATTTACCTCAACTATTGTATCTGTATTTGTATTGTATGTTTCTCTGTAAACTTGTAATTAGTTTTTAGAGAATAAAGTATCTATCTATCTATCTATCTATAGATCGTTAGGTTTCTAGTTTTTTACATTTTTCATTTCGGGTCCTTTTATAGCTTACTATAGAGTAAAGGTTTTGCTTATTGTTAAAAACCATACAGTTTTGTTTTAGTTAAATAAAACCGAATTAAACTGTTTTGACATGATAAATTTGTAAACCTCCATGAAGTGTTTTAAAACTTGTATAGGAGTTATAATTCCTCAATTTCAAGAAAAAGCATTTACAGAAAAACATTTTTTTTTTAATTTTGTTTTTACCGATAAATGTATAGATAAATGTACAGCCGATCAACATGAGGCTTTTACACTTACAGCAGCAATATCAGGCGAGACACAGGGTTCCGTGGAATATTTTACAAATTTATTACAAAAATACTGCTTCCGTTTGAGAACTTAGGATAAAAACAACAAGACCAAGTGGTTTGGGGATATCCCAATTATGTCCGAAGTACTGTAAACTTTTTAGTACCTTTTTTCTTATTATTGTCCGCCGTTCCCCTTTTTCATACCAAAAAACTCTGAACAACCACTCGAACTTTAATTTTAACTTTAACTCAATGGATAGCGATACCCATCCAAAGCACATTAAACAAATTAATGATATATTGAAATCTGTTTAAAAATAGTACATATTTTTTTCCGAATTGGTCACGTGATTTTACCTCATCAAGTAATGGGATAACCACATCAAAGAATGACAGGACCACATCAAATAATGAAACAAAAACATCATGTAGTGTAAAATCGTCAAATTTTGAAACATCATTACGTAATGTTAAAACCATATAAAGAATAGGCAAATCATCATTACAAAATAACAAAACCACATCATGTAATGAAACAACTACATAACGTTAAGTCACATTCACATCAAGTAATGCTAAAACCACATTGACTAATGACACAACCACATTAAATAATGGTGAAACCACATCGAGTAATGACAAAACCATATTGAGTAATGACAAAACTATATCAAGTCAATACGAAACCATATCGTGTAATATCGAAATATCATTAAGTAATGACAGAGACATATATATATGTCTCTGGTAATGACTATTCCATATTGAGTTATATCAAAACATCATTACGTAATGTCAAAACCATATTAAGTAAAGACAAAATATCATCAAGTAATAATAAAACAACATAAAGTAATATCAGAGTTCCACATAAGACAGCTGAGGCGTTCCATAGTGTACCCCAGATGCAGGTTTCGTTCACATAAATATCAAAATTAAACAGCTGTTTACCAAATCAATAAAAAAGTTGTAGTGCACTGAAAACCAAATATATTGTAATAAATCTGTTCAAGGCTATCTAACTTTAGTGGTTGAAGGATTTGTGCCTTTCATGAATGATGAATATTATTAAAGAGAAAATGACCGTCTTAATGATACATATATTTCATGCTAGAACAGGATTGCTAACTTCTGGTACGTAAAAAATATATTAATTCAAAATTGAGTAAGGTTTCAATACATGGTTACATTTTCATTTAGTAATTTTATATATCGTCGAGTAGTTTGCAAATCAAATACATTTGCTATGTGCTATGTCAATACAAGATAAAATGTCTGACAGAAAAGTGTTTTTCGTCTTTAAAGCTGTGGAAAATATTCCTTCTAAATTATTTTTTATATAAAGTGCAAAAAAACACATTTTTTATAAAGTGCAAAGCGAGAGATATAATATTATCTATACTCACTGGAATGCCTGTCTGTCAAACGTCAAAGTTTCTTTTACGACATAGTTGTCTTGCAGAATTTAGAAAAAGGATACAATACGTTATATATCTTTTACAACTGATAATAAAAAAACGATAGTAAATCACGGTTCTAATCACCTGACATACAAATATTAAGAGGAAATCCTCTAATAAAAGACATAAAAACATGAACACTTCCGGGTGACTTTTTAAATTAAATGTTATGCTTGAGTTATTAGGTATAAAACCTAAATCATTTAAATTTGGGTTATCAAATACTACAATTACAGTTAATGTAAAATTAACTATATGAATTTAAACAACACGTTATAAATATTCAATCAACAACTTAATTACAACAAGTGTGGATATTATAGGGGAAAACGATACATAGGCATATTTGTTTACGTCAAGTGTTGGCCTTACTCCAAAAGCAAAACTGTTATCAGTCTTAGATCTTCTTCTTCTTTAAGCTTTCCAGTCTTCCATCTGAATAAAGATGATTAATAACTGGTGCATACGTGGCCTATTTATTTAAACCAAGTTAATATAAAGTTATATACAAAAACAAAACGTTGTGATTAAAACTATGTACAAGAGATGAAGCTATTTAAATGAGAGTGGAGAGAACAGCATATGTAAGCTGCTCTCTGAAAGAGTCGACTGTCTGTGAATTAACAACTGTAGTTAGTAGGAGATTCCATTGCGTTATTGTGTATGGGGAAAATGAAAATCTGTACGAGTCTTTGGATGTATAAATATGTCTGAAGGTGTGTGAATGATGTTTTCTGGTTCTTGCGTCTGATGGAATGAGAATTGTGCTAGATGGTATAGCAACTAGATGATGTGTGATCTTGTACATCATAACCAGGCGTGCACGTAATCTGCGCTGTGTTAATTGTGGCCAGTTGAGTGTATTGAGTATGTTTGATACACTGCTAGTGTTATGATACCTGTTGCAGGCAAACCGAGCAGCTCTCCTTTGAACCATCTCTATCTTCGAGATAGATTCTGAAGTGTGGGGGTCCCAAACCGAGCAAGAGTACTCGAGTTTGGGACGGACAATTGCTTGGTATGCCTGGCTCTTAATGTTTTGATTTGATGTTTCAGGTTTCTTCTAAGAAAGCCTAGTGTTTTATTGGCTTTCGAAATATTGTCATCTATATGTTTGTCCCATTTGAGGTTAGATTACAGTGTGATGCCTAAGTACTTAGCAGATGTAACAGTTTCTAAAATATGATTGTGAAGAGTGTAATTATGTTGTAAAGGTTGACGTTTAGTTGTGACAGAGAGAACAGTACACTTGTCTGGGTGGAAGGCCATCAGCCAGTCGACTTCCCATTTTGCAGCTGCATCAAGATCAGCTTGCAGTTTGAGGCATTCACCTTGGGATCTAACTGGCATGTATATGATAGTGTCATCAGCAAATAATCTTAGTTTGCTATGAGTAAGGTAGTCTGGGAGGTCGTTAATATAGGCCAAGAATAGGACTGGACCTAAGACAGTACCTTGTGGAACCCCAGAGATGACTGGGACTGTGCTTGATGATCTTCCCAACAGAACAACTGTCTGAGTACGGTCGTAGAGAAATGCAGAAATCTAGTTTAATGTGTTTCCATTGATGCCAAAATGATTTAATTTGTACAGTAAGTGACGATGTGGAACTTTGTCAAAGGCTTTTGCAAAGTCCATTATTATAAGATCTGTTTGTATTTGAATTGTTTGTGGATTGAAGTCCTTGGATGAAGGAAAGTAGTTGTGTTTCGCAAGATCGAGAGTGCCGGAAGCCATGTTGGAGGTCGTACAAAATGTTATTTGATTCAAGATGTTTCATAATGTGGGACGTGACTATGTGCTCCATTAATTTGCAGCAAATACAAGTAAATGAGATTGGTCTATAATTAACCGGTTTATGTTTGTCCCCCTTTTTATATGCCGGGGCGACTCTAGCATATTTCCATTCGTTAGGTGATTTTCCAGTGATGTAGGATTTTTTTTAAAATTTGGAACAGAATTGGTGCAATTTGTGTCTGCATTTCTTTGAGTAAGCGGCCACTGATGTTATCCTGGGCCGGTGGCTTTATGAGGGTTGATCTTATTTAAAAGCTTTTCGATCCCTTTTGATGTTATATGTAATTTACTGATTTTAGGATGTGAACTGATACCCTTGTTTGGTATTGGGTCATTTGTTACTGGGGTAAATACAGATTGAAATTGTTCGTTTAAAAGATTTGCTTTCTCTGTAGCGTCTGTAATGACGTTGCCGTCTTTCTTTAGTGCAGAGATACCAGATTTGTCAGTTCTTATTAACTTGATATATTGAAAAAACGTTTTAGGTTTACTCTGATTTTGTGTTGGAATATCTGGTTCATTGGTGGGAAGATCACAGATTAGTTTTTCAATATATTCCCATTAGGCTTTCCTTTGTTCTTTTTGTACCTGAGCTTTCATCTTCTTATATTTCTCAGTGTTTTTGCTGTTTTTTCGCTTTTCGTACAGTTTATTTTTCTTGTTTATTTGACGTCTTAATTTGTCAGAGATCCACGGTAATCGGTGTTTGTTTGTAGGATCTTTGATGGAATATTTCTTTCGACAGAGCTGATGAGTTTAGATTTAAAGAGTTCCCATAGCTCATTAGTGTCTAGAGAATCATAGGTGTCAATGATTGTTTTATGGATGATACCTATGTCAGTTTTAATGTCCTCCCAGTTGGCTTTATTGTACTTGGAAACTTTTTGTGGGGTTTCTTTTATTTTCTTACGCCAGATGTCTGTTTCGGCATAGACAATATCATGGTCGCTTGAACCTATTGGTGGTAGTGTGGTGACTTTGCTTATGTATGTTGGATTGTTAATCATGATCAGATCTAGTATACGGTCATTTCTTGTTGGTGTATTGACAATTTGATGTAAGTTTGTGTCATTCATTATATTTAAGAGATTTTGGTGAAGTTTGTCAGGTTTGCCTGGTATTGTACATGATTTTGACCAATCAATATGTCCCAAGTTAAAATCACCCCCAACGATGATGGTTGCATTTGATTGACTATTGATACGATTTAGAGATTGATGGAGTTGCTCTAGTGACAAGCCTGTATCAGATGGAGGTCTGTAATAGGATGATAAGATGTGTTTTGAGCCAGCGATATTGATTTGTGCCCAGACTACTTCACATTCTGTTTCTTCTTCTTTTACCTCAGTCTGTATTCTTTTGTAATTGCTATAAGTACACCCCCATAGCTTTGGTTGTTGTTACTTGGTGCCCTGTCATTGCGATGCACATTATATAAGTCTGACGGAAAGTACTCGTAAGAAGAAGTGCTTGGTTCTAATCATGTTTCGGTACCTAGTATGATATATGGTTTGACAGTATCAATGATTTCTAGTAGGTCAGCTTTTTTGTTTTTTATTGATTGGAAATTCATGTTTATAATTTTTTAATCTTCGTCATTGTTCTGAAACTTTTTTTTAGATTTATCCTTAAACCACAGCAATGCACACAATATGCATAAAATTAAACAAAAAGTAGTTGGTAAGATCTTAGTTTAGATTTTATCCTATCTACGATTTAAAATGTCGTGTGTATTTAAAACATACGAAATCAGAGGCTAGAATCTATTTCAGAATTGAGCATGTTGAATGTTTATTTTCTTCAAATTTTGCATGAAAGACGGACATTCAATTATTAAATTCATAGATGTACAAATAGTGTTTTGCACAAGGTACATGAACAATTTATAAATTGATTAGGTAGTCGGGGCTTATCATTCTATAAGCTTGGGCTGCTTTCGTGATTTAGGGTTGTATTCATACTAAATTAAAGCATATGACGGAATTACTTGATTTGTCTTACATCCAATACAATAAAACTTTCATAGTTCTCGTGTACAATGCAACTTGTTTAATAAGTCATTTGCTCATGACAGCTGATTTGATCGGTGATACGTAACACACAGTGACATCGTTCGAAATTCCGATTCAAGCAAAATACAACCTATCAAAGCAGTGATATACACTTATATATGAAGAGTGGAGCAAGTGATACAGGCACAAAAAAGCCCTATTGATACGCATTCATTACGTTTGAATGAACTTGTTCAGAGAGTGTTCCCTAAAACCATTTTTTTGCAGATTCCGTCGGTGATTGGTTGCCAAAAATCTGTCTATTTTTAGTGATAGTCTTATAAATATTTCGATCATCATCATGGTCAGCTGCCCATTTGACAGAACGTAATGCTATTACATTGTCCGATTTGTAAACGACTTGAAAATGCATGAAACATTTCTCACTGAACGTTATAAAAAACATTGTCAGTCTAGCGGATTGATTACTGCAGTGCACCGCGGTTAAACAAGGGTTGTCATTCAAGAAACTGGCTGAATAATCAAAGAACCTTTGTGAGCACGCTCACATACCCCACCCCTCCAACATTGTCACTGGGCAACCAAAATATCACCAGATTCCTACGTTCAAAGACTCATAAATCCTACAAAAGTCAAATGATAACATTTGTTTTGTAAATATGTATATTATTTCCTAATTAATCACAGAGCTTCATGAAATTCTGTTGTTTGGTTTTAGAGGAGTTGCACTGACTGGTGCAGTAGTATATTGTATGGAAAGCCGATCAGTGGTGCCTCAGTGTAATGCTATAAAAATGTTTCCCTTAGTGTATTGCTATTAGAATGACAGTGCTTTTGTAATAAATTACATAAATAGGGAATAACAGTTTACATCCAGTATCGCTTTCATTGGTAGCATGGTACTCTGATATTCCTTGGTATGGTTGGTTCCTCTGGTATGGTAACACCTCGGATATAAAGGGTTTGGGTTATAGGTTTTGGCCTGTGAAAGTGTGTGGTTTTGTATGAAAACACTCCATAATTGATGTATGTATTAATAAAAGACTCGTTAAATAAAATCAACGTATATTAACACTAAATATAGACACTACATTCATATATATATATTAGACAGATAAATTAATAATCTTCAAATCTAAATAAAATATTTTATCAACCGTGAAGTAAAGAAAATGGATAGCGGAAAAATATGCCGAGAAAGTTTACTTAATGGAATTCAGTAATTGACAAATCCACTTTATTTGAACTTTGGTGGACAGTTGTCTCATTGGCAATCATACCTCATCTCCTTATTTTTAAATGGTAAAATTTAATACAAAAAGACATGTATGTGAAGTTAGCAGCCGGTTCGTTATTCGATATTCGATATTCAATATCCAACCGGCTGCTAGCAGTCGGTTGGATATTCAAAATTTAGTTGAAAATCATAAAAAAATTAAATACTTGTTAACATTAAAAGCACGATTTTCATAGTTAAGAGGACTGATAAGATGCGTAGGAAATCGTTTAATGACCTCTTCAAGCTGTCGTAAATTCTCGTTGTCCTCGAAATATAAACCCGTTTCTAAGTTGCATATTTGTCTTTATGTAATATAGATTTTTATCAATAAAACAACTTCAAATATGTACTTTTATATATTATATTTCTTAACACAAAAGGAAAAACCTATAACTCTAGAAACATTTAGAAATATAAATAGAAATTTATGGAAAGCCCAAAAAAGAAATGTATAATGAAAACCTACCTGACACCGCTTAAATGAGGGTGAGACCCCCCTGGTCTTTCAATGTCCATAAAATTCAACTTAATCATAGACTCTGTATATGTAAAGGTTGTATTAGAAGGATTTTCCAGAATAATGTCATCTTCGATATCTACGGAGGGCTTAGATTGTCACTTTTCAGCTACAAATTGTCAAAATTTTAGGACAAAGGGCACAGGGCAATGGTGAGAGCCCCCTGATCTCTCCATCTTTCTAATATTATGCAGACATTTAGTTAATAGGTAGATACAAACGTGACTAAAAGGAATTTGGGTACACTTTCTGTCTTCCATGTTTACGGAGCGCCCAAAGTGCCAGTTGGATATTCAAAATATATAGTGAAAACCTACCTGACACCGCTTAAATGAGGGTGAGACCCCCCTGGTCTTTTAATGTCCATAAAATTCAACTTAATCATAGACTCTGTATATGTAAAGGTTGTATTAGAAGGATTTTCCAGAATAATGTCATCTTCGATATCTACGGAGGGCTTAGATTGTCACTTTTCAGCTAAAAATTGTCAACATTTTAGGACAAAGGGCACAGGGCAATGGTGAGAGCCCCCTGATCTCTCCATCTTTCTAATATTATGCAGACATTTAGTTAATAGGTAGATACAAACGTGACTAAAAGGAATTTAGGTACACTTTCTGTCTTCCATGTTTACGGAGCGCCCAAAGTGCCAGTTGGATATTCAAAATATATAGTGAAAACCTACCTGACACCGCTTAAATGAGGGTGAGACCCCCCTGGTCTTTTAATGTCCATAAAATTCAACTTAATCATAGACTCTGTATATGTAAAGGTTGTATTAGAAGGATTTTCCAGAATAATGTCATCTTCGATATCTACGGAGGGCTTAGATTGTCACTTTTCAGCTAAAAATTGTCAAAATTTTAGGACAAAGGGCACAGGGCAATGGTGAGAGCCCCCTGATCTCTCCATCTTTCTAATATTATGCAGACATTTAGTTAATAGTTAGATACAGACGTGACTAAAAGGAATTTAGGTACACTTTCTGTCTTCCATGTTTACGGAGCGCCCAAATTGCCAGTTGGATATTCAAAATATATAGTGAAAACCTACCTGACACCGCTTAAATGAGGGTGAGACCCCCCTGGTCTTTCAATGTCCATAAAATTCAACTTAATTATAAACTTTGTATATGTAAAAGTTGTATTAGAAGGATTTTCCAGAATAATGTCATCTTCGATATCTACGGAGGGCTTAGATTGTCACTTTTCAGCTAAAAATTGTCAAAATTTTAGGACAAAGGGCACAGGGCAATGGTGAGAGCCCCCTGATCTCTCCATCTTTCTAATATTATGCAGACATTTAGTTAATAGGTAGATACAAACGTGACTAAAAGGAATTTGGGTACACTTTCTGTCTTCCATGTTTACGGAGCGCCCAAAGTGCCAGTTGGATATTCAAAATATATAGTGAAAACCTACCTGACACCGCTTAAATGAGGGTGAGACCCCCTGGTCTTTCAATGTCCATAAAATTCAACTTAATCATAGACTCTGTATATGTAAAGGTTGTATTAGAAGGATTTTCCAGAATAATGTCATCTTCGATATCTACGGAGGGCTTAGATTGTCACTTTTCAGCTACAAATTGTCAAAATTTTAGGACAAAGGGCACAGGGCAATGGTGAGAGCCCCCTGATCTCTCCATCTTTCTAATATTATGCAGACATTTAGTTAATAGGTAGATACAAACGTGACTAAAAGGAATTTGGGTACACTTTCTGTCTTCCATGTTTACGGAGCGCCCAAGTGCCAGTTGGATATTCAAAATATATAGTGAAAACCTACCTGACACCGCTTAAATGAGGGTGAGACCCCCTGGTCTTTCAATGTCCATAAAATTCAACTTAATCATAGACTCTGTATATGTAAAGGTTGTATTAGAAGGATTTTCCAGAATAATGTCATCTTCGATATCTACGGAGGGCTTAGATTGTCACTTTTCAGCTAAAAATTGTCAAAATTTTAGAACAAAGAGCACAGGGCAATGGTGAGAGCCCCCTGATCTCTCAATCAGGGGGTCTCACCGTCATTTCAGCGGTCTCAGGTAGGTTTTCGCTATATTTTTTAGTATCCAACTGGCACTTTGGGCCCTCCGTAAACAAAGAAGACAGGAGAAGTGTACTTAAATTCCTGTTAGTCACGTTTGTATCTACCTATTAACTAACTCTCTGCTTAATACTAGGCAGATTGAGAGATCATTGAGGTCTGACCATTGCCCTGTGCCATTTGTCTTGAAATTTTGACAAGTTTTAGCTGAAAAGTGACAATCTAAGCCCTCCGTAGATATCGAAGATGACATTTTTCTGAGAAATCCTTTTGACACAATCTTTATTTATTCAAAGTCTATGAACTCGTCGAATTTTATGGACATTGAAAGAACAGGTGGGTCTCACCGTCATTTAAGCGGTCCCAGGTAGGTTTTCGCTATATATTTTGAATATCCAACTGGCACTTTGGGCCCTCCGTAAACATAGAAGACAGGAAGTGTACCCAAATTCCTTTTAGTCACGTTTGTATCTACCTTTTAGCCAACTCTCTGCTTAATACTAGGCAGATTGAGAGATCAGGGGGCTCTCACCATTCCCCTGTGCCCTTTGTCTTGAAATTTTGACAATTTTTAGTTGAAAAGTGACAATCTAAGCCCTCCGTCGATATCGAAGATGATATTTTTCTGAGAAATCCTTTCGATTCAATCTTTATTTATACAGAGTCTATGAACTCGTCGAATTTTATGGACATTGAAAGAATAGGGGGTCTCACCGTCATTTAAGCGGTCTCAGGTAGGTATTCGCTATATTTTTTGAATATCCAACTGGCACTTTGGGCCCTCCGTAAACATAGAAGACAGAAAGTGTACCCATATTCCTTTTAGTCACGTTTGTATCTACCTATGAGCCAACTCTCTGCTTAATACTAGGCAGATTGAGAGATCAGGGGGCTCTCACCATTGCCCTGTGCCCTTTGTCTTGAAATTTTGACAATTTTTAGATGAAAAGTGGCAATCTAAGCCCTCCGTAGATATCAAAGATGACATTTTTCTGAGAAATCCTTTTAATACAATCTTTATTTATACAAAGTCTATGAATTCGTCGAATGTTATGGACATTGAAAGAACAGGGGGGTCTCACCGTCATTTAAGCGGTCTCAGGTAGGTTTTCGCTATATATTTTGAATATCCAACTGGCACTTTGGGCCCTCCGTAAACATAGAAGACAGGAAGTGTACGCAAATTCCTTTTAGTCACGTTTGTATCTACCTATTAGCCAACTCTCTGCTTAATACTAGGCAGATTGAGAGACCAGGGGGCTCTCACCATTGCCCTGTGCCCTTTGTCTTGAAATTTTGACAATTTTTAGTTGAAAAGTGACAATCTAAGCCCTCCGTAGATATCGAAGATGACATTTTTCTGAGAAATCCTTTTGATACAATCTTTATTTATATAGAGTCTATGAATTCGTTGAATTTTATGGACATTGAAAGAACAGAGGGGTCTCACCGTCATTTAAGCGGTCTCAGGTAGGTTTTCGCTATATATTTTGAATATCCAACTGGCACTTTGGGCCCTCCGTAAACATAGAAGACAGAAAGTGTACCCAAATTCCTTTTAGTCACGTTTGTATCTACCTATTAACCAACTCTCTGCTTAATACTAGGCAGATTGAGAGATTAGGGGGCTCTCACCGTTACCCTGTGCCCTTTGTCTTGAAATTTTGACAATTTTTAGCTGAAAAGTGACAATCTAAGCCCTCCGTACATATCAAAGATGACATTTTTCTGAGAAATCCTTTTGATACAATCTTTATTTATACAGCGTCTATGAATTCGTCGAATTTTATGAACATTGAAAGAATAGGGGGGTCTCACCGTCATTTAAGCGGTCTCAGGTAGGTTTTCGCTATATATTTTGAATATCCAACTGGCACTTTGGGCCCTCCGTAAACATAGAAGACATGAAGTGTACCCGAATTCCTTTTAGTCACGTTTGTATCTACCTATTAACCAACTCTCTGCTTAATACTAGGCAGATTGAGAGATCAGGGGGCTCTCACCATTGCCCTGTGCCCTTTGTCTTGAAATTTTGACAATTTTTAGCTGAAAAGTGACAATCTAAGCCCTCCGTAGATATCGAAGATGACATTTTTCTGAGAAATCCTTTTGATACAATCTTTTTTTATACAGAGTCTATCAATTCGTCGAATTTAATGGACATTGAAAGAACAGGGGGGTCTCACCGTCATTTAAGCGGTCTCAGGTAGGTTTTCGCTATATATTTTGAATATCCAACTAGCACTTTGGGCCCTCCGTAAACATAGAAGACAGGAAGTGTACCCGAATTCCTTTTAGTCACGTTTGTATCTACCTATTAGCCAACTCTCTGCTTAATACTAGGCAGATTGAGAGACCAGGGTGCTCTCACCATTGGCCTGTGCCCTTTGTCTTGAAATTTTGACAATTTTTAGCTGAAAAGTGACAATCTAAGCCCTCCGTAGATATCGAAGATGACATTTTTCTGGGAAATCCTTTTGATACAATCTTTATTTATACAGAGTCTATGAATTCGTCGAATTTTATGGACATTGAAAGAACAGGGGGGTCTCACCGTCATTTAAGCGGTCTCAGGTAGGTTTTCACTATGTATTTCTTTTTTTGGGGCTTTCCATATATATTTCTATTTATATTTCTAAATTTTTTCTAGAGTGATCGGTTTTTGTTTTTGTTTTAAGAAATATTAGATATAAAATTACAGTTTTGATGTCGTTTTATTGATAAAAATCTATATTACATAAAGACAAATATGCAAATTACATAAGCATTGATAATTGGGTTTATATTTGAGGACAACGAGAGTTTAAGACAACTTGAAGGGGTCATAAAACGATTTCCTACGTATCTTTTCACTCCTTTCAACTATAAAAATCATGCTTTTAATGTTATCAAATATTATATTTTTTATGATTTTGAACTAAATTTGAATATCGAACCGACTGCTAGCAGCCGGTTGGATATTGAATATCGAATAACGAACCGGCTGCTAACTTCACATCCATCAAAAAGACAAGTTTTTTTTAAGCGTAACTTGTAAAGGAATTAACAAACCAAAAATTTACGGACCTAGTCTCCTCAGACATGGTAATCTGTCGTCTGCCTGGTAACTACTACTACTTGGTCTGGTAACTGGTATCTTTACTTATATATCTAAATCGCGTGAAATTAGCGCGAGTTACTTACTCAGGGTAAAGTTGTGCTAAAGACTTATTTGAATTTTCCGCCGTATTTATACTTCGATTGACCAATTTACCGATTTAGTATACCATATATCATTTGCCATAAGTTACAATGGAAATTCCTAAATTACCAAAACCAGAACTCGTAAATACCAAAATTATGTTCGGGTATTTGGTAAAACGTTTTTGTACCTCATTTGAAATAAACAATTAAGAGGTGTTCCGAATATAAAACCAAAAGCATACAGAAGTATCTTTTTTCGGGGGAGGGGGAACAAGTTTCATTTCAGGGAACCGACAATTCAATAGAACTTATCAATTAATTAAAGGTACTACATGGAGAGACATATGTGAAAATTTAAAATCATGTACAAGGCTATGATTGCTGGGTATCAATTTCGTCACACTTCCCCCATTTTGAAACACAATGTTTGTCCCCAAACATGCATAGGTATTCCTTGAATTTAAAATGAGTTCAATATCATTCATAAAAATATTTCATAACATACGTATACAACAATACTTATATATTTTATATGTAAGTCTTTGAAATGTTCATTGTTCACATAAATTATGGGCTTCAATGGAAGCCGGATATCACAGTCTTTTCGGATCCTTTATTCTTGATAAATGATTATAGAGCACCATTATATCTTTTTGCATGACGAATGTTCACAATACACTACTATCATCGTACAAATGAATGTTCCCGAAAATCATTTACATATTAAAACAATCATTAAATTGACAATATTAATCAAAATTTCACCCTCAAAATTCATTAACCATATACACAATAATACTGTCAATTGAAGTCCGACCCCCGTTAATGACAAAACCACAACATTAATTTTTAAGCAAGTTCATTATATTTATAAATTTTAAATATTCTAGTAATTGGCCAAGTCTATATCTGGCATTTTGTTTCAACGTCTTTTTTTCTGTTTTCTTAGGGTTGTTTCGGATCGGATACCAGGGAAGTAATACACGTATACTTACTTCCATCTGGTAACTAAAACTGACTGAAAAAGTAGGTGACGCGAAAACATGTGTGATAAATGGCAGTACATATATTGTGGTGTCGGTGTTCATGATGGTGATTGGATTCAGAATTCTTAAGTTGGGTTGATGAACTGGTAAAATTTGTAGATATTTGACGAAATATCGGACACATTAAATATTAAGAAGTTGAGTATTTTGGTTTAAGGTTGACCGAATAATGTTGTTGTTGGCATCTGATGTTTCAGTGGGATGTTCATGGGGCAAAACCTTACGGGGAGGTTCGAAATCTAAACATACACCACTTTCTTGACAAGCATTGTATAAAAATTCAAACACATGCGCATCTACATTTGCTGGTTCTAATAAGGAGATAGGTGTTGGCGATCTTAAGGGTGATAGAGAAAATTTCTCTAATTTACCATAGTTTTTGAGACAGTCCTTTTTTCCTTGTATCGTGTAACCAAACCAGTGAACATACAGGTATTGAGATTTGTTTATTTGAATGTTATAATTTCTTTCTATCATTCACGGACACACTCCATTTGTTTGGCGGCTACTGTATGGATTCGATCAAGTCTACTTATAAGGTTTGTTGCATAATCAGAATGTGAACTGCGCACCACGGTCAGTGTGAATTTGTTTTTGGAATTCCGCACCGAGAAATAAATTCGGCAACAAATACTTTACATATGGTGGATGCCTTGATATCTGGTATAGGGTACACTTCTATCAAGCTATCCATTACATCGGTGCACCAACATCATATTGACCAATACTGTTTTTCTATATAGTTGAACTGGTTGTTCACTGAGATTGGTTGTTCGTATTGGTAAGTACGGTGACTAGTATTTACCACTGGCTTGGCAATTAGATTGTCTGTGAGCAAATGAATAACAGGTCTGATTTACCCATTTACTTTATATATATATGTATACCTTGTAATACTAGTATTTCCCCTAAAAAAATAATCTCACACAGTGGAAAAGTTTCTACGTCGTCATCAGACGAAATGTTGAAAATAGAATTTAAACAATGTTCATTCTGACAGGTAATAAATAAATTGATCATCAATTTCAATGGTCCTCTTTCGTCTATCTAATAAACATTTATGAAAATCAAATAACCATTGGTATATCTATGCCTGCAACAATGAGACGGCGATAAACTATTTTATTATTCAACTGTACTGCAAATACAGCAGTCCCCATCGGCAGATCTACACTTACGTTAGCCATACATAAAACACTGCATTCATTGGATAACACTGGCTTTAAACTCTTAGTCATGGTATTATACACAGATGAGTTATGGAAACTATGGACCATGTATCAATGAAACAATTTCAATTCATGTGAAAAACACTGACAGTTACAGATAAGCTATCAGGATTGGTTGAATTAATTTTACTTGATATCTCAAAACTATTGGACTCTTCAAAATCAATTTAGTTTCACCCACTGATATTTTCTCCGACCAATCATTTGGTCTGCCACTTTTCTTAGAATTGGATTGATAGGTTTGTTACTTAGGAACCGTTTGGATCTGTTATTTCAGAGTTGACATTTTCTTTCAAACGCCCGGAAACCCCACAACGGTAACAAGAAAAAGTTTTCTTATTTTTTTTCCAATTTCGCAAGACGACCCGAAATGTCATAAATTTTTCCAGACAAATGAATTTCACTATTTAGATCAAAATTATTATTTAACCTTAGTGTCATGTTTACGTCTACTATTTTGGAAGGTTTTATATGCATGAGCTACTTGAATAGTGTTATCAATACTTTTTGCTTTGGCCTAGAAAAAAGCCCGTTCCATGTCAACATCATTTATGGAATCAATAAACAATCGCGTGCTAATTGGTCTTTTACCTCCATCGGAGCTGAAGAATACGTTAATCTTACTAGACGTATGTCTTGGTTTAACACAGGTATTTCTTCATTCCGTCCGAGTATTTTACTTTTCTTTTGCGCCCTGTACATATCTGCTTGGTTTTCCGGTTGAAAAACGAAATGCTAAAGCGGGTGTTAGTTGTTTAAAATTAATCCATATGTCTGGAATTAAATCTGTTAACAAATTTTGGGCAGTGCCTCTTAAGCTTGTGGCTAGTTCTTAAAGTATTCTCCGTGTCAGACCATTTGTTGAATGCTGTAAGTACTGTAAACCAACTTATTTTCGCGGATACTTTTTTTTCGCGTTTATCCCTTTCTAGCTCATTTCGCGGCGATTTAATTTCGCTATTTTCAAATTTACTTGGTGTAGTTACGTAAGGAAAAATCCAAGTTTTACATATTCGCGACGATTTATATTTGCAATATTTTGCGAAAATCGCGAACATATATCGATCACGAAAATTAGTTGGTTTACAGTAATTAAAACTGAACTAAATAGTCTTCCCAATTACCCTCCCCATCATAAAGTGTAATTTAAAAAGTTAAATTTTGTTAAATTTAGTATTTTGTAAGTTAATATTACAATCACGCACAAAAATTGGTTCATCACTAATGCTAGCATAATTTGAGCTATTTGTTATTTCATCAGTACGGTATTCATGGTCGGTCCCGTTAACCCCAAATCTGAATCGTCCGCCGAACGTCAAAGGTAGTGCTTGGAATGTTGTCCCTTGGCAATGGGGTACGCCCCGGACCAAAATTTAAGGTAATTCAACAAAATCCCGTCTACCCCGTTCTGCCTCGGATTCACAAGACGCCATAGCTCGTCTTCAACTACCGGAGTCTACCTGAGCACTATCCATTGCTGTCTGACTCTAAAATTCATACCTAGACACTATGGGCGGGTTCTTGTGGTACATGAACTGACATTGTTTTTGGCTCTCCACCCACCTGTTTTACCTTTGTTTTCGAAATGCACAACCATTGTCCTATTTGAAACTATCGGGTTTTTTTGCTTGATCGCTGGCCACTTTCCTCCACGGTAATACATTACTTGACAATGGACGGTTGTCAGTCTGATGCATACCATCCTTATTGTATCTATCAACATTCACTTGTTAGGACAATTGATCTTGGTTCACTCTAATGCTTATCTATAAGGTCGGTGTCAGAAAAAGTTTCACAGGACCGAGATCGGGGAAGCACTGGTCTACCCTGGGCATTTAACCTAGGTGTTTCAAATTCATTTTCTGCTTCCGCGCGATCCATTTTCCTTTATAAATATTTATGCCTAATTTCAAATATAATAACAAATTTTCAAAAAAAAATATAAAAACGTAGGTACGTGCCTGCGCTGCAGACACTGTAACGAAAGCCGAGCGGTCGAGCCGTAGTGTAATGCTATAAAAAATGTTTTCTCTTAGTGCATTGCTATAAACATGTATTTTTGTAATAAAATACAAATATAGAGAACAAAGTGTACATTCAGTAACTCTTTCTTCGGTAGCGTTTTACTCTGGTATGTCCTGGTAAGGTTGGTTCCTCTGGTAAGGTAATACTTCGGATAAAAAGGGGTAGATTGTGGTATAGGTTTATAGCCTGTGTTGTGGTTCTTAGCATTGTGGTTGAGTTTCATAAAATTTGGACGAGCTCTTTTTTATCACGAATTAAATTCGTGAAAACGAATTACAAAATTAGTGATTACGATTTTGATTAGTGATTACGAATTTTTAATTCGTAATTCGTAATCTCGAATTCAAATTATATTAAAAAAAGGGCTTCCACAATAGAGAGGTGTAACCATAGAAGTTAAGAATATATCTCTGGTATAGGACGGGGTATCTGAATCCGGTTTGTGATATTCAATAATAAATAACAGGAGGTGGAATGGGCATTAAACCCTGTGCTATACCCTTAGGCGCAATGCCTAGGTATTGACATGGTAAGCAAGTATATTTACTGTCTTATTGTCTCCATTTGCCGGAGTGAATTTAAAGAATAAACGAATAACTTAACATTAAAAATGTGTCTGGATATTTAGCAATACGTTCTCTAAACTCATGCTTGAAAGAAAAATCCAATGAAATATGTAAACCAAAAAATGAAGTGAAATACCTTTTGGTGCTCGCTTTAAAAATGAACAGATGTTTCTCTGACCAAGCATAATCTCGCTCGTCTTAGAGGGACATTTTTAGTACTGTCACTTGAACAGAATAGTCAAGGAATATCTGTAAACAACATTAAAAAATTTCCCGTGCATTTACAACAACCGATATATGACCCTCTTGTCTCGTCTAAGGTGCTTAATAACACATATGGCAACTAAAATAAAGCCCCTTAAGTGTCTTATAGTGCAAGAAGATGGTGATTTTTTATATGGCTATATGTTTTAAGTAGCATTCTGTCTTATAAATTTAGGGCCTGTTATTTTACATGATGTTAACTTTGATATAAGTTTATGTTTCATACAAGTTAAAAAAAATCAGTGCAGATAGATTTTTTATAACTACAGTTGTGCATGCAACGTTTCGTTTTATTATTCTTACAAGAAGCTTTTAGGTATAAGTCAAAAAGACAACAACCCAACGAAACAAGAGGGTCATATATCGGTTGTTGTAAATGCACGGGAAATTTTTTAATGTTGTTTACAGATATTCCTTGACTATTCTGTTCAAGTGACAGTACTTAAAATGTCCCTCTAAGACAAGCGAGATTATGCTTGGTCAGAGAAACATCTGTTCATTTTTAAAGCGGGCACCAAAAGGTATTTTACTTCATTTTTTGGTTTACATATTTCATTGGATTTTTCTTTCAAGCATGAGTTTAGAGAACGTATTGCTAAATATCCAGACACATTTTTAATGTTAAGTTATTCGTTTATTCTTTAAATTTACCCCGGCAAATGGAGACAATAAGACAGTAAATATACTTGCTTACCATGTCAATACCTAGGCATTGCGCCTAAGGGTATAGCACAGGGTTTAATGCCCATACCACCTCCTGTTATTTATTATTGAATATCACAAACCGGATTCAGATACCCCGTCCTATACCAGAGATATATTCTTAACTTCTATGATTACACCTCTCTATTGTGGAAGCCCTTTTTTAAATATAATTTGAATTCGAGATTACGAATTAAAAATTCGTAATCACTAATCAAAATCGTAATCACTAATTTTGTAATTCGTTTTCACGAATTTAATTCGTGATAAAAGAGAGGCGAAAGATACCAAACAGACATTCAAACCCATAAGTCGAAAATAAACTGACAACGCCATGGCTAAACAAGAAAAAGACAAACAGACAAACAGACAAACATTAGTACACAAAACACAACATAGAAAACTGAAGACTGAGCAACCCGAACCCCACCAAAACAAGAGGTTATCTACGAATCTGAGAAATAAGTTACCCCATATTTTTGTTATTCGTGATCACAGATTAATTTCCAATTTCACAAATTGTATTTTTCGTTATGACGGATTAAATTTATAATAACGAATCTGTGGGATTAGTAATCACATTTAATATGTAATTCTTCATCATGAATTAATTACGTATTATTTATTTTCAAACCCGTGGCAACGATTTTTGTTTTAAATTGCAAAAACGAATCCGTTATAACTAATAAAGAAAACCTGTGATAAATCGTGAATTACAAAAATATGTATGTAATCACTTTGTAACGAATTACCATTCTTGATAACGAATTATATAATTCATGATAACGATTTAATCCGTAATCTCGATTCATCAAGTTCATTAAATCGAATTCTTAATAGGCTTTTTGGATATCATAAATGGGCTTCCGTATTCTAGTGCACCTTTTGCTATATCCCTGTGGAACATGCACCGCCACTTTTTGAAATTTTTGAAATTATTAAATAGAAAATTTGTATCTAAGTTATCTAAAAAATAAATAAGGTGTCTCGTGATTGTCAAAATGCATTTTACATTGAGAATGTCGGGCAATTTTTGACAAAATTAGTTACATTTATTTGACAATTTGTTAATTGTTCATAAACCCAGCAGTGGTGTTCTTCCGTTGTAAATTAATAGAATTAGAAATAAAGCAAAGAAACCCACTAAAGCTGTGTTCAACATAAAGTGAGGGAATTCCATCTAAAAGTTCCAATTGGACAATAAATGAGATGAAGAACAGCAATGGAGGCGCCTTTCCTTTCCTTTTGTTTTGTTTTTATCTTAATATGTACGTACTGATTTTCTTTTCAGAATTAATTCACAGTCTTCGTCCTTTGCCATTTTATAACTGACACTATCTTGCCTTGACACTATAAAGAGACAGTTTTGCCTCAGCTATATACTGTTTGACGTCACATAGTTTATATGGGTCCTGACGATAACTCAGTAGTACCCTACAGTAGTCACTATGTCTGTTTGTTCGTATGTCAACACTTTTTATATCGTAATATAAGTCAAGATTGTCTCGACCAAATAATTACAGTGTTGAAACCTATTCAAAGAAGGTCCCTTTCGATTTTTTTTTATAAATTTATACAAGCTCGGGGTAAAAAACTTAGTTTCTGGTTGAAAAAAAATATACAATTTTTGAGAAACTTCTGTTTTTGTTGTAGATTTTCATGCTATTTAAAATGGACTCCCAATCAAAAAACAAAGGGGGGCAATTTGGCTAATTAAACGGAGTTTTCGTTTAAAGATCACAATTGTTTTACTTTTCGTGCTACGATTTCAATATCAAATAACTTGTAGGTATGATATGCTATTCAAAATTGTTTGCAGGTGTCTACAATTTATATCTCTTAATAATTAAGGAAAAGATCAAGAGAAGGAGGTATCACACTTACAAATTTTATATTTATATGTTACAGTAGTTTATGTATGTTCAAACTGTTTTTTCATCGTACTACTAGACTTGATTATTGTTTTTTGTTGTTGTTTAAAATAATGTCTTATGTTGTAATATGCTCTTTGTGACCCCCATTGATGGAATATAAAACATTGTCTTCTTGTATCTTCTAAATGGTATGTGACTAATATAATTGAATTTCACATCTTTACATTACAGGTTACAACATTATAAAAAGTCATTGGGTTCCAATATACCTTAATAAAATTCTGCCAAAAAAATGTGCTTTCCCGTAGGGTTTTCTGCTGAATCATTATCGGAAATTTATTCTAGTTTGCCAAAAGAGTCAAAATCGGTCTCTTATAGTTCCTTTCCACATTTCAAGCATTTTTATGATTTTTCTATCACAATTCTGCATTTATAAATGGTGGACACTATAAATCTTGATTTACACATTAACCTATGTTAGCCCTTTGTCTAAGGGGAGATAAATCAGTGATATTACTTCATTTTTACAAGTAAAAAAGGTTGATACTAAATAATTTTATTATAAAATATTGCAAATATAATAATAATATGATACTTTTACAATGAAATCATGATAGGTATTTACACTGAAGTATGTATTATATATAATTGTACACACAGTCACATATATATATACAAATTGATGGATGTCTTTTCGAGTAAAATAAAACTGGTATAAACATCTTCCTATGTTAGCAAAATACAGAATTCAGTATTCCCTGGAATATATAAAAACAAATATAATTTCAAAACACTAAACTACTTTTTTGGAAATTAGATATAGCACTTTCATTTTAAAATCCCAAAAATCTACTAAATATAAATATAAAATACTGTTACAGTACAGTCTCCTAATATATATAACTTAATAATTAGTGTTGAAATAGTCATGGTGTAATCCCAACTTAGTAACAAACACATTCTGCATTATTTTTTAACATAGTAAATGGATTTCTTGCAGTTCAATTGATAAAATAAAATTAGACAAAAACAACTCGGATACTGAGATCAATTATACAGCAGAAATCTATACTGTCAATTTCAAATTTTGTTTACAAAATTTCAACAACAAAAAATACGATAAAAAACAAACGGTTTGCATATAGTATAATACACTGAAGATAGGAAATAACATAAACATTAATTAAGGTATAAAAAACTGCATAACAAAGATTACTAACAAATTTAAGTCATTAAAGATCCTCCGTATCTTTACATTCATAATTAAATATACTGTTACTATGGTAACAGTTTATTCATAATTTAATATACTGTTACTCACAAATTACAGTCGTTCTATAGTCAGTGTGACAAGTCTTGCTAGTAGTCGTATAGAAAGACTACAAACATAACCACTGGACTGATGATTGACTATAATTTACTCTTGTTAGTTAATCTTTTCTTTACAAGTTCGTTTAGTAGCGCTTCATGTACATGTACCATAAGATTACCTTGTTTGGTTTAATTATTCAATCAACACCTGATTGCAGTATAGAAAAATGACAAACAATTCACCTGACCATCTTGCAGTACTATAATATAAAAATAAGGAGATGTGGTATGATTATCAATGAGAAAAATATTTACCAGAGTTCCAAATTAAGTGGATATAAACAATTATAGGCAATCGTACGGCTTTCAACAATGAGAAAAACCATACCGTTTAGTCGGTTATAAAAGGCCCCAAAAATAAAGAGATGTGGTATGATTGTCAATGAGAAAACTATTTACCAGAGTTCCAAATGAAGTGGATATAAACAATTATAGGCAATCGTACGGCTTTTAACAATGAGAAAAACCATACCGTTTAGTCGGCTATAAAAGGCCCCGCCATGAAAAATTTAAACAATTCACTATTGAGAAAACTAACAGCCTGATTTAGAACAAAACAATTTACGAAAAATAACTACGACAGATATAAACCAACGACAACCACTGAACTACTTGTGACAAGCACAATAGAATAGCAGAGCAAACATAGCGTGCGATTTCCTTCTTTTCACACTTTATGAAGTTGGGGTTTTAACTTAAGTCTCCTTTATCATTTATTACAAAAACCAGAAGACCAGTGTAACAAATTTAATGAATTAATAAATACATTATTTGTCAATATTATAAACTGTAAGTGAATGACTGTCACATGAAAGCTGGTGACCAAATCTTTGGTTTCTGTTTATCAACTAGTAGGTGTAAATGTTTACAGTCGTTCTATAGTTAGTGTGACAAGTCTTGCTAGTAGTCGTATAGAAAGACTACAAACATGACCACTGGACTGATGATTGACTATAATTTACTTTTGTTAGTGAATCTATTCTTTACAAGTTCGTTTAGTAACGCTTCATGTACCTCAAGATTACCTTGTTTGATAAAATTATTCAATCAACACCTGATTGCAGTACATAGAAACTGAATGACAAACAATTCACCTGAACATCTTGCAGTACATAATATAAAAATAAGGAGATGTGGTATGATTGTCAATAAGAAAACTATCAAACAGAGTTCCAAATGAAGTTAATGCAAGCAATTATATGAAACAGTACGGCCGTCAACAATAATAACCTCAGTGTCAGGTATAGAGATGTGATTATTTTCTGTGACAAGTGCTTTTGACAATCCACAAGAACTTGCGGTCATCCGATGTTCAGTACTTCAGTACCTTGATTCTATACTGCAATCAGGTGTCGATTGAATAATAAAACCAAACAAGGTAATCTTAAGGTACATGAAGCGTTACTAAACGAACTTGTAAAGAAAAGATTAACTAACAAAAGTAAATTATAATCAATCACCAGTCCAGTGGTTATGTTTGTAGTCTTTCTATACGACTACTAGCAAGACTTGTCACACTAACTATAGAACGGCTGTAATCTCTCTGGTAAAACACATTAATGTGGTAGTGTGGTGTGAATACAACTTTCTTTGAAAGCAAACAATAACATCATTTATGCAACTCTTTTCACAAAAAAATATAACGATTAAAAATAATTGTAAAGATTAAAATTAATCGTGAGTTAGACTGAAATGTTTAGGAGTAATTTTACTCGTAATATTTTTTGTGAAAAGAGACACTGGTTATTAAATATCAATTATGTGTTAAAAATTCATTTCAGACCTTTAGTATTGTATATAAAATATTTATTTATAGTCTTATCTCTATATTATCAAATTTGTTGTTATGACAACATAAAAACTAGCATGGAAGCCAGTAGAACTAAGATTATGGATGATGAGATTGGTAGAGCTGCCAGGTAAGCAAACTGTGTAACTGTCTGGTCTATCAATGTTGTGCCTCCAGCTATAAAACAGAAAAAAAAACTACATTGTAGTACATTCAAACCTGCTTTAGAGACCAACTGTATTAAGCAAAAACCTGTGTTATAAGACATTAATTTTAGGTCCCTCGATCTGTAGTGCATTTCATATAGATTGAACCTGTATTAAAGGACCACCTGTCTTCTGAGATCACTATTTTGCTCTCCCTTAAGTGGTCTCTTAAAACAGGCTTCACTCTTCGTGTATTCATATTCTACAAACAGTGTTCCCGCTAGGATTTCAAAAGGGCAGGGAGCCAATCATGAAAAGGTCAGTTTAGCACGATGATTGATATTTCAAAAAGGGCATGTCAAACATTGTTTTATGTTAACTGCAGGGGTTTCAGCTAGGAGTTTTGAGGGTGTTTAGTCTCTTTTACGCTAGATGAAAATCAACCTTATTTTGGGTAACAGTATTAAAGGGACCATGCAAGGACGTATATTACGCAGGGCGTTTTGTAGAATTATTTTTATTTCATTAGTGAAATGAATTGTGCATGTCAGTTAAAATACTACACTAGATCTGCAATACAGTCAGGCCAAGGCTCCGTGTTGAAGACCGTACTTTGACCTATAATGGTTTACTTTTTTGACTTGGATGGAGAGTTGTCTCATTGGCACTCATACCACATCTTCTTATATCTAGGAACAATACCTTAATTACATTTTCTCCAGGGGCCAACCTGGATCCCAATACGTTTTTCCAAGGGCCCAGTAGAAATTTTAAGGCCCTACCAGGGTATTTTTACTACAGGTACATACTTATTAATAGTCTTGAATGTTCTTATAAAGGCAATAATATATGTTTGAAATACCTAATACATGTAGCCCAGTGTTTCTGATTATGATAGAAATATTAAATAAATTATAATAAACCAGATTGAGCTTTTCAGAATTAAAATCCATTTAACCATGTCTTTTCAGACTGTTCAACTTATATTTGTAATATTATACATAAAAAAATCCCCCCCCCCCTTTTTCCATTTTACACACCCCTAAATGTAGAGTATTAAGTATTATCAGTTTCACCCCAAGAAAGTATTCATTTTTAATGAAATAATCTTAGCAGTTAATCAAAATGAAAATCTTACTGTCTATATTTAACAATGAAATGTAACTGTTTCTTGTTAAAGGGGTTTTCCGAATTTTCCCGCCAAAAAAGCACATTGCTTTCAACAAATGTAAACAAAGCAGTCAATTTGTGATCATGGATTACAGCTTTAATTAATTTAATTTGGATATAGATATACAATGAAAGGTACAGTCAAGCATTGTTTTTACTTTCTTCTGGATTAAAACTAGTTAAAAAGATCAATTTAAAAAAAAAATCTTTGACATAACAACAGACGATCTACGGATACATCTAACGCAAATTGTCATCTTTTGAGAAACATTGAAATTGAAATGCTGACTGACCGAATTTAATGAGAAAAATTATTACAAGTCTAGGTTAGTCTATGGAAAGGTATATACTATGAAATTTAGAGCGAGGGGCTTGCCCCAAGCTCTTAATTTCATAGTATATACCTTTCCATAGACTATCCAATTTAGCACATATTTACAACTCGAGTAATCTTTTAATTGGTCTATTGATAGTTTATTTTGGCTGACTTCTTGTATCACAGGTGTTTGTAAAACGGAGCTCATTAACGAATTTTGTAAATCTACTCACTAGTATCATTGTAAAATATGTGATTTCAAAAAGCCCTTCACTCCAGAATGAATGGATGGTAGCTGCTGGTGTAAGTATGTATACTGATATAAAGCGGTGTTTTACTATACATGTTCTTCTTACAAGGTAAGATGACAAAATAAATTGACCAAAAGCAGGCAATAATTAAATTGCAGTGGAAGCTTTACATGTTTTGAAAACATTTTTTTAATTTCACAGTAAAACTAAAGCTATAATAAATTTGAAACATATAGATAGTTTGTCCCCAAAGATATAGTCTAGCAGATAGGCATTAAAAAGCAACTACAAATAGATCAGAGATTATAGGTTTTGTGTTGTTTTTTTTTTTTATTAGTTCAAAGTAAAAACTAAAAGATTTATCAGAATATGTTTATAAATATATATATATATAGGTGGCACATTATCTTCAGACATAATCACAGTTTTTCAATTCATGACATCGTCCTGAACATGCATGAAATATTTGCCACTGGACATTAAGCAACCAATAATCAATAAATCAATCAATTCATGACGAAATAGATCACTTTCCTTAAGAAAGTTTAAAAAATTATCACCAAGTTGCTTTAATTTTCCTTCACAAGGTTTCATAGTACACACTTTTCTGTGTACAAAGTAATTGCATGGATGATACATTATCATAGTTTTAAGATATCGTTGTACTCTAATCAAGGTATAAAGAACCATATGTATTACCCTTTATTCAAATGATAAAATTTGCAATTGTCAAAAACATTTTTTAGATCCAAAGATTTTAATAGCAGGATATTTAAAAATCAATGTGAAAACTAATTACAAACTATTTAATTTAATTTGGAACACAGCATTTTATTTCAAAATAGCCAGTGGCAATTTTTGTTTTAAATATCTTGATTACGATACAATGAAATCTTACCCTTGTGGTCATTCATGCTAGTTACTTAGTATACAGGAAAAGTATGTACTATGAAAATTAGAAGGCAAATATAAGCAATTTGATTGGACGAGAAGTTGTAAGTATGTGCTAATGGTAAATTATGAAGTTTAATTAACGGATTAATGACCCATCCTTTGTCGATAAGCGGATTATCTGTAATCACAACTTATTACACTAGCTGTAAATGTTAATTAGCTGAGGGTCATAAACTTGTCATAAATATGAAGACAGGTAGAATAATTGTATTTTCATTCAAAATATTACGGCAATAAAGGCATGGACTTACGAAAAAAGGCAGGGCGTCTTAAAAAGGGCAAAATAAAAAGTATACGACGGGCGGGAGACGGACGCAAAGTGGTGGCAATAGTTCACACCGACCCTTCAGTCCAGGTAAACTTACATCAAGAGGTTCAAAATAACATCATTTTGAATAAAATTATTTGATAATAATGTGAAAGTCTGATCAGTTATTTAGAGCGGGAATGCTGAAACAAGAAACATAGTATCAAATATGCGCAAAAATAATAAACTGTGCAGACTTCAGCTTAACCCAGCAAACACATAACATTTTTAAAACATTTTTTAAATGTCATAAGGACGTCTTTCAGAAAACATTGCAATAATATATCATTTGAACATCAAAAGAATGTTTATTGTAATGTTTTAATTCTAACATTAAAGTAAAATGTTTTTACAACATCCAAACAATATTGTTTGTTAATATCTTTTATTCACGTTTTCGAATATTGTTTTAAAATATACCGCACATATTTGTATAATATCAAAATTTATATTATCTTCATTAGGTATTTTGTGTTGTTAAAACATTTAAAGTAAATATTTTCCAAATATCCCCAAAACATTCTGACAAAAACGTTTTGCAGAAAATATAGTTTTGCTATTTGAATAAAAATTAATGTTTTAAAACGTAAAATTAAAACGTTTTACATTTAACATCTGACAAATATCGGCTAAATGTTTCCTATAAAATATTTTGCCATTCACTTTAATCAATATTCATACTGATACTTTATTCAACATTTTACGGATATAAAAATAACATGTTACTTAAACTTTGTTCAAAATCCCACAGACAATGTTTTATGGAATTAGCTTGTTGTTGTTTTTCCCCCATTATTTTATAACACTGTAAATCTTATCAATACTTTAATCATAAAGTCAGATTTTATTTCTTCTAATATCAATATTCAAAAGAGTCAACTTTATATTAAGCTATAATGTATTAATAAACAATAACTTTTCTACAAAAGCCGAGAAGGATCATTCAGAATTCAAAATTCAAAATTTACCGAATGTCATTTCAATCATTTTTCGAATGTGTCATGTTTTTCCTCAGTTCATAACTTGAGAATCATTCATAATGTTTTCATTTTCCTCGTACGATACATTATGTCACTCAGTGATGTATCAGTGAATAATTGGACTTTTCCAGAGCGATAAAATAGTAACTTGCAAGGCACAATTCACAATACACTTATATCATAGTTTAGTCGAAAAATTGGGCGCCAGTAGGTCACGTTTAAAAATTACCCGATGCTAAACCGATCCGAACATTCATAAAGGTCAAAGGTTAGACGCAGATCCATGCATGCTTTGGTGTTAGATGGGGGGCTCCTTGAAATTAGGCATTAGAGGATTTTATTTTGACGCAAAATTGGCTGTAAATGTACCTTTATTACACATTTTTTTTCTTTTTTAAATGGGGGGGGGGGGTGGCAAGTGCGCTCCCGCTTGAATCCGCACCTGCTGGTAAATAAACGGGGCTTATTACATACTTAAATGTTTTCAGATACTATGAAGCTTAAATCTGTTACCTATTCCAAATTCCATATATTAAATTTATTTGCATTTGTTTAGTTTGCAGGTGAATCTTTCTGTGGCAAATTGTACCATCTACATTTATACAACACAAAAATTCATTGCGTCCGCTTTTCGGTGTAGTGAATAAGAATAATTGTCAGGTGTAGAATTAGAGAATAGGCAAGCGAAGAGCGCAATGCCTCCACTGAGGTGACCAATCGATGGAGACCGTAGCGATGTTTTTTTTATTCACACAGGGAACAAATTGAGAATTCTATGCTGTAAGAAATAAAGCGAGAAATCAAGCATTTTCGCATTGTGTCAGAAAAGACAAATTTTCTTACATCGTACAGACGAACAAGCGTAAGGGTTAAAACTAATGCCCCCTACGCGGAGGCTGAGATTTTTCCGGTGACACGTCTGTGTATACCTTCGTATAGGAATAGTCCATTTATAAGAATGGGGTAGGCTGAAAAGTGTGTGTGTGTGGAAAAAGGGGTGGGGGATGGTGGGGGACAAACTTCTGAAAGTGACAAGCAAAAAAAACTATTTTCTATATAGTGTTACAGTCTTAAAGTTAGTCATTGTCCTCTTTCATTTTCAGTATTTAGTTTCAATGTTTGGCTTAAAATTGGAGGGGGCATAGTTTTGTACCTCTTTTTGCCCCTGGTTCCTACGCTAGTAGATAAACTTTACATAGAAAAAAGTGTACGAAGACTATTAGTGCCCCAAGCCTATCATATTGGAGTCACGTTCGCTTGGAAATGCCCCCTTTTTTATTTGTTAATTTTTAATTTAAATAAAAGTAATTTTTTTCATTTCTTCAGTACTTTTACTTATCCCCCCCCCCCTCCTTTTTAACGTATTTTTGCTATTATCGTTTGATTTAACGTTAAGAGTATTGTATGACCGATGCCCCTGTATTCCAATTTTTACTAAATTCCAAAAATGAAATTTAAAAGGAGGGTCCAATCCTCTAAGCGCCTGTGACTGGAGATCTTGTAGAATTCGAGAATTAATCATGAGAAAGCACCTTTAAGAAGGGAATCACATTTTCTTAAAATCTCATTATTTTTACAATTTGAAAACATTATTAATTTTCATGAAAACAGTCTCAAATACATTTGTCTTACTACATTTGTAATATATCAGAAGCTGTTCTGGTAATTTTTAACATTTGACATAGTTTTCATTTGTTCAGTTTTATGCGTGAAACAGATTACAACGACGTTCACATTTAACATGTTGACGACAAGATTTGCGTCATCAGTAATGGTTGCGGTAATCTGGGTGACGGTTTAAAAACAAGAGAACGATTTTCAACTTTCGTGTGTTCAACATTATCTTTATATCTTATGTAGGTAAACTATTGTAGATAAAACACATAAGTATTTTGAAACGCACTTGGTTATTGTCATATATGTGTATTCATGTTTATTTAAAATTTAAATGTGTGGTTCCTCTATGCTTCGCCTCCTGGGTGATTGTGGACTGTATGTCGATCATGCAAGTGTCTGCAGAAGGGAAAAATACAAACTTTATTACAATCTATTATTGCTGCTTTTTGTGCATTTTTTTCTCTCTATAATATCATATATTTATGATAACAATTCTAGTATATCATATCGATGCATCTCACTTGCCATCTTATTGGCGACTAATTATTTATTAGCTACTGATCTGCATTCTCAAATCAATTGAGGTCAAAAACCGAGTGTCTTGGCTTGTCGATTTCAACTGTAGAACGTGTACATTTACAGTGTTTATTGTTTGAATTTATTGTTAGAAAAGTAGTTTGTACTTGTGACAGTTTAATGAAATTGTGTGCTTTGTTAGGACTTTTTACCGTCTGCTCGGAGACGGTATTAAGAGTTGAACAATGCACAGTCTACGGGCTAAATGCTACTTACTATCTGATTGGAAGATATTACTGACTCTATAATAGTTATGTTCGTTGATTGGTTGGGAGAATTCGAAACCTAATAAATGTCTTTTAATCTCGTAGAGTGTTGGATTTGAACTCTTTATTTTAGTAATTAGATTTTGCCTGGTTACCAATCATGCATGTCGGTACACAGGTAACACTAATCTATTAATGGTCAAAACTCCTGAAATTTTGTAAACACACACGTGATTGTCTCACCTTCTACATCCAGTCGCTCACTGTTACGTACATTTTTAATGATTTTATACATGAAAACATAGGAAACACAGCACATGCTTTTCTCTTAAGTTATAGATATTTATACTTAGCATATGCTTTGTATAATCCAAAGGCAACAAAAACATTGAAAAACGGAGATATATCCAAATCTTATTTTCGGTTAATATTAATTTACACGGGAATCCTTATCCTGAGTCTTTATCTGAAGGGGCGGCGGCGGTGGCACTTCGGCCTTTTCAAGGTAGGGGTGAGCAGCTGAGACATCCAATACCCCACCCTTTTCATATATTTTGAATAACAAAAGAACATACTTTAGCTATCATATTTGTTTTTACAATAAGTATGCCTACTGTACATATAGCTATCATTGTTACGCTATGTAATGGGGAGATAAAAAGTTATGACAAATTTCTTAAGCATTTACGACAGTGATTTTAATTCAGTGCATCTGTAAATAAATATCGACATGTGATTAGTTTTAGTTTCAATCATCAACCTTGATTTATATATATATATATATATATAGATATATATATATATATATATATATATATATATGAATAGCAAAAAAAAAAAAAGAAAAAGAATTCAGATATTACTTAAAGCAATGAGCAGGGTCAGGAACAAACTTCTAATAATCGTTTCGAGGTTTATTGACTATTTATACTATACATGTTATGTGAGAGAAAGAGAAATAAAAGAAAATTATAAATTTAAAAGACGAAAATACTGTTGGCATTTTAAAAGACTATTCTTAATTGTATATGTTTTCTACAAATTCAAAATAGTAAAACGAGTATAAGTATACATATAATATGATCATAAAGCAAAAAGATACTTATATGTCAACATGCGAACGGTCTCCCACAAAACATTATGTCAATCAAGTATTTTAAGTTTTGAAGGGTAAATACGATAAGGGCATTATTAGTCAACCAACATTTAATGGTATAATAGTAAATAAATTTGAAGACATGTACAACTAAAACAATAACAAACGATACAGGTTGCAATTCTGTAAATATAGACAATGCAATTTCCCATAGGAACTCCCTTTGCGGCTAAAACTGTGACACTTTTACTATGAAGTTTCGTGAAAAAAAATATCCTAGAACGGAAAGTTTATACACTACTATTTTATTCAAAGGTCAAAATATAGGGCTGTGCGGCATATTTTCAACATTTATATGCCTGGAACTTCTAAGAGTTTAAACTTATACTAAAATTCTATACTACCCTTACCTCCATTTTTGGACCTCCTAAGAATTAAAATTTAGGCGCTACCATGTTTTTCTATACTGGTTACATTCCCAAGTGATGTCTCTATGAAATGAAACACAGAGATCATAAATGGGAACCAGTACGTTAACAAATTAACATATCTATGAATATTAAATATCTCCCCAAAAGAGGCGTGGTTTGAGAAACAGCTGTATTTACAAAGTGCAACCTATACAAACATTTTTTTTCAAATAGAAAACTCTCTAAAAACACTTTTTCTCACAACAATACTTATTTATCAGAATTATAGCCTTAAAGAAATCACTGCATATACTCTAAGTTTCCTTTACCAGTACATTATATACCCCTACCCCTGTTTCAATTTTTTAAAGAATTTGAAAACAAGACTTTAATTATTGCCAGCTTACCCTATGTGCATGTTTTCTGACATGAACTGTCTAAAACCTGTTTGAAACTATTCTGATAACAAATTGAAAGCATTTTGAAATACTATAAATGTAATGTTTAGTAGTTAATCATTCCAACATTCAAGATTATACAAAGTATCCAATCCTACCTGTGTCTCCAGTCCACATCTTACTGTATGCCTATTTGTCAATGAAAGTTCATAATTTCTGCCTCAAATGGTCAGTTTAGAATTCATGTTACAACAGTATCATCCCTAACCATATATCTAACATAAGTTAGTTAATATATGAACTAGAAGTGTTTAAACAAAGCCATATTTGCAAAAGTTGTATTTATGAAGATATCAGTCTGGTGCATAAATTCACTAAAAGTTTGATAGAAATGACTGCTTACATCTGATTTTTGCATAACTTCCTAGCACAGTTATTGTTTTCTTTACAAAAGACCTTTAAAATAATAAAATCATAGCATTTAGAAGTTAAATTATCTGTTTTATGACCCAGGGAAGGCATTTTTCTCTGTTTTTTGCCCCTGGGGCCTCACATTTCCTAAAATTTTTCCCTGTTTCTAGCAATGTGGAATATTTGGTACATATTTAGGATAGAACACACTATTGTAAGTTTTACTGAGGTCTTTTTGTAATTCTAGCTTGTACTTTTTATGCCGCAGTCACAAAAAAGCACATTTAGGTGTTACAGCTTACTTTTGGGTTATCGACAGGACAAAAACACCCCACCTAAAATATTTAAGAAGGATCAATGAGTTGCAATGACTGCGAAGAGTAAATATAAGCACTTCTTAACAATTTATATTACAAATAGGCATATATTATGAATTTATTTTTAATTCAGGGCTTTAAGTAAACAATGCATACTGTAAACTGTGAATTTATGCTGACTCATCATAGTTTAGGCCCAGGATTTTCTCAATCAGAATCTTCATGAAATATTTATAAAACTTCATATTTGAGTTAAATTCTTCAAAATCTGAGATAAACAAGATTTTGTGAAATTCTGTATGTTCTAATTTTTAACCCTATATAGGTTGCAATTCTGTAAATATAGACAATGCAATTTGCCATAGGAACTTCCTTTGCGGCTAAAACTGTGACACTTTTACTATGAAGTTTCGGGAAAAATAATATCCTAGAACGGAAAGTTTATATGCACTACCATTTTATTCAAAGGTCAAAATATAGGGCTGTGCGGCATATTTTCAACATTTATATGCCTGGAACTTCTAAGAGTTTAAACTTATACTAAAATTCTATACTACCCTTACCTCCATTTTTGGACCTCCTAAGAATTAAAATTTAGGCGCTACCATGTTTTTCTATACTGGTTACATTCCCAAGTGATGTCTCTATGAAATGAAACACAGAGATCATAAATGGGAACCAGTACGTTAACAAATTAACATATCTATGAATATTAAATATCTCCCCAAAAGAGGCGTGGTTTGAGAAACAGCTGTATTTACAAAGTGCAACCTATACAAACATTTTTTCAAATAGAAAACTCTCTAAAAACACTTTTTCTCACAACAATACTTATTTATCAGAATTATAGCCTTAAAGAAATCACTGCATATACTCTAAGTTTCCTTTTACAGTACATTATATACCCCTACCCCTGTTTCAATTTTTTAAAGAATTTGAAAACAAGACTTTAATTATTGCCAGCTTACCCTATGTGCATGTTTTCTGACATGAACTGTCTAAAACCTGTTTGACACTATTCTGATAACAAATTGAAAGCATTTTGAAATACTATAAATGTAATGTTTAGTAGTTAATCATTCCAACATTCAAGATTATACAAAGTATCCAATCCTACCTGTGTCTCCAGTCCACATCTTACTGTATGCCTATTTGTCAATGAAAGTTCATAATTTCTGCCTCAAATGGTCAGTTTAGAATTCATGTTACAACAGTATCATCCCTAACCATATATCTAACATAAGTTAGTTAATATATGAACTAGAAGTGTTTAAACAAAGCCATATTTGCAAAAGTTGTATTTATGAAGATATCAGTCTGGTGCATAAATTCACTAAAAGTTTGATAGAAATGACTGCTTACATCTGATTTTTGCATAACTTCCTAGCACAGTTATTGTTTTCTTTACAAAAGACCTTTAAAATAATAAAATCATAGCATTTAGAAGTTAAATTATCTGTTTTATGACCCAGGGGAAGGCATTTTTCTCTGTTTTTTGCCCCTGGGGCCTCACATTTCCTAAAATCTTTCCCTGTTTCTAGCAATGTGGAATATTTGGTACATATTTAGGATAGAACACACTATTGTAAGTTTTACTGAGGTCTTTTTGTAATTCTAGCTTGTACTTTTTATGCCGCAGTCACAAAAAAGCACATTTAGGTGTTACAGCTTACTTTTGGGTTATCGACAGGACAAAAACACCCCACCTAAAATATTTAAGAAGGATCAATGAGTTGCAATGACTGCGAAGAGTAAATATAAGCACTTCTTAACAATTTATATTACAAATAGGCATATATTATGAATTTATTTTTAATTCAGGGCTTTAAGTAAACAATGCATACTGTAAACTGTGAATTTATGCTGACTCATCATAGTTTAGGCCCAGGATTTTCTCAATCAGAATCTTCATGAAATATTTATAAAACTTCATATTTGAGTTAAATTCTTCAAAATCTGAGATAAACAAGATTTTGTGAAATTCTGTATGTTCTAATTTTTAACCCTATATAGGTTGCAATTCTGTAAATATAGACAATGCAATTTGCCATAGGAACTTCCTTTGCGGCTAAAACTGTGACACTTTTACTATGAAGTTTCGGGAAAAATAATATCCTAGAACGGAAAGTTTATATGCACTACCATTTTATTCAAAGGTCAAAATATAGGGCTGTGCGGCATATTTTCAACATTTATATGCCTGGAACTTCTAAGAGTTTAAACTTATACTAAAATTCTATACTACCCTTACCTCCATTTTTGGACCTCCTAAGAATTAAAATTTAGGCGCTACCATGTTTTTCTATACTGGTTACATTCCCAAGTGATGTCTCTATGAAATGAAACACAGAGATCATAAATGGGAACCAGTACGTTAACAAATTAACATATCTATGAATATTAAATATCTCCCCAAAAGAGGCGCGGTTTGAGAAACAGCTGTATTTACAAAGTGCAACCTATACAAACATTTTTTCAAATAGAAAACTCTCTAAAAACACTTTTTCTCACAACAATACTTATTTATCAGAATTATAGCCTTAAAGAAATCACTGCATATACTCTAAGTTTCCTTTTACAGTACATTATATACCCCTACCCCTGTTTCAATTTTTTAAAGAATTTGAAAACAAGACTTTAATTATTGCCAGCTTACCCTATGTGCATGTTTTCTGACATGAACTGTCTAAAACCTGTTTGACACTATTCTGATAACAAATTGAAAGCATTTTGAAATACTATAAATGTAATGTTTAGTAGTTAATCATTCCAACATTCAAGATTATACAAAGTATCCAATCCTACCTGTGTCTCCAGTCCACATCTTACTGTATGCCTATTTGTCAATGAAAGTTCATAATTTCTGCCTCAAATGGTCAGTTTAGAATTCATGTTACAACAGTATCATCCCTAACCATATATCTAACATAAGTTAGTTAATATATGAACTAGAAGTGTTTAAACAAAGCCATATTTGCAAAAGTTGTATTTATGAAGATATCAGTCTGGTGCATAAATTCACTAAAAGTTTGATAGAAATGACTGCTTACATCTGATTTTTGCATAACTTCCTAGCACTGTTATTGTTTTCTTTACAAAAGACCTTTAAAATAATAAAATCATAGCATTTAGAAGTTAAATTATCTGTTTTATGACCCAGGGGAAGGCATTTTTCTCTGTTTTTTGCCCCTGGGGCCTCACATTTCCTAAAATTTTTCCCTGTTTCTAGCAATGTGGAATATTTGGTACATATTTAGGATAGAACACACTATTGTAAGTTTTACTGAGGTCTTTTTGTAATTCTAGCTTGTACTTTTTATGCCGCAGTCACAAAAAAGCACATTTAGGTGTTACAGCTTACTTTTGGGTTATCGACAGGACAAAAACACCCCACCTAAAATATTTAAGAAGGATCAATGAGTTGCAATGACTGCGAAGAGTAAATATAAGCACTTCTTAACAATTTAAATTACAAATAGGCATATATTATGAATTTATTTTTAATTCAGGGCTTTAAGTAAACAATGCATACTGTAAACTGTGAATTTATGCTGACTCATCATAGTTTAGGCCCAGGATTTTCTCAATCTTCATGAAATATTTATAAAACTTCATATTTGAGTTAAATTCTTCAAAATCTGAGATAAACAAGATTTTGTGAAATTCTGTATGTTCTAATTTTTAACCCTATATAGGTTGCAATTCTGTAAATATAGACAATGCAATTTGCCATAGGAGCTCCCTTTGCGGCTAAAACTGTGACACTTTTACTATGAAGTTTCGTGAAAAATAATATCCTAGAACGGAAAGTTTATATGCACTACCATTTTATTCAAAGGTCAAAATATAGGGCTGTGCGGCATATTTTCAACATTTATATGCCTGGAACTTCTAAGAGTTTAAACTTATACTAAAATTCTATACTACCCTTACCTCCATTTTTGGACCTCCTAAGAATTAAAATTTAGGCGCTACCATGTTTTTCTATACTGGTTACATTCCCAATTGATGTCTCTATGAAATGAAACACAGAGATCATAAATGGGAACCAGTACGTTAACAAATTAACATATCTATGAATATTAAATATCTCCCCAAAAGAGGCGTGGTTTGAGAAACAGCTGTATTTACAAAGTGCAACCTATACAAACATTTTTTCAAATAGAAAACTCTCTAAAAACACTTTTTCTCACAACAATACTTATTTATCAGAATTATAGCCTTAAAGAAATCACTGCATATACTCTAAGTTTCCTTTTACAGTACATTATATACCCCTACCCCTGTTTCAATTTTTTAAAGAATTTGAAAACAAGACTTTAATTATTGCCAGCTTACCCTATGTGCATGTTTTCTGACATGAACTGTCTAAAACCTGTTTGACACTATTCTGATAACAAATTGAAAGCATTTTGAAATACTATAAATGTAATGTTTAGTAGTTAATCATTCCAACATTCAAGATTATACAAAGTATCCAATCCTACCTGTGTCTCCAGTCCACATCTTACTGTATGCCTATTTGTCAATGAAAGTTCATAATTTCTGCCTCAAATGGTCAGTTTAGAATTCATGTTACAACAGTATCATCCCTAACCATATATCTAACATAAGTTAGTTAATATATGAACTAGAAGTGTTTAAACAAAGCCATATTTGCAAAAGTTGTATTTATGAAGATATCAGTCTGGTGCATAAATTCACTAAAAGTTTGATAGAAATGACTGCTTACATCTGATTTTTGCATAACTTCCTAGCACAGTTATTGTTTTCTTTACAAAAGACCTTTAAAATAATAAAATCATAGCATTTAGAAGTTAAATTATCTGTTTTATGACCCAGGGGAAGGCATTTTTCTCTGTTTTTTGCCCCTGGGGCCTCACATTTCCTAAAATTTTTCCCTGTTTCTAGCAATGTGGAATATTTGGTACATATTTAGGATAGAACACACTATTGTAAGTTTTACTGAGGTCTTTTTGTAATTCTAGCTTGTACTTTTTATGCCGCAGTCACAAAAAAGCACATTTAGGTGTTACAGCTTACTTTTGGGTTATCGACAGGACAAAAACACCCCACCTAAAATATTTAAGAAGGATCAATGAGTTGCAATGACTGCGAAGAGTAAATATAAGCACTTCTTAACAATTTAAATTACAAATAGGCATATATTATGAATTTATTTTTAATTCAGGGCTTTAAGTAAACAATGCATACTGTAAACTGTGAATTTATGCTGACTCATCATAGTTTAGGCCCAGGATTTTCTCAATCTTCATGAAATATTTATAAAACTTCATATTTGAGTTAAATTCTTCAAAATCTGAGATAAACAAGATTTTGTGAAATTCTGTATGTTCTAATTTTTAACCCTATATAGGTTGCAATTCTGTAAATATAGACAATGCAATTTGCCATAGGAACTCCCTTTGCGGCTAAAACTGTGACACTTTTACTATGAAGTTTCGTGAAAAATAATATCCTAGAACGGAAAGTTTATATGCACTACCATTTTATTCAAAGGTCAAAATATAGGGCTGTGCGGCATATTTTCAACATTTATATGCCTGGAACTTCTAAGAGTTTAAACTTATACTAAAATTCTATACTACCCTTACCTCCATTTTTGGACCTCCTAAGAATTAAAATTTAGGCGCTACCATGTTTTTCTATACTGGTTACATTCCCAATTGATGTCTCTATGAAATGAAACACAGAGATCATAAATGGGAACCAGTACGTTAACAAATTAACATATCTATGAATATTAAATATCTCCCCAAAAGAGGCGTGGTTTGAGAAACAGCTGTATTTACAAAGTGCAACCTATACAAACATTTTTTCAAATAGAAAACTCTCTAAAAACACTTTTTCTCACAACAATACTTATTTATCAGAATTATAGCCTTAAAGAAATCACTGCATATACTCTAAGTTTCCTTTTACAGTACATTATATACCCCTACCCCTGTTTCAATTTTTTAAAGAATTTGAAAACAAGACTTTAATTATTGCCAGCTTACCCTATGTGCATGTTTTCTGACATGAACTGTCTAAAACCTGTTTGACACTATTCTGATAACAAATTGAAAGCATTTTGAAATACTATAAATGTAATGTTTAGTAGTTAATCATTCCAACATTCAAGATTATACAAAGTATCCAATCCTACCTGTGTCTCCAGTCCACATCTTACTGTGTGCCTATTTGTCAATGAAAGTTCATAATTTCTGCCTCAAATGGTCAGTTTAGAATTCATGTTACAACAGTATCATCCCTAACCATATATCTAACATAAGTTAGTTAATATATGAACTAGAAGTGTTTAAACAAAGCCATATTTGCAAAAGTTGTATTTATGAAGATATCAGTCTGGTGCATAAATTCACTAAAAGTTTGATAGAAATGACTGCTTACATCTGATTTTTGCATAACTTCCTAGCACAGTTATTGTTTTCTTTACAAAAGACCTTTAAAATAATAAAATCATAGCATTTAGAAGTTAAATTATCTGTTTTATGACCCAGGGGAAGGCATTTTTCTCTGTTTTTTGCCCCTGGGGCCTCACATTTCCTAAAATTTTTCCCTGTTTCTAGCAATGTGGAATATTTGGTACATATTTAGGATAGAACACACTATTGTAAGTTTTACTGAGGTCTTTTTGTAATTCTAGCTTGTACTTTTTATGCCGCAGTCACAAAAAAGCACATTTAGGTGTTACAGCTTACTTTTGGGTTATCGACAGGACAAAAACACCCCACCTAAAATATTTAAGAAGGATCAATGAGTTGCAATGACTGCGAAGAGTAAATATAAGCACTTCTTAACAATTTAAATTACAAATAGGCATATATTATGAATTTATTTTTAATTCAGGGCTTTAAGTAAACAATGCATACTGTAAACTGTGAATTTATGCTGACTCATCATAGTTTAGGCCCAGGATTTTCTCAATCTTCATGAAATATTTATAAAACTTCATATTTGAGTTAAATTCTTCAAAATCTGAGATAAACAAGATTTTGTGAAATTCTGTATGTTCTAATTTTTAACCCTATATAGGTTGCAATTCTGTAAATATAGACAATGCAATTTGCCATAGGAACTCCCTTTGCGGCTAAAACTGTGACACTTTTACTATGAAGTTTCGTGAAAAATAATATCCTAGAACGGAAAGTTTATATGCACTACCATTTTATTCAAAGGTCAAAATATAGGGCTGTGCGGCATATTTTCAACATTTATATGCCTGGAACTTCTAAGAGTTTAAACTTATACTAAAATTCTATACTACCCTTACCTCCATTTTTGGACCTCCTAAGAATTAAAATTTAGGCGCTACCATGTTTTTCTATACTGGTTACATTCCCAATTGATGTCTCTATGAAATGAAACACAGAGATCATAAATGGGAACCAGTACGTTAACAAATTAACATATCTATGAATATTAAATATCTCCCTTAAAGAGGCGTGGTTTGAGAAACAGCTGTATTTACAAAGTGCAACCTATACAAACATTTTTTCAAATAGAAAACTCTCTAAAAACACTTTTTCTCACAACAATACTTATTTATCAGAATTATAGCCTTAAAGAAATCACTGCATATACTCTAAGTTTCCTTTTACAGTACATTATATACCCCTACCCCTGTTTCAATTTTTTAAAGAATTTGAAAACAAGACTTTAATTATTGCCAGCTTACCCTATGTGCATGTTTTCTGACATGAACTGTCTAAAACCTGTTTGACACTATTCTGATAACAAATTGAAAGCATTTTGAAATACTATAAATGTAATGTTTAGTAGTTAATCATTCCAACATTCAAGATTATACAAAGTATCCAATCCTACCTGTGTCTCCAGTCCACATCTTACTGTATGCCTATTTGTCAATGAAAGTTCATAATTTCTGCCTCAAATGGTCAGTTTAGAATTCATGTTACAACAGTATCATCCCTAACCATATATCTAACATAAGTTAGTTAATATATGAACTAGAAGTGTTTAAACAAAGCCATATTTGCAAAAGTTGTATTTATGAAGATATCAGTCTGGTGCATAAATTCACTAAAAGTTTGATAGAAATGACTGCTTACATCTGATTTTTGCATAACTTCCTAGCACAGTTATTGTTTTCTTTACAAAAGACCTTTAAAATAATAAAATCATAGCATTTAGAAGTTAAATTATCTGTTTTATGACCCAGGGGAAGGCATTTTTCTCTGTTTTTTGCCCCTGGGGCCTCACATTTCCTAAAATTTTTCCCTGTTTCTAGCAATGTGGAATATTTGGTACATATTTAGGATAGAACACACTATTGTAAGTTTTACTGAGGTCTTTTTGTAATTCTAGCTTGTACTTTTTATGCCGCAGTCACAAAAAAGCACATTTAGGTGTTACAGCTTACTTTTGGGTTATCGACAGGACAAAAACACCCCACCTAAAATATTTAAGAAGGATCAATGAGTTGCAATGACTGCGAAGAGTAAATATAAGCACTTCTTAACAATTTAAATTACAAATAGGCATATATTATGAATTTATTTTTAATTCAGGGCTTTAAGTAAACAATGCATACTGTAAACTGTGAATTTATGCTGACTCATCATAGTTTAGGCCCAGGATTTTCTCAATCTTCATGAAATATTTATAAAACTTCATATTTGAGTTAAATTCTTCAAAATCTGAGATAAACAAGATTTTGTGAAATTCTGTATGTTCTAATTTTTAACCCTATATAGGTTGCAATTCTGTAAATATAGACAATGCAATTTGCCATAGGAACTCCCTTTGCGGCTAAAACTGTGACACTTTTACTATGAAGTTTCGTGAAAAATAATATCCTAGAACGGAAAGTTTATATGCACTACCATTTTATTCAAAGGTCAAAATATAGGGCTGTGCGGCATATTTTCAACATTTATATGCCTGGAACTTCTAAGAGTTTAAACTTATACTAAAATTCTATACTACCCTTACCTCCATTTTTGGACCTCCTAAGAATTAAAATTTAGGCGCTACCATGTTTTTCTATACTGGTTACATTCCCAAGTGATGTCTCTATGAAATGAAACACAGAGATCATAAATGGGAACCAGTACGTTAACAAATTAACATATCTATGAATATTAAATATCTCCCCAAAAGAGGCGTGGTTTGAGAAACAGCTGTATTTACAAAGTGCAACCTATACAAACATTTTTTCAAATAGAAAACTCTCTAAAAACACTTTTTCTCACAACAATACTTATTTATCAGAATTATAGCCTTAAAGAAATCACTGCATATACTCTAAGTTTCCTTTTACAGTACATTATATACCCCTACCCCTGTTTCAATTTTTTAAAGAATTTGAAAACAAGACTTTAATTATTGCCAGCTTACCCTATGTGCATGTTTTCTGACATGAACTGTCTAAAACCTGTTTGACACTATTCTGATAACAAATTGAAAGCATTTTGAAATACTATAAATGTAATGTTTAGTAGTTAATCATTCCAACATTCAAGATTATACAAAGTATCCAATCCTACCTGTGTCTCCAGTCCACATCTTACTGTATGCCTATTTGTCAATGAAAGTTCATAATTTCTGCCTCAAATGGTCAGTTTAGAATTCATGTTACAACAGTATCATCCCTAACCATATATCTAACATAAGTTAGTTAATATATGAACTAGAAGTGTTTAAACAAAGCCATATTTGCAAAAGTTGTATTTATGAAGATATCAGTCTGGTGCATAAATTCACTAAAAGTTTGATAGAAATGACTGCTTACATCTGAATTTTGCATAACTTCCTAGCACAGTTATTGTTTTCTTTACAAAAGACCTTTAAAATAATAAAATCATAGCATTTAGAAGTTAAATTATCTGTTTTATGACCCAGGGGAAGGCATTTTTCTCTGTTTTTTGCCCCTGGGGCCTCACATTTCCTAAAATTTTTCCCTGTTTCTAGCAATGTGGAATATTTGGTACATATTTAGGATAGAACACACTATTGTAAGTTTTACTGAGGTCTTTTTGTAATTCTAGCTTGTACTTTTTATGCCGCAGTCACAAAAAAGCACATTTAGGTGTTACAGCTTACTTTTGGGTTATCGACAGGACAAAAACACCCCACCTAAAATATTTAAGAAGGATCAATGAGTTGCAATGACTGCGAAGAGTAAATATAAGCACTTCTTAACAATTTAAATTACAAATAGGCATATATTATGAATTTATTTTTAATTCAGGGCTTTAAGTAAACAATGCATACTGTAAACTGTGAATTTATGCTGACTCATCATAGTTTAGGCCCAGGATTTTCTCAATCTTCATGAAATATTTATAAAACTTCATATTTGAGTTAAATTCTTCAAAATCTGAGATAAACAAGATTTTGTGAAATTCTGTATGTTCTAATTTTTAACCCTATATAGGTTGCAATTCTGTAAATATACACAATGCAATTTGCCATAGGAACTCCCTTTGCGGCTAAAACTGTGACACTTTTACTATGAAGTTTCGTGAAAAATAATATCCTAGAACGGAAAGTTTATATGCACTACCATTTTATTCAAAGGTCAAAATATAGGGCTGTGCGGCATATTTTCAACATTTATATGCCTGGAACTTCTAAGAGTTTAAACTTATACTAAAATTCTATACTACCCTTACCTCCATTTTTGGACCTCCTAAGAATTAAAATTTAGGCGCTACCATGTTTTTCTATACTGGTTACATTCCCAAGTGATGTCTCTATGAAATGAAACACAGAGATCATAAATGGGAACCAGTACGTTAACAAATTAACATATCTATGAATATTAAATATCTCCCCAAAAGAGGCGTGGTTTGAGAAACAGCTGTATTTACAAAGTGCAACCTATACAAACATTTTTTCAAATAGAAAACTCTCTAAAAACACTTTTTCTCACAACAATACTTATTTATCAGAATTATAGCCTTAAAGAAATCACTGCATATACTCTAAGTTTCCTTTTACAGTACATTATATACCCCTACCCCTGTTTCAATTTTTTAAAGAATTTGAAAACAAGACTTTAATTATTGCCAGCTTACCCTATGTGCATGTTTTCTGACATGAACTGTCTAAAACCTGTTTGACACTATTCTGATAACAAATTGAAAGCATTTTGAAATACTATAAATGTAATGTTTAGTAGTTAATCATTCCAACATTCAAGATTATACAAAGTATCCAATCCTACCTGTGTCTCCAGTCCACATCTTACTGTATGCCTATTTGTCAATGAAAGTTCATAATTTCTGCCTCAAATGGTCAGTTTAGAATTCATGTTACAACAGTATCATCCCTAACCATATATCTAACATAAGTTAGTTAATATATGAACTAGAAGTGTTTAAACAAAGCCATATTTGCAAAAGTTGTATTTATGAAGATATCAGTCTGGTGCATAAATTCACTAAAAGTTTGATAGAAATGACTGCTTACATCTGATTTTTGCATAACTTCCTAGCACAGTTATTGTTTTCTTTACAAAAGACCTTTAAAATAATAAAATCATAGCATTTAGAAGTTAAATTATCTGTTTTATGACCCAGGGGAAGGCATTTTTCTCTGTTTTTTGCCCCTGGGGCCTCACATTTCCTAAAATTTTTCCCTGTTTCTAGCAATGTGGAATATTTGGTACATATTTAGGATAGAACACACTATTGTAAGTTTTACTGAGGTCTTTTTGTAATTCTAGCTTGTACTTTTTATGCCGCAGTCACAAAAAAGCACATTTAGGTGTTACAGCTTACTTTTGGGTTATCGACAGGACAAAAACACCCCACCTAAAATATTTAAGAAGGATCAATGAGTTGCAATGACTGCGAAGAGTAAATATAAGCACTTCTTAACAATTTAAATTACAAATAGGCATATATTATGAATTTATTTTTAATTCAGGGCTTTAAGTAAACAATGCATACTGTAAACTGTGAATTTATGCTGACTCATCATAGTTTAGGCCCAGGATTTTCTCAATCTTCATGAAATATTTATAAAACTTCATATTTGAGTTAAATTCTTCAAAATCTGAGATAAATAAGATTTTGTGAAACTCTGTATGTTCTAATTTTTAACCCTATATACAAACATTTTTTCAAATAGAAAACTCTCTAAAAACACTTTTTCTCACAACAATACTTATTTATCAGAATTATAGCCTTAAAGAAATCACTGCATATACTCTAAGTTTCCTTTTACAGTACATTATATACCCCTACCCCTGTTTCAATTTTTTAAAGAATTTGAAAACAAGACTTTAATTATTGCCAGCTTACCCTATGTGCATGTTTTCTGACATGAACTGTCTAAAACCTGTTTGACACTATTCTGATAACAAATTGAAAGCATTTTGAAATACTATAAATGTAATGTTTAGTAGTTAATCATTCCAACATTCAAGATTATACAAAGTATCCAATCCTACCTGTGTCTCCAGTCCACATCTTACTGTATGCCTATTTGTCAATGAAAGTTCATAATTTCTGCCTCAAATGGTCAGTTTAGAATTCATGTTACAACAGTATCATCCCTAACCATATATCTAACATAAGTTAGTTAATATATGAACTAGAAGTGTTTAAACAAAGCCATATTTGCAAAAGTTGTATTTATGAAGATATCAGTCTGGTGCATAAATTCACTAAAAGTTTGATAGAAATGACTGCTTACATCTGATTTTTGCATAACTTCCTAGCACAGTTATTGTTTTCTTTACAAAAGACCTTTAAAATAATAAAATCATAGCATTTAGAAGTTAAATTATCTGTTTTATGACCCAGGGGAAGGCATTTTTCTCTGTTTTTTGCCCCTGGGGCCTCACATTTCCTAAAATTTTTCCCTGTTTCTAGCAATGTGGAATATTTGGTACATATTTAGGATAGAACACACTATTGTAAGTTTTACTGAGGTCTTTTTGTAATTCTAGCTTGTACTTTTTATGCCGCAGTCACAAAAAAGCACATTTAGGTGTTACAGCTTACTTTTGGGTTATCGACAGGACAAAAACACCCCACCTAAAATATTTAAGAAGGATCAATGAGTTGCAATGACTGCGAAGAGTAAATATAAGCACTTCTTAACAATTTAAATTACAAATAGGCATATATTATGAATTTATTTTTAATTCAGGGCTTTATGTAAACAATGCATACTGTAAACTGTGAATTTATGCTGACTCATCATAGTTTAGGCCCAGGATTTTCTCAATCTTCATGAAATATTTATAAAACTTCATATTTGAGTTAAATTCTTCAAAATCTGAGATAAACAAGATTTTGTGAAATTCTGTATGTTCTAATTTTTAACCCTATATAGGTTGCAATTCTGTAAATATAGACAATGCAATTTGCCATAGGAACTCCCTTTGCGGCTAAAACTGTGACACTTTTACTATGAAGTTTCGTGAAAAATAATATCCTAGAACGGAAAGTTTATATGCACTACCATTTTATTCAAAGGTCAAAATATAGGGCTGTGCGGCATATTTTCAACATTTATATGCCTGGAACTTCTAAGAGTTTAAACTTATACTAAAATTCTATACTACCCTTACCTCCATTTTTGGACCTCCTAAGAATTAAAATTTAGGCGCTACCATGTTTTTCTATACTGGTTACATTCCCAAGTGATGTCTCTATGAAATGAAACACAGAGATCATAAATGGGAACCAGTACGTTAACAAATTAACATATCTATGAATATTAAATATCTCCCCAAAAGAGGCGTGGTTTGAGAAACAGCTGTATTTACAAAGTGCAACCTATACAAACATTTTTTCAAATAGAAAACTCTCTAAAAACACTTTTTCTCACAACAATACTTATTTATCAGAATTATAGCCTTAAAGAAATCACTGCATATACTCTAAGTTTCCTTTGACAGTACATTATATACCCCTACCCCTGTTTCAATTTTTTAAAGAATTTGAAAACAAGACTTTAATTATTGCCAGCTTACCCTATGTGCATGTTTTCTGACATGAACTGTCTAAAACCTGTTTGACACTATTCTGATAACAAATTGAAAGCATTTTGAAATACTATAAATGTAATGTTTAGTAGTTAATCATTCCAACATTCAAGATTATACAAAGTATCCAATCCTACCTGTGTCTCCAGTCCACATCTTACTGTATGCCTATTTGTCAATGAAAGTTCATAATTTCTGCCTCAAATGGTCAGTTTAGAATTCATGTTACAACAGTATCATCCCTAACCATATATCTAACATAAGTTAGTTAATATATGAACTAGAAGTGTTTAAACAAAGCCATATTTGCAAAAGTTGTATTTATGAAGATATCAGTCTGGTGCATAAATTCACTAAAAGTTTGATAGAAATGACTGCTTACATCTGATTTTTGCATAACTTCCTAGCACAGTTATTGTTTTCTTTACAAAAGACCTTTAAAATAATAAAATCATAGCATTTAGAAGTTAAATTATCTGTTTTATGACCCAGGGGAAGGCATTTTTCTCTGTTTTTTGCCCCTGGGGCCTCACATTTCCTAAAATTTTTCCCTGTTTCTAGCAATGTGGAATATTTGGTACATATTTAGGATAGAACACACTATTGTAAGTTTTACTGAGGTCTTTTTGTAATTCTAGCTTGTACTTTTTATGCCGCAGTCACAAAAAAGCACATTTAGGTGTTACAGCTTACTTTTGGGTTATCGACAGGACAAAAACACCCCACCTAAAATATTTAAGAAGGATCAATGAGTTGCAATGACTGCGAAGAGTAAATATAAGCACTTCTTAACAATTTAAATTACAAATAGGCATATATTATGAATTTATTTTTAATTCAGGGCTTTAAGTAAACAATGCATACTGTAAACTGTGAATTTATGCTGACTCATCATAGTTTAGGCCCAGGATTTTCTCAATCTTCATGAAATATTTATAAAACTTCATATTTGAGTTAAATTCTTCAAAATCTGAGATAAACAAGATTTTGTGAAATTCTGTATGTTCTAATTTTTAACCCTATATAGGTTGCAATTCTGTAAATATAGACAATGCAATTTGCCATAGGAACTCCCTTTGCGGCTAAAACTGTGACACTTTTACTATGAAGTTTCGTGAAAAATAATATCCTAGAACGGAAAGTTTATATGCACTACCATTTTATTCAAAGGTCAAAATATAGGGCTGTGCGGCATATTTTCAACATTTATATGCCTGGAACTTCTAAGAGTTTAAACTTATACTAAAATTCTATACTACCCTTACCTCCATTTTTGGACCTCCTAAGAATTAAAATTTAGGCGCTACCATGTTTTTCTATACTGGTTACATTCCCAAGTGATGTCTCTATGAAATGAAACACAGAGATCATAAATGGGAACCAGTACGTTAACAAATTAACATATCTATGAATATTAAATATCTCCCCAAAAGAGGCGTGGTTTGAGAAACAGCTGTATTTACAAAGTGCAACCTACAGTATCGGATTTGTTGATTCTATTATGTTAATGTTCTCATAGTGAAATCTAAAAATAGCGTTGCAGAACTGATCACCTTCTTTATAACCAATGACATTATTATAATTTGAAAAAGAATGGTGAAACTCTTATGTTTTGAATTTCAAGCGCTTACAATTGGTCTTGTATATCAAATTACCCTTTTGAGTATTATTACTTAAAACAGTATATATTAGAGGAGTCCAATAAAACCAAATAATCTCAAAAGAGAATCATTCAATAGTAAGGATACTCATTATTCAAATATGAAAAAAAGAGTCGTGGGTATTCCACATCGCAGTCCAACTACAATGAATGGACCTGATCTTCAACGACAATGAAAAATAGACATACATATTTTAAGAATCATTTTGAAAAGATGTGAGATACCGTTGGGAATATATTATTTGTGTTCTTATATGTTTAAATTTTACTACGTTTCACTTTCTACACTTTTCGATGCCTATTATGAATGAAAAACATTCAGGTGGATGCGGCCATACCTTTCTTACACAAAGAAATAAACAAACAACCAAGAAAATGTAAACGAATAACATAAAATTGAGAATGGAAATGGGGAATGTGTCAAAGAGACAACAACCCGACCATAGAACAGACAACAGCAGAAGGTCATCAACAGGTCTTCAATGCAGCGAGAAATTCCCGCACCCGGAGGCGTCCTTCAGCTGGCCCCTAAACAAATATATATACTAGTTCAGTGATAATGAACGCCATACTAAACTCCAAATTGTACACAAGAAACTAAAATTAAAAATAATACAAGACTGACAAAGGCTAGAGGCTCCTGACTTGGGACAGGCGCAAAAATGCGGCGGGGTTAAAATGTTTATGAGATCTCAACCCTCCCCCTATACCTCTAGCCAATGTAGAAAAGTAAACGCATAACAATACGCACATTAAAATTCAGTTCAAGAGAAGTCCGAGTCTGATGTCAGAAGATGTAACCAAAGAAAATAAACAAAATTACAATAATACATAAATAACAAGACTACTAGCAGTTAACTGACATGCCAGCTCCAGACTTCAATTAAACTGATTGAAAGATTATGTCTTCATCATATGAATATCAGGCACAATCCTTCCCGTTAGGGGTTTAGTATCATACCATCATAACATATATGAGAAGAACATAACCCGTGTCATGCCAACAGCTGGTTTTTAAATAAATGTGTTTAGTGCCGATGCAAATACCCTATAAGTGAATCAATATTAACGCCAAAATATGCAATCTTTAATGACCTGACAACAGTATCGTAACTATATCCCTTCTTAATAAGTCTATTTAAAGGTTTTGTTAGCTTCAGAGGTGAATACTGACATTTTTGTGCTTTATAAAGAATATTTCCATAACAAATCGGATGTGAAATACCTGAACGTATAAGAAGTCTGCATGTTGAGCTATATTTACGAATGATGTCCTTGTTATCTGTTTGAAAAAAAAAAAGATAAAAAGGTACAAACGCAGATGATTTAGACATTACCCTTCCCATTTCAGTGTTAATACATTCCCCCAAAAAAGAATATGAAAAATTGTATTCACTTTTTATCATTTTTGTTATCCACTACTATCTATATGCATGGCTATTTTGAATGAACTAATCCACATAGCGAAAACATTTCTCAGTTTCATCAGCTATGAAACGGCTAGCTTTTAAGAAAAGCTATTACTTGTATATAATATTCATCGATTCTTGGAGAGAGAGAATGAGGCTAAGCGATTGGTGCTTTAGGATGTTTAGTGTATCAAAGGTATGAGTTCAAATCCCGTTGAGGGACAAACATTTGTCAGCATAAAAATCTAATTCTAACACTGGGTTTTAATTTTCAGACTTTTATTATAATATATATATACATGATATGCATATCTTTTCAAGACACATAACTTTATGAATGTATAAATTGAATTACATAAGTAAATGACAAAAGTGTCATCTTTCGTTTAATCACAGACCGTGACTCCTAAACAACATAAATTAAAATCATCAAAAACTTGACTCGGATTTTGGATACACAAAATCTATCTGTTGTTTATACATACTTATTTTAATAACTAGAATCTTCCTTTGGAATACCGGGTTATAATAAGAGATAAGTTGTTGTTTGCTTAACCTCCAGTGGCAAACATTTCATACACATTCATAACGAGAGAAAAATAACAATTAATACAAAAGGTAGGTCCTGTAATGGGCAGTTGATCGGGATGAAGGACAATAAATTTGGAATGCCACTGGAAATAAAAATATATTTGGTGGAACAGAAATTTGGTCTGGCAACACGACCACTCAATAGTTGTTGCAAGGGTTCTTAACGTGCAGAGAGCGTGGCATTCTCTCTACACGAAACATCGGATAAAACGTCCCAAATATGACCGGGCGTGACTGCAAACAGCCAAAAGGACTTTATTTGTCAAGCGTTTTACTGCCCATCGGAGGAAGACCAAGGGATGACCATATTTCTATACACCAGTCAAAAATAAAAATAAAAAGAGACGCACCTATATTATTATGAGACAAACTTTAAACAAGAGCTTCTCAGTTCAAATGAAAATAACTGGATTTATCTTAACTTTACTTCTGATTCGCTACATAGATAAATAACTCAGCGTTCGTCGACTTAGGTTATTTAAATCTATATTAATGAACATGAAATAACGATACCATAGGTACAGTAAAGTCTGTATTACATTCAGAAATTGACAACGAGGGTCGGTTGGCATTTAAAACTTCACGAAAAAGCGATGTTTTCAATTTTTCCATTGTGACCGTTCTATTTAATTCAGTGAAGCGCACATTATATATATATGTTACAGGCATTTTCTAAATTTAGGCATTTTGTAAAATGACTGAATTTTCAAACAATTTATAAAATGCCTAACCTTGACAGGCATTATATAAAATGACTAAAAATACCTAGTCATTTTGTAAAATGACTGAAATTTTAAAACAAAATTCAACAAATTGCCTGTTCAGTTTCAGGCAATTTGTAGAAAAAGGATATCATTGAGATACATATTACAAAAAGTGGACAAAAACACAACATCTTGCAAAGAAAATATGTAATGGTTTGATAGAATTAATTTATTCTTAAAGAAACAGCTGGGAAAGTTTGTATGTCATGTGATATGTTATTTTTAGTGAAACTACGTTAAGTATGTACTCACTCTGTATTTCAGATAGTAAATTTAATGTTAAAATGGCAGATAAACAAATTGTTCTTTCTATAGAACAAAATTTACAAACGAATTTTTAGAAATGAAGCAGAGAAAAAGAAGTTTGTTTTTAATTGACTGATTGTTGTTTGTTTGCTTTCAGTAGAAAATATGTCATGCATTCTTAAGACGAGAACAATTTGGTAATAATTCATATGGGCTATTTCTACAGTGAATTAACCTGGATAAAGAACTGGAATTTCTACTGCCGCTTCAAATGAAGGTATTTTTGATAGGGACAGAAAATTCCACATGCAGAACAGTCAAAGAGTTCTTAATTAACGTACAGAGAGTGTTGCACTTTACTAACATGTGGCAATATAGTTAATGTCCCCATTCAGAAAGAATGAGAATTTATACATCCACATCCAAACAAATTCCCCTCTATAGCATGGGTTTCGCTGTACAAGGCCGTGTTTGGTTGTGATGCAAAGATATGAGTATCTTCATCTTCACTGCCTCAAGGAAATCCTGGGTTTTGCAAACTGATGAATTAATGAGACATTAGTTAAATGTGGATAAAATCTCCATAATCGACCAAGAAGAGACAAATAATTTTGCATTGACAAGGTACGTGTCTCCTGTTATAGACGTATCACTCCGTCATTGGCAGATCTGCTTCAGTCCGTTTAAAGCTATCAGCCAAAAGGTACAAAATGTGTACAAGTCAAACTAATCATGACAATGTACTTTGAATCTTTTGGGAACATATGAAAAAGAAGATATTCATGTGTGACGTTTGTGCCTATTGCGAAACCCAATGTTGTCGAAAGTTAAGTGTTTTATCAAAAAATGTAATGAAAGAGCTAATTAAAATGTGTCATGATCTAGATTTCTCCAAAAGCAGATTTTTCGCCAAACAATGTATTTGCAAAAAATCAGGACAAATATTGTGTAACAATTTTGCACCCAAACATTTTAAGAAATAACAAATAATTGTCGAGTTCTGTGCTTGTGTGAATTTGGAATAATTCAGTAAAACTTATTTTTGATTATTAAAACTCTTAAATTGCAAGCTTTAACATTCAGTAATTGCATAAATAAAACTGCTCTGTTGCACAAAACTTTCAATTGTTTTTTTTAACATTTCATTCTATAAAATAATTTCAGGCATTGTGTAAAATTTTTAAGTTTTTGAATTATTGAATTTTTGTGAATTTTGAATTTTGTTTGGAATTTTGAATTTTGAAATTTGAATGATTCTTCTCGGCTTTCGTACTTTTCTTTACTGTTTATTCTATCGTTCGTGTATATTTAGTAAATTTAGAAATGAAAACTGTCTATGAAATATAACTGCCCTCTTTTATTCCATATTCCATATTCATATCGTTATGCAGTGGGAAATCTAGTGACAAAATATTACCTCCCCTGTAAATATAGAAAACTAGATCTTCTCAATGTTTGTCCCAATTTAGCAAGGACGCTATCAATTATGGATTCAAGGGAAAACCTTCTGGTAAAAAGTAAAAATAGAAATAAGTTGAAATAAAAACAAAATTTCCATTCAATGTTATCATTTCCCTCCTTAAGTAGCAAACGACGAGTACAGCAGGCTATAAAAGCTTGATATAAAATTTGTTTAAAATGTATAAATGTAAAAAAAAATTCCTGGAGTACCAACTTAAATTTATTTTTCTCCTGGCTGTATACCTTTCTGGAACGTGCTAATTATCCGAATATATATACAGCTAGATCAGAGAAAGTCAGGGAAAAAATCCAAAAGAAATCGATTGATATGCAGCAAAGATTGGCACTTTTGATTTGATTGATTTACTAAAGAAATTCAAACGGACCTTATCTCGATGTAAACATTGAATGTGAATAGATCGGGAAGACCGCAAATACAAGTACAAAAATTGAGACGACCTTTTCTTAAAATTGTATAAAATATAGTAGAAAGATACCTACTTTATAAAAATAGTTATCTTTTAATTTCTTAGCCTACACAGCCATACTTTTAAATCTTTATATTCACAAAAAGACAATATTTCTCTATTGAATGTACATGTGACAAGAGCAGACCGGTGTGCTCGATAACTTAGGTGTGAAAAAATAAGTATACTTTGGGACTTTGTAACATGCAAAGGACTTTGTGGAACACTCCGAAAATTGGTGACCCGAAAGATCTTTAGATTTTGTATGTTTGTTATCAATATGCAGCAAAGATTGGCAGTTTTTAAATTTCAGTTTCACAAGCTTCTAATGCAATTATCTTGATAAATACTGAACATAAAACATATTGTATTTGCATGTATACTTCTAATAACACGGTTTAACAATTAATTTATTTAAAATGAACAATTATTATTTTGAAATAACTTTTGATCAGTATCGTCACCGGCATTGTTTTATTAATGACTGTCTCGACTCATAAGAAGAGGGAATTTTCTTTTGTTTTCGTTCACTGGATATCCCATTGTGCATTACGGAAAACCGACCTTTTCCGGAATAGGCGCAGAAGTCGACCGTTTTGTTTTACTACAAATGTGAATATCGGGATACGGTAGCGGAAATACAATTTGAAATTTGAAATGAAATTTGAAACAAAGAATTTTCATTTCATATACATTTATATCACCAATAATATCATATTCATCGCCTCAATATGAACTTTTTGCGCTGTTATGGCGTTTAACTCCATTAATCATTAAATCAAATGATTGTCACTCTGAAGCATTCTATTAGTATTGTCTCCACACTTTTTTCTTTTAAATATATACTTCTTAGACTTTTCCTAAGTCGACATGTTGCGCCCAGCGTAGCCTTTTATTATTTTTGTGTTATATTTTAATAGATATATCATTAGTCTTTTTTATAATAAAATGATCAGGGACTTTCTTTAAAAAGCGTTATCGAATGAGCTTTGGTCCTTGTTATCTCAACGAATCCGCTGGATAACTTGAATGACACATAATTCCCTCGGCATCAAATTTTGATTGCACTTAATTTTTCCCTAGCTACGTAGCTTATTGTTGGTTTTAGGATAAACTTAAAATCATATATATGCAGTGGCAGATCCAGAACTTTTCATAAGGGGGGTGGGGGGCGTTGACTGACCTAAAAGGGGGGGCCCAGTCATGCTTCAGTGATTCCCTATATAATCAACCAAATTTTTCCCACGAAAGGGGGGGCCAGGGCCCCCCAAAGCCCCCCCCCCCTTGGATCCGCCTATGATATGGTGAAATTGCTCTTGCCTTATATCAACCAATGCGAAAGACACATATTATTACTAACAGTGGAAAAAATTATCTAGAAATTAAAACAATACTTTTTATTTCAAAAATTTTCCATCATAAATCCTCTATTTAGATGTGGATATCCACCTATACATGAGCAATAACGCATCCAAAAATATCATGGTGAAAGTATAGATAGATTTTGGTCTCTTTTAATGATTTTTAAGCATCTGTTACTACATGTACTAAAATCTCCATTCTACGACTTCCTTCATCTTCCCCGTTCCCTATCTCTAGCACCACTGCTTCTCGTTGTTTCTATTCCTGAAAAAGGGATTTATGGGGGTGGTAGGGGTTTACACATGTCTGTTCATGAAGGGACGTGCGGGAATTAATGTATTCTAGTATATATAACAGTGTTATCCGTTTGAATGAAATTCTTTTTTATAGACACGCTTACGAAATTTGACTACATAAATCTATATTTATGACATTAATCTATTTAAATCCGTGTTCGAGTTTCATTGAGTTGTGTATATCTGGTTAACATTAAAAATCGTTATTTCAAAGTAAAGAAAAAAATGTCTGAGGGTTTAGATGAATAAAATTTTCAGAAAACGTGTTGCCGGATTAACCCGTTTTCACTTTAATATAAATTTCTGAGCGACTCAGCTAGTTGCAATGTACTTTTATGACAAGATTAAAACCCCACTGTATAATTATAAATACATATTAAGGAGCAACAAGCCCGCTTTTGTTTGTTTTGTTTTGGTTTGGTTTGGTTTGAAAGAAACACTGCTCCAGTAAATATGTCTTTAGTGGATTCTGGTAATTTAGAATGCAGACTTCCCACAGACACAACAGTTACGGATAAAAAAGTGTTGGGCGTTGCATTTAATAGGAAAAGAATGCTAATTTATTTCACATTCAGATATATTGATGATGTTCTTTCCATTAACAATCCCAACTTTTCTGATTGGGTTCCATTAATAACTCTTTATTATACATTTATGCTTGCTATGTGCTATTTTATGACCTGATATTATATTCTATTTTTTTATGATACTTCTATTACACATTACATGTGCAAAATAAAATATGTCAATATTATAATTTGTTCATGTTTATTTTATATTTTATAAGTTACATTGATTAAAAAATTACCTGTATTTACCTGTTGTACTATTTCATAACAAATTAATCTTTGTCAAAACAATTCCCGATTGTCCCACATTTAGACTTCCCAATTGTCACAAACATCTTCCCGATTGTCCCACAAAATTTCATTACTTTTTTACCTGTAATTACAAAAAGTGGGACAATCGGGAAGACACCTATTAATATATAGAACTAGAAATTAAAGAAACATCAGACACGGCTTCCTCCGCCTCGTTTTCAGACTTAGACCTCGAATTTGACATAAGCTGTCATCTCAGTACCAGAATCTATGACAAACGAGACGATTTTAATTTTGAAATACAATTTCCCTCACCTTAGTAGCAATATACCAACTTCACCTGCATATGGGATATACATTTCCCAACTCATTCGTTATTCAAGAGCTTGCAGCTGCTACTCAGACTTTATAAAACATCACCATTGGCTGAGCAGAAAGTTAATGAACCAGGGTTATGTCAAAGAACGTCTCGTCCTTTTTCCAAAAAAAAAAAGTTCATCGGAAGATACCAAGATATTGTTGATAAATATTCCGTATCAACTTCACAAATAATACATGATGGTCTTGAAGTATAGATCCTAGGTACTGACAGCTTAATTACGTGTTATAGTGTTCTTAAATGTGTCCTTGTAAATTATTAACCTTTTACTGTTTAGTCCATTTTTGGTAATATCCTTTTGGAGTGGCTCGGTACTTATAGATCCCGCCATTTTGTTATTGTGCTATGGTCATTTTTTTTATTCCTGTCTTTCATTTTTGCTTATGTGCTTTGTCTATATGCTATTTTGTTTTTCTTTGTTGACATATTTGTTTGTTTTTATAGTGATTAAGATTATAACAATGTTGACTGCTGTACCCCTATTTTTGACATTTTTACCAGTATGTTTGTTTGTTTTGTTCACACATTGTTGTCAACATAATGGAATTTTATGCGACTGTCATACAAGTGAGAGGTTTAGCTAGCTATAAAACCAGGTTTAATCCACCATTTTTTACATAAGGAAATGCCTGTACTAAGTCAAGAATATGACAGTTGTTTTTCATTCGCTTGATGTGTTTGAGCTTTTGATTTTCGCATTTGATAAGGGACTTTCAGTTTTGAATTTTCCTTGGAGTTTGGTTTTTTCGTTATTTTACTTTCTATTTCAGCAGGTTTTGCAGTTTTGCATTAAATTTAAGAACTTTGAAAGTCTAATGCAAATCGTGTTAGACAAAATTCTAAAATATAAGTATACTGCTATACTTCTGTAGGATGGTGTTTGATAGATTTGCAATTCTTTTTATACCCTACTCGCCCCACCCTATACTGCAATTACCTTGTCCGTCCGTCTGTTCGTCCGTCCAAAAAAATTCCGTCAATGATTTCTCAGCAGTATAATGGTTTAAGACTTGGTCTTTAGTTTTATCATGATGAATTGTCCTGTGTAAGCTATTACCAGATCTACGGGACAACTATTTTCTGTTTGCCGACACTCATAAGAGTATTGTTTCATACAGTATTAACACACACTTCTCAGCTTATGCCCAGGAGAATAATTTGATATTTGGTCTGTAGCTCGAAATCCTGATGAATTGTATTATGTATTGCATAAACCATTTTGGTACCGGTCAGATGGCTACTTCCTGTTTGCCAAAATATCGAATGTTTGAGATAGGGTTAAATATGTTACAGGCATTTTCTAAATTTAGGCATTTTGTAAAATGCCTGAAATCTTTAGGCATTTTCTAAAATGCCTGCAAGATTCAGTCATTTTACATAATGACTAAATTTTATTAGGCATTTTACAAAATGCCTGGAAAAATTGAAAGGCATTTTACAAAATGCCTGAAATAATTTTATAGAATGAAATGTTAAAAAAAAACCAAGTGAAAGATCTGAACATCGGAGCAGTTTTATTTATGATAAATACTGAATTTAAAAAAAGAGTTAAAATAATAAAGAATAAATTTTTCTGAATTATTCCAAATTCACACTAGCACAGGACACAACACTTATTATTACTTCTTAAAATGTTTGGATGGCAGAACTGTTACAGACTATTTATCTTGATTTTTTGCAAATACATTGTTTTTATACGACCGCAAACATGTTGTATTGTTTTGAGGTGATTGGCTGTCAATTTATTTTTAGAAGTTACTCTTTCAAAAATGCTGATAAATGGTAATTTAAATCTAGCCATGATTATGTATGTCATTTTCTATTTTAAGACTTTTATGATGTATTTAAATGGATTATAATGGTTGCAACTCCTTTGGAAATTTGACCATATCTTGAGGGCCAGATTTATTTTTTGAAAAAGGGGGGGGGGGGGGGGGGACAATTAGATTTCAGAAATTAAAAAGAAACTTTTAATTGCGCAATAGATTTTTAATATCTTTGACAACATTTATTTTTGTGTCAGAAAACTATATGTCAAATATTTGATCACAATCCAAATCAAAACAGTATTAAGCTTGAATATTGTGTCCAAATTTGCCCAACTGGTAAGGGTTCGACCTCTGTGGTCGTATCAGTCTGCGCTCAGGGAAGCATTTTTATTTCTTGTATCTTTTGGCTTTTAGCTTTTAACGGAGGAAGCGATTCTGTCCATGACGGGTGATGCAACTATAGCAGGAGACCCTTATCCTGTCAAAGCACCGTTATTTGTCTTTTCTTGGTTGATTTTTAAAATTCATACCACAGTCAACTACATGTACTGTCTCATTTATTCATCAGATTGCAAAGACCAAGGAACTCTATGGCTGTTCTGCAACTGGAATTTTCTGTCCTTATTCAAAATACCTTCATTTCTATTGCAAGTTTCAGTCGAAATTCCTATCCTTTATCCAGGTCAATCCACTGTTGACATAACCCATATGAATTATAACCAAATTAAAAATGCATATTTGCGACTGAAAAGAAACAAACAGCAATCAGTCAATTAAAAACAAACTTCATTTTTCTCTGCTTCATATGTTTCTCCTTACTGACAAAATAATCATAAATTAACTGCTAGTATTTGAAATACAGAGTGAGAATACGTACTTTACGTAATTTCACTAAAAAAGACCATATCATATGAAATACAAACCTTCCTAGTTGGTTTTTGGAGAATAAATTATTTCTACCGAAGCATAAGTTATTTTCTTTGCAAGATATTGTGTTTTTGTCCACTTTTGTCATATGCATCTCAATGATATCCTTCTTCTACAAATTGCCTGATACTGAACAGGCAATTTGTTGAATTTTGTTTAAATATTTCAGTCATTTTACAAAATGACTAGGTATTTTTAGTCATTTTGTATAATGCCTGTCAAGGTTAGGCATTTTATAAATTGCCTGAAAATTCAGTCTTTTACAAAATGCCTAAATTAAGAAAATGCCTGTAACATATATATATAATATAAGAATTTGTTTTCACGGCTTTCTTTTCCTGTGTTTCATAGAATAATTTGATATTTGGTCTAACGCTTAACTATGGTGAGTTAATCTGTGTAAGCTATATTGGTGCCTGTTGCTACTTCATGTTTGCCAGAGAGAGAGAGAGATCATTAACTAAATCAATATATCAAACTCGACCTTAGTTTACGCGTACGTTAAAGATCTATCATCAACACCAAATTATTAAAAAAAATGATTCTTTCTCACACTTGTAGTGATTACACAAAATCTGCACGAACATAATGATAGAATTCTAGAAAAAAGCAATTCTGACACTGCTATTTCATGTGTCAATCCTGCCACTGCTTTTCCAGATGTTATAGATAAAAATGTATAAATTGTTGCTACTTTTAAGAATATCTGGTACCCAGGACTAGTAGAAAGTATTGAAGCAGATGGGTTACTTGTAAACTTCATGCATCCTTGTCTTTTAGACAAGAATAAGTTTCAACGGCCATGAAAGTTGGACACAATGAAAGAGGAAAGGAAATTCGCTTTTGTTTGTATGTTTAACCCCAAACGTTTTCAAGGGGTGAACAGTTTTGTTAGAAGGGTACGATCTTACTTTGAAGTTATATAGTTAGATTTCAAGAAAACATATGTTAGAATTAATTTATTGATCAGTTCAAGTAACTGGCTTAACTTTGGTCCATAGCATATATGCAACACAAGTATCAAAGTATTAGATACAACAATTTTGTAGTTAAAAGTTTCAACCCTAGTTGTGAATTTGTATTTATATTTCAAAGAATATTGACTTGTATATAGTAGGTTGGAAATAAAACTTGCATGTCACCAGTGTTTTGTCGCAAGTACGATTTTTTGTTATTATAAGGTCATAATATATCCCGACTAGAAACTTACTTTTTTTATTTGGCGGCATTTTGTCCAAGGTTATGGTTGACTTTCTGGTATTGTTTTACATCTAACCCCCTTGTTTTAATAATTTTGTATTTACATTTGTCATAGATCAAATTTATTCGTTCAGTGTTACTATGTTCACTTGTTTTTGTTAATATGTCTTTTGATTGAGTTAAGCCATTTCAATTGATATTTTATAGTGTGTCTTTCTATGTTGTGATGGTACACTTTTGTTTCAGGTAGGGTGAAGGTTGGCGCCTATTTAAACGTTTAAACCCGCTGCTTTTGTTTGCACCTGTCCTAAGCCAGGAACCCGATGTTAAGTGGTTGTCGTTTGTTGGTGTGGTTCATAAGTGTTTCTCGTTTCTCGTTTTTTATATAGATTAAACCGTTGGTTTTCCTGTTTGAATGGTTTTACACTAGTCATTTTTGAAACCCTTTATAGCTTGCTGTTCGGTGTGAGCCAGGGCTCAGTGTTGAAGGCCGTACTTTTACCTATAATGGTTTCCTTTTACAAATTGTGACTTGGATGGAGAATTGTCTCATTGGCACTCATACCACATCTTCTTATATCTATTATCTCCTTAATTTTACATTTTTTGAAGCGCAAAAACTGGCATACTTTGACTAATGTAAATATCGCAAAAGTTATCATTTGTAAATCTATAATCGTCAAATCATGTGATTGTTTTAGAAATTGCGTTGTTGCTTTTCAGGTGTTTTTATACTTGTATAATTTTTGTTTGAATAGTTTTTTATGCATGTAGAATGGGTATTTTACCTTATAAACCACCTCGAATAAAGCTTTGAAAATGTGTGTATCAAAAGTTCATAATTAATTCGTGTGCTGTTCACATATTAAAAAAGAATACTAGCCTTGATTTGAAATACAAAATGTTAGGATGATTTAGAATAAAATGAATAATTTGTAAAAATAAGAGTGTTCCATTTTCTTAGTAGATATTCCTGGTTTAAGGCTTGAATATGTGTACAATTTTTTTATTGTATTTATTTTAGATTTTATTTTCGACAAAAATATTATACTAAAGTTTGGTCCACAAATATTATTTTATTTAGGTTTTAATAGCCCTACTATTTTGCGAAGAAATATCTAAACTTGTGATATTAATATTATATGTTCGAAAATATTTTATGTGTTTTTATAATACATGGATAAGAATAATTGAAATATGACATTTGTACACTTGTTTAATTTTTGTTTAGAAGTGTTGAATATTGCTTCAAAGATGATCACATTTGTTAGTTTTTCCTGATATAATAGTAAAACAAGAATGTGTCTATAGTACACGGATGCCCCACTCGCACTATCATTTTCTATGTTCATTGGACCGTGAAATTGGGGTCAAAACTCTAATTTGGCATTAAAATTAGAAAGATCATATCTTAGGAAACATGTGTACTAAGTTTCAAGTTGATTGGACTTCAACTTCATCAAAAAACTACCTTGACCAAAAATTTTAACCTGAAGCAGGACAGATGAACGAACGGACGCACAGACCGAAAAACATAATGCCCGTCTACTATCGTAGGTGGGGCATAAAAAAAGATTTTATAATTACTGTCATCTAGATTCCAATACTCCAATGATATAATCTTTATGAAGAAAGCAAGATTATACAAAACTCGAGGCAATAAATCTCGAACAACTTGATTACAGTAGTATCTAAGTGCCTGAAATTCCTTGATATAAAAAAAGGAGATGTGGTATTATTGTCAATGACACAACTATCAATCAAAGACCAAATGTCATAGATGTTAACAATTAAAGGTCGACATAAGGAGTTCAACAATGACCAGACCCATACCGGACAGCAAGTTATAAAAGGCCCCAAAAATGTAAAACGATTCAAATGAGTAAACCAACAGCCTGATTTATGTAATAAAACAACCAACTAAAAACAAAAATGAAATACAGTTATATGAGAATGTTAATACGAAGAAAAGGAAGCAAAGGAATACACGTCAATTTCAAAGTATACAAACTAACACAAAAAAGACAAAAAAGGGTCAACATCAGCTCATCACTATAGACAAATATCAGCAAAAATACAAAATGAAAACACCATCTGGTATGATTTTAGTGCGCATACCACGTGTTTCTGGAATAACCTTGTTCAGGTACGACCCAAAATCAATTAAGAATGAAAACATTGGAGATTCCATGATTGATTGATTATTGTTTGCTAAACGTCCAGTGGCAAGTATTTCATGTATGTTCAGTCCGAAAACAATTTAACAATATATGCAATAGGTAGGTCCTATAATAGGGATCGTCTGGGATTAAGGGTTGGAAATTTGGTCTGCAACTGAAAGATGAGGATATAGTGGATAGTGACCGACATTAAGTTTTGAAACGGGCCGTCTGCGGACCCCTCAAAGAGTTGTAGCAAGGGTTCTTAACGAGGTTCTTTTTCTACACAAGGCATCGAATGTAACATCCCAATTCTGATCAGACGATGTTACATACTTTAAGTCTTATACATTCCTCATAGCCAACAGGACGCCTATCTTTTGTAAGGGTTTTACTGCCGGTTGGAAGAAGACTAAACGATACCATATTTTTATTACCCAGTCATCCTTGGGGCTTGGAGATTCAAAAACACCAAAATTATTTAAATACGTGTAAAACAATTCAAATTTTCTTATGTTAACTTTGCCTGGGTGAATTTCAACCTTGTCTTAAAAAACAACATTTGCCACATTTTACGGATAAAGAACGTAAGTATTATATGATTTCATCCAGATTCATTAAACGAAGCACATTCATCAGACTCGTTCCAGACCAAACGGTTAGGAGATAAAGAAAGAAAACAAATATAAAACGATGAGAAACTGCCAGTGCAATGTTCCGAATTGATATGGCGGGCATACTCAATTTAGGTAAATTAATACTCAAACTTTATAACTTCCTATTTACCGCAGTTTATAAAGACCAATAAATTCTTAATTCATCTCATGCAGGTGCAAATGTTTTTAAGACTCATCCAATCTTCACTAAAATGTCCACCATCATATACTTTTAGGGACATGTTTTCAAAAAACAGTCTGGCATATTTTCTTTTACATGCTTGTTATAATGGTGTAAATCGTAAATACTATTAAGATGGCCTACACATGCAATTTTGAAATATTTTGTAAGGATATCCTTCAAAACATTTTGGGTCTTGCAAAAGATGAAAAATTCGCTATATTGTTTTTAAAAGCACTCAACAGCATAGTGTAGATTTGAATAAAATTTCGAGTTTTCATAACATAAGGTAATATTTTTCAATTGTTAAATTAATTCCAGTGTGTGTTAAGATTCGATTAATACCACGTGTGTAAACCAAATGCAATACATCTTTTGATATTGTTAGTTACCATTGTTTTTACCGAAAAAGCCTTTACTTGTATTGTAATGAGACACAATTGAACGTAAGAAGAACTTTATGGTTTGTCATAAGTTTGAATATCAATGAACTTTTATACCAAACCCTTAATCATTAAAACTATATAAATAGCTAAAATAAAATTAACAATTTATTAGAAAGAAAAAGAAACTAGTGACATCATCCAAACAGAAGTCAGTATTAAATTTTGTCAGCAAATGACATATTATGGAAATTCATTTTATTGCATTTCTCAAATCTTTAGCTACATTATGAAATTACTGCAATTAAAGCTATAATTATCTAACAACATTTGCGTTTACTTTTATTTATCAGTTGACGAAATTAGGTTGTATTGTTAGTTTTTTTTTTCTAAAGACAACGTCGCTGTCAGCATGGTCAGTGAGACTGATAATTAACACCGTGTTTATGAAATACAATAATTATTGTATTTTCCTTATCTACTTAAAGATGATTAAGATTACAAGATTTGAATTCATCTCGATAGAACAAACAACTGCGACAAAAAATCTAAATAAATTTTCCGACCTGTATTCAGATAATTCACTTTAATTCTACCTTAATCACGGGTGTCATTCGTTATATCGAGAAAAATGATCGTGAAAGAATAACTAACGGTGGTCAAGTTGCGATCAGATCGTGAAAGATCTGGTATCGGATCGTGAATGTAATTAATTGTAATTCTACTTCAAAATCTGTGAATAAAACTGCTCTATTTTTAAAAGGTGGAACAAACCAGTAAAAAAAATTAAGTCTGTCAAAATGATTCAACATCCTTAATAATACTGTGCACTTAATTACAGAAAAAATGCAGTACTTATTAAGAAAACACAAAAGGCGACACACAATTATTTCAATGAGAATCATTAAGAAAAAAAATCATGTTTTGTATCTAAAATGGTCACATTCCAATATATTATGATATATTTAAAACTTAATCTATATTGTGTCAAATAGTCCGGAAAAATAAAAGTATGCTATTACTTGAAAAAGTTCAGACACTGAATATTAAGATATTATTATTAAATAATAAGAGATTACAGACACCACATATACAGCTTCCTCGACCTCATTTTTCGACATAAACCCAGAATTTGATTACAGCGGTCATCTCAATAACAGAGTCTATGACAAACGAAATGATTTTAATTTTGAAATATGAATTATCTTCACCTGAGCAGCGATTTACCAACTTCATCCGCATATAAAGTATACATTTCTCATCTCATACGATTTTCAGGAGATTGCTTCTGCTACTCAAGAGTTTGTAAAACATTATCAGTGCCTCAGCAAATAATCAATGAACCAGGATTGTGAAATAACGGCTCGTCCTTTCCCTAAAAAAGTTCATAGGAAGGTAACAAGACCTAATAGATAAATATTCAGTGTCTACTTAATATATAATACAGGATGGTTTTGAGTTATAGATTCAAGGTGCTGACTCTGTGTAGAATTTTATCTATTTTACAGTTTTACCTTTATTTGCCTTCGTACGATTATGTTCCATTTGATCGTACGCCTCTTGACATGGTTCAGTATATGTGCATCAAGCTTTTAGCTTTTGGCGTTCATTATGCGGGTGGGTCCAGAGATGCAATTCGGACACATGAGGTTTTTATAGTGTTGTTTTCATTTTTTTATATCCTTGTATTTATATTTTAATTATTTTGTATTTTATCGGGAAAGTGTATATGTCATTATTTAAGGAGCTCCTTACGGAACTGGTGCGCACGTCTTTCAAACTTCATTAAAGTCATGCACACCATTTTGAAAGTCGTACGCTTGAGTCAAAAGTCGTGCGCACCAGTTTTACTGATCATGCGAACAAGTTTGAAAGTCGTGCACACGAGCTGAAAGCCAGCACCAAATTTAATCTCCAGAAAACGAAAGCATTTATATTTACATGACACTTAAGGGACTCCGTAATTACGCTTCACTTTTCTGACTGTATTATCAACTACACAAACTTTTTTGTGGGCGTATTTGTTTGATTTAATGTAAGTGTGTTTGAACGTTAAATGCAGTTGTGTTGAATATGTGATGTATGTTTACACAGTTTTTGCTGCTGGATCCTAGATATGATCACGTTAACCAATTATGTCTGTTTGTGTTGCTCGCCCAATTTGGCAAAATTACGGAACTACAAACAAATGTCATACAAGCAAAAAACCAGATTTAACACACCATTTTCTTAGGAGAATACCTGTGACAAGTCAGAAATATGATAGTAAAACAATGTTTTTTTTTCAATTTTTTTAACAAAAATCAACAAGGATCTTCGTTTTATAAAGATTACTGTGTATAAAAATTAATGAAAATCAGATGAGACAATCTTAACTTTTCAAAACATATGCAGGACGGACAGACGAACTTATATTGTTATAAGAAAACTAGTCCATGTGGTATTATCAAATAATCGGATCCAATGGCATTGAACCACCATAGTTCTATTCACAAACAAAGGTAAAGTGAAATAAGTCATTCCAATCCAATCGTTTGTTATACAAATTAGAAATTTAAATTATCATTTACTAAAGAAAGATTTGATCGTTTTCGTGGAATATTTTTGAAATAACGAATAAGCGGCAACATATCTTTCATGATCCTTTTCACGATCATCAAAATGCGGTACCCGATCTTTCACGATCCGAACTATCAATTTTTTACAAATATTACAATTTTTGCAAAGTTTCTGATTAAACTAAATCAAAATAACTTTAAGAACTATTTTAAACAATAACATTGAACAACATTTTTAAGAAAAAAGTAGTTTATGCAATAATTAAAAAAATTGAAAAAAAAGCATGTTTGTTTACATTTTTATTTCGATGAGCAATCTGCCTTTTGTATTTTTGTTAAACGGCGTACTTTTAAGCCTTGATTTTTCTCGGATACTGATTATAATGTTGAACCATTTTGACAGAGTTTTATTTTTCCAATATTTGTCATTATAACTGATTAAATTAGATTATTTACTGACATTGCATGTGTCTTCTCGATAAGATTTCTTTCACGATCTTTTACCAGATCTTTCTCGATCCAATCGCAATACTTGACCACTGTTACTTATTCTTTCACGATCACGATCATTTTTTTCGATATTCCGAATGACAGCCGTGTTAATACGCTTATTTGTATGTATTTTAGCTGTAACTGTTGTATGATCTTTGTAACTACACACGATTTCCTCAAAAACAAATGTTTGAATGCGATTAAATTGTTACTTGATATTGACCTTCAAGATAAAACTCCAACCTTGATAAATGTGGAATTTTGCGAAAGACTGTGATTATTTATGGTTCCGCTTTTAACAAACAGGATGTTTGATAATGAAAAAGAAGAAACGCATGATAATGTGTCAAACGCATTCATAGTGTATCAAAACTCCACTTAACAAAGATAATTATTGAATTTCAACATAAAGTTCGAAACATAAGGCCGTCAAAGGATAAAGCATATTGCACGACCAACTGGCAAGTAAGTGCAATCTGATACAATGCTTGGGATATTCCTAAATATAAATGCACCCCCCCCCCCCCCCCCCCCATATAATTGATCGTTTTACAGTGAAGGGTGTGGTTGGCTAAAATTATAAGACTTTAACAATAATTTATCTAAATATTTTGGGGTATTGGAAATGTTAACTCACAGTTTATTGTAACCGTTATAGCTGACATTTTATAGCCGAAGACATTATATGCTCTGCATGTGTAATTTCCATCATGTGTTCGTTGTAATGATTCGATTCGTAAAATGCTATCCTTGTGTTTGATATTATTTGGATAGGTCCACTCAATATCACATGCCGGTTCACATCGAGCTGAACATGTTACGTTTAAGGAATCACCCTCTTCCTTTGTGTAATATGTATTCGCTGGTAAAAGAGATATCTGAGCAGGACTATCTGTAACAAAATTCATTAATGTAATTTAATACAACATATAAATGTCGATAATATGCCCCACAAAGATCCAATTTAGAAAAAAAGAAAATCTCCTTCAAGGGGGATTTAAATTTCTATCTATTTTCAGTAGACAAATGCTAAAGGCTAAAGTGGATGTGCCAAGGATGACATGGGGCCTCGAGCCGAAAAGTGTAAGAATCTATTCCATTTAAGTACATGTAAAACATTGAATCAATAGGTTCAATACATTTTTTTAAATTTTGTTTTTCATTCCTTTTCATGGATTTTAACCGTAAGTAAAACCAGTTTTCAAATAAGATAAATAATGATGATGGCGAAATACAACACGATGTGTAATCATGTTTCGTCTTTAATTGTTTTTTGCCATTGCATTGTCAGTTTGTTATTACTGATGAATATCCCTTTGGTATTTTTCGCCTCTTTTTTATAAACTATAAATTTGGTTCACAAAGACATTCGCACAAGAAGTTTGTTATCTGTTATTAATCCAGAAAATAAAAATAATACTTTAAACATGTTTATTGTCAGAACAGGACAAAATACAATGGAAAAGACAGAAGTTTTTGGAACTTACGAGGTTTTCTAAAAAAAAACATTTTATGAAACTCTGGCTTTTTTTAGTGGAAAATAAATATTTCTGAAATAAGCCGATTACAATATCTGACAATAATCAATCTGTCTCAAACGTAACTTTTGAAATTTAATGATATAACTATCAATTAATATCGTCAATTCAAATTAAACCTGAGTCATTTTTTTACATTTTTGAAACGTGTTTATTAAGAAGATTACAATAGACTTTTTTTTTTCTATGATGATACAAGGTCATATGCAACAAATGTACTCTTTAACAGAAACAAATGAAAAAGAAAAAAATGCATTGAAAACAGTAATTATTATAGATACACGCTTTAAATATATATCTGAATAATATTCCGTGAAAATGTCACAATCTTGATCATTCATGTTTTTATTAAGTAAAAGAAAGTTAACACTTAAGCCTTTTTGTGCCTCTATAATGCAGAAAAACAAGTAACTTAAGAACATTAAACTTACGTTGAACTCTAATGTCAATAACATCACTGTAATTTGTTCCTACGACATTTGCTGCTTGGCATTGGTACTTTCCAGAACTTGACTTTTGAATGTTGCTCAGTCTTAATCTATCCCCATTGTTTATAAAATTGTTTGGCCCAGTCCATTTAAAACTACATTCTGGCCAACACAAAGCTGTACATGTGATATTTTCAACAGTTGCATTCTCTGTCGCACTAAATACTGATATAGCAGGTGATACCGTTACACCTGACAACTCTAAATAAAACAAAAACACTTCTGTAGGACTAGTTATACGTAAGAGTAATTTGTAACAGGTTTATATTTTACCAGGCAACTTTCACTACATTTACCGTAGTCTGATCATTGTTTGGGTAAAGTCTTCATTTATTTCATTATTATCCTTTATATTTCAAAAATGTTTGAATCATATTAAAACACTAAAATTGCTAATACACCTGAATGTCACACGATAGCAGGCCATTTTTTATATTGCAGATTCATTGATACAATGTAACGCTATATTTCTCCTTTTCTTTTTGGAGGAATCAATTGCTCTGTGCATATGTATACGGTATAGTTAACGCCAACAAAAGTTACAGTAACATCCTCGTACATGTGGTGTATTTGTTTGCATTGTTTGTGTAATGATTGATTGATTGTTGGTTGCTTAACGTCCAGTGGCAAATATTTCATGCATATTCAGGACGAGAACAAGTTTACAATAAATACAATAGGTAGGTTCTGTAATTGATTAAGGGATTAAGGTCGGAGAAATTTAGACTGCCACGGGAAATGAGGGTATATTGGATAGGGACAGAAATTTAGCCTTGCAACAGGTCACCTACGGACCCCTCAAAGAGTTGTTGCAAGGGTTCTTAACGTGCAAAGAGCGTGGCACTCTCTTTACACGAGGCATCGGATTTAACGTCCCCATTCTGACCGGACGTGGCTGCAAATTTGTACATCCCGCACAGCCAAACGGACGCCCCACTTTAGCACGGGTTTTACTGCCGGTCGGAGGAAGACCAATGGTGACCATACTTCTATTCCCCAGTCACCCTTGGGGGTGTTTGTGTAATGTATTTTTAATCTAAATTTTAAATGCCTATTCCACACAAACATAGAATATTTTCCTGTTTTACAGGGCGAGGCATTTGAAATGTCGATTTCTTCTTGCATAATATATAATATTTTATATTACCGAATTGTATTTTAATTGTCTTGTTTTTTGTTCTGGTACTCACTCTGGAACAAGAAGAAATATTATAAGGTCTGTTCACATATCAATGTTTTTTTTTATTATTTCACGTGTCGATGAGTTCCTGTCTCGTTGACCGAGAAACAACATTTTATTTAATGTCGAGGCAAACAATATAGGATTAAACAATTTTTTTCTAGAGGTTATTGATGTGTAAACTGCGGCGATTAACTCACAAACTGACTAAAGGTCAACAGGACTTTTATGTAAAGTTTGTGACTATTTACTATCAAATGTACAACTGGCATTTCGTAACTAAGGAGTAAGCCGCCATATTGACTTTCTGAAATCCACCAATGTCCGATTGATGCAATAGAATCTAAATTGAAATAACACCTACTTCAAAAACTTCATTTTAATGAGATATTATTTAAATTTGAAGCGTACAAGAAACGGAATAATCTTCATCGAGAGTGTTCATTCACATGACGTTAAATTTTCCCACGACGTTAATGCGCCAAGCTCATTCATGAAATTTCGCGGAAATTAATTTTATTGTAAATTTATACATTTTCCCAGCTTTAATGCATTATTTCTTTTTCACATTATTAGAATAGAGATGACAGTTTTGTAGATTTTTTTAAATCTCAATTTGCTTGAACCCCGATCACATGCATCTGTATCGCGCATGAATAGATCACAATAAAGGTTACGAAAATAGTTTCGGCAGCATGGTTTATCGAAGTGTAAACCAAGGGAAAAAATGCTAACGAACCAATCCAATTCAATTATTTGTAGATATGCAAATCATGTACGAATTATTTAAATGTAACTCTACTCGTATGAGAAAAAAATAACATAAGTTTTTGTTAAATCGATTTGGTTTATGTTATGTCTTTGATCTTAATTTGATAAATTTTTATTTCGAAATAGCAGATACAAATTATTTGTTCCACGGAGAGAACCGCCGACCTTCGGTAGGAAAACTAACTAGCAATCGTAGAAGATTGGAGTCGAATACACTGCTTCATGCGGGGTGGGTATTCACAACCTCAGTGTTGACATCTATTGATACAGTATATGAAATATCTAGATTGATGTCTTATTTACATGCAGTGGCCAATAGTTCATACATGTTGAAGATAACTTATTTACAATACAATTCAAAAGGTATGTCCTGTAACAGGGGTTGTCAAAGATTAAGGTCAGGAAATTTGGACTGCCACTTGAATGTGGGGGTAGATCGGATAGGGATATACTTTTTGCCTTGCAACATGCCACCTGCGGACCTCTCAAAGAGTTATTGTAAGGGTGCTTAACGTGCAGAGAGCTTGGCACCCTCTCTTCATCTGGCATCGGATTCAACGTCCCTATTTTCACTGGATGTGACTGCATATTTATCATCCTGCACAGCCAAACGGACGCCCCACTTTAGCAAGGGTTTTACTTCCGGTCGGAAGAAGACCAAAAGGACCATATGTTTTAGTCTTAGATACATGATTTGTTTATTAGTTGTTATTAGCTTTTAATTAGCTGTCAGTAACTATGAGTACTCTCAGATCTGTACTTAGGTTCTTGTAAATTCCATGTCATGTCCGGACTGTGCTTTTGTTGGTTGTTTTTCTGCTTTGTATAGATCTGATGAGTTCAGCCTTTTTCAACTGATTTTTATAGTTTGTTGTTTTGTACCACTACCGTCCTAGTTGAGGGGAGGGTTTGGCGTCAGCAAAAATGTTTAACCCTCTCACATTCTGTATTTGCCTGCCTCAAGTCAGGAGCATGTAGTTCAGTGGTTGTCGTTGGTTTATGTCTTGTCATATTTGTTTTTCGTAAATTGTTTTGTTATGAAAATAGGCCGTCAGTTTTCTCAATTTAATTGTTTCACATTTTTTATGTTTCACATTTGTCATGTCGGGGACTTTTATAGCCGACTATACGGTATGGGTTTTTCTCATTGGTGAAGGCCTTACGGTTGCCTATGCTTGCTTTCATCCACTTCATTTGAACTATGGGGGATAGTCATCTCATTGTCAATCATATCACAACTGCTGGTTTTTATATATGTCTTTTCCCCAATCACCACGTGGGAGGAATTACCTAGCCTACTCGGCCATTGAGGCCTCTAAACGTACACCGCAGATGATATCATCAAAGTCCTGGACTTTAATTGACAACATATTTGAGTTTGGAAGATTGTTATCTCAACACACAGTTGATATTGCAATGGGCATTAATTGTACATTCCTACTGGCCGACTTGTTATGATACACATATGAAGCAAATTCATACAAACTCTTCTCAAAAACAAGCAATTATACCACGTCTCCTTATATTTATATTGCAAAGTTCTTAAATCTTACTTTCAGATATATATTGATAATGTGTTTCTCAATAACCCATTTTCAGCGAGTGCATACATCTCATATAACCAAGTGAACTTAAAATAAGGATAATGCCGAACTAGAAAGTTTGTTTCATATCCAGGTCTATTCCTCGATATTGACACATGTGGACGAATTCAAACAAGAATCTATGACAAACGTGATGACTCAAACTTCCAAATTGTCAAGTTCCGATTTCACAGCAGCCAAATGGTATCGAGATTCAAATTGATACGAAAATTAAAAGTTAGACTTGTGCACGTTCACACTATAAGGACTTCATTAACAGGATCTTACACAGATAATGCTCCTGTAGAGTTATGAGAAAGACGATTGAAATCTACACTTCGTAAATTTTACTATCCCCATCTCGAATTGGTTGATCTATATTTCAAGTATGTGTCCCTATTTATTGTTAGATAAGAACTTTGGATCCCCAAATTTTACCGATAGTGACATCTAGACAGTAATATGGACTCGTATGACGGGTGATACTCTCTCGCTGCACCAGGTTTCTTATCGTATCGAGATCATGCAATTCCGTAACATTTTGTTTATTACTTTGACTTGTATCTTTTTCTTAATCGATTGATGAGATCAGATCATCGGTAAACTACGTAAGCCTGAATTTATGTAGATTTGGCAAGAAATTACCATATATTTGTAAAACCTTTGTACCTTGCCGTGCCGAGAGAAGACATTTCAGTGATTTGCTCCCCCATGACTCATTTTAAAACAAGTAAGGTCAAATTACATATGACACTATCTTACTATAAAACAATTTAACAAGCAGCTTTGTCTTTTTATTTCCGAAAATACAATAGACTAAGTAACAGAAGTTTTTTTTCAGATAATTTTAATACGATACATACAATTACTTTCAAATGTTGCATTTAAAATTTGCGTATCATTACAAAAGCAAAATAACTTTCTATACATGGGACGATGTTGTAATGCGGTCTTAAATATCAGTGAATAAACCAGTTCGTGGGATTTTTAAAAGTTTATAGTTAGATTTAACAATATATTTATATGTGTATATGTCGTTTTTTGAAAATTATAATATAAAAAAAATTAACAGGTTTGACAATTGAGCAATATATAAATGACTGCATTACATATATACCAACTTATATACAAGAGGCGGGATATACTAAAGAGAAATAATAAGTTTTGGTTTTACAAAACAAAAAGACAGTTCTGTCACTTACCAATGTTACCTCCTAATTTTTCATATAAATTCCAATGATTCATGATTGCCATATAATTTGTACTTGCTAAGACTTGAAGATTAACAAACATTATACAGGGCGGACATATTAAAAGTTACATCCCTTTCTCGCTGTGTAGAGCACGTTGATATGAGATTTTACATTCTGATTGATACGTGCATTTGCACTACAGTCTTTTATATTCTCCTTTTAATACTAAGGTGTTTAGGTAAATTCAAAGTTACGTTGATTTTATGCAAATACACGAAGAGCAGTTGGTAAAAGAAAATGATAAAAACTCATCAATGCTTTCAACAACGCAGTTGCTGATTTTCATGTGAAAAGTTAAATTTGGAAAAACCTTTTATATTTGAAAAAATTGTTAATTAAATCAAATAAGACTTTTGTTATTTAAAAAACAAAATTACGATTCAAAAACTTTGTATACCTCTTTGATGGTGTACATGTGTATATGTTGTTTTCCATATTACAAACACGTGCTTCCACGTACAAATGAGGTTTTGAAAACAATCTTAAAATCAAAACAAATACTCAATTGTACCATAACCGCATATACACACAAAACGAACCATAAGTTTAACGGAAACATATGCAATAGGCTGAACAAAACCAGATCCCATACACTAAATTTAATCCAATACTATAAACAAAATGCTAAGTATTGCACTCTATATCCGACCATAAACAATGCTGTAAATGGAAGGATTATCGAATGTTATCCGAACACTGATTTAATGCTGCACGAAATATATTGGTAGGTTGTACGAACAGACATATTCACGTCACAAAACTAGAAAACTGAAAACTATACTAAGAATTGCTCTACATTTGTCATATCGGTGCCTGGTATAGCTGACTAATTTTGCGGTATAGTTTTGCTCATTGTTGAAGGCCTTACGATGACCTGTAGTTGTTAACTTCTATGTCATTTAGTCTCTGGTGCAGAGTTGTCTCATTGGCTCTTCTTAGTTTTACAAGGTTATCCTAATGAAATAAAAAGATAGTAGTTCAGTTTTTACATAACTAGGGGTCAATATAAATTTATGGTACTTTTATATATGCCTATAATTTCGTGATAAACTTTTTTCATTAAAAAATTGGTTAAACCAAGAAGAAACTAAAGGAGAATTTGACAGACATATGTCGAAGAAAGACTGACCAATACGTATCAGGCTAGATATGATCTATGCAAAAGTCGGTCGACTTAATGTGTCAACTTAGTTATCGTGCAAATTATGATTATCTCTCCATATTTGAAATATTAAAAGACTTCCTTGATATCATTTTGAAACCCCTAAATTGAAATAGACATGTATTATGATTTTATCAACTTGGGGTGAGATACTTGTTTAACTGTTATCAACAATTTACGGACCAGACATTCGTAATGGTTGGTTTTGTATTTAATACATAGTGCATAAAAACCGACCAGGTCCTGGGAGAAGGGTTGTGTAGCACAGAGTATGTAAGAGTGTCATTAAGTGTTTTTTTCTTGTGATCTTAAATTCTTCTATGTATTTATCAGTTAGCTCCATGATACGAAATAATTAAAGCTTACCAGCTTTTTTGACTGTAATTCTATCACTTTCAGAAGCACCCATAGTACAGTTAAAAGTAGCAACAATCACGTTTTCATTCAACGGTGTGTAGTTCCATGTATATGTACTTGAGTTTAAATCACAATGACATTTAGTTGTTGATGAACATGATTTAATTCCATTTTCACTGCAATTTCGAATGAAGCCAATCAATGTTGCGTCTTTGTTAAATGTCACCCATGGATCTGTAACTTTGTTCTCTAAACTGCAGTTCAATGCCAGTGCATTGCCACTCAAGATATAATCCGGTGACACTGATAGTCTTATGCTTAATACATGTCCTGAAAATTAAAACAAATTCTATAAGATCATAAGTGCAAGATCACTTTCTTTAGTTAATTGATTGTTGGTTACTTAACGTCCAGTGACAAATATTTTATGAATATTCAGGACGAGAACAAATTAACAATAAACACAATAGGTAGGTCTGTAATAGAGGCCGTCCCGGATGAAGTTCGGGGAAATTTGGACTGCCACTGAAAAATGAGGATAAATTAGATAGGGACAGACATTTAGCCTTGCAACAGTCCACCTACGGACCCCTAAAATTGTTGCAAGGTCACTTAACGTGCAGAGAGCGTTGCACTCCCTATGCAAGAGGCATCCGATTTAACGTCCCCATTCTGACCGGACGTCACTGCGTACTTGTACATCCCGCACAGCTAAACAGACGCCCTACTTTGGCAAGGGTTTTACTGTCGGTCGGAAGAAGACCTGTATTGACCATGTTACTATTCCCGAGTCACCCGTAGGGATTTTGTTTGAGTTGAGATGACTTTAAAATAAGAAAAATAATTGACAAACAATCAGGCTTTCTTTGCATCATTTGCCTAAAAAAGTACATTGGTCCATGATAAACAAATATATTATCTTTTCACGAAGGAAGTGTTATGCAAAGAGCCATTTATATTTCCTTCGATTTTTCAAAATAGTTTCTTTTGTTATTTCAGTATTATTGTATTCTTTTTTTATCGATGCATATAAACATCATATAGAATGATATATTGCATAAAAAAGACAACAACATTAGAAACTATGATAGACAAACTACCAAACAACCGACTACTTTGAAAAAAAGACGTACAAACCATAGTACCAATATCGAACAATAAATAGTCAGAATTATGTTTTATTGAACCAGTTTGAAGTGCACATACCCCGTTTTGCCTATTTATACCGTATGTGGTGTTTTATTTTAATGTAGAAATATCAAATGAGTTGTCAACCTGAAGTGATCATTCAACAATCGATAACCATCCGAAATGATTAGATGATAAACAAATTGCATAAAAGATCATTCGAACAATACCCCTGTTGGGATGCCTTTGAATTCTCGCATGAGCAACAAGCGAATATGACGGAGCAAAGGGAAAGAACTGATTACATATTTGCATAGCCATACATAATTTGAAACAACCACATAAACACTGCAGTGAAGTTAAAAAAGATATGCTGTTTTACATCATGACAAAAAGAGAGGCGAAAGATACCAGAGGGACATTCAAACTCATAAGTCGAAAATAAACTGACAACGCCATGGCTGAAAAAGAAAAAGACTAACAGACAAACAGACAAACAAAAGTACACAAAACACAACATAGAAAAATAATGACTAAGCAACACTAACCCTACCAAAAACTGGGGGTGATCTCAGGTGCTCCGGTAGATAAGCAGATCCTGCTTCACATGTGGCACCCGTAGTGTTGCTCCAATTAGTAAAAACCCAGTAACAAGTTTAATTCGGTAGGTCACATTCGTGAAAAGGGGACAGGATTGTAGTTACGATATTAGGAACATACCCGCTATCATCTGTGAAACGGATATTTCATAACGGTCAACCAACTCGTCTGTAAAATCTACGAAAGGATGATTTCAACTTCATCATTTGAAACTCTTGGTTTTATAGCTTCCTTGTAAGCAGCAACCCTCTTTCAATGAAATCATGATAGGAAATACAAGCCCGTGGGAATCACTACAGCCCATGAAACAAACAAACACACCTGTTTCATTGAATATAAGGAATCTCTATGTCACATGGAGACCTATAACATAGACCCATGCTCACTGCTAACGTCAAGTTCAAGATGACCTACGCATCGTATTGAGTTCCAGTCTCTTAAATATTTCTAGATGGCTGTTTAATGAGGAATACGGCTGCAAAAAAATATCAATAAATTTCAAACAATTTTGGGGAAATAGATGTAACAAATTCGGTCATTATTCGCCCAATTTTAACAAAGACAATATACACAGTTACACAACCATAGGACACATCAAGATGTTTGTCAGATAAGTTTGTTGCAAATCGTATAACGACGTCGATAAAAAATTAGTCAAAAGGAAACATACACATTTAACAAAAAGAAATACATGACGTCCTAAACACTGAACGAGAGAAAGGATGTTGAAGGCCGTACGGTTGCCTATAATAGCTTACATCCACTTCATTTGAACTTTGGTGGATAGTTGGCTCATTGGCAATCATACCACATCTCCGTGCAAGGCAGACCCCCATTCTTAAACATTCATGCTCTCTGAGTTTTGCTAAACAAAGAAGTGATATAAAACAAAAATTCGATCATTGTACAAAACATAATTAAGATTGAACAATCGTTATTTTTTTGGCGACAGAAGGGTGATAGTATCTTTTTATCTTTGCTTAGTATTAATATTTACACCGTTCAAGTGTCATTGACTCAACCGATTTCCGTGTCCGAATATTTCCTCTTTATATGAAACAAAGCAATCGAGAGTTCAGACATATCATAAAGGACAAAATCGCCGTAAAAAACCCAATTATACATGTTATAACAATAAAGAAGTTACAAACCGCGTTGTTGGGACACTATAATCGAACATTTCAAAAGGAAACACAGTTGTTTTGAAACTTTTTTTTTTCTTTAAATGAATGCCAATGTTACGATAAGGGTGTTTTCCGCATATTACTGCTCAAATTGGCATAACTTCATAAAAGTTTACTCGATTGTAATGACTAACATTTGCCAAATCATATCGGACAGCTGAACAGCAACTGTCCGAGCTTACCCTTCTGTCCTAGCATCCACTGTTTTACGCTAAATTATTGTACCGATCAACGACACGACACATACGTTTGATTTTATATACTTGTTCACTATGTAAATTTACTAACCTGTAATTATACAAGCGATTAGTGTTGACAATGTGACACAAATCATTCTAAATATTGATGAAGCTAGTGCTTTGAAATACTGAAATAATAACATAGTAATAATAAAAAAACAATAATCAAAATGATAGTAATAATATGAAAATAAATCATGCCAAAAAAAACAACATATCTATTAAAACACTCATATGTTAAGTAAAGCACGAAATGCTAGAACTTACCGCGATGTCGTGCAAGGCAGATCCCCATTCTTGAACATTAATGCTCTGTGAGTATTGCCAAACAAAGAAGTGATATAAAACAAAAACTCGATCACGGTACAAAATATAACGATTTCCGTGTCCGAATATTTCCTCTTTATATGAAACAAAGCAATCGAGAGTTCAGACATATCATAAAGGACAAAATCGCCGTAAAAAACCCAATAATACATGTTATAACAATAAAGAAGTTACAAACCGCGTTGTTGGGACACTATAATCGAACATTTCAAAAGGAAACACAGTTGTTTTGAAACTTTTTTTTTTCTTTAAATGAATGCCAATGTTACGATAAGGGTGTTTTCCGCAAATTACTGCTCAAATTGGCATAACTTCATAAAAGTTTACTCGATTGTAATGACTAACATTTGCCAAATCATATCGGACAGCTGAACAGCAACTGTCCGAGCTTACCCTTCTGTCCTAGCATCCACTGTTTTACGCTAAATTATTGTACCGATCAACGACACGACACATACGTTTGATTTTATATACTTGTTCACTATGTAAATTTACTAACCTGTAATTATACAAGCGATTAGTGTTGACAATGTGACACAAATCATTCTAAATATTGATGAAGCTAGTGCTTTGAAATACTGAAATAATAACATAGTAATAATAAAAAAACAATAATCAAAATGATAGTAATAATATGAAAATAAATCATGCCAAAAAAAACAACATATCTATTAAAACACTCATATGTTAAGTAAAGCACGAAATGCTAGAACTTACCGCGATGTCGTGCAAGGCAGATCCCCATTCTTGAACATTAATGCTCTGTGAGTATTGCCAAACAAAGAAGTGATATAAAACAAAAACTCGATCACGGTACAAAATATAAAGATTGAAGTGTTCTTTATTGAGAGCTTGTAACACGCAACAAGGGTAAGAAAAGACGAACGGACATGCCAATTGTTATTTCGTACTAAATTATTGATCATTTAAACCCTTTATGGAAAAAGGCCTTCGAACTCTCGAAATCCCTTGATTCACAATGTGTATATTTTTATATACATTTGCTAAGAACCGTTATGCCTTACCAGACAATAACCCTAAAACCAAAATGGCCAACTGTAAGAATATTATTAATGTAAAGCATTTAAAATCAGAATTAAAAATGAAAGAAATGACTTATATAAAGAATCATATAAAAGTAAAAGAAAAAAAATCCAGCAAACTTTTTCTGTATAAAAAAATAATACCTTCACTTGAAACAATTTGTTACTCATTGTTTTTTTTTTATTTTTACAAAACGTTGCAGAAATAGAAAATGGTTGTTACATTGAAAAAAAACCTCTGGAAAAAAAGACTGCAAAACCTGCTTTAAAGATGAATCTCATTTTAGTGTGAATTGCAAACCAGAAAATCAGACACAATCTATTTCATGATATAAAATTAGATGACAATATTTTATTCATCTTGTTTGCCTATAAATGCAACGCTTCAACGAATGAATCTGATAACAAATAACGAGTGTCAGTTATGTTCCTCAAATGCGACTGAGAATATCTTTCACGTTATGTTCGATTGTCCTTCTTTCTCGGCTATCAGGAAAAGAACGAGTACTGAAACTCAAGCATGTTTCGAGAGTTTAGAAATGGATATCTGTTTTTCAGAGTTGCCGCCCTTAACACAAATACAGTTCATGATAGGTGATCTGGGTTACTTGTATTCTCCAGACTTAGGTAATAGTTTAGATAAGATCGTGAAAAAATACCTTGTAGACGTTATGAATGAACGTTCTTTTCTACTTGATAAAATTTCCAATGTATAATATCTTGAACTTTGTGCGAACGTTTTTAGTTTCAAGATTGAAATTTTTAATCTTTTATGGACGAAAGATTCCCAATTATATATGCATATGAAATTGTTACTGTAATGTACTTTTACGAAATAACCAATGTATTATGATATTTTAGCGTTAATGTATAATAATTTATTAGACTTTTAAATATTTGCAAGCATCTTGTACCATTTTTATTACAATCATAATGTTATTTGTAAACACTACGATGTCTTTTTGATGACGCAGGTGTCAGTACCCCGCTGGCGCTTGCCCCCGTTGTAAAGGGGTAGTTTCACAATAAAATATATATAATATATAATATATATCTTCCTGACGAACAAATATTATTTTATATAGTAAATCCCGCTTTCTTAAGACATATTGGAACTATTGGCTTCTTTTTGAAATGCATTAGTACTGAGAGCATACGTCTCATTATAACATTTCTGTTCAATATAATTGTAAATCTATCACTTATGTTTTTGGTGTTCTGTTTTGTTGATTATTTTTTGTTTAAATTTCTATTGCCACACACATACTGTAAATGTTTAATGACAATAAAATCGATTTTTTTTAATTGATTTAAATAACTAACTAAATATTCGTGAAATATGAATTTTCAATATCGGTTTATATGGAGATAACATTAGAAAAATTATAACTCGATAAGCATATTTTAAGATTGGTTTACTTTTTAGATGATTTGTATTGCTACGTAATACGTCTAGAAAAATGCTGAAAGCTCAACATCGGTTTGAAAGGACACGGTTCTTAAATAAAATCATCGCTTCGTAAAAATTCGAAACGAAATTCTTCACACTTCTGTTCCTACATCATGTAAATTCTGCTGGCAAAGATTTGGAAAAATAACAATTTTATCGAAGATATCACATACAAATACTTGTGTACCCCTGATGCAGGCTTCGTTTACTTACAAACCAAGTTTAAACAGCTGTTAACCAAATCAATAACGATTGGTCGAAGGATTTGTGAACGAAGAATATCATCAAAGAGAAAATGACCATATTGATGGTACATATATTGAATGAACTTATGGTCCGGCAAACACTATTATATTAATTCAAAATTGAATAACGGTAAAATACATTGTTACATTTTCATTTAGTAATTCTATGTACAGTAAAGTAGTTTAAAAATCAAACTTAGAATTTGCTATCTTGTCAATTTGAGATTAAATTTCAGACAGAAAAGTGTTTTTCGTCTTTAGAATTGTGTTTGCATTCTGAAACTTTTTAAGTATAAAAAGAGAAATATAATATTATCTATACTCACTGGTATGCCTGACAGTGTGTGTCAAATGTCAACGATTCTTTGTTTGACATAGTTGTCTTGCAGAATTTAAAAAAAAAAAAGATAAAATACGTTATCTTATCTTTTACACCTGATAATCTAGAAACGACAATAAATTTTCACGGTTCTTATCAACTGACATAAAAACGTGAACACTTCCTTGTGACTTTTAAACATGAATGTTATGCTTGAGTAATTAGGTATTAAACCTAAATCATTGTGTATCAAACACTTAATTACAGTGTATGTAACATTTTCTATTAATATTCACTCTAGATCTACAACTTTTATCCTACACAAGTGTGGATATTGTAGGGGAAACGATACATAGGTATATGTGTATATGTCAAATGCTGGCCCTACTCCAAATGCAAAACTGTTATCAGATCCTAATCTTTGTGATTGTGTTGACATTATTTTCAAATTAAAACACAACAATGCACAGTATGCATTCAGACTCAGCAAATAAAGAAAGAAAAAATACCCGTAATTTGTAAGATCCTAGTATAATGTTCATCCTTTATACGTTATACGAGTATATAAATGTCATGTGTATTAAAAAAACCTAAGAAATCAAAGACTTCTTCTATGACATGTATACTCTATTACAGAATTGAACGTGTTGAATTTTTTTTTCACAGGGCGTACATTCAATTGTGATATTGATAGATGTACAGATAATTGATTTGCATAAGGCACACAAACAATGAGAACGAATTATTGATTGATTAGGTAGTCGGAGCTTATAATTCTATAATTTTGGTCTGTTTGCATACGGCATGAATTCGTCTTTCAGCCAATAAAACGTAGGTTTTCATAGTTCTCTTGTAGAATACAACTTTTTCTCTCAGTCATTTGCTCATGGCAGCAGGTTTATCTATCCAGAGTCCGCAAAATACGACGTCTCAAATCAGTGATATACAATAACATGATATGAAGAGCGGAGCAGGGAGACACAAGCACAAAAAGGCCAATAAATACGCATTCACGTCCAGTTTGAATGAATACGTCACATAGGGTATAAACATGAAACAACTTCTTTCAGATTCCGTCGGTGCTTTGTTTCCAAGAAACCGTCTTTCGCTATTCATTATGCCTTATTTTTTAGTGGTAGTCTGAAATCTTTTGTTTGTCATCATGGTCAGCTGCTCATTTGACAGAACCTACTGCTTTTCTATTGGTCGATTTGTAATTGACCTGAATATGCATAAAATATTTGTATATGTGTAAGGGGAAGGGGATGCGGTCGAACGATTACTTTACCTGTGTGAAAATAAACAATGCCTGATGGACATTCATACTTGGATCACTGAAAATCTTAATGCAAGCGCATTGACGTTTCTGTGTTACGCAAATACTTAAATAAACAAGTGGTAATAACATCAGCGTGGATATTATTTTTTAGTTATTCTTAGTTGGTTTGAGTAGTGTTTCTTCGGAGATTTCATACTGTTCTTTTCACAATGCGCATGGTACAGATGGTGAAATTATGTAAGTAACAATCCTATTATTTATTCCTTTTTAGAACAAAAAACCGGTATTTTTTATATTTAATTTACGGGCTTAACTAAAATGAATATTTAGTATGGTGTTCACTTCCCTAGTACCATGCACGATTTAGTTTAAATGTGTTGAAAGTTTGTTTTGTTGTGAAAATGCTGTTTGTAGGTCTTTTTCCTACAGTTTTATGTTAAACTTTGTTCTACAATGACAGCCATCTTGGATTTCAGATTAGCACCAAACACTTGAACTTATTATGAGTTCACCTTGTATCAAGATTTTTTTTAAATCTTCGAGACGGTTCCAGAGCAACAGTTATTTGTATGTTGTCAAATATAGTTCAATGTTAAATAAATCCAAAGTGATGTACATCTTCTGTGTTCATTTATGGACCAAAACTAAAAACAAGCAGAGAGACACCGATATTTTATTTATACGTCATTTTGGTTTCAATTTTTGTGATTATTTCTACCAAAAAAAAAAAAAAAAAAACTCACAGAGAAAAATTTGGTATTTGTATTTCTAATATAGTTAATATTATATTATTTTCTAGCCAAGCATATTAATATTTCTTATTTTGCTTTAGCAAAAGAAACCTGAGAGTAATATAATGCACGAAATGGGAACGCCTTGTACCACTCTCCGGCACGTCAACCCGCCCTTTGTTGTACATTCATAACATTTTATAATTAAACAGTCTTTAACGGTTCGCAACCCGTTCATACGTTCTGACCTTAAGTAATCCTTTATGTTAAAAGGTACGTCGATATTAATTTTGAAAACGCAAATATTAAAAATACCAAGTATATGTAGGTTGCACTTCTGTAAATATAGACAATGCAATTTCCCATAGGAACTCCTTTAACGGCTAAAACTATACCACTTTTACTATGAAGTTTCGTTAAAAAGTATGTTCAAGAATGGAAATTTAAAGCTCATGTGCACTACAATTTTTTCAAAGGTCAAAATATAGTGTTATGTTGCATATTTTCACATTTATATGACCCTATGTTTGAGAGTTTAAACTTACATTGAAATTCTGTACTACACCTCCCTTCACTTTTGGTCTTCTTCAGAATTAAATTTTATCGCTATCCATGTGTTTCTATAGTGGTAGCATTTCCGAGTAATGTCTCTACGACATGAAACATAGAGATTGCTGCTTTTTTAAATACACTTTTAATTCTTCCAATCTTTTATTGCGTAATAGTTCTGTATTTGTAATGGTAATTATTCTTGACGCTAGATTAAAAGGTATATTTAATTTTACATGTTTTGGATGATTTGAGTAAAAATTTAAATACATATGTGTATCGGTGTCTTTGGAAAAGATATCTGTGACAATTTCGTTGTCTTCCGTTACAAGTACTAAAATATCCAAAAACGGCATTTTGTTGACATTTCTGTTAATTGTGAAACGAATATGTGGGTTTAAAGAATTTAAAATCAGAATGAAAATCTGAGACAGATATATCCGAATTCCAAATTATAAAACAATCGTCAAGAAATCGTTTTCAGTTTTGACGTAGGTAAATGGCAAAGTCATTTCCGTATTTATGGTCCATTTTTTCGTATAATAATTGTTCCAAATATCCAAGTACTAAAGTGGCGTATGAAGGCGCCTTTTTAGTACCCATAGCTGTTCCTTTTTTCTGATGATAGTATGTGCCGTTAAAGTAAAAACTATTTCTTTCTAATATAAGTTTCAAAGATGCAAGGATAAATTCTTTTGTTAATCTGTTTTCAATGACGTTTTCCGTATTTTCTAACCAATATTTTACGGCTGTAATTCCTAAGTCATGTGTGATATTTGTGTAAAGACTGACAATATCAAAAGTAATGAGTTCTGAATTAGGATTTACAGTTGTTGGTAGATGATTTAAAAATTCCAAATCGTCTCGTATAAAACTAGGAACTTCACGACATAAAGGTCTAATCACAATGTCTATAAAATGGCTTAAATTCTGTGTGACGCTGTTGGGTCCGCCCACAATAGGTCGAAATTTTAAATCATTTGGTCTTAAAAGTTCTATGTATTCACTGTTTTGTTCTGATACCGCATTTGAAATTTCCTCACTTTTGTGAATTTTAGGTAAACCATAGAAATAACTTTCTGAAAATTTAGAGTTTGAAATGTAATCATATCATCAGAAACAACGAATACCCAGGAGACGTTCCGGAAGGAAATAGCCTAACAAACACGGAAAAAATTCACCCTAGAATTATAAACTTGTCGCATTAAAAATTACAATTAAGGGAAATAAATCTTTTAAAAAGAGGATTAAAATTTACACCAACTCCAAATGAGGATAAAACACAACTTGGAGCCGACATTGATGAATTTGGCAGAAGATTGAGGATAAATTATATTTTTTGTGAGGATAATGAAGAAAACGAAGAAGAAGAAAATAAACTACTAGTAAGAAATAAACAAAAACCCACAAAAGATAAAGATTTAGAAGAAACAATTAAAACATTAAAAACGAATTCACTTCAAAGCAATAAAAATGTCAAGGACAATTTAACCCACGAAGAGAAAACAGCTTTGCAAAATTTAAAATCAGATAAATCAATAATAATTAAAGAAGCGGATAAAGTGAATGCGGTTGTAATCATGGACCGTGAGTATTACCGAGATAAAATTTTAAATATGTTACAAGATGAAATGGTTTATGAGGTGACAGATAAAAAAATGGACAAACAAACAAGTACATTGATTAAAAAGTTACTAGATAAACATAAGACTGAATTGTATAAAGAAGAGATGGATTACATTTCAAACTCTAAATTTTCAGAAAGCTATTTCTATGGTTTACCTAAAATTCACAAAAGTGAGGAAATTTCAAATGCGGTATCAGAACAAAATAGAACTTTTAAGACCAAATGATTTAAAATTTCGACCTATTGTGGGCGGACCGAACAGCGTCACACAGAATTAAAGCCATTTTATAGACATTGTGATTAAACCTTTATGTCGTGAAGTTCCTAGTTTTATACGAGACGATTTGGAATTTTTAAATCATCTACCAACAACTGTAAATCTTAATTCAGAACTCATTACTTTTGATATTGTCAGTCTTTACACAAATATCCCACATGACTTAGGAATTACAGCCGTAAAATATTGGTTAGAAAATACGGAAAACGTCATTGAAAACAGATTAACAAAAGAGTTTATCCTTGCATCTTTGAAACTTATATTAGAAAGAAATAGTTTTTACTTTGACGGCAGAAAAAAGGAACAGCTATGGGTACTTTATACGCCTTCATACGCCACTTTAGTACTTGGATATTTGGAACAATTATTATACGAAAAAATGGACCATAAATACGGAAATGACTTTGCCATTTACCTACGTCAAAACTGGAAACAATTTCTTGACAATTGTTTTATTATTTGGAATTCGGATATATCTGTCTCAGATTTTCATTCTGATTTAAATTCTTTAAACCCACATATTCGTTTCACAATTAACAGAAATGTCAACAAAATGCCGTTTTTGGATATTTTAGTACTTCTAACGGAAGACAACGAAATTGTCACAGATATCTTTTCCAAAGACACCGATACACATATGTATTTAAATTTTTACTCAAATCATCCAAAACATGTTAAAAATTAAATATACCTTTTAATCTAGCGTCAAGAATAATTACCATTACAAATACAGAACTATTACGCAATAAAAGATTGGAAGAAATAAAAGTGTATTTAAAAAAGCAGCAATATCCGGAACAAGTGATAGATTACGGAATTCAAAAGGCACTGATAAAAGGACCAATCATTACAGAATCACAGCGAACCGAAACAACCGAAGAATCATCAAACAGTTTAGACAAAATTATCCCGTTTGTCACAACATATAACCCACGAGATTATGATATATTTAGTTTCATGCGACAAATTGAAAATAATTTACACAAAAGTGAAAAAATGGACAAAGTATTACAAAAAAAGAAGATTATCAACAGTAAAAGACAGTCAAAAAGTCTAAAACGATATTTAACATCTTCAAAATTCGACTTTAATGAAACTTTGCCTATTGTTAGAAAATGTACCGATAAACGATGTCCAGATTTGATAGAAGAAAGTTCAATTTATTTCAAAAATGGAAAGCATTTCACAGTTAAACAAAATATGTCTTGTAAAAGTTCAAACGTTTATTCTCTCATATGTGCAAATTGTGAGGAATTCTATATTGGAGAGACAAAAACAGAAAAGCGGACTAGAATGACTGTACATAGACAGCAAACTAACCATGAAGATTTAACAATCATCAGGGCTAACGACCATTTCCATCGTTGTTCTAATGGACGATTTAAAAATATTTCCGTTGTATATGGTCAATTGTCAAAATGATTTTCTCCGGAAGAAGAAAGAAGAATTATTCATAAACATTCTCAACCCGGAATTAAATGATAAATAATATTTTAATTTTCACGAAACATTTAAAACTTTACTCCAATTTTAAAATGACATTAGTAGTCTCCCTTGTATTTGTTAACGTCATACTATTGTTAACGTCAATCAATTGTTTTATAACATGTATGTATACAAGTCACATTATCTGTGAAAGCAGTGAAAGCGCTAGTAAAAGTGATGAATTGAAACCGTCATTATCTTATATTATTTTTTATATATATATATATATATATATATATATATATATATATATATATATATATATATATATATATATATATATATATATTAAACGTATGTACACCTGTATATAAACATTACCACTGTATTTGTTTTGAATTGAATGCACTTATATATAAAATGTTTTTGATTTGTTGACTAAAAAAGAGGCACGACATTTGGAGGTCCGTGGAAATATTTCGTGACTTAATTTTGACGGTTGTGTGATTTTTGTACGAACTGAATCATAATTTATTTGAAACTTTTTTGGGAGGCAAAAATGTCCAAACTACCAAAATGTGACACCTCTACAGCCTCACGAACCCTCATAAGACCTTTCAAATGATCTTAAGTATGTTTAATACCTACTTGGAAATATATCTGCAATGTTTGTTGCTTTTCAGTACATGTGATATGGTAAACAAGCAAGAATTGTTAATTTAATCTCTGCTACGATTACAATTTTTCATTCAACCGAGAGCTACTATACATATATGTTTTTCAAGATACTTGCAACATGGTGCATTGTAGTTTCAGAGAAGATCTGATAATGTCTGCTCCAGTTTTTAGAAAGACCGTAGGTGTTTCTCGTTTGTCACTAGTTCCAGCGGGAACTTGCCTATTGTTTGTTTTTGACCACGGTTTTGTCTTATCTCTTAGTTTTTGTTCCACATGCTTGACATTTGTTTTTCGATCATTTCCTCTGATCCGTTTGACCAGGTAAGGCCATTCTGTGCCCTTACGAGAGCGTTCAAAAAGTCAAAGAAACAATATTCTGTCATTTCCATTATTTGCCTATGACTTCTAGAAAAGCTTGAAGGAAAATCGTGATTTTCCTTTTAAATAATTAAGGTGGATCATCGGTATATATTTCCTCAGATAGATTTTTTTATACTTTGCCAAAATGAAGATTTTTCAATGCTTTTTTTAAATATATAATAATAAGTATGGGTCACCGTGCTATTTTTCAAGCTACAAGTCGTGCAAAATTGCCCGAATTTCTATAGATTGTTCATGAAAAAACACATTTTTGTAAATAAAAAGAAATCTATGAGATAGAATTTTGAAATAAAGTATCAGGAGATACGTTTTATAATATGCTTTCAGAAAATAAAAAGAAAAAATGGTGTCAAGACGAGTGTAATGCTTGCACATGTGTTTTCTAATCAAGTGTCCACACTAGAAGAAATGACATATTACACACTAGAAGAAATATTAGTCTCCGACGCATTCTAAGGAAACTCTCAGAAGCGCAACATTGATTGCTTGCTGAACGTCCAGTGGCAAATATTTCATGCATGGTCGGACGAGAACAAATAAACAATACATTCATTGGTAGTTCCTGTATTAAAGACCGTCCGTGATGAAGGTAGGGGACATTCGAACTGCCACAGGAAAATGAGGGTGCATTGGATAGGGACAGAAGTTTAGCATTACAAAAGGCCACCATTACGGAGGTTTTGAACGTACAGAGAGTGTGGTACTCTCTTGAAACGAAGCATCGAATGTAATGTTCCACATTCTGACCGGACGTGGCTGCGTACTTGTACATCCCGCACAACCAAACGGACGCGCCACTTGGGCAAGGGTTTTACTGTCGGTCGGAAGAAGACATGAGCCTAAACATATTTCTATTCCCCAGTCAACGTTGAAAGCCGCAATATTGACAGACTTTTACTAACAAGACGACATTTTTAGAGAACTTAGGTACGTGTACTATTAATTCATAAATTGCGGTAATGTGAATAAGTATGCCTCAGTAACTGAGTGATTCCTTGATAGTACGATAGCATGATGAATAAAACGTCCGTACAAGATAAACATAATAAATTCACTAATTATATGACAATACCTTTCATAATCTCCTTTTTAAGAATCAATTCATTGCCAGACACATGGAGATTGTGTGGAATCAAAATGAACGAGGAGCTGGTAACCTCAAAGATTTACTGGATACAAATGAATACCAAAAAAAAAAAAAAAAAATAAAACTGATAATTGTTTTTATGTAGTCCCTTATGTTGTGTTTTGTGTATTGTTGTTTGTCTTTTGGGCTTTTTCTTTTTTTAACCACATGTATGGCGTTGTCAGTTTATTTCAATCTTATGAATGTGAATGTCCCTTTGGTATCTTTTGACTCTCTTTTACCAATCATACACAATGCACATAATTCTTACAGCTCCAATTATGGTCTCGTACTTTTTACATTTATTACTGATTTCAAATAATTTATAAAAATTTGTTCAAGAATTGAATAGAGATTGCTAGCAAAAGTCTTATGACTCCTTGTCTTCTTAAGTAGAAAACCCTATTCAGTTTCATGTTTTCCCTTATGTAATTGTAATGAACACGCATGACATATTTGTCCATCAACGTTAACACTCACTCAATCGTTATATATAACAATATACATATATCGCATTCTGAACACATTAAGCAGAAAGTTAATATCACAGTGTGAGACCAATGTTTAAGAATCTGTGTTCCTACGAATTTTGTTATTAAGATTTTGTCCCAAATGGTATAATGAACAATCAGGGGGTTCGTATTGCTCTGTTTTTATATATTTATATATATGATGTGGTTTGTATACTTAGTTTGTCTTTTCGTAATTTTTCACGGTCTGTTTTGGTCATTGCATTTTTTAATAAGTTTATTTTGAAATTTTGAATATGCTGTTATGTCAAAGAACGTCAAGTCCTTTTTCTAAAAATAATTCATCGAAAGATTCTTTGACTTGTTGATAAATATGCAGTATCAACTTCACAAATGATGGTATTGAAGTATAGATTCTTGGTAATGACGTTGTTTATTTTATCTTAATTGCGTGTTATAGTGTTCTTTTTATTTGTCATTGTATCTTTCCAACCTTTACTCTTTAGTCCATTTTTGGTAATATACTTTTGGCGTGGCTCGGTATTTATACATCCCACCATTGCGTTATTGTCCTATGGTCCTTTTTCGTATTCTTGTCTTTTTTTTTTGCATATGATCTTTGTCTATATGCCATTGTATTTTTTTCTTTATTGAAATAGTTACTTGTTTTTATAATAGTGATAAAGATCATAACACAATGTTGACTGCTGTTCCCCAATTTTTGACTATTCTACCATTATGTCTTTTTGTTTTGCCCAAATTTGTACTTATAATGTAATTTTATGCGACTGTCATACAAGAGAAAGGTTTAGCTAGCTACTCAACCAGGTTCAATCCATCATTTTCTTATGTAGAAAATGCCTGTTCCAAGTCAGTAATATGACAGTTGTTTTCCGTTCGTTTGATATGTTTGATTTGTTGAAATAGTTATTAGATTTTATAATTAAAGTGATTAAGATCATAACACAATGTTGTCTGCTGACTGCTGTACCTCAACGTTTGACAATTTACCTATTATGTCGGTTTGTTTTGCTTACACATTGTTGTTAATATAATGCAATTTATGCGACTGTTATACAAGAAAGAGATTTAGCTAGCTATAAAACCAGGTTCAATCCATCATTTTCTACATAAGGAAATGCCTGTTCCAAGTCAGACACATGACAGTTGTTTTCCATCAGTTTGATGTGTTTAAGCTTTTGATTTTGATAAAAGACTATTTTACTTTTTATAATCTTCAGCCTTTTTTATAATAGTATAAAAAAGAAGCCGTTTACCCTTTTATATCCATTTGAGATTTATAGATACATATTTGCTAAAGATGTTAATATGGTGACCTGAATTTTTTATGTTATTGTTGTTATATTTTGTATGCTTCTAGCTGCCAATTTTCCTGTCTTATTAAAACAACTGAAAATTGCAAATTCAAATATTAGGTTTTCGATTATATTAGAGATCTGACAGGATTGATCGACAAAACAAAGATGAGGCAGTGGATAATGGTTGTGTGTGATGGATTACACATTAGGCAGTAGAACCCATTTAACATGTTTAACGAATCAGTATGCCAAGGCTGCAAAAAGGGAGTTTGATTGATTGATTGGTGTTTATCGCCAATTTTCGGCAAGACTGTGCTATTTCGTGGTGGTCAGTTTTTATTCACGATGGAAGCCGGAGTGCATAGAGAGGACCACTGAAAATCCTAGTCAGTTAAGATTTGAGTCGAGTGCACCTGTCACGTACGGTATCGAACTCACAACCTCAGTGTTCAAGGGATAGTGATATAGTAGTTTAACTACTTAGACCACAAATGAAGTTTGATGATGCCACCGAAGTTTTAGACCATATCAAACAAGAAGGCCATTGTAGAGATCTTAGTGTCTAGGAAATACAATAATATTATAATGAAACCTAGTAGTTATGTTTAAGGTAGAAAGATAATTGCATTTGCAGATCCACATACATTGGGGCTGTTCACGAAATAATGATAATATTGAGTAAGATTACTATTTATGGGATTATAAAGGATATCCATTTACCAGACAGGAACTTCAAAGTATGAATGCTGATGAGACAACTATTCACCAGAGATCAAATGACGTCATCGCAAGACAATATATGTATCGTTCAGCCTTCAACAATTGACAAAGCCTATGCCGTATACACATGTAGTCTACTCTAAAATTCCCCAACAGTACAAAATGTAAAACAATAAGCGAAAATCAAATACAATAGGCAACGACCAGTGATATGCAGGCATGGGGCGAATTAAATTGTAATGTTATGCATTATATTACAGTTACTTTGACAAGACCATGCATTGAATTACAATTACATGCATTTATCAAAGTAATGCATTAAATTATAATTACTTTTGCAAAGTAATGCATTGAATAACACATTACATTTGTAATTTTTTTTATCAAGTAATAATATTATTTTATTAATATTGTACTTGTATTGTGTCATAGATCAAATTTATTCGTTCAGTGTATGTTTACTTGTTTTGTCAATATGTGTTTTTGATTGAGTTAAACCATTACAATTGATATCTTATAGTGTGTCTTTCTATATTGTAATGTTACACCATTACTTCAGGTTAGGGTGAAGGTTGGCGCCTGTTAAAACCCGCTGCATTTTTTTTGTGCACCCGTTGTTCAGTGGGTGTCATTTGTTGGTGTGGTTCATAAATGTTTCTCGTTTTTCATATAGACTAGACCGTTGGTTTTACTGTTTGAATGGTTTTACATTAGTCATATTTTGGGGCCCTTTATAGCTTGTTGGTCGATGTGAGCCAAGGCTCAGTGTTGAAGGCCGTACTTTGACCTATAATGGTTTACTTTTTACCAATTGTGACTTGAATGGAGAGTTGTCTCATTGTCACTCATACCACATCTTCTTATATCTATGTAAAAAGTATATTCAATACGACTATTACATTTTAACATCATAAGGGTTTCAAAGGTTTTATCCTTCATGCGCAATCTATGTTTCAATGTATATATCTCTGTGTTTTCTCTAAAGAAATTACAGAGATGAAGTTTTATACTTATCTTAACTTAATGTTAACTTTACTTTTATAAATATATATTTGTTTTTTTCTAATTTCAATCAAAATATTTACTGGGAATTTTTTTCCTCATTATATAATAAACATAGAGCTTAATTTATATCCAAGTGTCAAAATGGGGAAAAGATTGATTGTAAAACAAACTAATTAGACTAAGTGTTTTATGACAATGTTCAATTATCTATTATATAATCATGACAAGGTATCCATTAATCTTTTGACAACAATGGAATACATTAATGCTTTTCAAATATCAATCTTTTTTTGCATGAAAATGTGTGAAAATGTGTGAAATAAAATGAAATAAAAAAAGGACTCAATCTGATATATACATTGCTGTGTTATTCATTTAAAATTTTAATTTGGTCATTCAAGTATTTATACCATTTTTTTCAAGTTCTACCTGGGGCAAGGCTTAATCTGTAGTGATTTATGTAAAAGGGGGAAATAAATATTAAATAAAAAATCAATTTTCAAATGATTATGTCCTTAATTAGTCAAGAAATCTTCAATTATGTTTCAGTTAAATCTCTCAATAATCTGTTAAAGATATATAATATGTGAAAAAAGTAATGCAATGCAATGCATGAAATTACACAACTTTTTGCTAGAGTAATGCATACATTTACATGTAATGCAAAAGTTGCTGCATTACACATTACATGCATTTACTTGGAAAAATGTACCATGCATTACAAATTTGCATTACCCCATGCCTGGTGATATGCAACCACTGAAATACAGGCTCCGTATTGTGACAGGCACATTTGTTGTATTTTGTCCACATGGTATTGCTCCATGTCTTCCTTTTGTAACGTAATAATCTCAGACTACTGTTCTATATATTTTGCTATCTTTTCTGATTTCACGTATTGGCCATAATGTAATAAACATGGTGAAACTGTTGTTGGATATTTCTATAGTTGATTTAGCAAAGATGCTTGGTTTTTAGAGCCCGAAGGCCTTGGAATGCTTTCAAAATGTTGGGTGATAAATCTTATAAATTATTACATTGATGTAAATAAAATACCGCAATTTCAAATTGAATTAAAAAAAAAGTTGATTATGTTGTGGACGAAAATTAACGACACGGCCGTTATAAATCTGCATGAACTGTCGTGTATGTAAGGAGCTCTAGACATTATAAACAAAGACATACTAATAAACATGTTCCAGATTAGAACAAGACCATTAGCGTATGGCTTAGTTAAACATTTAGGCGAGTTCTTAAACTCCCCTTTTATACGTGTGAACATAAAAAAACTGCGAAGTTACTTGATCAACTATTATATAGTAGAAATTATTTGTTAGATAATATGCTAAACATAACCACCACAAAAGCTGGCAGAAATTCATGATGTTTGTTCACACAAAGGCAAAAAAGATTCTTGTCCTTTACTGCCGTCAAGAAATGATGAATATTGCCAAACCTAGCTTGACCGGATACTTCTATATGAATTGTGCTACTCCTATGAACAACGATTTTCTTTCAGAAGTATTACCAAATACTGTATGGCACTCAATAAATTTAGACCGTGATTCAGGCGTACAACTACAGACAATCAAGCAGGAAAGTTAATGTTTCGGTTACAATATGACTTTGATATTGAGACATTTATCAGCAATTCATTTGTCTGCGCACAATATCCGCCAGAAATATTCGAGTTCACCCCTCAAGTTTGCTAAAAAGAATTTTCAAGAGCTCAACAGTCGATGATAAACCACTCGACCAGCATCTGATTAATTTCACCAACAAATGAAAAACTCATAGGAATGAATTCTGGTCACAAGTAGTAAAATATAACTTGGCCACAAAAAAAGAAATACGATCCGGGTTTTAGACAGAAAGGAGTATTTTGATAAAACATGTATAAGTTAACACGTAGAACCAAGGCAGATATAATGAATGCTGTGGAGATCAAAATAAAAAGTGTAGTGACGGAATACATACCAAGAAATGGACGAAGGTTAAGAGAAAGAACATAGCCGACCTCTTAAGTTTTCTTAAAGAGATACACATATTCAAACATTTGATAATAGTACTAGAGCATGTTCTTTTTTAACATGTCATTTATTTGAAGTCATTTATTTTTAATTTATTTAAGTTAATTCCATAAACATTGATATCAATATAATACCATTGATTGATTGATTGTTGGTTGCTTAACGTCCAGTGGCAAATATTTCATGCATATTCAAGACGAGAACAAATTAACAATAAATACAATAGGTAGGTTCTGTAATAGGGGCGTCCGGGATTAAGGTCGGAGAAATTTAGACTGCCACGGGAAGGGTATATAATACCAAAAATATTAATTGTTGCTTGCAAAATGTCCGATGTCAAATAAAAAAAAATCCAAAAAGAAAATTAGATATATAGACGTAGGAACTACGATATCGTCTTCAACATGTTCAATTTGTTGGTTTTCTCATGGAATTGTTTTACATTTTGTCATGCTTTTTACGTGCGGTATTGATTTTTACATCGCGATGACCTTGAGGTCATTCCGATGTATTGCTATCGCCTAGATTTCCATTATGTAAATTAGTTTTGGGTTTGTAACCGATCTATAAACATGATAAATATGCGCACATAAACGAGTGCAAAATAACATTCCTTATCGTTTGATATAAATACATCTCTTCAATGCAATGAATACTGATAAAAATATTTTTGTTTACAACATAAATTAATAATATGAAAATGTTTTGTAGTTAGATATATATATATAAGTAAAAAATCATTGATAATATCAATGCACACGTACCTAAAAATTGTGTTAAAGCATGCAGAAGAATATCTTAAAGACCGTTTTGCGACAATACCGGCAAGGACCGGTAACTCTGTAATTGTTTTTGCGGGAAAATATGAATGCCTACTCGTATCCAATCTTAGAAAAATCGAATTTTAACAGAAAAGTGTCCACCATGCACTTGCATTGCACTATTATTAGAATAGTAGAATAGAATGATATACAAATGGATGCAAATCATATATATATGTAACTGTTATTTTAATATAATATATACCAACAAATCAGTGTATACTGATTTGTATCACTACAATATAAAAGTTATTACGGTGAAGTTGAATTTCCTGTCATTTATTCATCATCCACGCACGAACTTGTCCCAGAAAAAAAATATATCTCTGTACATTAACCTCAGTTTCAGGTAAAGAGATATGTTGTTTTTTTCTGAGACAAGTGCTTTTGACCATCCTCAAGAACTTGTGGTCATCCGATGTTCAGTACTTCAGTACTTTGATTCTCATTGTTGAAGGCCCCATGGTGACAATAGTTGATAACAAGTCATTTGGTGGATATTAATTTATAAATTTTGAAATTAGTAAGAAATAAAGGTTTTAACTCCCTCAGTCAAAGTAGACAAACAGCACGTCAATCCTGGTGTCTATGATGAGTTCACAAACCCTCGAATGATTTGGCCATTAATTTTGGTCCTTTGTGGTCATATAGATTTTTAACCGTTTCGGTTTTTATCGGTTTGGTTTTTTTTTTGTATTTTTTTTTGTTTTGCAATTTTTCTGTTAAATGTATTGTTATTTAAGTGTTGCAACCAAAAATGAAGATATTTAATTTGTTTGTTAAATTAGGCAATTCGGAAAATTTTAGTAACTTTTGTGGAAACAAAATTGTTAAGGTTGAATACAAAATTATAAAATACCTTACAGACTTATATCTGGTAAATATCTTAGTTACTTATTTACGATATTTCAATGTTAGAATTATTTTTATTTCAAATGTCAAAACAGCAACTTTAACATACCTCTTTTTTTACTGTTTCAAACAAAAGTGGAAATGGGTATAAGATTTCAATTCAGTGTTTCAAAATTTAAAGCAGTGTTGGTTATATTTTTAAAAGCATACATTTGTTGTTGTGATTAGTTAAAAGTGTCATAAAAAATGAATCTTCAAGCAATGTTTTTTTTTTCTTTCTTTTTCGTGTTAACAATTGAAACAATGAAATTACTAACAATCCTTTAGATTTAGAAACCTTGAATTTAACAGAATTTAGAGCAATTCTTTTTAGGAACATATTCATTCAATATTCTCAAAATATGTCCTCTTTCTCTTTTAGACTGTTTTAAACATAAACGCTCTAGGCAATTTAACTATCCCGACGAAACTACCGGAACATTATGTTTTATACGTCTGTTACACAGTTTTAAAATTGTAAAACATTGAATAAAGGAGTACTTTAACCTTAACAAACAATGAAGTCTTAAACAGAGGATCAAGTAATTTCCTATTCCTACTGAACATACATATATCATAGAATGGTCGAATGCAATGTCGAAAAATAATAAAATTGCCCAAAGCAATTAGGTCAAAAAAGGTCATATTCAAGTGTTCATAGTAACTACTAATTGTACAGTTGTATGCCAAGTATCTGATCAATATAAGGACAGTTGAGATTGATTAATTCTTGGTTACTTAACGTCCAGTGGCCAATATTTCATGCATGTTCAGGTTGAGAATAAATTAACAATAAATACAATAGATAGGTCCTATAATAGAGGCCGTCTGGAACGAAAGTCAGGGAAATCTCGACTGTCACGGGGAAATGTGGGTATATAGGATAGGGACAAAATTTTATATTTGCAACAGGCAACCTACGGACCATCAAAGAATTGTTGCATGGGTTCTAAATGTGAAAAGAGCGCGACACTCCTTTACCAGAGGCATCGGATTTAACGTCCCCATTCTGACCGGACGTGGCTGCGAACTTGTACATCCTGCACAGCCAAACAGACGCCCCACTTTGGCAAGGGTTTTACTGCCGGTCGGAGGAAGACCAATGGTGAACATATTTTTCTTTCCCAAGTCACTTTTGCTACGGCGTTGTCAGTTTGTTTTCGATCTATGAGTTTGACTGTCCTTCTGGTATCTTTCGTCCCTCTTTTTTGGAGGGCAGGACAGTTGAGGAAGTTGAAGCAGTAGGTTGCATGTAAAGTATTGTGAGGAGTCCCTGAACCATCATAAATTCGAAAGTAATTATGTAGGAGAAAGACAACACTGACTAATCGTACACTATTAATACTTTAAAGAATAGTATGACAGAATGGCTACAAAAAAGGGAAAGCTACAAGCAACTAATGTAATGCTATTTTTTTTCCTCGATTGCATTAATTTTGTTTTTCACAAATCATTATAAATGGAATCATCTGTAAAAATATAAACTAGAGGCTCTCAAGAGCCTGTGTCGCTCACCTGTATCAACTGTGGTTTTAGAAATCATGTAAAACAAGCATTCTGAGAGTATTGCATGGCAATACATAGTCCCCTATCGGTTAAAATTTCATTTTACAGGAACAAAATCATTATAAATGGAATCATCTGTTAAAATAAAAACTAGAGGCTCTCAAGAGCCTGTGTCGCTCACCTGTATCAACTGTGGTTTTAGAAATCATGTAAAACAAGCATTCTGAGAGTATTGCATGGCAATACATAGTCCCCTATCGGTTAAAATTTCATTTTACAGGAACAAAATGCTATTCTTGATCTATAACTTGTCATGCTGTAAGCTATATAACAAATATCGTCAATATCTTCAAGCATGATGAAAAAAGGTGTGGAAACTGATTATTTGAGTGAATTTTCCAAGTTCAAGGACAATAACTGATTTGCCGGACTGACGGACGGACAGAGTGCAAACCTAAAGTTCCCTTCGACTTCGTCGGTAGGGGACTTATAAGGTTAAAATCATAATAAATAGTATTAGATACCCGAATAATGATTGAGGCCAAAGTTGGTTTAATTTGGCCTAGTAGTTAAATTAAAAGCAGGTCATCCCATTGTAGTCTTACAATTGTTACTGAAGACCCCTTATCATTATTTAAATCAGTTTCCAAGTTGTGACCATTTGAAATTGTTTTTTTACAATTTTCCCTGAGACTTCTATAGTTAACCCCTATGTTCTATTTTTAGTCATGGTACCATGTTGGATGGATGGCAGGGTCATCGGATACATTTTTCAATCAAGATACCCTATTGAAAATTGTGACCAAGTTTAATTATATTTGGCCCAGTAGATTAAGTGGAGAAGATTTTTGTAAAAGATTACAAAAATTGTTAAAAATTTACTACAAAGGGCAATTACTCCTTAAGGGGTCAATTGACAATTTTTGTCATATTGACTTATTTGTAGATCGTACTCTATCTTCATCTATAATAATATTTAAGATTATAACCAAAAACCGCAAAATTTCCTTTAAATTACCAATTCAGGGGCAGCCACCAAACAACGGGTTGTCTGATTCGTCTGAAAATTTCAGGGCAGATAGATCTAAACCTGACGAACATTTTGTTTATGTCAGATTTGCTCTAAATGCTTTAGTTTTAGAGATATAAGCCTTAAACTGCATTTAATCCCTATGTTCTATTTTCAGCCATGTTGGTTTGCAGGCGGGGTCATCGGACACATTTTTTAAACTAGATACCCTCAATGCTCTTCAACTTTGTACTTTATTTGGCCTTTTTAACTTTTTTTATCCGAGCGTAACTTCTGAGTCTTAACTAGATAACCTATATGCTAATGATGATTGTGGTCAAGTTTGGTTAAATTTGGCCAAGTAGTTTCAGAGGAGAAGATTTTTGTAAAAGTTAAAAACACCATTATGTCTTCAAAACACTGAAATAGAGCTCAAGGTCAATTATCAATTATACCTCAATGAGACAGCAACCAAACAACACACCAATTCACACATCCAAGTGTCAACATATTGTCTTCAACAATACATAATTATATTTAGTATGTCTACTTGTATTATAAATATTAGTCTGAAAAGAATATGATTATATAATAATAACAGGTGGAAGAAATTGGACATTTATTGGTGAATTCTCAAGATTTTAATATCATAATGATATTGTGCTACTTAAAGCTGAACCTAACGCTCTCGCTACTGTCATTTTCCCCTCAACTGTATTCAACTTGCTGATTTATATAAATAAGAAGATGTGGTATGAGTCATGTGAGTGCCAATGAGACAACTCTCCATCCAGTCACAATTTGTAAAAAGTAAACAATTATAGGTCAAAGCACGGCCTTCAACACGGAGCCTTGGCTCACACCGAACAGCAAGCTATAAAGGGCCCTATACATGTAATATTTAACACGTATTTATCTTTTGAAGAAAACACTAACTTTCAAATGTACCTTATGTTGTTGCAGACATTAGAAATGCAAAATACTTTTATGTCTATATCACATGTATAGTACAATAAATACAGTAATCATTAAAGGACAATATAGAGTTATTATTTAGAAATTTTCATTTTTTTAATATTCCGTGATATAATCTTTTTAAACTTATGTAATATCATAAAAGCGGGGCGAAAGATACCAAAAGGACATTCATACCCATTAGTCATGTAAGTCGAAAAAAAAATGACAACGCCATGGTTAAAAAAGGAAAAGACAAACAGATAACAATAGTACACAAAACAAACACAACATAGAAAACTAAAGACTGAGGAACACGAACCCCAACAAAAACTGGGGGTGAACTCAGGTCCTCCGGAAGGGTAAGCAAATCCTTCTCCACATGTGACACCCGTCGTGTTGCTCATGTTAGTACAAACCCGGTAATAAGTCTAATTCGGTAGGTCACATTCGGGAAAAGGGGACAGGATTGTAGTTACGACATTTTGGAACATATCTGCTATCATCCGCAAAACGGATATTCCACAACGGTCAACCAACTCGTGATCGCGCCCGTAAAATTTACGAAGGGATGAATACAAATTCACCACTTGGAACTCTTGGTTTAATAGCTTCCTTGTGAGCAGTAACCCTCTATCAAGGAAATCATGATAGGAAATACAAGCCCTGGAGTATCGTATCAACTGGGAGAAATATACTCCTTATGCAGCGCTGCTATATGTTGCTACTTAAAAATGGAAAGTTCACAATTGGGAAGCTGAAATCACCTCTTTTGTCATACAGTTTTGTTTTTAACAATTTCAACAATTATAGATCAAAGTACGGCCTTCAACACGGAGCCTTGGCTCACACCGAACAGCAAGCTATAAAGGACCCCAAAATGACTAGTATACCTTTTTAAGTATCAGGCTGAAAATCTTTCCCTCCGTGTTGCTCAGTCTTTAGTTTTCTATGCTTTGTTTTGTGTACTATTGTCTGTCTGTTTGTCTTTTTCTTTTTTCACATAAGCTTCTACCTGTAAAATAAAAGCAAGAAATTTGTTAATACATTGTATAAATCTGAACTCCTTTGCTTCAGGACATTGCCGTTGAACTCAAATTCTACATTCAATATGACGTTTTATATTTATACTATTCTTTGATTGCTTATCCTCTTAAACTATAAGAGAAAACAATAATTGATTGATTGATTGATTGTTGGTTGCTTAACTTCCAGTGGCAAATATTTCATGCATGTTCAGGACGAGAACAAATTACCAATAAATACAATTAGTATGTCCGGCCGTCCGGGATGAAAGTTGGGGACATTTGTACTACCACGGGAAAATGAAGGCATATTGGACAGGGCCAGAAATTTAGCCTGGCAACAGGCCTCCTACGGACCCCTCAAAGAGTTGTTGCAAGGGTTCTTAAAGTGCAAAGAGCGTGAAACTCTCTGTACCAGAGGTATCAGATTTAACGTCCCCATTCTGACCAGACGTGGCTGCGAACTTTTCATCCCGCACAGCCAAACGGACGCCCCAATTTGGCGAGGGTTTTACTGCCGGTCGGAGGAAGACCAATGGTGACCATATTTCTATTCCCCAGTCACCATTGCGGAAAAAAAATATTGATATTAGGCTTGTTGACAGCAGGCAAAAATTTCAAATATTATAAAAAAAACAATCTGATGACATTTGTATGAGTTATTGCCCTAACATATCTCAATTAAAGATGAATTGTTTATAACGTCCATCTGGTACAAGATAAAGCCATTGAATCTTTTGCTTAATGATGGGAGGATTGTGACTTAAACAGATCAATTAAAAAAAAAAACCTTATGCAAACCAGAAGTACATGTCTTTTTACAGTTATTTAAAAAAAAAATTAATGCATGCATGGCCAAGTAGTTTCAGAGGAGAAGATTTTTGTAAAAGTTAAAAACACCATTATGTCTTCATAACACTGAAATAGAGCTCAAGGTCAATTATCAATTATACATCAATGAGACAGCAACCAAACAACACACCAATTCACACATCCAAGTGTCAACATATTGTCTTCAACAATACATAATTATATTTAGTATGTCTACTTGTATTATAAATATTAGTCTGAAAAGAATATGATTATATAATAATAACAGGTGGAAGAAATTGGACATTTATTGGTGAACTCTCAAGATTTTAATATCATAATGATATTGTGCTACTTAAAGCTGAACCTAACGCTCTCGCTACTGTCATTTTCCCCTCAACTGTATTCAACTTGCTGATTTATATAAATAAGAAGATGTGGTATGAGTCATGTGAGTTCCAATGAGACAACTCTCCATCCAGTCACAATTTGTAAAAAGTAAACAATTATAGGTCAAAGCACGGCCTTCAACACGGAGCCTTGGCTCACACCGAACAGCAAGCTATAAAGGGCCCTATACATGTAATATTTAACACGTATTTATCTTTTGAAGAAAACACTAACTTTCAAATGTACCTTATGTTGTTGCAGACATTAGAAATGCAAAATACTTTTATGTCTATATCACATGTATAGTACAATAAATACAGTAATCATTAAAGGACAATATAGAGTTATTATTTAGAAATTTTCATTTTTTAATATTCCGTGATATAATCTTTTTAAACTTATGTAATATCATAAAAGCGGGGCGAAAGATACCAAAAGGACATTCATACTCATAAGTCATGTAAGTCGAAAAAAAAAATGACAACGCCATGGTTAAAAAAGGAAAAGACAAACAGATAACAATAGTACACAAAACAAACACAACATAGAAAACTAAAGACTGAGGAACACGAACCCCAACAAAAACTGGGGGTGAACTCAGGTCCTCCGGAAGGGTAAGCAAATCCTTCTCCACATGTGACACCCGTCGTGTTGCTCATGTTAGTACAAACCCGGTAATAAGTCTAATTCGGTAGGTCACATTCGGGAAAAGGGGACAGGATTGTAGTTACGACATTTTGGAACATATCTGCTATCATCCGCAAAACGGATATTCCACAACGGTCAACCAACTCGTGATCGCGCCCGTAAAATTTACGAAGGGATGAATACAAATTCACCACTTGGAACTCTTGGTTTAATAGCTTCCTTGTGAGCAGTAACCCTCTATCAAGGAAATCATGATAGGAAATACAAGCCCTGGAGTATCGTATCAACTGGGAGAAATATACTCCTTATGCAGCGCTGCTATATGTTGCTACTTAAAAATGGAAAGTTCACAATTGGGAAGCTGAAATCACCTCTTTTGTCATACAGTTTTGTTTTTAACAATTTCAACAATTATAGATCAAAGTACGGCCTTCAACACGGAGCCTTGGCTCACACCGAACAGCAAGCTATAAAGGACCCCAAAATGACTAGTATACCTTTTTAAGTATCAGGCTGAAAATCTTTCCCTCCGTGTTGCTCAGTCTTTAGTTTTCTATGCTGTGTTTTGTGTACTATTGTCTGTCTGTTTGTCTTTTTCTTTTTTCACATAAGCTTCTACCTGTAAAATAAAAGCAAGAAATTTGTTAATACATTGTATAAATCTGAACTCCTTTGCTTCAGGACATTGCCGTTGAACTCAAATTCTACATTCAATATGACGTTTTATATTTATACTATTCTTTGATTGCTTATCCTCTTAAACTATAAGAGAAAACAATAATTGATTGATTGATTGATTGTTGGTTGCTTAACTTCCAGTGGCAAATATTTCATGCATGTTCAGGACGAGAACAAATTACCAATAAATACAATTAGTATGTCCGGCCGTCCGGGATGAAAGTTGGGGACATTTGTACTACCACGGGAAAATGAAGGCATATTGGACAGGGCCAGAAATTTAGCCTGGCAACAGGCCTCCTACGGACCCCTCAAAGAGTTGTTGCAAGGGTTCTTAAAGTGCAAAGAGCGTGAAACTCTCTGTACCAGAGGTATCAGATTTAACGTCCCCATTCTGACCAGACGTGGCTGCGAACTTTTCATCCCGCACAGCCAAACGGACGCCCCAATTTGGCGAGGGTTTTACTGCCGGTCGGAGGAAGACCAATGGTGACCATATTTCTATTCCCCAGTCACCATTGCGGAAAAAAAATATTGATATTAGGCTTGTTGACAGCAGGCAAAAATTTCAAATATTATAAAAAAAACAATCTGATGACATTTGTATGAGTTATTGCCCTAACATATCTCAATTAAAGATGAATTGTTTATAACGTCCATCTGGTACAAGATAAAGCCATTGAATCTTTTGCTTAATGATGGGAGGATTGTGACTTAAACAGATCAATTAAAAAAAAAACCTTATGCAAACCAGAAGTACATGTCTTTTTACAGTTATTTAAAAAAAAAATTAATGCATGCATGGCCAAGTAGTTTCAGAGGAGAAGATTTTTGTAAAAGTTAAAAACACCATTATGTCTTCATAACACTGAAATAGAGCTCAAGGTCAATTATCAATTATACCTCAATGAGACAGCAACCAAACAACACACCAATTCACACATCCAAGTGTCAACATATTGTCTTCAACAATACATAATTATATTTAGTATGTCTACTTGTATTATAAATATTAGTCTGAAAAGAATATGATTATATAATAATAACAGGTGGAAGAAATTGGACATTTATTGGTGAACTCTCAAGATTTTAATATCATAATGATATTGTGCTACTTAAAGCTGAACCTAACGCTCTCGCTACTGTCATTTTCCCCTCAACTGTATTCAACTTGCTGATTTATATAAATAAGAAGATGTGGTATGAGTCATGTGAGTTCCAATGAGACAACTCTCCATCCAGTCACAATTTGTAAAAAGTAAACAATTATAGGTCAAAGCACGGCCTTCAACACGGAGCCTTGGCTCACACCGAACAGCAAGCTATAAAGGGCCCTATACATGTAATATTTAACACGTATTTATCTTTTGAAGAAAACACTAACTTTCAAATGTACCTTATGTTGTTGCAGACATTAGAAATGCAAAATACTTTTATGTCTATATCACATGTATAGTACAATAAATACAGTAATCATTAAAGGACAATATAGAGTTATTATTTAGAAATTTTCATTTTTTAATATTCCGTGATATAATCTTTTTAAACTTATGTAATATCATAAAAGCGGGGCGAAAGATACCAAAAGGACATTCATACTCATAAGTCATGTAAGTCGAAAAAAAAAATGACAACGCCATGGTTAAAAAAGGAAAAGACAAACAGATAACAATAGTACACAAAACAAACACAACATAGAAAACTAAAGACTGAGGAACACGAACCCCAACAAAAACTGGGGGTGAACTCAGGTCCTCCGGAAGGGTAAGCAAATCCTTCTCCACATGTGACACCCGTCGTGTTGCTCATGTTAGTACAAACCCGGTAATAAGTCTAATTCGGTAGGTCACATTCGGGAAAAGGGGACAGGATTGTAGTTACGACATTTTGGAACATATCTGCTATCATCCGCAAAACGGATATTCCACAACGGTCAACCAACTCGTGATCGCGCCCGTAAAATTTACGAAGGGATGAATACAAATTCACCACTTGGAACTCTTGGTTTAATAGCTTCCTTGTGAGCAGTAACCCTCTATCAAGGAAATCATGATAGGAAATACAAGCCCTGGAGTATCGTATCAACTGGGAGAAATATACTCCTTATGCAGCGCTGCTATATGTTGCTACTTAAAAATGGAAAGTTCACAATTGGGAAGCTGAAATCACCTCTTTTGTCATACAGTTTTGTTTTTAACAATTTCAACAATTATAGATCAAAGTACGGCCTTCAACACGGAGCCTTGGCTCACACCGAACAGCAAGCTATAAAGGACCCCAAAATGACTAGTATACCTTTTTAAGTATCAGGCTGAAAATCTTTCCCTCCGTGTTGCTCAGTCTTTAGTTTTCTATGCTGTGTTTTGTGTACTATTGTCTGTCTGTTTGTCTTTTTCTTTTTTCACATAAGCTTCTACCTGTAAAATAAAAGCAAGAAATTTGTTAATACATTGTATAAATCTGAACTCCTTTGCTTCAGGACATTGCCGTTGAACTCAAATTCTACATTCAATATGACGTTTTATATTTATACTATTCTTTGATTGCTTATCCTCTTAAACTATAAGAGAAAACAATAATTGATTGATTGATTGATTGTTGGTTGCTTAACTTCCAGTGGCAAATATTTCATGCATGTTCAGGACGAGAACAAATTACCAATAAATACAATTAGTATGTCCGGCCGTCCGGGATGAAAGTTGGGGACATTTGTACTACCACGGGAAAATGAAGGCATATTGGACAGGGCCAGAAATTTAGCCTGGCAACAGGCCTCCTACGGACCCCTCAAAGAGTTGTTGCAAGGGTTCTTAAAGTGCAAAGAGCGTGAAACTCTCTGTACCAGAGGTATCAGATTTAACGTCCCCATTCTGACCAGACGTGGCTGCGAACTTTTCATCCCGCACAGCCAAACGGACGCCCCAATTTGGCGAGGGTTTTACTGCCGGTCGGAGGAAGACCAATGGTGACCATATTTCTATTCCCCAGTCACCATTGCGGAAAAAAAATATTGATATTAGGCTTGTTGACAGCAGGCAAAAATTTCAAATATTATAAAAAAAACAATCTGATGACATTTGTATGAGTTATTGCCCTAACATATCTCAATTAAAGATGAATTGTTTATAACGTCCATCTGGTACAAGATAAAGCCATTGAATCTTTTGCTTAATGATGGGAGGATTGTGACTTAAACAGATCAATTAAAAAAAAAACCTTATGCAAACCAGAAGTACATGTCTTTTTACAGTTATTTAAAAAAAAAATTAATGCATGCAATCATATTTCATAGTAATGGAAGACACTCAGACAGAAGTTTTTGCAAACAAGAAGCTCCTTGGTTGATCTCAAATGTCTAGTAAGTTTTAAGTAATCGATTACATGACAACTAAATTGTCTCCCTTATTTCAAGCTTAACTACAACAAAGCAATATATTTTATAAATTCAGGAAGTGTAAAAAGTTAAGTAAACAGGAATATGAAATCATCTCTATTTTTATATAGAAAATAATTAAAATCATATATCTATAGAAGGAATATATATGTAACTATGTAAATGAGAAGTGAGATTTAAAGCAGAATAATTATGTTCTCGTTCATTATCTAAAATAAAATTAAGGAATAAATATGCTTGTACAAGTCAATTTGTGATCTGAGGGTGATCACAGGTGCTCCGGAAGGGTAAGCAGATCCTGCTCCACATGTGGACTTAATACAAATCCGGTAATCAGTCTAATTCGGTAGGTCAACTGATGCCAATTCATGATCTAAAAGATAGGGGTGTGTATGTGTAATTTGTGGCCTCTGAAAACAATGTTATGAGTGTGACATGTATAAAGTTTTTATTTTCTGAACACTTTGTACCTCAGTATAGTTAGGGGGAAAATAAAGAATATAAATAGAAACTTTTCATTTGGCACTAATATTTGGGCCAAATAAGGACCTTATTGCCCCTGTTACTTCGAATGAAATATACAACTTCAACATGTGTGGAACCTTTCTGTGAAGTATTAGGGATTTGGGTTAAAAACTGTTATATTTATTTATTCAAACTAGGAACTAACTTTTCAACACCCATTTGACATCATCATACTCCAAGCCGAGGTTCGAACCCACGACCCCAACACTCGAGGTGAACACGCTACCACGAGACCACCGAGGCGGTTTTTGTTATAATTTAACCACAAATTTAATGTTCAACAAAGTACATATTTTCTTTTGGGTTTGATGCAGGTTTGGCAATACCACGAAATCAAGTATCTACTAAATTTTAGTTTTTCATTTATCTACAAAAATTAAATTGGTATTCATGAAAATGAATGAATCAATAGTAATCGTTTGGCAAAATTTATCATTGATAAAAGCTCTCTTACATTTGATTTGGAAAAAACTTCATCATTCATTCACATGATGGGCAATTATTCTATAGACAGCCTGAATTCACTGGTTAAACATCTGGTGGACATACAAAACAGTGCATTGAAAACTTTGACAGGTCATGAAGATGGCCATAATCTTGAAAATAGAAAAGTATCAGATTTGTGCAATAGGTCAATTGAACATATAAATTAAGAAAAACAAAAAAGGTAAAAAAAAAAGAAAATTGTTTGATCGTGTTGATTCAACGAGTTACAGCTATTGCTGAAGGAACAAAAGAGGAACTTCTCAAGTCAAAGGACAAGGTACGATAAGCCCCCGTTTTGGACCCCCTATTTTCTCATTTTTCAAATTTTGTTTTGGAAAGCTACTTATTATGTTGAAATATTCCCTTAGGTTTGAAGTTTGTTTGGATGAACTTCAAAACCATTATTTTCAGCAACTAGATGAGGTGAGGGAGGTGAAAGGGCATCAAAAACGTCAAAAGTAGGAAAAATTACGATTTTTGGCCTCTGTTTCTTAAAATTGAATAGCGTGCACCTACGTGACCCGGAGAAAATTATGGCGATCTAGACAGCAAAAACAATGATAATGACATTGTAATAAAAAAATTCCTGGGTCACGTTGGCGCAGGCACTTAAAAACTAAAAAATCGTTGTACAGAACACCTCCAAAGTGAATAATAATTACAATATCTGATTAATAACGGAAAGTTTACCCCCATCACCTCACCCAGTTGTTGAAATTAATGGTTTTGAAGTTCATTCAAAAAAACTTCAACCCCAGGGAATATTTAAACATGATAAGTAGCTTTCCAAAACAAAATTTTGAAAATAAGAAAATAGTCGGGGGGGGGGGGGGGGGGGGGGGGGGGCAAAACGGGGGCTTATCGTGCCTTGTCCTTTAATTACATTGTTACATTTTCTCAAAGAAGCGTTCTATAAAACTGTAAAAAAAAGAACAATTTTCCAAAAAATGAGACTCAAAAAATCGATTTGTTTTCAATGTGAATTTTTTAAATTACTAACAAACAAAGCATGTTATCCATGTGAAGTGTGTTTATTCCTTAAGATCGCTCTCACACTTCCCTACAACCAGTGGCCTTATCGCTTCCAATCATTCCTATAGAGCAAAAATACTCAATGATTAATATTACATTCCACCGAAATTAACAAATGATGACTTTGCTGATGCAATTAGCACAGAAACATTAAAAACAGAGGACGTACATGGTGACATTACCAGTGACAAAATAAAAAAAACCCATAAATTTGGAAGACGAAAATTAAATTATTTATACTGTTACCCCTATAGGTCTGATTGATGAAAAAGTAAATGGTGTTTTGTCAGACGAAATTAACTCCACTGACCATTATTACACTGAGGAAAACACTTGTTGTAGTTCACCTTGTCACTTAAAGCTTTGCCCATTCTTGCACCTGATATTCCATCTATAACTAAACAAAGAAAACCTTTGATTTTCATGACTTGCCCATATCTGTTCATTACTCTACTGTCTTTTTTTATCATTATGTTTATATTTGGGAGCACCTTGCACTGGTCAATTAAACAGAAGCAAAATATTCATGATGAGTCCATAACAGGAACTCAAATGTTCAATTTCATGGTTAAGGAAGATACTATTCAGTTCTTCTCTTTTCGTGATGGAGTATCTTTGAAACTGCTTGACAAAGATGTATTAAGACAGAAACAAGATAAAGTTGAAATTGCACTAGAAAAAAATGTAAAAATGTAAAAAAAAGCTGAGAAAGTATTTGTTTAGAATGCTTGCAAAATGCGATATTACGGATTTGTCTAAAACAGATAAAATTTATCTTCTACAACAATTGTTGTTAAATACATCAAATCATGAAAAAAGACTGAAATTAAGCGAAACAGTTTTCATCCCAAACAAATGAGCAGCACAACAAGAGGTGAAATTAAAGTCAAATGTAAAAGAAAGAATAACAAAGCTGAAAACAAAAGTGCATTAGCCTGTATTTTAAAAGAAACTGATTCAAGCTTATCCTGTTGCAACTTCAAATGATGCTGAAACATGAAAACCAATTTGTGGCCCATCTGAAACAAAGGAGGCCAAAAAAAAAAAAGATAATTGTGTAACTAAAACAGATCCGATTTCAAAGAAAACCCTTACTATTGAACAAATTTACAGAGACCCACAATACTCAAAGGTATCAAAATAAGACATAAATGGAAAGTTAACAAAAAATGTGTAAACCTTAATGGGGAAATACTTGGCCTTACGGACTCAGATGTAACACCTGATGATTCAGACACTGATCTTGCAAATGAAATCTGCTTTAATGTTAAATACTACAAGTATAAAAATAAAATTTATCATTTCAGAATTTTTCCTCTATTGAAATCTGGAGATTTATAAGTATTAGATTAATAGTTCAACCATTTAATATTAATAACTCACTAATGATACCCGGTGTCTATTATTATAACAATACTGATAATTATGATTTTAAAGTAAAGGAAGATAATTTGTATCTCTTTCCTATTGAAGCAAATTGATCACTTAATAGTTAACAAATATCGTTTATTAACATTTACCCTTTAAAACCTCTACTTAAAAAAGTGTTATATTTGCATTTTTTATTTTATCACAATTTCATTGGTAGAAAATTTTAGTCATTTAGATTTAATAAATTGACTATAACAGTCCTATTGACCTTCCTGTAGATCTCATGTTTTTCATCCTTTTTGCAATTCAAAGTTTTAGAGTAATAGGTCTCATAGTGTTGAAGGTATAAGGTAACAAGACCAATAGCAGGTCTGGTCTTGATTCGCCCATGCAATTGATGAAGGTAACATGTACTGGACTGATCATTCCTTTTCAATGAAGTCTAATAATCTTTAACACAAATTTGTATTGTACAATTAGTGTTGTAAAATTTCAAACTATCTACAAACAGGAAGTGGCTGAACAGTGGCTGAACAGTGGCTGAACAGTGGATGTAAAAATTACTAAATAGTTACAACCCAACAATATCAAGCTAAAACCAAATATTAAATTCACTTTCAATGAAGCCACGAAACTTTGTATGATAAACTGTTTAATAAAATTGAGAATGGAAATGGGGAATAAGAGACAACAACCCGACCAAAGAGCAGAAAACAGTCGAAGGCCATCAATGGGTCGTCAACACAGCGAGAAAATCCTGCACCCGGAGGCGGGCTTCAGCTGGCCCCTAAATAAAAATGTGTACTATTTCAGTAAAAATGAACGTCGTCATACTAAACTCCAAAACATATAAATGAACTAAAATTTAAAAAAAATACAAGACTTACAAAGACCAGAGGCTCCTGACTTGGGACAGGCGCAAAAATGCGGCGGTGTTAAACATGTTTTGTGAGATCTTAACCCTCTCCCTATACCTCTAGCTAATGTAGAATAAACAAACACACAGCAAAAAGAAGTCCGAGTCCGATGTCAGAATATGTAACAAAAGAAACTAAGCAGAATGACAATGATACATACATTAACAAAAGAATACTAGCAGTTACTGACATGCCAGCTCCCGACTTTCAATTAAACTGATTGAAAGATTAACGTTCGGGGTTTAGTGTCATCATATGAAAATCAAGCACAATCCCTCCCGTTAGGGGTTTAGTGTCATCATATGAAAATCAAGCACAATCCCTCCCGTTAGGAGTTTAGTGTCATCATATGAAAATCAAGCACAATCCCTATCGTTAGGGTTTTAGTATCATACCATCATAAAATATATGAGAAGAACATAACCCGTATCATGCCAACAACTGGTTTAGAACAAATGTGTTTATTTTCATTTACCTGTTTTAAAAGTTATTGCAAATGGCTGATATTTTTGTCCAAACATATTATTTTTCTTAAATTATTTAACATTTCACAGCAGTATAACATGTTACTTTAATTATTTTTCCCTTAGTTTATTTATTTTGTATTTACATTGTATCATAGATCAAATTTAATTGTTCAGGGTATGTTGACTGGTTTTAATATGTCTTTTGATTGAGTTATCAAGCTTCTCCTCCCAGTGATTTGGTATGGCTTTTTTAAGTTTTGAAAATTCAGCAATCCAATTACATTTGTTTTTCAGTTTTAAATTGATTACTTCTACTGATATTTGCCCTCTGTTATCAACTATGTCGTTTATAACTAAAATGTCACTTTCAATCCATTTGTCAAAAAACAGACATTGTCCTTTAAATTTTATCAAACTATTGCCCCATATTATTTGCTTTCTGATCTGTAAAAAGTTACATATTTGATTATTTTTAGCATCATTCAAATTTATCCATGATTTTATCAGTTCTTGATAGAATAGTGGTGTATTGTTCCATATTTTTTTATCAAGTAATTTTATGTTTCTTATATTTATCTGGAAAATTAGCAAAGTTCTGCCAAACTTTTTCAGGTATAATTTAGGCAACACAGACCAGTTAGCATTTTCTGATTGTATTATTTTTTAAATCCATTTTATATGTATTGACATTATATAAGACTCCAGATCAATCAATTTTAAGCCCCCTTCAGCAAAACTTTTTGTTGATATTGACCTCTTTATTTTATTTTTTCTTCTATTCCAAACGAATCTATAAATTATATTGTTTATGATTTGCAACTTATCTTTAGTAATAATACCGTTAGTAGCAAAATAAGTTTAAGTTTGGTAGCAGAAGAGCTTTTACAATTAAAATCTTTCCAATTTATGTTAAATTTCTTTTTGACCATCTGTCTACAAGTTTTGTAATTTTATCCAAGATTTTGTCTATGTTCAATGTTTGACATTCCTTATTATCATACCCAAAATAAATACCAAGACTTTTGACTGGTTTATTTGTCCAATTGATATTTTCATATCTATCTTTACTGCTTTTTTAATCTCCCTAACCACATCCTTTCTGTTTTATTCCTATTAAGTTTCAGCCCTGATAGACTTCCAAATGTCTCTATTATACTGAGAGCCAGGCTTATGTCTTTACGAGACTGAAGAAACAATGTTGTGTCATCTGCTAATTGACAGATTTTTAAATTACAAGATTGTCCGTCTAATTTTATTGTTATTCCCTTAAGTTCTTTATTTTTTCTCAATCTTATTGCCATTAATTCAACTGTTATAACAAACAGTAGAGCAGAAATCGGACATCCTTGTCGTATTCCCCTATATATTTTAAATGGACTTGAGACCCACCCATTAATCAAAATACACCCTTTAATATCGTTATACATAGTTCCAACCCATCTGATAAATCCACTTTTAAATCCAAACCACATCTTCTTATATATAATTATTTCCGATGCAAAGACCCTATGAGTGAATCAATATAAATACCAAAATATGCCATCTTCAATGACCTGACAACAGTATCGTAACTATATCCTTCTGAATAAGACTGTTTAATGGTTTGGTTAGCTTTTGAGGTGAAAGCCGACATTTTTTTGCTTAGTAAAGAATATTCCCATAAAAGATTGGATGTAAAATACCTGAACGTATATAAGATGTCTTCATGTTGATTTATATTTACGAATAATGTCCTTGTACCGATGATAAAATTTAGTAAATTTTTCGACTAGTTTGTGATATCGAAACAGATATGTCTCGCCTGTCTCCAGAATATTTGAAAAAAAATCAAATTTGATAGACAGCAACATTGCAACAATTCAAAGTCGCTGGACCATGACCTAGGGGGTAGGGACTTGAAAAAGTCATCAAACTGATTTGAACTGACAGTAATGCAACTATATAGAAAATATCATTGATCTATCACAAGTATGTTCCTATATCAAACTTACTTAAGCAGAAATCTTAAAAATTGTTGACGCATCCTCCTCCGCCGCCGTAAAAGCAATATCTATGCCTCGCTTTCCACGACTTTTGTAGCAGTTGAGACAAAAATGAAAGTGTTATACCCAAAATCTTTCAAAAAGTAAAATAACAAAAATAATGAACTCCAAGGAATATTCAAATCGAAAAATCCCTTATCAAATTGCAAAATCTAAAGATTAAACAAATCATACAAATGGAAAACAACTGTTATATTCCTGACTTGGTACAGGCATTTCATTATATAGAAAATGGTGGATTAACGGACAGCAAGACGGAGTGGAGCAGTTGCTAGACTTGATATTGCAGTTGGCGATGCTATTTGTGAACATATCGACTTACATAATTGTAGATCTGGTCTCGTTGATCATTTTGACTCTTTGCCAAAAAAAAAAAAACTCGAAAAGGGATACAAAATTCACCAAAGCCAAGGACAATAACTCTTATAAGCAGTCTCCCCATTTATTATAGTCTTCAAATATGGTAGTAAAAAACGATTAAATGGTAAAAATTGTCATTAAAGGGACACATTGATTGTTGTTTGCTTAACTTCAGTGACGAATACTTCATACATATTCAGGACGAGAACAAATTAAACAAAGATGCAAGAGGTTAGTTCTGTAATAGAGGTCGCCAGGGATGAAAGTTGGTGAAATTTGGATTGCCACGGGAAAATGAGGGTACATTGGTTAGGGATAGAAATATGCCCTTGGAACAGGCCACCTAAGGACCCCTCAAACAGTTCTTAACGTGCAAATAGCGTGGCACTATCTTTACACGAGGCATCGGATTTAACGTCCTCATTCTGACCGGACGTGGCTGCGAACTTATATATCCTGCACCGCCTATTGGACGCCCAACATTGGCGAGGTTTTACTGCCGATCGGAGGAAGACGTTTTATTCCCCAAAAAGGGGGGGGGGGGGGGTTATTGGAAATTATATATATATATGGAGTTGTAAGAGGATTACTGACATGTTGTCATTGATAGTAGTAACAACATGTGCACCATGTAAAAGGTTCATTAATCCTTTTGAATTTCTACACAATTTTAGTTAAACATATGAAGAGCAATTTCTTAAAGAAAAGCATTAAAAAGTATCCACAGATGGCTTCCATGACATTCTGTTGTACAATTCCATCAACTATAGATGTAAGCGTTCCATTTAGACTGTCAACATCTGGAGACATTAGTTCACTGAAAGGTACAGAATACTATACAGTCAGAGAATGGTGTAAAATGAATTTATAAAACATTTGCCAAATACCAAAAGTTATAGTCAGATTCCTAAGAGATTTTTTTCACACAACCTGGCAGAGGTGGACAGTCTATTGTTCAAAATATTCATGTTCTCGAGTCGATTCAAATTCGTGATGAACAAGGTTAAGTTTTTTCAACGCTAAATGAAGATTGACATTTGTCAGTTGAGAAACTTTTCCTGTAAACCCCGATGAAAATTTCAGGTTTTCATCTACCTACCATTTATATAGACACTTAATCAAATTTCAAAATTTGAATCAACTATGAATGAAAGCTCACTTGGAACACTTTAATATTTTGATTTATTATTATTTGTTTTCTTTCAAAAATTGTAAACCTTAAATTTCCAAATGGTTTGAAAAGTTGACACGAATAATTAATTCCTTCTAAAAGATCAACTGTGATCAACTCCTGTCTGCCCTCAATGAACAATGATGGAGATAATTGTGATGAAAATATTGTTGAAGTTGCAAAGATGATATGTGAAAAATCTTTAGTCAAATTCTAGTCAGTGTAGTTCAAACATGAATGTAAAATATCCCCTCATATCACTTAAATATGCATGGTCAGTTATAAATGATGAATGCAAGAATTGGATAATTAAAGTAAAAGAAAATGATTGTGCAAATATATGGCAAACTGGTAACAATGACCCAACATTTACCACCACCACCAAAAAAGAAAAGAAATAGCAGACAATTTGACATGGAAGTTCTATTCTAGTAAAGAATTCATTAATTTAGAAAGGATTGATCTGCCCTTGAAATTATTTGAATTTTCATTGCTTTTAAATATTGTAAAAATTAAAGATGATAAGATGCCCATTTGTAAAGGCATTTCCATTGATACATTTAGAACATTTAAGAAAAAAAGGATTCTATATTTAAAAAAAGGGATCTTTTGAAAAATCATATTCTAGTCATAATGAAAAAGAAAGTGACATTTTTCTCAAACATTTCTTACAAGGCCATTAGCACTTCCCCAAATTGCACGAGATGGCATCCAGAGGTAATAAAATTCTGCTGAGCTATTTATCATTCAAATAAATGTTATAACCAATTGGCCCAGTCTTGTTTCCTGAATCTTCCAAGTGACAAGCTCCTATATTTGTACAGGAGATTTGAAAAACAAACTTCTGGCTGGTGCTATCAAAATATTGAAAATATGTCCACAAATTTTAAAAAGCGGTAAACATGTAGAAAATAAAAATAGGGTGCTTATTTTAATGAAATGAAAATTCAAAAAGGTTAAGTGTGGTCTACCAAAACAAATAATTTGCTTAGTTTCACAGAAATTGAAACTGCCGAAAGGGGGTGAAATATTATACAATTCTTCTTCAACATGTCCAAGAGCATATTAGCAGACTTTGCATACCCCAGTGCATATTTAGACAAATTGACAGGAGCTCAGGTATATAATGCCTTCTGGGAAGGGATTTACTGCTTCACCATTTTATTGTCAATCTGTGATGGTGCTTCTGAAAATAGAAATTTCGTTTAATCTTGTGCAGAATCATTTCTTCGTTACCCACAAGCTCAACATTTATGCATAAATCTAGTGAATGGGGGACTTAATTTTTTCATGTCTGATCCACTCCATCTTATTAAAAACAAATTCGTAATAATATTCATTCGAGTGATCATAAAGAATGTCATAAAAGGACAGTCAAACTAGAAGGCAAAGAAATCATTTGAGAACATTTTGTATCTGTATTTAAGAGGGAGTGTAAAAGAGTCTTGCCAATAACAAAGCTAAATGCAGATGCAATTTACCTCAACAACTTTTCAAAAATGAGAGAACATCTAAGTAATGCTGTGACCAAAGAAATGGAAGAAAATGAAAATGAGGTTATCAGACCCACCATAATATAAAAGTGTGTTCAAGAATGTTTGAAATTCTAAATAGTGAAGAGCCAGTGAAAGAAGAAACTGACCCCTGAATGGCTGCACGTGAAGAAATTAATGGAGTGATTTTTTACATGGTCTACAGAGTTTATGTTGCCTTTCATAATACAAAAAACGAAATATTTCCTGGCAAACCATTCAAAATGTACACCTTACATTGTCTTTTTTCCTAGACCTATTGAAATATGTATGTTCGCAATAATTTCAAATGAAATATCCAACAAAACCATACATAATTCCTACAAGATTCAATTAATATATTGTTGAGGGATGGTTTTCTCATTAAAGAGGCTGATGTGGAGATAACCGGGAACCAATAGTCATCCTATATGGTTGTAACAACACAAAGCTGCTTTCTTTAAAAGGGCAAAATTAGAAGTAGAATGTTACAGCTATGGAGCAAAAATTAAAGAAGTAGAAAGGGAGTAAAATAGTTTAAAACTCGTAAAAACGAAAACAAATAGAGCCAAAGCTTACATGGCCAATTAATATATGAAATTGTTCAATAATCTTCCTTTTTTCTTATTTGTATACGGCAACAGTAGGGTCAGACAATTAAAAGAACACCTACCAATGGCCGTGGAAAAGTTTTTCCGAGGCGAAACTGTTGGACAGATCAACAAAAGATACCAGAGGGACATTCAAAGTCGAAGATAAACTGAAAACGACATGGCCCAAACTTAGCAAACCAACAATTAGGTACTTAGAAGGATAAAAAGATTTTATATGTTGTAGGTGGTATTTGTAATTTAACACCGACAAGAGTAGTACGTATGAAGTGGTTGTGTACCAGCCCTCTACAAATGTACTGTTCAAGTATCTGGGTGAAATGCAATCAGGGAAGGATTTGTTTGCCGGCAGTGACTGTGTGCCCATTTATTGCAAAGTGCCAACCATCAGTCTCAAAACATGGAATGAGATAAGACTGTCTCAGAGGAAGACAGCCTACCTTAAATTTGAAAGCCAATATGATCAAATGCAGAAGAAATTAAACAAATAATTTTATAGGTCAACAAACAAATTGTCAGATACAATTCCGAGAGATGGTTTACTCATCAAAGAGGCTGTAGTGGAGATACCCGTTAACCGACAATCATCAAATATGGTTATAATAACACAAAACTGCTCTTTTAAAAAGAGCAAAATCAGAAGCAGCATGTAATAGCTATGGAAAAATAAATATTAAAGTGGGAGGGAGTAAAATAGTTTAAAACTTATAACATGTATAAAAAAAAAATATATAAATAGAAAAAAAAACGCTTACAAGCCAATAAATATTTGAAATTGTTCAATAATCTTCTTTTTTCTAATTTAGAATGTCCACATTTGCGTACGGCGACGGTAGGACCAGACAATTAAAGGAACACATACTAATGGCCGTGGCAAAGTTTTCCACAGGCAAAACTATTGGACAGATCACCACCTTAGCAAACCAACAATTAGGTACTAAGCAAGGTAAACAGAATTTATATGTTGTAGGTGGTATTTGTAATGTAACACCCACAAGCCCTTAGAGCAGTACGTATTTAGGTTGTTCAATAATCTTTTTTTCTTATTTAGAATGCCCACATTTGTGTATGGCGACAGTAAGGCCAGACAATTAAAAGAACACATACTAATGGCCGTGGCAAAGTTTTTCCCAGCCAAAACTATTGGACAGATCATCACCTTAGCAAACCTACAATCATGTCTCAGAGGAAGACATCCTATCTGAAATTTGAAAGCCAATAAGATCAAATGCAAGAGAAATTAAATAAAATAATTCTATAGGTCAACAAACAAATTGTTTCTTTCAATTCCGACAATAGATTTTCAACACCACATATTTATCAATATATTATAAAATTTAAGAAAGGCAAATATTGGTATTACTATAAAAGATATGTTGACGGTATTCCCCCAAACGACTCTGTTATAAAGATATAGGGACACCAATTGAATAATGCCATTTGTGAAAATTACAAGCGGTCAATAAATTAAGAAAATGCCAGGCACACGTAAAAAAGACAAATTTTTAGGAATCCTGATGATGTTAATCTGAAAGCAGGCATTAACTATACATATGTTAGACATTTTAAGTACTGTCAAATCACATTTTATTCCATGTAAATTTTTAAATCAATTTTTAATTGCTTCAAAAATTATATAAATTTTTACATTATCAATTCATCTCATCATTTTTCAGAAAATCAATACTTTTAATTCACAGTTAATTGATATAATCTTTAACATGCATATTTATTTTGCATGTTCACGTGCTACTGTAAACAAGAGGCTGTCAGTTAGACAGCAAACCGGTTTTTCCTGCTTGAAAATGATATTTGCATATCAGGACCCTAAACAGGATCAAGTAAAAAAAATGAATTTTTGTAGGTTTCAGAAATGATAAGGGCAAAATCTATCTCGGTATCACTTTTCGCTACTTAAGGTCTACAACTCAACAACGATAAAAGCTACAATTATGAAAATCGAACCTGACCTTCATTTAGTCACAGGAAACAACATATCTAAATTTGAACAGATTTCGTCAAAGCCTTTTTAATTTATTGCACAGACACTTTTTTGGCAGCCGCCCGCCGTACATCACCAAATTATTAACAGATATTTTCCTTCGTAAATCCGGTTTAAAATGTAATCAAAGATAGTCTGGAAATGTTTAATGCAAAACACTAAGTCCATCTATCACTAAAATACCGAACAATCAAGTACATGAAGTACACCACTAATTTATTGCTCCATTGCTTTCTATGTTAAATTCCTCAATTTCAAGCATGCACAGCTCTTTTGTCTTAAGTTAAAATAAAGTGACAATCATTGCAGGTCAAAGCAATATCTTATGATGTTTTGTCCTAAAAAAATCAACCTTTAAATGCATATAAGAGAAAACTGGTACCCGAAACTTCGGATGTCCAAAAACAGGTACTTCAGATCTGACAAACAGGCAAAACGTACCCTCCTTATTAAATTTCATGCAATTTTTTTATTATTATAAAATTATAAGTCAAAAAGTGTTCTACAATGATCATCAGTTATCCAGCTTCTATTTGATACCAAAATAACCAAATATTCTACATATCTTGAAAGTTTATGATTAGGAACTAATTTGTGTTAAAAATGTACCACTTTCTGACCGGGCCCGAATTAGTGGTGTTACACCTACACAATAAAATTTAAAAACTTTCCATTCACCAAACATAGGTCTGTTTCTAACCACGAAAACTTGTGACATGAACCAATGAACGATGAAAATGAGTTCCAGTTCATATGAGCGTGTACGACAGACATGTTTAACTAACAATGATTCCATACACCAAATTCAGTTGGCATGTTGATTAGAGTATTTGTTGATAAGAGTATAATGTATCTCAAAAACAGACTTAACCAGAAAACTAAACACCCTACAATCTTTCCATACACCAAATATAGTTGACCTATTGCACATAGCTTCTTATATAAGGACCTAATTATATAACTTTAACCTTGATCACTGATCTGTGGAATGAGGTAAGGATCATGTGAACCCTGTACATATGTATGATGCGAAAACTTAACATTGACCAGTAAACCATGAAACAAGGTCAAGATTTAATAATACTTACCAGTAAGACATGGATAGCTTACAATCAAATCAATCACTAAATATATATAGTTGACCTATTGCTTACAGTATCTCAGTAACAGACCAAAAACACAAAAACTCAACATTGAAAAATGGACAATGTAAATGAGGTCAAGGTCAGATAAAACCTACGAGTATGACATGTACAACGTACAATCACTCCATGCACCAAATATGATTAAACTACTACTTATAGTATGTAAGAAATGGAATATACCCCTTGACCACTGATCCTTGGAATGAGGTCAAGGTCAGTTGAACCTGCCATGCTACATCTGACATGTAGACCTTGCAAGGATTCCATAGACCAGATAATATTAATCTTTTGCTCATAATAAGTCAGACATTCACATGACCAGAAGACATAGTTCTTTAACCATTAGCTGAACCATGGAAATGAGGTCAAGGACAATGCAAACCTGCCAGCAGAATACTTAAAACATAAGGCATTATTATACAATGTATGCTTAAGCATCTATGTGTATACAAGTCTGCATCTTTCAATCAAGCAATACAATAAACAAACATACAGCAGCACAGTTGGTTCATAATTTTCACGGATTGATTGATTGGTTGCTTAACGTCCAGTGGCAAAAACTTCATGCATGTTCAGGACGAGACCACATTAACAATACATACAATAGGTAGGGCCTGCAATAGAGGCTGTCCGGGTTGAAGGTTGGGGAAATTTGGACTGCCACGGGAAAGCGAAGGCATATTGGATAGGAACAGAAATTTAGCCTTGCAGCAGGCTACCTTCGGACCCCTCAAATTGTTGTTACAAGGGTTCTTAACGTGCAAACAGAGTGGCATTCTGAAAAGACGTGGATGTGTACTTGTACATCCCGCATAGCGAAACGGATGCCCCAATTTGGCGAGGGTTTTACTGCCGGTCGAAGGAAGACCATATTTCTATTTCTCGGTCAACTAATTAAAGGTGGTGCTACTCCAGCCTTTAATTGGTTGCTACCACCAAATCTCATTTCTAGCACCATGCACTCTTGATTTCTCAACATAACCCTCAATCAAAGAATTACATACAGCATTTTTATCTTTTTTCTATATTAAAGCATCCCATTATTCGCTATATATGGGAATATTATCATCTCCCGGCTCAAGTGAAAATAAGGGGAAAACAGAGTAATTAACTTGCATATCTGGAACATCATGTTAACCAAATTTGCTGAAATAACTACAGTCAGTGTTGATTTAATCAGGTGCCGATTTGACTATACTGGAAACCTATTTGACCAGGTGTACAATGGTTAGAATTTGTAAGACCTTTAAATGAGGATTAGGTTTACAGTTGTTAATCTTTTTACCACTTATTGAAATCAATTATCAAAATTGATTAAGTAAAATTGAGAATGGAAATGGGGAATGTGTCAAAGAGACAACAACCCGACCATAGAGCAGACAACAGCCGAAGGCCACCAATGGGTCTTCAATGCAGCGAGAAACTCCCGCACCCGGAGGCGTCCTTCAGCTGGCCCCTAAATAAATAAGTGTTGGTTACTTAACGTCTAGTGGCAAATATTTGATGCATGTTCAGGACGAGAACAAGTTAACAATAAATACAATAGGTAGGTCCGTCCGGGATGAAGGTCTGGGGAATTGGACTGCCATGGGAAAATGAGTGTAAATCGGATAGGGACAGAAATGTAGCCTTGCAACAGGCCACCTATGGACCCCTCAAAGAGTTGTTGCAATGGATCTTAACGTACAAAGAGCTTGACACTCTCTCTACACGAGGCATTGGGTTTAACGTCCTAATTCTGGGTTTTACTGCCGGTCGGAGGAAGACCAATTGTGACCATATTTCTATTCCCTAGTCACCTTTGGTAGTCATTTTTCAAGAAACTAATTATTGTTTTGAATGAACAATGATTAATTTCATGCAGGTACATGTATCTCAGGTATGAGCAATTAATTTTATAAGTAATAGATGTAAAATTGTAATGTTATAACCCAAGTTTGCAATTAAAAAAACAGGTGTCCCCATGAGACGGACGCTAATTTGAATAACAATAGTATTTTTCAATATGTGCTTCAAAACGAACATTTAGGAGACGGTCCGATTTATTTGTATAATAGTTTCATTTATATCTTTATTAAACTCCCAACTAAGCTAACGTTCCAGGACATTACTTATCAATAAAAAAAAACTGACAATTAACAAAACTTCATAAAACCAAGACTTTACCAAACATGTTTTTCCTTCATTCTGAGAAATGTTTTCTTAAATCAGACTTTCAAGTTGACCTACTAACGTATTGGAAGTAGACCAGTTTTCCTTTAATATGGCGTCTATTCGGCAGTTAGGTAAACCTGGATGATTCGAGCATTTTATGAAATCAAAATGGCGACTGGCGGAGAAAAATGTTAAGTGTGAAAACGATTTATGTTGGTATTTAAGTTGTAATAATTTTAAAAAGGACGCATCTTAATTCAATCGTTCAGAACAACACATTTTATGTTATTAAAAGCACTAATTAAATCTCAAACCAATGAACAGCTGATGGAAACAAATTTATCTAAGACCAACTTTGGCTGATTGAGTTAACACCTTAGTTTCTTAACTATAAATTTAAAAACACAATTGTGTAATTGTTACAGTTAGCACGTGCAGAAATAGATATTGCATTTTAAACAATATCTAACTTATGGAATGTCTCAACTAATCGACATAACAGAATCGTAGGAAACCTCTTTGTAATGTAATAAAATATTGTATGTTCATACATCTTACATTGGGCCCCCAAGGGTGACTGGGGAATAGAAGTATGGTCACCATTGGTCTTCCTCCGACCGGCGGTAAAACCCTCGTCAAAGTGGGGCGTCCGTTTGGCTGTGCGGGATGTACAAATTTGCAGCCACGTCCGGTCAGAATGGGGACGTTAAATCCGATGCCTCGTGTAAAGAGAGTGCCACGCTCTTTGCACGTTAAGAACCCTTGCAACAACTCTTTGAGGGGTCCGTAGGTGACCTGTTGCAAGGCTAAATTTCTGTCCCTATCCAATATACCCTCATTTCCCGTGGCAGTCTAAATTTCTCCGACCTCAATCCCAGACGCCTCTATTACAGAACCTACCTATTGTATTTATTGTGAACTTGTTCTCGTCCTGAATATGCATGAAATATTTGCCACTGGACGTTAAGCAACCAACAATCAATCAATCTTACATTGGTATTGAGTTTCATTAATTGTATAAATTTCAAGATTATGGATTTTAAAATTACCTGGGTATGAAAATAAGGATTGGATGTCGATACTAACAAGTTCAATGTGGCATTGGGGTTAATGAAAGAATTGAGAACTAAACTTACTGTACAAGGAAAAGTATATGATAACTCTGCAGAAGTGCAGAAGAAATAGTAAAAGGATGGAATGAACACTTTGCTAATCTGGCTACACCTAGAAATACTCCAGAGTATGACTATACCAACAGGGAAGCAGACCTTAATGTAATCATGGAATCCTGTATAGATGACCCAACTCCAATTTCTTTCTCAACCTTGGAAGTCAAGAATGTCATTAACAAGTTAAACAAACATAAAGCTATTGACGTATGGAATAACAGCTGAACATTTCATCCATAGAGGACCATACAAGGTAGGTGCATTGACAACAATAATTAATAACATCTGTATATCATGTGCTATTCCAGATGACATCAAGATGGGAATTTTATCACCAATTTTCAAAACGAAAGGTTTATCTACAGATCCTATAAACTACAGAGGCATTACAGTTCTTCCTGTCATAGGCAAAATCCTAGAAATACTCCTCAAAGAACACCTATGGCAAATCATTGCTGCCATCCAAAACAGATTTCAGAGGGGGTTCACGTCAAAAATATCACCATTATTTTGCGCTCTTCTACTTAATGAAGTGATTATTGATGCAGTATACAGGAACACACCTTTATATGTAGCACTGTTTGATGCAAAATTAGTATTTGACGTCGTAAACCATAGTAGTCTATATATGTGTATATCCTCAAGACTGCGGATACTAAATGGTAGATTTATAGGTGACTCCTTGGGTTATTTTACTTGTTATACTTTTAATGGTTGTAGTACTGTTGATTATGGTCTAGTTAGCAAGGACCTCCTGTCCTCGGTGAAATATTTTTGTACTAAAAGTCCTAATTAGCTCTCTGACCATGTTCAGATTTATTTTGTTTTGAAATGTAAGTTGAATTTTTCTCATAAAATTGAAAAGACCCACTCTTTAAAAAATTGTACAAGCTACAAATGGACACCAGAGTCTAAAGAAAAAATTTATAAAACATTGTCCTCTAAGGAAGTAATAAATATGATTGTAGACTTCCAGCAAAAAAAAATTGAAATCAGTGAGTCAGGTATAAATTCAGCATCTGAAAACCTCAGAATCATATTTGACAACATATCGAAAAATGTCTGCTTAAGAAAAAGTCCAATTCATTATAAGAAAAAAAAGAAAATTATAAAACCTTGGTCTGACAGTGAAATTAGAAACTTAAAATCAAAAATAAATTTTCTTGGGAAACAATTAAAATCTAAGCCATTTGATAAAACATTAAGAAAAAATTATTTTATAACAGCTAAAGATTTGAAGAAGTGTGCTAAAAGGAAAAAAAACCAGTTCAGACAAAATTTTATAAAAAAATTATTAGATGCTAAAACTGAAAATCCCCAAGAATTTTGGAAATTGTTGAAAGACGCTAATAGTTATACCCATAAAAACATCAATACACCTAGCAACGATAACTTTCAACCCAAAAATTTAATGAAACACTTCCAATCTCAGGGTGACTGGGTAGAACCTGAAAATAAAACTCATATAGAAGAGATCGAAAACTTTCTATCAGATTTAAATAATTACAAAGATAATAATATTACTGATAAACCTATAACAATAACAGAGGTTAAACGAGTAATTAAGTCTCTTAAAGTTGGTAAATCATGTGGTCCTGATCTCATATTAAATGAAATAATAAAAACAAGTTGTCCTGTTATTGTTTAGTCTGTAACTATACTTTTTAATTTAATATTTTCATCAGGATTTTATCCAGAAACTTGGCTTAACTCATATATAGTCCCTTTATTTAAGGGTGGTGATCCACTTGACCCAAATAATTATAGGGGTATTTCACTCTTAAATGGTGTAGCAAAAATATTTAGTGCGATTTTAAATGAAAGGATAATGATTTATATGGAAGACAAATTCAGTAAATTTCAATTTGGTTTTCGACCTAAAATGAGGACAACTGACAGTTTGTTTGTACTAAAAACTTTTATAAATAAATACATACATCTTGGTAAGAGAAAAATTTATGCATGCTTCATTGACTTGCGCAAAGCTTTTGATTCTGTGTGGCGTAAAGCTTTATTTTTTAAACTTTTGTCTTCAGGAGTTGGCCATAAGATGATTAATATGATTAAATGTATGTATTCTAAGACAATGTAAGCACTGAAAATTAACAATTGTTTTACTGACTACTTTGATATAAACCGAGGAGTTAGGCAAGGGTATTCTTTAAGCCCTACCCTTTTTAACATATATATAAATGATGTTCCAAATTTATTCTCAGGAAATGAGTGTCAACCGCTAACTCTCGAAAATTCTGTTATTGGAAGTTTAATGTTTGCAGATGATTTATTAATAATGTCAGAATCAAAAGAAGGTCTTCAGGAAAGCTTAGATACATTTTCTTCTTACTGTGATAAATGGCAACTCACTGTTAATTGTAAAAAGACTAAAACTATGGTTATTGGTCATAGTCATAAAAAGACGCAAAATACAAAATTTAATTACAAGCACACTGTTTTAGAATCAGTAAATGAATTTAGGTTCTTAGGCAACTTGCTCTCACAAAATGGAAACTTATTGTCATCTGCTGAAGCACTTTCAAAAAGGCCCTTAAAGTTATGTACTCTATCAAAAGCTATACAAGCGGTCTGAACGAATTACCTGCAAATTTATCTGTTCATTTATTTGATTCTTTGGTTCGTCCTATTCTTACATATAATTGTGAAATTTGGTATATGGATGTGTACAAACCATACTATAATGCAATTGCTAGAGCCAGAAAAAATAATTCTCCTTTGGATAAACTCAGTTTTATAGATAAGAGTCCTCCTGAAAAAATTCACAATAAGTTTTGCAAATTTACACTTTGAGTTAAGAAATGTGCTAGTAATATTGCCTCTAGATCTGAATTAGGAAGATTTCCCCTTTTTTGTTTCATTGCCACACAGTCACTTTTATATGAAGACCGACTTTTGAGTGAAAACTCATCTGATTTACTTAAAGAGTGCTACTCTCTTTCTAAATCACTTCATGATCAAGGTATATACGCATGGTACTCATATGTAAATCATATTAGGTCCGATAATAATATTAGTTAACCCAAAGATGTAACTAAAAACAAAAACGGAGACTGTAAGAATTTCAGTAAAAAATTCTATAAAAATGAATTTCAGCAAAGATATAAAGAAATATATGACAATAAAATATCATCTCTCGACCAAAATAGCATACTTCTTCTGTTTAAGCATATAAAAGCTGAATATAAACAAGAATTTTATTTGACATACCCTAATCTTGATACAAGAAAACTTATATCCAAATTTAGAATAAGTGATCATTCCCTCACTATTGAAACTGGAAGATATAAAAATATTCCACGCCCTCAAAGACTTTGTAATAAGTGCAAAGTTGTGGATGATGAATCACATTTCTTTTTAATATGTAAAATAAATGATGATTTAAGACCTGTCTTTTTTAATGATTTAAAAACTCAATACAAAGATTTTTCTGATAATAAAATGAAATATATACTAAATCCAACCACTAGTCAGCAAGTGAAATCTTTAGGCTCCTTTATTAAACAGTCTATGGAACTGAGGACAGGGGGCACTTGAGGTCATTTGTTGTGTTTAATGTTTTGGATTATTTTTATTTTTTATGTAAATTTTAATGTCATCATTATATTGTTGTTATTACATGTACTTGTCATGCCTTTGGCCCTCTTGTGGGTGTAATTTGTGCTTTAATAAATAAAAAAAAAAATTATATAGAAAGTTAAACCTAGCAGGGATATCTGGTTCACTATGACTTCTTTTGCATGATCTGAGTGTAGGTGCACAAACATCAGTGCGATGGGAAAATTGGTCTCAGAAACCTTCGACATTAAGCAAGGCGTTAAGCATGGTGGAATATTGAGTACAGAGTTATACAAGCTATATATCAATGATATTCTAAACCAAGTAGAGGACAGTACACCTGGATCCTACATTGGTCACATCCACTGTGCTATACCGACTTGCGCAGATGACATCACACTGGTTGTAAATGACCCCATAAATATACAAACCCTCTTAACAACAGTGGAGAATTACAGTCAACAGGAAACATATTCCTTACAGCCTACAAAACGTAAAATCATCAAAACTGGAAAACCAAAATTAGAGGATAACTTCAATTTCACATTAAATGATACACCTATTCAAAATGTTGAAACCGCTGTACATTTTAGGAATTACCCACAGCAAAAATCATCGGCAAACCATCCCAATACATATCCAGGGAAAACATCAATAAAGCAAGAAGAACTATGTACAGCTTGATGGGGACAAGCTTGCATGGCAAGAAAGGCCTTAATCCCGTTACATCCTTGCAGTTATTCCAAGTATATGTGTTACCTCATTTATGGCTTAGAAATACTATTACCAAATTCTACACAAATGGAACCAATTGAAGTATTCTATCGAAAAAGCATCAAACAAATTATATCTATTCATAATTACACAACAGACATGGCCGTATATATATACTATCAGGTACAATTCTAGTAATCAGTAAAATCCATAAATTAGCTTTAGGAATTTTTGCTAACATTTCAAGACAAAAGACCTCTATAGAAAGACAAGTTGCCAAAAGACAAATCCTTATATCAACAGCCGTAAAAGACAGTTGGTTCACAAAAAATCAGATCTTTATTACAGCTAACCATAAATTTTTAACATATTGGATGAACCCCCCTCGAAATTAAAATGGAACAACTCTTATCAGGAAAGCGATTGATACTTTCTGGATCGAACATGTTGTTACCATGTCTGTATACTTAAGAGTATTTCATTTATATCAACATCTAATTACAAAACTGTTCATCTACACAATGCTCTGGCAAGTGTCCAGACTACTGCTAAAGACATCCAGCGTCTCTCCATCAAGCTTCGACTCCTTACTGGTACAGATATTCTCCAATGTAATAGGGCAGCTTTCAACCAAGTTGACGTCAACCCAACATGTCTCTTATGGGAAGAGGACTCAGAAACATTAGATCATTTCATACATTCATGTACTTCTCTTGCCTCTGCTAGAAACTATCACTTGCTTGAACTTTCACAAATTATCAGTTATAGCGAGCTCTGCGCGAAATGTAGAACAATAGAACAATTAGAAATTAGTACACATCTAATTTTGGATGCTAGTGCCTTGATCTGCAACTGTCAATGTAAATGTGGATGTACAGACTTTCTTCATCTTGTAGAATACATTAGTAGAAAACCCTGCTTTGCTCTACACATAAGACGTAATATGATATTATTAACATTACCGGTGAATAAAAAGAAAGGGTTGCTTGCGACCACGCAGTCAAAGGCGTGAATATATAAAATCTAAATTATCTTTTGTTTTAGATTTTAAAAGTGTAATAAACTTTTTAGTGGGTGTTAAATACACCATTTAGGTTACTCTGAAACCAGAGGTGTGCTTTTGAAAGGCAGGATCTTAATACAAGACCAGACAAGACAAGACAATGGCAGTCGAATAATGAGACATAATAACTTTAGTAATCATCCATCATCATGTTTAGTCTAAGGTTCCTCCGTCGGTCTCGTCTACATTTTGTTTCAGGTTAGGTCCAAATGGATATGTACAACAATGGCTGTTTTTACACCTTGACAATTAAGCGGGGGGGGGGGGGGGGGACCGATCCCAAATCCCGAGTTTTTTTTTTTTTGCTTAATTCCGATTTCCTGGGCCTTATTCGACAATAACGCAAAATCCCAATAAAACAACATGCTTTTTTGGCAAAGTTCATCAATGAATGATTGTATACTGCTCAACGTAATCAGTCAGTCTGTTGTGCAGATTCCCTGTATCTTATTAATTTAATCTAGTGAGTTTAGTGTAAAACAGATTATATATATATGGAGATTTCGACATTCCAAAACTTAGAAGACTCATACATAAGTTGGCTAGTTTGAGCTCAGTTACTTGGAGTATGATAGTATATGTTATCACTCTTCTTGGCTCGGCAACTTTTTTGTGTGCCAGTCCGAAGCCAGGATACAGTGTCAAGTATTGGTATGTATACAGTGAATTCAATGTTGGTTTTTTTTTCGAGCATTTTTTTTTTTGTGTCTTACCCATTTAATTTTGTCCGACAATTTATTTTTAATTTAATATGGGTCCTCTTTAGCTCTGTGGTATGGGGGATCACTGCCGCAGTGACTGACATTATTCTTTAAATAACTTTGCAGAGTGCTTCGAAACTTAAGATTGTGTAACCCGAAACTCAAACAAAATATATTTTGGGGTCAAAATCAAACGCTTTGGAAGATTTACTTTGTCTTTGAACACTAATCTTATGCTGACGGTCACGCACCTTGTTAAATCCTGTTTTGTTTCTATGGTATCGTGTCCTCTAGTGTAATAATTTTTAAACTCTAACATTTATAACTTATATAGAACAAACAATGTGCAAATATATCCCAAGTAGTATTAAAAAAATCATAAACCGTTGAACAAATAAACGGGGGTACAAAAGGAACAATCACAAACACAACACCGAACACTAAAAAACATAGACCACACGAACTCTTAAAAAAACCAGGAGTAAAACCAGGTGCTCCGGAAGGGTAAGCAGTTTTTCTGTTCCGCATAAAAACCCGGGAACATAAACACAACCAAAAACCTTGAAGAACAAAAACTCTCTTGTATAGCCAGGTTTTAATGCAAATTCTCTAGAAGGATAATCAGTCCCTGCTCCTTTAACGTCACCCCGTCACCCGTTGTGATGACATGAAAACAAGTTCGATTTCATCTTCAACACTGATTCTCTTACAGTCGTTTAATTTTCTTTAAAAAAAACATAGCGCTCAAAAGTTTATTAAAAAACATGATATTTTTATGTTCCGTCTAGATCTAGACACCCCATAATTTACGATAAAATGGATTTCCTTTGCTACTTCTGTGTTGTCATGATTATTGACAATACCATTATCCTTATCATCATCTCCATCTTCCTTTTCGTCATCTGTATCGTATTTTTCATCCACTCCCTAGTCATTTGAAGCATTCTCCTCGTTTTGCTGCCAATTGAACACATGAGCGCTCCATTCATAGTCCTTATGCGAAAACATATTCAATGGTAAAGTGACACACTTGTACACAGTGGTTTGTTGTCGCACCGTCCTCTGTCTCCCGCATTTACCATGTGTTTTTGCCCAATCGTATAACGTTTTGGATTCATCTGATGTTATGACCGAGGATCCGGCTTCATACATTTAGGTATATCCTTCAAATAGATTACGCTGTCAGGGGGATATCTTTATTGAACTTATTCATTTTATTACGGATAATTGTATTGATCAGTTAACCATAACCAAATTACTGACATTACTGATAAACATTGTTGCCATTGTTGATCATTCTTTAACTTATTTTCACATTAACGTTGAATGCAATTTTTTTTTTTTTATCTTTGTCTTCAAAGAAGAGTCCCAATAGATAAAATTCCACGTAAATACACGTAAATCCCGATATACCGATGCTAATATAGCTCGTTCCCGAAATCCCGAACTTAAAATGGACAATCCCGGAGTCCCGATAAAGGTCCGATCCCCCCTTTTTTACCCCTCTATTCTCGTAGACAGTTGGAATAGTTTTAAGGCCTATGATTTCCCAAGGGTGACTGAAGATTACTTATATTGCCACTTTTGTCTTCTACCGATCGGCAGTACAACTCTTGTAAAAATGAGGCATCCGTTAGGCCGTGTTGGATGTATAATTACGCAGCCACATCCGGTCAGAATGGGGATTTAAATCCAATGCCTCGTGTGGAGAGTTTGCAACGCTCTCTTCAAGCTACGAAACTTTGCATCAGTTATATGAGGGGCCCGTAGGTGGCCTGTTGCATGGTACTATTTATGTATAATGTATTAGTGAAAGAGTTTTTGATATTTGGATAGTAAGAGAGACGCGAACATTGGCGAAGGATACTAAAGAGACATTCAAACTCGGAAGTCGAAAAATAAACTGACAACCCCACGGCTAAAAAAGAAAAACAGACAGATTAACAGCAGTACACGAAACATAACATAGAAAACCATAGACTGAGCAACACGAACCCCAACAGGTTGATCTCTGTTGCTCCGGAGGGTAGGCAGATCCTGCTCCACATATGGCACCAATCGTGTTGCTGATGTTAGTATATTAGGAGTGAAACATGTAAAAAGTCTTTGCATAATGATACATGTATCTCCATAAAGGAAGTCTAAGGTCCCGTGCCACCTCTAAATCCGCAACTGCATCTGACAAGGATATTATACATTAATATTCTAATGACGTTTAAGTTTTGTTTTATTAATAATTTTCAAGATATTGTACAAATACTTTTATTTTACAGGTTCGTTCGGAAAGTATTTTAAAAGAACACAACTACATGACTTGTATATGTTATTAAACATTAATTGATATGGTTTTTATGCCCCGGCAACTGAAAGTTGTGGTCATAATGTTTTACCCCTGTCAGTCAGTCAGTCCGTCCGTCCCAGTATGGGTATATAGTTATTCCAGATACCTTCTCCTACAGTTTGAATGCTAGTGAGTCTTCACTCTGCTGGCTGTGTGTACATATATTGAAAGTGTGCATGTGGTCAGGGTTTTGATTTTTATTGACATTTGCTCTTTTGGGAGATAGTTGAACTTTGTCATTTGTGGAGTATATACTTGCATAAGAGGTGCATAGCATTTCCGGATAACTCCTCCTACAGTTTGCATGCTAGGACGTTTTTTTTTTTACTTTGCTGGCTGTTTGTACATATATTGAAGGTGTGCATGTGGTCAGGGTTTTGATTTTTATTAATATTTGCTCTTTTTGGAGATAGTTATTGTTTGGAGTATTTACTTGCATAAGAGTGCATAGCGTTTCCGGATAACTCCTCCTTCAGTGAACCTGAACCTATGTGCGCCAATGCTCAACTTTGTGTATTTTAAAATAGCACTTGGCATCTGCGGGAGCATCATTTGTGTCTCCCAGACACAATTATATCTCAAAGAAAGTCCTACATAGACTTTGTTTATTACAGTTACTTCAGAGTGGAGTGCGGGGCATCAGTTTTTCTAGTTTTTCCTTATTTGTTAATGGTTCTCATTTAAAATCATATTTATAAAAATTCTTCAGAAGCGATAACTGATTATTACCAAACACTTAAGACATCCCTAATATTAAAAATTTTTGTTTTAATTTTCTCTCAGCTAATCTTTGTTTAGTTTCCTACATAGTTGAGAGGCGAATATATTTCAGAAAATGGGGTGGAGCTTTATCCATGGAATAGCATCAAAATGAACATGTTGTATCATAGCTAAGCTCCGCCTATTTTTTTAAGATTCTAGTTGGGTTCGTGGTTAGTTATCAAAGTATGGTGCAACATCAAATTAAAGATAATAGACCATGATTTTTCATCAACACACTTTTTAAGGAAATTATTTCATTAAGATTATAAGAAAAAGTGCAATTTATATAACTATGAAATTGAGAATGGAAATGGGGAATGTATCAAAGAGACAACAACCCGACCAAACAGCAGGAAACAGCCGACGGCCATCAATGTGTCTTCAACACAGCGAGAAAATCCCGTACCCGGAGTCGGGCTTCAGCTGGCCCCTAAACTAAATGTGTACTAATTCAATGAAAATGGACGTCACACTAAACTCCAAAACATATATATGAACTAAAATTAAAAAGCATACAAGACTTACAAAGGCAAAAGGCTCCTGACTTGGCAAAAGCGCGAAAATGCGGCGGGGTTAAACATGTTTTGTGAGATATCAACCCTCCCCCTATACCTCTAGCCAATGTAGAATAAACAAACACACAGTAATACGCACAGTAAAACTCAGTTTATAAGAAGTCCGAGTCCGATGTCAGAATAGGTAACTTAAGAAACTAAGCAAAACAACAATGATACATACATTAACAAGGGACTACTAGCAGTTACTGACATGCCAGCGCCAGACCTCGATTAAACTGATTGAAAGATTGTCTTCATCATATGAAAATCAAGCACAATCCCTCCAGTTAGGAATTTAGTAACATACCATCATAAAATATATGAGAAGAACATAACCCGTATCATGCCAACAACTGGTTATAGAATAAATGTGTTTATTTCCGATGCAAAGAACTATGAGTGAATCAATATAAATACTGAAATATGCCATCTTTAATAAAGTATACTTATACCACCCATCAGTCTATATATACCTTATAGCACAGGGATTATACAATTTGAACATCAACTTATTCCATAACTGCAGAAACGGCTGCTGTATGAATACAACCAGGTATTCTCATCTTAAAATCTAAAAATGATTATATATAATAATCCACAAAATATTTCAAACTAAGTGCTGTCATCGGCACTTTAAGATTGGATCCCCTTTTTCCTTTTTGTTTACCTTATTTATGTATTTAAAGGTAAAATCTCTTACAAACTTATTTTCCCGTTTTCTATCTGTTTTATTTACGATCTAACAAAATCAGTATTTTAAGCCAATCTACTCTTATTTTCTACTGACATCGCCTAAAAATATTGGCATTTTTGAATCGTAAAGATAATTGCAAGAACACTTTTAAAATGGAGAAAAGAAGTTTAAATATTTAATGTGTGGTTAGCTTCAATGAGACAACAATCCAACAACAAAACTATTTAAAGAGAGAAACATACAATTTGACATTACACAGGAATATCACAAGCTTCAGATCTTCACAAATCCATATATAAAGTTAACAGTAACAAATAAAGAATCGAAACCCAGTTGTCTTATATAAGTAAAGTGGCTATTAAGGAGATAATTTGAATGACGATACAAAATACGAGTTCATACAACTGGGATGAGCGAGCAGCCAATCCTCATTCACCCGTAAACACTTTAGATTTTATTGTCGCTTCTATTCTTGAATTCACAGTTTATAGTACACCCCCCCTGTTTTTGTTAGGTTAGTCTTGCTCAGTCTTTAGTTTTTCAATGTTGTGATTTGAGGACTGCTGTATGTCTTTATGTCGTTTCTTTATACTTTGCCATGGCTTTGGAAGTTTGTTTTTGACGTGGGCGTTTGATTGCCCTTTTTGTATATTTCACTTCTTTGAGATAGCAAATGATGCAGCGTATACATGTATGTTTCAATGTCGGATTGTTTTCATATGCTCATTCCCCAAGGGTAACTGGGGAATAGAAATGTGTTCACTTCTGACCGGCAGTAAAGCCTTTGCCAAAGAGGGTGTCAGTTTGGCTATGCGGGATGTATAAGTACGCAGCCACGTCTGGATAGAATGGGACGTTATGTTGATGATTCGTGTAAAGAGAACACCACGCTCTATGAACGTTAAGAACCCCTGCTACAACTTTTTGAAGGGTCCGTAGGTGGGCTGTTTCATGGCAAAATTTCTGTCCCTATCCAATGCACCCTATTTTTTCCTGTGGCAGTCCACATTTCCCCGACCTGCATTCCGGTCGACCATTAATACAGAACCTACCCATTGTATCATCAATTTGTATTGTTAATCTGTTCTCGTCCTCAACATTCCTGAACTTTTTGCCACTGGACGTTAAGCTATCAACATTCAATCATTCTTTGTTGTTCAAAAACCGACTGTAAATATTATCGTCAAATTCGTTTTCTTTGCGCATTCTTAAAAATATAGAATCGGCACATGGTTTGAATTGAAATGGCGATATGCAAAATGTTTTGTCAACCGGATAAAAAAGGATGAGTTAGGAACGAAATTTTGCAATTTAAATGCGATAAGAGTTTCTTTTCATTCATTTTAAGGTTGTTGCTATTAATTTTATTAGTTTTGGCAGTGGGTTATTAATTTTAAAAATTGCTTCGAGAAAATAGCTACTTCCGATAAGACTTCGTGGTTCAGCATTAATAGTAAAAAAATATCCGATAAAAAACGTTAAATGCAACGATATGAACCTACGAAGTCTTATATTATAGGACTAGAAACAATCACAAACTGTGACACGTAGCTATAATTAGATGCTGAGAAGATACAGACAATATTAACAGTGCTCTAGCTATATAAGAATAAGGAAATGTGGTGTGATTGCTAATAAAACAACTATCCACGAGCCAACAATTAGTATTTTTTATTAAATTCATCTGTAGATGGATAATTTTATACATATATTTTTATATATTAATATATAGGTTGTCATTGTAATCACATTTAACAACAAGGAGGGTAATGTTAAAATAAAGTGGTATCCATCTATAAATCAACATCAAATTTCAGATGGATAGATGTAATGTCCTCATGAAGATAGTTTGTCGAGGAAAATGTTATGATTTTATGTCAATCTTTATAAAGTATCAAGTAATTTTTAAGCACTTCATATGATTTTAATTTAATGACTGCTTCTGTTGCACTCATAGATAAGATAAGAATTTTTTTTGCTATTTTTAGACATTATATATATACAATATAAACTATACGTTAATATAACATGTATAATGATTTAACTAGATATGCTATGCATATAAAGGGAAACGTACCTTCAGAATAAGTAGAGATCATATCAAATCATCTAAAAGCCCGTCAAAAAGAAATATCTTAACAGATTATAACATGACCTTTTCCTTATCGGTATCACCTAAAGAGTCCCATATAAGTCGGAAATTGTTATTGGAGTCTCAAATTGATTTAATCACATACAGTACCATCATATTAACATTCAAAAGTTTAAAGTCTGAATGATTTGCAACAGGAGGGATTAAAATTATCAATAAAAAAATAAACAAATGCTTATTGGACCATATAACAAATATTGAAATATCGAAAAATTTATATGCAGTTCTGATTAAAAATTCAATAACAACTGACTATAACACTAGAAAAGTAATATCTGTGTTCTATGATGAATAATCGCAAGCAAGACAACGTACATACTAAAACGTGTTAATGTCTTGCCATCATAATCTTGAAAGACAAATTCTTGATAGTTGTTGTCTACACTAAACAATCCATTATTTCATTTCAGTTGATTAATGTAAACTTCTGTAGGCAGTTCATTGCATTGGTACATTCAGTGATGTGAATCCCATCATTACATTGGTACATTCATTGATGTGAATCCCATCATTGCATTGGTACATTCAGTGATGTGAATCCCATCATTGCATTGGTACATTCAGTGATGTGAATCCCATCATTGCATTGGTACATTCAGTGATGTGAATCCCATCATTGCATTGGTACGTTCAGTGATGTGAATCCCATCATTGCATTGGTACATTCAGTGATGTGAATCCCATCATTGCATTGGTACATTCAGTGATGTGAATCCCATTGGTACATTCAGTGATGTGAATCCCATGGGAACATGCCTTTTTACTTTCAACAGTTTCGTCCATAATCTACAAATTGAAAAACCGTAGAAACTGTATGTAGAATAAAGATGACAAAATTAAAAGAAACCTTGGATAACAGAACCATCGGATTGGCTAATTGTCAGGTGTGCATTAAGCTTAAGTAACATATATTGCCGGGCTAAATTTCTGCAGCTACCTTACATCGTTATTTTTTTTTATGGCAATCAAATTTATCTTTTATTCTGGTTAACTCACTTTTTGAAGAACCTACCTATTGTATTATAGCACTGTGATCCTGACTGCATGAAACATTTACCAGTGGATTTAAACTAACTGAATTCAATCAAATAAAAACTACCTGCCCATTGCTGATTGCAATAACATCTTGCCACAAGCTACAAGAAGACGACTACACACCTAACTTTTATTCACCAGATGTCCTTACTTCTTTTCTTAAAGTGGCAGCTCTTATTCTTTTCTGAAATACAGTATGAAATTTAAATAAGTAAACTAACATAATTATTTGATGAATGGTAAATGTATACATGTATCTGTTCTATGTGACAAAAAATGTCCATGTAACAGGTGGGTGGCATAAGTATACATGTATCTGTTCTGTGACAAAAAATCAAAAAATGTCTATAATAGGTGGGTGGTATAGGTATACATGTATCTGTTCTATGTGACCCAAAATGTCCATGAAACATATGGGTGGTAATAGTATATATGTATCTGTTCTATGCGACAAACATATCCCAGTAACAGAAGGTGTTATAGATATACACTTAACTGTTCTATGTCACTTTAAAATTTCCAAGTAACAGGTGGGTGGTATAAGTATACATGTATCCGTTCTATTGTACAAAAAATGTCCAAGTAACATGTGGGTGGTATAGGTATACGTGTATGTGTTCTATGTGACAACAATTGCGCTATAACATGTGGATGGTATCAATATACATGTATCTGTTCTATGTGTGAGAAAAAAAATCCATGTAAAAGGTGGGTGGTATTTTCATATATATATATATATCTGTTCTATTGACAAAAAATATCCATGTAACATGTTTGTGGTATAAGTACACATGTGTGTGCTCTACGTGACAAAAAAGTTTGTCTAACAGAAGGGTGGTATGTGATAAAAAGTGTCTGGAACAGGTGCGTGGTAATAGTAGATATGTATCTGGTCTGTGTGACAAAAATATCCTTGTACCAGAAGGGTGGTATAAATATACATTTAACTGTTCTATGTCACCAAAAAATGTCCATGTAACAGGTGGATGGTATTAGTATACATGTATCTGTTCTATTGACAAAAATGTCCATGAAACAGGTTGGTGGCATAAATGTACACGTATCTGTTCTATGTGACAAAAAAGTCTGTATAACAGGTGTGCAGTATAATTATACATGCATCTTTTCTATGACAAAAGATATCTTAATAACAGGAGGTGGTACATGTATAGGTCTACATATATCTATTCTATGTGACAACAAATGTCCATGTAACAGGTTGGTGGTTTCAGTATAAATATATCAGTTCTATATGACAAAATACGTCCATGAAACAGGTCGGTGGTATAAGTATACATGTATCTGTTCTTTGTGACATAATAATGTCAATGTAACAGATGGATGGTTGGTGTTTACATGTATCTGTTTTTGTGACAAAAATGTCCTTGTAACAAGTGGATGGTAAACGTATACATACACTAGTAATTATTTTGGGGCCCTTTATAGCTTGCTGTTCGGTGTGAGCCAATGCTCCGTGTTGTACCTTGACCTATAATGGCTTACTTTTATAAATTGTAACTTGGTTGGAGAGTTGTCTCATTGGCACTCATACCACATCTTCCTATATCTATGTATGTGTTGTATGTGACAAATCTTGTCTATGTAATAAGTGGGTGGTAAATGTATTTGTATCTGAACACATCTTAGAAGGATTTGTTATTCTGAAGCACAAAATGCACTTTAATTTTATATATCTGGTGGATGCCAGGCCTTGAAACTGCACAGGTCACCCTGTACTCAGTGTAGTTTTTGAGCTGAAAACACCCATTTTTTTTGTCCATTAGTTATGTCTTATGATGAACCTTAAATCATTAAACGGATTGTGGCAACATGAATATCGAAGAAACACAACATTGTTTGTGGTTTCAATTATAACTGTTTTGGCATACCTTTTTACTGGTTCTGACATATGTAAGTATTATGTCTGTTTGTTTAGTGGTGTAACGGTGGTTTTGTTAATGTCATCTGCACAGGCATTTGTCTCTAAAAAAAACCTATATACTTTAATGTAACACAAGGTACCTAACTCGTATATTTCAGAAATGCAATGTAGTCGCGAACGGTTGAAATATAAAGGAAGTTCGCGACTAGATGATATTTCTCAAATATACGGGTTAAGTACCTTGTGATATATCAAAGTATATAGGTAAACTTTTTAGAGACAAATGCCTGTGCAGATGACATTAAAAAACCACTGTTACACCACTAAACAAACAGATCTAATACTTAAATATATACGGGATAACAAGTTTTAGTGGGATAGACAACCGGAAAATCGAAATACAACAGAAGTTCGCGACCGGGTGACATTTCTCAAACATACGAGTTTTTTTCAGAGAAAATTGCATGCGGTCATTAAAGAACAGCCATTTTTTTAGAGCATGCGCAAACCGTTATGAGAACTACGTCACCGTTCTATGTATTCTATTTGGAGACGAGTCACATAATATACCCCAGATACTGATCTCATCTGAGCGACATGGTATAGATAGAACCCATCATGTCAAGTGGTTGTCTTCTGTTGGAGCTTATTGTTTTTAGGTTGTTTAAAGTTTTGTGTAGATGGCAAATCTTTGTTTATTTTTAATGTATATATACATATATTAGGAGCCACCATTTATTTTTCGAGAGTTCGGGACAAGAATAATCCCTTACAAGAGTTGTTAGCCCGGCTTTTCTGTATCACACGGCTAAACAAATCATTGTATACACAACTATTTCCTGCATTTTGTTGCAGCTCTTGAAAGGGGAATATTGTATGGTGCATGAAAATTGTTGTATGGTTTTAAATTAAAAGTTTGTTTTTAAAGATGTATCGAAATTTGTAAATCCCTCAAGCACGTTAGCATTGTGAGATATTTTAAATGCTAAAAATCTTCAATGATTTGAAAAGGGGAATAGTGTTTCAATTAATCATTTGTATGTGTTTTTTTTACATTTTTTACAAGGTAAGAGGCTGTATGCAGTTTTATGACTATTGAACAGCGGTATAACTACTGTTGCCTTTATTTACCTAGGCAATAACATCGCTTTTGTCATCAACAAATTAAAACATAACTAAATTTGTATTCTTTTCGAATGGTTTTTGGGATGTATAAATACACAGCCACGTTATTTTCTGTTTAGAGATTGGTTTATCTATATATAACATGATAAATGAGGGACGAAAGATACCAGAGGGAGAGTATATCGTGTCATATGATAAATATTTATTATAAGGTTAAATCCTAACGATCCTACTGCCTGTCGATACTTTTATTTTGGCATTGCACAAGTCAAGTCTTCTTTAACTGTCCATGGCGTTAAATCACTAAGTCCCTGGGATGTCTTTTAATTGAATTTAGTCTCTGGTACATGATTTGTTATTGTTATTTTTTTTTTTTTTTTTTTTTGCTTTTAACTAGCTTTGAGTAACTGCGAGTACTCCAAAATCGTACTTTCGTGTTAATTTGACATGTTGACACAATTTGTAATGCATTTCTGTAATTCAATGTTTACTTATTTTGTGTTATATCTCGTCTCACTATTTTTCATATGTACCACCTTTGATAAGTATTTAGTATGACGATAAATTTTCACTTCTGTACTCGTGCTGTGAACAACAAATTTATTAATTTTGTAAAAAAATGTTTACTCCAGTACTCCTAACAACAAAATTATTATATTTAAATTTACCTGTGTATGTTGTTTTATTTAACGCCATTTTGTTGCAGGTAAGAGTTGTCGTATTGACACTCTTCCTACACCTTTTTTATTACTACCTAAAACGTCTGTTATATAGGCAACTACGTTTTAATATTGAATTGATATTGTGTCATAGATCAAACTTATTCGCTCAGTGTATGTTTACCTTCTTTTTTTTTTTGTTAAAATGTCTTTTTGATCGAGTTAAGCCATTTCAATTGATATTTTATAGTGTGTCTTTTTATGTTGTAATGTTACACTACTGTCTCAGGTTAGGGTGAAGGTTGGCGCCTGTTTAAACGTTTAAACCCACTGCATTTGTATGCACCTGTTCTAAGTCAGGAGCCTGTTGTTCAGTGGTTGTCGTTTGTTTTATATAGATTAGACGGTTGGTTTTCCTGTTTGAATTGTTTTACACTAGTCGTTATGGGGCCCTTTATAGCTTTCTGTTCGGTGTGAGCCAAGGCTCCGTGTTGAAGGCCGTACTTTGACCTATAATTGGTAACGTTTTATACATTGTGACTTGGATGGAGAGTTGTCTCATTGGCACTCATACCATATCTTATTTATATAGCAGGATACCATTAACTTGACGGCAAACCCGGGCTCGCTCCTTTTGGAGTTCATGCAATATTCTCAGTCTTTGTTTGTTACTTTGTATCTTTTAAATTGATCTACCAGATTTGAACATCGGTAATGTAATGTTTTCTTTATTTTACGACTATTAAGAATAAATTGTTAAGAAAAATAAGTCATAATATTCAAAGACTTTTATTTTCCATAACAACTGTATTCCCACCTCGTTCCGAAAACCTTACAGGTACACCCATCAGAATTCTTCTGACCTTCATCTACACATTTACCATTTGTGTCCTCGCATTCTACAAGGGAAAATATATAAATTTTTGATATTAACAATCATAACAATGGCCAAATATTGACGATATTCAATGATATTCTTACGCTGTTGGAATTAAATTACATTTTTTTTCAAGTGTTACATGTATATTTATCAGTTCTTCGTTTTGTCAGTTCAATCTGATGAAGACGAACCATGCGCCTATCGTTCCAAATTATAAGCTTGGTTTCTTATGCGATTTTTTATAATATATTGACAGGGTGTTATACTGGTGGAAACTTTATTTCTCTAACCGCTGAGACTACTATTATACATTACTTAATTGTAAAACAAAAGAAGAATAGTTTTCGATAAAAACAAAACATGAATTTAAAAGATTTTGTTTAAAACACCAACAAGCAATAAGAAAGAATGCATATCGTCAACGGAATTGATATTTTGAAATAAAATGTAAGAATGATCACAATCTGTTAACCCTGTCATGTTCACGATTTTTACAAAAGTATACGTACGTGTTTTCACTATTGATGTTGCCCATTTTGTTTCGTAACCATTGGAATCAACAGAACATTTTTTCGTCGAACATTTATCCAACCACTGTTCATTGGCAGAATAGCAAACTCCTTTTACGTTGCAACCTTTACAACCATTTGCTAGTAAAAATATAAATATTAGAAATGAAAGGCATGATATTTGTTTATAGATTCGACACAATAACGTATGTATGAATATTTAAAGTCCGCATTCTTCCAAGAGTTTCAAAGGTTTTTTATTTGTGAGAGGCAGGACATATTTCCCTTGAATTTAGTTCACATCTAAGTCATTCCTAAATATTCATTAATTTGATTGATCCAATGACACTAAAAAATAAATAGATTTATCTAAAACGTTGAAAAAACTTGAATGTTAATGAATTTGGCTCATTCATAATCAAATGTAACTAGGTAAAGATTTCCGGTAGGCGGTAACGGTAGCCATTACCTAAATTCTCCTGCCCATATCATGATCTTGGATATGTATGATGGCTCGTTTCGAAGCTTAGACATTTTCACATATGTGGTTAAATTTTCTTGGAACGAAGTGAATTTCATTTTTCCGTAATTTAGCACACCTTAAAAAGCTTTATGTGATGCGGCTTCTCGAGGTAAAAAAACTCCCCTTTTTCACAAAATAAGTTCTTTGAAAATTTAGTTCTTTGCATAAATTAAATAACTCTATAGTATTTACACCTTTATTCTATGGTCCTCTGCTCTCCAAATCAGCACAAATGGATAAGCTTAGTCACTTGTTAAACATTGAAACATTTCCAATATTAGTGCACAGAGATTATTCCTTTACGGACTACTTTTATGTTCCTCAATTTGAGGTGCATGAGGGATATTGACCCAACTAGCTTGCATTTGACCCCATTCAAAAAATTAAAACAAATTCCAAAGATATTGGTAGTACCTTTTTGTGCTTAATATTGCACGCATCTAAAGTCTTGTAAATACCAATTTGATTGGGTTTATAACACTTTATGAGATAACAAACAAAACGAGCCATATTGTGAAGGGGAAGCATCTTATTTTTTCTAAAAAAAAATTTCATCGTGTTTTGCTGAATAACTGTCGATCGTAAATCTAAAGCAGAAAAAACTAATCGATAGATAGTCATTTATAGTCATTCTTATAAAATGCGCTTCTCTTTAAATCATGAATACTAGATAATGAATAAAATTCAATTGTGAATAATTACATTACATGTATGTTTCACGAGAATCCGTTAGTTATGATTGGCTAACAACAATCGAACGTCATTCAAAAATTAACCTTCATATCAAAATGAAATGTTACATTCGTGATGACACGTGCTTCCACAAAAAATCTCACAGGTAAATAAAAGAAAAACTTGATAAAACTTTTTTCATCGTCTTATTAGCATGAAAATGTAATTATAAGAAATGAATGCTTCTTTTGGTAATTTTATCAGGGTGTAAAAGTGTTGATTGTGCACACATTTTTAGAATGTGCTTCGGTCAACACTTTAACAACCCAATAACATAACAAAAGGAAGCATTCATTTCTTAAGTATCTGTCACCATATCAGCTAATTGTAAAGGTCGCATGATCAGGTGCAATTCAAATGTCAATTATTTCCCCGTAGAACTTTTATTTTTTAAGGAGAAATTAAATTGGATGTTAATTCGACAATAGAAATGTATTGCTACATATCTAAATAAACCATAACCTTGTATAGTAAATGTGGTAATTATATAAAATATAAATGAAGGCAATAGTATACCGCTGTGCAATAGTCATAATTCGATTAAGCAAAAACAAATCCGGGTAACAAACTAAAACCGAGGGAAACACATCAACTATAAGAGGAAAACAACAGAAACACTGAACTAAACTAAAATTATCTTGCACAACATTATAATTGAAACCAGAAACCGTTATATGCTAAGAAATAGTGAATAATTCAAGAAACGCATCTAACATTTGGTATTTTATCCTGTTCAATTTCAAATTTTAAATTTGTTTTACAATTATTTCGGGTATGTGTTCTCAAACAAAAACATTAAATCGGAGTGATCCCCAAGGGTGACTGGGGAATAGAAGTATGGTCACCATTGGTCTTCCTCCGACCGGCAGTAAAACCCGTGCTAAAGTGGGGCGTCCGTTTGGCTGTGCGGGATGTACAAATTTGCAGCCACGTCCGGTCAGAATGGGGACGTTAAATCCGATGCCTCGTGTAAAGAGAGTGCCACGCTCTTTGCACGTTAAGAACCCTTGTAACAACTCTTTGAGGGGTCCGTAGGTGACCTGTTACAAGGCTAAATTTCTGTCCCTATCCAATATACCCTCATTTCGCGTGGCAGTCTAAATTTCTCCGTCCTTAATCCCTTAATCTATTACAGAACCTACCTATTGTATTTATTGTGAACTTGTTCTCGTCCTGAATATGCATGAAATATTTGCCACTGGACGTTAAGCAACCAACAATCAATCAATCAATTAAATCGGAGTGAACATAATTGACCTTTTAGTATTAATTAGTATGTGCGACAACTGGTTTGTTTATATTTCACATCATGTTACATTATGTAATAATATATAATTACTTATTCCTAACTGAGCAGCCATTACCACTACCATCAAAATCAAGCCACTTAATAATGCATTCATCTACAATATAACAGACATTTCATCAGTTTTATAAAAGGGTCTTTAATAATTAGACATATATGTATCATTGGTAAATTGATAAGTCATGGATTTCGTTACATATACCACAAATAACTTAAAACCTTCGATAAAGTGTTTTATAGTTATAATGATTTGGTTCGGAAGTTTGATTGTCCTGTAGGCAACTTAAAACTTATGAGATATCGCATCCTAATTTTTACTGTGAGCCCGTAAATTTAGATCAGTTCATGTTAGCTTATCGATCCTTTGAATAAACGTATTTTCAAAGGTTATCAATTTATCAATAATTCAAAGCATAACTAAATATGTATTGCTATTAGTTAATAATGTATAAGCTCTACTTCATGTTGATACTTATATTTTGGCATTGGTCATGTTTCCTAGAATGTTTAAAACGTCTTGACATTATATCTATTGGATGTGTATTGATTGATACACACTTTTGGATACGTGGTTTTTTATGAGTTGTTTTTTGCTTGGAACAAGATTTTAATAACTACGAGTACTCGCAGATCGGTATTTTGTGTCTTGAGTGTTTTAGTTAGTTGTTTGTTTTGCTTTAAAATCGATGAGACACCGGCAAAAGCATGGGCTACAAAACACTACATAGATACTAAAGACCGAACAACTTAACATATTAGTTGTTGGTATACTTTACAGAGATCATGCAAAAACACCTTTATTATATAGACACTCCAGACGACCTTTACACATTTTTTTATTACGAGCCTAAATTACCGTATCCGTTATAATGAAATGATGCTTTACGCGTAAGTCAAATTTCCAAACATACCAGCCAACAACAAATATACAAAAGAAAAAACACTAACAGACACACACACACTGAACTTTACATTGCAACTGTTTAATGTATTAGATTTTTAATATTATTCTTTTTCAAAAATGTTATCTTTAAAACTGCACATCAGTATATAGTGTTTTTTGTTTTTGTTTTGAACCAAAAAATGATTTAATACATTCATATATTTGACCTTACTTCATATGTTTCCTTGATTTGTGTGTTTTAATTGACCTCACACCATCAAAAACATACAAGTGACAAACGCAATGTAAAGCAAAATACAACTATGCCCTTTATACTGGCCAATGAATTCGGTATACACGAAACAATTATTACAACGTCAATTCTAAATTATGAGCACAAAATTTATGTAGAAATTGTGTTTTTCAACCTACCTTGTACAATATGAGATCACAACATTGATGTAAATGAATCTATCAAGTTGTATATATACTGCACAAAAAACACAGCTATTGAACATCCTCATTGAAATTCATTAGAAATAAACGATTAACTATAATTCATCATAAAAATCAAATAATTATGCAGAATCATGAGATGTTTGAGTCATTATATATTCCACTCAACAAATATATTTTAAAAAAGAAATACATAGTTAATTTTGAATGCTTTGACGTTGACATAGGTTTCTATTTTTTTTTTTGCTTCTAAAATTAATCAGTACCGCTCATGGTTGTCTGTCAAATCCCTGATGATACTATCCGTAAAGAAGCTTGAACGTATTAAACCAAGAGTTCCAAGTGGTGAAGTTGAAATCAACACTTCGTAAGTTTTACGGACGCCATCACGAGTTGGTTGACCGTTACGGAATATCCGTTTCACAAATGATAGCGGATATGTTCCTAATGTCGTAGCTACAATCTCGTCCCCTTTTCCCGAATGTGACCTACCGAATTAGACTTATTACCCGGTTTGTACTAACATGAGCAACACGATGGGTGCCACATGTGGAGCAGGATCTGCTTACCCTTCCGGAGCACCTGAGATCACCCCCAGTCTTTATTTTCTATGTTGTGTTTTGTGTACTATTGTTTGTCTGTTAGTCTTTTTCTTTTTAGCCATGGCGTTGTCAGTTTATTTTCGACTTATGGGTTTGAATGTCTATCTGGTATCTTTCGCCTCTTTTTTGTATTCCAATAGAACGAATTTTTCGCACTGGAATCGGTATCATACATCTACGTTCTTTTTACCTTGAAGTTTACTTTATTTCTTCGACGACGTTTTTTAATATCAAATAAGATTGTTGACTTCTACCAATCTGCAGCTTTATCGATCCTTTACCGCAGTTGTATATTAGATAATCATGATACATTTTAATTGTTCCTTGTACAAATAACTGTCAAATAAAGTGTAAAACCCATATCATTTGTATTATATTGACTTATCAATTGAAATTTAAATTGTTACTTTTCATTGAGAGAGAATCAATGTTCTTCATCCGGCAGTTAAAATAATTTTGTATAGTCCTTTTAATAGGACCATTTAATAAAGGAACGTCGGGAAATTTGCTCACATTAGATTTAACATTTGCAGTTCAACTTCGTAGAAATCATTTTTAAAACATTGATGTATTCTTTTCTGTAAGTAAAATGTGGACGAATCTTGACATGTCTTTATTTTAGAAACACCAAGGAAAATATAATAGTCCTACTACATCCGCAATAAATGGTGATTCATGGACGAATTTCCAGTTTCGATGCATTGTGACTATGTTATAAACTACGGGTAGAGTGACAACATAGACAGCAAAATTAACATACATGTAAACTGATTTTGATGGTAAGTCAAACGTGCTTTTTTTTACCTTCATCAGGAACGATCAAATCCAGTTTTTTTTTGTCAAGCATGTATAAGAATTTGAATATATATGTAGCAGTATGACCAAACCAGACCTTAAAAGAATAGCCAATTCAATATGAGGTCAACTTAAGGGTTTTTGAAACCATTATTGCCTGTATTTTCGGGATAGTTTTAAATATATCAACGGAGAACTTAAAACAGTTATGTTATAAAGCATGTTGCTTAGGACGCATGGATTTGTTTTTGTATTAATTTCTACATGTTCTATCAGTACTAAAATACTGACAACTGAGCTGTTTTCGCCCTCGAAACTATGCCAAACTTCCAAAATAAATATTTGTATCTATGAAAGAATTTAGTAAAGGTTTAAAGTAATTTGTGGTAACGAAATCCCTGACTTAATAATTTACCAGTAATACATAAATAACGCTCACTGAAATCCAAAACGTCGACACAACATAAATATAGATTCTACCACTGCATCGAGTGTAATACGATATTTATCCACTCGAGACAGTTAAATTTTCAAATTTAAAACGCGAGGCTCGTCGAGCCTTTTAAATATTTAAAATTTAACTGTCGAGAGTGGATAAATATCGTATTACACGAGATTTGGTGGTGGAATCTGTTTCTCTAATGATTTTCAAACAATATGAAGGCAAACTTATTCCTTCTTTTCGAATGATCTGCAAAAAGATGTGTTCTTTCTATGTGACGTCATCAGGCATGGTCGCCTTTTTTCATGCCGTCACAATAGGAAATTCAGAGGAAAGCAAGAAAATTCGACGTCATAATCGGATTTAAACCAATGAAGAACTGAGATCAAACGAACCACACGTTGATTAAATTTTTTTATACAATGGGTGCAGAAAGGGATAAATTGACGAAGAATTAGAGAAACGGGCATAACGAACGAGTGGTGATATATAAACACCGTAAGATGGTGCAAAAGCAACATCAACGTCAAAAAAAAGAAAATTAATAATAAGGAACGAAAAATCGTCCCTTTTGTCGAACATTTTTGTGTAGAGTGTAAAACTGTAATATCTAAATCTAGGAAAGGACAGTTATTACTGTGTATATATGATTTATTTAAATAAGATCCTTTGGGTAAATTTCGGCAGTATATTTAGAAAATGTTTGATTATTAAACGAAAAAAATATATCATCAAGATAACGGTAAGTGTTTTTGAATTTATCAATTTAATGCAATTTAGACAGGTCTTTTCTGAGTTTGGTCATCTTTGATTATTGTTAAATATCTTTGTCACATATGACAATGGAAATGCTCAATTTGTAATAGATATGTTTTCTTTTCATTATTTATATAAAAATGTTGACAACACTTAATGCGACTTATCGCAGAATTTTTTCTTTGTGTGAAATTCACTACGGGTGCCCCAAATTAAAGAGAGACAGCTTAACAATCGAGGACAACTTGGGTTGATGTTGCTCAGTCTTTTATTTAATTTGAAGTGTTCTGTGAATTTTGCTTTTCTTCTTGTGATTTTGCTTTCTGTCTTTGTCTCGCTATTTTGGATTACCCACTTTGTACATTGATATTTTGTTTAAAACTAAACATATAAAGAACATACATATAATATTCAGTATGAAAGAAATAATGAAACACCACAAAAATGGATTATCTGTAAAAGAAAAATCTAAATGCAAATGATAATTTCAGGAAAAATACTGTTTTTCGACAAGAAAACATTATATATATATGGTTTGATTAAATCAAAATTATGCAGCTAATGAAGGGTTTAAAGTTATTTTTTGTGTCAGTGATTTTTATCTTGAACTAGTTATATCTGTCCTTTGAGAACAGTGTAAGCAGTTACTACAGCAAAAAGCGAAGTGATCGAAAAACGTATCACCTCCAAAATGAGTAATAAATAAGTCAACCTTTCACGCCCGATTCAAAATGTGGTACAACACTTAGTTTAAAAGTATTTTCAAAAAACATTCGCGTTAATAACCGCTTCTAAAATATTGGTTAGCAAAATTAAAAGACACCAATAAAAGAATGCATCATTATTTTACTTGATTATGGATACAAATTTGATATTAGATTACATTTGACTACTTGAATTATTCAAAACTGATTGATTGTAGTCAACATTTAAGATTTTAATCAAGTTGTAAAATAGGCAATGACACACATATGTGTTGTTGTCACGACAACTTTTTAAATCAGAAAAGATACTGAATTTCATTCATGAACTAGATACTAATTTTGGAAATTCCAGTCATTGGTATGGTTATTTAAATATTAGGTATTAACAAATATCAGACGCTTGAATAAAACAATAAACCAATATAACTAAATTTGGTGTATTTACTGTCTTCTGATTGGTTAAAAGTATTACCTTTATTTTCAATGTTCTAAATTTTTATGGCGACACGCCCACTCTGACGTTGTGTATTCATACGCCAACATGTGTGTACGCGGTTATTGTTAATATGAATAATATAAAAAGCTCTTTGAACCTTATTTTTGATAGAAATTTATTTATAATGAATAGCTATTATTTATTTTGAATTTATTGAACCCAAGGATTTGTATTATACAAATCCTTGTTGAACCATAAAATTATTTTTTGACTCTTCACATTGAATAATCCGCGAAGTTCATAAATTCAAAATAAATAATAGCCATTCATTAAGTAATTTAAGGAGAACGCTAAAAACCAGTAAACGAATCCATTTGCATCGGGAGGACAACCCTATTCTAAAAAATATTTTGCAGTTTAGACTTTTCTCAAGATATAATATTACGATAAAATCATGCTAAAACTTTAAATTTGATTTGATTGTGTTTGTTTTCAATTTCTTTAAAGGCAGGGTACACAAGTATACATTAAAAAGATATTTTAGCTGAATCCTATGTTATAGCATTAAATATGAAAATAAACAATATACCTATATTTGTAAAGAATTTCGAAAAGAAAAAAAAAGAGAAAGACAAAAGTGTTTTCCGTGATTTTCTACTCAGAACCAGGCTAAAGGTAATTAAAGCGCATAGTTATTTCAGCTTACTTTGCGACACATCTTAATTTATTTCAATCGTGATTACAAAAACATACACGGAACCAATTTTGATGTACCAGATGCGCATTTCGACAAATAATGTCTCTTCGGTGATGCTCGGGGCTAAAACAGCTTGGAAAATTCAAAAATCTAATACAAAAGCGTGGATCAAACGGAATAGGACCTAAATTAGGCAAATATCAGACAAGGAATCAGAACTTTGCATGAGGGAGATATATTCCTTAGTTTGAAATAATACAACTGTGTGTTTTCGTTACCTTTTAATGAAATACTATCTATGAGTAATTTTGCGGTTCATTTTTTGGATTACACAAAGTGTGCGAAAGCTTAATGGTATGGCATTGACATAAAATGATTATATATAGTTTTATTGTTAATCAATTAAAATTATCCTATATATTTGATTTCGTTGATAAGTGATGAAACTGTTACACCAATGTTCTTTTATTAAAACTGATTCACTTGTCGTCCATTATGATAATTAAAGCAACACATAACATGACATTAATTCCTCGATCGAAGGTAAGAAATAGTGCGCGCATGCACAGATGCATTTTGAATCATTTGAAATGCTTGATTTAAATCTAGATACTAAATTATAGATTTTGTTTAGAACATTTTGGGAATCAATTTAGATTTGATGGTCACAAATATTCATTTACTGGCTTCGATGATATGTAACTAATAAACTCAATTTGCGATCAACAACCGCAAATTATTGCCCGCAAATAGGAATGATTTGTTGAAAAAATGCGAATGACCGTTCAAAGACAAGAACCAAGAGATTTCCAGTGGACGTATATAATAACATGCTTGCGCAATAAACGTTACACAGGAATATACAATTCGTCTCCGCTATAAGTGTCAGGTACAATTGATTTTTTTTTTCTGAGTAATGAGATGAAAAAAGATTACGCAATAAAAAGAATTGGTTTGCTTTTACCTAAACAACTTAAAGTTACTGTACCAATGGAAATGCGATATTCCCAAATGTTACTGGTTTAACATGCATTCCTCGTAAATAACAGATGTGACTGTGGTATAATCCATTAAGTTGTCATTTGTTTTGTTTAGCAACGTTCGTTATATTCAAAATTAATGTTTTAATAATTAAACTTTCGTCGTCTTGTTCATTATTTAATGTAAAGATATTTGTACATTTATTATCAAATTTTAATGTTACAAAACTAGAAAAGTTATTACTTAAAATTTGTTGGAAAATATAAATCCTTTTGTTCTATTTTTATGCTTGTAATGTAAATTTTTCTACTACTTACAGTATTTTTTATTTATTGCCGATTTTTGGTTTGTAGGATTCCCGACACATATTTTCAGTTTAAATGTTGGAGATAATTAAAACATATGATGCAATTGTGTCTAATATTTATTATTTTCAAGTGTCTGGAAATTTTGTCAAAATGATAATCTGCGGGGAAGTTATTCCGAAGATTTTAAGTTTTGCAATCAAGCTGAGGCAGATCAAATCGCCGAAGATGATTATTTTGAAGACCACTAAACTAATGAATTTGACGGAATTCTAATGTCGAAGAGATTGTTTTAATTGGAATAAGAATAATAATTTCGTGGTTAATTGTTGCTTTCCATTATTTGCATATCATTCCCTTAGAAGTTATTAGTATACATTAAAACTAAAAGGCGACCATTTAAGATTTAGCTTATATGAACTCATATTAATTAAAGAAATAGCAGTGAACTTGTATAAACAATAATGGAATACCGATAGCGTGGTAACCTCGGGTGCGTGATGTCGTGCGTTTGTTCTCCAGCAAATCACGCGGAATTTGGGATAAAGTGCAAGGACTTGTCCGAATGAAGTCGATATAATTTGTTTGCGTATGATAATATGTCTTCCGTGGAACTGTGAACTGGCACCTTAGTGCATGTATGTCAGTGTAGTACAATGCATGACATATGTTAGTGAATTAGCATATTTGCATGTCACATTTGTATTTTTATATTGAGAAGCCATTAATTTAAAATATACGAACGGAAAAAGATAGCATCTTCATATGATAACGCAACTGGTGAGGGTTTTTAAAATATGCATTATCTGACTTATATACCGTCATTTTAACGATTTGCAGGATTTGCATCCTATTTTACCGACCACACTAAAGTTGGATTTTCTTTTCTGATGCGTTTAGGTTTTAATACGCACTGCAGCTCATTTATAATGTGAAGTCAAACTCACTAATAAGAATAGATATAAACTTTAGAAATCATTATCCAGTTACAATAAAGAAATATTACTGTAACTGCATGAAGCATGACATAATTGAATTGTTACAGTGTATGAAAAATACAATTCTCTTTGTAAGTAATTCTGTGTATCAACTTAGTTTATGAACGGGGGATGCCATGCTTTTCTTTTTTTCATTTAATTTCTATCGCGGAAAAGCAGATCACTTTTTCAACAATTATTAACGAACTGTTTAGAACAATTCTTTTCTCTCTCTCTCTTTTGTCTGGCAATACATTTTTTAAACTGAGAATCAGGATTAAATATTTTATAACCCCAACTCCTACCCCATTAAAATTTAAGCGGCTGTTATTCTATAGAAAATAAGAATATTTGGTCATTTGATCATTTGATAGAGTAACATGTATATATAGATGTCAAAAGTTAAGAGCTTGTACGAAGAGAGCACGTAATCATAATACGTGTACATGTTACACGAAAAACGAATATCCATAGGTTAAAATATAATGTCCAATACTGTGTGAATCATACGATTTTCAAAATCCTACACACGAATGTGTTAAATCTGGCTTGTTTTAAACGTGTTATGGATAGTTTTGTATTATCAAATTCATCTCACACAATGTCCCTTTAATGTTGTAGTGATAAATTAACAAAACTTCACATTTTTTTGTTTCAAAAGTTAAATTGTGAGTCATCGACGATTTTCGGCATTTCTGTCTAATAAAGGGAGGAAAGGATTGTTTCTACCTAAAACATATAAAGATGGAAAATTAAAAAAGTAAACCCCAATAGACATAACATACGATTACTATCAAACGAATAAAATGTTAAAATCCTTTATAGTTTGCATTCTAATTAGGGAGAATACACAGGTCATTATTGTATGCCTTGAATCAAATTTCATTGAAACTTGGTATCGTCATGGTTGATTATTTAAAAGAAAGACCTATCGTTCTGAAAGAAAATAACTCCATATAGGTATATAAAAGCAGGTTAATACTTTGACCCTTATTGTGATTGACTAATTGCTTTTTTTTTTGCGGTATTATTTAGCAATCTTTGTGTAGCATTGTTTTGGTTGTCTAAAATGCCGATATTTCTTATATTTTTAAACTGATATTTTAATTGTCGTTTTTTATTCACCTCAACAGCTGTGACATGTGGAACAGAATCTGCTTACCCTTTCGGAGCACCTAACCCCCGGTTTCGATATGGTTCGTGTAGCTCAGTCTTTTGTTTTCTATGCTGTATTTTGTGGACTGATGGTCATCCAGGGCATTGTCAGTTTATTTTCTACCTTATAGTTTGACTATTCTTTTGGTTTCTTCGGCCTTTTTTAAGTTATTCTAATGGTTGATTTGAATTTGGAGTCCACACAGAGAGACGAAAGATACCAAAATCGTATTCAAACTCATCAGTCGAAAACAAACAGACAACGCCAAGAAAAAAACGAAACCAAGACAGACAACTTATTTCTTTTTCAACGCTTTAACAAAATTATTGATATTGAATTTCCAAACGTTTGATCTTGAGCGTTCTTAATGAAGGTTACTCCAGCAAAACGTGTGCAAAATTGATAAATATCAATGATTAAACCCCGTCAGATATGCATGTGACTGACCCAAGTAATGGACCTCGTCATTGGTTGGATTACGTTAAAAATACATGATTGTAGGGAGATTCCGGCAGGAATTAACCTTAGTGGAGTGACAAATCAAGAAAAAGGTGCTTATTTTACGACTTTAATGGACCGGCCTAACTGCAGGCTAAAAACGATTTTTTTGCAAAGCCAATACCTTAAGCTAACTTTTTTGCCCGGTCGTAAACATTTTCTGCGGTGCAGTTTTTTACAAAATGGAAAGAAAAAAGACATTTGGATTTTTTTTCAAATTTCAACGTGGGAAAAAAATTGAGTTTTGTTACTTTGTTTTTGTCTTTTGACATATGATTTTTCATTTTATACATAGTTTAAGTGTTTATTCATATTGTAAAACTAGAATTCCTAAATTTTCTTAATTTTGTCCATTTTTACTAAGTTTAACGAAAGTACACTCTGTATTATTTTAACGAAGTGGTTACAACATTTGTAAATTTAGATTACATCGATAATTTCATGACTTTCCGAATTAAAATGCTATAAAACTTCCTATTGTAAAGTTTTGGAGCCATTCCTAGTTAGTATTTCTAATAAATTAACTTTTATGAGGAATTTTAACATTGCTTTATAGTTCAATGACTATGATATGGACCTCCTAGTTATTCTGATGCTCATGGAAAGAGTGTAGTAATGCTTCTGAACTTCCTGCCAACAAACTGCGAAAGGTCCTGTTAATAGCAGAATGCATACTTGCTTTAAACAAAAATATGTTTACCCCATTTCATCTTGGTTTGACATTTCAATTACACCATGAGTTTGGCTCTATAAATTTGATTGAAAATCCAAACTCTCATGGTTTTTGTGCATCCTACTCTGAAGTACGTAGATATCGGACTAGTTTAGCAAATTTGGAAATAGACAGAATCCAAGACATGTCCTATATACCTTATGGTATTGCTCTATTTAGAGAAGGTGGTCGTATTATACAGGAGGGAGCAAAATGCTGAGACAATCGATGGTAAAAATACCTTTCACTCCATGGCTAGAGCTGTATTTCAGTATCAAAACGAATCATCAAACGCCCACATAAGTTCCATCAAGGTTAAACAGGGACTAGAAAGATCTTTGACGTTGAATGATTAGAATACCAATCTTATGGCATGTTTACCTTTCGACAAGCCAACAGAACGATATGGACCTCCTCGTTATTCTGATGTTTATGGAAAGATTGTGTCTTGTTTCATGGAAAACCTAGATATATCTGTCATGTCTTTGGTATTTCTGCGACTTCTTTCGAAACAGAACTTAGATTCGATTCCCTTTTCTGCAGAAAGTACTGAACAAATTGTTCCATTTTGGACTGGTTCTTACAAAAGGCTATCAGAGGTTAAATCTGAAATTTTGTTTGTAGCCTATGCTCCGGTTATAGATGACAAGCCTAGCGACATGGCAATAGTGTTTACAACTATGAAACAATGTTTAGATATGTCAAAACATGCCGGTCAACAATATGCTGTGCAAACATTCGACAATTAGTTGTATGCTGTTGCCCAACAAGAAAAATGGTCTATGCCAGACATTTTCAATCACACATTATAAGACTTGGAGGAAGTCATGGCCTTTTCTGTTTTGCAGTAACAGTTTGCAAGTTATGGGTACCAGCTGGGATTTATGACCTTCTTGTTGACTCTGGAACTTATGCTCCTAATACGGTAGATCAGATGATTGTTGGAAAACAGTGTAATCGTGATGTGCGAGGATTAACTTTGGCATATCAGGCTCTCATGGCTCTTTTGTTTAATTTAAAAGCATTCTTCAATTGGTGTAGAGATGACAACCGTTTAAATAATATTAAACCAAATATATGGAAGGCGTTCTTTGACTGTCACAGTTCATTTGCTGAAACACCCAAAAGCACTGAAGGTATTGAACATTCTTTTTGTTTTTAAAGAACATATGTTGCCATTGTTTGAAGAATTCAGAATACACTCTTGTAAACTCTCACCAACCTTTGCATTTTGGGATATGTTTCTTCGTGCAGTTGAGATATTGTTACAGAACATTAGGGCTGAACGGAATGGGTTGTGGCTTTTACATTTGCAAATGGTAGCTGCAATCTTGCCATGCTTTTTCATTACCAATCGGACGAACTATGCTAGGTGGACACCAGTCTACATAATGGATATATTGAATCTGCCTGAAACGGTAAAATCTGTCTTTTTGTCAGGTGAGTTTTCAATCAGACAAAAACCTGGTTAAATCAATTTTGGAAGGCTGCTTTAATGAGTCTGTAACCCGTGTCTTCTACAGTCCTATTTCGAGGTCTCCTCTTAATACCTTCGATGATATGACCAAGACCTCAAAACTAAAGTGTAAATCAGGTGACTTTGTTAAGGCACATATAAACCCAGTAAAATTATTTCGTCGTGCTTTAGTTCTTGCTTATGTTCGTGAGGATGTGACTGTAGTCAGGATCTTGGCATATTTATTGGTCCCATACCTTCAGCTCTGTTCCATGATGATGGTACCATGCGGAAGTGTTGTAAATCTGATATATTTCACCTCCTTGAAGAGGAAATTTGCTCTTCTTTCAATTTTCCAAGTTATGACAATAGTTATCAAAGGTACCAGACTTATAATTTGAGGCGCGTTCCGTCTACAACAGACTCATCAGTGACGCTCAGATCAATATAGTTAGAAAGCCAAACAAGTATAAACTTGAAAAGCATTGAGGATCAAAATATCAAAAAGTTGTGCCGAATACGGCTGAGGTAATCTATGCCTGGAATAAGAAAATCCTTAGTATTTCGAATAATTAATACTTTTGCAAACAGTAAATTTATAAAAATGACCATATAGTTGATATTAATGTCAACACCGAAGCGCTGACTACTGGGCTGGTGATACCCTTTTCCGATAAGTTTAAAACGGGAGATCAGGAATTCGCCGTTAACATTGGAAGTGCATTTGTCGCCTCATTGTATGATTCCAAGGGAAAGTTCAGGAATCTTCATGATGATCTAAACAAGCTAAGGGTGAAATTTGCCACCACAAAGGATGCCAGTCTTGTGAAAATTTCCCCATGTGAAAACTCGTTTTTACAGCACATCCCACGTACAATGCTTCAAACGCAAGTTTGGATGAACTCTCATATTGCTAAACCAGTGATTATACTTTCCAAAGACTGGTTGACAAGAGAGTAAACACGGTTTGCTCTCGGTTTTCTTTGAGGAACCTATACTAGCAGATTTCCTTCAAGACTTTGTTTGTACGTATACGTATACGTGCAAGGGAAAAACAGCTTGCAATAAAAACTGTATATGAAACCAACAGAATTTGGCGTGTACCAATATTTGTTCATGTGAAGGGTCTGATGGTTGTAGAAATTATTTAACTCAGCGAGCAATATTGGAAGAAGACGACGATGAACACGATGACTGATGTCAGGTTTTCGAAATTTGTCATGCCCTTGAATTGTTAAAATACCCCTACAACCACTCTTTCTGAGGGCCCATGTGTGCTTTTGTAAGGCAACATCTCATAAAACCTAAAAAGTTTATAGAGCTAGAATATACGCTGAACCTTTAGTCCTTCATTAAACTCATTTGATTTAATTGCCTTGTTAAATATTTGTGACTGGCAATAAAAATACGACAACGTTAAAATCAAATTGACTTCGATTCTTTTTTAAAAAGCCGTAAAATTCAGAAATATATCTTTAGAAGTACATGCAATGTACAAAAATGAATTGAGAGTCGGTTGTTGTTCCATCTTCTATTTTCTTATTGCTGCTAGTCTGAATTCCCTTTAAAATGGGCATTTGGTGGTTTCATTATTTTCAAATTCAGTTGAAAATGAAGTGTCACAGTTTATTTTATTATAAATGTCTTGTTTAGTAACAATGCAGATATTATTTGGAGACTTTTTATAACCCCTTGTGAAATAAATTGACAATAGTGAAAAGCTCAATCACTAACCTTTGATTTGGTTTTCTATGTTGTGTCATCTGTACTATTATTTGTCTGTTTGTCTTTTTATTTTTGGCCATGGCGTTGTCAGTTTGTTTTCGATCTATGAGTTTGACTGTCCCTCTGGTATCTTTCGTCCCTTTTTTTTTCTTTGACCTTATTTTAAAAAAAATTGCACCATATTTCAATTCAAGGCAAAACTTAAAGAATAAACATTTCTCTTTCCAAAATGTCGTGATTTAGCCTGCAGGTAGGGTGGCCCATTAAAGTTGAAAAATTATTGGCTTGGTCACTCCACTACCTATCTGATGTATTATTGAATTGCGGTAGTATAATTCCCCTTGAATTATAAAGGCCTGAAGATATTTGTAATCTACATGTATAATATGAGTAGCCCCTAAATGAGTGAGAAAACAAGTCTAGATATACATATGTATAAAACTAAACTAAATGACTTAGATAGTTTTTAATGATTAAAACAATTACTTAAGAACTAATATCATAAAGTCAATATTATGTATAATCATGACCAGACAATCATGTGATGTAGATTTATTAAGAAGTTTTGTGTAAAGATGCCCCTAGGTTCGACAAATACATTTTGATGCTTTAACTATCTATCTAAACACTAAACAAATACATTCTGGAAAGACAAGTATCTTGTGCGAAACCCAGATGGTGTAGCTTGGGCTGGTGGGTAGGATAGCTGATTATAAAACAAGTTGATTTAAAAAAAAAAGACAATACGTGAACCTTAGTTACAACTTTTTTGTTCTAATCATTAATTCAACTGAATAAGAAATTATATATCAGTGTTATCTTGGCCATGTGTGTGGAGGATAATATTTTCTTTATATTGTAAATCATTACAATTTTGGCATGTTGAGAGAAGTGTTAAATATAAAGCAAGGAGAGAAAAAAAGATTCCCAGACGTATAATTTCTTAAAGAATAATAATAATTCAAAACATGGAGGACACATGTACCTTCTTCCAAAAATTCATAAGATTAATCTAGAAATAAGTAATGAGGCATTGCGAACTGGTCAGCTAGCAGGACACATTAATGTTCGTTACCGACCAATCATCAATAAGTGTAACTCTCCCACGAGATATACTTACTTGATCTAATTATAAATATAAAAAAGAAGATTTGGTATGATTGCCAATGAGACAACTCTCCACAAGAGACCAAATGACACAGAAATTAACAACTATAGGTCACCGTACGGCCTTCAACAATAAGCAAAGCCCATACCGCATAGTCAGCTATAAAAGGCCCCGAAATGACAAATGTAAAACAATTCAAACGAGAAAACTAACGGCCTAATTTTTGTACAAACAAATGAACGAAAAACAAATATGTAACACATCAATAATCGACAACCACTGAATTACAGGCTCCTGACTTGGGACAGGCACATTCATACAGAATGTGGCGGGGTTAAACATGTTAGCGGGATCCCAACCATCCCCTAACCCGGGACAGTGGTGTAACAGTACAACATAAGAACGAACTATAAAAATCAGTTGAAAAAGACTTAACTCATCAGATGGATACAAACAGAAATACTACACAGAGTGGACGTGGCCGGGTACTTGTATATCCCAACAACAAATAGACACGAAGTACAGATCTGAGAGTACTCGCAGTTACTGACAGCTAGTTCAAAGCCACTAACAACTAATTAAAAAAATCATGAATCAAAGACTAAATCATCAATTAGTACACATCCAACATCCAATTATTGAAGAGGCATAACTTTTACATTCAAGATACAAAACATTTCATTAATAAAATAGAGTCACACGAGGTAAAAAAGTATGCATTCTTATTGCCTATGATGTACGTCAATGTACACAAATATGATCACTGATAATTTAGAAGAAACTGTTATCAATGCATTAGAATTTATTGACACACAGGAGAATATACTTTAAAGATTCACAACAAAATAGATTTAACTGCATTTGTTAAATTAATTCTTAGAAACAATGAATTTGAGTTTAATGGACTGTTTTACAAACACATCAAAGGAGCGCCCATTGTCACCAACATGCACAGATCTGCATATGTCTGCCCTGTTCATTAAAATCTTAGATAAGTTCCAATGGAGAGAGAACATCAAATTACACTGTCATTAGGGATGACGGTTTTATGGTCTTCACAGGCAATTTAGAGCAAGTTGAAGATTTCTTTAACCTTGCAAACGAAATTGATCATCTTCTTAAGTTCTAATATGAGGTGTCGACATCTAGTATGGCCTATTTAGAGGGTGGTAAAGGGTTTTTTTCGTGCAATGTTTTCGACCTTTTTATTTCACGTGTTTCCGTGTTTCGACGTTTTATTTCTCGTTTTCTCGTGTTTGGTTCGATGTGCGTGCTTCGTGTTTTCCCTTAATTATTTTCCGTATTTCGTGTCGATACTCTTATTTTCTCGTGCTTGTCCCGCATTTGATTAAAAAGTAAATCGGGACTAATTCAAAGTCAGCCCAAATATTGTTTTAAATTATAAACTAATCAACTGGTCCCAAGATATTTATTAATAGCCTATTGTATTACTATGATAAATCGGATGCAACTAACGGACGCTAAAAGGTGACCACATGCAGGGTCGCCATGTCCATTTATAATAACTGCATGATCTCCAAGAACGGCTGAGTAATAACGTTTGGTCCTTTTCTCCTTAATAATTACGATTTTATTCCTTGGCCTTGTTTTTCCAGAGTGTTTTTTTTTCGTGCAACGTTTTTGCGATTTGTTATTTCACGTGTTTCTGTGTTCAGACCCTCCTTTTTACCACCCTCTTTTTAGATACCGAAGTGTACAAAAGTGAACGATTCCATTATAATGGAATTCTTGATGTTAAGTCACATATATTAAAAACACAGAAACGTATCAATATTTACCAATCACTAATGCACATCCAAAACACACATACATTTAAGAGCATTACAGTGTGTGAATAATATAAGAAATTTCTACTTCTACCACTAAGTGACCACCGTCATTTGGTTGACTATCCTGTCACTGTTTGGTGTGCGCTTGCATACTTAACAAGTCCAAACATAATTTTAACAGAAAGGAAATAATTTGTACTGTACATACCATTTATACATGGTGCAAATAAAAACATGGGACTTGAAATTTAATGTGCATGCAGTAGTCTCTTGAACGAGTCAAGACTTTCTGCCGCGGTCACTGAAATAATAGTGACATCAATGAATTAAATAAACATTTAATTAATTTACAAGATATTATATCCCATACAGAAAAATAAATGAACAAATTGCTTTCAAATCGTATTCAAATCTCTTTCAAATCGTAATTCTGCAATTTGTTAGTACCATTTGCTTGCAAATCATTAAAGAAATTATAAACAAATCAGAATTCGCCAAATTCCCAAAACTGATTTCTTTGTGATTTCTTTCAAATGTATGATTTGTTAGCAATTTGTTTCTGTTTTTGTGTGATTTCTTTATGATTTGTTTACTTAGAATATCGTATGAAATGATTTCAAAAAGATTTGTTAACTTTATTCGCTAAAATTGTGTGATTTCGTTATGATTTGTTTACTTGGAATATCATAGGAAATGATTTGAAAATGATTTGTTAACTTTGTTAGCTATCATGGTGTGATTCATTGATGATTTACTACAATGAAAACAATGTTATTGCATTCAGATTTTCTGGGTTTGTCTTTATCTCTGACTTCCGGTTGAGGTCAAATTCAAATTTCAAATACTGTTCTACGTTAACTGAACAAAGAAGGTTGCAAGATGAAGAGTAAGATATACTATCAATGATGACAGTGGTAAGTATCTTAGTCATTAACTTATTGTTTCATGAATTCAATTGTAAGTCAACTATTCAAACATGTCAAAGGTGTTAAACTTTTATATTCGGAAACTGTGCATTTCAATATCTCGTTATGTGTACTGTCTGGATAAATTTTCAAAAAAAAATGTGTAAAAGACATGTAAACAGAACGAGACAAGCAATTAAAGAGTAGCTTCGCGAGTCAGCAGACAATATGCACTGGCAAGTTTTATGTTTAAATTTTTCATGATGTTGACTGGTCAGGTATAGAGCTGTAGCAGATTTGGACCCAGACTAAGACCCATCACCTACTAGTATTCGACATTCTTCTAGTAAACGTGGTTGCCCATGTTGTCAAATCTCGTTAGATTCAAATTCTGCAGAAGTGAGAGAAACTTTTCACAGAGGGAACAATTGCTCCCTCATGACAACCCGAAATAATAATCCCTTAACAATCAGAGGAGTAGCTTATGTAAAATAAAGACAAGTGCACTTCAAAGTTTGGGGGTCTCAGGGGCAGAACAGATTTTTGATCCAGATGTAAATGATTTAATCTGTGAATCGATGATGATGTCAATTATTAATTGACGATTTGCTTGTGATTTGCTTAATGTAGGAATATGATTTACTTCTGATTTGTTAAAGATTTGATAACGATTTGTTTATAATTTCTTCATAATTTGAAAACTATTTGTTTGCGCTTTGCTTGAGGTAGGAATATGATTTACTTCAGATTTGTTAAAGATTTGATAACGATTTGTTTATAATTTCTTCATAATTTGAAAACAATTTGTTTGCGATTTGTTTGAGGTAGGAATATGATTTCATTCTGATTTGTTAAAGATTTGTTAAGAATTTCTTTATAATTTCTTTACAATTTGAAACAAATTTGTTTGTGATTTGCTTAAAGTAGGAAAGCAATATCCTCTGATTTGTTAATGATTTCAATACAATTTCTTGACAATTTGTTTATGATTTGCTTATGAATTGGAAGCAATTTGTTTGTGATTTGTTGTTATGATTTGTTAGCTCATTTGCATGTGAAATTTTATCACTTTCAAATCATAAAGAAATCATATGATTTGGTTATCATTTGTTACCATGATTTGTTCCTCACTTTTTTTTGTTTTGGAACTTAGTTGATAGAGAATACTGTAAAAAGGAAACAGTAAAAGTTGTAAAAATGTATATTAACGAACAGTCTTTATTTTACTTGTTTTATTTTCATTTGAAACATATTTTTTTTTATCTGATTTGTCAAAATGACAAGTGTGCATAATGATTTTATTGTTACAAATCAAATCCCAAAGCCCACTATAACTCTGTAGAAACCACAGCACTATTTTAAAAATTATATCTCTCTGTGAATATCTAGACACAGATGTTTGATACCATAGGTCGTTATAATTAAATCTTGACCATCTAACTTTCACTTGTTTATCAAAGGGTACAACTGTCAACTTTGCTCAAGTCAGTAAACCCTTGCAATGCATAAAATGTAGCTTTACAATAAATATACATGTTTGAACAGGATCTATAGATTGTTTATTATCATATATCAGATAAGTGAATTAGCGATCTTCGAAAATTCTTTATTGCCATGTTTTATATATCTTAGAAACACCGTATGGGGGTGCTCTTAATTGCAGGAAGCTATTAAATACAGATAAGATGAATTGGTGTTCCGAATGAACAACAATTTAGCTTCCGAATATTCCTCCATAGACTATATTTCTAACTAATAAATATGCGTGAACCCTCAGGGGTTCACGCAAAAAACGTATGATAGGTCAGCAATACACATACCCCCTCTAGGAGTAATTGCTAATAGAATCTAAAAATAAATTGAAATGCATGTACCTAAAAATAGATTCGCGGAGACTTCTAAACTGTTAGATAGAAGATACATTGTATTGTGTATAAACTATAATTTAATAAATCAAATTTCCTTTTATACACAACACATTTCCAAGAAAACTTTTATTATATACTAGTAACATACTAAATCTAAACTTCATTATCCAAATTAGATACCATTACATTACAATATACATTTCTATGACTAAAACTGTTACATGTAAATTGAATATGCCTAAAAGAATTGGTAAAATTCTGTGAATACTTGTACAAAAAAGTTTAACATAAATTACATAACAATGCTGAGGAGGTCCCTGCATCAAACTTAAAACTGTATGAAATGTCACAGATCCCGGCAGGTGTGAGCTACTCGACCAAAGAAAATTACCGACCTGGGGAGATCCCGGCAGGCCTATTCCTGGGGACATCCCCGCAGAAATTAACTTAATACCTTAAAATATATAATTGTTTCTGGGGAGATCCCGGCAGGAATTAACTTAATGAATTAAAATACCCAATTGTTCCTGGGAGATACCGGCAGGAATTAACTTAATGAATTAAAATACCTAATTGATCCTGGGAGATCCCGGCAGGAATTGCCTTAAATATTGAAATACATAATTGTTCCTGGGGAGATCCCGGCAGGAATTAACCTATCTGATGTATTATTGAATTGGGGGAGTATAATTTCCCTTTGATTATAAAAGCCAAATTGACTGAAGTTATAATATTGAATGAGTGAAAGCCCCAAGAAATAATGCTTTATTAAAATAGAAATTGATTATATGAAAACTATAACAAAGACTAAAAAAAACACATTTTTTCATGAGCTTTACAAATAACCTTCTTATCAGTCCTGGTGTACCTTATATAACAGTATGAGGACCATCGCCCAGGTTTTTGAATAACATGATCCTCGACTCCAGATACTGCAGCTGAAGTAGCAGCACCAATTATGAAGGAATGACCACAAAACCTGCTTTCTTAATAACCAAGGCGTATTAAAAGTTGTCATAATTAATAAAGAATCCCTAGATACATTTGTAAAGGCCTTGTATCAATTTGAAAGTTTTAACGAATAGAGGAGGAAGTTGTACGGCTGCCATTTCTAAACGATACTTTAAGTACTTATTCATTGTCACAACTGAAAGAAAGCTGTAAAAAGTGCACAATGTAACATTGAATCTATGAAAAGTGAGAAAACTCCTGTTGATAACATGTTGCACAAACGCTGTAATATGTCTGATGTAATTGGTAGCCTGTTCATAGAAACATTAAGTTGCGATTTCTTGATTCCACGCAATATATATGGTAGTCGCTCGGTCCCTGCTGTTGGGTCGTTATGACCTGCACGAAAATAATGATATCGAATCTCAGTTATATACGATTTAATAGTGTCTTGCTGCATTTTTTTTACTGTTCTAACAGTGTGTTTCAAAGTAAATCAAATGGTCCTCTGTAATAGTTGGAAGACAGTTCATGGAACCCTGTATGCCACTTATATTAAGAAATGATTATCATTATTTGTGATGACAGGAGGCAAGGTACTGGCTTTCCTTCTGCTTCCGGTGCTAGCGTTCTGAATTTCTGCATCTGATAACGAGAAAGAGAATCAGCAATGTTGTTATTTTAACCTGTATCTGTACCTGTATCTTGTGATGTAACTGTTGTCATCATGCTGTCATGGCGGTTTCAATGCTGGGGAGATCCCTGCAGCTAGCTTTATACTGTATGAAATGTTCACCTAGGGAGACCCCGGCGGATGTAAAGCTATATAGACTAAAGAGAATAAACGACTTGGAGAGATCCCAGCAGGCCTACAAAACTCCGGGGAGATCGATTCTAGCGGAGTAAAAATAATACTTTAAATACATAATTGTTCCAGGTGAGATCCTGGCAGGAATTAAACTACTGCTTGGGAGATCTCTGCAGCTAACTTTATATTGTATGAAATGATCACCTTGGGAGATCCCTGTAGGTGTAAAGCTATATGAACGTAAGCGAATAAACGACCTGGGGAGATCCCAGCAGGCCTACGAGACTCCGGGAAGATCCCAGCAAAGTAAAAAAAATACATTAAAATACATAATTGTTCCTCGGGAAATCCCGGCAGGAATTAACCTACTGATGGGGAGATCACTGCAGGTAACTGTATACTACATGAAATTTTCACCTGGGGAGATCCAGGCAGGTGTAAAGCAATATAGAATAAAGAGAATAAACGACCTGGGGAGATCCCAGCAGGCCTACGAAACTCCGGGGAAATCCCAGCGGAGTAAAAAATAATACATTAATATACGTAATTCTTCCTGGGGAGATCCCGGCAGGAATTAACCTACTGCTGGGGAGATCCCTGCAGCTAACTTATACTGTATGAAATGGTCACCTAGGGAGATCCCGGCAGGTGTAATGCTATATAGACTAAAGAGAATAAACAACCTGGGGAGAACCAAGCAGGCATACGAGACTCCGGGGGAGATCCCAGCAAAGTAAAAAAAATACATTAAAATACATAATTGTTCCTGGGGAAATCCCGGCAGGAATTAACCTACTGATGGGGAGATCCCTGCAGGTAACTGTTTACTACATGAAATTTTCACCTGGGGAGATCCAGGCAGGTGTAATGCTATATAGAATAAAGAGAATAAACGACCTGGGGAGATCCCAGCAGGCCTGCAAACTCCGGGGAAATCCCAGCGGAGTAAAAAATAATACATTAATATACGTATAATTCTTCCTGGGGAGATCCCGGCAGGAATTAACCTACTGCTAGGGAGATCCCTGCAGCTAACTTATACTGTATGAAATGGTCACCTAGGGAGATCCCGGCAGGTGTAATGCAATATAGACTAAAGAGAATAAACAACCTGGGGAGATCCAAGCAGGCATACGAGACTCCGGGGGAGATCCCAGCAAAGTAAAAATAATACATTAAAATATATAATTTATCTTCCGGAGATCCCGGCAGGAATTGACCTACTGCTGGGGAGATCCCTGCAGACAACTTAATACTGTAAGAAATGTTCACCTTGGGAGATCCCGGCAGGTGTAAAGCTATATAGACTAAAGAGAATAAACCACATGGGGAGATCCAAGCAGGCCTACGAAACTCCGGGGAGATCCCAGCGGAATAAAAAATCATTCATTAATATACATAATTGTTCCTGGCGAGATCCCGGCAGGAATTAACCTACTGGTGGAGAAATCTCTGCAGATAACTTTATACTGTATGAATTTATGTTCTCCTGGGGAGATCCCTGTAGGTGTAAAGCTATATAGACTAAAGAGAATAAACGACCTGGGGAGAACCCAGCAGGCCTACGTAACTCCGGGGTGATCCCAGCTGAGTAAAAATAATACATTAAAATACAAAATTGTTCCTTGGGAGATCCCGGCAGGAATTAACCTACTGCTGGGGATATCCCTACAGCTCACTGTATACTTTATGAAATGTCCACCCGGGGAGATCCCGGCAGGTGTAAAGCTATATTGACTAAAGAGAATAAACGACCAGGGGAAGATGACAGCAGGCCTACGAGACTCCGGGGAGATCCTTGCCGAGAAAAAATAATACATTAAAATACACAATTGTTCCTGGGGAGATCCCTGCAGGAATTAACCTATTTTATGTATTATTGAATAGGGGGAGTATGATTCCCTCGAATTATAAAGGCAAAGTTTCCCCCAATGGAAGAGATTCAGCTGCATACCAGTAAGTGGTGCGAACGTATCCTCTCCTGTTTGCCCTCGAATCCCCGTGCTGACTCTTCACTCCCTGCAGCAGCAGTATGGTAAACCCTGCTATTTACAGACGATGTGTATATAAAAAAGAAGATGTGGTATGATTGCCAATGAGACAACTCTCCACAAGAGACCAAATGACACAGAAATTAACAACTATAGGTCACCGTACGGCCTTCAACAACGAGCAAAGTCCATACCGCACAGTCAGCTATAAAAGGCCCCGAAATTACAATGTAAAACAATTCAAACGAGAAAACTAACGGCCTAATTTATGTACAAAAAATGAACGAAAAGCAAATATGTAACACATAAACAAACGACAACCACTGAATTACAGGCTCCAGACTTGGGACAGGCACATACATACAGAATGTGGCGGGGTTAAACATGTTAGCGGGATCCCAACCCTCCCCTAACCTGGGACAGTGGTGTAACAGTACAACATAAGAACGAACTATAAAAATCAGTTGAAAGAGGCTTAACTCATCAGATCGATTAAAATACAAATACTACAAATAAAGTGGACGTGGCCGGGTACTTGTACATCCATACAACAAAAAGACACTAAGTACAGATCTGAGAGTACTCGCAGTTACTGACACTAGTTCAAAGCCACTAACAACTAATAAAAAAAATCGTGCATCTAAGACTAAATGTGTGTTGGCTTTGAAGTGCTGTCCCAATTGTGTAATTTGTGGATGAACTATGAGTTGCCGTAAGTGCTGTTGAATTAGGAATTGTCGGGACAATGTACTTGTGTGAATCGTGTTTGGAAGGACTGGCGGACTCTTTACCAACGGTGTCGTAGAAGTAGGAGAAAGTCAACGAGAACAGCAGTCCGATCCTCATTGTTTATATTTTAATTGTTTTGGAGATGTTGATTCATCTTGGGATCGCGCACTCGTATTAAAATCAGTGGGCGTGTCTTGTCTATGTACATGCTGTCATGGCCGACATCTAAGACATCGGCCCCGAATTCTAACTATACGAACTAGAGCTATCCTACGAGTGTCAATGGGAAACGAATGTTATTTCTATCTAGCTCAGAGCGGAATCTTGTCAAAGTCCAATTCTCCAAAGGTTCCGGATCATACGGAGTTCGTTTAGGACCCATACTGTAGTTTGTCAAATGTAATGTTAGATAATAAACAGCTGATAAAAATCATAAACACAGTCTTCACAATCAAAATCAAAATCTTAAATGTCCATTAAAGTTCAAAGATTTAATATACTCCATGTGAAATGTTGCAGATTAACAATATGTGTAGATACTTCGATTTCAGTGAAATAATAGCCGTTTATAACAAACATATGACAGGTCAGCTTGTTATTTTTATAATTAGGTCAGCAATACACATACCCCCTCTAGGAGTAATTGCTAATAGAATCTAAAAATAAATTGAAATGCATGTACCTAAAAATAGATTTACTGAGACTTCTAAACTGTTAGATAGAAGATACATTGTATTGTGTATACTATTATTTAATAAATCAAATTTCCTTTTATAGAAATGATATAACATCATGTCATGATCAGTATAATGTAACTTCACCCTATAGTTTTTTAACACAATCTACTTCTTGCTTTTAACCCCAAAGAGGTGTCACTAAAAGTTCATGATCAGTAAACATGTTCTTCGATTAATTTGCACTTCTCATGTGTGCAAATTGGAAGCACACTTTTTTTAACGGTAGAATCATCAAATTTAGCAATAATGTACCCCTGGGGATAGGTAACACAATACAAAAAAAATTTTGGTGTGGTTCGCCTGGTTCGGCAACTGGAGTGAAAACAGTGACAAAATCCTGTAGGATATTATTTTCTCCCTTAGGATTTAAAAAACTCCTACAGGATTTTGAGAAATCCTATGGGATAAAGTCATAATCCCGTAGGATATTTTTAATATCCTACAGGATATTTAAATCCTACGGGATTTATAATCCCTTAGGAGAATAAAAATATCCTACAGGATATATTTTCTCCCTTAGGAGAAATAATAGCATTTCCTACAGGATATTTTTTATCCTATAGGATATTTGTCTAATAAAATAATCCTGTGGGATAATAAATATCCGATAGGATTAATAAAAATCCTAAGGGATTTCATTACAGAAAAAATATCTTGTGGGATAAAAAAAAAATCCTAAGGGTTAAAAATAAATCCTAAGGGAGAATAAAAATCCTATGGGAGATTAAAGCAAATCATAAGAGAGAAAAATCTCCTATGGGAGAAAGAAATCTCCTATGGGAGAAATAAATATCCTATGGGAGAAATAAATATCCTATTGGAGAAATAAATATCCTATGGGAGAAAAAATCTATTTGGAAACAAATCCAAAGAGAATAATTTTTATATGTTCTGGTACTAAGTAAAGGTATTATTTTATTTGACCAAAAGTAAGCTTCTCTGATATGACATAACCAGGCTGCAAAATGCCAATGGTGTATCATGATTGAATGATCAATCTACATATACACAATTTGTTACAATAAAATATTCTAAAGATAAACATGTTTGTTCCAAAGTCTCTTTTTTATTAACTCTGTTATCCTCTTTGTTGAAAACTGGATAATTGTCAATAGCACGAACTAACGTAGTTAAAGCACTCACTACCAGCAAAAATATTTTATCAATTTAGAACTTTATAGGTGGGTGACATTTTTAAAAACAAGCATTTAAAGTTAGTTAATGGTTTTAATGTGCCCAGCTATAAACATACGGCTTTATTAGATATCATTCGAAAGCTTATTTATAAGTGATATCTGTTTGGCGTCATCCTGGAATGCCTACATGTTATCAAATAAATATTCTTCGTTTGCCTAAAACGTAACTTAAATAGATGTTGTTTTCTTTTCAAGTTAATGGATGTTGTTTTAGAATACATTTGACCTTTAGTGAAGAAAAGGAAGTTTAAGAGTTCAAAATTTTTTTTGAATTTAAAAAACAATAAAATTTTATTAATTGCACATTTAATTGCATTTGATGTTTTTTTTTAATAGATTTAAAAACATGGAGGTAATGATATTTAGTCTTATGATTACATATATACATCTTTTTATTTCATAAGCTATTATATGGTTTATTGTAAAAAAAATATAACTGTACAAATCATTTATTTTGATATCAGATTACAATTCGTAGAAATATAAATGTATAAACGGTCAAAGGTTTCAACAATTCAGTTCGCAGATGCTGCCTCATACATCTTACAATTGGACTAGATTGACAATATAGTGTATGCTTGTGGTTTGACTTTTAATGGTGTAAAATTTGGATAGATGTCTTTTTAATTTATACATTTATATATTCATATGACTGTTATTGTGGCATATGTTTTAATATGATGTTGTTTTTTTCTCTATCTGATATATATATATATATATTCCTATTTCATGTGATCGAATAATCATTATTGGTATCCTTAACAGTAACCTGAATAACAATGATTGATTCTTATTTGATGTAAATGTACATATTAAGAAATAACAATGTTGCTCATAGAGAATAGAAGCATTGTTTCACAGGCTGATCATGTCTTCATTTTTGGCTTTGGCATAATGAGCGGTTTCAATGCCTTTTTCTCTACACGATCGTTCTTCTTATTTTTTTTAGTATTTATGTTAGCATACTGAACCAAAAGTTTGTTCCTTTGTCTTCTTATCTCTGAAATTAAATATTAAACATTTAAGTCCTTACCGTCATTTCAAGTAACGTAACTTTTTGCTGAAGATAATTTAATTTTGATGCTTTTTCTGATTGGTTGTCGATTAACTACCCTTTTGTATCCCCCTACACAAATGCCACCGACACCACTGAAGAGTGAGTTATATTCGTTATAAATAATAAACACAAATACAATAATATTTACAATGATATAACCAACACAACAATTTATCTTTTTTTTAAGGAATTATCAGCACCATAAATGCATTATCAATTGTAAAAATATTTTTAAATTTTATTTTGTACTTTTTGTTATTGCGCACTTAAATTTACTTTCTTTTAAACAGAAGCACACCATTTTCATTTGATTTTTGTCAATTGATCAAATCTATTGACACAGGGTATTGTGGCCTTTCTAAAAAAAAATGTATTTGTAGGCGTTCACATTTAGAACTATTATATAAAAGAACAGAAAAATAAAATACAAATTCTGCACAAAGTTTTTGTTTTTGTTTACTTAATGTGAAACGTGCCTCAACGATTCCCTTTTATTCATACACACTAATTCTACATTTTTGTACAATGCACATGTAATGTACTTCCTATTTATCAGTTGCAAGTTAGATATTTGTATATATATATATTGATTGTCACTAACTTAAGTTAAACATTAAGATCTAAGTTTTAATATTTTCCTATTCAACTTGATCGTTTGTTTTCTGATTTTTAAGGGAGGTTAATTAATTACCTGTGGCAGTCAACCGCATATGTTCATGTTCTTTTTCTGTAAAATTTCTGCCTGCAGATGTCCTTAAAAACTTATCACCTGACGTTTCACTGAAATGTCTATATTGTTGTAAAAATATGATTTTCAATTTTTATATAGACAATAAGAAGTCAAACTACCTATAAAAAATTTTACTCCGTATTTGAAATTATTGATTCAAGCAATGACAGCTAATTAATATATGAACATTGCTTAACACGCCTTTAATCTTATTACCTTGATAGTCACATGGTTTCGCGTTGACAGCTAATTACATTTACATTGCAACTCCTTTGTACAAGCAGGGGTGATCAACCTAACTTGAGTTCCTTTGTTCTGCATGCTTTCTTTTGTTCTGTAACATTTTTGGCGAGAATGTCGAATACACGATAAAACTTAGATATATTTATGCGGAATAAAGACTTACTTTCAAAATGTATGTAGAAAAAATCCACTAAATTTCCAGTGTCTGTGCGGGGAATCGAACTCAAGACCTTATGCATATGAAGCCACGATTCATACCCCTCACCAAGACGACTGGATACAAATTCAATGTTAATTTAGAATATGTAAACATTGTATCCGGGGTTCATAAAGGGTATATACTATATAGTAATATATAAAGTATATTATAATTATTGTATGGCATTCTGAACTAGATGTCATAAAGCGTTAATGTTTTTTCATATAGTCTAGAAGAGCTAGGATGTAAAATAGTTATCCCACTCGGACTTGGTGTATCAGTGTAAGATCACCCTCCGGACTCCGGCCAGCGGGATGATCTGACACTGACACACCGCGTCCTCATGGAATAACTATTACGAATTAGTATATGAACTTTACTATACACGCCTTCAATCTTATTACCTTGATAGTCACATGGTTGATTTTGGAGGCCGAAAGTGAGAAATGTGTTAAGATCAAACTAAAGCTATATTGGATGGCTCGGAGACAGAATAATGTATCTTTGGCGAAGAAAACCGAACGGAAAAATACAAGTCTCGAGTCTAAAACGAACCAACAAGGAAAGGCTAAAAAAAGGGGAAAACGACTAAAAGACAAACAACTGTATACAAAAGACGACAATAAATAAATTCAGTCCATCTGTGAAGTTCAGATTTCATTTAAAATATGATCAGCGTACATATGCATTTGACGCTGGCAACAATAATCAATTAATCTGTCCTGAAGTTTTGGAATTTTTGGTAACTAATGCTCAAACAATCTGAACTTTATTTGGCCTGTTAACTTGATTTGATTTGAGAGTGACTGATTAGTCTTTTAAAGATAAAACGCGCGTCTGACGTACAAAACCATAGGCCACTTCCATATGTATATTTGTTGGTTTTTTTTTTCTATTAAAGAAGATTTAATTATCACGTATAAAGTATGCAATAAGTTAACAAATTATAATGTGTAGTGTACCTGAGTTCCTTTGTTGTTTCGTTATTACTGCGTGATGCTGCAAAATAAAAATTCAAATGATTAAAGGGTTCTTTTTTCCCCTCATTTAATTAGTTTTGCCAATAGGACAGGCGCTCCGTGGCAAAAAAAAAATAACAAATAAACACCTGTAGGGCAACATTCAGTCTTTAACAAAAGATCGATCGCTTTGAATATGCCATGCTCTAAATCGACATAAATTTTAAGAACTTGTGAGCATATTTTACAGAAACATTCAAATCTGTTTTAACACCTAAGTGTTATTTCCAAATTGAAATTTAAAGATTTTATCATCGAGTTTATTTTTGACTTTCTTTTTGTAATAACTTCATATTTGGAAAGCATCATACAAAGCATAAAAGTATTCTGGGAACAGAATATTTTAAGAAACAACGAGCAAAAAGAGTGCAATTGTTATAAAAACAAATTTGAAATGTCTTGTTATAATGAAATATTGAAGCCAATTAACAAGAATAGTGACACTAGTTATCCCAACTGATCTCACCATTCAACGAGGCTTTTGGTTGTATAATTGTCTTATACTTCTGAAGGTTTTTGTTGGTATTTTGTTGTCTCTTTGAAATCCGTCGGTCCAATCGTAAACAGAATGACCAACGCAGATTCAAAAGTCTTGATTTCAGAAAGGGACAAGTCATACCTCATGATACATTGTGGCAAAGCCACCATGAAGTAAAACAAAGTTTACTAAAATTATAATCTGCAAAAAGCTAGATTTTTTATTCACAACATCTTTGAAACATTTAAACATGTCGGAGTCAACGTTTCGTTCAATCGACAATCGGCATTCTTATTGGTACCAATATTGCGCCTCTGCTTGGCGACTTGTTCCTTCATTCTTACGAGGCAGAATTCATACAGAGGCATCCCAAGATAAAAATACACGAAGCTGGCTCAATCTTTTAATTGTACTTTCTGCTTTATAGATGATGTATTTTCACTGAATATTTAGTGTCTATTCTGACTGCATTTACCCCGATTGGGTTGAAATAAAGGAATCCAAGGATACAATTAAGACTGCCTCATTCCTTGCTATTATCTAGACTTTGATCATAAGGGTTGACTTTACGTCAAAAAAGATGATTTACTTTTTTCTTTATTTTGAACCTTCCATTTCTGAGTAATAACATTCCGGCTTTTAAATATTATTTAGTATGTTGGTTTGCATCTTTACAATACGAATCCTGACGTTATCAACAGTATCTATTTTGTCTTATAAATAGTTGAATAAGACGAATAAAACAGACACCATGACACAGAGAATAACGACAAAAAGAAAAACAACAGTCTACAAAATACAACATATGAATTTGAATACTGAGAAATACGACATCACTACCTTGGGTGATCTGAGTTGCTCTACAAGAGGCAATTGTCTTGTCGTTTTGCTGATGGCAAGAAAAAATTGGTGACGTCATAAACGGGGAAAAGGAGATTTCATTTTGGCCATGACAAAATGAATACATCTGTGGCCAAACGAGGAGAAATTATAAGTAAAACACTGAGTGATTGGAGACAAATAGTGCATATATCTCAAATTGGTATGTTGAATAGTATAACCAAATCTTTCGCAACATTTTCAATCACAATATAAACACAGAAAAGTGTATTGATTGTAAGATGTACAATAGTTAGATTTATGGTTGATAAATAACCTTCATAGAAGACGAATCAAAAACTCAGAAAGTTTAAAGTAAGTGGTGAAGCAATAAATTATGAAACGACATGTATGGTTTTGTAAGGAATTATCTTGCATTCAAACAAATCAGTGGTATTTTATTATACAAATGTTGCTTCCCGTCTTTTCGGATACCTAACAAAGAATTGTAGTAACAGTTCTTTACTGGACATTGCATATTTATCAATATCGGAAAACCTTATGGGTAACTGGGGAATAGAAATATGGCCATTTAGGTCTTCTACCCACCGGTAGTAAACCTTTGCCAAAGTGGGGCGTCCGTTTGGCTGTGCGGGGGTGTAAAAGTATGCACAAGTCCGGCCAGAATGAGATTAGAGGTTAAGCAACCAACAATCAACAATCAATCTCAACTTAGAAAAAATTGTCATTGTATCAATATGAATAATAATTAAACACTCCGATTTGTTAAACATAAGTATATGAAAGAGGGCACACTTTCTTGTAAGATAAAGCAACATACTCATGTGATACTGTAACCAAAATTATTTTGGTGAATGCTGTTTCGCGTTTAGACCATTACGGTTGACTTTTGCAGCCTTGTATATTACCAATTTTTTCACCGTGTTTAATAGAAATTTGACATACTCACGACAAGTTACATTTTGGAGTTTTTGTAATCGTGCAAGTCGCAAAAATAAATAGTTTTTATTAAGGTGGTATATACACTACAGGGAGACAACTCTGAAAAATCAGCTGACTGAACGTTTTACTCTCGTTCTACTGTTAAGGAAATATTAAGATTCTCAATGATCAAAATAAGTGTTTGTCAAACTGCTATATATCCAATATAATTTTTCTAATGAAGTGTGTAGTTCAAGTTTTTTGAAATTTTTATATTTTTGTCAAAGGATCAAAGTAAATATTTTGTCAAAATTTTATGAAAATTAAACAAGCCAAGACAACAAGAAATCGTATAAAGACAAGACATCTTTTCTGAAGATGGAGTTCTTATCGATATAAATAAAATATCAATTTATTTTATAGACTAGTTCATAAAACATGAAACCAAATGCATATATAACTAGTGCTGCTAATTAACAGCTTAATGTAAGACCTAGACATTATATATACCTTCACTGGAACTTCCAATATTTAGAAGTTGGAGATTTGTAATTTCATATAGACTTTCCTCAATATTTGTTGATCTACAAAAACACATTAAAAGAATATTGCCAGTAGTCAAATGTTTATCTATATTACCCTTTACGAAAACGTCTTTCTAAAATTGTAATTTTAATGTTTGAAGGACAGCCTTTGTTAGCAAGCACAAATACCTAACGTCCAGTCTTTTTCTAGAATGCAATTGGTGAATATTAGCGAAACAATTGTAAAGTTATTCTGATCAGAAAATTCAATTAAGGAGAACGGTTTTTCCAACCAAACTAATGCAAAGAGCGTAGAAAATAGTTAAAGGCTTAAGCGTTTCGGACGCATGAAATCTGTAATGTGTTGTTTTTATTTTTTAAAGCACTGGGTCGATATCATTGTTGTTTGACTATCCGTCTCGAGGATATCATTTGCTCAGAAGTCAGTAGTGTGGTACTAACCTGAATTATAACACATCTTTCTAAAATTGTAAGTTTATAAATTTTAATATTATAAAGAAACTAATGTTTCAACTCCCTTAGGCAAAGTACACCTTGGATAGATTTGATATTTTTGTCATATAGCTCTTTAACAGTTTCGGTTCTTATACTTCCGTGTCTTTTAAATATTCGGCTATGAGCGTTCCTGCTGAAGGTAAATATAGAAAATTATCACGCGCTGCTTTCATTTTTTAAACGATATGTGTAACTGCACTTGTATTTGTGGTCAGTTTTCTTTGGAACTTGTTTTATTAGTAAGTTATCTTACCAAGGTAGATCAAACCATTTTAGATGAATTGATCCGTCACGACAATTACATAAATGATTAACTTCCTTAACGTTAACACATCAAATATTAAAGTTAGTCAAATGCAAAACTACACTGTGTCAATTAAATTGACAACAAACATCAGTCCCTTTTAATCCTATTAACGTAATGCTCAATGTTGTATTGCACATGAGACCTCTGTGGCCGAGTGGTCTTAGTAGACCAAATTCTTTATCTCACTAAGGTTGTGCATGTCAGTTTCAGTTCCGCACTTTGTAGGTTCGTTGGACTCCTGTTTGAATTGAGTAGGATTGTCAGTAACCACAGAAATTGTGTAAACTAACCATGCAAACATACTTCACAAGTTGTTCTTACAATTACGGTTAATATACCTGTTGAAAACATTTGATGCATACATGTACATGTAGCAGCTTGAGCTTTCTTACCTGTCAGTTTTTGTGGTACCATCACTAATGCATCTGGAACCTCCAATTGAAGTGTCCGAACGTTGTTTTAGTAATTGAAACCCTAGTTCAAATACAATATTTTTTTATTGAATGCTATGGATTATATGTATTGCTTGTTAACAATTTGCGATATAACTCAAGTAATAGATATAAAAAGATGTGGTACGATTTCTTATGAGACAATTATCAATCCGAGACTAAAGGACGCAGATTTGTTAATTATTTCCAATATAGTACGCCGCAATTTAGTATATATCGTTTGTCAGCCAATCAAAGAAGGGATACATACTGTTTTTAAATTAGTAGTATGTTTAATCTGTTTTATAATCGACATATGAAGAAATCGTTTGATCGCCAAAACATAACCCATATTGATAGTAAGTTATACAAGGCTGTCTTTCATTTATGTTTTTAATTAACTATTTCAACCCGGTATCAATGGCGCCCAACGATAGACATAAAGCATGTGGTCGGGTTAAACATGTTTTGATTTGAACATCAGGTCTAGCTATAAGCACACACATTTGACGGTTTGAATACAATTTCAATCGCATGCCTCCAATTGTTGTGAGATGAGGTGCACTGACAAGGTATAAAACAACTCGTGCTATGCCTACATACTCCAACCATATGAAAGTCATATAAAGTAGCTAAGAACGTTTTCTCCTTTACAATTAACTGTAGAGAACACCCCAAATTTACAAGTTATAGTTGGTTAACAAAAACATTAAATGTACAATAACTTTTCTTTAATATCCTTCCAAATGCATTAAGACATGTAAGAATAAGTGCTCTTTTAAAATAAGACACTATTAAGATTCAAGAGCAGATAGATAGATAAACCATTGTTTGGCAGTGTAAGGCGTAATATTGTAAATAATGACTTACTCTGGACTAAAACCAACGTTATAATGATTATCAATAAAGCTATCAATATTAATGAAATCCCGCCAACCAGATCAGTGCGTATGGAAGCACTCGGTTCAGCTGTAAATAGGAAGTCATTATACTGACAATTGTAGACAACATTTATAAGAAGGTTTAAATAAAACATACCCGATACATAAATAAAATGTATTTTCCGTTTGAATTTTAAATAAGAACAGTTATGTCGGTAATCAATGATAAAATTATGCAGACTGTATCCTTTGGGTTCAATTTTGATATACCCATTTTAGCATTTTTGAACAACGGGATTAATTACCTTTGTGATATAACAATAATGACCCAAAACTGTCATCAGAGTTACAAGGCTTATGATTTTTTACACCAGATACGTGTATCGTGTACAACAGACTCATCAGTGTTGCACAAATTAGCGTGATTAAGGACTAAAAAATCCAAAAGGTTTTTCCAAATACAGCTAGGGTAATATATTTCTGGGGTAAATTATCCTTAGTATTTTGAAGAATTTTATATAGTTTATTTATAAATATGATCAAATCTTTGATATTTTATGTCAATACATGACAAATTAGATACTCCAAATATCGAAATCTATTGCTTGTGCAGATACGAACTTCTTTATAAACTTTTGAAAGTGTAAATATAAAAAGATTAAATGTATACCCTTCTAAAGTGTTACTCTGCAATGGTATAAACACGATTTATAGTTCCACATATTGTAAATTCATACCTCTGGTAACACATCGAACTGGCTTCGATTCAGTCCGTCCTAAATAATTTTCTGACGATATTTTGAATACGTATTCTGTAGAAGGGATTAGGCTTTTAACATGTAACAGGTAAATAGTAAGCTGATCATCATACTCTTTAAAAGGCATATTAGTGAAATATATGTCGTTCCTTGTTTTATAGAGCAGTGTAAAGTTCGACTTCGGTACCACACTCAAATCTGGTATCCATGCAATAGACGCAGTGGTAGACCCAGTACTTTTTGCAGCAACAGATTTGACTTTTGTCGGTCTCGCTAAAATATACCATACACGTATTTAATTGTCAATTTCATTAAAACTTTTAAATCGGCATAACTTCAAATATAAATGTCTTAAATTGAAAATATTATTTACAAAAAAATAAACGACGAAGTTTATAGTAATTTTATTCGTGTTGCTCAGTCTAAAGTTTTTTTTATGCTGTGTTATGTGAACTATTGTTTGTCTGATGGTTTTTCTCTTTTACCCATATGGTGTTGTCATTTTATTTTCCACTTACGAGTTTGAATGTCCCTTTGGTATCTTTCGCCTCTCTTTAACAGTTGTAAGTAAAGTCGAAAAGAGAAAAAAACTAACACTTCATTTATGTAACGTACGAATACGTCGCCAAATTCAGACCATTTCAGACGTCGTTTATAAAAAAAATCTTTATTAATACATATGCCATTATCTTTTATATCTTAAAGTAATTTTTTAAGATAATTACTTACAATGCACAGTCACAAGTACATACGATGAATATTCATACCCAACCCCATTTCTTGTTGCACATCTATAAGAACCACTATTTGCTCTTTTTACATATCTTATAAGAAACTGTTTATTTGATGATGACCAGTTAGTTTGTCCTGTCCACCGATATTCGCATTGTGGTCTACAGTTGGCCAAACACGTTATTAAAACGTGTTTATTCTCTTCCACTATAAATGACGTGCTGTTTGGTGACAGGTGCACATTATCTGGTGCATCTAGAAATGAATAGGAAAATTATACAAACTTTGAATTTTTATTTGCATGATGTTGTAATTTACATTTTACTGGTGTATGTCAGTTGTTAAAAGATACTTTTAACCATTGAAAAGAAGAATTATCAGCATACAATTGATTATATACGGCAATACTAATATTTGGTGGCTATATAATGTCGTACAAAACCCAGTCACCCTAATCGAATACAAAAGTTTTTGTTAATGTTTTTTTATCAACTTTCAACAATGTAATTTGCACAATACACAAACGTTATTGCCAAGGATACAGAAGAGAGCCAAAAGATACCAGAGGGACATTCAAACACTTAACTCGACATCAAACTGACAACGCTTAGGCACAAAATGAAAAAAATACCAAAAACACACATAATACAGAACGCAACATGAAAAACTAAAGACCGAACAACACGAACTCCAACAAAAATCGGAGATAAAGGGTAAGTAAATCCTGCACCACATGTAACACCTGTCATATAGCTCATGTAAAGTACAAACCCGATGATAAGTCTATTCTATAGGTGGTCATACTTGAGAAAAGAGGACGGGATTGTGGTTACGAGAATTGGATCATATTCGTTGTCACCTGTGAACTAGATATCCAACCAAATCGTGGTGGTGTCTGTCAAATTGTCGAAGAGATGATTTCAACATCACCGCTTGGGACTCCCTTGTGTGCAACAACCCTCTATTAAGGAAAACAAATATGAAATACAAGCTCCAGAATATCGTAGCAACTTATATAATCCATTATGAAAGAAATGTAAAGTTCACAATTTGGAAGCTGAAATCATCTCTTTCTAGGTGAAAGACAAGAGATGAGAGCAGATGTAACTGTAGCTGTTGTATCATTTTTCACCAAGTTCAATAGGATAGATGCGTGCAACATAGTCACCAAACTTAGTTTAGCTTATTCAGTGACAGGAAATAATCTATCAGACTATATAGCGGAAAGTGACATTTAAGGATAACGATAGAATTTTTGCATTCTTATTTAGAAGATCCTGTATAGAGCTTGCCTCATATGAATAATCTGAACATCTGGACAAAGCATTTTCTCTACCTTTACCTTTAAATTTCAAATGTTAATTCATTCAGAAAATCAGATATTGCTAGATAACTTCATTTTGTAATTCAACACTAAGACATGTTGTTTTTGATTCTGATGTTTCTGATATATTTAACAGATAACTTTACATATTGTATTTATTAACAATGCTTAACAATATCTTATTTAAACATTCCTTTGTTAAGAAGTTTTCAAAAAGCGTTTTCTTTTAGTATTAGTTTTAACTGTTAGCATGGTTAGTTTAGTGGTTAATTTGTACGATATTTAGTTGTTAGTTGATTAGTTAATAGCAGTTGTTTTAATACGAGTTAAATATGTTCCATTGCAATATTGGAATCAAACTTACGGGAAGTAGAAATTACTGTTTTATGTAAATATAAATTGTAGTTTTAAAATTTCTTTTTGTTTTTTTCGTTCTCTATAAAAAAATTTCTTACTATAATATAATGATAACATTATTTCTTTGGGCATAAAACGGATTTTCCTAAAATATACTTCATCAGGTACGCTCGTGATCAACTGTTTTGTGTCTTTAAGATCATAAAACATGTAGAAGTCAAAGAACTCTTTTATCTTCATATAATGTATTTATTAACAATGCTTAACGGTATCGTTTCTAATAATTCCTTTGTTTAGAAGTTTCAAAAAACGTCCTCTTTACATGTAATGTTCGTGATCAATTGTTTTGTGGCTTTGAGATCATAAAACATGTAAATGTCAAAGAACTCTCAACAGATCATTCAATTTCAGCCAATATCAACATTGCCTTTGATTCATATTCACAGACGCCTGCACGAGTTGGTTGACCGTAATGGAATATCTGTTTCACAGATGACGAAGGATATGTTCTGATTGTCCTTACCATAATCATGTCCTTTTTACCTCGAATGTGACCTATCGAATTAGACTTATCATCGGGTGTGTACTTAATGAGCAACACGATGGATGCCACACGTGCAGCCGTATATGCTTACCCTTTTGGAATACCTGATCTCCCCTGGATTTTGATGATGTTCTTGTTGCTTGGTATTTTCTATGTTGTGTTTTGTATACTGTTTGGTTTTGGATCGTTTTCATTTTATGCCATGGCATTTCTAGTTTGTTTTCGACTTTGTTTTTTAATATCCCTACGATATCTTTCTTATTTGTTTCCCTGTTCACAGACCATATTGCGGCGTTTGAATCGTATTGTATTTGTGTCTTATTCATTATCGCATTGGTGGACATACAACTTTATAACAAAATCCAATCGGAAAATTGTGAAGCAGTTGATATATAAAAAAGAAGATGTAGTACTAGTGTGAATACACAAAATTGTTATAATGACGCAGCGGTTTAAGTTTTATTTTAATTTAAGTTTTACTAGAAACAATACTTGCAGTTTATAATAACTGTAATTGATTTCTCTTTATATCCAATCTCATTGAATGCTCTACATGTGTATTCTCCATCATGTGTCTTCTTTAAAGAATATTCGTAGAAATATGACCTTGGAAGTGTTCTGTTATCTGGATACGTCCACGTAAAGTTACACACAGGATAGCAATCAGCCGAACATGTTATAGAGCTTATTGAGCCACCTTCTGTTATTGTATATACTTCTGTTGAAGGAGATAGGACAACTGTCTCTGGTGCATCTTGAATTTTGAAAATAAATTGATCATGAAGAATGTACAGGCCAATTAAAGTTTTAAGAAAATGTTTTGTTATTTTCATATTTTAAAATACAATTAGCTCCCAAGATATTTACCGACTAGCAATATTGTTTCTTCTTATTTTTAACCTTTAGATGGGTAATGCATGTAATAATCGTGTTTAGCTATTAAAAGGAAAAGAATGTCAACATTGAAAGTAAAACAAGGTTGAACCATTTCGTTGACTGATTTGATCCCACAAAAATCATTCTTATACAGGTAAAAACGATGATTAATATATTGTTTTAGTCTATAATATGAAATTAAACAGACCCAGAAAAATCCAACTGCATTTGGTCGCTATCTTTTTATAGTGAAATGTATGCCTATAGCGGATTTAAGAACCGTCGGCAGTCTTCGAAGGTAATCTCGATGGTTTATTAGATGGCGTCTAGACTAAAATACACACGAAATGCTGATATATATATTATTGAGTCAATACATTTTTTAATTGTTTATTTTAGATTTTTTTGTAATTTGGAAATACGTTGAAGTATGTTATACATCAAATATAAGAATTTGAGTCTAATCGGTGAACATGAATTTGACAGCTAATGCCCCTTTAATGAAACAAATTTAAGCTAAAAAAAATAATTTTAGTTGAACTCCGGAAAAGAGAAACTGATTCAACAAATATAACTAAAACACGTGAAAGTAAATCTCAGATCAGAAGATATTTTTTTGTTTTCAGTTTGCATTGCTCAAACTTAAGTTTTCTGTGTAATGTTTAGTCTTGCAGTTTTGATATTTTAAACCATTGCGTTGTCTGTTTGGTGATTTTGGTAATAATCTTGAAATGACTTTAATTAATGGTATATGAGGTGTCGGTATATTACCAAATTTACATTAGATATGCTATTTAATATCGAGTTGGAAGTCAATTAAGTGCGTGTTTATGTCCTTGTCTCCGAATCATCTCGTAGATATAGAGATTATTACAGATACTGATTTATATGACATATAAATGCCATATGTAATTATGCAAACAGAAACTCTACTTCACTTTTTCGGTTGTGACAGTAATATGATTATAAGACTTCGATGTATTTTATATTTACAGAAGGTGTTCAATATAAACAATAACCGATATATTATTAGCGGGAAGATGAATCACATATGACCGCGTTCGGTCATACGTTTCCAATTTGTGTAATATTAACCAGTCAACCTAGTTGACACTAGTTTTACACATTGTTAATAATCTTCGTGCTAACGGTTAATTTATTTTAAATTTTTCAAATCTTTTTTAATTCGGATAAGGAGCTGACAATTCCAATATTTGATATAAATGTATAATGACAAACCACTTTGAAATGATAGACATATTTGAGAGTTATTGAAATTTGATCAATAAATTGTTCTACGTTGACAACTTCGTCCTGCAAATTTCAGCTATCAGACGTATAATTGATTTTACGTGGAATAAAATACTACTTTCATTTTTATTTCAATAGACAATTTATGACTGCTCTGTTTATGAAAATTTATCGGAAACGAAAACACGGTACTGTCACATTTTTGGCACTTGCTATCATTATAACCTCCATTCTAGTGCGACGGTATATACTTATTGGGGTAGTCCGTCAATGCGTTCGTTCGTCTTTATCTGTTTTGTAGTCCGACCATTCTTCCCTTTGATGAGGGGCGTAAAAGGGGGGAGGGGGTATCTGCACGGAAGAACGCGAAATAAAATTGCCATTTCCCGATGAACGAACAATTAAAAATTTCTTGCACGTTGATCTTTTTACCGATTTTACGAAACACGGTGAATAACAAACCTTTTTCAAGGCTGCTCGTGAAATAAAAATGGCAAAACACGTTGCACGAAAATAACCCTTACCACCCTCTTTGATTATGCCATTGCTTTATTTGGGGGTGGGAGTACATTCGTGTCCTAAACTGCTTTTAAACCCTTTATTGCAATTTATTGGACATTTCCCCAATTGAAACCACAAAATGCTATTGTGCATTTGATCTTTACAATTTTTGGGTATCTTAAACAGAGCATGGAGTTTAAACAAGGTGACGGTACCTTGTGGTATATCTAGTTCCTGTCTTCCAGGGAGTCTATTGTAACGTAAAACACGTCATATAAATATATAGCTTTTATGCTTTTATGAAATTGAGAAGATGTGGTATGATTGCCAATGAGACAACTCGCCACAAGAAACCAAATGACATAGAAGTTTTATGTATGGACAGTGTATTAACTTAACTATAAATCGATTTTTTTTAATTGATATGTTTTACTGCTGCCTTTATTTCCTTCGAAACAATATATTCACTACTTACACAGTACTTTCATGGTAATGTATTTACTGCTATCTGTTCGTATGCTGTTTTTAGCTTGACACCGATATTTTCCAGATTGCGAGATTGTAATATTTTCTAGTATGAACTCAGATCCTTCTTTATAATAACTTGGTCCAATCCATTTGAAAGTGCAAATTGGCCAACATACAGCAGAACACGTGATATTTTCTACTGTTTCCCCTTGTGTTATTTTAAATTCAGTAGATGAAGGTAACACTATTACAGATGAAAACACTAAAAAGAAAATAATTTCTATTAACTCAAGTTCATGGTTTTTTACAAACTATATTTTAGCATACCCTTTATCATGTTTATAGAATTGAACATATGTTTTGTCAAAATCAGAAAAATGACAATGGTTAGGGCACACAAAATTTCCTTAATAGGAACAAAACATGTCATTTAATATATATAGATTACCACAAAGGAGCAATTTATTTTATAACGAGATCCATCTACGGAAGCATGAAATTTATTAAGTGTTTTCATTTACTATCAATTGGTCGATACCACTACTCGTGAACTGTTAGTCCCCGATGGTATCACCAGTTCAGTAGTCAATGCCTCGATACTGATATGACTTATTGCATATTTAAAAATAATTCCCCGTTGATAAATTAAGAAAGCTATACCACCAAACTAATGTCTTAATTACACCAGGCAACTTTGACCTTAGATGAATTAAGCCTTTGGTCTTACACATGTTACAGCTCTTAACGTTTCTACGGATATATACATTCCTGGCTTTCAACTGTTGTGGTTTGAGCGTTCCTGCTTAAGGTTAATGAACGCACGAAATTTAAAAAGTATTATTATCACTTGATACACATCCGAAAGCTGATACGGCATTCCGTATTTAAGAATGCTTTGATATCTGACATTGAACTTTATAATGATGATTTCTATCATGTCAGCCATATCAGATCTTTTAAGTAGTTTGATCATGTAATATGTAGAATTTTATACAGCCACATAACGCTCAGTAAATAGGAATGATTTGATATTTGCTTTAGAGCTTAACAAATTCTGAGATGCACACGATTTACAGATCGGCTGGACAGTACATGTGACGTCATTCTTAAAAATACTTTAAATGTCTATTATACCACCTGCAAATATACTGTCCACGAACTTGTGCACTTGGCATTATCATTACAACGGATGCGACATATGGAGCAGGATCTGTTTATCCTTCTGAAGCACTTGGGACCCTAGTTTTAAGTGGAATTTGTGTTGTTTAACCTTTATATGAGCATGTAGTGTTTGGTAAAAGAGGGACGAAAGATACCAGAGGGACAGTCAAACTCATAGATCGAAAACAAACTGACAACGCCATGGCCAAAAAAAAAAAGACAAACAGACAAATAATAGTACAGATGACACAACATAGAAAACCAAAGACTAAGCAACACGAACCCCACCAAAAACTGGGGATGATCTCAGGTGCTACTGTTGTTTGTCTTTTCGTCTTCATTAGACATGGTATTCACTTTTTTCGTATTATTATTTCAGCTCGTCCCTTTGATAGCTCCTTTTTTGTGAAACGTTTTGTTTTCAATGGAAAGATGTTGATTTTGTACTTCATTTAACACAGATGCTAATTCAAAACTCAAATTTTAACTATAATATGACTCATGCGCGCCCTTAAAGTTAATAAAAATAATTTAAAAGGCAGATGTTATACTGAATTCGTAGTAAGGAATATAACTATGTTTGGTTGGCTAATATACTTGTCTAAATGACTTGTTTCCGATCTCTTGACGAAATATATTTATATAGATTTCGTCTAAGTATTGTCAATATACTTGTTTATACACATTCTTTTATTGATATCTTCCTGCTTGGTTACTATTTTAAGCAAATGAAGCCCACCTTACGACGTTTGTTCAAACTTCCTATAGAAAGAAGACAGAAGATTACTACTTCCAATTAACCTACAAATACATTTTGGTATTTCTTATACCATGCATATTAAATAAAATCAGACTTATTGGTTGTTTTTCACTTATAATTGTTTATAAGTTGATAAGTGGCCAACATAACAGAGATAGCTACCATAAATAGAAAGACGACAATTCAAGACAAACAATTTTCAAACGACAACTACGATTATTAGTATACTCGTGTTAATCATGTTAATACCACTGAAATATCATTTTAATGTCGATCATGATGTTTGCACTAAGTTTAAACAGATTAAATAATAAATTGACCAGAGCAGAAGCAATAAAAATAAACTAAAATGTCAATAAAAGAAGAAGTATAAGTTCTTGTAAATATCATCCAATAAAAGTCCATGAACGTAAATGCACACTAAGCGGAATTTACAAATTAAGTGAATTGAGATCTCAAAAAATGTTTTAACAAAAAAGCCTATGTTGATGAAACTGTTACAATTCAAAAACTTCGTGAGTGCTCGTGTTTGCTTTTTACTAAATAAATATGAATGTTAAATGTCATTTTTAGGAATATAGTGTTGATTACTCGTCTGATTTGTGTTTTGTGTACTGTTGTTTTTCTTTTCGACATTTTTCATTTTTGGCCATGACATTGAGAGTGTATTTTCGACCTATGAGTATGCATATCACTTTGGTATTTATTGCTTCTCAATCGGGAGGATCTTTTAATTTTATTTATTACTCTCTTGTTATTGAGTACGATGTATAACTTGTATAGCGCTGAAATTAATATTATCAAAACGTTTGATTTCTCAACCCTGTTTACCATTATTCCCCATGTGAAATTGGAAAATCGCCTAATAGAAATAATCCACAATGCTTTTCAATATAACAATGGTAGCATACGCTATAAATTTATTACTTTGGGATACCATACGGAATATTTTGTTAATAGTGAACAAAAAGGTAAAACATGCTACACAGAGGAACAAGTGATCAGTATGGCGGAGTTTCTTATTGACAACATATTTGTTCAACTTGGAGGTAGAATCTTTCAACAAATTGTCGGCATTCCTATGGGAACGAACTGTGCGCCTCTCCTTGCCGACCTCTTCTTGTTTTCATATGAGTCGGAGTTCTTTCAGACACTTGTCAAACACAATAAGACCAAAGAAGCCAGATCATTTAATTTCACATTCAGATATATTGATGATGTTCTTTCCATTAACAATCCAAACTTTTCTCATTGGGTTATATTTATATATCCTCCAGAACTAGAAATTAAAAAAAAACAACAAGACACGGCTTCCTCTGCCTCATTTTAAGACTTATACCTCGAATTTGACATTTGACATCTCAGTACCAGAATATATGACAAAAGAGACGATTTAAATTTTGACATTATCAATTTCCCTCACCTAAGTAGCAATTTACCAACTTCACCTGCATATGAGATATACATTTCCCAAGTCATTCGGTTTTCAAGAACTTGCAGCTGCTACTCAAACTTTATAAAACGTCACCAGGGTCTGAGCAGAAAGTTGATGAATCAGGGTTATGTCAAAGAATGTCTCGTCCTTTTTCTAAAAACGTTCATCGGAAGATATCAAGACCTTGTTGATAAATATTCCGTTTCCGTATCAACTTCACAAATAACACATGATGGTCTTGAAGTATAGATTCTAGGTACTGACGTTGTTTATCATCTTAATTACGTGTTATAGTGTTCTTTTATTTATCTTTGTAAATTAATAACCTTTACTGTTTAGTCCATTTTTGGTAATATCTTTTTGGCGTGACTCGGTATTTATACATCCCGCCATTGTATTATTGTGCTATGGTCATTTTTTTGTATTCTTGTCTTTCATTTTTGCTTGTGTGCTTTGTCTATATGCCATTTGGTTTTTTTTGATTACATACTTGTTTGTTTTTATAGTGATTAAGATTATAACACAATGTTGACTGCTGTACCCCTACTTTTGACATTTTTACCTATTATGTCTGTTTGTTTTGTTCACACATTGTTATCAATATAATGGAATTTTATGCGTCTGTCATACAAGTGAGAGGTTTAGCTAGCTATAAAACCAGGTTTAATCCACCATTTTATACTTAAGGAAATGCCTGTACCAAGTCAGGAAAACGACAGTTGTTTAACTTTCGCTTGATGTGTTTGAGCTTTTGATTTTGCAGTTTGATAAGGGACTTTCCGTTTTGAATTTTCCTTGGAGTTCGGTACTTTTGTTATTTATTTTTTTTGTTATAACGTTAAGGCAACATTCATATATTTTGTTGAAGACCGTATATTAACCTCTCAAATGTTTTTTGTGTCTGTGTGTTGCTATCCAATTGACATATACAGCATATTTTATCTCCTTTCAACCGTGTTCAGTTATATTTTGAAAGGTATTGGCTATATAACATACTTGCAGGCCTCACTGTTGTACTGTTACTATCTTGACCATTATCTCCATTAACCTCACAGTAAAACGTTTCGTCAATTATTGGCGTTGTATACGGTGTATAAGTCAATGTCACTGTATTATTGATATAGTCACAACAGTCTTTATCCCAAAAATGGCAACTTCCAAAATTTCGTCGTCTGTACTTGTGAAAGAATTTTCTGTACAATTTAGAACATTTGACACTGCCTATTATATCCAAGTTTCTACGAAATGTAACAATCGCCACATTTTCAATTGATTCGTCTAAATTGCAAATAAGTTTTATGTCAACGGAAGCAGAAATATAGTTCGGTGAGGCTGATAATGTGACACACACAATATGTTCTGAAATTAAAAATATGAAGAAGAAAAAAAGGTTGAGGTTTATATGTTATTATACTTTTTTTGTGAAATACAAAAAAAAAGCAATTTGATGCAAAACAACTCAGAATTAAAAGTATTCGTATGTCATACCTGACTATCAATTTTATGTATTTTGTAAACTACTTCTTATGCATCTTTTTCAGCATAAAGCAAGGCTCATGTTCATACATTAGATACTCTTAGATAGTTATTTGTGAGACAAAGAGACATTACTCTATAAAAGCATTCATCTTATTGCAACTGATAATACACTATCCGCCTATTTTGAATTGAATTGTCAACTCGCCGTAATTTACCTTGTAATTAGTCACCTTACTTAGGACGGACATACATTTTTCTTTACAATGAAGAACTAAATGTATCTGTGTGCAATGAGTGTTAACTTTAATTTTTTAAATCATTTCATTTAGTTTAATCTTTTTTAAAGCTAAAAACTTTTGATAACAAAAACATTTTTTCTATTAAAATTGGCTAAAAAAGTACGTCTTTAGCAAAGGGAGACAACCTGTTTTAAAAGTGTAATTACATATCGATAATTGGGAAGTAAACTATTGATCAAGATAGCATAAATAAAAGAGGATATGGGGAATACATCATGAGACAACAACCAAACATCTTGAGGTCAACAAACGGTATTGAACAATAGACAGGTGTACATACGATAAGTAAATTAAACTCTAAACAATCAATATTCTAGAAAAGTTGTTAAAAACTAATATACAAAGACTATTAAAGACCAAATTTCGTAAATCACTTGAATACATGATGTAACAAAGTGATAACAACTGACAAGTCCATTTACAGTTTAACTAATAAATTCCGAAACAAGTCTATCATAATATCGACGTTTTATATAGAAAGTATATGCCCTTTTTCTCCCTATACGTGTACATTTAGGATTTTGTCGTGTTGCCATTTTTGACTGTTTTTTATTTCAATATTCAAAAAATATATATACAGTTCGTAAGATATGTCAATTTAGCCTGAAATAAGCAATAGTCTAGAAAAGATCTACTTAGATTAAACAAAAACTATTAAAGACCAATATTCGTAAATGACTAAATACATTATGTAAAAAGTGATAATAACTGACAAGGTTCACTTACGACTTAACTAATAAAATCCGAATCAGGAGTAAGTAAAAGGGTACTGTTGACTCAGTCCCGTTTTAAGCGTAAAAGATAAACCCTGTGTCTTTGAATATATGTACATTGTACGCTTGGGATTACTGACCATTGTTTTCATGACAATACTATACAGTAATACTGTACGTTTATATAAAATTAGGAAAACACATGGAGACTTACCTTGAATTATGTAAATAGTTAAGACTTTCAACAGAAGGCAATACATTCTTTCCTATGAGAAAAAGAAAAAGATAGTATCATTAATACTGGATAACATGTATAACATTTCATTGTTAAATATATACCGTTCCATTGTATAGATATAAGACGTATTCTATTTCACAAGTACTTACCTTATACAGTTAATGTAAGTAAATTCATTTACATAATTTAAAACATTTTAAACTAGCCACTGAAAGCTCGTGTTGCAAATTGGTAGGACGAGTATTGTATTGTTGATTTATTTTTTTCGCTTCCTGAAGCGGAACGTATTATGGAAAAATGAAAATAACACCTTATAATTGTATGCGTCCGAAGTGTTATTCTAATCTAACCTTCATCAGGGATACTCAAAGCCGATTGTTGGTTCTTAACATGTACCCCGGTATGCCTAAAACAATGTATTTTTAACTCAACTAAATTATTAGCTGATGAAGATAATTTTGAAATACACAGTGTTTCGAATGGTTCAACTTAAGAACAGTGAATACGTTAATAAGACATTACTCAATCATGTATTTATGGTAACACGTACATTTGTAAACAAGTGCAATGAATTTTGGAAATTTTAAAATTTAAAAAAATTGTCAATACTCACTTAAGCAATTGTGTTTCTTTCTACTTATTACTTATTAAGCTGTCACCCTATGCAAATCCACAGTTCTTACAGCTAATTTTAAACTTGGGATCCCGGCATCGTTTTGTATTTTTAAATATAATTCTCCAGACATAAATTTCTTTCGTCGTATGATCAGAAAATTATAGGAAAATACTTGACAGAATGTCAAAAAGTGTAAAATCTTCCGGGTTTTATTAAAAGTGCTTTGTGAATTTTATTTTTACATTAAGTACCATCATAATTGATTGATGAAGTGGACAGGCTTTAAACGAATGTTAAAGTCTTTTTATTATATACTGGTGTAATTAAGACAACTAGTGTTAAGATAAATGGCGCGTGTGATATTATTTTTACTTGGTGTACTAGAATAGAAATTATACATAAATTATACGATTAGGGGGGTGTTAAACAACCAACAATAAACCAATCAATACGACAGGGTTGTCCCCTACACAAACAGGATAGAGCTTTTAAAATTACGTCGGTCTGCCATGCTTCTATCACTCACGCACCCTTTCATCATAAGTTATTTGTTTGTTTGTCTTTTTATTTTTTAGCCATGGCGTTGTCAGTTTATTTTCGATCTATGAGTTTGACTGTCCCTCTGGTATTTTTCGCCCTCTTTTATTCCGGGTAGACTTAATAAGGGCCGGTTATGAAGCTGGTGTAAAACATTCCCTTCCGATCCAAATCTCTATTATGAAAAAAAAAATATAAATTGGTTGCGTCCGAATAGTGTTTTCCTTTAAGATTTATCTTCACCAGGATCGATCAAACAAAATTATGAAAGCATATGATAGGATCAGGAGCTTTGTGACAATAAGGGACCGTTTAGAAGGGGCAGTCATAATTCATTCCCACTTTTATCTCACCCAATCCCGTTTTTATTTCACATACGTTTCATACCATGCATTGCATTCATTTTTGCTTCCGTACCTTTACGTGTACATTAGATTAGAGTAGTTTACATGTTCAAATTTCCTAAAACCATTAAGAAGATACAAATTAAGGTAAAAAACACAACTGAGGGAATAGCATGAACTACCGATTGCGTGGCAAGGTAAGGGTATTTTGCTATGCATCAATAAACAAATCCACCCGGTCAAAATGTCACAATCGATTAATTCACAATAGGTTATTCTGTAATGTACTGTTTCAAAGACAGCGAAAACAAGTCGTTGAGTTGAGACACACAGGTATCGTATTACTCAACCAATTCATGACGGTGACTGTAAAATTAATTCAGTATCGATTTCACTCGATTTGCAGTCTAACTGAGTTGAAACAGTTTTTGTGTGAGGAGAAAATCCTTGGTAATGATGTCCGTTCAGTGATAACATAGATTACACGTTATTCAGATGTATTTTGCTGCTGTCATTTTCAAATTTAAGGTAGCAGTCACAAACCGTAAATATAAGTAGAAGACTCAATAGTAAGTGCTTCAGTACTGACATTACTTATATATATAACAAATATTGACGCTAAAGAAAAATCCGTTGATAAAGTAGGTTCAATTATCCAGGTAGGTTGACCTTTGATGCATTTTGGCTATTTTTTATTATTGCATTGTTTGGTCATATTTCCCCTAATTGGCTCTACGTATTTACATATCCCTGCTTTTCTTTGAGAGTTCCTTGTGAAGGTCAATATAAGTGCTTTGGACGCACACAAGTTTTATCTTCCGCCTTTATGAATATTTAAGTAAGACATAAGTACTTTCACTTACAGTAAATGAAAAGTCAATATATGCCATGGTCACAAAACCTTTTATGTTCTACCTCATTTAATTAAAAGCATTAAAAATGATTTGAAAATCATTTACAGAAATAAAATACACAATAACAACACCACATTATTTACATTTTCAAAACGCCTTTTTCAATATCTTTATTAAAAACACTGCTCAAACGGAGAGGGTACACTAAGTTTACTTTTTACAGTCCACAAAACATTTGTTTGTATTTTTTCTAGATGAAAAAACAGTTTTTTTAAATCGAATTTCAAGATTCATGCGAGCATCCTGTAATGTTTGATGTATTATTTTTTTTTTCAAATTCATCTAATATCATTATTAAGGTTTACGTTTACCGTACACTTATGTATCTTGCATTTAACGACTATTTATGAAAATTATATCACACTGTTCTAAGGAACTAAAAGTAAAAGCTTCCGGAAATTTTACCAAATTTCATGTGTTTTGTCGTATCCATCGCTTTTAAACTTTCGAATACTTATTGCAGAGTATCAGTTATATAGATACAATGGATAAGCGTGGATTCTTGAAAAAGAAACCATGAGCCCGGAGGGCGAATGGTTTGTTTTTCATGAATCTACGCTTATCCATTGTATCTATAACTTAAACTATTGTGTTAATTTCTTTTCAAAATTAAAGCCTTTTCTTAATTAGAAGGTATTGTAAGTGAGTTTAAATAACCATGTTATCGTGTCCAACGATGCATTGATAAATCTCAGATCACAATTAATTGGTTAACAAAATACAAATATAACACTTCTACCTTTAAAGATCTTTATATTACCAGGCATATGAATATTATCTGTTTATACAAAATAAGACATATTCGAAATTATTTCTTATAAAATTGAGAATGGAGATGGGGAACGTGTCAAAGAGACAACAACCCGACCAAAAAGCATATATAAAGTATATATAATAAGTATGTTACCGAAATTGTTCTAGCACTCTAGGCACATCACGATTTTCTCGCATAGGAATTTGCGAACTAACCTTTGTAAAATTATGTAGTAAAACAGATGAAATCATACTATATTTATAAAACAAAAATTGACAAATAGAATGTAATAATTTTTGTTTCAAACATGTGAAATAGCCAATAATAATTAAAAAAAAAAACGGTAAAACTCGCTATTATTACAAAATTATCCACTATAAAATGCAAAATTAGAAAAAAAAACCCAGGATAACTTAAGAATTGGAACAACAGAGAGAATACAGGGATTCGAACCTAAACCGACAAATCCCTATCTTTAACTCATTGATTTTAACCATGCTAACCTCGCGACTACCAACTCATACTATAAGGCTGCCTATTGTGTCTATATAAAGGTACAAGCCCTGTGTGTCCGATGAACCGATGTATATCAGATGTTCATTTATATATATAAAATAGACATCTAAAGTGTAACCCATTGGTAGCCGAGAGGTTTCGGCGATGTGTTGATGTCAGTCACACATAACAGATTTCTAAGAAGGGTTCGATTCCCAGTGAAAGCATATAAAAATTACAAAAATTAAAGGTAAGTTTTTAAATTAATTCCATTAGTGAACAGAAATCAGTAAATTAGCCAATTCAAACTTAATGAAATTAGGCACACAAAGGAAACAATTGAATATAATTTGGTGAGTCAATTTCAGCGGCAGATTTAAGAAGCGTTTATTCTAGAAATGAATCCACGGTAAATGAATAGGCTGACGTCACCACAATGGTTTAAGTAGGGAGCAAATAGCTCACAACTCAGCTTCTTGTTTAATTGCCAGTATCCATTTTGCAAGTCACTAGTAAAGGTTTTGTTTATATCACAAAAAAATTCGCATTGAACGGAAGGAAACAATGGAATTTAATTCATTAATAAGTATATTCAGTTATTGTAATTATAAAACCTGGTATGATTTTAATTGACGGTCTGTCCGATTCATTTTTTACTGGTCACTTTCATATGCTAATTAGTTTAGCCCGCGAAATGTTTATCCGTGCAATTTACCTCATGTGGATTTGTCATTTGGATTCAAACCCTACACGGAGCTTGACCAAAGCTATAGAATTTAAAACTAAATTATACACAGAAAAAAAGATGAGTATTCTTTTTTAGTTTAAAATTAAGCAATGTTTTTATAAAGATAGTAGCTCAATATAATTTAAACTGTTAAACTTGTATTTCATTTGTATTAATAATTTTTAACTTTGTTAATTGCTTTAAATAGTCGTTAACTTTTTCTTTGGTGTAATATAATTGAATTTAAATTTAGTTATTGCTTAAATTGTCGATAATCTTTTCTTTTGTTATTATTTTATATTTTTATTTGTAAATTGAGTAAATAGTTATACTTATAGTGCAAGTTCTTATAACTAATTGTTTGATTGTCTTAATATGCTAATGAACATTTCCCATGTTATTTATATTTAAGTTTATCCAAATCTTGCAGTACTAAGTAACCGGTGAGTAAGCCATATATCATTTTCAACATAAATGTATATATAATTTCTTTTTCGTCCTCAATATGCATGAAATATTTGCCACTGGAAGTAAAGCAACCATCAATCAATCATTAATTTTCGTATACTATTGCTAGTCATCAAGGATGTCTCAAAGGAAGAAAACTAGTAATTAATAAATTTAAAATAGATATACTTCTCGAATGAATTGTTTCATAGTTTTCATGTTTTATAACCGACTATAGGGTATGAATATTTCTCATTTATGAAGGCCACTCCATTTGATATTTGGTGGATACCTCAATTATTTCTTTAATAACTTCTTTATCATATATTTGATATTATCATTGTGAATATACTTGAAATGCCACTGGACATTGAAAGCAACAATCAAGTTTTTGCGCTTTCGTTTTTCTACTTTGGTTATTGACATTGTATCTTAATACTAATTAGTCAATGAAAATATTTCAATATGAATTGACTAACATTGTAATTATTTGTTTAAGCCAGTATGCCGAGAAGAAAAGGGAAGAGGGTTCTGCCAAACTGCGCAGCACGTAGGCAGGAAAACCATGTACAGCTACCGGTAAACAGAAGGCGTCGCCCAAGGAGAGCTGAAATTATTGTGCAATATGAAGCCAATCCACAACAGCCGTTAATGCCACCACAACAGCCGTTAATGCCACCACAACAGCCATTAATGCCACTACCACAACAGCCGTTATTGCCACAATAGCCAATACTACCACCACAACAGGTTGAAATGCCACAAGTCCCCCAGCAGCCCCCTGAACAACAAGTTCCTGGTTAGGGATGTGTTCAACCAGTGCAGCCCACAGCTCGTATTACTATACAAAATGGTGAGATCTTAGTTATACCTACTAGTAATGATGTTGATGTGTTTGTACCACACAAAATTATAAACCAAATTTGGAATTTAGATTATGTTGATTTGGCTCAATTACTGTACATAAATTTTGTATCAAATATTGATCAACCGAAAAAAGTGTTAGGTTTTGATGAAGATGGGGACATTTTAATTGAAAGAAACAAATATTCAAAAGTAAAATCTTTATCTAACATTGGTGAGTGGACTGAAGGTTTTTTTTTAAATTATATGAAAATTTTATTACAAAGATTTCCGGATTTGGCAAATGAATTGATTAGCTACATGACTATTATTAGGGGGCTAGTGTACCTTTTGAGAACATTTATAAATATGACAAGCAATTTCGACATAGAAAAGCTCGAGATCATATGCGTGCAATGGACGTCATTGATGGGCAGCTATGGCTTCAGTTTATTGCAGTAGGCATAAATCATGTTCAACAGACATCTTCTCATACATCTCACACAGTTAACAGACCTTGCTACGATTATGATTTTAAGGGCGTTTGTACTCGTATGAATTGTGTATACAGCCATTCATGTATAAGATGAAGCCAGTTCCATCCTTTGATGTACTGTACAAATTATTCATATAACAAGAATAATCCTCGAAGTTCTGTAACTCCGCACTATTCTGCTCCTAGGTATCAAAATTACCCCAGGGCACCTGTTGCACATAATTTTGCACCAAGGTATCAGTCCAGTGCTAGAGCTACAACTCAGTCAACTAGGTTTTTGAATCCACTTAGAAATATTAACCAAAATACTCGTTTTTCGATTAATAATTATAGATTTCCAGGTCACCAGGCCAACGTTCCACGGATGCAATTTAAATAAATTTAAATTATATAATTTTTACAGCTTGCAATCAACAGTATGATATTTGGTGTTTGGGTTTTACCCCTATTAATACTACGGTTTTGGGGAATATGTTGAAAAACTACCCCGATAAAATATCGGCAAATATATTATATAATGGTTTTAAATATGGTTTTCGAACACATTATACAGGCCCAAGGGTTGCGTATGAAAGCAAAAATTTAAAGTCTGTTTTACAAGATCCAAGTTTAGCTTGGAAAAAAGTCATGTGTGAAGTGGAAAATGGCAGAATTGCGGGCCCCTTTTATTATCGACCTATTTCAAATCTACGAGTTTCTCCGATAGGCATTGTGCCAAAGAAAACGGGTGGTTTTCGTTTCATAACTCATTTGTCGTCACCAGCTTTTTCTCCCTTTGATCTTATTTGTCAAGCCATATCCGAATAATAAGTTAATTTTTTATTTGAATTTAAGTATATGTACAGATATAAGAGTTAAAATGTTGATCATAAAAGATACAAGCGATTCGTCACAGGCTGTTCATGTCTTCATATTTGACTTTGGTTTGGTGAGAGGTTTCAGTTTCTTTTTCTCTACACGATCTTTCTTCTAATTGGTTTTGGTATTTATATTAACGTAATGAACTGACACATTGTTCCTCTTTAGATCTGAAATTAAATATAACATTTTAAGTAATGGCCGGAAATTAAAAGTAACGTAATACTGATGTCGACGATAATGTAATCCCAAATAATATCTGCTGGTTACTTTACATATAGGGCTTACAAGGGTGATGTGTGTGCGTGATAAAGATTTAGATACTTGAGACAAAAAAATCTTTGCATTTTGAATATTTACGAAATATTTTTCCTTTTGCAGCATTTTATGATAGCTTGTCGGTTTACTTCTCTTTTGTATTCCGCTTCCCAGATCCCTCCAACACAATAGAAGATATGATTATGTGTGTTATTAGAAACAAATAAAATAATATTTACAATATATCCAATACACCATTTCATTTTTTTTCTCTCAAAAAGATTATTTATAATTGAAAGTTACAAAGAATTTTATTTTTATTTCCACCTACACAAACAAAAATCATGCTGAATAATAGAGAAATCGTTTTTAATCTTATTCCGTTCAAAATAAATAATAAAACTCTTTTTAATTCGTATTTCCATTAACATGATTAATTTGAAATTTAGAACACAAAATTTTGGTCAATTAGTCAAACTTATAGTTGTATTATTGGACAAATCAATTCAAAACTATATAGCCAGAATGACAAATGCCTTTTATTCATCGCTAGTAATATTTTTCAATGTACCACCTTTTAAAAGCGCTTCGGACCCATATAATTTTCTTACGTGTGTTTTTCTTTCAAATTTTACAGCACTGGGTCGACACCGCTGTTGGAGGACTATCAGTCCCCGAGGGTATCATCCGCTAAGTAGTCAGTACTTCCATAGTGAAATGATTTATAACCAACCTTTCTAAAATTGTCCCCTTATACACTTAGAAATTATTGTAGAAAAGCACCTCGGGCGAATGAAATTAATAAAGATTGATTTCATTTTTTAATCAATTGCAAGAGGGATAAATAAATACAAATAGTGAACTATATAAATTCACTTTTTGATTTTCACATATTTACATTCAATGTTATCGTTTGTTTTATGATTTACAAGAAGTTCTATTACCAGTGAAAAGTCAGTTGCAGATTTTCATATTGTTCCCTAATAAGAGGTTTTCCAGCAGGTCTGCTCAATTCATTAACACGAGGCGTCTCACTGAAAATACATAGTGTGTTTAAATGGAATGTTGTGTTAATAAATACATCAGAAGGAGTCAGACTTGCTAAACATAACGATATTCTGTATTTGAAATCCTTAGTTCAAGCAATAAGAGCTAATTTGTAAATACTGATCATCTGAGTTTTAAGTAGGCTGAAAAACTTTCAAGCTATAAAACTTTAAAACTGAAGTTTAATAAGTTCATGTTACTTTATAATATGTCAAATCTTAGATTTGTTAGAACACGTGCACATGGTTATGATATTATCTAATCTGTCCTTTAGTCCGTAGAGCAAATATGTAAGACTAATCACGCATATTAAATACAAGAATTAACTATATGCTTTACCAATGTTCCTTTGTTGTTTCATCAGAACCTAGTGATGCTGAAAAAATAAACATCCAAATAACACAAGGTTATTAATGCAAAATTAAGGGGAAGTCCATAAAAACTGACAAAATCAAACGTTAACAAAGAACGGAACCAGTGAAAAGCAACTGTCATATTCCTGACTTGGTACAGATATTTTCAAAAGAAAATGTCAGGTTTAATCTAGTGCTATGCTTGCAAAACACCCGACTTGTATGACAGGAAATTGGTATGGAAAAGCTTTTAGAAAAGAAAGAAATCGGATGGGATGGGAAAATAGAATAACGAAAAATCTTTTAATATTGAATATTTACCAAATATATTTGATATGTTAATGTATTAATGATTGCTTGTCGATTTACTTCTCTGTTGTATACCCCTTAACAAATGCCTCCAATGCCATTTAACACATAGTTATATGCGTTTTTAAAATCAGACGAAAAAATATTTACAATATAACCAATACACCACGCCAATTAATTTTTTTCTTCAAAAAGGATTATTTATAATTGAAAATGATAAAGAATGTTATTTTCAATGCTCCTACACAAAAATAAGCATTATGAATAATTTAACAATCGTAGTGACATTGTCAGACTTTTTTTAAGTCCGTACCTCCATTAACTTTGAAAGTAAAGCACAAAGATTAGTCAATTAATCAGATTTATAAGATGAAAATGTATTATTAAACAAATCAATTCAGAAATTCATGAACAGAGTAACAAATGAATGGTTAATGTTGCAGAAAGTTTATATTTTGTTTATTCAGGTTGTAACAATACCTCAGAATTCCCTTTTATCCATACGCAGTAATTCTACAATGTACTACCTTTTAATCACTTGCAAGAGAGTTAAGTAAAATGCATATGTTGAATGACCATTACTCACAGGAAAATAATCACTTCTAAATTTCCATCTGTTTACATTCGATTAAATCATTTGTTTTGTAACTTAAAAGAAGGTTATTTACCTGTGGCAGTTATTTGTATGTTTTGATACTGTTCCCCAATAAGAGGTCTGACTTCAGGTCTGCTCAATACATTACCACGAGGCGTTTCACTGAAAATATATCGTGTGTTCAGATGGTATTTTGTGTTAATAAATACACCAGAAGGAGTCGGACTCGCTAAAAATAATGATATCCTTAGATGAAGCAATGAAAGCTAATTTGTATTATGGAATTTACTATTCTCGCCTTTAATCTAATTGCCTTGATGATCGCGTGGAAGCGTGATGAACTCGATTGTTGGAAGTCATGGGTTAGAATATTTCTGGGTCAAACCAAAGAATTGGTTATTCTTACATATCCGCAAATTAAACGGTATTTTGTACCAAAACTTTACACGATTATTGCAATAATATGCCTATACACGACTTTTCCCCAACGAGTTTCGTGTTTTTATTGAGATTTTTCTGCAAGTCAGGTACCAAAAATAGAGACAAATTTACTTTAGATTTTCTGGAATATTCAATCAATTATCTTTCATGTGAGTCCAACATAACCCTTGTATGAGCTTTGGTGCGAATGCTTTTTCAAATGAACTGGGATGGTGTCGTGTCGATAAGTAAAGGTCTAAAACGCCTGAAAGGGAAAAGGTTATGCGTGCAATTAAACACAACATGACTAGTAGTTTATCCGTGTTCCTGCGTTATTTCCGCAATCCCTAGTGATGCTGCAAAATAAAAATACAAATGATAAGAGGTTCATCGTTTAATAATAAATATAAAAAAAAAGAAATATTAAGGGATTTGTAAATCAAATGATTTTTAAATACCATGAAAATAACATAGTAATGTTAATGATGTCGTTCATCTTAATAAATAATTTCTAAGAGGACTTCTTTCTCTACCTTATCAAACCATAATTAAATCAGGAATTCAACAAGTTAAAAGTAATTGATTAATTAATAGATTATAAAACGACATGTTCAGTTTTATGAAATATATTGTCTTACATTCAGACTTATGGATTATTTGTATGGTTTTTGCTTTCCCGTTTCCATGGATACTTAACAAGAATTGCAGCAACAGTTCTTTATTGGACAAACTGTACACATTAACATTAGAAAAACAATTGAACAAACATAAATGTATTTAGTATAAATATGAGTAATAATAAAACACCACCTTTTTTATACACAAGTCTAAAAAAGAATATAACCTTTCGCTATAAGATAAAACAGAATACTGTTACCAAACTTATTTTTGCGGATTCTTGTTTGCGTTCAGCTTCCCGATCGATTTTGCGGAAATAAATATTACCGATTTTCTATCTCTGTTTGTGTATTCACATAAGAGATGCTTAAGATATGATATTCGCGACAATTTACATTTTTTTTTTAAAAAGACCCTTTTACAAAACATGGAACCAAATGCATACAATCAAGACCATAGTCAGTGAATCAAAAGAGAGGCGAAAGATACCAGAGAGACATTCAAACTCATAAGTCGAAAATAAACTGACAACGAAATGGCTAAAAAAAAAAAGACAAACAGACAAACAATAGTACACAAAACACATCATCGAAAACTAAAGACTGAGCAACACGAACCTCACCAAAAACTGGGGGTGATCTCAGGTGCTCCGGAAGGGTAAGCAGAATCAACTGTACCGACATTATGATGGTCATTTAACTATTTAAATAAAGGCAACAGTAGGATACCGCTGTTCAATAGTCATAATTCGATTAAGCAAAAACAAAACTGGGTAACAAACTAAAACCGAGGGAAACACATCAACTATAAGAGTAAAATAACGGAACAACAGAAACACTGAACTACAACAAAAGCAAACGCCAACATACATAGAAACAGACTGTGTGATAAAAGCTGCCACATTCCTGACTTGGTACAGGACATTTTAAGAAAAAATGGTGGGTTGAACCTGGTTTTATGGCTAGCCAAATCTCCGCTTATATGGCAATGTTAAAAATACAGCTAAAATGACAACACTACTTGACAGGAATACAGTACAAACAAACAGTTAAATGTACAGCATAGACAAACCACTTAGCACTGATATATTACCAATACCTTTACTGGAACTTCCTATATTTTGCAGATTGGTAATTTCATATACACTTTTCTCAGCATTTGTTGATCTACAAACACACATTTGTTACCATTAGTCAATGTTTATCATACATATCTAACTGGTCCTAAACAAAAGCTGAATTTAATATTCGAAGAACAACCATAGTAACCAAGAACAACTACCTGATGTTCAGCGTTTTTGTGGATAGCAACTACTTTATATAAGCGAAACCAGATTAAAATTATTCTGACTTGAGAATGACTGCGAACGATATTTGCACCAAGCTTATCAAGTTGAAATTATGCAATGTAAAACTACACTGTGTGAGCTTCAATCAATTAAATTGACTAGTAGCATCAGAGCCTTTACATACTGTTTGATTTATGCTTAATTTTAGTACTGCACAACTTCTACAGCTTTACTTAATTATTCATCTTACTCGGATTAGATATGAATAAGTCTCGACTAAATAAAAAAAATTATAATATGAACAAATGTCTATTCATGACATGAAGAAGTCAAAATTTAATACGGGAATCAATTCGTTGTTACCTTAGAAATATGACGTAAAGTACAAATTCACATGTATTCTTTCAATTAAGTTTATTATACCTGATGAATAGTAGTGATATACATGTAGCAGCTTGGCCTTGCTTACATGGCAGTTTTTGCGGTACTGTCACTGATGCAGCTAGAACATCCAATTGTAGTGTTAGTAATCAATTATCAATGGTTTTCAGTCAACATTAAAAAATTGCGGAACATTTCTAATAGTCCTATAAAACCAATTTTCCCTTTCGTGCCACATCAACTCCTTGAAAACTGAAAACCTTACCAATTTACATACGATACCTAATTTTACATAATGAAAAAAAAAGGGTGTAGCAGTCAAATGGAATGATTCAATTTGAACACTGTAGTGATATTTAGGTTTTTATTAGTTGTCTTATTTGTGAACATGTCATTCAAGAAGGACTAGGGCGTCGCTCGTGATATGAGTATCTTTTCTTGCATATGTAATGAAGTCTTGTCTAACATATGACCAAGAAATAAGGTTTTGTTGTCTAAATTACGTTCATTAGTCCCTAAAATAGACACAAAACATATCTGTTCATTCAAACATGTGAAATCTATCAAAATACCGCATTTTCACAGATTTTCAGTTTTCACACCTCAAAACATGACTTTCATAGATGCTGCCTCTTTGATATGGATATCTATCAAAGTTGCACGTGCAATACAAACTTTTTTGTATATTTTTATCCAATTGAACCAATTAAATGTATACTTTATTTAACGTAATACTATGGTATATACAAGATTCATAGTTTCACTTGTTGTAAATACATATCTCTGGTTACACATCGTACTTCCGTCGATTCAGTCCGACCTAAATAATTTTCTGACGATATTTTGAAAACGTATTCTGTAGAAGGGATTAGGCTCTTTACATATAACAAGTAGATATTTTGCTGATTTTCTGCCTCTTTAAGAGTCACACTAGTGAAATCTATGTCGTTCCTGGTTTTACAATGCAGTTTAAAGTTCTGCCCAGGTACCACAGTCATATCGGGTATCCATGCAAACGACGCAGTTGCAGATCCAGTGCTTTTTACAGTAATAGTTTTGACTTTTGTCGGTCTCGCTGAAATATACCGCACACATTTAATACTCGTCAATTTTACTTAAACCTTAAAGTAGGAAAAGAACAATTATTACAAATTGCATGCAAAAACAAAATGTTATTTATAAAGATATTAACGAACAAAATGATGACATTTGATACAAATTAAACTGTTTCCTGTTACGTTTTTTCCTCCATTTTTATTTATGTGAATCTTTTTAATTTGCACTCTATATTGATGTTAAGGATGTTTGCTCCTCTTGTTTTTGAATTTCTGTCAGATTTTTGGAATCCTCTGGTTTTATCCATGTATTGCCATTAAAACATTTTGCCCACTAACCCCTACTTTTCTTTTCATAATTTTATTACATATAGTTTGAAAAGCCATATTTGAAAATCTTATAAAATCCTTGTTATTTGTTCACAGTTTTTGAAACAAAAAAGCGGCCAATGTTAAAAGTATGAACAATCTAGAGAGAATCATTTCCCGCCAAATTTTCAATGGCTTTTATCTTGAAAACAAGAACACGGACCCTTCATTTTTTCTGCTTTTTTAGTTCCTTTATTTATATACTATCATTTTAGAACAGTCTTTTAAAAATCTTGTTATTTTGAAACAGAGTAGCGAACATCCTTAAGGGTAAAACATGTTTTTATCTTTTCCTTGTCCGAAACCATGATTTCTACGTCGTAATGTCAAATAAATCATAATGTTTTCATAGATACCAAATGAAAATCATATCAGACTTGTTGATTTATGTTTGATCCGTAATTTGATAATTTAATTTTAATAACAAGTATCAAAAAGGCTTATTGTTTATTATGTTTATATGATTTTTGATATAACTACTTACAGCGCACAGTCACGAGTACATACGATGAATATTCATACCCAACTTTATTTATTGCTACACATCTATAAGAACCACTATCTTCTCTTTTTACATATTTTATAAGTAACTGTTTGTTTGATGATGACCAGTAAGTTTGTCCTGTCCACTGATATTGGCATTGTGGTCTACAGTTGGCGGTACAAATCATTGAAAGGCGACTATTCTCTTGAATCATTAATGATGTGCTGTTTGGTGACAATTGTATGTTTTCTGGTGCATCTGGAAATATACATGTATATTCCTAGCAATTTGTAGACTATATGACATTGAAATACATTAGCCGATGGGTAGACATTGTTAGTTAAACTTTAGCTACTCAACTGTTAAATTATTTCATTTTTTGGAGTTTCAAAGTTTAAGCGATAACAAGGACTTTTCGAATGAATGTACATTTTAACCTAACGCAACTTTTATCATCATAAAAGTTACCTTGAACGGCATAAACAATGATAGGTGGCCAGTCGCATATGAAAAGTCACGCCAAATGCCCCAACCGAATTAGTCACCAAAACCACACATAAAATACAAAACAAGAGAAGGTTACGTTTATTCATTCTCACATTTTTTAGCTCCTAAGTTACTTGCACATTCAAAATAATTCATTTTCTAAGGATTAACAAGGGATAAAAGATTTTCTTTATATTTCAATCTTTTATTTCGAGAGTAAATCCTCAGCGCGGACTCTTTTACATTTTCAAAAAGTGATATATTTTAGATGCAATAATGAATCTCTCGAAAATTCCGATTATCAGATATTCTTCATACAACATCAATTCAATATTTAGAATTAACTCTTTTTCCTATATTATATATTTTACGTTTGGTTTAATCGTCATGTTACTGGGTTAAGTGAATATATGTGAAAACATATCTTTTTTACATTCTGGGGGACCATCTTTTTTTGTTCTTTTATACCTACATAATTTCAACTGTAATTTCAGTGGTTTTTCTTTCTAATATCAAGCTTCTTGAAATGATGTGTTTGATAACAGTTGTTTTACAGAGGTAGCAAATACAATATAATCCCATATATTAAAATCAACAATTTAGTTTAAATATTTTTTTCAGTTTTTTTTTAATAATTCATTATTATTAGTCAATAGACATACTCATTCTAATTATAAAACGGAAATAATGAGGTAATTATATAATTTCCAATAGGCAAAAAGATGTTTCTGGAAGTACCCACGTAACCAAACTTTGATACGCCAAACATATAACGTTTAATTATTTTTTTTCTCGTGTTTTTATTTTGATTTCTCTTAATCATTAATCGTTTTACCGGCATGTTGAAGATCCCAAAAGTAGTTGGAACATGAACGAAAACAAATAGAAATGCACACTCAGTGTTATTGAATTGAAAATGTCATAGTAATTATATCACTAAAAAGATAAGTTGTGGATACGAAGTTGAAGTGGTTAAACAAACGATCGCATAATCACTATATAATCCCATTTGACTGAATGTAGTATCAAAATGATTTGATACAAGCCTGAATAATGATTCATATATATTTTAACGCAAAGTGCTAATAACTTGAGTAAGAAATTGGCACGTCGCATGTATCAAACAACGCTCAGTCATGTACACAATTGTCGATTTGTTTTCACTTAAAACATTGAATGATACAGTGTAGCGAATGCTTGAATGGTCTTTGATTCAATGCAACAAAGTTAAGGCGTTTAAACCATGCTCCTCGATCTTGTGCATGATTGCAACTGAATGTATTGACACATGGTTCGAAAATTTATGATAAACAGTAAACAAATTTTTATCGATATGAAAATATTAACATTGAACAAGAGTATACACGGAATCTTGGATTGCATCATGAAAAAAAGATGGCCATGGATGAAGGACATTTGTCATGTCTCTGTATTTGTCTTTCTGTATGCATGATATAATATCATCTATTTTGCATAAATCTTTCACGCGACAGGTGTCATATACCTAGCAGTATCCGCAAACTCTTCCAGGGCACCTGCAATCACCAGCAGTTTTCTCTCAATTTAAAATTGTTTGTTCAGAGTTTTTGGACTAAATTGTTGTTTTTTTTTGCGTTTAATGTCACGATGTTTCAGTTTCCCTTCGATTTAAAACGTCTCTTTGGTATCTTTCGTTTTTTTGTTTATCAGTATCGTTGCACAAACAACATTTTAATTCATTATCTCTTTTTTTAAAAATATTTTCTAAAAGCAAGTCAGAAACCGCTGAATCACCTGAGTCTATGCCGGACTGCAAATTGAGCATATTTCTTTTAATTTTTACAAATAGAATTATGTCTCAATAATATGTTCAAAATATGCATAAAGATCTATGTAAGATCATGGATAATATAATACACATATTATGTTGGGATTTGTTCCAAGTTTGTTCAACCTAAACACTTCAGTTATGTCTCAAGTTTGTTGGTCCGTGACGCTCGATCTTTAGTTTTGTGGACTATTTCTCGTCTTTTTGTGTTTTCATTTCTGTCGGCCAAATGATTGTTTACTATTCTTTGATTAATGATGTTTACAGCCTGAGTAGTATCTTTTCCTGCAATGGCTTAAACCGTGTGATATAATTTGTCAGGATGTTGTTAAGTGACATTTAATAATCTGTTTTACACCCCAATGATAGACAATCGACATCACTTGTTTTTGGTGTACTGTCTGCTGTAACAATCAACTGCATAGTTATGATAAACAACAAACACTGTAATGTACTTGCATCTAATAGTACTAGCAGTAAAGCTAGTTCAAGGTCATGAACAACTAATGAATAAACCATGGCATCATCGACTAAGTATCAACCAGATCACATTCAACAGATTTTATAATATAAAGACGTCATCAACAGTATTCAGAAATTCATTATAACCTTGTGTTAGGTATTGTCTGGTTTCTGATTTTTTGGGGAGGACGTCCATTATCAATTCAGTGTCTTCTTTATAATCAAAATCTCGAACTGTTAAGTGAAATCAAAAAGGGGAAGTCCGTACAAAATCAAACGCTCGACCATATCAACCAACGGAACGAATGGAATACTACTGTCATATTCCTGAATTGGTCTTAGATACATGATTTTTTATTAGTTGTTATTGGCTTTGAACTTACTGTCAGTAACTGCGAGTAATCTCCGATCTGTACTTAGTGTCCTTTTTGTTGTTAGGGATGAGGGATAGATATATACTCTGCCACTACCTGTCTGTGTTTTTGTTCGATGTTTATCTTTGTATCGATCTGATGAGTTAAGCCTTTTTCAACTGATTTTTATAGTTTGTTCTTATGTTGTGATGTTAAACCACTGTCCAAGGTTAGGGGGAGGGTTGAGCGCTCACAAACATGTTTAACTCCGTCATATTCTTTATGTGCCTGTCCCAATTCAGGAGCCTGTAGTTTAGTAGTTGTCATTGGTTCGTGTCTGTCATATTTGTTTTTCGTAATTTTTTTTGTTATAAATTAGGCCGTAAGTTTCTCAATTGAATTGTTTCATATTTTTAATGTCGGGACCTTTTATTGTGTATATAGCCGACTATACGGTATGTTTTTTTCTCGTTGTTGAAGGCGGTACGGTTGCCTATAATTGCTTACAACCACTTCATTTTTACTTTGGTGGATAGTTGTCTCATTGGCAATCATACAACATCTCCTTATTTTTATATAGGCGTTTTTTAGAAGGGGGTCTCAACCTAGCTTTAACATGTTTAAAGTTAGCTTCAACTCCCACTTGTAGGACAGTAGGTTATTTTTTTGTTATACTGACTGAAATTGGTCAGCAACCAAAACAGACATAATTGGTTAACCTGTCAATAATCGGGAACCAAAAGCCAAAATTATGTATCATACATTACAGATATACAACACAACTGACATGAAAAGTTCAAACACGCCAACAAATGTAAACCATAATGACACATACACTTCGATAAAGTAAACAAAAGGTAAAGCATATATAAATAAGTATACAAAACGAAAAAAAAACATTCCGAATCGACCAATCCGTATCAAGAACGGCTCAAGAAAAAAAACTGAAAGCTTAATACACAAAATTAATATTATGTGTTTGTTTGTTATGTTCACCTATTGTTGTCAGTATAATGGAATTTCATGCGACTATCATACAAGCATGACAAGTGAGAGGTTTAGCCAGCTTTAAAGCCAGGTTTAATCCACCATTTTCTACATAAGGAAATGCCTATACCATGTCAGGAATATGACAGTTGTTTTCCATTTGTTTGATGTGTTTGAGCTTTTGCTTTTGCCATTTGATAAGGGACTTTCCCTTTTGAAATTTCCTTGGAGTTTGGTATTTTTTATATTTTACTTTGTAATACCGAGTCATGCCCAGAATCATACGGTCAGACGGAACATACTAATATAAATACAAATAAAGGGAAAACTGTAAAGTAAATAAAAGGCTACCCAACGTCAGCACTTAAAATTTATAACTGAAAACCATCGTGTTTCATTTGTGAAGCAGATACTGAATATTTATCTTTTAGGTCTTGATATTTTCTGATGAAGTTTTTGAGAAAAAGGACCAGACGTCCTTTAACATGTACAAAACTCTTGTTTATTAATTTTTTGCTCAGACACCGATGACATTTTACAAAGTCCGATTAGCAGCTGCGAGCTATACCTTGTGATGCATATTGACATCCAACACACACTCACTTCATTTTTACAAAATAAAGAAAAATAATAAAAAAAAATATATTTTCAACACATGAGGTGAAATGTTGCGAGTCTAAATTTCTATCCCTATCAAATAAATCCTCATTTTGAAGGGATATCCTGGTAGTCCTCTAATTGCAGGACCTACCTATTGTACTAATTGTTAATTTTGTCTCGTCCTGAACATGCATGAAATACATTTTACACTTGACACTGGACAGACGTAAAGCAAGCGACAATCAACAATCATATATCATTTATAGGTCAAGCAAAATATAAATTGCCCTGGTTTTTTTTGTGAATATGTTGACTTGGAATTTTGCTACTTTTTTATTCAGAATTTATATTTCCTTAGACTTTTAGATCAACACTTACATTGTAATGTTATAGTGATGTTTTTACTGTTTTGTTATCCTATTATTAGATTGACACCAATATTTTCCGGATATTGATTTTGATATGACGTCTAGTGTCAATTCAGTGCCCACTTTATTGAAATAATTGGGTTCATTCCATTTAAAAGTGCAAATTGGCCAACAAACAGCAGAACATGTGATATTTCCTAGTGTTTTTCCTCGTGTTACATTGTATTCAGTAGTTAATGGTGATAATGTTACAGATTGTAACGCTAAAGGAAAAAAATATAAAAACATGATATGGATTAGTGTTTTCTTTTTAAAAAATATTATTCAAATATTTACTTATTTAATGGAAAAAGTAAGAAACGTACCAAACTATTTGGTGAAGTATACATACCGAGCACATGGAATTATATTTATAGTAATTTTATGGCTTGTGGTACATTTGAAATTTGTATTATTCGGGTATTTAATTATTCAAATAAGAAACTTGTTTACGTATGCATATCACACTTACGGAATTTCACATATCATGCATATTGTAATCGCGGACTACTGGGGATTTGTATAATCTTGTTAGCTTAAGTATCCTGGATTTTGGTTTGTTCATACATGTAGCTGGTGTACTTGAATGTATTTACTTCCATCAGATGACCTTAATATCTTGATAGCGACAGCACAATAGACTCACCATCTGTATTGATATTCGGATATGTAGTAAAGTTTTTACATTAAAGTTAAGATAACATGATGCCATATTTCTGAACATTTGCTACAGAATTTTACATGTCTAATTATGGCTCAAAATAACGTTGGTTTTTTGTACAAGACTTAATATTTGCAAAATCAAAGAATTAAAAACAAAGATTTTTAATTTTACGTTCGCAAAAAGAAGACAATTCGGGGAGGTTAATATGGAGATGGGTGGGAATTTCAACGTGGTAAACTGTTAAAATAAAAACGCACGTTTTTCCCCCCAATAATAGTGATAAATAAGTATAGCTATTTCTTTCACTTCACAATAGCCAAAACATCAGCTGACAATAACAAAATAACCTCTTATAACTATAATTTTGCCTTTTTTGAGCCAATACATGTATTAGTCAAGCATGTTATGTATTTAGAACAGGGTAAATTATTGTACATTAAGTACAATCTTCCACCATCATGACATGACATATTTTGTACTAGATATTTAACTGTCCGTTTAATAACCGTAAAATAACAAATTTAAACAGAAATCATGAACGATACGAGGCGCATAATTCACTACATTGTACATTCAAGGACACACATTATAATTCATGCATACTCTTGAAGCGGAAGAAAAGAATACAAATTAAAGTGTTTGCAACAAATCAAAGTTTTTTTTCTAAATGACTTGTTTCCTGGCACTTGACATAATGAATATATAGATTCCGTTTAAATATTGTCAACAGATTGTTTTGAAATTTCTTCCTGCTTAATACTATTTGTAATAAGATGACGCCTGTTTGGCGTTTGATCAAATTTCTCATAGACATGATGATATAGACTATCCCTGACAACTTATCTAAAAATTACAATTACAATAATTATTGTTTTATCATATCTATACTACTGACAAATTACATGAAAGACAATCTCTTTTATATGGTTTATAAATTGGTTGGAGGCTACAACATGACTTCAACGGATACAGATAAATACACATATACTCTGTAAATAATGTAAATGAATGTTTTATTCCTTTTTTCAACCCCTGACATAATTATAAATGAATCACGAATTTTGATTTATAAGCTTTAAACAAATTTAATCAATTGTTGACCAGAAGGAAGAAAACAACATTAACGTAACTATGGGAATAGCACATCAACCTACTACTTCAAGAAAGCAAATAAGCACTGATCGAGATTAAAAATTTGGGAATTTGAGATCTAATAAAATAGTATTAAGAAGGCGTCACATCTATGTTGCCGTCGCACATCATAAACCTTTCCATTGTACCTGGTTATGATTGGTCAAATCCTAATGTTCAACATCCTTTTTGAATTTTGTGTTAATAGCAGATATATCTTTTATAGCCTTTAAAATTTATCAGCAACGTTTTTGGAATTTTTGCGATTTAAAGGTTGACAAATAGTGTATTGTTGAAGTAAGTATGTGGTGATCTAGACGGATTGATAACCCATCGACTTAAACATTTTTTTAAAGGTCTTTGCATTTTTTACATACCAGCCGGCTTGGCTGTTGTACAGTTACTCTCTTGGCCATCTTTTTCATTGACCTCACACGAGAATGTTTCGTCAATTTTTGGTTTTGTGTCTGGTCTATACCCCCATCCCACTGTATCAATGCATATTTCACAGCTAATTCGATAACATTTTCTATACATGTGAGGCCATTGGGAACATACAATACTACCCAATAAATCAGAGTTTCTAAAAAATGTCACATTTTCCAAGTTTCCAAGTGATTCGTCTACATTGCATGTCAGTCTTATGTAAGTGTTTGCAGAAATATAGTTCGGTGAGGCTGATAATGTTACACACACCACATGTCCTGAAATTGAAAATTTCTGAACACACTTTTTCTATACATACAATAAGAAGCCCGTTTCTTCCAAAGCATATAAATTCGTTTATGATCAATTTTAGATAGATTTGACGGAATTTCTAGATGACTCTATCTTCGCAGCGCGAGTCAATGACCATATTCACATAAGATCATCTGAGATCGTTCTTCATAAAATTTGATGTTTTCAAACAAAGAAACCGATTGCAATCGATATAAGTTGATTCACACGTTTTTTGTATATTTTATATTTTAATCGATCTTGATTTGTTATAATAAAAGGGAATATGGAGTATCGGTCAATAAGACACCAAACAAACCTCACAAAAAAATGAATGACATATAAAGATTTTTATGAAATTTTAAATAAAATGTAAGAATATACAAATAAGAAATAAAAAAAAATTTCTTACCACTATTATGAATCTATATTTAATTAATCAAAGGCGATTGCCAATTTGGTTGCCATGTTAAACAGGAGTAGTTGTCTTATTGCCTTTGGGTTTTTATCAGCATGGTATGTTCTAATATATACGTTGTTGACTTTTGTTTAAACCACTGGATTACATTTACTTAGTATATGTTTTATAATGTGAACGCAAATTTATAACTTCGATTTGTTTAATTTATTGAAATTGTATATATTTTTTTTAATTTTTGATGTGCTACTATTTCGTTTTTACCTTGTTTTTGTTTGAGAACAGTATCATGCGTTTATGTCCCCAAGCCTTTGTAGGTTTAGGCTGTTGTCCAAATCTTGCGTTATCACATACATTTGATATTTCAAATTTCACTATATTATCTTTGCCCTTGAAATAGGTAGATGCGGAATCAGCCTTAAGGACACAGCAAACCCAACGATGCAAAAAGATCTAAAGTCAACACAGGGTCTTTACCAGTATACAAGTGTCTATGCAATATGTAAGTTCAAAGGTGTAGAACAAGTGCTGAAGTTTTAATAAGACTATTAAGAATCATATTTCTTAAATGATAAAGTCATTATGATACAATGAATAAAATCCATCGACGAGATTCACTTTATGCCTATATTGATATAATACAAAATAAAAATATATACACTCTTAGTCATAGTACCCAAAATGTAGGTATAACTTTTTATACATTGTGACTTGGATGGAGAGTTGTCTCATTGGCACTCATACAACATCTTCTTATTTATATAATATTACTCGATCATGGAAGGAAATCTTGACCCGTGTACATTTGTTTATTGTCGACAAAATAATCATTTTTTGGTTTATTGATACACGAAAAAAACATGTTCGTGTATTGTGTATAAAGTCATCACGTTAATATGGAAACATGACGTAGGAAATAAAGCAATGGGTTTTTGAACTATTTCCAAACAACGTCGTGTACTCTCTAACTTTTCCGGCTTCTGTGTGAAATGTCAAGTGGTGAACGTATATTTAGATATGTTTATAAAAATATAAAGTTCATAAAACAGTAGGACAACCCGAAGACTTACCTTGCATTATGTAAACGATAAAGACTTTCAACAAAAGGGAATGCATTCTTTCCTTTGAGAACATGAAAAGGAAAAAAAATCATTAATAAGGAATCATATATTTAACAATACACTATGGCTTATAATTACAGGTATATTATAAATACAATGCATTGTATTTATAATGTGAAATCTTATACAACAACTTTATTTACGTTAATTGCCATAACTTATTATTTTCAACTAGCCACAAAAGCTCACGTTTGAAAATTATAAGGACGACTTTTTCTGTTGCATACGTTTCTTGAAGATGAGATAAATAGCATGGTACCGTTGCAAGTGGTACGCGCATTACACTTACACAAGTACATGTATCACAGAATGCCTGATTCAGTTTACTGTTGCCTTTGAAAGGATGTGAATCCGTAATAACTGCGTTTACTGTCCCGAAATTGACACCAGATGGACACACGGTAATGGAAATGTTCAAATTCAGGTCTGATCGTAAAAACTTCGGGCCATTCGTTAGGGCATCGTAATCCATCGTATGACCGCCGGTTGAGTTTTGAGGCTACAGCTGAAACTTTGTGGGCGTTGGCAAAATCATTGGCATGGTAAAATATTTCCGAAAGACCTTGCAAAGGTTCATTTGCGTGGTGAATTCATACGTCCATTTTCCCTTCGTGAGGCAATTGTAAGGGCATCTTGTCAAATCGTGCCATTTTCGTCTTTTCTTTGTGTGATCATCAATCCCAACGGTCATTTTTTGCCTCACGAAGACAGTACGAAGGAAGCAGGAAGCTATCCAATTGTATTAGGAAGGCCACACGACTACGTGAAGCCCTCGCAATGCCGTCGTGTAGCCATCGTATTATAGTATGCATACACCGTTTGGGCTTCTTTTCTTTTCATTTCTTTTATTTACTCATTCTTTTTTTTATGTACATATAAAACTTTCTCTAATTATTTTTCTTAAATTCACAAACACATATTAAGGCCTATTTGGTGTGTATACAAAATATTTGGCAACTAAATTCCCAAACACAATTTGGCATATATATCAAATTTCTCCGCTCTTTACTTGGCTGCTGGTGTACCATTACAACGTTGCTGCCGATCATTGTCGTTTGTTTTGATTTTTCTCCTGTTCCGGCTTTTGGTGGCATCAATTTTTATCTTATTTTTTGTTCTTTTTAAAAAAAAAATCATTCTTTAATTTTTTATTTATTAAAATTCTATTTATTTTTATCTTTTATTTTTATTCATTAATTTATTTATTTATTTACTCTTTCTATCAAATTATTGCTCATTTTACTTTTTATTCATGTCATGTTTTTTGTCACTAAAAATTATATCAATTACCTTAAGGTAAAAATAAATCATTCAAATGCCCCAAAAGGCGTAAGCCTAGGCCGACCGTGCAAGACCCTCATTGGTAGTCAAGGTCGTTAAAAAAAACGTCGTCGTCGTATTATAGTACGATGACATCCAGATGTGAACCACGGTGTCGGCGAAGACAGCCGAACTTGAGTATCTCAAGCGTTTCACATGTGTCATGGTAACGTGGACATATAAAAGGCTAGTCTCAGTGCATCTTCCTCAAACAGTCCAGAGCAATTCTATAAAACAGAGGCAAGTGTAACTCCCAAAGCTTCAATCACAATTAATCACATTTCAGTTCATGCAGAATGGCATATTTTGATGATGAGACAATCAGGAAAAAGGCGGCGGCAGCATTGCTCCATTTGATGCATCTCAGAGAAAAATGATGAGCAACTCTAACAGGCCCAGCAACTTCTCTAATAGGTAAAAATTGTCATATTTAACTTTGTCATACCTTGCTATTTGCCTTTCTAATATTCGACATTTCCAGTGCAGGGACAAACCGATGCGAAGGAGGAAACCGAGGTCTATGTGCGTCAGAAAATGGCTGTCTGACAAAAGGAGATAACGTTATGGCCATTATAGCACTCTACTAAAGGAGCAAATGACAGAAGAAACATGGAGCACCATGAGGTAATATTTTACTATCGACTCTCCATCGTCAGGCTTGTAGTGGAGAATGTCTTTTGTATTCTAGCACAACAGTTCCGAGTTTGACTGAGAACTATGACCCAGAGGCCAGAGAAATGCAGAAAAATCATCACAATCTCATCAGACCGGGATATTCAGCCACCAGAAACACCTGAAGGATTTGAAGGAACAGAACCAGAATAAAACCCCAGGGGAATGGATAAATGACTTCTGGATGTGTCCCATGAGAGGACAAGGAACATTGGAATCCATGATGGAGGGCAAGTTAGAAGATACCTGGGTCACTACTTCACTTCAAAGGCTTGTGTCATGCCATGACTGGACAGGATAATCCAGTAATTATCCCCACAATGCAGTGAGAGTAAAATCAAACATAGACACTAACATTGTGATGATGAAGAAGATATTTTCACATATTGCATTGTAACTTAGAGCAAAATGTGTATGGAGTAATACATTTTGTTTTTGAAATTTTGAAATAACTAGTAAAGTAAGGATACACCACCAAACAATTTGGTAGTTAAATTTCCCACGGTTGGCCGAAGGTTTTATACCATTACGAAGTCTCGTGACGCCTTTGTGACCAAGTTCCAACGCATCGTACTGTCAATACGACATCGTAAAGCCATCGTGTTTCCTGCGAGTAAACATCGTAATAAAAATTCACAATTGTGTGTTGCATTCGTGTGTGGTTCGGGTGCCATCGTGTGACCTTCTGTATGCATCGTACTTGCTTCAACTGATGATTGGCTGTTGACCAAGTTCGGAACCATCTTTGCGAGAAATTTTCAATTCCAAATTCGTGTCTATTGCGGGGCAGTATGACGCCTGCATACTGCGATGAAACGTAACTTGGGATTGATGTTGAATTTCAAATTTAACATGCTTTCGATTTATTAAAATTAGCCAAGCATGACTGAATTAACGACATTGGATACCTTTAGACACGTGTGTATTTCTTTTAAACAAAAAATATACTAGTATATGAAAGTTATTTCTTTCTAAAATTAAAGTTAAGTTTATAAATGTCTATATAAACTTGATTTGTTCGTAAACACATCAGTGCAAACGATAATCTTTTGGTAGGGTTGACTGTCATAACCGCATTTGTATCCAAGGTCACCATTCAACAGTAATTACAAAGGAGTTTTAATGCACAAAAATATCTTTGTAAAAACATGACGAGCAATTGACCCCATGTCCTAACATTTTTATTACTACTTTGAAATATACAAACATTTCTGGATCCTATGATTTTACTCGACATTCGAAAAGTAACATTTTGTATTTATTTTGTTTTCTAAAACAAAGATGTAACTCACTCAGAACCATGTATAATGTAAATTTTTTTAATGCAAAATGTAATATGATTGAAGGAAACACATATTTACGCCTACGGAAAAAGTGTGCCATGGTCACAAAATTATACGTTATACATGATGATTCATTATTGATTAACAATATTCAATTAAATACAGTATTATCGAAACAAAGAAATAATTTTGTCTCCAGTTAAAAAACGCATTTTTCAATTTCTTTATTATACCCCGCTGCGAAAGTGCGATATACTGGTTTACCCATAACCGTTTGTCTTTCAGTTTTTGTGTTCTTCCATTCGTCTCCTGAAATTTTCAGTTGCAGTTTTTTATAGAAATTAAAAATCAAAAGCTTTTTGAAAGTGGGTGCAAAGTTTCACGAGAGCATGGTATACAGTGTGGCTTGTTTTGTAAATTCATCGATCTTTCACTTCATGTTAACTGTCTTGCACATAGTGACCATGTAATTTTCCCTCGGATTTGTCTCGGTTATGATAGATCTGAGCGTCTTAAAATTTGGTATCAGGCTGTATGTGTGTTGTCACATCCGTCGATTATCAACTCCTTGTCTACCAAATACTTATAGCACGGTTTCATTGGTGAGCAATATCTCACAGTTCATCTTGTTATTTTTTTTTTTTTGCAGTAATCAACTGGCAATTAACTAGAGAATGGCACGGCATATTTATTCATGACACAGAATCGGTGTAGTTGGCACGATAGAAACAGCACTTATATTTTGTTCTTTGTCTTATTGTTAGGACTCTGCATGAAATAAATGCGATAGTATGTGTTCATTAAAAGAGGAATCCAAGCGGCAGTTGAGACAATAATTCATTTATAAAGAATTAAGTTTTACAAATAAATACGGAAGAAAATGGAAATGAGCAACTCAATTAAAAAGCGAAAGATTTCGGTAATATTGATTGCCATCAATTCTAGGAAAAAAAATAATGTGCTCCGGAAATGTATATTCCTCCAATCATTTTACTGTTCACTCTTGATTAATTTACTTCCTCAGATTTGATAAACTTTTGTATAAGTTTTGATGTTTCAAATATTTTGGCCTCGAGCATCACTGAAGAGAATTATTTTGTCGCTATTCGCATCTGGTTCAGTAAAAATGATACCGTTAATGTTATTTCTCATTTCCCCAAAAATTCGATTCAAATATGATCTTCTATTTTTTTCTATATTCCATATTCTCGCAATAGTTCAATTATTTTAAATCTGATGACGAAATTAAGTTAAGGGCAACATTACCAATAAAAAAAAAATTTTTTTCTATGGCTAGGCTTTTTTGTTTTTGTGCTCTTCACCGTTTTATATGTTTTGCTTCCAAACGTTTGATTTGAGAGTTACTGATGAAGGTTATTCCAGAAAGACGTCTTATATACAAAAATCATATCGTACGTTTTTGGATTGTATTTTTTTTAATAAATAACTGGAAATAGGAATTCCTGAAAAAAAAGCATTAAAAAGATATACATCGCAATCATTTAAGATGAATCCCTAAAGCTTTGTATGTATCATCTGACTGAATGGAAAGAAATAACTAATGGGTAGACTCACCTTTCAAGTAAATGGCCAAATGAGTCAGATGGACCCAACACAAAATAGAAGAATGGATGCTTAAAGCATTATAAAATCCTGGACGTTCCGTTTAAATTATTTGGCTAAAAGAAAAAAATTGTTGTAGATGCGTACGCAGTAATTAAAATAATTTGTAAAAGAAGTGTTTTATCCTTCTGTTCTATGTTTTAAAAAAGGACACAAACCATGCAAACACGTCCTTGTTTAATCAGATATAAACTGAAATAAAGCAAAGAGCTTATTTCGAATTAATCATCATACAACAAAATACTGGTTTCAATATCGGATAGGAAAGGAAAAAAAAGCAGTCACGTATAATTTCCTTCAAGGGTTTTTAATTTAATAAAGAAATGTGTAATTCTTTCAATGCAGGTGCTTCAAACTTAATTTGTATCAACTCCTCCCACAACGACATATAAACCATCAACTGAACATTGGCGTGTGTGTACAAACATCTGTAACTTAAAAAACTTTCATAAAGTAAGCTTGAGACCAACACTTCAGATGGATCAAATGCATAAAACAATTGTTTGTGAGAAACAAAAAGCCTACACAGAACACTTATTGTTTATACTCGTTTCTATTCTCACTGAGTGATATTAACTTAGTTTTATTACAATGAAATGATTGCATGACTGAAAATGTCAAGTATACATCTACCCTGAGCATCTAATTCATCTTAAAGATTGACTGCGGTATAGACATATGGTCATCCCTTCGCCTTCTTCCGACCCTTGCCATAGTGGGACGTCCGTTTGCTTGTGCGGGATGTATAAATTAACAGCAATGTCCAGTAACAATGGGAACGTTAAATCTGAAGCCCCCCTGTAGAGAGAGTGTCACGCTCTCTGTTATATAAAACAACTCTTTCAGGGGTCAGTAGGGGGCATGTTACAAGGCTGAAAAACTGTCCTTATCTAATGTACTATTATTTTGCTGTCACATTCCTAATTTCCCTCCCTTCATCCTGGTCGACCCTTTTTGCAGGACCTACCTATTGAATTAATTGTTAATTCATCATCGTCGTGGACAGGCATACAATACTTGCCACTTACTATAAAGCAAAACACACAATCATTGAATCTTCAATTCAGCCGAACAATGTTCGATCTTCAAACTTGTGGTAGAAAGGTTTATTTCTACCCTCAGCGGGATTTGAACCCATGCGTCTCTGACAATGTGCAAGTAATGTCTGCATTCTGTCAAGCAATCTAAACCACTCGGCAAACAAGGTATTGCATCTTTATGCCACAATACATTATGTACTGTGTAATAAGCACAAATGTAGCCAAAGATAATATGAAATACTTGATTAACGAAAGCTAAATTGTGATACAGCATAGAAAGCTGAGCGGTCAAATTTTCTTGACAGGGTGCAATTGGTGTTTATTTTAGATATGTTATTTTCTAGACAAAGCATACAAAAAAAGTTTTATGCAAAGAATTAGAAACCAAATAGCCCGGATATTAATCCGTCTTCCTGTTAGAATGAAACAACTGCTTTTGAATGATTATATAATGTACATGTATATATACCGTATCTTACTTGGTTGCAATTTTGTGTTTCCAGGACTTGATCACGACAGACCAACATAAGTCAGGATTCAAATATCAAGGTAGTCAGTATAGGCAAAATCCGTTTGAAACCACTAAAAAACACTTTGAGCTTGCTTAAAGATAGAGTGTATCTTCTTCATCACTAAGCATATTATTGGAAATATATGATTCGATGTTAAATTAAAACGAAATAGTTCTTATGCCCCACCTTGACGCATTATGTTTTTGGGTCTGTGCGTCCGTTCGTTCGTCCGTCCGTCTGTCTCGCTTCAAGTTAAAGTTTTTTGGTTAAAGTTTTTGGTCAAGGTAGTTTTTGATGAAGTTGAAGTCCAATCAGCTTGAAACTTAGTACACATATTCCCTATGATATGATCTTTCCCATTTCAATGCCAAATTAGAGTTTTGACCCCAATTTTACGGTCCACTGAACATAGTAAATGATAGTGCCCGCTTCAGGTTAAAGTTTTTGGTCAAGGTAGTTTTTGATGATGTTAAAGTCCAATCAACTTGAAACTTAGTACACATGTTCCCTATGATATGATCTTTCTAATTTTATGATAGTGCGAGTGGGCATCCGTGTTCTATGGACACATTTTTGTTATCGTATATTTTCGGACAAATACATAATTATAACACTAAGGAAATGGTAACCACTTTCTGTTCTGCCGCACGATATGTTTACAAGTGGTGTTGCTACGATGTTAGAGAAGCATTGGTCCAAATCCCCCTATGGGAAGAACAAAATTTTGTTACCCCATTTTGCATATTACCGTTGTTCGGCTGAATCTTACACAAGGTATATGTAAAAGTGTGTACGCCCTATATAACCCATGGAGGTTATCAAATGGAGATCGTCTGTCTTAAAGTCGTTACATATTGTGAGGTAAAGAAATAACAAGAAAAGATTTGACAAGTACAATTCTCAGAGATTGTGTTTAAATCCGAGAGCTGTATTTTGATTGAAAAGGACACCACAATGTACACTGTAATATAGTTGGAAAAATCAATTAGTGTCGTGTCCTCTTACACATGTTACATGCATGTCTCGACCAGGGTTAACATTTTCTCAAAGCTATAACAATCAGTAAAAATAGAATAGACTATCTATTATACATTATTAATATGAGGTATATGAGAGAGGCGAAAGGTCCTAAAGAGATATTCGAACTCATAAATCAATGATAAACTGCCAACGCCATGGCAAAAAAATGGAAAACAACCAACAGTATACAAAACAGAACTTAGAAAATCAAAGACTAAACTATAGCACGTATGTCAAGGAAAAAGCAAATATACAAAAACACTGAAGTAATGGACAACGAATGGTCGACATTCATTATTCCACAATAACCACCTTAATATATTATATGTCAAGCTCTAAGTTGCCTCGTGTCTAGTCAAGTTTTAAACAATAGAAATTATCAAAGCTATCTTTTCATGACAAAATTCCTAAAAAAACGAAAACATGAACATGCAAATAACAATCGATAAGGTATATAAACTCGCCAAAAAAATTCCAACACATGAAGGTTGACCTAATCTTGTAAGTATTAAAATCTCTTTTTGAGAAATCAGGTTTAGTTGGAAGTGTAGGTGTAGATCACACTAAATGACACAACCAGTTAAAACAATTTCAATGTGCTTAAAAGATATAGTTTAATATCATGAATATGTATTGGTGATATACGTGAATAACAGGAGACCGCACATGGACTTCATTTGTGTAAAAGTTATTACGATTCCCTAGGAAAGTTTTTACTTTGATTTGTATCTTCATAATGAATTAATGACATTTGATATCGGTGAACCGTTGTTGCCTTAACAATAGTTACATTTACATATCCTTCTGCCTTCCAGTTGTTTTTTTATATATTGTTTAACAGATAACAACGGAAAACATAAATATTTCTTCATAATTTTTTAATGAATACACAAAAACGTAACAATAATATCGAGTGAAAAAGCTTTCAATTTGCTATGTACATGCACGCATACAAAAAGTATTCAATACATACTGACGATCAATTCTCTAGAACTACTTTCATGTAGAAACATGTTTATGTTCTTTTTTCAAGTCAAGGAGTTTTATTTGGCAAAATCTTCAGGAATGCTAGGTCCTCAATGCTCTTCAACTCAGTACTTAGTTTACCTTTTTATTTGTTTTATTCGAGTGTCACTGATGTCTTTTGTAGATGAAACGCAAAATTATAAGCCTGAATCGTGGATGAGTTTTTTTTTCAATCTCAATGATGTCTTCCTCCATATATCCTATTGTTCTATTCTGAGATTTTTTCTTATCTTAAATTCAACTATTCACTTCCTTTTAGGGAATTTTCAGTATCTAAATGATGACTTATCTCAGCTGTTAATTAACTAACCAGAAAGAATTAATGGTATAAAACGCCTAAATAAAAAGCCTCGATCAACAGCATTCTTGACAATAGATACTTTTTTATATACGGATGTCTTTCTTTTCGGTTCCCCTTATGAAACACGGAATATAATATACCAGACTCGATTTGCCCCCCGATCCTTAGTTCATATATATTTATTCAAGTAATATATAAATTTTCTCAGCTGTCATATGAGGTGTGTATACAGTAAGTATGATATGGTTTGTAGGATCATATTTTTATCCTTGACTTAAATTACATTACATAGTTTTATAAACAATCATATTAAATAACCTTGATCTAGTTACCATACTATAAGTATGTCAACAATTTAAACTTGGTCTAACATATTTGCTTTCAGCCTTCCATTGTTATATGTAAGGGAAAATGTATAAGCTACAAGCACTGTCGAACTATAATTTTCATATCATCCCATACCTATATAGATATGAGAAACAGCATAAAAAGTACAGGTTTGCTATACGTTCTCTTAAAAGAATAGTATATCTTTCTTTGTAAGGCTGTTGATAACAGTTAATTGAAACAAAATAAAAAAGTGAAATCTACAAACATATTAAAAGATAGTTTTTAGATCTTACCATTAATGCAAAAATAAATTAAAAACAGTTTGACCCAAAAATTGGCTTTATAATAAGGCATCTTATACAAAGATATTGCTGGGGGTGAAACCTTTTTGAGGAGTAAGACTGTTGTTCATTTTGTATTTTTTTTAAACAAAATTTAAAATAATTCCCCAATATATAGTTATTTACATAATTATGGCAGTTCAGTAAAATCAATTAAAATTCAATATAAATTCAGATATTTCAGATCATTTTATCTGATATGAGAATTATCACTGGTTTTTTTTTCAGGAAAATGTACTAAATATTCAAATAAATGGATTGGGAATTTACTATTTTTGCAGTCATATGGGCCAAGTGGCAATGATTTAAAGATGTGAAGTTCCTGTATATTCTAAATGCTGATATAAAATTCTTACTCTTTTCTCTGTAGTTATTTTCCTCAAAGAAAAGTTGTGCAAGTATTCGAATCAAACTTCGAAAATTTATAAATCTGCGATTTCTCAAACTTGGTGGTTTCATTGCTGAAACTAAATGCAATAAATCAAAACGATGTAGGATGCGACTTAAACACCGAATAACACTTAATAAAAATTCGTGGTTCCAAAGAGCTACCTTTATCGGGAACGCTTCAACAAAATTTAAAAGCCGGGGATGAAACATACGAGAAACGTTACTGGGCTTTATGACCAAAAAGGGATCGTAAAATAGTAGCCAAATATAATTTGCCTGAGAAAGTAAGAACTTTAGATTCTCAATAATTTCTTAATTTATAACTTGGGCTCTCTTTTCATACTTCTTCTCGGGTTTCAATATTAAATCAGTAGTATTGCACCTTATACTAGTATAGAACGTTAATTTAGGTTAACTGTTAGACTTCTTTTTTGGCTTCTGTTTCACTGGAGGAGGTTTCAGTGCCACTTTTTCTTTTTTCTTTTTATTTTTCTTGACATTTTCATAATTAGCATAATGTGACGATGGATCATTTTGTGTACCTGAAATCGAAACACAACAAAATTACTTACAGACACATCTACATTCATATAACAAAAGAGATATGGTGTCCATTTTTCCCAGTATTTGTTTCACACTAAGGTTCAAAATAAGATTTTTGTCACTTTGGTTATACCAATATCCGTTACATTAAAATGGCATCAAGTGGTTTACATTGTTGATTGAGACAAGTTTATATAATGGTTAAAAAACAATTGTTAAAATAGTTTAGCTACATGTATCCTTAAGAGTTCATTATTAAAACACGTTCTTAATAGCCCATACAATTCTCAAAGTACATTTTTTCTACTGTGCAAGTTACCATCGTTGGGTTCTGAATTGATTTTATCCTGCGTTCTTCTATATAGTACACATTCTCTTATTCTTTCAAGATTTAAAAGGGAAATTACTGTATATATGTATGTATTATTTTTTGTATGGACGTATTGTTGCAAATTTTGTATTATCGACGAATTCGCACGTATTCAATTACACGGTATTTCTGAAAATATCCAACATGAGAAACGGACTTCAAATATTTAAATGTTTTTGAATACGAAACAATATAAAGAAAGATATTTTCTTTATATAGATTAAGTGATTACAAATTTATTTAAATAAGTTTATTACTTTCAGAAGGGAAGTAAAAAATACAGTTTGTATTGTAATCTCAATCTTTGTTATTTTTAGTAATTTCATGTTGCTAACCGTGTATAATTTAAATGAGAAAGGGTAATGGTGTATTGTGTACAATGCCTTGAGAAGTGAGTATTGGGGTATAGTGCACTGTGTAATGGTGTGAAAAATAACTCGGAAGTTCTTTACATCTTTTAAGGCATGTACATAATGTGTATCACGGATTAGCGGCAATAAAAAAATGATATTATTTGGTTTATCACGTATCTATAGACAAACAAAGACAATGAACGAATAAAAACAATAAAAGCATAAAAAGTTCACTTCATGATGATGATGAACATTTTTATGTAGTTTAAAGTTGATAGGACCTACCTCCAACCAAAATATAAATCTATATTTAACCCAAACCTAAACCTAGGTCTTACACACATGGTCCTGCTTTTATTGTTTTTATGTTTTCTTTATGTCATCGAACTTGAGATAAAGAATACAACAGATACAGTTTAGTCTGCCCCATATCTTAACTTACATCTATAAATTGACAATGAGGGTTGATTGAAAACAAAACTTTACGACAAAAGAAATGATTTCAACTCCACAATTCTGAACTTTCCAGTTCTATGTAGCAACATACCAGCAGCGCCTGCATATGGAGTATATATCTCTCTGTTGAAACGATATTCCATGGCTTGCATTTCCTATCATGACCTCCTTGACAGAGGGTTATGCTTACAAGGAAGCTATTAAACCAGGGGTTTCAAGTGGTGAAGTTGACATTATCCCTTTGTAAATTTTACGGACGCCATCATGAGTTAGTTGACTGTTATGTTATGGAATATCAGTTTCACAGATTACGACGTATATGTTCGTAACCACTATCCTGTATCCTTTTCCCTGAATGTGTTATCTGAATTAGACTTATCACCGGGGTTTTACTTATATGAGCAACACGACGGGTGTCACATGTAGAGCAGGATCAGCTTACCCTTCTGGAACACCTGCGATTACACCCGATTTTTTGGTGGAGTTCGTGTTGCTTAGTCTTTAGTTTTCTATATTGTGTTGTGTGTTGTTGTTTGTCTGTTGGTCTTTTTCTTTATTAGCCATGGCGTTGTCAGTTTATTTTCGACTTATAAGTTTGAATGTCCCTTTAGTATATTTTGCCTCTCTTTCATAATGTATCGACCATTTCTCCATGACGCATTACAAGTATTGATTGGTTATCAAATTCTAAGAAAAAACTCTAAATGATTAATGCTGGTAACCATGCGCCAAACACGTGTTTCGTGTTAATTTATATTTTCATCCTTATCAACTTTGGAAGACAAAGCATTGTCCACAATGCAGCGTAATATGCATACCAAACATGATATTTACCTGTTGGAGACATTTGTAAGCTATCATATGGTTTATCAGAGTTCGAAGGTCTTCTTACAAGTTCATCATAATGCTTCTCGCTGAAAATGTAATAATGCTAACGTAGAAACTCCTTACAATGAAACTGATCAATTAAGATTTATAATATATGAACTCATCATAGATACCAGGATTAAAGTTTGTACGCCACTGTTTTTGTCTTCGAAACGGTTATCCGTGACGCTCGAATGAAAACCAGTTGAAAAGGCAATTATAAAGTAAGTATATAAGCATATTCAGAATAAAAAATCTTTGTACATGTATATTTTTTCTAATAATGCTGAAGATATTACTTCTATCGATTGTTTCAGGTTAGATGAGTGTAGAGCGCTCACAAACCTGTTCAACACCGTCACATTCTATATGAACCTCCCTTATGGAAAAATAAGGCTTCTTGCAAATATTTGCGGCAATGTTGCTGCAAATATTTGCGGCAATATTGCTGCAAATATTCATTTTTCGTATGCAAATTAGTTTTCTTGCAAACAGTTGCTGCAATATTGCAATATTGCAGCAAATGTTTGCAGGAAAATCAGTAGCTATGATTGTTGCAGCAATATTGCGGCAAATTCATTAGCTGCAATGTTGCAGCAATATTGCAGGAAAATTAATTTCTTGCAATATTGCAGCAAATCTTTCAACAATTTCAGTTGAAAAATTAGGAATTAAAAAACTAAGCATTTAAAAAAGTATGATTTAATAATAAAACAAAATTTTCTCTGTCCTCTATAGGTTGTTGTGTTACATATCTGTGTATCCTTTAGTTCTGTTTCTCTGTACTCACTGTCCTTAAAGTTGAATTTTCTGATTTCAAATACTGCAAAATAAAAGTTGAAGAATTTAGCATACATTAAAAGAATAACTAAACATTATAAAGATATAAAGATATAAGTTACTACTATATATTGTAAATTCTGGACTTGTAAAATGAAAATAACTCTTTATAAAGATATGATTACAGACCAATTTTTCCAGCATTTGTTTCACTTAAAGGGTCAATGTCTAAAAGTTATCAAGTCCTTCTAGAAATTGCATATTACTATACATTTAACCTTATGCCAGTACTAGGTTCTTATTGCTTTTTTGAATATTTGTTTTTCATTGAACTATAACATAATTGGTCTTGTCTATTCTTTAAAAATTTTGTGATTAGTTGTGTATATATAAAAGCTAAATATTGTTGCCATTTGTTGAAAGACCTCTTATTGGCAGTCAAATCACAGATCTCTAATTTAATACCAAACTGCTTTTATTAGAAGATTTCTTGTTTCAATTTAAGTAATGTACTTTCTAAAACATATAGTCTTAAATAGATTTAAAAAAATATCTCCTGACTTACACAATTTTAATAATATTCATGTGCATAAATCTATTGTCTTATACAAATTTGTCAACTCTATTAAGTTAAGAAAACTCTTTGAATATCACTATTTTGAACTGTAAGAGCAAGCACTTATTCAAAATGGTGGACATTCAACTCCATTGTACTTACCAAAAGATGTTATCCAAATTATGTGAAATCACTAATCTTCCTAAATCCAAGAGTCATGTCAACTGAAGGCTATCATATGCACTATCCAGTGTCAATAGAATTAATTGGAACTTTTGGATCTAAATCCATTGTAAAATTCATATTACTTTGTTCATGATAGAAGACATCTTTGTTTGTTGTATGCATGTTCATGTCCAGTTCAAATTTTGAATATGTTGATCAAGGTTGCTTAGGGTATTGTGACAGTGTGATCCCTTTGAAATTTGCCCCTAATTATAAATATCAATTGCCTAAATCTTGAATATTTGTTATATATTATAATAAAAAAATAATTATATGTATATATTTTTTTTTATCTTTGATGTTATAAGTTATAATGGAAATATATACAAAGAAGAAATGCTCTACCCTTAATTTGGCCTCAAACTCTGTGTACATTAATTTATGGTACTTCCTGTCTTTACCACTACACAGAGATAAATTGAAACCAGATGGCACATTACATTTCTATCACCAGCTCATATTACTAATTGAGATGAGAAAGATAATTTGTGTATACATGGTTTTAAAATAATGATACTAGAAATTAAACAAAATGCAACCTGCAGGTGAGGCTAAATTCATTTGATGGAAAATATTAGAATTAAAAATATTGTTCATAGAAAAATGTCACAAAAAATTGACAAAAAAGCATAATAATACATGTAGAACAAAAATTATTATGACTCAATTATTTAGATTAAACTTGTTGAAATAAATACCAAAGTATTCTTGAAATTCTTTCCTTACAAAATATCATATAAATGTGATGTACAGTTTAGGAAATCTAAAAATATAAGCATTGTTATTTGAAGATTTATTTAAAATAAATTATTCAAATATCCAGATATTTCTGAGTAAAATAAAGTATGACGACAACAAATTTAGATAGTTAGAAGTATCCATAACCAAATGTCCAAAGAAACAATATGTTGTGTATTATTTGAACCTTAAATCTTAAAACAAATAATCATATGTAATATTTTAAAATGCTTGAAATATTGGTGCAAACTATCTGATTGTCTGACATTATTAAAGAAACTTTTCTTGCAAAGTTGTTGCAAAAAGTCATTCCTTAAATAATAAAAGAAAAGGTTCCTGCAACTTTCTAGCAAACAAAGTCTTTCTTGCAACATTGCAGCAAACTTGCTGCAATTTTCTTGCAAACAAATTTTGTTGCAGTAACATTGCGAGAATGTTGCAGGTAGCTGCGACAACCTGCAACTTTCTTGCAAACACTTCTTGCAAACAAATTTGTTTGCTGCAATATTGCCGCTATATTGTTGCAATATTGCAGCAAACTTTTCATTTCTGTAAGGGCTGTCCCAAGTCTGGAGCCTGTAATTAAGTGGTTGTTGTTTTGTGCTGTCTGTTTTATTTGTTTTTCGTTTACTGTTTTGTCATAAGTCATGATGTTGCTTTTTTGAATTGTTTTACATGTAGTCATGTTGGAGCCAATCATGGTTTACTATACGGTATGGGTATTTTCAAAGTTGAATGCTATGCAATTAACTGTAACTACTTATATCGTTATCTTTTGGATTACATTGGGTACATTTTTTATGTTGTTTCATTGGCAATCAAACCACATCTCCTTATATTATATTCATGTCTGCTAAAACAAATTGAAATATAATATCGACCGTAACATTTGTAGTCAAAATATAAAATATATTAAATGGGCTAAAAAGGGAATCTCGATAATAGAAATAAATAAAAGCTACCAAAAACATATTATTCAAATATACGACTTATGTATAAAATATGTATTTCCAAGAGTGTATCGGAAACTTAAACCTTATCTATTATCATCATATTGTACATGACGCTTTCTTTTGTTTCGATTATTGGAACACCGAAGTGGAATATAAGAGTTTTACAGAATATGAAGGTATCGTAAGTCACACAGACATAAATAAAAAAAATACGGTTTACTTGTGTTGAAAATATCACGTAAAGACGGAAGACAACGGGTGCCACATGTAGAGCAGGATTTGCTTACCCTTCCAGATCACCTGAGATCGCCCCCAGTTATCGGTGGGTTTCGTGTTGCTGAGACTTTATTTTTTCTATGATGTGTTTTATGTACTGTTGTTTGTCTGTTTGTCTTTCTTTTTCTTTTTTAGCCATGGTGTTGTCAGTTTATTTTCGACTTATGAGTTTGAATGTCCATTTTGGTATCTTTCGCCTCTCTTTTGCTTGCGCCCATAAAAAATTGGCTTCCGATTTTTTTTTTAATTTTTTTTTTTATTTATGTATTTGCATTAACTTGCACTGGACAAAAGTGTGTAGTTGAATAAACTACAGATTTTTTACAGAACCTTAAAGCTTTGTTTAAAATGTCTATTTAAAAGGAAAATTGTAATGAAAAAATAACAGCCAATGTGAACAATTCTTATTTGGATTTATGTTCCTACATTACGTCCTCCATTAGACATTAAATCTTGGACGACTATTTGTTCACTGAAGTTATAAATACGATTTTTTTAATATGATATAAATCACATTTTAAACACCCCATTCTTTTAACAGAGTAATTTAGTATACCTTTCATTATCATCATTTGTTACTTCCATATTGACGTTGCCCTCTACAATAAAATGTTTGCAATGATCAATGAGATATTTCAAGGTGATCATACTCAAGTATATGCGCGACAACTTTGTTTTATAGTATGGCAATGAACATAAAAATTACAAGAGCATCATGTTAACCAAACAATATGAAGCGAATTTACTTTTGGATACCTTTAACAGAAAATATGCAAAGTTGATGACCTTAGATGGATTTGGCTATTATTTGTAGGTCCTGTTAGGTCATATGCCTCTGTAACTGTTTCGATTTGTATACATCCTTGGCTTACAAGTATTCGGCTTTGAGCGTTCCTGCTAAATGTTAATCATAAAAAGCGTTTTGGGCGCATGTCATTTATAAAGTGTTGTTTTCATTATTTTTTTTCTTGCTGTACATTAAAATGAATAATATCAGATGTATAAAAAATTGAAACAAGTACACGCTTTAATGTACGGCAAAACAGAAAATAAATCCACCTGCTTTGTGGATTGAATATTTCCAAGACTACCACAGCAGTCATTTCGAAAAAATCACCCAACAATAAGTCCTGCAATATTAAGTCGCTGTGATAAGCGCATCCATCGTATTTAGCATTTGAGCCATTGTATCATTCTCTTTATAACAGGTAACAATAACTTGTTTTAACTGTGTCTTTACTATTAGAATACCTTGGGGTCCATTGATGGTGGTGTTCACATAGTGTGTTTGTTTCGTATTCATGTATGGACTTTCACCTTTATTTGATAACCTACAAAATGAAAAAGGAACAATGATAATAACAACCATATGTCGTTTATCTAAATGTTAAAGAACTCTTAAAATTTCCAATTTTGGCAGCTCTCAATTGCCCAAATCGAGACAATATATATATTTATATATGCACCATATGCGCCATACACCATACACTTTATTAATTCATACCAAATTACAGCATACACGTTTATTTGGAAATATACACCGTATCTTTGCATTCTTCTATATTTACAAAAATAAACATTGGGGTTCTTTATTCGAGTTAAGATTGTCATGAATAGAAAGTCAGTCGTTTCAACATAATCAGGTTTCCGTCGCAGCAATAATACAAATTAAACGAATGAGGTAAACTAAATAAAGCATTTGACACTCCAAGTTAGTTTCGTATTGCTCAGTGTGTTGTTTTATTGACTGCGTTTGTCTTTTCGTATTTTTGTATTTTACCATGATGATTAGAAAGAGGATTGTGATTGTCCCCTTGGTAAAGCATGTCGATTTTTGACAAACAATAACGAAATGGAGAAGTTCGTTCAAGCTCACTTTCAGAATGAGTGTGAAACGTTCAATCGCACATGCTGATTGTTTTACCTTATCAGAAATGTTTAGTTGTATTATTCAACGCAGTCCATCGGTAATTAAAGTTCACTTTATTACTGAACGGAGTATTTTTCCCCAATTCGAAAATTCTAATATTTTATGTACTTACAATTATAACAAAGTACAAGAAAGATGTGGATTTTTTTAAAATCAATTAGGTCTTGTTTTCCATTTTCTTGATTTGTATTTTTTTTAATCGAGTTATGATATTTGAACATCAATAAACTAATGCTGCATAAATTTAATGCGTTTATTAAACAGGCAAACAAAACACGTATAATGACAGAAACTATCTGATAGTTGTTTCAAATTACTGATAATGAACTAAACATTTATGTTTCAAAGGCATAGTTCTAATTATATTTGTAGATCTTCTAGCTAAAGTTAAATTCACATGTGGAGTAGATCTGCTAACCCTTTCGGTGCACGGAGGTCACCCTTGTTTTTGATGGGGTTCGTGTTGTTCAGTCTTTAGTTTTTCTTTTTTGTTTTTTGTTAACTGGTGTTTGTCCTGTGGTTGGTTTTCGTTGTTTGCCATGTTAAGTTTGTCATCGACCTTTGATCTGGATGTCGCCTCTCTTTTGCACAAAATGTCATCATTTTACTCAAGTTATACTTTAAGATAGAAAGAGGACAAGATTTAACGAATCCACTGACAATCTGGTAGTATGAAGTGACCACCAGAGTAAACATGAATTAATACAAGTTGTTGATGTATATTTTCTTCAGAAGCTATAACATACCTTGAAACTCTTTGGATGCACGTCGTAATACAACTAGGACATCCACAGGGTGAACTCGAAAGATCAGTTGTGAGTATTCTAAACTCTAAAAAAAATCAATTGCACTTGACCTTCAAAAACTGTTATAATGGCTATAATATTTTTGATAATTGTTTTAGGAAAATAGTATTCTGTAATGTGTTCAACTTGGCAAATTAGCGTTCAAACACATTATATTACCACTTTGGTTAAATAGTGTGGGCATAGAACAAGGCTTATTAAAATGCATATTATATTCTAATTCGTGTTTATAACAAAGCCCACAGTACTAAACTAAACGTTGAAACTTGCTGTGTAAGTGATTGTAAGTGATTATTCCTTTTTATCGATTGAATCGTTACCAAGTACCAAGGTTTGTGTTGCTTATTCTCTTCTTGTTTGTGTATTAGACAGTTTTGTCCATGGTTTTGACTGTTTTCTTCCACTAGAGGTATTTGGTTGCCCCCCCATGGTATGAAATTCATCTTTTTAAAAATATTCATTTAGGCAACAACATAGTAAGAAATAGTATAAAAAATGACAAACTGAGAATAACATTCTTATTACAGTCTTTACTAAATGTGTTTCTTTTCAAGATGGTGCAGTTAAGGTTTTTATGTTAATGATTTGTTTGGTGAATTGCACTTTAATTTCTTTTTGTTAAATTGTCAATTCAAACGTCAAAACTTTCTACTTACTGCGTAGTGCAATCAACGCTATGACTATGATGATGAGCAGTAGAGCTATTGATATCAATACAATTCCTCCTATTAGAGCACCACTAACTTCAGAATCTTCTGATGCAGCTGAAAAATAGCAAGTACAGCCATAGGTATTGAAGATTATCGAATGATTGGTTGAATGTTGTTTGTTGGACAACAAAGTGTGTATATTTTCCTTAATACTTGAATGTATAAATATTATGAATCATTAACGAAAAGATAAATATTTCATGAAATATACACAATAGTTTACCACGTGACAGCACAAAAAACAAGGATGTTTGTACAAAATGAGTATATAAAATTCGTATTTTCTTCTGACATTTTAATGGTGTCTACAATATGATTTTTTATTTTTATAACCATCATCCTAGTATACGGAATGTTTATTTTAAATTATTTCCTTCTTTTAATGAAGGTTTTAACTCGAGCTTTGACTAAGCATTAACGATTTATTAGCAATATATCTTTAAGCTTGCCGAAAATGAGGACGCCTATTATTTCCGTGGCATTGTTTTAAGTCTTAGGGCAAAGAAGTGTACCCCATGCAAAACTCGAACCAAAGGCATGTACTCCTTATTAAACCAGATACACCAGAAGCTCAAGATTTTCAGTCGCTAAATAGTTACTATTTGTATTTTCAATAAAGTCACTCAATAGAACGACAAGAAAAGTGTACTATTTGTTTATACAAAACTATAAAAAATAATTGATTTTCAAATCATTTCATATTATTAAAATGATCACTGCTTGGGTTACTAGTATACACGCACCCGTAGTTGTACATGTGTATTTATTCGATTCAGTCTGTCCTAAACCATTTTTAGATTCCATTGTAAAAGTATACTTTGTAGATGGGGCAAGATTGTCCACCTGTAGCAAGTATATGTCATCCTTGTTTGAAGATCCCTCAAAAGGAAAGTAATTCATTCGCCCACTGTTTGTTTTGTATTTTACTGTAAAGTTTTCACCAGGTACTACTGTCATATCTGGAATCCAAGCAATTGACGCTGTTGTGGCACTTGTACAAACCACAGTTATTTTGTCTACTTGTGTCGGTCTAGCTGAAATATATATACAAAAGCCTTGCTTAATTCAATTTAAAAAATGTCCTTCATTCATTTGTAGGTTGCTCTTTGTAAATACAGCTGTTTCACAAACCACGCCTCTTTTGGGGAGATATAAAATATTCATAGATATTTATTTTTGTTTACGTACTGGTTCCCAGATATGATCTCTATATTTCATCTCGTAGAGACATAACTTGGGAATGTTACCAGTAAATATACACATGCATAGCGGTCAAATTGAAATTTGTGGAAGACCTAAAGTCAAGGTAGGGGTAGTATATTAAGTTTAAACTCTTAGAAGTTCGGGGCATATAAATGTTGAAAATATGCCGCACAGCCCTATATTTTGACCTTTGAAAAAAATAGTAGTGCATATGAACTTTCCATTCTAGGATATCACTTTTTTCAAAACTTCATAGTAAAAGTAGTACAGTTTTAGCCGTAAAAGGAGTTCCTATTGGAAATTGCATTGTCGATTCTACAGAAATGCAACCTGTACATTTCTCTGACGTTGAAAAATAATACTTTCGTATGCAGCAGTTTTTCGTGAGTTTCCTTTGATAAGTAATTGCCCTATAAAAATTGACGAATAAAAACATATCGATGTCATTTTTTTAATCTATCTGGTGTTATGTAGTAGCCGTCTCATTGACGTGTCCTAACATCTCTTTTGATATTCATATTATGCTTAATGAAAGCTTTAATGTGTTAAGGTGTTTGAAGAGTTAAAAATAATGTTCCTATTTAAAGCAATTTAAAAGAAGAATATCAATAATACCGCGGCTAAACATCGGTCATTTCCATATGTTTCAATCATAGGAATTTTGACGTTCCTGCTTTACATTATTTCTGTGGTTATTTTGTTTAGGGTTGTATTTATTTTATTTTGGGTTTTTTTTTTTTGGGGGGGGGGGGGGCAGGTTTTTTTATGACGACGGAGGGAGTAAAATTATTTTAATCAAATATCCACTTTTTATGCTGTTGTTTTTATATAACCTCGATCACTATATTTAGTTTGCAAAGCAGAACCACGATGAGTAGCAAGTAATGCCTGAAAGTAAAATAATATTTATACATGTTGTACGATAGGTGAGTTTTGAAAAGTTCCGATCTGATCAATATTATTCCATATCTTAGGTAAGGAAAACATAGGTATTAATATGTTGTAAACATGAAACACGATGATTTGAGACGCTCCTGGTTTCGCCCAGATAGATTTCATGCGATTCCTTTGGGTTCTTTTCTTTGTTTGTATATTTGAAATGAACTCAAGAGTCTTGAACATCGACAAGCTATTGTTCCCCTCTCATATTTTTTTTTTCAGGAAAATGTTTAAATATGAAATAAATATATGAAGCAAGGTTTATATTCAATACATATGTTAGTAATTTTTCTACCGCAATGAGGGATAACACACTCAAGCTTTGTAATACAAAATAATATAGCTTAATATTCAAAATGACTAGATTGTCGTGGTAGCAGTACACAAAACAATGTCTCTGTAGGGAGTTGTTCACTTCCAATCAGACCACATCTCTTAGTTGGGGAGTTGTCCGCTTGTAATCAGACCACATCTCTTAGTTGGGGAGTTGTCCGCTTGTAATCAGACCACATCTCTTAGTTGGGGAGTTGTCCGCTTGTAATCAGACCACATCTCTTAATTCTTATAAGACGAGTACTGAGACTTACTATAAACTATTATATTGATATTTGACGAGTCATCAGTGCCAATGGTGTTTCGTACAGAACATTTATAAGATCCAGCTGCTGTTCTTCTAATACTATTTATCTGTAACCGGCGGTTTGTAGTTGACCAACTTGAACTTGTTTGGCCAATCCACCGGTATTCGCAACTTGGTAAACAATCAGCCAAGCATGTCACATTGTTGAAGTTACTTAATTCATTTGCAACAAACTCGTTACCTGCAGGTGATAATCTTATGTTTTCTGGTGCATCTGAAAATAGTTTTATTTAAAAATATATAAAAACAAATTCTAGGAGTCTGTAGTTCAGTTAATGTCGTTCGTTGCTGTGCATCGTTGTTTTTTGTTTATTGTTTTGTGAAAAGATCGGGCCGTTAGTTTTCTTGTTTGCATTGTGTTACATTTGTCATGTCGGGGCCTTTAATAGTTTGCTATGCGTTAATGATTGTGCTTGTTCTTGAAAGGCGTATGCGTGTCTATAGCTTCTAATTTCCACGTCATTTGGTTTCTGGAGGAAAGCTTATTTTAATTTTTTTTCTTACCGGTACAGTGCTTACTCTTTAGTTACATATATCAATAGTATGTGTTATGTGGAGGGAAGTCTAGGCGAGTTATAGTGATTAACCAAGTTAATAGTTCAATAACATATCATCTGGTGCAGTTAGTTTGGTACTGACAGTTCCCGAGGAAATAACAATTTACGTAGCCAGTACTACGGCACTGGCATGAAAATACGGATACTATTTTATTAAAATATGCTGTTATAAACTTTTAGAAATCATTTTAAACTAAGGAATGTATCTCCCTTATACATAGCTCCAACTCCTTGACCGGGTGTGTCTGTGCGTTTGATCCTATTAGAGCTTTCTTACATTTTAACAAAACAATACAAACGAACATAAAGGGAGCATGTATTGCATTCCAACGATAACACTGAGAGTCTTTATTTTATCCTGTAAATAAACTCATCATAAATACCAGGATTGAACTTTTGTACAGGCGCCAGACGCGCGTTTCGTCTACAAAAGACTCATCAGTGACGCTCGAATCAAAAATAGTTAAAAAGGCCAAATAATATTGGAAGTTGAGGAGCATTGATGACCAAAAATTCCTTAAAGTTTAGCCAAATACAGCTAAGGTAATCTATTCCAGAGGTAGAAAAGCCTTAGTATTTCAAAAATTCAAAGTTTTGTAAACAGTTAATTTATAATTATGACCATATCAATGATAATTCATGTCAACACAGAAGTTCTGACTACGGGGCTGGTGATACCCTCGGGGAATAAAAACTCCACCAGCAGTGGCATCGACCCAGTGGTTGTAAATAAACTCACCATAGATACGAGTGAAACGATTTTCTTTTCTGAATCAAATGTATCTTTAAAAATATAAGCATATCGCAAATAAAACACGCAATTAATATCTAAAACAATACAAATACTTTAAAATACACTTCCATATATGTCCGATACGTTGCTTATGTGAGTCACGATAACACACATTTGCGCGGGAAGTGTTTACGCATGCATTTATTGAAATGTTTAAACCATTAACATTTTAGTGAAATTCTTGAAGTATGCTATTCTAAATTCAACGACAAAATTCATAATTATTTTTTATTTTTTAATGACTATGCCATCATCAAATTTTCAAGGTAAATCGTCATGATTTGCCCGACAAAAATGCTACAATTTATGGGAAAAGTTATGAAAAACAATCTTGGGGAAGAAAAAAAAAGATTTTGGGATATAGCTTTTTCTTTTTATGTAAAAGAAAATAATGCGACACAAAAAAATAGCAACAAGTTATTCGTATATGTCTTAGCTGTGTATATAAAACATCAAGGCGGATATCCAGAATATGGGGCAAGGAATGTGTCTGCCTTGAGCTTTAATTTTAGAACAACTAGTTATAGATCTTGTTTTGTTTCTTTGCATACACATTTTAACGTCTGAATGTATATCAACAATTTTTGTGCACTATATATATTCTGGATTTAATGCTCATGATTCAACAGTAAACATACTTGAACGAAAAGGTAACAACACACTGAAAGAACGATTCCATAGCTCAGCGTAGAGACCTGTATCTACGTCGGGTGCATACAAGGCGACAAGGGGTAATACCCAGCTGGGAGAGGCAGGTAATATCTACAAAAGTTATCAAACGAGCCCATGATATATTTTAGGGGTTACTTATTTCAGTTTTACTATTTTATCTTGGTATTTTCTTTAGTTAAATAATGCAAAGATGTAATTTGTCTATTGGTGGGAAAAGGGGTATAGGTTGGTTGAGCACATTCTTTTATTTTTAGGGGTGTTTTTTCTTCTTCGGACGAGCCTATACTTAGCAAATTTTGTTAATTTATAGTATCCTTTACCATAGTTACCTCGTACGTCCCAAAATTCACATGGCGTACGAAAATGCAAGTTTGACATGTGTCGTTGCATGCAGTGTAATCGTCCTTGATAGGGAAACACTGAGGTCAAACCCATCTTAATCCCATCACCGCCTTCATTAAAAAACATTCAAAAGTCAAAATACCTTAAGGATCCCTCAAACGTGTCTTACGTATGAATCGTCAAGCTTACGTACCTTTCGTCTGTTGTAAGAAAGATCTATTTTGTGTCATCAGAACTTCGACGTTTGCATTTGGTTTTAGATTTTCAAATATTTTGATATTATGCATCACTGAAGAGACATCGTTTGTCAAAATGCTCAACTGGTGCAGTGAAATTGGTATCATAAAAGTTATTACTATCACTGGGTCGATACTTCTGGTGGTGAAATGTTAGTCCCTTAGGGTAAACATATATCACAAACCCTTTAGCCTATTACTTCGGTACTGACTGGCAATTCCCGGTATTATTTTATTGAAATTAGCTGTTGTAAAATTTTGGAAATCTTTTTTTAAATAATAGGAAAGTATTGATCTCTCTTTTATCAGTTCTTCACTGGTTATTTTATGTTTATGATTTTTATTTATTTTCCTTGACTAACAAACTGACGTAACTGTTTAAGCATGAGATATAAATAAGTTCTATAAAGAAATACAACTGATCATTCTCCATTGTAATTTGAATATCCGTTCATACCATAAGCAATTTTCCACTCAAAATTCAGTTAAGTATTTTTAAGTATTGTAAAATATATACTAAATTGTATCGTCAACATAATGTTTCTGCTACTTTCAGAACCCTTAAGGTGGCTGGGGTGTCTTCCTCCATCTTGGATTTTGAATAGCAGATAATAATCGGTTTAGATCTTTAATAAAATGTGCAAATTTCGAGAGTAGTATGTAATTCATGTGTAAGACTTTTCGTGTTAATATAGAAAGTTATGTGTTTTATCATATTTTACGGCTGTATTTTACAAAAAACAGAATACTTTTGTTTGATTCATATTTTTTCAACTGTGCCACATAAGGGGAGATAACTCAGATAAAGTAACTTTTATAATAGAATGTGTTATGAATTTACCTATTCTATGATGTAACAAGAAAACGAGTTCGGTGACCCCATTTTTTCTTTTTCTTATCTGAAAGCATATTATTAGAGCTATCTTCTCATATTTTATCTTAAAATTCTATGGTTTAGTTTTCTTTTTATCACAAAAAATTGGGTTTTCCATGCATAATCTATACAAAATCTGACAATTTTCCACAACCTGTAGCTCGAAAAAAAGCCCGGTGTCCCATACTTTTTATTATATTTTTGAAAAAAGCATGACATAAACTACTTTTTAACAAATTATGAAAAAATTCTATGGATTTTAATTTAGACACCCCATCTACCTTAAGTAGCATACTTACAATTTACGGTAACTGTCATCCTTTTTTCATTATTTGCAATCCCATTGGAAGCTTTACACTTGTACTGACCATTGTGTTTCTTTTGTAAAATGTGTTGTGGCAAAATATTACCGACTCGTTTTGTGCCATTAGGGTATATCCACTCAAAGTAACATGATGGTTCGCAATCAGCCGAACATTTTATGGATTTGATCGATTCACCTTCTGTCATTGTATAACTTGTAGTAGATGGAGAAAAGGCTATAGTATCTGGACCATCTGCAATTTGTAGACACTTTAACTTTGATGTGTATATTTGAAATTCAAATTTGTTAGCCGATTCATAAGAACTGTTCGTGCAACTCACGTGTGAGAAATGTTACATAGTACGATATACTAGTGCTATGTGAAATCATAATTGAATTCATGTCTTACTTTTAAAATTTTGACATAAATTCGATTTGTTTAAGTTTACTATTTTTTTTAAATCATGTCATATAGCATGTGGTTTATTAATTGTTGGCAGATCATTTTTGACTAAACGTAATTTAACAAAATAAAAGGAAAAAAACTTACGTGCCGTTCGTTAACAAGCTTTGAAACACAATTTGCACTAACGTTGCATTTTATAATATTTTCAATAATTTTTCATTGTGTGGTTTATAATTAAACTTTGAAAATGAACAAACTTTTATTTTATTTTATTTATTGTTTCGTTATTTGTTGACTTACCGCTTAACAATCCAAATGAAATGTTGTAACGACATGCGTTAAAACAAAAAGGCGTCAAAATGTTAAAAAGCACTTTGTAATACCACACAATATAAAAAAAGAAGATGTGGTATGATTGACAATGAAACGAAGTATACACTGTATTCTAAAACAACATGCTTCTAGTCAAACCAACAGTTAGAACAAAAACATACGGAGAGAGACGGTTTGATAGAGCGGCCGCCGTTTTATGGAATGACTTGCCGAAAGAACTGCGAAACACGGAATCTGTGAATGCTTTCAAGAAAAACATTATCCTTATTTATTGAGACAGGCTTTTCCACATAATTAATAATCGGACGGTATTAGACTTTTATTCGATCTCAGTATATATTTTAATGTATCATACTTACTTTTTATTTCATTTTTATTTCCTTTACACTTTTTATTTTTAGACATTTCTCATACATGTCATACTTACTTATTTTTTATTGCATTTTTATTTCCTTTACTCTTTTTATTTTTAGACATAAAGCTATTAGTCCAATTTCTAAATTGAAGCTCTTCTGTTGATTTTCTTTTAATATTTTTTTTTCAAAATTTATCTATATTTTAAAATTAATTTTGATGAATAATTTTTAATTTTCCTATACTGAGTTGTATTTTTTTTACGGTTTATATTTTGATTCTATTGCAACATTGACACATAGATTTTCTTTTTTAATTTTGTTTATATACATATATATATAATGTACTTGTATCGTTGTTTTTTTTTTATGCATTGTAAAGCGCTTAGAGTAAATGTTTATTTAGATAGGCGCTATATAAACACTGTAAATAATAATAATAATAATAATAATTGTGTTAACCGCGGAGATTATAGTCTTTGATATCTGTATAAGTTAATCAGATAATGCATGAACATTAACAATCTGTCTAACTCATCAACTTCTTTTGCGTTTGAATTCAGTAATGCTTTAGGTGATCTCATTGTTGTTTAAAAAGGTTTATCATATTTAGCAATGTTCGATGGGATTTGAAATACAGATTGTTTGGATAACTTACGTTCTATACATTACTTTCCTTTAACATACTTAAAAATAAATTGATATTTTATTTTAAAACATACTTACACAGCACCGTAATTGTGATATATTTACTGTTTTTTGCCCCTACCACATTTGTCGCTTGACATCGATACTGTCCCGAACGTGTCTTTTGAATATTAGCCAGTGTTAAATTGTCACCATTATAAGAGAAACTGTTTGGTCCAATCCATTTGACATTGCAAGATGGCCAACACGTCACTACGCATCTTATCGGGGCTAGTTTTCCGCTAATTGTCACATTGTATGAAGATGTTACTGGTGATATCGTTGGTACCGGTAATACTGAAACCAAAAACAGATGTGTAGTGTTTTAACGTATTTACAGCAAATTCTTTATTTGTATGAGGGTCTTGAAGGGGTCCTTCATATCTATATTCTTTAATTTTTAGGCCATTTTTCTCCATATTTTATACTTTTTGCCCATTATTCTCTATTCTATATATTTTAGTACCTCATTATTCTCTATTCTTTATTGTTTGGCTCATTTTTCTCTATTCTCTATATTTTTTGCTCATTATTCTTCATTCTGTAAACCCCCATCCACGCCCACCTTTATGTACGGTGTATAAATATAAAAACACGTATTTTAAATGTATATACTTTATTTTTTACTTTTAGTATGTGCTCATTTTATTTCAAGGTTAGTTTTTATAAGTATATCCATGTATTGTTCACATTCAGTTTACTTAGTGCGTTTCATATGTCAATTTCGAGTTCGTCCGACATTGGATGAAATAAAATTAAGCGCCAAAAAAGAGAACAATAAACGGGTGCGTTGACAGGGTAGGCGTCTTCTGCTATGCATGCCTTACCGGCATGTGAATCCACATTCATTTATAAAGTCACATGTAATCGGGACACTGTAATTTCTTTTGTGATTCTTGGGTCACAAATCTTATTGTCAAAGAATAAAATCTCTAGATCTGCAAAATTTGAGTCAGATATAGGGAATTATTTGAATTTTTGATTAATTTTATATTTGGATTTACTTTAGACAAACAATTTTCCACTCCGTAACTCCTCGCAGGCAATTTAGCTAAAATAAACTAAAGTCAAATAGTTTTGAACCAAAAGAATTTTTACATTTTTCTTTATTTGTTCCATTGAATTCCCGAATTTCCTGTCAAACTGAGGTTAAGATATGGGCGGAAATATAAATAATCTTCAACTCCTTCTAGACTGAATGACAAAAATCCAAACTTGAACAAACGGTCACTAGAAATGAAAAGGGGATTTTTTTTTACTGTTCACATTTATTTAATATTTGATGTATTAAAACACATATGAAACATACATGATGTTTCGCATAGTAAACTAAGTTGTTTTATATTTTTATAATGATGATTTTTAATTCTTTACCTTATACACTTCAAACGACGGTCATTGGTTTGTTTGTAGGAATATTACACAGTACACAAAATAATGTCTAAATTCCTTTTCAATGTATTACTTGCACACAATATTGTAACGATTTCAACATTGGCACTTCATTTTATTCAGCAAGGTTAAGACTAGTAAAATCTACCGCAAAAGGTATTTGAATAGTAACTTTATAAATTTCCTAAATGTGTGGCTTATATAATGCAATAGTCGTAATTAGTTAATATGTAACTTTGACTTCCATTTATGTAAAAAAAAAATATTATTGTTATATACAGCAACATACTAACATACCAGCCGGCTTCACTGTAACTGTTGTACTTTTAGGGATTGAACCACTTTCATCATTAAATTCACAATAGAAGGTCTCGTTAGAAGATGGTGTAGATGATGGTGTGTATCTCCATATCATTCGGTTGTTATTTTCATCACATGCACACGTTGATGAACAGAGAGTAGAAGAAGAATTCACGTAACAATTGTTAATATCATACTTAATGCTGCCTAAACCCCCAGAGTTACTGCGAAAGGTTGCTGTTCCGTTAACAATTGATACGCCTACGTTACATGTTAGTGTCAGTTGTGTGCCGCCATGTACATAATTCGGTGATGCTGTAATGTTTATACACGAAACATGTCCTACAAATATTGAATATATTCGATTAAAATATTTGAACCAAAACATAGGAAAATGCTTAGAGGCAATCAAAACAATAAGTTAAAACAATACAGACGACCCAATGACCAAGCGAACACGGACAAATATACAGACGACCCAATGACCAAGCGAACACGGACAAATATACAGACTACCCCATGGCAAAGAGAACACGGACAAATATGCAAACAACATTCTACAAAATATAACAAAAACCCTTAATACTGAGAGTCACGCAACTTCCTAACCTTAATTATATGTTTACTAGTATATCAGGAACAATTTTGGAAGAATTCATTTTTCATAAACTACGCAATATTAAAGGGAAATAATAATCATACACATTAAACCTAGATCATGTGTCATATACGCTTCATGAAGGTCATATTTGACAAAAAAAATCCATATTTTACCAATTACAAATTCTTGTTCAATTTATACACAAATGTGTCCAATAACTAATACCTAGTAAATATATTCTCAGTAACACCAAGCTTACCTTTCATTATGCAGATAATCGCAACAGACAATAAGACACCAAACATCTTAATTATTTACTGCTGATCTACAAGGGAAATAGAATATATTCAGTATCTGATGCGGTAAAACTGGTACCGTTAATGTAATTATACAGCTTTAAAATTTTTTTGGCATTTTTTATAATTTTCAATATTTTGTTCTTCCTAAAAATACTCTATAAAGCTTGCTGTTCGGTGTGAGCCAATGCTCCGTGTTGAAGGCCGTACCTTGACCTATAATGGTTTACTTTTATAAATTGTAACTTGGATGGAGAGTTTTCTCATTGGCACTCATACCACATCTTCCTATATCTATCATCAATGATATCAGGTTTATAAACTTACGTCACACGAGCGTTTCGTCTACAAAAGACAGTGATGCTCGAATAAAAAAAGTTAAAAGACCAAATAAAATACGAAGTTGAAGAGAATTGAGGCACCAAAATGCCGAAAAGATTTGCCACATACAGCTAAGGTGATCCATTCCTGGGATAGAAAATATAGTTGAAGATTAACATGCTTTAAAGTTAAATAGTCCAGCATACTACAGTAAAGGCACATAACGGAGGGTACAATAAACAAAATATAGCAAAAATCCATTATATAATACTTTGATAGCTGTTAACATATTATTCTATTCAATAATTTGAACAATTAGCTTGTTCCGAAAAAAAGTCGCATACCATATGTAAGACGCACATACACTCCTGCCATATACAACGTTCTGTCACCTTTCTAGTTACTTTAAAACAAATTCTAATCCGAAAGCATAACCTGAACATTGGCTGACCTGCTAAATCGTATTATGAAATGCCTGCATACAACTTTTACTCATCCTACATGTGGAAATAAAGATAAGTCATTTTGATCGTCTGCAAGGCATTGGAAGTAAAGCCGCCACCAAAGTCATTTTACCTTTGTTTCGCCTAACAAGATTTTAATCAAAAGATAATAGCAATATTAGCCGAAATAAAAATATTAAGAAAACGAACAAAAATTCTTTCATACACAAGTAAATTTCATTTTGATATGTCAAATATTTTTCAGCAAAAAATATCCTGTAATTCCAACTTAGGTTTTAAAAAATGTTCTTTGGCCATTATGAACCCTGTGAACTTTATCCTTTAACAGGCTTAAGTCTGATTGGCTTAAAATTATAAGATCACACCAATCTCAAACCACACGATTATCAGCAATGCAAAAGTAATTCGAAAAACCATAGTCTTCCTTATTCTTTAGTAAGCACTTGAATTTGACCCCTGGTTTTAGGAAGCTTATGTTGCTCAATCATTTATTTTTAAAATTTTAAGAGTCATATAGACGGATGCTTGAGTTTTTTTCTTTGGTTTGTGCTTGGTATTTTAGGAAAAGGTGGGGGGGGACGGGTAATTCTCATAGTTTTGTTTGTCTTCTTTTATTATGCTTATATAACTAATAACGATAATATACATATTCAGTAAGTATCTTACTAGACTGTTCGTTTTCCTCTTTATTGTATATGTGTGTATACTTGTCGTTAACCATATTATTCTGTGTGTTTAAGTTTCTCTTTGTGTGTTTGAACTGCGTATTAAGTAAGATCTTGTCACAAATATTAAGGCAGTCAATAATAATCTTAAATAGCTCTATGGCGCACACATTTTTAACAGACACTGATCTACAATAATACAACATGACGGGAGGAAAACATGATTAATTAGTTTAAAAATATAAAGAATACATAAAGAAAACCAATTTGAATAAGATATTTTACATTTAATTTGGGTGTGTCATCTTTTTACCTATACAACGAATAAACATCAATTGCACGAATTTCATAGTAAGGTATTTATATAAGACATTTAAATATTGGCATATATTTACCGAATCTGTTGTTTATAACTCACGATCAGAAATTTATCATATAAATCTCAGATAAATCATTTCAATTTCTAATGATTAGTAATTTTCTTCAATGAAGTATTCTGAATAAATGTTGAAAATCGTGCACCAAACTAGGAAGAAGGAACTAGTAGATCAAAAGTTTACATACATAAAAATAGATATTTAACAATTCAATTATCGGAGTGTATCTACATCACTCCTTTCAATTGGATAAATAAATAAAAAGGGCGTATATATATTGTTACAACATGTTCGATAAAATTAAATGTACAGTACATTAGTTGTTTGATAAAACTCAGTTACTGCACCGATGGTCCAGAAATTTAAAAACTGTATAAACAATTGTTCTAAAGTCAAATTATAAGTAAATAGTATTTACTTTATTGAATTATTCAGAAATGTGTAAGGGTCACCTTGATGTGTAAATTATCTTTACCAGCTTGGTCTACACATCATATCATTTCGAACGACCAAGTCGTAAATTACACATAAGTTTTTCAATATACGAAGGTGTGTCATTTGCAGGTATATATGGCTATGTATAAAAGACCAAACCTAATAACTGACAACAGATTTTGATTCTCGGTCTTAAACAAGTGTCAGCACGACTCGGCTGCTTCTCAATCGACAGCAATGTTGTACAATATCAAAGGCATTGTCAACAGGTATATATAAACTTAAGAAACTGATAGCAGAAGTAGTTTTTTCTGATAAGAGCTAACCATGCTACACCTTACAAACTGCACATATAATATCTACATTATACATTTTTTATTACTATTATAGGTTAACTTCAATGAGGCCGGTATCAGATGACAAAGAAATAAATTAAAAAGTCATCTAGAGGTCGAAAACCGGCCTTCGATGATACACAGATGATTACACAATAGGACCAACTGTAAATCGCAGCGAGTCTAGAGAAGTTGCAAATAAATCTATTAGAGACCGTCATCAATACCAATTTCCCTAAATGACAAAACTATTTAGATACTGACGAGGCTCCTTCCTTGGAACAGGCAAATGAACGTGGCGGGTTGAATTACGTAGTTTATGATGTCAGTGTAATAACAGAAAGAACAAGTATGATCAGCGAAGAAAATGCACAGCTGTAAAGATATTAACATTAAAGCATATTAAATAATGCAGTTCATTTTGAATAAAACTCATCTTTTTAAAAATAAATGTGAAATTGCAGATAAACATTCAGAATCTGTAATATTTTCAAAGGGTGTTCAGTTGACTCTCACTTTTCTTCAAATTGTCTGTGAATACGAATGAATATGGTGGAGAAATGTCTGAGTAAATGGTCCAATATGTTGTCTTCGCTTTTGAATAAAACTACCCTATCCATACGCAAAAAAATATTGTTTTCATGAATGTCGGTCATGACCTTTCAAAAATCCCCCCACCCGCTCCCCCAATAAACCGTAAGGGAGGCTAATACAATTGGAATTAAATTTAAGAACTTGCAGACAAGGTAAAAATAAGTAAAAAGTAAAAATTCTGCACTGCTTGGTATGGAACTAAATAGGAGAATGATTGAACTCCTAATTCTATGTACATAAAAGTTTGCTGTCGGAATTGACATATTCAAGTGGAGATAAGTTGTCAGACATTTTTTTTATTGAGAAGGTACCTGGCGTGTATCTTGCCTAGACTGTGTTAGGGATTTATTACCACAGAACAAGGATACATTTGGCACTGCCCCCTCAGTAAGGTACTTATGATCTTGAAACTTTTGCTTGGTTTAAATGTTGAAGTTTTATGATTAGGTCAGTTTAAGGGGAACCACTAATGGAAAGTCACTGATATTTGGTATGTACAATGTATTTGAAATCGCAATAGAATGTCTCATTCCATGGAGATTATTTGACTCAGCCCGCTAAGTCATGGTCTATTGACGTTGAAGCTTTTGTCTAGTTTAAATGTTATAGTTTAAGATTAGGTCAATTTAGGAAATTTAAGGAACCTCTGGTGGTAAGTTAATGATATTTGGTATACAGCTGTAATAGCTTGAAGATAGCTCAGTTCCATGGAGATCATTTGGCCCTGCACATTCAGGCATCCTCGTTCAGTGACTTTGCATTTTTTTGTAGCTTACTTGTTAAAAGTATTGCTATTTTAATTTCAAAATTTGCATTATACTATCAAACTTCATAAAGGCCAGACATATCTCTGTGTCAACAGTTTATTGTTTTAAAAAATGTTTTGCTTTCATATTTATCCATAGATTTAACCTGATGGCTTATCATGCTTATAGTCCAGTCAACCTATGCAATAAGAATTATAAAAATTAGCAAAATTGAAACATTGAGTTTTATGACCTTGGTGTCATCATATTTGATATACTTAACGTCTAACAAGAACATAGTAGAGGGTCTGGATGGGGTTAACAGAATAGAGAATAATAGACAAAATGTTCAGAATAAAGGGCAAAAATGTAAAGAATAGAGAAAAACAGGCTAAAAAAATAAAGAATAGAGAATGATGGGATGCTAAAATATAAACAATAGAGAATAGAGAATAATGGGCAAAATTTATAAAGAATAGAGAAAAAAATCGTGATTGTATCAGGAAACGGACAAAATTTCAGGACCAGAAATTAATACTTCGAGTCAAAACTACGATTTTATCAGAAAATCTCCGACACCAGGAAACCAGAAAATCTTTGACACCAGGAAACCAGGAAATATACCAAATGTTCCTCTGTTTTAAACTTAACAAATACTATTGTTTACGGAAACTAACAAAATTTCATAAGTAGAAATTACTATTTTGCGTCAAAATCTAAAGATTTTTATCATGAAATCTAAAAAAAAAAACAGGAAACAGCAACATGTGTCAAATGTAATGCAAATTAAGATTTTTTGTCAAAATATTTTCCGAAATATAAACTGAATACGAAATATGAAATATTTGACAAATCATATTTATGATATATATCTTAACCAAAGTTTTTATAAAATAAATCTTCCAAAGGTTCAAAGGTTGAAAATAGCATAAAATGTATATTATGTTCATAATGATCCTCCGTTGCCGAGATATTTAAGGTATGGATAGAACTTGAAATAATTTATAGTCATGAATCAGTTGTTCAAGTCGAGAGCTTGAGGAGAAGCCCCGACCATGACAAAATGTGAAACAATTCCAACGAAAGAAAAAAAAACCACCATGATTAATTAAACATTAAACGAAAAAACAAGACGACAGAGATCCATCAACGACAACTACTGAATTAAAGGCTCTTGTCTTGGGACAGACACATAAAGAATGTGACTGGGTTAACATGTTCGTGAGCGCTCAACCCTTTCCTAACATGGGACTGTGGTGTTATATCACAGCATAAGAACAAACTGTAAAATGCAGTTGGAAAAGACTTCATCATACTGGCACAAGCACAAACACACAACTAACATAAAGACACAAAGTAATGATTTAAGAGTGTTCGCATTTACTGAAAGCTAATTCAAAAGCAATTTCAACTAATAAAAATATAATGTTCTCCCACACTAAAGTATCAATCAGGATACATCCATCTGATTTAGTGAAAAATAAGTCATAAACAGTCTGAGAAAAGAATGACCTTAGAGATATGTATCTAATGTAAAAATATAAGTACATAGTATCAACAGGGTCATTATTTATCAACGTTCAAATATCTTACTTCTGTGTTAAATTGATAAGCTTTAAGTGTATTCCGGGAATCAATGATCAATAATTGATCGTAGGTTTTTCATAAAACAAATTTCGTTATTATCGTCTTTGTAAATGTATCCTATAAAAACAAGGAGATGTGGTATGATTGCCAATGAGGCAACTATCCACCAAAGTTCAAATGAAGTGGGTGTAAGCTATTATAGGCAACAGTACGTCCTTCAACAATGAGAAAAACCCATACCGTATGGTCGGCTATAAAAGGCCCCGACATGAAAAATATGAAACAATTCAATTGAGAAAACTAACGGCCTAATTTGTAACAAAACAATTTCCGAAAAACAAAAATGACAGACATGATCATGAACCAACGATAACCACTGAACTACAGGCTCCTGGCTTGCGACAGGAACGTAAAGAATGTGGCGGGATGTAACATATTTGTGAGCGCTCAACCCTCCTCCTTACCTGGGACAGTGGTGTAACAGCACAACCTAAGAACAACTGTTAATCTGTTTCAGTGTAAAAGAATTGCAAAATAAGTTTAGATATTGAGTACAAATGTAATGGTTTGTGGTTAATCTCTCTGAAACGATATATTTTTATATTTTTGATGTTCACGACAACTTAGTACTAGTACTAGTAGTTTGTTATAGATATTACTAAACATTTTGAAATCGACACAACTTATCTTCATTTTTTCATTGACTATTCCCCAGTAGAAAACGTTATATTCAGAACTCTCCGTTTTCCACGATGGTCTTTCGCTAACCCAAAGATTGAAAAAAAAAAATTCTGACTAAACTTGTAATCATTGGAGCTAATTTCGACAAATATATATTGGCATGCGCTACGTCTACTCACAAAAAAATGGACGAAGAGGAAAATATTGATACTGTATGCAGGTCATCGAGTTTTAAATGCAGAAATCTACTTCCAAATGTCCGTCGACACAACAGAAACAACAATCACGTTACAATAATTATTACTTGGTCAAAGTAAAAGTACGTGTACAAAAATGAAGTATATGATTTATCTGCTTGAAAATGGGTCTTTTACGATTTCGAGACAGAAACGTACTTCTCATCGTCTGAGTTGGCAATATCCATGTATTCGATATGGGCTGTAATCTGACGTCCCATCGCCCCAGTTTGTCATACAAGGTTGTTCGACTGAGATTAATATCTCAGACTACCATGCACAGGAGTAGGAGAGGTGAGCAAAAAAGGAGAGAAACGGGGTTTTTTTCAGGCTTTACTAATTACACAATCAACAGAAGTAGTTGAGTACCAACGCGAGAAAAAATATGTCGTTTGTTAGATATTCCATGTTGTTATAAAGATATAGTTAAAAAGACAAGATAGTTTCTGTATACTTGTATCTCGTTATAATGAGATAGTTTATCGCATTTACGACACACTTTTTCATTAACACGATTACTGTAATTCTCGCAGATGCACTAACAGGCGTCTGTAATAATCCTGAATTGGCGTGTCAATCAATTAAACTAATACTAATTTAAAAGCTGTCTTCTTTATACTGTCATTAAATCCAATAACTAGCTACCGAAGTTAATGTAATGCACCGCATGTTATTTATCGATATATTATTTCGAAAATTTATTTCACGTCAGTCGTGTTCGAAACCCAATATTGGAAACCAAAAAGCATGAAACAGTATGAACAATACACCTAGCAATTAGAGATATTTAGTGTAAGCAATTAGTTTAATAAATATTTCTGCTATTGAAAAAAGTTAATGATCATTTGGTAATCGTTTCTAAACTTTTAAATAATTCACAAGCTTACACTACTTCATTTCATTAAAATGAGCAGATGCCTTTACAACAAACAAAATAAAATCATTTATTATTTAACGAAATTAGATATTGTATGAAAACTAAAGAACGGAATTTCATAAAATTTCATCGATTTGTGATATTGATCAAATAATGAAAAAACCATAAAACATTGTTTTATTTTTTAACATTTTTATTGATTGAATGATGCCGAAACATGTCTTTCCTCGATAATATGGAATTATAACTATCAAGGATGATGCAAGAATTGTTGATAACTATTCTATTAATTTCTACCATTCTCTGTTTTGCAATAGGTACGTAGACCAGTTAATAATATCATTTTTACATGAAAGTCCTTTTTTTAATTCAAATAATAGCCGGTTTTAGATATTATAGAACATACATATTTTCATAGATATTCATCACAAGTTGGTTGACTACTATGTATTATGGAATATCGGTTTCACAGATGACGATGGTGTGTTCCTATTCTCTGTTCTTACATGGATTGAGTAACACGACGGGCGCCACATGTGGAGCAGGATTTGCTTATACTTCAGAGCACCTAAGATCATAAATATGTCTAGACTTGGTGACATAATATACTGTGGAATGATGATTTCTGCGAACGTGAAATTATAATGCCCAGTCAGGTCCGGTTACAAGCATTATTCTGACAGGATGCTCAAGCCATATAAAAAATTACGAAAAAAATGTTTATTTTGTTAAAAAAAATGGCTATAAAATTCAGATAAGCAAATTTTATTTAATTCAGAAGCTGTCTTGATCCTTAAACAGAATTTTCAAAATAGGAATTGAGTATCAAGAAGATTGTACACTTACAATTCTGTATTGAGTAGTGACTGTCAATAGTTTTCATGGAAATGAGAACATCGTTTTTTTCAAAAAGATTTGGCTGTAAAATATGTTAGAGTATAGCATTGTTTCTTACATCGCCTGAATGTGTAGAAACTACATGACAGCTAGCTTTCTAGCTTTAAATGCACACAATGTCATGTCAAAATGATTTCTCCGTCCGTGCAATTTATAAGAGGTCAATTAGAGTTACAGAAAAATAAATAACAGTACATCAGACCAACCAACCAACCAACATCAACAAACTCCTCCTAGAAAATAGACAAACAAAGACTAACAAAACGAACAGCACATGGTCCTGATAGCCTGACTTGGTATAGTCATGAAATGTGGGTGGGTTAGCCAGTTTTAAACATGCACAAACCTTCCGTTTGGCCTATATAGACCATATGTAGTAAAAGTCAAATTTACCAAAAAATAATCCTTCAGAACGGAGATACCAACCGGATTGCCACTAACTTCCATACCATGAACCATGCTGACAAAGTTTCTGATCATCTAAATATTGACTTATGTATCTCTTATTCTTGACATCGCTCTTCAAATTTAAGTTGCAGTCACAAATTTTAAGTATAGTCCCCAGGTCTTTCAACATTCCAGGACCTACCAATCTATTTATTTATCATTTTGGTTGTGTTACGAGTGTGCATCTTTACAAACCTTACTTAACATCAATCATTCAAACTAATCAAAATGAAACTGTTTATATTATTTAACACGATAAATTTTAATTTATGTCGGTTTATTTTGTTCGTTCGGATTTCCCTGTCTGTTTTGTGGTTTCCAGTTTGAACATAGATTTTTCACTATTAAATTTCGTTTCTGAAATTAAGGTGTTTTACTGTGTGATGTGGGAGAATTCAAAGCTTAACAACTTCCTGTGCCTTGCCAAGTTGTCCAAAAATTGTGGGTCGTAAATATCGTTTTTAAAAATGCACTATACATTTGACTTTTGACTCAGCGTTTTCTTTATACGTACACACTTGTGACTTACCGCATGAATAGTTTCAACAACATAAACGAAGGTCAGAAAGGGGGACAAGGACAAGGTAGATTCTTAAATAGAATAGGCTAACACGTTGAACGAAAATAAATGTTCATCCCTCTCTCATTTGTAGAACAAATATAAAAAAACAAAAGATGTTCAAATACATTGTGTATATTCATTTATACGTTCGTTTCCCTTTTGCATTGAGTCGATTTTATTGCCTCTCTGTTTCATTGGACATGGTTGTATTTCCTTATGTATTAAGTTATGTTGTAAATTATCAAACTGAGTCCATTTGGGTTGCGGATACATGAATAAAAGGGGGTGCGTAGTAAAAGCCAGAGACGGCAACCAATCAACAAAAACATATTAAATAGAATTTTCATCTTTGTACTTTTTGTAATTCCACTGTTCGTGATTAAAAGATAAGGGTTAAGAACTCCAACAACCTGGTTTAACCTCGCCATATGTTCCAGACATCAATAAAAGAAAAGAATATGTGTGTACACTCATTAGAGTTTCAGCTGGAGAACACACACAGGATATGATATATCTGATATATAGGTGTATAACTTCTTCGGGTTTGATACTTATATATTTTTTGGGATTTTGTTTTATCGTTAGATTGCTGTCTCATTAATATAAACATATATTTCCTTTTAATTTAAACTTGAGTAAAAAGACTAAGAGTATGAAAATAAGTAATAAATCATATTCAAATAAGATACATTTTGAGACCAGACATACGAAAGAAAAAAATAGTTTTGCTACTTACAATAATATATCTTATTTTAATTTCAGGAACTATCTTCTCCTTTGAATTATACTTGGTTACAGACAAAGGTATTCTCCTTGGTCAATTTTCCTCACAACATTTATCCTTCCATCGAATGCACTACACTGGACAATTTAGTAGGATGGCTATAGACACAAAAAACGGTCTTGCTTTTTTGTACGACTCGGAAACGAAGGTATCATTTCACAAAATGTTATCATTGTCATCTTTAACAGAGAAATCCAAATGTATTTATATTATTATAAACTTCCGGGTCGTCTTGAGTAGGAATGAAGTATGTCAGTATTTAAATTAAATACTTTTTAACTTATTTTGAATATGTAATAGAAAAATAAGCGGGTACATAAGTGTGACTACTTTCAATTATGAGTTTTTAAATATTTGTTTTCTAAGAGTAAGAAGTTATGATGTAAGATTCTACATTCATAGATGTAAAATATATTAACAGGTTGTTAAAAGTGCTCTATGATGCATGGTGCAAGACATGTATGTATATACTTTACAATTAATATACGTACTTTGGCCTATAATGTTTTACTTTTATAAATTTTGACTTGGATGGAGAGTTGTCTCGTTGGCACTCATACCACATCTTCTTATATCTATAGCATATAGGTGTGACTGTTTCTTTTGTTCAAATCTCTTGTATTTAATATAGATCAAATACTATAATATTAAATATATTTTACTTAATCTATTTCAACAAGTTGTCAACATATATGTGTACATGTGTGGTAAAGATTTAAATGGCAGTTTAAAAAGGGTCAAAACTAGTAATTACAGGTCTTTTATCAAATATACCTGATAAATAACCTAGTATAAGAAATATGTAATGATATTTTCTATATCTTTAAATGTAAATACTACAAATAATACTATTCGGTTTACTTTTATTTCAGTTTATGCGTATGTCAGCTTTTGCATCCGTCGCCAACCCCAACCCCCCTTTTCCAACATAAACGTTTTGAGTTTAAACGACTTCTTCTTGGAATCTAACTTGCCAAAGAAACAAAGTAGGACTGACACTTTTATTTCACCCTGTTATTTTTCTAATTTTTGTGTCATCTAAATTCCAGTACAGCTACCAGAGCGAACAATGGTTTGTGTGTTGTTGAAATTTAGGATCTTAAATCTATAAACGTCTTATTCGATCGAAAGTTATGCATGCATACATCGGACTCGGACTTCTCTTAAACTGAGTTTTACTGTGCGTACTGTTGTACGTTTGTTTTTTCTACATTGGCTAGAGGTATAGGGGGAGGGTTGAGATCTCAAAAAACATGTTTAACCCCGCCGCATTTTTGCGCCTGTCCCAAGTCAGGAGCCTCTGGCCTTTGTTAGTCTTGTATCATTTTTAATTTTAGTTTCTTGTGTATAATTTGGAGTTTAGTATGACGTCCATTATCATTGAACTAGTATACATATTTGTTTAGGGGCCAGCTGAAGGACGCCTCCGGGTGCGTGAGTTTCTCGCTGCATTGAAGACCCATTGGTGGCCTTCGGCTGTTGTCTGCTCTATGGTCGGGTTGTTGTCTCTTTGACACATTCCCCATTTCCATTCTCAATTTTATTTTAAATATGGTTCGCACGAAACTGAGATTTCTATGAATGTATTTCATCATGGCAACTTAATCAGATAATACTTAACCATAAAAGACTAACAGGACACTAAATGAAGATTCTTCTTAGAAACCGTATTGCAAACCGGGTTCATTAAGCATGAATGACCTAAATTTTTGTTAATAGAATTCTATTTAAGTCTACTTCATTGGTATTTTCCTTCATAACATAATTTTATTTTCTTTATCTTTAAAAACGAATCGAAATGAGGGGTATACGTAATTGATATTATATTAGAATGACACCTAAAAAAGGAGAAAAAAACAAACATGTACAGTAAACATACGGTCTTTAACAATGATTAAACGTTTATACACTTTGACAATTTCGTAATTTCTCAAAGTTTGGAAGTTTAGCCATGGCGTTGTTATAACGAAGTCTAAGAGCATCGGTCTTCGGTTTTGCATCGTCTTTGAATAATGGTGGAGAGAGAACCTTCTCTCTGGAATCAGTTATTTCTGTCCCAACCATTTGAGTTGACACCATTTGGTACCCATCGTTCGTAGAATTAGAACCAGAACTTACACTCTTCTTTTTGGCTAACCAAGATTTATTTCTAATATACTTACAGTACAAAAATATAGCTATTCCAATGAAGATCGCACTTAAGCCCACGGATAAACCTACTCCAATTTGGAAAAACTAAAACTTTTTCAATTCCCCTTATATTTTTTTTAATTTATCAATTAGAGTATCGATAGTTTGTTTAATCTCCTTTAGTTCACTGGGTTATTCAAGCCTAGCAAAATTTAGTAAAACATCAATCAGCTTTCAACAATAGCCCATAACTGTCGGCAGTTTATAGAGTAGTCTAGATATTAAATAATACATGTACTAGGTTAGGCAGTGGACATATAGATTCCACCACTGCAACAAGTGTGTTACGATATTTCTCCACTCGAGACAGTTAAATATTTAAAGCGCGAGGCTTGCCGAGCTTTTTAAATAATTAAAATTTAACTGTTGAGAGTGGAGAACTATAGGTCATTGTACGGCCTTCAAAAATGAGCAAAACCCATACCGCATAGTCAGCTATAAAAGGCCCCGAAATGAGCAAATGTGAAACAATTTAAGGTGGTACCAAACACCTTGACTAAAATTAATTTGGCTTGTTTAATTTTCATAAAATTTTGACAAAATGTTTACTTTGACCCTTTGACAAAAATATAAAAATTTCAAAAAAACTTGAAATCTCTTTAACTACTACTAGTGGAACAAGTACTGTTGATCCTTGCAGACCACACGAGTTTACCCTTGGTATTTTGGTTTGTTCGAGTTACTCTATCCTTTTCTACATAGTGGTTTGTGGACTTTTGGTTGTCTTCTACTCCTTTTCCCCATCTGTCATTGTATTGTGTGTTTTACTACAGCTTGTGGCTTTTGAATCCCCTATAGCTAGTTATATTTTCTCCTTTATGAAAAGAAGAGTGAACGGTTTGACTTTATTCAAAGATAGTACTATGTCCAATCGGTTCATATTTGATCCTCTCAAGAATCGTTGTCTCAATAATATTTAATTTAATATACGTGTTTTTTTTTTTGTTTTTTTTTTGTATGTTTAGTGTTTTAGAATTTTTTATATTCTTTTTATGGAAATTAGTCATTTAACTTCAAAATAATTTGTATAACATCCCCTCAAACAAACATATTTCTCAATTACTCTATAGGTTTAAATAATGAAAAAAAAAACCACATATTTATATGGGACCGATTTTTTATACAAATCAATTAATGATTTGCAAATTTATTTTTTTTACATCATTAAATATATTTAGTTTTGACATTTGTATTTTGTGTCCTTTTTTTGTCTGATGTCTGTTTTAGGGAGCTACCATTTCATTTTTATGGGGAGGCTAGGATGAAATTTGAAAAAAAGGCAGGACAGGAGTTTTGAGTAAAAAAAAAAGGCAGGATGAGCAATTTTGCAAAAAAAAAGGCAGGATGACAATTTAAGTAAAAAAAGTCAGGATAAACTAATAAAAAAAAGGCAGGATCGAATAGAGTGAAAAATAAAAAGGCAGGACAGAGATTACAACTAAAAAAATGCAGGACAAATTTTTTCATCCTAGCCCCCCCCCCCCCCCCCCCCCCCTCCCCCCATAAAAATCAATATTTTCAAAAAATATACATTTCAAATACATCGTTAAAAGTATATATCTGATTTGCCAAGAATATTTCTTTTTCATAAATCTTACAACTTAAACAGTTTGATGAGCTCGTTTGATTTAACGTTTAACATTGAATAATTTTATGGAAGCGGAAGGATATTGGGATGGGAGAGGATGAACAAAATAGTTCTAATTGAGCGAAAAATATCTCGAATGAACATTTTTGATACGATATTATCTAGTATTATCTTCCTCGTAGCTACGATTTTCGTTGTTTATTGTATCGGTCAATTGGAGTTAAGTCTAATTACTTATTCTGAGATTATCGGATTTTATGTTCTCCCAGGGGCGGATCCAGCCATTTTTAAATGGGGGTTCCCAACCCAAGATAAAGGGGGTGATTCCAACTATATGTCCCCATTCAAATGCATTGATCGTCAAAAAAAGGGGGGTTCCAACCCCCGGAACCTCCCCCCCCCCCCCCCCCCCCGTGGATCCGCCACTGTCTCGTATGTACATTTTGAAATGTACAGATCGAAATTTTTTTTAAATTAGGCTGACATAGTTACAGGCACACTGTTGTTAAAATCCGTATCTTGACCTTAAGATGTCTTCCGGTTTTTGTGTCTTGGTTGGCTGTCTAACTCAGTTGCGCATATTTCCTCGTTTTTCTTTATTTTGTTCAAGTTAGCTAGATAGTTAGGTATTCAAAATTGAACAATTTACAATGGTAGCTTATTGGTCATTGATAGATTAATTGTTGTTTGCTTTACGTACAGTGGCAAATAGTTCATGCATGTTTAGGACGAGAAAAAAATAACAAATTATATATGGAGGTCGATAGGAATAAAGGGCGGGAAATTTGAAGTGCAACTGTAAAATGAGGGTATACATGTACTGGATAGGGACAGAAATCTAACCATGCAACAGGCCCCATCGAAGATTTGTTGAGAGGGTTCTTAACGAGCAGAGAACGTGGGACTTTCTCTTCACGAGGCATCGGATTTAACTTCCCCATTCTTACCGGAATTGGCTGCGAATTATACGTTCCGCTCAGACAAACAGACGCCCCATGTTGTCAAAAGTTTTACTGTCGGTAGGAAGGAGACAAAGAGGTGACCATATTTCTACACCCCAGTCAACCCCTTGGGGTGATATTGGTCAATGAAAACGTAACTTCCTTTTTTTCTTACAATTCCCCTGTCGGTACACTATAATGTCCAGATTCTGATATTTATATCTATATTGAGATATTTTCTTCTAACGTTTTCAACTTACCTATAATATATTGTAACCACTCTGCCTTTTTTACGATATGCTTAGAAAAAAATTTACATTCATCCTTATATTTGTCCTATGTTTTTTTTAAACTTGCATTTTTTCTTTTCAAGTTTTGCGTCTTTATTATAATGATTGTATAGATGTCTGGTTTGTAACATAATCAGCCTCTGTTTGAAATTATTGGGGGAAAATATATCTCTTGGCAAATGTTCCAATAGAAGTTTCAAGGGGAATAATTATTACGTCAAGTCATAAACTGTGTAATTAATTGCACAAGTCTTGAAAAAACTAACTGTAAAACAATTTGCATACGTTTCATACAATTCAACATGCATTCCAACCCATACATTTCATAGATAAAATCTAAAGATACCCGTTTCCGCCTAACATATTAACTAAAAGCAAAGTATTGCAAAAACACGCATACAATTATAATTGCTTTTTTAATGTCTTAATCATTATTTCTTAAAAGACTGTATTTCAAAAATGATGTGATTGTAAACGAACTTTCACACGACCACTCAGATGCTAAAGTAATACAGTAGAATCATTATACGTAAAATGAATATCTATTAGGTGCTTTTATTTACTTGTGCTGCAAAACAGCTTATCGCCATCTAAGCAATCTACCACACAGTGTTGTGTCCATCCAATTTTATGAATGAATGTATTGCAATAAAAAATATCAAAATAATGTGATATATAGGTTTAAGTGTTTAGTTTTATAGCCTATAAGAATGAAGATACAATTTCCGCAATTGTGATTTAAAAGTATAAGTGTTTAATTGCATATCTTGTTAAAACGAAGATTAAATTTCCGCAATATAGATTGACAAAGTATGAGACTCTTCAGATAAAACAAATATCAAGAACAAGTTCTTTACATTATCCACTTCTAACTTTTCCAATTTTAAAGGGACTATCCCTTACTACAAATTCTTATCGTGCTACTATGACTATAAATATAAATAATCTCACGTCAACCGAAAACGAGTGTACATCAGAGGCAGATTTAGGGGGCGGGGGGGGGGGGGGGGGGGCACCCCTTCATGAAGCTAGATATATGGTTAATGCATAGACTTTTCACACGATCTACTAAGGTTGCCTTGTTTGGTCCCTCCTTTTTTCTAAATTCTGAATTCGCATCTGTACATTCTTTTCTATGAATTGGTAATACATAAGCATCATGGTATAGTTAATAAGTTTGTTGACTATAATTTTGTTTAACGCGATCATCAATTACGGGACGAGATTCCTCCTACTCAAATGTCATCGAAACTAAACTTATTGAATTGTTTATTACAATTAAATTCGTTTTAAGCTAATTGGCATCAAATAACTTTTTTTTATAATAGATTTGGTCCTTACTGTTATATAGCTCTGACAATTGATTTAGAGTTACAATTGTTTTGTTGAACACAGGTCATTGTTAAATAATGCAAATAAATTATACACTGAATATCTTGAAAAACTGTTTTCAAAGGAATGTGACAGTTGTTTTCCATTCGTTTGATGTTGTTTGAGCTTTTGATTTTGTCATTTGATAAGGGACTTTTCGTTTTGAGTTTTCCTTGGAGTTCGGTATTTTTATTTTACTTTTTTCTCTTCATCAAAAGATCAAACTTTGGATTTATATTTGTAAAACGTTTTAACGGAAGGGGGAAAACATTTTAAAGTCTAGGCGATTCTCATATACTTGACCAACTCGGAATGGATTTTCCTTATTAAAGTCTAGGCGATTCTCATATACTTGACCAACTCGGAATGGATTTTCCGATATCTTTGATAGCTTTGATATAAAATATTTAAAGTATGGCTACGCTGAATTCTTCTGTCCGGCATTTAGACCAATGCGGAAAATGGTGCATCGATTTGCCTATGAAGCTCGATTTTTGGCGTTTCATTCCAAGCACGTGTTTGAAGAATGCTAGAGGTCTGAATATTTAAGATTCCGAACAACAGCTTTTCAGTTAGGTCATATTGTAAAGCTGAGTAGTGATTTTTTTATTGGTCGCTGACTTATTGTTCGCAAGTATTACATTGTATTCCTTGAAACATTTACTAGCTTCTTGTTTGCTAGAACTCCAAAAGTTGACTGGGGTATAGAAATGTGGTCGTTCCTAGACTGCTCCTGATTGAGAGTAAAATCCCTTGCTGAAGTGGGACGGGATGTATAAATACCCAGTCACGTCCTGTCGGGATGGGGACGTTAAATCCGATGCCCAGTGCAAATTGAGTGTAACACTCTCTGTACTTACAAGAACCTTTGCAATAAATCTATCAGGGGTCTGTGTATGTAGAGGGAAAATTTTACCCTTATTTTCCTGGGCACTCCAAATTTCCTGTCCTTTGTCCAGGTCGACAGACCTTGCAGAACCTACCAATCGTTTTTATTGTTAATTTGTTTTCGTCCTGAATACGCCTGACATATTCGCCACTGGATGTTTAGCAAGCAACATTCAATCAGCCAATTCTGTTCGCTAACTTGAGTCTAGTCTTTCAACTAATGAAAATAAGGAATCTTCTTTTTTATTTTAGGTCATTTACAAAGCAAGCTTAAGAACACACGGACAGCTCCAAGATATTGTAATAGCTATTGGAGAAGTTCAGGGTAAAGTATTTGTTTGCAACTTTAAAAAAATAATAAAACCTTTTACAAGTAAATTCCTCTGCAAGGAAGCAACCTAATAAGTAAATCTTAGAATATTATTATATTAGTCGGAATCTTCATAGGGAATATGAGTTTATATTCCATGTAAAAGTTGTTTACCCTTACCCCTGACCCGAAGGGAAGGGAATATGAACCCGTATCTCATGTAAGAGTGTCCTTCTTTTATACATTACGTACCAATACGCTGCAACGTTTAGAGCTATATAACTAAACAAGACCTTAACAGAATAGTCATGTTCTTCCAAGGTCAATTTTTCCTAATATTGAACAAACAATATTATACATTTTGTATCGAAGTTTGAAATAAAATTCTGGTAAAAGGAAGACAACTCTACTCTAAAATGTCTAACTCGCCTTTGATATAAATGTGTGATACATGTGAAGATGTGTTGCATTTTTTGTATTCTCCGAACATGTCTTTAGCTAAACGTTTTCTGTTCAAACTTTTAAAGTTAAAACTTCTGAATATGGATGTTTTTTTTCAGATATAGCAGTAGACAACATCAAAGAAAAACTATATTGGACGGACAGACAGTTGAGATCTATCGGTATAGCAAATTATGACGGATCAGCAGTCTCAAAATTGATAAATAATTTAAACAGTCCGAAATCGTTGGCCATAGATTCTTTAAAAGGGTAAGCGTATTAACTAACCACACTAGTACGTAATTATTTGCTTTACATTTTCTGTTTAATTAGTTTTGGATCAAATTTCTAAGTTTATATGAACATTTTCCTGTCTCAAATTAGAGTAAATTAACCCGAGTGTGTTCTGATAACAATGGAGTTGTGTTTGCTTGATAGTTCATAAAATATACGAGAGTCTGGATGGGGATCCTTCATTTCAATATTTTTTTAGATCATTTTTCTATTCTTTATATTTTAGCACCCCATTATTGTCTATTTTTTATTTTTGGGCCAATTTTCTCTATGCTTTATTTTTTTTACCCATTTTTTATGTATTATTGGTCCATTATTCTCTATTCTGTAAACACCATCCAGACCCTAATATATATATATATATATATATATATATATATATATATATATATGGAACGCCATGACTGTCTCCTGATGTTGATTGTTTAATATGTTCGGTGCTTTATGTATTATGTTCAGTAGTATTTATATTATGTTCAGCAGTTTTCATATTCTGTTCAGTAGTTTTGACATTATGTTCAGTAGATTTGACATTATGTTCGGTGCTTTGGTTATTATGTTCAGTAGTTTCATTATTATATGCAGTGGTATTTAAATTATGTTCGGTACTTCTGATGTTATATTCAGTGCATTTTTCATTATGTTCAGTACTTTCGACATTATGTTCAGTAGATTCAATATTATTTGCAGTACATTATGTATTACCTTCAGTGGTCCCGGTTTCTTTATATTCGGTGGATTATTCATTATGTTCAGTAAAAGCATCAGTATTACACTCGGATCAATGAACTATATGTTCAGTAGTTGTATCATTATGATGATGCAGTAAAACTTGGGGAATCAATAACGGAAATTGTCGGAAAAAAACGAACGCGGACATTTTTGACGGACGTTTTCTTCATGGACACTTTTACGGGATGGAACGAAAATGGAAGAAATGGAAGTAGTATTAAATTGGTTTGGTTTACGTTCCCACGTTGGCAATTTTCACAATCACAAGGAAAAAATTACTCCTGACTTAATTTGTAAGATGTCATGATTGATTGATTGTTGTTTTCTGAACGTATAGTGGCAAATATTTCACGCATATTTATGACGGAGAGAAGAATTTTTAAACAAAAAATAAGAAGTTGCATGCGTTGTCGTTGATACACCATGACCATAGATAGACGACAAAAAGACAAACAGCAAAAAAGTGTCGTTGATACACCTTGACCATAGAGAGACGACAAAAGACAAACAGCAAAAAAATATAAAAACATATTCTATAGCTTTTGTATTCCTAGAAGGTAACCCTTTTTGTTGGTTGGTTGTAGCATATTAATCTCATGCACCGACTTACCGACTTTTAAGAGACCACCAAAAATCTCCTTCTGGATATTCTTATTGTATTCTGCATCCTACCCCGCTAATAGGCGCTTAAATATCAGATATTTATTTGAAATAACCCAAGATATATGAGGTTGTGGAATGAATAATGTCCATACTCCCCCCCCCCCCCCCCCCCCCCAAAAAAAAAAAAAGGTGGGCAAAAAATAAAGAATAGAGAATAAAAGGGTGCTTTAAAAAAAATGTTTAAAACTTTGGAAAAAGGTAAAAAAAAAAAATGATTACAGAATTAAATGATTAACAGAATAACTAAACTTTTTCTGCATACCGAATTTATTATTGATATGGAATGAAATGTTGAACTGGTCGTAATCAGAACTGGTTAATTGATGTTACCATGCAAATTATGTACATACGATATTTTCCTCGAAAATCACGATCTTGCACGAGTTAACAAATCTTGACGTACTATTTCGTCCACTATCGCATACAAGGATAATCTTACATTCCTCTCCTGCATTCTGTCAGAAATTATTACAACAATGATAAAACAGTTCGTGATAGAGTTCAGACAAAAATGACAGCAAAAAGCTCTGCAACAGCAGAAAAACCAGAAAACAACTAGTCATAAATTTCATACATTCAAAGAGCTACATTGAAATTTATGCTGGTATGCAAGGGTATAGAATGAAATATTGTACAAAGTGCTACATTTAACAATGAACATTAAGTATCAGTATGATTGTCATTTTAAAATCATTTATTAAGATCTTCCAAATTCAAGCTGTATACACAAAAACTAACTAGGTCTAAGTGTAAATATGATTACCATAGACTGTCTATTAGACAGGTAATGAATATCAAAATACAGAGTGCAAAACTTTAATTATGTGCAAATTTTCACCATTTCTGTACAGTTATGGTTCTTATTATTTTAAAGTAATGCATAAAACATGACCCCTTTTGTTTAATAAGAGACTAGAAACTACCCAAACCAATAACTTAATATCTGTTCTTGAACAGAGCGTTTAAAAACATATTTCTGGATTTAGTCTCTAGATCCACCAAAGATAACCAGAATGAAGAGGAATAGATTGACTATATCCAGATACAGGTTCAAGGCTAATCCGTGTTACCATGAATTATCATTGATATGGTCATATTTATGAATCAACTTTCTCTATTCTGTAAACCTCATCCACAACCTCATTTATCTTGGGTTATTTCAAATAAATATCTGATATTTAAGCGCCTATTAGCGGGGTAGGATGCAGAATACTATTGGAGTATCTCCAAGGAGATTTTTCATGGTCTCTTAAAAGTCGGTGCATGAGATAAATACGCTACAACCAACCAACAAAAAGGATTACCTACTAGGAATACAAAAGCTATATAATATATTTTTATATTTTATTTTTTTTGCTGTTTGTCTTTTTGTCGTCTCTCTATGGTCATGGTGTATCAACGACAACACATGCAACTTCTTACTTCTTGTTTAAAAATTCTTCTCTCCATCATAAATATGCGTGAAATATTTGCCACTGTACGTTCAGAAAACAACAAACAATCAATCAATCATGACATTTTACAAATTAAGTCAGGAGTATTTTTTTTCCTTGTGAAAATTGCCAACGTGTCAACGTAAACCAAACCAATTTAATACTGCTTCCATTTCTTCCATTTTCATTCCTGATCCCGTTAAAGTGTCCATAAAGAAAACGTCCGTCGAAAATATCCGCGTTCGTTTTTTTCTAAAAATTTCCGTTATTGATTTCCCGACTTTCACTGCATCATCATAATGATACAACTACTGCACATATAGTTCATTGAACCGAGTATAATACTGATGCTTTTACTGAACATAATGAATAATCTACCGAATATAAAGAAACCGGGACCACTGAAGGTAATACATAATGTACTGCAAATAATATTGAATCTACTGAACATAATGTTGATGGTACTGAACATAATGAAAAATGCACTGAATATAACGTCAGAAGTACCGAACATAATTTAAATACCACTGCATATAATAATGAAACTACTGAACATAATAACCAAAGCACCGAACATAATGTCAAATCTACTGAACATAATGTGAAAACTACTGAACATAATATGAAAACTACTGAACAAAATATAAATACTACTGAACGTAATGCATAAAGCACCGAACATATTTAACAATCAACATCAGAAGACAGTCATGGCGTTCCATATATATATATACATATCACCTTTGTTTACTATCTATTGCAAAATTAGAAATGGCACTTACTAACCAATAAAACAATGGAAAAGTTAACCGAAGAATTAAGGAAAAAGCTATTTCGTCCGTTTGTTTCCATATTTACAACGGCTCATAAAGAATTCATCGTTCTTGCAACAACAACAAAACAAACTATAAATGTATGCACGGAGTAAACACTAAAATAGTTTTATATCTTAGATGTAAGTAGAATATATTAGAGTACCTTTGTTTTCTCATGTTTACTAATTGCCCTTGATGAAGGCAATTTTGTCAACAGAAAACGTTTATTTTATATTTTAGGATAATGTTTTGGAGTGATGATTTTGACCAATCAGTTGAGCAATTGATAATTGGCGAGTGTGTGCGATCAGTTATAATGAGAGATGTCATTGCCACAACATTAACTATAGACACTGAAAGTCATGTCTTGTATATTTACGAGAATTACAGCAATCGCTTAATAGCATATTCTTATATTGATGTAGCACCAGCAAGGACTCCAATTCCTTTATCACAACAAATTTACGGAGTTTCCGTTTTCCAAGTTAGTTTTACCATGAAAGTCCTATACATTATGTAGTATTGTCAAATGAATAAAGTACTACCATGGTTTTATAAATTGGATTATAACTTTTCTGGACTATGTTCATTTGAGATCACGATACACAGCCAAAATTTACGGTTCATTCCTTTAAAAACAATTTGTGTGTGCAGCAGCAGTGAATCCACATGTTTAGCTTCCCTTTCTTTTGCAACTTTTTTAAAATCTTAAAAGTACAGCGACACAAAACAATCAATAGAAATATGTAGTCTTCAACAAACGACAAGTCTCGTTGTACAGTTACATTTCTGTTTGTTAAGCTAAGACTTAAACATAATCTGTAAACGTGTTAGTTATTTTAACCAGTCGTCTTATTCTCGATAACGGACCATAAAATAGATACAGATAAGGCAGTAAGGAATTGTACGAAAATATGACATATCGAAGAAAACATGAAATATCTAAGAAATACAAGACTTAAAGTACTAAACATGTGATATTGAAATCAGGCAATCTTTCACAACTCTAAATAAAAAAAACATGACCGTCTGTTATATGAAAATCATTTTCATTTGAATATTGACTGTCCATTGTCTTTTAAAACATTAGAAGAAATTTCATAATTCAAAAGTCCCCTATTCGCGTAATATGTGCGTATTTTTACATCCGGTACGGACAAACAGACTTCCCTTTTTTAGACTTCAAGTTGGTTTTCCTGCCGAATCGGATAAATTTAGTTGACCATATGTATAAACCCTGTCAACCATTGGGGTTATGAATTAACTATGCAATATTATTCTAAACCGGGGTTAGATATTATTTATCAAACTAATTATTAGGTCTTTCCACTTTTCTGTAGCACCACTTTTCTGTGGAAAGACCTATTGTATTTGTTCTGATAATTATTTTTTCTACCGCCAAATTTTGTTATCGCGTAAAATTTTTGTTTCGCAATATGTCGCTCAGATATTTCTTATATAGTATCATACAGTTTATTCGCTTTTTATTTTCACCCATTCTAAGCCGAACAATTTTCTTTGTAAGAGTTATCTCCCTATTCACTGTTTATCAAGTGTGTGCATTCTCCTTCGTAACAAAAAAAGATATCGACAAAATTCTTTTTTCTTAATTGTTCGTTACATCCTCAGAAATTTTTGGCTATTTTGGATCGAAGCGATTCGATGAAATTTTAAAGGAGTTATCTACCTTTAACAAATAAATTTGTCGGTATATTTTTTTAACTCATAAACCGTTAACCGTATAACCCTGGAATCTTTTTATTTGAGGTCCCTAGGTCCTAACTTAGAAAATGAGGTCAAGGTTGAAGGTCAAGGTCAAGTTCTCAATTTTGACTTTACCTTGTTTTTTGCATTTTCTCAAACACTTTTAAAGATATATATGAAACAACAAGTGCAAAATGTTTGCTTTATTGTAATGAAGATATGTTACATTTGGTCTGAAACAATCTAATGGCATCTTATAGGAGTTAGTGCCCCTGAAATATCCAATTATAAGGTTAATTGATTATTACTTCAACTTGGTTCATTATATAGCCATATGACCTTTTACAAAAGGTTGGATGACATATGACCTTGAAAAATGACAACCGGGAGTGACCTTGAGAAAACCGGAAGTAGCCATTATTGCACTTTCTTCATTGAAAAGTACTCGGAATCCATATATTTTGTAATTTTAATACATGAACTTATCACTGAAGACTAGAAATGACTTTCGATAAATGGCCAAGTATTTCCTGGTTTACAAGCAAAAGTATATAGAAACTATATATTTTTGGAATCAGTGTGAGAGAAACTGTTATATGAGACCGAAAGTGACATTTACTTCACCGGAAGTAGACAATTATCTCCCTTATTTCACTCAGAAGTATATAGAAACCACTTATTTATCGCATCAGTGTGAAGAAACTGATGATAAGATGCTAATTTTACTTTGAGTAAACACGAACTAGCTTCTTTTCAATAAATTTAAAAATTGCTGTGGAAAGACCTTCAATTGTTTTTTAATTATCTATTGTAATTTTACCTGATTGAATTTCACTATAATTCATACACAATTTGTAGAATATGTTCATTGAGCATGTTTAGTATGAATGCTCTTATCAAATTTTCTTAAACTTCTAAAAAAAAGACTAAGATTTGATATCATTTCTGTTTTCAGGGAAGTATTATTACAATACTATCGAAAGACTCGTATGCCTGTATAAACATATGGAATAATACAGACTTAAATACAAGCTCGTACTGTGATATTGGCTTCGGAAAGATCCATCAGTTAATAACATCATTTACTGAAACCAAAGGTAAGAAGACTTCAACGCCTGTGTTTGTACACTTTATAAGGCTTTAATAAAATTCATCTGTTTATGGCTTTTGTTGTTTTTTTTTGTTTTTTTTGTTGTTGTTGTTTTGTTTCAACTTCATTTATATGCCTGCCAGACTACGGAATCGGTTATGGATATTTTGTTTAAATTTTATATGCAGAATATATGCCCAAGCAACTTGTAAAACACAATTTATGACAGCTCATAATGTATGCGCGATTTTACCATGGGAATGCCATATTTTTTTCGAAATTTCCGGAAATTTGAGGCCTACTCATGGTGAAACTGAAGATTCATTTAAGTTTAATTAACAACCTTCATAAAAAAAAAAATATTTCCTTAATTTGTGTTGCATCGGCGGAGCCCAATAACATGTATATATAAATGGAAATTTATGACGTAGTCATTTTTTGTTGGTAAAGGTTTATTGGGTACGGTATATTAATAACAAACATAACACGAAGTTGGGCGTCGTTTCATTATCTTGAATTAATGTCTCTGTCGTAAATTTTTGGTTTAGGATTTGGAGGAGCAAGGACAAAAGAAAAAAGAATATTATTTGTTTATACACATGCACATTGTAAAAGTAAATGTCAGTTTGGATTTATTTTCACGTTTCAGTGCTAGTGTTGCTACATAAGCTGAATGGGTGGATTATTATTTAACGTTCAGTGGCAAATATCACATGCATATCAGAACGAAAGCATATTATTCTGATATAAAAAAGAGAACCTTGTTTTGTACTAGACCTACAACCTGAAACGCATGACGTTCACCAGTCACTATTCTATCAATAAATCTATCATCCTCCACAGTACTGTTCTTGTCGCTGAATCATATGACAAATCAACATCTTCAGAATTGACAGACAGACTGGGATATGATTTATTCATATTACAGGAGAGTAAAATGTGGCATATAATAATGCATGAAAAGGTTAACAGGAATTAACAAAACCCTGTACAGTACAAAAGATCACACCCCAACCACCACCACGGAGGGGGGGAGGGGAGGGGTTGCGTGGGGGGGGGGGGGCACCACCGCCCGACTCCTTCTGAATTAGACGTACAAACAAAGACAATAAACAGCATATATATAACTAAGTACATGTACAAAATAGGGTGGAGTTAAGTTCGGATTTAATTTAATTTTTAAGTGATAATTTTTGTCTTTTTGTTTGTAGATTCATAAAAACTCATTAAATATTTTTTTACGGCAGACGCACGTTTTGTATACATAAGACTCGTCAGTGACGCTCGAATGAAAACAGTCAGAAGGGCAAATAAAATACAAGGTTGAAGATCATTAAAACCGAAAATTCCAATAAGGTGTGCCAAATAAGGTTAAGGCGATCTATCATGTCTGTATCTGGGAATTAGAAAAAAATTACAGTGTTTTAAAAAAAAATTCAACATTCAACTTAAGTGACGGTATCTTCCGCGTATTTGTAAGATATCACGCCAAAATATATAATTCTATGTTGCTGAATGGAACTTTTGATAACCCATTGTGTATCAACAGAAAATTTGATACCACAATCTAAGCATGTGTAGCTAAGATTATGATATTGCGCTTGCAATTATGTTTGCAACAGTTATAACATCAGATCAAACTTTCGCTTTAGGTTATCGACACAATGAAAATAACAATGATGAGAATCCAGATTGTGCTGTTTCCAAAGCTACATGTATCAAATACAGCAAGAATAGAAAAGATTGCATACTTGGTACTGTATAAATATTATCGAACTGTCCGTTTACATTTGCATATCTCCCGCCTATGAGCAATGACTTGTTCACCAATGGTAATCACAGGACCCTAAATTATAAGATATTTATCAGACTTTCATGATATCAACAAGCAGTTTCAGAAAACAAGTTTTCAATGTTTTTTTATGAATTTCCAATTTGCACTTTTTAATTTTAAAATTGTATAGGACTGGTTCAATGGAGCTAATAGAAACACTTTCGAAGTATTTCGGAATGTGTAGCATATAATTGTGCATTTCTCATATAACTTTTACATTGTATCAGAATTACAAAACCCCTTTTATTTTCCTATCGTTAAAACGAAAATGCTGCTATCAATAAAACCGCATTTTTTTTTTCGAGAAAAAGCAATTTAAAGTAAAAAGGTATGTAAAATACATGTACTAAATAAAAATCCAACTTCACCGTATACAATATAATAACAATGTACCACTCACCAGTGACAAAATTATACATGATCATATTTATCAAGAAAAGAACACTTTTAAGGAATTTATTGACGGAATGTTATCAAGTGACAGAACTTCAAGGCTTCACGAGCAAACAATATCTATGTTACAAGTTATTTGATAAATAATACACATATTTACATTTCAACATAAATCATATTTAAGAAAACATAACTGAAGAATGGAGAATGTGCGTAATGTCTTTAAAAGACTCTATGTCTGCAAATTCTAAAACTTCAAGAAATAAAAACGTTTGAAATTGGCTGATATTTAATTTAATTTAAGAAAATCTCTTTTTTACCGTATCTGCCACGGTATTTGCGAAATTTCAAATGTGCCTTTTTGTCCTCCACGGAGACGCTTTTCTGAAAGCATCTATTTTTATTTTGCTTCATGTAAAAATGCAAGATTTTGATTGGTTAATGTGAGGGTGATAATTTACTCTATATGGTAAATACTCTATTACCCTTCACAGTGACGCTTGATCAATTGTGTGCTTAATTAGATACAGATGGTTATTACATATGTACAAGTCGACATAGTTGATTACTTTGAATTTGAATATTAATAGACAGTTATAACAGAACATTCAGTATAATAGATTGAATAACACATAGTTGAGAGCGTGACCATGTTGATAGAACAGATTGTTAACCCTCGAAAAGACACTGTCATCCTTGGCTTCGTTTTATTTATATAATGTTAACCTCAGCGCAAACATAATGGATTTAAATACAATGTTTAACTAATTCATTGCTATTGATATTCCGTTTATTTAAGCAGATGCATCATGTTCAGGAAGGATTTTGCGAAAAACACCCTTTCAACATGATCATATTCAGTATTAACGTGTACTGTTTGAAAATTGGTCATATTTTTATTTTCTTTTTTAATTTCAAATTTGTAAACACAAGAGCATATCGGTTATACGGCAATAAGACGGCAAACAAACAAAAAAACGAAAGACATTTAGAGGTGAACATACGGTCATCAACACCAGACACGTGTCTATACAATGTGTCATGCTTTATATATTTGCCTGAATCTAAAATAGTAGAGAACAAATTTTACAAAGACTGTGAAAGATATGCCTTCAAAACCTTCTTGTCTTAAAGACGAAAGCATTTTTATAGCCTATTAAGATTTTACTAAAATTTCAAGCTTTATATCTTTGAAGAGTTTTTACGACAAACAACAACTACTGACAAGGTTCCTGGCTCCTGACAATTTTCGGCAAATTTAATGAGACAAAAAACATATTTGTAGCACCAAAAGTTTGCAACTGTGTAACGAAAATAATCATAATAATAAAGTTCATCGCATATTGCTTTCTAGCCAGCAGAAATTATGATGATAGTCCATTTCTGCTTATTGCTGACCAGCGAGGTAGAGCTTTGTACAAGATTGATGCAGAGTCCATGGAAAAATCAGTCATACCTGTGAAAGAACTGGACCAGCCATACGGCATTTCTTTTGACATGGTAGACGATATGGTGAGTATGAGAATGATATTTATGAGGGTGTGGACAGGGTTTACAGAATAGAGACTAATAAGTCCAAAACAATGAAGTATAAGAAGAAAATGAGCAGAAAGAATACAAATGTCATAATAATTGGGTACAATAATAAAAAAAATAGAGAATAATTGGCAAGAAATCAAAGAATAGATAAAAATGTGCTAAATTCTTAAAGAATGAAGTAAGGAAGACACCACAACTACTCATCCAGACCCTTATTTATAAAAGTCATTGTGGTTTTATTCCTGCAATTCTTGTATTGAAATAATTTCGTGTTTGTACCATAGGAACTACGTATGTTGTAAACCTCAGCCTTCTCCAGTTTCTAAGCCTCATACAAAAAAGTTGATGACCTAATATTGTATATATGTAGGTACTTGGTTACAACAGTGAGTTCATTTTCTGCATTTTAACGATCTGTAAGCTCATTTCTTTAAAAGACGTCTCTCCGAAACTATATTGTTGCAAAGATGTTTTGTTTGTTTGCAGGGTCATATTAAATATCTTTGAAAACTATTGGCTTTTTTGTCTATAGGAAAATTTTAGAAATATTTTGTTATACACAAATACTTGTTTGTGATATGTTCCCGCTTTGAATATTAAGATATGAAGGTCTGAATGGGTTTTAAAGAATACAGAATTATGGACAAAAATAACAAAAATATAATAACGGAGCGCTGAAAATGTTTAGCTTATTGTATAATAGGTGAAATAGTAAAAATTAAAGAAATATGGCAAACAAAATAGAATACAGAAATGTAGATCCCATCCTGTAACAAACACTGTTTGAACATTTGCTAAGATATACTGCCAGATTATCTCATATTCCATCGTTATTTTTAATGTAGGTGTATTGGACTGACATAGGAAGTAGACAAAACTCAATATCTCGAGCGTATTTGGATGGTTCATTCCAAGAAATTATATTCTCTCATCAAGACTTATGTGAGTTACTTCAATTGATTTTAATACTAGGACGTTCCGTACTGCAACAAATGTGCTTTTTAAAGTGATGGTCAAACTGTTCACCAATTCATCTCGATCGCCAACGGTGCAGTACCTACATATTCAATTTATTATACCCCGTTCCGAAGTAGAAAGGTATACTGTTTTCCCTTGTTTGTTCGTCCGTCCTTCCCTTGAAATTTTCCTTCACAGTTTTTTTTTCAAATTTATCAACCACAGCTTCCTGAATTATGTATCAGGCTTGACTAGTGTGAACATGTTTTAGTATATGCTGTAAATTCATTAGATGTTTGCATAGGCTTTTTTCAATATAAGATGAATCTTGAAAAGTTTACATTTTAGAGCTCTACATCTTTATCATGATAAGTTACTATTTCAAATTATATTTCATGGAAAGTACAAAAGCTTCTACCAATGTCCACCGAACAGTGGAGAACATACCAAGGAGCAATAAAACAACAGTAGTCGAAATTGACTAAAAAAAAACACCATTGCAAAACAGAAGATACACAGAAAAAAATCACCATTTGATAAAAAAAGACAAACAGACAAATTACAGTGCACGAAATACAAAAGAAAAAACACAAATTAAGCAACACCAACGAATTTCAAGGAACAATTTTTTTTTTGCAGGATGCTAATTTGCTCTCCTTTTAGTATGTTAACCATTAATTTGCATTTATTAAAATATATAACGCGTATTAACAAATTAAAGTTCTGTTTTCCTCCTGAAGATTCCACAGCAATAGAGATAGACAGTGATTTACGTCTGGCGTTCTTCAGTGATTTTTCCTTCCATAGAATAGGCGTGTTACACATTCCATCACTGACATATAAGTACATTTTACAAGAGGAGCATTTCCATCCATTTTCTTTTCATCTCCATACACACAAGTAAGTACTATCAACTTTTGCCATGCAATACCATTAATCATCCCAAGCGTTCTTATTATTTCAGCTCTTAACGGCAAATCTATTACCATACCTTTTAACGAGATAATTGATAAATTTCGAAAAGAGATAATATTCATTTGATTATAAATGTTGTTGAAGTAACGTTTTAGAAATTGAATTAGGAGTTTTCATTTTAAAAATAGGACAAGTTCTCTAAAGAAATTCATTTTAACTAATCATATCATCTTCTTTAAAAGTTGATATTCAATCAAATTACATAAGTATGAGATACGATTTTACAGTAATTATCCGGAAATATACATATCAAAACACGGAAGTTTTCCAAGAATTGTCAGTAGTATTATAGGAAGTGGAAAGACAATCGGAGTAACAGATGAAGCAGTAAAACCAAGAGGGGTTTATCTTGATGAAAAAGGTAGGAACAGTTAAGGTAGTCTTAGCTACCTGTTTTTTTATTAGTTGCACATGTAATTGGCTTTGAAATAGCTTTCAGTAACTGTGAGTTCTCTCAGATCTGTACTGTTGTGTCTTACGTGTTTTTGTGCTTTGTGTCGTTCTGATGACTTAAGGATGTCCGCTACTCTGGGTTTTTGAATTTTTGTCAGATGTTCGGAATCCTCTGGTTTTATCCATGTAGTGCCATTAAAAAAAATTTGCCCTTTAACCCTTCTTTTCTTTCTATAATTTGAACACACATAGTTTAAAATGTCATCTTTGAAAATCTTATTAAATCCTTGTTATTTTTTCATCGTTTTTGACAGAAAAAAGGTACCAATGTTAAATGTATGAAACATCTAGAGAGAATTATTTCCCGCCAAATTTTCAATGGCTTATATCTCGAAAACAAGCACAGGGACCCTTCATTTTTTTCTACTTTTTAAGTTCCTTTATATATATACTAATAATTTATAACACTCTTTTAAAAAGCTTGTTATTTTGAAACAGAGTAGCGAACATCCTTAAGCCCAGTTCTAATGTTCTGCTGTTACATCACTTAGGTTAGGAGAGGGTTGGGCGCCGGCTAACATGCTTAACCCAGCCATATTCTGTATGTGCCTGTCTTAAATGTGGAACATGTAACTCAGTGGTTGTCGTTTGTTTCTTGTATATCATATTTGTTTTTTGTTTCTTATATAAATCTGGTCGTTAGTTTTTTAAGATTTAATTGTTTTCATTTGACATTTCGGGACCCTTTATTGATTGCTATATGCGGTTAGGGTTTTGCTCATTGTTGAAGGCCTTACGGTGACCTATAGTTACATGTACGTACTTCTACGCCATATTGTCTCTGGTGGAGTGTTATCTCATTGGCAATCATACACACTTTCTTATTTTTATATTATCTAAATCTGTTTGTGAATAATAAAAATAACTGATATTTTTAATTAGTTTTGAGAACCATGATATGTCATTGGATGATTCAACAGCGCATGAGTTATTGTCATTGTTAAAAATATTCAAAATGAAAGTCTTCAAACTGTCTTCCTTTGTATTTTACATAACTATTAGTTCTACAGTATACTTGTTTTTGGTGCAAACGAGTTTTTTTAATTTATTTTTCATGAAATAGAGGCGAAAGATACCAAAGGGATATCCAAACTCATAAGTCGAAAACAAAATGACAATGCCATGGCAAAAAAACGAAAAACGACAAAAGGACAAACTAGTCTACAAAACACAACATAGAAAACTAGAGACTAAGCAACACGAAACTCACCAAAAACCGGGGTGATCTCATTTGTCCCGGAAGGGTAAACAGACCCTGTTCCACCTGTCACACCCGTCGTGTTACTCCTATAAAATATGATGATACGTTATATCAAGTTATTAGAAATCACGCAATAGTGAATTGATAATTGACATTTCTCTAAACCTTAAGACATCACCAAATTTTCAACCATCGTCATGTAAATTTTTTAACCTTGTAACTAAACCGAATGTGAAATGTTGAGATTGAACTTTTTTTTATGACATAACACTCACTTGAGTAATCAAGTAAAACATTGTAGTTAGGGTATATGTACTTATGCGCTTTTTTATGAGAAAAATTACCAAGCTTCTTTTAAAAATCCTACTAACGGCATATATGACATCCAATTAGTCAGTATTAAATCACATTCATAAAGCATTACTTTTTTGTTCATCTTATTTTTAGTTTCAACGATATCTAAAATTATTCCTGTATTAGTTTTTTTTTTTTGCTACTTGCATTACTTCAAGTATGGAGATAGAGAAGGGTTATATATTCAATTTCCCAAATTATATATTTGTGTAATCTGCTTTGGTATTGTAATGATATGTAATAGTATAGAAATTGGTCAATGCAGTTCCTCTTTCTGTTGGATACCTCTGCCCACATTTAAGGCGTCCGTTTCATGACACGAGATGCATAGAAATGCAGCCATGTTACATGCCGAAATCAGCATACATTTGTTTTCCAGTGACATTCCAAATTTTTCGTCTTCATCCGGAACACATTTTTGCAGAATCTTCCTTTGATTTTTTTTTAGTTTTGTTCTCGTCCCGAATATGCACGTGTTTTTGTTTAGTCCCGAACAGTTTAAATTGTTGAGCTACTACTTACGGTTATTTTTTGTATGTTTTGTATGTTTTGTCTTATTTGTATGATTTGTATGTTTTTTTGTTTTTCGTTTGTTTTTAATCTTAGATCTATATTGGATCGATAGTTATGACAACACTGTAAAACATCTCAATACTACGTCTGGTAACCCATCTACAATGCTATATGGATATTTACATGAAATGGAAATGAGAGATCTTGAACTTTACAGAAACAAGTACATGTTCGTTTCTGATGTAAAGAATGGTCGAATAATGAGGTAATTAAACAGTTACATGTATCTTTCCCGAACACCACAAGCCTGTCAACACTAAGGTTGTAAGTTCGCGCCCTGCACATGGCAGGGGCGTTCGACTCTATTCTTAATTGACCAGGATTACCAGCTTTCCTCTTGAGGCTCAGTGGTTCTCTCTTGGCACTACGACTTCCTCCAACAATAGAAACGGGTCGACACCAAATAGTCCATAGTGCTGAAAGTGGTGTTAAAAAAACTCCATAAAAATCAATATTTGAATCTTGCATGTGATAACATACAAATGAGTTAGGTTTCACATTTTTCTGCAATGAGTTAACACTAGCCTGTATTTTATTCCAGTGTATTTCAATCATGGATCAGTAAACGTGGGAATGCTGACTAATTGTATATACAGTCGTGTTCATTTGTCATGTTAATGCAGTACAAACCAAATTACTTATCTGTTTGAAAGGACACCAATTAATTGTCAACACATTTTACAGTGTAAACGTAAAAAAAGACAGAAAACCAAAAAAACAAGAAAAATCAAGTCACATCTACAGGTCAACATACAGACCTTTCAATTGACAAGTGTCTACACCATGCCATACTCTAAACAGCCATTATGTTAAAAGAAAGCTGTTGATTTCAAACACTATCAAAGATTTGCAATCAATCTCTTTATTGACATTAAGAACCTAAACCGGGAATCTAAACAAAAACACTTTATCGGTCAACACCAGTCATACATATAGCTGTTCCACGTGTTCCGTGCATTTTGAAAATAAGAAGATGTGGTATGATTTACAATGAGGCAACTATCCACCAGTGACCCAATTGACATGGATGTAAGCACAAATATAGGTCACTGCACAGCCTTCAAGAATAAGCAATACCCAAACTGTCTAGTCAACTACAAAGCAACGACATAACAAAATGTAAAACACGATTCAAATGGGAAAACTTATTGCGTTGAATGTATTTTTTTCAGATTTAACCTAACTGAAATGCACGAAAAGATGGATACCTCTAGTTATATGATTGCTACAACTATTACAGATTTATATGCACCATCAGGAATGACGCTGATTGATCTTTTCAAATTCGATTTAAAAGGTTTGAATAGTGTGTTCATTTCAAGACAGAAATAAAAATACATATTACAGAAAAGATCATAGTTACTAACTAGTGAAAAATACATATTATATATAAGTCTGTAAAACTTTAGTGAATAAAAAAAATAGCGCGAATATAGTTAAAGGCGAAAATATTTACATACTGACATTCTGAGTTATATGAAATGCTTATAGATATATAATTATAATTGAAAAGATATCGATAACACTTTATACTTTAATTGGTAGCAAAATAGAGAACACGCCCACTTCATTTGAGCTCTGATGGATAGTTGTCTCATTGGCAATCATACCTCATCGCCTTTTTTTTTATGTATGTAGGGTGAATTATGATAGTAGAATAATCAAATACGATCACGGGATTATTCCACAAGCTATCTTTTGACCAAAAATGATTGTTTTATTCCGACTCTCACATCAATTCATACGATTACATAGCAAGTCAAATTTTGCTACAACCCTTTTGGTTGATTGATTAATTGTTGTATATTAACGTCAAGTGGCAAATATCCCATGCATATTTAGAAAGAACACATCAAATGAAGTACGGTTACAAGTGAAATACGATTACGAGTCGACTTCATGCATTTTAGGCTGAATATCAAGATCTTTTTGTGAACATCCATTGCATATATAGTGCACATCTTTTACTTGTAGTACGTGATATCAAATGCAGCCAGTGTGACGGTGTGTGCCTTGGCAATGACAACTGTTTAACAGATTTTGAAAATTTTGTAAACAATCATATCTCAACAGGTAAATTGTAAATAGCAAATTCAATATGTTTCAAGAAATACTGTCAAACTAATTAAATAACCCAATTTCGCCTGTGATTTATTTTTATCACCTTAATTTTGTGAATAGAAAAATAGCGCGAATATAGTTATTGGCGAAAATATTAGCATACTGGCTTTACATTTGACAATTGACAGGTGTCTTCACAATATGACAAATTTTAAACCGCCTTTAATAGATGAGACTAATAGGGATCTGAAATCAACACCTTAATCCTGAAAATTAATTGCTTAAAAATTGTAAACACGACAAAAAAGTATCTGCAAAAATAACTTCGTTTACAATGAATGAAAATCGATGTAAAGAGTTCATAGGGAGCTTGGATTCTGTAATTCACAGTACGATATACTTTGTTTCGGATCAGCTAACCCTGTGCCAGTTCCAGTCTGTAATAAATTATCCAGATGATAACAGATTGTATTTCTAGACATATTGTGTTGAGGGAAAAACCCTTTTATTTCTTATCATCAACTTAAATCACAGCTATGCTTTCAAACGGTGGTCAATATACCCTCATTTTCTAATAGCAGTCCAAATTTCCCCCTTTATCTCAGACGACCTCCATTACTAGGCCTACTTATTATGGTTTAATTTGTTCTCGTCCTGAACACGCATGAAATATTTGCCACTGGACGTTAAGTGACCAACAATCAATCATTGAACCTTGATGTCTCGATTTCAGATCAAAAGTAAAATTGAACACTATCAATGACTGTATAATTTGACCAAAATGTTAAAAAAAAATCTTCAGCAAATAATTCAAGGACATAGTGACCTGCATGTTTCTGAACTTTTTCTGTTGTTCGTTAACAAAATTAAAAATGTTCCATATTTTACTGATTTCAAGAGTTTAGAACACATTCACGTCACATACCGGTATATCATAATCATGCCGTTATTTAAGTGTAATTGAGTTCTTATATAGTTTTAATTTGGATATTGCCAATAAATAACTTGAAGATTAAACAAAGCTATTTGTCTAAAGAAGAGAGGCTTTACTTGTTCTTATACGGAGTCTTGTAATCCGATTGATAATTATGCTTCGCATTAAAAACACAAGCAGAGATGACAGTTTTGAAGTATCTTGAATATTTTTTATGAATGAATGTACATGTATGTACTATATAAGGCGGTATTTTCTGTAAGTTTTCACTGAAATAATAATTCTTATATGATTTCCATTCAATGTATTTCCCAATACTTAAATGAGATTAATCCGTTAGAATTTTTTCCTTGGTTTACATTTTGATAGATCTACTTTCGTACCTATGTAAACAATAGGTCGATTTCACTGAAATGTTTTAATGTACGATATACTTGTATGGAATCGTGGGATTCAAACAAAGTTGAAATTGAAAGACAAATTAAGAATATAACTAAAAATGAACTAAATTATTGCAATTTCAGAATTATCTGCATACAGACATAGAAATAAGAAGATGTGGTATGAGTGTCAATGAGACAACACTCCATCCAAGTCACAATGTATGAAAAGTAAACCATTATAGGTCAAAATACGGCCTTCAACACGGAGCATTGGCTTACACCGAACAGCAAGCTATAAAGAGCCCCAAAATGACTAGTGTAAAACAATTCAAACAGGAAAACCAACGGTATAATCTATATAAAAAACGAGAAACGAGAAACATCTATGAACCACACCAACAAACGACAACCACTGAACAACTGGACACGCTAACAATTATACATGTGTACACTTTTATTATTTTATGTCAGGATTCTGTATAATACCACATACTTTGGGTGAAAATGTAGAAGTTATTAATGCAAGAAGAAGAACCATGGTATATAACGGATACACATTGTCCGTGTCTTGTAAAAGAGGACTTCATCTTGAAAATCCAAGTAGCCCTATACGATGCATTAATGGAAACTGGACAAATCTGCCGATGTGTGTAAGAGGTATGGTTTGGTTTTTCACGCTATTTTTTTTTTTTTATTGAAGGACTGATAGTACATTTTATAATATTTGTTATTATGATATCATGTTGTCAATAATTTCTTACAGAAATACAAATTTAATATTCGCCGATGTTTTTGCTGTTCAATTTTATAATTATAGCTAAAATGTAGAGCGTTTCCGATTAGCTGTAAAATATTGCATCTTTATCGAATGAACAATACTTTCTTCTTTAAGTTTGGTACGCACTATAATAGATGTTCCGAGCAAAACGATATTAGCACGCAACGAAACCAGAGAAAAGCAAGATGGCATAAATGTCTATTGCGTCCTTACTGCAGACATCATAGCTGTATGAATTGGATGAAGTAACAACAATGTTGCTAACACATTTTGGTACTTTATAAGGGTTATTACTCTAATATGGAGAGATATTTATATGGAGGAATATTTGTGCAATTAACCTTATATTACTTTCCAAATTATGGCAGTGATCCTATGGCACAATTATTGATCTGATTTGGAATAACAACCAAAGCGATAAATTTGATTTCTTTTTATTTACATTAGATGTAAATTTCATATCAGTCTTACATTCTGATTGGTCAATATCCTATGAAATTGAAACTATATGAGCAAATAACAGTTACAATTACCGGGACTGCTTTCTTATTGATCGAGTACACAAATGCACACAAATGCCGACAATGTAATTTACACGTTTCCGAGTTGTCGTTTTCATAATTGATAAAGTTTGTTTTTAAAAATCCAACAAAATAATAAATATATCAATAACTCAAATAAAGACATGTTGTCGTATAGATCGTTAGTAGAACTAACTGGTGTTTTGATATCGGAAGTTAATACTAGATAAATCGTCTGCTAATAGCAAGTTTTCGCATCAACAATATCTGATCAGGACAGTCTGGGTAAATATCTGGTGAATCTACAAGCAGAAATATCATCTGACAATGAAGAATATATACTAGCTAACATAGGCCTTTTTGAGCTGCAACCTGTTGATTTACTAGACACAGAAATTGAGCTTATTCTGGAGCAGAACCTACCACCATCTGAGCCACAAGAAACAATTCAGCCAGGTCCATCAGCTGGCCTACAAACCCAGAACTCTGTGTTGCCATCTTACCCTAAAAGATTCAAGCCAATGGAAGAGGATGAACTCCAGTCACTTCCATCAGTCCAAATTAACAAAACTGAACACAAAATGGGGAGTAAAAGTGTTTCAGGGTGCGTTTATATGAATAGATTGTAATGCATTTTGTTTAATTAAAAAAAAAAATTAAACTCATAAAAATTGGTAACTTCTGTCTATTTTCATTGAGCTATGAGATATTATATAAATAACACATAGCTGAGAGGGTGATAGAGCAGATTGTTACCCCGAGAAAACATTGTCATCTGAGGCGAAGCCAAGGTTGACAATGTCTTTTAGAGGGGTAACAATCAGCTCTAGCACCCTCTCAGATATGTGTTATTTAATTTATTATACTGAATGTTCTGTTATTGCTGTCTAGTAAATTTCAAATTCAAAGAAATAAACTGTGACGTCTTGTACATAACAATCATCCATATTAATAAAAGCGCACACTTGATCAAGCGTCTCCGTGAAGGGTAATAGAGTGCTTGCCATGGGATAGAGTAAATTGTCTCCAACCAATCATAACCTGACATTTTGACATGAAGTTTAATAATAGAAATTGCCTAAAATGTGATTATCAAAATCAACAAATGCTCTTAAAATTTTTATATCTTATAACTTCTTAAATGCTGTATATTTAGAAATTATTCCACACATTTATAATTGAGATTTCGTCATTTTAGACCAAAATGCGATTTATGTTTTTGCGATATTGAGAAAAATCCTGCTTCATTCATACAAAATATTCCATAATGTGGAATTATTGAAATTTCAACCCAGTCGAATTTTTCGGAATAATAAAAACATTGCAATAAATTCTGAATTTACAGTATCCAGAGAACAGCAATGTATAGTGGCAAAAAAAAATAACAAAAAAAAACCCAAAAACCTTGGATAATTTTCTTAAACGTTAACCCTAGCAACAGTTATAATAGCCATTATACTACCAAGGTGTGTGTAATAAGAAAGCTAACCAATATAAAGAATTCATAATTTAATGCTTCTTTTTTAACTTTATTGAGGTGTAAAAGCATTGACCAAAGCACAATTTCTATAAAAGCTTCAACACTTTTACAACCCTATGTACAAAAAAGCATTCAATTCTTAATTATTTTTACACTTAAAAAGTGCACACAATAAAGGCTTTTTACAACCCTTTAAATTTCCAAAAAGAAGCAGTATCTATTAAAATCATTTTTTTAGAATTGAATACCTATTTTTGTAATTTTATTGGGGCATAATTGTTTCTAAATAACTTTTAATATGCTTCTACTTAAAATGTGTGCACTATCAACACCTTCACAACACTACATGTATATAAAACATGTATTGCAAAAAGATGCAATAATCCATTCAACAAGTTCAATTCTTATTATAGTTACTTTTTCTGCTAGACATATGAAACTAAGAGATCCATTAAAAAATATTTGGTTTATTTTCCAATGCATTGTTGAGACTTTGTCTTGGAAGAACATGCTACTGCTACATGTACATACAAGTATCATGAATGATGAATTTTTATCAAGTTCAATGTGGGTCTCATTGGGGTCTAAGCGTGACGCGGGATTGCCGATTTTTTGTAAGCGTGACACGTGAAAGTCAAATTATTGTGCCATGAAAACGGGAAATGAAGTCTAGCGGGACACGGGAAATTACAAAAAAATGAGAATTGCTTACGTACATAGTGTAAGCGGGATGCGGGAATCTGACAAAACAGTAAGCGGGATCCGGGATCAGAACCCCCCCAATGAGACCCCCTTCAATTGAAAATTAAATTCAAAATTTAGATTTTCTTGTGATAATTGTAAGAAATTACAGATTTCATAAAACATACATGTAATGTTATCATTTTGAAACAAAATGTCTTATTAAAGAAGATCGTAAAGGGGGTGAAAATGCGCGGATGAACGAGAAATAAAAAATTGAAAACAACACGTTTAATAATTTCATGCGTTCGAAGCGCTTTTCTGAATTTACCTTCATCAGGAACGCTCAAAACCAAACATTTGAAATCCGAGGGATGTAAAAGTACCGAAACAATTGAAGAGCTATACCTAAAAAAATAGCCAAATTCATCTAAGGCCAACTTTGCCTGAGGGAGTTGAAACCTTAGTTTTCTTTATAATTTCAAAATTTATAAACGGACAATTTTAGAGAGGTTTGTTATAAATCATGTCAGGACCGAAGTACTGACTACTGAGCTGATGATACCCTCGGGGACTGATAGTCCACCAGCAGAGGTATCGACCCAGTGCTGTAAAAAATTGAAAACAACACGTTGAATAATTTCATGCGTCCGAAGCGCTTTTCTGGATTTACCTTCATCAGGAACGCTCAAAGCCAATAAAATGACCATGTCATGATGAACGAAAAATAAAAAATCCTTGCACGGTGCTTTTTTTTTTACCAATTTCAGAAAACACTGAATAATAAGCTTCATGAACAGAAGCACTTCAGGCACTTGAAATAAAAAAGGCAAAACACGTTGAATGAAAATAATCCTTTACCACCCTCATTAAAGATAGCCATGCTATGATTGTTGTCAGTGAAAATAACATACATGTATTTATATGAAATGAACATTTAACGCAGTTATTTTTGAATACATGTATGAAGTCAGATTTGTTGAAGCATACAGTATAATATTAGTTTTTTTGTTTTTCAGAAAGGTTTCTTGAAAGTTCAGGTCGTCACTTAGATTTCAACTGTGTCACTAAAATTGACCTCACCAACAAACTTCGACATTTTTATGCCGAGGCAAAACCAAAAAATCCAGAAAAAAGGGCGCAATCTATGACACATGAACATGCAGGCGTATATCACAAAAATACCCCGAAAACTGTGAGAGCTGCTCTCCACAGGCATTTAAAAGACATTAATAGAGATTTTGATATCGTAAAAGACAACGAATTCAGACCAAGAAACATATTATACTAGATAGTATCCTCAAAATGATGGTTGCAACTGGAATTTCACGCCCAACCAAACATAACGACATTGTAGAGCTTGAAGACCTCTGGTTTATTAACACATGCATTTTCAAACATATTAAAGATTCTGTTCTATATATTCCGGCGGAGGACCGAAAATGTCACATAATAATATGTAAAGAAAATGTAGGAGACGAATTTCACTATCTTTGTATATGCAAGTCTACCCAACTTGTTATTTTTAGAGAAAAACATATTCCTAGTTATTATACAAAGCATCCAAGCAAGCAGAAATTATCTGTTATGTTATCTTATTGCAATGTTTATTTATACAGACAGGTGTCATCTTTTATTAGAAAGCTAAATAACTTATTGTGATATGTATATTGATTTGTTTGGATTTTTATTTGTTTTTGTTTTTAAATGTTACCATTTATTATCAATCATGTTTATTATTGTATATTTACCTCATGTTACACATATATGTGTCTGAGCGTTGCTTTACAATAAATATTGATAATATAAGAATAAAAGTGTGGTATTGTCTTGACATACCATTTGTGTCGAGGGGTTTACAGTTTCATCACCAGTTGAACTTAAACTCTTTTGATTTCAAAATTGATGCAGATGGGGATGAATAACGTCATGATAAATCATGAAAAACCAAGAAAAACATCCAGGGTGGAGTTTCAATTGAAGAAGCCCCTTCAGACAAGTTTATGTAGTTTAATGTGACTGACAAGAAATTTTGTCCACTTTCTGCATTGAAAGAACTCAAAGCAAGGACAGACCCATGTGCCAAATCCCTATTGAATCGTATTGTAAAGGACTAAGATGTCAGCAGAGGTGTAAGCGTGTGGTATACAACCCAAGCTTTGGTAAAGCGCACATACAGCGGTTTCATGTCTGATATTTGCAAGAATACAAAATGTAGTTAGGTCTGCACCGCTCACTGTTTGCGAGCGACAGTTATTCAGTGTATGAACGACGCCGGCCATGAGCTGAGACACATTATGTACATGACTGGGCATCGGAACGAATCGTTAATATGAAGTCACAACCGCCATTGCTCCGCGCTTCACACAAAATGTGCTTCGGTCAATCCTTTTACACACCAATAACACTACAAACATATGCAATCAATTCTTAAATAAACACTTAGTCGATACTATTTATTCAAAATAATGATATGTAAGTCTACGATGAAAGGACATGATATTATACAAAAGTAGCCATGAAGTGCTAAAAATATGACACCTTCATTTAGATAAATAAATATCAATGTTCTAGATTTCAAATTTGCTGTACCTAATGTGGTTTTCTTTTGTCCATATTTTTTGCGATATTTAGGTATTTGTAATATGAATTTTCTGGTTTTTTTTTGTGCTATCGGATAATAATACTACATACTTGCATTCATTGATTTCTCCAGAAATTTCAGATTATTGTTTACAAATATAATATTAGTTACATAGTGTGCTAATGACCTAATACGATATATATGGGGTCAGTAAATTTCATATGGGGTCAGAGCGAAGCTCGAATCCCCATATGGAATTTACTGACCCCATATATATCGTATAAGATCACTAGCACACTATGTAACGAATTTATCTTACCGACTATCTTAATATGTGGCATTTAGACTAGTGACCTATCAAAGTGATCAAATCTTCAATACCGTTAATATTAAGAACCTATACTTCTATTGGTCTATACAAAAACAAATGCCAACAATAACAACTTGTTAGCTTTAAATGTGTTTTATGAATTTATTTCAATAGTTCATCATCAATTTCTTTGTCTGTTGAAACCTTTAAGTTTTTTCCTCAACACCGTGTTGTTTTTATAAAGGGACGTAACACCGCTACTAACCGTGTATTGAAATAAGCCCCGCCTACTAACCCAAAATGGAATATACACGGTCTTCACGCGGTTGCTTTTAACCAATCATATTCCTAGAAATGTATAGGAGGTAAGATAATTAGTATTCTTCGATGCAACATCGTTAATGGCGGATTTATTAATATAATTATGCAACAGCAATCATCACGTGACATGAATTTCACAGGCTAGTGATACAGTAGTTGAACTACTTAGACCACTTGCCCACGGAGTCCCCCGTATTTATGTTATTAGGAAAGTTCTAGTCTAGTATTTTAATATTTCAGATGGGGAAATTCATGGAACGGAAGACAAAGGATGGAAGTTATTTTTAGAGAATGGCCAATTCTACATTTCACCTGAAATGATGACTTTGTCAGTTGTCGTTATAGGAGGTGGTGGAGGAGGATTTGACAATTCAACATTACTTAGTGTGGACCATGCTGGTCGTGGAGAGGACTCGATGTTTCTCGATGTTTTTGCTGAAGGTGGTAAAGGTGGAACATTACAGAGAGGTAATACACAAAACAAACATACTTTAGAATATATTCTTATGTAACAGTGTGAAAAATATAAATGTTAAGGAGGACATCAAAAGGTGTCATATCTTTGCCGGTGTTATTTTCCTCATTGCGAATACGCTTTAAATGATGCAATCATTTTAGATACGAGACAAGTATGATCCTTACATGAAGAAATCACTCCGAAATACAATTATTCAATCCTGGATCAACCGTTAACAATTGAATTACAGAAAATATCACTAAGTGTGTATAAAGAACTATGACATTATAAATTTATTTTTGGTATGTGGGCACAAAAAAAATATATTACCCTTTTCTACGACTTATTGAACAGTAAAATATAGTCAATCAAATCATGAGATAGATAATAACAACGAGTAAACAACCTGTTTTTTCAGTGTTTCAATATTAGAACAAAGATTTGCGGTATGATTGGGAAAGAGACAAGAATTTTTGCGCCTGTCCCAAGTCGGGAGATTCTGGCCTTTGTTAGTCTAGTATGTTTTTTTTAATTTTAGTTTCTTGTGTACAATTTGGAGTTTAGTATGACGTCCATTATCACTGAACTAGTATACATATTCGTTTAGGGGCCAGCTGAAGGACGCCTCCGGGTGCGGGAGTTTCTCGCTGCATTGAAGACCCATTGGTGGCCTTCGGCTGTTGTCTGCCCTTTAGTCGGGTTGTTGTCTCTTTGACATATTCCCCATTTCCATTCTCAAATTTAACTATTCCCCAGAGTCTAAGCAAAAACTATGGGTTACTGTACGGCCTTCAACAATGAATTCATAGCTATAATAGGCGCTGATATGAACAAATGTGAAACAATTCAAAAGAGACAAAACAAACGGCATGATTAAGGTCTAAACAATTAACAAAAAACATATATAACAAACAGCATCTAACGACAACCACTGCGTTAGAGGTTTCTGGATTGAGACGGGCACATTATAAAGGTGCTGGGTTTTATGTTTTCAAAAGTAAATAAAGCATGTATGGCTTGCTTAACAAACAAGCAAACGTTGATTTTTTTATATAAGTACATACTACAATAGTTCAGATGTTAAGGGTAGATTTATGGGTTTTTTTTTATTCTACTTTGAAATATGTTTAAACATTTAATCAGTTGATATATAATTTACTAAACCTTAAAAAGAGTTAGTGGTCCTGATGTTTACTGCTAAAAAATATTCATACGTTATTGAAAATTGATTGTGAACTGTTCATTCTAAGTCCTTTTTTTATACCAGTGTACTTACTTCTCTACATTGAGAAATTGTTAATTTATGCAAGGCTTGAAATACAGAAGTATAAATAAGCAGGTAAACAACATCTAAACAAATACAGAATGCAACATGCTGCGTCCAATAAAACACCGCAAATTAAGCACGATCCGACAAAAAAATCCATAATGAACTTCTATATGTGCACCAAAAGTGTAAATAGGTAAGCAGTTCCTTGTCCACATGCTGCAGTTACGTTATTGTTTACCAATGAGCTACTGGTTATGAATTAAATTGATCTTTATTTTACTTTGTTTTCCTGAATAGGTGGGAAAGGTGGCGGTGGCAATGTGTACGATGGCAAAGATGGAGGTCAAGAAAACAGCTGTAGCACAATCAAAAACTGTAATAAAGTTGATAGGATGGAAACATTTCTCCGTAGCCAGCATGACTATTCACCAACTAGTAAAAGGCGCTGTGCATGCTGCAAGATAAATGAAAGTGATATTGACGATAAAAGAGGAAAAACATACACAAGTTTGTGTGATTCAAACGGAATGGAATTTGGTGTTGGTGGTCAAGGAAATAGTGGATGGTCAGGTGGCGATGGGGGTATTTCCTGCAATATGATATATAAAGACGGGTATCCAGAGCATCGTACTGTAGATATACAAGTGGGTAAAGGTGGAAGTCAGTCGTATACTACAGCTGGAAATGGCATGGTACTTGTTACATGGGGAATGGGAAATGCATGTGTAGTTTTGTAACGAAATGATTGTGTAAACCCCTGGATTTATTACTGATACTTTATTATCATAACAGATTGCAAAAGTACGGAATATTTGTATTGTACTTTTTAGACTATTTATAAGCAGTCGAGATAAAAATTGCTTTCAAGTATACATAGTTTTCAAAGTTTTTAAATTCAGTTGATAATTTTTAATCATTTATGATATATTTTTTAAAATGTTTCAATTAGATACTTCGTTCAATGGTACACAACAGTACCAAATTCCGGAAAGACTGCAGTTTGAACAAACACTACTGAATCGAGCCCTTGTTCGATTGTTTATAAAGTTTTTAATAAGTCTTCACTTGACGATTAGGAAGGGGTTGTATCCGTCTTAAATAATTTTAAAAATGTATCTTTACGTCATCTAGTTTGAACCCAACTGGACAGTACCGTTTGATAACGATTGGACAACAATAATAACACTAAACAATACCAGTTTGCCATCTAAAGATCTCATTTTATTATGGTAGGTGTATAGAACGCCAGGACTGTCTTAGTACGTCGTTTATGTGTGACTAGTCACAATATTTCTCGGTTTATGGATGACCTAGGATTAAAAGGTATAATGACATGTTTTTCAGTATAGACTGAAGAAAAAACCTGTCTTATCAATTTTCAACAGCACACTTTTCATTATTTCTAAATAATATGGTAGTTTGCATTTATTTACCATATGCCTCGCCGAGGTATAGTCATTAATGTGCTGATGGCTTGTTGTGCGATGTAGATGTAGATCATGTTAACCATCAAGTTTGCTTTTTATTTTTACTAGTAGAAAATTAGTTATTTGCCCTTTTTGCTACATGCTATGTAACGTATTTTAATTAATTTAAGAGATTACTTTTTTTTGCGTCATTAGGTTTATGTCTCAATGCGAGAGCTGTATTTGATTTCGCAGTTCTATTCACAAAAACAATACTTTATATATTCAAATAGAGTCAATTCTAATGTCAATCATATCATTCTTTAACCTTACAATACATGTTACTGTTCTCTTATATTTATTTGCAATTATCAACTAAGATATGTTAGAAACATTTTATGTGTGTCACCTGCAAACCAGTGGAGGGCTTCAAAATCGGAAAAATTAATCAACAAGGGTTCAAAAAATTTGACTTTGATGAAGAGGTGTCTTCCCGGAATGTCTACATTTTAATAAATATCTATTCCAATGCCAACAGAATAAATTGAATAGATGTTGTTTAAGTGAACGGTTGTTGTTTTAGAACAAAATTTTTAAATTAGTATGAAAAGGTTACTGTTAAGGTAAAAATTATTTTTCCCCTTAAATTTCCCTTTTTTTTTTTTTTATTAAAAATGGAATGGAATAATAAAGAAAATGATAAGAAAGCTAAAAAACGAATAAATGAAATAAGATGCATTTATTGATTTTTTTTAAATACCGAAGTGAACTGTTATTTTAAAAAGTAAACGTCGTAAAATGTGACCATTCATGTTGTAAATTTTAAATATATGTACATGTGTGCATAATTCATGTGTAATTGTGACATGTGCTTTGATAGTTTGATGCATTTTGTTCTTTATCTTTATATATATCCATGTGCTTGTTTACATGATTATTTGGGGAGAAAACTGTTTCGACACTCAGTTTTTAAATACCTAGTATCATTTGAACCAAAAATGTAGCATATGAGTGCGCCAATTCGTAGCTATAATTTAATATTAATTTTACATTATACAATTGAAAACTGGAGAAATTACCAAAAACCAAAATGAAAGCAAGTGACAGCACAACTTGAATACACCATCATCAAATACATATTATGCAGCCCAACAGAAAAAAATCAAAGAATCTATAAATGAATAGCTAAGTTGTCAATACTACAAGTTCTGAAAATCTTTTAATTTTTTTCGTCTGATCTAGAAACAGCACTACCTTATAAATATCCACACTTCTGTATGCAACAATGCTACAAAGTTTTGTATTTTAGGTACTATAATTTGATGAAGCTAAGATATCTATCATATTAATGATCGATTGTTAATTGCTTAATGTCCAGTGGTAGTTATTGCATGCATGTTCGGGACGGGAACAAATTAACAATGGTACATACAATAGGTATAGGTCCTGTAATAGGGGTCGACCGGGATGAAGAGCGGGAAATTTGGAATGCCAGTGGAAAATCAGGGTAAATTGGATAGGGACTGAAATTCTGCCTTGCAAAAGACCACCAACCCATAAAAGAGCTGCTGCAACGGTTCGTAACGTAAAGCGCTTCGGACGCATGAAATTTATAACGTGTTGTTTTCACGCAGCAAATACAAAATATGCGTTTGTACGAACAGAACACATTCTGGGAATATTCAAGGACTAGGATTTGTATGACCCCGCAACTAAAAGTTGGGGGGGGGGGATATTGTTTTACCCCTGTCCGTCCGTCCGTCCCATTATGGGTATATAGTTATTCAACATAACTCCTCCTACAGTTTGAATGCTAGGAAGTTTTCACTTTGCTGGCTGTTTGTACATATATTGAAGGCGTGCATGTGGTCAGGGTTTTGATTTTTATTAATATTTGCTCTTTTGGGAGATAGTTAAACTTTGTCATTTTGGAATATGTACTCGCATAAGAGGTGCATAGAGTTTCCGGATAACTCCTCCTACAGTGAACCATAGACCTATGTGCTCCCATGCTCAATTTTGTGTATTTTAAAATAACACTTTGAATCTGCGGGGGCATTATTTGAGTCTTCCAGACACAATAATATCTCAAAGAAAGCACTACATTGACTTTGTTATAATACAAATACTTCAGAGTGGAGTGCGGGGGCATCACTTTGTCTAGTTTACAGTGAACATTAAGAGGTATAATAGAAAGCTGATTGCAGGATAAAGTGTCTGAGAGATTGAGTAATACCTTTTTTATTCTGAAAAACTGTATATGCGCTTATGTTTATGTGTATATTATACATTTTTAAAGATTTTTAAATCTTTATTCAGCTGCATTTACAGCGACATTACCTTTAGGTGTTCATCCATACCCCCCAGAAAGTATTGTCAGATACAGCATTATCCTTCTTAATCAAGGAGAGTATGATCCCCATATAGGTATGTTTACTGTTAGACCAGATGGTGTTTATTCGATGTCTGTTTCCATGACGTCAGGCCTTGTAACTGCTCACACTACTCTAAGGAAGAATGGGGAGATTTTGATGTGGCTAATCACTAATAAATCTTATCATATGATATCCCAAACTATCAACATTCAACTGACTGCTGGAAACCTATTTGGGTACAAATGACCAACTGGGGGACGAGTCTTTTTAGTGCTTGTAACACTTTCAGCGGAGTTACGATATATATAAATACAAACATAAAGATTCATTACGATACCATGCTAAAATAAATGTAATATGAAATTTCCTTGATTTGTATTTAACCTATATGTTTAGTGGTATTTTTAAAGCATGTTCACAAGGTCAAATTGTGCAGCCAAACCTATCAAATAATTTTTGCCTTCACTTTGCGGAAACACATTTTTTGTCTCTAGCTTGATCTTGCTTAAGATCGAATCCATATTCGAAGAGTACGTTAAAATATCCACCAAACCGTATATGTTCCATCCACTCTTTTTCAAATAAAAAAAATTGGTCGATTGTGTATAAGCAATCTTTGAATATCGTGGCATTTTAAAGACTCTTGATTTGAATGGAAGGTAAAGCATGCAAAAGCAGGGGACGCATATTGACACAGCCGATCTCTTGCGAGTCCCTCGTTTATTTGTAAGATGATACACTTCTTTAAAAAAAAATACCAACGAAGATTGTCTTAGGGAAATGAAAATCGTACTATGTGAAAATCAATATGATTTAAATCAAAAATACTCTGAAACAGACATTATCAAGATCCTTGATTTCTTGATTGACAGCATATTTAAAACGTTTGGAGGACTACTTTTTCAACAAAAAATTGTCATTCCAATGGAAACTAACTGTGCCTCATTTTCTTGCTGAATTGTTCCCTTATTCATATCAGGCTTTTTTCATACAGGAGCTTCAAAGGAAGAACAAAAAGAAGCTAGCATTATCCTTTAACTTCACGTTCCGCTATGTAGATGATGTCCTCAAACTTATTAATTCAAAGTTTGTTGACTATGTTGAACGCATCTATTCCATAAAAGTTGAAATAAAGGATACAGCAAATACAATAAGTCTGGCTCAAGTCTTGCTTTACATCCACAAATTGACAATAAGGGTCGGCTGAGAACAAAACTTTACGACAAAAGATCAAAGATGATTTAAGCTTCCTAATTGTGAGCTTTCGATTTCAATGCAGCAACATTCCAGCAGCACATGCATATGGGGCATATATCTCCAAAGTTGATTCGATACAGAGCTTGTATTTCCTATCCTGATTTCCTTGATAGACGATTGCTGCTTACAAGGAAGCTTTTGGACCAAGAGTTCCATGTGTTGACGTTGAAATCATCCCTCCAAAAATGTTACGGATGACATCACAAGTTGGTTGTCCGTTATAGAATATCTGTTTCACATATGACGACGGATATATTCTAATTGTTTAAACTCATACCCCTGCCTCTATTCCTCGAATGTGAACTACCTAATTATCATTGGGTTTTTATACGACTGCAAAACATTTTGCGGTCGTATATTGGTATCACGTCGTCGTCGTCGTCAGCGTCGTCCGAAGACAGTTGGTTTCCGGACAATAACTTAAATCTATGAAATTTAAACACAAGGTTTATTACCACAAAAGGAAGGTTGGGATTGATTTTGAGGGTTATGGTCTTAACAGTTTAGGAATTAGAGGCCAAAAAGGGGCCCAAATAAGCATTTTTCTAGTTTCCAGACAATAACTTGTGGAACGGTGTATAGATCTCTCTGAAATTATACCACAAGTTTCCATACGACAAAGGGATGGTTAGAATTTAATTGGGGGGGGGGGGGGGGGGGGGGTTATGGCTCAAACTGTTTAGGAATTAGGGGCAAAAAGGGGGAAAATCAAAGGTTTCCTGGTTTATGGACAATTACTTAAGACAATTCAAAAGCAGTGGAAGGGAGGTAATCCAAACACAACGTTTTGATTACCTCCCTTACACTCCTTTTAAATTATGCATACAGAAATGTTGTATTGTCTTGAGATGATTAGCTGTCAATTTATTTTTAGAAATTACTATTAAGGAATATTAATTTTAGCCATGATTACGTATGTCATTTTCTATTTTAAGACTTTTATGATGTTTTTAAATGGGTAATTATGGTTGCAAACTGCATTGGAAATTTGAATATCCATTTGGGTCAATTCGCAACAGCAAACTCTATTGCACAAAAGCAAAAAAATTAATATAAATTCAAATCATATAACCAATTCTAAGTTCTTTGACTATAATTATTCTGTGTCAGAAACCTATTATGTGTCAAATATTTAATTACAATCTAAATTCAGACCTGTATCAAGCGCGAATATTGTGTCCATTTTTGCCCCAACTGTTCAGGGTTGGACCTCTGCGGTCGTATCCAACTGCGCTCGGCGAAGCAATTTATTTCTTTTATGAGCAACAGTAAGGATGCTACATGTGAAGCAGAATCTGCTACCCTTCAAGAGCACCTGAGGTCACCTCCAGTTTTTGAGAGTTTTGAGTACCTCATTCTTTTTTTTTCCGATGTTGTGTTTTGTTTACTGTTGTTTGTCTTTTCGTCATTTTTTGTTTTTCCCAAGGTACTGTCAGTTTGTTTTCGATCTTTGAGTTATATATCCCTTTGGTATCTTTTGCCTCTCTTTTACACTGTACACGCTAAAGCATTATCTATAGTTCATAGTTATTGTATTCATTTTAATTTCTTCAGAAATGCAAAACAGAAAGTTTGGATTAATATGCGCTTTTCAACACTATGTGCATTCAAATGGCTGATTAACTTGATCGCGGCTTTTACAGTCATAGTGATAACCTTCTGTATTGGACTGCACCGTGGATAATTCACAAACCACAATGTAACGCTTGTTCCGATAAAACCTTTCTTTGATATAAACTTGAGGAACTTCTATTTATATAAAGAATCTCAGTTCTCTGAAAGGTCAAAATGACAGTTCAATCGCCAATTCACATCCTCATTAGTATTTGATTGTCTTAACAAAATAATTGTAAACTTAATGGAAATGTGTCTTATCCATTTCTTTAAGAGAGAGGCGAAAGAAATCAAAAGGATATTATAACTCTTAAGTCGAAAACGATCTGACTATTTCATGACAAAAACAAAACGAAATACAATCAAAAGACAAACAACAAAATCAATATTAGTGGTCCTACATTTTGGCCTAGGGCATCACCGAAGAGACATTTATTGTCGATTTGCGCCTCTAATGCATAAAAATTGGTACCGTTAATATTATCATTTCAAACACAGGATATATTAAAACTATTCGTTCAACGTGGAAAAAAAATCATTTGACTTCGTCTATCCCAATTTTCAATCAAAGATATTCATGAAATCGTACATTGCAATCGAAAGCAGAAAATATATTTTTCAACGTCTTCAGAAAAAATACTATAAATATAAGAATAAGGAGATGAGGTATGATTGCCACCAAAGTTCAAATAAAGGGGATGTAATCAATTATAAGCAACCGTACGGCCTTCAACAATGAGAAAAAAAAACCATACCATATAGTTGTCTATAAAAGGCCCCGACATGAAAAATTTGAAAAAATTCAATAGAGAAAACTAACGGCCTAATTTATAACAAAACAATTAACGAAAACAAATATGACAGACATGAACCAACGACATCTACTGAACTACAGGCTCCTGACTTCGGACAGGCACATAAAGAATGTGGCGGGGTTAAAAAATGTTTGTGAGCGCTTAACCCTCCCTTAACCTGGGACAGTGGTGTAACAGCACAACATAATAACAAACTATAAAAATCAGTTGAAAAAGGCTTAACTCATCAGATCGATACAAAGCAGAAAACATCAAGCATAAACACAGACCGGACGTGGCAGGGTATTTATACATCCCTCATCCATAACAACAAAAAGGACACTAAGTTTAATGACAATCATATGTTTCAATTGGGCAGTGACTTAATGCAAGACATCTAAATACACGTTGTTTTTTTTTTTGTAGACGACGATAACATATTCAATATTACAAAAATTTTGACATCCATTAAAATTCGGCAGAAAAGAAGTAAGGGAAATTTGTTTAACGCAGATATACATGTGGGAAAAGAAATTATCCAAATACGATCAATATTTTAAACGGTATGTTTCGTACGAAGACTATTCATGCAACATTTGGCCTAAACATGCATTGCAGCCACATTAGGCATAACAGTACAAGACAGTATAAGAGTAGATTCTCCACAGACTAAAAACCAAATAAAACAGGGTTGTTATACTGTACGCATGGGACTGAGTCATCAAGTGCTTTAATTTACGATTGGGAAATAGTCAAAAGTAAAATTAGTAAACAGTTTTTTGTTGTCAGTTTTTAAATGACCTCTTGTTCAAAGGAAAATAATATTCAATAAAATACGACATTTTTAGTAGTGAGTTTTAATGGTGTCCCCTTTTTATGAAAAATGAACAATAAATCTTTGGAAAAATTTTTTGTAATTCAATGATCACACCATATATTCAGTAACGTCCTTTTTAAGTTCTACCATGTCATTTTATTTTTAGTTTTGTGCTATTGCATATTAATTTGTTTACTTGTCTTCCAAATGTTTTGACTGTGTGTGTGTCCTATGATGATTATTATAAACCAATACATTTTTTTTATTCACAAATAAATATACATCAATACATAAAACATTAAGAGTAGAAGTGTATAAAAAGAGGAAGTCATATCAGCTGTTCCGAAATCGAAAGTATGCACTGTCTAACACCTACTGGTATTTACTTTATTTATCCAGTAATTTGTAATATCAGATAAATACTCGATTGGTATGATAACTGCCAAAAAAATGAGACGGTGGTTAATATAAACTGTTTTCTTCACAGATTGTGATGCCAACCTTCCACAAATTCAATTTCTCAAAAAAAAGAGGCGGAAGAAACCAAGTGACATTCAAAACCCTAAGTCGAAGAAAAACTAACAACGTCATGGCAAACATACAAAAAAAGACGAAAAGACGACCAAGTTATCCAAACACTACAAAGAAAACTAAAGGTTGAGCAACATGAATCCCACCAAAAAACGGGGGTAAACTCAGGTGCTCCGAAAGGTTAAGCAGTTCCTACTCAACATGCAAAACCCATTGTGCTGCTCATACAAGCACGAATCTGGTGAAAAAAGTCTCATTCGGTGGCAGTCGAGGAAAAGAGGACGGTAAAGACATTCAATAACCTTTAACCAAATCGTGATTGTATCCGTAAAACTTTCGAATAGATGAATTCAACTTCAACGCTTGGAACCCTTGGTTCAATAGCTTTGTGGTGAGCAGTAGCCCTCTATCAAGAACACCGTTGTTGAAAAGGCAAGCTCTGGAATATCGTATCAACTTGGAGATGTATAAATCCTATACGCAAGCGCTTGGAAAGTTTGCAATTTTAAAGCTATATAATCATTTTTTTTTGTCGAAAAGTTTAGTTTTCAACCGATCATCATTGTCAATTTCTAGATATAAGTTAAGATATAAGGCATACTTAAATATTTGTTAAATGCATCTCTGGTATCCCTTATTTCAAGTCATGAAACCACCGTATGTCCGAGCATTTTTAGACAAAGGGCTTTCAAAATTTCAAGGCAGTTACTGTATTCTCAATATTATATTCATAAATTGTAATCCGCGATTGCTCTCACGTCTGACGATCTAAAAAGACTGGGGGGGGGGGGGGGGGACTGATTTGCATCAGTGCGCAGTCCAATCAACCATCATGATATTCCTTATTCATTTTTCTCCAGGAATCTGTATATTTAATTCACGCCCTTATCCCCTGTACCACATACGAAATCGTTGTTACCATCACAATGCTATTTTTGACGACATACTTTCATTTTGAACAGGACGTTACGATTTCGCATTATTTCTTCACAGCTCTTTTAAATATGGGAGGTTATTAATGCAAAAAGGCTGATTGCATGTAGAGGTAAATCTCGTTAATATATGTAGGTCACAGTGACACTGGAATCCTATGAATAAATTTACTCCCACAATTCTATGAGCAAGGAATGAAATAATTCAGTCATGTGAAAAATTGTTAAAGTGAAAGAATAAAGCAAAACACAGGGAGCTGAAAGGAATACGGGTTTTGTTTGAGCTACATGGGGTTAGTTATATATCTGTGGAGTAAAATGAACAAAATGATCGAATGGTGAATGATTTATCTACTTAAAATTGAAACTTTCCCCTTATTAACAAAAATATCAAATTTAGTTTACAAATGTTTTACAAATTAGAGTCCGGTTTTCCAAATGAGACTTCAGAAGCAAATACAGTAAGTCTGACTCAAGTCTTGCCTTACATCCACAAATTGACAATAAGGGTCGGCTGAGAACAAAACTTTACGACAAAAGAAATGATTTAAGCTTCCTAATTGTGAACTTTTGATTTCTATGTAGCAACATTCCAGCAGCACCTGCATATTGGGTATATATCTCCAAAATTGATTCGATACACCAGAACTTATATTTCCTATCATGATTTCATTGATTAACGGTTGCTGCTTACAAGGAAGCTATTGAACTAAGAGTTATAGGTTTTGACGTTGAAATCATCTCCACGAAAATGTTACGGACGAAATCACGAGTTGGCTAGCCGTTACGGAATATTTGCTTCACAAATGATGACGGATATGTTCTAATTGTTTTAACCCATACCCCTTCCTCTATTCCTCGAATGTGAACTACCGAATTATTATAAGTTTTTATTTTCATGAGCAACACGAAGGGTGCTTCATGTGGAGCAGGATCTGCTACCCTTCAAGAGCACCTGAGATCACCTCCAGTTTTTTGTGAGGTTTGTGTTCCTCATTCTTTAGTTTTCTATGTTGTGTTTTGTTTACTGTTGTTTGTCTTTTTGTCATTTTTTTGTTTTTGCCAAGGCATTGTCAGTTTGTTTTCGACCTATGAGTTTGAATATCCCTTTGGTATCTTTCGCCTCTCTTTTACACACTAAATCGTGTATCTATAGTTAATAGTTTATTGTATTCATTTTCCCCCTCAAAAATACGAAAGAGAAAGTCTAGATTGATATGCGTTATTCGACAGTATGTGCAGGCAAATGGCTGATTAAATTTATCTCGGCTATTATAGTCAAAGTGATAACCTTCTGTATTGGACTGCACAGTGAAACATCCACAGACCACAATGCTACGCTAGTTCCGACATGATTTTTCCTTGATATAAACTTGACGAACTTCTATTTATATCAAGAATCTCAGTTCTCCGAAAGGTCAAAATGACACTACAATCACCAATTCACATCCATATTAGTATTTAATTGTCTTAACAAAAAAAATGTAAACTTAATATGGAACTTTGTCTGATCCATTTCTTCAAAAGAGAGGCGAAAGAAATCAAAGGGATATTTAAACACTTAAGTCGAAAACGATCTGACAATTCCATGGGAACAAAACGAAACACAATCAAAAGACAAACAACAATATCAATATAATTTGATAGTTGTCAAATCCTACATTTTGACCTAGAGCATTACTGAAGAGACATTTATTGTCAATTTGCTCATCTGGTGCATACACATTGGTACCGTTAATGTTATTATTTCAAACGAAGAACATCTATTAGACCTATTCGTTCAACGTGGTAAAAAATCATTTGACTTCGTCTATCCCAATTTTCAATTGACGATATTCATGATATATAAACCCACATTTATAAATGATGTTTATGTAGGAATAGTTGCAGCCACCTTAGGCATAAAGGTACAGATGCAGAGTAGATTCTCCCCTGACTACAAACCAAATAAAACAGTGTTGTTATACTGTACGCATGGGACTGAGTCATCAAGTGCTTTAATTAATTTATGATTGGAAAATAGTCAAAAGTAAAATTAGTAAACAGATTTTTGTTGTCAGCTTTCAAATAACTTCATGTTCAAAAGAAAATAATATTCAATTAAATACGACATGTTTAATAGTGAGTTTTAAAGGTGTCCCCTTTTTATGAAATATGAACAATAAATCTTGGGAAAGAATTTTTGTAATTCCATGATCACACCATATATTCAGTAACGTCCTTTTTAAGTTCTACCATGTCATTTTATTTTTAGTTTTGTGCTATTGCATATTAATTTGCTTACTTGTCTTCCAAATTTTTTGACTGTGTGTGTGTCCTATGATGATTATTATAAACCAATATATTTTTTTTATTCACAAATAAATATACATCAATACATAAAACATTAAGAGTAGAAGTGTATAAAAAGAGGAAGTCATATCAGCTGTTCCGAAATCGAAAGTATGCACTGTCTAACACCTACTGGTGTTTACTTTATTTATCCAGTAATTTGTAATATCAGATAAATACTCGATTGGTATGATAACTGGCAAAAAAATGAGACGGTGGTTAATATAAACTGTTTTCTTCACAGATTGTGATGCCAACCTTCCACAAATTCAATTTCTCAAAAAAAAGAGGCGGAAGAAACCAAGTGACATTCAAAACCCTAAGTCAAAGAAAAACTAACAACGTCATGGCAAACATACAAAAAAAGACGAAAAGACGACCAAGTAATCCAAACACTACAAAGAAAACTAAAAGTTGAGCAACATGAATCCCACCAAAAAACGGGGGTAAACTCAGGTGCTCCGAAAGGTTAAACAGTTCCTACTCAACATGCAAAACCAAGTGTGCTGCTCATACAAGCACGAATCTGTTGAGAAAGTCTCATTCGGTGGCAGTCGAGGAAAAGAGGACGGTAAAGACATTCAATAACCTTTAACCAAATCGTGATTGTATCTGCAAAACTTTCGAATAGATGAATTTAACTTCAACGCTTGGAACCCTTGGTTCAATAGCTTTGTGGTGAGCAATAGCCCTCTATCAAGAACACCGTTGTTGAAAACGCAAGCTCTGGAATATCGTATCAACTTGGAGATGTATAAATTCTATATGCAAGCGCTTGGAAAGTTTGCAATTTTAAAGCTATATAATCATTTCTTTTGTCGAAAAGTTTAGTTTTCAACCGATCATCATTGTCAATTTCTAGATATAAGTTAAGATATAAGGCATACTTAAATATTTGTTAAATGCATCTCTGGTATCCTTTATTTCAAGTCATGAAACCACCGTATGTCCGAGCATTTTTAGACAAAGCGCTTTCAAAATTTCAAGGCAGTTACTGTATTCTCAATATTATATTCATATATTGTAGTCCGCGATTGCTCTCACGTCTGACGATCTATAAAGACTGGGGGGGGGGGGGGGGACTGATTTGCATCAGTGCGCAGTCCAATCAACCATCATGATATTCCTTATTCATTTTTCTCCACGAATCTGTATATTTAATTCACGCCCTTACCCCCTGTACCACATACGAAATCGTTGTTACCATCACAATATCATTTTTAGCGACATACTTTCATTCTGAACAGGACGTTCTGATTTCGCATTTATTTTCTCACAGCTCTTTTAAATATGGGAGGTTATTAATGCAAAAAGGCTGATTGCATGTAGAGGTAAATCTCGTTAATATATGTAGGTCACAGTGACACTGGAATCCTATGAATAAATTTACTCCCACAATTATATGAGCAAGGAATGAAATAATTCAGTCATGTGAAAAATTGTTAAAGTGAAAGGATAAATCAAAACACAGGGAGTTGAAAGGAATACGGGTTTTGTTTGAGCTACATGGGGTTAGTTATATATCTGTGGAGTAAAATGAACAAAATGATCGAATGATGTATGATTTATCTACTTGAAATTGAAACTTTCCTCTTATTAACAAAAATATCAAGTTTAGTTTACAAATGTTTTACAAATTAGAGTCCGGTTTTCAAAATGAGACTTCAGAAATGTCTTTAAGGATGAATACCAAAGGGTTACAATAACGCGTCTCATGTAGTAGCTTTGACTAATGTTGTAACGTACTTGTTACAAGTGCCTGTAAATTGGGACATCGTAAACATTTTTTAAAAATACAACTAAACATATCGGTTTAGTACAAATATAATATTATGAACAACAGGTAAACATAATGCTTGTTAAGATTCATCAAGTATAATAAGGCACATAAACCACTGAAACAACAGACCTACTGCGTTTAATATAGCATATAAATCGTTAAAACAAAAAAGTCTTAACATTGATACTATCAATTTAATAGCACTGCTTTTAATAATTTTTTTTCAAAATTTTCCCGGCTTTATCAGAACTGCGCTTAAATGATTATAGATATGATTAACATTAAGTTTAAGGAAATTGGATTGCATTTGTACCCAAATCTTGTCTCCTTTCACCATTGCAATGTAGATAGTTTGAGATGCCATATCCCATTTAGGCCCAGTGTATAGCCACACTAAAACCTTTCCATTCTTTCTAAGAGTAGCAAGAGTGCATTGATGAATGCCGCCGATCATAGAAGTAGACACCGAGTAAACACCAGGCGTTTCAACAGTGAAAATACCCGTAGAGGGATCGTAACGGTTTCCAATATTAGTGAGGATACGGCTGTATTTTATTATATCTCCTTTTAACCATTTTACATGTTTTCCATTTGACGTGGCTGTAAATGCAGTAAATGAAGAAAGGCCATTATCACCTGAAAAAAAATTTAAATTCTTCAAAAATATACAACATACACATAAGCGAATGTACAGTTCTATAGAATACAAAGCTGTGTCTATGACGTCAGCTAACTATTGTTTTTTTATAGTTCACTGTAAAAAAATTCTAATTATAACTTGAACATTTACAGTAGGTGCATTGTTCGTAAAAATGCTACTTTTGTATTGACTTTAAGGTTAATCACCTCATTTATTCAAATGTTTCAATTGTATGTTTAAGTAATCCAAAATGTTTATAATTATAAACTCAGCCAATCTAAAATATCAGCACCATTATACACATTATTCGCGAATTTCATGCAATAACATTAACGGTACCAATTTTTCTGCACCAGATGCGCATTTCGACAATACATGTCTCTTCCGTATGCAGGCGCTTCTGGAATGTTGCTTCATAGAAATTGAAAGTTCACAATTGGTAAGCTGAAATCATTTTTTTGTAGTAAATCTCTGTTCTCAACCGACCCTCATTGTCAATTGGTAGATGTATGTCAAGATTTATGAAACTAAGGCACAGTTGACCTGAGATTCTATGGCTCTTTTAGTATTTAGGTGCCATATATCCTTGGCTTCAAATGTTTGGATTTAAGCTTTCCAGATATAGATAAATCTAGAAAAGCGCGTCGAAAACACGAAGTTAATAGTTTAATTTTCATTTACTAGCACTGATTGGAGGGCTTTAAGTCCCCGAAGGTATCACTAACTTAGTAGATTTATAACAAACTATAATTTTCTGTCGATGAATTTAGAAATTATTAAGAAACTACAATAATGTAATGTCCCACCTCCCTCAGGTAAGGTTGACCCTAGATGAATTTGGCTATTTTTGGGGTCTCTTTATGGTCGTATTTAGATCTTAATATCATTGGCTTTCACATGTATGGGTTTGAGCGTTCCTGATGAAAACGAATCAAGAAAAATGTTTCGGTAGCTTAAAATTAATATTGTTATTTTTATATACTGGCACTGCGTCGATACCACTGATGGCGGACTATAAGGCCGCGAATGTATCACTAACTCAGTAGTCATTGTTCGGTATTGCATTCAGAAATAATTAAAAAAAATAAGGTCTAATACATCATTGGCTTTCAAATTTTTGGGTTAAATCGTTTCTGATGAAGGTAAATTCAGAAAAGTGCTTTGGACGCACAAAATTTATAGTTTTATTTTCATTCAGGCAGAATTATCATCATTATTAAAAAAAACATACATTACTTTTTTGACATATTTGAAAGTTGAAAACGTGTTTAGCATGAAATCTTACCAATACTTTCACGACAGAATCGCTCCTTTCGAAAATCATCACATTCAATACACTGAAGTCCGTTAGAAGCGTCTACGTATACCTGGTTCAAGATCATCGGCATCAAAACAAACAAGATGTAGATCAAAAACAGTGTCATTATCCTTCCAATTAACAGCTGATTAGCGTTACTGCACTAAAAAAGGTTGCTTCAATAAAATATATATTACTTTTACATGACTGACAGCAAGAATTATTTCGCCGAGAGAGAAACATCGTACCAGTAATATGTTAACAAACTTACATCTTATTCAGTACATATGCAAACACCTTTTTTTCAAAAGCAAGTTAGTTTATTAAATCATATTGTAACTGTGTATGGCTGTACTAGACTTATATTTACGTCTATACTCTGCCAAAATAGTACTTTGTTTAACAATGAACTAAAATCACAACTTATGGTTTATGATTTATACTAAATCAGATCCAGTATACAATGTTGTAAACATTTTTAAACGAAAAATTAAAGCATTACTTTTATTATAATGATTGACTTTTTGGGTCACCAAAACAAGGTTATTTACGATCAAATTGTTTTTTTAAGGATGGCAACAATCTTGTGTTGAGAGCCCGAGGTCTTAACATTGAAAATGCAAATAAACAATATTTTATAAAATATGTTAATTTCTAAATCCTTATATCGGCTTCTATGATTCTTATTGCGGTCTGTTGAAAAAGATGTTTAACATTCATATTGCAGTGGGATATCTTCACAAAAGTGGCTAGCTTAACTGAATTACAATGTAGCATTGTCTACGATTTAATAAGAAGGTATTCCAAAAACATTTGCAAATTGAAAAAGAAAAGCGAAAAGGTGTAAAGTAATAATTATTTGTTTCAAAATACAGAATGAGTACTTATTTTAACCGTGTTTTTCTCTACTTTTACGTAGATTTGGATCATAGAAAACCATATATGTTTCCTTTTTGATTCACATTGTTCATCAATTTGGTGACATGTAACAGCTTATCCAAGATACCATGCTTTTAATTTAATACACAATGCTTCCGTTTCTTCTGGACAAGACTTATCAGTGACGCTCGAATCGAAACAGTTGCAAAGCAAATCAATTACGACGTTAACGTACATTGAAAACCGAAACGTTGTACCTAATCTAGTAAAGGCCATCTAAGCTCAGGAAGACAATACTATGTGTGTTTGTGTAGTCTAAGAAGTTCAACTACTGTATCACTAGCCTGTCAAAACTGAATTATCAGTACGAATCCCGAACGTGGAAGGTGCCACCAATCAATCAATCAATAAATTATGTGATTTATTAACAGTACGTCTACCGTAAATGAGCGTATCAATGATATTTTATTTCAGCACAGGAGCGCTGACACTTTGCTTGCGTGCACCGGCAGTGGTATTTACCAAGTACTTAAAAGGTCTCATCAAAGATCCCCAACTTATAATTTAATAAACAAGATGTTCGTTTATTTTACAAAAGACTCATCACTTGTTCTCAAATGAAAGCAGTTACAAGGACACATAGGTTGTGATTTTTTTTTTTGCCATTGCATTTTCAGTTTATCTTCCGCCTCTTTATTTGTCGTAGATATTTCACTGGAAGATCGGATATTCTTGTTCATGTTTTAATGTTGGTCTGTAATATATGCTCTGAAGTGCAGTATGATTGAGTATGTACTTTGCTCTATTTGAATACAAGCTTTTTTATGTGGAAGTTTCGTTAGTAAAATATGTTGTTCTTATCTATTGTACGGTTGTCGGTAATTTTTCTTTAAATAAATTGTGTTGTGTGTTCGTTTGTGAACAATTTTTTAGCCCACATATCGATATTTGATAGAAAATTCGATATCTCAAAGCACATGTTTTGCCCAGTCATGTCACATGTGACTTCATCGGTATCTAAAGTTGTTCGTATCGTTGGGTTTTGTTTTGTTTTTTGGGGTGTTCAAAACAGATGTTTTGTGTATTTGTTGAATGTATTTACAGATTTTTAGACTCCGGTAGATTTGATGTTAAAATAAAACTGAAATTTGTTCCTTAAGTTACCCTTGCAAATTGTAGAAATGACATCGAAACGCTAATTAGTTCTGGGTCCAACTTACAATAGGGATGCGTGGATGATTTGTGTCACATTTTTTCAAAATATAAAACCTTTTTATATCTAAGGAAGACCTGATATTATCATCAATGTAGTTATTCGAGCCGATATACCGTTTTATTTTGATTCTCGTGTATAACAATTTGCATACCGATGTAATATAAAAGACTTGAATCAACATTCCCTAGGATTTTGTTTTGCAGGATATGTCGCTCACAATGAAGCAAGAAAAGAAATAACAGTTGGTTTTGTTGTGTATGCATAGCTAATATATTCAAAGTTGCAACATGGGGAATACCAGCTCACCAGCTGAAGCATCGACCTAGTGGTAGCAATAACATTAATGGTACATATTTTATCTCACCCATTTTGACATTTAATGTCATTCAGTATTGCTAGATGCAAAAAGAAATGGAAAATGCAAGCTCTTCTTCAAACGTTGAAGAGCTGATCAACCGAAAAGAACCAACAGTAAAGCAAACACCATATATAATTCAATTAGGTATCCCATTAACTTTCTTACAATTTATTTTTTTTTCAAATCGGAAGATTATAATTATATCGTGTTTTCCAGTTCACAAAGATCTACTAGAATTCGGTAAATAAGGTTTAGATGGCAAGCGTGTGCTGCTAGTCATATAACGAATACATACTCATGTTTTGGTAACAACGAAAAAACAACATCCTTCATTTGGATCAATATGCCCATAAAATAATCTTATGTTATACTGTTATGTAACTACAAGGATTTATTTAGAACACATCATGTTAATGAAGACCTATATGATATTTTTTTATCGATTCTTAACATTTATTATTATAAATGTATTCCAATAAGCTGCATGTCAAGTAGTATTCACAATTAACCACCACTAACGACGTTCAAAGCGAACTACCTTAAGCTTACTATTAAATTTGCATTTTGATGTATAGAAAACGTTTAATAGAAATTAACTTTTAATAGGAATTTGAACACTAGTTCTGTATCTTTTATAAGCACACTATTTGTCAATCATAAGCCTGCAGACTTACAAGCCAAATGTGTATAGATCAAATAGGTTTGTTATTTATATTTCGAAGGCGGACCTTGTATAATGATTTAATCCATATCACCCCCGAGATACCACCATTGCAGTTTTTTCTACCGCAATCGCCTTTTTTATTTTGATCAATTCCATTGTAAGAGAACTTTTAAATTATAAATACAACTTACCTGTTCTAGAATATCTCCTGATTTAAGGAAAACTACTCTTGTAGGAATTTGTCACGGAAAATATGACAAGGAAGAAAAGTCGGTTTTATTGTCATGTGAACAGTTATTGCATTCAGATTGGGCAACATATTTGCAAGTGCCACGTTGATATCTTAAATCCTTTGTTTGCGAAAGTTGTAATAAATATAATGAAGGCGGTTGGTTATTCCTGGGCATATTAATCTTGCAATTGCTTAAAATACATTTGAAGATGACCATATTTGATTGACTGTGAATTTATGTGCTTGGTCGCCTGCTCGTTGATTGTGTTCAATATTTCATTCTTTTCTATAATCAATGATATCCTTCCTACCGCACCAATTGGTTGATGTTATAAGGGTTGGGTTTTTTTTTTTTAGTAATTTCAAACTGTATTAAGAAACTTACAATGTTGTGAATCACATCTGATAAGAATAGTCTATCTGACAATGTCTGCCATCTTTATCTTTTGTATCAAATGAATTTATTGCGATTTGACATGACTTCAGATTTGCATGACTTTTGGAGTATGCGTAACAGGACATTCTTAACTGTCGACACAATTTGCTTTATTGGGGTGATTTTTGTGATTGGTACTGTTTTCTATCAAATGTTTCTATATGCACATAGACGACTAAAACACATGTCCTTATAACAGGAATATTTAAATTTACATTTTTATAACTATACCTGTTGTAATGTTTTAATAATTTCAAATATAGACGAATAGTTATCCATCATTAAATGATACGTATATCACAAAAATCGAAAAAAGATTCTCTTCGAACGTTTTTTCAAATTCCTCCAATCTATTTTTTTGTCAATAAGAATCTAACTACGAGGCGAGGTCAGAAATGGATTTTAAAATGTATAAAAGATCTGTAGACTAGGTTGGTTCTAAGGCCTACGCCCAAGGCTATAAGGATTTGAACAATTTCGACATTTGGCGATCAACACAAATGATACCGTATAGTAAGCTATAAAAGTACCAGTAAAATTCCTTGAAAGGTCATTGAATTATTTAAATTTTGTCACGGAAATAACATTAAAAAAAAACATGTGCAGCTGGTATTTTTTCCGTGTGAACAGTCGATTTTTTTCATGTTGTGCAATATATCTGTGAATAATAACGTTGATAATTAATTTGTAGATAAAGAGTTATGCATGTAGTCATGGTAGTTGTTTATTTGAATTGTATGTAAATTCAAATAAAGAATAATGTATGTAGTGGTTTATTTGAATTATATATAAATTATAGTAATGAAAAGTGACATTTGACTTGTATAGATGTTGGTATTTTATTATTCATCAACACAGGTGCTTCAGATGACGACTCATTTGCGTAAGCAAATTTTCTAGTTTGTTTGTGCTGAAAGGATTCCTCATTTTATTTTTATCTTTGACTCTCTTTCAACTTTCATCATTTTCATTTTAGAATTTGAACATTGCAAATCGAAATTAAAGTCACCATCTTTTTTACTGGTATGTAATGTTTAGCTGGATTTGAGATAAGCATCAGCACCCTTTTATTTAAAATAAAACCAAATCGATCGTTTTGATTTTGATTTTCAGAAATGATCGGATTGGAAAGAACATCAATATATCTAACGGCAGCATGGAAAATGAGATGTCATATTATTACTTAAAATTGTGTCATAAATAAAGGTAACAGTAGTAAACCGCTGTTCAATAGTCATAGTTCGATTAAGCAAAAACAAATCCCGGTTACATACTAAAACCGAGGGAAACACATCAACTATAAGAGGAAAACAACGAAACAACAACAATAGCAAACGCCACCATACATAGAAACGGATTGTATGATAACAACTGCCATATTCCTGACTTGGTACAGGACATTTTAAGAAAAAATGGTGGGTCGAACCTGGTTTTATGGCTAACCAAACCTCCCGCAATAAACCTCTACATAAATAATTCTGTATCTACAAATTAATTATCAACGTTATTATTCACAGATATATTGCACGTCATGTGATGTAATATGAGCCTGAAAGTACTATCTAAAATGAATCATACAGGGATTTAAATGACATTAAAGCGATTAAAAGAATTGTAATTTAAATACCACACAATTAAAGGGGCATTAGCTGTCAAATTCATGTTTACCTGTTTGACTCAAATTCTCTTTGATTTATAACATATTAAAACGTATATCCAAATTACAAAAAGTATAAAGTAAACAATTACCAATGCATTGACTCGATATAAATATAAATAGGTAGCGACAACGTGCAATTAGATATTTCTATGTCTGTTTGATTTCATATTGCAGGTCGAAAAGTATGTTTATCATCGTTTTTACATGTATAAGAATGGTATTGTGTGGATTGAATCGGTCAATCAAATGTTTCACTTTTATTGTTAACATTCATTCTCTTTTAATAGTTTAATACATGCGTAACCCATATCCAGATAGGTGGTTAAATTGAAAGTCACATGAATACGGATTCAACGATGTTGCTTAGCTTATTTTGACAAAATTGAACAAAATTGGCTGCTAAAAACGAGTTATTATTTCACTATTTCACTTACATCTATGATTGAACCAAAAAAATATTCATACTTTATTTTATTTTTATATCTCGTAGCTAATGCCCTTTCAAGAGGAATCACAATTGAATTGAATAGAAACTCGTCTTTTGTCCCGTAAATATAAGTGTAAAAAATACAATTGGACTTATTGACAAAAATCTAGTACGGAAATCCGTCCTGTAAGACATGCTCCAGTTCATGTTTTTTTCTGAAAATAATCGATAAACGTGTTGTAAAATCACACACTATAAAATGTAACAACGGCATGGATTGCATGAACACCAGTAATCAACAATCATACATCAATTTACGTGTAAATAAAAGAAAATTAAATCCGTTAGCACTATGTATATACGCGTGCCTGTTGTTAACAACAATCCCAATTGCAAAGAAATTAAATAACATTACCTAAATTGTATTTGGCAAAGCATTTTGGAACTTTTTGTTCTCAAAGCTCGTACTTTATTTAGCCTTTTTAACTTCTTTGATTCCATTGTCACTGATGAGTCATTTGTAGACGAAACTCGCTTCTAGCGTACAAAATTTTAATCCTGGTAAAATTGAAAAGGGCGAAAGTTTTCAAAGTTGACAAGGTTCCTTTGTACACGAATAGATGACAAAAAAACATGTACAATTCACCTTTATTCGGACAAATTGTTGATGCGACATAGGAATTGGCATATTTGTATATTTATTTAAGGGGCATGTATAATCCCGTTAAAATGGCTGTCGTCATTATAAGGCAAGATGGCCGCTATGCAAATTAGCAACGTAATCAACATTTTACCATAGTTGCCTCGTGTACGTCACAATCACTATTGAACAGTGTGCCCTCCTTTAAATAAATAAGGGGTTTTCTACATTCGATTAGAATTTAAAATGTACAACTAAATCAAACAAAACTAAGATCAAGGTCCAATTTCCCTACATAACTGAAAAAAAATCATATACAACAAATAAATAAAACATGCATCTCGGGTGCCTTTATTGTTATGATATTGTAATTATTATATTTATTTATCTTGGCCTAATTTGTTTTGTGTGGCATTATATCATGTATAATATGTTTACATAATACTTATCGTTGTTTACAAAGTAATGTTCTAACTGTGCAGTTTAGAAATCACTGGAACAATCATAGATACTGATGAGATGATTAAAACTTTCTATTTGACTTACATAATAATTCTGGAATTATCATAATATACGATGTGCAATTTAAACTTCTACCATATTCTAAAAGTTTCCGTTCTATAATTTTCTAGGAGTTTCTCTTCTACGGTGTTTTAGAGATTTCCATGACAACTATATATATATATACAGACACTAAAGTTAGACTTTTAGATTATACATTAATAAACTGATATTCTCAGAGGTACTCTCAGTAGGATTGACACTTTTATTTACGTTAACTACATCATACTAGATTGTGACTTATTGGACATAATATTCTGTTTGGATTCCCGCAGCTGTGAAGAGAAGAATTCCGGATAAAGAAAAGAAAAAAGGATCGGACATATATTTTAACAGTTAAGTTGACATTTTAATTTGCATAACATTTCTTGTAAACTTGTGCATAATAAATCGTGTTAAATTTTATTATTGATTTGTGTCTTTTGTTGGCTACAATTTAAAGGTGATTTCTGACCGTAACATTATAAAAAAAAGGAACCACGTTTGTTACGGTAGATGCAAGGATATTTTTCAAGGATGTTAAAATCCTTGCATGTTCTTAGAAAAATCATAATTTAAATACAAATAATAAGGTTGCACGGATCCGAAAAAGGTAACCAGGACCTGCCTTTTCCTTTCTGCTTGTTCCTAGCAACCCGGTCATATGTATTTAATAGGGGATCCATATGTTCTCTTTTTTTTTCGCTTGTTCCCGATGACACTGTCCCATGTAAAACCTCGAGGAAACAGGAACCACCCGGCGCTATATTTTTTTTAAAAGACACTTTACGACTCCTTCTTCTTTTTTCGGAAAAGGGGGCCACTTGTTAACCTATGAAGAATGTGCGTCATATTGTAACTGGACATACCACAAACAATCAATCACTCAATCAATATGCACTTTGCATCTCTTAACAAAATCCAAACTGTCAATTAGTCAGTCAGTCAGTCAACCAATCGATCAATCTATCAATCACAATGTGAAATTTGTCAAACTTGTTTAATTTCAATTAACCAATCAATCATTCATTTAATAAACCAACCAACAAATGCACCTCGCAACAACCAAAACAAATAACCAGCAATTTGATATGTATTTAATATCACTTGGTTGTTTGGTTTAACCAACAATACCAACCATCAACCAACCAACAGATTCATGCATAGAAAAGGCGGAAAGACCTCAACTAACAATTAAGTCAATATACAAGAGAGTTGATAATAGCTAGTTACATGATAAGGGACTTCCCAATTTGAATTTTCCTTGGAGTTCGGTATTTTTGTTATTTTACTTTTTTCCACTAAAGGGACAAATAATGGATCATTGGTCTTGCTCGCTCCTCGTGGTTTTAACAGCTGATGAATGGTGTGCGAACGGTCTGTAGGAAGCTGCATACGGGCTCCTAGTCTTTTTGGCCGTTCGTCCTGTCACAATCTGAAAAAAATAGCATGTGAAAAGTTAACAAAAATTACTTTTTGATTTATTACATGCAAGAGTTTAAGTTTGGTTATATTGATCCTTACTTTCCTATTAAATTATTATACAGAACTATATTTTTCTTAAGCACTACAAAATGTCTGATTTCAATGAATATTTATACAACAACTAAAATTTCTACATTCCGCTGCAAAAAAGCCCCTTTACAGTATATGGAATATTTTATTTAAAAAACATAATAGAATAGTGTTTACCTTTCTGATTACTACTTTTAACACATAAAGTAGAAATATTTATACAAAACCTACAAATTTACTCAAAATTGTCAAAATTTCTATGAAATGCATTCTGCTGCAACATTTTAGTCAGTTCGATTTTCTGAAAAACGTAGTCCTGACTATGTAACGACTGCATCAAGAAAGGTAACTCAAATACAAACTACGGTTTAAACTTCACAAAGTTAAAGCAATCTATAAAAACACAAAAAGGTCGTCGTTTACATCAAAATCTAACTAAACATAAACACAGACTTATTGAAAAGTGATGTAGTTACGATACTATTGTCAAATCATAAAGAAGGAATTTTTTTTTAATTTATATTGATTCTTTATAGGGTTTCTGCATCGGAAGTAAACACATTTATTCTAAAACCAGCTGTTGGCATGATACGGGTTATGTTCTTCTCGTATAATTTATGATGGCATGATACTAAACCCCTAACGGGGGAAATGTGGTTGATTTTCATATGATGGAGAAATTATCTTTCTATCAGTTTGATTGAAGTCTGGAGCTGGCATAGCAGTTACTGCTAGTAGTCCTTTGCTAATTTGTGTTGATGTCATTTTGAATAGTTTCTTCTGTTACCTATTCTATAATCGGACTCGGACTTCTTTTTTAATGAGTTTTACTGTGCGTTTTGCATTGTGTTTGTTTATTCCACATTGACTAGAGGTATAAAAGGGGGGTTGAGATCTCACAACACATGTTTAACCCCGCCGCAATTTGCGCCTGTCCCAAGTCAGGATCCTATAGCTTTTCTAATCTTGTTTGTTTTTTTTAAATTTTGGTTCATTTGTATGTTTCGGAGTTTAGTGTGGCGTTCATTTTGCTGAACTAGTAAACATTATTGTTAAGGGGCCAGCTGAAGCCCGACTCCGGGTGGGGGATTTTCTCGCTGCATTGAAGACCCATTTGGTGTCATTTGGCTGTGTTCTGCTCTTTGTATTTGTTGTTGTCTCTTTGAAATATTCTCCGTTTCAATTCTGTATTCTATCGAATGCGAGGATATATTGAACTAAGTGAATTATATTAATATATATCTGAACTAAAGGCAAGAGAATTGCTAAACTCTATAAGTCATCTTAAAAATTTTGTCATACTTATCTTGTGCTCATTTTCTTTCGGAAGCAAGCACGTTTGATTAATGTCATTTTAGTCATGTGTTTTATAATATCAATTTCTTTGTTCATGACGTAATCCATTGCTTACCCTGTCTTCGTATTTGTAGTGACAGAATTTGAAAATTTTGTTAATTTTATTAACTTTACCACATATTGTTAGATTCCCGATAAAATGGAAGCAGTAGAACTTCAAACACGTTTTACCACAGGAGTGCATATAATTAACTCTAAAAACATAGAAAGTGCGCAAACTATGAATTGTGTATTATATAGATATAAGAAGATGTGGTATGTATATTTAAACCATTGTGACGTCAGCCTATTCGTTTGCTGTGGATTCTTTTTCTAGAATCAACGCTTCCTAAATCTGTCGCTGAAATGGACTCACCAAATTATATTCAATTGTTTCCTTTGTGTGCCTAATTTCATTAAGTTTGAATTAGCTAATTTACTGATTTCTGTTCACTAATGAAATTAATTTAAAAACTTACCTTCAATTTTTTGTAACTTTTATATGCCATCACTGGGAATCGAACCCCTCCTTGAAATCTGTTATATGTGACTGACATCAACACATCTATGAAAAGTCTCGGCTACCAATGGGTTGCAAGTTAGATGTATATTCTATATATTTATATATATATATATAAATGAACATAGGATACTCATCGCTACAACGGACACACAGGGCTTGTACCTTTATATATACATAATAGGCAATCGTATAGTATAAGTCAGTAGCCGCCAGGTTAATGTGGTTAAGATCAATGAGTGGAAGATTCAAGTTTAAGGTTCGTTTTAGGTTCGAATCCCTGTATTTTTTTTTTTATGTATCTTTTCTTTAGTTTTTCCTTTTTCCTAATTTTGTATGTAAGTGTGAATATTTTTGTAATAACAGCTGGTTTTCCCGTTTATGTTTTTGAATTATTATTGGCCAATTCGGGTATTTGACAAAAAATGATTACATTCAATTTATCCATTTTTGATTTAAGAGAGGGACAAAAGATACCAGAGGGACAGTCAAACTCATAGATCGAAAACAAACTGACAACGCCATGGCCAAAAATAAAAAGACAAACAGACAAATAATAGTACTGATGACACAACATAGAAAACCAAAGACTAAGCAACACGAACCCCACCAAAAACTGGGGGTGATCTCAGGTACTCCGGAAGAGTAAGCAGATCCTGCTCCACATGTGGCACCCGTCGTGTTGCTTATGTTATTACAAATCCGGTAAATAGTCTAATTATATAATATGATTTCATTTGTTTTACTACATATCTTTACAAATGCTTAATCGCAAATACCTATGCGAGTAAATTGTAATGTGCCAATAATAAGGGTTCTAGCTAGAAATTTTGGTAACATACTTATTATATATACTAAAAAATAAATTCGAACATGTCTTATTTTGTAAATTAAGGATGATATTCAGATGCATAATAATTCAAAGACGGACGTGTTATGTTATATTTGTATTTCCCTAACTAATTAATTGTGAACCTTGTTAATGCATCGTTGCACATGATAACATGTCTATTTATATTTACTTACAATACCTTCTAATTAAGAAAAAGCTTTAATTTTGAAAAGAAATCAACACAATAGTTTAAGTAATAGAAACAATGGATAAGCGTAGATTCATGAAAAACAAACCCTCCGGGCTCATGGTTTCTTTTTCAATTTTATCCATTGTATCTATATTACGAACCTACTTATGGAGATATATTCTACCAGACCCTAAAAAACAACAGCAGCAACTAATACGTGGAGAAACATTTAATCTAATATTTTAATTTTGAAGATACTTCAGGTTTCTAACTTATTGATGACTACAAAATAAAACCCCAAATATTAGCCTTATACATAGCTACATTGTAGGGTTTTTTCCTGAATAAATGAAGGGTGATGATTCCGTTGAACAACCCAATTAAATCTAAATAAAACGTCGACTTGCCGGCGCAAATCTTCAAGGCTGTCACCGTCGTCGCAACTTGTGGACAGGAGACAACAAACCGACCCTGAAACAAGTCCATAACCGGTTAACACTGACAACGATTCGGAAAGATCAGATCCTACTTTAAGTGATAAAACTTGAAATTAGTATCTCAGCAGGCTTACTCCCTAAAATATCAATTACTGGGGTTGGTAAAGTAAGGATAGCCAAAACCGTTATGCAATTTTTTTCAAAAAGACAACATCGAGAAGACAGTCGAAAGGATAGTAAATAAAAGACAGAATAAACGAAATCAAAGAAAAACAATGTATCCTGGAATCCACATTAAAAATAAAAACAAACCAGGTAAACAAATTAAATGTTAAAAATACTAAATTACAAGAAAAAGTGGACGATCTCGAACAGCATAGTAGAACACGTCTTCTCCGTTTTAATGATGTACTATTTTCAAGGGGAGAAAACTACTACAGAAAAAGTTGTTGACGTAGTAAATAAAATTAGAGTAAACATAAACGTTGAGGACGTTAACGTAAGCCATCGTACAGGCAAATATAAGGAAAATGAACCGCTTCAAATCATTACAAGATTCTAAAAGCATGATTTAAAAAAGAAGAGATTCTAAAATCGGCCAAAAAACTGAGAGAAAACAACTATATCAACGAAGACTTAACCAAGTCGCGAGGCGAAATAGCATTCAAAGCTAGAGAGTGTGTGCGAAATTACAGACGAAAAGCAACCTCGTTAATTGATGGAAAGTTAATGGTTGTCGGGAAGACAAGTGTCAAACACATCGTCACACGTATGTACGATCTGGAAGAATACGTTTTCCAATCAGATAACGACACTGTATTAAAAGGGTGTGAAGATAACACAGAATCAGAAATGGAGTGCGCGTCAAATGGTTACGACAGAATTAGTTAATAATCTGCCAACCATGTTCCTACTTAACGTATAAGTTATCTAGTTACAATCATTAACGATGTGTTAATAATGTACGATTTCCAATGTTTTCTTCGGAGAATATTTAGATAAAACAATGCATGTACACATTGATAAAATATTACAAATGACGAAACATATTGTTATCCTGATACAAAAACATGAAAATAATCATATTATAGCTGCATGGAATATTAAAAAGTCTCGTTGTTTTAAACTAGTTTCTTTCCTTTTCCCATTTGCTTTTTTGATTTGTTTTTGTTTGTTCCCAATTGCATTCATCTCCTTTGAATTTCTACGATACAATTTTGTTTTATAAAAGGATCAAGCACGATTAAAAAAAATGCACTTTTTTTATAAGTTCTATTCAAAAGCAAAGACAGAAACACAGATTGACTAAACGCTGAACTAAGATACATGATTGGTATGATTTATATATTATTATTAATACTATTATAACTAGTATCGGTAACTAAGGTTGATGCACACAAACCTCCAAGCGACTTTAAATAAGTATAAAACAATCCGATGGAAGCAAAACCAAAGTTTGAGCCCCCTCCTAAACAGTGTAAGTGTAAGACACTTTTAATTTTGTTTTTACTTTTTAGCATTCAATTTTAGTCAAGATGTGAATGCACACATTTGTATGATATATAGAAAGGCCTTTAGTTATTCTAACAGAGTTAACATAATTTAATTATTTTCTAATAACGCAAACCGATTTTGGCACTGATGTGATTCTGTATACCTATCCCATGTTCCATCCACTTTTCTTTCTGTATATATACTACTTTGTTTTACTTAGAAGTTTTTATCAGACTCCTACATTCTACATATACTTTCTTTTTCAGTTTCTGTAACATGTGTAAGTCACTGTTGCTACCCACATACTAAATTCTTTTTATAGTCTTTATCATACATAGCGTCTACTTAGTCACCAAGCGTAAACAGTAGTATACAAAATATCGACTACAATACCGCTATGTCAAACATTGACCTAAATACATATAAGGCATGCGTTGTGTTCAAATTACTTGCGGTCTACTCATTTACCTTAACATTAATGTCTCACTCTTGATCAACTCGTTAATATAAATTATTGATCTTTTGGTGTACTTTTATATGTTTTATCTCACCATTGAAGTTGCAGAGCTATTACGCTGTATGAAATGTTTGATTAAACTATTACTCAAACCATGGACATACACCTGAAGATTTTCAGAACATGACATGAAATTGAGTGTATTGTCGTTGTTGGTGACTTTACTGTCGATGTTAATGGCCATAATTAATACCATGCATGTCCTAGAAGAGAACTGCTGTTAGTTTGAAGGCTGACGTTTCTGAGAAAAATGGATTCGTACAGTTTAGAAGCATTTGATTTTGTAATGGTAGTTTTTGCACACTAACTGCATTTATTTATTTATTATAAATAATTGAAGCAACATTTTAACATTATTATTCACATATTTGAATATAGCATTGCAATATTTTCACATATTTCTATTTTTAATTGCCCAATGTCAGCATATTTTTGGAATTGAGAACTACCACTATCGATATTTTCTTATATTGGTGGAAATTCCTGCGTAGTTTCAAAAAGTAAGTTAACACGTCAACATTGTTCTACAAGTCAAACTACATTTCCCTTTTTAAGTAATGGTGTATTAAATTTACCTGGGATGTCGAAGATATTAGTATGTAATAGTGCACTGAGCACAAAAATTTCATTTTAAAGTGCAACAAGTCTCATGTACCCATTTTTGTAGCATATAATACACTACATAAAACCCTTCTCACAATGCACTCAACACTCATATCCCACAACAGAGTGCACTGAGCACACTTATTCAATCCCCTAGTACTCCGAGCTTTTACTTCAAAACTGAAAATGCACCCAGTACAAATGTGCAATACTAAAGTGCACCGATCACATATGTTTAATTCTTGATGAGCGCACCGAGCACATGTATTCCATTACAAGGTTCACTGATCACAATTCCTTATACCCAGTGTGCACTGAGAATAAGTTCCTAACCTACCGTATATAACGTACGGAGCACATGTCAATATACCAGAGTGCACAGTGAACATACGTTCAAAACAGGAGAACATCAAACACTGAGATGAAGTGCAATTTGTACTAATCATATGGTCTTTTTTTCCACGGGAGGAATAAGTACACGTGTACAGTATACCCCTTTTCAGACTCATAACCAAACAATGACCGCCAATATACTAAGAATGACATCGTTCAGTGACACCAGTTTCAACCAACAATCAGTCATAGTAACGGGGATAATCAACAAGACGTAATCAAATTGAGGGAGAAAATAAGGAATTTGACCTCAAAATTTTCAATCAGAGTTTATGAGACATTAAATGATATTCAGAACAGAATCCTCTTAAGTATGCAAGATGGTTATCACTCTCGTGACTATTATCCACAATGGAAGAATTGACGGGAGCACTTTTAAGATGAGAGAAATAGTTAGGACAAAAGACGTCAAGCAGATGGAGAAATAACTAATCCATAAAGATAACGCTCTAACATTTGCAACCGAAAAAATGAAAAAGTTGAAAGGTGTCGAGAATTAATGGATAACCAACTGTTCAGCAATATATCAATTGAACACATGGTAAATAAATTAAATAACCAAAGTATTGCATATAAAGTACTGACAAAAAAACCTTAAACTATGAAGGAAACAATCAAGCTTGAAGCATGGCACACTACATGCAAAAATGGAATGCGAAGCAGAACTCAGTAAGGCAAATTGAGATTAAAGGAGAATAAACCTCTTCTCATTCTGTTTAGTCCGGTTAAAATAATGTGAGACGAGTTGGAGGGAAAAGATTTGTTACAGTTTTGTTTTGAACACATACTGATTGATATTTTAGTCTTAGTAATTAGTTTTACTGGCTTTGAAGTAGATATCAGAAACTGCGAGTACTCTCAGATTTGTACTTTGTGTCTTTTTTGTTTTTAGGGATGTATAAATACCCTGCCACGTCCTGTGTTTTTCTGCTTTGTATCGATCTGATTAGTTAAGTCCTTGTCAATTGAGTTTGATAGTTTGTTCTTATGTTGTACTGTTGGACCACAATTTCAGGTAAGGGGTGGGTTGGCGCCTTCAATAGATATAAGAAGATGTGGTATGAGTGTCAATGAGACAACTCTCCATCCAAGTCAAAATTTATAAAAGTAAACCATTATAAGTCAAAGTACGGTCTTCAACACGGAGCATTGGCTCACACCGAACAGCAAGCTATAAAGGGCCCCAAAAAGTGTAAAACCATTCAAACGGGAAAACCAACGGTCTAATCTATATAAAAAATGAGAAACGAGAAACACTTATGAACCACATCAACAAACGACAACTACTGTTTAATCCCGCCACATGTTATATGTGCCTGTCCCAAGTCAGGAACCTTTAGTTCATTGGTTGTCGTCGGTTCATGTCTGTCATATTTGTTTTTTTTTGGTAAATTGTTTTGTTATGAATTAAGCCGTAAATTTTCTCAATTGAATTATTTTATATTTTTCATGTCGGAGTCTTTTAAAGCCAACGATTCGGTATGAGTTTTTCTCAGTTGCCTACAATTGCTTACATCCACTTCATTTGAACTTTGGCGGATAGTTGTCTCATAGGCAAACTTACCACTTCTCTTTATTTTTATACAAGACTACAAACCTCAAATAAATACCAGTCAATTGATGATTTAAAAAGTCATAATGTCAAATTGCAGAAAAGGGACAATAACAGAAGCATGCCAAACCAAGTTGCTATGCATGTAATGAAGAAGGATATTATACAAGATCCTGTACAAACATAAAACAGGCACAAATTAAAACGGCTTGGACTAACCCACTATTGTCAGAGTAAACCAAATTTTAAATATAGAGGCCCGATAAGAAAGGTTTATAAAGACAGGAACATTGAATATTTGTTTCTTGACGATGGGATTTAGAATCAAATGATGAACTCTGTCGGAAGTAATGCAAAACTATGTTTTGTTGCTGAGCCTTTGCAAGAAGACCAAGGTCTTTCTTAAATTATTGATATTGGTCAGGATACAGGTGCTGATAAAAATGTGATATTCCACACTACTAAGAAAATTGTGATTGGTCGCATAACAGCAACTAGTATAACGGTACCAATGAAGGTCAGCAATCAGAAAATTAAAGCTCTAATTGATACTGGGGCAGAAGTTACTATTTAAATGAAGACATATTTTCCGGCCTTCCAAGAACAAAGATCAAATTGAAACAAGCACTCAAACCCTAGTTGTTGCAGAAGCAGGGAGGTAAATGGAAACAAACAGCGAAGCAGCAGTGACGTTAACAATGGGAGACTAAAAGTTAAATATAATGGCAAGAGTAATCTTGTATAAGAATTGAACAATTCCACCATTGGCAGTCGGACGTTATTCTTTATGGTAACGGTCACAATCAAGAGTTGCTGATACAAGATATGCTATCATACTATTTGTATTTGGCATGAATATTATGGTGGTACAGAAATCAGTTGAAGACTATTCCTGTTAGACTGATAGATCTAGAATCAGAACCAATATGTTCTAAAAAAAATATTACGTTCTTGGTGAAAGAGGGGTGAAAGATACCAAAGGGACATTCAAACTGATAGGTCGAAAATAAACTGACAACGCCATGGCTAAAAAAGAAAAAGACAAACAGACAAACAATAGTACACAAAACACAACATAGAAAACTAAAGTATAAGCAACACAAACTGCATACTGTTAATTTCATTGAAGACATGTTTGAAATGTAGGATAAAAATGTTGAAACTGTTGCACATGAACACTTAAAGCTGTGTAAAACACATCTATAATTTTTTATTGTTTGAAATCCTTAAAATATTGGACCTGAGATAAAACCAACTGAATGGTAAACAGAAGAATAAGGCCGAGATTCAAATGTTGCCAGAACACAACAAAGATCAATATAAATATGAAAGAAGCAGTAAAGGTAAGGAGAATAAAAACTTGAAAATGAAACAAAAACAAGTTCTGCAAAAGAACAACAAGACTTTTGCTTCTTCAAAAACTGATTTGGGAACATGTTATCTAGTGAAACATATAAGATGTCGATAATTGTCTTGGGTATGCCGGGTCTGTTGAGTGACCTTGGCTTTGGTGGTATTTAATCAAAAGAAGAAAATGCTAGCTTGGATGCAGATTAATGTTCAAATTATATCATTTGTAAAGCTTGACTACTGAACGGTTGCATTTATATATTTTATTTGTTTGAATTAATTGGATTTTTTTTATTAAATTTCAGAACAAAATAGTTATCAAAATTTTAAAAATAAATAAGGTGAATAAATAAAAGGAAATCTTTATAACATAGTGTGAGTAGCTCCTTTGATGGATTATTCATGTTATTTCATTTCAATTTTTAATTTTTTTTCCCAGAATTTACTAACAATTTAAAAATCTTGTCAATTTAATACACATTTTTGTATATTTTTTTTTTAAATATTTGTCAAATTTTATACATTTTCCTGGTAAACTTTTGCATATTTTCCTTTATTTGATCATAGAATTAAGTATCTTTTATAAAATTTTACAGGTAAAATAAAGGTAAACAAATATGACTATAATTCAGAAATAAACTATAATTGTTTAAACAAATACACCCTATGTTTTTATAAAACTGCAATTAAATGTAGGTAAACTAGGATGACACCAATTCAACGAGGTATTCCATTGACCCATTAAACCTGGCTCGAGACTGACAACATCAAAATGTTATCTAATTAAGTGTGAAATGCTTATCTTGGACATATTGTGGGAAAAGATGGTATCAAACTAAATCCCCCCAAGCGTATAGATAATATGAAGAATTTAAAGTCCCCACATTGATAAAAGGAGTACAGACGTGCTTGGGATTTGTAACTACTGCAGGCAATTTATAAACGTTTCAATGAGATAGATGTTCCATTAAGTCATTTGACTAGTAAAGATGTCATACTTAGATGGACAGAAGCTGCTTAAAGAAGTAATGAGGATTTGAAAGCAGACCTGTGTACCAAAACCAGTATTAGCATACCCAGATTTAGATGTAAAATTTGTCCTTGACACAGAAGCCTCTGACCTTGGTATAGATACAGTGCTTCACCTAGTACATGTACGCAAAGAAAATGAGAAGAGCATCGCATTTTCGTCTATGAAATAAGAGAAAGCGCAGTAAAGGGTCTCACAAATGATTATTTAGATTCAAAGTCAAAGAACAACATGTGGGCGACTAGGTTTATGGATAGAAACCTTATCAAAGTATGATTTTGAGGTCAAACATCGTCCTGGAGCGTCGTCTGGACAAGACCATGGTGTTATAGTACGACTTCATTCTACAAATAGCTATTAAGATCCGTGTTAAAGTCTGTTTAGAGTTAAATGAGCAATGGAAAATTTCAAGACTAAAGTAGATGATATCAAAGATCTGAATTATAATGTTACAGTTAGATCTGTATTAACCAGAGATCAAAAACAACCAGATTGGTTAGCAAAATATTAAGCTAAAGACATGCAGTCTTTCCAAAAATAATTCCCAGACCTAAAGTACTTGTGCCAGTGTAAAAATGGAAAAAATGTCAGAGAGAATAATGTGTGCAAGTTTAAGCCCAGCCGTAAGAAGATATTGGTTAAATTGGAAGAAAATTAAAATGATAGTTGGTATTATTTATCATAAATGTAACAATACCAAGAGTAAATTAAGTTAAATCAGTTTCATTTGATTGTTCAAGCAATATTAATGGACGATATATTGATCTTGACCCATAACAGTCGTTCTTCTGGACACATAGGAGTCAAGAGACATACAGAGAAAATGAAGACATTTTTACTTGGTACAAGTTGAGTCAAGACATGACAGATATCATACATAGTTATAACATATTCAATGAAAATAAAAGAAACTTTGGAAAAGCCAAATGAATTCTTCCTCCTGGTTAATGGTAGTGACTAAATGATGTCTTTGCAAAATCTGTAAAATGGGTATCCAGGACTACAATCCATAAAAGGGGCTACTAACACTATGTTATGTAAAAGTTTGAAAAAATTATTTAATTGTTTATTAGTAAATTCATAACCATTTTGTGAATTGAATGTATATAATAATGTATTCCTTTTTCCGTACCTGTCATTGTCTTGTATAGTTTGTAAATATGTTATTATTGTATTTCTCTTGTTATATATATATATATATATATATATTTATATATATATATATATATCAGCAGGGTTTAAGAACATCCGTTGTTCGACCTGCTAGTCAAATGCGTTTTGTTAAAATATACTTTTTCACTTTTTTAACAAAAAGCATTTGACTAACAGGTCGAACAACTAATGTTCTTAAACCCTGCTGACTGCCATTGGCGATTGCCAAATAAATTGATCACCAGATCTAACGAAATGGATTTTAATATTTAATACCAAACAGAAAACATATATATAAACACGTCTAAATTGAAAACAACGTTCAAACCTATGATTGCGTTGGATAAAAACCGCAATCTATAGATATATATTTCCCAAATTTTTAGCCGATTTATCCTTTCCCTGACCTGTTGATCATTTTTATTATTCAACGTGTGGTATTAGTTCCTCATTAGTCACAATTCAATAATGACGTCAAATTTTCTTGATTTCCTCAGAATTTCCTATTGTGGCATTACGAAAAAAGGCGACCATGCCTGATGACGTTACACATAAAGAACACATCGTTTTGCATATCAATGAAAAAGAAGATTAAGTTTGTCTGCATATCGTCTTAAAGTCAGAAACGTATTATACCACAAAATCGATACGATATTTCCCCACTCTCGACAGTTAAGTTTTAAATTTAATTGTCTCGAGTGGAGAAATATCATGTCACATTCGATGCAGTGGTAGAATATATATATATTATAAATATGTCTAAGCGATTAAATAAATTTGTACAAAAGATTGGACAAGGTCACAGCCAGTGAAGGCAAACACATATCAAAACACGATAACAATGACGTGAAATATTATTTAATAAAAGGCATTATTTCAACGTGATTTCTAATGGCGTCTGCAAGTTTCAATCTGCATCATTCGAAGTATACTGATGTGATTTCTATGAAAAAAGAACATTTTTTTTTTATTTCTATAAAAGTGAGAATCAAACTTTAAGACATAAGCATCGACACTTTAAAGGTACGCTAAATGTTCTAAAAGGTATTGAAAAGCAAAGAAAACAAACGCTAACAAAGTGTAAAAGGCGGTATTCTACTCTGCGTTGAGGTCGACTGGCACAGGAAAGCTGATTAAATAATGAAGGCGAATGTTCAGTTAACCTACATTGTAAAATGTACATATATTGTTTAATATTTTTCATGTCAAGGCCTTTTATAGCTTACTATATGATATGGGATTTTCTCATTGTTTAAGGTCGTACGGTTGCTTATAATTGCTTACGTTCACTTCAATTGAACTTTGGTGGATAGTTGTCTCATTGTCAATCATACATCATCGTCTTGTTTTATATGAGTGGTTTTATTAAATAATCAATAAATGAATGCTGATTGGATAAATTTGAAATACATTTATTTTTATAGTATAGTTTAGTACCGACTTGCACCTTCTCCTTTGGCACCACATTGACAAAATTAAATTTCTTCATTCCTGCAACATTTCGGAAAACATGTAAATCTTTTCTTGCCAAGAGGTATTTGATTTTTGAGGAACATACATTTGATTCCTGTTCTTGAAATCTTCTTTTTTTGCAATCACATCACATTTCATGCTATACATCTTCTGGTTCCTGTTCATTGCCTTTTCAAAACATTATCCAACAACTAAATGACAGTATCGAGACTATCCAAAATCGTACGCGTCTGACTTGCAGCACTTATGGTATAATAAATGTTCATATACTCTATATATCACTCTATATCACTACCTTTGCTAAAAAAACTGTAATCGTTTGGGATTAAAAAAAATGAAAACAACACTTTATAAATTTCATGCTTCTGAAGCCCTTTTCTGGAACACTCAAAGCATAATATTTGAAAGCCGATGATGTGTAAGAATTGAAACATTTAAAGAGCTATATGACCAGAAAGCACCTAAAAATGATAACCAAATCCATCTTACGACAACTGTGCTTGAGGGGGTTGAAACCGTAGCTTCTTAATAATTTATAAATAGACAATTCAAGAACGGTTTGTTATACATCATGTCAGAACCGAAGTACTGATTACTGAGCTAATGATACCCTCGGGGAGTGATAGTCTACCAGCAGCAGTATCGACTCGGTGCTGTGAAAAATAAAACAACACGTTATAAATTACATGCGTCCGAAGTTCTTTTCTATATTTGGCACTGCTAATACTCTTTGGGGTTTTTTTTTCGTTCTTGAAATTCGTTTTATTTCATATAAAACCTAGAAATGTTGCGTCAATATGATATAAAAGACAAAATGAATTATCTACCATCGAATGATGCTTTTCATCAGGCATTTTCAATATAAGTAATAATGATATGCATAAAAAGTTAAATCACAAAAATACTGAACTCCGAGGAAAATCCAAAACGGAAAGTCCCTAATCAAATGGCAAAATCAAAAGCACAAACACATCAAACGAATGGACAACAACTGTCATATTCCTGACTTGATACAGGCATTTTCTTATGTAGAAAATGGTGGATTGAACCTGGTTTTACAGCGCTAAACCTCTCACTTGTATGACAGTCGCATCAAATTCCATTGTATTGACAACGATGCGTGAATAAAACAAACAGACATAATAGGTAAAAATGTGAAATAGGGGTACAGCAGTCAACACCGTGTCACAATCTTAATCACAACAAAAACGAACAATATTTAACAAAGAAGTACAAAAAAGCATATAAAATTTTACATTTAACAACCTCGTCCATTGCTTACTTATTTTTGTATTTTATTTATGTATGCCAAATCAACCCATAAAGGATCGAGGGATTTTAAGGTCTGGGACCGAATCGTAATTTTCTTTTTTTTTCTTTTGACTCATTCATTCAGACAAAATAAACCACAACATGTACGTCTCCTTTTATATTAAGCATACTTTATGTTTTTTTTGTGTACTGTTGTTTGTTTTTTTTTGTCTTTGTCTTTTTTAGCCAGGGTGTTGTCAGTTTATTATCGACTTATGAGTTTGAATGTCCCTTTGGTATCCTTCGCCTCTGTTTTACATGTATGAGTGGTTGGCGAAAAATAAATTTCGGACAATGTTTGTCGTTTGAATCAGAGTGTAAAAACACTTCAGCAAATGTATATGATTATGCTTTTGTTGTCCTTCCCAAAATACAATGCAAACTTCATTAACGCGATAGTTGCATTTCGCAGTTCTATTCACGAAAAAATGCTTTATGTATTCAATAATAGTCAATTATAATGTCATACATTAACGTCAATTCATATTATATATCAACTCGTAAATAAGTGTTACTGTATCTCTAAAAGTTAGTCGAGAAATATCGTTATTGGTAATACAAACTCATATTTAAAGACTAGATATTTTAAATATTCAATTCAATTTTTAAAATCAAATAACTTTTTTTTAAATTGCACACCTTGGAATTTGCGATTTCACTTTCTTTAATTGATGCACTTTTTTTGTCCAGAAACACCAATTCTATAAATAATTTGAGCGTCAAAGGAGTTCGTCTTGGTCAAAGATTTGACGTTTGTATTTCGATGAATGTTAGTAACAATAGCATGGTTTGTTGTGATCTTCCCTCCCTTTGTAAAAGTTGTATTGCAAAACACGTACGATCAGTATCGGATTGTTTGCATATTAATGTTGTAATGTACAAGCTGTGTGGCACAATATGAATCATTTTGTCAAGTGAGAGCAGCAAACGAGATTTAAAAGACTTTATATCGTGTGCAGCAGTATATATCAATAGGATAACATTTTGATAATGGATTTATTGGAATGCATTTTCGTTTTTCCTGTTTTTGTCTTTGTTTCACAAGCAAACCAGAGGAAGACTTGTTAAGTTCGGTTCCATTTATAAAGTAAACGTCTATTTTAACATTATGACGTCGATGATAACTACAGACCAAAGTTATCAAGGCCAGTGTTACAGTTTCATAACACTCTCGAACACGACATTTGTGGGAAGTTCTAACGAGAGCTCTCGTAGTTCAGGTCACTGCATACGGGAAAATATCGGCGAATGAAAGTAAGGGAAGACAATTATTCAATAGCAGTACGTTTCTAAAGATGTTGATAAGATAAAGGATTTTCTTTTACAAGAAAGTCCAGGTGCTTTTTTTTTTATAGTAAAACTTAGCCATTAAAGATAATAAAAAATATTCAACTTTTTTTTTTAACTTGAAGTATCATATGACTTAAAAGGGAAATGCTAGCTTCTTTTCGTTCTTCCTAAAAAGCTCCGGTTTGATGTCTGCCTCGTATAAATAAAGAAACAAGTCGTCAAGAGGAGGAACACAGTTGGTTCCCATGGGAATGTTGATTGTTTGTTGAAAAACACGTCCTTCAAACGTAACAAATATGTTGTCAATCAAGAAATCACTGTTTCATTTGGCAAATGTATATCAAAATATTATATATTTGACCTAAGCCGACAAGATGCGAAAGTTTCACCAGGCCAGTAGCCAGTACTTTGGTATTGGCATAAAAACGGATATTGTTTGACTGAAATTTGGTGTCATTTTAATTCAGGAATATTTCTCCCTCATTCAAATATCTTATTCCTTGTCTGGATTTAACTATACTTTATGTTGTTTGTTTGGGTTTAATTGGGGTTTTTTCATAGCCCATTATGTTAAATTAGATTTATTCAGATACTGATTTGTTTAACCAATTGAAAAACAAACGTTACATTTAAAATATATCAGTTGAATAAGAAATTATGCATATAAATGAAAAATTACATCAATTGAATATAAAATATTGCATTTGAATTAAAAATATTGAATATTTCAACCGAAGTCGTGAAAATATTCTGAACCTAAGATTCAAAACGCTTTAACATTACTTGATGTGTGACGTAATGGTTTAGAAACACAAAAGTTTATATGATACTTTTATTAAAACTACATGAAAATATTACGTTAATGAAAATGTCTATGTGCACATCGGTGCGAGTCCAAAATAGCTCTGGTCAAACTACAAAATGTCCATCAATTAATAGAATCATAGGATTGTCTGGTGATCGTATAGTGTGGTCAATGCACGGTAATGTTTATACGAGTGGTTCTGTAATACAGGCACATGGTGAGGTACTGATGTTCTAAATCATAAGTTTATTGAAAGTCAATTAATGTTCTGGATACTAAGGTATACATCATCCTTAGGTTCCTGGCTTCTTAATTAGTATTAATAAAGGACAGTTGGTTTGTATATCATCAAGGCTAGGTAAACGGTCATCTGGCATCTTGGTTTGTCTGATATCGGGGTTATAACATTTATATATTATTAAGTGCAACATAGGTATATATTCAACTATGTTACAGATGTGTATGTGGGTTAACAACGTAATGTAGTTGTTTCAATACATGATATGGTTTTGTTATTTCGTAATGATGATTTGTCAATTCTTTATATGACTTTAACATTACATAATGATGTTTCAAAATCTGACGATTTCACACTACATGAGGTGTTCGTTTCAGTATTTGATGTGGTCCTGTCATTCTTTGATGAGGTTATCACACTACTTGATGAGTTAAAACCACGTGACCATTTTGGAAAAAACATATTTCTATTTTTGAACCGATCTCCATATGTCGTTTGTTTACTGTGCTTCTGTGAGTGTCGCTAACCATTGAGTTAAATGTCAAATTAAAGTTCGAGTGGTTGTTCAGAGTTATTTGTTATGAAAAAGGGGAACGGCAGACAAAAATAAGAGTAAAAATCCTAAAAAAATAACAATATTTCGGACATAAGGGGGATATCTAATAGATATCGCCTGACCACTTGGTCCGGCCGGTTATTTTTCCATAGCTATCAAAATGGAAGCAGTATTATAATAAATTCGTGAAGGATTCCACGGAACCCTGTGTCTCGCCTGAGATTGCTGCTGTCAGTGTAAAAGTGTAATGTTGACTGTAAAAAAATAAAATTAAAAAAAATGTTTTTCTGTAGATGCTTTATCTTGATCTTGAAGATTAACTCCTGTACACGTTTTATAACAATCCATGGAGGTTTACAAATTTATCATGACAAAACGTTTAAACGGTAATATTCACTGCGAAATTAAAAATATATATAAAAATAAGAAGATGTGATAAGGTATGATTGTCAATGGGACAACTCTTCACCACATACCAAATGACGTAAAAGTTAACAACTATATGTCTCTTTATGGTCTTCAACAATGAGCAAAACCCATACCGCAAAGTAAGTTATAAAAGGTCCCGAAATGACAAATGTAAAACCATTCAAACGAGGAAACTTACGACCTAAATGATGAAGACGCCGACGACGGAATATAGGTTTGCTGTGTCTCACTTCCGAAACATTAATGTCGCAGGCTCGACACAAATCAAATGACTCGTACTAATGAGGCCCTTTCAATCAACTCACACTAAAGTTACAGGAAAACGGGGGATCGGACTAAGCCACAAAGCATTAATTCTATAAAATAAGAATTCTCCGATTTTTTTAGAGTGTACGATCATTTGAACATATACGAATATCAATCTTTTATTTTTATAAATTGCGTTCCTGGTATATCTCGCACTAAATTAAAAAAACAAACTTTTGGGAATATCTGTTTCACAGGTGACGACGGATATGTTCCAATTGTCGTAACCACAATCCCGTTCTCTTTTCCTTGAATGTGACCTATCGAATTCGACCAAAATCACTAGGTTTGTACTGACACGAATAACACGACAGGTGCCGCACGTTGAGCAGGATCTTTTTACCCTTCCGGAGCACCAGAGATCACCTCCGGATTTGATGGATTTATATTGCAGTTTTTACATTTTTTTTTCTTATGTTGTGCTGTTACACTTCTGTCCCAGGTTATGGTTATAGTTGGGCGCTCACAGACATGTTTAACAAAACCCATACCGCATAGTCAGCTATAAAAGGCCCCGAAATGACAAATGTTAAACAATTCAAACGAGAAAACTAAAGGCCTAATTCATGTACAAAATAATGAACGAAAAACAAATATGTAACACAGCAACAAACGACAACCACTGAATTACAGGCTCCTGACTTGGTGTCTTCCCGATTGTCCCACTTTTTGAAATTACTGGTAAAAAAGTAATGAAATTTTGTGGGACAATTGGGAAGTTTAAATGTGGGACAATTGGGAATAGTTTTGATAGTGATTAATTTTAGCAGGTAATTACAGGTATTTAATCAATGTAACCCATAAAATTTGAAATAAACATGGAGAAAAGATGGTATTTACATATTTAATTTTTTTTGTGATATTTTGTTTAACTACTGTTTTCATAAAGAACAATTATATAAAAAAAATAACTTCATAAAAGATTAAATAGACTCTTATATTGTAGATTTTTCATATAGGACATAATTGAAAAATGTAGAAGTATCAAGGATAAAATCAAATTACATGTTAAAAAGTTTCAGAGATTTGTTCTAAAATTGACAGGTTTTAGGCTGATAATAAATATATTCATAAAACAAAGAAATAAAACATATTCCATATAATAAGTCTAATCATAAAATTTTTCAAGTAAGCATTAAATTCAAGCGAACAAAATTGGGAAAGTTTTTTTTAAATATTAATAAGAAAATCCTTCAATTAGAAAATCATAAACATAAAACGAAATAATGTGCAAATATGTTGGTTGTATAGACATCTGGTCTAACATTACACAATAAAAAGAAATTGACCCCCAGCCGGGTCAAACCAAAGAATGGAAAGTCGGAATTTGCTGCTTCTCCTCAAAGCACGTTGCATTTTCGACTAAGAGCAAAGACTTGTCAGTCCTTACTCAGAATAATATGTCTATGTAGGGTGACATGCCTTCCTGCAAACTGTTATCTTGTGAACTAGCATGTTAAAAATCCGGCTTGATGACTGTATAGCCGGGTAAAATGGCGTTCCGGCTAAATGGAAATCAAGAAGGAATATTTCGCTCCTAAAACTTATATTTTAGCAGTCCGGCAAGCCGAACAACAAACTTCAAACTAAATGTAAAGTAACATACAAACAATAACAATATATATATAAGCACAAGCAATTAAAGGATTAAGAAGATTAACATATGCCAAATAGAAATAACAATAGTTTAGAAGAGTAATTGATGTCCGACACGTATAAGTAAATTTTTGTCTATACTGTTACAGAGAATAAATAATTAAATGAATAGAGTAAATGAATTTAAGTCCTTTGTCCAAGATTATGACACATAATCCGTGTAAAACACTTATGCCTAAATTTACGACAAAGTTCAGAATAATAAAATAAAACCTAAATATACATTAAAACAATTGAATAAATAAAATGTTGTTTAAAACTATTTTCACACTGCACAGTCCCATTAGTCCGGTCATATATTCCCGCGGCTCCTGAAGACACGACCCGGGTCTTAATGTTCATCTAAAATTGTTCCGAAAGTTTCTTCTGTGATTGTGGCGTCCTCTGTAACGATAGTTTTGGTTCGGATGATTATCTTCTCTTGTATTATTTCGAAAATTGTCCAATTCGTCTTCTAGTTTAGTGATTCGATCCCGCATATGTTCTTTGTCGCGTTGTAATTGGTATTGCTGGTCGATTGCTTCGCATCTTTGATCGTAAATCCGAAAATTAGCTTCTTCAAGATCAGTAATGCGTTCCCGTAATTTTTCCAAATCTTTTTTGTCATCTGCACCTTGTTTTTGAAGTTTTTCTAGATTGCTAACACCACTGGTATGCTTTTGATTTAACTCTTTAAACTTCTTCTCATAGTGTACACTTTTGATTTTAAGTTTTACTCTCTCTGAATTCACTCGGTCGTGCCTGAGTCTAACGTTATCTATAAATTCCCTATTATAATCTAAGGTTGGAAAGAAGTCCATCAGTTCAATAGTATTGAGTTCCGCACAAGGAAAAATTGACATAGCTTTCTGTTCTTTGAATTTTCTCATTCTTTCTGCGTCACGACGTAACTTGGATTTCGATTTAACCTTAACAACTTTCACGTCCGGTTGTCTGTGAAAGTTACACATTCTGGCGAAATGTCCAAAATTTCTGCACTTATAGCAAAATGACGTTTTTGCTATACATTGTCTAAAATGAAATTGATTGTTCACAGTCTTTCCACAAAACTTACATAGGTAGTTGTCCATATGTTGAAAATTTCTTGTCTGAAAGGTAGTTCCATGATCAGACATCTGGTATCTCCAGTCTCGGCCAAAATTTCTGGTTCTCCGCGTATCCATTTTTCTGTTTGCTGGGGGGGTCAGCTTCACAGGTAGAGCAAGGTATCCGATAGATGCGTTGCCCGGATGTTCTTACACCAGATATAGCCGGGTAAAATGGCGTTCCGGCTAAATGGAAATCAAGAAGGAATATTTCGCTCCTTAAACTTATATTTTAGCAGTCCGGCAAGACCGAACAACAAACTTCAAACTAAATGTAAAGTAACATACAAACAATAACAATATATATAAGCACAAGCAATTAAAGGATTAAGAAGATTAACATATGCCAAATAGAAATAACAATAGTTTAGAAGAGTAATTGATGTCCGACACGTATAAGTAAATTATTGTCTAAACTGTTACAGAGAATAAATAATTAAATGAATAGAGTAAATGAATTTAAGTCCTTTGTCCAAGATTATGACACATAATCCGTGTAAAACACTTATGCCTAAATTGACGACAAAGTTCAGAATAATAAAATAAATGCAAAACCTAAATATACATTAAAACAATTGAATAAATAAAATGTTGTTTAAAACTATTTTCACACTGCACAGTCCCAATAGTCCGGTCATAACTGTGTCGGTCTAGTTCTTTTCAAAGAAGGTGTCATATTCATCTAACACCAACATGTTCTCGTCCTGCTTATGCATTCAACTTGCCACTGGACGTTTAACAGCAATTACTTCATCGTTTTTAATAAAATTATATTTTTTTCAGAGGACACTGATGACATTACTGGGCCATATTTATCTCTTTTCCCTAAGTGAAAGTTTTATGTTGGGACCTTGCACTCTATTTTTGTTAGATTGATGATGTCAATTCTAATTATTAGGTAACAAAATAGCTTATGCTTATGTAAAAATGTCATTGTAGATATTTGGGTTTTTAAATCAGTCTATAGACCTTTCAGTCTGAGCGCTCATAAAAATTAAAAGAAGACAACATTGCGTCCATGTGTTTAAAATTTAAATAACAACTTCATAATTAAAAAAAATATTGATATTTGATTTATAAATAACCTAACATTATGGATATGGTCACTCTAGGTATGGTTTATTACATATACGTTATATTAGTTAATCAAAAATGCATTTTAATGATGATTTATTCAACAATTTATATTTACATAAATAAAATTGATATGAACTACTAGATACTTCAAAAAATAATGTAGGACAATCAGAACTCTAAAATTTTAAAAAGTGGGACAATCGGGAAAAAACCCCTGACTTGGGACAGGCACATACAGAATGTGGCAGGGTTAAACTAGTTTATTGGCGCCAAACCCTCCCCCTAACCTGGGACAGTGGCACAACATAAAAACAAAATAGGTTTTCCCAAATGGTCACGTCGTTTTACCTCATCAAGTAATGTGATAACCACATCAAATTGACAGAACCACATCAAAGAATGACAGAACCACATCAATTACTGTAAAATCGTCAAATTTTGAAACATCATTATGTAATGTTAAAGCCATATATAAAGAATTGGCAAATCATCATTACGAAATAACAAAACCACATCATGTAATGAAACAACTATATTACGTAAACCCACATGCACATCAAGTAATGTTAAAACCACATTGTCTAATGACACAACCACATTAAATAATGGTGAAATCACATCGAATAATGACAAAACCCTATTAAGTAATGACAAAACTTTATCAAGTCAATACGAAACCATATCATGTAATATCGAAATACTATTAAGTAATGACTATTCCATATTGAGTTATATCAAAACATCAATAAGAAATGTCAAAACCATATTATATAAAGACAAAATATCATTAAGTAATTATAAAACCACATAAAGTAATGCCAGAGTACCACATAAGACAGCTGTGGTGTTCCATAGGATTATAGAGATCGAGTATAGCGAATATTCGGTTAACTATAACAGTAGACACATTAGACACATAAAATTGCAAATGCTGTTAGATTTTGTAAAGTGACAATAAGAAAAAGATGGGATACAAATTCAGCTTACATGAGCTATGAAATTTTGATGTTTTGTTTGTGTGTGGGGTGGAGGTTTAGGGCGAGAGGTAGTTGCTTGATTTCTTATAAGAATGGTTTTATATTTCTACAATCGTTCTATAGACGAAGCTATTTGAAATTGTGGTAATCTCTTTAAAATTTAAACATTTCGGATCTTTAGGTTCATTTCTAATTGGGTTTTAGAGTTTTCATCTCTTTATATTTAAACTGTACACCTTCTTTCTGTGCAAAGTAAAGTTTCATCACTTTCAGTTTTCATACGCCTGTTTACGGGACGTATTATGGTATACCGTTGACCGTCTGTCCGTCCGTCCGTCCGTCCGTCGTCAACATGTCGGACACTAACTCAAAAACGCTTTAACCAATATGCATGAAACTTTGGTGAATTGTTTATATCTATTGACGTGAGCTCCCTTTCGTTTTTTATAAATTACGGATTTACCGTTTCCGAGTTTTGGGGTTTTATTCATTAAAAAAGGGGGTATTTTCCAGTTTGTGGACAATAACTCAAAAATGCTTTCAGCATTTTTTATGAAACTTTGGTGATTTGTTTATATCTATTCAGTATTGATGTAAGCTCCCTTTAGAATTTTATAAATTTTACATTTTACATTTATACTGTACCGTTTCCGAGTTTTGGGGTTTTATTCATTAAAAAAGGGGGTAATTTCCAGTTTTTGGACAATAACTCATAAACAATTTCACCAATTTGCAAGAAACTTTGGTGAATTGTTTATTTCTATCGACATGAGCTCCCTTTTGATTTTTTTAAATTTTAGACTATATGTTTCCGATTTATGGGTTTTATTCATTACAAAAAGGGGGATTTTCCAGTTTTCGGACAATAACTCAAAAATGCTTTCAGCATTTTTTAATGAAACTTTGGTAAATTGTTTATATCTATTGTTGTTAGCTCCCTTTTGATTTTTATAAATTTAAGATTTAACCTTTCCGAGTTATAAGATTTTATTCATAAAAAAAGGGTTGATTTTCAAGTTTTTGGACAATATCCTTAAAGTGCTTAGAGCAGTTTTCATTAAACTTTGATGACTGATTTATATCTATTAAGACAACCTCCCTTTAGTTTTTTTTTATAAATTTCTGATATAACATTGAGAAGTTATTGTTTGTTTATAGTCTGGCAACAGATTTACTTAGTATTGTGCAACAGCACAGTGTATTGCACAACAGCAAGAAATCTTTAATTAAATATAAATTCAATTCATATAACCAATTTCAAGTTCTTTGACTACATTTACTCAGAAACCTATAATATGTCAAATATTTGATTACAATCCAAATTCAGACCTGTATCAAGCTTGAATATTGTGTCCATTTTTGCCCCAACTGTTCAGGGTTGGACCTCTGCGGGCATATCCAGCTGCGCTCAGCGAAGCAGTTTATTAATTAATGTTGCCAAATTTCAGAATAAGAATGGAGAGAATCTTGATATTTCGACGCAATATAGAATTCCAAAGGTTTCAATTAGAGGCCAGGTAAAACAATTAAAACCTTAGTATCCACAACAATGCAAATAAACACTTCAGGAGAGATTACATAATCATGAGCTTATAACTATAAAAAGGTTAACACATTATATAAAACAAGCAGCCAAATGATCAATTATATGTATTATAATATTTATGTATTTTGACAATGAAAATGGAAATCACGGCTTTAATCTCTGCAAAAATACGTTATTGTAGTTGTGTTTGTGTGTGCTTCTTTGTTATACGTAATGCACATCATTTCAACTGAATATTTGTATAGCGATTCAAAATTTAAAAAGAACGTGTCTACCTAGATTACAAATATGTTTACTGTATTTTATTACCTGTTAGAAGTACGGACAGAATTATAATTTTTTAATTACTTTTTATAATTTGAATGCCTCTTAAATTATTCTTCAAAGTTATTCTGATAATTTGTATGGCCTAATCAATAACACGAAAACACTAATGTACATCATTCATCGAATTAATATCACGTGTTTTTTACATTTGTTGACCTTAACAACCACTCGATCATAAATACCTATGAACATATATATATACTTCTACCCTGTTTATTTATTCATGCATGAACGTATCCAGTCATTGTGACCAACAAATAAAGATGACTGTTATATTTCATTATTTGGAGATTTAATATTATATAATGTATTGCTTATTGCTTAGTATCTAAAAGGTAAGGCGTTAATTATCTTTTTATTCAATTATTGTTTGCGTAAATACACTAATTCAAAATAAATCAATATCTCCGATCTAAATAATGTCCACCTTGCAGTTATACGTTAAATACATGTAAAGGACTTACGGAGAAGTCAAATATTTTGGTTTTTGTCCTAGGGTGTTTGTATTAATATATTTGTTGGTATACATCTGAACGTTTGAAAACACGTCAATACTTAAAGCATGTGAATTATTTTGAAAAATTATCGGGTGAATATTTGTAGCCTTTAATAAACACTCGTCACTACACGTGGAAGACAAATTTTAATTGTTCTGACAGTTTACATTTTCACGGTGTCGACTGCAATAACCTTATTTTCTTTCATTTGTGTTTCTTTAAATGACGAAAACGTAGTCGAAATATGACAGGAAATACCTCTTTTTCCCCGGGGATAAAACCTAGCACCCCCTCCCCATTTTTGACAATTTGATTGAACGTTCCACCCTTTTCTAACACCATTTCAAGTATAGATTATCAGAAACCTGCATTTAAAAAAATAGGGGAATAATAAAAACATATATTTAACATTAGATCTCATATGCATAATAGATATTCCAATATGACGAAAGAAGGAGGTTTATCAGATAGATATAAATGGAAGCAGCCGTCAATGTGTATTCCATTCGAGTGTTCTATGACTGACATCAAGACATCATTAGATTAATCGTCTAAGACTCCCAGTGTTTTTTCATGATATTGAACAGCGATTCCAAGTTTATGATAAGAATAGGATAATAGCCCTCTTGTATCTGTAGCTAGGTATCGAAAATGAACTCAGGAGAAAAACACGACTGACTATCCGGAAAAGGGGGAGTAGGGTATGAACTATTTGGTCTTTTAGTCGAGCAGGCATGAGACACTTACTCTTGATGCCCAGATTGATGGACAGTTTACTTTATTGTCTACCAGCCGGTTCAAATCCAATATGGTCCTTTACAGACGTGTTCCGTCCGGCATTAAGATCAGTGTTGGAGGTTGGAATATTTTTTTTTTAGGGGGGGTATAACTTTTGGGATGTGTTAGACATGTTATACGCAGTAAATTGACACCAGTGATTGAGAAAAGATAATAATTGATACCTGATATGAAAAAAAAAAAACCTGCTCTATACCACGTCAAAGAACCAGAACAGCAATCCTTTGGACGACTTCATTAATTTTGGTTCATTGGTGCATTGTTGAAAGGCTAAAATACTTACCTTACCCTTACTTTTCTAGTGGTTGTCAAAAATCATTTACCCACTTTTAAAATCCAGTACAACGGTGACCGAATGGTTTAAGTAATTAACTTACAGTCACCACTAGCCTGTCAACTCTGAGGATGTAACTACGTATGTCGACTACTATCTTAGATCGCCCATTTTCCTATCGAAGGCTACCTCCACTAATAAATACTGGCTGCAGAGATATAGCTAATGCAGCTGAAAGTTGCGTTAACAACCAACAAACATAAAATCAGTGGCGGATCCAGGGGGTGTAGAGGGCGTACCCCCCCCCCCCTTTTTAGTCGCCAAAAAATTCACGATTTATATGACTTTTTATAGCCTGAGATTGTCCAAAAACACTTTTGACTTGCTCCGCTCGGCGTTATATCTGCACTTTAATAAAATTACGCTCCCACTTTAACCTGGATCCTCCCCTGGAAATTTAAATTGAGCTCTATGATTAGGATTATCCAACCAGAACTATTACTATCTGCTTGCGACTAAGTTTTCTTTCTGGCAGTGATGTACATTTTAGCATTTCCACTGTCCCGAACGGGCTTGGCGTTGGTTCTTATACTTTCGAAACTGACATAGTATAATTGCGAGCGACAAAGCAATTCCTTTGATTAATGGATAAAGTATTTGATTTGAACAACATACCAAAGGCCATTTATTTCAACTTAAAAATGAATATGTAAAGAAAAAGGAATTTTTGTCTAAAATACTAAATTAGGACTACTATAAGATGAACAACGGGAGTAGTTTGTATTAATATTTTAAATATAAAAATAAGGAGATGTGGTATGATTGACAATGAGGTAACTATCCACCAAAGTTCAAATAAGCACTATATAGGCAACCGTACGACCTTCAACAATGAGAAAACCCCATACCATATATCCGGCTATAAAAGACCCCTTCATGAAAAACGTGAGACAATTCAAACGATAAAACTAAAGGCCTATAATTTATAAACAAAACAATTTACAAAAAACAAATATGAAAGACATGAACATACGACAACCACTGCACTACAGGCTGCTGACTTGGGACAGGCACATAAAGAATGTGGCGGGGTTAAGCATATGTGTGAGCGGTCAACCCTACCCTCACCTGGGACAGTGGTGTTACAGCACAACATAAGTGTATCTATACTATTAAATGAGAAGACCTCATTTTGTGTGTCGCTTCTCTTCCTTCCACAATAATTTAATCATCATGCCTTTGTGTCCTATAGGTACCATGCATAGTCGCATTTGTCATCCTCGCTTATGATTATTCCGTTTGGGTTATTTTGGGAGGAAAACGAAAATAAAGGCGTCCGGATATTGTTTCCGTCATCGGACGGACTTTTAAGTCATAGATAAGATTTCCGTTTAGGACTGTTTTAAATTAAACATAATGTTCATAGGTACTTGGGGACAGGACAATAATTTTCGCTTTTTTCTGTATACTATGAACATAAATATACTATAATAAAGTGTATTTGCTATTTACTATCAATTCCAAATTTACTATCAACGGCGGTCATATATTATATATAAGTATATGTCTGTTCGTAGTATACAGAAAAACGCGAAAATAATTGAAATTAATAGAAAAAATAACGGATTTTGAAAAAAGGGGGAGGGCTAAAAAAAATTGTCCTGTCCCCAAGTACCTATGACTTTTGATACCTTTCCTGAAATTCTCCAGTCATAGAATCTTTTACAAAAATTCATCCTACAACAGTTTACATACTTTCAACCACGCTCTAAATGCCCGCGATTTCGAGGGTGTGTCCTAGTAGTATATAAACAGAAGTAGACATATAAGGTTTCCGGTTTCCCGTGTTTAATAATCTGGTATATAATTTCTTTTAATATATGCTGTTATTCCATGTTTATCCATGTCTGTTTGTCTGTAGCTTAGTGTCCAATGGCATCCAATCTCTTTTCACTCGGTATCGCATGTCTATTTACTTTGATCTGGTCGCGTCTTTCCGCGTTTTCCGACAAAGGAAGATATGCAAATTACTAGACTTTTCAACACGGCCCGCGCATTAGACATAGAAAGGGAATACAATTTATCGCCTGTATATTCAATATTCTTGAATACACACGAAGCTGTAATATAGAACGATATAAGAGTCCTTTCATTTACTTTGACACTGTAGTGTATACACTCAATGACAAAAGAAATGCACCACCTCCATTTATTTTTTTGGATAAAAATTTCTATTGCATTTAACTTTTTAAAAAAAGTAAATGAAGTAAGTCCAAATTTTTAAACAACATTTCTGAAGTCATAAACATCAAATTCTGTGAAAATGATAATTTTTTAATTTTTTGACATCGCAAAAAACACATTTTTAACCAAAAAAACACAAAAAAATTAGTGAAAAATAAAGTGTGTATCTTTTCACCTGAAAACAGCGAAAATTACTTTGATTTTCATTTACTTAATCGAATCATTGTCTAATGACTTTGAAATTGACTTATCTCAGACTTTTTATTTTTGACTTTCGTGATTGAAATCTCCATTTTACCACTAAAATGAAAATTCAGTCTCTGTAAACTCTGCATGAATTTCAAGGTTATGCCTAAAATATAATAAATTTCTAAAAAAAAATGTGAAACTGCTATAAATGTTAAGATGTGGTGCGTTATATGTGTTGTTAAGTATACACGACACAACATTTTCTTATTTGACGACAATGTGCCTATATTGTCTATTAAAGTGTTATTATACATTCTGAATAACATGTCCACAGGGTCAGCTTTACACATACATTTGAAGAAGAAGAAACACGATATAAATGAATAAACATATATATATAGATAAACATAAATATGTATCAATATCTATTCACAAGACTCATGTAAACCGTCAACATTTATTAAAATATACATCCGTTATGCATATGCATATACATTTTCCATAACTTAAACATCATTCGGGGGAGGGGGAGATAGTGACGCCATTAAATTTTTTCGGATGTTCCTGTTATGTTCATTGTATTATTTATGTAAATTTTCATTTAAGTATTTGGCAAATGAACTGCAAACTAAAAATTCTTGAATAAAAGAGCAAATTAAACTGATAATGAGGGTGCGACCACAACAATTGCTGTGAGAGCAGCGAGGCGAAATATATTTTACAAGTTGTATGCCCAAAAAAAGGTTTGTTATACGCAGCTTAGAGGGGGCATGTCGGGTTCGACCCTGCCTGACTTTCCTCTGCAGATCATACAGAAAGTAATTTACATTAGGACTCATGTTGGAGATGCCATTTGAAAGAGAATATAAAACTTCTTGTGCAAATGTACACTTTTCTGTAAGAAAAAAGTCTTAAAGATATGATAAATAAGGTTTTTTCGGCTAGAGATTCATATGACACCACCACCCTTCGAAAAAAACATAATGACACCTTACAGTTTTTCTGCGGGGTGCCATATTGAAAGATGACGTCGTTCCATATCTAGGATCCACTGCCGTGTGCAACCAGGAAAAGTCTTTGAAAACAAAAAATGGTCTAAACAGAGTTATCAAAGTCGAAGTTGTACTTGTATCTGTATTGTATTATTGTCTATGTATTTTTCTTGTAATGTTCTGCTGTTGCAGTAAATGCGACTGTGCGTTTTCAAATAGAGTTTCAAAAAATTCCAAGATTTATATAAATAAGGCAACATTTTTTTAACTTGGGAAACGGAGGGAGGGGGGGGGGGGTAATTTATTTTTGTAATTTTTATGCGTGAGTTTGAAGAAAAATCTGTTTTGGAGATCTAGGTCGGATGGAGGGAACGGCCCTTTCCGGTTAATGGTTAAATTGGCCCATTTGAATACTATCACCGTTTTCTTTTATGCAAAAAAAAATATTTAACCAAAAGTATGATATATGAACTTATTATGATAACCTCTGTACATATTAAATGAATAAAATTCCATCCTGTTTTTAATATAAGAAATATCTTGTGAAGCTGATAAAAATATTTTTATTGGCAATCTCCCTCGTACTTACTATTCAGCCAAACGTAACTGACACTTACATATGACCAGCGGTAATATGAATACATTCCACATTTTTATTTATTAGTGTTGAAAAACAAGTTACATACACAATCTTTGCAAGGTATGTTTATATTTTCAAATTGTTTGTTTTTCCTACCATTATAAATACTTTCGACTTGTCAATATCTTATTTATGGATAAGTCAGAGTTTTTAAATATCAATTATAAATAATTATGAATTTCTGAGATTATAATTAAAACCGGTGTAAGATCAGAACGTGTACATGCTCATTTTATGTTTTTTATGTTGTTCAAAATTTCTTAAAACGTGTAACTAATTTTTTTCTTTCAATGGAAATGATATTGAAAGGTTTATATTCAATTTTCTATTACACATATATGAAGAAGTTAAAAAAACATTATTGATAAATTTGTATAAAGAATATAAAAGGATATATTTTTGGTCGACAGAATTAAATACCAATGACAAAAGAAAACAAAGAAATTGCTGGCAGTTGAATTAACTGATTGTCATGTCTTGTTGTTTTTTATTTGCATTACCAACCAATAACTCAATAACTACTTAATAGGTTGAAGGCAGAAGGTAAATGATTTCCGTAAAATTCAATCACTTTATGTTCACTTTGTCATAGATTATATCAATGCTGTTTACCTAACTTCGCGTATTACCCCGTAGTAAAGGAATGGATCCCAGCTTATCCGTCTAGGGGGTACGGGTACCCGTTCGGCTGTGCAGGTTGTATATATAAATAACCACGCCTCGTTTGAATGGAAATACTGTGATCAGGGAGATAGTTTCGTTCTCTGCTAGTGAAAGAAAAATTGCACCAAATTTGTGAGGGGTCTCTATTTAGTCTGTCGAAAAGCAAAATATCTGCCGTAAGGGAGCTACCATTTGATTTCTATGGGGGGAGGGGGGCTAGGATGAAATTTGAAAAAAGGAAGGACAGGAGTTTTGAATTAAAAAAGGCAGGATGAGCAACTTGGCAAAAAAAAAAAGAAAGGATAAACTAATTAAAAAAAAGACTGGACCGAATAGAGTGAAAAATAAAAAGGTAGGACAGAGATTACAACTAAAAAAAAGGCAGGACAGAGATTACAACTAAAAAAAGGCAGGACAACATTTTTCATCCTAGCTCCCCTCCCCTTTCCATAAAAATGTTAGGTCCCTAATCCAACAATCCTCATTTTCAAGGGACAGACCAAATTTTCTCGCCTTTCATTCCGCTCTACCAATTTTGCATTCTACCTTTTATGATCATTAATTTGTTTTCGTTCTTAATATTCATGAAATATTTGCCACTGCGCACTAAACGTCATACACCAACAAAGTTCATTTCCTGTTTGACCTTTACTCGTGGGAAGCCTCACAGATGTGTAATAAGTTATTAGCCTTTCATTAAGACATGTTTTACTTGGTAAATGCTGCCAATTAGGTTTTTTAATCCGCTGTTATTTTCATAAAGATATGTTTTGGTGCGTTGTTTGACAAAATATTTTCGTGTATACAAATCTTCATTTATGTTCATCGTTGTGTGTTGTTTGGTACTTTTGTTGTTGGGTTTTTTTTCTATCTTTAACGATTCCGGGATGATTTTGCGAGAAGAGTTTGTGAGAATCCAATACAGGCCTTGAATTGTCCAATTTAAAAAACAAATCAGCAAAACAGCGAAAAAAAAAAATTTAATAAAAATTTATTATAAAGGGATTTGATATTGTAATAAAAGTAAGTAACATGTCATTATACTTTATGCCATGGTGTAGCTTTATACAAATAAATGTTCAAATTCAATAGTACGCATGCTTGTATTGATTGACATAAAAAAGGGGGTTCAGCACTAATGCCTTATATAAAATTAGATAATTATAATAAATCGGTGGTGAAAAGATATAACCCATTAATAATTTCTTCCTGCACTCGAGCAGATTGATTGATTAACCTTAGCATTCAGTGGCAAATATTTCATACATGTTCAGAACGAGAATAAATATGCAATTAAGTATCATTTAAGTAGGTTCTTCAAAATCGGTCGATCACGAAGGTGACTGGGGAATGTTGGCTTCCACTGGAAAACGAGGGTTTGATGGATAGGGATCGAAATGATACGCTAAAATATGTCACATGCAGTCACTGAGTGAAATTCACCATTCCGAAGACCTTTATGTCCGGCTTTTGGAGTATCGGGTTTACGGGCTGAGTTTTGAACTATCAGGCCTTATGACGGTTTTTCTGTTGAATATCATAGACCTAGAAAAAAAACCTTTATAGCACGGACTTGAATGAATTTTATTTGCATAAACAAATTGACAAGAAATATTTTTTACATATCTCATTATCTTGATTTTTCAGGACCCTGACTAAACAATCTTCGGGAACATGACATCGATGTCATATATTGTTTAGGAACATACATTACCACAATGGACGAATTAGAGGACACATCTGTTGCCTTCAAACCGAGGCGCCAGGTAACATCAAATATATCGGCTGGTTCGGCGTCGGAAGATGGAGACTATAAAGCCCTAAATGCAAAAAGAAAGGTAAAACAATATTGGTTGTAAAGTCCTTAAATTCTTAATAATGTAATTGGCATATGAATGCATATGAGCTGGTTTGCATGAGTGAAATAAATTAGAAAGTGTTGACAAAGTTTTCCTGATACAATTTTTTAAAAAGATAACACTCAATAAAGAAAATACAGTAACAAAGCAATAAGAGAGACTGCAGTTACATGCAAAGTTTGCTACTCTTAGACTGATTTAAAATTATGCATTTTAAATATGTTTGTTTATGCCAGTAACTTTATTGCTAAATTTGAAAAAACAAAGATGTGGAAAAATATTACTAGTATACATAATAATTTATACTATATAAATTTGGTGTGTCGAAGTGCTTTTTTTTATCAACATCATCAGGGAACGCTGAAAACCAAATTTTGAAAGCAAATAATTTATAAAAATTTTAATTACTCGAGGTAAACGACCAAAGGGGCATGCAAAAAGTGACTTAATTCCACCTATATATAGCTATAAAGCTGTGCTATCTGACGCTTTTGTACAGAATTAGAATCGAAAGGTCGGCAATATTTTAAAAACATATTGTAGATGAACATTTATACTAGTAAGCAGGAATAATGACTTAATATAAAATTAACTTTTACATGTACATTTCACAAAAAAGACGAACGGGCATAAAAATAAGGAACGACCGGGCAAACGGAAACTCTGTATAGCCTCTGTATAAGTAGTAATTAAAAAAGGGAATTTACACATTATTATAGTTTTTAACATATAGTCTTGTTTTAACATCAGTTTCATATTTATATATTTTCAGCTTCTGGCAGGAAATAGACAAAGCTTTGATATTACAATTATTGAAGACTCTGAAACGCCAACAGAAAATGCACCTCACACTCCGAGTTTGATACGAAAATCATCCATTTTAGACACACAGTATGAAGAATTCAGGAATAAATTATTTCATTCTGTAACTACCGGTAATGTTGGTGAAGTTTCACAGTCATTGACGTCACTTCCTGCTGCTGTGTCAGTAGCAGACGACTACCTTCGGGAACCAGTCACTGACAAAAACATCCTTCATGTCGCTCTGGAAAACAAACACAGTGAATTGGCAAAACATATCATTGAAAACTGTACCGTAGATATACTAAAACAGCGTTACAAAGGTGAAAAGGATTACAAAACCGCCTTGCATTTAATAACTGAGAGCAATGATTATGGGCTCGCTAAACTTTTGCTTGAAAAGCTTCGAACTAAAGAAGCTAAAATTGATGCAATCAAAGCTGAAACAACCGTTGAGGTTGTAGGTCAACGTCCAAGAAGTCTTTCCTCTTTTCATTTGGCTGCATTCTTAGGTCTTACCGGTCTCGTTAGATTGTACGTTGAGACAGGAATGGATATTAACTTTAGAAATTCAAAACGAGACACAGCTCTTTTGTGGGCATCGCGATGGGGTCACTTGGAAACTGTTAGCTATTTATTGGATCTAAAAGCTGACTGTATGCTCGAGAATGATAAAAATTCTACAGCTCTACACTGGGCTGTACGATATGAACATATTGATGTTGTGCGTTTTCTTTTAACCAAAGGTAAAGCGGATGCAAACAAAGAAAGATTGCAAGGTTTGGTTGTCCCAATAGTACTGGCTGCTGCTTTAGGAAATGTTAGAATTACTGAAATTTTACTTGAGAATGGTGCAAATCCAAATCACATGATACGTAGCGGAGAAACACCACTCCATGTTGCGTCTAAAGAAGGCAATGCATCAGTTATAGACGTTTTAATTCATCACAAAGCAGACGTGGACCGCCAAGATGACAACGGGAACACTCCACTTATCAATGCTGCGGCAAACGATCATATTAAATGTATCGATCTGCTTATGAAAGCAGGTGCCGATGCGACAGTAAAAAACCATATGGGATACGATTCCTGGCATTTTGCATTACAAAGTGAAAATGATGAAGTCTTACAGATAGTGTGTAAACATGCCAGAAACTTTAAAATTCCGCACTTAACAGCCGCAAAATTAGGCAGAGATCACAAAATTAATGTTTTATTTAAATCTGGCTTCAACATTAAAGAGGTGGACGACGACAACAATTCCCTCGTGCACTATGCTTCCTGTTTTGATCAACATCATGTCATAGCGGAATTTCATTCTAAGGTCGACATAAATAGGGTCAACAAAAAAGGAAATACTGCACTACATATCGCTTGCTTGAAAGGACACATCCAGTCTATACAAGCGCTAATAGATGTAAAAGCTAAGGCCGATATAGAAAATAAAGATGGTCAAATCGCTTTACATGTGGCTGCAACAAGTCCAAATACGACACCGGAAATTGCAAAAATATTAGTTGAATACACCATAAAATCACATGCATGGGAATGTCTAAACTCTGTTGACAAAAATCGAGATAATGCACTACATCTCGCAGCCGAAAACGCTCAGCCAGACGTTCTTTGGGAATTCAGATTTGTACGTTTCAAAGACGTTGATCACAAAGGACACACACCATTGCACGATGCCGTAAGAAAAGGTCACCCTGAAGTTCTGGAAACCATGTTGGATATTTTTGAATCGATGCAACGTGATGCGGATATCAATACGCCAAATAGTCGAAAAGAAACGGTTTTGCATTTTGTAGCTTCAGAGGGATTTCAGCAAAGCGTAAGTCGCATCATTTTCCTCGGAGGTGATTTGGCTGCACAAGACATCAATGGAAATACCGTTCTTCATCGTTTAGTTCTTGAGTCTACGATCCGAGCCAATTGTAATTCCAACCCGATTGAAATGCTGGACACTGTTTTAAACAGTGTTGTCCGGTGGTGGTGTATGCGTAATGGTTGTCAAATACCGAATCAAGCAGACGACAATTATTTGAAATACAGACGTGATGCTCTCTTTCACTTACTATATGATGTAAAGAACGAAAAACGCTTGTGTGTCCTTGGGTTGGCTTGTTATCAAGCAGCTCACGGAATTCTATCAGAGTTGATGCGGATAGAAGGTGTCACTTCATTCCGAGAAGAAAATTCTACCCTGTATGATGTGACATATTTCACACCAAAGACAGGTCTTTCACAGAAGAAACCTTTATTTGGTAGATTATCACAAGTAGATCAATCACCAGCAACTTTACCAGACTCAGCTAGGAAGGTATCTCGTGGAAGTAAAAAGTCAAAATTTTTCTTACAGAAACTCGTTACTCATCCTGATAAACAAAATAGTGCCCGGGTATTAGATATTCCACCACTAAAGAAAATGGAGGAAATGTTCAAAACAATTTGTATGGTTACATATCTTACAATGATGGCCTTGCACATCGTGTACATGAGTGTTTTCAGTTACGCCAGCATTACCGCTCTTGGAATTCTCAGAAACAATACAGATGTACCGCATACGGATCTAATTCTAGTTTATATTTGGGTACCTCTGGAGCCATTAGTTTTTCTGTTGTACATTTCAATTTCTGTTGTTAGAACGATTAAACGTGGAGATAGACTTAAGTCGTTATCATGGAAAGTGATTATTATATTTCTTATTTTTTCCATTTTGACAATCATATGGGTCATTCTCATAGGCGTTAGAAATAAAAACAACGATTATGTGCTTGCTGTGGTCCTATGTTTTGGATGGTTGTCAACCGTCGCATTCACAGGTGGCATAAAAGGAATTCATTATTTCTGGCGCATGCTGAAAAATATGATAGTGAGGGACATCTTCCGGTTCGTGGTATTCTACGCAATAGTTTTATTTGCATTTTCATTTGCATTTCACGCCGTGTTCCAAATATCCCAAACAATTGTAGATACCTATCCGACACCAGGAGATACATTATTCATGGTATTTAATTTAATGATCGGAATGGCAGAACTATTTGATGATGTTTACCAAAATGGAATGGAATCTGTTGGCAGATCTACCACATATAGCAAGGTTCTCTATATGTTTTACATTGTATTATCAACTATCATTCTTTTGAACCTTCTTATAGCCATGATGAATGACTCATACTCAAGCATTTTAGCTCAAGAGAGAGTGATTTGGCGAATAGACGCCGTTGATATAGGAATGAAACTCGAAAAGACAGTCCCTTGGCTTACCGACCCTTTCAAATGGCTCCATAAAAGGACTGTCGGGGAGGAAACCCCTGACAATATTAGCGAGCGTTGGTACGTCCAAGTCATAGATGGTGAGATGGAAACAATGGAGAAAAAACACGAAACTTCGATGGCTGAATATATAAAAATTGAACTCGATCAACAAGTTAAAAGCATAGATAAACGTGTAACCGGACTTGCAAAAAATGTAAAAGAGACACATAGAAAATTAGAAGAAACAGCATGTAAACTGGATAAGATTATTGACTATTTTTCTCGAAAAAAAGAAAAGAAAGAAAGAAAAAAGAAAAAACAAGCTGACAGTTAATCTGTCATGTTACATTAGCCAGATGTTAATTGTTATTCAATGATATATATATAGGTTATATTATTTCTGAGGTAATATTATTAAAATTCAAAACAAAATAAATATATAAGCTCATACTATAATCAGTGTATTAATGATCAGTGATAATATAATAATATAGAGATGAGGTAAGATTGTCAATGACACAACTACACGTATCATTAATGACTTAAGTACAATTTGTCAAAGATGTGAACAACAAGTGGTCACCGTAGGGCCTTTAACAATGAGCAAATACTGGATTACGGATATCTGACTGTGGATAGGCACATAAAATAATGTGGTGTGTTAAATATTTTTGTGAATGCTAAACCCTCCCCTAATCTAGATCTGGGACAGTGGTGTAAGAATATAGCATAAGAGCCCATTATTGAAATTAGGAAAGAACTTGCATCATCAGATCAGTACTTAGTACAAAAACAAATATCAAAAAGACACAAAGTACCGAGCTCGAAGTACTCGCAGTTACTGAAAACTAAGTTAGTTCAAATCTCAATTTAAATTATCAAATGAAATTAATCAGTACAAGTAAGTAAGTAAGTAAGTAAATTATTTATTATAGTGACATATGTAAATATGTACATATTATAAACATATAATATATGATGAATATGAATACACCCGGCCCAATGGATCTATAAGTCACATCAAATGATATTAAATAATAATAAAACACTTAAATCACGTTCTTGAAAATAACAAATCATTCATGAAATTAAATATCGAACGAATTTAGTGTCAAGTTTTCATATGCAGCACTTGTCAAAATATAAGTTTCGGCAAGATGAAAACCATGAGTGTTTATAACTTTGAGTTGTGTATTAAAGAATTAAAAATACAGCTACTGTTGGTGCCAAATAAGATAGCATTCAAATATCTTACTACAGTGTTAAATGACATAAACTAACATTTGAAAATATAAAAACAAATAATAAATAATAAATATTAAATAACGAGTAGGATAACTTTTTCATATTCAAGGGAGTGCACGTTTGGGCTAAACATAGTTTTTCCTCGAATGAGAACAACCGAATTGGACTTAACAACCGGATGTGTAATTCCATGAGCAACACGACGGATGCCACATGTGGAGCAGGATCTGCTTACCCTTCCGGAGCACCCGAGATCACCCCTAGTTTTTGGTGGGGTTTGTATTGATCAGTCTTTATTTTTTTACGTTGATTTTGTATACTGATATTAGTCTTTTCGTAAATGTAAATGCCTTAACCATGCATATATGTAGTTTTTTTTTATTACTTTGTGTTTGTTATGCTAACAAGTTAAATACATATTCTTATATCGTATATTTTATGATGGTATGATACTAAACCCCTAGCGGGAGGGATTGTGCTTGATTTTCATATGATGAAGACATAATCTTTCAATCAGTTTAATTGAGGTCTGGAGCTGGCATGTCAGTAACTGCTGGTAGTCCTTTGTTAATTTATGTTGATTATTGTCATTTTGCTTATTTTCTTCTGTTACCTATTCTAACGTCGGACTCGGACTTCTTTTAAACCGAATTTTATTGAGCGTATATTGACGTGTACTTGTTTTTTTTCCACATTGACTACAGGAATTAGGGGGGGGGTTGAGATCTCACAAAACATGTTTATAATGGTTTACTTTTATAAATTGTAACTTGGATGGAGAGGTGTCTCATTGGCACTCATACCACATCTTCCTATATCTATTAACCCCGCCGCATTTTTTCGACTGTCCCAAGTCAGGAATCTCTGGCCTTTGTTGGTCTCGTATGTTTTTTTTAATTTTGGTTCATTCGTGTTTCGGAGTTTAGTGTGACGTCCGTTTTTGCTGAACTAGTATACATAATTGTTTAGGGGCCAACTGTAGCCCTCCCCTGGGTGCGGGATTTTCTCCCTGTGTTGAAGGCCCATTGGTGGCCTTGGTTTGTGTTCTGCTCTTTTGTCAGGTTGTTGTCTCTTTGACGCATTCCCCGTTTCCATTCTCAATTTTATTGCAAAGTTATTAATTCTTGCTCCAAAGGGTTAACCATATACCTTTTTGACTATTTTGAAGCAATTCAGGGCTGATTCTGGAATTATATCAGGCCAGAATATTCATTTTCAGGCCCCGCTCCAGATTACCAAATGGTCATCCCTAACATCATTTGTAACACTTTTTACTTGTTCATCAGAAATACATATATTCAAATTTGTGCTATAAATTCCAAGTTTTGTCATGACCCTATGATCACAGATTTACTTTTACGTTACTTTGAATTTAGTCCTGCCATTTTCCGTGCACCAATGTTCTATTCATTCTGTAATACTAGTATGTTGAAAATTATTTTCATTCAAAAACCAATAGTTGTTTGTAATCATCATTTTCCGGTGAATATTAGAATAACAAGAAAAACTGTTAGTAGAACTCGAAAATTTATACCTACTCCCTTTTAAGATATTCTCGCCGAGAAAAAGCCCAGGTGTGCAGTATCCAATCAATCATTTTACAGATGCGGATCCAGGATTTTGCAAAAAAAGGGAGTGGTGAACTAAGAAAGTTAGGAGTGGAACATGTACAATGTAAATGCCTTAACCATGCATATATGTAGTTTTTTTTTATTACTTTGTGTTTGTTATGCTAACAAGTTAAATACATATTCTTATATCGTATATTTTATGATGGTATGATACTAAACCCCTAGCGGGAGGGATTGTGCTTGATTTTCATATGATGAAGACATAATCTTTCAATCAGTTTAATTGAGGTCTGGAGCTGGCATGTCAGTAACTGCTGGTAGTCCTTTGTTAATTTATGTTGATTATTGTCATTTTGCTTATTTTCTTCTGTTACCTATTCTAACGTCGGACTCGGACTTCTTTTAAACCGAATTTTATTGAGCGTATATTGACGTGTACTTGTTTTTTTTTCCACATTGACTTCAGGAATTAGGGGGGGGGGGGGGGGGGTTGAGATCTCACAAAACATGTTTATAATGGTTTACTTTTATAAATTGTAACTTGGATGGAGAGTTGTCTCATTGGCACTCATACCACATCTTCCTATATCTATTAACCCCGCCGCATTTTTGCGACTGTCCCAAGTCAGGAATCTCTGGCCTTTGTTGGTCTCGTATGTTTTTTTTTAATTTTGGTTCATTCGTGTTTCGGAGTTTAGTGTGACGTCCGTTTTTGCTGAACTAGTATACATTATTGTTTAGGGGCCAACTGTAGCCCTCCCCTGGGTGCGGGATTTTCTCCCTGTGTTGAAGGCCCATTGGTGGCCTTGGTTTGTGTTCTGGTCTTTTGTCAGGTTGTTGTCTCTTTGACGCATTCCCCGTTTCCATTCTCAATTTTATTGCAAAGTTATTAATTCCTGCTCCAAAGGGTTAACCATATACCTTTTTGACTATTTTGAAGCAATTCAGGGCTGATTCTGGAATTATATCAGGCCAGAATATTCATTTTCAGGCCCCGCTCCAGATTACCAAATGGTCATCCCTAACATCATTTGTAACACTTTTTACTTGTTCATCAGAAATACATATATTCAAATTTGTGCTATAAATTCCAAGTTTTGTCATGACCCTATGATCACAGATTTACTTTTACGTTACTTTGAATTTAGTCCTGCCATTTTCCGTGCACCAATGTTCTATTCATTCTGTAATACTAGTATGTTGAAAATTATTTTCATTCAAAAACCAATAGTTGTTTGTAATCATCATTTTCCGGTGAATATTAGAATAACAAGAAAAACTGTTAGTAGAACTCGAAAATTTATACCTACTCCCTTTTAAGATATTCTCGCAGAGAAAAAGCCCAGGTGTGCAGTATCCAATCAATCATTTTACAGATGCGGATCCAGGATTTTGCAAAAAAAGGGAGTGGTGAACTAAGAAAGTTAGGAGTGGAACATGTACAATGTAAATGCCTTAACCATGCATATATGTAGTTTTTTTTTATTACTTTGTGTTTGTTATGCTAACAAGTTAAATACATATTCTTATATCGTATATTTTATGATGGTATGATACTAAACCCCTAGCGGGAGGGATTGTGCTTGATTTTCATATGATGAAGACATAATCTTTCAATCAGTTTAATTGAGGTCTGGAGCTGGCATGTCAGTAACTGCTGGTAGTCCTTTGTTAATTTATGTTGATTATTGTCATTTTGCTTATTTTCTTCTGTTACCTATTCTAACGTCGGACTCGGACTTCTTTTAAACCGAATTTTATTGAGCGTATATTGACGTGTACTTGTTTTTTTTTCCACATTGACTACAGGAATTAGGGGGGGGGGGGGGGTTGAGATCTCACAAAACATGTTTATAATGGTTTACTTTTATAAATTGTAATTTGGATGGAGAGTTGTCTCATTGGCACTCATACCACATCTTCCTATATCTATTAACCCCGCCGCATTTTTGCGACTGTCCCAAGTCAGGAATCTCTGGCCTTTGTTGGTCTCGTATGTTTTTTTTTAATTTTGGTTCATTCGTGTTTCGGAGTTTAGTGTGACGTCCGTTTTTGCTGAACTAGTATACATTATTGTTTAGGGGCCAACTGTAGCCCTCCCCTGGGTGCGGGATTTTCTCCCTGTGTTGAAGGCCCATTGGTGGCCTTGGTTTGTGTTCTGGTCTTTTGTCAGGTTGTTGTCTCTTTGACGCATTCCCCGTTTCCATTCTCAATTTTATTGCAAAGTTATTAATTCCTGCTCCAAAGGGTTAACCATATACCTTTTTGACTATTTTGAAGCAATTCAGGGCTGATTCTGGAGTTATATCAGGCCAGAATATTCATTTTCAGGCCCCGCTCCAGATTACCAAATGGTCATCCCTAACATCATTTGTAACACTTTTTACTTGTTCATCAGAAATACATATATTCAAATTTGTGCTATAAATTCCAAGTTTTGTCATGACCCTATGATCACAGATTTACTTTTACGTTACTTTGAATTTAGTCCTGCCATTTTCCGTGCACCAATGTTCTATTCATTCTGTAATACTAGTATGTTGAAAATTATTTTCATTCAAAAACCAATAGTTGTTTGTAATCATCATTTTCCGGTGAATATTAGAATAACAAGAAAAACTGTTAGTAGAACTCGAAAATTTATACCTACTCCTTTTAAAGATATTCTCGCCGAGAAAAAGCCCAGGTGTGCAGTATCCAATCAATCATTTTACAGATGCGGATCCAGGATTTTGCAAAAAAAGGGAGTGGTGAACTAAGAAAGTTAGGAGTGGAACATGTACAATGTAAATGCCTTAACCATGCATATATGTAGTTTTTTTTTATTACTTTGTGTTTGTTATGCTAACAAGTTAAATACATATTCTTATATCGTATATTTTATGATGGTATGATACTAAACCCCTAGCGGGAGGGATTGTGCTTGATTTTCATATGATGAAGACATAATCTTTCAATCAGTTTAATTGAGGTCTGGAGCTGGCATGTCAGTAACTGCTGGTAGTCCTTTGTTAATTTATGTTGATTATTGTCATTTTGCTTATTTTCTTCTGTTACCTATTCTAACATCGGACTCGGACTTCTTTTAAACCGAATTTCATTGGGCGTATATTGATGTGTGTTTGTTTTTTACACATTGACTATATATAGAGGTATAGGGGGAGGGTTGAGATCTCACAAAACATGTTTAACCTCGCCGCATTTTTGCGCCTGTCCCAAGTCAGGAATCTCTAGCCTTTGTTGGTCTCGTATGTTTTTTTTTAATTTTGGTTCATTTGTGTTTCGGAGTTTAGTGTGACGTCCGTTTTTGCTGAACTAGTATACATTATTGTTTAGGGGCCAGCTGTAGCCCTCCCCTGGTGCGGGATTTTCTCGCTGTGTTGAAGGCCCATTGTGGCCTTGGATTGTTTTCTGCTCTTTTGTCAGGTTGTTGTCTCTTTGACGCATTCCCCGTTTCCATTCTCAATTTTATTGCAAAGTTATTAATTCCTGCTCCAAAGGGTTAACCATATACCTTTTTGACTATTTTGAAGCAATTCAGGGCCGATTCTGGAATTATAACAGGACCAGAACGAAGTTAACCCGACAGACAATTCATTGTAACTGGTAACTGGTAATGATGCAGCTTTTTTATGTTCCTACTCCAACAAATTAAGTTATTATTCGGAAGCAGTTCGGACTATTTGAGAAAAAATCAAGGAATTATAACTCTTGAAACTGCAGTAGTAAATTTCACCTGCATTCAAGGTAGATAGTAACAGAATCTTAAAGCATGTCTCAAAGGTGAAGTTTTTTTTGTATGTCCTTTTTGATCATATTGCTATTCACCTGTTTCAATTCTTATACATTCTTTGCTTTCAAATATTCCACTTTGAGCATTCCTGATGAAGATAATCCAGAACGGAACGTTGGAAGCATACGATTTCATTTTTTACTTGTCATTTAGAAACTATTTTGGCGTCTTCGCAGCATGCATGCATCAGTAAAAATGAACTTGACTTACATTTCATTGTCAAAGGTAATGTTGCGTTATAACCTCAAAAGCGACCTAAATTGAGTATTCTGTAAACAGGAAGTTGATGAGCAATGAATATGAAAACGCATCACAAGGTGTATCCATGCTCACACGATGATGGATGTTTGCTTAACGTCAAGCGGCAAATTTATATGCATATTCAGGACGAGAACATGTTAATGTAATATGATTATATAGACCGACATGCTGAGCCGGATTTTTAACGTTCACAGGGTAACAATCCGCAGGAAGAGATATCACCTTACCCGCACACGTTATTCCGACTCCGAGCCGACCAGTCTTACTCCTTTATGCCACGTGCTTAGCGGATAAGCAGCAAATACCAATTTTAAAGTCTTTGGTTTGACCCGGCCGGGGTTCGAACCAACAACCTCCCGCACTCGAGGCAAACACGCTACCACGAGACCACCGAGGCGGTTCCAAGCTCACACGAAGCTTGATACTAATTTTCGTGAAGCTCTGACTTGTAGATCCCGAGGTCAATAAGACAAAAAATTAATTGCTAGATTGGCCGGATTGACAGACCGACAGTCAAACGTGTTTGGCAAACCGATGATCAGACATCTAGTATAGGCGGCGGGTCCAGGATTTTTGAAAATGGGGCGTATTTCATGCTAAAAAATTATATATTTTCCAAATCATCTCCATGTAATTGAGATGTGTTAAAGCTTATACAACTTCATTCCAAATGTCATTGACCTTCCACTAGTGATTCCCGGTAAACTGACCTAATCCCAAACTAACACATTGTTGGCGCGGCCCCTGGCCTTAGACGGGAAGCCTAAGTCTTGTTCCCTATGCATTTATGTGTTGTTCAGTCAGGTGTAGAATATTTTCTATATTTGAATTCTTTGATAAGATATTTTATTAATATCATTGGGACTTGTTTCATTGTACAAGCATGTTGGCATTTGGTTGTGTGGCCAAATTTTGTCTGGTATACTTGAAATTCAGACAAGGCCTGGGATTTTTAATGTGATAGCTCAGAAACTGTCAATGACGTCACCCTCCCAAAAACATTTTAATTTCTGAGACACTCAGTGTTAGCTCCTATTTGTAATTGCAGAAAATTGGAATATTCCAAATCTCAGACTTTGGTTTTAACCAATTAGGAATTGATAGCATAATTTCTCTACTTATAAGCAAGCAATATGCCCTTTCTGTAAAAAATGCCAGAAACACTCATTTCTGCATTTTTTCCAATTTTCCTATCCATAGTGATAGTGCTTTGTATAAAAGGACCTTTCATAAAATAATTAAGTAAACACCATGATTATTTTATCATTGCATACGAAAAAAGAAGGTTTTAGGAATACTTCATGATACAGTAATTCCACACTACAATAAAAAAAAACAAGGAATCTCTAGTTCAAAATATGGTTTTCAGAAATACAGGGGTTTAAACAGTTTGTCAAGCTGTTAATCACCAGTCTAGAAAAGTAATTAAATTAAACAGACTACTAAAGATCTTCCATTAACATCGAATTATCAAAAATGCTGCATTTATTCTGACATACTGTGGACTATATAACAGCAATGTGTAGACTACCTTAGAATGCACATAACAACAGATCGCCTTACAATCATTCTATACACCAAATATAATAAACCTATTGCTTATAGTATCTGATAAACTGACAAACTATGGCAACTTAACATTGACCAATGAACCCTGAAAGTGAGGTCAAGGTCAGAGGAAACCTGCCAGTCAAACATGATCACTTCATAATCATTCCATACACCAAATATAGTTGACCTATTGCTTGAAGTACCCAAGGTAAGGACTTGACCACGAAAATTAACCTCATAAGTGAGTATTACACATGACAGAAAAAACAAATTTTGTTTCAAGAAGTAATGAACTATGAAAATGAGGTCCAGGAATATGAACATATTAAGTATGACAGATTGAAACTTCGTTACAGAAGATATTTGATTGATAGATTGGTGTTTTACACCTCTTTCAGCACTATTGCACTCTTCCATTGGTGGTGTTTTTAATGGTGGAGGAAGCCAGGGTACCCAGAGAGAATCACTGACCTTAGGTAGGAAAACTGACAATCCTAGTGGCTAGTCAATTAAGATTGGAGACAACACACTTGCCAGGTGCTGGATTCGAACTCACAAGTAACAACCTGTGTGTTGATAGGCTAGTGATACACAAGTTTGACTACTTAGACCCCTTGGACACTGAGGACCCTAATTGCATACCAGTTATAAAGTATCCAGGTCTTTCACCTTCTGAAATATATAGCTTTATACAAATAGTTAAGGCTATTGTAGTCCCTATATCTTGCATCGCCTAAGTCTAGACAAAAAACCACTATATTAGTCTAAAGCAAAATTACAACAAAGAATTTTAATGATTTATTTGTTAAATTCATATAAACTCCAAACTAATTTAATCATTGTTGACTTTAAAATATGAACTTTTATATTAAAACAGTACATGTACAATATTTTCAAAAGTTCACAATTTAACCTCTTGATACAGTAATAATTTCTTACACTTTTGATAAACAATACATATTTTGATATATACTTTCATCATAATTTGTATTATGCTATTGAAAGCATTTTTGGTTCCAAGATTTCCATATTTTCAGGTTTTGTAAAAATATGTTATTGAATGACATTCTTAACCAAATATTTTAGGGTATTCGTAATTTCCTGAAATTTCATTTTTTTTCATAAACTAATCAGTTTATTAAACAAAATTATACTTTTAATACAAGATATCTTTAAGCATTGATAATTTAGAAAGTTTTCAAAAATATGACAAAGTTTTAATGAAACATTGCACAAGGATTGGTAAAACAATAAATTAAGGGACAAATATGATTGATTGTTGGTATTTAACGCCATTTTAAGCACACTTGCCTATATGATGGTGGTCAGTTTTTATTGGAGGAGGAAACCAGAGTACCCATAGAGAACCCAGACCTTCAGCAAGAAAACTGTCAAACCTAGTAAAATAAGGTGGGAGTCGAACACACCTTGCCAAAGCCAGGGTTTGAACTCACAACCATAGAGAAAACAAGTTTATTTTTTAAATAGGTTTCAAAACATGAATGGTGGAATAAGAATTCCCTACTTATGTTATTTATATAAATGGACAATGCTTTTGATTTTTAACTTAAATACCTGATTTTTAATTCAACTTTATTTAAAAAATAACCAGATATTTTTATCTCCTCAAGACAAATGACCTTTCAAACTAAAGAAGTCTTAATATTAATTATATATTTTAATTGCATATTTAACTGTTTAAACTTTTAAAACAGACTTCTGTATGTATCACATATCGAATTTCTATTCTGTTATTCTTTTTAAAATACATATCCGCTTTCTATGGTTTAAACACAATAAACAAGTTTGAAATAACTTAAAAAAATGAACTGCTTTGAGAAAATGACCTCAGTCTAACATTTTTTACTCTTTATGGTATTTTATGATTATTAGCTACCAACTGAAGCAGTTGATTTGATGAAATTTCTCGAAAAAAAGAAAGACAACTTTCTTCTTCTGAAAAAAAAGGCCTCCCTCCCTCATCAATATTTTAAAAAGTGGCCCAAGAACCTAGGCATTTTTTTTGTATGGCCTAACATAAATAAAATGATGGACAGCTTGAACTGATCACATTGCCGATTTATCCAATCAGATGAAGACTTATCCGTTCAGATGAAGGCTTGTGCAAGTCAGTATTGTAAGGTAGTCTGGCACAAATGCAGATTTGTGACAAGGATATGTTATTTTAATTCATTACAATTTCATAAACAATGAAAAGTTATCAATTCGAGCACTCATATAATTTTTTTTAATATAACCTTAATTGTTGTGTTGATCTATTCTAAATACTACACATCCTACATAACTAGAAGTAATCTACTTTCATATTTTACATTTTTTCTTCATGGACTACTTTTTTTTACAAATCGATCTTTAATTATCCATATGTACAAAAGAAAAAAAACCAGACCACCTGAACAATTGTTAATTAATATCACAGTTTAACCCCAGGGAACACTCTACAAAACCTATTGCAAATAATGAAATTATAACTTCAATGGGTCCCATGTGTTACAGGACAAAAGATACATGTTCATGACAAGAACAAAGGAAACTAATATGTTGTAAATTCAATATGTTCGACCAAAATATTGAATATATTGAAAGTATCTTCATTTTTCAATTGGAAGTAAAAACAAAAATATTTTGAATATTATTTCCTTCTTTTTTTCTGAAATAATGATTTTCAGTTACAAAATTCATAAAGCATTGTTTCTTATTAGATCTAAACACCAACATATGAATCCTACTCCCATTTGTATGCAGTACTGCAAATTCAGAAATAAATGCATTCTTTATTCAATATTGCAAATCTTTCAAAATAATGCAAGATTTACTAAGCAGTGCCAAGTACACATACTTGCTGTTGAAAATATTACTTGCGTAATTTAAAACAGAAAGTTTGATTATTTACATGGTCATCCTGTAGTACTTTTCAAATTCAATTGAAGATCAGTTCATTTGCAGAATTAAGAGTTTACAAAAACTAGAGGCTCTAAAGAGCCTGTGTCGCTCACCTTGGTCTATGTGCATATTAAACAAAGGACACAGATGGATTCATGACAAAATTGTGTTTTGGTGATGGTGATGTGTTTGTAGATCTTACTTTACTGAACATTCTTGCTCCTTACTATTATCTCTATCTATAGTGAACTTGGCCCGGTAGTTACAGTGGAAAATACTTTGTAAAAATTTACAAAAATTTACAAAATTTATGAAAATTGTAAAAAATTGACTATAAAGGGCAATAACTCCTTAAGGGGTCAATTGACAATTTTGGTCATGTTGCCTTATTTGTAGATCTAACTTTGCTGTACATTATTGCTGTTAACAGTTTATCTCTATCTATAACAATATTCAAGATAATAACCAAAAGCTGCAAAATTTTCTTAAAATTACCAATTCAGGGGCAGCAACCCAACAACGGGTTGCCTGATTGGTCTGAAAATTTCAGGGCAGATAGATCTTGACCTAATGAACAATTTTACCCTCATCAGATTTGCTCTAAATGCTTTGGTTTCAGAGATATGAGCCAAAAACTGCATTTTACCCTATGTACTATTTTTTAGCCATGTCCGCCATCTTGGTTCGCGGGTGGGGTCATCGGACACATTTTTTAAACTAGATACCTTAATGATGATTGTGGACAAGTTTGGTTAAATTTGTCTTAGTAGTTTCAGAGGAGAAGATTTTTGTAAAAAATTACGAAAAATGGTTAAAAATTGACTATAAAGGGCAATAACTCCTTAAGGGGTCAACTGACCATTTTGGTCAAGTTGACTTATTTGTAGATCTTACTTTGCTGAACATTATTGCTGTTTACAGTTTATCTCTATCTATAATAATGTTCAAGATAATAACCAAAATCTGCAAAATTTCCTTAAAATTACCAATTCAGGGGCAGCAACCCAACAACGGGTTGCCTGATTGGTCTGAAAATTTCAGGGCAGATAGATCTTGACCTAATGAACAATTTTATCCTCATCAGATTTGCTCTTAATGCTTTGGTTTCAGAGATATGAGCCAAAAACTGCATTTTACCCTATGTACTATTTTTTAGCCATGTCGGCCATCTTGGTTCGCGGGCGGGGTCATCGGACACATTTTTTAAACTAGATACCCTAATGATGATTGTGGACAAGTTTGGTTAAATTTGTCTTAGTAGTTTCAGAGGAGAAGATTTTTGTAAAAGATTACAAAAATTTACGAAAAATGGTTAAAAATTGACTATAAAGGGCAATAACTCCTTAAGGGGTCAAATGACAATTTTGGTCAAGTTGACTTATTTGTAGATCTTACTTTGCTGAACATTATTGCTGTTTACAGTTTATCTCTATCTATAATAATGTTCAAGATAATAACCAAAAACGGCAAAATTTCCTTAAAATTACCAATTCAGGGGCAGCAACCCAACAACAGGTTGTCCGATTCATCTGAAAATTTCAGGGCAGATAGATCTTGACCTGATAAACAATTTTACTCCTGTCAGATTTGCTCTAAATGCTTTGGTTTCAGAGATATAAGCCAAAATCTACATTTTACCCCTATGTTCTATTTTTAGCCATGGCGGCCATCTTGGTTGGTTGGCCGGGTCACCGGACACATTTTTTAAACTAGATACCCTAATGATGATTGTGGCCAAGTTTGGTCAAATTTGGCCCAGTAGTTTCAGAGGAGAAGATTTTTGTAAAAGTTTACGGACGACGGACGCCAAGTGATGAGAAAAGCTCACTTGACCTTTCAGGTCAGGTGAGCTAAAAAAAGAGTAAATAATGCAGCTTCTAACAGGAATGTCTTAAATAGTTCAAGTTTGCAGTTGTTTTGTAGAAGTCTGAATTCCCTCAAGAGAGTTCAAGGTGGCTGTATACATGGATCAATAATACTAATAATAATTACATATTTTCTATAATTGCTTTGTACATCTATGCTAAGTGTGAATATATAACATTACGACTAGGTCTTTTGGTCATTAAAATCGACTAAGAACCAAGTCCAGTATTTTGATTGGTTGATTTCTGAGTCTGAGTACGATAAATGTATTCAAAATTTTTCTATTTAATTCAATTAAGTAAATAAAATTAGTCTACATTTACTTAAATTAGTGCCTTCATTTTCTTATACAACATACAAATTAAGTATTTTAAAGAAACCGTTAACCAAGCATTCCATCTTAAACATCACTTTTTAAAATAATTGCTTGATACTAATATTTTGATAGCTAGCTCAATTCGCCTTTTCAGAATCTAAAGGATTCTTGGTAATCTTATTGTTCGTACACCAAAATGAAAATAACGTTACGTCATTGGTTGAATTTCCATTGTTTAGAACGTTTTAAACCAATCACAAAATTTTGGTGTACGCTTTTGAAAATATTAACCAGAATGCATTAGATTATGAAATGGTGAATTGATTTGGAAGCAAATTTTTTTTCTATTTGATCATTTGATCAGTACAGTACAAAATATGAAAATTCAGCAACATTTGAGCAAACACAGTCAAAGATGTTTATACTAAAGGGCAAAAATAAAATAATTCAAAATATAAACTAAGTTCAGAACTTTTAACTATAAAAATTTCAATTATGAATATACATCAAAAAGGGGGACCATATAAAACCTTCACGAGAAATTGAAAGTCTTTACTTGTGCAATTTAGGATCAATCAAGCAATTTTATCCAACATAAATTCCATTCAAAATAATTCTTTTCCTATAAAAACTTTTTACAGGGATAATTAAAGGCCCATTCTAATACTAAAGACTTTTTTTCATCATTTCATTCTAACCTTTTGTTATGTTATACATAAATAATGTTTCTATATTTTTCTCTTTTTTTTTCTTTTACCTTTTTTTCTTGGTCAGAATCTTAACATTTGATCAATACACACAAATACACTTGATAGACATCATTACATACCATGGTTTTGACTTATAACTATAATTAACACTATTGTAATACACATGTATTTTTCATTAAAAAAAAGTCAACATGTGGAACATTATGCCCCATGTGACTATATACATTTCATACTACTAATATATATATATCAACAGCAAAAAGTATAACAAAATATATACATTTGGTAGCACCGTATGTGAAAATTGTTTAACAAACATGGTAACAAAATAATTCTCAATTATACACATCCATAATCTTTCAATGTTATACACATATTATTTTTACTGACACCACATTTTTTTTTTAACTTTTCGTCATTTTATTCTTATTCATTTTGTTCTGATTACATCTGAAATTTAATTTATTGCAGTGTTTTTTTTCGGTAATAAATAAAATTCAATTAAAAAAATCTTATAAATATGTGTTTTGATAAAAACAATATTTAGCATTTAATAGTCTAATATAAAATTATTCATAATCAATCTGATTTAAAATATAAACAATTTCATCATGTAACAGATGATACACTAGTTAATATAGCAAATAAAATATGAACAGTTGCAGTAAACTGGGAATGACGTCATATATATATATGATATATCATTCATCATTATAAAAATATTTCTATTGTAAATTTTGACAAACTTAACTAATTATTTTCATTTAAAAAAAAATCTTGTTTGATTTTTTTGTAACTTCATTTTACTGAACAAATCTTCTTTATTTGAATCTTTCTATCTTTCTTTATTTCACTTTCTTTCTCATGTTACTACTGGTAACGTTTTCTTTATTTAATTTTCTGTATCTTCTTGTCAACTATCTCAATGCATGGTGAAATCTGGTTGTTTGTTGAAACAGCCTCTTCTAACCTACAAAAAAATTCTAATTTCTGAATTTTAAACTGATTTACTTATAATTTTCTTGAAACCTTTTACTAAATTGAAAGAAACGATATCCTTTCTAACTTTATTGAACACTTTACATCTATACTATACACTGTCAATGGTATAACATAAGTGTACTCTGCATGATTGGCAAACTTTCTACAGTTTAGTATACATAAAGACAATAATAATATCAATAGAACTCGCAGTGATCTCCCTAGGCCGTTTTAGTGTCACGGCACCGCATATATTGTGTAAAAGTATATTGCCCCTTTAAAACATGTAACATACATATGTTATCACAGTTTTAGGATTTTTTAGTCCACAATAACAAATGTATGTTATTTTTCTCTAATAACCCTATAGAGTTATACCATTGACTGATAAAAGGGTCTAGCAATTTCATTTTTTTATTTTTTCTACTTTCTATTTCTAATTTCACTGTTTACTCCTGTTAAATAAAAATATTATATTGTTAAGTAACAATTATTTTGTTTTCTCCTGTGAAAGTATCAAATAATTTGGATTTTTATTTTATAATTTTATTCTTTACTTAGAAAGCAGGGTTGTATTTTGCCTTTTTCTTCAAAATCAAACTGCACAGGATTGCATCATCATTATATTAAAAAAAATGTTTATTCATGCAGTGCATGCATTTGTGCATTAAACTGGTTATGAATATCAAAACATCACAGGAAGGACCAATGATTTATATAAAATTAAAAATCACAAATATTACAGAATATAAATAGCAGTTAAATGGTGGCAAATATTGTCCACATGACCAACCATCCAACCAATATTAAAGGTACACTCATATGGGCCTTTAGAGAAATGTGAATGCAAGTGCATGAAAACACTCACCAACAATATCCATCCAACAACAGAGACAGGTTAATCAATCAAATAATAGGATCTAAATAGGTCAATATCCTTAATTCCTCTCACAGTGAAGAACAAAGTTATTATTAGTTTTCATTTCACAAATAGAAAAATAGGTTTACCCAAGTTCAAAAATCAAACCACATTTGTGAAAATGTCTTAGCTTCAAAAGGAGCAATCATACATATCGAAGTCATTAAAGAGATATGGACAAAGAAATTGAAAAAATGCTACTTTAACTTCCTATATGACATGATTGATTGATTGATTGTTGGTTGCTTAATGTCCAATAGCAAATATTTCATGCATGTTCAGGACAATACATTAAACATAATCTATATAAAACTAAAATTGATCCAAATAATGATTCTATCAAATATATCAATAATAACAAAACAAATCATATTTCAAATGTCCAGGATTAAATAAAGAACTTTAATAAATGGAGAATGTGTCTATGGGCCACAGATGCCCCCGCTTGTATAAACGCACTAGTCAACTTCCATATACAGGTGCAGGATTCACGTAATTAAGACTGTTTTGTGATTATAAGCATAAGTTTCATAACATTTGATTTAGGCAAACTAAAGTCAGAGAATTGAAATGACAGATTTAATATTTTTCCATTTATAAAGGGGCATAACTCATGAATGGTTAAAGTGACGCCACCCAATTTCGATCTTGATCTGTGTTTTGTGGTAATATGCATTGTGTATAAGTTTTATAATAGTTGGTTGAGGCAAACTAAAGTTGGAGAATGGAAACCAATTTTGGGGAAGTTCGGACAGACGGACAGGGGTAACACTTAATGCCCCCTCCACTACAGCGGGGTCATAAAAATACCATTTTGCAATAGTGTATACAAAATGAATTACCTGTCTTTGATGGATATATAAGCATCCTTGTCTAAACTGCTTTCCTTGATGGATTTTTTACACTGTGTGGCTAGGTTACGGAAACACATTTCTTTACTTTTGTTGTGAGCTACATTGTCCCAGTCAGGTGTATTACCTACACACTCCCAGGCTTGTAGTATGTACTCTAGACTAGCTTCCCATGACCCTGCATCCTGAAGTTGTTTACCTTGACTAATACATGTACTCTGCAAAAGGGACAAATATAATATACATGTATAACATTTGATGCTGGAAAACATGCACTTTATGCCTCTTATTTTATACATACACCTATCATACCAAGTAAAGACTAAATAAAACATGGTGACCTTTAATAACAGAGCATATCATGTCACAGAAATGGCTTCAATACGTTATATAATAAAGAGCAGCACCATGAGCGCATGATACGCATATCTCTTTTTCCAAGAATTATTTTCCATAACTCCTCAATGTCATATCAGAAATTTATAAAAAAAACTACAGGGAGGTTATTTTAATAGATATAAACCAGTCACCAAAGTTTCATGAAAACTGCTCAAAGCATTTTTGAGTTATTGTCTGAAAACTGGAAAATCATCTATTTTAATTAATAAAACCCCATAACTCGGAAACGTAAAATCTAAATTTTTTAAAACCCGAAAGGGAGCTCACGTCAATAGATATAAACAATTCACCAAAGTTTCATGAAAACTTCTATAAACATTTTTGAGTTATTGTCCGACATATTGATGATGGACGGACGGACAACGGTATACCATATTATGTCCCATAAAGGAGCGTATAAAAAGTAACATAAATTTAATTTCAATGAAAGTGTTTTAACTTAGTCATTCTGCAATTCGGACCAATTTGAGTTCTGCCCTCTAAGGTTCTAATTCAGACTGATCTCGTTTTTGTGCCAATTGACTTTATTTGCAAAACAATCAATGCTCTTACAATACTTTCTTTTGTTATAATTAACAAGAGGCTCTCAAGAGCCTGAATCGCTCACCTGTAATTTTTTGCTTAAATCTGTCATCAATGATTATTTTTGCTTTTCAAAATATATTAATGAGTGGCTTAAAAATGTCATTTAAATGTTCTTTGTAACTGTCATATTTTCTTCAAAAGCAAAAAAATGCATTTTACCCCTATGTTCCATTTTAGCCATAGTGGCTATGTTTCTTGACATACAAGGAAATAAAATACAAAATTTATACTAAATACTCTGAAACTCATTCAGCCCAATTTTGGCTGAAATTGATTCCGCAGTTAAAAAGAAAAAGATTTTTTAAAGTAAGCAAACAAGATGAACAAATTGTGAAAAATTGTCTTTAAAGGGCAATAACTCCTTAAGGGTTCAATTTTCAAATTTGGTCATATAAAAACTTGTTTGTAGATCTTACTTTGCTGAACATTTTTGCTGCTTACAGTTTATCTTTATCTATAATTATATTCAAGATAATAACCGAAAACTGCAAAATTTCCTTAAATTCATCAATTCAGGAGCAATAACCTATAAATCAGATACCCAATTTGGCTGATAATTTCAGGGCAGGTAGACCTTGACCTAATGAATACTTTAAGTTCCTGTCTGATTTCCTCTAAATGCTTTAGTTTTTGAGATATAAGTCAAAAACTGCATTTTACCCTGTGTTCTATTTTTAGCCATGGTGGCCATGATTTCTGAGGAAAATGAAAATAAAACACAAACTTTATTCTAGATAACCTAAGAATCATTCAGCTTAAGTTTGGTTGGAATTGGTTCAGTAGTTTCAGAGGAGAAGATTTTTGTAAAACATTACAAAAATTTATGAAAAATTGTTAAAAATTGACTTTAAAAGGGCAATAACTCCTTAAGAGGTCAATTGACAATGTTGGTCATGTCGACTTATTTGTTGATCTCACTTTGCTGAACATTTTTGCTGTTTACAGTTTATCTCGATCTATAACAAACTGTTAACACAGAGATATGTCTCGCTTATTTGTTATTTTGATAATGCAAATGTTGAAATTACAATAGCAATACTTTTAACATGCAAGTTATGCAAATATTCAAAGTCAATGAACCATGACTGAAGGTACAGGGCTGAACAATCTCCATGGAAATGAGATGTGCCAATGCTAATACAACTGCAAACCAAATACCATTGACTTTTCATTTTTTTCATTTTTCCCTTTAAACAAACCTAAACACAAACATTAACTTGTAAACTATGTAAAAGTTTCAAAGTCAATGAACCATAATTAGGGGGCAGGGCCAAATAATCTCCATGGAAATGAGATATGCCAATGCTTATACAACTGCATACCAAATATCATTGACCCACCACTAGTGGTTCCCCAGAAACTGACCTAATCACGAACTAATACATGTAAACTAAGTAAAGTTTCAAAGTCAATAGACCTTGACTGAGGGGGCAGGACCAAATTATCTCCATGGTAATGAGATGTGCCAATGCTAATACAACTGCATACCAAATATCATTGACCTACCACTAGTGGTTCACCATGAACTAGACCTAATCACAAACTAATACATTGCTGACGCCGCTGCAGCCGGAAACAGCATACCTATGTCTCGCTTTTTGACTCCTTCAAGGCGAGACAATAATATTCAAGATAATAACCAAAAACTGCAAAATTCCTTAAAATTACCAATTTAGTGGAAGCAACCCAACAATGAGTTGTTAGATTCATCTGAAATTTCATGATAGAACTTGACCTTATGAACATTTTTACCCCATGTCAGATTTGCTCTAAATGCTTTAGTTTTTGAGATATAAGTCAAAAACTGCATTTTACCCCTATGTTCTATTTTTAGCCATGGCGGCCAAGTTTTTTGACAAAACAGAAAATAAAACAAAATCTTTATTTTAGATACCCTAAGGATCATTCAGCTTAAGTTTGGTTGGAATCTGTTTAGTAGTTTCAGAGGAGAAATTGTTTGAAATAGTTTACACCGGACAGACGACGACTGATGGTAAAAGCTCACATTTCCTTCGGAAAGGTGAGCTAAAAATTACAGGAAAAGATTTAATTTCCCCAATGGAAGACTTATTCAAAATATGTGCTTTTGACTGATATCTGCCAATAGATTAAGATATATCTAAAGACCTAATTCATCTTAGGGCACACGATGTTTGTTTATTTACTTTCAATTATTCATAATATAACAGGAATAAAGTGAAAAAATAATCATGACAATGGATACCTAAAATGTGAAATATTCAAAGTTGTGAAGGCATGAAAGGCAGAATACTGTTGAATTTTGAGATCTATAGTGAGGATATGACTGTAGCGAAAACATAGTTTATATATACCCCATTGTATGTTTGGGCTATGGATGTTATTGTTCAATTTCATCAGTCACACATGCTTAAAATGTAGGTGACTGGATCATTCATGAATTTTCATATTTGAAGTCACATTAAAATGAAACTGCAGGTCATCCCATATCATTTAAGAATTGATTTAAAATAAGGCAAAAAAAAACAACCAATGTCTGTTTAAGGTTACATCATAAAAAAAAATTAGGGTAGTAAGGTCAGTATTTCTTTTTTTCATTTTATTTTTTGCGACATGATTTTGAATCGTTCCTTGTCCATGGAACCAGATTTACCTGTATTTCTAATGATTGGACTACTTCCCTTGGTTATTGGTTGGGGGAAAAAATTGCTGCAAAGTGTTAACATTGAACATTGGCAATTGATTAAATTTATTGGGAACTAACTTCGCTTTTGACACAATTTCGGTTAATTTTTACTTTATGACGGAAATAAAATTACTTAGGGTTGGTCGGTTAACTGTAAATAGACATATTTTTTTTTTCCGGCATAAATCATGTAATTTCTAATTTATCATGTGCTAGTTGGAATTTTGCAAATGCTGGTCTATCTTTTTGTTTTATTTTGGTGCAGGGTCCGACACTTACGGTTGTCCGATTGCCCGGGGCAAGCTAATGCTGTATTCGGACAAGTAAAAACATCATCTTGGTTGTCCGATCGGGCAAGTGAAAAAAAAAGTGTTATATGATTAAAATTTCACAAAATCAATAGTGTCTGTTGTTTTGTCCATAGATTACTCAGTGATAACACTGCACGGTCGAGTAAAGTGGTCTTAACCCCCCTTCAATGCGTATATTTTGTCAATTGTTCGCACTGAATTCCCCATTTTACCAAAAATAGATCACGTTTAAAAATATTGGCCAATCAGGCGGCCGCGGCATTGCTTCGTCATTATCGTTATCCATCGGGACACCACTCGGGCGTTTCCGACGCACGTGTAATTCCCACCGACCAATGGAAAGCGGAGGTCTATTTTCGTTGTTCTAACTTTATAATTTGACATCGGATGTGTATTTCCCTAAGATGGAAAAACGTAAAAGCTTGAAAGAGAAAATGAAATTAAACTTTAACAAATTTGTCAGTTGTTGTCAGTTTATCAAGAAGGGTTACTTGAAATGGCATTTCTTAGATAAATTATTATGAAATAAGTATCTCTATGTAAATGATCCAATTCCCGTATATTCATCGATCTTTTCCCTCCCTCCTCGGCTCATATATGCCTCATAGTATATTTTCATACTCCATAATCAATTTACACCCCATATACATGATAACTATATTTTATCTGCATGTACTACATTACAACCACAAAAATAGCATGTAAAAGTTTGGGCATGTAGATTTCACTTTCGGACAAGTAAAAGTAATAGGGCACTTGCCCAACTGGACAAGTTGGTATAAAAGTTAATGTCGAACCCTGTGGTGTTTTAAAGGTAATTTGGTAATTTTATGTCATTTCTTTGGTTTGTAGTTAACAGTACAATGCTCACACAAGATTTGGAGGATATGTAAATCTATATCACAGTTCTGTATAAACCTACCTTAAAGTTTTCAACATGGGTTTTTACTCTACGAAAGCAAAATGCATCCCTGCTTGATCCCCACCTTGAATTTGGCAATGACTTAAAAATATTTTTCCTAAAATACTCCAAATTGTCCATCAAATGGCCAATATCTGGTTTAGGTAAACTTTTTTCAACTTCCTGAAAAAAAATTTGAAAAGTAACACTTTGGATTGTTTTTAAAACAAACTGCATCTACTTAAAGAACTGCTCTCTATACTATGGTAGGTCCTATTGGCTTTGTTATATGCATAAATACACAGTCATATCTGCCTGAACAGGATAGTTGACTTATAAAATGTTTAAAAACATAAAAATTATAATCATACAATTAATAAAAATTTTCAATGATTGATTGATCTTTTTTTTTTTTAATCATAATTAATAAATGTAACATCATAGGTAAATTCACATTTTACATTCATAAGGAAAATATCAAATACCTCTTTCAGATCTGGATGTTTGTTAATAAGGTTTCCCAGCAATTCTGTTAATTGTTCAGAACTAAGGGCAGATAATCTCTTATTTATCGAAACAGGCATTTCACTTGTTCCTTTGTTAGATTTACGCTTCTTCGCTGCTGATTGTGTTAAACCCTGAAAAAATGAATCATTAGGTAAAGAACTTTTCTAAAAATCTATAATTTACAAATGCCAATGAATATTTGAGGATTAAGGATTTTTTTTATATATACTTTTTTATATTGTTTACCATGTTTAGAGCTATTCCATTAAAAAGGAGGTACTAGGGTCAGAAGGCAATTTTTAAGTACCCCCAGGACCAAGAGGAATGTATCATGTCTCTTAACACCAACCAACCGGAAGTCGTTTCATGATAATACAAGAACCAACTGGAATATATTTAACTTATTTTTTACTGGCCCTTCAAAATTGAATAGAAGTTACCTCTTGGGATTGTAGATATATGTATACTCTATAAAAACATCTACATTTAATATTAACATTTATTTATGATAAAGAAAATTACTGTCACATTTCATTGGATTTTGACATGAAAGTTTGTGAACTAAAAGTTATTTTGAGTTTCTGTAAAAAATAGTTCATGCTTTTTCTTTCTTTTCCATATATCTTTTGGTTTTCAATTCTAGTGTTTATATTTCATCATCATAGATGTATTTTGTCACCTGCCTGGAATTATTATTTTTTTTATTGTATTTGATTGGCAAACCCGGAATTACCCTTATCCGACCCCAGAATCTGATCAGGTATTGTAATCGTCTTCATTTCCGGTTTATGGCATCCATTGTTTTTCAATGTTGTTTTTGTCAGTCAGATACGATTTTACTCGTATTTACACATTACTTGTTGGCGATTTTCAGTATAAAGCTAGCGGTTGAACAAAATGAGCATCGCTGTCATGAATAATAAAGATAAAAATAAATTTCTTTTCCATATATCTTTTGGTTTTCAATTCTAGTGTTTATATTTCATCATCATAGATGTATTTTATCACCTGCCTGGAATTATTATTTTTTTTATTGTATTTGATCGGCAAAACCCTGAATTACCCTTATCCGACCCCAGAATCTGATCTGGTATTGTAATCGTCTTCATTTCTGGTTTATGGCATCCATTGTTTTTCAATGTTGTTTTTGTCAGTCAGATACGATTTTACTCGTACTTACACATTACTTGTTGACGATTTTCAGTATAAAGCTAGCGGTTGAACAAAATGAGCATCGCTGTCATGAATAATAAAGATAAAAATAAATTTTGAGATTGTTTTCTGGGAAAAACGTAGGATATCTGCCATTGCCAATAGGAACACAGGGGCTTGTTTAGTGTGTCAGATGTGTATATCCTATATAAAACATAGGATAGCGACCGCCATTGACCGTAAAACCTCGTTTGACACACTAAACAAGCCCCTGTGAAGGAATGGGTCCGGTATTTGGACCCTGTGGAATACTAGAAAAATCCCTGGAGGGGTATACAATTTCAATAGTAATATGGCTTTAAAATGACCATACTGATGGTTAAAAAGGTCGGCAAAGTTAATTTTTGTTTGGGAGACTTAAATATAATTATATGGTTTAGGGGTGGGGATCTCGACCATTTCCAAGTTCTCAAACAGGAGGGGGTGGGGTGACCCGAGGAACTCCCCATATATTTCATTTGATTTGTTATAATAGTCCCATACATGAATATATATGGTTTAGGGGTAGGGATCTCGACCGTTTACAAGTTCTCAAACAGGAGGGGTTGGAGTGACCCCAGGGAATCCCCCTATATTTCATTTGATTTGTTTTATTGTCCCATACATGAATATATATGGTTCAGGGGTGGGGATCTCCACCATTTCCAAGTTCTCAAACAGGAGGGGGTGGGACGACACCGGGGACTCCCCAAAATTATTTTCATTTGATTTCTTTTATTGTCCCATACAAGTATATATATTGTTTAGGGGTGGGGATCGCGACGGTTTACAAGATAAAAGTACATTTTCAAATTGAAAGGGGTTGGGATGACCCCCAGTGACTCACCCTATATTTTGGTTGATTTTTTTTATTGTCCTGTTCTCATTACTGAAGACTGCATGTGTCTATCACTTACTGTTTTCGTGAAATAGTCATTTGAAAATTTAAAAAAATAAAATCCCATAGGGTTCTATAGTAAACCCCTCCCTTCTTCAGGCCCCTCCAAATACCACTAAATAGACCCCAATGCACAAACAAAAGATTAATGGCTCCGCTAGACATGTTAGTCTAATATTTTATGAAACCCTAAGTAAATCTGACAAACGGTCAAAGTTGTCTTCTTAGAAGGTTTGAGTGGATTCGGTTCGACTTGTCTCGGGGACGAGTTGTCCACATTACTTAAAACATCCCATCAACGTCGATTTCCGCATCTGTTTCACGACCTCGTTTCATTCATAAAATAACAACAACCTTATTTGGCAAGATAAGTTAAAAATTACAGCCCACTTATATAACTTTATTTCCTCTATCATAAAGATTTATTGTACGTGAACAATATTCCTGCGCATTTTGCCATTTGGGAAATATAAACGACTTGTAATTACCGATTTTCAGCGATGAAATATTTCATACAATTGTTCTTTGACATCGTAGCCAAAAGCACACGGAATAATAAACTACGTACGGATTTCTATTGAGCACTACTTCCTATGTGCAACTTCAAAAGTTTTGGGTAGTTCGACGATCATTTAAGGTTTTTCTGGTCATATTTTTTGTATTCCAGAAATAAAAGTATTAAAAAAATGTCAAATTACATTTGTAGTTATAAATAACATAATAGCCTGCTAGATAATAACAATGGCACATATTTCAGCATTTATTGGGTAGAACACAATTTTATGGTGCTCGCATAAGGCAGCTTAACTGCCTAACAACCAACAATACTTAGTTTCTCTAAACACCAAGGACCACTGGCCATAAACGCTTCAACACATCAACAACCAACAGGATTTTTTATAATTGCCGTCCGACCCTGGTACATTCTTTTAAATGGAATAGACCTTACAAATTCTGCATATAAGGTAGAGAAAACACATGGTGTTGTTTCCTACCTACCCTTACATATTCTATGGACATTTTTAGTTATTTAAGCAACATTAAAGAAAAGAATTTTTTGGATAAGCATTTAAATTCAAGAACATTTCCCTATTTGAATTATGTAAAATATTAAATTGTTGGGTTTTTTTTTACCCACCTACCTATTTTTATCTGCCAGGAGGTAGTCCTGAAACACATATATATTTTTAGGCCTATGCCTTAAAGAAAGCTATTCCATGAAGACATACATTTGTGTTTCACCTACGCCCACAAAATTTATATATCAGCACCAATACAGTTTTTGTCAGATGATAATAGACTAAGAACATATTTTTAGAATAACCTATCTGTTACTTATCTCTCAAAAAGTTTTTTATTTGTTGGTAGTTTTCAAAGTTAGCCCATGGCCATTTGTATTGTTATTACAGATCTTAAATATCTTGAGATAAAAATTTTGACAACGGAAACTGAATCCATTACTAAAACGTAATAAGTTAACCTTAGGACAAGGACTATCCTCTGGATCACTACTGATGTAAGATGTCGACAACATCAGCCTCTTCCTAACTCCATCTGCTGCACTTTTACGTGTCGGTGTACGTGAACCACTAGATGAGGTAGTACTGGTATCTAATGATGTGTCCAACAAACCTATAACATAGATCAACTAAATGTGTTATTATTCAAAAATGTATTTGATTGATTGTTGGGCATTTATCACCTATTCTAGTAAAATGGTTAAATCATGGAGGCTCGTTTTTATTGGTGCAAGAGGCTGGAGTTTTGGGAGAGAACCACCCACCTTCAGCAAGAAAAATTGCATTCAAATATGTGTTTAGTTTGTATTTCATAAAATCTAAATTCAAACATTTGAAAAATTCAAACAGAATGAAACACGACTCAATACATTATACTCATTGAAAATATTTTACTTAAGGAACTTATTGGTCTCACTGACATTTACACCATAGTTCCTAAATTTTACTATATTTAAATAAGAAATAATGATCAAACCAATATCTGTGATTGCAGGGGTTGATGTCTGGAATGCCCTTTTCCTTGGACTGGTTCTAATTTGCCCTCTTTGTCTAATAACCTCCTCATCTGGTGACATTGGAGAGGCAACAGCATCACTACCTGAAAAATAAAATACTGGAGTTAAAAAATAACTGCTTTGCCAACATTATGATAAGGTTGACAGGGTAAATATTGAGGTGAAAACACAGCCATTTTAGCCAAAGGGTCCACATGAACCCTAATAGGATATATAGGTTGTGTGTACATCTCTGCCATTCTACAAAATAGACAACTGTAAACAGAGAAAAGTTAGCAGCAGGTTTATTTTCGCAGCATTGATTGATTGATGTTTTAACGCCTTTTTTCAGCACTGTTGGTTATTTGGTGACGGCTAGTTTTTATTGGTGGAAGAAGACGTAGTGCCCTTTGAGGACCTCTGACCATCAGTAGGAAAACAAACAAGCCATGTGCAAGACTCAAACTTACAACCTTAGTGTTGACAGACAGGCTAGTGATCCAGTTGTTTAACTACTTAGACCACTCTGCTACCAAGGAACCTCAGCAAGAATTAAAACATGAAAATAAAAGTGCTGCCAATATAAATTTTCAAGGGAAACCCAGGGCTCACACTACTTCAGAATCATAGGGAGAAGTGCTTGCTTGCAATGCTACAATGTTTTTGATTTTTACTATAATATAAAGGGTCATATGTATCCTATTTATCTATTTTTTTATATTGTTCAATTCATACCTGAGTATACAATTAAAGTAACAGTTGTTTCAGTTGATCATTTCTAGTTGCACAATTATATTAGTCCTCTTGTCAGTCAGAAACTACTAACTAAATGACTATGAATATGATCAAGATTCTATATTAGGGTATCATCATGCAGGTCATAATCTTGCCGGCGAAATGACGATTTAAGTCACCAAAGAATTTTGAAAATCGCTAAATCTCGCCGGCCGACTGACTTCATAGCGAAGTCAAATCGCTATCAAAATCGGTAAAAGGGAGACAACTTGTGTTTGACAAGTCTCACAGGTAAAAAAATGGCGACTGACAAGGAAAATCAAGATTTTCGAAACGACCCAGAACTAATACTGTCAACAATCAATTTTAAATAAATACAACGGCGACTTTGAACATCCTCAGATATAACTTTCAAAACTATTCTAACGGAAAACTGACCGTCTGTTTAAGTTATCATTTTACGATGATTTTCATCTGAGGATATTGCGTAATCACTCTGCTGATTTGTTTTATTTTTATAACTTACATGAGTCGATCAATTTTACTATTCGGTAGGTAAAGGGTGGGAATTAACGGTAGATTTATAATATTGATTGAATAAAAATTGAAATATAAAAGGTAGAAAGACAGCTGATGGATAATGTGATTGTTAACATACGACACTCTATCAGATAGTGATCAGCAGAGGATTTTTTCTCACGACCATTTCGTTGATATGGATGATATTTTTTAAAAATGATAGAAATTAGCTCTTTATCGGATAATTAATATGCGATTGAAAGATATTTTCATTTATAGACTTACAATCTTCAACGATAATCTCAATTTACAACTAACATAATGTCCTGGACATTCAATAATGTTTTACAAAATAATGAAAAGTGGTGATATAAATTAAATTCCCAGTCATCTGAAATTCATCAGGTAAACTGGGAGTCATATGTTTTCTGGACTTTTTAAAATAAATTGAGGCAGATGCACATGGATTTAATGCATCAGAATCATGATAATATTACTAGGCTACTCCCTCATGTCCCAATCAACAAATTTTATTTAGAACACAATGGTATCAATAAATAAATAACAACTATATATTGTCTAAACCTTTTTATTAAGAACTTTCTATATATATACATTGTGTACAATAACATATGAAAAAACTGCAAGTATATCTTTTATTGAATATAAAACAATTTTCTTAGTGATAAGCATGAAAACATGACGCGACCGAAACGGTAATGGAACCTCACTTCTCCAAGAGAAATTGACCACTTCTTCCTTCTCTCTCATGGAAGGAGAAGTCACTTCTCCCTCTTCAAAATCCTAGATTAGGCCCTGAGCGTATGAGTCTAGAAGTGATAATTTATTACAAAAAGGAATTAAATTAACAACCTAATATACATAACTATCTTTATTTCTTACCAATAACTATGAAACAATGGTATATTCGATTAAATCCCTATCCATTACCAGTGTTCTCAATAAGTTTTTGAATAAGAGGAAGAATAATAAAGTAGGAGGCAATCATGAGGGCCGCAAGTCCCAACACGATTGTCGCAGGCGCGAGGAGGTATCCCCCTTCTTGTTAAGAGAATTTTGAAAATCTGGATTGCAGGAGGTGGCATCTGGGCTGTTCTGAGTAGATTTTGACCTCTTATTCTTCATGTTAATTTGTCCATTTTTAGTAGCTCATTTAAATTTTTGCTCAAAAATTAAAAATTAATGTGATTTTTTTTTTGCAGATTTTACATGACATGGCTTGCTTCACCCCTTGCATGTTCAATGTTCTTCTTATTGAAATCTTTATCACTAAGGGCTATTCCAGAATTGATTGTGTGGGGAGGGAAAGGCACTTTTTATTTGAATAACATTTTAATTCATTTTTCCTTAACTTTAAGTTTTGATTGGGAAAATATGTGAAGTAGCCCATGCAATTTTTTTTTTCAATTAATTTGCCTTCCCCCTCCCCATACATCCATTCCTGGAATAGCACTTATAATTGTGTCTTCACTTCATATTATTTCTTATAATTAGCGTCTTGTATTATAGTTTCAAATAGAATTCACTGAGAACATTAATTTTTGCTTTATTCAGTCATTCAAAATCTGGTAAGATTTATATTTAGAGGAAACCAGAGTTGCCTGAGGAAACTGTCAACCTGCAGTAAGCAACTGACAAAATATGGCTAGAAAACTAATAAATTTTAAATCTGGGAAATAGGATATAGGAACTATGTAGTCAAAGTCAAATCAGCATCTGATCAAATAGGCACATATTTTTAAGTAATTTCAGCATTTAGTTGGTCAGTTCAGCACCAAATAATATTTTTCATTTGTTTTCTGCTTTTTAATTATTTAGAAATAAATTAGGGTTGGATTTTATTTCATTCAGTACATTGTTGAAAAATAATCTTGTTATTACAGTCAGGTGTACTACTTGTACAAGTAATCTTTATTTACTTGAAGAAGTAAATAATAATATACTTATTTAAGTAAATTATAATGTTTGAAAAATCTCCCCTTAATTTTCTCAAAAAATTACTTGTATAAGTAATTTTTTTTACAATCCCGAAAAATTCTCAAGTTTTGAGATGTAAAAACATGCCTTTAACAATTTTTCTCAGGTTAGCTCATAATTTTTTATTAGAGTTCAATGTTTCATCTCATTAATTCAAAAAAGAAACTAATTGCATATATACATGTAATAAGATCTTTGTGCAAGGCCTTCAAAAATTGCCCCTTGGGGGCTTGTAAATGAGCAGTGTTCTGAACATAACAGACAAATGAGATTTTCATTGTCCATGAAGTTACACTTAAATGATTAGTAAAGACATCTGCAAAGGACAGACAATTAAAAATTCTATAAGAGCAAAGAAGTCCTAAGAAATTCAAGAAAAGAAGATAGGATGACTTTTTTACTTGTATAAGTAAAAAAATCTGAATGTCTAAGGGACATAACTAAGCCAAAAAATAATTCACCTATACAAGTAAATAAAATACACTTGTATAAATATCCTACAAATTTACTTATATAAGTATATTAATATTTACTTCAAGTAACTGATGTTTTGATTTGATTTGTTTCTTTTCAAATAATTAATAACTTATATCAATTAAATAATTAACATGTTTGTTGTTTTAACTCTATACAGGTAGTTATTGGTGTTTTTTCCTCAACAACTTAAAAAACAATGAAGCCATTGGCATTGCCCAAGCTGTTGTTTAATCATGAAAAAATAAGAAGCAATAAAAGGGCAAGCTATGAGTCCCTGTCATCAATATCAACTGGTTAAAACATGCATAATAAATATTCAATACCTTGAATACACATATAGTTGCCCAAAGAAAATACACAAAGAAACAAAAAGAACTTGAAAATAAACAATAATTAATTCTGGCCATGCCCATTGTTTATTTTAATCTTTTTGCTTAAAATACTCAAAACAATATATCTTCAACGAATATTTGTCTAGGTGCCGATTTAAACCATGTTCTGAATAGACTAGAATTCGTCAGTTGCGGACTGATTTCACTGTGTTTAATTTACTTTATACTCCAGCGAATACACTAAGCAAGCTTTCTTATCTTTGCTCCACTGTAAAGCCAGCTCATGCTAAAAGTAGTCACTGGTCGTTCTCTTCATGTTGAGCTGTATAAAATATCCGCGTCAACATCAATCACGATTTTATCGCTTTGTTTCAAACGCTCAAATGATTTGAAACTAGTTTACGTTTACATTTATATTATTTACGCCTGGCGGAAGACTCGGAACCAGTTAGTAGAAAAAAAGATATACGACATATCCCGACTATGCGATTTTCGCATATGTCATATTTTTAGGCAATAAATTAATAGCCGGCACAAAACAAGCAATAGGCGGCGGATTTTGCTGGCTCTTATTGAGAACACTGCATTACAGTGCCTTTATATCTATGTAAAGAGTGCCCTACAAGTGTAGTCCTCTGCACAAAGGGTACCCTTAAAGTGTAGCCAATCGCGCCTAGAGTGCCCTCTGAGAAAAAAATTACCCTGCTGTTTTCAAAAGCTGCAGGAAACACTAAAGAAAGTATAATATATCAATTAAAATTCATTTAAAAAACTATTTTGTTTATCATCAGGGGTTCAAATTAGCGGTGGTCCGAGGTCCGCGACCTTCCATTTTTGCAGTCGGACTCTCGTTTTGGTTAAAAGCTACGCCCGATGGACCTTCGGTTTGAAAGAAAATAAAAATAATCTTTGCCGACCTTTTTAAACAAAAATTTCCAAACAATCTCAAAATTTATTTTCATTATTATTATTCATGACAGCGCTGTTCATTTTGTTCAACCGCTAGCTTTATACCGAAAATTGCCAACTAGTAATGTGTAAATCCGAGTAAAATCGTATCTGACTGACAAAACAACATTGAAAAACATTGGATGCCAAAAAACCGGAAATTAAGAAAATAAAAAAAAAAACGGATCCGATTCCTGAGCGGATAAGGGTAATTCCGGGTTTGCCGATCAAATACAATGAAAAAATAATAATTCCAGGCAGTTGACAAAATACATCTATGATGATAAAATATAAACACTAGAATTGAAAACCAAAAGATATATTGAAAAGAAAGAAAAAGTAGGAAATATTTTTTTACAGAAACTCAAAATTACTTTTAGTTCATAAATTTTCATCTCAAAATCCAAAAAAATGTGACAGTAATTTTCTTTATCATTAATAATATTGATATTGCATGTAGATTTTTGTATAGTGTAAACGTATTACTACAATTCCAAGAGGTAATGTCTTCTCAATTTTAAAGGACCAGTACAAATCTGGAAGTTTCTTATCTTATTTTCACAGAGGAACTAATGCATTATAATAGTGCAACTAGATATGATACACTTAAACCAGAGACATATATACACATGTATATACGTCTCTGCTTAAAGAGCTTTGAATTTGAACTGTTTTATAAAATGGTTTAAGTACTAAGTAGTAATAAATTACCAATAGTTGAGACAAGACACCCACCCATGGTGACACCCTCCTCAATAACAAAAAAATTTATCCGAATTTATAATATACAAGACAATTACAATTGTTATTAAATATTTTATACAACAGTGACTTTGACAATGAAACAAGTTGACCTAACACCAACAGCACATTAATTTTGTTACTTGTATCTTACTATGTTAGGAAATATTTCAAGTAAAAATAGGACCTGGAATTTAGGTTGTGGACCTTTCAGTTTGGAGTGTCAAAGGTCCTGGACCTTCCAGTACCAAATGTTAATTTGAACCCCTGATCATGTTTAAGAAATTCATTGTTTCTCATTAAAAAGATATATAAATTTAACAAAGTTAAGCAACTTTAATCAATAAAATGAAACAATACATATAAATGGAAATATATACATTAAGCAAGGAGATCTAACCAGAAGTCTGTTAATGCGTAATTTTCCCTTTTGGGATCATCATTCTTCTGTCAACAGTGGCATTCGTGGATCCGTAGATTTTTATCATTGTAAGAATACTGATTTCATTCATATCTGGTCCGGTTCCGATCAATCCTGCCTCTGATCAGTAGTTCGCACAAATATTTCAATGGCAGCGAACGAAGAAAATTTACAAATATAAACGATGTTTGAAAAGCTATTTGGAAAGGAATATTACATTTTTAATGCAATAAATGGTTTGAAAATTTACTGAAGGCAATTTTCAACACATTTTTATAAAGTAACAAATTTATTTTTTTCCGAAAATCATAATGTTTTGATGTACAATTGTATGCTCTCTAGTAACAAGTACCAGAAGTGATAAAAAGTTGTCTGTATGAAATTACATACAATCAATCTGTAAAGTCAATACTTTCTCCTCTTTTCTAAAGAAATAAATTGTTTATGTCTTTGAATTTTTTTACTTTTAAATGAAAAATTGCGGTTTCATCGACTTGGTAAAAATTGAAAATTGCCGATGGCGAAAGAGACTGAAAGCGAGTATTGTGAACACCAGGGCAACTAGAGATTGCTTTTGAGGGTCGAGCAAAGAGAATTGACAGACGTGAAAGTGAATTCTTCGCCCCAATCGCCTGTTAGCGTGAGCCCTGAAATCGACTTAAGGTTCATGTGGACCCTTTGGCTAAAATGGCTGCATTTTCACCTCAAAATTTACTCTGAGTACAGACAAACCTGCGCATCTGGAAAAGTTTTAAGGCATAGCATGCCCTAGATAAATAAACTTCTAATGCATTGTATGTTTTAGAAAATTTAAAACTTAACTGGATTTAGCAGTGCACTTTTTTTCGTCCTTGCAGAAGATGATAAAATTAACAAACAGTTGAGTTTCACTTGATACGGTCCACTCAGGTACACAGTTTAAATCACCAATTATTGTCAGGTATCTATTGTCCATCTATTGTCCATGTCAATCAAAACAGTTCACTTCAATTATTACCTGTGGGGAAGTTCTCAAACCTCTTTCCCAACTTAGTTTATTTTGGCACCTTCTGGAGGAATGAAAAAAAGTGCACTGCAAAATCCGGTTAAGTTTTTAATTTTCTAAAACATAAAATATATTTGAATTTTATTTATCTAGGGCATGCTATGCCTTAAAACTTTTCCAGATGCACAGGTTTGTCTGTACTCAGAGTAAATTTTGAGGTGAAAATGCAGCCATTTTAGACGAAGGGTCCACATGAACCTTAAAAGGAAATTAATTTAGGAAGGGGTATACTTATAGATCTATACCACAAATTGTCACTTTATAAGAATGATAATTCTAAATGAAAGGCAATGTACACACAGGCAAAATTGATTCTAACAAACACCATAACCACTTGAGTGTTAGCACAATGCTCCAACACCTAAAATGGACATCCCTAGAGCAAAGAAGAAAAGAAACGTGACTCATCATGCTCTACAAAATAAAGAACAATAAAGTGGCCATATCAAAGGAAGGTCGTCTTATACCACATTACCAGTCACCGAAAGGACTGTCGAGAAATATGCACGACAAATGCTTCCAGATACCATTGGCCTCTGGTGATTATGGCCAACACTCGTTCTCCCAAGAACCATCAGGGAATGGAACTCTTCCTCCTGAGGTTGTATCAGCACTGTCAGTCGAGGCTGTCAAAGCTGAATTAATTTCAAAAATATTGGAGGGAGGGGGGTGATTCTGTATGTGCACCAAACCCATGGTAGTATAACCAGTTGGTTGATAATTTGTGGCCATTATCTGACAGAAGCAGAATCTTTACTTTGTCCACCTTCCCATGCATAGAAACAAGTGCCTGTGAATGGTGAAAGTACTTGTATGGGATAGGCCATTTTTTTCATGTTGGAAATCTATATCCCAAATTTTTTTGTAATTGAAACTTGTTCTGTTATTTGCTATCAGTTTTTTTTTATTTAACTTACCACTAAGACTTGTATGCAAAGTGCGCAATGGGGATCGCCTCGGTGAATGTCGAATATTTCTCTCTAAAACAAAGTGAGCAAGAGTTTGCTGGGACATTGTTTGGCTGAGGTTAAAAAATGTATAAAATGATTTGGTCAAACGATTTCCAGTTTAAAATTGTTATGAGTTTTGTTTGTTCATCTTTTCTGTAAATTTTGAAAGTTGTTAAATAAATGGGTGTTCCAAAAAAATCTTTGCTTATTTTCCTCCAATGCTTGATTTTACCGCTTTTTCTTTGTTGTCATAATTTTGATTGGTTATTAAATGCAACAGACGCCACCTTCAGTGCAATCGACGAACTAAGGCCGAGAACTCTAATTAATATTTGAACTTTCTTGTAGGGTTTCGTTAGTTCCTTGATGCGCTTCATATCTTCATATCAGAAAGAGAACAATTAAATGATTTAATTTTAATTAGATTGGTTTCATCTGGGACCAATATATAACCTATTTCGCATGTGGATTCTCATTGTTTTACTAAAAGGGACCTTAGGGACCGGTCAAAATTTCTTGATGCATGGGACCGGTACAAACTGTAATGGGACAAGCACTTTTTGCAGTGTTTACAGGAATGGGACTCAATGTTTATTCATTATTGGCAAGCATGGGACATGAACTTTTTGAAACAATGTCTGTATATGAAAAAAAAATTGTTTGATAAATCTATAACAAAAAAAAACAACATCATGAACATCTAGCAATGTGAATTTAACAGTTACAACATAGCAAATTCATTTTCAAGATTTAAAGAACAGGTATTTTTCTATTAAACATCACTTTTATTTTTTACTAATTAATTAATTGGGCGACCTAATGATCCCATCAGAACAACAAATCTTATGTCATGTCACAGAAAAATGTTTTTTTTTTTATCTGAGACCAGGATCATGATGATATTTGTGTGTTTAATATGTAAAAATATTTGCAGAAAAGCCAAAATTTTTGTACATGTAATATATATTAAAATTCCTTCTCTAAAGAGTAGATAACTCTACAAATGAGAGATAACTCCGTTGTATGGGAATACAGAATAGCGAGAACAATGTATGACGTAATATAAAATCAACAAAATATGACAAATCTATTGGCACAATCTGAAATCCTACAAGCACTTATGTGTAAAATGTATTATGTAAAAGAACAGAGAAAAAAATAAAAATAACAAAAAGCTTAACCATTAAATTAATAATAATAACAAAAGGCTTTAAATAACCATCAATAAAATATGAAGATGAGGTAAAAATAATTTGAAAGTAGACTGACTAGATACATGTATAAAGTAAACTCATATAAACAATAACAATTCTCACTTAACTGTGTCACATTATAATATTGGACTATTGGTACAAATACTGTTCAATAAATTCAAGGGCCAGCTCTCGGAAACAACCCTCTTTCACCATGTCAGCCAAACGACACTTGTCAAATTCACTAAGGGTATCTGAAAAAATGTTTTCTATAAATGTACATGTATCTTCTATTTCGGTAATCTGATACGCCCCCATTTCAGGAGTGAAACATTCTGACATGAGATGACCACCAAATAGTTCATAGATGTCTTTGCATCTATTTAACTTCCTGCGCTTTGTTCTTGCTTCAACTTTCCACTTGTTCTCTCGTTTTCTTTTTTTTTTGTTTGTCAGTTCTTTTTTCCCTCTCTTGTTCCAACTAGTTACTTTACACTTTTCTTTTAGTTTAACAAGAGTCTTATTAAACGGCTTTATCTCATCTGCAATGAAAATGTTCATCTTGTACTGTGTATTGTGTCTTCGTTGAAATTGTGTTGACTTTGCCTTCCTGATTTTAGTCTTCCATTCTGACAAAACAATGAATCATCATCTTTACTTATTTTTTCTATTTCAGTTACAACTTTTTGTTCTAGTGTTGAGGCATTGTCGATTAATCTTTCTAAAATATCTACATCATGTGGTAAGGGAAAGTAATCCTCCTTTAAGTATTTTCCTGCACATGCTTCTTTTTCACTTTTGACATGTTTGAAATATGCCAATTTCGACTAAAAAATTTCCAAAGTTTGAACTGTATTTTAATTGTCGGTTCCTTTCAACAATAAATGTGTTGTGAAAAATGGTGATATTACCACAATATGGCCAAAAAGATTCGTACAACGACTTCAAAACGGTATTGTAAAATTGTCCAGTTTTTCTTTTCGGATCAGAGATATAGCCAAATTTTTTGTTCATCCATGGCTCGATAGTTGTACTTAATTTTGTTGCTCCACCAGACTGTTTAGCCTCAACTAAAAATAGTAAATATCAAAATATACATTTGTTATTTAAGCCAATGTATTAAAACACATCAAATTATTATTAAAATGCACATTTACATACTATAGATTAAAAAATGAACTTTCAAATCAACCTGGTTATCATACTGAATTTATTAAATCGGCGTTGAGTAAAGATATTGGCTATTATGTGTGTTGCGGGACAGCCTACCTGATTTGTATTAAGTAGTTGATATATAGCCAGTTCAAATCGACAGGCTAACAGAGTACTTCTTTTGCTCACTCTGTAGCTAGTCACCGTGAAATCCCAGGTTTGAGACTTAGCAGTACAGGGAATTTTGTAGTGAGTTTAATGCTCTACCATGTGTAAAAGGATGATAACGAAGAAGATAAAAAAATTTGAATATGTAGTGCATAGAACCCAATCAGTAGCTTAATGTTGTGTTTATATTTCATTTCTATCAGTCACAGCAAACTTAAAAATTTATCATATGACTGAGGAATCTCTGATCGACAGATGAACTGATTATTATAGGGTTCTGTCGCCGCCAATTTAATTGTGAGGCCATATTAAATAATACATGCTTTTAACAGTTTAAAATATTATGAAAGGGGGTGGAGCACAAGTATATATATATTGTCTGGTATTAAAAGCTCTTGGTTGAAATTTTGAATGATACTAGGGCTGATATGGAAAAGTTCCAGGTAATTGTATATACATGTAAAATTACTAAAGTCACATGTACATTTTTGTACTTACAGATATAATTTAGAGCTGAGAGTGACATTTTGGGTAGAGCTACTGCTAGATACGTGTTGTTGTAAGTTTTGGTGTTTTGCTGGTGGATCACCACAGTATCCACAACTCATGGCATCTGATGCCACAAATTCTGTTAACTACCTTAATTATAAATGTTATTATCATGATTATGTAAATTCAACAGACATTGTAGAATGAAAACCCTTTTTTTTTTATAATACATACTGGCTGTAGAAAACGAATGTTTGTGGAAATTTAACAAATACAGTAGCATACTACCAATAGAAATGATTAGAATATTCATTCAAAGGTCACAACAAATCTGGAACTCACACCCAACAAGCTCTGAATGGCCCAGATATAAATATATATTCAATCAAGTGCATATATGTTGAGAAAGTAAATTTTACTTTTTTCCCACTTTAAAAAAAATGTTTAAAATACAATATTGTTGTGAGTGGAAGTTGGAGATGTTCACTTCTTTAATTTTGATGCTATTGTCACATTCCTCTCGTTTTAAATTGAAAATTTAACTGTCTCGAGATGTTCACTTCTTCTGATATGACTATTCAAATAATGGGGGATTTTTTTATTCTAAGCAGAAAAAAAAAATCATAGTTTTGTAAAAAAAATTTGTGGAAAATTTACCTACCCACTGTTAATTTAGAATAGTCAGATTCTAAATTAAGCTGCATATTTTTTGAAAAATGTATTCTACCATACATGTTAATTGTTTAATATTGCATGTATCATTTATTATAGTCAATAACATATTGTCATCTGTTTGGGCTCCTGTGTTGGCAATGAAATATGCTTATGTATTGTTTTGTTTACTTTATAACAGCAATATAGATACAGTTCACACATAGTAGCATTATTTTTTAGCTATCCAAATACATTGTAGCATGAAATGTAGCCACAACTTTGATCATGTTTTTTGTGCTTTAACATGGGACACACACTTTTTTACTAGGTAAAGTGCATGGGACAAGCATATTTTTATTCTGCCAGTAACCATGGGATCAAGAGAATTATTTCAGACAATTTTCTTTTTGCACCGGTCCCATGCATGAAGAAATTTTGACCGGTCCCTTAAAAGAACTTAAAAGAACCGGCTAAGTACTGCAAAAGACCGGAGGAGAACATCAAGGCTTACAATGAATTATAAACTTGCCAACGGGATGGTGAAAGTTGACACCAGTAATACTCTCATTCCACCAGATAGGCTATTCAGAAACATCAACACTAATGGATACCAAGTACCATCTTGTAGGACCGAAGTGCAGAAGGAATCTTTTTACCGGCCAAGGACGATACGAGACTGGCCTGAATTCCCTACTACATACTGCCACCAATGCAGGTAGTCTTGAATGCTTCAAGACTTACCTGCATGAGATGAACTAGATCAACGCCAAGATGTTTTTTTTTTTTTTTTTTTTTTTTAAATTCACTGTATATATATATGATGTATAGCACAATTCAAATCAATTCAATATTTTTTTTTTGTCTAAACTTTAAATGCGCATCCAAAAAGTAGAAGTAGAAGTAGAAGACCTAGCAAACCTAGAAGATTGGGCAAACAAACGCGGTAGGCGATTTAACTAAACAAAATGCTACATCCTAAGCATCAAAAATAAAAGCCAGAGATTCTACACACACAACGGCCACATACTCCAACAAGTCCAGAACAACCCATACCTAGGAGACCCGAGTGCAGATATCAGAAGATCTGAAGTGGAGCACGCATATTACAAATGTTGCAAAAAAGGCAAACTCAACCCTAGGCTTCCTCAGAGGGAACTTACGGTACTGCCCACAGGAATGAAAGAAAACTGCTTACATTTCTCTAGTACGTTCAACTATGGAATATGCAGCAACAGTATGGGGTCCTTACAGTATAGCAGATTCGAACAAGCTGGAAAGAATACAGCGGCAAGCAGCACGCTTCATAATAGGCGACTACAAAACAAGAGAAGATGACTGCGTAACAAACATGCTCACCAAATTGGAACTCCAAGAATTACAACACAGACGCACAAGCCAAAAACTTATATTTTTGTACAAGGTGGTTGAGGGGCTGGAATTCTTAAAATCATCAAGACTAAGACGAACCATCACAGCAAAAAAGTTTGACATTTACCAAGCAGCAAACGTAATTGAAAAACAATGAGAAACAATAATAGGTGTTTTGACATTCCCACCAGTAAAACACCGCAACATTCAAATTCATTCTTTGTGTCCACAATAATCAACTGGAACCACCTAGAAGAAACAATTGTGCGCGCAACAAGTGTAGAGAGCTTTAAATCTGCTATCGCGAAGCGTCAATAAATCGACGGCGCCTTCACCTCGTTGTATAAAAGCCATTATTACCTAATAAAGAGTATTTTAATTTTTTATTAATATTTCTATATTATTTGCTATTGTTCTGCCATTTTTTGTTCCATGGTCTATTGCACTGGAAATTATCGTTCTATTGCACCTGTGTGCAGTCTATTGCACTAACCTGTTATGACCTCTTATTCTCAAATCTGATTAGTTGAAAGGTATTCATGTTGTCCAATCAAATTGGGTCTTTTAAACGTTCTAGTATGTATTAGGTAATAAAACAGTTATTGAATATGTAACAGTGCAATAGCTCAAAATATATTTCCCTCGGTATGAAGATCAGCTCATTGTTCTATTGCCCTCAGCCGTTGGCTTCGGGCAATAGAACAATGAGCTGATCTTCATACCTCGGAAAATATATTTTGATCTATTGCATAGTTACATATTAAATAACTGTATAGTATTGGTTAACTAGGAAGTACCCATACAGATACAGATACAGAGAAGAAAAGCCCAAAACATCTTAGGTTTACTTTGCCCGTGAAAAAGCAAACGTTAAAAAAAAACACACAAAAAACAGTTTGTAATTTAGTATAACACTTATAATTGATAAATATGTTCACGTTTTACACTTTTAGACAGAATGTTTTGTAACATGTACATGAACTTGAAATGAAGATTATCTGTCTTAAAATTAAAAAAACAACAACACCCAAAACAACAACAAATGGCAAAAACGACCCACATATATAAATAAACTATATGCCATAAAATTATTGTAGTACACAAGTGGGATAAATGTACATACACATCAAGTTTTGAAGAAGCAATGGATGAACTGTCCTAAGTCAGGAGCCTGTAATTCAGAGGTTCGGTTGCTGTTCAAGTGATGTCTGTTTTTCATTGATTGAATTAATATAAACAGAGACATATATACATATGTCTCTGATATAAATCATATGCAATTGTTATTTTTTAATTGTTTAACATTTTGCCATACTCGAACGTTTTATAGCTTTTCTTTACTATACAGTACAGGTTTTGATTATTTCGAAGGCCGTACCCACGGCGAGCTGAAGCTGTTGAAATCTCTTTCTTTGGTCTATGGTGAAAAGTTATCGCATTGTACGTATTTGAAAGAAATATTGAAAACTCTGAAGAATGTTGAGAAAAAAATGAAGTTAGAAATTAAATTTTGGAGCATGAAGTGCTACACGAAAATTATATAAAATCGGTGTTAGACAGAAAAAAATGTTGAACAAGAAACATATACCAAAGCAATTAAGACAGTAAATTTATCGAACATTTGTTCGAAGTTGTTCAATATTGATGAAGAGCAGTTTGAATGGACAGATCCGAAATTTATTCAACAATGGATGTACCAAAAAAGAAGAAACCTGTGTCTAGGTCAGACGAAACACTAAAACATGTAAAAAGAATTTCAGAAAAATACAACCAAGAAGTCGTAGTATTGACGAATAAAGATGAAGACTTCGTTTTATTTAATGATATTGACATTATTATTTTAATTGTTGATTTGGAAGTTTATTTGAAGCTTCTATGTTGTGACGCATAATATGTATTTGCTGGTGGTACATTCAAGTGCTGTCGTCAAAAACAGCATTCGATTGTATCGTGTAAAGTTAAGAATAAATTGGCACAATCGTATATTTAGTTTTTGGCATAAATGATACTAAGTATTTTTTTAAAGTAGTGGCGCAAACATACATATAATTATTCGCGCAAATGTGTTGTGGCGCAAAAGGACACATTTTTGGTGCAAACGGATTTCTGCCATCGATTTGTCCAAAAGAACAATTTCTGTGCCATTTGGTCTCTTGTGGAGAGTTGTCTCATTGGCAATCATACCACATCTTCTTATTTTCATAAAGTCAACACGTCGGAGAAAACCTTTTCATATTGTTCATTTCATTTCACTATTTAGTTGCTTGAGAAAAAAAATGCCTCAAAAACTTATTCTAATTTGGTTTTTATACTTTTACCCCGGTACTGTAATTGGCTGATCGTCACCACATTTCAAACACTTATTAGGACATTCAAAGGAACCTCTCATTTATTTTTATTGGTTCTTCAAGAGAAAATCTTTGAAATTTTTATAAAACTTACCACTTTTGGCCCCTTGGATCAATATGGATCTTTCAGGATCAAAGGCACAACACTAATACATATCGTATAAGATCATGTTATTGTCTTACTGTTTATAGAAATAAGAAGATGTGGTATGAGTGCCAATGAGGCAACTCTCCATTCAAGTCACAATGTGTAAAAAGTAAACCATTATAGGTCAAAGTACGGTCTTCAACACGGAGCCTTGGCTCACACAGAACAGCAAGCCATAAAGGGCCCCAAAATGACTAGTGTAAAACAATTCAAACAGGAAAACTAACGATCTAATCTATATAAAAACCGAGAAACACTCAAGAATCACACCAATAAACGACAACCACTGAACAACAGGTTCCTGACTTAGGACAGGTGCAAACAAATGCAGCGGGTTTAAACGTTTTAACAGGCGCAAACCTTCACCCAAACCTGAAATAGTAGTGTAACATTACAACATAGAAAGAAACACTATAAAATATCAATTGAAATGGCTTAACTCAATCAAAAAGACATATTAACAAAAACAAGTAAAAATACACTGAACGAATGCACTTGGTCTATGACACAACATAAATACAATATTGAATAAAAAAGGGGGATGTAAAACAATGTCAAAAAACAACCATAACCTTGGACAAAATGGAGTTAAATAAAATATAACGTACACAGGTAAGTTTAAATATAATAATTTTGTTGTTAGAAGTACGGAAATATTTTTTACAAAATAAATAAATTTGTTGTTCATAATACGAGAACAGAAGTGAAAATTTATCGACATACTAAATACTTATCAAAGGTGGTACATATTAAAAATAGTGAGACGAGATATAACACACAATAAGTAAACATTGAATAACAAAAATGCATTACAAATTGTGTCAACAGGTCAAATTAACACAAACGTACGATTTGAGAGTACTCGCAGTTACTGAAAGCTAGTTAAAAGCCAAAAACTATAATAAAAAATCATGCATAAGAGAGTAAAATCAACTAAAACACATCCCAGGGATTTAGTGTTTTAACGCCATGGACAGTCAAAGAAGACACGACTTGTGCAATGCCAAAATAAAAGTATCGACAGGCAGTAGGATAGTTTGGATTTAACCTTATAATAAATATGTACATAATGTAATATATATATAAAGCAATCTCTATATCGAAAATAAACGTTGATGTGTATTTATACATCAAAAAAAAATATTCGAAAAGAATATAAATTTAGTCTTGTTTTAATTTGTTGACGACAAAAGATGTTTCACAGTCTCAAGTGGAAGGAGCATTATTTTCTATATTGACGTCTGATGTTACTGACGTATAATTAAAAATCAAACTTCTGCTGTGTTTTTTGTTTGTACGAATAAGAAATAATAGGTGGTTCTGTATTATCAAAATATGGAGGTATTTGGCTGTGGATGGTAGAAACATTGAATATACTAGATAAGTTACTAAAATCAATACCTCAATTTATATATTTTAATTTAAGGAAACGCCGTTTATGATTTTCAGGTTTATCAATACTAGGAAACATCCTATGATGGCAAAAGGCTATTACTGTAATAATACGGGAGTTTCATACAACGGGCTAAAAAAATGAAATTTTATCACACTCCAGAAAAATATCATATAGTTTACTTATTGGTATATGACCAAGTTTGCATAATAATTGATGTCTACCATTATTTTTTATTATAGATAACAGATCAGCAAGTGTATAATTTATACGATGTTTAATACGTAGATTACAGTTTTTACGTTTACCATGAGACCTATTATTTCTTAGCCGTTTATCGACAATATTAATGACATCGATAGAAGTTTTAGATATGTTCCCCTGTCCCAATATTTTGTCATTGAGACCGAGAGGATAAGCTATTTGAAGTCTTTTTATCCAAAATATTTCGCGAACTTCACCGGATTTTTCAAATTGCTTGTGTGATTGTCCTGGTTGTTTCTGAACAGTTTCAAGTGGTTGGAATTTTATAAATTCTAGATTGTGACTATGCTTATCTAAATGTTGGTATATCAAACTTTTGAATTTTTTAGGTTTCCGAAAGCGGTAAAGGTGCTCTTGATTTCTTCAGTAATATTCTCGTTCCGTCTGTCCCACATATTGAATACCACACTTAGGCTGGGTTTAAGTTACCACATAAATAAGGTTTTGGGTTTTTCAGGTAATGTCACAGGAAAAGGAGAGCGAAAAAGCTCTCTCGTTCACTGTTGACCTAACAGCAGTATTGTGTGAAGTTAATCTGAAACAGGTAATTCATTTTCTGGCATTGCACAGGAAAATTTGTGGTTATCCACGTGCATTTTTGTTTAACAATCTGGCTGCAGAGGCATTGCCTACTTTGACACAATTGTATACAGTGCTAAATGTAGCAGGATAATTTTCATAGGCTGCTGTTGAATTTATATTAGAAATACGATTTTTGAAGCGCGTGGATATCCTAGAAGTAGGTTTTTTTTTTTTTTAATTTTATGACTTGATATTTGAGTATTGGAGGTATATGATTTGTTATCAGTTGTTTTTGGCTTTGAACAAGCTTTCAGCAACAGCAAGTACTTTTAGATCGATACTTTGTGGCTTAAGTCTTTTACTTAGTTGTTTTTTGTGCCCATTGTGTCGATCAGATGAGTCAAGTCATTGTTCAAATGATTTTTATATATAATTTGTTCATATGTTGTACTGTTAGACCACTGTCCCAGGTTAGGGGAGGGTTTGGCGCCCGCATCCAAGTTTAACTCCGCCACATTCTGTATGTACCTGTTCCAAGTCAGAAGCCTGCGATTATGTGATTGTCGTTTGTTTCTGTATATCATATTTGGTTTGTTTATTGTTTTGTACATAAATCAGTCCGCAAGTTTTCTCGTTTGAATTGCTTTCAATTTGTCATGTGGGGGTCCTGTTATAGCTTTACATGCGTTGTGGGTCATGCTCATTGGTGGAGGCCGTACGGTGAACTATTGTTAATTGTCCTTTTTTGCACGGTGATGTTCCTTTGCGGGCACCATGCAATCTAATTAAAATATAGATCTCGGATTTCGTTATACTACGTTATACTACATACGTATGTAGTATAACGTAGTATAACGAAATCCGAGATCTATATTTTAATTAGATTGGGGCACCATGTTACGGTGTTTATATATCTCAACTCGTTCGCTATACCCGTGTCTGCTGTGACGTTTTGGATTTCAATGAACGCAATCTATGTACGCATTACTTAATAAATTATTAAGTCAGGAATTTCTTTAGTACAAGTTATTCAAAATATTTACTAAATTCTTCAATAGATACAAAGATTTGGTTTAAAAGTTTGGCTGTAGCTGTTATCAACCCTTTAAATAAAATTATTCTAAAACGTTACTAATTCAATATTGCAATTAGATCTTTGAATATTGTTTTTATTGGTATAAATATTGATTCTGTTATCAGTAAATTAGAATCAAACTAAATATTATTTTTATATACATACGCACATTCATGGCTCTGTTATCTGTCGATACCTATGCTTTGGCATTGTACAGTTTTTCTCTGACTGTTAACGACATCTTTACACTAAATCCATTGGATATTGGATGTGTAAGATTGATATCTTAGTCTTAGATGCATGATTTTTTTTTATTAGTTGTTATTGGCTCTGAACTAACTGCGAGTTCCCTCGGATCTGTACTTAATGTCTTATTTTGTAGTGGGGCTGTATAAATACCCTGCCACGTCAGGTCAGTGTTTTTGTTAGATATTTTTTCTGCTTTCCATCGATCTGATGAGTTAAGCCCTTTTCAACTGATTTTTTATAGTTTGTTCTTATGTTGTACTGTTACACCACTGTCCTATGTTACGGAGAGGGTTTGGCGCCAACAAACTAGTTTAACACCGCCACATTCTGTATGAGCCTGTCCCAAGTCAGGAGCCAGTAATTCAGTGGTTGTCGTTTGTTGCTGAATGTCATATTTTTTTTTTCGTTCATAATTTTGTACTTAAATCAGGCCGTTAGTTTTCTCGTTTAAATTGTTTTACATTTGTCATTTCGAGCTTTTTATAGCTGACTTTGCGGTATAGGTTTTGCTCATTGTTGAAGGCCGTTCGATGATAGTTGTAATTTGGTCTCTAGTGTAGAGTTGTCTCATTGGCAATTATACCACATCTTCTTATTCTTATATATATACACTGATAGTTGCCAACATTTACGTCATTCGGTCTCTGGTGGAGAGTTGTCTCATTGGCAATCATACAATATCTTCTTATTTTTATAAAATAGAAAAGAAGGGATATGGCGTATCCAAAAAATCAGTACAGATCAAAACCACAGAAACATCGCTTTTATTTCTGTTCTTCATCCCAAAGTCCCAGTGAGGCCTTCAACACAGAACAAAAACTCCCACCTCACTGCAAGTTTGTAAATATAAAGATTATTTCTGTGTTATTTGATATACTTGTAATTTCATTTCGACTTTCTATAAAAATAAAATTAAAATCCAATTTCTCTTGGTTTTCAATTTAAACTTTCAATCAGGATGGGGTAATGCAAATTTGTAATTGTAATGCATGGTAATGCATTACATTTTTCCAAGTAATTGCATGTAATGCATGTGTAATGCAGCAATTTGTGCATTACATGTAATTGTAATATAATGCATTACTTTAGCAAAAAGTTGTGTAATTTCATGCATTACATGGCATTACTTGTCATTACTTTTTTCACACACTACATCTTTAACATATTGTTGGTGTTTTAACTTAACCAAATTTAAGATTTCTTGATTAGCTAAGAATATGTTAATCATTAGAATATATTCTTTATTTCATCTTATTTCATACATTTTCCTGCATAAAAAGATTGATATTTGAAAAGCATAACTGTATTGTTGTCATAAGATCAAAGAATATCTTGTCTTGCTTAAATAAAAGATAATTAAACTTTGTTATAAAACACTAATTAGTTTGTTTTACAATCAATATTTTCACCATTTAGGCAATTGTTCATTAATTAAGGTCTATGTTTATTTTATAATTAGGGTATTAATTCACAGTAATTAAATATTTCATTTAAAATTAAAACAACAAAAAGTATATTTATAAAAGTAAAGTCAACATTAAGTTAAAATAATTAAAATTGTAAAAGCCGAATAAAATAGACTTTTTTACGTGTATACTTATATTTAATTCATGGAACAGTTACTGCATATGCTAGAATCTTTTGTGACTTCTAGTTGTTTTTTCAAAATGTTTAATTTTTCTATTCACTTTATAAAATTTTCAAATGTAAAGTGTAATTCAAGACATTACTTTGCAAAAGTAATTGTAATATAATGCATTACTTTGATAAATGCATGTAAATGTATTTGTAATATAATGCATGGTTTGGTCAAAGTAATTGTAATATAATGCATTACATTGCAATGTAATTCGCCCCATGCCTGCTTTCAATCAGACAAATTGACATTAACAGTAAAGTCTTTTGGAAAGTACATCGTAAGGAACATTTCTGCCAAGTTTGATTAATCTAAAGAAGAAGATCAAAATCTAAGATGTTTACGTCCTTTCGTGTCTATAGATATATGTTTAATATATATGAAACCTTGCTGTTAAGAAATATCCTCTTTCTAGCTCACTAGGTTAGATAAGATGAGTTATTTTTTTTAATTCATCATGCCTTAATTGTATTCGAACAAAGTGTTTCTTTTGGAAACTATTGTTTAAGGGCTTGGACGCATTGCCAAACATCTTGTTCATCATTTTGAAATAACCATTGAAATAAATTGTATTTCATATGCAAGGATCGAGCAGTAACCAATTGATACCCATCGGAAATTCCTAATGCCATTACTCTCCATCGCAATGCAATATTTTAAACGTTAACGAATCTCTATATGTTCACACAAGTATAATACATTGTATATTAAAAGGCCATTTTATAGAGACATTACTGATCTCCAATGAGTACTGATTTGATAAGTAAATTTGGCTGTACCTGTAGAAAACTTATTAAAAACGGTATTTCACATCCTAAATTTTACGGTAATATTGTACTAAAAGCGCGGAAATCACTATGTGATCCGTGTAAACTCATCGAACCTTTAAACAAACTTATTAGAAAAGGTTATCTTATTAATGTTGTAATTAGATCTTTGAATATAGTTTACATCGCCAAAAATATCGATTTTGTCATCAGCAGATTAAAACATTACTAAATTTGTATTCTTTTCAAACGGTTCTCTGGGATGTATAAATACACATCCACGTTGATTTTCTATATAGAGATTACTCTATCTATATATTACATTAAACATATTTATTAACAGGTTAACTCCTAACTATCCTACTGCCTGTCGATACTTTTATTTTGGCATTGCACAAGTCATGTCTTCTTTGACTGTCCATGATGTTAAAACACTAAATCCCTGGGATGTGTTTTGGTTGATTTTAGTCTGATTTTTTCTGATGCATGATTTTTTATTATTAATTGTTTTTGGCTTCTAACTAGCTTTCAGTAACTGCGAGTACTCTCAAATTGTACTTTCGTGTTAATTTGACCTGTTGATAAAATTTGTAATGCATTTTTGTTATTTAATGTTTACTTATTCAGTGTTATATCTAGTCTCACTATTTTTAATATATACCACCTTTGATAAGTGTTTAGTATGACGATACATTTTCACTTTTGTTCTCGTACTAGAAACAACAACAAAATTAATTATTTTGTACAAATATTTCCGTACTCCATGTATACCTTACAACAAAATTATTTTTGTTTACCTGTGTACGTTATTTTATTTGGCGGCATTTTGTCCAAGGTTATGGTTGTCTTTATGATATTGTTAAACATCTAACTCCCTTGTTTTATTAATTTTGTATTTACATTGTGTCATAGATCAAATTTATTCGTTCAGTGTATGTTCACTGGTTTTTGTTAATATGTCTTTTGATTGAGTTAAGCCATTTCCATTGATATTTTATAGTGTGTCTTTCTATGTTGTGATGTTACACTATTGTTTCAGGTAGGGTAAAGGTTGGCGCCTATTAAAACGTATAAACCCGCTGCATTTGTTTGCACCTGTCCTAAGTCAGAAACCTGATGTTCAGTGGTTGTCGTTTGTTGATCGTTTCTCGTTTTTTATATAGATTAGACCGTTGGTTTTCCTGTTTGAATGGTTTAACACTAGTCATTTTTGAGGCCCTTTATAGCTTGCTGTTCGGTGTGAGCCAAGGATCCGTGTTGAAGACCGTACTTTGACCTATAATGGTTTACTTTTGCAAATTGTGACTTGGATGGAGAGTTGTCTCATTGGCACTCATACCACATCTTTTTATATCTATTGTATGACTAAAATTGTCCAACTTTGACTACAATTGTCCAACTAAGGGAATTTTTCAGAACAACTAAAGATTAAAAGAAGAACTAGTGCCTTTTGGGTTTTTGTGTGTCGTTGGGTTGCTCTTAAGCGTATACCCTATATCTCTTTTTATTTATGCATCGGCATGAAGGGGTATAAAGGTTTTTTTATGGAGCAGTATTTTTTGCTACTTTTTCCCGTAGAATGCAAAATATAGGACATATTTGTCTATTTTCAAATATGGTATCTGCTATCGGAGATATATTTTTTCAAAGATGCTCTGTTTTTCTAAACACACTGTTTTGAAGTATCAAATAAAACGATAACAACAAGAAGAAACAAAAATAATCTGTTTCCATATAACTTGAATACATATTGTATCTGGCTAGATTTTGCTCTTTTAGGGGAGGATTCTGCAGGTTTAGGGGATATGCGGCAGAATTCCGATTGATCCAGAGGAATCGGGTGCAAAACCGGTTAAAAATCCAGAAAATGTTGTTTTTGCACCTAGTTGTAGTCTGTTAATATCCTTATTCATACGCAGAAAGACCTTATCGCCAATTTCCAAAGAAATAACCGCCATAGTTCCAGTATTATCATAGCCGCTTGATCCTTGGCAATATGCTGTGGATACTGCATTACCGTTTTTTACAATGTCAGTGAGAATGGCACTGCTATGTGGGGCGCACTCAACATCGATAAAGAAAGCGTACAAGCCTGGATGGTTTGCAGTAAACATACCATCATTCACATTGTATGCAGAACCAACATTTGTATCCAGATGTGAAAAAAACAATACTGAATTTGTAACTTCTTTAGGTACGCTGGTTGTAAATCCTACCTGGACACCTGCAAAAATAAAAATAAATCGAAGTTTATTAGGAGATATCATTTAATTTGGCACGGTAGCTCATAGTTAAATAGGCAAACTACCATGCAAGTATACTTTGCAATTTGCAGATAAAACGCATCATACATTTCTGGCATTTAAAAGAAGCATTCAATTCTTATCTTGAATTACATTTTTATGCTATAACCATGAAATCAAGAGTTATATCAAGCATTCGTTTTATTTTTCTATGCATTGTTTTAACATTGTCACGTTTAGCATGTGCAGTCATAGATGTTCTATTTTATATTGAAATAAAATTTGATATTCGAGTGCCACCCGATTTTTGTCGGCCGATCAAATGTACGGATTCTAATGAAACATACATACATGTAATGTAATTATAGTTATTCTGCAATCGACCTTTCTACTATACAAATACAGAGTTGTAGATAACATGAACCGATAAACGTATACTAGACGTCTATAGTCTCCTGGTATACTGCTCTTGCTGCGAGCGAACGGATTTGTCCAAATAACTGTTTACTGTTCAATTTGGGGTCCTCAATGCGGTCCGCGTTTAAGTCATGTCGATTTACTTCAACAACGATTAGGATTATAAAAAACTTTTAAGCTTTTATGTTTAAGCTCAATGTTAAATTGCAGGATAAAAACAATGTTCATACCGTGTTGGAAAATATAAAAATTATTCATACTCGCTACGAAACAGGAGAAAAGCTCGGCGAGCCTCTCTGTTCCTAAAGCTCGTCAAATGAATTTTATATTTTCCTACACTACGAATATTGGTTATATAGTTAATTATTTACCTGAGGCTGCAAGTCTTTTTCGCCTTTCTTTTGCTTGTTCAAATTGACCTTCATCAGAACTAAAATGATATTTCAAATTGTGATAAGACTTGATTTTATTAAATATTGGCAAAAACATATTTAACTATATCATCAAATATTAAATAAAAAATAAATAAATAAATAAATAAATAAATAAATAAATAAATAAATAAATAAATAAATAAATAAATAAATAACATACCTTTTGAAATATTTGTTGTCAATATCGAAGGCATCTCGTTCTTGGTTTAGTTTTTCTTTCTCTAGGAGTTTCTGTACGTCATGTTCTATCTTCTCTACCAGTGTCTTTTGAGTTTCCAATTCATCTACTCGATTTCTTAGAAAAGTTATTTCTTTCCCTTGAATTAGCAATTTCGTCTGCATATTCTGAATCTCGTCATGGCAATCCGTTTTAGTCACAGATATGGATAAAGCAATTCTGGACAAAATAAACATAAAAGCTATTTTGGATATCATCCTGCATGTATTCGCCAAATTAAATTACTGATATGTTTCTCTGGTGATGTCGGAGAAATATATAGGTTCTGTTGTTTATTTGACCGAAATTAAATTCTCTTTTGAAATCAATGAATATTTTTTTCAAAACGTGTTACTTTGCAACTAAACACTTTTAAAATCCTGGACTTGTTTGCATGGGTTCAAGTGGTATCTTAGTACCTCTGAACTTCAAACAAATCATAGTCAAGGTCGTTAAACACCCCTTAGTTGTAGCACACAAAACATCATAATGATAACAAAATGCCTTATTTAAATAAAAAGTTTGAAATAGGCTATGTCATTTTTTGTGGACATCCAAATACATGTACTCAATTTTCACACTATCATTTGATAAATTGATAAATAAAAATAATAATGATAACACTGATTATAGAAAAAAAAATGAAACACAATAAAAATAGATAGATAAACATTTTTTTTCAACTTTGATTGTTTCTGTAGAATTGAGAATGGAAACGGAGAATGTGTCAAAATGACAACAACCCGACCAAAGAGCAGAAAACAGCCCAAGGCCACCAATGGATCTTCACCACAGCGAGAATCCAGGAGGGGGCTTCAGGTAGCCCCAAACAATAATGCCCTTTATTAGTAGTCCCCAGAGTTGACCCAGGAATAGAATTATCGTCAATTTGGTCTTCTTACGACCGACAGTAAATCCTTTGCAAAAATGGAACATCCGTTTGGATGGGCGGGATATATAAGTACGCAGCCACGTCCGGTCAGAATGGGGACGTTAAATCGGATGCCTCGTGCAGTGAAAGTGCCGGCCCACGTTCTCTGAACGTTAAGAATCTCGAACAACTCTTTGAGGGGTCCGTTTATGGTCCTGTTGCAAGGCAAAATTTCTGTCCTTATCCATGCAATATACCCTTATTTTCATATAAGCAAACATCAATCAATCAGTCTTTGTATGTAGGAGTGAATGGCAAAGGTTTTTTAATGTTGGAATAGTTCAATACCAGGACCATCCGAGCAACTTGTTTCTATTGTTTTCATACATTTGCGAGGGGGGGGGGGGTGCATTAACAACATTGACTTACAATGAGAGTCTCGCACAGTCGGTCCATTGAATCAGCCCGTTTTTTCTCCTTTTTAAGAAATCTCTTTAAACGAAATTAATTGTGAATAAATTGCGAGTAAGCTTTATGATAATACCTTTTTACTTTTAAAGACAGGTTCATTTAAACTGTTAACCACGAATAAATCAAGTATCTAAATATAGAACTCTTTCGTAAGTTCCCAGTTCTTTATAATTAATAAATACTTCCTTGTTGGGGAGAACATTCATACTGGTAATTTTATCTTAAATTTTGATCAACAGGAAGTTAACTGTTTGAAATAGTTGGATGACACTTGTGTACATGGTCTAAAGTGTGAAACTATCTATAAGTAAGTATATTTCCGTATATTACGAAAAATATTCATGTGTATTATTGAATTTTATATGTTTTTCAATTTAAGAAGAAAACGTGTGTAAGCTTTTTTACATGTACAATTAAGGTTTTCTCTCGTTTTACTCTTAGGACGGCTATTTATGTAACCCCCCTTTTTCTACTCACTAGAAGCATGTTAAATAGGCTCATTTTATTTTGCCTAATTCACTTATTTGCAGAACCTTTTCTCTTGACGGGCAAGTCCAGCTATGCTATAATTGACAACTCGGTATTTGGTGTAGTAAAGACCATGTGTTGACCTTATGTGTCTTAGTTTTTTGTGTAATTGATGTCTCATTGAAGTATACTCCACATATTCTTTTATCTATAATCAATGCAGTTTGAGATGTTTTATGAGCGGATACGATATGAATCTCAAGTTGAATTGACGAAGCTTGAAATACGAGTATAGTTTTTTAATAAGATCAATACATTTATATATTCCATTGATATTACACGCACATAAGGAAATATACTAGTCAACTAAATAAACGACACAAGTCCGTGCATTTTCTTATACATTAAATTGGATTCACGGTACCAAGCAAAAATAAAAACACCCGTCTTATTGATTTAATATATTTATTGTTAGTGTTGTTTTCGCATCAAATCCATTGACTGAAGGCAAAACGGTGTCTTCCTCCTATTCCCACTTTTTAAAAATCACTATTCCTTCTATTCCCACATGCAAATAACAATAGATGTTTTGATAAATAATTTGTTTTTATAACAATCAAGGTTAATTAAGAATTCACCTAAGATTTACCTGTATTTTTTAAAAAGAAAACATATTTCTTACACTGTTTAAGTATATTATTCAAAAAAAAAATAATACACTGTTTGTTTGTAATATGTTTTTTCTTCTTCAAAGAATTACATTAAAATAAATAATAATAAGTCAGATAAAAAGAAGTAAAATTAAAAAAATATTGAATTTGTATACCTAACAAATTGTCATCCGACCACATAAACTGATGATAGTTAATATTAAAACAAACTTTCCCATCTTGCAAGATTTCCATGTACAACAAACGCAAGAAGAACCTACCAGTTTTACCAAAAACGTTGATAAAATCAACAAAGAGGGTATTTGGGCACGTACTACCAAAGGTGACCCATTCCTGATAACAGACGACAACACAGTTGGGTGTATGTTAATCTTCAGTACTCAAACGAATCTAACACATAAGCAGCAGCAGATATCATATAAAATCGATATTAGAACTTAAAATTGAAACATAAACTTATTCTATTAAAATCTTGAATTTTTTCGCAGAAATTTGAATACTAGAGGGTCTGGATGGGGGTCCTTAATTTCTGTATTCTATAAACTTTAGGGCATAATTTGTCTTTAATAATAGCTCTTATTCTGTAAAATTCTCGTGAAAATGATTTTACTATTAAATTTTCTGTAATTAGATGATATCTTCATTCTGTACATCGTTCATTTATGTAAACACTATCCAGACCCTCATACTCAACCCTCATATTAGAAATGTGTCGATTTTCGCCATCATTTTCCGTAATATAAATGGGACCCCTTTGTTTATGTTATTTTCGTTTATGTTATTTTCTTATTTTACAATTTTCTGAATCATTTGCAACCAGTTTGCAAATTAGTGTTTTTCAATGAAAAATTCAACAGTTTTCATATTTATTGGGATGTATGATTAATTCGAGTTCAAACATGTGTATCGTTACGTTTGATGACTAGTATAGAATGACGATCTTGGGTTTTAAATATTAGACGAACTATAAAGGGTTTACCAAATAGAAATAAAGGTCAAAAAGTAAAGAACGGACTAAAAATGGACAACAAATAAAGAATGAAGAATAATGGAGGCCAAAATATCAAGACTACAAAATAATGGATAACAAAAATAAAGAATAAAGAAAATTGGAATTATAAATAAAAAAAAACCCGAAAGAATATAGAAATGATTTCCCATCCAGACCCTCAGCTATTGTACATTACAGAAGTATATAAATATAAAACGTCCATTTAACTATTCAAGGAGTTTTTTTAAATTACATATTTATATATTTATGCTATTATTAGCCGCTAGCTAGAGAATGGCAATTGTTCATATATTATAAATAGTAAACACAAATGTATCATTGTGCATCTATTCGATGAAAAACTAATAGCTTTATTATTGTTTTCATTTGAATTTTTCTTCTCTTTTTTCCTTGTTTTAAAACATTTTAAATTTGGAGATAAATTGCAATAGTTTGACATCTCAAGTTCAGATTATTGTTGTCTCATTAGCAATCATACCACATTTCTTTACTGTTATTATCATATATGATACAAGATGTAATACTCCAATATAGGCCAAGCTAAAGGTTTTTTTTACCAAAGTTACTAGTACGAGAATGTATACACGCATGTTAAACAGTGAAAATAGGCACAGAACGTAAATTAATGAAAAAATTGAAGTGCAAATGACAGAAAATACACGGTCACCATCTCAGTAAGGGCGCCAGTCATACATATGCTCGTATACATACTAGCCTTCTTCAACTGCCTTTATAAGCTTTCACACACATTTTGTGTGTCCCCACGACATTTTATATGAAACGTAAACAGAATCAGATAAAAGTAATCACTTTCGAAGTGCTACAAATTGTGTTTATTTACATTTAATTCATTCCTTAGAACACCGGTATTTCCATACAAGATAAATATTCTTTTGAGGAGCGTGACCTTTAACCGCCTACTAAATCGGGGTTGTTGCTGTGCTTTTGTAATTTTCTTTGGATTTAGGGAACACAAGTATATACTGACACAAGCTCGTAGATATGACACAAAATTTTAATTTGTCTCATTTTGTTGTAATTCAATGAATCTTTTTAAAAAAAATGTCTAGAATTTCAATAAATATGAATATGAAAATGACATCCATTTATTATGTGTACTATTTTAGGCAGTTCTTTCAAAGTTGATAGAAAATCTGGGATTTTCAACTGAATTTTCAAAATTTTTGAACAGCATCCGCATTTTTGCACTGATAAATATGTATATTTAAGGAGTAAATTTACTAAAAAAAAATGTGACAGTGTAGCACTGCTTTGTTTCATACATAACCTGCATGTGTAAAACTAAATGAAGGATTTTATGACATTATAAATTGGAGTAATACTTTCAAAAGTATTGACCTTAAGTTTAGAAAAGAGATTTAGATCGGATAGACGGTGTTTAAGATGTAAGATAACCACAAGGGTGGACTGGATATAGAAAAACGGTTATCAATTGACATCTCCCATTCGGCAGTACAACCAATACTATAAGAGTGGCGTCTGTTTGACTGTACGGGATGTATAGAAACGTACACATTTCCGTTCAGAATGGGAACATTAAATCGTGATGATTCGTGTACGGAGAATGTCGTGCTCTATTAACCTTTAAAAAGCTTTGCAACAACACTTTGAAGAGTCCATGGGTGGCCTTTTCAAGAAAAAAATGTCTGCCTTTTCATCTTGAAATCCCACTTAGTAGACCTGCCTTTTTGATTTCTTGTTAATTTGTTCTCGTCGTGAAAATTTATAAAAAATTTCCAATTGGACCCCAATAAATACATATATAATAGATGTATGATCAATAAATAAACTCCTTACAGACTTCATGTCGTTTCGTTTGAACAACAATTAAATAGTTCAACCGCAGATTGTGGTCCGTTTTTGAGAATTCTGTGTATTTTCCCCGCTTATGTACATTTATAAGATATAAGATAAGATCATATAATGTTCAAACTGTGTGTATTTTTAACCTAATTGTTTTTGTATAAAATAATGTATAATGTTTAACTATGCCCTTGTAAGCTCATTTAATGGAAATGAAAACATAATCTCTTTCTTCTCCTCATAGTATGCAATTGAGGAACAGTGCAATTACCAGTACGGCTTGAATAGTGGTAGGACATATGTACTTTTCTTTTGAAAAGCCTCGAAATTTTACGGAATAGTTCACTTTTGAGACGTTCAACGTTCACGCCCATAAAGAAATAAATAGTGCGCATATAATTTGGAAAAAAAATGAGGTTATATGGATAATTTTGTATGACAAGTGCCCAAAAAATGGAAAAATCGTAGTATTTATAAGGCTTTTTACCTATTTGCAGGATATTACTTGACTAACAATGCACGTAGCATTGTAACTGATATAGCACTTGAGCAACTATATTGATATCAACATGGACTTCGCCGACAACTCCTGTTAGATTTTTTCGCGAATAGTTTTGAACCGTGTTCATTGCTGTGTGTCATACATTGTACTTGCAATTATATTTGTCTTGACCTTCTTATGTTCATGAATGAATTGATTAAACATAGTTATTTACCTCCTCAACCATGTTAACTCTAGTTAGATTAGCTTATGGGTAAAGGGAGGCTATTCAAAATCATTAACATAACAATAAGGAGATGGGGCTACATGCTTATCATTATTGGTGAAAGAGATGGGTGCTAAGCCAGTAATTTGCATATCGTCTGATTGACGTTTAAACAAAAGGTTATAATTTTCTCATATGTATAAGCCAAACTTCCTCTACAATAGCCAATCTGATAAACAATACAGCTTTCCTGACAATACTCTTTTTTACTTTCTGTTTCCGTAATTATTACATTTTTCGAAGATGTGTATCATTAGGACTAACCAGCGGATACCCAATCTGATTACATTACAGATCCTGTGTCTACCTAAATTATATTGGAGGACCCCGAAAGGTATTTTAAACAAAAAACTGAACGTAGAGTTCTTAGATTTCAATCAGATTGTACAATAGCCAAACTTTTAATCACCAAAACGGCACAAAATTCTGGATTATTTATTTAACCGGTTAAAAATCCTATAAGTTGACTTCCATTCCTGTACATTTGTGAATAAAATTTCGCAGTTTCCTTTTCTCTCAATGTTATGATTTCTAATAGGGTAATGAGCGTAGATATATAATTGCAATTTATAATATTAAGCTGAATTCTGTGTATCCTTGAAGATTCTTTGACAATCTTTTTTCAAAACGCATACGCAAAAAATTATCACTTTCGCATGTAAAGAAAATTTCATTCATAACAAGAAACAAACTACGACTAAAGTTGATAATTAATGAGAAAAAGTAAATTTGTAATACACAAGAATTTCTAACAGTAAGTAAGAATATGGCATTAAGATGTAAAACAGATACAAGGAAGAGAGCACAACATAAGAAGTGTTAAGTTAGGCGGAACAGAATCAGCATCTTATCAGCGAAGAAAAGGAGATGCTTGAGAAGGAAAAGATATTATGGTAGTTAAAAGAGGGAAGGAAGCGACCTACACTTAGAAATTGGAAAAACCAAAGAGTGCAGAGTACTATGTGGAACGATTAAACTATAAACTTAGAATAGGAATCGAAAAACTATTATATAATGGTAATATACATAGAAAGGTACATTAAAGCAAACAAAGACACGTAAAGATCGACATAGAATCAAAAGTTTTATTGAAACAACTCATCCTTGTACAGCAGGTGAGGAAGAAGATATGGCTTATTTTCATTCTTCAGTGTTAACCATGAGTGACCAATATGGAAGAGCTATGTGCAAAGATGCTTTGGGGAAGGGGTTTTGAGAAGGGTAGGGTGTGGTATGATCCCTATTCAAACACGTTCTGAGTTGTACTTTACAATTCAGCAAATATATAAAACACCGAAAGGACCATCTTCACTTCTCTTCTCAAGGCATTAGATTCCAAGAAAAATATTACTATCGTCAAAAGCAATGAAAACAAACCCTTTCCAAGAACTGTTGCAAGAATATGTCTCGTCTTGTGTCTGATAAACAATTGGTAATTACCATGGCAGTTATTATTGTCCCAGATGTTTGAATTTGTTCATTCCTAAATAGGTCTTTTGAAACATCTGAAATACTGCTAGAACAAGAAAGCAATTAAGATTGAAGTCTTCAATGAGAGTACCATACAACGTGTTCGCTGACTTCAAGTGTTTTGAACACCGGTATACTACTGTTGCCTTCATTTACCATGAAATGGATAGTATCTGTCAACAAAAGCGCAAACCAAACAATCAAAGGGTTAAAGGACGAGATGCAGAATTACACGCGTGTATAAAAACAAATTAGACAGTCTTGTTCATCAGACACACCGAAGCAACGTTAAATATTCGTCATTATCGGACTATGTAGACAAGTGAAAATGGTACGCAAGTATGCATTCCGATGAATTTTTAAACGGTCATTAATGTGCCAGACTTTTTGTATTTACTCCATTTGCAAAGCGTGTATTTTGGATCGAAAAAGAAGAAGCACGAGAATGTCTAGAATATATAGAAAACGAACAGCTAGGACAACCTTTGACTAAACCTTTAGTGTTTACCTTACTGTGTATTCACCGTAATAAATTCCTTCCTTCACCACGAAAAAGTCCCTATATCACGTTCACCGTTCAGAACATATCATGGTAATGCTTTCGGATCCAGTATTTGTCAAGGTCTTTGTCAATTCTATTACATTCCCACACTTTAATTGGTTCTCCATTCCTGTACGCGGAGTTCACTCTTTCCCTGTGGTCCTTCGTATACCCTTGATATTTTAAATGCTGTATTCCGTATAGATCAGTAGCTTCCCCCACGTTCAATACCATTATATCGTTATAATCTTGTTTATTGTATGCTTAGTTTAACCCCCAAAAAATCTTATGATATCCCCTATGATCTTTCAAAAAAATTCCCATCCCAGAAGTAGTATCGTTTTTACACGACCAAGCCACTTACAAATTTCTTGGAAAGCTTGCCATTTCTTCCCTCAACATTGTTTCTGAGAATGATTTGAAATATGTACCAAGATAAATTAAATCTTGAAAACGTGACTATATTTGTCTTGACATTGATACTTATTTTATATTTCAAGCTTGCGATAACAAAATAATGGCGGGTGCAACTAACCAATACAAAGACGCAGCCGATGAATACATATCACTTAGGCAAATTCCAGGTGAGATATAAATTTGTGAAAGGTGTGAAGTGAGATCATAAGTTAACGTTTAATAATACAATTAAAATGTCTAACAGTGTGTGTGTTTGTACTTTTCAATACTCTTTTTCATTTTAAGATTTAACGATATTTTGCTGTACGTTAATGATTGACAGATGTTTTACCAAGCTCGAAATCACGTGACTTGAAAGAATTATCAACTTGTATATAGTGAGAACAAGTTATCAATAGTACAGTCACTCAAAGTATGCTAATGAAAAAGAAGCTCAACGGTATTTTTAAACACGGCATATAATTGCAAAAACGCTTATTAGTAATCATATTTTACTATCCATGCATCCATTAATCATTGCTTCAGTATTGGTGTGGTGTAAATTTCAAATTCACAAAATTATAAAACAAATATGCAAAAAAACTAAGATTGCAGCTCCCTACGGCAAAGTTGACCTTTTACATGTATGGCTTTTTATTTAGGCCTTTTCTATATTTATGTTCCCAATCGTTCTATATTTTAACTTTTCAGATTTGTTCATGAGCTTTTCTGATTGGAGATTGGTTCTGCGCAGGGAAAGCACATCCTTTTTCGGCATGCACAGTTTTCAAGTTTATTTTAATTTTGAAGTTTTTAGGATCTTTTTTAAAGGACAGTTTTGCATTTGAAAAAATGGATAGAAGCTGTTACATCATTGTCACTTTTCTTCAGGTGTTTTGATTTCAAATTTTGTTTTTTGGAATCAAGTATTGCATATAATAAACCAAAAAGTAATGCTTCGTGATGAAATAAATGGTGAATTATTCCTTGTTTTCTCACAGTGAATCAAGACAAAGACGACTGTGTTCCGATGAGACCACCACGAAGAAGCTTTTCGGACGGTCGTGGATCTATAGGTTCGCCCCATTCAAGAGGTTCATCTAATTCCCAACGTTCATCGTCAAAACACAGTTCAAGCAGTTCGAATAGTTCAAATGGCGGAGCTGTTGAAGGTAAAGAAAAAAATATTCAATAAAAAGCTTCAGTACAAAAATTATTAGTCTTTTAAATTGAAAAAGAATTCTTGAAAATCTAATTAATGGATCTTCATTATTTCTAATAAAATAAAGACATCTGTAATAAACAATTTTCATTGTTACAGTTTAAGGGATGTCAATATGCATCTGGATATTTTAACAAATCTTCTGGAAAAATATTATATTGATCTAAATTTGACGCTTGCCCCCCCTTTCCCCCATACGCAATTAAGATAAAGTCGAAAAGGTTTTGAAAGTGAAAGTTGAATAGTTTCCCGACATAGGCTTAGTCGATTAGTTTATCCTATCTTTCGTTGACTTAACTCAAAGATTCGTTTTAATGTCCTCAATATTATAATAATTTGGTCTCCTAAGATTTAAAAAGAGTGGTAATCAATCATTGTTCATGGAAAGTGGTAGTTAAATCATAATTTTACGGGTTTACTCCCTGAAGGCATATGCTTTGCATTGATTGTTTTCCATCCATCCCCTTTATTAACTATCCTCAATTCAATTTATTATTTTTGCAGAACGTATTATTCAATTTTTTATTTTACGTTTTTTTTTAGTTCTAAAAGGTTATTATTCGTCGTGTTTCTTTCGCACCATCATCAATAAGTTCAGTACAGAGACACTGGTTGTACTTTAAAGTCATATGAAACTTCAAATTAAAAAAAAGTTGGATATGTTTTATATACTTGCATGGCTAAGTCTTACTATAAAACAAGTGTACGTCAACTTTCTTGTAAAAGAAATTCGTTTGTATTATCAAAATCTTCATAAATGTACTTCTACTGAATTATTGTCTTCCCGTACTCTAATTAGCTGATGGTTTAACGTACGCAGTGACCTTAACTACGAGACCTCTCGTTAGAACTTCGGCCACCGCACAACGCAAGTGCGAGGGGAAAACCGTGATGAAAGAATGTAAACAAACGTGCACTGGTAGATAAATAGTAACTTAGTAATTGATTCTTAAAGAACAAATTAAATACACCAAATCATTTAACACCTGTTAAGGAAAAGTTTGATTAACTAATGGAAACGCATGGAAAATATATTAAAAAAAATATCATGGCTCTTTCAATTCACTTATTTTTCACATGCTCTACATGCTCTGTGTTGATTGTTTATAAATGTCACCAGGTTGGGTAAACTTCTCACCAAACTCGTAAGTTAATTTACTTGCAAACAACAATCACTGAATGAAATGGTTTTTTTTCGATAATACGTCATAGATTTGTAATAAATTAAAAAAAAACCGTGCATACTGGACTTAGTTTAGTATATATGCATGCGTTGGTTCAATAATTGAGATTAGATTTTTATTACAAGAAGTTCGTTTCATATGACTTTCACTCATCTTCATCTATACAGTAATAACAACGAGTTACATCTGGGCCCAGTCAACTTCCATGTAAATGCTTATCGTCCTTTAATTCTCATGATATATCTGCTAACTTTATTGATTCACACGGGTTCTATCAAGCTGTGGTGCAACTGACTGGACAGAACATATATCAAAACCTAACTTTAAAAAAAATAGACATTTCTACCATAATACTTGATTTTATTTTGTGAAAATAAAACGTTCATTACATTTTTCAAATTAAAAGTGCTATTTTCCTGCGATGTATCCTGTACTTTAAACTGATCTTGTACCATACTCATGCCGTCATTAATAATATGTATTTAAGGAAATTTAAAGCTTGTGCCAAGTGATAATATTAAGTGTTCTTAGTACTTTAATTTCATCGGATTCGAAGTTTAAAAAAAAACGATTTCCGTTTGCAGTGTGAATACTTCTGGTGATTTGTAAATCTTATTTGAATGTTTATAAAATCTGTATAAATAACTTCCAATTGGTTTACTGTTGGTCTTTGGGAAACATCACTCATTCTATATTCACGATATTTCATTCTATATTAACGATATTTCTTAATACAGGGGTTTGTGCCCATGAGACAATCACTAAGCGATATAAAAAAAAAGTATATGAAAGACATATCGGGGGTTCAACATACCATTAGGTAAACACTGTATCAAGCTCTAAATCGCAAATTGTGAATTTTAACAGAGCCATTAAGTAACAATAATCACACACGAGGATGTAAAAAAAATAAATAATCACCCACGAGGATCCATAGATATGAAAACTGAAAAACCTTTTTTTATATCTCAATCTTTCCTCATCTCAGCCATTGTTGTATATATTGATAATTACAGAAGAAGAAAGATGAACACGATCTATCAAGGTATTTAACCAATACTTATGTTTAGATCTAATTAGGAGGCCTTACATACATGAAACAGTCCCTTTTTCGCGCACATTTCTTTTGCGTATTTTTTTTTTACTTCTGTTAGATATTTAAGCAAACTTCCTAAAGATGGATTGATTTGATATCAAACAGAATAGTTCAGCTGTCAGGACAATTGTATGTTAGTACAATTTCTGTCCCTGCGTTTTTTTATTTCTGGGGACCAGTAATCCATTATATCCGTATAAAATTATACATTTAAAAGAACAGTTCAACAAGATACAGTTTTCATAGAATATAGCTGATATCTAAGTTGAACTAAAGGTGAAAAGACCGCAAAAACTAATTCATGCCCACTCTGCTTAGTAAATGCTACACAGCAATTAGACTGGGTATGAATTAGTGGTTCTACTCCTAAAAAATAATACGTCACGAAAATCACCCCCAGTAGAGCTTGTTACCAACTAAATTTTAAAACCACGGACGTAACCATATTAAACTATAGTTTAAAATACTACAATCTTATATATCTTGCGTGATAACATTTCATTCTACCTACTGTTCTTAGGAATTACTGACAAGAACTCATATAAACATAGCATCACTTTTCATTTCATATTTTTTATAGATCTTTCGTTCGAAGAGTTGCTGAAAATCAAAGGGGTGAAAGAAGCGACAATAAAACTTCTAGAGGAAGAAGAAATTTCTGATATGGTTACTTTGCAAGCTTTATCAGAAGATGATATTAATGGACTTGGCCTGAAAACAGGACAAAAAGCGATTATCCGAAATCTAACTACCAAAGCTAAAAGTCGATCATCCGGTTAGTAAAGTTTTAATTTTTATATTCAGTTTGTACGGTCTGATTATCTGTTGCTGAACAAATGATATCTTTAATCAAACGACCATAATGACAAATAACGTGCTTTCTATTTTTTTTCTCTCCATGACCATTTTTTTTTATCACAACGACCTTTAAATGTGCATAGTAATCAGCATTCAAATACAGAAAAAAAACTCAGAATTGAAAGGCTTCGTGCATGACACACAAATTTTGATTGTTTTAAACATGTTTTCAAGTGTATGCTGTCTTTGTTATCTGTCTCATCAGTAGTTGCCAGGATTGAAAGGAAACAAGGTCCAAATACATCATATATACTCTGTAGCCCTCAGATGTCCGTCGACTTCTATATGTATAGATTATTACATGGCATTTTTCATATCAGACCCTTTATCGGCCCTAGGTCATGATATCAGCCCAAGAGCCGCAGGCTCGAGGGCTGATATCATGAACGAGGGCCGATAAAGGGTCTGATATGAAAAATGACATGTAATGATCTTTTTATCATATACTTCAGCAGCAGAAATACAGACAAGAACTATTAATTAAAATTTTGTCTTTCTATGAATTCTTAGATAATAATTTACAGACAACCAAATACAAATTTCTCAACTTTAATTGTTTTTATTGATATTACAAGCATTTTATTTATCTTGTCACAACAATTATCATGTTCTTAGTTTGAAATTTGCTCCTCAACCATTTTGTGAAAAGTCTTTTAAATTACTTGCGGTTTTCCGTGTTGTCGTTTTCGAACAAATTTCCGGAAATGCACGAAGTTGCATGTGATAAACGTCACGGAAATTAACGGAAAGGCATGTGATAACATTCCGGAAGCAGTCAATAACGGTTCCTTTAAATCAGCCTGCTGAGGAAATTCTTAGGGATCTGGTCAATAAACCCAGTAATCCTTTCATAGCCTTTTAATATTTTTAAATGTTATTGAACAGTAAAATTTTGGTAATATTTTATACCAGTATGTGATAAATAAGGGTATTGTAGTTTTTCAATATTGTTGAGCTATATAGCATATTTGTTGTGTCTTTATGTTAATCGTTATTATTGCAGTCCACGTATCATATATTTTGGCAAATTTATGAACAAACTTTCGGATCTATAATAAAAAATGTAATTTTTTTTTCATCAGAAGCTCGTGAACTACCGCCTCCTATTAGAGAAATAAATGGGTCCGGAGAGGTTGATCTACAGTGTTACTGTTTGGAGAAAGATGGGAAAGTATGGATAAAAAATTATCAGTACATAAATATGTCTTTTTGTATAACATAAAATTACCAAGGTAACGGATTAGACGTGTGTATAATTAAACAACTTTCACTAACACTATACAAAAAGGACAAGGAGTATGACTGCTAATGAGACAAATATCCGACAGAGTTCAAATGAAGTTGATGTATGCATTTATATGTCACCGTACACCCTTCAACAATGAGGAAATCCCATAATGTATAGTCAGTTATGAAAGGCTCCGACATGAAAAATGTGAAACTTCTGACGGCCTCATTTATAACAAATATCAATTGAGGCCTTTGACATATTGTAGTTAAATAAATCATTTCTAAATACTCGGACATTAAAAAACGTGAGGGGTAAAACGCTTTTGGGAAGTGGGAAATAGGGGTAAAAAAAGTGGGATCTGGGATAGAGAAGGGAATAAGTGAAAAGTGGGGAAAATTTACGAAAAAGGGGGATTTGGGAAATGAGCACCCCTTGTCAACCCTCACTGATTTTAGTTTGTACTACACGCGTTTGCTAAAATGAAATCATCGGGTTCGCTCTGTACCACAAGTTTTTGAAGCTAAGTACATAAGTCTGATTAGCAATGAAACAAAAACGGGAATAAAATAATATAGCCAAAGCCGATGAAGAATAGAGGAAAACAATATAATATATAGATATATTAAAAAGTAAATGATCAAAGGTAGATAATCCTGATCAACCAGCTGCAAACATGGTAAAAATATTATCAATTTCGTAGTCGAGTTCATGGGTGACTCGTTGCAAAACAAAGTTTGTGTCCCTATCCAACATAGTATTAGCCTCTTTTTACAGCGGTTGTCCAAATTTATTGCCCTTCATCCCGGACGACTCACTTTACAGAACCTACTTTTTGGATTCCTGGACGTTTTTATTTATTTTTCGTCCTGACTATGCATGAGATATTTGCTATATTACTTAAAGTAATTCACAACCATGCAATTACTCAATTCAAGGATTTTAATGCTAGAAAAACGTTTATAAAAATCATTCCTCAATTAAAGATTAACCTCAATCATGCTTTTTTCAAAGCCAGATTTATCATCTTCCCTGTTTCTATATCACCCTGCCCAGCTCTTAATGTTTATAGCATATCACGACTTTTTGACGTCAACTATACTTGGCCCGGCTGAAATAACTTTGACGCGGACGTTTCATAGACGTTATAATGTTTGACCCGACATTAATAAGTTTGGCGGTATAGTCTAAACTTATCAGGTCCTCTTCCGGTTTGCAAATAACACTTTTGTTTCTACCATGAAAAACTTGTAAATACAATCCGAAGAATCGAGTTTCAGATTTTCATCATATTGATATTTATCAATTATGAACTCTTGACGAGTTCAATACGTTATATATAACGGTTTGACTGATGAGTGAAAGTCCTTAGTTTATATTTTACATAGTGTATTATGGAAATGTACATGTACTTCAATGATCTTTCTGTGTATTTTACATTGTATTTTGCAACATTTTTGATATTGCTCGTCAATATATATATAAATAGAAACATAGCGTCAATATACTTGAAAATAAAAACAAGGCTTCGGATACATGGAATACCCTTTGAATCACGTGGTCGTAATAACCAATGAAAAAAAAGTAATGCTACACCATATGTAATATTGTAAAATATCAGCTGCAAGTCGCAATATGAAGTTTCTTGACGAGTGAGCGCATAGAAAGAGTCCATTTTATTCTGTACTTAGTTGTTCAGTTTATGTAACCTTGGTTTTAAGCCCTCAAAGATCTATATATAAAAATAAGATGTGGTATGATTGCCAATGAGACAACTTTCGACAAGAGACCAAATGACACAGAAATTAACAACTATAGGTCATCGTACGGCCTTCAACCATGAGCAAAGCCCATACCGCATAGTCAGCTATAAAAGGCCCCGAAATGACAAATGTACAACAATTCAAACGAGAAAACTAACGGCCTAATTTATGTACAAAATAATGAACGAAAAACAAATATGTAACACAGCAACAAACGGCAACCACTGAATTACAGGTTCCTGACTTGGGACAGGCACATACAGAATGCGGGCGGGGTCAAACATGTTAGCGGGCGCCCAACCCTCCACCTAATCCTGGGACAGTGGTGCAACAGAACACCACAAGAACTGTACAAAAAAATTAACAAAAACACATATGATCAACAGCAACAACCACTGAATTACAGGCTCCTGACTTGGGACAGGCACATATGGAATGTGGAGGGGTTAAACTATGTTTATGTGACTGTTGATTGAAGAGTACGGAAAATACTGGTCGTCTTCACTCGTCGACCACGCTTTGTTACTGTCCTATCAAAATCGTCGGAAGAATAAGATACTGGATGTCTCGACTGCGGTTGGTCGCGGTCCGATTGAATACAAGAATTTGAAAATTTAATCAAAATTTGCTGCTATTCGGCCAACGACGCATGCCGGTCTAGTACATAAGCAGCATAATGAAAATATCTCATTAATTCATGTACATTTTTAGATTTCTAGTCTTGAAAATAAATTGATACATACCTTTTGAGTAATTAAATTGGACTCGTTAATATTTAATACTATCATTCTGTCGATACCTCCGATGATGGACTGTAAGTCCACAAGGATAGCACCAGCACAGTAGCTCAGTACTTCGGCGTTTGCATAAAACTAAGGATATTGCTTCTTTCTTTTTTTTTTGCAGCTCTAAACCTCAAGAAATCATTTGAAATTATGGAAATGATATCTCAATCGTTCAAGCTGAGATTCCTTATCCGAACATGGCTATACTTTTGGTCATTTTCTGTGTTATTAGTTCTTCAACGTTTGCATTACTTTGGATTTACAAATATTTTGGCCTCTGGCATCACTGAAGAGACGTTATTTGTCACATCCACTGCAGCAGTAAAATTGGTACCGTGTAGTGTTGATTGAATGTATATAAAAGATTGGAGAAAACTACTTACAGATTTCTTTTTCATTTTCCGATTTTTTCACATTATTGCTGACTTGTATATTTTGTGTTTCAGGGAAAAATAGTTGCAGAGATAACAACGAAACATACGAACGAAGTTAATCCAATTAAAACTCGTATTCTGATATTGGTTGATGTAAGCGGCAGCATGGGAATCAAAACAGGAAGAAGACGGAGATACAGCAAGCTATACAGAATTAAAGGATTTGCAAAAAATATGGTGACGTCATTAGATGATGGTGATTTTGCAGGCCTTGTAACGTTTGGGGAAAATGCAGATGTATTATTGCCCATGACAGAAATTACACACGAAAGCAGGGTGCGTGTCCATTTTTATACATATGCTATACAGCATACAACGTATTGTAAAAATGTTATTAAATGTCATACATGGTTTTCATATTGTTGATATTTAGCTGTTCACAATCAATCGGCCTATATATCGCATACGAACAGTGGCAGCATTCCGTTGATTATATGGTGACGTCATTGATACAAACGGCGAAGGCTTTAGAAAGAGATTTCTTTGAAAAGAGATTTGTTTTCGGGAAAATAACTTAAAATTTAAAGATATTTCACGATATTATAAATATATTTCTAGTTTTGATGCATATTTTCAACCAATCAATTAATCCATCATTTTTTTTTTCTCCAATAGATATCATATGTATGGAAGTTATTTAGTATTTTGTGCCGTTCGAATGAAATACTAAATTGTAGATATGATTACAGAATTTTTCCGGATTCATGGTATCTATTCAATCCTACTGTTTTGTTTGAAAACATTTACGGTAATAGTTTTGTCTTTTTTGGCCAATTGACAGTTTATGGACTATAGGTTTACTGAACATAATGTTCGTACTACTGTATTGTTAATTTTCATTAATTTTTTGCTTTTTAAAGGATCGTCTGAAATCAAAACTAGACACTTTAGACAAAAGTTTCTTGTCAACCAAGACAAACCTCAGTGCTGGTTTGTCTAAAGCATTGGAAGTATTTAGAGATGCCAGTTCAGGGTTAGTATGTCGGTAGTATTTTTCGAAATTTACTTTTTTAATATTGAATGAGTTATTATGAATTTGTGGTAGTCAGTCTTTAAATATGTTATAAATGTATCTGAAATTATCCTTATTCTTCATTATTTACATTCAAAAACATCCTATGCCGAAATTCGGCCATGTACACCAATTCTCAAGACCGATATAAACTAAACTGATTAACTATTGCACATTTTTGACACCGATTCAAATACTAAAATATGATTTATTCTTGCAGGAAACGTGATTTGCTTCACTACAGAAATGCTATTATAGTCTTCTCGGATGGTGAAGTGAATGCTGGAACCCAGGAACCAAGTAAACTTGTACATGAAGTCCGAGAAAAGATTCGGCAACTTTCGTTTGGTCTCGACGAATCTCTTAACCAATGGGCTTCTATTTCTACTGTCGTGTTGGGAAAATCAGCGTCAGAGATTATGTTCTGCTTATCAAAGTTCTGCAGCAGTGATGCTTTTTATACAATAGACATGGATGTTGACAATTCAAATACAGAAACTGACCTTTTCCTTCCGGTTCTTATGAGAAAAGCGGCCGTTGCTTGGAATGTGTCTGTTTACATAGAGTCGGTGAATGGCGCCGTTCTTATTAATGAGGATTGTTCACAGGATAATAAAGTACGAACTCACGGGCAATCCTCCCGCGGTCCAAAAACTGCAAAGGCTTACTTTTATTACGACATACCAGCAGCTTCTACAAGGCATATTGGTATCGGTCTTGATCTGGAGGAAGCTTTTGAAGAGGAAGTTTTGAGAGTTAAGGTGGAATATTCTGGATTTTCTGGAGAGAGGAAAACAATTACTAAAACAATAACAAAGAGTGACATTCTCACAGAAGGTAGAGTACAGGGCGGGAAAGCCATCACCGAACACTACAAGAATGATGCTCGAATGCTTTCGGAAGAAGTGTTAGGTAAAGCCGCAAAAGCTGCTCTGGATGGAAATTCGGGTGGGTCAGCTAATGCAATGAGGGAGGGTCAGTCAGAGCTTCAGAAACTGATGAACACATATGGTGATATGGCAGACAAACAAGAAACTGCTCAGACAGAAATATTTGACTATGCAAAATCGTTGATGAGCAACTTTGAATCTTTACTTCAAAAAGTAAATACACCAATAGACGATGATACAGACGAACAAACAGAAGCAGAGAGTAGTTGGTTAAAAATAAAAGCTGTTTCATCAGCTATATCTAGAGAAGCACCAGGCTTAGCTGAAACAGTTACGGATAGCAACATTTTGTGTCCTTTACCGGACGTAAGCAAAGTTTCTTCTACGCCAATGCGAGCCGAGATGGAAAAGGTTTACAAAGAAAAGGGAGTTCGAGAGAGTTTGTTTTTTGATTTTGACGGGGCAATAGATGAACTTAAAAAGAGTATTAAAAAAGATGAAGACTGAGAAATGTAACTTTATCAAACTTTTTCATCTGCAAATCAACAATTTTAACTTGTATCAGAGTAATACTAGCAATATTTTAACCTTCTAAAAACCAAAATATAGTATATGTATATTTAGCAGTAAAATCTATCAAAGCCTATACGGAAGAAGAAAATTAATTCAAATTGAAACGGTGTCATATAATGTTCCAATCTAGAAATTGTTTAACCAACTGCATGTATTTTCAACTTTTTCATGCTTTTTGTTTATTTTGTTTTTATTTATTTTTTTACTTTGTTTTATTAAGTGTGTGTGTGTATGTGTGTGTGTGTGTGTGTGTGTGTGTGTGTGTGTGTTTACCAACTTCAAAAATGGACAATGATAATACCGTTTACCTTTATTGTGAAGTTATAATCATGAGATGTTATTCAATACAGGTTAAGTATTTTACCTCACAAAAATAATCATGTATTATCATGATTATAGAACAATTTTATCTTGTTTACAGTGATGGTGGTCATCTTGGTTTTTTGCCGTTTTTCCACACAAAAAGGACAATGTTAACACTGTTGACAATTATTGTAGATCTTTCTGAAAAAAAAATTAATCCAGCTAGGATTTTTTTATTCATTTTTTACAGATGCAACGAATGTATGCCTCAAATTATTGGTATCAAGCTTGACGCGATCATGTTATGTTCAGAATCGTCGCTCTTTAACTTCATTTTTTTTTTAATTTAAGAATTTTATCATATGTTTCCAATGAAGATTCATGACGGAGGAAAACGTTGTTCGCAGCTGGGACCTATCTATCATTTACTCCAACAAGATAATACAATAATTTCGCATTCACATGGCATGTTTATGAGTTATAGATAAAAAGTTTTATGTTGTTTTACCTCTTTTTAGCAGCAACAGGAGGATATACAAAGTTTACTTTTACTTACTTCGGAGCAATGTTATCCTTAAATATAGGTCCGGGATGTAAACGGATAAGTACAGTTGAAAAAGCTTCCGAAGAGAATCTAAGTAAAGGCAAACCAAGCTTTAAATTATAAAATTTATTAAGTGCAGTTATCATTTATAACCTTAAGCTTCATTCATAAATCGCTGTCGTCATTTTCATTTCCTATTACTACGCGGTTATTTGAAAATACAGATGTATATGTGCATAAAAAGTGGGCGGTAAACTTCAGGCGTTATGGAAAGGATGCAATTGTCCGTCTCTGCTCTCAAAAGTGGCCGCCTCAGTTCATATGTGTATTTTGTAAATATTTTTTTAAAAGAAACAATATAATGTTGCATATTGCAGCATATATATTCTTTATTGCATTTTTTTGTTTTTGAATTACATTTTTGTGTTTTTCGTTGTTTAACTAAAAGCTGTTAGTTTATTTCATATATATGTTATTTTGAATAAAGTAATATATTTTACTTTCAATTTCATCGTAGTAGGCCATACATATCAGAATGATAATTTTAAAGGTCCTAATCATGTCGATACTTTTATTTTGGCATTACACAAGTTCATGTTTGTGTCGTCTTTTTGGTCTGTGAAACATGTTGCAATTGGCTTTGGACTAGTTTTCAGTAAGTATGTGTACTCTTAGGTTGGTGCTTTTTGTCTTTTGGTTAGTAGTTTTTTTTGTGTTTTCTTTGCGATTTGGGTCGAACTGTGGAATAAAGCCTTTGTAAACTGATTTTTACAGTTTGTTCGTATATTGTGCTTTTACAACACTGTCCCATGTTGTGAGAGGACTGGACACCCACAAACACATTTAACACCGTCACATTCTGTATATGTCTGTCCGAAGTAAGTAGCCTGTAATTCAGTGTTTGTCGTTGGTTGCTGTCTATCATATTTGTTTTCATGATTGAATTGTTTTTCATTTTGTTATTTCGTGGCTTTTTATAACTTACTGTACGCGGTATGGGTTTTTTCTCATTGCTAAAGGCAGTATGGTGACCTATAGTTGCGTACACCCACGTCCATTGGGTCTCTGGTGGATGGTTGCCTCATTGTCAATCATACAACTTCTTCTTATTTTTATCAAAACGTGTATTCTCGTCATCAAATATCAAAGAAAAAACACACTGAGTATACTGTAAACTAACTTATGTTGGCGTCCTTCACGAATAGAAAAATAACGCGAATATAAATAGTCGAATTTGTTACATTGGAATATGCTCTTATAGGGTAGAATTATAAAGTAATAAAATAGCGAACATAAATCGGCTCAAACCCAGCTGAATAGGAATACACGCAAACATGTATCTGTTACAATAAAAGTCGTTAACAGTTCTTGGATATCCTCAAAATGTAAATGATTATATAACAAAGCACTTTATGCATGGGGGATGTGGCCATAATAAAAAAATATGCATTATATTTCTCGCTTCCATTTTGATCGACATATTGAAGTAACAATCCTTTGGAAACTGTATTGAAAAGGAATAATGTCTAAAAGAGCTATGTAAGGGGTCTGGTCAGTGAGAATCCGCCAGTAAGAAGGTCAGTGTTGATGGGTGTTAGTTTGTATTTGGATGTCAAACTGCACTTTAACGAATCGGCCGATTCGTCTGTGAGCAATTGTTAATCAAATTTTTATATCATATGAGATGTCCTTGTTTCTCAGTGGCATTCAAATTATTTTACTTTTTTGTCTCTCCTCTAACACTTCCTACAAGAAAAAAAATTATTATTCAGTCGACCTGAGTATTCAAGGAATTTTTGCCACTGGATGGTAGGCTACAAACAACCACGTAACACGGTTATAATGTTTTGTAATATAGCACAGAAATATTCAAATTTTGACAGTAACAGAAGCCTTCGGAACAGCCATATCGTTAGTGTAAGATACTAGATGTCATTATGGGTCATGTAAAATGTTCTTAGCAATGCACTAAAAGTAAAGTGTATGTTGTGGTTAGAACTTCTGACATCATTGAATACAAGAATGGAAGGCAAATATAGCACATTTTAATATGATTGCATATGTATACGACATGAATTCGACATTAATATTTGTCCTACAATTGGAGATAAATTACCAGTCTTTTACTCTTCTAAATGCTTTTCCTGATTTTTATTTTGCACATTTGAAAAGTTACCACTTTTCGATACAAGAGAATGCGAAGACGACAAACTAGGAAAATTAACAACTCCACTCCTTGATTGTTTTGCTATAAACTGACGTTTTCTTCTCTCAATTGAAGTCTGAAACGCTGCTCCGATATTTTCTTTCTCTTTTACATCTTTAAGTTTAGAGTTTGCGAGAGAACGGAACACATCTAATTGTTTCCATTCCATGTTTCTAATAGACTGTAACTTCTGTCTTTCAATGTTTGCAATCTTAGTTTCTAAGTGTCGTTGGTGTGTTGTTTTCCCATATAATATGGTTTGTCCAAGTTTTGACTTACTCCATTGGAGTGATTGACATTGTTTTTGTGGCCTGCTGGTAAATTTCGTATTTTGAACTGAAATACCGGAAGCATTCGATATTCTCTGCAGTGTAGATTTTTCATTGTGCTTGCTGATATCCTCTGATAAGCGATCAAACACATATGGTTTAGAATTTTGTTGATCCGAATTCATACTGAAAAGTAAAACTTATCTATATTTGTCAGCGATGTATACGTAGTTTGTATGATGGGGCATCCACACCGATCCCACATGACGATTAAAACTTTGACCCAGGCCCTCCCCTTTGCTATGGTTTGAATCATTCACTTCCGTTCATACTGAGATTGACAGTTTGTGAAAGCCCAACCCGGTCCCGAGTGGATGCAACAAGTTGAACTGTAAGCTATGGCTCACCATTTTATGATATCCCGCTCTGAGTATTCAGTAAACAGCAAATTGATGAGTGATGGATGTGAAAAGTTATCACATGGTATATCATGCTCTCATGAAGCTTGATTCTAAATTTAAGAAAGCCTTGATTCGTAGTGTTCCTGAGAAAACTGCGACGGAAATTTCATGCATGGCCATAATTGTTAAGATCGGTAGACAGGAAGTTAAAGAGCGACGATTCTGAACATAACATGCTCGCGTTAAGCTTGATACCAAATTTCAGAAACCTCTGATTTATAGGCCTGAGAAAAGTGCGACCAAAATTTTATATGACGGACGTAAACCAGTATTCCCGTTCCTTTGGAGAGGGGGTATAATAACAATTACTATGTTACAAACACAAGGTGTCATTCAAAGAAGACAACATTTAGACCGTAAATATAGGCAAACTGTTAAACTGTTATTCAATTAAGTCTAATTGTAATTGTATAGATATTTTTTTTTTGGTAAATTCGATTTACAATAATAATTTCTTTCATATCGACGTTTGATTGTGAATAACCAGACGCGAGGTAACGGTCAAGGCGAAAGCAACGCAACACCCTAACATACATTTTAGAGGTCAAATCATGATCTTTACACGAAGACAAGGTCACAAAACATTTTAGAGGTCAAAATACGATCTGAAACAATATATATAAGTCAAAAGAACATGTTTTTGATCTAAATACTATCTTCAACTATAGAAAAGTAAAAAAGCCATTTTTGAGGTCAAAATACGATCTTCAACAATATAGATATACAGAGAAAATGTTTAGATCTAAATACTATCTTCAACAATAGAAAAGTCAAAAAGACATTTTAGAGGTCAAAATGCGACCGTAAGAAAAAAAACAAGTCCAATAGACATTTTTTTCAGGTCAAAATACGATCTTCCACAAAAGACAAGTCTGAAACTTCAAAGACCTTTATTAGGTAAAAAAACCAATCTTCAACAAAAGACAAGTCTAAAAGACATTTTAGAGGTCAATTAACGATCTTCAACAATAAACAAATTCAAAAGACTTTTGAGAGGTCCGGTCTTTAATGATATACAGGTGTCTATAATTGTCTGTAAGTTAAAAGTCGTTATGCTAATTTCTTTCGTGCAATGACTGACATAATTTACTTACAGAAAACTTAACTAACGTACGTGTTATTTTATTCAAGACAGTCAAAATAAAGAACAGCGACGAGCCTCTGTTTCTTTTGAATCAAATGAGTAATAAAATGCTCCGCAGGGCGCAGCTTGATACGACCGCAGAGGTCGAACCCTGAAAAGTTGGGGCAAGTATGGACACAACATTCAAGCTTGATACAGCTCTGAATTTGGATTGTGATTAAATATTTGACACAGCATAGGTTTCTGACACAGAATGAATGTGGTCTAAGAACTTAAAAATTTTAAATTGGACATTCACCTATTATGGTCCAATATCCAAAATCTAAATACATGGTTAGATTCAGCATATCAAAGAACCCCAAGAATTCAATTTTTGATGAAATCAAACAAAGTTTTATTTTAGACCCTTTTGACCTCAATGTGGACAAAGTTGATAACGGGGCCCAAAAATCAAAAATCTAAATACATGGTTAGATTCAGCATATCAAAGAACCCCATGTATTCAATTTTTGTTGAAATCAAACAAAGTTTAATTTTGGACCCCGATTTGGACCAACTTGAAAACTGGGCCCATAATCAAAAATCTAAATACATGTTTAGATTCAGCATATCAAAGAACCCTAAAAATTCAATTTTTGTTAAAATCAAACTAAGTTTAATTTTGGACCCTTTGGACCTTAATGTAGACCAATTTGAAAACGGAACCAAAAATTAAGAATCTAAATACACGGTTAGATTCGGCATATCAAAGAACCCCAATAATTGAATTTTTGATGAAATCAAACAAAGTTAAATTTTGGACCCTTTGGACCTCAATGTGGACCAATTTAAAAACGGGGCCCAAAATCCAAAAACTTAATACACGGTTAGATTCAGAATATTAAAGAACCCCAAGAATTCAAGAATAAAACCCCATTGAAATTGATCAAGAAATAAGCAATTTATACGAAGTATCTTCTTTTGCACAATACTGTGCAATTGAATATTTCTTGCTATTGCGCAATACTGTACAATTGACAATTTCTTGCTATTGCGCAATATTGTGCTATTGGATATTTCTTGCTATTGCGCAATACTGTGCAATTGAAGATTTCTTGCTATTGCGCAATACTGTGCAATTGAAGATTTCTTGCTATTGTGCAATACTGTACAATTGAAAATTTCTTGCTATTGCACAATACTTATTATATAATAATTTACACATCCTGTTTGGTGTGTATCTCCTACCATATCATTATTATTTGCTTTTAAATATAAATCAGAAATAACCAACTTAAAATGGAAAATTTTAAAAGAAAAAAAAAAGAAACCCCCCCCCCCCCCCAATTTTTTGAACCCCCTTATGATTCATCACCCCCAAACTCAATCCCAGCCTTCCCTTTGTGGTATGGTACCTTGCAGTACAATTTCAGAGAGATCCATACACTTGAACACAAGTTATTGTCTGGAAACTAGAAAAATGCTTATTTTTGGCCCCTTTTTGGCCCCCAATTCCTAAACGTTTAGGGCAATTACCCCCAAACTCAATTCCAGCTTTCCCTTTGTGATATGGAACCTTGTAGTACAATTTCAGAAATATCCAAACACTAACACACAAGTTATTGTCATGAAACTAGAAAAATGCTTGTTTTTTGCCCCTTTTTTGGCCCCTAATTCCTAAAATTTTGAGGCAATTACCCCCAAAATCAATTACAGCCTTCCCTTTGTGATATGGAACCTTGTGGTACAATGACAGAGAGATCCATACACTTACACACAAGTTATTGTCTGGAAGTTACAAAAATGCTTATTTTTGGCCCCTTTTCGGCCCCTAATTCCTTAACTGTTGGTACCATAACCCCCAAAATCAATCCCAACCTTCCTTTCGTGGTATCGAACCGTATGGTAAAATTTCATGGAGATCCATTCACTTAAACTAAAGTTAGAGTGCGAAAACCAATGTGTCTTCGGACGACGCCGGACGACGCCGGACGACGACGACGACGACGACGACGTCATACCAATATACGACCAAAATTTTTTTAATTTTTGCGGTCGTATAAAAATGATATGAATTAATTTCTAAACACAATAATAAACTACATTTAACATGAGTAGTCTTAAAATTTCCATATGTACATTGTCCAATATTCTTCCCGCAATTAACAAAAGATGGCGTAAGCACTAGACCTTTACCAGGATATACGACTATCATAGACAACTAATTCAATGTTCATGAACAAGTTACATTCATAGCTCAGGATATTCAATATGGGTTTAAACTGTCCATACAAATGTTTTTTTTTCAAATCCTCAGATATTTCGTGAAGCAAGTCATTATAAAATCTCCCACTGGAAAAAATGGAAAATTGAAAAATAAATATTATTCGCAAAGATCTTATACAGTTTCCGAATACTTATACCACAAAAACAAGTCTCGGATTTTTAAACGATTATTTTAAACAGTGAGTTTGTATATTTACTATTTAGACATTTGCAAGTAAACTATTTGAATTTATGACATCATATTTTCAGCTTGCATATAGCTTTGAGAGCTTTTATAATTTTATCTATGATAATATTTCCCTAAAACAGATGTTATAAAATTAAAAAAAATGTAAATAAAATGTTGACTTACCTGAAACTTGTCTAAGATCCGAACACCTTTGACATAATGTAAACTTTGTTGACATGTGCTAAAAAAAAACTAGGTCACAGTTTTTGAAACTTCAGAGGGAATTGGATAGTGTAGTTTGCAAATAGTTTAACAGTTTTTATCAAATCGATTAAAAGGTTACAAATTAGGACGATCATCAGAATGCAGCATTATATAGACTCGAATGAAATTGTCAGCTGATAAGTTTTATTTTTCTTTGGTCTATCTTCATTTTATAAGTCCGTTCAAGTGACAATATGTTATAATTGTGTTCATTATTTATATTTATAGAACTTTCTCACAAAGATGGGAGACAGGTGACGAGCGAAAACAAAAATATATTATCAAATTGTATATTATAAGAATGACTGAATTCCACTTTCTGGTATTCTTGTAACTGTGATGGCCAAAGTTATATGTTGCCTTTTGCTATATATAAAAATAAGAAGATGTGGTATGATTGCCAATGAGACAACTCTCCACAAGAGACCAAATGACACAGAAATTAAGAACTATATGTCACCGTACGGCCTTCAAAAATGAGTAAAACCCATACCGCATAGTAAGCTATAAAAAGCCCCGAAATGACAAATGTAAAACAATTCAAACGAGAAAATTAACGGACTGATTTATGTACAAAACAATGAACGAAAATCAAATATCATATCATAAAGCAACAAACGACAACCACTGAATTACAGGCTCCTGACTTAGGACAGGCACATACAGAATGTGGCGGGGTAAAACTAGTAAATATGTATATTACAAAATCTTGACGTTCAAGGATTTACACTGCATTGTGCTCAATGTTTATAACTTTATTTGTCATGTTGTATATGTCATGTATGTTGAACACTTGGATTACGCAATGTCATATTTATCATATATGTGCTTTATCCAATAAAATATTTGAATTTGAATAACTACATAATGTTGCCTGCAGTTGTCAAATTCGATTTAAATTATGAATTCTATTAATACGGCTTCAACAGATTTTTCACTGATATATGTTTCAGTATAGAAATATTAGTTAAAAGAAACGGAAATTTTCATAATATTCTTTTCACTTCACATTGAAAATAAACGTAAAAATATTTGTTATGATTTTCATATTTTTTAAACCGCCTTTTTGAAATCCAGTCTCTTTTGGCGAGATTTGTTTAAGTCAGACAATTATTTATTATTACGTTTTCCATAGGTTCTTCTTATTATTACTTAATTCATACAATTATGAAGCCCAAAAGATACGTCATGCAAATTTACTGACTTTGATAGCAAACAAACAAAAATAAAATGTATTTTAGTTTAATTATATCTTTATTGATTAATAACAAATGGTAATTAAATGGCCAGTCATGTCAGAAGTGATCGTTGACTGTCAAACTGTGAATAATTGCCACAATAATTGTTTGTCACAGAATTATTTGCCCTGATTGATCTGTCGCATTGTATTTCGGCACTCCTCGGTGAGCTAGGTGGACTGTCTTTTTTAGGTCGACCTTTAGGCTTTATTGATGTCTCGGAGCCTCCCTTTTGAATAACCTGTAAAATTCAAGATTTATCTAAATTACATCAGCTTATGTAAGGAAATGACTATAAGGCTTAAAAAAGAGATCTGTTTTTGCTATTTGTAATGTAATCTGGTGACTGATTTTGCTCAATGTCATGATTGTTTTAAGGGATTTCAAGTTTGTTTTTTATGTTTTATATATTTGTTGGGTTTGTTTGTTTGTTCGTTTTTTTTTTTGCTTGTTTGCTTGTTTGCTTTTTTGCTTTACTTTTTTTGTTTAAAAAAAGCTGTATTATAAGTTTACGTACATTTAAAGTGTTGAAATAATTGAATAGACTTAGTTTCATGAAAGTTTAACGAATTCAATAAATATTTCTGGCTAAGAGCGCATAGAATTGTCTATCAAATGAAGCCATGATGCACACAATAAAAGAAACTACGTGATTAAATCAAAGTGAAATTTATGAATCCAGGAACGCTTCGTTAGAGTGAGAAGCTGATAAAACAAAAATATACGCAGATAACTCAGCTGCTTTTCATCAAAGGGAACCGAGAAGCATTTTTATCCAAAACCACTACAGGCCAAAGTAACTTTAAGTAGTTGCAAGCTAATGGATAGTAAAATTTACAAACTTCTCAAAATGTGCATAAAAAGGTCAAATTAAATACCAAGAAATTGGTTGAACAACATCTCAAAAGCGAAAATAAAAAATAACCCTAATTATGCTTTCTGCTAAACTTAAGACAGACTGAATATATATATATATATATATATTCCAAAAGGTAACGTATACTAGTCACATCGACACCTACACTGTGTTTTCATGAGAAGACACTACTTCACTGATTGATTGGTCGTTAATGGTTTATTTTAACGTCGCGTTGTACACCACGGCTGTCAATCGGTATATCGAAAGAAATGATCGTGAAAGAATACCTAACGGTGGTCACGCATTGCGATCGGATCGTGAAAGATCTGGTATCAGATCGTGAATGTAATTAATTGAAATTCTACTTCAAAATCTGTTGTATTTTCAAAACGCGGAACAAATTCGAAAAAAAATATTATGTCTGTCAAAATGATTCAACTTCCTCAATAATACTGTGCAATAAGATAAATAAAATATGCAGTACTTTATCAGAAAACACAAAAGGCGCAACACAAGTCAATGTGATTCATTAAAAAAAGAACACGCCGGTTTTGTACCTATAATGACTACATTCCAAAATATAATGATATATTTGAAACTGAATCTTTTGTGTGACAGATAATACAGTAAAATAAAAGTTTTTTTTTCCCTTGAAACCGTTCATTTTGTTTTTAAAAACACTGAATTTTGTTGAATTTTCATAAAAATTTATCGTGAAAGGTCGGGCAACGCATTATCTCGATCGTGAAAGACAATGCGTGACCAGACAGACGTAGGACGTTTGTGCTTTTTTGCCTGTAACATTAAAGGACATTTGCGCTTTTAACTTTGTTACACCTGAACAAAATTGACAAGACATTTGCGCTTTTTACCTATAATAGTTGTATATCTGTAATCTTTAGAAAATTTACCAAAGTCATGGAAAGATGTTCACATATTCTTTGAAAGTTCATCCGAACAAACGAGAAATTCAGAAAAAAATATTCGGGTAAACCAGACATATTATAAAGAATATAGTATACGGTTCTGGAGGCGCATTAGATTTTTGGCGCATTTGGGGATTAATTTCTGTTTACGTTTGCGCGCAGCCTTTGCTTACATTTGCGAATATTTCAGAGTAAATAGCATTTTATTTCATTATTTCACCAAATGGCAATTTAATGAATAATTTAATTCATTTTGTAAAATTGCACCAAGACACACACATGGAGTTTCGTTTGTCAGAAACAAATCGAGGGAGGGAGGGATTTCTGTACGATGTATTTACTTTCCGTATAGACAGAACACTTAAGTCAGGAGATATTTCATAGAGATGCATCGTAAATAATTGCAAAGGTATTTCACCGGATTCCCATTTTCCTCCAAGTCTTTGGGCATCCAGCAGAATCCAAGCGTATTACGTATATTTTTTGAGCATGTTACGACGTGTGAAATTAGTACTTTTAATCTTTAGATTTACTATTTTTCTGCATTTTTATCTGTATATTGTTTCAGGAATAAGTACGTGTGCGTAATAAAATGGACTTATTCTGCTCGAAAATAATAGTTAAATAAATAGATAAGTATAATCTACCTTATTTACCTGAGTTTATCTCTAAAAGAATGAGCGCAAACGTAATTAAAAGCTGTGCGCAAACGTAATGATTTTTGCGTGCAAATGTAATGGTAATGAGCGCAAGTGTAATGCACCGGTTTCTCGGTAAACGATAGAGAAAACGAAACTTTTATGGATGGAACAATTAAATTTTGACCGAAATTCTTCAATTAGCTTCCTTATTAGTGGATAAGAATTGGAAACTATATTCCTCTTGTGGTTATTCTGTTGCATGGATAGTCCGAGGAACTGTACCATCAAAGTTTATCTAAGATTGTTTCAATTTGTGAAGACCGAAATTTTATTTTTACACCACCTGCTGTACCTGTTGAATCTTAGAAAAAGTCATGGTTGTTATAAGGAATTTACTCCCATCAACTCTCTTGAAGTTTTGTCGTTTTCATCTGACATAAGCATGATGGGGAAAGGTTGATGCTTTTAGCTGTATATAAATGTATGGATGTTCTGTGGGTTTTTTTTATACTAAATGATTTTTCATGTTATGTTAATAAAGCGCCAATGTCCTATTGAAAAAGCGCAAATGTCCTTTTTTTTAAGTGCAAATGTCCTAAACATTTAAGCACAGTGTGCAAATGTCCTATCAAAAAGCGCAAACGTCCCGCGCCGGACCAGACTTAATAATCAGAAAACAATATTTCTTTTACCAATTGATATACCTGCAACTAGTTGAAGCGTGTAACTATTTTAATGAGAATGGGCATTAATGCTTTCATTTTTTTTTTCACTTTTTTTTAATTCAACACTTTTCCTTCAAAGTTATTAAAATAACTAAAACGTGTCTAGATAAGTAGATCTCCAAAATAAAAAGACCTTCAGGAGCGAAAATTTTTGAAAAAGTAAAAGTATATATGTATCTGTAATGCTTATGCATCCACCCTAGAAATATATGCATGTGTCCGGTTTGGTTTTTTTTTGTTTGTGTAAGGGATGTTAACTTCAGTTATAAGGAGTATCGTTCATGCGTACATCGTATGACAATATTGGCTTATTTATTGTTTATTTCATGGCTGCGCTGACATAAACTAAAAAGGTACCAAGATAACGTTATTTATACTCGATTGTTTGATCAGTCTGTTCGCAATAGCTACTAGTATACGTCATTGTACCAACTTAGTGGCGAAATTACCAATCAACGTACCTCGCGATCGATTGTGCATGATGCCAAGCTTGAACTGTAATTTAGCCGATTAGGTTCTATTCTCAATATCAAATTTGTATAAGAAATCAAAACTTATGAAGGACGGAAAATAGGACTGATATTGATATATGGCACCTAGTCGGTTTGGTATTATAAGATGATCAGATCCAATGACTTTGAACGATTATAGCCCTATTCACCAACAAAAGAGAACCGGAATGAGTCATCCAAATCCAATATTTGCTATACCAATTGAAAATATAAATAACCATATAATTAAATAATAAGTCGAACGTTTTCGTAGCATCAGATCTTTCACGATCCTTTTCACGATCTCCAAAAAGCGGTACACGATCTTTCACGATACAAAAAAATCATTTTTTTTTGTAAATATTCCCATTGTTTGCAAAAACTCTGATTATGCTAACACAAAATAACTGTAAGAACCATTTGAATCATTAAAATGAAATGACATTTTTCAAAGAAAAGTTGTTTAGTCATTCAAATTATGAAAAAATCTTGTTTGTTTACATATTTAATGTCATTAAAATGTCGAGGAGCAATCTGCCTTTTGTAGTTTTGTAAGAACGGTTTACTTTTAAACCTTGATTTTTCTCAGATACTGATCATTATGTTGAACCATTTTGACAGACAGTTTTATTTTTTTTGTAAATTTGTCCGTATTATTCATTATAGATATATATTTGATTAGTAATTGACCTTGCATATGTCTTCTCGATAAGATTGAATTCACGATCCTATACTAGAGCTGTCACGATCCAATCATAATACTTGAACACCGTTATGTACTTTTCACGATCTTTTTTCTCGATATACCGAATGACACCCGTGTACACAAGCAATATGCCGTAGCGAGATTTTATTCAATTTATTTCTGAACAAAACAAAAATGTATAAAGATCACTTAGACATAATTTCCATTGCATTAATTTTTCAACACAAAATGTTCTCTTTAAATTAAGTCATAATAAATGCTTCGCTGGGCGCAGCTTGATACGACCGCAGAGGTCGAACCCTGAACAGTTGGGGCAAGTATGGACACAACATTCAAGCTTGATACAGCTCTGAATTTGGATTGTGATTAAATATTTGACACAGCAAAGGTTTCTGACACAGAAAGAATGTGGTCTAAGAACTTCAATTTTTTTAATTTACCTATTATGGTCCAATGTCCAAAATCAAAATACATGGTTAGATTCAGCATATCAAAGAACCCCATATATTCAATTTTTGTTAAAATCAAACAAAGTTTAATTTTGGACCCCAACTTGGACAAACTTGAAAACTGGTCCCATAATCAAAAATCTAAACACATGTTTAGATTCAGCATATCAAAGTACCCCAAGAATTCAATTTTTGTTAAAATCAAACTAAGTTTAATTTTGGACCCTTTGGACCTTAATGTAGACCAATTTAAAAAACGGGACCCAAAATTAAAAATCTAAAAACACGGTTAGATTTGGCATATCAAAGAACCCCAATAATTCAATTTTTGATGAAATCAAACAAAGTTTAATTTTGGACCCTTTTGACCTAAATATGAACCAATTTGATAGCAGGCCCACAAAATAAAAAATCTAAATACATGGTAAGATTCAGCATATCAAAGAACCCCATATATTCAATTTTTGTTGAAATCAAACAAAGTTTAATTTTGGACCCCAATTTGGACCAACTTGAAAACTGGGCCAAAAATCTAAAATCTAAATACATGTTTAGATTCAGCATATCAAAGAACCCCATATATTCAATTTTTGTTGAAATCAAACAAAGTTTAATTTTGGACCCCAACTTGGACCAACTTGAAAACTGGTCCCATAATCAAAAATCTAAACACATGTTTAGATTCAGCATATCAAAGAACCCCAAGAATTCAATTTTTGTTAAAATCAAACTAAGTTTAATTTTGGACCCTTTGGACCTTAATGTAGACCAATTTAAAAACGGGACCCAAAATTAAAAATCTAAATACACGGATAGATTTGGCATATCAAAGAACCCCAATAATTCAATTTTTGATGAAATCAAACAAAGTTTAATTTTGGACCCTTTTGACCTCAATATGAACCAATTTGATAGCGGGTCCACAAATAAAAAATCTAAATACATGGTTAGATTCAGCATATCAAAGAACCCCAAGAATTCAATTTTTGATGAAATCAAACAAAGTTTAATTTTGGACCCTTTTGACCTCAATGTGGACAAAGTAGATAACGGGGCCCAAAAATCAAAAATCTAAATACATGGTTAGATTAAGCATATCAAAGAACCCCATATATTCAATTTTTGTTGAAATCAAACAAAGTTTAATTTTGGACCCCGATTTGGACCAACTTGAAAACTGGGCCCATAATCAAAAATCTAAATACATGTTTAGATTCAGCATATCAAAGTACCCTAAAAATTCAATTTTTGTTAAAATCAAACTAAGTTTAATTTTGGACCCTTTTGACCTTAATGTAGACCAATTTGAAAACGGAACCAAAAATTAAGAATCTAAATACACGGTTAGATTCGGCATATCAAAGAACCCCAATAATTCAATTTTTGATGAAATCAAACAAAGTTAAATTTTGGACCCTTTGGACCTCAATGTGGACCAATTTAAAAACGGGGCCCAAAATCCAAAAACTTAATACACGTAAGCATATTAAAGAACCCCAAGAATTCAAGAATAAAACCCCATTGAAATTGATCAAGAAATAAGCAATTTATACGAAGTATCTTCTTTTGCACAATACTGTGCAATTGAATATTTCTTGCTATTGTGCAATACTGTACAATTGACAATTTCTTGCTATTGCGCAATATTGTGCTATTGGATATTTCTTGCTATTGCGCAATACTGTGCAATTGAAGATTTCTTGCTATTGCGCAATACTGTGCAATTGAAGATTTCTTGCAATTGTGCAATACTGTGCAATTGAAAATTTCTTGCTATTGCACAATACTTATTATATAATAATTTACACATCCTGTTTGGTGTGTATCTCCTACCATATCATTATTATTTGCTTTTAAATATTAATCAGAAATAACCAACTTAAAATGGAAAATTTTAAAAGAAAAAAAAAAGGAAAAAAAAGAAAAAAAAAGAAAAAAAAATCCCCCCCCCAAATTTTTTGAACCCCCTTATGATTCATCACCCCCAAACTCAATCCCAGCCTTCCCTTTGTGGTATGGTACCTTGCAGTACAATTTCAGAGAGATCCATACACTTGAACACAAGTTATTGTCTGGAAACTAGAAAAATGCTTATTTTTGGCCCCTTTTTGGCCCCCAATTCCTAAACGTTTCGGGCAATTACCCCCAAACTCAATTCCAGCTTTCCCTTTGTGATATGGAACCTTGTAGTACAATTTCAGAAATATCCAAACACTTACACACAAGTTATTGTCATGAAACTAGAAAAATGCTTGTTTTTTGCCCCTTGTTTGGCCCCTAATTCCTAAAATTTTGAGGCAATTACCCCCAAAATCAATTACAGCCTTCCCTTTGTGATATGGAACCTTGTGGTACAATGTCAGAGAGATCCATACACTTACACACAAGTTATTGTCTGGAAGTTACAAAAATGCTTATTTTTGGCCCCTTTTTGGCCCCTAATTCCTTAACTGTTGGTACCATAACCCCCAAAATCAATCCCCACCTTCCTTTCGTGGTATTGAACCTTATGGTAAAATTTCATGGAGATCCATTCATTTAAACTAAAGTTAGAGTGCGAAAACCAATGTGTCTTCGGACGACGCCGGACGACGCCAGACGACGACGACGACGACGACGACGACGACGACGACGCCAACGTCATACCAATATACGACCAAAAAATTTTCAATTTTTGCGGTCGTATAAAAATGACAGCTGAAAACATTTAAATTTTGGATTGATGAAGGGGACAAGTTTATGAAGTCGACAGTCATTATTCAGGAAGATCCAGTTGTTTAAAATCTTGTTTTTCGACCAAATATTTTAACCTGGTGTGAACATTTTGTATAACTGAAGACTGATTCTAATAAACAAAGATCATTTCAATCGAACCGTCGGAGATCGAAGTTGAAAAAATTGCGACTTTGGAAAACTTTAAAATGTAATAGAAATGCTGTAATTTGTTTTCACAAAAATGGTTCATATGGTATCAAACGAATACCTTTAAAATTTTAAATCATATACGAATTTTATTTCTTTTATTTGTTGAGTTATGTAAATACTTTTGCATTATTTCAAATGGAAGTCGTCCTCAAATTATGTTGCGCATATAAAATCGTTGTCCAATCGCCTCGGTGCACGCATGGTCTCGTTGGTAGCGTGCTCGCCTAGATTGCGAGAGGTAGTGGGTTCTATCCCTGACGGGGTCAAAACATAGATTTCAAAATTGGTATTTGTTTCTTATTCGACTAACACGTGGTATTTAGGAAACAGAGCAAAATTTAATACTGGTTGGTTGAGGGTCAGAATAATGTGTCCGGGTAGGGGTACATATCTTCCTGTTAACTTGTAAACAAGCACGCTAATAGTCCGACTTGCACAAAGCATAGTTTCATTAACATGTTCTCGTTCTTATATGCATGTAAAACTTGCCACTGGACGTTTAAAATCAATACACCATCATCATCAATATCATTTTCGATATTTGAAACAAATAAGTATTCATAAGTAAAATAAAAATAAAAAAGCAAGAACAATATCAGATCGTTAACATAATAAAATAACACAAAACTACAAAATAGATAATAGTACAATTGTATATATAAACTTTAGATTAATGCTTACCAACTTTTTCCATTTCATTCGTCTGTTTTGATACCATGTTTTAACCTGTACTTGAGATAAGCCTAGAGTCTCTGCTATGTCTATTCGATCAGGCGTTGATAGATATTTGTGGGTTTCAAACTTCTTTTCTAAGCCCATAAGCTGGAGCTCTGTAAAAACCGTTCTACTCCGCCTACATCTCTTTGGTTTTGAAAATCCATCCAAGTCGGATGGGGATCTGGAACGTATGTAAACCGGAAGGGGAACTGGTGTAGCTAAAGGATCAATATATTCTGTTGGAAACCCTGAAAATTAGTTTTATGATATATTTTAAGATGTTTATTAAAAAATTCATGAGTTTGCATGTTTCATTTGTAAAATTTCAGGAATCATTTTAAATTATTGGAATGTATCTCCCGTCAATATCCATATAAATAGATCTGATTTCTTGTTGGCTTTTATTTTGAGTTTTATTCTTTTTATCATATTTTCAACGCCTGTACTAGGTTTGGATTTTCAAATATGTTACCTCGAGCATCTCTTTTCACTTGTCGGAATCCGTATATGGTGCAGTAAAATTAGTTCCGATAATTTAATTATAGATTTTTTTAACAGAAATTCATACAGGATGTAATTAAGTTTTTTTATTTATCTTTGTTTTTTTTTTTTTTTTTTTTTGCTTATTTATACTTTTGTTTATTTATTTTTTTTGGGAAGATTTACTCTAGATTTTGTGATCAAGGATGTAATAAAGATGCATGAATTTTAAAATTCTGTAAAAAAAGAGAAAAATATCTAACTTCAGACATCTAACTAAAATTACATTAATGTCATTGAATTCACGATCACTTTCAGGAATTTGTTTAAAACTCTTTAATAGTAAATTTCAAAAAGATCCCGAAACAACAAATCGTACTCGCTTTTTTTTTTAATCTGACGTCAAATATTTTTGAGACAGTTATCATTCTTTTCTTTAATTCATGTGAATATAGTATATATTTTTTGTTAGATGTCGTTGTTCCAAACTTTATTGGTGATAATGATGAAACGATTTTACTATGATCTTTAATCATTGGGAGTTCGTAAATAATCATGAATGTTAATAATGACTGAATATTCGCAAACCTTACCACTGTTGTGTAACTATCATATTATAAGTAAGAAATGTCCATTAAGGACCTCTCAAAAAATAATATCTTGATAACGAATTTGGGGAATAAGTTATCACAGATTTTCGATTAAAGATAAAAAAAATCACAGATTTTCGGATTAAATCTTAAATAATGAATTTTCAAATTTGTGATCACAATTTCTCAAATACGTGATAACTAAATCACGAATTTAATCCGTGATAACTATTATAATTCGTTGTATACAATTCGTGACTACGATTTTTATAAACGAAATCATGATTTTTTTAATTTGTGATCTCAAAATCAAATTATATTTTTTGACTGTCCTAAATGGCCAATTGTCATACGAAATCTAACCACTGGTCTTGAAAAGTCTATTAATAAAATAGTCTTATTCTCGAAATTAATATAAAGTAAAAGTAATTTTATCCATCAAAGAAATTAAACCTTTTCAAAATTGTTCCATGTCAACATGTTTTGAATATTTTTCAAATATCTATAAAAAAAAAGTAAGCTATAAAAAACTTCTAGACTATTTTTTTATCTTTTTGGGGGGTTTTGAGTGTTCTAAGTTCCTTGCACTATTTCACAAAATACACAAATGTCTTCAACAGTAATGTATTGTGCCAATAAACATTGCATTCATTGTTAACTGTGAAAATTTTTGAACATCGTTCAACCATACATATTCAAATTCCATCTTTTTTTTTAATAATTTTCTAATTGATATTTTTTGGTTCTGTTTTTCTTTTCTGTTTTGTCTCAATTTTTATCTTTAGACTCTCTGAGAGAGAGAAAAACTACAGTGAATGTGATGATATCACTTCGTAAGAATATTCACACGAAATCAAAATAACAATTACTTCAGCTTTTCCGTGTTACATAATACAAGAGAGTGACTGTTTTCCTTAAATAATTTGAAATTACATTATGCATTTTAATAACATTTTGTGTGATTATGATAAAAAAAATCTTTCACAATTGTAAAATAATTTCTTACCTCTTAAACTTGATGTATAACTAAGATGTGGATAGGAAAACATAGAATTTGAAAAATTGGAGGACGAATAACCGGGATAATAATTTCCTGTGTCATAATTCCCAAATTTCCCAGTGTCTGAATAGCCACCAGTTTCATTGTCTCTTAATATGTCTCTGATATAAAATGAGGAACTTGGCACTGGAAGTCTTGGAGGAATTTGTCCGTAATTATTCGAAATTGGAAAAGCGTTGTTCATTATTAACATATATTCACATACAGTTCTATTTGTCCCTCTGTTCTAATGAAAACTCCCACAACTAAAGGAACATTAAGATTCTTGGGAAAGTCATATAATTTTGTCTTGAATTTCACACTGCAATACACTACAAAAACTTTGCGGTAGGTCTTTTTTGTTTTTCCATATTTTTGTTTAGAATATTATTACTGAAAAGTGGTATCATTACTGCTGTGTGATTTATGATAAATGAAATTTGAGAATAAGATAAGCAGGCATGAAAGTGATGGAACCAGCCAATCAAATTGCAGATCTCATGATTAACCGTTGGTGTAACCAATCAGAGAGTAATTAGGAAACATTTAGCAGCAATTAGTGATAGCAACGCGTAAATAATATATATTATCTGATTGTATTAACCGTTTAATGCAAACAATTATAAAAGAAAGTTGAAGATAATTTAAAATTTTTTTTTAAATCATTTAAGACGTTTTAGTTGATGCAACTGCTTCTAAAATGCAGTTCATGAATGATTTAAAAAAAATAAAATTCACTTGTTGACATCGTAAATATCGTAAATCTTTCCATCAAATAATCTTCTTTAATAATTTTTTTTTTTTGGCCATATAAAAATATTATACAAAAAGATGAAATATCTAGCTACAAAAAGAAAAAACGGACGCAAAAAACCAACAAGATTTATTTTCAAAAATATTTAAATTCAAATGAAGGGGCAAATTACTCTATAAAGAAACGCTAGAAATGAAGAAAATCAAGGAACAGGCTCTCTGAAAACAAAATATTCCAATTAACTCTTATTTTCACTTTCTCGCAGAGTTTTTCTTTCGTCACTCCTAGTATTCTTCAAATGCAATTACTTGAAATTTTATAGGTACTTGAGACGATCTAACTTATTACATATGTGGTCAGTTACTGACCTGCTGGGATTATAATAACACAGGTCATGTTCCTTTGGCCTCTGTTTAGTTTAATGAGCAGATGGTGATGTTATCTTAAACGAATAAATTATCAAAATATTCGTATTAATTCCTCTGTACTGTGGATTTTTCTTCAATGAAGGAGTGATCGTCTGCCATTTTATGACATAATATATTTTCGACGTGGAAAGAACAAGAAAAAGGAATTTCATATCAAAAGATTCATAAAGATATAATAGATTCCTGGTTGAATCATCGGAGTGGTTACGACGGAAACAAAACCTGAGTTAGGAAATATTCTATCTTAACTTTTTTTACGACCCATTCAATTTTTATGAAGCCTTCCTCCACCTTGTTTCTTCAACAGGTGTTATATTAATTTTTTCTATATGAATTTTATTTTGAATAAAAGTTGTATTAGAAATCCGGCGGCAAATTAGTTGGTACAATGTCATAAAAGTTAGTTTTCCATTTATTTTGATATATCTATTAATAAATACAAAAATACATACTACTAACATTTACTCAAATAAATAAAATATCCGAGTAACATTTTTTGTTTCCATTTCACAAATAAAAGTATAGTAAACAGAATGACAGGTAAGAGACAACAGAAAAATTCATCTTACAATTAACAATTTTAGAGCATTTGCAGTTTGTACATAGCTATAGATTTTCACACCTAGAGAATATATCATTAATCGTTGAGTTTGATAATTTGATAGGCACAATTGCCTCTCATTGAATTTCTTTAAATCACACATAATCGACAAAAATAAGTTTGGACACAAAACTCTGTTTAAATAGTTCAAGGATTCGTCACTGGACATCGGTGGTAGTTACCGAAACATATTTTTTTAGCGAAGAATGCAATTAAAATGTGTTTTATGAACAACATAAACCATTTCGTTTTCTTTTGATTTTAGTGCATTCTACTGATATAACCAGGAATTAATTTCTCTGAAAAGGAACATAACAAAAAATCTCTTACTACCTGACAGAACTTCAACTACGAAATTGTGCTAAAATCGAGGTCGGTTATTATTTAAATATATCAATACACACACAAATACATGAAAAACAAAAACATGCAAAATATAATAAGTATAAAATTGAGAATGGAAATGGCGAATATGTCAAAGAGACAACAACCCGACCAAAGAGCAGACAACAGCCGAAGGCCACCAATGGGTCTTCAACGCAGCGAGAAAATCCCGCACCCGGAGGTGGTCCTCAGCTGGCCCCTAAATAAAAATATGTACTAGTTCAGTGAAAATGGACGTCATACTAAACTCCAAAACATATAAATGAACTAAAATTAAAAAAACATACAAGAATAACAAAGGCCAGAGGTTCCTGACTTGGGACAGGCACAAAAATGCCGCGGGATTAAACATGTTTTGTGAGATCTCAACCCCCCCCCCCCTCCTATACCTCTAGCCAATGTAGAATAAAGAAATACACAGCAATACACAGCAATACACACAGTAAAACTCAGTTTAAAAGAAGTCCGATTCCGATGTCAGAATAGGTAACAAAAGAAACTAAGCAAAATGACAACGATACATAAATTAACAAAGGACTACTAGCAGTTACTGACATGCCAGGTCCAGACCTCATTAAACTGATTGAAAGATTATGTCTTCATCATATGAAAATCAAGCACAATCAAACAAACTACTCGCTCTGAAGTTCATATTAACACCACTTTTTATACGCCCGTCTTAGAGGCGACATAGTATGTTATACCGTAGTCCGTCCGTATGTCAACACTCTTTGCTTAAAAAATCACATGGAATGTTAACACAACATTAGGATTGACGGAAGAAAGCGCCTTTTCGATTTTCACCATTTTCAATTTTTTTCATTCCAGATTTATGCGACTCTATTCATGGAAAAATAGACCTTTTTTCAGATGTTGTACAATAACTAAATTTTGCTGTGACATTTTATCAAATGCCTAGAATTGATCAACGTTAGTAAGCTCCCTTTCAATTTTCATGATTTTCAAATTTGCCGTTCCAGAGCTGTGGGATTTAATTCATGATAAAATGGAGAAAAAACATATCGCGCAGTTACTCCAGTATGCTTTTAATCGATTTTCTCATAACCTTCACTGTTGTTTAGATCAGAGACATATTGTATTATCTCTTTTGAGATTCATAAAGTGATTTGGAACTTTTCTTAGTTTTGCCACTTTAGTTTTCAGATCTCAGATTTTTTACATGAACCATAGCTTGATTTTACAGGAAACTTATCACAAATTTTGGAATTGGAGAAAGTAAGATACCTTTTGATTTGAAAAAAATCTGAATTGTCATTCCAGAGTTATGGGACTTTAACTGTAGATATAAGGCTTTTTTTTACATGACACGCACTTACTCTAGTATGCTTGGATGAAATAACTTCAAACTTTAACTGTAGTTGGGATTGGCGAATGTAGGCTTGCTTTTGATTTTGAAAATATTTGGTTTTTCATTCCAGAGTTATATATGGGTCTTTTGCATAGTCATATTTAAGGCAATATTTACACACCGAAGGATATCCTCATGTAAGCTATTCTACAGAGCTATTTTACTGGCTTCTGATAACATGCCTTCTAAATATTTCCATTTTATTCTGGCAACAATTTTAATATGCACAAGACGGGCGTATCAAACGCTCTTGGTGCAGCTGCTTATTTTTTGAGTGGCACGATCTTTAAAGCTAACTGTACGTAGCTTATATAACAGACATGTAAGTTGCTGGAATGGGCTAAAATCTCGTAACGTTAACTTAGATTTCGAAATGTTACTATGCCCGTGAACGGCTTGGGTGTCGTTGTGAAAGAAAATTTATGATCATTATTTAAATGGAAATTTATATAACAAAATGACTTCATTCAAATATGCATGATGATTACATTTTCATTTAATTTACAACCGAGGAACAGCTTAGTATATCAAGCTAAGTCAGAACATTGACTTACAGGCAATCATTATGCTGTATAATGTATCATCATTTTATCATAAATTGTATCGCCAATTGATCCTTTATTCATAGTGCTGATATTTTTTTTAATGTGTGGAAAAGTACAAAACTCTTTTTCTAACAGAGAAAATGTTGTATAACAATAAGATTTTCTAGATTAATATCTTAGTATCTAATAAATTTACCGATTAGACACAGCAGGAACTATTTACAGTGCGAGTATCATTTGCTCCAAACCCCTTGTTCTGACAGAGACAATTATTCCGCGACACATCACATATCATAGTAATTATCCATCCGAGATTGACACTGACATGTGAATTATATACAGTTTATGTACAATAAATAGATCAGCGCTGATCAGGGAATGTTGGCTTTGTTTTGACAGAGGTATTTGCTTTTGTCAGTTATGGTTTATGAGATAGATATTTAAGTTATGCAAAATTCTAGGTGGCCGTGATTTAGCTTAGCTCATATGAAAACCATTATTTGGTCGTCTGCGGTGGTATAAGTATTTAATTACATTACATCAAATAACAATGGCATTTATATCACTGTTGTTAATGACAACTTTAAAAAGAAACCCCTTTTATTATAAATTATGAATTATTTGATTTTCATTTTCGGGTAAAGTCTGGTATCTGGGAGAGCATACCTATCTATAGAGCAAACTTTGCCCTGAATAATTCTTTGTCAACTTTAACGTCATTTTTTCTTTCGGAACAAACAATTTCTTTCGAGTTTATACCAAAACCAACTTATATGTTTTCACACATTATATTCAGGGGAAAAACAATTTAAATTCAATGTCGTATCTTTTTTTTAAAATTTTCAATGTAATTAAAAAAAATCCACTCACTTTTGGAAACAAATGATTTTTTCATACATTTAGAATCAATCTAAAAAAAACATGTCCCTTAAAAAAGATGAATGTTCGTTGCCTAATAGTTAATTATACAAGTGATAAGTTGTTTTCCCGAGTTTCATGAAGACGAAATAACATTTCCCAAGTTCTCCATAGAATCTTTAAAAGAAAACTTTACGAGTAGAAATAAAAAGAGACCAACCCGACATCCCTATTACCAAATTGTTCGATTTTTTCAAAAACTTGAATGCCGCTCCAGACGATGAAGAAAACACAAATATTCCAACCCTAAACCCGAATGATATTGATAGGCTTAATGAAACTTTATACACGAGAATTTCAAAAAACGAAATTCTCATGATTCTTAAGGGCATCAAAAACCTGAAAAATGATAAAGCATTTGGGGATGACCGTATAATAAATGAATATATCAAGTCGACAGCTGGTTTATTCATTGAATTTTATCATTAATGTTACAAATCATATATAGCCACGCCTTACTCATTAACATATTTAATCCATTCAAAGCTATATACGCTTATCGTGAATTAAATACGTTAATTCGTAAAAGGCGTGCTATATATATGACGTGTGAATCAATAAGAGTATCTGGCTTGTTTTAAAAGTGTTATGAAAAGTTTTGCATTGTTAAATTCATCTCACATAATGTCCCTTTATTGTAGTGAAAAATTAACAAAACTTCACATTATTTGTTCTTAAGTTAAAAATGTGCGTCAACGACGATTTTTTGGTATTTCAGTCTATCAAACGGTGGACAGGATTGTTTCTGTCTTAGACCTATCAAAGATGGAACATTAAAAAGTAAACCCCCAATTGACAAAAACACACGATGACTATCAAACGAATCAAAATCATAGTTTGCATTGTAATCAGGGAAAATACACAGGTCATTATTTTAAACCTTGAAGCATGTTTCTTTGAAACTTGGTACCGTCCGGGTTGATTGAGAACATTGAGTTCTATTTCTAAACGGGACCTGTATCTGAAAAGAAAACTAAAAAAACTCGCCTAAGTTCATGTTTACCTAAATGAGTTCAAAAGTACAATATTTATCAAATGAGAATTCATCAAACAGTACACAATATCCGAACAATGCCAAAATGTTAACTATATATAATATATCCTCCAAGAATGACAGTCTAAAAGCAGAGGCTTTCATCCATATTATAAATACATTATCAAAATGCCCCCCCCCCCCGAAAATAATCGGGATAAGTTGTTCATCAAATTAAAAATAAAAATAACATGTTAATGTATTTCTACGTCGTGTACTGATTAAAAATTTCCAAAAAATTCTCGAAGTTTCCTGGTCAAAGTGAAATTTGTTGGTGCCAATCAAGTGATTAAACAGTATTAATAATAAAAAGCGTGGGGAAGGGGGATCGAAAACGCGAATATATATTTCATATTAATAAGAGACTTTGTTGGGTCAAAAGGCGTATGATGGGATAGACCGTAATTTATTATGTCAGAAATTACTTGATATTGGAATATGCGGGAATATGTATAATGCTATCGTGTCGTTATATAAGTCGGTAGAGTGCTGCGTTCGAATAAATGGACAATTAACGGACTGGTTCAATGTTCAATGTGGTCTAAAGCAAGGATATTTGCTTTCACCGTTACGTTTTAATGTGTATGTGAACGGTCTTGTTACGTATATATGTTCATATTAAATGCTGGAATAAACATTGACGAGGAAAATGTATCGATTCTACTTTACGCAGATGACCTTGTATTATTATCTGGCTCGGAATCAGACTTGCAAGTTTTGCTAGATGGACTTCATCTCTGGTGTGTGGAGAATAAGATGACAATAAACCATAACAAGTCAAATGTTGTTCATTTCCGACCAAATTCGACCCCAAGGACAATAAACAGTTTTAAATGCGGTGACCTTAACATAAATGTGGTGGAGAAATATACGTACCTAGGTTTAGTGTTAACGGAGCATTTGGACTATCAAATTATGGCGAAACACGTAGCCGCATTCGCCAATCGTGCCTTAGGACTAGTGATATCTAAATATAAAGCATTTTGAGGGCTACCGTTTGATTCTTTCACAAAATTATATGACTCGATTGTTTGGAGCACAATCAGCTACGGAGCGGCAGTTTGGGGAGAAAGAACATTTTCATGTATAAATTCGATACAAAATAAGGCAATTCGTTTTTATATGGGAGTCGGACGGTACACACCTAACGTAGCAGTGAATGGAGATTCAGCCTGGAAACCACCTTGTGTAAGACAGTGGCAAACCGTTATAAATCATTGGAATCGTTTAAGGTATATGAATACCGATCGACTAAATAAAAGAATTCATAACTGGGCGGAAAATAGTTTTAGACGTTATAAAGCATGTAAAAATTCAAATTATAGACTTTATCAGCAGTTTGAATCGTGTAATATTAGTGACTGGTATAATGACACGAACATTCATAAAACTACGGTGTTAGCTAAAATAGAAGATAAACTTTTAACCGATTTTAAAAATAAGTGGACGGATGATCTCCATAGAGTTTCTGCAAGACGTATGGATGGTGGTGGTAACAAATTAAGGACATATAGAACATTCAAAACCGAAATTAGTTGTGAACTTTATTTAAAAAACACTGTTATCTCCTGCTCAACGTAGAGCGTAGTCACAATTCAGGTGTGGGGTTGCACCTATACGAATCGAAACCGGGCGCTACGAACGTTTACCAATGCATGAACGAACTTGCTTTATGTGTGATAATAAGATGGAAACTGAGGAACATGTACTACTTGAATGTCCGCTTTATGACGATTTAAGGAACGAACTCTATGAATATATAAACAGTGAAGATGATAACTTTAACATGTTTACGAATCGTGAGAAACTGTCTTTTGTGTTGGGATGCCAAAACGTTAATGTTATTTACAAATGTGCCAAAACCTGCAAATCTATTTCAGACAGAAAGAGACGTTTTTTATATCGATAAATTTTAGACTGTAAAGATTTCGTAATTTGTTTTAGAAATTTTAATAAGTACATAGTTTAATAAAGTCCTTTATTGTTTGATGAAATTTTACTTTTTGTCTCTTATAATTGACAAGGCTATTCACCACAAGTATGATTCGATTAAGTATGTCCAGATGAATAAGAGAAAACGTTTTAATGTTTTAATACAAACGAATTCTATTAGTCAGAAATAAAAACTATTAAAGGAAACACCAAAATGAATTGCGGAAATAAATGCAAATACATTTTGGTACTTTTTTAGTTCCGTTTGACCTAGTTTCCTTGTATAATTGACCCTGGAATGTAGGTTTCTCTGTAAGTAAAATTGTAATAACGTGTAAAAAGTATTTCCTGGAAAGGAATATAATATATCAACATGAAAATTACATGCAGGATAAAAACTGCAAACTTAAAATGATCAGGCATAGCAGTTCAAACAGAGATACGGTTATGAGTTTGATAATACTGACAGCTATATTCTTCACAGGTAAGTTAGGAGTAACTTGATAAGAAGACAGATTAATATAAGCACTTGCTGCTTGTTTCTGAATCCTATTTTGGAATGTGAATTTATCTGGTAATTTGTATAATTCATAATAACATATTGTTTACACTTGATTTTAGCGGGAAACTGCATGAGTACTTTTTTTGCACATTTCCTCAGTTAAAAGATTATATATGAATGCAGTTCTCTCTTTCTCTCTAGGTCTTAGATGCAGAAGGTCGATTTCGTCAATTTAGGTGCAACACATGTTAGAATATTTTTTGGATTAGGTTATTTTATCAGGGACTGCTTAAAATCTGGTAGGATATGACAAGTTTCCGTTCAACTTTTCAAAATGGCGATAATTATCCTCCTCTTACTGACCTTAAAATGTTTAAATAGTTTGTTGTTTTAGTTTAATTAAAGCTTCACATTGTGAATCGCAGCTGGTATTTTATAGCACCAATAAGCAGAAATATGATTATAGTTTCTAATCATTTCATTAGGGATAAAATAATTTGTTCCCTCTTTTCAGTCGTCTTTACTCTTTTTTTGTCCGTATCTAATGTGAATGGATATTATTCAGCAGTGTCAGATATGCTTCACTCACATTGAAATGTTTGCATAGTTTAAAGAAAATTCTTCCGTTAGTCAACAATATTTGATATATATGCATTACTGTTATTACTGTATTAATTTGACATACTGTAAACCAACTAATTTTCTCGAGCGATTTATTTTCGCGACTTTCGCGAGTAGTAAAATAATGCAAATATAAATCGTCGCGAATATGTAAAACTTGGAAGTTTCCTTATTTAACTGCATCCATCAAATTTGAAAATCGCGAAATTAAATCGCCGCGAAATGGGTTAATAAGGGCTAAACGCGAAATAAAGTATCCGCGAAAATAAGTTGGTTTACAGTATTCGTGCATGTATTTGTACACAATTTTAGATCATTCTTGACATGCTCTTTTTCGTGCCTTACACAAACACAAACCAACCACACCCTCTTTTTTTTCTGCAAATGATATTGATTAGATTGAGTTATTTGTATATCACTTCTATCAAATATATCAAGTCATCATTTACCTCATGTCGCATGGTAATACGTGCATATTTTGCGATGGAATTATTTTTATTTATTTAAACGCATTATTTTAAAGCACTGAAAAAATATTAACATTATCATATAACTTTAGGCATATTTTTTGTTAATTTATATATTAAGACACCCTACATGGATTAAACATTTATAAACATGTATTGAAACCCCGCCGCATTCAGTATGTGCCTGTCGCAAGTCAGGAACCTGTAATTCAGTGGTTGTCGTTTGTTGCTGTGTTTCGTATTTGTTTTCGTTCATTATTTTGTACATAAATTAGGCCGTTAGTTTTCTCGTTTGAATTGTTTTACATTTGTCATTTCGGGGCCTTTTGTAGTTGACTATGCGGTATGGTGACCTATAGTTGTTAATTTCTGTGTCATTTGGTCTATTGTGGAGAGTTGTCTCATTGGCAATCATACCACATCTTCTTTTTATATTGAAATAAATGTGTTGTTTCAGGAACGGTACAGTTTGAACTTGATTTGTCAACAAACGATGGCACCATAGTTTCTATCGGAAGTAATCTAACATTTACGTGTTCTGTTAAGCCATGTAATGAGACCGGAAGCGTGATGTTATTGTTCGGACATGCTCAACATTTATTCAGTGGAATATGCAATGAAAGTTCTATAAAAGACATAAAAGACAGAAGAGTTCAGTTTTCATGCGATTCAGCTCAGTGCATGTACAGCCTGAATGTATACGATGTTGATATCACCGATCACAAACGATCAATGGTTTGTACTTATCGGTCGTCAGAAGACGTTTTAAATAAATCCACTTCCATCGGAGTTTTGGGTAAGTCCTTATACTATTATGAATATTTTTAAGAAAAAGAGAAAATATTTGAATCAGATTAGTTTTGTTTAATAGGATTATGTCTTTTTGTTGACTGTTAGCTTATAAGCTAGATTATATATCATGTATTATATATTATATATCATTACAATGATATCGTACTCGATACCTTTGGACACCATTCGTTATAGCTGCAATCAGACGGCAGGCATTCATTTGAATATTAGCATCCTGTTTTTCGAATTTTATTTTGAATAATTAAACCAATAACTAAAACGTATTTATCATTTATAATTTTATAACTTTCTAGTATTTCTCATTAAAAACAAATAAACACAATCCTGGACCAAAATTATTGTGTTACTGAAAGATGTTTTATGGTTAAAAACCCATCCTCACAAACGTCTTTTTGTCTTTTCATGTGAGTCATGTTGTCTAAAATGTACATTTTCAGAATTTGAACAGAAGTAAATCAAATGAAGACTTTGTTTGATATGTTACAAGGACAGCTGAAATGATACGTGACAAAACTTGTCAATTTTATGTTTTTGTTTTTAAGGCTCTTCAAGTTCGTATCTGATGTGGTCTTTGAACTGTTTTGACCCGAGCGCCACTGACGAGTCCTATTAAAGATGACGAAACGCGCGTCTGGCGTACTAAATTATAAGCCTGATTTCTGTGATGAGATTTTATGATCCACTGTAGTATATGTTGACGTTTCTTCTCCGAGATAATCACCAATCCAAAAGTCAGCACTTTTCTGTTGACATGAAATATCATTGATACGTTAATTTTTCTGCAGATTTACAGTTGAATTATTAAAATAACAAGATCTTCTATCCCAGACGTAGACAACCTGAGCCGTATTTGGCACAACTTTTTGAAAGTTATGGTCATTTAATTTTTTTCCACTTCTCGTTTGATTTAGCTTAGTTGGGCAGCTTACCACAAAAATCATGCAAATGGTGATACAAGCATGAAACTTTGTAAGAACATGCCTTTAGGTGTATGTAATCATATTAATGGGTAGTCACGAAAAAATCCATCCGATCATGGCGGCCATCTTGGATTTTTACAATGACGTCTATCCAGGGAAATGGCATCAAATGTATGATCCCTTTTGCTTGTATTGTATCCAAAATGTTACAAGATGGAGTAAATGAAGATAAAACATCACTTCCGGTCATATATCGGTCGATAGCTCACTTCTGGTTTTATAAATATCCCGAATATGACTGTTTTATAACCCGAATAATGTCAGTCGTTATATTCCGCCGATCTCCGACTAATCTCCGATTGCTACATTAGCTGTCCAACTGTTTAGATTCCAGCGCCACTGATAGATTGCTTGACCAATCATAATCCTATATGTAATTTTGATGATTTTTACAACCGCTGGAAAGATTCAATTGCTGGTGGACGTTTCGTCCTCGAAATTATCACCGGCCAAATAGTCCGCAAGATGGCGAGAGTCGTATTTGGTACAACTTTTCGGAAATTTTGGCTTGAAATGCTCTTCATATTTGTGCGTATTATAAGCCTGGTATCTTTGATGAGTTTTTATATCTAAATACCAAGGAAAAACATCACTTAAAACCTAAAACCAATTTGACAAAAAAACGAAAATGTAAAAAATGAAATCAAGGACAACTATACCTATGAATAGTGGAACATGATTTGTAAACGTGAACGATTTTTATCAAAATAAACATTCAAATTTAATACCAATATATGTATACGGTCTTTTCGCATGGACAAGTGCCCACACAATATGTCACGCTCTAAATCGCCTCGAGATGAGAACACGTGTGAATAAATGAGTGTTTCAGACTCTGAAGCATTATGGGAAAATGTTTCCAAAACCTTTTGATTGGTTTACAACATCATAAACAATGGAAATTTAGTCAATGACGCTATTTTGTTAGGGGTACGGAAAATGAAATGATCAATAATATTTTACATTCCGAAAAAGGCTAAAGATCTTAAATCAATATCTTGATCTTTTTCGACAAAACATCAAAAACAAGAGCGATATCATTAGATCTAAAAGACAGAAGCACAACAACATTTAACCAGTTTAAATTTTATCTTTGAAAGAATTCCCTTCGTATTATTTTAGTTTGTATATAGATTGTTTAGATAAAGAGTGATTATTGAAAAATAAAATTAAAATGTATAGCAACGAATAAAAATATATGCTTTTGAATATTGTATAGAATTAAAAAACGGAATAAACTGAAATGATTAAAACTAAAATAATAAAAGAACCAGCCATTATATGAGGTTTGTCAGACGCAAGTTTTGTCTATATATAACTCAATACAAGAAAGACGTTATTATGTATTGTTTCCTTTCTATTTAGATGATACAGACAATATTACCACAATATCACCACCTGGTCCATTTGTTGATGGAGAAAGCGTTGATTTCAAGTGTTGTGTTCGAAAAATAGACATTCCAAACACTAATCTGTCATTTCAGTGCCATGGAGAACTCATTACACAAGAAATTGATAAGTTTACTTGTCTAAATGTAAATGTATCAATTGATATAGACAAGAATAGTTCAAAATGTACGTGTACAGTTCAGTCGAAGGATATGAGCATTGATCTAAGCTCTGAACTTGATCTGGTAATTAGCCAATGTAAGTATAACCAATAAATTTAATGTATAGATATTTACTTACATTAAAAATAAACCTTTGAAATCTATGAAAATTGTATGTACTGTCTTAAAGACTTAATGCTTATTCGATATAAATTTATTATTCAATGAATCTGAGATAGTCTTGTATTAATCCGTTTAAAGGCGTGTAATTCTACACGTGTGTATACTAGACGTTATTCTGAGTGAAACAGTTTATAGAATATAGAGTTTGTTTAACAATATAAAAGGTACAAATTCTACCGCATCAGATGCGCATTTTGAAAATTTATGTCTCTTCAGTGATGCAAAAATATTTTAAAATCCAAAACCTAAGTTTAATACAAACGTTGAAGAGTTGTTTAAACCAAAATGGACCTAAAGTATAGCCAAATCCGGACAAGGAATCCGACCGTTGCATAATCAAACTGAGTACAATAATAGTCAATGAGACGTTATGTATTGAAAATAAAAACTGTTACAACAACATCATTTCTGAAATAATATGTTTGTGAATACGATAATGGGATGAATATTAATTGCAGAATATTGCCGAGGAGTCAAAACTCAATGGCTTATCGCACCACATTGTACTTAAGACACAACTGAAATCAGCATAACCGTTATTTGTTCTTTTTTATTTACAGAAATAAGTGAAAATTGAAAAGACGTCTTTTCTTGTTATCAATCACGAAGATATTTTAAGCATGCAAATTCCGTGAAATCTTTGATTTATTATTCATTTACGTATTAGAGTTCTACTACTTCCGGTGTGACATTTTTAATGAGGTTTTAAACTCGGAAACAGAAAATAAATCTCAGATCAAAGTCTTTTATTTCATCTTCTTTTTAAGTGGGACATATTCATAACCCATGCACTAAAATTCATAGTAAATACATTTCCATTGTCTAACCGTTACTTAACTCTTTTAATTTAATTGGCCTTGCTTTAGGGAAACTTTGAAGAATGTACCTTTGAATATGGCTAGATAAAAAGTTTGGCTGTTAGGAGTAATTTCAAGTATTTTATAAAAAATAAGTTCTTCAGTTTAAAAGATTTAATCTATATTAGACAATCAATCATTAATATGCGTAATAGACTGCTTGAAAGTTCAAAAAATTTTCAGTTTTGAAGATATAAAATACAATGGAGATAAAACCGTAAAAAAAACTTAATTTTTGAAAAGAAGTTAAAGGCAGAAATTCTTCTAATTTCCTATCTTATCTAACGTGCATATTGTATTGTTTAAGATGACCCATTATTCGAATCATCCTCAGTTACCAACGTTGTCTTTGGTAACACAACAACAATAGCATGCCGTGTACCTGGATTACAATACCCTTTTGCCTTTGGACGCTGGAAATATAAGAATGGAAAAGAAGAGAAAAGTGTTATAGGATCAACTAGCTCAAATGAAACAACACTCTTAACAGTCAATAATAGCACTTACGAAGAAATTGGGACATACTATTGCACAGTGGTTGATGTCAGGAAAAATGATAGTATTGTAGCAAACACATCGACAGAGTTATACGTACAAGGCATGTATTAATGTTTTTTTTAAACGAAATTTGTCTTATTAAGGGCATTTATAATAATATGTATCTCCAAATGGGACAATATTAAAGTATATAAGAATGATAAGAAAAATGCAGTGTAATCTACTTCTTTAAACCAAAAATATATCCAATGTCCTAGTTAAACACATGACTTGCTCTGAATAATCGCAAGTATTAGAATCTACAAAAAACAATTATCAAATCTGGAAAAAAAATCTCATTTACGAAAGATTAGAAATGAACCAATAAATGAATTAAATATATATCTGTTGGTTGATGATTTATACAAGAACAAATCTGAAACATAACCAGCGAGATTAGATACAGATACATGTATTTGTTCGCGTATGGCCATCAAAAAAGCCTTTTATTTAGTACTTTACGACTTTTGAAGTGGAAGAACATTCTCTTTATTTATTTGTTTTTTATCATAAACTATTTTTATCTTTATACGGACACTGTCTTATTACAGGACCAATTATTCTGAAGAGAATTCATACCGAACACGTTAACACCACACTATGTTCGATTACGATAACTTTTGAAAGCTTTCCAGACATAAAAATTGATTCCTTGTGGACAAACAATAGACAGGTCCAATTTCGACAGGGTACATTAAATAGTTTTGTAATGCAAGAAATGGACAAATTAAGTACTGAACAGGAAGGAGTCATTAACTTTAAGGATTGTCTGTCAAGTAATGTTTATGGATTGATTGTTTCGAATGGTTTCGTTTCAAAGACAGTTTACTTTAATTTAACAGGTATATTATAAAATTACACCATATATGTGTATATGAATTAATGTATAAGGAAAAAAATAGTTCGTGTATATCTTCCTCTTAAATTCTGACGATATAAATATGATTTTAAATATGTAAGTATGGTAAAACAAATATAAAAAAATAAGAACAATGCAGATGTGGGAAGGTTATTGTTCCCTGCGTTTTCGATATGGAAAAGCGCTATTTGTAGGGACGCTGAATCTGTTCAATAAATAAACTCATCATCGATACCAGGCTTAAAAAAGACGGAAAAGGCCAAAGAATTTATTAACGGAAGTTTTATTTTTTGCTTTGTCCCTGATTAAACGATTAGAAATGTATTTTTTGGAATTGATATTAAGATGTATTCTTGCAGTTATTAGACTAGTAAAACTTTGATGTTATCGCATAGTGTGTTGAACATCTTAGTCATAATTTACATTCATGTTGGTCATGTGAATAATTTTGCAGGGGAGCTGTTTAACATATCCCCAATGTTAAAAATTGATGGAGGGGACGATGGACATTTTATAGATGGAAAACAAGCATCGATTACGTGTTACGATATCATCAAATCAGAAGCGAGTAGTCTGGATTTATCATGTGACAATATAACCAACATAGAACAGGAAGTGAATGACGACGCTACATTAATTAAAAATGTATTTACTGCCGACATAAAGAATGATGATACTATATGTAGATGTATTTCTAACAAATCTAACAGCGAGTCAATGTTGACTGTTCACATATTCCCTTGTAAGTTTTAAGACTACGTCACGTATACCTGATAATGATCTAAGCCTAATAATTAACATAGAAGGAAAAAAAAAGTCACCAAATTCATAAAGGATATCGGTTTTGGTCTCCGACATCTACACCCTTGATATCGAGCAATTAAAATTTCTGACTGCTATTATATTATGATAATTCAATGGAAACAAAATATAACAGAGCAGCTTCCAAAAACACAAGAAACTATCAAACATTTAGAATCACTTGCATAAAGGTAGTTTAAAATATAAAGGTCGTGACATGTTGTAAATGAATTGGTTATGCTAAAATCTTATTCCTGAAGAAAGAAAAAAACACGATTTCAATCGACAACAATTGATAAAACTTTCAAATATCTACTTGCTTAATGCAGTACAAACTCAAAGTCGGTTACATTATAAAAACATTTAAACAAGTTTAAACGGATCCGAATTAAAGTGACATATACAATCAGTTTTAGATAATTTTTTTTATATAAATAAGATGTACAATTTTATGTTCTACACAAAAACGTTACTTTTAATTCTCCTCCCATTTGAATATATCTTTGAACTTCCTCTTATAATCTAACAGTACTAATAATCAGTAATAAGACAATGTTGATACGTATATAACTATATATGTATGTGAAAGTAAATTCAAATGTTTCTTTTAAAATACTGGACTAACTGAAAGCAAAATAATTTTAACTGGGACAAACCACGAACAATTAAACGAGAACATTTAATGTGCCTTTGCGTATATTGTTTTGGTGGGGTTGTGATGCTCAAACTATAGTTTTTTATGTAGTGTTCTCATTTCTATCATTTTGATAACGTAAATGATTCGACTAGATCTAAGAAATCATTTCGAGTAAATATCTCCTTCTTGAAAGAGGGTTACTCCTTACAAGGAAACTATTGCACTAAAGGTTTCAAATGGTAAAGTTGAAATCACCCCTTCGAAGCAGACGTCATCATTTGCTATGGAATATCAGTGTCACAAATGAACACAATCATATTTCACTTGTCGTTACCACAATCTTGTCCTTTTTCCCTTGAGGGTGACATTATCGAATGCGACTTGCATCTGAATTCGTCCTTGCAATGAGTAACACGACCGTGCCACTAGGTGAACATGAACTATTACCAATCTGAAGCACCTGTGTTGACCCCTTGTTTCAGTTTTATTCGTGTCGATCTTTCTTTAGTTTTTTGTGTTTATGTTTGTTTGTTTTTTTTTTATTTCTGTTTGTCTTTTCGTCGCCTTTCTTTTATTCCATGGTTTTATTGACTTATGATTTTTGATTGCCCCCTTGGTATATTTCTGCTTACATGTTTCTCCTTTAGCTTTCAATATGAAAAAAAGACAACATGTAAATGTATAAAATTAAAATTTTTAAACATACAAACATTAGAACAATAAACAATACTCTTCGTATAAAGGAATTACTAATGTGATTTGGATTTAATAAATTAAACAATTGACTAATGGGCAGATTTTACATAAATGTGTACAATCTCTATAGCTTTATCTTAAGATGCTATTCCGTAGTTGCCTTTTTTAAACGTTTTTAATTAATTTTGATTATTCTCTTTTTGCCTTTTCAGACAAAGGACATAATGTATCACATGGAAAAGACGTGTGTGAAAGTAATTCAGAGATAAAACTCACCTGTCAAGAAGAAAACTTACCAGACTTATTTCACTTTGGAAAATGGATCCACCATTATAATGATGTAGAAATACGTCAAATGGATGGATTTTCCTCAGGGAAACAGACGTTTATCCAGATACCTTTCTGTACATATGAAGATATAGGGAACTACACATGTACCGTTACTGATTCAAGGAAGAACACAACTGTTTTGAATTCAACCACTTTTCTAAGTGTACCAGGTAAAAAGAGATTCTTAATATATAAATTGATGTTATTAAACCGCTGTTCGAATAATGAATTTAGAAAATTACGCCCTCATATTCACAAAAACAATTCATTGAAAAGGAAAAAAACATCATAATGAAGTTAAAAACACGTAAAACTGTGTTTCAACGAAATACATGTATTCATTTTATAGCTAAACTGTTGTTGAAAGTAGATTTTCTAAACCATTAGGCCAAGTGACTTAAACATTAAATCAACTATTTAGAGAGATACATTTTTAATCAAAACTACTGCACATTAAAATTGTAATGTCGAAGAACACAAATCGAGCAGATGGGATATGACCTTCGGGTTTTGGTTGCATTAGATAAATGTGAATAAACTGAAATGTGGGTATACTAGTACATCAATTAGACTGCAACAAAAGATATCTAGACGTCAACAATCTTCATAAATCAAACCATGTCTTCAAAATATTCTAAGCGCTTATCTGCCCGCGTGACATACCTGAGTAAATTAAACAGATTGCGATTTGCAGCTACGACATTTTGTTTTCTTTTATACCTTTCTGTCGTATTTAGCACAAATTTTACTCCAATTCTCAATAGCATCTTATTTCAATGTTGGATTCCGATATTTTCAAAAATTACAGCAGGGTGCTTCGGCCCTAATAAATCAATGTTGATCTGAATGTATCATTTTAATCTTAAAAGCTCTTAATAAACTAAACAATAAATTATTGATTCATTTTCAGTTCTACAATCATTTTTTGCTGAACATGACTGAATAATGTATTCTTCAGTCTTTTCAGATCATGTTCAGATCAACATACCATTTCAAACTAAATTCGTTTGCTAATGGGTGAAATAGTTGACACAATTCTGCATTGTGAGGAATTGACAAATGGCTTTGAAATCAGCATTCAACCTTTTTATTTCAGGTCCACCTGTTATTGTAAACAGCTCTGTAGTGAAGCATACTTCAAAAGCAGAATGCTTACTTAGCGTTGAATTTTATTCTTTTGATGAAAAATCAGCAGTTACTTGGTATAAGAATGGAAGAGTAATACATTCATCAGAACACCAAAGACCAAATGTAAAAGCAACCACTCATTCTGTAAATATGCATAATATTGAAGTTCCAGTAAAGGCGAAAATTGCAACACTTCAACTGAAACCAGGATGCGATGTGGATACGTCTATATATCGCCTTACTGTGAAAACAAACAATTTCTCAACATCTCATACTTTTGAAAAAGATGGTGAGTCTAAGATGGTTGCATTTCACATTTTTCGTCATTGACCACATAAGCAACGTATATGATTGGCTTGTCTTCCTTTTTCACAAGTCTTTGTTATTCTTTGATTTTGCTGTCGAACTTTTACAATGTATAATAAAGTCGCCATAAATAACATTATCTTTCTGTTTTTAACTGTTAGAATAGTTAAGATTTATTTTTTTTCAACAACATACACATTCTGTGGGAAGGCACTTAGATAAAGATTAAAAACAATAAGACGAAAAGACAAGCAAAGTCCACAGAAATCGATAGGTTCAGCATCGCGATTATCTTCAAACACCGAGATGATCTCAGGTTATGTCATAAATCTAATTATCTATACAGTTTTATCTCTAGATTCTTTTCCGTAGTTGCCCTTTTTAACTTACAATTTTGATTATTTTCTTTTTGCCTTTTCGGACAAAGGACATAATGTTTCACATAGAAAAGACGTGTGTGAAAGTAATTCAGAGATAAAACTCACCTGTCAAGAAGAAAACTTACCAGACTTATTTCACTTTGGAAAGTGGATCCACCATTATAATGATGTAGAAATACGTCAAATGGATGGATTTTCCTCAGGGAAACAGACGTTTATCCAGATACCTTTCTGTACATATGAAGATATAGGGAACTACACATGTACCGTTACTGATTCAAGGAAGAACACAACTGTTTTTAATTCAACCACTTTTCTAAGTGTACCAGGTAAAAAGAGATTTTTGATATATAAATTGATGGTATTAAACCGCTGTTCGAACAATGAAATAAAAAATTACGCCCCTTATTAACAAACAAAAACAAATACATAAAAAGGGAAAAAAAAACCATCATAATGAAGTTGAAAAGACTTAATAAAAACTGTGGTTCAACGAAATACATGTATTCATTTTATAGCGAAACTGTTGTTGAAAGTAGAGTTTCTAAACCATTAGGCCAAGTGACTTAAACATTTAATCAATACTTCAGAGAGTTACACTTTATAATCAAAACTACTACACATTAAAATTGTAATGTCGAAGAACACAAATCGAGCAGATGGATTATGACCTTCGGTTTTTGGTTGCATTGCTTCAGCCATACAATTGTTTTTGTTTTTTGCCTTGCACATCATTTTGATCACAGGTAAGTACATTCGGTCAAAAGTGATTGATACTTTTGATTTAGTAGATAAATGTGAATAAACTGAAATGTGGGTATACAAGTACAGCAATGAGACTGCAACAAAAGATATCTAGACGTCAACAATCTTCATAAATTAAACCTTGTCTTCAAAATAATATGAGCGCTTATCTGCCCGCTTGACATACCTGAGTAAATTAAACAGATTGCGAGTTGCATCAACGACATTTTAAAATTGAGAATGGAAATGGGGAATGTGTCAAAGAGACAACAACCCGACCATAGAACAGACAACAGCAGAAGGTCACCAACAGGTCTTCAATGCAGCGAGAAATTCCCGCACCCGGAGGCGTCCTTCAGCTGGCCCCTAAACAAATATATATACTAGTTCAGTGATAATGAACGCCATACTAAACTCCAAATTGTACACAAGAAACTAAAATTAAAAATAATACAAGACTAACAAAGGCTAGAGGCTCCTGACTTGGGACAGGCGCAAAAATGCGGCGGGGTTAAACATGTTTATGAGATCTCAACCCTCCCCCTATACCTCTAGCCAATGTAGAAAAGTAAACGCATAACAATACGCACATTAAAATTCAGTTCAAGAGAAGTCCGAGTCTGATGTCAGAAGATGTAACCAAAGAAAATTAACAAAATGACAATAATACATAAATAACAACAGACTACTAGCAGTTAACTGACATGCCAGCTCCAGACTTCAATTAAACTGATTGAAAGATTATGTCTTCATCATATGAATATCAGGCACAATCCTTCCCGTTAGGGGTTTAGTATCATACCATCATAACATATATGAGAAGAACATAACCCGTGTCATGCCAACAACTGGTTTTTAAATAAATGTGTTTAGTGCCGATGCAAAGATCCTATAAGTGAATCAATATTAACGCCAAAATATGAAATCTTTAATGACCTGACAACAGTATCGTAACTATATCCCTTCTTAATAAGTCTATTTAAAGATTTTGTAAGCTTCAGAGGTGAATACTGACATTTTTGTGCTTTATAAAGAATATTTCCATAAAAAATTGAATGTTAAATACCTGAACGTATAAGAAGTCTGCATGTTGAGCTATATTTACGAATGATGTCCTTATACCGATGATAAAATTTAGTAAATGTTTTGACTAGTTTGTGATATCGAAAACCCTGGTGTAATAATTTTTCAGTAATATATAAATTTCTCTCGTTAAAATCTAAAACATTGTTACATACACGAGCGAATCGTACAAGTTGAGATATATAAACACCGTAAGATGGTGACAAGGGAACAAAATATCATCCAAATATCTGAAAGTATTATTAAATTTGTGTATCAGATGTTGTTTCGATGGGTCTTTGCTGATTTTTGTCATAAATTGTAACTCATAGCAATACAAAAAAAGGTCCGCAATAAGTGGTGCACAGTAAGTCCCCATTGGAATTCCGATAACCTGACGATATACGGAATCTCCAAAGCGAACATATATAGTATCAAAGCATGTCCAATTGACATAGTTTTTTTGTTTAATGCTACTAAAAAATGACCTAAAAGAGTTTGAACATATATATTCACATTCTGACTTTTTAAATGCCCATTTAATTAGGTGTGTGAATTTTTTCTTAATGAGAATGTGAGGCAATGTTGTATATAGGGTAGAAAAATCAAAACTTTGAACAGATTCAAAATCACCAATATATGCATGTAATTTATCAAGTACTTCCAACGAGTTCTTGACACTCCAAAAGTAATTAATTCCACTATTTTCGAAGGCCTTATTTGAACAATTTATTATCAGGTTTTTGATTGTACCAAGTGTACTGGTAAGAAGAATAGACAATTTAGTAGTGGAACAATGGCTTGAAGACGAAATAAATCTATATTTGTAAGGTGTTTTGTGTAGCTTCGGAAGCCAATACATAGTTGGGACTTTCATTGTATTTGGTTCTGCTTGTAAAGCGGTAGCTAAAAGTTTATGTTTGTTACAGATGTCGTTTTCTGAAAATGGAGTCAGTTGGAATGTTGGTGAATTGGTGATTTCTTTTTTCAGAACCTCAATGTAAAATTTACGTCAAACAATAATAATATTATTAGCAGCTTTATCGGCCGGGACAAAAACAAATTCCTTGGCTAGTTCTTTTAGTTTATGTTTGATACGAGAAATAGGTTTATTGTGGTTTTTGTTAAGAGTAAAATGTTCTTTAAAATGTTGAATACGTATATCAACTATGTTCATTACTGAATTAAAAAAAGAGCCCAAAGATTTTTTGTCAGCTTTTTCCCGTTTTATCCATTTCAAACAGTAAGTATGGAGTGAGTCGTGGATGATATTACGACACTCATTCCAATTTTGTTTTCCGTTATACCTTTCTGTCGTATTTGGCACAATTTTTATCCCAATTCTCAATAGCATCTTAATTCAATGTTGGATACCGATACTTTCAAAAATTACAGCAGGGTGCTACGGCCCTAATAAACCAATGTTTATCTGAAACAATCATTTTGATTTGAACAGCTCTTAAAAAACTGAATAATAAATTATTGCTTTATTTTCAGTTCTTCAGACAACCATTGCGGGAAACTCAGCATTGTTTAGACATTACGCTTGCAGTCAATTAATAACTGTTCTGTCAATATTCAGACTGTTCAGTAGTTGCAATTTTCCTGAACACATCATCATCATACTAAAATATCTAAAATGCTACTGAATTGACTGCAAGCGAACTGTTTAAACAGTATTGAATTCACCACAGTTGATAAATCTGAAAATTGACTGAAATGCTGAACATTACTTAATAATGTATTGTTCAGACTTTTCAGATCATGTTCAAATCAAAATACCGTTTCAGACTTAAAACATTTACTAGTGACACCATTCTGTATCGTGAGCATTCGACCTATTTATTCCAGGTCCACCTGTTATTGTAAACAGCTCTGTAGTGAAGCATACTTCAAAAGCAGAATGCTTACTTAGCGTTGAATTTTATTCTTTTGATGAAAAATCAGCAGTTACTTGGTATAAGAATGGAAGATTATTACATTCATCAGAACACCAAAGACCAAATGTAAAAGCAACCACTCATTCTGTAAATATGCATAATATTGAAGTTCCAGTAAAGGCGAAAATTGCAACACTTCAATTGAAACCAGGATGCGATGTGGATATGTCTATATATCGCCTTACTGTGAAAACTGAACATTTCTCAACATCTCATACCTTTGAAAAAGATGGTGAGTGTACGATTGTTAGTTTGGAGATTTTATTTTCTGATGATAACCATCTTTCGACTTTTAACTACATTATCGATGCATGATTTGCTGGTCTTCCTTATTCATTATTCTTTGTTATTCTTTGATTTCGCTGTTAAAATTTGACAATGTATAATAAAGTTGCGTTTAACAACATTAATTTTATCTGTTAAAAGGTTGATACTTTGCAACAACATGCACATTTTGTGGGAAGACGCATAGGTTAAAAGAAAATAACGAAAAGACAAACAAAAGTCAACTAAAAACTAAGAATTCAGTATCATGAACCTCTTCAAATACCGAGATGATCTTGTGGCAAAAATAATGTGAAGAGGGAAGACTTATTAATGCTACATCATGTGGCCCATATATATAGTCATCTTCGATACAGATATTCCATAACGTTCTAACGAATCATGATGGAGAATGTAAAATATTGGAAGAGCTTAATATTTCGAACAATCCTTGTAATTTTTAAGTACATGTCAGTATTAAATTAGGTATAAAGGTATATGTTGAAGAAAGTTCAATGTGATATATGCAATCAACACAGTTATCAAAAATAATTGACCCTTGATTTAATCGTTCAAAAATAGAATTTTATTCCAACTGCATCACATTTCTGATCAAGTATTAACTAAAAAGAGTCTATTTTTATACCAGATATCAAAACTAATTCAAGAAAATAATATTCTCAATTCATAGTTCTATTCTTATTTCTAATTCAAAATATCAAGTATTTGAAAATTACGCACATCATTATTGTTGTTAACTCCAAGTATCGGAGATGTAACAAACTCTCCACCCAATCGTATGTCGTTTTACTTATCACATTCCCTCAAGAAAATTTTATTTTAATTTGGAAATTCTAAATGGATTTACGGGATTTGAACATCGGTAAACTACTGTTGCCTCTAATGTGATATGTCGTGATATAATCTTTATATTTATGTGTAAACAGAAATTAAAAGCAAGCGAAAGATACCAAAGGGATAATAAAACACATAAGTCGAAAACGAATTGACAATGCTGTGGCAAAAAACGGAAACGACCATAAGATAAACATCAGTATACAAAACACAACATTGACAGCTTAAGACTGAGCAACACAAACCCTACCAAAAATCTGGAGCGATCTCATGTGCTGCGAAAGGGTAATCAGATTAACCAATCCATTATCAGCATTGATATTGTATGAAAAATAAGCAAAAGCGGAAGATACCAAAGGGACATTCAAACTCATATGTCGAAGAGAAACTGACAACGTCATGTTATACATTTTAATTACAAAACAGAAGGTCGTATTGATATTTAGAAGTGCTTGGATATAAACATTCCTAAGGATGATTCCAATATATTCTGAGGGTGCATTTCCTTATATTTTTGCGTATTGATATAAGACTACATTAAGCGTAGTTTGTTTTAGGTGAAATACAAAATATATTCAGTTATATTTTTCAATCGATTATTGATTATTATAAATTAATATTCTAGATTCCGCTCGATGAATTTTCATATTTATTTCTATACTAGATAACACAGTACACACAGTGTTGATAATTTCACTATTATTAGCAACAGGAATTGTCATCACAGGTCTAATTATAATAATATGTAGAGCAACTAAAGGTACGTAAAATCACAATTCGTGTTTCAAACCGAAGGGTTTAGATATTTTACAGTGATCACCTATTAGTTGAATTGAGTAATAACAAAGACCGAGAAGATATCAATGGCAAATTCTAAAACCATATGACGTAATAGTAATGTATAGTGTTTTGTTTGTTGACAAAATACCTGCATTCAGTGATAAATAGTACAGCAGCTATCTAATTACTTAATGACTTTCTTCTAAGGAAAAAAGAAAGGAAGTTAGCAGTATCCTTTAATTTCACTTTCCGCTATAAAGATGATGTTCTCTCACTAAATAATTCAAAATTTGGTGACTATGTTGAACGCATCTATCCCATGGATCTTGAGATAAAGGATACAGAGACAGTTAAGTCTGTCTCATATCTTGATTTACATCTAGAAATTGACAATGAAGGTCGCATGAAAACAAAACTTTACGACAAAAGAGATGATTTAAGCTTCCCAATTGTCAACTTTCCATTTCTATGTAGCAACATTCAAGCAGCGCCTGCATACGGAGTTTATATCTCCCAGTTACAATATTCAAGGGCGTATGTTTCCTATCCTGATTTCCTTGATAGAGGGTTACTGCTCATAAGGAAGCTATTAAACCAAGAGTTCCAAGTGGTGAAGTTGAAATCATCCCTTCGTAAATTTTACGGACGCCAACACGAGTTGGTTGACCGTTATGGAATATCTGTTTCACAGATGACGACGGATATGTTCCAATTGTCGTAAGTACAATCTCGTTCCCCTTCCCTGAATGCGACCTACCGAATTAGACATATAACCGGATTTGTACTAACATGAGCAACAAGACGGGTGCCACATGTAGATCAGGATCTGCTTACCCTTCCAGAGCAACTGAGATCAACCCCAGTTTTTGGTGGGGTTCGTGTTGCTTAGTCTTTGGTTTTCTATGTTGCTTTGTGTACTGTTGTTTGTCTGTTTGTCTATAACTTTTGTAGCCATGGCGTTGTCAATTTATTTTTCGATTGAGTTTGAATGTCCCTTTGGTATCCTTTGCCTCTCTTTTAATGATTCTAAAAATAAGGAGATGTGGTATGATTTGCAATGAGTCAACCATCCACCAGAGACCAACGTACGAGGATCTAAACATGAGAAGGTCACTTTAAGGCTATCAACAATGAGCGGAATGTATACCTTATAGTAAGCTATCACTACAACAGTTATAACATAATTTGAAACAATTCAAAAGAGAAAACCAAAAACATAACAAACAGCAACCAGCTAAAACCACTGAATTACAAGCTCCTGAATTGGGACAGGCACACATAAATAATGTGGGAGGGTTAAACATTAATGTAAGCATCTTGCCATCCCCTTACCTGTTACAATGGTGTAACATCAAAACATGAATCACACTTTTAAAACAAGTTAGAAAAGGTTTTATATTTTTTGTTTCCTATAGCACAATATGGACTTAACGTTTCCACATAATGGAAGTTTGTTTAAACAAAGACGTGGTAGGAATCTTGACTGAATTACTTTATAATATGGACAGTTTTGTATAGGATTAGTTATATTCAAGATTTACTTTTGTTTGTATACTAGACATGATAAAATAATCATGCAAAACGTTTTTTTTTTTGTGTTTTAACTTTTACCGTATTTCTTTATCGAAATACTTGAAAACGTTTTTTTTAAACATGTAAACGCGGACTTTCAAATCGTCGATTACCGTCTTGTGTTTATGTGTGACAAAACTAAGCCGCTCGTAAGTAGCATACAAAACCTTATAAATATAGATTTATCGTCTCCTGTGTATAAAAGTATAATTGCACTAAATTATTTACTTGAATTTCCTATTCTTTATTTTCGGAAATATATAACTTTTTGTCAAGCTGTTTCTGTAACTAAAACGAAAAGTATGTCTTATATTAGGGACACTAAATGTTACAACATTTTCAAACTTGCACTAAGTATTTAAATCTTAACGATTTCCTGTTTCATACAACAAAATTTCGATTGCGTAACGAATTTTAAACTGACAAAGAGTGTTGCATTTTTACGATTGGATAGAGAAACTGTAAAGAAATCAAAATGTATGGATTAAAGTGAAATGTTCAATATCACGATCTTTCTTTATAGTTTCTTAGTTTCTCAGTAATGATTTTCTTTATCCCATGAATTTATCAAAAATTGTCTATTTGTGCACATTGTTAAAATTGTACTGTATAACATGATATTTATTTGTGACTTCAATGCAAAGAGCACAATTTTTTATAACTAATCTATTTCATATCTAGGAAGAAAAAAGAAATTCCGGTTCAATAGAAAAAGGTAACTCTTATTCAAGGATAACACAAAGTGTTTTAAGAACATGCTTTTTGCATTTAAATAAATTTTTTTTAATTATAAATGATTTCCAGCATTTTTCCCCCGCAATTATCAATATTATTTGTGAAATAAAACCATTATATGTTTTACATATAAAAAAAAGTATTTTCATTATAACATTTGATTAGAAAATCATCATAAATTCAGTTTTCTAAATAATTTCTTCCTTGTGTTGTTGAATTCAGAATATTGCTTTATACTAATGAGATTAGAAGATGTTAAATGACAATCATGAAACGTAAGTCAATGCAGGACATGGACAACAACAACCAAAAGCAATGGCGAAATGCATACATCAGGGACCCTTTACACAAAACTTTGATGTAACGACACGCATCTACAAAATAAACGGCGTTAAGCACAGATTCATCATATGGTGCTTCGAGATTCAGTAAACTTGCAAGTATAACAGTTGTTCATTGTCCCTCTGATTCATATTTATGTTCAATCTTATAAGTTACCAAAGACAGCAAAAGTATGTTTACCCTGATATCTACTACTCTATGATTTTTCAGTCTGTATACTAGTAATGCTGTGGTGGGACGACGAATTGATACCCAGTTTTATGAAGAAATAGATATGTTTATTGAGAATCTAAGTATGATTTCACTTATAACGCACACTGAAATATTTTATATTCTTTCTAGTGTCCTCAAATTTTATATATTAAATATGGATATATTCATCCTAAAATTTCAAGGCAATAAAAGTTCGTATTTGTACAATAAAAAAAATATTAAAACAACACGTAATGAATTTCATGCGTCCGAAGCGCTTTTCTGGATTTACCTTCATCAGGAACGCTCAAAGCCGAATACTTGAAAGCCAAGGATGTATAACGACCGAAAACGTTGAAGAGCTGTAAACCAAAAAGTACCAGATGTTCATGTTACAGATCGGTTATTTCAAAAATGCAGTGCTACTCTAAACAAATGTTAGTGAGAATGTTTTCTTTAATAAAAGGAAAACTGGGGTTTGAGTTAATGAGACAGCAACCAAACGACAAAAATAAAAAAAAACGACATCCAGGGGAATCATGCCATTTTCAACAATAGACAAGTATTCAAACAATACCTCAAATTCTAAATCGTCCCGAGCCTATAAAAGTTGAGAATAAGTTATTTGTCACCAATACCAAATTCTTCAAATAATGGAAAACTGAAACATATGACATACGGCATGTTTCTTTAAATTATAATATTTTAGTGTCTTAAAAATAGCAACAATCAACATTCAATCAACAAGGGAAAATGAAGTATTTCATTTTCCTGGAATTATATTGAATCTTGTATACCCCAACTAGATCAGGTGAAGGACAATTTTGAAGAAACTTTTGATGTATTAATTTATTTATTAATAACTGCAATGTGCATAGTTACAATATGATTTTTGAAACACATCGACATATATTTCTCCATAACCTTTCGAAAATGCTTTCATTTTGTTTTTTTATATAAATTTGATGTAAAATGACGACTGCCAATGATACTATAAACAGCTCCCCAAGAAGATGGTAATGCCGCAATTTGACTTCAATTTGTAAAAAAAGAATAATAAAGTACTAATATCGCGCATACATGTTGTGTCATGGTTTTTAAATACAAAAAGTTGCGCAAATTTAGAAAATGTTAGTTTTGTCGTTATGGAGGACAATATGTTTCCATTTCTCCTATTGAGGCGTTGAACATTTGATAATAAACTGATGCAGTTGCTTAATAAACATTATGATAATGTCAATGAATGTTACTTTAACACGTTTCTGAGTGTTTTTAACCTACCGATTATATTTTACATAGTTCTATGCAACATTTTGGTGGAAAATATAGCTTTTATTAATTTGTTTACTTAATTGAATAGTTTTGAGTGCGTTTTAATTTATTTCTATGTGTTTATGTGGTCCCGTTTCAGGACAAGGAGATGAGGAAACCACACCGCATAATAGATATACATTGACAGAAAATGAATATGAGCAGATACCATTTGATAGAAACTGAATGTTTTGGAAAAACCATGAAATGTATTGCTTCTGTATACAATTGAAAAACTTATAGTTGTTTTATCAAAGTATCATTAAACTATTTCGAGATTACATTAACATAGGATTTATAAAAATAAGAAGATGTGGTATGATTGCCAATGAGACAACTCTCCACAAGAGACCAAATGACACAGAAATTAAAAACTATAGGTCACCGTACGGCCTTCAACAGTGAGCAAAACCCCATACCGCATATTCAGCTATAAAAGGCCCCGAAATGACAAATGTAAAACAATTCAAACGAGAAAAACTAACGTTTGTTTATTATCTTGAACATTTCTAATGTAAACTAAATATGTTAATATTCTAAGATAAAACTTAGCCAGGAACTGCATTTATGTGCTGAGTATTGAGTTTGTAGAAACAAGTAAAAAAGTATAACAAAAAACTTAACTCCAGGCAAATTCAAAAAGTGCAAGTCCATGAAAATTAACCACTTTCAATCAACAGAACAAGTGAAAAACAACTGCATATTCCTGACTTGGCACAGGCATTTTCCGAAAGAAATGGTGGTTAAACCTGGTTTTATAGCTAGCTAAACATCCCACTTGTATGACAGTTGTTTATAGTTCCGTTATATTGACAAAATTGGGTAAGCAACCCAAACAACCATTATAGGTTAATGTGACAATAATTGGGACCCAGCAGCCAAAACTTTGTAAACATACGTCGCAGACATACATCACAACTGATTAAAAAATTCAAACGATTATATAAATCAATCTAACAAAGACGCCAACAAAAATGGTGTAGTAGATAGTAATAAACTCATCATAGATGACAAGATTAAAATTGTGTACGCCAGACGCGCGTTTGTCTACAAAAGACTAATCAGTGACGTATATTTGACGACGTTTTCAACTTCGTATTCAACTTTGCAAAGACCCTTTCCTATAGGAACTTTCCGTTCAAAGTGTTTAAGCAAAGAGAGATAACTCAAAATTTGTTTTTATTCCTATCTGGAATAAATGGCACTTTTCTTTTATAGAATGTTTCTTCAAATTAGTTTCTGCAAAGAATGAAGGAAATTTACATTGATTGATATTCAATTGTTTTATTTATTCAAGAAATATTTTTTTGTTTGTATGAATTATTAATATGCAGTAAAATGTATCACATCAGTAAAGTCTTACTGTCTTGTTTTCAAAATGATACATTATGTTATAATGCACTTTGGTTAAACAAACATTAAAAATAAATCTGCTAAAATTCTCCAGCTATTTTGAAACCATGTGAAACTAATTGAGCAAATGCAATTATATCCACTTTTCTTACTTAATACAACGAAATAAGCACAATGTTTTTCATGTACTGAATTGAGCAGTGACCACATCAAATTTTAACATCAAATACAAAAAATCTATATAGTATCTAAGGATATCATAAAATTAAAATATACCGCACATAAATACATGTATAGTAGAGCACAGTGACTTCAAAATGGTTGTGCTCCGTACTTAATTTACATACTATTCATATCAAGTTTAGCTCATTGTTACTTATAATTATAAAACTAGAAAAAAATACCTTTTTAATGTTTCCAATATGCTATGAAATCATTTTGTTTTATAAATGGTATTGTAATGTTTAAAGTTAATTAAAATATTATACATACTTACGAATTGTATGATAAATACTGAAGATCTGGTGTCATATAGATTTAACAGTCAAGGAGCACCATCATGAAAAGCACCTGTGAACAAAATATTTCTTTTTTATCAAAGCATGATTTGTTTAATGTCTACATCATTGTTTAAAACTATACTACATATGAAATATTTACTTGTGATACATGCATATTTGGAAATGTAAAAATATAATAGATTTGTCTTTTGTGTATTATCTCCTTTTCAAAATATGCTAAAAATAAATGGAGATTTAATATTCTCGTGTTACTTAAATATCACAAAATGAAAATGAGTAATGAGTTTATGTTAATCATAGTACCAAAATAATGTTTGTCTAAATAAAATGCTTTTATTTTACAAGTAAAAATGATACACGAAGACAAACGTTTTGACACATTAGTTAACAGCAAAAAAAATGTACAAATATATTTGTGTTATGTGTGCGTGTATTTTGTGTTGCTAAATCTATTTACCTTCATTTTCTTTATTCGCTATTTTCAATAAGTGTTTGGGTAAAATCAGTAATTATTCTAAATAAATGTGAGTTTAGGTGTTACAGGTAAACTGAATATGGCGGTAAATATTTAAGGATATCCTAAAATCGAAATATGGATGTCCTGAAATATTTCAAGAAGTCCTTAATGATTTATGGATAACCACCTAAATATGAATTATGGAGGATCGTTAATATTTCAGGACGCCCTTAAATACAACAATTTTGACTAAACAAGCGCATGGACATACTATGAAGCTGAAGCAAAATGAATAACATATAGGGGAAAAAATGACTAAGTTTTAATGTAAAATTTAAATATCAGAAATATAAATCAACATTCCTTTGTCTTTTTCGGTTCAAATATGATGTTTGGCTACTGTCCAATTTATAGCAATTTCAGAGGTCTGTCCTTTATTAATATGCATCATACGGGTCTGTTGTTCAGACCTACACTGATACCTTTACATACTAACTTTTAAGTTTAAAGTGAAATTGATGGTTGTATGTGCGTAGCGTCTATTAAGGTAATGTACACTACCAACATGTTAGTGATTCATAAATCATAACAAAAAACGAAACTCAAACAATTTTATATAAAAGTATCAAAAATTCGAAATTTTGTATTAAAAAATTCTTAACATTTGAAAACGGACAATAAATTCCTGAATATTGATAAATATTTTTCATAAACAAATTATAAATACTAAAATTTATCAAATTTTTTAGTATTTTATAATGATTTAACATCAAATTAAACAATTATTAGTAAATTGAAATAACGAGCTTGTTCAAGGGAGACAACAATCAAACTTCTGGTGCATTCTTGTACATATTTTATTCACAATAACTCTATTCGATCATTCATTTTTGTTAAATCAGGTACTATAGTTATTGTCATTCTAATCATTATTTTTTTACATACACGTACCACTCCCTCTCCCATTTTAATGAGGGTATTTGAACAGCCTTTATGAATAGATATACACTATTTTTCTATTATATAAGACCACTCTTTTATTTCTAATGAAATTCACTGATTAAATTGTGTGTGAATCGATATTTTTTTTAACCAATGCTACACGTTCTTATGGGCCACCGTCAACCCTCTCCATTAAACATAAAACAAATCACACATACTAACATACTAACATACTTCCCCAAAAAAACAATCATTGTACCAATTGACGCTAGCAATAAGGTAGGGTTTTTTTTTTAGGAACAATTTTATATCAGCAGTAGATGAACACTAAACAAGTAATAGACTATAATCTAAAGGGAGAAAACTACTGATAATATGGTTTTTTTAAAGATTCATTTGGAGAAAATTAAACATTTAACATATTGTTTTTATTTTCATATGAAATGTCTTTAATCATCAATTTGAATATGATTTGGAATGGTTTCTGAAGATATCGACCTAAAAAAAAAATGATTTGGCTATATTATTCAATTACTTCATCGTTGTTTCATTTCAATATTAAGTAAAGCTTAAAACTAACACTTTTACAGTTAATATGTTGCTGAAAGACTGTTATCAATGAATAATTTTGATAAATTATTACTTGCTTACCTCAATTTTGTTCTTTGTCATAAAATCACCTGTTGCAAGAAAAACACGTGGTATCCAAAGTGGTTCAAGGCAAAATGTGTTATCGTTATTGAAGACCTCTTTTATGTTCCTCCTTTGGTCTCCTGACGATGTAACCTTATACTGTATACTTTGTTTTTATAAGTTAAAAAACCCTTTCATGATTCAAAAGATTTTTTACATGCTTTTTTTTCAATTGCAGAAGACATTATTTGTGATATATTGCAAAACATGCAGAATCCTTTATTCATTTGTCTTATATGGTAAAAAAAGATGATATGGTATGATTTCTAATGACACAAATACCCATCAAAGTTCAAATGAAGCTATAATTATTGTCAGCAATTATAGGCAACCGTACGGCCTTCAACAATGTGACAAACCCATACCGTATAGTCGGCTATAAAAGGCCCCGACATGAAAAATATGAAACAATACAATTGGGAAAACTGACGGACTAATTTATGACAAAATAAATTACGAAAAACAAATATGACAGACATGATCCAACGACAACCACTGGACTAAAGGCTCCTAGTTTGGGACAGACACATACAGAATGTGGTGGGGTTAAACATATTGAAGGCTGCAACACTCCTAACATGGGCCAGTGGTGTAACGGCACACCACATGAACAAACCATACAAAACAATTAACGAAAAACAAATATGAGAAATATAAAAAAAAAAATGACAATTACTCAAATACAAACTCCTGACTCGGGACAGGCACGAATAGTTTGTGGCGGGGTTAAACATGTTTAAAGGCACCAACCCTCCCCTACCTTGGGACAGTGGTGTATCAGTACAACATAAAAACAAATTATAAAAATCAGTTGAATAGGGATTTACTCATCAGATTGATACAAAGCAGTAAAACATCTAACAAAAACACACACCGGACATTTCAGGATATTTATACATCAATTACAACAAAAAAGACACAAAGAAGAGATCTGAGAGTACTTGCAGTTACTGACAGCTAGTTCAAAGCCAATAACATCTAATGAAAAAATTATGCTTCTGAAACTAAAATACCAATCAGTACAACATCCAATGTATTTATAAAGACGTCATTAACAGTCAGAGAAAGCCATGACCTTGCGAATTGTCAAAATATTGTATCGACAGATTGTAGTACCGTGCATTTGCATATATGTATAACAATTATATTTAGTATGGTTTCTATTTACTGATGACATAATCAATATTTATCCCAATAAAACAATATTCAAAGATCTAATTACAGTGTAGCATTGGTAACAAGTTTTTTACAGGTACAGCCAAACTTCAAAACAAAACCTTTGTATCTATGGAAGAAATTAGTAAAGGTTTTAAGTAAGTTGTGGTAACGAAATCCCTAACTTAATAATTAACAGTAATACATAGATTACGCTAATTGAAATCCAAAACATCACTACAGACACGGGCATAGCGAACGAGTTGTGATATATAAAAACCGTAAGACTGTGCCAAAGGAACATCACCGTCCAAAAAAAGGAAATTAGCAATAGGGAACGAAAAATCGTCCCTTTTCTCATAAATGTTTGTGTAGAGTTTCTCGTGTATAACACTTAAATATCTAAATCTAGGAAAGGATAGTTATTGCCTTTAATATTGGATCGTCTGTTTTTTTTCTGACCAAAAAGTATGTTCTCTCATTCTGAATCATTTCTAAATTCTAAATTTTGATATTCATTTCCTTAAACTAAAATTATTGTGTCATAAAGATAATATTCTCCATTTAACAATGATAAATTTTATGCTTCTGACACATTTTAATTCTTCTTTATATGGATGTTTCAAACTTTTCATAATAGCAAAATTTGATAAATATTTTTGTATTTTATAACTTGCACATTTTTGTGAATGTTTATTTAATCCAGATGAAATATTAGAAAGCCATGTATCCAAGGTGTAAATTTCTCATTAATGTACATATATGTATTTGAATTGTTTTATACTAGTCATTTTGGAGCCCTTTATAGCTTGCTGTTCGGTTTGAGCCAAGGCTCCGTATTGAAGGACGTACTTTGACCTATAATTGTTTACTTTTTACACATTGTGACTTGGATGGAGAGTTGTCTCATTGGCACTCATACCACATCTTCTTATTTCTATATATATAGATTATTAGATATTGAAATTAAAATAGGTTCGTTAATCATTTTGGATTATTAAGTAATGAATATTATAAATAGAAGGACAACGATATTCATAAGAAATTATTGAGCAAGGAATAGAAAGCTAATATTTAGATTAAAAACCATAACACTGTTAATTATGAATTCTCTTTTCTTATAATTAAGATAACATTTGAACAGGTTGAAGTGTCTGATGTGTACTGCAAACACCTGGTTATCTGTCATTTAACTAATTTGGACAGAGGATTCCTAGAGTATTAATTGGATTTTCCATAACTATACAAAACATCTATGGATGATAATACACAAATGCCATGATTTTATTTTCCTACTATGAAAATTCTCTATTTAATAATTGAACACATTCAAAAATGTTAACGAAAATTATTTAACATGCCCTCTCAATAATGGTTTAGTTTTTCAAAGTAATCCCGGGCTTTGCTGCACTTATAAACGAAAATCGGAAAAAAACGGAATACCAAAATTACACTCACATTCTTCTTAGTAGAGATTTGCAATAAAATGACATACGAACGTAACTATATATCTTTATTTCTCAACAAACCAAATTACATTGGTATAGAGATATCTCGACGTACGGACCTAATAGGACTGGTTATTGCCAACCATTGAATTTGGTTCAATACGTCGCTCAAGTTTAAACTTAGTATTCCAAAACTGTAAAAGTCATACACTGGAATTTTCGTCCTGATCAAATAATTTTTACATGATGAAAAATGAAAGAAACCAAGTATTTTTTAATTTATTACGTAGTTCTCCATATTCCCGCTTTAATTTTCACTGACATTAAAATCACGTATAAACACGTATCCCTTACCTATTGATCGATTTGGTTTATCTTTGATGATTTATTTTTCAATTCATATTGTAGATGAACGCTCCAATCTTCTATATTTTAAATGTGTATTTTTTCATTATCCAATGTTCTTTCTTCTTTCTTGACTAATTTATATATATTTTTGCGGGAAAAAGATGTTTTTATGTTAGGAAGGATACTTTGCTGACAAGTTTACAATTATCGAAATCAGTGTTTGTCTCTTGATTAAAGTTGAAAATTGAGATAAGAACTATCGCTTCCATTTTATTTCTATTCAAAGTATTTTCCATTTATTATAAAATTTATGAATAAAAACTACCCAATAAAGGTTGTATTTTAGAAGGTGTGTTCGATTAAAGATTGTTCTATGTTGTCCTGTCTAATATTTTCCATTTTATAACATTCTACGAAAAGATGACTGTACTATCAGATAGATAATCAGTGATCTGTATTTTTTCCTCTAATAAAAAACTTTATGTATCTTGGAATAAATTATAGAACTATGCTAAAAAAGAAGTACGTCGTGTACACCTTTTATATTCCGGCGTGTTTTAAACTTATAACTTATAAATCAAAAATGGTAACATCGTCTCGCTTCAAATTTCTATATTTTTATTTTTCCAAACTTAGTTTTGATTTTAGTAAATTAAAGAATTCATCCTTTGAGAAATAAATATATAGGTCAAGTGAAATGATCAAGTAATGATCGGTGCATTTGATTACTGGTAACTGGATTAATTATTCCCTAAAAATTTGTTGTCAATAAAATCATCAAGATTTAATAACCAAATATGTTAAGATTTGAATAGCAAATTGGGTTATTTTTTTAATAACACCTATTCCAACATTATATGTGTATTCAACGAACAAAAAAATCATGCAGTCTATGCTCCCCTCTGTCATGCTTCTATGCAATAAGACGAGATACGTTCAGATACGTAGGTTACGTGGAGTAATATCATTTTATTAGAGATCTCTAGTGAACAGGAGCTGCTTTTGCTTAAAAGCGATTTAAAAAATCATCAACTTACTTCGGCTGTTCTGTTTAGGTCTATTTTGTTTGTGGAGTATTTAATATTTTGGGCTTTTTAAAATTTTTGTCACGAGTATATCAGAACAAGGCTATTCCATAAACACGTGTTTTGTGCAAGGAAATCATACAATTGTTTCACGTAGCCAACAGTTATTGTCAAGTTAATTCGAATGTTTATAATGTACTTTCAAAACATTACTATGGTCGTATTGAGCATCCGATCACATGCACAACTCTTTTTTTTCCCCTTGGATATAATCTCATTTATTTGCTTCAAGTTTTTGGATGTTTATAAATAAATTATAACATTACATATATATTTAATGAAAATCTATCGTTTTAATCCTGGCAACAATCACATTGCGTTTCATAGTGATGTTTGATATTTCAATAAAACGTATACGTAACATCCACAATTACACAAACATGCTCTGCAAAAGATGAAAAATTGAAAAAACAAAAGCTTAAATTATTTCGAAGTTTCTTGTTTATCATTTAAATGTAATTATAAGAAAACAATCATTAACAAAAAAACCGACATTAAAGGTAAATTCAAAAAGGGGAAGTCCATGAAAACCAACAAAATCAAACGTTATACCTTGTCAACTAACGGAATAAAAGGAAAACAAATGTCATATTCCTTGCTTGGTACAGACATTTTCCGAAGAACATTTTCCAATAAAACTACAGAAAGGAGCATTCAATTCTTAAATAAATGTTTTATATTTGAGCTGATATCAATATACTACTTTTGTGTTCCTTATCTCTTATACGCTTGATTCCAAATATTCTCTTTCAGTCAAATTATTTGGTTAAAGACATTTGTGCGTTTGTTGTGCATAGCATAAACGTGAGTACGTTGGAAAAGGGGATGAATATCTTAATTTGGATACTTTTCATATTACGACTCAGACAATGCGGTAAATGATAAAACTAATATATTTCTGAAGATAGGGTAAGATAATATCCATAACAATACAGATGAATGCATGAAAAATGTAAAGCAGGCACAATGACACTGTTAGGTCAAAGATGCAAGGATCCTGTTTTGCCCATAAACATTTTAAGGACTTTGATGTATTTCAAACTTTGAAAACAGTTCACTAATAAAAGGAGACGTTGGTTTACGCAAATGAGATGGGTCACAACAACATCAAAGCACCAAAATGCATCAAACGGTCAACATACGATCTTCAATATTATACAATATGCTAAGGTCTCACTCATCCCGAGTTTAAAAAGTTATCTTTCGAAGATACGTCATTACCACAAAATTCCAGAAATGACAAAAATCATTCAACAAAAGATATCAACTGACGAGATATTTCTGTCTTGGGACATTTGGCTGAGTTGAACGGGTTCCTTCAAGAACTGAAACACCCCAATTTTCCACCTCAACAAAGGAAATAACTTAATGGACCTATAAGAACGTAATATACGTGGAGGCACTGGTGTTTCGTCAATAAATACTAGAGACTATGATTCCATTCACAAGAAGAATTGTCTATTATTCTCATTTCTAATGACAAACTTAACCATTTTTTGTATTAATTTCATTCATATAATATTAAAGGTTTGCCAAAACAAATACAAATGACAATAATAATATTTAAGTATGTCAATAAACAATCACGAGGTATTTTAAAGTGATGTTAAATGTTCCAATAAAACGTAACATGTACAAATAAACGTTCATGCTCTCCATAAAAAAATATTTGAAGAAGAACAAAAGACAAAAAGCTTGAATTGGTCCAAGGACACAGTTATCGTCCTTTGGTTTTCGTTGTCTACGAATATAGTCCCTAGTGTGAACAGTGTATAACTTGCATTTTTTTTTGGATACACTTTACCAATGTATTTCTTGATATTTTATGCATGAAATATTAAGTAAAGGGATGAAATTACATGTTAAAAAAATTTGGGTGTTGAATCTTTATGCTAAGTAGTGATTTGGTCCAGTTAAAAAAGGTCAAAAATTAAAATGTCTGAAGCTGTCAAACTGAATTTTAGCTCCCCTTAACACAGAATAGTCAATATTTTGAGTTAGAGCTGGTAGAAGTTTCTATAATTTTGATATTATTTGTATCAATAGTAGTACACTACACTGTAAAAATCTTTTTGAGATAGAGCAGGTGCGATTTTTTTAAATTTGAATTTATTGTCTAAAAGAAATGCACTACGAAATAACTGTGTTCTCGGGCCTAAGAGATGAATTCCGTAAATGTAGATTTTGTACTTTGGCAACTTTCCTGAATGGTTTGCTGGTTTCAATTTGTCAAACTCAATAAAAGTAAAGGATTAACATCTTTGTTTGACAGAAATTCTGTTAAAATGTCCCATTTTGTCATTATACGGCTAAAATAAGCATTTTAAAGCAGTTTCCATTTTATGCCTAAGAGCCATGCTGACTTTCTATCTGACAGCTTTTTATGTTCCTGATATTTGTGTTTCTATGCTTAAATCAAATTTAATTAACCATTTGTGAACTCTGAATCTAGAGAAAAGTAGATTATCACAGAAAAAATGTGCAGAATATTTGTATTTATGTCCCTGGTTAAACGGCCTGTTTGATGTATGTGAAATGTGAAGAGCATTGTACATAAAATCTGTAGTCCATCACAAATATTTCACTTAATCTGTAAAAAAAACACTTTACAATGATCAGTACACCCTATTCATTTCATATGCTACCATAATTTTCTTCTTTAGGATAATAAGTGGTTCAAATATATGCCAATTGAGACTAAAACTACATGCAAGTTTTCCATTGAAAAGTGAAAAACTGGTCATCAGACCATACTGTCTGCCAAAAAAAGTTGAATTCAAGAGTCCTTTTGCAATTAGACTTCTTGTATCATGACATCTTAGCATAGAAATGAGCTAAAAGTAACAAATTTTCATTTCTTAAAGCCTCTGTGTGCATTTTTATATGTAAATATTGGCTACGGCCAAAATAGACTCTAAATAATTCTCAGTCTTACATGGCCTAAGACCATTTTATACTCATGAGGTATGTTTTTTGTAACTTTTCTTTACATTTAAAGTACATTTAATATATATGGAAGAATAATGTATGGTTAAAAAACTTCAAAAACTTCAAATTGGTTGAAAAAAATGCATGTTTATGTAAGGCTTCCCTTAATTCGAAAACCTCTATTTTCAGGCACAGGCTCATATAAATTTGACTTTTGAATAGCTGTAATAAATCTGATAAATCAAATGAGTGTTCCGTTGCTTTTAATACTTATTATATTATATTCAAGAGTATTTAAAAAGCAAATTTTTGCAATATTTAAATTTTTAAGGCCAAAATCTTGACAGTTGAAAATATTTGATTTAAACGTCAAAAATAAACATCCAAATTTCAATATTAAAATGGCCCTAGTTTCTATAATATATATCCTATGGCCATGAAACTTGGCCAACTATCTTATAATTTCCTAAGCTTAGGTCATGCAAAGTTTTATCAAAATTGATCAAGTCTTTTTATCCTATTAGGTCCAAGGACACAGTTATCGTCCTTGGTTTTCGTTGTCTACGAATATAGTCCCTAGTGTGAACAGTGTATAACTTGCATTTTTTTTTGGATACACTTTACCAATGTATTTCTTGATATTTTATGCATGAAATATTAAGTAAAGGGATGAAATTACATGTTAAAAAAATTTGGGTGTTGAATCTTTATGCTAAGTAGTGATTTGGTCCAGTTAAAAAAGGTCAAAAATTAAAATGTCTGAAGCTGTCAAACTGAATTTTAGCTCCCCTTAACACAGAATAGTCAATATTTTGAGTTAGAGCTGGTAGAAGTTTCTATAATTTTGATATTATTTGTATCAATAGTAGTACACTACACTGTAAAAATCTTTTTGAGATAGAGCAGGTGCGATTTTTTTAAATTTGAATTTATTGTCTAAAAGAAATGCACTACGAAATAACTGTGTTCTCGGGCCTAAGAGATGAATTCCGTAAATGTAGATTTTGTACTTTGGCAACTTTCCTGAATGGTTTGCTGGTTTCAATTTGTCAAACTCAATAAAAGTAAAGGATTAACATCTTTGTTTGACAGAAATTCTGTTAAAATGTCCCATTTTGTCATTATACGGCTAAAATAAGCATTTTAAAGCAGTTTCCATTTTATGCCTAAGAGCCATGCTGACTTTCTATCTGACAGCTTTTTATGTTCCTGATATTTGTGTTTCTATGCTTAAATCAAATTTAATTAACCATTTGTGAACTCTGAATCTAGAGAAAAGTAGATTATCACAGAAAAAATGTGCAGAATATTTGTATTTATGTCCCTGGTTAAACGGCCTGTTTGATGTATGTGAAATGTGAAGAGCATTGTACATAAAATCTGTAGTCCATCACAAATATTTCACTTAATCTGTAAAAAAAACACTTTACAATGATCAGTACACCCTATTCATTTCATATGCTACCATAATTTTCTTCTTTAGGATAATAAGTGGTTCAAATATATGCCAATTGAGACTAAAACTACATGCAAGTTTTCCATTGAAAAGTGAAAAACTGGTCATCAGACCATACTGTCTGCCAAAAAAAGTTGAATTCAAGAGTCCTTTTGCAATTAGACTTCTTGTATCATGACATCTTAGCATAGAAATGAGCTAAAAGTAACAAATTTTCATTTCTTAAAGCCTCTGTGTGCATTTTTATATGTAAATATTGGCTACGGCCAAAATAGACTCTAAATAATTCTCAGTCTTACATGGCCTAAGACCATTTTATACTCATGAGGTATGTTTTTTGTAACTTTTCTTTACATTTAAAGTACATTTAATATATATGGAAGAATAATGTATGGTTAAAAAACTTCAAAAACTTCAAATTGGTTGAAAAAAATGCATGTTTATGTAAGGCTTCCCTTAATTCGAAAACCTCTATTTTCAGGCACAGGCTCATATAAATTTGACTTTTGAATAGCTGTAATAAATCTGATAAATCAAATGAGTGTTCCGTTGCTTTTAATACTTATTATATTATATTCAAGAGTATTTAAAAAGCAAATTTTTGCAATATTTAAATTTTTAAGGCCAAAATCTTGACAGTTGAAAATATTTGATTTAAACGTCAAAAATAAACATCCAAATTTCAATATTAAAATGGCCCTAGTTTCTATAATATATATCCTATGGCCATGAAACTTGGCCAACTATCTTATAATTTCCTAAGCTTAGGTCATGCAAAGTTTTATCAAAATTGATCAAGTCTTTTTATCCTATTAGGTCCAAGGACACAGTTATCGTCCTTGGTTTTCGTTGTCTACGAATATAGTCCCTAGTGTGAACAGTGTATAACTTGCATTTTTTTTGGATACACTTTACCAATGTATTTCTTGATATTTTATGCATGAAATATTAAGTAAGGGGATGAAATTACATGTTAAAAAAATTTGGGTGTTGAATCTTTATGTTAAGTAGTGATTTGGTCCAGTTAAAAAAGGTCAAAAATTAAAATGTCTGAAGCTGTCAAACTGAATTTTAGCTCCCCTTAACACAGAATAGTCAATATTTTGAGTTAGAGCTGGTAGAAGTTTCTATAATTTTGATATTATTTGTATCAATAGTAGTACACTACACTGTAAAAATCTTTTTGAGATAGAGCAGGTGCGATTTTTTTAAATTTGAATTTATTGTCTAAAAGAAATGCACTACGAAATAACTGTGTTCTCGGGCCTAAGAGATGAATTCCGTAAATGTAGATTTTGTACTTTGGCAACTTTCCTGAATGGTTTGCTGGTTTCAATTTGTCAAACTCAATAAAAGTAAAGGATTTACATCTTTGTTTGACAGAAATTCTGTTAAAATGTCCCATTTTGTCATTATACGGCTAAAATAAGCATTTTAAAGCAGTTTCCATTTTATGCCTAAGAGCCATGCTGACTTTCTATCTGACAGCTTTTTATGTTCCTGATATTTGTGTTTCTATGCTTAAATCAAATTTAATTAACCATTTGTGAACTCTGAATCTAGAGAAAAGTAGATTATCACAGAAAAAATGTGCAGAATATTTGTATTTATGTCCCTGGTTAAACGGCCTGTTTGATGTATGTGAAATGTGAAGAGCATTGTACATAAAATCTGTAGTCCATCACAAATATTTCACTTAATCTGTAAAAAAAACACTTTACAATGATCAGTACACCCTATTCATTTCATATGCTACCATAATTTTCTTCTTTAGGATAATAAGTGGTTCAAATATATGCCAATTGAGACTAAAACTACATGCAAGTTTTCCATTGAAAAGTGAAAAACTGGTCATCAGACCATACTGTCTGCCAAAAAAAGTTAAATTCAAGAGTCCTTTTGCAATTAGACTTCTTGTATCATGACATCTTAGCATAGAAATGAGCTAAAAGTAACAAATTTTCATTTCTTAAAGCCTCTGTGTGCATTTTTATATGTAAATATTGGCTACGGCCAAAATAGACTCTAAATAATTCTCAGTCTTACATGGCCTAAGACCATTTTATACTCATGAGGTATGTTTTTTGTAACTTTTCTTTACATTTAAAGTACATTTAATATATATGGAAGAATAATGTATGGTTAAAAAACTTCAAAAACTTCAAATTGGTTGAAAAAAATGCATGTTTATGTAAGGCTTCCCTTAATTCGAAAATCTCTATTTTCAGGCACAGGCTCATATAAATTTGACTTTTGAATAGCTGTAATAAATCTGATAAATCAAATGAGTGTTCCGTTGCTTTTAATACTTATTATATTATATTCAAGAGTATTTAAAAAGCAAATTTTTGCAATATTTAAATTTTTAAGGCCAAAATCTTGACAGTTGAAAATATTTGATTTAAACGTCAAAAATAAACATCCAAATTTCAATATTAAAATGGCCCTAGTTTCTATAATATATATCCTATGGCCATGAAACTTGGCCAACTATCTTATAATTTCCTAAGCTTAGGTCATGCAAAGTTTTATTAAAATTGATCAAGTCTTTCTATCCTATTAGGTCCAAGGACACAGTTATCGTCCTTGGTTTTCGTTGTCTACGAATATAGTCCCTAGTGTGAACAGTGTATAACTTGCATTTTTTTTGGATACACTTTACCAATGTATTTCTTGATATTTTATGCATGAAATATTAAGTAAGGGGATGAAATTACATGTTAAAAAAATTTGGATGCTGAATCTTTATGTTAAGTAGTGATTTGGTCCAGTTAAAAAAGGTCAAAAATTAAAATGTCTGAAGCTGTCAAACTGAATTTTAGCCCCCCTTAACACAGAATAGTCAATATTTTGAGTTAGAGCCGGTAGAAGTATCTATAATTTTGATATTATTTGTATCAATAGTAGTACACTACACTGTAAAAATCTTTTTGAGATAGAGCAGGTGCGATTTTTTTAATTTGAATTTATTGTCTAAAAGAAATGCACTACGAAATAACTGTGTTCTCGGGCCAATTGTCTCAAAATTATTAGAAGTAGTATACATATGTTAAGATTATTAAGAATCAGACAATTATTTTCCTATTTTCTCATGCACATGAATTGGGGAAAAATCAAAATCAAATACAAGAAATACTAGATTGAATTGAGGAAATAAAAGCAAAGTGCACTTTTGTGCTTGGTCGGTTCCGTTTGTCCTAATTTCCTTATGTAGTTGAAACTGACATACAATTTCATCTTTTGGCAATTAAAACAAAATATTAACGCATTATAATTATCTCCGGGATGGGAACATATTAACATGAACATTTACATGCATGATTAAAATTGCAGACCTTACCTGATCCGACACAGTTTTTCATACAAAGCACAAACGGTTATGAGATTAATTATACTAACAGCTATTTTCATCACAGGTTAGTTAGGAATAATCTATGTTTAGTTCGCTATATGTCTTTCCAGAGTGAATGGGGTCAACAGTTGTTATTTTCGAGAAGGTTAGGTTTTTTTTTCGAAAAACCTACATCCAGGTATATGATAAGTTTTTTCACATCTTTTGTAAGTGGAGATTATTCAAACTTCTTTTAATTAGTCTTGATCACTTGATTGTAACATTTTTGCATAGTTAATTGTTAAAATTTATTAAAGCTTGCTCCCTTTGTTATGAACTCCTGACATTAATATTTTTTTTTTGTTTGATCAACAGACATATTTCTAAATGTTTAGTGAATGATATGTTATATACAATAGCGATAGCACTTAGTTCATATCATTTCTGTTATGATTATTTAATTCGGAACTCTAAAACTGACTACAAATCTTCATAGCCATTAAATTTTGTAATAAGGATAATTTAAAATGTAACGACTAGTACAAATATTTAAGTGGTTTATTTCCGTGGATGTTAAATTTTGATTTTTCAAAGAACAAATCTGTTCAACATGTTTTATTTTCCAATTTTTCTTATTTCTAATTACTATCCTCAACAAAGTTTGAAGTTTCAGTGAGAATGGTTTGACGTATTTATCGAAATCGTGTATCTAGCAACAGTAATCTCCTTGAGAAAATTTCCCTTAACATAGTATTAGAAATACAGCTCTATTAACATTAACAAATCTCATGTCAATCAATAATATTATCCATGTCCTCTCAGTAATGGGTAATTAAGTTGAAAAGGTTGATCATCATTCTTGTTTAAGTTTCACATACACCACTTACTAGGTATGGAGCAGTATTGAAATGAATACAACTTATTGTTCTATTAACTTTGACAAAGGTACTTTTTATATATAAATTAAAGTTGGTGTGCTATTTTAGGTATTGAACAGCATGAGCTAGATTTGTAACCAAACAACGGCACCTTAGTTCCGACCGGAAGTAACCTTACATTTACGTGTTTCGTTAGACCATGTAATGAGACTGGAAGTGTTCTGCTATTTTTTGTGCATGCTAAAAATTTATTCAGTGGAATATGCAAAGGTGAAATATTTGCATACAGAAGAAGATATGTGTTTTCGTGTAATTCAACTGAGTGCATGTACAAGCTGAATGTGTACGATGTTGGTGTCACTGACCAGCGACAAATGATCTGTACTTATCTTTCGTCGTCACAAAAAGTCATCAAGAAAATCACCACCATCAGAATATCAGGTAAGTATATGTACTACTTCATCGAATATTGGTCAATTTAGTATATGAAATTCTTGAAGATTTGCGTTGATTAATTTAAAAAAGTTAAATCCAAGGTCAAATAAATACTTGTATACTTAATAGTGGAGCGGCGGAGAGGACAATTTTAGAAATTAAAATTACCTACACACCTCATGGCATTATAATAACTTATTGGAAAGCTAAAATCATGTACTTTTTTTAAAATATATGTTGTAAATATAAAAGCTGGTACCATCATGCCTTAAATCAAGGTCAAAGATCATCACATAAAAAAAATCCTATTGTCATCTTGGTAAACAAACCGCAGATATTTTCAAAAACAATCATCCATTCAATGAATTATACAAGTAGTATTATTTATCAATGCTTAAGTTCCAATTTAGATGCGTTTCGTATTTGCACATGACGTCAGAATAACGTATTATCTAATTTTTTCGAAGGAAGCACGTTTGATGGAAATTTCAAGGACTAATAAATAACTTCAACAGAATGACCTTGATCTACAACCTCTATAAATAGCATTTCTGGAAAAGATATGTATACATCTGAGAATAACAGATATTAGTAGAGTATCAGAAATACATTGTTGATAAAATCCAACAACATTTGCAGTACAGATTTCGTCTCAGTTTTCCAGGATTCGACATGTCACTGAGTTTTCTTGAAATAAATTCCCACTGTTAGTCTCAAAACACGATAGTTGGTCAGATAATGCAAGAAGCATGAGTTATTGAAGTGAAAGCTATGATTAACTTTCATTCGACGTTACTGTAATGAATGTAAGCGGGATTTATTACAAATTCAAAAAGTAAGACATAATCGTTTTCATATACAAAATGAAACGTCTACAAAATCATATAGAAAATTAAAATTCACATACGACATAAACGAGCAACACCCCAATTTAATTAGAAAATATTTTCTATAAATAATGTTCATGATATTTCATATGTTTCATCTGCTATATCAGTTGATATGGCCTGAACATTGTTACAACTACCTTCTTTTTGACAAACACAGATCTGTGCAAGAAAGATTGATTGTTGGTTGCTAAACGCCCAGTGGCAAATATTTCATGCAAGTTCAGGATGAGAACACATTTACAATAAATACAATAGGTCGGTCCTCTAACAGAGGCCGTCCGGGATGAAGGTCGGGAAAAGTTTGACAGCCACTGGAATATGAGGGTATATTTGATAAATTTTAGCCTTGCAACAAGCCACCTACGACTCTTTTAACAAAAATCTTACGACTAAACTTGATCGTAAGTTATACTGAACTGTAACTTTAAGCATCTGGTAGAACATGTAGAAATGGACAGCCAGAACAAGAACATCAGTATCATCTGATTTGATAACATTACCAAACATAGCATCAGCGTAAAAAGCATGTAAAATCATTGCTGTATATGCCTCTTCATGATTACAACGTAAAGTCGGACAGCTGATAAAACCACCGGCTGTCAGCTTTTGAACAATTTCCGATTTTGCTTTTGATGTTATTCTCGGCTTCAAAGGCGTCGCTAATATAAATGTCGCTTGCAAATATTTGATTTACCTTGTCCTTGTTGAGAAAAGAACACTATGGCATTCATGTAGTGCTTCGTAAGCTTACCCTTGAGTTTAAAGTAGCTACAATAGGTCTTAACTAATGTTATTTGGTAAAGAAGACATTGATAAAATAACAATACTTTTTTGTCACGAATAAGGTCTTTGTCTATAACTTTAACTACCCTTTCAAACGCCAAATCCTACGTAGATTTATCAGCGTATGTTGGTCATTATGGCAAACATGTGGTCAAACATGCAGCATGATCAAATGTGTTTTTGAGCAAATTCTCATTCTCTCTTCGGTATATGATATCAGCGTCGCCTGCTCTAACAGCACCATCATTTTTGATAATCTACCGCATGGTATGTACTTGTAATGTTTTCACTTTTTATGAGACATTTTCTTGTAAATTATACACTTTGATGTATCGAGAGGGTCAACATTACTTTCAATTAACAAAGAATTGGATAAATCTGGCTTCATATCTGGTGCTTCCTTTTCAGCCGCGCTATACTGATTTCAAATTCTATTTAGATTTTAAAGCAAGACCTGTGATACCTAAATGTGATGAAATCAGTTTCTGTATAATTACAGAATTCATTGAAATTAATAAATAAATCATCACGTCTCACTGCTGCTGCATTTACCAGACTTTTTTTCTAGAATCTCTTGCTATACTCAAAATGTTAGCAAATATAATATTGCATGTTATGTATTTGTCAACTCCAACTTCAGAGCATCTTTTCTTGACATCGGACAGAATCAGTTTTAACGAACCAGTGTAATGGTCCTTTTACCTGATTATTCAAAAGATCGAACACACCTGATAATCAAACGCACCCTACAATGATTGTCACTTTCATTGTTAAATTCAACAAACACGACTAAGCAACAATACCTAATAAAATAAATAAATCGCAAAACTTCGGAAATTCTAAAGTAAATAAGAAATACGCGTCATAATAACTACAAATGACCATCGCAAAATTGCCCAATGTGGGCTTATAACTAGAAACCAGAACAGTGTCGGTTCATGTGTAACAAATATCCGGAATTGAAATTCTGAAAAATGCAGATGTTTAACAAATTATATCTCTTATCAATAATTTTCTTTAAAAAGTAAATCGGGTCGATTGAAGTATTATACGACGGGTTTACGGTTGTACCTTTAAAATACACATTTATTGAAAGTGCAAATAATGCTAGGTGTAAAACAGTGATTTTTTTGTGTTTTTCCCCCCACAATTTTCAGATGCTCTGTGCTTAAAATATAGGACTAATTTAAACTGCCCTTATAATGTATGAAGTTCATGAGTAACCATATTACCACTTCATGTTTAGAAAGTGGTTAATCATGAGATTTATCTATCGAAATAGCAGTGGGGTCTTCATTGAATATTGGGTAACGTCTGTTAAGGTCGTTTTAACGTCATTGGTACCACATTTGACGTTTCTGAAAAATATTTTTCTGAAGATGAATAATCGATAGACATATTAAGATATCAAAATTCCATGAGGTATTTAGGTAATTTAAACTCGTTAACTAAGCGTATTTTTCAACATTCGCCGCTCCACTATGAGGAGATTCATTTTTACAAGTACATTTTATAAATTCAATATGTAAATTGATGCGTTAAAGATGAAAATGAATATTATGCCTAGACGATTCAAAATTAAAATACGAATAATATAATTCACCCTATTCATAGCTCAAAAGATTGATGAAGTTAGATAAGTTTATAATGTGCTTTCTTTTTGGAAGAACTTGCAGCTCAGTAGTCAGTACTTCGGTACTGACATGATTTATAACAAACCTTTTGAAATTATAAAGAAACCATGGTTTCAACTCCCTCAGACAATGTTGACCTTAGATGGATTTGGCTATTTTTTATGCTCTTTTTGGTTATATAGTTCTTCAACTGTTTCGGTTCTTGTACATCATTGGCTTTCAAATGTTCGACTTTGAGCGTTCCTGTTGAAGGTAAATCCAGAAGGACGCATGAAATTAATAACATGTTGTTTTAATATTTTGCAACAGCTCTAGACCAAAATTAATTTGTTATTAGATAAGATTAATTTGTCATTAGGAAAATCGAATAAGATATATGCACTTCCAAACCAAGGTTTGTTTGTCTTTGGAAGTGGCCAGCGTATACTGAACTATCAAATATAGATAAAACAAAAGTCAAAGTTTGGTTGTCCTTATTCAAATTTTGTTAAGGTATGACAAAACACTGTCACCAACCCTGATTGAATGCAACATAACTAAACATAACATAAAAAATAAAAGATTATAAAGTGAAGAAAAGTCGATCGTTTCGATATTTTTGTAAAAGTTTAGTGATTGCGTTTTAAACACTCTAGTAAATCTTCTAAACTGCTAAACACTCATATTTGACTGACTCCGCCGGTAAAGAACACCTTTGTAACTGTATTAAGATCAGTTGGAAGAATCTTAAAAGGATCATATGAAATTTAGGTATCCAATATAAAGAAGAAAAGATTGGAATATTATCTTTAGATATGTCTAAATAATCTGCACCTGTAGTCAGATGAAGCACTTTCAACGTAATTTTAAACGTGTTGTAAATTTAATCTGATGTATACCTAATTTTCTGAATTTATTGTTTTAGCTAGTTTGTATATGAATTTGTTCGATAAAGAGTCATTTCAAATTTCAAGTTAAGTTAAAAAGCCAATTTTATTACAGAGAGTCTGAGCTAAGCGTATAAATACATGATATTAAATATTGAGTTTTAGTTGTATAAACCTAACCGATTAAAACAAGAATAAACATTATCATTTCTATTCAAACAGACAATTTTACCACAATATCACCACCTGGGCCATATGTTGATGGTAAAAGTATTGAATTCAAGTCTTGTATTGGAAAAGTAGACAGTCCTAAAACTAATATATCCTTTCAGTGTCATGGAGAATACGTATCAGTACAAATTAACAATGTTACTTGTCTTAATCTGAATGTTACAATTGATATAGACAAACACAGAACAAAATGCACGTGTACAGCTCAGGCAAAGGATATGAGAATCAATGTGAGCCCTGAGCTTCAACTGGTTATTAACCGATGTAAGTATAACCAATACATTTAATATTCATTTCAAGGTAAGATAAACTACTAAAATGTTTGGCAATTGAATATACTGTCTTGGGGTACAAATCTATTTTTGTACGATTTTGATATTCTGTAATCAAGCAGGTTAAAATCTATAAAGAGCGCGATCTGATTATTTGTAATATCCACGCGTGTTATTACGTAGAATAAAATCTTTAAAAAACCGACAACGACCTTTTAAGAAATATAGGCAGATGACATGTTTTAGGTAGGAATAATTTTAAGCATGCTACGAAAATCACAAAGCTCGTAAAAAAAACAACCTTATATATATTTTTTAGATAAGCTATCTTCAATTTTGCACGTGATAAACTGCTAGAAAAGCCAAGAACTGTTCATAGTTGTTTGCATTTTGCAATCAGTCAGTATTGGAAAAAATATCTGAAAAGATAGTTAATGCAGAAATATTGCAAATGAGCTACATTTTATATTACGACATGCCTTATCTTTTTTTAAGATGACCCGGCATTCGAGTTATCACCATTTTACAAAGTTGTCTTTGACAACGCAACAACACTGAAATGCCATGTACCTGTTTTACAATACCCCTTTGCCTTTGGAAACTGGCAATTCAAGAATGGAAAAGAAGAGAAAATGCTTATAGGATCAATCAGCTTAAATATCACAACGGTATTAACAGTCAGCAATAGCTCTTACGCAGAAATGGGGTCATACTTTTGCACAGTCGTTGATGAAAGGAAACATGGTATCATTGTAGCAAACGCATCGACAGAGTTACAAGTAGAAGGCACGTACTAATATTTTCTTCAAACGGAAAACTTTTATTAAGTTTAAAACATAAAAATATATACGTCCACATTTGGCCTTTAAACAAGTATTTAAACAATAAAGAAAGTGCTCTAAAATTGTGTTTTTACAACAAACCTGACAAATTTCTAAACTCAGCACATGAAATATTCTTTAGGTATTAAGAAAACAAACTGGTGAAAAGATGTCATATTTGACAATCATACCACATCTGATTTGGTTGAAATATTTGTCCCAAAGGTAAGGTCCACTATAATGAAAATTGTATGCCATCTTTATTTTTTTCAAAACTTTGATAGCGTTATATACTGAAAGAAAAAAAAACAAAAGACATGTAGCATAAATAATTAGTTATCTAGGAAAAAGTTGCACATATTAATCCTCAACGTCATTTGTCAGAATCATAATGAAAGCAATAAATGGAAAAAAGGTGTTCGTCGTAATAGAAATGTCGTCGGTCGGGTTAGTAATATAAATCATTCTATTTATTCTCAAACATAAGGAGAGTAATTTTAGATATGTCCTTATTAAATTCGGAAAAAGACTGTCAATATGATGCTTTTTCACATTGAAACGAAAGCGCATTCTTCATCTCGAACTTGTTATGCATTGTATCCAATTCTATCTACATTCGTTTGATTACAGGACCAATCACTCTGAAGAAATTTCACAGTAAACAAGTAAACAACACACTTTGCATGCTTATTGCAACGTTTGAGAGCTTCCCAGATATAAGAATAAAGTCATTGTAGGAAAGCAACAAAAAGACTGAATTTCGACATAGCATATTAAATAGTAACGGTCCTGAAAGGAAAGACAAACCAACCACTAAACAGCAAGCAAACATTCATGTTGTGGATTGCCTGTCAAGTACTATTTATGGAATGGTTGTTTCAAATAATTTCTGTACCGAGAAATTTTACTTTGATATGCAAGGTATATTATAGGAAAACACTAACATGTATAATTATAAATAAATTTACAAGGAGAAATACTGTTCATGTATATCTTCCTTTGGTTTTTGCATTTTGACTGTATGAATATAGTTCAGCAATGAAACAAACGGAATGAAAGATAAATGGCTTTACCGTTTTCTTCTCTCAAACCATTTTTTATTTGACAAAACGCCATTTGCATGTACGCTAATGTTGATCACTGCTAGTATGATGGACCGAGTTTCAATTTTGACATTGTCCGTATTTGAATTGACAAATATTACTATTGCAGATGTTATCATGTATTATCCTTCCCATTCATTTAGAATCGATTATACAATAAATATTTTCACAAAATACATTCAGCATATATATTCTAATTCATACCTTACGCTCAATTTTTAAATGAAACATTTTTTGCAGGTGTAATTTTCAAAATGTCACGAACGTTGAAAATGGATGAACAGTTAATAGATGGTAAACTGGCATCAATGACATGTTACGATATCACCCAATCAGAACTGAGTAATCTGGATTTATCATGTGATAATATAACAAGTATGAAACAGGATGTTGTAAACGATGCTGCATTTATTAGAATTGTATTTATTGCCGACATGAAGGATGATGGCACTTAATGTAGATGTCATTCCAATCAATCTGAAAGCGAGTCAATGCTGCAGATTCACATAGTTCCTTGTAAGTGTTTACAAGTTATCAAGTATACCAAATAATAATCCAAGCATAACAAAAAAAAAACATTGACAAAGAATCACCCAATTGTACACAGAGTAATTCGGTTTTTGCTTTCTTATAGGTCTAACCATAAAATTGTACAATGTGATTTGAACATTTATTATTTTAATTTAATTTATCGGCAATAAAATACAACAAACCATCTTCTTAAACAATAAAATTGAAGCGTTTACATTTTAAAGTTTATAAAATGACCTATTACAATAAATTTCAGGGGAATTGTTATTCATTCGCTGCAGGGACAATTGGACATATAAGAAAATAACAACAATATTGCATTTCTTGCATATGATGTACTCTAAATCTCCAAAGTCTGAACAAAAGTGTGTAAGAATATTTATTTACACAATAGCAGACGCCACCTCCTTGTTCTACAGGGAGAAACAGAACTCCTCCAATGTTAAGAAGGAAAATATTTTCCACATAAAATAATCGTTCAGTGTAATGTTCTTCAATAAACTCATCATAGATTCCAGGACTGAAATTTTGTACTCGAGACTCGCGTTTCGTCTACAAAAGACTCATCACCAGACTGAAAAAAGGTTTTGAAAAATACAGCAATATGAGTTCCTTTAATAATGTAAAAGAAATAAGATATAAGGTCAGATTCAAATACGTATTACTGCAAAATATACATGTGAAAGTTTATGTGGTAAATTCTTTTTAAATATTTCTTAGATTTTTTTCCATATAGAACAAAAAATCAAAGTAAACGTGAACAAAACCGGAAAAATCATGATTTAAATTCGTTTTACGATCCTTTGATAACAAACGAAATAATTCGGCCAGATTTTTAAAATCATTTACTACTGCTTATACAAGTGTTGATCTCATATGAATATTGATAACCTTATAAGATAAAAAAAAAATAAAACATTTTGATAAAACGCAAAAGGCGCACAAAAGCATTAAAAAAATAATGATTTTTTTTCGTTAACAGAATTTGTTATATGATTGGATTTTCATCAATTGAATGTTTGTCTGATTGGCTTCCTTTTTTTATTTTGATAATCTCAATTCGGAATTTCTCCATTTATAATTCTATTCTGAAGTGGGCTCTGGATTTTTCATCTGACAATTTTGGTTTGTTCTGTCTCTGTAATTTTAATTTCAGACAAAGGACATAACGTAACACAAGAAAAGAAAGTGTGTGAAAGTAATTCAGAGATAGAACTCATCATTCAAGACAAACAATTACCAGACGTTTTTCACTTTGGAAAGTGGATTCACCATTATAATGATGAAGTAATACGTCAGTTAGATAGATTGTCATCAGGGAAAAAGACTTCTATCAAAATACCTTTTTGTACATATGAAGATATTGGGAACTACACATGCAGCGTAACTGATTCAAGGAAGAACACAACTGTTTTTAATTCAACCGTTTTTCTTAGTGTGCCAGGTTAACGAAGATTTTAATATATAAATTGTCAATCTTAAGGTAGATGGGGGAAGGGGTCTAAATTTAAAACAAAACGATGATTTTTTTAATACTGTGCTAAAATGTAGTTTATATCAGGATAATGTTACAAACACGATGAAGACTATGGGTCATGGCGCCTTTTTCAATCAACAGGTTGCAATTACAATAGTAATTGTCAGATTTTGTAACGATTATACCACGGAAAATCAATTTTGGGTGAATAAAAAGAACAATTGCATTGAAAATATTTATTTTTATCATTTTGATTATTATTATCATTATTATTATTATTATTATTATTATTATCTTTATTGTGTTATTAATTATTTTTAATATCCGATGCATAAGTCTGTAGGCAAATTTTCCTGAAATCACAATAACTAATCTTGCATTTTTGTCCTTTCTTTAAAAATCGCAATAATAAATTCATAATGAATTATATATAATTTCTGAATTTACAGTAGTAAGTCAGAATATACTTGGGATTCAATATTATTCGCAGAATACAAGTTTTTGTGGATTTTGTGGGTACAAGTAAATCAAGGCGACAGTAGTTTACCGATGTTCAAATCTCGTAAATCTTACTAAGAGACAAATGAAGGTAACAAACCAAAATGAGGGAACCGCATGAACTCCATAAGAAGTAAGGCTGTGTAGGTTGACAGAGAAAGCGTCTCTTGATATGCTTGCATCAACCGTCATTCTAACTCATACTCAGTAAAAATATCACAATCGGGAATAGGACACTTTCGGTAAAATTACAGAGCAGACGATTATACTGGTATCTAAAGTTCTGAAACCACAAAAGCCACATTTGTAAATGTTAAACGAAGTACACATTTTATATAGGCTTATAAGCAAGCTTTTGTAAATCGTATATCCACGAAATTACTTTTTTTTGTCATTTCACAAATAAATTGGTACTGACGAAAATAAATAATTCCATATATAGTATATATATGCACACATAATATTTAAACATCACAATAATTAATAGCATTATAAAGATAATTACCAAGAAAGTGTACTTTAAAAAAAATGAATGATTTTCATAAAGAGAACTAGCTTTAAAGGAACATTCCAGAAAGACAATTTCAACGCAGAAAATTTTATGTCTTCAGTCATTGACCTTTTGTCTTTGTATTTTCTTATTTCTTTTTTTAATTATATAGATCGCCGAAACTTGCAAAGATTACTGTTTTATGTCAGGCGTCAATAATTGACCTAATTATGCTTCATGACAACTTTAATGCATTAACCCACTTAAAAATTAATTATTTCAGGGCCACCCGTTATTGTAAACAGCTTTATTGAAGAAGACCATTCAAAAACAGAATGTCTACATAGTGTCCAATTTTACTCTTTTGATGAAAATCCAGCAATTATTTGGTATAAAAATGGAATATTGATACATTCATCAGAACGTCAAAGACCAAAGGTCAGTCCAACTACTAATTTTGTAAATATGCATGACGTTGAAGTTCCAGTGAAAGCAAAGATTGCAACACTTCATCTGAAACCAGGATGTGATGTGGATACGTCTATATACCGCCTTACTGTGAAAAAAGACCATTTCTCAACATCTCATACTTTTGAAAAGAGTGGCGAGTCTATGATGGTTGCATTTCAAAATTTTCTACTGTTGACCACATAAGCAACGTGCGTGTCTATATATGACATATGACAGTTGTTTTCCATTCGTTAATGTGTTGGAGTTTTTGATTTTGCCATTTTATAAAGGACTTTCCGTTTTGAATTTCCCTTGGAGTTCGGTATTTTTGTTATTTTTCTTTGTCCTTTTTCACAAATATTTGTTGTTCTTTGAGTTTGCTGTCGAAATTTGACAATGTATAATAAAATCGCGATTTTCAACAACATACGCATTTTGTGGGAATTCACTTGGGTTAAGATAAAAAAAAAAAACGAAAACACAAGCAAAGTCCACAGAAATCGACAGGTTCAGCATCACAAATATCTTCAAATACCGAGATGATATCAAGTAATGTCAGAAAGAAAGCAAAGAGGACAGAATACTTGTTTTTACGTCAAATAACCCATATTTGTAGCCATCTTGGACCTAGATATTCCACAAAGTTCAACCGAAATCCTGATGGAGAACGTAAAATATTGGCAAACCTATTTCGACTTTGCTTTAAGATCAATAACTTTAATGGCTTCCTTGTAATGAACAATATTATGTAAAGTAAATCCTGATTAAAAACACAAACCATCGAAAAATGTAGCAATAAGAAATAATTATGTCGTATGCATGTTTGGACTAAATTTTTCTTCATTAGAATAAAAAACTCACCAAAGATATATAAGTTCACAGTTGGATAATTTACTTCGTCTCTTTCGCAGTAACATGAGTCAGGATAGGCTCTCTGCCGATCATAACTTGTAATTTGTAAGTACAAATCAAGATTTGAATCAGATATAAGGGTATCTGTTGAAGAAAGTTCAATGCGATAGATGTAGTCAACATAATAACCAAAATAATTGACCCTTGATTTGTTGATTCTAAAATAGTATTTTATTCCAATTTTTTACGCGTTTATTCACTCCACAACATTTTTGATCACGTTTTAATAATAAATAAAAATAATTATACCAGATATCGTCAAAGACTAACTCAAGAAACAATTATTCTCACTTCCTATCTCTATCTTTCTAATTCAATTTTAAAATATTGATTATATGAAAGTTTCGTACATCATTATTGTTGTTATCTCCCAATGTCGCAGCTGTAACACACTCTCTGCTCCATCGTATGGCGTTTTACATATCACATTCCCTCAAGATTTTATTTATCTTAATTTGTAAATTCTGAATGGATTTACGAGATTTGAACATCGGTAAACTACTGTTGCCTCTGATGTGATATGCCATGATATAATCTATATATTTAAGTTTCAACTGAATTTAAAAGAGAAGCGAAAGATACCAAAGGGATAATCAAACTCGTAAGTCGAAAAACGAATTGACAATGCTGTGGGAAAAAATCGGAGAAGAAAAAACGATCGGTACTTTAACAACAGTATACAAAACGCAACATCGATAACTTAAAACTGGGCAACACAAAACCCACCAAAATACCTCGAACGATCTTATGAACTGCAAAAGGGTAAGCAGATTAACTAATCCATTCTCAGCTGATATTTTATGCAAAAAAAATAAAGACGGCAGATACCAATGGGACATTTAAAACTCATAAGTCGAAGAGAAACTGACAGCGTCAAGGGAATCTATACTACTAAAGGAAGAGACCGATTTCATTGAGCCGCAACTCCTCTGAAACCATACAAAGTCGGAAATATTTGTGATATGACGTAAAAATGTAGTGTTTTGATCTTCCTAAATTTGTTTTTGAAACAATCTTTTTTCCACAGAAAACGCCAATTTTTGAGAAAATATCTAAATTCGGAGACCGTTATCGATCCGTGTCTTATACGCTTTCGCGCATGCTTAGTCGACGTACTGCCCGCGAAATCCAAAAATAGGACAGTTAGGCCTATAAGGATCCTGTATTGTATTGTAAGTGCATCATTTTGCTAAATTAAACGACATCCACTCTTTTTACTCAGGTGTCGAACTGTCCACAAATGAAATGAGCGTTGAACGTGTCGAAGTGATCACCCCCCCTTTTTATGTGTAAACACAGGCACCCGACGTCTGAACCCCTTCCCCTTTATATGTGGAACCCCCCCCCCCCCCCTCCCCCTGCCCAATTGTACCGCGATTTCGCGGGCATCTTCTAGTATGTTATACATTTTTAATCACTCAACGGAATTTCGTATTGATATTAGCATAGTTATATAAACCTTTTTAAGGATGATTCTTAAAATTCTTAGGGTCCAAATGTTTTTGCTTTTTACGTATTAATATGACACTGCATTAAACATTTTTTAGGTGAAATACAAAAGATAGTCAGTTATATCTTCCAATAGATTATTGATTATTATCAACCAATATTATAGATTTTGCTCCATAAAATTTTCGTATGTATTTCTTAACTAGATAAAACAGTTCTCACAGTGTTAATAGTTTCACTGTTATAAGCAACAGGAATTGTTATAGCAGGCCTGATCATAGTATTGTATAGAGCAACCAAAGGTATGTAAAATCACAATTTGTTTTTCAAACCGAAGGGTATAGATATTTTATTGTGTTGTATTGAGTAATAAAAAAGACCGAGAAGATACCAAGGGCAAATTTGAAAACCATATGACGAATTGAAATGTTTTGTGGACTGTAGTTTGTCTGTTCGTTTTTTACCTTTGTGGATATGGTGTTTTGTTTGTTACACAGAAACTTGACAGAATACCTGCATTCAGTGATGAATAGTCATCTATCTCATTTCTTAATGATTATAGAAACAAAGAGATTTGGTATGAGTAGCAATAAGTCAACAATCCACCGGAGACCAAAGTACGAAGATCTTAACATGTATAGGTCACTGTACGGCCTTTAACAATGAGCAAAATGTATATCGTATGATAAGCTATTACAAAAAAAGACATAACATAATGTGAAAAGTGAAAACCAAAAACATGACAAACAGCAACCAACTACAACCACTGAATAACAAGCTCCTGACTTGGGACAGACACAAATGAATAATTTCATGGGGTTAAACACGTTTATGAGCGCAACACCATCCCTTTATCTGTTACAATTGTGTAACACCAAAACACGAAACACACTATAAAAACTCGTTAGAAAAGGCTTCACTCAAGATTAATAATTTTAGTTTCCTATAGCACAACATGGACTTAACGTTTCTACATATCGGAAGTTTGTTAAACCAAAGTACTGGTAGGAATCCTGACCGATTTCCTTTATAATAGTGGCAGCTTTGTATACGATTATTTATATTTAGGATTTGCTTTTATTTGTATACAAGAAATGCAGAAATAATCATGCATGACATGCTTTCATGTCAAGAAACCCGTTTTTTTGTGTTTTACCTTTTATCGTACTACTTTATCATGATTATGATTTCCTTGATAGAGGGTTGCTGCTTCCAAGGAAGCTATTGAACCAAGAGTACCAAGTGATAAAGATGAAATCATTCCTTCGCAAAGTTTACGGACGCCATCACGAGTTGGTTGCTCGTTATGGAATATCTGTTTCACAGATGAAGACGGATACGTTCAAATTGTCGTAAGCATACTCTTCCTCGAATGTGATCTACTGAATTAGACTGATTTGTTCTTCCTCGAGCAACATGACAGGTGCCGCATGTGGAGCAGGATCTACATATCCTTCCGGATCACCTGAGATCACCCCCGGTTTTTGGTGGGGTTCGTGTTACACTGACTTTAGTTTTCTTTTTTGGTTGTGTGTACTGTTTGTCTTTTCGGCGTTTTTTCGGGGTTTTTTTGTCATGACGTTGTCAGTTTGTTTTCGATTAGTGAGTTTATCGAAATCTTTGAAAACTTTTTTTATAATATGTAAACGACGGATATTTTTGAGAATATTTCAATTCGTCGATTACCGTCTTATGTTTATTTGTGAATAAACTAAGCCGCTCATAACTAACATGCACTACCTCAAAAATATAGATTTATCGTCTTTTGTTTACTAAAGAATAATTGCAAAGAATCATTTGCTTGAATGTCTTCTTTTTCGTGTTTGTTCTTTATTTTCGGAAATCTAAGCTCTTTCTGTAACTCAAAAGAAAAGTATGTATTATCTTAGGGACACCAAATGTTACCACATTTTTGAATTTGAAATTTCCACTTAGTTTTTTAAATCTTATTAACGATTTCTTATTTCATACCACGAAAGTTGATTATAGAATTTTAAACTGACAACGAGTGTTGCATTTTGACGACTGGAGGAGAAACTGTAATGAAATCAAAATTTATGAATCGAAATGAAATGTTCAGTATCACGATCTTTTCTTTGCAGTTTCTTAGCAATTATTTTTCTTAATCCCGTGAATTTATTAAAAATTGTCTTTTTGTGCGCATGGTAAAAATTGTATTGTATAACATGATATATATATATATATATATATGTGTGTGTGTGTGACTTCAAAGCAGAGAGCAAACTGTTTTATAACTAATCTATTTTTCATTGAGGAAGAAAAAAGAAATTCCGGTTCAAAAGAAAAAGGTAACGCTATATCAAGGATGAACACAAAGTATTTCAAGATCATGCTTTTTGCATTTTAAATCCTTATAAATAAGAAGATGTGGTATGAGTGCTAATGAGACAACTCTCAATCCAATATACAATCTATAAAAAGTTAACAATTATAGGTCAAAGTACGGCCTTCAACACGGAGCCTTGGCTCACACCGAACAGCAAGCTATAAAGATCACCAAAATGACTAGTGTAAAACAATCCAAATAGGAAAACCTTTGTCTGTTTCAATTACAAATGCTTTCGAGAATTTTTGTACCTAAAATATCGATATTATTTGTGAAATAGAACCATTGTATGTTTGATATATGAAAAAAGTATTTTTATTATCACATTTGAGAAGGAAAGTATCATAAATTCAGTTTTATTATTAATTTCTTCCTTGTGTTGTTGAATTGAGAATATTACTATTTACAAATGAGATTAGAAGCTTAAGATATTAAATGATAATCATAAAAGGTAAGTCAATGAGGGAAATGGACAACAACAACCAAAAGCAATGAAGAAATGCATGCAACAAAAACACTTTACGCAAAACTGTAGATGTTAAACCGGCGAAAAACACTTATGCCTAAAATGGTGCTTTAAGACTCAGTAAACTTGCAAGTGAATCAGGCGTACGACTTAAACATTTAAATCATCGTCCCTTTGATACATGTTTAAGTTTAATCTTATAAGAAACTAAAGACAGCAAAAACTTGTTTACCCTGATATCTACTGCTATATGATTTTTCAGCCTGAATACTAGTAATGCTGTTGTGGAACGACGAATTGATAGCCAGTTTTATGAAGAACTAGATATGTTTATGTGACAATAATTGGGATCCAGAATCCAAAACTGTGTAAACATACATCACAGACATACAACACAACTTACTAAAAACTTCAAACATACATACAAATAAATTTAACAAAGACGCCAATAAAAGAATGTGTAGATATGAAATTTGACGATAACGTAAACAAAAAAAGTTTTTTTTTCCATTCAATTGTACATGGTCTGTCTGTACCAGCCAAAGTGAACATCTTATTAAAATATTATTTGTCTTTTGGTACCAAATACCAAAAGAAATTGATGTGATTTGCGTCATGTGCATAGCGGCATAGCGATAGGAATTTTATAACATTTGCAAGTTTGAAGAAGTTATACTATTTGTTTGAGAAAACGAACTGTTAAATGTGCAAGACATGTTCAACCATATTGTTTTATTTCCACCAAACAAAGATTAAAATGTTTGTGTATTTGTGTTTACATTGTTTATAAAATTAACATTTTTAGTATACAGAATTTCGTATGTAATGAACTTACAAAATCTTAAACCATTTTAAAGATCATGAAAGAAGAACTGTTTGCTAGTGCGAATTTAACAGCATGATGGTAAAGATAGGCTGCTCTGATAAATGGTAGCCATAAAAACAATGTCCACACTGATGATCCAGTAAAGGAGAAAGAGAAGTGCTTATTGTATTTTTTAATAATACAATTAAATAGCTTATATATAAAATGTCTCATGTACTTTACAAATGTGTATGATGAGTCTGAGGTAAACTACATAGGTTCACAACATTTTGCATTTGATAATGGTGATAATTCTAAGAAAATTAGAAGACGAAATATTAACACATATACGAATACAACCAGTTTAAAATTTAGTTAAATAATTATATTAAGTCGATATTTGAAAAGTATTAATCTCATGACCTCAGTTGCAATTACTCCTTTCTGAAAATGATGAATTAAACCGTTTTTTGTGTTCTTTGACATGAAATTGGGGTTTTATATATAAGTATTAATTTAAGTAAGCTGGTTTCAACTTCATCAACAACATTTAAAAAAGAGTGTTTGTACCTTATCTAGCTACGTCAGAAAAAAATGAAATTTGATTTCCATGTATTGTTTCTAAATAATCAATAACTTATTACCTTCACCTATATCAAAACACTAAGCAATTTTATTGGTTGCCTGTTTCAACTTTGCAAAGACCCTTTCCTAAAATATTACAGCATAGGGATTTTCCATTCAATCTGTGTAAGCAAAGAGAGATAACTCCAATTATTTTTGTTCCTATCCTGGAATAAATGTCATTTTTTATAGGCTGTTTCTTCAAATTAGTTTCTTTAGAATATAAAGGAAATTTACATTTATTGATATTTGATTGTTTTATATATTCAAGAAATATATATATATTGAAACATGCATTTATCAAATCTTAATTATTTATTTTTTTCAAATGTAATCTAGTACTAATTTTTGTATGAATAATTTATATGCAGTAAACATTATCACATCAGCAAAGCCTTACTGTCTTGATTTTAATATGATATAATATGTTATATTGCACTTGGTTAAAAAAAAACACTTTAAAAATAAATCTGCTAAAATGCTCCAGCTATTTTAAAACCATGTGAACATAATTGAGCACATGCAATAATGTACACTTATCTTATTTAACACAATGAAACAAACACAATGTTTGTCATGTACTGCATTGAGCAGTGACCACTTCAAACTTTATAATCAATCACAAAATCTCTATATAGTATATAAGGATATCATAAAATTAAATTATGCCGTACATAAATACATATACAGTAGCGTACAGTGACTTCAAAATGGTTGTGCTCTGTACTTACTTTACATACTATTCATATGAAGTTTGGTTCATTGTTACTATTATAAAACAAGAAATAAAATGACATTCAAAATGTTTCCAATATGTTATGAAATTATTTTGTTTTATAAATGGTATCTAAGGTAAAAAAATAATATGATACATACCTGTGAATTGTATAATAAATACTTAAGATCTGGTGTCATATAGATTTAACAATCAAGGAGCGCTATCATGAAAACCACCTGTGAACAAAAATATTCTTTATTATCAAAGCATGTTTTGTTTAATTTTTACATCATTGATTAAAACTATATTACATCTAAAAGATTTACTTGTGATACATGCATATTTGGAAAAATAAAAATATAATAGATTTGACTTTTGTGTATTATCTCCTTTTCAGAATATACAAACAACAAATGGAAGTTTAATTTTCTCGTCTTACTTCAATATCAAAACAAAAATCCATAAAACAAAACGAGTAATAGTGGTTATAGCTAGTTTATGTTAATCATACTACCGAAGTATATGTATGTCTTAATGAAATGCTTTTATTGTACATGTACAAAATTTATAAAAAGAAAAACTTTTTGAAGAAGATGTGATATGATTGCCAATGAGACAACTCTTCACAAGAGGCCAAATGACACAGAAATTAACAACTATAGGTCACCATACGATCTTCAACAATGAGTCGACCAACTACGCATAGTCGGATAAAAAAGTTCCCGAAATTACAAATGTAAACAAATTCAAATGAGAAAACTAACGGCCTGATTTATGTACAAAATAAAGAATGAAAAACAATCATGATATACAGCAACAAATGACAACCACTGAATTTTTACAGGCTCCTGATTTGGGACATGCTCATACAGAATGTGTCGGGATTAAACTAGTTTGAAGGCGCCAACCCTCCACTAACCTGGACAGTGGTGTAACAGACCACAAAAGAACTACAAAAATCAGTTGAAAAGAGCTTAACTAATCAGATGGATACAAAGCAGAAATACATCAAACAAAAACACAGAGTGGACGTGGCAGGGAACTTATACATTTTCACAACAAAAAGACAATAGGTTCAGACCTGAGAGTACTCGCAGTTACTGAAAACTAGTTCAAAGCCAATAACAACTAATAATAAAATCATGCATCTAAGACTAAAATATCAATCAGTACACATCCAAAATCCCATCAATATATTGTAAAGATGTCATTTAGAGTCAGAGAAAAACATGACCTTGTGCAATACCAATATACAGGTATCGACCGATTGTAGAGCTATGAATGTGGATATAGATATAAGAAGATGTGGTATGAGTGCCAATGAGACAACTCTCCATCCAAGTCAAAATTTATAAAAGTAAACAATTATAGGTCACAGTACGGTCTTCAACACGGAGCCTTGGCTCACACCCAACAGTAAGCTACAAAGGGCCCCAAAAAATTACTAGTGTAAAACCATTCAAACGGGAAAACCAACGGTCTAATCTATATAAAAACCGAGAAACGAGAAACACTTATGAACCACATCAACAAACGACAACTACTGAACATCAGATTCCTGACTTATGACAGGTGCAAACAAATGCAGCGGGTTTAAACGTTTTAATGGTACCAAACCTTCGCCCTTTTTCTGAAACAATAGTGTAACATCACAACATAGAAAGACACACTATAAAATATCAACTGAAATAGCTTAACTCAATCAAAGGATATATTAACACCATTGAACATACACTGAACAAATAAATTTGACCTATGACACAATGTAAATACAAAATAAATAAACTAAGGGAAAAATAATAAAAGTAACATGTTATATCGGTAAGAAATGTTAAACAATTAAAGAAAAACAATATGCTCGAACAAAAATACCATCCATTTGCAATAACTGTAAACACAGGTAAATGAAAATAATTTTGTTGTTAGGTATACGTGTACAGTACCAATAGAGAAAGGAAATATTTTTACAAAATAAATAATTTTGATGTTCATAGTACGAAGTGAAAATTTAAAGTTATACCAAACACTTATCAAAGCTGGTATATAGACCAGATATAACCCTGAATAACATTAAATAACAAAAAAGCAATACAATTAGTATCAACAGGTCAAATAAACAAGAAAGTACGATTTGAGAGTACTCGCAGTTACTGACAGCTAGTTAAAAGCCAAAACAATTAATAATAAAAAATCATGCATCAGAGACTAAAATCAACTAAAACACATCCCAGGGATTTAGAATGTTAACGTCATGGACAGTCAAAGAAGACATGACTAGTGCAATGCCAAAAATAAATGTATCGACAGACAGTAGGATAGTTAGGAGTTTAACCTCTTTATAGATCTAAACGAACGTGGGTGTGTCTTTATACATCCCACTTGAAAAAAATACAAATTTAGTTATGTTTTAATTTGCTGATGACAAAATCGATATTAGTGCCTATGTAAACTATATTCAAAGATCTAATTACAACATTGGTAAGATAACCTTTACTAATAAGTTTGTTTAAAGGTTCGATGAGTTTACACGGATCACATAGTGATTTCCGCGCTTTAAGTACAATATTACCGTAAAATTTAGGATTTGAGATACCGTTTTTAATCAGTTTTCTACAAGTACAGCCAAATGTACTAATCAAATCTTTGTATCTATGAAAGAACTTAGCAAAAGTTTTACGTAATTTATGGTAACGAAATCCTTGATTTAATAATTTACCAGTGATGCATTGATTACGTTCGTTAAAATCTATGACATCACTACATACACGGGCATAACGAACGAGTTGGGATATATATATATACACCGTATGATGGAGCCAAAGGAACATCGCCGTCTAAAAAAGGAAAATTAACAATAGGGAATGAAAAATCGTCTCTTTTGTCGTAAATTTTCGTATGAAGTTTTCCTTTAGAGATTGAAATGTCCAAATCCAGAAAAGGACAACTACTGCTGTTTATGTTAGATTTAGTTAAAGTAAGTTCTATTGGGTAAATTTCGGTAGTATATTTAGAGAACTCTGGATTATTTAACGAAAAAATATCATCTAGATAACGGAATATATTGTTGAATGTATCAACCAAATGTAACAATGACGTGTCTTTACTGAGTTTGGTCATAAACTGAGATTCATAGCAATACAGGAATAAATCTGCTATTAAAGGGGCGCAGTTAGTGCCCATAGGAATACCTACTACTTGTCGATACACTCTATCGCCGAAACGTACATATATGTTGTCCAGGAGAAAATTTAAAGCTTCAATCATATCTTCACATTTCCAGTAAGTGTATCTAGCATACTTTCCTTTTTCGTTACAAAAAAAGGCTTTAAACGAGTTACAGCAAATAAATTTGTAATGAGATTTTTCAAAAGACCATTTAATTAAATATGAAAACTTTTTCTTGATAAGATTGTGTGGAAGTGTAGTATAGAGAGTAGAAAAATCATAACTGTCAACAGAATTAAAAGGACCATCAAAAGCATGTATTTTATCTAAAACCTATAAAGAATTTTTAACACTCCAAAAATAATTAATACCATTATTTTCATAAGCTTTATTACAAAAGTTAATAACAAGTTCTTTGATAGTAGTAAGGGAGGTAGTTAGAAGCACTGATAGATTAGTAGTAGAACACTTACTAGATGCGGAGATGAAACGGAATTTAAATGTTTTTTTGTGCAATTTAGGTAACCAGTACATAGTAGGGACTTTCAAATGTTCGGAAGAGGCCTTAAGCTGGGTGGTGGCAGTGATATGCTTGTTTACAATTTGACTCTCTGTGGAGCGTACGGACCTGAATGTAGATGAATTTGTAATTTCGTTTTGGAGAACTTCCGTGTAGTATATGCGTCACACCACCACTACATTATTTGCTGCCTTGTCTGCGTGTATAAAACAAATATTTAGTTTGATTTAATTTTCCTGATAACAAAATCAATATCAATACCAATATAACAATATTCAAAGATCCAACTTCAGTGTTGAATTGGTAACCTTTAAGAATAATTTTATTTAAAGGATCGATAAGTTTACCCGGATCGTATCTAAATTTCCGGGATCGGTAAACAACATCTCCGTAAAAATTAATATGTGCTATCCCGTTTGAAATAAGTTTTCTACAGGTTCAACAAAAGTTCCAAACCAGTTAAATCTATTGACCCTTGTTTTCATTATTCATGTTTTCATCTAGTGGACGGGGATGGGTATATGAGTAAAATAAGTCATTCTTCTGAACAAATGCGAGTTTAGGTGTTGCAGTTAAACGGAATATGGCGGTAAATATTAACGGATATCCTAAAATCGAAATATGGATGTTTTGAAATATTTCAGGAGGTCCATAATGATTTATGGATGAGCTGAATTTAAATAATGGAGGGTTGTTAATATTGCAGGACCTCCTTAGATAAAACAATTTAAACTAAACAAGCGCCTAAACATACTATGAAGTTGAAGCAAAATGAATAATAAATAGGAAAAAAATGACTGCGTGTTGATGTTACAAAACCGACTGTCCCCAATAATAGTTGACAAAAAAATTTATTCCAAATAAAACAAATTCGTTGCATCCTCTCCTGTGACCCTTAGTGAATAGTTAAACATCTAATCCTTGCGCCTTTGTAAACATTAAATGTGTTTTCGTAACGGTTACCAAATACTACTGCTTGATATGGGTTTCCTTGTTATAAATTTTAAATAGGTGGTCATTAAATTATCTTGATAAGATTATTGTTATTTACTTAATTAGTATTTGTAGGTAATGAGCTATTAATTATGGTGTGTACTTCCTTGTCCCAGATACTTATGGAGATGGTTTTTCGTCCGTTGAAGAACACACCACAGAATGTAAAAACGTATTTTTGTGTTTCCGTATTGTAGCTATATTCCCGAGCGAGTACTCGAGTATCGATCGATAAAACCAACGAGTACTCGATTAATAATTGTTCACCGAGTTGACATCCCTAGAAATTATCGAGCAAGGAATAGAAAGCTGATATCTAGATTAAAAATTATAAGTCTGTTATTTTTAAATTCATTTTTTTTAATAATTTAGATAACCTTTGAACATGGTGAAGTATCTGATGTGTACTGCAAACATTTGTTGTCTGTCATTTAACTTATTTGGACAGAGGATTCTTTGAGTATTCAATAGATTTTCCATAACTATACAAGGCATCTATGGATGATAACACAAACGCCATGATTTTATTGTCTTACTATGAAAATCCTCCATCTAATAGTTGACCACATTCCAAAAAAATGTTAAGGAAAGTATAAGTCATGCACTCTCAATAATGGTTCTATAAGGTCAAAGTATCCCCTCACTTCACTTATAAAAAAATCGGAAACAAAATTTAACTGACATATTTAATATTGAACAGGGGCTTCGTTTACTAAAAAGAAATGTCAAACATCTTCAACTAAATTCGGCTGTTCTGTTTAGTGTAAAAATAAAAGAATAAGAAGATGTGGTATGATTGCCAATGAAACAACTCTTCATAGAAGTTTACACAACTATATGTCATCGTGCGGCTTTCAACAATGAGCAAAACCCATACCGCATAGTCAGCTATAAAAGGCTCCGAAATGAAAAATGTAAAACAATTCAAACGAGAAAACTAACGGCCTGATTTATGTACAAATTAATGAACGAAAAACAAAAATGATAAACAGCAACAAATAACAACCACTGAATTACAGAATGCGGCGGGGTTAAACTAGTTTGTTGGCGCATAACCCTCCTCAAGCCTGAGACAGTGGTGTAACAGTACAACATAAGAACAAACTATCAAAATCAGTTGAAAAGGGCTTATCTCATCAGATCGATACAAAGCAGAAAAACATCTAACAAAGTGGAAGTGGCAGGGTATTTATACATTCCATAACAACAAAAAACACTAAGTACAGATCTGTGAGTACTCGCAGTTACTGACAGCTAGTTCATTGATATAAGAAGATGTGGTATGAGTGCCAATGAGACAACTCTCCATCCAAGTCACAATTTGTAAAAGTAAACCATTATAGGTCATAGCCATTAACAACTAATGAAAAAATCATGCATCTAAGACTAAAATATCAGTCAGTTCACATCTAAAATCCAATGGATTTAGTGTAAAGACGTCAGAAAAAAATACAGGACCTTGTGCAATGCCAAGATATAGGCATTGACAAGTTTGTAGAGCCATGAATGTGCATATGCATATAAAAATGATATTAAGTTTGATTTAAATTTACTGATAACAAAACCAATAAATATAAGAATAAAAACAATATTCAAAGATTTTATTACAGTGAAGAATTGGTAACCTTTTAGAATAAGTTTATTTGAAGGATCGATAAGTTTGCCCTGACCGTATCTAAATGTTCGGGCTCGGTAAACAACATCTCCGTATAAAAAGGATGTGCTATCCCGTTTGAAATAAGTTTTCTACATGTACAGCCAAAATTCCAAACCAAATCTTTATATCTATGGAAGAATTTAGTAAAGGTTTAATGTAATATGTGGTAACGAAATAGGTCTATTTTGTTTTTAAGTGCTCCCATACGTTTTATATTTTGGCTTTTTAAACTCTTTGTCACGAGCATATCTGAACAAGTCTATACCAGAAACACGTGTTTTGTGCACGGAAATCACATATTTGTTTCCCATAGTCAACTTTTAATAGCAAGGTAGTTGGAATGTTTATAATGGACTTTCACAACATTATGGTCGTATTGAGCATCCGATCACATGCACAACTTCCATTTCCCTTAACATTTATGGCTGTTTATAGATATTCAATGTAGATTCCATCGTTTTGATTGCCTAGCAACAATCAAAATGTGTTTTACGGCGATGATTAATATCCCAGTAAAACGTAACATCCACAACTACACAAAATTGCTCTGCAAAAGATGTTGAAGAGGAAAATAAAACTTAAAGCTTATTTTATCTCTAAATTTGTTGTTAAGCATTAAAATGTAATAATAAGAAAAAAGGATTAACAAAAATACCGAACTCCAAAGTTAATTCAAAAAGGGAAAGTCCATGAAAACTGACAAAATCAAACGTTAGACTTTATCAACCAACGGAACGAAGGGAAAACAACTGTCATATTCATGACTTGGTACAGGCATTTTCCGAAGAAAATTGTGGGCTACACCTGGTTTATAGATATCTAAACCTCTGATTTGTATGACAATTGTTTATTTTACGTTATGTTGACGGAATTGGGTGAGCAACCGAAACAGACATTGATATATGTAATATGTATTTTTCGCAAACTGTTTTGTTATAAATTAGTCCGTTAGTTTTCTCGATTGAACTGTTGCATATTTTTCATGTCGGGTTTTTTATAGCCGACTATAGTTTTGGGGGTTTTCGCATTGTTGAAAGCCGCACGGTTGCCTATAATTGCTTGTTCTAACTTTGGTGGATAGTTGTCTCATTGGCAATCATGTCACATCTCCTTTTTTATATATATGATAGGTTAATAAGACAATAAATGTGATCCATCAGCCAAAAGTGTGCAGTCATACATCACAGACATACAACACAACTGACTAAAAAATCCAAACAAACATACAAATAAATCAAACGAAGACGCCAACAAAAACGTTTTTTAGTTCATTGTACATACAGTATATACAATGTAGTAAACAATTTCTCGTTAAAATACAAATTAAGTATGATATGAATACAAGGGTACTTATTGTTTCATTATGTAACTTTATAGGGTTGTAAAAGCGTTACGTTGATCTTGCGAACATTTTAGTATCCGTTTTCATATATCATTTCAAATGTTTTGGCTTTAATCATCACAGAAGAAACGTTAACTGTCCAAAATGCGCAAATGGTGCAGTTAAATTGGTACCATTGGTGTAATTCGTGTGCTTTGATCAACGCTTTTATTTTCAGAAAAAAACAAAAAGAAGCATTAAATTTTTAAATGAAAGTTTTATATTTTAGCTGACCTCAATATACTACTGTTCATTATCTCTTACACGCTTGATTCCAATTATTCTCTTTCTGTCAAATTATTAATTGGTTTGATACAACATATGCGCATTTATTGTGCGTAACAAAAACGTCAGTGCGTTGGACAACGGGATGAATATCTTAATGGGAATCATTTTCAGATCACGGTTCAGAAAATGTGATAAATGATAAAACTAATATATTTCTGAAGGTAGGGTTGAATAATAGCCAAAACAATGGAGACGAATGCTTAAAAAAATGTCAAGCGGGCACAATAACCCTGTAAGGTCAAAGATGCAGGGGTCACGTTTTGCCCATTGACATTTTAATGACTACGACGTAATTTTTAATTTTGAAAATAGTTCACGAAAAAAAAAGAGACGTGGGTTATGCAAATGAGACGAGTACGGCATCACAACAACCTTAAAACACCAAAATACATTTTACGGTCAACATACGATCTTCAATTTTATACAATATGCTAAGGTCTCAATCACCCAAGTGTAAAAAGTTATCGTTCAAAGATACATCATAACCACCAAATTCACGAAATGACAAAAATCATTCAACAAAAGATATTCTGTTCAACAATGCATATGAGTATTTGAAGAAGAAAAAAGTGAAAAGCTTGAATTGTCTCCAAATTATAAGAGATGGTATACAGATGATGAGATTTTTCAAATTTCTCATGCACATTAATTTGTGAAAATAAAAAAAAATTAAGAAAAAAAAATACAGGAAATACAAAATTAAATTGAGGAAATAAAAGCAAAGGACATTTTGGTGCTTGCTCGTTTCCGTTTGCCCTAGTTTCCTTATGTAATTGAACCTGATATAGAGTTTTCCTATTGGTAATTGAATCATATTATTAATGTGTTATTATTATTTCCGGGATGGGAATATATTAACATAAAAATTTACATGCATGATCAAAACTGCAGACTTTAACTGATCAAGCACAGTTTATTATACATACAAAAAAATGGTTATGAGGTTAATTATACTTACAGTTATCGTAATCAAAGGTGAGTAATGAATAAATTGACTTTAGTTGAAAATCCATTTGTTATATCAGATGGCCAATTCAATCAATTCAAGGTTTATATAATAAAAAAATTTAAATGTTTGTCTGATGCACTATACATGTTCCACAGTCAATTAGGTCAATAGTTTTTTATAAGGTTAGTTTTATTCAAAACGCTTAACATCAAGGTATATGATAAGGCAAGTTTTATCAAATCTTTTGTAACTGGTGAATATTCAAACTCCCCTTTTATTAGAACTGCATATATTTCATTGTTACAGCATGAAGCAAGATCAGTTTAACAGACTTGTTTCTAAATGATTGGTCAATGATTTTTAATATGCCATAGCGATAGCATTCATTATATTATTTCCATTGTGATTATTTATTTTAAGTACTTCTGTACTTAAAAGTTGGCTACATACCTTTTAAGTTATTATGTTGAAGTTCGTGATTATGACAATTATAAAAAAACCATTAGTGAAGATACTTAAAAGTGGTTTATTTCCGTGGAGGTTACATTTTGAGATTTCAAAGAATAAAGCTGTTCAACATGTTTTATTTTCACGTTTTTCTAGTCTTCCTTAAAGATAAAATTGAAATCCGTAATTTTTTCACAATTTTATAGAAATCGTGAAACTAGCAAAAAGTTAAATCACAAAAATACTGAACTCCGAGGAAAATGGTTATCTCCTTAAGAAAATCTCCCATTACATAGTATTAGTACAGCTCTTTTAGAATTAACACATCTCATGTCAATGAAAGAATAATATTATCCACGTTCTTTCAATTAAGGTTAATTTAGTTGAAATTATTGCTTTGCGTTCTTGTTTAAGTTTCACATAGGCCTCTTATATTAAGTCAGTGATACTAGGTATGCAGCTGCATTGAATAAATACAACTTATTGTTCTATTAATTTGGCCAAATGTACTTTTTTCATATGAATTTAATTTGGCGTACCATTGTAGGCTTGGAACAGCATGAGCTTGATTTGTCACCAAACAATGGCACCTTGGTTCCGACAGGAAATAACCTTACAATTACGTGTTCTGTTAGACCATGTAATGAAACTGGAAGTGTTCTGCTATTTTTTGGGCATGCTGAAAAATTATTCAGTGGAATATGTGATAATGAAATATTTGTGTACAGAAGAAGATATGTGTTTTCGTGTAATTCAACTCAATGCACGTACACCCTTAATGTGTACGATGTTGATGTTACGGATCAGCGACAAATGATCTGTACTTATCGGTCGTCTTCACAAAACGTCATCAATAAAACCACCACCATCCGAATATCAGGTAAGTAAATGTATTATTTCACCGAATATTGATCAATTTAGTGTAAACTATGTAATTCTTGAAGGTTGACATTCATTAGGAACGCTAAAACTCAAAAACATTAAAGCCAAGGTTATATAGATACTTAAATGCGTAAGGAGTTTCATTCTAACATTATAATACATTTTATAAATCGAATATGTTAAAATGATGCATTCAGGGTGAAAGAAGGATTCAAAATTAAAATACTAATATCTAATTGACCCTATGAAAAAGGTTACTGTTAAAATTATGTTTTCACTCAAAAACAATAATTAGTGACAGGAAGTCCAAAGTTTGGGTCCTGTTAAGTGCTATTTCAAAGCACATTAAAACCGATATTTGCAAACAGAAATATGCAAAATTGAAATAAACACAGATGTTTCATTTCTATTTATTGTGTGCTCTAACCGATATTCTTAGCTCAAAAGAATGATGAAGTTAAGTTAGTTTGTAATCTGTTTTCTTTTTGGATGAACTTGCAACAACTTATGACCAGAATTAATGTGTCATTAGAAAAATCAAATATGTTATAAACACATTCAAAAAAAGGTTTGTTTGTCTGAGGAAGTGGCCAGCGTATACTGAACTGTTAAATGTAGATAAAACATAAGTCAAAGTTTGATTTTCCTCATTCAAATGTTAACTTATAACAGAACACTGCCTCAAACCCTTATTGAATACAAAATGATATCAATTTATCTGTAATTATTGTTTTTATCGGTATAAATATTGATTTTGTTATCAATAAATTTTAACACAACTAAATATCATTGATATACAACTATGGATATTCTAGTGATATCTTTATTTTGGCATTAGACAATATTATGGTTTTCTCTGAATGTCTTTACACTAAATCCATTGGATGTGTATTAATTGATATGTTTATCTTGGATACATGATTTTCTAATTAGTTGTTGTTGGCTTTTAACTAGCCACTGTAACTGCGAGTATTGTACTTTTAGTCTTCAGTGTTTTTGGTGGTTGTTTTTGCTTTGTATCTACCAAATGAATTTAGCCCTATTCAACTCATGTTTATAGTTTGTTCTTATGATGTGCTGTTACTCAATTGTCTTAGTTTAGGGGAGGGTTGAGCGCCTGCAAACATGTTGAACCCAGCCATATTGAGTATGTCAGAAGTCAGTAACCTGCAATCCAGTGGTTTTCGTGTATTGCTGTGTTTCATACTTTTTTTCGTTTATTGTTTTGTACATAAAATAGGCCATAAGTTTTCCCGTTTAAAGAAGTTTACATTTCTCATGTCGGGGCCTTTCATATCTTACTATAAGGGTATGGGTGACCTATAGTTGGTGACTTCTACGTCATTTCAATACTTTGTCAGCTATCAGTAACCGTGACTTATTGCAATTGTATTTTCTTTCAAAGTATCTTTGAATGCTTAACTAAATTTTGAATTACTAAAATGTCAGCAAGTATTTGCTTAATTATATGATTGATTGATTGATTGTTTGTTGCTCTACGCCGCATCAGCACAAAAAGGCTATATCGCGGCGATGCTTAATTATACAATCTGAAATACAGTTGATTTGAATCGGAATAATTGGATTGATTAGACATTGAAATAAACGAGGCACTTAAAACCCCAACAGTAACTTTATATTGTCGCTTTACTTTCTATGTGTTATGCGGTATGGGCTTTGCTAATTGTTGAAGGCCGTACGGTGACCTATAGTTGTTAATTTCTGTGTCATTTGGTCTCTTGTGGAGAGTTGTCTCATTGGCCATCATACCACTATTTGTTCTGACTTGAAGTTCGGGCTTGAAAACAACGCTCGAAGAGTTATTATCTAAAGACCTAACGACAATGTGTGTGCGTGTGTATTTGATTTTATAATGCGGTTTTTATCCAACGCAATCATAGGTTTGAACGTTGTTTTCAATTTAGACTTGTTTATATTTTTTCGTTTGGGCTTGTATTATATTTGCCTTCGGATTTATATGATCCGTTCATCCTATTTTTACTCTTTCAAAATTCAAGAGTCTATCCTAAATTGAGGTAAATAATATGGCCTTCCAAATATCGTTTAGATTCCTAACATCACTGAAGAGACATTAATTGTCGAAATCCGGATATGGTGTACTAATTTTTGCACCTCATGTTTGCGGTATACCATCTTTTCCGCAAGTTTATTGTTTTCTGTCTGGTAATAAATTAATGATTAGATCTATTTTGTTACATCTTGTGATTTGTTTTTTGGCAATCGCCAATGGCAGTCAGAAGGGTTTAATAACATCAGTTGTTCGACCTGCTAGTCAAATGCGTTCTGTTAAAATATACTTTTTCACTCATTTGGTCTTTTGGAAAATGTTGTTTGTGCTGTATTTAGACCCCTCTACCAAGAAATTTATCTTGCCTGCACACGTATAAAAATTGCGGTTTTTATCCAACGCAATCATAGGTTTGAGCGTTGTTTCAATTTAGACTTGTTTGATTTTATAATGTATGTATTGACAGATTTTCCCGGTAAACCCACCATTGAACCGGAAGGTCCATTCTACCTTACACAGGAGGTTAACCTTACTTGTAGTTCAACTGGAGGGAATCCAGTTCCAAGAATGATATTTTCTTGTAATGGTGAAAACGGAAGGGAGAAAATGAAGTTAGACAAAGTCGTAGAATATTACCTTTCATTGAGAATGGACTCGCACATGGTGAATACAGTTTGTACATGTGTAGTTATTCAATCACAAAATAACTATAAACAGGAAACAACATTCTACCCGATTATATACTCAGGTTTGCGTTAGTTATGAAATATTTACACAAGTATTAAATATGAATCAAGTGTTTTGTTTTGATGAAAATACTATCATTGAGATAAACTCATTATAGAAACCAGGATTAAAATTATCATCTGATTAAAGATCGACTTAGATATAGAGATAGTATACTGATATTCATAGTCCATAGGTCAAGGTTCAATCAAACAAATATGAGTGCAAAACCATCGGAAAGACATGATCTCCACAAATATGGGTTCAAAACCATTTGGAGTGGCATGATACCCATATAAACGCAGTGAAGCCAGGTGCCTCGACAAGCTAATCGTGTCCTATTATTCACGCCTCATACGTTATGTATTACCTAAATTTTACCCAGTAGTCAATGCTCTTACGTTTCGTTGTTACACTGTCGTTTTAACTATGTATAGTTGTCTCGAGCTCATTGACGGAAAATAATACCACATCTCCTGAATTTTACATAGTGAGCGCTGGGGATCTATCGCAGAATTATACTAGAAATTTAAGACACTATACCAATTAAGAGAAAAAGACTGTCATTCGATCAATCAGTTTGAGATGGAGATTTGTTAAGTAATGGTGTTTGTCGTCTTTCCTCATAAAAGAGGGAGAAGATACGAAAGGGAAATAAAAAAAACCATAAGTCAAATACAAATAGACAACACAATGGAAGAGTTGAAATTATATAAAAGAAACAGTTTTTTTTTAATAAGATTTCAGTTGAGGATTAAAAATAATAAACAAGTATATAATGAAGAAAAGTTAAATATTTCGATATTTTTGCAAACTTATTAGTGACTACGTTTTGAAACACTCTAGTGAATCTTCCGAACTTCTAATAAGTCATATTTGACTAACACTCTCCGATGGATATCATCTTGTAATTGTTTTTAGATCAGTTTTAAGAAAGGGTCATATGAAATTGAGGTATCCAATATAAGGAAGAGATATTTAAATGTTCTCTTTAGATATGTTTATATAATCAGCGCCTGAAGTCAGATAATGAACTTCCAACGGTAATTTGAAACGTGTTGTAAATATCATCTGAAGTAAACCCTTTTAGGAACTTCTTGTTTTATGCTAGTGTATATATTTTTTTTTTCGATAAAGAGTCAGTTCAAATTTCAAATCTATAAAAAAAGAGTCTTAGCAAAGCGTAAAAAACATGATAATGTATATTGAGTTTTGTTGAAAACTCCGAACTAATTGAAACTAAAATAAACATTATCATATTTTATTCTATTTCTACTTATATAATACAGACAATTTTACCACAATATCACCACCTGGACCGTATGTTGATGGAGAGAGCATAGATTTCAAGTGTTGTTTTGGAAAAGTAGACAGTCCTAGAACTAATCTATCCTTTCAGTGTCATGGAGAATACGTATCACAACAAATTAACAATGTTACTTGCCTTTATCTGAATGTTACAATTGATATAGACAAGTACAGAACAAAATGCACATGCATAGCTCAGTCGAAGGATATGAGCATCAATGTGAGCTCTGATATTCAACTGGTTATCAACCGATGTAAGTATAACCAATATATATTATATTTATTTCAAGGAAAAATAAGTACAAATCTGTTTTTGTACGATTTTGTTTTTTTGTAATCACGCAGGTTAAAAACTATAAACGAGCACGATCTGATTATCTTTATTATCTACGCGTGTAATTAAGTAAAATAACACGTGAATATAGAATCTTAAAAAAACGACAACAACCTTTCAAGAAATATAGGCAGATGATAGGTAGTAAGAATGTTATGCTACGATAAACACAAACCTCACCGAAAAAAAAATTATTGGATATTTATTTTAGACAAGCTATCTTCAATTGTGCAAGTGATAAACTGCTAGAAAGGCCAAGCACTGTTCAAAGTTGTTTGCACGTTGAATATGAAAATAAATACAAAGGAACTCAATCATTCAGTAATGGAACAAAATATCTAAAAGATAATAATATTGCGAATGAGCTACATTTTATATTACGACATGCTCAATCTTTTTTGAAGATGACCCAGCATTCGAGTTATCGCCATTTTACAAAGTTGTCTTTGGAAACACAACAACACTGACATGCCTTGTACCTGGTTTGCAATACCCCTTTGCATTTGGAAACTGGCAATATAAGAAAGAAAAAGAAGAGAAAAAGCTTAAAGGATCAATTAGCTCAAATACCACAACCGTGTTAACAGTCAGCAATAGCACTTACGTAGAAATGGGGACATACTATTGCACAGTGGTTGATGAAAGAAAAAATGATACTGTTGTAGCAAATGCATCGACAGAGTTAAAAGTAGAAGGTACGTATCAATATTTTCTACAAACTGAAAACTTTTATTAAGTTTTAAACATAAAAATGCGTATGTCCACATTTGGCCTATATACATGATATTTAAACGATAAAGAAAGTGCTGTGAAAATTGTGTTTTTACAATAAACCTTTTTAATTTCTAAACTCAGCACATGAAATGCAATGAATTTTCTTTAGTTATTAAGAAAACAAATATGTTGCTCACTGGTGAAAAGATGTCTTATTTGACAATCATACCACATCTTCTCATTTTTGTATGTCTGATTTGGATGAAATATCTGTCCAAAAGGTAAAATCCACTATAATGAAAATAGTATGCCATCTTTATTTTTTTCAAAACTTTTACTGCGTTATATACTGAATAAAAACAAAAAACATGTAGCATAAGTAGTTAGTCATCTACAAAAGAGTTGCCCATGTTAATCCTCAACGTTATTTGTTAGAATAATAATGAAACCAATAAATGAAAAAAAGGTGTTCGTCGTAATAGAAATGTCGTCGGTCGGGTTAGTAATACAAATCAATTCAAATTCTGCAAAATTCTCAAAAACATAAGGAGAGTGATTTAAGATATCTCCTTCTGGCATTCAAAAAAAGACTGTCATTAAAAAGCTTTTTAACATTGCAACGAAAGCGCATTATTCATCTTTAACTTGTTGTACATTGTATCGAATTCTATCTTCATTCGTTTAATTACAGGACCAATCGCTCTGAAGAAAATTCACAGTAAACAAGTAAACAACACACGTTGCATGCTTATTGCAACGTTTGAGAGCTTCCCAAAAATAGAAATAAAGTCATTGTGGGAAAGCAACAAACAGATTGAATTTCGACAAAGCATATTAAACAGTAACGGTCCTGAAAGGAAAGACAAACCAACCACTAAACAGCAAGCAAACATTCTTCTTGTGGATTGCCTGTCAAGTACTATTTATGGAATGGTTGTTTCAAATGATATCTTTACCGAGAAATTTTACTTTGATATGAAAGGTATATTATAGGAAAACACTAACATGTATAATTATGAATAAATTTACAAGGAGAAATACTGTTCATGTATATCTTCCTCTGGTTTTTTTTTTTTTTTTTTTTTTGCATTTTGACTGTATGAATATAGTTCAGTAAAGAAAAAACGGAATGAACGATAGATGGCTATGCCGTTTTCTTCTCTCCAACCATTTTTTATTTGACAAAACGCCATTTGCATGGGCGCTTATGTTGTTCACTGCTAGTATGATGGACCGAGGTTCAATTTTGACATTGTCCGTATTTGAATTGACAAATATTACTATTGCAGATGTTATCATGAAATATCCTTCCCATTCATTTAGAATCGAATGGACCTTTAATATTTTCGCAAAACGCATTGAGCATATATATTCTAATTCATACTTTACGCTCAATTTTTTAAATGAAACATTTTTTGCAGGTGTAATTTTCAAAATGTCACGAATTTTGAAAATGGATGAACAATTTATAGATGGTAAACTGGCATCTATGACATGTTACGATATCACCCAATCAGAACTGAGTAATCTGGACTTATCATGTGATAATATAACAAGTATGAAACAGGATATTGTAAACGATGCTGCATCTATTAGAACTGAATTTATTGCCGACATAAAGGATGATGGCACTAAATGTAGATGCAATTCCAATCAATCTGAAAGCGAGTCAATACTGCAGATTCACATAGTTCCTTGTAAGTGTTTACAAGTTATCAAGTATACCAGATAATAATCCAAGCATAAGAAGGAAAACATTGACAAAGAATCACCCAATTGTACACAGAGTACTTCGGTTTTTGCTTTCTTATAGGTCTAACCATAAAATCGTACAATGTGATTTCAACATTTATTATTTGGATTTAACTTATCGGAAATAAAATTCAACGGAACATCTTCTTAAACAATAAAATTGAAGCGTTTACGTTTTAGAGTTTATAAAATGACTTATTACAATAAATTTTACAAAACCATAACGATTCTGGGGAATTGTTATTCACTCGGTGCAATGACAATTGTGCATATTACAAGAAAATAACAACAATATTGAATTTATTGTATATGGTGTACTCCAAATCACTCAAACGTCTGAACAAAAGTGTGTAAGAATATTTATTTACACAATAGTAGACGCCAACTCCTTGTTCTACAGGCAGAAACAGAACTCCTCCAATGTTTAAAAGGAAAATGTTTTCACCATAAAATAATCGTTCAGTGTAATGTTCTTCAATAAACTCATCATAGATTCCAGGACTGAAATTTTGTACTCGAGACGCGCGTTTGGTCTACAAAAGACTCGTCACCAGACTGAAAAAAGGTTTTGAAAAATACAGAAATAGGAGTACCTTTAATAATATAAAAGAAATAAGATTAAAGTCAGGTTCAAATGCGTATTATTACAAAATATACATGTGAAAGTTTATGAAGTAAATTCTTTTTAAATATTTCTTAGACTTTATCCACATCGAATGAAAAATCAAAGTAAACGTGAACAAAACAGACAAAAACATGATTTAAATTCGTTTTCCAATCCCTTGATAACAAAAGCAATAAGTCGGCCAGATATTTAAAATTATTTACGACTGCTTACGTGTTGATCTCATATAATATTGATAACCTAATAAGATTAAAAAAAAATGTTTTTCATAAAACGCAAAAGGCGCACAAAAGCATAAAAATTTCAGAATTTGTTATATGATTTGATTTTCATCAATTGAATATTTGTCTGGTAATCTGCCTTTTTTTATTTTGATAATCTCCATTTGGAGTATCTCCATTTATATTTGTATATTAAAATTCTATTCTGAAGTGGGCTCTGGACTTTTCATCTGACAATTTCGGTTTGTTCTGTCTTTGTAATTTCAGACAAAGGACATAATGTATCATATGAAAAGGACGTGTGTGAAAGTAATTCAGAGATAAAACTCGTCTGTCAAGACGAAAACTTACCAGACGTTTTTCACTTTGGAAAGTGGATTCACCATTATAATGATGTAGAAATAGGCCAACGTGATGGATTTTCATCAAGGAAACAGACGTCTATCCAAATACCTTTCTGTACATATGAAGACATAGGGAACTACACATGCACCGTAACTGATTCAAGGAAGAACACAACTGTTTTTAATTCAACTGTTTTTCTTAATGTGCCAGGTTAACGAAGATTTCTAATATATAAATTGTCAATCTTAAGGCAGATGGGAAAGGGGTCTGGATTAAAAAAAACGATAGGTTTTTAATGCTTTGCTAAAATTAGTTTATATCATGATAATGTTAAAAATATGATGAAGACTTTGGGTCATGGAGCTTTTTTCAATTTACAGGTTGTGCAAAATTGTCAGATTTTGTATAGATTATATAAGAGAAAACCAATTTTGTGTAAAAAGAAAGAAAAGTAGACGATATACTTTAGAATAAAATATGAAAAATTAGCTCTTATAGTGTGCTATAAGAAAATGGCATTTTATGACCTTTTGTATTTGATATCGATAAATCTTAGATCCCCGAACCTTTCTAAGATAACTGTTTTCTGTCAGGCGTCAATAATTGACTTAAGTATGCATCATGACAACTTCAATGCAACAACCTACTTATTCATTTCAGGGCCACCCGTTATAGTAAACAGCTCTATTGTAAAAGATAATTCAAAAGCAGAATGTGTACTTAGTGTCCATTTTTATTCTTTTGATGAAAATCCGGCAATTAATTGGTATAAAAATGGAAAATTGTTACATTCATCGGAACGTCAAAGACCAAATGTCAGTCCAACTACTCATTATGTAAATATGCATAACACTGAAGTTCCAGTTAAAGCAAAGATTGCAACACTTCATCTGAAACCAGGATGTGATGTAGAAACATCTATATACCGCTTTACTGTGAAAACTGCAGACTTCTCAACATCTCATACTTTTAAAGAAAATGGTGAGTATATGATTGATGTTTTGGAAAGTTTGTTATCCTACATTTTTACATTTTCGACATGTGACTGCATAAGCAACATACAATTTGCTTGTACTCTTTTTAATTCCTAGTCGTTCTTTGATTTGCTTTTGTAAATGACTATATTTTATAATGTCAAACAAAAGAACAATTTCTTATTGTCTGTTCTTAATTAATATGGTTATTGTGGCGTGTGTTGTTCAACCACAGACACAAAAATACAAACCAACAGTTTAAATTTCTTAATAGACAAACCTATTGATTCGCCAACACAAACTTCTTTAAATACCGGAATGAACTCATGTGATGTAAAAACAAAAGAGGGGTAGAAGAAGAGGAGTGATTGTTTCTACGATTATTGAACATCATATCATCGTCATCTATTGCAGAGATATTCAACAACGTTTAAACAAATCATAGTGGCGTGAGTTAAAACTTGCGAAGAGGATGCCTCAACTTTTAGAGTGTTGTGTCTTTTCAAGAGTTGTGTAAACTTCCTTATAAAAAAAGTGTACTGGTATGGTTGTAATTGTGTATGATGCATGAGGAATGTTTTATAGTTTATTTTAAGTTCATTTTAGAATAAATGTATATTGAAATTTTCAATTACCTCAAACACGTTACACTGTGTGTATAATTTAAATAGTTCAAATTTAGTATGTGTATGGGGAATAGTGTATTGTGTAATTCTGTAAGGTGTATTGGTGCATTATGTATTGTGTTTTAGTGTATGGTATAACTGTAAGTGGTTAATTCACGCCATTCAATGACTGTAGCTTCCTTCTAGGTAGCAAACCTCTGTATAGGGAATCATTAATGGGAATGTTAGAAACGCAAACCTCATAACACTGTAGCAACTTGGAGATACTAGTTTATATTCCATATTAATATGTTGCTTCGATGTTGCTACAATAAAATTGAAAATGCTCAGATGAAAAACTAAAGTCGACAAAATATTTCCATACTCCTAACAACAAAACTATTATATTTAAATTTACATGTGTACGCTATTTTATTTAACGCCATTTTGTCCCAGGTTATAGTTGTCTTTTTGACATTGTTTTACATCCCCTTTTTTATTAATATTGTATTTATATTGTGCCATAGATCAAATTTATTCGTTCAGTGTATGTTTACTTGTTTTTGTTGATATGTCTTTTTGGTCGAGTTAAGCCATTTCAATATATATTTTATAGTGTGTCTTTCTATGTTGTAATGTTACACTACTATTTCATGTTAGGACGAAGGTTGGTGCCTGTTTAAACGTTTAAACCCGCTGCATTTGTTTGCACCTGTCCTAAGTCAGGAACCTGTTGTTCAGTGGTTGTCATTTGTTGATGTGGTTCATAAGTGTTTCTCGTTTCTCGTTTTTTATATAGACTAGACCGTTGGTTTTCCTGTTTGAATTGTTTTACACTAGTCATTTGGGGCCCTTTATAGCTTTCTGTTCGGTGTGAGCCAAGGCTCGGTGTTGAAGGCCGTACTTTGACCTATAATTGTTAACTTTTTACACATTGTGACTTGGATGGAGTGTTGTCTCATTGGCACTCATACCACATCTTCTTATTTCTATATGTATTTCTTTATTAGATAACACAGTGCGCAAAGTGTTAATACTCTCACTGATAATAGCATCAGGAATTTTCATAGCAGGACTGATCATAACAATATGCAGAGCAACCAAGGGTATGTAAACACTGATTTATGAAATAAACAATGCTTGTAATTTAGTACACCAGACGCGCATTTTCTCTACATAAGACATGTCAAATGCAAAATCACAATCCATGTTGCAAACCGAAAGTGTCTAAGTAATTTCCTGATGGTCATATGATATTTGTGTTGTGTTGTTGAAGTATTTTCCATTGTTGGAACTGTGCTATTACTTCTCCTTATATTTTTTTCGGTATTTTAATATCAGTAAGCAAGTCCATGGATTCGTCCGGCAATGAGAGGCTAATTTGATTTGCTTTTCTATTTCCAAGAGTTTTCCCCAACAAAATATGGCACACACAAACTCTTTACTCACTGTTTGTCTGTCACAAGCGTTTATAGCACAGTAGTTTCTACAGTTTATTTATGATTAGAATGAAACTTAACAGGATATCTTCATTCAGTAATAAGTGGTATATTTGCCTTCTTAATTAAAGATCAAATTTATCTTAAGTTGCCAACAGCAAAAGATTGACCTTTTCACATATTGGAAGTTTGTTTAGATTAATCTTCCCAGTGGTCTGAATCGTTGGAGTGTTAGGAATTTCGACCAAAATTGCTTATGATTTCAAAGTTTTGGGAGCATGGGTAAGTTTTAGCGTTACTATTTTTGAATATGAGACAGGAAAAAATCTGTTTTTCTCTGCTGTCTCTTCAGTTCCTATTAAATCGTATTTCTTTATCGATATATTAGAAATATTTTATACGAACATAACTACGAATAACTTTCATTAGATACCTGATTTTTCAATTCGTCTGTTGCTGTTTAATGCTACATTTCAACAAACTTTTGTGTCATTCGCACCCTGCGCTACCATATCGATATAGAATTATTGTCTTATTATTGATTGATTGCACAAAACTATATGTTGCGAATATACTCTTATGAAATAGAAATGAAAAATATCGTAATTCAATTCAAGTTGATAGTTTAAGACTCATTTCTCAATACTATAGAGCACAATATTACATTAAATGTATGATATGTATATAAAATGGAAAACTTTTACATAATTACAGAAATTATAACATCGTATCATTATACCAAATCATATGAGAACGCATTTTTAAATTAAAAAATTTCACTTAAAAATGTGAAATTGAAATCATTCCAATGAATTGCGTCAACTTAACAATCGCACCTGGAATTCAAAAAGTACAAAGAAATGGTAATTTCTGATTGGATTGAGAAATTTTCATTGAATTATAGTAAATACATTTAATAAATAGAAATTCCAATACCAATATCTCTCTTTGTAGAATTATAATTTCTATTTTTCTTTATCATTTAACTATTGGAATGAAATTATTAGTCATTACCTAATCTGTGAAGTTTAATCAAATTGTAGTGAATACCGAAAAATTTGTTTGTGACTGTTCTGTATTGTACAATTTAGTATTTTAAGAAATAGTTTACTTAATTTATAGGTACAAAAGACAAATTCTGGCAAATCAAGAAGAGGTAACTAACTATATGTCAAAGATAAAAATAATTAGGATATGAAAGCAATTACAAAAGATAAAAGAGATATGTGTACATGTCGGGAGCACCATCCCAATGACATAAAAAGACATCAAGAGATGAACATACTGTGACAAAACAATATGTCAGTTTATGCAGTTTAACACAAACTATCAAATATTTGGCATTATTAATAAATTTACTATTTGAAGCTATAGCTTCAATTGAATTTTCAAATATTTGGCTCAGATCGTCACTGAAGAGACGTTAATTGTCAGAATACATTCTGTGCATTAAAATTAGTACTTTTAATGTTATAACGACAACCACTGAAGATGTTCCGAATTGAAACAGGCACATGAACATGATCTATATCCGCTCCTTTTTGGTCTCGATTAGTGTAATGATACGGTATAACAGTATGTGCAGTTACAAGTCAGTATAAAAAAAATCACGCAACTATATAATATCGTTATAATAGAAATCCGAAAAATTGATATAAGTAATACCGTATCAAACAATGCTCACACATTGAAAGCGAGATCTGAAAAGTATTTATAAATTAAGGCGACTGTTATTAACCTATGTTCAAATCTCGTAAATCGAAAAGGGGAAAAAGATACTAATGGGACAATCAAAACACATAAGTCAAAAGAAACAGACAACACAATGACAAAAGGAAAAAGAGCATGAAACAATAGCCATCCACAAAATAATTAACAGAAAACTAAATATCTAGCAACACGAATCGCACCAAAAACGGGATGAAATAATGCCACAGTAGTTTACCAATGTCCAAATCTCGTAAGACGATTAGGATGAAAACACTGTCAGCAGGTCTTGCACCAAAAGCGTTATCTGCTGTATCGCTTAATCTGTGGATTTTGAAATATACTCTCCAACACTGAAGTATCATTAAGTCAAAGGGTATAATATTGTTAATCATATAGCAAATTATGCCATTACACAAATATTTGATAATAAAAGAATAAATCTGAATTCAATAAAATGTAAAGGGAAAACGTCTGGTTAATATTTGACGGTCATTCTTATAAAGTTGTTGCACTGTTAATATGAAAACTAAAATAGTAAAACAAAATGAAAAAATAAAGATTGTACAACAACGCCAAAAGTCAGTTAATCAAGGAGTGATTTATACAAATATTAATTAACAATTTATTATAACTAATATCCTTTATCAGTATCATATGTCGGATGTGAAATGGCGACAAATCTATCGTTTAAAACCCTTTATATGACGCAAACTGAACACCATTTACCAAAAAATGACCTATGTGTTCTGTAATAAATTTAGCATTAAAAACTTGCAGGAGGAAAATCCACCTTTGAGAAATAATTAATAAAATACAATCAATTGAACGTATTTTCAAGAAAATAATACAAAAATATCAACCCTCAAGGGCTAAAGTTTGACGATAAATATGACAATAAGACTTTATAAATGTGGGGTGTGTCTGAAAAGCTTTTCTGGATTTACCTTGATCAAGAATGCTAAAACTTAAAAAAGAAAAGAATTGAAAGCCAAGTGTATGTAAAAATTGACTACGTGATTAGCTGTAAATCGTTCTATGTCGTACAGAGAATAGAAGATATCAAATGGTAATCAGTGATCATTGGTCGATGAAGGACATAAAACACGATAGCCAAATGAAAATGGCGCAATAACGAAATGGAAAAATCAATTCAGAAATAAACTTTTGAACAAAACTATAGGTTGTGTTACTCGCATGCACAAAAAAAGACTTCAAATGCTTCAGAAAGTGATCCAAGACTCAATATTTTCCAGTTAAGTACGGCTTCTACATTGAAATCATCATCCCGCTCGATGTTTGAGTTTGATCCTGTAAGATATCAATGTTATTGAAAATATGTTTATGTTATATTAATATGATTTGATATATTATTTTTAGTCTGAATAGTACTGTAGCCAGAAGACGAATTGATACCCAGTTCTATGAAGAAGTTGGAATGGTTATTGCAAATATAAGTATGACTTATCTTATTTATATTTAAATAGAATACCTTCTTTATTTACATTTAAGAAAGTTTAATTCATAGAAGTAAAAGACATGATATAATGACCTTAAAAATTGAAAGGCAAAAAGGGCAGTAAACCTTATCGTTATTTCGTAATCTGCGACACTTGACCCGAGAATTTTTTAAGCTTGAACTATTGACGTCATACAACAATCATTTTTGCATTGTTGCGTCAGACATTTTATGCTATGACATCAAAATTTTACGGGAAAGTCTATGACAGCCAGAAATGGTGGACAAACCGCGATGAGGTGTATTTAAATAGTCCTGTTATAAAGTAGGTCTTTCAAAATTGCAAAAATCCCTTGAGCGAACGTTAATTTGAATGTTTTGTGAGAGTTAGCAATTACTATTAGGATTAATTATATATATGTATGTTAATGTATATGGTGTTGTTTCAGGGCAAGCAGATGAAGGAAACACAGGACATAACAGAGATACATTGACAGACAGTAACTATGAGCAGATTCCATTTGATAGAAACTGATGATCCTGCACAAAAGTGAAATATATTGTTGTTGTACATAATTGAAAAAAAAAAAACCTTGAAGCTAGTTATCAAAATTATATTTATAATCATTGTATCATTAACATTCATTCTAGATACATGTGTGTCATTTTTATATTGTTGTTTACTTTTAGGAATGAAATCATATGTTTAATGTTTTATTATGAAAATGTGCTAATTTTTCAATTTTCATAAACGCACAAATTTATATACGAAACATCTGAAACGTAAGACTTTTTTAATCTATTCATTCTAATATGGTATATTAAATATTAAAAATGTAAGATGGTAATAGAAAGTAAAATAGCAAAAATACCGAACTCGAAGGAAAATTCAAAACAGAAAGTCCTTTATCAAATGGAAAAATCAAAAGCTCAAACACATCAAACGAATGGAAAACAACTGTCATATTCCTGACATGGTACAGGCATTTCCTTGTGTAGAAAATGGGGGATTAAACTTGGTTTCACAAGTATATATATATAACTTTATCCTTATTTGGTATCATTAGATTGTGCATTGTCTCTCTGTACAAGTCTAAGTGAACATAGTACTATATAGGATAAGATCGATTGTGAAGTGTAAATTTTACAATATTTGCAAATATGCATTAGCTGTATCATTGTTTAAGGAAACGCATTTACTGTAAAAGATATGTTGTATCATTTTTTTTGTTGATTTCCATTATGGAAAACTAAAGATATTTGTGCATTTGTTTTAACTTTAATTTTTGTTTAACTAGAATATTCTAGTATACAGAGATCATATGTTTTAAAATCTTATTACACTCTACTGATTTTACAAACCTTTTATAGACAAGATTGGAAAGAAATTGATTGTGTAATGTAATTCTACTCTTTATAATTGATTTCTTTGAATAATTTATTCTTTGAACAGAAATCTTTTAGAACATTTTTAAAAAGTTTTAAAGGAGAATGATGGGCACTAAGAAAGTCGGAGAAACGTCACGTTCTTTAGAGGATCCAAGCAAAACAAATGATCCTAAGAAGAAGAACATACGACAAAGAGACGTCCTTGCTGCAATGCTGGTTGGATATATAGTGGGAATACTGTTGATGATGATGATACATTTTATACTTCAGAAGAAATGTGCAAATTGTACCTCGGGAAGTACAACAAGCTCTCTTGGTAGTAAGTTCTATAGACTATTTACTCATGTATCTACACTTTAAAGGGAAATTACTTTTTTTTTTAAATGTATCGGATATTTTTAAAAACAAATCTTGCATTGTTCTTCATCAGGGGCGTAGCTACTCGGAGGCACGACAGCACGTGCATCCACGTCATTTTCACACAAAAAAAAACAGAGAGAGAGAGAGAGAGAGGGACAAAATTAACATATAGGAATTGATCTTTCTATGTATGAATTTTAAAAACTACGCAAAGAATAAAAGCAAGAGGAATACACATGCAGCAAAATTTTTAATCCTTTAAGACATGTATATGTACGATAAATACATACAACTGGTGTAAACTTAGCGGAACTTTTTATATTACGGGCATTATTTAGAAAATACCACCTAGTACATAGTTGCTGGTACCACCACCATAACGTATATTCGCCTTGGGTGCAAAAAAAAACATCATCCCTTTAGGGTTAACAAAAAAATTGAAAATTATTATTTTTCGCTTCGCCCCAAAGCACACAAATTACTAGAACGAAGACTCTTCAACTCGTATCGATCCGGGGAAAATTACAGTTACTTTGTGAACTAGTTCAAAACTGACCAAGTATGTAGGTCTTGACAACATCACGTCAACGTATTCTCGTCCTGGTGTGCATGTAATATTTGCTACGGGACATTAATAACCATTCAATCAATCAATAGTTTCCGTATACTTGCAGTTGAGAAGTTGGAACTGCTGTCATTATAAAAAAAAGTACACATTTTCCAGTACATGCATTACGTTTTTATCTATTTTACAAAATAAACCATCTTGTATATAGATTCGATAATTCGAAATAGTTTCTATATGGGCCGGCTATTCGAATAGTTGATTGTGAAGGCATTTAGATAGATTGTTAATTCTAACTCGTTTTACTGGACTATTTGGTTATTCAATTTTATAATGAATTTTCTGTCCGAGTATATTAATTAGCTGGATAATTAACAAACGCAGATCATAAAAGATCGTCATCAAAGTACCATTCCCTCTGAAAAAGTTCATTAATTTCAACATCGAGAATTCTTAACTGCGTAAAATTAGAAATTCCTATCTCTCTCTTGTAGAGTTTAACCACAAAAATTTTAAAACATCTAAATACATATGTTAAGCAGTATATTGGAGTATGTGTCCACCAAGTATTTGGTATCCAATGATGTTTATGCTAACAGAAACTCCACATATAGAATTGTGTTTATGTCTATTGTTTGTTTTTTATACATCTAATTTGCTCAATACAAATACTAGCATATGGAACAAATCTCCGTGATTTTAAAAGCTCTCACAGCGTACAAAAAACGAAAACGACAATGTTTATTTCATTCGATTCGAAGTTGAACAAATAGTTGCCCTAAAAAAAACACAACAAAGATGACCAAGTTTTATTACGGTTGGGATTGTTTTGAAACGCTATATATGCGGAGCTTTTGGGGGCTTTGCCTCCCTAGTCCCCCTACCAGGGCTTTGCCCTGGACCTCCTGGGGGAATAAGGCGGCCCCAGAACCCTCGCCCTTTAGTTTGTGATTCCACTTCATTAAGGAGGTAGCTACGCCCCTGTTCATAAATATGTACACATATGGCAGCGCTTGTAAATGCTGTCTCAATAATTATACGATTGCTTAAAACGTTACGTTGTATTATTTGAAAAATACCATGAAAACACTGACAATGTCCATCATATATAAAAAGTAGGACTTATTGATATTGTTGTAGGATTTTTTTAAATACTTAACTATGTGTAAGCTGTGCTAAAACATTTTATTTACTTTTTTAAAACATAATTTGAAATAAAACGAATATTACACATGACTGGCATACGCACAACTAGTGTTTATGTGACAACCTTCTTCTGCTTCGCTTGTGGTTTTGTTAGAAAAGACAAAAAATATAAATCATTTCTTAACATTAAACCCTACAAAAGACGAAATAGTTATTAAAGATTAATATCGTAACGATTGTGCTCCAAAATATTATAATTGGAAATTCAAACAATGATTGTTGATAAATTTTAATTTGTTGAAGATCGCTAGCAGAAGAAACATGGTTGTTGCATAAATATTATAAGAAACGCCAAATATACCACATAGAAAAAACAGATCACATCACTTTTGGAGTATATGTCAGAAATTAAAATTTTAAAGTAAACTTTACAAACAATAGATAGAAACTTTACCAAAAAAAGATGAAGCGTGACACGTCTGGTATAAGCAGATACACATAACCTCAAAACGGAGAGAAACATAGTGTGTTGACAAGATAAGCATCCCATGGAACGGAAGCTTCGTCCTATTAAGACTATTCCAAAATGAAAATAACACTTATGAAGTATGAATTCCGATACTAGGAGAAAACTCGCAACGTGGGTTTTTAAGTATATAATGATACATATGTTAACTAATAATATTGAAATAAATGCAAAAAAATATTATATTTTGATATAAAAGCTTGCGTATCTCCTACTTTCGTATTCTAATATGTGTCATTTTGGAAAATTTTGTAGACTACGATTTTATTTCAGATGGACTGCAGGACTCATGTTTTGAAGGATGGATTATATTAGCTGGAGAGAAGACTTGTTTCTTTGATAGCTATTTCGACGTAAACTGGACAGTTGTAGAGCCGGTAAGTTCGTATTTTGTAATGATATTCATGCAAATATCACCTGCTAACTTTACTCGCAGTTAATGTTTACATGTCATTTTCTAAGTATGTATCTGACATATCTTGTTTGTGTGGCAAAAAGATTGCGATTCACAACTAATGCCTAATCCACATTGATGGCCATATCTATAGTTGTGTATCAGTAGTGTTCATTTCTATCACCCCTTTCCAGTTTGCATAAGTGTTAGTGGTCAGTGCATATAGTGTTTTCTTCGTCCGCACGTCAGTGCTTTTGAAATTAAACAGTTGTCCGGACATTTTTTATTTTGCTTTGAACATTAGTGTAACTATAATGATGACTTACGGATCGAGTTTCGTTCTAGTTGACCTACTTTTCACAGAAATAACAGCCCTTGGAAAATTTCATATCCAACTTTTTTTCTGTTCTATAACTTTAACAGAACTATTATAAACTGATACAGTGTGGTTGAACTTTTGAACAAATTAACGGCATTCATATCGATAAATTGTGTACCCTTTCCAGACTAGTCTACTTTCTCTCGTTCTCGTGCTAAGCTTTAACTGTTATGTTATGTGTGAATGTAAACGTTTAGGTAAAGGCAGATCTAAACTGCAAATAATGTTACGTCAATCAAATAAAAGACAACACTTTCTTACACCTTTCATATATCATGGGGCTCCAGTTTCATATATATCCACTTCTTCTATATATAAATTTCTATTCAATTTAATCAAATAACTGAATTAACTTTACCGCGGGGTATAATACAATACATATACTACATACATTTGTGAATAATGTACAAAAACCAAAGAAATAGCTTGGATGACTACCTTTTGTGGTTATATATTTCCTTAATCTAAAGTTTTCAAGTACAACGTTGTTTGAAGAATTAAATAATCTACCGCGTTTTTAGGTATTTAGGTTTGAACAATAATAATCAGTTGGAAAAAATTATATCACTATTTGAACAGTACTAGGCATAATGTAGTGGTATTCGTCACCGATGTCATTTGATTCACAGATGTTGTATTTTCTTTCATTTGTTGCAGATTCATTCCATATTTTCGTCTCAACTGTCAAGTGATTACTTCAACGAATAAAATTGGAAACAAAATACATGGTTATATAAAAAATTATATGGTAAAATAAAAGCATATTTTTTTTAATTTATGATCACTTTTACCACCCATTTGTCGACTTTTCAATTATTCCTATATGCCAAATATTTGACATTGAAAATCTAAAATAGTTTTCATTCACATTATCCACTTTGTTTCAAATAATTGTTTTAGTAAATTAAAAGCAATTTATCAAACTATGAGACGACTTATTTACCATTTATAATTCTTCTCGTGTGCCAACTTCTGAATAGACTACTTAACTTACAGTTGGCAGTAAGATGCAAATAGCATAGATCAAAACTTACAATGCACCTATTCTAATAATCTAAGTTATCGAAGTCAATTACTTCTGATGCCGTTTCAATCTTTTCAAATAACCTATAAAAAAACAAATCTATTCTCAGAATACCATACATATCTTTCTTTGCATGTTCCTTTTAGTATATCATTGTGGAAGGAAATGATCCACTTTACCTGAACAAAATCTTAAATATTTGTATTCCTTCACTGTTTCATTTTGCTCAAAAGCAATGTCAATCCATCTGAAATATTTTCTTTAGAAAAGTCTTATTAATAATGATTTTCAAATGCCAATATTTACATTATATTGCATATTCATCCGACATAGACTGTATAAATAAAACCTGTTGTAAAAATATAACAGTATCATCAGCCTATATAAATATATATAGTTATTATATATATTTACCTTACATAAAGATTTCAGATGAAAAGAATTCAATACTATATTATTTCTATTTCAAAAATAACTAATACGAGAGATGGAAAGAGTTTTTCCCGGTCTTATTCCCAGTTCGCAAAGGATTGTCGGACCCATGTAATTGTGAATTCGTAGGTGATTTTGCATTCAATGCATTATCATACAACTTCTGTATATCTCGAAAGAATGTTCCGTTCATGTAACGTTACCTTCGAGTAATTTATATTCGCAAAGGCTTATGCAGTAAGGAGGAAAATAGTTTACCAAGTGTTGACAAAAGAGTATTTTTACAATAGTTGCGAGGATCCAATTGTCATCTTTGATTTTAAACAAAGGTATATTGCTTTACATTTTTTTAAACAGGCAAGATTACTGTTCAAACTTTAGAATAGAGAGTCGAAAGATACCAAAGGAACATTCAAACTCATAATTAGAAATCTTTTTTTTGTTTCAGATAACAAAAACCTGAATCTTTATCTGACTCAGCTCTAGGGGCTCCTTCACTTATTGAAATACGTCCTTCAACTTTTCAAAAGAATTGGTATATCAATTGAGTTATCATTCAAACATTCCATACCGCTTAACAAAATTAAAGTACTGTTTTTTTTAATTGTGAAATGGATACATTTTGTATATATATATGGTTCTTATCTACAATGATGATTAACTCAAATATATTTGTCGATATCAAAATAACTTTTAAAGTGATGCTAACGTCGTGCTTTATGTTTTTATTTCATCTATTATTAAAAGTAATATTGATTTGAAATATATAAAACAGCATTTTAAATTTGAAAACTAAATGTTTATGCGTGTTGCCTAGTACTGCGAAAACTTCATAATAATTTTTCTTCTTAGCTATCAGATCTATGAATAAGAGGCGTATTAAGTTCCTACTTTAAACATGTTGAATTAATGATGTAAACGCCTACATAGATCCACAAACAATTTTCAAATTCCCAAAAAGCATTTTATTTTACATTTCGTCAGACATTTAGATTTGTCTACCCTTGAAATTTTGTAGTCACATTTAATTGACACTGCTATCGATTCCTAAATAACTGTTCATGTCCGGTCAAATGTTTATGGTCTTGCGTTTTTAAACTTCATATTCAATATCCCAACCCTTAGAAAAATGGTCACACCACTGTCCCAGGTTAGGGGAGGATTGGCGCCTTCAAACATGTTTCACCCCGCCACATTCTTTATGTGCCTGTCCCAAGTGAGCAGACTGTAGTGCAGTAGTTGTCGTTGGTTCATGTCTGTCTTGTTTGTTTTTCGTAAATTGTTTTGTAAAAATTAGGCCGTTAGTTTTTCTCATTTGAATTGTTTCATATTTTTCATGTCGGGGCCTTTTATAGCCCACTATACGGTATGGGTTTTTCTCATTGTTGAGGGCCGTACGGTTGCCTAATATTGCTTACATCCACTTCATTTGAATTTTGGTGGATAGTTGTATCATTGCATGGTAATCATACCACATCTCCTTATTTATATATATAGTACAGACAACTATAGCTATCACTGGAGACCATATGTTGACCTGTTATTTCATTCATTTTTGTCCATATTAGATTGCTGTCGCATTGGTGTATCCCACGTCTCTTTTCATTTACATAAAAAGTAAATTAATGGATGTCTGAAAATCAATATTGAAACTATAGATGCCAATTTTTTGCCAAACAGTATGCCATTTATTTACAAACTATGACACTTTTTCAATGAAGACACTTGTTTGCACTGCATGGTGAATAAGATCTGTTAAACAAAACTTTTAGAAAAACGTTATAAAAAATGAAAACAACACTTTTTATATTGCATACATCCGAAGCGCTTTTCTGGACTTAACTTCATCCGGAACGCTCAAAGTCGAATATTTAAAAGCCAAAGATGTTTAAGAAACGAAACAGCTGAAGAGCTATATGACCAAAAAGGTTCTAAAAATAATGACCAAATCCATCTAAGGTCAACTTTGCCTGGGGGAATCAGAGCCTTATTAGTTTAAACTGTACAGTCTAGACACTTAAATAAATCATCCTATTGACATTGATTTAATGTTATTAAAGAGTAAAGTGCTCAGTATCGTCTGTCTTTTCTTGTTACATAGTATGAAACCAAGATGATTATCACAATACGGAAAACAACATGTATTTAAGTGTGTATTTACATATACCAGTGGCGTAGGAGTAGACTGAAAAGTAGGGGGAGGGGCAAACTTTTGAAAGTGACAAGTGAATAAACGTGTTCTATATTCTAATAGTCTAGAAGTTAGTCAGTGTCCTCTTTCGTTTTCATTTTCTATATTCAAAAGTTTTTGTCAAAAAGGGGAGGGGCAAAAACAAAAACATAGTCCCCCACTTTTTGAAAGTGAAATGAAATTGCCACCCTTAGGTTTGATACTGTTCGTTTAGATTAAACTTTAAATTTTCACAGAATACCAAACTGTTTTGCATGGTTTTTGCTTTCGATGCCAACGACTTCTCGTATATATCTTTTTCGCCTTGTGAACATTTTCTTTGCCTTTTTATATTACTAGCAATTTTACTATATAATTTCAGGAGGCCGGTACCAACGAAGTTGATGAGTATTTTCAGAAAATCAGACAGATTCAAGGTAAATTAATACTGGACGATAAGGGATCTAGAGCCTTGCCTTTTATCGAAATAAAAAAAAAATCACGTAAAACATCTACAAAATTAAGTCTGGAAACCCCTTATTTTAAGTGGAGCTTCCTAGAACTCCCTTTTAGAAAATCTATATTATCGTTTGTATATCGCGAAGAATGTGATTTATACAATTTGATTAACATACAGCTTCTTTGTCCACGCTTTGCTTACAAATATCTGCCAACGATCCGTTCTACTTTCTGATTAAACAATCTTTCAGGGTCCTCCGAGTTTTGCTGTAATGATGCACACCTTCAAAAAACTTGAAGGCAGAAATTTCATTGGTTTATTTAATAGTAGTTAAAACAGAAAGTAGAACGGAGTGTTTTTGGATCATTGTAAGGGAAGCGTGGAAACGGTCTGAATTGCAATCAAATTGTGATTAATATATAACTGTTTGTCCTTTTTAGATATCAATGATGATATACTTTGTTTGTCCTTTTTAGATATCAATGATGATATACTTGTTGGCACTGTATTTAACAACGACAGAGGATTTTACCAATGGATAGGTGGATCTGGTTCCAACAATGGCACCCTACCTGCAGCTAACAATACCGTTGCCTCACCAAACGCTACAAACATCTGCGTGAGTGACCTTCAAGAAGCGCCTATTGAATGGGGATTGAATCTGTTGGGAGCAGAATCAAATGACACGTGCTTCATTTCGTGAAGTTAGAAAATAGAAAACTCATCTGTATATATTCTGTACATAGCATTAACTTCGTAGATTTTTTATTGCATTTCTTTGGTGTATCATTAAAATGTATCTGTTTATCATTTATAATAAAAAACGTAGTTAACTTTTTAAACATAGTTCTATGCAAGGATTGCATCAATAATGAAACTGATTTTAAAAACATCCTATCTTTACTTTCAAATTGATTTAAAAAAGCAATTTTTTGTCTTCCTCACAAGCACGAAAAATCGCTGCCGAAAAATTCCAACCACTTAAACATGATAAAGTGATTCGTGCCTGAAATATTTGATTTTAATACTCCAAATATCACTGACCATCAATCATTTTTCTGTTATGAGACGAAAAAATAACAAAGAAACTTTTTCCTTATGATTTCTGCACATTCTCAAATCATTTCATTGTAAAATAGTTACATATTTTTGTTGTTTTATTTTTCAAATTACACTTCGTTTGCAAATACCATTAAAATGTTATTATCTCATTATATATCAGTGCTTGCTGTTGTAGTTTTTACCATTGGTTCTTCCTGTTATATTGGACGAGTTTCTTAATTTGTTGTTCGCTATTGATTTATAGATGATTTCACTTGATATGCGTAGCTAAGGGACATAACTCTGAAAATCACTGGTACGTTTGTGTCAAACCATTTCAAACATATATTCTAACCTTCTTATAAACACAGATCATTTAAAATCTGAATCACAAGAATGCTGAATAGTTATCAATGAAACTGTCTATTACAAACACTTTACTGATTTTATCTCCCATAAGCCAGGTGAACCCCCTACTACAACGTCGGTAAATTAATTATTTGGATGCTAGATACTCGTTCAATCATACTTTTGTAAATGAGAAATCAATAGTGTTATTCAGCAAGATTTTTCTTCAATCAGAGAATGAACTTAACGATTTTTTTCACCCGATGTAGTATCAAGATTTGTTTGGTATACAAAGTTATTTTTAAATAGTCACCTTTTTCCGAAATCTTACTCAACTTTACATTGTTTTTCTCTTCAATCAAACATGTTTGCATCATATATCTATTTTCATTTCATATTAATTTGTATTTCTCGTCCCTTTTTAATGTTTATGATAAAATATATGTTTATCTATTACTGAGTTTGTTTTAATATATCTCAAACCTATACTGCTATGGGGCATAAACCTGAATGTCTTAAAATGTTTACGTTTATTTCAAAATAGGGAAGCTAGGTAGGGAGTGTATGTATATTGGTTTTTTTTTTTTGTTCGATGTGTGATTACTATCACATAATGTTTGAGCAAATATCTGGTAAAAAATATTGAGTATCAGTCTGAAAAAAACCATCACATGCCGCTTTCACTGACCAAATTATCACAACTGTCTTGATGCTGGAGCAAATAAATGATAAAACTGGCACATGATGATTGGGTGACGGATAAACTATCCAATGCTGCTTATCGAGTAACATAAACTTTCGCATGCTACTTGATCGAGTAATTGAACAAATATCACAAACTTCGTTAACAAGTTACTTGATGAACTATCACATGCTGCTTTATTGAGTAACTGATAAAACTATCGCATTTTGCGTAAACGGGTAACTTATCAACTATCACAAGGTGCTTTATCGAGTAATTTATCAACTATCACATGCTGCTTTTCTGAGTAACTGATAAAACTATCACATGTTGCGTAAACGGGTAACTTATTAACTATCACATGCTGCTTTATAACTAATTAAACCATCATATGTTGCGTTAACGAGTAACCTAACAACTTTCACATGCTGCTTTATCGAGTGACTGATAAAACTATCACATGTTGCGTTAACAAGTAACTTATCAACTTTTACATGCTGCTTTATCAATTAACTGACAAATTATTATGCAAATAAAACGATCACAAGGTGATTTTACAAACAAAACATGCTGCTTTTACTGACAAAATGCACATATACTTAAAAAGCGAACAACGTATATAACCCGTCACTCACTCACATGTAGATCTTGTGCTAGTCTGTGGCTCCCTACGGTCGTCGATCACTATGAAGATTACTCTGCAACCAAGCCCTATAGTAATTTATGAATATGCTACAAATATGGCAAGATTAAGGATTAATTACTTTCCTGCTAGACTAACTAACTTTTTTGTATAAAACAGGTTAATTTCTATATTTGGAATGTTTAATCCATCATCTCTTGACTACATAACTTATTTCGTATACGCACAAAAAAGGGCGACCCTCCCAGAACTTTTGAAAAATTGCAGTCGGTATTTCAAATTTTAAAACACAAGGCTATGCGATTCTTTCCAAGCGCTATAGGCCTGATAAGAAATTTATTTCAATTTCGAGTTGAAAAAAGATCTTTGATAGTTGTTTTACAACTTTTGTAGACTCGGTGATGAGATAAGCTTTGTATCTTATACAGACAGTCGTCTATTATTGAACTGCTTACGTGTAGATAATGGAAAGAAATGATATACCGTAATGGCAACGTGTGGCTTTCAACCAGGAGTAAAGGTTCACGCCGCACTTTAAGTTTAAGATTACCGTTAACATCGTTCAGATGTCTTTTGTGATGTTGGGTTGCTGTTTCATTGAGCAAATCCCACTAATAAACTAAAGAACTCCGGTCCTCCGAAAGGGTAAATTATTCTTGCTACAATAGTGACATCTATCGTGTTATACAAAAGGCAAATAAATCTTATACGGTGCTATACGTGTGTAATCAACGAACTAATGAAAGGATACAAAAAATTACATATCGTGTGTGACGGATATCCAAAAAAAGGCTAGGAAATTCGTGTTGATGGTAAAACTTCGTATAGTAATGATGTCGATTTTATCATTAGGAACCTTAATTTGGTAAGATGTGACCCTCTATCAAAGAAATCTTGCTTGGAAGCACAAGCTCAGTTGTGTTTATCACCTGAACGATATCGTATTCAGTTGCATTTTAGTTCAAAAAGAAAAGGTTAATTAAAAAAGAGAGCATACATTTTTAAAAGTCAATGTTTTTTTCGATGTTTTACATGATTCTGACTGCTGTTTTCACACGGCATTAGACCTTATTTACATGACAGCTATGTACTCTATAGTTAACAAAATTAAGTTCATCGGATATTCGTGGTGGTGTCGGGTGTACATATATCATTAAGCAGGTGATGCTGGAAGGTTGCAATATATAAATGGAAAATTCACAATTGGAAAATTGATAAGCTTTTTTTTTTGCAGAGTTAAGCAAACAATGCATTACCTTGCGAAAAACAATTGTAGAGACGACCATATTTAGTGACCTTGTACTAACGATGCTACACTTATCGTCAATACTAATTAGCAATAACAGCCGTGGTTTACCGGTGATGTTATATTAGCTGCACATCTCAAATAAATCTTTTAAGAAACAAGAAAATGCAGCTGAGACATAAACATTGGCCGCTTTATATAAGCTTAGTCGTTTCAGCAGCTAACAGGGAAATAACAGGAATTTAAATGCATAAAAAGAACACTCACATTATTTCTTCAAAAATAATTATTTAACTTCTTCTTATGAGACGTAAGATGATGATGGGTAAGGGTTGGAGTTTAACGTCCAGTGACAGATATTACATGCGTATCAGCACGAGAACACGTTAATGTGATATGAATATTAACCCTGCTTTGTACAATTAAGATCGACATGCTAAGGCGGATTTTTGATGTGGTAGTTCAAAAGGTAGCAGTCCACAGGAAGACATGTCACCCTATCCGGATACATTACTAGAATTCTGACTCCGAGATGTCCAGTGTTGGCTCTAAATCTTGGTTTGGCAGAGAATAAGTAAGAGAAGTAACACATACTAATTTTCAAGTCTTTGGTTTGACCAGGACTGGAATCGAACGCACGACAACCCGCACTCGAGGCGACCATGCTACCACGTTACCAGACGTAAGACTACTCAACAGAATCACCATTACGCGAAACAACTTTTGGGACGACTGATAAATTTTCATGAGCAAAACTATATGAAAACGTTTAATTATAATTCTAATCTTAGAAATATGTGCAAATGTAATTATGTGTACATCAACATGAAAAGAAACCATTAAATGATCACTCGAGTTCGTCAAGCAGTTTAATATGCAAGTCTGTCAAAATAAACTATAAGGCTCAAATAGGAAGGACTGGCAATAATCAATCACTTTTCAACTCATATTTGGATTGAAATGATGCACAATAATAAATTTAAAGTGTTCGTGCTTGGAGCAAGTGTTTTGTAAGAAATTTAACATGTTACTAGTATTTGCAATCACTGTGGTTCAGCCCAGAATTGAAGTTCATCCTATAGTTGGACCCTATTCAGGAACCAACGTAGCGGGGTGATCCAGCCAACTAAAAAAAAACAAGCTGGGGGAAATATTTGTTTTGAATTGCAACGTCCGAACATGACGAATGAAGACCGGGCGAAACTATCGTTTTCAGTAATTTTTCTTGCTCAAAGCAGATTAACCAGAAAAAAAATAATAAACGGGACCTGTAATGTTTTACTCGTTTTTCAATTAAATGCCTCTATTGCGGTCTGACAATGTGGCATAGAACTTGTCATTTTCATGATATTTTTCAGTCAAAATGATGTCATGAAGTAAAAAGCCAATCAGCAATTCATATGTCATCTGTAACTACTTATTACACGAAATGGATGCTTTCTCGATTTAAAAGATAGAAGGGTAAAGTTTTGAATGAGCTTATATGATGTAGCTGGTCCAGAATACCTGCATATACGAGCTTCACCGCTAATTAAAAAGTATTGGCTACTGATTGAAAAGTGTTATTTCGCCCTTCCATTTCGATCGGAGATTACTATATAACCTATTTGAAGTGAATATCGGAAGCATGAAGTCCTCAGAACAAACGAAAAACATGTATATCGTATTGAACTAAGTCCAGAGCTAACTTGACACCAGAGGTGTATCAATAAAATGCTGCGATGGTCCACCGAGACAAACTATAGTAGCTTTGATATTGGCCTATGCCTGATTAAAGGGACCATTTAATATTCGGGCTAGGTGAAAATCAATATTCTGGCCTGGTAAGAACAGAAAATGAAAAGTAAAGCTGCAAAACAAAAACGAGACTCACCCTCAAAGTGGAAATGAATAATAAGAATAAGATAAGAATAATAAGAAAATTTTATTTTGATATTCGGCATTTATAAAATTATTTAACACAAACTCGAGAGAGCTTTCGAACGAACATAAAAACAAACTTTTCCCAGCTGAAGCTCTCCTCAGGTGCGGGATTTTCTCTCTGCGTTTAAGACCCATTGGTGGCGTTGGGATGTTTTCTGCTCTTTGGTCGGCGGGGTGTAGTCTCTTTGACACATTCTCCGTTTCCCGGCATTCTCAATTCTAATAATAACAACATACATTACATACACAAAATTGGCATTCATATGTGCATGACTTAAATTAGTTTAACATGTTTAAGCAAATTTGAAGTACAAAAATGTATGATAAAAGTGTACTCTACTAAAAAAAATGAATAAGCACTAAGAAAATTTAGACTGATATCTATAGGTAAAAATCGTGATAAAATTTGATATTTAAAAGCAAAGAAATTGAAATTCATTAACTAGCATTAAAAAAAAAAGAGTATGAGCAACTTTAAATCTGATGAAATATATAGACTGAAGATGCATGTGCCGGATAATAAAAAACTAAAAAAAATTAAAGCCCGGCAGACCTCAAATTTTGGTAAACTTTCAATAATTTGGTCTGCTAACAAAGACCCAAGCGGGGACCCATGCGGCAATCGCCTCTCTGAATCTTCGCTTAAATATTTACCAAATGGTCGTCCCCTTTATATAGATGCAAACAAACCTTTGAAAATAAACTCAAGCCTACTAGGGGGTGTTTAACGATCTTGGCTACCCATGACGGTCTCGCACGGTCAATAATTGAAAGATTAAATTATAAAAAAAAATAGAACTTAACTTAACTTTAAAAATAAATAAAATAAAAGAACAAAAATTTCGACATACAAGCGCTTTTAAATGTTTGCGGGAAGAAGTCAAGGAAATGTAACTCCCTTCATTCAAACGCACAGATGATCTGGCCTCGTTCTGATTTTGGGAAGGACGCAGTGGATGTTGCCTAAGAATATACTTAATTCATTACACAGCTTTAATTTATGGTAATATTTATCATTCTATTGATTACTTATTTTATTTTAACATTTCGGATTACAACGGTACAAAAAAAGAAACAGACAAAAACAGTTATGTGAAGAACATCATGGGCGCGTCGGTCATTGTCCGTTTGTCTCTGTCATGGCGGCGTTTGGCATGAGACGTCAAAAAACCATTCTTTTCGATAAAAGAAAAATCAACTTTCCTTCGGCTTCAATAAAATTGCTTGGACCGCGTTTACTATAATGTTATCTATCAATGACTACAATACACAAAACTCAGCGTTTAGAGAAATGGCAAAAAGTTCTAACCATTTTCTTCGGTTCTTCCTCTTGGGTCATCAACGACTCAGTGCATGACCAAAAACCAGTGATAACACTTTGAAATAAGGACAAGTCCCTAAGAACTCGAATAGGAAATTTTTATTTTACCTCAAGGATGTACATAACTATCTTAGTATCTATTTCCTTACTACACTTCAAACAATAAAATTTCTGATATGAAAAAAGCTCTCTTGAAATTCATAGCAAGTGATATTAAAATAATAATTCTTTGGTTTGATTATCAAAGTCATTTGATCCTTGAAATTAAAGAAAGATGATACTAGTTTTACTAGTCAAACTAATTATGAGTCTAAAATCTAGTTTTGCTGTGACGTCTTATAACTATAAGACATCATAATTATTTGGACTAATGTTTTACATGGCCCAAGAACACAGTGGCGTACATGTAGCTAGGCCATTTTCACGCCCGAACCTGAGACATTGAAGGGTTTGAGGTCCTCTACGCTGATCCAGGGCAGAAGACCTCCTGGTATGGGTGAAACCGCCTGGAAGTTCTTGCGTTATTGAGAAAGAGATACAAATATCTGTCATTAAAAACTCATCAGTAGCAACATACTTGGTGGGTTCAAAACAAAGAGTTACGACAAATTAAATTTATGATTTCAGCTTGCAATTGTGAACTTTTCTTTTCTATGTAGCAACAATCTAGCAGCATCTGCATATGGAGTATATACCTCCCAGTTGATAAGATATTCCAGAGCTTGCATTTCCTATCATCATTTCCTTGATAGATGGTTGCATGCTGCTTACAAGGAAGCTATACTGAACAAGAGTATGAGGTGGAAATCATCCCTTTGAAAATTTTACGGTCAACTTCACAAGTAGGTTGACCATTATGAAATATCTGTTTCAAAGATTGCTAATGACGATGGATATGTTTCAATTGTTGATATTACCACAATCCCGTCCTCTTTTCCTCGAATGTGATCATCCGAAATAGACTTATCACTGGTTTTGTACTTACATCACCAACACGACGGGTGCCACACGTGGAGCAGAATTTGCTTACCCTTCCGGACCATCTGAGATCACCCCCCGTTTTTTAGTGGGGTCCGTGACAGTCTTTTGTTTTGTATACTGTTGTTTGCCTTTTCATAGTTTTTCGTTTTTTTTGCCATGGTATTGTCAGTTTGTTTTCAACTGATGAGTGAATATCCCTATGGTATCTTTCCCTTCTTTTTTAGAGTCTAATTTGGGTTTTTTTTATGTTAGATTTATACATTGTGTTGATTTGGAATCTAATGGTCATTTATCATGTTTATTTGAGAGAAAAATGTCCAAACCAGTTTTGAAAAAAAATTTGGAAAGGAGATGTGGGGTAAACAATCAATTGACAAAAAATTTAAAATTTATAGAGATAGTATAGAAAAGTAAGTCTCCATTTCAATGTTGTCGTTCTATTCATTTTTTGACCTTATCCATGTTATCTAATTATTTACTCACTTTTTACACTCAAATTTCATTAATGGACACATGTCCTAATTAATTTTCATAGATGGTAAGGTGTAACGTAAAAATAAATATTGATCAAACTGTAATATAAAAATGCAAGCCACATCGTATCTCAGCAGATAATGAATTTTAACAGTAGAATTCACATTAAATTCAGACTTTGACAGAAAATGAACAAATATATAATATTACATATGAAAACAACACTTTATTAATTTCATGCGTCCGAAGCGCTTTTTCTGGATTTACCTTCTCCAGGAACACTCAAAGCCGAATATTTGAAAGCCGAGGATGTATAAGAACCGACACAGTTGCAGAGCTATATAGATATAGGAAGATGTGGTATGAGTGCCAATGAGACAACTCTCCATGCAAGTTACAATTTATAAAAGTAAACCATTATAGGTCAAGGTACGGCCTTCAACACGGAGCATTGGCTCACACCGAACAGCAAGCTATAAAGGGTGACCAAAAAGTACATAAAAAAATAGCCAAATTCACTCAGGTCAACCATGCCTGAGGGAGTTTAAACCTAAGTTTCTTTATAATTTTAAAATTTATAAACGGACAATTTTAGAAAGGTTTTTTATAAATCTTGTCAGTACCGAAGTTCTGACTACTGAACTGATGATACTCTCAGGGACTGATAGTCCACCAGCAGAGGTATCGACCCAGTGCTGTAAAAAATGAAAACAACATGTTATTAATTTCATTCATCTGAAGCGCTTTTCTGGATTTACCTTCATCAGGAACGCTCAAAGCCGAATATTTGAAAGCCGAGGATGTATAAGAACCAATTAACAGTTGCAGATCTATATGACCAAAAGGTACCTAAAAAAATTTCTTCAAATTTTTATGTGCACGCCCGTGCGTTTTGACGTAAACGTAGCTACATGTATGTGCATGGAACACAGTTATTTCATAGTGCATTTGTTGTAGACAATGAATTCAAATTAGAATTAAAAACTAAAAACAACTGAAGGTCTTCCGATCATGGAATATCTATATCATTGATAAGAAGTCACTTCAGGTTTACTCAAAGTTACCACTTGCATCAAATCATAGGTTTTTTCATATGGTTTTTATATACTTTTGCCTGAAATAAGGGAGATAATTTGCAACTTCAGGTTAAGAACATGTCACTTCAGTCTTCAGGTATATGATAACTTATGATATTCACACTGATTCAAAAAATTTATGGTTTCGATGTATTTTTGCCTGAAATAAGACAGTAAGAGAGATAATTAGCTATTTCTGGTTTGCAGAGGGTCACATCAGGTCTTAATGATAGGTTTATGCATGCTGAATAAAAAATATATTGTTTCTAGGTATTTTCCATGAAAGAAAAAAAATTGCTACTTCCAGTTTATTAATGGTCACTTCCAGTTTAAATCTCCAAACCTAATACCAAAGATCCTATGGCTTTATCATTCACCATGTTCACCAGTATGAAGTTATGGCAAAGATCAAAATTTTGAACGCTTAATTCACATTTGACCTTGACCTCAATTTCAAGGCCTTAAAGGAAGAATCTCAAATCAATATACCCTAGGGTTCTACTACATGTATGTATGGTTCATAAGTTATATTACCATATAACTTATTTTGAACTTTCCAAGGGAGAAAACTTCTATTCAAAAGCATGATACTTTTTGACCAAAATTTTATAGTAACTACATGTCGCAACGAACAACTTGGTAAACATTTTTGTCATTATTCATAACGGTTTGTGAGGAAAAGCAAAAACAATCAAAATTAAAAATTTAGATCATGACCTTGACCTCAAATTTTTTTTTGGTGGACCAAGGACATCAAATCACATTACCCTACGATGTAGGTCTCTATAACTAACAGTTTATGAGTAATATTTATATATAACTATGTCAAATACAGAATTGGTAATAACTTTCATATGGAGTCTCTGTATCGCTTTGGTCATAATTTAACAGAACATCCTGCAATGTCCTGAGGAAATAATGAGCAATTTGGAAATATTTTTTTTTTCTTATTACTTATAAGGTTGCAAAGGAGTAGACATATATGTAACAAGAAAAACAGTGTACAGGGAGATAACTCTCACAGGAGAAAGTGTACAGGTAACACAGGGTCAACTGCTAAAGGGTATTTATTATTCGATATCATACATGTGCAAAAACCTTTTCTTGCAAAACATAAAAAAATCTCAACATCAAAGAGTGGCAGAAGAAAAAAAATAATCAGAACAAAATCAAGGTTTTTCCACTGGAAAGGGGAAAATCCTAAAAATTGCACCTGGTCTATCTAAATTAATGATATTTATAGTGTAGTGTACCACTTTTAGGACAAATTAGTTTGACAGCTTCAGACATACTGATTTCTGGCATTTTTCAACTGGGTCAAATCACTACTTTTAATACCTTAAAATTCATCACCCAATTTTTTATACGACCGCAAAATTGCGGTCGTATATTGGTATGACGTCGTTGTCGTCCGAATACACATTGGTTTTCGCACTCTAACTTTAGTTTAAGTGTATGGATCTCTATGAAATTTTACCATAAGGTTCAATACCACAAAAGGAAGGTTGGGATTGATTTTGGGGGTTATGGTACCAACAGTTAAGGAATTAGGGGCCAAAAAGGGGCCAAAAATAAGCATTTTTGTAACTTCCAGACATAACTTTTGTGTTAGTGTATGGATCTCTCTGACATTGTACCACAAGGTTCCATATCACAAAGGGAATGCTGGGATTGATTTTGGGGGTAATTACCTGCAAATTTTAGGAATTAGGGGCCAAAAAAGGGGCAAAAAACAAGCATTTTTCTAGTTTCATGACAATAACTTGTGTGTAAGTGTATGGATCTTTTTGAAATTGTACTACAAGGTTCCATATCACAAAGGGAAAGCTGGAATTGAGTTTGGGGGTAATTGCTGAAATCGTTTAGGAATAAGGGGCCAGAAATAAGCATTTTTCTAGTTTCCAGACAATAACTTGTGTTCAAGTGTATGGATCTCTCTGAAATTGTACTGCAAGGTACCATACCACGAAGAGAAGGCTGGGATTGATTTTGGGGGTAATTGCCTCAAAATTTTAGGAATTAGGGACCAAAAAGGGGCAAAAAAACAAGCATTTTTCTAGTTTCAGGACAATAACTTTTGTGTAAGTGTATGGATCTTTATGAAATTGTACTACAAGGTTCCATATCACAAAGAGAAAGCTGGGTTTGAGTTTGGGGGTAATTGCCCTAAACGTTGAGGAATTTGGGACCAAAAAGGGGCAAAAAAACAAGCATTTTTCTAGTTTCCTCTGCGGTCGTATCAAGCTGCGCCCAGCGGAGCATTTTATTAACATGTTATTTCACCCCCTACTTACCATGCTTACTATCATACTATTGTATGTCAGAATAAAATTTAAAGAAATAAATTTGGAAGGTGCATTAAAAAAAAATTGCAACTTTATCACTGTCCACACATTCCACACAAGGGACTATATCTGTAGACAACGAAAAAGGAGGATAACTGTGTCCCTGGACCATATAACTGAATGGCTTATTTTAATTATAAAACATGAAAACATAGTTAGAAATATACATACATGTATACTTTCTTTTAAAAGAAAATCCTTGAATTTACTCATACATGCAGGGTTCTCAGTCATGTCAGTCACTAAGATTAGTCCATGAGTCCTAGACTCATCATTTTCAAAACTGGTGTCCAAAGATGCATCAAGATTTTAAAATGTATCAACTAAGCAGCAGAGCTCCAGATAAGAATTCACAAATTGGGGTTTTTACCCATCATTTTTTTATGTAATTGGGTGATAGAGTTTTTTAATTGCATTATCAATTCCGATTCACCCCTCAAGCAAATATCAAATTGGGTTTTTCACCACCAAGCTCCTTAATGTATTGGGTTTTTTCATCAACACAATATTGAATATTTAGGCATGTTATAATCACATTATATCAACCCAAGATGTTTTTCCATCTTTAATATGTTTCTTTCTTTGTATATGTGCTAGCTGTTTTGTTTGGTTTATTCACTGACGAGCAATTGTACGTTTGATTTGTGTCCCGTTTTAAACGTTCTGCCAGTTTTGTATTTTCTCGCAACTTATATAAACTGCAGCTGGTATCACTAGTTGGACAGTAACTAATTACCTTTCTAGATCCCATATGATATCCTACAGTTTATTTGGGGTAGGTGTGGCTTAGTGTTAAAATTTTATGCAATATATGTGAAATTTAGGTGCTGTAAGAAAGTTTTGCCAGTCCTTTCACCTACTTGCCAGATCTACTTTTTAATAAAAATAGTAGTTCCCAGATTTAAGATATACCCCAAAACCTTGACCAGGTTTAAAGGGTGGTTTAATTACAGACACCACATTCAACCTCAATTTACAAATAATTCTGCAACATCAAATAAATAAATAACTCTTGCCAATAAGACAGCTATCTTAAGCATACAGAACAATTAGACCAAAATAAAGAAAGTGTCAAGCTGCATTGACGTAAAAAAACGGATATGTGTATTCACTCATCAACTAAAAATGACTCGAAAAATAATATATAACCTAAAATTATACCTGAATGTTTTTGTTTAATTTAATTAACATAAATCTGGGTTAAGTTGTCCCTTACTAGAACTTTTGGTTTCCGATGCTTTCCAACTACATATCATGTCATAATTAATTTGGCCTTTCACTTTTCCAACTGATTTCGTTCTTGAAGAAACCCCGTGTTTATCGTTCTAGCAATGTTCTCGTTAAGGTACGCAAACACGCCCGTGCGTTCGACGGACGCTTCATAAAACACTAGCTGAGTCTTGTTATGATCATATCTTGTCCTCAGCTATCAAAAAGAAGTTGAAAACATGCTTCTATTCAATATTTTCCCCGTTCATTTACTTTCTTTTTAATTCATTGTATGTTACGATAAGTCCCGAGCAATTCGAAAAAAATATGAAACCATGACAAACGCTAATTGGATAAACGCCGAGAAGATCGAAATGTTTTCATAAACACGTGTACCTTTTGAGCAACAGAAATTCTAACAGGGACCCATTTCAGCTACTTGATGCAGGGCTCTATTTTTAGAACGAAAGGAAATTTCCAATTATAAATATTATAAAAATAGATTTACGTGACGATTGTAATTAGATAAGGGTAAATAACGCAAACGATAGCGAATAAAAGCGTTAAGAACCCATGTTTTTAGCATATAATTGGGTTTTCCTTTGAATTAATTGGGTTATTGAACCCTGCAATGGGCAATTGCATTGGGTTTTTAATCATTTGTATTGCGTGATCACGCAAATACGCAGCTTATCTGGAGCTCTGTAAGCACAAATATGATTTTATGACAAAAGTTTAAAAATAATCAAAACTTGATGTCATTTTTCTGCTTTATTTTGTCAAAATATGTGTATTTCATCAAAGATCTAACCCTCCAAGGGTAACTGGGGTAAAGAAATATGGTCACCATTGGTCTTCTCCCAACCAGCAGTTCAACCCTCGCCAAAATGGGGCATCCGTTTGGCTGTGTTGGATGTACAAGTGTGCAGCCACTTCCGGTCAGAATAGGGACATTAAATCTGATGCCTTGCGTAAAGAGAATGCCATGCTCTTTGCACATTAAAAACCCTTGCAGCAACTCTTTGAGGTCCGTAGGTTTCCTGTTGCAAGGCTAAATTTCTGTCCCTATCCAATATACCCCCTTTTTTCTGTGGCAGTCCAAATTTCCCTGACCTTCATCCCGGACGGCCTCTATTACAGCCCCTATTGTATTTATTGTTATTTTGTTCTTGTCCTGGACATGCATGAAATGTTTGCCACTGGACATTAAGCAACCAACAATCAATCAATCAATCGTGGATCTAAACTAATTGTTTTCTGCTATTTAATCATGTTAATTATAACAGTCCAAGATGCCTTAAAATTTTGGCCACACTAGGTGTTGTCTGCTTTTTGACTGTCTTCTCATGGTACGGTGTCCCTTTTTTCACATGTACATTTTGTAAAAAGCAATATCTCGAAACTATGCTCAACAAGCAAAAAAGTATCACTGTTTTACAGAAATCCTTTTCTATGAATTGTAATTACTGCTCACCTGGCAATATGAAACTTAAACTAGTATTAGTCAGAAGAGTTACAACAATTAATTTTTCATCACATACACTTATAGATATATACCTGTAGAAATTTGTGAATGGTTGTTATAACTTGTACAAAAAATAACTCAAATGGGAAGTCCATAGGCGGATCCAGGGGGCCCTTGCTCCCCATTTGTGGGAAAAATTTGGTTGTTTATATAGGGAATCACTTAAGCATGACCATTGATCTGCCACTGAAGTCATATAAAGCATCAATAGTATTTTTATAGGTCTAGGGTTCTTTTCACAAAAAATCTTACGACAATAATTGATCTAAAGCATGTAAAGTGATACTGAAATGTTCATGATGTACAAGTATTTTTATGCCATCGCAACTGAAAGTTGGGGGCATATTGTTTTACCCCTGTCCGTCCCATTACGGGTATATAGCTATTCCACATATAACTCCTCCTACAGTTTGAATGCTAGGAAGTTTTCACTTTGCTGGCCGTTGGTACATATATTGAAGGTGTGCATGTGGTCATGGTTTTGATTTTTATTGATATTTGCTCTTTTGGGAGATAGTTGAACTTTGTTATTTTTTGGAGTATTTACTTGCATTAGAGGTGCATAGCGTTTCCGGATAACTCCTACTACAGTTTGAATGCTAGCTATATATATATATAGGAAGTTTTTACTTTGCTGGCTGTTTGTACATATTGATTGAAGGTGTGCATGTGGTCAGGGTTTTGATTTTTATTAATATTTGCTCTTTTGGGAGATAGTTGAACTTTGTCATTTTTGGAGTATAGTTTGCATAAGAGGTGCGTTTCCCGATAACTCCTCCTACAGTGAACTATAGACCTATGTGCTCCCATGCTCAACTTTGTGTATTTTAAAATAACACTTTGCAATTGCATCTGCTGGGGCATCATTTGTGTCTCACAGACACAATAATATCCTACAAAAGTCCTACATTGACTTTGTTATAATACAGTTACTTTAGAGTGCATGTGGAGTGCGGGGGCATCACTTTGTCTAGTTTATTTTTATTTTTTTTTTGTCAGAAAATTTTTTGTGGAATGAGTCACAGTTTTCAAAGAAAATAAGACTTAGATGAAAACTTAAAATGTTCACAAAACTTTACACAGAACACTTATTTAGCACTGTTTTTTTTATATTTGCAGAGAGGATACAACTTATTGAGAGGAAAGGTTCCGTTTAAAGCTAATTAAGAGAAGTCAAAATGTCTGTACAGAATTCTTATCTGCTAAAGTATACCAGAAGATCCTCAATAATAGATAAACATGCGTGTCCTGTTTGTAAGAAAACATTTTCATTACCAGCTATTCTGTCAAAACATTTAAAAACACAGCATGATTTGCAAATGTTATCAACCAAGACCGACACAAAAGTTGAAACTAAAGATGTACAATCACCAAAATCTCTCCCTGGAAGAAGACCACAAAGAAGTGCTAGAAAGCCTACAGATGTCATTGAAAGTGATGAGAAAAAAAGCAAAAAAGATCCGAAAGTTAATGGAGAGAAAAATGTAGGTAGTGATGAAGTTGATAAAACAAAAGACAATAAATCAGAGATGTCTGCTGGAGGGGATGGGCAGAGAAAAAGGGGTAGACCGAGGAAAAGTCTTGCTACAAATGTGGAAAACAGTGAAAATAAAGCAAGCAAGCCTGATAAGATCCCTACTGATATAAAGGAGGCAAGGAAAAAATTGTTTGCTGAGAGAAAGGTTAATACAGCCATTGAAAAGAAAGGGGTCAAGCAGGCAACTGGGTCAGTTAAGAACAAAAAATCTGTACAAAAGAGAATGCATGAACAGAATGAAGATTCCATATCTGACAGTCAGACTGATAATGAAGAAAGAGGAAGACCGAGAAGAAACAGAAGGGAGAAAAGAGCATGGTCTCCATCTAATGATAATAGCATTATATTAGAAGCTAGTATAAAGCAGGAACCAATAGATTATGAAGAGGAAAATATGCAGCATGTAAAAACGGAAGTAGAACTTTCTGTTTATGATGAAATGTTGGAGCCATCAGTCAGCACTAAAGTTGGATCAAATAAGCCAGCTAAGATTTGTAAGGTGGAGGTGAGTGACTTGGAACCAGGAGAGACTGTAGGTCCAGTGACCATTGAAGAAGGAGTAACTATGTCATCAACAGTAGAAGATACCGCTGAGACTCCAGAAGATATGAATATAACCCCTGAAATCGTACATGTAGGTGAAGTTAATACTCCATCAGTAAAAGCAGTTTATAATGAAGAATCTGATGATGATGACCGAGATGAAGATTATAAACCCAATGATGGGGATGAAGATATAGACTTTAAGCCTGCAGTTAAAAGAGGACGTAAAAAAATTGGAAGGACTTACCCTTGTGGGGATTGTCAAAAGGTCTTCACAAAACCGAGTCACTTGCTTCGACACAAGGTTAAACATACTGGAGAAAGACCTTTTCCTTGTGATGTATGTGGCAAAGGATTTGTCTCTAAATCTAACATGGAAAAACATAGAGTATTACATTCTGGAGTGAAGACCAAGATTTGTGACGAATGTGGGAAAGCCTTTGCCCTTAGTTCTTATCTTGTCAGACATAAAATGTTACATGAAAAAGAACGAAATGAGAAAATGGGGATATTTCCAGAACCTGAACACCACCTTTGCAGTCAATGCGGAAAAGTTTTCTCCAAACGACTCTACCTGCAGAAACATATGGAACGTCATGTTAAAGGAAAGTGCTATGAATGCAGAATTTGTGGGAAGAAATTCTCTCAGAGAATGAATAGAATTAATCATGAATTTCTTCACACTAAGACAAAGGATTACGAATGTCATGTTTGTCATAAAAAATTTGCTTTGAAGTGTTACTTGAAGATACATGTGCAGCGCCATCAGAATACACCTATTCCGAAACCTGGGAAGAAACAGCGAGAAAATATTGGATTGAAACCATTTAAATGTTTGCAGTGTGGAAAATGTTATTCGTCAGTTAAATACCTAAATGCTCATGAGAGACTGCACTCAAATCCCAAAAAGTTTGTTTGTGAAACATGCGGAAGAAATTTTCATCAGAAGATTAACTTGCAGCGTCACATTCTGACCCATACTGATCCTGCTACATCAAGGAATCACGAATGCAAAACATGCGGTAAGAAATACTCCCGTGACATATACCTTTCTCGTCACATCAAAGAAAATCACACTGCCGAGGGCTTAGCCAAACCCAGACATCATTGTAGTTATTGTGAAAAGAAATTCACCAAGCCATGCTTACTACGTATCCATGAAAGAACACACACGAAGGAAAAACCATTTGTGTGTAGCACATGTGGAAAAGGGTTTGCTCAAGAAGGTTACATGAAGATCCATGAAGAGATCCATTCATCATTTAAAAAGCACGAATGCACATTTTGTGGAAAATCCTTTGCTTTGCTGTACTATTTAACTCGTCACTTAGCAAGACATGAGCAAGTCAAGTCTATCCCTTGTGATCAATGCTCTAAAATGTTCGCCACTCAAAAAGCTCTAAACGATCACATGCGCATGCATACCGGTGATATGCCTTATCAATGTGATTTATGTCAGAAGTGTTTCCCAAGACTTAATTCACTCCAACGCCACAAGAAGCTGAATGCCTGTCAAATTAAGCCAAACGTGTACTACACCAAACAAGTTATGCCTACTGTCAAGACTGTTGAAAGCCTGGATGAATTAATGGATAAAAGGGAGTTTAGCTGCTTGTATATTTGTAGCATCTGTCGTCAAGTTTTTACCAGTCAAGCCAAACTAGATGCTCATGCTGTTGAGCATGAAGGAGACATGATAGCTGAGGTAGTTTCAGAAGAACCTGAGCAGGAACATATTTCAGCAGAGAACATTCCCGTCTCCAAAGAAGAAGAAACTATAATTGCTGAAGTAGTAAACGTTGAAGATAGTATTTTAGGGGGTGAAGAAATAACTACAGAAGAAACTATTGTTGATGCGGACTGGTTAAATAGGTTATTTTCAAATGCTCATGTAGAATCGGGAACAGACGGAAAGATAATTATTGTTGTAAATAGGGAATAATTAACAATCTGGTATTATACATACTGTCATGACTGTAAACCAACTTACTTTCGCGAGTAGAAAAAAAAATCATAAATCATCACCAATATCTAAAATTTGGATCTTTCCTTATTTAACTACATCAGGTTAAATCTCCATGAAGTAAGCTATAAGGGCTAAACGCGTAAATAAAGTTTTCCCATAAATAAGTTGGTTAACAGTATTGAAGGTTATAAGATCAATGGATTTTTGTTTTGTTTTTTATTACATGGAATGCTGGTGCTTGTGTTAAATCTCTTTTTTACCTACATCATGTACATGTATGATCATGATGCTGTAAATTCAGTTAACATATTATATTAGATAATGGGCAGTAGGGTTGGCCACCAGTCAGAATTTTATCATACCAAATACCAGACTTATGATTCAAAGTGATTCACTTATCACCAGCAAGAGTTCTTATAATTGAATCACCTTGTGGTTAATTTTTAACTGTATTATTTCAAAGTCACTGTATTCACTTTTTCATAACACAGGATTTTAATCCACGTCTTTGGGCTTGTGTACCAGGATTCCTTTATATTTTCTGCTACAGGATTTTTCAACATATCTGTAAACATGATTAAATTTGGCAATTTCAAAACTGAAAATACATGCAGTTAAGACATGTAAGATGTAATCAGCCTCACATGATACATGTACATGTTGCTCTTTTGACTTTTTTCACAATTTTAGTTTTCCTTTTATTTTGCCAAATGTATGCACATTACTTTATCATTTATATTGTTATTTAATGTTAAATGAAGAAATATAAACAGTGCATTTTATGAGTTGTTTGATTATAAATCTATACTAAATGTGCTAAACTATGATAAAATTTTCAATTAACATCTCAGAAAATACTAAAATCTAAGCATGTTTAAATTAATTTTGTAATTTTAACAGATAGCCTATGTAAAAATTTAGTACCAGCAGCTATTTCAAATTTAGGTTTTAATTAAATTGTTTCAATGTTCCAATCTTAACATGTAGTGTAAAATAAAACATTTTTATCATTTTTATTTTTTTGATACATGTCATGCATGTACTTTTTAAACAAAGTAGTATACATTTATCCATATTAACATGATCAAGTTGTTTTTGTTTTTTTTTTCCTGAGTTTCCTCCTTGTTATTTAGGAATAATTTTGTGTGTATGGAAAATTGGGAAAATGTATTGTTTAATTTTGTTGTTCTTTAGAATAACTCTATATAAACATGATAAAGTAAAAGGTAAAAAAAAATGCTATTTTGTAATTTTGTATAAACAAGAGTACAAATGTAGGTCTGAGAAATAACACACTGAGAATAAAAAGATTAATCATGTTAATGAAATGCAAAAAAAAAAAAGCTATACAAACTACCTAAAAATGTCTCCTATAAGCATATATATATAAAAGGGGAATAACTCTTTTTAACTTGAAGTGTGAACCTGTGGAAATGTCAAATGAATTCATGATATAAGATCTCTATAGGTGTAATACCACCATTGATTTTCCCCTATTAGTCTTTGTTAAATTTGCACTTTTCAAAAAATTGTGCAGAATTTATCTTTGTTTCAAATAAAGAAATACTTGGCATGAGTAAAGTTTTATCCTGTCCAGTACTATAGAAAAAAATTCACGTACCATTTCATTGCATATAAGAAAATAACCATCACTGGAAGTTAACCAATCAAATTTCCCCCCTTTTTTAACCTGTGTACAAGCTTTAGTAACCATGTAACCTCAAGTTTCCAAAATATTCTATAGAAACCCCAAAAAAAGAAATAATGGTGCTTGGAAATACCCAAGATATATGTTTATGACTCAGAAATGTTTTACTGCAATGAAATGTAGGATCAATTACCTACAACTGTCAAATTCAAGGGAATATTTTTTTTAGACCTATTTTTGTATGCAACCGGATGTGACGTACTATGATTTGGTGGTATTACACCTATAGCTATTGTAATGAAACACTTAATGCAACTTATCACTGCTCATTACAGTAAGCTTTGTTTTATCAATTTGATACATGTACATCTTTTTGTGAATTTAATTTGATAGACTTCTCATGAAGCTGGATTTTTCCACTGAAAGATTATTGCATGTGTATTGAATAACGATATTAATGATGATGTTTTTAATATTGCAACTTCTTTATTTTGTTAAAGCCAGGTTGGTTTTGATTTTTGGAATTAAAAAAAATGGCATATGAGTGACCGTTTCATGAAAATATTCTGAACCGGTGCTTTGTTCATAGTGCATGTAATGGGATTCATATTTATAAAAATCGGATTTTGATAAGTTACAATTTTTTTATATTAACTGTCAGTATATATATATAATAGAGCCAGTAGTAAAGTTTTTTTCACAAGTTGATATGGGAAAATGAATTCTAATGGCAAATTTTTGTTGTCCCATATATGTATTTTACACAAAAATTATGCCAGAAAATTCCAGGTGCAAAATCCAGTTGGTGTGGCCTTCTATTGTCTGTGTTGGCTTTTTATTGTTTGTTTAATTATATATCTATGATGTGTTGATATTGAAATTCACTGTTTACAAGTTGAAGTTTCTGTAAATAAAAAAATGTTATCATTCTCTTACTTTATATGTCTTTTATGAGAATATGGATAAGCATGTATAAATATAACTCTGCATGAATTGTTGACCTGTTCAAACTGAACTGATGGTTATATTGCATTCACCTTGTCTGTCTGTCTGTCTGTTTGTCAAACAAATATTTCAGTCACACTTTTCTCAGAAACTATCAAACAGAATTACTGTAAATTCAGAAAATTATTATTATTATTGCGCATTCTTGACTAATTGCAAAAATGTTATATCTAATTAATGCAATTCCAAAGTGTTTCCGATAATGAAATTTATAACGTGTTGTTTTCATTTTTTTCCAAAAATGGTATGAAGGAAAATCGCTACAGAAATTATGAATGCTAGTATTTAATCATGGGAGCCTCCTACTGTTCCATTTTTTGTCGAGCCTGCGACTTTTGTCGCAGAAAGCTCGACATAGGGATAGTGATCTGTCGGCGTTAGCTAACTTCTTAAAAGCTTTATATTTTAGAAGCTAGAAGACCTGGATGCTTCATACTTTGTATATAGATGCCTTATGTTACTAAGTTTCCGTCGGTCATATGTCCATTGTCCTTGATCTCATTTTTATGGTTCAGTGACTACTTGAAAAAAAAGTCAACATTTTTTGTAATGTTAATTTCTTTCTTATTATGAGTAATAGGATATATAACTATATTTGGTATGTGCGTACCTTGCAAGGTCCTCATGCTCATCAGACAATTTTCATTTGACCTCGACCTCATTTCATGAATCAGTGAACAAGGTTAAGTTTTCGTGTTCAAGTCCATATATCAGATACTATAAGCAGTAGGTCTACTATATATATTTGGTATATGGAATGATTGTAAGGTGTACATGTCCAACTGGTAGGTGTCATCTGACCTTGACCTCATTTTCATGGTTCAGTGGTCAAAGTTAAGTTTTTTAGTTTTGGTCTTATTTTCTAATACTATATGCAATAGGTTAACTATAAATGGTGTATGGAAATATTTTATGATGTACATGTCAGTCTCACAATTTTTATTTGACCTTGACCTCATTTTCAGGGTTCATTTCTCAGTGTTAAGTTTTTGTGTTTTGGTCTGTTTTTCTTCAACTATAAACAATAGATCAATTATATTTGATGTATGGAAGGATTGTAAGGTGTATATGTCTGTCTGGCAGGTATCATCTGACCTTGACCTCATTTTCATGGTTCATTGGTCAATGTAACGTTTTCATGGTTAAGTTTGTTTCTTAGATACTATAAGCAATAGGTCAACTATATTTAATGCCTAAATTGATTGTAAGGTGTACATGTCTGTCTGGCATGGTTCAACTGACCTTGACCTTATTTTCATGGTTCATTGGTCAATGTTAAGTTTTCTTGTTTAAGACTGTTTCTTAGAAACAATAAGCAATAGGTCAACTATGTTTGGTTTATTCAATGATTGTAAGGTGTACATGTATTTCTCGTTTGGTTTATCTGACTTTGACCTCATTTTCTTGGATCATGTTAAGTTTATGTGTTACTTGTAGTAAAGCTATGTATTTAGGACTATCAACATAATATCATAGATTAGTAAAGAAGGCGAGACATTTCAGCATGTGCACTCTTGTTGCATTATTTAAAATGTTGCAATAATTTCTGAATTTACAGTACTTAGTATTGGGTCAGCAGGTTGACAATGCTGAGTTGTAAAGTGGGAGCATTTTTCCAATTTGACAGAAACTAACTTTATGTTTGTATCTATACTTTGAATTTTTAGGTTTGTTGAAAGAAATTTTTGCTACACTTTTTCCATTAATAACTGAACATTATAACTTTATATTTGGTCAGCAGTTTGACAATGATAAGTTGTAACATGTGAGCGCTTTTTATACGACCGCAAACAAATTTGCGGTCGTATATTGGTATGACGTTGGCGTCGTCGTCGTCCGAAGACACATTGGTTTTCGCACTCTAACTTTAGTTTAAGTGAATGGATCTTTATGAAATTTTACCATAAGGTTCAATACCACAAAAGGAAGGTGGGGATTGATTTTTGGGGTTATGGTACCAACTGTTAAGGAATTAGGGGCCAAAAATAAGCATTTTTGTAATTTATAGACATAACTTGTGTGTTAGTGTATGGATCTCTCTGAAATTGTACCACAAGGTTCCATATCACAAAGGGAATGCTGGGATTGATTTTGGGGGTAACTGCCTCCAAATTTTAGGAATTAGGGGCCAAAAAGGGGCAAAAAACAAGCATTTTTCTAGTTTCAGGACAATAACTTGTGTGTAAGAGTATGGATCTCTCTGACATTGTACCACAAGGTTCCATATCACAAAGGGAATGCTGGGATTGATTTTGAGGGTAATTGCCCTAAACGTTTAGGAATTAAGGGCCAAAAAGGGGCAAAAAACAAGCAGTTTTCTAGTTTCATGACAATAACTTGTGTGTAATTGTATGGATCTTTTTGAAATTTTACTACAAGGTTCCATATCACAAAGGGAAAGCTGGAATTGAGTTTAGGGGTAATTGCCCAAAACGTTTAGGAATAAGGGGCCAAAAATAAGCATTTTTCTAGTTTCCAGACAATAACTTGTGTTCAGGTGTATGGATCTCTCTGAAATTGTACTGCAAGGTACCATACCACAAAGGGAAGGCTGGGATTGATTTTGGGGGTAATTGCCTCAAAATTTTAGGAATTAGGGGCCATAAAGGGGCAAAAATACAAGCATTTTTCAAGTTTCAGGACAATAACTTGTGTGTAAGTGTATGGATCTTTCTGAAATTGTACTACAAGGTTCCATATCATAAAGGGAAAGCTGGGTTTGAGTTTGGGGGTAATTGCCCTAAACGTTTAGGAATTTGGGGCCAAAAAGGGGCCAAAAAACAAGCATTTTTCTAGTTTCCAGACAATAACTTGTGTTCAAGTGTATGGATCTCTCTGAAATTGTACTGCAAGGTACCATACCACAAAGGGAAGGCTGAGATTGAGTTTGGGGGTGGGGAATCATAAGGGGGTTCAAAAAATTGGGGGGGGGGGGATTTTTTTTTCCATTTTTTTCTTTAAAATTTTCCATTTTAAGTTGGTTATTTCTGATTTATATATAAAAGCAAATAATAATGATATGGTTTGAATAGGTAAATTAAAAAAATTTAAGTTCTTAGGCCACATTCATTATGTGTCAGAAACCTATGCTGTGTCAAATATTTGATTACAATCCAAATTCAGTGCTGTATCAAGCTTGAATGTTGTGTCCATACTTGCCCCAACTGTTCAGGGTTCGACCTCTGCGGTCGTATCAAGCTGCGCCCCTGCGGAGCTTTTTATTAGAACTGTCTGGCTCATATTTCTTGTTTTTCCTGTAGAACATCGATTTACAAGTTGGATATGCTTAGCACAACAACACTTGCATTCTTATTTAATCTGTGCAAGTTAAACCCTTATATGATCTGAATATTTCTGCTGTGACATCCAGAAAGACATGGTTTCAGTACACTCGATATATTTGAAATATAGATAATAGATTTATATAATTAATTGCCAAAAATTATGTAAGAAACATACAATGTCTACTACCAACAAACAGCTTATTCAAGAAAGCAAATATACAGTCCATTAACCACGAAATATGAGCTTAATAAATGTATCCAGACTTTGTTCCTACACAAAATGCGATGGGGTGTCCAAACCTATCACTTTCTTAACCATATGCCCCAAAAAATAATTATGCAATTAAAATCAGCTTTGTACATCCGTGATGATCACTAAATTAGACAAAGAACAGGTGGTCATTATAAGGAATACTGAGGAGAAAAACTTTATTAAAATGTTAAGCTATAGTCATAAAAGGTTGTACTCCTTGAAGTTGACAAAATCTGTTAGATACACCTACTCAAGAAAGATAAAATAAAATGGAGAATGCGTCAAAGAGACAACAACCTGACCAGAGAGCAGAACAGTTGGAAAAATTTGGTTGATTATTTAGGGAACCACTGAAGCATGAATGGAGCGGGCCCCCTCCCTTATGAAAATTTCTGGATCTGCCACTGCAGAAAACAGCCCAAGGCCATCAAAGGGTCTCCTAAACAATAATGTATACTAATTCAGCTAATGAACATCACACTAAATTTCGAAACATATAAATGAACCAAAATTTTAAAAATACAAGCCTAACAAAGGCCAGAGGTTCCTGACTTGGGAAAGGTGCAAAATAACATGTTTTGTGAGAACTCATTCCTCCCCCTATACCTCTAGCTAATATGGAATAAACAAACACACAGCAATGCGCACAGTTAGAATAGGTAACAGAAGAAACTAAGCAAATTGACAATAATCAACATAAATTAACAACGGACTACTAGCAGTTACTGACATGCCAGCTCCAGGCCTCAATTAAACTGATTGAAAGATTATGTCTTCATCATATGAAAATCAAGCACAATCCTTCCTGTTAGGGTTTAGTATCATACCATCATAAAATACAAGAGAAGAACATAGCCCGTATCATGCCAACAACTGGTTTGAGAATAAATGTGTTTATTAGTCCCCTACCAACGAAGTCGAAGGGGACTTTAGGTTTGCACTCCATCCGTCTGTCTGTCAGTCCGGCAAATCAGTTTTCCTGACTTTTTTTCTTCATGCTTGAAAATATTGATTTGATATTTGGTTTATTGATTTATCATGACAAGTTACAGTTCAAGTTCAATTTTCACGATTTTAGCTTTTCTTTTTGTTCAGTTAAAGCCCTTTCCCTAGAATTAAATTTTTGATGAAATACTTATTTTAAAATTAGTAGATTTCTGTTCAAAGGGAAATAACTCATTTTTTTAAAGAAAATGACATTTTCGATTTTTTTCCTTTTCTTTGGTAAATTGTTTGAAGAATTTAGTGGTAGGTTTGTTTGTCATTCTTGAAGATATTGATTTGATAATTACTATATAGTTTTATCGTGACAAGTTACAGATCAAGTTGGAATTTTGTTCCAGTCTGATAATTTTGTGCAGAGTTATGGTCTTTGGACATAGAAAATTCACCTAAATAATCAGTTTCAACAGTTTTTTTTTCGTCATGCTTGAAGATTTTGACTTGATATTTTTATGTAGTTCTAGGAGAGTAGTTACCCAAAATAGTTCCTTGGTTCCTCATTTATAATTATCGAAAACTTTGATCTCCTGAATAGAAAATGTTTAACCCAATGCCAATTAGTTGTTCACTGTTTAGATGTGTTTTTGTCTCGCCTCAATGAGAGACCTAGGGATTACTATCCATCGACCGCGAAACTTTATATAAAGCTTATATTTCAGATGATAAAAGAGTCGGTTTCACAAAAAAACTTACACGTCTAAGATTGATCGTAAGTCATGAACAGTTCAGTATACTTACGATCAATCTTAGTCGTAAGTTTTTTTGTTTTTTTTGTTTTTTTTTTGTGAAACCGACTCCTGAATGCTTCATACCTTGAATGTAGATGGCTTGTGTTATGAAATTTCCGTTTGTCCTTGACCTCATTTTCATAGTTCAGCGACTGCTTAAATAAATTAAGAGTTTTTGTCATGTGAAATACTCACTTATGAGAAATAAGATACAATATTTAGTGAATGGAATCCTTGCAAGGCCTACATGTTTGTCAGACAGGGTTTACCCGATCTCAACCTCATTTCATTGATGTGATCGAGGTTTAGTTTTTGTGGTCAACTGTCAGTCAACTATATTTGGTGTATGGAATGATTGTAAGGTGTCCATGTCTGACTGGTAGGTTTCATTTGACCTTGATCTCATTTTTTATTGTCCCTTGTACAATGTTAAGTCTTTCTGGATATGTCTATTTCTCAGATACTATAAGCCATAGGGTCATTGTATTTGGTGTATGAAATGGTTGTTAGGTGTACATGTCTGACTGGCAGGTTCTGACCTAGGCCTCATTTTCATGGTTCATTTGTCGATGTTAATTAAGTTTCCAGTGTTATCTCTGGTTCTCAGATACTATAAGCAAAAGGTAAACTGTATTTGGTACATGGTATGATTTTAAGGTGTACATGTCTGTCTGGCAAAGTTCATCTGGCCTTGGCCTCATTTACACGGATCTGTTATAATGTTAAGTTTATGTAGTACTTGTAATAAAACCTTATTGCAGACTTTCAACATAAATTCAATCATGGTGATTGCAGCATGATAGACACAAGTTTCGACGTGTACACTTTTTATTTATATAGCAGATCAAGGTAAGAAAATGAAGAACCCAGCTTATGCATGATATGATGGAAGCTATCCAGATGTCAGCATTTCAGTCTCTGTTAAATATCTTTTGAACTATAAACAGCAGCTATATTGTTGAACTGAAATGTTGTAATTTGTTTGTGTCAGAGTCAGTGTCATCTTTTGAACCATTTGTTCAACTTTTATCACACTTGGTCTGGTCATTCTTTTTGAAGTCATGTCAAGGTCATAGATGCTTTTTATAGACTGAAATTTGGGCAACATTTTTGTTTAAGTATATCTTGAATTATATGTGAAACCTTGATTTTTTTTTTACCTCTTGATGGATAAATGTCAATGGTTTCAGAAAAGGTATCACTATAATGGATTGAATATATTTTGGAACAAATTTTGGGGACGTACTTTTGTGACCATTTTCACCCCATCCCCTCGTTTTGCAATATTTTGTATCAGGCAAATAGTTGCAGATTGTTGCCATGGTTACAACAAGGATTTGTATAGTAATACTATACAAATCCTTGGTTACACCAAAAAGAGATTATATTTCACCAATAAAACTATTAAAAATCAATTCTATGGAAGATGCTGATTCCATACATATGCACATACATAACACAAACATTAAGCCTTATTTAAACACCATTATAGGTACGTGAGGACAGGACACATTTTTTTAGCCCTCCCCTTTTTTCCAAAATTCGTTAGTTTTTGGTTTTCTTTCAATATCAACTATTTTCGCGTTTTTCTGTATTATAAAATATGAACATAAATATATATATACTAGAAATACTTTGAAGTTGTATTTGCTATAAGCTCTCTATACAATATATCAGTGACCGCTGTGGATAGTAAACTTGGAATTGATAAATTGATAGGAAATAGCAAACACTGATATATTATTCATGTTATATAGAGAGAGCTTCTCTCTATATATAACATATCAGTGACCGCTGTCGATAGTAAACTTGGAATTTATAGTAAATAGCAAATACAAGTTATTTCTAGTATATTTAGGTTCATATTTTAAGTTTTTCCCCAACTGTGTATTACTACCCAAGAGCTTTATCCGGCAGTGACCGGTGCCCTCCTCTCACTGATGGCCACCCTTGGCTAGCGAAGATGGTGTTACTATGGTATATTATCAATGTCCTTTTAAACATTTTCGACCTCCTCATACAACATGAGAACATCATAGAACAATGTATTTTCTTAGGGGATAGAAAAAATGAAACTATTATTCACTTCCTAATTTCTCGTCAAATCTTTTGATCACATTCTTCTTAGTCAACGTGGTTTGGTTTTTATTAAGTCCGTCATATATAATTGTGCATGTGCGCTGGCTAGATTAAACATTTGTTAAACACACGTGAATATGTGTTGCTACATAAGAAACGTTGGATAAATATCCGCATTAAAAATTTTATTTTACTGTGCTTATTCAGAAGTCGACTTTATCCTTTCACAATACCAATTGCTTTTTTTTACCCAATTGCAGTTTGAATTCACCTCTAAAACTGATCAACTGGTAAAACATTTTAGCGCAATGCTTTCGTGAAAGATTGTTAGTACGAAGTGGGTGCAGTAAATTAAAATAATGCTTACCATCCAAGTCCAGTTATATAAAATTACCACTTACGAAATAAGGAACACTTGTTTAAAAAGGTTAGGCTTGGATAAGAAAACTTCTGTCTTATTGACATTTTATAAGTTATTAGTTCTTAACATTATTTTATTGTCCAATAATTTATTGTTTTGTTATTCCGAACATGCATGAAATATTTGCCACTGGAGTTAAGCAACAAACAATCAATTTATTAATCAAAAGTATGTCGAGGTCTCTAAAAATGTTGGGAATATAAATCAATAACTAATAAGGATCGGTAACCAACACCATAGTCCATGTAACAGTATTAAACTGAAAGCTACTTGTATCCCATAAAGCAACAGTAGGGTTGCGTTTAATATCGTAGCGGCCTCATAGGGCTACGTAGATTTGTGACTATTGAACGTGTAGCTAGCCTAGCTGCTACATAGATATTGATAGCAGCTAGGCTAGCTACTCGTTCAGTAGGCAAAAATCTACGTAGCACTATGTAGCTGCTACGATATTGAACGCAACCCTGGTAATGTTCCTGACATATCGTGATAACTAGAGTCTCTAAAGTGCGTGTGTCGCTTACCTAGGTCTGAGAGTAATCTTCAACAATAGAAATCTCCAACATTCTAAACTAGCATAAAATTCATGACTAAAATCTTTTTATGTTGATTTTGTATTGCTGATGTTTTCTGTTTCCAGTTTCTTTCTTCTATATATAGTTTTTGCCCAAAACACAAAAAGGGTAAAAATAAAATGGGTTATTCAAAAAGAAGACAAATGACAATTTCATCTAATCTGATCTATTTTCGAATCTTGTCTTGCTGATCATTTTTGCTTTTTAAAGTTTCTATCTTTCTTTTATTGTTTTCGAGGTAATAGGCAAACACGCATAGATTGGTAACAAATTTCATTTAAGGGCATTGACTCTTATAAAAAGTTGACCAAAGATTTCAGCAATATCCACTTATTTTTCGATCTTGCCTAGTGGATTTTTTTTTATTATTAATTTCTATCTATCTTATTGTTTTCTAGATAATAGACAAAAGTAGCTTTTTGTCCTTATTATGTGCTATTTTATGCTGCATGTCAATCATGTTGGTTGGCAGGCGGGGTCATCGGCTGGGTTGGACAAAGTCCAAATTCGGCTTATAGTATGGTGATGTCGGGCGGATGGGCTGGCGAGCGGGGGAAAGTTTGTATCTAGTTTTCCTACAGTTTTCAACCAAGATCCATGAACTTCACAGGAAGATCGCACATACATATGTATGTTGAAGTTGTGCCCCTGCTATTATGGAATTATTTGAGGAGTTCTCATGTTTCCAGACTTGGGAACTTACTCTTTTTTCAGCAAAATTTATGAAAGAGGGTACACGTTTTGTGTAATCCACTCCACCTACAACTTTCACCCCAGATCACTGAAACATAACAGGACGATCGATGGCACATGTGTTGAAGTTGTACACCTGCTATTATGGAATTGTTTGAGGATTTTTTCTCATTTTTTCAAACTTAGTCATTTTTTCAGCAAAAGTTATAAAAGAGGGTACAAGTTTTCAACTTTTACAGTTTTCAACCAAGATCCCTAATACTTCACAGAAAGATTGTACACAGGTTGAACAAGTGCACCTGCTATTATGGATTTTTTTCCACATTCTTCCGGACTTGGGAACTTAGTTTATTTCCATAAAAGTTTACAACCTTCTTGTAACTGCAACTACATTACTATATTGCAAACCGGCCATTTGAGACTTTGGCCCATTTTTAATCTACTTAGTAGATAACTCAATGGTAATTTGTGGCCAAGTTTGGTTAAATTTTGCCCCGTAGTTTCAGAGATTTTTTTTAAAGTTATCGGACGACGACGGATGCTAAGTGATGAGAATAGCTGACTTGGCTATTTAGGCCAGGTGAGCTAAATAGTATGGGTACCTTTCATCATAAACGATATCACAAAAGTTTTGGTACTTTTTCCACTACTCGTACGCTAGTTGTAAGTCGAACAATGTTTCAATTAATACCAATATTCGGAAAGTTTTGCATTTTATACTTTAATTATATACTGATGTAAAAAGGTAAAAGATAAGAAACTGTAGAGTCCCTAAAGAGCTTATATACTTGTATATGCCCAGTAGTCTATTTCCGACGATATTATCCCTACTCAGGCAGACATAGACCGAATAATCTGTCTCTTGTGTGGCTACTTTTGTCATTTCATATTTTCTTTTTATCATTTGGCTATTTATATTTTTTTTTGTGTCCGTGTGGACACAAAATAGAAAAAAAAATTATAAATAGGTAAATGATAAAAAGAAAATATGAAATGACAAAAGCAGCCACACAAGAGACAGATTATTCGGTCTAAGGCAGACATTAAGCTGTGCTTCTGACAACATTTTTGCAAGAATTATTCGTTGCATTTCAAAATTGAAAAGAAGTTAGTTCTGGCTATGGCAAGCGCATCTTGTTTTCGTGGTACAGTGGGATTAATGAACTATCACTTACGGCGCGCCTTTTATGACATCAAATCAGTACAGATTAAAAAGCCTATGTCGTTTTTGAGAAGATTTAGCTGATTAAAAATATAAAAATTTTATTTCCCATACGGATCAAAGGAACCTATACAAATGGTTGACTTAAGTCAAGTTTAAAAATTTAAGATGCCAAAGATAACTATTTGCTTAAGAAGCAACAACTTAACTTGATCGAGTCAACAGAGCATCACCACCAGGATAACAAAATTGGAAAGGAAAGTTGTCTCCCTTGCATATAGTTGGATGCGAATACTTAATAAATTGCTTCGCCGAGCGCAGCTGGAGAGGTCCAACCCTGAACAGTTGGGGCAAAAATGGACACAATATTCGGACTTGATACAGGTCTGATTAGTTAATTTGGATTGTAATTAAATATTTGACACATAATAGGTTTCTGACACAATATAACTGTAGTCAAAGAACATAGAATTGGTTATATGATTTGAATTTATATTCAATTTTTTGCTTTTGTGCAATACACTATGCTATTGCGAATTGACCCCCCCCCCCCCAAAAAAAAAGTTCACCCCCCCCCCTTTTTAAATAGTAACTTCTACAAAATAAATTGACAGCTAATCACCTCAAGACAATACAACATTTCTTAATACATAATTTAAAAGCAGTGTAAGGGAGGTAATCCAAACATAACATTGTACTTTTTTTTAAATTGTCCATTAACCAGGAAACCCTTGTTTTTCCACCTTTTTTGCCCCTAATTCCTAAACAGTTTGAGCCATAACCCCCCAAAGCCAATCCTAACCATCCTTTTGTGGTATAATTTCAGAGAGATCCATACACCGTTCCACAATTTATTGTCTGGAAACTAAAATAAAATGCTTCGCTGAGCGCAGCCTGATATGACCGCAGAGGTCGAACCCTGAACAGTTGGGGCAAATTTGGACACAATATTCAAGCTTGATACTGTCCTAATTTGGATTGTGATCAAATTTTTGACATAATATAGGTTTCTGACACAAAATAAATGTGCTCAAAAATCTTACAAATCTATTGCGCAATACTGTGCAATTGAAGATTTCTTCTTGAAACTTTTCAAAAATTCGAAATTTGAAAAATTTTGAAAAAAAATATGAATCACTTAAACAAAATTGGAAAAAAAAATCCCCCCCAACTTTTTAGAACCCCCCCTTGGAGCAATAACCCCAAAACTCAATCCCAGCCTTTCCTTTGTAGTATGGAACCTTGAAGTACAATTTCAGAGAGGTCCATACACTTAAACACAAGTTATTTGCTTGAAACTAGAAAAATGCTTGTTTTTGGCCCCTTATTCCTACATGTTTGGGGCAATTAATCCCAAACTCAATCCCAGCCTTCCCTTTGTTATATAGATCCTTGTGTTACAATGTCAGAAAGATCCATACACTAACATACAAGTTATTGTCTGGAAACTAGAAAAATGCTTGTTTTTGGCCCTTAATTCCTACACTGTTGGCCCCATAACCCCCAAAATGAATCCCAACCTTTTACTTGTGGTATTAAACATTGTGGTACAATTTCAGAGCAATCAAAATACTTATACACAATTTATTATTCTGAAACTAGAAAAATGCTTGTTTTTGGCCCCTTAATTCCTAAACGGTTGGGACCATCATCCCCAAAATCAATCCCAACCTTCCTTTTATGCTATTGAAGTTTGAACCTTCTTAAAATATTTCATAGAGATCCATTCACTTAAACTTGAGTTATTGTCCGGAAATCAATGTGTCTTCGGACGACGACGACAACATCATACGATCCCAAAAAATTTTATGCGGTCGTATAAAAATGCTTATTTGGGCCCCTTTTTGGCCCCCAATTCCTAAACTGTTAGGACTATAACCCCCAAAATCAATCCCAACCTTCCATTTGTGGTTTTAAACCTTGTATTTAAATTTCATAGATTTCTATTTACATTTACTCAAGTTATTGTCCGGAAACCAAATGTCTTTGGAGGACGCTGACAACGACGACGTGATACCAACATACAACCGCAAAATTTTTTGCGGCCGTATAAAAAGTCCCTTTAACGAGGACAAAACATTATAACCAATATTACAAAAGAATGACGTGTTGAGGTGGTTTTAATTATCTAAGAGTGCTTGTAGTAAATCATGACAAATACAAGTTAAAATCATTAAACATCAGCAGGAATTGATTGTTCATCCATCAGGAGGATTGTTGTCTTTGTGAAGTTTAGCCATAAATTTAGATGGTCTACAAGATAGGCTAAGTTTGTCATCTCAGAACAAAGTATTTAATATATTTATCTCCAATTCAAAACTCCCAAGGGTGACTGGGGAATAGAAATATGGTCACTACAGGTCTTCTTCCGACCAGCAGAAAAACCCTTGCCAAAGTGGGGTGTTCGTTTGGCTGTGAGGGATGTATCAAGTACGCAGCCACGTCCGGTCAGAATGGGGACATTAAATCAGATGCCTCGTGTAGAGAGAGTGTCACACTCTCTGCACGTTAAGAACCCTTGCAACACCTCTTTGAGGGGTCCATAGATGGCCTGTTGCAAGGCTAAATTTCTGTCCCTATCATATATACCATATATTTTCCAGTGGCAGTCCAAATTTTCCCAACATCAACCCAGTTGACCTCTATTACCGCACCTACCTATTGTATTTATTGTTAATTTGTTCTCATCCTGAACATGCATGAAATATTTGCCACTGGATGTTAAGCAACCAACAATCCATCAATCAATCCAATTCAAAATCTAATTGCTTCATCCCCTCAAAAAACATGATTTGATGTGAAAATGAAATGTCACATTTGTGCCAGTGGTCAAGGATTTTCAATAATAAATGTATGCATTAATTATTGACTTTACAGTAACCAGTTTATCAAAGGTATAGTACTTGTTTGTAGGTGATTATTGCAAAATTTTTATTCCTATTCTACATACCCTTATATTCCTGTGGCAGTCCAATTTTCCATCCATTCACCCATGGCGACCTACCTTCTAGAACCACATAATGTATTAATTGATAATTTGTTCTCTGTCCTGCATGAGCATGAAATATTTGCCACTAGACATTAAACAAGTAACAAACAATCAATCAATCAATAATGAACTTAGTATTGAGCTCATTCTTTGATTTATGCTGTACTTTTAAGATTTTTCATGCACACAAATAACTAAAAAATGATATAGATTTATTAATGTTTCATACAAAACACATTCACAATACATTGTATTTCAACATAACAAAATAGCATAGGTACAAAATGAAACAAATGCAAGCTTTGTAATATAAATAAGAACACTGTATAACAGATTTTTTTGGACTCTGCACATTCTTACTTCTAGCAATTCAACTGAGTAGAAGGGGCAAAATGAAAATCGTTCCTAAATGGTCACATTATTCTGTCTTCCTATTGCACTACGGATCAACAATTGGCTCTTTTAGTTAATTTATTAATGAGAGATCATTGACAAATATTTTATCGTTCTTACCAGGTTCTAAGTTACAAGATTAAAATAGAAGCCAAGGGAGCATAATATTTATTGTTTATATCTTATAACAGGTAATGAACTTTCAATAATACTTTTAAATGATTACAATTGTAAAACCAAGATGGACAATTGAAGTCTGTGACCTTCTGAGCTTAAATGAATTTGTTCTTTCATAATAAAATGTACATTATAAGTAAAGAAGAAAATTTTGTTCAAATGAAAAATAAAGATGTCAGAAAAATAGCTACATTAATTATGCCTTGAACACATTTTTACCTCATAAATCACTAATTTGTTTAGAATATTTAGCACTGTCTTAGATCTTTTGTACAAACATAAGAAAATTTTTATCAATAAATAGAACAATCAAATGAATAGTTGGCTATGTCTCCTTTGCCACTAACACACCTCCTGTTGTTTTAACATCTTTTTCTTGCTTATCTTGTCCCCTTGAATCTTCTCCTTTTATTTGTAAATTATATTCTTCTCTATATTTATTTATTTCTATTCCTTTCGTCTCCAACTGTTTCGTTAAAGTTTCTACCATTTTATTTAACTGAAAAGAAATAAAAAAATAAGAGTTGAAAATAAACACTGTTCTTAAGGACATATTTAATTCACAATATACTCAATTTGCAAATATATATATGTGCCAAGTCAGGAGCCTCTGGCCTTTGTTAGTCTATTATGTTTTTTTTAATCTTAGTTTATTTATATGTTTCGGAGTTTAGTGTGACTTCCATTTTCACTGAACTAGTACACATTTTTGTTTATGGGCCAGCTGAAGCCTGGGTGCTCGATTTTCTCGCTTTGTTGAAGACCCATTGGTGGCCTTGGGCTGTTTTCTGCTCTTTGGTCGGGTTGTTGTCTCTTTGACACATTCCCCATTTCCATTCTCAATTTTATTTTTATATGTGATTCACTTTTTATTTCTTACCAAAAGTGTGATTTGTATTTGTGGTAAATATCTTTAACAAATATTTTCTCAATGTCTGCCATTCTAATATTTACATCATTTTTACCGTAATTGAAACGAGAGAAAAATTAGCTTGATTCAGTGTATATCATCAAACTAGTACCACTCTAATGTCAATTATGAACTATATTATTTATATACTCACCTGTTCTTTATGATTAGTTAATGCAGGTAATACACCTTCTACTGTATGTTCTACTAAAACTCCTCCTACCATCCTGAAACATTTTCTACTAGATTCTGTTTCTTTTAATGTATCTATTACTATTCTGAAAAAAATATAAATAAATATTAAAATTTTTCATCGAATACATTTTGATCAAATTTTTTATACTATATAGATATAAGAAGATGTGGTATGAGTGCCAATGAGACAACTCTCCATCCAAGTCAAAATTTATAAAAGTAAACCATTATAGGTCACAGTACGGTCTTCCAACACGGAGCCTTGGCTCACACCGAACAGTAAGCTATAAAGGGCCCCAAAAAATTACTAGTGTAAAACCATTCAAACGGGAAAACCTACAGTCTAATCTATATAAAAAACAAGAAACGAGAAACACTTATGAACCACATCAACAAACGACAACTACTGAAAATCAGATTCCTGACTTAGGACAGGTGCAAACAAATGCAGCGGGTTTAAACGTTTTAATGGTACCAAACCTTCACCCTTTTTCTGAAAAAATAGTGTAACATCACAACATAGAAAGACACACTATAAAATATCAACTGAAATAGCTTAACTCAATCAAAGGACATATTAACACCATTGAACATACACTGAACAAATAAATTTGACCTATGACACAATGTAAATACAAAATAAATAAACTAAGGGAAGAATAATAAAAGTAACATGTTATATATCGGTAAGAAATGTTAAACAATTAAAGAAAAACAATATGATCGAACAAAAATATCAGCCATTTGCAATAACTTTAAACGCAGGTAAATGAAAATAATTTTGTTGTTAGGTATACATGTACAGTACCAATAGAGAAACGAAATATTTTTACAAAATAAATAATTTTGATGTTCATAGTACGTAGTGAAAATTTATAGTTATACCAAACACTTATCAAAGCTGGTGTATAGACCAGATATAACCCTGATTAACATTAAATAACAAAAAAGCAATACAATTAGTATCAACAGGTCAAATAAACAAGAAAGTACGATTTGAGAGTACTCGCAGTTACTGACAGCTAGTTAAAAGCCAAAACAATTAATAATAAAAAATGCATGTAAATATACTGAGTGTCTTTTGTTCCGGCTAGCTGGAAGAATAGCTAAATATCTCTATTTTTCCGACCATCCGTTTTCGGATGCACAAATGTTCAATATCAACAGAAGTATCATGTGGCGTGGAAAGCATCCCGGATGAGGTGTCCGATTGCAAACGTGTGTATGCAATGGCCGTTTTGAGATTTTGAGATCATGATTTATCTTTAAAGTTGTCCTAAAGAAAATTAGAGAGAATGTAAAATTGAGAATGGAAATGGGGAATGTGTCAAAGAGACAACAACCCGACCATAGAGCAGACAACAACCGAAGGCCACCAATGGGTCTTCAATGCAGCGAGAAACCCCTGCACCCGGAGGCGTCCTTCAGCTGGCCCCTAAACAAATATGTATACTAGTTCAGTGATAATGGACGTCATACTAAACTCCAAATTATACACAAGAAACTAAAATTAATAAAATGCTCCGCAGGGCGCAGCTTGATACGACCGCAGAGGTCGAACCCTGAACAGTTGGGCCAAGTATGGACACAACATTCAAGCTTGATACAGCTTTGCATTTGGATTGTGATTAAATATTTGACACAGCATAGGTTTCTGACACAGAATGAATGTGGTCTAAGTACTTAAAAATTTTAAATTGGACATTCACCTATTATGGTCCAATATCCAAAATCTAAATACATGATTAGATTCAGCATATCAAAGAACCCCAAGAATTCAATTTTTGATGAAATCAAACAAAGTTTAATTTTGGACCCTTTTGACCTCAATGTGGACAAAGTTGATAACGGGGCCCAAAAATCAAAAATCTAAATACATGGTTAGATTCAGCATATCAAACAACCCCATATATTCAATTTTTGTTGAAATCAAACAAAGTTTAATTTTGGACCCCGATTTGGACCAACTTGAAAACTGGGCCCATAATAAAAAATCTAAATACATGTTTAGATTCAGCATATCAAAGAACCCTAAGAATTCAATTTTTGTTAAAATCAAACTAAGTTTAATTTTGGACCCTTTGGACCTTAATGTAGACCAATTTGAAAATGGAACCAGAAATTAAGAATCTAAATACACGGTTAGATTCGGCATATCAAAGAACCCCAATAATTCAATTTTTGATGAAATCAAACAGTGTTTAATTTTTGGACCCTTTGGACCTCAATGTGGACCAATTTAAAAACGGGGCCCAAAATCCAAAAACTAAATACACGGTTAGATTCAGCATATTATAGAACCCCAAGAATTCAAGAATAAAACCCCATTGAAATTGGTCAAGAAATAAGCAATTACCGGTATACGAAGTTCTTTTGCACAATACTGTGCAATTAAATATTTCTTGCTATTGCGCAATACTGTACAATTGACAATTTCTTGCTAATGCGCAATATTGTGCTATTGAATATTTCTTGCTATTGCGCTATACTGTGCAATTGAAAATTTCTTGCTATTGCGCAATACTGTGCAATTGAAGATTTCTTGCTATTGTGCAATACTGTGCAATTGAAAATTTCTTGCTATTGCACAATACTTACTATATAATAATTTACACATCCTGTTTGGTGTGTATCTCCTACCATATTATTATTATTTGCTTTTAAATATAAATCAGAAATAACCAACTTTAAAGGAAAATTTTAAAAGAAAAAAAAAAGGAAAAAAAGAAAAAAAAGGAAAAAAAAAAATCCCCCCCCCCCAAATTTTTTGAACCCCCTAATGATTCATCACCCCCAAACTCAATCCCAGCCTTCACTTTGTGGTATGGTACCTTGCAGTACAATTTCAGAGAGATCCATACACTTGAACACAAGTTATTGTCTGGAATTTAGAATAAACTGCTTCGCTGAGCGCAGCTGGATACGCCCGCAGAGGTCCAACCCTGAACAGTTGGGGCAAAAATGGACACAATATTCAAGCTTGATACAGGTCTGAATTTGGATTGTAATTAAATATTTGACATATTACAGGTTTCTGAATAAATGTAGTCAAAGAACTTGAAATTGTTTATATGAATTGAATTTATATTCAATTAAAGATTTCTTGCTGTTGTGCAATACACTGTGCTGTTGCGCAATACTTAGTAAATCTGTTGTCAGACTATAAACAAATAAAGTTCAATTAATTCTCAATGTCATATTAGAAATTTATGAAAATCAAAAGGGAGCTTACATCAATAGATATAAACAATTCACCAAAGTTTCATGAGAATTGCTGACAGCATTTTTGAGTTATTGTCCGAAAACTTGAAAATCCCCCCTCTTTTAATGAATAAAACCCCATAACTCAGAAATGTAAAATGTAAAATTTATAAAATTCTAAAGGGAGCTTACTTAAATAGATATAAACAATTCACCATAGTTTCATAAGAACTGCTGAAAGCATTTTTGAGTTTTTGTCAGAAAACTGGAAAATCCCCCTTTTTTATGAATAAAACCCTGTAACTCGGAAACGTAAAATCTAAAATTTATAAAAATCAAAAGGGAGCTCATGTCAATAGATATAAACAATTCACCACAATTTCTTGCAAGTTGGTGAAAGCATTCTTGAGTTATTGTCCGAAAACTGGAAAATCCCCCTTTTTTTAATGAATAAAACCCCATAACTCAGAAACGTAATATTCAAAATTTATAAAAAACGAAAGGGAGCTCACGTCAATAGATATAAACAATTCACCAAAGTTTTATGCAAATTGGTTAAAGCGTTTATGAGTTAATGTCCGACATGTTGACGACGGACGGACAGACGGACGGACGGACAGAGGTATACCATAATACGTCCCGTAAACGGGCATATAAAAATGTGTTTTTTGGGCCCTTTTTGGCCCCAAATTCCTAAACATTTAGGGCAATTACCCCCAAACTCAAACCCAGCTTTCCCTTTGTGATATGGAACCTTGTAGTACAATTTCAGAAAGATCCATACACTTACACACAAGTTATTGTCCTGAAACTAGAAAAATGCTTATTTTTGGCCCCTTATTGGCCCCCAATTCCTAAACGTTTCGGCAATTACCCCCAAACTCAATTCCAGCTTTCCTTTTGTGATATGGAACCTTGTAGTACAATTTCAGAAAGATCCATATACTTACACACAAGTTATTGTCATGAAACTAGAAAAATGCTTGTTTTTTGCCCCTTTTTTGGCCCCTAATTCCTAAAATGTTGAGGCAATTACCCCCAAAATCAATCCCAGCATTCCTTTTGTGATATGGAACCTTGTGGTACAATGTCAGAGAGATCCATACACTAACACACAAGTTATGTCTGGAAGTTACAAAAATGCTTATTTTTGGCCCCTAATTCCTTTACTGTTAGTACCATAACCCCCAAAATCAATCCCAACCTTCCTTTTGTGGTATTGAACCTTGTGGTAAAATTTCATAGAGATCCATTCACTTAAACTAAAGTTAGAGTGCGAAAACCAATGTGTCTTCGGACGACGCCGGACGACGCCAGACGACGACAACGGACGCCGACGACGACTACGCCAACGTCATACCAATATACGACCACAAAAATTTTTTTGCGGTCGTATAAAAATGATACAAGACTAACAAAGGCCAGAGGCTCCTGACTTGTGACTGCTTTTAAATAAATTTCTATAGGACATACTCCAGAACTTTAGCGTGTGCACGTAAACAGAGAGGATTACTGAGTACCAGGATTCATGAACGATGGTGTAATTTATTGAATTACTGAGTACCGTGATTCATGAACGATAGTGTAATTTATTAATTGTCTTTTCACAAATTATATCACTTGTTAAGTGTTTCTAATATTACAAAAAGTGTGAAATCAAACTGAAATTGCTGATTTACTCCATGACTCACGTATCAATGGAGGCAAAACGCATAACAACAATTCACAGGAAAACAATTAAAAAAAAATATACTTGGACGAATTATTTCTAAGTTCTACTACAACAGAGATCTATGAACATGCACTTATATATGCCTGGACTGGGAATAGAAGACCAGGGTTGGGGCAGGGCTCACACTACTTCAGAATCATAGGGAGAAGTGACTTCTCTTTTTGAAACTGAGAGGGAGAAGTGGTGAGATTTGAACCCATCCTTTTTTTATTAAGTTTTATTTATGGTCTCAATTAAAAAATAAAATGCTTTGCTGAGCGCAGCCTGATATGACCGCAGAGGTCGAACCCTGAACAGTTGGGCAAATTTGGACACAATATTCAAGCTTGATACTGTCTGAATTTGGATTGTGATCAAATTTTTGACATAATATAGGTTTCTGACACAAAATAAATGTGTTCAAAGATCTTTCAAATCTATTGCGCAATACCGTGCAATTGAAGATTTCTTCTTGAAACTTTTCAAAAAATTCGAAATTTGAAAAAAATTTGAAAAAAAAATATGAATCCCTTAAAAAAATTGGAAAAAAATCCCCCCCCCCCCAACTTTTTGAAACCCCCCTTGGAGCAATAACCCCAAAACTCAATCCCAGCCTTTCCTTTGTAGTATGGAACATTGTAGTACAATTTCAGAGAGATCCATATTGTCTGGAAACTAGAAAATTGCTTGTTTTTGGCCTTTTTTTGGCCCCTAATTCCTACATGTTTGGGGCAATTAACCCCAAACTCAATCACAGCCTTTCCTTTGTTATATGGAACCTTGTGGTACAATGTCAGAGAGATCCATACACTTACACACAAGTTATTGTCTGGAAACAAGAAAAATGCTAGTTTTTGGCCCCTTTTTGGCCCTTAATTCCTAAACTGTTGGCCCCATAACCCCTAAAATAAATCCCAACCTTATACTTGTGGTATTAAACATTGTGGTACAATTTCTGAGCAATCGAAATACTTATACACAAGTTATTATCCTGAAACTAGAAAAATGCTTGTTTTGGGCCCCTTTTGGGCCCCTAATTCCTAAACAGTTGGGACCATCATCCCCAAAATCAATCCCAACCTTCCTTTTGTGGTATTGAACCTTCTTAAAAAATTTCATAGAGATCCATTCACTTAAATTAAAGTTATTGTCCGCAAACCAGTGTGTCTTCAGACGACGACGACATCATACCATTATACGATCCAAAAATTTTTTTTTGCAGTCGTATAAAAATATTATGTTTTTGCTATCGTAAACACAATCTTACTTTGGTGGCAGTTTACATGTGCCTATCCTTTTCTCTTATTTTCTATGTGTTAAAAATCATCGCACATTTTGAATAAAAAAATCGTGCAAAATCATTTGATGACTTCGTTGGAACCAAACTTCAAGGAAATGACAAATTCAGGATCTTCTTTAAGAATCATACATATGTAGATGTCCATTGAAGCCATAAATCAGTGGTCTGACTCCTAACCTTGCAGGAAGAAAAAAAGGAGAGACACTTTTGCCCCCTTCCCATTCCCTTAGCATAAAAAAAATTCTGAATATGCTGTATACTATGAAGTAATTTTCATGATTTTATTTGCATATTGATTTTGTTTTAGTGAATGAATGTTAACTTTTTTGCACAATTTTTTGTCAAAACTATTAGTTACACAAAAGTGTATTTGTTGCATATCAATCGATGTTGATATTCTTCTTTTTATCTCATTTGCCAAGCTGTTTATATTTACGGGGAATCAGCATGTTCCATAGAACAGCCAGTAGAAAAATAAATCGAAGTTGATACATGGAAAGTTTATTCCAATAATAATTCTGTTTTAATTTTTTTTTTTTTATTCATTATTACTATTTTCCAGAACGTTTTATCTTGAGTTTATTACCAGTAACGTCTGCTCGGAGAATGTGCAAAAAATGAATAGTCCAATTCTCAGTGATTGCATGCGAGATAAATTTTTTGCCACTACATTCTCCATTGGATGCTACAATAACATGAATAACCACTAACGAAGGCCATATTCATTATTCATTCTTATGTATGGCCAGACTTATAGCATAATAGCAGAGAAAAGCTATTCTTCCAGGTGCCCGGAAGGATAGACATTTTTTGCTATTTTTCCAGCTAGCCAGAAGAATATCCACTGCCTTAAATTTATATGTATTATTTCAAAAATGTGCTTAAATCACAGAAGACTGAGATACAACATCATGAACATGTCTGATGTCAGAGTACTCTTTCAAAGTGAACTTGGTGGTATAAAAAGAAATATTTTAATCATTTTTCAACCCCAAATGACTTTGACATGTACATGTTACTTCAAATTAAGGTTTTGACCAAAATTTACTACCCACTTCAAAGTCATTACATTAAGTTCCAGACCAGTTATCAAATCATGAGTTGGTACAGAAGCTGAGATACATCCAATATTTAAAACAAAGAACTTTCATACAAAAAAAATCATTGTTCTGAAGTTAAAAAGTTATTGAAAAGAGTAAAAATGATACATATCACTAAATTCTATTCTTTATTATCAATTTCATCTCATTTTGGAGCCATGATTGTCAAGACATTTTTAACATGAAAGGTACTTTTGAGGAAGGGGAAAGAAACGGAAACAATGATGGTACTTAATACATTGAAAACCAAGTGTGTTACAAACGATGTGATGATTCTAATCAGAAACCTGGATCTCAAAAGTGCTTTCATAATATCAAAATAATAACATGAATACGAAATTTACATACATTACTACTGATACCATCACTGTTTGGCAAAAATGTACAACTTATTGTGAGGAATTTTAAGCCATTTTGTTTAGTAATTGGGAATTTTCTCCAGGGGAAAAAGCTGTATTTCTAATGTAATTTGAGGCAAACAATATCACTGAATTATTGTCATATATACAAAATTAAAGGTCTCTGCAAGGATTTGTATACTATACAAATCCTTGGTCTCTGGTAAAAATATGCAGATTTTTAGGAATAAAATCTTGTCCTGCAAAAAAAAAAAAAAAACTGACATACAAAAAGGGAAAAGAAGGAGTCCATGAAGAATTGTGACAAAAAACAAGGACAAAAAAAAAATAAACTGACAAACAACAAGGGAAAAGAAGGAGTCCATGAAGAATTATGACAAAAAACAGCAAGGGCAAACCTTTCCTCTTTTGTGGGTGTTTTTTTAGATCCCTTACTTATCCATCTTCATTAAAGACACTAGTAGTAATGATCATTAAAATGAGGATGATGATGAAGTAATGATCTAAAGGGGTCTTCAAAATAAGTTGAACACATTCTTAATATACATGTAGATGATTAAAATATGAAAATATTTTTTTTTTTTGGGTATTTTTTATTAGCAAACCAGTGAAATTTCATGAAACAAAACATGTTCAAAACCCTCTGGAAATGCTCCAGAACACAGGATTTAGCTTCATTTGTATCAAAATTTTCTGGGGGGGGGGGGCATGCCCCAGACCCTCCTAGATATGATCGTGCTGGTGGCATGACCGTCCAAGTGCCTTCAGCATTTGGAGGGCTAGTGAATTGACAAGAGGACTAGTAGAATAATAATTTCACTAGCCCTGCAGGCTAGTACATACATTTAGTTAGTGTCAAACCCTGTGAAGTCCAGTAATGGTGGACAAATAGCATTAAGGTGTTTTGTACGCCCTGTAATGTACAAAAGTGTTAGTAAACTGAGCAAAACTTAAAAGGAGGAATGAATTAAAAAAAAAAGGCTAGAGCTTAGATTAACCACTGCACATGTCCATGCTGGTTTGAAGTGTGATAACTCTTAACTTTATAGCTCTTCCTTAGTGGAATATGATAAGAGAATCTGTGTGAGGCCAAATAAGAATATGGTTCAGAATAAAGGTATATTTGTATTTACACTTTTCGTATTTAGCTGAATTTTGTCTCAGAATGATCTTAGATCGGTCTCCAAATAAATTTTTGACGTCAAGCAACAATCAATTTTTAATTATGACGTCAAATATTTAAAATTGTGATGTCAAATTTGACGGGAACTTGTGTGATTTTAAGTAATGGCGGACAAATTTGCATACAAGTGTAAATACGTCTATTGTCTATTGAGAATCTGAATTATCTTCACTACAGGTGTAATACCACCAAATCATAGTACGTCACATCCGGTTGCATACGAAAATAGGTCGAAAAAAAATATTCCCTTGAATTTGACAGTTGTAGGTAATTGATCCTACATTTCATTGCAGTAAAACATTTCTGGGTCATAAACATATATCTTGGGTATTTCAAAGCACCATTATTTTTTTATTTGGGGTTTCTATAGAATATTTTGGAAACTTGAGGTTACATGGTTACTAAAGCTTGTATACAGGTTAAAAAAGGGGGAAAATTTGATTGGTTAACTTCCAGTGATGGTTATTTTCTTATATGCAATGAAATGTTATGTGAAATTTTTTCTATAGTACTGGACAGGATCAAACTTTACTCATGCCAAGTATTTCTTTATTTGAAACAAAGATAAATTCTGCACAATTTTTTGAAAAGTGCAAATTTAACAAAGACTAATAGGGGAAAATCAATGGTGGTATTACACCTAATATAGGAAGCTGTACATGCACCTTTGACCTTGTGAGTACTCTCATGTGTTAAAATTTCTTGCTATTTAAGTGAAATATTACTAATAATGAAATATTCTGAGTGGATTGAGTCTCCAAAACACATTTTATGAGAAAATTTCCTTGAAATAGGACTTTACCATGAATATTAGTTGACAGAATAAGCCATACTTAGAGTTTTGGGGAGCTTTTTCTCCTTCTTTCTTATATTCTGCTATACTAGAAAATTTTTCCTAAGAAATACTTTAATAAATATATAGTTTTAAGTAAATGAAATTATTTTTAAAGCAGTAACAACAAATTATTCACCAAAAGAGAAGCTTTTTATGTCCCTCTCTGGAACGCGGCGTAAATTTAAGTTTTACGTAAGGACTTATTGAAACCTCCTTGGAGACAGTAAACTTTTATACGGATAGTTCATTCAGCTTGAATACTTCAATTAATCATTTATTATAACATTTCTATCATAAATGAGTGAAAGTTACCCCAAAATTTTTATTTATTGGCCTATAAAGTAGAAATTTTGAGGAAATGAGAGGTATAAATGGACCAAAAGAGACCTTATAAGGAAGACAAAGAGGTCCATTGGTAGTATTTATCATCCTAAAGTCATCTTTTGTATCATATTCAACTGTTTGTAGGCAGATGAGATAAATATTTGATCATTTATTGGTCCACACTATATTCTATCATGATGCGGCTTGGTTTGGATTTTTCGAAGAAATTTAGCTCGAATCGCTGCAGATGTCGTCTTACATTATACTAGATTTTTCTCAAACTATTGAACTGATTATGACAAAACTTGACAGGAATGCTTGAAATAACCAGTATAACAAAGGAAAAAAGTCACATTCAGTTTATTTAACAAAAAAGTCTTCTTTAGGTGTAATACCACCAAATCATAGTACGTCACATCCGGTTGCATACGAAAATAGGTCGAAAAAAAATATTCCCTTGAATTTGACAGTTGTAGGTAATTGATCATACATTTCATTGCAGTAAAACATTTCTGGGTCATAAACATATATCTTGGGTATTTCAAAGCACCATTATTTTTTTATTTGGGGTTTCTATAGAATATTTTGGAAACTTGAGGTTACATGGTTACTAAAGCTTGTATACAGGTTAAAAAAGGGGGAAAATTTGATTGGTTAACTTCCAGTGATGGTTATTTTCTTATATGCAATGAAATGTTATGTGAAATTTTTTCTATAGTACTGGACAGGATCAAACTTTACTCATGCCAAGTATTTCTTTATTTGAAACAAAGATAAATTCTGCACAATTTTTTGAAAAGTGCAAATTTAACAAAGACTAATAGGGGAAAATCAATGGTGGTATTACACCTACAGTAGTACAATTTTATTCATATCCTTAACTGCTATAGAATTAAGCAGATCTTTAGACAAGAAAACTAAATCTTCATTTGATGTCAATAACAAGATAACACCACATTTTGTGATGATAGTTGCTATCAAGTGTAAACATGATCTCCAGGCATTTCTAAAAAAAAAAGGTTGTCTCCCCCTTTTCAACCAAACACGTGGTTAAAATACAAGCTTTATAGTAATAATTATGGAGAACTAACTCGTGTTCCTTTAAATCTACATTTAGCTCTGATATTTTGCTAGCAACTGCTCTTTGTTGTTGTCTTAATTCCTGAAAACCAGCAACTATTTGCTCCTGTGTTTTGCCTTTTCCTTTCGCAGCCATTTTAATGCTCTTCGTCTAAGAAAACGAAATCCAAATATATATACCAATATTTTGAATTAGATTTGGTATTTATTCATTTAAATTGTATTGAAAAGCCGAATTTAATATTTATTCGGGATTTCAACAACATTTATAAAGAACTAGTGAAATATATTTCAAAAACATATTGTTCGTTTTACGATTAGATTTGGAATTTTTAGAAATCCTCACTTTGTTTACAGATGGCGGCGAAATAGAGAGATGTTCAAACTGGAAGTCCACTTGACATGATTTCTCAGCCGAGGCCTACTCTGAAAAGGTTTAGACATCTAATTTTGCATTATTTCCTTTTAAAAGCATTGACTCTTAACACAAACACTACACTATTGATGTGAAAATATTTCATTTTATCTTGTTGAAACTTGTCTGTCACTTTCAGAGAAAATATAAAAACTTCTCAAATTGACAAAAATAAATTTTCATGATTCAATGGGTATTCTAGTCACTTCGGCACCCGTTCAAGTCAATTCGGCACCTAGTCAATTCATGACCAGGTTAATTTGGCATCCGAGGTAGTTTTTTCAGCACCCCTGCAATTAATATTATGTTTTGCAAGTAAATTATCGTAGATTCCATTTATCATGATATTTTTAAATATTTTCACTCGAGGTGTCAACATATATTTGTTGCACGTAAGAGAAGTTCCAATGGAAACTTTGTTATAAACAAAGGGACTGTAATATCTGTTCCTATTGGAACTTATATCATAAAGGAACGTCTATTTCATGACAACTGCACATTACTAGTAAACATGGCTTCAAGATTGGTGCCAACGTTATTCATTTTATACAAGTAGACAGGAAATGCAGAAAAAAAACCCAATTCAAATTACAATGATTAAAGTAGTTTTTATCCTCATCTGTGGATTAAACAACAGCTTCTGTAATGGTTCCTATCTTTACTTTTTTATGCCCCAGCCGTATCGGAGGGGGCATTAACTTTTACCCTTGTCCGTCTGTATGTCCCAAAATTAGTTTCTGTTCTCTAACTTTAGTTTGCCTCAACCAAATGACATGAAACTGATACACAATGCTAATTACCACAAAACACAGATCAAGTTTGAATTTTGGTGGCGTCAATTTTACCGTTCTAGAGTTATGCTCCTTTACAAATATCAAAATTGCTGAATTTTTTGTTTCTCTCGCTAACTTTAGTTTGCCTCAACCAAATGTTATGAAACTTATACACAATGCTTCTTACCACAAAACTCAGATCAAGTACTAATTTGGGTAGCGTCACTTTTACAGTTCTTGAGTTATGTCCCTCTTTAACAGTATATGCAAGCGGGGGCATCATCTGTGTCCCATGGACAAATACACATTCCCCATTTATTTTAATTATGAAAGATAAAAAACTACCTGAAAATTTTAAACAACAAACGGGTTATAGCTGACTGTGAGGTATGGGCTTTGCTCATTGTTGAAGGCCGTACGGTGACCTATAGTTGTTAATATCTGTGTCATTTGGTCTCTTGTGGAGAGTTGTCTCATTTGCAATCATACCACGTCTTCTTTTTTATATTGTTTGTAATTGATATAAGTTCATAAGTTTTTAAAGTAAAAACCAATCAAAACATTATTAATACAATACAATACAATATTTTTTTTTTTCAAATTAAAGGGCCCATTAAGAGCATAACATTAATAACAACATAACATAAACATTACATAGTGATTAAAGAAACATAAAATAATAGTTCAAATGCATGAGGAAAGGGTCAGTGGTCAAGGGGAGATAATTTTGCTATCTAACTAATTTTCTGATTTTCTAAGTTGCAGGCCTTTATCAAGGGATGCACATAAAATAGATAAAAAACTGCTATCTTCATTACTCGTGATCCATGTAAAAAGATCATTTCTTTTTAAATTAACTGAACTGGGGTATTTTTTTATATAATCAGTCATATCTCTTCTGAGGTTATTGTAAAGAGGGCATTCCAGAAGAAAGTGCATTTCATTTTCAATAGAATTTGAATTCTAATATAAACATATCCTCTCATGTCGAGGTAATATTTCATATTTACCACATACACTGATAAAACGTTCATGTCTGCCAGTTTCTATTCTTAAACATTGATTGCTGAGTCTGTTTTTTGTTAACAAATGTTTTTGGGGGTGCTTTAAATCTAAATAATTTTCATAGTCAAATGACCTCTTGAATGAAAAATAAGTGTCCAATTTGCCTTGATTCTGTAAATAAAAATCTCGCATTTTCTCCCAATCATTTTGAGAATTTAATTTGAGCTGTTTTTTCAGTAAATTTTTTAATTTATTTTTGCCTAAATTTTTACATATATTTAGGTCAATACCCAATTGAATATTGAGAAAACTTCAAACAGAAAGCCAACTGATTATTGTTTATTGTGTATTCTTTCTGCTTAATTACATGTGCCACTGCCATGACGGCTGGGTAATTAACGATGTACAAAATGAACCTCTGAAATTGTAAGTTTTGCAAAAAAAATATATATAAAAAAAAAGAAAAACTATTCTCAAATAAAAAGGAAAGAAAACTTTAAAAATAGTTTTAGGTGCGAGTTGAACTATCAAATGCCGTAATGACTTTAAATAGGTGTCCATTTGACTGTGCCCATTTGGCTTTTTCTATAGGTGCCTAATTGACCAGGTGTCAATTTGACTGGTACCCATTTAATGATATTGATAATTACAAATTGGATCATTTTTGAAAGACTACCGTAGGAACTCATATATATTTGGACCACTTATTCATGGTTGGACGTCCACTCATCTGTCCAATTAGACCGAATTCTTCTGTCTCTATATAACATATATTTCTAGATCTTCATTTGCTTTTTACTATTTTTTTTTTTGCTATATAGATGTAGATATATCGCACACTAAAAAATAGTAAAAAGGAAATGAAGATCAAGAAATATACGTATACCCTATATTCAGACAGAAGAATTCATGGAATTAGGTCTACTGTCCAATAATATCTTAAATCACACCAAAAACGCTTAAAATATCAAAACCACTTAAAAATAACCATTAAATGTTTCATTTCTAGTGAAAAAAATTATGTGTTTACTTATTTTTACATGAAATTCTACAGAGAACTGCTTTTATAGAGGAAGAATGTCAAAAACACTGGTGACTCTAAAATATTTATTTTGCGTGTTGTATCTGTATACGTGATATTCTGCCAATCGCAAGACAACTTGGCCATAAGACAACTAGGTCTGTCTACAATGCAAAAACTGAAAGTGATAGTTTTGATGCCCATTTTGATTATACCCCACTGTATATGAATTATTACATGAGTGTCTACAACGAAAAAAGACAACTTGTATCAACTTTAAAGAGAATTTGGACTGTTTATATAGACAATTCAAGATCACAACTTTTGGACTCAGGACAATTAATTAGAGCTTGACATTTTGTGTAGACCTGCATCTGTCTATTGTTGAAAATTGTATGATGCTTCCTAGATTTATTTTTATTTCTGCTGTTTGAAAGCTGTATATATGTACTCAACCATTGTTTTTTTTGGCAGATTTCCTTAAGCTGGATATATATTACATCCTCAATTATTTTAAAGTGCTGTGTTAGTAGTCAAAAGCATATTTCAATTTTAAAATGAAATAATCACTAATATATACATAGATTTATGCTCTTATAATATACAAAGGTTTATACTCTTATAATATACTAGATTATGGAGTGTGTGTCCGAGCGAGAACTTCTCTATGTTCATTACTTTAGGAATATTTATCAAAAAGTAGTATTTCACATTCAGCCCCATTCTTCTATTTAGTCAGACGTCAGTCGCTACCCTGATATACCCTATCTTTTGTTTTATTTTTCGGGTAATTTATGACGGATAGCGTTTGACGTCTTTAGCCCAACAGTTTTATCATATTCACATAATTCAATTTATTGTGTGCTGGTTCATATTCTGGGAGCCAGTCTTGGCTCCTTTCTAAAAAACCACAAGTTTCTCGCTGCATTGAAGACCCATTGGTGACCTTCGGCTGTTGTCTGCTCTATGGTCGGGTTGTTGTCTCTTTGACACATTCCCCATTTCCATTCTCAATTTTATAGGTATCTTTTTTCATTAGATAAATAATTTCCAATTCATTTAGTTTAATTATAAGGTAAATTCAATGAGATTATAATAAACAAAAATAAAAAATAATGAATTAAGTTAATGGATAGATTTAGTTTGTTTAATGAATAAATAAAGATTTAAAACATCGAACCACCCTGATGATGTTAAAATTAGAATTTACATTAAACCAAATATTTTTGGCACAGCATTTCATTTGCAAATGCAGCAAGGTATAAATGAAACTTTGATGTGAAATATAAAATTTTATCATTTAAATAGCCCAAACTCTGTCAGAGTCAGCATTATAGATGGTCCAAGTTGACTTTAAAGGACCTATTGACATATATATATACTTTAGGTTAAAAAAATTAGTAAATAACAAATCCCAAAAATAAAAAAACCAAATTCAACCTCATAATTTGTTTGCTTAAATTAATTTTTATAATAAATTAATAAAGATAAGTATATATTCAAATTCAAACACAAAATTTTGATAATGTTTTGCAAATTCAGCAACATTTAAATGATACCTCCATGTAAAATATAACATTTAATCATTTATAATCCTTTAAATAGTCCAAAACCTCTTTTGATACTTAAATTATATAAGTTGTCATTATTGGTGACCAAGTACTTAAAGTAGTATTGGCCCAAGTTGTCTCTGGGTTGAGTTATTTACATTGTTCAGATCAATCTCCTCATAGCATATTATAGGTATTGTACACAAACACATTTTTAAAAATAATGCAAAAGCATAGAGCACGACAATGTATATGTTATTGTGGAATTCAATAATTAAGAAATAATTCATGGGGGCTTGAATATATCGTGATTTTACCACGGGTTGGCCCTTTATGACAAATATTTTACCCTGAGCGATAGCGAGGGGTAAAATATCGGCATAAAGGAACAACCCGTGGTAAAATCGCGATATATTCAAGCCCCCATGAATTATTTCGATTCTAATAGGACAAATACGGCAATTGTTTTGGATGGAAGCGCTCTAGATGAAGGCATTTTTTGCCGTTCCCATAAATAAACGCACTATCAAATTGACGTAAAAGACCGGAGCAAACTGAATAAATGACATTCTTAAACTATTTACAATAACATATTTAGATAGGTTTGGATGAATCTAAATGATAATTGTACTGTTATATGTATACAAAAAATGGCTTATATAACACATTTAAGCATCGTTTGTTTACGTTTCCTTGTTGTGATGATTTTCTGGTTTACAAGCGTGTATTTTCCCGTAAAATGCTTATATTCTTACGTCATCGTTCTATGACGTCGGGTAGCTCATTCATAAAAAAGCATATGACGCGGGAGTACGATCGGAACAGCCCAAACAATATATTCATATTTTACCACGGGTGTGTACTCAAAGCGTTTGAAGAACGTCATGTTAGAATTAGGCTTATAATTTAACTTATACATGTTATAATATATAGATTGTTTATTTGTCTATTCATACAATTTATATTTGATTTGCTTTATTGGTTCACTCTCTTACTCAGAATACCAGTAGCTGTAATACATTGTGTAAATGGTCTTTCCTAGAACAAAATTAATTATTTGTCTTTATATATATCTTTATTTCTCAACAAACCAAATTACATTGGTATAGAGATACACACAATAAATATTAATTATAATTACATAATGTATATGTACAGACATACAAAGGTTATAGGAAAGCAAGACTTTTGTAGCTGCAAACTTCTTAGAATAGTCATACATGTACATGTCATAAGTGTTTTAATCACATATGCTATGCTTTTAAATGAGTATATAAATCAAGTATTAGAATGACTGTTTTGAGGTATTCAGTATGTAGATCAATGATAGTGAACTTACTTTTGCATTATTTATTTTTTTACTATACAGAGATCCATTTTATGTTGATCCACCTCCTAAAGCACATTACTATCCAACAGAAAAGAAAAATCTCTCTGAAAACCAGAAAAAGGTAGGAATAATTTTTCAAATATACATTTGACACTCAAGTTAGATTAGAAAGTCTAATGAGCAAAAGGTTTTACCTAATAATAAACTTTTTTAGGATTGAAATTACTCCTGTAAATTATTAATATAATATTTAGATACACAAATTATCTCTAAATTATGCAGAACGGAAGAAGTGGGCATAAAATTGAAGTATTTGTCTGTTTCCTGTCTGCTTCCACATGTACATTTTTGTCTCGCGTTGAAAAAGCAAAACTTTAAATAGGCATGGTGTTGTCAGCAGCTGTGTCAACAATGTATTAGTTTGTGATAAGGTCAAGTTTATGGGGAACCACTAGTTGTAGGTCAATGATATTTGGTATGCAGTTGTGTTAGCATTGGCACATCTCATTTCCATGGAGATTATTTTTCTCCACCACCTCCGTCATGGTCTATTGACTTTGAAACTTTTGCTTAGTTTACATGTACAGTATTAGTTTGTGATTAGGTCAGTTTAACATGTTTAAGGGGAACCATTAGTGGTAGGTCAATGATATTTACTAAATTAGTATATATATGCAGTTGTATAAGCATTGGCACATCTAATTTCCATGGAGATTTTTTGGCTCTCCCTTTAGTCATGGTTTGTTGACTGAATGTTTTGGGTTATTTACAATGTTAATGTTTGTGATGTGATGATTAGATCAGTTTGGGATAAAGGACTAATGTTAAGTCAATGATATTTGGTATGCAGTTGTATTGGCATTGGCAAGTCTCATTTCCATGGAAATTATATGGCCCCACCCCCTCACATTGGTTCATTGACTCTGAAATTTTTACATATATAGATTACAAGTTGAAGTTTGTGTTTATGTTAGTTTAAATGGAACCACATATGATAAGTCAATGGTATTTGGTATGCAGTTTTTTAAGCATTGGCATTTCAAATTTCTTGGGCTAGCACCTTCAGTCATGATTCATTGATTCATTGACTTTGAATGATTTACGTAGTTGACATGTTTAAATATTGCCATTTTAATTTCAACATTTGCATCATACCATCAAATTTACAAAATGCAAGACATATCTCTGTGTCAACAGTTTATTCTCATAATTCACATTTATTGATCTTGGCGTTTGTTTAGCATTTATATGTTATAAATAGTTAAGGTAATATATTTTGCAGGTAGAGACCTAAATCAGGGCAATGGACTTGAGTTCAGAGTTTTTGTCTTATTGTGTAATTTTCTATAACTTCAGTCATGTCTGTTAGATCAATATAATATATATATATTTATTTAGTATACCTTCTTGCAATTGTTTATAAAGTTTATTAAATGTATATATAGTGATGCATGAGTGTGTATCATATTTGTATTTACTTGTAATAATCACTTAAAGCATGAATACTTTAAATTGGGATGTATGTAAATTAGGCAGCGACCCAACAACACAAAAAAAAATACAGCTTGAGTCACTTGAGGTGAACTCACAGTCTTCAACAAAACACAGGTGTCTCTACAAAAAGCCAAGCTATATCAGTGTGAGTCTAAAAAAATGTGAATTAAACAGAGACAAGCAAAAAGCTACCATCAACTACAAATTCCCAATATCACAAAAAGACATTAATTGCTTACATCCACTTCATTTGAACTTTAGTGGATAGTCGTCTCATTGGCAATCATACCACATCTCCTAATTTTTGTCTCGCCTTGACGGAGTCAAAAAGCGAGACATAGGTATGCTGTTTCTGGCGTCAGCGGCGGCAGCATCAACAATGTATTAGTTTGTGATTAGGTCTAGTTCATGGTGAACCACTAGTGGTAGGTCAATGATATTTGGTATGCAGTTGTATTAGCATTGGCACATCTCATTACCATGGAGATTATTTGGCCCTGCCCCCTCAGTCAAGGTCTATTGACTTTGAAACTTTTCATAGTTTACATGTATTAGTTTGTGATTAGGTCAATTTATGGGGAACCACTAGTGGTAGGTCAATGATATTTGGTATGCAGTTGTATAAGCATTGGCATATCTCATTTCCATGGAGATTATTTGGCCCTGCCCCCTTAGTCATGGTCTATAGACTTTGAAAATTTTGCTAAGTTTACATGTATTAGTTTGCAATTAGGTCAGTTCAAGGGGAACCATTAGTGGTAGGCCAATGTTAATTGGTGTTCAGTTGTATAAGCATTAGCACATCTCATTTCCATGGAGAAAACTTGGCCCCGCCCCCTCAGTCATGGTCTATTTACTTTGAAACTTTTGCTTAGTTTACATGTATTAGTTTGTGATTAGATCAATTTAAGATGAACTGCTAATGTTAAGTCAATGATATTTGGTATGCAAATTTATTGGCATTTGCAAGTATCGTTTCCATGGAGATTATATAGCCCTACCCCTAATCATAGTTCATTGACTTTGAAACTTTTACATAGTTTACAAGTTAATGTTTGTGTTTAGGTTTGTTCAAAGGGAACAACTTATAATTAGTCAATGGTATTTGGTATGCAGTTGTATTAGCATTGGCACATCTCATTCCATGGAGATTGTTTACCCATGTACCTTCAATCATGGTTCATCGACTTTGAATATTTGCATAACTTACATGTTAAAGTATTGCTATTTTAATTTCAACATTTGCATTATAAAAATTACAAAAAGGCGAGACATATCTCTGTGATAACAGTTTATTATATTAAGATATAACAATATTGATGGATAGATCAATTGAATTTTAACATAGTGTTTAGCATCCAGTTGCAAGTATTACATGAATATCAGCACCAGAACATGTTAATGATGATGATATGAATATAAAACCTTTGTACTAGACTGACATGCTGAGCTTCATTTTCACATGCTAGTCTGCAGAAAGACCTGTTTTCCATAACCAAAGACACATGAGGCGAGCAAGAGTCCTTTGAGGCGGTTAGATATAAGTTGCCAAAATACCTATTAAGAACAGACATAACTTATTTTCATACTATTAATGATAAATAAGACAAATTTGCAACTTCATGATTAGCACTTATTTTCTAGTAATCAAAATTATAAATTTTTAGTGATGCATGTATTTATATTCAGCTGTTTACATTAACATTTTAAGATGATTATTTCTTTTTTAAATAGTGTTCATATGTAACTTGTAAGGAGTGTGAATCAAAAGTTTTTGGCAAACAAAATATTTTGGATTAATTCAGAGTTTTACACTAATTATTTTGTCAGACATGAACTTTCAATTATCATGATTATGTATCTATATTTTGTTATTTACACAAATATTTTAAGTGGGTTATTTTTAAAATAATTAAAAATATTCAGGGGAAGGACTATGAAAAAAGGTTTAGTTTTGCAGCATCCTTAACATTTTTTAATTTTAAGTTTAACACTGATTATTTTAACATTGATAAGTGCAGGTTGTTATATAAAAAAGTTCCATCTTAGAAAATCAAATAAAAGTTCCTATATGTGATTGTTGATACTTGTTTCAGTTTAATGCATAATTTGATAAAAATATATTTTGTGTTGTATTTTTACTTTCAGACAGCTATCAGTCCAATTAGATCAAGTACCAGGAAACGTAATGAAGAGGAAAGACTGAGTTATAATGATGAACTATTTTTAAAGGGAGGTAACTCATTCACCCCAAAAGCAAACCAGAATGAATCTGGTTCCTCACATTTTGATGAATCATGGCCAAGCACAGACAGGCCATTAAGGTAAATTTAGTGTATAGTAAATGTGAACAATGATGCATATAACTATGATCACAGACACACAGGAAGCTTAAGAAGATAAAGAATAGAAAAAAATTAAACTTAAGCATCAAAATAAGCTTCATCTTAAAATTCATTGAAATACAAGAACATTATTACATAATTATTCAGGAGGACACCATTGATGTATATATTGCATAGAATATATCTTGCTTTCTACTTTGTTCTAGACTGACTTCTCCAGTAAGACTTTTTATATACATGAACTAGTTTACACAGTAACACTCAGTTGTGTCACCATACATGGATTTCTTATTCTCCTAGCTGCATGTCCTTGCTCTTACTCGTAAATGTGGTATGTTAAGCTACAAATATCAACTTTAAAGTATTTGACACATCAAATTCACAGCCTCCTTTGGAAATATTGTAGGATTCTAAGAATTAATTTCTCAAAAGAGGTACTGAAAATACTTTTAATGGTTCCAGTTGCAGAGTCTTATTATCCTGTTCCATCGGTAGAATGAGATTAAGTTTCAATTAGGGAAACAAAGTTAAATTCCAGTGTTCAATAAGCGTTCATTGAAAAAAAGTTGAGAGAATCTCTGTGGAACAGAGCAATTGCTGCAGATTTTGTGTGATAATGCTTTGATTCACAGCAAAGTGATATATAATAATTATTTAATATACGTCACTGTGAGAGAAATTTCAGAGTTGATCACTGACAGCCATCAGCATAATAACCATTAAGAGTGATTATTGACTCAATCACCTACCAGGTATCTCTACCTTATTTTTTAGGATTTTTATATCTTGCTCCCAAGGAAGGGGTATACTGTTTTATCTCTGTCTATCTGTTTGCCCGTCCATTTGTCTGTAAGAAATTTCTATGGCATTTTTTTATTTGCCAAGTGTTAAACATTGCATATATATAATTTAAAGTAAAAAATGAATTGTTTTACAATGCCAGTCCAAATTTCACTGCCTTCTTTTCTTTACTCATTATTTAAGTCTGTTCTTTTGGGGCCCTTTATAGCTTGCTGTTCGGTGTGAGCCAAGGCTCCGTGTTGAAGACCGTACTTTGACCTGTAATGGTTTACTTTTATAAATTTTGACTTTGATGGAGAGTTGTCTCATTGTCACTCATACCACATCTTCTTATATCTATTCAAAAGAAAATAAGGAACAACTCGACAAGACAATTCAATTTTTGTAATGAAATGATAATCATTTGACTCTGCTGACATAATTTTGCTGCATCTTTTGATGAGTCCAGTCTTATTCTAATAAGTTTAAGGCTCATGGACTCATCTTAGTGAGAACCCTGTATATAGTGGTGAATGAATGCAAAGTCTGAATATGTTTGTTCAATATTTCAGTATAACAGATGAAGATCACCCTTTGAACAACATTATATTTCAAAATAGTGGAGATAGATATGGTGATTTAAAGAAAACATTGCAGTTTCCAGAGAGGGATCCTCCAGCAGACAAAAGAAAATCTAACCTTATGTCGCAGAATGGAAATATGAGACAAGACAGTTCATCAACTTTACAAAAGTAGGTGTTATAAAAATGTACAAGCGTGAACATATTTTGCCGTTAATTTTCTCGTTTGAATTGTTACATTTGTCATTTGTGGCCTTTTATATGTGGTATGGGTCTTTGTTAAAGGCTGCATGGTGATCTATAGTTAACTTCTACATCCTTTGGTCTCTAGTGGTGAGTTGTCTCATTGCCATTGGCAATCATACCACATCTTTTTTTTATATTCTTTGTTTATATAATTTCTGTTTTCATATGAATAAAAGGGGATGTCAGATAGACATCAATAAGACAAGAAAAACCATCAATACAAGTTGTCAAAAACAGAAAACACTCTTTTAAAACAAAATTTCCTGTAAAAAATCTGTTAAACACAAATGTTTGATTCTGCCTTTCAAGAGATGTGGACAGCTCAACAAAGTAATGTTTTTTAATTTCTCAATTTGCATAAGCATGATCTTTTATCTGAATTTATATGAATAAATTGCTTTTACCTTAAATTTGAATTACAGATATATTGAGAGATTCCGTTCAGGACAGCCAATGAGTCGTGAGGAGAGACAGAAGGCCTCATCTTCTGCTCAAAGAGATTTTTGGTGGTTATCAGATAGATCCTATACTGACAGCTCAACACCAAAAGAAGACAGCCCTGGTGCTAAAAAAACAAGACGATTTACCCCACATTCTCCTATAAGCCCATACAAAGGTCATGATAAAGGATTTGGTTACAAGAAACCAGAGTTAAAGGTAAATATATGGAAATTTTAACTTTTCAAAAATTATACTCTGTGACTTGTAAACAGTGGGTAGGCACTTTTTTAGAACTTCACCACCCATAATATAAATCAATTTTGGAACAGCCCTTAGCCATATGGTCAGTGATCAGTTTAGCTGGTCGATATATATGTGTTGCAACAACAAAAAATAGGTGAGCAGTTCAGGCTCAAGGGAGCCTTTAGTTTGTCGTTTTAATTTATTTTTGGGTCGATGTTCAACAATACCAATTATTGGTTGGCTGTATAAAATTTTTGAAGAAACATAAAAAATACACTGAAACTACTTTACCTTACCCTGTGCAAACCATAAAATTTTCTAAACTAAAATCATTTATCATGATTCATGATTCATGACATCGAAGAAATTTATTTAGTAATGTAACCTGTATAAAATGAACACCTGCATAATGCAAGCAAAATAGTTAGTCCTGAAGGGGTAAGTGTTAGACAGGTAGATAATTTACAGACAAATCATTTGAATTGCTATTGTTTTTCATTTTTCAGGACTTAGCTCCACATGCATTAGATGATACAACTAAATTGTTACAGGAGAAAGCTGATAGACTTCTTGATAGGTAGTATATAGCATTATTAGTATTTACTAGGGATGTCAACTCGGTAAACAATTACTAATCGAGTACTCGTTGGTAATGAGCGATACTGGAGTACTCGCTCGGGAATATATCTATAAAACGGAAACACAAAAATACGTATTTTACATTCTGTGGGTTGTTCAATAGAAGAAAAACCATCTACATAAGTATCTGGGACAAGAAATTACATACCAAAATTAATAGCTCATTACCTGCAAGTACTTAGTCTAATTAAGTAAAAAAATAATAATCTAATTAATATAATTTAATGAACACCTATTTAAAAATTATAACAAGGAAAAACCATATCAAACAATAGTATTTGGTAATATTATTAATTCGTATATTTTAACTAATTTGATTCGTTCAGGGATAGTCACATGTTAAACTATATTTTCGAAGGTAGAGAGAAAACGGCGGATAGCAAAAAGCATATTGCACGGTTACTTTTAGAATATCTAAAAACCGATATACTTTGTGACGTCATGTAATGAATTTCATGATATTGTTAAAAGTTTTATAAAAAAATATCTATGATCGATTATTTGAAGAAAAAAAATCTTCAAATACATAACATGTAAAAAAAAACATCAAAAAAGTAAATGAAATAACAACTAATCTGTTGTTATTGTCTAGGAGACAATATCATATCTATAAAATTACAACAAGATCAAATGACGATTTTGATACAAATATGGTCGGAAATTAATAATATAATAATTATAGCCTATTTATGAGGTCAATACAGGATATATCGACCCAAAGAAGTATATCGACCTCGGACTTCGTCCTCAGTCAATATACTTCTTTCAGGTCAATATATCCTTGTATCGACCTCCTACAAAGGCTATAATTGTATAATGTTTACAAAGGCAGAAGGATTAGAAGTTTAATTATTCACTGAGGGTCGCCAGAGGATGCAACGGATTTATTTTATTTAGAAACATTCATTTTTCTTGTCAACTGTTATTGGGGGCAGTCGGTTTTGCAACTCTGTATATTAATGTCTTGCAGACGAAAATATTTGGTCTAACGTAACTGATGTGACGGAATGGATAAGACATATTTAGTTTAAAGTGTTAGCCTAGGTAAAACCCACATATTTTCTTAGGCATGTTTAATGATAATTTAGCACAGCATTCGAAACAAAATGTATTTTATTTACTAGTTAATCAGTGATGCCTATTTAATTTTCGGAAAGAGGTTCAAAGAAGATCTATTTTATATAAAGAAGACAGCAATATTCTAACAGAAAACCGATTAGTCAAGTAAAGTTTTGATATTCGATACTCTGTACTACCGAGCGATACTCGAATACTCGAGTACTCATTAACATCCCTAGTATTTACATATTTTCATGTAATTATAAAACATAATCTTTTTTTTAAAAAGGGTATAAAAACATTTGACTAGAAAAATACATGTCTGAAAATAAATGTTGTAATTATGTCAGGAAATTTGAGTGTCATTCTAATGTTAAATGATATGTAAGCTGTAGCCTCACATAGGGATCACTTCTGTCTTCTTGTGCCATCTGCATCACACCATTTAAATCAACATTTCCTTGAAAATGGCTTGACAGAATGAAACCAAACTTGCACAGATTCATATGATATAAAGTTGTGCAACTTCTATTTTAAATTTTGATCTGACTGATTCTTGGGGTTATACCAAATTTACCAAAATTAGTCTTGGCTTAACATCATGCAGTGTTCCATTTTGAATTTCCGGGAAGAAGGGAAAAAGGTCACTTAGCTTGGTAATCCAAATTTTTTAGGGAACAAATAGGCAATGTATATGACCTCAGGTATGTTTGCCCTAGCTACAAGAACATGTACCTAAAGAATCAAACAATTTAAAGAATTTTCAAAAATTTGACATTTTTGGGCTGCTGACACTGCTTAATTTTCACATATTCAGGACAAAAAGCTGCATTTTAAGCTTGTTAAGAAATAATTATATTTGACAAAAAAAAATGTACCTCATTATTATTTTCGTTTCTTTGTTGGCAACAGTTGAAAATATTTCATCATACTATCATTTCATTAAGTCAAACATGATAGTTTTAATTATAAAATGTACTATAATTATAATCCAGAGCTCCAGATAAGCTGCGTATTTGCGTGATCACGCAATACAAATAATTAAAAACCCAATGCAATTGCCCATTGCAGGGTTCAATAACCCAATTAATTCAAAGGAAAACCCAATTATATGCCAAAACCATGAGTTCTTAACGCTTTTATTCGCTATCGTTTGCGTTATTTACCCTTGTCTGATTACAGTCGTCGCGTAAATCTATTTTTATAATTTATAATTGGAAATGTCCTTTCGTTCTTAAAATAGAGCCCTGCATCAAGTAGCTGTAATGTGTCCGTGTTGGAATTTCCGTTGCTCAAAAGGTACACGTGTTTATGAAAACATTTCGATCTTCTCGGCGTTTATCCGATAAGCGTGTGACATGCTGTCATATTTTTTCGAATTGCCCGGGATTTATCATAACATACAATGAATTAAAACGAAAGTAAATGTCCGATAAAAATATTGAATGGAAGCATGTTTTCGGCTTCTTTTTGATAGCTGAGGGAAAGTTATGATGATAACAAGACTCAGATAGTGATTTTAGGAAGCGTCCATTGAACGCACGGGCGTGTTTGAAGGTACGAGAACATTGCTATAGAACGATAAACACGGGGTTTCGTCAAAAACGAAATCAGTTGGAAAAAGTGAAAGGCCAAATCAATTATGACATGATATGAAGTTGGAAAGCATCGGAAACCAAAAGTTCTGATAAGGGACAACTTAACCCAGATTTATGTAAATTGAATTAAACAAAAACAGTTTATATATTATTTTTTTTTTCATTTTAGTTGATGAATGAATACACATATCCGTTTTTTACGTCAAATTATGCAGCTTGACACTTTCTTTGTTTTGGTCTAATTGTTCTGGATGCTTAAGATAGTTGTCTTATTGGCAAGTGCAGTATAACATTGTCATTTATTTACTTGATGTTGCAGAATTATTTGTAAATTTAAGTTGAATGTGGTCTCCATCATTAAACCACCCTATAAATCTCCAGGTTTTGGGGTTAATCTTAAATCTGGGAACTACTTTTTATTTTTATTAAAAAGTAGATCTGGCAAATAGGTGAAAGGACTGGCAAAACTTTCTTACAGCACCTAAATTTCACATATATTACATAACAATATAAGCCACACCTACCCCAACTATAAACTGTAGGGTGATCATATGGGATCTAGAAAGGCAATTAGTTACTGTCCAACTAGTGACACCAGCTGCAGTTTACATAAGTTTTGAGAAAATACAAAACTGACAGAACGTTTAAAACGGGACACAAATTAAACGTACAATTGCTATTCAGTGAATAAACCAAATAAAACAGCTAAGCACAATTACAAAGAAAGAAACACATTTAAGATGGAAACTCATCTGGGGTTGATATAATGTGATTATAACATGCCTAAATATTCAATATTGTGTTGATGAAAAAACCCAATACATTAAGGAGCTTGGTGGTGAAAAACCCAATTTGATATTTGCTTGAGGGGTGAATTGGAATTGATAATGCAATTAAAAAACTTTATCACCCAATTAAGTAAAAAAATGGTGGGTAAAACCCCCAATTTGTGAATTCTTATCTGGAGCTAAGTAGACATGTACATGTATTAAAAAAAAACATAAAATTTTCATTTTTTTGGTACTGATAGCAGTCTAAAATGAAGAGGCAAACTTATAAAATTAGGATACTTTTGAAATACTGTTAAAAGTAGCCAGTTGTATTTTTTAATGAATTTCAGTGCCAGCAGTGTAGCTTCTTCAGATCCTATTGTTAGTACAGATGGACTTGGTAGTTCTCAGTCCTTCAGCACTACTATATCTAGTGTAGAAGAGCAACCATATAGACCCTCTTTTGCAAGAAAATGGGGTAAGATTTATTGTAACTGATTAAATTTCTATATCAAATTCTAAATATTTTCTTCCACCACCAACCTCAACCACATAGGTGTTTTAATTCATGGATTTACTAGACTCATTTTTGGCTACACAGGGAACCCAGTTTATCAACATTAAGTATGAAACCAGTAGAAATTGATCCCCACAAATAAAAGTAAATACACATTATATTAAACTATTTGAAGGTTTTGTTGAAAACTGCACAAAGATTTTTGCCGATTTAGGGAAGTATGTTTTTTCCTACATACTTGATTTTGTGGTTTTAACAAATTCTTCATACAAATCTGTTAGAAATTTGTATTTAGTTGAATCCTAAACACTAAAATTCTGGGTTCAACTCTGACCTCAAAATCCAGGAAAATAAGTACCCCACAAACAAATATTAATTACTTTGGCCTATGCTGCTATGATAATATGTCACTACAGTCTTACTACAATCAACACAAGGGAATGGAAAAGAAATGATATGGTGTGTATTTATTCATGTCATAAAGTTCTGAATAGTACTTGTCAAAAAGTAAACACAGCATTATGGTTGTCTTGAATATCTTGAATGTCCTGTAAGATATGAAACTGTCCACTTCTTCATAAGACCTTCCAGCAACTCTCAAGATGATTAACAGCAAAAAATAGCACTGTTCTTTAGATATAGTCTTTGATTCCTAGATTTTTTGGAAAATGACGCTATCAGCGGCATGTTTCCGATACCATTGACCAGAACTTACGGAAGTCGATTATTGCCTCCGCCTACCGCACTCGGTTTCATATTTACTATTTTACATACTAACTGGAATCTGCTTGTATCACGCTACACTCGAACAAAGTGTTGTAGTCGGACGGGAACCAGTTTACATACTTTATTTTATTTACCAAAAAGATATCTTGACCTGTCCATATGTTTTTTGTTATAAAATGGTATTTGGAGCTATCCCTTTGTTATATTTTGCATATTTATTCGAGCTTTCACTTTTATGCACATGTCTTACAGTCGTAAACAATCGGTATGTATACATGATAAATAGATCCGTTTTGTTATGGTGTTGGACTTTTTCCCTTCCAATTATCAGCAATCGCTAGACAAAATAGTTCTAAATTTTTTTTAAATATATTTGCATTACACATGCAATGGCAGTACCTTTCCAATTGCTATTTATGTGTTGTGTCTAAATTAAAGTTGTAACACTTTATAGTGACTGGAAAGGGTAGAAAAATTCATCAGATGAGAAAAGGCTGAAGATACTTCAAACGGCACCGAATCATTAGATATTGCATCTTGTAAAAAGAAACTGAGATTTGGATAGTTCCACTTCAAGGTAAAAATGTTTATCTCTTGTGAAATGAAATAAAAAAAATATTGTAACACTGTAGTTAATTAATAAAGATACTATTACGCGATTTCTATTACGTGTATTTCTGTATTGGCCTTATTATTGGTTCTCGGCCAGCAGTCACACGGCACCGAATCATTACATATTGCATCTTATAAAAGGAAATTGAGATTTGGATAGTTCCACTTCAAGGTAAAAATGTTTATCTCTTGTGAAATGAAATAAAAAAAATATTGTAACACTGTAGTTAATTAATAAAGATACTATTACGTGTATTTCTGTATTGGCCTTATTATTGGTCCTCGGCCAGTAGTATTGGCCTTCCGCTTCGCCTCAGACCAATACACCCAAGACATGGACCTATAACAAGGCAAATACAGAAATACTTACGCAATGATATTATAGAATGACAGTATGGTTCAATAGCGGGAAGCAGCCCCTCAACTACTTTTTACATAAATATTAACTTCTGGCTTCAACGCTTTGTTCGTCTTGTCTGGAGATCTTGCTGTAGTTCCAGTTCAGCAAGCATTTTAGAGACGTATCTCGTCCATCCTCTTTTGACTTGTAATCTCTGGTGATAGATTTTGCCGCTTGACATTGTATCCCTTCAAGCTTGTTTTTTTTTGTTACCGTGTAGGGGTCCCATACTATGGCTCCATATTAAATAAAGGCAACAGTAGTATACCGCTGTTCGAAACTCATAAATCGATAGAGCTTAAAACAAATCCGGGTTACAGACAAAATCTGAGGGAAACGCATCAAATATAAGAGGAGAACAACGACACAACAAAAACACAACATTAAAATGTAACTCACACAGACACGAACTATAATATAACAATGGGCATTATAAGATCCATTCCTAAAGATCTAGATCATTGTTCTAATCTGACACAAATTTCAATAACTGGAATGCTACCCAAGTTGAATATATGGTGACCCACGAGAACAGCATTATCACTATTGAAATTGTGTTTAATACCATGATTGTTCAATGTCATTAACTTAAATGGAGACAGACATTTGACCTGAAAGACATGAAAGGTGGTGTGGTAGTGCAAAATCAAAAACTAACTGACTATGATATATGGTTAAAGAATGAATCCCTATTTGTCTAATCTTCAAGGTGAAATAAAACTAGTAAAACAATATTATACTATTGTCTAAATATACAGAAATATAATTTGCTTCAAGTAACAGAAATAACTAGGTCACTAGTAACTTATTTAATGAGTATGTGGGGTATAAGAGCTTGCTAACAACAGGCTCTTCATAATCATTTGGTTTGAAAAGGATACTAGTAGTCTATATTCTTGATTTAGAAAAATGTAATTGCAACAAAAAAATCACATTACTTAGAATACTTTAGATCATTCAGGTAGTCTTTATTTATATGTACAAAAGAACAGCCATTAGTCATTGGATATTGTAGATCATTCAAATAGTCTTGACCTTTTTATTAGTACAAAAGAACAACCAGTAGTCATTGGATATTGTAAATCATTCCGGTAGTCTTGACCTATTTATTTATACAAAAAAAACAGCCAGTAGTAATTGGATACTGTAGATCATTCAGGTAGTCTTGACCTATTCATTTGTACTGAAAAAACAGACACATATACGAATATCAATTATATGCTTACGAGACATGTTGCAATGTTAAACTTATTACGGTATGTGAAAATCAAGACTTGCATAAAAAATATCACAATATTAGAGACAGTGGCGTCATTTTTCCTCAGAGCTTTCAGCTCTTTGATTTTTTTTTATTATTGTCATTTGTACATCCATCCTAACTATAATCTTTCTTTTCCATGTGTCTGTTGAAATGTTGATATTCCAGTCCATTTATTAAGAGATTATTATGTTACTTTCATCAGTTACTCTGTTAAAACTAGGGATGTCAACTCTGTGAAGATTTACTACTCGATTACTTGTTGGATTTACCGAGCGATATTCGAGTACTTGCTCGGTAAAATATTTACAAAATGGAAACACAAAATTATACCCATTATATGTGTCTTGTGGGTCGTTGTCTTGGGATCGTAAAACCCTCAACATTGTTACCTAGGACTAGATAATAGTCCAAGGAATTTTATACCATAATTAATAGCTCATTTGTATTTACTACATACATTTACTAATTATGTAAACTGGTAATAATCTAATCAAGTAATGAATTAAAATCTATACAAAAATTATTACTGAAACAACAATATTTGGGAACCGTAAAAAAACACATTTAATGATCAACAAAGGAGTGATGATTAGAACTTACTGATGCAATTAATCATTTTCTGAGGGTCGACACAGGGTGTAACAAATTTGTTCTTATCTAAAAATATTATCCTGTAAACTTTTTCTGGGACATAGCGATTTCTCAAATTTGTTATGTAACTTACAGTCCTGCTGATGAAAATATATGCTATGACGGTACAAAGGTGGGGGAGTGACTAAGATTAGCTTAAAGTGTAAGCTTTGGAAAAATGCTCTTGCTCATATATCCTACATGTACCTCTGTTTGAAGGAATTCTAAATGACAGTCAAAAGCAAACATTCAAATCTTATTTTAATTTTTATTAATTTTGATTAATATATGATTTCCCTGGGGGCACTCTCAATAAAAATATTTTTTGTTTAAATTTAAGAAAGTAACTACATTCTAACAGGAAACCGATTAGTTGAGTATCATTTTGGTAATCGATACTCGGTACTACCGAGCGATACTCGAGTACTTGAGTACTCGTTGACATCCCTAGTTAAAACATATTGCCTTTCCACATTAGACAAGTGCAATAACTTATATGTTACTTTTGTTTAAAGATAAACAAGAGAAGCCATCTTATCAAATTCCTAAGCCACAAGGGAGACAACCTAGTGGACCTGAGGAGGATGTTCTCTATCAATGGAGACTGAAGAGGAAGGTGGAACAGGCCAGAGATAATGCTTCAAAAACTCCTGCTGTCAAATTTGGTTATAACGATAAATCACCTGGACAGGTAAGAAGAGAATGAAATAAGGAAGGGTTAATGTTGTATACCAGCATTCACTTTAGACATTTTTAATTTGTAAACTGTTGGTTGTTCTTAAAATAAGGTCCTCCCCAAAAATAGCACACTTATGTGATTACTAAGTTTTGTTCTTTTGTTAGTGATGTTCAGTTAATTAACCCACATCTGATTAAAACATCATGTTAGTGAGTTAGTCAGTAAGCATAGTGCTTTTATTAGCTTTTTTATTTTGGTTGAAATATCATTTCGTCTGTTTTTCATAGAAAAGTACAGTATTAGATTCATGAGACACATAAAACACATATAGACAATTGCCTCATTTCAAAGTGAAATCAAATAACACTACAGGTCGGTTTTTGTCGAGCCTGCGACTTTTGTCGCAGAAAAGCTCGACATAAAGATAGTAATCCGGCGGCAGGTTGGCGGCGTTAACTAACTTCTTAAAAGTTAAATATTTAAGAAGGTAGAAGACCTGGATGCTTCATACTTTGTATATAGATGCCTTATGATATGAAGTTTCCGTCTGTCATATGTCCTTTGTCCTTGACGTTGTTTTCATGGTTCAGTGACTACTTGAAAAAAAAGTTCAGATTTTTTGTAATATTAATTTTTCTCTTATAATGAGTAATAGGATAACCATATTTGGTAAATGCGTACCTTGCAAGGTCCTCATGCCTGTCAGACAGTTTTCACTTGACCTCGACCTCATTTCATGGATCAGTGAACTAGGTTAGGTTTTCGTGGTCAAGTCCATATCTCAGATACTATAAGCAATAGGTCTACTATATTTGGTGTATGTAATGATTGTAAGGTGTACATGTCCAACTGGCAGGTGTCATCTGACCTTGACGTCATTTTCATGGTTCAATGGTTATAGTTTAGTTTTGTGTTTTGGTCTGTTTTTCTTATACTGTATGCAATAGATTAACTATATTTGGTGTATGGAAATATTTTACGATATACTTTCAGTCTGGCAGTTTTTTTTTTTACCTTGACCTCATTTTCACGGTCATTGCTCAATGTTAAGTGTTTGTGTTTTGGTCTGTTTTTCTAATACTGTATGCAGTAGGTCAACTATATTTGGTGTATGGAAATATTTTACGATGTACATGTCAGTCTGTCAGGTTTTATTTGACCTTGACCTCATTTTCACGGTTCATTGCTCAATGTAAGTTTTTGTGTTTTGGTCTGTTTTTCTTAAATTTAAGCAATAGGTCAACTAAATTTGGTGTATGGAATGATTGTAAGGTGTATATGTCTGTCTGGCAGGTATCATCTGACCTTCACCTCATTTTCATGGTTCTTTGGTCAATGTTCAGTTTTCCTGGTTAACTTCGTTTCTTAGATACTATAAGCAATAGGTCAACTATATTTGATGCATGGAATGATTTTAATGTGTACATTTCTGTCTGGTGGGGTTCATCTGACATTGACTTCATTTTCATGGTTCATTAGTCAATATAGAATTTCCATGGTTTGGTCTGTTTCTTTTATACTATAAGCAATACGTCATCTATATTCTGTGTATGGAATGATTGTATTAAAAGTGTACATGTATTTCTGGCTTGGTTTATCTGACATTGATCTCATTTTCTTGGATCATAAATATTATTGTGATACTTGTAGTAAAACTTTATATGCAGGACTATCAACATAAAATCAATGGTCGTCCTGAATATGCACGAAATATTTGCCACTGGACGTTAAGCAACCAACAATCAATCAATCAATAAAATCAATGGTCAGTATAGTAGGCGAGACATTTCAGCATGTGCACTCTTGTTGAAATTTAAGGTGGTACATAACACTGCTGGGAGATAACTCTGTAAAATTCAGCTGAATGTTTTATTCACGTTCTATTGTTAAGGAAATATTAAGCTTCTCAATGATCAAACTTAGTGTTTGTCAAACTGCTATATATCCAATGAAATTTTTCCGATAAAGTGTGTGGTTCAAGTTTTTTGAAATTTTTATATTTTTGTCAAAGGGTCAAAGTAAATATTTTGTCAAAATTTTATGAAAATTTAAACAAGCCAAATTAATTTTAGTCAAGGTGTTTGGTACCACCTTAAAACACCTTGTGTGTTTAAAATCATTTAATCACACAACAAAAAATCTTAACAAAGCCCACAGCTGTCAATTTCACTCCTGAAATAATTTTCAAGGGTTTTTGGAGGCTCTTGTTGATAAACACACTATCCACTTTAAATTTTGTATATTGATAACCAATGGTATGTCAAGACCAGATTGCTGAGAATTCATGTGTAATAATCTAAATTATTATTCCTTTTTACAAATATTAATAGAATAAAATTATTTTACTGTATTTTAACTGACATAATAATTTTATATATCAGAAAGAGATCGATCAGAAGCTAGATGAATTCAAGCAAAGATTATCTGGGAGAGGTGGACAAACAAGTCTGCCAACTGATGAATATAAAAATTCTAATGTAAGATACACAAGTGATTCACATTTTTCATCTGGAACTGTCCAGTTTACTCCTGCTCCACAAGCCAAAGGTCAAATACAGGTACTTGATCTCACATGTCATAAAATAAATTAATTGAAAATTTAAAAAAATTATGATGATCATTGATATGTTTCTAAATTTTGTTCAATCATTATGTTCAAATGAATAAATATGGATGAATTTTTTAAACGACATTATTTTTTCTCTCAGTTTTATACAAAGAAAGAGACTTAAAATGGCTTAGAGAAGTTTATTACTTATTAGATTATTTATGAAAGTATTTTATATAAAATATTTTTGGATTATTTTAGCATTCCCATGATATGCCAGCCGATCCAGAGAAACCATTTCCTATTGCTAGTCCAATGCTTCCCCATAAAGGTGCTGATGAAATAGAACCTCATTTTCATTTAACATGTGACTTGTTGCCATGTTCTCATCAAGGTCATACAACTCACCAACGATCACCGAATGATTTTAGGAGAGACCATGAAGCAAATTCAGCAGGAAGTAATTCAAAATTTACAAAAACTGACAGTAAAGTCTCAGAAAAAGATAAAGAAATAGATAGTGATAGATATAAGTTTTTACAAGCTGAAAGACCCGATATAGAAGAGAAAGTAGAAAGTGAAAGTAGGGCAAGTAGGTCATGTGATGATGAACAGAGTAAGAAACATGTGACTGATGAAGATTATGATTCTTTTGAAACTGATAAAAGTAATAAGTTAGTGGATAAGGAAGGTAAACAGAATGTCAGAATTCAAATTCAAAAGGAAAGTGAGTCAAAAGTGAAAAGGAAAATAATTACAGACGATGACAAAAGTATTCCAAAAGAGGATGACAGAAATATTCCAATTTTGAAAAAGTCAGGGAAACCAACACACTCCAAGCCTGTAGTGGATAACGCCATTGGACAGGTAAATTATCACTTTATCATGATATTATATTTGATTAACTCAACTATTAACAAATTTATTATGCTTCTTTTATTTTAGAATACTATGGAGTAGTGCTGTTTGTGCATACAATGAAGTAACTGAATATGATGTATTATATCTTAGTTTCATCAGAATGGATGAATTCTAAAGCATGTCAGTAAATTAATTCAAGAGAGAAAATTATGACAGTAACTTTGAAACTCTAAAACCAGGGAAGTACAAAGACCTGAATTTTACCCAGAATTTAGAGATAACACTAGACTAAGTTAAAATGCATAGGCATTGTTTTCAAAATCTTGAATTTAACACCTATAATTTGACAGAACTACGTTCAAAGGACTTAATAGAGAAGTAAAGAATATTTGCTCTAAAGCTTCTTTATAGTAACTAAAAACAAATTTGAATATTACTTTCCTTTAATTCAATATGTTTATGCATGAACATATATTGGGGAAAAAACAACATGTAGGGTATACATTCATTGACAGCAACCAAATGATAAAAACATACAGTGTTCAACAATAGACCTTTGTCTTTTCAAAATATTAAGTTCTAAATTTTCCAAAGTCTACTAAAACTCAATATCCCGAAGGACAAAAACATAAGACAACTACTGTATGCAATTACATTCATATTTTAGTAAATTTACAAGATTCATGATATTAGATTAAATTGTTTCCAGGTTGTTAAAGACAGGTTATTCAATATATCAACCAGTACTGTGTTATCCAGTATTGACAGTGAGATTTCTTCTCCTCCTCGACACCCAAAATTTACAGCAGACAGTCAACAACAGAAAAAAGAAAACACAGGTAATTGATCTGGGGTCCAGCTATAATTTGAAAGGGGAGGCTAAGGCACTATTTTTAGGGTAAAAGGTCAAAATAATTTGTGTATACATACAAGTATAATTTTTAGGGTTGACTGCGTTGCATGCAAATTTTATAACTAAGACCCGTCTTGAAGGGTTTAAGAAATATTTTATATTATTAAACATTTTGAAATGATAGTTAGAACTGGCACAAAATAAATCTTCAGAAAATGTATATGTCCTTTCTTTTCCCCATCATGAAGAATATCTTGGTTTCATGCAACTCTAGAATATTTCAATGTTTATGATGTTTCATCAACTTTCATTAATATCAGTAGTGGTAGTTAGAGAAAAAAAAACTCACATTTTAAGGATAAATCAGCTGAAAATATGTACATCTTTGAAAATTTATATTTTTGTTCAGTCATGGGAATTCAGAATATTAATAATATTTGATTGGGTGGGGGTTGTATACTGCAGCAAATTTTACACTTTTAAGAGACTGTAAATCCCAAACTTAATGAATGCATTTAAAATTGTTAATAATTGACAATTACGCAAAATTAATCCATGCAATGCCTATTCATATGTGTATTTGAAGTATTAATTTTCTACTAGTAAAAAATCAACTGAAAGTCATATTATTGTAACAGTTTGATTTTTGTCATATTTTGCATTAATAAAAACATCTCATAATTTGAAGTCCGTACTTTGACCTATAATGGTTTACTTTTACAAATTGTGACTTGGATGGAGAGTTGTCTAATTGACACTCATGCAACATCTTCTTATATCTATCTCATAATTTTCTCATTTAAAATTAATCCAATAAAACTAAATTTGATGTGATGTTTGAACAATGTCTATTTCAGATGATTCTTATGAGTCAGATGGAGAATACCCTGATGACCAGTTATTACACATGTTACGACAACAGAGGGCACAGTATGAGGAACAACTCAGGTAAAACAAACTCTTAATGGGAAATTTCACATTATTTAGAAAATTTGGAAAAAAATGGATGTGGAATGTACATCAATGAGACTGCAAGGCTGAGAAACCCAAAAACACAACAAACCAATAGATTGAAAGACATTACACAAATTTATTACTTAGTTTGAAAATAAATGAACAAAATTAAATCATTTAGTTATGCATACAGTTTTTTAACTGACCAATATTTCATATGATTTTCGAAAATAATTTCAATCTGTTAAACAGCAAATTTCACAAAATAATGATGAAAATTTGAATATTTTTTTTCATATAGATCTTTATGTACTGAATATCTACATGTTTATTTTCCATGACAATAATATAAAAATCACTTATTTGTCAAATAATGAGTATACATTTAGTTGTCTTCTTTTTTTACAGACATATAGATGACATGCTAGCAAGATTAGAACCAGAAGAATGTTAAGAACACACAATTTTATATGGAACTTTTTGTATGAATCTACTGATCTAAGTCCATTCCTAACAGTGAAGATGTGCTACCCAAGTCTTGACAGTTTATATATCAGCTTAACATAGAAAGATGCTTGAAAGATTGGAAGAATAGGATAAGAAAAAATCCAGTCTTCTGACACTAGCTTGTAATGGAACATCTTGTTTTGGCTTGGATATTTGATAGCCTTTTCTTTTTGTATATTAAAGTGATTTGTAATATATTTATAATAAAGCTATTTATTTATTTTATTTTTACCTTAACATACATTTTTCTGCCGGGAAATATTACATTCATTCTGTGGTTAAAGTTTTTAAAATTCTAATAACTTTCTTAAACTATCCTGGGTATGTACCAAACTTGGACAGAAGCTTGTTTATGATCATAAGATAGTATCCAGAAGTAAATTTTGTAAAAAAATAAATCCATTTTTTCCTTATTTTATTTTTAAATGGACTTAGATTTTCTGCCAGGAAACAACACATTCACTCTGTGGTTAAAGTTTTTAAAATTTTAATAACTTTTTTATACTATTTTGGATTTGTACCAAACTTGGACAGAAGCTTGTTTATGATCAAAAGCTAGTATCTAGAAGGAAATTTTGTAACAAAATAAATACATTTTTTCTGCATTTTACTTTTAAATGGACTTGGATTTTCTACCAGGAAACAACACATTCACTCTGTGGTTAAAGTTTTTAAAATTTTAATAACTTTCTTATACTATTTTGGATTTGTACCAAACTTGGACAGAAGCTTGTTTATGATCAAATGCTAGTATCTAGAAGGAAATTTTGTTTTCTTCCAGTTAACATTACATTCAGTCTGCAGTTTAAAGTTTTTAAACATTTATTAGATTCATAAACTGTCCTGGATTTTTACCAAACTTGGACAGAAGCTTCTTATAATCAAAAGATAGTATCAAGTGGAATATTTTTATTGAGCCTGCGATTAACAGAAAAAGTAGGCGAGACACTGGGTTCCGCGGAACCCTTACGAATTTTTAGTCAAGAGTGGTTATGTTGGTTAATCAATTTAGACGAAAGTCACAAACTTCATAGTTGACGTTCTACAGATGAAGCAGACAAACTTTGCATAGTTTCTGTCCATTGAACAGTGTCAGAGAAGATTTTTATTAAAAAGATAAATTTTGGAAGAAATTGAAAATTGATGGAAGTAGCTCACATGACCTTTGGGGCCAGGTGAGCCAAAAACATTTCCTGATTTTACCTATTCTCTTCTGGATGGTTTTTGTTATTTTTTGGGGTTTGTACATGTAATTGTTTCAGATAGCCACATGTTGGCTTTGAACACAGACAATTTGTTGAAAATAAAATGGAATAAGAACACATAATAAGCATTCCATAGATGCAAATCATAGGGCAGACTAACCCAAGAATAAAAATTAACAAGTATTGAGGTTAACACAAAATACTGAAGTTATAACTATTGACAAGATGAATGTCTATAAAAAGCAGGAGTGGATCTAGGTGGTGTGAAAGGGTAGGCAGTTGCAGCTCTGTATACATCATCTGTCATGAGTCCCAACAGTCCAACTGGTAATAGTTGAAAATAAAAAGAGGAACATACTGTTAAGACATGAGAAACAAGTCCAACATCATTTCTTTTTATAGTAGCTAATTGAAATGATCAATCAATTTGTGATGACTACTAAAATTTCCATGGTTTATTTACCTCTGAGATCCCTGGTTCAGTAGCTTTTGTGACCACAATTATCCTCTTGTTTTCTGTCCTATGAGGTCTTTCCTACTTGCATAGTATCCTCATATGTTTAACTACTTTTGAGTCAAAATTTCTCAATTGAATTGTTTTTATAGCTGACTATACTGTATGGGTTTTTCTCATTGTTGAAGGACGTATGGTTGCCTATAATTGCTTACATCCACTTTATTTGAACTTTGGTGGATAGTTCTCTCATTGGCAATCATACCTCATCTCCTTATTTTTATATTATTTACTTCAACCTCACATACTTCAGGTATTACTGAAACAAGCAATTTTATTCCCCATCTGTAAATGTTGAAGGACTTTTAGATTTCCCTTGCCCTCCAGTGTGTACATATGTCAGATTCTTGTTTAGATTTGCACTGAGGTCAATTCTTAGTTATTAATAAATCTTGGACAACAGGTATATCTTGGTTATAAGTATAGGATGCTGGAGGAATTATGTTACTTTGACAGTTTGCTTTAGTGAATTTGGTAACGTTTTGTGCTTTAAATATAAAAATGAGGATGAGGTATGATTGCCAATGAGACAACTCTCCAACACAGACCAAATGACATAGAAGTTAACATTTATAGGTTACTGTACAGCCATATGACATAGAAGTTAACATTTACAATACAAAACAATACAAACAAGAAAACTAACAGTCTGATTTATGTACAAAGCAATAAACGAAAAACAAATATGATATACAGCTTCAAAGGACAACCACTGCTAGATCTTGGATAATGCTATTGATGCCTCAAGAATTATGTCAATTGACATACAATTCATGCTTGTTGATTTTGGGATTACATTTTTTCATATTTTGATATTCAGAGGTCAGGGCATACATTTCTTAAAGACACATTGTCCAGATTTAAGGAAAATTTTAATATACTGTACCAGTATCTCTTTATGTAAATTTTCATTGAAATCCATCAAAACATTTAGATAAAATTGTGCTTCATGATGTAAGAACAGACAAGACATCCTAATTCTCAAAAGACAGGTGGATTTTCTATAAAATAGTTACAACAACTTCACAGAAGGGATACTAAGGATGGTCCTTGGTATTCGTTATGTCTGAATTTTTTCTTTGTTAAGCTATTCAGGAATAGATTGCCATGTGAATGAGTCAGGCTCCTAGGAGTCTTACTTTGATCACCTGTTATATGAGCAATTGCAATCAGTTAGGGTCTTGTTTCTCATGACAGGAAAACTGAATCTAGATTTTGTGCACAGGCACTTGTCTAAGAAAAAAAATTTCCTATATACCTTAATATAGCAGGTATATAGGAAATTTTTTTTCTGAGACAAGCACCTGTGATTTTGTGGTCCTTATCCATGCTTTAAGGTTGACATTTTAGTAGGTCTGTGTGTGAAAAGTTGAAACATAATTGTTCGAAAGACGAGTTTTAAGTGATGAAAATTAAAAAAATATAAGGAAACACCTCAAATTGATTTTATGGAAGATTTAATATAAAAAATGTACAATGGTTCTAGTAAATCTAATTTAAAATCTGTGAAATTATGACTAGAAGGGCTAGTTATACACTTTGTCCTGTGAAAAGAAATAAACCTACAAATTTGATTCTACAGTTTTCATTAAAAAATATATAACATTATTATGAGTCATACCACAACAATTCAGATTTCAACAAACAATACATAAATATTTGCCATCACTTAATCATGTACACTGATTAAACAAAAAGTATAATTTTAAGATATGATACAAAGACTTCACTGAATCAACTGGTAAGATATTATAATAAATACTTATACATTTTTTACTTCTTCAAAATACAAAGATAAGGAATAACCTACAAATCTGTATAGTGTCATTTTATGATATCACACCAAATGTCAGCTCATTATGTGCCAACATAATCATGATAATGCAAGAACTTTCAACAATTTTTTTAGATTTCAAAGGGCATAATTCCATCAAAACATGTTAATCAAACAAATTGCAAGTGTTCTCTGTAAATCATTTTCAAACAAGTGAAAACCAGAAATGCTAGGTAATTGGAAAATTAAAAATTGGTTCACTTATCCAAAAGTTTGAATATTAAGTTGATTTTGATGCATTTTTTTATGAAAATATCATCCTTGGATGGAATGTTCTAGCATATATAACATGTTCACTCCTGCAACATTCTTTATGTGCATATCCATAGTCAGCAGCTTGTAATTCAGTGCAAGCAGTTGCTAGATGTTTGCCCAATTGGTTATTTGTTTGTTGTTTTTAGCATATATCAGACTGTTGGTTTTTCCTTCTTTGAGTTGATTCATGTTATATCATACCTCGGCCTTTTATAGCTTGCAATATCATATGGCTTCAACTCATTGTTGACGACCTTAGAGTGCCCTATATTTGTTTAAATCCTCTGATTTTTGGTGAATAGTTGTCTTATTGGCAATCATCCCACGTCTCCTTTTTAATTTATAGATGCAAGATAGCAATCTTGTTCAATAATCATGAAAAGCTATAAGTTAGATCACAATTACACTGACACTACACATGTTGGTTTAAATCTGTCTAGTGGTTTTGGAGAGATTTTTTTTTCAAGTCTGAGGTGCCAAAGACAAATGATGATTGATAGATGAAAGACACCATGTGATGGTAATAATTTGCATAAAAATTTGGTCAAGGTGAGCAAAAAATACATACAAATACGAATGTAATTTTTTTTTTAATGTAAAAATAATTAGTGATATGTACCTCTAAATTGCAATATTTTACATTACATAATTACCGTCCAAAAAGAGAAGAAAAATATATATGTGTATCTATTGGTAATATGGCAAAACTTGTACAATTCTATGTTTGTGTCAGCATTACAATGAAATTAACCCTGAATATTGGATATCAAAAACAGGAGGGGGAAAATCAATTATCACTGAAAAAAGTTATCTTTTCTCAAAGATAAGACTCCATTTTTGCCCTTCCATATTGTTCTGTAGTTTTTTTGTTTTTTTGTGTTTTTTTTTTCAATTTTTGATTTACTTATTACTTTTTATAAATATCCTTTGTTGTAAAAAATAAGAGACTCAAATTGTTTTAGTCTAATTCAACAAACAGTTAATGACTCTAGACAAAAAACTATTTGTCATATTTATAGCCTTATGCCAAAAAGTTAAAGGTTGATCAGCATGGTCAGTAAAACATTTTTTGTTTATCTACATCCTGTTTAGAAATATATCCCTGATAAATTTTCTTCTATAAAAATTTTATGGGGAGAAGATCAGTTAAATAAATAAACTGCTTCGCCGAGCGCAGCTGGATATGACCGCAGAGGTCCAACCCTGAACAGTTGGGGCAAAACTGGACACAATATTCAAGCTTGATACAGGTCTGGATTGATTGTAATTAAATATTTGACACATTATAGGTTTCTGACACAGAATAAATGTAGTCAAAGAACTTGAAATTGGTTGTATTATTTGAATTTATATTCAATTGAAGATTTCTTGCTGTTGTGCAATACACTGTGCTGTTGCGCAATACTTAGTTAATCTGTTTTCAGACTATATACATGTACAAAGAATTAGCAAAATAAATTGTGACCTCAAATTTTTTTCTTTGGTAAATTGACAATTTCTTAAATCTTGAGGGAAAAATAATTGATGTTAGTTTTCATCATATATTTCTTATCAATTTTCCAGAAATCGAAATTATTCCAAATTTAAATAATTCCTTGTTTTAAGGCAAATGTAACAGAGTGAAATCTATAGAAATGCATATCAAAATTTGTTGACATACTCCAACAATAAATATGAATATAAGTAAACAATACGTTAATGAATAATAACTTGCAGTGACATTAACAAGCTTACAGTAACTCTGTACCACTCTTTAAAATCTAAAAGGAAATTCCTTACATAACCTGGATCAAACATAGTCTTGAATCTCAACACCAAGCTACATGACAAGAAGGGAGGGCCAGGTCGGCCTCAGGTATAGTACATTGTTTAAATAGAAGAATTAATAAATAGTAATAATACTTTTTTTACAAAAAGGTTATTTTTACATTTTTAACTGCTTCGTCATTATACATGTTATAAAACATATATAATGTGAAAACTAATAATTATCTGTACTCAGAATATAAAATAGCATTCACTTTTTGTGTTGGTATACTGAAATTTGAGTGAAATATACCCTCTGTCCACAAGTTTCAGATATTCTGCAAAATACAGTTGTAGCCTATCTTGCTTGATGTACTGTACTTCAGACAGTTATCTTTTTTGTAAGATTTATTTTTTCCTGTATATCAGGAACTGGGAAATGCTTTGACATTGTAATAGTCCTTTTTATCTCATGTATCTGTTCCTTATCAATTCCTAATGAAGATGATCCTCCAAACAAAGAAACATGTGCTGGGGTGACTGCTGGCTTCAACGCAAGATGGTTAATTAACATCCAAAGGATGACAACAGACGATATGTTGATTGTTGCATTATGATTGGTTGGTAATTGTTCATTCCACAATGGCAGAGGGTCACTGCAATTTCTAAAAAAAATTTCATTCACACTATCATACATATATACATCAAAACCTTTTTCACTTAAAGCAATTGTTGGTATGAGAGATACTAAGCCACCACTGTTGCTGCTGTTTTGTTCTTGGGTTGATGCTTGGTAATACGAAAAAGTAATTGCTTGGGCCGAAAACTGATGAATACTTTTCGATTGCCGCAGAGATGAAAGTTCTGTTTCTACCTCAACTATCTGATCCTCTTCCTCTACCAATTCATGGAACTCTGAGATTTCATTTACTGGGGAACCTGAAATACCACAAATACCACCATTTGGAAAAACAAGTATGTCTGGGTTTCCATACCATAAAGCTGTAGTTCCTGTTCAAATAAAGAAGCACACCAATCAAAGAATTTCTTTAATCATACATCCTTACAGAAACATACATAAAACAGGAAGAATTCCTTAGAGTCCGATGAGAAAAGATATAAGGTGTATTGGGTATTTCGTGCATTAATAATTTTATCAATTGCATACAACTTACTGCAGTGACTTGTTATATGTTTTGCTGTCCACCTATACCTGTATAACGGAAATTCTTTTTTAAAATTGTGATGTCCAATTTGATGGGTACTTGTGTGATTGTAAGTAATGGCGGACAAATTTGCATACAAGTGTTAATATGTCTATTAGATAAGATTTATTTTATTAAAGTGTCACCATCCATTACCTCATCTAAAATGTTGTTTTTCTGTATGTGCTTCAAAGCTGTCTTTAAATCAAAATATTCAGTAAAATGCATACATGTTGTTAAACTAAAATATTCTTTAGTGAAGTTTTAAAGGGAAGTAAGAATATTTCATATAAATTATAAGATTATCTCCCCATGGAACCTTATTGACAAGATATTGTAACTTCACATATATTTTAATAAATATTACGTGTTTTAATTCAAAGTGATGTATGATTATTATATATATATATAGATGACTTTTTAAAAAAAATAGTATTAAAACTTAGTTGGGACATTGTTATAGTAATTATAAAATGACCACCCTCACCTTTCAAATGACTTATTCTGCCCCTGGATGTAAGGCAACCAACAATCAACCAATCAATCAATCAACTAATCAACTGACTCATTAAAATAACAATATGTAAAGAATTTTTTTGACACATTTTCATTATAGCCATGAAGTGAAAATAAAAAAGATATATAAAATCATAATGGATTGTAAGTATGCTGGTTAAAATTTTTGACTGATTTTCCCAGTGATTTTAGGGAAGATGTGAAAGATGATGACACATACCAAGTGATGGCTACACATGTAGCTCATTTCATTTAGACCTTTGGTCAAGGTGCATAAAATATCATGAAAATCACTCTATTAAAAAGTTAATCCTATGACATACAGCCGTAATAACGAACTGTTAAAACAAACTTACCAATTCCTGTATTTCCATAAAAAACTGTTCGACCACAGCCACAGGGACAGCTAACAACTTTATCTGGAACATCGTTGGACATAATATATGGTAATGGTATAGAAGTGTCTGTAGAACCTGGATCATAACTTGGAAATACCAATTGTGACAGAAGATGAATTGCCAGCAACATGGATATTTGCGACTCTGTGAATTTTTTCCTGTCTCTAAGTTCTTGTAATGCCTTACGAAGACATTTTTCGTGGTAATCTAAAATAAAGGAATTAGGATGAATGAAGCATGATATTTCAGAAGTACACTGGAGGCAAGTGTAGACATATTATTTTGCTTGACACAGTTAAATGGTGGACGCAGTAATACAAAGTATGTTGGACCTACAACAAAACCAATAGATATAGTTTCAAAACATATAAAACCAACTTAATCCAGCTTGTCCATGTTGTCAATTTTGAACGATTTTTCTAAGAAAAATTTACAGCCTACACTAACAGCAGAAAACAGAATTGATTCTCTGCTAACAAGCATTGGTTAAACAATTTGAAAAATAAACTGCTTCGCTGAGTGCAGCTGGATATGCCAGCAGAGGTCCAACCCTGTTGGGGCAAAAATGGACACAATATTCAAGCTTGATACAGGTCTGAATTTGGATTGTAATTAAATATTTGACATATTGCAGGTTTCTGAATAAATGTAGTCAAAGAACTTGAAATTGGTTATATGAATTGAATTTATATTCAATTAAAGATTTCTTGCTGTTGTGCAATACACTGTGCTGTTGCACAATACTTAGTAAATCTGTTGTCAGACTATAAACAAATAAAGTTCAATTAATTCTCAATATCATATTAGAAATTTATGAAAATCAAAAGGGAGCTTACATCAATAGATATAAACAATTCACCAAAGTTTCATGAGAATTGCTGACAGCATTTTTGAGTTATTGTCAGAAAACTGGAAAATCACCCTATTTTTAATGAATAAAACCCCATAACTCAGAAATGTAAAATGTAAAATTTATAAAATTCTTAAGGGAGCTTACATCAATAGATATAAACAATTCACCAAAGTTTCATAAGAACTGCTGAAAGTAATTTTGAGTTCTTGTCCGAAAACTGGAAAACCCCCCCTTTTTTTTTTAATAAAACCCTGTAACTCAGAAACGTAAAATCTAAAATTTATAAAAATCGAAAGTGAGCTCATGTCAATAGATATAAACAATTCACCACAATTTCTTGCAAGTTGGTGAAAGCATTCTTGAGTTATTGTCCGAAAACTGGAAAATCACCCTTTTTTTAATGAATAAAACCCCATAACTCGGAAACGTAAAATCTAAAATTTATAAAAAACCAAAGGGAGCTCATGTCGATAGATATAAACAATTCACCAAAGTTTTATGCAAATTGGTTAAAGCTTTTTTGAGTTAATGGACAGACGGACAACGGTATACCATAATACGTCCCGTAAATTGGCATATAATAAAATCCCCATCGACACATTTTTTCAAGACACCCTTAGGATGTTTCTGGTCAAGTTTGGTTGGAATCTGCTCAAAGTCGTGATGCATGTACATGTAACTTGTTTCAAAAAGAGAATTGTTATTTTGTTTTTTTAAGGTTTATGATGATAAGGCACAGCAAGTGATGGCAATATTATCTCAAATAAAACCTTTGATCCAGGTTTGCTAGAAGCTGGTCAAATGTGATTTTTTTTTTCCACCTTAATGTATCCAAAGAACACCATAAAACAAACCATTATGTAAATGAAAAAAATGTATCTGATCTTGAACATACATGTACATGTACATACTACTTCTGTGGAAGATTGGAACAGCATGACATATCCTTGTACTGACAATAATTAACTTCAGAAATACGAACAATGACAAAGCCTTGTTTGTATTTCCGGTCTGTTTTGTTTTGAAAAGAGGAGACATGCATGTAGAATCGATATATGTTTTTATGCTTCACCAGGCTGTCTTAAATCAAAGGGAAGGATGGAGAGCTCTTAAGATGTTTAATGCTTAACTTTATTCTTTGTGTGACCATGGTGACTGTCCATACTCTAAATCTCTTTAAATCAGTGTTTGAGGTTGGTTGCTGTATTCCTTATTTGTTGTTTGTTTACATGGTTTATATCAATGTTTGTTACTTTGTTATCCAATTTGAACTATTTGACATTTTTGATATGCAGGTATTAATGTTGATCATTACTGAAGGCTTTCTGGTAACCTATTAATAGTTGTTTACATCCTCGTCCTTTAAGTGTCTTGTGGTTGTCTTATTGGAAATTGTACAATATAACTGTACATTTACATGTGCATTTCATGCAACCAGGTCCGACCTCAACAGTAAGTGTTATCTTGTGATTTGAGTGAAATGTAAATTATGTCCACAAACATATATGTTTACATATATGAAAAACAAGTGAAGGACAACACAAAGTGTTTTGAGATTCCAACGAGCAAAACACCACAATATTCATGATATTCAAACTCCTTTTTTGTGAAAACAGTGATCGGAGTGGAATCACCTTGAAGACACTGTAGTGCGCGCACCGAGTGTTAATACAGCTTCAAAACTGCTCTCACGCACTGTCTATAAATCGATGGCGATTTTTCTACAGTTGTATTAAAGCCAGTATTGGTATCCACAACATTCTCATACAGATACAGATACATTTTGAGCTTGATCGACCCTTTCCCAAATTTTTCATATTATTGACACCTATTTTTCATATTATATCACGACACGCTTATACAACAAAACAAAAGGGGCAAACAGGTACATGTATGTGGACGAACGTGATTGTGGGTTAACTTGGATTCCTCATGCCCTATATCAGGAACATATATATATATATATGTTAGATATATATATACTGTTCCCGCCTATATACAGGGTGCATGCATTAAAGCCATTATGCTTCACAATTTTTGATTTATATTCAAAATACCTTTTTTCCGCAAAAAATGAAACAGTGGAGCAAGTTGATACATGCGTCCTAGACTTTCACTGTCGCTTAACATGCGAAACCCATCTGCAAACAAGTCTTTGAAATTCACTCTGTAAGATATATATGAAGATATCATATCTTCTGGAATAGATTCTGGATTCCTCAAATTCCCGTTCTTATCAGCCACACACTCTACTGGTTTGACGATTGCCTCAGAAAATGATGTTCCTATTGTACAATTTTTTAACAGATATGGACTAAATTGGAAATCTTGTACTTTTGAAAGACATTCCTTAATCGAATAATTTGACGTAAACCTGTGATGATGTAACTTAAACAGACCAAATAAATGGCGTCGACACACACATGCAATGCTAAAGCCAAATGCCATGGTGTTGTTGTTTTGTAAATGCCTCCACTGGTTAGTGAATGCTACATATTTTTACATCACTTCTTTATTTACGAATCACAGTATTATGGCGGGTCAAGGGGACTTAACTCTGGGTTAATCTAAAGACCTAAAATATCATCTATGACGAGTTTACCTGCAACGTACCCGGGGACCCAGGGACCAGACGGTCCGAAAGTGTTGTACACAAAAAATTTAATATGAACTAGTCAACAAAAGCAAGACAAACCTTTATTTGGTTTGAAAGGTAATACAAAATCTTTGAACAATTTACCAGCCAAAGTGACATGCCACCTTTGAGTTTAATTTAATTCACTAGCGCAGTCATAAAACAATCATAGTATGATATAGAACTCTGAAGTAAACTATTTAGACACATATTTATCTCTTTTATAGAGCAAAAAATAATAGACCTCTGAATTCTGGAAAAGAACAAAACATTTTAAGTTTTGCTGAAAAAAAGTCCAATTGAAAAATTACATTTGGCTTTTTGTAAATTTTTACTTGGAACCAGAAAGAAAGCAGGAGAATTCCTAGAAATTTAAAACATTAAAACACCAATTTTATAATATTTCAGTAGATTACAATGTTGTACATCCCATACTCTTTTGAAAGGAGCTTATATGCTTAGTAAAAACTTAAGACACAGAAGGAGTATACTAGCTCATGATCATGCAGTCTGGTTTACATGTGCATAAAAAAATTTATGTGAACTTAATTCAGATATTACACACATTCAACATTAGTTCAGACCTGACAATAACTATAAATATTAAAGAGACTAATGAAAAGTTTGTTCGTTGAATAACTACTAGATCATCATCGTGCTGATTGGTCCGTCAGTGATTCTTGCTGTTTACAGATTCATTTAAAACTTGTAATTCCAAGTCAACAACTCCTCAAAAGAGTTTACTTAGCTCATCATTTTTAATGTTCTGCTTCATATTTTTTATAATAATTGCTGAAAACGCAAAAAAAAAGGGTAACACTGGTCATCTATTGGAAGGCAGCAATCATGTGACGGCCAAGTTTGATTGAAATTGGCCGGTCCAATGGTAACAGGAGATGTTTTAGAAAAAAATTATGACGACAGACAATAGCTCACCTGGCCTATATAATTATAGCAAAGTTGACTTAAAATTAAAATCTCTTGAGGAGATAGTACAGATTTTAAATAAGGACACACATGTAAAAACCTGGTATCATTTATCAACTATACAAATTCTGACAAATTTTACACAACTTGTGGATTATAAAAAAAAATAAAAAATAAAGCAAGACTAACTTTATTTTTGCAAATTATCAAAAAAATCTATTGGTTTTAATTTAGACCCTTTACAATTTGAGAACTTTGACAAAGTTATTTAAGAAATAATTTCTTCATGTCATGCTCTATGCTCATTTTAACATGGGTAGGCATTATATTTGTCGATATTTTACAAGGAGCGTTGACGTTAACTGTTGACGAAGCTACAGCTTCAATGACAAAATGTTGCAGACTTGAAAAAAAAATTGTTTCACACTCAGCTGCCACTATATGTAATGCTAAAATTGTCAAATTAATTTGAAAACAAATAATGTACACATACCCTTAAAAATGGAATCAAGATAATGTTCATATGCCAGATTAAACCAGACCATAAGGCAACTGCATACAAGATATGGATTAACTCATTCTTCTTCAGTCTGGATTATGAAGTTTTATATCAGGAGCATCCACTGCTAGATCTGTATACCTGTATTTTGTATCTGATGAGCCTTTATATAAACTAGATCATTTTAGAGTTCTAGATCTATTTAAAGACTTTTGCAGCCAATCAGGTAATCAGCAAGTCCAATGAACATTTCTGTCATGTAATTCGTAAGTATCATTTGTGTGGTCTTGTTTAAACTAGCAAAGAAGTTTCTGTGACATTTAAAACTCAAAACATGATGTTGAAAGATACCAAGAGATGGAAATATAAACTGTTGACACAGAGATATGTCTTGCGTTTTTTGGTGGTATATAATGCAAATGTTGAAATTAAATTGCAATATTTAAACTTGTTATCTATGCAATGAACCATGACTGACGGTTCAGGGCAAAATAAAAACACCATGGAAATGCTAATGCTTATAAAACTGCATACCCAACACCATTGACTTATCAATTGGTTCCTTGTTCAACTCTGAAAGTTTCAAAGTCCATGAACCATGACAAGGAAGTGGGACCAAATAATCTCTATGAAAATGAGACTTGCAAATGCCAATACAACTGCATACCAAATATCAGATATTAGTCACTCATCTTAAACTGATCTAATCACAAATCACATGTAAATAATGCAAAACATTGTCAATAAACCATGACTGAGGCTGGAGCTGAATCTCTATGGAACTGAGATTTGTCAATGCGTATACATCTGTATACCAAATATCATTGACATACCACTTATAGTTCCCTTTCAATTGACCTAATCACAAACTTATACATGTAAACTAATTAAAAGTTTTAATTCGACTATGACTGAGGGAGAGAAGCAAAATAATCTCCTTAGAAATAAGATGTTTCAATGCTTATATAACTGCATACCAAATATCATTGACCTACCACTAGTTGTTTTCTTTAACTTGAACTTATCACAATCAAATACATTGTTGAAGCTGATGCTTATGGAAAAAGCATGCCCAAGTCTCGCTTTTTAAACTTCGTCCATACCATACAATAAATCAGCTGTGTGTTCCCCTTGACCACAGAAACCTCTTCCCCCTTTATTTGTCATTCAGACTCAAATAAAATATAAGATAGGTTTTCTCAATTAAACTTTTATTTACCTATTTATTTATGTCATTATCATGCATCATAATATAAAATACCCAAATGAAACCAGACCCATTCTGCTCCATCAAGTGTGTACAAATACCATAGAAATTGTAATAATAATAAGTTTTTAGTCCCTTTATAAGTAAAAGGAGGAAAAGGATCTGCATCATGGGTAAGGTATCATTGGTTAAATATTACAATTATACAAAATAACTGACAGAGCTGAGGATTCTTTTTAGTTTCTTGATACCAGTTCCCAGACTAGCTGTTTAAATAGAATTTAGAAAATCAATTCTGTTCTGAGATACATGTCTTAAATTTTAATATCCTTAGGTCTTAAAGGAATATTTTTTTTGCTCTGAATATTAAACTTGGTGCTTTCCAATACTTTTAAATACCAAACTTCAAATAAATTTATATAATTTCATAAAATATATGAATCCTCAGTTTGTCACATACGAAGAGGCATTTACAAATATAACAATGAATACAATGGTAAATACTAAGATAAAAAATGCATAAAAATACATGAATCAAATTCATTTATGAGGTGTACTCAATTTATTTACTGGGTTATTTAAATAAACTAATATCATGATCTGTGCAAAAATTATTAGATCACCAAGGAAATAGTTCACTGCATTTCATTAAACATTTATAACCCCAAGCTCTTATATTGTATATAAAGTTTCTTTATAATTCCTCCCAATTTCTAACCAAAGTCAATTCTTTATATCAAAGTAGGATAGTTATTTAACAATACATGTATGATATAAGTATTTTTTTTTTATTATTTTCTTGGAACCAGAACTTTTTGCCCAGGAAGTAATAAGTAATTATTTCATTTAAAATAAAAAGAGGAGATATAAAATTGAGAATGGAAATGGGGAATGTGTCAAAGAGACAACAACCCGACCATAGAGCAGACAACAGCCAAAGGCCACCAATGGGTCCTCAATGCAGCGAGAAACTCCCGCACCCGGAGGCGTCCTTCAGCTGGCCCCTAAATAAATATGTATACTAGTTCAGTGATAATGGACGTCATACTAAACTCCAAATTATACACAAGAAACTAAAATTAAAAATGATACAATACTAACAAAGGCCATATAAAATATGATTGCCAATGAGACAACTCTCCACCAGAGACCAAATGACATAGAATTTAACAACTATCAGTCACCTACAGCCTTCAATCATGAGCAAAACCCATACCCATAGTCCATATCCTTTAGGAAATGTGACATAGTAAGCAAGTATATCATCTGTTTTCTCATCCGTCTACAACTTCCAATCACAATTAAAGGATTGAATTGATTTTGCCTAAACTTTCAAATAATCTTCAGTATCTGTTGGCATTGTGTATATTTTTTTCACATCCAAAGGTTCCCCAATCGAAGAATGGACTTTTCCATTTATAAAATTTTATTACTCATATTGAAGGATAGGTTGGTTCAGCTGATAAGAACATAGATTTAGTTAGAGCAAGATTCTGCATTTATAAATCTTGCAAGTTGGTCAATCTTCAAGGACCACTTCAATATTTATGTTCATTTTTTTTTTTATTCTATCCACTAAGAGGAGTTAAAAGCATAATAAATGTCTGATCTCATTATGTAAATTTATATTTTGAATTGCATGTATAATCAACATATATAAACTCAATCATACTAAGGCTTGGTATAACAAGATTTGACATTAAAAACAAATAAAATCACATAAAAACCACTAAAATCAGATAAAACAAGATAAAACACAAATCTTGTTATAGCAAAGCTTTATAAAATTTACATTAAAGCTACAGTGGTAATATATATCAGTGTGAACCCCAAATTTATTTTGAATTTAAGTCATTAAAATTTTGTCATAATGAGATCCAACTACTAAAAACATGATTAAAAACAAATATATTTGAACCAACCTATCCTTCACATGATAAAATGGTGGTATGAGAATTTAAGCTTCTTTCCCTTTTTTTTCAAATACTTAGGTCCATTCATTACAATTGAGAACCCCAAAATTTCATTATAATAAAATTAAATATACACAGCCATTAGAGACAGAAGATAATCTGAAAGTTTAAATGAAAACCTTCCAATAGTTTATAAGCTGTGGATGAGAGATGATGATGGACAAACAGACAGACAAATCTTCTTTAATAACAACAGGAGTGCAGATGGGCATGGGATTTGGTCCTGCCCTGGGTCATATCAAAGAATTGAAAATTGGTATTTGATGCTCTCCTGCTAAGCATTCAGCAATTAGGAGTAGGAGCAAAGACTGGTCAGCTGGAAGTCAGAATAATGTGTTCAGGTAGGGTTAGATGTCTTGTGCAGACTTTTACATTATGAACTAGCACATTAAAAAAATCTTGCATTTTTAATTATCCATCCATCCTTCAAAATCAAAACTTCTTTTACAGGATCCTGGTTATACATGTGGAGGGGGGAGGTAATTGTTTAGAGCTGAGTACAAGCATCAAAAATCAAACATTAAAATATAAATAATCATAAATGAGAAAAAATATAGAAATCAATCACACAAAAATGAGAAAATATGACAAACTGCAAAAACTATGTACATGTAATTATTTTCACTTGAGTGGTCTCAGATGCTGAATAATGCATTTATAATATATAACCAAAACCAATAAATAAAACTGACAGCCATTAATTTGTATGAATGTAAAGAATGCAGAGTCAAAACAAACCATCTAACTAAACATTTTTATTTCTAGTTCATATTGCACCAAAAACTCAGTACTTAAATTGTTTAATAGGGGATTTGTTTTATTCCCTTTTAGTGTTTGGCCATCCAAGTCCTACTTAATAGGTTTCTAACCAGAAAAAAATCATTTTCACAAAGGACTTATAATTCTTAACCAGTGTACATAACTTAAAAAAATATATGTAAACTGAAGCAAGTCTTATGGGTATCTTGTGAAACCATATATCATACCTTTGGGACCTCTCAAATAACAATAATTTCACAGTTTTTTTTTTATATTTCTTCAATCACAAAACAACTATTGAATGCAAGAAAAAATAATGAAATAAATATTTATAATTTGAATAATAAAGCGTTAAAAATTAATTGCATTTATAATTCATTCTGCTTTTAAGACAAATATCTGCTATTTTTTTTTACAAAAGATAGCAACAGTTCATCCAATGGTTTGCAGGATTGTAGTCTGAGGTTTTACCATACAAGGAAGGCAGCAACAGCAATTCTTTCGACTGAAAAAGAAACAAAGTTAAATTTCAATTGTTGATCCTTAATTTTAAAATAATCTAACGGGAATAAAGAAACAGACATCAGTGTATGTTAAACAATTTGTTTATTACTTATATTGATTACTCAAAAATATATAGTATCAAAAATATCCGATTTTATTGTTATCTCCCCTTCATATATCTTCTTCAGATCTAGTATCTGCTTTAAAGGGTACATTATTTTAAAATGAAAAGATTGAATACTGATTTTTTTTAATTGTAAATTAAAAAAATATATATATATATATTGAAATCTATTCAGTGACATTCATCACACCATAACATAAACACATTAAAGTTGTATGTTGATGAATAAGTTCTCACCTTATAACAGCTTTATCCCAGCAAGTAACCCAATGGAAACCTGATGCTAACCTGGAATATAAAAGTAGTCAAGTTATACTAAACTTTCCTAAAAAAAATTATTACACATGTACTTAATTTAAAATTGCACTAGGAAAACAAAAAATTATGGAAAAAATATTTGGTATTCTGAATTAAAGTTTTATATTTACCAAAAAAATTCAACCGGTATCTCATCAGTGTAAAATTATTTTTTTGGTACGCAATAACCAAATATTATATTACTAAAAAGATGCTTGATTACCTACCAACATGTTAACAATATCAGACATCCAAGTCTTACTCCCAACACCATGAAAACATCATCATTATAACAACCTAAAAATAAAAAAAATATAAAAATTATTACTTGTTTACAGATCAATCTGTCTCTAAGAAGACTAACAAAATAATGCTATGCTTCATTTATTAAAACCTGTTATACATTATCATCTTCACTATATAAACTTTAAACTGCTAGAGATAGAAATTGACCTTGTGCAAGTGCACATATATGTATAAGACAATGATATTGGAATATTCAATTACAAAATCGGATGGTTTTGTTCTCTTTTGATGGTTCTTAAAATCATTTTCATAACAGCGTAGACAACCCCAATACTTATGTTGGTAATAATACTAACTCAATTACTGTAAATTCAGAAACTATTGCAATGTTTTTATTATTGCGAAAAATGCAACATGGTTGTATTGGCAATAATTTAAACTAGCATTTTGAAATTTTTTATATGAATTAAACAGGATTTTTCTCAATATCGCAAAAATTAAAATCGCATTTTAGTCTAAAATTAAAAAATCACAATTAATGAATGGTTATATTATTTATTTTGAATTTATTGAACCATAAGTTATTATTTATTTTGAATTTATTGAACCATAAAATTAATTTTTGACTCTTCACATTGAATAATCCGAGAAGCAGATTATGTAAAATGTGGAGAGTCAAAAATTAATTTTATGGTTCAATAAATTCAAAATAAATTATAGCCATTCATTATAAATAAATTTCTAACAAAAATAAGGCTCAAAGAACTTTTTATATTATTTATATTAACCATAAAAACGTACACGGATGTTGGCGTATGAATATACAACGTCAGAGTGGGCGTCTCGCCATAAAAATTGACAACATTGAAAATAAAAGTAATACGTTTAACCAATTAGAAGACAGTAATTACACCAAATTTATTTATTAATAATTGCACGCAATAATTTCTGAATTTACAGTGCCTTTAACTTGTTTGCCAATGGCTATCGATAACAGTGATTTTACGCTCACTGAGTCTGTCAGAGGCCTTCCAATAGGGATTTAAATAGAACAAGAGGCTCTCAAGAGCCTGAATCGCTCACCTGTATTTCAGAGGAGAAGATTTTTAAATGTGAGCAAACTTGATGAACAAATTGTGTAAAAGTGTCTTTTAAGGGCAATAACTCCTTAAGGGGTCAATTGACAATTATAGTCATATTAACTTTTTTGTAGATCTTACTTTGCTGAACATTATTGCTGCTTACAGTTTATATATATCTATAATAATATTCAAAATAAAAAAAACTGCAAAATTTTGTTAAAACTACCAATTCGGTGGTAGCAACCAAACAATGGGTTGTTCGATTCGTCTGAAAATTTCAGAGCTGATAGATCTTGACCAATTGAACAATTTTACCCTGTGTCAGATTTGCTCTAAAAGCTTTAATTTTTGAGATATAAGCCAAAAACTTCATTTGACCCCTATGGTCTATTTTTAGTCATGGCAGCCATGTTTGTCGATGGATCAAAACTTCGGATACAATTTATAAACTAGATACCCTAAGGAACATTTAGTTAAAGTTTAAAGGTATTTGGCCCAGTAGTTTCAGAGAAGATTTTTTAAATAGTTTATGACAGACGACAACAGACGACGACGACAGACAACGGACGACAACGGACGCCAAGTGATGGCATAAGCTCACATGGGACCCGAAGGGCCCCGGTGAGCTAATAAAAGAGCAAAGTACATGTAGGCACAAGAGAAGAAAAAAAGAAAATAATTATTCACCATTTAAATCAACACGCAAGGTTTAGTCCTCTGCTAGTAATTCGTACTATTTGTTGTAGGCATTTAGAACCTTTGGCGACCCCAGTTTAAATGTCTATAACACATTCAATGTGACAAGTGGGCGTTACAAACTTTCACCTTATCTGACCCAGTCAATAGATAACATAAGAGCGCCAAGAAATCCTCTATGAAAATGATTCTATATCAATTCAATATTCAAACAGTTACAGACTTTGCATAAAAATTTGTTCGACCCAAATAAGTTTACAAATTCATTGATAATAACTTGCATACAGTTGGTTTCTATCCAACACAGCTCACTCGACACCAGACAGAAAACAAATGTAAGACTAGAAACCAAACACTGATAGAAAAGAACCCTTAAAAAATAATGTTAAATGCCTATATATATATTACCATAAAATTTGTGGAATATATAAACTTACCACATATTTCTCATGGTAAAGCCTCAGACTTGGTGAAGATTAAATTGACCATCTCCCTTAGAGCTGCTCTCCCGGCTGACAAGGTGGCTCTCCTCATCATCTTAACATCTTTTTTTTTTAAATATAGTTTTATACATTAAATATATCAGATGCATTTCCAATAAATCCCCTTTCTTGAAAATTTCAGCAAATCAATTGTTAATGACCCAAGATTTCTCCCACCCTGCATACTTATTATCTAGAGCTCTGCTTACATTTATTTTTTTTTATTACAGAGCTCTAAATAATAGTCAATATTAGCTAGTATACATCTGATATTAAAAAAAATGTACAAACATGAATATCCAAGTAGATGAAAATCCTAACAATGAGGGAATTTCAAGTATGTGGAGTTAAACAGGGGTATAATAAATTGCCTCCCTTTGACCCAAATTTCACCCTGTTCGGACTCCACATCCTTGTTATATTAAACAAAATAAATAAAATAGTACAATTAAAATTAAAAAATAGATTGATAACAAAAATCTAACACATTTCAATAAAATATTTCGTATTGATCGAATTATGGTGGCAGAGTGGTCCTATAAGTAGTTCAACTACTGTATCACTAGCCTGTCAACACTGAGAACCCTCAAATGAAATGTGTAACTTCATTATTAATTTGACTAGGGTTTTTCCGTTTCCCTGATGAAGGTGATGTTTTCACCAGGCACTCTGGCTGTCTCCACAAATAAAAATTTACAGCCAAAATTATAGTAAATCATGTTAAAGTGGTGTTTAACACCAAAAATCAACCAATCCAATTTCAACAAGATGTTCTTCAACTATGCCTTTTGTAAAATTATTCTTTAAAAAATATCACCTTGGTTACAAACCAAAATCAGCTAAAGTTGACAAAAAAAGTGCAAAAAATATATTTCTAACTTCTTAACTTCGTAAATTCCTCTGCATTAGAGCACCCTTGTCACATATCTTAAAGATATTAAAATTAACATGAAAAGAAAAGGTTGTAAGGGGATATATTTACTGCAGACCATTATTCATCTTTTTAGTTTACACTAGAGAGGCATTTGCTATGGTAAGGTATTTTGAACATTGCTAAAAAAAACAAAAATAATTAAAATTTTTGCTAAGAAATTTAGTGGGAATATTCACATCGGCAGATTTAATTGCATTAACTACATGTATAAAGTAACTTGTAAAATTTGAAAGTATCTCAAATCCTTAAATAACAAAAAGATGGCAAAAATATATACATTACAATTTGCAAAAAAAAAAAATACATTTCAATAATTGAACATTTTTTTTTTCTTTTTTCTTTCTTTTTCTTTTAGATTATCCATTCTTAAACTGCTGGAAGTGTTTTGACTTGACATGAGTATAAATGGAAAATAGAAAGAATTTTTGTAATGTCAAATACAAGTTAACCTACAACTTCCAATCTTGTTGAAAATGGAGAATCTTTACATATTTTTTTTAAACATTTTCTCAAGCATACACAAAAATAGTCTGAATTACATTCTTTACTGTTGCAGTTATATCACACAACCATTTTATGCAGCCACAGTTATCTGAAAAAGAAATATACATTACTCATGAACATTGAAATATTTAATGCAAAACAATTATAGTTAACTGAGCATTACAATTATAATGTATAGAACATTTCTTTTTCTTTGTTATAAAGTGATTTGTTGACATAAATTTTAAAGTACCAGTATTTCTTAGCAATAAAAGGATGAAAAACAAGTCATTGGCTGATGTCTTTACAAGTATCTTTTTAACATTGTTTTATAGCTATATATAGTATATCAGGCTATTAACATACTTGATTGAATTTTTTAACATTTAGTCATGTTGAACCTTTATAGCTAACTATACAATATAGGTTTTGCTCATTGTTGAAGGCATAGGGTGACATTTAGTTGCATCCACATCATTTGGTCTCTGGTTGATAGCTGTCTCATTGGCATACATACCACACGTACATATTTTCATATATGGGGACAACTATAGATAACAAAAAAACTGAAATCCGAAGATTTCGCATTATACATTATACTTTTTGACTTCTCATATATCTTTATATCTCCTTCTAAATTGTTTATTCAACTATAAGTAAAGAAGACATTAATATGTAAGATTTACATCTGTGCCTAACAAAAATCTTGGGCTTTAAAATGCTCTTGGATGAAAAGTTCATAAATCTATGTATTGATTCTTACCATAAAAGTCAGCTCCAATGCCCACTCCCAGCTTCAATCCTTACAGACAAGCTGTGATGCTAACCTGAAATATAAAATGATAATTCATTAATAAAACCCTGTAACTCGGAAACGTAAAATCTAAAATTTATAAAAAACTAAAGGGAGCTCACGTCAATAGATATAAACAATTCACCAAAGTTTTATGCAAATTGGTTAAAGCGTTTTTGAGTTAATGTCCGACATGTTGACGACAGACGGACAGACAGACGGACAGACAACGGTATACCATAATACGTCCCGTAAACGGGCATATAAAAACTGTTTAAAACGTTCTTTGTTGGCATTATGTATGTATATTGAATAGATTGAATGATTGGTTGTTGGTTGCTTAGGTCCAGTGGCAAATCATTAAATAGAAATAGTCTTAAAATGTGTTATATATGTCAAGAACATATGGATGAGACAGCAATCCAACAAGCCAACACATTTTTATGTAAACAATTCAGATCCTAAACTTTACTCTCATTTGGTTACTGCTATAATAATAAGAGTAGATTCCTGTAAAAAATCTTTTAAGCGTTCATATCTTGTTTTTCCATAAAATATTTATAATACATTTAAGTTTTCCAAAACAGGACTAACATACTAGTACATACCTTTGTATTAGCTGTATAAGACCACCAAGTCTTATTCCCACACCATGAAAACATGTCTCAGAAAGAACCTGAAATGAAATTATAATCAACACATTATACATTTTGTAAATCAATTTATGTGTTCCTGATAACCTAAAATTTACTAAATATTGTTCTGATTTCATATTGCAGGTAGACAATTGTATAAAATCATTTTTTTTTAAAATCAATATAAAAGATAGAAAAGTAAAAAAACGTCGGATTTAAATTTAACTGCACAAAAAATATCTGAAGATTTTACAAAGTTATCTCCCATTGAATGCAAAATCGTGTTTTAAATTGTACTGGTCTTTTCTTGAAGTTTAATGACTATTTTTAGGATTTACTATTGATATTTTAATAGAAAATCTTGTTCATGTATCTTGTATCTTTAAATACTAAACTGGTAAATTAATTCATCAATGGTGTTTTAAATGCAATATTTCAGAAGGGTCTGTTATCTAAAAAGATCTGGCTAAAATAAACTTGCCTTTTCTATTTTCATGGTAAAGAGTCAGATTTGGTTGAAGATTTAATTGACCATCTTCCTAAGAGCTGCTATCCTGGCTGACAAGGTGGTTCTTCTCACTATCTTATTGTCAATCTATGTTGTGTCCATTTGTTTTTAGAAAATAAAGTAACATACGGTACATAAAAAATATCAGATGCACTTTCAATTAATAAACTTTTTGAAAAATTTCACATAATTATTTTAAGTGACACATAATTTTTCCCACCCTAAATTTCTATAATCTAGAAAACATCTGATATGTAAAAAAGTGCATAAACGTGAGTATCCAAGTAAATAAAAATCTAACATTGAGGGAATTTCAAGTACTTGAAGTTCAACACAGTATAATCAATAACCTCCCTTTGACCTAAATTTCACCCTGTTAGAACTCCACATCTTTGTTATATATAACAAAAAAACATAAATAGTATACCGGTATTCAAAAAAAAAAAAAATCAAATTACAAATATTCAACACATTTCAATAACATATTTAGTGCGGATGGAGTAATGGTGGCTAAATGGTCAAAGTAGTTCAACTACTGTATCACTAGCCTGTCAACACTCTGAACCCTCACATTGTAAGTGTGTTAAAAGTCAATCTTAATTGACTAGCGTTGCCAGTTTCTCTGTTGAAGGGGATGTTTTCACCAGGCTGTCTCCACAAATAAAAACTGGCAGCCAAGGTATAGCAAATCATGCTGAAAGTGGTGTTAAATAGCAAAAATCAATCAATCTACTTTCATCAAGATATTCTTCAACTATGCTTCTTGTAAAATATTCTTAAAATAATATACCCTTCGTTATAAACTCAGCTAAAAATGACACAAAGGTGAAAAAATATATTACAATTTGCAAAAATAAAAAAACATTTCAATAATTAAACATTTTTTTCTTTTTTTTTTTCTTCTCTTTTTTTTTAGATTCTCCATTCTTAAACTACTGGAAGTGTTTTGCCTAGACATGAGTATGAACAGAAAATGGAAAGTAATTTTTGAAATTTCAAAGACCTATTAACCTACAACTTCCAATCTTGTTGAAAATGGAGAACCTGTACATAATTTTTTTTTCTTTTTGTAAAAATTATAAACATTTTCTCAAACATACACAAAAATAGTCTGAATTACATTCTTTACTGTTACAGTAAAATCACATAGCCCTTTTATGCAGCCACAGTTATCTGAAAAAGAAATATACTGAATTAAACGTAATTGGCAAAATCTGAAAATTGAAACAATATCAAATGCAAAATAATAAATAACTGGTCATTATAATCATGATTCATAAAACCTTTCTCTTTGTTTAAAAGTGATTTGCTGATATATTTTTTTAACTACCAGTCTTTATTAGCAGAAAAGGATGAAAAACAAGTCAATGGTAGATGTCTAACATATTTCTTTTTTTACATATTGTTTTTTTTTTGTATTGGTTCTTACCATAAAAGTCAGCTCCAATGCCCACTCCCAGCTTCAATCTTTACAGACAAGCTGTGATGCTAACCTGAAAAATAAAATTAGTCATTCAAGATTGTTTATAAGGATCATTTTTGATATACTGTATGTATATTCCATATTTTGAATGATTGATTCATTTGATTGTTGGTTGCTAAATGTCCAGTGGCAAATTAAATAAAAGTCTATAAATTTGTAATAGAAGTTGAGAACAGCAAACCAGCATCCCAACAAACTTTTACATAATCAAATCAGATAATTAAATTTACTCCTTTAAAGGCAATTAAAGAAAGCAAAGACTTCTTACCAAACTCCTACAAACCTTCATGCTTAGAGCACATGCTATTTCCAAATACATTTTATAGTACTTTTTCTTTTTTCCAAACAGGACTAACATACTGGTACATACCTTCGTATTAGCTGTATTAGACCACCAAGTCTTATTCCCACACCATGAAAACATATCACAGAAGAACCTAAAAAGAATTAAAAAAGACACATTATATATTTTACAAATCCATTTCTCTATAAATATAAAGTCACTATATAATGTTCTGATTTCTTACAAAATGTACACAATAGTATCAACACAAGTTTGTAAGATAAACTGTTGACAGAGATGTCTCGCCTAGCAGCGGAAAATGAAAAACATCTGATGATTAGCAACATTGCTAATTAATTCGATAATTTGTTAGAAATGCAAATAAATACAAAATGTCATTGATCTATAGCAAGGAGTAACTATTAACCTGACTAAACAAAAACTTGACATAATAAAAATAAAACAAGTCAAAGGTTTTTGTTTGGAATTTAACTGCACAAAAGTGCTGTGCAAATTTAACAGTTATATGACCCATTGAATGAACAAATCTTCTGTTAATTGTACTGGTCTCCCCTTGAAGTTTTAAATATTTTGATCGAAAATCTTGTTCAAGGAAATGGTAACTTAAATTATAAAACTTATTAAAATTAATACACCAATGGTGTTTTGCATGCAGAAGATCAGAAGGGTGCTGGCGTGTTGTCTTAATATGCACTTCTTGTCGAATATTTCTAGAAAATGTATACAAATATTGGCTTAAATAAACTTGCCTTCTTAATTTCTTGGTAAAGCCTCAGACTTGGTTGAAGATTTATTTGACCATCTTCCTTGGAGCTGCCATCCTGACTGCTTTCAAAGGTTTTCCATCATAGTTTTTTTTGCTAATCAGTCCACTGAATCCATTTTATCTAAGTAATGAAATGTCCTTTCCATTGTACATTAAAAAATGTACAATAGTCACCAGAATGTTCGAATTCCAAGGCATCTCACATTATTTTTCCAATCATGGAAACTGAAGAAATTCTCAATTTAAAATACAAATAATTTATTAAATTCATTTAAAAAGTACTGTAAAAATACCAGACATGCTTTTAAACAGGTAACTTGTACTTTGATAATTTACGAAATGTATTCTTACCCCACAATTTCTTCCACTCATTAAAAGTATATTTTAGAACTATGTTTACATTTTTTTTTATTTACAGAGCTCTAGATAATAGCTTTTATATAAGTTACCAGACATCTGATATGAAAATACTTATCCAAATGTAAGAAAAAAAGTACAGTGTAGTAATAGTATAATAAATACATGTAAATCAACATTTTTTAAATATTTTGAAGCATAGTTTAATCAAAAATATCTCATTTTCAAGGTTTACTACTCATGTACATAGTAGTCATGTATAGTCCCAAAATTTGTAAAAGCCTCTATAGATTTGCAAACTCTCTGTGAATTCCAAAAGATATGGGTTAAAAACTATTTATTTTACCTTTGATGAAAAATTACTTAGTTCCCAAGTCAGGAAAAAAATTATCAAACAATTCCATAGTACCAAGTGGACAACTTAAATATTTGTACTATCATTGTGTGAAGTTAAAAAGATTGAGATTGAAAACTGCAGGAGTTGATTACACAAAATCAGTACCATTTTTGAAAATTTTGGAAAACAATCATCAAGATCAGAATTAAGGGAAAAATGGGGAGAAATTCCTCAAACAATTTCATATAAGCAGGTACACAACTTCAAAATGTACGCAGTTATTCTGTGAAGTTTCAGTGGTACAAGAAAAAGAAGCTGAAATGAAAAAATAAAAATATGATGCAAAATGATATTACATGTATCAAGTATGAAGTCTTTAGATTTAATAAAAAAATTTAGAAAGAAAAAATTAAGAACTCAAAGAAATGATATAATACTGATTCTATAATAAAAATTAATTTCAATACTTTATAATTTAAATTAATTTCAAAACTCAAATGGCACGTAATACTTCAATAAAATAGATTTTTACTTTTTCCTTTAGTTTTATACTTGAAAGAAAAATAGTAGCAAAATTTACAATTGAAAAAGTAAAATTTTTTGTTCCCAGATTATTTATGATAGCATTTTTGATTGGTTATATCAAAATTTGTTTTATGTAAGATTACTTCCAATGACTTTTGTCAGAAAAAAAGGAAAATCACTGATATCTTGACAATAATGGACTGAGGCAAGGTTACTGCACTCTCCGGAATCATTGGTTCCTTAAATGGATAAGAACCAGAAGCAGCCAATATACAGACTTACAGGAATCAGCTCTTTTTGGCTACCGGAAAAAGAAAACAGATAACCAGTTAAATCTAAAATAGTCTGGTTATCTTTAACTATTTTAATGATTAAATCCCCAAAGTCTGAAACAGGGTCTAATATAAATCTAAAACTGCTTGGTTAACAGAACTGATTGTAAGCTATCGCTCAGGCAAAAATAATCACGTATATAATGCCTACCCATGTTAAAACTACAATAAAGTATAGCTTGCAACAATTATTTCTTAATTATTATGGACTAATGGAAAACTCCTTTGAACTAATGAGGCTAAAGTTGGATCCCTGTTAGAGAGTCAAGCTCTTAGATTACTCTTTGTCTGGCCATGAGTTTCAAAAAGGATCCAATGAAGAATAGCTGCAGTCAGTTATTGATAATTGGGTTTTACTTATTTTATTTTTTTTAAGTATTTTATGATGGCAAGTGCTTTACCTATATTGTAATTACCAAATTTGAAAAAGATAGAATGGTTTGATACCAAGGAGCAAATTAATTTATGTTGTAATTCAAACTGTATGATAGGGTTAAGATCAGTCTAATACCTTTTTCAATAAAAGATCTAAATTGTATAAAATGAGCTCTATTTCAACAAACTTATGATTTGAAATTTGGAAATTTTTGTGTTGTACAATCTACTCCTTTTCATGTACACTTGATAGATAGAATACAATAGACCAGTTTTCAGCTCCTTTTTTGTGATCTTGAAATGATCCTGCTCACTGTCAATACTTTTGATTGCAAAAAAGAAAAATTGTTTCAAGAAGCTGGACAAAATTATCCTTTAATATATTGATCACAGAATGGCTTGGGAAGTTAAAAGGATTAATTTTCTATTAAACAGGAAATTTTTACAAAGAAATGCTTAAACTCAAGACAATTTGATTTTACAAATTACGATGAGCAATTGTTAAATGGGACTAACAAGTAAAATTAAAACATTAATACCAGTTGTCAATTATGGTCTCATAATAATGAAGTTATCATTAAATGTCTGGAATCTGTGGATGAAAACCTAGTGTTGAAGGTGAGAGTTGAAAATTAACCCAAGGTTGAGAAGCTTGAAGCAAAGGGAGATAACTACTGTAAGATATGGGATTGATAAGTTATATAACTCTTCACTTGGAGATGATGATAGTTTCAGATAACTCAAAATGAAGTTTTTAGGGTATTGGAAATCATTGTAAATTTCATTGGTCATCTCAACGAGATTGATTTTCTCCCTTGAGCCGGTACTGTGAAAGTGAGAAAAACAATCAAGTTGAGATGACCAATGATAATCTGTTTATCGCTATTTTGCTTATGACGAAGTTGAAATTTACATTGAAAATGGCACGTGCAGCCTTAGTTTCTAGAGATACTTTCCATATCTTTCTACTATGCTGAGAAAGAAAATTATCAGTAAGATCAAAGGAAAATTCAGTAAAATAGTGATAATAATATATATATCATAGAAATTTATTATTGTTCACCAAATATTAAGACTTGTACAAACTTTCAGTCATGTAAGAATTAATAACCTTTGCGATTATGTTTATAACTCTATAATAAATGTAAATTAAACATCCAAATTCTTTTTTGTATGGTAGAATTTTTGTTATGGCTTGACTTGTTATAAAAATGTATTTTTACTTCTTTATTATCTTAATAGCGATCAGTGCTTTAAAGATGTAGATACCCAGAAACAATTTTGAAGAAGATAATGTATATCTAAAAAACTTTTGGGATCATTTTCCACTTCCCCTGAATTCAACTTAATTTACGAGAATATGTTATTTAGTTTTCCATTTCCAATACATCATATGTCAAATACAATTTAGATTTTGATTTTGATTGAAGATATTACTTTTCAATTTTGAAAATAAGAAATTAAAGAAAGTAAGAAAATCGTACAGATTCAAAGTTCAAAGCAGCTTTATGCTCTAACATTTGATTATTTTTTTTATGACTAGAAATATCAAATATTTTTCATTTCAGAATTACATATATAGATTCCTTCGAATGGTAAACACCACACCCTAAATACCTCAAAACCAAAGAACCATCCAAAGAACAACTGAAACAAACAGAAGATATAACAAACCCTACTACTTAAACACCAATAAGCAACTTTGTTATATGTTAGTAAAGACATGCAGCGCTCCAAGCATAATGTATTTCTGAAATGATCATTTGATATTTATTAAGTCTACACCAAAACTCTGAAGATAAAGAATGTTTTGCTTCTGAACTTTGCATGCACTAGACTATGAGTTTAAATCAATATCAAGTACTATGTTATTCTTTAATCTGACAACTACAATGCTTTGAAAATGTAAAAATTTTAGGAAAATTATTATTTCACTATAAATCTTAAATTTTAATTTAAATGTCTTAGGAAAATTTTCATTATAAATCTGAAATTTTAATTTAAATGACATCTTTTTTTTTTAACGAAGAACCAAAAAAAAATGCATTTACTCATTATCTTTTGATTTTGCCATTTGATTAGGGACTTTCCCTTTTGACTTTTCCTCAGCGTTCAGTATTTTTGTGATTTTACTTTTTTTTCACCACAAAAAAAGCACTGATAGACCTTTAAGACAATGTTAAAAAAAATGTTAAAATCGTTGGATCAAACGACAGTCTGTAGTGGTGAAAATACAGAGAAATTAATCATAACCAGGATAAACCTCATCTGAAGTTATTGCAACTATCATCATCTCTGTATTGATACCTTTAATATTAAATTAACACCCCAAATATAAAGAAGGCGTTATACCCTGGGTTAATCTCCAACTTCTATATTTTGCTTCTTATGTTGTTGCACATCAATAATAGATGCATAATTTAACTATTGAAAATTATGGACAAATCTTTTACTGCATTCAAGAAGAAAAGATAGACATGTTTTGAGTACAGGTACTTGGCTATCATGGATCAAATGATCATTTGGCTACTGTTGTAATAAATAACATGAAAACTTTCACAATTAAAAATTGCTAATCATAATCCTTCAGAAATATTAGAAATTTTAATGGTGAATATTTATAACAAATATAAAAGAAGACTTTTTCATATAAAAATAACTAATTCAGAATTAAAGTATTTTTAACTTGGGGTGTACTGGATGACACACACAGCACATCTGTGTTATAGAAATTTCGCCTGCAGATTAACCACATAGGAGTAGTAGTAGAAGTAAATGTGTGCATTTTCCAATCATCAAAAGTTGAGATATTTAAAAAATTACTGCATTCAAATTTTGTTCTAAATACCGGTACATATTAAGAGTAAAAATATGAAATTTAAATAATCTGAACCCAGTCATATTTTTTCAATTGATAAATACTTCACTTAAATATCTAAATTTTGAGTCTGGGGGTTGGAATCCCTCCTTTTATTCTGATTCCTCTTTTTTTTTAATATGTTAAAGTTTCATGGTGTTCCTAGGTTTGGAACCCCCCTTTTCCAAATGGCTGTATCCACACATTGTACTGACTCAACTTCCCTAATGTAAAATAATATACACAAATGGCTTCTGTTAGCATGGTCCCTGGGTCTTACTTTACAAATGTATAGCTCAATTGGATCATGTAGTTTAAATTCTTTCAAATTTGTAAATTCATTTCATATGAGTTACCTCCCCTTCACACAGTGAAATTTTTAAATTTTCTATCATCATGGAGGGGCATAAGGATTTTTTACAGACTTCAAGGTTATTTATTTTTGAAGCCAAAGGGAATTCAGTAAAAGGACTTTATTTTTTGTTGGAATTTTGATTCACCCTTATCAGAACTCTGGAATTAATGTGTATTTTTTCTGACTCAGTGAGTGAAAGCTTTATTCTTTTACACAAATTTTGGTAGCACCCCTTGCTAAAGCCCCTCATAATGCAAGATACCAGTGTTTTCATGGAGTAAGACTGAGTCATCATTATCTTAACTTGACTCACATGAATGTTAAAATAGATAACCAATATTTTCTGTGAAAAAAAGGTGTATCAATTTAATAAATTTTGGAGCATATTTTTTTTAAGTTAAATTGAAGTTAAAATTTTGTCAAACATGAAGATACTTCAAAATAACAAACAAGAATAATCATTCTAAAAAACTATATTTGAAAATTATGTGCCATCTTTATCTTGTCACATTTAAAATTTAGAATTGAAGAAAGAATGAATGAAAAAAACACCCTTGACTTTGTCAATTTGTAAATTTGTTAACATATCAATTACTTACCCACTTCTGTCCTGTCCTGGTAGTAAAAAACCCATCCTAGTAGTACTTCTGTCCTGGGTCACCTGAGTTCATCCCCTGGTCTCTGGTTGGCTTGATGTTGTACATTTTTAGTTTTCAGTTTAGTGTTTTGTAGACTTTTGTCTGTCATTTCTTTTGGTTCCAACTTCCTGGATCACCTGAGTTCATCCTTGGTCTTTGATTGGGTTGTTGTACATTTTTTAGTTTGTGTATTGTTTTGTATATTTTTGTCTGTCCTTTCTTTTGGTTATGGGGTAGTCTGTCTTTCTTCATCTATACTTATAAAGGTATTTAACTTATTTTCTTCTGTGTGTTTTATCCCATTGACATTAATACCACATATTATTTCTTTATGACAAACTTACAAACATAGGACAAAAAAAAAATTAAAAATACGGTATACCTATATTCTCTGTATAAACTCTGTAATGGAAACAGATAATAAAGATTAGTGATGTGTTTGAGAAAATTGTTGTCAATTCCATCGAAGCAGATCTCTAATAAGCCATATTCAAGGTTTATGACTGAATCTGCCTCTGGTCCCCATCTGTAACAAACATAAAATTTACAAATTAGTAGTGTTGGGGAATGTTGGCGTCACTTCTATCAAACAGGCCCTTTAACAATCTCAGAGTAGAATGATCTGGTTACTATTGTATAGCGTTACGAGAACTATATGCTACTCTCCCTAGTCTGCTACAACGGAGTCTATCCAAGGTCTATGACTGAAACATCCTCCCAGCTGCATCTGTAACAAAAATAAAATTCATAAATTAGTAGTGTTGGAGAACGCTGGCGTCACTTCTATCAAACAGGCCCTTTAACAATCTCAGAGTAGAATGATCTTGTTACTATTGTATAGCGTTACGAGAACTATATGCTACTCTCCCTAGTCTGCTACAACGGAGTCTATCCAAGGTCTATGACTGAAACATCCTCCCAGCTGCATCTGTAACAAAAGTAAAATTCATAAATTAAATGTCTGTGGTAAACCTTAAAATGAAATAGAAATACATTACACATAAAAACATAAAATAAAATGGATCAACCAACCTTATTTCAATTCTTTGACGTAACTTTGCCCCCTGAAATGAAATATAAATATTTATTATACCTCAATTATCATTTTCTATATAAAATAAGTACACCATATTTTGACTTACAAGCTTTGAACTATTGGACCGGTCAATAGTTTCCGACTATTGGACCTTGTTGAAACTACTTGACTGCAAGCTTCATTATATTTCGCGGGATTTCCATTGCAGCTATAATGGAGGATTTTGAAAATACCGGGGAGAGTAATTTTTTACCTATTGTATCTAGGGTTGACGTCAGTGCAAGATGTAGCCTTAGCATTTCAGAATATTTATGAAGTAAACTTTATGGTTGGGTTTCTGCTTTATATATTACGATAGTTGATTTATCACAGCCATTTATTGTCTGTTGTCTTTTTTTGATATAATAAAACACTTACAGACTGGATATTTGTGGAAAAGTAAGTTTATTGTCCCCTCAGATACAACTATTGCCCTCGGCTACGCCTCAGGACAATAGTTGCACCATGAGGGACAATAAACTTACTACTACATTCATACACAGTCAATAAGTATACAATATGCATTACACATAAACATATAAAAAAAAAAAGAAGATTATTATATATAAAACAACCTTTTTTTTAGTTCTTTTAAGTAACTTTAAACCTTCATAGAAACTTATTTTTTTTCAAAGTTTTTTTTACCTCACTTTACCATAAAATTTGCAGGGAATAAGACTGCTGTCAAAAAATAATATAAGATTTTTACTTTCGAAGAAAATTTCTCTCAAGCTAGTCAAAAATGGAAGCATAAAAATTTTAGTTTTACCTGTGAAAGAATATTTTATGGGGACCAAATTAGTCAGGGATGCTGTTTTTTGTGGTTGCTTCCTTTTTATTAAATTTTGACATTTCTTTACTTTAAAGATCTGACCATGCTGTACATATGTGCAACCATCCACTACTATTGGTCAAATTAAATGTTGCATGCAATACAGACCAAAATGAGGTTCAATTTTCGTCTTGGAAAACAATAATATATCAGCTATGTTTTTAAGCTCAATTTTACAAAATTTACCCAAGTGGCTGCTTAAATCAAATTATTACTTCATTATTTCATTTTAATTAATGTTTAAAAAAAAATCCTGTTACCCTTTAAGGGATAAATATTTTAAATGTTTTTTTTTTTCAAACTTTAAAAAAAGAGTGGAAGCTGGCTAAAATACACAATATAATTAAACAATTTTTATAACCATTTCAACCTCAAAGAAAAAGATAGTCTTTCCTAAGCGTGTCTCTAGCTTAGCTTTACAAATTTGTTTGTTAATTTTTTGTTGAGGAACAGTGACAACCTCTTTGTCCAAAAAAGTTTACTCTATTGCATAAACCCTCAGCCTTGCTATCAAAAGTAAAAAATATAAATTAATGGAATATTGAAATCAAATCTTCTCAACACTTGGAATAGATAAGCTGGGTTTTAATCAAACTCATTTAAACTCTGCAGACACTAAAAATAAGTCTACAGTCAAAGTCAATCAGATGTCTGGCAGTTATAATGCACTGAACATTTATATGAAACTAAGGAACATATGTTTCTATGCGAGACATCATCAAAGAGATCAAAGCACTTAAAACTACCAACAATAATAGTGCTTTCCACGTCCTCAAACCCGGTCGCCAATAGTGCATTCAACTCTATTGAGTACCAGTACTTATTTGTCAGAAGTCTCTGTGCATCAGTCAAAGTGCTGGTGAAAAAGTCTCTACAGAGTAGAAATGAGTAAAATCTTTTAAATAAAAATTCTTTTTCACAAACTTGTATATTAACATTATTAAATAATATTTGCATTATGAAGTAGGATACACTTTTGACATGTTAGTGTGATGATGTGGGTCTCCATGCTGTGATGTTTTGTTAGAATGACATCCTACATCACTGCCTTATTTTTGTGGAAAATGAAAAAAAAAATGTGTTGATGTAAGCATGGCAAAGGGTTATGTTATATAACCAATTTCTGTAATTCTTTATCTTCAGTTATCAATTATGAATATAAAAGACATTACAAATAGGAACAATTGAGAGAAGAAATTCAGTTTCTTTTAAAAATGAAATTTTGCTTCATTTAAAAACACATAAGAAAGAGCTATCAAAGTTACCTCCCATTGATAAAAGGTGATTTTCATCAAAACAACTTCCATTCACTTGTAAAAATTTGAATAAATTAAAGTACCAGAGCAATTGATAAATTAACAATGTTAAAGGCCAATGATAAAGTATTTAAAAAAATAACAGGATTGAATTTTTTCTCTTGGTGTCATCTCATAGATTTTCAAAAATGTTTAGTTGCATCTGGTAGTTTTGTTTAAAAGAACATAAATTAGCAAATCTAAACTTTGAAGCCGTTCAAAAAAATAATTCTGCTTGAAATTATGTAGTTTGATTTAGGCATTGCACAAGTTTTCATATCAACAGGTCTAAAAATTTGAGCATTCTTCAATTCATTTCTAAGGGTGGGCTTTGAGATATGAAAAAAATACTTTCGTTGGGTTGCTGCTTCATTGATGTATACCTGCATCCCCTTTTTTCCTAATGAGGATCTAAGAGAAAAATTATAGTGTCCTGATGCATAATTTTTAACCAACAAAAAAATACTTACCATGTATAATTATAGACGAGGTTCTTACCACACTCTTTGGTAACTACAAAGATGGATATCTTACTGTACACATTGCTTACTCTTCAAGGTCATTGCTCAATTTTTGGGTTCCTGAAAAATATCGGTTTTGTATATAATATTTGAAAGGGTGGAAACTTATATTATTTCTGGTTCTTTAAAAAATTTCAATCTAAGACAGTCATCATGGTCATGTGTTTTCTTTGATGCATCTCCTTTAATCATTGCTATCTTTCACTTAAATTCTAATACTGTAAATTTAGAAATTATTCCAATGTTTTTATTATACAGGATTTTCTCAATATCACAAAAAATTAAATTGCATTTTAGTCTTAAATGACAAATTCGCAATAATAAATGCACGCAACAATTTCTGAATTTACAGTACATGTATATTTATCTCAAAAAGATATTAATTTGTCCTGTAAAAATAACCGATCAAAATTTTTTTTGCATGCAAGTATCATTAACTTTGATTATTGTTCCATGACCTATGGCTGTTTATAAACAGAAATTGTCTCAATAGCAATCATACCACATCATCTTATTAATACCAGTATTATTTATACTGTCAAACCCAGTCATTTGTTTTTTTCTTTCTGTTCAGATTTGTTAGCTTATAGGTTGAACCTCTGTAAATATAGACAATGCAATTTCCAAAAGGAACTCCTTTTAAGGATAAAAAAAATTACTATAAAGTTTCGTAAATAAAATGTTATCACAGAGAAATGTCTCGCTTTTTTGTAATTTCAATAATGCAAATGTTAAAATTAAAATAGCAACACTTTAACATGTAAGTTTTGCAATTATTCAAAGTAAATGAACCCTGACTGAAGGTACATGACAAGGCAATTTCCATGGAAATGAGATGTACCAAAGCTAATACAACTGCATACCAAATACCATTGACTTATCATAAGTAGTTTCCTTTAAACAAACTTCACAAAAACTAATACATGTAAACTAAGCAAAAATCATTGACCTACCACTAGTGGTTCCCCATAAACAGACCTAATCTCAAACTAATACATGAAAACTAAGCAAAAGTTTCAAAATCAATAGACCATGACTGAGGGGGCAGGGCCAAATAATCTCCATGGAAATGAGATATGTCATTGCTTATACAACTGCAGACCTATTATCATTAACCTACCACTAGTGGTTCCCCATTAACTAACCTAATCACAAACTAATACATGAAAACTAAGCAAAAATTACAAAGTCAAAAGACCATAACTAAGGGGGCAGGGCCAAATAGTCTCCATGGAAATGAGATATGCCAATGCTTACACAACTGCAGACTTATTATCATTAACCTACCACTAGTGGTTCCCCATAAACTAGACCTTATCACAAACTAATACATTGTTGACGTCGACGCCGCCGAAAACAGCATACCTATGTCTCGCTTTTTTACTCTGACAAGCGAGATAAAAATCATATCCTGGAATCTTAAGTTCATATGCACTATTATTCTCTACAAAGTTCAAAATGCAGGGCTATGCAGCATATTTTCAACATGTTTATGCCTTTCAAAGCCTTTTTAATAAGCAAGGTAATTAATATTGTACTTAAAAAAAAAAATCATTTTAATGTTGAAAATTGATGAAGGGAAATGTAATATTCAACCAATACAAACCTTATAGATGAACGCAACTGGCCGATTCTTTTATATTGTTGTATATACTATACAGCCTAGGTTTTCTGTAGGTCTTCTTTAAGTTTCTGTGGTTTAACAATTCATCAAAATGAGAATGTTGTGGATAGTCTTTTAAATTCTCTGAAATACAAAATTCAATTTACTTTTCCATATATATATGCCTTTTTCAGCTGCACTGGTTTTCCTGTGATCAATTTGCTGTAATATTTTCAAAAGCACACACAAAAATATTATGATTGGTTTAAAAAAATCTTAAAAATGGAAATTAATCAATGATATAACGTTGGTTTTTTTTTTGGCGTACAACCAATGAGATTACCCATAGTCCTTAGATTTTGAAAAGGAAAATTACATTTGTTGCTTAAACACAGCCAACTTTGACAAATGATTATGATGAACTAAAACCAAAGGAAATTACATATAGTAAGCTTTCCAAATAGATACCATGGTCCCAATTTATTATATTAGTAAACTCAAGGAGATGGTGTTTATAACCTCCTTGTTTAATTAAATGTCTTTTACTGACCTTTGTGGCATTTTAAATAGCTACTGAAAGTACAATTTCTTTGAAAAATATTGATTTTAGTTGAAATGATAGGACATTTTTTCAGTGGGAACTCACTTTTGTCCTGACTGTATATACTCTGAGTCTATAGATATAAGAAGATGTGGTATGAGTGCGAATGAGACAACTCTCCATCCAAGTAAAAATTTATAAAAGTAAACCATTATAGGTCACAGTACGGTCTTCAACACGGAGCCTTGGCTCACACCGAACAGTAAGCTATAAAGGGCCCCAAAAAATTACTAGTGTAAAACCATTCAAACGGGAAAACCAACGGTCTAATCTATATAAAAAACGAGAAACGAGAAACACTTATGAACCACATCAACAAACGACAACTACTGAACATCAGATTCCTGACTTAGGACAGGTGCAAACAAATGCAGCGTGTTTAAACGTTTTAATGGTACCAAACCTTCACCCTTTTTCTGAAACAATAGTGTAACATCACAACATAGAAAGACACACTATAAAATATCAACTGAAATAGCTTAACTCAATCAAAGGACATATTAACACCATTGAACATACACTGAACAAATAAATTTGACCTATGACACAATGTAAATACAAAATAAATAAACTAAGGGAAGAATAATAAAAGTAACATGTTATATCGCTAAGAAATGTTAAACAATTAAAGAAAAACAAAATGCTCGAACAAAAATACCATCCATTTGCAATAACTTTAAACACAGGTAAATGAAAATAATTTTGTTGTTAGGTATACCTGTACAGTACCAATAGAGAAAGGAAATATTTTTACAAAATAAATAATTTTGAATACAAAAAAAAAACTAAGGGAAGACTAGCATTGTTGAAAATCTATATAATGGTGTATAGTGTCTGGTTTTCCTATCTAATACCAATTTAGATGACTCTAAGTTCCTAGAATCCAAGAACTGAAAAGAAACATTTAATATTAAAACAAGTCAATGAAAAAATGCTATACTTCTCAAATAAATAAACCAACATGAAGAAATGGTTAAGAGTTATCATTGTGTTTCCCATCCAACCTTATTATGTATGAAAAATTTGTGAAATCTTTAATTCTTTAAAAGTTATTTTCTGGAACTAAAAGTTTGAAATCCAGAACAGAATACATTAAGGTTTATGACCCCTTCTGTAGCCATCTGAATCCGAAATTTTCAAACTGCAATAATATCAAAACAGCAAAGATACTGTACAGTAGAGATTGGCCATTTTGTACATATACCAAGGGGAAACTTCGAACAAAGCATTATTATTTATAGTTTCATTGCATTCGATAGAAAATGGGAATTTTGAGACAAATAAAACCAGATTTTTGTAGAAAGTCCTAAATAACCTTTTAATTCCAAAAAAAATCGTGGTGAGTCATTAAAGTCTAGCGCACCCTAGAAGGTGTACTTGAATAGGTCCGTATTTACATTTGTTTTAACCAATATCTTAATTTATAATTTTGTTTTAAGGAAATCATTGCTAGCACTGCATGCAATTATCTTCTATCAATCAAGCACCGAATTGTCAAATATTAGATTTCAAGGGGAAAGGCTATGGATTTTCTATAAAATTTCCATATGTTTAGCATTGAACATGTTGAATCAACAGAAGGGTACATAATCCTTAAAGTAAATAATTATTACTACATTAAATACCTTAAACTCGTCATTAAACTTTAAACTTTTTCATGTCTTCAAAAATTTTCAGGAAATAATACAAGTCTTTGTCCAAGTAAAGATCAAACTAATTTGAATTCAAATCTTAACCTGTAAGTCACATGATCATACGTACAGGTAATCATACGTACAGGTAAAAATCTTTTCACTTGAAATCTACTCACTTCATACTTGAGTAAATGGCTGGGTAGAAAAATATAATAAATGAAACCTGACACAAGGTGTTTCACAAAATATGTAACAGAATTTTGTTCAGATAATAAAGCATTCCCCTAAAGGGAAAATGAACAGTAAAACCTAAAAACATGAGGCTCCAATAACCTGCATAATTTTTGAGAATTTTGCATGATATTGTCTAAAGCATTTAAATGAGTACATATCTAAACACTGATATTTGGGTTAACTCAGTTAAAAAAAACGTTTTTACAATATGAACAAAGTTAAAGTTGACCCATAGTAAAATGTGGCTAAAATAAAAAAAAATCCAAATACACAGTTAAATTCAGCATATCAAAGAACCTCAACAATGCAATTTTTGATGACACTTTAGACCCCAATGTGGACCAAATTAAAACGGGGCCCAAAAATCTGAATACAAGAGTAGATTCAGCATAGTTTAAAAAGTTTGATTGATTAATTTTTGGTGTTTTGGTGTTAATATCAAGATCAGAATAATGTGATAAAGAAGAATAGTTATACACCAAACACAAATCAGAAAACGTTTTACAATCAAGGGGGTCATAGGACAACTTCAAAGTCAGAGTGACCTTACTTTGGTAAATGATACACCCCAATCTCCATGTTGTATCAGCATAACAAATTTGGTCTACCTAAGTTCTATGGTACAAAAATTATGAGTGACCTGACTTTTGGATATGACACATCTTGAAGCCCATGATGCAACTGCATACCAAGTTTGGTTAACGTAAGTTGAATAGTATAAAAGTAACCTGACACAGACGGACAGACACATATTACTATATTAGATACGTGTAAGCTGTTCATCTACAGTAGAGACATTATGATCCATTATAATATCCACCAAATCTGTGACTGTTTTGTCGGACCATAATCAGTTCTTTGAATAGTTATTTCCAATATAGAAACAAAGTTGTTATTGGTTGCTTGCAGAAAATAATCTTATATAAACTTGATGCTCCTCATGATAGTGTTGGTCAATTTTTAATTCATCCCACAGTTTAGAATAAAAGTAGATGTTTGGGATGTGTTATAGAGAAAGATCATGTATTTTTAAAACCTATGGTTTATTCTATTAAACAAAATTCTGATTTTCATCCATAAATGGTGTAAAGTAAAAGATTAAAAGAGTAAGACTCTTGAATGAAGATCTCTGTTACAGTCATTTCCATTGCAAGCTTGGATACAGGTTTTTTGTAATATTCTTGGAATGTCACCGATTTTATTTCTAATATTTGAGTAACAGACACAGTTGAAATCAATTTGAAGATTTGTTTTGCTCTTATAGTCACATTAATGATTTTGACATTATATAGGCATCTGTTGAAGATCATATCAAGATCTTCCTATTGTTTTTGTTTTGTTATGATGTGTCTCATTGGCATACACTCCACATCTCTTTTTAAACTTATTCATTCAAGCTGTTATTTCAATTTTGAAACTTAAAGAATCGTAGCAAGCATGCTCATGTACCCCATGCCCCCACATTGTCACCGGACAAACAAAATCTCACCAGAATCCTAAGTTCAAAGACTCATAACTCCTACAAAAGATAAGTTCTTGTAGATATACACATCTACATATTATGTCCTATTTAACTACAAAGTTTCATGAAATTCTGTTATGTGGATTCAGATGAGTTGCTACAACTAACTGTTGCAGTAGTATATTTAGACCAAAATTCTAAGTTCAAAGGGGCATAACTCTAAGAAGAATAAAAATTGAATCATAATTTCCTGTCATTTTGCACATAGATTTACTATGTCCTTAACAGTAACCTACAAAGTTTGATTTTGATATGATTTCAGAGGGGTGGGATGGCAAGAACAGGATTGATGAATAGACAGACAGACTGACAGACAGATCTATTTTCAATATTACTATTTTCTTTACACTTTCACCTCAGCATCACTTGTGCCTATGTGTTTTTTTATTCATTGTATTATATGTAATTCTAAATATTTCATGAAATTTTTGTCTTAAGTATATTCATCTTATACCCTATAGCGGATATGACAAAATGGATTAGTAAAAACTGACTGTTGTCAATGTAACGAAAATAAGATACAGTCTGTGTTTCAGGCAATATATGTCAAAAATGAAAAATTCTAAAACAGAATATGAAAGTAAATTTTACTAGCTAAAATGAAAGATACAACAATGAAAAAATTATATAATTTGTCCATCACATTTAACTGTAGTACAGTACAGTCTTAAGTTTCTTCTTCAGTGTACATTTAAAATTCATTTATGTCATGTCAAGTTTTTTGTCTCTTTTGATCAGGAGGAGATAATCCATTCTCTTCTTCATCATCATCATCATCATCATCATCATCATCATCTTCTTCATCATTTTCTTCATCATATTTATTTTTTCTGCAGACTTTTCACCTGTTTAAAATTTTACTTAACATATTATATAGGTAAATATATAAAAAAAATCTTTATTAAAAATCTATATCTTTGCAATTATAGTTAATAGATATATGGAGATGTGGTATGAGTGCCAATGGCAATGATACAACTCTCCATCCAAGTCACAATTTGTAAAAGTAAACCATTAAAGGTCAAAGTACGGTCTTCATATTCCCATGTTAATTGTCCATTATCAATACTGCAAACTCTTGCCAATTTCGCATGAGATGCCGTCTTTTGTCCAGCAATACTAAATTCTTTTAAAAGAATAATCAACCAAATTAAAAATAGTATTTTCTTCCATGAAAAGGGTCCCATGAATAACCTGTTTGTTTGTATTTATTCATTAGACCTTTGTGTACACAGTTGCGGATCCAGAGGGGGGGATCCAGGGGTTGGACCCGCCCTTTTTTTTTAACAATCAATGCTTTGGAATGGGGACATATGGTTGGACCCCATCCCCTTTTATCCTGGGTTGGAACCCCTTTTTAAAAATGGATGGATCCACCCCTGCTACAACATATATAAAATGATAAAATACTAATTCATTTGTTATATATCTGTATTTTTTTTTAAATCAAGCATCATTAGTCATGAATTTAAAAATTAATCAAAATAAAGAACTTAAGTTGAATAGTTAACATGATTCTGTGAATTTTTTTAGACTTAATTAACATTTCGAATGTGCTGATGACGATGGTGTATTAGTACTAAAAAGAAAATGTTCAAGATTGGAAAGACAAAATCATCATTTGTCTGTGAGTATTTATTAGATCTAAAAAAAAGTCGTATAATTTAGTCAATATGAATTTAAATTCAAAGTAAGAAGCAGAGGTAGGTGTGTCCAAACTTGTCTCTTTTTAATTCCAAACTTACTGGTGTAAATAAGATACAAGCATCCCTTTTGTAAGAAAAATTATTTTCATGCATACGTATGAAGGAACAGATCAGCCAGAAGTGTTGTACAGTCCCCCCGGTTGATTGGGGAATAGATATATGGTCACTTAGGTCTTTCTGACCGTCATTAAATCCCTTGACAAAGTGGGGGCGTCAATCTGGCTGTGCGAGATGTACAGTCAAAATTTTCCGGCAAAAATCAGAGATCTATATTTTAATTAGATTGAATTTTCCGGCCGATGTGCATGAGCCTTTATCGTAATCAATTGGTAAGGATATAAACTGACTAAATTTCTAGGATATTTTGCCGTCAAAAAAAGTGAAAATTGGAAAATAAATGTACTGCACGTGAAAGAAACTAACTGTAGGCTTGAACTCCATCTTCTGATTTAGACAGGTTTCCTAAACTTTTTTGTAATGCTTGTATTGTACTAATTTTTAGTTTGGTTTACAAAAATTACATACAGAAATAAGATTTAAAAAGATCGAGTTTGAATTTGTCCCGGTCAACACAGTGTTAACAGAATGAGTTTATGACTGATATTTAATGAATCGAATATATACGTCTTTTTAAATCTTATTTCTGTATGTTTGTATTTAAAAAAAGTAAATCTAATTTTCTGCATCATTTCATCCTCACCATTTCGGGTGTTATTCGAGGTATTACGCGCAATATAGTCTACACCAAGACCCTTTTTTTTGTGGTTCCCCCGATTTGTTAAATATCAACAAAATCGACTTATTTCTAAATCTTGCCTTGTGGACCATTCTTGCTATTTAAAACTTCTCCCTAACCATTGTAGTTTCAAAATAATAAAACACAAAGTATAAGTAATAAACTGTTGACATGTAGAGACATGTTTCGCCTGTCGGCAGAAAATTCAGTAAAAGACAAGCTGTTGGATAGCAACATTGCTAATAAATTCAAAAATGTTGGACCATGACGTAGAGGCAAGCAGGTCAAAATGATCGTCAATCAGTTGTTTGCTTATTTGTAGATCTCATTTCGTGGAATTTTTGTAAGTCTTGTATTGGTGATCAGTTTTACTGTTTACAGTTTATGATTATTTTAAGTTTTGAAAAAAAAAAAATCATTATATAAATAAACAAATAAATCCTATAACGTGTGTGACAATTTGGCCATGTTGACTTACTTGTAGATCTTATTATGGCAATATGCTGACCCTTTTTGCATTCTCGAACTCCAGTAGATTTTGACAGAAATGAAAAAAATTCGTAAGGGTTCCGCGGAACCAGTGTCTCGCCTACTTTTGCTGTTAATCGCAGGCTCAACAAAAATGAGGAAAAAAAATAATAAAAATATTCCTCTCTAATTGTAAGTAGCTTCTGTCCAAGTTTGGTAAAAATCCAGGATAGTTTATGATTCTAATAAATGTTTTAAAAACTTAAACTGCAGACTGTATGTAATGTTAACTGGAAGAAAAACTAAGTCCATTTATAAGTAAAATACGGAAAAAATGGAACAAAATTTCCTTCTAGATACTAGCTTTTAATCATAAACAAGCTTCTGTCCAAGTTTGGTACAAATCCAGGATAGTTTAAGAAAGTTGTTAAAATTTTTAAAACTTTAACCACAGAGTGAATGTAATGTTAATTGGCAGAAAAACTAAGTCCATTTATAAGTAAAATACGGAAAAAATGGATTTTTTTTTTACAAAATATACTTCTGGATACTATCTTATGATCATAAACAAGCTTCTTTCCAAGTTTGGTAGAAATCCAGGATAGTTTAAGAAAGTTATTAAAATTTCAAAAACTTAAACCACAGAGTGAATGTAATGTTTCCTGGCAGAAAAACTAAGTCCATTTATAAGTAAAATACGGAAAAAATGGAATTTTTTTTTACAAAGTTTACTTTTGAATATTATCTTATGATCATAAACAAGCTTCTGTCCAAGTTTGGTAGAAATCCAGGATAGTTTAAGAAAGTTATTAAAATTTCAAAAACTTTAAACCACAGAGTGAATATTGGTGGACGACGACGACGCCGACGGAATGTAGGATCGCTATGTCTCGCTTTTTCGACAAAAGTCGAAGGCTCGACAAAAAGGAAACAAATCACCATTCTGGGGAAATAACTTCTATAAGGTTTTTTTAAAATCTTATTGCGCTGTAAATTTAGTTTTTAACTGATTCTATAAATCTATAATTATAGTTTCTGCAAAAAATGGAAATAACTAGAGGCCCTAAAGAGCCTGTGTCGCTCACCTTGGTCTATGTGCATATTAAACAAAGGACACAGATGGATTCATGACAAAATTGTGTTTTGGTGATGGTGATGTGTTTGTAGATCTTACTTTACTGAACATTCTTGCTGCTTACAATTATCTCTATCTATAATGAACTTGGCCCCGTAGTTACAGTGGAAAATATTTTGTAAAAATTTACAAAATTTATGAAAATTGTAAAAAATTGACTATAAAGGGCAATAACTCATTAAGGCGTCAATTGATAATTTTGGTCATGTTGTCTTATTTGTAGATCTTACTTTGATTTACATTATTGCTGTTTACAGTTTATCTCTATCTATAATAATATTCAAGATAATAACCAAAAGCTGCAAAATTTTCTTAAAATTACCAATTCAGGGGCAGCAACCCAACAACGTGTTGCCTGATTGGTCTGAAAATTTCAGGGCAGATAGATCTTGACTTAATGAACAATTTTATCCTGTCAGATTTGCTCTAAAGGCTTTGGTTTCAGAGATATGAGCCAAAAACTGCCTTTTCCCTATGTACTATTTTTTAGCCATGTCGGCCATCTTGTTTCGTGGGCGGGGTCATCGGACACATATTTAAACTAGATACCCTAATGATGATTGTGGACAAGTATGGTTAAATTTGTCTTAGTAGTTTCAGAGGAGAAGATTTTTGTAAAAGTTTACAAAAATTTACGAAAAATGGTTAAAAATTGACTATAAAGGGCAATAACTCCTTAAGGGGTCAACTGACCATTTTGGTCAAGTTGACTATTTGTAGATCTTACTTTGCTGAACATTATTGCTGTTTACAGTTTATCTCTATCTATAATAATATTCAAGATAACCAAAAACGGCAAAATTTCCTTAAAATTACCAATTCAGGGGCAGCAACCCAACAACGGGTTGTCAGATTCATCTGAAAATTTCAGGGCAGATAGATCTTGACCTGATAAACAATTTTATTCCTGTCAGATTTGCTCTAAATGCTTTGGTTTCAGAGATATAAGCCAAAATCTACATTTTACCCCTATGTTCTATTTTTAGCCATGGTGGCCATCTTGGTTGGTTGGCCGGGTCACCGGACAAATTTTTTAAACTAGATACCCCAATGATGATTGTGGCCAAGTTTGGTTTAATTTGGCCAAGTAGTTTCAGAGAAGATTTTTGTAAAAGCTAACGACCACGGACGACGGACCCCAAGTGATGAGAAAATCTCACTTGGCCCTTTGGGCCAGGTGAGCTAAAAACATCCTTGAAAAAGAATAATTCCACTCAGGTATCAATTCTTAGTGACTTATTTGTAGATCTTATTTTGCTGAACATTTTTGCTATATTGTTGGTCTCTATATATTTTGTTTCTGTAAAAACTTAAAATAGATAAATATGGTCATTCAGCAGCAATAACTCCAAAAGGAGTTGGTTGATATTTACAATTTATCTCCATCTAGATATGGTTCTGAAAAAAAAATGACAAAAAAAGAGATAAAAACCATCTTTCAAGGGAAAGAACTATAAGAGGTGAAGTGACAATTTTGGTCATGTTGACTTATTTGTAGTTATTTTGCTGACCACATTTGCTCCTTTATAATTTCTTTCTATTATAGTTTCTACAAAAACACAAAGAATGAGTAAGATTGGTCTTTCAAGGGCAATAACTCCTAGAAGAGGTCAATTGATGATTTTTCCTTGTTTACTTCTTTGAAGATTTTTTTTTTTGAAACAATTTTACTGTGAAAAGATTCTCTCTTTCAACTTTGTTTCCAAAAAAAATCATACAGGGTGAAAATCAGGCAATAACTCCTATAAGGAGTCATTTCAAGATTTCTGCCAAGTTTGACTTATATGTAGATCTTTTTGTTCTGTTTTTTTACTGTTTAGAATTTCTCTTTATCTGTTATAGTTTTCAAGAAAATAACCCAAAACTGTAAAATTGGCAAAATAATTGATATTTCAGGGGAAATAACTCCAAAACAGGTTGTGATATTTCTTAAAATTCCGAAGGAGATTGACCTTGACCTGCTGATTAATTCTACCCATGTCTGATTGCTCCATCTGCTTAAATTTTTGAGACATAAGCCAAAATTTAAAAAATTTACTAAAAATTGTTTTTTCAGGGGCATTAACTCCAAAATGGGTTAACTGATTTTTCTGAAAAAAATCTGCAGAAGGTAGACCTTGTGCTGTTGATCATTTTCACACATGTCAGGTTTACTTTATCTGCATTAGTTTTTGAGATATAAGTCAACAAGAATGCACACACTGAAATGTCTCGCCTGCTTAACTGACCATTGATTTCATGTTGATAGTCCTAAATATAGTTTTACTACAAGTATCGCATCAACTTCACATGATCAAAGAAAATGAGGTCAAGATCAGATAAACCAAGCCAGAAACACAAGTGCACCTTACAATCACCAAATATAGTTGACCTATTGCTTATAGTATACAAGAAACAGACCAAACCATGAAAACTTTATATTGACCAATGAACCATGAAGATGAGGTCAGATGAACCATGCCAGACAGACATGTTCACCTTACAATCATTCCATGCTTTAAATATAGTTGACCTATTGCATATAGTATCTGAGAAACAAACTTAACCAGGAAAACTTAACATTGACCATTGAACCATGAAAATGAGGTCAAGGTCAGATGATAACTGCCAGACAGACATATACACCTTAAAATCATTCAATACACAAAAATAGTGATCTATCCCTTATAGTTTAAGAAAAACAGACCAAAACACAAAAACTTAACTTTAACCACTGAAACATGAAAACAAGAGGCTCTCAAGAGCCTGAATCGCTCACCTGTATTTCAGAGGAGAAGATTTTTAAATGATAGCAAACTTGATGAACAAATTGTGTAATATTGTCTTTAAAGGGCAATAACTCCTTAAGGGGTCAATTGACAATTTTGGTCATATTAACTTTTTTGTAGATCTTACTTTGCTGAACATTATTGCAGCTTACAGTTTATATCTATCTATAATAATATTCATGATAATAACAAAAAACTGCAAAATTTTGTTAAAACTATCAATATGGTGGCAGAAACCCAACAATGGGTTGTTCGATTCGTCTGATAATTTCAGGGCCGATAGATCTTGACCAATTGAATAATTTTTACCCCATGTCAGATTTGCTCTAAAAGCTTTAGTTTTTGAGATATAAGCCAAAAACTGCATTTGACCCTTATGTTCTATTTTTAGCCATGGCGGCCATGTTTGTCAATGGATCAAACTTCGGATAAATATTCTAAACAAGATACCCTAAGGAACATTTAGTTAAAGTTTGAAGGTAATTGTCCCAGTAGTTTCAGAGGAGAAGATTTTTAAATGTTAGCAAACTTGATGAACAAATTGTGTAAAATTGTCTTTAAAGGGCAATAACTCCTTAAGGGGTCAATTGACAATTATGGTCAGATTAACTTTTTTGTAGATCTTACTTTGCTGAACATTATTGCTGTTTACAGTTTATATCTATCTATAATAATATTCAATATAACAAAAAACTGCAAAATTTCCTTAAAACTACTAATTCAGTGGCAGCAACCCAACAATGGGTTGTTCGATTCGTCTGAAATTTCAAGCCTGATAGATCTTGACCAATTGAATAATTTTACCCTTTGTCAGATTTGCTCTAAAAGCTTTAGTTTTTAAGATATAAGCCAAAAACTGCATTTGACCCCTATGTTCTATTTTTAGCCATGGTGGCCATGTTTGTCGATGGATCAAAACTTCAGATACAAATTATAAACTAGATACCCTAAGGGACATTTAGTTAAAGTTTGAAGGTATTTGGACCAGTAGTTTCAGAGGAGAAGATTTATTAAATAGTTTACGACGACAGACAACGACGACAGACGACGGACGCCAAGTGATGGCATAAGCTCACATAGGGCCCTTCGGGCCCCGGTGAGCTAATGAGGTCAAGGTAAAATAAAACCTACTAGAATGACATGTACATCGTAAAATATTTTATATTAAAGATCTATGACAATGAGGTCAAGGTCAGATAAATCATGTCAGACAGACATATACACCTAAAAATTTTATATACACTAAATATAGTTGACCTATTGCATACAGTATTAGAAAAACAGACCAAAACCCTAAAACTTAACTTTAACCACTGAACCATGAAAATGAGGTCAAGGTCGGATGACACCTGCCAGTTGGACATGTACACCTTGCAATCATTCCATACACCAAATATAGTAGACCTATTGCTTATAGTATCTGAGATATGAACTTGACCACGAAAACTAAACCTTGTTCACTGATCCATGTAATGAGGTCGAGGTCAAGTGAAAACTGTCTGACAGGCATGAGGACCTTTCAAGGTACACACATACCAAATATAGTAATCCTATTACTCATTATTACCACTGAACCATGAAAATGAGGTCAAGGTCGGATGACACCTGCCAGTTGGACATGTACACCTTGCAATCATTCCATACACCAAATATAGTAGACCTATTGCTTATAGTATCTGAGATATGAACTTGACCACGAAAACTAAACCTTGTTCACTGATCCATGTAATGAGGTCGAGGTCAAGTGAAAACTGTCTGACAGGCATGAGGACCTTTCAAGGTACACACATACCAAATATAGTAATCCTATTACTCATTATTAGAGAGAAATTAAGATTACAAAATATCTTAAAATTTTTTTCAAGAAGTCAAGGAACCCTGAAAATGAGGTCAAGGACAATGAACATATGACAGACGGAAACTTCATAACATAAGGCATCTATATACAAAGTATGAAGCATCCATGTCTTCTACCTTCTGAAATAATTATCTTTTTTAGAAGTTGGTGAATGAGGTCGTCGGATCACTATCTCTATGTCTTGCTTTCTGCGACTAAAGTCGCAGGCTTGACAAAAAATGCATTTTACCCCTATATTCTATTTTTACAAACAGCAGCCATGTTTGTTGATGGATCAAATTACCTCCCGAAACAATTTTAAACTAGAAACCCTATGGAATATTCAGGTAATGTTTGGTAACATTTGGCCCATTAGTTTCAGAGGAGGAGAATTTTTTTTAAGTTTACGACGAAGGACAGACTATAACGACAAACACCATGTGATGGGCAAAATCTCACATGGACTTTTAGGCCAAATAATCTCCATGGAAATGAGATGTGCCAATGCTAATACAACTGCATACCAAATGTCATTGACCTACCACTAGTGGTTCACCATAAACTAAATCTAATCACAAACTAATACATTGTTGACCACCACCAAAGCCGGAAACAGCATACCTATGTCTTGCTTTTTGACTCCGTCAAGGCCAGACAAAAATTGTCTAAAAATCATCATTTCAGGGCAAGAACTCCTATAATGAATCATCCAAAAACTTTATGATATTGCCATTTTTGAATATTTTGCATTACTGGTCATTTATGATGTTTACAATTTTTACTATTCTATTGTAGTTTTTAAAATCATAGGCAAAAAAGACAAAAATTTGTCAATAACTATTTAATGGCAATAACGCCTATAAAGAGTAATTGGTTTGGATCATCTAAGAATAGTTGCTGATCAGTTTTGATGTTAACAGTTTCTACTTATCTACTGTAGTTTAAAAGATAATAAGCAAAACTCTGATAAATTTGACAGAAACCCTCTTTAAAGGGAACACACACCTTAAGGAGTTGCGTAATCTGATAATTTTGGTGGAAAAAGAAAAGGTACATCATGTCATTGAGCATTTTTGCCTTGTCACATTTTCTCTATCTATTTTGATTTCAAGATGCACAATTAATGCATTTTACCTTTATGATTTATAGTAAGCCATTGGCAGCCATGTTGGTTGATTAGCAGGAACAAAAACACAATCTATTTACTAGCTTGTGACAAGATATCCTAAGAGTTATTTAGCCAATGTTTGGTTGAAATTAATCTCTGGTTTCAGATTAAGATTTAAAAAAAAAGGACAAAGATGACAGATGTCAAGTGATGGGAATAGCTCCTATGTAACCCATCGAGCCAGGTGAGCTTAAAATTAAGGCAGTGGCTATTTTGACAGCTCCAGCAATATACTGAATTTGTTATTTTGCTGGTTCTTTATAAAGAGTGAATTTTAACATTTACTTCTGAAAAGGACTACGAAAATGTGCATTGTCAACATAAAAGAGTCAAATTATTACTCGTGTAGTTAAATAAGATAAAAGTAAAAGTATAATCTGAGACTATTATACTAGTATAATAGTTCCAGATATAATCGTTTAAAAACATTTATCAGTCAAAGTGAACAGAAGAATATGTATAAAGAAATAAGAAAACAGCTTTAGAAAATAAAAATAAAAATATTGAGCATCCAATTGTAGCAATGAAATCATATCCAAACATGTAGTTCATGTTGAAATAACACCTAAAATCAGTCACAATCTAATGCTACATGTTTGCATAAGAACAAATCTCATATTTTTTGCCAATAAGTTGTAAACAAGAATGCACACGCTAAAATGTCTCGCCTTCTTTACTAATCATTGATATTATGTTGATAGTCCTAAATATAAAGCTTTATTACAACTGTCACATAAACTTAACATTAACCAAGTAAACTAAACATTGACCAATGAACCATGAAAATGAGGTCAAGGTCAGATGAACCATGCTAGACCCCTTAGTTAATTAATTTCTATTCATATATTTGGATTTTCCTTTTTTAATTTCCATCTTTAGAAACAGTGGACTAGTTTGTAAAACTAGTTTGATTAGTGTTTAATTATAATTCTTTGTCATGTTTGTGTTAGTACTGCATGGATATTTCTTTGGCACTATTACGGGTGGGGTTCTATAGTCATATAGTCATATATAAGTCTGATATTTGTATAGTATGTATCACAGTAACTACTAAGTACAACAAGTTCTGCATAGAATATTATTCATTGATTTAGTACAGAATAGCTAGATGTGTGTTTGTTTGGAGATGTTTGTTATGTTTTGTTATCTTTATAAAAAAAAAAAAAAATAATAAATTGCTGCAAGCTAACCATATCTACTTTTTGACTTGCCTCCTATTTAGCCATGTAGATAGATTAGAGATTAGAAATGTTTTGAATTCAGATGAATTTATAAGGGAGAATTTAAGATGTGTTACACATGTACTTGGCATGTTCAGCTATTAAAAGGAAAAGAATGTCAACACTGAAAGTGAAACATAAGGAAACATGAGTGAACCATTTGGTTGACTAATCCATAAAAATCCTTCTCATACAGGTAAAAACAATGATTAACATATTTTTTTAACTCATAATATGAATATAAAACAGACCTAGAAAAATCCAATTGCATGTGCTTGCTATCTGTTTATATTAATATTTATATATGTAGGACTCTAAAGTGCGATGGGGACGCAAAAACGCGATGGTCACGCTAAAGTGCGATGGCCTATGGCATCCATATACAAAGTATGAAGCATCCAGATCTTCCACCTTCTAAAATATAAAGCTTTTAAGAAGTAAGCTAACGCCGCCGCCGGATCACTATCCCTATGTCGAGCTCTCTGCGACAAAAGTCGCAGGCTCGACAAAAAAAAAATAAAAGTAAAAAATCTCATTGCATATAAATTTGATAAAACATTATACAATATAACAAAATCAATCTTGCACATAGCTTCAAAGTCAAAAATGTTTAAATCACATCTGCTTTTGAAATAAGAATCAGTTCTTTAAATTGCATATCTGTAAACAAAATCGTTTTTTTACTGTCAAAATAGGCCTCCACTTACCTAGAGCTTGCAAAATAGCCACTGCCTAAAATAAAAGCCTACCAACTATTTTTTCTTTACATTTTTTTTTAAATCATCTGAATGCAAGAAGGAGGACTTATTTGGTAAAATCAGAAAGCACCATAAATTAAATTTTGCCAAAATCCAAAAGAATTGACTGATATGTCTATATATTTTAATTTCATACACCTAATTCCTTTCTCTTTAGGAATTATATTGATACATTGTAATTCTAACAGAACATGCAGAACACTGAAAAATACAAACTTCATGAAATTTTAAAGGGGCATAAGCTACAATTTAGACAAAAAATTAAATCAATTCTTTTTGTTTCAAGTATTAATAAAATCAGAAATTTTAAATAATATTTCATATTAGCAGTCCGTTTTGCCCAAATTTGTCAAAATAAGCTCAAAAACATCTGATGCATTATTTACTTGCAAGTCAATAATTCAACCTCATTGAATCTGTATTCATTTGAGTTTCAATTTAACCCCTTAGTTAATTAATTTCTATTCGTAATATTTGGATTTTCCTTTTTTAATTTCCATCTTTAGAAACAGTGGACTAGTTTGTAAAACTAGTTTGATTAGTGTTTAATTATAATTCTTTGTCATGTTTGTGTTAGTACTGCATGGATATTTCTTTGGCACTATTACGGGTGGGGTTCTATAGTCATATAGTCATATATAAGTCTGATATTTGTATAGTATGTATCACAGTAACTACTAAGTACAACATGTTCTGCATAGAATATTATTCATTGATTTAGTACAGAATAGCTAGATGTGTGTTTGTTTGGAGATGTTTGTTATGTTTTGTTATCTTTATAAAAAAAAAAAATGAAAATAATAAATTACTGCAAGCTAACCATATCTACTTTTTGACTTGCCTCCTATTTAGCCATGTAGATAGATTAGAGATTAGAAATGTTTTGAATTCAGATGAATTAATAAGGGAGAATTTAAGAGATGTGTTACACATGTACTTGGCATGTTCAGCTATTAAAAGGAAAAGAATGTCAACATTGAAAGTGAAACATAAGTGAAACATGAGTGAACCATTTGGTTGACTAATCCATAAAAATCCTTCTCATACAGGTAAAAACAATGATTAACATATTTTTTTAACTCATAATATGAATATCAAACAGACCTAGAAAAATCCAATTGCATGTGCTTGCTATCTGTTTATATTAATATATATATAGGACTCTAAAGTGCGATGGCCTTCACTAAAGTGTGATGGTTTGATACGCTACAGTGCGATGGTCTGTGCAATTTAATCAAACATTCTTAAGTCCGATGCCGCGATACGCTAAAGTGCGTTTTTACTCGAAAGTGCGTTTGTTCGCGAAAGTATGGACGTTTGCAACGTCAAATAGCATTATGACGCTTACACGCCGTGTGTACAAACAAAAAAGGACATGCTGGTAAACAAGAATGTTTGTGCAGATGAAGGTTATTTCCTAGACAAGAAAAGAGAAACAAATGATCCCAATTCGAAACATTTTTGGTCCTTGCTGGAAGAGTATGTATCCGGAGGAGTTATTTCCCCAAAAATTCCACAGTAACAGATATGCAAACCTTTGATCCCGCTGTGTCGGCGGGGACAAACGTGTTTCTGTCAGGATACTGGAAAAAAAACTTCTCATAAACATAGAAACTGACGATAGTAAGGGGAAGGTGTATACTGTAAAAGAGAGCGAAAACGGCAAAAAAGTGTCAAAGTATTTAATTCGTCCAAATTTAATTGAGAAACTCCTTTTAGTTTTTAGTCCCATGTTATTTACTTGCGTGATATAAAAGCTACTTTTTTACTTTCTAATTGAATTATTTTATAAAACATTTTTTACAATATGGTAAAAATAACAGACTGATTTATATACAACACAATAAACAATACAATAGACGAAAAACTAATATGAACACAGCAAAAAAAAAAAAAAAAACATTGCCTGAACCCCATTCCCGTTACACCGTCACACTTTAGCGTGTTAAACCAACTCACTTTTGCGTGTCATATACCATCGCACTTTAGCGTGTCATCTGATCACATTTTAAAAAAACAAACAACCATCGCACTTTAGCGTCTGACACCATCCCACTTTAGCGTAGACCATCGCACTTTAGCATGACCATCGCACTTTAGAGTACCATCGCATTTTAGAGTCCTACATATTTATGTCTGGTTATATGACCATCTGCAGTCTTCGGAGGTCATCTTGGTGGAAATTTAATTTGTGACTAGACTATAATTCACACGAAATGCTATACCTATTATCTAGTCCATGCATTGTTAATTGTTTATTTTATACTTTTTATAATTTGAATATATAGGTTTTAGTGTGTTAAAAATCAAATATGAGAATTTTAGTCAAATCGGTGAACATTAATTTGGCAGCTAGTGCCCTTTAAATAGTTATAATAAAAGGTTGATTTTAAAGAAAATATTTGGAGTTTTCAACAATGTTTCTGAAGAAAAATGCAAATGAATTCTTTAGAAATACCAAACAATTTTTATGTTCAAAGCATACATATTACCAAAAAATGCAACATTTAAAGTGTGTAACAGGGCAGCTACATTGGTACAAAGAAACAGCTTCCACAATCACTTGAGATAATACCAATGTCCCATCCACCAAACCATACATGTATATAAAGTATACTTTGTAAATCTATATGCAAAACTTGGTAAAGTTAAAATCTTTAGAAATCTGAAATATTACTTATTTTTAACAGAAATAACCAGTAAAGAAACCCTCATAATATTTAATGTTCAAGATGACAAATCTTCAAATGGTTTCTTTCATACTTTAGCCCATCAGCAACCATGGCACCTGATAAATGCAAATAAGATTCATATGTTAATCTTGTACTCAAACTTTATGTGTCACCCACTTCGTTTTTCAAAGTCAATGATGCACAATAATAAATCTTGGCATTTTTCATCTCTAAGTCAAAAATTCCTTCACAAACCTATACTACAGCTAGTAAACTTAAGGATGTTCGCTCCTCTTGTTTTTGAATTTTTGCCAGATTTTCGGAATCCTCTGATTTTATTCATTTATTGCCATTAAAAAAATTTGCCCACTAACCCCTACTTTTTTTTTTCATAATTCTATTACATATAGTTTAAAAAGCCAGATTTGAAAATCTGATGAAATCCTTGTTATTCTTTCATAGTTTTTGAAACAAAAAAGCGGCCAATGTTAAAAGTATGAAAAATCTAGAGAGATGTTTTTCCCACCAAATTTTCAATGGCTTATATCTTGAAAACATGCACACAGACCCCTAATTTTTTTCTTCTTTTTTAGTTCCTTTATTTATACACTATCATTTAAAAAAAGTCTTTTAAAAAGCTTGTTATTTTGAAACAGAACATCCTTAAGAGCAGTTTACTTTTGACTGTATTTCTGACCGCATTAAAACTCATTTGTCTCTGTAGGAGTTTTACAAAGAATACATAATTTTATCAATACTTCTGGATCAACCTATTCATGTTAGGGTTTTCCTCAAGAATATATTCATTTTATCACTGCTCCCTGTTCCACATCCTAGGAAAAAGTCCTTTTTTTATGAGATTCACTGTTGGATTTCCAAACACTCTCAGGTCACAAGCTTTAAGGGTGTGACACTATGAGCTTATTTTTTATCACAGTATCAGATATTCTTATTTCTGTGTTTTTAAATAAGAAATATAAAGATAAAACATTTGCCAATGAAATGGCATTTCATCTAATTTCGGTACTATCATGTACCAAAATTACCTAACTTCACTGACAACCCTTGTACATGAAGAATCTACTTAAAGTTGTTTAGTCTCATTATTGCTTCCATTAATAGGTCTCTGTCAGCCTTTTTCAGGAAATCCTTTGGTTTTGAATAATATATTTTTGCTCTTGAATCAACTGGATCCTCTGAATAAACTTGTGAAAGGTGTTTAGGATCGATTTCCAATACTGTAAATATCACCTGAAAGAAAAAGACATATACGACTGATTTATTGCTGGTGTTTTATGCCACTTAAGCACTCTTGGCTATATCAAGGTGACCAGTTTTTAATGGCGGAGGAAGCTGGAATGCCTGAAGAGAAGCAACACCTTTAGCAGGAAAACAAAGCACATACACGTATGTAAATGAAAATACTTTATGATGGGAAAGCAAAACAAACACAGTACAGACAGCATAGTGTCAGTTTACCTGATGCTGTGCCATATTTCTATATATTGAAAGTAAGACTGATTATCCAACATAAATTCAACTGAAGTTTTCAAGCACTTTTAAAATAGATAATTTTAATTGATACAATTTTCAATATTTTTTATATTTGAAAATTTCAATTTTGGTTTAGTATGCAGTTTGACCAATGCTTATTACTGGAGATATTAAAAGAAAAGATTATACAGGTAATGGTTCCTCACAATCCTGTTCTTTCATGGTAATATTCATGAAAGAAAAATTTAAACAAAGTTAAACAATTTTATTCACCTATCCATGTATGCAAAATTCAACTTTCAAAAATCTTAACTTGAGGGTTTTATACTGTATTTGCCATGGCATAAAAGAAGTCAGAAAGGTATCAGATTCTTACTGTTTTATCAATTACAGATTTCTTGTTGTACACTTATCACAAAATACTGAAATAAAAAAGAAGATGCATAATTTTTATTAATGAAATTGCCTATATAGCAATCTGTACAGGTTTTCTATTGTGTTTAACAGTTTCCCACTGTTAAAGACCAAACAGCCTATTCAGTTCTACCAGTGATTTTTCCTTAAAATTTTGTGTGAAGGTATTTCATGATTTGAGGAACAAAATATGATAAAAAAAATTGGGGGTCACCGACTTAGTTTTGTCACTATAGCAACCTCAGTTTCGTGTTTTCCCGAATATTAACATGATATTTGCTTGTTATTTAAACTCTCAAAAAATCCCATTATATCAAACCTACAAGCATAATTCTTGTTTCACGTTAAACAGTAGATTTGTGTCTATCAAATACAAGTTCAAGAGTTTAAGACTCTTATTGTTTTGATCTTAAAAAATATGATTTATTTCATTCCCGCCAAAAATAAAACGCAAGAATGAAAAACGTTTCAAGTATTAAAAAATATCTACCAGTGATTTTTTCATAAAATTTCAAGAAGGAAAGTGCCATGTGTACTCTTCAAAATAAAGCAAAAAAATGTATATGTCACCGACCTTTCAAAAAAGTTATGATGAATTTTCATGTTTTTTTCTCGTTCGTTTTGAAGAAAAGAGTTGTCTTTCTTCAGAACATTGAATCTGACGTCATAGTACAAGTTTTCATTGCTGGCGTACTGTTTGAAAAAAATTGCAAATTGGACGTTTGAAACCCACATTTAAATTTTCAAGAATCAAGAATAACAACTATATTCACCTACTTTATTATCCGGTAATACAAGAGATCATATGTATGTATCAGTATCAGATCTCATGATGTTGTTGCCGCACAAAATTAACCTTCAGACAAATCATCCGTCGGAATGAAAAATTGTTCGAAATAACCTTTTACGACGCTTTAGAAAGGAAAGTCTAGATCTATTTTTGTCCTCTCCCTCTCATTAGCAAAATCATTGGAAATAAAAAGAGAAATGAAAGATGACACTGGCTTACTTACAGACTATTTGACTATATTAGACTAGATGTGTGGGTTTTTTGTCACGTCAATTTCAGAACTTCGCCCTAGCACACTCTTTCGCTACTGTTGACAGACGGACAAACATTAGCACGGACGGACTTCTTTATACCATTATGTGTCCCAACTAAGACGAGCGTATACAAATTATTCCATCTAGTTTGTGGATTCATTATTTCTGAATATTTAAAATATAAGAAAATTAAAATTATAGGTATAATATATGAATTAAAGTTTTTGATTCTAAAACGTTTTACATCCATTTAACCTATCATAAAATACGATCCCCGTTATTACTACCTCACGTGTTTTGAATAAACGAGACAGTAAATATAAAATACAAATAAGTTTTTAATTCAAAAATTGGTTTAGAATCTAAGAAATAATTTTCCGTTGAAAACTATAAAGTATTTCTCAAAACAGGATGAAATATTATGAATCTAAATAGCTCATTTTGGAAATTAAAACAACGACAAGGTTGTATGTATAGATTGCCGTCATTGAAAATCGAAATTTGTTTTCAATCTTTCCGGTCATTGTAGTTTTTTGAAAGTGAGAAATTTTATGTTGGATTTTATTCTTGAAGCAATTGTTTTTTGTCATAAGTTAAATTTGATTCACATTCACTGAGTATATATTTATTTCTTATATTTTTTGCCTTAAGCTTCTGTGAGATCAGGCGAAATCTTTATCACTTCCCCTTGAGACAATTTGAAATGAAACAAATGACAAAAGACAATGAACCTTTATCATTTTTATTTTTACTATAAGATTTTGTCAATTAAGCAGTATAGATAAAATTTAACTTCATTGCAAGATCACCATTATTTTACGAGAATCTTAAAGAAGTAAGTTGATCTCAACATGCATACGTTGCCAGTATATCGAAACTTCTAGAAAGTATTGTTTATCGGACTAACCTTCTGAAAACTCAGTTTTGAAAATCACATATTAAGTTAAAACTCTAAGCATAAGTCATATAAATTTACCAGTGTAAAGTTACACGGGCGTACGAGATTTGCGCCGATTTAAAAAAATTTTCGATCTTTAATTTGCGCCGATTTGATTCTTTCATTAGCGCCTATTTAATTTTTTTATCACTAGCCCCGATACTTTATTTGCTATACGAGTAAATACATGTACATGTAGTAAACCTAGAATGTATATTGCATGGTAATATATGGATATAAATAGTGTTCCCTTATGTTTAAGATAATTTTGGTCATATTGTTCGAGAACTTCGTTTTGACACGAGAAAGAAAAGATGGACTTCGTTATTGGCAAGTACAACAAGTATAGAAAAGATAAAATGACAAGAAAGGAATATATCAGATGTGTGGCATATAAATTCTCGGCAAGATAATAATTCATTTGTACTAGTATTACATTTTTATGGATTTTATTGTGGTGCTTTGAAATGCTGTAAATAGAATTTTACTCCGTGATTTTAGTGGATGTAAACAGAGAGCACAAATATCTTTTAAATTGACCTATCTTGCTCGAAATTCTACTCCCACCTCCCCTTTGTGAGCAGGGGACAACAGTTATATACATGTTATAATTGACAATTCATAACATATGTACAACTGGCTAACGGAAGAGGTTTATATGATAAATAAAAAAATAACTTTCACCTATAATTTACCTGTACACAATCGGTGCAAATGAAAGACAAATTCGGCGCAAGTGAAGGAAAAAAAGTGAAATGCAGATTGGGGCAAATGCACAAAGCCGAGTTCAAAATTTATATTTTTATTATTATTTTTATTAGAACGGAGGTTACAGATAGTGTAGTATCTTTTGTGTCCATTTGTGTTTAATTTCCACTAGGTATCAGTGTGACGCTTAATTCCACTTTTCTTGGAAGACGTAGTTTTAAGCGTACACTATGTTGGAATCTGTGAAAAACGCGAAATAGGACGTTATGATTTGACGTTTTTTGTCATGGCTAGAAACAACGTCATAGAGCTTTTATGTCACTACCAAGTTGCGTTAGTTGATGCGCATCAACAATAGGCTGTTTGGTCTTTAATCTATCAGTGGTCCCATTAACAGCCAAATTCATTGTATCTGTATGAAACCAGGACAATACAAACCCTTTTCTTTATTTCGTCTTTGTTTGATACTTGTATTACAGGGCGGTAGTGGAATTGAGTAAAGTAAACTTGATTTTTTATTTACCTCTGTTCCCATGACTATTATTCCTGGAAGTAAACGTCTTCCTCTTGTAAGTTTGTTGTTATAGTTCTGTAGATGTAACAGTAGTTTACCTCCATGCTGTCCTAGAGTTTTATGGTCAACGTAATCATATATGCTATTCTGAGTAACTGATTGTTCCTCTGGCCTAGATGAAAATCTCTTTCCCTTTAAAAATTACGAGAAAATTTTGAGGTTGTACCTGTCAATGTAACATGTACGATAACATTCAAATGCAACTTGTTTGTACTGATAAAATTTGACTTGCTATCATAAACAATTATCTCATTTCAAGGCATTTACTTAAAGAGACACATACTTGATGTGCCTGTCCAAAGTCAGAAGCCTGTAAATCAGCGGTTGTCATTGGTTCATATCTGTCATTTTTGTTCTTCGTAAATTTAATTGTTATAAATTTGAATTGTTTCATATTTTTCATATCAGGGCTTCTGTTACGTTGTGTATATGATATATATTTTTTTCTCATTGTTCAATGTTGTTAAAGGCATTACAGAGACGTATAATTGCATACATTCACATCATTTGAACTCTAGATCTGGTGGATAAGTTGTTTGATTGGCAACCATACCACATCTCTTTATTTATATAACATGAAATTATTAACAACAACATTCTTTTCATTGAAGTTTAAGTATACAAAAAGCCCCAAATATTGTTTCATTTTTTCGTTTTTAATTTAAGAAATCACATGACATGTGTATATATATAATACTGTGTGGATAAATTGCCAAATTGTCAACTGTTTTTATATAAATTCTTGATTTTTCTGTTGCAAGTCTTAAGTTATCTAGTTGTAGTATACAGTACTAAGTGAACCTAATTTGTGACAGTAACCTACAATTTGTCTCCTCAAAGCTTGAAATACTGTCCAGTTATCTCATAATTACAGGCAAGTAAACGTTTAACCTATATCATTTATATTTGACAGACAATTTAAAAAAAAAATTGCCAATTACTCAATTTAAGTGTTATTAAACATGTTACCAAGATACTTTCACTTTATGGAGCAGACTTTGACAGTAAGGCCTATATCAAAAAATACATTTGTTTTCCCTCTGGCAACTGGAAGTTTTTGGAGTGGGTATTTAAAGTAGTGATAAATATTTTTTTTCTTCATTTTCTTGGGTTCTTTGAAAATAAGGTAATCTTTTCCATATTTTATATATAAATATATATATATTGTTAAAATTATTGACACTGTCGAAGTCTATTTGTACAGCCGAAATATTTGTTGAATCAACACGATTTTATAACATCATCTTCGTATATTACCATTTATATTAGAACAATTGCGCAAATCTTTAGACTTTTATATTTTTTCCTTATCTGCGCAGTATCCTCTATTTTAGACAATCCAGTACATATCAAATGTGTTGGTTGGTCCTTTTTATAGACTTCTATACATATATACCCATGTATGACAAGACTGTTGTGTCAGTTGAGAGTCACTGGTGTATGTAAAATCTAATATTCTCCTTTTTCAAATCTATATGGATATGAAAGGATATGGTAAATATATATATGAGGATATGTAGCAATAGGCACTATCCCATCAGACAAACCGGGACAAAAGATATGGTGGATTCATTTATTTTTCGTGGGTACCAATTTTCTTGGATCAAGGAAAAATTGTATTTTTGAGGATAATACAATTTGTGGTTCAAAAGAGTTTGCATACAAGCCATTTAAATTCATGGTTCACCTATACCCATGAAATCCACAAACATTGGTATCTCACAAATAAAAAATATTCTGATCCCCAATTTGTGGTCAAGCAGATGAAAAAAAAAAAAAAAAATTCTGAATCCAGATTTTCCCCATACCTTATAGTGTTAAATTTTGAACAAAATAATTTGATTGATAGCATCAAAAAACTTTTAAAAAAATGTTCTGACTCAGACAAAAAACTATAACCCCCGTTTGAAGTTAAATGGTTGCTCCCTAATGAATCCACAGAGGATAATATCTAGAAGTTCATGCTGCACACGCTCCCTGGAAGTGAAAAATCACATGTAAAATCAATTCATAAAATTGACCTAAAGTCATTTATGACAAGTTTCAATTCAAAAGGTAAAGTAGTGTCTGGTACAGTAACAAATATCTACCTCTACAACTGAAACAACAGCAACTGAATCTGCAACTGGATAGTCTTTACGGAAACTGTCCAGACATTCTACTGGAACTATCAAGATATCTGCCGTTGATGTAACATCTGTACTACCTACTTCCATTCTAGTCCTCCACAATGATCCTGGTCTAAAAGAAATTTTAATTTTAGCCTATAAATAAATTCCTTGATTTTAACCCTACCTCTTATACTGAAATGATGGTTTAAAGCTTTGATAATATAGATTAGTCAGTGCGAAAATGGTACTAACATGACTATTACAATTTAAATTCTGCAAAAAAGGCTGTTTCTGTTCTATCTCTTTACTTAATAAAGTTTCAAATTGAACTTGGTGTTCAAGTGCTCTATCTCCAAATTTCGACCAAGTATAAATCTTAAGTCCTTTATCATATTTTCTAAAAAATACTTTTTTTAACTAATACGGAAATACTTTAATGTAATAAGCAAGCTTGTTTGCACAAATATTTCTTAAAATTAAATAAACTGTTAACACTGAGATATGTCTCTCCTTTTTTTTTTCATTTTGATTATAAAATGCAAATGTTGAAATTAAAATAGCAATTCTTTAACATGTCAATGCATGTAAGTTATGCAAAATATTCAAAGTCAATGAATCATGACTGAAGGAACAGGACAACCAATCTCCATGGAAATGAGATGTGCCAATGCAAATACAACTACCTACCAAATATCATTGACCTACCACTAGTGGTTCCCCATAAACTATTGACCTAATCACAAAAACTAATACATGAAAACTAATCAAAAGTTGCAAAGTCAATAGACCATGACTGAGGGGTGGGCCAAACAATCTCCATGGAAATGAAATGTGCCAATGCTAATACAACTGCATACTAAATATCATTGACCTACCATAAACTGACCTAATCACAAATTAATACATTGTTGACTCTGCCAGCACCAATGCCAGAAACAGCATACCTATGTCTCACTTTTTGACTCTGTCAAGGCGAGACTCTGTCAAGGCGAGACAATAATAAGATATAAAATCGCATCTTCTGAAAATAAAAAAATGTGACATAAAGTAGTAAACAAATTTTATGGCGAAAATATGTATTTTTATATCAAACTGAATTACCGTAAATGATGTATTTATCAATCAGCTTTAATAGCTAACAGCTATTTAGCTGCAACATTTCAATTGATAAACACTTTTAGAAAATGTAAAATGATATACCTATGTACCATACAAAATTTATGGTTTCAGAACAGTACAAAAAATTAATATTTGCATAACTGTAAAACAAACTATCGAAGCAGTTTTTACTTTTATTATTGTATTTTGTGTGAAATATTTTTCAAAACAGTGTAGAAATCCCTTACTTTATTCAATTATAACATAATTTGATAATTCAGATAGAAATTATCATTTACATGCATTTAGCATTATCCATCTTCGCTAGACAAGGGTTACGATCCAGTCCCCTCCTCTCCAACCTTGGCAGATTAAGCCAACATTTATGAATACAATGCTGCGCCATCTACTGGTAGATAAAAGTCACGCCCATTCCAACTACATCATTTTTGACCTATGAAAGCACTTGAACTCTCTTCAGTTTGGAGGTGTAAATATTGTTGTGTCTAGTGTTTACAAATTTCGTGAAACAGGAACAAAAAATGTACATTGACATTTCCAACATTTCCACGAGAAACATACCCAGGAACTTCTTTAGTTGATTAAGAACTTGATTAAGAACTTTAGAATTGTCACTAAATATCGTCCTATGTTTTGTGGGGTAAAGATTTGTTGCGCAATCAGCACGTGGCAATTGTTTATTTACATTTTCTACATTACACGTAATCATCTTAAAGGTGCTTTTTGATTGGATGCAGCCAGTTACAACTGCGACCAATGGAAATCCTTACCTCGTGGATCCAAAAATTCTATCTTAATCCGCCAAGGGTGGGGAGAAAGGGAATGGGTCATAACCCTTGGCTAGTGAAGATGGCATTATCTTACCTTTACGAAAGTTCAATTCACCTGTCCGATAAAAATTTTGCACAAACAACAAAATGATTTATACTTTTTTGTCTTGAACTATTTAGAATGAAATAAAATGCTCTGTGGGGTGCAGCTTGATATGACAACAGAGGTAGAACCATGAACAGTGGATGCAAGTATGGACACTTCATTCAAGCTTGATACAGCTCTGAATTAATTCAATTTGGATTGTAATTAAATATTTGAAACATCGTAGGTTTTTGAAACAGAATGAATGTGGTCAAAGAACTGAAAAATTTGAAATTGGACCTATTATGGTCCAATATCCAATATCTAAATACATGCTTAGAAACCAGAAAATCCATGACCACCAAATCAATCCCAACTTTCCTTTTGAATTATGGAACCTTGTGGTGAAATTTCATAGAGATCCATACACTTACATGCATACACAAGTTATTGTCCTGAAACAAGAAAAATGCATGATTTTGGCCCCTAATTATCAAACAGCTACCACAATAACCCCCTAAATCAATTCCAACCTTCCTATTGTGGTATGGAACATTGTGCTAAAATTTCATAGAGATCCATACACTTATACTCAAGTTATTGTCTTCGAACCAAAATGTCTTTGGACGACAAGAAAAATGCTTGTTTTTGGCCCCTAATTCCTAAACTACGACAATAACCCTCTAAATCAATCCCAACCTTCCTATTGTGGAATGGAACCTTGTGCTAATATTTCATAAGAGATCCATACACTTATACTTAAGTTATTGTCTGCAAACCAAAATGTCTTCGGATGACAAATGTCTTCAGACGAAGACGCAGACATTGTCATAATATAATACGAATGCAAAAATTTTGTGGTCGTATAAAAAAACCCAACTTTATTAATTAATTTTCAGGCCTCTGCAGTACTTTTATTTTTTAAGTGAAGCAGAAACACTACAGGAAAATGCAATTTTCAAACAGCATTCTTTTTTCTTATTATCACCAAAAAACTACACTTTGATGTGGACGATCAAAACAGCATTGGTTTACAATGGTTCAGTGCCTTCAAAGGATAGATGGAGAAGACTTTTAAATGGAAAGTTTACCACAGACGATGTTGACAGATGCATTTTTTTTTTGGTATACAGTTAGCTAAAAATTTAATGCCCTGATTAATATGAGACTTACATTGTTTCCACACCACACATTCTAGAAAAAATGTTAAAAACTGTAACATATAAATCTTCTGTTGCAGGACACATCCTTTTTACAGATTTGTATCGTCCCAGTTCATATCTCAAAATCTGAGCAACAACTTTAACAAATTCTTCTTGGATACTCATCATCCTTTTTCTGCAAAAATAAAGAACAGAAAATTACTTCACTGATATATATATGGGGCCAATCTATTGCACTTTAGAAAATTTCTCTACCAGTCAGATGTTGAACATTTCATTAAAATGGTTTGTTTAAAATTCAGAATTATAATGCATGCTTATTCATACCATAGAAAGCTTTACATCATCCACACTTGTTTAACCTTCAAAACCATTAACTAATATACTTTCATTTAATTTCCCTCACTCATATTTACCATGTATGCAACTCTTTTTTTGGATGGGAGATGTTTCAATAAGTGTACAAAAACTACAGAAGCTACTATGATATTGACCTTTGTCTTTGACCCAACAATCATGTAATACACTTCTCCTGTGCTACCATTTACCCTGGTTATATTTAATGGATGTGAATTGTTCAAAACAATGCATTAAAACCAGCAATATATATATAGCTTCTGTGACCTTGACCCCGAAATTAATACAATTCTTCCCTTTACTGCTTACTGTTGTTAACCGAATACATTTGTATCCAAGTTTGGTGTCAATTAGAAGTGATATCATGTTTGAATCAATTAGTTAATGCAAAGAAATCCCAATAATTTAAAATTTCTAAATCTATTTTAACCCACTGTGACCTTGACCTTTTACCAAGTGATCTAAAAATCACTACAGTTTTGCCCCCTAAATGTCTACCATATACCTTTGTAACCATGTTTGCTTTCAATGTAATGCAAGATGTTTGAGTAAGTGCATGGAAACCTCAATTTATACCAAACATCAGTCTATTTAGAGCCATTGTGACCTTGATCTTTGACACAAGGCCTGGAAAATCAATTTGAGTCAAATTTTTCTTTTATCAGTTTGGATCTTCTTGAGCATGCTGTTGCCGAAGGTCCTTTAATGTCCGCATTGGAGTGTGAAATAGTGAGCATTTCTTTCTATCATGTCTATTAAGTTGAAAGTTTATTCAATGATTTTTTCTGCATAAAACCTGATGATTGATGTTTTGACTACAACATTTCACTTTTCTACCAATGCTGGTATTTACCTTTAATCTTCCTAAACAGAAGTCATACATGTCATGCATGTATCAAGTAATTAATATCCTATCACCTGTTGATTGTTCAATCAAACTTTTGTCATTTATTAGTTTAAGCCTCAGGTTAGGGTCAAAATCTACATATGTTGCGTAATCAGATAGATTCACTAGGGTTTTTACATCTTCAATAATAAATATTTGTAAACAGCGTAGTTAAAAGTGGTGTATGAAATTTTTTTTATACACTGTAAACTGAAAAAGGGATTATTGTACTCCCGTAAGGAGGTTCACATGTTTGGATCCAGAACAAAATATTGTTATTTAGGCTATTACAAACCTTGATGAATAATGTTGGCGTATTTTTAAAAGCCCTTCTTCTAACTTTGGTAAAACAAAATCTGTAAGGGCAAACAGTTCAGGTGTTTGTTCGTTCTCTGAACTCTCTTTCAGTGAAATATCAAAACCCAGGGTTTCCTTTAAATCACCAATATATTCTGTCTGTTCGCCTCTTAATGACTCGAAGCAACCTGTTTTAGAATTAATCATATCTAATATATCTAATGGTGAGGCATGATATTCGTTGCTGTAGGAAATTCCTAATTTCTCCAAACAGAGCATATCCCATTGGCTAGTTGATTTGGGCAATGAGTCTCTGTCGTCTATGTTTGAATGGTCATTAGAACTGCTGCTGGACACGGAATTTGAACGAGAACGAGAATAACTTGATGCCATTCCTGCAATAACAATCCTCATGAGGACCAACAACAAAATAATCGCAATTTTCGGCAGGGATTACAAGTGAAGGGGAAGTAAACCAATGTGATTATGCTTGTTATGTTCTGTTGTTCATCCAGCCCTGGAAAACCTAGTATGACTAAACAACATAATAAGTCCTCTATACTGATTAAACTAATACAGATGAAATGAAACACATAATAAGTTTAATAACATCTATCCGAGACATAAGTCGTATAATACATGTACAATAATTGTATTATATGTCTCTGTATCTATAAAGTCAATAATCCGTAATCAATCTAATGAGAATTGTCGGCAATTTATGAACCAGATTATTATAATAGACATGATAGATGTGACATTAATTTTAACTATTTTTTGGTATTTTCTAGCGTGTTTTGAAGTATATTTGGGTAAATTTAGGGACCCGGCCCCGGCAATCAGAGTCCCTCGCCAATAACAGTCACGGTAACCATCTCGGTAACCATATACCTATGATACCAGAGACATATAACGGTAAACGAATAAAATCACTGAGTGACCTTTTATAAGAGTTATTGCCCCTGAAGTTGATTTTAACCCTTTTTTGCAGAAACTCATCTTCTAGCAAAGGGTTACGATCCACTGCCCTCCTCTCCACATGGAGAGGAGGGCAGTGGATCGTAACCCTTGGCTAGCGAAGATGGCAGAAACTATGATAGAGAGAAACTGTAAGAAGCAAAATAGGATCTACAAGTAAATCAATGTGGCCGAAATAGTCACTTGATCCTTAATAGAAGTTGTGTTCCTTTAAAGAAGATTTTTTCTCTCTCGTTTTTGCAGAAACAATTATAGATAAAGCAAAACTGTAAATAACAAAAATGTTCAGCAAATAGGATCTACAAATAAGACAACAAAGCCGAAATTGATCCTTTATACATGTAGGAGTTATTACAGTTGAAAGATGGTTTTTACACATTTTATGCATTTTTTGCAGAAACCGTATTAAATGGATAGAAACAAGAATGCAAAGATGTAAATCAACATGGCCAAATTAGTCAATTGACCCCTTTTGTTCATTTTTGCAGAAACCATAGAGATTAATTGAATGATTGTATCACGATGTATAACGCCACGTTTGAGCTGTGCTGCTCTATTGGCTATATTGTGGCAGTCAGTTTTTTATTGGTGGAGGGTGCCGAAGAGACTGACCTGCAGGAAAACTGACAATCCTAGTCCATTAAGATTGGAGTTGAAAACATCTGCAATGTGCGGAGTTCCAAGTCACAACCCAATTCACCAAAAAATATTTTGTTAATGTTTTTAAAACGTTTTGAAAATGTTGTTAAAAAATGCAGAAAAACATTCTCCATAACATTTCCATGATATCTTTAAAACGTTATTAAAATGTTACTGAATTTTGTGTTTGTAAAATGTTTTATAATGTTTTGAATGAATTTTCAAATATGCTTGTTTAAAAAATATCATTAAAACATTTTTAAAACATAAAAAAAACCAACATTTCTATAAGTTAAAAAACTGTGAAAATGTAAAAGAGAAAAAACTTTTAGCAAAATGTTTGAATAATGCTTTTATTGTCAAAGCATTCTTATAACGATTAAAAAAATTCCAACAGATGTTTTTAAAACTTGAATACCCAGAAAACATTTTAACCATTTTAAAAAAACAACTGCAGTCATACTGATCTCCTTTTTAAATCTTCCTTTTCACTTGTCCGTTGTTGAAGACGGTTGTCATTGGGATTACATTTCGTTTGACAAGGGCCATATATCGTGAAAGGCGTAAGGAATATCTAACATTACCAAAGACAATAGATTGCTTTGTTAATCATTTTTATTTGTATGTATTTCTAGGAGTTAGTGCTTGTGCATAATATGTTTACCTGTGTAATAAATGCGCGCAAATGTAATGATAATGCGCGCAAATGTAATGATAATGCGCGCAAATGTAATGATAATGCGCGCAAACGTAGTGCATCGGTTTTATCTAGATATTTTTTGTTAGTTTTGTTGGATTTGTGTCACTTTTTCCTGTTATGATCTTTTAATGGTGCATTTTTACTCACAACATTTATTTTTTATTTAATGGTCCGACATCTGATTAGTATCAGATACTTAAGATTTAAGTAGCGAACGTGTCATATATTTCATCTAAATTTCTCGACTCTATCATTTGTCATGAAGCTTAAAAAGGTGACTTATTCCAGTGACTCTCATAGTAAGTGCCGACCCCCCCCCCCCCCCCCCCGAAATAAAAAAAAATTTCCTTTTCGATTTTTGTCTCGCCAGCGACAAAAGTCGCGGAGCACCAGACATAAGTAGTTCTTTTCTGGCGACTGCGGCGTTGTCATTTTCGGCTTCAAGAATTGTTAAATTTTCTGCTTACCTTAGTTTGATAGGAACTACTTGTGATAGATCAATGATATTTTCTATAATGATGGTTTACTATCAGTACATTTCAGTTTGACGACTTTTTCGGGGCCACGACCCCCTAGATCATGGTCCAGTGACTTGGAATTAATTAGCAATTTTTAATGTTAAGTTTTCTGCTTAAGTCAGTTTGAAAAGAACTACGTGTAAAACATCAATGATATTTTCTTTTAAGTTGCATTACTTTCAGTACATTTCAGTTTGTCGACTTTTTCGGGGCCACGACCCCCTAGATCATGGTCTAGTGACTTGGAATTAATTAGCAATTTTTAATGTTAAGTTTTCTGCTTAAGTCAGTTTGAAAAGAACAACGTGTAATACATCAATGATATTTTCCCAGGTTTAAGGGAGGGGCAAATGACCTGGTCCCCCTTATGGGGCTACATATATGGTTAATGTATAGACTTTTTACATGTCCCACTACAAACGTTGCCTAGTTTGGAGGCCCGAGTCCTCTTTTTTCAAAATCCTGGATCCGTATCTGACTACAATGAATTAATTAGCAATGTTGCTGTCCTACAGATTGTCATTTTCTGAACTTTCTGCCGACAGTCGAGACATATCTTTGTGTCAACAGCTTATTTTATTATTTTCTGAGTTTTTTTTTTCTTCATTATTACGGGACTTGCAGTTCATTTCAGATTTAATTTAATTTTTCACATGTTGTTCCGTAAATGAAAGAAATAGATCAGAGTGGCAGTGCGTGAAAAGTTATTTAGCTGAAAAGCGACTGGACGAAAAACCAGGAGTAACCAAGAATACATCTGTAATTGAAAAAATGTTGAAATATTTTACAACTTGAAGGTGAACAGAGAAGACGCTAAATGTATTAGCATGTATAAACAAGGATCCTTATCAACGCAGACAAGGGAACGAGGTTACATCGTTATGGAGAATAACTATCAGATGAAACGTGCCCAGACAGCTAGATCGTCATCGTTTAAACCATGTTTTACATATTGTATAAAAAGTTTATTATAGTATGTATGCGTGTTTTTGAATTTCTTACCCGCTGAAGTAGATGGGGCAAATATAATCATTATCACCCTTGTCAGTCTGTCTTGTTTGGTAAATGCGCTTAGGTACATATTTTAGGAACCAAAAGTAGGTACATATTTTAGGAACCAAAAGTGGGTATCAGTAATATTTTACTAATACATTCCTCTAAGGGAAAACACCAATTTTCTTTTACATTTCGGTCATCATGGCCTACATTTGACGTTGGAGACGAGTTACTTTAGTTAATTTTTGTGTTTATTTCAATAAACTTCATTTGCAGAATTCCGGATTTGGTACACTAGTTATATTATACCAATACGTTTCGGATGTTATAAGACAGTACAACATATGATAAAACTAAAGCAGTGTCGAAAGTAAACCAAACAATTTTGCTATATGTGTACAGAAATGAATATGATGGTTAGCTGCCAAGCAAACATGAACAAAAGACACTCTTGAAAGAAAACATCTCTCTCCTATCAATTTATTAATAAGAATAAGAAGAATAAGAATAAGAGTAAGAATATTTATTATTCCAATCAAGGGCCCTTGATGGGCAGCATAACATGTACACATAAAACAGTACATCATGATTTGTAACAGAAAAACATTTTTATATATTAAAATGACACATTAAAAAGTTCAGACAGATGTTATTATCTTCATTCTATAAAAATCACATACATTTAATTCCAGGCAGGATCAGAACTATAAAATCATTACAATTATCATTGTTATTACATATATTAATTAACATTTCGTCTAACATCTAGACATGTAATAATATAGCTCCCTAAATATTTAAGTATAGACAAATTTTCATTAGTAAATAACCAAACAAATTTTGCCTCATTTGAAAGATATATAAAATTGGGACAGATACAGTTTATCTCCTTGAAAAATATCTCCCTATCATTATTGTATGCTGGACAACTAGTAATAAAATGTTGTTCATCTTCAACCAGATTTAGAGTACATTTCTTACAAAGCCTTTGGTCTCTTTCTATATATAAAGTTTTATACCTGTCTCTTTCTATTTTGAGATCATGTGCACTGATTCTGATTTTACATATGGCACTTCTCAATTGAAAATTGTTTAAAGATAGATACATTTCTTTCGAAAAACAAGTTTTAAGTTTGAAATAAGTATCTAATTTACTACTCTTTGTATCTCTTCTTTTTGTGTTCCAAAATTTTACAAAACTATTACAAAGTTTTTGCTTAACTGACTAATAATTCTTAAACCGATTTTGAGTAGTTTTTCTATCTTCTTCTGATTTCCATAAAAAAGAGTGCAATTATATAATTTAACTTATATCCGCAAGAGAAAAAGAACAGCGTTTATAACATTGAAAAAAAATGACACATAAAATGGATACGCGTAGCTAGATATGCAACTGCAGCATATTGAGAAGGTTAAGTTGACCATATTGTACAAAATCCGTAGGATGTGTACTGATTGATACTTTAGTCTAGAAGAACATGATTTATTTATTAGTTGTAATTGGCTTTGAACTAACTTTCAGTAACTGTGAGTAAAGGTTTTTCTCATTGTTGAAGGCCGTACGGTTGCCTGTAATTGCTTATACATTCACTTTATTTGAACTCTGGTGGATACTTGCCTCATTGGCAATCATATCACATCTCATATATATGAAGAGTGTATATAAGATATGTTAAGATATAAGGCTGACACTGCTCACTGAAAGCTTTAAGTTTAAAAATTAATCCAAAAAAAATCCCATTAGAGAATTGGAAAATAAATTCCAAATCTGCATAAGCTGGAAAAGCGCCTTTTTGGACCCTGTTGACCGCTTTTTTTATAAATACAAAACGTTATAACTACATTAGAGCAAAATCAGACGGTAAATAATTTTGAAAGCAGGTTCAAAATGTGATTATCACTACAGAAAGCTAGTTAAGGTAGCAACAGCTGTTGACTGAATACTACCACTCAAGAAACATTGTATATATATACCTTAAGATAGCTCGAAACTGCATTTGGAAAGTATTTGGCATATATCTCCTGTTATCAATCAAATTTGCTGTGTGGAGACCGCAGAAACTTTTTAAGGCTTGAGGGGCTTGAGGAGTTTGATCTTATATTTTCAAACAGTTATGGCGTACATGTTACAGTGCCCATTGGAATTCCAATATCTTCTAAAGTAGAAATCAAAATTCTGATTTATACTATTTTAAACCCTGTACAAATTTGAATTCCAACATCTTCTAATAGAAATTGATATATCAATATTTTATCAGACTCTTGGACTGGACGCCATCTAACTAACTATCGACATGACCTCAGACGATTGCTGATTTAAGTATATATGTTTTAGATATAAATAGAAAGGCTTTGTTGGTGCAGAAAGCACATGCAATATGTTCCGAATTCAGTTTGAATGCATATCAAAGATTAAGAAAAAGGAAACCCTGTGTAAGAATGACGGTTTTGTTGGCCTAAACCGCAAAGGAAACCGATATTCCTGTTGTCTACCTATAAACAGGCAGAAACTGACTCGCGTTATATGAATTTGGTAGTGACGTTCCACTTTTCCGGATGATTGTCTACAAAAATTAAAAACTGTACATGCTGAGCACATGTTCAATCATCCCTACTGAGGTTAATTCATCGATCGCATGCATACGAATTAAAAATGAGGTGGAATTATTGTCTTGCAAGACAATATTACATAAGTGAGGCTTCGTCTCTTCTTTGACGACAGCCACAGAATGCGAGACAGTCAATACAATCAAGCGGCGGCGTAAACTGTTTGTATTAAGCTTTATATTTCAGAGAGTAGTAGCCTTGGAGGCTTTATACCTTGTATACAGAGGCCTTATGTTACGAAGTTTACGTCTGTCATCTGTCATATGTCCGTTTTTCATGGTTCAGCGACTGCTTGAAAAACGTTTGTTTTTTTGTTATGTGAATTTTTCACTTATGAGTAATATGATAACTATATTGGGTGTATAGGTCCTTTGCAAGGTCTACATATCCGTTAGACAGGGTTCACCTGACTTTGACCTCATTTCATAGATCAGTGAATACGGTTAAAGTTAAATGATTAGGTCCGTTTCTCCAATACTGTAAGTAGTATATCAATTATATTTGGTGTATGAAATGATTGTGATGTGTACATGTCAGTCTGGCAGGTTTCATCTAACCTTGACCTCATTTTCACGGTTCATTGGTCAATGTTATTTTTTTTCTTTCCCGTTTTTTAAATACTATAAGCAATAGGTCAACTGTGTTTGGTCTATGGAATGCTTTCAAGGTGTAAATGCCTATCTGGAAAGTATCATCTGTCCTTGACCTCATTTTCATGGTTCATTGGTCAATGTTAAGTTTCAGTAATAATGTCCTTTTTTCGGATCCTATAAGCAATAGGTAAAAAATATCTGGTGTATGGGATGATTGTAAGGTGTACAAGTCTATCTGGCAGGGTTTGTCCAACCTTGGCTCCCTTTTCATGGTTCATTGGTTAATGATAAGTTTTCTTGGTTAACTCTGTTTATCAGATACAATAAGCAATAGATCAACTATATTTGATGTATGGAATGACTACAAGGTGTACATGTCTGTCTGTCTGCATTGCATGTTTCATATGACCTTGACCCCATTTTCATGGTTCATTGGCAAATATTAAGTTTTCATAGTTAGGTGTGTTTCTTGTACACTATAAGCAAAAGGTCAACTATATTTGGTGTATGTAATGACTGAAAGGTATACATGTCCGTCTGGCTTGGTTTATATGACCTTGACCTAATTTTCATGGATCATTGATAATGTTAAGTTTATGTGATACTTGAAATAAAACTTTATCTTTAAAATTAGCAACATAAAATAAGTTATAAATAGTAAAGCAGATGAGACATTTCAGCGTGTGCACTCTTGTTTTGGATATTTTACAAATTGAACCAAACTGACTGCCTATTAAAGTTTAAAAAAAACAGACTTCATTTTACTTTAATATCTACACTGTCGAAAAAAAATGTAGCTAATGTCGCTTTAAAGAAGTAAAGATGTACTTAAATGTGTTTACATTCCAGAAGATCTATGATTTAGTCACACTATATTTAAAACTAACAATACCTGTTTATTAAACATGAAACGAAACTCCCGTACGATTACATTTAAAAGTGACAGGGAAATATTCTGAGGTGTCTTCTAAGGATTTAACAACTGCAAACAACGATTAGATTTAAGGTCAGTCAATATTTTTGTACAGGTGTTTTTAATTTAATTAATTTTTTGAGAGATAAGCTATGTTTTTAAATCTTATTAAAAATAATATCCTGATCGTGGATTTCACATTATCATTATGATATGCAGCACACCTATGTACTAAATTTGATGAAAATAATATATTGGATTTGTAATTATACATTGATTGAACCGACATTATACGGAATGGGATAGCAGATGATATATACAAGGGACTGTGATTGCAAAGTCCATCTGAACCTCGTATCCTTTCATCTTCTAAAGAGTAACATTTGCTTACATTTTTAACTATTGAGCGAACCATTAATTTTCAAAATCCCAATGGAGATTTTTATTTCCTTATTTTTTATTTAGTCTTTTTATTATTATTTTCATTATCAGAATGGGTTTATTTCTGTACTCTCCCATGACAAGAAGTTAATATGTCTTGCAAATTAAGGGAAGTGCAGTATGTTTTACCAATTTCTCCTCTTAAAACAGTACAGAATTTTCAAATTTCAAATTGATATTTTTACCAACGAAGTTGTAAAATCTCGATTATGTAATCGTCGTATAAAACTGATATCTTTAGTAAAACGGATTTGCTACCAAGATCGAAAAGTGCATATTTACACGAAGAAATCCACGTTTAAAGATTAAATGATTTATTGATTGATTAATTGATTATTTTTCATTTTGTGTGCTCAATGTCCAGTAGCAAATATTTTATGGGTGTTCAGGATAAGAATTTCACAATGACACTAACATAGAGGTTCAATGAAGTGGGTCATATATAAAGTTGCTGTGTATTAAAAGATTAATACACAGAAGTCTTTTTTTTAAGTGACAAGAAAAAAGAAATTGAAATTGTTTCTATGTGTTTTGTTATGAACCACAAAACAAGTCAGGTGCATACAATTATACTAATTATAATTAGACTAATTTTCGTGTTGTACTCACTCTTTTAAAGATGATTACTTTCCCTTTTTCCGTTTCTTTTATCAAACTTGAAAAGGAAATCTATATCTGTAGAATATAATAACTATAATTACTGAGGAATTTTTATTTCTTTGTCATAAAATCCGATTTAAAGTTTGATAATATGATGTGTTTGGCATATATCGAGAATCCGTTTGTAACAAAAAAAGGGTGTGGATGGGGGTCCTTCATTTCTGTATTCTTTAATTTGTTATGCCATTTTTTCTATTCTTTATAACTTTCGCCTGTTGTTCACTATACTTTGTATTCTAGCACCCCATTATTCTCTGTTCTTTCTTTTTTTTTTTGCCTATTTTTGTCTATTCTTTATTTTTAGCCCTTTATTTTGCATATTTTGCCCGTTATTCTCTAGTATGAAAACCCCATCCAGACCCTCTTCAATACATCAAAACATTGTTGGCAAACAGACACAAACAGACATATGTAAAATAAACATACTTTCAAAACAAAAAAGTAAGAGTTAATGGACAATGTTCTGACATGGAGGTTTATAAAGGGTTGTACGTGTTGGCAACCTTTGTGTTTCATAAACACCATTCAAGGTCTGGTTTCAGTGACTTAGTGCATGTGGATTCATTATTTATCATAGAGTACCGATTTTCGTGGATTCGTGGGTACAGGTGAACCACGAATTACAGATTTTCTATAAGCTTGCATGCAGGCTTTAGCAAAACCAAGAATTCAAATATACACTAAAAAAGCAATTAATTTAATTAATCCACGAAAATTGGTACCCACGAAAATAAGTGAATCCACAATATTTTCATTTTTTTTTTCTTTTTTCGTAATAGCAAAAAATAAGTCACCGAGGACAAGTATAAACCTCATGGACACATACATTTAAGATAGGATTTCAAAAGCACAATCCTTCACATAAACACATGCATTTGTGTGTTTGGTGGTAGGAGAGGATATGCTTATTGTAATTATTTATCAATATTTTTATTTTATTTCTATACGTAGTATGCTTTTAAATTTTGGTTTACATAAATCTCTCATCACCATTCATTTTTTATCATCTTGAAAGACATATGACATGTATGTGGTAAAACATTTGGAAAATATAGAATTAAAAACAAAATTGTCAGAATTCAAATTTTTTTACTTTTTTTTTCTCAAAAAATAACAGGTAATTGAAATTCATATTTTAGCTCACTTTTGTGTGAATTGTGTACGAGTTCAACTTTTTATACAATGTCTACCAAATTATTTTTCTCACATAAATAAAAATTGAATTAATCATGTTTTCTTTTTTTCTTTCGGATATGGGGCGTAGGCCTCTTACAATTTTAATCTCATTTTGTACAGTAGTAACGTTATTTTTGTTCGGGGTTAAAAAGGGGGGATTCTGTTTTTTTTTCTATTTTGTTTATTTGCTTGTTTCTTTTTATTTCATTATTATCTGAATGGTTTAATAATATTCATTTTTTTTTATCTTCAACACCACATGAAATTACTTTGTGACTTCTACTTTTTCAATGTTTGCAAACGTTTATATTCGAGTTATGTAATATTGTTCAATAAAGATTTTTACTTATTTACCTTCTCAAACTCGTACATTTATAAATTATTTATTACAAAAATAAGCATTTTTTTTTAACAAGAAATAAGTTTCATCACCTGTCGAAAGATCGATGAAAGATTCATAATCAGAACCGTTTGAAGTTTAAAATCTGACAAAAAAGAGATCTAATGGATTATTTTCCATTATGCACTTTTTAAAAATCAAAATTAGAATTTAAGCGTTCTCATATTCCATATTATGAGGAGTTGAATGTTATTTGTAAAAAGCTTAGATTTTATTATTTTTCACAAAATAACCGATATTTACACATGATATTTTATTTCTATAACTAGGTATACATACAATAATTCATCTTTTGATGGTAACAGTATACATGTATTTCGTGATCAGAGACATGCCCTTCTATGTAATTAAAAAAAAAAAAAACAGCGAAAAGATTTCTTCTTGTGAAAAATTTTAACTATCCTATTTCAAAATGATTTGTTTTTAGTCCTTACAAAATATTGCTCAAAGTACCAAAGAGGGGGTACACATATTAGACACTTTGAATATATATGTTGTGTACAAATTGTAATGTTGTACAAATTATAATTTGTACAGAATTTTTGTACAAGTTATCAGTGTTTTATGAACCGCTTAACACAAATGGATGATACAAGCACACAGTCTTTTGTTTCACATATTTCTGTCATATTTCCATGACTACATGATGCAGTCTAATACTGAGCATTGATACAAAAAACATTATAACAACACAAAATGACTTTTTATGGATATGATTTTGGTATAAGGAGAAAAATAAAAATAGAATTTAAACCATTCAGGTGTCATTATTTCCAGTTTAAGGACAAGGAGAATAGCACTAAATGTTAAGTTGAAGTATATAAATTTGAATTTAAGACATTAAGCTGATAAATTTTCGAAGATAAACTTTTATCACCTGGTGCAAAAAGGTATGTGTCAAAAAACTTATAACTTGTACAAAACCCCTATACAAATTATAATTTGTACAAACTTGCATCTTGTACACAACATATATATTATATACTTTAATCCTTTCTATTACATGCATACGTCAAATTAAACATTGAAGAACAATGGAACGAATACAGGGATGTGCTCATTTTCTGGTTGTCATTTTAAGATCATTTCGCAAAAGCGTCAATAATTTGCCGCCGTCACATCCACACATTTTTGTAATCTTGTTCACTCAAACTTTTATAAAAAAGAAATGAAACTGGACCATCAGCCATGGTGTATTTCCGTTAAGATTTATAACAAAATTATTATGACCCCAATCACCAACATGGTCGTTGTTACTATAAATAGATCGACATGAGAATAAAGCACCATCTTGATATAGTGCTTTCTGAATTATAGAGCCTATTAATCATATGTTCCGCTCGTCACTTAACTTTGATCAGAACATCACAAACAGGGGCAACTAAGATGTTTTCGTTTCAAATTTATATCCCACGAAGCACTTTCACGATATTCGTTCAAAAAGGTCCCCTAAATGAATTGGAACCAAACAGGCGCGTATACAGAATTTTGAATAGGGACCCTGGCAAGCCAACGTTTGGAGTAATACTTGTTAAAAGTATATAGATACAAATATGAAGCTCTATAATGGGGGGGGGGGGGGGGGGGGTGGCCAAACAGGATAAAGTCATATATGGTGTGTCTGATCAAAATTCAATGTTTATGATGGCTAACCAAAGACTAGCATATTCTTTTCTATACAGTTATATAGCCTATGTGGAATCGAATATCAGTAAAATAAAAGAACATTCACTGCTTCAGTGCTTGAGTCAATATTATATCGTTTTTCACTTACATTGTATGATGTTTTTTAAGTATAAATTTTTCATTTCACCCCAAATAAAAACATTGAATTACAATGAAAAAGAAATTTTAAATTTCTTTAATTTTATCATAGCATGATATTATCCGTATCGAATCGGTTTTCTAATAATTTAAAGTAAAACTAATATAGTTTTAAAGTATAAAGAAATTCGTTGGACCATACATAAATGTATTTTAAACGTACGACCACATTTCAAATTAGAATAAGCAAAATAATGATTCATAGTTTAACACTTTTAATTCACTGTATTTTTGTATTATTTATTACACATAAAACTCATCCCTTTTGTAAAGTAAGATGACTTGGGTGACTTGCCACGGTAAGGTTGTATTATATTTTATCTTTCTTTTCTTTTTCTTTTTGAGGACACATTATGTAACGTTGAAGGCTATTATATTCCTTGTTGAAATCTTAATATCACATTATATCGCAATTGCACGTACTGATCCCAACCATTAAATATTTTTGCTGCACCTAAATGGTATTTTTGTATACGCTTTGAGACAGGGGTGCACTCGAACTAAGTCACATCAAACATTGACTCTCTAGTGAGTATGTCACACCTATACTAGTATTCGTCTATCAAAAAGGGAATATAAATTGAACATGCATCCACGTTTATATTTTCAATTTCTAAAGTCATTGTGAACTATCTTTTTTTAATATATGTACATGTATGGAGAGGATCCAATATTTAAACAATGGTTTTACTCCTTCACAGTGGTTACTGATTATCGCGGAAGACTTATGTTGCATCGAACATCTTTCATATTTTCATTGTGCTGTTCGGCTTCAGTCTCACGTATTTCCCAAATATCCTTCTATTTATTCCAAAAAGGAACTGATGTTACTCTGTTTTGGTCTATCTCTGTTTTAATGTCTTCATTTTATTACATGAAGCATACTGGGTGAAAATCATTTTTTTTTATTGTTACGAAAGTCTCAAACATTCTTCGTAACAAAACCCATCTTCTATCCTGAGAGTATCCAGGATATGTAAATTGGTCACCATTGCTCAGTCTGAGGAGTTTACAGAAACTGCATCGCAAGGGGCATGCGGTTAGATGTGTAGGATGTATAAATACACAGTCATGTTCAGTTTAAAGGGGGCGTTAAATCTGAAACCTCGTGCCAGGAAAGTGCCATGATGTATGCCAAAAAAAGAAAAACAACCTTGCAACAACTCTTGTTGCAGCATTATATACTTGAGTGTGTACACACAGCAATGAAGTAATTTTTTCTTGTTGGCTAAATGAAACACAAATTCAATATTTCCTTGTGTTAACACCAATATTGAAAGAGTAACAAATATTATAATAGGCCAATTAAATCAAATTACAATAACAAAAGGACGATGTATAATGTGTAAAGGTGGAGTAACAATTGAAATCAATAAGAAGCACCAACAGATAAACCCAGAAAAAGACAATTGAGAATGGAAATGGGGAATGTGTCAAAGAGACAACATCCCGACCATAGAGCAGACAATTGCCGAAGGCCACCAATGGGTCTTCAATGCAGCGAGAATCTCCCGTACCCGGAGGCGTCCTTCAGCTGGCCCCTAAACAAATATGTATGCTAGTTCAGTGATAATGGACGTCATACTAAACTCCAAATTATACACAAGAAACTAAAATTAAAAATGATACAAGACTAACAAAGGCCAGAGGCTCCTGACTTGGGACAGGCGCAAAAATGCGGCGGGGTTAAACATGTTTTTTGAGATCTCTATGTGGATTTTATTAGAAAGGAGCAAAGACTGGCGTCCAGAATAAGACAATTTTAGTATATATGTACTTTAAAATGAAAGCAACACTTTATATAATTTAGTCGCATAGGCTGAAAAGGGAGGTGGAGATGCAAGGGGGGCAATCGACAAACCCCAGCCCACTCTCTGTCACACATTTTTGACAGTCGGTGAAAAAGTTGTACATTTAGATATAGAATCGTATCATATAAAAATAAGAAGATGTGTGATTGCCAATGAGACAAATCTCCACAAGAGACCAAATGACACAGAAATTAACAACTATAGGTCACCGTAAGGCCTTCAGCAATTAGTAAAACCCATACCGCATAGTTAGCTATAAAAGGCCACGAAATGACAAATGTAAAACAATTCAAACGACAAAACTAATGGCCCGATTTACGTACAAAATAATGAACGAAAACAAATATGTTATACACCAACAAACTACACCCACTCATAACGTGTTTTTATGTTTCTGTCAAGTGATGTAAGTAAAAAAGAAAAAAACGCCGACATTAAATCATAAATTTTCATTTAAAGTTTGCATTATTTTGATATCATTTGTTTCTGTTATATTAAATAGTAAAACCTACTTATTTGATTATTTTGTAATATGAACAATTAATCACTCATTTCACGGTTAATTGGCCACCATCTTGATACATAATACAAATAGTAAATAATACAACGTAGTACGGGACATTCAATGTCACCTGTTTATTAATAAATAATATAATGAATAAATTAACTTCGAAGAGGTCGTTTTGACAGTAAACAAATTATAATCAGTGTAGAAGTGTCCAAGCATGTTAGGCCCGTTCTTCTTTAAGTGCAAACCATAAACGCACAGAGCTCCCTAAAGTCCAGCAAGAAATCATGAAAGATATCAGGCTTATAATTTTGAAAGCCAAACTACATAAAACTCACGCTCTATTCAAAAGTCGAAAAGGCTAAATCAAACACGAAGTTGAGCATTGAGGGTGTTGATGGGGGTTTACAGAAGAGAGCATAATGAGCAAAAGATATAAAGAATAGAGAAAAATTTACAAAAAAAATAAAGAAAAGAGGGTAATGAGGTGCTAAAATGTAAAGAAGAGAGAATAATGGACAAAAAGTATAAAGAATAGAGAAAGATGGCCTAAAAAATTAAAGAATACAGAAATGAAGGACACCACCCCCTCCCCAATTCAGACCCTCAGCATTGCAATCCAAAAAATTCAAGAAGTTTTGCCAAATACGCAAAGGTTTCAATCAAAGATATTTATCTAAATGACTGGTGAACTTCTTAAAGTGGAAAAGCTACTGGAGATAATATAGGAATAATTTATGTTCGTTTTTGTAGTTGATTTTTATTATTGCAAAAATAATCGAACCAGGAGATCTTTCACAGTTTTACAGGCAGGAATCAATATATATAAATGTGGCTTGAATCACTATAGATTCAGAAAATACAATGAACCATACCGTTCTTAAAAACACAAAGTTGGGCCAAAATCTAACAAAGTTTAAAGAACAACATAAAACAACTTACTGATTTAAAAATTCAGATTTCTAAAAAATAGTATCTGAACTTATTTTTGAGGAATCGCAAGAAAAAAAAAAGGGCTGGTCAAAATTTAAGATGCCCAATTTTGTGTGTGAAAAAAGAAAACAAATATGGCGTTGCAGATGCGATACTATTATGAATAAGAAATTTCAAAGGTTACGCTGGAATAGGAGCAAAGGGAGGAGACAAGGGGACAATTTTTTCATTGTCACTTCCAGAAGTTTGCCAGTCCTCTCCCCACCAATCACATAACAGTCGTACGCCACTTGGTCACTATACAATATATTAAGATTTTGTTTATCGAAGTTTGAAATCTTTAGCTTAGAGATAGGAGGGTTGGCAAAGTAAACGTAGATTTGACCTATCTTTTAGAGAGTGGAGAGTTGGCATTTATCCCCAGCCTTGCTAATATGTTCCAGGGTCTCTGCAGGTTTTCTCAACATTGGCAAAAATTAAAGCAGTTCTACAACAGCATGCTGAATGTACAACTAAACTATAACATCGAAAAATAATTGTTTTTGAATTTCCTGTTTTGGTAATAGCTTGCTTAATCTATAGAGTAATTATTCAAATTAGATTTTAAAAGTTTTCTTATTAAGATTAACATTTGATATTTTCAATATTTTCATTTGACAGGATGTCGTATTGCATAATGCAAATAATATGTTAATTTTCAAATTTAAATGTAAAAATGTTAATACAAAAAAGTGCACACATAAAATGAGAAAGATAACATTATTTAAATTCATTCTTCCGTGTATAGTTGTTTTCAAAGAGATGATGTTAGTTAAATATCAATGGCTTTCATTGCATAATTTGCATACTTCTTAAAATACGATCTATACAAGTATAATTTTCACATGTACGCATACCTTGGCTAGTAAAACACATATTTAATAGCCTGTGATACTGCAAAATATAAATGAAGTTAATATATCTATTTTTATAAAGAAAAGAATCAAGAGTCAAAAGTACTGTAGAAAGAGGCAGGTGAAAAACACATCCGGGTAAGTGCTGTTCCGTTTACTCGCTTCTAATTTTAGTTGTCTGGAATATGTAGGTGTTGTATTGAGCGTTTTACTTTACGACATATGGTCTAAATAGGCAAAGAGGGAGGTTTGGGCGAGCGAGCGCGTAAAACTTAATTTAACCTGAGCCACATTTTGTGCTTGTGCCAAGTCCTGCTTTCTGGACCATGTGTTTTTCGATGTTGTTTGTCCTCTTTTGTTCGTATATTGTTTTCGGATTAGTCGGTTATTGGTTGTTTGTGGGGTCGGTTATGTCGTCCAATATTATATAATTGATTCACGTTATTCTTTGTATGGACTATTAATACTACATTAACAACTTGTTCTTTCAGTATCTAAATGTATCAATCAATATCCAATGCTTTGGTTGCTGTCATAATTTACCTGTAAAAACAGTATTTTGAGCAAAGATTAAATTTCATTTTTACAAATGAAAATAACCCTTGATCATACATTTCTTGCAGACATTTGAAGGTCCCCACTATGTATTGGTTACCTAAACTACACAAAAAAAAACCGTAAAATATCGCTTCATCTCGGCCTCTAGTGTTTGTTCTACTACTGATCATTAATGTTTGCAATAAACATATGAAAATAGTGGAAATAACCATTTTTGGAGTGTAAAAAATTCTGTGGATGTTTTAGATAAATTGCGTGCTTTTGATGGTCTTTTTGACTCGGTTGACAGTTTTGACTTTTCCACTCTTTACACTACACTTCCACACAATCTTATCAAGCAAAAGTTTTCATATTTAATTAAATGGTCGTTCGATAAAGCTGACTGCTAATTTATTTGCTGCAACTCATATAAAGCCTTTTTCTCAAACGAGAAAAGTAAATATGCTAAATAAACTTACTGGAGGTGTGATGAGATGATTAAAGCCATATACTTTCTCCTAGACAACATTTATGTACGTTTCGGCAATACAATATATCGACAGGTTGTAGGTATTCACATAGGCATCAATTGTGCCCCTTTAATAGCAGACTTGTTCATATACTGTTATGAATCACAGTGTATGGCCAAACTCAGAAAAGACGCGTCTAAATTCCATTAAATTGATAAATTCAACAACACTTATCGTTATCTTGATGATATTTTTTCGTTAAATAATCAAGAATTCCCTAAATATGCTGCCACTTACCTTAATTAAATCAAACATCAACAGCAATATGTGTCCTTTCTTAGATTTAGACATATCAGTTTTACACCAGAAACAATACAAAAATTTACGACAAAAGGGATGATTTTTCTTTCCCTATTGTTTTTTGGACGGTGATGTTCCTCTGGCACCATCTTACGATGTTTATATATCCCAACTCGTTCGTTATGCCCGTGTCTGTAGTGACGTTTTGGATTTCAATGAACGTAATCTATGTACTACTGATATATTATTAAGTCAGGGATTTCGTTACCACAAATTACTTAAAACCTTTACTAAATTTTTCCATAGATACAAAGATTTAGTTTGCAAGTTTGGATGTACATGTAAAAAACTTATTTCAGACGGAATAGCACATCCGAAATTTAATCGTGGTGATGTTTCCCGAGCCCATGAATTTATAAACGATCCGGGTAAACTTATCAATCGTTTAAAAAACTTATTCTAAAAGGTTACCAATTCAACACTGTAATTAGATCTTTGAATATTGTTTTTATTGGTAAAAATATTGATTTTGTTATCAGTAAATTAAAATCATACTAAATAGTTTTGTTATCAAATATACACTTTAACGGTATTGCAATCTGTCGATACCCTTATTTTGGCATTGCACAAAGTCATGTTTTTCTCTGACTGTTAATGATGTCTTTACACTAAATCCTTTGGATTTTGGATGTGTACTGATTGATATTTTAGTCTTAGATACATGATTTTTTTATTAGTTGTTATTGGCTTTTCATTAGCTGTCAGTAACTACGAGTACTCTCAGATCTGTACTTAGTATCCTTTTTGTTGTTCCCTAGGGATGAGGGATGGATAAATACCCTGCCACGTCCGGTGTGTTTATGTTTGACGTTTCTCTGCTTTGTATCGATGTGATGAGTTAAGCCTTTTTCAACTGATTTTGATAGTTTATTCTTATGTTGTGCTGTTACACCACTGTCCCAGGTTAGGGGAGGGTTGAGCTCTCACAAAAATGTTTAACCCCGCCACATTCTGTATGTGCCTGTCTCAAGTCAGGAGCCTGTAGTTCAGTAGTTGTCGTTGGTTAATGTCTGTCATATTTGTTTTTTCGTGAATTGTTTTGTTATAAATTAGGCCGTTAGTTTTCATAATTGAATTGTTTCATATTTTTTCATGTCGGTATGGGTTTTTCTCATTGTTGAAGGCCGTACGTTTGCCTATAATTGCTTACATCCACTTTATTTGAACTTTGGTGGATAGATGTGTCATTGGAAATCATACCTCATCTCCTTATTTTTATAAAGACTTCTTCTAGATTTGCCTTCAACAGGAACGCTCAAAGCCGAACATTTGATATTCTACTGGCTTTGACAAACTCAAAATTAAAAAAGTGATAATTATCAATAGGCCACAAAACCAATGACACAACAGTTTTATAATTAACTGTCTAGTGGTCTTCAATGGAAGACGAGGGTCTATATCATTTGGAATTGACCTAAATCCGAGATAAATTTCAGCAAAAAAATCAAATATGGTATTGTCATATACAGCGTTAGAGATTTGTGACAAAATGAACATAATACACAATAAACAAAACAAAATAACAACATAACCACGCAGGGAAAACGTTTCCCTAAAAAGTATTAAAGCAAATAAATCTATTTATATACAATATAAATAAATCAAAATTCTCTGTCTTCAGATCTAATGCATGTTTAATAACGGACTCCAAGCAGTTTCTACTTTTTTAGATTGATGATTTAATTCTCTCAGTTTCTTGCACATTATAATGTATATTAGATAGATAGATAGATTTATTTGATCAAATATCAACATAAAAACATTACAAAAGTAGTATAAAACAATAGCTGATATGCCGTTAGTTTTCTCGTTTGAATTGTTTTACATTTGCCATTTCGGGGCCTTTTATAGCTGACTATGCGGTATGGGCTTTGCTCATTGATGAAGGCCGTACGGTGACCTATAGTTGTTAATTTCTTTGTCATTTAGTCTCTTGTGGAGAGTTGTCTCATTAGCAATCATTCCACATCTTCTTATTTATTTATGTAAACATACCAAAATCATAAAATCTAGAACAAAATTAAAAAAAATCCAATGGGGGTACCTAAATAAGGATTGCCCATGAAAGCCGTACGGCTTATTTCCAATGGGGTCCCTTTATGTTACATTCTTAAAAATATCAAATATTATTACAAGAAATCATGACTTTAAGAGATTTTATACTAATTATGTTAAAATTATAATTGACGATGACATTGACTAGAATATTCAAGCAATTCAATAAAATAAAAATTTGCAAAATGGTTGCTTTCCTTTTTTGACAGAAAATTTTTAACATCAGATTTATATCATTCAAAATTTTTGTTGCTCTTTAAATTATTTGTTTATTTATTTTGAATATCAGTGTCTAACACACGGCTATGTTGCGCTTGTTGTAGTCACATTCCTGTTCTCTTTTCCCCGATTTGCTCGACTTGTCATTAAATCTTTACTTGTCAAGAGAAACACGACGAATTTCCAAAATCATCCAACTCAGAAAATAAAATGGTCGTGCCATTCAACCTTCATTATAAACTGCATATACAAGTAGAACCTGCCGATAAAGTGTTTTTGGAAGGAAGCTGGTTTATTCATATTAAAAAAGATATATAATTCTAATCACCTGAAAACTATTATGATATAAGAGTAATGCATACTTACTTAATAGGGCTATATGTATATTTTAGTCCTTTTCGTTTTAGATATGAGTCAATGGTTGTTGAAAAAGAAAAAGAAACATTTATCAAAGTCGACCAAAATCGGGAAAACAGATGTGAAACCCACCATAGAACTACATCCGCATACATTTAAACAAAATAAATCTTCATTTTCTCAACAAAAAGGTCAAATACAATCAAGACAATGCAACCATAGAAAGGCAGACGATATTTATGGATTTCCAGTGAAAGACTGCAAGATGGAAGGTAGAGACTCCCAAGGTCAAGGTGATAAGATTTATAATGAACCATGGGATATTCATTGTAACGTTTTAAATAATGATCAAATGTGTTGCAGTGTTTGTTTATCAAAAGAATTTTCGTATTCAAATGATGGTAAGAGGACGAGAAATACTTCTGTACTAGAAACAAGCGCAACAAAATCAAAATCGAAGCCAGGGATTCGCGACAAAGTTAAAAATAAAACACACAAAAATGAACGTCCTGGATATTTAGAAGACAGTGACACCGGATGTGAATTTTCAAACAGCAGCGACGAAGAAAGTGATTATTATGAGTTTTTAGAAAATATTGAGCGTAGATTGAAAATAGACAATTCTAATTGCAATCCTGTAATAATGCCAAAATGGGACTCGCCCTTTTATGAAAAAGGCAATCAAAGTCGGCCAGTCTTGAGAGGCAATGGCTTCAACGCAAGATGTGCCGATGATGTCATATATAATTCTGGATCTGATCACAGTAGTGGATTTTTTGAAACAAACAGTACAACTTTAACAAAATATAATAGTCCAAATAATGATATTGTGCCAAAAATCACTAGCAATACAGAGGACTTGGACATATTCTCTTTCCCAGTCGATGAACCAGAAAATATAAGTCAAGATTTGAAACCTGGCAAGAGAAATCCTGGCAAAGTGTACCAGACAGGTTATGGGTTTAAGGGAAACAGACTATTAGGCGATTTGATACAAATGAATTATGAAAAACAACAGCTACATTGATTTAAAAAATTAGCCTTTAAATTGTGATAAGTGTTTGACATTTCGTGGTTATCTACAACAGACTTCCATGACTGATATAAAACAAACAAAATGAAATATCTGTGTGTTCCTTGTCGGAAGCTAAAATATATAAAATACCGAGTTTTACCGTCCGGTCTTGTTAGCGCTCTCATGCCTAAACTTCTTGCTTGATTCTATAAAATTTATAGCAAAGGTCAATAATAGCAATGTATCTCAAAACTTCGAATACCAGCGCTCGATCGTCTTTCTTTTTTGGAGTTATACCCCTTGGAAATTAAATAACAAGAAAAATCGAATATATTAAGCGCTACATTTCTAGTTTTATCTTCTTTTTTTAGTTATATCAAAAGTTTTATCAGCAAAGTCTCGTACGAGATATTAAAAATCATTATATATAACGATTAGGACGAGTTCAAAAACCCAAGTGCCAAACAATTGTTTTACGAGAGCCGTCCCTTTATAACGTTATATGCAAGCAGGGGCATCGATCATCTGTGTTCAATTTTCATTTAACTCAATTTATATTTGAAAGGACATTAAGAGGCAAAATCAGTGCAATTTATGAAAGCGAAAGTACAAAATGTACGGCGCTGACAACGGAGGAGGGATAGGAATGAAGCACTCATTAACTCTATAGGGGAACAGTCGAGGAATAAATGGTCATATTCATCTGAGAAAAAAAAAACGATAAAGGAACTAATGGTTTATATTCTATTTGCATGAAAATGTGTCGATTACGATTTACAGACATAAATTTGAAAGCCCAAGGACTTGGTCGGCAATATGTGCGGAATGCGCTCTGATGTCGTACAGCACCAGCAATTCCCTACACGTCAGAGTAATCTCGGACTATAAAAAGCATATGCAAAAATGAAATGCGGTACGATTTTACATAAGACGACTATCCGGCAGAGTTCGAATGACATTGATATAAGACCTTTAACTATGAGAAAAACCTAAAACTATAGTAAGTTTTAAAAGGCCCCGGCATGACAAAATGTGAAACAATTTAAACGAGCAACCTAAGATTTATGCTAAAACAATTAACGAAAAATAAAATACGACAGACAGCAACAACGGTAGCCACAGTGATCGATCTGCAGGCTCCTGACAACTTGTTATCTGAAATATAAATTGAAATTTTTTATTCATTATTCAGTATTATTTTTTATCTAATTTTAATGAACATAAAAGTGAGAAGATTTGTGCTACAATTTCGATAAGGGACAAACATGAACATATACATGAAAAATAAAATCGCATGGAAAGACTTTAAAAAAATAAGTACAAGTGGGAAAGTTAATCTGATTTTGTGATGCTTTTTGTTTATATTCATAGTACAACAAATTCAAAACTGACCGACAAAACCATCTTAAAAATACTTAACCGTTATATGAAATACTGTTTTCCCATTTGTAAGTTAACTTAAAAGTATTTAAGGTACTAGTGTATTGTAGACTACAGTAGTGTATCGCTGTTCAAAACTTGTAAACTTATTAAGAAAATACAAATAAAGATATAAAAGAGCAATGAGGGAATAGCATGAACACCAAACATAGAGAGACGTCGACTTGGTAAGCTTCCCCTGTAGTGCATGCATCACCAACCATGCGAATCCACACTCAGTCATAACTTGGTCACCATAGGTCAAAGGACACAATCGGTAAATATACATTTCAGACGACTTATCTGGTACCCAAAGATCTAAGACTGAAACATGTCTCTTGTGAGTTGGGACACAGACATACTTATTCGTGATGGTGACCATAAAACTTGTGTAGTGGCGGTTAAATAGTTCTTCTTAAACTTAGCTTTTCATCAGACGAAACACGAACCTTTATAAGGCACAGATCATGCATCCTCCATGTGCATATAAGGGGAGGGAAGAACATGGTTTTTTTCCCTCCGTTTTCAGCTTAACAATACATAAAGCTATACAGGGCAAATATACAGGACAAAGCAATGTTTTTTTAATCTTCTTAAAAAAAATATTTTTATGTAACATTTTTTCTCAAGAAATACCCCAAACAAAAGATGAATGATCGGTGCTTGATGTGATAGAAAATATAATTCTGAAAATCAAGCTCGTGTTCATGAATGTTCGCAATAATGTCAAGTAATATCGATAACATTTGTAAGAACGAATTAAAGATAATTCTTAACAAAAAAAATCCATACCTATTGGCAAGTAAGATGATTTGTATTTACGGTTTTTGCTTCCTGTTTCTGGCAGATGATTTTTTGATTCAAGTTTTGTTTTGGTGCAGATTATAAAATTCTTATATTTTAAGTAGTTGCATCTACAGACTTTTTGTTCAGTTTAATGAAAAAAATGTATCAATCTTTTAAGTGGGTTAATCATATTAAATCTATATTTAACAAGGCAGGTTTAGGATATAAATATGAAATTACCGATCCAAAATATTGAAAAAGTATTGGTGGACACAATTTACTTGAAGACCAGTTGATTCAAAACGATGTAGTGAAATAGACATATTTTCTCGTGGACAATTTTAACGTTTATTTAAGAAATGGTTTGAGATAACTCCAAGTTTGATGTAGTTCGTGTTTTGCTCTGTCGTTACTTTTCTATGCAATGATTTTTGTTGACTGTTGTTTGTACTTTCGTAGTTTTCCGTATTTTGCCATGGTTTTGATGGTTTTTCTTTGAATTAGGTATTTTGATTGTCTCTTTAGTATATTTGCCTTTTTCGATGTTTAGAACATTATTTATCAAAATTAGTGAACACAATAGAATTTGGATAACAAAGTTAAGAACGTTCCAGAGAACGTGGTAATACGACGAAGTACTCCGTTATATAATTTGAGAGGTTGAACTGCTTCAAATGTGGAATCAGTTCAGTATCTTTCTTGGTAGGTTTGTGTTCTCTCTAACGTACTCCGCAATTCGGTGTATATCAGGATCCCGCGCTCGAAATTTCCTCCAGTCAAAGATGGTACCAATTCCACTGATTCATAAATCGAGATCTTCCAGTATGTCATCTGGTATGGCTATATTACAGATGGCTTGGACAGAATCACGGCTGATGGGTAACATGCAACTAAGTGCGCCCGCATCTGCATTGGTTTTACCAGGTCTGTACTTGATTTCAAAAGTGAATGCTGCTAATCCTGCTAGCCAAAGGTGTCCTGTAGCGTGTAACTTTTTAGATTTCAATACATATGTAACTGCATTATTATCCGTGTATACTGTGTATTCTTTTATAGGCTATAGAGGTAGTCTAGAAACCTGTCACTTACTGCCCATTTTAATTTCTCTCTTGCATAGTGGGTAGATAAAGGCAACAGTAGTATACCGCTGTTCAAAACTCATAAATCGATAGAGATAAAAACAAATCCGGGTTACAAACTAAAACTGAGGGAAACGCATCAAATATAAGAGGAGAACAACGACACAACAAAAACACAACATTAAAATGTAACACACACAGAAACGAACTATAATATAACAATGGTCATTTTCCTAACTTGGTATAGGACATTTTAAGAAAAAAATGGTGGGTTGAACCTGGTTTTGTGGCATGCCAAACCTCCCGCTTTAATGGCAACGTCAAACACAACACCAAACGACAACATCACATGACAGGACCACAATACAAATAAATTGGAGAACATATAGGACAAAGAAACACACGAATAATAGCTAACAAAAGGTACTAGGCTTAAAATTAAATACGCCAGACGTGCGTCTCGTCCACACAAGACCATCCAGTGACGTTCAGATGAAAAAAGCTTGAAAGCCAAAACAAGTACAGAGCCGAAGAGCACCGAAGACCAAAATTTCCAAAAAGTTGCGCCTAACACGGCCAGGGTTTTCTGCCTGGGACAAGAACATCCTTATTATTTAGAATAATTTATAGTTGTGTTCAGCCTTGTTTAGTCTTCGACTTGCGTAACTGATGACTCTTTATTTCATGATGCTGTTGGAAGAGAACGGCTTCTAAGGCATCTCAGAAGCATTGGTATGAAGCTCGTATAGTACCATCTGCATATGCAAGGATCGGTGCACTTACAAGAGCGACTTTCAGTGTCTGGAATGCCTGTTAATGTTACTCATTCCACTTCTACTTTCTGGATGGCTTGGATTTGGGCTTTTGCGTCTTGTTTGTCACTTTGAATTTCAGTTAATATTTATATATCTTTAGGTTCAGATAGTTGCTTTTCTTTCGTATGAAGGCTAGGGACAGGTTCTGCCTTTTGTTTGTTTTTAAAAGTTAAATCGTCTCAGAAGTTGAAATTTAATTGACATCTTACATACTTGATTGTCACTTTGAATTTCAGTTAATATTTATACATCTATAGGTTCAGATAATTGGTTTTCTTTCGTGTGAAGGCTAGGGACAGGTTATGTTGAGTATAGGTTAGAGTCTAGGAGTTATATTGACTTGGCTTATAGTAGTATACCAGATCTACAGATAAATACTTAGTCTATATTGGAGTACGAATACATGTATGCGACTTGAGTACTAGGGTAAACGACATGTATTCCTAGGTACAGAGTAGGCTTGTATTTTTCGTGTTTTTAGAGCTTGTTACCGTAGACCGTATGTTATCGGTTAACGAGTTGATAACTTTATTTTTTAGCTCACCTGGCCCAAAGGGCCAAGTGAGCTTTTCTCATCACTTGGCGTCCGTCGTCCGTCGTCGTCGTCGTCCGTCGTCTCCGTCGTCGTTAACTTTTACAAAAATCTTCTCCTCTGAAACTACTGGGCCAAATTAAACCAAACTTGTCCACAATCATCATTAGGGTATCTAGTTTAAAAAATGTGTCCGGTGACCCGGCCAACCAACCAAGATGGCCGCCATGGCTAAAAATAGAACATAGGGGTAAAATGTAGATTTTGGCTTATATCTCTGAAACCAAAGCATTTAGAGTAAATCTGACATGAGTAAAATTGTTTATTAGGTCAAGATCTATCTGCCCTGAAATTTTCAGATGAATCGGACAACCCGTTGTTGGGTTGCTGCCCCTGAATTGGTAATTTTAAGGAAATTTTGCCGTTTTTGGTTATTATCTTGAATATGATAATAGATAGAGATAAACTGTAAACTGCAATAATGTTCAGCAAAGTAAGATCTACAAATAAGTTTACTTGACCAAAATGGAGGGTTGACCCCTTAAGGAGTTATTGCCCTTTATAGTCAATTTTTAACCATTTTTCGTAAATTTTTGTAATCTTTTACAAAAATCTTCTCCTCTGAAACTACTAAGACACATTTAACCAAACTTGTCCACAATCATCATTAGGTTATCTAGTTTAAAAAATGTGTCCGATGACCCCGCCCGCGAACAAAGATGGCCGACATGGCTAAAAAATAGTACATAGGGTAAAATGCAGTTTTTGGCTCATATCTCTGAAACCAAAGCATTTATAACAAATCTGATGGGATAAAATTGTTCATTGTGTCAAGATCTATCTGCCCTGAAATTTTCAGACCAATCAGGCAACACGTTGTTGGGTTGCTGCCCCTGAATTGGTAATTTTAAGAAAATTTTGCAGCTTTTGGTTATTATCTTGAATATTATTATAGATAGAGATGATAAACTGTAAACAGCAATAATGTACAGCAAAGTAAGATCTACAAATAAGTCAACATGACCAAAATTGTCGATTGACCCCTTAAGGAGTTATTGCCCTTTATATTCAATTTTTTACAATTTTCATAAATTTTGTAAATTTTTACAAAATATTTTTCACTGTAACTACTGGGCCAAGTTCATTATAGATAGAGATAATTGTAAGCAGCAAGAATGTTCAGTAAAGTAAGATCTACAAACACACCACCATCACCAAAACACAGTTTTGTCATGAATCCATCTGTGTCCTTTGTTTAATATGCACATAGACCAAGGTGAGCGACACAGGCTCTTTAGAGCATCTAGTTTAAAGTATCAGATTGAGGTCAGTACACAAGACTGGTTATTCAGCTTATACATTGTTGTATTTTATTTTCAGACGTGCTTGTCATTTGATTATTTGTGCATACAATGCATTTGGTATTCGATATTTGGCATTAGACTTCATCATTGCTAGTGGGGACGATCTACCCGTTAATACACAACCTTCCAGTCCTACGCTGAAAGAAGATGAACAGTCCAAGATGCTGTTCCAGACATTTGAATCAATATGTCTTCGACCAAAGGGAGGTAATACAAAATAACTGAATGAATGGATAAGTACATACAATGCACAGAAGGAACAGAAACCGACAAGACAAAGAAATCAAGCGAAGTTTGACACTACCATCAGCAGTGACTGGAACAGTTTCTAAGTTTTAACCACAACAAGAAAAACCACCACAAGAGAAACCACCACAAGAGAAACCACAGCAAGAGAAACCACAAGAAAGACCAACTACATTACTTTCTCACCCGCCAAAGGTTCGATGCTTTTCTTGTGGATACAACAATGGAGATTTGCCATTTAACATCTGGTGTTGTGATGTTAAGATGATGCTCGTGGACTTATCTTACAGCAGACACAAAAGGAATTTGCAATTATTCAACTATCACAAACAGGTTCAGCAGCTAGATTAGTCATGCAACAGGGATTTGAGAAATATATTAAACAAGTTGTGGATGTATTGGACAGTGTGTATGGAAACATAGACACCAAAGAACAACTAACTGCAGAATTTTACAGTGCAAGACAGCGAGGCGATGAGAATGTTACTATATAGAGTAATATATTACAGAATATACTGGAGAAAAGTCTTGAGGCATGCATCGTCAGCTACAAAGAAATGAATTCCATGCTACACCCCATGCTATGGACAGGTTTAAGACAAAAAATAAAGAATATAAGTGGATACTAGTATGACACCATTAAAGATTTCAACCAACTAAGTGTAGCTTTGCGTCAATTGGAAAAAGATGATCAACCAAGGAAGTTGAAACCTCAATCAGCCAAAGCTGTAACTACTACCACCAAAGCAGAGGTACAGATACACATGATTATGAAGAGCTTAAGGGAATGATACGGCAATTAACACACGAGTTAACTGAACTGAGAAAGCAACATCTGCAACCAAAGTATTATAGATGCAACAGCGTTAGAAATGAGAGGAACACAACCAAATTGTTTTTAGACGTTGTGGTAAAGGACACATACAGATAGGATGCCGTGTAAGATTTTATCATTCAAGAAGGCATGTAAACTACGGGAAGCCTATGCGGATGGACCAGCATTAGGCTTGAACAGAAGAACATCAGGTCCCAAGGTAAGTAACAAAAATAACAGCATTATTAGATACAGAGTAAACCGTAACAACCTTTACAAAGTCATTTTATACAGAACAATTATCAGCGACAGTACCATTAAAAAATTTGAATAACATTTTGGAAGTGGAATGCGCTGGAGGATCTAAGTTACCTTATACCAGATATATAGAGGTTAACGTCAATATACCTTGAAATACCAACACCACTAATAACAAACATGAAATGATAGTAGTACTAGTACCTGATAGCAGATATAGTCAACACATACCAGCTTTAATTGGAACAACAATATTAGACAACATGTTTATTATCTGAAGGAGGAACACGGAGCAAGATATTACAGAATGCCGCTTTAACAACTCCATGGTATATAACTTTTAATGTTTTACAATGAGGGAAAAGGAGTTGACAAGAACAACAACAGAGTAGCAGTAATTAGAACATGCAACAGAATAACCATCCTTCCAAATACCATAACTGTATTTACTCGCTACATTTGGCGCCCAACTTAAAAACCCTTGGTGTTTATAGAAGATATCTAGTCAGGGTATGCTTGGTGAGAGTCATAATAGTATGATGACTGAGGTCGGGGGATGTGACAGGATTTCTTCCCTAGAATAATAGATACTTAGCCAGTCGTTATTGATTGAGCTAGGGAACTACTTCTTTCGCTCAGTAGGTTAGAGTGCTGACTTCGAACACAAAGGTCCCGGGTTCGAGTCCCGGAGGAGACACATTGATTTTCTGATAAGAATGATGCTCTCCGGTTACAATAGTATATGGACTGCTTAATTTGGGATTCATTTATCTGTTAATTTGATATTCAAAAAGAAATATAATCCATTATCACGAATTCTAAAATTCGTAAAAACTAATTGAATTTATTTTTTCCAAATTGTCCAAAATGAACTACCGTAAGAAAGAAACAGTATTTAAATTCAATACACTATTTCAAACACGTGATTATCATTTTGTCTAGACAAAAAAGAACCTAAACGTTCGAGGTTATTTAATGTAAAAAAAAGACGGATCAAGGATCATAACAAGGGCGAATGTGGACTTATGATAAATGTAAGTTTGGAAATCTTTTGTTATGAATTTTATTTAACTTTTTCCTATTTCTGAATCTTGTATTTCTTTTTGTATGAAAATCTGTATTTGTAAAACGTATGAAAACTGAACCAATACTTAATTATGATATTATTGCAACATGTTTTAATAAGGCGCGGTTCTGCTTACGCACAAACGTTCTCTAATAATCGACATAAAGACATCCATGACCTTAGATCTTTACCGCAGAAAATGTCTATGTCATAGAGAAATGCTCTATAGACTATATGTGCATGATACTTTCACTTTCGTTTGTTAACCGTCAATATTCAAGTGATCATCAGGAATATGAAACAAAATGTCACACATTAACAAAACAGGACTTATACAATCGAATCGGGGTTAGGGGGAGGCGGTTGAAAAACAAACAAATTTAAAATAAATTGTCTGAAATTTTTATAATTAGAAATATATATTAAGATACATTTATAAAACGCACAAAAGCAAGGTAACTCACCTTTGCATAATAGAACCCGTTTGCCTATATGTTCAGAAAACAAGCCCAGAACACCCTTTGTAGACAATAACAATATTGAACACAATGACCAACGGTCATCTCCTTTTATTACTTTGTACAAAACTAGTATTATAAAGTTATTTCAGTTAATGTTCCTCTTTTGTATAGAATTAGTATAACACAATGACCTAAGATCATCCCCTTTGCATATCATTGTACATGAATATATTTATATGTCATCCCTTACCTATAGGACCAGTTTTACAAAATAACCTTCGGTAATTTGTTTTTGTTGTACTGCACTGACCCTCGGTCAAGTTGTAAAACAAATCTCATGGTCAGGTAATTGGGTTTTGTACATGTACTTGTCTCAGACAAAGTGAATGACCTCGAGCTCGTGTCATTATGTTCGACATTAATATAAAAAAAAACAGGTTTTTTTTTTTGTGTTTCGCAGTATTTTACAAAGCAGTTAACTTTGTTTTTTTGTGTTTTATATATAAAAAAATATATAATTTTAGGGTATTCAATTTAGACCTCCATCCACCGAAACCCAATTCAAATGGGATAAGTCTGTCATGTTATTGTCATAGGATATATTTCGGTTTCAATGTTATAAAACATTCCTATTTTGATTTCAACTTCAACATGCAGATTTGAATTGCTATATTCAATATCCGAATCTGAACATTCAATTTTAAAATTTTATAAACAAATTCGCATGTTCAACCGATAATTAATAATGTTGAATTAAGTACAATTTGGTGAACTTTTTTTCTTTTAATTCAATTGCTTTGTTGCGTTTGTCATGAACCGGCAATATAAGAAGACTAAGATCAATTTCATGTAAGAATGTTGTCTTAATATTTTTCTATTTTATTTCTTTTATGTACCTTACGGTGCGTTGTTGTTGGCTCCGGATTCTACAAATTTTTCAAACAATTTTGAATATTTAATAAAAAATCTGTATATAAATTTAAGAAGTACATAGTATAACAAAACACTAGTGTTTTAAAATACTTAATGCCATTTTGTAGTTTCGTAAAAGTTGCAACCAATAAAAAAATAAATGTCTTTAAATTTAGTAATTAAGATAAAGTGACTCGTATAAAGAATATTTAAAACACATACGAAACAATATATGATATGTGTAGTAACAGAAAAATCGGAAAACCGAAATTGGAGACAAAAAATAGATAATAAAATTAAAGTTATACGACAGATAAATGTAAATTTATTTTATGAATGTTATACATATTTAAAGATTATTCTATGTCTTGTGTCATTCAAGATATTTCAAGATTGTATCCTCGTCAGATTCACGTGATGAATCTATGTCAACTCGTCTTTGTTAGTGAAAAAACTGTATTTTCCAAGTTATTTGAATCCATTTTAGGACAATAACAAATTTGAAACTATTAAAGGTTAATAATTCTACTGAAAATCAAAGCTTTTAACGAAGATATGATATATTGAGTAGTAAAAAGGTAAGACACTTAAACTTTTAATCGAAATCCTATAGCTAACACAATTTATGATTAATTTTGTTGAAATAACTTTTTGATCCACATTGCTATGTACGTGATTCGATGATTTACTAATATGAGATTTCTTAACATAAATATGCAAATGAACTGAAACGTTCCTATTACGCTCTGTAACAAGTTATTTTTTTTAACAATTTTCGAAATGACTTTGAATAATTCGTTATCTTTACTAGTTTTTTTATTTTCTTTTGTTCCATTCTAAAAATATTCAACATAAAATTTATTAAATACTGCGATCTTCATTTTTTTTTAAATCAATCGTGAAGTAATATCTGCAACAGGTATTGGAACAAGGGAATATGTCTAACTATGTTTTACGTCCATGTTGGCCTTAAAGTTATCGAATTTGATCAAAATACATAAATTATAATTGTGTCTATTAAAATTTTCTAAAGCAACTAATAAAGTCTTAACGTTACATAAGATGGCTAAAACAAAATGTACCCTATTTCGCCTATGAATATTCAGATTTCTGGATCAAACATACATTTTTCGTTTTAAACGAAAACTGGCAAGACTAATTATTTGACTTTTTCACTTGAAATCTGTTGACAAATAATAATTTCTGAGTATTACTTACGTTCCCATTTTTGTCTTTTGGCAGTTGACGAATTACAAATAAGACAAACAACTAATTGGTATATTGAAGGTTATTTACCACCCAGAGGAATGAATACGATTTACGACTGTACGTTATAGACAATCATTCTTAACAGATATTAAAATGTCGTAATTCCAATAGGAATATACAAACAAAACCTAAGGGAATCGCATGATCATTAAACGGAGCGAGACCGGTTGCTTCGACAGGGTATGCGTCTCTTGCTAAGCATGCATCATCCGTAATGCGAATTCACACTCAGTCAAATACTAAAAAACCTGAGTGTTTCAATATTACAATATATGTATATAAGCACTGAGGTAAGGTTTTTCTTCAATTTGTAGTTTAGTTTGAGCTGTTGAAGGTCTTTTTGTGATTTAAAGATAATGAACAACAATAAAAACTTTTTTTTGATATCTAAAACATTATACATATAAATATTATTTCAGCACATAACCAGTCTTTCAGTACTAATTGTATATCTTTTCTCTTTCGTTGACAGTTTATAATGGCACAACAAGAAAGAGAGAATTTTTACCGGTTTTCAACATTAATGATGGATCACACGAAAAAGTCTTTCACGGATCTTTTAGAATTACATCTCATGAAGAAGAATTTATCTTTTGAGGAATTTCTAAACCAGAACCAGCATGATATATACCATCTCTGCTACAATAGATACCGGTGTCGTTGTCAATGTTCATCTAATTATATTCTACCATATTATCGTGTTCTAAATGCCTCACAGCTAGATGTATTGTTCGACAAACACGGACCGAAAATGCCACGCCATAACCATGCACGAAACGCAGAATTTTGCTGTAGCAAAGCAAAGACAGGAAATTGGAATTACTGCACGGGTCTTGGATATGACTTTAGCAAAATGTCTTCTAATACGTTTTTGTACTGATGTTTTCTGGGACTGCTGTTTAACCCAACCGAGTCTGTCGTTCGAAGAATTTCTCAATACAAATAAGCATGATATTTATCATTTAGTTTTCGGTTATAACAATTTCTGCTGTCAATGTCACTGTGGATACACCTTTCCGGTAGAACAACTGACGCAAAGTAATTTTACACATTTATTCGGTAAAACAGCACAGCTGTGCTCTAGCTGCGTTAGTTCATCAACAAGGTCAACTATTTGTGCAGTAGAAGCGACGAATGGAATAAGTGTTAGAAATATTGATGACCTTGTCGCCGATATTTTGCTTCCGAATATATGTCCTTTAAAAAAAGCAGTCAGTATCCTAGTAAAAATTAGAAACAAAATGTATGGCCATGTTGCTGAAGCAAAAATGACAAATCAAGATTACAAAATATATATGTTGGAAACCGAGAAATCTCTTATACAGATAGCCGCTATGTGCCAGAAAGAAACAGAAGCAAGACAGACAATAGAAGATCTCAGACAAAGGCCTTTAGATGAAACGTTATTAATCAAGTACCAAACAGTTCTCTTGAGAGACATCCAAGCAGAAAAGGAAATCTCTGAAACTCAAAGAGAAATCAAAGAGGTTCGTTTGCAAATGGTTCAAAATTATTATAGTTCATACTTATGTAAGGCTGTATACAACATGTTCCATGAAATGTTTATTGCTGATATTCAACACTACACATATTTTCACATATAAAGTTTGTTTAATGGTTTGTTTGTATAATACACCAAAGTCATGAAATTATATACATACTTCTCTACATAAAAACTGCGAACAATGCTCACAAAATCATACTTCTTCCCATGCAAAGTCAACAAATAGTGAAGGGAGCTCCTGAAAATAATTCTGATATAAAAGGAGGTGCACAATGACATTATATGTTGAAGATTTCTTAAATCTGACTATGGGTTAAGATGGATGGAGAAGCTGATACAAACTTTTGCTGAAGTGTACAGATGTGACAAAGTCCATGTTATGTCAAATTTAAAACCTACCAATCATTCAAGCAAAGCGATAAAATAGGAGATACAAAAGTTCTTCACGTTACTTAAATTCTGTGATAGTTTAAAACAGCGATGTCAAGCAGGGCATCTATTTCCTATCATGATTTCCTTGATAGAGGGTTGCTGCTCAGAAGGAAGCTTTTAAACCAATCAATTTTACAGACACTATAACGAGTTGGTTGACCGTTATGTAATACCGTATAGCGTGTTATTTTCGCGGGTGTAAAATTTCGCGATTTTAATTGAATAAGATATACAAATTATTTTGACGGTTATTATTTTAACGGATTCAAAACTTTTATCAATACCATTGCATGTGCACTTTTAAATTGGCGGAATTTATTTTGGCGATTTTCTTCTATCCGCGAAAATAAGCGAAAATTTACACCCCGCGAAAATAACCCGCTATACGGTATCTGTTTCACAGATGATAACTGATATTTTTCAATTGTCGTAACTACAATCCTTTCCCCTTTTTCCCGAATGTGACCCACCGAATTTGTACTAACATGAGCAACACGACGGATGCCACATGTTGAGCATGATCTGCTTACCCTTCTGGAACACCTGATATCACCCCCAGTTTTTGGAGGGGTTCGTGTTGCACAGTCTTTTTCTTTTTTAGCCATAACGTTGTCAGTTTATTTTCGACTTATGAGTTTGAATGTCCCTTTGGTATCTTTCGCCTCTCTTTGACTGTAGGATGAATGGGTATAGAGAAACCTCTATCACTATATACCGCCCTATTCAATCGTGGGGATATTATAAGGACATATGGTATGATTACCAATGAAACAACTATTTTTACCGAGGACAAGGATTAAACGCTTTCTGGTAGGAAATCTTACGGCATTCATCAATGAACAAAACATATGTAGTATTGAAAATTAAATATAAAAGACCACGTGATAGCGAGATCTGAAACAATTCAAATGTAAAAACTATTTGCTTGTTTTTGAAACATAAGAATCTTGAAAACTGGAATTTTTGGCGAGAGAAATATGATTTTGGAATTTTTTTTTATTAAAAACAGTGGAAAAAACGATATGTAAACTGTATAATAATCAGTGGTAGAAATACAGGGAATTGAAAAACATTACTTAAGATGTAATTCTTTCATGTATGCTCTATGCTCATTTTAACATGGGTATGCATAATATTTGTCAATATCTTTATACCGAGCGAAAGCGAGGTGTAAAATGAAGAGAAGTAAAATGTTAAAACTAGCATAGAGCATGGCATGATAGATTTATTTCGAATCGAATAGGAATATTTAGAACTTCTGTACTTCGAAGCGGACATATAATACACGTTCGAAAGGCAGCCATTTTGTTTTTATGAAGCCAAAACGATATAGAAAGTCAACCTTTTCACGATAAAAAAAAATGAACAGATATATATAAACTGACTTTGAGAATGATTTTATTTAATTCCCGGCGTTGTTCCAAATACAACTGACGTTGCAATTTCAATTGTGACGTCAATCACGTGCAGCCTTTGTTCTATTGCAATTAAAACACGGCTTTGCTTCCAAAGAGAAAGAAACACGTCATATTAGAATAGTGTATTCTGGAAATACAAGCTTATATTTTTAATAAAAAGTTATAAATGTCAGTAGTTAACATCCTTCAGTACTGATTATGGCTGTATCGCTTATACGTAATTTTGTTTTCCTCTTTTTATGAGAATTTTATTTCAATTGGTTTTCATTTTTATCATATTTGCACTTTCATTTCTATTATGTTCTTGTGCATATAGATTCTTTCTTTTATTTGGCAGTACTTAGAAACTAATTTAGGAAGTGTCCAGGAAAGACTTGCCTCAATCGAACTTTTACAAACAACGAAAATGCAAGATGTTTTATCAGCAATGGACGAAATTGGCAAGCAGAAAACTAAAGGTATTTTAACATTTTATCTTTGTTGAAAACAAGAAACATATCTGAGCATTCCAACCTAAATTATTTCACACAAGTATATACTGTGTTTTTTCTATAACTTAATGGGCAAATATAACATATATATTAAATGTTTAATTGCATGCAAAAGTTGGGTCATTTTCCTAGGACACAATCATGCATTAGCGGCAGTGTTTTCCATACTATACAACTAAGAGTTGTTAATGTATGAGCTATGGTCAAAAGATGTGGAAGCTCCAGTATACAAGCTACGTCATTGATATTTCATTTTTTTTCATAATATAAATGAAATAGTATTTCAAAAAGACTACACATATCAAAACTATTTTAACATTATCAGAGGTTTACTCTGTTAGTAACTGCATCACACATGTCAAAAACAAACAATGTTGAACTGTGTAAAAATTCCTTTTAAATGTTTGTTTCAGATACAGGGCGAAGGACAGAAAAGTATGACGGTAGGTAGATTCCCAAAAGTAGGTGTGCAATAAATATCAAAGAGATAACATCTTAACTTTTTTGATTTATTGTTCGATTTACACTTTTGAAACATTTGATTTGACAGGAAAAATGGTCGAGTATTTTTTATTTCCATTTTAGCAACACAATGCATATAAAAGAACACAGTTCCAATGTCCCCCGCGTAGTACATGTTTTATCTGTCCAAGGTCAAAGGGCAATAACAAGTTTTGGTTCTTTAAAACTTTTTATAAATATTTTTTGAGAAATGAAGGCTTGAGAGCAAATGCAATGCAATTTCCAATATGAATAATACTTCCAAGGGGTATAACTCGTTAAGAATATTTGATCAGCACTTATTTTCGAAATTGTCCAAGACATTGCTGATAAAAAACTATGATATAAGTTTCATACAAATCTGGCAAGAATTGTACACGTGATAGTGATAACAGTGCAATTTTCCATATAATCAATATTTCCAATATAAATAATATTTGCCAGGGGTATAACTCGTTAAGAATATTTGATCAGCACTTATTTTTGAAATTGTCCAAGACATAGCTGTTAAAAAAACTATGATATAAGTTTCATACAAATCTGGCAAGAATTGTACACGTGATAGTGATAACAGTGCAATCCTCCATATAATCAATATTTCCAAGCGGCATAACTCTTTTAAAAATAATTGATCCGCACTGATTTTGGAACTTGCTGATGTAACCCTATGATATACATTTCATAAAAATCTGGAAAGAATTGTACACAAGAGAGCGCTCACAATGCAATTTTCCATATGATTAATATTTCCAAGGGACATAACTCTTTTAAAAATAATTGATCGGCACTGATGTTCGAACTCGTCCAAGACATTGCTGATAAAAACCAATATCAGTTTCATAAAAATCTGGAAAGAATTGTACAAATGAGAGCGCTAACAATGCAATTTTCCATCTAATTAATGTTTCCAAGGGGCATAACTCTTTTAAAAATAGTTTATCCGCACTGATTTTGGAACTTGTCCGAGACGTTGCTGATATGAAGCTATGATATAAGTAAGAATCCTTGTCACATGTCAATAAGATATAACAGCAATTTAAAATTTGAAATAAACAGACAGGCATGCAACAATAAGAAAAGTGCATTTGTATAATTTATTCATATTTTTATTTTTACGATGAGATTAAAAATTATTTTAACGTTTTGTTTTTGTCCTCCTCAATTTAGATACACTATATTTTTAATGAAGCTTTGCAGCACAAGTGCTAAGCATATTATTCATTTTCAAAACTGAATTTCATTTTGCAGCGGTCATTGAGACACACGATTGACTTTGCAGAGTACTTACGTTTCACGAAATTAACATCCTCGACATAATAAAATTGAGAATGGAAACGGGGCATGTGTCAAAGAGACAACAACCCAACCAAAGAGCAGAACATAAATATGTTTCTTTTCTTAATTAAGAAACGGATATTCAGTTCTTTGTTTAATTTATAAACAACTTGACTGTATGTAGACCATGGCACGAACTATATGTATACATGTATATATAAAAAAAACTAATTTAAGATAACGGGCTTATAATGTTGTTCGCCAGACGCGCGTTTCGTGTACAGATGACTCATCAGCTGTACTTGAATACATACAATAAGAAGGCAAAATCATTAAAGAAGTTGAAGAGAATTGAAAACCAAAAAAAATGCAAAAGATTGTGTCACATCTGGCTAAGATCAGCTATACCAGAGGTTGGAAAACCTTAGTATTTTGAATGATTTAAAGGTTTTATGAGCAGTAAATTTACACACAAAAAAATGATGTGTCGATATATAAGAACTCTTTTCTTGCTTAAAATACATGTTTAATTTCAGCTATAGATCATATGATGTTCACTATGAATAGTGTAAATTTAGTGAAACTCTTGATGGGAATTCCATTAACACACAATGGTTAAAATATTATGGAGACTTCAGTAATCGAATTATAATGTAAAAGGACGTGTAGAGAAAATACATTGTTTATAGATAATGCTTCTTTTATGAATTAAAAATTTAATTGCTCCAAATATGCATTATTCTATTCCGGCAAACTATAGACCTCTGTTAAGGATAATCGCTCCTCTTGTTTTTGAATTTTTATCAGATATTCGGAATCCTCTGGTTTTATCCATGTAGTATCATTACAGATTTTTGCCCACTAACCCTTACTTTTCTTTTCATAATTTGATTAGATATAGTTTAAAATACCATCTTTGAAAATCTTATTAAATCCTTGTTATTTTTTCATACTTTTAGATAAAAAAAAAGGTGCCAATGTTAAATGTATGAAAAATCTAGAGAGAATCATTTCCCACCAAATTTTCAATGGCTTATATCTCGAAAACAAGCACACGGACTCTTCATTTTTATCTGCTTTTTTAGTTCCTTTATTTATATACTATCAATTTATAACTGTCTTTTAAAAAGCTTATTATTTTGAAACAGAGTTGACTGTCCCTCTGGTATCTTTCGTCCCTCTTTTTTAGCGAACATCCTTAACTGACTTCAGTCCATTTAAATGATCTTGAATTTAACTACAGATGTATTATGTGAAATTCCGCTTTTGTCAATGTTTACGGATTTTATATTTTGTGACTTGAAGTAAATTACGTTTATTAATACGATTTAATGTATTTACCTTTTTTGTTATTTAGAAATCTCGCGTCTAACAGATGCAGCAGTCAAGGTTCATTTAGAAGAAGGTACATTTGTACAAACTAGCGCAATGCCAGCTATTCTAAAAAGCTTATAGGAAAATGGTCACGTAGTAATCATGGGACCATCTGGTTCTGGATAATCTAGAATTGCATTGGAAACACTTCATCAATATTCTAAAGATTACAGCTCCTATACCATGGTAAATTTACCAAATATTTCAGAATGGCAAGAAATAATCGATATGAATGATAACTGTATTGTACTTTGCGATGACGTTTTTGGTAAGACGAATAGTATGTTTAACGAAGATATACATATAAAAAATGTCGATGCGATATACACATGTGTCAAGAGTGATCATGTTAAAGTTATATTGACAATGCCAGACAATATTAAACATAAGTGTACTACTTTAATTTCAAAACATCGGCTTTTTTGTAGTGATAATTAATAGATTTGAAATGTAAGGATTTTCGAATGAATAAGGTCGAAAAACGGAAATGTTTGTTGAATTATTTACATAAACATGGAGTTCAGGAAATCTCTGATCAAGAAGAAGAAAACTACAATACTGCGTCATGTTGTCTAAAAGATACGATATTTTTTTATTCAAATACTATAGATTGTATTATTGAAAACGAATCCAACTCGATCATTGACTTTCCTCAGGCTTGTTACATGTTCACATCTAACAGAAAATTTCTAAAACAAGGTATATCATTTTTCAAACATGCAAACGAAATTCTCTGGGAACATATTACTGACATGAAAGAGAAGGGGAATACCGATGCAAGCTATTTAGTGGATTTCACAATTTTATCATTTATTCTGCTCAACGGGGATAAAATAAATGTCGAACACCTTAATTTACAACAAATTAATAACGTTTCGTCAAGTATTTTCGGGCATCACGATAGCTCTTTTACAAAACATGACGTCGTTGAAAGCGTTATTCGTCTGCAGAATGGGAACTAATTAAAAAAAGAAAGTAATTTTTATTGCTTCCAACATCGAACTATTTTTGAGGCAGTCTTTTTATCGTGTCACAGTATCAATACAGCCAATCTGGTCCAAATGATGGATTTCGATTTTATCGTTGAAATGACAAGACCTGAAGATTATAATGAATTGGTTGGCGAAATGATTTACAAAGTATCAGAGCAGAATTATACATTGTTAGCACAACGATTGATTTTTTTCCTAGGTTATAAATATATAAATGATCCGTATTTATTTGCTAAAACAGCAAGCGAGTCACCAATTATCCAACTAACATATTTGAAAATAATAGATAATTTATGTAAAATATATAGACAAAATGAACAATATAAATGTTTTAGTAGAAGCAAGTATACATATTTAATTCCTCTTCCAACTTTTAGTGACATTCTTTGTTGGGGTTGGCTTTAACCGATTCTTTTCATCTATCAACTGCATTATTACTTTATTGCAAAAATGACGAAAACATTTTAAATTACTTTCTGAGTGATATCTGTAAAACATTGTCATCTAACGATGAATCTGTAATATTATGCAAAGAGAGTGTTAAAATATGTTTTCTTTGCTTCTGTAGAATTTTGAATGAGAAGAAAGCATGTCTTGCATGGAATGTGATTAAATCGCACAATATCAGACTTGAAGACTTAGATAGTACGGTTGAATTTGTTCAAAACGGCTTTGTTGAAGTTTTTCGAAATATTTCTTCACTTGAGCTTTTATGTCGTATTATAAATGATTCTAGAACCCCATTGTTGAATGTTGATGGATTTCTTGTTTTTTTATTTGAGAAAGATTTCAAAATTGAAAACTTAAACCTATTATTAAAAGTATTTAATCATAAGATATTTAATAAATTATTGTGGATGAATGCAGCATGCGAAATTGGTGATATGGAACTAGTCAAATGTTTCTGCGAATATTTTACATTCCGTAGTTTTGATATCATGGATATGGTGTATACAATTAAGAAGGCGTGTACAAATTGTAACACCGAACTTGTTCATCTGTTTGTAACTCATATAGCTGCAAATGATGAACTAATAGACCATGTATGGGAAGTAATCTCTATCCATAGCAGTGCAGACTTTATAAAGGCGTATTTTCAAGTGTATGGCTTTGGGCATTTCAATATGGCAGTTGTAATGAGATGGGCATGTAAAAATTGCAATATAGACTTTATAAACTGTGTTTTAGAGACCGTTGACCATTGTCTTCTTGACATGGATATTCTAATGAAGTTGGCATGTGATAATGGATATGTTGATCTTGTGTTATTTTTATTAGAATCAGTTAATCCAAAATTAATGGATCTAAATCATGTTGTAAGATTTGCCTGTGAAAGAAACAATAACGACTTACTCATATTTTTATTAACAATATGTGACCAAATTTTAATCCATATCGAATTCATATTTGCATGGGCATGCAGTAAAGCTGATGTCGAATTTCTCAAAGTTCTATTTTATACAATTGACAATGATTTATACAAAGAATCGTCTGGTATAAACTCTGTATTGGAGTGGGCCTGTCAAAATGGTGATCTCTTGTTTACTAAATTTCTGTTTGAAAAGGTGAATAAAAAATATCTTGACGTATCGGCAGCACTCAAAATAGCAGTAGACTGCAAAAATAAGGACTTAGTTATAATTCTACTTGAAATATGCAATAAAAGAAATGTAGATATAAATTCGGTGATGGCATGGATAAGTAGTAATGAAGATATTGACTACGTTGAAATTTTATTTAATACAACATCTGTTTCATCATTATCTAAAGAAAATGTGAACAAATTAACTAGACTAGCACTGGAAAATAACCGTGAAGAATTAATCATATTAATTATCGACCATTCTGAGGTGTCAAATGATCATATTAACTCTATAAATCAGCGGTCGTGCAAAAATGGTAATTTAACATTCACTAAGTTATTACTTAAAAAATTCAATACTGCATCTATTGACATAACTTCAGCCATGAGAGAAACATGCTATAGCCGAACATGTAATTTAGACATAATGAAGCTATTGGTTAAATTATGTGAAATTCCTCCTTTAGATTTCAAAATGCCGATGACGAAGGCGTGTTCATTAGGGCATTTTGCTTTGGTAAGGTTTTTATTAGATACATTTGATTGCAAAATCTTTGATATAAAATCAGTTTTCAACTGGACATGCAGTAAAGGAAATTATCGGAATGTAGTTCATTTAATTAAAACCTTTGATCATAAATTATTTGATTTTGAGTCTGCACTAAACAATGCTTGTATTACAGGAAATGGAAATGTAGTGGTTTTTCTTGTAGAAGCGAAACAACTCTACAATTGAAAATGCATGTATCAACAGGTATTTTGAAATATTTGAGTTTATGTTAGAAAGATGTGACCCCAGCTTCTTTGATATGATTTCTCTATTTAAAACTGCTTGTCATAATGGTAAGCTAGAATTCGTTGAGTTGTTATTAGAAAAAGGCTGTCGTCCACCATGGGGAGATGTCAAAAGGATAGCACAAAAAACAAACAATGATGATTTGATAAGCTTAATTCGTAAAGTATCAAGGAGGAAAAGATAATTCACGAATATATACATCACTGGGGACATATTTATACAATTATCAACGGGCATTTGAGTCAAATATTAAAACATTTGTACGTATCAACGTAGAAATACCTAAATATTTTTTTGGTTTTTTTTAATTTTTTTTTCATTTCTAAAAGAAATCTTTCCCAAAGTAAAGTATACGTGCATACTGCACAACTAATTAAAAAGAAATATGTATATAACACAGTCGACTTTCAAGGATAAAATACAGCATCAAATGATTTCCCGAGTTCATCAATGTATACAATCATTCAATGAACTACTACTTGATCAATGCGTTAACAACAAGAAAAACTGAAAACAAACAGAGGTATAGCATACTTCTACTGTATTTGATTCACTCACATGGTCTTAAATGAATATTTGTTGTCATTAAAAAATATCAAAGAGTTTATATCATTTATTTAAATCGTGTGTCAACAATATATATTTCCATATATTCAAAATTTTACATGTCATTTTAAAGTTTGCATTGCAGGACACATTCAAAATAAATGAACTGGTGCATGTTTATCTAAGCAGTCGTTGGACTAGGACATGTCCTACGACCATCTTAGTATATATCTCTATCGTAAGTGGGTTAATAAAACTTGACGAAACTAATAATATGTCCGCGAAATTGCTCTAAGTTTAGGACACCAATTTAGGATATGTATGCGTATATCTTTTTTGACAGTAATGAAATAGCCCAATATTTGCCTTTAACATCTGCTATGTATAAAACTGTAACAGACGGAATTCAACTCACACAAAAATATTTCATTATTTTTACCGATAGCATACTCATTGTTGTATTAACTTAATTATTTTTTTTTATAGAAAACGTAGTTATACTTTTATTTTGTGGTGTCTCATAAAGATTTTTATTACTATTATTATTATTATTATTATTATTATTATTATTATTATTATTAAATCGATTGGTTAATTGAAATGCATTTTCATTTTTATAAACTTTTAATTAGTTTTGCTATTTACTTCTACCCCAACACTCAAGATAGCGGTTAGGAGTTCTAGGCAGGATAATCCAAGATACCTTCGATGTGAATGATTAGGCATGTCGTAGGACAGTCCTAAGATCATCTTAAAACCGATTTTAAGATATGTCTTATGGCAGATCTTCGGAAACTCTTGATTTGCCAGATCTATCAAAACTTCAGTTTTGACTTATATTTAGGAACTTACAAGTTTGGCCGTTTGTTTTACCATAGTTTTAATGCTGAACCTCAAGGTACATACTTGATACGAGGATACTATGAATTTTAGTTCAGATTTAAAGACCTTTTTATATGGAAAATATAATAGGGGAAACTTACCTTTCATCTTTTCAATCCGATTACGATATTAGTATCGACATGTATTAATTGTTCCGATGTGTTATTTTTAATGACGTTTCATCATTCATGAATTTTCTTTGTTTCACTTTTGAATGAATCTATGTTTCTTTAATTGGAGAAGACTCAAAGTCAATGAGCTTTATTCAATTTTCCATATATTGTATGTCCTCCTTAACATTTTCAATATTATATAATGATAATAATACATGTCGGCGATAAGAATATCAAACCTGATTTCCATATGAACACTACTCAAATAAACCTGGAATAATGTTTAGAAATAGTTATCAAGATTGATGGTAGTTTCACCCTGCGTCATATTGATTTTTCAAAATTAAACAATAAAAAGTCAGACAAATATAGATGAAATGATTTTTCAGATGGTTCTATTCACATATATAAGATTAACTCATAGTAAGACCAACTTTGCAAACCTAAAAGAAATATTAAACAGCATCAAAAGTATGAGATTGTATGAACATATTAGATCGTTGATTTCCGTAAAATAACATAATTTCACATTCAAATAAAAGTTGATATTTCACACTAGTCTATACTAAAAGTCAATGTTATAAAAGAGTAAAATGTAAACTCATTTGTGAATGAATGGGTTATTCAGTCACTAGTTGAATATTTTTTTGACATTCGAATTCTTAGATTAGTTAGTCTATAATAAAATCATAAAGATAAATCTGACATTTATCATAACAGATTTTTTGCGAAATCATAATGAACATTTTTAGATTTACAAAAATTGGACAATAGGATCACTAGGAGTTTAAGCAAACACACCAGAAAAGTTATTTCTATTGTAGTCTTTCTATATGTTTACGAATATCTATAAAAGTCTATTATTCTGTAACCACATGTTTGACTGTTGTTGTTCATTTATAATTATTGATATAAAGGTGACCCGCGACGGTATCAATAACTTTTTATAAAGACAGACGCCTAACCTTATTATTTTTCCTTATTTGAGTTTAAACTAATTCATTGGTATATTTGAGACCATCTTTAGCATTTGGTGAAACCTTTGATAGAATATACCATGAGAATATTCCATGCATTAAGAGACGTGGATATGCGTTAATGATACTGCAACCGAATTAAAAAAGAAGCCTTTTTGATATGTTTTTTCTTTAGCTTTTGTTACATATTGTTTGTTTGTATTGTTTGCTTGTGATTATATATGATAGTTTTGCTTGTGATTATAGGTGACAATATTGTTTGTAAATAAAGATGATAGTATTGCTTGTGATTTAAAATGATAGTATTATTGTGATTATAGATGATAATGTCGCTTGTGATTATATATGATAACATTGTTTGTGAATAAAGATGAAAGTATTGCTTACGATAATAGATGATACTATCGTTTGTGATTATAGATGATAATATCACTAGTGATTAAAGATAATAGTTTTGCTCGTGATTATAGATAATAACATTAATTGTGATTAAAGATGATAGTATAGCTAGTTATTGAAGATACATGTAATAGTATTTCTTGTGATTATAGACAACGGCTCCCTCCACCAATTAAAACTGACCGACACGATATAACCAATAGTGCTGAAAGCGGCGTTTAACACAAACAACCAATCAATGAAGCGATAATATTGCTTGCGATTTTATATAGTGTCTCTCCTTAAAATATTTTTTGCAAAAGACATGAAAGTCGTGACAGGTTTTTTTCTCGAATATAGGAATATACGCTTTAAAATACCGCATTGTTCTTGTAGTTATTATTCAAAGATCAAGCAATGGTTTAAATCAAATAAAATATGATGGCAAACTTTCATTCTGATTCATTTTATTATTGATCTGTAAATAAACTTTACTGCTGTTTAGACTTTTTTAGACAGCTGTTTTAGAAAAAGGCAAAAATTAATGATCTGCAATGTGAGTCCTGTTGAATTAAAAAGATTTAGTCAGAAGTACATTTTATTTTGATTTGACATAAATAAACTTATCATAGATACCAGGATTGAAATTTTGTATTTACGCCAGACGCGCGTTTCGTCTACAAAAGACTAATCAGTGACGCTCGAATAAAAAAAAAGTTAAAAAGGCCAAATAAAGAACGAAATTGAAGAGCATTGAGGACCAAAAATTCCTAAAAGTTTTGCCAAAAACAGCTAAGGTAATCTATTCCTGAGGTAGAAAAGATTATAACGTATAAATCCATTCTCAGATTCCTTCAACATTTCATATAAACATAATATTAATATAATCAAAATCGAGATCGGAACATTAACGGTATCAATTTAACTGCACCAGGTGCACATTTCGGCATTACATGTTTCTGCAGTGATTCTCAAAGCCTAAATAGTTGAAAGTCCAAATCCTTATACATACTTTGAAGAGATCATAAAACCAAAAAGGGGCAAAAGTAAACCCAAACCCATCCATAGAATCAGAGCGATGCATGCGAAAGATACATTCCTTAATTTATAACGATTTCGTTTTTTATAACAGCAAATTTAAATAAAATAATATTCGAATTTCCATCCCATTACCAGAGTACTGGCTACAGGTCTTGTGATACATTCGGGGACTAACAGTCCAACAGGAAAAGTATCGAGCGAGTAGTACTAATAACACTAACAGTACCAATTGCAGTGTACCAGATGTTTATTTCTACAATTTAGTGTTTTATAGAACACACATTTTTTTTAACAGAACAACAAAAAAGAGGCTGACATCGCCATGGCAAAAAAATAGAAGAAAAGACGTCTCAAAAAACCAAAAGATTATGTTTTAGAATTTCATTACGATCAGTAATATAAATGTAATTAAAAGATCAAAGTCGAACAAAGCTCACCATGAGAGGGATTTGAACTTAAAACCTCATCATTGACAGGCAAATGATCACTGTAGACGAATTCTTTAAACAACTTTGTTGGCGTGACCCTTGTTTGTAGAGAATATCTTTTTTAATGTAACCAACTTAATTTTTATTTACAATTCAAGGAAATGCAAAATGTGTGCTTTAATCGATTTAGATATCTTCCCCTAATGCATCTTTTTTTCATGATTTGATTTATGACGCCGACTGTTGTGATATATAAGTTCTCTTTTCTTATGAATGGCATCAAGAAGACTTGTATAATAAAGTCACGTTTTCCAATAACGGCTATAAAACGAAAGTTCTTTATATGCGCATCGGGTATATTCAGTGGTAGTAGTTTAATATTTCAATCAGTATTTTTTCAATTTTGAAAATTTAATGTGTTGTTATTTAACTTAATTCAATATTTACTTAATGACAATTGGCTGCTAGTGATTGCCCAGTGAAAATGAATTGATGTACATTTATAATGAACATCACTAATAAACGAAACAAACCCCAAACAGCCAAGAATGCTTGATAAATCTTTAAGGACTCCACAACATATATGCATAAACGTTTTTTTTTTTTTGTTATTTGGACTTTGAGTATTTATGGTGGATATTTGACTGTTTCTGTTGAATTTATTCACCACTTTTGTGGACTTTGGATGAATTTGGAGCTTGATATATTTCGCAGACAGTTGTTTATTGTTTGAAACTGTAGGTTGACTGCTGCATGTACTTTGCTCATTCCTGACGACGGTGGGTTTCTGTCGCATTATCTTGTATCCTACATCTCATTTTATTTCATATTACATAACAAACAAATAGTTAACCGATTATTCAAATAATGAATATGTATAAAATCCACTACTTTAATATATAGAATTATAAAATCTATAAGTTATCGTTTACAAAATATCATATGAGGCATGTTTCAAACAATACAGTATACAGTAACATGATAGTTTATATACTTCAAACGCAATATGTTACAAATATAGTGACGCTATATGCTTCTGAGTTAACCGAGATTATAAAATGATAAATATCTGCCATCTAGTATAAAACATGTCATTGACAATGATCAGAAAAGTAAAATACACAAACACACACACATTGTTTTCTCTCAAATGAAGCTCTGGTACCAGTTATAAGAATACAGTAATGACCAATTGATATGTGTCAATTACGGCTTTGTTGAAATAATGGCTAACAACAGACACATCAACAAACATACAAAGCTTGTGTTTGTCGAAAGGGGAGCTTCATCTGAAATAAATAAAATGTTAATATTGAAAGAAAAATAAGAGGTTTCGGGCTTTAAATTTTGAACAGCATTATTTTGGTTGCATATATATATTTTAAGAAAAAAATATGGTATAAAATGAAACTTAATTAGACGTGCAATCAACCAGCATTCAATATGAACAAGATAAATGCATAAGAAGAAATCGATTAAAATTGCAATTGTATTATCATTTTATAAAACTAAAATGCCTTTAAATAGCAAAGACATTTCCACAATTTTCAACAGATTCATCTCTGTTATCATTTCAGTTGAAGGAAATATTATAACGCTGCCTCCCTCGTGTTAGAGTCGGCCACCAGAGATTACAGGTTTCATAGAAAAGGGAATTACTAACCGGTATTCTTTATAACAGTAAAATGTAAAGCCCGACGTCTAATTGGAATACCGTCGAACAAACACACTTTATAGATTCGTTAAACCTATTTTTCTAGAGGTCTATCTATTTTATATATGATTAAGAATAACAGACATGAAATATAATAGTTTTGATCATTCATTTTACAATTATACAATTATACACGCGGAGAGAATAGCTGTACAGGCTCTGTCATTGGTCTGGTCGGATCCCCGGTATGGTTGGTCTAATACATTATATATGTAGAACTCGGAGGTGCGATGGAGACGCTGATGTGCAATGGTCACGCCGAAGTGCGACGGGTCACGCTGAAGTGCGACGGGTCACGCTGATGTCCGATTGTATATTTTACACCTGATGGCTAGTTAACAATCTAGAGATGCTCCATTATTATGAGAAATGAATATTTTTTAATAGTAACTATATAAATTTGCATTCGTTGATTGTCTATTGTTATCCTTATATATAGTAGCAGTTGCAAACTACATGAGAGATCGTCCTCTTTGATTTTCTGCATGTGAACATAATTCTGCATTAACATTTTATCTTTACTTGGTTGCTTTCATGAGTTCCACATTTACTGTAATATAAGTATGATACGGAGAGTCTAAGGCTGTCTGCGGACCCGAATATATTTAGAGAAGGACACGCTCCATCGTACGTCAACAAAAAACTTTTATAGATTTCTTTTATAGATTTCGAAAAAAATCCGCTACATAAGGTTAACTTTCCCCTCTCCACCAACCACTCTCCGTTTCCCGTAATATTAAAAGTTTATAAGCCCATTATTAACTTTTCAGAACCCGAAAAACTACTTCTAACAAACAAATTGAATTCTTCATCGCCTTTAAAATCATTGATAATATAGTTTATACGGTCCATCGCACTTCAGCGTTACCACCATCGCACTTCGGCGTATCCATCTACAAGATGGCGTCACAATGCTACCATCGCACTCCAAAAACGCACTTCGGCGTCAAACCATCGCACATCAGCGTGACCATCGCGGTTCAGAGTCCTACATATATATCAATCAAAAATCACCACTCTGCTAACTTCGACTAGTTTTACAACTACAAGTAGCGTAAAGCTCGACCAGGCTTACAAAGGTGCCTTCAAAGAACACCTATAAAATTCGTATGTAGCCTTAATTTAACAACATTTATTTCAAATATTTATCAGCTTTAAAATACTTGCTACTATTGTCTCAAAGACACCAAGTATTTACACCCCGATTTGTCACCGACTATTTGCACCAAGATCAATCAATACAAAATTGCACCCGAACTTGTCACCGTATATTTGCACCCAAACTTGTCACCTAGATATGTCAACGATCAATTTACACCTAGACTTCTCACCCAACAATTTACACATAGCAAATGTCACCATCTTGCATCCGTAATACACTATAACTATTTGCGTTTTGGCTATAGAATTTTTAATATTAATTTAGGTGCAATTTCCTTACTTTTCCTATATCACTTAAATTATCAGACATTTTAAATTAGGCGCTTCGTAACATTCAAACAACAAACAATCACTGCTCTCCGTAGTTGATCTTTTAAATTTTATTCGCCGATCAGCCAATCACAGACGCGTTTACTTACGTTGAACCAATCAGCGGCCATCTCTCTGTTTAATGAAATTCTCGAAATGGCAAGCCAAAATGTAAACACTGGAAGTTTTGTGTAAATAAAGATGATTTCTAGCTTAATATCAATGAGAACAAATAAATTTATTCATCACGAAGGATTTTGCTCATACAGAATAACTTAAGAACACGTGTAAAAAGGTTAATATATCAAATTAACAACAGAAATATAGGTACCGGCACTCTTCCAAATTTGTCACCGCGAGCAGTCATAACATCAATTGAAACACCATAAATATAACTCATCATTCCGATAATTAACCAGGATAATATTGTTTAAGTGACAAACTATTGTTTTACCAATTCAAGCAGTTATTCCAAATTTAGGAATGACCCCATAAAGTGTTCAGACTTCGTCTGACCAACACTGATTTTTTACCAAAAGAAACACTTTATTTCTCAACATGACAATCAATATTAGTACAATTATCATATCAAATAGACTCATTTGCATAGCATAACCTTTCACAGACATCTAACCCGTATTATTATTTGTACTTAATAACAGCACAGAAAGTTATGTTCAAAAAGGGGGTGGACGGCATTACAATATCACCTTCTGACAACATTGAATTCTAATATAGAAAACATATCAGACTAGTTATTCGTCACTAAGGTTTGTAAATCACTTCCATGAACTCATTATAATAAGACAACACTTCAAAATAATAAATATTTTTACTGACAACAATGGATTGAATGATAAAAACAGACTTACTGAAGTAGGAAGACAAATCATCTATGCTCCATTTGTTTGCACTACTACCGGGCTCGTGGTCTCTATCCGAGGACCCGTCATTTGTAGGCCCGCTGTTAACTTTATCCACTTCATTAGAACCACCTACAACATGCCACACAAAAAGATAATTGCATTCTTAACTTGCAGGTAAAACAAATAGTTGTCGCAAAAAGAACGTTAAGATGGGTTTCCAGATATCTTTCGTTCGTATTTTCACAATTCCTTTCTCTTTCCTTTAATGCGACATCCTCGAAAAAGATTTATCAACACAATTGTACTAACGATCCTTTGTTTTGGTAGGGCTCGTGTTTCTAAGTCTTTAGTTTTCTATATTGTGTTTTGCAGTCTGTTGTTTTTAATTTCGTATTTTTTAAGTATTTTGTGTTTTCAGTCTGTTTTTGAATTATGATTTACAATATCCCCTGGTTTCTGTCGCCTTTCTCTTAAATACGAAATGTACTGTATCCCTAAAAAATATGTGAACCTTTTTTATGAAAACCGTGAATCCTGTCTCTTTCAGGATCGTATGTTGCTAAATTCACCAATTACTTTTGCACATTTTGTGTTTTCAGTCTGTTTTCGAATTATGATTTAGAATATCCCCTGGTTTCTTTCGCCTCTCTTTTAAATACGAAATGTATTGTATCCTTAAAAAAATATTTTAACCTTTTATTATCAAAATCGTGGTTCCTGTCTCTTTCAGGATCGTATGTTGCTAAATTTATTAATTACTTTTGCATATTTATATGTATGTATATATATATATCTTTCATTAAAAACACTGTATCAGTTATGGCATGTATGGTGGATATCACAACCTACCGCGTAAGTCGACACTTAAAACCTTCACAGTTTAATGTAAAATATTATTCTTTAGTAGATCACTGATGCCCATTTCTTACGACTTATATAAATGAAAAGTACCACCAAAATATTTTATTATGAAAACAAATCGTGACATCTTTCATTTCATATGTGTTGTAGAATGCACACCGATCTCAAATCTACTCGTTCCAAATTGAAAATATCGGAGGCAATTATTCGCCAACCAATCATTATGCTTATCACACATTGTTACAGTAATGTCATGAAAATAGTTAATAGAACCGCGTTTATACTACAAAATATTTCACTTGTCGACATGCTTTAGGTCCAATGGAAAACATTCGATACATATAGGACAACTGCTTGTATGATGGTCAATTTCAGTTCTGAAACTCTCGGGAAATTCAAAACCAAAAACATGATCTCCACAAAGGCGTGAACAACAAAATAATTTAAACAAATGCAAGACGAAAGTATGGCCAAAAAATTAAAGATTAATCACAATGAAACACTCCTCACTTCAATGGCGTTTGTGAATGGCATAGAATTTTAGTCGAGGATTTTTATTTCAAAATATGACCATAATCGAAAAATAGTTCATTTTGAAAAAATTAATAAAACTGAACTAGCTGCTAGCAAAACTTTCAAAACTAACAAGAACTTTATCTGTAGAATGACAACCGTATTTTTACTTTTTATAAGTTTAAAGCGAACAAATTAACTGAATGTGGTTGGGGTTAACGCCAATCAAAGAAGACTGTTTGTAAAGATCTCCATATTTAAAAACCATTTTGCGAATTCGTACCAATTAAACCACAGATAAGACACTAAAATGTTTAAACTACCTGGTCCCTGTCCTTGATCTGGTTTTGGCCATCCCTTTTCTGGATCTGCAAAAACAGCAAAATCAAATTAAAATTTCGGGGCCTTTTATAGCTTACTATGCGGTATGGGTTTTGTTCATTGTTGAATGCCGTTCGTTAACCTAGAGTTGTTAACTTCTATGTCATTTGGTCTCTGGTGGAGAGTTGTCTCATTGGCAATCATACCACGTCTTCTTATTTTTATATTGAAAAATTATGTGCATGTTTAAATATATAGGGAGTACACTTTAGAAATAGTATACTATTTAAAAAGATGACTCTTTTTTTATTAAAATCTGTAACAAGGAAATGATAGACCGTGAGCAGGAAAATCTACATGCAAATGGTGCATTGTTTAGGTAGAACGTAATGAAAAATCTGTATCACAGATGACCATCGACATTTTCATTGTTTCTGCTCATAATTTTGTCTTCCTCGTTTGTGACTATCGCCGGAAAGCTATTTATTACGGGACATCCACACGACATTAGCATTACAAGGGATGCTATTAGTGGAACCAAACTGATCATTTTCTATATTTTCTTTGATGTCCTCTAACTTTTGTGCTGCTTCAAACTATAAATACAGCAATATCAAAAAGAAGTTTTGTAGAATACACACCAACATAAATAAATAGATGCCAATAAACTAATCATAGATATCAGGATTGAAGTTTTGTATTTGCGCCAGACGCGCGTTTCGTCTACAAAAGACTCATCAGTGACGCTCGAATAAAAAAAAGTTAAAAAAAAGGCCAAATAAAGTACGAAGTTGAAGAGCATTGAGGACCAAAAATTCCTAAAAGTTTTGCAAAATACAGCTGAGGTAGGAAAGCCTTAGTATTTCAAAAATGTAAAGTTTTGTAAACAGTTAATTTATAATTATGACCATATCAATGATCATTCGTGTCAACACAGAAGTGATGACTACTAGGCTGGTCATACCCTCAGGGAATAAAAATAAACCTTATTGAAGTCCCTTTTAAATGAGACTGTACACCAACTATCAAGATAAAGAACATTTACTAAATTTTGATATACCAGGAGACATGGGGGTAAACTTTAAGAAATGGCATCCCAACGGCCCCTTAAAATCACTGACGTCATAGGGTCTTACGTTCTAACTATAAACACTTTCTATGTAATTATGGACAACACAAATGCCGGTTATCAGCAATGCGCATTTGGTGCAGTAAAATTGGTACAGTTAACGTTAGTATTTGTTTTCCAGAATTCGTTGGGCCATTTTTCTCTCATTGTCACCAACCCATACCCTTTCTACTCCAGGCTGACAATGAATTAATATTCATTTACATTTGTTTTAATAGTATATCTTTGTTTAATTACAAAGATGTTAGAGCAACGTCTAATCATGTTGAAATAATCAATCAATCCAAGACCGTATGTATGTCTAATTCTACAAATTCATAAAACGAGATTTTATTAGGAACAGCTCAATACTTACAACACCTTTCTTTGGCTTCATCAGTGTGGGTTAAGCAGTCATAGTATCCATCACACATGAACTCCTCCAAGATACATCTATCTTCTCCACATGCAGCATAGCCTGGTTTACATTCCTCTATCATAAGATACGATATCCCATATGATTGTAATCAGTTGTGATAAAGAATTTCTTTTCCTAATGTACGTTTTTTATTTCCGAAGTTTAAATGAGTGATTGAAAGTTTTTAAATTAAAGTCCATTGAGTAATTATACCCCACATCTCGTTTTAATGAGAGAAAAACACCTTGCATGACGACGTGATAGGTGGTTCACGGAAACGGTAAATATCTGAATGGATTTTGAAAAAATCGTCAAAGATACCAGACTTATAAATTGTTGCTTTTACGCTCAACAACAATACTATATTCATAAGCATGATCGTCACCGCCACAATCGATTTGTTCTGTAAAATGCTGTTAGATAATATACCAGAAAATGTGGACTGAAATGCAATTCACTTATATACATCTACTTACCCTTAATTGGTCGATCTGGGGAAAAAAGAAATAACCATTAGTTTAATATTCAAGAAAATACAGTTCCGATGAGTGTACACGTCAAGTTTTAATAACATTAGATATACTTAAAAACAAAGGTTTCACTCACAAAAACAAGAGTCATTACAATTGGCAAAACTTAATGAGGCATCATTAACACATTCAATTTCCAATCTTGTTGCTAATATTTCACAGTATTCATTACAGTCAATGCTTTACCGACACGAAAATTCCAAAAAAATAATATTTCCATAATGCAATACATTTCTTTCGTCATTAATTCAAATAATGCAAAAAAATATCTATACATGTAATTCAAACACATCAATTGATATGGTTTTGGATTTTCAAACATTTTGGCCTCATTATTAGTCGAAATTCGCGTCTGGTGCGGTAAAATTTGTTCCGTTATTGTAATTTATTATGATCTATTTCAACTAAGTACATTTGGATTTTAATCTTTTAAAATAAGTCAATAAATGAATACCACAGAAAAGTTCATCCTCTTCATCTGGACAGTCTCGGATACGATCACAAAGTCTGTTGGCTGGTATGCAAGTTCCAGTCAAACACTGGAAATGTGTTGGTGAGGAACATGCTGTAAACAAATAAAATATGTAGACAAAGTATTTTTAAAGCAATCTACTGTTATTTTGATGTATTATGTATTAAAAAGACATAAAGCAGCGATACAACAAGCTTTATTGTAGCTGAACATAATTTGACGTGGAGCTAACATCAATGGGGAAGTAACACTGTATCATCGCAAATTATAAATAAGTATTACACATTATCACATGTATGTTATAAGTTAAGGAAAAAGTAAAATAACAAAAATACCGAACTCCGAGGAAAATTCTAAACGGAAAGTCCCTAAGCAAATGGCAAAATCAAAAGCTCAAACACATCAAACGAATGGATAACAACTGTCATATTCCTGACTTGGTACAGGCATTTTCTTATGTAGAAAATGTGAATTTCTGTATAGTAACGTAATTGGTCTCGATATTTCTATGCGACGCAGTATAATTTGTATCACTGGTCTGTTCTCTTTTGTTATTAATGATGTTATGATAGAGTTGATATTGTTGTGATGTCATATCAAAATTTTATCATAAAATCAAAGGATTATTGCAATAGAATTTGCAAATACATTGCAACCTCGTCCAATATTATATCATAATTTAATGATATTTATAATTTTTTGTGCAACAATATTAAATATAACTTACGACAGTCCTGTTCATCTTCAGCGTCCATTCCACAATCAATGTAGACGTCACATCTTTTTGCAATAGACAGACATGTTCCATCATTGCATTGGAATTTGAATGGGTTGTTCTTACAATCTTAATATTTCAATATAAAAAGTGACAAATGTTAAACACCAACTATGCATATCATTATGTATTCATCTCATGAAAACATTACCATAATTCAATGCGAAACTGTTCAAAGTTGATATGAACTTCAAGGGCCATTGTCTATAATTCTAAACATGACTTGATGTCGGCGTTGCATAAAAATCCGGATTGATCATCTCAATATCAATTTTTTATCAAATATAAACTATATAAGCCATATAAGCGGGAGGTTTGGCTAGCCATAAAACCAGGTTCAACCAACCATGTTTTCTTAAAATGTCCTGTACCAAGTAAGGAATACGGCAGTTGTTATCAAATAGTCCGTTTCTATGTATGTTGGCGTTTGTTTTTGTAGCAGTTCAGTGTTTATGTTGTTCCGTCGTTTTCCTCTTATGATTGATGTGTTTCCCTCGGTTTTGGTTTGTGACCCGGATTTGTTTCAGTTAAATCGATTTATGACTATTGAACAGCGGTATACTACTGTTTCTTTTAAATATAAGGAGATATTGTATGATTGCCAATGAGACAACTATCCACCAAAGTTCAAACAAATTGGATGTAAGCAGTTATAGGTAACAGTACGGCCTTCATTCAGTTGAAAAAGGATTAACTCATCAGATCGATAAAAAGTAGAAAAAACATCAAACAAAAACTCAGACCTGAGATTTGAGAGTACTCGCAGTTACTGACAGCTAGTTCAAAGCCAATAACAACTAATAAAAAAATCATGTATCTAAGACTAAAATATCAATCTTATAGTACACTTATATTACGAATGGGTACAAAATTTCAGCATTAATATATTTTGAGGCAGATATTTTGATATGAACTATTGAAAATTATTTTCTTCTCAGTACACTTTTAAATGATGAAAATTATACATTTCATCAATCAAATTCAATTGCTTAATAGCTCATAAGACTGTAACATCAATATTTTATTTGAAGTCACATTGATAGGTCATGCAACCATAACGAAAAAGCTAAATCTGCAATTCATTTATATCGTATTTCTTAATTATGTTTGTTTGTTTCCAGAGCTTAGATGATAGTGCTTTCTAAATTTCAAATATAACTTTTCTTATTTCAGTAATTTGTATACATTATTGAACCAGTTATAAAAAGATATGAAGAAACTTACCACACTTTTCTTCATCCCACCCTGTTATACAATCCACAGTTCTGTCACAAATGTAACTGTTACTAATGCATTTGCCGTTATCATCATCGTCACATCTTGAGTGGGTTTTAAGGTCACATGCTGAATAACCAAAATGTTCATAGTAGATGAAAGTCAAATAATACCTTAGTTTTGAACTTTCAAATTCAATCATAGTCAAAATTTACAAAAGTAATTACACAATAAGCTGTAAAATCGAATATCCATCTTTCGAAACAAATCGAGTATTTACAGACCACCATCCTGAATCAGAATAAATTATATGCCACTTGACGTCCATACACTATAGAACCATCTACCTAGTGTTTTTGCAACACAAGTTTCTTTTCAATGATATCTATTTCTACTTACAGTTTAGTTAAATACTATTAGTATACTTCATGTCAAAATGCCAGATTTTGATTGGTTGATACGAGGGAGACAATTTACTCTATTCCATGGCAAATACTCTATTATCCTTCACGGAGACGCTTGCTCAAATGTGCGCTTTAATAAATACGGATGATTGTTATGTGTAAGACGACATGGTTTATTACTTTGAATTTGAATTTGAAATTTGATAGACAGTAATAACAGAACATTCAGTATAATAAATAAATTATTAAATAACACATAGCCGAGAGGGTGATAGAGCAGATTGTTACCCCTCGAAAAGACATTGTCAACCTTGGCTTCGCCTCAGTTGACAATGTTTTCTCGGGGTAACAATCTGCTCTATCACCCTCTCAGATATGTGTTATTTATATAATGAACTGCGAATAAGCTTCATTCAATATAAAATATTTTACCTATAGCAACACCAAAAACGTTTCAAAAATTTGATATCTTTTTTTTTTGCAGTGATACCCCTTCACATACACGGATTGTTCTTATGAGTCCTTACGGCTCGCAAACTTGTAGTCAATAGCAAGTATCCGTAAAAAAACTTGCTAGTATCCGTACGTAACTAGCAACAACCCGCAGACAATCTTAAGGATCCGTGAAAGGAGAGGCAAACTTTTGGACATGTCAAAAAAACTTATTACGATTGTCCATGGATTAGGTTTTCCGTAAATAAATCGTAACAATCTGTAAGTATCTATCGTAAACTGCTCGCAACAACACGTAACCATCCGTAAACTACTCATAAGAATCTGTAAATGACTCGTAACAAATATTTTAAAGATTTCTTACGGTAAGTTAACGATTTGTTTACGGATTATTTACCTATTATTACAAGTGCTTGCGTGTTGCTCACGTTTTCATTCGGGTCGTGTTACAATAGCTTTACTTATTACGAGCAATTTACGTGAAGTTATGAGTACTTTATGAAAATATACGTATACTTTACGTATTCTTACGTATTGTTTACGATTTGGAGAAAGGTATAAAAGCTGCGAAATCGTAAGGACTTGTGTAAATACTCATAACTAACTCGTAACTATTCGTAACAACACATTAACAGGTCCTAACTAATACATAAAAGCTCTGATGAATAGTAACATTCTGTAATATACTCGTAACAATCCTTTAAAAGCTCGTACAATGCCAGAAAGTTTTTCGTAGTTATTCGTGACAACTCGTTACAATTCGTGGAATTTTACCGTAAATACATCGTAATAACTCGTAGCAACTCTTAAATCGGTCGTAAAAGAGGCCAAATCGTAAGAATCCATAAATTCGTGCGATCCATTAATACTTGTGAGAAAAATTTGTGTATGTGAAGGGGCATAAGCAGGTGATGACATAGAAATCCTTTCAGACCAGTTTGCTTAAACTCATATTACAGTTTTAATAAGAATTGAAAAAAGGAAAAATAATATGTCTGCTGTGTTGCATTTACCTAGGTAAAACTCATACTAAATAATTGGGATGAGGAAAACCAAGGTATTACGGACCCGATAAGAATAACAAAATTTATATTAGAGAACATTGCTTAATTGCGACATAGAAGTAAAATTCACGAATTTGTTTAATAGAAATAAAAGAATTAATTGATAATTTACCGTTAAACATAAGTATTTATTGTTGGTTGGATAACACCTTCGGGGAATGACCATTTCGGCATAAACTATCGGTTCGAAGTTATGGTTGTAAATATCGCCCATATGAATCTTTTACGAAATACTAAGGCAAATATATGTCATCATTACCACAAATAGGTGCAAGCCTCGTTTTAGTTCAAATGTACACAATTTTCTCGTTGAAAATTGAAGGAAACAAGAATGTGTCCATAGTACACGGATGCCCCACTCGCACTATCATTGTCTATGTTCAGTGGACCGTGAAATTGGGGTCAAAACTCTAATTTGGCATTAAAATTAGAAAGATCATATCATAGGGAACATGTGTACTAAGTTGTTTCAATTTGATTGAACTTCAACTTCATCAAAAACTACCTTGACCAAAAACGAAGACAGTCTGTAAAATTATAAAATCAAAACTACGATATAAGTATTGAATATAATTTAGTCATTTTCTCCCTTTCTTTTTTAGCTCTCGTATAGTAGTGGACGAACTTACGACAGTCCATTTCATCTTTCATATTTGCGCAATCTGCTATCTCATCACATCTACGATCCTTAACTATACACTTCCCATCTCCACAGTCAAAAGCATCAGGACTGCATTGATTAGTGTCAGAATCTACAAAAGTTTTCATAACTCCTTATACCAAACATTTTAACAAAAAAAAATCTTTCCTACACCTTTGTGAAATCAAAAGATGAAGACATAAGAGTTATATCATCAGCAGGTGTATACAATTTAAATGTAAAAATTCATAAGGGGTTCCGCAGAACCCTGTGTCTCGCCTGCTATTGCTGCTGTTAGTGTTAAAGTGTAATGCTGACTTAAAAAGTGACTCCATTTATCAGTAAAAAACAGAATTAAAAAAAAAATTCTTTGGATGCTCTTTCTTGGTCTTGAAGATTAACTTTTGTCCAAGTTTCATAACAATCCATGACGGTTTACACATTTATCATGTCAAACAAATTTAATCCCAGACTGTCTGTAATTGAAGTCTATCTATCAGAAAAATACTAAAAATGAAAAAAATATATTTTCAAAGGTTTGCTTCAGACATTATCTATTAATCATTAAAAAACGTCTGCCAAAGTTTCATAAAACTCTACGTAGGTTTGACATAGTAATTGATGTGTAACAAACTTTAACCCCAGACTGTATCTACTTTTTTAACATTAAACAAACAAAGTCCATTTATCAGTAAAATACGGACAATTGAAAAGAAATATTTTCAAAATTTCGCTCTGGATACTGTACTTTGGTCATAAACAAGCTTCTATCCAAATTTCATAAATTTCCATGAAGGTTTGGCTTCTATCCAAATTTCATAAATTTCCATGAAGGTTTGACAAAGTTTTTGATGACTGAAAAACTTTAACCTCAGACTGAGCCTAAGTGTTAACTGTAAAACAATTAAGTTCACTTATCAGAAAAATACGGAAAAATGAAAATAAATATTTTCAAAATTAAGCTCTGGATACTGTCTGTTGGTCATAAATAAGCTTCTGTCCAAATTTCATAAAATTCCGTGAAGGTTTAACAAAGTTATTGGTGACTGAAATACTTTAACCTCAGACTAAATATAAATGTTAACTGTAAAAAAAACTAAGTCCATTTATTAGTAAAATATAGAATAAAATGCTCCGCTTGATACAGCTTTGCATTTGGATTGTGATTAAATATTTGACACAGCATAGGTTTCTGACACAGAATAAATGTGGTCTAAGAACTTAAAAATTTTAAATTGGACATTCACCTATTATGGTCTAATATCCAAAATCTAAATAAATGGTTAGATTCAGCATATCAAAGAACCCCAAGAATTCAATTTTTGATGAAATCAAACAAATTTTAATTTTGGACCCTTTTGACCTCAATGTGGACAAAGTTGATAACGGGGCCCAAAAATCAAAAATCTAAATACATGGTTAGATTCAGCATATCAAAGAACCCCATATATTCAATTTTTGTTGAAATCAAACAAAGTTTAATTTTGGACCCCGATTTGGACCAACTTGAAAACTGGGCCCATAATCAAAAATCTAAATACGTGTTTAGATTCAGCATATCAAAGAACCCTAAGAATTCAATTTTTGTTAAAATCAAACTAAGTTTTATTTTGGACCCTTTGGACCTTAATGTAGACCAATTTGAAAACGGAACCAAAAATTAAGAATCTAAATACACGGTTAGATTCGGCATATCAAAGAACCCAAATAATTCAATTTTTGATGAAATCAAACAAAGTTTAATTTTGGACCCTTTGGACCTCAATGTGGACCAATTTAAAAACGGGGCCCAAAATCCAAAATCTAAATACACGGTTAGATTCAGCATATTAAAGAACCCCAAGAATTCAAGAATAAAACCCCATTGAAATTGGTCAAGAAATAAGCAATTTATACGAAGTATCTTCTTTTGCACAATACTGTGCAATTAAATATTTCTTGCTATTGCGCAATACTGTACAATTGACAATTTCTTGCTATTGCGCAATATTGTGCTATTGGATATTTCTTGCTATTGCGCAATCCTGTGCAATTGAAGATTTCTTGCTATTGCGCAATACTGTGCAATTGAAGATTTCTTGCTATTGTGCAATACTGTGCAATTGAAAATTTCTTGCTATTGCACAATACTTATTATATAATAATTTACACATCCTGTTTGGTGTGTATCTCCCACCATATCATTATTATTTGCTTTTAAATATAAATCAGAAATAACCAACTTAAAATGGAAAATTTTAAAAGAAAAAAAAAAAGGAAAAAAAAAGAAATCCCCCCCCCCCCCCCCAATTTTTTGAACCCCCTTATGATTCATCACCCCCAAACTTAATCCTCACCTTCCCTTTGTGGTATGGTACCTTGCAGTACAATTTCAGAGAGATCCATACACTTGAACACAAGTTATTGTCTGGAAACTAGAAAAATGTGTTTTTTGGCCCCTTTTTGGCCCCAAATTCCTAAACGTTTAGGGCAATTACCCCCAAACTCAAACCCAGCTTTCCCTTTGTGATATGGAACCTTGTAGTACAATTTCAGAAAGATCCATACACTTACACACAAGTTATTGTCCTGAAACTAGAAAAATGCTTGTTTTTTGCCCCTTTTTGGCCCCTAATTCCTAAAATATTGAGGCAATTACCCCCATCATCATCCCAGCCTTCCCTTTGTGGTATGGTACCTTGCAGTACAATTTCAGAGAGATCCATACACTTGAACACAAGTTATTGTCTGGAAACTAGAAAAATGCTTATTTTTGGCCCCTTTTTGGCCCCCAATTCCTAAACGTTTCGGCAATTACCCCCAAACTCAATTCCAGCTTTCCCTTTATGATATGGAACCCTGTAGTACAATTTCAGAAAGATCCATATACTTACACACAAGTTATTGTCATGAAACTAGAAAAATGCTTGTTTTTTTGCCCCTTTTTTGGCCCCTAATTCCTAAAATTTTGAGGCAATTGCCCACAAAATCAATCCCAGCATTCCTTTTGTGATATGGAACCTTGTGGTACAATGTCAGAGAGATCCATACACTAACACACAAGTTATGTCTGGAAGATACAAAAATGCTAATTCCTTTACTGTTGGTACCATAACCCCCAAAATCAATCCCAACCTTCCTTTTGTGGTATTGAACCTTGTGGTAAAATTTCATAGAGATCCATTCACTTAAACTAAAGTTAGAGTGCGAAAACCAATGTGTCTTCGGACGACGCCGGACGACGCCAGACGACGACGACGACGACGACGACGACGACGACGACGCCAACGTCATACCAATATACGACCACAAAAATTTTTTTGCGGTCGTATAAAAATGAAAATAAATATTTTCAAAATTTTTCACTGGATACAACATTTAAGTCATAAACAAGCTTCTGTTCAAATTTCATAAAATTCCATGTAGGTTTGACAAAGTTATTGATGAATAAAAAAAACTATAACCACAGACTGAACCTAAATGTTGACGCCGCCGACGCCGACGACGGAATCTAGGATCGCTATGTCTCGCTTTCGTGAAATAAATTTCGCAGGCTCGACAAAAATCAGTTCTGTTGTATTTGGTAAAATTGTAGTTATTGATAGAATGTTAACTTATCACTTGCTTAATTATAGAAATGTATAAACTAAATCTTTACAAATCTAGAACAATGAATCATGGTTGATGATACCACCGGAACTAGGTAATAGTCTATCCAAAGTTTTATAAACTCTTTGCTCAAATATTAATTACTAGTCAAATTGCTAGAATAATAATACCAAGATATCATAAAATAAACGGAGAATTAAAGTCGGATATAAGTATTGCAAACATGTAAGACATTAGATTAGAAAGAAATATTTGATCAGGGATGGGCTCGAGTGTCGGTTTTGTTGTTACTGAAATCTGTACCTGTATTTTTTTAGATAGTACATTGATATTTCATGTATATGTTAGGGGTAATAAGTGAAATTAGGCATTAAGCTTAAACCCTAGGCAATAAGCTAACGCCTCGGCAGTAAGTCTATTGCCTAATAATGTTAGTTATTACTCTTAAATCTTAGGATTTAAACTTAAATCCTGAAAATTATGTCCAGGCATTAATGTTAATACCCAAATGTAAATGAGAGTAAATAAAAAGAAAGTTATTCAAAGTTAAAATACATTTGGTACATAATTAAAAAAATAAGAACTGAAGTTTAAATGTGAATTACCTAAAATAAAATAATTAGTAAACTATTGATAACAAAACTCATTGAATATACCTCTTAAAATATATGTAAACTTGTTGGATAGTTGTCTCATTGGCAATCATACCACATCTCTTTATTTTAATATTGATAGAAAATTGTATTGAAATTTATTTGTTACCACTTGGTGCGGAGATATTGCAAAGTCTTAAGTTTCTAGCATTTTCATCTGTGATCGTTCAATACATTTGTGTAGAACAGAATTTTTTTGTATATGGACGAATTTTATTCCAATTGACCACTTAGTTAATTCGTTTTCCCCCATCCATGCAGTAAGCATGCCATAACTATTTCTGTTTGACCACTCAAACTACCCTGTGATTGGCGATGTATTGGCTTCCAGTGAACAGTAACTAGTTCTGGCCACATTAGCATTAATTCGGATATAACAAAAACTGTAAATTCACGACTTTGGCACTTTGCTGTTCATGTGGCACACCAAATATTGTGAAAACATCAATTAAATTAGAAGCCATCCTTTGAAACACTTTTTGACGCAAGAGCTCTAATAGTACAAAATTTTGGTATGTGATCTTGGTACACCATTAGACATTATAGTTTCCATCTGACTTTGATTGGAAATCCATTAAATCAACCTGTCCTCTTCCGTATAACTCTTTAGATAAGATGGGTTTTACTACTACCCCTTCCCTATGCGCTTTTTATTGTGTTATAATTTTAACAAAATGGAAGAAATGGTACATGGAAAATGTTTGCAATCCATTATTAGGTTGATTAATATATTATACGGTCTACAATAATAATGGGCCGCTATGACCTATTTCTTTATGTGTTTTCCCAAAATACCACACAATTCCTCTAGAAAATAACATAAACTTTGAAATTTCCATCATCATTCTTGTTTCCTTTAGTAACAAGTCATTCAAACCTTCAATGTTAAAAAATGTCATACCATTTTAGTTGTAATAGTCTATAGCTGCCTTCTTTTCTGTTGCCAAAAATTTAATATTTGCCAAATGATCATCGTACTTTTCCCTTGGGTATATGATCTTTGTTTTTCCTGATTCAAATTTAGATTCCGGAAAGATTCAAGAAATGTGTTGTCGCCTAAATGCTAATAATCCAAATAAAGACTAAACAGGCTCCGTGTTGAAGGCCGTACTTTGACCTATAATGGTTTACTTTTACAAAGTGTGACTTGGATGGAGAGTTGTCTCATTGGCACTCATACCACATCTTCTTATATCTATTTAAGAACATTTATATATTTAATAAAACCGATGGAAAGATAATGTAACTGGCAACAATTCATATCTACAGTTGTCTATTTGTGACCAGTTCAAACCGGCTCGATTAGTGAAGAGTGAATTTTCTTTAGATAACTTTCACATAGAATCTTCAATTTCCCCTTTTTCAATTTGACACAATTACTTATCTAAAACTCATTATTTTTGCAATACCACAAAGAAATACGAGAAGTTATGCTTTGAATACGAAAAATTGAAGATCTTTTAAATGAATGTATAAAATTGAGAATGAAAATGGGGAATGTGTCAAAGAGACAACAACCCGACCATAGAGCAGACAACAGCCGAAGGCCACCAATGGGTCTTCAATGCAGCGAGAAACTCCCGCACCCGGAGGCGTCATTCAGCTGGCCCCTTAACAAATATGTATACTAGTTCAGTGATAATGGACGTCATACTAAACTATTAATTTTTGGAATATAATTTTTAAATATCATTCATAAAGAATATTTCATCGAATGAACATGTATTTGGAATATAAAACAATTATCCCCAAATTTAACTTATTTCCTGAAATGATGTTTGGCAATAGGTTGAATAATCTTCATCAGATTTCAGGAAATAAGCTTAATGCTTGAAAATTTCAGGCAATAACTTAATTCCTAGGCGTTAGCCTATTACCTAGGATTTAAGCTTAGTGCCTAATTTCACTTATTGCCGCTAACATATACATAAATCTTGTAAATATACCAAATGAACCAAATGGGCATAAAATAACACGGAATGTGATTATGTAAAAGTTGAATTGACATAACGAATGTAAGACTATGAGAAACTCTGACTAAATGGAGACAAATATTAGATGAATTCAATGATAAATGTCTGCTCAGATAGACGATGGATATGCCTTTTGTCGTAACAACAATCCCGTCCTCTTTTCCACTAATGTGACATCATTGATAGAGACTTTGTCACCAAACTTTTACTTAAATTAGCAAAACGACGGGTGTCACATGTGGAACAATATCTGCTTACACTTCCGGAGCACGTGAGATCACAAAGGGTTTTGTTGGGGTTCGTGTTGCTCAGTCTTTAGGTATCAATGCCTTTGAAAAACACTTATTATTTTTGGTATGTAAACCATGTTTTATATAAGTTAGACGGTTTAGCGTTCACTTACTTTCATTGTCATTTGATTAAGTAGAAAAAAAACTACCACACTTATAGAACCTTAAGTGAGTAAACTGACATACCCCACGCCCCTTGTAAAGGAGAAAAACTTCTTGTGACATAATGGCATAGTTGATTCTGTTTACTTTCAGGAATGATTTTTTTCTGTTATGAGTTTAGACAATAATGTTGTCTTAAACACATCTACGTTTAGAAACTATGATCTCGACCTTAGATCAAGTGATTTCAAAATCAATAGGGATCTAACACTTATCATATGTTACCATATATCAAAGTCAGGTTTGAATCCCATTTTTAGTTTTTGATTCGACATTGAGAAACCTCTTTTTCTGCACAAATTTTGGTCTATTTTAGATAACTATTTAATTGACCTTTGAGTTGTTGACCTCAAAATCTACCGAGAGTTTCCTCTAATTATACATGAATGACGTAAGTCTTTAAAATGCGACAGACATTAGTTTAGCAGGAAAAGTTAAATTACGGATGGACTTGAGTGTCGATTTTTTTGTACGAATTGTACATGAAATATGACTATTAGAGAAAGATGATATGGTATGGAATGGTGAAAAAAATTAAGGAAAAACAAAGAGACTAAAACGGTGAATGTTTGCTCAGATATAAAATATTTCGACAGGACAAAATCAATCTAATGACACAACAAAACAAAATACAAATAACAAACCACAGTAAGTTTCGTCCCACGCCGTCGCACAGTCTTGTAATCCATCACAAATCCATTCTTTCAATATGCATTTTCCATGATTATTGTCATTACATCTGACATGTGTATTGAAATCACATCCTTGATACGAAAAAAATATTTTGCAATAAATAATAACTTAAAACTTAAAAAATATGTTTTAAAATCAGAACCTTGTTTTATAGAAATAAAGAAACAAATAAAATCTACAAGTCTAAATTGAAAACAACGTTCAAACCTATGATTGCGTTGGATAAAAACCACAATTTTTATATGTGTGCATGCAAATATATATATATTTCATCTCAATTTTAGCCCAACAAAGTTAGATCTGTAAATTTGCGTTATCAAATTTTTGTTCTTCCCTCAGCGGGATTCGAACCCTTGCGTCTGTGACATCGTGGCCACACCGCCTGCACCGTGGCCAGCGCCCTTGCCCACTCGACCACCTAGGCTACATAAAAATATAGATTTGGTGGTCGATGTGATGCTTTTCCTCGTCGGCTTTATCTAGGTTTGTAACACAGTACATGATGTATAGTGGAAAGTAGATGGTGTACCTTCAGATCGGCTATTTTGTTTGTCGTAAAGGATGATAATGTGAATTAACATGCCGCCACATCAAATTGTTTTTAAATTTTATTATACACGTCTAAACATGTGACAACTTTATTACTAACTTTCTCCATCGGATAACACGTGGTAATAATACAGGGCTAACACCATAATATATATATATATATTTCATCTCAAATTTACATATATATATAAAAGTCTATAAAAAAGACCAACCAGCAAATTAAAAATGTACCGGATCGTCTAGAATAGACAATACTGCGCAGATAAAGAAAAAATTATATAAGTCTAAAGATTTGACAACGGTACTACTATAAGATGGTAATATACGAAGATGATGTTTTAACATCGTGTTGACAAATATTTCGGCTTAAAAAATTGCCCGAGAACACATTTATTTCGTAGTGCATTTCTTTTAGACAATAAAGTCGAATTAAAAAAATCGCACCTGCTCTATCTCAAAAAGATTTTTACAGTGTAATGTACTACTATTGGGACAAATAATATCAAAATTATAGAAAAGTCTTCCAGCTCTAACTCAAAATATTGACAATTCTATGTTAAGGGGGTCTAAAATTAAATTTGACAGCTTAAGACATTCTAGTTTTTGCCCTTTTTTAACTGGACCAAATCACTACTTAACATAAAGATTCAGCACCCAAATTTTTTTCACATGTAATTTCATCCCCTTACTTAATATTTCATGCATAAAATATAAAGAAATAAATTTGGAAGGGTATGAAAAAAATTTGCAACCTATACACTGTCCACACTAGGGTCTATATTCGTAGACAACGAAAATCTAAGGACGATAACTGTGTCCTCGGACCAAATAGCCTTCGTCAACGTCAATAATTTTAACAATACTATATATTGCCAAAAACATATCTGGTGGGAGTTCTTCATTAGCAGATTAATTACTTTCAGTCTGTTTTTCGTAATTAGTAACATTTTTGATACTGTATTTTTTGGTTGTGTTTTTCATAGCCATGCTGAAACCTCATAAATAGTTGTTTTTAGTCTTTAGGAATATCATACAGATTTCTGCTTTAAAGAATTTGGAGTAGATAATAGACTTGTCTAGATCATGGCGATATAGAGCTTTTCATACAGTGTTCATTTGTTAATGGTTGAAGACCAAATGTTGAATGCTTGTCAATTGTAAATGTTGTTGGACTCCTGTCGCTTCTGTATTATGTTTCCCTTATTTTCTACATACACATGATAAATGTGAGATGTTCAAAACATACAATATAACCAGATAGAAATGAAATCTACAAAAGCACGTTAACAAAAAGAATTTATTTCTGCTATAATATTAAAGTATACTTATAAAAACAGTGTCACAATGGAACAAATAGAATTGTTATTTTTCAATCTATTTTCATTTTGTTTTCAAGCAGGTAGTCGATTGTTATATTCCAAACAAATGTCGAAAATTGCAGATCTAAAAGAAGCATACGCGATTGGGTATAAGGGAAAATATATTTTCATATGACATTATAATATCATAACCACAAGACTTAATGTATAAATTTCGTGATTCATTTTGAACTCAATCTTTGGAAAAATTGCATAGACTCATGGTAAAGAATGAGTATGAAGTATGTATTTATGAAATAAAAGCATTCCACACACATTCAACTAAAAGCAGAGGAATGGAGGTTTTGTTGTTCTTCATGTCTTACATATACGAGACATAGATAATCCTTTAATTCGGAGCAAAAGCTCTCGCAACGTACACTCAAAGTAATCTGTAATTTTATAAAAATAAAGAATATAAATATACACATTCGCAGGGATACTTTACGCTTTATGCATTAAAAAGGAGACTTCAAGATGCCAACGTATATTCAAAAACCATAATTCGATGACAACCTCACAATACCATGGCCAAAATAAAACATTCGAAAAGCCAATGAACAGTATACAAAACACAACACAGATGACAAGAGACTGAGCATTACGAATTCCAACCACATTTGCTCCAAATAGACCATTATTCATAAGAGACTTCAAACTTAAAATATAAGACGAAAAAAAAAAGAAAAGAAATCAAATTCAAACGTAAAGAAATGCATTTTAAATCATGTTTTCTAACTACATATCATTTAAATGGCATCATTTTCTTCTGGGGGTATTGGGTAAAGAGAGGGACAAAAAGGGTAAAAGGTAACTATATTGAAATATAATATAAGATATACCGCAATTATCTTCATCCCATCCAGATTGACAGTCACTAATTCCATCACAAATCCAAGTTTTATTGAGACACATTCCATCGTCACTTGCATCACACCTTGCATGATAGTCCATGTTACATGCTGTATTGAAATTTAAAAAAATCAGTACAATCGTGACAAGATATACAAACTTTATCTCTATACATACCAACGCTTACAATCAATAAGTTTTCCTCCATCTTCAGTTTTACATAATGAGATATCATAGAAATTAAATGATTAAATTAAACACGCAAAACAAACCCCTAATAAGTTTTCACTCTATTAAGGGATTTTCACAAAGATATTGAGATTAATAATTGATAACGAAAAAAAAAATTACACATCCAGATAAAATAAGATTCTAAATGTATCCATAAGTGGCAAAACATCATATCATGAACTAGAAAATCCGTTTCCGGAAAGTGAGTTTAGTAAACAAATTTTAATCTAAAATAATTTCTTTTTGGTAATTGTATTTTCTCCCCTGGTTTATTCATTGTGTACAAAAAAATCAAGTTCAATGACAAGAAAAGAATAAAACATTTGTTCCCATTCAATTGAAAATGTGCATTTTTTCATACAGGCACTTTGTCAAGTATACATTTTTGTAGAAGCATTATCAACGAGATTTTACGTCAAATTTGTCACTTGGTTGAGTCTTCAAAAATTGGAAGATCAAAAAGCATTAAATTTGACTCAATATTATTCCACATCAAACAATATACAAAGGTGAAAAAAAGGTCACTATACTTTACCAATATTCAAATCTCCATTGACATTTTCTTAAAGATATCTGGTTTTTTTTTAATATGCATTGCAGTTTCAGTTTTATTGTAGTGGCTTTTGTACTGACTTTGTTTACTACTTTAAGAATAAAACATCTATTATTTATTACTTTTGTGGTATTCAAATAAACGTAAGTTAAAAACGAATAAAAAGTTTTTATTACTTTACTTTCTTGTGAAATTACGTTTTTTCACTTTTATTTTCGTCAATTTACAAAATATTTTTATAACTCTTTTTATTTTGTCAATTGCGTTATTGTTTGTTTTTTTGCATCTTAAATTCTTAATGACATATTCTTAAATCTCGCACTTTGTTAAGTCTTTCGCAGCTTCAGTTTTATTTTCATTGCAGGGATTTTAATTTCTATTATTGATACTACCTTAATATTAAAAACCTTTTTTTCCTTTTCTTGCATTACTAATCATTTCTTTTTCCTGCTTTATTCAAACTAACATACCACATTCAAATTCATCCCAACCAGTCTCGCAATCTTCCCATCCATCGCAGACCCAATCTTTAGATATGCATTTTCCAGGTCCTGGGCTATTACATCTTACTTCTGTGTCAGGATTACATTCTAAATTAAACAAAAATATTTAAATGTATAGTAGATGTACAGTTTATATTGAAACTGGTGTATTATTGACTGCCAGACTTGTCACCTAGTTCGGCTATTTGTTTCCAATTTATGTATTGGCAACACAACATTTCAAAATGTTCTACGCTTGCTTAATGTGTTATAATAAAAAAGAAACAATAATTTCCTCGTGTTCTTTTTTTTTTCCAGTAGCACTTAGTGACCATTTATGATATAATTATTTCTAATGCACCTAATTATCTTTCGCCTCTCATTTATTTAAATGACTTAATCGCTAAACGCGTGTAATGTTTATTGGTGTTTCATATTATGATTAGTGTTTCATTGTTGTTGATATTTTTTTCTGGTCAATATGTTCTCTATATCTGAATTGTCAATAGGGATTTGCCATTTTCATATTTTAATTATACTTAAAATTGTGAAATTTTACATTAGCTGCTTTATATATCGTGTTTGATAGCATAAGCCATCCGTTCTTAACATAAAGCCAATTCATGATTATCAGTTTTGAACACAACTTCACTTTTTTGTGATCTGCTATCAAAGTATTTGCCGTAATAGTTTATATCTAGTTTATTTGTGATTTGCTATCATGGTTTTTGCTATAATAAATAAATATGTTGAATGATATAAATGTTACAATAAAAAATGTGTAATTCATGGAATTAATACTTTATATTCATGCTTTGTATCTCAAAAATACTTATCTAAATTCACAGCAATAGGGTAATATATCAGTTCTTTGTTGTGACAAATTTACTTTTTTTACATGGACATGAAGCGAATTGAATACTTGTTTAAGTGACCTTTTATGGCATAATCATTTCTTATTTACTTAAATAAAGAATAGCTAAACGCGTGTAATGTTTTATTAGTGTTTCATATTATGATTAATGTTTCATTGTTGTTGTATTTGTTTTGCTCTATTTACGTATTGTCAATAAGGATTTGCCGTTTTCATATTGTAATCATACTTCAAATTGTGAATTTTTTAAATTGGCTACTTTACATATCGTGATAGATAGCAAAAGACATCCGTTCTTATCAGTTATCATATAGACAATTTCATAATTATAATTGTTTTACAACAACTTAACTTTTTGGTGATCTGCTTTCATATTATTTGCCGTAATAAATTATATCTATTTTTTTTTTATTTGTTATCATGGTTTTTGCTATAATAAATAAATATGTTGAATGATATAAATTTTACAATCGAAAATGTGTAATTCATGGATTTAATACTTTATATTCATGCTTTGTATCTCAAAAATACTTTAACTGTCAAAATCTCGAAGTATAAAAGTATTTTTATAGATGACAAAGCTGAAAATCTTATGTCTTCACCCAATCCAAGAACTGATGTATTTACCAAATATTTAACTACCTTCAATACATTTTAATGCAGCATCATCCTCTGCTTGGCACGCCATGTCAATATGCTCCCCACTTTCTCCGGAACACTGATTGATTGACTTCTCGTCTCCTTCGCAAAGAAGCGAATAACTTAGTCTATAAAAATCTATCGAATGGGATAACTTATGGGCAACACCTTTACCGGGTTTGTTCAGAAATCTACATGCTACAGATGCATCTTTGTCATCCCAGTCAAGCAGGCATAGAGAGTAGGTACCAGTCGGTTGGTGAATCAGTAATCTACCATCATCACTAAGATCTAATCCTAAAAAAAAGGAAAATATGTGTAATTGTTTTAAAGATTTTACGGATTTTTTCTAGTAGTTTGAATTTTCGAGTGTTCAGCCGAATCTCTTATTGAACACTTTTCCAGTACTTCTATTCTCTATTTATATCTATCTAAGCATTGCAGATGCTTTTCTTTATAACTTCATGTATGGTCATTGGAAAAACACCTGTATCAGTCAAACTACTATTATATGTTGCCATTTAAGTTGGTATATTAGCCTAGAAAATAGATATTTAGCCTTGAGAATTGAAAGGTCAGTTTGTCCAATTCATGCAGTAGGAGTTGATAAATTTGGCTTTATGCCATTTACCTTGTCCACAATTTAGTTCTTCCTATTGTTATTATGAGGTTGTTAAAGTTATCTGCCTGTCTGTTCACCGATTGGACTCCAATTCTCACTTTTAAATTTTTAAAATACTAAAACGTATATCAAAATTATAAAAAGTCTTAAATAAACAATTAATAATGCATTGACTCGATAGTATGTATCAGCATTTCGTGTGTATTTTAGTCTAAACGCCATCTAATTAACAATCAAGATGACCCCTGAGAGACTGCCGACGGTCATATAATCCGATATATAAACATACATAAATTTAAATAGATAGCAAGCACGTACAATTGGATTTTGCTAGGTCTGTTTTATGTCATGTTATAGGTTAAAATATATGTTAATCCTTGATTGTACCTGTATAAGAATGATTTGTTTTTGTGATTCGAATCAGTCAACAAAATGGTTCACCATTGTTTCAATTTCTTTGATGACATTCCTTTCCTTTAATAGCTGAACACGACTTGCACATGCGTAAATAAACTCATCATAGATACCAGGATTGAAATTTTGTATTTAGTCATCTTCAGCAAACGGGGCTAATTAAAGGTCACATGAGTCCGGATTGAATGGGGTTAAATAATCAACTTGCCAGTCAATGATACATCAGCAATGTTTTGGACCTTATTTTTACAAATTTGGACCCAAATTGACTGGCTATAACGAAATATTATTTCAAAATTCCGCTTTTATTAATATTTGAAACAAAAATAATCGTATTTTAATTTTTGTGTCAAAATCGTAGCTAATACTCCTTCAAGGCCTAGCATCCACTAGATATATAAAAGTAAAATGAATTTTGTGTTTCAGAAACAAAATAAAACCTTTTTGGTAATTTTTTGACAAATTTTTATTTTTTATCAAACTTGAAATCCCCCCCCCCCCCCCCCCCACACACACACACACAAAAAAAATGAATTTTTGCCCCATTTTGGTGTTTTTCTTTTTTTAAGTTATGATATTTTTCAAATTTGATTTTTTTTGTTTCGCATAAATATATTTTGGACAAGGTAAACGGCATGAAGCCACATTAATCAACTCCTATTGCATTAATTCGATACACTGACCTTTCAATTTTCAAGGCTAAATATTTATTTTCTGGGCTAATATACCAATTTAAATTGCAACAGAGAATTGTAATTTGATTGGTACAGGTGTTTTTCAAATGACAATAACATTAAATACATGTTATCTTGTTAAAATGCTTACTCATTTCACAATGTCCTCCAACATAAGGGCTAACACACTCACAGTAAGATGAACCATCATATTGATGACATGTACCATCATTACCACAGGGATTATTTAGGCACAAATCGTTGACATCTTCTGTAATAACAATAGAAATACTTATGTGCTTTACTGATTTTCATTATTAAAGATGAAAAGTTGATTCCTTATTAAAAGATAGAACTGAGTATTTTTTCACCCATTTACAAAATATTCTCAAACTCTTTTCGATATGTCAGTTATAGAAATAAAAACAAAAAACATCGTCTGTTTTCTGTTTTATTTTATAGATTACTGTTTACCGTTGTGTCGTTTTTTCAGCTATTTCTGATATCGTTTGTCTTTTTGCTATTTTAAAAATTTAATTCTTTCTTGACATACTCTTACTTTTTTCATGTTTTAGTTCTAGTTTAATTGCATTGCAGTGATTTTGTTCTCACCATTTTTGAAACTTTATTAAGATTAAAAGCATTAATTTCATTTTCTTGCATTGCTTATCATTTACTTGCTTTATTCAAACTAACATACCACATTCAAATTCATCCCAACCAGTCTCGCAATCTTCCCACCCATCGCAGATCCAATCTTTAGATATGCATTTTCCAGGTCCTAGGCTATTACATCTTACTTCTGTGTCAGGATTACACTCTTAATTAAACAAAAATATGCAAATGTCTAGTAGATGTGCAGTTAACAATGAAACTGATGTCTTATTGACTGTCAGACTTATCACCTGCTTCTGTTATAGGTTTCTCAATTAGGTATTAACAAACTACGCTTTTATAATTAAATATCAGGTGGCAAAATGTGTTATAATGAAAGCAATTATTTCCTTGTGTTCTTTATTTACGTGGCAAAATGTGTTATAATAAAAGCAATTATTTCCTGTTCCAAGTCAGGAATATGACAGTTGTGTTCCATTCGTTTGGTGTGTTTGAGCTTTTGATTTTGCCAATTGTTAAGGGACTTTCCGTTTTGAATTTTCCTTTGAGTTCGGTATTTTTGTTATTTTACTTTTTCCTTGTGTTCTCTGTTTTAAAAAATAAATCCCAATAGCAACATGAATTACTTCTAGTAACCAAGTTTTTCCTCATTCTACTCTAATGACAACCATCAATCAAAGCTACTCACATTATATATCTTGTTCCTAATATTTCAATTAAATCGTCATTCAAGCACATACTTTATTATCAAGTATCGGCATCGAAAGGGTATCTGCTTTCAAAACCTCCGATGATAGTAACAATGTTTTGTCGTTTGTGTATTTAATAAAGGCGTTAACTGGTATTTACCTTGTTCGCAGTTATCACCAATGAATGGGTATCTAAATTCACAGCAATAGGGTAATTGATCAGTTCATTGTTGTGACAAATTTACTTTTTTGACATGGACATGAAGCGAGTTGAATACTTGTTTAAGTGACCTTTTATAGCATAATCATTTCTTATTTACTTAAATAAAGAATAGCTAAACGCGTGTAATGTTTTATTAGCGTTTCATATTATGATTAATGTTTCATTGTTGTTGATTTTTGTTTTGCTCTATATACGTATTGTCAATAAGGATTTGCCGTTTTCATATTGTAATCATACTTCAAATTGTGAATTTTTTAAATTGGCTACTTTACATATCGTGATTGATAGCAAAAGCCATCTGTTCTTATCAGTAATCATATAGACAATTTCATAATTATAATTGTTTTACAACAACTTAACTTTTTGGTGATCTGCTTTCATATTATTTGCCGTAATAAATTATATCTAGTTTATTTTTGATTTGTTATCATGGTTTTTGCTATAATAAATAAATATGTTGAATGATATAAATTTTACAATCGAAAATGTGTAATTCATGGAATTAATACTTTATATTCATGCTTTGTATCACAAAAATACTTTAACTGTCAAAATATCGAAGTATAAAAGCATTTTTTATAGATGACAAAACTGTAACTCTTATGTCTTCACCCAATCCAAGAACTGATGTATTTTCCAAATATTTAACTACCTTCAATACATTTTAATGCAGCATCATCCTCTGCTTGGCACGCCATGTCAATATGCTCCCCACTTTCTCCAGAACACTGATTGATTGACTTCTCGTCTCCTTCGCAAAGAAGCGAATAACTTAGTCTATAAAAATCTACCGAATGGGGTAACTTATAGGCAACACCTTTACCGGGTTTGTTCAGAAATCTACATGCTACAGATGCATCACTGTCATCCCAGTCAAGCAGACATAGAGAGTAGGTACCAGTCGGTTGGTGAATCAATAATCTGCCATCATCACTTAGATCCAATCCTTAAACAGAAAATATGTGTCTTTGTTTTATAGATTTTACAGAGAAATACTTTTATAGCTTCCAGAATAGTAATTGAGATTTCGATTATTTAGCAATATCTTTTATCGATTACTTTAACGTGACTATTCTCTAACTATCCATAGCTAAGTTTTGAAGATGCTTTTCCGTATACTTTAAACCAACTTATTTTCCCGGATACTTTATCTGGCGTTTAGCCCTTTCTAGTCCACTTCGCGGCGATTTAATTTCTCGATTTTCTAATTTACTTAATGTAGTTAAATAAGGAAAAATCCAATTTTTACATATTCGCGACGATTTATATTCGCATTATTTTTCTTTTCGCGAAAGTCGCAAAAATAAATCGCTCGCGGAAATTAGTTGGTTTACAGTACCTTATAACATAATATACCTGATAACTTGTTATAATACTTACTGATTTCACAATGTCCTCCGACAAAAGGACTAAAGCAATCACAGTAATATGCACCATCATATTGATGACATGTACCACCATTACCACAGGGGTTGTTAAGGCACAAATCGGTGACGTATTCTGAAAAAACAATAAAAATTGTTATGTACTTCAATGAGTTTCATTATTAAAGATGAAAAGTTGATTCCTTACTAACAGATAGAACTAAGTTTTTTTTCTCATCCATTTACAAAATATTCTCAACCTCTTTTCAATATGTCAATGGAAGAAATGAAAACAAAAAACTTCGTCTGTTTTCTGTTTTATTTTATAGATTACTGTTTACCATTGTGTCGTTTTTTCTTCTATTTCTGATATCGTTTGTCTTTTGCCATTTTAAAAGTTTAATTCTTACTTGACATATTTTTTTCTTTTCTCATTTTGTAGTTCCAGTTTAATTGTAGTGCAGTGATTTTGTTCTCACCATTTTTGAAACTTTATTAAGATTAAAAGTGTTTATTTCCTTTTCTTGCATTACTTATCATTTTCTTGCTTTATTCAAACTAACATACCACATTCAAATTCATCCCAACCAGTCTCGCAATCTTTCCACCCATCGCAGATCCAATCTTTAGATATACATTCTCCAGATCCTGGGGTATTACATTTCACTTTTACTTCTGTGTCAGGATTACATTCTTAATTAAACAAAAATATGCAAATGTCTAGTAGATGTGCAGTTCACAATGAAACTGGTGTCTTATTGACTGTCAGACTAATCACCTGATTCTGTTATAGGTTTCTCAATTAGGTATTAACAACCTACGCTTTTATAACTAAACATCACATGGCAAAATGTGTTATAATAAAAGCAACTATTTCCTTGTGTTCTTTATTTACGTGGCAAAATGTGTTATAATAAAAGCAATTATTTCCTGTACCAAGTCAGGAATATGACAGTTGTGTTCCATTCGTTTGGTGTGTTTGAGCTTTTGATTTTGCCAATTGTTAAGGGACTTTCCGTTTTGAATTTTCCTTTGTGTTCGGTATTTTTGTTGTTTTACTTTTTCCTTGTGTTATCTGTTTTAAAAAATAAATCCCAATAGCAATATGAATTACTAATTAAGCCACAACCAAGTTTTTCCTCATTCTACTCTAATGACAACCATCAATCAAAAGAGGGACGAAAGATACCAGAGGGACAGACAAACTCATAGATCGAAAACAAACTGACAACGCCATGGCCAAAAATAAAAAGACAAACAGACAAATAATAGTACAGATGACACAACATAGAAAACCAAAGACTAAGCAACACGAACCCCACCAAAAACTGGGGGTGATCTCAGGTGCTCCGGAAGGGTAAGCAGATCCTGCTCCACATGTGGCACTCACATTATGTATCTTGTTCCCAATATTTCAATTAAATCTTCATTCAAGCACATACTTTATTATTAAGTATCGGCATCGAAAGGGTATCTGCTTTCAAAACCTCCGATGATGGTAACAATGTTTTGTCGTTTCTGTATTTAATAAAGGCGTTAACCTGTATTTACCTTGTTCGCAGTTATCACCAATGAATGGGTATCTAAATTCACAGAAATAGGGTAATAGATCAGTTCTTTGTTGTGACAAATTTACTTTTTTTACATGGACATGAAGCGAATTGAATACTTGTTTAAGTGACCTTTTATGGCATAATCATTTCTTATATACTTAAATAAAGAATAGCTAAACGCGTGTAATGTTTTATTAGTGTTTCATATTATGATTAATGTTTCATTGTTGTTGTTTTTGTTTTGCTCTATTTACGTATTGTCAATAAGGATTTGCCGTTTTCATATTGTAATCATACTTCAAATTGTGAATTTTTTAAATTGGCTACTTTACATATCGTGATTGATAGCAAAAGACATCCGTTCTTATCAGTTATCATATAGACAATTTCATAATTACAATTGTTTTACAACAACTTAACTTTTTGGTGATCTGCTTTCATATTATTTGCCGTAATAAATTATATCTAGTTTTTTTTTTATTTGTTATCATGGTTTTTGCTATAATAAATAAATATGTTGAATGATATAAATTTTACAATCGAAAATGTGTAATTCATGGAATTAATACTTTATATTCATGCTTTGTATCTCAAAAATACTTTAACTGTCAAAATCTCGAAGTATAAAAGTATTTTTATAGATGACAAAGCTGTAACTCTTATGTCTTCACCCAATCCAAGAACTGATGTATTTACCAAATATTTAACTACCTTCAATACATTTTAATGCAGCATCATCCTCTGCTTGGCACGCCATGTCAATATGCTCCCCACTTTCTCCAGAACACTGATTGATTGACTTCTCGTCTCCTTCGCAAAGAAGCGAATAACTTAGTCTATAAAAATCTACCGAATGGGGTAACTTATAGGCAACACCTTTACCGGGTTTGTTCAGAAATCTACATGCTACAGATGCATCACTGTCATCCCAGTCAAGCAGACATAGAGAGTAGGTACCAGTCGGTTGGTGAATCAATAATCTGCCATCATCACTTAGATCCAATCCTAAAACAGGAAATATGTGTCTTTGTTTTATAGATTTTACAGAAAAATACTTTTATAGCTTCCAAAATAGTAATTGAGATTTCGATTATTTAGCAATATCTTTTATCGATTACTTTAACGTGACTATTCTCTAACTATCCATAGCTTAGTATTGCAGATGCTTTTCCGTATACTTTAAACCAACTTATTTTCCCGGATACTTTATTTTGTGTTAAGCCCTTTCTAGTCCACGTCGCGGCGATTAAATTTCTCGATTTTCTAATTTACTTGATGAAGTTTAATGAGGAAAGATCCAAGTTTTACATATTCGTGACGATTTATATTCGCGTTATTTTTCTTCTCGCGAAAGTCGCGAAAATAAATCGCTCGGGGAAATTAGTTGGTTTACAGTACCTTATAACATAATATACCTGATAACTTGTTATAATACTTACTGATTTCACAATGTCCTCCGATAAAAGGACTAAAACAATCACAGTAATATGCACCATCATATTGATGACATGTACCACCATTACCACAGGGGTTGTTAAGGCACAAATCGGTGACGTATTCTGTAATAACAATAAAAATTGGTATGTACTTCATTGAGTTTCATTATTAAAGATGAAAAGTTGATTCCTTACTAACAGATAGAACTGAGCTTTTAAGACATCACCTGATGCGTCATTTCATCTGATTTACCTGGCATGCGTACCACAACAAGGTGCCATTCATTTTTAAATTGGAAGTCCGTTTATCAACAAGTGTGTCTAAAAAATTGAAATATGAATATTTACAGTAGGTGTACAGTTCATACTGATACTGATCTGTTTTTGACTGCAAGACTAATCACTAAATTATGTTACGTGTTTCAATTTTTTTCTCCGCTAAGCTAATTATAGAATTATTAGGTCCGATCGCTTGATAAATCGACAAAATGTTTATATGTTGTTCGTATTCTTTCTTCAAACGGTAAGCGTTTTGAAAAACAATATATATGTATGATTAACATAAATATGAATTAATCAAATAATATCCTATGATATATAAAATCATATGCATTTAATAGGTATTTTATATCTTATCTACTTAGCTGAAATCAACATCTTAATTATGCCAAACAATTGATTACACGTTGACCAATACTGCTTTTACATCACTGAACGATGACTGCCGAAGTTTTGTGCTTAACAATTTACATTCGAATTCAAGATCATAATAGCAGATACATTTTATTTTTGGAAATTTGGAAACATATGATTTTATAATATTTGATTTGCGCGCTTCTTGCTGAATGTGATTTGTTATTTTCTGTCATTTCGAAATAGCCTTGAATTCTTAATAATATATAACAAGGCTAAAAGAAAGGACCGAACATATAGAACAGCTCAAAAGACTAAACCATACTTAGATACTTGTCATTCGTTGTTGAAAGATTGTAAACTTTAAAGGATTCTTAGATGTGAAATTATAATTAGAGTTTTGGAGCAGTACACTATATATTTAAGGGATATTTAGGGAGTTTAGAATTATGTTATAATGAATTTGATGTTTGCATGCTTTGAAATTCTATTGATTAATATTGTATCTTAGGAGAAGAAGGTATAAGTTGGACCAGCTTGTGTCTAATTCCTTTTGCGATATTTTGCAAACAAAATATTTTTACGATATTTTGCAAACAAAATATGTTTAAACTACATAGAGAATAAAGTATATATGTCTGCCTCTTGTCGCTAACATGTGCCATTTATCTTAATATTTGTAGACTTTCCTTGTTGGATTTCAAGCTTTGTTTAATTATATATGATTGCTTGTATATAACTCATACATCATTCTAGAAATGCAATATCGTTCGACTATATATTTCTGTTCTAAAACTAGTCTCTATGCAATACACTCAAATATTTATCCGTAAGTACAAAAGAAAAATACATTTTTACAAAGAAGAATATTGTGTACTATCATATGACCTCCTGTCTTCCATTTCGATTAACTAATGGTTAATTTATTTTATAATATATGCAAGTCTTTTATTTTGACAGTTCTGGATGTGTGATTTTCTTATCCCAGGAATAGATAACCTTAGCCTTATTTGGCACAACTTTTTGGAATTTTGGATCCTCAACTTTGTACTTGTTTGGCTTTATAACTTTTTTGATTTGAGCATCACTGATGAGTCTTATGTAGACGAAACGCGCGTCTGGCGTATTAAATTAAAATCCTGGTACCTTTGATAACTATTTACTTCCTACTAGAAAATATTTCTACATTTTGAATGCTGGGGGTTCCACTTGAATGGATGAATTGATAGTCAAAATTACCCACCAGTGGCATAAATCAAAACAAATCATTGATTGATTGATAGATTGGTGTCTTACGGCACTTTCAGCACAATTGTGGCGGTCCGATTTTATTGATGGAGGAAGCCGGAGTGCACGGAGAGGATCACCGACCTTTGGTAGGAAAACTGATAATCCTAGTCAACTAAAGTTATCAGTGATGACAGGCTCGTGATACAGTCGTTTGACTACTATGGCCACTTGGCCACCGCGGTCCCAAAAAAACAAACCATTAGCTTTACCAATTTTATGTATTGAATATCCGTTTTCAGAATAAAAATAAAAGTAATATAAAATGATTATAATGATAATAATAACCTAACTTTCGATTTTTTCCTTTAGAATTCAGGACAAAAATAGCTTAATAAAAATATAATCAATGTTGTCACGATCAAAATGTGTAATACTTAAGAAATTGTATATCTTATATACGAATCAAACTTACAACTTATTTTTCTATTAACAGAAATGAGATAAAACCATTAAAACAATTACCACTGTGACCTTGATAGACAGAAATTCTCCATTCACCCCCACAAATTTGTCGTTCGTTGCCAGCACAAGTTATGGTACATTCTTCTTCGGGTCTCTTTTCGTAAACATCTGGATCTCCCAAAGAATTCCCACAATAACATTCGAAATGAAACTGAAATATATAATAACAACAAAAGGCAAATTATTTCAACATCGGTATACTACTCTTGATAATTTTCACCATGAACGAAGTTAAATATGTTGCTTCTGCCAAAAATGTGTTTTAATGTTTTTATACAATATCAGTAGAAATTATACCATCTAGTATCCCTCAAAATATTTCAAATACTTCATACCCGAGAACGGAACTGATTTACCTAACCCCCAAAAGTATCAAATATTCAAGATTCCAATAACTAAATAAGACATCGAACCCATAACTTTAAATAATAACATGGCTTATGATTAAAGAAATTTAATCCCGCATTACATTCAAAATTAAGCCGTTGCAAGCATTGCACAGTTTTAACATCCCCACAGAAGGACCCCCCGTGCAGTAGCACGAAAATGCATATGTTGAAATACAAAATTAATCGCATATTCATAATGGAATTCTTTCTGGTGTTTTTTTTAATTTCAAAAGCAATACAGCTTATATGTATCAGTATAGTCTATAGAATATAGAATCGTAGATTCCTACTCTATTTAAAATGTTAACCCTAGGAAGAGTCATAACGATGTAAATGCCTTTTTGGGAATAGTTTACAAAGAATGCATCTGACCTGAAGACCAAAGTACGTATATCCCTCACAAATTCCTTGGCACATTTCTAGGTTCATCAATTCGTGAATGTGTAGGTTGTCAAGGATACGGTTTGTATCATCCTTATAGCATCCCAAATATTCTGCTAACATTTCCTCTGAAGAAATAAAATTTCAGTGAAAGCAGGCTTTTTGTCATATGATATATTCCCAAGTTAAAATGCCGATTTAAGAAGAATGCTTAATACTAAATAGATGTATGTTGGTTATCTTTATGCAAACAAATTCATGTACATAACAGGAATAATGAACCATATCTTTATGAGCAAAAATAGCTTCAAACAGAACAGTGGAACAATGACTCGTTAAAGAAGAAGACCGAGTCCTCAAATAACTGGTCACATCTTTCTATAATAAGATTTATAGGCAAAACAACAAATTGGTCTATTACGTGACAATTCATTTTCATATATCTCTATGTATGGCCCTATCGCTTATCTTATTCGTTTATATCTATGTACTCAAAGTATACCTTTCTCGAAATGAAAGATTTCCGATCATCATTATTATTGTTAAATTTATTTTTTAATAATTATTTGGATTAACCAATATTTAAAATGACATGTCATTAATAACTGCATAAACCAATTTTTTTTCGTCTTTCATGTTTACAATGGTTTCTGGGGAATTACCCACACATAGAACCGAATGACAAATAAAAGCAGAAGATGTTAACACTCCGTTCTACGTGTAAGCGATTCTAATTGTTTTTTTCCCATATTTGTCTTTAAATATAGTTGGATATTTACATTAACGGCGGTATACTACTATGCTTTATACAATTCATATACGGTAATTTTAATCGGTTTAATTTTGGCTGTTCTTTGTGAATTTTGGTTATACGTCCATCCATTACTCATGCTTGTATATATATATATATATATATATATACACTATATATTTACTAACGAAAGCTTTATTTTATATAGCCTAGTTGGCCGAGTGGTCTATGGCGCTGGATATAGTGCATGAGGTGTTACCAAGATGTCACAGAAGCAGGGGTTAAATATAAATATAATATACATATTTGATTACTCACTATACTTGTCAGTTTCAAACGTTCGCACGAGCTTATGTTTCATTGAGATTCTATGGACTGACTTATAAATACATTAGGAGTCTTACATTAGCAAAATCACTTTGCCTTTCTAAAGGATTAAATCTTAATAAAAAAGGGTTTTTGAAAAATAATTTGATTAGGTTTTTAAAATAATACAAGGTTAAAGTTTCTTCAAAATCTTTTATATCTCTCAAAGAAACAAATTTTAAAACGTTTTACAATTAAACATAAAATAATCCTACAGATTTCCTATTCATCAGATGAGGAACATTAATTACTAATACGATATAGTTTTAAGTAATTACTAACAGATCCTATCAAATATTGCAGTTAAATTACACTTAAGTGCACGGAAGCATTTCTTTTACATAACATCTATCAGTGGTGCTCTAACCAGAACAGTTTGATTCCCATTTCGAAGTCGAAGCGCTTAAAAATTGCAAAATAAGGCAATTTTGGCAAATCTTTGTCATAGGGTAGAAAACCCTTAGTAAACACAAAATTACAGACATGATCAAATCAATCATATCTCATGTCAGCACAAGAGTGATTACTTTAAAAACTTCAAAGTAAATATGTTTGCAAATGGGAGTGGCAAATGTATATTTCTTGAAAAAAACAAAACATTATAAAGAACATGAATTAGATAAATAAGAAAGCGTATCGTATACAAACTAAATAGTATTGAAAAATGCAGTTTGCCATGGAAATAAAAATTCAACCGCAACCAACTCTTAAGAAAGTGTTCTTTAAAATAACATAATCTTAAATGTTGACTTACAGATTTTCTATTCATCAGATGAGGAAAATTAAATGTTCGTTTGGACAAAATTATCTCTGTAGGTAAAAACTCATAACTTCAGTGCTCGTGATAGGTATTTACATACCTTCAATACACTCCAATGCAGCATCACCTTGATTTTCACACCTTATATCAATATGATCTCCACTTTGTCCTTGGCAGAGATCGATCGAGTCTTCGTGACCTTCGCAATTTAGCAAATAACTTTGTCTTTTAAAATCTTCCGAATGAGGTAACATATAGGCAACACCTTTACCGGGTTTGTTCAGAAATCTACATGCTACAGATGCATCATTGTCATCCCAGTCAAGCAGACATACAGAGTAGGTACCAGTCGGTTGGTGAATCAATAACCTACCCTCATCATTTAGACTTAATTCTAAAAGAGTAATAGATAAGAAGAATTTGTGATTGTTTTTTCATATAATGTTGCAGATGTTATTCCTTTAAACAATTTTCAAACTGTTGGTTACAAATTTCGGCTTTCAGCAATAGCTCTTTCTTTCTCTCTCTCTCTCTCTCTCTCTCTCTCTCTCTCTCTCTCTCTCTCCTTTCTGAGACATTTACACATGATGCGTCCATTTAAGTGAATATTTCTGGGTTTTTTTATAAACACTTACCCATGTCACAATGTTCTCCAACAAACGGACTAATACAATGACAGTAATATGAAGAATCATACTGAAAGCAACTTCCTCCATTTTCACACGGGTGGTTATCGCACAAATCGGTCATGTCTTCTGCAATAAATACAAAATCTTAAATTCTTTCACTGTTTTTTTTTTAAATGTTATTAAGATATATTTTTATGTAATTACTAACAGATCCTATCAAATATACCAGACTGACACTTAAGTACACAGAAGCATTTCTTTTACATAGTATCTATCAGCGGTACTAAAAAATTGCAAAATGTTGCAATTTTAGCAAATCTTTGTCATAGGGTAGAAAACCCTTAGTGAACACAAAATCACAGACATGATCAATTCAATTATATCTCATGTCGTCACAGGAGTGATTACTTCAGAAAACTTCAAAGTAAATTTGTTCTGCAAATGGGTGTTGCAAATGTATAATTCTTGAATAAAACAAAACATTATAGAGAACATATATTAGATAAATAAGAAAGCGTATTGTATACAAACTAAATAGTATTGAAAAATGCAGTTTGCCATGGAAATAAAAATTCAACCGCAACCAACTCTTGAGAAAGTGTTCTTTAAAATATCATAATCCTAAATGTTACAGATTTCATATTCATCAGATGAGGAAAATTAAATGTTCGTTTGAACAAAATTATCTCTGTAGGTAAAAGTAATAACATCAATGCACGTGGTAGGTATGTACATACCTTCAATACACTTCAGTGCAGCATCACCTTGATCTTCACAACTTATATCAATATGATCTCCACTTTGTCCTTGACAGAGATCGATCGAGTCTTCGTGACCTTCGCAATTTAGCAAAAAACTTAGTCTTTTAAAATCTTCCAAATGAGGTAACGTATAGGCAACACCTTTACCGGGTTTGTTCAGAAATCTACATGCTACAGATGCATCATTGTCATCCCAGTCAAGCAGGCATAGAGAGTAGGTACCAGTCGAATAGTGAATCAATAACCTACCCTCATCATTAAGACCTAATTCTAAAAGAGTAAAAGATAAGAAGAATTTTTAATTGTTTTTCATATAATGTTGCAGATGTTATTCCTTTCATAATTTTTCAAACTAGTGGTTACAAATGTTGGTTTTCAGCAATAGCTCTCTCTCTCTCTCTCTCTCTCTCTCTCTCTCTCTCTCTCTCTCTCTCTTTTCTGAGACAATTACACATGATGCATCCATTTAAAGGAATATTTCTGTTTTTTTTTATTTATAAACACTTACCCATGTCACAATGTTCTCCTACAAACGGACTAACACAATCACAGTAATATGCACCATCATATTGATGACATGTACCACCATTACCACAAGGGTTGTTAAGGCACAAATCGGTGACGTCTTCTGTAATAACAATAAAAATTGTTATGTACTTCAATGATTTTCATTATTAAAGATGAAAGTTGGTTCCTTACTAGCAGAAAGAACTGAGTTTTTAAGACATCACCTGGTGCGCCATTTCATCTGATTTACCTTGCATGCGTACCACAACAGGGTGCTATTCATTTTTAAATTGAAGGTCTGTTTATCAACAAGTCGTGCCTTCAGAATTAAACTGTTATATATCCTTTTTATTAAATTTCGGTAATTCAAAGAACAAAGTTTAGAATTTTCATTTTTCTCACATTTACTATTCAGGAAGATGATTGAAATGCAATGTAATGTGTCATAACTTGGTTAATCAAAAAGATAATGTCCTGTTAATGAATGACCAACAATTAATCCATAACTCCAAAATTTAAACTATGGAGATAGGACATTCTAATTCTATAAGTGCCATAGGAAAAAAATTATACTGATACATATATAGTTATAGTATACAGTTCTGTGTTAAGGACTGACAAATAGCATTGGAAAGGCTGGTATTTTTTGTTTTTTTAATATTTTGGTATTTTTTTTAACCTTGTGTTTTAAGAATCAAAATTTTTTTCAAAGAAAAGAGACAAGACAGTATTATCTTGTTATTTGTCATTAAAATGTGTTCTATCTTTGGGAATATATTCTCAGAGTAAAGGATAAGAATACAAGTTAATTAAGAAACAACCTCCCAAAGTCAATTGGTCGTTCTTTATAGTTTAGAATGCATACAATCATCATGATCAAATAAATATCAAATAAATTGAAAATAATGCATTCGTCTCTGTCAAAGCTCAAAGACAAAATAATACTAGAAAGAACAACATTAAGTTTTCTGACAATGTCTGTGCACTCACTACTCACTACAGTAACTGACGACTTGAGTCTAAAGTTTCAAACAAGACTTATAAAAGTTTTGATCCTCTAAAGGCATATAGGTAAGCATGCATACAATTTTCATATCAAATAAACATCAAATAAATTGAAAATATTGCATTTTACTCTGTCAATATTATTAGCAAAATAATATTGGAATGACTATATTAAGTTTTCTGTGCACTATTTACTGACAATTCAAGTCTTAATTTTCAGACGAGACTTATAATAGTCTTGATCCTCTAAAGGCATATATTTAAGCATACTTTTAATGTCGGCTACTTTCTCTTTACTGACTACTGGTTTTTTTGACAATCTTGTTACTTTCAGAAGCTTTTCAATTTTACCTATCTGACCTAATACAGAAATGTCTTGAAATTCCTTCTCAGAAAAAGAATATTTAACATACACATGTGAAGGTTTTTCACGAAGAAGTTTGATGTGCTTTACTTTTGTAAATTTCACATTTGTAAATTTAAATGATTTACTAGCTTTCTGGTAATTATAAAACATTCCAGAATTCAATTCTAACACTTTCATGAAGCTTGGCCGAACTTTTGATAAAGCTCTTATAAATCCTGAGGGGCTATAAACTTCACACACTTTAAGTGACTTTTCTATATTGCTATGAATATTGTCAACCTCTTGTATTGAGGAGTGACCAGGAGAACAAAATTTATGCTGAATTACTTGAAGTTTAGGATGCTCAAAGAGGAGGATTTTCAAAGCAGTTACCATGAAAGAATTTTTATTTTGTGGTACACAAGAATCTGACCAATGACAAATCTTATCAATATTTGGATGTTCCACAGTTATAGTTCTTAAAATAGAAATTATTGCACTTGCAATTTCATTTCCTCCTCTTCCAGCATCCATTTCATTCCAAACAGCATTATAACCTTTTTTATTTAATGAAAAATGGGCTGTTAAATTGTATGTATTGATTTTTCTTTTATAGAAAAAATTTGACACTTCAGCCCGAGGACAAGCAACTACATTTTCAAGATCAAAACACAAAACATATGAATTATCCCCCCTGTCTTTGTCCCTTTCAATTTTAGTTTCAAGTTTATCTTTTATGTGATTTTGGTATTTCTCATCAAAATCAGTAATGGCATTTGACTTTGAAGCTTTATGCTCTTCACATGTGTCACATTTATCTTTTTTCGGGATATGAAATCCTAAATTAAATTCTGTGTTGAAGATATTTCTGTATAAATGATTCTTCGCTGGAATTATTTTGAGACTACTGCAGAGTTCCTTATAAAGTTCATACATTTTATGTATTGATAAATTAGGTTCCAAATATTCCCTCTTTGTTTTCGATCTACAATAGTGTGAAGGCATTTTTAGGAAAGATTTAATGTATCAGACTGTTAAAAAAAAAACCATTGAACACGCCTACTACTTATATCCAATGTACTTAAGTAAAATTCTTTACACACCCTTATATTTTTTAAAGATGCAGTCAAATGATACTCAAAAGAATATTTTTTTCTTGAACTTTCATTTTTTGTCCTTTTTCTTTGTTTTTCTTTTTTTACTATAGTTTTAGAATAGAACATTTTCTTCTGTCCATCATCTAAAGACCAAAAATGATCAAAAATTTCCTTCCTCTCTTTTTCAGAAAAATGTGTTTTACATTTAAATCGGCACTGGCCTTTACAATCACCTTTGATTGTTTTACTTTTATCCTTTTTCCCCTTTACATCAATGTAATCTTTTCCAGACTGTCTCTTTTTTTTTCTTACATTTTGTTTCCAAATTTCTGTTTTTTTTACTCTTTTTCTACCTCTGGGCTCATTGTTTTCTGTTGTCGAAAGAGCAGAGTCATTAGAATCTGCACTTTCAACAACAGTATCTACCATGCATTTAATAATATCATTAACTTCATTTTTCAAAGTTAAGTTTTCATTTAACATATCAACATTTTCAAAGGGAAGAGAGTTATTCAAATCAAAACTGTTTTGTTCACAGTCATCATGTCATATAACAACAGTTGTGTCAGTATCTGTACTTTGTAGAAGAGATGCAAGTTCATCATCATTGGACAGTTGTACAAATTCAACATCTGTATTAAGTTCTAAATCAGACATGGTGAGGAATTATCAAATCAAATAAAAATTGAAATCCAGGTGATGAGTAAATACATGTATGATCTCAACTATAAAAGTCCAGTTTATAAACTCGTGGTGTTAAATCGGTGTACTGAGTGTGTACCATCACATAAAAGTGATCCTTATTTACATGTGGAGCTAAACTTAAATATATATATGGTTCAATGTTCTATAGCAGGATTCAACAATGTTTTTAAAATCTTCTTCAGTCAGCCCTATTCCATATATCTCTAGGACTGTGAGATCAGGTTTATTTTGGACGATTTGGGTTATGCATTCTACTGATATAAAGTTGAAAGACAGGTATATTGAGTCTAACTTGGGGAGTGTTGAAATAATACGGAAGTCCGCATCACATAGGTTCTGACATTCAGTAAGGTTGATGTACTCTAGGTTTGGTAGGAATTTTAGGGAACATAGTGATGATAATGAACATTGAGATAAGTTCAATTCTGTTAATCTGGTTGATCTACTGTTGAGTCCTATGGCAAAGTTGTAATCAAGACTGGCAATATCACCATAGTATGTTGCATAGGCGAACTCAAATTCTCGAAATTGTTGTGAAAATCGGAAAATGTACTCTAGGTCTTTTTCATCTACATAAATAGGACTAAAGAAAGTGAGATTCCTCCATAGACTTTGTGTATATTTAATGATATTATAAAGCCTTTTGCACGTCCTGTTAACGTAGCATAGGAGGTCTTCTAATTCAATATAGGACAGAATGTGTATTAAAGGCAGATCAGGAAGATCAATCAGCTGAAAACTGAAAAAAAAAATGTAAACTTTTACTATTTGGATCAAATTGAAATAAGAACAGTAACTTTATTTCATATATTTTGAGGAAAACTTTTGATGTGTGTCAGCACATTGTTTAAGTTCTGGATTTCTAGCTTCAATATGCATGTATGATCAAGTATTGTAACAAAATACAGATGCATCAAACAGCATGTATTTTTCTTTTCAATATTTTTGTATGTCATGTTTAGTGACCATATAATTAGCACATGGTCAGATTCTGTTCAGAATTATACTGTCCTATCTCCATCATGTGTGGCTTTTAATTAAGAAATATCCAGGATTTATTTGTCATTTGAAAAAAATAAATGGTTAGACAAAGTAAAAGTGTAAGCATGAATCTATAAAATTCAATAGATTGGTTCTAAAAACTCACTTTCTAAACTTAATTGCTATACTAGTGTACATACATATCAGCAATGCTGTTCATTTTGCCCTCCATGCTTAACTTTTATCACATAGTATGTTAGTTCCAATATGATTGGCTATGGACATACAACAGTATAAGATTAAAGTTGAATCAAGGCATTGGACATATAACAGTATAATATTGTTAATAAAACTGTTTTAAGCTGCTTTTAGAATTATATGCAAGGTATAGGAGATATACCATTGTAGGTACAAGTCTTTCAAACCTTAAACTCATATTAAGCAGAAATTGGCCATATAACAGTATAATTCTCATGGCACGAAGTGTGTCTAAAAAATTGAAATATGAATACTTACAGTAGGTGTACAGTTCATACTGATACTGATCTGTTATTGACTGCAAGACTAATCACTAAATTATGTTACGTGTTTCAAATTTTTTTTCATCAAGCTAATAATGAATTATTAGGTCCGATCGCTTGATAAATCGACAAAATGTTTATATGTTGTTCGTATTCTTTCTTCAAACGGTAAGCGTTTTGAAAAAAAAACATATATGTATGATTAACATAAATATGAATTAATCAAATAATGTCCTATGATATATAAAATCATATGAATTTAATAGATATTTGATCTAATCTACTTAGCTGAAATCGACATCTTATTTATGCCAAACAATTGATTACACGTTGACCAATACTGCTTTCACATCACTGAACGATGACTGCTGAAGTTTTGTGCTTAACGATTTACATTCGAATTCAAGATCATAATAGCAGATATATTTTATTTTTGGAAATTTGGAAATATATGATTTTATAATATTTGATTTGCGCGCTTCTTGCTGAATGTGATTTGTTATTTTCTGTCATTTCGAAATAGCATTGAATTCTTAATAATATATAACAAGGCTAAAAGAAAGGACCGAACATATAGAACAGCTTAAAAGACTAAATCATACTTAGATACTTGTCATTCGTTGTTAAAAGATTGTAAACTTTAAAGAATTCTTAGATGTGAAATTGTAATTAGAGTTTTGGAGCAGTACACTATATATTTAAGGGATATTTAGGGAATTTAGAATTATGTAATAATGAATTTGATGTTTGCATGCTTTGAAATTCTATTGATTAATATTGTATCTTAGGAGAAGAAGGTATAAGTTGGACCAGCTTGTGTCTAATTCTTTTTGCGATATTTTCCAAACAAAATATGTTTAAACTACATAGAGAAAAAGGTATATATGTCTGCCTCTTGGCGCTAACATGTGCCATTTATCTTAATATTTCTCGACTTTCCTCGTTGGATTTCAAGCTTTGTTTCATTATATATGATTATTTATATATAACTCATACATCATTCTAGAAATGCAATATCGTTCGACTATATATTTCTATTCTAAAACTTGTCTTTATTCAAGACACTCAAATATTTATCCGTAAGTACAAAAGAAACATATATTTTTACAAAGAAGAATATTGTGTACTGTCATATCACCTCCTGTCTTCCATTTCGATTAACTCATGATTAATTTATTTTATAATATATGCAAGTCTTTTATTTTGACAGTTCTGGATGTCTGTTTTACTTCCTACTAGAAAATATTTCTACATTTTGAATGCTGGGGGTTCCACTTGAATGGATGAATTGATAGTCAAAATTACCCACCAGTGGCATAAATCAAAACAAATCATTGATTGCTTGATAGATTGGTGTCTTACGGCACTTTCAGCACAATTGTGGCGGTCAGATTTAATTGATGGAGGAAGCCGGAGTGCACGGAGAGGATCACCGACCTTTGGTAGGAAAACTGATAATCCTAGTCAACTAAGATTGTCAGTGATGACAGGCTAGTGATACAGTCGTTTGACTACTATGGCCACTTGGCCACCGCGGTCCCAAAAAAAAACATTAGCCTTACCAATTTTATGTATTGAATATCCGTTTTCAGAATAAAATTAAAAGTAATATAAAATGATTATAATGATAATAATAACTTAACTTTCGATGTTTTCCTTTAGAATTCAGGACAAAAATAGCTTAATAAAAATATAATCAATGTTGTCACGATCAAAATGTGTAATACTTTAGAAATTGTATATCTTATATACGAATCAAACTTACAACTTATTTTTTCTATTAACAGAAATGAGATCAAACCATTAAAACAATTACCACTGTGACCTTGATAAACAGAAATTCTCCATTCACCTCCACAAATTTGTCGTTCGTTGCCAGCACAAGTTATGTTACATTCTTCTTCGGGTCTCTTTTCGTAAACATCTGGATCTCCCAAAGAATTCCCACAATAACATTCGAAATGAAACTGAAATATATAATAACAACAAAAGGCAAATTATTTTAACATCGGTATACTACTCTTGACATTGTCCTAATTTTCACCATGAACGAAGTTAACTATGTTGATTCTGCCAAAAATGTGTTTTAATTTTTTTATACAATATCAGTAGACATTATACCATCTAGTATCCCTCAAAATATTTCAAATACTTCATACCCGAGAACGGAACTGATTTACCTAACCCCAAAAAATCAAATATTCAAGATTCCAATAACTAAATAAGACACCGAACCCATAACTTTAAATAATAACAAGGCTAATGATTAAAGAAATTTAATCCCACATGACATTCAAAATTAAGCCGTTGCAAGCATTGCACAGTTTTAACATCCCCACAGAAGGACCCCCCGTGCAGTAGCACGAAAATGCATATGTTGAAATACAAAATTAATCGCATATTCATAATTGAATCCTTTCTGGTTTTTTTTTTTTTTTTTTAATTCCAAAAGCAATACAGCTTATATGTATCAGTATAGTCTATAGAATATAGAATCGTAGATTCCTACTATATTTAAAATGTTAACCCTAGGAAGAGTCATAACGATGTAAATGACTTTTAAGGAATAGTTTATACAAAGAATACATCTGACCTGAAGACCAAAGTACGCATATCCCTCACAAATTCCTTGGCACATTTCTATGTTCATCAATTGATGATTGTGTAGGTTGTCAAGGATACGGTTTGTATCATCTTTATAGCATCCCAAATAATCTGCTAACATTTCCTCTGAAGAAATACAATTTCAGTGAAAGCAGGCTTTTTGTCATATGATATATTCCCAAGTTAAAATGCCGATTTAATGTAATGCTTAATACTAAATAGATGTATGTTGGTTATCTTTATGCAAACAAATTCATGTACATAACAGGAATAATGAACCATATCTTTATGAGCAAAATAGATTCAAACAGAACAGTGGAACAATGACTCGTTACAGAAGAAGACAGAGTCCTCAAATAACTGGTCACATCTTTCTATAATAAGATTTATAGGCAAAACAACAGATTGGTCTATTACGTGACAATTCATTTTCATATATCTCTATGTATGGCCCTATCGCTTATATTATTCATTATTATCTATGTACTCAAAGTATACCTTTCTCGAAATGAAAGATTTCCGATCATCATTAGTATTGTTAAATTTATTTTTAATAATTATTTGGATTAACCAATATTTAAAACGACATGTCATTAATAACTGCATGAACCAATTTGTTTGCGTCTTTCATGTTTACAATGGTTTCTGGGGAATTACCCACACATAGAACCGAATGACAAATAAAAGCAGAAGATGTTAACACTTGTCTCACTCTGTTCTACGTGTAAGCGATTCCAATTGTTTTTATTCCCATATTTGTCTTTAAATATAGTTGGATATTTACATTAACGGTGGTATACTACTATGCTTTATACAATTCATATACGGTAATTTTAATCGGTTTAATTTTGGCTGTTCTTTGTGAATTTTGGTTATACGTCCATCCATTACTCATGCTTGTATATATATATATATATATATACACTATATATTTACTAACGAAAGCTTTATTTTATATAGCCTAGTTGGCCGAGTGGTCTATGGCGCTGGATATAGTGCATGAGGTGTTACCAAGATGTCACAGAAGCAGGGGTTCCGATCCCGCTGAGGAAAGAACAAAATATTTGCTAACATTGTTGGACTAAATTTGAGACAAAGCATATATATTTTATATAAATATAAATATAATATACATATTTGATTACTCACTATACTTGTCAGTTTAAAACGTTCGCACGAGCTTATGTTTCATTGAGATTCTATGGACTGACTTATAAATACATTAGGAGTCTTACATTAGCAAAATCACTTTGCCTTTCTAAAGGATTAAATCTTAATAAAAAAGGGTTTTTGAAAAATAATTTGATTAGGTTTTTAAAATAATACAAGGTTAAAGTTTCTTCAAAATCTTTTATATCTCTCAAAGAAACAAATCTTAAAAAGTTTTACAATTAAACATAAAATAATCCTATAGATTTCCTATTCATCAGATGAGGAACATTAATTACTAATACGATATAGTTTTAAGTAATTACTAACAGATCCTATCAAATATTGCAGTTAAATGACACTTAAGTGCACGGAAGCATTTCTTTTACATAGTATCTATCAGCGTTGCTAAAAAATTGCAAAATGTTGCAATTTTAGCAAATCTTTGTCATAGGGTAGAAAACCCTTAGTGAACACAAAACCACAGACATGATCAATTCAATTATATCTCATGTCGTCACAGGAGTGATAACTTCAGAAAACTTCAAAGTAAATTTGTTCTGCAAATGGGTTTTGCAAATGTATAATTCTTGAATAAAACAAAACATTATAGAGAACATATATTAGATAAATAAGAAAGCGTATCGTATACAAACTAAATAGTATTGAAAAATGCAGTTTGCCATGGAAATAAAAATTCAACCGCAACCAACTCTTAAGAAAGTCTTCTTTAAAATATCATAATCTTAAATGTTGACTTACAGATTTTCTATTCATCAGATGAAGAAAATTAAATGTTCGTTTGGACAAAATTATCTCTGTAGGTAAAAACTCATAACTTCAGTGCTCGTGGTAGGTATTTACATACCTTCAATACACTCCAATGCAGCATCACCTTGATTTTCACACCTTATATCAATATGATCTCCACTTTGTCCTTGGCAGAGATCGATCGAGTCTTCGTGACCTTCGCAATTTAGCAAATAACTTTGTCTTTTAAAATCTTCCAAATGAGGTAACATATAGGCAACACCTTTACCGGGTTTGTTCAGAAATCTACATGCTACAGATGCATCATTGTCATCCCAGTCAAGCAGACATACAGAGTAGGTACCAGTCGGTTGGTGAATCAATAACCTACCCTCATCATTAAGACTTAATTCTAAAAGAGTAATAGATAAGAAGAATTTGTGATTGTTTTTTCATATAATGTTGCAGATGTTATTCCTTTAAAAAAAATTTTAAACTGTTGGTTACAAATTTCGGCTTTCAGCAATAGATCTCTCTCTCTCTCTCTCTCTCTCCTTTCTGAGACAATTACACATGATGCGTCCATTTAAAGGAATATTTCTGTTTTTTGTTATAAACACTTACCCATGTCACAATGTTCTCCAACAAACGGACTAATACAATGACAGTAATATGAAGAATCATACTGAAAGCAACTTCCTCCATTTTCACACGGGTGGTTATCGCACAAATCGTTGATGTCTTCTGCAATAAATACAAAATCTTAAATTTTTTCACTGTTTTTTTTTTTAAATGTTATTAAGATATATTTTTATGTAATTTCTACAGATCCTATCAAATATACCAGACTGACACTTAAGTACACAGAAGCATTTCTTTTACATAGTATCTATCAGCGGTGCTAAAAAATTGCAAAATGTTGCAATTTTAGCAAATCTTTGTCATAGGGTAGAAAACCCTTAGTGAACACAAAATCACAGACATGATCAATTCAATTATATCTCATGTCGTCACAGGAGTGATAACTTCAGAAAACTTCAAAGTAAATTTGTTCTGCAAATGGGTGTTGCAAATGTATAATTCTTGAATAAAACAAAACATTATAGAGAACATATATTAGATAAATAAGAAAGCGTATCGTATACAAACTAAATAGTATTGAAAAATGCAGTTTGCCATGGAAATAAAAATTCAACCGCAACCAACTCTTGAGAAAGTGTTCTTTAAAATATCATAATCCTAAATGTTACAGATTTCATATTCATCAGATGAGGAAAATTAAATGTTCGTTTGAACAAAATTATCTCTGAAGGTAAAACTAATAGCATCAATGCTCGTGGTAGGTATTTACATACCTTCAATACACTCCAGTGCAGCATCACCTTGATCTTCACACCTTATATCAATATGATCTCCACTTTGTCCTTGGCAGAGATCGATCGAGTCTTCGTGACCTTCGCAATTTAGCAAATAACTTTGTCTTTTAAAATCTTCCAAATGAGGTAACGTATAGGCAACACCTTTACCGGGTTTGTTCAGAAATCTACATGCTACAGATGCATCATTGTCATCCCAGTCAAGCAGGCATACAGAGTAGGTACCAGTCGGTTGGTGAATCAATAACCTACCCTCATCATTGAGACCTAATTCTAAAAGAGTAATTGATAAGAAGAATTTGTGATTGTTTTTCATATAATGTTGCAGATGTTATTCCTTTCATAATTTTTCAAACTGTTGGTTACAAATTTGGGTTTTCAGCAATAGATCTCTCTCTCTCTCTCTCTCTCTCTCTCTCTCTCTCTCTCTCTCTCTCTCTCCTTTCTGAGACAATTACACATGATGCGTCCATTAAAAGGAATATTTCTTGTTTTTTATTTATAAACACTTACCCATGTCACAATGTTCTCCAACAAACGGACTAATACAATGACAGTAATATGAAGCATCATACTGATAGCAACTTCCTCCATTCTCACACGTGTGGTTATCGCACAAATCGTTGATGTCTTCTGCAATAAATACAAAATCTTAAATTCTTTCACTGTTTTTTTTTTGTTTCTTTTCAATGTTTTTAAGATATAGATTTATGTAATTACTAACAGATCCTGTCAAATATACCGGACTGACACTTAAGTACACAGAAGCATTTCTTTTACATAACATCTACATGATCTATCAGCGGAACTCGAACCAGAACAGTTAGATACCCATTTCGAAGTCAAAATGCTTAAAATTTCCAAATGTTGCAGTTTTGGCAAATCTTTGTCATAGGGTAGAAAACCCTTAGTGAACACAAAATCACAGAAATGATCAAATCAATTATATCTTATGTCGTCGCAGGAGTGATTACTTCAAAAACTTCAAAGTAAATTTGTTCTGCAAATGGGTGTTGCAAATGTATAATTCTTGAATAAAACAAAACATTATAGAGAACATATATTAGATAAATAAGAAAGCGTATCGTATACAAACTAAATAGTATTGAAAAATGCAGTTTGCTATGGCAATAAAATTTCAACCGCAACCAACTCTTGAGAAAGTGTTCTTTAAAATATCATAATCTTAAATGTAACAGGTTTCATATTCATCAGATGAGGAAAATTAAATGTTCGTTTGGACAACATTATCTCTGTAGGTAAAACTAATAGCATCAATGCTCGTGGTAGGTATTTACATACCTTCAATACACTCCAGTGCAGCATCACCTTGATCTTCACACCTTATATCAATATGATCTCCACTTTGTCCTTGGCAGAGATCGATCGAGTCTTCGTGACCTTCGCAATTTAGCAAATAACTTTGTCTTTTAAAATCTTCCAAATGAGGTAACGTATAGGCAACACCTTTACCGGGTTTGTTCAGAAATCTACATGCTACAGATGCATCATTGTCATCCCAGTCAAGCAGGCATACAGAGTAGGTACCAGTCGGTTGGTGAATCAATAACCTACCCTCATCATTAAAACTTAATTCTAAAAGAGTAATAGATAAGAAGAATTTGTGATTGTTTTTTCATATAATGTTGCAGATGTTATTCCTTTAAAAATATTTCAAACTGTTTGTTACAAATTTCGGCTTTCAGCAATAGCTCTCTCTCTCTCTCTCTCTCTCTCTCTCTCTCTCTCTCTCTCTCTCTCTCCTTTCTGAGACAATTACACATGATGCGTCTATTTAATTGAATATTTCTGGGTTTTTTTATAAACACTTACCCATGTCACAATGTTCTCCAACAAACGGACTAATACATTGACAGTAATATGAAGAATCATACTGAAAGCAACTTCCTCCATTTTCACACGGGTGGTTATCGCACAAATCGTTGATGTCTTCTGCAATAAATACAAAATCTTAAATTTTTTCACTGTTTTGGGGTTTTTTTTCAAAGTTATTAAGATATAGTTTTATGTAATTACTAACAGATCCTATCAAATATACCAGACTGACACTCATAGTATCTATCAGCGGTGCTAAAAAATTGCAAAATGTTGCAATTTTAGTAAATCTTTGTCATAGGGTAGAAAACCCTTAGTGAACACAAAATCACAGACATGATCAATTCAATTATATCTCATGTCGTCACAGGAGTGATTACTTCAGAAAACTTCAAAGTAAATTTGTTCTGCAAATGGGTGTTGCAAATGTATAATTCTTGAATAAAACAAAACATTATAGAGAACATATATTAGATAAATAAGAAAGCGTATCGTATACAAACTAAATAGTATTGAAAAATGCAGTTTGCCATGGAAATAAAAATTCAACCGCAACCAACTCTTGAGAAAGTGTTCTTTAAAATATCATAATCCTAAATGTAACAGGTTTCATATTCATCAGATGAGGAAAATTAAATGTTCGCTTGGACAAAATTATCTCTGTAGGTAAAACTCATAGCATCAATGCTCGCGGTAGGTATTTACATACCTTCAATACACTCCAGTGCAGCATCACCTTGATCTTCACACCTTATATCAATATCATCTCCACTTTGTCCTTGGCAGAGATCGATCGAGTCTTCGTGACCTTCGCAATTTAGCAAATAACTTTGTCTTTTAAAATCTTCCAAATGAGGTAACGTATAGGCAACACCTTTACCGGGTTTGTTCAGAAATCTACATGCTACAGATGCATCATTGTCATCCCAGTCAAGCAGACATACAGAGTAGGTACCAGTCGGTTGGTGAATCAATAACCTACCCTCATCATTAAGACTTAATTCTAAAAGAGTAATAGATAAGAAGAATTTGTGATTGTTTTTTCATATAATGTTGCAGATGTTATTCCTTTAAAAAAATTTCAAACTGTTGGTTACAAATTTCGGCTTTCAGCAATAGCTCTCTCTCTCTCTCTCTCTCTCTCTCTCTCTCTCTCTCTCCTTTCTGAGACAATTACACATATTTTTTATAAACACTTACCCACGTCACAATGTTCTCCAACAAACGGACTAATACAATGACAGTAATATGAAGAATCATACTGAAAGCAACTTCCTCCATTTTCACACGGGTGGTTATCGCACAATTCGTTGAAGTCTTCTGCAATAAATACAAAATCTTATATTCTTTCACTGTTTTTTTTTTTAAATGTTATTAAGCGTATCGTATACAAACTAAATAGTATTGAAAAATGCAGTTTGCCATGGAAATAAAAATTCAACCGCAACCAACTCTTGAGAAAGTGTTCTTTACAATATCATAATCCTAAATGTTACAGATTTCATATTCATCAGATGAGGAAAATTAAATGTTCGCTTGGACAAAATTATCTCTGTAGGTAAAACTCATAGCATCAATGCTCGCGGTAGGTATTTACATACCTTCAATACACTCCAGTGCAGCATCACCTTGATCTTCACACCTAATATCAATATGATCTCCACTTTGTCCTTGGCAGAGATCGATCGAGTCTTCGTGACCTTCGCAATTTAGAAAATAACTTTGTCTTTTAAAATCTTCCAAATGAGGTAACGTATAGGCAACACCTTTACCGGGTTTGTTCAGAAATCTACATGCTACAGATGCATCGTTGTCATCCCAGTCAAGCAGGCATACAGAGTAGGTACCAGTCGGTTGGTGAATCAATAACCTACCCTCATCATTAAGACCTAATTCTAAAAGAGTAATTGATAAGAAGAATTTGTGATTGTTTTTCATATAATGTTGCAGATGTTATTCCTTTCATAATTTTTCAAACTAGTGGTTACAAATTTGGGTTTTCAGCAATAGATCTCTCTCTCTCTCTCTCTCTCTCTCTCTCTCTCTCTCTCTCTCTCTCTCTCTCCTTTTTGTGACAATTACACATGATGCGTCCATTTAAGTGAATATTTCTGGGTTTTTTTTATAAACACTTACCCATGTCGCAATGTTCTCCAACAAACGGACTAATACAATGACAGTAATATGAAGAATCATACTGAAAGCAACTTCCTCCACTTTCACACGGGTGGTTATCGCACAAATTGTTGATGTCTTCTGCAATAAATACAAAATCTTAAATTCTTTCACTGTTTTTGGTTTATTTTTTTTCTCAATGTTATTAAGATATATTTTTATGTAATTACTAACAGATCCTATCAAATATACCAGAATGACACTTAAGTACACAGAAGCATTTCTTTTGCATAACATCTACATGATCTATCAGTGGTGCTTGAACCAGAACAGTTGGATACCCATTTCGAAGTCTAAATGCTTAAAAATTCCAAAATGTTGCAGTTTTGGCAAATCTTTGTCATAGGGTAGAAAAACCTTAGTGAACATAAAATCACAGAAATGATCAAACTAATTAGATCTTATGTCAGCACAAGAGTGATGACTACTTGGATAGTGATACTATCGGGAATGGAACGTCCACCAGTAGTGGCATCGAATCTTTTGTTTTAAAAACTCACTAAAGAATAAAACAATATGCTCAATAAGGTATTAGAAATCGAATCATAAAAGTCTGAACATAGCAATAGTAACATAAACTTGATTAAATGAAATTCATGCATCCTCTCTGTCAAACTGTGCCCGAAAGACAACATTAAATCTACCCTTCGGGAAGAAAATGCCATTCACCTCATTTTGGCTTCACATGAATTGATTTATATAGTTTAGAATTGAATATGCCTGTATGTAAAGCATGTTAGTGCATAGAAAAGAAAAATGAGAACCTTCTTGTTACTTGCATCTGTCACTGAAAAGGATACATTATTACGATCATTGTTTGCATTATTTGCAGCTTGCAAGGTATTTTTCTCAATAACTTTTATATTTCTGGATGTTTAGATTTATTAAGAAGTGTATCAAATAATTCTGAATAATATTTAGCATACATTGATTAAACTGTTTTGTAAAGAAACTGATCTGAACCTAACAGATACCAACATGCAAGAGGATGTAATTATGGAATCAAAGTTTCAAATATTTTAATATAGGGTAAATTTATTTAAATATGCTGTATTGATACACTAACCTGCATTATTCATCTAACGCTATTTGCCGACTGGTATTTTGCTTACTGTGTAAATGTGTGGGTCTACACCTTGTATAGGAATCTTGGATTTTGATTGGTTGATATCTAGACAGTGTATTTTCATTTAATTTCTTTTATCAGATGAATCTTGGAGTTGGAGTTTTCAGTCACGATTTGTTGTGCAAGAAATGTTTTGTAATAATTATTTTTCATTTTGCGTATAATTTTTATTTGTTGGTTTTTATGTACTATCATTATTATTTCTTTTTCTATTAGGGGGTCATGCTACTATCTGTTGTTCTCTAGTTTGCAGTTTCTAATTGACACTAGATATCGTCGAATGTTCCTTATAAACTCTTACTCTTTTCACAGTTATCACCAAAATACGGTAAGAGGCATTCGCAGTAGTGCGAGTGATCATCTGCAATGCATTTTCCTCTATTCTTACACGGATTGCCATTGCAAAAACCACTGACTGGCTCTGAAAATAAACATGACTATTTGTGATTTGTTTGGTTCGCGTCTTTCTTTTTCTTGTTAAAGAAATAAAAGATGTAAAACATATTTTGATGGGTTTAAAAGTTTATCAAATCTGGGACTATTACACTAATATTAAACTAGTATAATAGTCCCAGATCAAATGTTATATAATAATCATGTCCATGGTCCTGACATGAGTACATGGATTCTGTTCAACTGAACCCTTTTTTTTTGGTCATCGTTTTCAATTTCAAATTAAAAATTAAAAAAAATGACTACGGCCGAATCTAAATCTTTTAAAATGAAAATGAACATGATTAAAAACATTTAACAGAAGATTCATTATTGGAACCTATAGAGGTGAAATTTGCCTTTGAAATTGGCGTTTTGTATTTGTTCGTCTAAAATTTGAAGTTTGGAAACATCCCAATTGCAATTTCAAAAAAAAATATACTAGAAGTAAGTTGGATCTTCCATCCTTTTGGTAGTTTTAAGTCAGATCGATCAATAAGACATTTGCTTTACACGTACAGGGAAATTTCATTCACATCAATTTCATGTGAATTTAAATTCATGTGAATCTCACGTGAAATTCACATGAATTTCACCTCAAACGAGCTGATACGTAAAACTCATGTGAAATCAGTTCATGTGAGTTTCACGTGTATCTCATGTGAAACTCGTGTGAATTTCATGTGAAAATCAAATCATTTTTTTCACGTGAAATTCACGTGAATTTTTAAAATAAAGTTATTCAAATAACATCTAAATTTTCAAATTTAATTAAAATCATGAAATATACCAATTTTTTTTTTGTAAAGTTCACATGAAATTTACATGAGATTCTAGTGAATCTCAATCCACGTGAAATTCACATGAAAATTTTCACGTGAGTTTCATGTATACGCTCGTTTGATGTGAATCTCACGTGAAATTTTTCACATGAATTTCATGCGAAATTCATGTGAAACTCACGTGAGCAAATTTTGCCTGTGTATCCGGAAAATAAATATGTGTGATGCATATCTTTGTTCGCTCAGTAAATATTATTTAGCAATGTTTATGCTCTCAATTACACATTACCTTCAGCAGCAGTAACAGAGAGCCATATCCAGATTACAGACAGTACCCACATCTAAAATAGTCATTATGATAGCAGTGTTATTTGATATAGCACATGACACTATTTGAGACGAACTAGTTTTAATTCCAAATTCCAAATGTTTACAAACAATTTGTAAAATTTCATGTTAAGGTTCCATAATTCGACTAGTGTAAATTTATTAACTTTTAAAATTCAGACAAAAAACGGAAAATTTGATAAATTCATGTAAATTTGCAATGATTTACTAATCTATCTGCAACTGACGTATGCCTAAAAACATATCATGATTTCATGGATATTTGTTTCACCAATTTCTGGTGTTAACTCTGATCATGATACAAAAATAGGAGTAAGTGTTAAGTTATCTTACAGTTTATCATCAGCATTTGCCTGTGTTCAAAAAGTTTAGATATTTACCTTTCTATTTGACTATATGCAACAAGCAGCTCTGCAGTCTGACTGGACACGAAAATTTTGATCTTGCAGATATAATTGTCTTAACATGGGATAATACTAAAGTCTAATTAATATCTAGCAGGATTTAAATTGAAATTATCGTTGTCACACATCCATTTTCTTAAGTATACTTAAACACTTTATAACTTTAATGTATAACGCAGTAATGGTGTGAAATTTTAATTAAATTAAAAGATTGTGTTGCTGCAAATCAGCATTATCTAATGTGAAAATGTATACATACGGCGCTGTTTGAATCTTGTTTCAAACTGATTTCAGTGAGTTGTTTTGTACTCCAGGGCTAAACTGACAGACAACATTTTTGACTTGCAATATATTGCATTTACTTACATAATGTGACACATTACTCATCACCTTTCAAAAAGTAAAAACATCAGAGTATATTGCGGTTGAACACAATAATGTTCGACACACGTGTTTGTTTTAATTTCCAGTAGTGAATTGTCCTTTTCTTAGAAGTAATATATCTACGTTTTCTGTGCACGGAGTTTTTATTTCATATATTTCGCAATTCTAGAATAAGTTTCACATAAAGTGACGTCCTTTTGTATCTGTAAAATGACTTTAGACAGTTTTTTACAATGCGTGCCGGTCTCACACCGAAAATAATTAATGTCTGAAAAATACTACAGAGTTACTGAAGAAAATGGCATGTGGCAATCAGTTAGACGAACAAAGACAGACTTACAACACAAACAATACAAACAAACAACAGTTCACAAAACAATACTAACAAACTAAAGATTGAGCAAAACAAATTCCACCAAAATCCCGAGAATAATTTCAGGTGTTTCGGAAGGGTCAGCAGTTTCTGTTACACTAGTGACATCCATCGTGGTACTAATTTCAAAGATAATTCGCATTCTGTGATGTCATTTATGGAGAAAAGGTGACAGGGTGGGGACTACAACAAGTGGAACATAAACGTGGACATCTATGAAACAAATATTCCATAACATCGACCAATTCATGGTAGCGACCTCAAAAACTTATGATACAGCAATTTATTTTATCTTTTTTTATGTTTCGTGAGTTCATATCTCTTCTAGTTTCTGCTAAAGATGTTTTCACGGCTGAAGACGCATATTTCTTACAAGATTTGAAATAATGGACTAGTAATATTGTTTCTTTAAACTCCACAGCTGTTCCCATATCAAATTGAGTTTTTAATTAAAGAACTTTAATTGTCAAGGCCATCTGCCAATTTTTATTTTCTTTGTAGTCAGCTACTTTTTGGTTTGGAGCCGAGGACAGGGGACTCTTACTTAGTGTTGCTTATATATATATATATATATATATATATATATATATATATATACATATGCATTCAAATCGATTTATTTTTTTATTTATCTTTTTTTTTTTTATCGTATGTATTTGTCACAAGTATTGATTATCACGGTAGGTATAGTGTCCGGCTGGGATCGTGGTTTTTCGAGTGATTTGAACGGATTCTTTCGAGTGTGACCACTTTTTTTCGAGTGAATATAGTAAAAAGTGTAAACAAACAGACTTCCATTTCTGGTAAAACGTGAAAAAATATGCTAGAACCTTATATACAAGATCATAGAAGGTAAATTAGTATTTTTGATAAAAAGATATCATCAACCCTACATTAATTTGTTTTAAAAACGTTTAATTTAGCCTTACAATGCTTTATTCCAAAATATAGATTAAAGCCATTTTTATACACATACCAATGCAAATGTCAACAGAAATGTGCACATGGAATCTATGATACTTAGCATTTACTGATTTTGTGTCATGGATGGATACCCATATCCTTTGTTTTTCTATTAGATATATAGACACTTTACAAAAATTCTTGTTTTTGCATTGCAAAGGACATTTTGGAGAGTAAATTCATTTTTATATGTCCGTGTTTTTTCGAGTGTGTCCTTGTTTTATCGAGTGAAAAAGCAAAATTCCTTTGACTTAATGTAATACGTCAGTGCATTTACGTTTAAAGAACAATGAAAAGGTGCAAATAAAGTACTTTTCAAAGCATGAAACAATGCATTAGACCTGTTTGATAATTTAAGAATTCAATGCTTCTTTTTGTAAATTTATTGGGGTGTAAAAGCGTTGACCGAAGTACATTTTGTATAAAGCAAGGTCAACGCTTTTACAACCCTATAAAATTACTAAAAGAAGAATTCAATACTTATAATTACATTTTTTTGCTAGGATCATGAAAACACGATTTCTATCAAGTTTTTCTTTTATTTACCTGTGCACTTTATTGTGGAAGCTCGTGTCATCATGAATGTTACATTTCATTTTGAAATTAAGGTTAATTTCAGAATGACGCGAGATTGCTGTTAGCCAATCAAAATAACGTATTATTATGAAACATACATGTAATGTAATTATTGCTGTATTAACACGTGCATTTCAAAAAAGTCATCGTTCATTTGCATTCTGAAATCTTCATGTTAGTGTACCGAAATGGATTTTATACAGTAAATATTTCGTGACGTAAACAATCTTTATGTGAGCTTAGACATGTTGGACTGAGACGAACGTACACATAGAGTGTAAAGCGGGTAAATGTGGTTTTTTTTTACAGAAAATATATCCTAAATGTTTCATTTACTATTTGTCTTGATGGAAACATTAGCTATCTTGGTGTAATCAGAAGTGTACAGAATTTTACACCAGTGTTGAAAATCTATACACCCTGAGGCGCAGCCGAAGGTCGTATGCATTTTCAACACCGATGTAAAATTCCGTACACCCCTGATTGCACCAAAATAACGAATTTATTCCTTACTTAGCGTTCGTTTACTTTGTTTTATTCCCGGGAATAAAATTGAAAAAAAATCTTATGACCAACTTCCACTGCACATCTTTCAACACCGAAGTTGCTGTGTATTGTCAAATATTATCTTTCTTTTTTTTTTACTTGTTGAAAATTTGAAAATTTTTATTATTTGTAGAATATTGGAGAATTTTTTTTCTTCACTTGGGGTTTTTTTTTTATTGAAATTTAATCTAATTTTATTATTATTATTATTATTATTATTTCAAAAATTTTAATTTCCATAATTTTGGCAAAATGTTTTGGAATTTTTTGTCCATATCCAATATACTCTCATTTTCAGTGACAATCTCATCCGGAACATACATGACACATTTTGCCACTGGACGTTAAGCAACCAACAATGAATCATTTAGAATTGTCCGTTTATAAGTTTAAAAATCATAAAGAGGCTAAGGTTTCAACTCCATCAGGCAAAGTTGACCTTAGATGGATTTGGCTAATTTTTAATTTTTAGGTCCTTTTAGTCATATAGCATAAAATTATGCTGTTTTTATTTTTTTATTTGATATTCCAAATGTTATTGTAATTTATTAATTTTTATTGGGGGGTGGGGGGCATCTTTTAGTAGAATATTTGGGTTTATAGTGAATTTTTCTGATGGTTTACTCCTTTTCTTTAGTTTTCTTGCTCCTATGTTTTTTCGACACTGTAATATAATATCAATCATAAAATATTATTGACTATAAAAACAAAGTCAGCATGCAATGAATTTTAGGTTAAATACAACGAAATTGTTAGTCTTTTGTGCTCAAAACTTGTTTGCAAAATAACATGGACGGTCATTAATCTATCATAATTACGAAATAGCACTTAATTGATCGGATCGCATGTTTTATCACTCGAAAAAACCCGATCTACACTCGAAAAAAGTGGACCGATTCACTCGAAAAAACACGATCTCCACCGGACACTATACCCACAGTGATGTTTACTTAAATGACAATGAAGAATTATTATTAATTTTACGTATTCAAACATGTGTCATAATCAATTAAACTACATTAAGTTTCTTGTCGTATTTTACGTTTATGATAATCATATAGGTCTTAGCAAAGTGTTTGACATATACGGCTTGGTGTTTTATTACACGCTCTCTTCTTGGGTGCAAAAACGAGGGTACTTTTGTACCCCGAATGGTAAGCAGTTAAATTTAGTTTGCATCGCTGCTCGACTATACTACATGTGCCTCTTATGGAGAAGAATAAGCTTAACATTTTTGATATCCATTTTTATTGTATTGGTATACTGCCAAGGTCAATTTATTGTTGCTTTAAATGTTTATACATCTATGATACATTACTGGTAATTTATTCTATTATAGTCAAGTTTATATTTAAACATACTGTATTGTTACTTTTATCTCATACATATGTATTTAGCAATCTGTGCGATTTTTCAGTACAAATCCACTACATAAAACAAATATGAAAATCTTGATTATGCATACATCTTTAATATAAATAAGAAGATGTGGTATGAATGCCAATGAGACAACTATCCATCCAAGTCACAATGTGTAGAAAGTAAACAATTATAGGTCAAAGTACGGCCTTCAACACGAACCTTGGCTCACACTGAACAGCAAGCTATAAAGAGCCCCCAAAAGACTAGTGTAAAACAATTCAAACAGGAAAACCAACGGCATAATCTATATAAAAAACAAGAACGAGAATCACTTATGAACCACGCCAACAAATGACAACCACTGAACAACAGCCTCCTGACTTAGGACAGGTGCATAAAAATGCAGCGGGTTTAAACGTTTATACAGGTGCCAACCTTCACTCTAACCTGAAACAGTGGTATAACATTACAATATAAAAAGACACACAATAAAATATCAATTGAAATGGCTTAACTGCATTTATAACGTTTATTTAAAACTCGTTGAAATAAGTTCGTGTGAATATCTAATTCCCATTGTGCAATGTGTTTACTGTAATTTACATTTAAACGACTTCGTTGTGATCTCGGTTTCAAAGCATGAAACCATAAGACTTTTAACTCCCAATCTTTTGAATCATATTCTTCTTAGTGATGGTGTAGAAACAATAATATGATTTTTATTATAAAAAAAAGAAGGTGTGGTATGATTGTCAATGAGACAACAATTGCTTGTTCATTTTCTTCTAGTTTATCCACTTCCTCAGCATCGCTAGTTGATTAAATCATCAAGAAATCAAAACACTCATAAAATAAAAATGTTATTTTAGATCTACATCATGTGTGCATTACTTTGCAGACAATTTTTATAAAAGACTGCTAATTGTGTTTGCTTTAGTAATCGCCATCAATAATATAAGAAAAATACACGATATAAATTTGGATAGAACTTGTTTTGTTTGGAATGTCTTGTCATTTCATTTCTCGGAAAATCATTAAACAGTCCATCAAAAGGGCAGAATTAATATATTAATTAATAAGGTTCCATAAATATGACAGCGTTATCAGAGCCTTACAAATTCCCCCAATGAAGTCAAAAATTTAATAAAAATTCAATGTCTTTTTGAAATTAACCCTGCGAGAAAAAACCAGGCAAATCTCATTTGACTATCACATTTTTCGATATATCAAAGGAAAGTTAATATAGCCAAATAGTTTCAGTCAAATATGAGCTAGAATTCAAGTCTTACTACTCCTTTTCGATACACCTTATGGGAATAGAGAATCAATTGACATTTAATCACAGTTAACTTCAAAATGCCAAGACAAAATTTGATGGAATTTTCACTGAGGAAACGACACCTAACCAACACACTGAAAAACGGCGTAACTATTGTCATATTACTGATCGTGCACATCCAATTTTAAATTGTTTAACCAGGTTTTATAGAGCCTTAGTCTCCGACATGTATAAAGCAGAATTAATTGTTAAATGTGAAATGCGGCTTTCATAATGGCAGACCTTTGATTGTTTCTGTAAAATGTATTCACAACTATATAGACTCTGGACGATATAGAGCTCGACATAATGTGTAGACAAGACTGTTGCAAAGCTAATGGTAGTCATTAATTATTATGCAAACTGGATGAAATACCATTATGTCAATTATATAATATGTTCAAAGATATATATGTTTGAAAATAACTGTTTCTCTTTATCCATTCTTGTTGGATTGTAGCCAAAAACGAATTAAATTATTAAAAGTCATCACAAACGGGCAATAACTCATATAAGGACTCGACTGACAATTTCGGCATTTTGACTTATTTGTAGATCTTGTCATACTAAATTTTTATAGATATTTGAAGTTTCTCTCTTTCTATCATAGTTGTCAAGATGATAGACAAAAGCGAAAAAATGGTAGAAAACGTTATTCAAGGGCAATAACTCCTATTATGTGTTTTCTTACAATTTTGTTAAAAATAGACAATAGGTAGATATTGATATTCTGAAGATTTCTACCTTGCCAGAATTTCTATATCTATGACAGTTAGACAATTCTTTTTACCACTATTTTTAAACATGGTGGCCATGTTGGTAGGCAGGTTAACTCATCGGATACATTTTTTTAACTAGATACCCTAAGGATAATTTTGGTCAAGTTTAGTTCCAATAGGTCCTGCGGTTGCAGAGATTTTTGTAAAAGTTAACATACTTAGACCTACGACAGATACCAAGTGATGATAATATCTCACTTGGCCCTGTGGACCAGGTGAGCTAATAAAAAGGTGAAAAATACAGCTGTGTCCGGGATTAGAGTACTTGCAGTGTTCTGTGTTCGTACCAGCAGACAACAATTTGGTAGTGGTATGATGTAAATGCTAAACAAAAGATTGAAATTGTAAATTATTCTTTATTCAAGGCTGTGGGTTCCACCTGGGACATAATATATTGACAGTATATTGCCAATACAATAGTCCTAGGATCCACATTTAGTCAAATAGTAGACATATAGTAATCATAGCATAATGCCATCACAGCCTAATAAAGCATCCTCTGAAAATTTGAAAGTCCCATATTGTATTGGCTAACTGAACAGCACAAAAAAAAACAACATCAAATGTTGTTTCATCTTGGCTTCTTGTAAGTGTTCTACAACTTATCCTTCTGTCTTGTTTTTACAAGTTTTTTCATGCTGGGGGCCCTTTATAGCTGACTATATAGTATGGGTTTTGCTAAGTATTGAAAGCTGCACAGAGACCTGTAGATGTTGACATCCTCGTCCATTGGTGATATGTGGATAGTTGTCTGATTGGCTTCTTGCAAGTGTTATCCTGCAAGCTAGCTCATTCAAAAACAGACAAAGCTCATCTCTCTATTACAAATCAGAGTATCTTCATATAACATGTACATGTTGTTGTCCTGAATATGCATGCAATATTTGTCACTAAACATTGAGAATTAAAAAATAAATCTATAAATCAAGCTGTGCCACCAATCACACTTCCATTAATTTTCCTTATGTTGGTTATTTTTTTCTATTCTTTTCTTCAGATTAGGCTAGAGGTCATTTTAATGTATCTACCTAAATCACACAGCAAAAAAAATCACAATTATGTTTTAATTCCTTTATAGAGTTAACAATCATTTATTGTCAATATATTGTGTTACAGAAAAACAATGTTTGCCAATAAGCATTAGGGTTTCTAATGCCAATTTAAGAATCCCTATTCTAGATAGAGTCTGTACCTAAATCAAATTCATATTTTTTACTTTCATAAACTACACATTGAAATTGTAATCTTTTTGTGGCTTGTGAAAACAGGCTTTTGCTATTAAATTAAGAATATTTTTCAATAGCTGATGAAATATAAATTTTACATGTTTCATCTTTTTTTCCTGTATGTTTCTGTAATTAATTCATAGAGGTCCTTATTTGGTGCAAAGGTTACTGCTGGGTTTCAAAGGTTGTGAATAAGTTGAAGTGAAAATTTGTGAAAGATGATATAATTATACTTTACCAGGATTTACAAACCCTTACTCAAAATCTGAATTTTACTAGTCCTCTGCAACCAAAGCTTCTTTTATAATATTTAAGTTTTTCTCTTGTATTGTTTAGGACACATCCTAAAGCAGGGGTGGATCAAGGGTCTGAATAAAAGGGAGAAGGCATAATTGTCAAAAATGGTAAATATAGCCAAAACACTTTCACCTTTAACAAACTTTATTTTTTCAGATCAATGGGGGAGAGGGGAAACACCCTGTATACCCCCTAAATCTTCCACTGTCCTAAAGTTGGACCAATATCTGAAAAACTCCAAAACAAATTCTGAATAAAGTGGCAGATAACAAAGCAATTTCATACATCACGAAAAAATACAACATTTGATTGTCATCTGAAAGACAGAGGGAATAAGAAGACCTTATTCTTAGTGGAATGTTATAGGGGAAATTGTTCTGGTCAGAGAAAAGTTCTTGCAGAGCAACAATTCATGCTTCTATGTAAGGTGTAATTGTCAATTAAATATGATTATTGGTCAGATTTTTGTTATGGCTAGCTTCCACCAAAACTGATTTATCAATCTAAATTCATTCCGGAATTCAGGTGTGTTGGCAAGAATTGCTTAATTCCGTTGTAACTCACATAAATGTGGCGCTTTTTGAATAGATGTATATTTCTTATTCCCTAAGAATTTCACATTTTGTAAATCTAATAGCCATATAATAGCTTTTACATATCTTTTCCTTTTTTTTATTAAGTCAATTAACATAATCGACTGATTCATACAAGCTCTATACTAAACATTTTCCAAAATTTTCTAAAATATATTTGAATTCTAATCTATGCAATTTTATTATATTTTGGATTCTATTATTTTCATTGGCACCAATTTTTGTGGATTGAGAAAAAAATATATTTTCATGGATACTTGCCTTCGTGGTTTCGGAAAATTCTGCATACAAGCCAACAGGATCTTGTATTTTGAGAAAAAAATTAAATTGGCATACCATTGAAAAACACAAAATTTAGAACCCCATGAATAATAATGAATTCACAATATAAAGATAATAATTAAAGACAATTAAGATTAATAACTTTATGCCTATAGCTTATTCATTGATTCTTAAAATTTTTAATTTTGTTTATATTAATTCAACCTGAATTTAATAACTGACCTTCACCTTTATTATATATTTAAGCTGAAAAAGTAACTAATAAGTACTGACAAAAATACTAATAGCATAAATGGAACATATGTCAACCAATTTTCTACCAGATTGTCAAATCTGTACTACATCTATAAAAGAGCAGTCCCCCCAAATACACACCCAACCCAAAAAGCAAGGTGTTGTACCAAAAATTACTCAAATGAAACTTTAGTTAATATATAGGCAACATTAAAACAATCAAGTTTGTTTTACCTCAGCAATGTAAAATTTATTACTTGTAACTTATACAATTTTTGTAAACAATTGATTAAATTCAATGCATAATGACCAACTGCAAGAAATTAGGTTGACACATGTTCATGTATGGCTTATACTGTAGGATATCACACATTTTCTCTCCATCTAAGAAACATGCAGGAGGTTTTAAGGCCTTTTATTATTTCTATTTTGTTAAGAATACAGAAACTTACTTCTGATTTTTCATTTTAACAGCTACAAATCTATAGAAAATACATAGGGGTGATTACTCCATCTTCTTTCCATGAAATTTTGCATGAATCCAAAATGGGACTATAATTTCAACATTGAGACAGATATAGATAATGAGTATAGGAAATTTCTATTGGGACTAAATCAAAGACCAGTCAATATGACCACAGACTATTGATTTTGATAATGTCACAAAATTCTCCAGTTGTCATGGCAACATCAATCTCCAGTACATCCTAATAATCTGTCTATTCTTAATTCTTTGTAGACTAATCTAGTAAGGCACTGTAAAAGAAAATAAAATCAAAGATTATAGAAAAAAAGCTTTCAAAATTGTTTTACACAATTAAAAATTGATCAAAATCCCAACGAGACACATTTCTAGATTTAAATAGCCAATGATTAGAGGCTAATTTTTTTTTTTCATTCATTGACATTTCTACCTTGAGTCATGGAACTCTTGACTGAAGAAGAGGAGCCTCATATTCTGTTTTTAACTGAAATACATGGATGCCCATTGCAGCAGCTAACCAGAATTTCAGAAGACTAGGAAAAGAATATCTTCAAAAACATGCTTAATAAAGAAACTTGACATCAGAGTATGGGATACAAAATCATAAATCAAAGGACAGACAATTCATGGAAAATGAGAAAAAAAAACAAAAAATAACAAATAACTATCCATTAAACACTTATCAGAAAACTGAAGCTTGAGCAACAAAAACTTCATCAAAAACTATGTGCTCTGTAATGGTAGGTAGGTCCTCCTAAACTAGTGGTATCCAGGATGTTACTCATAGAATAGAGAATAGAAACAGGGAATGTGTCAAACAGACAACAACATAACCAAAGAGCAGAAAACAGACCAAGGCCACAAATGGGTCTTCAACATAGAAAGAAAATCCTGCATCTGGAGGCAGACTTCATGTTAAGACATGTATTTTGAAGTCATAATATGGACTAAACAAGAATGTGTCCATAGTACATGGATGCCCCACTCGCACTATCATTTTCTATGTTCAGAGGACCGTGAAAATGGGGTCAAAACTCTAATTTGGCATTAAAATTAGAAAGATCATATCATAGGGAACATGTGTACTAAGTTTCAAGTTGATTGGACTTCAACTTCATCAAAAACTACCTTGGCCAAAAACTTTAACTTGAAGCGGGACAGACGGACGAACGGACGAATGGACTGAAGGTGCAGGGTCAAATAATCTACATGGAAATGAGAAATGCCAATGCTAAAACAACTGCATACCAAAGACCATTATCATAAATTTAGAGATTATATGCTAGCTAATGTAAATTTGCATGGTGTAATTAAATCCATAACTATCACTGGAGATTTGTTCCCAATGACAAGTTCAGGTTTTTTTAACTGTTTAATGCATCATACATAACTTACCAAGAGAGCTAGAAGGTCGGAGATTATCAACATTATAAATACATCATTCCATACTGGTATCAATCCAGCTAATAATGGACCAATGGCAGCACCTGTTAATATAAAGAGGAATAACAATGATTAACCATTCCACCAATGGCAGTACCTGTAACAAATATACAGAGGTTAATATGATACATAATTCAATATTATTAATATCAATCGTGTTTAATAATAGTTTGGGAATTTGTAAATCATCGCAGGCAATGGCAGCCATTTTTTTATTACCTGGTTTGCATTCTGCACAATTCTGTGATGAAATGCTTGCGATTTTAACAAATTTGAAGTGACAGAATACAAATTTGATACACCAGCATCACTATAAAACTAGTTTGAATGACATTTTATTGATAATATCAGAAATTATTAGGATAATAGCGAGTCCGTTTTTAACACATGTCCGTTTCTGTATCGTATCTTTATTAACTATGGCACGACGATAAAATCGACTACAATCAGGTAGTGTCAAGTCCCGTCAATATATATGTTCCTGATCCAGCTTATAATAGATTGTTGGCAGCAGTCCTTGTAAAAATATAAATGATTAAAATTGATATACCATTCCAATTTGGTCCAGTTAAAAATGGACCATAGACACTTATAAATAAAAGATACAATAATAATTTCTATTAAGATAGTTTTTATTTAGGTTTTCATTAATTTTATAAACTGTTCCAATAACAAAATGTTTAGCTATCAAGGTATAAAACATTTTCCCTACAAAAAAATGTATGCATTTACCAAACAGACTTTAAAAGAGTAGGTTTAATAAGGCTAAAAAACAGCCCCTATTTCTTGCTAAAACTTAATACTAGTTTTGAATGCCTTTTATCACAATGACTAGATCAAAAATCTGTTTATTTTTGTAAATTTAAGTATCAGCATTCTTTTTATGAGGTCACAGTTAGCATCAATTTAAATATCCAACACACTAATTAAATGAAAACAATTAATATATGTATGTGACAAGGATTGCATGTTTTCCTCTGGCTTCCTTGACCAATAAAAACTGTCCTCCATGATATAGCCACGGTTGCTGAAAGTGGTGTTATACACCAACAATATGACCAACATATTCAAATGCCCAACAGCACTTACAGTAACTTACCTATACTTCCTGTACCATCAATAACAGCTGTTACAGTTGCTAAAGCTTTTGTATTGCCTTCTAAAACTTTATGTGTTCCTAAATCAGCACTGACTGCAGTTGTAATTAAGGCATATGGACCATTCACTAAAGTTCCACATGCAAATGACAGTCCTAAAAGGAAACACACGAGTGCATGTGAATATACAGTACAACAGAAAATAATTCAATTTTGGATGAAACATGTCTTCTGAATGGCTGAAAGTTTTTTGTCTATCAACTCATAGACATAATTTTGTCATGTGACTGTAATGTCATCAACGTGATTTACTCCTTAAAAATGGAATTTAGAATTAAATTATAAGGAAAGATTGTAATATATTTTCTGTCTATTTGATGCTCATTCATGCGTAATTTCAAATTTGATTCGCATTAACTGATTCAGCATTCGAAACATTTATGTCCGAATGTAAATTTTAATACGAATTGCAATGCGCCTCAAATTCGCTTTACTGTCTGAATGACGTTAACTTTTAAATCGCATTATCAATTAATTAATTATAATTTAAAACAAACAACCATTTATGAGCCAATAACATCTCCAAACTTGCTGTCTTGATCTTATATGGCATTTATTGGAATCATTTTTCCTACTCATTTTAATAACAGAGCTATGGTTTTCCTATTTTTTCCAAGAACATTTTTTTCCTGTTATTTTGCACAAACCATTGTTTAACGAAGAAAAAAATGACGTCATTATGGTTTTCGCCTATGATATTTTCGTTGACACAATTATCGATGTTGCGTTTTTTAATATTAAAGAAATAATGATACTGTTCTTTTAATTTGTCCATCCAAGCACTTATTTGTTCAGGTAATTCGAATTACAATTTAGAAAGTGTCCACACCACAGTTTAATTCGCATTGAAGCGAATTAACTAATTTGCATTAACCAAAATGTATTTCTAATGCGAATTGGATAATGCGAATTAGCCAATTTGATTCGAGTTAAAAAAAAAGAAGAATGTGTGAACTTGATTAGCGAATTCAATTCACATTAGATTCGAATTCAATTTGAATTAAATGTACGTGTGAACGAGGCACGAAAGAACCTCAAAAATGTGGTGCACACTTTTAAATAACACCCTACACAGGTTATTCAGTGTGCACCACATTTTTGATGCTATTTCTTCATAGACAGAAAAAATATTACAGTCACTCCTTAAATAACAAACATAAGTATGATCTAAATCAGATATTCAGTTGAGATTTAAAATAAGTTGTTGACACAGATATATGTCTTGCCTGTATTTATTTTTGATGATATTATGTAAATGTTGAAATTAAAAATCCTATATTTCTCATCAGACTTAAAATAATTACCTATAGAATGGGCTAGACTTAAACTTCCATATAAATTGTAAATATACATCTGAAATTAGTAAAAGAAAAATATTACTAAAAGAACAGCTTTCTATAAAATGTCTACTGAAACAGCACATATTTTATTTGTCCAAGGGTAATAACTCTATGATTTTACATATTAAGTGCATAGATGACTCATGTTTCCAAGACATTGCCAATATGAACCTTTGATATAATTTTTAATTAACATCAGACAAGCAATGAAGGATGAGAATGCTTACAATGCAATTTTCTATCTAGATTTTATTTCCAACTCATGAATTGTTGATCACAGCTGTTTTTCCAACTTGTCTGAAACATTGCTGGTACAAAACTTTCATATATAAATTTCAGAATAAAAGAAGAATGAGTCTGAGGACACAAATTCTGCCGCTCAAGCTTCAAACAAATAAAAATGGGATGGACCGACAGAAGAGCAGAATGGCATAAGGTCAAGGGTAACACTTAATGTCCCCGTCGTCTAAGGCGGGGGCATAAAAACCTGACAATAAATGTAAAGATTTTTTACAACGCAATTTTCTATATAATTTGCAGTTCAAAAGGGACATAACTCAAATGAAAATAGTATATCAGCACTGATTTTGGAACTCATCCAAGACACTGCTGATATGACTGCAGAAAAATTTAACAAGAAATGAAGGAGTGAGAGTGCTAACAATGCAATTTTCATATTATTTACATTTCCAAGGAGTATCATTCCCATCAAAATATATATGGTTGGTATATCCTGATTTTTTTTACACTTTCAAGACCTTAGAAATAAATTTGATTAAAATCTGACAAAAAATGTAGGTGTGAGAGTTAACAAAAAATGTGGATAGTGTCCACATGTGGACACAAATGATGCCCCCGCTTGCATATCATATAGTTATAAAGGAACATAACTGAAGAACGGTAAAAGTGACGCTACCCAAATTTGAACTTGATCTGAGTTTTGTGGTAATAAGCATTGTGCGTAAGTCTCATAACATTTGGTTGAGGCAAACTAAAGTTAGAGAATTGAAAATAAATTTTTTGCAATTTCCATTTATAAAAAGGCATAACTCAAGAACCGTAAAAGTGATGCCATCAAAATTCAAACTTGATCTGTGTTATGTGGTAATTAGCATTGTGTATAAGTTTCATAGCATTTGGTTGAGGCAAACTTAAGTTAGAGAACGGAAACCAAAAATTTTGCAATTTTCCATTTATAAAGGGGCATAACTCTAGAACGGTTAAAGTGACGCCACCAAAATTCAAACTTGATCTGTGTATTGTGGTAATAAGCATTGTTTATAAGTTTCATAACATTTGGTTGAGGCAAACTTAAGTTAGAGAATGGAAACTAAAAATTTTGCAATTTTCCATTTATAAAGGGGCATTACTCTAGAACGGTTAAAGTTGACTGTCAGATGGATACACAGCCATATTTCTATGTCAGCTCTTCATTGCAAGGAGGGGGAAATAACAGTTCATTATATAATGTATTTGCCGTAAAGATAGGATTGCAACATTTTTAAGTGATGTTGACTTCAGGTGAATCAGCTGTTCTATTTAGACTCTTTTGGTTTTTAAGCTCTGATGTTTAATGTATCAGACTCATGTGTACCTGAAAAGGTTTTTCCAGAGGAACATGTTGTTAGCATGATTTTCATGTCATACAGCAGTGAATAGGAATATTAGAGAACACTTAAACTGGAGCATTACTACAATATGACAAGTTAGGTGGATTTAAACATATATAAACAGTCTATATCTAGACATATGTAGTTATATTTTATATCTAGATATATGTAGTTATATTTTGTTTTGAATTTTTGTCCAAAAAAAATCAAATTTTAAGTCCTCACTTGAGTTGAATGGTTTATAAAATTTGAACAATACTACCAGCTTACATCCTTCAACTAGAAGTTTCTATAATTATTGTATATTCAATGTGATCTAAGCAAATAATTTTGTACAAATATCATTGTTGGCAAGGGCTAAGAGGTAATAACATTCTAAAACCACTTACCACAGGGGCAGCAAGTACTAACATAACAGCACATGTGGTTGCTCTGCCACCAAAATTATCTGATATCAATCCTGCTGCTATGCCACCCACAATGCCACCAACGTCAAACAGTGTGGATACATCAGCAGACTTTTCTGCATCATAGTGAGCTGGAATAAATAAACAATTAAATAATTCACATGGTAACATATATATTATGCATTAAGGATGTTTGCTACTCTGTTTCAAAAATAACAAGCTTTTTAAAAGACTTCAGAATCCATGAATAGGTACATCTGTGAGTCTGCACTTAATATAAATATATTGAGAACTTTATCATGCAGTTGTTTACAAAGCTAAAGCAGTACGTCATATCAAAATGCAATTTAGCTCACACTCCTAGAGTGGGTAGTGGTATAATAGTAATAAGCATATGGAGTTTAGTGTGACGTCCATTATCACTGAACTAGTATACATATTTGTTTAGGGGCCAGCTGAAGGACGCCTCCGGGTGCGGGAGTTTCTCGCTGCATTGAAGTCCCATTGGTGGCCTTTGGCTGTTGTCTGCTCTATGGTCGGGTTGTTGTCTCTTTGACACATTCCCCATTTCCATTCTCAATTTTATATGGTAAGATGTTGTATATTATCAGCTTACCTGTATGTTCTATATAATTTGGAAGCCAAAACAGGAATGTGTAACTGACTAGTTTGGCACAAAACAAACACAGTGAAAATTCTGCTACACCCTGTAATTTGACAAAAATAAATGTTTGTGCATCCATTATTCAGATTCAATTTATTATATATGCAAAATGTCATAAGGACTTCAGTTTGTGTTATTTTGCTCTGTGTTTTCAAATTTGTACATGAAAATGCTTAAATGTTATTTGTGTGACTTTGTGACTTTGTTACTTCTTTACTTTGTACTTGAGAAATTATACATGTCAGGATAATATGAATGACCTTGCCACCTACCAAATTCCAAGGGTCATAATTCTGTGTAAAGTAGATCATCAATGACAAAACATGAAATGTATCTATGCATTATAACTAATGAACCAAATATCAATACCATATCTACAGGAATGATGAAAAAAAGTCAGAACTCTTGCTTGATTTTATAATTGCAAGGCAAGTGACAGAATTATGGATATGGGTAACACTACCTTATATGATTTAAAGCAATTCTGCCAAGTTTCATTCCATTCCTATTCATACTGTTAACAATTTTTAATTAACAAACATATGGGATGGGCAAACAGACATAAGAACAAATTGACAGACCGGACAAGAACAATATGTGTCCCCACATAAGGTGGAGAAACAAGAATACTTACTGGTATAAAGAATGCTCCCCAGATTGTGATGGGTTTCTCCTGCTTATGTTTGATTAAGGCCTGCGTTGAGGCATCAATACTACTATAAGATTGCTGCAATGTCACAAAGAAAATTTTAATGTAAGGAAATATTAATTATTGCAATTAAATCTATTGTTGCATAATCTGACCAAAATCAAACATTTTTAAACTTGTAATTTAAATATCAAAATTCTATCTTTTCCCATCTGGTGTATTATAAATTATATTTTTTTCCTTAATTGGTAAATAAACATATGATGTCCATTTTATGTCCTATAACTGTTAGTTGGATGAATGCTTACTATCAGTCCACCAGCAGTTACCAACCTAGCTGAGGAACCGTAGCTCATAGGTCCTTATGATATTTTTTTACCATTTGCGGACCGTCTGCAAATTGTCAAAAAATATCTTAAGAACCTATGAGCTATGGTTCCGCAGCTATTACCAACCCAGGATTAGTTAGAAATGTATTATGCTGATTCAGTTGTAAGACTTGAATCCCATATTTTCTGATAGCTAATTTTGCATTATTATAATTCTTATCTTTTTAAAAACACTCCTTTTTTTTCACTTTTTATCAAGTTAAAGGTTTGATTTAATCAAAGCAGATATCAATTACAAAAGTTGAAGCTTTCAAAGTATATATAATTTGAAATACAATATTCTATTTACTATACTACGTGTTAAAAAGTAAGTCTTTGAAACTTTTAAAACTAGTAAGTAAGATTATAGTATCAGTATCTATATTTATCAATCTTTAATTTTAACTAAATTGATAATTATCTAATTTTCTACAAAATGAGATTTCTATTTTGGAGAACTACATAATTAATTAAGAACTTTAAAACTATTCTAAATAAAGAGAAAAATATGGTTGAAAAAATGCTACATGCAATTCTTTTTCATATATAGATAACAAAATGAAAAACACAAAACTAAAGGAAATCTAAAAGATTTGTAATAGGAAACAATGTTACTGATCTTTAATTATTCAACTTTTATGCTAAGAATAAAATATTCAGAGGAGAACAAATCTACAAGTTGCATTGTTCCATGAATAAGTTTAAAGCAACGATTTAGTTTCATATTTTTGCGGAAAATGAAGACCACTTTTAGCAGTCAAAATTAATGAAAAAGGGGTGTGTAAAAAAATTAGAGGATGATATTTTCAATATAAGGGATTTTTTCATCCCCCACCTTGCCAAACCTCAGTAAAAAGGAGAGATTTCAAAATAAAAAAAAAATTAAAACTTTTATCCAGAGAAAATTTTACATGAATACCTCTGAGGAATATCATAATTAAAGATCAGTACTACACTTACACAAATCAAGCTGCTAGGATTTATAAGGCAATATTGAAGGAAATCTGTATCAAAATGCACAATTTCTAAAATTAGTAAAATACGTAAATGTTTAATTCACATCCACTCTAATTTAAAACCATGCTATATACATTTTACCTCATGATATAAATCATCTCCATCTTCTGAAGACTATTAGAAGAAGGAAAAATAAACTCATTTAAATTTCAAAGTGAAAATCATTCAAAATGATAATTAATTGCTGTTGTTTGGAAAAGAAAATTGCTACTGAAAAAAAAAAATAAACATAGGTTCAATTTAGATGACAAAAAAGGTCAACAAGAGGAATTCTGATTTCAACAGCTTTCAATTTTTAAAACCGCTTCTGTAAATTAAATGCTATGATATAATTCTGCACTTGCAAGAAAAGAAGATAAAAATGATAGGTCCAGTAATTTGTTGTTCATCTGTTTAGGTAAAAATTAAAAAACAGAATTAAAAACCAATTGTTCAGAGAACAATTGAAGGTCTTTCCACAGCAATTTTTAAATTTATTGAAAAGAAGCTAGTTCGTGTTTACTCAAAGTTAAAATTGGCATCTTATCATCAGTTTCTTCATACTTATGCGATAAGTAAGGGGTTTCTATATACTTCTGAGTGAAATAAGGGAGATAATTAGCTACTTCGGGTGAAGTAAATGTCACTTCCGGTCTCATATAATAGTTTCTTTCACACTGATTCCAAAATATATAGTTTCTATATACTTTTGTTTGTAAACCAGGAGATAATTGGCCACTTCCGGTTTATCGAAAGTCATTTCTAGTCTTCAGTGATAAGTTAATGTATTAAAATTACAAAATATATGGATTCTGAGTACTTTTCCATGAAGAAATTGCACAAATGGCTACTTTTCTCAAGGTCACTTCCGGATGTCATTTTTCAAGGTCATATCTCATCCAACCTTTTGTAAAAAGTCATATGGCTTTATAATGAACCAAGTTGAAGTAATAATCAATTAACCTTATAATTGGACATTTCAGGGGCACTTACTCCTATAAGATGCCATTAGATTGTTTCAGACCAAATGTAACATATCTTCATTACAATAAAGCAAACATTTTGCACTTGTTGTTTCATATATATCTTTAAAAGTGTTTGAGAAAATGCAAAAACAAGGAAAAGTCAAAATAGAGAGACTTGACCTTGACCTCATTTTCTAAGTTAGGACCTAGGGACCTCAAATAAAAAGATTCCAGGGTTATACGGTTAACGGTTTATGAGTTAAAAAAAACATACCGACAAATTTATTTGGTAAAGGTAGATAACTCCTTTAAAATTTCATCGAATCGCTTCGATCCAATTAGCCAAAAATTCCTGAGGATGTAACGAACAATTTAGAAAAGAATTTTGTCGATATCTTTTTTTGTTACGAAGGAGAATCACACACTTGATAAACAGTGAATAGGGAGATAACTCTTACAAATAAAATTGTTCGGCTTAGAATGGGTGAAAATAAAAAGCGCATAAACTGTTTGATACTATATTAGAAATATCTTAGCGACATATTGCGAAACAAAAATTTTAAGCGATAACAAAATTTGGCGGAAGAAAAAAATAATAATCAGAACAAATACAAAAGGTCTTAAGACCTAATAATAAACTCTAATAACACATGTTTGGCAATGTCAGAAATCATAGGTTAGTTAATCAACACAAGCTGGTTATGTTTCTGTTTAAGTTTAGATTTACCCTCCTTGTGGTATTCTTCCATTAATTCAATTCTGCTAAAAAGAAACTTAAATATTTCAGGAAATAATATTTCAAGACCTCTCTGTGAATATATGAAACCACAGTTAGTATTACTGGTAATCATTTCAGTGATGTTCTGCAGGGATGCAGGTTTCTGGAAGTTACCAGTTAATCGTAGTTTAAAGGCATCATAAGCTGAGGTTACTTAGAGAAAAAATGAATTCAAATCCTTCTCTGGAATATATTGTGACTAAAATCTTTAACATTAGTATGACCAAATATAAGCAGTAAAGTTTCTGTGTAAAAATATAGGTAATGAAGCAAAGCAATGGACAGAAAACATGATAATCATTCTTTATAAAATCTAATGTGATATGATATTTCACATAATAATATATGGTTTGTAGGTCTGTGTATGTGTGTGTGTGTGCATATCTTTATAAGTATTCTATATTCATAAGTGAGAGGAAATCTGTTTCAAAATCAATTAACGTGGTTGAAAATTGACAATGTGCAATAGGTGTGTTTGATATGAAATAAAACACATAGTTACTTCAACATCATAGCGATGTAATGGACTTGTTTCACTCTTTAATAAAAAATATAATAAAATTAGTACTATTTTTTACTAAAATTACTTGCAGTCAACAATGTATCACACAAAGGCATAAACTGTGGATTTCTATATTCTTGTGGTACCAGTTTTAATGAATTGATGAAAAAATTGTACATGTATTTTTATGGAAACTCGATTTTATAGTGGTGACAAATTCTGTATTTGACTATTTTAAAGAATTTTGAATTTCGTTGTTTTCTTCAAAAAATGAAGGGGCCTCGGTGGCCGAGTGGTTTAAGTAGTTACTACTGTAATCACTAGCCAGTCAACACTGAGGTTGTGAGTTCGAACCCCGCTCGTGCGGGTGCACTTGACTCCAATCTTAATTGACTAGGATTGTCAGTTTTCCTATCGAAGGTCGGTGGTTTTCTCCGGGCACTCCGGCTTCCTCCACCAATAAAAAAATAGCCGCCACGAAATAGCCCAAAAGCGGTGCTTAAAAGTGGCGTTAAAACACCAAAAATCAATCAAATCAAATCAAAAAATGAAAACAATGTAATAAATTTCATCCGTCAAATGCGCTTTTCTGGATTTACCTTCATCAAGGATGCTCAAAGCTGAAAATTTGAGAGCCAAGGATGTTTAATTCATGTTTTAACATTTAGCCATGAAATACATTGCAATTAGTACCCCATCAATAATACTTAATCCACAGTATCTGTTAAGAATACACTTATCACTAGCTATGCACATAAAAACAGATAGAGTAAAATAATAATTAGATATAATCACCCTCATCTGAAACATAATCGGAAAATAGAACAAGACTAGCAGACAGAACAACGATCATTATAGCACCATACCCAGTTAATGAACTAGCAAACTACCAAGTTTTTCTTACTCCATTTTTAGCCATGTTTGGGTTGCCATTGGTAGAGATAATTATTGCGGGTTTTTGTGAGTCCGATGCATAATCATTGGCAGGTTTTAATGAGTCTACTGTATGGTTTATTGCAGAATTTGATGAGTCAACTATGTCAGTGGTTTGTACAGAAACAACTGGACCATTTATTACATCGCCATTAGCTGAATTTCCATTGATGATTTTACTGCTGTTATTTAGCGCCCCATAATCAACATGCACACTTATAGTTGTTAAATCAATCTTTTCCTTTACAAAACAATAATATTTTAACTTCATCAGGTATTCCATGATTTTTTTATGTTTACTACTACATTATATTGAATTGTACATGACTTACAAGTAATTGTTTTTGCATTATTTTGTTTTTGAGAAAATGGATGCTTGAGCTTTTGCTTTTGATAAAGACTTTTTTAACGATTACAGATGCTGATTCTCTGGAGCAACAAGAAAAATTAAATGGCTCTACAAGCAAAAATTACTACAAATTAAGGAGGGGTGTCATCTTAAATTCCCCCAAAAAATTAATTATTCTTTCCTTGATACTGATAAAATTAACTATTAACTCCCTAGTCCAGATAGGTGTAAATTCTAAATTCCCGCAAAAATAAAGGCCCAATCCAAAATTCCTGCAAAAATAAAATCAGGATCCTGACATGCCATAAAAGTTCCTTCAACCCCTCATTAAGACTGTTAAACCATATTTGAGGAATATGTTCTGTTAGTATGTTAATATATAGTTAAAGTTATGTAGTAGTTAGTATGTTTATATATAGTTAAAGTTATGTACAGTAGTAGAACCTTATTTAGAAATATATGTTTTCACAAATGAATTTACTGCTAGCCAAGACAAATAATTTGGGTATTTCCATTCTGAGGAACAGGAAACTGATACTTGTAGGGATGTTATGTTTTTTTCTTATTTGAAATAAAGCTGTGATTTTTTGTTACTATGTAAAATCTGCTCTAAGTAACACTTTTGTTCTGTTCTTGTCCAAAATTTCTGATATTCTATGAAAGAATTTGCAACAGAAATAATTTCAAAAGGTTTAAAACAGACAATTTTTTTCCTTTTAATATCTAGATAAGCAAAAAAAATATATTTATAACTGAAATTTTAAAATTTCAGCAAAACTATCCTGAGGAACTGAAAAAGAGTATGAAATGTTTATATTTTTGTTTTTCTTTTTGAAAGAACAATTAGCTATGTATATGTTGTGTACAAGTTATCATTTTGTACAAATTATAATTTGTACAAAAAAATTGTACAAATTATAATTTGTATTTTGACTTTGTACAAATTGTAATTTGTACAAAAAGTGCCTGTACAAATTACAATTTGTACAAAATTTGACTAAAATTCACTTATAACTTGTACAATAATTTATTGTATGGATTTTGTTATAAAAAAAGCATTGATACACACTATAGAATTTTTATTCAATGACCACACAATAAACCTTACTTAAAAAATACAAAAAATAGTTCTGTATCATTTGTTTGAGCATGTGAGTGAATTATGGCATCTTGAATTGCACAACATCTTTTGCTTTTTACATTTACATTTAGAAGTGCTGCACATCACTTTGTATTTACATTAAAAGAACCCCTGAACACCAGTTTTTGAAAGCATTTTAACTGCTTCACGTAGCGAAAGTTGAAGCTCAGAATCCATTGCTGCGAATAAAGGTGTATCTTTAGCAGCTTAAATTTGATTTCTCGACAAATATCCTGTTCAAATTTCTTTAGCTGTTCCTATGCAGTGCCCAAATTCTCCAGATTCAATAATTACACCTAAGATATTTCGAGGATCAGTTGGGGCACGATCATATTGAGGAATTGGTATGATGACAATCATGATCCCCCACAGCAAGTTCTGATAATTTCCGTTTCGTTTCCTTAGTTAGATATTCGGCTTGGATCTGTTGGATAGACACCGCACAATTCCTGGCACGTATGATTGGTGATTCAAAGTCAGTATCATCCTGATTGTCACTCGAGCTAATTTCTATTATACTATCAGAATTGTCACTGGGGCCAATTTCTATTATACTATCAGAATTGTCACTGGGGCCAATTTTTATTGTACTATCAGAATTAACTGGCATGCATGTATCAATTACATTTCCTGTCTCCATCTGGGTATTTTTGTATTTTGTAAATAAGGTTTATTGTGTGGTCATTGAATAAAAATTCTATAGTGTGTATTAATGCTTTTTTTATAATAAAATCCATACAATAAATTATTGTACAAGTTATAAGTGAATTTTAGTTAAATTTTGTACAAATTGTAATTTGTACAACCACTTTTTTTTCAAATTACAATTTGTACAAAGTCAAAATACAAATTATAATTTGTACAATTTTTTTGTACAAATTATAATTTGTACAAAATGATAACTTGTACACAACATATATATACAAAAGAATTCTATAACCAATTGGTAATAATCACATGATGACCTGCTGTATGGAAAACACATTTTTTTTTCTATGAACACGTTTTCTAAATAAATATAATTTATAAAGTTTTAATAATATACCAAACCAAAAAATAGTTTACCGAATTATTGAGATCATAAAGCTGAAACTTAGAAAAAGACAATTGTTTTCATAAATAGAACATAAATTGACTAAGTTTAACCTCACTATATTTCTATTGGCCTGTCTTTTTTTATCATATGTCTGTGTCAAATAAAAATCGACCTTATGCAAATGAGTATTAATACACCTGTTAATATAAAAAAGAAGATGTGGTATGATTGCCAATGAGACAACTCTCCACAAGAGACCAAATGACACAGAAATTAACAACTATAGGTCACCGCACTGCCTGTTAGCCTATTTCGAGTTGAAAAATCTCTATGCAAAGTCTATAACTGTTTGAAAATTGAGTTGATATAAGGACCCTATAAAACAGACCAAAATTCATCTTTTATTTCGAATATGAATGTTCCAAAATCAATCAAAGTCTTACACATACACTTGCATTAGGTCGATTTCTATCCATCACAGCTCATATCTTTTTGTTTGTTTGTCATTTTAATACGGAATTTACTGTTGATGAGATCTTTGATAGGTGTTTTGTGTTGTTTAGTTGCTGTCTCATTAGATTTTACCTCATCATCTCCTTTAATTCATAAATTTTCAATTCTTAAGAATGAACAATTTCTTTTAGAAAAAAATAATATAGGAATTCCTGCATGAACACCTATTGTTTCTGTTTAAGTACAGTCAGGATTTGTTTACATTGTATAATTGTCATTTATAATTATGTAGGTATATTAAGGGCATAATGTGGCAGGGGAAGATAATGACCATGAATAGAGAAATAAATTATGACATTGCCACAATGCTAAGAGAAAAACAATTTCATTCAGAAAATGAGGTTGTCCATATATATATACGAAAGAACATGGATGCCCATTTTTTTCTTTGCAGGTTGAAATGTACTGACTGAAGAATGCCATACCAAGATTTAAAGTAAAACTAGACAAAGTGATGCCCCCGCACTCCACTCTGAAGTAATTATTTTATTACAAAGTCAATGTAGGACTTTCTTTGAGATATTATTGTGTCTGGGAGACACAAATGATGCCCCCCTAGATGCAAAGTGTCATTTTAAAAAATGAGCATGGGAGCACATAGGTCTATGGTTCACTGTAGGAGGAGTTATCCGGAAACGCTATGCACCTCTTATGCAAATATTTACTCCAAAAATGACAAAGTTCAACTATCTCCCAAAAGAGCAAATATTAATAAAAATCAAGACCCTGATCACATGCACACCTTCAATATATGTACAAACAGCCAGCAAAGTGAAAACTTCCTAGCGTTCAAACTGTAGGAGGAGTTATCTGGAATAGCTATGCACCTCTTATGCAAGTGTATACTCCAAAAATGACAAAGTTCAACTATCTCCCAAAAGAGCAAATATCAATAAAAATCAAAACCCTGACCACATACACACCTTCAATATATGTACAAACAGCCAGCAAAGTGAAAACTTTCTAGCATTCAAACTGTAGGAGGAGTTATCTGGAATAGCTATGCACCTCTTATGCAAGTGTATACTCCAAAAATGACAAAGTTCAACTATCTCACAAAAGAGCAAATATCAATAAAAATCAAAACCCTGATCACATACACACCTTCAATATATGTACAAACAGCCAGCAAAGTGAAAACTTCCTAGCATTCAAACTGTAGGAGGAGTTATCTGGAATAGCTATATACCCATAATGGGACAGACGGACGGACAGGGGTAAAACAATATGCCCCGCAACTGAAACTGCTTCTGATCTGTGTATATTTCTTTAGTAACTAATAAAAAAAGTCCAAACCCTTATCTGCACAAAAAATGCATGATTTAGAATAGATTAAATTTGATTGTTTGACGGTTTATTAGATAAACCGAAAGCCAACCAATAAAGCAACCTCTTCTAGAAATTATTTATTTTATATATATATATGATATGTTAGTTTAATAAAAATTTAAAAGATCCCAAATATTCAATACTTCTCTTTAAATGAACCAAAATGAAACTAATATATCTTGAAAAGTAAGTTATCAAGGTATAATTTCTATTCGTATAAGTCTATAGCAAAATTTATTGTGTGTAAAGATGTTAATGAAAATCATCAATGATGGATCTTAACTGTAGAATTTTTTTTATAAATTTTTCGGCAAAAAAAATATGGATAAAGAGACACTTAAGATAAAACTTACTGGTTCACCAGGTTCATTATTCACTGTTTTATTTGTTCCATGTTCAGCCACTACATGCTGTAAAATATAACATATTTATATTGAAATTAACATTTTTTACATGTTTTGTGTGCAGTTCTACAATCAAAATTCAAAAAAATATTTTTAAGTCTTGGTCAATAAGGAAAACGTCCACCAAGAAGACTATTGACTGGCATTTTCAAATAAGACAAAAAAAGCTTCACATAATGCTATTTGAATTAGAGTTATTTCAATTTGCCATCATGATGCAGGGCAACGTTTATAACCTCCTTCAAAAATACAAAATTGACTGACTGCTAGACTTTAGAAAAAGTCGTTTTCTGAACTATTTTCATTTGTTAAAAACCTGTATCATTCATGAATATATTTTAGTAAGAATCTATAATCAAACTTGTTTGTACCACATGTTAAATTTTGTTAAGTCAAATAATGAAATCAACTAGTCCTAATGAACTTAATTATGGGGCAAGGGAAGTAACTCCAACTCAAATTATGTCAAACAGAGTTTTTAATAAAACCAGAAATGACTCATTGGAAAACTATTTATAGCCTCTATAATATAGGTAAATATAGAGTAATCCTAAGAGAGAAAAACATCAATAAACTATTTAATTGAATTTGATCTTTCAGGAAGTGATGGATGGTAATTTAAAACATCTGAAAAACTAACTGTACAAATTCAGTTTATGGATTTTGCTTTATCTTGTTTTATTTGCTGATAATTATTAACCCCCCAATACAGATCATATCATAACATATATATAACCAATAAAACTTACAGTGCCATGTTGATCTGGCATGTCACAACCAACATCTTCTGGATCTGTAATTAGACAACTATTATTTTAGAAATTATATATATCAATATATTTTTTGTTTTTTTCTGTTTATAAATTAAAGGAAAAAAGGAATATATATCCATGAGATAGCAATCTAAAAGCACAAAAGCAGAAAAAAACATCCAGAGTTCAATAATACAAAAGTGTCGTAACCTTATGACAAGCTCAAAAATCCAAATCTAAATAATTTGTGAAAATTTAAACAATTGACTATTCAAGACTTGCAGTCAACAACAAAAACACCGAGCTATAACATAAGACAACCAGTGACAAAGTAACTGACTTGGGACAGGTAAATTAACATATGGTAGGGAATATTTTTTTGTAAGTAATCAACCCTCACCCTTTTTTTCCATCAGTAGAATAACGAACGAAATTTGAAAGAAAGTACATCAAAAATTATATTTAAAAAAAATGATTTAAAAAAAATAATTTAATCAAAGACAACACAGAAAATTGATAAAACTAAACCAAATCTAAAATATACTTAGTTAACCAAAGAATGCTCATTAACTGAAACCAAACTCAAGTTCTTAATCTACTGATACAGAAAGCCTTCTAACACTATAATATCAGCCACTGTAATTCAAATAGATTTAATACAGCATTTTCATAAATATTACAAAAAAAGACAATCTTGGGCAGCGAAATGATGTTTTAAATCATCTCCATATCCAACAGGGGTTCAAATTAGCGGTGGTCCAAGGTCCGTGACCTTCCACTATTGCAATCGAACTTTCGTTTTGGTTACTAGCTACACCCGAAGGACCTTCGATTTGAAAGAAAATAAAAATTAACTTTGCTGACCTTTTTTAACTATCAGTATCGTCATTTCAAAGCCATATTATTATTGTATATCCCTCTAGAGCTTACTTCAAATCATTTCAACTGTCAGCAAATTAAGTTTGTTAATTTATTAGAACGTAATGAAAGATGTAAATTTGTAATCCATGTATTGCATTAAAAACGTCATATTCCCTTCCAAATAGCGTCTCAAACATCGTTTATTTTTGTAATTTTTCTCGTCGGCCATTGAAATATTTGTACAGGATTCATCAGAAACGGGCCAGATATGAACGAAATCCTGATTCTTACGACAATAACTACGGACGCATGAATGGCGCAGCTGGCAGAAGAGAAGGGTGGACAGCTTTTGAGGGAGGTGGGAGACAACAAATAGGTGGGGGAGAAAAAAAGATTCTTAAAGTGGGAGGTGGGAGATAGGGGGCGGGAAGTGGGAGATGTGTTCCCCCTGTCCACCCATTCAGAAGAATATTGATCCCAAAAGCAAAAATTACGCTTACCATGCGCATTTAATACTTGATCTACTTGAATAATGTATATATTTTCATGTATATGCATTGTTTCAATTTATTAATTAAAGTTGCTCAACTCTGGGACTATTATTATACTTATATCATTATATTATGTCCTAGCTTAATTTTGTTAAATCAATATATTTTTTTAATAAGAAACACTGAATTTCATAAACATGATAACAGAGTAGTTTTTCAATTGAATTTTAATTGATATAACAACTTTTTTTCCTTTTTGGTATAAAAAAAGTTCTTTTTTATCAGTGCTAGATATTTAGTTGGTAGTTTCTAACAAGACAACTAATATAATCATTGTGCAACTTGATATGATAAACTTAAACAGCTTTGAATTGGAACTGTTACTTTAATTGTATACTTGGGTATAAATTTAACAACAATATAAAGAAAGATACATATATAGCCCTTTATGTTATAGTTTAAACCAAACATTGTAGCGCCGCGAGCAACTTTGAACACTCCTCTTTCTATGTAGCAACATTCCAGCAGCGCCTGCATACGGAGTATATATCTCCCAATTGATACGATATTCCTGGGCTTGTATTTCCTATCATGATTTCCTTGATAGAGGATTGCTGCTAACAAAAAAGCTATTAAACCAAGAGTTCTAAAATGGTGAAGTTGAAATCATCCCTTCGTAAATTTTACAGATGATATCTGATATGTTCCTTATGTCGTAACTACAGTACCATTCCCTTTTCACGAATGTGACCTACCGAATAAGACTATTTACCGGATTTTTAATAACATAAGCAACACGACGGGTGCCATATGTGAAGCAGGATCTGCTTACCCTTCTGGAGCACTTGAGATCACCCCCAGTTTTTGGTGGGGTTCGTGTTACTAAGTCTTTAGTTTTCTATGTTGTGTCATCTGTCCTGTACTATTATTTGTCTGTTTGTCTTTTTTATTTTTGGCCATGGCGTTGTCAGTTTGTTTTCGATCTATGAGTTTGACTATCCCTCTGGTATCTTTCGTCCCTCTTTCAAATCTCACCACTACTCCCTATCAGTTTCAAAAAGAGAAGTTACTTCTCACTATGATTCTGAAGAGTATGAGCCCTGAGATTATGGTATAATTGTGAATGATTGAGACAACACAACCACCCACAGTGACACCCTCCCCAATACAAAAAAATGATTATTGGAATTCATAATATACAAAACAAATACATTTATTATCATGGACATGCTATACCACAGTGACACTGACAGTGTAGTGCTTTATGTATATGGTTGCCTGGCAATATATTTGTAAACTTAACAAAACATTACATGCAGTTCTTTAAATATTTATGAAACAAGATCAGTATAACCTAACACCAAAAGCACATTAATTTTGTATCTTATTTACTGAGTTATAAAATATTTCATGTAAAATTAGGACCTAGGATTTAGGTTGTGGACCTTTCAGTTTGGAGTGTTAAAGGTCCTGGACCTTCCAGTACCAAATGTTGATTTGAACCCCTGTCCAATTTTGTTCAGCTATTTAGATTTTTTATTATTTATTTTTGACTGGTCTGCCTTTCCTTTACCTGTTTGTTAGAAAAATCAAACCTTAATATCACTGGTTGCTAAATTTCCTAGATTGCAGGGGAGGTAACCAGATTAGTAGCTTAAAGTTCATGCATTTCATGTTTTCGGCCAAAACATGTCTCTTCCATACTTGTAGATTTACCCTATTGTTGATACCCTACCCTTGATCATTTTAATGCCTTGAAAAAAATATAACTAATGAAATAGCATTTTGAGTCATTAGAATAAGCTTTGAATCCTATTTCCATTTACTTTTTTAGTCAAATTATCAGTATGAAGTTTTACTGTACATGTCAAAAATCAATACAATTTGATTCCTTCAGAATCAACAACTGAGAAGTCTTATTTTAATCAAGCAATCTTTTAAACTTACTTTTTCTTTGGCAATTTACCAACTGAGACTATCTGCCCCTGAGAAAGACAAGTCTGTAAAACCAGACAAAGGGAAGTAACTATGGGTGAAACAGTTGCATCTGCTTGCTATTTCCTTGGTAGAACATTTTATCCTCTCTGGGATTAGTCTAAATTTTCTTAAAAAGAATAGATCTTGTTGTATTTCAGAAAACTATCTACAAGCATGGCAGTTTCAAATGATATGACAAAACCTAAAAAAAAAAACCATCATAAGGTTTAATGATGGTGGGGAGGTTGCCATTCTAAAACTGTCCATGTTTAGCTATGGGAAGCCCCAAAAATTACTGATCGAAAATTAAAGCAGCAGGTGCACAACATTATATCCGTAGAAGAATCTTTGTAAGTTTAGATGAACTCTTTCAAGCCATTTTCAAGGAAAATTAGATTAGCACTGAAACTACGAAGCAAGAAAACAAAAGTTATCAATATGTGTTGCTTGCAACAGCTGGACCCTATCAGGCGACACAATAAATGGACATGACCTGCAAATGTACATTCAAACACCCAATGTACATGTACTAAGTTATTCTGATTTTCCAAAATAAATGAATTGATAAGAAAGTTCCTTTAGATTTTAATCAATTATGTCACAGGCACTAACATCACTGATCTTATTTATATTTGTCATGAGAAAAACTGCAGACAAAATTACATCTGTCCTGGTTACATGATTATCAATGTTTACGATCAGTTTTCCTGTTAGCCTGTAAAAATTTCACAATTTAAACCTTGATGTAGAATTAGTTTACTCTTGAAAAGGTATTTTGTTTCATTCTAATTAATACAAACTAAGAAGATGTGGTATAATTGCCAATGAGACAACCTTCCACCAGACACCAAGTGAGGGCTATTCCATTAAAATGTATGTGGGAGGGTAGGAAGGGAAGTTTAATTATTGAATGTGGGTCATGGGTCTTTTTTCAGTATGCATCTATTACCATTATGCAAAATTATCTAAAAAATGGTTCTTGGTTGAAGGGATATTTTGAAAGCCCCTTCCTACCCTCCCACATACATTTTAATGGAATAGCCCTGATGTTGAAGGTTAGCAGTTGGCTATAAGGTACATATCTAAGTCAAATTCAGTTTCTGATATAGCTGAGAGCCAAAAATTGGGGAACTCTGAAATCTAGAGATTATCCAGTAAATTTTGATATCTCATTTGCTAGATTTCTTTGCCTGTCCAAGTCTAAAAATATGTTACTCAAACCTCTCTTCTATTTGCTTCGTTGCACAGATCATGAGATGAAGTGTTATCAGCATTAAGAAAATTCCACTTAAGCCATTGACATTTGCAATGTGACCACTGTGACTTTTAAATGAAAAGAGCAATAAAAATATTCTCCTTTGCTTTAAATTTTTGGAAGTGCATGTTGGGATTTTGTTTCCTGAATAAATATATCATATCCCTTCTATTCACAATATTGAATAGTAAGTTTTGTAGTAGCGGTTCTTAGGAGCATGAATGAAAAAAAAAACAATTAAAAAACAAAGCTTACCTGGAACAAGAAAGAAAAAGACCAGAACACCAAAACCAAAGGTGATCAAACCTGGAACTGCAAAGGACCATCCCCATGCTGTTGTCACAAACGCTCCTCCGATCAAAGATCCTAATATGTTACCAACAGACGTGTGAGAGTTCCATATACCCATGATCAATCCACGTCTGAAATATACAATTTATAAAATAAGGAATTGTAACAACATCATTTTTTCCATGACCACTGCAAACTATTGATTCAAACACATCAAATTCTGCATGAAATTTATTAAAAAAATTCAAATATTTAAAGTGTCTTCCAGATAAAAGAACATACATCAGGAAATTATTTTGTACATTTTCAAAGAAAACTACAAATCAATATCTATTGTTACATTTTCTTCCCTTGCCAAATTAATAAATATCTGGAGCTAGCCATCAAAACCTTTAAACAATTATACAAATAATGGCAAAATCTTTAATCAACTGGCTTTTTTTCATATTTCTCCATCAAGTTCCTCTACTCTGTGCTTTTTTTCATGTAAGAACAATATCAGAAGTTAACTAAAGGAGGTACCTTTTATTGTATTGTTATGATCATAAAGTTAAAGAAAATAATAAATATGAATTAGTAAACCATTTCTAGCTTGTCTGTCTTATTTTCATTTCATGAAGTAAGGGAGATAACTCATGTGTTAAACAGAACAGAATGTAAGCAACTAGTCTACAGGTCACAGAAAGCCTTCAATAATGAGCAAATCCCATATTGTATAGCAAGTTTAAAAGGCCCTGGCATGACAAAATTTGAAACAATTCAAAAGAGGAAACCAGCAGTCTGAGTCTGAAAAAATATATACTTGATGCCAGCTGCATGGCAGGAAAAAAATTAGGGAAAATGATTTTATTTTTTTATTACTTTAACTTGACTATATAGGGAATGTTCTGAACTTAAAGAGTGATTAAACAAAACTGTCTGGAATTTCATGGAGCTTAACAAAAATGTCCCTAGTGTGTGTTAGGATAGGTATGAAAAAAATGTTTTGTAGAGAGGCAAAGAAGTCTTTTTTAGCCCCAGATTTATGCCAAAAATAACAAACCAAAAACAATCAGGGCAGACAACTATCAATGACAACCACTGGATTACAGACTTCTGACTTTGGGACAGCCATGTAATATGGTGGGTTAAACACTTTTGTGAGTATAAAATCCTAACCCAAAACTGGGACACTGGTGTAACAGTTTAAAATATGAACAAACTGTAAGTATCAGTTGGAAATAACTTGACTCGTCAGATCAATGCTGAGCACGAAATAAGTAAACTGAAAGACAAGAGACACAAAGTACCAATCTAAGAATACTTGCAATTACTATAAGATAGTGCAATGCTTTCCTAGACTAATCCAGTTATCCCAGACTTGGCTAATGGTGTTCAATTATGCACACTTCATATAAAAAGAAATACATGAAGGTCAGTAATAAATTAACTTTTCTTTTGGAAGTGAAACCTTTTTAAAAAAAGATGTTATAATTGTCATAAAATCTCTAGCAAAAATCTCTTTCCATTGATTCACAGAATTCTTCAAGTTCCATGAACTACAGCTTGTGTGATGTGACGCTCATAGGTGAGCATACAAATTCATATGATGGTTATAAAAAACAATTTTATTTTTTGAAAGACCACAATGACACCTACTTGCCCTTACCATACCAGTTTCCAACACATGTTACTACACTAGGCCAACCAGAACTTTGAACCAGTCCACTTACTACCTATCAAAATAAAATTACAAGTACATATACTACCTTTCTAAACATTTATACATAACAAATGTTCTTTCATTGCAATAAAATTTGACACTTTAGTAAGATAATAAAACCAATTAATTAAATTTTTTACTTGTCTTATTTCTGACAAAAAGATACTTTTTTATTCCAGATTTGAGCCTGTCTATGAGTAAATTTCAGATTTTAGCGCCTTATAGTAAAAGCATTCTTTAAATAATTTATCATATTATTATTAATTTAGAAGTGGTCCTGTTCTAGTTATAGGTGTTTTACCTTTGGTGCTCCAGTTTCTATTCAATGGGGTTGTCAACTGAAACCAAAGTTTTTGACCTTGACCTTTGACCTAAGAAGTTGTACATACATTATGACACACCCTCTGGTGTTGGTTTATATACATATCAAGTATAAACTTTGAAATCATAACGGTTCTCAAGATATAGATTGGACACGATCTTTACCATAGGACATGGGGTTGTCAACTAAAACCAAAGTTTTTGACCTTGACCTTTGACCTAGGAAGATGTACATACATTAAGACACACCCTCTGGTGTTGGTTAATATACATGTCAAGTATAAACTTTGAAATCATAACGGTTCTCTAGATATAGAGCGGACACAATTTGTTACGGACGGACGGAGGGACGGACAGACTGATCACTATAGAGCGTCCGCCATTCGGCAGGGCCCTAATTAATACAAAATTGATATCAACACAATAAATTTAAAAAAATTACAATTCACTTACTTGTATACCAACATAAAAGTATATATTATGTATGTTGAAAAAGTATCCCATTCCAAAAGCTGCTGTAAATATTCCAACAAGCATCATACCTCCTGACAAGAAGTAACGAAGATTTAATCGCTCTGCTATGTGTCCACTGAAAATATATACAGACTTAAAGTTGGCGCTTTTTTTTTTATTTGATGAACAGAGTACAGCTATTTACATTTCCTTTAAAGGTGATTAAAGTTTACTTTCCCTATTTGCAAGTTTGCGACTTTATTGTTAAATGTGTATTTTTTTATTGTGAAGGCAAATAGTATATAATATATTTATATGGTTAAGAATAAATATCTTAACCATTTCTGATCAAAATACAGAAAAAATCGGAGTATGATTATTTGTGGGTTAAATATTTTTGTGTATATATCGGAAAAAAAGAAGGATTTACACATGTATAAAAAGACCAAATAATTAATACAACAATTTTCAACAAAAATTTATATTGTAAGAATAGAAGAAGGAATGCAATAAATAGATTGCTTACTACAAAGAAGAGCACTTTTGTTGCTGTTCTATGCTGGAAGGTCACATGGAGGCCTTCAATACACAGAAAAGTTCACATCTCACTGAAAGTTCAAGACCGCCCCTGGAACTCATGGTTAAAGTTAATTCTTTGCTTAATGCCAATAAAGTTACAACTGTGCACTAAAGAAAACTGAAGTATGATTGATGTATATAGGTAGATATTATACCCCATCTATATCATTTTGCAGATCTAACAAGAAAGATTGAAGTGTATACAAAGAATGCTGTCTATTCTGAATTGGCAATGACTGAGATCTCAGTATGTATCCATGAACAAGTGACATCAGCAAGATGTCCATTTAACTATTTCTTTATTTGGAAATGGAAAATGTATTCAGACTTGAAACAAGCATTTTGAGAGTATTGCATGGCAATACAAAGTCCCCTACCGTGTAAAAATTCATTATACTGGAACAAAATGCTAACTTGTTCTATAACTTGTCATGGTGTAAACAAAAAGTAAATATCATGTCAATATCTTCAAGCATGACTAAAAACAATGTGGAAAACTGATTATATGAGTTAATTTTTCAAGTCCAAGGACCATAACTCTGCACAAAATTATTAGACCAAAACAAAAATTTGAACTTGATCCGTTACTTGTCATGATAAAACTATATACCAATTATCAATCAATATCTTATAAGCATGATAAAAAAACATTAGATATGATTAATAGTTACCTAAAATTAGATATGATGTAATACAGTGTATATCTATTTTCAAATTATAATCAAATATAATTAATAGTTCCAAATATTTTTCTTTCATTTGCACAAACTAATATAGATTTGTAACTTATCTATAAAATGTCAACAACTTTTATCTACACAATGTAATGTATTGAAATATATACATTAATAAAAATAGATTATTATCTAATTAAAGGATTTCTCTCCATAATTTTTTTTATATATATAGCATTCAGAAAATTAGTTTATACTAAATAACAAACAAACCTGCCAAAAAATTCTTCAAATAATTTAACAAAGAATGTCTTTTTTAAAAAATGAGTTATCTCCCTTTGTACAGAAATCTGGTTTAACATAGTACTCTAACATTAGATATGGTCCAGAGTTATGGTCCAAAACTCTGGACTAAATCATTAGACTGGAACAAAATTCGAACTTGATCTATAACTTGTCATGATAAAACTATATACCAAATATCAAATCAAGAACGAAGAAAAAAAGTTTGGAAAGCTGATTTGCCGGACTGACGGATGGACAGACGGACAGATGGACAAACGGACAGACAGACGGAGTGCAAACCTAAAGTCCCCTTGACTTCGTCGGTAGGGGACTAAAAATCACTGAAGCTTAAAAAAGGCCCTTTCTTGACTATTGCAGCCATTTTGAATAGGGAGTCGATTTTCATAATAGAGATTAAAATGCTTTGAAAATCACGGGAGACCATCTTTGACACAGAACAGTTGCTTAGAAACATGCATACGTTTTCCTGGACTTTCTAACTATTTCCCCCTCCATCCAAAAATCTGCCCCCTATTCAGTATGGCTGCAACAACCATGAAGTGGCCTATTAAGTCAAACCCATTTGAATGGTGCAAGACAAGTATATACTCTTCCTAACCAAATCACATATCGTATATTGTTGACCTATCAATTTTCATGTACAGTTACTGAAGAACAAATCACATCCTATCAACTTAACCTTACCACTGGAGCATAAAATTGAGGTCAAGGCCATATGACAAATAACAGATGGACATATACATACATGGTGAGGCAAAGTTGTTAATAAAACCTGTGAACAAATGTACAAATAAACTGTTGACACAGAGATATGTCTTGCATGTATGTTATTTTGATCGTAAAATGCATATATATATATATTCGATTTCTAACATCACTGAAGATACATTAATTGTCGAAATCCGGATATGGTGTACAAATTTTTGCACCTCATGTTTGCGTTATACCATCTTTCTTTTCTGCAAGTTTATTGTTTTTTGTTTGGTAGTAAATTATAATAAAGATCCATTTTGTTACATCTTGTGATCCGTTTATTTGGCAATTGCCAATGGCAGTCAGCAGGGTTTAAGAACATCCGTTGTTCGACCTGTTAGTCAAATGCATTTTGTTTAAATATACTTTTTCACTGTTTTGGTCTTTTGGAAAATGTTGTTTGTGCTGTATTTAGACCCCTCTACCAAGAAATTTGTTTTGCATGCACACATATAAAAAATTGCGGTTTTTATCCAACGCAATCATAGGTTTGAACGTTGTTTTCAATTTAGACTTATTTATATATAGATATATATAGAGAGAGGCGAGACAATAATTGCCTTTATGAATAGAACAGACATAATGATTTCGTTACACTAAACATGCAAAGATTACCATAGATGGTATTGGTTGTTCAGTTCAGGATTTTTTGTATTTATGATCTCAAATGTTTTTATATTTCTGACTTTCCAAACTTTTGGTATCAAGCATACCTGATTAGGATTAATGCAAAAACATGCACTTCCTGCACAGAATTCATGTTTTTACATCCTCCAATTTATTAATCAAGAAGGGGGTGTATCAATATTTGATAACGGAAAACAGGAAGTAAATACCAAACAGAGCTGAAAAGCGCACAAACATTACATCTAATTACTACAGAGCTGTTGACCAAATGTGAAAGCATTCTGTAATACAGTTTCTGAGAAAATAGTGATAAAAATTCTAAGTTTATTCAACATATTGAAAATTTAAAATATCGACAAACAAGAATTAGGTACATGTATCTGACATATAAAACTCATCACTGTCAAGCTACTGACCAAATATGAAGTTATTTTGTTGAGCAGTTTCTGTGAAAATTAGTGACTAAATAAATTGGTAGACAAACAGATGGATGAACAAACAAGATAATTTTAAAATAGCCCACACTTTTAGACTGGAGATATAAAACTAACAAGAATTCTCAATTTTGACTTTGTTTCACCCCTAGGAACAAATAACATTTACCTAAATTGGTTTTAGAGAAAATTAACTTCTTTAATATTCAAAATCAAGAGATGACACTGTAGTTATAGTAAATTGGTCATAGAAATTGTAATGGATCACCTTGACAACAAGTTATCATTAAATGACCACAAACATGGTCAGCTAAGTCATTATTATAGAACAATCAACAAAAACAACCAAAATTTGGTAAACAAATTTCCTTATCTACTCAATTATTTCTGATAATTTATAAAATAAACAAGAATTTTGAATCTTACTTTGTTTCACCCTAAGAAACAAATAAAATTTTATCCAAATTGGCTATTAAAAAAAAATGACTTCTTTAATATTCTACTCTTTGGTCGGGTTGTTGTCTCTTTGACACATTCCTCATTTCCATTTCTCAATTTTAAAAATCAACATGGTAATTACCCTGTAGTTAAAGTAATTGGTCCTAGCACTTTTAATGAATCACTTTGACTCAAATATTGAAATCATCTAAGTCAACATTCTATCATTAGATGACCATAAACATGGTCACCAAACTAATCATTATAGAATAATAAACAAAACAACCAAAATTTGGTAAACAAATTTCCTTAACTACTCAATTATTACTGATAATTTACAAAAGAACATGAATTAACTATCACAATTGTTTACTTATTTCGTAAATCTTACAGGATAAAGAGTTTTATTAGAACACTTATTAGAAGTGGACAAAGCATTTTCTATATATAGTTTTCAAATCATTTAGTTCAGCAGGACCTAAGAGACTATTTTATCTAGCATGTCCTAAAAACAGGTCAATGACAATCAGATTACATTTGATCACCCCAGGATTCTGCTTATGTCTTCCAAAACTCCACAATACCTGAGCTACGTCAATAACCAAGAGGTCACTGGGGTAAACATGACAAAAATCATGTATCTTCTTCATGCTTACAAATCTTGTCTATTTAACTTATCTTAAGGTGAAGAACCAATATCTGCTGATTTTCATTATTCCTGCATTGACCGGCCATAGCCAGATTTTTCTGCATATATCAGAACAATAATTTTGAAATTCTATATTAATTTGTTATTTACTACTGGAAAGTATTGAAATTATTCATTTAAAACTGATTTCAAATTAATATCTCCAAGCATGAAGTAAATCAAAGCATCGTTGATGTTGTGATCCAGCTATATTCATAGCTAGTCTGATATTCTTTCTGACCATACTTTTTTCAATATTTTTTTCTTTTCATTTCCAATCTTACTGTAAAATTTCTATGTTATTGTCCAAAGGTAGGGAATTTCGCAATATTGATGCAAATATTGATAAATTATTGATATTTCAATTTTAGACTCTGTCAGATTTTTTTTTATAAATATTTGCAATTTAATGGTATTGACAAGAATGGAAAGGGAAATCATCAAACAAGTAATATATTTCTTTATATGCCATTAATAATAACTGGCTTAATAAATTCCAGAAAGAGGCCTTGGAAATGCACTTCTCAACAACAAAAACTAAAAAAAATAATACCTATTTTTTATCTAAATTGGTGTTCATTCTTCATTAGAAAAAAATACATTTCCTGTATTCAAATTTAAATGTACAAACATACCTAATGCTGAGATATTTCCAATTACTGTTAAATAGCAATATAACGGGATATAAATGTAGAACAAACAAATAAATTTTATTGCAGAAAATGCTCAGGTAAGAGTTATGCAATTTTGTTTATTGTTTCAACCAAATTTCTGATCATTGTAACTAATTAATTTGAATTTGATTATTGACTTATGTCAGATTATAATGACACTGATTTTATAAGTGAAATAAAATTTGCTTGGATTTTTTTATACATATTTTTTTCATTTTTTGTCTTTTCTTTAAAAAAAAACCACACATCTGATTAATCATTTAGCTAGCTAGCAAAATTAACAGAATATTTTAATGTAGTGTTGATCAAAATAAATAATACATTTGTAGGTTATTGAATTCAAGAATGTGTGTATTCAGTTAGGTGTGTAATAAATTGTGTCTATTTAATTATGTAACAGGTCATGAAATATTAACTGTGGTGAATTAAGACTGGGGTAACAAAAGTGTTTCCAATTAATACTTACACCTTCGAGTGTAATTATTTGAAAATCATGAGTCTTGACAGTTGATAATCGTACTGACTCTTACTTGACTATGGAAAGAATTGGAGTAATACCATTTCAAAAAAGTGTGGGAATCAACTTAGATATATTAATACACATGTTAATCCAAATTTCACTGAATAATAACTTTAAACACACAAGCATAAGATACTAATATAATACTTTCAAAATTCTTATCAACTGATTCAATTGATGTACTACAAATACTTTTTCAAATTAATTCATAAATAGTAAATCATTATAAATTTTGATTTATAAAGGAACTATATGCAAGTGTATATCTAAAATAAAAGGGTTGTTCGACCAATCTTTTCTTAATTTAAGGGCAAATAACATGTCAAAAGTTGGCAGTTGATGATAAAAATGGTGTATAAAGTTTCTGCAAGTCATAAAAACACATAATTTGTTTCATGCTATGTCTTCAACTTAGTATTCTGCACCATCTCCAAAACCAGAGTGATCGCATAGATCCAGCATGGCTGAATCAAAAAGCGTGGAAAACTGATTTGCCGGACTGAAGGATGAACAGACAGACAGACGGAGTGCAAACCTAAAGTCCCCTTCGACTTCGTCGGTAGGGGACTAAAAAGAAAAACAAGAATAATACCGAAAAATTTTCAGGTCGAATCAATGTATGTTTTAAAACTATTTGTATTAGAGAAATCTGACAAAATATAAACAGTGAGATGAAAGGTAGACTTTTTTTAACCTGTTTACCTTTTTATCTTGTGGGAAAACTCATGCCACATTAATAACAATCTAATTTGTATAGCTTTTATCCTTTTTCAACTTCTTTCTGATGAAAAAAGGCATTGTAACAACAAGAACTGATTTATCTATTTTAGGGAGACAACATTTCTAAGTTGTATAACTTGTGTTAAATCGATTTGCCTTTCATTATTTCAACAATAAAATCTGTTTAAACTATCCCTTTATATTTGATTCTATAAAAAAACTACTGATATAAAAGATACTTATTCATGTTATTTTGCAAGCAGAATAAACTGGTATATTCATATTCATTTATTAATATAAATATGTCACATTTTCTGGTAGATGCTTGCTAATGCTAGAACAAATTCTAATAAAATATCATAAGAAAATTAAGTTTAAATTATTTTCCATAAATTGTTTTTGAATGTTTTTAGAACAGTAAGAAATTTCATGAAGTAAATCACTAAATGCAGCGAATCCGTTAATACAACTTTGTTGATTCTGTAAATCTAATATGAATGGTGTAAAACATTTCCTGATCCTTGTATTGATCTATCTAAACAACAGACAATAATGTTTTGCAACTCAAGTAAGACAACCACTGTACAAAAATCATTCAACTGAAAGTATTTGGAGAACGGCCATCTTGGATATTTTACACAGTTGATAAGTCAGTATTATATGTTTTAAAACTTGCAAACATCTTGACAAGACTAAAAACTAAAGTATTTTTCACAACTGCTTAAAACAGCTTGTCTTACTTATAAGGATATTTAAATTAGAAATACACAAGAATCATAGATTTTATTCACAAATTAGAGAAGGTGGGATTGGTCAGGGGAAGTAACTTTTGCATAAATGTGTTCAATTCTGGTAGAAAATTACATAAGATATAACTGCATTCAATAAATAGTTTCTTACAAACTAGTCATCAAAACAGATTAAACTTTTGATGTATATGCTATGACAGAAGAGCTCCTAAATTACCTAAAGAACATTCCAAATGCATAACTGAATAGAAATGCCAGGTCTAAACTTCCCAGCAACTGTTTGTGATTTGATTGATCTAAAATAAAACAAAATAAGTATTTATCATAATGAAGTGATTCTTTTAAATATTGATTTACATATCTACAAATACTTGAATATGATTGATTTACTAGTATTAGAATTTTTTCTCTTTGTTAACACTTCAATATACCATGTTTTCTGAAACTACTCTCATAACTTATGTTACTTTATTAAGTGAATAATGTGACTGGGTTGGTATCGCAATAATTAGAACTCACATTCTGATACCTGATATATATCAATGTACTGGGATTTTCCCGAAATTCGCAATAATCAATCTCGCATTAATGTCCATTCTTCAAATATCGCAATAATTTGTGAATTAATTTTACAGTAATATGTCCATTTCACTGTGATTTATTTGTGCCAGATAGATGTACACACGATTATATTCTGGGATTCCAAGAAAATTGAAATTGAAATTATAAACAAATGTTTGGTTTGAGAATTAGAGTAAGGATTAAAGACATAACTGGGCCACTGACTCACAAACTTTACACAAAGATCCTTTTTTTAAGCAAAAAAATTTACCTGTAAATGAAGTTAATACATATTTTTTCTTCTATTTCATTACTACAAGTGTAGATTAGCTTGTTTTCATCCCATATAATTTTGTCTTTTTCTTTTTTTTTTTCCTTGTCTTGTGTCAAATTGAACAATTGATTAATGTTTAAAACATGCAAAGGGATATGTGCATGCAAAGATTAATGTTTAAAACATGCAAAGTGTTCCAATTTTATGTCATATTAATTATAAGTGCATCTGTTCAACCTTATCTATGTGTGTCACTATTGAAAAATAAGGTCTCTTTACATCTTCATGGGGTGACTCTTAAAAAACTCCTAAAGAACAGGGAAACAGGAAGTCACTAACTATTACCATCATAGATATACTAAAATTCCTTCAGAAATGACAATTACGAGAATTCATGATGAAAATTATTTTACAAAAATCATGCAGGATTCTAATAATTGTAATCTCACCTCAATTTTTTTTCCAAAATGATAAAGTTTTTTGTAAATGCTTAAACTACAAGATTACTGTCAAATTTTTTATTTATAGGAGTTTAAATTGCACGTTTCTAGGGTCAACTCTGTTTGTGAGGGTTTTTATTTCTCATTTTCCTTGTTCCTTTTTTTATCTTCCTTATAAATCAATTTAACTCCAAGAGGATATTTCACAATTTTTTCTGAATCAAGAAATTAGCAAAATTAAACCCTCTAGGTCTTGTACTGCTTATCATTATTGCTGTATACAGTTTCTACCAATCTATTATAGTTTCTTGTAGATCCTTTTTAAGGATCAATTTTTCCATTTAGACTGTCTCTACTGTATAGTTTTATACTATTGAAAGATTCCTTGCTTTGTTAGTTTCTGCTAAAAATGGGTAAAAATCTTCTTTCAAGGACAATAACTATAACAAGCTGTAAATTGATGATTTCAGTCATGTTGAAATATTTGTAGATCTTGTTGTTCTGATCATATTTACTGTTTCAAGTCTCTCTCTCCTTCGAGTGAGTAACCACAAACTGGTCTGATTTTTCTGACTATTTCATAGCAGATAGACTTGACCTGCTTATCGTTTTATCCTTGTCAGTTTTGCTATAACTGCTTTTGTTTTCATATAAGCCCAAAGCAGCCGTTAAACCCCTATGTTCTATTTATAGCAACATTCATCATGTTTGATGATGAATCAAACTCCCAGATACAATTTTAAATTAGATTCCCAAAGGAAGTTGAACATTCAGAAAAATTTCGGTAACATTGACTCAAAAGTTTCAGAAGAGAAGATATCTATTGATTTAAAAGTTTATAACAATGAATTGACATACAGAAAGACACACTGAAGCTGGATACCAAATGATGTCAATAGCTCACAGGGCATTTTTGGCCAGGTGAGCTAAAAAGCTGAATGTGATAAAAATCCTACCAAAAGGTGCCCAGTCACAAAACGTTGTTGATGTATTATCTGGGGCGATCTCAAGTTCGTATCCATCTTTAATTGGAACTGAGCAATTTCTGTATAGTACATTCTGAAACAGATAATAGGTAAATATGTATTTACATGTATAGTAGGAAAATAAAACTAGAGGCTCACATAAGCATCTGAAGATCACTTGGTAGCCATGTCTGTTTTGCTATGGAATCTCTTAATTTTTAAGTACAAGTACATGTACACTGCACTCAGTCAGTGTCAGTACCTCAGAATAAACCTTCCAGCAATTTTAAGTTTGAACTCATCTGGCATATCTCAATGAAAATATTTTCTACATAATTCCAACAGGCAAATCAGTACCAAACAAATATCAAACAGTAAACAAGAAAAGCTAACTTTCTATCATATCTGGTTTCATTTGGTTCAGCAGTTCTCAAGCAAATAAATGGGGAATGTGTCCATGGGACACAGATGATGCCCCCGCTTGCATACAACGTTATAAAGGGACATAACTCAAGAACGGTAAAAGTGATGCCACCCAAATTCGTATTGATCTGAGTTTTGTGGTTATAAGCATTGTGTATAAGTTTCATAACATTTGGTATATACAAACTTAAGTTAGAGAACGAAAACGAAGAATTCAGCAATTTTTCCATTTGTAAAGGGGCATAACTCAAGAACAGTAAAAGTGATGCTACCAAACTTCAAACCTGATCTGTGTTTTGTGGTAATAAGCATTGTCTATAAGTTTCATAACATTTGGTTGAGGCAAACTTAAGTTAGAGAACATAAATGAAAAATTCAGCAATTTTTCCATTTGTAATTGTAAAGGGGCATAATTGTAGAATGTTAAAAGTGACACCACCAAAATTCAAACTTGATCTGTGTTTTGCGATAATAAGCATTGTGTATAAGTTTCATAACATTTGGTTGAGGCAAACTAAAGTTAGAGAACGGAAACCAATTTCGGGACGTACGTACAGCTGTACGGACGGACGGACAAGGGTAAAACTTAATGCCCCCTCCGCTACGACGGGGGCATAAAAAACACTTTAAGTTTCAGTGAATTAAAAAGCTTTGGTGGCCATCTTTGTAATCTGATTGGCACAAAAGTCACTTACTTTCGTACAACAATCATAAGGAACATTTTTGCCAAGATTGTTTCCATTTACTGACACAATTTGGAAAGAAATATTTCAAAAACTTTCCCTACAGTACGTACATGACGTAGGATACCTTAAGATCTTTCAGCTTCTGCTATGGGTTCTTTGATATTGACTGATAACAGCTACACATTATAAATGGAAAAATATGCAGGATCCATAAAAAATATCATTCAAAACTGGAAAACCTTCCCACAAATTCTATCATTCACTGCCCCCAACAAAAGATCGTGATTATAACTACATGTACAATGTACTATTAAACAAGAGATTTCAAGACTTTCAAGATCTTATTGTACACTCAGATCACATTAGGCATCCAGCTGAAATTAAATAACAAAAAAATCAACTTCATCTATTATATAGGAAGTAAAAATGGTCAAAACGGTAATTTGGATAGATTACAACTGTTTCCTTGGTTATTAAAAATTTATGGCAGCCTTTAAATCTCATTTTTTTTCTATTTTACCTACTGATCAACGCAAAAAATATAGTATGGAGCTAATTATTATAATGCATCTTTTAATCTAACATTACAAATGATTTGGGTAGGTGCAAATAATTTTTGATCTTGAGAATGCATCAAGAAAATAGATATATCCTCATCCCACTTCAGATTCAATTTTTATCTTTTATACAGTCAAATTTAGATTTCCTTTGATTAAGTTACATCCTTATAATTCACGTTATAAGGATATTAAAATAAACAAACAGGACAGGTCAAGTGAAACACATGAGATATGAGTCATCGCTACAGATTAGGTGTGTTTGAGTAATAAGATAACCCTATGCTACAATAAATGTTAAAATTTAAAGTGTTATACTTATTTATAAAATGATTTTCTTTTCTTTGATATATATATTAGCAAAGTAAATGTTTGCTACTATCTACATGATCTTACTCATGAAAAAGTACTGCAAAAGCAGACGGCAAGCACATATCATTGATATCCCCATGAAAATGATTTTCTTTTCTTTGATATATATATTAGCAAAGTAAATGTTTGCTACTATCTACATGATTTTTCTCATGAAAAAGTACTGCAAAAGCAGACGGCAAGCACATATCATTGATATCCCCTGCTATTAAAACCCTTGACGACATTCATAATTTCACAAAAATTGAAAAATGCATTTATCTGTGTTCTTTTTAAAGTCCAAATCTCAACAAATATTCCTTGTACAAAATAGTTTTACAGAATATTTCTTTCAAAGTATAACTTACAAGTAAAGATCAAAGTTACACAACATGAATAAAATTGACAACTTCCAAGTGCTCTCCTTACACTGTGTACAATGGCTTCCTTTTATCTAAATTACAATAAATCTATAATTCTAGCATGAGAGACGATTTTTCTAGAAGCAGAAATGTACCTGAAAATTATAGCATCATCAAGACATTTGTAGAAAAAATAGTTTAAATGTTTCCAATTCTGGTGGATAGTTGTCTTAATTGCAATTATACTACATCTCTTCATTTTAAAAAGGATGAATTGCATAAATAAACATTTCACTATAACTTTGCTTGAATGAAATATACAATATGTAAAATTTTATCATATAAAACCAACTTCAAATTGACATATATATATAGATTCTACCACTTCATCGAGTGTAATATGATATTTATCCACTCGAGACAGTTACACGAGATTTGGTGGTCGAATCTGTTTCTCTAATGATTTTCAAACAATATGCAGGCAAACTTGTTCCTTCTTTTTGAATGATCTGCAAAAAGATGTGTTCTTTCTATGTGACGTCATCGGGCATGGTCGCCTTTTTTCATGCCGTCACAATAGGAAATTCAGAGGAAAGCAAGAAAATTCGACGTCATAATCGGATTTTAACCAATGATAAGCTGAGATCAATCAAACCACACGTTGATTAAATTTTTTTTATACAATGGGTGCAGAAAGGGATAAATCGACGAAGAATTAGAGAAATATATATATCATCAAAGATGACACATTGATATTTTTAGGTATATACAGTTTCCATAGCAACCAAAACAAATTACCTTGACAACACTGACAGGTTTCTTGGCCATGTGATAACATGTGTAGACCAAAAAGGTTAAAATAAGGATCCATACTCTGTACCTGAATAAATAAACAAATAAAATATAAATCTATATGTGGTACTAATAACCTTTCCAATTTCTAGAACCCATATCAAAAGATCTTGAATGAGTTAGCTCCTGTTTCTTGTTTTTGATCTTTCTGACAACACATAATGTTATATTTAGTATTTGCATAAAAAAAAGGTAAAATTTGATTCAAATTTGAAAAATGTTTGACAAGAAATGAAAGCAGCATCTTGTAAACACAAGAGTGCACATGCTGAAATGTCTCGCCTTCTTTACTAACCATTGATTGTATGTTGATAGTCCTAAATACAAAGCTTTACTACAAGTAACACATAAACTTAACATGATCCAAGAAAATGAGGTCAAGGTCAGATAAACCACACGAGAAATACATGTACACCTTACAATCATTCAATAAACCAAACATAGTTGACCTATTGCTTATTGTTTCTAAGAAATAGTCAAACAAGAAAACTTAAAATTGACCAATGAACCATGAAAATGAGGTCAATGTCAGATGAACCATGCTAGACAGACATGTACACCTTACAATCAATTTAGGCATTAAATATAGTTGACCTATTGCTTATAGTATCTAGAAACAAACTTAACCATGAAAACTTAACATTGACCAATGAACCATGAAAATGAGGTCAAGGTCAGATGATACCTGCCAGACAGACATATACACCTTACAATCATTCCATACATCAAATATAGTTGATCTATTGCTTATAGTTGAAGAAAAACAGACCAAAACACAAAAACTTAACACTGAGAAATGAACCGTGAAAATGAGGTCAAGGTCAAATAAAACCTGTGAGACTGGCATGTACATCATAAAATATTTCCATACACCATTTATAGTTGACCTATTGCATATAGTATTAGAAAAAAAGACCAAATCTCAAAAACTTAACTTTGACTACTGAACCATGAAAATGAGGTCAAGGTCACATGACACCTACCAGTTGGACATGTACACCTTACAATCATTCCATATACCAAATATAGTAGACCTACTGATTATAGTATCTGATATATGGACTTGACCACGAAAACTTAACCTTGTTTAATGATCCATGAAATGAGGTCGAGGTCAAATGAAAATTGTCTGACAGGCATGAGGACCTTGCAAGGCACGCACATACTAAATATAATTATCCTATTACTCATAATAAGAAATAAATTAACATTACAACAAGAGTGCTCACGCTGAAATGTCTCGCCTTCTTTACTAATCATTGATATTATGTTGATAGTCCTAAATATAAAGCTTTATTACAACTGTCACATAAACTTAACATTAACCAAGTAAACTAAACATTGACCAATGAACCATGAAAATGAGGTCAAGGTCAGATGAACCATGCTAGGCAGGCATGTACAGCTAACAATTCTTCCATACAACAAATATAGTTGACCTATTGCTTATAGTTTAAGAAAAACAGACGAAAACACAAAAACTTAACACTGAGCAATGAACCTTGAAAATGAGGTCAAGGTCAAATAAAACCTGCGTAACTGACATATAGATCATAAAATATTTCCATACACCAAATATAGTTGAACTATTGCATATAGTATTAGAAAAAAAGACCAAAACTCAAAAACTTAACTTTGACCACTGAACCATGAAAATGAGGTCAAGGTAAGATGACACCTGCCAGCTAGACATGTACACCTTACAATCATTCCATACACCAAATATAGCTGACCTATTGCATGCAGTATTAGAAAGAAAGACCACAACTCAAAAACTTAACTTTGACCACTGAACCATGAAAATGAGGTCAAGGTCAGATGACACCTGCCAGCTAGACATGTACACCTTACAATCATTCCATACACCAAATATAGTAGACCTATTGCATACAGTATAAGAAAAACAGACCAAAACACAAAAACTTAACTATAACCACTGAACCATGAAAATGAGGTCAAGGTCAGATGACACCTGCCAGTTGGACATGTACACCTTACAGTCCTTCCATACACCAAATATACTAGACCTATTGCTTATAGTATCTGAGATATGGACTTGACCATGAAAACTTAACCTTGTTCACTGATCCATGAAATGAGGTCGAGGTCAAGTGAAAACTGTCTGACGGGCATGAGGACCTTGCAAGGTACGCACATACCAAATATAGTTATCCTATTACTTATAATAAGAGAGAATTTAACATTACAAAAAATCTGAACTTTTTTTTCAAGTAGTCACTGAACCATGAAAATGAGGTCAAGGACATTGGACATGCGACTGACGGAAACTTCGTAACATGAGGCATCCATATACAAAGTATGAAGCATCCAGGTCTTCCATCTTCTAAAATATAAAGCTTTTAAGAAGTTAGCTAACGCCGCCGCCGCCGCCGCCGTAGCCGCCGCCGCCGGATCGCTATCCCTATGTCGAGCTTTCTGCGACAAAAGTCGCAGGCTCGACAAAAAATGTTGACTTTTTTTCAAGTAGTCACTGAACCATGAAAATGAGGTCAAGGACAATGGACATATGACAGACGGAAACTTCGTAACTTAAGGCATCTATAAACAAAGTATGAAGCATCCAGGTCTTCTAGCTTCTAAAATATAAAGCTTTTAAGAAGTTAGCTAACGCCGCCACCACCACCGCCGGTTCACTATCCCTATGTCGAGCTTTCTTTGACAAAAGTCGCAGGCTCGACAAAAACTGATTATGTGGGATTTTTTTAAAAAGGCCTTCTTCCAAATACATAGTACAGTGATATAAAAGGTTTCCTGTTTTCTTCTGATATCATTCAAGGTACATGTATTGAAATCATTATTACAGACTGATATTATTCAAAGTATCAATATCAATATAAAAGACTAATTCAAATTAGGCCATGCTAAAATGATTGTTTGATTCCCCTAACCCTGCCAGGTCTGTTTTACCCTCCAGGTCAATTCTTTTCTTTTTTCTTTTTTTTTGGCAGTTGAAAAAAAAAAGCATTGCTTTGGTTTCTATTGATAATTTTCAAAATTTTATGATAATCTCTTAAAAGTGATTCAACATTGCTCAATTATCATTCCCATTAGTTTCACATACATATACCTTATGCAACAATATAGAATGTTAAACTAGAATTTACTGTCAGGTTAACAACAAAATTCTCTGTACAGTGAAACTGATTTTTCACAAAAAAAAATAAAATAAAAAAAATGTTCTGCCTGCCGGCCTTTAATAATTTTCACATGTGAGGGGAAACCAACATTCATTTTTCCATGGCCTCATATTATATATATATATAGTATATAGTTAAACTAAGATTTTAGAGTGAGTACTACATGTAAGTGCATAAAATTAAAATTTGCTTACTGTGGATTCATTTATTTTCGTGGGTATCAATTTTTCGTGGACTGAGGAAAAGTCATTGATATTTGATTTCATGGTTTTGCCAAAGTCTACATACAAGCCTACAGAAAATTTGTACTTTGAATGTGTCCACAGTATATGTTAAGTAATATCTATTTCATGGTATGCAATTTTACTCTTTGTTCTTCGCACCTACACAATGTGATATGCTATAAAAAGGACCTGACATGAACTGAAGAAGTAATCCAAGCAACAATAAAGTAATGTCAAGGTGAACTGTCTAATGGACAAAACAGGTGAAAAATATATGCAAACTTCACTCTGTTGTGTATAAAATTCAGACTTCAAGAAAATTCTTTTAATTCTACTGAAAATTACAGGTGAAAAACTTATGCCAACTTCACTCTGTTAGTATGAAATTCAGACTTCAAGAAAATCTTTTTATTCTACTGAAAATTATATGTGAAAAACTTATGCCAACTTCACTCTGTTGGTATGAAATTCCGACTTCAAGAAAAATCTTTTAATTCTACCGAAAATTACAGGTGAAAAACTTATGCAAACTTCACTCTGTTGGTACATGTATGAAATTCAGACTTCAAGAACAATCTTTTTATTCTACCAAAATCTCAAGTTAATCAAAATACCATTAAAGCAGGCTAATTTGTTTGTTCTGGTCAACACATGTTTTACCATTTGAAATGGTGTATTCAGGTCCTGATGAGGCCACTCTATAAGTGGTGAACTTTTTGACCATAATAAATAAGTAAGCCTGTGAAAATTGAGCATGTTTCTGTTTTAAATGATAAATTGTCTATTACCAAGGTGAAAATAACTTTAAATACCCAAGGTATCCACCTGAACTTACCCTACCACACAATTATCGGTACCACATGTACATGAGGTGTTGGTTCATCGCATGAAATTATATTTATATTATAATGTGCATATACACTTAAAAAATCTATATTAAATTGTTAAATTCAGTTTAAATTGTACCTAACCTTTTTTGTGTGAAAATAAAAAGTTCAACTGGTAAGAAACTACTGCATTTGAAAATTAAGAGCGTTGACAGGAAGACTTGTCTCTGTCTGGATTTATCATTTGCAGTGGGTGAAAACTGACTTTATAAATGTTGAAAAATATAAGAGATAACATGCACACATTTTTACTGAATAGACTATAGGGATAAAGCCAAAGAGTTTCAAGATTTGAGAAAACATTTAAAATGCAAACATCTTAAAAGCATAAATTCAAATTTAAAATACATGAGAAAATGGAGTAGAAATTGATGTAAAAGAATCTTTATCTGCAATCTTTATTTTTAATCTGAATGAGCCGCTGTTCTAAAACTTTATTTGTGTAATTATAAAACAGCAAACAAAAAAGTTTTTATCAAAAATGGTAGGAGGGGAGGGGACAGAAGACATAAAACTTTCATTTCAGCCAGAATTATACAGTACATCATAACTTAACAAAATTTGTATTAATAAAATTGTATGGGTCTGTAAATCTCAGCAAATCAAAAGTTACTATGCTTTTTATTTTCTCACTACAAAATGACTTTGTGTGCAAGTTAACTATTAAATTGAATGCTTTGAGTATACATGTACTCTCTATTTCACTGCATAAATTACACAAACCCTTGAATTATCTAACATGTCCAAATAATTGATTTCCTTACAAAAATACTTTTACAGCATACTTAGAGCTAATTCAAGTTGATAAAACAATGTCAATCAAAGCTCAATTGTATGACAAACATTTTTCTTTAGACAGAAACAATATGTTCATCCAGTCTACTTACAATTTCTAGAGCTTCACTTGAGTTAAAAAGACATTTTAGGCCAAAATGAAAAAAAATACTTGTGCTTAGTGTTTCTCTACCTACCCTTGTTATGTTTTAAAATGTCTATTGTAAGATTTTGAGTGGTATTTTTGGAAGTGAATTCTTGAGTGAATTGTGACAGATTTGCAGGTGGTCCCCATGCACATTGTACTCAAGGTAAAAAAATTGAGCAACAAATTTGTTTACTTTCTTTCACTTATTTTGAGGACACTCTAAACACAAATATTTTTTGTTTGGCCTCATAATTGTAAACAACATATGTACCTTATGATCTATATATGAGATCATATGAACTGAAGGAGATGACAAAGTCCAGTAGAAAGTTATGTAATGATATCAAAAAGGAGATACAACAGCTTGACATTATATGAAACGCAAAAATTTTATGGATGACAGGTTGCAAATGTAGAACTACTTATATACTGATAATGGATCAATTTTTCTACATTTTTGCAATATTTCACAGATTTTATAGGGGATAATAATATGTTAAATACAAAACTATATGTAATTATTATTATTTGCATATTTCACCCAAAAGGGTCAGGCAAATATAAAATGCAATTCAATACAAAATATTACAGTATTACAGCAGATACCCTTGAAACATGCACCGATACAATGGAACTTTATTGGACATTGACCTCATTTTATGCGATTGAAAAGATTTATTTTAAAAGTCACAGATTTCAAATGAAAGTTCAAGTTCAGGATTTAAAAATTGTTTTTACTTGGAAATTGGTGGATCCTTTGTTAAAGGATGTTTCATATCACAGAAGCAAAGTAATCTTGATATTTGTTGAAATTTAAGGTTATATCTTTTTGTCACCTTATTTTGATAAAGAGAATGCTGATAGCAATCCATGTTTAGATTTCATTCAAATACTGTCTAGATTATAAATCTATCTAGTGTTTACATTTTAAAATTAGAAAATTTAACTATCAGGGTTGAATAATTATATCAATCTATAGGTTTATGTAGTAAAACTTGTTATTTATATAATACAGTACAATAATATAAATTCAGAAATTATTGTATGCACTTTAATATTATTAAGATTTTTGAAGAATGGACAAAAATGTGAGATTAATTATTGAGATTTCATTAAAATCTGCATACAGATATATGTATCACTCAGATATCAAAATGCAAGTTCTTGTTATCATGGTTATTGCTATACTCAACCAGTCGCACTATTCCCATTAATAAAAACCTCACAATAATTTACAGTATATAATAATTCAAAAACCACAAAAATAAAATTTCATGGCATGTAAAATTACTTTTATGCCTGTATACAATGGTATATATATGGGAAATTCTGTGTTGCTCATGTTTTAACTAACAAATAATTGTCCAATTATTTAAAAATGTCAAAGGTTTATATATGATTCACAATCAAATGATTAATTTCTAAACAAATATATTGATTTGATCACCTCTCTGCTGGTTGATTTTTAGGGAATTATTTTTGTATGGTAAATTAAAAATTTGTAGCATAATTATATCAAGCTGTACTCCTTCATTACAATGTATGTCTGAAGAGTTTTAGATTACACATCCCAATTATTAATAGGAAACAAAAATTTAAATAGAATTGCAACGAAAAATAATTTTGTAAATCTGCTGCTAGAGCCTATATGGCTTGATCTCGCTACATGTATGTAAGGCCAATCAAGCTTTGACAAAACCAGGGTTAAATATTCATAAATAATATTTCTTTAACAAAATTATTTTATGTTTTGATCTTGTCTCTTAATTCCAAATTCATCAGAAATTTTGCCTCAAATTACATTAATTACAATGAATTAGTTTGATAAGCACACTGATTTCTATGTACATGCAATTTCCAAATAAAATTGACAATATGCAGTGTTCCCCTCATCCTGGGAACAGTAGTCAATATATATGTTCCTGCCTCATCAGAACATTTGGTAGGGTTGAATAAGTGTTAAGAAACACAACTCTCCCTTTTTTAATCTCAATCAAATATATATTTGAATTACAAAAGTTAATAAATGAACATACAGGTACAATTATAAATATTACCATTGAAAAGAAAGCTACCTGTTTCTGAAAGCAAGCTCAAAGGACCTACAAAAATGTACATGAAACCTGCTGATATGAAATCATGTCATCATACACTCTAACATTTCTAATACCGGTGGCTGTACTTTATGGTAGAATCCTTGAAGAAACAGTATAACACAAACAGACTTGAATGTTTTAAATATATGATGAAAAAAAATGTATTGTAAATCACTGACAACAGAGTTAATCTACGGCAAAACAACACAGACAAACTTGGAAAAAATGTTTGCACCAAGAATTTAAAAAAAAAGAATTTTATAATTTTATGCATGAACCAGGATAACATTATTATTTTTTCTAAAATGAGTATTTTCTCTAAACATTATGACAGCTGCGAAAAATGCACAAAAAATAATTATAAAATAGAAATATTAAATAGAAAAAAATCCAAATCATGACAAAATGGAAATACTTACGCTACATTTCTGCTTTCTCTAGAAAGAGATGGGAGCACGTAAATTCCTGGTGGTTTTCGGTTAACCATGATTTGTTCTATTAGAAACGAAAACCTCAAAAGAGGGCTTTTTGTTTTGGTCACAACATTTTGTATGATTTTGATATGAAAAAATTGTGTCAAAGTTTATCTCTTTATCCGATTTATCCTTATGTAAATACCAGAGGACATCCGAAAATAATTACTAATTTAATAAAGGAACGTGTCCGGGAGATGCGTTCCGTATATATCAGGTGACTGTGAGTATCAGGGCGTGTTTTATTGGTATCTTCTGGTGAAGAGTCCAAAAAAAAAATGAATCTGGTCCTCTTCTGGAGATATTCTGTAGAAAAAGCAATAAAACACAAATTCAATTTGCCGTCGAATACAGCAGATTTTTTTTTTTATGTTGGATGACATTGATAAATGAAGCCGTTTACGATGATTTATTAGAATAGAAAATTAAGATAAGTCAATTCATTCGTTAGAAATAACTGTAGCATGAATAAGAGTGTGCCTGTTTTGGCATTCATGTAATTATACAATAAGAGTAAAACAAAGAAAACTGGTTGGAAGAACTTCGCTGTGTTCGTGACATTTTTTCTTTATGCTTTCCTAACTCAATATATGCTAAACAAATCCGGCTATTTGATTTTCAGGAATAATCTTAAACTGTACAAGAATTTGTCAATGTTTGTCTGGTATATGATCGAAAAGGTCATTTTGTCTATTAATTTTTTTTAAAGTAAACAAACTGGATTATTTTTATATATAAAAGATATCCGGCAGAGTTCTCCAAATCTTTTTCACTCTGTTGGTCCTTGAAGAAAATCTGCTGGTCTTATATCTATTATTTCTATTGAAAAGTTTCGATGATAAAAACCGTCGGACCACAAAAATAAGGAGATGTGGTTGACTGACTGTTTATGCGGACTTAATCCGTTGGTTGTGTACTGATTGATACTTAAGTCTGAGAGAACAAGATCATGCATTTGTTAGTTGTTTTTGGCGTTGAACAAACTTTCAGTAACTGCAAATACTCTTATTTCGGTGCTTTGTGTCTATTGTCATATTGTTAATTTTTTTTTGTGTGTCTTACCGATCTTTTGATCAATTGCAACTGTTTTTACAGTTTGTTCGTATGTTGTACTGTTACACCAATGTCCCAGTTTAGGGAGGATTGCGCGCTCACAAACATGTTTAACCCTGCCATATTCTTTATGTGCCTGTCCCAAGTGAGGAGCCTATAGTTCAGTGGTTGTCGTTGGTTCATGCATGTCTGTCGACTCATATTTGATTTTTTGTAAATTGTTTTGTTATATATAATTATAGATCATTATAGGCTGTTAGTTTTTTCGTTTGGATTATTTCACATTTTTCATGTCGGGGTCTTTTATAGCCGACTATACGGTTTGGGTTTTTGTCATTATTGAAGGCCGTACGGTTGCCTAAAATTGGTTACATCCACTTCATTTGAACTCCGGTGGATAGTTGCCTCACTTGCAATCATACCACATCCCCTTTTTTATATTATATACCTGACTTTTAAACTCGTGTTTTCCTGAACAAGTATGAAATATTTGTCACTGGACATTAAAAATTAGCAACCAACCATCAATCAATTTAAACTCGTGTTAAATAAGGGGAAAACATTTGATTTTTTTTTTTTTTTGGAGGGGGGGGGGGGGAGGAGGATTTTGAATATGAATATGGTGGCCTGGTAAGAGCTGGAAAAAATAGGCATGTATAGCGACAGATTTAAATGAATAATAAATCCGAAAAATATCCTCCTGCCCCCTCCCCCTCCCCAGAATATCAAATACTCGTCCCCTTACTGTTATTTTCCGTGTTGTTTTTATGTTATCCAGCTCATCGTCTCTACAGGGGTGTCCTACTAAGGCTGCCATATCATAAAAACGTTTATCACACAGCTCTCATTCTATTATATCTGCATTCATAAATTTTCAATGTCATTTAGACTAAACGACGCATTGTTTGTTATGTGCCCCTTGCGTCTAAATTACCTATTTAAAAGGAAGATGTAGAAGAGAGACAGAAGATCTTCCCAATGCAAAAAAAAAAAACAGAAATGGACCTCTTCTGGCTCACTACAGAAGAACTATAAAACACGCCCCTATATTCCTTGCATTCGAGTAGTGACACGGATTTTGATACTATACAAATCCATGATAGCGATGATATATATATATATCTATATTGGCAAAATCAAAAGCTTGCATATTCAACTTCTGAGTCACAAGTTCAGGTTTTCACTCAGTAAATGTTCAGCTAGTTCTTTAGAAATCAGATATTATAATAAATAAGTTTGTTTATGCTGATCAAAAATTATTACATTGATTTCCAAGTCAAATCATATGAAACATTTGAAATAATAACTGAAATGCATATTGGCTACTCTCAAACGTCAACGAAGTTGCATGAGTAAAACTGCGAATTGTATATGAGTATAATACTAACTAAACAAATCCTTGGTATCACCTATAACATTTACACCAGAGACAAAAAAACCAATACAAAATAATCATCATTAGAGGAAATCTAATTCAAATTTTTATGAACTAAATTATTTCAAAGGTTCGTTTGATCAGAGACATGTATGTATAAATGTCTCTTGTTAGATAAAGTAAATGTATATTTTCTTTTTATGCAGATAATGGATTTTTATATGTAATGTAAAACGTATTACATTTCTTATAATACCTTGACATGGTCAGATATTATGTTTTTGTTTTTGTCACACACTAAATATGTTCGTATGACAATAAAGATATATTATAGTTATTACTTAAACATTGAAGATTTCCGAATATCTGATTTTCTAAAAGAGAGGTGAAAGATACCACAGGGACATTCAAACTAAAAAGTCGAAAATAAACTGACAAAAAATTTGCACGTTTATAGAGGGTGACGTTGTTATTATCTGGTCAGGTTTGCTTTTTTAGTTAGTAGTCGGTATTGAAAGATCCATGTCAACAGACGGATTCATGTCTACTAAGTTGCATGATTTTTTTCAGCAACTTATAAAGACATAAGTCAGGAATCTGATGTTCAGTAGTTGTCGTTTGTTGATGTGGTTCATAAGTGCTTCTCGTTTCTCGTTTTTTATATAGATTAGACAGTTGGTTTTCCCGTTTGAATGGTTTTACACTAGTAATTTTTGGGGCCCTTTATAGCTTGCTGTTCGGTGTGAGCCAAGGCTCCGTGTTGAAGACCGTACTTTGACCTATAATGGTTTACTTTTATAAATTTTGACTTGGATGGAGAGTTGTCTCATTGGCACTCCTACCACATTTTCTTATATCTATGTAAATAAATTACGGTTTGTTGATGACTTGAAACTGACACATAAACTTGGTGCGACCACGTTGGAGCGACGGGTTTGACCTATTTTCTTTTAGATCCTTACCCATAATTATTATCCTCTTAAATCTTTACCAGTGGAATAGCAAAACGTGCTGAACTGAACTAAAAATCAGTACGAAAAAAACCTATATTACCGGTATGACAAATAATATAACATAGTCACAAATACAAATAGAATAATAATGAAAAATACCGTGTGAAAAAATTCCGGAAGCTGCCGAAAGGAAGCTCAAAGTAATTAACCGGCTGTTATGAACTCATGGATTCATAACTACACTCAACTATCAGTCGCTGTACTTCGATGTAGATTTCATACAGCAACCGTCATAAACAGAATATGAAGAACCAATATTATGCTTTTTTCAATACCCATAATAAATAAGAAAATTTTATTGCAGAAAAATAAAAGAAATTAACACGTCTGTGCTGGCATGAAATACGGTGATCTTCTGTAAATTTACTGTCCATAAAATGTTAAAATCACTCGAAAAACAACCTTTTTTGCTCAGTGACTACCAGGCGTAGATGGTCTTAGCCAGATTTGCCTTTTTAAATTTTTTTTTGTCACAATTTCAATGCTCATGGCCTTCCAGCTGTTATGATTCGAGTGCAACTGATAATTACATGTATCAGGTAGAAAAAACGCGCGTCTGGCGTACTTAATCATGAGCCTGCAGCAAGTATTTTTGATGAGTTTCGGTGTAATAATATGCCACATGATATGTGATTACCAACGAGACAACTTTCTATGAAAGACCAAAGTACAAAGTTGTGAACAATTGCAGGTCAAGGTATGGCCTTCAACATTCGGAACAAAACCCATACTGTATAGTAAGCAATAAAAGGTCAAGTATGCCAAAATGTGAAACAATTCAATAGAGAAAACAAACGGGATTAAATCATACTACAACAATAAACGTAAAACAACTATGGGCGACGACAACCAATGGTTACAGGCTCCTTACTTGGAAGGTGCACATAAAGAGTGTGACTGGGTCACATGTTAGCGAACGCTGAACCTTCCTTCAATCTTAACAGCGGTGTAACAATAACACACAAGAACTGCAAAAATCAGTCACTCATCAAATCGGTATACTAAGCACAAAACTTTTACAACAAAAAGCCTTGTTTCAAACTATGAATTTATGTTCATCCCGGAAAAAAAATGCAAGACACATTGAATAAAGAACTACAGCATGTATGATCATGTATAGTTGGCGTCATAATTTATACTTTTAATTTCACGAGAGAAAAAAAACGTGCTGCAAATGCAGGGGCCAATATATTGAATATTTCTAGCAACAGCATATAAAGACTATATGTCAAACAGAATTGTCAGCAAGCCAGATAGATCATCCTGCTCGGTGACTACTCACGTGACTAATATAATGTCATGTCGAAGAAGTTGTCAAAGAAAAAGAAAAAAGAAAATATTCTAAACTGAAATAGTTCTGCCAAGAAGAAATGTATTCAACTGTGTATTTCAATAATGAATAAAGACTTCATATGAGCCTTAATGCCACATAAAGATTGGTTGGTTGAGTGGTCTTCGAGATCTACACTATAATATAACTATGAACAAAAGAAAAGTGAGGTATATGTCAATGAGACACTTATGATAACCTAATGACAAAGATTAGAGGGCAATATACAGTCTTCAACAAAAGACGGGTGTCTATACAATATGTGAAGCCCAGGGCCCTCGGTCATAAAACTTTACTCAGTACTCAGTACAAAATTTGTGCTCGAAACACCAAATTCAGTATTTTGATTGGTTGATTTCTGAGTCTGAGAACAATTATCGTGCTCGAAAGTTTTATGACCGCAAGGTCTGGTTCGTCCAGTCTAAAATAAAAATTATAGATTTTTTACGGTAGCGAAGCATCGACTACTGGGTTGATGATACTCTTAGAGACTAATACTCGTCTTGTAGCATCGATATCATGCTTATGACCAGAACAAACTGAAAATAATTTCAATGCAGAGAAACGACGGAAACATTTCAGTATTGCTCCGAACTTTTAATGGACAAATTGCTGTTTACCCAAGTTTATTTATTTGCAGATAATACAAAATTACGAAATACAGAATTTAATGTTATGCACCATATGTGTATTTAGAGCCATGTCGACCATCATCGATTGCAAATCGGCACCTACTCAACAACATCCAGGATTGTACCAGGAACTTTTTCTTATGTCAGGGGTTTCCACGAGATAAATGAGTGTTAACTAATGGTGTAATGTGAAAGCAAATAAAATTCACATTTGCTACACTACGTTGCAACTTTGCGAATTTAAAAATAGAAATGGACATTCAGCAAGAACATGAGACTCTATGGGGGATTATTTGAAAATATTGATTTTTATTTCCCCATATATGCTGTTAAGGCTTTCTCACCTTTCTGAAATTTAAGAAATCCTTAACAATCAGAATTTGGAAAGGACATTTTATATACAGTCCAGTTAATCGGATGCATGTTAAACCCATAGTTGCACAGTCTATTAAAGAAAGACAACTATGTCCATTTGAACATTAACTTTCGGTATATAACATGGAGGAGTGGTTTGATTGCCAATGAGACAACTTTCCAACCGAGTCTGATTGAAGCGGATTTAAGAAAATATAGGTCACAGTACAGCCTTCAACAATTAACAAAACCTGTGCCATAAAGTAAGCTATAAACGGCTCAACATGACAAAATGTGAAAAAAAAATCAAATGAAAAAACCAACAGCCGGATTATGATAAAACAATAAATGAATAAAATGCTTCGCCGAGCGCAGCCTGATACGACCGCAGAGGTCGAACCCTGAACAGTTGGGGCAAGTTTGACACAATATTCAAGCTTGATACTGTCTGAATTTGGATTGTGATCAAATTTTTGACATAATATAGGTTTCTGACACAAAATAAATGTGGTCAAAGATCTAAAAATTTGAAATGGGACATTTAATTTACCTAGTATGGTCTGATATCCTAAATCTAACAACATGGTTAGATTCAGCATATAAAAAACACCAAAAATTTAATTTTAGTTGAAATCAAACAAAGTTTAATTTTGGACCCTTCAAACCTTAATATGGACTAATTTGAGAACAGGGCCCAAAATAAAAAATCTAAATGCACAATAAGATTCAGCAAATCAGAGAGCCACAATAATTCAGTTTTTGATGAAATCAAACAAAGTTTAATTTTGGACCTCAATGTAGACCAATTTAAAAATGGGACCCAATATCCAAAACAGTAATACAAGGTTAGAACCCCCAAATATTAAAGACTTTAATGAATCCCATTCAAATTGGTAAAAAGATTTTTATGTATTTTGAATTGAAGATTTCTTGCTATTGTGCAATACTGTGCTGTTGCACAATATATACTAAGTTTATCAGTTATATATAATAATTTACACACCCTGTTTGTTATGTATCTCCTGCCATGTCAGTATTTGTTGCTTTTATAAATAAATCAGAAATAATCAATGTAAAAATGGAAAATTTTTGGAAAAAAAAAAACCCCAAAAATTATGAAAAAAAAAATCCCCCCCCCAAAAAAAAAAATTTGGAAAAATCTTGAAGAAAAAATGTATGAATCCCCCCAAACTTTTTGAAACCCCCCACCCAAATTTTTTTGTTTGAAATTTTGAAAATTATTTTCTTTTCAGGAAAAATGTACAATTTCAGAGAGTTTCATAAACTTTAACACAAGTTATTGTCTGGAAACTAGAAAATTGCTTGTTTTTGGCTCATTTTTTGCCCCTAATTTCTAAACGTTTGGGACAATTACCCCCAAACTCAATCCCAGCCTTCCCTTTGTGATATGGAACCTTGTGGTACAATTTCAGAGAGATCCATTCACTCAAACTAAAGTTATTGTCGGGAAACCAAATGTGTCTTCGGACGACGACAACGACATGATAGCATTATACGAACGCAAATTTTGTGCGGTCGTATAAAAACAAGTATGACAGACAGCTACCAACAACAACCACTGAATGCTTTGAAAAGGGCAAAAATGTAAAGTTAAAATTTTGTAGCTTCTACCATATGTTTTAGTCCATTACTTATATTCTCAACTTCTACTACAGATGACCACAATTTAAAACACCTACTTCTTACCCTCTGCATGGAACAAGAAGTGAAAGATTTGGCAGTACCAAAATTTTTATTTTCAAGGGTTTTTAACATTATGATTTCTGTTCTAACAGTTGTATAAATTGTCTTGAAGTCCTTGTTCAAGAAATTCGTAAGGGTTCCGCGGAAACCAGTGTCTCGCCTACTTTTGCTGTTAGTCACAGGCTCAACAAATATGGGGGGAAAATAATTAAAAATTTTCCTCTAGATACTATCTTTTGACTGTAAGAAGTTCTGTTCAAGTTTGGTAAAAATCCAAGAAGGTTTATGAATCTAATAAATGTTTTAAAAACTTTAACTGCAGACTGTACGTAATGTTAACTGGAATAAAACTAAGTCCATTTATAAGTAATATACGGGAAAACAAGGAAATAAATTTTTACAAAATTTCCTTCTAGATACTAGCTTTTGATCATAAACAAGCTTCTGTCCAAGTTTGGTACAAATCCAGGATAGTTTAAGAAAGTTATTAAAATTTTGAAAGCTTTAACCACCGAGTGAATGTAATGTTAACTGGCAGAAAAACTAAGTCCATTTATGAGTAAAATACGGATAAACAGGATTTTTTTTTAACAAAATTTACTTTTTAATGCTATCTTATGATCACAAACAAGCTTCTTTCCAAGTTTGGTACAAATCTAGGATAGTTTAAGAAAGTTATTAAAATTTGAAAAACTTTAACCACAAAGTGAAAGTTATGTTAACTGGCAGAAAAACTAAGTCCATTTATGAGTAAAATACGGATAAACAGGATTTTATTTTTACAAAATTTACTTCTGGATACTATCTTATGATCATAAACAAGCTTCTGTCCATGTTTGGTAGAAATGCAGGATAGTTTAAGAAAGTTATTAAAATTTCAAAAACTTTAACCACAGAGTGAATATTTGTGGACGCCGCCGCCGCCGACGGAATGTAGGATCGCTATGTCTCGCTTTTGCGACGAAAGTCCCAGGCTCGACAAAAAGCTTAGTTTAAATTACTAAATTACAATTCAGTCCTTCTTTCATCATTTGTGACTGTTACAACCAGATTTTAGATAAGATTACCACTGGTTATGCAGAAACATCCTTTATATATCAAAGTTCTCTCCCTTGTTTGTAAGTTCGATTTATATTGGACTTCTGGTATTACATGTTCTTATGTTGAAATGTTTTTGTGGATTGCTTTTGTTCTTTACTGTACTATTGATCAATGTTTCATCTTGATTTTCAGTGGCCATAATTCAATATTTTAAGACCATTCTTATACAATTTGGCCATTCTTTTTTTTTTTTTGCATTGTGTCAAAACCCAGCCACTTTACATATGCACATCCATAAATAAATGGATAAAAAAATCCTCTTTAATGGTTGTTAGCTTGAGATGATATTTTTTCATTCTTTCAAACACTTGCATCCTTTGGCATTTTTCTATATTAGAGAAGAATCAGTTCAGAAAGATAAATTGTGTATTTTAAAAAAACCTTCCAGGACAATTTTTTTGATTCTAGGAAAGTAACTGAACTAAATTTTATTGTATGTAATTCATGAGATATAAGGCTTGACAATTCTATTAGACACCATTATGTTTTTGTCAGAATGTGGATGCTAATAATTTGCCTCATGTTGAGATAGAGACAGCCTTTGCATGTTTTAAGAAGGAAGCCCATTACTAATACTAGTACTCTCTTTTCCCAGAGGTAGTCCTATTTATTGTCTACCTTTCACCTCTTTTGACAGACATGTAGAGTCCACCTTTCACCTCTGTTGACAGACATGCAGAGCCCAACTTTCACCTCTGTTGATAGACATGTAGGGTCCACCTTTCACCTCTGTTGAAAGACATGTAGAGTCCACCTTTCACCTCTGTTGACAGACATGTAGAGTCCACTTTCACCTCTGTTGACAGACATGTAGAGTCCACCTTTCACCTCTTTTGACAGACATGCAGAGTCCGCTTTTCAACTCTGTTGACAGACATGTAGAGCCCAACTTTCACCTCTGTTGATAGACATGTAGAGCCCACCTTTCACCTCTGTTGACAGACATGCAGAGTCCACCTTTTGCCTCTGTTGACAGACATGTAGAGTCCACCTTTCACCTCTGGTGACAGACATGCAGATTCCACCTTTCACCTATGTTGACAGACATGTAGAGTCCACCTTTCACCTCTGTTAACAGACATGCAGAGTCCACATTTCACCTCTGGTGACAGACATGTAGAGTCCACCTTTTACCTCTGTTGACAGACATGTAGAGTCCACCTTTCACCTCTGTTGACAGACATGTAGAGTCCACCTTTCACCTCTTGTGACAGACATGTAGAGTCCACCTTTCACCTTTGTTGACAGACATACAGATACCACCTTTCACCTCTGTTGACAGACATGCAGAGTCCATCTTTCACCTCTGTTGACAGACATGTAGAGTCCACCTTTCACCTCTGTTGACAGACATGCAGAGTCAATCTTTCACCTCTGTTGACAGACATGTAGAGTCCACCTTTCACCTCTGGTGACAGACATGCAGATTCCACCTTTCACCTCTGTTGACAGACATGTAGAGTCCACCTTTCACCTCTGGTGACAGACATGCAGATTCCACCTTTCACCTATGTTGACAGACATGTAGAGTCCACCTTTCACCTCTGTTAACAGACATGCAGAGTCCACATTTCACCTCTGGTGACAGACATGTAGAGTCCACCTTTCACCTCTGTTGACAGACATGCAGAGCCCAACTTTCACCTCTGTTGAAAGACATGTAGAGTCCACCTTTCACCTCTGTTGACAGACATGTAGAGTCCACCTTTCACCTCTGTTGACAGACATTTAGAGTCCACCTTTCACCTCTTTTGACAGACATGCAGAGTCCGCTTTTCAACTCTGTTGACAGACATGTAGAGCCCAACTTTCACCTCTGTTGATAGACATGTAGAGCCCACCTTTCACCTCTGTTGACAGACATGCAGAGTCCACCTTTTGCCTCTGTTGACAGACATGTAGAGTCCACCTTTTACCTCTGTTGACAGACATGTAGAGTCCACCTTTCACCTCTGTTGACAGACATGTAGAGTCCACCTTTCACCTTTGTTGACAGACATACAGATACCACCTTTCACCTCTGTTGACAGACATGCAGAGTCCATCTTTCACCTCTGTTGACAGACATGTAGAGTCCACCTTTCACCTCTGTTGACAGACATGCAGAGTCAATCTTTCACCTCTGTTGACAGACATGTAGAGTCCACCTTCCACATCTGTTGACAGACATGTAGAGTCCACCTTTCACCTCTGTTGACAGACATGCATATTCCACCTTTCACCTCTGTTGACAGACATGAAGAGTCCATCTTTCACCTCTGGTGACAGACATGCAGATTCCACCTTTCACCTATGTTGACAGACATGTAGAGTCCACCTTTCATCTCTGTTAACAGACATGCAGAATCCACATTTCACCTCTGGTGACAGACATGTAGAGTCCACCTTTCACCTCTGTTGACAGACATGTAGAGTCCACCTTTCACCTCTGGTGACAGACATGTAGAGTCCACCTTTTACCTCTGTTGACAGACATGTAGAGTCCACCTTTCACCTCTGTTGACAGACATGTAGAGTCCACCTTTCACCTCTTGTGACAGACATGTAGAGTCCACCTTTCACCTTTGTTGACAGACATACAGATACCACCTTTCACCTCTGTTGACAGACATGCAGAGTCCATCTTTCACCTCTGTTGACAGACATGTAGAGTCCACCTTTCACCTCTGTTGACAGACATGCAGAGTCAATCTTTCACCTCTGTTGACAGACATGTAGAGTCCACCTTTCACCTCTGGTGACAGACATGCAGATTCCACCTTTCACCTCTGTTGACAGACATGTAGAGTCCACCTTTCACCTCTGGTGACAGACATGCAGATTCCACCTTTCACCTATGTTGACAGACATGTAGAGTCCACCTTTCACCTCTGTTAACAGACATGCAGAGTCCACATTTCACCTCTGGTGACAGACATGTAGAGTCCACCTTTCACCTCTGTTGACAGACATGCAGAGCCCACCTTTCACCTCTGTTGACAGACATGAAGAGTCCACCTTTCACCTCTGGTGACAGACATGCAGATTCCACCTTTCACCTATGTTGACAGACATGTAGAGTCCACCTTTCATCTCTGTTAACAGACATGCAGAGTCCACATTTCACCTCTGGTGACAGACATGTAGAGTCCACCTTTCACCTCTGTTGACAGACATGTAGAGTCCACCTTTCACCTCTGGTGACAGACATGCAGAGTCCACTTTTCACCTCTGTTGACAGACATGCAGAGCCCAACTTTCATCTCTGTTGACAGACATGTAGAGTCCATCTTTCACCTCTGTTGACAGACATGCAGAGTCCACCTTTCATCTCTGTTGACAGACATGCAGAGTCCACCTTTCACCTCTGTTGACAGACATGCAGAGTCCATCTTTCACCTCTGGTGACAGACATGCTTTGCTGCTGCAATTTTCGCAATAATGAAAACATCGCAAGATATTCATAATATACAGCATTAAATTGATTTATTGTTTAATGCCTCTGCATGTATCTAAAATCAAACAACAATCACTCAATCAAGCTAAACATTAAGGGCAATCACTCAATCATTCTTAACATTAAGGACAATCAATCAATCAAGCTAAACATTACGGGCAATCACTCAATCAAGCTAAACATTAAGGGCAATCACTCAATCAAGCTAAACATTAAGGGCAATCACTCAATCAAGCTAAACATTAAGGGCAATCACTCAATCATTCTTAAAATCAAGGGCAATCACTCAATCAAGCTAAACATTAAGGGCAATCACTCAATCAAGCTAAACATTAAGGGCAATCACTCAATCAAGCTAAACATTGAGGGCAATCACTCAATCGAGCTAATCATTAAGGGCAATCACTCAATCATTCTTAAAATCAAGAGCAATCACTCAATCAAGCTAAACATTAAGGGCAATCACTCAATCAAGCTAAACATTAAGGGCAATCACTCAATCATTCTTAAAATCAAGGCCAATCACTCAATCAAGCTAAACATTAAGGGCAATCACTCAATCAAGCTAAACATAAAGGGCAATCACTCAATCAAGCTTAACATTAAGGGCAATCACTCAATCATTCGTAACATTAAGGGCAATCACTCAATCAAGCTAAACATTAAGGGCAATCACTCAATCATTCTTAAAATTAAGGGCAATCACTCAATCAAGCTAAACATTAGGGGAATCACTCAATCAAGCTAAACATTAAGGGCAATCACTCAATCATACTTAACAGTAAGGGCAATCACTCAATCATTCTCAACATTTAGAGCAACCACTCAATCAAGCTAAACATTAAGGGCAATCACTCAATCATTCTTAAAATTAAGGGCAATCACTCAATCAAGCTAAACATTAAGGGCAATCACTCAATCAAGCTAAACATTAAGGGCAATCACTCAATCATTCTTAACATTAAGGGCAATCACTCAATCATTCTTAACATTAAGGGCAATCACTCAATCATTCTTAACATTAAGGGCAATCACTCAATCATTCTTAACATTAAGGGCAATCACTCAATCAAGCTAAACATTTAGGGCAATCACTCAATCATTCTTAAAATTAAGGGCAATCACTCAATCAAGCTAAACATTAAGGGCAATCACTCAATCAAGCTAAACATTAAAGGCAATCACTCAATCAAGCTAAACATTAAGGGCAATCACTCAATCATTCTTACAATTAAGGGCAATCACTCAATCAAGCTAAACATTAAGGGAAATCACTCAATCAAGCTAAACATTAAGGGCAATCACTCAATCATTCTTACAATTTAGGGCAATCACTCAATCAAGCTCAACATTAAGGGCAATCACTCAATCAAGCTAAACATTAAGGGCAGTCACTCAATCATTCTTAAAATTAAGGGCAATCACTCAATCAAGCTAAACATTAAGGGCAATCACTCAATCATTCTTAAAATTAAGGGCAATCACTCAATCATTCTTAAAATTAAGGGCAATCACTCAATCAAGCTAAACATTAAGGGTAATCACTCAATCATTCTTTAAATTAAGGGCAATCACTCAATCATTCTAAACATTAAGGGCAATCACTCAATCATTCTTAAAATTAAGAGCAATCACTCAATCATTCTTAAAATTAAGGGCAATCACTCAATCAAGCTAAACATTAAGGGCAATCACTCAATCAAGCTAAACATTAAGGGCAATCACTCAATCAAGCTAATTAACATTAAGGGCAATCACTCAATCATTCTTAAAATTAAGGGCACTCATTCAATCATTTTTAAAATTAATGACAATCACTCAATCAAGCTAAACATTAAGGCACATTTATGAGAAAACTTGTGACATGTAAAGGCCCAATATTGAAGAAAAACTATGCTGTAAATATTTGTTTTTATTAAAAAGAGACATGATATGCTATATAGCTGCAAACGGATTATCATACAGAAATCAATGATATATACCATGAATATGATCATAAAGATTGAGATATTGAGTAGATATGATCATAGTAAAGACATCGTTCCAAAAACAGTACAATATCAGCAAATCTCACTGGTTATGGCTATAATGTAATGAATAGCAGACAGGTATTTGGTATCATATGCCTTGTAGTTTTATAAATACACAAAGAATAAAGAGACTTTCATGCAGAAACACACCCCTTTTCTGATTAGAAATTTGAAAGGTCAGATAAGATCGTCTGTCAATTCAAATAGCAACGGTGTTATTCTCTAGCTCAAATTTGACATTTGTTTTCATACAAAGCTTGATGGGTAATCAACAATTGTTGGATTAATTTGGCCAACGCCATAGGAAATCACATACCTATGTGTACATGTCTCATTTTATAGAATATCATCAGAGTTGATACCCTGAGTACATTATAGAAAGCTGAAACCAGAAAAGCTTTATTTAAAGCTAACACTTTTAATTTACCTTCATAAGGTTAAGCTGAAAGTTTTATATATATTATATTTTCTTTTAGAGCTTCAACAGTTTGAGGGTTGATTTGATTTGAGAAATAAATTGTTTTTCTCAATCTTTTTTAATTCTTATGAATTAATTGCCAGCAATTATGGAAAACAATGTTAAAAGGGGAGATAAAAAAATCTAAATTGCAAAGTGTAACTTAAAGAAGAATTTCAACAGCTGCGTCGGATAGAAATCGACCTTATGCAAGTGCACATATACATGTACATGTGTAAGACCTTTACTGATTTTGGAACATTCAAATACGAAATAAAAGATGAATTTTGGTCTGTTTTGTTGGGTTCTTATATCAACTCAATTTTCAAACAGTTACAGACTTTGCATAGAGATTTTTTCAACCCGAAAAATGTTAAACAGATGCATTGATATTCATTTGCATAAGGTCAATTTCTATTCGATGCAGCTCATATTATGTGTTGTAGTATTTACACAGATACTGAACATTTTACTGCTGTGCATTAGCTGAAAAATCTCAAAAATAAAACACTAATTTTCAATAAACTAAAAATTATATCAAATATCTTTACCTTTTAATAAATACAGATAATTTCCCCTAAAAATTTTGCATCTCTAAGGCTACATCAAATGTGATAATTTTTTTCTATTTAATTTTCAATGCATAAAACACACAATCATTGTATTTCTTAAAATTTCTTTTCTAATTAAAAAATCTGTGATAAATTATAAACCAAATCCCGTACCATACAGAAATCACTGTAAAAAAGCAATATTTATAAATATATTATGTTCATAAAACAGTTATAAATACAAGGTGAAAAAGTAATTGTATGTGTAAATGATATAATGGATGTGTATAAAACCATGTATAATTGATGTATTTTATGTAAAAGTAAATAAACAATTTCATTGTTCAGTATAATACATTTCATTTAATACAAAGAAACCTTGAGGAAGGAGGCAGTGTGTTGTGCTTTAATAAACAGATATTTAAGTTGGTGCAATAACAGGTCTTACAGTCTTAAAGGATAAATTAGTGATAAAACCAAATATGGCATTTACAGAAAAGTCATAGGATTTTACTTACAAGTTTTTTATTCACTGTACAATCAAAAATTTTCTTTTTATTCACTGTACAATCAAAAATTTTCTTTTTAATCACTGTACAATCAAAAATTTTCTTTCATTGAAATCACTTTGGAAGTATGCCTTCTAACAGGAGGTTTTTCTTATTTGAGTTGTTAGAAAATTGAAATATCTGTATGCCAACTTTTGATGTAAACAATAAATGTGACAAAATTTGACTGCAAATGCATTTTAGCATTTGATCTTTCATTTTCCTCCATTAAACAGACCTCCTATACTGGGAATATAAAAAGTCATGAGTTTTAACATACGTTTGCCATTCAATGATTTCATCTCTGAGAAATGGCTGTACCAGAAGCAAATCACTGTGCAGTCTCCTATCTAGCCCAAAACAGTGGGACACAGCCCCCCTCTGCCCTGTATGTGCCCCCCTTTCTGTGTACCCTGGACTCTTATGGTCCTGCCATAAGTATTTTAGTTTTCTGAAGGAAAATAAATACTTGTCAATGCCAAAAATAACTTGAAAAAGCTTTATACCATCAAATACTACTATAAATATTGTAAAATACATTAATTATTTCAATGTTATCTATATAATATTTATGACCAAGTTGTCCCTTTATGACCAAGTTGTCCCTTTTCAGACAAGATACGGTGCCAATATGTCCTTTCATTTAAAACTGTGCCCTTTCTGACTTAAATCCTAACTAAAACACAGTGTATATAATAAATCCAAACAGAAATCCACTAGAAAGTGTAATTGAATCATCACTGTCCATGTCTGCACCATTATTTTATTTGACATTACAACAACACTGGGAAATAAGCACTATACAGAGTATTACTAAAATGCAATAAACCTTGAATTCATCTTCCAACTTAAAGTTGAAAGCTTGTCAATTTTACATCTCAAAATCATATACACCTATATTCTAATTGCAATAATTTTCTTAAACCTGATTACATATTATGCCAATTAAAATTTCAACAATCATTATTCTCTGAGAATAACTTAACAATATGAATATAATTAATTCAGTCATTATTTATTTTTTTACAAAACATTGAGAAAATCCAATAACAAAGTGTTTCATTTCCATCTAGGAATGACTAATGCATATAAATTAAGTACAATTCAAAACATTATAAGTCTTTTCAGTATCTATTACAGACTGGATATTGCACCAGGATTTTTGTAAGTACAATGAAACCATCACTTTATCATTTTTTAGTATCTGTTTCATCCTGGCTATTGCACCATGGGTTTTGTTACACAAGGAAACAATTATTTCATGTCTTTTATTATCTGTTTCAAACTGTCTATTGCACCTTGGTTTTCGAGTCGACTATCTTCTAGCTGTTTCTTTTTATCCAAAAAATCCTGCAAAAAGATAGAAGAAAAATTATTATGATATCATAAATGTAACATAACCAAAAAGATGAAGCAATTATTAGGTCTTTCCACTTTTCCGTGGAAAGACCTTTTGCTTTTGTTCTGATTATGAGGTCTTTCCACTTTTCCATGGAAAGACCTTTTGCTTTTGTTCTGATTATTTATTTATTATTTTTTTTTTTTTTCTTCCGCTGTATTGTTGTTTTCATATATGTCACTTAGATTTTTGGTTTATGATATCGAACAGTTAATACGCTTATGAAACTGACACGGCTTAATAAAGTACTTTATTTTGTAAGAGTTATCTCCCTGAACACTGTTTTCCTTGTGCACACTACTCCTTCGCAACTGTAAAAGATTACGACAAATTTATTTCACCAAATTGCTCCTATATCTTCAGGATATTGAGTTTGGTTTACACCGAAGCATTCCAGAGACTCCATATGAGAGTTATTTCCCCTTATGCATTTGATATAAGTGATTTGCATTTGTAACTGGTAAACCATAAGTGATAGAGACCTAATGTCTTCACATTTGAGGTCCTTGGTCCAAAAAAACAAAAATTAGGTAAAGGTCAAAGGTAAAGGTCAAATTCTAAATTTTTATCTTGGCTTATTCTCACTTCTTTTCATAAACTGTACAAAATATCAAAATATCAACAACATATTTATTAAATTGTCATTTACGACATGTCGTAACTCCTGAATTTTAATTCAAAGGGTACGTATACATTAAATGGGAGTTTTCGCCCATCTTATATATTTAGAACTATGTGTATAGTGATATAACTCATTAACAATACATATTAAAGACCTAGGGTCTTTTGATTTAGTGTCCTTGGTTTATGACCTTGATATTGGGGTCAAGGTCATAGGTAAACTTGACGTTCTAGATTGTGACCTTTGCTTTAAATTCATATTTATACATCATAAAGCCATAGGACTATATGCATTAGGTTACAAGCCATATGAATTTGAAAATGCAAACTGGAAGTGGCTATTTTTTGTATTTATTTCATGTAAAAGTATATAGAACAATATATTTTTGAAAGCAATGTCAAATAAACTTTCAAATAATACCGGAAGTCACATTTTCAGACCGGAAATAACAAATTACCTCCCTTATTACAAACAAAATTGTATAGAAACCATATATTTTGGGAAACAGCAAACAATGAGCTATTATTTGACACAATGAAAAATGACATTTTAAATGGAATTTGAATATTTTCATATCAAAATAAATCGTTAGAAGTGGAAAGACCTTCAATTGTTCTCTGAACAATTGGTTTTTAATTTTTAAAAGATTTGTTTTGTGTTGAATAATCCAATTTGAACATGATAGAAACATTGTTAAATTTAATACATAGACATATGGTCATTAAAGATTAAATCAGCTCAAATATTGTCAAAAAATGAATTTTCAGCTACATTTAATACCCTCCTTCATTCTGAAGACAGCTATTGGTCAGAATGTTATCTTTTCTCTATTTTTTAAATACTGTTTAAAAAGAAACTACTAACTCTTGAAACTTTTGATGCTAACTGCCTCCTAGGTGTTTTACATCCTGAATGATAGAAATCGACGATCCTAATTGAAGGTCAAGGTCATTAAACTTAACTCCCCTGTAATAGTTGTAATCCCACTTACAAGGGTTGTATAAGCAAATTGCTTAGATATTTTTTCAGTCATAACTGAACTTAAATAAAGTAGACTTGAAAGAGTCTTACTTAACTAACAGAAATTCCTTACTGACAAGTTCTTAAAATAACCAAGAAAGATAACTCTGCTCAACTTACAGACATCTTCTTACTGAGCTCTTCAGCTCGTTTATTGAAATCGTGATTAGTAGTTTGTAGATTCCGACAACGGTCTTGTAGCATGGACTTTTCTAATTTAAATTCTGTAATGAAAAAAAAAATTACTTATTTTGAAACACTGATAGAGTAATTTAACAAGCAGTAGTCTACCTAGCCTGAGAAAGCCAACAAATTCACAAATTGAAATCATTCTGTTACCTATCTTATAAAGTCTTCTTATAATAAGACTAAACCTGTTACATTTCATGTACAAAAGGAACAGCGATTTTATCTTGACTTCTTCACTTATAACTGATTGATCGTTATACAGTAGACACTTGCAAATTGTTTAAGCTTGTATGTTGCCCTCTATATGACTTTTCTGGTTTTAATGTGATTTACGGTTTCTGTCTTATTAACATATTATGTTATACTCAGCATGTTGTCTTATTTATCTACATGAAAGTATCGTATGTATTTTGTAATTTATAAAGTTAACACAATAACAAAAAAAACAGGATTGATTACAAAAAAATAAACAAGTTGTTGTTTTCTGCCATATATCATTTTTTCATGTTTGCACTTTTCTGATAAAGTGTTAGGCCATTAACAAGGTATTTTCTTATGAAAGTTGACAAAATCTTCTTGATTTCAAGTCCAATATATGTTGATGAATGTGTTATATGCTTCAAGACTTAAAAACCAAGAAAATTGGTATGTTAATCATTGAATTGGTGGAAAAAGTCTATTTACTATCTTGTCATTGTTTTAACTATGATACATGTACATTGTAAAAATGGTCAATACAATCTAATAGAAATTTTAGCCTGAAATATGGGTTGTACTTGGGCCTTATCAAACCTACTCCTTTGTTTGACTATTCTGTGTGCTTTAAGTTATAATGGGAGGTAACTTTTATTGATCTCACGCACTAGCTTAAAATACACAATAATTTTCAATAAATCACCTACCTTCCTGATACTTTTGATAAGATTCCATTAAAATATCAATGCCTGGCCATTTTGGAATATCACCAATAGGTGAATCACAAGAGATTGTTGGTTTTAAAGACTGACTTGTCTCCCCTTGATTACCATCCAAACCTACAATTAGAAAATTTTTGATGACCGTGTTTCAAATGTTTTTTTTTTTTAGACAAAGTATGCAATTTTTCAATGTCTAAAGGTTTAAAAACTCCATTTGTATCAGATAAGAACTTTTATCCAAATACTGATTTTTACTTCACGCAAGTTTTTAAAGGTAATGAGGATTCATACATGATACATGATACGTAAAATTGACATCATTTTGATGTTCATAGAATTCTTATTTTCACTTTACATATTAATAGACAGTGTTAATAATTAAAAGTAAATTCAGAATATTTTTTTGAAGTGTGTGGACTCAACAAAATGACTGATTGATTATTGTTGCTAAACTTCCAGTGGGAATTTTTCATGCATACTATAAATTCATTTATTTTCGTGGTTACGAAAAAAATTTGGATATTACATTTTTTCCGTTGTATCAAAGTTTGCATATAAGCCTATAGAAAATATATACTTAGATGAACATTAAAATCTATGGTTCACCTATACCACCAAACAATGCATTCACAGTATTCAGTACGAGGAAAAAATTTACACTTCTTGGGAAAACTTCAAGCCCCTCTTCACTAAGCACAATTAAATTATTGTTGCTAAGAAAGATATATAAAGAACAAAAATCTTCAGTCCTTAAGTTTATACAAACCTAATCTTCCGTTAATCTGTTTCTGTTGAGTACTTTGTAAGACAGAGTTATGAAATTCCTGGGCAAATTCTCGACTGAGTGTCTTATCACTATTCTTGTTAGAAAACAGTTTCACTTTTTCGCTTTTCGTCGTTCTTGATACCTTTTTCCCTGAATGTTCATCTTGTCTTTTATCACCTTTTCGTTTAACAGGAGAACCTAAAACAAAGTGAAAACTTATTTAAAGCCATATTCAAATATATTGTTGCATAAATATTATATAAAAAATTTCAGTTATATATTTAGTTCTATTTCAAGAATAAATCATACATCCATGTGTATACCTGCCAACTTTTCAAAATCTTAATTGGGGATTTAAGCGCAAGAGGACCTTGTGCGGCTCTTATATTGCCATAAGTGTTCCTAATCTACTGTTGTATTGTTTTGAATGAGTATATAAGTGCTTAAATACCCTTTTAACTCATTTGAATGCCTGTTTTAAGGCTTTAAGTTTATATAATAAAGAATTTCAAAATTCAGGTCAACACCTCTTAAGTTGGATATCCCCTATAAATCAGGATAGTTGGCAGGTCTGCATGTGCTTGCTTGTTACAAACTTTGTATTTTAAGGAATAAGGAACATAACTGACCATACAATTATTACAAAGAATGTTGATGTTCTGTGTAGGGCAAATGACTTTAGGAAAACTTCAGATTCACAGTTCATGTAACAATTAATTTAGAGCATTTCTTCCTCCAGAATATTTTGTTTCTAAAAAAATAGGGTTAAAACTTTATGGTGCGATTTGTTCTAAAACATCTTTTGGGATTTTGCAATGAAAGTATATGCTCTCTCATCAGAATTCTGTTTTAAATAGTGAATAGTAGAAATTTAGTTTCTTTGTTGTTGATAAAATCCTCTTATTGAGTTATTTTACGATCAATTATTCAAATGGGTCCCCTGACTGATAAAACAGTTTCATACAGCACTTTAAACATTACAACTTCTTTCAACAATTAAAATTTTTAGAAATAATAAGATGCACTGTGAATATTGCTAACTTATTGTACCCCTGCAGGTATCAAGAAACTATGAGTAGTCAAGAAAAATATGACAAAAAATTCATATATGTACATGATATTTTTAAAGATATATATATTTAGAAGAAGTTGAACATTGAAGGAACTGAAAATGGTCACATGGTATAGCCAGGTGAAGCTTGATGTTATAAAAGACAAAGTCACCAATACCATTTTGTAAATGTTATGTCAGGCCTCTAAGGTATTTATTTTTTTTTTTAATTAAAATGGGTCATTTCAAATACATAAAACTGCAAATTATTAATAACTGGTAACAAACCTTTCTTTTTCTCACTTTCTACTGTTCCAAGACTAAATGATCCCAAAAATGAACATTTATTAGGATAATCTGGTTCCCGACGCAATACTTCTGGGTCAACTTTAGGTGAGGGTGAAATACGCTTATCATCACCATCAACCATCAATACAGGACTAATACTAGCCTCTCTGTGTCGACGTCTTCTTCGTCGGATCTTTTTGTACTCAAGATCTATAATATGAACATAAAATAATTATATTTTTTGCCAATTTAAAAATAAAATTTGTGTTCAATAATTAACTTGTGCTCTTTTCAATAGGATAAGATCTTTTCCATTATCCCCCTCAAATAATCAAACCAGATATTGTATCAATGTCAATCATATAATATGCATGTATTAGTTGCATTTCAAAAAAGTGATGTATTTCATCGTACTTTTGCTTTCCAAATTTTTGTTCTGTGGATTGCTTATGAAAGGTAATCCAGCAATGTGCAGTAAACACAGCATTATCTGGACTTTACTATGTGATATTTATATTGTATTTCAGAAAAGTTGAACTCCCACAATAGGTAAAGCCATTTAGCATTTTCATGAAATGTTCATAGCATGAATAATTTAGTATTTTCATGTAATGTTCAGAGTATGATCCATTTTGGACAATTCCGACAAACATCATTTCACAGTCTTCCATAGCAGAAGACATTTAACCTACACCAAACTCAATCTGAAAAAAAAATGAAGAAGAGAATGCTATCATCTAAACTTTCTCTTGAAATATAACTTGGGGTTTTTGTCAATTTATTTTTATTATTTGATTCATGGTTAGTTTTATATAAGTGTTTTAATGATTAACAGTTTGACCTACCTCTTTTAACCCTTTGAGATGTTAATCCAATCTGTTGTAAAAATTTCACTTTCTCTCTAGAAACATCTAGAGGTAATGGTGGTCCTTTGGTCACCATCATTAAACTCTGTTTATGAGATTCATCCAAATAGTCTACTATTTCATCCATCTCGCTATCGTCACTTAATTCCCCACGCATCCTTCGTTTTTGCAATTTCTGCCAACCAATGTCCAGGCTGCTTATGACTAGACCACGATTTTTATCCGAAGCTGAATGCAAGTGTTCGGCATGATGCTCTTTATAATGCATTTTACTTGCATCTATCACATGATTAAGGTTAAAATTTCCAGATTTTGTTGGCATGCCAACCGAATGTTTCAAAGCACTAGTACTTTCCTTTTTAGGTAATCTCCCTTGACCAGCCTCAATCGTTCGTTCAACATTTGGCATATTACCCCCATCTCGGGAATTATGAGCAGGTAAAAAACCATTTGTTAAGTTCGATGTATCAAAGGGTCTGAATATGCTGTCACTTGATTTATGAACTTTACTTTCACTTTCTCTTTGAGTTCTATTTTTATCACTATGATGTCCTGAGTTCAACAGTGAATATTTTTTATCTCTATGATCATGATGACCACTGCCATGTTTGTCGTGATGATGAGAATGAAGTTTGGAAATATCATGATGGCTGTTCTTGTGCTGTTCCACGTCTCGACGAGAGGCTTTAAAGCGATCACTGTCAGAATTATATTGGAATTCCCTACTGCTCTTGTCATTGAGGTTATACTCCCTTGGTGTTCCATGTGTGATTGAGCCAAATTTATGTCCTATCAAAACAAAATAATTTGTAAAACTTTCAAATCTTGACTAACATTTTTATACATTGGAATATGGCAGATTTTACAATAAAAAGGAAGTATTGCTTTTTTGTATCCATCAAAAAAGGTATTGCTGAAACTGTGAAACAGAGTGTGAAATGAAGTAATGCATTATTTTATTTAATAAAAGGTGTCTTTCTGAGTAAATAAAAATAAAAATCACCCTGTGTTTATGTTTTTTGTTAGAATTGGTGGGTTTTCAATTTCAAAATATTGGACATTGAATAGACATTGTGACCTACTTGACTGACATCTAGCTTATTTGGAGTGGAATTTTAAAGTATTATTTTTAAGTGGAGCCTAATAACATGGACTTATATTTTAATAAAAAGTATTCTTTTGTGTTTTAATTATAATTCTAAGGCACATTTTTATTGGTAAAGGCTAAAAAAGGTAATTTAATAATATTATTGCGAACGTCACATCTTTTTCGTCCATTGTGGTATGTTACGATCGCAATTTATTTGTTGGTTCTCAGACGGCCCGTTGTTATTTTTAACTCGGGTTTTATAAATAATTGATATAAATAGCAATCACATTAAATTTTGATGACGAAAGGGGGTCAAAGGACTTTCGGAATCAATATCATTGGCTGTTTTAGTTTTTGCGAACGTTACTGCTCTACGTTTCCGTCCAAATCAATGTCACGTGAGCAATATATATTTAGATCTGTAACTCTCCTGTATAGAAGTTACGATATCGCCCTTTGCAGAAATGGATGCGGAGCCGGTTCCCTCACATAATGGGAAAGCAAAGAAGGTAAGTTGTCTGTTATATCGTTACACGAGGTCCTTTATTGTATTCCGTCCATCAAAAAGACATTCGCAACAAAACGTTGAATCAAGTAATGTCATTTAAATGTCACATTAAGAAACTTTTGTTTTGGTTTTTCATCTCCCAACGAGATTTGATCATATTTTACGTACAGTTGAGTCTTCTAGTTCATCAAAATACATTTCTTTTAATAATTTGATGCGAACGGTATAACATGGACAGATTTTTATGTAGCGATCGTTACTTTGGGACAGTAAATTGTTGATGTGATGTTATATAAGAAAATTAAAACAGTCTAATATAGTAATGAAGGGGCGCTCATTACTATATATATTTGAAGGTAATAGTCTTTCCTTTTCGAAGAGCTTCATACCACATCTTCTATTTTTATAATAACAACTTAGTTCATTAATTGCCAAAATTAGTCCAGTTCTTAAAATTGTCAAAATTGGCATAAAAGTCATTGCTCACAGACAAATTTACCAAATGGTAAACATACATTTGATTTTCAGGGGTATCTTAGCATAATCTCGGGTAATCATTAAAAGAAGATGGTAACTTGAACTGTTCTAGCTATAATTAATGATGACAACATATCTTTAATTACCATATATACTGAAAGCATTCGGCAAAAAACTATGTCTTGATTGAAGTAAATTTGAAGGCAGTACTTCAATACATTTTAAAAATTTTAATAGTTGTTCATTTTTTAAATTGTATTCATATACCAGTAATATTTTCAATTTATTTTCTTTCAGATGCAGTCCTCCAGAACTAACAGAGACGATAAATTTTTCAAACATTAAAATATTTTTAAGCTTCTTAGTCTAGGCAGTATTTTCGACTTTTGAATGCAAATGCATCATGAATTAAATGGGCAAAGCAAGGTGTTCTGAAGACTACAAAAGACTTTCTTTACCAAAATCCATGGTGAAAGTCATTGAGGCATTGATCACTATGGTATTTCCATCTTCACTGCGAATTGATTTGAAATTGTTCATTCTTCTGTTGTTTGATGTTTCTTGGTAGACATTACATGGGCATTTTGGCTTGTGCTCCATAAATAATCCATATCCCCCTTCTGTTTTGAGTGCCAAAGGTTGCAGGTTAAATTCGTAGCCAGATAAAATAAGACATTAAAATTGGGTCTTTGCTGCTTCTCATCCAAGCCAAAAGCATCAAGGAGTAAAAGCAAAGGTCAGCTTACAGAGGCAACAGAGTCTGTATAATGTGTCTTTGTGGAAAATCCATCTAAGCGTGTCGGTCTAGTACAAAGCAGAGATCATATTACATCAACTTGTTCTCGTCCTGATGTGCACATACTAGGTTGACACTGGACGTTAAACAATAATTAATCCATCCATCCATAAAATCTGGTGTGTCAGTCTGGTACAAAGAACAGTTCTTATTGCATTTGGTACTCATATCATATCAACATCTCAGTTCACGACTAAAGATATGAACAGATCTAGAAGAATCATTCAGTTACATCTGAAAACTTTTTCGATAAAGATATCATGAATCTTATTTTTCACCTCCTGTAACAATTTTGGCCCTATTTAGTGCGACCCATCTAGATAGCAAATTTTCTTAATGTATTACTGAAGAAGATGTTGCTAATGTTACTATTACAAATTGGTTTCTTGTGTATTCATTTGATACAAAGTACACCTGCCAATGACATTCTGTATATTTAGATATTCTAAACCAGACTGTACAATTTAATTACTCAAAGCATTTATAAAGCACGACTGTGTGCATACATTTTATTTTTTAAAGATGCTGTTGCTAATGTGACATGTCCAAATGTCGCTAACGTTACTCATTTTTGTCTCCGTCACATTAGCAACAGCCTTAATTCAAAACATGTTTTCTTTTAAGAATCTGGCACAAATTAAACTAGTAAAAAGTAAATATTGGCAACACATGCAACTTTATACTTATTCAATTCTTTTTACTGTGTATTAGATGTCATTTACTTTGAAAAACATAAACTTTTGTCCCATTTTCCATATGTCACATGTCCATCATCTTAAACATATTTTTTTTCCACTAATATATTAGAAATAGTAATGTGAAAGATGCTGAATATCTTCCTAAACCCTTTACCTTTCAGAATTTATTTTGGTTTTATTGCTGGTTAAAGGCTTTAAACCAAAATTAATGAAATTTTGGACCAGGGTGCAAAAGGAGAAAATGTGGGTATCCTGTTTCCTTGGGAACCATTCAATAATCTCTTACATTATTTACTCCTTTTTTGAAGAATTATGATCTACTGATAATAAATTTTCAGAAAATATAATTTTTTTTCGTGTAATGCCTTCTTTAATTATTTATCACGGAAGTAGGAGGCAGAACACAATACTGTAAAATCTGCCATATACAGTAAAACCATTAATGTTTCAACCAATTTTCTTGCAATGTGTCAGTTCAATTCAGATGTTATATATAGCTACATAAAAATTTGTTATTTACTGAAATAAGTATTGGTTAAGAGATTCCAGTGACTTTACCTTATTGCCTTTAGTTTTACTGACTCCTAATATCTAAAAAATACTGGGTAAAATTAATTTAAGTTTACAATTTGCAAGAAAAATTGGTGAACACCTGTATGGTTTATTTTGTGGGGTTATTTAAACAGCTGATGTGAAACGGTATGTCCTTTTTTATGGCAAGTTGACTAATCATTTTCTGAATTTTAATTTAACTTTTCTAAATGTTTTACAGTGCTTCAACAAGAAAAATCTAATGGTTTTATGTAAGGGCTTTTTCAAGAATTAATTATATCATATGTTGAAAGGCACTTAATTATAATAATGTAGAGGGTTAGTTGAGTTTCAAAACAGTTTTTCACACAATCCTTGAAAAAAACTGCCTCCCAATCCCCCAGTATATTCAATTTTGAAATATATAGCCCTAATACAAAAATTAATTCAGATAAATAAATTGTTTGGCTATTTGGCGATGATGAACTGTATATAACTGACTTGTATTTCAATATTTGAATAATAAACACATGCTTAATTTTTTTCTTTTTTTTATATATTAAAACTAAATATAGGAAACTTATAAAATAATATGATATCATATGGAAGACATTAATAATACTTTGACCTCTCTATATGCCAATGCACAGACTATTTGTTTCAAAAACAAATCAACTGAACTGTAAAAAGCTGTATCGAAGCACTATCTACAACATATGAAAGCAATACAGAAAAGTGACGATATAATGTACCTTCTACAGATCTAGGAATGGCGTCATTGTTAACTGGTCCTCGCTCATTATGATTCCTGTCTTTTGTCTCTGATTTTTTATTATCTAAACTGTATTGTGGTGTCCGTAAGTCTATTCCTGATGACCCTCTATCAATATGATGAGGAACACGTAATTCAGTACTAGGATGTGAACGATACTCATGACTCATTGATTCTCGTAATTTGTCATACTCCTTTTCTCTTTCCCTTGCTCTTTCTTTCTCTCTTAACAGAATGGCTTCTTTTTCTTTCTCTCTCTGTTCTTTTTCCAGATCTCTCATTCTTTCTTCTTCTAATCTTTGCCTTTAATGAAAAAGTTAATAATTTTAAGGTCAGAATAATATGAAACTTCATTTGATCCTTAACAGGTTGAAGCATAGTGAAAATTACAACACAGAAAAGCAGTTGAATGTGAAAACATGCCTGAAATATCAGTTTTGATCCTATAATCTTTAAATTTAGACCTGTAAAGTTACTAAAATGCCTATACACCATACTATGAGGTATTAATTAATTGACGATTTCAATAAGTCAAAGCAGCATGTAATGGCTACATAATGGTCATGCACAAAAAGATAAAAATAAGGGTTTGCTCATAAATGTTAACATTTTTAATATCAATACATTATAATACACATCTTTTTTTTTAATTACAGAGGACTTTGTAATGGAATGGAAGAAAGAAAAAAAAAACAACTTTAAAATGCTGTTCTATTTTTATGATTTTCTGTATACATCATTTTATATTGTTTTCATGTACATTCAACTTATTACCTGTAATTCTATTTTTAACTTATTTTGTCAACACAACTAACCTTTCCAGCAGTGATGGAGACAGATCTGGTAACCTTGACGATTGAGATACATATGGCAGTTGTTGATGGAGGAGTTCTGGTGGATAACGTCCTGTTAGGAATGGACTGAGGCCACCTGGTGGTGGTAGCATCCCAGGGTGAGCAAAAGGGAGATAATGAGGCTGCATCATTCTGTATCTTTCTATTAATAATGGGTCATCAAATCTATAAATATAACATGAGGAGATAAAAACATAATCTGATAATCTCTGAGGAAGTATTTTTCACTACTTCTAAGATATAGAGGGATAAACTGCTTCTGTAACTGATATTGAAATGTTTAAATAACAAAATATGTTTAAAGAAATTTATATTTGCTTTGTCAATTTATTGACTCCATGAAGTATACATCTAAACATTGAGCAGACATACAAGTGCTGATTTTTTTTTTATTTCAACATGGTAAATGTTTTATATTATAATATACAAAACTGAATACAAGAGAATTTGTCTTTGAATCTAATTTGAGAAAAGAAATATTTGCCAACTTTTGTCATCACTAATCATTCATTTGAAACATTTTCTTAAAAAATCAATTTTCTTTCCACCTAAACAAAAACTACATCTTACCTAAAGGCAGGATGTGGGAATGCATGTGGGGGCAGGAATGCTGGGTAAGGATAGGCAGCTGCGTCAAGGCCAAAAGGTGGCAATGAGTGTCGTAGATCATCTCCTGGACGGTATGGTTGGAATCCTCTCATAATACTTTCTTCTCGTGTTACAGCAGGTGACGTAGAGCTCTGAGCTGACAACGGGGTCCTAAAATAACATTAACATATGATATCAGTTGCAGTTCCCACTGGAATAACCTTCATCAGGTATGGCAAAACCAGACATATTTTCTATTTTAAATGGATCTTCAACTGTTCAGAATTGAATTTTCTTGGAACATTTAAAACTTCAGACCTGAAGCTGTTTGACTTGAAGCAGATTTCAAAGTACCAACATGTTATTTTCCTATTTTCCTATTTTTAAAATTTTGAATTTTTTTTTAAATTTTCAATGTTAGGTTCTTTACCATTCTGAAGAAACTGTTGTTTCAGTACATTTTTATTCTGAGTTATCTCCCTTTGACAGATCAGCAGACAGTTTAAATTTTCTTTTATGGTGATTTACTTTTCCAACAGATCGTCAGATACAACCCTCCCACTCAAACTTCTGACTGTCAGCCTTCTGACATTAATTTGAAATCATTTGTGAAATAGCCATGATGGGATATGAAAATTTGTGTAAAGGGATCGATTTTGAAAAATATATTATAAATCACTTTGAACACATCAAATTTATAAAGTTGAATATTCATATTCATTAATGTACCTCCTGGATGGAGCCATGTCTTTAGCAGACAATCGATCATCATCCCGACTCGAGTGTGATGACTGTGGCCTGTATCGATCTTCTTCTCGACCAGACTGGGTTGAATGTGGACGGTCAGCTTTCATGCTACTTAAACCATCATATGTTGACAAAGAACTATGTACAGAATGTGTTCTGTCCAAACTCTAAAAATATAAATTTCATATATTAATAGTAACTGAGTAACCAGTAATAAGAATGTCTTTTTTTAAAATAATGTCAAATTTTATCTATGAATCTTAATTTCTCACAATCTGAACTAAAAAATGTGCAATCACTACCAAATTTACTGTTTAATTCAAGATAAATTAATAGCACATGTTTTCCTACAAGTACCGGTAATTTTTTGCAATGTTCTTAAAAATGTGAAAAAAATTCCAGATTAACTATCACATCACCAAAGTCATATAATTTCTGTTAATATTATTTGAATGCAACAATTACTGAAATCATATTTTTTAATATTGCAAATTTTTTCTATTGATCAACAAATTGCAGTAAAATAAATGCAGTATGGTGTAAATTGGGTTATCTCCCTTTATACTTGAAATATAAAACTGTAGCCTAACTTTGGCTCTTTCATGTTGCATATGGCTGTTTATGCTATACTAACTACTTATAAATATTGTAAATTAAGATATCAATGTGATAGTCATCTAAATACAAACAATGGTTTCAGATCACAAAATATGCATTTTAAATCAAATCTCATGTATCAATGAAACATCTTTGACTCATTGATAAATTCAGAAATTCAGTAATTTTTTTACAATTCATATTGATAAATGTGTGCAGTAATCCCAAAATTTACAGCACTCCTTCAAAGTGCAATTTACTAGATAACATTATGACCATACTTGCACAAAGACATGTAGATGATACGGGTATTACTTTATGGCACATTTGCCTGGATTACATCATGACCAGACTTGCAGGATACAAGCTCATTATTCAGTAGTTCGGTACTGACATGATTTATAACAAACCTTTCTAAACTTGTCCGTTTATAAATTTTTGAATTACAAAGAAAGTAATGCTAATTTTTTTAGGTCCTTTTTGGTCATATAGCTCTTCAACTGTTTTTCGGTTCTTATACATCCTTGACTTTCAAATATTCGGCTTTGAGTGTTCCTGATGAACGTCAATCCAGAAAAGAGCCTCGGATGCATGAAATTTATATCGTGTTGTTTTCATTTTATAAGGCTTACCTGTCGTGATTCCGTTGAGACCAAACTCGCATGAGACTGTGTAGGTGCTATGGTTACTACTGGTGGTGAACTGACTGATGAATGTGATGTGTACACTAGAGGAGGTGGACCTCTTTTTGGTGTGGTTGCTCTTGGACTGGTGGTCGAGCTTCCTGGTTGAGATCCATGCTTTGAAGGAGTATCTTCTGCAAAAACATATGTGAGTATAATTACATTAGATGTATGTTTCATTATTATACGTTATTTTGATTGGCTAACAACAGTCTCGCGTCATTCTTCATTTCAAAATGAATTTCATGAATTGTAACATACAAGATGACACACGTTTCCACAATAAAGTGCACAGGTAAATAAAAAGAAAAAAATGATAGTAATCGTGTTTTCATGATCATAGCGAAAAATGAATTATAAGTATTGAATGCTTCTTTTAGTAATTTCATAGGGTTGTAAAAGCGTTGACCAACTTGTGAAAAGTCAGAAAATTGGTCTCAAGTTTTCTCCATCAACTTGTAAAAGGTCAGTATTTAACTCTGGTTTTCTCCCCCAACTTGTGAAAGGTCAGTTATTTACTCAAGTTTTCTCCATCAACTTGTCAAAGGTCATAAAAATGTACTCAAGTTTGCTCCATCAACTTGTGAAAGGTCATAAAATTGTACTCAAGTTTGCTCTATCAACTTATAAAAGGTCAGTGTTTAACTCTGGTTTCCTCCATCAACTTGTTTAAGGTCAATTCTGCATTTTGTTTTCTTATTACAACTTGTCAAGTCAGTACTGAGGTCTGTACTCCTCGATCAACTTGTAATGTACTATGGTTTCTTCCATGAATGTGTCAAAGGTCAGTAATGTGTTTTGCTTTCCTACATTAACTTGTACTCTGGCTTCTCCCATGGACCTGTCAAAGGTAAGTAATGTACAATAGTTTCTTAATGGACCTGTCAAAGTTCAGTAATGTACTGTGCTTTCCTACATTAATTTGTCAAAGGGAAGTGGCATATTGTTTCCTCTGTTGTCCTGTCAAAGGTCAGAAACTCTCCTTTTGTCCATCAACTTGTCAAAGAATTTTCAAATAGGCCATTTTTGGTGATATTTCCATTATCTGACTGGTCATTAGTTTATTTCAAAACAAACATTTAATATCCCACTACTTATTCCATGTAACCTCATCCTCAACCTATCTTCTAGATGAGTTGCTGATTTTGTAATGATTTATTTACAGGTAATTTACTCCCACATGTTGTAATATGTTCAAAGATAATGGTGATTTATTTTGGCAACACATTTTTTCTGTGAAATATGCAAAGAAATCTGATAAAATTGTGTCAAAATAATTGCACTTAAAAAGTTTTGATTACTGATGCATAAGAAATAAAATCAAAGTACTGAAGTACTGAACATCGGATGACCGCAAGTTCTTGTGGCTGGTCAAAAGCACTTGTCACAGAAAAAAATCACATCTCTATACCTAAAACTGAGGTTAATGTACAGAGATATATTTTTCTTCTGAGACAAGTTTGTGCGTAGATGATGAATAAATGACAGGAAATTCAACCTCACCGTAATAACTATTATATTGTAGTGATACAAATCAGTATACACTGGTTTGTTGTTATATATTATATTAATATAACAGTTACATGTATATATAATTTTCATCCATTTGTATATCATTCTATTCTACTATTCTAATAATAGTGCAGTGCAAGTGCATGGTGGACACTCTTCTGTAAAAATTCAATTTTCTAAAAGATTGGATATGAGTAGGAGTTCATATTTTCCCACAAAAACAATTATAGAGTTACCGGTCCTTGCCGGGATTGTCGCAAAACGTTCTTGAAATATTCTTCCACATGCTCTTAACACAATTTTTCGGTACGTGTGCATAGATATTATCAATGATTTTTTACTTATATATATATATTTAACGACAAAACATTTTCATATTATTAATTTATGTTCTATACAAAAATATTTTTATCAGTATTCATTGAAGAGATGTATTTATAACAAACGATAAGGAATGTTAGTATGCACTAGTTTAATATCCGCGTATTTATCATGTATATACATCTTTTACAATACCAAAACGAAAGTTATGTGTGCAAAATTTAGGCAAAAGCAATACATCGGAATGACCTCACGGTCATCTCGATGTAAAAAGAAAAGGTTAAACAATCATATTGCTAATACCTGGATCTTTAGCTTGATGAGCAAGTTTCCGGAGTGCTGCAGCAAAGCTAGATGTTCTGGTGGCATTCAGAGCAGCATTAGAACTGTGGGACGTCAGACCATTACTTGGTGATGTCTGGTTCAATGGCGGCACTGTCGCTGTGTTCCGTGATAATTTAGAACCACTGAGCATGTTCAGAGGAGGTGGTTTCACATTTTGCCCTGTTCCTGAAAGTACACAAATGATACAATTGAATAATAACGATAATAACTCAGTGTGAAACCTCTTTCCTGAGAAAGCAATACTGTGTAGCAGATAAATTTCTTGTCCTTTTTTGATTTTTGGGGGAGTTTTATAATTACTGTGTTCATTGAGTGCACTTTATGCAGCGCCTGCATACGGAGTATATATCTCCCAATTGATACGATATTCCCGAGCTTGTATTTCCTATTATGATTTCCTTGATAGAGGATTGCTGCTCACAAGGAAGCTATTAAACCAAGAGTTCCAAATGGTGAAGTTGAAATCATCCCTTTGTAAATTTTACGGACGCATCACGAGTTGGTTGACCGTTATGGAATAACCGTTTCACAGATGATATCGGATATGTTCCTTTTGTCGTAACTACAATACCCTTCCTTTTTCACGAATTTGACCTACCGAATTAGACTATTTACCGGATTTGTAATAACATAAGCAACACGACGGGTGCCACATGTGGAGCAGGATCTGCTTACCCTTCCACCTGAGATCACCCCAAGTTTTTGGTGGGGTTCGTGTTGCTTAGTCTTTAGTTTTCTATGTTGTGTCATCTGTACTATTATTTGTCTGATTGTCTTTTTATTTTTGGCCATGGCGTTGTCAGTTTGTTTTCGATCTATGAGTTTGACTGTCCCTCTGGTATCTTTCGTCCCTCTTTTATGGCCTTGAACAATTGTTTTAAATGGACAGTGAAATGTTTGATAAATCATGCAGTTACATGCAAACCCCAAACATAGCAAAAATTGGACATACACAAATTTAAATTCACAATATACAGTACAGAGATATCTTTTTAATTTGTAACCACTATCCCAATGCAATTCTTCTGGATCCTACATGTACCAACTGATATTTTTTTTTCCCAATTTGTCCTGGATATCATGAGTATTTGCCATTTGACATCAAGCAATCAAAAATCAATCAACCAATCAACTATGAACTTCTATGAACAACTTTTAATGACATTATATTTTTTCCTTCCTTTCATATGGATAATGAAAGAGGTGTGGGAGTAAATGGCCAAGGAGACAGTTATCCAACAACACAAGCAATGGATAAGGGCTGCTCAAACAATAATGCAAGCTCTGTCCAAAAGTATAAATAAGCTGTATATGGTGGTGACTCACTATCATAAAACATAACCTAAAGAGCTCAATAAACTTAAAAACAGTTAATTTTTGTGAGAGATTTATTTCACCACTTTTGCCAGTAGAACAATAATGCAAATATACAATGGTTTATGTCATACTTTTATCTTCTCTTATAAGCAAACATTATCAAAGTTAGAACATCACATAAATAAAGTGTAACAAAATCGGCGAAAAAGGGCTAAAAGCAAAAAAATATATCTGCAAAAAATAAGTTAAATTAAATTGACTTTTTTAAAACTGTTTCATGTGAATAATTTCTCTAAAACTTATATATGTAAATTAATGCACTTAATAATATATTCCTTGTCTGTGTACTATATACACTCGTAGTCTGCACAATTTTTAGCCTTAGGAAGGTCTACCAGTTTTTCATACTTAGCATTTTTAGACTTTTTTTCATTCTTTGTGTTACTAGACAGTCTAGTAGACTACTGAGTAGACTACTACTGGATTTTATATAATATATTTGTTGTATTTCAGTATTTAGTTTAATATTGTTTTATATTACAAAAAAACAAAAAGACACCAATGATATTTATTAGAATATAAACATCACATATCAAGAGCATTAAAAATTATTTTGTTCTAAGAAATTGCAAAAATCAATATTACCTTAATTAGATTTTTCATCATTCAAAATCAAAATTAACACATACCAAGAGTCATCTCTTTCTCTTTTTATTGACAAGTTCAAGCATTAAAATTTCAAACGGCAAAAAAAGAAAATTATTTGTCACGGCTTTACGAGATTGACGCAGTTAACAAGGTAATGATTACAGTCGTCTGATTAATAATTCAACACGCCATTATTTCATCATCATAAATCAAGCCTGAAAATTATTTCAACAAAAGGTGATATCCTTATTCATACAATAAAACCTCAAACCAGGTAATCGATCGACTTTCACTGCTAAAATGTTACAACACAAATTTCTGATTAAACAAGACAATTTTCGGATTAACTAAGTGCAAAACATTACTAATTTATGCTGCAAATTGTTTAGCGTTTTTATATGATATTGATTCGGAGACATGCCGTAAGCCTAGGTTTGTTGTGTGAATCAAGAACTGACACAAGACATGGTATTACCTGTCAACCATTAGCTTAGATCAAAATTAATTAAAGGAACACAGAAGAATGAAGTCTTTATTGATTGATAATCTGAAACTGGTTTGTGTAATCACTAAGCATGTTCTAATGGAATCAATTAACTAAACACCACGAAACATTTCTAATACGTTTTAAATGTTAATAGGAAAATTTCAGATTTTCCATAAATTCGATTTCACAATAAGTTGCGTCTATCCTTAATCTGACAATTCCTTGAATTGAAAATCATTACAGATTGCATGTATAAAACCCATGGGTCCAGTTTTTTCTTGTTTTACTGAATTTACATCAATAAAGTAGGCAGTTCAATACACAGTTTTTTTCCTTAATATCCCAAGAGCTTATCAGAATTATTTCCGCTACTGCTAAATATTTTTATAGGAAAAATGTAAAAGGACACAAAACAAACAGCAGTTACAACAGAACTCAGGTTATAAAAAGACAGATTCACGAGTGAAAGATAAAAATTCGGAATTAAAAAGAAGAATTTTTTTACAAACCAGTTGGGGTTCTGGGGTAGTGGTCGTTTTAATTGAGAGGAATTAAGACAAACTGAAAATTCATGGCTAAGGCTTCACATAATTTTTACTGACTTTATATTTATAAGTTGAAAGTTTATTTCTGTTGAAAAACAAAACAATTTTACTTAATAGCTTATGAAAGGGCAAAAACAATTCAGAATTCATTTGATGCTTGCAATTCTAGATAGTAAGATAGTAAAATAGCAGATACATATGACATTTGGATATTTGACAAATGATCTTTGATCTCTTTGAAGATTCAAACAACTAGTGCTTTAAAATTTTTGTGTGACCTTCACTTGATGATAGGATTAAAAATCATGCAAAATACAGAAAAAACATGCAATGAAATTTTAAGCCTGGTACATTTGATTTTTTTTTTTAAAGACAACAGACAGCAATATATGTGGATTTCTTTTCGATTTTACTTCTTATAGTTCTACACAAGAAGGGCATGCATATATCTCTTTTATGAGTAAGAACCGAGATGAGATGAACTTCTTCACCTTACTGAATAAAGGAGCAGATTGTATTCCTTAAGACTAGCAAAGTAGATGTACAATTTAAGCCCCATTCTAAACGCTCCTACAATTCTGCATGTCTCCTATAATACAAGTCAGAGACTCAGTTCACACAAGTCTTACTAGAAAAAATACTTGTAAGTCATGAACATTTCAGTATAGCTTATAATCACAATACTAACTAAAGATTTTTGGTGAAGAGCCCCTGTCTACTCCAAACATTACCTCATCTGTCAAATGCATTGACCTCACCTTAATTGGATTCACCTTACCTTTTATAATCATCAATGTATCTCAAGTTAAGATGTACTTCTATAAACACAGTGCTGATGGAAGTAACAGACAAGGATATTTTCTGTAATGAGGGGGTGGTCAATAGAGGATAAAGTCAAGCAGTTACAAGTACAAAACGTACTACTTCTAAGGGGGTGTTTAACGACCTTGACTACCCATGAGGGTCTCACACTGTCCAGCATTTACAAGGATTTTAAGAGATTGAGATAATAATAGAGCTGCTTTTGTCTTGAATGAAATTTTCTGAAAGTCGATATAATTTAACTGCAAAGTTAAAACACCTCAGACTTCCTTTAAAAAGTGTCATTATCTTCCAACATTAGTTTTACAAAGTCGTGCAACATTTTAAAATTCATTTGAGAAGCAATACAACTGAATTATCAGACTGAAGCTGGAAGAAGGGCAGACATAAGTTATGATAGGGCTATAGAATTTTGGAGATTGGCAGTAAGGTCTTTTAGAGGATAGTGCGAGTAAAGTGGGGAGTAGTTGAAAGGAAGTGGGAATTACTAACCCCTGTCCACAATCTAAAGGTATAATCAATTATTTGATTCATGTCAATAAAATCATTTCTTTGTTTAAAATTCTATTACATGTAATCCATCTTTTTCAAAAAATTATCAAATTCATTAAAGACCCTGGCATTACTGAGAGATAGCAAAAACAAAACACAAGCAAAAATAACAAAATGTCGGAAACATCATTATTTTTTACAATACACAAATATTATACTCACTGTATGAAAACATCCTTTCACCCAGATAATAATCCTCTCTTTATGATTGAACAGTAGCTAAATGAGTTTCAATTAAATCTCCCCATATCAATGTTGTGTATAAGTTTAATGCTCCCAAATGAATTTCACATGCCAAGGGAGATCACATTACAGGCACAAGACTGGCACGCTGTTACTTCAGGTTCATAGAAAACTTATCACTTTTACACAGGCTAAGCCTGCTGTTTTCTGTGGTTTTTCATCAGTTACATAACCTTTATCTAATCTGTGCTTAAATCTAATTAGATGTTGATCTGAATTAGATTAGTTCTAAGTCTAGTGATTAGCTAAGATGCTTACAGGTGATTTGATTCGTTCAAAATGGTGAAATTACATAAAAACTTTCATATTTTATGCAAAAAAGTTTTAACTAAAAGGACTGAACATTCATGAGATTTGATATTAATGTGAATTTAATTTCTTATTTTTTTTCCCTTCCTTTTCAGCAGATTAAAGATTACATTTTGAAGTGCAAACGATGTTCATAATTCAAAAAACCCATAACAATGTTCAGTTGCAGATTGAAAAAAAGTAAACATGGACAAAAAGGAAAAAATATGCAACAAAAATAGGATTTCCTTACATTTGATCATGCACGTTACAAATGTTTTTATGCTTTGACTTTAAATGAAAGACAGATGCATACTTTTCAACTCAAACAGGGTCCACAATAAAATAAATCATCAAGAAATTTAAAAAATTTTCTCCCTTAAACTTGCAACTGCTGCAAATTGGCACATCAATGAAAGCCCAAAAGGCACTTCAGCTGATTATAGAGTAGTTAATGGCATATCAAGATTCTTAGAACTACAAGTGTTTAAGGAAAAGTAAACAAAGAAGTCAAATTTATTCAAGAAAATTAAATGGGAAACTAAACCCTTACTTGGACCATCTTGACAATAAAATTCATAAAAGGCCTGGAATACTTAAAGGTCAACAGGAACATATGAGAAGGCCATTATACATGTACAACTTTTCAAAAGACAAAAAAAAATGTGAAAAAAAATAGTATCTGAATTTCCTATGCAATTCCTAAGAACTTATAACAGAGAATTATAGGAATTTTGGACTCTTGACTGTTTCCGTTATCTTTGAAAAGATACATTTAGTATTCTGAAAAAAAAACCCATCTTCAATGTTCAAAAGCAGATCTTTGCAGTCTCATTGACATACATTCTACATCTCTTTTTATAAATAGAAAACATTTGTTCGAGCTGCATGCACATCAATAATAAATGCACCAGGAACAAGACAGGAGTTTTCTTTCCATTCTTTTCCCATTAATCAATTCTTATATCGCCAACACAAAGCAACCTGTAACTTTAATAGTCTTAACAAGATGAATAATTTATGTGGCAATGCTAATTACTCCAATACACAAATCGTAAACGACTACATACACAAAGAATTAATAACAATAACCCTAGAGAGTGTTTAATGTTTATATTTATCTATCATTTACACCAGTGATTAGATAAATTACACTTCCACATGCTTTTCCTGATGCAGAGAGACAGGGGAGACAACTACTGTATTTTAAAGTGCTTATCGTCAGGTTAACTGAGGTACTCGTTCTCCAATATATCAAAACAGAGCAATTAAAATGTTGTGTGTTTTGGTTGTTACCTCTTCTGATTTTTGTGAAAACATACTGATCCATGTCTTTATAAACTCTCTATAATTTTCTGAATTATAACATAAGATATAACACCTACGCCATCATCGTGATAGTTTGTTGGCAGATCAAAAGAGTTGTTCCTGAAGTTGGAAAAAACAACCAAAGAAGGCAGGGTAACCCCTAACAACATCAATTCAAAAACTTGAGCATTAACGAATGTTGAAGTAAAATGTATGCATGGTTAAGGAAAAACCGATGGCTTTTGCATGATATCTGACCAGATATGGCAATGATAACTATAATGACATTATCTATAAATAAATGTTCACTGGTAGAAATCAGAAAAATTCCTTCCATGAATATTCCATAAAAAACATTGTGTAAACTCTGATGCTTTTGTGCAATACACTATGCTGTTGCGAATTGACCCCCCCCCCCCCCCCCCCCCCCCCCCCCCAAAAAAAAATTTGACCCCGGTTTTTTGCTTTTGTGCAATACACTATGCTGTTGAATATTAACCCCCCAAAAAAAAATATTTGAAGAAATTTTCTTTTAATTTCTGAAATCTGAAATGAGAAAAATTGTCCCCCTCCAATTTTTTTCACCTCCCCCTTTCCCTTATTAAAAAACATAATTCTTTCCCTCAAGTATCAGTATCTCAGACAATCATCAGTTCTTAATAAATAATTTACAAGCAGTGTGAGGGAGGTAATCAAACATTGTTATTTAAATAATTTGGATTTTGATTTGGATTACCTCCCTAACACTGCTTTTAAATTGTCTCAATTGTCCTTTAACCATAAAAACCCTTGTTTTTCCCCTTTTTTTGCCCCTAATTCCTAAATGGTTTGAGCCATAACCCCCCAAAGTCAATCCTAACCATCCCTTTGTAGTATGGAAACTTATGGTATAATTTCAGAGAGATTCATACACTTTAACACAAGTTATTGTCTGGAAACTACAAAATGCTTATTTGGGCCCCTTTTTTGGCCCCTAATTCCTAAACAGTTGGGACCATAACCCCCAAAATCAATCCCAACCTTCCTTTAGTGGTTATAAACCTTGTGTTAACATTTTATTGATTTCTATTTACTTATACTAAAGTTATTATCCGGAAACCAATGTGTCTTTGGACGACGCTGACGACGCTGGAGACGACAACGTGATACCAATATACGACTAAAAAAAATTTAATTTTTGCGGTCGTATAAAGATTGTTTACATGCTACAATTCAGAATAAACAAGCTGCAGACCAAATACAAATTCATTCCATTTCATGTTACTAGACCTGCTCTTTGCCATTGGCAACCATGAAAAAAATATATTTCAATTTCAGTTCAACACCAAAAAGGGTCTGTAAACATTCACTTCATGATCACTTTCTTTTGTAAGGTCATTTGGACAATGCTTGCCTATTTTGATAATGTTCCCCAACATAAAGGGCATGTCTTTCCATTAGGACAAGGCTCTAACCTCCTTAACAGTAGATCAGTATTCAGCATAACATTTCAGAAATAAGGTCACATTAAAACCACTGGTTAAATCTATATAAATCCACTGGATTGACTTGTGTATTATGTTTAACCGCATGCTGGTTTAAATTTTAAGCAACCCATTCCTGCCAGATCTCAAAATGCTACCATAGAATGTATTTTGACCTCTAGATCTAAATATGTAATTGTTTTTTCGAGTCGTTGCATTGGTTGCTGTTTCATTGACATAAAGCCCACATCTCTTTTTATTCCTACATAAAACACCTACTCATGCTTTAACGAACTATGTTTTCATTTGTACCAAATTACAAATCCTTTGTGTACAAACAATTGACAGAGTATCAAATATTAGATTCAGGGACAAGATAGATTAATCACAACCACTGTGGCTGGAAGAGATAACTTAGAAATAAATTAGACCTTAATCAGCTTCCTTTTTATTGGAAGAAAATTGATTTTATATTGTAAGGTTTCAAGTAATCTCAAACAAGCATGTAATAACTAGATAAAGCAGTCCTTTTTGTGAACTGTTGATTAAATTTGATAGGAAACAGAAGCGGTTATAATTAAATTGGCAACAGTGGTGTTTCTTATCTGGTTGGTAATTAGATGGATCATTTTAGACTTAATTCACAGATAATGATTAATAACTTTTTCATATCATGTGCATTTCGCTTGTCATATTTCATAAAATTTTATTAAACAATACAAGGTGCAAAAAAATTACCCCTAATCAAAACCCTTTCATCTAGTAGATTTAATTTTCATTGTACCAAAAAATTACTCCTACTGTACTTTAACTATGCAGTCAGTTGAGTTGTAAAATTGGCTCAATGATAAATCTATTTCTAATTTTATTTTTTTATCTGTAACAAGAATCATTCACATATAATAATATTTACTGGGGATGTTGCCAGACAAGTGTATGTAAAATCATAGGAATCAATGATTATACAAAACTGAAAAACAGAGATGACTAAAGATCCTAACAGCTTTATCGAGGAAAGTGCTAACGAAGTCCATTTCAAATTCTATAAGAAATTTTACAAGATGAACTGCTTGCTCATGATACCCCAGCTATAAACTTATAGAGCATTGTCTGAAGAGAGAAGTGAATCAAAATTCCTTTAATCAAAATTATGAAAATGTTTCACATATACAGCAACTTGAGTTTGCGGTCACCATATTCAGAGTTCTTGAAATCTATTTTCCCTGGTGGTCCTTGAAGAAAATCTGTTGGCCCTCAATATCATTTCTACTGCAAAATACCAAAATTGTGTCAGTCCTTTGCAAATTTTTGGTGGTCAAAACTTACGGGCAACCACTTTTCATGAAGCCTGATCATATTAGCAAATGTAACATTTCCATTTGATTTTCTTTTTGGCATCACAACAGAAAACATTTGACATCACAGGAACAAAACCAAAACTGTCTGTTATACAAAAATTATTTGTAACCGAGCAAGAAATTTATATGAGTTAAAGTAAAAGCCTCAAACTTGTAATTTGTGCATCTAATGCTAATACCATTATAATGATAAACAAACCTAAAGCACTTAACATAGTTGAAATTAACATTTACATAATTTCAATTAAGCAAGTTGTATATATCTCTACAAACAATGCACTATATATAGTTAATGGGTATCCCTTTGATGTCAGTATAAACTGTTTATAATAATGATTTATTGCATATAAGAAATCAAAATTCCAAATCATTTTCAGGCAGCTGGTACACAAAATATCCAGTGAGATATGTCCCTGCAAATGGAATTCTTATCTGTTTCGAATTGTCACTATCAATTCTTATCATCATCATTAAGCAAGCAGACGGTTTAAGTTTGATGGGGAAAACAGAAGCACAATCTTTGCCATCTAAACAATAGCGTGGCAATTTATTACATAATGATGCAACTAGGTCAGGGGTAAATTTTTCGCTAATTATATTTGACATAACCCTTGTGGTAATGACTGGTGATATCGGAAGTTAACGTAAGTAAACCCTGTTAAAGCTGTGAATCATTCGGCAAAAACCAGTAGATTTTTTTGCCAATAATACAATTATATGCCATCTGTTTAAATGAACCACCATGAAATCAACGTCAAACATGGTTAAAATTACCATTACTTATAATTAACTGATATGTTTAGCTAGATTTTCACAAAGATGTTGGGGTTTTTCCCCACTTCCAAAGATGATGTCTGTCAACTATGCTTTGTCAATAAAATGACTGAGGTTTAACTATGAGGAATGGAGTGATAGGATCTCTTTATATTGAAATAATTATCCAATTTACTCCAATTTTGCCTAGTCTGAAATGTGTTATATGTCCATTGATGCAGGAACAACGCTTTTAACATGATTTATGTCAAAGTAAATGTGTTTATGATAGAGATCATAATGTTCCTTTCGTTTGATATGGACAATTGTTGACAAAAATATAATGTTACAATATTGATGAAAAGGATAGACCACAAGACTTAATAATCAGCCACAATATTCAATAAATGTTATTGAAATTGTACTTACAGGGTTCTGGACAGAGAAATTGTGGTATTAATTAAAGGATATTAGACAGTAAAACATTAGGGCTGAAATTTAATTTTCTGCACAAATAGTTATTTTTACAACTTCTTATTTACAGTCTGCACGCTTAACCACAGGCCCAGGCTTGTAAAATTGCGTTCATGCCTGTAAAATCATCTCTACAGGCCAACAGAATCTAACAAAAATTTTCAAAAAATTGAGCTGTGGGCCTGTAGATTTAAAAGTTTATTGTGAACACTGGCTAAAGATAGAGTTGCTTCATGTAAAAAGATATTTTTAGACACGTCAACAAATAATAGTCCTTTACTTATTGTTGACTCAGTTTATTTGCTATTATGATGTATGTTGTAAATATCATAGCTATATTTATTTTAAGTGTCTCAGGGGAGCTAACTGTATACCACTGTATAGATCAAGTAATTATAATCACCAAATCAAAAGGCAAAAGAGCACAAAATATACTCTTCAGAGAATTGCTTGCTTCAGAAAATATTATTTCGCAATCCGCCATAATTGATCTCTTGGAAACTGCACTAAGCTATTACATTACTAATATGCTCAAATAACTCTCCACAAACTGTGATCTAGGATATGTTGAAGACTTTTGTTTAAAGTAGTACAGATAACAACATACCTTAGTGTGTAAACAGCACAGTTTGTCCTTGGGTCCTTCTTGTAAACTTAACACTCTTAATAACCAAATATTATGCTTAAACCTTTTAACTAAATACAAATTTATCCTAACAATTCGACATTTAACCACCAATCAAATCAAATGACTTCAAATTTTGCCCTAACGGGATCAAATTAACCAGCTTACCCACTTGGTAAACAAAGACGGCTTCATCAATATCGGTAAAACCACAACCCTATATTGAAGGTGTATGGTCACTGTTTATTCCATCATCTCTCTATTGACTAAAGTATAAATCAATGTCTGTAATGATAGTGTTCAACCTTATAACAATGTACTAATATTGACAAAGGGGCCTATAGAATTTGTTAAGTATCAGTGTTTGGCCTCAGGTTATAAAGATTTGATCGACGGGATATGAATACGTAGACAAACAATGATACCCGAGGTGAATCTCTCGCTGCTTTTATTGACGAAAGTATTCAAAACCTGATTTACGTAAAATAATATACTTAAGAAACAGTTTAAAAATCCATAATCGTTTACAAGATGTTGAGAAGTTGTTGTATGGTGAATACACATACCAAACAAAACAGAAACATGTTCATTTCAATAATTCAATACACAAAGACATCTTAAGAAGATTTGAAACCTTTTCATGGAGAAGGTTTTTCTTGTACTCAATAATTCTAGTGATTATAATCAGTGAAGTATCATTTAGCAATAATCATTTTATCAAAAGAGCTATGTATTTCATATTTTACATTACTGCACCTAAAGTCCTAAAAACAAGGGGATTTGACTTCTGAAGAATGTCACTATTGCCGTCACTTCTGTAGTCTAGGGAGAGACACTAAATTTTATGTTTTAAAATGAATACAAAAATTTGCCTGTCTTTGACTTTTTACTTGCATATGTAGATAAAAAGTCTCAGACGGACTAATTTTTTATTTTAAAACAGATAAAATTTGAATATGGTAGTGTTATTTGCACTTCATCTTAAGGTTTCTTTTTGGATATAGGAAAAGAAAGGTCATCATGAAGATGTGAATGACATACTAAAAATTCATGAAACACTAGGGGACTTGGTGGCCGAGTGGTTTAAGTAGTTACTACTGTAATCACTAGCCAGTCAACACTGAGGTTGTGAGTTCGAACCCCGCTCATTAAAACACCGATAATCAAATCAAATCAAATCATGAAACACTAAAAAAATAATCAACATTTGAGGGTCTGGATGGGGTTTACAAAATGGAGAATAATGGGCAAAAAGTATAAAGAAAAGAGAAAATTGGCCTTTAAACTTAAAGAATAAGAAAAAAATGGCCTTAAATTTTTATAATTGAGATTAATGGGTGAGAAAAATAAAGAAAAGAGAAAAAAATGGCATAAAAAATTAAAGAAAACAGGAATGAACACTCCACAATCTAGACCTCAAATATAAAAAAACAATACCTCGATTGCTGTTCTTCATCTGACCATTAGGTCTCCAAGGTAAAACCTTACAGTAAGTTCCTAGCATCAATTTAAGCAGCTCTCGTTAATAGCTATCAATAATGGTTACATAGGTTTTCAAAACAAAAACATATGGCCAAGTAATCAATAAAAGGAAGTTTGTGGAATTATCAAAATTATTGTGTCTAGTCAGTTTTGCATTAAATAAATGTATTTCAATTACAAGTAGCTAACTCCACCTTTCCCACATGCTATGTATCTATAGTGTCAAAAAGTTTCTGGAAATACCTTTCAATATTCTGAATATGAAACTGAAGTTTTCACCTGAAAAGTGTTTTTGTGATGCTTTTAGTCAGAGGTGCAGACTGTTTCTTGAAGGAAAACTCCCTGCGTTTCACTTTAAATATCTATTTATTTTTTTTAATCTACACTGGATTTTTAATCTGGATCCCCAATAGCACAAAAATTGCACCATTGACCGTAGTGTAATAAGGCACCACCCCCTCCCAGACTTCATTCTTGACAAACTCTGGCCAAAGACAGAAAGAGCAACATTACAAATTGGTGATAAAAATATATCACTAAATTTGATGAATATAGTAGACAAAGGTGTAAGAATTTTTAAGGGTGGTGTGAAAATGACTTACTGTAACCCATAATCTTTAAACCTAAGCTAGATCTGAAATCAATAATAACATTTAAATAAAGATGAATTATCATTCTGTCTGTAACATGAATTTCAACTAACTGTCTCAAAAAGTTTCTTAAAAAAACATTGTAATTTAAGGTTTATCATTTCATTATTATTCAAAACCATGTTTGTGGATAATTCATTTAAATAAATCAGACCTCGGAGCGATTAATCAGCGATCCAAAACAATCGCACCACACTATCTAACAGCCCTCAATAACATGAAATTACAAGATGTTTTAAAGCTTAAAATGTTGACAAAAGATAATATATATATACCTATAATACTATACCAACAATAAAGTGATAAACAATATCTTACGATTATAAATCATCCTGCTGATCAATAGGAGTCTAAGTGACCTTGTCTGTTTGGTGTCATTTATAAATTTACAATCCATTCTATACAAATCTTAGATAGGTGGGATAACTGATCCATACATTTAATTATTTATCCTATTACAAGGAGATGACAACATCTACCCCTTGGTAAACAAAACATTGGGATCAATAGAAAAGGCCACATAATAAGGAGGAAACCTGGTCCTACAGATTATTCTTGCAGTGAATTTATTCACAACTTATTTAGACATAGTGCCATTACAGATTAACCCTCTGCACTAGAACCTGTCTATCAACACTGTATATTGACCTAAAGATTTCTTTTGATTTCATGGGTCGATGGGTTGCTGTGTCTCATTGTTTAATACACAGTACATCGATCTCTTTTACTAATGTTTTGTACAATGAATAATTTTAAACTAAGTTTTTCATCCTTCACTAAAATACTTAAACCAACTTATTTTAGTGGAAGATTTTTCCTCACCTTTGGCCGTTTCAGTCATGTTCACAGTGATTCCCCCCCCCCCCCCCCCCCCCCCCCCTCCACAATTTTTTTTTTTATAAGAAAAGAATGGCGTTTGACATATTCACAACTATTTGTTTTCACGTTATTTTGCTACTAGCCAAAATAAATTGTCTTTACATGTATTTGTATCCAAGAGCTTTTTCAATTTAAGGAATTAGGTTGTTAGCCTTCGTTACATTTCTTCCCAAAATCCTTAGACTAGAGCATTTGAGCTTGATATATTATAACGAAACTTGTCTATTGTTGAAGCTGTATGTTGACCTCTAGATCTTTTCCCATGCTTTTGGATTGTTGTTTCATTCATGTATATACCAAACATATCTTTTTATTAATATTTTCTAAGGCTTGTTGAGGGTACTTTAATCTATTGATCATTTTTTTCCGTTTTCTGAAACTTAATGATGGATATACTTAATATTATCCCGTCGCTTCTCCATACTGCATAATAAATGACTGCCCTTTTAAACCTCTCTGCGCAACAAATCCAAACATCAGATCAAATGTCATTTAATATATAATGAAACGACATCAAATTTAAATTCATGAAATCTATAAAAATAATTTGATCTACTGAAATTTAAACAGATTTCATATCTATTTACCAGCTCTTTGTGCTGAGAAACTACGATCAATATATGTAAAGTCGCACTGCATAAACACTTAAAAATCATAACTTAATTCATTTAAAGTACACGATTTGGGGATGAATAATATGAAAATTTTAATGGTATATCAGGTTCATTGGATATTAAATATTATCTGATACCACCAGGGGCTTGACTTCAATTTATTTAAAGATGAAACTTCTATTTATACAGGAAAATGGTTTAACTTTTAAAGAAAAGAAATATTTCTGACATTGTCAAATCTTAAATATGGGTACAACCTAGCCACAACAAAGACTTTTCTTTTTCTTTTTTGAACACCAGCATCTACGTGTTTGTATAATCTCATGGAAGTCAAATTGACTTGAGGTGACTCAAAGAAATCCAGCGGATCACCAATATTTAATGAGTAACTGAGAAATTCCATTGGAAACAGGTAGAAAAATATGTTATTTTCCAATTTGATTCAAATAAACCTTGAAACTCTACAGAAGTTATAAAATAATAGACTACTTTCAAATGTTGTTCTTTGTTTAGTTTTCCAATTTTTTTTTGTCTCAAGCACACCTAGTAAAGCTTATTCCAGAAAAGTGTTGAGTGCATGGCTATTGAAAGCAACCTTTTTTTTGTTAGACTACTAAAAACTAATTCTAATCTTAGTCCCAAACAAACTATGCATTATCCATTGATCCAGTAAGTGCCATCTCTGATTTGGTATATTGCTTATTAATGAGGCTACCATTCTGACATAATTTTGTGTTGCCCAAGAGTGTTGACATAGTGTTAAACTGTTATCCATCAATCAATCATATAATGTGTTATGTCTTAAATCTGGAATTAAAATGTCAATTAGTTTCATGCTCACAAATGGTAAAATCATGAAATATTTATTCTAATCATTTTGACAATTTCAAACTGATTTTTCAATGTTACAGTGATTTGAATAAAACTTCAAATAGAGTTCAATCCTCCAATGAATTATTAATGAAACGATCTGCAGTCTTAAATAAATCAAGACCTATTGGTTAATAAAAGGAGGGACACCTTGTTGCAAAAAAAAAAGAGGTTCAATCAATACCTTGCATTATTTTTGAAGATTCCCATCACAAGATAATTTTAATTTTATAGACTATGTCATCACACTTATCTTATTGATAGATCAACAAAGTACAAACTCATTTCCTCCCGGACCAATTAAATTTCCAGGAAACAAATCCTGATCAATTATTCCCAGGAGTACACAGACCAAAGACATCAACAAACAGCTCCAAAAAAAAATTATATATTCGAGACTCATTAAAAATTCGCAGGTGTGAATTTTCTCTTTCAACTTATCAAGATTCTCCAAAAGTCAACTCCTCCTCTGATAGGGTGGAAAGGCAACTCTTTACCTTCGCATACAGTAGATCATTTGTGAAATATAAACAACCCTGTACCTGACAATTCTAATATTTGTACATCAAATGATTTTTATCACCATCGCCATGATCTAAGCATGATCTTAATAATATGCAGACACATCTTAGTAAATTATGTAATTGAAGGAAGTTTGTTACATACAAACGTCAGGTTATCTAGTCCCACACACCGATTTATTTACTTACTGTTTATAGTTTGTCCTAACCTATTGACTTATGAACTTATATATCTTTATCTTTTTTCCTTCTTGTTTTTTGACTTGTAAATACATTTTATGATTTTATAACTATGTAGTTATGAAAGACAATACTTAACCCATTATTTCTTATAAATGGATCTATCTCTTATTGTCATAATGATGCCTCTAGGAGGAGAATTAAAGTCTTTTGATTTGTAGAAAAACAATTAACCCCAATAGTTCTGCTAATAACTCATATAAGACAAAGCAGAGAAAATATTACCATGTATATGGAAAATATTTAGTCTTATTTCATTAAACTGAATCATTTTCTTTTTCCTGATTTAGTAAAAGGTAATATAACATTAGCGTTTAAGAAAACCTGCAGATCAAATAAAAATTTGAAGCTAATATGAATTGAATCAGGCACAGATTTCCTCTGTCCTTCAACAACAAGGTGATGATGGTTCATTATAAGCTTACCAGATTCAAACCAGGGACAGAGTTCCTGGATCTTTTATTAAGACCGCTAACAAAGGATTCCACAGTGAGTGTCATAGTATTGAGCTTCTCTTACTTCATCTTAGATACAGATTTACTCACATTTTTTTTTCTGACAACAAATTAGTCTCTAGTTCCAGCAATGAAAATTAAAAACTCACAGATCTTTTCATACTGTTTCCAAGGAACTCATGTCAGGATTAACATTCTTTAGATATTAGAAAGATCTATATATTGAAAAACCTTTTAAAACTAACTTTAAAAAAAAACTGTTAAACACAGAACCCCAAATGGCAAAAAGTAGAAATAGTCAGAGTCAATTTAAATAGCCAAGGGATCTATTCACAAATATTCTAATAACTGAATTTGATTGAGAGTTATTTGAAAAGTGAATGTTTCATGTCTTGAGGGTGGTTATTATACAATTTTTTTGGGATGGCTACAGATTTAGGACCTTTTCTTTTTCTTTTAAGGGGCTGTTATCTAAATCATGTAGAAGAAATTTTGTAGATTTTGTGGTTAATCTATAAAACATGAATTTCAATAACTGGAGAAGAAGATATATTAGCCATTGATTTGTAACCTGAATATTCTCAAGCCACTGACTCAAAACCCCAAGAAGTGGATACCCCAGATTTATACAGTACTACAGGTTAGGGAATAAGAGCTCAGATGAACACAGTAATATAGGTTGTTACAACAGTAAAGAAGACATTTTTCCATAAACAGTGAAAAACAAGAATACATATCTAAATTCAAAAAGTACTTTGACAGTACACGAAATTCTTACCATACAATGGAATAGTATTATCCAACAAATACTGTCGCTGCCACCACATTGTTTAGTGAGTAAAAAGTGTAATGATCAAACACAAAAATTTCACTTCTACATCAGTTCAAAATGACAGTACGATATGACAAAAAAAAATCAATGTTAATGATGAAGTCATCAAATAACACTTAAAATTCTTTATCTGTTGTTTTCACTGTGCATATGTTTTGATCCAGGAAGAAAACAATTGTAGCGACATAAATCCGTTTCACCGCCACCACACAAGTACCGGAACACTTTCATATTTTGTCGTCTAATTATAAATTTCCGTATCAGTTTTTATTGTGAGATTGTGTATCAGTTAATAATTTTTAATTTGAAAATCGTTTCTTAAAAATCATTAATATTTCTGATTCACATTAACCACCCACGACCGCATGCTTCAAAACATTAAACTGATCCAAGCGCCCATTTAGCACTCCAAATATGAAAATGATAAGTGTTAAATCATTGTCATATTGCATAATTCTTTTGTAAACATTTTTTGCTCTGCAATGCATCAAAGCTCATTGATTATCTTTTTAGAGACGAAGACACCCTTTGACCTCATCACTGCATATTAAATTCTTGTTTGCCCATCAATGAAAGCTGTTAAACAAATTTATCTATCCCACTTCAAGTCTCTTTACTGGGATTTTGAGGCAAGGTAGGTCTGTGAAAGATATTGGTTAATACGACCTGTGGTGTAATCACTTTAGTGTTAATATCCCAGGTTTACCAATGTAAATTTTCTGTTGTGATGAAAATAATGGCTGTCAAAAATCCAATGCCTTGCAGCGATTTTCTCATTTACAACAAATTTTACTTTGACTGTTTGCTACCTGTCAAATTTAACGACAGGTTTGAATTTTTGATTTGGTAATTATTTGCTTTCAAGTAGATGAAGCAGTAAAATTTCAATAACAAATTGTAACTGATTGATCAAAAATGCAATTGGATTGTGCATTTTCCATTCTTCCTCTTATTTTTTTAACGATTAGTGTGACTCCTATATTTTTAATTAGATTAGCAAACATATAAATATTGAATATCAATTCATTTTTTTTAAAAAGACATCACAATTGCCAGAGTTTTTTCTCCACAGTTGTAAAAATATAGTATTACTAATGAAAATATATGGGTGTGCACTTAGTGGTTTAAATGTTAAAAGTCTGAAAATGTCATAAACTTTATAGCAAATATCTCACTTTCTGTGTTAGAAATTTTTTATGAAAATATATTGCAGTTCACTTAATAAATTGATTGTAAATATCAATTTTTTTATGAATATAATCACTGAATCCATCATACAATAGGAACATTCAGGAAAAAACAAAACAACAAACTAATGCCTTTTACCTACAAATCAAAAACCTTTTAGTGCAAAAATGATTTGTATAGACATATCACAGACTGTTAATAGATATAAGAAGATGTGGTATGAGTGCCAATGAGACAACTCTCCATCCAAGTCAAAATTTATAAAAGTAAACCATTATAGGTCAAAGTACGGTCTTCAACACGGAGCCTTGGCTCACACCAAACAGTAAGCTATAAAGGGCCCCAAAAATTACTAGTGTAAAACCATTCAAACGGCAAAACCAACGGTCTAATCTATATAAAAAACGAGAATCGAGAAACACTTATGAACCTCATCAACAAACGACAACTACTGAACATCAGATTCCTGACTTAGGACAGGTGCAAACAAATGCAGCGAGTTTAAACGTTTTAATGGTACCAAACCTTCACCATTTTTTGGAAACAATAGTGTAACATCCCAACATAGAAAGACACACTATAAAATATCAACTGAAATAGCTTAAATGTTAAGTTTATTTTTTCAGACTCAATGCAAAACGCCCCAACTTTCACCACCAATTTTGAAAAAAAAAAATCATCTTTGCACAGTGCTGATCATAAATCACTTCAATTTTAACTGGGGAAGGCCTGTGAGGTCGCTTCATGTTAGCTGCAGGCAGACCATCTTTCAATGAAAAAGCCCAGTGAGGCCACAACATCTTTATTGTGTGTCCACAATTAACCAACTACTTCAAGAACAAGAATGTGTCCATAGTACACGGATGCCCCACTCGCACTATCATTTTCTATGTTCAGTGGACGGTGAAATTGGGGTCAAAACTCTAATTTGGCATTAGAGGCCTAGAAGACGGAGCCAACTCTCACCTCACTGCAAGTTTAAGACGGCTCCTAGCACCGGTTTGAGGAAATTCTTTGCAAAATGATAGTACAGCATAGGGTCAGTCGACTGATGATGGACACACAAGTTCTACAATATTGAATTTGTGTTGGCAGTTGGGATAATTTGGAGACAAAAAAGAAAGATACAATAATCTTTATTCATGAGCATGAGAATTAATGATTAAATGCCGCACTATATATCTTTATCAAAATAATAAAATATGACAAAAGCTTTAGTATTATCCTCAAAAGACATCTTTAAATCTAATCTAAATATCATGATATTACCTGTCCTTTGAATGAAACTGACTGTTGTTGGCTAAATTTGGATAATTTCGCATTTGCATGAGAAGCAGCTAAAAATATAGTACATCACAGGTCTGTGCCCGTTTGAAGAGAAGATTTTTTTTGAATGATTGCGACAATGACATAACATACATAATGATGAGAATAAAACTTGGATTAAACTCATCAATCACACATTTACCAATGCTCTTATTAAACATGCATGTTTACACAATCTATTACATTTATCTTTTTCTTCAATTTTATGTATATTTGTTAAATAATTTATATTCACAGGCAGTTTATTGATTGTCCACATCGTTATTTGCATTACAGTTGGAACGGGGACCCAATTATTTCCCCCATTACTTCAATGCAATTTTATCCAAATTGAGGGGCAAATTTTGTATTCCCTATATATTAGACTGCAAAATTTAAATCACTTTCTCATGCTAATAGCCCCCTTCATGGTTTCTGGGAGAATTCTTGGAAGGTCATGACCAGCATTTAAGAGAGCAATACTGTTTTGAGTATTAATAGGTTCATTTTATTACCTTACTGGTTAAAATAGAAAATAAAATTTGGACCATTTACTCAGACAATCATCCACCCTATATATTTCAGAATCACTGAAAATTTAACAGAAGTTGAAAGTTTAATGTATACCCCTTAAATATACTACAAATTTAAGCATCTTTACATTATTTTATTCTCGGTACAATATCCCATTTAAAAGATGGTAGATTTATTAAGGGACTTCATTCATGGGTACTGGACTGGTATCATGTAACTGGGATCCTATTCCAGTTCAATAACAACAAATCTTACCCTTAACAAAGTGAAGATTTATTTTTTTTAATTCTAAGCCAATTTTAGACTCTCCCGACCGGTAGATTGATTGATTGATTGGTGTTTAATACCACTTTCAACACTATTGTGCTATTTCGTGGCAGTCATTTTTTAATGGTGGAGGTAGCCGGAGTGCCCTGAGAGAACCACAACCTTCGGTAGGAAAACTAACAGTCCTCGTCAATTAAGATTGGAGTCGAGTGCACCTGCCCCGTGCGGGATTCAAACTCACAACCTCAGTGTTGACTGGCTGGTGGTCCAGTTAGAGTTGGACTACTTAGACCACTCGACCACCAAAGGCCCCTGACCGGTAGATTATTTTTTATTAAATCAACCACACGTTCTTTTAGATCTCAGTTTTTCATTGCTCAAAATTGAAATAAGGAGTCAAATTGTTTTGCTTTCCTCTGAATTTCCTAATGATATCATAAAGAGAGAGAACACTTTTTTCTGCAGATCATTGAAAAATTAAGTTTACCTACATATCGTCTAATAATCATCATACACAAAAACAGATTCCATCACTGAATCTGGAGCAAAAAAGGGAGGCTTGCTGAGCTTTTAAAATATTTCAAATTGAACTGTCGATAGAGGAGAAGTGGTGTATCACACTAGATACAGAGGTTGAATCTATAATTTGTCCTTCATCTAAAATCTCATCGTTCTTCATTTTCAAGTTGGCTTTTTTTAGCTGCAGAAAGTACTGTATCAACCCGAGACCCTCAGAACTACAAATCAGTAGTCAATAGTTCAGCACTAGCATGCTTTTTCATCACGTACAAACCTACAAATTCTCATCTGATGAAATTGTAAATGTGCAATCTAATTTCTTTTAAAAAGTCAAATAATAAAATTACATCAGAAAATTTAAATCAGATTGAATATCAATATATCATTAATTGAATGGAAAAATCAAATGCTGTACGGATCCAAGCATGCATCCATTGCTTTTGGTTTGCAAAGAGGATGTAGGAATTTTGTGTCATCAATAATACACCAAATCCCATTTTTTCCATTATTTAAAGGTATAAATTAACTTATCTGAAAACAGAACAGAGCATACACATCATGTCTTTTTGTAGATTCTGTCTTATGTTGAAAATTAAAACTTGAAACCCTTAAATATTCCTGTGCCCCCTCCACATAGCTCCCTCTAATGAACTAAAAATACCAACGGTAATGATAATCTTCTTACTTCCTGTAAACATGACAAATTTTTCAAAGAAAATTAAAACTTGTTTTATCTCATCATGCAAAAACTTGCCTACGTTACTTACAGCTAAAGGTTAAGCCAGATATTACATGGATAATATATTCTATACAAATTAAAAGATCTTTAGAAGGAAGTTATTCACAATATTTTTCAGGAAGTCACCGAGCTCAAAGTATCTATTTATAACCAACGTAATGTGGCATGTTTTACTTAACATGCGATGTCTTAAATCTGCAAAACATTGTTTAAAGATTAATCAAATTTACATCAGAAATAGGTTTTCTGTACAAGATCAAACAGTGTGTGTTGAAATCAACCTGGCAACAGATGGCAAACATGCTGCAGGGTCAAAGTGCATGCAAATTAAAACTGCAAAGTGATGCATTTTCTTCCACAAAAATCAGCTGTTGACTGACACAAAACAGAGTCTTGAACAAACCTCCCACCTTCCCTGTCTAAATGGTGCAGAACATTTCTTAATAAATATACAAATTGCAGTTTTAGTACTGAATCAAAGGAGATATAATACAGTTAATCTCATCGCAAATCTACAAATAAATAGTATTTCATTATTTGATGAACAGCAATTTAGCAGATAAACGTATGTAACATTGACAGAGTGCTGCCGTGTAACATATGCTTAAGTTCGTGACATTACACACATTGCACAATTCTAATCTCTTTTTTCTTCAATGATTATTACCATGACAGATTTTTTTTTTAATTGCATCGTCCATGACACTATTAATAACAAGTTTAACTTGACAATTTTACTGCAAGGATCAGACCATAAAATTTTCAGTGCAACTAGATTCTTAGTTTTTGAAATGCTCTTTGGGGAAATGTTCCAGAATAATTTCTTTGCATTATTTGCTATAACTTTGAAAACATGTCAAATGTTTTAAACATTTTTCTTTTCCTTTTCAGAGAAAGAGGAGATAAAGGGGGTAAATTATAATAAACCATTTCTTACTTTCATAAAAAAAAAAAACATTCAAAAAGGCTGTTACATTTAGGTTACTTTTAAATTCACAGTATATTTAATTGAAAATTACAGGCCAAAAAATAATGAAGTTGAGATCTTGCTATATTTTACGTTGGCATATAACCTTTGAAGAAGACAGAAGAATATTTATCAATAAATCAAACTCCAAGGTATAAAAATTCTAAATTATGGAATAAAGGAAAAATCAAAGTATAAAATTCTTCTTTATGTTTCATCCTTATTTGTACCCACATAAAACTATTAAAAATTTCATCTCGCCAATAAAACACACAATGACGACTCAATTTCATGCTGTTTTGACATTAAACATTATTACTTGCCTAAATTTATCTTTCTAAATTATTTAATGCTTTGAAATTGTGAAGTAACATCTCCGATAATCGATTTTCCTCGGGACAATAAGAAATAAAATAAATGTTGAGCTTCAGTAATGGTAGAGTTTTTGATCTCTAGTTCTGTTTGGCAGATTTCCTTGTTTCTCAAGAGACGTTAATTTGTACATACAATTGATTTTAACATAATATATAATTTAGACGGGTTTAATGTTTACTTGAAATGACAAACACTCTCACTGCTGCAACAAAGGAGAAAATATTAGGTAGTTTGTCAATCTTTGTAGTTTTAATTCTTTGTTTTTCTTCCATTCAATTATTTATGTACTACTAAATCATCAAGGTGACAGACTCAGTAGCAGATCCAAATTTAGGTTAAAAAAAATATTTTTTAGAAATCAAATAAAAATTGCGGCCCGACTTAAAACATTTTTTTTTTATAGATTTATTGTGAAGTAATAGACAACATTCAAAATATCTGTCTATCTTGTAATAATAGCATGTACTTCTGTTGTGACGTAATTTGTGTTTTTGATGATGCCACTTTTTCTAAAAAAAAATTAGGACCTGTTCGTGTTCCACACAAACATTTTTCTACATATTTACATATTTCTATTTCTGTAAGACGAAGGTTGTGAATTTCCAATCCTTTCACCAAAACTGAGTGTAGAAATAGTGACAAATCCTTGATTTTCAAAACAGGGGGCAATAGCAGTAAAAAATCAGAAAAATGTACCAAAAAGCTCAAAGATTCCACCATAAAGGGGGGATGCTCAGAATCTGACTCTTAGATATATTCAAGAAAAATTGCTTTCCACAGACCTTGGGACTCAGTACTGTAAGGTCAATAACTTAACTTACTACATGCACAAACTGTGACAATCTTGTGAAGTAATATGTCAAAGTTATACTGTTAGATGACATTTCATTATAACAGATTATCATTTTATTTTTGTACAACTTTTACATGCAAGAAATGATTGACATTTTAATAATTCTTTTAACCTGCTATACATCTAAAATGGCAGATACAATATTTCTGAATAAATCATGGAGAAATGTTAAAGACCAATAAACATATGTTGCAGTGATTGGGAAAAATGCAGGGGCCATGGGCTGTTTGATGAATACCTAGAAGTTGATGGCCCATGAAAGTACATAATGGCCAATGAAAGGACATAATGGCCTATGAAAGTACGCCATGGCCCATGAAAGGACATAATGGCCTATGAAAGTACACAATGGCCCATGAAAGTACATAATGGCCAATGAAAGGACATAATGGCCTATGAAAGTACACAATGGCCCATGAAAGGACATAATGGCCCATAAAAGTACACTATGGCCAATCACATTTCAATATCTTTAACAGAGGATAAAAGTGAGAATGGAAACAGGGATTGTGTCAAAGAGACAACAACCTGACCAAAGAGCAAAAAAACAGCCCAAGGCCACCAATGGGTCTTCAACAGTACACTGGTCCAGAAAATCTTTTGCAAAGGGGTCAAATCAGGCCACTTGAAAATTTCCCTTTCCAAATCTCTGAATTTGTTGCTCTTGGTAGCAGTGCAATGATTCACTATTAAGTTTTCTATTTTAATTTCTGTCCATTGTTTGATAACACTGATTTTCTACAATTCTGATTTAATCGAGAACCAGAGTCTTGACTTAAGTTTGAATGCTTACATCATTTTAAATCCATGTGGACAGTCAGGGTCAACTATTATAACTCTTGAATAATGTCAAACCAATATATGTATACTAGTTTAGGGCCACAACCTGGTACATAAGTTGAAATTAGTAGTAACTCTTGTTCCAGATGAAATTATTGCTAGGGTATCACAAACAAAACACATTGACATACCAACATATTTTAAATTCTCTCTGCAATATTGTTGCAAGGAGATAATTTGAATTTCTTAAAAGCGAATCTTCTTTTTTGTTTAAAATGCATTTCAAGAAAACAAACTAATCTAATTAAGGCGACATTGACACTTCAGGGAGATAACTCTATAAAAGTTAACAAAATGTTTTAACTGTACAGTTAAATTCAAGCTTCTTGCTAATAAAGACTAAAATGTTCAAAGCCAATATGCATATCTCCATCTTTTGGATGCTGGATATTTTGAATAGGATCCAGTTACTTTATTCTAATATACTTTTAAAATTGATGCAGTAGACTTAATATGTTTTATCTAAATTGAGAATCAGAAAATTAATGAATAATCTTTAACCAAACTGTTGGGAACCCCCTCAGTACATTATTATCTATAACAAATGAATCATATAATGTATATAGACATTTGATTTGAATGTCACCATGCTACAGATGTCCAAGGAACAATATAGAATTTTTAAACATTTTCTACAAGGTTTACTATCAGTATTAATGTGTAGTTTTTAAGTTGCATTGTAGCAAGCTGTTGTTTGCCGCTGAATACACATCAAACAAGTCAAGACATTAAAAAAAAACTTGAAACTTTTTTATAATCTTATATATGAATAAAAGGAGATATGGGGTATTAACCCCATTGATTGATCGTTGGTGTCTTAAATGCCACTTTCAGCACGATTGGCAATATTGTGGCAGTCAGTTTTTTCGGTGTAGGAAGCAAGAGTGCTGGATAAGAAAGATGTTTGGCAGGAAAGTTAAAATCTTAGTCAACTAAGATTGGAGTCAAATGCACCTGCCATGTGAGAGATTTGAAATCACAATCTCAGGCTAGTGATAAAGTAGATGAACCACTTAAGACCACTCCACTCGGCCTATAACCTCAATGAGACAGCCACCAATGACACAATCAACAAACAAACAACTATAGGGCCTACATACATCCTACAACAGGCTAGTGTCTATCCAATAAGTAAAGCTCTAAATTAACTAGAGTCTAGAAAAGTTTTCAACAAATTTATCAAAGATCTGCCATCAATACAAAAAACTCACTTAAAAGACAGAAAATATTAAGATAACAAAAGAATGATTGATTGATTGTTGGTGTTTAATGACATTTTGAGAACAAAATAGGACTTTCATGGCAGCCTGAGTTTTTATTCATGGAGGAAGCAGGATTTTCTGAATTGAACCTCTAGCCTCAGACATGAAAACTGAAGATAAGGTCCAACACGTCACTGCCACAAACAGGGTTTGAACTCACTTTAACAAAAGACAACCACTTGAGAGGTTACTGAATTGAGGTATATGATGTCTTTTTGCTTCCTGTAATCTGTATTTTTAGGATATCTATTAATTTCATGCATAATCTCAGGATGAAAACTAGTATCAATTAGTAAAATTGGTAGGATCTGAGATGTGGGACCACAGGAACGAATGGATGATTAAATCTCCTTCCAGCAGGCCACCATACACATACACCAGGAATCAGATTTAATGTATAAGTACTAATGAAATGTTTAACATACATAAGAAGCAGTTATTTAGAACTGACTGAAATATATAGGTATTTAAGGAGAAAATCTGTTTGCTATTCTTTATTTAACAACAATTAATTCACAAATAAAAGCATATCATTTAATGGACTAAACTTAGCATTTTTTATTACCCTGTCAAACTAAGAAAAATAATATACCACTGTTAATTTTTGGGTCAGCCCCTCTGGATTCAAAGTAAGCACCAAGCTGCTGAATTCACTTTTAAGACAACTTAAGTTCATTCATTTTTTTAATGTCAACATAAAAATGTGTTTATTTAAACATACACTTTCCTTTCATGGCCATCTTTAATAGTTAAATCTTGAGTTTAAAGACAGGCACAGACAAACCCCAATATCCATGTACCCCTATTGACCCTTGAATTTTCATGAATGCTTTTATGTATTACATTGAATGAGAATTTTTTTCATAATTTAGAAATTTTCAAAAGGAAAAAGATTGATGTTTACAAGCAGTTGAAAGTTCTTAAATTCTAATTTATAGTGCTTTTATAAATAACATATAAAAACACATACAATGGATATTTCCTTGAACTTTAACCTTTCGTTCACTGTAAGTTTATCTTGATATAGATTGAGACATGCATACAGGTCCTCAAATGCGACATAAAATTAAATGCCTTAAAAATGAAAAATAACCTGCATAAATAAATAATCTACAGTTACATAAAAACTCCTTTTAATTCTGATATGCAAATATAACACCCCACTTATGCAGTAATTCTCCTGCAATTATTTGTCAACCATACATACCCTTAAGTAACTAAATACGTGCATGTTTTTAACTGTAACAATCATAGGTATCGATCTGGAATATATTACCATGTTAATACTCTCCTTACAAGTGATGCATAGAAAGATCAGAGCTAAGGGTCACAATATGGCTGTTCAAACATATTTTAAAACTTGATGGCTTTTCATAATTTTTGAACAGGTGGGAACCAAAAATTGCCTGTGTGTACTGCATTAAATCAACTTTTTCTACCCATCTAATGGGTAATATGCTCAATCAAAATATTTGTGATGCTTTTGATGAAGAGATGATTTAATTATAATATTTCTATAAATAAAATCAGCCCTGCATCATTTTCCCTTGGTAGAATCTAGCACATGTATTTAATTTCCAATATATTCTTTCCCTCAAAAAATTTTGTAATTACCAAATACATGTGAACTTGTCATTACAGATCGTTTGATCTTGGTGTCACTTCACTAGTACAAGCAATTAGTGTACACTGTCATCTAGATAGGTTGAAAAATTCAGATAATTTTCACTATCATAGTTTTACAAAGACTGATTTCAAGACTAACAATTGCTACTAACCAAAGAGAGCTTATATATAATCATGTTGTGTAAACTTGTTTAACCCATGCTGTCTCTTTTAATTAGGCTGATTTTTTTACAATTCTTATTCATTTACATATTTTTTCCTTATAAGCCAAAAATCCATATCTACTAACAGCCAAGCTAACCACACACATTTCACTGCTATTTCTGAATTTTGGTCCAACAAAATAATCTCATAATGTATGCATGTAATATCTGCAACTACCAAAAAATTTGTAAACTGTATCTGTTAAATTTTTGTTTAAAAAATACATCAAGGAGAAATAGGACAATAAAAGTACTCACATGCTATTTAAGTAAACTAATCTTTGCCCTTACATTTTTCAGCATGTTAAAACTGCATATTTGCATACCAACTGTAATACACAGTGACATAGCAATTTTGAAATCTTACAAGATGAAATTGAGGTATATTTTCATATCAAACAATAGATCACAGGTGTTAATTTCATTCCCATCACTGTAAAATGAGTATATAAGGTATCTTAGTACAAGAAAGACTACCTTCCCATAATGCATCACAACTTCAAAATTTGGTTTGGATAGTCATGTTGTAATATGTAATTAATTGAAATCGTATATAAATCATATCATAGACCAGTTTCAGCACAACCTATTGGACATGAGTGAATAAAGAAATGGATAAAACCAAGCTTTAAAGTAACATGTTTATTCAAACCTCCAAAACAGGAGATCTACATATTTAACAAAATAAATGGGGAATGTGTCCAGTGGACACAGATGATGCCCCCGCTGCATATAACCTTATAAAGGGACATACTCATAAACTGTAAAAGTGACGCTACCCAAATTTGTACTTGATCTGAGTTTTGTGGTAATAAGCATTGTTTATAAGTTTCAAAACATTCCGTTGAGGCAAACTTAAGTTAGAGATTGGAAACGAAAAATTCAGCAATTTTTCCATTGTTAAAGGGGCATAACTCTAGAACGGTAAAAGTGACACCACCAAAATTTGAACTTGATCTGTGTTTTGTGGTAATTAGCATTGTGCATAAGTTTCATAACATTTGGATGAGGCAAACTAAAGTAAGAGAACGGAAACGAAAAATTCAGCAATTTTTCCATTTGTTAAGGGGCATAACTCTAGAACAGTATAAGTGACGCCACCAAAATTCAAACTTGATCTGTGTTTTGTGGTAATAAGCATTGTGTATAAATTTCATAACATTTGGTTGAGGCAACCTAAGGTTAGAGAACCGAAACCAATTTTGGGAAGTACTTACGTACAGACGGTCAAAGGTAAAACTTAATGCCCCCTCCGCTATGGCGGTGGCATAAAAAGCCATTTTTCTAAACAAAACAAGTTTAGCTGCAAGGTTATGCTCATTAATATAATCTGATCAAGATATACAGTTTTAGAATTGAAGTAGAACAAACTGAAGACATGTCATCCACTATGGCATAACAAGATGAAGCTTGGTGCCACCTATCAAAAAAGCTGACTTGTAGTTCCTGAGAAAAATGTGATAAAAATGTGAAAAAGGCAGATGGACAAAATTTAAATAGAAAATTATCATAAAATCTAGTTTGAATATTGTTTCTCTGCATACAATAAATGTCCTTCATTTGGTAAAGGCCTAAGATGATACCCCCAATGTCGGGTTATTAATAGGAGACACATTTTTGCCTTCAGACGTTCTGAGTTCTCAATAATCCAAAGTTCTTGTGTCAGAGTCATAAAAAAAGAAAGGTATTTGGTAAATTACATTTCTCTTGAAGAAAAGAAAATCAAAAAGTTGAGAAAAATAATGATGTATGATCTCACCTTTAGTATCTGTAATTTGCCACTTCCAAAAAAACACATTGTTTACTTAAAGAAATAGTCTCACAAATAAATTGGGTGTTGAAAGTTACTGTAACACATGGTAACAATGAGACAGTATTTATTACACACAAAAATTGTTCCCTACACCACATTAATCAGCTGTTGTGCTTCAAATTACTTTGTAGGAAGGAGGTCACGGAAGCGACTGAACTTACGTAACAGAATACGACAATAGTAAACAATGGAAGCAAATAATATGTCACTTTACATCAGTAGGACAAACAATCGGAGTTAATCAAAACCATATAGTACATCTACGGCCTTTCATATCACTGTTTGGATGTTTTAAGTCTGATAAACAGTTGATCTTAGCCCCGTTTTAATTCAACAAGGTTGGTCAGATGCTAATCTTTGAGGAAGATTTACAAATTAAAGGTTAAGAAGTCACTTAACTGAAATATTAATGCCTCTGTAGGCCTTTAAATGTTTTCGAACAATGTGATGATTTAAGACCCGTTTATTTACAATGCTCTACCAACCATTAAAGAGGGTCCATTTACAAGCGTACCCAGCTATCTTTAAAATCTCACGCAAAAATAACATTTTCAAATGATTTCAAATAAGTGATGAAAAGGTAGATCAAATATTTCAGATACTTTTGAAAAAAATCCTTCAGAAGAGTAATAGACACAAATGTTTTTGACATGAAATGGTCAATGAGATTTAGATTACTACTGCACTTGTCCATCTTTATCTTTATTTTGACCTATTTAAACATATAAACTATCTGCCATAACACATACATGGGATATTTTTTTAAACTTTGTCTTCAAAATTTGCATTTTCACATGAAGTTGAAGTTTGAAATTTATTACACAACACGCCCCTCCTCTTAAGCCTCACCAAGAACTATTTATCTAGTGGGGAACTTAATTGCATGTCTTTTCCTTCATTTATCAGGTGAAAAAGGATTAAGCCAATCTATTCAGGCACACAGTAACATAGATCCCCATGTTAGATAGTTGACAGATGTATGAGCTTTGATGAAAGGTAAAAACTTAGCCTTTTTATTGTGAGCCGTAGACCTCACTTAATCACTATAACCACCCAATAATCTTGATCCGCATACACAGAAGAAAGTTCTCAGAGATTTGTTTACTTGTCACTGTAAGTGCTTTGTCAGAAATGAGGTGGTAAAAGAGAAGATTTGTCTAGAAAAATATTATAAAATATTAAAGGATATTTTTTTCTCATAAGGGTCTTTACTATGAAAACAAATAAATTTTAAATTAGACAATGGAAAAAGTCTAAACAAAAGTCCTCTTTTCCTGATGAAGACTTGAGAGATTTCAAGTGATGACTGCCCGTTAAATAAAAAGAAAATACAGTTAATTCTAAAATAACATCCTAAATTAAACATGGACATTTCAATTGATCTCAAAATCACATAAATGAAAATTTAGGTATGAAAAAAATCTTCATACTGTTCATATTGACAGGTTACATTAAGTGTTTTCAGAAAATGTTTGGTTGAAAAACAAACGGTAAAGTGTTAATCTGTCTTGCAAAGTAACAAGTGGAAAAAATGCATTGCTGGTCAAAAATGCAACTTGGATTTATCAATGTCTATAACAATATCAACCTGAAAATTTGTGCTATTTGCTGAGATAGCAGCATAGAAAATGGCTGCAAAGGTGATCATTTAAAATCTTCTGTGACCTGTATTTGATAATAAATTTAAAACTTTTAATAAAACCATGTTAATCTGATTTAAATTAATAACTCACCAGGAAATGGAAACATGGTTGGTGGAGGTAGAGCTCCAGAATACTGTGACATTAAATAAGCCTCCATCAGATGTGGATATGCTCCGTTATTAAGCGACATTTTCCTTTTTATTGATCCTAGTGTTATATTAATAAGATAATCACTTTCCCCTGTTTAACAGACAACTGACTTGTATCACCATATCACTCTGGATCAATTGTTACTCCACCACAAGATTAATATACCAGTCATCTTTATTTCATATCAAATCAACGATTAAATCACTAGAAAACACCTCCAAGATATTCTTTCTATACACGTAAAGAAGTAATCTTCAATTTACCCAAACACCATTACAACTCATCAGGATTAGAAAACAGTTAGCAATTGACAAGACGACTTCTTCCTCTATTCTCCAGTTATATTCATTGATTATTTGAACTGTGCCGTATGCTGGATGAAACACATTCCGTAGCGAGGTATCATATCATCTGTTATTCTTTTCTAATTGATGTAAAAGCTAGTAATCACGTTAACGGACTAGTGAGCTTCACGATAGCTTGCAACAAAGCGGGAGCACTCAAGCTTCAAAAGGTGCAACAGTGTTGATAAACCTTGAGTATGAATACTAAAGCATTACCTTTAAGCGATTACGATATCAATATAACTTGTCTATACAATATCTATAAAAGATATGACCCCCATTGACACCTATGTCAGTATTTCTATCGTCCTATCCTACCCTGAATTAAACTATACAATGAACTCATCCAAAAATATGATCACTACAAAAATGAAATGAATTTCATAAGAGCAGTCGGTAACAAGCAGATGTCGACAATGTATTTAAAATATCAGTATGTATTTCATAAAGAAAAGACAAGCTTATTGATAAGTCATACGTTTTTATGCAATTAATAAAACGTCAGTAAGCTCACATGTTTTTTAACACTATAACTTGCACAAGATTTTACAAATGTTTGTTTAACATGTATGGTAAACATAAAAATAGGTTCAGAATGAGACAGTATAGCATGGCGGAGAATTAAGTTGAAAAAAGGTTTTAGGAATTATTTCAAATAATAGTTTTCAAGCAAGAATGAATCAATGATGAAACTTAAGGATTTGATATGTTTTTTTCATTATTAGTTGTTGGGTTCTTACTTGGTGCCTTGTGTTACACAATATTACCATTCTATTTTCTCTCAGGGAATTATGATCAAATTCCACCTTTTTTAATTCTAAGCAGTTCCTAAACTTTCTACAAGGTAAATGGGAGTCATGCAATCTTAGAAATTTGTCACATCAAGTATATACATGTATTGTGGATTTTTACCCAATTATAAAATAGAAGGACAGAATTTCTAATTCATATTTAAAATTTATGATGAAGTTAAAGTATCTGACCATTTGAAATACTAAGTTTGACCAGCAATTTCTAATTTTCTACCAACTTTTCAGTTGTGATGTAAACCCCTAACCAGCTGTTCCTAGCCCTTTTTCAAAGTCTGATAGAAATTACGGCTAAAAGAAAAAATTGCTTCCAAAAAATATTTTCAACTACTTTTTCAACTCAAATAACAGTTTTAACATCGGCAGCTGTTTTGCTTGGTTGTTTTAATTTAGTATTTTATTATTTAGTAAAGTCCAAAATGGTAGACTCCCTAGAAGATGGAGCATTTCAGTGTATTTTCTTATAAGATTATCAGTGGTGGAAGCCAAATAATGACATTGGGTGTTTGGTTTGGTCCTGAAAAGTAATTTTGAAGGAGAAATATCTTTGCACTATAACATTCCTAACAAGCTTAAATCCCTCATTACCAATTTCAATGTGGTAAAGGCTGTCAAATTGGTTAGAAGTTGGAATCATAGGATATAAATCAACAATGCTATTTAGGATCATTTAGGCAAAGTTTAACCGAATGAATGAGCTACCAAATGATGAATGTCCATGCAATTGAAATGACTGTTACCTGGAAATTTGGCATGGTAAATTTAGATGTTGCTTTCAACCTCTGACAATAGGGGTAACACTCACTTCATGGTAATGATATCTGTATATAAGAAATGTGATGATGTCTTGCTGTATCAAGCTGTAATTGCAGATCATTCTTTTCTTACAAAAATAGTGTCACTGCAGAACTGGAAGGTTTTCAAACTAAATAATTTTTTTTTCTCATAATTAAACAAAAAATTTAATGGGTTACACAGAACCCTGTGTTGTTATCTATGACTGATGCTTTCAGTGTAAAGTGTAATGTTGACTTTAGTTTCAATTGCAAAAGAATATAAAAAAAAAGATGTGGTATGATTGCCAATGAGACAACTCTCCACCAGAGACCCAATGACCTTAATGTAAGCAATACTGCCTTCAACAAAGAGCATTTTATTTATCAAGAAGAAGGGGGTTCAAACATGGTCATGTCTGACCGGCAGCCTTGTGGCTTTTCATCCAACCTTGAGACCTCACAGCATATCTAAAAGGACCTGTGACCTTTGCCGCAATTTTGCAAAATTTCAGAATTGAACATCCCAGAATTATTACTAATTATTACTAAGCTAATATGCTGTATTTGTAATGCATGTTACTCAATGAAGGTCATACATGTATTAATCATTCTTATTTCTTTTCTTTTTTTGGCTTTCACTGTGTTTGATTAGTGTATAATTGTTCTATACAGCATACAGATATCGTCATTTGTGGATGTGTTACCAATGCTTCCAAGTCCATTAACCTGACATGATGGATAGGATAAAAACAGTGATACATATTAACTTAATGGCTCATCTTAGGTAAATAACAATTTAGTGCTGTTTCAAATTCAAAAAGTATTTTCACTTGCATAACAAACCATAGTTCAGGGCTCTCAGTCATAAAACTTTACTTAGTACTCCGAGTACAAAATTTGTTGTGTCGAAACACCAAATCCAGTGTTTTGATTGGTTGATTTCAGTGTCTGAGTACGATAATCTTACTCTAAAGTTTAATGACTGCAAGGCCTGTTAACCCTCATTTCTTGACAGTGATCAGTAAAACAACTTCTATTTCGATTGCAACAAAAGCAGTTTGTAAATTTGTCAACTGCTTTTAAAATCTAGACCTATTTTAATCAAGTTGTTTAAATTGGCTACTTTTGTTTTCAGCAGTTCATAATTTTTTTAAAAAGTTCCCCTCACAATCTAAATAGAGCTAAATATATCAAGTTGTATATGCAAGACATCTACTCAACTGATGAATATTTCCTTTTGACTTCCTACTTGCATTGCTTTATCTCAAATTCTTCGATTGAATTACACGTACATATGTATATCTATATATAAAGTAGTATAATTAGATTGCTCTAAAAACAGAAGGCTTGTTTTGGAGACTTGTTGGTGTCAAGACATCTGAGCAATCATGATCCAACAGTTAACAGTCTCAAAACACAGGCAGAAGTAGTCAGATTAATCTAAGACCACATATACAGCACCTAGTTGGCTTTTCATTGCCCAAGTCAGGAACCTAGGTTTATCACCATCAAAATCTAGTACAGTTAAACCTGTGTATACAGAACAAGGACTGATGAATTTGTTTGTATCAGACAGGTAAGGGACTGGAGAATCAATTTGAATATGACCAGTGTGGAGAGGAAAATAAGTTCAGATTAGAGCATTAGGTTTACACCATCTTCGCTAGCCAAGGGTAACGATCCACTTCCCTCCTCTGCACCCTTGGCGGATTGAGATAGAATTTTGGAGACACAAGGTAATGATTTTCATTGGTTGCAGTCGAAACTCGCTGCATCCAATCAAAAAGTGCATATAGCATGATCACATGTAAATGTAGAAAGTGTATGTAAACAATGCCACGTGCTTATTGTGAAACAAGTCTTTACATCCCTAAACATGCGACTATATTTAGTGACAATTTGAATGTTTTTAATCAACTAATAGAAGTTCCTGTGTATGTTTCTTGCACAAATGCATGAATGTCAATGTATATTTTCGTTTCCTACTTTACCAAGTGTGTAGAATCTAGACGCTACCGTGTTTTTACCTCCAAATTGAAGAGTTTAAGTGCTACCATTGGTCAAGAATAATGTATTCGGAATGGGCGTGACTTTAATCTACCGATAGATGGCGCAACATTGTTATCACAAATGTTGGCTTAATCTGCCAAGGGTGGAGAGGAGGGAAGTGGATCGTAACCCTTGGCTAGGGAAGATGGGTTTACACAGGCTAATTCATTACAGAATATTCACTGATACAGGAGTTCCTTTCAGACAGGTTTACTGTTAATGTAAGATTTTCACTGGACAATGATTGCATAAAAAAATAGAAACTATCTCTTATAAAAAATGACTTTAAGCCAAGCAAAATATGAATAAATCTATGGGTTTTGGGCATTGCTAAAGGTAATACGCTGATCTGTACAAATCTTAATCCTTAGATCTTTAGGGATAGTTGTCTGAATTGCAGTCATATCAGATCTCCAAAGTTATATACTGTCTGAAGCAAACACCCTTGGGACAATATTTTGTTAAGAAAAGACAGGATTTTGGTTCACATAAGTCTAATAATAAGAATATTCACTGATTGTCCTGATAACAAGAGTTCAGATTACAAAGGTTTCGACTTTACACAGGGTTCAGTTTATAGGCAGGTTTGATTATGTAAGCTAATACCAAACTGGCAATACAACAGTAAATAAGCTCTGAACAAGTTTGCTACAACAAAAAAGTATTGCTGGAAGTTACTCATCACTCTATTAGATTGCCCTATAAATCATTTAATTATGACGGATAAAATAAGAATTACAATGGCTTTCAGTCAAGCCTAAAGCTAATGTTGTACAAATATAAGTTTTAATCCCAACCCAAGAGTTCAGACTATAAAAGTTTCCCCTTTACACAGCCTTCAGTTTCAGCCGAATATCATTTTATAAGCTAATACCAATCTGTCAATAGTGTTTAAGTTCTAAACAAGTTTGATACATAAAAAAGTGTTGCTTTGAGTTACTCATTTCTATATTAGATTGCTCTGTAAATCATTTTATTAGGAAGGATAAAAGTGGCATTTAGTCAAGCCTGAAGCTAATGTTGTACAAATATAAGCTTGAATCACAACCCGGGAATCACTTATGGAATTATAGCATTATCAAACATGCTAACTGTTGTGTAAACATTTATTAGCAAATCAATGAAATTTCTAAACCATTTATTATCAATTCATCTTCTCAACTAATATTAAGACCCCCATCTCTTTTGAGAAACAAAATAAAATTGCTTTTTTTTAAATCAGTCATGTTGTAATAGGTTTTTCATTTAATTCTCTCGGCAATCCAATTGTAACACAAGTCATTTTCACCTATAACTTCCCTCAAACTGGCTTATTCACAGACTAGCAGCATTAATATCCGCAATGTTCAATAATTAGTGATGTGCTTAATGAAGGAAGAAACAGCACTTATGATGTTCAAATTTGCCAGCAAGTGGCTGTTTATTGATAATTTTTAAAGCTTTTCAGGTTCAGGTGCCATGTTGTCATGGTAACCAAATGAAGCATTTTAATGTTGCTGCAATTTCATTTTGAATTGCTTATGTTGCGGACAAAACACGACTTAACTCATTAGTACAAGTTAAAACCATTACACGATTAAAAACACGGAAGTGAAATGAAGAACACAAGACACTAGAAATTGATTCAATCAAAGTTCTATTACATTTGGCTAAAATGGCGAGAGTTTGATCTTTTATCCCTCGTAGATGTACTGAAAACTTTTAAGTAGAATCAAACAATGGTAATCGGTAATAACATGATCGTCAATTAAGTTAAGACGAACAATTGTTAAGGAAAGATCCTATTGATTTTCTTTAAAAGATTAACACGGAAAAAACACATCAACACCTTCGCATTCCCTTTAAACAATCTCCTTTTCTTACTGACTGGCATTGTGGTGTATAATCAGTTTATATGATATCTTCTGAGAAGAAATAAAATAATTAAACCTCAATGTATTTAATTTACATTTCTCATTCTTCACGAGATAAGATTGTGACATATAATCAACCTGTGTTTGTTTAACAAAACCAAATATTGAAGAAATCTTATTACAAATCAAGTTCTTTAATCAGGTAACATGGACTAAATAGGGTTAACTGTATGGTATCACATCCTTTGGAACAAATATTCTATCAAGAATAAGAACTGTGTTATTTCTACTAACGGATAAAATATTCATGACATTTCTTTAATTTGAACCTCAATTTTATAGTAAAGTCACCATGTTTTCAATTTAACTGCCTTGTGTCAGCACATTCTTAACTTTCTTTAGCAATTGTAAATATACATTAAAATAAAGTGAATGGTTTTCACATAAGGTCCTACATAAACCATAATATAATTCGTAATGTTCTGCATAAAGTTAGAGAACAGTAACGAAAAATTCAGCAATTTTTATGTTTATAAAGGGGCATAACTCATGAACAGTAGAAGTGACGCCACGCAATTTCAAACTTGATCTGTGTTTTGTGGTAATAAGCATTGTGTATAAGTTTTATAACATTTGGTTGAGGCAAACTAAAGTTAGAGAACAGAAACCAATTCTGGGGACGTACACGACAGACAACAGTAACACTTAATGCCCCCTCTGCTACTTTGGGGGAATAAAAAGTTAAAAGGCCAAATAAAGTAAAAATTGAAGAGCATTGAGGGCTAAAAATAACTCTAACCACAGACTGGTGTTGACTACATTGACAACATCAGAATCTAGGATCGGAATGACAAAAATCATTCCAGTGGGGAATTTTCACAGTGAATGCTGGTTATAATGGCTGATTTACTGAAATATATCCTTGTTAATTCCACAGATAATACATCTCAATGAAATTGTTGTAAATCAGTGTGCTATCATCTCCAAAACCAGCATTCACCCAGTTTTACATTAATTGCACCATACTAGAAACTGAATCACTTTGTGGTTACTGTATTAAACATAATCAGAGTGTCATATTTAGGCTCAAGGACTACCTATAGTTTTTTTAAATGCTTTTAAGGTATCTAACAGTTTTTCCTATTGGTTTTTTTATATTTTCATTAGAAAAATTTAGCAATGCAACTGAACTGAATTTCAAAATTTGAATGAAATTGAGTACTGTAAATTCAGAAATTATTGTGAGGTTTTAATCAATGTGAATATTGTAAATGAGTGAGTATTGAAATATCAAGTACTCGTTTTCTGATATCTGACACATATCTGTATGCAGATTTTCCTGGAAAAAAATTCGCAATAATTTCTGAATTTACAGTAACTGATTCCACGTCTGCTTAAATTGTCCATGTTCAAGAGATGCTTTGATTTTAAAAATGTTAATGTCACATTTTGTTAACTTTCTTCACAACTAATGTGCTCCCTTAAAGATGCAAACATGATTTTGATACAAGCATAATTTCTTTGATCCAACTCTTTAGGCTTTCTATACTTCCTTTAATATCACAAGTCTTGCAGAACAACTGCTGATTCAAAATCTGCTAGATTCAACTTTGAACCTGTTCCAACTAGAGATATGGTTTTCAAAACTGGGTCCATAATCAAAAGAAGACTACAAGTTTGTGATTTATTCAACCAAAGGAAAAAGATAATTTAAAGAACTTATTTCGCCCCATTATCGAGTTCCTATTTTTCAAGATGAAATACATTCCAAATTCATGTAAAAAATGAAAATAGAATGATTTTTTTTCTAGATTTTCTTATAAAGTATTGACTTTTACACTCCAAACCGTCCAAATATAGAGATTTTAAGGGGACAAAATTCTTTGGATTTCAACCATATTAAGGCCTATAAAACATATGCCAAATGTAAATGAACTTCATTCTATTTATAAGATATCTCTTTCATTAATAAATAAAGCTTTACTCATTTATATTTCCATTCCTAAAAAATTATGGAAATTGGCCTAGATTTTCATTGAACTTGATAGACAATTGAAATTTATGCTAATCAAGATGCCATTCAAGTTACCAGTATACTGACTGGTTAATTTATAACAAAAAAAGTCATATTACCTATCTAGTCATTGTTTTAATTGTGATACATTATGATAAATGTTATTAAAGACTAATTTGAAATAAAACTTTAGAAATAGGGCAACATTGGTCTCTGCATTTAACAGGGTTTGCCAGTGATAAAGATGAACAGATTTTAAAACTGCTTGCCCAAGAAAATTGATGGAGGAATGCTGAATACATCATTGGGGATCCAGAGGGTGTTCTGGGGGTTGAAACACCCCCCTTTTTTTTTAAATTATGTGAACATTTCATGGTTTTCCGGGGGTTGCAACCCCCCTTTTCAAATGGCTGGATCTGTGTCTGTATATGTCCTATAAAAAAAGTCAGGTGAAAACATAAGGTTGGTGAAAATTTTAACAAAAAGCTAGAAAGTTTTTTAAAATAAGAATTTTTTAAATACAAATATAGTTTGATAAAAGTTTAAGGATGAATGGAAGGACATTGAACATTTCAATGGCTTGTCATCCAATACAGTCTGGAATATTTATTAAACAACACAGTAAGCAGAAAAGCTGCTTTGTAACCAAAATACACAAAAATGACATAAAGATGCAATAAGAAAACAAACAACCACAAATACCCATATTGTATTCTGGATAATCAAACGAGATGTTTTTGTTCAATAAAGTCATAAAAGGTTAGGTAGTATTTTATTTATAGTTAATCCTGCCATTAAACAACTGGAGTGTCATTCATTTGGAAATAGGCTTTCGGAAATAACATCATTTCCCAAAGAGTTGAAATAAAAATCAATTCTATTATTGGTGTTTTTAGGGATATTAAAATTGAACATTAAAGGGCACAATTCCCAACTGCTGATCCGTTAGATATAAATTATTATTTATCACCCTACGCTAATCAAAACACATCTTAATTTTATTTTCCCAGAGGAGTATATGTAAATGACAAGTTTCATAAAGCAATCATTTATTGATCATAGCAATGGTTTATGGCTAATTTGATTACCCAACCTTGACAAGATTAAAATCCCTACATTATCTGTACAAACTTTTTCCTTTTCACGACCCATCAATTAATAACGTTTGCATGATAACTACCTTCAAACCAAACAAATCATTATATTTATTTACAATCAGAATATATTTAGATTTTTACCCAGAGTTGTTTCCATATTTGAGCTTTAAATCACAAATTTTTTATTGAATAACAATAAACATACTCAATAAAATATGCTTTTGTTACCGTACTGAATGCGACATTAAGATCGGCAGTATTATTGAGCAATACAAAGTGAGAAAAATCTTTTGTTGGCTTGTTATTTGATAATATTTAGATAGGAAGCTACTAGGGTAAAATAAATCAATATCATAATCTAACAGAGGGTAATTATTTGAAGATAATGTGTTATTGCCTTGGGGCATCAAGAAAATTTACTGCCACTAGTTTCAATGTGATTAAGACATGCTAAGGTCAGAGGTTGTGTGTGCTTGTCAGAATAAGGATGGGGTCGAGGTGCCAATAATCGATTGGAGAAATAAATTCCATCTATCTTTTATTCCACATGGGAAAAGAAAAAACACATTGTTTGTCAAATTTACTGATGATTCTTTTGTCATAACTTGATGACAGGAAATCAATTGGTCAAGGGGAGACAACTGTTGCTTAAATTTAATTTTAATGTCATTGACACAATTGCAAAAGCAATTGATTGAATGATTGAAAATGAACTGCTACCAATACATTTCATGTAAAACTTTTACTCAGGTTTCTTTCACTTGTGAATGCATTTCATACATCTTGTAAAGTAAATTTCATTTTTTTCCCCCAAAAAAACTAAACTAAATTATCAACATCTTAAAATACCTATAATTGTTAGCACAAAAAAAATCTAAGATTCCAATTAAAGCTAAAAATGTAAATCAAAAGGCACAATTAAACACTTTACTATTTTTGAATTTCAATATAATCTTTAACTTAGGAACATGCATCAGCAGCCATATCAGCTTGACAGTAAAGTAAGTCAAACACAAGTCTAAAAGAAAATAATCAATGTAGGAATTCCTTTTCAACTGATTCTAATACAAGAGTATTATTATCAATACCATTTACTACTCATGTATATATTAGTTTAGCCACATAGGCCAATTGGTCACTTCCAAATATAAATATATAACAAAACCTACTTTACTGTCTGTTCAGAAAATGGTCATATTTGACCCAATGTATTTAAACTAATAATGCTTCTGCTTCATAAATTGTCAATTAAAATGTGTGTGAATTTTAAATTAAAGAACCTTAGTGAGCACGCTCACATACCCCACGTCCCCACATTGTCATTGGAGAAATAAAATAAGTGCAAGAAAAAAAAATTGTATCAGAAAAAAAAATTGAATCATAATTTCCTGTCAATATGCACATCTACATAGTATGTCCTTATCATCTACACAGTTTCATGAAATTCTGTTGTGTGGTTTGAGAGGAGTTGCGATGACAAAAGGTTGCAGTAGTATATTGGGCAAATAAGTTCAAAGGGGTGTAACTCCTGGAAAAAAAATTGAATCGTAATTTCCTGTCGAGATGCACATCTACGTAGTATGTCCTTATTATCTGAAAAGGTTTCGTGAAATTCTGTTGTGTGGTTTGAGAGGAGTTGAGATGACAAAAGGTTGCAGTAGTATATTGGGCAAATAAGTTCAAAGGGGCGTAACTTCTGGAGAAAAAAATTGAATCATAATTTCCTGTCGATATGCACATCTACGTACTAAGTATGTCCTTATTATCTGAAAAGTTTTCATGAAATTCTGTTGTGTGGTTTGAGAGGAGTTGCAATGACAAAAGGTTGCAGTAGTACATTAAAGTAAATAAGTTCAAAGGGGCGTAACTCCTAGAAAAAAAATTGAATCGTAATTTCCTGTCGATGTGCACATCTACGTAGTATGTCCTTATTATCTAAAAAGGTTTCGTGAAATTCTGTTGTGTGGTTTGAGAGGAGTTGCGATGACAAGAAATAGGACTGACAGACGGATGGACAGACAGACGGATGGACGGGTCAAAAACATTATACCCTCCGCAACTTGTTGCGTGGGGTATAAAAATATGGCAGGTGAGATGCCTAAAAAATTCTATCTTGTTGAGGTTTTTATTAATGAGAATGATCAACTGGGTGAGTAATTCAATAATAAAAACTTGCATTATGATATCTGATCATTCTGATGCATATATATATATGTATGCAGATAATTCAAAAATTGCAATAATTTCTCTCACAATTTAGTCCCTTCTTCAAAAATCACAATAATTTCTGAATTTACAGTATCCATGAAAAAGGTTTTTCTCAATCCAGGAAAATTGGTACCCACGAAAATAAATGAATCCTTCGATATCTTATTTCCTAGTATTTCAAGGGACTTTCATCTCATACCCATCAAAACCATATCCAGTTTTTTCATGTCGGCAGTTAATTGTATTAAATGCTTTCTGAGAATGGTGTTACCTGGGACTTTCACATCTAACAATTACTACCTACCAACTACATGTACTAATATCAAAGACTATGTATACTATTTGCATGTTTACAGTCCTTAATCTTCAAACCTTCAATTTAACAAGTCATTCTGCAATCATGAAAAGAGATTAGAACATTATCTTACTACAAGTCAAACAAAACAAAAAGTTTTTATGAACACTAAATTATATGAAAGTATGAAAGGTCAATCAACAAATTATAAGTTTATGGACTGGAGATCTTAACATATCAAACCCTGGAAAGAGTAGATTGCATGTTTTATTTACCCCAAAAATAACTAGGCCAACCTCAACTCAACAAAATTTTCAAAGACCATAGAACACTGTGGTTCTAAAATCTATTTCAAAATTAGCCACTCACTTTTAAAGATTATTTTTTATACTCTTCTGAAAGCTTTGATTTTATCCTTTGACATTTTTAATAAAATTTAAATCATAATAATTACTTGTTCCAAATTCAATAATATATACTTGCATGAATTCAGAATAACCTTTTAAACCTTTAATTACTTATTTAATAACAAACATTTAAATTTTATTAGCATACACTCAAGGCTAAACCAGCATTATCTCTTTTTATTCAAAGTGGAAAGAAATTAATAAACCCTTTTATCCCAATAACCTTCATTGTATAATAACATAACATAACAGGAGTCCTTTTAACATAAAATTTAGATCACAACTGGTGTTAAAGTGATTTCTAAATCAAATTTCAATTTTATAGTAGAAATATATATATGTTCAAAGGGAAGTAACTCAAATCTTATTGATACAGATCATGTTAAAACATACATGTTTTTTAGATAGTGCTTCTGGTATAGAACCACTAATTAAGGCCCGGTCGGAAAGAACATACAAGAAAGTAGTACATATTTTAAACAAAATAGTTCCTACGCATAGCTGTATCTTTGTCAATAGGTGGAATATTTGGGTAGTTTTGGTATCAAATGAAAGTTTGGGGACTTGGGATCACTGTAGAACCCTTGTTGAAAGTTTCTTTTGAATAATAAAGAAGTGTATACAATTATAATAGGAGGGCACATTTGTCCTGTTGTTCAGATCAGAAGTACCTGTTTTTGTACTATCAAACTTCCGGGAACCAGTACGCTCTAATATGCAATTAAAGGTATGTTGAATTTTTCAGCACAAGTCAGGATAAGGTACAGGTTTGACCTGAAATAACTGCCACTTTATTTGAACTTAAGACAAAGTAGCCATTAATGCTTGAACTTGCAGAATTTAACATAGAAAGCAATGGGGCTATGAATTAGTGGTTTTATACCTTCTAATAGTTATTACATAATAGTTTAACATAGACTGTTTTAGCTAAAATGTTACTATACAAACAATTGTAAAAATTTGCTTATTTTTAATTCATTTATTATGTAATAAATGTATATTTCTTTCTTATATTTCAAGCCAATGACAATTATGACGAATAAAAGGGATGGAGGCTAGAATAAAACATTATGCTTTAACTTTCACTTTGTACTCGATGGAAAGTGTCATAAAGCTTTATTCATCAGCAGCCACAATCAACGATGAAAAACAGAAGTAAAAACAAATTCTTCTTGATTATTCTTTCATCTGATATCCTTAAAATAGACAGGCTTCAGGGGTTAACATATTAATATCAAATTCAGATGGAAGATTAGAGAAAAAACAAATAAAAAAGACATTTTTTCTTCAAATGGTTAGATTTCTGGCCAAAAATTTTTAGATAAAATCCCTCCTGATTTATAGTCTATACTAGTACTCATGACCAAAAATATCCTGTTCTGAGTCTCACAATTGTTCAAATGCATGGATTCTCATTATTGACAGGACTTTATCATTACCAGTAATTTTGAGACACCTGTAACTAAGTAAGTAGTTGTAAAAAGTGTAACATAAACTGATAAAGCAGTGTTTTAAAAAGATAAAACCAAATCCTGTCATCATGCTTATTGATGTTTTACTGTGGATTCATTTTTATTCGTGGTATACCAATTTTCGTTGGTTTCGTGGGTTACAGCGAACCACGAATTTAAGAATTCAACAAAATAATCCCGAGAAATGTGTATGGAGTCAGATGTTTATTTCCGGTTATGTTATGTAGTTCTAGTATAGTGTTGACTAGCGATAAACATTGTAACATAACGCATGTTTTTATTGGAAGAAGATAAAAGTATTTTGATTAAATCAATAATAAATATATAGAATATCAGTGATAATTTACTTTTTAAAATGGATTCAAACTGTTCATGGAAAATAACTGCAAGTTGTTAATTATCGTGTCATAGTTTGGTTTACTGGTGATTAAAAATCAATAGGATTAAGTACGAGGTAGGGATATTGCTCGCAGGTATTTATGACAAGAACATTTATTTTCACACCCTTTACTTAAATAAAATGCTTCGCTGAGCGCAGCCTGATACGACCGCAGAGGTCAAATCCTGAACAGTTGGGACAAATTTGGACACAATATTCAAGCCTGATCCTGTCTGAATTTGGATTGTGATCAAATTTTTTACATAATATAGGTTTCTGACCTATATAAAATAAAAATTTTGAAAAAAAATATGAATCCCTTAAAAAATTGGGAAAAAAATCCCCCCCCTCCCCAAACTTTTTGAAACCCCCCTTGGAGCAATCACCCCAAAACTCAATCCCAGCCTTTCCTTTGTTGTATGGAACCTTGTAGTACAATTTCAGAGAGATCCATACATTTGAACACAAGTTATTGTCTGGAAACTAAAAAAATGCTTGTTTTTGGCCCTCTTTTGGCCACTAATTCCTACATGTTTGGGTCAATTAACCCCAAACTCAATCCCAGCCTTCCCTTTATTATTTGGAACCTTGTGGTACAATGTCAGAGAGATCCATACACTTACACACAAGTTATTGTCTGGAAACTAGAAAAATGCTGGATTTTTGCCCCTTTTTGGCCCTTAATTCCTAAACTGTTGGCCCCATAACCCCTAAAATGAATCCCAACCTTCTACTTGTGGTATTAAACATTGTCAAACCATTTCAGAGCAATCGAAATACTTATACACAAGTTAATATCCTGAAACTAGAAAAATGCTTGTTTTGGGCCCCTTTAATTTTTTTGGGCCCCTAATTCTTGAAACAGTTGGAACCATCATCCCCAAAATCAAGACCAACCTTCCTTAATTGGTATTGAACCTTCTTAACAAATTTCAAAGAGATCCATTCACTTAAACTTAAGTTATTGTCTGGAAACCAATGTGTTTTCGGATGACGACGCAGACAACGACATCATACCATTATACGATCCCAAAAAAATTTTTGCGGTCGTATAAAGATGTTTTGATAAACTTTTAATAAGATAAATCCAGTAGGACACAAATTGCTCTGGTAAGAAAATTCCGATAAATTGCCGTTGAAGCATATTTCTTTACTTAATTCTGGACAAAACGACATTTTTTTGTAAAACAATTTTAAAGGGTGAATGAAGAAAACAAATTGCATTTCAAATAATATTTTGTTTATTCTGAACAAAAACGACATCTGTTTTCGAAATAAAATTTTACTCATAACCGGAAGATGAGTTAATGGTATCATTAATGTATGGCTTGGGTTCTAGCTTGGGATACAAACTTCGTAAGCAGTGTATTTCTTACCGTTGACCAGTTTCTAATATGACTATAATCATATCGTGATTAGGGAAATAAGCTTTCAATCAGTTGGTCATCATAGAGTTTTGAATGCCTTATAAAATTCCGCCAAGAATTTATAAATTGTAAAACAAACAAATAATTAGTTGTCTCTGTCCACGATTGTAATCGAAGTTTTCAATGAACACTTTAACCTAGAATGACCAAGCCAAGATTTTGACAATTCAAAACTTTTTCAATGAATTCTATTTTTTGTTTTATTATTGATCAAACAGAAATCCACAACTTACGTATCTGAATTTTTTTTTTAAATTAGCAATTACGTATACCACAAAACATCTTTTTTTTCTATACACACGAAAATAAATGAATCCACAGTATAATTAGGTCCCAGCATAACAAGCATATCGTTAAGATTCACCCTGCTGAGACAAAACATTCTCGTAGCTATTGAAGCATTACAGCATCTAGGGCGAGCTTATCATGACATTTTTTAGCATGGCATGAAATCCACTTCAACTGAACAACTGTTAAAGTTCATGTCATCTGTTATTGTTGAATCCATTTAGCTCGCAATTTTCCTCCGTATTGAAGAAAATAGTTCAGCTACATAGATTTCAATTATAAAAAAAAAAATCATAAAGTTTTGCACTACCACTATAGGTTTGCAAATATTCTGTCAATTTTCAAGGTTCTGGGTTGAAAACTGTAGGAGGAGTTGATTACACTTCTTTTGTAAAAACGACTAAGCTTCAGTCTGGAGATTGGGAAACAGTTCATAAAACAATTCCAGTAAACAGATGCACAACTTCAATATGTTTGGAAACTATCTTTGAAGGTTGAAGTTGAAACCTGTGGGAGGACCTGATTACACAAAAAAGGTACAAACTTTTGTAAATTTTGCTGAAAAATAACCTTGATAAATCCTAACAATTCCTCTAATCACTTACATGTACATTTGTTTACATTGTTGTCAGTGTGTTACATACTGTAAGGGTAATTAACAATGATAATTTATATTGTAATTGATTAGCTTCTTCAATTTATCAACTTCATTACCATTAAACAGGAAAAAATATGCACACAAAATATAAAATTCCTAATTACCTGTCGCGTAAAAGAACAAAAACAGAACCAGTATAGTGAAACTTACAAACTGGTGACTAAAAATTGACTGTTTTTCTGTGGAAGAAATTGTTTTACATCATAGAATTAAACACATTTTTTCCCCGATTTATTGATGTGTAAACTGGGCTAATACACTCACAAACTTAACATTGTAGTCTTTTGGTTTAAACCTTATAATTCTCAAAAAAAGCAACATTTCTAACTATTTCCTTAATAGTAATAAAACCACTTATTCAATGCCCTATGTCTTTTTATATCAAATTCTGTTATTTCAACCATTTATAGATACATTTTTTATTTAATCTCAAGTTAAAATAAGTGAGTCATTTCATGTCAAAACTTTTATCTTACCTTGCCTTGTGTTGAAATATTAAACATACCTTTAATTGCAGAAGTTTGGTAGTACAAAAACAGGTACTTCTAATCTGAGCAGCAGGGAAAATATGCCCTCCTATTTAAATTTCATATATTTTTTACAGAAGAAATTTTCAAAAACGGTTCTAAAGTAAACAAGGCCTTGAGTTTTCATTTGATACCAAAATTACCCAAACGTTTTACTAAGTGACTATGCATAGGAACTATTTTGTTAAAATTATGTACTACTTTCTTTTATGTTCTTTCTGACCAGGCCCAAATTAGTGATTCTATACCGTAAATTCCATCTTTTGTGGAACCACAGCATTAAATTAATGTGTATTACATATGAATATATCAGAGCGTAATCAACAGTGTCTACATAGGTTACAAAAGTAGTTTTGGCCACATGGTCTGTTGAAAAGAAATTCTAACAGACCAATCGCATCCAAGAAGATGCAGCACTATGAACACCTGACTTACATATTCTTATCCATCCATTACCAATAAAATATCTAATATGTAGAAATATGTGTTTTAAATGTTTTTCTTGAACTTAATTGTTTACTCCAAATACCATAAATTACTTACCATGACAAAATAATTAGAAAACTTATTATGCACTAAAACATGTCACATTAACAATGTAAACAAATATGACTGGAAGATTTTTCTTCATTTTTTTTCAATCTTCAAGGAATTTGGCACTACAAATGTACATGTATAAGGTTACATGACCACCAAGCCCAAAATGTAAAACTTGTAGTTGTGTGCAATAAATTCAATCAGATTGACATTTGAAATGTTCAACATTTATAAAATGTCACAATTATCCTTTTTCTGATGGGCTATTGGGCATGGCTTAATTCATTCAAGTACTAGACTAAACACCATGGAAATCTGTTGTTCTTCATGTTCTTAGTAACTACTAACAATATTAAACCAACTATCAATGAAGGCACAAAATAGGTCATATCTTAAAATGCCACTTAGTGATATTTGTCCATTATTTCTATAAAGTGAGTAGAAAACCTACAGAAAATGTGAATGATTACCGAATTGGTCTATATTATACACTCTTTTTTTACCCACAACATATATGGTTGGTAGAGGGAATGTGTATTATACACAACGGCGTACTATAAACAACCAAATACGGTACTTTAAATTTACTTGGGTAGTCTTTCAGAATTGCTGAAATATAAATGCCTATTTACCTGTTACATCTTCGGAGTCTTCCTGAAAAGATGAATCTCTGGTATCTTCTCTCTGTTCTTGTTCCAATATTGTCTTGGAATCCTGATAAAAATTTTAAATATTCAATGACCAAGGCTCAAGTAGATTTTGTTTATTCAAATTGTCCATCAGACTAAACATGGTCATGGAGTGTTGAGATGAATTTCAATACTGGTTATATATTCATGCCCTTTGTCATTAATCAACAAACAATCAATCAAATACAATACACACAAGTTGATTGTTGAAATAATTCTTGGTAGTGTAGAGTGAATCTAATTGAAATAGAGTGAATGTTGAGGATGGATAACTGTTTAACATCCTGTTGCAAATTAAATGCATAATCAGGATGAGAACAAGATCATACAGTATGATGAATATGAACCCTGCATTGTACTAGACTGAGACTAAGAGTCCAATTTTTTTACATGCTAGTTTACATGGAAGACATGATACCCTACATGTACCTGGAAACATCAGTTTGACTCCTAGCTGACAAGTCTTTGGTCTTGGTTTAAAGTGCTAAATGCTTAAATGTAGTGTAGAAGCATCAAATAACAACTTTAAAGCTCTTCAGACTAGTACAATACCACAAGACTATCCAGGCAGTCAAAATCAAAGAAGAATGTGTCCATTGGACACGGATCCCCCTGCTTGTAAATATACAAGAGTCAATGTACTAATTCAAACCTATTGACATTTTTTTTCTCTCTGAACCTTAATGCAGAATCGTCAAATTCAGTTATTTTTCAATTTATAAATGGTCATTACTTGAGAAGAGTGTAAGTGATGCCACCCAAATTTCGAACTGAATCTATGTTTGGTGGTAATAACTACTGTCTCAGGTAAGGGTGAAGGTTGGCGCCTATTAAAACATTTAAACCTGCTGCATTTTTATGCACCTGTCCTAAGTCAGGAGCCTGTTGTTTAGTGGTTGTTGTTTGTTGGTGTGGTTCATAAGTGTTTCTCGGTTCTTGTTTTTTATATAAATTAGACCGTAGGTTTTCCTGTTTGAATTGTTTTATACTAGTCATTTTGGGGCACTTTATAGTTTGCTGTTCGGTGTGAATCAAGGCTCCATGTTGAAAGCTGTACTTCGACCTATAATTGTTAACTTTTATACATTGTGACTTGGATGGAGAGTTGTCTCATTGGCACTCATACCACATCTTATTTATATTGTGTATGAAATTCACAACATATGGTTGAGGCAAAGTAAAGTTAGGGTGTGGAAACAACAAATTCAGCAATTTTCCCATTAATAAAGGGACATAACTCAAGAACATTTGCTTGAGGCAAACTAATGAAAAGAGAACAGAATCCAATTTCAGGACAGACACATGGACCTTAATGCCCCCTTCATCTAGCAGCTGGGGCATAGAAAAGAATAAGTAAACATCATTAATCTAATAGAGTGAATGGTAAATATTCTGATGAAAAAAATAAAATGCTCCGCTGGGCACAGCTTGATACGACCGCAGAAGTCGAACCCTGAACAGTTGGGGCAAGTATGGACACAACATTCAAGCTTGATACAGCACTGAATTTCGATTGTGATTAAATATTTGACACAGCATAGGTTTCTGACACAGAATGAATGTGGTCTAAGAACTTAAATTTTTTTAATTCACCTATTCAAACCATATCATTATTATTTGCTTTTATATATAAATCAGAAATAACCAATTTAAAATGGAAAATTTTAAAGAAAGAAAAGGGGGAAAAAAATCCCCCCCCCAAATTTTTGAACCTCCTTATGATTCATCACCCCCAAACTCAATCCCAGCCTTCCCTTTGTGGTATAGTAACTTGCAGTACAATTTCAGAGAGATCCATACACTTGAACACAAGTTATCGTCTGGAAACTAGAAAAATGCTTGTTTTTTTGCCCCTTTTTGGCCCCAAATTCCTAAACGTTTAGGGCAATTACCCCCAAACTCAAACCCAGCTTTCCCTTTGTGATATGGAACCTTGTAGTACAATTTCATAAAGATCCATACACTTACACACAAGTTATTGTCCTGAAACTAGAAAAATGATTGTTTTTTGCCCCTTTTTTGACCCCTAATTCCTAAAATTTTGAGGCAATTACCCCCAAAATCAATTCCAGCCTTCCCTTTGTGGTGTGGTACCTTGCAGTACAATTTCAGAGAGATCCATACACTTGAACACAAGTTATTGTCTGGAAACTAGAAAAATGCTTATTTTTGGCCCCTTATTCCTAAACGTTTTGGGCAATTACCCCCAAACTCAAACCCAGCTTTCCCTTTGTGATATAAATGGAACCTTGTAGTACAATTTCAGAAAGATCCTTACACTTACACACTAGTTATTGTCATGAAACTAGAAAAATGCTTGTTTTTTGCCTTTTTTTGGCCCCTAATTCCTAAAATTTTGAGGCAATTACCCCCAAAATCAATCCCAGCATTCCCTTTGTGAAATGGAACATTGTGGTACAATGTCAGAGAGATCCATACACTAACACACAAGTTATGTCTGGAAGTTACAAAAATGCTTATTTTTGGCCCCTAATTCCTTAACAGTTGGTACCATAACCCCCAAAATCAATCCCAACCTTCCTTTTGTGGTATTGAACCTTATGGTAAAATTTTAAAGAGATCCATTCACTTTAACTAAAGTTAGAGTGTGAAAACCAATGTCTTCGGACGACGACGACGCCAACGTCATACCAATATATGAATTTTGCGGTCGTATAAAAATAAGCAGTTACAACAGAAATGTGAGTTAAAATTTATTCAATGAAGAAGTCCTCTTTAAATATAAAGGTTAGAGCTTAAAATTACATTTGTAGGGAACTTTTAACACATGTGCAGTTATCTTTTTTAATTTGACCTTTATCAACTTTATTATTCCTTTATATAGTTTTAATTTCAACGGTAATCAATGGTTTAGCACAGATAGTCATACAGAAAACCTTTTAACACTTTACTCCATTTAGGACATCAAACTAGTTAACCTTTTGAACTTTCAAGTGTTTGTCAAGGGTTAAGTGCCCCTTTTCAACCTATGAACCAAGCTGAATTCAGAGTGCTCCAAAATTAAAGCTATCATATATTGAAAATTGTAAAACAACTTTGTCATATTGTACATGATGCTCAAAACTTTGTATGACTATTAAATACTGCAAGGCATTTACTATGCTTTGGCATTTCAGATTACAAAAAATACAAAAAAGGGACAAAAACTTAAATATCTAAATTGTACAAAATTCACCCATTTAAACTAATCAGAATTTTCAGAGTTTTACAATGTTTAGATTTAAACATTTGCGAATTCTATGTAGAGAATTTCTACCATAATTAACCCCTGTAGTAAAGGTTTTCAAAAAGTAATGCATATTATTAACATTTTGACTTTGAATTTGATCCAGTGTATACACATTTGAATGGAAGTTTGTGGGTTTTGATTTTGACCCCTAGGGTTTCTGAACTGAAAACGTTGATGCAACACCTATTGAGGATTGGGGAACATAGAAATATTATTTTTGTAAATGATATTAAAAAAGGATCAGATCGGGTATTAGAATACATGTATGATGTGATACCTTTTTATGTATAGCACACATACACATGTGCAGCATTTGTTTATTCACTTGACATACATGTACAGCTGTCTTGGTGCATGCATCATTTATATTACATTGTATATCTAAACTTTTTGATTTAAATCTATTTTGAGAATTTGGAGTTGATGGTTAATTTTCATAGTTTCTGTTTAAGTTACTCATTACTTTTTTAGATTAGGAAAAATTAAGAACTTGACAGTTTGTATGGAAAAGTCTATTGTTGAAGACTGTATATGAATGTTGTCTTCTAGATGTCTTTTGGTTACTGTAGATTCATAACTATTCGTGGGCTACAAATTTTCTTTAATTTTGTGGAATTATGGTTAACCACAAATTTAAATATTCAACAAAGTACAAATTTCCTATATGTTTTGTATGCAGATTTTGGCAAAATTGTAGAATCAAATTTCCATGAAACTATAATTTTTCTTCAATCCATAAAAATTAGTATCCACGAAAATAAATGAATCCACAGTATTATTTGTGTTGCTATCTCATTGACCTGTGACCCACATCTCCTTTTATTCGCATGATTATGTATGTTCATGAATGTATGAACATACAGAATGAGAGACATATCTTTAAAATACCTCATCCCCACTGTAATCATCCTCTCTGATTTCTAAGGTATCTGCCTGTGATGTTGTCCAGTTAAATTTCCTTAGCTCATAAGGCACGCCCATTCTTTCGTATTCAGAATTCTGGTGATTCAAACTGTGAGCACAAACTTTACACACCCCTACAGTATAACCATCCTCAATTGTTGGAGCTGTATTGGATGGCTTGATATCTTTGAGAAAAGGATATATTTTACAACTGAGTAGTTGTATGTTCTTATGTTTCATCCACTTTGAACATAAACAACAAACAAAATCTGGCAATGTGTATTTCCTAAGCCATCTGTTTGAATCTCCTGTTTTGTTTTCCTCATAGTCATTCCATTGTTGAATTAAGATATGAAAGCAAACATCACAGGAAATAACAGTTCCATCTTCCGTCATTGGTTCACCTTTTGGTGCTGGTTCCCTATTAGCTAAAAAGGGAAAAAATGGAACAGTTTGATTGTTCAATGTTTTAGCTTCATGTCTTGTAGGATATGAGCACAATACATGGGCTTTGGATAAGCGACATTTTTCTCCACACAAAAAACATATTTTTTTGGGGATCGCTGTTGCCTGCTGCAGCGGATGAGGTACTGTTTTCGCAATTGATTCTATTGCTGGACTTTTGTTTGCCCTTAATGGAGACATAGATTTTGGTATAAGGAGTTCATCTTGTGCAGAAGAACCAGATGAAACAATTGCTAACAATCCTTGAGATGCCAACAAGGTGTTTGTGTCTTCAGAATTGTTTTCAGAGATCTGAATATTTAATGGTTTATTCAAATCTGGTTTTGGTGATTTTGTCTCTCTTCCAGTAGTAATTTTCTGCACGGGTTCTTCCTTCATTTGCTTCACTCTGAAAGAACTGTCAAGCAAATCAGTTTTTGTTCCAAGAAAGGATAATGTATATTGTCTCTGTGCAAGTGGTATTCTTTCCATTTCTTGAAGTTGCCACTGCTTGTACAAAGCTTCATAACAATTTCTACAAGCTAAAACAGAACCATCTGATCGCAGGGGCTCAGCACCTGCAGGCCTACTCAATTCTCTGACAAATGGGAAAAATAAAGTTCCCATTGATGGTTCATTTGAGGGAGCAGTGAAAAGGGATCTGATCAAGTCTGCTGCATAAATATTTCCACAAATGTAACAAACATGTTCAAGCTTCTCTGGAGAAAGATCTTCTTGTTGCAGTTGCATTCCAGGTAGTGTCGCTGCACTTGCTCTCAACATTTTAAGTTCTTGATTTTCATTTACTTTATAGTTTCTGTGCTGCGCAGGTATTCCTGACATTTCATATGCTTGCCACTGTTGAAACAATGAATTTTTACAAGGCACACAAACTCTTGCTTGTCCTAATTCATTCAAAGGCACTGATCCTGGGATACAAGGTAGGCTTTGTATAACAGGGAAATATGGTTCACTGTTAGACCGTCTAACAGAATTCACTACTTTACATTCAAATGAATTTGTCTGATGTGCACATAAGTAACAAAGATAAGAAGGGTTTTTATTGAAGTCTTTTAAGTTCTCATTTTTCTTAGTTACAGATAAATCCAGAGCTCCATCACTTGGAACAATCTGACCTTGGGAGGACATTTGATTTCTGTTTGTGGAATTATACAAAGGCACATTCATAGTAGGTTGTATACTGGGGGTAGGTTTTTGTTGTGGAGTTGAGGTACTGTGTCTCTTTTCTTTTGGAACTTCTGCAGATCTTCTATCATGTCTTACTGTAGATGACACCTCCCTCATTCCACTTTCTCTTCCAATATCTATAGGAGACGTTCTTCCATCAAAGGCACCTGGCTGGTACTGTAAACCCATTATCTGAGCTATATATTCACCCTGCAACCTCATTTCTGCACCAGTAAAATGGCCATTGTCTGCTCTTTTCAACCAATATAATCTTTTAATTGCAGGTGTATGTGAACGTTCATATGCTTCCCATTGTTGACATAAGAAAGCAGTACAAACCCTGCAACTGTCAACAATCCCATCTTTGCTTGGATGGCTTGAACCTTTAGGAGGATCATGGTGTTCGAGGAATGGAAAATATGGTTCATTGTCGCAAGGTTTTATACGAAGTTTATTCTCTGCACCTCTACTCCCACATACAAAGCATATGTTTCTGGTCATTTTTATTAAGATGTGGTCAGCTGACAGTCGAAAAACTATGTACCAATGTATTGTTCATAACTTTTGTAAAAGTTGTCACTTTCTGTAGCGATACATGTTCGTGTTTTTACAGATACTATAACGGGACAATAGCTTTAAACTTGTATTCTGTTTGTGTTTTAATTATGTAATTGTTATTCATAAAGCTTAAAATTATTGTGCATTCTTGTTTGAATTGTTTTTGTGAACAAAGGCAATCTGCTGGAGGGAACTGCAAACATTTTAGCCGCCATTGTCAAAACATCTGTCTTACCCAGAATTCCGTCGTAATGGGTGTAACTGAAAACCTAACCATCACGGTCTATAACTTACAGCCGCAGTGGAAAGGATTTAGGTTTTTAAAGTTATAACACTTTTTACCTTTGACTAAGCCAACTATTTCATAGGGTTTACCGTTAAAAGATAGCACACAGTGCAAGATGAACACAGTAGTAGTTTACTTCTCTGTAGTGTAACGATACCCCGCATAATTTAACAAACTGCCTAAACTGAATGATACTTTATTTTTTTTTAACTTGATGGGCATTGATGATGTTGATAAGAATAAGTACATCTTTACAGTTTCGTGATTAAAGTGGTTGACATGGTTGACACGGGTGCACGGAGAAACGGGAAATTTAATTTTGTTTGGATTTCTCTGTGTTTTTTCCCCGGCAAGTTCAAATTCACAAAGCATGACCAGCAATGAAAAAAGAACAACTTCAAATATGTCAAAATTGGACATAACAACGGACGGCGTTCACACATTATAAAAAATGTTTATCCATCTACACCAACGGGACTCTATGGAATTCCAAACACCGTCCTAAAAACTGTAGAGGAACGTTGCACCTAGAATCACTACCAACGGCTTTCAAAAATAAAATCAACAGAGAGTGGCCATCATGGCCTACCCGAAGATTGGTTAGGTTCAAACATAGCTCCAGTTTTTAAGAAGGGAGATGTCCACAGCGAAGAAAATTACTTGCCAGTCTCACTGACCTGTGTATCCCGAAAATATTGGAACACCGTAATCTACAAACCGTGACATTCTAAAAAACATGGAAAAGACTGACAAATACTGACAAATTCAAATTATGAATTCAGATAGGCAGGCTACTCCGACACAACAGAAGATCTAATAAAGAACTTTGACAATAGCATTCAACTTGACATGGCCATGTTAGAATTTTTCAAAGGCATTCGATACTGTGCTTCACGACAAACTCCTGGCAAAGCTAAACTAAAAGCTATGGAATAGATGGAAATTTGAATGAATGGTTAGCGTCATTCCTGCAAAAACAGATTATGCCGGTTGTTGTTGAAGGTGAGCATTCAGGACATAACCACGTATATAGACTCTAGTGTACCATAAGGCACAAAACTAGACCCGCGTCTCTTCTCCCTTCCACATGACGACCACACGGAATGTGTAAAATCCCAAGTCCTGCTATTTACGGGGGGTGGGAATGCCCTTTACCGTCAACGGTCAAACGGTCATTTTTCGGCTACCGTTAGCGTCAAATTGGTTAAAATTTTACCGTGATTCGTCAAAATATCGTTATCGTGATTCGTCAGAGGTCTCAAATAATTATCGTTACCGTTATTTTTGGAGAAAATTTAACGTGATTCGTCAAAATCAGTCGTTTTTTTATCGTCTTAAAGAAAGTGTACATTTTATCGTCATGCACCAAAAATTACCGTTAACGTCTTTTGGCAAGATTTTTTTACCGTTATTCGTCAAGAAGGTACCCCAATTACGACCCTCATTTACAGACGACTGTCTTCTTTATCGAGAAATCAACCCCACGAATCCATCAAATTCTCAAATGAAAGCTCTGGAAGTACGGGCATCAATTGGGGAATGAAATTAACTTGCATAATGAGCTTTAAACAAAAATCAACACAATTCTATCAACAACACAACCACATATTAGAGTAAGTTCAAACAAACCCACACCTAGTTCTAAATATATCAATTGACCGATCAAGTGGATCAGCTATACAGGAAACATTACTGGCAAGCAAGGAATGCAACGGTACACTAGGTTTTTACGGAGAAGAATGTTCCCAGGAGTCCAAAAATTATCCTACCTAGCCATGGTAAGATCGGTATTGGAATATGGTACTGTCGTTTGGGACCCATGCATTTACCATCAGGGGAATATAGAAGATAGAAAGCATACAGAAAAGAGGAGCACGTTTCATCCTGCACGATTACAAATCCAGATAAATAGGGTGGGTAACAAATATGCATTCCAAGTTGGAACTACCATGCACCTCTCCAGTAACAGAGAACACATCAGAGGCTGATTATGTTCTACAAAGTGGTTGAGGAATTGGTGCCGGCCATATGAACTGACAAACTACCTCAAAGAAATTAGAAAAAGCGCCAAGTCAAGGCAAAAGACTTTATAGTGATTTCCAATACTCGAACATTGTAGAAAGACAAGAAACCAGAAATAGTAGATCATTTAGATTGAAAGATTGCAAGACAGACATCCGAAAGAACTCTTTTCCGAAAACAATAGTGCAGTGGAACCATATGGAAGAGAACATCGCAATGCCATGCTAAAAGACAGTTGATGGTTTCACAGCTGACCTCCAACAGTTGGACTACCCAACGAGCTCTCCTTCCAGTACACATGCATCCGCGATCGGATAATTCACTGTGTAACATAGTGATTCAGAGTTTTTTTTGTATAACTTGATTACTAGCATAATTATGTTCTTGCTCTTTTCAGCTTCACTAGGTATGCATGTGCTGATAACGATTTTTCATGTGAAAAAAGAATAGAGAAAAATGGGCCACAAAATCAAAGAATAGAATTAAGTGCTATAAACGAGAATATTAACCTGAAAATAAAGCAAAAAATACAGGAAGTACTTTTCTTTTTAGTCCCTCGGATATGGTGTAACATTACTCTGTAAAAACTATTATGGTACACCGTTAACGTAACATCAACATACGTAATAAATACCAAACATTACAAACTATCAATGAAAACAACGACAACATCGGTCCAGATCTCAATAAAAAGTTAAAACAGTATAAGATAAGATAGGATAAGAATTTTATTAATCTAATCAAGAACCCATAAAGGGCATCATTTACAACAATATTAAGCACAATATGATTGGAAAAAAGAAAAACAAGATATAATATAATATAATACTATCATATATTGGACAGGATCAGAGCCTAACACATCATGTGTCTCACATAACTATAACAATAATTGCATAATAATTAAATATTATTTTATATATTTTGTATCCACCTGGATCTTATTTCTAAACACTTAATTATATAATTGCCTAGGCACATAAGAGTTGGTAAATGCTCATTTGTGAACAGCCAGAAATATTTTTTATCCTTGGGTAATTCTTTAAAATTATTACAAAAACTGTTTACTTTATCCCATAATAATTTTCTCTGTTCGTTATATAAAGGACAACTTACTGTGAAATGGGTCTCATCTTCAATAGAATTTGATCCATGTGATAGGCAGTGATGACATAAACGCTGACTTCTCTCTATGTATTTTTAACTATATCTATCTTTCTCAATTTTAAGATCATGTGCACTTATTCTCAATTTACATATAGCTCTTCTTACATTAAAATCTTTAATTGATAAATAAGCCTCCTTTACGAAGTCAGTCTTGAGGTTGAAATAATTTTCTAATTGACTATTACCTTGTGATAAGGTATCAGATCTTTTGACCCCCCAAAATGTTTTAAAACTGTTACAAAGTTTACATTTTACAAATTTAATTAATTTATTGAGCTTTGTATTCAAATTTTGTATATCAAATGATTGAAGGACATATGTCATAGATGAATACCAACAATTAATGTTTCCTGCATCTAAAATTTTATTACAAACATAAGCATCATAAAGTAACCCATCGTCCAATTTGTTAAGCCTGTGTACATATTTTACCATAGATATAATGACAGAAAAATAAAGAGGAAATCTTGCAACCTCTGATAACACTGCCAAATTTGAGGCTTTTTTATTTACACCAAGAATATATTTTAGATACCTGAAATGTGATTTTTCCAAATAATCATTTATGTAAATTAATTCAAATAGATAATCACCTTTTTTCTTGCAAGCAGCAGAGTTAATCTTAAAGGTACCCCAGATTTCACTACAATATAATACAATTGGTTTTATTGTGTGATCATATAAATGGATTGCAGTATCAATACTTGGATTACAAGCTGACATGGATTTTTGTAGTTTAAATTTTGCCTTTAAGGACTTTTTGAATAGCTCTTCTTTCCCCTGCTGAAAAAGACCACTAGAAGTAAAGACTATCCCTAACTATTTATATCTGTTAACACATTCTATAGCCTCATTATCTAAACAAAGTGATTCCTTCAAAAATTTTCCAGGCTTGTTAAAAATTAAAACTTTTGTTTTGGACAAGTTTACATCTAGACACCAATCAATACAATAAGTGTGCAGGTTATCAAGTCGGTTTTGAAGACCCTGTTTAGTGTTTGATAATATAATAATGTCATCGGCGTACATAAGACAATCAATTCTACGCCCATTGATATATAAACAGCATCTGGACTCGACTCAAATCTTGGAGGCAGATCGTTAATGAAAAGCTTAAATAAATTTGGGCTTAGAACATCCCCTTGCCTAACCCCAACTAGCGAGCTGAAAGATGGCGTTAGTACATTACCCATTTTCACCGACATTTCATTTTTTCTGTACATGTCTTTTAAAATAGTATAAAATTTTCCAGATATGTTATTTTCCAATAATTTGTATCTAATACCACAGTGTATGACCCTATCAAAAGCCTTTTTAAAGTCCACAAAGCAAGCATAAACTTTTCCCCCTTTTCTGTTAGTATATTTATCTAATATGGTTTTTAAAACAAACATATGGTCAGATGTTCTGCTCTTTTTTGAGAAACCAACCTGACATGGATGAATTATATTATTTTTATCAAGATGAATGTCAAGTCTTTTATTAAGAATACAGTTAAATAATTTTCCAATGCATGAATTAATTGCTATGCCTCTGTAATTTTCAGGTTTACTAGGACTCCCTGCTTTAAAAATTGGACATATATAAGACAATGACCATTTGCGAGGGTATGTTCCAGAGCAGAATATCAAGTTAAAAAGTTTCTGCAAAACAGGTGCAAATATACTACCCCCTGATTTCAATATCTCGTTTGGGATACCATCTAGTCCTGCAGCTTTATTATTCTTTAGTTTATTTATAGCATCCAAAATTTCTTTTAGGGTTATTTTGTAATCCAGTTCACAAAAAGTTGGATTATTTTCTAAATTTTTTACTTTCTTGTTAATTTCCTCTAATCTGTCTTTAAATTTGTCAGAGTTGAGATTTAAAGATTGAAAATATGAAAACCAGATGTTAGTTTGAATAGAATGTTCTGGACCATCCGAATTGTCTTCTTTTAATTCTTTGATGAGATTCCAATAACTCTTTGGATTATTATCCCTTAGATTATCCAGACTGTCAAGAATGTTTTGTTTAAATTTCCTTTGTTTATATTTACGTAGCTTATTATACTCCTTATAACATTTATAGTAAGACCCTTTTATAATTGGGTCCCAGGGGAATTTTGATAACAGCTCACCTTTAGAAATAAGGCTTTTACGTTTTTGTACCAGGTCTTTGTCAAACCATTTTTTGTTTTTGTATTTACGTGCAACTTTTTTCTTGGTTTTACGGAATATTAAACATTTACTGGCAGCATTATCTATTATATCAAAACATTCATTAGCTGCCTTTTCAATATAGTCCTCTGAAAGATTAAATTTTGTGTCTAAAAATTTTTTGATACTGTTTCTAATAATTGGCTGGCATAAAGTATCTTGAAGTTTTTGTGTAGAGGTTTCTGACCATATATATTTTCCTGGAAATAAAATAGTATTGTCTTGCTCCTTAGCTTTATGTGAGTAACTAGCTAACAGGCCAAATGTCAGTATACAATGGAACAGCAGTTGACGTACTAGGAATAAGGGACAGTATGGGAAAGAAATGGATTTCAGATACAACCTGGAGTGTGATAGAAAAGAGACGATTCACAAAAAGCAAGTGCAACCAGACAAAATCAGATAGATTGAAAGAAAAATTACAGAAGGAATACACTGAGTTAAATAGAGAAGTAGAGAACCAGGCGAGAGAGGACACGCTGCAATATATTGAAAGACTTGCCAAAGAAGCAGTAGAGGCATGCAAGCTAGGCGAACTTAGTACTGTTTATAATATCACTAAACAGCTATGTGTGAAAAGACCTAACAGTGAAACACCAGTTTTAAGTAAGAATGGAGAAGTATTAAAATCTGATACATCAGAAACTTGAAAGATGGGCAGAGCACTTTCGGGAAGTATTATAAATTAGAGAACCACCAGACAAACCAGCACAATTTGACAACACTGAAGAGATAAAAGAGATAGTCATATCACAAGGCAAAATAGAAATAGATGAAATAAAGAAAGAATTAAGCAAGCTAGAAATGGGAAATCAGCCGGAGTAGACAACATCAGTGCAAAACTCCTAAAGTCTGACGTAGAAACAACAGCATCAATACTACACTCAGTATTCAGAAGAATATGAGAGGAAGACGTTATTCCGCAATACTGGGAATAAGGACTACCTGATAAACTTGCAAAGAAAGGCGATCTGAAGAACTGTAACAACTGGAGAGGCATATCTCTACTATCCGTGCCTGCAAAAATATTCCTACACGCAATAGCCAGGAGAATAATCGCTGATTTAGATGAAATGCTGAGAAAAGAACAAGCAGGGTTTAGGGTCCATTTGTTTTCAGCACACGTGACTATGTGCTTGTCTGTCATGTTTTTTTTTTAAATATCTGTTGTCTAATTTCATTCTTCAATGACGAGGAAAAAAATATAAAATCTATTATTGAGCTGAACACCAAAAGGATGTCAATTAACACCATACGCTCTAGACTAACTATTACAATAAATGCGTCAGCTGTTTGTTTTTGTTTCAATTGCTCTGTCATAATATCGGCGTTTTGCATTTGCGCCGATCTGCATAACACTTGCGCCGATTTTTTCTTTCTCTTGCGCCGATTTTGTCTTTCATTTGCGCTGATTGTGTACAGGTAAATAACAGGTGAATGGAATTTTTTTATTTATCTGTCTTACGCCCCATAATATATATAAAATTAATTAACAACTAGTAATTCAATTGTTTTTAAAACAATTGAAAGATCTTTCCCTTAAAATTCTGATATTTGCAATGTACTCTTTTCGACCTTTCATTTGATATGCAGCAAGCATACCTTCTTAAACTTTTGTCTTTTCGCATTTAAATCCACCTAACTTTTCGAGATCGGAAGTATGATATTTGCAATGTAGACTTGATGACCATTCATTTGATATGCGACAACACCACCATCTAGTAAGTTTGATATTTTTGATATTTTTTCACTTAATAACCCCATCCAACTCATTTTTTTGGGACATGAATTTGATATTTGAAATATACACATAACGACCTTTCATTTGATATGCAACAACCTTATCATCTTAGACAATTTCTTTGGCACTAATTGACCCCTCTCAACCCATTATTGAGGAACATAAATTTGATATTTGGAATTTACGCTTTATGAACTTTCATTTGATATGCGACAACCTTACCATCTTAGAAGTTTCAATTTTTGTACTTAATGACCCAACCAATCTTTTTAAGGGAGAAAATGGGGTTTAAAAAAATTTCATTTTTTTAATAGAGCTTATTTGGATGTTCAATTTCATATGTCACATGACCCCATTTGGCAATGTCCAAAAAAAATATGCAATAACAATTTTATAAATAGAACTTCTGAAACTGCCAAAGTCACTATAAAACATGAAAATTTCAAACTAGTCAAACTTATGTTAAACTCTTCAATTTCTGAAAATTTCAGGTGGCTAGCTGTTGTGGGGGCACCTCCCTCACAAAATTTCAAACTCCTTTCTATTACACGACAACAGATATCTCAAATCTGCTAAATACACGATGAACAATTAAATATATGATGCATTTCCAAACTTGAGAACCGGAAGTCGTAGAGACATGAGACTACCACCATTCAACTCAAAACAACTTGACCTTTCAAAAGGTCACAAGGTTAAGGTTATAGTACCCCTTTGAAGGTCAAGGTGATATTTCTTATATGACCTTGACATTGACATCAAATTGAATGTCTTGAAATACTGATCATTTTTACAGTTTATAGTAGGTTGATATCTGTTACCATTTCAAAGATATACACAAAACTATACTTTAAGAATCATCTCGTCGTAACTTTTGAACGGATGGTCGGATAGTTTCGGGTCTAATGTATAAACTGTTGAAAGGTATATTTTATACGCGAATGTATGCAGTTATCTCTTATCGTTTTCTTGAAATTCAAACTTGAAATTTAAGCGTAAAAACTGTATGTACTCTATGACCTTTAATCTTAGGTGCAAATGAACGGTCACGTGAACTCACAAATTATTGGTGAAGGGCCCTTGTCTCTACGTAGGGGAAAAGACCTTAAAAATGCCAGTGACAAATGCTTTGATGAATAGTTCAGTTGTTTTGTTCTGTGTCTGTATATACCCAGAATCTTTTATAACCATAATTATTGTGACCTGAAATGTCTGGTATATTGGATTTTACTATAGGCTTGGGTAAGTTGTAAAATACAAATCTAGTCAATTGTCTTGTCTCCTTGGTTTCAGTAGCATTTGTTCTTGGCCTTTTCTTCATTTATATCCAGTACTTCTTGAATGAACATATTTTGTGGTGTTCCTTGTTTTATTGTTCTGGTTTTCCTACCGGTTATGTGGAAGATAGTAGTCTCTACCTAGCATTGTTATAAAAATAAGCTCGATGTGGTATGATTGCCAATATGAAACATATCCACCAGAGACCATTGGACGAGGTTATAAACAGCTACAGGGAACAAAGCGTTCAGCATTTAACAATGAACCCAATTCGTATAGTACGCTACAAAGGGTCCCAGCATGACAAACTATGAAACAAATCAAACGAGGAAATCTACGTCTAGAGTTTTGACAAGATTTCCAAGACGAAAGTATCAATCAGTATCAATCCAACGGATTTAGCGTAAAGACGTCCTAAACAGTTTGTGAAAACACGATTTTGTGCACTACAATGCCTAAATTTAAATACATAGTATCAACAGTTTGTAGAACGATACGATTTCAACACTCTATAGTAATGCATCAACAACAAAATAAATGTTCATACTGATACAAACAATATTCAAATTCTTACAGTGTGAAATTGGTAACCTTTTAAAAAATGCTTATTTAAAGGATCAATGAGTTTACATTGGTCATATCTAAAATTTAAGGTATCTATAAACAACATCATCGTAAAAATAATGATTTGATATCCCGTTTGTAATAAGAATTCTACAGGTGCATCCAACCTTCCAAAAACAATCTTTGTATCTATGAAAGAATTTAGTTAAAGTTTTTAGTTCTTCCCTGACTTGATACCGGGTGTGTTAGGAAACATACACACCAGAAGAAGAGGCCCAAAATAAGGAAATAAGGAAATTTAGCAATAGGGAATGTCTCTTATGTCGTAAATTTTTGCATAGGATTTCTTGCGTGAAATTGAAAGATCCGACTTAGAAAGGGACAAATAATGCCGTTTTAAATTTCCGCAGTATAGTTAGAGAATTATTGATTATTTAAAACAAACATGTCACCAAGTTAACGGTAAATGCTATCAAATTTATCAATCAAATAGAAATTAAACGGATCTTTTGTGAGTTTGGTCGTGCGCTGAGATTCATAACAATACAGGAACATCAAATGAAAGCAATTGGTTCCCATAGGAATACTTACAACCTGCTGATAAATTTATATTGCCGAAACACACATATATATTGACCGGTTATATATTGCTAAGGAAAAAAATACCTCTGCTTTAATCTTCTCATCACAAACCCAATAAGTATAATGCTAGATTTAAAGATTAATAAATTATCAACGCCTGAAGATTTTTTACAAATTTTCAGAATTTATACGCAAAAAATAAGGACATCCTTCACCAAAATCAAAATAATGTTGAAATTTAGGTTATACATTGTGTTTTGATGCTAATTAGATCATAATTTTGTTTGAGAAGTCTTTCGATGTTTATTTTACGAAAACATGTAAATTTGCAATTTTCAGTGAATCAAAATGCCTTCAACTGTAACATGAAGCGTTGAATAACATTTTTATTTTATGGAAATATGTAAAGTTGTTGTAAAGTGTTATAAGTATATGCTATAAACAAACTTGTAAATAATCAAATTCTGATAGTATTTTACAAATTGAGACTTTGACCGTAGAGCTCTTTGAGTTAAAGACATACATCAGAAATTGGCCATATCACAAATTAACATTTATTCCTGGGCACCCTTCTTACATATGCTTGAAAAATTAGGTCAGTAACTCCCTTGAAAACTCTGTCTTGGGGATTTAAGACCCGTGCATAAGAGACCTTTTGCGAAACAGAATTTCTCCCCTTAACCAATGTACCACCCTTTTGCAGAGTTCACTCACATTTTCACGTTGTTCAAATGCAAGTTTCGTCAACGAAGGTGTCACCAGAAGTCGACTCTTTGGTGTTGACACGAAATATCATTGTTCTATAATTCTAAATTTACTGTTAATAAGATGTAGCATCATTCGGAACTCTTCGTTGGCGGATTCCATAGTGTATTCCGATGCATTTTTAACGACCTCAAGAATATTTGATATTGTCACTAACTAATTAATTGACTTAAGTATCACAATAAAATCCTTTTACACCTATTATGACATCTTGCAAACGGTTGACACATTTTTTGTTATAATTACATCAGAGCTTCCTGGTGTTAATTGCATGGTTTCCTTTTTTTGTGGTACTCTAAAGTTTAATCTATATTAATTAAAATAAAATTGAAAATGAAAACGAGGAATGTGTCAAAGAGACAACAATCCAACCAAAGAGCAGTCAACAGCCCAAGGTCACCAATGGGTCTTCAACACAGCGAGAAATCCCGCACCCGAAGGCGGGCTTCGATTCAGCTAGCCTCTTAACAAAAATATGTACTAGTTTATAAAAAAAATGAACGTCACACTAAACGCCGAAACATATAAATGAACCGAAATTAAAAAAAAAACATACAAGACTAACAAAGGCCAGATGCCCCTGACTTGGGACAGGCGCAAAAATGCGGCGGGGTTAAACATGTTTTGTGAGATCTCAACCCTCCCCTATACCTCTAGCCAATGTAGAATAAAGAAACACATAGCAATACGCACAGTAAAACTCAGTTTAAAATGACAATGATAACATAAATTAACAAAGGACTACGAGCATTTACTGACATGCCAGCTCCAGACCTCAATTAAACTGATTGAAAGATTATGTCTTCATCATATGAAAATCAAGGACAATCCCTACCGTTAGGGATTTAGTATCATACCATCACAAAATATACGAGAAGAACATAACCCGTATCATGCCAACAACTGGTTTTAGAATAAATGTGTTTATTTCCGATGCAAAGACCCTATGAGTGAATCAATATTAATTGAAAAAAATGCCATCTTTAATGACCTTACAACAGTATCGTAACTATATCCCTTCTGAATAAGTCTGTTTAAAGGTTTGGATAAAAAAAACATTTTGGAGGTCGACTCATCTTTTGGTGCATTTGTTTTTAAATTTTAATCTTTTTATAAGAAATTGTTTGGTATATGAAACTTGGCAAGAATGATCACATCTGAATGTCACTCTTTCATTTAAATGGGTAATAAAAATATCCAAGAAGGTTACTGGCCTACCAACTGTTTTCATTCGAGTGCTTCTGGTGAGTTCTGGTCATGTTATTTTTAAGCCTGGGCTCGATTCGATTTTTGGAGTGTAAACACTATTTGGATATTTTAAATGCATTATTTGCTTTTGATTGTCCTTTCAATACGGTTGACTTTTCGACTCTCTACGCTACACGTCCACACAATCTAATCAAACAGAAGTCTTCTTATTCAATCAAATGGCCTGTTGAACTTGAAATTTGATAGCAGATTTATTTGCTACAACTTATATAAAACTTTCTTCTGTGACTCTATAGTGTGAAATGAATATAGCGGAAATTGGCCGTTGGCCTAAAATAAAAGAACAGTATCAATGATATTTCATGTCAGCACAGAACAACTGGGCTGGTGATACCCTCGTTGACGAATCGTCAACCAGCAGTGGCATCAATCCCATGGGCTCAAATATACCAGGCTACATCAAACGAACATTTCGTTTACAAAAGAATCACCAGTGGCGATCGAATCCAAAAAACAATTAGAAGGTCAGATCAAAAAAGAAGTTGCGAGCCCTGAAAATCGAACTGCCTCGTGGATGGTGGATGGATTGTTATTGTAAAGGCTGGTATCATCCCATCTTTTATCGTTAGTGCTTAATGTTAGTTGCTTGACTGCAATGTATTTAGTCACTCTGAAATGGATATTTATTTTTGATAAACTTAGTTTTTTATATGTTTGTTTCTTTGTTTATTTGAAAAAAATGTCTTTAGTGTGTATTTGCATAGTTATATGTGTTCCCTTGTATCTATATTTTTATTTTTGACGTGTTCTGTTAAAATGTATATATCAGCTGACTAAATGTCTTACTTATGTACACTGATTGTGAACAAATGTTTTGTGTTCATCAAGTTTTTTTGTACATATTTAGGTTGACAATGTGTTTAGGATTGTGTTTAGAATCGTGTTTAGCTTATGAAATAGTGTTTAAATCCTCAACACGTTATTTCTCAAACACATTTAAAAGTGTATATATTCAAGACATGTGTACATCTAATGTGCTCACTTAGAAATGTTCTTAGATATTAAACATAATCCTAAACACGTTTAGAACTAAACATGTAATACAAGTGTTTATTTTTCAAAAGCACTATTTTTCAGTGTACTTACCTCTACTAACTTACTTACCTGTAAGTCCACTTTCAATCATATAATCTATCCTTACCAGTTTACTTTTAGTATGTTTTTGTAATATTTTAATTCTATTTTTTATACATTATTTTAATATATTTTATTAAACAAGTTCTTGGAATTCAGTAACGCAATTATCTAGACAGACTGTTTATAACTGACTATGCGTAATGGGTTTTAATCATTGATGAAGGCCGTACGGTGACCTATAGTAATGTTGTTAACTTCTATGTTATTTGGTCTCTGGTGGAGAGTTGTCTCATTGGCAATTATACCACATCCTCTTATTTTTATATGCTAATTAACGATGTTTTGCTATAACAATAAACATGTTTACTAAACTGCAAATGCCAGATGCAGGATTAGTTGATACGAGGGAAACATTTTAATCTATCCCATGGCACAACATGAGACAATTTTTTGAATGTCACCCTCTCATGCAGACCAATTAAAAATAGATTTTTTATTTAAAATGCAACGAATTAACTTTACATCAATGATTTTTAAGACAAATCTCCAGTTCTACGTTTCGGCATCAGACATTTTTCATATACTATCAAAAAACATCTTGCTTCACTTTTCAACGTTTTCTTTTCTGATGATGCCATAGCTTAGATTACTTTAAATTCTAAATTTAAAAGACAATAAAGGCAAATAATGACAGTATGATAAATCACAGGCACTAGACGTTCTAGCAGTAACAATAAAATATGGGCAATGGGAAGAAAACAGTGTCAATGTATATAAAAAAGATCTTTTTTTATATACATTGACACTATTTTCTTTTTTATATACATTGACACTATTTTCTTTTTTATATACATTGACACTATTTTCTTCCCATTGCCCATATTTTATCATTATTGATAGGACGCCCACTGCCTGTGGATAAATTAAAAAAACACATAGCTGAGAGTGTGATAGAGCAGATTGTTACTTCTCTTTTTTTTAATTCAAGGAATCATTAAGAAACAAAGGTTCCAACCACTCTGACAAAGTTGACCTTGGATGAATTTGGCTATTTTATAGATATAGGAAGATGTGGTATGAGTGCCAATGAGCTAACTCTCCATCCAAGTAACAATTTATAAAAGTAAACCATTATAGGTCAATTACGGCCTTCAACACGGAGCATTGGCTCACACCGAACAGCAAGCTATAAAGGGCCCCAAAAATTACTAGTGTAAAACCATTCAAACGGGAAAACCAACGGTCTAATCAATATAAAAACAAGAAACGAGAAACACGTACGAACTACATAAACAGACGACAACTACTGAACATCAGATTCCTAGTTCTTTTTAGTCATATAGCTCTTCACATGTTTAGCTCTGCCTGCAAATGTTTGCATTTGAGCGTTCCTGATAAATCCAGAAAAGCGCTTCGAACGCACGAAATTAGTGAAGAGTTATTGTAATCTACACTTTCACAGTCAACTTATTCGAGTGCATCTTTGTATGAGTCTAAACATTCATAACTTTAGTACCATAACATATACCTACTATTAACAGCCTCTCTGTTTATCTTTATCTTTACCCTGAAAACAAGCCTCTGCAATAGGGAAACTGGTGACGAAAACAAATATATCCTTCTCAAATATTACTCTTCAATGTTTGCCTAGTGCTATGCAGGACGATCCTGATTATAAGTTCATATGACTGTAGTATTCTTGAAGTAGTATGCTTTCATTATATCTAATCACATAAACACTATGGACTCATAGGCTGTTTTCCCTTACGGACCACCTGAGATCCCCAATGGTTTTTAGTGGGGTTCGTGTTACTCAGTCTCTATTTTTCTATGCTGTGTTTTGTATACTGGTGTTTGTCTCGTTTTTACCACGGTGTAGTCAGTAGGTTTTCATCGACTAAAGAGTTTGCATATTGATTTGGTATCTTCCGCATCCATACTTACATTGTTTGCCTAATTCTCTACAAGACCATACAAATAGCATTATCATATAGTCGGCTATAAAAGGCACCGACATGGGAAATATGAAACAATTCAATTGAGAAAACAAACGACCTGATTCATAACAAAACAATTTACGAAAAACAAATACGACAGACATGAACGACAACCACTGAACTACAGGCTCCTGACTTGGGACAGGCACATAAAGAATGTGGCGGGGTTAAACATGTTTGTGGCGCTCAACCCTCCCCATAACCTGGGACAGTGATGTTACAGCACAACAGAAGAACAAACAATACTAATCAATTGAAAAGGACTTAACTCATCAGATCTATACAACGCAGAAAAAAACGGACGTGGCAGGGTATTTGTACATCTCTAACAAAAAAGGACACAAAGTACAGATCTGAGAGTAATCGCAGTACTGACAGCTAGTTCAAAGCCAATAACAACTAATTAAAAAAGTCATGTATCTAAGACTTAACATCAATCAGTACACATCCAAAAAAACAATATTCAAAGATCTAATCACAGCGTTGTTTTGGTAATCTTTTCGAATAGATTTATTTAAAGGATTTGATAAGTCAAGTTATCCGGATCGTATCTAAATTTTCATGCTCGGTAAACAACATCACCGTAAAATTTAGGGAGTGCTATTCCGTTTGAAATCAGTTTTCTACGGGTACAGCCAAGGTTGCAAACCAAATCTTTGCATCTATGGAAGAATTTAGTAAAGATTTTACCTAATTTGTGGTAACACAATATGACTTAATGATTTACCAGTAATACATAGATTACGTTCTTTAAAATCCAAAACGTCACTACAGACACGGGCATAGCGAACGAGTTGGGATGTATAAAAACCGTAAGTTCAGTTTGTTTTTCTAATGATTGGTTGAATATGTAACGGGAACCAATATTCCGTAAATATGTATACGAGGTTAACTAGTGAAATTAAAGAAAATAAACAACTAACAAACAGTCAAATCGAAGGGATATATGCCAGTGACAATTTTTCGTTTAAATTTAGTCATAAAACAAAGGAGAAGTTCACATTTTTGGCCCCTTGAATTTGAAAATGAAAAAAAAAATACTATAAACATTTTTAAATACATTTCCGGTGCTCATTAAAAATACGTCTGTAACTAAGATATCAGTACTAGTTCTTTTGTTTCGCCTGCGACGAAAGTCCCCAGAATGCGAGACACAGGGATTACAATTCGGCGGCGTTGTAAAGTATTTGTATAAAGCTTTATATTTCAGTGGGAAGAAGACCCGGGTGCTACATACCTTTTATGCAGAAACCTTATGTTACGAAGTTTCAGTCTATCATATGCCCATTGACCTTGACCTCATTTCAAAGTTCAAGCGACTGCCTGAAAGAATCTATATTATTTTGTCATGTGAATTTCTCACTTTTATGATTAATAGGGTAACTAAATTTGGTATATGGATTCATTGCAATGTCTTCATGTCTGTCAAATAGGGTTCATCTGACCTCGACCTCATTTCATGGATCGGTGATTAAGGTTAGGTTTTCGTGGTCCAGTCCTTATCTAAGATACTATACGCAATATGTCAACTATAGTTGGTACATGGAATGCTTATATGGCGTACATGTCCGACTGGAAGGTTTCTGACCTTGACCTCATCTTTATGGTTCATGGTTCATTGTAATTTTGTTGTTTGGTCTTTTTCTTGCATACTATAGGCAATAGGGTCATTTTATTTTGAGTACCGACTGATTGTAAGGTATGCATGTCTGTTTGTCAGGTTTTACATTACCTGAACCTCATATATGGCTTAACTCAATCAAAGGACATATTAACACCAGTGAACATACACTGAACAAATAATATTGACCTATGATACAATGTAACATGTTTGTTTGAAATTGTTCGTCTAACCTTGAATTCATTATCATGGAATAATTTATCGATAAATTAATGTTAAGTGTATGTCAAAAATGTTACATTTTACAGACTTTCAACATAATTCAAACCTGATAAGTAAAGCAGGCAAGACATTTTAGCATGTGCACTCTTGTTTTAAATTTTGTATTACATACTTGCCTTACGACTTGAAAGTCACGCAACTCAAAACTGCAAAATTGCTACAACAATTTCATTTCGAGATCTTATCATAATTATGAGCCATGTGATATTTGTCTTGTACAAAGAAGTGGTTTAAATGTGTTTTTTTGGGTATGGTATTGGCTTATTACTTATTGTATCAAAATCTATGAGTAAAATGGTCATTTTATGTCAAATACGTCAATTTCAACATGTTTCTGACTTCATATTAACTTTACAGCTAACATTTCTGAACACAAGTTTACATGATTTTATCGTATGATTTATCAATAGAACTCATAGTACTAACATGATTCTGAATGGATTGGAGAAGGTTGCTATTTTTTTGCAATATCAGGTGCCAAAAAATAGAGTTTATCATACCCCAATCCTTCAAATGTGACGCAATTCTGGCAAAAAACATAAAATGCAAATTCAATCAGAAAACATCAATATACGTGCAAATATCGAGACGACCTTTAAAAGTATTAACTTTTCAACTTATGGTTTAATCTTTCGACAGATAATAGCTTTAATCAATAAATTTTCCTTTCGTTTTATGAACTCTAATACTCCACAACGCACCATGAAACAGCATTTTTTATATTGCAATTTCCAAGGACGACGAGTAGACCTTGCTATCCTGTTTTTTGTTAATTTGGTCAATTTCGGGGATATGTTTAAATACTAGGACTATCTGACACACTCTGAAAAAAGGAAACTGGAAATAGCTGTAGATCCTGATGTATAGTTGTAACACCCAGAGACGTGTTCATTCGCCATCACCCCAAATTTGTCCAGTTTTCGTCACTTTAATCATTATGATCAAACATGTATACATGGTGTTGTATGCAAAACGTTTCACTCATTCCCCAACGATTGGGCTGTAAGTGACTGAAGGACATGTTTAAGCGTTCAACGGCGGCCGACCAATCATGTCCTTTTTTGAATGCACAAACGTGTTCATGACAATGAAATATGATTCCTGTATTGATCGTTGTTAGGCGCGGATCAAGGATTTGGTTGCGCCTCCGCCTTAATCCACACTGCGTATTTTGCAGTTTTTTACAAATCCTCATTTAAGAAATGATCTCTAAGTGATTTTATTTGTCAATAAATTAATGATCTATTAAATCTTGATAATTAATGGTTTATGAAAGTTAATCAAGGTCGTTGCTTTGTGCATTGTATAAGTCGAGACCACTAAATGACAATATGGAAAAAGAAGTTGGCCATTTTATATAACTCCAAAACGAGTGGAATTCAGTTGTATCTACAGGTAAAACACACACACACACGCACGCACGCACGCACGCACGCACGCACGCACGCACGCACGCACGCACGCACGCACACACATACGCCCACACACACACATATATATATAAACAATATTAAAATTGAAAACAACGTTCAAACTTATGATTGCGTTGGATAAAAACCGCAATTTTTATACGTGTGCATGCAAAACAAATTTCTTGGTAGAGGGGTCTAAATACAGCACAAACAACATTTTCCAAAAGACCAAAACAGTGAAAAGGTATATTTTAACAAAACGCATTTGACTAGCAGGTCAAACAACGGATGTTCTTAAACACTGCCGACTGCCATGGCGATTGCAAAATAAACGGATCACCAGATGTAACAAAATGGATCTTAATTATTAATTTAATACCAAACAGAAAACAATATACTTGCGGAAAAGATGGTATACCGCAAACATAAGATGCAACAATTTGTACACAATATCCGGATTTCGACATTTAATGTCTCTTCAGTAATGTTAGGAATCGAAACGGTATTTGGAAGGCCATATAATTTACCTCAATTTAGGATAGACTCTTGAATTTTGAAGAGTCGAAATAGAATGAACGGATCATATAAACCCGAAGGCAAATATAATACAAGCCAAAACGAAAAAATATAAACAAAACTAAATAGAAAACAACGTTCAAACCTATGATTGCGTTGGATAAAAACCGCAATTTTTATACGTGGTGCATGCAAAACAAATTTCTTGGTAGAGGGGTTTAAACACGATCAAACACAGCACAAACAACATTTTCCAAAAGACCAAAACATTGAAAAAGTATATTTACCATTTCTGTATATATGTGATTGATGTGGGCTAATCTGTGAAGCCAAATTGTTTCAAATACCCGATTCCGCGCCATAAATGGATCTATCATCATGTGACGCTGTCTTAGTAAACATCCTGCAAGTACACTTTTATTCATGAGGGTTTGGATGTGATTAACAGAATAGAGAATAATGGGACAAAAAGTGCAGAATAAATGGCTACAAAAATAAAAAATAGTGAAAAATAATAAAAAAAGAGAAAAATAATAAAGAATAGAGAATAATTGGGTGCTAAAATAAAAATAATAGAGAACAACGGGCAAAATTTATAAATAGTAGAGAAAAATGGCTTAAAAAATGAGACCCTCATTCACGTTCTAACTAATTGAACCGGGGTAAAACGATTCTGTGAGCGAACGGTATTCGGGGCGAAACGAACCAGGTTCTTACAGATCATATGACAAAGTAACTGATGTATTTCATAACCACGCAGTCACGTTCGATCAAAAAGGGGACGATATCCCGTATAGGTTGAGTACCACGCTCTGCATGTGATACTAAAATTTCGATCATGAATTCATTTTCAAACCGTTATGATATAGACATTAGACATTATTTTATTTACCAATCATGGGCCCTTGTCAGGCAAGATACATAAACATCATAACACAATAATAATTATAAAAATATGCAAGTTTTTAGTGAAAATACACAAAGAAATAAAGTAAAATATGAGCAATATAGGATACTATTACAGTATGAAGCATTTCGTGTAATGAGGTCGATTTTATATATATATTAAAAAAAAATAGATATAGAATTTATTAACAGGGAATAATAGTTCTACCAGAAATATAGTTTATCGTTTTGTAGTAGTTCTCCTCATGACCAGTGCACAGCAGCTATATATCTTATGCTGTTTTGATATCGTAAGAACAAAAAATCTGATAATGAATATTTTTTTTGGTTCTTTTATCTAAAAGAGGGACGAAAGATACCAGAGGGACAGTCAAACTGATAGATCGAAAACAAACTGACAACGCCATGGCCAAAAATAAAAAGACAAATAGACAAATAATAGTACAGATGACTAAACAAGTACTATCTAAGTCGTGAATACAGTCTAAATAGCTACCCTGTGACATTTCTACTCTAACTGTCCTTTCCTCTTAGAATGACACATATTTTAATCTTAGATATATGTTTTTTTATTAGTTGTTATTGACTTTGAACTAGCTTTCAGTAACTGCGAGTACTCTCAGATCTGTACTTTGTATCTTTTGTGTTTTTGTTAGTTGTGTTTGTGCTTTGTATTCATCTGATGAGTCAAGCCATTTTCTCTTTTCAACCGATTTTTATAGTTTGTTCTTATATATGTTGTGTTGTTACACCTCTGTCCTAGGTTAGGGGAGGGTTGGCGCGCCCGCAAACATGTTTAACCACGCCACATTCTGTATGTGCTTTTCCCAAATGAAGAGCATGTAAATCAGTGGTTGTTGTTTTTTGCTGTATATCATATTTATCAAGTTTTCGGTTATTGTTTTTTACACAAATCAGGCCACTAGTTTTCTAGTTTGAATTGTTAACACTTATCATTTTGGGCCATTTTATAGCCCGCTATACGGTATAAGTTTTGCTCATTGTTGAAGGCCGTACGGTGACCTACAGTTGCTAACTTCTACATCATTTTATCTTTGTAGGAGAGTTGTCTCATTGGCAATCATATCACATCTTCTAATTTGGATATTACCTCCAATATAAGTGATGATTGCCCATTGTTCTGCAATTTCGATATTACTTAACATAAAAATAAGAAGATGTGGTATGATTGCCAATGAGACAACTCTCCACAAGATACCAAATTACATAGAAATTAGATAGGTCAAAGTAGGACCTTCAACAATGAGCAAAACCCATACCGCATATAGTCAGCTATTAAAGGTCCCGAAATGACATATGTAAAACAATCCAAACGAGAAAACTAGCGGCCTGATTTATGTACAAATAATGAACGAAAAATAAATATGATATACAGTTACAAACGACAACCGCTGAATTACAGGCTCCTGACTTGGAATAGGCACATACAGAATGTGTGTGCATTTTAAATAAATTTAAATGCCAAGCCTAAGTACAATACTCCAACAGCTAACCTAGCTCCTCTAATATTCTCTCGAGTTTGGTAAATCTTTTGCGATCTCAGGCTGAAAAAAATTAGAAGTATAAAATGATTGGAAAACACATGAACATATACATATCGTGACGCAAAAAATATGCAAATTTCATCACCGGAAGTAACTGTTACCATCTAGGTAAAATCCTAATTAGGATATTGTTGTATATATATATTAGAAATTTGATTATCAAAAACATTACTTGTCAAGAAAATCCTTCAATACAAAAAAAATGACAGTTAGTCATCATTTAAATGTTTCTAATTGATTTGACATTCATTATTTTGTTGGTTTTTTTTACATTCTGAAAAAAACCCACAAAATTGTTAATGAAGGCGATGTGACATGATTAAATGTTTATAGTCTACAATTTAAATGTATTTGTAAAAATAATTCACGTATGAATTATATATGGAGTTTATTTTTGCCATTTCATCAATTTAAGTTACATATAAAAAAACTTATTTCAATGGTGAGCTCTTAGACTACCAAAACCTTTATACATGTATATCCAAAATGGTTGTTTAAATCATTTGATTTCGTCATCAATCTAATAAAAAATATAGTTTTCTGATTTCGTTATACTCATGCTTATATGTGCGAGCATGCGAGTTAATATAGGTCTGAATTTTAATCAGATTGATTTCGTCATATGTTACCAATTTGTTTGATAACAACCTATCTGTATATATGAAAACAATCCAAGTTTATAGAATTGTTTGCACCACAAACATTATTTTTACATATTTTTCGATGTTTTATCGATATTGTCAACATCGCGATGTCTACTGTACCGTTTCTATACCTTTGTGTTCACATTTTTTACATAGAAGACATTGCGATGTTGACAATAGCGAGTCAACATCGTGTTTATATTGTATACCAAGTTTATACCTTTGTGTTTACATCGTTCACACCGTATACATCGCGATATTGACAATATCGTGTCAACATCGTGTTTTTATTGTATACCGAGACTCTGTGTTTATATCGTTTACATCGTTGTTCAAAACTGTAAAATTTTCAGACTTCCAAAAAATTTGACATAGTTGTTTGACAAGCAATAATCGAAAATTTAACAAGTAAAGTAGCCTTTGATTGACAATAGCTCCCATAATTAGTGATAAATGTAAACGATGTAAAAACGATATCGTAAATAAATTGTAAATATTACGAAGTTAACGGTGTAAACAGTATATAAAAGTGCATACACTATAAATGATGTGGACAAGATATCGTGAAAACTGCAATATAAACGATGTAAACACGATATTGCTAATACATGTACATTGTAAACATCGCGATGTTAACATTGTTAACCGATGTAAACAGTATATAGGAGTTCTTACAATGTAAATGAAGTTAACACGATATCGACAAACATTGTTACTGTCGTGATGTTAACACAATATTGTTACTACATTGTATACATCGCGATGTTAAAGATGTCAACAGTTTATAAGAGTTCTTAACATGTTGACGATGATGACACGATATCGTGTTAATATTGTAAATATCGCGATGTCGTCAATATTGTTTTTACATTGTACTGGACATGAATGGCATGCACACGGTATTTAAAAAAAAACGAAAATTTTATTATTTGATAAAAAGTAATTGACATTATTACTATAGTAAATATGAATAATTGATAGAAATATATGTAAAACTACGTATAATTAATTTTACTTGGATTGATACTGCCTTTGTCTCATTAGACAAATTATACCGAGGTTTTGTATGTAAACTTTTACTTCTAAGGTTCAAAATGTTCATAAAATATATATTTTTGTATTTCGAATGTCTGTATATAAAAGAAATAAATGCTGTAGGTGTAAGGATGTTTTCTTCTGATATTTCAGTCTCGTTGAAATCTCGTTCAGGAATTATTTCCAAAACATTTGATACAAGTGGAAAATATTAATGAATTTAAAAAATATTATAATCAAACTAGACTCTGTGAAAAAATTGTGTACTTAGAATAAGTCATTTTTGAGTAATACAATTTTCAAATTTTATAACCAATCCGGTCAGTGTCATCAACCAAAGTGTTGAGAAAATGGATGAGGGGTACAAAGAAATGATTTTACCAAAAATATGTACATCCCATATCAATTTTTTCTTTTAAAAATTCTTAAATTAAATATGTATTTTTTCAATCATTTATAGCAAAGAAGTTGAAATAATATGCTTTTTGTTCTAAAAAAAAAAGAAGAGAAAAATCCCAAATTTACAAAATTGACAGCATTCTGTATAAAATAAAAAAAAAGTTTAATTCTAGAAATGTTTGGCTCCTCAGAGGTGTACATCCTTAATCTAAAAACGGATTGAAAGCAAGTGACGATCACTACTTGTTTACTTGCTTCGCCAACGGCGAAAGCAGGTCTAGTAACCGCGCGACTAAGTCCGTCCGTCCGAACTGAATCAAGTCATAAGTTTGTGAGTGAAAGACAAAGTTTTGTTAAAAAGCATATATCCCAATAAAATGCATGTACTGAAATTATGCCCAGATCAAATATTTCACGAAGACTTGTAGAACTATTCGCCTGTGTATGATATTGACTCGTGACTGCATGACACTGATCTATTATAGAAATTGAATGGCGTTTTTTTTAATTAATACCAAATGAAAGCAAGTCATCTATACATTTTGCATAAGGCACAAAAGCGCTTAGTGGCTCTTTCTATAAAACAAAACCAATAATTTCGTCGCGGTGTATAACTGCTTGAAATTTCAAACTATCGGCAAACAGGAATTTGCTGCACGGCAGATCTAAAAAAAAAAAAGCTTACACGCTTCAACTTAGCAGTGTCAAGCTGCAGACAGAAAAGAATCATTCCTTTTTCATAGAAAAAATAAGAAAGCTTCAGTGAAAGTTTTCTACCCAAGGACTTTAGAACTTGAGACTACAATAACATAATATGTTGGCAGTCTCAGTTTGTGCGCGAGTCGACCGAGTTTACATATCAATAACCTCTTTTAAAATAACATGCATTACTATAACAAATATCGCTACATGCCTAAAGTAGGACCGAGACTTCGTTATAGTCGTCAATGTCGTGTTTTTTTTCTATCATTAGACAACTTGTTGATGGTAGATCTTTGATATGTTCTTTTTGGGAAAGCCAGAAAAGAGCTTTACAATCTCTACAATCATTACGAACGCCATCAGGAGATGGTTGACCTTTTATGTACAATGTAAGGGGCGCAATAAAGACACGAATTTGGTCCCATAATGTTGACGAACATCTGAACTCAATTTTAAGCAAATGTTTTGGCATACATGCCAAATTTTAATAATAAATGGGGTTTAAAAAATACACTTGAAATATGAAAAATCTTGGTACTTGAAAAATGCGAAGTAAGTTTTTTGCAGAGTATCATAACATAACACTGCAACCTTTTAGATGCGTCGAAAAAATTATGTTGCACTTTTTATAGCTTTGCATCTATGTCGATACACACTTTAGGAGAAAAGTCTTTATTGTCAAAATCAAAGATTGCGTTGGTTTTGTCTTGAAATGGTCTCATTTTAGTTCATCCTACATCGGCATTTTTTTATATTTAACAAAAGACAAGTGTCTATCTAAACATGTGAAGCGTTCTAAATCGCCCAGAAACTAGACATTGTTTTTACATATTTAACAGAGACAATCAAGTATCAACATTCTTCTTATTTTTAATCCCCCTATTTTTACACACTGGGTTGGGTTGGCCATAATATATTGAGTACTTGTATAAGAATACTATTCCAATGCATTTGGTACAGTACAGCAACGGTATTGGAAAATAATAAAATGTCATTTTTTTAACACAGCGAGTTTTTCCTCAATCACTTAGTCTTTTAATTGCATGTGACAGTGTAATATTTTTCAAACATTGTGTCATTTGTTGACATAGTTGTTAAAATTGTGCACACTGTTATTTTCAGAATGATATTGTTGACTGAATGTTACAAAATTATGCACACTGTCATCAAGTTCAAGAATAACATTGTTACAACATTTTACACACTGTTGTTTCCAGAATAACATCAGAGACATATATACACTGTATATATGTCTCTGATAACATTGATGAAATCTTGAATGTCACAAAAATATGCACAATGTGATTCCTAAATAACATAACGATATATATATTGCGATCGCAAATTTCCGAGACATATATATATGTCTCTGATTTATTATAATAATAACAAAATAATGTTCAATCAAAATAAAAAATAAAACAACTAAATGTACACCAGAGACATATCTAGCACTATAGTCTTTAGATAGACCCGCTTAAAAGTAATTAATTTTCTCTAAATAATTTTTACTTATTAGTTAAATACCAGAGACACATTTGTAATACAATATATCAAATGATATGTCTCGATCTGTTTATAATACGATGTTCTTTCATTATGAATATAGTATAAAAATACGGAGGTACTGTATTATTGCTAACGATACAACTAAATATCCGAGACCAAATTCCCGCACTGTCAACAACATGCATAACCCGTAACGTATAGAGTGCTCTAGTAAGAATTATTCTTTGTTGGTAAGCAATACACAAATTGTGTATTTCGTAAGAACATGTTTGTGATGTCATCAAGTTTTGCTATCTAATTCTAATAAACTCCCATAATGCCTTTTAACCCCACCCAACTCTTGTCAAATTGACGTATCTGTATGGTTGCCTGCTTGCTAATGTCGGCAGACGAGGAGAATTACACCAGTTTAATGTCTAAGCCAGGCATTTTAGGACTTTTAGACAAAATTGAAACCATCTATCAGTAGGTTAAATCATCCATCGATAACAATTCAGAGGATACGTGAAGGATTATCCCCGGCGTAAAGCAGGAGGGGATATTTTTTGTTGTGGTTGTCTACAAAAACGGGCAAAATTTCGTCGATACTGTACAGTATGGGATGTTTTAAGCCAAAGGGAGGCACGGGAGACGATCATGAAGAAGATAAACTTAGAAAACAAATTAATAAACGGATAGATGAGGAACTTAAAAAGGAGAAACAAGTATATCGAGCCACACATAGGTTGTTATTGTTAGGTAAGTGGAGGTATTAGACGAATATGGTCGTCCATTTCACACCTGTTTTACCCATTTCAAAATATAGAATGGTCATGTATAAAACTATGTTTTTCTTTTGAAAGGTGCCGGTGAATCTGGAAAATCGACGATTGTGAAACAAATGAGGATATTGCATGTGAATGGATTCTCTGCAGAGTAAGTTCAATTATTTATCTGTCTGTTTCCATTAAATAAATCGGAATAAACATCACATATTATGTATGCATAAGCAACTGTCAATTTTTGTTTGGATTGAGGTTCTTTAAAGGAGATGTAATTTAATTTTGATTTGAAATTTGATTTTAAAATTGAAAGAGTGTTTTATCTAATTTTACAGTGAAAGAAAAAACAAAATAGAAGATATTAAAAAGAATATTAGAGATGCAATTTTGGTGAGTATTTTTTATTCAAAACAAACATGAATTTATGACCCCCAAGTCTTCCAAGATGGCCACCAGAAAATATACTAAGTCTTCATTGACAGATTTAAAAGAATATTATAAATGAATGATAGTTTCACTAAATGAAAATACAACAACACATAAAAACTGATGTCATAGTCATTATACAGTAAAAAAGAAACAGATTTATTTTTAGAATGTTCACTCATCTAAATGATGATGGTGTAATTATTTCATATTTGCACCTAAAACTATTAAAAACATATGTAACTATAACACATTGTTGTTGTGATGTTAGATTACAAACTTGAACGTTGAAGTCTACAGTTGCAAGAAAGATGTTTTTGTAATTCTAAAAGTTTCGTCTTCACTTATTCACATTTTGAGTGATAGCTTGAGCTGTGCATAGGTATATTTATATATTTATATAAATGCATAAAAATGTGCACATTTTTTTCATAATTAATAAAATTGGGTATGCATGATGATTGTTGGAAAATATTTATTACCTTAAGAGTTTGTCTTCATGCTTTTGGGGTCAGTAGAAAGTTTCCCTTTGCTCGAGGTGAATTCCTTTATACGTTAACAGTTACAGCATATTTATTCTGAAGATACTCTTTTACTCTTCCTTGTTATGTATAATCGAATCCTAAGTTTGTCCATTCCAATTATTTAACCTATACATACATATAATACTTCTTCCCAAGTTATTTTACAAATACGAAGCTTCTTTATGTGCCGAGCAGTTGTCGAATCTAAATTCACATGAAATTTTTATAGTGTTTATGCATTTTACAGTGCAGGTGTTTGGTAAATAATGATATTATTTTTTTAGAAAAAAAAAAGTCTGCCACAATACTGTGTATGAGTTGATATTACCCTGCATCTGTGAGCTACAATGTACATGTAAAGATGTAGTTTTATTTACACGTACATACATGTATAGCAATTCAATGCTTCAGCCTTCTTGAATTTGCAGTCAAGTGTGAACTTTTGTGTCCTGAATTACGATGTTCAGTGTAATACATCGTCATCCCTTCTTTGTTTACAAACAATGATAGCAAAACATCATTCTATTTGACACTTTAGACAACTCAAAACACCTTGGTATGACACAAGACATAAAAGGTACAGCTCCATTCTTGTTTACTGCAAAAACTATAAAATATCCATTTATATTTGATTGTCAAAACAGTAATGTAGTAATATGTATCAACAGATGAACAAAAATTGCAGGATACGATCATGGTATTGTTTGACCTGATTTTTCACAGAAATTTAGTCTTTTAATGCGGGCTTTCCATTTATATCTGAATCAAAGTCGAGACAATACAAAAGCAGGTAGTTCAGGAATAATGACGTCATAAAGAGCACTTTAAAGAAGATTGTTTATGTAGAAATGAGACCAATTGTTAATTTTTTTGTTAGGAACAGCAGATATCAGACTTGCTGCAGCGCAGGGGGATAAATTTTTCTGAAATTATTTTTTGATGTGATGGAGAACTAGTGCCTCATTATACACAGAGACATAACATTTTCATTTTCTGTCTTTTTTCTGAAATAGCAATGCTGAGAAACAAAAATGAAAACTTCAAGATGAAAAGCAACAATGTGATTAAACAACAAAAAAAGTCATGACAAGTGTTTCTGAATGACAACACTGAGAACTACTAATAAAATACAAATAAAAAACTTTAATATTAAGGTCAAATGTACTTATGGCTTGGAGAGTAAATTTGACGACTAATACGTCATGTATTTTACTTTTGTGTTGTAGTAAGCATTATCACATTTCTGTTTTTGTTCGTTTGACTATTTTTTTGTAAACTTCACTGTCAGGATTAGCATGATGAGTTTAAGTTAATATTGTCATCTACATACTTGTATAATTATTTTAGCTACAACATACTATATTTTTTCAGACAATAACAGGGGCCATGGCTACACTTAATCCTCCCGTTCTTCTAGAAAATCCAGATAACCAATTTCGAGTGGACTACATGCAAGATGTTGCCAGTCAAAAAAATTTTGAATATCCCTATGTAAGTAAAACATATGATCATACAAATGTATATATATATAGTTTACTTCAACTGTGGTAGTTTAACACACACTCAGTCTCTGTATCCATGATAAGTGTTCTAACTAAGGATTTTGTGGAAAAGTCTAACATGTCCAAGGACTCGGGATTTTTCGTGGTTGTGAGTTGAAAAGTTCTATAAGCAACATCTTAGTCTTAATTCAGTAATCAAGTCGTCTCATCAAAATGGAAGGATAAAAATGTGAAAAGCTTATATAATTTTGATGCATCTTTGGACCTAACTTTTTCAGAAAATGCGGAGCCCAGGGCTTCTGACTAATCTGAATAAAATATCTTCATGTACATTTGAATATGAAAAAAAATTGTCTTTCTTTTGACATTTCTTGAAGATAGTCATGACTACACTGTTTTGACTTAGTATTATTCTTGAGCTACATTTATAATATTGTAACCTGATTTGAACATGCCAATGTCAGAGTTTTCCGTAAGTGGTGGTCCTTAGGTTTTGACCACCAAAATTTTACAAAGGAGGCATACAATTTCAGTATTTTGCAATAGAAATAATAGTGAGACAAGCAAATTTTTTTCAAGGCCTGCCAAGGAAAAAAAAATTATTTAGAACTCTGCAATCTCCTGCTGAAGTTACATGTAACAATAACAGTCCTTTCTAATTTGATTTAAGGTATATAAAACAAAGCAAGTTTTTACTTTGCGTTTGATTTATTGATTGATGTTTGCTTTATGCAGTGCAAAAAGGTTATATTGCAGCTACTTAGTATTTAAAGTTGCATGTTAAATTACAACTGGTTCAGTACTATATGTCTATGAATGACTGATTCATTTGGAGCACCTGACTGTGTACAAAGTTAGACATGTTTTTCATTGAGTTGTATTTTGTAAAAAAGAATTAATTAAATTTGAAAGATGTACATGTAAATGAACTTTTGCTTCTGGAAATTCTTCACAAAATAATTCTAGAGGTCATTATACTTTTATTGAAATGTAAAATACTACCATTGGACACCTGTAATTTAATATTTTATGCCCCGCCTTTTTCGACAGGGGCATTAAGTGTTACCTTTGACCGTCCGTCCTTCCGTCTTTCTTTATTTCAGTCCATCCCTATTTCGTTTGTTTGAAGCTTGAGCGGGGGTATTCGTGTCCTCGGACACATTCTTCTTTTTTTTGTACAATTTTTCTTTCCTTTTAGTTTCCAATAGCAAAATATTGACTTTGCCATTTCTGCGTTTTTATGCCCCCGCCATAGCGGAGGGGCATTAAGTTTTACCCTTGTCCATCTGTACGTCCGGCCGTACGTCCCAAAATTGGTTTCCGTTCTCTAACTTTAGTTTGCCTCAATCAAATGTTATGAAAATTAAACTCAATGCTTATTTCCACAAAACACAGATCAAGTTTGAATTTTTGTGACTTCACTTTTACCGTTCTAGAGTTATGCCCCTTTACAAATGGAAAATTGCTAAATTTTTCGTTTCTGTTCTCTAACTTAAGTTTGCCTCAACCAAATGTTATGACACTAATACACAATGCTTATTACCACAAAACACAGATCAAGATTGAATTTTGGTGGCATCACTTTTACCGTTCTAGAGTTATGCCCTTTACAAATGGAAAAATTGCTGAATTTTTAGTTTCAGTTCTCTAACAAGTTTGCCTCAACCAAATGTTTTGAAACTTTATATACACAATGCTTATTACCACAAAACACAGATCAATTTGGATTTGGGTAGTGTCACTTATACCCCTCTTGAATTATGTCCCTTTATAATGTTATATGCAAGCGGGGGCATCATCTGTGTCCCATGGACACATTCCCCATTTATTTTAAAGTTGTACATGTATGGCAAATTGCAACAGGTTCAGTAATATTTTATTTTGGAATCAATGACGGACTCATTTGTGGCACCGACAGTGTACAAGGTTGGACAAAGTGTTTGAATATGCCCAAAAAAACTATTCGGTTTCCATGGTTACATCAATTATTTGACGGAAGGTGTGTACAAGTTGTAAGTGGACAAGTTCTTTGAATATTCCAGAAAAATAGAAGAAGCATAAAGTTTTCATGGTTACATTGAACATTTGATTTGACTGACAGTGTGTACAAGTTAAAAATGGGCAAGTTTTTTGAATATACCAAAAAATAGAAGACACATTATAAGTTTTTCATGGTTATATTGAACATTTGACTTCAGATAAATTTGAATCTGATGATTTACGTTACATTGAGCAGATTTAAGATATTGATCAATTCAAGAAAGTATGCAGTTTTGCCAAAATTTATTACCAAAATTTGTTCACCTGTTCAAGCAGATCTTATTGTTATTACTACAGTTTGAAAAAAAACGGGACACTATCTGGATCTAATAGTAAAAACTCACATTCATAAATTCAGTAGTGATTTTCCTTCATTAATTAGATCTCTCAATAATAAATACATGCATTAATTTGTGAATTTACAGTATTATATATACCCCTGAGGGCATTTGATTGGACCTATAGGGTACTGTTAATATATATCTTATATACAATCTGATATTATAGTTATTCCAAAGTAATAGCTATCAATAATTTAGAAGCAGGGTTCAACATTTTTCTCGCTGTGTTGAAGACCCATTGGTGGCCTTGAGCTGTTTTCTGCTCTTTGGTTGAGTTGTGGTCTGTTTGACACATTCCCCATTTCCATTCTCAATTTTATTCTACATTAACTGCTGTCTGAGTGACTGGGACAAGTGAAAGACATCATCGGGCAAGTTTTCAGGAAATGACTTTTTTTAGGATAAATTATGATAAAAGCAAGATACTTCAATTACCTTAAATGGCATTATGGTGTAACAACATGTATGAATGGAATTAAAGTTGGCAGAATTGTACCTGTGAACCTGCATTTTTATTAGTCCCCTACCGACGAAGTTGAGTGGGGACTTTAGGTTTGCACCGTGTCTGTCTGTCTGTCTGTCTGTCTGTCTGTCTGTCCTGCAAATCAGTTTTCCACACTTTTTATACGACCGCAAAAAGTTCGTATAATGCTATCGTGTCGTCGTCCTTGTCTGAAGACATTTGGTTTTCCAGACAATAACTGTTTAGGAATTGGGGCCCAAAACAACCATTTTTCTAGTTTGCCATTTATAATTAGAAGCTTATAAGACATCAATGAGACAGCAAGTTTGCCATTTATAATTAGAAGCTTATAAGACATCAATGAGACAGCAACCAAAAGAGGGGGGTGGGGGGGCTCAACATTGGATTTATGGTACAGACATGCAGTTTGATTTTAAAACCCATTCATATATTGAAAACCTGACCCATTAGTATGTTTCATTGCAAAATCATTAACCATTCATGTTTTTCTCACTTATCAAATGTATAAAGTGTTTGACATCTTAATTTGATTTAAAAGGTTAAAACAGCATATAATTATTACATGTATATACAGATATCTAATCGAAAGATAAAAATTACTGACCCATTAACGTTTTACATTGGTGAAATTGCGACCCATTGACATATTTGACATGTCAAAAAAGCAACCCATTCCAGCCACATGTCCTTGTATACAATGTACCTTCATTTAGGAAGAGATCCCTCCATCATGAAAATAAATAAGTGACATCTAGAGGGCGTCATTCCAGAGTTGTCACCCCCAAGGATGACTGGAGAATAAAAATATGGCCACTATTGGTCTTCTTCTGATCGGCAGTTCAATGTTAACCCTTGCCAAAGTATGGCATACGTTTGGCTGTTTGGGATGTACAAGTACGCAGTCAAGTCTGGTCAGAGTGGGGAAGTTATTCTGATGCCTCTTGTAGAGAGAGTGCCATGCTCTGTGCAGGTTAAGAGCCCTTGCAAAAACTCTTGAGGTGACCTGTTGCAAGGCAAAATTTCTGTCCCTATCCAATATACACTCATTATAGGTGGCTGTCCATATTTTCCCGACCTTTATCCTGGATGACCTCTATTATAGGACCTACCTAATTTATTTACTGTTAATTTGTTCCCGTCCTGAACATGCATGAAATATTTGCCACTAGACGTTCAGCAACCAATAATCAATCAATCAATCCAGAGTTCTCAGTAAAACCCAATTCTAAATCATAAAGATATATATGGCAACAACATTGCATTTCAATTATTGGAAGGTAGAGAAAATACATTTGGACGAAAAAGCTTAATAGCAAGAAATTTGTCTGGGATTTGTTTTTAAAGTTGCTTACCTGTGTAACATATGCAGGAGGGGAGACATGTGTTTAAGTGTCAAAAAGAAACTTTGATTTGTTAAGGATTCCTTCAGAGGTGCTTTGTGCATAAAAAATCCTAGGTTAAATGTTGAATTGTATACAGAACAATAATGATGGAAGATGCACATGGCTTTTGGATGTGACTGAAAATTTTACTTTTAAATGACCTTAATGGACCAGAAACTCCTTGACAGTGTATTCCAAAGATGACAGCCCTTGACAGTAGACATCAGTGTTCTGACCTGTGCAGGACCTTCAAAATTCTTGTGACTTGTTATGCTTGTAACACAGTGACTTGCTTTCTTCTTTACAACATAGAGGTCACTGAAGTACAAAATATATATGAATTTCTTTGAACCGGCACAGAAAAAAGTCTGCAAAAATAGCTACATGTACATTAAATCCCCTCATTTTAAGTCCTATGAGATTATTTGCTGATTTTTTTATGTCCAGCAGCAAATACGTTATGAATATTCAAGATGTTCCTCCTATGAGCAAATGACAAAATATATGGGTGGTATTTAATGATTAATATTGCAAACTTCTGGCCATTTAATGACCTCATGGGTCATTTTTAATGTGATAAAGGTTGTCATTGATTTTGTTTGCTTTGTTCTACAGCCAAAAGTAAGGCTGTTTTCCTTTTAGGAGTTAAGTACTAGTGATATTTTCACTTTTAAGATCAATTCTTAGATTTTTTTTCAATGACAACTGCTTTCATATTCTGTCTTATACAGAAATTTATAGCATAAGGGTAATAAAGTTTATATCAAATAAATTATTAGTATTACCAATGTATTAATATGGACAAAAACAACAATATCTATATATGGCATTGGATATTTGGAATTATTGATTGTTTTTACCTAGTTTTCATTGGAAAATATTTCATTGATAGGAATAGGATTGGATACCGTATACATGTATATACGGGCAAATATTTGCCTTGCAAATTGCCTGCTGCAGACCATGTAAATGGTTTTTTTATTGCAGGGAGTGGCATTTTCCCTATATGAGGGATCAGTTTTGATGTCCCCATTCTGACAGAAGTGACCATACCTGCCAACCCTCCCGTTTTGAGCAGGAGCCTAAACTGAACATATCTTGTTATGGGTCAGCAATTGACACTAATGTGGATTATTATTCATTATTATTTGTTGGATACCAATTTTCATGGATTCCATGGATACAGGGGAAATTTTCTTTATGAATGTATGCAGACTTTGGCAAAACCATGAAATCAAATATCTTTGAAAATGCAAGTTTTCCTCAATCCACGAAAACTAGTTCCCACAAAATAAATTAATTCACAGTATTACACAACACACCATTTGTACCCTAGGAAACCTAAACATATCCTAGTATTCTGCTTGCTCTTGAACTGTCCAGTAGTGAGCCAGGACCCTAGGCTGGGTCAGCTTATGTTTGCCAACTCTAGATCTGTAGTTACAACAAAGTGGCAATATACTATTGATGGGGAAATGAAATAAAACCTTTTAAGGAAGGCTTTTCATAAACTTGATAATCTTTAAGGAAGCAATTTGAAATATTTAATTATATATTTAGTTCTATTTTTATAAAAAGTCTTTTGATAATAAAGAGATAAAATTTGTTTGATTTTCCTTATTCTTTTGGTACACTTTCAAACGGATATTTGATCATGGGGAAAAAATTCAGGAAGTGATTAGAATTTCCATTTAGCATATTATGAATTCCAGAGCCATGGATTATTAACCTGCTGCCTAATGCGGCTAGCTTTTCTTATTTCTTCATATTATTCAGATCAGAATATTTTTTTTTTGTACAAAATTTCTAAGATAAAATTGTCTTCACTTGGCAGAATCAATGTCATTATTTAATTTCTGTAGCTAACCTCGGCAGGTATAGTTTCTGACTGCTATTTGCTGATTGATCAAAAATACAATTGATTTTTCCTCAAACAACATAGCATGTAAAGTGTACATAAAGTCTGATTGGCTGGGAAGCATTATACTGGCTACAGGTCAGACTATTTTTAGCAACAGATGGCATAATTCACTGCAGAAAATAGGCAGAGTTAGATAAATTTAGCTTGCCAGGGGACAGATAGAAAATCAGTAATGAAACTACACACTAGTGAATACACAGACTGACAGTAGGGGGTACAAGCAAGGGGATATTATTGCTTATTTTATTGATAAATAGTAATTCATATATATCTGCTTAATAATGCTATCTTTGTTTACCAAACAGTCAAGATAATTGAAGGCTTGTCTTTTTAATAGATTTTTATTGATCATATTACAAATGAATTCAATAATGAAATGTGATAGAATTTTAAAAGTTATGCATGTATACATATTTATTGTTGTATGTGGTTGCAAATATGCAAAGAATTAAAATATTAGAGCAACTCAAGAAAAACAATAAGTAAAACTTTGATGAGCTGAATTCATCAAATTTGTTTTTTACACATTTGTGTTGTATATACTAAAATGTTATATAATTGGCATTTTGAAACTGTTTATTTTTTAAATTCACAGTTTGTCTGCTCAAAATATAACGTGGTTCCATATTTAAAATTGGTGTATATTTATATATATATTTTTGTACCTCTTTTGTTGAGAAGGATGAAAATGTCATTGGCCTTTTCTAAAAGGCCACATCCATCATTTTACTACATTAAATTTATTATATATTTGTATAGCTTAGAATAGAATTTAATTTGTATATAGTGTGTAATTCCAGTATATTATTAGGATTTATCATTGAACTTCCCATGGGTCAATTTGATAGTAGTTTGCTTATAAAAGGGTTATACCTTCATGATAAAATGTGAGACCTTTTTATACGACCGCAAAAATTAAAAATTTTTTGGTCGTATATTGGTATGACGTTGGCGTCGTCGTCGTCGTCGTCGTCGTCGTCCGGCGTCGTCCGAAGACACATTGGTTTTCGCACTCTAACTTTAGTTTAAGTGAATGGATCTCCATGAAATTTCACCATAAGGTTCAATACCACAAAAGGAAGGTTGGGATTGATTTTGGGGGTTATGGTACCAACAGTTAAGGAATTAGGGGCCAAAAAGGGGCCAAAAATAAGCATTTTTGTAACTTTCAGACAATAACTTGTGTGTAAGTGTATGGATCTCTCTGACATTGTACCACAAGGTTCCATATCACAAAGGGAAGGCTGTAATTGATTTTGGGGGTAATTGCCTCAAAATTTTAGGAATTAGGGGCCAAAAAAGTGGCCAAAAACAAGCATTTTTCTAGTTTCATGACAATAACTTGTGTGTAAGTGTTTGGATATTTCTGAAATTGTACTACAAGGTTCCATATCACAAAGGGAAAGCTGGAATTGATTTTGGGGGTAATTGCCCGAAACGTTTAGGAATTGGGGGCCAAAAAGGGGCCAAAAATAAGCATTTTTCTAGTTTCCAGACAATAACTTGTGTTCAAGTGTATGGATCTCTCTGAAATTGTACTGCAAGGTACCATACCACAAAGGGAAGGCTGGGATTGAGTTTGGGGGTGATGAATCATAAGGGGGTTCAAAAAAATTGGGGGGGGGGATTATTTTTTTTTTTTTTTCTTTTTTTCCTTTTTTTTTTCTTTTAAAATTTTCCATTTTAAGTTGGTTATTTCTGATTTATATTTAAAAGCAAATAATAATGATATGGTAGGAGATACACACCAAACAGGATGTGTAAATTATTATATAATAAGTATTGTGCAATAGGCTGAATAGCAAGAAATTTTCAATTGCACAGTATTGCACAATAGCAAGAAATCTTCAATTGCACAGTATTGCGCAATAGCAAGAAATCTTCAATTTAACAGTATTGCGCAATAGCAAGAAATATCCAATAGCACAATATTGCGCAATAGCAAGAAATTGTCAATTGTACAGTATTGCGCAATAGCAAGAAATATTCAATTGCACAGTATTGTGCAAAAGAAGATACTTCGTATAAATTGCTTATTTCTTGATCAATTTCAATGGGGTTTTATTCTTGAATTCTTGGGGTTCTTTAATATGCTGAATCTAACCGTGTATTAAGTTTTTGGATTTTGGGCCCCGTTTTTAAATTGGTCCACATTGAGGTCCAAAGGGTCCAAAATTAAACTTTGTTTGATTTCATCAAAAATTGAATTATTGGGGTTCTTTGATATGCCGAATCTAACCGTGTATTTAGATTTTTAATTTTGGGTCCCGTTTTATAAATTTGTCTACATTAAGGTCCAAAGGGTCCAAAATTAAACTTAGTTTGATTTTAACAAAAATTGAATTCTTATGGTTCTTTGATATGCTGAATCTAAACATGTGTTTAGATTTTTGATTATGGGCCCAGTTTTCAAGTTGGTCCAAGTTGGGGTCCAAAATTAAACTTTGTTTGATTTCAACAAAAATTGAATATATGGGGTTCTTTGATATGCTGAATCTAAACATGTATTTAGATTTTAGATTTTTGGCCCAGTTTTCAAGTTGGTCCAAATTGGGGTCCAAAATTAAACTTTGTTTGATTTCAACAAAAATTGAATATATGGGGTTCTTTGATATGCTGAATCTTACCATGTATTTAGATTTTTTATTTGTGGGCCCGCTATCAAATTGGTTCATATTGAGGTCAAAAGGGTCCAAAATTAAACTTTGTTTGATTTCATCAAAAATTGAATTATTGGGGTTCTTTGATATGCCAAATCTAACCGTGTATTTAGATTTTTAATTTTGGGTCCTGTTTTTTAAATTGGTCTAAATTAAGGTCCAAAGGGTCCAAAATTAAACTTAGTTTGATTTTAACAAAAATTGAATTTTTGGGGTTCTTTGATATGCTGAATCTAAACATGTGTTTAGATTTTTGATTATGGGACCAGTTTTCAAGTTGGTCCAAGTTGGGGTCCAAAATTAAACTTTGTTTGATTTCAACAAAAATTGAATATATAGGGTTCTTTGATATGCTGAATCTAAACATGTATTTAGATTTTAGATTTTTGGCCCAGTTTTCAAGATGGTCCAAATTGGGGTCCAAAATTAAACTTTGTTTGATTTCAACAAAAATTGAATATATGGGGTTCTTTGATATGCTGAATCTTACCATGTATTTAGATTTTTTATTTGTGGGCCCGCTATCAAATTGGTTCATATTGAGGTCAAAAGGGTCCAAAATTAAACTTTGTTTGATTTCATCAAAAATTGAATTATTGGGGTTCTTTGATATGCCAAATCTAACTGTGTTTTTAGATTTTTAATTTAGGGTCCCGTTTTTTAAATTTGTCTACATTAAGGTCCAAAGGGTCCAAAATTAAACTTAGTTTGATTTTAACAAAAAATGAATTCTTCGGGTACTTTGATATGCTGAATCTAAACATGTGTTTAGATTTTTGATTATGGGACCAGTTTTCAAGTTTGTCCAAGTTGGGGTCCAAAATTAAACTTTGTTTGATTTCAACAGAAATTGAATATATGGGGTTCTTTGATATGCTGAATCTAACCATGTATTTTGATTTTGGACATTGGACCATAATAGGTAAATTAAAAAAATTGAAGTTCTTAGACCACATTCTTTCTGTGTCAGAAACCTATGCTGTGTCAAATATTTAATCACAATCCAAATTCAGAGCTGTATCAAGCTTGAATGTTGTGTCCATACTTGCCCCAACTGTTCAGGGTTCGACCTCTGCGGTCGTATCAAGCTGCGCCCAGCGAAGCATTTTATTCTTAAGATATTTTAACCTGTGTTGCAATGTCTGAAGCAGGTCCAGTAACCACTCAACTTGACCTTGAGTAGAAAAGTTTCTTCAAAAATGTTATGGCTTCTATGGAAGGGAATGATTTTATATTTGGTCTGAAGCTTGATATAGAATAATAAATGTTGAGTTGTAACGTGTGTTAGCAATTTTTGCATCTGCTGTGCAGTCATTTCTTGTTTTCTGCTATTTTGAAATTTTGCAACACTAATTGTTCAAAGACTATTTTCATCACAGATTTCTTGGCTTCAATGAAAGGGAATGATCAGTTATGCTTAATTATACAACTCAATCAATTGCATTCAGTGACACAGGTCCGGACATTGTATTGGTCTTGTTAAATAACAAATACTTGTATACATTTGCTTGTAAATGTATATGTTTCTACATGTATAAGAACACACTACGGCTGTGTTGGAATTTTTATGCCCCTGCGCAGGGAGCATTAAGGTTTACCCTTGTCCGTCCGTACATACTTCCCGAAATTGGTTTCAGTTCTGTAACTGCAGTTTGCCTCAATCAAATGTTATGAAACTTTTACACAATGCATATTACCATATAACATAGATCATGTTCGAATTTAGGTGGTGTCACTTTTACAGTTCTCTAGTTGTGTCCCTTTATAATGTTATATGCAAGTGGGGGCATCATCTGTGTCCATGCCATCTGTGTCACATGGACACATTCTCCATTTATTTCCTCTTTATCTAGCAGAGTGTTCATTGTGGTCATCTTTCTCTTTCCCACTCAAATTCAACATCTAGATTTTGTTACAATATTGCGATTTTCATTTGTAATTATTTTGCTTTAAGCGTCGTAAAATAATCATTATATTTTTGAAAGGTTAGGATTATATTTAAAACCCATGGAACGTAATTGTCCATTATTTTAATCAGTTGTATGTGACCATTTAATATCTGTTTGTTTTTTCTTTTTCAGGAATTCTATGAGCACACTGAAATTTTATGGAAAGATAAGGGTGTGCAAAACTGTTATGAAAGATCTAATGAATACCAATTAATTGATTGTGCCCAATAGTAAGTTATTAGTTTTATAGGAACATTAAAATTAACATCAAGATTAAACATTCTCAGCAAGCAGCATCACAGATGCCATATTAACTCAATAAGTGCATAGACCATGTACCATACAAGAAAAACAGAGTTTTTATGTTTGAAATACTGGGGAAGATTTTTTTGATATGCTCCAATGGGGGCTTGAGGTGAAATTTGGTATTTATTATTTTTCTGATGGTTGTGGCATGGTACATTTAACGTGATTTGTTTTTATTGAATTTGAACTTGAAATAATCGGGCTTTACTTTGCGATATAGTCTGGATAACAGTATCTGTGAATCATTCTGAATTTTATCTTGCTTGGTTGCATACTTTAAAGCTCCATTTATGATTTTAAGTGCAATATAGGACCTAATCCTTCGAAAATTCTCTTTTACGTGCTAAAAGAGATGTTAATCTAATATGCTGTGGTTTGGAATGAGTTTATATGTACCTAAATACCATTTTAACCCCTTTGAATGTAAGTTTTGAGGTTTTCAGTTTAGATTAATAATGTGGGATTTCAAGAATCAGGTCACGTAGGGAATCCCCCTTAATTGGGAAAGTTTACAGGTTTGACATCTTTTAGCAAATTTCACCTTCAGTCTTTTCCTTAATATGTCATTTGCAGAAATTCTTGTCAGAATAAAAATGAATGGTGTGATGGTAGTGTGTCATTAATTGAAAGAAGTTTTCTGATTTATGATTGTGTTTATTGAATAAACCTTGAACTAAAATGCCCAGAAATGTGAAAACATATTTATTTGTTCCATAGGAGTTCTTCACCACACTTGTTAAAACCTAGATAAAATGTCACAAGGTCAATTGAAAATTTTATCATTCTGGATCTGCCTTTCAAAGTGTCTAAAAAGGTTGGCAAAATTAGCATCTAGCTAAAGCAGCTAAATACATGCATGATGATGCATTTCTTAGATGATATTGTTTTTTTGAGTATTTCATCATCTCTGAGTAAAGTTAGATAATAAGTACATCAGTTTGTGAATTACTTTGGATTTCTATTCGTGGGTACCAATTTTCTTGGGTGTGGAAACATTGCATATTCGTAGTCTTGCCACAGTCTGCATTCAAGCTTATAGAAAGTTTTCATTGAACAATTAAATTTGTTGTACATCTACAGTGTATACCCACAAAATCCATGGAAATTGGTTCCTCACAAATATTGATGAACCCACAGTAGACCCTAAGAGGATTGATAAGGAGTTTCTCTTCTCTTTCTTTAGCACCATTTCTACTGTTCTCTGTCCCTTAGACCACTCTTTTCCTTATCCTGCTCCTCTGAATTTTTCTCTCCTTTCATCTTTCCATTTCATTTTCCACTTTTCTCCTAGTTTCCTTCTAACCTGTTCTCGGCTTTCAATATTTGATTAGAAACAGCAACCATTCTTCTCCTGTACTTTATTGACCTGCTGATGTTTCAATGAATGTGAATCTATTTTTTTACTTGTAAGGTTGTAAGGCAACATATTTTCTATAAAAAAATGTTCTTCAAAGTTTAAATTTAGCTCGTCCTGATTTTACAATAAATAAGTTATAGATACTTGTAAAGCATGTGTAATTGATTTACTATGGTTTTTACCTTGGGGGGAAAGTAGGTCAGATTTATTTTTAATCAATATGTAGTAATTGGGTCAAGTCATTAATATATTTGTTAAATAGAAGGTTATTTTGATAGGAAATTAAACAAGGTCATTAATTAATAGGGGGAGATGTTGCACTTCCTCTGGTGGTGTGAACTACCTCTAAAAAAATATAAACTTAAGGATGCATAGTATGAGTGAACTATTTGTAAATTATAGTAAATGGTTTACAGTGAAAATATAGCTCTAATTGTATTTGTAAAAGAAATCAGTAAGGTACAATGTATCTTTTCAAACTCTGTTGGTCAATTCTATTATATGTAGCACCTTTCAAATAGAAAATTTGCAATTTGCTTTTGAGTATAATATATACTTTAAATTTTAATACCAACTGGTGAATCAAGTAGAAAGAAAATGTTATGGATCAACTTGATACTGGCAATCCACTACATAATTAAGTCCTCATAGTATGAAGAAAAGGAGGTGTTGGGTCTATATATATATATGTCAGTGAAACTGCAACCAAATACAAGGGTGTTATTATCGTGGACTCAATTATAAGTCGCTTCTATTTTTAACTTTTTCAAAATTGTCATCAACACTTTTCTATCCGTTATTTGAATACGTTTTTTGATAATTCCTTAATCAAGGCAGTACTGATGAGAAGTTCATGGATATAAGTACATGTACCAGGTACAACCTCCTAATGAAAGGCCTGCCAAAAATGAAAAGACATATATAAGTGAACATATGGTCTTAACAATAGACAGATGTCTATAAATATAATTGTAAAGCTGGAGATTTGAGGGAGTCGGAGGAAAGCTATGAATAACTTTATACAGACTTTCAAAGATCTGAATATTAAAATACCTAAATGACAAAAAAAAATCAAAATATGAATTAAAACAACCAAGAATGAGGTTTATGACTGTCGGTCAGCATTAAGATTTTCAACTTAAGATATCCAAATGACAAAAAATATCCTAATACTGCTACGACAAAAAACAACCAAGTATGAGGTTTCTGACTTTTAGTGGACATGAGGATTGTTTTTCCTACTTCCAAATTTTATGGCTATAATAGATTTTCAGAAATGGACAATTAATTTCTTTTGTTTCGGTCCTATTTTTGACATCTTTTAAGTTTTTTATTTGGAAAACCTGTCAGAATTGGCGTTTGGTTAAAGAATGATTTTGAAATGAAATATTAACATAATATAGAGTAAAATATTCTAATTAATACAGTGATCTGGATATAAGACATATATTTATATATACAATGAACAAGATAATTACACTAGTACATTTTGTAAGTTGTCATGTTACATGCATTAAGGTGCTGCCTGTTCCACGGTCATTCAACTTCCAAATGAAAAATGAAAGCGGGATTAATATAAAATAATATTTGGCAGGTTAGATTTGAAATCCCAGTTATGACATAGGAAATCTAACACCTTTTCTGTATACCTGTGTAAAGGTATTTAATACACATAATCAATCAGGAGATCTAAGCCCACTCTCAGAGATTACAAAAGTCAGCTATTTTTAGCACCCCTTTTATCTGATCTTGTCCAAAAATAGCTCATTATTGACACAGTTTAAAAGCTTTTAGTACATACACAATCCAGGGCTAGAAAATTGCTTCCCTATGTGAATAATGGGGCCCTGCTATGGGGTGATCTCAGTCATTGTGCAACAACTTCTTGGTTCAATACCCTGCAGGAATTTGTTAAAATCAATAAACCCAATAAATATGAAATAAGTATGTGGTATTTTTAGCCTGGATAATGTCTATTAATGATTTTTTCACCTCTTATGCATGTTTAAACTTGTTAAGCTTGATTGTACATCTTCCAACTTTATTATAATGAAATGTATTTTATACAGAATATATATTTCTAATCATTCTTTCAAAATGACCACATGGTTTTCATGCATATCCAGTGTTCTGCTAATTGTTTCCTTGGATGACAGGCCTTGGAAAAGCGAATGAGGTTTAAATGGGGATATTCATTTCTTTCTGCAATTTTTTAGGCCAACCATTGTTTTTTTGGCCCATTCTTCTCTATTCTGTAAAAACCCTCCCCTCCAATTCCAGACCCCTGTAGTTGTGTTCTCATAGCTTTGCATAACTAAATGGCCATTTGAAGCAAATTAAATAAATAATATGCTTAATTTTTTTCATAGTTTCTCTGTTTTTTTTGTTAAAAAAAGTACTGGTAATCTTTCTCTACATTTTCATGAGGATGGGGGTAGTTTTCAGTTTTGTTGGGTAGGATAACATTCATAATTGATTAATTTCACATTATAATTCCTATCAAAAGGAAAATTTTAAGGAAACAAATAAAAAAAAATACAGTTTTTGTCGAGCCTGCGACTTTTGTCGCAGAAAGCTCGACATAGGGATAGCGATCCGGCGGCGGCGGCGGCGGCGGCTACGGCGGCGGCGGCGGCGTTAGCTAACTTCTTAAAAGCTTTATATTTTAGAAGGTGGAAGGTCTGGATGCTTCATACTTTGTATATGGATGCCTCATGTTACGAAGTTTCCGTCAGTTACATGTCCAATGTCCTTGACCTCATTTTCATGGTTCAGTGACTACTTGAAAAAAAAGTTCAGATTTTTTGTAATGTTAGATTCTCTCTTATTATAAGTAATAAGATAACTATATTTGGTATGTGCGTACCTTGCAAGGTCCTCATGCCCGTCAGACAGTTTTCACTTGACCTCGACCTCATTTCATGGATCAGTGAACAAGGTTAAGTTTTGGTGGTCAAGTCCATATCTCAGATACTATAAGCAATAGGTCTAGTATATTCGGTGTATGGAAGGACTGTAAGGTGTACATGTCCAACTGGCAGGTGTCATCTGACCTTGACCTCATTTTCATGGTTCAGTGGTTATAGTTAAGTTTTTGTGTTTTGGTCTGTTTTTCTTATACTGTATGCCATAGGTCTACTATATTTGGTGTATGGAATGATTGTAAGGTGTACATGTCTAGCGGGCAGTTGTCATCTGACCTTGACCTTATTTTCATGGTTCAGTGGTCAAAGTTAAGTTTTTGAGTTTTGGTCTTTTTTTCTAATACTATGTGCAATAGTTCAACTATATTTGGTATGTGCGTACCTTGCAAGGTCCTCATGCCCGTCAGACAGTTTTCACTTGACCTCGACCTCATTTCATGGATCAATGAACAAGGTTAAGTTTTGGTGGTCAAGTCCATATCTCAGATACTATAAGCAATAGGTCTAGTATATTTGGTGTATGGAAGGACTGTAAGGTGTACATGTCCAACTGGCAGGTGTCATCTGACCTTGACCTCATTTTCATGGTTCAGTGGTTATAGTTAAGTTTTTGTGTTTTGGTCTGTTTTTCTTATACTATATGCAATAGTTCAACTATATTTGGTGTATGGAAATATTTTATGATCTATTTGGCAGTCACGCAGGTTTTATTTGACCTTGACCTCATTTTCAAGGTTCATTGCTCAGTGTTAAGTTTTTGTGTTTTGGTCTGTTTTTCTTAAACTATAAGCAATAGGTCAACTCTATTTGTTGTATGGAAGAATTGTTAGCTGTACATGCCTGCCTAGCATGGTTCATCTGACCTTGACCTCATTTTCATGGTTCATTGGTCAATGTTTAGTTTACTTGGTTAATGTTAAGTTTATGTGACAGTTGTAATAAAGCTTTATATTTAGGACTATCAACATAATATCAATGATTAGTAAAGAAGGCGAGACATTTCAGCGTGTGCACTCTTGTGTTGTCTCATGGTCAAATAAAAATAAATTTTTCATTATGAAACACCCATAATAAATTTATTATTAAATCGTCTGAATAATAAATTTAATGTTATGATTCACAAAAACATCCTTAATAATAAATTTAATGTAATGAGCTCCTCCCATTTCCAATAAATATTTTATATCAAAAACCCAAATAAGAATATATTTTTATTTCTAGATGAAGAAATTAAGAGAGACCGGGATAATTGCCATAACAATCCTTGACAAAAATTTTAATTTTGTATTTCCAAACAAATCACTTCATATAGTTAATAGATTGTACATTTCAATTAATAAGGATATGAATTATTGATACCAGTCAAACAGGGCAATTAAATTGAGCACTTTCAATAACTTGTACCAGGATGTTTTGATTTATGGCAATAAAAAAGATTAAAAGCAGTGTTCTAAATTTAGGTCAGTCTGTAAGCTTGCAGACTGTCAATTTCATGAAAATTATAATGAATAGGCAAAGATTTCGGACAAAACTTTTGTTCTCCTATTAGGAGAAAGAAGACAAATTTTGATGATATCAACAAATATCTATATTTGAAAAATCTGAAGTTAAAATATTTTGCTTTCCTTTTTGGTTCATTTTAAAAAAAGCTTTATGGACCAAACAAGGTCGCAGTATGGAAATGGTCATATTTGCCAGATTTCACTGATTTAAAATCCAAATGACTGAAAGCCAATTTCAGTCAATTTGAATTAAAAAAATTCCCAAGATATTTCAATGCCCTATTTTCCAGAAATTGCATTTTTGTGGTAATCAGCCTCTATATTTTTCCTTTAATAATACTGCCACTCTGTATTTAGGAGATAACTGTATTGTATTTTAAGCTTGGCCTTTGTAAAATGTAGATTTTCTTGTCGCAAATTGAGTTTACCTAGCGACTAGTAATTTATAATCAACTTGAAACTCAGGGTTTATTTTCGTGTCTCAAAATCAAAACCAGCATGATTGATTCCTTAGGAATTTGAAACAATTACTCATTCAAATTATTTCAATTTTAAACTCTTACAACTCCACAAATCATTCTTTAAACCTTTTTACTAAAAACAGGTACAAAATTTCATGTACCTCATGCTGAGTGCAGAACTGTTGATACTGGTTGGTATATGTGATGACTTTTTCGTATAAATTTGACAGTTTAAAAAAAAATTACCCCAACTTTAAGTTCTTAGAAAAATAGCCAAAATAGCCTAAAAAAATTCAAAACCCTTTATTAATCCATCTAGTATATAGAAGCATTGCCAAACATTTGCGTTTCAAATACATAATTCAATTCAAAATTACAAAGAAGGCAGGTCAAAAGTCAACAGTTTTGATTTATATCAGTCTGTCATCAGTGTCATAAGTAATAATATGAAATGTATTGCTTTGAATACATGTACATGTATGTCGTCGGAGGGTTTGGAATATTTCTTCTAAAAATTGATATCACAAGGAATAATTCAGTGGCAATGTATGAAATGATCCAGAGGCAATTCGTTTCCAAAGATGATTTAAGATTTTCGCATTGGATTTGTTGTTATCAGTTTATTTATTCACACACGGTTGAGGTAAGCTACATGATGTGTTTATGTGGGCGTAGTAGAATAACATCCCCTGAACAGAATTATATATGACAGTACAGGTGAAGACTTGTTAGATTTCCCTTTCATCAATGTATCTGATAAAACCAGGCCTTGTACATTAGGGGAATGTATTATTTTAACCTCATGCTTGTTATTTTGTTTGTCAACATATGCAATTGTATTTGTAGAAATTTCAACAATTTGTTTGGTATGTGTATTGTACATTGACATGAGGGGGTTCAAAATTGGGCTAAGTTCTCCTGTGAGGGGTTCAAAAATGGATTTATTTTGGGGCTAAGTTGTCTTGTCTTGTTTCTTGAAGTTTATTTTTAATTTATGATGTACAATGTATTTATTAAACAATGTCAAACACTAACAATTTTCTGTCATTGAAACATTTTATGTTAAATTGATCAGAATGCTCGTATTAAAAAAAGGGTATGTTAGTACATAATTGTATTCCGTTTTTTTCCCAAATCGCAATAATTAAACTTGCATGTTTGTCCATTCTTGAAAAATCGCAATAATAAATACATGCAATAATTTCTGAACAGTATATGAAATAAGGAAAATTTATGAACTTCTCAGTGTAACACATAAATACACCAAATCATTTTTAATAGCAGGGCTTAATTGCTACTCAACAGAATTATTGTTAACTGCCATTGAACAATTTTAACCTGAATATTAATAAAATAAAAGTATTCAATGCATTGCTACTTTTTGGCATTTGATTTGTGTGCAGTCAATATACTTTATAATTTGTTCATCCAGTAATCTAGCACATTTTGTTGACATATAAAAGTTAAAGGAACAGACTTTTGGGACAAAGAATGGGGAGTTCTAGGAATTTTTTGTCATTCATATGTAGTATTTTTATTGTTCTGGGAAATCTATTGTGCATATTGAAGTTGATGTTTTTTCCACTGTACAGTTTGTTTTTACATGGATTGGGATAAAATGGGAAGGGTTGCACACTAAAAAAAATATTTTATCCTGTCCAATACAAAGTAAATCAGGGAACCTAGCTGGTCATAAGTTGTAGTTTATTATATCTATTTAAGAATTTGGTATTAATGTTAGTATTTGGTATTATATTAAATAAATTGTCAGAACTCTGTTTGATTGTGAGCTGTGTGGTGTAGACATTTTATCCATTGATAGAGAATGTACACTCATCTCTCTTTTTTTATTTTGGTGAATAGGTGCTGTCTCATTTTCTATTATTCATACTGGTTTTTGTCTATGAGTTGTATAATACTCTCCCTATCTTGGAAAATCTAGAGATCTCAGCATACCTCTTTCATTAAATTGTACTAAGTTGTATAAAAGTACACCACAGATTTTGTCGTTTTTTTGCTAGTTTAGACTTGATAAAGCAAAGTATATTGTACTGAATGTAAAAATGGATAAATAAAAAGATTTAGTATAACAAATGTTAATGTGATTCCATTCAACACTTTAATAGAGCTCAGACATAAGTAGGAATTTATAGAATATTACATTTTATACTCTATTGGCTTTATGGGATTTTACAAATATTGCGACACTTAATTTCACATTCAACAAAGAATATCCTATATAAATATTGATGTGTTCTATTTAAATCTCTATGTGTGCATAGATTATGGCTTACTTGCTATAAATTATTCACTCTGTTACTATTATTAGAAACATACTGAGTCATCCCAGCCATATCTAGTTACAAAAGCTAACACAGGTCATGGCAAATAACTTTGTTTGTAGGGCCTCTGCCAAGGGGGTACTGTTTATTTTTGATTCAACCCTGTGGGTCTCCTCTTAAATCTTGTGACATCTTAAGATCATTTACATATATAATATTTTAGGTTAAGACAGTTGAGTATGCTGTAGTATAAACACTCATTTCACTTTTCTTAAATGAGAGGCATGTACAGATGAAACCCTTCACTGTTTATATTTACCGTCTGGTTCCAGCAGCTTGGAATAATCCAGTTTTCTGACCTCATATTTTTTGTCCAACATCTAGGTCATTGGAGAAGCATTAAAGATTCAGTGGCAAGCCAGATTGGAATCGATCACTTAATTTTACCCAGTTGGATTAAAACAGTAACCCACCCTTCACTTATAAAAGGTTCAATTTCTAAAAATCAAACATTTCCTTTATTTTTCGAAGGATTTAGTTCTATAACAAGACCTAAAACAAGTTTATACAGATCATAATTGTAAACACAAGAGTATGTTAGGTTAGTTAAGCTTTTACATAAGGGACTAAAACTTAACAGCTGTGTCATTTATTTATGAGATGAGCTATTTTTAGACTGTGTTGATGTATTAGTTACAATGTTAGTGTTTTCCTTTTCACCTGGCCAAAGGCCATCATACCCACTCTCTGTTCTACCAAAAGGGGTACACAAGAGGGTTCAGTCGTAGTGTTGATGTTTGGCAAGAAATTTGTAGATATAAACTTTTTTCTTTATTTGAAAAGCACTTCAATGCCCATTATTACAATAGCAATGTATTTGGAAAGATGAAGAGGGAAGGACAGGGGGGCAGGGCTCACGCTAGCAGGCGACTGGGGCGACAAAGTCGCTTTCCTGTCCGTCACTTCGCTTTGCCCGACCATCAAAAGCGAAATCTAGTCGCCCTGTTGTTCACGATACTCGCTTTCATCATCGGCAATATTCAACATTTACCAAGTCGATGAAACAACAATTTTTCTTTTGAAAGTAAAGAAATTCAAAGACATAAACGATTTATTTTCTTTAGAAAACAGGTTAAAGCATTGATTTTTAAGTTGGTTGCATGTTATTTTCATAAAGACAATTTTTTTATCACTTCCGGTACTTGTTGATCGAGAGCGTACATCAAATCATTCTAACTTTCGGCAAAATAAGCTTGTTACTTCATTAGAACCTGATGAAATTTGCCTGAAGTAAATTTGTTATCCTTATATTGCATTAAAATCGTTATATTCCCTTCCATATAGCGTGTCAAACATCGTTTTAATTTTTGTAAATTTTCTTCGTCTGCCATTTAAATTTTTGGGCAAATTATTGTACAACTACGGGTTGGAGTCGGGATTTCATCGGAAACGGACCAGCTATGACAGAAATCTGGATTCTTGCGATAATGACTACGGACACATGAATGGCACAGCTGACAGAAGAAAATTGATCCCAAAAGGAAAAATTACGCATTCCACAAGCATTAACATACTTTTGGTTAGATCTACTTGATTAATGTATATATTTCCATGTATATGCATTGTTTCAATTTATAAATTTAAGTTGCTCAACTCTGGGACTATTACACTAATTTAATTATATTATGTCCAAGCTCAACTGTGTTAAATAAAACTGTTAAATTTAAATATCTATTTAATGAGAAATACTTAATTTCATAAACATGATTACAGAGTAGTTTTTAATTGAATTTTAATTGATATAACAACTTTCTTTTCCTTTTTGATAAAAAATAAGATACATATGGCTCTTTGTATTATAGTAAAAACCAAACATTGTAGCGCCACCAGTGATCAAGCACTTCTCTTTCAAATCTCACCACTTCTCCCTCTCAGTTTCAAAAAGAGAAGTCACTTCTTTCTATGATTCTGAAGTAGTGTGAGCCCTGCAGGGGAGTGGAAAAAATTGAGAAATGATATCAAATGGAGTGGGACAATTACAGAGTGTGTCCAATGTAATTGAAATGAATAGAGGGTAATGGGGTAGATTTAAAAGGTAGGATGGAAGGTTGCTCCAACTTGCTGTTTTACTATGGTCTCTTGTAAACCCCAACAAAACCACTTTAAAAGTTGAGCGAATCATTTAGAATACTGTGGATTCATAATTATTCGTGGGATACCAATTTTCGTGGACTTCAGTGGTACAGGTGAACCAAGAATTTAAATATTCAACGAATTTGCAAATTTCTTATTGGCATTATGCAGACTTTGCAAAACCATGAAATGAAATATCCACGAAAATGCAAGTTTTCCTCAATCCACGAAAATTGGTAACCACGAAAATAAGTGAATCAACAGTTTTTGATTTAAAAGAAGAAATAAACTAGACTGTGTCTTTCTATGTTGTAATGTAACACTACTATTTCAGGTTAGGGTGAAGGTTGGCGCCTGTTGAAACGTTTGAACCTGTCCCAAGTCAGGAACCTGTTGTTCAGTGGTTGTCGTTTGTTGATGTGATTCATAAGCGTTTCTCTTTTCTCATTTTTATACGCCCGTCTAAGGGACGTATTATGGTATATCATGGTCCGTCCATCCGTCCGTCGTCAACATGTCGGACATAAACTCAAAAACCCTTTAACCAATTTGCATAAAACTTTGGTGAATTGTTTATATCTATTGACGTAATCTCCCTTTCGTTTTTTATAAATTTTAGATTTTACGTTTCCGAGTTATGGGGTTTTATTCTTTAAAAAAAAGGGGATTTTCTAGTTTTCGGACAATAACTCAAGAATGCTTTCACCAACTTTAAAGAAATTGTGGTGAATTGTTTATATCTATTGAAATGAGCTCCCTTTAGATTTTACGTTTCCAAGTTACAGGGTTTTATTCATAAAAAAAGGGGGATTTTCCAGTTTTCGGACAAAAAATCAAAAATGCTTTCAACAGTTCGTATGAAACTTTGGTGAATTGTTTATATCTGTTGATGTAAGCTCTGTTTAGAATTTATAAATTTTACATTTTACATTTCTATGTTATAGGGTTTAATTCATTAAAAAAGGTGGGATTTTCCAGTTTTCGGACAATAACTCAAAAATGCTGTCAGCAATTCTTATGAAACTTTGGTTAATTGTTTATATCTATTGATGTAAGCTCCCTTTGCATTTTCATAAATTTCTGATATGACATTGAGAATAAATTGAACTTTGTTTGTTTATAGTCTGACATCAGATTTACTAAGTATTGCGCAACAGCACAGTGTATTGCACAACAGCAAGAAATCTTTAATTATTGAATATAAATTCAATTCATATAACCAATTTCAAGTTCTTTGACTACATTAATTCAGAAACCTATAATATGTCAAATATTTAATACAATCCAAATTCAGACCTGTATCAAGCTTGAATATTGTGTCCATTTTTGCCCCAACTGTTCAGGGTTGGGCCTCTGCGGGCGTATCCAGCTGGGCTCAGCAAAGCATCCTGTTTGAATTGTTTTACACTTGTCATTTTGGGGCCCTTTATAGCTTGCTGTTTGGTGTGAGCCATGGCTCCGTGTTGAAGGCCGTACTTTGACCTATAATTGTTAACTTCTACACGTTGTGACTTGAATGGAGTGTTGTCTCATTGGCTTTCATACCACATCTTCTTATTTCTATGATGTGTTAAGTTTGACTGCTCCTGATATTGATTTAGTTCTGTATCTCAAAAGTAACATCTTCAGTCAATTTTGACACAGGTATCTTGCATGTTTAACTTTTAAACAAGAGAATGCATTATGCAATGTAAAGACAATTGTTAACAAAATTTAAAAACAATAAACTTGTTTGGAAGTTATAATTAATTGAAAACTGCAGAAATTTTTGTAACCAAATAATATTTTGCCAACAAGATTGACTATAGGACTGGCAGATAATAGCAGTAGATTTGAAATAAATGTCTGTGAATCACTCCTATATCTGAGTAGTATATATATGCATCTATAGATATCAAAATATGTAAATGTAGCCAGGTGATAGATGTTATTTACATGTACATGCACTCAAGTGACAACCTACAACATAAATTCTGGAAAAACCTAGTTTTTGTTTCACCTTAAAAATCTATTTATAGCTCAATTTGCCAGGAGCTGGAAGTAGATATATGATACAGTTGAATGTATTTTATAGAGGGGTACATGTTACAACTTTTTAGCTCATTTGATTGAATCTTGCTTGTGATTTACTTTACATAGTTTTGACCTTATGGGCATCAATGTCCCTGAGAAAGATTTAGGGTTGACAAACTAATAAAGAATTTTTGTCTCTTTACAGCTTTTTAGACAGAGTTCATATAGTGAAACAACCAGATTACACTCCAACAGAACAGGTAAATGTACTGTAGAAACAGGTTAAATATATATACTGACTGTAAAACCTCATCCTTTGTCGTTTTGACATGGTGCACTTGTTATCTCATAACTGTCACAATTTTTTAATTCCATTTATATCTGGTATAGCTATTAGCTCATCAATGGACATAATTGGGAAATCAATTGATGAGATCTCAGAATATGCTTTAAAAAATTATGTGAATGGAATTAAAAATGTGAGTTCCAACTAATGGGATACTGAACCAAAGACATAATATTTTGCAATAGTTAAAATATTGCAAATATCAGTAAATTTACAGCTAATTGGAATGTAAAATTCATTATCACTTCTGCAAACTTGGTGGCCAAGTGGTCTAAGTAGCACATCTACAGTGATCATTGTCCTGTTGACTCTCAGGCTGTTTAGTTTGAACTCCCCTTTTGGTGAGGTGTCTTCAACTATCTTAATTGACAAGAATTTAGAGTCGAAGGTTATGGTTTTCTATGGGTACTATGGCTTCCTCCATGATAAAGTTAAGTTTAATGAAAGTAGTTAAACACCAACAAACAAATTAACTATGGAGATGCAAATTTTTCCCTTCTTGAAGTGGCCATAGATTTTGGCAGTTGTTACAAATCAGCTTACAGCAAAGCTACAGAGACCGGATAAATTAATATAACTGGGCATTTGTGGAGTGTGTGCTTTTCTCTGTTTTGTTCCCTATCTGTGTGCAAACTTCAGGGTCGGATCAGATATTTTTGAAAGGGGGGGGGGGGGGGGGGGATATTGCTGAAAATGCTATTTATACCATGAGAAAATTTTGGGAACGTTTTATGCTTTGCCCCCTAAATCCACCACTGAATAATTTCACCACTACATGATCTGAATTTTTCATACAAAAATGGTACAAATAATCACAATGGTAAGATCTAGAAGGCAAAAGGTCAAGGTTGCTGTCAAAACCTTGTCACCTTGACAAGATCACAACACAACCTGAACAGCTTGATTTAACTTAATCATACTTGGTAAAAGCAACTACATGTGTACCAAGATTAAAAAAAAATATGATCTCTGTTAATTTTTCACAGAGACATTCAGATGAAGAACAGCAATAAAAGCACTGAGAATTTGGTTTAAATTGTGTCTAGTGTACATTTGTGTACAGATTTATACAACTATCTTATATCTTTTTATGAAATCAGCCACAATTGATATAGTTTTCAAATGTAAATTTCACAGCTTAAAAGATGACCGCCCTTTCAGTTCTATAAGGGCTCATTTATACTGTGCATTTGTATTTTAATGAGTGATGTAAAATATTAGTCTTCTGGAATTAATATGTTCTATGATCAGATGTTCTTTATTTAGAACTGATCTTGCAAAAAATTTGAGGTGATTTAAATTTCTGAAAAATAAAATTAGTAATTGACAGGTATCAGGAGATTTTTAGTCATACCTGAATATACTTCAATTTATAAATACATATTTCTTATGTTAAATATTTCAAAATGTTGAATATAACGTTTTGTTGAAATCTTGCTTGCATGTAGTTCTGAAGCAATAGAATTTAATGTGCTCACAAAAAACAGAACCATGGGGGATACTGTATCAGGGTGGATTTAAATAGATTTATCATTTTAGCTAGCATTAATTTATTTTAAACATAGAATATAGTTAATAGTATAATTGTGCTGTGCTGTCAATTGATTAATTCTATAAACAACTTATCTACTGACTTGTAAACATATTTTGCATGATATATACGATTTTTTGGTTAAAAGATAAACTAAACGTGGTATTTATTAAGTTCAAAGCATTTTTTATGGATGAGCCTTCATTTGGTATGCATGGTACTGAAAATATGCGTATAACTGACAATTTTGCTGTTTATTTTGCCTCAGCCACCCAAAATATAGTATTAGATTTATTGTTCTAATGGTTTGTAATATGTTGAGTTAATCTTTTGGCCTTATACAAATGGTTCTTAAAAGATTCTAGTAGGCAGCAAATCTATGATCATGGATATTTCAATTTGACCAAATGTTTTGTCTTCTTACACTTTCAATTTCTTTGAGTTTGGGATGTTACTGCATTATGTCTTCAACTTATTCCAATACTGATAATTCATATTTGTTTTTAGTCCTTTACCGACGAAGTCGAAGGGGACTTTAGGTTTGCACTCTGTCTGTCTGTCTGTGTGTCTGTCCATCTGTCAGTCCGGCAAATCAGTTTTCCTCACTACTTGATATTTGGAGTATTGTTTTATCATTACAAGTTACAGATCAAGTTCAAATTTTGTTCCGTCTGATGATTTTGTGCAGAGTTATGGTCCTTTCACATAGAAAATTCACTCAAATAATAATTTTTCCGCTCTTTTTACGTCATGCTTGAAGATATTGATTTGAAAATTGGTATATAGTTTTATAATGACACGTTCAAGTTCGAAATTTGTTCTGGTCTGATGATTTTGTGCAGAGTTATGGTCCTTGGACTTGATATTTATTTTATAGTTTACACCATGACAAGTTATAGATCAAGTTAGAATTTTGTTCCAATACAATGAATATTTAACTGGTAGGGGACTATGTATTGCCATGTAATACTCAGAGAATGCTTGTTTTTATTATGCCCCACCTAGGGGAATTATGTTTTTCGGTCTGTTCGTCCGTTTGTACGTCTGTCCAGCTTCAGATTAAAGATTTTGGTCAAGGTAGTTTTTAATGAGGATGAAGTTCAATCAACTTGAAACTTAGTACACATGTTCCCTATGATATGATCTTTCTAATTTTAATGCCAAATTAGAGTTTTGACCCCAATTTCACGGTCCACTGAACATAGAAAATGATAGTGCGAGTGGGGCATCAGTGTACTATGGACACATTCTTGTTGAAATTGCAATGGGACAGGTTTCATAAATATAAAAATTGGCAGTTGAAATTTTGACAGAATATTTTGAAACAGCATTTCCTGAAATAGGAATAATAAATCTCTCACATTTTTTATCAACAATTGCAACTATAAATGCATGCAAAAAACTCTAAATTTACAGTTGGTTGTGCATTCTGTAATAGCCAGTGATTTGCCTCTGTTTTAAAAGCCTTAATTGTATAGGGAATATTATTATGATGGAAAATTATATTAGCCAAGAGTATTAAAGAAAATCACCATTCAAAGTACTTGACCATTGAATACCTGTTTTTTGCCACTAATAATATCCCATTTAGTAATATATTAAGTAAATATTGTGTCCTTACAACAGATTAGAAATGATTTAATCACAGGAGAACCAACACGCAGAGTATACTGTGTAAACATTCCAAATTAGTATTTAAATTACTTGATTTAAGTAACGCAATCCTCCTTAGTCAACAGTTCTACCACACAGATTTACACCCCCTGCCTGCAAACTACTTTTTGTAGGTAGGGATATAATGGGATGAGCCTTTTTTATGCACTTCCATCAATTTCTTATACTTAAATATTAAACACAGGAGAGGCATGAATTTGCAGTTGATATATCTGTTTCAGCTGCCATTTGCTGTTCTGACAAATACTGTGAAATAATGAAATCTCAACACTTTGCATATATATATACAGTAGCTTGTGTACATTGATTCACATGTTTACATATTTACAAAACACTTGTAAAAGAATGTCATTCCATAGAAAGGTCATCCAGTTAATAGTTTGAATCATTAACATATCTGCAGGTCTTTTGTTTTCACAATTAGTATATGGATGTAATTGTATGTGTTTTTTTTAATGTGTGTAGTACTAATGTAGATTTCTTGTATATTTACATTTACCCAGTACATGTATTCGGCAATATACAAGTGCACTTTTATTTCTTGTATTTTTGCACAATTATTGGAGAGATGAAAGTTTGAATCAGGCATAATGTAAAATTCAGACCCAATTTATTTTTGATAATTTTTAAAATCAAAAGCAAAAATGTTGGTAGGCACATGTACCTTCAGTTAGTCTGAACATACATCTATGGTCTGAAGCATCATATCCTAGTAAAAAGATGTGGATCTTTTCACAATCAAATTTGCAAGAAAAGGAATATAGTAAAAGTTTTTTTAGCTGCCACACATTCACATCCTATTGCCTTCTGTGTATTGGTACTGCAAATTATGTTGTATTGCAATATGGCAAGTAGAACAGCAGACAAAAATCTGCAATACAAGATGGCCAAAACAATTGTTTTTAATGGCAATTCCTATTGATTCTGCCATAATGATAGCCGGTAATAGAGTGTGATATTTTTGTCTTAAAAAATCTCCAAGTGAAACGTTCATTTATTGGGGACTGAAGGTTACATTCTTAAATCCTGCTTTATTAAAAGGATTTAGTGAAAGTACAAATTGTTTTGGAGTTTTCAATGCACAGCTGCATATTTTCAACCTATCTGAACATTTATTTAAATATGGCATTCAAATATGAGGTCAGAGACCCTTATTCTTTTCAATAGTGCCCTAAAGAATTTTAACATGGAAATTCAAAATATCTTATTTGTATTAATCTTTTGTACTTATGATTCAGACTTAAAACTAAATTGATCTATTGATTTTTAATAAAGAAAAAATACTTTGCACAAAAAACACATTAGAAAGGTCAGGGACTTGTAGCTACAGAGAGATATAACAGCATTTGATCCAATGTCCCTTGTTTTATTAGATCACTGTTAATAAATCTAGAAGGCTATTTATTTAAAAATGGTTACTATAAATGCAGGAATTATTGCGAGGTTATCATTAATGCAAATTATATGACTGAGTGAGAATCGCAATAAGAACTCACATTCTGATATCAGAAACATATAACTGTAGGGAGATTTTCCTAAAAGCACAATAGTTATTTCCCATTTTTGTCCTTTCTTCAAAAATCACAATAATAAATGCATACAAAATTTCTGAATTTACAGTACCTAAGAAAATGGCTGCTTAGAATTTTATTGAGGGTTAGGTGGGGATGAAATTATTCATTGCAAAAAGTTCAAAATGTCGGATCAGTTTAATGTTGACAGAGAGTCATGCTCTGTTTTGTGCATTAATATTGTTTTGTACCAGATCTGTGCAGTAATATTGATACCGTCTGAGAATTTCATTTAAATTTCTTTATCAATGAACTTGAACCTAGATTAAGGTGAATTAGATCATGGAAAATTATATAGACACATTTAAATCTTTTATATACCATTTGTAAATGCACATGTATAATGTATGACTTGCCAAGTTTTGGAATTAATACTATTAGACTAGGTAGAATGTGTAAGCATCAAGTACTCCAATTTATAGCATGGTTAGAACTGGTAGAAAAATGTCTTGCAGTCCTTTTTGACACCTTTGAATCAATTATAAAATATTCATCTTACTAGTCTCTAATCTATTGACAACTTTTCTAGCCCCTGGAAGATTTAGAGCTTGCCATATTGTGTTGGCTTTAATCTGTTGTTGAAGATGGTTAGTTGGCTTCTAGATATCTTCTTGTGTTGATAGGTTGCTGTCTTATTGACTAATGTCTTCATATCTGTATTTTTGGCACAAATATAGCCTGTCTAGCCAAAGAGTTTCTAATATTAGCCAGGAAGACTGGCTGTCATTTCCAAATTTTGTTAATAGTCATAGACTTATTACATAACTGGACAAAAGTCATTGGGTGAAAAATTTACAACAGGCCATTGATAAGATATAAAGACAAAGTTATTGACTGTAAAAATTGGCATCAATGCTTGAATGTACTCTTACAGTTTGTTTTAAGAGGTCTATATATTCTGTGATAATGATGCATAAAAATAACATGGCTTCTATTACAACCCAAATAAAACACATGGAGTTAATATGGAAAACATCTATAATATTCCCTTAAGTAGAACTGTATGTCCAAACTGCATACACTGTTTATACCTGTCTAAAGAAAGAGGAGTTTATACATACTTGCCTTTTATACGATAAGATATTATAAAAGCTGACGAAAAAACTAAATATGGAAGATTATGAAAAAAAAATTAAGATGTTGCAAAAGTTCAGTTACATGTACAATATCTGCCTTTATCATTTTTCCCTTCGTCTATATCATCCTGCTCAGTTGCTCTGTAATTCTTGTATCAAAGCTTTGTGATGTGAGCAGAACTTAACAGCAATGTCATAATGTCTGAGAAAAAGTTATCAAAGACATCACAATATGTGAGGTGACGTTTTCAAGCTTTCTTTCGCCAAGCGTAAAACTGTCTAAGGGAGGAGAAAAAGACCAATGAATCACACGATAAACACATTATCAACTTTTCTACATATAGATATTATGAAATATTAGCCGCTCGACACAGTGTGAAGCTTTTTGCTCATTTGCTGCACTCATTTGCCAAAAAGGTTCACATTGTGAGGGGCATCTGATATTTTATGATATTAATGTGTTAGAAAACCCAATAATCTTTACATACAATCTATCTATGAAAGAAAGAATAACCTTTGAAGGAAGCAGATAGAAGTTTGATTTACCACTTTTGAGTTACATTGTTATACATGATAACTATGTTTTGTGTGTTGAACAAATGAATTTGTTTCTGTTAATATTTATATGTTAACAAGACTTTCTGTTAATATTTATATGTTAACAAGACTTTCTGTTAATATTTATATGTTAACAAGACTTTCATTTTCTTTTGCAGGATATATTACGGTGTAGAGTATTAACGTCAGGAATCTTTGAAACAAAATTTCAAGTGGAAAAAGTTAATTTTCAGTAAGTGCTTTTATGTACCAGTTTAGAAATCCTTATTTTGGGTTAGACTCAGCTACCTCGAAACAAAAATAGATAGTTGATTAATCCAGAAATATTTGATGATCACACAAAAAAAAAAAAAAAAAAAAAAAAAAACCAACGAAACAATATAGAACAACATATGGCCTAGGTCAAGGTTAAATTGGAGTTATCCTAGTCTTAAAAGAATGGATACACCTAACTGTATAAACAGATCATATGTAATCAAAGTATACCACACAACAAATATATCCACATATGTTACAGAAACAACTAGTGAAGTACTCTTTCATAATACCAATACAAATACATAATACATAGAAGAATAACAAAATAAGGAAAAAGAAACAGGATATTTAGAACAGTTTCAGATACTATGCCTGAGTTTTTCTGTGCATACCCTTTCTTAAGTGTTAAAAAATAAGGATCCAATTTCACTGTTTTGATTAAGGACACAGAATGTTGAACATCTAGTGGCAATACAGTTCATCCATGCATTGTACTCAGTGCAGCAACGAATATAGTGAAGCCAGTAAAACAAATATTATTATTATATTATTCATATGTTTTGGAGTTTAGTGTGACATCCATTTTCATTGAACTAGTACACAGTTTTGTTTAGGGGCCAGCTGAAGCCCACCTCCAGATGCAGGATTTTCTCGCTGTGTTGAAGACCCATTGGTGGCCATCAGCTGTTTTCTAGAAATTAGAAAAATATGTTGACTGTAAAGCCATACTTTGGTCAAATACATTGCTTTTACACCAGTATAACAGAACTCCTTTATCAGGACCCACTTTTTATACGACCGCAAAAAAAATTTTGTGGTCGTATATTGGTATGACGTTGGAGTCGTCGTCGTCGTCCGAAGACACATTGGTTTTCACACTCTAACTTTAGTTTAAGTGAATGGATCTCTATGAAATTTTACCACAAGGTTCAATACCACAAAAGGAAGGTTGGGATTGATTTTGGGGGTTATGGTACCAACAGTAAAGGAATAAGGGGCCAAAAGGGGCCAAAAATAAGCATTTTTGTAACTTCCAGACATAACTTGTATTCAAGTGTATGGATCTCTCTGAAATTGTACTGCAAGGTACCATACCACAAAGGGAAGGCTGGGATTGATGATGGGGGTAATTGCCTCAAAATTTTAGGAATTAGGGGCCAAAAAAGGGGCAATAAACAAGCATTTTTCTAGTTTCATGACAATAACTTGTGTGTAAGTGTATAGATCTTTCTGAAATTGTATTACAAGGTTCCATATCACAAAGGGAAAGCTGGAATTGAGTTTGGGGGTAATTGCCGAAACGTTTAGGAATTGGGGGCCAAAAAGGGGCCAAAAATAAGCATTTTTCTAGTTTCCAGACAATAACTTGTGTTCAAGTGTATGGATCTCTCTGAAATTGTACTGCAAGGTACCATACCACAAAGGGAAGGCTGGGATTGATGATGGGAGTAATTGCCTCAATATTTTAGGAATTAGGGGCCAAAAAGGGGCAAAAAACAAGCATTTTTCTAGTTTCAGGACAATAACTTGTGTGTAAGTGTATGGATCTTTCTGAAATTGTACTACAAGGTTCCATATCACAAAGGGAAAGCTGGGTTTGAGTTTGGGGGTAATTGCCCTACTTGTTTAGGAATTTGGGGCCAAAAAGGGGCCAAAAAACACATTTTTTCTAGTTTCCAGACAATAACTTGTGTTCAAGTGTATGGATCTCTCTGAAATTGTACTGCAAGGTACCATACCACAAAGGGAAGGCTGGGATTGAGTTTGGGGGTGATGAATCATAAGGGGGTTCAAAAATTTGGGGGGGGGGTTTCCTTTTTTTTTTCTTTTAAAATTTTCCATTTTAAGTTGGTTATTTCTGATTTATATTTAAAAGCAAATAAAAATGATATGGTAGGAGATACACACCAAACAGGATGTGTAAATTTTTATAAAATAAGTATTGTGCAATAGCAAGAAATTTTCAATTGCACAGTATTGCACAATAGCAAGAAATCTTCAATTGCACAGTATTGCGCAATAGCAAGAAATCTTCAATTGCACAGTATTGCGCAATAGCAAGAAATATCCAATAGCACAATATTGCGCAATAGCAAGAAATTGTCAATCGTACAGTATTGCGCAATAGCAAGAAATATTCAATTGCACAGTATTGTGCAAAAGAAGATACTTCGTATAAATTGCTTATTTCTTGACCAATTTCAATGGGGTTTCATTCTTGAATTCTTGGGGTTCTTTAATATGCTGAATCTAACCGTGTATTAAGTTTTTGGATTTTGGGCCCTGTTTTTAAATTGGTCCACATTGAAGTCCAAAGGGTCCAAAATTAAACTTTGTTTGATTTCATCAAAAATTGAATTATTGGGGTTCTTTGATATGCCGAATCTAACCGTGTATTTAGATTCTTAATATTTGGTTCCGTTTTCAAATTGGTCTACATTAAGGTCCAAAGGGTCAAAAAATGAAACTTAGTTTGATTTTAAGAAAAATTGAATTCTTAGGGTTCTTTGATATGCTGAATCTAAACATGTATTTAGATTTTTGATTATGGGCCCAGTTTTCAAGTTGGTCCAAATCGGGGTCTTAAATTAAACTTTGTTTGATTTCAACAAAAATTGAATATATGGGGTTCTTTGATATGCTGAATCTAACCATGTATTTAGATTTTTGATTTTTGGGCCCCGTTATCAACTTTGTCCACATTGAGGTCAAAAGGGTCCAAAATTAAACTTTGTTTGATTTCATCAAAAATTGAATTCTTGGGGTTCTTTGATATGCTGAATCTAACCATGTATTTAGATTTTGGATATTGGACCATAATAGGTGAATGTCCAATTTAAAATTTTTAATTCTTAGACCACATTCATTCTGTGTCAGAAACCTATGCTGTGTCAAATATTTAATCGCAATCCAATTGCAAAGCTGTATCAAGCTTGAATGTTGTGTCCATACTTGCCCCAACTGTTCGGGGTTCGACCTCTGCGGTCGTATCAAGCTGTGCCCTGCGGAGCATTTTATTATGTAATGCTCAAATGACATGTAAAATGTGACATATATAAATTTTTGTTTTTTAGGAGCAACAATGATAGGTGATTGATTGTTTATTGTTTACTTAATGTACAGTGGCAAATATTTCATCCATCAATAGGACAACTTATGATAGAACTACATATTAGATTGTTAAATCAATTTTGCTATTGGTTCACTTCAAAAAATGAAACCAAAATTAAAGATGTTGTAAATGATGGTACAATGCATGGATGGACAGGAAATAAAATGGCAATTTCACGATAAATGGAAGACAAGAAATAGCTTGCACTTTGCTTTTTACCAATTTGAAGGAAACGCTGAAAAATGAGCTTCAAGCATGAACACATGTAAAATAAAAATTTTCATTTTCCACTCTAATTAAAGAATGTTTAAGTTGTTATTATAGCACAATTACATTTTTTTATAGTATGTTTGATGTGGGAGGCCAGAGAGATGAAAGAAGAAAATGGATTCAGTGTTTTAACGATGTTACAGCTATCATTTTTGTCACAGCCTGCAGTAGTTATAACCTTGTTTTAAGAGAGGATGCTACTACAAATAGACTCAGAGAGTCATTAAACCTTTTCCAAAGTATTTGGAATAACAGGTAGATAGAATGTTGTTGTTTGTGCATCATAGATTCCATACGAAAATAAGAAGATGTGGTATGATTTCTAATGAGACATCTATCCACCAGAGTTCAAATGTTGTGGATATCCATGTCAGTATATAAAGTCATCTTGGAAAAGTTTCTGGCTGAAGAAAAAGAGACCTTCAGCATATTCTGGGAAGAGAAACTGGAAGACATTCAGCGTTGTGGCATGAAAAAGTTCTATTATTAGTACATGTTGCAATTAACTTTTAAGCAAAATATATCTAGTCCAATTGAAAAAAAAAATCAATTGGCCTCTTTTGCGGCATTTCTTTATTTGTCAACAATGAAATATCAATCCAAGTTCAGAAAAAAAAATATTTGGTTCATATAACATATTGCCAGTAAGTGGTAGGGATTTCTCTTCTGTTATTATTACTTAATATTTCTACACAATTCATGTGCTTTAAGTGTTGAATTTGAGTCAAAGAAGGTTTTTCATGTATATTGCTGAGTCAGAAATATTTCATGGAAGGATTGGAAAAGTCAATAATATGAAAATAGGAGATCTGAGGTATACCTAAATGAGACAGCAACCAGACAACTTAGATAACCGTTTGTCTTTCTATACAAATTTTAGATATTCTCTGTAGATTTTTTTCTATTCGATCTGTAAATGGAAAGAAATAGCCAAACACAGATACTACATAGATCGCTTGCAACCAAAGAGGGGGGTACACATGATTACATTAAAAAATATTTCAGGGATCAATACATGTATATTTGAAGTTGGCAAGTTACAAGTTGGTACTTAAAAACAACTTGATATTGATTGTATTTACAAGTCTATAAATTATAAGAGATCATCTGAGAATCCTCTACAATTTTACCAAATGGAATCTCATGCTAGCTTTTAGCTATGCTGTTCTTGACTTGTTTTAAAAATTCTCTCTTTTTTTTTCTTTTTCAGGTGGCTACGAACAATCTCCATTATATTATTTTTAAACAAACAAGACCTTCTAGCTGAAAAAATTAAGGCTGGCAAATCAAAGCTTGAAGATTATTTCCCAGACTTTAAACGATACCAAATACCTAATGATGGTAAGACACTATTGTCAGTGCTAAAAAATTACAAGTTTGATTTAGCATTTTGATCTAATTGGAATGGGATTCCATAAACTAACTGCCATGTGTAATAGTACACTGCTTATTAATTGATAATATTGTTGATAAAGATCAAAATATGAAAGTAAGATTAAACCCTGCGAATTCAAAATTAACAAGAATTTTCCATGTTAATTTTAATCGATGCAACTCTTATTTTGTCTCATTTTAATAAGGACGAATACCTTGCAATAGTTCTTATGTTGCTTGCTTTTGAAACAAAATAGAAATATTTTTAGATAATACAAATCTACTTTTTATCCCCCCGCCGTAGTGGAGGGGGCATTAAAATGTACCTTTGTCCGTCTGTACGTACGTACGCCCGTACGTCCCAAAATTGGTTTCTGTTCTCTAACTTGAGTTTGCCTCAACTAAATGTTATGAAACTTATACACAATGCTAATTACCACAAAACACAGATCAAGTTTGAATTTTGTTGGCGTCACTTTAACCGTTCTAGAGTTATGCCCCTTTATAAATGGAAAAATTGCAAAATTTTTACTTTCCGTTCCCTTACTTAAGTTTGCCTCAACCAAATGTTATGAAACTTATACACAATGCTTATTACCACAAAACACAGATCAAGATTGAATTTTGGTAGCGTCACTCTAACTGTTCTAGAGTTATGCCCCTTTATAAATGGAAAAATTTCAAAATATTTAGTTTCCATTCTCTAACTTAAGTTTGCCTCAACCAAATTATATGAAGCTTATACACAATGCTTATTACCACAAAACACAGATCAAGTTTGAATTTTGGTGTCGTCACTTTAACCGTTCTAGAGTTATGCCCCTTTATAAATGGAAGAATTGCAAAATTTTTAGTTTCTGTTCTCTAACTTAAGTTGCCTCAACCAAATGTTATGAAACTAATACACAATGCTTTTTATCACAAAACACAGATCAAGTTGAATATTGGTAGCGTCACTTTAATCATTATCGAGTTATGCCCCTTTATAAATCGAAAAATTGCAAAATTTTTAGTTTCCGTTCTGTAACTTAAGTTTGCCTCAACCAAACATTATGAAACCTATACACAATACTTATTACCTTAAAACTCAGATCAAGTACAAATTTGGGTAGCGTTCTTGAGTTATGTCCCTTTATAATGTTGTATGCAAGCGGGGGCATCATCTGTGTCCATGGGGACACATTCTCCATTTTTTTCTAACTTATATGTAGCTGATTTATATTTGAATTTTAATGGACAGTAAAAAAAAATTCAAAATGATTTAAACATTGTTTTCAATTATATTAAGATGCACATGATACTCTCATATATATGCTCATCATAATGGTGATTATTTCTCTACCAATGACATTTTGTTATGTTAAATGTACAAGACAATTGTCAGCGTCTTAAGATAGAATACTTCTAGCAGACAGGTTTATAAATGTCCAGGAATCAGAAAAACTCTTGTGTATTCAGATACACAAGTTACCATTTTCATTATCTTTATTTTTCATCACTGCTTTAGTTTGGTTTCACATAGGTGTCAAGTTTTTAGATGTCAATGGGAGTCTCCCAATTTAAAAACTTAAACGAAAATCTTTATCAGAATATTTTGAAAGAGAGGTAGTCTCCAACTTGGAAAACTGCTGGACAGTAACAGTGTATTGCAAATGATATAGTTATTAACGATTAAAATTATTTAAATATTGATTGAAAAAATCTTTCATATTATAAATTCATCTGTATAAAGTACAGTAATAAAACCAAGATGAAAATCTAATTAACCCAACTAGAAATTACCTAAGGGAAGGAGATCCCCCACTTGGAGGTTTGAAAGGTTGACACATATGCTTTCATTTTTAATACAGTTTGATTTGTTTTTGTTTAGTTTGCATATTTATTTCGTTTTTATTTTTGTCTGTTTTATTTTCATTTTCCTAGAAAACCAAAACACAGACCTATCAAATCTTGATTTTTACCCTCCAAATCATAGATGGGTTCAAAGTGAGAAATAGTCCATGTATATTTGTTGTTGAAATCTGTTGTTAACTTTTCAGTGAAATTATTCATGGGATACCAGTATTCATGCATTTTTGGGGGAATAGGTACACCACAAATTTAAACGTTTTAAGAGGTATAAATTTTCTATAAGTTTTGTTTACAGACTATGGCAAAACCACAAAATCAAATATCCATGAAAATACAAGTTTTCTTCAATCCATGAAAATTGGTATCTGCAAATATAAATGAATCCACAGTACTTAGCAAACATAGACTTTCTGTTACTTCAAACGGAAACTATTTGCAACAATATTATATTATATTGATCATGAAAGTATATAAAATCCAAGTTGCAATATTTTACTGGAAATGAAAGAGACTTATAATACGATCTTAACATTTAAGGAGCTTGATTTGTTGCCCAATTCACTTTCTGTTGTGGTTCATTGACAAAAAGCATACATCTTTGCACTAGATTAAGATGTTTTGTATGTTGATTTGCTTGTGTTGTTTGTTCCTGCATGTTTATTATTTTTTAGTTTTATCATTACTAACATCATAATCCTTATTTTATACATTGTGTAATCATTATTATTCATTGAGTTACAAGAAGAAGGTGCGATGAAAACCTATATTTGGAACCAGGTATTAAAAACAAAGTAAGGTCATACAATAAGTATGGTATAGTCTGGTCACCTTAGTGTATAAAATGTCACTGATAAGTTAAATAATTAAAAGGTGGATGGTTTACCACTAAGTATCAATGAAATTGACCTCAATGAATTTGTGATTACAAAATTCTAAAAGAGATGTTGATCCAGTTGACAGCAAGCATCAACCATGATGCAGATCAAACATATAAACCAGTACACATTGAAATACTGACATAACATGAATTTTTGGAAACTGTATGATTTATACATTTATGAACTCGGTATTTTACTATTTGAAGGAATTTTACTTTGTATTCTGCACAGCTGCAGTCATTAGTAAAGGAGGAGTTTTAACATCCCAAAAATTATAATCACACCCTTAGTCTTCTGCCGATGTCAGTAAATGTTGTGGGATATACTGTTACGAGACAGCAACACTGCAATATAAAAAAAAAAAATTGTTTGATTACATATAAAAGCAAGATATCAATATATATTTATTATTAATCATTGAACTTTATGATATATAATTTCCAGAATATTATCAATGTCTTGACCAATGAAAGCATTTACATGAAGTAATGTTGTACTATTTTTTTTTTCGATTCAGCTTGTGTAGATCCAGGGGAAGACGCAGAGGTTGTTAGAGCAAAATATTTCATACGTGATGAATTTTTGGTAGGTTCTATTTGTAGTGTGATGTCAACTTGGCTTACATTCCGCTGTTATGTCTGCTTTAATTGTGAGAGCGAGCATCTACTTGATATTTAACTCGTACCCTTATCCGTCTGTTAATGACATCCTATATGTTTTATATAATGGCTGATTATGGTTTTGAGTAAGATGTTACTTTGTACTACCCCCGTCCCCTCCCCAAAAAAAGATTTAAATTCATAGCATTGTTCACCATTGCTAATTTGAATTTATCAGAATAGTAATTATTGATTTTAAAGTTATTTTTTTATGTACAAAAGTTATGATATCAAGGCTTATTGTTCTTGTGGGCAACAATTGTCTTGTGTCAAAAGGCATGCCATTAAACCCATGTGTGATAAGTATCATTTCCATCGAGAATCTATAGAAGATATCAACAAAACATCTTCCGCATGAAATCAGTAGCATCACGGTTAGATTGGACATACAACTTACTTTACATGTAAAGAGTTTAAAAGGATTTAAAATTTCCGAGAAGTTTTAATCCATCATGTAATTTTTCCTTGATTATTTGTCTCGGATTCAAGAAAGAATTCAAAGTCGCGTCGTTTATTTTCCAACAAGAAAAGGAAATAGATATTTCATACACTGGAATGACTGCAATAACATGAGAAATTTTATTTAACAACAATGAAAAAATTAGGTAAGAACTTGCAGTTGAAATTTCTCTTTTGATTAATCTCACTCCACTAGATTAAATATATACTTATTTAGAAGTGATATTGCACACAAGTATTATATTAATACACACCTGTAGTACTAAATAAAAGTTCTCCTGCTTTGTTTGAACTATTAGCATTTGAAGTGATGCAATTAAACTTAACTCCAAAATTATTTTAATTGGTAGTTATTAGCACTTGTAGAGTGATTTGCCAAAATTGAGTGGATTTGGGTTTTTAAAAAACATTTTAGGATATTAATTTTAATTGGTTAGTGCACAAACAAAATATATAAGAAAAAATTCTGATATGATTTAGAATATTAGATTGGTGTGTTTAGTTTTAGAGGCATATGTTTGTTTAATGAAAAGTGTTCAATTTTGATTTCACTCTGAATTTAGATTGAAATCTTTTCTTCAAGTTCCAGTGAAATGCAATCTTTATACAAAGGCATTTACCAATGTAGCTTCTCATCTCACAATTAAAGCACAGAAAACAGTGATGACATGTTCTGCTGGCTTTCAATGTTTTCTCACATGATTTACAATTTAATATGTTTTCAGATAGCAATATATTTTAAATAGAACCTTTAGAATAGTAGTAGTTGCAGTATTTTACCTTTTTTTTGCCATTCTTCTAATTTCTCGTCATATTACTTATTCATACAAGACATTATATAGACAAAACATCTTAATACATTTAAAAATATCAGCCATTTCAAAACCACACTCAGAAGATTAAATCTATGCTTTTTTTCATGTTAATTATAAATCAAGTAAAGATGCATATATTTATTTTGTATTTCTTATACTGTGGATTCATTTATTTTTTCGTGGATTGAGGAAAGATTGTATTTTCGTGGGTATTTGATTAAGTGGTTTTGCCAACATAAAGAAAATTTGTACTTCGTTGAACATTTAAATTTGTGGTTTACCGTTACCCACGAAATCCATGAAAATTAGTATCATGTGAAAGATTATAAATCCACAGTACTTTGCTACCACTAAACAATTGCCTTTCTATGCTGTACAAGCTTTTTAAACAAGCAACAATCAATAGTTTAAAGATGAGAAGTTGGCAAGGTGTTTTATGCTCAAATATCCTGTCAACAAAAGTCTCCATTATTTTATATTATTTGCCAAAGCTTTTTAGATTTCTAGTAAACAATTGCCACCATAATTTCATATTTTTGTAGAAACTATTCATTTATTTGCTGTAAGTTTTCATTCTGTTTTAGTTAACTTATTTTTTTGTATTATTTATTTGCTTTATGTGCTACATTAGCTTATAACTGGATATAGAATGTCTGAAGTGGTGAGTTTTCAGTTGTAAGACAATGTTTCTACATTTGTTTGTTTCTATCTTGTTTTCCTTCTATTGATTTTTTATCCAAACTTTTATTGTTGTGTTAAATATGTTAAAACCTTTTTACTTAAATGTTTTATTACTTTGAAATGTTACGACCATCATGGTCATTTGCCTCAATTGTTTGTGGTCATCAGTTTGATCCCCAGCTTGGTCAAACCAAAGACTTTAAAATTGATATATGTTGCTTTCAGCAATTTCGAGTAAGAACGAAGATAGCCAATTTTGAGTTAAAATAATGTGTAGTGATTAGGTGAAATGCCCTCCAGCATAGTGTAACTAGTAGAGAGTTGTAGGTCAGGTTCAGAATATTGAACTATTACAAAGCAGGGTTCATATTCTTATCACACATACATTTGCTCCTCTTAAATAAATTTAGTATTTGCAGTTGTTGGTCTTAAGTTACAAAATGATACTAAAAGGTACAAAAAAATCTTGCATGTTTAGAAAATAAAGATATTTATTTGTTTTTATTGAGGGTTGGTAAGAAGAAAAAATCTGAAACCCTATGACGGACAATCAAAGTTCAGTGTTTGTTTACTTCTCTCTGTTGTTCCTTATCATTGCATTTATAATTTAATAACAAGTAAAAAAAAGCAAAACAGCAGAAAGCAATGTTTTCAAGGATTTAAAGAAAACGAAAACACATTTATAATTGGTCGTTTACATTGTAATACTGTTGTTCCTCTGTCCTTTTGATGTAAAAACTTCTATATGTGGGTAAGTGTTCTTATCCTTTTGATCATTTTCATAAAAGATATATAACTATATATTTATTTACATTCCAAATGTACTACTAGAAGTCCAGGAGTTAAGTATGAACTTCTGGTTATATGTCACATAATTACTACCTAGCCCACTGTAATTTGGTCTTTAAAAATTGCTATTTTACGTGTTTAAAAACATCAACATTATTTTGCAAAATCTGTGATTTATCCTTTGTGACTACAATACTGGCCATGCGAGACCTTCTTGGGTAGTCAAGGTCCTTAAACACTCCAGTCATAAAAGAGTTGACCAAAAAGTGACTGTTTATAACTGTCAGAGACTGAACTGTGAAATCCAGTCGTAGACAGTCATCAACAGTCATTAATAGTCCTTGACAGTCAAGATAGAGTTCAAAAAGACTCATTACTTGTTTCAATGAATATCAGTTGTATTTAGTCAAGTGAAGTGATTGGAATGAACTGTTGAAAAAAAAACTTGAAGTTGCACACAGTCCTTGTTTGAAAATTGAAATATAGTTTGGAATGGCAAGTCATTTTGGTTTATAGTGCTAAACTGGAAAATTAAATTTTCTGATGCAGTTAAAGATTACTGTGTTAACAAAGAACACAATGTCCACTTTTATGCAAAATTCCCTTATTGCATGAATGCAGTTGAGCAAAAAGCCACTATACATACTTTTGTTAGTATAAAAACTTGCATACATTTGGAATTGACCTAAAGCAGCCTAGTTGAGAATAGTTATTTTAAAAATACTCCAATCATTCTATTCTGGATGTTTGATTTTTCGTCTCGGCTGTGATGGAAGTTGTAAAGGCGAGACAGCAATCATATAGATTCATTTTGCAATATTTCAGGTTCAGTCAGTGGATTGAAGTTTTATTAGGGATCATTTATTTGTCAAACATTCATGGAATTTCACAACACTTGAACAGAAGCTTCTTCATTATCAAGAAATAGTTTTTTTCTTCATTTCTTCATATTTTAATTAGAAATGGACTCCTTGACAAATCTTTTGTTCTGTTTCTTAAACCATCAAAACATCCTCATCAAAAGCTGGAATTTTGAGCAAGCCAATCTTCCTCTATTTTACTGCTGATGTTTAAGAGTTTGACAACATAGGACCAGCTTAATGGAAATTAACACTTATATTGACATTTGTGGTAATGCAATAAATGCAATTGCATATTGTCAAGTTTTGTGTATCACAACATGCTACAGGATACTGTGAAATCATAATTTAATACAAAACTCATGATTCTTCATCCCTTCACAGTTTGCCAGCAAGTGAAGGGGATTTATTGTTGTGCCCTTTCATTTTCTTCCGTCGTTCTGACCTTCCCCAAGTATAACAGTTGTTTAGATTTTAATTACATAGCTTGAGATACATTTGACAAATTTTTTGGTATAAGATATATTGACAAGTTCTAGATGTATATTGGTTTTGTCCCAGTTGACATACATTTGGCATTCTTTTGACATTTATACTTGTCCTGATTTTTTGGAGTAAAGATTTCATTCTGGCTGGTTAGCTTTATTAGCCTGTGATAGTCGAGGACCAACAACATAGTTGAGAAAGGTGAACATTCTTTAGATCCTTTAAATGTTCATGTCAGGCAATTTATTAATATTATAAACTCCGACGCTGAATTTACTAATAAAATTTATGTGTACTACTTGTATTATACTTGTAAAGTAAAACATATTATAAATAGTTTCACAAGTTGCAGAAAATTTTGTATAATGGATGAACCTACAGTTATGGACAAAGGGAGATAACTCAAATTCAGCTATTGCCTAATTATGTTTTTGTTACAAAGCAATGTTCACAATACAAAATGAAGGCAAAATTTACTCCCTTAATGCTCACTTTCATTTTCTCATGCCAGATTTTGGTATGCACTTATTTAAATGCACCATATTACAGTCTATAAGAATAGCAGATTCAGAAGCATCTCTGTTCCTGATTGTATTAAAAAACAATTTTTTTGGCTTTTGTGTTCAGTAGATTTTTGTCTGCGTTTATGATTGTAATTGTAATACAATGGATCATGCAATGGTGTACATCAGATTTTAATCAGTGTTACCTATTGTACCTGGTGTACTGATGGTTGGTAATGGGCTCTGGATTCATTCTGTTGACCTACTTTTGAAAGAATAGGGTTCATTGACATTACAATTTTTCTGAATTTTGTACTTGTTCTGCCTTTATCTTCTGTACTGAAGTACATACTTTAGTTTAGGCATTGAATTTTAATAAAAATAGAAATATATTTAATTGAATAGAAACTTCTTTCTGGTTAAAGAATTAAGTGTCAAATTTAGCCAAATTGTTTTCCATTTGTTTTGTATAATTTGTTCAGATTTTCATGACAATCACACAAGCTTTCCATAATTAAAATATAATATTTTACTTATCTTAATTGTTTTGTTGATTAAAACTAATACACTGTATAAGTACAGTCAATTCCTACTATTTGCATAGCCTATTTTGTTAAGACAAAATTATGCAATAAAACAAAGTTTGCTTATATCCGACAATGCAAAATTATGGAGTCAAACAAGATAGATATACATGAAATCCCAAAAAGAAAGATGAAGAGCTCTGATTACAATGTTATTTATGAACTAGTAAGCAACATATTCTTTTTAAATTGGATTCTTTTGATTACCTTTGAACTTGTCAAACTTGAGATATTGTCAATGATGGAACAGTATAAGGAAATACATGTACAGTCAAACCTGTTATAAAGGTCACCTCTTTAAAGCAAAAACCTATCTTGGCAGATCACCTTCTGCTTTTCCCGCTGTAGTAATACTTATGCATTTTGAACCTTAAATTGAAGGTAATCTCTCTTGTAAGGTCAGTTTTCTCTGGTCCCAAGGGTGACCTTTATATACAGGTTTGACTATATATTGTCATTGATGGAGCAATACAATGAAATACACAACATGAGAATATTTGAAAGTTCAGAAAATAATGTAAACTGCAGGTGTAAGGAGAATATGAATATAAGAATATTAAGTGTTGCACCTTATATTGCTATATCTATAGGGAGAGGGAGTTGGTTTCACTTTTATCCAAGTACATTGGTTATTGAGACAACATTGTAAAAATTTCTTATTATTATAACTGAACAAAATAAAATCCCAGAAAAAAATCCGTTCATATGGTGGCAAGTTACTTAAGGTATCACAGGTATCAGACTATTGTTCTAAAAAATTTATTTAGTTACATCTACAAAACTTTTAATTTTCAGTTTAGATGATGGGGTGGGCGGTTGATGTCGATGAAAAGGGAAATGATCTCTTTTGTAATAAAATTCATGGATTAAATAATGTAAAATTTTGTTTATTACCCGGTACCCTATTTTACCATTAACATGCTTGTTTTATTGTGTTGCGCTACTGTCTCATTGATGTCTATCTCACATATATATCCGTATATTATAAAACATGAGTTGTTAGATAACCTTAGCATACAACACAGTTTTTAAGTAATGTATTGACGTAAATCTATGTTTCATGTAAGTTTTTGCTAATTTTGATGTTGAGTTGTTGATTCTAACAAGGCATGGAGTGATGTTTATTTCTTTTTAACTTTTCAGCGGATAAGCACATCAAGTGGAGAGGGTCGACATTACTGCTATCCACACTTCACATGTGCTGTTGATACAGAGAACATTCGGAGGGTATTCAACGACTGTCGCGACATCATTCAGAGAATGCATCTGCGTCAATATGAGTTACTGTGATCTTCAATATAAAACTTAGCAAAACTGTTTCCCTGTTGTGGGAACAGACCAACACATGGCGTGATATAAAATAAAAGAATTGCTTGTGTATAGATTTAACATGTACATTGTATAAATACTGTACACACTTGGACAACTTACAGTGTATAGTAACAGGATTGCTTACCGTTAAACCTCATCAAGGATTTGTTATAGAAAGTGCTTTATACAACTGTCGGGCAGTTGTGGATGGGACTACACTGAACTCGGTCCTATAATTGTACTCTTTAGTGAGAATATGTTTGTTTGTTTTCTACAGTACATCAACAAATAACTTCATTGAAGAATGTGCATTGTGATCATTTTATTTCAGTTGTAAAAGTGCTTTGATTGGATAATTTTAAAGATTTCTTGCATATTTATTCTTAATTCTGATTGGATACATATTTATTCTTAATTCTGATTGGATACATATTTATTCTTAATTCTGATTGGATACATATTTATGCATACTTCTGCAACTGCATGACCACAAGAATGTTTTTGCTTGGAAAGTCATCTGTATGAAGAAAGCAAAAAACAGGAAGATGAGAGCAGTGAAGATTATAAGTAATAACTTTGGGGGTTTTATCCCTCCTGAAACATTTTGTTATTCAGATCTTTGTCATGATATATATTTTGTGCTCACATCTGTAGAAAATGCATATACACATATGTTTCTCATTCTCTCATTAGTTTTAGATATTTTGCTTCTATGAAACTTCAAATTTTTGCACACGATTTTTCTGAGATTTTAGTACCAGAATGTTCCATTAATTATCATTTAATTTTGATATTCTATTTCATTATTTAATTTCAATTTAAAGAAAAATCTGAAAAATGTATAAATAATTCCATTTTCCACTGGAATTTTACTTTTACTAGATTGAAACTGTTACAAAAACTTACCTGCTTGACATGCCAATATTATTCAGAGATGTCTGAATTACCCCTGTAACATTTTGTCGTTATTTCCATCAGAAATATACATAAAGCAATAAATTTATGTGATAATTGTTTGGACATTTTTCTAAAAGTAAAGATCTCTTACTGCAAAGGTTTGTTTTTATTTGTTTGCTAAGGTTATTGGATCCATAACTCCTGCTTCCTCCATCAATAGAAACTGGTGGCCATGATAGAGCCAAGGTTGCCGAAAAACAAGTGGCATTAAAATCTCAATAAAAAAAACATGTATGTTCTGAACCTGTGAATGAAATTTCATTTCAAGGAATACAGACCCAGGAATCTTAGACTAGTGTTCTGGTGAAGGTAGTTTTTGCAGGGAGAACTTATTTAGCTTGTTTTTGCAATATATTTTACCCAAGACTTAAAGGCAAATATCCAAGTCATGTTTTAACATATGGTTGGCAGAGCTCTCATTTTAACTGCAGAATATTCTTGATTTTCTGCAAACAAAATATTATTAGCAATTTACTTGGGTATTTATTACAACAAAACTTGCATTTGATAAACTGAACATACACAGTGGAAAACATATGGCTTTTCTTATGATAGATTTGTGAAAAAAATAATTGAATTAAATAAAAAGAGAATTTAAGATTGGCATTAATAATTGTACATCATATACATGTCCATATGTATTTACTGTTATTTGTTTATGTACTGTATAGTTACTGCAAATGTATATGTTTACCATATGTGAAGATCATAGTAATAATCAAGAAAATCGTGTATATCGTTTTCTGTTTCTTAGAGTGGATCTTCATATACATGTACCATCCATAACCCATAGCATTGTGTCATACATACAAGTGTATTTCTCGTTTATTAGAGACAATTGGCCTTAACTTTATTTTTTCAATTCATTTTTTTTCTTCTGTAGAATTATAATGTATTGCTGTTTGGTATAGTTGTTATAAGTTTGGTGCCCTGATTATTATAAATATCGTGTTGAATACTGCAAAATACTCTTGAATCTTGTCAACAGAGGTTTTTTACCCTTCTGAAGACAGAGAGTTATCTTATTGCTTTGCTTTATTGACCAGTAAGTTGAAATCTCATTCGGACCAATTAATATGTTGTAAAAGTCCAGTTTTAAAATGTGCTCAGAATTGAATTGAAATAATTTTTTTAAACATTCTGCAGAAATAAAATCCATGCACACTATTTAAAGATGTGTTTAAAAGATTATAATCTGTATTAAAGGGATACAAAAAACCCCAAACAAACAAATATTCTAATTGCCAATCAAGGTGCCCAAAATAAGTAGAATAATTCCATCATAATTTTCAAACATATGAAAAATAAAATAAAAATAAAGACAAGATCCACCATTGATGATTTGTACAAAATTATAATGAGCTGACTTTACTATATTGACTGGTTGTTCAGATAACATTAATAAAACTTGGCTGCCTGTGAAATTTAATTTGAACTATTTTTGAAGGAAGTTTTAGAATTCCCAATTTCTTTTTAAATGGCAGTCAGACATGTTAGAACTAGATTTTTTTTCTCAAAACTTTCACATTAAAACTAGTGTAGGCATGTTGACCTCTCAATGTCATTTGTTTTTTTTTTGTGTTGTTAACTTGCTGTCTCATGAAGGCCTTTTATTCACATCATGCTAAAACAGAAGTACATGTAACTCAAACTTACAATACGCATGTAGTTGTTGCAAAAAAGTTGAAATGTTGAAACATTTTAATAGTTTGAATTTTAGTTCAGTTGTAAATTATTTTGAAATAATAAATGAACAGAAATTTTCAATCTTGAAAGTAATCTAAACACACATTTTAAAATTTAAAATTCACTCTGTTTTGTCACAACTGAGTATTTGTTTACTAAAGTTAGATTAGTGAAATTTGGCATTTACCATGTTTACTACCGTACCCAAAATTGTGCAAGTAAATAGTAAGTAATTACTTAAATGTGAGATCTTAAGTTTTAAATCCTCATTATTTATTGAATACATTTATCTAAGTCATTTTGACAACCATTTGGGATGAGAAATTCTACATTACCCAATCGCTTTCTATGGCTTTCAACAGTGAGGGAAACCTTCTTTTCTAAGGTATTGAGAATGTAATGTGGAAAAAATCAAAGGAGTTACCTAATTTATAACATAATTGTTAAACAATATGGATGAAAATGACAACCATAAGATTACAGGATCTGGCTTTGGACTTTGATTAAATGTGTGGTGGAATAAAAAATGTTTATCCCTACCCTAACCTGAATGAACAATGGTTTGAAGCCATATGTAAAAATCAATAGAAATGAACTTATCAAAGAGCTTCCTCTTCCAGGAATATGCTTAGTATTTACCACTGGACATTCATAAGCAACAATCAGTATAATCAAAGATATTATTTCCTATAAATTTTGAGCAACTAAAATAAAACATCAAGAGGATCCTGTACTATAAATACTGAAGTTATATAACTGTACCAATACAAACACCTGTTAAGTACATATGCACCTTCATGTATATTATAAAGTAGGATTGATAAATGATGACCTGATAGTAGGTGACAGACAGGTATTATCAAGCACCAGCATCTTATTCATGTTTTATTCTGATGAAATTATTAAAGGATTACTATAGATTATGGAGTCTCCTGAATCTCACTGTGCTTTGGACATTGTTGAGATTTGTCAGGGGTTAAAAATAGGATATCCACCTAAGTCCAGTTCTTTCCTATTAAAAGCTCTTGAAGTTTCAAGGTATAGTCGGTTGAGTTCCATTCATGCTTATCTTTTTATGAAACTACTAAAAATTTGGCTAATAATCTTGTGAAAAGCTTATACATTGTAAATTGTCAATTCCAGGCAACAAGTTTTCTAATTCATAGCATATGGAAAAAATCGAAGGGATTTAAAAGTGATTAGGAGGAGTTAACATTATGAGTCAAGAAAAATCCTTTACATTGAAAAATGTGCAGTTTTGTTGTACATACAGCATGTACAGTGGAATGTCATATAAAGATAACTTTCCTAGCTTCTGAAGCAACAAAGTGGGGCAGACAATGCATAAATATGATTCACTTTAGATATTATAGGTATGCATGATCAGGGAAATAAACAACTTGTAAATTACTAGCATATACCCAGTAATTAGTGGTAGACGTACATTTGCAGTAAGGCTGGAAATGTTGAGAGATTTCATATATCATTTAATGACTCTGCCTTGTTTCAATAGCCTTGGCTTTTATGTTGAAACAAGGTCAGAATATATCTGTTCATTGTTGGCTGTTTACGGCCAAACGATTCACAGATTTTAATGAGTGTTCGATGAATGCATGGATAATAGGTTTGTGTTTGTTTGTGAGCATGCAAGTGAAATTGTGTGGAGGAATACATGAAAATGAATGTATGTGTGTGTTGTCTATGTAAAATTTGCACACTTGTATAAAATATGTGACATGAAACCATTGTATAAGCATGCCTAGGTCATTATGGTATTACTTGTTGCTTTGTATCCTGATGATAGATTTGTGATTTTGTGATATTCTGATACTTTTGTGATAACAAGATACATTGGTTATAGTTAAGACATTTACTAAGCCTGTCAAGTTCAAGTATGTATGCTGATAAATATCAATTCCTAAAAAAATAGAGTAAAATGGGGTATCCTAGCTATAAACTTTTGTTAAATAAACATTTAGTATAAACATTTAACTTGTTTGGCCTTACTGTAGATAGAAAATAGGATTTGATAGAATGACAAATAATTTAGGCTCCATTGATGTCTATGGTGGCAAAAAGAGGGTGGTTGACACGTTTTGATACATGTCATTCCTGTCCTCGTAATTCTTAGCCTTAATGTACAATATACGAAACGATTATTAATAAAAAAAATGCATATATGGGAGGGAATCTAGGGCTGGTTTAAGAAATATTTTTGTGACCAATTCAGCTAGTTTGCATTCAATAAGATATGATGAAATCTGAATTTTTACAACTAACATTTTCCCATAGTTCATAGTAAGATGCTTCCTTATAGCAATCAAAAACTTGCATATTTGAGTTTAATTTAAAAAAAAAGGTATAATTTGGACATGCAGTCCAGAAAGTAAGTGTAGGTATAAAGTATTTGAATGACATGTTTTAAAAAAGGAGGTTACCTTTTGGAATTAAAATCTAATAAGATTTGGGAATTTGCTTGTCCTGAAAGAGTTTAAAGAGTACATGTATTACTTATCTAGTATGGAAAAAGTGCAGAGATGCCCCTAGGAATGTATGTTCCATCCAAAGCTTCAACATACTGGTTGGTACAACTCTGATTTTTCAATTGTAAAAGTAGTTTTTATTAATTACAATAATTCGGCATGGAGGGAATAATCAAATGTCTTTGTAGTTTATCAGAACAACATTTTTCCTGTAGCTTATGTAGGTCTGTGGTTCTCTCTGAGAACTCCATCTTCCTCCTCCAACAAAAACTGACCACCACAAAATAGTACAATAGTACTGAAAGTGGCATTAAATACCAATCAATCAATCAATCTGTAGCTTATCATTACGTGATGATATTGACATAAACTACACAGGTCTCTGTTGCTGATGATTTTTAAATATTAGGTGAACGGTATGATTAAATAAGACTGGCCCATGGAACGTGTAAATAAAAAGGTGCTCGTATAATAAGAATAAGGCTGAAAGATATGTTACCAGGGTACAAAACAACATGTTATTCACCAATACTGACAAAGTGTTGTTACGATACTATATCTGTTGAGTGGTGTATGCTAAGGTTGACTTTTTTTAATCATTAGTTAATGCTATGGTTGAATTTTTTTCTGTAACCTATTTGTTACAATGATTTTGTTGACAGATATATATATATCAGATAGAAATGTCTTATTTATACAATCATGCAATTTGCTAAAATATATTGATAGGATATGAGTAAGTCTCTTATTATTTTTTGTGCATTTTTTTCTGCCCACATGGGCGGATATGTTTTACAAGGGCAGTGTGGTTTAAGAAATTGTCCGCCTGTCTCTTGTTTAAGATTGACATATATTCAGGACATTTTTGTTTTTATAAAAGGGATGCAGAATTACCATACAGATTACATGTTTTAATGTACTTGGAATTTTTAAATACCGCTGCAAATTTTTGTGGCGGTAAAACTTTTTTATTGACTGGGCATAAATTGTACAAGTATGGTCAGGTTTCACCAGTTCACAATTTTTAAAATACACAAATGCAGGACATGAGAACAATTTTGGAAATTACACACCTATTTTAGTACTGCACATTTTTTTTTTGTAAATGGCAGTGTATATCTTAGGATATACATTGTAGTGTAATATGTCAGATCTAATGTGAAAGACAGCAACAAATTGTATGAACTTTTATTTAAGTAATCAGTTGAAATCTTAAACTATTAAAACTTTTATAAGAAATAGTTGCTTTTTCTGAAAATAAACAAATAAAGGTGAGAAAAAAAATACATATCTGATAAAAAAGAAAAAGGAAAATGTATAGAGAGCTAAAGTTTATGACTGACAGTTTTATTATTATTTTTTTTATTTTTAAGTCATTTCTTACCCAAAATTACCAGAAGGTTGATTGATCACTCCACAAAAAAAAAATAATATACAGGGAGCCAATCAAAAACCATATGTCAGAAAAAGGCAGGCAATATAATGGCTGAAAGAAGAAAAGATGAAACAACAATCCACACAGCACTACACAGAAAACTGATGACCACCACTCAAAACTTAGAGTGGAATTGAATGCACCTATTTAAAGGGGAAATTTGTATCTTTTCAATGAAGCATTGGAAGACATGTAAACAGTTAGTCAAGTCTATTCATTCAGGTATTTGGTCACTTTGGCCTACATCTGCCTTAGGCAAGGTTGACTTTAAAATTAATTTGGCTATTCTTTTGAGGTCCTTTTTGTTCATAAAGCTAATGTTTCTATGTATTTACACATCCCTGACTTTCAAATTTTAGGTTTGACTATTCCTGATGAAGGTTAGTCCTAAAAAACTTCTTGGAGATGCAAATTTAATAAAGTGTTATTTTCATAATGCTTATAGTTTGATGAATGGTCATCTACACAGAAAATTGTTTCCTATGTTCAGGAAAAGTCGCTGGGTATAAATTTCCATTTCCTTACAACTTTGCTTTATAGAGACATGATTTTATGGCACTAGTAAGCATTTATCCCTGTAAAAAAATGAGAATACAATGATGAGAAATTACTGTGTTCTTTTACACAAGAAATTCACAACGGATCAGCATCAAAGTATACAGATAAATGTATTAGTCACAAACCATAGCTAACCACATCCTCTTCAAAAGCACAACTGAATATTCATGATCTATTTACAGATCGGTAAAAAAGATAGTTTCATTTAACTACTTGACCCACAAATTTGATTGACAAGGTTTCTATTGTCCACAAGTTATTGCTATAGGTTTTGAGATTCTTCAAGCTCAATTTCATGTAGTTTGATAGAACACATGTCAATCTATCACAACCAATAGAAACTTGTCGAATCTTACTAATAGAACTAGTAGTCAATATAAAACTAAATATGATGTTCTATAATCCAATAATAACATTTAAGTGGTATTTTTATGCCCAGCACCACAACAATATACAGGGAAATTTCATTCACTTGAATTTCACATGAATTTAGATTTATGTGAAAGTCACTTTTTCACCTCAAACTAGCTTATATGTGAAACTCAGGTGAACTGATTTCAAGTGAATCTCATTTTTTTTTCACGTGAATTTGTAAAATAAAGTTATTCAAATGACATCTAAATTTTCAAATTTGATTAAAATCATGAAAAATAACAATTTTATTTTGTAAAGTTCACATGAAATTCACGTGAGAATTTTCATGGTTCATTGGACAATGTTGAGTTTTGCCGGTTTGGTCTTTATCTCAGATACTATAACATTATAGGGCCACTTTGTTTGGTGTAAGGTTTATATGTCTGTCTGGCAGGGTTCATCTGACCTTGACCTCATTATCATGGATCACTGATAATGTTATGTTTATGTGAAACTTGTAGATAAACCTTCTTTAGACTTTTAACATAAATTCATTCATGATAAGTAAAGCAAGCGAGACATTACAAGTGTGTACACACTTTATTTTTAAATCATTCAAATATGACATAAACAAAAAAAGACCAATTACTAAAATAAAGAAAACACTGCTTTTTGGAACCTCTAGGAATATAAAAAATAAAAAGATGTGGTACTAGTATGATGCCAATGAGAAAGATAACTATCCTCCAGAGTTCAAATGACTTAGATGTAAGCAACTATAGTTCAACGTCCTGCCTTCAATAATGAGCAAAATCCATGCCGTATAATCAACTGTACATTCCACAGAGACATCTCTAATGACTATGGACAGGCACATTATTAAGCCATAAAGAATACAACAAGAAAGCATGTGAAGAATTTTGCCTATGCCAAAATTGCATTATAAAATGCCCGTACATGACAAAATGTGAAAGAATTCAAACAGTCTACTTTATAACAAATCAATAATCTAATAACATATATGACAGACAGCAACGAACGACAACACTCAATTATATTGAAACTTGAGACAAGCAACAAACTCTACCAGTATGGAATAAAATAGGAAATATTTTAAAATTCAAAAGTAGAGAAGAGAATTTGTCATCGACAATTATTCCAAGTACAAGTATCTTGTAAGGTTGTTAAACATGTATTTATTGTGTATCTGTAAACTTTAAAAAAATGATGGTGCAAATGTGTGCTAACACTCTAATTACATGATATTTTATAATGTCAGCTAAAACTAATCATACAGCTGCAAAGTTTACTGCTTTATTAATCGTTTTAATAATTAAGTGTCCAATGTAAATGTTATATCATAGATATTTTCAGTCATAGCTAAATAATTTCAGAGATCTGTGTGTAGAGCTTTGTCTGGACACAATGGTATATCATCAAATGCTACATGTAGGGAGAGTGTGACACTCTTTTCATGTTAAAAATAATACACTTTTGAGATTGACACCTTTTTTTCTTTCAGTGCTTAACTTTTTTAGTAAATTTAATATTTCACTTTATTATCCCCTATTTAAGGGGTTCTTACTCTAATTCATACACTTTTACAATAAAAGAAGGAAAAATATATACTGGAAAATAAGAATTGAGGGACAGCATGTATTACAACTGTTAAAATAAATCTCTCATGTAAAAATGAATATTTTCAAGATGTCAACACAATTTAATACAGCCAAAATGAACAAAGTTTCGATGGTATTAAAGGTGATAAGCATTAGTGGTTCCTTTCATAGTTTAAGTACAGAGTGGTTTTACTGTTGACGACTACTATACACATTAGGGTTTCAGACAGTTGAAACCGCCACTTTAAAATTGTGATGGAAATGTATTTTTTTATTGTACAGCGGCAAATATTTCACGCTGGATGAGGACGAATCAAACAATACATCAAATAATTAGGTACTGCAATTAGACTGACAGGGACGGAGTACTGGACATTTAGACTGACAGGGACGGAGTACTGGACATTTAGACTGCAGTTTGTGGACTTAAATTTTACTTGCATCAAGCTACTTGAAAAATCCCCCAAAAATTGTTGTAAGGGTATTTTTCAAGTAGATACTGTATAACACTTTCACCACTAGGTATTTGATTGAACATAGATTCCAAGTAAACTTGGTTTGTATTTAAACTTGGTTTGTATTTGATATATTCTGACATATGCAGGCTCCTTTTGTGGTGTGTAATTTGTATCAAATCTGACTAGAACATCTATCCCATACCAACATAACCAATACATTTATAAATGTATAAAAGTAAAGGACAATTCCAAATACTACAGAAAATGAAAACTAAAATGATTAATCAAGCAAGGAGCAATTATTAAGCCCCTACAGCAAGACTCTAAATGGAATGGAAAATGATAGGTGTGCTAACAGGCACTTTGTCTCTGAAAAAATTTACCTATATACTTTAAAATAGCATTAAAGTAAAAATAGCATTAAAGTAAGTAGGTAAAATTTGTTCAGAGACAAGTGCCTGGGGTTGTGCTGCATTAATACAACAAAATTGTCAGAGTATTTGTATATTAGTATGTGTTTCTACAAAATAGCAATTGATAAAAAAGAAAACTAAAAAAGTATTTGTACCTTTAGATGTTGCTAAGTCCATATTGTGATTTGCCACTCAAAAGTTATGCCAATCACTGTTTGTAGATGTGTTTTTTGTATGGAAGTCCCAGATTATGTGGATTAAAAATGTTTATGGGATGGTAATTGATATTCACCTCTGACTATGGAACCGTTTTAAAGAGAAATTTGTGTCATTTTTTTTCAGCGAATTTCCTACGTAATTCTGACAAACAAGTCCACCCAAAACAGACAACTGAATATCTAGGCAATACAAACACTACCCACTTGATAGGGGTGAACTCGTGTGCTTCGCAAGGGTCAACCTTTCCACTAAATATACTGGTCAATTCCTGTTTGTAGTCACAGTGGCTTCTCGGGCAATTTTCTTGTAGTTGAATCTTTTTCTACAGTAATAAAGGATTTTCATTTTCACTAAGCTGGCTAAACATTTGTTTTACATTTGTCATTTTGGGGCCTTTTATAGCTTACTATGCGGTATGAGTTTTGCTCATATATATATAGTTGAAGGATGTATTTATTTTTTAGCTCTTACCAGACCAGTTACTAGATCTTACTAGAATATTCTTATGAAGAATCATCCTGACCCAAACTCAACCCAACACCCTGAAACACCATGAAAAGTAAAATGATTTTCCCTTAAAAAGGGAACCCTGTAGCATTGACCTGACAAGTTTTTTTTGTATATTTTCAAAGGTAATAAATAATTCCCTTTTAGCTCACCCGAAGGGTCAACAGAACTATTTTCATCACTTGGCGTCTGGCGTCAGTCATCATTGTTTTTTAAATTTTACAAATTCTCCTCTGAAATTCCTAGGCCAATTTGAACCAAGCTTGGTCATAATCAAAATTTGGGTATCTAGTTTAACTTGAAAATGTATCCGATGATCGCGCCTACTAAATTACATGACAGTTCACTCTTTACACGAGTTGTTGTTGCCCTTTAATGACGATTTTTTTTTACCCTTTTTTAATATGTGTTCGTCAAAAACTATAGAAGACAAAAAGAAACTTTAATTCTACTTCTTGTAAAAATTATTGCCCTTCAATGGCAATTTTACCCCAGTTGTTTGTATTTTGGAAAAAAGCTAAAGTAGATGGAGAGAAACTGATCAGCAATTCAAGATTAACAAAAAAAATAGATCACAGTCATGAATCATATGCTAGTTTTTAATGTTGGAGAGAGGCCATTGATGAATATGCAAATAGACCCAGGTGAGCGACACAAGGCTCTTAAGAGCCTTTTGTTCACCTAAAAATACAACGCTAAATTTTGGTTACTAGTACATCCTACAAAAAATGTTTCTTTAATTGCTTTTGGTCCATATCCACAAATAGATTTGGTGTTATATAAATAACACATAGCTGAGAGGGTGATAGAGCAGATTGTTACCCCGAGAAAACATTGTCAACCGCGGCGAAGCCAAGGTTGACAATGCTTTTTCGAGGGGTACCAATCTGCTCTATCACCCTCTCAGCTATGTGTTATTTAATTTATTATACTGAATGTCCTATCATTATTGTCTGTACAGATAATTTTTATTTAAAAAAAAAATTCTATGCCGTCACGTACATAACAACGTTACGGGTATTAGAGGGAAAAAAATTAAGCAAAATGTTTTATTTTTTTATTTTGACAGTCAAATAATAAAATCTGAGCCAAAACAAAGAAGGTATAAGCATTGTATCTAATTACTTATTCAATTCACTGTCCTTTAAATTATCAATTTTTGATTGGTCTGGACGAGAGGGTAACATTCAAAAAAATTGTCACCCGCTCAGCCATTTGATAGAGTAAATTAACACCCTCGTATTAGCCAATCAAAATATGGCATTTTAACGTGAAGTATAATAACATCAATTAAAACATCTTTCCCATAATTTAGATAATAAATAAGTAAACAACTGAAAATTATGGTCAGAAAAAATCTCCATATTTAGTCAGAAAAACATTATATCAAATTGAAAACATCTAAACATACTTTTATTTTACTGACATTTTCAAAGGTAAAAAAATGCCTGTTTATAAGCATGAAATCAAAAGTAGTTTGTGTGCTATATCTTAAACAAGTATCTTACCAAATTAGACCAAACCTTTCATAAAGTAGTTATCAAAATAAAATTCCTGTTAGAAGGCAATTAACACGTTGGAACAAACAACAAAGAATAGCAAGAGTAGACTTTTACAATAGGAATTAAGTTATGCACGAAAATGAAAATTCAAACAGCATCGTTGCAAAAAAATGAATAATCGTTCCTTGCATCATTGAAAATAAATATCTTTGCGGGGAAAAAAATCCATCCATCTGCAATAACCCCAGCCCCTGAATATCCAATGGTTGTCTTTTTATCTAAAACATCTAAAACAAATTTTACCTACGTATTTACATTTTCAAAGGTCAACATTTACATGTGTAAAAGCATCGAACAGCTTATATGAATATTTATGATTCAAACATTTTAATGTTGTATGAATATTTATAACAATTATCCTACCAAATTAAAAAAAAACACCTTTAATTCATAAATTACATATTAGAATGTCATTGAGTCCTATCAAAAGGCAATTTACACCTTGGATCAAACAACCAAAACCATCTACAGTAGAACTACAATAATGCATATTATATAGGCTGAAAGTGGAGTCTATTTATGTAAATGATTCAGGTACCGACCATTCATCTTTTATGGGGGTATGGAGGGTTTTTTTTATAAATAAAATGTATGATAATTTGCTTCAGAAGCTAGGGAAGAGTGAAAAAAAAACACACAATATGCTTCCATTGAAAATAAGCGGGGAAAAACAAGTCCAACATTTATTTACCAAAAATAAAAATCTTGTTCCTGTATGTTATTGAAAAAAATAGTGTGTTATTAATTCAAAGACGGAAAAAGTGTCAAACCTCAGGAAACAAACCCCCTTCCAAAATAAAATTTAAAAATAAGATGAATGGTTGGTTCCTAATTACTTTTTATCTCGGAAGAGCAAGTGTAGGCTTCAGTCAATATGAATACTTCTGAAATTACTAAATGTGACGACAGATATCTAAAATATGAATACAGTTCTGGTATTGTCAGACCTGCCAACTTTTCTTATTTATCCAATGAGATGTGTGTCATTGAAATCCTGCATTAGAAAAACCTTACCTCACAACCATTATTTAAATGTGTCTCAATTGCATTTAAGAACATTTACTCATCTCATTTAAAACCATAGTAAGATGAGTTAAATCACTTATGTCTTGTTTAAGATATATATTAGGTCCTCTAATGCCAAAAATCTAACATGGAGATTTAGAGAAGTTGACCTGTCAGGTATTTAATAAACTTTATACCAGAAATGATTAGTTGTTAACCACAAAACTGTAAATTCAGAAAGTATAGTGCGAAAAGTATTATTGTGAATCCTTGACAACTTGCAAAAATGAAAAATCTTAAAATGCGAATGCAAAACTTTTATGGAGGAAAACAGAGACTATTGAAATTATGAAAGGAAGTTTTTATTATATGAAACTGGTCACATTTTCATTATTAATAAAAAAAACAAAAAACAACAACAACAATTTCTGAATTTACAGTATGTCATTTTCCAGAGAAATAATAATCATATTACAAGAGTTATAAAATGATTAATAAACTTATGAAATTTGTTTGAATTATTTCAGAGAATAAGTATGCCACCTGATGAAGGTAAACATGGCGGCCACCACAATCCAGTCCATCATTGCTATCCACATTTCACATGTGCCGTGGATACAGAAAATATAAAACGGGTGTTTCGGGACTGTCGAGACATAATTCAGCGGATTCATCTCCATCAATATCAGTTGTTATGAAATTCATATGATGGTGACCAAACTGTTTATTCAACCTTAATATAATGAACTATGATGACAGAAAGGTACACAAAACATGATGGACTGATAGAGTGAACCTTTTACATTGTTTCAATATTGTGCTTTACATGATTGACAAATAATCTTACAACCAAAACCATACATACATGTGACCAATTTTACAATTAAGTCATTATTTTTAAATCTGTTTTTATAGTTGTTTAAATCTGCGTCATGGTGGATTGTTGCCTAATTAGCAGTCATGGATTTTTCATAAGTCTGTTTTTTTAAGTCGAATAAATTGTTGGTCATAAAAAAAACATGACCCCCCTTTCAGAAGATGAACGGTGGGTGCCTAAACTAGTGGCTAAAATGGTTAAAAAGATGTAAGGCTTTGGTTGTAGAGCGAATATTTGTTTTGATGCATACTTTAAAAGGTTATATGTTGATGCTATTTATAATATAAACTAAATAGAGGGCTAACAGAATTTATATGACATTCCTCTATAAAGACCTGTAGTTCAAAATAAAATCCTGAATAAGGCAGAAGTAATTCACAAAATCATGAAAATATAATCTGTAAATATTTTGTTTTAGTCAGGATATGTGCTGTATAGACACTTAACGGTTTTATGGTTAAATCCTTTAGCAATGATTGTCATTGTTAGATTATGCTTGAAAAATTGTAAAATTGTTCAATTTTCATAGATATGTACGAATTTCGAAACTTGTTCTTATATTAAGAAAATCTCCACATCATTTATTAACGAATTTCTCCATAATATTTATTAACTTTTAAGAAAGTTGACATGCAATTGTTATAAATGGTTTGAAGAATGGAATGCAGATTAATCCAGAGTGCTATCTATTTTTAACAAAAAATGATAATTCTCCAGATTTACAAACAATTTATATTTTGCGCTTGTTTATTATATGTAATGCATTTTGTATGGATGTATCTGCAAGTAAAAGTGTTCAAGTGTTAAGATGATTTATATGACATAAGGCCAAGCCAAATTAAATTGCTGATCTCTAGACTTAATAACGCCTACAGTTTCTAGATAAAAATTTAAATAGAATTCTTTCAAATTTTATGTTGTTTTTTTAAAGTTAAATCTAGAAGTTGCAGGTAATAAAGTAGCTGTTCGCTTCCTAAAAAGATCCTACATCAAGTTGAATGACATATGTATTTGCTGTAAGTCTGTTCATTAATTATTTGTAAATTTAGAAAAGAGAAATTGAAGTAAAGATACTCCTTGAATTTAAAAGAAAAAACTCTAGAGAACAACACGTTATATTTGTGTGGTCTGTTAGTGTATATCATGGGTCTTATGAATATTAATGCATTTTTCAAAAGAAATTAAGAGATGTAGCAACCTGAAAAAAAACATATTTTTTACCATACAACAAAAATTGTTGTGAATACAAACTTGTGATACAATTTATTTCTCCAGGAACAATTGTGAATTAACTGTTTTTAAGAGGTGCAAAACCTTTTTTTTTTAAACTAGTTTGTTAAAAGTTAACTTTTAATAACAAAACTTAGTACCTTTTTAAAAAAATCTCAATGATGTTTAATTATCAAACATATCCTTTTTTCAAAACAAGTGTTTAAACTTTCAATACAAAACTTTACACCATTTATAAAAAAAATGCTTTTTGGAACGGAACTTCCAGTTCTCAGGCTGTAACATCTCTTTCATGTTATGCAATGCAAGTCCTAGATTGTTTCTCACTAGGTGCTGTTATATTTATCAAGCTTTGTATGTCGAAAGAAGTACACGTGTCTTATTTGACAGTAGTCCGTCTTGTAATGTGTATTTTTTTAAAATTTTAACAAAACAATTCGTAGTTATACACAGATGTGGATTCAAGAATTGAGGGGTGGATTGAAAACCCTCAAGAGGTTGTTTCAGTTTTTAGTTAGCCTGATTTAATCATTTCAGTTTATTTGAAATGAAAGACTTAAAACTTTCAATAAAAATGGAAAAGAGGGCAGTTTTCCTCTGATAACTGTACTGTTAATTCAAATAATTTAATATATGTTTTTTGCTCTTCAGAATTTTAAAATATAAGATGTGACAAACACTGTTGTGGATTCATTTATTTTCGTAGTTACAAATTTTAGTGGATTAAGGAAAAATTATTTTCATGGAAACATGAATTCATAGTTTTAACAAATTCTGCACTCAAGTTTATGGAAAATTGGTATTTTGTTGGAACACTTGAATCCATAGTTTACTTAAACATAAGAAATCCACAAAAATTAGTAATCCACCAATATTAATGATCCAAAGTATTATCATTTAGCAATTTTATTGTCCAGGGTATATCCTCATGCACATATATTGTATATTGTATAAATGTAACATTTAGAGATTTCTTATGTAGAATTTTTGTGGTCACACAAAATATTATTAGAAAAGTTATTTATATGAAAATAAGAAATAACCAGTGCTTTAAATATTTTTTCTTCTTGAAGAAAACATGTAGAATAAGTAGTAAGAAATAAAAGAGAGTTATTTCTGTGTTATTAATCATGATAAAAGATATATAGAATGTATGTTGACCTCTAGATGTTTTGGTCATTTCTGCTGTTGGTGAGCTGTCTTATTGACATTGACATTTTCCATATATCCCCGCTTTTCATATCTTTCAAAGGTCTACTCTATTACTAATTTTTTCAGAATCCCTTTAATTTAACAGCAGTGCATGTGAGCCAGGGACTTTCAAAAAAGAAGGAATGACCACTAGAAATATAGCGGGTAAGAAGGCATTCAAAACTGAGACTACTATACCACATTCTCAGGTCAAAATCAAGAAAATTGCTATAAAAATCACAAATTTATGACCATTCATTCTGGATTCAATTCCGAACAGCTGCTGTGTGAAATATAACAACATTTATAAACAAACAGCACAAATATGGTAATTATCATGTATTTTTGCAAGAAATTCAATGAATTCAGAGAGTGTTACATCAAAAACAACTAACCCAGCAGAATGAAACAAGATTGGTAAAAACATTGAACATCAATTTCAAATAACAACCCAAAAAAATATTCTTTACTGACAAATAAAATTGGTCTGAACTAGCAAATTTTAGTCCAGAACAAACAGAATAAAGCACCAGAGATTGACACACAATAGTTCACCTGATCATTAGTCATCCCTATTTGTATTTTAATAGCTGAAAACCTGTGGAATAAACTAAATGTGTTATTCGTATTCGCTAAGCTATTATTTTACAGGTGTCTCCTAGTGTGAATTTAAGGTCATGCTAAAGAAAGTATTTTAAATGTCAAAACCTATTTTTGTTTTAAACTGTTGCTTTTTGAACAATTTTTTGAGCTGGAACACTTTCCAAAATAAACATGATAATGATATTCCACATGCCCATACTTTTACAGGTGTCTTCTAGTATAATGAATGAATGTCAAACTATTTGGAAGTATTTCAAATTTCAAATGTCAAACAATTATTTTGATCAAAGCGGGAACAGTTTTCACCTGTCATCTATTAGCACAAACGATGTATAGTAGATAGTGACATCAAAAATTATCTAGATGAGATTTTTTGTGTAAAATTCTTGATATATAAGGTTAAAATGTTAAAAGATGTTTACAGTAAACACCATATTTAAACTTTACAAGTAAATGTACGATAAATAAATGATTACTAAATTTGGTTTCCGATTTTAATAGTTATAAAGCACTTAAAAAGATTTATCCACAAAGACAGTCAAATCCATGTCATTTTTGACGGAATAGATGATTTAGTTTTGCAAAACAAATGCATTAAAAGAAAATATTTTCAAATCTTTTTCTTTTGTTGGATATACCCCAAATGAGCCAGCAACCCAACAAAAGACATACGGGGTCAACCTATGATCCTGCTTTTAATAAAAACTTTTTACATAATGTCTTAACTGAGCGATTTCAAATAGTTTGTAATCGATTTATGACTATTGAACAGAGGTATACTGCTGTTACCTTTATATATACAAATAACTTCTTCGCTTTCTGTTTGACTTTTTTTAAAATATGAGGCTGGAATTCATATGTATAAATAGTACAATTGATTTATGAAAAAAGGTATGAAACACTAATTAAAACGTTGATTCTTATGGTAGGTCGGGTGTCTTCCGCCATCTTGGTTTGTAAAATAGCAGAAAACTTTCGGTCTAGATCTTAAATGAAAAGTACAAATTTTGATAGGAAAATGTTATTCATTTGTTAGTCTTTTCATCTGAATGAAGAACATTTATGTTTTTTATCATATATGTGCGACTGTTTTTTTCAAATACAGAATATATTTGTTTGATGCATTTTTTTTCTTCAAATTTGCCATATAAGGGGAGATAACTCAGATAATGTAACATTAATACTGGAATGGGTTATGAATTTACCAATTTGATTTGTAGCAAGAAAATGAGTCCCGTTACCCTTAATTTTTATTTTTATTTTCTGAAAGCTGATCCAAGACTACTAGAGCTAGACTGGTACATGTGACATATTACCTTAAATTTGAATGTTAAAGTCCAATAACTCTCGAATAAAAAATGATTTTTTTTAAATCAAAAAGTACCTTACTTTTACCAATACCAACAAATTAAATCGGAAAGTCTCGTAAGACTAAAAATACAAACCAGAAAATATTCAAAATCATAAGGGAGTTTCTTTTAATCAATCCAAATAACAGCATAAAGTTTTGAGCTAATCAATCTATGCATAGTGTAGTTTATTGTGTGCAATTTGTGAGAAATTGCCTTAAACCTGAAAGACAAAGTCCTGTAACTCTGGAACGAAATAAACAAAAAAAAAAACAAAGGGGAACCTACTTTCATCATTAAAATTACATAGATATATGTGAACTGGAGTTAGTGTGTGATACGTAAAACAAATTGCGATTAATTTGAGGGTTAAAGTTCCATAACTCTGGAACAGCAAATCAACATAAATTTTAAATCGAAAGTGAATTTTCTTTCGTAAATTCTAATGTTGTCTTAAAATTTCATGTAAATTAATTGCGTTAAAGCAAACTTAAGATATCGTACTACATGTTGATATATTGATTTAAGTGCAAACGGACAAACTATGGTATACCATAATACATCCTGTCGATGAAGGGGTATACAAAATATGTCTCTATTTCTTTTATTTATCTTATCTATTAATGTAATGTGATTCACTAAAAATAAAGTAGTCGTATTTAAAATTAGCAAATTACTTAGTATGACAAAACCAATTCATTTTGTATTAATAAGAGTAAAAAATTTTCTGGATTTTGATGTGCACTTTTGTTGGTTGACTTTTAGTCCCCGAGGGTATCACTAGCACAGAAACCAGAACTTCAGTACTGACATAAAAATATTGATATTGTTTAATGAAATTAGATATTAATAAATTTCGGAAATCCTTTTGAAGTAAGGAATATATTTTTCTCATACAACGATCTGATTCCTTATGCAGATTTGGCTATACTTTAGGTCCGTTTTGGTTTTATTGTCGAGCCTGCGACTTTTGTCGCAGAAAGCTCGACATAGGGATAGCGATCCGGCGGCGGCGGCGGCGGCGGCGGCGGCGGCGGCGGCGTTAGCTAACTTCTTAAAAGCTTTATATTTTAGAAGATGGAAGACCTGGATGCTTCATACTTTGTATATGGATGCCTCATGTTACGAAGTTTCAGTCAGTCACATGTCCAATGTCCTTGACCTCATTTTCATGGTTCAGTGACTACTTGAAAAAAAAGTTCAGATTTTTTGTAATGTTAAATTCTCTCTTATTATAAGTAATAGGATAACTATATTTGGTATGTGCGTACCTTGCAAGGTCCTCATGCCCGTCAGACAGTTTTCACTTGACCTCGACCTCATTTCATGGATCAGTGAACAAGGTTAAGTTTTCGTGGTCAAGTCCATATCTCAGATACTATAAGCAATAGGTCTAGTATATTCGGTGTATGGAAGGACTGTAAGGTGTACATGTCCAACTGGCAGGTGTCATCTGACCTTGACCTCATTTTCATGGTTCAGTGGTTATAGTTAAGTTTTTGTGTTTTGGTCTGTTTTTCTTATACTGTATGCAATAGGTCTACTATATTTGGTGTATGGAATGATTGTAAGGTGTACATGTCTAGCTGGCAGGTGTCATCTGACCTTGACCTCATTTTCATGGTTCAGTGGTCAAAGTTAAGTTTTTGAGTTTTGGTCTTTTTTTCTAATACTGCATGCAATAGGTCAGCTATATTTGGTGTATGGAATGATTGTAAGGTGTACATGTCTAGCTGGCAGGTGTCATCTTACCTTGACCTCATTTTCATGGTTCAGTGGTCAAAGTTCAGTTTTTGAGTTTTGGTCTTTTTTTCTAATACTATATGCAATAGTTCAACTATATTTGGTGTATGGAAATATTTTATGATCTATATGTCAGTCACGCAGGTTTTATTTGACCTTGACCTCATTTTCAAGGTTCATTGCTCAGTGTTAAGTTTTTGTGTTTTCGTCTGTTTTTCTTAAACTATAAGCAATAGGTCAACTATATTTGTTGTATGGAAGAATTGTTAGCTGTACATGCCTGCCTAGCATGGTTCATCTGACCTTGACCTCATTTTCATGGTTCATTGGTCAATGTTTAGTTTACTTGGTTAATGTTAAGTTTATGTGACAGTTGTAATAAAGCTTTATATTTAGGACTATCAACATAATATCAATGATTAGTAAAGAAGGCGAGACATTTCAGCGTGTGCACTCTTGTCAGATGTTTGTATTAGGTTTTGGGTTTTCAAATATTTTGGCATCGAACATCACTGAAGATATGTTAAAAGTTGAAATGCTCATCTGGTGCAGAAAAAAATGGTACTGTTAAAGTGTCCAAAGTGAACTTGGTTGGGTAAAATATTTTCAGATGGTCACTTCAGGTAGAAATAGTATTGTTTTATATTGATTGATATGGACAGTAGAGGGACAGGGTCCCAGTAGATACCTGAACGACAAAAGGTGGTTTTGTACAACTGAGTGGAAAGGCAATACAAGTCCTGTTCTTTTTTATTTTTTCCCATGTGCATATAGTGAATACCGGTATGTGTCATGAAAAGATACGCCATATCTTTTTCTTTTATATTAAATCAAAATCTATTAAAAGTTTTAATTTTCCGAAACTTTTATTGCATTTAACTTTTATATATCTAGATCCTGCCAGGCTGTAACACTTTTTCCAGTTGCACAGTTTTGTCTGTACTTGAAATAAATTTGGTTGTGTTAACACGGCCATTTTTGCCAAAGGTTATGACAAGCATTAATCAAGATCTAATCATTTGAATAAATGATGAACAGAACAGCTACACTGCAATCTTTAATCATAACGGTATTTTAAAATTTTGTATTACTATGTGAAAAGGCTAGGTTGTAAAATTTGACCATTTCAATATAGCAAATGCATAACGTTAAGATTTTTATGTTTGTTGTACATGTATGAATTATAAAATTATCTTGATGATTCTGGGTTGAATGTTATTTTGTACACATACTTGTACAAACACTTGATGATATTGAATACATCTCTATTATTTGTGAATTATTCATGTATAACTTTTATGAATAAAATATAATTTTCTGCAGTTTTTGTGTCGGCAATTTGTTGATCTGCATTCACCTATGTTGTGGGGAATTTAGACACCAGTCCGTCTGTCTGACATATTATTGTACATCATAATGTAATAAGATCTACAAAAAAGTCAAGACTACCAAATCGTCATATGACCCCTTATAGGAGTTTTTGCCTTTGAAATACGAGTTTTACCCATTTTTGCAGACAATTCACAAAAGTAACAAATTTATTAATTTTTTTAATTTCTGCTTAAAATCGTTAAAAAAAATGGATATACAGAAACTTGGTAAAGCATTGTGATCAGCAAAACAGATTTTGGTCCACAAAATTTCCATTCAACACGCATAAATTTTGCAACATTTTTTTGGGCAAAAATGGCAGGTGCGTGTTATAGGCTCCTATGAGCCTCTTGTTCTTCTCTCTGTCCATTAGAAAAAAATTGTCTACGCAAAATGGCTTTTCAATAGTACAGGAAAAAGAACCCGTGAATTCCCATGCATAGCATATAAGATTACATTGAAATAATTGGTTTCAGTACGGGCACTTTATTTTAGATTGGTACAATACTTATAAGTATGAAGAACCATCATATAATTATCCCTTTATATTTTAATATAACTCTGAGAAGTCCGAGGTCGCATCCACCTTGATATTCTGCTCTGCATCAGAGAAAACTATAATGCCATAACCAATGCTTAATATCGATCCCATATACCAAATAATTTCTGAGAAAAACCCTTCACAGTTATCCAACTCATTGGGTTCTATCTTAACTTTAGCTCCACCGAGGTGACCATGAACATAAGTTTGTAAGCTTGTTATGAAAGGGGACCGTCCAAAAAAAGTCATTTCACAAAAGTATGGTTCTAACTGTCTAGGTGGTTTAAAAAAAGATTCATAACCTGCCTCTACCTTTCAAGTCTCTTATCTCTGTCTCTGTTATCTTGTATGATAGGTCGGCATACCAGATACTGTTACATTTCGAAAAAGGACTAGCCAACTAAAGGAAAATTTCACACTAGTTCCATTTGACCATGGAGAAGTCTCTCCTTAGCCGAGTCTCTGGCAGTCATCTAGGAAATGTTCAAAGTTAAACCATGAAGGGAACTGCATAAACATGTAAGAACCAATCCATCAAATATTGGTTCAAACTGGATAGCTAAGAGGTTCTCGAAGAAAAAAATGAAAATGTCAAAAGTTAGAAGAAAAGGTGGTGCCAATAAATGTTGGTGACTTTGCGCTCTTGAACAGGTGAACTAAAAATTAATTGAAGTAACCAAAACGGATGCCCAGAAATTTCTCGTTCGCGAAAAAGATTATAATTCAAAATTGAAATTTGTTGAAAGTTTGTTTAAAGATCAATCACTCCCAAAGTTATCAGATATCAATCAAACTTCAAAAATCATACTTTAAAATAACTGAAATCCATTGTTTAAAGGGCACTAGCTACGAGATATGAAAAAAAAATAGAATATGATTTCGTTTGGTACAATCACTAATAAAAGTGAAATAATGAAATAATAATTCGTTTTTAGCATGCAATTTGGTTCAATTTTGTCAAAATAAGCAAACAAATATCGCTGATGAATTATTCACTTGCAAGTGAATAATTCGACCCCATTATATCCGTATTCATGTGACCTTCAATTTAACCCATTACATTGGTGATTCGGTCCTGACTGGTGCTGGTGGGTCCTGATTCTGTGCTGGTGGGTTTGTTTACATTGTATCAGAACGGCAATAAAACAACCGTTCTGTTGCTTAATTTTTCTCTGATACGTCCTAACTACCATGCAAGGAATATTACAACGATTTTGTATTGCAAAAGTCGTGCAAATTCGCCAAACGAAATTGTCCTGACGACGTGCTGGTGATTAGAAAAACGGTCATGGTTCTGTGCACCTATGTCCTGGTTCTGTGCCTTTATATTTTAGTTAAAAGTGGCAAATATTCAAGATCATTGATGCAGAAAAGTTGTGTTATTGATAGAAAATATACCTAGCATATATTTGGTGGATATTTCATATGAGCAAAGTTGAGTCTATTTTGTTTAATTTGATTTTGAGAGGGGGTGCAAGATGTTTTCTGTTGAGGTATTTGAGGCATTTTTAAACTTTTGTTAACTGTTATTTTGGAAGATATATGTGCTGTTAACTGTTATTTACTTATGAGCTGTTATCTGTTTTCTTAAAATTGACATTGTTGTGAACTGTTATTATGAAAAAAAATTTACCCCTGTTTACTGTTTATGTTTGAATTCATTGCTTTCTGTTTATTTAAGATATTTAAAATGCTGTTATCGGTTATCAATATTTTAAATTTACTGTAATCTGATTTAAGCAAAATAAAAAAATCATTGACCTGTTAATGGAACCCCTCTTTCCCCCTTTTGAGATAAGAAAATATGCATACGGTTTGCGGGATTACGATCCTTTTGCATGACCATCAACATGCGGTGTAAAATATCCAATACCTATATAAAATGATTATGTGGTTTGTTTGCCAATAGACAAATTTCCATCAGAAACCAAATGAAGTAGGTGTTAACAACTATACGTCACCTTACGACCTTCAACAATGACCCGAAAAATCAATATGTAAAAGGTTTTGCATAAGAATGGAGAGCATAAATATAGAATAAAGGACGTTTTTTCTAATAAAATTGAGAATGGAAATAAAAAATGTGTCAGAGACAACAACCCGACGAAAGAGCAGAAAACAGCCGACGGCCACCAGTGGGTCTTCAACACAGCGAGAAAATCCCGCAGCCGGAGGGAGGCATCAGCTGGCCCCTAAACAAAATGTAAACTAGTTCAAAGAAAATGGACGTGACACTAAACTCCATAACATATAAATGAACTAAAATTAAAAAACATACAAGACTAACAAAGGACAGAGGCTCCTGACTTGGGATAGGCGCAAAAATGCGGCGGGGTTAAACATGTTTTGTGATGTCTCAGTCCTTCCCCTTTACCTCTAGCCAATGTAGAATAAACAAACACACAGCAATACGCACAGTAAAACTCAGTTTAAAAGTAGTCCCGAGTCCGTGTCAGAATAGATAACTAAAGAAACTAAGCAAAATGACAATGATACATAAATTAACAAGGGACTACTAGCAGTTACTCCCATGACAGCTCCAGACCTCAATTGAACTGATTGAAAGATTATGTCTTCATCATATGAAAATCAAGCACAACCTTAGTTGATCACGGTAAACTATCAGGAGAGCCTGAACACTTCTTAGATGAGTTTAGATAATAAATTCAGTGTAGCCTAAGAATCCTGGATATTGTTTCTTTGACAAATTTGTACGATACTGTAGAAACTTTTCTTTTTATTCAACCAAATGAATCTCAGCCTTGTTTCTGCGCGTAAGAATCATGTGTCCTCAGCAGTTAAAATCAGGTTTCTTTGTAACAATTTAGTGTTTACTAAAAGGATGACAATAATATTGCGTTTTTTTTCAATAAGGTAGAGGGAGGTCATGGTGAAAGTTGTTAAGCTTGGAATAGTTTTGAAATTCTAAAATTGTTGATAAAAAATAATTTTATGCAGATGATCAAGAACGATTTTATTACTGCAGATGAGAATGAAGACTAGATAACCTAGATAACACACAAAAAAAATAAGATTTTTTAAGTTATACATTTTAAAGATCCAAAAGTAGAGTCTGTTGTCAAGGATTTTTGATAAAGAATTAAGGGGGAGTAAGTGAACGATGTGTCCTATTTTTCTATTTTTAAATATATTTCATGAATAAAAATAAAATTGCCTAAATTTTAATTGAAAATGAGTGAAAAATGAGTGACCGAAAAAAAAATTACCAGACTAAGAAATACACTTTTAGTTAAATATTTGTAATAGCACGAAGCTTTTAATTTTTGTTTTTCAAACACACCTTCTCTGTAGTAATGCCTCGTTACAAAGGTATTTCACTTCACTCATTTATTTCATTTTTTGATACTGTGAATTCTCAGCATTATTATATTAACATGTAGCCTTAATATATATTTAAATAATCGAATCTAAAGCCAGATTTATCAAACATTTTTACATCGCGATGACCTTGAGGTCACTCCGATGTATTGCTATCGCCTAGATTTCCATTATGTAAATTAGTTTTGGGTTTGTAACCGATCTATAAACATGATAAATATGCGCACATAAACGAGTGCAAAATAACATTCCTTGTCATTTGATATAAATACATCTCTTCAATGAATACTGATAAAAATATTTTTGTTTACAACATAAATTAATAATGTGAAAATGTTTTGTAGTTAGATATATATATATATAAGTAAAAAATCATTGATAATATCAATGCACACGTACCGAAAAATTGTGTTAAAGCATGCGGAAGAATATCTCAAAGAACGTTTTGCGACAGGACCGGTAACTTTGTAATTGTTTTTGCGGGAAAATATGAATGCCTACTCGTATCCAATCTTAGAAAAATCGAATTTTTACAGAAAAGTGTCCACCATGCACTTGCATTGCACTATTATAAGACTGACAGTAGAATAGAATGATATACAAACGGATGCAAATCATATATATATGTAACTGTTATTTTAATATAATATATAACAACAAATCAGTGTATACTGATTTGTATCACTACAATATAATAGTTATTACGGTGAAGTTGAATTTCCTGTCATTTATTCATCATACTCGCACGCACTTGTCTAGAAAAAAATATATCTCTGTACATTAACCTCAGTTTCAGGTAAAGAGATATGTTGTTTTTTTCTGAGACAAGTGCTTTTGACCATCCTCAAGAACTTGTGGTCATCCGATGTTCAGTACTTCAGTACTTTGATTTTTGGTTATTTTATACGTTTTCAGGACAAAACAATCAACTCAAACACGCCTTGAACGTAAAATGTGTACTCGACTTTCTCTTCACGATAAGATAATTGCTCATTTTTAGACCCCCCTCCCAAAAAAAAAAAATATATACTATTGCCGGGGGAAGAGATGCAAGTTAATGCTTTTTAAGATTAATATTTTATCTTTTCGATTGTTTTTTTTCAGTTGAATTTATGCTTATGCATTTTAAAAGTCCAGAAGTATTTGCCCCTACCGAAATCGGCTGTTTTGTTAAACGTACTTTAATTAAAAGAATTACAATATCTCGTAGCTTCATACTACCAACTGAGTATATAAGATGCAACAAGTCTTAAATTATACACCTACACTTAACTTTTAAAAGCCATAAAAAACAGTTTTAAACAATCCAAATATACAAACTTTACAAAACTTGGTTTTAATTTCTACTGGTTATCAACCTGTTTCGTCCTAAACTCACCTGTATCGAGGGGCCGTGTGAGCTATTGACTTGGCGTCCGTAATTAAAAAAAATCTTCTCTGAAATTATTTAACCAAATGTTACCAAATGATTTGAATGAGTGAATCTAGGAAAAACAATATTCATCATCAAACATGACCACTGTCTGTTAAAATATATTCGAGTTTTTAGTTTATATCGCAAAAGTTCAAGCAATTAGAGCAAAACTTACCGAGTCAAAATATTCAACAGGCAAATGTCTATCTACCTTGCACTTTTCAGAAAATTCAGATCAGATACCGAAACTTGGTCCAGCAACATTTATCAGCAATACAAGATTTTAACTCACACAATTTCCATTCAACCCGAATATTCTTGTTGCAATGAATAATTTTAAATGCAAAAATACCAGTTGCAGCCTTTAGTTTGTTTATTTATATATGTATATGAATATATGAAGGGTAGCAGGGTCACCAGGGTGTGAAAATCATGTCATCTGAAATAAATACTATGCATAGATATAGAAATCGACAGATAATAATGTCATTTAAAAAAAAATACTCTCTTGTATTCGAAGTTTTTGCAGTTTTGTATGTCTAAACAAATTGACACACAAAATGAATATAGTATTGTTGATTTTTTTGCTTAAAGTGTTCGATACAGTGGTAACACCGGTTACTAGGATAATAATGCTGTCGCGTATGAATTGGGTAAAATATTTCAGAAAAGAAGATGGAAATGTGAAAGTTTACGGGCGGTAGGTGCAACAGGATACCGACAGCTCACATGGCTCGTCAGGGTGGGAGCCAAAAAATGGATCAGAGATCATGAAAATTTAATTTAAAACCTTTATTCATTCCAACAAAGTTATTGAGATTTTGTTGAGGATTTTACCATTTACGGCAACAAGAAACTTTAATGCAAAGAAGGTTTAAAGTCTTTCGCCAAAAGAATACTATCAATTTCTTCTTATCCTATGTTAACCTCCATGCAATCTCCATCCCTTTATGATCAATAAATTGAACTGTAAAATACTACTTAGTATCTTCCACATGCCTTTATAATGTCTGATGTATACATATTTATGACAATAAAGATTCACTGCACAGTTTTAAAGTTCTGCTAAACCAAACATTTTAAATGTGAACTTAAGTTTTTCGAAATTTGTTTGATGTGTACCAATTTAGATTTTAATCTAAGAGAACATGGTTTATCTATTAGTTGAAAATGCGACTTTGAACTAGCTTTCAGTAGCTGCGAATACTCGTGGTTCAATAATGTGTGTCTTTATGTAATTATTTTGTGTGCTAAGTGTTGTGTTGTTACACCACTGTACCAATGAAGGAGGAAAGGAGGAGGAGTTGGGTGGGTAGAGGTGGGGAGGGGGTGTGGAGCGCAAACAAACATGTTAAGCCCTGTCACGAGTGCCCAAAACCAGTGGTTGTCGATGTTTTCTATCTGTCATATTTGTTTTCTGTTCAAAGTTGTATTTGAAATCAGGCCGAATGTTTTCATTTTTTAATCGTTTACATTTTTATAGCTAGTATTCGTTATGGTTTTTGCTCGTTGTTGAAGGTCATACTTTGAATTACAATTGTTCACATCTTGTTCCATTCTAGTAAGTGTTTATCAGTCATGTACGAAAAGCAAGTCTAGGTCTTTTTTTTTAATCCAGTCGAAATATATTGGAGACAGTGTATATATATTAAGGAAGAAATTAGAGGCACCAGTATTTAGATCATCTAACCTCGTATATTTAACTGAAAGAGACCAGTCAAACGTTTATTGTCGTTATAAATGTCGCTTTACTTAAGCACATTTTAAAACTGTTTTAGTTTGCATATTATGTAGAGAATCATCAATTTAAGGGCATTTAATATCTTAAATATAACTATTCTAATTAGATATATTTTCATCTGATACTTGGACGGAAGATGTTGCCTTTTTATGTAAAATAAGTTACGACTATTTGAAAACGCTTATTAAACAGCCAAATGGATGTAAAAAGTAAAATAGAAGACACAAATTAATAAATTGCACAGGTTTTTCACAAAATAATTTTGTCGTGTGTATTTGGGTATAAAAAGCGGACTCCAGGAGCATTTTATTTTATTTTTTCAGTTCTAGATTTTCTAAAAATGAGCACTTTTGTGTTACGCTTACTGAAACAGTTAAGAGGGTCACAGTGTTTATTGTTTTCCTATGAACCCATAAGAAACAAAATTAAAACATCTCAACTGTTTCCTTCCATTTTTTTATGCGAGAAAACGTAAAAAAATCATCATTTTCGTCTTTGTTTACATATTTTCAATGATCACCAGCACCAGTCAGGATCGAATCACCAGCGCAGAACGTTCTTTCGCAGGACAACCTTACCCACCGTGCATTAGATAGCGATTGGTTACGCATGCATAAGTCGTGTTCAGCCATTAAAAGGAAAAGAATGTCAACATTGAAAGTGAAACAAAGGTGAATCATTTCGTTGACTGATTCGATCCACAAAAAAAATCATTCTTATACAGGTAAAAACGTTAATTAACTTATTTTTTAACCTATAACATGAAATCAAAAAGGCCTATAAAAACCCAAATGCACGAGGTCGCTAGGCTATTTATATTTATGTTTATGTTTATATTTTATATCGTGTTATGTGACCATCGGCAGTATTCGGAGGTCGTCTCGATAATTAATTAGATGGCGTCTAGACTAAAATACACACGAAATTCTTATATATTATCGTGTACATGCATTGTTAACTGTTTATTTCAGACTTATTGTAATTTGGATATACGTTTATTATGTTATAAATCAAATATGAGAATTTGAGTCAAATCGGTGAGCATGGATTTGACAGCTAGTGCCCCATTAAAACAAAATGTTTTTAAGTATGGATAGTAAAATAAGGAATTTTATCAGAGTGGATCAATTCACCCAAAACAATGTAAGACAAGCTTAGTAGTGTTAGTTATGGGGTATTAAAATAGAAATCTGAATATTCAGTGCAAATAATGAAATAAAAAAAAAATCCAAATCTTGTACCCAAGCGCCTGTGATATGAAGAACATCTTTTTGCAAATTATTGAAAAAGACTGATGCAATTTGTATACATATAGTCTAAAATCATACCGGTCGGGAAAAGTATAAATCGGGTAAGAATTAGAGAATTCGCAGCCACGCCCGTCAGAATTGGGACGTTAAATTCTATGCCTCGAGAGAGAGAGTGTCACGTACGCTTTCTTCATGTTAAGATCGCTTGCAATAACTCTTTGAGGCGTCTGTATGTGGCCTGTTGCAAGGCTAAACGTCGGTCCCTTTCCAATACATCCTACTTTTTTCAAAGTAAAAAAACTCAGATGGAACAGCTGAGTGACCTCAAAGATTTTGGACAAATGGCAAATGTTACATACATATTTCAGACGAGAGCATACTATAATGAGATATGAATGTATCCTACTTTGTAGTAGACCAACACTTCTTGTTGTCATTTTGGGAAATTTGATGTAGATTGTGGAAGATAGTCGGCAGGAAGACTTCCTTACTCAAACAAATTATTCCGACTTCGAGACGACTCATTTTTAAACTTACTTCTAAAAAAGCCGCGTGTTTAACACAGAAGCAGCAAATGCCGATTTTATAAAGATCTTTCGTTTTATCCAGCCAAGATTCGAACCGAGGACCTCCCGTACACGAGGCGAGCATCCTAAAAGAGGGACGAAAGATACCAGAGGGACAGTCAAACTCATAGATCGAAAACAAACTGACAACGCCATTGCCAAAAATAAAAAGACAAACAGACAAATAATAGTACAGATGACACAACATAGAAAACTAAAGACTAAGCAACACGAACCCCACCAAAAACTGGGGGTGATCTCAGGTGCTCCGGAAGGGTAAGCAGATACTGCTCCACATGTGGCACCCGTCGTGTTGCTTATGTTATTACAAATCCGGTAAATAGTCTAATTCGGTAGGTCACTTTCGTGAAAAGGGAAGGGTATAGTATTTACGACATAAGGAACATATCCGATATCATCTGTGAAACGATTATTCCATAACGGTCAACCAACTCGTGATGGTACGCTTGGCGTTTCATGATATGGTTCTCGGCTGACTACTACACTTTGTTTGAGTGTAGCAGCGGATTCCAGTTTACGGTTTTAATAGCTCTTTTATGTGAAGGTTGGTAAATGGATTCAACGCGCATCTGTGTTGACAGTTTATCCACAGACATATGTCTCTGGTTTATATTATACAATCATTCATGACACTAACTAAATAAACAGATTCCTAAATAACAAGAAAAAATGATTTTTGTAATTAAATTTCAAAATAATGGAGCAGAAAACCCCAACTAACTACTAATTCAGTACAATAAAATTAATTTTCTAGTTTGTTTCTAATTGCCAGAACAAGTATTACAAATATAACAATTTTTGAACACATAAAACAAAACTTTTCTGAAATTGAGTTATATTGGTCAAATTTGGGAGGAAGAATTTAGAATAAATTAGGAGTCAAAATTAACAAAAGGGAAGTTCTTATAAGGCCAATGTTGGTAGGTCGAAGTTTATTTTGATCACATTTTTTATGATATCTATACTATTAAACGAGAAGACCTCATTTTGTGTGTCGATTCTTTTCCTTCCACAATAAATTAATCATCATGCCTTTGTGTCCTATAGGTACCATGCATAATCACTTGTCATCCTCGCTTATCGATTATTCAATTTGGGCTATTTTTGGGACAACGAAAATAAAGGCGTCCGGATATTGTTTCCGTTATCGGACGGACTTTTAAGTCATAGAAAAGACTTCCGTTTAGAAATGTTTTAAAATTACACATAATTTTCATAAGTACTTGGGGACAGGACAATTATTGCGTGAACCCCTGAGGGTTCACGCATATTTATTAGTTAGAAATATAGTCTATGGAGGAATATTCGGAAGTTAAATTATTGTTCATTCGGAACACCTATTCATCTTATCTGTATTAGCTTCCTGCAATTAAGAGCACCTCCATACGGTGTATCTAAGATATTTAAAACATGGCAATAAAGAATTTTCACAGATCGCTAATTCACTTATCTGATATATGATAATAAACAATCTATAGATCCTTTTCAAACGTGTATTTATTGTAAAACTACATTTTATGCATTGCAAGGGTTGCCTAACTTGAGCAAAGTTGACAGTTGTACCCTTTGATAAACAAGTGAAAGCTAAATGGTCAAGATTTAATTATAACGACCTATGGTATCAAACATCTGTATCTAGATATTCACAGAGAGATATTTTAAAATAGTGCTGTGGTTTCTACATAATGAGTTAAAGTCGGCTTTTGGGATTTGATTTGTAACAATAAAATCATTATGCACACTTGTCATTTTGACAAATCAGATAAAAAAAAATCTGTTTCAAATGAAAATAAAACAAGTAAAATAAAGACTGTTCGTTAATATACATTTTTACAACTTTTACTGTTTTCTTTTTACAGTACTCTCTATCAATTAAGTTATCTTGTAGGTTAATTAAATGTTTATTTAATTCATTGATGTCACTATTATTTCAGTGACCGCTGCAGAAAGTCTTGACTCGTTCAAGAGACTACTGCATGCACATTAAATTTCAAGTCCCGTGTTTTTATTTGCACCATGTATAAATGTTATGTACAGCACAAATTATTTCCTTTCTGTTAAAATTATTTTTGGACTTGTAAAGTATGCAAGCGCACACCAAACAGTGACAGGATAGTCAACCAAATGGCGGTGGTCACTTAGTGGTAGAATATTATTCACACATTGTAATGCTCTTAAATTTATGTGTGTTTTGGATGTGCACTAGTGATTGGTAAATATTGATACGTTTCTGTGTTTTTAATATATGTGACTTAATATCAAGAATTCCGATATTATGGAATCGTTCACTTTTGTACACTTTGGTATCTAAATAGAGGGTGGCAAAAGGGAGGGTCTGAACACGGAAACACCTGAAATAACAAATCACAAAAACGTTGCACGAAAAAAAAACACTCTGGAAAAACGGAGCCAAGGAATAAAATCGTAAATATTAAGGAAAATAGTACCAAAAGTTATTACTCAGCCGTTCTTGTAGATCATGCAGTCATTATAAATGGACATAGCGACCTTGCATGTGGTCACCTTTTAGCGTCCGTTAGTTGCATCCGATTTATCATAGTAATACAATAGGCTATTGATAAATATCTTGGGACCAGTTAATTAGTTTATTATTCAAAACAATATTTGGGCTGACTTTGAATTAGTCCCGGTTTACTTTTTAATCAAATGCGGGACAAGCACGAGAAAATAAGAGTACCGACACGAAACACGGAAAATAATTAAGGGAAAACACGAAGCACGCACATCGAACAAAACACGAGAAAACGAGAAATAAAACGTCGAAACACGGAAACACGTGAAATAAAAAAGGCCGAAAACGTTGCACGAACGTGAATAACCCTTTACCACCCTCTTAATAGGCCATACTAGATATCGACACCTCATATCAGAACTTAAGTAGATGGTCAATTTCGTTTGCAAGGTTAAAGAAATCTTCAACTTGCTCTAGTTTGCCTGTGAAGACCATAAAACCGTCATCCCTATTGACAGTGTAATTTGATGTTTTCTCTCCATTGGAACTTATCTAAGATTTTAATGAATAGGGCAGACAGATCGATGCAGATCTGTGCATGTTGGTGACAATGGGTGCTCCTATAATGTGTTTGTATAACAGTCCATTAAACTCAAATTCATTGTTTCTAAGAATGAATTTAACAAATGCAGTTAAATCTATTTTGTTGAGAATCTTTAAAGTATATTCAATTCTAATGCATTGATAACAGTTTCTTCTAAATTATCAATGGTCATATGTGTGTACATTGACGTACATCATAGGCAATAAGATTGCATACTTTTTTTACCTCGTGTGACTCTATTTTATTAATGAAATTTTTTGTATCTTGAATGTAAAAGTTGCATGCCTCTTCAATAATTGGATGTTGGATTTGTACTTATTGATAATTTAGTCTTAGATGCATGATTTTTTTAATTAGTTCTTAGTGGCTTTGAACTAGCTGTCAGTAACTGCGAGTACTCTCAGATCTGTGACTTAGTGTCTATTTGTTGTTGGGATATACAAGTACCCGGCCACGTCCACTCTGTGTAGTATTTCTGTTTGTATCCATCTGATGAGTTAACTTGCCTTTTTCAACTGATTTTTATAGTTCGTTCTTATGTTGTACTGTTACACCACTGTCCCAGGTTAGGGGGAAGGTTGGGATCCCGCTTACATGTTTAACCCCGCCACATTCTGTATGTATGTGCCTGTCCCAAGTCAGGAGCCTGTTATTCAGTAGTTGTCGTTTGTTGATGTGTTACATATTTGTTTTTCGTTCATTTTTTGTACATAAATTAGACCGTTAGTTTTCTCGTTTGAATTGTTTTACATTTGTCATTTCGGGGCCTTTTATAGCTGACTATGCGGTATGGGCTTTAATTTTATGAATTTTTGGAAGAAGGTACATGTGTCCTCCATGTTTTGAATTATTATTATTCTTTAAGAAATTATACGTCTGGGAATCTTTTTTTCTCTCTCCTTGCTTTATATTTAACACTTCTCTCAACATGCCAAAATTGTAATGATTTACAACGAAAAGAAAATATTATCCTCCACACTGATATATAATTTCTTATTCAGTTGAATTAATAATTAGAATAAAAAAGTTCTAAGGTTCACGTATTGTCTTTTTTTTTTTAAAAAGCAACTTGTTTTCGCGTTTTTCTGTATACTATGATCAAACATATACTATAAATAAAGTGTATTTGCTATTTACTATCAATTCCAAGTTTACTATCCACGGCGGTCACTGATATCATATATTATATAGAGAGTCTCTATATAATATATCAGTGACCGCCGTAGTCCAAATAATTATGACGTCTTGAAAGGCTATTTTAATTTTTTTCTGTGACGCCTTCCTACGACGCCATAACGCTGAAGCCATTTTTTCCGTCTGGACTTTGAGAGCAAATTTTGGGGGGAACTTTGAGACCCAATTTTGGCATGAAATTTTCATTGCCAGCTAGAAATTTCGGCATAGTTACAAAGTCCTACCTTTTTTGTGCTTAATGATGCAAAATATTTCCAGAAATATCCAAAAGATATGATAAAATAAGATACGATTCCATTTGAGGTGAGCAAATATTTACTTTAATTTCAAAATGGTTTCCCAGAATTTCCAAAATACGACACTTCCAGAGAGTATAAAATATCAAACTCGGTAAAAATTTGATGGACCAGAATTTCCGGAACGTTCGATTTAAATTATCCGGAAATTCGGGTCTGCCAAATTTTACCGAGTTTGATATTTTATTCTCTACGGAAGTGACGTATAGCAAGAATAAAATGGAATGTTTAGAAGCTTTCAAATCAGAAGTCAGCAAAATGGCCTTTAAGAAAATATACTTATCAAAAATGATAAAGTATACATTTTATGTCATTTGGTCTCTGCTGGAGAATTATCTCATTGGCAATCATACCACATCTTCTTGTTTAATATTTACTAGAACACACCTCGATATCGCGGGCATTAGAGCGTAATTGAAAATATGTTTTACTGTTGTAGGATGAATTTTTGTAAAAGATTTATGACTGGAGAATTTCAGGAAAGGTATCGAAGGTCATCGGTACTTGGGGACAGGACAATTTTTTTTTAGCCCTCCCCCTTTTTTCCAAAGTCCGTTATTTTTTTTGTTTTCTGTTTTTCTGTATACTATGAACATAGATATACTTTAAATAAAGTGTTTTTGCTATTTACTATCAATTCCAAGTTTACTATCAACGGCGGTCACTGATAAAGACTAAGAGACCATCCACGGCGGTCATAGTCCAAATAATTATGACGTCTATATCGAGGGTAGAAGTGTAACTTAAGTAAAAAAAATGGCTCGACTTACAGAATGACGCGAGGAAAAAGGAGTCAAAATGAAGAAGGAAAACCTCAATGACTGGAGATGGTCCAGCAACTCCAGAAATTGATACCGATGATTTGAAGGTGATTATTCAATTTTTTGCCTTAGTTTTATGTGCATTATTTTTATGGTACAAATTCCATAAACCATTATTCTTTTACTGCATTATATGATATTCTCTGGAAACACATGATCAGCATTACAAATGTCACAAATATTTATACAGTGTATTTTGACTAGTTTCGTGTATAAAAATATGTTTAAATCCATGCAAAAAAGTTACAGTTATTTTTGATAAATTTTAGGGGTCACATGTTAAATCTTGGTAAAATATTTTTGTAAACAATCCCTTAAAAATTTGTGTTACATGTATATTCATTTTAAAAATAGTCAATATTGTGCTGAATTTTTTACTTAAAATGTAAATGACGCAAAAATGTCTGGATTTTCTAAATTTAGCAAGTGTTAAATTATTTATTGTATGTTCCAAAAAAAAATTTAAAAAAATTGGACACAATGGAGAGAAAATGTCCACAATTTTCATCATTTTATACCTATGCGTACAATAAAAAAATAATAGAACAGTGAAATGCTAGGGAAAATGCAACAATTTTTCATCCTGTGTTTTTCAATTTAAAATTTTGTGTACAGCTTGCACAATAATCATGTGGAGCAAAGTAATGGTGTCTCATGTCTGCTACCAATAAGTGTAACATCCGACCCCACAATTTCTGGCATGAAAAATATTCTCAGTAAACAACGTTTTTTTTAAAAAGGACATTATCAACTTTTAATTAAAAAAAGCTGTGAATTTAAAGGTTATCTTATACCTTGGCTTCGGTGACCACATGTACAATTATTATTAAGTTATAACAAAATGGAAAATTAAAAAATATCATCTAACAACGTAAACTCTATTACTATTATTCATTATTAATTTCTGTACTTGCAAAGATTACTTTAATTAAATTTGAAGTGATTTTTTGTCCTTTTTGATGAGATGACAGAAATGGTAATAAGATAAAGAAATTGTTTACTGTTGAAGTTGGATATAAAAATATGAAATCATAATATAAATATGTTATATATATATTTAATACAACTTAAGATACAATTTTTATTTTTATTTCTGTTTTATTTTATTTTAATTGATAAATATCACATGTCATAAATAATATTGTCCAGGAATAACATTATATTTTTGGTGACTTTGACAGTCGTAAATATTTAAGTTTAATTAGTAATGATAATCACATTGACACAACCATAGATATAATAGCCATAGATAAAGTACTGAACCCACATCAAAAGCAGATGATATTTGCCGAAATTTTATCACCCTCTTATTATATACATGTCACGCTTGGTGTTAATTAGCCTTCATTGGCAATTGCCGTCTATCGATATCTAATAAATTGTGAATCGGGAGAGTAATATGTCATTCTTCGGACAAGTTCGGTAGTTATCGTTATCTTCCGGTACATCATTTTTTTTGGAATGTTTATATACGTGCTTAAAATACAAGTCAAGGTGATCGATGTATAATTACATTGTTCTTATAAGTCCTGAATATTCATCAAATATTTTCCAGCGAACGTTGTGAAATCAACGATCATATAATAAATCACAGTAACAGAAAATACACAACTAGTTTCATACCAAACCAAAGAAGTTATAAAAATGAAGTACACAAAAAGTACGTTGACAACTAAACGGGCAGACTTACGGAGGGTTATATAGCCCGGCGTATTTATAGTACGAATAACACCCCTAACACAATTCTAAGAAGGATATATATTGTTTACTTCAAAAATGAAATCGACAATCAGATTAAACCATCCGCTATTTAATTGCAAAACAAGCAACAACAAAAATGTAAGCGGAAAAGTATTATATATATAAAAGGAAAAAAATCAGAGACATGATAATTGTGCTATTTCCCAATTATTTAATGTATTCAGTATGTCCACCACTTACGTTTTCTTCACCAGACGGCGTTTTAAAATTTATAATGTATTTATTTTTTTTCTTTTTATTTTTCAAAAACTTCGTGTTACCGTTACGACAGAAAGTTTCAACACTTTTTTTGTGTTTTAAAATATAATAATTTCGTTTTTCTGGTCTAAAATGTGATTATACTGTTTTGAATCTCGATAAAAAAGAATTGTCTTTAACTCGCCATAGAAAAATTCGACCAGGTTCGACCTCTTAACCACGTATACCATCAGTAGTTGATATGTCTCCTCTTGTCAATCATACAGGTCTTATTTCCCGAGTGCAACCGATGCAAGTGCTATGGCAATTTAATTTTACGTGCCTGTTAAGTCCATTTTCCATAATTTCTCTATTTTATTATTTCAACAACAGCATAACCTTTTTATTTGTTGACCGATTTTCTCCAAATAAATTACAATCCGAACAATTTTTACAACCAGACGCTTTTCATTGCTACCGCCTCACGGCATATTTTTACTTGAGACAGGTAACGCATAATAATTATCAGCTGATAAGACGCGTGCCCGATAATTTAAATATAATTATGATACGAAATTAGTCTATTGGGAGGATGTCGGCAGATATCATCTACATCACAGGCCACTTCGCGCCGTGCCGTGCGTTTGATATTTCAAAGGAAACTACATGGGGCTCAGTGTGATATATTCTGAGTACTTTATCTATGGCTATTATATCTATGACACAACTATATGTCCAATTTGCGTTTTTCAGCAAAGTCAAAGAAAATAAAGTTACAGGAAGAGCCAAAGAAAGTAAAGTTACAGGAAGGATCACATATTGTCCCAAGTAAGTTTAGTAACATGTAGCTCATTTTGCTCATGGATGTAGTTAAAATCTGCTTGGTGATGATAATGTAAAGTGTCATAAATGTTTTGTTGTTTGGTTTGTGCCACAAAGTTCCCTTTGTATAATATCAGGATATACTAAATGTCAAAAAAATTAATCCTTTATCAGTAAAATGCAGAAATTAAAAGAAATATTAAAAATGAATCTATTTTAAATTTTTGATGACTAATGAAAAAGCGTAAATTTAGAACTACGGCAACCAATATGTAGGAAATTAGATTTAAGTGAATATACAATGAACTTCTTAAAGGAACTATAATAAAAGTCCGTTGCATAAATGAATATTTTAGTGATATAACATATGCAAACATATATATGTTGTGAAGGGGAATCAAAATTAACAGTGTATGTTCTGTTCATAACCTTTTATAATTCAAACAAAATTTGAATTTTAACCTGATGTATTTATGCTCTAATAAATGAAGTGGTAAAGTGCGTGATATTTTCATTATCATTTACATCACTTGAAATAGAGAAAAGCATGACTCATGACTGCTCAATACTTCCATGTCGCTTGTGAGTTTTACATAAACAAGATCATTTACTGAAAGATTTTGCAGAACAACTACACCGTTCGTCTGCCAGTGTCCGTTCAATGAAAAATAGAATTGTGACAAGCTCCTATTATTCTTGTATAAATCTGCAACTCCATTGTCAGTTGATGTAGTTAGGTGTGTTGATATAAAGTATAGACCTGGCTTTGTGCATCTAAATTTGCCTCCGCTTTTGAAAGTCGACAGTTCTGAACTACTAAGGCCATTCACTGTAAATATCTCTGTGAACGGCACTACTGCACCTGATGAAAAAGTTCTGCTGGATTCTACACATGCTGTCACTGCAACTAAAGATATAAAATGCCAATCAGTAAAACTTTGATTAATAGTAATATGTACCCTTAAACTATCCATAAGTATCTAATACAAAGCATTATTATATATGCTTGTCTTCTACGTCATTCGGTCTTCGGTAGAGAGTTGTCTCATTGGCAATCATACCACATCTTCTTATTTTTTTAATGTCCTCGTGTCCGCGCATATCAAATAGATGGATGGATGGTTGTTAAACGTCCAGTGGCAAATTAGATACATATTCAGGATGAGAACACGATAAAGTGATACGAATATAAACCCACATCAAGTTAATTTGTAAATGATCATCCACCTGTTTTAAGCAAGTGGAGTGGTTGGGAGAATTCTATTAATTTTTAATTCTTATCAATCTCTAGGAAATTTACATTATTTCTCCAAATACAAATTAAAAAATTGAAGAAAGTGTTCATGGACCACAGATGCCCCCACTTCCACATAATTTCTAAATGGCATAACTCTTGAACAGTAACAGTTACAATACCCAAATTCGAACTTGATCTGTATATTGTGGTAATAAGCATTGTGTATAAGTTTCAAATAATCGGCCAAGGCAAACTAAAGTTAGAGCACGGAAACCACAAAAATTGAAAATTTCAAAAATGTTTATGCCCCAACCTAGGGGCATTATGTTTTTCGGTCTGTGCGTCCGTTCGTCCGTCTGTCCCGCTTCGGGTTAAAGTTTTTGGTCACTTCAGGTTAAAGTTTTTGGTCAAGGTAGTTTTTGATGAAGTTGAAGTCCAATCAACTTGAAATTTAGTACACATGTTCCCTATGATATGCCTTTCTAATTTTAATTTTCAAATTAGAGTTTTGACCCTAATTTCATGGTCCACTGAACATAGAAAATGATAGTGCGAGTGAGGCATCCGTGTACTATGGACACATTCTTGTTTTTTAATTTGTATTTTGGAGAAATAATGTAAATTTCCTAGAGATTGTTAAAAATTTTCCCACCCGCCCCACTTGCTTAAAACAGGTGGATGATCATCTACAAATTAACTTGATATGGCCATACTGGAACTTACTGAAAACACAGAATAAAAAAAAATGAAAAATATGAAATATAATATTTTCACCGCTATTTATAGAATTGTCTTCTGATAATACGATGAAATGGTCTTGTAGTGTAATCAAATAGTCTACTGGTATATAAATGACACCTCGTGGTATAAGAAATTGGTAGCTCGATATTGAAATACGTCTTCGTAAGATAGTAATATGACAGAATAATATGAAAAAGTTGCTCCATGTTATATCGAGATGATTGTATAGTATAACATTTTTGTTCGTTTTGGAGATTCCGTATATCGTCAGGTTATCGGAATTCCCATGGGGATTAACTGTGCACCACTTATTGCGGACCTGTTTCTGTATTGTTATGAGTTACAATTTATGACTAAAATCAGCAAAGACCCATCGAAACAACATATGATTCAAAAAATGTAATAACACTTTTAGATATTTAGATTTTAGATATTTAGATGATATATTATCTCTCAATAATGACGACTTCAGTATGTACACTAAAGAGATTTATCCTGCCGAACTGACTTGAAATAAAGCTAATACTAACAATAAACACTGCCCTTTCCTGGATCTTGATATCTTTATCTTTAACGGGAAGCTTAATACCAAAATTTATGATAAAAGAGATGATTTTTCATTTCCTATTGTTAATTATCAATTTTTAGATGGTGACGTTCACTTGTCGCCATCTTATGGTGTTTATATATCTCAACTTGTTCGATTCGCTCGTGTATGTAACAACGTATTTGATTTCAACGAAAGAAATCTCTGTATTACTGAAAAATTATTACACCAGGGTTTTCGATTTCACAAACTAGTCAAAACATTTACTAAATTTTATCATCGGTACAAGGACATCATTCGTAAATATAAATCCACATGCAGACATCTTATACGTTCAGGTATTTCACATCCAATATTTTATGGTAATATTCTATACAAAGCACAAAAATGTCGGCATTCACCTCAAAAGCTAACCAAACCTTTAAACAGACTTATTCGGAAAGGATATTGTTACGATACTGTTGTCAAGTCATTAAGGATTGCATATTTTGGTATTAATATTGATTCACTCATAGGGTCTTTGCATCGGAAATAAACACATTTATTCTAAAACCAGTTGTTGGCATTATACGGGTTATGTTCTTCTCACATATTTTATGATGGTATGATACTAAACCCCTAACGGGAGGGATTGTACTTGATTTTCATATGACGAAGACATAATCTTTCAATCAGTTTAATTGAGGTCTGGAGCTGGCATGTCAGTAACTGCTAGTAGTCCTTTGTTCATTTATGTATCATTGTCATTTTGCTTAGTTTCTTTTGTTACCTATTCTGACATCGGACTCGGACTTCTTTTAAACTGAGTTTTACTGTGCGTATTGGTATGTGTTTCTTTTTTCTACATTGGCTAGAGGAATAGGGGGAGGGTTGAGATCTCACAAAACATGTTTAACCCCGCCGCATTTTTGCGCCTGTCCCAAGTCAGGAGCCTCTGGCCTTTGTTAGTCTTGTATTTTTTCTAATTTTAGTTCATTTATATGTTTTGGAGTTTAGTATGACGTCCATTTTCACTGAACTAGCACACAATTTTATTTAGGGGCCAGCTGAGGACCACCTCCGGGTGCAGGATTTTCTCGCTGCATTGAAGACCCATTGGTGGCCTTCGGCTGTTGTCTGCTCTTTGGTCGGGTAGTTGTATCTTTGACATATTCCCCATTTCCATTCTCAATTTTATTATAATATTAAATGTATCTTTATAATATAGCAATATCGCATAATAGTATAGTAAAATGTCAAAATAGTATGAAAAGGTAGCTCCATGTTATATCAAGATGTCTTCGTAGAGTAAAAGAATGTCTTCATGACAAAGTAAAATGACAGAAAAGTATGAAAAGGTAGTTCCATGTTATATCAAGATGTCTTCATAGTATAAAAGAATGTCTTCATGACAAAGTAAAAATGACAGAATAGTATGAAAAGGTAGCTCCATGTTATATCAAAACGTCTTTATAGTATATAAATTTATCTTAGTGATATAGCAAATTGACAGAGTAGTATAGTCAAATGTCGTAATAGTATAGAAGATTTGCTTCATGTTATATCTCAACCCTTAATGATATGATTATCGTAATCATAGGGCAGCTGTGGCGTTCCATAATAAAGGCAAGTTACGATACTTTAACTTTACATTGACAAATGAATATAAAATATTTGAAATAATCTTAAAGAAAGAAGGGGGAAGTAAGCACTGAAACGCGTGTATAGCTAATACAGCTAAATCGTATGAGGAAAAGTAACGGTGTTTTATTGATCACAAGTCTGCTACCAATAATTATGCACACTTTTGAGAATTTCGTTAATTTTTCGTTTTTATACCTTTTTGCATGGACTGGCTTATATAGGCGATATCGGTCAAAATATCGAGCAATTTCATGGTATAGTAACTTTTTTAAAACTGAATGTGTTTTTTTGCAAACTATATAGATATAAGAAGATGTGGTATGAGTGCCAATGAGACAACTCTCCATCCAAGTCAAAATTTATAAAAGTAAACCATTATAGGTCAAAGTACGATATTCAACACGGAGCCTTGGCTCACACCGAACAGCAAGCTATAAAGGGCCCCAAAAATTACTAGTGTAAAAGCATACACACGGGAAAACCAACGGTCTAATCTTTATAAGAAAACGAGAAACGAGTAACACTTATGAACCACATCAACAAACGACAACTACTTAACATCAGATTCCTGACTTAGGACAGATGCAAACAATTGCAGCGGGTTTAAACGTTTTAATGGTACCAAACATTCACCCTTATCTGAAACAATAGTGTAACATCACAACATAGAAAGACACACTATAAAATATCAATTGAAATGGCTTAACTCAATCAAAAGACATATTAACACCAGTGAACATACACTGAACAAATAAATTTGATCTATGATACAATGTAAATATATACATGTTTTGAATGATGACGAATCCATTCGAAACTACAAATCGTTGCTAAATTGTTTGGATTATGGACTTTTGCTGATTGGTGTATGGTTGCTAAGGGAATAATTCTTGTTGCTAAGCAATTTTATTTTCAAAATTCGCAGTAAATTATAATATAAAGTATTATGAGTATTTTCTATTTTCTATTTTTTGCAGTAATTCATTATTTTTTTTGACACATCGAAAATAATATGAGCCACTTCATGCGAAAAGTTACAAAACGTGTTTTTGATAAGCTTTACAAGACACGTTGTTAAAGTTCGTTAAAATATTTTTTTAAAACGATTTTATTCGTAAAAATTGGTATAATGCAAACATTCATAAAACGCTCAATTCTGTCCCGAATTTGTCAGTTAAATCAGAAAAAGACGTAGAAATACCTGAATTTTTATACTTAAGCAAGTGTAAAATCATTTGTTGCATGGACTGTCTCATACATATAACGTAACATTACCCAATTTGCATCCTTTTTGCATAAAAGTGACGGATATCTTATTTGTTTTTCTTTTCTTAAGAGACTAAACAGTTCGTATTTTAAGCATTTATAATTATGCACGTCTTTCAACACAGACAAATATTCTTAAAGATACACAAAATGGTCACATTATATACTAGTATCAACAAAAGAAGTCTCCAGTGAAAATAGTAAAATTTACGGAAATGTTGCATGCGATGTCTACAAAAAGCCGACTTTTAAAATTGAGAAATCAAAATATATCACAGACAATCATTTCATACAAAATGCTCAACAAGCATGGACTTTTGTCATAATGTTAAAAAAAAGTGGAGAAAAAAACCCTCAGTCAAATGGTATTCAGGCATTCCTCAGAGAATTTTGGATCGATTTGTAGTCGATTCAAACCCATTTTTTCAGTATGGATTCAAAATGAAACTTGTTGAACCATATAGTAAATAAGGATACATTTACGAAATAAACATATAATGGAACTTTTGTCTGTTTCTTAAATAAATGAAGATGAAAAAACTGTCAAAATAGGTGCAAATTGGGTACCCTCGCGTCTTCTATTTATGAATGCCTTAGCTGCTGATAACATATACGAGATAAAATACTGAACAATGAGTTAAAAAATATCAGTGAGACACAAAAGGGTGGAAAGGTTGCGGTAGGAAAGGTAACAGATATTTTACACAATATTTTAGATATAGCTTGTACAAAATCATATCATGACCCGAAATAATTCAAAAAGACAAATGTGGGCAATGTTATAAATGAAACAAAAATTGAAAAAATAAAATAGGAAATAGATTTTTAAAAATCCCAATGATAACTTAAAATTAACTTTGATATATAGGTTATGCTTACCCTTTCGGAGCACATGAGATCATCCCTGGATTTTGGTGGGGTTCGTGTTGCTCAATCTTTAGTTTTATATGTTGTGTTTTGTATACTGTTGTTTGTCTTTTGGTCTTTTTTTCGCCATGGCGTTGTCAGCTTATTTTCGACTTATGAGTTTGAATGTCTCTTTGGTATCTTTCGTCTCTCTTTTAATGAGATAGAATTATTTTGAATTATATAAATAATAAAAAAAAAAATGGCAAACCAAAGAAAATACAATATCAACAAAAAATATTTAATACTCTGCCTGAAAATATTGGGGAAAAAATCTAAAAGAATATTGAAAAATTCCAGTAACTGTAACTGTAAAACTAATCTTCCTCCAATGAAAGAGCACCTCATATGATTAGAAATTATCCACCAAAATAAAAGTTAATGGGTTTGTTTTTATAATTTAAAAACCAGTAATTACTCGGCTGAAATTCGTCTGCTTATTTGACTGGAAAGCCAAGGTTAAAGAATTATATATAAATTTGTAAGTGAGTGAAGTCTACTCACATTAGTATGTTGTTCCTTTATTATTAGGTCTTTCCACATTTCTGTGGAAAGACCTATTGTATTTGTTCTGATTATTAGGTCTTTCCACTTTTCGGTGGAAAGACCTATTGTATTTGTTCTGATTATTAGGTCTTTCCACTTTTCTGTGGAAAGACCTATTGTATTTGTTCTGATTATTATTATTTTTTTTTCTTCTTCCGCCACTTTTATTTCTTGCGTATAAATTTTGTTTCGCAAGATGTCGCTTAGATGTTTGGTATATGATATCGAACAGTTTATGCGCCTTTGAAATTCACCCTGCGTAACCGAATACTTTTCTTTGTAGGAGTTATCTCCCCGAACACTGTTTTCCTTGTGACTGCATCTCCTCCATAACCGTATAAGAAAGCGACAAATTTATTTAATAAAATTGCTGGTTATATCCTTCGCATGATTTGTTCAATTTTAACCGAAGCCATACGAACACTCCATATGAGAGTTATTTCCCCTTATGCATTTGATATAAGTGATATGCATTTCTATCTTGTAAACCATAAGTGATAGAGACCTAGGATCTTTTTATTTGAGGTCCTTGGTCCAAAAAAAAAGAAAATATGGTCAAGGTCAGATGTCATGGTCATATTTTAAATTTAGATTTTGGCTTATTTTCAATTCTTTTCAAAAACTGTATAAGATATTGACAACATATTTTTACTAAATTGTAAGTTGCGACATGTCGTAACACATAAATTTTGGTTGAAAGGGTACAGTAACATTAAATTGGAGTTTTCTCCCCTCTTATATTAAAAATTAGGCATATAGTGATATAACTCATTAACCATGTATAATTAAGACCTATGGTCTTTTGATTTGAAGCCCTTGGTTTATGACCTTGAAATTAAGCTCAAGGTTATTGGTAAATTTGACGTTCTATATATTGACTTTTGCTTTTACCTCATATGTATACATGATAAAGCCATGGGACTTTTTGCATTACGTTGCAAGCCACTTGACCATGAAAAAGCCAACCGGAAGTGACCATGTGTAAACCGGAAGTAGCTATTTTTTGTACTTATTAAATGTAAAAGTATATTGAACCATATATTTTTGGAATCAGTATCAAGTAAACTATAAAAAAAACGGAAGCGACATTTTTCAAACCGGAAGTAACAATGTATCTCCCTTATTTAGAAAAAAAATGTATAGAAACCATATATTTTTGGAATCAGTGTACAATAAGCTATCATTTGATGCTGGATATGATATTTTAATAGTTCTATATCAAAATTGATCTTTATGGGTGGAAAGACCTTCAATTGTTCTTTGAACAATTGGTTTTTAATTTGATTTGAAATTGTTCGAGTTAGGCGTATAAATGTTTAGCTCGAATATGTATAACTATGAAGGTGTTCGCATACCATTGGATACTCATTTGAATATTGATTTTGTCAAATTTATGCTCTCGGATTACCATGACAGAGATATATGCGCTTTACTAGAGTTTGGTTATGATTATAAAGAATATCTTCATGGTGCTTCTTGTACTGTACAAAATCATCAAGGGGCGATACAATTTCAAATGACATTGATAAATTTCTTCGAAAAGAAATAGAAAAAAGGCTCTATTGGGTCCTTTTCATTCTAACCCATTTTCACATGAAATCATCATTTCCCCTCTGAACAGCGTTCCTAAAAAGGATACTGAGGAAAGACGTGTGATTTTAGACCTTAGTACTCATGGAGGTGGAGGTGTCAATGGTGGTATAAACAAGGATTTATATTTAGGTGTAGATGTTAATTTAAAGTATCCAAACGTTGATGCTTTGGTTGAAATCATTAAGAGCAAGGGTCCTGGTTGTCTTTGCTTCAAACGGGATTTGAGTCGTGCTTATCGCCAAATATATATATATATATATAGATCCGCACGATGTTCATTTAGTAGGTTATCGCTGGAGAGACCATTTGTATTTTGACCGTGTGTTAACATGTATCTACGGGTTTGTGTTCAGCAGCTCACATTTGTCAACGTTTCACCAATGCAGTCGTATATATATATAGATTACTGTGTTTTGACATTATTAACTATCTTGACGATTTCGCGGGTGCTGAAACGTCTGAAAACGCCTTTAAAGCATTTAAGGAGCTTGAAAATTTATTTCTGTCTTGTGGTATAGAAGAATCTACCCATAAGGCCTTCTCACCATCATATAGAATGGAATTTTTAGGTATTATTTGCGATACAGTCAAGTTAACTTTAGAAATCCCTGACGATAAATTAAAGGATATTCGAAGTATTCTTGGATCTTGGGAATGTAAACAATCAACAGAACTTAGGGATATCCAGTCCCTTATAGGTAAATTGAATTTTTTAGCCACATGTGTGCGTCCTGGAAGGGTCTTCATGTCTCGTTTACTTAACTGGCTACGTGAGGTATATGACAAAAAGGGTTACATTTCCATTTCGTCACAAATTAACAAAGATATCGTATGGTGGCAGAAGTTCGTCCCGTTATATAACGGGATCTCTATGATGTCGTTGGAAGAGTGGTCTAAACCGGATGAAATTTTCTCCTCTGATTCATGTATAACTGGTTGTGGTGGATGGTTCAGCGGTAGATTTTTTCAGAGAGCTTTTCCAAAGTTTATATTAGAATATAAGCTTCACATTAATTGTCTGGAGTTATTAGAAATTGTAATTTGTTTAAAACTCTGGGGTAAATTTTTCAAGGGCCGAAAAATCCGAATATTATGTGATTATCAAGTGTCAGTTACAGGAAGATCCCGAAATGAGTACTTGCAAATGTGTCTTAGAGAGATATATTACTTATGTGCAATATCAGAATTCGAGGTTCGAGCATGTCATGTGCCCGGAAGTGATAATAGAATCAGTGATAATTTGTCTCGTTTGATTTGCATCAAACTTAATTCTTTGACTCGGTTTCCTCGAATTAAGGGGAGTTTGAAGTTAAGGACAGTCTATTTACTTTTAGTCACAATTGGTGATTTATATGTTAATTTTATAATTCCTTTTTTCATATGTTCAGTTTAAACAGTTAGAGAGAGATGTTAAAAAGTCTACTAAGTCTGCGTTTGCAGTAGGAACTAAGAAAAATTTAGTTTCACAATGGAGAGCCTTTTTGCTCCTTCGTATTTATTTTGACGTTGCTCCTATTCCTGCCACTTTTAAAACTATTAGCTGTTATGCGCAATTTTTAAGTCGATCATTCAACTGAATCGACTGATTCTATCAGAAATTATATTAATGGTGTATAAATTATACAATTTTAATTAGATCTTCCGTTTCCCCTTTTAGATAATTTTGAATTTAAATTGTTAATGGCGGGAATTTCTAGAGTCAAACAACACTGTCCTAGACAAGCTAGGCCTATTACTCCCGATTTGCTAAAAGAGATGCTTAAATTTCTAGACCTTGATACTTGTACAGATACGGTTTATTGGTGTTTATTTTTATTTGATTTTTTTCTTATGTCTCGTAAGTCTAATTTAGTGCCAGATTCTGTCGTTTCTTTTGATTATAAAAGGCAACTTACTAGAGGCAAAGTTTTTATGTATGAAAGAGTAGCTAATGTGGTGTTTGAATGGACTAAAACTATACAATGTAGTGAACGAATTTTGAAAATACCTTTGGTCAAAATAGATGATTCTATTTTATGTCCCGTTACTTTAGACGGGGAGGTACGTCATTTGCTTTTCAGGCTAGAGTCCCTAGCGAACTTATTCAGCTTCACGGTGACTGGGCAAGTGATGCATATGAGCTGTATTTTAACTTTACAATGCAGGAGAAAATTTCTGTTGCAGAGTCCATGGCCAAACTTTTATGATATATTTTCAGACATAAACAACAAGCATGTGCTGGTGTTATCCGATTCAATCTGTAAACATTTGTCTGCTATTTCTAACATGGACCTTCAAGCTTACAGTGGTGCTCGTATTTCTACTTTAAAGAGGAAACTGGATCAAGGTGAAACAAACTTGAGTAACTATTCTTATTGTCTTATTCATGTTGGCACTAACGACGTACGAGATTTTTATGTAGATCGAATCATTGCTGATTTTAGAGAGTTATTTGTCAAATTTAAAACTTTGTCTCCGCATATTAAGCTATATATCTCCTCTATTTTACCAAGACCTGTAGATTTTGATTTAACTGGATTTAAATGTGCTAATATTAATAGGCAATTACTTTCTGTGTGTTCTAAATATAACATTAATTTTATAAAATCCTATAAAAGGTTTCATGTAAAAGGGCGTCCTATAAGGTCTCTTTTTGCCTTTAAGGACGGAGGGTTGCATCTTAATGGGGCTGGTCTATACGAGCTTCGCAGATGCTTTCAACATGTTGTCAATCATATATAATCTGTATAGTCTACTTCTTGATTTATAATATATCATATTAATTTTTGTTTGTATGCTTTGTACATCGTTAAGAGGTCATCGATGTTAATCTTAGAAGGGAGCAATTTTATCCCTTAGGATTTTGATCTTACAAAGGAGTGTGTTTTTAATCCTTTGGGATTAAATCTTACTTGAAGTTAGTGCACTTACAGGGGAGTCCGTCATATCCTCTGAGTGTGTCGTATAAAGAAAGTTTCTTATTCCTTTTTATTTTAGCTTGAACTTAAAAGGAAGTGTCTCATTCCTTGGGTTCAACTCTTCTATTTGTGTGTGTGTATAATTTGTTTTAGGTATTAAAATTTGTTTTGTTGTTTTTGTTAATCTTTTTTGGCGGGCTGTTTGGCGCATTTTGTTATTTCTTTTGGGCCCGCTTTATTTAGATTATTCGTATGTGTATTTTTTGTATAATTGTATTATATCAATATCTTTGTGTGTATATTATACTTATTTACTTATGCATATATGTTAACTCAAGCTGCCAAAATTAAACTATTACTGGTTTATATATCTTCTTTATTTGAAAGCCCCCGTAATTTATCCCAACGCTTAAAATATTACGTTTACATGTTATGAGTAGGCCTCCACCAACAATGACTTTTAATTTATTCTAACATTAAAATGTGCAATTTATACATAAAAGTAAAACACTGCTCAGCTTTATATCATAAAATATAAAACACTTCTTCACATATTACAGTTTTTTAGTACGTTTATATACACAAACGGAAGTAATGATGCTGCAAGCTCAATGCTTTAACTTGGTAGGTTAACTATCATCTTCATAACACAGTATGGTGTGTATATCGACGCTCACTGTCACACAAGTTGAAAGTGGGTTGGGTATTAATGCTGCGTTCACACGTAATTCGAATTCGATTCGCATTAACTAATTCGAATTAGTTTAATTCGCATTCGAAACGTTTAACGTCCAAACGTAAATTCTAATTCGAATTGCAATGCGCGTAAAATTCGCTTTACTGTCCTAACGACGTTAACTTTTAATTCGTATTGACAAAAACAGATTTCTAATGCGAATTGGATAATGCGATTTAGCCAATTCGAATCAATTCGAATTAAAAAAGAAGAGTGTGTGAACGCGATTAGCGAATTCGATTCGCATTCGATTCGAATTCAATTCGAATTAAATGTACGTGTGAACGAGGCATAAATGTCAGGATTAACAGCCAATTAGTATAGTGTGGTTATAGTAAGAAAACCAGGACGGGTTCAAACAGAAAGATATCGAAAGCAGAGAAAATGTGCACCTTATAACACAATGACCTTATCAGATGACAATACGAATACTAAAAATCAAGGCTGAAAATAAGGCGTAGGTACTCTCCAATTTGTAAGCCGGCATGACGTAAAAACTTTCTAATATAGGACAATTGTAATGATTAAAAATTACACCATTCCAGGCCCTTTTGTTTTCCACATAATATCAATATTACCAATAAATAACAAGTTCCGGGTTGACGAGTTCAAACAGAAAGATTTTAAAAGCAGAGAAAACTACACACCTTATAATCAGCATGACTTTATCAGATTAGATTACAATACTATAAAAATCAAGGCTACAAATAAGGCGTAGGTACTTTAATTCAGTCACGGGCCCGCGATGTCGAGGGTGTGTTCTAGTTTATAATCATGATTAAGAGGGGTTAATATTAAGAGATTCCTAGAGACCATATATAGCATTTTTATTAATAACGTCAAGGCAAACATATTTGAAGATCATTCATGTTGACTGTCCTTTGAAAATTATAAACTCAAAAGTTGGTGGCTTATAATTTGGAGATGCTCTTTTAAAGAGGCAGTATCTACGAAAGGCATGCTGAGGTGAAAACTGAAAACCGCGTAAATGCGATAATTGATAGACATCAATGAAAAAATATGTTACATGTTATTTTCAGGATTCTAATGACTATTATCAGGAGACAAAAATACATATATTTCGTCATCGGTTAGACCAGAGCTCATTAATTAAGCAAAGATGTACAGAGACCTTCTTTATGGAAATATTTATGTAAAAATGAAAATCAAATTAAGTATTAATATTAAATAACTAATTTCACTTCAGAATTCGAATTGAAAGTTTTAAAAGTATCGTATATAAATCGGTAAGGATTTATATTTAGAGTTGGTGAAGCACATTAGGGTTTATTGTTATTATATAATTATTTGAAATTTTATGCAAATTTTTAATTTTATCGACAGAAAATCCATTGATAGATGAAGAAATTATAGATCAATAATATAATAAAATGGTGAGTTAAATGTATGCAATACATTTTTGTATGCCTAACGTGGCAGTTGTTTATGGTTTTTTTATGTTATTTTGTTTTGTAATTTCTACGTTTTTATCTGTTGTGTACCCCGTTGGGGACTCTCGGCTGACCACATAGGACATTTGAGCGAAAATAAAAAATGCACATAGGGTCATTTGAGCGCCGACATCATAGGACATTTAAGCGCCGAGATATTAACCTTACCTAGATTTTCAAATAGGACGTTTGAGCGCAATTTCCTGTGATACTTTTATACTTTTAAAAGTAAGAAAAAGAGTAAGTGTTTAAAATAAATATATTTTATTTGATCTTACACTCGAGTAATTCAGAAAGTTGGATTAAGTCAAAAATACAAAGAGGTAGATTCAGATATCAGCAAATGTCTAAAAGGAGTGTTTGGGATAGCTTTCTTAGATCCAGAGAAAGTAGCATACTGTTTTGTCGAGGATTCCATGACCGTTTTACCTAACGACAAGCCTCGCATAGACTTTGCCGATTACTTTACTGAAACTTAAATCTCAGACGAATCGTTGTTTCCCCTCATCTCTGGGCCGCAGTTCCATCTACGTCAAAACGTACAAACCATGGACCCGAATCATTTCATGCCCATTATAATGAGCAATTTTATCATAGTCACCCATCAATTTATGCTTTCCTTGACACCTTTGTCAAATTCCAATCTGTGACTTACATTAAAATTCGGTATTTGAATATTGATGCACCTCAGAACCGAACAGACAAGGAGAAGGAACAGAATCTTCTGGACTTGCATTCGTGGCACTTCCAGCAGGAAATAACGAGGGATTTTTATGTCAGAAGCCTAGGATATAAATTACAAGCCCGAACTGACTTGTAAATAATGCCATTGGCGAGTTTTAAGTTTTATGACAGTGCTTTGTTTTTTTACAATTAAGAGATATTCTAAACTTTGTACGTTATAAACTCCACATTTTATTAACTTTATCCTGCTCGTTATAAAAATATCTTCCATTGACACTTTTCAACGAAAATTCTAGTTTCCACATTAATACAATGCTGGGTGCATGAATGCAAGTGAAGTCAACATTTGATAGGCATAATTAAGAATAGATTAATGAATATCATATTTATGGTTACAAAATATAATACTTAGAATAAAGAGTAAAAAAATATATAGCAAATTTGTTTACCTGTCAAAAGATGTGTTATAGATCATCGATCTCCCTTTGGCGTCCGTTCATTATACGCGCCGAAAGGGTTTGCGTCTATAATTGTTAAATTTATGCTTGACGTATAGTTATCATTGGAACTTCTTGCCCTGTTCTGAAACCTTTTTTTTTGTTCAAGTTTTTACGTGTTGCATTGTCACGGTGGGTAAGGTTGTTCTGCTAGAGAACGTTCTGTGCTGGTGATTCGGTCCTGACTGGTGCTGGTGGGTCCTGATTCTGTGCTGGTGGGTTTGTTTACATTGTACCAGAACGGCAATAAAACAACCGTTCTGTTGCTGAATTTTTCTCTGATACTTCCTAAGTACCATGCGAAGAATATTACAACGATTTTTTATTGAAAAAGTCGTGCAAATTCGCCAAACGAAATTGTCCTGACGATGTGCTGGTGATTAGAAAAACGGTCCTGGTTCTGTGCACCTATGTCCTGGTTCTGTGCCTTTATATTTTAGTTAAAAGTGGCAAATATTCAAGATCATTGATGCAGAAAATTTGTATAATTGATAGAAAATATACCTAGCATATATTTGGTGGATATTTCATATGAGCCAAGTTGAGTCTATTTTTTTTATTTGATTTTTGAGAGGGGTGAAGATCTTTCTATTGAGGTGTTTTGGCATTTTTATACTTTTGTTAACTGTTATTTTGAAGATATATGTGCTGTTAACTGTTATTGACTAATTAGCTGTACGAATACGAATACGAAAGTTTTATTTTGATTCGGTTCACATATAACAATACAAACATAAGCTCTTAAGAGCTTTTTACCGAATATAAGGTAACACAAACACAACATTAAAACACACAACATGCAGACAGGATATATAACAGCACAGTCATATCGAAATACATGCAAAGCACTTTTAAAATACATATCTAAAGCCAAAGCTGAAGCACAACTAAAAATTAAGCACAACTAAAATTAAGCACAAATAAAATATAGCACACATGCAAAAATTTAAGGCATAATAACATGTTAGAGCAACTTCTAAAATATGATAAAGCTTATCTACAAGCAGAACAACAACATTTGTTATCTTTTTTCTTAAAATTGACATTGTTGTGAACTGTTATTATAAAAAAAAATTCCCCTGTTTACTGTTTTTTGATTTTTTAAATCACCGTTTTCTCATTTAAGATGATTAAAAATGCAGTTATCGGTTATCAATATTTTAAATTTACTGTATTCTGATTTGAGCAAAATAAACAAAATATTGACCTGTTAATTGAACCCCTCTTGCCCCCTTTTGAGATAAGAAATTATGCATACGATTCTCGGGATTACGATCCATTTGCATGACCATCAAAATACGGTGTAAAATATCCAATACCTATATAAAAAAGATAATCTGGTATGTATGCCAATGGACAAATTTCCATCAGAAACCAAATGAACTAGGTGTTAACAACTATACGTCACCGTACGACCTTTAACAATGACCCGAAAAGTTAAAATGTAAAAGGTTTTGCATAAAAACGGAGAGCATAAATATAGAATAAAGGACTTTTTTCTAATAAAATTGAGAATGGAATGGGGAATGTGTCAGAGACAACAACCCGACCAAAGAGCAGAAAACAGCCGACGGACACCAATGGGTCTTCAACTCAGCGAGAAAATCCCGAACCCGGAGGCGGGCTTCAGCTGGTCCCTAAATAAAATGTGTACCACTTCAATGAAAATGGACGTCACACTAAACTCCATAGCATATAAATGAACTAAAATTAAAAAACATACAAGACTAACGAAGGCAAGAAGCTCCTGACTTGGGACAGGCGCAAAAATGCGGCGAGGTTAGACATACTTTGTGAGATCTCAACCCTCCCCCTATACCTCTAGCCAATGTAGAATAAACAAACACACAGCAATACGCACAGTGAAACTCAGTTTAAAAGAAGTCCGAGTCCGTATCAGAATAGGTAACTAAAGATTCTAAGCAAAAGGACAATGATACATAAATTAACAAGGGACTAATAACAGTTACTCCCATGCCAGCTCCAGACCTCAATTAAACTGATTGAAAGATTATGTCTTCATCATATGAAAATCAAGCACAACCTAAGTTGATCACGGCAAACTATCAGGTGAGTCTGAACATTTCTTAGATGAGTTTAGATAATACATTCAGTGTAGCCTAAGCATCCTGGATATTGTTTCTCTGACAAATTTGTACGATACTGTAGATACTTTTCTTTTTATTCAACCAAATGAATCGCAGCCTTGTTTCTGCGCGTAAGAATCGTGTCCTCAGCAGCTAAAATCAGATTTCTTTGTAACAATTTAGTGTTTACTAAAAGGATGACAATAATATTGCGGGTTTTTTTTTTTTGGAATAAGGAAGAGGGAGGTCACGGTGAAAGTTATTAAGCTTGGAATAGTTTTGAAATTCTAAAATTGTTGATAAAAAATAATTTGATGCAGATGATCAAGAACGATTTTATTACTGCAGTTGACAATTTTACCATAAAACATTTTGCAAGAGGGGAAGAGGGGGGGGGGTGGTTCCCGTAAGATTTAAAAGTTGTACTTTAACAGAAAAATGTATCTATTAGCTATTAAGCATCATTTGCTGTATCTTTAAGCCTCTGTCTTTTTTTCAACATAAAATTATTGTCTGATCGGTTGTCGGGGGGAATTTTCGAAAGTTCAATAAAACATTAAAAAAAATATTTAAATATTTCATGGAAGGGCAGACTAGAATTTGTCAGAAAATGAAGACTAGATAACCTAGACAACACACACAAAAATAAGATTTTTTTAAGTTATGCATTTTAAGGATCCCAAAGTAAAGTCTGTTGTCAAGGGGGAATAAGTGAACGATATGTCCTAATTTTCTATTTTTAAATATATATTTCCTGAATAAAAATAAAATATGCCTAAATTTTAATTCAAAATGAGTGAAAAATGAAAAAAATACCAGACTAAGAAATACACTTTTATTAAATATTTGTAATAGCACGAAGCTTTTAATTTTTGTGTTTCAAACACACCTTCTCTGTAGTAATGCCTCGTTACAAAGGTATTTCACTTCACTCATTTATTTCATTTTTTGATACTGTGAATTCTCAGCATTATTATATTAACATGTAGCCTTAATGTATATTTAAATAATCGAATCTAAAGCCAGATATATCAAACATTTTATTTTTATTTTATACGTTTTGAGGAAAAAAAACAATCAACTCAAACACGCCTTGAACGTAAAATGTGTACTCGACTGTCTCTTTACGATAAGATAATTGCCCATTTTTAGACCCCCCCCCTAAAAAAAAATACTGTTGCCGGGGGCAGAGATGCAAATTAATGCTTTTTAAGATCAATATTTTATCTTTTCGTGCATGTTTTTTTTTAGTTGAATTTATGCTTATGCATCTTAAAAACCCAAAAGTATTTGCACCTACCGAAATCGGCTGTTTTGTTAAATGTGCAAAAATTACAATATCTCGTAGCTTCATTATCAATTGAGTATAAACAAGTATATAAGATACAAAAAATCTTTAATTATACACCTACATTTAACTTTTAAAAGCCACAAAAACAGTTTTAAACAATCCAAATATACAAACTTTACAAAACTTGGTTTAATTTCAACTGGTTATCAACCCGTTTCGCTCTAAGCTCACCTGCATCAAGGGGCCGTGTGAGCTATTGACTTGGCGTCCGTAATTAAAAAAAATCTTCTCTGAAATTGCTTGACCAAATGTTACCAAATGAATTTTCCTGAGTGAATCTAGGAAAAACAATATTCATCAACAAACATGACCACTGTTTGTTAAAATATATTCGAGTTTTTAGTTTATATCGCAAACGTTCAAGCAGTTAGCATGGTTAGAGCAAAACTTACTGAGTAAAAATATTCAACAGGCCAATGTCTATCTACCTTGCACTTTTCAGAAAATTCAGATCAGATGTCGAAACTTGGTCCAGCAACATTTATCAGCAATACAAGATTTTGAACCACACAGTTTCCATTCAATACAAATATTCTTGTTGCAATGAATCATTTCAAATGCAAAAATACCAGTTGCAGCCTTTACTTTGTTTATTTATATATGTGTATTATAGATTATCGGGTTTTCTACACATTGATATCGTAAAATATCAACCGCGAGCCACAATGTGAACCTTTTTGGCGAGTGAGCGCAGCACCAGTCAGGACCGAATCACGAGCACAGAACGTTCTCTCGCAGGACAACCTTACCCACCGTGATTGTATATATTTTATTTTATTTTAATTTGACAGGCACTTGTCTCTATGAAAATACTCTATGTACCTTTACATGTTAATTAACGGTACATTTGTTATAGACAAGTGCGTGTGGTCAATTTTCACACATTTGACGTCAAATTCAGGACATTTAGATATGACCAATTAAACAGAAAAATTCATGTTTTAAAAATATGCTCCTATCAGAAGGCGTCGGATATCTTTTTTAAAGATAGTACTTGTTTATGTATGCTGCTTTAACTTTTTATGCCAACAAGTACCAAACAAAGACATTCCATATTTTGTGTTATACTCAAAATTGTGCACCTCAGAATAACTGAAAATATTCAACGGGTTTTACTCTTTTTCCAGATGAAATTTAAGAATATGACAGTGTGGCTTATATTCCTTGAAATTATCTAACAAAAAGGTGTTATCGAAAGAATATATTGCGCGACTTGACAAATTTACTAAACGACAACTTGCTTTTCAAAATGTACGACAACTTGGTACTAACATAAAATTGTTTATTCCACATTGGTTTTTTTTTAGTATTTTTTTTTTTCTATATGAATTGGATTTTGAATAAAACAGCATATTGACCTGAAGAAAAGTTATATTCACCGCGCAAAACGTCACGTGCTTTTACATGTAAATGAATAGTTATGGGAAAATGTTTAATGTATAATTGGTTTTGGTAAATAATTGTTATCTTAAAATACATTGCTTTCGCCCGGAATACAGAATAAAGAAATTTCTGCCTTTTGTTTCGGTAAATATGTAGTTTAATCGACTTAAAAAAAACTGATATTCACTTGGGACGTTTGTCTCGGTTTTTTTTTCACAGTTAATAAAAACCACATATTTACCGAATCAATCAGTCCTACATACTCTAGTTGCATGCAAATTTTTAATAACTATCCGTAGGATCACCCATTTGCGTATCTAATGCAATTGATTGATGAAAAGTCGACCTACTCTATCTATATTTTTGATATTTTATACCAGAAACGCTCAACAGGAAGTCCGTTTTTCAGATCACGTGGTACGATTCTAGCGTCCGTCAATTCTAAGTATGGAAAAAGATCATTTTGTTGATGTTTTCATATCGAATGTACTTGTTCATGCATGGAAATTATAGTAAGTTTTCACATAGAAATAGGTACCGACGATCGATGACAACTTTCACATCAAAAGTTTACTTTTTTTTTTTTACTTTTTAAGGGTAAATTTTATTATAAAAGAAGCTGTCCAAGAGAAGGGACGACAGCTGAAGTACTGTGTGTAAAACTTTTCAGATCACGTTGTACGATTTCCCTTCATCAATTTTAAGGGCATACGATACAGTGACATGGGCGGTAATGCCGTCGCTAACGTAAAATGTTATTTTTCGCGACGTCAAACTGTGACATATAGGGAAAAGGTGCATTTTTCTTATTTCTATATGTTTTGTTTCTTAAACAGAGGAAAACTGTATAAATCATCAGGATTAAAATTCATTTTGTTTAAAAGACTTAGCTATTCATGGCTTATTACTCATGATGGTAGACTAGAGGTTCTGACTGGGGTTTACAGAATGGAGAATAAAGGGTCAGTACTACAAGAAAATGTGCCAAAAAAAAATTAAAATAAAGAATAGAGAATAATGGTGTGCTAAAATATAAAGAATAGAGAATAAAGGGAAACGTTTTAAAGAATAGAGGAAAATGGCCGAAAAAATTAAAGAATACTAAATTAATAAAGAACCCCCCATCAGACCCTCATGGCAGAGGTTGTATGGGGAAATTGAAAGTTCAATTTCAATTTGTATATTCAACACGAAGAAAACATGATGTACACTCCCACGTAATAAATAAAACAGTCAAGCCTTAAAATGTAAATTCAAATGGTAGCTGTATACACTTTTCTATTTACAAATAAAATTCAACAGTACTTTTCATTGACAAGAATCGACACACAATTACTTATTTTCAATTCAGGTGTTTTAACATCATTCTTACATTATTCACAGTCAATTATTTCAAATCAAAAGCAACAAAATTAAGCAACAAGTTTTTGTCATCAGTCAGCGGTCTCGGATTTACGAATTGTTTTTCTTTTTTTTTTAAGAAAGCAACTTGTCTTATAAAATATAAAATAAACAGCTGCACCATGAGCGCATGATACGCCCGTCGTCTTGTGTGTGAGTTTTATGCAATAATCATAAATAGTTTCTGACATACGGCCTGACATGCGAAACCCCCCCCCCCTTTTTTTTTTACAAAAAACTCAATATCTCTAAAATAAAATTTTGAATCAAAACCAAAAAGTACACAGATCTTTAGATTAATATAACTAAGAAGTGTGTAAAATATTAAGCAATAATCATAAATCGTTTTTGAGATTCGGCGCGACATGTGAAAACCCCCCTTTTTTAAAATAAAAAATCTCAATATCTCAAAAATAAAATTTTGAATCAAAACCGAAAAGTATACAGATCTTAAGAATAATATAACTAAGAAGTGTGTAAAATTTAAAGCAATAATCATAAATCGTTTTTGAGATATTGCGCGACATGTGAAAAATCCCTCCCCCTTTTTTTTACAAAATACCCAATAACTCAAAAATTAAATTTTGAATCATCACCAAAAAGTATACAGATCTTAAGATTAATATAACTAAGAAGCGTGTAAAATTTTAAGCAATAATCATAAACTGTTTTTGAGATACGGCGCGACATGTGAAAAACCCTTCCCCCTTTTTTAACAAAATACTCAATATCTCTAAAATAAAATTTTGAATCATCACCAAAAAGTATACAGATCTTAAGATTAATATAACTAAGAAGTGTGTAAAGTTTTAAGCAATAATTATAAATTGTTTTTGGGATACGGCGCGACATGTGAAAAAAACACACACCTGTTTTAGTTACTAAGTCCCGTAACTCAAAAAGTTTTAATCTTATTTTCACCAAAAAGTATACAGATTGTTTGACCATCATAAGAAACAACTATGTTAAGGTTCATGAAATTTGGATAAGTCGTTCTCAAGTTACGGTGCGACATGTTTACACCGGACAGACAGACGGACGGACGGACAGACAGACGAACGGATGGACGGACGAACGAATGGACGGACGAACGAACGGACGCATAAGCATAAGAACAAACTATAAAAATCAGTTGAAAAGGCTTACCTCATCAGATCTATACAAAGCAAACACCATCTATCAAAAACATAAAAGACACAAAGTACAGATCTAAGGGTAATCGCAGTTATTGAAAAATGTAATAAAAAATCATGTATCTAAGACTACCCTCAAGCTGTTTTTTACTTACATGTAAGAGTCAACCATAACTTGACTTCCAATATAATAAGGCACCCAGGACCCTAACTTGTCGAAAAATAAGTATCACTGTATTTATAATGCTAAATGCATTTGCGAATGCATAAATCGAGCGGTGGTCTGGGGATCTTCCCTTGAAACAAATTGAATGTTTGCGAATTGATATACATCATAATTCCCAACTGTGTGGTGAATACCAACGTACATACCTCGAGTGTGGTGTGATCGATTTCCTAGGTTTGGTCTGTAAATATACCGATTTTGTCGTATTTCCGATCGTAACAAGTCTGGATTCGCTTGCCTGGTGATGAATGCACGCTGAACTAATAACAATAGCTTACTTTGTGTAACTATAGGAGAAAACCATATGTCCGGATATAGTGATCCTACCAACCGGCAACAATGTTTTTAGCTCGAACGTAAACTATTTAGGTCGGCGGATCTAAAACAATTAAGCAGGACTCGTATCGGTCATTGTTTTTCTTGTTTAAAAACTTGTTTTAACGATTCATGGAAAATTTGTTCTTGTGAATTACTTTGGCATTCCATATTTAACCGACATATAAATTGTTGTTGAAATCCTAGCACATGAAGATGAAAAATTATAATTTGTCAATTTGTATCATATTTTTCACCATTTTCACATGCTGCAAATCTGAAATGGCCGCTATCAATTATCATTTTCCATTGAAATCATAGCTCAAAAAGAAATTTCTCAAAATTTGTGAGTTTTTAATAAAAAAAAAATAGTTTGTACCAAAATTGTCCTTTTTTTTTAAATAAAGACAAGGATCTTACTGTTATAGATATAGCTATAGGGCACCACGGCGTTGTCTTAAAAAAAACTAACCAAATGACATTGAACCATCGTAGCCCAACATTTTGATTCAACGATAAAAGTGAATGTGAAAAGGTTATGGACGTCCAGTCTTTTGCTGTACCAATTACAATAATAAATTTTCATATGATTGCAAAACGATTAGAATTCTTTCAATGCTTTTTGCAATGACAAGTAAAAAAATGAAGTAAGCGACACAGATTCTTTCACGATCATTATCACGATCACCGAATATTGGATACGATCTTTCTCGATCATAAATATCAAATTTATATACATGTAAGTATTCAAATTTTGCAACACTTTCTGATTAAGCTACTACAAAATAATTTTAAGAGCCAATTGAAACATTGATATAGTACGTCAAAATTCAAAGAATAGTAATTCAATCATTCATACGATGAACAAAATCATGTGTGATTACATTATTTCATTGAAATGTTGCAGAACAATCTGCATTTTGTAGTTTTGTAAAAAAAGGTTATCTTTTAAACTCTTAAAATAGTGATCAAAATCATAATACAATGTTGACTGCTGTACCCCAATTTTTGACATTTTAACCTATTATGTCTAAAATTAGAAAAGTTCTCTAGTTCATTCCCTTATTAGATCTGTATATGATGCAAAGGTCCAATGTTAAGTAGCTGTGTCTTGTGTTGGAACTCTTATGCAAACATTTGTGCATAAATTTAGAACAGCCTTTCCACTGAAGTTCCACTGGGATCTAGTGAATCTTTATGATCTCCATTGTTGACATATTTGTTTGTTTTTATAGTGATTAAGATTATAACACAATGTTGACTGCTGTACCCCTATTTTTGACATTTTTACCTATTATGTCTGTTTGTTTTGTTCACACATTGTTGTCAATATAATGGAATTCTATGCGACTGTCATACAAGTCAGAGGTTAAGCTAGCTATAAACCAGGTTTAATCCACCATTTTCTACATGAGGAAAAGCCTGTACCAAGTCAGGAATATGACAGTTGTTATCCATTTCTTTTCCTTGGAGTTCGATATTTTTGTTATTTTACTTTTTTTCTCAGATACTGGTCACTACTGAACCATTTTGACAGATATATATTTTTTTTAAATATTTTTCCTGATAAATTGATACATTATATTATCTTTTGTCCTTGCATGTGTTTTCTCGATAAGATTTCCTTCACGATCCTATACCAGATTATATTTCACGATCCCATCGCAATACTTGACCGACGTTACTTGTTCTTTCTCGATGATGTTTCTCGATATACCGAATGACAACCGTGTGGTAGTTTTGAATCACTGCCTACTTAGAAATTATCATCTATGATTTATAGCTTTTTTTGGTGATGTTTTATAAGATAAAGACGACTTATACCAAAGGAATATTCAAACTCATAAGGCGACACAACTGACAATGCCATGCCAAACAGCGAAATGACAAACAGTACACAAAACACAACATAAAAATTTAGCGAAAGAAGGAAAATGTTTGATCTTGATCTTCATACGCAAAAATGGTTTAGTATATATTCGAAGTGCTTATATATTTATTATACGAAAAACAGGGGCGATGTCCTTGTTGTTTCAAATAATTATTCACATATTTCAATCAGCCCTTATGATCAAACAATGAAAAATAATTGAGAAAACAATGGTAGTATCTTAACTTTTGCGATTAGATATTATGTCATTAGGTTGCTCTCTCATTGATGTACATCGAATATCTCTATTTATAAACAAGTGAAATTGCGAGCTATTGCTCACTGATGATAACCCCGCCCAAATGCTTGACGGTAAACAGGAAGTTGTTGAGTGATAAATCTGAAAACGCATTACACGGTATAGCTGACTTATATAAACCCTGAAACCGAATTTCAAAAATCCTTGTAATGTAGTTCCTGAGAAAGATGCGACGAAAACTATTCATGGGACGGACGGACTGACGGATGAACTGACGGATAGACTGACGGATGGACGGACGGACAGACAGAGGTAAAACAGTATACCCCTACTTTTTTTTAAAGCGAGGGTATAATAATACAGTGGGTTGTAGGGCAGGACATTCGAGTTGCAACTGCTAAAAAGGGAAGTTAGACAGGGGTAAAAGTTTTGCCTTGTTACATGCCACAAGGAATCATAAGATTGTTGCTGCAAAGGTTCTTTAACATGCAGAAAGCATGGAAATATTCCTTAATGGGGTATATGATTTAACATCCCAATACCTGACCAAGTGTGACTGTGTAATTATAAATTCCCCTGGCCAAAAGGGCGCCAACGCATAACGGGTTTTACCACATGTGACCATATTTCTAGATCCCAATGAACTATTTAATCTGAATAACTCAATTGTTATATTCCGAAGCTCCATAATGGCTACGTTAACGCCTAAATGCCTATTTAAAGAAAAATAGTCGATCAATTATTTCGAATTAACTGATCCTAGTAAGCATGGAGATTGATTAGGGAGAGGGTCTTACTTATAAGGGTCACTTTTAATTGGAATCAAGTGGCTACTTTATTGTTTTCTTCTTAGTAAGTTCACTTTATTTCTCTACAACGACCTTTTAGATTGAAATGCCATATCCACCATATTATATTAATTTCCATTACTAAATGTTTTAACCATTGACTTGATAACTGTATTTTATTCCTTCAACTACATGGCAACAACTATTTTATCAATATTTCACAAATCTCGGAAAATAATAATTCGAAAAAAACGATGGATCAATAGAATAATAATGATTATAAATGGAATATTATAAAGTTAGCATTTTGATATTAACAAAACTATGTTTATTTCGTTAAAGCAATACAAACACATAAAACATTCAGCTAGTCAAGATATCAAAGTAGCATAGGCAGGTTTACCTCATACAACCTCCTTAGTTTTACATTGCAAATACAACCTCATAGGTTTTATATTGTAAATACAACCTCCTTGGTTTTACATTTCAAATACAACCTCGATAGTTTTACATTGCAAATAACATCCTTTGTTTTACATTTCAAATACAACCTTCTTGGTTTTACATTGCAAATAACATCCTTTGTTTTACATTTCAAATACAACCTTATTCAAATGTTATCTCTCTGATATTTTTGTCTGTTACTTTAAATGTAATGTAATATACTTTAAATGTAGTGTAATATACTTTAAATATAGTGTAATATACTTTAAATGTAGTGTAATATACTTTAAATGTAGTGTAATATACTTTAAATTCAGTGTAATCAAAGAGGTTGTATGAGAAGGAGAGTGCACACTCTGCTTGGTATAAAAATAATATCACAAGGATAGCAATTAGAACAGGAGAAAATGACAAAAATATAAAGAATCCAATATGTTTGTCACTCACTTGGTATGGCCCACAGGTGTCTCATACAACCTCCTTGGTGTAATATATTATACAAATGTAGATTTCAAGAAAAGAAAGACAAAAGTTAACAATATCTATTACCTAATATATTAATTTCAGAGGTATTCTCACACTGAGTTACTTGTACTGAAGAAAGAAATAGTCATGTGACTTATTGCTCATTCTTTTCACCCATCGTAACTTTGTTTGTGTGAGTATACAAATACTTTTAACGATCATATTGGAGTGAAAAGTTCACTTCGTTAAGAAGACAATGTGCCAATGATCAATGCATGAAATAAACAATTTAGATATATAAAAATGAGTTGCATTAAAAAGCAATGACTTTAATTCATCAGAATGAACATGTCCTGAATCCCCAAAGACTCTATGGTGTATGACCAGAAAACAAATTACTCTTATACAATAAAAAGCAATGACTTTAATTCATCAGAAGGAACAGATCTTGAAAACCAAAAAGACTCTGTGGTATACCACTTGAAAACAAAATACTCTTATACAATAACTGTCAATGATGCTTCGTGTAAAAGACTTAAAGAAACAATACTTAGTCTTTTTATATAAACAGTGACATTCAAACTATTCCTATTGCAAATTGTATGGTAAATGACACTTTGTGTTACAGACTTAAAGGAACAATACTTAGTCTATCACTACTTAAAATTCTCAAAACAATGAGGGATAAAACACAAAAGAAAATTTATCAAACATTTCAGCCATACAAGTCTTAAATAACGTATACCGTCACTAGAGAATATAACAAATCTTCCAGACTAAATGACGACAAATAACTTAAAGTTTTAAAGGTCAGAGTTTATGCAAGCCACTTACGAAAAAAGGAAAATGTTTGATCTTGATCTTCATACGCATAAATGGTTTAGTATATATTCGAAGTGCTTATATATTTATTATACGAAAACAGTGGCGATGTCCTTATTGTTTCAAATAAGTATTTACATATTTCAATCAGCCCTTATGATCAAACAATGAAAGATAATTGAGAAAACAATGGTAGCATCTTAACTTTTGCGATTAGATATTATATCATTAGGTTGCTGTCTCATTGATGTACATCAACATGATCAAATATCTCCATTTATAAATAATACAGTGGGTTGTAGTGCAGGACATTCGAGTTGCCACTCCTAAAAGGGTAGCTGGAAAGGGGTAAAAGTTTTGCCTGGTAACATGCCACAAGGACTCATAAGATTGTTGCTGCAAAGGTTCTTTTACGTGCAGAAAGCATGGAAATATTCCTTAATGGAGTATATGATTTTACATCCCCATACCTGTCCAATTGTGACTGTCTTATTATAAATGCCCCAGGCCAAAGGGGCGCAAACGCATAACGGGTTTTACCACATTTGACCATATTTCTAGATCCAAATAAACTATTAAATCTGAATAACTCCATTGTTATATTCCAATGCTCCATAATGGCTACAATAACGCCTGAATCCCTATCTAATGAAAAATAGTCGATCAATCATTTCGAATTAATTCAGGTCCTAGTAAGTACGGAGATTGATTAGGGAGATGGTCTGCCTTATAAGGGTCATTAACTATTGGTATCAAAAAGCTACTTTATTGTTTTCTTCTCAGTAAGTTCACGTTATTTCTTGACAACGACCTTTTAGATTGAAATGTCATATCCACCATATTATATCAATTTTCATTACTAAATTTTTCTAACCATTGACTAGATAACTGTATTTTATTCCTTTAACTACATGGCAACAACTATTTTATCAATATTTCACAAGTCACGGACTATAATTATTCGAAAAAAAACCCGATTTATCAATGGAATAATAATAACTATAAATGGAATAGTATTAAGTAAGCATTTTAATGTTAACAAAACTATGTTTATTTCGTTAAAGTAAGAATTTAAAGCAATATAAACATATAAAACATTCAGCTAGTCACGATATCAAAGTAGCATAAGTAGTAAATACATCCTCATAAGTTTTACATTTCAAATATTGAAATACAACCTCCTTGGTTTTATATTGTAAATACAACCTCCTTGGTTTTACATTTCAATTACAACCTCCTTGGTTTTACATTTCAAATACAACATCCTTGGTTTTACATTGCAAATAACATTCTTTGTTGTTTTACATTTCAAATACAACCTTATTCAAATGTTATCTCTCTGATATATTTGTCTGTTACTTTAAATATAGTGTAATATACTTTAGATATAGTGTAATATACTTTAAATATAGTGTAATATACTTTAAATGTAGTGTAATATACTTTAAATGTAGTGTAATATACTTTAAATATAGTGTAATCAAAGAGGTTGTATGAGAAGGAGAGTGCACACTCTGCTTGATATAAAACTAATATCACAAGGATAGCAATTAGCACAGAAGAAAATGACAAAAATATAAAGAATCTGACATGTTTATCATTCACTTGATATGGCCTTCTGAAGTCTCATACAACCTCCTTGGTGTAATATACTATACAAAAGTAGCACTACAAACTGCTCATAGTCTGAAAAGACCAGTTTTTGTGCTCGACCAGTAAAGTCGAGCACAGATTTTACTCGACTTGTCTCGACAGTACTTAACTGTATTCGACTTTGGTCTCGACTTTACTTAAATAGTCTGAAATGGTCTCGACCAAGGCTCAACCTGTCTCGACCAAGGCTCGACCTGTCTCGACCAGTCTTGACCTGTCTCGACCAGTCTCGACTCAGTCTCGACCTGTCTCGACTAGTCTTGACCTTCAATTTTAGTCTCAACTGGTCTGAATCAGCCCATCTAACTAAATTAAATATTGATCTTACAAAATTCGAGGTTATTTGGTAGTTGGTTCATTACTGGGAAATTAAAGAAGTAAATTAATAGGTAAAAAAAAAGCAAGAATTTTCAGTTTTGACTTAATTCAGATAGTCGTCTTTAATTATTTCTATAACTTTTTCAAATCAACTTGGATTTTCATAAAACTCTTCAGCTATCTCAATTATACATTGATCTTACTGAATCCCAGGTCGTTATGTAGTTTGGTGTATAGCTGTCAAATTTAAGAATTTAGTTAATAGGTAAAAAAAAAGCTAGAATTTTCAGTGGGACTGAATTCAGCTAGTCAACTTTAAATTTGTTTATTATTTTTTCAAATTAACTTGGATTTTCATATAACTATACAGCTATCTCAGTTGTATATTGATCTTACTGAATCCCAGGTCTTTATGTAGTTTGGTGTATTGCTGTCCAATATAAGGATTTAATTAATCTAGGTCAATAAAGCTAGAATTTGCAGTTTCGAACTAAATTCAGATAGTCATCTTTAAATTTTTTTATAACTATTTCAAATCAACTTGGATTTTCATCAAACTATACAACTATCTCAATTATATATTGGTCTTATAGAATGCCAGCTTGTTTGCAGTACTTTGGTTTATTGCTGTCAAATTTAAGGATTTAATTGATAGGTAATAAAAAAAGTTAGAATTTTCAGTCGACTGAATTCAGATAGTCAATTTTAAATTTGGTTATTACTTTTTCAAATTAAATTGGATTTTCATAAAACTATTCACCTATCTCAGTTGTATATTGATCTTACTGAATTCCAGGTTGTTATGTTGTTTGGCAATTATTGCTGTCATATTTAAGGATTTAATTAATCAAGGTAAAAAATCTAGAATTTTCAGTTTCGACTAAATTCAGAGTTATCTTTAAATATTTTTATAACTATTTCAAAGCAACTTAGATTTTCATCAAAATCTACAGCTATCTCCATTATATATTTATCTTACAAAATACCAGGGTATTTGTTAATTTGGTTTATTGCTGTCAAATTAAAATATTTCAGCCTTTTTTACCTTTTATCTGAGTCCTTAAATTTGACAGCAATACACCAACATACAAAACAACCTGGCATTTTGTAAGATAAATATATAATAAAGATAGCTGAAATGTTTGATGAAAATCCAAGCTGATTTAAAAAAGTTATAAAAATATTCAAAGATAATATCTGAATTTAGTCCAAACTGAAAATTCTAGCTTTTTTTACCTTGATTAATCAAATCCTTAAATATGACAGCAATATGCCAAACAACATAACAACCTGGAATTCAGTAAGATCAATATACAACTGAGATAGGTGTATAGTTTTATGAAAATCCAATTTAATTTGAAAAAGTAATAAACAAATTTGAAATTGACTATCTGAATTCAGTCGACTGAAAATTCTAACTTTTATTTACCTATCAATTTAATCCTAAAATTTGGCAGCAATAAACCAAAGTACTGCAAACAACCTGGCATTCTATAAGATCAATATATAATTGAGATAGCTGTATAGTTTGATGAAAATCCCAGTTGATTTGAAACAGTTATAAAAAAATTTAAAGATGACTATCTGAATTTAGTTCGAAACTGCAAATTCTAGCTTTACTGACCTAGATTAATTAAATCCTTAAATTGGACAGCAATACACCAAACTACATAATGACCTGGGATTCAGTAAGATCAATATACAACTGAAATAGCTGTATAGTTATTTGAAAATCCAAGTTAATTTGAAAGAATAATAAACAAATTTAAAGTTGACTAGCTGAAGTCAGTCCCACTGAAAATTCTAGCTTTGTTATACGTATTAATTAAATTCTTAAATTTAACAGCAATACACCAAACTACAAAACGACCTCGGATTGAGTAAAATCAATGTATAATTGAGATAGATGTATAGTTTGATGATTCAAGTTCATTTGAAAAAGTTATAGAAATAATTAAAGTTGACTATCTGAATTTAACCAAAATGAGAAATCTCTCTTTTTTTACCTATTAATTTAATCCTTAAATTTGACAGCAATACACCAAGCTACATAATGACCTGGGATTCAGTAAGATCAATATACAACTGAGATAGCTGTATAGTTATATGAAAATCCAAGTTGATTTGAAAAAGTTATAGAAATAGTTAAAGATGACTATCTGAAATTCTTGCTTTTTTTTTACCTATTAATTTACTTCTTTAATTTCCCAGCAATGAACCAACTACCAAAATATCCTGGAATTTTGTAAGATCAATATTTAATTTAGTTAGATGGGCTGATTCAGACCAGTTGAGACTAAAATTGAAGGTCAAGACTAGTCGAGACAGGTCGAGACTGGTCAAGACTGAGTCGAGACTGGTCGAGACAGATCAAGACTGGTCAAGACTGGTCGAGACATGTCGAGCCTTGGTGGAGACCATTTCAGACTATTTAAGTAAAGTCGAGACCAAAGTCGAGTACAGTTAAGTACTGTCGAGACAAGTCGAGTAAAATCTGTGCTCGACTTTACTGGTCGAGCACAAAAACTGGTCTTTTCAGACTCTGAGCAGTTTGTAGTGTAGATAATCATATATATTACTTATGTTAATTGCAATGGTAATCTGGCCCGAGAACACAGTTATTTCATAGTTCATTTCTTTTAGACAATTAATCAAAATTTAAAAAATCGCACCTGCTCTATCTCAAAAAGATTTTTACAGTGTCGTGTACTACTTTTGGGACAAATAATATCAAAACTAGAGAAAAGTCTACCAGCTTTTACTCAAAATATGGACTATTCTATGTTAAGGGGGTCTATAATTCAGTTTGACAGATTCAGGCATACTAATTTTTGACCTTTTTTAACTGGATCAAATCACTACTTTACATAAAAATTCATCACTCATTAATTTTTTGAACATGTAATTTCATACCCGTGCTTAATATTTCATGCATAAAATATAAAGAAATAAATTTGGAAAGTGTATGAAAAAACTTTGCAAGTTATACACTGTCCACAAAAGGGACTATATTCGTAAACAACGAAAATCAAATGACGATAACTGTGTCCTCGGACCATCTCATATGGGTTACTTTTACTGTAGAAAGTAATATTCTTGTGAGTTGTTGCTCATTCTTTTCATCCATCTTAATTTTGTTTGTGGTCATATAAAAATAATTTTAAAAACCATATGGAGTCTTTCGTTAAAAACACAATGTGTCAATAACCAATACATGAAATAAACAATGAAAATATATAAAAATGAGTTGCCTTAAAAAGCAATGAATTTAATTCTTCAGAAGGAACAGATCCTGAATCCCCAAAGACTCTGTGGTATACCATCTGAAAACAAAATACTTTGATACAATAACTGTTTATGATGCTTCGTGTTCAAGACTTAAAGAAACATTACTTAGTCTTTTTATATAAACAGTGACATTCAAACTATTCCTATTACAAATTTCAATACCAACAATGACATATAACGGAAAAGTATTAAGAAAACAAAAATGAAAATGGGTAATTTTCCTGTTTATAAAAAGCTAAAACTTTGCAGATTTCAATTTTCAAAACACTGCTTTGTTATAATTCTTTATACTAGTATTTGATCATGATAACAACCAATCAGATGTACAAAGGGAAATTGGTCTTCAGTTTTACAGAAAATTTAAACCTTCAAAAATGGGAAAACAAAGCATTTCAGCATGTCTGAAATCATCCCTGTTTAAAAAAAAAATAGAGTATGAAACAAGGATGATTTTTTCTTTTAAAAAATAAAAGCAGCAAATTCTATGAATGATTAAGTAATGGACAAATCCAGAATCAAAGCAGTTAACATATTCTCAAAAGTGGGAAAGTAACATCTTTGTTAAAGTTCATTTTCTTTTTAATTTGCTGTTTGCCATATACTGAATATAATTGAACTGAACTGAACATCTCCTGTAACCGTGGATATTTTGGTGGGTTGTTATTTTCAAGATTTCAATTCAATTACTATTCATCAGGCATTTCATTAGCACAAGGAATGATAAGTAAGCACTTCATATAGATTTTTTTGATTTGTAAAACTATCCATGTGGCGGACATTTTTACGCTTTTTACATGTACATGTTCCAGAAAGAAGCCTATATAACCACAATGAGAACAATTTAATGTTTCATTAATAAAATTGATGTTAACCTGTGGAAATCTGTTTTGTTCTTTAAAAAAAATTCTTAACAGAAACTCAGTCAAGAGACAAATAAGCTAAATATTATAACAATGCCAGAGTTTCGATAAACTTAATTGATATAGAGTGACATAGAACATACATGTAGTAATCTAAAAAACATCACAAAGGATCTGATCCACATATTTTTACAGTAGAGCCCATAGCATTTTGATCTTCTTCATTATTTTCTCCTGATGTTTTGGGATACAATGCATTTACAAAACTCTGGGTGTTAGGTTGGTATGATTCGTTCTGTCTACTGAATCTTATGATAAATAAAATGACAGCCACTATTTCAAAACATCCCAATATACCAATTACGATTCCTATTATTTGTCCTGTCGTTAAACCAGTGGTTACTCCTGAAACTGACAAAAAAAAAATAAAAATAAAAAAAGAATAAAAAAATCATCTTAAAATTTACAATAAATTTCTATAAAGAAGGAAATCGTATTCATTTGATGATTAATTTCTTCGCCTCTGCTAAATAATTGTCTGAAATAACTTAATAGATTATCACTTCAATATAATTATAAACTCATAGTGCCTGTGATCACTGAAGTAAAGAGTGCTTTCATTTCGAAGCGGGAACTAAAAACTAAACATTACATTGCATTTGAAGGCAATACTATGAATGGAGATATCTTCCTTTGTCCATAATTGTAGCTGAAGTGTTTGAGTCAGAAGGTGTACTTACTGCATAAAACTGATGTTGGCTTGTTTGTTAGGTGAACAATGCAGACTTTATTAGCTGTTATATAGACACATTGGTTACACTGATTTTTATTTATCCTTTTGTTACCTGTTCCATGATTGATCATCATTTGATTAGCTAATAATTAAAACTTCTTCTTCTTTCACAAAGAATAAGCAAATGTATTAGTTTTATGGTCCATTTTAATTGTTTTTTGTACATACTCAAACAGAACAGAACAGAAAACCGACCATGACAAGGGTTTTTGATTGAACGGTAATTGTTTTACGCTGCATCAGTACAAAAAGGCTATAACGCGGCGAAAAATGACAAAGGCGGCCAATGCATAACAATTTTGTCTCACATAAAACCTTTTATACATGTAAGCAAAAATTCTTAATCCTAAGGGGAGGAAAAAATCTTATGTTAATAGAAGCTTAGGATATATTTATAAGATATTCAAAAGTTATGTCCCTACTAACCTAGGTCTACCTGCTTAAACAAAAGTTTATGAAATCTGTCATTCATGATTTAATACCTCTTTTTTGACTAATGAATCCATCATCTCTTGGTTTTGCTACAGCTGGTGTATTTGTTGCTTCAGTTGTTTCCATTGCAATATTAGTTACTGAAATGAAAGAAAATCATTAATAAAATAAGTCTACAATTTCGGCAATGATATCATGATCCAGCAAACTCATGACCTTCTTCAAGTTTGTCATCTCCTGGGTAAAGTAATTACCTATGTTTCTACAAACACAAATAACCAACGATTACAAAGTTTGCATTATGTTCCCAAATGTCTTTAAAACTGATATGCTTATTCAAGAAAAGATATCTAAAGTTTATATTAACATCACAACTGATAAAAAGATATCTAAAAGAATAGAAAAGAAAAGATATGGAGTATCCATCCATAACACAAAATCAGTACATGCACAGCAAAAAACACAAAAAGCAAAGGAACAGAGCTTTTATTACTGTGCTCTATCCCGAAGTGACGCCTTGAAATCGGAGCAAAAACTCTCACCTCCCTGCAAGTTTAAGACGGCCCCTATAAGTTCATGTTAACATCACAACTAATGAAAATAAATCTAAAATTCATGTTTCATTAACTAATGAAAATATATCTTAATTTCATGTTAACATCACAACTGCCTGACTTGTAGTCAAACAGGTTCTGAACGTGTTAACTTGAATAAAAGGAGAAGTTGGGTACACACCAATGAGACAGGAACCAGTCACAACAACAAAAAAACTCAAAACATCTTGAGGTCAATATACATGTAAGGTCTTCAGTAAGAGATAAATGTGTATAAGATATTCCAAGCTGTTTATTGCTTTGAGTTCAGAAACAAACTAAGTGGAAATGTTTTTTGTGGACAAAAACGAATGCTACCCTTCATTCCCATAAAAAAAAAGGTACAACAGACACACTAATTCTAGTACTGTAATTAGAAATTTTATTGTTTATAGGTTGGGTTTTAAACTGTTTTGAACTATTTTCAAAACTATCTATGATATGACCCTCCTGACACCAACATCTATGTTACACTAGAAAGGTCGCTCACAAACATGTTTAACCCAGCAACATTCTTTATGTACCTGTCACAAGTCAGGAGCCCGTAGTTCAGTGGTTGTCGTTGGTTCATGTCTGTCATAATGCTTCTTCGTAAATTGTTTTGTTATGAATTAGGCCCTTTGTTTTCTCAATTGAAATGTTTCATACTATAATTGCTTACATCAACTTCATTTGAACTTTGGTGGATAGTTGTCTCTTTGGCAATCATACCACATCTTCTTATTTTTATATTGTCATGATAATTTAGAAAATATATGGTTAAGACATTGTGTAAAAGCTCAAATTTGAAAGTGTTATAGCAACAAATTGAAAAAATGTCTACTATACCTATAAATTGACTTGACAACTGATACGAAACGATAGTAAGCTGTACACAAACGACAAAAGAAATGAAGTGGAATTTAAATTTAATGGGATTGTTTTCGACACTGGCATGAATTTATATATCCTTTTTCGAAATATCCCTTTACGTCTTCAATCTGGGACTAAAAGAAGAGATATATTAGCCCAATTCAAACCCAATGAATTCAGCGTTTGTTTTTATTTGAACTTTGTATATATACAGCTAATACAAACTTTATGATTTCCATGTTACACATTTTAGTTTTTAATGTCTTTGTTTTGTAGATGCTGCATAGAATATGATGTTATTTGTAGATGCTGCAGAAAATATGATGTTGTTTTTAGATGCATAGAATGTTATAGTTTTTCTTAAGATACTCCATAGAATATGATGTGAGTACTTATTTGCAATAGGTTTCTGTTTGGAACCCCTCCACATCCTTTTCTTCTAAAACTTTTAAGGTTAATTTTATGAAAGAATGATCCTTGTCGCAGACTGGACAAAAATGTTATACAGATAAAACCTAACCTGCTTTTGTTGTAGCTGTAGTAGTGATTGGCGGTGTAACTGCCTCATCTGAAAACAAAGAAGAAGAAATAGAATACAATGTTAATGAGGGTCAAATGTGTTATAAACTGTTTATTGTCATGAAAAATCGCCCAAAGAATTTATCCACCTATAAATATCTTTGTTTTTACCAGAAACGTAATATCGGCTTCTTTTATTCTTTTATATATTTTAAAGGAGTAGGGGCTGCGTTGGCCTTATGTGGACCCCAATACCAAGTCCTCATTTTTCAGAATGCAAAGTGTTTCAATTCCATGAATAAACATGCAAGAAGTGAAAAAAAAACAATTTTGTTATTTTTTTCTCTCAAACACCAAATTGGCCAAAAACAGTAAATTTGGTGGAAAAAAAACCCAATTTTAGGCAATGTAAACAAAGAACTCACAGGGTTTTGACAAACTACCGGTAAAATATTCAAGTAAGTTATGTTAATTTTGTTTTTGTAAAATTAGGCATATTTTCTATTTTTTCATTGTTTGAACTGTGAATCAATTTAATAAAAACCATTAAATACTAATTTGAAAACAAAATGGCCATATTCCGGTAAATCGAACCTACTTTTGTTAAGCTCATGTGGATATCATTGCATCTGAAATATTGTTTATAAGCCTGTAAAATGTTTTCTTCAACAAAATCCGATACTAATTATTTATTATCAGTGTCTGATTTTGTTAATGGTATGAATTTTTGTAAAGTGAAATAAAAATTCCAAGTGCTACATACCACAATATGGTGTATCACAATACTCCCATCTTTTGTTTACATCAGTTGTATAGCACCATGGACCATACGGCTCATTATCTGGATTACGACAATAGTTCTTCTGGTCAGACAGTGTCTCACTAAATCTATGTTTTTGAGGGGTTTGAGATGACCAAGCCTGACATAGACGACCTGATTTGGTTTGACTAATATTTCCTCTGAAATTGGCTCCTATCAGATTCATTCTACACTTTAGACCTATGAGAAGAAAGACTTTTTTCACTCAATGCAATTATTATGTTTCAGAGATTGGTAAACAAAACGTGAAACATATTCAGTGTTATTTATACTTGACAAACATGCAATGCTGTACTGTTTCATATACTGTAAATTCATTTATTTTCGTGGGTACCCATTATCGTGTATATGTGATTTCATGGTTCTGCCAAAGTCTGCATACCAGCCTATGGAAAATGTGTACTTCGTTGTACATTTAACATGTTTAAATTTGAGGAAAAAAAATCACAATTTCAAATTCCAAATAAGAAAAGTAAAGAAAAGCTGTCAGATAAGTGAATTGGTGACTTGTTTTCCCTCAACCAATTTGTTCGTTTGGGATACAATCAAACAGCTTTTACGAAAAAAATAATTAACTGTTACCTCGTTAACTACATGATTGTCAGTTGTCTAGGCTGACAATTATGACAACCTTGAGTTACAACTGACACCGTGTCTTTGACAACTGATCCTTACATAAGGTTTTCCCAAAATGTCGACAAGTATTGAAATATATCATAGAAAAACACATACAACACAATACAACCCAAAGAGTAATTGAAACCACTTCTCTCCTCTCTGTCCTCGAAGTCACTTCCTCCCCAAAATCCTAGATTTCTGTGGATTCATTTATTTCGTGTGTACAAGTTTCGTGGATTGAGAGAAATTTGTATTTTCGTGGATATTTGATTTCATGGTTTTGCCAAAGCCTATAGAAAATTTGTACTTCATTGTACATTTAAATTTGAGGTATACCTTTATCCCAAAAACCCCGAAAATTGGCAACCCATGAATAATGATGAATCAACAGTAGGCCCTTTTTTGTTATATTCTTATAACATTCAGCAGACTTAAAATAAGAAATATATCTCCAAGATATTCATTCATGAGATAAGCTTTGTTTTGAAGAATTTCCATCTCATTTTTTAGACAACTATGTTAGCGATTTAACTCAAACAAACAAAATCTTTCTGCTGCACATGAGGTAGAATATATGCTATGTAACATTTCTTGTAGAACATTAAGCTAACTTAAGCAGAAAACTTAACACTGGAAATTGCTTATTTATTCAATTGACCATGACCTAGGTTACAAGGTCTCAAAATAGTCATCAAACTGATATGTACTGTTAGTAAATAAACTCATCATAGATACCAGGATTGAAATTTTGTAATTGCGCCAGACGCGCGTTTCGTCTACAAAAGACGTATCAGTGACGCTCGAATCAATAAAAGTAAAAAGGCCAAATAAAGTACGAAGTTGAAGAGCATTGAGGACCAAAAATTCCTAAAAGTTTTGCCAAATACATCTTAGGTAAACTATTCCTGAGGTAGAAAAGCCTTAGTATTTCAAAAAATTTAAAGTTTTGTAAACAGTTAATTTATAATTATGACCATATCAATGATAATTCATGTCATAACAGAAGTGCTGACTACTGGGCTGTTGATACCCTCGGGAAAAAAAAACTCCACTAGCAGTGGCATCGACCCAGTGGTTGTAAATAAACTCATTATAGATACCAGGATTGAAATTTTGTAATTGCGCCAGACGCGCGTTTCGTCTACAAAAGACTCATCAGTGACGCTCAAATAAAAAAAAAAAAGTTAAAAAGGCCAAATAAAGTACGAAGTTGAAGAGCATTTGAGGACCAAAAATTCCTAAAAGTTTTGCCAAATATAGCTAAGGTAATCTATTCCTGAGGTAGAAAAGCCTAAGTATTTCAAAAATTTAAAGTTTTGAAAACAGTTAATTTATAATTATGACCATATCAATGATAATTCATGTCAACACAGAAGTGCTGACTACTGGGCTGGTGATACCATCGGAGAATAAAAACTCCACCAGCAGTGGCATCGACCGAGTGGTTGTAAATAAACTCATCATAGATACCAGTATTGAAATTGTGTAATGGCGCCAGACGCACGTAATGCATTTTTATAGAAAGTATCATTGATCTATCACAAGAATTTCCTGTCAAACTGACTTAATTTTACGGTAATATTGTACTTAAAGCGCGGAAATCACTATATGATCCGTGTAAACTCATCGAACCTTTAAACAAACTTATAAGTAAAGGTTATCTTACAAATGTTGTAATTAGATCTTTGAATATAGTTTACATTGGCACTAATATCGATTTTGTCATCAGCAAATTAAAACATAACTAAATTTGTATTCTTTTCAAACGGGATGTATAAAGACACACCCACGTTCGTTTTGATCTATAAAGAGGTTAAACTCCTAACTATCCTACTGTCTGTCGATACATTTATTTTTGGCATTGCACTAGTCATGTCTTCTTTGACTGTCCATCACGTTAAAATACTAAATCCCTGGGATGATTTTTAAGTGATTTTAGTCTCTGATGCATGATTTTTTATTATTAATTGTTTTGGCTTTTAACTAGCTGTCAGTAACTGCGAGTACTCTCAAATCGTACTTTCTTGTTTATTTGACCTGTTGATACTAATTGTATTGCTTTTTTGTTATTTAATGTTATTCAGGGTTATATAAGTGTTTGGTATTACAATAAATTTTCACTTTGTTCTATGAACATCAAAACTATTTATTTTGTAAAAATATTTCCTTTCTCTATTGGTACTGTATACGTATACCTAACAACAAAATTATTTTCATTTGCCTGTGTTTAAAGTTATTGCAAACGGCTGATATTTTTGTTCGAGCAGATTGTTTTTCTTTAATTGTTTAACATTTCAATCCGATATGACATGTTACTTTTATTATTCTTCCCTTAGTTTATTTATTTTGTATTTACATTGTATCATAGGTCAAATTTATTTGTTCAGTGTATGTTCAATGGTGTTAATATGTCCTTTGATTGAGTTAAGCCATTTCAGTTGATAATTTATAGTGTGTCTTTCTATGTTGTGATGTTACACTATTGTTTCAGAAAAAGGGTGAAGGTTTGGTACCATTAAAACGTTTAAACCCGCTGCATTTGTTTGCACCTGTCCTAAGTCAGGAATCTGATGTTCAGTAGTTGTCGTTTGTTGATGTGGTTCTAAAGTGTTTCTCGTTTCTCGTTTTTTATATAGATTAGACCGTTGATTTCCCGTTTGAATGGTTTTACACTAGTAATTTTGGGGGCCCTTTATAGCTTACTGTTCGGTGCGAGCCAAAGCTCCGTGTTGAAGACCGTACTGTGACCTATAATGGTTTACTTTTATAAATTTTGACTTGGATGGAGAGTTGTCTCATTGGCACTCATACCACATCTTCTTATATCTTATTATAGAAAATATCATTGATCTATCACAAGAATTTCCTGTCAAACTGACTTAAGCAGAAAACTTAACATTAAAAATTGCTTATTCATTGAAAGTGGCTGGACCATGACTTAGGGGGCAGGGCCTCGAAATAGTCACCAAACTGGTATGAACTGATAGTAATTCAACTTCATACAAAAAATCATTGATCTACCACAAGTAGATCCTATCAAACTAACCTAAGCAGAAAACTTAACATTGAAAATTGCTAATCAATTCAAAGTAAATGGACCATGTTCTAGAGGGCAGGGACTCACAATAGTTGTCAAACTGAAAATTAATGATAGTAATATGACCTCGTACAAAATATCATTGATCTTTGACAAGTAGATCCTATCAAACTAACTTAAGCAGAAAACTTTACATTGAAAATTGCTAATTCATTTAAAGTCACTTGACCATGTCCTAGAAGGCTGGGCCTCAAACTGAAATGTACTGATAGTAATGCAACTTCATACAAAATATCAATGATCTGTCACAAGTAGATACAATCAAACTAACTTAAGCAGAAAACTTAACAACTGTTGACGCCGTCATCATCGTCGTAGTCGCCGTCGCCGTCGCCGTAGTCGGAAAAGCAATTCCTATGTCTCGCTTTCCGCAACTTTCGTCGCCGACGAAACAAACATTAAGTGTGCAATTTTCCTGTGCATTGAAAAAGTGCAATATCACTTCAAAATGCCAATGTTTACACCAGTCTAATATTGTGTGAAAATATTGCCATACAGTAAAAGGGTAATTGCTAGAAATATTGATAAATATTATCCCTTGTAGATGCAAATGTAATACTTTTGCACTTTCAAGCTCTACTATGCAATCTTTTGATATGCTGTAATCAATGGTATATAAGCAAATTCATATATATTATAAACTAGGTGGAACGGTTTTTGTGGACTTAATGTCTCCCCTTTTTCTATAGGAGTCACTTCAGAAAAGAAAATGCACGACAAACATTGTAGCACTGTAAAGGTATTGTCATAACGATTAACAATATATATGGCCTCATTCTCATTGGCCATCATACCAGATCTTCTTTTCTTTATATTACTGGGGTTGAAATTTCATTGTTTTCAACATTTGTAACAATTTGTGATATGAGGGTGTGGGGTCATGACCACCAGTCCCTAGTCATGGATTGTTGTTATGGTGCACGAAAAAGGTATTAACATGGTTTAGGTTGGTATTTACAAACTTTTTAATATATTTAAAAATTTACAGTAAAGGAGAGTGGGGCATGACCCCAAGGTCAACACATATGGTGCACTGTAAAGGTGTGGTCATGACAATTAATATTTACTAGTAGTTGAGAGGTTGAGGATCTGAACAGTTTTGAAGATATTCAACATTTTATATGAGTTGGACATGGTATGTTCTCCTCGAAGCACAAGAAAGGTCTGATTGTGGCAATCAAGAATTAAAATATGGATTATATATTGGTATCTGAACCATTTTTAAGATATTTAACAATTTATTATATGATGGAGTTTGAACATGAAAACCAGGGCCAAACCCTTAGATGCACTGAAAAGGTCAGGTCATAACAAACAAAAAATACATGGGTTTCATGGTTTGGAATGATTATGACAAAAAAATATCTTAAATTTCTGTAATTTTGATATCAGAGCTTCACTAAGGTAGTATACAAACCTGTTTGACCACTACAAATAAATGGTCTTTCATAATTCTGACAATTGATATCATTCCATGTCCCATCTGGTCTCATTTCCACACATTCTTCTTCCGTACTACGCCATGAATCTGAAGGCTCCCCACTGTTCCAGTTTTCAAATGTCTTTTGAAATGATTCTACCCAAGACCAAGCTAAAAATATTAATGATGCAAATTATAAGACGACATATGAAAACAGATATATCAACTATCAACATACTTCAGGTAAAAAATATCATTACTTTCGGTAGTCACTTTTTTAAAAAGTCTGAATAAAGATTTTAAGAGAATGTAAATATCAATTATGGTTTGAGTATATAATGCTATTGTGATGTCATCAAAATGATATCATACACGTAAGTGAAAATAATCACAGTTCCTTGCAAAACATAGAGCTATTTTCTAGAACGTTATTAAATTCTTAAATTGTATACAGAATAAGTGTCGCTCAAATTCAGTTTTACCCAACAAAGTATGAATAAAACACATCCTTGTATGTTCTTTTATTTGCCATTTATTAGTCTATTGATAAGAGTTTTTAAAGGGGTAGCATAGACATATATCAAATCTTTTTGTTAACATGCTACATATCTATTTGCCATCAGTGGTTGTTTAATGTCAAACAGTACATTTTAATGAATTTCATAACTTCAACTTATACTCTTGCAAATTGGAGAACATAGTGATACATTTTTCACTTTCTGCCCAACATTATACTCTCTCTTTTGTTGACTAACAAACTTGACATAGACTTACAATAAGAATATCTATTCAGTTTGCTTAATCCAATCCAAACTTTCAGTCTGCTTCCAGCCAGTTTTTGGATCAAGTTAATCAAATAATCTATTTGATCAAGGCTTTGTATGCTAGTCAATGTTAAACCTTTTTTTATCACATTCTTTCTTTGCTTTGATCCATGTCAATGGATTATGTAGAATTGGATAATAGCATTTGTCACCAAATACATAACCACCTTTCTGGCAAGTGAACTGATCTGCTTCTTTTGGTAGTGATTCTGACTAGAAAAAAAAAAAAAATCTTTTCCCTATTTTGTCATTTAAATTCATTTATCCTGCAATGTTCTTAGACAAAACATAAAGAATTAGCTTTGGGATGTTGGGAAATATTCACAGTATTCGTATTTAACTAGGAAACCTACCCTTCTTAAACATTTCAGTGACCATTTAAGCGAATGTACAAGGCCAAAATATTAAGTTGTATCTTGCCCTTCGAATCCAGATGTGAGAAATAACACCTACTTAAAGACATAAAAGGATTATTGGACTTACAGGCTGGAATAATTAAACATTTCAGGGATCATTTAAGCGTACAGTACAAGGCCGAAATATGAAAATGTATCTTGCCCTTCAAATCCAGATGTGAGAAATAACACCTACTTAAAGACATAAGAGGTTTACTGGACTTATAGGCTGGAATAATTTAACAGTTTTTTTTAAACAGTGAAATAAAGTAAATTCAGGTAAAATGACCCTGGACATCTATGAAACCTTAATATAATAAATATTTGAAAAGAAAGAAAATGCCAAATAAAGTCTTATTTTCCACAGCACATCTATAAAATATGACTTGATTATTTTTTAAAGTTAAACTTGTCACACGTACATGCTTTCTGTCGATTGAGAATTTCTAAAGTTAGTGTTATATTTTTAGTTATTTCTACTGATTTTATTAACAATGAAAGAATTGAAACAAATTAAAGCCTGCATTGTATTGAAGACATTGAATTCTGCTGTCTGTTTTGATAATTGTTTGTTGATTTGGAAGACATCTGCCGATATAAAGCTAATATTTCTTTTAATTCAAATCAAAACATAATTTTCTAATATTATTAATACATACGTTAACTCTGTATTTTGTGCTTACACTGATTAATTTGCACTGACTTACTTACTTTTATTGATCTGACATAAAGCTGGAAGTTTGGTATCACAATCTTTATCTGTCCAAAAATCTTCTCCGACAGCTATACAAGGCTTACTTGGCAAATAATCTGAATTCCAATGAGTGTACATTACAGGCCAACCATTACTCCATTTATAAGTTATACCATCCTGAAAATGAATTGGAATTATAGTTACATTTATTCAATCAACAAAAAATAATGCACTGAAAATAACATAGATTTACAAAATACTATAGATCCTTTTAATCTTTTAAGTGTGACAAAAAGACAGATGAAAAAAAAACCTAAACACCAGCTCCCTACTAAGCAAAGATACTGTAAATTCAGAAATTTATTTTAATATTGGTATTTCGCTACGTGAAAGATTTAGCAAAAAAACTCGTTCTAAATTTTCAAAGCAATATTTGTTTGAACCATTTCCTAAAATCTCGAATAATACATTTTCATTTTTGTTAAAAAATCACAATTACAAATGCACAAACAAATTTCTGAACTAACAGTAATTACTTGTTAAATTTTGATGCGAAAGTTCATAAAAAAAACCAAACATAATTTTTAGCCTCTCCAAAGTTAATATTTCACTATTATTGATTTGAGCATAAATACATTCATTCAATTTACTTTATAACTAACCTTAGAATTCATATTGTTGAGATACCCCAAGGGTGACTGGGGAATAGAAGTATGGTCACCATTAGTCTTCCTCCGACTGGCAGTAAAACCTTTGCTAAAGTGGGGCGTCCGTTTGGCTGTGCAAGATGTACAAATTTGCAGCCACGTCCGGTCAGAATGGGGACGTTAAATTTGATGCCTCGTGTAAAGAGAGTGCCACGCTTTTTGCACGTTAAGAACCCTTGTAACAACTCTTTTAGGGGTCCGTAGGTGACCTGTTGCAAGGCTAAATTTCTGACCCTATCCAATATCCCCTCATTTTCCCGTGGCAGTCTACATTTCCCCGACCTTCATCGGCCTCTATTACAGAACCTACCTATTGTATTTGTTGTTAATTTGTTCTCGTCCTGAATATGCATGAAACATTTGCCACTGGACGTTAAACAACCAATAATAAATCAATCATATTGTTGAGGCCGATCCAAAATGGTAGTGATGACTTGTTATACGTGAGATAACTAACAAAACTTTTCTCTGGAAAATTGAGTATAGATGCTAAGCTATCTCCGTCTTCTTGACATCTTGACAACGAAGTATTCCAATCATAAGTTGCTTCAAATAATTTATAACACATTTGATCATATTTGTTATATCCTAGTAGACAGTACACAGATTCAGAAGTATCTATAGGGAGTAATGGATCTGCAATAGAAATGAACAGAGATTCATATATTCAGAATGTCTTGGACATCACGTTTATGCTAAAATTCTATTCTAATAAAAATGGTCTAAAATTCTATTCTGCTTAGAATATTTTGCCTAAATTCTATTCAGCTTAGAATATTTTGCCTGAATTCTATTCAGCTTAGAATATTTTGTCTAATATTCTCCTCTTAGATTTTTTAAAATCACTAAATTATTAGCAAAATTTAATTGGAAATATTCCTAAATTGCAATGGCAGTCCTACTGGAAATTAACTTATATCATGTGGTTTTAATTATTTTGCAAAATTTAAAGGCTCTATATATCCTTTGTTTTTCTATTATATTAAAGGAGTTTGTCTCTTGTGCTGTGTTGAGGCCGTAGAAAATGTTCTCGTGCTTGAGGTGTGTGCTCTTTTGTATTTTTAAAGTTATTGTGTATTTATTCTCTTATGTGTGCCACATCATTCTCTCAATTTTAGGCTAGTTTGTGAACTAAAATTTTAAGTAGACGCAAACCACTTATTCTAGGCAATCATTCCTATCGACGTTAACTTTTTCACTTCTAAACATTTACAGTGGTCCGGGATCAATATACCGTTATTTACACATCATACCGTACTGGTTACCGGAACTTTGGATACACCAAACCAGGTACTTCATATCTGAGAAACAGGCAGTATATGCCCTCAATTTTAGATTTCATTCATTCATTTTTGTATTATTCAAAAATCATCAGTAAGTTTGTTTTCTACAAGGATCACCAGTCTATCACCTTTCATTTGATACACCAATCACTAAAATATATTCTACAAAGTTTGATATTTACACCTTTGCGTAGAAACTAATTAGTTTTAAATATGTACTACTTTCCAGTATGTTCTTTTCTGACCTGACCCTTTTTGTTGGTGTTACATCTTACAAAGTATATTCGAATCATTTTGCAAAGAATTCCGGTCAACCCAGTGCTAGGGGCCGTCTTAAACTTGCATGATATGAGGTTTTATTTTTTTTTTGCTTCGTGTGAATGGCATTACTGTGACTTTTGAGATGGAGAACAGCAATACAAGCGGTGTGATTTGTTTTTTGTGTGTTTTTTGCTGTGCATCTACAGATTTTGTGTCATGAATGGATACCCCATATCCTTTGTTTTTCTATTAAGGTCAAATCAAACTAAATTTCTTATTCATTAATAAATACTTTTGTTGATATATTTCTCAGGGACTTCACTTTTTGTTGGTAGTAGACATCAAAAGAAAAAAAAACTTAACCTGTTTAGTGCCAGAGTAGATGGATATATGAATATATAGTTTCAATATTATGTGTTCGTCCTATTTCACTGCAGGGCCTCGTTGGCCGAGTGGTCTAAGTAGTTCATCATCTGCCTCACTAGCCTGTCTACACTAAAGTGAAGAGTTTGAACCCTGCACGTGACACTAGTTTGTTTTGAGGATCGAATACACATGGAGTATTATTGTCAAAATTTCATCTGTATAAATGTGTTATAATTTATAGTGGGATACCATTTGACTTACAAAATGTCTGTATTCAGTAATAGTGACCTTGACCTATGACCTGTTGACTCTTTTCTATAACTTCCATATATATAAGGTTCATTGGAATCAGGAAAGGGAAAATCAAGCTATCATTCAGAAACAATCGGTCCATTTTGTTCTATTTTTAGTAGCAGTCACCTTTGACTTTTACCTCAAAAATAAATAGGCTTCTTTGTGCTAATATTATCCATCTTTATTTGTTTTATTCCAATCAAGCAAGTAAATTCATGCTACAAGCCAGAAACCATTTACAAAAAAAAAACTGTCTTAGAAACATTGATTTTGACCGTTGAACTTAAAATCGATAGACTCCTTTTCCTTCACTATATCTTCCATCTGTATGTTTCATTCTAATCAGGCAAATGATAATTGAGTAACCATCCGCAAACCACGTGTTTATGCTCAAGAACATTTTTTTTAGGAGCACAACAAATATGGACCATCAATATTCTCTGTTATATCAGTAAATATAAAATACAGCTGACAAATTAAAAAAATTACATTATATTAAGTTAACAAAATAACTATTAATACTTTGTCTTAAGCAAAACTTACTCTGTAACCCCTGACAGATAAAATACAAAGTTGAACTGCATTTCTTTTTTTTCCATTCTCCAAACTTCTCGTTGTTCACAAAAATATCAACGCAATCGCCCTATACAAAAAGTAAACAAATATATCAACACAAATCTAAACAAAAGTCATCAAATACATCAACACAATGGTCCTTGAGAGTTCAACAAATATATCAACACAATGCTCCTATACAGAAGTCAACAAATGTATCAACACAAACTTCTATACATAAGTCAACAAATATACCATCACTAAGCTCCTATAAAATAGACAAACAACTACAACAACACAATGCTCCTATACAGAAATCAACAGATATATCAACACAATGCTTCTATACTAAAGTCAACAAACATTCCAACACTATATTTTTCACAAAAGTCATCAAATATATCAAACAAGTCTCTTGTACAAAAGTCATCAACGATATCAACACAATGATCCTTTACAGAAGTTAACAAATATATCAACACAATCCTCCTATACAATAGTCAGTAAAAATATCAACACAATACTCCTTAACAAAAGTCAACAAATATATTCTCCTTTAAAATAGACAAAAGACTATATCAACACAATGCTCCTGAAGTGAAGTCATTAAATATATCAACACAGTGATCCTGTACAGAAGTCATCAAATATATCAAAGCAATGCTCCTGTACAGAAGTCATAAAAAAACAACACAATGCTCCTTCACATAGGTCAAGAAATAAATCAACACAATGCTCCTTAAATATGTAAACCTCTGAGGAGCCAAACATTTCTAGAATTAAAACTTTTTTTCTAAACCTTATTTTTGGGTTTATATGACTGTAAAAAAGTAATTGATGAAGAAAAAATCATAAGGTGGTGCACTTCTGTTTTTGCTACGGCCATTTGAAAGTACCCCATTTTTATTATTTCCAATTTTTAATCAATTTTTACCCATTTTTGGGCTATTACCATGAAAAAAATCACAGTTTCATAACTAAACGTTTTTTCATACTTTCACTTAAGATGAAGTGGACCATTTTGAATAAATTTAACTTAAAATATCTATAGGTAGGTGTTAATATAAGAAAGTTGTATAAAATTTTGTTGCTTCTTCATGTCAAGTTGACAATGCTGTATATTTTGTAAATTTGGGATTTTTCTCTTTTTTTTTTTTTAAACAAAAAGCATATTATATCAACTTCTTTGTTATGAATGATTGAAAAAATACATATCTAAAATTTTTAAAAAGAAAAAAATTATATGGGATGTACTTATTTTTGGCAAAATCATTTCTTTGTACACTTCACCCATTTTCTCAAAATTTTGGCTGATGACACTGACTGGATTGCTTATCAAAATTGAAAATTTCATTTCTCAAAAACTACTTATTGTAAGGACATAATTTTTTCACATAGTTTAGTTTGATTATAATATTTTTTTAATTCATTGATATTTTCCACTTGTATCACATGTTTTGGAAATAATTCCCGAACGAGATTTCAAGGAGACTGAAACATCAGAAAAATGCATCCTTAACAAAGGTCAATAAATATATCAACACAATGCTCCTATTTTAATAGTCAACAAAAATATAAACACAAAGCTTGTATACAAAAGTCAGCACTTATATAAATGCTGATTCTATAAAAAAAAAAGACAACAAATGTTTTAACACACTGTTCCTATACGGAAGTCAACAATGTTATCATCAATGTGTTTCTATTCAAATGCCATCAAATTTATCACCACAATGTTCTGATAAAGAAGTCAACAAATACATCACAAAAATGTTCTTCTAGAAAGATAAACAAATATATCACTAATATATAATAGTCATTAAAAACTCGCCACAATTTTCTTGTATAAATGTTTACTTATATATCACCAAAAGTTCCTATACAAAGACAGCAAATAAATTAGCCAACACATAAACAAGAAATGAGCGGCCAAATTGACAGCAAACTAGGTTTTCTGTAATTTGAAAGGCGCTTTCAGGCTTTTTGACCTATCACATTCTTTGCCTATTTTCATTCAATCAAGGACCATAAATCCTGAACGGCAGAACAAATAATCGTAATAATCCAACTTGACCACCATTTAGTCATCAGTAATCGCATGTAAAAGCATAATTGCACGAAAAGGACATAAAGTGCCTATCTTCCAAATGATTAAGGAACATAGCTCATGAGCGGTAAAAGTGAAAATCATAAATTTTGAACTTAACCTCCATGTTGTCATCAGTAACAACATATTATAATTTGAAAACCTAATTGGTATATCTCCAATGTCTACAAAATGTTACATTTTTTCCTCTGAAAAACGGCAAATTCGAAATTCTTCCTGAATGGGAAGGTCGATTATTTGCTATCAATCGAATCATTTACAGCTATCAAAACATAATTTTGACACTACTCTTATTGGAAGTCAACAAACCGCTAATTATCTCGTTGATTGTACCCTAGAAGTGTTGAGGCTGGTCCAGCTTGACATACAATGTAATATCATGATGTATTTATTTTTTCAGTTATCCGATTAAAATCTTTTTGAAACAGTTTGAACCTCTTAACACATATCTGTTGGAGATATACCAGTCGCTTAACTATTTTGAATCATTTAATTTTGTCATCACTTAAATTCAATGTGCTCTATAAATTTCGCAAAATGTAAACCACATTTAATTGTCCTTTCTCTTTATCTTCCTCTTGTGTATTGGAGCACATAAGCTATACATGACTCATCATAGATACCAGGAGTTAACTGATTTCTTTTAATAGTTTGGGTTAAAAAAATTCATTGATAAAAAAATAGTGTGAATAAAACAATTAGATGGCATTGCTATATATTACTGTTTGAAGAAAAGTTAATATTTAACAGATACAATGAAGTTAAAATTAAAACATAAATTAACTTTTAAAAAAATTTCAGCAAAAATTTCACAGTTGTTATTATTTAAATTAAATTTGTATATGCTATACAAAACCTTTAAACAGACTTATTAAGAAGGGATATAGTTACGATACTGTTGTCAGGTCATTAAAGATTACATATTTTGGCTTTAGTATTGATTCACTTATAGGGTCTTTGCATCGGAATTAAACATATTTATTCTAAAACCAGTTGTTGGCATGACACGGGTTATGTTCTTCTCATATATTTTATGACGGTATAATACTAAACCCCTAACAGGAGGGATTGTGCCTGATATTCATATGATGAAGACATAATCTTTCAATCAGTTAAATTGAGGTCTTGAGCTGGCATGTCAGTAACTGCTAGTAGTCTGTTGTTATTTATGTATTATTGTCATTTTGTTTATTTTCTTTTGTTTCCTATTCTGACATCGGACTCGGACTTCTCTTAAACTGAGTTTTACTGTGCGTACTGTTGTACGTTTGTGTTTTCTACATTGGCTAGAGGTATAGGGGGAGGGTTGAGATCTCAAAAAACATGTTTAACCCCGCCGCATTGTTGCGCCTGTCCCAAGTCAGGAGCCTCTGGCCTTTGTTAGTCTTGTATCATTTTTAATTTTAGTTTCTTGTGAATAATTTGGAGTTTAGTATGACGTCCATTATTACTGAACTAGTATACATATTTGTTTAGGGGCCAGCTGAAGGACGCCTCCGGGTGCGGGAGTTTCTCGCTACATTGAAGACCCATTGGTGGCCTTCGGCTGTTGTCTGCTTTATGGTCGGGTTGTTGTCTCTTTGACACATTCCCCATTTCCATTCTCAATTTTATAGAATATAAAAAACCTCTAAATACTAATATTCAACTACAAAAAGTGTGGACGCGTAATGACCTGACATTTTTCAGAGGTTGGCAGGTATGACTATGCACTATATGTTTCATGTACTAGAAGCAAATTTTTTCATTGTATTCGTTGGAAAATTAAAATTGATTTTACTTCTTAAGTGTGACGTCATAAAACATGCAAAACGAACCCTTGTACGCAAATTTCAAAAAAGACATATTTTCTATCTTCATGATCTTGTCATTTATTTAACTATGATTGATTAATTGTGATAATAGCGATCAGATATTTTTTTGAAACTTTAGATAAATACCAGGAACCATATTGTGGCCTTATCAAACCTACTGTAAATTCAGATATTATTGTGTGCATATATTGTGGCAATTTTAAGGAATGGACACACATGCTAGAATAACTATTGCGATTATATGAAAATCTGCGTACATTTATCCGATATCAAAATGTAAGTTCTTAATATTGCGATACTCAACCAGTCGTATTATTCGCAATAATGAAAACCTCGCAACAACTTCTGATTTTATAATACTTCTTTGTTCACGTCAGGAGCAGATTTAGCAGGGTGAGGCACTGGGGTATACGTGCCTGTGTTGATTGATTGGGACTCTTAGTAAGATATTAACCCAATTTATATAATCATCAATAATGTAGAAAAGCATTTATCATAAACGGACAACTCAAACATATTTGAACTTAATGAAATTATATAAATTCATTTCCCTATCAGATTGGTGACCTTATTAATTCTCAACTAAGTGTAACGTTACAAAACAAATCAATTTAAAGTATATTAACGATATCCTTTCATTTTAATTTCTTTTAATAATTTACAAAGTCTAACCAATGAGACACGATAGGCTTACAATTGCATACACTAAATACTTTCCAAGGTGGATTATATTGCCCAATACTAGAGAGAATAAAGATTTTAATATTTGATCTCAAAATGATAATGCATCATTTTTTATTCTTCAATAATATATTCATTTGATCATTTATATTATACCATTTTCTTTTCCTCGATTGTGACTCTCCTGGATGAGACTTATCACCGAGTATGAATTTTCCATGAGCAACTGGACAGGAGCCAAATGTGCAGTGGGATATGCTTACCATTCTTTGCTCAATGAATTAGCAGTTATCGCACCGATGTATTTGTGAAGTTTGTGGTGCTAAGCCTTTGGTTTTCTGTTTCTGATTCTTTCCTTTTTTTTTGCCATGGTGTTTTTTTAATTTGTCTTCGACTTATGATTTTTTATTATCCTTTTTGTAACTTCTCTCTCATTTTTATGTGGTTCATTCTGTACCAATAAATTCCCATTCCATGCTAGAACATTTTTATTTCATACAAACATATTACTGTTTCATACCAATATACTAACTTCCACAGTAGAACATTTTCATTTCTACTTCTAAACTATTTTTTTTCTTCATTTCATAGCAATGCATTCTCATTCCACACTAGACGTTTTTTTTTCATTCCATATATCAAAAACCTTCTTTTTCATACTAACAGATTCCCATTCCACACTAGAAGTTTTTTGTCATTTAATACCAACAGATTGGCATCCCACACTAATTTTTTTTATTATGTCATACAAATAGATTCCCATTCTACACTAGAACATTTTTACTTCATACAAAAAAAATTACTATTTCATACTAGAATTTTTTTATTTCATACAAATAGATTCTTATTCCACACTTAAAGTTTTTCCCAATTTCATATTAACATTTTTTTTACATTTTACTAACATTATTTCCATTAGGCTCTAAAGAGTTCCAATTAGTGTATAACACTTCTGAACCATCATTCCAACTATACTTAACGTTGGAATATCGATCTGTCAGTCCTATCCAAACCATCTCAAGACTGTCATAAAGCAAACTGCTTATAAACACTACAAACATATATTACACTGATTCAAGGTCGAATAAAATCTATTCTAGGGCAGGCTGTTTTTACAGAAAAAAACATAAGTTCACATGAAATTAATCTAATCACACACCATGTAAAAGAAATTACAGAATCACCATTGAAGCAAGTAGAGTTGAGTTCTTACTGGATTTACCTTGTTGTACCAGTGTTTCTTCTTCCGAAAACAAAACCACCACATTATGTTATAAAACTTACATTAGTTATAATTGCATGCTGGTTCAAAAATAATAACCGAACAAATACGTTTTACACAGATTTCTGTCCTTTGTTGCTGCTGTAACCTTGACCATTGATCTGATGACCTCGAAAAGTAGATTGGTTTTTTCTTGCTTAACGTCCAAGAAAGGGTAATTATCTCTCTCACGTGCAATATGAAACAAAGATTGGTAAATATAATTGGCTTAATAGATGCTTTCTGGAAGATTTTTTTTATTACAAAATGTCAGTCTATTTAAAAGCTACATGATCTCGATTTTTGACCTACTTACCCAAAAATAAATAGGATCTTGTTTTTTCAAGGATCATTTTCAAGTTTGATGAAGGTTGGATATATTGTTAAAAAAATATGACCGGAACATAATTTTCTCTCCAAATTTCAATCAAATTCCTGCCATAACCTTAACTCTAAACCTAGTGTCCTCAAAACATTATCAGAACAAGTATACCAAATATATATTGTACGGCGCAAGAAATAATCCAAAAATGTCAGTCTATTTAAAGACACTCGTTCAAGGACATTTGACCTACAGACCTAAAAAAAAAATTATTCTACCGATTTTGACTTTGCTGCAACTTAGCTAAAAATATTACATGAAAATGATATGGATTGTGTTGAGGCTTACCTTGTTCTAACTTGCTCTGTATAGTGACCAAACTATAAGTCGTTCCATAAGCTTCGCAAGTTCCTGTTGCTTGGCTCCAAGTTTTCTGTGTTTAAAAAAATCCATAACATTTACTATCTGAAAAGATAAGCACAGTCAAACATTTGTCTGACCAAATAAAAGAATTTACCCCAAAATACTGATTAAAACTGCACATGCTGTTTTGCTAAGCAACAGGAATTATTTGTCCGACAGATCTGAAAAACGTCTGTAACTACAATTCTCCAACATTGTATCAATAGCTGTAAAGTATAATATAAGAGTTGTATGGCTATTGAGGAAGAATTACAATTGTTTCCCTTAGTTTCAGTACTCCCCCTAAAATCATCAATTGCAAAAATAATAAAATTGAAAAAAATGAACGGAACATGAATTATATATTACATAAAAAAGGATATTTAAATATGATTTGTAATTCGTTTTCGTCTTTCACTTGATCAACGTCGAAGAGAAAACAACCAACAAGAATATGCATCCACAGGACACCATGCTCTACTTGCACTATCACATTTCCATGTTTTTGAACTGAGAAATATGGGTCAAAACCCTAATTTGACATACATATTAAACTGTTCATATCATAATAAACATGTGTACTATGTTTGAGGTTGATGTGACCAAACATTACCCAAAGACAAAAACTTCAACCTAATATAGGACAGAAGGACGGACAGACCTATTATTATGACCTGCTACTATTGGAGGCAAAGTATAAAAAATATCTTGAACTCAATTGCTTGGTAAGGTATTGCAGATTATAAAAACAAAATTAGCTATTTAATGCCTTTCAAATCTGTATTTATTTAACACTGCATGACAAACTAATCTGAACCATTTTCGTTATTTCAAAAAAGCATAAATGCATTTGCCTGCAAATATAATAAAATGTGAAGTTTCGTAGTTTCCATTTGTAAGGTCAATATTGGATACACGCAAGTCTACCAATGTATTTCATATTAAAACCAAAGTAGCCAGTTTTTACCAAACAAGGGAAAAGAAAGAAAAGCCAAAATTAGAGGCTCTAAAGAGCCTGTGTCGCTCACCAATGTGCATTTTCAACAGTGGACACTCCCCAACATTGTTGACTAAAATAGGATTCATGACAAAAAATCTCCTTTTGTTGTTTATGTATTGTTTATCATTTTTTTCTGTTTACGTTTCTCTCTATCTGCTTTAGTTTTTGCTATAAACACAAAGAAGGATAAAACAAGTTGTCATTTCAGGCAATCACTCGTAATAAAGTCTTCTTACAATTTCGACAAAATTTAACTAATTTGTATATCTTGTCTTCCTGATAATTTTTGCTATTGAAAGTGTCTATATATTTTGTATAGTTTTCCAGATAATAGGCAAAAACGTAAAATATTGGTAAAAATCGTCATTCAAGAGTAAGAACTCCAATAGGAGTCGACTGACGATTTCAGTAATGTTTACTTATTTGTAGCACTAGTCTTGCTGGTCATTTTTGCTATTTAATGTGACTATCTATCTATAATAATTTTCAAAATAAGAGGCAGAACACTAAAAGGCTAAGTAAAGGCATAAGGGAGAGCAATAACTCAAATAAGGAGTGAACTGACGATTTTGGCCAGTCGACTTATTTTTAGATCTTATATTGCTGATCATTTTTGCTTATTAGAGTTTCTATCTATCTACTATAGATTTTAGACATGAGATAAAAAACGCAAAAAACATATAAAAATCGTCATTAAAGGGTTATAACTCCAGTAAGGGCTGTATATTTATTTAGGTTTCCATCTATCTATTATTAATTTTAGATATTAAGCAAAAACGAAAAATAAAAAAAATAAAAATAGTCTTTAAAGAGCAATGACTCAAAAAAGGCTTATTTGTAGATCCTGTCTTGCTGATATTTTTTTCCGTATAAAGTTACTCTCTATTTTTTATTATTTTCGAGATAAAAAGTAAAACTGAAAAAAAATGGTTAAATTCGTCGGTTAAGGGGAACAATTCCCATAAGAAGACGTCTGATAGTTTTGATGTAAACGAACAAAAGTAGATTTGATCCTTCTGAAAATTTTTGAACCTGTCAGATTTTCTTCATTAATAGCGGTTTCAAGATATTAGACAAAACATGCATTTCACCTATATGTTTTATTTTTAGCCATGTCAGCAATGTTGGGGTGGCAATTCGTGTCATAAGACACATTTTTAAACAAGAGACCCTAATGATGATTGTGGCCAAGTGTGGTGAATTTTGCTCAGTAGTTTCAGAGGAGAAGATTTTTTGTAAAAGTCGACTTATTTATAGATCTTGTCTTGCTGATTATTTTTGCTTATTAAAGTTTCTATCCATCTACTATAGTTATTACACATTAGGCAAAAACCTCAAAAACATATACAAATCGTCATTAAAGGGTGATAACTCCTATAAGGGATCGTCAGACGATTTCAATCATGTTAACGTATTTGAAGATCATGTATTGCTGATATTTTTTTTGTAATTTAGGTTTCCATCTATCTATTATAAATTTAAGATATTAAGCAAAAACGCAAAAAAAATATAAAAATCTTCATTAAAGAGCAATAACTCAAAAAAGGAGACATCTCTAAAGATTTCAACCTCGCTGACTATTTGTAGATCCTGTCTTGCTTATAATTTTTTGCGTATAAAGTTTCTATTCATTTTTTATAATTTTCAAAATTAAAAGTAAACTGAAAAACAAATGGTAAAATTCGTCAGTTAAAGGCAATAACTCCCATCGGAAGACGTCTGATAGTTTTGATGTAAACGAACAATAGGTAGATCTGATCCTTCTGAACATTTTTGGACCTGTCAAATTTCTTTATATATAGCGGTTTCAAGATATTAGACAAAACTTGCACTGCACCTCTATGTTTTATTTTGAGCTATGTCGGCCATGTTGGGGTGGCAAGTGGGGTCATCAGACACATTTTTCAACAAGATACCCTAATGATGATTGTGGACAAGTGTGGTGAATTTGGCCCAGTAGTTTCAGAGGAGAAGATTTTTTAAAAAGTTAACGGACGATGGACTATGGACGGCGTGCGCCAAGTAATGAGAAATTCCTATTTGGCCCTTTGTGCCAGGTTAGTTAAAAAAAGGATGTTGACAGTAGTTTTTAATTTTACATAGCAATGTAAGACAGACTTAAGAAAAATCTTTAAAGCCGTGTTTGTCACATCTATCTTTATCTCTTCCGATTCTGCATCTAAACAAATAAAATGATAATCCAGTATATTCCAAAAGAGAACTACATTTGTAGTTGTATTCAAACAAAATATCCATGTAAAATATAAAACGTTATGGGATGCCAGACAGAATTTGTTGAATAGCATGCATACAGCAAGATAAAAGGGAATGGGAAGGAAACGAAGACTATTTCAGAAGTGTATATCATATACATGTATTTACCTCGAACATCACTGTAGAGATTCTAATATTCAAAACGCGCAACTAGTGCAGTAAATTGGCTTTATCAAAGTTATGATATTGTTTGGGTACAAGTTAGTAGGGTACGAGTTGGTACAGGTTGTAGTTGGTACAGATCCAATATAACTGTCTCTGTTCTCTGTCAAACTTTGCTGAACATATAACAGACAAACCATTCTAAGTTATTAAGATGATTTGTATGTATAGAGTTAAGTCCAGCAGATAAAGTTATCATCTTAATTACGTGTTATTAGGTTCTTTTATTTGTCTGTGTAAAGTAAATTATTTACCTCTACTGTTTAGTCCATTTTTTGTAATATCCTTTTTGCTATGCTCGGTACTTATACATCCCGCCATTGTGTTATTGTGCTATGGTTATATTTTGTATTCTTGTCTTTTATTTTTGCTTATGTTCTTTGTCTATAATAATATTTATTCAAATAGAGAAATCTTGGAAAACACTTTTTCTCACAACAATACTTATTTATCAGAGTCATAGTCTCAAAAAAATCTCTGCATGTACTAATAACTTTTCTTTTACAGTACACTTTATACCCCTACCCCTGTTTCAATTTTTAAGGAATTTGAAAACAAGACTTTAATAATTGTTAGTTTACCCTATGTGCATTTTTTCTGACATGGAATGCCTAGAACCTGTATGAAAATATTCTGATAACAAATTGAAAGCATTTTAGAATACTATAAATGTAAAGTTTAGTAGTTAATCATCCAACATTTAAGATTATATAAAGTATCAAATCCTACCTCTGTCTCCAGTCCACATCTTACTGTAGGCCTATTTATCTATAAAAGTTCACAATTTCTGCGTCAAATGGTCAGTTTAGAAATCTTGTCACAATATTATCATCTCTAACCATATATCTAGCATAATTTGGCTAATATATGAAGAAAGCCATATTTGTAAAAGTTGTATACATATGAAGTTACCAGTCTGATATATGAATTCATTAAAAGTTTTATAGAACTAGCAGCTTAAAGCTGTTTTTTGCATAACTTGAAAGCACAGTTATTGTTTTCTATACAAAAGACCTTTATAATAACAAAATCACAGCCTTTACATTTTAATTATCTGTTTTGACCAAGGGGTAAGGGATTTTTCTCTGTTTTTGGCACTGGGGTCTCACATTTGCTTAATAATTCTGCTGGTTCTGTAAATATGGCATATTTAGTACATTTTTAGGATAGAACACACTATTGTTAGTTTTATTTAAGCATTTTAGTATAAGTTTAAACTCTTAGAAGTGGCACAGTTAAAAGGGGTTCTTATGAGAAATTGCATTGTCTATATTTACAGAACTGCAACCAATATGCCATTATGTTTTTATTTGTTGACATATTTGTTTGTGTTATTATTTTATTATAAACATTTGCAGGTTTCGGTTAAACGGATGCAAATTTGTTTCATTCAGATATATTCACGTTTTTTTTAACGTTTATTGAGAAATGTCTTGGCTACTTGATTTATTGAAAAATTAATTTCAGTGAGTTTTATGTAAAAGGTGGTTGTCGTGCATTTTCTCGCAGAAAAAATCAAAATTATGGCTTATCTCGTATCCAATCTATTCTATAAATAGTCCTACCTTTATGAACTTTTTTCATGATACACTTTTATTTAATTCTTTGATGAAATTGTGTTTTTGTGGATGTCCAAAGTAAAGCTAGAAACCAGATTTATTCTATTGAAAGGTGATTTATTGATATTAAGAAAAAAATGGAATATTTACATGTTAAATCTTCAGTTTTTTTAATAAAAATATTATTCATTAAAATCATACATTTAGTATGGGTTAATTTGAATGACTTATTTGATGTTTAGACTCGGTCGAATCATGGAATTTATTCAGTCTGTGGGTGAGCCTACAGAGTTTTAACATTCACTTAACATTAATTCACATAGTTCCAATAAAATGCAATAAAAACATGTCCTGGACACAAATGTCATTAACATTTACAAAACTATTTCACCTGTTTACAAATTTTCATATTCGTGGCATGAAACGGATTTATACATGAGTATTTGTGTTGGTTGCCATGAAGCTCAAGTATACAATAGCAATGAACAAACAATATTCGAAATATTACATCATATTTGCAGGTTTAATATTGTTCATTGACGTGTTTTCGGATGACAAGTTCAAATTATCCTTTGGAGCAGCAATTGGTGTGTATAACATTATTTAAACGTTAATCTGTCAGTATTAGAAAAGCTTATCAGGGAAAGTAAACAGTGACACAACACACAGCATCTTCATATACGACATACGACATCTCCCTACTGTTGTAGGTTCAAAAGCAAATACAATGCTTAGAAACCATTTGAAAATACTCAGACGATGTGAATTATGTGATGAGTATCGAGTAATTGTTATATATTCTTCGCAATAAGTAAATGTTGGTAAATTTTGATAACATTTTGATAATGGGTTGTAAAAGAAGAAGTAGAATATTACATAGCAGTGAAACTAAGACCGTTTAGTAAAACGCTAGAGTGCAACTCGTTTGTTTATGTTTATGCCAAAGAGGACATTAAACTTTTAGAAAACATAAATCAAACATTCCCCTATCATTATTTGTAGGAAAATGAGATGAATTCATATAACATCCGTCAATCAATAGTCGTTAGGACGTCTGACGAAATTTTATCAAGCCTTTTCATTCCTTTGGTAAAAAAACTATCATCAAAATGTGTTTTCCAAAGAAACAATAATAGATAACCAATCAAATACCACGGGTGGAATCATTCTTCCAAAACTGCTTTGACTATAGCATAATTTGTTATGAAAGTATAGACTTTAATTTCGCATACACAAACATAAAAATAATTCCTTTTTTTCTTCGATTTTTATATTCAACTAATGACAATTTAGACACATAATACATTTATAGAGAGCGAAAGAGTAAGAGTCGTTAGTACTTTTAAAAATGTTTTAATATAAAAACGAAAATCGTATCTTATCGGTCTGATGCCGCATATCATTTATGGTATCTGCTATAGTAATATTTGGCATTAACAAGTAATTAAAACAGATATCATGTATGTTTGCATGTGTGGAAAGATTTAACGAAAAGTCAATTTGGTATATAAAGTGTATTTAGCGATTGTGAAAATGGAATACAACTTAGTCGCAAATTAAATTTTGATTGTTGTATAAATTTTTATCTCATTCAAACCATAACAATCAGAACAAGTCCGATATAGTAAGCAAGCCTAAAATATAAAAGATGTTGTTCTCTCAAATGCTATGAGATCTATAGGTAAATAATTTTATTTTTCAAAATGTAATTGACGGATAAACAGCCGGTTTTTAGTAGAGCTTGGTTTTCTTTTTATATATTTTTAGGGTAGATACTAAAAGTTAGTGTATGTAGTGTTAGCAGCAACACGGGTAATTTGTTTGGGACTATATGAACTTATACTTAATCATGTACAGAAGATTATGTTCACTGCATCTTCTGCACTCGAGTTTATTCTTTTCCCCAGTTGTGTAAACAAAACTTGCAGAGCATCGATGTTACGGACAGCGAAAGCCAAAACATTGATTACATATGTAAGGACAAACCTAAGGAAAAAAGCTGGAAAAGTCTAAAAGTCATTAGATTATTATGTCCATGCCAACACAGAAACATTACTTAATTTGTTTATTTTATTTCCTATAGGTCAAGTGTAGAAAGTGTACGTTTTATGCTATGATCACGTATCATACTACAAAAATGTGAGCTAACTTAAATCAAGCATTGAATCAACACCATCTTGTACTCTGAAATAGTTATTTTTATTTATATTTATTAATTATTTAAAGGAAACTATAACTCCTTTTGTGTGATAGATTAGAGTGACATATATGTTTACATCTTATAAACTATTAATTTCCTTTTCATAAGGAATATACATCTCGTGATCAATGGACTGATAAGTTTAATTTGGTTTTACAGCTGACCAACATTTTTGTATGGTTTAGAGCAACACATTCATTTTATTAATAGTACAAAATATATTTTACATGTTGTTTCGTAGAAATGGTTGTAATATTTCATCGTATTTTTTAACATATGCTAGGAATTAATTAGCTGCTTGATTTATTGTAAAATTAAATTCAACAAGATTTCCGCGAAATTTGTAGTCGTGCTGTTTTGTGCATTTCTTTCGAGAGCTTAACATTAATTACTTCAAATCATTATAGTAAAAAAAATATTGAAAATCATATGATATTCATTTTGTTAAGTTTGTTTCGGTTGTGTTTTAGCAGATTGTGACCTGGCTGTTTGACAGTATCTGCATGATCCCTTCTCTTATTCTTTTGAATTGTTTACTGTATACACTTTATGCATACAATATTTTAGAGAAATCATATCTTCTCTAGAATCTCTTATATCTTGTGAGGTTGCACTTCTGCAAATATAAACTATACAATTTCCCATATGAACTCCCTGTACGACTAAAACTGTGCCACTTTTACTATGAAGTTTCGTAAAAAAGATATATATCCTAGAATAGAAAGTTGATATGCACTTCTATTTTATTCAACGGCCAAAACATAGGGCTGTTCTGCATATTTTCAATAATTATATGCCCTTAACTTCTAGGAGTTTAAACTTCTACTAAAATTCTGTTCTACCCCTCCCTTCATTTTGGGTCTTCACCCCGATCCATGTACTGGGAACATTCCCAAGTTATGTATATGAGATGAAACATTTTTGGGAACCAGCACTTAAACAAAAACAAAATATGTATGAATATTATATATCTCCCCAACAGAGGTGTGATTTGTGACACAGCTGTACTTACAACAAAGTCCAACCTGTACATGTACGATGATGGAAATCAATTTGTTTTAGTTTCTTTTATACTGAACGCCAATCATCTTGTACCTCTTTCAGATTAAGGACGAAATTAGAATACATGATGGTTTTTGTCGAGCCTGCGACTTTTGTCGCAGAAAGCTCGACATAGGGATAGTGATCCGGCGGCGGCGTTAGCTAACTTCTTAAAAGCTTTATATTTTAGAAGGTGGAATACCTGGATGATACATACTTTGTATATAGATGCCTCATGTTTCGAAGTTTCCGTCACATGTCCAAAGTCCTTGACCTCATTTTCATGGTTCAGTGACTACTTGAAAAAAAAGTAAAGATATTTTGTAATGTTAAATTCTCTCTTATTATAAGTAATAGGATAACTATATTTGGTATGTGCGTACCTTGCAAGGTCCTCATGCCCGTCAGACAGTTTTCACTTGACCTCGACCTCATTTCATGGATCAGTGAACAAGGTTAAGTTTTCGTGGTCAAGTCCATATCTCAGATACTATAAGCAATAGGTCTAGTATATTCGGTGTATGGAAGGACTGTAAGGTGTACATGTCCAACTGGCAGGTGTCATCTGACCATGACCTCATTTTCATGGTTCAGTGGTTATAGTTAAGTTTTTGTGTTTTGGTCTGTTTTTCTCATACTGTATGCAATAGGTCTACTATATTTGGTGTATGGAATGATTGTAAGGTGTATATGTTTAGCTGGCAGGTGTCATCTGACCTTGACCTCATTTTCATGGTTCAGTGGTCAAAGTTAAGTTTTTGAGTTTAGGTCTTTTTTTCTAATACTATATGCAATAGGTCAACTATATTTGGTGTATGGAAATATTTTATGATCTATATGTCAGTTGCGCAGGTTTTATTTGACCTTGACCTCATTTCCACAGTTCATTGCTCAGTGTTTAGTTTTGTGTTTTGGTCTTTTTTTCTTAAACAATAAGCAATATGTCAACTATATTTGTTGTATGGAAGAATTGTTAGCTGTACATGTCTGCCTGGCATGGTTCATCTGACCTAAACCTCATTTTCATGGTTCATTGGTCAATGTTTAGGTGTCTTGGTTAATGTTAAGTTTATGTGACAGTTGTAATAAAGCTTTGTTGAATTAAGTTGATTTATGTAATGAATCCGTTTTTATTCTGTAGATAGTCCCCACTTCGGTTTTATCATGTATATCTATTATATAGTCATTTTATAAAATTTACTAATTCTTGTTCCAGGCAGAAAACCCTGGCCGTGTTGGGCTTTTTAGCTTTTTAGGGGTTTTGGTCCTTGGTGCTCGTCAGCTTTGTGCTTGTTTTGGCTTTCAAACTTTTTTCATCTGAGCGTCGCTGGTTGGTCTTGTGTGGACGAGCAACGCGTCTGGCGTGTTGAATTTTAAGCCTAGTACCTTTTGTTAGCTATTATTCGTGTGTTTCTTTGTCTTATATGTTCTCCCATTTATTTGTATATTGGTCCTGTCATGTGATGTGGTCGTTTTGGTGTTGTGTTTGACGTTGCCATAAAAGCGGGAGGTTTGGCATGCCACAAAACCAGGTTCAACCCACCATTTTTTTCTTAAAATGTCCTGTACCAAGTCAGGAAAATGGCCATTGTTATATTATAGTTCGTTTCTGTGTGTGTTACATTTTAATGTTGTGTTTTTGTTGTGTCGTTGTTCTCCTTTTATATTTGATCCGTTTCCCTCAGTTTTAGTTTGTAACCCGGATTTGTTTTTATCTCTATCGATTTATGAGTTTCGAACAGCGGTATACTACTGTTGCCTTTATTTACATTTAGGACTATAAACATAATATCAATGATTAGTAAAGAAGGCGAGACATTTCAGCGTGTGCACTCTTGTATATACTAGTATTCGATCGAGCAATCAAAATTGTTGTGTAGTAATCAGAATTAATTGCCATATTCATTTATTATTTCCTGTCGTTACAATAATTAGTTTGTTGAGCCCTATGTACTTTTTTCGTAGCTTTGTTAATTAAAAATGAGATTGTCGACCATATTATCACAGTATTTGTTAAAATTACCATGCTTTTGAAAGTGTGTAAAGTTTGTTAATTTTACTGAGTACATTTATCTGTCTTCTGAATGCAGATATGCAGCGTTCTGACATTCAGTACATATAATTCTAGTCAAATTTGTGGTAGATTAAGGCGACAGTAGTTAACCGATGTTCAAATCTCGTAAATCGATCAGGAAGACACACATCATGGTAACAAACGAAACCTGAATGAATCGCTTAAAACGCCAAACGAAGTGCGACCAGGTGCGTCGACACGGTAAAGCTTCTCTTGCTATGCATGCATCATATGCCATGCTAATTCACACGAGTTAAAATGTTACAGTGAACTCCGAATTGTGTGAACCTGTTGGAGCGTAATATATAAACAGAGATGAGTAAATGATATACGATTGACCACATGCTGTTACTGCTCAGAACTGAGAAGTTGATAATTGGAAAGTTGAAATCATCATGTGTGTCATAAATTCTTATTGGAAGTCGTTCATTGTTGTCAATATTGAAGAAAAATCAAGATATGAAGCAAACCTTCTACTTTTGATAGTATCCTAAATATATCAAGTCCAACATTCTATATAAAATGTCATTATTAGGCGATAGAATATCATCAATATATATCTGAAAATGAAATTACAGAACTTTGCAAGATGCCTTTTCTATTTGTCTTTTTTAACAGTCACAGGATAGTCTTGAACCTGCAGTTGGGGTTAGCTTCAGATCCGTTTGAAGAGCCTTATAGTGACATATCTTAATTTCCTGATAATATAATATTTCTTTTTATAAAGAACCACCGTTATATCCGTACACATTAAATTGGTTCACATAGAAGTTTGTGAGACTGAAAGTTAAAAATTACAAAAAGTCGTGTATATACAACCTATAGAGAGCTCTTTCAACCTTTGGGATGTTTCACATAGTCTTCAGCATATTACATTTCTAAGTTTCCGAACACGCCGGTTTACTCCTGTAACTTTCAATAAAGAAATATTGAAGCGCATTTTGCATGAAATTAAGAGTTGTATGAAGAGTTTTTCAATATTTATATAAAAAAAAAAGAAAATGTGGTACTATTGCCAATGAGACAACTCTCCACAAGACATCAAAAATGTCACTACAATTAACAACTCTAGGTCACCGTACGTCCTTCGACAATAATTAAAACCCATAACGCATAGTCATCTATGCGTTCTTTTAATATTGACATGCACTGCACGTGCGGTCAAAGCTATTGTATATTTTTTTTACAGAAATAAAATATGACAATTGATTACATGCCGACCGTTGTCAGCAAATCAAAATTAGGGATACTAATGAAACACATATGCAATGTAATTATTAAAAAAAATGGAATAACACGATTGCAGCATCCAGTTCTACATTCTGTAGTTATTGCGTATTCAGCTAAAATTTTATTCTAAATTATTCAAAACACCCTATCAAAATGTATTGTAATCTACAGTGTATTATTTTCATTTTTCTAATTATATGACGTTATATAAATTGATAGCTTTGACGTAAATGGGAAAGGCTGGAAAGGAAACCATTTTCTAAACTAACATTAACTCAAAGTCAATTGAATATGCACCTACTCTAAATATCATCGTCAGCTATATTTTTGTGATGTTGAAATTATAATAACTGTTGAATTTATCAGCAATTACTTGATATAGCATGCTGCATATAGTACAGAAAAAATGTTTGTATTACAATCAACTTTTATGCTTTAAGTGTTCTTGATGAAGGTAATGCAGAAAATACTCAAGTGCTCTTTTTGGTTTTCGTTACCCCGGCTCAATCAGAAAGTTATTGCAACGGTTATCTACGTACAGAGAGCGTATCATTTTCAAAAAAGGACGTCATTTGCATAATGCTGCGATTTTAATCACCCTACATGCCTCAAAGCATGATGAAAAGTTTTCATAATTGGTGGAATGCGTTTTTTTTTAATTAACTTTAATAAACCTTATAATGATATTATGACATCGCTTGACACCTTAACGAAAGACAAACGTATTATTGCAGAACTCAAACTGCATGGCTACAAAAATAACTTGATCCTCTGTTATGTGTATCGGTCCTCCTTTTTGTGTCAATTAAGCAATGAATTACCGACAGCCGTAATTACAATAACCTATCATAATAGCAATTATTGTTTGTATACGTGGCCATGAACCAAGTTAGAAACATGCCAATAAAACCATAAATATTTGCATATAAAAGTCCGACATGGAAGACAATCTGTATTATTGTTCCTGTTGAGTTAGTTTTTTTTCATATTTCGACTTGTCCATTAATTAAACAACAAAAATATTGGACTTCAAATTACTTGTGCTTTGTTCGTGTTGCTCAGTCTTTAGTTTTCGGTGTTTTGTTTTTTGCTCTACTGTTTGTCTGTTAGTCTTTTTCTTTTTTAGCCATGGCGTTGTCAGTTAATTTTCGACTTATGGGTTTGAATATCGCTCTCGTATCTTTCGCCTCTCTTTAAATTGTAAACTAAATAGTTAAGTTTCAAATAAAGAGTCATTACATTAATGTAAGTGTACATCTCATACCAATCATGTTTACAAAGAAGATTTACAAACAAAGGTAAGTTTACGGCTTGTGATTAGTTGTTAATCCATGAAAGTCTTGATCCGTGTACAAACACCGTTACAAATGTCTCTAATCAGTTGAACTAAAGTGAGGGGAAATGTGAGGAGAAATATCTCAAGATTTATAAAAGGTAAACGAATATCCGAGTACTAAAATTGTACTCGAGAACTCGGCCTTCCGAGCGAGTACCCGAGTACTCGAGTACTCGTTGCCATCCCTAATTATAACACAATGTTGTACCTTTATTTTTGACATTTTTACCTATCATGTCTATTTGTTTTGTTGACAAATCGTTGTCAATATAAAGGAATTTTATGCGACTGTCATATTAGTGAGAGGATTAACTATAAAACCAGGTTTATTCTACCATTTCTACATAAGAAAATGCCTGTACCAAGTCAGGAATGTGACAGTTGTTATCCATTCTTTTTATGTCTTTGAATTTTTGATTTTGCCATTTGATTACGGAATTTTCGTTTTGAATTTTCCTCGGAATTCGGTATTTTTTGTTATTTTACTTTATATATATAATATTTTTTTTTCTCAGTTTGTCGACTTTTCACTTTCACCTTATTTTGTCGCCCGAATCTTTTCAGTTATTGATTTGGAAATTTTGATTCACAATATTGCTGGAGTTTACGTTTATCTGATTTCGAATATGGTATGAATGCAATGTAAATTTCATATTCCAAAAGGTCTGTAATGTTTCAACATCCCAATATACTTCGTCTGTGATATTCTAAACCTGTTATTTGGAAAACGAAGTGTTTATGCTTACCCTTTTGTAACATTCCGTTTCAAGTACAATTTCTAGGGAATGCTATTCTACATTTATTTTTGATTTGTTAATCCATGAATTGATATTATTTATATATGGTTCATGATCATTTTGTGTAATTGACCATGTGATAAAATGGTTAATGCTATTGATCTAAAGGACGTTTATAACACATTGGAATAACATGATTATAGTATCTAATTTATATTCTGACGGTATTGCTTATTCAGTAAATGTCTTTTTTATTTACTATAAAAAGAATTCATTTCAACACTTAATTAAGATTGATTTCAAGTTATATATAGGTTCGTACATTGATACCAGTGGATTATTGGAATTATCCAATCGAGATAGTTGAAATATCAATTTTAAAGTCCGAGCCTCGTCGCGGACTTTAAAAGATATGATTTAACTATCGAGATAAGATAAATCAGAAAATCCACGAGTAACCATGTAAGAATCTGTTTCTATAATGATTAAAAAAAATAATTTTCATTTTTTGTTATATGCAAATCTCCTGCGAGTGCCTTCTACATTTCACAAAGTTGTCAATTTCATTAACACCTGTTAGCATATTCTGATTCATCCAGTGTGCTGATAAAAGTTATGATCCTTACACTCATCTTCTTAGATCACCGACTAACACACGTTGGTTATTTTTTTTTATGCAATTGGTTTGAAAAGGTTTAAATTGCCAAAAAATTAGAGAAAACGTGTTATCTTCACTTTTTTTTATTTACATGAAGTTATATAAATATATATTATCAGTTACTTGTTAATAAGGCGATCATTTGGTTATGTTGGGATGGACAGGAAAGATTTTGGAAATTAATATTCTAATCCCAATTTAGTTGGAATAAATAATCGTGCCTCATCACACATAAACATAAATTTTCTGGTCCCATTATATTCAAAACGTGTATTTTAAAATTTATTCTGTAACAATTTCCTATTTTGCATGCAAGTTTATAGTTAATAGCGTCCTTGCTACATCGAGAGAAACATAAAACGATTAAGTTTTCGGTGTTTATAGAGGTTAAATTTAACAGTGAATTTCCAAACATTAAAATTCATAACAACAAAGTCGTCCCATTATATCTGGAACATCGGTTCAACTGTCTGAAAGCAGAACTCTTCAGAATAATATACTCAAGTTGCATAGTTGATTAGTAAAACAAGAAGAAAATATCGCTATAGAAAAGCAAAACTAGGAAACACCAACATATATAACGGAAACAAAAGAGTAATGTAGATTTAATTTATTCATGTGAGGAATCCTCAATGACGAACATATAACTCTATGCTCTGACTTTTAATTTATTATCTTTGACTTCACATGATCCGGAAAGAAGGTGATTATTTATCTTATATTTATTCTCAAGTAGATATTGCATATAATGTATTCTTTGCATCCGGACATTACTGTGGGTTTTATTTATTATATCCACCTTAAAGTATAGTTTTCAATCATATACATCTATGAAAAACGTAAATTATGATAAAGGAAATTTATATAGAATCAGCCTTCGCAGTGTGTCGACTATTCACGTTCAATTTTGTTCCCGTTGACTAATTTTTATTGATAAATAATTTTGGGTATTCTGATTGAACTTTTTTTTTTTAAAAGCAAAAATTTTATTGATTTTACAAGTGTCGAATTTAGAATCTGGTATGAATTCAATGTAAATTCTAAATTCAAAAAGGTCTATAAAATGTCTATATGCCTATACCTACTGTCAATGGTATTCAATTTCAAATGGAAACTGAATTGATATTGTTTACCCTTGTGAATTATTTAAGTGTTAAGTTATTTCCTCTGAAACATGCCGTGTCCTGGAAAAATCTACATTGATCAGTAGATTTTCTAAGAAATGCAATACTTCATTATTACAGATTAGATAGTCCCTAATATGATTTGCATGTGGTTAATAATCATATTGTGTAATTGACCATTTGATAACATGCTAAAAGCTATTGATCTACAGGATATTAATAACACAATGGAATAACACGATTGCAGTATCCAGTTCTACATTCTGACGTTATTGCTTATTCAGATTTTTATATTCATTAAAAAATATTGAAATAATCTACCACATGTATTGCAATTTTTAAAGTGACTTTTGAATTTAATTGACCCTTTTGTATCTTTCGCCTCTCTGTTTTAATTTTTATCTATTTTAATTGCATGACGTTATATGTCTGAGACGGAAATAGGAAATGCTGAAATGCTGAAATAAAAACCGTTCCCTAAGCTAACATTTACTGAATATCATTCGATAATGTGCCTACTACTCAAAATATACTTTTATACTTCAGCTAAATTTTTTTTTTTAAAAGTTAAAATAGTTAAAAACGATAATAAATGATTTCATTATCAATTACTTGATATAGAATTAAGCTTAACACACATCACAGATACCAGAGTCTTGCGTATCAAATTATAAGCCTGGTATCTTTAATAACTATTAGCTTGTCTTAATGTTCTATTGTATTGTTTATTTGTGTGTTTCTCTGTCCTGTATGTTCTCCCATTTATTTGTATTGTAGTCCTGTCATGTAATGTTATATTTAACATTGCCATAAAAGCGGGAGGTTTGGCTAGCCACAAAACGAGATTCAACCCATCATTTTTGTCATATAATATCCTGTACTAAGTCAGGAAAATAGCCATTGTTATATTATCGTTCGTTTCTGTTTGTGTTGCATTTAGTATTTCTGTTGTGTCTTTGTTCTCCTCTTATATTTGATGTGTTTCCCTCAATTTTAGTTTGTAACCCGGATTTGTTTTTTTCTCAATCGATTTATGAATTTCGAACAGCAGTATACTAATGTTGCCTTTATTTACGTCTACATAGATTCACAAGAGACACCCGAATCAAAACAGCTGGAAAGACATATCAAATATGAAAGTAAAATTGTACATTTGTATACACTACTGGAACAATGCCCCGTAGATTGGCCGTGAAAATGTCCGTAAAAATGCTGGTGATTTTTACAGTGTTTGTCACGGTTAATTTGCGGTGGGCCGTGAAACTTATCCATGACAATGCCGTGAAATGACTGTCGTGAAAAGGCTGTGAAAAGTTTGTGAAAAGGCCGTGAAGAGGTGCCACCTGAAAACTTGGGTGAAAAGACCGTAGAAACCCTGTGAAAAAAAAATGTACACCGTGAAAAAGTCGTGATAATGCATTATGTGCCCATTGTGAAAAGACCGTGAAATATAGATATAGTACAGTATATGCCTTTATTTGTCGTGAAAAGGCCGTGAAAAGGTGCCAACTGAAAACTTGGGTAAAGAGACCGTAGAAACCCTGTGAAAAACAAAAATGTACACCGTGAAAAAGTCGTGATAAATTATGTGCCCATTGTGAAAAGACCGTGAAATGTACATGTACTACTATGATAAACAGCCATTCACTGATTGTGAAAACTCCTGTAGAATGTTAAATGTATTTTCAGGCCATAATTTAACAAAAAATTTAATGCTGTTTCAATCAAGTGAAGTGAAATGCCTGAAAACCTAGTGTAAACATCTACAGACAACTTATTTAAGTACAATGAAAGTGAGACTATTAAAAACCATATTAAAATGCTGTATTTTTTTTTAGTAATAATTGTGACAAAGATTAAAAATATTAATTTTAATAGAACTGTAGTAATGTAAAGAAAACATAAAAGCACACAAATGTCAATGTGATTAAGTAGCTAAAGTGAGCTGTAACATGTATTGTAGAAATTTTGTACATCTCTTGGGTCTGATTTTACCACTTCAGCAATATTTGTCTAATGTAATCCTTCATTTCACTCCCCTTTTGAATAACTATTCCAGAAAAACATTTATAGAAGTTCTTGTTAATTCCCAAGAAATACTTTTAACTGAAAAGCTCTTCTTTCCAACTGGATTCCTGAACTATTTTATATAAAGACTGATATATCCTTTTGCTCTTCATTCCTAGAATAAATAAAGAAATATTACATATATCATACATGTATATAAAAAAACTATTTATATATTCAAATTAATTTTTGGCATTTATGCACGTACATGTACTTAGAACAGCTACAATATTATTCCATGCAATACAGGACTTCACGGTTAATGACCCTATATTGAATAGGGGGCAGATTTTCATACTGGAGGTGAAAATGGTATGAAAAATACTAAAAAACATCATTGAAACAGAACAGCCACTTGGAAACATGCATAGGGTTTTCCACATTTTCATACCATTTTCCAGAAAATCTGCCCCCTATCCAATATGGCATCATTAGTTAACGAAGTTCTGTATTGTCAACTTATATTATTTTGTTAAGATTTTTTTCAAAGACTAAAGACACTTTTAAGACAGACTATTAAATTTAAATGTTTCTTTGAAGTAATAATATGTAAAGCCAAACTTGTCTAGACTAAGTGGCCGTAATGAGTCACAGCTATTTATTTTACAGGGGGGCCAGGGGCGTGGCAACGTTTACTGCAGGCACATTCGCCATACCAATTATTTTTTAAACACCTCATTGCCATACCAATTATTCTTATGATATGGCACAAACCCTTCTAGAAAGGACATTTTGCCGTACAAATATTAAATACTTTCCCTGCTAAGCCTCTGAATAATCCCTTTTGAACTCTGTGTCCCGACGGCCAAGTCAGAAAATACTTTAATAGCTCCCGACACATTTAGAGGGGGTTACGCCTCTGATTATCAGAGTGAACTCCATTTCAGAGATACTTATTGCTATTATAATCATTTCCAATTATCTATGTCTATGTCTACGTAGTGTACTGTACATAAATGTCATTTTTTTATGTGGCCAGTGTGGGGAAAAAGGACCCCCCCTTTTTTACCCAAATACATAAACAAAACAAAACCGTAATCGTATTTAAAGGATCCGGTAAGTCTTAGAACACATTAACCGAAATGATTAAAGGAATCAAGTGCAACAGACTCAAATATAAGTGAATATATCACATGCATGTTTGCGCGGTTTCTGCAAATTCAGTGAAAATCAGTTCAATGGAAATGCTGACAAACGTCATCAACATTTTGGTGATATGATACATACAAGAATAAAATATTAATAACTTAACTTACCTCAAACTTGCTGTCACTCGTCTTGCATCTATAAAGTAAATATTAATCGACCTTCGGCGTCTTTCAAATTTCAGTGCAACCTTGTGGAAATGTTACAATTACTCTAAAAGAAACACGAATCCGGATACGGTCTGATATTCCGGGAGTTCTCGTTTTTACATGTTTCGGTTCCAATTAAAATTAATGTTTACATTGTTTATAATAATGTACAGACGAGAAGCAAAATACTTTTCTTTAAATACAAAATATTAATTGGCACAAAGTTATTAATTACAACAATGAATGGTTCCATTTAAAAGTCAGTCCTGTACAGTAGTATTGCATATAATAATATTTAAACAGACATATATTTATAATGAAAAGTTTATAGGATATTTAGAAAAATGTGAGTGGAAATAATTAGACCATATTACAATAATCACATGGGATGTTTTAAATCTGAATTAGGATAAGAAAATATTGACATGAAAAAATATCACGGCCTTTTCACTGGTTTCAACAACCAGTGAAAAGGCCGTGATATTTTTTATTAAGCATGAAAGGACAAATTATCACGGCCTTTTCACGGGATATTGAAATTTCACGGTCTTTTTCTAACATCAAATATTTTTCACGGCCTTTAGAAATATTTTTTTTACAAAAGTCACGGGATATTTTCACGGGGTTTTCACGGCCCTGTGACATTTCACAGACATTTCACGGCCTTTTCATGGGCTGTTGTTACAGTAGCGGTATCAATCAGAGACTGTTACAGTCATAATTTTAAATATGTAGATAAAATGCCTTTAAAAAACTTTCATCAAGTTTGGTTGGATCAATCCAGCATAACAAGAAGTCAAGAGTACATCAAATAATGATAATCAGAGGTTGTAATCAGTATGTTTTAATCACTTTGTATTCTAAATTACATCTGCTCTTTATTGTTTGTTCTAGGTTTTTCTTATGTTCAAACTATTTGGTCTCGAGTATGAATAATCGGTAATTGTCGAAATTGTACCATTTAACGTCTTTTTTTTTTATCTATCTGACAAGTTTTTGGCCGACAAAGTCTGATCAACAATCAAGTCATGTGGATTAATGTCCAAAGCAACTTATTGACATCATACTGGGACATATTTTTCCATGCTTATTTGTTTTCTAACATGATAAAATGGAATAAAATCTCATTTTGCATTTTTGCTAATTTTCAATCTTTATCAATGTCAAGATTTAGAAAGAGATGGAAGAGATCCGTATTACGAACACATCTCAGGAAAAAAATGTAAATTTGTTAAGCATTTGATTTTAAACTTATCTTTATTATTATGAGGCTGACTTCATACAGGAACTTCTTAGAAAGAAAGATAAGAAGTTAGCAATATCCTTTAACTTTACGTTCCGCTATATAGATGATGTTCTCTCACTAAATAATACAAAATTTGGTGACTATGTTGAACGAATCTATCCCATCGAACTAGAGATAAAGGATACTACAGATACAGTTAAACTGCCTCATATCTTGACTTACATCTAGAAATTGACAATGAGGGTCGGTTGAAAACAAAACTTTACAACAAAAGAGATGATTTCAGCTTCCCAATTGTGAACTTTCCATTTCTATGTAGCAACATTCCAGCAGCGCCTGCATACGGAGTTTATATCTCCCACTTGATTCGATATTCCCGGGCTTGTATTTCCTTTCAGAGATCCTATAGAGGATTGCTGCTCACAAGGAAGCTATTAAACCAAGAGTTCCAAATGGTGAAGTTGAAATCATCCCTTCGTAAATTTTACGGACGCCATCACGAGTTGGTTGACCGTTATTGAATAACCGTTTCACAGATGATATCGGATATGTTCCTTATGTCGTAACTACAATACCCCTCCCTTTTCACGAATGTGACCTACCGAATTAGACTATTTACCGGATTTGTAATAACATAAGCAACACGACGGGTGCCACATGTGGAGCAGGATCTGCTTACCCTTCCGGGGCACCTGAGATCATCCCCAGTTTTTGGTGGGGTTCGTGTTGCTTAGTCTTTAGTTTTCTATGTTGTGTCATCTGTACTATTATTTGTTTGTTTATCTTTTTATTTTTGGCCATGGCGTTGTCAGTTTGTTTTCGATCTATGAGTTTGACTGTCCCTCTGGTATCTTTCGTCCCTCTCTTATATAATTTATGTTTGTTTGGAATTTTTTTTTATCGAAATATTTTTATAAACTAATGCCTTGTGTAAAAAAAGCGTCACGCGTTCTACCTATTAAAAGTCCCAAAACGCGTCCTGTTGCTGCCCTATCAAGCACGCCCACCCTTTTTTTTAATTAGCACTCAACCCGAATATACGGTGTAATGTTTGCAAATGAACTTTACTCGAAATACAACCAATCAATATATCGATTGTCAACCTACACGACACCATATTAAAACAAGACACCATAAGGATGCAACCAAGCTAGTTCAAAACGGTCTTGTTAGTTTAAATTAAAAGTTTGAAAAGGTTAATGACAACGGACACATTAAAAATGACGAATAGTTCTATCCACGATGGAAATCTAGCCGAATAGTATAGCTCTATCCCTGTTCCATCCAATTACTGATAACGCCTTCTGAAAAATCATTAAACTTCTGGTTTTCAATTTTCATGCACTTAGACTTGCGTACTTAACATTTCATAACTGGAAATAAAACTGGAAGTTAATTTCCTGACTACGAAAAACCATCCACATTTATGATGTTTGCATTGCAATATAATTAGTAATTTGCACTGTCGTAAATATGTTGTGATTGTATATGTACCAAGAGGAAAAAAATTTAATCAATATAGTTAAAAGATAATCATGTTTGTTCACTTTTTACAACAGGTTACTAGTACCATCTATACAAGATTTTGTATTTTATTCCGAGAACAACATCCGCCTTTAACTTAAAAAAATATTCTACGGCACACTTATCGCTTAAAGTATAAAAAAATCATTTATCTTAGAATTGTTATTTCTTTTCTATATTTGGTTTTTGTTCTTGTCACCACTAATTATGTTTATATTACAATAAAGATTACATCATTGATTTATTGTGATATAAATGTTACTCAACATTACAGTACAAACTTTACCTAGAAAACTTTATCTACAATCTAATTTGATATCAACACATTTTACAGCACAATTGTATTGCAGCATCTTATCACAACACGATAATTTAATTTTCCATTTACTATTGGGGCATTTCATGGTCACGTTGAAGACAACGTTATCCCATTGGCTCACAGGAATATCTATATAAGTTAATAGTGCAATTGTTTTCGGTGCATTTATAATCAACCTGTGAAACGATTAAGGAGTTAATTTGACCAGACAGTTTGAAATATTAAGGTAACTTATAATTGTTGTTTGCATGCAATCCTTTGTTTCAACTATCCTTCTTTTATTTATTTTTTAACAATTACCTTTTGAATCTGAAATCATATTCAATTTTATGTATTGAAAAGGGTTTTCATATTTAACAAATTATTTAGTATTGGGAAAGTCAATACCATGATACGCAAAACGCATATGTATTTAAAATTATAGCTTATCGGTCTTGATATCGTATCAGCAAAATCATCATTGTTTATCAACATCGCATTAATGAAAATTAATAGAGAACTTTCACCTAATGTCAACCAAAAAATCAAAAGGCAGATTGCTCTTCAACATTTTAATGACCTAGAAAATGTAAACAAACACATTTTTTTTCCTTATATGAATGACTAAATTATTATTCTCTGCATAATGTCGATTTATATTAATGTTTCAAGTGGCCCTTCAAATTATTTTTGAAGTAGCCTAGCCAGAAAATGGGTCAATTATTATTATTTATGTTCGTGTTAGTTCGGTTCCATTTTTTTGAGATCGTGAAAAATCCGATGTCACTTATATACCATTGCACCAACTATTTAAAGTGTTCAAATCATTTTGTAATTATATCAAAATTATTGCGTATTGGTACAGCAAAATAACGGATTTCCATACCTTTTCCGGTTCCAGTTCTGTTTTTGTAATCTATTAGGTTGAACAAGTGTGATGGTTTAATGCTTTGTTTTACTAAGACCGTATCGACTAGTCCATCGTGACCTGAATCAATTTATGTATGTCTTTCCGTCCATCAACATTTGCAAGTCGTAATTATAAGTTTAGAATGCCTCATCGAATACCAATATGAATTATTAACAGCATATTTTATCAAAAAGGGGAAGATATTGATAAATTTCGAGATCATACTTTTTAAGCTAGAATTTATACAAAACGAGATATCCAAAAAATTTCTGTAAATTTCAGAAATTATTGCATATAAATACATATTTAATTCGTCTAAACATCAGCCCAACAATGTTAGATCTGTAAATATGCATTAGCAAATTTTTGATCTTCCCTCGCCGGGATTTGAACTCATCCTTATATATTTATATATATATTAAACAGGATTTTTTCTCAATATCGCAAAAAGTAAAAAAAGCATTAGAGTCTAAAATGACAAAATCGCAGTAATAAATGCACGCAATAAATATTAATTTTTGGATATCTCGTTCCTAATGTCCCTTAAAGTAATTTACGATAACTTGTTTTGATATTAAGACTGTTTTTTTCATATTTCGAACACAACAGTATTTTTTTCCCTTTAAAAAAACACACAGAAAGAGACTAAATAAGTCGAATCGAAAGCCAAACCTGAGAGTTTTGTCTTTCGAGAATATACCATTAAAAGTTTAGTACTTGAAAAACGCAAAAAGAGTTTCAAAATTCCAAAGGCATGATAGGAAATTAATCAACTACAAGAAACCGAGAAGAACACGTTTAAGGACAATACAATAATTATATATAATAGTTATAAGAAACCAACATCGGAAATTAAAATGATTATTCCTATACAGATCGCTTACCGATTTTAATCAAGCAATATTGCATGTAAAACAATCAGGCATTCAATTCGAATCCTCAATCAAGCGGTCTAAAATTAATATTGTCACGGGTTGTTTCTCACTCAGTTGACTGGAGACAAAGTAAAGTCATGCAAATAGATTTATTTTTAAATGTTTCTAACAAAACACTTTATTCATATTTTTAAACACAAGAATGTAATAGCATAGTTAATAGCAATCCATATTTGGTATTTTTCACTATTTTCAACTATTTCAGTGTAATTCTTTCAAAGTAAGTGTCACTATAAAGTTCTTTTACTGATTTTAAACAAAAGTAATACTGAAACGATGCAGAAATTATAACAACAGACCTCAAACAGATAGAAAACCTCATCTGAATGATCAGTGCATTCGAGGTAAAACTTGGTGTGAACTAATCCTCTTTTTTAACCAATTTGTATAGAATGAAAATAATGCAGTAAAGTCTTTTTCCAATTCCGTATTTAGAAAACAAGAGGTCGCATCTGTGAATTGACCAATATCATGAGATGTGTTGCAATGGTTCTTTATAGGTTAATGGTTGCACTTTTGTTATCTTATTATCCTTTGTATAAACCACTACAATCACTATATGGTTGTATATGTACTGTATCGTATTTTAATTTTTTTATGTCTTTGGAAGAATTATAAAAAAAACGCATATGCATTTTTCGATTTTCCAATACGTTTTTGATTGTATTTTAAGTAATTGATTTTAATTATAATTACAGATATTAAAGAATGCAGTCGTCTTCGCACTTGGTATTTATTTCGCCAACTGCATGGATTTCCACATCAGACGATAACATTACTTCAACACTTACCAGACTAGATAATGCATCAAAGGTTTCAACTACAGCCACATCTCTCACGGTTATTTCAAGTGAAGTACATGACTTCTATCTAAGGATTATTAATGACAAAATATACGAGAAAACACTGTTACCGTCTTTGATTTATTCAAGCATTTTACTGATTATTGGACTTCCTGGAAACCTCTTAGTTAGTTATATATATCATACGAAGGAGAGGAATATTGCCGGTAATACAAAATCACGCGAGAAGAAATCCTCCGATATTTTTATGATTACGCTAGCTTGGTTAGATATTCTCAACTGTATATTATCGGTCCCTATGGAGATCTATCTTTTGAGATATTTCGTACAATTCGACCATCCCTGGATATGCAAATTATCCCGTTATGTTGCTATGGTGTTAAATGCCGCATCATCATTTGTAATACTAGGGATAGCCGTTGACAGATTTATTGGAATCAAATACAGTCAAAGTAAATACCGATTTACTGCAAATACAGCCATAAAGTTTGTTATCGTCTCAATTTTTCTTGCCACTCTGATCTCGACCCCAGGAATTATCTTATATGGTACGCAAACACTGCCATTAACACTAGGGATACACGGGAAAACTTGCTTGATTGAAGATCATTTCGTGCACACCAAATATCCATTCATCTTATCAATATTCTTGACATCATTACATTTACTCTTCGACACGTTTTTCATTATATTATATAGCATAGTTGGAAAGAAAGTGGTCGGAAATCGAAATCTTTCGAGTATGCGATTGCTTACAGGTAAACGAAAAACTCAGTTTAAATCCAAAAACGTTATCGACATTTCACATATTACATTTGATAATTGCAATTTCACCTCGTTTGATGCCTTGGATAAAAATAAAAATGTACAATTAAACGGATTCAAGCACACTGAACAGTATGTTACTACCTCAGATGATCTCCCTTTCACTAAACAATCAAACATTACAACAAAGAAGTCTAACTTGTCAAAGGATTCCGCAGTACATGGGAAAGTTTATAAAGCAGGAAAAACGACGTTCATGCTATTTGTTGTTACTATTGTTTTCATGTTGACCTTTGCACCCTATTGTGCTATTGCTATACTCCGAAACGTTAGTCCAGATGATTTCTATTCCAGATTGTCAAACATCGAGAAGGCATTTTATCAACTTTTCCTGAGATCCTATTTACTTAGCAGTGCAGCAAATCCTGTCATTTACAGTTTTCTAAGTGACAGGTTTCGGCAACAATGCTTGTTTCTTTTAAAAAGAATTTTTCATCGGCAATAAAGTATCTGGTAATTAAATTGTACAAATTGTTAGTTTTTGTATTATAAATACCATTTGCATATGACAGGTGTTATCTATTTGTTTGATGTGTTTTAGCTTTTGATTTTGCCATTTGTTTAGCAACTTTCCGTTTTGAATTTTCCTCGGAGTTCGGTATTTTTCTTATTTTATTTTTTATATGTAAAAGGTAAACCTATTATAACTTTATCAATATAAATTTAGGTCTTACTGAGAATTGATATAAGTATTAAAACCAAGCAAAATAGCAATTTGCAAAGAATAGTTTACCACGATGCATTCCTTGAATCACTCCTGAATGGCAATGGGCACATACATTCAATATACTGTGACTATTCTTTTATGAAATTGATAAAAACAAATCACAAATCAGAAATCTAATGTGGAATTTACTGACCCCATATATATATCGTATTAGGTCACTAGAACATTATGTAACGAATTTATCTTACCGACTACCTTAACATGTGACATTCAGACTAGTGGCCTATCAAAGAAATCAAGTCTTTAATGCCGTTAGTAACATACTCCCATTGTTAATTAATTTATGATCAAAAAGCTGTTTCGTCGGTTACATGTGAATAAGACAAATGCATTACATGTTCCATTGTATACCTATCAATAGGCAATAATAAAACTTAACGAATGTTTAGAGTATCAACTTAGGACATTTACATTTTCAGGATGGTACTATACCTACACCATTTGCGCGAGATTTATATATATCCAAATTGATTGACATGCCGGGAACTTGTAGTTACAATGAGAGAGCAGCATACTTGCTGACTTAACTGGCTGTTCTATATTCATTCTATTCCATGTCACCGGTAAAAAAACCGTTTTGCACATTTCCATCATTACTTTATCTAAACTTAAGCATTTAATTTAGCGTATAATGATGTTCCTAGTCAGTGAATTGGCACTGACATGATTTATATCACTTTCTTCAATATCTTGATGGAGTGTAAAATGTAATAAAATTTATAAAAAGATTAAACATTTTCGGAATTCTTTTCGGGTGAAAATGAACTAAACGTAAATACTCTAAATAACACTTAACATTCATCTAGTCTCCGAAAGTTCGATTGCATTTGAAAGAATGTACAAACCGTGTTCTTATGCACATTCTTATGTAGATAAAAGAACCAAAGCATTAAGAATTCAGAAATTTTATTAATTTCGAGAAAGTTTCTTGGACCTTTAAAAAAAAATGTGAAAATAACATTTTAAAATTTAATGCGTCCGAAGCTCTTTTCTTGATTTACTGAAAACTGAACGATATTATATGGAATAAATTGAAAATAATAAGTTGACTAACTGGTCATCAGGTTAAACAATAGCAATCAAGAGTCTGGCTGGATGAATGAAATTAAATTAAAGTTGGCATAATTAACACCTTGTTTTCTACATAAAGAAAATTGACAGATTGTATTGAAGCCGACGTCATATCTTATTGAGGCAAAAACTCAATCGGTAGTGATTACTAGTCATATAGTATTTGTTTAGCAAATCAAGTGATATTATGAAAATTACATAAAACAAGATAGACAAGCACGTTATTGTCAGTTTATATTTGTGTCTACAAAGACCTGCAACGGTTAATCATGGCTAATAAAGTTTTTTGGTCCAATTTTCGTAATGACTTCACCAGTTTATTATAGATTCAGGCTATTCTGATATATTTGTTATTGTGACAAAGTGAACATTTTATTACAACCCACCATTTTCTACATTTTGAAAATGCCTGTACCAAGTCAGGAATATGACAGTTGTTGTCCATTCGTTTGATGTGTTTTATCATTTGATTTTGCCATTTGATTAGGGACTTTCCGTTTTGAATTTTCCTCGGAGTTCAGTATTTTGTGATTTTACTTTTTACAATGTATGTACTCGAACTTCATAATTTCTGAATATTTGTGAATACAAACTTCACTTTTTTTGACTTTTACTTGATGTTGTTTCCAATTTTGTTTTCATTTGGCGATATCCGTTTAATATTCACAAATAAATAACCAACATTTACAATGACATGAAATAAACCATTGGATATTGCTTTTCCGTTATGACGTTAATATTGTTACTTTTAGTTTATTCGGCTTTTAACGTTCTGGATGAAGGTAAATCCAGAAAAGCATTTCGGATGCATGAACTTATTTAACGTGTTGTTTTCATTTTTACAGCATTTGATCTATACCTGCTGGTGGACTATCAGTCCCCGAGGGTATCATCAGCTCGATAGTCAGTTCTTCGGTGCTGACATGATTTATAACAAATCTTTCTAAAATTTTCCGTTTATAAATGTTAATAAAGAAACTAAAATTTCAACGCCCTTAAAAAAATTGACCTCAGATGGATTTGGCTCTTTTAGGTATATATTTTTTCATCAAGCTCTTTTTAAATGTTTCGGCTTTCCTATATTTGACTTTGATCGTTCCTGATGAAGGTAAATCCAGAAAAGCGCTTCGGCCGCATGAAATCATTTAACGTGTTTTTTTTCATTTTTAGTACAAATTTGATAGTAAGTTGTCGCGAGTGAGTGAGATTCAAAACCTGACTAAACTCAATGTAAATCCCTTGACCCCAAAATAAAGATACGATTTCCAAACGATTCAGCGCATTTTTATATGTCATTTCAAGCTGCTGCTAATTTTTCAAAATGAATTGGTTTAATTAATACCAATAAACCCATACTATATACAGTTCGACATAACACCTTCGACCTCGATTAAACGATCCAAACGATTGAGTGGTCGAATTGCGATAATTTTTCAAAACTATATATTGTATTTGTTATTAGATATTTTATGTTGCTGCTGTTTTGTTCCTTTTCATTCAATTTATTTTTATCTTTTCGTTTAATTATTCTGTTTGAAATTTAATTTTTATTAAAAAAAAACCGGAAACGTTCAAATGTTTTATAAAGCTATTGGTAAACAAGTAGTAAAGTAGAGCAGGAACTGTAAACCCGTCCGGGTAACCAACCATAATTGGTGGGATAGTCTTGGTCAATTTATAGTTTCTGTGTTTTTCGTTTTTTATTGTCATTTTTCTTAGGTGTCATGATGGTATTCTTTTTATTTTTATTGGACATGACGTTTGAATGCCCTCTTGTATCTCGTCGTTTCTTTTTTCGACCTGAATACGCATGCAATCTTTTATTCTTGACAGTCCCAATTTGCCTTTTAAAGGAAAATATGCGTTGGACGTGAGAATTTATTTAGAATTAAACTGTACTATACACATTAGTTCTATGAAAACAAGGTTGCTTTATACATCACACAGCTTAGTCTTTCTTCGTGACAAAACTCCAATTGAATATTACAAAATTGAAAACTAGTCCACTATCGTTCCGAAAGCTTTCAAACTTTCGTACATGGTTAACAAGGATCTGTATTCTCTTGCTATTATCCTGATATTCTTTTTCCAAATTACAATGTATGTAAACTGATTAATTGATGTTTGCTTAAAATATCATTGTAAAACATCGTAGTAGTAGAATGTTGGAATGGGCTGACTATGACCGAGGAAAGGGGAGTATGATGACCTTTGATTTACTTTTGTTAGCTTTAGGTCCGTATGCTAATAGCTTGTTATATTTGGAACAAGAATATATATAACAAGAAGGTTTTGTAAAAAATGTCGATCAAGACGAAGTGTTGGAGATGTAGTCTTCCTCTAAATGACTACTAGTACCGATTTGAAGAAAGAGTTTTTTAACTATCAAGGAGTGTACCGTTGAATGGACTCCCTCCCGCCTGGATTTGGCTTCTCATTTGCCATTCCGTATACCAAACAGACGCCTTGAGAATGATAAGCATCGACAGAAGATAAATATGTTTGCTATAGACACACATTGTTCATCTCAGCAGTGTTCGCAGATGTGTTTATTGTAGAATTTTTCTGATTTAATACGCCGTTTTCTTTTGAATTTGCAAACTGATAGTTTTGGATCAAGGATCAGTCGTGTGTATCCTCTCAAATTGCAAATATGGCAGGTCCGTCTGTACTTATAGCTTTTCATGTAATATTTATTATCAAAAGACCAAAAAATATGATCACCTGCAATCAAATCATTTAACATTTCAAAATGTTCGATTTACTTTAAAAGTTAGTAGTTTTATTTATGAGTTGATTTTGGATTTTAATTTATAAATCGATTTCATTTACAATTAACTCATCATAAATACAAAGTGAAAGTATCAGTTAATATTTCCACGTGTTAATGCCACGTTGGGATGAAAATAACTCTCAAAGTGTGAAAAGGAAATAATTTTTAAAGTGCACAAAGATATTATTTTATTTGAAAACGACCTCTTAAATTCTATGCGACTATCATACAAATGACAGGTTTATAGCCATCTATAAAACCAGGTTTAATAACCATTTTCTGCATAAGGAAATGCCTGTACCAAGTCAGTGTATGTCAGTTGTTTTCCATTCGTTAAATGCGTTTGAGCTTTTGATTTTGCCAATGATTATGGACTTTACGATTTGAATTTTCCTTGGAGTTCTGTATTATTGTAATTTTATTTTTTTCCTTGGGTTTAAATGTTTATGCAGCAGCATTCTTGCCAAAGGTAAATCCAGAAAAGTGTTATTAACAAATGAAATTTATTAAGTATAAATTTCATCTTCCATTATGCAGCTGACATAAGATTTTTAGTCTACTTTAGTATTTTATATTACCATATTTAAATATTCAGTTCTCACATTTTACGTTGTTTTAAAAGAAGCATTCTGTGCAACCAAGCAATTTTATTCATTTCCCCTATATTTTTTTGTACGACTATTTGATTTGTAAGTACGCTTATACTACTAGAAATAATCACTTTTAATATTTGCTTACGTTTGATTTTCAATCTGCAATAACCTAAAGTGCTAAAACAATAATTACGTTACAGTATCACTCCATCTTTTTGTTCAGATTATTGATTAAAAAAGTTATTCAATGCACTTTTAAAATGGTTATTGAAGAATCATTAGTAGCCATTATCATTAGATTGGTAAAAAAAGGAATGATTTCAAATAATATAATTGACTTTGCTAATTTAAATCATCGATTGAGAATATTTAATGTAAGATGTTATCGATTAAAAAAACTCACATCAGAATTAAAACGTTCCCACTATGAAAAAGAAATTAAAATACGCGAATATATGAATAGAATTGTTTGTTCCACAAATTTATTTTTGAAATAAAACAACAATTGTGTAAATATAATAGCTATATTAGTATAAATAATTGTCAAGCGGAAAATATTTCTTAAAATCGAGAATGGAAATGGGGAATGTGTTACAGAGACAACATCCCGACCAAAGAGCAGAAAACAGCCGAAAGCCTACAATAGGCCTTCAATACAGCGAAAACATTCCGCACAAGGATGCGTGCTTCAGCTGGCTCCTGAAAAAAATATGCACTTGTTCATTGATAATGGACGTCATACTAAACTCCGAAATATATAAATGTACTAAAATTAAAAATCACACAAGACTAACAAGGGCAACAGGCTCCTGATTTGGGACAGACGAAAACATCCGGCGGGGTTAATCATGTTTTGTACGATCTCAAACCTCCCCGATACCTATAGCCAATGTAGGAAAAAACAAACACACATCAATACGCACAATAAAAATCAGTTTAGAAGAAGTCCGAGTCCACTTTTCGAATAGGTTACAAAGGAAACTAAACAAAATGACAATGATACATAAATTAACAACAGACAACTAGCAGTTACTGACATGCCATCTCCAGACCCCAGTTAAACTGAGTGGAAAATTATGCCTTCATCATATGAATCAAGCACAATACCTCCAGTTAGAAGTTAAGTATCATACCTTCATGAAATATATGAGAACATAACCCGTAAAATGCCAACAACTGGTATTAGAATGTATGTATTTCCGATGCAAAAACCCTTTAAGTGAATCAATATTTAAGCCAAAATATGCCACCATTAAAGATGGCATATTTGGGCTTTAATATTGTGTCATTAAAGACATGACAATTGTATCGTAACTATATCACTTATGATAAATCTGTTTAAAGGTTTGGTTGCATGTAAGATAAATGAAAATAATAAAAAATATGTATGCCCAAATAGCAAGCTAGGTCAAGAAGATTTATTAAATGTAGCTTTTTTGCATTTTGATCTGACTTGGCGCTTTGTATATTCTGAATTTGAACACCGAAACCAAGACACTCCTGCCACCACAATGGCATGCGAAAGACCTCTTGTCATTAAGATTTTATTGCAGTGGAGAAAACACTCATTTAAGATGCAATTCTTATTAATGTTTTAGACCATAGTACGCGCGTTTCGTCTAAATAGAAATCATTAGTGACACTCGTATCAAATGAATTGGACAACAACAATCATGACCTTTCATATTCTTGAGAAGGTACAACAAAGATATTTTACTGACTCCTTGATTAAAAAACTTTTGACCTTTATTTATGTATCCACCAGATATTCGAAACACTTGATTTGTTCATTATTTATCAGTGTAAAGGATAATAATTTCATATATGTTTACTAATTGGCTGAAAACTTTTGAAATTCTCTTTGGTAAATCATTATATTCAACGCGACAAACATGACTAGATGTTAATATAAGATTAGGAACAGCGTCCGTGTAACTAAATATAGTTTTCCAAGGAAACATTAATGGCGTAGGTTTATGACGTCATGTACAGTTCCGATTTTCTTTATGTTCTTGTTTTCTGTGCATTTTTGCTCTTCTTTTTTTATCATTGTATTTCTCTCCTAAACTTTACTTAAATTTTTAACTAATGAAAATTAGCAACTGCAAAAGCAAATAATATATTTAGTATTAAAAACAGGAAGCAGTTTTAAATTATCTTGAGTAAATACTAGAAAATTGGAGAGGGACAAAAAGTCATATTATGAAACAATTGTTGACTTTTGATTGCAGTTGTTACAATGATTTATCAACCCAAGAGATATGACATTCACTCTCGGCCTTTGGCCTCATTAAATAGCATGTCTCTGGCAGGCATGGGGCGAATTACATTGCAATGTAATGCATTATATTACAATTACTTTGACAAAAGCATGCATTAAATTACAATTACAATTACATGAATTTATCAAAGTAATGCATTGTATTACAATTACTTTTGCAAAGTAATGCATTGAATTACACATTACATTTGGATATGTTATTATTAAGTGAAAAAAATCAAACACTTCTTTATTTTTTACTCTTTGTACATGTTTATTCATTATTTCTATCTTTGTTTTCTTATCACATTATTTAATGTCTCTATCTATTGGTTGGATTTGTTTTCTATTAAAGCACTCATACATCATAGACCAAAAAGGACTAAAAACAACCAAAATATCAAGCCATTGGTACCATGATGTCCAAGGTAACCAGTCGACAAATTATATAATCCGGAGTCAAAAGTCGGTAATATGAAAATAGTCTATTTGGAAATATGTTTTCTGATTTTTAGCGATTTGCGTAGAATTTTTATCACATTGTCTACAAACTCTAAGTTGATTGTGTATCCATTCACTGTTACAAAGTTAAAGCAGTATCTTCAATGCAACCACAAAGTTTTAACATCTCGGAAAAATACCATCCGATGCATGTTCATTTCAAGCACTCGATAAAAAAAAAATATGACTTCAAATGACCGCGAGATCGGACGAACTTCGTCGTTCCTAGTCACATTTACCTTCTAGAAATTCCGAAAAAGTGTTACATTAAAAAATGTTAGGAGTCTTCAGATTCTTTTACAATATTTCAAATGAACTTATAAAAAGAAGATATATTTTTTAAATATGTAAAAATATTTCACTCTAACCCTTTGACCAGACTAGAGACATCATTAATTTACAGTATAAATAACTCGCTCTTCATTTAAGTCTTAGTAATAACCAATTAAAACAGAATTATGTTCTCTGCTGTCTTAAATTATTTTATTTAGCTTAATTTTCAATTAGCAAATAAAATTGGTTTTCTTGAATATATACAAGTATTCAACACCAATTTTTGATAAAGGTCTAGAGATATATATTTGCAAAACTATACAACTGAAGCTATTGCATGTCTGTATAATTGTTTATTTGGTAAAAAAGACGCCCTACCGTAACAGTTCTTGGTGGAACGTTGACTTCAGTTATTAAACACACAACCAGACAACTGTCATACTTTTACAGTCATCTATTGAGTGTAAATATTTATTAAAGACACTCTTAACATTTTTATAGTTGACAATAAAGCAAGTTATCGTTTATATTCGGACTATAAACTTGTAATATATAAATTCACATGAATTCGTCATAAAATCCCATAATTAAAATATTATACGCCAGACGCGCGTTTTGTCTACAAAATACTCACCAGTGACTCTCAAAACAAAGGCACAATTTCTATCCCTATGCCTGAGTTATTGATCTGTTGTATCGTCTCTTATTTTTGTTATATTGGTTATCCTTTTTGTGTGTAATTTAGTTTTTATATGACATTGATAATTCACGTGAACACAGAAGGGCTGACTACTTAAATCATTCGGTTTAAAATGAACACATTCAAGCTTTCTATTTTACACACAACGACTGAACTTAACTGTGTTGACGGGGAAAAAACGAAAACAACACTTGTGCGTTCCAAGAGTTTTTTTCGATTTACATTCATCAAGAACGCTATTTAAAAGCAAAGAGTGTTTTAGAACAAAGACAGCTGAAGAGCCTCATGACCAAAATGGACCTCAAAATAATTGCCATATACATAAAAAAAAATCTTAATCTTATAGACATCGTCACTAACATAAACGTTAATTCATATTTATATAAAAACATGGTCCGGCAGACAACTGAGAGACTTCTGATTAACTATGTGGGTTGTATATTTACGCAGCCACGGCTAGTCTGAATGGGGAAGATAAATCCCAAACCTGTTGTATCGAACAATTAAGACAACTGTAGGTTCTGAAAAGAAGAATATTAACTGCCACTTGAGAATGAAGCATTCTGGATAGAAGCAGACGGGAGCGGTCTAAAAAGCTAATTATAAAAATACCGATCTCTAAGGAAAATTCAAATCGGAAATAGCAAAATCAAAAGCTCAAACGACATTGAACAAATTGAAAACACCTATCATATTCTTGACTTGCTACAGCTATTTCCTTGTTTGTTGATTAAAACCTGTTTTTTTTAGCTAGCCAAAACTCTCACTTGTAAGACAATCACATGAAATTCTATTATACTGACAACAAAACCAGGATGAAAATATTTCTACATCCAAGTATTTCTTTTGTTATTTCATTCCCCAAAATATTTTGGAAAAATGAAGGCGACATTGTGTTATAAAAAGATACAAAAATTTACAGCATAACCTTGTTCTTCAAGACCAGTGTGAATGTTATCATGTCTCAGTTAGGTATCCATGATTATCCTAAAGTCAATATGTCTCAATTCATTATTTTAACTCACTCCTAAATTGTTACAACATCTGTGAAAATGAAAATGTTTCAATTTATTAAATTGGAACAAGACGAGGGTCAATGACTGGATGTGACAGTTATCTGTATATTCTACCACTCAGACTTGTGGACAATTCTTGAATTTGCCATGCCAATTTTCAACAATGAATTATTTATAGGAAAGGCATAATGTTATCCGATGTGTATTGGTTAGCGCATCGGACTACTAACACAAAGGTTCCTGGTTCGATCCCCGTTCCGGGGAGAAAATTTTAGGGACTGAATTTTCGGCTCTCTCATGACACCATTTGCGAGTATGGTCTTGAGAAACGATGATAGTCCGTCGGATGGGGAAGGTAAATGGCTGACCCGTGTAAAGAGAGAGCCATATCTCTTGCACGTAGACGACACCCTTGTAGATACCTAAAAAGAGCAGGCTAATGCCGCTACAAGGCAGCACTCGCACCCGCAAAGTGGAAAGGGATAAGTATAACTTGTTTCCCAATCCACTATAAATATATATGTTTAAAATAAACCATTTGAGATATACATGGCGAAATCAAAAGGGAATTTTCTGACTGTTATAACTAGAGGCTCTCAAGATCCTGTGTCGCTCACCTGTTTTTACTGTTGTTTTAAGAAATTATGTAAAATAAGGTTAAAGTCATAATTAATAGTATTAAATACTATAGGTTTTTAGATATTATATATTATAATAATATTTCAGATAATACTGCAAAATTTCCATAACATTATCAATTTAGGGCCAGCAAACCGACACCGGGTTGTCCGATTCATCATAAATCTAAACCTGATAAATATTTTTACCCTATCAGATTTGCTCTAAATGCTTAAGTTTCAGAGATATAAACAAAAAACTACATTTTACCCCTATCTTTTATTTTTAGCCATGTCGGCCATGTTGGTAAGCAGGCAGGGTCATCGGACAGATTTATAAAACTAGATTCCCGAAGGATGATGATGGGCAAGTTTGATGAAATTTGTTTCAAAGGAAAAGATTTTTGTAAATTATTACAAATCTTTCTGAAAATTGTAAAATATAGACTATAAACATGATAAAGGGCAATAATTCCTTAAGGAGTCGATTGACAATTACAATTTCGGTCATGTTGACATATTTGTAGATCTGACTTTGCAGAACATTATTGCAATATTCAGTTTATTTCTACCTTTAATAATATTCAAGATATTACCAAATACTACAAAATTTCCTTAAAATTACCGATACTCAGAATTCAGTTTGATAAAAAAATGTGATAAACTCAATTTTATGATTGTGGTATCACATGTAGCTGTGAAAATATGTAAATATTTAAAAAAATAAGGTTAAATCAAATTAAAATTTCGACATAAAAATTAATGTTAATGAACCAAATCTCGCGGTTTCCAAAATAAAACTTTGTACAACTCTAAAAATATCTGCCCTTCTAGTATTATAGTTATAAACTTGATAAAGTTGTTGAGGTACGAGACTACAAAGATAATTAGGAGCTTGATCATGAAACGTTTCGTGAAATTTCATTATTTAATGTCTGGATCTTCTTTCACTCAGAGTTTTCAAACCAGTATCATTATAAAGTTTAGTTTTAGAACAAATTTTGGTGGCACCTGTGACGATACGAGCCGTTTCTATTTGGATGCTCTCTAGTTAGTCCTTTAAATAAATTGGTATGTTATCCCACACAGTATCTGCATATTCGAAAATAGGCCTGATAAAACTGATATAAATAACTTGTAAATTATAACGCGATAGCTTAAACTTTAAACTGCTCATAAGATTTAAGCGCGGTGTAGCTTTGTCAATAATATAATTAACATGACTTTCCCAACAGCCGTTTTCTTGAAAAAATTAACCCTAAATGTTAATGTTTTTCAACCTCTTGTATCAGAGTATCATTCATATATATTGGTGGGTTATGTGGTTTTGCTGTTTTTCTAGATATGGTCATGGTTTCAGTTTTTCTTGGATTAAAATTAACGAGCCATTGTTGAGACCATAAGTGATTTTTTTTTTATATCAGAGTTTATTAACTCAGCCGTAGCATACTCGTCCTCAACAACTTAATATAATAATGTATCGTCAGCGAAGAGTCTAATTTTGAATGAAAATTAATGTCACATACAACATTATTTATAAATAATAAAACTAATACAGGGCCTAAAACTGAACCCTTGGGGACACCGGCTTTAATACTATAAACATCAGAGTTCTATCCTCCTATGGCAACTCTTTGTCTTCTCTCAGATAAATAACTTTTGAACCATTTCAGAAGGTCCCTCATATTTCATATTTTTCTAGTTTACGAAGAAGGCCTTTATGCCAGACCCGGGCGAACGCTTTAATGATATCACAAAACACAACTCTGATTTCCTTTCAAGAATCAAGGACTTTAGCAATATCGTTGGTAATATAAATAAGTGAATTAGCAGTACTATCTCCAGGCATAAAACTTTAATGTCATATAAATCAACTTTTTTGTTTGTGACTAAAACAAACATAACATAGTATAGTATAAATGACAAGAAGAAAGCATGTATAATTCTAATAAAAAAAATTAATACATAGAATAATAGTTAATACTTTTTTTGTAGCTCAATTATGAGTCTCCTACCCTTAGTGCTATTTTTTCTGATTGCTTTTGAGTTGATGTGCATAGACATCACTTGGGTCATTAATGCATTTTGCCTCAATCATTTTTTTCAATAATGCAAACAGAATACACGTTTGCCATCAGTAGAATAATATTTTGGCTTTGTTTGATGATTTGAAAAATGTCATCCTTACGCCGGAAATAACTTTCACATGCGTTCATAGTTTATACCTGACAGATAAATCTAAATTTTGGCACCATGGATGATGTTTTGTCGTTTTATGCATTGCATGGGACAGATTATAACGAGTTACTATTATGCACAGTAAAAATTTAACGATGTGATAATTTTGATTGATCAGAACTAGTCATTTTCATGTTCTCTCTTACTATCTAGCAAGGGCGAAGGAGAGCTTACACCGGAGAACCAAAATGTGGATGCTCCTTGTTATTCCACTGAAAACAAATGGTATAGAGAGTAGAATCTAAAATCGCTAAAAAATATTTATAGTCGATTGTTGCCTAAACTATTATGCACTCGCTGATATCATTAAACCCTTTCTTATATTCTGTGATCTGGACACTTTTTCCGCCTTTGCGCTTACCATTAACCTGCTCTACCTTAATAGTGCTCCCATTCTCTAAATACACGCCTATACATGTCTCAAGCACCAAATAACTATAGTTTCTTTCATCTCCTTTAGTGATGCACATAAAGTCACTTCCAATCGACCAAGACTATGTCGCTATAACTCTTCAATCTCAAGTTGTATACCACACTTCCTAGATCCTATATCCATTGCTCCCAACAAAAGCATTCTTCCGTTCGTGTAACGTTTTGTATCACGCACTAATAGTACTTTTTGAAAACATATGTTGATGGTGGTTGAAGTGACGAAAATTTTTATATGTGTGATATTTTTATTTCATATCTTCTATTAGTTGTTTGAGTTTTGTCAGACAAAGCGACATAACTCTGACCTAATTAAATAAATATAACTTCCTTAAATAAAGTAACCAAGAGAGAAAAACATTATTTTAAGATAAAAAAAGATGCATTTCGGATTAATCCGAATAATCCAGTTGTTATATTCCGCTCATTCCAAAAGGTGACTGTATGAATAGACGAAAACCACGAGTCGGAACAGAACAGTTAAACGTGTTGCATTGTTGTTATATTTAAACCGACACATTTTCAGCAAAAACCGATGCACAATGTAGTGGAAAAGAAGTGCTGTTTATATTGTTCAAATGCGTTTGAAATTGGCAAACAAGAAATTGAGAGAATGAGAAAGGTACAAATACTGTAAAGTAGTTTGTACAACATAAAAAACGAATTCGTTTCCCATTTTTGGAGAAACAAAATCTAATGAAACATTCGGTAATTTATTGTATTCATGATTATATCGATCGGGCTGGCCATCTGACGCCTATCAAATGTTACAAAATATATTTATGTATAAAGCAGCTCCGTCCGGTCAGAATAGATATAATTGATTTGATGCCTCGTATACAGAGAGTGCCACGCTTTCTGCACGTTAAAAACCCTGTGATAACTCTTTTAGTGGTCCGTGGCCTGTTACAAGGCAGAATATCTGTACCTATCGAAAATACCTTCATTATCAAGTGGCAGTCCAAATCTTCAAGCCTTCATCTCGGATGGCCTATATATATTGTTTTATAGTGTGTCTTTTCATATTTTAATGTTAGACTTCTAACTGTTTAGGGTTACGTTAAAGAGAAAGTTGGCGCCTGTTAAAAACGTTTAAACCCACTGCATTTACAAGTATGCACCTGTCCTAAGTCAGGAGCCTTTTGTCCAGTGGTTGTGGTGTGTTAATGTGGTTCAATAGTGTTTCTCGTTTTTTTTATATATAAATACGGCCATTGGGTTTCTTGTTTGAATTCTTTTACACTAGTCATGTTAGGGCCCTTTATTGCGTGCTGTTCGGTGTTAGCCAAGGATCCGTGTGGAAGGCCGTACTTTGACCTATAATTGTTCAATTTTTACATATTGTAACTTGGATGGATATGTGTCTCATTTGCACCACATCTTCTTATCTTTATCTAAAACGCGACATTACTATTGTCTTTATTGTAAATTGTTCTCGTCTTAAACATGCATGATATATTTGCCACTGGACGCTAATCAGCCAATTTTCAATCAATACAAACAATAGTTTTATAGTTAAGATTATAACACAATGTGGACATATTTACTGATGATGTCTGTTTGTTTTGATAATACATTGTCATTATAATGAAGTTCTATGCAACTGTTATACAAGCTAGCTATAAAACGATGTTTAATCCATCATTTTCTAATTATAGATAAAAAAAAATACCCGTTTTTACATCTACACATCCACGTTGTGTCAGAATGCGGCGTGACACACTCTCTGCATGTTGAGTAGCCTTGCAACTAGTATTTCAGATATTTACAGGTAGTCTGTTGCAAGGTAAAATTTCTGTTCCTATCTAATATACATATATTTTCTAGTCTTTGATCTGAAAATGCATTATATATTTGCCGCTGGACGGAAATCAACCATAAATAAATTATCTTAAATTGTCCATTTAGAGTAGAGTCAGTAACTTCTTCAGAAAAAGTAAAAAAAAAGAAGCAAAAATACCGAACTCCGAGGAAAATTCTAAACGGAAAGTCCCTAAGCAAAAGGCAAAAATTAAGCTCAAACATTTTAAACTAATGGAAAACAACTGTCATATTCCTGTTTTGGTACAGGTATTTTTTTGTATAAAAAATGGTGGTGTAAAGCTGTTTTATAAGGTAGCCAAACCTCTCACTTGTATGACAGTCGCATAAAATTACATTATATTGACAACGATGTGTGCACAAAACAAACCGCCATAATAGGTATAAATGTATAAAAGTAAGTTACAGCAGTCAAAATTGAGTTATAATCTCAATCACTATAAAACAAATATGTCAACAAAGAAAAACAAAAAGGCATATAGACAAAGCACATTAGCAAAAATGAAAGACAAGCATACACAAATTTACCATAGCACAATAACACAATGATGGGATGTACAAGTACCGTTTGGTTTAAAATGATCGATTCAGAAGTAAAAACAGTAACTAGTGATAGCATAAAACAGTGTATAAAAAGTATGGTGGATGCGGGGAGTCTAATTGTATTAGCTATTGTTACAGTTTTTTTCATTGTTTTATCACACATTTGTATATTTATCATGTTGATGCAAACTATTTTCGATGGTTGTTAAAAATTTTGGAGTTCAAGTATTTTTCTTCAGCCGGTGTTTTCTACGGACCATTTGTTGACCGATTACAAAAGTTGAAAAAAAATTCGGGTTTCTTGTTTTGTCAAATAATGCAATGTTGAAATCGAGAAACCTATGTGCGCTTTTATCGCTCAAAACAAAAAGAAAATATTTGGTCGGGAAGCAAAACCACCCCTCTTCAAGATATAATTTCAGGCTAGGACAATATGTTGAACAGTGAAATGTTAGTATCAAAAAAGACGGTAAGATAAATGTCGATCTCACTTATCTTTCATTTCGGAACTTTGAGTGATATTTTAAATCATTCTTATGCATACTGTACATGCTGATGCTGTAGACATTTCAATAGATAATGTTCTATTCTATTTAGAATGTCTATACCGTAAACTAAAATGTCGATTTATGCGAAGAATCTTTACCATTTGTCAAGGACTTATATGTCTAGTGTCTATTTCGTATTTTGAATTTCTGTGCTGTGTGTCATTTATTTATGGAATATATGAAGTTTAATATCTCATATCAATTGTCTGTGCCGTATATCAAGGTTCATACTGTATATAGAGTTACGTTTTAGTATATAACAACAGGTTTTCGTTTTTCATGACCACATAGCGTCTTTACAATATACCGAGTGTCTAAGATAGCGTATGGCAAGTGCCTGCTTCGTATATTTAGTCTTTATACCACACGTATCAATATCAAAGGTAAAGCTTATCGTACTGGTATATCAAATATCTGTTACGTATTTTAAGTGTTAATGTCGAATTTCTTTTTCGTATGTTGAGTCTATTTCCTATGTCAAGTGCCTATTCCATATGTAATAGAAAGCAGATGTGTGACATATACGAAAGTGCTTATGCGTTAAAACTCGTCACTATTAAGCTGTTGACCAAATGTAAAGTCATTCTGTGTTCAGTAGTACTAAAGAAATTTTTAATTCATTAAACATACTATATAATCAGTTGCGCCTAGAGCGCATGTTATGCCAGTTTTGTTCATATTGAAATTGTTGCCAGAATAAATGAAAATTTGAAAGGCATCTAATCAGGAGTTAGTAAAATGTCTCGTAAAACTTGTATGAGAATATCAATAGGCACATAAATATCACATCAAATATGAATATATTCTAATAACTCTGGGAATACAAACCAGATTTTTTTTTAAATCAAAATTGAGCCATATTTAATTTATCCCAACACACACAATGACACAAGGGTCTCAAAATTTTTGAGTACTAATGTCAAATCCTCCCTCCCCCCTCCATTCATATATTGATTTTTGCGGAAAAATACTTACCATACATATATTTCAATGCGGGAAATCATGACCCATTTATATATTTCCAGCTAGACAAAAAATCTGTATTCGACATCATCATCAGATGTTAACCACATAAGAAAATTCCTATTAATTACATAAACAGATCAGTAATCAGCTTTTACGGACATCTTAGCAGAAAATAAACATTTCTGATCCATTGGCATATACACATTCTACCCATTGTTATATAACCTTCATGAAATTGCACCCTTTTGATATATTTGACATTCTTAAAAAGTGATCCATACCAGCAGCACCTCTTTGTATACCTTTATATAGAAAGATATCCAAACCCTGTGTCCCAACAACAGTGTCAAACTATTAAAAAGGAGTAGGTTTGAGATGGTCATAATATGATCACTGTTTCTAGCAAATATTTCAAATAAATCTAGATAGGAAATAAAAGTTCTTTTTGTTGAAAATGTGCAAATCAGATTTAACAAATAGCCCAAATGTTGATTCTCTTAGCAATTCAATGAAATCAGGTGGTTTCTTATTAGTTTTAAGAAACATGCAGCGCATGCGTCGACATAAAAGGTCTTTCAGCATTATTTTTGATATACTAGTAACAAAAACATATCAAACTTGAAAATTTAGGTTGTCAAATCTTTGTCTCTATGTTTCCTAGGCTGAGTGAAATCTGGACGATTTTGTCAGTTTTCCCAAAAATCCTGATGTTTGGCCTTTTTGGGATGCAAATGTCAACGCTTTAAATGAAAAGCTAGGCAAAAATAGTTCTATCTTACTTTCTTCCATGTCTTTATATCAACTTGTAATATTTAATATTTTGCAACAATAGACCTAACATTCAGGGCCAAAAAAGACCCTTACCAAACTTACTTCTTTGAACCCTGCATACTACAGCTAGTGCATGACATGTAAAAATCTGCATTTCATTAATCTAACAATTTACTTCCTAAAATCTGGATTGCACATATTGACCCAATATAATTTCTATTCCGATAATTTTTACAGCAATGAAAAGAACTTTAAGAATATGATAAAAATGTTGCAAATATTTAAATTATTACACTATAAGCAACACAATACCGTTCCCTGTAATAGGTTGATGGTTCTTCTGGGTATTCTGGTTTTCTTAAACAAAAAGAACTTGCTAAGTGGCATTTAACATAAAAAAAACATCAATCAATCAATATTTTTCACATGATAATAATCATCAATAAATCTTTTATTATCATTCCTGATTTATAATCACAACAATTAGTGCCAACAAAGTTACATCGAAATTGATTGATTGATTGTTGTTAAAAGCCACTTTCAGTAGTATAAATATTCCTTCTTCTCAGCCATAATTTCAACATATTTAAGCAAGCACTAAAACTATTTATTTAATTATGTTTATTTACTGTATTTGTGTGTGTATATATTTTATTTATTTTTTCTATTTTTATTTTATCTACTTTATTTTTGTTTAAAATGGTTTTCTTTTTTTATGTTATCACATCTCATATTTTGTATGCATGTTTTTTTCTTTCTCTGTAACCTTTGTTCTTGCATGGTTTTATGAGAATAAACTATCTATCTATCTAGCACTAATGGCTAGTGGCGGTTAGTTTTTATTGGTGAGGCAGCCGGGATGTCCATAAAGAGAACCTAAAGATTTAGTTCCTTAAATTTCGACTTCATGTAAATTCACTGATTACTGGTAAAAATATGAATTTTATCAATGCGATTGCAAATATTGTGTGAACCAAATTTACTACTGAATTTAATAATGTGAGTTTTTATTATTGCGAATTTGATACTGTCGCATTTTTCGCATTAAAAAAATGCAGTAATTTCTGAATTTACAGTACTTTAAATTAAAAGTCAATGCAACATACAAATTTACTTTTCATATATATACACATTTGTGAACTATAGTGTTGCTTGGTCACTCATTTGATATTTTTCTTCTTGCTTTAGATATTCCATAAGTAAAACTTTTTTGTTTTATCAGTGGATTTTAAATACGTACGCGGATTCATTCCACGTCTTGAATTTTTGGACAAATTTATAACATGATCCCTGGTGGTACTCCCATCCATTATTTGCATCATATGTCAATGGATATTTCTCTGGAAAAAAAAAACCAAATGTTAACAAATGATTTACCTGCAAACTGTGTATGTGAATCACGTTAGGGAAATAAATTGAAAAATTTATGATGCATATAACAAAATAATATACAGATAAAAAATCGTTAAGAAAAATAAGCAATTTAAAACATTGCTTGATCAATATTCTAAATTAAGTGGTCATAAGCATTATTATCTTAAGCAATCTATTTCCTTTAAAGAAAAGTATAACATGCCCATCCTCAAATTCCATACCTTTCAATATAGATGTCCTCAAGAAAAGACCATTCAAGGATAGAAATTTTGAAGGCATCCGCCTAACCCTGTGTTTGCCTGCAACTGCTGCTGTTAGTATCAAAGTTTAATGTTGTCTAAAAAAAAAACGACGTCGATACTTCAGTATTATGTAAAAAAATGAATAAAAAATATCAGAATTTTGTTTCGTGTACTGTAGAGTATTAAGAATTATCTTTATATTCAATAATGATAAGTTCTGCATAATAATGTATCTGTAAAGTATGATCTGTAAATGAAGAGTACTATCCTGAGAACCGGAAGTATTAAGATTGTAAAAAATGGATTAAATACACATGTCTTATCAGTTCTCTTTTATTCGGCCTGATAGTTAGTAAACATGAGCTATCGACACTTTAAGTAATATCTCTTGATAACGAAGAAGCTTTTGTCATAGCTATGTAAAATCAAAATAAGTCCTTGATGTCTAAAAATAATCTTGAGACTGTATCTAAACGTAAATTTCCAAATACATGTAATATAAGAATAAGAAGATGTGGTATGATTGCCAATGAGACAACTCTCCACAACAGACCAAATGACACAGAAATTAACAATTATAGGTCACCGTACGGCCTTCAACATATTGTCCATTTATCAGTAAAAAGAGGAAAATGAAAAACAAACAAATTCAAACTTTTGCCCGAAATGGTATTTCATGATAGAAGCTTTCAAAAAATTCCTTGAATGTTTGTTAAAATTATTGATGTTTAAATTTTTTTAACCCCACACTGTATCTAAATATTACTGTCAAAAATAATTAGACCATTGATCAGTAAAATACTGAAAAATGTAAAAAACAAACTGAATTATACTCTAGCTATTCTAAGACATATTTTTTTTAATCTACTCTTATATAATGTTACTGTGAATTCAGAAAGTGTGTGCGCGCATTTATAGTTGCGACTGTTGAACAATGGACACAAATACGAGATTAGTTATTATTGTGATTTCAAGAATTACTGCATACAAATTGTGCCTAGCAACAGGCCACTTCTACAACGATAATGTGATACATGTATGGGATCAAGTCTAAATTTAAAAAGAGGAATACAATTTATCAATTATTATTTATATATAACTTTAGCCTCGTTTAAGAATAATGAATTCAAATATGGGTTTGGCAACTGAGTGCTCTTAGAAATATGATAACGGAAACATGTCACACATCATACAATTGTAAAACGTTGGTAGTCTTAATTTTTCCAGAAAAGTTTTAGTTTATGAATCCTAAGATTACCAACTGGAAAAGGTCAATTCATGAACTGTTTTTTTTTAAAATGACCTTAAATGCACTTTAAAAATATGTGTTGAAATATATCATTTTAGGCCAGTTTGTGTAAAAAAATTTAATAAGACGCACACTATCTATTCTGGCCTACATCTATTTCTATGATAATTTTTTTTCAATTTCAAGCATTTATAGGAGGCGCGGTCTATATACCGTTATTTACACAAACTGTACTGGTTACTGTTACTTTGGATATAGCAAATCAGGTACTTCATATCTGAGAAACAGTCAATATATGCCCTCCTTTTGAGATTAATTCGTACATTTTTGTATTATTTAAAGTTATCAGTCAAAAAGGTGTTTTACAGCAGATTTGTGTGTCTGCTTTAATATATTTCACTTTTCTGCAATGCATCTCGGTCACACTATTTATGTGTCCCTCTTAGGCGAGCATTTTTTAATTTATGGTTTACTAATCCACCAACCCAATTTTTCTTATTTTCAGAATGAAAAAAAAGTTCAAATTTCTTTTTTTTTTTATATTCCCGCTTACTCCTTTTTCCTTGAATTATAATTCAAAATATCTGGTAGTAGCATTATTTAAAAGTGTGTGCATTATTATATCTTATTAAAATATAAGCAGATAACACATCGTCCGTTGTCATAAATACAAATTTTAAAATAATATGTAACATTTACGTTTGTGTTTTTAAATATACAAGACAAATACCGGGTCTGGACCTGCGTCTCTGCACGTAGTTGATTTAGGTAACATGTATACCGGAGCATAACTGATCATTCCCGGACCAAATATTTAACAAAATCACTTCAATAGGAGCCAAGAAAAATTTTCATTGTAGAATGACTGTTGGTAAAATTGCAATCTATCGGAAAACAGGAAGTGGCTACACGTCAGATGTAAAAATTCCTTACTCGCTACAACATAACATTATAATGCTGCCGACCAAATATTATATCATTCCCGTCCATTCAAGCCAAGAAAACTTTGACGAAATTTTTCTTTCTGATGGACGGACAGACGGACGGACGCAGTCAATCAGTTATTAGACCTGTTTCTGCTGTCGGCGACGCAGGCCATATTCTACAAATAGATAATCAGATCTGAAAATATTGTTAGCGCAAATAATTTTACGGAACGAAATCCTATGTTAATAGCCCTTAGTCTAAGTTCGTTTCCCTTTTTTTGTCATGATTACGTAATATTTTATTTTGAAACATTTTGGGATCAGCTAGTTTAATGTCTTGAGGCTCATTATTCACCGTGTTTCGTAACATTTTATAGCAAGCAACGCCAAGTTATATTCTTATTTTTCGTTTGTCGTGAAATTACCATATTCATCCCGTATATAGCTTAAATACTCAATATGTTTTGTGAATTAAAAAAAAATTGTCGATCGACTAATTGAGTCCACTGTACACTTAAATTGGACAAATGATAAAAAAATGATGCCGGTACTGAATATCTTTTTCTGCCTTTTGTAGTATTATTTACCGTCGTTATAAACATAAAGAGATAGTGGTATGATGTTCAATTATTCCATTAGATATCATTAATGTATCACATACCTTTATCAAGTTCACAAATATAGTTGATCCTTTTTTCACAATTGATATCATTTAAGAAATGGGGGCAACAGATTTCTGCACAATTTCCCTTGTTCGGATAATTATAGGGTTCACCTAAGCCCTAGCGACTGAAAAAAAGTGAATAATAAAGGCCTTTAGTTCTAGAATATATCATGCAGTGTCTCTTAAAGATGCTTGCTGCTCACTATTTTAACTTTTTATTTATTCTACAAACCTTTTGGCTTTTTTTAGGCAATGCACTAATAATTTTACCCTGCCAAACATGTACATTCCAAAACCAATTCAACTATTATTTTTATGTACTATACATTGTCTAGAAAAAAAGACTCATTACTATTTATCTGGTTGACCAAAATCTATTTTGCAAAGGTTAATACAAAAATAGATGTTTATAGTCAAGAAGGAAAAAGAATTTTACTATGTAATTAAAATACCTGATATACACTTACACAACAGTGTCATCTAATGCAATATTACTGCTCCATTTCCAAATTGTTTCAATCTTTTGTAGACTGGTCCACCATTCTGGAGTACCAGTTGCCTTTGCTTTGACTCTCTTCAGTTCTTGTTTAATCCATGCCTTCGAAGGAGAAAATAACGTATGAATCTTTTGTGAAAGAGGTGTGTCACCAGCTGTGCAAGTTTGATTTAGTTTTCAAGGAGTTGCGGACTCAAAAAGTGTGATGCAAACACTGACAATAAAAGACGACAGCAGTGATCATTCTACCTTTGTCTGGCGACAGAATATTCATAGATAAATGGTATTTTTGTTTTTGACGACCTTATCAGCAGGAATATCAAGCAAGTCTGCTAGGGTGATATTAGACTGAAGTATTATTTATCAAAATATAATTCAAATGCAATTATTTTGTATCATTGGTTCTGATTGGATAACAAGTTGCGTAGGGAAGTCGAAATTTTTAATTCCGGAATGTACTGACATGTACTCTCCATTAATAAGCCAAAAAACTCACAGTTTGCTCCTAGAAATCTTCTTTTATATTGTTTTAATACATTCTGAGGCGGACAAGAAGCCATAAAACACCCGGTATTTACGTTTGACACCGGAAGCATACATTTGACCAAAGAAGATAACATCATTTCGGCGAATTTTCGTTTTATGAAAATTTTACACTGAGATAATGACTTAAACAGAATGATTTGTTTATTTCAAATTAGAATAAAAACAACTGCATTGTATTTGAAGCTTTAAAGACGTCCATAGGTAGTGTTGCTGTCGCAAATATCCATGTACCGGACTCCGCTACGCGTCGCCAGGTACTCAATTTGCGACAGGTGATATTTGACTGATGTGTTCATTAATACATTATAAATGCCATTATTCTTTTTCTCAGCAATTTGTCCAAACAATATTTTTCTCGAGCTTAAATATGAAATTAGTTGAAGTTGTTTTTTTTAACGTTAAAATATTAGGATAGAACAAATTGCCAATAAATGTTCTATTTCCATTTTACTCTTAAACTAATAGTTCAATCAAATTTAACTACGGTATGGTAACGTTTTGTGACAGGATAAGGAATGGTAGTTTGTAGATTTTTTGTTTAAAACGCTCCCTGTCCTAATGATTATATTCAATACTCTAAGGAATTGGACAGTTTTTTTAATGATTATTAAAGTCAAATGTCAATGCAAAAAATGCAAAAAACATGTTCATAATAATAAAACAGTTACATGTATTCAAAAAGATCTTTTAAATTCAAATAATCAAAATTTTCTATTCATAATAACATCATCTTTTTTCAAGATAGCACGTGGTATCAATCTGAATTCTTGAAGCAGAGTGATTTACTTTACTTATCTATACTTGATCCATCGAAGCTGCAGAACTGCAAAAGCTTTACCTCAAGATTTAAACACTGCCAGAATGAAAATCGTCCCCAAACTGTACAGGAACTAAAAATTCCTTCAGCCCTAGGCCAGAAACTCGTCTTTGATAAAGGATTTCTGGCTACCGTTTACTTAAGCAACAAAATTGATCAGATTTGCCTTATGAATAACACATTATTGCCTATGAATAACAAATATAATCAAAACGTTTTTCTCTCTAAACAATCCAACATAAGTTGACCTACAATAAGAGTATGCAGTGTTTAAGATTTATTGGATCAAAAGTGCCTGTCATGTAGCTATACACATTCCTCTCACGAATATGTAATGGTAGTTTCAATTGTTATTCATAATTGTGTTTTGTATGATTTGGACAAATTTCCAGAAATGTGGTAAATAGCAGGTCGAAGATTCAACACGTGCTGACGATAAAACAGATCATGATACTACAAACGGGTCAGCATATTTCAATCAAGCCTGACTGACGGAGCTTCCCTGGTTAATAATAATATGTTTTGTATCTAATTCTGTTGAATATTTAAAGTTTTCCTTTCAGGCACAACACACGGACTAGAGAAACAACAAATAAAAAGCACGAGAATGCCAGCACTGATTTCCTCTGAACAAACCCACCCTTTCAATCACAGTACGCCAAAATACACCACTATCACGATGTTTGGACGTGAAATCGAAATAAGATACGTTTTTATCAATTCCATCCTAATTAATAAATCAAAGTGCTTGTGAGTAAAGTATGATGAAATGCAAAATAGATATGAGTAAATATGTGGGGAAAACTAGCATTCCTGAGACAATAACCATACAAATCACTATGATACAAAATAAAAACTTCAGTAAAATTATATTCTTATGCATGCATGCATTACCAATAGAATAGAGAATGGATACGGGGAATTTGTCAAAGAAATAACAAGCCGACCAAAGAACAGAAAGCAATTCAAAGCCACATTTGGTCTTCAACGAAGCAAAACAATATCCCGCACCCGCAGGCGGGCATCAGCTGGCTCCTCAACAATTAAGTATACTTGTTCAGCAACATACAATTGAACCAAAATTTAAAAGACAAAAATGACTGACCAATGCTCTATGAGTGGGACAGGCGCAAAAATGCGTAGGAGTTAAATATGTTTTGTAAGATCCCTCACCCTATACCTCTAGCCAATGTGGAATAAACAAACACACAGCAAAACTCATAATTTCAAGAAGTCTGAGTCCGAAGTTAGAATAGTTCACAGAAGAAACTAAGCAAAACGACAATGACAAACATAAATTAACAAAGGACCAACAGCAGCTACTGACATGCAAGCTCCATATTCAATCAAAGGGATTGTGATCACTAAATGGTAAATAATGCTCTCAATTTGAAATATGAACTTAAAATTCAACATTGTATTGCTATTACCCAAATAATATATTTTGAATAGGAGTTTTCTTTCTTCGTTTATAATTGGACATTTGTAGTCGAACCTGTTTTTACAAGATTCATACATTGTGCACAACTTATGTAATTTTTAATGAAACACTTCCTTGAAAAGTATCGTTATTATAATACACATCATTTGGAAACTTTAATATCTGAGTATAACATATCATTAATGAATTGCATAAAATTGCCAGGAAAGGATCAACAGAATGTTTACTGCACTATCAAAGGTAGTGATAAACCCCGGAAGATATAGATATCAAGCCAGCCTAATAAGGGTTTTGATTGCATGAATGCGTTTGCTTATACAATAAATATCAAGACACATAGATATGTCTCGTGTGAGTGTATTTTAAAAAAAAAAGTATCTTCGAAAATAAGTTGATTTACAGTATATGGAGGAAGTATGATAAGAATAGTATCCTGCAGGTATACAAATAACATGAGTATATGTTCATTCCTGTATACTTAAAATACATCGTGTATTGTGATTAGTCGTCTTTGTTCAGAACATACGAGAAGGTAACAGCTTCCGAAACGAAAGCTGATTTTTGTAACCTATAGTAAGGGGATAATGCGGCTGTGCAATGCTATAGAGGTAAATTCAGTAAATAGATATACGTCATCAAGGACCGTTCATTTGGCATAATCGGTCATTTCAGTACCATAATCTATGACAAACTAGAATATTTAGATTTTGAAATTATAAATTTCCCCAACATTAGCAGCAATATACCAACTTCACCTGCATATGGGATATACATTTCCCAACTCATTCGGTATTGAAGGGCTTGCAGCTGCTACTCAGACTTTATAAAACGTCACCAGTGTCTGAGCAGAAAGTTGATAAACCAGGGTTATGTCAAAGAACGTCTCGTCCTTTTTTTTTTAAAGTTCATAGGGAGATACCAAGACCTTGTAGAAAAATATTCCATATCGACTTCACAAATAATACATGATGTTCTTTAAGAATAGATTATGGGTACTGATGTTGTTTACTTTAATTACGTATTATAATGTTGTTTTTTTTATTTGTCCTTGTACATTTTTAACCTTTACTGTTTAGTCCATTTTGGTACAAATGTAATATATTTTTGACGTGGCTCGGTATTTATACATCCCGCCATTGTGTTGTTTTGCTATGATCATTTTTGTATTCTTGTTTTTCATTTGTGCTTATGAGCTTTGTCTATAGAGTGTCTATATGCCATTTTGTTTTTCTTTGGTGAAATAGTTATTTGTCTTTATAGCGATTAAGATTATAACACATAATTGACTGCTGTACCCAAAGTGTTGACATTTTTACCTTTTATGTCTGTTTGTTTTTGCTCAGACATTATTGGCAATATCATGGAATTAGATGCAACTGTCATACAAGTGAGAGGTTTAGCTAGCTATAAAAGCAGGTTTAATTCACAATTATCTGCATAAGGAAATACCTGTACCAAGTCAGGAATATGACAGTTGTTTTCCATTCGTTTGATGTGTTTGAGCTTTTGATTTTACCATTTGATAAAGGACTTTCTGTTTTGAATTTTCCTTCGAGTTCAGTATTTTTAAATTTTTTTTTGGAGGTGAGATTTCTAGATTACACTGAAATCCTTTGCGCCACCACTGAATGGTAGATAATGTATGTAATATTTTTAATAAGGTGGATCAAAATGAGGGTTAAAGATAAAATAAAAAAAATAGAATGCTGAATGCGCTTATATTTTTTCACTGCAGGGTATGGGGGTCAGTGTAGGAATTTAGTGGGAATCTACAGTGTTTGTAAACAAGGCCATGGGAATGGTCTAAAAATGCCGCATGACCCTATATGTTGATTGTTGCAGAAGATGGGGCTTCATTTGTATTTTAATGAATGATATATACGAAAGCTTCTGATTTCTAAAGGAAAACCAGTTATCAATTTAATTCCAGTAATAAGTTTACATTGAAGTCAAAGGATATTATTTACTGAATTTACCTAGCCGCTGTTGCCATATAAGAAACTATACAGGTTCCATCCCCGATTGGGGAGGAAACACATTATCAGATCTATAACATTGTAAGTTTGATATTCTAGGCACTATACATATATATGTATGTATATATATTTATTTTGTATAAAAGTACCAAACCATTGGAAATATGTCATTTATAATGTATTATGTTTTATTTTTCTAATACGATTATCTTTTCGATGATTCAGCTAACTAACTTCGAGTGTGAAGTATGTCCGTTAGGCGTCGTGATTCTTGACAAACATAATTATGACAACGTATTTGTCAAATGAAATGATGTTAATTATTTGTAATCCTAGTAATCGTTTGTCATTTCTTTGAAACGAGTGACAGTCCAGGATCTTAACATCACAACATAAAAATTATGACAATTGTAAATGATTTTATTAAATATCTTTTAAAAGTATGAAGAAATGGAAAATAGATATGAGTAGTAAAAAACAGTGAAATCCAGCATTCATGAGACATTAACCCAAAATCACAATAATACAAAATAATCACTTCAGAAAAATCATAATCGGCATGCATTCATCCTTCCATGCAATATCGAGATTGATTGTTGCTTTTCCAGTGGCAAATATTTCATGCATATTCAGTTAGAAAATAAGAAACATTAATATAATAGGTAGGTCTACAGAAAAGAAGTGAAGGACATTTGAACTGCCACTTGGAAATGAGGGTAATTTGGATAGGGGTTGACATTTTAAAAAGAACAGGTCACCAACAGAACCCCAAGGGTTATTTTAAGGGTTCAAGGCACATGCCACTTATAGACCAATGATAGTTGTTCCAAAAAATATTGGTCAAAACCCCTTATTTTGCATTTATATTTTGCAAAATTCATTTCATAATAGGCGTGTGTAAAATTTTCAATTAATTTGATCACAACATTACCGTTAATAGGCTACCTTACACCAAAATTTTAATCTGATACATGGTGGACAAATGAACAGAGAGCCTAACTACTGGTCAAATTGATTTAAAAAGTATAACAAAACAACTCCAAGGCAAATTCAAAAAGGTGAAGTCCATACAAACTGACAAAATAAAACGCTACCAATCAACGGAACATATTTCTGTCTTTGTACAGGCATTTTCCGAAGGAAATGGTAGATTAAACTTGGTTTTATAGCTAGCCATTACTATAGCCTACAGATGGAAGGACAACTAGACTTGAAAACAATAATGCACATGTGTACTATATTTCAACTTGATGTGACCACAAGTTCAGGAAAATGTAACTTAAATCACAACCCGAACAAGATAAGGGACAGACTAAGAGATGATCAGACAGGAACACAATATGCCCTTAAAATTGCAGGCAGAGCATAAAAATAAGAATGTACAAATCTAAATAAATGTCATAGAAAAGAATTGTTTTAAGACTTAAAAGGCATTATGTATCATGCATTTAATGGAAAGCTTTCAAATTAATTATACGTATTTTGCTAAATATTGAAAATGCAATATTCATGCAAGCATGGCTAAGGTCTCAAACAATATATATACTTGATTCTAGGAAGATAAAAATTGGTAGGTTGCTAAAATAGCTTCGTTCTGCGAAATATTTCACATATGTCATTGGAACAACGGATGTCCTTAAACCTTGCTGACTGCCATTGGCGATTGCCAAATAAACGGATCACCAGATGTAACAAAATGGATCTTAACTATTAATTTAATACCAAACAGAAAACAATAAACTTGCGGAAAAGATGGTATACCGCAAACAAAAGGTGCAAAAATTAGTACACCATATCCGGATTTCGACAATAAATGTCTCTTCAGTGATGTTAGGAATCGAAACGGTATTTGGAAGGCCATATAAAATACCTCAATTTAGGATAGACTCTTGAATTTTGAAGAGTCGAATAGGATGAACGGATCATATAAACCCGAAGGCAAATATAATACAAGCCCAAACGAAAAATATAAACAAGTCTAAATTGAAAACAACGTTCAAACCTATGATTGCGTTGGATAAAAACCGCAATTTTTATACGTGTGCATGCAAAACAAATTTCTTGGTAGAGGGGTCTAAATACAGCACAAACAACATTTTCCAAAAGACCTAAAAAGTATAAAAGTATATTTTAACAATACGCATTTGACTAGCAGGTCCAACAACGGATGTCATTAAACCCTGCTGACTGCCATTGGCGATTGCCAAATAAACAGATCACCAGATGTAACAAAATGGAGCTTAACTATTAATTTAATACCAAACAGAAAACAATAAACTTGCGGAAAAGATGGTATACCGCAAACAAAAGGTGCAAAAATTAGTACACCATATCCGGATTTCGACAATTAATGTCTCTTCAGTGATGTTAGGAATCGAAACGGTATTTGGAAGGCGATATAATTTACCTCAATTCAGGATAGACTCTTGATATATATATATATATATAAACAAGTACTAATGAATCTTTTCCTGATGTTTTATTGACTGTTTGTGCTCATCAGAATTTGGTTGGGATGCCTACCGAGCTGGGGTTTGTTTTAATAATCCCCGAAATGAAGAAAGGACATTGCGGTTAAATTCAACTACCGTCCGCTATATATGATGAACTTTGACCATAAAATAACAAAATTTATTAGGTTTTACTACCTTAGCACAGACACCTGGTTTCTATCAATTTAGAGGTCGACTATCCATACATAATAGAACGTTATATTATATGATATATAAGTAACTCATAATAGATACTAAGACTAAACTTTTGTACGCCAGACGCGCGTTTCGTCTAGAAAAGTCTCATCAGTGACGCTTGAATCACAAAATTTAAAAAAGGACAAATAAAGTGCGAAGTTTAAGAGCTTTGCCACAATGTTTGAGGACAAAATATTCCGAAAGGTTTCGCAAAATTTAGCTAAGGTAGTCTATTCCTTGTGTAGAAAATCCTAAGTATTTCGAAAAATTCAAAGTTTTGTAAACAGTTTGTGAATAGTCGAGCTCCCAATGGGTGGAAACAAGTGGCTCTGTGTACGCTATCGTTCCTTCTAGAGACAGTAAAAATGGCGAGAATATTATAACACCTCCTAAAATGTTAGATATCTGGTCGGTTATGATGAGTGTAAATATTCCACAATTGGTTCGGTTTTTCCCTTACCATAAACCCCTGATTTCTTATTACTATGGTGTTAAGGATAGTTTATAATAATAAGAGCCCGTAAACAAAATAAATCAACAATATATGAACATTGTCTGAAAATATAAAAATAAATTTGTACAAGCTTTAGAAACATGACGAAATGCGAGGCTAGCCGAGCTTTTTTCCTGTTTCGTAGCGAGTACAAATAATTTTTGTATTTCCGACAATGTACAAATATTGTTTTTGTCCGGCAATTTATACCCGGCACTTTAAGATTTAGTTGTTTAAATCCAAATAATTGTTCTCATTTGTTTTTAGAGAAATCGACATACTTTAGCATCGACATAAACGCGGACTAAGACGAGAACCCAAAAATAAACTGTCACACAAAAAGAAATATGAATTTCATATTCCCGTTTGCTCAATAGGGAGGTGTAGTTACAGGAGACATAATTTTTCAAAGTACTAATAAAGCAAAAACAAATATTTGTTTACTTGTTATTTGTACAACCGCTGGCTGATTGCAGGATAAAAGGGGTACTGGAAACAGGATTACATTAGCGTCTGAAAATCTTAATGTAGTCTGACGGGACCATTAAATTCCAAGAAGTAGTATAATGTGAGGAGAGAACAAAAAAAAAAAAAGATTTTCTTTTATATTGCCAACACCCTTTTTCTATCGTCCTATCTAAAAAAATATGTAATAAAAAGTAGTGATCCACATAATTATAATTATAGTAGTTTCAGCAATAACTTAATGGACAATTTTCGTTTGAAACGTCCTCCGATGTTTTTTTCCACTCTAATTTTGCAATTAGAATCAGTGATACGGAAATCACGAAAATTAAACTCTGGCTGAACAGGTTGTTTAAAACATTGTATATACGGGAAAAGTGGTAAATATCTTGTTATCAAAAAACAGGTTGTTGCTTGTTTGTAACGTCCAGTGGCAAATATGTCATGCTTATTTAGGGCTGTCTTCAAGCTTATTACAAGAATTTTGAAATACAATATGAGGAGATGGCTCATACATCATTCTTTCAGAAAAATAAAAGAAAATTGGTCAAAAGTATTTTTGTGATAAAAAGCCAAATCATCTTAGATACTTCCTATTATTATATAAAATATTTTGTTTATAATTGACTAAAAAAAGTTAATGCTATAGGATAACATTATATGAATATCTTCGTTTGAACAATCCCACAAAAGTCGGAATTCTTCTTTTAGTAAACTCTGCATAAATTATCCAAATGGAGAAAGCCTTCATATCATATTCTCATTTAAGCAATGCCTTGCACCTTTGCACATCTCCACATAGTGTATGACACAGTACTGTTATAAAATGTAAAATGTGAGTAGTGATGTTGTGTCATGAATTGATTCACAGTATCCTTTCTCTTCCATTCAATTACGAGAATGCACTTTGACGTGTTATGAACCAATAACAATCAACCTTATAACTTAGACACAAAAGCACTCATGAGACAAGTTTTCCCCATTCGGTCAAAAAGTTGTACCCATTCATCGAAATGCAAAATAAAAAAGCATACTGCACTTTTAAAATGCTCTTCTACAGATTGTATAATAAGCAACACTTTATGACAATGAAAGACACGTTCCTGGGTAGGGTTATATAACTGACGGACAAACACACAGACAGACAGACAGACAGACAGACAAACAGAATGGCGGACAAATGGTCGGACAAACCCAAATTTTCCTAACTTCATAATTCTGAGTGAAGAGTAAAAATACTTAGAACAACAATACGATATTAAGATATATAACTGATTGACATTAAATATTTCTGACTGCTTTTTTCCATACAAATAATTGTGCTTGCCTCCAAGCATAATTCGTTATTATGAATGATAATGGTGTCACAACCTTAAAGTACACTCATGAAGCTGCATTATGCTATCAACTCTGAAAATGATTTAAAGACTTGTTTAAAAGAGCTTGTTTAAATGAGCTAACAGATATCAAGGGGACAATCAAATGTGCACCTAAAAAGTATACAGTTTTAGAATTCATGGGCAGAACGACATTACAGATATAACAAATATATACATCAGAAAATGTGACTGTTTTAAATCACAAATCAGGAAAACCCTTGAACTCATACAAAGGACTTTGGTATGTTTATAATGATAGGACATTGGTCGATCGGTGCATTTTTAAAAAGAAAATTCAAAACTTCGATTCTCGTAAAATTGAGAGGGAGAAACAGATAATTTCAACTTTTTTGTACTTCAGTTGACGGAGAATGTGAACTCCTCCTGTATTCTATATTTGTTTTGAATAATTCCATATTGTTTTTCATATATAATATTGTACATGTACAAAATGTTTTTGTTTTGTTTTTACAATTGTCACTATATATAACTTTTTTAAATGACAGTTTTAACCTCAAAGAAATTAAACATGTCATTCAACTTAGTATTTGATTTTTTACCGGCAGAAGAACTTACCTTTAAGAAGAATTGCAACAATCACACAAATGAACGCCTCCTTTTTCATCCTCATCGATATACTTTTATAACATATCACATTTAATTAGTGAAGTTATTCTTATAGCTGTTGTCCTTAAGAAGAAAACATGTACTTAACAGAGAAAATAAAAGTAAGATAATTAATCTGTGCCGACAACACGATTCGTTATTGTATTTGATATATTCATCTTTCGTGTATATCCGTGTTTGTCGGGACGTAAAAATTAATATCAAGCTTACTCAAGTTAAAGAGCAGAAATCTGGGGTTTTGTTGGGTTTTTTAAAGACACCATTTGATGTATTTCTTGTTGTGAAATCGACACAGGGTTGGTACACAGCTGTCATTCGGTATTTCTAGAAAAATAATCGTGATAGAATAAGTAACGGTGGTCAAGCATTGTGATTGGATCGTGAAAGATCTGGTATCGGATCATGAAAGCAATTAAATACAATCCAACCACAAAATCTGTGAAAATATTTGTTGTATTATCAAAACGCGGAAAAAAATAGAAATATGTCTGTCAAAATGGTTCAACTTTCTGAATAACACGGTGCAATAAGGGTAAGAAAAAATGCATTACGTTTTGAGAAAACACAAAAGGCGACACATAACCCTATGCGAATAATTAAAGACACGTTTTGGAGCTATAATGGTCAACTTCCAATAAATCATGAAATATTTTGAAACAGGTCAGATATAGATAGAACAGTAGAATGAAATTGATTTTTTCCTTGAAAAGATTAAGATTATTTTTTGAAAGAAGTATTTTGTTAATTTTTAATAAGAATTGATCGTGAAAGATCAGAGACGAGTTATTTGGTTCGTGAAAGCATTGGTGACCAGACCAGACTGTTTAAGTTTTTGTTCATCGTTGAAAACCTTACGGTGCTCTATAGTTGCTTACATCTACGGTATTTGGTCTCTTGTGGATATTTGATAATCATACAACATCTTACTTGTATACTGATCATCAAAAATTGATTGAAGCGTAAGATACCTTAATAAAAATATAATTTTGTGTTCCTTCACGGTCCTATACCAGATTATATTTCACGATTCCATCGCAATACTTGACCGACGTTACTTGTTCTTTCTCGATGATGTTTCTCGATATACCGAATGACAACCGTGTGGTAGTTTTGAATCACTGCCTACTTAGAAATTATCATCTATGATTTATAGCTTTTTTTGGTGATGTCTTATAAGATAAAGACGACATATACCAAAGGAATATTCAAACTCATAAGGCGACAAAACTGACAATGCCATGGTAAACAGCGAAATGACAAACAGTACACAAAAAACAACATAAAAATTTAGCGAAAGAAGGAAAATGTTTGATCTTGATCTTCATACGCAAAAATGGTTTAGTATATATTCGAAGTGCTTATATATTTATTATACGAAAAACAGGGGCGATGTCCCTGTTGTTTCAAGTAATTATTCACATATTTCAATCAGCCTTTATGATCAAACAATGAAAAATAATTGAGATAACAATGGAAGTATCTTAACTTTTGCGATTAGATATTAAGTCATTAGGTTGCTCTCTTATTGATGAACATCGAATATCTCCATTTATAAACAAGTGAAATTGCGAGCTACTGCTCACTGATGATAACCCCGCCCAAATGCTTGACGGTAAACAGGAAGTTGTTGAGTGATTAATCTGAAAACGCATTACACGGTATAGCTGACTTATATAAACCCTGAAACCAAATTTCAGAAATCCTTGTAATGAAGTTCCTGAGAAAGATACGACGAAAACCCATTCATGGGCCGGACGGACGGACTGACGGATGGACTGGCGGATAGACTGACAGATGGACGGATGTACAGACAGAGGTAAAACAGTATACCCCCACTTTTTTTAAAGCGGGGGTATAATAATACAGGACATTCGAGTTGCAACTGCTAAAAAGGGTAGCTAGACAGGGGTAAAAGTTTTGCCTTGTTACATGCCACAAGAAATCATAAGACTGTTGCTGCTAGGGTTCTTTAACGTGCAGAAAGCATGGAAATATTCCTTAATGGGGTATATGATTTTACATCCCAATACCTGAACAAGTGTGACTGTGTAATTATAAATTCCCCTGGCCAAAAGGGCGCCAACGCATAACGGGTTTTACCACATGTGACCATATTTCTAGAACCCAATGAACTATTTAATCTGAATAACTCAATTGTTATATTCCGATGCTCCATAATGGCTACATTAACGCCTAAATGCCTATTTAAAGAAAAATAGTCGATTAATTATTTCGAATGAACTGATCCTAGTAAGCATGGAGATTGATTAGGGAGAGGGTCTAAATTATAAGGGTCATTTTTAATTGGAATCAAGTGGCTACTTTATTGTTTTCTTCTTAGTAAGTTCACTTTTTTCTTGACAACGACCTTTTAGATTGAAATGTCATATCCACCATATCATATTAATTTCCATTACTAAATGTTTTAACCATTGACTAGATAAATGTATTTTATTCCTTCAACTACATGGCAACAACTATTTTATCAATATTTCACAAATCTCGGAAAATAATAATTCGAAAAAAAACGATGGATCAATAGAATAATAATGACTATAAATGGAATATTATAAAGTTAGCATTTTACAACTAACAAAACTATCTTATTTCGTTTAAGTAAGAATTTAAAGCAATACAAACACATAACACATTCAGCTAGTCAAGATATAAAAGTAGCATAGGCAGGTTTACCTCATACAACCTCCTTGGTTTTACATTGCAAATACAACCTCCTAGGTTTTACATTTCAAATACAACCTCCTAGGTTTTACATTTCAAATACAACCTCCTTGGTTTTACATTGCAAATACAACCTCCTTGGTTTTACATTGCAAATAACATCCTCTGTTTTACATTTCAAATACAACCTCCTTGGTTTTACATTGCAAATAAAATCCTTTGTTTTACATTTCAAATACAACCTCCTTGGTTTTACATTGCAAATAAAATCCTTTGTTTTACATTGCAAATACAACCTCCTTGGTTTTACATTGCAAATAACATCCTTGATTTTACATTGCAAATACAACCTCCTTGGTTTTACATTGCAAATAACATCCTTTGTTTTACATTTCAAATACAACCTCCTTGGTTTTACATTGCAAATAAAATCCTTTGTTTTACATTTCAAATACAACCTCCTTGGTTTTACATTGCAAATAAAATCCTTTGTTTTACATTGCAAATACAACCTTATTCAAATGTTATCTCTCTGATATTTTTGTCTGTTACTTTAAATATAGCGTAATATACTTTAAATGTAGTGTAATATACTTTAAATATAGTGTAATATACTTTAAATATAGTATAATATACTTTAAATATAGTGTAATATACTTTAAATATAGTGTTATATACTTTAAATGTAGTGTAATATACTTTAAATATAGTGTAATCAAAGAGGTTGTATGAGAAGGAGAGTGCAATTAGAACAGAAGAAAATGACAAAAATATAAAGAATCAAATATGTTTGTCACTCACTTGATATGGCCCACAGGTGTCTCATACAACCTCCTTGTTGTAATATATTATACAAATGAAGATTTCAAGAAAAGAAAGACAAAAGTTAAGAAGATCTATTACCTTTGTTAATTTCAGAGGTAATCTCACACTGAGTTACTTGTACTGAAGAAAGTAATAGTCATGTGAGTTAATGCTCATTCTTTCACCCATCTTAACTTTATTTGTGTGGGTATACAAATACTTTTAACAATCATATTGGAGTGAAAAGTTCACTTTGTTAAGAATACAATGTGCCAATGATCAATGCATGAAATAAACAATTCAGATATATAAAAATGAGTTGCCTTAAAAAGCAATGACTTTAATTCATCAGAATGAACATGTCCTGAATCCCCAAAGACTCTATGGTGTATGACAAGAAAACAAATTACTCTTATACAATAAAAAGCAATGACTTTAATTCTTCAGAAGGAACAGATCCTGAATCCCCAAAGACTCTGTGGTATACCATCTGAAAACAAAATACTTTTATACAATAACTGTCAATGATGCTTCGTGTTTAAGACTTAAAGACACAGTACTTAGTCGTTTTATATAAACAGTGATCTTCAAACTATTCCTATTACAAATTGTATTGTAAATGACACTTTGTGTTACAGACTTAAAGGAACAATACTTAGTCTATCACTACTTAAAATTCTCAAAACAATGAGGGATAAAACACAAAAGAAAATTTATCAAATATTTCAGCCATACAAGTCTTAAATAACGTATACAGTGACTAAAGAATATAACAAATCGTCCAGACTAAATGACGACAAATAACTTAAAGTTTTAAAGGTCAGAGTTTGTGTTGATCTTCATACTCAAAAATGGTTTAGTATATATTCGAAGTGCTTATATATTTATTATACGAAAACAGTGGCGATGTCCTTATTGTTTCAAATAAGTATTTACATATTTCAATCAGCCCTTATGATCAAACAATGAAAGATAATTGAGAAAACAATGGTAGTATCTTAACTTTTGCGATTAGATACTATATCATTAGGTGGCTGTCTCATTGATGTACATCAACATGATCAAATATCTCCATTTATAAATAATACAGTGGGTTGTAGTGCAAAACATTCGAGTTGCCACTGCTAAAATGGTAGCTGGAAAGGGGTAAACGTTTTGCCTTGTTACATGCCACAAGGACTCATAAGACTGTTGCTGCAAGGGTTCTTTAACGTGCAGAAAGCATGGAAATATTCCTTAATGGAGTATATGATTTTACATCCTCATACCTGTCCAATTGTGACTGTGTAATTATAAATTCCCCCGGCCAAAGGGGCGCCAACGCATAACGGGTTTTACCACATTTGACCATATTTCTAGATCCAAATAAACTATTTAATCTGAATAACTCCATTGTTATATTCGAATGCTCCATAATGGCTACATTAACGCCTGAATCCCTATCTAATAAAAATTGTCGATCAATCATTATGAATTATTTCAGGTCCTAGTAAGTACGGAGATTGATTAGGGAGAGGGTCTGCATTATAAGAGTCATTACCTATTGGTATCAAGTGGCTACTTTATTGTTTTCTTCTCAGTAAGTTCACTTTATTTCTTGACAACGACTTTTTAGATTGAAATGTCATATCCACCATATTATATTAATTTTCATTACTAAATGTTTCTAACCATTGACTAGATAACTGTATTTTATTCCTTCAACTACATGGCAACAACTATTTTATCAATATTTCACAAATCACGGACTATAATTATTCGAAAAAAAACGATGTATCAATGGAATAATAATAATTAAATGGAATAGTATAAAGTTAGAATTTTAATGTTAACAAAACTATGTTTATTTCGTTAGAGTAAGAATTTAAAGCAATATAAACACAAAAAACATTCAGCTAGTCAAGATATCAAAGTAGCATAAGTAGCAAATACAACCTCATAAGTTTTACATTTCAAATATTCAAATAGAACCTCCTTGGTTTTATATTGTAAATACAACCTCCTTGGTTTTCATTTCAAATACAACCTCCTTGGTTTTACATTGCAAATAACATCCTTTGTTTTACATTTCAAATACAACCTCCTTGGTTTTACATTGCAAATAACATCCTTTGTTTTACATTTCAAATACAACCTCCTTGGTTTTACATTGCAAATAACATCCTTTGGTTTACATTTCAAATACAACCTTCTTGGTTTTACATTGCAAATAACATCCTTGGTTTTACATTGCAAATACAACCTTATTCAAATGTTATCTCTCTGATATTTGTGTCTGTTACTTTAAATATAGTGTAATCAAAGAGGTTTTATGAAAAGGAGAGTGCACACTCTGCTTTATATAAAAATAATATCACAAGGATAGCAATTAGAACAGGAGAAAATGACAAAAATATAAAGAATCTGACATGTTTATCATTCACTTGATATTGCCTTCTGAAGTCTCATACAACCTACTTGGTGTAATATACTATACAAAAGTAGATAATCATATATATATTACTTATGTTAATTGCAGAGGTAATCTGGCCCGATAACACAGTTATTTCATAGTGCATTTCTTTTAGACAATAAATTAGAATTTAAATAAACGCACCTGCTCTATCTCAAAAAGATTTTTACAGTGTCGTGTACTACTTTTGGGACAAATAATATCAAAATTATAGAAAAGTCTACCAGCTCTTACTCAAAATATGGACAATTCTATGTTTAGGAGGTCTATTACTCAGTTTGACAGCTTCAGGCATACTAATTTTTGACCTTTTTTAACTGGATCAAATCACTACTTTACATAAAAATTCATCACACAAATTTTTTTAACATGTAATTTCATCCCCCATCCCCCTGCTTAATATTTCATGCATAAAATATAAATAAATAAATTTGGAAAGTGTATGAAAAAAAATTGCAAGTTATACGCTGTCCACTCTATATTCGTAGACAACGAAAATCAAAGGACGATAACTGTGTCCTTGGACCTAATAGGATCGAAAAACTGGACCAATTCTAATAAAACTTTGCATGACCTAAGCTTAGTGAATTATAAGATAGTTGGCCAAGTTTCATGGCCATAGGATATATATTATAGAAACAATGGCCATTTTAATATTGAACTTTCTATGTTAAGGGGGTCTATAATTCAGTTTGACAGCTTCAGGCATACTAATTTTTTACCTTTTTTAACTGGACCAAATCACTACTTTACATAAAAATTCATCACCCAATTTTTTTTAACATGTAATTTCATCCCCCCTTAAATATAAAGAAATAAATTTGGAAAGTGTATGAAAAAAATTTGCAAGTTATACACTGTCCACAAAGGGACTATATTCGTAGACAACGAAAATCAAAGGACGATAAACGTGTCCTCGGACCATTTCATATGGGTTACTTGTACTGTAGAAAGTAATATTCATGTGAGTTATTGCTCATTCTTTTCGCCCATCTTAATTTTGTTTGTGGTGATATAAAAATACTTTTAACAACCATATGGAGTCTTTCGTTAAAAAACACACTGTGTCAATAACCAATACATGAAATAAACAATGAAAATATATATAAAAATGAGTTGCCTTAAAAAGCAATGACTTTAATTCTTCAGAAGGAACAGATCCTGAATCCCCAAAGACTCTGTGGTATACCATCTGAAAACAAAATACTTTTATACAATAACTGTCAATGATGCTTCGTGTTAAAGACTTAAAGACACAGTACTTAGTCTTTTTTATATAAACAGTGACATTCAAACTATTCCTATTACAAATTGTATTGTAAATGACACTTTGTCTTACAGACTTAAAGAAACAATACCTGGTCTATTCATATAAACAGTGATCTTCAAACTATTCCTATTACAAATTATATTTTAAATGACACTTTGTGTCACAGACTTAGAGATACAATACTTACTCTATTTATACAAACAGTGATCTGCAAACTATTCCTAATACAAATGTCAATACCAACAATGACATATAACGGAAAAGTATTAAGAAAACAAAAATGAAAATGGGTAATTTTTCCTGTTTATAAAAAGCTAAAACTTTGCAGATTTCAATTTTCAAAACACTGCTTTGTTATAATTCTTTATATTTGATCATGATAACAACCAATCAGATGTACAAAGGGAAATTGGTCTTCAGTTTTACAGAAAATTTAAACCTTCAAAAATGGGAAAACAAAGCATTTCAGCATGTCTGAAATCATCCCTGTTTAAAAAAAAAAAAAATAGAGTATGAAACAAGGATGATTTTTTCTTTTAAAAAATAAAAGCAGCAAATTATATGAATGATTAAGTAATGGACAAATCCAGAATCCAAGCAGTTAACATATTCTCAAAAGTGGGAAAGTAACATCTTTGTTAAAGTTCATTTTCTTTTTAATTTGCTGTTTGCCATATACTGAATATAATTGAACTGAACTGAACATCTCCTGTAACCATGGATATTTTGGTGGGTTGTTATTTTCAAGATTTCAATGACTATTCATCAGGCATTTAATTAGCACAAGGAATGATAAGTAAGCACTTCATATAAATTTTGTTGATTTGTAAAACTATCCACGTGGCGGACATTTTTACGCCTTTTTACATGTACATGGTCCAGAAAGAAGCCTAAATAACCACAATGAGAACAATTTAATGTTTCATTAATAAAATTGATGTTAACCTGTGGAAATTTGTTTTGTTCTTTAAAAAAAATTCTATACAGAAACTCAATCAAGAGACAAATAAGCTAAATATAATAACAATGCCAGAGTTTCGATAAACTTAATTGATATAGAGTGACATAGAACATACATGTAGTAATCTAAAAAACATCACAAAGGATCTGATCCACATATTTTTACAGTAGAGCCCATAGCATTTTGATCTTCTTCATTATTTTCTCCTGATGTTTTGAGATACAATGCATTTACAAAACTCTGGGTGTTAGGTTGGTATGATTCGTTCTGTCTACTGAATCTTATGATAAATAAAATGACAGCCACTATTACAAAACATCCCAATATACCAATTACGATTCCTATTATTTGTCCTGTCGTTAAACCAGTGGTTACTCCTGAAACTGACAAAAAAAAAATAAAAATAAAAAAAGAATAAAAAAATCATCTTAAAGTTTACAATAAATTTCTATAAAGAAGGAAATCGTATTCATTCGATGATTATTGTCTGAAATAACTTAATAGATTATCACTTCAATAAAATTATAAAATCATAATGCCTGTGATCACTGAAGTAAAGAGTGCTTTTATTTTGAAGCGGGAACTAAAAACTAAACATTGCATTGCATTTGAAGGCAATACTTTGAATGGAGATATCTTCCTTTGTCCATAATTGTAGCTGAAGTGTTTGAGTCAGAAGGTGTGCTTATTGCATAAGAAACTGATGTTGGCTTGTTTGTTAGGTGAACAATGCAGACTTTATTAGCTATTATATAGACACACTGGTTACACTGATTTTTATTCATCCTTTTGTTACCTGTTCCATGATTGATCATAATTTGATTAGCTAATAATTAAAACTTCTTCTTCTTTCACAAAGAATAAGCAAATGTATTAGTTTTATGGTCCACCAAGCAAATTTCATTGGTTTTTGTACATACTCAAACAGAACAGAAAAGAAAACCGACCATGACAAGGGTTTTTGATTGAACGGTTATTGTTTTACGCTGCATCAGTACAAAAAGGCTATAACGCGGCGAAAAATGACAAAGGCGGCCAATGCATAACAATTTTGTCTCACATAAAACCTTTGATACATGTAAGCAAAAATTCTTAATCCTAAGGGGAGGAAAAAATCTTATGTTAATAGAAGCTTAGGATATATTTATAAGATATTCAAAAGTTATGTACCTACTAACCTAGGTCTACCTGCTTAAACAAAAGTTTATGAAATCTGTCATTCATGATTTAATACCTCTTTTTTGACTAATGAATTCTTCATCTCTTGGTTTTGCTACAGCTGGTGTCGTAGTTGCTGGCAAATATGTATTTGTTGCTTCAGTTGTTTCCATGGCAATATTAGTTACTGAAATGAAAGAAAATCATTAATAAAATAGGTCTATAATTTCGGCAATGATGATCCAGCAAAATCATGACCATCTTCAAGTTTGTCATCTCCTGGGTAAAGATATTACCTATGTTTCTACAAACACAAATAACCAACGATAACAAAGTTTGCATTATGTTCCCAAATGTCTTTAAAACTGATATGCTTATTCAAGAAAAGATATCTAAAGTTTATATTAACATCACAACTGATAAAAAGATATCTAAAAGAATAGAAAAGAAAGGATATGGAGTATCCATCCATAAAACAAAATCAGTACATGCACAGCAAAAAAACACAAAAAGCAAAGGAACAGAGCTTTTATTACTGTGCTCTATCCCGAAGTCACAGTGACGCCTTGAAATCGGAGCAAAAACTCTCACCTCCCTGCAAGTTTAAGACGGCCCCTATAAGTTCATGCATCACAACTAATGAAAATAAATCTAAAATTCATGTTAACATTAACTAATGAAAAGATATCTTAATTTCATGTTAACATCACAACTGCCTGATTTGTAGTCAAACAGGTTCTAAACGTGTTAACTTGAAAAAAAGGAGAAGTTGGGTATACACCAATGAGACAGGAACCAGTCACAACAACAAAAAAACTCAAAACATCTTGAGGTCAATATACATGTAAGGTCTTCAGTAAGAGATAAATGTGTATAAGATATTCCAAGCTGTTTATTGCTTTGAGTTCAGAAACAAACTAAGTGGAAATGTTTTTTGTGGACAAAAACGAATGTTACCCTTCACTCCCATAAAAAAAAGGTACAACAGACACACTAATTCTAGTACTGTAATTAGAAATTTTATTGTTTATAGGTTAGGTTTTTAACTGCTTTGAATTATTTTTAAAACTATCTATGATATGACCCTCCTGACAACAACATCTATGTTACACTAGAAAGGTCGCTCACAAACATGTTTAACCCAGCAACATTCTTTATGTACCTGTCACAAGTCAGGAGCCCGTAGTTCAGTGGTTGTCGTTGGTTCATGTCTGTCATATTGCTTCTTCGTAAATTGTTTTGTTATGAATTAGGCCCTTTGTTTTCTCATTTGAAATGTTTCATACTATAATTGCTTACATCAACTTCATTTGAACTTTGGTAAATAGTTGTCTCTTTGGCAATCATACCACATCTTCTTATTTTTATATTGTCATGATAATTTAGAAAATATATGGTTAAGACATTGTGTGAAATCTTAAATTTGAAAGTGTTATAGCAACAAATTGAAAAAAAATGTCTACTATACCTATAAATTGACTTGACAACTGATACGAAACGATAGTAAGCTGTACACAAACGACAAAAGAAATGAAGTGGAATTTAAATTTAATGGGATGTTTTCGACACTGGCATGAATTTATATATCCTTTTTCGAAATATGCCTTTACGTCTTCAATCTGGGACTAAAAGAAGAGATATATTATCCCAATTCAAACCCAATGAATTCAGCGTTTGTTTTTATTTGAACTTTGTATATATACAGCTAATACAAACTTTATGATTTCCATGTTAAACATTTTAGTTTTTAATGTCTCTGTTTTGTAGATGCTGCATAGAATATGATGTTATTTGTAGATGCTGCAGAAAATATGATGTTGTTTTTAGATGCATAGAATGTTATAGTTTTTCTTAAGATACTGCATAGAATATGATGTGAGTACTTATTTGCGATAAGTTTCTATTTGGAACCCCTCCACATCCTTTTCTTCTAAAACTTTTAAGGTTAATTTTATGAAAGAATGTTATACAGATAAAACCTAACCTGCTTTTGTTGTAGCTGTAGTGGTGATTGGCGGTGTAACTGCCTCATCTGAAAACAAAGAAGAAGAAATAGAATACAATGTTAATGAGGTCAAATGTGTTTTAAACTGTTTATTGTCATAAAAATCGCCCAAAGAATTTATCCACCTATAAATATCTTTGTTTTTACCAGAAACGTAATATCGGCTTCTTTTATTCTTTTATCTATTTTAAAGGAGTAGGGGCTGTGTGGGCCTTATGTGGACCCCAATATCAAGTCCTCATTTTTCAAAATGCAAAGTGTTTCAATTTCATGAATAAACATGCAAGAAGTGAAATAAAACAATTTTGTTATTATTTCCTCTCAAACACCAAATTGGCCAAAAACAGTAAATTTGGTGTAAAAAAACCCAAGTGTAGGCAATGTAAACAAAGAACTCACAGGGTTTTGACAAACTACCGGTAAAATATTCAAGCAAATTATGTTAATTTTTTGTGTGTAAAATAAGACATATTTTCTTTTTATTTTTACATTGCTTGAACTGTGAATCAGTTTAATAAAACCCATTAAATACTAGTTTGAAATGATAATGGCCATATTCCGGTATATCGAACCTACATTTGTCAAGCTCATGTTGATATCATTGCATCTGAAATTTTGTTTATAAGCCTGTACAATTTTTTCTTGAACAAAGTCCGATACTAATTATTTATTATCAATGTCTGATTTTGTTAATGGTATGAATTTTTGTAAAGTGAAATAAAAATTCCAAGTGCTACATACCACAATATGGTGTATCACAATACTCCCATCTTTTGTTTACATCAGTTGTATAGCACCATGGACCATACGGCTCATTATCTGGATTACGACAATAGTTCTTCTGGTCAGACAGTGTCTCACTAAATCTATGTTTTTGAGGGGTTTGAGATGACCAAGCCTGACATAGACGACCTGATTTGGTTTGACTAATATTTCCTCTATAATTGGCTCCTATCAGATTCATTCTACACTTTAGACCTATGAGAAGAAAGACTTTTTTTCACTCAATGCAATTATGATGTTTCAGAGATTGGTACACAAAACGTGAAACATATTCAGTGTTATTTATACTTGACAAACATGCAATGCTGTACTGTTTCATATACTGTAAATTCATTTATTTTCGTGGGTACCCATTATCGTGTATATGTGATTTCATGGTTCTGCCAAAGTCTGCATACCAAACTATGGAAAATGTGTACTTCGTTGTACATTTAAATTTGCGGAAAAAAATCACAATTTCGAATTCCAAATAAAAAAAGTAAGGAAAAGCTGTCAGAGAAGTCAATTGGTGACTTGTTTTCCCTCAACCAATGTGTTCGTTTGTGATACAATCAAACAGCTTTTATGAAAAAATAGTTAACTGTTACCTCGTTAACTACATGATTGTCAGTTGTCTAGGCTGACAATTATGACAACCTTGAGTTACAACTGACACCGTGTCTTTGACAACTGATCATTACATAAGGTTTTCCCAAAATGTCGACAAGTATTGAAATATATCATAGAATAACACATACAACACAATACAACCCAAAGAGTAATTGAAACCACTTCTCTCCTCTCTGTCCTAGAAGTCACTTTCCTCCCCAAAATCCTAGATTTCTGTGGATTCATTTATTTCGTGGGTACAAGTTTTCGTGGATTGAGAGAAATGTGTATTTTCGTGGATATTTGTTTTCATGGTTTTGCCAAAGCCTATAGAAAATTTGTACTTCATTGTACATTTAAATTCGAGGTATACCTTTATCCCAAAAACCCGGAAAATTGCTAACCCATGAATAATGATGAATCAACAGTAGGCCCTTTTTTGTTATATTCTTATAACATTCAGCAGACTTAAAATAAGAAATATATCTCCAAAATATTCATTCATGAGATAAGCTTTATTTTGAAGAATTTCTATCTCATTTTTTAGACAACTATGTTAGCGATTTAATTCAAACAAACAAAATTTTACTGCTGCACATGAGGTAGAATATATGCAATGTAACATTTCTTGTAGAACATGACAATAAACTGTTTACACAGAGATATGTCTCGCCTGTAGGCATAATATTCAGAAAAAAGACCATCTGAAAGACAGCAACATTGCTTATTAGTTCAGTCGATGGAGCATGATCTAGTTGTCAGGGCATGAAAATGGTCGACAAACTGATATGTACTGACAGCAACGTAACTTTATAGAAAATATTGTTGTCTATTGTAAGCAGTTCCTATCAATGTAACTTGGGCAGAAAACTTAACATTGAAAATTGCTAATTAATTCAAAGTCACTGGACCATGTCCTAGGGGCAGGGCATCAAAATAGACGTCAAACTGATATGTACTGATAGTAATGCAACTTTATACAAAACATCATTGATCTATCACAAGTAAATCCTATCAAACTAACTTAAGCAGAAAACTTAACAATGAAAATTGCTAATTAATTCAAAGACACTGGGCCATGACTTAGGGGGCAGGGCCTCAAAATAGTCGTCAAACTGATATGTACTGGTAGTTATGTAACTTTATAGAAAACATCATTGATCTATCACAATATTTCAGGTAAAACTGAGTTAAGCAGAAAACTTAACATCAAACATTGCTTATTAATTGAAAGTGGCTGGTCCAAGACTTAGTGGGCAGGGCCTCGAAATAGTCACCAAACTCATATGTACTGATAGTAATTAATGCAACTTCATACAAAATATCATTGATCTACCACAAGTAGATCATATCAAACTAACCTAAGCAGAACACTTAACACTAAAAATTGCTCATTTATTCAATTGACCATGACCTAGGGGACAGGGTCTCAAAATAGTCGTCAAACTGATATGTACTGGTAGTAAATAAACTCATCATAGATACCAGGATTGAAATTTTGTAATTGCGCCAGACGCGCGTTTCGTCTTCAAAAGACGTATCAGTGACGCTCGAATCAATAAAAGTAAAAAGGCCAAATAAAGTACGAAGTTGAAGAGCATTGAGGACCAAAAATTCCTAAAAATTTTGCCAAATACATCTTAGGTAAACTATTCCTGAGGTAGAAAAGCCTAAGTATTTCAAAAAATTTAAAGTTTTGTAAACAGTTAATATATAATTATGACCATATCAATGATAATTCATGTCAGCACAGAAGTGCTGACTACTGGGCTGTTGATACCCTCGGGGAAAAAAACTCCACTAGCAGTGGCATCGACCCAGTGGTTGTAAATAAACTCATAATAGATACCAGGATTGAAATTTTGTAATTGCGCCAGACGCGCGTTTCGTCTACAAAAGACTCATCAGTGACGCTCAAATAAAAAAAAAAGTTAAAAAGGCCAAATAAAGTACGAAGTTGAAGAGCATTGAGGACCAAAAATTCCGAAAAGTTTTGCCAAATATAGTTAAGGTAATCTATTCCTGAGGTATAAAATCCTTAGTATTTCAAAAATTTAAAGTTTTGTAAACAGTTAATTTATAATTATGACCATATCAATGATAATTCATGTCAACACAGAAGTGCTAACTACTGGGCTAATAAAATAGGTTACAATTTCGGCAATGATGATCCAGCAAAATCATGACCTTCTTCAAGTTTGTCATCTCCTGGGTAAAGATATTACCTATGTTTCTACAAACACAAATAACCAACGATTACAAAGTTTGCATTATGTTCCCAAATGTCTTTAAAACTGATATGCTTATTCAAGAAAAGATATCTAAAGTTTATATTAACATCACAACTGATAAAAAGATATCTAAAAGAATAGAAAAGAAAGGATATGGAATATCCATCCATAAAACAAAATCAGTACATGCACAGCAAAAAAACACAAAAAGCAAAGGAACAGAGCTTTTATTACTGTGCTCTATCCCGAAGTCACAGTGACGCCTTGAAATCGGAGCAAAAACTCTCACCTCCCTGCAAGTTTAAGACGGCCCCTATAAGTTCATGCATCACAACTAATGAAAATAAATCTAAAATTCATGTTAACATTAACTAATGAAAAGATATCTTAATTTCATGTTAACATCACAACTGCCTGATTTGTAGTCAAACAGGTTCTAAACGTGTTAACGTGAAAAAAAGGAGAAGTTGGGTATACACCAATGAGACAGGAACCAGTCACAACAACAAAAAAACTCAAAACATCTTGAGGTCAATATACATGTAAGGTCTTCAGTAAGAGATAAATGTGTATAAGATATTCCAAGCTGTTTATTGCTTTGAGTTCAGAAACAAACTAAGTGGAAATGTTTTTTGTGGACAAAAACGAATGTTACCCTTCACTCCCATAAAAAAAAGGTACAACAGACACACTAATTCTAGTACTGTAATTAGAAATTTTATTGTTTATAGGTTAGGTTTCTAACTGCTTTGAATTATTTTTAAAACTATCTATGATATGACCCTCCTGACAACAACATCTATGTTACACTAGAAAGGTCGCTCACAAACATGTTTAACCCAGCAACATTCTTTATGTACCTGTCACAAGTCAGGAGCCCGTAGTTCAGTGGTTGTCGTTGGTTCATGTCTGTCATATTGCTTCTTCGTAAATTGTTTTGTTATGAATTAGGCCCTTTGTTTTCTCATTTGAAATGTTTCATACTATAATTGCTTACATCAACTTCATTTGAACTTTGGTAAATAGTTGTCTCTTTGGCAATCATACCACATCTTCTTATTTTTATATTGTCATGATAATTTAGAAAATATATGGTTAAGACATTGTGTGAAAGCTTAAATTTGAAAGTGTTATAGCAACAAATTGAAAAAAAATGTCTACTATACCTATAAATTGACTTGACAACTGATACGAAACGATAGTAAGCTGAACACAAACGACAAAAAAAATGAAGTGGAATTTAAATTTAATGGGATGTTTTCGACACTGGCATGAATTTATATATCCTTTTTCGAAATATGCCTTTACGTCTTCAATCTGGGACTAAAAGAAGAGATATATTATCCCAATTCAAACCCAATGAATTCAGCGTTTGTTTTTATTTGAACTTTGTATATATACAGCTAATACAAACTTTATGATTTCCATGTTAAACATTTTAGTTTTTAATGTCTCTGTTTTGTAGATGCTGCATAGAATATGATGTTATTTGTAGATGCTGCAGAAAATATGATGTTGTTTTTAGATGCATAGAATGTTATAGTTTTTCTTAAGATACTGCATAGAATATGATGTGAGTACTTATTTGCGATAAGTTTCTATTTGGAACCCCTCCACATCCTTTTCTTCTAAAACTTTTAAGGTTAATTTTATGAAAGAATGTTATACAGATAAAACCTAACCTGCTTTTGTTGTAGCTGTAGTGGTGATTGGCGGTGCAACTGCCTCATCTGAAAACAAAGAAGAAGAAATAGAATACAATGTTAATGAGGTCAAATGTGTTTTAAACTGTTTATTGTCATAAAAATCGCCCAAAGAATTTATCCACCTATAAATATCTTTGTTTTTACCAGAAACGTAATATCGGCTTCTTTTATTCTTTTATCTATTTTAAAGGAGTAGGGGCTGTGTGGGCCTTATGTGGACCCCAATATCAAGTCCTCATTTTTCAAAATGCAAAGTGTTTCAATTTCATGAATAAACATGCAAGAAGTGAAATAAAACAATTTTGTTATTATTTCCTCTCAAACACCAAATTGGCCAAAAACAGTAAATTTGGTGGAAAAAAACCCAAGTTTAGGCAATGTAAACAAAGAACTCACAGGGTTTTGACAAACTACCGGTAAAATATTCAAGCAAATTATGTTAATTTTTTGTGTGTAAAATAAGACATATTTTCTTTTTTTTTTTACATTGCTTGAACTGTGAATCAGTTTAATAAAACCCATTAAATACTAGTTTGAAATGATAATGGCCATATTCCGGTATATCGAACCTACATTTGTCAAGCTCATGTTGATATCATTGCATCTGAAATTTTGTTTATAAGCCTGTACAATTTTTTCTTGAACAAAGTCCGATACTAATTATTTATTATCAATGTCTGATTTTGTTAATGGTATGAATTTTTGTAAAGTGAAATAAAAATTCCAAGTGCTACATACCACAATATGGTGTATCACAATACTCCCATCTTTTGTTTACATCAGTTGTATAGCACCATGGACCATACGGCTCATTATCTGGATTACGACAATAGTTCTTCTGGTCAGACAGTGTCTCACTAAATCTATGTTTTTGAGGGGTTTGAGATGACCAAGCCTGACATAGACGACCTGATTTGGTTTGACTAATATTTCCTCTATAATTGGCTCCTATCAGATTCATTCTACACTTTAGACCTATGAGAAGAAAGACTTTTTTTCACTCAATGCAATTATGATGTTTCAGAGATTGGTAAACAAAACGTGAAACATATTCAGTGTTATTTATACTTAACAAACATGCAATGCTGTACTGTTTCATATACTGTAAATTCATTTATTTTCGTGGGTACCCATTATCGTGTATATGTGATTTCATGGTTCTGCCAAAGTCTGCATACCAAACTATGAAAAATGTGTACTTCGTTGTACATTTAAATTTGCGGAAAAAATCACAATTTCGAATTCCAAATAAAAAAAGTAAGGAAAAGCTGTCAGATAAGTCAATTGGTGACTTGTTTTCCCTCAACCAATGTGTTCGTTTGTGATACAATCAAACAGCTTTTATGAAAAAATAGTTAACTGTTACCTCGTTAACAACATGATTGTCAGTTGTCTAGGCTGACAATTATGACAACCTTGAGTTACAACTGACACCGTGTCTTTGACAACTGATCCTTTCATAAGGTTTTCCCAAAATGTCGACAAGTATTGAAATATATCATAGAATAACACATACAACACAATACAACCCAAAGAGTAATTGAAACCACTTCTCTCCTCTCTGTCCTAGAAGTCACTTTCCTCCCCAAAATCCTAGATTTCTGTGGATTCATTTATTTCGTGGGTACAAGTTTTCGTGGATTGAGAGAAATGTGTATTTTCGTGGATATTTGATTTCATGGTTTTGCCAAAGCCTATAGAAAATTTGTACTTCATTGTACATTTAAATTCGAGGTATACCTTTATCCCAAAAACCCGGAAAATTGCTAACCCATGAATAATGATGAATCAACAGTAGGCCCTTTTTTGTTATATTCTTATAACATTCAGCAGACTTAAAATAAGAAATATATCTCCAAAATATTCATTCATGAGATTAGCTTTATTTTGAAGAATTTCTATCTCATTTTTTGGACAACTATGTTAGCGATTTAATTCAAACAAACAAAATTTTACTGCTGCACATGAGGTAGAATATATGCAATGTAACATTTCTTGTAGAACATGACAATAAACTGTTTACACAGAGATATGTCTCGCCTGTCGGCATAATATTCAGAAAAAAGACCATCTGAAAGACAGCAACATTGCTTATTAGTTCAGTCGCTGGAGCATGATCTAGTTGTCAGGGCATGAAAATAGTCGACAAACTGATATGTACTGACAGCAACGTAACTTTATAGAAAATATTGTTGTCTATTGTAAGCAGTTCCTATCAATGTAACTTGGGCAGAAAACTTAACATTGAAAATTGCTAATTAATTCAAAGTCACTGGACCATGTCCTAGGGGCAGGGCATCAAAATAGACGTCAAACTGATATGTACTGATAGTAATGCAACTTTATACAAAACATCATTGATCTATCACAAGTAAATCCTATCAAACTAACTTAAGCAGAAAACTTAACAATGAAAATTGCTAATTAATTCAAAGACACTGGGCCATGACTTAGGGGGCAGGGCCTCAAAATAGTCGTCAAACTGATATGAACTGGTAGTAATGTAACTTTATAGAAAACATCATTGATCTATCACAATATTTCAGGTAAAACTGAGTTAAGCAGAAAACTTAACATCAAACATTGCTTATTAATTGAAAGTGGCTGGTCCAAGACTTAGTGGGCAGGGCCTCGAAATAGTCACCAAACTCATATGTTCTGATAGTAATTAATGCAACTTCATACAAAATATCATTGATCTACCACAAGTAGATCATATCAAACTAACTTAAGCAGAACACTTAACACTAAAAATTGCTCATTTATTCAATTGACCATGACCTAGGGGACAGGGTCTCAAAATAGTCGTCAAACTGATATGTACTGGTAGTAAATAAACTCATCATAGATACCAGGATTGAAATTTTGTAATTGCGCCAGACGCGCGTTTCGTCTTCAAAAGACGTATCAGTGACGCTCGAATCAATAAAAGTAAAAAGGCCAAATAAAGTACGAAGTTGAAGAGCATTGAGGACCAAAAATTCCTAAAAATTTTGCCAAATACATCTTAGGTAAACTATTCCTGAGGTAGAAAAGCCTAAGTATTTCAAAAAATTTAAAGTTTTGTAAACAGTTAATATATAATTATGACCATATCAATGATAATTCATGTCAGCACAGAAGTGCTGACTACTGGGCTGTTGATACCCTCGGGGAAAAAAACTCCACTAGCAGTGGCATCGACCCAGTGGTTGTAAATAAACTCATAATAGATACCAGGATTGAAATTTTGTAATTGCGCCAGACGCGCGTTTCGTCTACAAAAGACTCATCAGTGACGCTCAAATAAAAAAAAAAGTTAAAAAGGCAAAATAAAGTACGAAGTTGAAGAGCATTGAGGACCAAAAATTCCGAAAAGTTTTGCCAAATATAGTTAAGGTAATCTATTCCTGAGGTATAAAATCCTTAGTATTTCAAAAATTTAAAGTTTTGTAAACAGTTAATTTATAATTATGACCATATCAATGATAATTCATGTCAACACAGAAGTGCTAACTACTGGGCTGGTGATACCCTCGGGGAATAAAAACTCCACCAGCAGTGGCATCGACCCAGTGGTTGTAAATAAACTCATCATAGATACCAGGATTGCAATTTTGTAATTGCGCCAGACGCGCGTTTCGTCTACAAAAGACTCATCAGTGACGCTCGATTCAAAAAAAGTTAAAAAGGCCAAATAAAGTACGAAGTTGAAGAGCAATGAGGACCAAAAATTCATAAAATTTTTGCCAAATACAGCTAATGTAATTTATTCCTGAGGTAGAAAAGCATTAGTATTTCAACAATTTAAAGTTTTGTAAACAGTTAATTTATAATTATGACCATATCAATGATAATTCATGTCAACACAGAAGTGCTGACTACTGGGCTGGTGATACCATCGGAGAATAAAAACTCCACCAGCAGTGGCATCGACCGAGTGGTTGTAAATAAACTCATCATAGATACCAGGATTGAAATTGTGTAATTGCGCCAGACGCACGTAATGCATTTTTATAGAAAATATCATTGATCTATCACAAGAATTTCCTGTCAAACTGACTTAAGCAGAAAATTTAACATTAAAAATTGCTTATTCATTGAAAGTGGCTGGACCATGACTTAGGGGGCATGGCCTCGAAATAGTCACCAAACTGATATGAACTGATAGTAATTTAACTTCATACAAAAAATCATTGATCTACCACAAGTAGATCGTATCAAACTAACTTAGCAGAAAACTTAACATTGAAAATTGCTAATCAATTCAAAGTCAATGGACCATGTTCTAGGGGGGACAGGGCCTCACAATAGTTGTCAAACTGAAAATTAATGATAGTAATATGACCTCGTACAAAATATCATTGATCTTTGACAAGAAGATCCTATCAAACTAACTTAAGCAGAAAACTTTACATTGAAAATTGCTAATTCATTTAAAGTCACTGGACCATGTCCTAGAAGGCAGTGCCTCAAAATAGTCCTTAAACTGAAATGTACTGATAGTAATGCAACTTTATACAAAATATCATTGATCTGTCACAAGTAGATACAATCAAACTAACTTAAGCAGAAAACTTAACAACTGTTGACGCCGTCATCATCGTCGTAGTTGCCGTCGCCGTAGCCGTAGCCGGAAAAGCAATTCATATGTCTCGCTTTCCGCAACTTTCGTCGCAGGCGAAACAAACATTAAGAGTGCAATTTTCCTGTGCATTGAAAAAGTGCAATATCACTTCAAAATGCCAATGTTTACACCAGTCTAATATTGTGTGAAAATATTGCCAAACAGTAAAAGGGTAATTGCTAGAAATATTGATAAATATTATCCCTTGTAGATGCAAATTAAATACTTCTGCACTTTCAAGCTCTACTATGCAATCTTTTGATATGCTGTAAACAATTGTATATAAGCAAATTCATATATATTATAAACTAGGTGGAACGGTTTTTGTGGACCTAATGTCTCCCCTTCTTCTATAGGAGTCACTTCAGAAAAAAAAAATGCACGACAAACACATTGTAGTACTGTAAAGGTATTGTCATAACGATTAACAATATATATGGCCTCATTGGCAATCATACCAGATCTTCTTTTCTTTATATTACTGGGGTTGAAACTTCATTGTTTTCAACATTTGTAACAATTTGTGATATGAGGGTGTGGGGTCATGACCACCAGTCCCTAGTCATGGATTGTTTTTATGGTGCACGAAAAAGGTATTAACATGGTAATTCAGAACACATATGGTTTAGGTTGGTATTTACAAACTTTTTAATACATTTAACAATTTACAGTAAAGGAGAGTGGGGCATGACCCCAAGGTCAACACATATGGTGCACTGTAAAGATGTGGTCATGACAATTAATATTTACTAGTAGTTGAGAGGTTGAGGATCTGAACAGTTTTGAAGATATTCAACATTTTATATGAGTTGGGCATGGTATATTCTCCTCGAAGCACAAGAAAGGTCTGATTGTGGCAATCAAGTATTAAAATATGGATTATATATTGGTATCTGAACCATTTTTAAGATATTTAACAATTTATTATATGAAGGAGTTTGAACATGAAACCCAGGGCCAAACCCTTAGATGCACTGAAAAGGTCATGTCATGGCAAACAAAATACGTGGTTTTCATGGTTTGGAATGATTATGACAAAAAAATATCTTAAATTTCTGTAATTTTGATATCAGAGCTTCACTAAGGTAGTATACAAACCTGTTTGACCACTACAAATAAATGGTCTTTCATAATTCTGACAATTGATATCATTCCATGTCCCATCTGGTCTCATTTCCACACATTCCTCTTCCGTACTACGCCGTGATGCTGAAGGCTCCCCACTGTTCCAGTTTTCAAATGTCTTTTGAAATGATTCTACCCAAGACCAAGCTAAAAATATTAATGATGCAAATTATAAGACGACATATGAAAACAGATATATCAACTATCAACATACTTCAGGTAAAAAATATCATTACTTTCGGTAGTCACTTTTTTAAAAAGTCTGAGTACAGATTTTAAGATAAAATTGAGAATGGAAATGGGGAATGTGTCAAAGAGACAACAACCCGACCATAGAACAGACAACAGCAGAAGGTCACCAACAGGTCTTCAATTTTAAGAGAATGCAAATATCAATTATGGTTAGAGTATATAATGCTATTGTGATGTCATCAAAATGATATCATACATTTTAGTGAAAATAATCACAGTTCCTTGCAAAACATAGAGCTATTTCCTAGAACGTTATAAAATTCTTAAATTGTATACAGAAGAAGTGTCGCTCAAATTAAGATTTACCCAACAAAGTATGAATAAAACACATCCTTGTATGTTCTTTTATTTTCCATTTATTAGTCTATTGATAAGAGTTTAAAGGGGTAGCATAGACATATATCAAATCTTTTTGTTAAACATGCTACATATCTATTTGCCATCAGTGGTTGTTTAATGTCAAACAGTACATTTTAAGGAATTTCATAACTTCAACTTATACTGTTGCAAATTGGAGAACATAGTGATACATTTTTCACTTTCTGCCCAAAATTATACTCTCTCTTTTGTTGACTAACAAACTTGACATAGACTTACAATAAGAATATCTATTCAGTTTGCTTAATCCAATCCAAACTTTCAGTCTGCTTCCAGCCAGTTTTTGGATCAAGTTAATCAAATAATCTATTTGATCAAGGCTTTGTATGCTAGTCAATGTTAAACCTTTTTTATCACATTCTTTCTTTGCTTTGATCCATGTCAATGGATTATGTAGAATTGGATAATAGCATTTGTCACCAAATACATAACCACCTTTCTGGCAAGTGTTCTGATCTGCTTCTTTTGGTAGTGATTCTGAATAGAAAAAAAAAAACACTTTTTTCCCTATTTTGTCATTTAAATTCATTTATCCTGCAATGTTCTTAGACAAAACATAAAGAATTAGCTTTGGGATGTTGGGAAATATTCACAGTATTCGTATTTAAGAACTAGGAAACTTACCCTTCTTAAATATTTCAGTGACCATTTATGCGAATGCACAAGGCCAAAATATGAAGTTGTATCTTGCCCTTCAAATCCAGATGTGAGAAATAACACCTACTTAAAGACATAAAAGGATTATTGGACTTACAGGCTGGAATAATAAAACATTTCAGGGATCATTTAAGCGTACAGTACAAGGCCGAAATATGAAAATGTATCTTGCCGTTCAAATCCAGATGTGAGAAATAACACCTACTTAAAGACATAAGAGGTTTACATGACTTATAGGCTGGAATAATTAAACATTTTTTTTTAAACAGTGAAATAAAGTTAATTCAGGTAAAATGACCCTGGACATCTATGAAACCTTAATATAATAAATATTTGAAAAGAAAGAAAATGCCAAATAAAGTCTTATTTTCCACAGCACATCTATAAAATATAACATGATTATGTTTTTTAAGTTAAACTTGTCAAACGTACATGCTTTCTGTCGATTGGGAATTTCTAAAGTTGGTGTTATATTTTTAGTTATTTCTACTGATTTTATTAACCATGAAAGAATTGAAACAAATTAAAGCCTGCCTTGTATTGAAGACATTGAACTCTGCTGTCTGTTTTGATAATTGTTTGTTGATTTGGAAGACATCTGCCGATATAAAGCTAATATTTCTTTTAATTCAAATCAAAACATAATTTTCTAATATTATTAATACATACGTTAACTTTGTATTTTGTGCTTACACTGACCAATTTGCACTGACTTACTTACTTTTATTGATCTGACATAAAGCTGGAAGTTTGGTATCACAATCTTTATCTGTCCAAAAATCTTCTCCGACAGCTATACAAGGCTTACTTGGCAAATAATCTGAATTCCAATCAGTGTACATTACAGGCCAACCATTACTCCATTTATAAGTTATACCATCCTGAAAATGAATTGGAATTATAGTTACGTTTATTCAATCAACAAAAAATAATGCACTGAAAATAACATAGATTTACAAACTACTATAGATTCTTTTAATCTTTTAAGTGTGACAAAAGACAGATGGAAAATAAAACTAAACACCAGCTCCCTTATAAGCAAAGATACTGTAAATTCAGAAATTTATTTTAATATTGGTATTTCGCTACGTGAAAGATTTAGCAAAAAACAAAAAAAAAATCGTTCTAAATTTTCATAGCATTATTTGTTTGAACCATTTCTTGAAATCTCGAATAATACATTTTCATTTTTGTTAAAAAATCACAATTACAAATGCACAAACAAATTTCTGAATTAACAGTAGTTACTTGTTAAATTTTGATGCGAAAGTTCATAAAAAAAAAAAACCAAACATCATTTTTAGCCTGTCCAAAATTAATATTTCACTATTATTGATTTGAGCATACAAAACATTCATCCAATTTACTTTATAACTAACCTTAGAATTCATATTGTTGAGGCCGATCCAAAATGGTAATGATGACTTGTTATACGTGAGATAACTAACAAAACTTTTCTCTTGAAAATTGAGTATAGATGCTAAGCTGCCTCCGTCTTCTTGACATCTTGACAACGAAGTATTCCAATCATTAGTTGCTTCAAATAATTTATAACACATTTGATCATATTTTTTATATCCTAGTGGACAGTACACAGATTCAGAAGTATCTATAGGGAGAAATGGATCTGCAATAGAAATTACAAGAGATTCATGTCTTCAGAATGTCTTGGAAATCACGTTTATGCTAAAATTCTATTCTAATAAAAATGGTCTAAAAGTCTATTCTGCTTAGAATATTTTGCCTGAATTCTATTCAGTTTAGAATATTTTGTCTAATATTCTCCTCTTAGATTTTTTAAAATCACTAAATTATTAGCAAAATTTAATTGGAAATATTCCTGAATTCCAATGGCAGTTCTCCTGGAAATTTACTTATATCATGTGGTTTTAAGTATTTTGCAAAATTTAAAGGCTCTATATATATTCTTTGTTTTTCTATTATATTAAAGGAGTTTGTCTCTCGTGCTGTGTGGACGCCGTAGAAAGTGTTCCCGTGCTTGAGGTGTATGCTCTTTTGTATTTTTAATGTTATTGTGTATTTATTCTCTTATGTGTGCCACATCATTCTCTCAATATTAGGCTAGTTTGTGAATTAAAATTTAAGTAGACGCACACCACTTATTCTAGGCAATCATTCCTATCGACGTTAACTTTTTCACTTCTAAACATTTATGGGGGTCCGGGATCAATATACCGTTATTTACACATCATACCGTACTGGTTACCGGAACTTTGGATACACCAAACCAGGTACTTCATATCTGAGAAACAGGCAGTATATGCCCTCAATTTTAGATTTCATTCATTCATTTTTGTATTATTCAAAATCATCAGTCAGTATGTTTTTTACAAGGATCACAAGTCCTTCACCTTTCATTTGATACACCAATTACTAAAATAAATTCTACAAAGTTTGATATTTACACCTATGCGTAGAAACTAGTTTGTTTTAAATATGTACTACTTTCCAGTATGTTCTTTTCTGACCTGGCCCTATTTGGTGGTGTTACATCTTACAAAGTCTATCCGAATCATTTTGCAAAGAATTCCGGGCAAGCCGGTGCTAGGGGCCGTCTTAAACTTGCATGATATGAGGATTTTTTTTTTGCTTCGTGTGAATGGCATTACTGTGACTTTCAGATGACGAACAGCAATAAAAGCGCTGTGATTTGTTTTTTGTGTGTATTTTGCTGTGCATCTACAGATTTTCTGTCATGGATGGATACCCCATTTCCTTTGTTTTTCTATTATGGTCACATCAAACTAAATTTTTTATTCATTAATAAATAATTTTGTTGATATATTTCCCAGGGACATCACTTTTTGTTGGTAGTAGACATCAAAAGAAAAAAAACTTAACCTGTTTAGTGCCAGAGAAGATGGATATATGAATAAATAGTTTCAATACTATGTGTTCGTCCTATTTCACTGCAGGGCCTCGTTGTCCGAGTGGTCATAGAAGTTCATCATCTGCATCGCTAGCATGTCTACACTAAATAGTTTGAACCGTGCACGTGGCAGGTGCATTCGACTACCAATCTTTATAGACTACGATTGCCAGTTTTCCTGGCGAAGGCCAGTGGTTCTCACTGGGCATCCCGGCTTCTTACACCAACGAAAATAGGATTGCCAGTTTTCCTGGCGAACGTCAGTGGTGTGTTTGAGCTTTTGACTTTGCCAATTGTTAAGGGACTTCCGTTTTGAATTTTCCTTGGAGTTCGGTATTTTTGTTGTTTTACTTTTTACATGTATCATGTATGTTATATTTTCCATCTGAAATCAAAATTTCATCAATCAATCATGAATCCACCAAGGATTCCGGCAATCCTAAATAAAAACGAAAGTGACTATCACTGCAAACTGATACTCCCTCATCTGCACAGTTATTGAGTGAAAACAATTTTATTGCAAGAGTTAAAAATACTAGTTTGTTTTGAGGATCGAATACACATGGAGTATTATTGACAAAATTTTATCTGTATACATGTGTTATAATTTATAGTGGGATACCATTTGACTTACAAAAATGTCTGTATTTAGTAATAGTGACCTTTACCTATGACCTGTTGACCCAAAAAACTTCCTCTTTTCTATAACTTCCATATATATAAGGTTCATTGGAATCAGGAAAGGGAAAATCAAGCTATCATTCAGAAACCATCGGTACATTTTGTTCTATTTTTAGTAGCAGTAACCTTTGACTTTTACCTTAAACAAAAATAGGTTTTTTGTGCTAATATTATCCATCTTTATATGTTTTATTCCAATCAAGCAAGGAAATTCATGCTACAAGCCAGAAACCTTTTACCAAACAAATCTGTCTTAATAACAGTGATTTTGACCGTTGAACTTAAGATCGATAGACTCCTTTTCCTTCACTATATCTTCCATCTGTATGTTTCATTCTAATCAGGCAAATGATAATTGAGTAACCATCCGCAAACCACGTGTTTATGCTCAAGAATTTTTTTAAAGAGCACAACAAATATGGAACATCAATATTCTCTGTTATATCAGTAAAAATAAAATACAGCTGACAAATTAAAAAAAAATGACATTATATTAATTTAACAAAAGAACTATTAATACTTTGTCTGAAGCAAAACTTACTCTGTAACCCCTGACAGATAAAATACAAAGTTGAACTGCATCTCTCTTTTTTCCATTGTCCAAAGTTCTCGTTGTTCACAAAAATATCAACACAATCGCCCTATACAAAAGTAAACAAATATATCAACACAAACCTAAACAAAAGTCAACAAATATATCAACACAATGCTCCTTTACAATAATCAATAAATATATCAGCACAATGATCCTATACCATAGTCAATAAATATATCAACACAATGATCCTTCACCATATTCAATAAATATTTCAACTCAATGATCCTTTAAATAGCTAAATAAAGTAAATAAATATATCAACACAATGATCCTTTACAATAGACAAACAAATATATCAACGCAAGGCTCCTATACAAAAGTCAACTCTTCAGATTCTTTAAACAAAAGACAACAAATATATCAACACTTCAGATTCTTTAAACAAAAGACAACAAATATATCAACACACCGTTCCTACATAAAAGTCAACAAATATATGAACATACATGTACTATTCCTATACGGAAGTCAACAAAAAGATCAACCCAAGGATCCTATACAAAAATTGACAAATACAATGCTCCTATACAGAAGTCAACAAATATATGAAACCACTGTAAAAATATCAACACAATACTCCTTAACAAAAGTCAACAAATATATTCTCCTTTAAAATAGACAAAAGAATACATCAACACAATGCTCCTGAAGTGAAGTCATTAAATATATCAACACAGTGATCCTGTACAGAAGTCATCAAATATATCAACACAATGCACCTGTACAGAAGTCATCAAATATATCAACGCAATGCTCCTGTACAAAAGTCATCATATATATCAACACAATGCTCCTGTACAGAAGTCATAAAAAAAACAACACAATGCTCCTTCACATAGGTCAAGAAATAAATCGACACAATGCTCCTTAAAGATGTAAACCTCTGAGGAGCCAAACATTTCTAGAATTAAACTTTTTTTCTAAACCTTATTTTTGGGTTTATATGACTAAGAAAATAATTGATGAAGAAAAAAATCATAAGGTGCTGCACTTATTTTTTTTTGCTACGGCCATTTGAAAGTACCCCATTTTTATTATTTCCAATTTTTAATCAATTTTTACCCATTTTTGGGCTATTACCATGAAAAAAATCACAGTTTTACCATTTAACTTTTTTTCATACTTCACTGTGGACTATTTTGAATAAATTTAACTTAAAAAATCTATAGGTAGGTATTAATATAAGAAAGTTTTATAAAATTTTGTTGCTTCTTGATGTCAAGTTGATCATGCTGTAAATTTTGTAAATTTGGGATTTTTCTCTTCTTTTTTTTCAAACAAAAAGCATATTATATCAATTTCTTTGTTATGAATGATTAAAAAAATACATATCTAAGAATTTTGAAAAGAAAAAAATGATATGGGATGTACATATTTTTGGTAAAATCATTTCTTTGTACACTTCACCCGTTTTCTCAACATTTTGGCTGATGACACTGACTGGATTGCTCATAAAAATTGAAAATTTCATTACTCAAAAACTACTTGTAAGTACATAATTTTTTCACCTAGTTTAGTTTGATTATAATACTTTTTAAATTCAAAGATATTTTCCACTTGTATCATATGTTTTGGAAATAATTCACGAACGAGATTTTAACGAGACTGAAACATCAGAAGAATGCATCCTTAACAAAGGTCAATAAGTATATCAACACAATGCTCCTATTTTAATAGTCAACAAAAAAATATGAACATAAAGCTCGTATACTTAAGTCAGCACTTATAGAAATGCTGATTCTATATAAAAAAAGACAACAAATGTTTTAACACACTGTTCCTATACGGAAGTCAACAATGTTATCATCATTCAAATGCCAACAAATTTATCACCACAATGTTCTGATAAAGAAGTCAACAAATACATCACAAAAATGTTCTTCAAGAAAAGTAAACAAATATATCACTAATATATAATAGTCAACAAAAACTCGCCACAATGTTCTTGTATAAATGTTTACTTATATATCACCAAAAGTTCCTATAAAAAGACAGCAAATAAATTAGCCAACACATAAACAAGAAATGAGCTGCCAAATTGACAGCAAACTAGGTTTTCTATAATTTGAAAGGCGCTTTCAGGCTTTTTGACCTGTCACATTCTATGCCTATTTTCAATCAATCAAGGACCATAAATCCTGAACGGCAAAAAAATAATCGTAATTATCCAACTTGACCACCATTTAGTCATCAGTAACAGCATGTTAAAGCATAATTGCACGAAAAGGACATAAAGTGCCTATTTTCCAAATGATCAAGGACCATAGCTCCTGAGCGGGTAAAGTGAAAATCGTCAATTTTGAACTTAACCTCCATTTTGTCATCAGTAACAACATATTATAATTTGAAACCAAATTTGTATATCTCCAATGTCTAAAATGCTACATTTTCCCTCTGAAAAACGGCAAATTTCGAAATTCTTCCTGAACGGGAAGGTCGATAATTTGCTATCAATCGAATCATTTACAGCTATCAAAACATAATTTTGACACTACTCTTATTGGAAGACAACAAATCGTTAATTATCTCGTTAATTGTTGCATACAAGTGTTGAGCTTGACATACAATGTAATATCCTGATTTATTTATTTTGTCGTTTGCAAATATCAGCTATCCGATTAAAATCATTTTAAAACAATTTGAACCTCTTAACACATATCTGTTGGAGAGATACAAGTCGCTTAACTATTTTGAATCATTTAATGTTGTCATCACTTAAATTCCATGTGCTCTATAAATTTCGCAGAATGTAAACCACAGTAAATTATCCTTTCTCTTTATCTTCCTCCTGTGTATTGGAGCTTATAAGCTATAAATGACTCATCATAGATACCAGGAGTTAACTGATTTCTTTTAATAGTTAGGGTTTATAAAATTCATTGATAAAAAATAGTGTGAATGAAACAATTAGAGGGCATTGCTTTATATTGATGTTTGAAGAAAAGTTAATATTTAACAGATACAATGAAGTTAAAATTAAAACATAAATTAACTTTTAAAAAATTTTCAGCAAATACTTCACAGTTGTTATTATTTAAATTAAATTTGTATATGTTATAGAATATATAAAACCTCTAAATACTAATATTCAACCACATAAAAGCGTGTACGCGTTATGACCTGACATTTTTCAGAGGTTGACAGGTATGACTATGCACTATATGTTTCATGTACTAGAAGCAAAGTTTTCATTGTATTCGTTGGAAAATTGAAAATGATTTTACTTCTTAAATGTCACGTCATAAAACATGCAAAACGAACCCTTGTACGCAAATTTTCAAAAAAGACATATTTTCTCTCTTCATGATCTTGTCATTTGTTTAACTATGATTTATTAAATGTGATAATAGCCATCAGATATTTATTTGAAACTTTAGATAAAAACCAAGAACCATATTGTGGCCTTATCGAACCTACTGTAAATTCAGATATTATTGTGTGCATTTATTATGGCAATTTTAAGGAATGGACACACATGCCAGAATAACTATTGCGATTATATTATTCTTATTATTGCGATACTCAACCAGTCGTATTATTCGCAATAATGAAAACATCGCAACAACTTATGATTTTATAATACTTCTTTATTCACGTAAGGAGCAGATTTAGCAGGGTGGGGCACTGGGGTATACGTGCCTGTGTTGATTGACTGGGGCACTTAGTAAGATATTAACCCAATTTATATAATCATCAATAATGTAGAAAAGCATTTATCATAAACGGACAACTCAGACATATTTGAACTTAAAGAAATTATATAAATTCATTTCCCTATCAGATTGGTGACCTTATTAATTCTCAACTAAGTGTAACGTTACAAAACAAAAAAAAAAGTATATATAAGATATCCTTTCATTTTAATTTCTTTTAACAATTTACCGATTCTGACCAATGAGACACGATAGGCTTACAATTGCATACACTAAATACTTTCCAAGGTGGATTATATTGCCCAATACTAGAGAGAATAAAGATTTTAATATTTAACCTCAAAATAATAATGCATCATTTTTTTATTCTTCAATAATATATTCATTTGATCATTTATATAATACCATTTTCTTTTCCTCGATTGTGACTCTCCAGGATGAGACTTATCACCGAGTATGAATTATCCATGAGCAACTGGACAGGAGCCAAATGTGCAGCGGGATAAACTTACCATTCTTTGCTCAATGAATTAGCAGTTATCGCACCGATATATTTGTGAAGTTTGTGTTACTAAGCCTTTGGTTTTCTGTTTCTGTTTCTTTTCTTTTTTTTTTGCCATGGTTATTTCAAATTTATTTTCGACATATGATTTTTTACTATCCTTTTTATAACTTATCTCTCATTTTTATTAGGTTCCAAGACGTGTGAATAAGTTGTGATACAGTGAAAATGTCCTGATTAATTGTTATTTGTTTCATGTCTAGTGGCAACTATATTATAAATTTTCAGGTAACAAATTCCAAATAAATCTTTTGGGTGGACATGAAAAGTCACTTGTAAGACAAGGATGAGAGACCGGAAATATGTACCAGCACTGGAAAATGCAAACATGTTGAATAGAGGCAAATAGTTGCAATCGGCCAAGAAGGGAACCATGAAGTGTTGTTAAAAGGGTATCTTAACTTGCAGATACACACTTTCCTCATATAAGGCTTCAGATTTACAATCACAATTTGAACTGGACATATCTTGAGCTGTCTTTTGTGTTTTTAAGTTGCAGTTTCATTAATGCATACCCTACATATTCTTCTGTAACTACAATTCTTCAACATTTTTTAATCATTATTATATCAGTAATCTAAATATGAACATTTTTCTCTTTAAGGCGACATATTCTTATATCACACCAGTAGTTGTTCATTCTGTACCAATAAATTCCCATACCACACTAGAACATTATTTCTGTTTCATATCCATATATTAGCTTTCACAATAGACCATTTTCATTTCGTAACAACAGATCTAATTCTAAACTAGTTTTCTTCATTTCATAGCAATACATTCACATTCCACACTAGACGTTTTTATTTCATTCCATATATCAATAGGTTACTTTTTCACACTAACAGATTCCCATTCCACACTAGAATTTTTTTTCATTTTATACCAACAGGTTGGCATTTCACACTAAGTATTTTTTTATTATGTCATACAAATACATTCCCATTCTACACTAGAACATTTTTACTACATACAAAAAGGTTACTATTCCATACTAGAATTTCATACAAATAGATTCTTATTCCACACTTAAAGTTTTTCCACATTTCATATTAAAATTTTTTTACATTTTACTTACATTATTTCTATCAGATTCTAAAGAGTTCCAATTAGTGTATGACACTTCTGAACCATCATCCCAAGTATACTTAACGTAGGGATGTCGATCTGTCAGTCCTATCCAGACCATCTCAAGGCTGTCATACAACATACTGCTTATAAACACTACAAACATATATTACACTGATGCAAGGTCGTATAAAATCTATTCTATGGCATACTGTTTTTACAGAAAAAATCATAAGATCACATGAAATTAAACCAATCACACACCATGTACAACAAATTACAGAATCACCATTGAAGCAAAAGTAGAGCTGAGTTCTTACTAGATTTACCTTGTTTATCAAGTTTTTTTTTCTTCAGAAAACAAAATCCCACATTGTTATAGTACTTATATTAGTTATAATTGCATCTTGGTTCAAAAGATATTATCCAAAAAATTAAATTTTACACATGTTTCTGCCCTTTGTTGCTGCTGTAACCTTGACCATTGCTCTGATGACCTCGAAATCAAGATTGATTGGTGCTTGCTAAACGTCCGAGAAAGGGTCTTTATCTCCCTCAAGTGCAATATAATTGGCTAAAGAGATGCTTTCTGGAAGCATTATTTACCAAATGTCAGTCTATTTAAAAGCTATATGATCTCAATTTTTGACCTACTTACCCAAACATAAATAGGATCTTGTTTTTTCAAGGATCGTTTTCAAGTTTGATGAAGGTTGGATATATTGTAAAAAATATGACCGTTAAATAATTTTTCTCTCCAAATTTCTGCCATGACCTGAACTTTAAACCGAGTGTCCTCAAAACATTATCAGAACAAGTATACCAAAGATATATTGTATGGTGCAAGAAATACTGTTGCAAGAAATACTGTTGGGAAATCCAAAAATGTCAGTCTATTTATAGACACTGTCCTAGGACATTTGACCTACCGATTTTGACATTGCTGCAACGTAGCTAAAAATATTACATGAAAATGATATTGATTATGTTGAGACTTACTTTGTTCTAATTTGCTCTGTATAGTGACCAAACTATAAGTCTTTCCATGAGCTTCACAAGTTGCTTTTGCTTGGCTCCAAGTTTTCTGTGTTTTAAAAAATCCATAACACTTACTATCTGAAAAGATATGAACAAAATGACAAAGAAAACATTCAGTGCAATTGAAAACAATTGGTTTATTATGCTTTTAAATTTCAACCAGTATGAAAAGCTCTAGAGAATAATCAGCCATATATTTGCAATCGCAGCCCAGTCAAACATCTGTCTGACAAAATAAAAGAATTTACCCCAAAAGAGTAAATTTGGGTCTATAATATCATGATTTCAAAAAAATTAACGGGTTAAGTAGGAAATTTCGGAACCTTGCTCTAAAGGTTTAAATACTTTTGCAATACTAATCAAACTTGCACATGTTGTTTAACTAAGCATACAGACACATAATTCAAAGTATCAGACAACAGGAAGTATATGTCTGCAAGATCTGAAAACTTCTGTAACTACAATTCTTCAACATTGTATCAATAGTTGTAAAGTATAATAAAAGACTTTAATAGCTATTGTGGAAGAATTACAATTGTTTCCCTTGTTTTCAGTCCTCCCCCCATAAAAATCAATTAAAGAAATAATAAAATTGAAAAAAGAATTAACTGAACATGAATTATATATTACCGAAAAAAAAGATATCTAAATATGATTTGTAACTCAATTTCTTTATTAACTTGATCAGTTTTGAAGCGAAAACAACAAACAAGAATATACATCCACAGGACACCATGCCCAAGTTGCACTATCACATTTTCACGTTCAGTAAACTCAGAAATATGGGTCAAAACCCTAATTTGACATATATATTACACTGTTCATATCATAATGAACATGTGTACTATGTTTGAAGTTGATGTGACCAAACATTACCCAACGAATAAAACGTCGGCCTAATATTGGACAGACGAACGGACAGACCTTATATTTCGACCTGCTACTAACGGAGGCAAAGTAAAAAAAATATCTTGAACTCAATTGCTGGGTATGGTATTGCAGATGGTAAAAAAAATGGAACTATTTATTGCCTTTGAGATCTGTAAAAATTGAACACTGCATGACACATTAATCTCAACCATTTTCGTAATTTCAAAAAAGTATAAATTCATTTACCTGAAAATATAATAAAATGTGAAGTTTCATAGTATCCATCTGCAAGGTTAATATTGGATACACGCAAGTCTACTGATGTATTCCATATTAAAAGAAAAGTTGGCAGTTTATACCAAACAAGGGAAAAGAAAGAAAAGCCAAAACTAGAGTCTAAATAGCCTGTGTCGCTCACCTATATATGTGCATCTTCAACAGTGGACTAAAATAGGATTCATGACAAAAATCTCTTTCTATTGATTATGTATTGCTTATAAGTTTTTTTGTTTACAGTTTCTCTCTATCTTCTTTAGTTTCTGCTCCAAACACAAAAGTAGGTAAAACAAGTTGTCATTAAGGGCAATCACTCATAAAAAAAGTCTTTTTACGATTGCGGCAAAATTTGACAAATTTGTACATCTTGTCTTGCTGATATTTTTTGCTATTGAAAGTGTCTATATATCTTTTATAATTTTCCAGATAATAAGCAAAAAAGTAAAATATTGGTAAAAATCGTCATTTAAGAGTTAGAACTCCAATAAGGAGTCGGCTGACGATTTCAGCTATGTTGACTTATTTGTAGCTCTAGTCTTGCTGATCATTTTTGCCAATAAATGTGGCTATCTATCTATAATAGTTTTCAAAACAAGAAGCAATAACTCAAAAAAGGCTTATTTGTAGATCCTGTCTTGCTGATATTGTTTCCGTATAACGTTACTCTCCATTTCTTTTGATAATTTTCGAGATAGTGGTAAAACTGAAAAAAAATGGTAAAATTCGTCAGTTAAGGACAAAAATTCCCAAAAGAAGTCTGATAGTTTTGATGTAAACGAAAAAAGTAGATACGATCCTTCTGAACATTTTTGAACCTGTAAGATTTTCTTCATTAATTGCGGCCCAGTAGTTCAGAGGAGAAGCTTTTTTGTAAAAATTAAAAGTACGATGGCAACGGACGGTGGACGCCTAGTAATAAAAACTCCTACTTGGCCCTGTGGGCCAAGTTCGCTTAAAAAAAGGATGATGACAGTAGTTTTAATTTAACATAGCAATGTTGAAACAGACTTAAGAAATGTGTTAAAGACGTGTTTGTCACGTCTTTATCTCTTTCGATTCTGCATCTAAACAAACTTTAAGGTAATCCAGTATATTCCGAAAGAGAACTAGTTGTATTCAAACAAAATATCTATGTAAAATATAAAACGTTATCGGAGGCCAGACAGAATTTGTTGAAAAGCATGCAGACATCAAGATAAAAGGAAATGGGAAGGAAACGAAGATTATTTCAGAAGAGTGGATCATATATTTACCTCGAACATCACTGTAGAGATTCTAATATTCAAAATGCGCAACTAGTGCAGTAAAATTGGCTCTATTAAAGTTATGATATGGTTTTGGAACAAATCAATAGGGTACAAGTTGGTACAGGTTTGAGTTGGCACAGATCCAATATTGCTGTCTGTCCTCTGTCCAACTTTGCTGAACATATAAAGGACAGACAAACCATTCTTAGTTATTTAGATGATTTGTATGTATAGAGTTAAGTGAAACAGATAAAGTTATCATCTAAATTACGTGCTATTGGGTTCTTTTATTTTTTTTTGTAAAGTAAATTATTTACCTTTAATCTTAGGTCCATTTTTGGTAATATACTTTTTGCGATGCTCGGTACTCGGCATCCCGCCATTGTGTTATTGTGCTGTGGTCATTTTTTGTATTCTTGTCTTTCATTTTTGCTTATATGCTATGTCTATACTAACATTTATTCAAATAGAGAAATCGTGGAAAATACTTGTTCTCACAAAACTTATTTATTAGAATCATATCCTCAAATAATCCCTGCATGTACTCTTAACTTTTCTTTTACAGTACACTTTATACCCCCTTGTATCAATTTTAAAGAATATGAAAACAAGACTTTGATTATTGCCAGCTTACACTATATGCTTGATTTCTGACATGCAATGTCTAGAACCTGTATGAAACTATTCTGATAATTATAATAAATTGAAAGCATTCCAGAATACTATAGGTGCAAAGTTTAGTAGTTAATCATTCCAACATTCAAGATTATATAAAGTATCCAATCCGGCCTCTGTCTCCAGTCCACATCTTACTGTATGCCTATTTATCTATACAAGTTCCCAATTTCTGCCTCAAATGGTCAGTTTAGAAATCTTGTCACAATAGTATCATCTCTAACATAATTTAGCTATTATATGAACTATAAGTGCTTAAACAAAGCCATATTTACAAAAGTTGTATACATATGATGAAGTAACCAGGTACCAATATGAATTCATTAAAAATTATATAGAACTGACTGCTAAAATCTGTATTTTGGCCTAACTTGAAAGCACAGTTATTGTTTTCTATACAAAAGACTTTCATAATAATAAAATCACAGCCTTTACAGTTTAATTATCTGTTTTATGACCCAGGGGTTAGGGAATTTTCTGTTGTTTGCCACTGGGGCGTCACATAAGTAATTCTGCTGGTTCTGTAAATATTGCATATTTAGTACACTTTTTAGGATAGAACTCACAATTGTTAGTTTTATTGAGGAATTTTTGTATCTCTAGCTTGTATTTTTTTTCATGCCGCAGTCACAAGAAAGCACATTCAGGTGTTACGGCTTACTTATTGGTTTTCGACAGGACAGAAACACCCCAACAACAATATTCATCAAGGATCTACATAATTCAATGACTGCAAAGAGTAAATATAAGCACTTCTTGATAATTTAAATTACAAATATGCATATATTATGAATTAACTTTGCATTCAGTTCTTAAATTAAACTATGCATACTGTAAACTGGGAATTTATGCTGAGTCATCACAGTTAAGGCCCAAGATTTTCTCAATCTTCATAAAATATGGTTCCCTTATATGATCTCTATATTACATCTCATAGAGACATAACTTGGGAATGTTACAAGTATTAATACACATGGATAGCGACAAAATTTAATTTTGAGGAAGACCCAGAGTGAAGGGAGGGGTAGTACAGAATTTTAGTATAAGTTTAAAATCTTTGAATTTTAGGTCATATAAATGTTGAAAATTTGCCGCACAGTCCTATGTTTTGATCTTTGAAAAAAATAGTAGTGCATATGAAGTATTCATTCTAGGATATATTTTTTACGAAACTTCATAGTAATTGTGTCACAGTTTTATCCGTAAAAGGAGTTCCTATGGAAAATTTCATTGTCTATATTTACAGAAGTGCAACCTATATGCCATTTTGTTTTTCTTTGTTGAAATATTTGTTTGTTTTTATAGTGATTAATATAATAACACAATGTTGACTGCTCTACCCCTATTTTTGACATTTTTACCTAATAATTGTCTGTTTGTTTTGTTCACACATTGTTGTTAATATAAGGGAATTTTATGTGACTGTCGTACAAGTGAGAGGCATAGCTATACAACTAAGTTTTATCCACCATTTTCTACATAAGGAAATGCCTGTACCAAGTCAGGAATATGACAGTTGTTTTCCATTAGTTTGAAGTGTTTGTGCTTTTTATTTTGCCATTTGATAAGGGACTTTCCGTTTTGAATTTTCCTTGGCGTTCGGTATTTTTGTTATTTTGCCTTAAGAAATAGTTTTCTTGACGACAATCTTGCCAAATCATGTCCTTTTCCAATCTTGGAAACATAAAATTCTGATTTCATTGAATCTGTGAAATGAATATAAAGTCTTGAACCAGATTATTCATAAAAGTTTCAAATTCAATATACCATTGAGGAGAAAGGGCCAACTAATGTTCATGGAAATGAGATGTGCCGATGCTTATACAACTGAATACAAAATATCATTGACTTATCATAATTGGTTCCTCTTCAACTGACCTAATCACAAATTTTAACATATTCACTATGCAAAAGTTTCAAAATTAATACACCATGATTGAGAAAGCACAAAGCAGTGTCAAATAATCTCCTTGGGAATGAGATGTACCTTTACTTATACAACTGCTTACCAAATATCATTGACCTACCATAAGTGGTTTCCCTTAAACTGACCTTATCACCAACTCTAACAGTTAAACTAAGCAATTGTTTTAAAGTCAATAGACCATGACTGAGGGAGCGGGACGGTATAATTTCCATGAACATGAGATGTGCCAATACTAATAAAGCATAACAAGTATCATTGATTTACAATTAGTGGTTCTCCTAAAACTGACCTAATTATCAACTTTAACAAATTATTGCTGCTACCGCCTCCGGAAACAACATATCTAAGTCTTGCTTTTTGACTCAGTCATAGTGACACAAAATTGAACTGACTAATGTGGATCAATTTCATAAGAGCCAACGGTAGAATCTATATATTTCTTACTGAATGTAGATCTGACGAATCCTCCCAAACATCCACCTCTCACTGTAGGCATAGTAGAGGCTGGGGTTGTTGTAAAACTATCTGTGCCGTTTTTTCTCTTGCAAATAAAACCTTTTTTGTATACGTCTTGACATTGGCTGTCACCCCAACGCCCTGAAACACAATAAATGGCTACATCTACACATAGATGATAATATTTTTTTTCTGCCAAACACTGTTGCCTGCCAGGAAGGCATTTTTGCCAGACCATCATTTTTTGTATACCAAATTCAGATGATTTTCCAAACAACATATTAATACAACTACAATTCTGAGTGAACTCACAAAAGGATTCCCATACACCACAAATTTGATTATCTTCCCTCTAATAATTATGCTGGACTGGTATTTTATTCCTAAATTAACATTATTATCATGTATTGTTCTACAACTGTGTAAAGTTCATCAATATCCATGCATTCACTTATGAATAGCACTTACAAGTCAAACGGACAGGATGGACAGGATGATAACTATATTACCAACTTTGTTATTATGGTAGTGGTGGTAGGGATATAACAATAAGGTAAAAGATCAACTACCAACACGAACCACTTGCTATTGATTTACTTTGAGACATTCCAAACTTAAATATGGCAGTATAAGTTGTCCAGCATTAGCATCAGGTAGTTTTTCTCTGATATATATATCATTTGTATCTGATCTAACGTTCTATGGTCTTGAATTAGTATATGCTCATGTCTTGTGTGTATTTAAACGGATTGAAAATGATGCAAACATCAACAATCTGAGTCTTAAGCATCTTGGTGTAAATGTAGTCTAAGACACATGATTTTTTTATTAGTTGTTATTGTCTTTGAACTAGCTTTTATAGTTTGTTCTGATGTTGTGCTGTTTCACATTTGTCCCAGACTTAAGAGAGGGTTTGGCACCAGCAAACTTGTTTAACCCCGCCATATTCTGTATGTGCCTGTCCTAAGCCAAGAGCCTGTAATTCAGTGGTTGTCGTTTGTCTCTGTATAACATTTGTTTTTCGTTAATTATTTTGTAAAAAAATCAGGCCGTTAGTCTTCCCGTTTGAATTATTTCAGACTTTTCATTTCGGGGCCTCTTATAGCTTACTTCATGTATGTGGTTTTAAGTCATTGCTGAAGGCCTTACGGTGACATATAGTTAATAACTTCTACGTCATTTGGTCTCTGGTGGAGAGTAATCTCATTGGTAATACTATCACATCTCTTTTTCATAATGAAAAAAGCAGACATTAAAAAATTTTTACTCACAACACATCCCATAGTTTTTTTTATTATATCTTTCCAGAAATATACGAAAATGTACCTACAACTGTTCTTCTGGTTTCTTCAACTTCATCCCTTCGTAAATTTTACGGACGCCATCACGAGTTGGTTGACCGTTATGGAATATCTGTTTCACAGATGATAGCGGATATGTTCCAAATGTCATAACTACAATCCCGTCCCCTTTTCCCCGAATGTGACCTACCAAATTAAACTACCGGGTTCGTACTAACATGAGCAAATCAACGGGTGCAACATGTGGAGCAGGATCTGCTTACCCTTCCGGAGCACCTGAGATCAACCCCAGGTTTTGGTAGGGTTCGTTTTGTTCAGTCTTTAGTTTTTTATGTTGTGTTTTGTATACTATAGTTTGTCTGTTGGTCTTTTTCTTTTTTTTTTTAGCCATGACGTTGTCAGTTTATTTTCGACTGAGTTTCAATGTCCCTTTTGTATCTTTCGCCTCTCTCTGACTAATACAGATACAAAAACATGTATTGTAACAATACTATTTCACTGTAACATTACCTGGTGAACTTAAGAAAGTCAATCTACCTGTATAATATGTAAATAACTGTTTTGGAATATTTTGCAATGCTCTTCAACTTTGTGTTTGATTTTCACCTTTCAATGTTTTGATTTGAGCGTCATTGTGTAGACGAAACACAAGTCTGGCGTAAAAAATTGTAAGCCTGATGTCTTTGATGAGTTTTTACGACCACTGGGTCGATGGGTCTATGACACTGCTGGTGGACGTTTTGTCCCACAGACCATCACCAGCCCAGTAGTTAGCACTTTGTGTTGACATGAAATATCATTAATATGGTCGCTTATTCTATATTATTTCCCGTTTTAAAATTTTTGATTTACTCGAAACATTAAGGTTTTTTACCCCCAGTTAGCCGTATGAGGCATACATTTTTGGACATGATCTTCAATTTTGTGGTTAATTTTAGCCTTCCAACATTTTGGTTTGAGCACCACTGATGAATCTCATGTAGACTAAACGCGCGTTTGGCGTCACATGTTATATGCTTGATATCTATGTGAGTTTTTAGAAAGTAAGCATATTTGAAGTTTCCAGTACCTTCACACATTTCAAAGCATTTCTTAGCTAACCTGAGAAAATGTACATATCTAAACCTGAACTGCGAAAGTGTACATACCTGAACCTGGCTGTATCTAGCTTACCTAAAAAAACGTACATACCTGAACATGACTGTATCTGCTTACCTGAAAAAATGTACATACCTGAACCTGACTATTTCTAGCTTACCTTAAAAAGTGTACATACCTGAACCAGACTGTATCTAGATTACCTGAGAAAGTGTACATACCTGAACTTGACTGTATCTAGCTTACCTTAGAAAGTGTACATACCTGAACCTGACTGTATCTAGCTTACCTCAATAAGTTTACATACCTGAACCTGATTGTATCTAGCTTACCTGAGAAAGTGTACATACCTGAACATGACTGTATCTAGCTTACCTTAGAAAGTGTACATATTTGAACCTGACTGTAACTAGCTTACCTTAGAAAGTGTTCATACCTGAACATGACTGTATCTAGCTTACCTGAGAAAGTGTACATATACCTGAACCTAAATGTTTCTAGCTTACCTTAAAGTGTACATACCTAAACCTGACTGTATATAGCTTACCTGCAGAAGTGTACAAACCTGTGCATGACTGACTCTAGCTTATCTTAAAAAGTGTACATACCTAAACTAGACTGTATCTAGCTTGCTTGAGAAAATTTACATACCTGAACCTGACTGTATCTAGCTTATCTTCGAAAGTGTACATTCATGAGCTTGACTGTATCTATCTTATTTGAAAAAAACGTTTATACCTGAACTTAAATGTATCTAGCTTACCTGCTGAAGTGTACATACCTGAACCTGACTGTATCTTGCTTACTTGAGAAAGTGTACATACCTAAACCTGACTGTATCTAGCTTACCTTAGAAAGTGTTCATACCTAAACATGACTGTATCTAGCTTACTTGCGAAGGTGCACATACCTTCACCTGACTGTATCTAGCTTATTTTCGAAAGTGTACATATCTGAACCTGACCTGAGAAAGTGTACATACCTGAAACTGAACCTGGCTGTATCTAGCTGACCTGAGAAACTGTACATACCTGAAACTGAACCTGGCTGTATCTAGCTGACCTGAGAAAGTGTACATACCTGAACCTGAATATCTAGCTTACTCACTAAAGTGTATATTCCTGAACCTGAACCTGATCTAGCTTACTTGCGAGAGTGTACATACCTGAACCTGACTGTATCTAGCTTACTTGCGAAAGTGTACATATCTGAACCTGACTGTATCTAGCTTACTTGCGAAAGTGTACATACAGTACTACCTGTGACATTCTCTGATTAATGGTGGCCATAAAAAGTATGGCAACCATGATGACCCTATATGTCCATCATAATATCCCCTGTAGTTTAATTAATATACAAGGTATTAATCAAAAACAAGTGAAGGGTAAGGGGAAATCATGGTTGCATTTAAGTGATAAAATTAAATAGCTTATAGGTAAAGTGTCTCAGGTAGATTGTAAATGTGCATGTATATGATATGTCTCAGGTAAAATTTGTCAAATTTAATTACTGTGATAATGACAAGAAAATTAAAATATAAAATAAAATAATAAAACTAGTTAAACATATAGCTTAATAATGTTTTTAGAAAAAATAGTCTCATGACCTCAGTCATACTGCCATGGCTGTTAGTTTTGCTGTTATGCTGTTATATCTTTTAAATAATTCTCTCAATTTAAGTTATTTCTTACATGTATTTGTTGGCAAAGGAAGAATAAATGAATCTCATCTTCTCATAAATTGCAAACCTGCACAGTCTCCAATTTCTATGGATCTTATAATGTTTGTTTTTTTCTATTGAAAAGATGCTCATGGTGTTGCTCAAATTATTTTTCTAAAATCAAAATTGTTAAGATTTAGTGATACTGATCACCATTCAACATTGATTATAAAACAAATGTTTAAGGTTACCTTTATGACTTTATTTAAATAAAATGAAGGCGATTCATTCTTTCTCTATTGACATTTTAAAATATTCATTATAGCAAAGTTTAATAATATCTTTATTGTCATATAAACATTATTTGTATGTGACAAAAACATAAAAAACATAACAAACATAATAACGAAAAGAAATAACAATTCTCTAAGAAATGAACCTTTCGAAAAAAAATTATAAGACTTCTGCCCTCAGTTTTAATGACTGTTTTATAAAGGCGCCAATATTTTCTAAGATGTTCCATGATAGAGGGATTAAGCATTTCTTTTACTTTTTGCTCTTGGTTAATTATAGAGACATAATTATGAGAAGGACAAAAATTTTCGTTAATTTTTACATTCAAGGAGGAAGTGTTCTTCATCCTCCAGCAATGGGCAGAAGTTCTTTTTGTTATTTTACATTCAAGGAGGAAGTGTTTGTCATCTTCCAGCAAGTAGCACAGTTTACATATTCTATCCTTTCTAGGAATATTATAAAAGCTTTTTCTATTTCTAAATTATGGTCACTTAATTCTTAACTTAGTAAAGCATTTTTAAATAGAAAAGTCATTGGACGCTAAATAAAATTCTATCCAAGATTTAGAGTTTTAAATTTTTATTAAGTTTTATTAAGTTTACTATTTTCATCACAACTTTTTATTCTATTTTCAAAAATATTCCTATATCTTTCTTTAAACTCATTTTTAATCAAGGCCTTTAAAGAGTTTACTAGTCCCTACAATTATTAACTTTATCTTAAAGGTCTGGGTTGCGAGCCCTGGAGTTTTAACTGACAGAAATTAACCAAACTGAAGATGTCATATTTGAATTGATTACAATTATTTCAATAAACAAGACCATTTTTTGTTAAATAATTTCTTTTCATAAGATTAACTATAGATCAAGAAATTCTTCATTAGCAGTTTTAATGAAGATATATCAAATTTTGATGATATATTAGTATATTCTGAATGTAGGACAGAACGTTACTGAACAAAAAGTATAATACAAACTTATCTGCACCAGATTGGCATTTGGTAAATTAAAGTCTATTCATTGATGCTACAGACACAACTCTTGTTTTGAGATTTGAAAAAAAAATTGATAAACAAAAATTGTTTTTATCCAATCATAATTGTAGTTTTCTAGAATAAATAATACATTGTACAACTTTGTAAAAACAATTGATCACAAAAGAATTGATAATGATCATCTTATTGTTAAGAAAACAGGTTCGTTAAATTACTGGCTTCATGGTGCCTATAAACATATCATTTGCATGATAAGAAGTTAATAATAATTCATTTAATAATGCAAATTAACAATTGACTACAATGTACATTATGATGTACAGTAACTTTTTTTCTGTAAAAAATATATTATTATTCTCTGTTTTCTTTGTTTTCAAGTCAATAATTTATCTTTGACTTTTTGTCTTATCTACTTTGTGGCTTTCTGTCTGTTTACCTATATTTCTTAACACAATGAATCCAGTCAAATAAAATCTTTAAATAAGCCACATTGACATAGTTTTAATGTATATTATTTAATCATTATTATATTTTTAGAGAACGTTTTGTATACAAGTTGTAGTTTAAAAAAAAATGAAATAGAAGTAAGTCTTTTGTAAATCACAGAAAGAAAAAAATTATCGTAAACTGAATTGTAGCTCTTTCCTTTGATTTTTTTTCTTCTTTAGTAGTCATTGGGGACAATGTAATAAAAACACCTTACTGCCTATGTCATAAGCATTATGAAAAAGATTCAAATGAAGTTGCTACAATATAAATACTTGACACTGCTTGAGAAAAGAAATGAATTTGCATCCCATTGGCATAAAAATACAGAATGATAAAATAAGTATCACATGTACAAAAATAAAAATTACAACATTGTAACCTATACACGTAGATGCTTTTTAACCTTTGGAAATGAATAAATAAAAAAATCTATTTAAATCTTTAAACAAAACTTATTCACATTTAGGTAATTGAAAAGAGACAAGAACAATTTACCTATACAGGTAAAGTTTTGATGCAGTATGTCATTTACACACATTTTTTTATCATTAGATAAAATCAGTGTATCTATCCAGGTAACCTAATTAGACTGACCACCAGCCCATGGTTTATGACCCCAATAAATGGCCAACATCCCAGGTTTTATGACCCCCAATAAATGGTCACCATTTGATGTTGAACATAGCAGAGTTGACCATTTTTCAGAGAATGTCACAGGTTGTTCTGTACCTGAACCTGACTGTATCTAGCTTACCATAGAAAGTGTACATATCAGAACCTGACTGTATCTAGCTTACTTGCGAAAGTGTGCATACCTGAACCTGGCTGTATCTAGCTCACCTTAGGAAGTGTACATGCCTGAACCTGACAGTACCTAGCTTACCTGCGGAAGTGTACATACCTCAACCTGACTGTATATAACTTACCTTAGAAATTTTACATGCCTGAACCTGATTGTATCTAGCTTACTTGCGAAAGTGTACATACCTGAACCTGACTGTATCTAGCTTATTTGCGAAAGTGTACATACATGAACCTGACCTGAAAAAGTGTACATACCTGAACCTGAATGTATCAAGATGACCTGAAAAAGTGTACATACCTGAACCTGAATGTATCTAGCTTACTTGCGAGAGTGTACATATCTGAACCTGACTTTATCTAGCTTACCTAAGAAAGCGTACATACCTGAACCTGACTGTATATAGCTTACCTGAGAAAGTGTACTTACCTGAATCTGACCTGAGAAAGTGAACATACCTGAACCTGACTGTATCTAGTTTACCTGAGAAAGTGTACATATCTGACATGGCAGTATCTAGCTTACCTTAGAGAGTGTACATATCTGAACCTAACTGTATCTAGCTTACCTGCGGAAGTGTACATACCTGATTTCAGAACCTGACTGTATCTAGCTTACCTTAGAAAGTGTACATACCTGAACCTGAATGTATCTAGCTTACCTGAGGAAGCGTACACACCTGAATTGACTGTATCTAGCTTACTTGAAAAAGTATACATACCTGAACCTGACTGCATCTAGCTTACCTGAGAAAGTTTACATACTTGAACCTGACTGTATCTAGCTTACCTATTTCCTCTGAACAAGTAGAACTTTTTGATTAGGGGTCAGATGTTGCCCGCTTCCGGTTGCGGGATTATCTCGCTGTGTTGAATACCCATTGGTTGACTTGAGCTGTTTTCTGCTCTTTTGTCAAGTTGTTGTCTCTTTGACACATTCCCCGTTTCCATTCTCAATTTTATACCTGAACCTGACTGTACCTAGTTTACATGAGAAAGTGTTCATACCTGACTCTGACTGTATCTAGCTAATCGGGGTACCTGAGAAAGTGTACATACCTTAATCCTGACTGTAACTAGCTTACCTGAGAAAATGTACATACCTGAATTTGACTGTATTTAGCTTATCTGAGAAAGTGTACATACCTGAACCTTACTGTATCTTGACACACCTGTTGACAGAAGAATAACCTGGTTTGCCCGAGCCTCAGGATACATACCTGAACCTGACTGTATCTTGACAATCCTGTTGACAGAAGGATAACCTAGTTCGCCAGAGCCTCAGGATACATACCTGAACCTGACTGTATCTTGACACACCTGTTAACAGAAGGATAACCTGGTTTGTCCGAGCCCCAGGATACATACCAGTATCTGAATTTATCCTCACACATTTGTTGACGGACGGATATCGTGGTTCCCCTGAGTCCCAGGATACAAAGTCTACCGGGGAATTATCAGACCATCTAAAAAAATAGGAGTAATATGCATGGCATTGATGATTTTGGTTATCGATAAATATAAATCGAAAGTTCTTTAAATGTACATGACTATGAAAAGTTTAAAACTCCTGAAAAGTTCCCATCGGGGAAATCAACTGATAATTTATCTTTATAGTAAATTGTAATACACATAGCTACTATACTTACAATGCTTTGTCTGATAGCGTTGAATGAAAAATCTTTGCTTTTATGGAAATATTGTCCTTTTTTTTAGCAATAATTTCAATTTTGAAATTGGTTATTTGGTACAAGGATACAGTGTGTCCTCTCTTATCGAAGTGCACTGAAGGGCAAGAATTGTATTCTGTAATTAATGGAACACATTTAAGCAACATTTTGAACTGGAGCTGCAGTATGTTCTTTTGTCCATAACTGTACATTTGTAGTTGAACCTATTTTTAGAACATAAACATATATGATACACAACGTATGTTGTTTTTTTATAATATAATTGTCTTGACAAGTATGTTTGTACACATCATTTTGTTTCTTGAATATATATTTAAATGAAATGCATCCCATTGGCTGGATCTGATTTAAAGAATGTTCACCTCACTGCCCTATTTTTTTTAAAATTCCCACAGGTAGAGATGGGGTCTAGATGATATAGCAATTAAGCCAGTGACATCAGGGTTTTTGACTGCATCTAATTAAGTTTTTACCCCAAAAAGTGATTTTGTTTTGTGTTTCAATTTTCCACGACTATGATGCATCGCCTTTGAATTTTGACACTATTTTGTTTTGTTACAAATCATTTTCCTTTTCCACAGTATGTCATCTGAAATGTAAGATTGTGCTAACATCATAAATATAAAGATTACTGTAAATAATGAAACTTTTGCGTGCATTTATAATTGGGCAATTAGTTTCAGACAATGGACATAAGAGCGCGATTTGATTATTGCGTTTTAAGGAAATGCTGCATAAAAATAAAGCAATGCAAATTAAAAATGTGAGCTTTATTTTTGCCTCAGCCATGTCAAAATTTTCCCTATAATAAAAACGACGCAAAAATTTCTAAATTTACAGTATTCCTATTAAATAAAATGGTCTTTCACATGTTTCAGTAAATCTTGGTATTAATTTATCTACTGAAGCGTTCCAATTCCTTTTTTATGTAATTAAACTTCAGAAAAATAAATAAATTAATTGTCATGCAAAGAAAAAAAATAAAGCCATTTAGTTCTTAAACTATATATGTTCCTTTCAGAGATTAGTTAATTGTCAAGTGGCTGGTATTATGATGTGAGCAAAATGTGTTTCTTTATTGCAGAAAAAATTTCTTTATTTATGAAGAACTTACAGACTCTAAATAATCATAGGACAAAAACTGAAATCACTTGATCACCTGGTGATGAATCACTAACAATTTTGGGTTAGTAGGAAATTTCCAAAGGTCTGTGAGGTCACACCTGCCAAAATCTGGTCAAGTGATTAGTATGATAAAAAAAAAGTTATCCATAGAATGAACATGAATGCATGTGTTTTCCAGTTAAGCAAATCCACATTAGTAATTCAAAGTATCAGCAAATACAGTAAGTAGCTAAACATCTGACAGATCATTACTGTCAAACTGCTGACAAATAATGAGTAATTCTATTAAGTAGTTTCTGAGAAAAGTGTGAACAAAATTTTTGTTGGAAGGACAAACTGATTGCAATATAGACGTCACTTCTAAAGTGGAAATACATGTATTATATGCCATAACCAAGAACCACAAATGTGTACACCTCAAGCAAGTGACATTTTTTAAGGCTTCCAAACAGCAAGATCTGTAAATTAGATGGAAAAGAAGGATTTGATGTATTTAGTCATTATTCCGTGGCAAAATCCAAATTTACAAAACAAAGAGCAGATCTAGAGGAACAATGCTTTATTTGTAATTCTTCTCAAAGTTGGTGTACTTTTCATCTAGAATGTCTTTACCAAGCATAGTATATTACCTGTAGCAGTCATACCGACGATTCAATTTATTCAGGCCAATCCACATATCAAACTTTTTGTTAATCTAAAAGTAATATATATTCATATACAAAAATTACATCCCTTATTAATTTCCATTGATTGAGAAAATTTTACATTTTGTGAATATTTGATTTTATGGTTTTATCAAACTCTGCATACAAGCCTTTAGAAAAATTTGTACTTCGTTAAACATTTAAATTCATGGTTTACCTTTACCTACGAAATCCACTAATACCTGTATTCACCAAAAATAAGGAATCCACAGTCATAACAGTACTGAGTTTCATACTATGGAATCATCATTATTTGTCTGGAGTTTTTTTTTTTTTTGTCTTAAGGTATTCCATGAATCTAAGCATTCAACAAAATACAAAGACCTAAAAGGCAAATAAGCAGAACTTGTAAAAGCCATGAAATAGAATATCCACAAATACACTTTTTTTCCTCAATTCACATAAATTGTACATTGTATCAAGGATAATACATGACTCCAGTATGGGAAGCTGCACATGTACTTTTGACCTTGTGTGTACTCTCATTAGTTAAAATTTCATGCTATTTACATTTTTGTAAGTGAAATATTACAAAAATGAAATATTTTGAGTGGATTGAGTCTCAAAAACACATTTTTAGAGAAAAATGCCTTGAAATAGGACTCTATCATGAATATTAGTAGACAGAGCAAGCCATAGTCAGTGTTTTGGGGAACTTTTTCTGACTTTTTCTCCTTATTTCTTATATTTTGCTATAATAGAAAAATTTTCCTGATTAATACTTTAATAAATATACAGTTATAAGTTAATGACATTAGTTTTGAAGCAGTAACAACAAATTTTTTACTAAAAGGGAAGCTTTTTATGTCTCTCTCTGGAGTGCGGCGGCGTAAATTTAAGTTTTACGTAAGGACTTATTGAAACCTACATGGAGTCAGTAAACTTTAATATGGATATTTCATTCAGCTTGAATACTTCAGTTACTCATTTATTATCACATTTCTTTCATTAAAAAATTGAAATTCTGAGGACATGAGAGGTATAAATGGACCAAACGGGGTCTTATAATGAAGACAAGGAGGTCCATTAGTTGTATTTATCATCCTATGGTCATCTTTTGTATTATATGCAACTGTTTGTAGGCAGATGAGATACATATTTGATCATTTATTGGTCCACACTATATTCTATCATGATGCGGCTTGATTTGGATTTTTCGAAGAAATTTTGCTCGTATCGCTGTAGATGTCGTCTCACATTATACAAGATTTTTTATTGAACTGATTATGACAAAACTTGACAGTAATGCTTAAAATAACCAGTATTACAAAGAAAAAAATCACATTCAATTTATTCCAAAAAAAGTCTTCTTTATCCACAGTAATTCAAAATAAAAACTGATTGTTATTCTTAAAATTTCTAACATGCAAAATAACAATAAAACAAGTCACATTATGTTGACTTCATGTCTGGTTTTCTTTTACCCTGTCAGAGCAGAAGACTAAAACTGTCAAATTATGAACACAGAATTTCATTGATATAATGAGATCACACAAATATTGCTTAATGTAGCGCAAGTTTAATACATCTATGTCATTTGGTTTCTAGTGGATAGTTATTTCAATGGCAATCATACCACATCTTCTCATTTTATGTAGCAGGAGATTCTGAACTTGTTGACATACCTGGTCTAAACACCATTGAAATTGTGCAATTCCAATTATTTAGTCCTCATGTTTTGATGACACTTGATTGATTGTTGTTTGCTTAACATCCAGGGGCAAATATTTCGACTGTCACTAGATTAGGAGGGTATGTTGATTGGAGGCAGACATTTTTCTTTGCATCCGGCCACCTCAAATTGTTGTTGAAATGTTTCTTTAAATTGCAGAATCATGAGTCATCAGATTTAACGCCCCCCTACATGGCTGCATATTTATATACCCTGCTAAAAAAAACTCCACACTTAAACAAGGGTTTTACTGCCTGATTGGAGAAGTCTAAGGGATGACCATATTCTATACTTCAGTCAATCCTTGGGGTTGTGTTTATATTTGAACTGACACTGGTATTTTACCTCAATACATATACGTCACACGTTTTCTTGTTGTATAAATAGCTGAAAGGACCTGCATATCTACATTTTTACTTAACCATTAACTCATGATTTATACACTTACAAAGCTTACTTATAATGAAATTCAAGATATCAGCTTATTTAGTTTCCTATATCCGAAACTCTTTTGATCTATGTTTAGTTTTTATGTGGTTTGCTGGACATCCATTGTTAACCGATGTTTAGAATGTTACCTTAAACACTGATTGCCACTTGACAAAAAAAAAAATGAAAAAAAAATCACAACTTAACATCGATAAGGCCAACATTTTTATTATCTCTTTCACGAGATTTTTTCTGAAAATTAGGGTCGTGGGTCGAAATGAAAATAAAAATAAAAGAATTGAATGGAATGGTTTGAGTCGACAAAATAAATAAAAATAAGTATGGTTTTAACCATTTCTTTTTTTATTTTGTAATTACATTTATCCCCTTCTTGCATTTTTGTTGTTGTTGTTATCACAGATTTATCATAGATTTATGCAAACTCCATACAGCGTTATCGTTCGGGTCATAATTCCTTTTCATTTAATTATTGCCCCCACTTATAAACATGAAACCCTGAATCTGCAACTGTTAACCTATATAAAAACTGTTCCTTCTCAATTTTACACAGTACATGATAAATTGCCCTTGGTATTTTTCAACTTCAATTTGTGCACTTTGGTACATGCATGTTTGACAACTGGTGGTTTTTCACAAAATGGTTTGCTTTGTATTTTTAACATGGGTCAATAAAAGATTGCCGTTCAGTGGGTGTTGCTCCACGATGGTGATATGACATGTACAGTGCCCTCTTGAAACAATTTTCCAGACTGTGTTTTCGTTAGATGTTTTCTGCTTTGTATCGATCTGATGAGTTAAGCCTTTTTCAACTGATCGTTATAGTTTGTACTTATGTTGTACTGTTACACCACTGTTCCAAGTTAAGGGGCCAGCAAACTATCTTTAATCTGCCACATTCTATATTTGCCTGTCCCAAGTCAGGAGCCTGTTGTTCAGTGGTTGTCGTTGGTTTATGCCTGTCATATTTGATTTTCGTAAATTGTTTTGTTATAAATTAGGCCGTTAGTTTTCTTATATGACTTTTTATAGACGACTATATGGTATAGATTTTTTTCATTGTTGAAGGCCGTACGGTTGCTTATAATTGCTTACATCCACTTCATTTGAATTTTGGTGGATTGTTGTCTCATTGGCAATCATACCACATCTCCTTATATTTTATATTCTGATGGTTAGTTGTCTTGGTCTCGTCTCACAGGGATCTTTCATACATCCCGTACCTATTACGTGTATACATTTTAATATGTAAGTCGATTCTACTGGCCATTCTTTTAATACATTTTACAAGAAGACAACAGAAAGCACATCTGGGGGTTTGGCTAGAATAGCCCAATGCCATGGCATAAAACGAAAAAAAGAAGATGATAAAATAAACAAACACCTGAATTACATTTGCAACTGTCTACTCAGTAACACTGTTTAACTGACCTATTTCTGTGTAGATATTTAGTTTCCTTCTATTTTCATTAACAATCAATACAATACAACTACTGTTACTTGAGAAGGGTCATATCAAAGATTTTACCGGACAGTTTATTTTTACATGTTCTGCAGGAACGAAAAAAATGCCCATCAAAATTAAAAAAAGATTATAACTTTCTGAAACACAAAATGTATTTAATGCTTATACATCTAGTGGATGCTAGGCCTTAACACTTTTCCAACTGCACGTGTATGTGTGTACTCTTAATTTTTTAGGTGGAAAAACGGCCATTTTTGTCCATTTGTAATGATGAACCTTAAAAAAATAGCTTGGATCTTGTGTTCGGCATCAGTAGCAATGCTTGCATCTGTTCGACTGGTAATCAGGCCCTTTTCTACGTGATGAAATATACCGGGGAGAAATTAGGTTCCGACAAGAAGAGCGCGGTAAAGTATTGATCTTTTATTTTAAGCAACCAAAAAATTTCGGCTATCGGCGATAATGAAAAAATAATATTTTACAGCATTCCCTTTTATTTTCAGGAAAAATACGGCTGGCGGGTTTGTAAAACAAGATAATTTAATAATGTTGACCTAATTTGTACTCTCACTTAGGAGAAAAATCTAGCCTAAAAAAGGAAGCAATACCCGATCTTTTGGCATAAAACATTTTATTACCTAAAATTTATTTATTGCCACTAGCTGTATGTTTAAAAGCTTAAATTAGTTTTTATCTTACTGTATTAATAGTTTGGATTTTTTTTGTTTTACCTGGACATTAATACTGTTAAAGCGTTGCTTAAAATTTAAAATTTTGAATGGAACCGCGTTTAACATGTTTATGTCGTCCGAACAAGGGTTTAAAACTCAATGAGGGTAATAAAATATTCGGCAAACAAAAGGTAGTTGGATGCGACATCCAAAATGCTAAATTCATATACCTCGTCTTTGCCAAAATGAGAACGATAGTGCAGTGGGAATGATGCAAGTAGGTATGCGTCATACTGTCGTTACAAAAAATTTTGGTGTTTCTAAATTGACAATAACACGACTAATGAGACGTTTAAGATATACTTTTTCCTTAAGTGACAGACCACGTATAGTGGACGTCCAAGAGAAACGACGTTCCGTCAAGACCATCGAGTAAGATTCACTCATTTCTAGGGCCGGTTTCTGCCTGCTACAATTACTGCAACACAAACACGTGGGAGGCACAATCTAAGAATATCTTCAAACTGTTTGTATCAGGCTAAGAGAGGCTGGTTTACGTTCACGACGTTCACCACTAGGCACCATTCTTCGCACTGCACGCCTTTGTTTGGAAAACGCACGTTTATACTGGAACCGTGTTAGGTGGCAAAATGTACTCTTAAGTGATGAGTCACGTTTCGTTTGCGTAAAAGTGATGGCAGAATGAGAGTTTACAGACGCCGAAATGAGCGTTATGCAGACGCGTGAGTGCATGAATGTGATCCCTTTGGTGGGGGTGATGTGAAGGTTTGGGCAGGAATCACGCATTGTGGACGCACTCACTTCACATTCATAAACGAAAGTCATGCTGGACTGCGTTATCGTGACAAACTTCCCTCTCCATTTGTCCAACCATTCATTGCAAAGCAACAGGACAATCCGATGTGTCAAGTGGTACGTGTATGCACACTGTATCTTGGGCAGAATAACATTCTTTAATGGCCAGCTCTATCGGCAGATCTATCACCAATTGAACATATTGGATGAACCTCACAACCGTATTCGTAGACGTCATCAGCCACCAGAGTTTGTCAAACAGCTCCGAACAGCCTTGTTTGAGTAAATCCACAAGCCTTGATCAAACGCTTAATTGGATCCACGCGTCGCATATTAAGTGCTGCAATCAACGGAAGAGGTGGTCATACGCGCTATTAACTCTTTAACTTTTGGTTTGGACGACGACATCATCAAACTGTCCATGCAATAAGGCAAATAAATTGTGATCTGTTTTCATTGTTAAGTTTGTATGCTTTTTTGTTACTGTTTTATAAGATTCAAAGCTAAAAAAACATTGTTGAAAACTAAAATGATATGTTTAATAAAATTAGGGCACCGTTTCTTTTGTGGATAGTATATACATAGAATAATCTTTGACTATAAAGTTTGCCTTTTTATTCCATTTGCCTCTGACATATTAATAAAATGAAATGAAATATCAGGCTAATGTCTACAAGACAATCCAAAAACACAACAAATCATAGGCTCTAAAGAGCCTGCATTATTTACACGGCATTTTTCACTAATTAAAGATAAGAATTTTTCTGATAATTTCTGACAAATCATTCAAGGACTATAACTCCTATAAAGGGGTCTACTGACCATTTCCGCCTTGTTCATTCATTAGTATAGATATTGTCATTCTTATCATTTTAGTTGTTTACAGTTTCTTTCAATCTACTATAGACCCACAAAAATGGGTAAAAATCATCTTTCAAGGGAAATAACTCCCTTAAGGAGTCAAATAATAATTTAGGCCATGTTGACCTATTAGTCGATTTGTTTTTACTGCTGGTCTACAATAGTTTCTGCAAAAAACACAAAACATCACCTTTCAAGGACACAAATCATACGAATAGTTTATTTACCATTAAGGCCATGTTAACTTATCTGTAGATCTTAACCTGATATTCATTTTGTTGTTTACAGTGTTTCTCCCTTACTACTAGAGTTTCCGCACAAAAACACAAAAGCGGGTAAAATTGTCTTTTAAGGGCATTAATATAACTGATATAAGGAGTTGCCTTTTAATTTTAATCATTTTTGACTAGTCTGTAGATCCTGTTGATCATTTTTGTTGTAGACAGTTTCTCTTTTTCTACAATAATTCCCATAAAATAACTCAAAAACAAGTAAAATTCGTCTTTCAAGGGCAGTAACTTCTAAAAGGAGTAAAAAAAAAAGCTGACAATTTTGACTACGATCAAAGCCAAAGTCTTAAAATAAAAGACGATAAAATTGTCATTTAACGGCATTAACTCCTATAAAACAATTGTCTGATAGTTTTGATCTAAATGGACAGAGGTAGATCTGGACATTCTGAACATTTCTGTTGACTGTCAGAACTTCTCGTTCTATAACAGTTTTAAAGATAATGGACAATACTTGTGTTTAACCACCATGTTCTATTTTTAGCCTCGCCAGCAATGTTGGTTACTAAACGAAATCATCAGACATATCTCTTTAAGACAACAACCCAAATGTTGATTGTGGTCAGTTTGGTTCTACTTGGGACAGTAGTTTCAAAGGAGAAGCTTTTGATTTAAAATGTAACAGACGACAATGAGAAGAAGTAACAGATGGTTAAGGAAAGTGATTGGAAAAGGTCGTATGGCCCTTGGGCAAGGTGAGCTAAAACAGATGTCAATATGAGGTCTTCAAAAAAGAAGTGCCTACATTACAAGCCTGAATAAATAGGAATCAATTCCACAAGAAATTTTCCATAATGGTAAATCTTTATTTTACAACATAACTTATGTTTTTAAAGAACTTACAAGACCCCTAGATGTATTCTCTAAAGCCAGTTACACAAGTGTAGATCACTTTGTTCTGATACTGCGAACTGAACTGATATGTGAAACTGTATCAAATTCATCTTTTAGATAAAACTCTAGGCTTAAGAATCATGAAAAATTAGCACACCTACTCACAAAGTATAATGATAGTAGGTCAATTGGTTGATGAAAATTTAGGTACAGATATAATCACAAAAAATGATTCCAACTGTACTCTGATAATCTCCCTTATCTTTCTTCAGCCAAACCTAATACAAATATACATTTATATACTATCAATATTTGATATAGTTTTTTATTATATTATTTCCAACATTAAGCTTACTTGCTCTAAAATCCAATCATTCTCATGCTGAGAATGGATGCTGAGTAAGTTGGATTTTTTATCATAACACGTCTGTACCGCGTCTTTGAAATATATAAAAACACGTTCTCCTATGAAGTAACAATAGCCATCAAAATATAGCCAATCACTTTCACAATATTCTGCAAGTAGAAACAATAATATTAGAATTGATGAACAACTCTTTTCAAGCATTAAAATAAAACATGAAAGGACCAATCAAATCAATACCTGTGGGCAATAAGTGAAGTCATTCGGAATCCTTCAATTTTTGCAACAACTTTTTGAAAGTTTTAAAACAAAGTTTTGTTTTATAAAATTATACAAAAGTAGAATGTATTTATGTAGAATACCATCTATCAGATTCCAGAATCAGTGAACTGTGAAATTTGGTAAAATCCTTAATTTGGCATAGTATTTAAAAGTTCACATCTTAATGTACATGTGTTTACTGTAAGTTTGAAATACATGTAACATCAATTTTATGGTAAACTAACTGAAACCAGAACTTTGAACCGAAAAGGGTAGAGACCGATGGAGATAGCGCTTAACATAGGAGGGAAATTAACATTTTTGGGGTCAATGAATCACATTTGCTTGAAAACTGACATGCCAGCAAAGGCCTCACTTGCATACTTAATGGTGATGCATACAAATCAATTGATGTTCATGGGATTCAATTTTCAATAATTTTGACAACAGAATGTGCTGAGGATAAATATTAGTTTTGGAAAAATCTAAGAACTATTTATTTTTGGTAGGCAAACAATAATGGTTGACACAGGAAATCATCTTATAGGTTAACCTATACTTACATATAGATTTTCATTGAAATAAAAGCAAAAACTACTTTACTAAACTTTACTACCTTTCAATCAATTTGTTTTGAAATCCAATCACAAAAATAGCTTTCTCAAAATTTAAGATTTTCAATTAAAAGCAAATTTATACAAAATTAAAAGTTTTTTTTTTTTAACCTAAAATCATTATTATATAGCTTATTTTAATTATATTTTTAATTTCTGAGGAAATCCTAACATTTAATTTTTTTTTTAAATTTGTGATGTTTTCACAAAAGTTTTTCATCTCATCTTTCCCCTATGTTGTTTAGCTGCAAATCTGACACCAAGAATTTTGAAGGGCATGTTAATCCTCCATCTTACTTTTTGTTGAAATGGAAACAAAAAAAGATGTTTCTCAAAATTGGTGAATTTTAACAAAAATATGTTTCCACACCAATCTTTTCCCACAATTTAAATAAAAATAATTTTTGAAACTGAAAATTTTTTTAACGGCATATTAAACCTATTTATTCAATAGTTGTTGAAATCCTTACACAAAAAGATGTTTTTCACAATTTATGATTTTATAACCGAAAGTAATTTTTACCACATTTAAAAAAAAATTTTGACATCTGAATTTAACTTGAAAAATCTGTTCATACCTTTATATCAGTTTGAATTAAAATTCTAAAAATTCACAACAAAGACTTAATTTAAATGGTTATTTTACACCAAACAAGATTGCAACCATTGTCGCGCTAAGCATACCCCAGTCATAATTCGGAAAACAGGAAGAAGGTGTCGTACAGATCCAAATAAAGGTCTCATACTTTAGACTCATCTTATATGAAGTAATTTTGTTCAGTAATATTTAAGAAAAGGGTGATGAAAAATTCAATGTATGGGCAAACAGGAACTAAGTCATTGCTGTCAAGCTGCTGACAACATATGAAATCATTCTTTTCAATAGTATCTGAGATAGTGTGACCAAACACTTTAAATTAATACAAGATATTGAAACAATCAAAGTATCAGTAACCAGGAAGTATATGTCTGACAGAAGATCTGAAAAGTGCGCACGTTACAATTTATCACTGTTTAGCTGCTGACTTAATATGAAGTCATTCTGTCCAGTAATACACGAGACAAACATAACAGACATATTTGTTGGACAAAATTATTGACAGACGGACAAACAGACAGACAGACTGAGAAGGTAAATGCAATATAGTCCTGTCAGTATAATGGAAATATAGTTATCACAAAAAATCAATTTTCGTCATTAGAAACCAATTTTGATAAGCATATCCTAACTTATCAAAAGGGACCTTCCTTCTATATGTTTTTTTTTTAAATGTGGAAAAACGGATTAGACAGTCGTAAGTTTATCGTAGTACATATAAGTGCTAACGGGTAGAAAGGCCGAGTGATGACTACAGGGCACCAGACGAATAATAATGTTATAATCCAATGCAACAACTGCATTACCAATACTTAGAGGAATTTTCAAGTTAAAACATCTGAATTGACATATGTTTGCAAAAATCTTCCTAGCATTATCCTTGGTAATTTGATTGCCGTTTTGTGGTATAAAGAAATAAATACAGATGCATTATCTAGTTCTAAGCATGTAAAAAAACTGCTTGAATAACACTTTTAATTGCTGGTGTCAAATAAAAAATGTCTCTGTGTCTTGATTTCATGCTTATTGTACAGCTTTCTCTTGGAATGATAGTTTTTTTAACAGCAATTAAAACTCAAATACTTCAAAAATACTGTAAATCAAAATATTATATTTACAATTAAAAACTCTTATTGTACTCATACTTACCTTTAGTGTATGTTTTATTTGGTTCTATCAATGGCATCCCTGAAACATATCATTTGACTTTTGTTATCACAACTAATTGTAGTACTGAAAGAAAGCCCTAAATATTCTCAACTCCTTCAGAAGGGGGGAGGGGGGGGGGGGGGATACATATGTGCTTTTAATTAAGAATCGGTGACTAGAGCCAATTACGGCAGAACAAAGTCCAATAACTCTAAAAAGAATCAAAATGACAGTATAATAAAGATTTCTAAAATGACCAGTTAAGGCAGAAATTGTTAACTGTAAAGATACATGGGCATACAGTGTGATGTTGATTGCAGACAGTGGCAGGATTTGATACTTTATAAAGTCTTGAATGTTAGAATGATTAATTATTAAACTTTACAATTATGGTATTCTGAAATGGTTTCAATTTGTTATCACAGTACTTTATACAGGTTCTAGGCATTTCATGTCAGAAAACATGCACATAGGGCAGGCTGACAATAGCGAAAGTCTAGTTTTCAAATTCTTTAAAATTGAAACAGAGGTGTGGTATTGAATGTACTGTAAAAACTAAGTTAGGGGTATACGAAGTATTTTTTTTAAGAAACGATTCTGATATGTTTTGGTGTGAAAAATTTTTTCTATCTAATAAATGTTGGTACCATATATATAGGTTGCACTTTGTAAATACAGCTGATTCACAAACCTTGCCACTACTGGGGAGATACTTTATATTCATATATATTTTGTTTTGTTTTCCTACTGGTTCTATGTTTCATCTCATAGACACATCTTGGGAATTTTACCAGTATAAATACTGTTAGATAGCAAACAAATTTAATTCTCAGGACGACTCAAAGTAAAAGTGGGGAAAGGGGGAAAAAGGGGGGGGGGAGGGGGGGGGGGGTGTTAGTACAGACATTTAGTATAAGTTTAACCTCTTAAAAGTTCAAGCCATATAAATGTTAAAAATATGCCGTATGTTTTGACCTTTGCCATAATTAGTAGTGCATATGTACTTCCCATTCTACGATATTTTACTAAACTTTATAGTAAAAGTGGCACATTTTTAGCCGTAAAAGGAGTTCCTTTAAGAAATTATATTGTCTATATTTACAGAAGTACAAGCTATAAAATGAAAAAAAAGTTAATTGGATTATCTCCCTTTTAACATGTGGGGACAGGATTATATGCCTTAATGCACATTCTCAGGTTGTGTTCTACGATTGTGTTAATATGAAAACGAGAAGCTGTGGTATAAATGCCAATAAGATTACGCTCCACCAGAGACCAAATGACTTAGAATTTAGCAAATATATGTCACCATACGGCCTTCGACAATGAGAAAAACCCATATCGCATAGACAGATATAACAGGCCCCGAAATGTTCATCAATATCGGTGTTGCATTTTAGAATGATTTTTAGATAACATGCTTTTAGCTCATGTTGCAATATTGAAGTAAGTAAATTGGATTTTCTCCTTTTCAGCATTCTTAAGGATGTACTTAGGTCAGGTTTAGGAATTTGTGTCAGATGTTCGGACTCCTTGGCTTTTTTCCTACGATACAGGGTAAAATATTTTGCCCCGTAACACCCATTTTTCTTTTCATATATGACTTCAATAGCTGATAAAAGGTCATTAACCAAAATTAAAGCAGATTCTAGATTTTTTTTTTCGATTTGAGACCCAAATAATACCAATGCAAATATAAGATAAAAGTCAGAGTCAGCCTTTTCCCGCAGTTTTTTTAAAAATTAAATATCTCGAAAAGGAGCTCCATAACACATCAATATTTTTAGCTTATTTTGTTCCTTAACTAATGTTCTTACGACTTATAGTATCAATTTCAATTTCTAGACTTTTTTAATTTCACCTGAGTACATCCTTTAGGCATTAATAGGACATATTTTTTATAGCACTTGTTGTTTTCCCATGTCTAATTAGTAACTGCTATTTACTGTTTCATTTGTAATATCAGTGTCAGGATTAAAAGATTTGTGTTTGCATCCAAATGTTTACACTGCTGTGTAATTGTTTATATCATTCAAAATGATAAACCTTCTTAATTGTTTTGACAATGTGTGCACCTCACATGTATGTATAAAAAAGAGGTCCCCAGCAATTATAATCTGTTCTTTGAAATTATCAGCTGATTAAGGAAGGACAAAATTATTCCTATACTATCCTTTAACCAAACTTTGTCTGCAATAGTTATTATGAATGTATTTACTGAAACAGCAGACTAGGTAGCTTATTATTCTACCTATTATATGAACACACAAATGCCTTGGCGAGAATTTTGGTAGAAAAACAAAATATATAATGAAATGGTGAAATATTTCTACAAATACAGTGAATTGACCACCCTGCCAGAAGACTAGCATCAGAAGAACAATTTTCAAAATTTTGACTCCAATTAATATCTGGAGAAATCAACCATTGACTATGCAATAGTTTTCATTGTAACATGTGTAACTCAATGTATCTTTCTAATTTTCAATCTATAGCTATGTAACTGATGTCGTATGAACAGACTTATACCTTTTTGAAATTTGCAAACAAACGATTTACGTTTGTAACAATTATCATCATTCCATGTATGCCATCTATCCATGTGATATCTTAAACTAGTAACACAATCTTCTTGTTGAAATTTATCGTTGGGTTCATTTTGTCCCCATATCATGACGTTCACTGGGGATCCATCAGACCATTCAAAACCTGAACATTAAAAAATGCGTAGAATTAAAAACAGCTTGACATTTTGGTAACTATCTTCTTCTTTGGTGGCAATTTCTAATTAAATAATGTATATATAGAACACTTTGAATACTCTCCACCAACTACTGTGATTTCATCATTATTAGTGGGATAAGTACAAATTTTCTATAGGCTTGTATGCAGACTTTGTTAAACCCAGGAATCAAATATCCACTGAAATACATTTTTTGGCTCAATTCACGAAAATAATTGAATCCACAGTAATTTTCGGGAGTAAAAATTAAGTCTCTAATATGTAAAATTCGGGTCTTCCCATATATAAATGCATTAAGAAAAAACCTTCAATGTAAAAGAAGGCAGAATACATGAATAGTAAACTTACCATTTTCTGAATCTCTATCATTTAAACCAATCCAAACCTCATCAAGGCCACTGTAGTAAAATAAATTTTTCTAACGCTATATTTAGTTAAAAGAGTGCATGTTTACCAAAATTAATGTAATTTTCAATTAAAAACTTTGCCTAATCCCAAAATTTACTTGATTTCTTTTTTAAGAAAGTGATCTTCCTTTTGGTCCCTTCTAATGGAAAGTTGTTTTCACCACCTCGATTTCTATAACAATGTTTTATTGATGCTATTGCTTTACCATCATGTAAACGTATCATATCGTTACTATCTTTTTCTCATACTGTTTATGATATCTTTACACCTTAACTGTTGGATGTGTACTGATTGATACTTTAGTCTAGGAGAACATGATTTATTTATTAGTTGTAATGGGTTTTGATATAACTTTCAGTTACTGCGAGTACTCTTAGATCGATACTTTTTAGTCTTTTTCTTTTAAGTTTAATATCAATCTATTCAGATTTTTTTTCAGTTTGTTCGTATGTTGTGCTGTTAAACCACTGTCCGCGGTAAGTGGAAGTGTAAGCGCTCACAAACATGTGTAACCCCTCCACATTCTCTATGAGCGCTGAACGGTTGAAGTTGGTTGGTGTCTGTCGTTAATCGTTTTGTTTTGAATCCGGCCATTTATATTCTAGTTTGTTACATTATGTCATGTCAGGGACTTTAATAGCTGTATAAATAGTTTGTGTTTTGCTCACTGTCGACGGCTGTAGTGTGACCTATAGTTGCTAATGTCCACGTCATTTGGAATCTGGAGGTTAGCTCTTTTGTTAGTAATCATACCAAATCTCATTATTTGTATTTTGATAAACCTTAAACAGTAGAAGTATTGACGAAACATCCCTGCTCTCAAGTAAAAGTGTTCTTTTATCCCTATTTTTAACTATATTTCATGTCTTTCAATTCGAGTACAAAAAACATTAACTTTTGACATAGTGAAAACTCTGAAAACAGGTTGTTTGAAAATAAACGAATATAAAATATTTTATTATTCATCTCTTCAGTGATTAGGGATAGATCTTATGCATTTGATACTTTACCACAGGAACTATACAGTCATGTAATATTCAGTTTCTTTTAAATAGTCAATTCTTTTCATCTGGAGATTAAAAAAAGTGCTAAGTACTATATTTCACTAAAGATTTGTAAGTTCGGGGCAATGTCTTCTATAAGGAGTTAATTGACAATTTTTGACATGTTACTTTTGTTGATCTTGGGAAGCTGATCATTTTTGCTTTTAGAAATTCTATAGATATATTTTATTTTAGTTTTCAAGAAAAAAGACAGACAGACCAATTACAAAACTTGAAAATCAAGGGCAATAACTGCTTAAAGGAGTCAATTGATAATTATATAATATACAAATATCACTAACTTATAGTACATTTAGCAAAAAATGCTCAGGTAAAGCTAAAGGAATCTAAGAGAAACTCACATAAAGTAGCTTGTATCTTCTCAGCAATATTTATTTCAATACAAATCGATTATTCAAATAGTTTACAGTACCATTCAAATTGAACTGACTAGTTGAAGAAAATTGTTAATATGTGCATGGTTTTTGTTGTAAGAGATCTTTTTTTTATAAAAAGTAGGAAAAGAAAGAATTCGAAAGAAAGCTTTAAACTGTTCATTATATATCACCTGCTGATCCTAACAAAATTGTTTTCTTCACTACTGTGAATACTGACTAAATCTGCTCCTCTATCTCGACAGAAGTTACGGCTCTTCATCCAAGTTCTTTGTTCATTTCTCTTATTAAATTTCTTAAACATAGAAAACACAAAACCAGTTTAAGGTGTTAGAATATAACATTTGTCAAAAACTAAGTTCATAATCTTCCTATTTATTTGGTAAAAAAAAACATTATGATTACAGTTTGGATACCTTTACCCAAAAGCAGTTGAATTTTGGTACGGGAAATCCCTTAGAATCATATTCATAATGTCCTATAGAAGAATGTTTGCAAGTGTGGTTTAATTTTGTCAAGCTGTTTTCAAGAAAATATAGATTAAAAAAAAGAGGTGGAAGATACCAAAGAGATATTCCAACTTGTAAGTCGAAATTAAACTGACAACGCCATTGCAAAATAAAACGTAAATGTGTAATTAGATAGGTCACATTCGAGGAAGAGGACAGGTCTGTGGTAAAACCCATTAAAACATATCCGTCGTCATCTCTAAAACAGATATTTTGTAACGGTCAACCATCTCATGATGGCTTTCGTAAATTTTTGAATGGTTGACCTTACCGTCATAACTTGGATCCCTTGGTTTAATAGCTTCCTTGTAAGCAGCAACCTTCTACATTGAAAAAAAAAAACACCTTATATAGAAAGCAAAAATCACTGCACGTGTGACTACTCGGCTACTTTCAAAAACAGATCTTTTTTAATATCGAAAATAAATTTATAGCAAAACCTTTCACAATTGGTCAATTACATTTTACCGTTTTGTCTTTTCATTTATTACGCAAAAAATAAAAGAACAGAGTTCCAATGTCACCGTGTTTCACATAACTTATCTTTCCAAAGACAATAACTATAATATATTCTGTTGTTCATTCAAACTTTTTATAAATATCTTAGAGAAATGACTGAGAGCAAATGCAAATGCAAAGCAATTTCCGGTATAAATAATATTTCCAAGTGGCATAACTCTGAAGTATTTGATTGACACTGATTTTCACAAATGTCCGAGACATTGCTCATATAAACCTTTGATATAAATTTGTTAAAAATCAGGCAAAAACTGTACACGTGAGAGCGCTTAGAAAGGGGCATAACACTTTAAGAAACAGTTGATCGGATCTGGTTTTCGAAATTGTCCGAGACATTACTCATATATACCTATGATATCAGTTTTATAAAAAATCTGGTAAGAATTCTACACATGAGAGCGCTAACAATGCAATTTTCCATATAATTAGTATTTCAAAGGGGCATAACACTTTTAAAAACAGCTGATCGGCATTGGTTTTTGAAATTGTCCGAGACATTACCAATATAAACCTATGATATAAGTTTTATAAGTAACTTATAGGTGCACACGCCACATGTTTTGGCCGGAAAAAACTTTTTTAAAGACAGAGTATAAAAAAGGTAGAATGTGTTTGAAGGCCCTGGATGCCACCATTACAACCTTTGAATTTGGTGGAAAACGAAATGTGTCCATCAATATAGGGGCTAAATTCTAAAACAATAAATGATCCTCCACCCACATTTGACCTCTATCTGTGTATTATAGTCCTAAGCATTGTGACATTTACTTGCCTTTAATAAGAGTAAATGTGAAGACAAGTTTACTTCTTCATTCAAATAAACTAGACACATTTATTTCAAAATAGTTACAGTGAACAAATATTTGTACACATGTGTTCATTATATCAGTATGTTAAGTTTTGTAATCTGCTGTGGTACAGGTGCATGTTAATATTATTTCTACATAACTAGTAAAATGTAGAGGTTTAATTAATTACGATTTGATGATGTCTAACTCTGCAAAATTCACTTTCCCATCAAGTCACATGATAGTAGGTTACATAGTATCCGAGAAATAAACTTTGACATAAAACTTAACAAGGTTCAAGGAAAGATGAAATTTAAGACAAAACAACCTTTTTATAGGAAACGATGTCGTCTGACTCCTCAAGATGCCAATCACACACAAAGTAGCATGACTGTAGGCAACGTAGTATTTGATAAATATATCTGACCAACATTTACACAGACTTAAAACTTAACAAAGGTATCAACCATGAGATTCATGTTAGTTGGTACCTGATGTACCTTCATACCAAGTCCCAAGTAAGAAGAGTTATATTTATTTTATTTCACATTATGAATTTTAATTGTTTTTCAAGAATCTGGATTCCTGGGGTATAATAGCCATTCATTTTTCTGTGTAAAAGTGTCAATTTAAACTCATTAAAACATGTTGTGATTTACCTTGAAATCATATAATACATGTTAAACTGTGAAAATTGATCCTGTAAAAGAATTCAAAATTGAAATTAGCAATAGCTTATCTTTGCAATGAAATTCATGTATATCTTCACAAAAATGGAAATTACCTAGACTTTGGAAAAAAAAACATTCTTAACAAATTATAATAAGGGGAATGCCGAAAAATAATCTAATATCAAGAAAAAAGACAAAGCAGATCATGATTTTAAAGTAATTAATAAAGTTAAAAATATAGATTAGTTCGGCAAGTCAAGAATTTGAAAGTTAACAAATATTTTGTTTGTAAAATAATTAGAAATTTATTTACCATCGTATTAAGCAACTATTGCAATAATTTTCGTATTTTACTATTTGAAACTTCAGTTTAATTGCATTTATTAAATGTATACATTTATTGATAAATCAAAATACTCATTTTACATTAGACACACGTTATTAACGAGCTCCAAATAGTTAAAGGTGAATAATTAAAGGGTCATCGTTATCTAAGAGTATGAGAAGAATTACAGGAAAGGTCAAAACGCCACACACAATCGATAAAAATACGGTTAACGTCTAAAAATAGGGAGGGGAGGACTGCTATTTTAGTGCTAATACCATAAACGGTCTAATTTTTCTGCACCAGATGCGCATTTCGACGATCAATGTCTCTTCAGTGATGCTCGAGGTCAAAATATTTGAAAATCCAAAGCTTATTAAAAAGATGAAGAGCTATTAGCCAAAAAAGGACAAAAAAAGTATAGCCAAAGCCGGCCAGGCTACTGTCGTGAAATAGTGGTTATAAATAAGACTTTGACCATACCTTTAGATTTTTTTCCGGCATTTTCGCAAAATAGCAGGCAGAATAACCATTTGTTTTTTTCTGGTATAAATTTTTAATATCATATATTTCTTATTGCAACTAAAATTTTCAATTACAAACACGTGTTGCAGGTTCTAAATAGTGACGACTTCAAGTCTTAACCTCCTGATTGCTCCTGCTTTACTTCCCCATTCATATATAATCCGGCTGGTCACGGTATTACTGGTGACCTAAACATTGTCAATAACACTTCTCTGCGAAATGTGTTATCCAAAGGCACGAAATATTGTGAGCCTAATTCCATCAATTGGAAACACAACTTCAAAATACTGATGGATTCAGTCGAGGATTATGCCAAGCAATGGGTTTAACGCGAGAAATAAGGCATAGATACTCTTTCCGAATGGATTAAGGCTGTTAGGTCGTTGATAAAATCAGAATTAAAAAAACTGAATAGGTCTATGAATACCTATGCTACATCAATCTTTAAAGACCCAAATGTTACAAAACACCTGTTCTACCTCCATGACAGATATGTTGTTTTCCCAGCAGATAAAGCCCCAAAACAACATCGTTTTTGTGTATAAATCACATTACATAAACATGATAAACTATTTGATACATGAATAAGGTATTGACAATTCACTTGGAAACCCAACATATACCCTAACGACACTTACCAAGGAGGAAATCCTGGATAATCATAGGTATGTTCTATGTTCCTTTAGAATTTCAACTAAAGATGAAGAACTGGATCTTCCTTCACCGTATTAGATACCTAAACTACAGAAGTGTCCTTACAAACACCGTTATTTTGCTGGGTCTTCCAAGTGCTATACGAAACCTCTTTCTAAATTATTAACATCAAATGTATCAGCAATCAAAGCCGGGCTTTAAAATTATTGTGAAACTACCTATATATATATTTTAGAGGTGGCGTTAATCAGTTGTTGATACTAAAAAAATTCAAAGATCTTCTAGAGTGCAAACATTCTAAAACTCTTTCATCTTGCAATAGTATTACAACATTTGACTTTTCTACACTTTACACAAGTGTTCCCCATTCCAAACTAAAAGACAAATTAAAAGAGTTGGTACTGCTTTGTTACATAAAGAAGAATGGCATACATAGATACAAGTTTCTTGTCTTAGGGAGGGATAAATCGTACTTTGTAAAAAATCATTCTGATTCAAACAAAAAATTCTCTGAAACTGACATAATCAAGATGCTTGATTTCTTGATTGACAATTATTTGTCACGTTTGGAGGACGTGTTTTCAACGAAAAATCGGTATTCCCATGGGAACCAATTGTGCTCCTCTTCTTGCCGACTTGTTCCTTTAGCAGTATCTTTTAACCTCACTTTCCGCTATATAAATAATGTTATCTCACTAAATAATTCAAAATTTGGTGACTTTGTTGAACGCATCTATCCCATCGAACTTGAAATAAAGGATACAACAGATACAGTTAAGTCGGCCTCATATCTTGACTTACATCTAGAATATGACAATGGTGGTCGGTTGAAAACAAAACTTTACGACAAAAAGATGATTTCAGCTTCCCAATTGTGAACTTACCATTTCTATGTAGCAACGTTCAAGCAGCACCTGCATACGAAGTATATATCTCCCAGTTGATAAGGTATTCTAGGGCTTGTATCTCTTATCATGTATTCATTGATAGCGGGTTGCTGTTTACAAGGAAGCTATTAAACCAAGAGTTCCAAGTGGCGATGTTGAAATCGTCCCTTCGTAAATTTTACGGACGCCATCACGAGTTGGTTGACCGTTATGGAATATCCGTTTCAAAGATGACAACGGATATGTTCTAATTGTCGTTACTACATTCCCGTCCCCTTTTCCTCGAATGTGACCTACCGAATTAGACTTATCACAGGCTTTTTACTAAAATGAGCAACATGATGGATGCCACAGGTGGAGCAGGATTTGCTTACCCTTCCAAAGCACCTGAGATCACCCCCAGTGTTTGGTGGGGTTCGTGTTGCTCAGTCTCTAGTTCTATGTTGTGTTTTGTGAACCGTTGTTTGTTTGTCTTTTTTTTTTTAGCCATGGCGTTGTTAGTTTATTTTCGACTGTGAGTTTGAATGTCCCTTTGGTATCCTTCGCCTCTCTTGTGAATCACCGATCATATGTATTTTCAAACATTTTAATTTATTAAAATAATTCATGGTATTTAATGTGTTTCGAATATATGTTTTTATAATAATCATAGCCCGCAGTAAAAAAAGTATTATTGTACTTCATAAAACACACCGAATAAGGGAAATATCTAACATTTGAATGATCGTTTTTACTTCAAGGTCCAGTTAGACATATTTCATGAATCCCAGAAAATCTATCAAAATTTGAAAACAATTGGCTGAATGGTTCATAAGTTAAGGCACAGAAACTGTGAGTAGCCACCCTCCACCACCACCATTAGTTAGAGAGACTATGCTCAATTTGTATGCCCTAGGGTGGGAACCACAACTCTTCTGTTACTAACCAATGCCGCCAGAAAAAGATCTCTGATTAATGTTAAACTGAAATGGAACACTACAATCGTGACAAACTACTGGTATAAATGCGGTGCATAAGTACATTAGGAAAATAAAGGCTCTTAAGAGCATGTGTCGCTCACCAAGGTCTATGTGCATCTTCAACAATGAACAATCTTCAACATTATTGAGTAGAATAAGATTCATGACAAAAATATCTGTTTTGTTGATCTTGTAATTATGATAATTTTTCTGTTACAGTTTCTCTCTCCATCTATTTTTTTTTATCAAAACACAAAAAATGGTAGACAAAAGTCGTGTTTAAGAACAATCACTCCTACTAAGAGTTTACTAGCGATTTCGGCAAAAATTGAATTATGTTTAGATCTTGTCTTGCTGGTCATTGTTGCTTATTTAAGTTTCTATCTATATGATATAGTTTTTAAGATATTAGACAAACACACAAAACATAGGTTAAAATCATCATTTAAGGGCAATAACTCCTATAAGAAGTTGTCGTATGATTACGGCCATGTTTACTTATTTGTAGATCTTGTGTTGCTGATCCTTTTTGTTATTTAAATTTTCTCTCTATTACAGTTTTCAAGATGATAGGCAAAAATAAAAAAAAAATAGTAAAATTGGTCATTTAGGGCAATAAATTGTTTAACAACAAAACGTCGTCTGACAGTTTTGATGTATATTTGACAATTAGTATATCTCAACATTCTGAACATTTCTGCGTCGTCATATTTTCTTTATGTATAGTGGTTTTCAAGATTAAAAAAAAACTTGCATTTTAACCCTGTGTTTTATTTCTCAGCCATGTCGGCCATGCTGTGTGGCAAGCGGGGTCATTGGACACATTTTGTAAACGAGATACCCTAATGAGGATTGTGATCAAGTTTGGTTAACTCAAGCCCAGTAGTTTCAAAGGAGAAGAATTTTTAAAAAGTTAACAGACGACTACGACGAAGACGGACGTCAAGTGACGAGAAAAAATCAATGGATCCTTTGGGCAAGGTGAGGTAAAAAAAATGAACGAGGGAGGTAACAATTGAGAATAAGGAAAAGAGGGAATATCTACCATTTAATATCCTTCATACAGAAGGACAGGTTACAGGTTTCGGTGTGGATTCGGAAAAAAATAAGGACAATTACTATTGAGAGCAGTTGTTATTTTATTTGTAACAAATGCCATTTAATCCCTCAAATGAGGGCAGGGTGTAGATTTGAGTTTTAACGATGTGGTTATGGATGTTAATTTGATGCAGTGCAACAGAAAAACAAGAAGCTTCTAGGAGCCTAAATAGCTCACTTGTTGAAAATGAAAATAATAGGCAACAAGAAATGAGCTGTCTAATTGACAGCAAACCCGGTTTTCTTTATTTTGAAAGGCACTTTCATGCTATTTTTACCTGGCACATCTTATGCCTATGTTCCAATCTATCCAGAAACCATGTTCTGAACGGCAAAAAATGAAATCGTCTTTATCAAACATGACCATAATTTTGTCAACAGTAACAGCATATTAAAATTCTAAGAGCATTGGCTAAATGGTTCATAATTAATTCCACGGAAACTACATAGAGTGCAAATTATCGATCTATCAAGAACCATAACACCTGGGCAGCAAACTGAAAATCGTAAATATCAAATTTGACCACCTTTTGTCATCAGTAACAGCATATAACATTGTAAAAGCATTGGTTTAACAGTTCATAAGTAACTGCACGAAAACGACATAAAGTGTCATTTTTCAATAGATTAAGGACCGTAACTCCTGAACAGTAAAAGTGAAAATCGTAAATATCGAACTTGCACTCAATTTTGACATCAGTAACAACATCTTATAATTTTAAAACTATTTGTAGAAGGGTTCATAAGATATTGTACGGAAACGCCATAAAGTGCAATTTTCCAATATATCAAGGACCATAATTACTGACTGGTATATGTGAAAATTTTCAATAACGACCTTGATCTCCATTTTTTCATTAGTATCAACATATTAAAATTTGAAAGCATGGGTCGAACGGATCATCAGATATTGCACGGACATTTTTGGCAGCCGTACGCCCGCCCACCGCCCGCCGTACTTCACCAATTTAATAACGGTATTTTTCAAAGGTCAGTTAAAAATTTTTTTTTTAATGGGTCAGCCAGTGATTTCCGTCTTATCAGCATTCTTATGAATATTGCATTCCGATTATGCTGTTACAAGTGTCTACCTTTCTATTATATTTTTCAAGATTAGATGCAATATAGATCTTGTATTGCTGATCATTTTTACGGTCACAGAGTGGTTGTTGATATTTTGATGCAGTTCAACAGAAAATAATAGAAGGGAGGTTCAGATGAGTGCAGTCCTAACCTGTACAGCAAGTTAACTTGATAACCAGTCATTTTGACTGGTCAAAGTTAACCTGTGACAGGATTTAGGACTGCTCTGACCAGTCCTAGGACCACAGTCTAGTTAACTTAAATTGAAAAGCGGACTTGGTCCTAGGACTGTTTTTATGTCTGCCGAAAAAGTTAATTTGGAAACAGGTCCGCTACTAATATAAGTTAACTTCGAAACAAGTCCTGCCATAAGTTAACATAAATTAACTTTGATTTTGAAAACTCCGATCGAACCAGACCTGATCTCAAGTTAACTTTTGGCTGGTCTGCTCAACACTATGTAAACTTGTAACCAGGACCGCTCGATCTACATCGATTTTTAAAAAATATTTTTAAATGTCTTTGTTTCTTGGTATAAACATAGAAAAATAAAGTCAATATAATACTTCCGTGATATAAACAATACAGATTAAAATCATGTATTTGTAAATAAAGTACGCATAAAACTTTGCCTGTTATACAATGTTATCCGTGATCTGCCTTTCTATAAATTAGAAACGATATTGGTTACAATTTTAATGCTAACAGGCGTTGAAAATATATTCCAATAAATGTCAAATTCTTTCAATCGTATAAACCAGTATTTTCTATAAAATGTTATAAGTTCTGATCGGTTTTAAAATGTAGCGTTAATCTTATAAAGTTGGTTTTCAGATAAAATCAATAAACAATGCCAACATGGAATAGCACTTAGATCATATAAAATAATCATGATAGTTGAAAGGAATATTGAGGGTATCATCAGCTCAGTTGTCAGAACTTTGGTACTGACATGATTAATAACAAACTTTTCTAAAATTGCCCGTTTATACATTTTGAAATTATAAAGAAACTAAGGTTTCAACTCCCTCAGGCAAAGTTGACCTTAGATGGATTTGGCTATTTGTTTTAGGTATTTTTGTCATATAGCTCTTCAACTGTTTCGGTACTTATACATCCCTCGGATTTCAAATGTTTGGCTTTGAGCGTTCCTGATGAAGGTAAATCCGGAAAACCGCTTCGGAGCATGAAATTATTAAACGTGTTGTTTTCAATTTTTTACATCACTGGGTCGATACCTCTGCTGGTGGACTATCAGTCCCCGAGGGTATCATCAGCTCAGTAATCAGTACTTCGGTACTGACATGATTAATAACAAACTTTTCTAAAATTGCCCGTTTATAAATTTTGAAATTATAAAGAAACTAAGGTTTCAACTCCATCAGGCAAAGTTGACCTTAGACATGTTAGATGGATTTGGCTATTTGTTTTAGGTATTTTTGTCATATAGCTCTTCAACTGTTTCGGTACTTATACATCCCTCGGATTTCAAATGTTTGGCTTTGAGCGTTCCTGATGAAGGTAAATCCAGAAAAGCGCTTCGGACGCATGAAATTATTAAACGTGTTGTTTTCAATTTTTTACATCACTGGGTCGATACCTCTGCTGGTGGACTATCAGTCCCCGAGGGTATCATCAGCTCAGTAGTCAGTACTTCGGTACTGACATGATTTATAACAAACTTTTCTAAAATTGCCCGTTTATAAATTTTGAAATTATAAAGAAACTAAGGTTTCAACTCCATCAGGCAAAGTTGACCTTAGACATGTTAGATGGATTTGGCTATTTGTTTTAGGTATTTTTGTCATATAGCTCTTCAACTGTTTCGGTACTTATACATCCCTCGGATTTCAAATGTTTGGCTTTGAGCGTTCCTGATGAAGGTAAATCCAGAAAAGCGCTTCGGACGCATGAAATTATTAAACGTGTTGTTTTCAATTTTTTACATCACTGGGTCGATACCTCTGCTGGTGGACTATCAGTCCCCGAGGGTATCATCAGCGCAGTAGTCAGTACTTCGGTACTGACATGATTAATAACAAACTTTTCTAAAATTGCTTGTTTATAAATTTTGAAATTATAAAGAAATATAAGGTTTCAACTCCCTCAGGCAAAGTTGACCTTAGATGGATTTGGCTATTTGTTTTAGGCATTTTGTCATATAGTTCTTTAACTGTTTCGGTACTTATACATCCCTCGGATTTCAAATGTTTGGCTTTGAACGTTCCTGATGAAGGTAATTCCAGAAAAGCGCTTCGGACGCATGAAATTATTTAACGTGTTGTTTTCAATTTTTTTGGTGTACAGTTACTGATATGTATCATGTTCATGGTCGGCTTACTAAAAAGTAAAATCACAAAAATACTGAACTCCGAGGAAAATTCATAAAGGAAAATCCCTAATCAAATGGCAAAATTAAAAGCTCAAACACATCAAACGAATGGATAACAACTGTAATATTGCTGACTTGGTACATGCATTTTCTTATTTAGAAAATGGGGGATTAAACCTGGTTTTAAAGCTAGCTAAACCTCTCACGTGTATGACAGTTGCATCAAATTCCATTAAATTGACAACGATGTGATAACAAAACAAACACAATAGGTAAAAAATGTCACAAATAGGGGTACAACAGCAACACCAACCAACTAGTGATCTCAGGTGCTTCGGAAGGGTAAGCAGATCCTGCTCCACATGTGGCACCCGTCGTGTTGCTCATGTTATTACAAAGTCGGTAAATAGTCTAATTCGGTAGGTCACATTCATGAAAAGGGAACGGGATTGTTGTTACGACATAAGGAACATATCCGATATCATCTGTGAAACGGATATTCCATAACGGTCATCCAACTCGTGATGGCGTCCGTAAAATTTACGAAGTGATGATGTTAACTTCACCACTTGGAACTTAAAATGGAAAGGTCACAATTGGGAAGCTGAAATCATCTCTTTTGTCGTAAAGTTTTGTTTTCAACCGACCCTAATTGTCAATTTCTAGATGTAAGTCAAGATATGAGGCAGACTTAACTGTAGAACGGAAAGTCCCTAATCAAATGGCAAAATCAAAAGCTCAAACACATCGAAAGAATGGATAACAACTGTCATATTTCTGACTTGGTACAGGCATTTTCTTATGTAGAAAATGGTGGATTGAACCTGGTTTTATAGCTAGCTAAACCTCTTACTTGTATGACAGTCGCATCAACTTCCATTACATTGACAACGATGCGTGAACAAAACAAACAGACACAATAGGTAAAAATGTCAAAAATAGGGGTACAGCAGTCAACATTGTGTTATCATCGTAATCACTATAAAAACAAACAAATGTAACGAAGAAGCACAAAAAGGCATACATCAAATTTAACATCCTCATTTTGCTTTTTTATTATACGATTTTATTTATCTATGTAAAATCGTTCCATAAAGGATGGAAGGTTTTAAGTACTGGCGTAAAAACGCGTGTTTGAAATTCGCACAGGTAGACATAAAATAATTTTGTCGTTCAAAGTATGACGGGATACATAAGAACAGAGTCACGTAAAATGGATACATAAAATAATTTTGTCGTTCAAAGTTTGACGGGATACATAAGTACAGAGTCACGTAAAATGGATACATGAAATAATTTTGTCGTTCAAAGTATGACGGGATACATAAGTACAGAGTCACGTAAAATGGATACATAAAATAATTTTGTCGTTCAAAGTATGACGGGTTACATAAGTACAGAGTCATGTAAAATGGATACATAAAATAATTTTGTCGTTCAAAGTATGACGGGATACATAAGTACAGAGTCACGTAAAATGGATACATAAAATAATTTTGTCGTTCAAAGAATGACTGGATACATAAGTACAGAGTCATGTAAAATGGATACATAAAATAATATTGTCGTTCAAATATTTCTTTTTCTGCACCAATCAACAGTGCAAGCATGTTTTTTTATTCAAAAAATTGAATCATCACCAAAAATCAGTAGTTTTCACATCTCAGACTGGTTCAAATCTAACAAAATTTTTTGCCTGTACCAACCAAAACTGACCATTTGCACTTTATTATGTAAATCTATGTAGCCACATAGAAAATCAGTTATATTTTTATATCAGTATGGCTTGTATAATACAAATGACAGCAATATTGGAACACAATATCTGCATAAATTTAGAGTGCCAGCATGTCCTCCTTTTGTCCTCCTTTTGTTAAATTATTTATTGAAACGTAACAAAATTTCAGTAGTTTTGATACCTCAGGCTGACTCGTACAACAAAATTTTTTGACCGCATCAAGCAAAACTGACCATATTTGCACTTTATTATGTTTACAAACATAATACCAAAAAATAAGCCTTGTGGCAAACATTTGCCGCAAGTTTGCATCAAACATTGCCGCAACCATTTTACCATGCAAATGAAGGTTGAGGTAAGCTTACTGCAAACATAATTATACAAATTAGATTTGCCGCAAACTTGCCGCAACTGTTTGCTGCAAACTTGCGGCCATTGTTTTCTGCAAACTTGCGGCAAACTTGCAGGAACTACACATATACCAATGTCATGTGTTGACATATTCAATTTATCTCTTTCAAATTACACATCAAAATTTAAAAAAAAGAACTTCCTGCATGTATATAAACACTGTCATTGAAAGAATACTTGCACACTTATGAAATTAAAGGAAATACAAACATGCATTTCATATTGGAAAAAAGGGAGCGGGGGTCATTCTTAAATGACATCATATGCCGATATTAAGAAATAAAAAAGGATAAATCTCTAATGTGTTTTGAGCATAAAGCTTTTTTAAGGTAATAATTCCATTACAGAATTGAACTTAACTTTATTAAACAGTATACATTTAATCAGTTACAAAATTCAAACTTATAATAGCTAGAGTATTTCAAACAAATAGATGTTATGATGGTGACATTAATTATTTTATTTAAACAGTTCTATGAATAATTTCTACTTACAAAATTACATATTGAATATCATATATTATTGAACCAAAATGCCTCCTTGATCTCTTATATGTAACATTTATCAAACACAATCAACATGACCTAGCCCACAATTTCAAATTGTTAGCTTTTCAGGAAGTGCCAACTAGGCATGCCTAGTCAATATTGTGTAATTCTTGCAATGTTCTGGCAAAGATATAGAATGGTCAAAGTTTTCTGCAATTTTGCGGCAAACATATAGAATGGTCAACGTTTTCTGCAATCTTGCGGCAAACAGTCTTTATTATCTTAACTTTCTTGCAATCTTACTGCAAACATTGATGTTTCTTCAAACTTGCCGCAAGCTTGCAGCAAAAAGCTGCAATGTTTGCGGGAAATTTGCAGCTAGCGGCAAACATCTGCAAATACAATTTTCTGTGTTACTGCAAACTTTTTGTTTGCTGCAAACTTGCAGCAAGTCTGCTGCAAATTTGCGGCAAACATTTCATATCTATAAGGGATATAGCCGCCTTAAAAAATTCAGAAATACTTATATGTCAGGATAGATTGTATAATACAAAAAAACAGCAATATTGGAACACAATTACTACAAAATTCTGTCCACATCAATTTAGATTGCCAGCATGTCCTTTTTTTATTCAATATATTGATACGTAACAAAATTTCAGCAGTTTTGATACCTCAGGCTGACTTGTACAACAAAATCAACCAAAACTAACCATATTTGCACTTTATTATGTAAATCTATATAGATACAGCCGCATAATAATTCAGTAATATTTTTATGTCAGGAAAGTTTGTATAATACAAATGACAGCAATATCGGAACTACAACGACTACAAAATTTTGTCCGCATCAATTTAGATTGCCAGCTTGTCCTCTTTTTATTCAAAATATTGTCTTGCAACAAAATTTCAGTAGTTTTGATATCTCAGTGCCAGCATGTCCTCCTTTTGTTCAATATATTGATATGTTCCAAAATTTCAGGAGTTTTGATACCTCAGGGTGACTCGTATCGCAAAATTATTTGACCGCATCAACCAAAACTGACCATATTTGCACTTTAGTATGTAAATCTATATGGCTGCATTATAAATCAAATGTTTTTTTTATGTCAGGATGGATTGTATAATACAAATGAAAGCAATATTGGAAAACAATGAATGCAAAATCTTGTCCGCATCAATTTAGAGTGCCAGCATTTCATCTCTGTATTCATAATATTGAACTCTCACTTAAGTCGACTCAGTAGTTCAGGATGGTTTGTATAATAAAACTAGTTGACCGCATCATCCAACACTGACATGACTGATTTCATTTGTATTTTTATGATGAAAAGTATGAGAAGTTCTCTTCTGGGAATAGTATACTGTTAGTATATTATGTCGGTTGATTGGTTTTGTTGGTAGCTTAACGTCAAGTGGCAAATATTTCATTCATATTCACAACGAGTATATTTTTTCGTACGTCCCAGATATCATTTGTAATTGGTTAGGACAAATCTGACGAAATTGACGAGATTCTTCTAAATTATACAACACCTTATGTATCCGGACACTGTACAATTTTCGTTTAAAACATTTTGTCGAATACAGAATCGTAAATCCAAGGTAAACAAGATGAAATATCCATGTATAAATGCATAGAGTCAAATTTAGGAAGAGACTGTAAAAAATGGGGAACAAAGCAACGATGATGTTTATTTCCTATGAAATAAAAATATTGTTCCGATGCGTTGGATAACCTTTCTATCGGCCTTCTAATAAAAAAAAAAAAACCTTCCTCTCTCTTATGATAGCTGCATGTGATCACAAGTGTGTAATTTTATAGCCATTGATTAATGTATATAAGAATATGAAATGAAGAAACGAAATGTTTAATGTGTATAATATCTATAGAGTCTAACGATTAAAGTTATTTCGCGGCTATACTGGGAAAAAAGAACAATGCGGTTATTGTTTACATAATAAAAGCTCAGGTCTAACATGTCTAATATGAAAAGTCTTAAACACGGTAATCTGTCATAAGCAGACCTGACCTCAGGTCTGGTCAGTAGCAGACTTGTCCACAGGTATGGTCAGGAGCAGACCTGTCCACAAATCTGGTCTGGGCAGACCTGTCCTCAGGACTGGTCAATAGCAGACTTGTCTACAGGTCTGGTCTGGAGCAGACTTGTCAATAGGTCTGCAGCAGTCCTTAAACAGCAGACATAGGTCTGGTCTACCAACGACGAAGTTAACTTGCTTGTCTGCTTAAAATTTCTCAAGTTAACTTGGAAAGCAGTCAACAAGTCTGCTCTTAATTAACTTTGTACAGGTTAGGACTGCACTCATCTGTAACTATTGGAAAACTAAACTATTTTTATTTTCATCCATTATCCTTGATTATTTTCCAGATTGCAGTGAAAGGTCGTTGATGAAGATAAGGATGTTAGAAAGAAAACAACATAGCAAAGGAGATAACTACTGAAACAAAAAACAGGATTTATCTTACCTTGTAACAATAACCATTAAACTCCTTCCATGTTGAAGGACATAATGCAGGTTTTACTGTTGAAGTTGTAGGTGTAGTGTAACCTTCTCTTGGATATTCACAAATGTAGTTATTTTGTAATGTGCAGTTTCTGGTTTCCCATAATCCAATAGGATGGGTTGATGTCATGGCAACACACATAGCATCTTCATCAATACTCCCTGCAATTTATTTAACGTTTGTCCAAATTTTGACCATCTAATAGTTCTAAATATCAATAGAAAAGACATAACTTTTGAAAGAATGGCTAAATTAAACGATTTCGTCCTATCATGAGTGAATCAACTTTAATGAGTGTCTATATATCAACTGACTTCAAATCTGTTCTACTTTTTGTTGTCTTGTCTCAATTGAACCGTCATTCTACTGCAATATAACATGAACCACTGCTTTTGATTGGATGAGGTCTGCCATCAATTGTATTTCAACAACATTATGCATAGTAGTTTTTTCCTGAAAATTTTAATTTTATTTTGAATATTTAAACACTAGTGCATTAGAAAAGAAATAATAGTTCTGTATTTGAAGAGATGCAGCTGTCAATTGGTAACTTGACGGTTGCAAATATTCCTCTAAACTGCATTTGCGTCCTTGAAATCCAATATTGACGATGTTACACCTTAATTCCTTCTTCACATGTGACTTGTTCACACATTTATTCTTTACAGATATCAAATGAGAAACAATGATTGTTTAACTTATCCTATGCATATGATCAGCTTTTGTTATGAAGTCAGATGGATATTACCACTTTGACTGCATACAAACAAATAATACCACATTCAATGCAGGCAAACAATTATGATTACCTGTATGACTCTTTGCCCAAGCTGTATATGATACTGAAAGACCACTAGTCCAAGATACCATGGCACTAGAGTTAACATCCTGGGTAAGACCAATCCAATAGTGTCCAGATTTACCAGCTACCTGACTGGCTAAAAACAACTGAGTGTATCTGAATGTATAAAACATATGGTCATCACCAATGTTCAAAAAATCATTTAGCGATGATTATAACATACCCAAAATGAAATATTCCATATAAACTTGCATTTAAAGCTTGTAGGGGAGAAATTACCTCATCCATAAAAGTTTATTTTTACATACTCATTTTTGCTAATGAAAATACCGAATTGATCTGTATAATAGTTTTTACATAAGCTGTTGTCACTAAAAGTCATTACTGAAACTGGGTATATTTACTTTCACATAATCTAATATTTTTTTGTTGACAAATGTCCATATTGACCCTAAGCAAAGTCACCAGTACATCATATATTGCTGCCAGTTCCTTGCCACTTATTTTGTAATCATTCATTATTGTCAGATTTTCATTTTGATGTTGAGGAGTTACTCATAAATCAGGAACTGTTTTGATCATAACCAGTTACTAATACCATTTTTTTTGGTCATATGTCCTTTTAGATCATGATCAGTTACTTATTTAACTTATTTTTACATATGTTCCTTTTGATCATGAGCAGTTACTTTTACAACTTGATTTACAGAGTCCAAATTGATCATGAGTATTTACTTATATGCCATTTATTTTTGTGAAATATTCATGTTGATCATAAGCAGTTAATCATACACCATGTTTTATACAGATGTTTATTTTGATCATGACCAGTTACTTGTATGCCATTTTTTTGTCTGATGTCCATTTTGATTATGAGCAATTTTTTTTACTGTTCATTTTTTCCAAAATGCACAATAAGGCTGAGACTGTTATTTACATATTGGCTACTATTACCAGATGTCATATCAATTCTGTAACGAGTAACACAATGTTTATTGCTTCAAGACGTCAAAATTAGATTTGAGCATAGTTGCAATTTTTTTCCTGTATGCTAAACAGATTTACTACTTACACATATTATTGTTGCCAAATATCCACATTGCCATATTGTTATGTAGACCAATGACAATGTTTGGCATTAACAGATTTACTACTTACACTTTGTTTTGTTTTGACAGATGTCCGTATAGACACATTGTTATGTAGGCAGAAGTCAATGTTGTGCCTTAACATATTTACTACTTACTTATTTATTGTTGCCAGATGAGATGTCCATATTGAAACATTGTTATGTAGACAGATGTCAATGGTGTGCCTTAAAATATTTACCACTGATATATTGTTTATTATTTGTAGATGACAATATTGACACATTGTTATGCAGACATATGTCAATGTTGTGCGGTAACAGATTTCTTTCACATTGTTTATTGTTGCCATATGTCCATGTCAACACGTCATTATGTTTTGACATATATCAGTGTTGTACCTAAACAGATGTACTTACACATTGTTTATTGTTGCCAGATGTCCATATTGAACTTGAGCACAAACACTCTCTGCAGTTGCCCAATCTGTCAGTTCATTATTGATTCCATAACAGTACGCATCGTAACCAATGGTGTTCTATAAATAAACAAGTTACTTGGCTTATTCAAATGAAAAAAGAGTTGAAAATCATTTTCTGAAAGAAAGATTTAAGTGAAAAGAGTATGTGTAAGAAACCTTCAGTATATGGCAAAAAAAATAAGAATTTGTGATAAAGGCATCTTTATTAGTTTATACTAGCATAAACTAGTAGAAATGATGAATGTAGTAAGAGCAATTGCTCACCTATTTATGTCCCTGCTCTTGCTTTTTATTTTGAACCCAAAGAGTTTACTGAGATATAAAAAAAATAGCCATCACACAGTAAAACCCATGTAAAAGAAAAGTCCATATGACTGTAAAGAATGCATAAAAAATTATGTATAAATTTTGTATGTATATTAAACATGAAGTCTCGTATTGGGAGAGAGCCAAGGACTCTCCACGTACAAAGTGAAGATAATTCCTTTTAGTGTTTATAGGAGGCATGTTAAAAGAAAAAGTTTCTCTGATGAAATGTCAGTTTGAATTTTTTACCAATATTTTCCATAAACTATTGACACAGAGATAAGTCTCTTCTGTTTATAATTATTTTATAATAATGGCAAATATTGAAATTAAAACAGCAGTACTTTAACATGTAAGTTATACAAAATACTCAAAGTCTATGAACCATGACTAAAGGAACAGGGCCAACTAATTTCTGAGATATCAGATATGTCATGATTATACAGCTGCACACCGAGTATCATTAACTAATTATTATAAGAGTTCCCCTCATACTGACCTATTTACAATATTTAACATGTAAACTATGCAAAAGTTTCAAATTCAATTGACCATTACTGAGGGGGCTGTCACGAATAATTTACATGGAAATGATTTGTGCTACTGCTTTTACCACTGCATACCAAATATCGTTGACTAATCATACACTTCAACATGCTAACTTTGTAAACGTTTAAGAGTCAAAGCTAAAACTTGTAGGTGCTGATAAAACTGAGACAAAAATAGTTCTTATATGTGGATCATTCTGAAGAACATACATGTATTCGGCAAATAGGGACGATCCGACTATGTGTCATATAGTATTACTTACCAATATGAAGCTTGGTACCAAATATAAAGAAGTTCTAGTTTGTAATTGCTGAGAAAACTGGGACCAAAATGAGTTACAGACGGACGGACAGAAGTAAACCAGTAAACCCTTCCTCCTTTGGAGCAGGATATAATAAAAGAAGGGTGTCCTATGTATTTTCTAAAGCTGCACAGATCTTGGATCGAGATGTGATTTGTAGGATATAACAGATTGTCAAAATAATCCATAAATCCTAAACCTGTTTAAACTGACCATTTCAAACAGAAGTTATGAAGAATATTTCTTAATTATCCAACTTATGCAAGACACCAGTCTAGTCCAGACAAAATTAGTCCTACATGGCTTTTGCTTGAACAGAATTCATTGCATTTGCTATTAATGTAGGGTCACATGCTCTTTTATCTATATATATTTCAAGTAATCGTTTTGGTATTTCTGGTTGGAGGCTAAAATTAACGATATTATGAACGAAATATTTCGCGTTAGCTGTACCTATAACAGGACATGCAGTTATTGTTTTTAAGTAAAACTATTAATCAAATAATGAAGATTCTAATGCAATATATCATGTATCTCCATTTTTTACGGGATGATGTCTGCTGTTTATTACATTGTTAACAGTCGAAGGCATTGGCACAGGCACGTTGCCAGTAAAACTGTATTTACAACAGTGAAATCCCCCATTGATGAAGGCAACTTTTGAAATACAGTACTGTCATTCCTTAATAGTGGATGTGTACTTTGTAAAACACATATTCGCTAAACTTACATTGACACAACCGACAGCTAGTGGTGACTGTGTAACTTCATCTAAAACCTGTTTCCCTTTCTTACAAATAAATCCTGCATTGGCCTTGTCACAAAGAACATCATTCCATTTTCCATTCTGAGTGATAAACAAGTTAGAATAAGTTATGGTAGTCTTTTAACATAAGGAGATGTAAGGGGTACATAACAAGGAGACAGCAACGCAACAACATAATATATTAATATATACTGGAATATATACTGTATTCCTTTCTGAGTGATAAACAAGTTAGAATAAGTTATTGTAGTCTTTTAACATAAGGAAATGTAAGGGGTACATACCAAGGAGATAGCAACGCAACAACATAATATATCAATATATACAAAAAATATATACTGTATTCCATTCTGAGTGATAAAAAAGTAAGAATAAGTTATTGTAGTCTTTCAACATAAGTAGATATAAGGGGTATATAACAAGGAGACAGCAACGCTTTTGAATATAAAACACTATTCAAGAAAATTGTGTAGGACTTTAATTGGTTTTTCATCATTTATATGGATTTTTGCATTGCTACAACCTCAAATATCGCTAGGGAAAGATATAGAAGATTTACAAATGACTATACATGTTTATTCCTTCAGATTTCATGCAAAAGACATTTCGAACTCAATGAATAGCAATTAACTGTACACGTACACACCTTCAAATGATTTGCAAATGACCATACAAACTTCCAGTTAACTTGCAAATGACAGTACAAACCAAAAGAATTACAATGAGCAAATGACAATACAACTATACACACCTTCAGAAGCATAATAACACAAATCCCCCGTTTCTGACCATTCCAATTGTTGGGCTTAGTTTTTGCCCATTTTGTATATTTGACAGTGCTATCATCTGACCATTTAAAATTCATCTGATTTACAGTATCATCACTTAACCCAATCCAAAATCCACTAAAGATAGCTGAAATTAGAAAAAAAAACTACAAGAAGCGTGTTTTGACATTATTTTCATATTCTGCATAATAAACACTATACTGGAAACCTAATATATGTTGTATTAGTCCATGTCACAAAACGCGCACACACACACGTAGTTTAACACAGACGCAAAGAAATAGCACTTTTAATGATGTTCTTCATCTCAAAGTTATATTGTTTGTTCTACGTATTACATGTTTAGAACAAAACAAACAAAGAGCTGTGCCATGAGCGCATGATACGCCCGTCGACAACTGGACAGTTTTCGACAATTTATCAAACTAATAAAGTTCCATAACACTGCAATGTATTATCAAAAATTTATAAAAAAATAACAAAAGGGAGCTTATTTCAATACTTTATAAAACAAGTCACCAATATTTCATGACAGCTGTTAAATAGTGTTTATCAGTTATTGTCCGAAATACTGGAACCCCCTCTTATTTTAAGAAGAAAGTCCCAATACTCCAAAACATAAAATCAGAAATTTAAAAAAATCGAAAGGGAACTTATGTCAAAATATATAAACAATTCACAAAAGATTCATGAAGATTGTTAAAAGCGTTTTGAGTTATAGTCAAACAACTGGAAAATTCCCCATTCTTTATGAATAAGATCCCGTAAATCGGAAACTTAAATCCTAAATTTATAAAAATCGAAAGGGAGCTTACGTCTTATATAGATATGAACAATTCACCAAAGTTTCAAAAAAAAAATGGTGAAAGCGTTGCGGAGTTATTGTCTGACATGTTGACGACGGACGGACAGACGGACGGACAACGGTATACCATAATACGTCCAGTAATCGGGCGTATACAGATTATAAATAGGTTCAAAAGGAACTCAAACAAACGTAACATTTTCTCATCCAGTCCTGTTTCATTTCTGCTATTATTTAGGTTCAGTAGGCCCAATATCTTGATCAAAAAGATAAAAATGCCAATGAATCAACAGATATCACAAATCATACATTTTAGTGATCAAAATATCACACTTTTGGACAGGCGAACTTAAAAACATTACGGATACAACATAGTAATGTTTTTTTTTAATTGGTGGATTACATTGAAGTTGTTGCATGAGTTCACATATTCTGATTGAAGTTTGATTGATGACAGAATAACACTGTATCAGCATACATGGGCTTTGTCATGGCGGGGCATATTTTCCCAAATAACAATCAAGTCAGGCAAAAGACGCATCATTAAGATAAAAGCATACAACATTACCTGAATCACAAGTTCGACATGACAATGGACAATTCTTCAACATATAAGTTGGGTTTTTGTCACATTCACCAACACTAGCCCAGTGGTCACACTCCTTAGAATAATGGATATTTTTACAATCATCAAAACACAAATTACAGCTCTTTTGACATAACCTTGCCATCCGTTTTGGGTTTGTCCGACATTCTCCTTGATCACTCCATAAATCACACTGTGTATCATTCAAATGCATGTTGTAACAATGAGCTAAAAAGAAAGAAATCTATAAATAGATTATATTCTCAAGTCATATCAAAACCAATATCCATGCATAACTGTGTTCTCCTGACATTATTTTCATCACACACAAACATTCTTTTTTATGTTAGTAAAATAAAAATAGATATCAGACCTTTAGACAAAACCTTTCTATTTATACTGGATTCTTCTAACATTCTCTTTAGCTTAATCTTATAATATATATCACACTATTTACCATTTATGCCAGGGGCGTAGCTGCCGTTAAGCAGTTTAGGCACGTGTGTACACATAATTTTTTCACAAATATTTTATTAAAAAAAATAATAAACAACGTTATCTGTATATAGATGCACGTGAAGTTTCACAAATTTTGTGTTTTTATTAAAAGTGCGAATGGCGTATTGGATATAATTGTACGTCATTATATTTCACCTTATAGAGAAACTATAAACTAGAACTTATGTTCAGATCATTTCACTTCTATCAACAAATACTTGAATGAACCTCAACTTGCTCAAAACCCTGACATTTTATTCTTAGATACACGATTTTTTTAATTAGTTGTTGTTGGCTTTCAACTAGCTTTCCACTTGGTCTTCATCCGACCTACAATAAAACCCTTGCAAAACTTGGGCGTCCGTTTGGCTATGCGGGATGTATAAATACGCAGTCACGTCTGATCAGAATGGGTACGTTAAATCCGATCCCTAGTGTAGAGAGAATGCCACGCTCTCGGCACGGTAAGAAACTTGAAACAACTCCGAGGGGTTCATAGATGGTCTACTGAAAGGCAAAATTTCTTTTTCTATACAATAAACCCACATTTTCCAATGAATGGCATTTTCAAATTTCCAGACCTTCATCCGAGACGACCCCTATAACAGGACCTAGCTACCTGTTGTATTTATTGAAAATTTGTTTTTGTCCTGAACATACATGCACTATTTGCCACTGGAGTTAAGCAATCGATCAATCAATCAACTATCTTTCAGTAACTTCTATTACTCTCAGATCTACATGTAATGACCATAATTATTCACATTCCTAAGCAGATAGGGATTTAACAGGACAGGATATCAGCAAATATGAATTTCTTTAATTTTGTTAGATAGAATAACAGAACAGAACTTCTGCATGAGATATCGACTGTTTGTGTGTATGTGTTTGTGTGTCCGGGAGAGGGTGAAGGTTTAAGAATCAAAAGATGAATGGTCGATGCGTTGTCCAAATGATAGTATAATATAGTAGTCTCAGTGTTTACGTGCCTAATTTTTTAACGCAGGATCGTCAATATGTACTATCAATTGACGTATATATCAATTATCCTCAATCAGAAAGGAATAGATATGATAATACTAAACAGGTTGTGCTGCTTAATAAGGGGCTACGCTGATCCACGCTATATAAATATTGTTTTTATTTTATATTTCCGATTGTTTTGCCGGTTAATTCATTAGTCAGATGTTATTGTAAAATTATGTATATTTCATCGAAATTTTTTTCATGTATATTGTTGCGATAAAATGACCAGTAAATTTTATGTATTTTGTAACTAACACGCTGAAAACCGTTTTCCGTCCGGGGGCTTTGCCTCTTTGAACCTCCTCCTTATGCATTCATATTAAAGCCTCACAGATAAGAGATTAGAGTATTGGATACCATCACAAAGGACTCCCCTCGAGTTTACAAGTACAAATTGTGATGGGTTATTTGATTTAAATATATCTTAATGGTATAGATAGTATACTTGTGAAAGGCAGAAATGTACTAATGCTACACTAATTCAACCTCAAACTTCAATTGGTTTTATGCTGAAACAATTGTGTACATATGCACAGCAAAGGCTCAGTTGAAATAAGTTTTTGTTCATGACTTTTTATATATGGTTTCTTCCTTGAATAAACGACCCACCTTTAAGTAGTAGTGAATAATAACTCACATAAACTGCATATGGTTTGAAAGTTAGAAAGTAGAAATGATTTTACTACATATGCACAGGGTATGACTAAGTGAAACTTTAGTCATTGACCTTGACATTTACTCTAGGATTTTCTTCAATGTATGCAAAAAGTAAAAGAGCAAAAATACCGAACTCCAAGAAAAATTCTAACCGGAAAGTCCTTTATCAAATGGCAAAATCAAAAGCTCAAACATATCAAACGGATGGAAAACAACTGTCATATTACTGACTTGGTACAGGCATTTCCTCATGTAGGAAACGATGGATTAAACCTTGTTTTATAGCTAGTTTAACCTCTCACTTGTATGACGGTCGCATAGAATTCCATTATATTCACAAAAACGTGTGAGCAAAACAAACAGACATCATAGGTAAAATTGTCAAAAAAAGGGGTACAGCAGTCATCATTGTGTTATAATCTTAATCACTATATAAACAAATAACTATTTCACCATGGAAAAACAAAATGGCATATAGACACTCTATAAACAAAGTACATAAGCAAAAATGAATGACAAGAATACAAAAAATGACCATAGAACATTAACACAATGATGGGACATATAAATACCGAGCCACGCTAAAAGTATATTACCAATAATCGGACTAAACAGTAAAGGTTAAAAATACAAAGACAAATAAAACACTATTTCACGTAATTAAGTTGATAAACAACTTCTAGTAGTGATGGATAAAATGTCAAATTCTTTACAAAACTGTAAGGGGTTTGAAAGATTAAGAGAGCTGAAAGGATTTGTTTTGATAAGTATAGGCCTTCTCCCCATCAATAATTGAGGCCTCGATTTACCTCACTTACTTTTAGGGATTTGGCTTGTAATAAAATCCTGTTCTTCTTCTTCTGCAATCGAAGCTAAATCTGCGCCATTTTTCCTACAAATAGATCTGGCAGCACTCCATGTGGTTTTGTTTCTGGCAAACAAGTAGCAGATCGATCTATAACTAACCCATCCATCTGGACAACCATATGTTTGACCTTAAATGACAAAATGCAATGTTAACATAATCTGAAAATTCTTTTGTTCATTGAATGAATTTTTCTTTCTGGACTTTTATACCAAAAGAGACCACATAGCAAACAAAATGCAAATTTTAAACCAATAATCTTGCATGACATATAAAACATATCCCATTTTGATAGTGTATGAACCAATGTCATACAACAAAACTAAATGAGTTCTCTTCATCATTCTCACAAGATGTTCTTTCGACTAACACAATGGCACCTTTAAGCATTGAACATTTTACTTTGCATTGTTCAAAACTAAAGAAAAGCTAGGATAATCCTCCAACTGCTGAGAAATTTTGAATCATTGCAAATAGTCTATTTCAACAAATCACGAAAAATTTCAGTTGATCTGAAAAAAAAGATACATCATGTCTCCATCAATCCTCTAACTGGTTACAGGCGTAGATTTATTTTATTTGTCTCTGTGAATATACATAACATCTATCACAGTATTTACTGGGTGATAGAATATGTGTGCATTTAAAGAAAATGTCTGAAGTTACAGATGCATTATACGGGAAAAAAATATAGGTCAACCACAATGCACCTTAAACTGAAATGTACTACTGACTACCACAAAACTATAAAAAAAAATACAAGCTCGCTTTTTCAAAGAATGACACTACTTTATTGTCGTACTGCTAAAATTTATGAAATTTGTTAATTCACAAACCCCTGAAAATGAGACTAAAATCCATTAGGGCTTGTAGCAACTATTCAGGTAGGAACCATTTGATTTTTAAAGAAGAATGTGTCCATAGTACACGGATGCCCCACTCGCACTATCATTTTCTATGTTCAGTGGACTGTGAAATGGGGGTCAAACTCTAATTTGGCATTAAAATTAGAAAGATCATAGGGAACATGTGTACCAAGTTTCAAGACTTCAACGTCATCAAAAACTACCTTGACCAAAAACTTTAACCTGAAGCGGCACAGACGGACAGACGAACGAACGGACGCACAGACCGTAAACATAATGCCCCTCTACTATCGTAGGTGGGGCATAAAAATCAAACAGCAAATTACTGTGACCCATACCACGCTTATTTACTTTTTTTTTTATACAAGATGATAAATTAAGATTTTTTTTCTTCTTCAAAACTTAATTTAAGCATCTAAATATTTACATTCGTTCTGTCTTTTGATCAGTATTGTTTATGCTATGAAAAGTAACATTTCTTTTTCAATCTTCTTTTTTTTAACAAGAGGCTCCTGGGAGCCTGAAACGCTGACCTGGTAAATATATGCTATTCTTATATTGATTTTTAATTTACTTGCAATCAATTATGTTTGCTTATTTCTAAATCTTGCATTGATGATCATTTTGACTGTTTACATTTTCTCTCTTTCTATTTTAAATGTTATCATAATTAGAAAAATCATACTAACACACAGATGGTCTTACCTGTATGTAAATTTGATAGTAAAATGAATATATTTAACAAAGTAAAAGTATACAAAATACTTAAAGTCAATGAACCATGACTGACGGTATAGGGGAATTTAATTTCGATGGAAATAAGATATGCCTAGGATAATTCAACTGAATGCCTGTGACCAATAGATAAAGGAACTTTCAACTAAGAATATTGTCAATTTCATTGCACCGCATTTCTCTGTTCAAACTTTGCGAATTGGTCAACTTCAGTACTGATAAGACAATTCGCTTGCAGTCAAGTAAGATCTGTTCAGTAGTTAAAATTTACCTATACACAATAACAACACTGAATTGTCTTAAAAGCTACTGAATAATATTGAATTGACCGGAAGGGAATTGTCTGAACATTACTGAATGTACTGAAGTGGACAAGTCTGAAAACTGATCGAAAGACTGAACATGACTTATCATTTAATATTCAGACTTTTCAGTTGATGTTAAGATCGATATGACCTTGTAAGACTTCATTTATAAGTATTCTATGATAATTTATCAATAATGATTTGTATATGGTTGAAAAGATGTTATTAGTTATTAGTCAATACCAAAAGTCATTGACTTATTATAAGTTGTGTTCAATTAGACTGACCTAATCACAAACATGTTATCTATGCAAAAGTTTCGGTCAATGAACCATGATTGAGGGGGCAAAATAACTTCATGGAAATGAGATGTGCTAATGTTAATACATGTATATCTGCATACTAAAATTCACTGCTTACCATTGGGTGTTCATTTTAAACACACTTAACTACAAACTTTGATATGTAAACTTTGTAAAAAAAAGTTTCTAAGTCAACTGATCATGATTGAAGGGGAGGGTCTAATTAATCTGTGTAAAAATGATATGAGCTAATTGTAATACAATTGTATACCAAATATCATTGACTTTCATAAGTGGTTCCCCGTAAACTGACTTAATCACAAATTTTACATCTGAATTATGGAAAAGTTTCAAAGTCAATAGAGCATGACCGAGAAGACTGAGCCAGCAAATCTCAATAGAAATAAATGCGCCATTAATTATACAACTGCATACTTAACCTTAATATCATTGACTCGGCATATCTTGTTTCCGATAAACTGATCTAATCACAAACTTTAATATTTAAACTAAGCAATTGTTTTAAATTCAAAAGACCAATACTGATGAATCAGGGCCAAATAATCTCCGTGGAGTGACACATTGTTGACGCTACCATGTGAGCTAAAACAAGTCAAATTAAAGTCATACAGAATATTCAGCTACAAATGATGATATACAACCATATAAAATATGACAGTTTTTAAGAAAACAGTTGTAGAGGAGTATTGTTCACTCAGAGACACATACAATGCATGAACTATGTTCCTCGGTTGCCTTGGGGACAGGAGAAAGATAATCAATTATGTCTCCCAGTTGCCTAGAGGCCGGGGAAAATGATTCACAATGTCCCTCAAATGCCTTGAGGAAGGAGAATAAAGAATTAAATATGTTCTCAGTTGCCTTCAGAAATGTGAAAAAGACTTCACTATATCTCTCAGTTTTCTTGAAGAAGGGGGAAAAGAATTAACTATGTCCTTCAGTTGGCTTGAGGAAGAGGGGGAGAATAAAATATGTCCCTCAGTTGCCTTGAGGAAGGGAGAAAATTAACAATGTCCCCCAGTCACCTTGATAAAGGGGTAAAAGAAGTTATGCAAGATTTTTTCCAGTATTTTGTTCTTATTAACTGCTGAAAAATTATTAAAGTGTGTGCTTTACTTGCCTAATGCTCTAATGACTTCATTGGACAGCAGTTTCAACATATATAACTTTTAAACTGCATATTCATAAAAAATACATTTGTGTTTTATATGGCAAAGTGGCTTCATACAAAGTATATTGAGACATTTGCAATATTTGATGACTAAATGCACTAAGAATGTCAAGTGACCTTAATTATCAACTGGATCATATCACTTTTTGATGAACTTATATTTCCTTATAAATTGTTGATATTTTCCTCATAGTTTTCCAAACACTGCTAAATAAAATTTAAAAAAAATCCTTTATTTTTTGTTTTAGTTTTAAAGTTTTATCTCCTTCAAGTTTCAATTGTTTCAAGCACCCACACTTATCCTCTTCGTCGTAAAAGGAAATACAAGACTATAAAAAGTAACAAATATATCATTCACTCATGTACTTTTAAAACATTGACACACTGTGTATTATATAGTGTCAGAGAAGTTTTCTGAAGTGCAATGACTTTTTTTTTAAATTGAAAACATATTAAAGAAAACAATAACAAACAAGAAAAGGGAAAAGCCTAACTTAAAGTTGAGACATTTTAACTTAAATTTCTTGTTAAAACTTGTTGGTTTTGTATTTCACAAAATATTGGTTATTTAAATATTTTCTTACATCTTTTTATTTCAACCCAAAATAGGTTAACAGATGTATTGATATTCATTTGCATAAGGTTTGATTTCATATCATAATAAACATCTAAACCAAGTTTCAAGTAGATGTGATTATAACTGAAATGAACTGACGAAATGGTACTGGTCTTTGTAAAAGATAACGGACGACGGACGTCGACGACGACAGACGCCAAGTGATGGCAAAAACCCGCCCTGGGAAAAAAAACGTCATTTAAGTGCGAGAACTCCTTTAAAAAGTATTTGAAAATTTTCCTGTAAATGGACAGTTGTCAGATCTCAACATTCTGAACACTTTAGCCCCAATCAAATTCCTCTATTGATAGCAGTTTTTAAAATAATAAAAAAATTTGTATTTTACCCCCGATGTTCTATATTTAGCCATGTCGGCAATGTTGGTTGAAAGGCAGGTCATCGGGAACTATAATTTTTTTAAACAAGATACCCCAATGATGAGTGTTACAAAGTTTGGTTAAACTTGGCATTGTAGTTTCAGAGAAGATTTTTTTATAAAAGTTAACAGACGACGATAGACGACATACGACTGACACTAAGTGATGAGAAAACCTCACTACTAATTTTTTATAGTATAATGCAAATATTGAAATTAAAACGGCAATACTTTAACATGTAAACTATGCAAATATTCAAAGTCAATGAACCATGATGACAGGGTAGGACCATATAATCTCCACGAAAATGATATCACTGACTTACCATTAGAGGTTAATCTTAAACTGCTCTAATTACAAACTTACATGTAAAGTATGCCACAGTTTCAACGTCAATAGACCATGACATAGGTAGAGGGCGAAAAAATGTGCCTACGCTTATACCACTGCCTACAGATATAAAATATATGCCGCCGGAAACAGCATGCCTTAGTTTCAATTTTCGATATCGTCGAGGAGAGATAAAAATTAGTCAAAACCATCATTTCAGGGTCATAACGTTTATAAGAAGTCATCCAATGGTTTCTGTTATATAGATTCAATGGATAAGCGTGGATTCTTGAAAAAGAAACCATGAGCCCGGAGGGCGAATGGTTTGTTTTTCATGAATCTACGCTTATCCATTGTATCTATAACTTAAATTATTGTGTTAATTTCTTTTCAAAATTAAAGCCTTTTCTTAATTAGAAGGTATTGTAAGTGAGTTTAAATAAATATGTTATCGTGTCCAACGATGCATTGATAAATCTCAGATCACAATTAATTGGTTAACAAAATACAAATATAACACTTCTACCTTTAAAGATCTTTATATTACCAGGCATATGAATACTATCTGTTTATACAAAATAAGACATATTCGAAATTATTTCTAATAAAATTGAAAATGGAAATGGGGAACGTGTAAAAGAGACAACAACCCGACCAAAAAGCATATATAAAGTATATATAATAAGTATGTTATCGAAATTTTTCTAGCACTCTAGGCACAACACGATTTTCTCGCATAGGAATTTGCGAACAAACCTTTGTAAAATTATGTAGTAAAACAGATGAAATCATACTATATTTATAAAACAAAAATTGACAAATAGAATGTAATCATTTTTGTTTCAAACATGTGAAATAGCCAATAATAATTAAAAAAAACCCGGTAAAACTCGCTATTATTACAAAAATATCCACTATAACTTGCAAAATTAGAAAAAAAAACAGGATTACTTAAGAATTGGAAAAACAGATAGAATACAGGGATTCGAACTTAAACCGACAAATCCCGATCTTTAACTCATTGGGTTTAACCATGCTAACCTCTCGGCTACCAACTCATACCATACGATTGCATATTGTGTCTATATAAAGGTACAAGCCATGTGTGTCCGATGAACCGATGTATATCAGATGTTCATTTAAATATATATAATACACATCTATAGTGTAACCCATTGGTAGCCGAGAGGTTTCGTCGGTGTGTTGATGTCAGTCACACATAACAGATTTCAAGGAAGGGTTCGATTCCCAGTGAAGGCATATAAAAATTACAAAAATTAAAGGTAAGTTTTTGAATTAATTCCATTAGTGAACAGAAATCAGTAAATTAGCCAATTCAAACTTAATGAAATTAGGCACACAAAGGAAACAATTGAATATAATATGGTGAGTCAATTTCAGCGGCAGATTTAGGAAGCGTTGATTCTAGAAAAAGAATCCACGGTAAATGAATAGGCTGACGTCACCACAATGGTTTAAATTATATGATGATCCTTGTAGATATGACGGATGCCATGTGATGGCAATAGCTCATATAGTCATTTGGTCCAAGAGTCTAAAAACTATTAACATTTTAATTACCTTTTCTAATTACAGGTGATGTTGGGAGGAATGGCGACAGGGTTGGTTCAGCAACTAAAATGAAAAAGAATATTGTAAGACCTTATAAGACAGTGCAAATCACCATTTAATGATAGCCTTTGTATAATTTTAACTTTCAAGTTTTGGGAGGAAGACTAGCAATAGAGCTCTGGGAGTAATTTTTTGTTAATTTTCTTTATAGTCATGCTAAATTAATTTCAACTTTTTCCATTTATAATGATTAAGAGTTAGGTACATTACAAATAGACACTTTTATTGAAAACCATATGCTTATCTTTATATAGCTTGAGTTGTTGTGCAGTTTGGTTGCTGTTCATTGACATATACATCACATCTCCTCAAATCCCATTGAAAAACAAATCATTTCTCTTTAATCATAAGATTCAAATAAAAATATCCAAAGTCAATGTAAATATGATGCTTTCATTTCTTCACTATTTTAAGACGTTCTGTTGACTGACAAAGATTTATCTCCTTTTATGGTAAGGACCTACTTAAATACTGTGCAAGGACTAATATTTTATCTTAAGAGGAGAAATGTACATATCTCACTTATAAAAAATGTTATAATATCATTAACTCACCTGTCTTTCTACAAATAAATCCTTGTTTGACATCACATTCTTGATCTTTCCATTGTCCTATTTTAGTATCCATAGAAACACAGTCTTCACCAATATCAAGACCATCAGGCTGATCTACATGAAATCAAACTATTTATTTAAGTTTACAGAATTAAGCTAAGATAAACAACAACTTAAATGATTTTTTTTTAAATATTTATCTTATTTAGTTGATTTGGTACACAATGTGATATAAAAGGAGTAGGTTTTCATTATATTTTATGAAAAATTCAAATTGATGTTAATTATGGAATCATAAAAAGAACGTTAAATTTTCAAATCAAAAGATCTAACCTTGCATCCAGTGGAAAAAGGAGAATGGTGAACCATCAGACCATCTCCAGCCTTCGTCTGCTCCCCGACAATTGGCACCTATCCACATTGACATGAATATACTACTCTGCAAACGCCCTATCAAAATGTAATAATAAGAATTGTATGTATTAAATGGTTTTTAACATATATGAATTAGATGTACTTAATTTCATTCCGATGACCCCGGCCATCAACCAAGATGACTGCAATAGCTAAAAATAGAACATGGGGGTAAAATGCAGTTTTTAGCTTATATCTCTGAAATTAAAGCATTTAGAGCAAATCTGACGGGGTAAAATGTTCATCAGGTCAAGATCTATCTGCCTTGAAATTTTCAGACGCATCAGACAACCCTTTGTTGGGTTGCTGCCTTTGAATTTGTAATTTTAAGGATATTTTGCAGTTTTTGGTTATTATCTTGAATATTATAAAAGATAGAGATAAACTGTAAACAGCAAAATTGTTCAGCAAAGTAAGATCTACAAATAAGTTAAATGACCAAAATTGTCAATTGACCTCATAAGGAGTTATTGCCCTTTAAAGTCAATTTTTCACAATTTTTCGTAAATTTTTAATCTTTTACAAAAATCTTCTCATCTGAAACTACTAGGCCAAATTAAACCAAACTTGGCCTAAATCATCCTTAGGGTATTTAGCTTATAAAATGCATCCGATGACCCCACTCATCAACCAAGATGGCCGCCATGGCTAAAAATAGAACATAGGGGTTTACTACAGAAGTCTATGAGAAAATTGTAAAAAAAACAATTTCAAATGGTCACAACTTGAAAAATAATTTAAATAATAATAAGGGGTCTTCAGTAACTATTTTAAGACTACAATGGGATGACCTGCTTTTAATTTAACTACTGGGTCAAATTAAACCAAACTTGGTCTCAGTCATTATTGGGGTATCTTATACTATTTATTATGATTTTAACCTTATTTTACATGATTTCCAAAACCACAGTAGATACAGGTGAGCGACACAGGCTCTTGAGAGCCTCTAGTTTTAAAATGTCACAACTTTTCAGTTGCTAATAAAACTATTTTACACAATGAGTTAACAGTAACAAATATTATAATCTGATATATGTGTATAACTTTCAAATGATTTTAATGCATATAGCTAGACAGGTAGATGCTGCGTTATCGTTTTTGAGAAGGTATCACATGGTATAGCTTATCTAGATGGAATTTCAAACAAAATATAGAACAGCACAAACAGGTATGAATGTGAGAGACTTCTCTTTGTTCCGTATACAGGAAGTTAAAGACCAATGGATGTGAATATGCATCACACGGTATAGCATAACATAATAGATAAACCATATATTGTTATTAATTTGCTATGAATAATTTTTGAAAAAAAAAGATTATTATAAAACTTACCAGCAAGGTAAAGCTGTTCGTGAGTTGATGTGATACTAACTAGCTTTCCACCTAACGTTTGACATTTTGTTCTTGCTTCCATCCAGCTTGATAAACGATCATCAAAATGATAACAAACATCAGGGATAGGTGAATCTTCCCAAAATAACCCACATTTTTCACTCCATGTCTTGGCAGCAATTGTCGTAACTAAAATTAAACATAAATGAAAATGTGTCCATAAAACACCTTGATATACTCGCATTATCACATTTCCATGTTCAGGGAACCGCAAATTAAATATGGGTTAAAACCTTAATTCAGCATATATTGTTATAGCTCGTATCATACCATACGATATACGATTCAAATTAATGTGACCACAACTTCACCATGTCTAGGCAGCATGTGTTGTAACTAAAATTATAAAGGAAAGACCATGTATTTATAGGACACCGTGCTGTGCTCGCATTATCACATTTCAATGTGAATCGCAAAATCTAGGTCAAAAACTTAATTTGGCATATATTTCCTTATAGTTCGCATCATAATATATGTGTACTAAGTTTTTAGCTTAATGTGACCACAACTTCAATGGTCAATTAAAATACCTTAAACATAAACTGTAACCTGATACAAGATGTACGAATGTGCAGCTAACGGACGCACAGACAGGAAAATATAATGGGTTTTCTATTATCAAAGGCGGGGCTTAATAAAAACTCAAAAAAATTAATGTCAACTATGAACTATTTGAAGAAGTTTTATTTAAAAAGTTGGTAAAGGGTTATTTGTTTGTATTGATTTGCCAGTTTGTATTACACTTCTTTGTGCTAAAAGGCTGTTATTCAATGTGTTTTAAGAAAATGGACAAACATACAATATTGTAGCCTACAAGTCCGATATACATTTCCAATCAACACCTGATCATCATTAAAGTAATCAAACAAAATTCAGGAAATAATTATATACAAAAGTGCAAATAAATCTTCGCAAATTAATAACTCCAGTCTAGCAAGAAAATTGACAGAAATGCACTGATATAGCCTACAATTCCACAAGTCCATAATGATATACATTTCGAATCAACGCCTGATCATCATTAAAGTATCCCAACTAAATTCAGGAAATAACTGTATACAAAAGTGCTAATAAATCTTCGCGAATTCTTTACGCTAGACAGGCAAGAGATGAAAATGAATATTCCATCCGAAAACAATAACAACCACCACCACCTAACCTCGGAAATTCAAATTGTTGTTATCTCCTTACTGATAACACCTTACCTGCTTTTGTTGTAGCTGTAGTGGTAATTGTTGGTGTAACTGCTCCAGCTGAAAATATAGTAATCTAATATGTTACCCTATAAATTTGGTATATCCGAAGCCCTTTTCAGGGTTTACTGTCATCAAAGACTTTCTTAATAATTTCTAAATTTATCAATGGAAAAATTTAGAATGTTTTAAAAAGTACATAATGCGCACTTGGTCGTTTGTTTTCAATATAAAAATGAGGAGATGAGGTATGATTGCCAATGAAACAACTATCCACCAAAGTTCAAATAAAGTTGATGTAAGAAATTATAGGCAACCGTACGGCCTTCAACAATATGAAAAAACCCATACCGTATAGTCGGCTACAAAAGGCCCCGACATGAAAAATATGAAACAATTCAATTGAGAAAACTAACGGCCTACTTTATAACAAAACAATTAACGAAAAACAAATATGACAGACATGAACAAAAAACAACCACTGAACTACAGGCTCCTGACTTGGGACAGACACATAAAGAATGTTGTGAGGTTAAACATTTTTATGAGCGCACAACCCTTCCCCTAACCTGGGACAGTGGTGTAACAGCACAACATAAGAACAATCTATAAAAATCAGTTGAAAAAGGCTTGACTCATCAGATCGATACAAGGCAGAAAAACATCAAACATAAACACAGACCGGACGTGGCAGGGTATTTATCCATCCCTCAGTCCTAACCAAAAAAAGGACACTAAGTACATTACATCCAAAATATGGTCTAAATATTTTCCTCTATCGATGAAATAGCTTTTTTGCTAGACATGTTACCAGCGTTTGATCAATTTTTTTTGTGAAAATCGTGTAACTGTTTTTTTGTATTCAACATTCCTCAGGTCAAATGAATATTCAAAGTGTTACATATCACAGTATGGTGTATCACAATACTCCCATCTTTGGTTTACATCAGTTGTATAGCACCAGGGACCATATGGCTCATTATCTGGATTACGACAATAGTTCTTCTGGTCAGACAGTCTTTTACTAAATGTATGTTTTTGAGGGGTTTGCGATGACCAAGCCTGACATGTACGGCCTGTGTTGGTTTGATTAATAGTTCCTGTATAATTCGTACCAATCTGATCCATTCTACACTCTTGGGCTATAAAAAACAAAAACAAATCAACCAATGCAATAATTATATTTTAAAATTGTGGGGTTTGAAAGTTAAGAAAGAGGAAAAATTTGGAATGGACGGACACATGGCAAGCTGATTACTTTAGGCCTTCTGCAAATTAATCACAAAGCTTAACTAATGTTCAGGGATATAACTTCAATAGTATTTAATACAATCCATGGTAAAATGCATACCAATTATCTGTAAATGGAAAATTTTACTCATTCCTTTCATTTACTTCCACGTTGCAACTGGTTGACAAAAATTAGAAAATTTCTGATGCTGATTTGTGACAACAACAAGTTTCTAGAAATATGGAGTTTTTCAATGAGTTTTTTTGGAGATAGAAAAAAAACAAGTATTAATATTAATTTTTACAGACCAATGTTTTCATTTATTCACATCAATCTCCAACTTCCAAAAGTTTTTGAAAGGTACAACTTACTTTTGGTACTGGGCTCTTAAGAATAAGCTACAGGTCTGCCAGAATTTTTCTTGAAACTACTTTCATACTTTATTGTGGAAACCATTATTGACCTTGACATTTGTTAACAATGATTAAAAAAAACAGAGTATTTGAAAACACCTTCATATCAAGGATGGAAAAACCCCGAGTATTTCAAAATAGCTAATGTCAAATAAAGCTGTTTTAAAAACTCATCAAAGGTCCTAGGCTGGCTTATGAATGAATCAGTTTATAAAACCTACAAAATTGAATATAGTCATGTTTATTGACGTGAAAGTGTGTACATGCCCTGTGATTAAAATATCACATATAAATAGTTGTATATGTGAATTGGCATGTAATGCCAAAAGTATCATTACATTTACCCCTCCTTATGTGCAATCTGCATTTTTGATAATTATGTTAGTCAGTCCGACTTTGTTTTTGTTTTACACATTGTTTTCATATTTCCTGTAGCATGGTTTGAAAGAATTTTGAACAAAATAACAAAGACCATTTCCATTCTCCTTGTCCCTTGGTGAATTACGATGTACGTAATAATGCCAGTATGCCCTATATATCCTAGTTAAAATAATTAGTTATGTTATTTGTTGTAAGTATCCCGAGAAAGCATATCCAAACAGCTTACATTGAACGAACAATGGCATTTGTGCATATTATCATGTGTAAACTTTTGTAATGTTTTATTTGAATCCGAAAACAGTATTATCTCATATATTTTTACATCATATGTAATTTTTGATGAACACAATATTTTTATACAACTCCAGTCAAGTCAGTTTAGTATCTCTATCCCCTTTTTTGCCAATTTTATTTTTCCATTGATCTAAGCGTTTTCAATTGTAGATTTTTGTATTTTAAAGTTATAGTTAGTAGTTTACAATGTTAGTTATTAGTTTTTATTTTTTATATTGTAGCTTTTCAATAAACGTATGTGTCAGCATGATCTGTCAGCTCCTGACGTATTGAATTTTTAAAATGAATAAATTGATCTACATATATATGGTTTATCTATCTGCGCCCTGGGCAGAATATGGCAACTTTTGGAATAGAATTTTGTTTTTAACCATGAATTATATTTTCCAAATGGATTATGATATTTTAACGTTAGTTAAGAAGAGTGAGGTTTGTGAGCATGGAAAATTGATTTGACTTCACCACTTTGTGTTCCTGCGCGTACCTGGCTATCTGAACCATGTGTTTTTGTTTTATTTTTTATTGTTTTTATTTTTTTAGTTTTTAAGAGGTTTCATGCAATGTCAGGGGTTGGTTGTTGTTGTGGTTAGTTCTACTGTTTAATATTTTTTGTAATTCCTGTTATCCTTCATACATGTCATATGTATAACAATGTAGAGACCTGCTTAGTAAATATAATAATGAAAAGCTTAGATTTCACCTTTACAAAGAGCAAAACGCATTCATATGAATACAGGATATGCCACTTTTATATAAAGGAATTATACTAAAATTCTCCCTCATAAATAATTCCGAATTTAAAACATTTCTACATGGCTAAATGAAAGGCAAGTCAAAATGTAGGCTTGGTTTTCTCGCAGTAACTCATTATTTTGTGTGCGATGCAACATTTAATAAAGAAAAACAAAAAAACATTACAAACATCTCCAAACACAACTAGCTATTCTTCTCTTAATCAATATAATGTATATAATATACTTGCTGAACGTGTTGTACTGTGAGCACCTCAAGCTGTTAAGGAGAGTTGTGCTTATGTTGCTGTTAAGGAGAAGTCGTGCTAATTGAGCTGCCAACGCGGAGTTTGCTTACTAAGCTGTTAAGAAGAAATCAGGCTCACTAAGCTGTTAAGGGAAAGTTGCTCTTACTAAGCTGTTAAGCAGAAGTCAGGCTCACTAAGCTGTTTATGAGAAGTTGACTTACTACGCTGTTAAGGAAGAGTTGTACTTACAAGGAACATGAACAGACGGACGGACAGTTTGATTCCTATATACCACAATCGTTTGGTAAAATAGAGATCATAGAAAGATCTCTAGGGGATAGTGGTTTAAAGGAACTATAATGTATAATAAAAGAAAAGGGTTTGTGACTTCTACGAAACATGTCAATGTATGGACTTTGATCAATTACGTAGAATGACAAGACATTCTATTAAGTATGAGACCCGTTTGAAAACGGCCTGACAGGAGTTTCCGAAAGTATTTTAGGATATGTGTATCAAATAAAAGGGACATGACTCTCATAATAAAATTATATATCAGTATGGTGGGTTCATTTGATTAGCTACAGAACCCTTCATGACTAAACAACCCACCAAATAAAATATGTTTTAGAAAAACAATTAAGAAAATTTGTGCTCATGAGGTATACTTATGTCAATAGAGTGCTAAAAGCAATACAAAATAAAGGAATACGATAATAATTATCACATAATGATCAACTTGTTTCACCTGAGTTAACGACCTCTGGGGCTTTTCATTTTTAAAGTATCATTATTTATGCAGCTATACAGTTTTAAATGGCTAAGATTTTTTCCAATTACTCTGAATCAAATCATCATGTCAATTACATGTACTGATAAGGACTGACTCCATAGTTTACCAAACAAGAGAACTAAGAAACAGAAAACAAAATAGGAACAACACCTGGAAAGTGACACGATGGCAAGATTGTAATCATAACAATGGAAGTCAATTGTAATATGTTGGAACGATTACAAGAATTTGAAACAAGTCATCTCCTAGCAATTCGGAGATATAATGGAATATATTTCTCACTTAACATTTAACTTACCTGGTACAACAGTTGAAACACCTGGCTCTGTTATAGCTGCATTTGTTGTTTTTCTTGTTGTTGGAGCTTACAAATTTATAAAATTTCTTTGAATTAAATTAGTTTTAACATTTTGCAGATTGGATTTAAACTAAGATACAAACAGTATCATCTCAAGGCTAAAGGAAATTTGTTTACAGTTATTGGGAGTCTTATGAGGACTTTTCAGAATATAGTGCAAATCCTGTTTCTCTATCAATTAAAAGAGAATTTATCAATTCTAACACATTCTTTCAACATATTTTATTGTCCAAAACAACGACAAAAGGATCAGATATAATCTTCCGCATATAAATATACCGCTGAAATGTCAACTTAAATACTATTATTTAATAATTACTTGCAATAGTGGAAGGTGGAGCCATTGTTGTAGTTGTGAAACTTGTTGTAGCAGGTACTTCACATACAACTCTAAGTGTTCTAGAACATGGAAAGTTTCTATTCCATCTACCATTATCTCCTGTGAAAGTAGAAATCAAAATCTAATTTATTTATAATATTTGAGCTGCGTCGGATAGAAATCGAAGTTATGCAAGTACACATATACATGTACATGTATATAACTGTGATTGATTTTGGAACATTCAAATACAAAACGCAAGATGAATTTTGATCTGTTTTGTAGGGTTCTTATATCAACTTATATCAAAGTTACATACTTCGGATAGAGATTTTTTCAACCTTAAATAGGTTAACAGATGTATTCATATTCATTTGCATAAGGTCGGTTTCTATCCGACGCAGCTCATTTGTGGAACATTCATTTTCGTGCATTTTGTGTAAAGGCAAAACTATAAAATTAAGTGATGATCAGCTAAGGCTTGTTCACCTGTCCTTTATCTTTATCATTATCTGACTGCTTTTACAGATGCTTGTTTGATGGCTAACTATCATCCAGCAGTAAAAATACATCCATTAGAGTACAATAACAAGATAGGAATATACCCTGCTTGGTACTAGAATGACAAAATGAGTCAGATTTTTAACATGATAGCTCACAGATAACAATCTGCAGGAAGACATATCACCCTATTCAGACATATTATTCCCCAAACTAACAAGGCACTCCTTTTTCTCCTTAAAGTTGTGTACTTGTAGGAGGAGTAGCAAATACAATTTTTTTTCGTTTTTTTTATTGTTTGACCTATCCATCAATGAAACCCACAACCATCAGCATTTAAGGCGACGAGCACACTATCACAAGACCATAGATTTTATATATTACTGAAAAATTATTACACCAGGGTTTTCGATATCATAAACTAGTCAAAACATTTACTAAATTTTATCATCGGTATAAGGACATCATTCGTAAATATAACTCAACATGCAGACATCTTATACGTTCAGGTATTTCACATCCAATCTTTTATGGTAATATTCTTTACAAAGCACAAAAATGTCAGTATTCACCTCAAAAGCTAACAAAACCTTTAAACAGACTTATTAAGAAGGGATATAGTTACGATACTGTTGTCAGGTCATTAAAGATTGCATATTTTGGCTTTAATATTGATTCACTTATAGGGTCTTTGCATCGGAATTAAACATATTTATTCTAAAACCAGCTGTTGGCATGACACGGGTTATGTTCTTCTCATATATTTTATGACGGTATAATACTAAACCCCTAACAGGAGGTATTGTGCCTGATATTCATATAATGAAGACATAATCTTTCAATCAGTTTAATTGAGGTCTGGAGCTGGCATGTCAGTAACTGCTAGTAGTCTGTTGTTATTTATGTATTATTGTCATTTTGTTTATTTTCTTTTGTTTCCTATTCTGACATCGGACTCAGACTTCTCTTAAACTGAGTTTTACTGTGCGTACTGTTGTACGTTTGTTTTTTCTACATTGGCTAGAGGTATAGGGTGAGGGTTGAGATCTCAAAAAACATGTTTAACCCCGCCGCATTTTTGCGCCTGTCCCAAGTCAGGAGCCTCTGGCCTTTGTTAGTCTTGTATCATTTTTAATTTTAGTTTCTTGTGTATAATGTGGAGTTTAGTATGACGTCCATTATCACTGAACTAGTATACATATTTGTTTAGGGGTCAGCTGAAGGACGCCTCCGGGTGCGGGAGTTTCTCGCTGCATTGAAGACCCATTGGTGGCCTTCGGCTGTTGTCTGCTCTATGGTCGGGTTGTTGTCTCTTTGACACATTCCCCATTTCCATTCTCAATTTTATTTTTAAGTGTTGTCGAAGAATTAAGTAAAATTAACATAATTTTGAAGAATTTCAATGCTTTTATCGTATACTCTTCCTTTATACTCTCTCAAATTCAAATTTCTAGTTATGTATAAAATTGATATTCTTTTTTTATTTTTTTATCTCATTATCATAAATAATTTAAATCTAAAGGTGTAAGAAACAACTGTAAATGAACTAGAAATGAAAACAACTCATTGTAATCTAACTTCCATAGAAAATTATCTGAGGTTACAAAGCATCGCGAAATGGAACAAAACTGTTCATTATCAACACACGTGCAACATGTTTTATTCAGATTGTTTTCTTACTATATTTAAAGAAAGGAAAAGGTACATTTAGGGGCTTATTTGGCATTGTTAATCAACAGGAAAAAAACCAACATAGGTGCATAAGCAGAGTTGACATATAATTTGATCAGTAGCAGACGACACAGATTTTGATGTCAGGTACATTGACGACTGACAAATTTATCTAATGGTTGGTAATTAGCCAAATTTCATTTTATTGATTGTTGCTGTAACCCTGACATTTGCCTCTTTGACATAAAATTAAAAAGGGGTCAATTACCCCACGTCGCATTATCGACAAAAGATAGGGAACAATCTGACTTATGGGTCAACAGTTATTGTGCCGAAACAAAAAACTGTCCAGACTTTCAGTGTACTAATATAATCTGTGACCTTAACTTTGACCTGACCACTAAACAATAAGATCTTCTTCTAACCAAGTGGCATTCTCCAGCTAAGTTTGGTCAAGGTTGGACAAACGTCTAAAAACTTAACATTCAAAAATCAAATTTTTGCTCCAATTTCAATCTATGATTTACCCCAAAATGAATACCGGTATTTCGTATTCCACGGGCATTACTAAACACATCATGAAAACAACATTTCTTCCAAATATCAGTCAATTAATAGATTTTGTGACCTTGATCTTTACCTTCTTTCCTCGATATCAATAGAAGTCTTCTCAATCACATGTGGATATTATCAGATCCAGTTAGCTATAAGTTGCACATATGGTTCAACAGAGACATCTAGAAACCAAAATATTACCAAAATTTCAGTCTTTCAATAGCTGCTATGACCTTAAATTTATCAACTTATAAAATGAATAAGTGCCGTCCTCGCCCAAAGGGGCATTATCTTAACAAGTTAAGACATTCTGAAGGCATCATCATATTATAAGGCAAGTTTAAACTGACTACTCCTTTTTAATTATTTCATGCACATTCTGAACAAAATCAAATGAACATGATATCGATTAATTATAATCTTCAAATTATATTATCTGGTTGGAATGCACCAACCAATTAGCTTCATGTTTTAAACTTTGATCAAAACATCACTACTATATCTTACCAACATTCATGTAAGCACAGTCATACAAGGTTTCATTGCTATTTGGAGAGATGTATGTCCAGTATTTCGTTGATGGAACTTTGCCTGTGCTAGGCCAGTACCATTCATTAGCATGTTCTAAAAAGAAATACACTGTGTGAGTATTTTCATTCCTGTGGTGCTATTTTTAGAAGATTTCGTGGTTGTAGATAAACAAAACACAAAATACCCAACATTACAGTAAGTGTTACATTAATTTGTAATACATAGAATTATAGTTTTCATGAATAGGTTCACAAAGGGTTCGTAATGACCCTGCAAATCAATGACCAACAAAATTTGGAATTGAATCACCATTTCTAATGAAAGAAATTTTGATATTTTAAATTGACACAAGATTAAAAACTTTACATAAATTTCTCACTACGTTGTCTTTATGATTTCATAATCATTGATTTTGGTCAACTTTAAGCCATAATCCGGACCTCCTTTCCTTATTAATGACATGAATTGATTTTTATTTACCATGATAGAAAAAGTTCCGAATATGTACTTCCTTCCCCTCTGGAGAACCTGAGTTCACCTCCAGTTACAAAAAGGGTTGTATTGCTCAATCTTTAGTTTTCTGTATAGTGTTTTGTCGACTTTTGTTGTCATTTTGGGTTTTTTCCATGGAAAGGTGGTATGAATCAATCTTCAATAAGGTTTTTGTTGCTCATTTTTTTCTTTTCAGCACTAGTACTGGGGTCTTCATTTCTGTTCTTCTTAATTGTTTGGGGACTTTTCTCTCTTCATTAATTTTGCTCATTATTCTCTATTCTTTATTATCTTTTTTTACATATTTCTTTCTTCTTTATTTTTTGGCCAATTATTACCTATTCTCGTGATAATATGTAAGTTACCACAAATCTTTTGAGTTCAGATTTGTTGAAGCCAAATGAAAAAAATTAGTTTTCCCTGTTCCAAAACCTCTACCAAAAATTATGTTGTTTTTATGCTAAAAACTAGAATATTTTGTTACCACTGTTTACTGTCTTTAAACTGAAGTAATTTACGTTATTGTATAGCAACAACATATTTCATACAGAACTTTACCATACATTAGTCTACAATAATAAAATATATTTCACCAGTGCGAATTATACTTTATTAAGTGACGTCACCAGTGACAAATATTTGTTTTAAACAGTTTTTCAGAGTAAGAAGGCCGTACGCTGACATATAGTTGTTAACGTTTATGTCATGTGGTCTCTGGAGAGAGTTGTCTCATTGGCAATTATACCACATCTTCTGATTTTTATATTAGCTATACAATAAATTGGTTACTGCATGAATATGGTGAAATATTTTCACTCGAAGAATATACATTGCACTCTCAAATTCATGCAATATAAAAATCCACTTAGGGTAATAATCATCAATACAAATGCAATAACCCGATATTGTTGAATAGCAACAACATATTTCATAAAGAACGTTACTAAAATTTAGTGTGCAATAATATATCATATTGCACTAGTGTAAATAAAGCTTTGAGTTAGTGACGTAATAAGTGACAAAAAAATTTTATAAATAGTTTTACAAGTTTTGCTATACAATAAATGGGATATTGCACGAATATGGAAAATTGTATTCCTCAGAGACTGTATGTTGCTCTCTCAGGCTCCTGCATTTACAAATCTACTCAAGAAAAATATTCACCAATATTCATGCAATAACCCTATATTATTATTATAAATATCATAATTTTCATAAATACTGAATTGTAAAAATGAGTAGATTGAACTCAGTACAATGTCATTTTAGGAAAATGTGATGATTATCATAAAAAAGATTAACTTACCTACCGAAAGCTATTTGGGCAAAACTGCATCAAGCTTAATTTTTTTTAACTCCATCCCAATATTTTAATAAACATGTAACCAGAATGTTTTTTTTCAAAGAACTTACTTTTCAATCCAATCCATATTTCACCGATATCATCTCTCTTCTTCAACAAACTGACCAGATATGATGATTTACTTGCACTGTGGATAGAATTTTATTTCAAAGAATTAAGTCATGAAAGCATAAATGATAATTCTAAAGGCTGCTCCATAATATAATACGTATGAAAATATGCAAAGGGTCAAATGACCTATTAAACAAACCCATCCACTAATAATTATATTTTCAAAAGATTTCTGAGGAGGACATACAAACACCAACCATTCAATTATTTTAAGTGCCTGTTCTTCAATACAAATATTTTGAAACAACCCTAAGCATCTAAAGGCTTAAACGTTTCACAAATAAATACTGTAAACGTAGAAATGTTTGAGGGCGAGTAATTTTTTTTTGCTTGTTTCGTGATTGCATAAAATGCACAAAAACATCCCTTCCTCCCCTCCTCTTAAAAGGTTTATTTGTGATTTTCAAAAAAAGACGAACATATCCATTTTTACAGTATCCAATTTCAACTCCTACAAAAGTCATTCAAAACTTTATTGAAGCTTTATTTGATCCATCTCATTTGCATCTAATACATGTTCACATTAGAAAATCTGTTTCATTTTAAATCCAAGATAGTTAATCCTGAAGACATTTTACCATTTCACACTAGTTAAAAATTCACCCTATTTAAAAAAATTCCCCTCAACAATAATAGAAATGTTCCCAAAAAACGGTACACAGCTTCTATGACAAAACAATTGCACTGAAGAAAAATTATTGTTCAAGAGAAGGAATAGGTCTGCTAGGTTAAACATAATTATTAGTAAAGATTAAGGATTATCTTAACATTAGCTCTAGATTAGACTATACAATACCTGGTTCATAGTTGTCAAATTCTGAAACTTCCGAAGTTGAAAGTCTATTCAGTAAAGGATTTTACGTTCACCTCATTTCAAGCTGTTTTCTATGATATTTTATTTATTTACAGTCCCTTATAGCTTTTACTTATTATACAATTAAAATGAATCAAATCATTATCAATTTTCTGTGGATCCATTATTATTCGTGCACACGAATACCAATTTAAGTGGTTTTTGAGGATATTGGTGAACAACGAATTAAACTTTTCAGCAAAGAAAAATTTCCTTTAGGCATATATGTAGACTTTGGTAAAACCACAAAATCAAGTATCCACGAAAAAAAAAATTTTCAACAATCCAAGAAAATCAGTAACTACGAAAATAAATGAATCAATAGTAATTGGCTACAGCACAATTTTAGGTACCTTAATTGCATGATTAATGATTTAACATAAAATTGTTGGGATTAATCAATCATTTACAGTTAGATGATGAAGACATAGGTCGGAATTTGGCAATAGTTTTCTTAAAAGTTGGAAATCGCCTTCTCACAAAACTTGACAAGAAATACAGGAAGGCTCCCATGGACATCTGGAGCAATGATACCTGTTCTTCTTACATGCACATGCTACATTTCTAATTTCAAACTGATTGTATAGTCTCCAAGTCTTGATCGATCTAGTCATTTAAGTGAATAGACCTTTGTTAAGAAAGGTAACTCTTTAAATAATGAGGAGATGTGGTATGATGGCCAATGAGACAACTATCTACAAGAGTTCAAATGAAGTGGTAGTAAGCATTTATAGGCAATCGTATGCATTTTTTTAACAATCAGATTCAATAATGATTTTAATCAGTTCATATGAAAGAATTTAAATAATCTGCAATACTTAGAAGCTTAGAATGCATCTTTGAAAATGGTTGAGTTAAGCATACAACTGATTTTTTGAGAGTTATGTTCCTTTAACATAGGTCTACTTCCTTAGATATAGATAAAATGACAGACTCTCAAGAATACAAATATTTCTGGGATGAAAAATAAAAATGTGGACAGTCAACGTTTATCAAAAACGCTGCAGCTCAGGTGGATTCTGCTTATCAACCAATCAAAATTGAGACACAGAATTAGAAAAACTTCATGATTGTCCACCCTGCTATGAAGTGGAGATGCTGTTTCTTGTTTTATCAGGCCTCGGTTGCCAAATGTTCTAAGTCGTTCAACTACTGTATCACTAGCTCATGTAGCTTGTCAATAATGAAGTTATGAGTTTGAACCCCTCACTTGGCAGATGCATTCGACTTGAATTAAGTGACCAGGATTGTTAATTTTCCTGCCGAAGGTCGTGGTTCTCTCCAGGCACTCTGACTTCCTCTGCCTATAAAAACTGTCTGCCACAAAACAGCCAATAGTGCTGAAAGTGGCATTTAACACCGAATATCAATCGATCTTTGTTTTATCAAAACATTTACAGGAAGAATCTAAACTGTTAAAGGCAGAAAACTAACTATTCTAAAAAATAAAAGATCTTTACTTGATTAGACACGAACAAGTTGCACAAAGGGAATGGGTTGGAAAACAAAGTTGACTTGGGAATTAGTGTATAAAATTACCTAGTTATATCTACCACTGACATTTTCATGACTTTACAAAGTGTTTCAGCACCAGTTCTGTTCTGTTCCGAGTACGACAGATAGTAACACATTGACTGATGTTGTTGATACCCAGCTTTACATACTCCTGTAACGATACTCTTAAGTTTACTTGGTAATTAAGTATGAGCATCCTTTGCTCTACCGATTCAAACTTTTTCCATACATATACACTTGCATTAGTAATCTAAAACCTTTTATAGCTTCCTATTAGGTATGGTTTTTTTTTTGCTAATTGTTGGAACGCCGTAGCTGAAGTAAAGTTGGAAACATTCACTTCGTTTGGTTTTGGTGGATAGTTACTTCATTGGCAATATCATACAACATCTCCTTATTTTAATATAAAGTTTAACACAAGTTCAAACCCTGATCATTAAAATTTGAGACACTCCATAAAAAAAATTAATATCCTGTCAGTTTTCAAAATATACTTATGTAAACTAAATCTTTGATTTCAGCCACACGAGATATAGCAATAACTAGTCAGGTGTTCAGAAACTCACTCAGACTATACCAAAGGAATTTCGTAATAAGGCCCCAAAAGAACTGGAAAGTGTATTTTACCTCAAATTTCTAAATTAAATTTCATTTCACTTAATGTCAAATTATGCAATTTCCCAATCGAATGGCGTGAAAAACAGGTATTTTGATCTATTCAGGCATTTCCGTTTTTTAAACATATAACACTTTCTGTATTGCTCATTTGCCGTAACACTTTACTAAATTTACAACTTTTAACTTTGTATCCCGCGGTTAATTTACCAAATAGTTAAGGTAAGTTAAACCTGATTTATTATGCTAGTTTGTAATACATTAAAAGTGTTATGATTGAATACCACAATTGTATTCAATGAATGATTGTAAATACAAATACAGATAATTTTGAATAATTCAATTTTTCTGAATTAACTTCGTTATCCGTTATCATTATGTTCTCTTGTTAAAGTTAGACTTTGACACAGTGCAGCTTCCGCAAACATGAACGTTTTCGATAGGTGAGCAATTTCTGATTAATGATTAGGACTTCAATCCCTTTTGTTAAACAAATATCTCCTAAAAAAAAAAATTCAAGTCCTAGTAACTATAATTACTGTATAAATTTTTGGAGTTAATGTTCAGACATACCTTCAGGTTTTTGACAGATGTATGGTTTTGGAGTTGTACAGCTATCTGGATACAGGCCTTTTTCTGCATAACTAACTGTACTGTTTATAGTCAAACAGGCAGGGTTAAAGTTACTGAAATGAAATGTTAAACAACAGGATTAGGTGTTGTCCGTGGTAGATTATGTCATAACAGGTAGGGCTAAGATTTAAAACCACTTATTCGGACCGTGTCAGAAAGAACATACCAACAAGTAATACATATTTAAAACAAAACGGTTCCTACGCATAGGTGTACATTCAACATAATTGGAATATATTGCTTATTTTGGTACCAAATGAAAGCTGACCTAGGATCATTGTAGAAAAGATACCAAAGGGATATTCAACCTCATGAGGAAATAATAAACTGACAACTACATGGCAGATACTTAATGATTGATTATTTTGTAATTTAATTGTGGAGGTCATATTTTACCTGTTCTTAGAGCTAAAGCACCTGTTTGGTACTTCCAAAGTTGCGAGAACCAGTACGTTCTTAAAGGCAATTAAAGGTACCTTAATTTTTTTTCAGCACATGCCACAATAAGGTGTTGCTTTGACATGCAATGATTGTCACATTATTTGAACTTTAAACAAAAGGGCTATGCTTGCTTGAAATTGAAGAATTTAACATAGAAAGCAATGAAGCCATAAATTAGTGCATATCAAACTTAAAAGGGAATATCTAATGTTCCAGGGGATATAACTCTAAATTTTGGATGTGTTTTCCCGTTATATGTCATTGATAATTTTTTATAACATTGAATAAGAAATTAGAGCGTTTTGATGTCACTATTTTTGTCATACTAAATAAGGAACGTTTTACATGTCTTTTCATTCTTATGGGTCATACTGTCCTAAAAGATTTTTGACGAACAAGTAATATGGTGTATTCATTCATGATTCAAACTCCTAAATCTTGTAAGGTTGTTTGATTAGCCATGAATTATGTATTAGCTAGTGAAAATCTAAAAACATCTAGTCCAACAGGTTCCCATGTATGATTGCCTTATGATAAAAATTGTTACTTTTTAAATAGCTAGTAAACAAAGGTAATACTGTGTTGATTTTATAGTCTACAATGAAAATGTATCTTCTTTAATCTGTGTACAAACTAGAGTATATTTGCTGTAACAGTTAGCTATTTGATGATATATACCTTCTAATAAATGGTTATGTGGGTGTGCAATAACTAGACCTATTATCTTACTCGGTTGTTTTACTTGGCTGCATATATCTATCAATTCCAATAGCTTCCGAGGAATTTGTAAAGAAGAATGTCTGAAAAAAAAATTAGTTCTGAATTAGAGATATATTTAAACAGACAACATTTTTCCAGGTGTCAATATGTACTTTTTTCTCAAAAACTCACATATTATAGTATCGGTTATTATAAACACATATCACTCTTTTTTAAAGAGACATTAACTTTCAAATCAAGTTTCACCGATTTGACCAGAGATCTCATATTTGATTTATAACATTCTAAAACGTATATCCAAATTACAAAAATAACCAAAAAAATAATTAGCAACTTGTTATATTGTATTACAAATTCATACATATTTTAGACTATACGCCATATAATTAAAATAAACCTCCGAAGACTTCTGATGGTCATTTAAACTGATATAAACTAATATAAAAATATAAGTAGACAGACAAGCACGTGTAATCGTATAATAACGAACGGTCTATGTCTGTTTGCTTTCGTGTTGAAGACTTGAAATATATGAAAATCATCGTATTAACGGTATAAAAATGTTGACATTCTATTCTATTTAATGAATAAACATAACACGTGCGTAAATTGTTTGTTATAAATAAGGCCCTTATCTTCTTGTTTCAACGACTATTCATTACCTTGTTTTTCCTTAAAAATCCTACCCAGGAATCGAAGTGTTGAAAGCTAGCTATTGTAGAAACTGCATGAAGGGAACCAATATCTGGAACAGCGGCCAGGTTAGAGTCTAAATCTTTACAGTCTGATCTGTAAAATAAAACAAATAAGGTAAAGCTAAAACATAAAAAAATAACTCCATTCCAATGTCCCTGGCCGATGCACATATTTCATCTGTCCAAGGGCAAAACTTCCAAAACAAATACAAGCATTGTTCTACTACTCATACCCAACTTTAAATTCAAAGTATCAGAAAATAATAGAAAATAGATGTGTGACATACACGAAAGTGCTCATGCGTTACAACTCGTCACTATTAAGCTGTTGACCAACTGTAAAGTCATTCTGTGTTCAGTAGTACTAAAGAAATTTTTAATTCATTAAACATACTATATAATCAGCTGCGCCTAGAGCGCATGTTATGCCAGTTTTGTTCATATTGAAATTGTTGCCAGAATAAAATGAAAATTTGGAAGACATCTAATCAGAAGTTAGTAAAATGTCTCGTAAAACTTGTATGAGAATATCCATAGGCACATAAATATTACATCAAATATGAATATATTCTAATAACTCTGGGTATACAAACCAGATTTTTTTTTGAATAAAAATTGAGACATAGTTAACTTGTCCCAACACACACAATGACACAGAGACCTCAAATTTTTGAGTACAAATGTCAAAATGTCCCCCCTCTCTCCCCCATTTATATATTGATTTTTGCGGAAAATACTTACAATACATATGTTTCAAAGCGGGAAATCCTAACCCACTTATATATTTCCACCTAGACAAAAAACCTGTATTTGACATCCTTATCAGATGTTAAACGCATACAAAAATTATATTAATTACATAAACAGATCAGTACTCAGCTTTTTCGGACAACTTAGAAGAAAATGAACATTTATGACCCATTGACATATATAAATTTCTACCTATTGTTATATAACCTTCCTGACATTGCACCTGTTTGATATATTTGACATTCTTAAAAAGTGATCCATACATGCGGCACCTCTTTGTATACCTTTATCTAGAAAGATACCCCCAACCCTGTTTTCCAACAACAGTGTCAAACTAGTAAAAAGGAGTAGGTTTAAGAAGGCCATAATATGGTCATTGTTTCTAGCAAAAATTTCAAATAAGACTAGATAGGAAATAGAAGGTCTTTTAGTTGAAAATGTACAAATCAGACTTAACAAATAGCCCAAATATTGATTCTCTTAGCAATTCAATGAAAGCAGGTGGTTTCTTATTAGTTTTAAGAAACATGCAGCGCATGCGTCGACAAAAAAAATCTTTTAGCATTATTTGTGATATACTAGTAACAAAAACAAATCAAACTTGAAAATTTAGGTTGTCAAATCTTTGTCTCTTTGTTTCCTAGGATTGGTGAAATCTGGACGATTTTGTCAGTTTTCCCCAAAATCCTGATGTTTTGCCTTTTTGGGATGCAAATGTCAAAGCTATAAAAGAAAAACTAGGCAAAAATAGTTCTATTTTACTTTCTTACATGTCTATTAACCAACTTGTAACATTTTATATTTTGAAACAATGGATCTAACATTCAGGGCCAAAAAAAGACCCTTACCAAATTTACTTCTTTGAACCCTGCATACTAGAGCTAGTGCATGACATGTAAAAATCTGCATTTCATTAATCTAACAATTTAAGTCCTAATATTCTGGATTGCACATATTGACCCGATATAATTTCTATTCCGATCATTTATACAGCAATGCAAAGAACTTTAAGAATGTGATAAAAATATTGTTTCCTGCTGTAGGTTGGTGGTTCTTTCTGTGTATTCTGGTTTTCTTCCCCCAAAAAAACTTGCTAAAAGTGGCATTCAACATCAAAAATCATCAATCAATCAATATTTTTTACATAATAATAATCATTAATAAATCTTGTATTATCGTTCCTCACACAACAATTAGTGCCATCAAAGTTACATAAAAATTGATTAATTGATTGTTGTTTAAAAAGTTAACTCACAAAAATACTGAACTTCGAGGAAAATCCAAAACGGAAAGTCCCTAATCAAATGGCAAAATCAAAAGCACGAACACATCAAAGGAATGGACAACATTTGTCATATTCCTGACTTGGTACAGGCATTTTCTTATGTAGAAAATGGTGGATTGAACCTGGTTTTATGGCGCTAAACCTCTCACTTGTATGACAGTCGCATCTAATTCCATTATATCGACAACGATGCGTGAATAAAACAAACAGACATGATAGGTAAAAATGTAAAATAGGGGTACAGCAGTCAAAAACGTGTCACAAACTTAATCACAACAAAAACGAACAAATATTTAACAAAGAAGCACAAAAATGCATATATTACATTTAACAACCTCGTTCATTGCTTACTTATTTTTGTCTTTTATTTATGTATGCCAAATTAACCCATAAAGGATTGAGGGATTTTAAGCTCTGGGACCGAATCGTAATTTTAACATTAACTCTGGCGTAGAATAGCGTGTTTGACGTCAGAATGTAAACGTCACACAGGTAGAGACATAAAATAATTTTGTCGTTCAAAGTATGCAAAAATTATAATAGAACAATTGTTTAAAGTACAGAGACACGTTATATGTATCAAAGAAACATAAAAAGTAACACGGACAAAGCACACAAGTAAAAAAATGAAAAATAATACAAACAACACAATGACGGGATGCATAAATACAGAGCCACGTCAAATGTATATCACCAAAAACAGACCAAACAGTAAAAGTAATATTAATAAAGACAAATAAAAGAACACTTTTACACGTTATTAAGATGATAAACAGCTTCAGTACGCAGAATCTATACTTCAAGACCAGCATGTATTATTTGTTGATACGGAATATTTATCAACAAGGTCTTGGTACCTTCCGATGAACTTTTTAAGAAAAAGGACGAGGCGTTCTTTGACATACCCCTGGTTCATCAACTTTCTGCTCAGACACTGGTGACGTTTTACAAAGTCTGAGTAGGAGCTGCAAGCTCTTGCATACCGAATAAGTTGGGAAATGTATATCCCGTAAGCAGGTGAAGTTGGTATATTGCTACTAAGGTGGGGAAAATTGATAATTTTAAGATTAAATTCGTATCGTTTGTCATAGATTCTGGTACTGAGATGACTGTGTATGTCAAATTCGAGGTATAAGTCTAACAATGAGGCGGAGGAAGCCGTGTCTGTTGTTTCTTTAATTTCTAGTTCTTGGGGATATATTAATGGAACATATTCAGAAAATTTCGGATTGTTAATGGAAAGAACATCATCAATATATCTGAAAGAGAAATTAAATAATCTGGCTCTTTCAGCAGTAAAATTACTCCTTCTTCTCAGCCATAATTTCAACATATTTAGACACTTGAACAATTTCTTTAAACATGTTTATTTACTTTATGTGAGTGTAAAATATTTTACTTATTTTTATCTATTTTTATGTTATTTATTTTTATCTATTTTTATTTTATTTATCTTATTTTTGTTTAACATTTTATCTATTTTTATTTTATTTATCTTATTTTTGTTTAACATTTTATCTTTTTTTTCATGTTATCACATCTAATATTTTGTATGCATGTTTTTATCTTCTCTGTAACCTTTGTACTTGCATAGTTTTATGAGAATAAACTATCTATCTATCAAGCACTATGGGCTATTTTGTGGCAGTCAGTTTTTACTGGTGAGGCAGCCGGGATGCTTATTAAGAGAACCTAAAGATTTAGTTCCTTAAATTTTTACTTATTGTAAATTCACTAATTACTGGTAAAAATATGAATCTAATTAATGCGAGTGCAAAAATTGTGTGAACCAAAATTACTACTGAATTTATAAATGTGAGTTTTTATTTTTGCGAATCTGATACTGTCGCATATTTCGTATTAAGAAAAATGCAATAATTTCTGAATTTACACAGTACGTTAGATTAAAGTCAATGCAACATACACATTTACTTTTCATATATATACACATTTGTGAACTATAGTGTTATTTGGTCAGTCATTGAACATTTGTCTATAATTCTTGCTTTAGACATTTTAGATATTCCATAAGTAATACTATTTTGTTTGATAAGTGGATTTTATATACGTACGCGGATTCATTCCACGTCTTGAATTTTTTGACAAATTTATAACATGATCCCTGGTGGTACTCCCATCCATTATCTGCATCACAAGTCAATGGAAATATCTCTGGAAAAAAGACTAAAATTAACAAATGCTAACAAATGTTTTATCTGCAAACTGTGTATGTGAATCACTCCATGTAGTTTTCAAGGGAAATATATTGAAAAATTTTAAATGTATGATGCATATAAAAAAATAATATACAGATAAAAAAATCTTTAAAACAATATTCGATTTAAAACAATAAATGATCCATATTTTCGAATTGCTGGTTTACATAATTATCATTTGAGCAATCTATTTCAATAAACGAAAAGTAAAAGAAAAAAAAAGAAAAAAAAAAAAAAAAAAACAGTTTCATACTTTTTTGCCCCTAATGATATTTCTTGATTTAAGCTAAATAAGTTTCATAAAATTAAATGAATGTTTTTGAAAATTAATGACGTCTAAAAATCCTTAGCCCCAGACTGTATCTTAATGTAACTGCAAAAACAGTAAGGTAATATATCAGTACAAAAATAACAAATACAAGAACAAAAAATACTCTAGTTTTGTTAGAAATTTTTTTTTTAATTCACTTTTATATACTATTACTGTAAATTCAAAAATTTGTGCTCACATTTATTATTGCGTCTGTTGAAGAATGAACAAAAATGCAAGATTAGTCATTGTGCTTTCGAGAATAACTGCATAGTAATTTTGCCGTTCAATAGGCCACCTACGGGCCCCACTGCATATATAATGTTATATGGAGTTAAGTCTAAATCGAAAACGAATATTATACATATGATTACTGATTATCATTCATATATAACTTAAGCATCATTTGAAAATATTGAATTCAAATATGGCTCATTAACTGAGTGCTCTTAGAAATATTGCTGTAAATTGTCATATATCATTCAATTGTAAAGTTCTAGTAGTCTTAATTTTTCCATTAAAATTCAGTTTATGAAACATAAGATTATCAAAAAGTTCAATACATGAACTGTTTTTGTAGTTTGACATATAACGCAAAACTATGACCTTAAATGCACTTAAAATCGAATTGTTGAAATACGAACCACACCTTCTATTTGAAGAATCATACATAAACATTGTAGCGTTACTGTTACCTTGCTGCATAAATAATGTTTCTATTTTCCATATTCAAGACAAATATATCTGTTTGGTCCCGATAGGAGCTTTATGTCAAGCAATAAAAATGTTCTTGACAAGTTAGTAATTATTAAATAGCTGGTTCTGTTTAGTGGGTAAGAATTAAAAATTGGAATAATTTTGATGATAGATGAAATGCAGGTGCATTTGTTAGGGTTTTGATAATAACATAGCGTATTTACCTGACGATATCGGGATATGGGTATGTAGTCAAATCTTAACAGGAAGTTATGATAATATTAAAACAAGAGGCTCTCAAGAGCCTGAATGGCTCACCTGTACTTCAGAGGAGAAGATTTTTAAATGTTAGCAAAATTGATGAACAAATTGTGTAAAATTGTCTTTAAAGGGCAATAACTCCTTAAGGGGTCAATTGACAATTTTGGTCATATTAACTTTTTTGTAGATCTTACTTTGCTGAACATTATTGCTGCTTACAGTTTATATATATCTATAATAATATTCAAAATAATAACAAAAAACTGCAAAATTTTGATAAATCTACCAATGGGTTGTTTTATTCTATTCGTCTGATCATTTCAGGGCCGATAGATCTTGACCAATTGAACAATTTTACCCCATGTCACATTTGCTCTAAAAGATTTAGTTTTTGAGATATAAGCCAAAAACTGCATTTGACCCCTATGTTCTATGTTTAGCCATGGCGGCCATGTTTGTCGATGGATACAAACTTCGGATACAATTTATCAAGTGAGTACAAATGAAAAATTGGAATATTTTTGATGATAGTTGAAACGAAGGTGCATTTGTTAGGGTTTCGATAATAACATAGCGTATTTACCTGACGATATCGGGATATGGGTATGTAGTCAAATCTTAACAGGAAGTTGTGATAATATTAAAAAACCGACACGGATAAAAAAAAAAAACTATGTCAAAATGTTCAGGCTTTAATTAAATCTTGATTTTGGTAAGTTGATGCAAGCATTCGATCTGTATTGTGTCTTTTATTGTTGGAGGCAAATAATGTTTAACGACTATATTATATTAATGTGTAAACACGTTAATTATGAGCTTTGAAAGTCAAGTAGTTCGTGCATTTTTCTGACTAGGTTTAAAAAAATGTCAAACAAATACACTTTACTGTGGGTTAGCATTCGTTAGCAGTCACTATCTTATAGATTAACAACTGTAGGTTATATTGATAATTTAGAATCTTCATTGAAGCTGGAGCACGAATGTTGTGTTAATTAATTCGTTTGATATGCCATTTGTATGCAAGAGTGACATCCATTCGTACTATGTTTTATTTCCAAAAAGTCAAACACAAACACACACAGAATACACATACGCACAAACTCAAAAACAGAACACTATAAATAAAGGCAACAGTAGTCTATCTCTGTTTAATAGTCATAAATCGATTAAGAGAAAACAAATCCGAGTTTCAAACTAAAACCGAGGGAAACACATCACATATAAAAGGAAAACAACGGAACAACAGAAACATTGAACTGCAACAAAAACAAACGCAAACATACATAGAAACGGACTATTTGATAACAACTGCCATATTCTTGACTTGGTACAGGACATTTTAAGAAAAAATGGTGGGTTGAACCTGGTTTCATGGCTAGCCAAACCTCCTGCTTATATGGCAATGTTAAAAATACCGCTAAAATGACAACATTACGTGACAGGAATACAGTACAAATAAACTCAATTACACCCAGGACAGAGAAATACAAAAAATAAATAATATAATAGTACATTACAACATTTTAACCACAGAATAACAACGGATAACAACCATAACCACCACTTTATTCCAGAAACTTCAAACTTATGTCAAATGCTTTAGTGAGAAATAAGCTTTGGAACCTACATAAAGCATTTGAACTTTTTTTAAAAAGACTATGTATAAAAACCAAAGTATATTATCTCCCCATAATGATGAAAATGTTTGGAAAATTAACCAGAGTTATCTTACATTAATCAATTTTCCACTAAAAATGAATGTTACTTTAAATTATTCAATTATAAGGACTTAGTAAGCCAAATTTACTAATTTTATTTGATATTTTTATGACAATAGATAAACTTGCTAAATAACAGGTCAACTCATACGCAGCTATATCAGTCACAACAAGGGTCGATAACTCTTACGCTACAGATCAGCTGGTAAAGGGTCGATAAGTTTTTACAGGTTATTAAGTGCAATTTTTGTCGACAATATGTCAAATATCGATAAAAAATTTGTCAAGTTGAATTGTTTATAAGATAAAAAAACAATGTGTCTTAGGACACAAATGCCCTCACTCAATCTTTGCAATTTTCCAAGTTAAAAGGGGGCATCACTCAAGAAGGGAAATGACGAACTGCCCAAATTCTAACACTGTCTGCGTGTTGTGGTTGTAAGAATTGTGTACGAGTTTCATAAAAATTGGATGAGACAATCTTAAGTTAGATTGCGGAAACTGAAAAATTTGAAATTTTCCAAGTTAAAAAGGGGGATAACTCTGATCGGTTAATGACTCATTGCCCAAAATTCGAACTCTGTTAGTGTTTTGTGGTTCATAGCATTGTGTATGGGTTTCATATAATTTGGATGAGGAAAACTTAAGTTAGAATGCGCTAACGAAATTTCGACGGATGGAAGGACGGAAGGACGGTCAAGGATAACACTTAATGGACCAATTGGCTACGGCGGTGCTTAATAATCAAAATGTCCAAAATGTATAATAAAAGTCTCAGAATGAAATCACGAATTCTACACACTGCAAAATAAAAATCAAATTTATCTATTTTACTATTGATATATTTATAAAATCTTAATTTTGTTTAGAGTACTATCTCTTGATTGTGAAGAAGCTTCTGGCATAGCTTTGTTAAATTGCATGAAGGGTTGATGTCTATATTTAATATAGTTGAGACTGTATTTAAATGTTAACTACCAAATAAGTCCATTTATAAGTAAAAGAATAAAAAAAAAAAAAAAAAGTTTCATACTTTTGCCCCTAAAGGGATCTCTTGATATAAGCTAAATAAGTTTCATAAAATTCAATAAATGTTTTTGAAAATTATTGACGTCTAAAAATTTGTAGCCCCAGACTGTATTTTAATGTAACTGCAAAAACAGTTAGGTAATATATCAGTAAAAAAATGACAAATACAAGAACAAAAAATACTCTAGTTTTGTTAGAAATTTTTTTTTTAATTCACTTTTATATACTATTACTGTAAATTCAAAAATTTGTGCTCACATTTATTACATGTATTGCGTCTGTTGAAGAATGAACAAAAATGCGAGATTAGTCATTGTGCTTTCGAGAATAACTGCATAGTAATTTTGTCGTTCAATAGGCCACCTACGGGCTCCTCTGCATATATAATGCTATATGGGGTTAAGTCTAAATCGAAAAAGAATATTATACATATGATTACTGATTATCATTCATATAAAACTTTAGCCTCATTTGAGAATGATGAATTCAAATATGGCTTATTAACTGAGTGCTCTTAGAAATATTGCTGTAAAATGTCATATATCATTCAATTGTAAAGTTCTAGTAGTCTTATTTTTCCAGTAAAAATTCAGTTGATGAAACATAAGATTTCCAAAAAGTTCAATACATGAACTGTTTTTGTACTTTGACATATAAACCAAAACTATGACCTTAAATGCACTTAAAATCGATTTGTTAAAATACGAACCACACCTTCTATTTGAAGAGTCATACATAAACATGTAGCGTTACTGTGACCTTGCTGCATAAATAATGTTTCTATTTTCCATATTCAAGACAATTATATCTATTTGGTTCCGCTAGGAGCTTTATGTCAAGCAATAAAATGTTCTTGACAAGTTAGTAAATATTAAATAGCTGGTTCTGTTTAGTGGGTAAGAATGAAAAGTTGGAATAATTTTGATGATAGTTGAAATGCAGGTGCATTTGTTAGGGTTTTGATAATAACATAGCGTATTTACCTGACGATATCGGGATATGGGTATGTAGTCAAATCTTAACAGGAAGTTATGATAATATTAAAACAAGAGGCTCTCAAGAGCCTGAATGGCTCACCTGTACTTCAGAGGAGAAGATTTTTAAATGTTAGCAAAATTGATGAACAAATTGTGTAAAATTGTCTTTAAAGGGCAATAACTCCTTAAGGGGTCAATTGACAATTTTGGTCATATTAACTTTTTTGTAGATCTTACTTTGCTGAACATTATTGCTGTTTACAGTGTATATATATCTATAATAATATTCAAAATAATAACAAAAAACTGCAAAATTTTGATAAATCTACCAATTCGGTGGCAGCAACCCAACAATGGGTTGTTTTATTCTATTCGTCTGATAATTTCAGGGCCGATAGATCTTGACCAATTGAACAATTTTACCCCATGTCACATTTGCTCTAAAAGATTTAGTTTTTGAGATATAAGCCAAAAACTGCATTTGACCCCTATGTTCTATTTTTAGCAATGGCGGCCATGTTTGTCGATGGATACAAACTTCGGATACAATTTATAAACAAGATACCCTAAGGAAAATTTAGTTAAAGTTAAAAGGTAATTGGACAAGTAGTTTCAGAGGATAAGATTTTTAAATGTTAGCAAACTTGATGAACAAATTGTGTAAAATTGTCTTTAAAGGGCAATAACTCCTTAAGGGATCAACTGACAATTATGGTCATATTATCTTTTTTGTAGATCTTACTTTGCTGAACATTATTGCTGCTTACAGTTTATATATATCTATAATAATATTCAAAATAATAACAAAAAATTGCAAAATTTTGTTAAAACTACCAATCCGGTGGCAGCAACCCAACAATGGGTTTTTCGATTCGTCTGAAAATTTCAGAGCTGATAGATTTTGACCAATTGAACAATTTTACATCATATCAGATTTGCTCTAAAAGCTTTAGTTTTTGAGATATAAGCCAAAAACTGCATTTGACCCCTATGTTCTATTTTTAGCCATGGCGGCCATGTTTGTCGGATACAATTTATAAACTAAATACCCTAAGGAACATTTAGTAAAAGTTTGAAGGTATTTGGCCCAGTAGTTTCAGAGGAGAAGATTTTGAAATAGTTTACGACGACAGACGACGACGACAGACGACGGACGACGACGGACGTCAAGTGATGGCAAAAGCTCACATGGGGCCCTTTGGGCCCCGGTGAGCTAAAAATCGACACGGATAAAAAAATAAACTATGTCAAAATGTTTAGGCTTTAATTAAATCTTGATTTGGGTAAGTTGATGCAAGCATTCGATCTGTATTGTGTCTTTTATTGTTAGAAACAAATAATGTTTAACGACTATATTATATTTATGTGTAAACACGATAGTTATGAGCTTTGAAAGTCAAGTAGTTCGTGCATTTTTCTGAGTAGGTTTAAAAAAATGTAAAAACATAAATACTTTACTGTGGGTTAGCATTCGTTAGCTGTCACTCTCCTATAGATTAACAACTGTAGGTTATATTGATAATTTAGAATCTTCAATGAAGCTGGAGCACGAATGTTGTGTTAATTAATTCGTTTGATATGCCATTTGTATGCTAGAGTGACATCCTTTTGTACTATGTTTCAATTCCAAAAAGTCAAACACAAACGCACACAAAATACACATACGCACAAACACAAAAACAGAACATCTTAAATAAAGGCAACAGTAGTATACCGCTGTTTAATAGTCATGAATCGATTAAGAGAAAACAAATCCGAGTTTCAAACTAAAACCGAGGGAAACACATCACCTATAAAAGGAATACAACAGAAAAATAAACGTAACAACACCCAGGACAGAGAAATACATAAATAACTAATATAATAGTACATTACAACATGTAAACCACAGAATAACAACGGATAACAACCATAACCACCACTTTATTCCAGAAACTTCAAACTTATGTCAAATGCTTTAGTGAGAAATTAGGTTTTGAACCTACATAGAGCATTTGAACTCTTTTTTTTAAAAAGACTATATATGAAAACCAAAGTATATTATTTCCACTAAAAAGGAATGTTACTTTAAATTATTCAATTATAAGGACTTAGTTAGTCTACTAATTTTATTTGATATTTTGATATTTTTTGCCAATAGATAAACATGCTAAATAACAGGTCAACTCATACGCAGCTATATCAGTCACAACAAGGGTCGATAACTCTTACGCTACAGATCAGCTGGTTAAAGGTCTTACAGGTAATTAAGTGCAATTTGTCTCGACAATATGTCAAATATCGATAAAAAAATTGTCTAGTTGAATTGTTTAAAAGATAAAAGTACAATGTGTCTTAGGACACAAATGCCCTCGCTTAAGCTTTGCAATTTTCCAAGTTAAAAGGCGGCATCACTCTAGAAGGGAAATGACAAACTGCCTAAATTCGAACTCTGTCTGCGTGTTGTGGTTGTAAGAATTGTGTATGAGTTTCATAAACATTGGATGAGACAATCTTAAGTTAGATTGCGGAAACTGAAAAATTTGAAATTTTCCAAGTTAAAAAGGGGGATAACTCTGAGCGGTTAATGACTCACTACTCAAATTCGAACTCTGTTAGTGTTTTGTGGTTCTTGGCATTTTGTATGAGTTTCATATAATTTGGATGAGGAAAACTTAAGTTAGAATGCGCTAACGAAATTTGGACGGACGGAAGTACGGAAGGACGGTCAAGGGTAACACTTAATGCCCCAATTGGCTACGGCGGTGCTTAATAATTGAAATGTCCAAAATGTATAATAATAGTCTCAGAATGAAATCACGAATTCTACACACTGCAAAATAAAAATCAGATTTATCTATTTTACTATTGATATATTTATAGAAATAATTACTTGTATGTTAAAACATTTAGAAGCTGGAAATATTTAATATTTAATTTTTTCATTATCATTGTTATGATATTTTATTCAGTGTTGTGATAGAATTTATTTTCCAGAGGTAAAATATGTCACATATTACTTTAAAATTCTAGAAATAACTTTGTACATGGAAGTCTATAACAAATGTTGGTAATTTTATTTAGCGTAAGTTTTCTGTGTAATACTTGAATAATTGCGTAACGAAGATTTGTATCTATCTGTTTGTAATTTACACTGCTTATCTGCTATCATTACCTTTGTCTGAGATTTTGTAGTAATTTAAGTGTTTTTGTATTGAAATACAGATGATTCTGAAGTATAAATACAATAATAACACAGCTGCCATTTTGAAAAATTCTTATATTGACAAAAGAATCGATTAGGGACGTAATTTGCAATCAATTTAAACTGTTGAAAGTAGTATACATTCCTACATGTGCATTGTATGTTTCCGTCATTATAATATAGTTGCAAAGTATTACTTTTACTTGAGGAACTTGTGAAATTGATTTATGAATAGACGTTGGGTTGCCAATTTAACTATAGATTGGATGGACAGACGAGGAAAACAAGAACGATATTTACAATTGATTAGGGACGTTATTTAATCTGTCAGTACCAACATTTTTAGGGAGAATTATGTAAGAAAACCAAGGAAAGAGCTGTAAAGGTAGAAAATGGATCATAGTAACGGAAAAAATAAAGTTAATTGAAGGGCCTATGCAATTTCTATGAGATAACTTTACTAAAGATGGCGGATAACAACATCATGAAAGTCACGTGATGTCATTCCTGGTTGGATATGAGGAGTTGAAGCTCTGGTGATATTCCTTAAGACAACCAGCACGGACAAACTGTAGTCCATGTACATGTTTTATACTGAATATCTTTTTTTGTCTTTTTTATAACTTTATAACTAGAGGCTCTAAAGAGCCATTGTCGCTCACCTTGGTCTATGTGCATATTCAACAAAGGACACTCTCCAACAATGTAGACGAGAATAGATTTCATGACAAAAATCTCTGTTTTTTTTTATCTTGTATTGCTGATTATTTAGTTTTAGTTTCTCTCTATCTTCTTTAGTGTTTGCTAAAAACACAAAAGAGGGTAAAAAATTCCTCATTTAAGGGCAACCATTTCTATGGAGAGTGACAGTCTACTAACTATATCGGCAAAATTTTACTTGTATGTAGATCTTGCTTTGCTGATTATTGTTGTCATTTTAAGTGTCTATTCATTTTTTATAATTTTTATCATATAGGGCAAAACGCAAATAAAATGGTAAAAATCGTCAATAAAGCGCAATAACTACAATAAGGAGTCGTCGGACGATTTCTCTCATATTGTCTTAATTGTAGGTCTTGTCTTGCTGATCATTTTTACTTATTTAAGTTTTTATCTATATATTATAATTTTTAAGATATAAGGGAAAAACGCTAGAATTAGTAAAAATCGTCATCAAAGGGCAATAACTCTAATAAGGACTCGACTAACGATTTCGAAAATGTGAACTTGTCTTGCTGATCATTTGTGCAATTTAAAGTTTCTCTCTATTTATAACAGTTTTCAAAATAATAGACAAGACTTGCATTTTACCTCTATGTTCTATTTTTAGCCATGTCGACCATCTTGGTTAGCAGGTTGGGTCATGGGACACATTTTTTTAAACAATATACTCCAATGATGATTGTGGCCAAGTTTGGTTAAATTTGGTCCAGTAGTTTCAGAGAAGATTTTTGTAAAAGTCAACGGACGACGACGACGACGGACGACGGACGCCAAGTGATGAGTAAAGCTTACTTGACCCTTTGCGCAAGATGAGCTAAAATAAGGAGATGTGGTATGATTTCCAATGAGACAATTATTCCATCAGATATCATAATTGTATAACATACCTTTATCAAGTTCACAAATATAATTGATCCTTTTTTCACAATTGATATCATTTAAGAAATGTGGACAACAGATTTCTGCACAATGATGATGAATATTGGGTTCACCTAAACCCCAGCGACTGAAAATGAAAAAAGGCAATAACAAATTCATTTTGTGCTAGAATATATCATGAAGTATCTTTTAAAGATCTTTCTGCTCACTATTTTAGCTTTTTAATAGTCTACAAATCTTCTGGCTTTTTAGGCCATTTTCAATAATTTTAGCCTGACAACCATGTACATTCCACAACCAGTTCAACTATTATTTCAACGTACAACACATTTTCCAGAAAAAAAGACTTCATAAACATAAAATGGAGGCTTAAAAAAAACCGTAAAGACGCAAAGATCAAAATATTGTATAATATATGTACAGTTGGTGCAGACCAAGACTGTTTATCTGAAAGACCAAAATCTATTTAAGTATCTATCCAAGTAAGAAGTAAATAAGAAAAATGGATGTGTATAGTCAAGAAGGAAAAGGAATGTCAATTGTGTATTTGGTATATATGATATATACTTACACAACAGTGTCATTTAATGCAATGTTACTGCCCCAGTTCCAAACAGTTCCTTTCTTTTGTAGACTGGTCCACCATTTTGGAGTACCAGTTGTCTTTGCTTTAACTCTCGTCAGTTCTTGTTTAATCCATCTCTTTAACGGAGAAAATAACGTGTGAATCTTACATGGAAGAGGTGTGTCACCAGCTGTGCACGTTTGATTTAGTTTTCAAGGAGTTGCGGTTTAATTAAGTGTTATGCAAACACCGACGATAAAAGACGATAGCAGTGATCATTCTGTCTTTGTCTGGTGACAGAATATTTATAGATAAATGGCAAGTTTGTTTTTGACGACCTTATCAGCAGATATATGAAGCTAGCCTGCTAGGGTGACATTTGACTAATATATTTATTATCAAAATATAAATGCCATTCTCTTATGGTTGTGGCCAATTATCTATTTCTTGCATGAAGAGACACTGCATGGAGTGTGATACAATTTTTTTTTTACAAAAACTGTTTTAATTTGATTGGCTTATCCACCATCATGAGACGATATTACGACATTAAACGATGTACATTTCGTCCATGGCACCTGCCATATGTAATTTCTGCAATAATATACAAAACACTCACACTTTTTACCTTAAATCTTTTGTTTGACAATATTGTTTACATTCTAAAGTGTACAAAATTTTTAAATCGTCTAATGTTCAAGTTTGACGCCGGAATAATATAAACGGTACTAATTGTACTGCACCAGATGCGCATTTCGACAATACATGTCTCTTCAGTGATGTATTTTAATTTGTCCTAACAATTTTTCGCGAGCTATAATGAAACTACAATACTGTTAGGAACAGTACGGTTTTTTAATCATTATAAAATTAAAACCAGTTTGAGCTTTCTAAAAAGCTGTTGACTGCTTCGCTCTATCCTAATTTACAAATAGACATGACTCTGGAGGTGTGCCTAAATTTGCAGAAGTTATAAAATACAGATAATGCATTTTTGTAAACATTGTATAGGAACATTGTTTAGCAAAACAAATCGTGCTTATTGCAGATTAACAAAGCAAATAAACACGTATTAATAAATGATATTTCATTATTGAATTTCAGTGTTAAATATATTCATAATAAAACGAACATGAATTAATGACAGTTGATCGGAACTGAAATATACATAGTACATAGTTAATTTTCCGCATTTGATGTCTTATTCTGAGACGAGAAAAGTCTGTAATTCTTTCATTTAAACCAATAGCTGTTGCTGTATCTCAGCCGCATCATAAAGCAACCAATCAGAATCTATATGTGATAAGTAATTATTTCAAGATGGCGTGTATATATATCGACTGAAACTAATAACTCCGCACCGTGATGCGAAGCAATGAAGCATCATACCTGTTAGGAATAGGACGGTTTTTTATGATTAATAAAGTCATATATTAATGCAAAAAATGCAAAAGCATATTTACTATAATTGAACAAGTACATGCATTCAAAGCGATATATTAGATTAAACTAATCAAAATTTTCTATTCATTATAACATCATAGATGGTATCCATCTGAATTCTTAAAGCAGACTGACTTACATTACTTATCTATACTTGATCCATCGAAGCTGCAGAACTGCAAATGCTTTACCCCAAAAAGTAAATACTGCCATAAATTTCGTCAGCCCATGGCCAGGAACTCGTCTATGATGGATTTTTTAATACCGTATAATTAAGCAACAAAGTCTATCAGACTTGCTTGACATAAATAAAAAACCATGTAGCCATACACATTCTTCGAATGAATATGCAATGGGAGTTTCAAAAGTGATTCACATGAGTGTTTTGTAGGCTTTGGACAAATTACCAGAAATGTGGTAAACAGAAGGTCGAAGATTCAACACATAGTGACGATAAAACAGAAAATGACCATGATACTACATGTCAGCATATTTTAACCAAGCCAGCTGACTGACGAAACTTCTCTGGTTAATAATCATACGTTTTGTATCTCATTCTGCCAAATATGTGAGTTTTCTTTCAGGCACAATACACGAACTAGTGGGATAATAAAAAAGAATGAAAATGCCAGAACTGACTTTCTCTGTACAAACCAATTCTTAAATGATTAAAAAGTTCTTTCAGTACGCCAAACTATTCTGTTTAAATTTTAATGGGATGTGAAGTAAAAATCAAATGTTGCTATTTTACATAAATTTCATAAATTTCAGTTAAATTAAAAAAAAACAAAATGATTGTGTGCACTGAAGCTTTCATTATGATATGTAAACTTAAAATACCTCCAAAGTGTTGTATACATTGCATTTAGCCAATAAAGATATTTTAGATTTGAGTTATCTTCCTTTGTTCATAAGTGTTCATTTGTAGTTGAACCTATAATTTTAAAACAGATTGGTACTTTTGTAATTCTAAACAAATCAGTTTTCTCGAGAAGTATAAACCCTTGAAGATATAGATATTAAGCCTTCCACATAAGGGTTTTGATTGCATGAATGCAATCTTTACCCCAAAACATTTGAGTCCTTCGCTCTTTTCTATCCAGGCTTAGCTAAATTACTTGGTCGAGTCCTAGTTAAACCTGGCCAGAAAAAAGTTCATCCCCTGCTGTACCTTTTAGATGTGTGCTTATACAATAAATACCAAGACACATATATATATCTCTCCGGTATGTACTTTCAAACGAAATATGTAAACGTCACTTAGTGCCAGAAACAGCTTGCCAAAGGCTCATTTCTGCAACTTCATCGATGCAACACAGATAACTGAACTCAATATACAGCATTAAATGTAAGACATAAAACTTGATATATGGAGAAAGAAATGTATCAGATCTACTCTAACATTGTTAAGTTGATTACCATTATATAATACTCCTGATGCCTGGTTTTTTCTAATCATAGGAAATCTAATGGACAAGGTATAATTTTCAGCTGTCACTACACATAAACAGACATGTCTAAATATAAATTCATAGCGATGCACTGTATATCAAAAATAGCATCATGCAGTTATACTATTGTGATGAGTTGATGATCATTCCTGTACACTTAAAATAATACGTGTATTGTGATTAAGCCCCAGGTTGGGAGGAAATAAATATATATATATGTGTGTGTGTGTGTGTGTGTGTATATATATATAAAACGACTAGATATTAGCCAATGATCTTTCTTACGAGGTCGTTGCGTCGTTATGAAAGAATGACACAGTTAACAATAAAGAAATGATATATCCGCCTTAAAGTAACAAAACAAAACAAATATTTTTAAAAAAGGCTATAATAATACAAGTATCAATAAATATTTCCAATAACAGTTATTCGTAATCAGTATGATGTAAAATAGATCATATTATTGTATTGGGATTTTATCTTGAACGTTATTTAAATTAAAACCCGAATTCGCTATTCACCATAGGGACTGCGTACTTATCCATCCAAAATGAATAGCACTATGTGATTTGAACTTATATACATTTACAAATGTCATAGTTGACAAAGATGAAGCATTTACATCAGAGACTGTGTAAATATGCATCCAAAATTAACAGCATTGCGCGATTTGAACCTGCTTTAACTATCAGAGACTATGTTTACTTTATATATTAATTACTGAAACATTACAAACTTGTCATTAATAATGTCTATGATTTTTACGATAACGTACGATCTCCTTACAATGATTCAGCTAACCAATGTCGTGTGTGTGAGGTACTTCCGTTAGAAATGCGGACAAACATAATTTTAAAATTTTTTTGTCAAATGTAATCATATTTATTATTTGTCGTCCAAAGAATCGTCATGTCTTCAAAAAGACAGTCCAGGATCTACACATCACAGCACTAGAGTCATGGCAAAATATTTCATAAATGTTTAAAGTATGATGAAATGGAAAATAGAAATAAGTAACAAAATGCGAGGAAACCTGCATTCTTGAGACATTAACCAAAAATCACGATTTAGCAAAAAATAAACACTTCAGGTGATTAAAATTGTGATGCATGCATGCAATACCAAGATCGATTGTTGCTTACTTAATGTCCAGTGGCAAATAGTGCATGCATGTTTAATAAAACAATTTAACAGTTTATACAACAGGTATGTCTGCAGATATGAAAGCATTAAATTTTGACTGCCACTTAAAAATGAGGGTATGTTATATATTTCGATAGGGATTAGAATGTTTACTGGAAACATGCCACCTACAGAGTTATTTTAAGGGTTCAAGGCACAGGTTACCAATGGATCCGTGAAAGCTGTTCCTAAAAATTTGTGTCGAAACAATAATTTATCCGAACCTTCTAAATGACAAAAAAAAGCACCCTGCAAAATTCTTTAATTTTACTTTCAGATGTATTGATGAAGTCCTATCACTGAAAAACCCATATTTCAGTCAGTACTTGCATCTCATATTTCCCAGTGAACTTGAAATTAAGGTTACTACTGATACTAGAAGGACTGATTCATACCTTGATCTTTTCCTCAATATTGACACAGATGGACGACTTTACACTAAAATCTATGATAAACGGGATGATTTCAACTTCCCAATTATCAATTTCCCCTTTCTCAGCAGTAACATACCCTCTGCTCCGTCGTATGGTGTTTACATATCTCAATTCTCAACTAATACGTTATGCTCGTGCATAATGATTTCATATACAGGAGCGTGCTACTTACGCAGAAACTGCTCCAACAGAGTTATGAGGATGAAAGATTAAAAATGACACTCCGTAAATTTTATGGACATCATCACGAATTGGTTGATAAATATGATTTGTCTGTGTCTAAACTCACTAATGACATTTTTACCACGTCTTAGATTGTGGTTTAACATCTATGTCGTCTGTCTTCTAAGTACCGAACGTGACCTATTCCCGAATATGACTGTTTTTCCGAGTGTGAAATTGCATTGCTATACGACGTGTCTAGGTATTTATACATCCAACATTCATTTATTTATTTATGATGTTTCTGTTGTGGTTTCGGTTTGATATTGTGTTTTGTCTTATCCTTTGTGGTTTGAATTATGTATTTTTGGTACATTTCACGTACGTCTCATTTGTCAGTATAGTTGAGTAAATTTCCATTTTCCATGGATAAAGTATTGTGTTAGTCCAAATAATTATGACGTCGTCACAGCATTCATTTAATATATCCTTTCAATACCGTCATAGTCATGATACTTTTTTGGACTAGTATTGTGAAAATAATTGTATAAATTTCAAGATTATATTCTTGTTACAAAAATACGTCACTGTTTGTGATGTCCTGTGCTGTCGTTAATGGACGATGTTCGTTGTTATTCTGCGGTTTACATGTTGTAACGACTATTATATTATTTATTTGTGCGTTTCTTTGTGCTGAGTGTTCTTGCGTTTGTTTGTGCTGTATTTCTGTCACGTAGTGTTGTCATTTTAGCGATATATATTTTAACATTGCCATATAAGCGGGAGATTTGGCTAGCCCTAAGTATGAAAACGACCAAATTATAATTGTATATTGTTATTATAAAATGTTTCCCAAAATTGATCGCCTTGAAGATCACAAAAAACATTTTTTTTTTAAATCAAATATGTAAATAAAGGTTTTGATTTCTGTCACGTAGTGTTGTCATTTTAGCGATATATATTTTAACATTGCCATATAAGCGGGAGATTTGGCTAGCCCTAAGTATGAAAACGACCAAATTATAATTGTATATTGTTCTTATGAAATGTTTCCCAAAATTGATCGCCTTGAAGATCACAAAAAACATTTTTTTTTTAAATCAAATATGTAAATAAAGGTTTTGATTTTGTAAATATTTCCGGTATTTTTAATGATCATTCTGTTAAAGAACGAATTCCTCACTATTTTGATAATACTGAACTCCCTCTTATTTGTTATGTTTACAAAAAAATCTACCCGGACATATGTGTTTAATTACAACGAAGTGTGTAAAGATGTAAATAACAGTGACAATACACCTACGTCATGAAATTGCAGTTATTCCGAATATATTTATGACCCCAGTTCCCATGTTATAACAGGAGACCTTAACATCGTTCGTGACCGAGAGTTGAAATCAATCCTCAGTAAAGGATCTAAATATCGTTCCCCGTCAATTATTAATTGGGATGCGTAACATCATCCACGACTCACTCCGTACTTACTGCTCGAAATGGATAAAACGAGAATTTTTCGAAAAAGCTGACAAGAAATCCTTAAGTTTTTTTTTTAATTCAGTAATGAACATAGTTGATATACGTAAACAACATTTTAAAGAACATTTTGCCCGTAACAACAACCATAATAGCCCTATTTCTCGTATCAAACATAAGCTAAAACAACTCGCCAAGGAATTTGTTTTTGTGCCGGCTGATAAGGCAACTAATAATATCATTATTGTTTGACGTAAATTTTACATTGAGGTTCTGCAAAAGGAAATAAGGAATTCAGCAACATTCCAACTGACTAAATTTTTGGAAAATGACATCTGTAACAAACATTAACTTTTAGCTACATCTTTACAAGCAGAATCAAGTACAATGAAATTTCCAACTATGTACCGGCTTCCGAAGCTGCACAAAACTCCTTACAAATATAGATTTATTTCGTCTTCAAGCCATTGTTCCACTTCTAAACTATCTATTCTATTTACTAGTACACTTGGTACTATTAAAAACTTGGTAATAAATTGTTCCAATAAGATCTTTGAAAATAGTGGAATTAATTACTTTTGGAGTGTCAAAAATTCGTTGGAAGTACTTGATAAATTGCATGCTTATATTGGTGATTTACAATCTGTTTAAAGTTTTGATTTTCCTACCCTATATACCACTTTGCATCATAATCTTATTAAGAAAAAATTCACACACTCCTTTAAATGGGCATTTAAAAAGTTAGAATGCGAATATATCTGTTCAAACTCCTTTAGGTCATTTTTTAAAAAGAACTTTGTCCATTGGACCTGCTTTGATACTATATACCTGCCCTTGAATTTTTACTAGATAACATTTTTGTTCGCTATTGAGATTCCGTATATCGTCAAGTTATCGGATTTGCAATGGAGACTAACTGTGCACCACTTTTTGCGGACATTTTTCTGTATTGTTATGAGTTTCAATTTATGACTAAAATCAGCAAAGACCCATCAAAACAATATCTGATACAAAATTTGAATAACACTTTTAGATATTTGGATGATATATTGGCTCTCAATAATGACGACTTCAGTATGTACACTAAAGAGATTTATCCTGCCGAACTGACTTTGAATAAAGCTAATACTAACAATGAACACTGCCCTTTTTGGATCTTGATATCTATATCTTTAACGGAAAGCTTAATACCAAAATTTATGATAAAAATTTCCAATTGTAAATTATCCATTTTAAGATAGTGACGTTCCCTTCTCATCATCTTATGGTGTTTATATAGCTCAGCTTGTTCGATTCGCTCGTGTATGTAACAACGTATTTGATTTTAACGAAAGAAATCTCTGTATTACTGAAAAATTATTATGTCTGGGTTTTCGATATCACTAACTAGTCAACATTTACTAAATTTTATCATCGGTACAAGGACATCATTCGTAAATATAAATCAACATGCAGACATCTTAAACGTTCAGGTATTTCACATCCAATCTTTTATGGTAATATTCTTTACAAAGCACAAAAATGTCGGCATTCACCTCAAAAGCTAACCAAACCTATAAACAGACTTATTTAGAAGGGATATAGTTATGATACTGTTGTCAGGTCATTAAGGATTGCATATTTTGGTATTAATATTGATTCACTCATAGGGTCTTTGCATCGGAAATAAACACATTTATTCTAAAACCAGTTATTGGCATAATACGGGTTATGTTCTTCTCATATATTTTATGATGGTATGATACTAAACCCATGACGGGAGGGATGGTGCTTAATTTTCATATGATGAAGACATAATCTTTCAATCAGTTTAATTAAGGTCTGGAGCTGGCATGTCAGTAACTGCTAGTAGTACTTTCTTAATTGATGTATCATTTTCATTTTGCTTAGTTACTTTTGTTACCTATTCTATGTTTTTTAATTATAGTTCATTTATATGTTTTGGAGTTTAGTATGACGTCCATTTTCACTGAACTAGTACACATTTTTATTTAGGGGCCAGCTGAGGCCCGCCTCTGGGTGCGGGATTTTCTCGCTGCGTTGAAGACCCATTGGTGTCCTTCAGCTGTTTTCTGCCCTTTGGTCGGGTTGTTGTCTTTTTTACATATTCCCCATTTCCATTCTCAATCTTATAAAACCAATTCAACCTACCATTTTTTCTAAAAAATGTCCTTTACCAAGTCAGGAATATGGCAGTTGTTATCAAATGGCCCGTTTCTATGTATGTTGGCGTTTGTTTTGTTGCACTTCAGTGTTTCTGTTGTTCTCTTGTTTTCCTCTGTTATAGTTGATGTGTTGTCTTCGGTTTTAGTTTGTAATCCGGATTCGTTTTCTCTCAATTGATTTATGACTTTTGAACAGCGGTGTATTTTTTTTAAAGTTCACATCATAATAAAGATGTGCAAGTTCCAATTGAATCAAAGAGGTTGGGAGCTCTGAGGGAAAAGATGGCCATTGTTTCTTTTTTTTTGAGGATCACTTTTTAGAGAGAGAGAAATGCAAGAACAGTTAAGCTAGCCACTGTAAAATATTTTTAATTTTAATATGGTGGACGAGGTCAGATTATTAAAAGTCTTTGTGAAGGCAACTTTATCTATACTCAAAAATAAATAACTCAAAATGGGTTTTGCTCATTGTTGAAGGCCGTACGGTGACCTATAGTTGTTAAATTCTATGTCATTTGGTCTCTGGTGGAGAGTTTTCTCATTGGCAATTATACCACATCTTCTTGTTAATATAATAAAATGTAACTAAAATAACAACAAGAGTGTACATGCTGAAAAGTCTCGCCTGCTTTACTTGATTAAAATAAATTTCAAACCATACACCAAATAAACTGGCCTATTGCATATACTATTGCATATGTAAGCCAAAGGGCCAAAGAAACAGACCTGATTGACTAAATTGAACATTAACTAATTTAATGAACCGTGAAATAGGGACAAGGTATAATGAACCTTACCAGACAGACATGTACACCTTACAATCATTTCTTCCAAAAATATAGTTGACCAATGGCTTACAGTATTTGATAAATGGACAAAACCATGAAAACTTGCCAGACAGACATGTATACCTAACAATCATTCCATGATATATACCAAATATAGTTGTCCTATGGCTTATAGTATCATAGATAGAGCCCAAACAGGAAAAACTTAAAACATAGTCCAGTGAATCCAAAAAAAAATAATCAAGGTCAGATTAAACCAGATAGACGGACATATACACCTAACATTCATTCCATGCACCAAATACAGCTAATCTTTTGCTAATAGTATCTGAGAAACAGACCAAATAACAAAAACTTAACATTGACAAATGAGCAATGAAAATGAGGTCAAGTTCAGATGAAACCTGCCAGTCGAACATGTACACCTTATAGTCATTCCACACACCAAATATAGTTGACTTATTGCTTATAGTATTCGAGATACGGACTTGACCACGAAAACTGAACATTGTTGTCCCTGTGTCTTGCATTATGCGACTTTCGACACATCATGACATGTGAGACAAAAAGATCAAGGTTTAATAAATATTGATTAATATACTTATGATCTAAGAGACTGATCATTTTATTTCATTTAGGGGGAGGGGGATGGGACTGAAATGAAAAATTGTATTTTTCTTATTTTTTCAAGTCCCACCTTGAATGAAAATAAATTCAAGACCCCCTTCCAAAAGTCATGAATATTTCAACACCCCTCCGGTTTCTGTATTGACCCTGTAATAGATTCAAGGTTATATTAGCTTATTGGCCCTCGGACTCGAAGGGTTGATGGCCAATACATATGGTCATAAATCTTCGATTAAAAAACCAAGAAACTTACTGTTAAATACATTGTAGGTACAGGAAATCACATTTTATTAATTTGAACTTGCCTCTTCCCAATCACGACGAATTGTTTGGTCAATAAAATTATTGCTATTTCTGATTTCCAGTCCAAGCACTTAATCTATGCTAATGTAATTATATTTATCAAGCAAGCATAAAATATTTGGAGAGAATATTCAGACAATTTTGTCGACGGAATGATAATAAATTGAAAATTCTACTTGGAAAGGTTGTGGCATGTTTCCGGAAACCGTTAAAAAAAACGGATCATAATTAAATTTTCTTGTCATTAATATTGCAAAATGTGTCTTCAAATTTCTTTTAGATACGTTTATTCCAGGTAAAAATACGTCCATCATAATTTGGAAGCGAAAATTTGCCACTGGAAGTTAAAATCCTGTACTGCTTTTCGGCCTTTTTCCCGTATCGGACTGGGCCGAAAAGCAATATTTACTCATGATTTATGTCAACAGGGCAACGTCAACAATAAAATTGAGGATGGAAATGGGGAATGTGTCAAAGAGACAACAACCCGACCATAGAACAGACAACAGCAGAAGGTCACCAACAGGTCTTCAATGCAGCGAGAAATTCCCGCATGACAAGAAAACAAAGCCACCTATGTCCGTTAGCTTTTTTGCTTTGCTGAAGGACGTATATTAGTTATATGTCCTAGCTTTGCTTTAGTACCACACGAAGATAGTTCTCCATTTCATGCAAAAAACCTCATTTATAATTATGTTTAATAAACAAATACCGATTTTATAATCTTACATGATTTCTGCAAATGATTTTAATACTAATGGGTACTTGATATCCCTACTTCCCACCATGACGTCACTAGGTTGGATATAATTAGAATATTTCGTAATACAGATTTTTCCGGATTGTAAAAGAACGTAAATCGTGAAAGGGGGAGCTCGAGATACGATAATTTCACGAGAAACAGAAGAAAAATGTGCAACACAGTTATTAAAGTCAATATGTTCATTTGTTTATCTCCTTCTCATCAAATCAGTATGAAATTTTGAGGTGTTTAGAACTATAAAATACAAAATAATTGACGTGAGAAGCTTGGAAAGTAGAACTTCTGGCCAGCCATATAGGGAATTGATGGCTTGAAGCCGTTTTTTCCCCAAAAAAACATCATCGTTAATAAACTATCTTAAACCAAAACTTTAATCATAATGGACAAGTTAACAGACAGACATGGTGAAATGGACAAACATACGGAAGAAGACGAAGACTGGAAAACAATGATGAACATGTGTATTATGTTTCAAGTTGATGTGACCGTAAGTTCATTGAAACCTAACCTAAACCACAAATAAAAACAGATAAGGGACATACAAAAGACAGGAAAACAATATGCCCTTACAATTGAAGTCAGGGCATAGAAATAAGAATACACAAATTTAAGACTGCCAAAAATAAAAGTAACACAAAGCCTTTGTTTGAAAGAGTTATCATGCATCATGTATTTAATGGAAAGCTTTCATATAAATTCTATGCATTTGGTTAAATATAGAAAACTCAATATTCCTGCAAACATGGTTAAGGCCAACCAATATATATATATATGATATATACTTGATTTGTTGAGGAAAAAAATTGGTAGGTTGATAAAATAATTTCATTTTGCAAAATATTTTACATCGTTGTAAAATTATACTAATAGGCATGTGTTCTGAATGTTTAATCAATGCTTAACCAAAAATGTCAGGACTTAAAGGGGGCTAAACCCATTTATAATGGGGTTGTTGATGTGGGATAATAACTATACTTTATTTGCTAACCTTATGGATGGAAAGTAGTGAAACTCTGATGGCAGACTAACGCACATTTCTTATCTATACTGGATACATCAGAACTGCAGAACTGCACAAGCAAGTATCATTTGGCAAAATTAACATGGTCTTTATCTAAGAATTTAATAGTCGTTTGTTTATGTTGTAAGGGGCAATATTCAATTAATCTGCTTTTTGCAATGGGCAGTCCTAAAAAATAAACACTGCTTCAAGTTCTCAAACTATACAGCGGCTGAAAATTCCTTAAGCATGGGGTACCAGATTCGTCGATAATGGATTTATGGATACCATGTTTATTTAAGTAACAAAGTCTATGAGACTTGCTTGTCATAAAACACATAATGTATCTAACAGGTTTTACTTTTTGAAACAAACCCACATAAATTGACCTTCCATCAAAGATTTATATGACCCGAAGTGCCTGTCATGGTGTAATACACATTTTTTATTGAACATATAATGACAGTTTCAGTTGCGATTCATTCAAGTGTGTCGTGGGTTCTGGGCAAACTTGCCAGATTGATTAAACAGAAGACAGAAGAATCAACACGTGCGACAATAAAACGGAAAACGACAGAGACACTCAAGGGGGTTAGCAGATTTCAAGCAAGCCTGGCTGACTAAGCTTCCCTGGTTAATTATAATACGTTTTGTATCTAATTCTGCAAAATATTCAAACTTTTCCTCACATGCACAACACACGGGCGAGGGAACAACAAATAAAAAGCATGAAAATATCAGAACTGACTTCCTCTGTACAAACCCACTCTTTCACAGTACACCAAAATATACTGTTATCACGATATTTAATTTGGACGTGAAGACAATAAATGTTAATACTTTAAATAAGTCTTCATCAATTTCATTCAATTAAAAGAATCAAAGTGCTTGTGAGAAAAGTATGATGAAATGCAAAATAGATATGAGTAAGAAAATGTGGGGAAAATCAGCAGTCATGAGACAATAACCTAAAAATCACAATGAAACAAAATAAAATCATATTCTGATGCATGCATGCAATACCAATATGATAGAGAACGGAAACAGGGAATGTGTCAAAGATACAACAACCCGGCCGAAGAGCAGAAAACAGCCCAAGGCTACCAATGGGTCTTCAAAGCAGCGATAAAATTCCGGACGGGCTTCATCTGGCTCCTAAACAATAGTGTACACTAGTTCTGCAAAATTGACGTCACACTAAGCTCCGAAACATGCAAATGTACCAAAATAAAAAAAAAAAACAACACAAGACTCAATAAGTCTAGAGGTTCCTGATTTGGGACAGGCGCCAACATACGGCGGGGTTAAACATGTTTTGTGAGATTTCAACCCTCCCCTTAGCCTCTGGCCAATATGGAATAAACAAACACACAGTATCACACATAGTAAAACTCAATTTAAAAGAAGTCCGAGTCCGATGTTAGAATAGGTAACAGAAGAAACTAAGCAAAATGACAATGATAAACATAAATTAACAAAGGACTAATAGCAGTTACTGACATAACAGCTCCAGACTTCAATCAAAGTGCTGATTAGCACTGGAGGGTAAAGACTGCTTTCATTTTGAAATGTGAACTTAAAATTAAACATTGTATTGCAATTAGCCAAAAAATTAATTTTAAATTTGAGTTATATTCCTTTGTTTATAATTGCACATTTGTAGTCGAACCTGTTTTACAACAGAATCATACACCATGGCCACCTAGCAAAAAACAATTTCAACCTCTACTGAACCTTTAATAGGTTTGCTCTACAATAAATATCAAGACACATAGATATGTCTCGCCTGAGTGTAATTTCAAAAAAAGCTATCATCCAAAATAAGCTGGTTTACAGTACATGGAGGAAGTAAAGTATCAGATCTTTTCTAACATTCTTAAGTTAAATTTCTAGGCACTATAAAATACTGCATATGTGTGGCATTTACTAATCATAGAAAATCTAATGGACGAGATATTATGTTCAGTTGTCACTACACATAGGCAGACAATATCTCTATATAAATTCATAGTGACTCACTGTATGTTAAACATGGCATCCTGCAGTTGTACTAATAAAATGAGTAGATGATCATTCCCGTACACACAAAATACTTCGTGTATTGTGATTAGCCGTCCTTGTTCAATACCTACGAGAAGGTAAATCCCCGAAACGAAAGCTGATGTTTATCAGCTAAAGTAAGGGGATAAAGAGGCTGCGCAATGCTATAGGGGTAAATTCAGTAATTGAATATACGTCATCACGGACCGCTCATTTGGGGGAGAGCTTTCTGGATTACACTGAAGTCCTGTGCTCCACCGATTAGAAGATTATGTTTGTAGAAAATATTTTTGATGGATCAAAACTTGGGTTTAAGAAATAATGAATGCACTTCATTTTTTTTTTACTACAGGGTATAACGTAATGGGGGTCAGTGTAGGAATTTAGTGAGAATCTACAGTGTTTGTAAACAAGGCCATGAGAATGGCCTAAAAATGCCAAATGATCCTTTGTTTTGATTGTTGCAGAAGATGGGGCTACATTTGTACTTTAATGAATGATATATGAAAGCTTATGATTTCTAAAAGTAAACCAGGTATCAATTTAATTCCAGTAAAAGTTTTGCATTGAAGTCAATGAGAGATTGTTTTTACTTAATTTACCCCTAGATGGTGTTGCAATAGAGAAAACAATACCGGATCAAGCACCGGTTGGGGAGGAAATAAATCGCCTCTTATATTGTTAGGTTGATTTTCTAGGCACTTTATATATGTATGTATATATTTTTATTTTTTTATTAAATTACCAAACCATTATAAATATGTCATTAATAATGTAGTATGTTTTATTCTTAATACGATTATCTTTTCAATGATTCAAGTAACTAATTTTGTGTGTAAAGTATGTCCTTGAGGCGTTAAGATTGTTGACAAACATAATTACGACAGTTTATTTGTCAAATGTAATGAGATTTATTATATGTAGTCTTAAGAATTAGTTTTCATTTCTTCATAAATTAGTGAAACACCAGGATCTTATGATCACGACATTTAAATTATGATATATTTCATTGAATTCATTTTAAAGTATGATGAAATGCAAACGAGTAGCAAAATGTAGGGAAAACCAACATTCATGAGACATTAACCCAAAATCACAATAATACAAAATAAAAACTTAAGTTAAATCATAATCCACATACATGCATGCATGCAATACCAATTTGGTATTGTTGCTTGCTTAATGCAAAGTGGCAAATATTTCAAACATATTCAGCTAGAACAAATTAACAATTAATACAATAGGTAGGTCTACAGGAATGAAGGACAGGAAATTTGAACTGTCCCTGGAAAAATGAGGGTATTTTGGATACATTTTAGATTGAACAGGCCACCTAGTTATTTTAAAGGTTGAAGGCACAACATACCTATGGCCCCATGAAAGTTGTTCCGAAAAAATGGGACAAAACCCTAATTTGGCAGATATATTTTCAAACGTTCATTTCATAATATGAAGATATATGAAGAAATATGTGAAAAGTTTCTAAATAATTTGATCGCAACATCATTGTAAATAGCCTACCATACACCAAAACTTTAATCTGATACATGATGAACAAAACGAAAAGACAGACAAACTATTTGTCAAATGAAATAACAGATGGAAGGACATCCAGACAAGAAAACAATAATGAACATGTGTACTATTTTTAAACTTGATGTGACCACATGTTCATGCAAAAGTAACTTTTATTTTACAAAATCTTTTACATACATTCGTTAACTGAATAGACATGTGTTCTGGAACAAAACCAAATATGTTCATAAAGTGAGTATGGGGAGGCAGGAATAAAACAATAAATTATTTTTGTGGCCTTTTGAATGGAAAGTAGTGAAACTGAAGACTAAACTCAGCATAATAATGATTATACTAACATAACATTTATGAGTGTACCTTCCGAACAAATAAACCATAACCTAATTATTAGTTACATGGTGTGTTAGTGACCTAATACGATATATATGGGGTCAGTAAATTCCATATGGGGTGAGAGCGAAGCTCGAATCCCCATATGGAATTTACTGACCCCCATATATATCGTATTAGGTCACTAGCACACCGTGTAACGAATTTATCTTACCGACTGTCTTCACATGTGGTTTTTCGACTATCGGCCTTTCAAAGTGATTAAGTCTTCAATACTTAGTTTTAACATGTTTAAGAACCTACATCCATTTGTCTATACAAAAACAATAATAACAACGTTTTAGCTTTAAATTTGTTTTATGAATGTATTTCAATCGTTCATTATCAGTTTCTTTGTATGTTTAAACCTTTCAGATACCTTTTTTGTTTTGAAAGGGAAGTAACTCCTTACTAACCCCATATGGTTGATAACCCTATATGGTAACTAATCATGTATTTTTAGGGCACCCTATACTAAATATATATAGTCACCACGTGTAGTCCGTTAACCAATCATATCCGCATAAATCTATAGGAGGTAAGATAAATATATATATTAAACATGCATATATCTCACTTACCATTTCAAGAGAGTTCTCAATTGACAACAACTGTGCCCGCATAGAATTACATGCATGTTTAGCTTCAGACCAATTTCTTTGGTTGTTATCAGCAAAAAGGTAGCACTTCTTGCCCATAGGACCATCAACCCATCCAGGTGGGCAAACTTGTCCATTGGCTAAAAAAGGAAAATATCTGTTTTAAATTAATTTATCTTTCCATCCATAGTGTACAAAACTGTTAATATGTCCTTAGTTTACCCTGATGTCATAGCAGTCCTTTAAAAAGTCTACTGTATGTTACCAGAATCAAATACAGGACCGTAAGATTTTAAAAAAAACCCAGTAAAATAGAAGTCAGCCCAGATAACAGTATAACTGAGCCAGATTTGAAAGGTGCTAATTCACAAGGTTAAGACCGCAGGAAGACCTGTCACACTACCTGGAACTTTTTTTTCGGATTCCAAGCCCACAAGTCTTTGCTTTTACTTTTTAATGCCTCTTGCACAGCCGAGAAAGTAGCAACTACAATGTTAAAGTTTTTGGTTTGACCTCAAACACTTGAGTTGACACTACCTCAACACCCCAAAGGCGGTATCTTATCATTTAGAAGTAAAAAATATCATTTGGAAGTACATACTTAACTTTGAAGACATAATTAATAAGTACTGGTACTGCTGTATATGATTCAACTATTTCTTCTACTTTTGGAAGAAAATAATCCCTTCCCTTCTTAAACAAAATAATGATATACGTTGATATTTTATACACAGAAATGTCTAACTATGTTACTTTATTATGCCTGAAAAGGTTCGGGGTAAAAAAGCAGAGATTGAAAATTTATTTGAAAATTGTCAAACCCGTTTAGAAGGAATATTATTTTACGTGTCTCAATTTTATATAATAGGGAATTGACTTTTCAAGGAAACCTCACCTGATGAATAATGGAGATTTTTGTAAGCAAAGATCAATAGCCTACCGGCATGTCTGCCTTCTTCTTTTTCACTAATACACTATTAGATTATTAATTGAACAATATTTTAATTAAACAACGTTACCTGGAAATTAAGTAATGAGCTCTATGGTTTACACATATAATGACATCATAAATTAAATGCCTAATACATGACTGATAGCATAGGGGACAATGTCCTTGTTTAAGCTTACTTTACTTTAGAAATAAAGCGAGAAATTCGTAATTATTTTTATGGTAAACTGGGATATTTGTTTGTTCAATCGTGAAGACAAATATATATAGTATTTCCATTTTATATGCTATATAAATGATTATTTCTATGACTTTTGTAATATAATACCAAAAGGAAAACAAAATGATGTTCTTATTCTTAAGATTCAAAATTAGTTGCTGTATAACAAAGCTACTGTTGTTCTCTCTCGCACTTGTAACAACTGCCTAATATTAGCGTTAAATTAAGCTATACCACGGGTGACATTTTGTAAACAAGAAAGGGGACAATCCCTTGTTTTTGGCTTACTTTTCATCATATCTTGACTTAAATGTAGAGATTGACAATGAGGTCTGATTGTGAACAAAACTTTACGACAAAAGAGATGATTTCAGCTTTCCAATTCTGAACTTTCCATTTCTATGTATCAACATTTCAGTAGCGCATGCATATGGAGTATATATAGATACGATATTCCAGGGCATGCGTTTCTTATCATGATTTCATTGAGAGAGGGTTGCAGCTCACAAAAAATCTATTAAATCAAAAGTTCCAAGCGGTGAAGTTATAATCCCCCTTTTGAAATTTTACGGACGTCATCACTAGCTGGTTGACAGTTATGGAATATCTCTTTCACAGATGACGACGGATTTGTTCCAATCGTCGTTTCCACAATCTCGTTCTCCTTTCCCCAAACGGCTCCTACAAAATTAGACTTATTACCGGGATTGTACTTACATGAACAACATGACGGACTCCACGTGTGGAGTATGATTTTCTTACCCTTCCGGAGCACCTGCGATCAGCCCCGGTATTTGATTGGGTTTGTAATGCTCAGTCTTTAGTTTTTTATGTTGTATTTTGTAAACAATTGTTTGTCTTTTCTATTTTTGCTATAGCGTTATCAGTTTACTTTCTACTTAAAAGTTTGAATGTCCCTTTGGTATCTTTCGCCTCTCTAAATCTTTTCTACAGAAATAAAGCGAGATATTGTAATGTTTTTTGGCAACATGGGATATTTTATTGTTCAGGCTTCAATCGTGAAGACAATCGCATATGGCATTTCCACTTTTTATGTAATATAACTGATTTTTGAAATGTTTATACCTAAAATGAAAAAAAAAATATTTTCTTAGTTATAGAGTTCAAAATTTTATTTATTTGATTTCAAAATATAAAACTGCTGTATAAAAAAGCTACTTAAAACAGATGTTGTTCTTTCTCACTGGTAGCACCTACTTTATATCAAAACCCAATAAAGCTATATAAAGGTTGAAATCAACCACCAACATGATTAATAACCCCTTTGGGATATAATGTACAATGTATATATCAAATGGGACATAATTTTCCTGTGTTTGATTGTTTATCAGATTGATCTCTAGAAAGATATGGTTTTTACTGGGAATAAATCTAGAAAATTATTAAGTATCTGGAAAAGTCAATAACCAAAATTTGCTAGTTTTCATTTGATCACTTTTGTATATTTGGACGGAATCTATAATTACAATTTTTTGCAGTGTGACTTTATATCCCATTTGGGATTTATTACTCATTAGGTAGATATGCGACCTACCGCTAGGGGAAATAAAAGGGGGTAAAACCTTTCTCCGATTCCTGATCGTAATATGGTTTGCATTAGGTTGCATAACGGGTCATCGTAGAGCGTCGAAGCGTCGTTTAGGAAGACAATATGTGCAAGAAAAACACAAAAACTGTTAAAAAAATCACTTCGATATAAGAATATTTTCGGTGCAAAATGTTGTTGAAAATAATGTAGATAACATTGAAAAGAATAGTAGTAGTGTCTAGTTAGTTAACATAGGTGTTTTGCAAATATTGCTTAAACATAAACTTAAGCTTTATAAACCATTCAATTGTATGTTGAAAAATATAAATTAAAAAAAAATGTATAAGTTTTTTTCGCACATAAAAACAGTCCCGATTGATAATGAACGTTCAATGTTTTGTTGTTACTGGTTTTGTTTATGACGACATCGTTATAATGAAATAAATCACAGAGAACAGAGAATCTTAAACAAATAGACCAAAAAGTATCCATCAAACGCCAAAAAAAATATTTTGTTGTATTCACACGACAATGTGGGAAAATATAGGTCACTTCCCATTTTTGAACTGCATTTGACATTTGACGGGAGACATCATTGAACTGTTCTGATCATTGAAATGTGAGGCAACAATTAGAAAAAGACGATTCCAGCGCCAACTTAATTACTTTTTTTCTAAAATAAGCATAGTAACGAATACTTTTTTTTATGTATATGAAGTTGTATCACATCATATTGCATGCGACATAGCCTTTCTATCTATAGCTTGAATAGATTTTCCGTAAATTATAAGAAAGAAAACAACCCGAAGGAATTGAACGGAAGGATCGTCTGCGAATTGAAGTCGTTTGATTTCCTTTATCTGTCGTATGACAGTATAATTTATCGTTCTGGATAAAATCATCGGTGTTTGGCATGCATCGATGAGAATTCTAGAGGTCAGCATGCTTACTGCTATGTCATTTGCTCTAAATCGGCTCAAGTCTAAATAGATGTTTGTTTGAATTCCCCTTCAAATTTTCACACAAGGCCAATTTTCAAAATGTATTTAATCTTTACTCAAATTCGAAATATCAAAGTTCCATGTGAACACTTCCGGATTCAAACAATGCGGCTAATTTCTTAACAATCACTTAACTATAACATGATAAACATGTACACAGACCTAAAGAAAGTATTTCAAAATGAACAATGAAAGATAACTCATATAAATATAAAAAAAAATATCAGCAAAATCAAGGTAAGTTTGTCTGTACTCAATGTAATTTTGTGGTGTTAGCATGAACATGATTGTATATCCGTAAAGGTAAATGTGCACCTGAATGACAGCTGGTAGGCGATCTTTTAATTGCAAGGTGGCGCTTAGAAAAGAGTGATCTGTTTTGCATTATAGACTCGATTCCAATGCTTCAGCATGCATTACATCATTAAAAAATACTTATGAAGCAGAAAACAAATATTTAATTGGAAGGATTATATCAATTGCTAAAGTTAAAGACTAAATGTTTTCCTCAGTAATAACTGGGACTATTACATTAAATTGATTTATTAGTCCTAGGTAATATTGAAAGAATTTTTTCTGCCAGATTATTTTTCCGCTTTGGAAATCTACCCTGCATATCTTCGTCACAATTTGCTCATACCACATATCAACACTTCATGGGCTTTTGTAATATTTTAGTCATTATTAACCTAACCGAAAATGTGTTATATGACATAACGTCGTAAATCAGTGGAGATGTTGTATGAATTATAGATATATGTTCAGTTTGAGTAATCTCCCTTGTTCTATAAGCATTTTCTGATTCTTTTTTCTGATGTATTTCTAAAAATTCATTAAATATGACATATAAAGGAAATGAAGAGAGATGCATCTGTTTATACAAGCACTAATGATTCTTTTTCTGATGTTTCATTGACTGTTTCTGCTTCGGAATTTAGTTGGGATGCCTACTGAGATGGGGATTGCTTAAATAATCACGAAATAAAACATAGATACTGCAGTAAAACACATTACTGTCCGCTATTTCTGATGAACTTTAACCATGAAATAACAAAATTGATAAGGTTTTACTATCTTAGCACAGACACTTGTTTTTATACATTAGGATGTAACTATCCATACATAATACTAGTAGAATATTTTATTATATACGAATAGTCGACCTCCAAATGGATAGAAACAAATGTCTCCGTGTATCCAAGCTTTCCTTCTAGAGATAGGAAAATGGCGAGGATATTATAACACCCTCTACAATCTAGGATATCTGTCTGTTATTACGAGTGTAAATATTCCGCATTTGATTCTGTTTATCCTTACCATTAATCAGTGATATCTTATTACTATGGTTTTAAGGGTAGTTTATAATAATAAGAGGCCTTCGACAATAACATGAATAAAATGTACATTGTATTGGATTTGCTCATTGTTGAAGGCCGTACGGTAACCTATAGTTTTTAACTTACATGTCATTTGGTCTCTGGTGGAGAGTTGTTTCATTGGCAATTATACCACATCTTCTTATTTTTATATTGTCGGAAAATATCAAATTTATTTGTTCGAGCTTTAGAAACAGGACGAAAAGCGAGGCTCGCCGAGCCTTTCTCCTGTTTCGTAGCGAGTACAAGTATATTTTGTACTTCCAACAATGTACAAATATTGTTTTTATCCTGCAATTTACACCCGGTTTTTCAAGATTTAGTTGTTTAATTTCAAATAGTTGTATCTTATTTTGCAAAGAAATTGATATACTTTAAACGCTAACCGCGAAGAGAACCCCAAAATGAACTGCAACACTAAAAGAAATATGTACATTGCCGTTTGCTCAATATTAAATCGGTGTAGCAGGAGACTTAATTTGTACTAGTTCCTGGCTGATTGCATGATGAAAAGGGTTCTAGAAACAAGATAACATTAGCGTCTGAAAATCGTAAGATTGTCTGACGAGACCAATAGATTCCAAGAAGTATAATGTGAGGAGAAATCAAAACAAAAAAGTAATGTTCCTATCGTGCTATTTAAAAAAATATATAAGAAAACTTAGTGGTTCACATAACTATTAACTATAGTAGTCTCAGTGTTAAGTTTTGTTTGAAACGTCCCACGATGGGTTTGTTTTCGCAATTAGAATGACGGTCATGGAAACTACGGATATTACCCACTAATAGATTTTTTTCCCCCTGAAAATCGCGAAATTTACTTTGCGAAACTTATAAAGTAAATTACATTGTTGTGTTTGGACATACGGGAAAAGCGGTTAACATCATGCTACCAAAAACAGGTTGTTGCTTGTTTGTAACGTCCAGTGGCATATATGTCATGCTTATTTAGAGCTGGCTTCAAGCTTATTACTAGAATTGTATAATAAATTATGAGGAGGTGGCTGTTACATAATGCTTGCAGAATAATAAAAGAAAATGTGTCACCAGTAATTCTATCGTAAAAAGCCAGATCATCTTAGATAGTTCCACTTATTTTGTAATTATTTTATTCATGATTGACTTATAATCTGAAAAAAAATAGTTGATGCTTTAGGATAAATTTATATGAATTCTTTTGTTTGAAAACAAATCCCACAAAAATCGGAATTTAGCACGAACATTTTCAAATTCTAGTATACTCTACTTCATGTCATATTCCCATCTCAAGCAACGCATTGCACCTTTGCACATCACCACATAGTGTGTGAGGAACAGTACTGTTATACCATTAACATGTGAGTAGGGATTTTGTATCATGGATTGATTTACAGTATCCTTTCTTCTCCATTCGATTACGAGAACGCACTATCACGTGTTGTAAAACAATAACAATCTATCTCATAACTTAGACACACAAGCACTCAAGAAGACGAGTTTAAATTACATATTTTACCAATTCGGTCTTAAAGTTGTACTCGTTCATCGAGATGCAATATAAAATAGCGCACTGCATCTTTAAAATAACAGTTTTGCTAATCTAAAAATTGTATTCAGTTTCTAGTAATATGTCCTTGATCGATCGAAAAGAAAATTCAAAGCTTCAACTATATGTTTTATTTTGGTGAACTCCTTATTGTTTTTCGTGTAAAATATTGCACATGTACATAATGTGTTATTATTTTAAATTAACAATTGTCACTATAAATTTGTTGATGACAGTTGTAAACTAAAAGAAAACAACATGTCATTTAAGTTAATATTCAAATGTTTACTGTCAGAAAAATTTACCTTTAAGAAGAATTACAAGAATCACATAGATGACTGCCTCCTTTTCAATCCTCATCGATAGACTATAATCCATAATACATACAAGTAGTAAAGTAATGCTTTTAGCTGTTTTCCTTAAGAAGAAAACAGATAAATAAAAGTCAAAACAGTGAAAATAAAAGTAAGATAATTAATCGTTGCCGTCAACACGATTCGTTATTGTATTTAAGATGTTCTTCCTTCGTGTATATCCGTGTTTGTCGGGCCTTAACAATAAATATGAGGCCTACTAAAGTTAAAGAGCAATAGGCTGTGGTTTTGTTGGGTTTTTTTTGAAAGACAAACATTCATTTGATGTATTTCTTGTTGTGAAATCGACACAGGGTTGGTCAACAGCACTTAACTATTTGGTATATCGAGAAAAATAATCGTGAAAGAATAAGTAACGGTGGTCAAGCATTGCGATTTGGGTTGTGAAAGATCGCATCGTGGAAGCAATTGAATACAATTCAACTCCAAAATCTATAAATATTCGTTGTATTATCAAACCGCAGAAAAATCAGAAAAAAAGAAACATGTCTGTCAAAATTGTTTAACTTTCTGAATAATACGGTGCACTGAGATAAAGAAAAAATGCAGTACTTTTTGAGAAAACACAAAAGACGACTCATAACCCTATTCGAATTTTTAAAGAAAACTAGTTTCGGAGCTATAATGGTCAAATTCCAATAAATCATGATATATTTGAAACAAAATATTCTTTGTGTCAGATAGCACAAAAAAATGAAATTTCCTTGAAACGGTTAATTAAGATTATTTTTTTAACAGAAGGATGTTGTTATTTTTTTATAAACATTCGTAAGGGGTTCCACGGAACCCTGTGTCTTGCCTGCGATTGCTGCTGTCAGTGTAAAAGTGTAATGTTGACTTAAAAACAGAGGCCATTTATCAGTAAAATACAGAAATTAAAAAAAAACAAGCTTTTTCTTTAGATGCTATTTCTTGGTCTTGAAGATTAGCTTCTGTCCAAATTTCAAAACAATCCATGAAGGTTCATCATTTAATAATGCAAAAATTATTTAATGCCAGACTACCTGTAAATGTTAACTATAAAAATCCATCAATCAGAAAAATACTGAAAATGAAAAAAAAATTCAAAAGTTTGCTTCTAACATTATCTCTCAATCATGAAAAAAAACTTCTGCCAAAGTTTCATAAAATTATATAGATGTTTGACAAAATAAATGATGTGTAACAAACTTTAACCCCAGACTGTATCTACTTGTAAACTGTTTTAAAAAATTGTCTATTTATGTCTAAAATACGGAAAAATGACAAAAAAAATTTCAAACGTTTGCTCTGGATACTGTATTTTGGTCGTTTACAAGCTTCTGTCCAAATTTCATAAAATTTTATGAAGGTTTGATAAAGTTTTTGATGACGAAAAAACTTTGACTTCAGACTGAGGCTGAATGTTACCTGTAAAACAACTAAGTCCTTTTATCAGTAAAATACGGAAAAATGAAAATAAAATGTTCTAAATTTCACTCTGGATACTTCATTTTTGTCAAACACACGCTTTTTGTCCAAATTTTTATACAATTCCATGAAAGTTTGACAAAGCTATTGATGACTGAAAAACTTTAACCTCCGACTGAATCTGGATGTTAACTGTAAAAAAAAACTAAGTCCATTTATCAGTTAAATACGGAAAACTGAAAATAAATATTTTCTAAATTTTGCTCTGGATACTGTCTATAAGTCATAAACAAAATTTTGTCCAAATTTCATAAAATTTCATGACTGTGATGGCTGAAAAACATTAATCACAGACTTAACCTAAATGTTAACGGCGCCGACGAAAATTGATCGTAAAAGATCAGGCATAGTTGCTTAGGTCTACGTTATTTGGTCTCTAGTGGATATTTGATAATCATACCAAGTATATAAATCATCAGAAATTGATTGATGCGTAAGATATTTATCTAAATAAGAATATAATTCTTGTTGATGGTGTATTTGGTAATTTGGTAAATCATTACCACCTCATTTTGTACAGAACGTTTAAAAAATCTAAAATGAAAAATAATACTTATTATATTACTATCCAATGTAAGTGGTACTTCCTTGGTCATTTTCCGAGGGAAGAAAGAAAAAATAACCAACTAATGTTAAAAGGTATAGCTATTTCATCCTTCACGGGTAATTCTATTCGTAACGAATGAAAAACATTTATATTTATATATATATAAACACATATTTATAATAAGAATTAGAAGATGAGGTATGATTGCCAATGAGACAACTCTCCACCAGAAACCAAATGACGCAGAATGTTAGCAACTATATGTCTTCAACAATTAGCAAAACCAGTACCGCATAGAAAGCTATAAAAGGCCCCGAAATGACAAATGCAAAACATTTCGATCGAGAAAGCATACGACCTGATGTATGTAGAAAATATAAAACGAAAAACAAAAATGAAACAGCAACACGCTCTGGACTTGGGACAGGCACATACATATTGTGGCGGGGTCACATTTAAACATGTTTGCGTGCAAGCCAACCCTCCTCTAACCTGGGACATTGTTGTAACAGCAAAACATAAGAACAAACTATAAAACTTAGTTGAAAATGGCTCGACTAATCAAATCAATACAAAGCAACAACAAAAAAAAACTACTTACAAAAAAACAAATGACACAAAGTACAGATTTGAGAGTACTCGCAGATATTGAAAGCTAGTCAAAGCAAATAACAATTACAAAATTTAATAAGAAAATTATGTATTTAAGACTACCTTCCGGCTGTTTCACTAACATTCTAGAGCCAATCATAACTAGGCTTCCAAGATGATGAAACCACCAGGACCCTAACTGTCGAAAATTAAGTATCATCTGCAATGCTAAATGCAGTTGCGAATGCACGAAGAGGGGCGGTGGTCTTGGTGTCTGAAATTCATTGAATGTTTACAATTGATATACGTCATAGTTCCTAACTATTTGGTGAAAATACGAACGAACGCAACTCGAGTGTGGTGTAATCGATTCCCTAGTTTGTACTGTTAATTTACCAATGTTGTTCTATTTCCGATCGTAACAAGTCTGGATTTGCTAGACTGGTGATGCATGAACGCTGAACTAATAATAACAGCTAACTTTGTCTAACTATATCAAAGAGAAAACCATTTCCGGATTTATTGATCCTGCGAACTGTCAACATTTTTTCAGCTCGAACGTAAAACTATTTATATCGGCGGATCTAAAACAATTAGTTAGGACTCGTATCGTTTGTTTCCACCGCCGCTATTTAGACTGCGAGGTATTGAAACGCATCAACACAAGAAGTTATTATTTCGGGATATGTTCTATGTAAAAATTATATTTTAAAATAGCATAATACACATAATTTAAGCTCGTTGAGGTTCTTGAAACTTTTAAAATTTTGTGTTTTCTAAATAATAAGAGTGTACACGCTGAAATGTCTCACCTGCTTTACGGACCATTGATTTTATGTTCATAATCATTCTATACACCGAATATAGTTAACCTATTGCTCATAGTAAACAAAAAACATACCAAACCAGGAAAACTTAAATTTAAATTGAGGTCAAAGTCAGATGTACTCTGCCAGATAGACATGTACACCTTAAAATCATTCCATGCATCAAACATAGTTGACCTATTGCATACAGCATTAGAAAAATCAGACCTAACACAAAAACTAAACTTTAACCACCGTTCCATGAAAATGAGGTCAAGGTTAGATGACACCTGCCAGTTGGACATATACACCTTACAATCCTTCCATACACCAAATATAGTAGACCTATTGCTTATAGTATCTGAGAAATAGACTCGACCACGAAAACTTAACCTTGTTCACTGATCCATGAAATGAGGTCAAGGTCAAGTGGAAACTGTCTGACAGGCATGAAAACCTTGAATGGTACGCACGTACAGTTATCCTTTGACTCATAATAAGAGAAAATTGACATTTCAAAAAATCTCAACTTTTTTTTCAATTAACTTTTTTTTCAAGTAGTCACATGCCGGAAATTTTAAATGTCCGGAGGCAATTACCATTTTTCATTAAAATCTTAGCTCAAAAAGCTATTTGTAAAAATTTGTGAGTTTTTCATATAAAAGAAAGAGTTTTTACAAAATTTGTCGTTTTTTTAAAACAAAAATAGACATGGATCTTACTTTATAGATATACATACTGATATCATATGAGGCAAATTGGCTTATAATACGAAATGAATATGTTGACGGATGGACGGGCGACCGGGCGGACAAACAGTAATTGATGTAGGGCATCACGGCGTTCTAAAAAAAAAAAAAAACCAAATGACATTGAAACATTATATCCCAACATTTTGATTTCCCAACAAGAGTGAATGGGAAAGTCATGACATCCAGTCTTTTGCTGTTCCAATTACAATGATATATTTTCATATAATTACAAAAGATTTGAATGCCTTCAATGATTTTTGCAATTACAAATAAGCCAAACCGGATCTTTCACGATCATAAAAAAGTGGTTCCGATCTTTCACGATCATAGATATCACACTTTCAGATTAAGCTACTACAAAATAATTTTATGAACCATTTGAAACATTAATATAGTACGACAATATTCAAAGAGCAGTAATTTATTCATTCATATGATGAAACAAACTTGTTTGTTTACATTTTTTATATCATTGAAATGATACAAAGCAATCTGCCTTTATAGATTTGTAAAAACGGTTATCTTTTAAACTGATTTTCAGATACTTGTCATAATGAAGAACTATTTTGAGAGACTTTTTGTTCTTCCAGATTTGTCCTTATAAATTGACATCTTATATAATCTATCGTCCTTGAATGTGTTTTCTCGAGAAGATTTCCTTCACGATCTTATACCATATCTTTCACAATCCTATCGCAATACTTGATTACCATTACTTATTCTTTCACAATCATTTTTCTCGATATACTGACTGACAGCCTTTTGATAGTTTTAACTCACTGAATACTTAAACTCATAAAACGAAAAAAAAAAAAGGTTGACAATGCCATGGCAAAAATCGAAAAACAACAAAACGACAAACAGTATACAAAACACAACATAGAAACTATAAACCGTTGGTTTTCCCGTTTGAATGGTTTTACACTAGTTATTTTTGGGGACCTTTATATTTATAGCTTGCTGTTCGGTGTGAGCCAAGGCTCCGTGTTGAAGACCGTACTTTGACCTATAATGGTTTACTTTTATGAATTTTGACTTGGATGGAGAGATGTCTCATTGGCACTCATACCACATCTTCTTATATCTATATATAGACTGAGCCAAACGAACCCCACCAAAAACTGAGGGTGATTACAGGTGCTTCGGAAGGGTAAGCAAATCTTGCTCCATATGTGGGTCCCGTCGTGTTGCTCGTGCAAGTACAAACCCGGTAATAAGTCTAATGCGGTAGGTCACACAAGAGGAGAAGAGGACCGAATTGTGGTTTCGACAATATGAACATATCTGACATCTGTCAAAACAGACATTCCAAAACTGAGCAATCATTTAAACAGTTTAAACAAATTTTGAGCATCATATTATTAAGTGAATTCCCTCTATCTCTTAATAATGAAACAATTCAGATTATTCTATATTTGAAAAATTTAACATACTAGAACTTTTTTCTAATGCACATCTTTTAATGTATTTTTCATTATTAGCATGTGGCATCTTTTGGAAAATAATTACTTCGTTTGCCTCTTTGTACACATATACAAGTTTTCATTGGAGTGCAAGATTTTGACAATACAATTTCAGTTTTTATTGTAAAAAAGTATGCCCTCTTCCAATTAAAAAGAGCAAATCACACACTGATAGAAAATGATAAAGTGGGGAGAAAATCATGAAAGATTCGGTTCAGGTTGGGATTTCCAATAACAAAATCAGAAACTGCAACAAGACATATATACGTCATATATTTGCATTCAACCTAATATAAAAGTCAATTGATTGTCTTTTTTTTAAGAGTTTCTTTCATTTATATAAGGGTTCAGCATTTATATTATTGTAGATATCCTTTTAAATGCATATATGACTGTCTGTTATGAATCAATATTACAATTGCGTTACGGAGAAAGGGTTATGTCCTATTAATTCATAACCCATAATTTAAATGCTGATGCTTTGGTCTTTGAAAAACTACAAGGAAAGCTACATTTTAAAATGTTTTGCAATAATGCTATCGGTGGCAAAAAAAAGTTCAAATTATTTTCTATTTAAACTAAATTTATTTGTATAAGAGAGATGCTTCAAATAAAAAAAAAATACATAACCTTGCAATTTTTTTTTATGTTTACCATTGCTTTGATAGTTTGGCTTCTAATCTAGTCTTATATCTGACCCATTAATATTGAAAATTGAGGCATTAATTAGCAAATTACTTTCACACTCAATATGTAAAAACCAATTTAGACTGAAATTATGTAATTCGAACAGAAACTAGAAAAAAAAACTAGATCTTAAAATACCATTGGAAACCGTTTTCAGATTAAAGAACATAACTACCACACATGGAAACTAATTATAATGTTAAGACTGAAGGTAATTGGTTTTTTTTATTAGTATTGGTAAAGTATTCCATTAAGATCGACTAAGCACCTACTTTTTCATCGATTAAACTAATCTTATTCTAAGAGACTTGTTTTAAGGGATATGTCTCTTTAATTAATAGAAGCAGAATTATTAGAAGAATGCATACGCTCTCTGATAATTGGAACTAGAGGCTCTAAAAAAATAACCTAGGTTTATGTGCATGATCAACAATGGACTCTCTCCAACATTGTAGATCAGAATAGAATTCATGACAAAACATTTTTTTTTGTTGATCTTGTATTGCTGATCATTTTTTCTGTTTAGTTTCTCTCTATCTTCTTTAATTTGTGCTCAAAACACAAAAGAGGGTAAAACAATCCTCATTTGGAGGCAATTGCTCCTATGAAGAATGACAGTCTACTAACTATATCGGCAAAATTTGACTTCCTTGTGGATCTTGTCTTGCTGTTTTTTATGATTCATAGAAACAGCTGTATTGTCAAAATGTCAACAGGAAGTTCAAATTGAAGGGAGAACATTTTGGTAGGAACATGTACTCAAATTAGTATTGTTAAATCTTGATATATTTTGGTTGCAATAATTCAAATATTATAAAAGTATCACACACAATCTTTACCAGACTTAAAAGCTACATATAGGATTACCTTAAAAGGCTTCACTAGTATATGAAAAGTACATTCAAGTTTTTTTATATTAGTATAAAAAACAATTTAGTTTTTTATATTAATATAAAAACTGGTTGGACATCTATAATTTCAACTGGAACTTTAAAAAATATTTTGGGACCCAGCTGGTCCCTTGAGAAAACAAGATAAGTTTTGTCCCTTACAGTGATGGTAAAACACCTTAACCTAATATGGAAAGGTAGACTTGGGGTCTAATGAATGGACACACAGACTAGAAAACATACCAGTAACGCCCCCCTTTAATAGTAAATGGGGCATAAAACTTTACCTCTAACAGTCAAATTGGAGTAAATGTTTCATTTTTTTATGAATTTATCATATCAATAATTTATGCATGAAATAAACAAAGAACATATAATCCTTTAATAGCGTTGACATGAATTCATAAGGAACAGTAAAACCCTGTGGTATATGACCTGAAAACAAAATACACCTATGATAACAAACATAAATTCATAAGGAATTGTAAGACCCTGTGGTATATGACCTGAAAACAAAATACACTTATGATAACAAACATAAATTCATAAGGAATAGTAAGAACCTGTTGTATATGACCTGAAAACAAAATATACTTATGATTACAGTCAATAACACTTTGTGTTAATGACATAAAGCCACAATACGTAGTCTATTTGTAAAAACAGTGATCTCCGAACTATTCCAATTACAAATTGTAAACCCCCCCCCCCCCCTCAAACAAAACCAACAAAACAAAACAAAAACAAACTGAAAACAATTAATATCTCCTCTTTATACTTTATAAAAAGCTTAAAATTTGTTAAGCATGATTGAAATTTCAAACTACTGAGCTTACAGTTCAAATGCATTATATTTGATCACGATTACTACCAATCTAATGCATAGAGACGTTGGTCTTCAATTTAAGTTTTTAAACCATCAAAATGGATATCTTATTGCTAGTGAGGATTGAAGGGTAAATATTGCATTCATTTTGAAGTAGGAACTAAAAACTCTACATTTCATTTTATTAATAATTGGAATGCATCCTTTGTTTATAATTATGGACAAAGGAAGTTATCTCAAATTTTGATGTAAAGAATGTTGCGCTCAATGCACTTTGCTTTATTTTTTAATTTCTGAACAGTAGTAATAAATTCCTGATAATAAAACAAGCCAACAAGCCTTATGATTGCATGAATGACTCCAAAAATAGAATTTCAGAATGCCTTACTCTTTTTCGATTATAGAAAATTCAGAATAAGAAGCAGATATGATTGTTTACCAAAAAATGAAACGTAATTTACTATGTATGATTTACTTTAATTTGTTGACCCTTGACCTGTCATCATTTTCATGATATCAATGTATACACTTTTTCTAGATGACTTTACAGTTGAGAATTATAAGTTTGCCCTTCACATGAATAATGTTGATTTGTATTAGTATTTATGCATGATACATCTTTTACGTGATCAAGAAATATTCTTATATATCGGTTGTTTTTTTTCTTTTAAATAAAATCTCTGACAGAAACTCAATCAAAGGCTAGTTCTAAAGTCACCAATAGCTAAACATTGTCAACAGACTCGAGTTTTGATAATCCTAATTGACAAAGAGTGACATAGAACATATATAAAGTAATCTAAAAATCACAAAGGATCTGCCCCACATATTTTCACAATAGAACCAATAGCATTTGGATCATCTTCATTATTTTCTTCTGATGTTTTTAGATACAAGGCATTTGCAAAACTGTGGGTTTTAGGTTTATATGAGTCATTCTGTCTATTGAATCTTATGATAAATAAAATGGCTGCCACTATTACAAAACATCCCAAAATACCAATTAGAATTCCAATTATTTGTCCTGTTGTTAAACCTGTGGTTACTCCTGAAACTGAAAAAAAAAAATGAAAATGAAAAATATGATATAAAAAATTCTTCTTTACAGTAAATTTCTATAAGTAAAGAAATCGTATTGATCGATGCGAGGACGTAAAGATTGCTTTTATTTTCAGTCAGGAACTAAAAACTGAACATTGTATTGCATTTAAAGGCAATACTATGAATGGAGATATCTTTCTTTGTCCATTATTGTATCAAAATATTTGAGTCATAAGGTGTACTTATTGCATATAACTGACGTTTGCTTGTTTATTATGTGAACAATGTAGCTGTTACATAAACAAACTGGTTACACTGATTTTTATTCATCCTTTTGTTACCTGTTCCGTGATGGATCATAATTTGATTAGCTAATAATTACAGATTCTTCTTCTCTCATAAAGAATAAACAAATGTATTCATTTTATGGTCTTCCAAGCAATTTCATTGTTTTTTTGTATATACTCAAACAGATAAGTTGTAACAGTAGTTTCATGAAATTCTTTGATTGCAATAACTAGTTTAAACTAAAATTCAAATGTATAATATCTACACAAGAAAGATTTGATACTTAAATGCTGTAACAGAATTTACTGTAAACTACCATAAAGAATAATTAACCTGAGTAAACATATCTCATGTTATATTGATGACACGTTATAAGGTTAAGTAAATTTATATTTAATTCTAAATCACTGAAAATTAGTGATGCATAAGATACAGTACTAGTGCAAATTCAGTAGTTTTTGCCTGCATTTATTAATGCAATCGTTGAACAGACAAAGATAAGAGACTAGTTATTGTGATTTCAAGAATGCTGCATATAATAATGCTATCAAGATTTTAAAACTTGAGTTTTTATTATTACCAAACCTATATCCCGACGCAATTATCCAAATAATAAAAATATCCCAAAAATGTCTGATTTTACAGTCCTGTTTATCTTGTTCTCATTTAATTTGCTGAATGGATAAAAAGGGTTGAATGATTGAGCTGTATGATAAAACTCTGATTTCCTTGAAGATAAATTAAGACTATGTTTGGTTCAAACTTCTGAGGAAATCTTTAAAAAGAAAACAGACTATGAACAATTTGGCCAATGTACAACAATTTTTCACACACAAAACCTTTAAGACATTAGAGCAAACATTGTTAATACTAAGGGGAGGAAAATCTCAAAAGGAGATAACCCTTCTAAATCAGTAATGTGTCTGTAATAGCCAGTTTCAACAAGGTTTTTTATGCTTTCATGTGAAACAGTATTTCTAACATTCTGTGTTAATAGAAGCTTAGAATATATGTGAAGATATATAAAATGTATGTCCCTTCTAACCTAAGTCTACCTACTTAAACAATGAATTAATGAAATCTATCATTCATGATTAAATACCTCTTTTTTGACTGACAAATTCATCATCTCTTGGTTTTGCTACAAGTGGTGTTGTAGTTGTTGGTAAATATGTATTTGTTACTTCAGTTGTTTCTATGGCAACAGTGTTTCCTGAAATGAAAGAAAATCATTATAATAAAATAAGTCTACAATTTCTGCCATGATGACATAGGAAACTGACATGGCCTTATTCAAGTTTGCCATCTCCTGGGTAAAGATAAGAACTAGGGTTCCACAAACATTGATAACCAATGATTACAAAGTTTGCATTACCGTATGTTCCAAAATTCTTTAAAAAAACTGATATGATTATTCCAAGAAAAGATATCTAAAGTTCATGTTAACATCACATTTGATGAAAAGATATCTTAAGTTTTTGTCAACATCACAACTGCCTTACTTTTATTCAAACATGTTCTAAACTTGAATAAAAGTAGAAATTGAGTAAACTTCAATGAGACAGAAAATGGACAAACTAAAAAAAAACGTCTTGAGGTCAATATAAGGTATTCAATAAAAGCCAAAATGTGTATAAATATTTCAAGCTGTTAAATGTACCCATGAGACAGAAATCAGGCATAACAAAAACAAAAGGCTTCAATAACAGATAAATGTGTTTAAAATATTTCAAGCTGTGAATTGTACCCATAAAACAGGAACCAGGCATAACAAAAAAAAAAACTCTAAACATCTTAGTCAATTTAAGGTCTTCAATAACAGTCAGATGTGTATAAAATAATTCAAGCTGTTAAGTGCTTTGAGTTAAGAAATAAACTTACTGGAAATGTTTTTTATGAACCAAAACAAATGTTGCCCTTCATTCCCAAAAAGTGATTTCTAAACTATCTATGATATGACCCTCCTGAGAACAACATCTATGTTTCACTAGAAAATTCTTGTCATGACAATTAAGAAAATATATGGTTTAGAAATTGTATAAAAGCTTAAAATTTGCAGTTTTTATAGCAACTAAAAAGTGTCTACCTTACCTAAAATGTGACTTGACAACTGTAACAATAGAATATAAGCTGTACACAAATTACAGAAGAGGAAGTGGAATCTAAATTTAATAGGATTGTTTATAAGTATGCTTGGGTAAGAATTTTTTAATGAATCGCAAAATGTGGAATGCAATACTAAGTTGTCACAGTACTCTAAAACGGCAAAGCTGAACAGCTTAGACACTAGCATGATTTTTACACTGTTTTTTAAAAACTTTTGGCTACCATTCCTCATTTATGTCTTTTTTTAAATACCCCTTTCCGTATTTATAGTTTTTTTAATTTCTCTGTTTTGTAGATGCTGCATAGAATATGATGTAATTTGTATATGCTGAATGGAATATCATGGTTTTTTGTAGATACTGCATAGAATATTATGTTTTTTTTGTAGATACTGCATAGAATATCGTGTTAGTACAAATTTGAAATAGGTTTCAATTTGGAACTTTTTCACTACCTGTTTTTCTAAAAAATAATAACTTTTGAAATAAGAGGATCATGAGAGCCTAATATCACTCACCTGTAATTTCAGTTTTAGGCATTTGACTTATTTGTATATCTGAATTTGCTGAACAATTTTATCATTACACTTTCTCTCTTTCAATAATAATATTAAAGATAATACATATTCCAAAACTGTAAAATTTCCTAAAAATTAACTATTTCTGGACAGTAACCTAACATTAAGTTGTCCTATTGGTCTCATTACTTGACAGGTAGATCTTAACATGTTCACCTATGTCAGTTTTGTTCTTACTGCTTTAGTTTAAGTGATGAAAGCCAGAAACTTCATTTCACCCCTATGTTCTTTTGTAAGAAATTGCCGCCATGTGTTTGAATGGATCAAATACCCGAATACAATCTATAAACTAGATACCCTAAGGAACAGTATTTGGCCAAGTAGTTTCAGAGAAGAAGATTGTTGAAAAAGTAATAAGACTTTTACATAAAATGTTTAAAAAAAACGTTTTAAGGGCAATAACTCCTAAAGGGGTTGACTTATTTGTAGATCTTACTTAGCTGAACATTTATTGCCATTTACACTTTCTCTCTATTTATTATAGTATTAAAGAAAATAACCAAAAACAGTAAAATTTAATAAAAATAAACTATTTCCAACAGTAACCAAACAATGGGTTGTCAAAATTAATAATAGATAGAACATGACCCTATTATTACTCCCTTTCACGTTTGCTATAACTGCTGTAGTTTTTTTTAGATATAAGCCAAAAACTGATTTTGTCCCTTATGTTCTATTTTAAGCCATGGCCGCAATGTTTGTTGATGGATCAAAACATCGGATACATTTTATAAACTTAACACCCTAAGGAACATTCAGTTAAAGTTTTAAAGTATTTGGCACAGTAGTTTCAGAGTAGAAGATTTTTTAAAAAGTAATAGACTTGCACGAAAAAATGTAAACAAGAGGCTCTCAAGAGCCTGAATCGCTCACCTGTAATTTTTTCCATAAATCTTTCATCAATGATTATTTTTGCTTTTCAATATATATTAATGAGTGGCTTAAAAATGCCATTTAAATCTTTGCATCTGTCATATTTTCTTAAAAGTAAAATAATGCATTTTACCCCCATGTTCAATTTTAGCCATAGTGGCTATGTTTCTTGAAGTACAAGAAAATAAAATACAAAATTTAAACAAGATACTCTGAAACTCATTCAGCCCAAGTTTGGCTGAAATTGGTTTAGCAGTTTCAAAGGAGAAGATTTTTTAAAGTAAGCAAATTAGATTAGATAAACAAATTGTGAAAAATTGTCTTTAAAGGACAATTACTCTTTAAGGAGTCAATTGACAATTTTGGCCATATAAAAACTCATTTGTAGATCTTACTTTGCTGAACATTTTTGCTGTTTACCGTTTATCTTTATCTGTAATAATATTTAAGATAATAACCGAAAACAGCAAAATTTCCTTAAAATCATCAATTCAGGAGCAATAACCTAAAAATCAGATACCCGATTTGGCTGATAATTTCAGGGCGGGTAGACCTTGACCTAATGAATACTTTAACTTCTTGTCTGATTTGCTCTAAATGCTTTAGTTTTTGAGATATAAGTCAAAAACTGCATTTTATCCCATGTTCTATTTTTAGCCATGGCAGCCATGTTTTTTGACAAAACAGAAACTAAAACACAAACTTTATTTTAAATAATCTAAGAATCATTCAGTTTAAGTTTGGTTGGAATTGGTTCAGTAGTTTCAGAGAAGAAGATTTTAAAAAGTTAGAAAAAATGATAAACAAATTGTGTAAAATTGACCTTAGTGGCAATAATTCCTTAAGGGGTTAATTGAAAATTTTGGTCATACTAACTTATTTGGAGATCTTACTTTGCTGAACATTTTTGCTGTTTACAGTATATCTTTATCTATAATAATATTCAAGATAATAACCAAAAACTTCAAAATTTCCTTATAATTACCATTTTAGTGGCAGCAACCCAACAATGGGTTGTTAGGTTCATCTGAAAATTTCAGGGCTGATAGAACTTGACTTATTTAACATTTTTACCTTATTCAAATTTGCCCTAGATGCTTTAATTTTGGTTTTTGAAATATAAACCAAAAACTGCATTTTACCCCTATGTCCTATTTTTTGCCATGGCGGCCATGTTTTCTGACGAAATAAAAAATAAAACACAAACTTTATTTTAGATACACTAAGGAGCTTTCAGCTTAACTTTGGTTGGAATTGGTTCAGTAGTTTCAGAGGAGAAGATGTTTGAAATAGATTACACCGGACGGACGACGCCGGACAACGACGGACGCCAAGTGATGGCAAAAGCTAACCGGCGAGCTAAAAATAAATGTTTCAAGGGCAATAACCCCTTGTGACTGAGGAGTCAATTGACTATTTTGATTATTTGACTTATTTGTAGATCTTACTTAGCTAAACATTTTTGCCATTTACACTTTCTTTCTATCTATTATAATATTTAAGATAACAACCAAAAACAGTATAATTTCTTAAAAATAAACTATTTCGGACAGTAACCCTTGGTGGTCCAATTGGGTCTGAAAATTTCATAGCAGATGAGTCTTGACTTATTCATCACTTTAACTGCTGTCACTTTAACTGCTGTCACTTTTGCTCTAACTGTAATAGTTTTTGAGATAAAAGCCAAAAACTGCATTTGACCCCTATGTTCTATTTTTAGCCATGGCGCCATGTTTGTTAATGGATCAAAACTTCAGATAAAATTTACAAAACAGTTACCCTAAGGAACATTCATTTAAAGTTAAGAAGTATTAGGCCCATTAGTTACTGAGGAGAAGAATTTTTTAAAGTTAGAAAACATGATGAACAAATTGTGTAAAATTGTCTTTAAAGGGCAATAACTCCTTAAGGGATCAATTGACAATTTTGTACATATAACGTTTTTGTAGATCTGACTTTGCTTAACATTTTTGCTGTTTACAGTTTATCTTTATCTATAATAATATTCAAGATAATAACCAAAAAAATGCAAAATTTCCTTAAAATTACCAATTTAGTGGCAGCAACCCAACAATGGGTTGTTTGGTTCGTCTGAAAATTTCAAGACTGATAGATCTTGACCTATAAAACATTTAACCCTGTCAGATTTGTTCTAAATGCTTTAGTTTTTGAGATATAACTGCATTAGACCCTATGTTCTATTTTTAGCCATGGCGGCCATGTTTGTTGATATATCAAAGCTTCTGATCAAAAAATTATAAACTAAATACCCTAAGGAACATTCAGTTAAATTTTGAAGGTATTTGGCCTTGTAGTTTCAGAGAAGAAGATTCTTGAAATAGTTTACGAAAACAAAGACGACGACGACACACGCCAAGTGATTGCATATGCTCACATGGGGCGCTTTGGGCCGGGTGAGCTAAAAAATGTACAGGCTTGAAAAAATGTTTAACAGATAAAATCTAACCTGCTTTTGTTGTAGCTGTAGTGGCGATTGGTGGTGTAACTGCTCTATCTGAAAAATAAAGACAACAGTAGTATACCGCTTTCGAAATTCATAAATCGATTGAGAAAAAAACAAATTCGGGGTTACAAATTAAAACTGAGGGAAACACATTAAATATAAGAGGAGAAGTACGACACAACAGAAACACAACACTAAAATGTAACAAACACAGAAACGAACTATAATATAACAATGGCCATTTTCCTGACTTGGTACAGGACATTTCAAGAAAAAAATGGTGGGTTGAACCTGGTTTTGTGGCTATCCAAACCTCCCGTTTTATGGCAATGTTAAATATAACATTAAAATGACAACATTACATGACAGGACTAATATACTAATACAAATAAATGGGAGAACATATAGGACAGAGAAACATACGAACAGCTAACAAAAGGTGCCAGGTTTAAAATTTAATACGCAAGACGCGCGTTTAGTCCACACAAGACTAACCAGTGACGCTCAGATAAAAAAGTTGATCGATCTATCAAAAAATATTTATTACAAACATTATCTACCAATCAGAAGAGCACAGGATTTCAGTGTTATACAGAAAGCTCTCCCCTAAATTGGCGGTCCCTGATGACGTATGTTTATTTACTGAATTTACCCCTATAAGGGACCTTTTTTCCTCATTTCCAATGTTTCCTCATTTCCAGATGTTTAGGCAATCTGGACTTCTTCAATCAGATCGTTGTTGAGGAAACCATTTTTCACTTTATCATTTCGGCTGTCTTCTTTTCAGATTTGAAATATTCAGGTCAAGAACAGCTGACAGATAAGTCGATTGTTGACTTATTTTTACACAACCAATTTATTAGTTCGAGATACAACTTTGATATTAGTTCACAACTTGTACCATTCTGGAAGGAGGGATGTTTCCTTAAATTTCCTCATTACTTGTATTAGTTTCCTTTGAAACGCCCGTTCATATTTGACTTGACCCCAGATTTACCCTCTTAATATCTTCTTCCTTTCTATGTTTATCTAGGTATAACCAAAACGATATACACGGTTTCTATCAAACGGTTACTATTGTAAACAACTAAACTTAAATACAATAAGTCACAATGCAATAATCCTATAACATCATCTCTACAATATCTTGTTATGCACTAATCCTCAACAATAATCTTATAACATTATCTCTGCAATATCTTGTTATGCAATAATCTCCAGCAATAATCCTATAATATTATCTCTGCAGTCTCTTGTTGTGCAAGGGGCCTCGGTGGCTGAGTGGTCTAAGTAGTTACTACTGTTATCACTAGCCAGTCAACACCGAGGTTGTGAGTTCGAACCCCGCTCGTGCGGGTGCACTCGACTCCAATCTTAATTTACTAGGATTGTCAGTTTTCCTATCGAAGGTCGGTGGTTTTCTCCGGGCACTCCGGCTTCCTCCACCAATAAAAACTGGCCGCCACGAAATAGCCCAAAAGCGGTGCTTAAAAGTGGCGTTAAAACACAAAAAATCAAATCAAATCTTGTTGTGCAATAATCCTCAGCAATAATCCTATAATAGTATCTCTGCAATGTCTTGTTATGCAATAATCCTCAGCAATAATCGTATAATGTTATATCTGCAATATCTTGTTATTCAATAAGCAATTGTAATTCAGCACATACATATTTATTATAAACTAGGTGGAACTGTGAACTAAAACTTATGTCTCGTTTTCTTCTATATGAGTCACTTTAGAAAAGAAAAGGCACAACAAACACATTGTAGATCTGGAAAGGTAGGGCATGGCAAATAAGATAAAATTGACAAAGGAAACAGGGAATTAGTCAGAGAGACAATAACCTGACCAAAGCATGCATATAGCAACACTAATGAGTCTTCAAACACAGTAAGAAAATCCCGCACCCTTGAACCGTGGGCTTCAGTTGGCCCCTAAACAAATAAACAAATCTATTTCTTATTGGCAATCATTCCATATCTTCTTTTCTTTCTATTAATGGGTGGGAATCTTCATTGTTTTCAATATTTGTAACAATTGATATGAGGGAATGGGTCATGACCACCAGTCCCCAGTCATGGAACAAATTTATGGTGCACTAAAAAGGTATTATGGTAATTCAGAATACATATGGTTTATATTTGGGGATTTACAAATATTTGATATATTCAAGAACTTACTATAAAGGAGGGTGGTGCATGACCCAAAGGTCAAAACCTATGGTGCACTGTAAACACCTTGTCATGATAATTTGAATATATAAACGGTTTAGATGTTGGGGATTTGAACCATTTTTAAAATATTCAAAAGTTAATTATCTGAAAGGAGCAGGGCATGTTCCCCTTAGTGCACCAGATATGTTTGATTATGGCAATTAAGAATTAATATATGGGTTTAGAGATTGTGATCTGAACAATTTTTAAGATATTCAACGATTTATTATATGATGAAGTTGGGCCAGGGCCGAACCCTTAGGTGCATTGATAGTCATGTCATGGTAAAAAAAAAAGAGAAAATACATGGTTTTCATGGTTTTGGAACGATTATTAATAAAGTTCTAAAAATCAATTATTTGACCCAAAATATCATAATTTAAATTTCTGTAAACCTGATATCAGAGCTTCACTAGTATAGTATACAAACCTGTGTCACCACTACAAATAAATGGTCTTTCATAATCATGACAATTGATATCATTCCATGTCCCATCTGGTCTCATTTCCACACATTCATCGGATGTACTACTATGCCATGATGTTGAAGGCTCCCCACTGTTCCAGTTTTCAAATGTCTTTGAAGATGAGTCTACCCAAGACCAGGCTAAAAATATTAATAAAGCAAATTATAAGACGGCATATGAAAACAGAAATATGAACTACTTAGGTTACTCATAACCTTTCATCAAATATAGTGGTATTAACACCAAAAATTCTACTCTGGGTACAGAAAAACCAGTGCACCTGGAAAAAGCATGATGGGACCTATATAAAATAAAATTTTGATGCATTTTAAGTTTCAAAATCGTAAAAATTTAACTGGATTTAGCTGTTCATTTTTGTTGTTCCTGCAGACAGTGCCAAAATAAACTAAGTTGGGAAAGATGTATAAGAACTCCCCTCATATAAAAAAATGTGGTGAACTGATTGACATGAACAATATAGATCTACTGACAACAGATGATTTAAACTGCAACTGAGTGGACCGTATCAAGTCAAACACAGGTGATAATTTATTTTGCCATCTTTGCAGACTAGAAAAAAATGCTGATCAAAACCCATGTAAGTTTTAAATTTTCTGAAACATAAAATGCAAAAACCTTTATACATCTAGATCCAGCCATGCCTTAGAATTTTCTTAGATGTATCAGATTAGTCTGTACTCTGAGAAGATTTTGTGATGTAAACATAGCCATATTTGTAAATTTCTTTTGATGAACCTTAACATACTACAGGTATAAAATATCATTTCTAATCACGTTTTTTGAAAAGTGTGAATACAGATTTTATAAATATCAAATGTGGTTCGATGATATGATATGTGAACAAAATGGCAGTTCCTGGCAAAACATGGGGCTAATTCCAAAACATTTTGGTTAAAATTGTATACTGTACAAGTGTCACTCAAATCAAGTTTAGGTCATCAAATTATTATAAAATCACTTCCTTGTATGTTCTTTCATGTACCATTTATTAGCTATACTTATGGTCTATAGATAACAGTTTAAAGGGGAGAGTATTACGATATCTCAAATCCTTAGGTGAAAACTGCTACATATATATTTGCTTGTCCTAAGTCAGGAACATCATCAGTGATTGTTTAATGTCATATCTTAATGTTTTTTCGTTATTTGCAGACCTGCCATCATTCTTGATTTATTGGGAATTTCTGACACGAGTGATGCTGAAATGCATCTTGAAATCCTTGATTATTTAAACTGAAGATTTCCCAGAGAGATAAAAACCGATAATTTCACAAAAAAAGTCATGTGAAATAAACGTGGTTATCTCACTCCTCTGACGTCATACAACAATAGGCGTTGTCAAGACGTCGATAACGTTGGATCAAAACAAATTGTGAATGCGTAGAAAAAGATATACTTCCTTACATTTTCTTCTTTAATTTCATAAAAAAAAAAGCCATTAACCAATGTTATTAAGAGATAACTAATCAAAGAATTCAAATATCGAAAAATATTCAACTCGTGACCAAACAACACTGATAATTGACTCATGCGCTACACGCATTCGTGAATTAATGTGTTGTTCGGTCACTAGTTGAATATTTTATTTCTATTTGAATTCTTCGATTAGTTATTCTATAAATATACTCATTCAAAACCATAGTATATGAATAAACCTTTAGTGAGGAAGCTCACATACCTAATGCCCCTACTAATTAATTTGGATATTTTTTAAAGTTCCCCTTCCTAAAAAAAGTCCCCAACTTAAGATCATTCTGCTTATCTTTCTCCTTCAATTTTTTTTTGTAATGGAAACCTTCATCCAAATCTGATGAGGATCTGTTGAAAATGAAAGAGCAATCTAGGCGACGAGTTAAAAGATGGGATTTTTACCAATTTAGACTTTTCTGATTAACAAACACATGAGTGGTTGTGATGAGGGAAAACATTTATCCAAATCTGAAAAGGATTTGATAAATCAATAAGAAGTATATTAAAGCTTGGAGACAAGAAAAAAATCATAATATTTCTTAAATCCAGCTGATCTGAATGGGTAGTTATTCTTTGGTTAAATATTACCCTTAGTTAAATATAATTCAGGGTTAATTATCTAAAAATTGGTTATGTGACCAAGGGCAAAAGTTATGTTACTCAACTTCTTTTAACCCTTGATCATGTCTAGTCTCATTTCAACTGTTAAAGGATGAACAACAGAAAATAACCTTGGTTTAATTTTAAACAAGGGCTATAATATTTAACCCTAAGTTTAAATTTAACAAAGAGATGAACAATTGGGTGCTGTAGTTTTGAAAAGAATCCCACAAAAAAAGGAGGCTAAAAATTGTATTCCCTCTTTTGTTGACTAACAAACTTGACATAAACTTACATTGAGAAAATCTATTCAGCTTGTTCAATCCGATCCAAACCTCCAATCTGCTTCCAGCCAATTTTTGGATCAAATTAATCAAATAATCTATTTGATCAAGGTTTTGTATGCTAGTCAATGTTAATCCTTTGTTATCACATTCTTCCTTTGCTTTGAACCATGTCAAAGGATTATGTAGAATTGGATAATAGCATTTGTCCCCAAATACATAACCACCTTGCGGGCAAGTGGACTGATCTGCTGCTTTCGGTGGTGATACTGAATAGAAAAAATTACAAAATTACTTTTTTTTTTCATTTTGTCATTTAAATTCATTCATCCTGCAGTGTTTAGAATATATTTCAAGAATTAGCTTTGGGATATTGTGAAATATTCACTATCTTCATATTTTACTGGGCAATTTATCCTACATGGAAATTTCAGTGTCCATTTAAGCGTACTGTACAAGGCCTAAAAATGAATACACTAAAGTTTTAACATGCCTTTCATAGACAGATGCAAAAAAACCCACCTATTTACAGTATTAAAAGGTTTACTGGTCTTGAAGGCTTAAAACAATGAAAAATTTCTATATGTTTGAAAGCAGTAAAATAAAATGACACTTGAAATCATTAAGGTTAAATGACACTGTTCACCCTTGCAAGAAATCTATGAAATCTTAATATACTAAATATATGATGCTTTAGCAAGGGCAGAATATATTGGATCTAAATGTAACTGGTTGTTTTTGCAATGACACTGATGCTAATGATAAACACAAAAAATCTAAATAAAATCATTAATGTCATCAAGTTGGTTACGTCATTTAAAAAATATTTACATGTTGTATATTAAAATAGCGGTATGCAAAATCTACTACTGGAGCATACAATTTGAGGTAAATGAAGACTATTTACTTTCTATCATCAATAAATTACTGTAATTCATATAGTTTCTGATGTACATCAGTAATGGCTGCACAAGATGTTGCATTAGGAATACATAAGTTAGCGCAAAAAATGGGAAATGAGTTCTACAGCATTTAAAAATCTAGATTTTATATTTACAACTAAAAAATTAGCACACTGACCCCAATTTGTTTCTTTTGATTCAAATATGTACTGCTTCAAGTACTTAGTATTTTTATTACCAATAACTGTATGGTTTCACTATTTTTTTTATCCAATTTATGCCTCATTATAGGGGCTTACTTAAAGGCCTAAAAATCAAGGAACACTTTGAAAAAGAACAAGTAAAATTAAAAACCAATTGTTCAAAAAACAATTGAAGGTCTTTCGACATCAATTTTCTAAATTATTGATAAGAATCTACTTCTGGTTTACTCAAAGTTACTATTGGCGTCCAATCATAGGTTTCTTCATACCGATTCAATAAATATATGGTTCTATATACTTTTGCCTGAAATACGGGAGATAATTGCCAACATCCGGTTAAAAAAATGTCACTTCCGGTCTCATATGACAGCTTTATTTACACCAATTCTAAAAATATATGGTTTATATAAACTTTTTCCTGTTAAAAAGGAGATAATATGCTAGTTCCGGTTTATAAAATGTCACTTCCGGTCACAAATGATAGGTTAATGTATGCCCATTCAAAACATATATGGTCTCTAGGTACTTTTCCATGAAATAAGTGCAAATATGACTACTTCCGGTTCACTCAACGTCACTTCTGGTTGACATTGTTCAAGGTCATATGTCACCAAACATTTTGCAAAAGATCTTATGGCTTTATCATGTACCAATTTGAAGTAATAATCAATTTACCCTACAATAAACATTTCAGGGGCAATAACTCCTATAAGATGTCATTGGATTGTTTCGGACCTAATGTATCATATATTCATCACAATAAAAGAAACATTTTGCACTAGTTTTTTCATATATATCTTCAAAAGTGTCAAGAGAAAATGCAAAAACAAGCAAATGTCAAAATTTAAGCGACATCTTGCGAAACAACTTTATACCGCAATAAAAGGGTTTGGCAAAAAGAAAAAAAAATAATAACAATAATCAGAACAAATACAATAGGTCTTTCAACAGAAAAGTGGAAAGACCTAAATATCTTTCTGTTCCAAAATTGTGTTATACTTTCTGAAAAGCATTGAAAAATTAAATTTGGGTTTTTACATAATAAAATTATGAATGGAAATGGGGAATGTGTCAAAGAGACAACAATCCTACCATAGAGCAGACAACAGCCGAAGGCCACCAATGGGTCTTCAATGCAGCGAGAAACTCCCGCACCCGGAGGCGTCCTTCAGCTGGCCCCTTCACAAATATGTATACTAGTTCAGTGATAATGGACGTCATACTAAACTCCAAATTATACACAAGAAACTAAAATTAAAAATGATACAAGACTAACAAAGGCCAGAGAGTTATATCAAACTGATATAACTTGAAAAGTAAATTATGAATTTATATTTTACTTTGCACATTTTGTTAGCACATATCAAAATTGACCTTGGATAAAAAGTTTATGGAAAAATCAACAAGATATCTTTTCTGTATCATATGCACTTAAATATGTTGATTTATCTTTTAAAGTCAAAGGCAGTTTACAATTCATCCAAGTAATTTCTTGCATATTGATTCTTCTGACTTCTATCAGAGTTTGTTTAAACAGTTCATGAAAAAAATGATCTGTTAACGCATCTTTTTAGAATTTAAGTTTCAGATAAGTTAATTTCAATCAAAAAGCATTTTGATTGCAACTAGTATTAATCAAATGTACCTAGTGGGTAGTAGTAATGCGTTTTTGTGCATTATATGTTTACTGACATTGTATAAAGAGTTTTTGTTTTTAAAGAATTTTCAATATGATTTTCTGCAAATGAATTCCAATCACCTGTTAGTAAATGCAGCATTCCTTTTGCTTTAGGCTTTTCAATATGATTTCTGTTATTTCAGGAAAAATTCCATCCACAAGGCAGCATGACTGATAACAAATATTGTTCCAATGTTTGCTACTTTGATTTTTACATCATATGTGATTGTGCTGTTCTTTAAAAATGAAAACTGCTGTGAAACAGATAATCTACATATCAGAATATCTTAAGCCCTCTAATTTAGATAATCTACATATCAGAATATCTTAAGCCCTCTAATTTAGATAATCTACATATCAGAATATCTTTAGCCCTCTAATTTAGATAATCTAAAATCAACTTAAAAACTTGATTATCTAATATTGTTAATATAGATTGGAAATCAATTGATTTTTGTGGATTTTGGGAGTAAAAAATAATTAGAATATAAATAGCTGCAAATGTATCAAACTTTGATACTTCTTACTCAATAAACCAATAAGATTTCAAAATCAGGAAAATTAATGGCTCTCAAGGGCTAAACATAGAAATAAAGTTTTTACAAAATAAACTTATATTGACCAATTTGCAATGATTTACTTACTTTTATTGATCTGACACAATGCTGGAAGTTTGGTATCACAATCTTTATCTCTCCAAAAATCTTCTCCAACAGCTATACAAGGCTTACTTGGCAAATAATCTGAATTCCAATTAGTGTAAATTACAGGCCAACCATTACTCCATTTATAAGTTATACCATCCTGTAAATGAATTGGAATTATAATTACATTTATTTCAAAAACAAAAATATAATGCACTGGAAGTCACATGAATTCACAAATTACTATCTTTTAAGTGTGGCAAAATTTGACGAAAGGACAGAAGTTAACCTATATTCCCGACCTCCTTTATGAACAAAGAAACTGTACATCCAGAAATGTTTTCAATGTTTTCATTCTTAGGAAAATTATGACAGGTAGGTTTTGCAGATGATAACACATTTATTTTAAATTTTGGAAGCATTTTTTGTAGGAACCATTTTCTTCAATTTCAAAATTTGCATTTTTATGCCCCACCTACGATAGTAGAAGGGGCATTATGTTTTCTGGTCAGTGCATCCGTTTGTTTGTCCGTTCATCTGTCCCTCCATCTGTCCCGCTTCATGTTAAAGTTTTTGGTCAAGGTAGTTTTTGATGAAGTTGAAATCCAATCAACTTGAAACTTAGTAAACATGTTCCCTATGATATGATCGTTATAATTTTAATGCCAAATTAGAGTTTTTACACCAATTTCACGGTCTACTGAACATAGAAAAAAAATAGTGCGAGTGGGGCATCTGTGTACTATGGACACATTCTAGTTGTCCATTGTTAAAAAATCATAATATTAAAAAGTATAACAAAAATACAAAACTCCCAAGGAATATTAAAATGGAAAGTCCCTTATCAAATAGCAAAATAAAAAGCTCAAACACATCAAACGAATGGAAAACAACTCTAATATTCCTGACTTGGAAGAGGCATTTCCTTATGTAGAAAATGGTGGATTAAACCAAGTTTTATAACTAGCTAACCCTCTCACTTGTATGACAGCTGCATAAAATTCCATTATATTGACAACAATGTGTGAGCAAAACAAACAGACATAATAGATAAAAATATAAAAGATTGTACACACCACAGTAAACAATGTGTTTTAATCTTAATCACTATAAAAACAAACAACTATGTCGACAAAGAAAAACAAAAACAAAATGCACACAAAAAACACTTTTAATGTGAAAGATTATCTAGAAACAATAAACACAAATGTTAGCCTCTCTAGAATTAAATTGCACTATTATTAAATTGAGAATAAAGCAATATTTATTCACTTTAATTCATAAATTACCTCAGAATTCATTTTGTTGAGGCCGATCCAAAATGGTAGTGATGACTTGTTATACGTGAGATAGCTAACAAAACTTTTCTCTGGAAGATTACGTATGGATGCTAAGCTACCTCCATCTTCTTGACATTTTGACAACGAAGTATTCCAATCATTAGTTGCTTCAAGTAATTTGTAACACATTTGATCATATTTGTCATATCCTAGTGGACAGTACTCAGATTCAGAAGTTTCTATAGGGAATAATGGATCTGCAATAGAAATTGATAGAGATTCATATTTTCAGAATTTCTTAGACAATGTGACATTTTTAGGGAGTCCTCATCCAAAACGACGACTGTATCACACCATGTTAAGGCTAAAAGTTTTCTCCAAAATTTTATTCTGCTTAGAATATTTTTGTCTAAAATTCTATTCAGTTTAGAATATTTAATCTAACATTCTCCTCTTAGATTAAATTCTCAAAATAAAAGTGTGTCCATAGTACACGGATGCCCCACTCACACTTTCATTTTCTATGATACTACCTTGACCAACAACTTTAACCTGAAGCGGGACAGACGGGCAAAGGGACGGACGGACGAACGGACGCACAGACCAGAAAACATAAAGCCCTTTCTACTATTGTAGGTGCGGCATACAAATCATTTAATTATTTTCAAAATTTTATTGAAAATATTCCTGAATGGCAAAGACAGTCAAACCCGAAATTGACTTAAGCATGTGTTTTTGAGTACTGTAAATTCAGAAATTATTGCAAGGTTTTTATTAATGTGAATAATGCGACTACTTTAGTATTGCAATATTTAGAACTTTCATTCTGATATCAAATATATATGTCCGTCTGTAGCTTTGTCTAAAATTGAATTGTTTATTCTTCAAAAATCGCAATAATAAATGCACGCAATAATTTCTGAATTTACAGTATTTTACAAAATATTAAACCTTTTAGGACAAAGAAAATTATTCAGAAACCAATACTTTTGTTGATCTGTTTCCCACGGGCATCATTCTGTATTTTATGATTAACTGTACACGGAGTAGGAAAATATATATCTAGATAATTACAATATTATATACTAGTCTTATTTCACTGGAAAGGGGGGGGGGGTTGTTTCTGAGTCGTCTAAGTAGTTCATCTATTGTATCACAAGCCTGTCAACAGTGATGTTGTGAGTTTGAACCCCGCACATAGCAGGTGCATTCCACTACAATCTGAATTGACTAGGAATGCAAATTGTCATGCTGATGGTCAGTGCTTCTCTCTAGAAACTCCTGCCTCCTTCACCAATAAAAACTGGCCACCACAATGCTCCCCATCTGCACATTTATGGAGAGAAAACATTTTTTATTTCAATGGTTAAATATACTAGTAAGTTTAGAGGAACAAATACAATTCATAGTGGGATACCTTCCAAAAACCAACTTGAAACTTAGTAAAAAAAATGTCTTTATCTAGTAGAAGTGACCTTGACCTTTGACCCATTGATCCCAAAATCAATGGGTTCGACCTCTCTCTATATCTTCCATTTATAAATGTTTAATTTAATCAAGCATGGGAAAATCAAGCCACAATATGGAAACCATGTGTCCATTTCATTTACTATTTTTAATTATAGTGACCTTGACCTTGGACTCAAAAATCAATAGGCTACTTCTCAGTTCCTATATCTTCCATTTGTACAAGTTTCAGTTCTAAACAAGCAAGATACTTGAGTTACCATGCATTCACAAACTGCTTGTTTCAGACACATGGGAGGATGGACAGACAAAGCCATAACTTTATGCTTTAGAACTATTTTGAAAGCATAATAAATACAGAGCATGTATATTCCCTGTTATATAAGTAATAAAAAAACAAAAGTCACATTAAAGAAGTAGTGGCAATACGGCCATTATTTGGTTGAAATATTAGTGCAAATTGCAAAGTAACCATACATATTCTTAATTTTCTAAAAGGTACAAGGTGTTCAGAAAATAAAAACAAATTTTACAATTTTCAAGAATATCATCATAGAAGTTATATTTTTTGTAAAATTTCTTGATTTTCCTTGTTTGACATCAACTTTTAAGTAAAAGTCAGATTGGAAAAGTATGTGCACACCCAAGAAGCAACTTTTAATTCAGTAACTTATGTCAATAGTTATAAAAGGGGGTAAAAGGGGGGGGGGGGGGTTATCTGCACTGAAGAACGCGTGCGTAATAAAATTGCCATTTCACGATGAAGGAACAATTAAAACTTTCTTGTACGTTGATCTTTTTACCGATTTCACGAAACACGGTGATTAACGAACCTTTTTCACGGCTGCACGTGATATAAAAATGGCAAAACACGTTGCACGAAAATTACCCTTTACCACCCTCTTATAACTAAGCTTCTCTAAAATTATTTTGTTGTTTCTAGGCTGCGCACGGTGTTTCCACACTGGAAACAATGATGGAAAACTGCATAATTCTAAAGTTGTCTTTGTTTTTTAATCAAAACAGTGCATATTATGGTGTAATTGTGACGTCATTACATCAAAAATCTTGTTTTATTCATTTACATTTCTTGTTTTTATGCATTTCCAAACATTATGTGCAAATTGAGAATAGCTTTCAAAAACTATCTTTTTCGGCAACTCCTGTCTATAATAACATCACTATAAATACTTGGAACTAAGTAAAAAACTTACTTTGTAACCCCTGACAGATGAAATACAAAGATGAACTGCATCTTTCATCATTCCATTCTCCAAACTTCTCCTTTATCACAAAGAGATCAACACAATGTTCCTATACAAAAGTAAACAAACATATCAACACAAATTTATATAAAAGTAAACAAATATATCAACACAAATCTATACAAAAGTAAACAAATATATCAACACAATTCTATACAAAAGTAAACAAATATATCAACACAATGCTCCTATACAAAAGTAAACAAATATATCAACACAATGCTCCTATACAAAAGTCAACAAATATATCAACACAACGCTTCTTTACAAAGGTCAAATGATAGTCGAAATAAAACACACCATGCTCCTTTACAATAGACAAACAAATATATCACCACAAGGCTTCATACAAAAGTCAGCAATTATATCAAATAGATTCTTTAAAAAAAAGACAACAAATATATCGACACACTGTTCCTACAGTAAAACAAACAACAAATATATCAGCACAATTCTCCTACACAGAAGTCAACAATTAAACCAACACAGCGCTTCGATACAGAAGTCAACAATTAAACCAACACAGTGCTCCAATACAAAAGTCAATAAATGTATCAACACAATGCTCAATTACAGAAGTCAACAAATATATCGCCAAATTGTTCAGATATAAAAGTAAATAAATATATCGTCAAAATGTTCAACAAGTGTATCTTCACAATGTTCAAATACACAAGTCAACAAATATATTACCAAGATGTTCTAATATACAAGTCAACAAATATCTGTTCTTTTACTAAAGTATCTTATATATTGTCAATAAATGTATCAACACAATGCTCTATTACAGACGAAACAAATATATTAACACAATGCTCTTATACAGAAGTCAACAAATATATCACCAAACTGTTCTTATACGAAAGTCATCAATTGTATCTTCACAATGTTCCAATACATAAGTCAACAAATATATTACCAAGATGTTCTGATATAAAAGACAACAAAGGTATGTTCCTTTACTAATGTATTTTATATATAATCAACAAGTCAACAAATATATCACCAAGATATTCTGATGTAAAAGTCAACAAAGGTATGTTCCTTTACTAATGTATTTTATATATAATCAACAAGTCAACAACTATATCACCAAGATGTTCTGATATAAAAGTCAACAAAGGTATGTTCCTTTACTAATGTATTTTATATATAATCAACAAGTCAACAAATATATCACCAAGATGTTCTGATATAAAAGTCAACAAAGGCATGTTCCTTTACTAATGTATTTTATATATAATCAACAAGTCAACAAATATATCATCAAGATGTTCTGATATAAAAGTCAACAAAGGTATGTTCCTTTACTTATGTATTTTATATATAATCAACAAGTCAACAAATATATCACCAAGATATTCTGATGTAAAAGTCAACAAAGGTATGTTCCTTTACTAACTAAATGTATTTTATATATAATCAAAATGTTCCAATACAAAAGTCAATAAATATATGTCTTTACGACATTTATGAACTAATATGTCAACATATATATTTAACACTCAAAAACATGTCCAGTCCCCCAAAAATGTCCTTTTTATGATCGCCCAATCGTATCTATTCTGAAAACACCCAATCATGTCCACTGAATAGTTGCTAAAGGGTGCCAAAGCGTGTCCTTTTTATGATCGCCCAATCGTATCTATTCTAAAAACACCCAATCATGTCCACTGTTATTAAATAGTGATTCATAATCACACATGTTGTCTAAATACAAATACAATCGATATCATTACAGCAGTCTTCGTACTCCACCACAGGTACCTGCCCAGTCTTGTAAAAATGATGTCGGGCCTGTAAAATATTCTGTACAGGCCAATAGAATCTAACTAACATTTTCATAAAAATCAGTTTTGGCCTACAGATTCAAAAGTATATCGTGAAGACTGTTACAGGAACCTTAGTTTTGTTTTGTTGTTGTAAAAATGGGACAGTAACTTTTTAAAAGCCCAGACACCACTTCTAGGCCATGCAATACCCTCTTATATTATTAAGATAGTTGGCCATCATCGTTGGCCATCATCGCAGTATATGGGTACAAAAGAGTTCACTTAGTAAACGATGAATATAACTGTACAAAACTAATTAGTTACAGTTCGTATGATCGCTATAAATATGCATGATATATTTGCCACTGGACATTATGCAAGCAACAGTCAAGAGTTAATCTATGTGTTGCAAATTAACTTGCAATCATGCTAAATATTAACAACTGGCATTGAACAATGATTACAAGTTGCTAAATATTAACAACTGGCATTGAACAAACTAATGCTAATAAATGACCACTCAATCAATAGTTGAAGCACTGGGAAAACGTTCTTTGATTTCTTAAGTTTGAAGTGTTTCTATTTTTAATTTAAAACAGTAATAATCATACTAAAAACAAAATAATAATAAAACCACTGTAAGTAAAAATAAATTCTTCTTGTGCCATTCTTTTTCTTATCAGTTTTTTTTCAAAGCAGAAGTTAATGATTTCATCTTTCTCTGTGGATAGTGTACATTTGCCGATACGCATCACTACACCTTTCCTCTAGATGTCCTTGGAAAGCAACTTTTGGTCTTTTTTCAGAATCTGCAATCAAAACACGACATCTTTACTCGTGTCCATCATCATTGAATTGCTGTAAACGTGATTGACGTCACTTAGGACATATTATAGCTAAAAGTTTGGACAAGTTATGGCGAACAACAATTATCGGACACATTTGTGTGATTTGGGACTTAAACGACACTTTTGGGCGAAATGGACACATATTGGGATATTGGACACGTTTGGAAGTGTTACATATATATCATCCTATACAAAGGCAGCACAAAATTCAGCCCACACAACAAATATATCAGAATGATACTCTTATATAAAAGTCAATATCAAATATTATATACACAAACGTCAACAAGATTATATATCGGCTACTTAAAGCGTTGCAGCAGATCATGACCCCCTGCACTGGTCATAACATTGCTTCGTGACTTCTACATGAGCAGATTAAATACTTTCAGCATGCTTACTGCAACAGAACTACTTCAAGATGGAAAGTGTTTCTAGTTGATATATAAGCATGCATACCTGCCAACCTTCACGATTTATTGGGGATTTCCCCACTGATAGGTGTTGACCTGAATTTTGAAATTCTTTATTTTATAATCTGAACACCTCAAAACAGGTATTCAAGGGAATTTAAGCACAAACCTACTCATTCAAACAATACAGTAGTAGATTGAAAACACTTGTAACCATATAAGAGGAGTATTAGTTCATATTTCACTTGAAATTCCCCATGGAGATTTTGAAAAGTTGGCAGGTATGAGCATGTGAGAAATTGTCAAAATACTAACGTTTACACCAAAGAGGGCAAAAACAGAGGATTTGGAGAATTTTGACCAAATCTTCTGGATTTCAACCATGTTTTCATTGAATTTGAAAGAAAATTTAAATAATTAAAACTGAGACATCATTAAAACAACCCTGATACGTAAAGTTTCAAAATTATAGATATATATTCTATCTTGACATTGTTTTAACTATAATTCAATGTGATAACAGCTTTCTCTGTGTTTGTAAGTTGGTACTTCATTGATTCCTTCACTACATATCCTCTTATTCATATGAATTTAGGGAACTGAGTTTTTTCTCTCAGATTTTAAATTGTTCAATTTATGACTCAAGTTTAAGCATAGATAACTATGTTGCTTTTATGTGTCCTACTTGGTTAAGAAAAAGTTAGCTCTTTAAGGAGACAGAATCTCATTTCTAACCAGAAGTGTACCATTTAACCAATAAATTCCCATTTGACACTAGAACATTTCATTCCATACCAATAGATAACTATATCACACTACCAGATTCTAGTTTTACATTAGAAGTTCTCATTCCATACCAACAGATTCTTATTTCACACAAGAAGTTGCCATTCCATATCAAGATTCTTATTTTACATCAGAATTTTTTTCATTTCATACCAACATATTTTCATTTCACACTAGAATTTATTCATTTCATACCAACAGATTCTCATTCTGAACTACAATTTTTATTATTTTATAACAAAAGATTCTCATTCCACACTAGAAGTTTCTCATTTCATATCAATAAATTATTATTTCACTCCAACAAATTCTCATTCCACACGAGAAGTTTATAATTGCATACCAATAAATTCTCATTCCACACTGGAAGTTTATAATTTCATATCAATAGATTCTCATTCGCCACTATAAGTTTTTCATTTCATATCAATAGATTATCATTTCATACTAACATTTTCTCATTCAATATAAGGAGTTTTTCATTCCATATCAGTAGATTACTATTTCTCACTAACAGATTCTCATTCCACACTAGCAGTTTTTTCATTCAATATCAATAGCTTACTATACCACACCAACAGATTCCAATTCAACACTTAAAGATTTTCATTTCAAATCAAAATATTCCCATTCCAAACTAACAGTTGTTTTCGTTCATTATTAATAGATTACTTTTTCAAACTAACAGATACCCATCAGCACTAGAACTTTGTCATTTTATACCAATAGATACTGATACCATACTAGAAATTTAAATCACATATCAATTGATAACTATTTCACATTAACATATTCTCATTCCACACTAGAAGTTTTTCCTTTCATATCAATAGATAAAATGCTTCGCTGAGCGCAGCCTGATACGACCGAAGTGGTCGAACCCTGAATAGTTGGGGCAAATTTGGACACAATATTCAAGCTTGATTCTATCTTAATTTTTGACATAATGTAGGTTTCTGACACAAAATAAATTTGGTCAAAGATCTTACAAATCTAATGCGCAATACTGTGCATTGAAAATTTCTTCTTGAAACTTAAAAAAATTTGAAATTTTGAAAATTTTGAAAAAAAATATAAACCCTTTTAAAAAATAATTGGTAACCCCTCTTCCCCCCAAACTTTTTGAATCCCCCTTTTAGCATTAACCATCAAACTCAATTGCAGTCTTTCTTGGAAGTATAGTACAATTTTAGAGAGATCCATACACTTAATCACAAGCTACTAGGAAAATGTTTTTTTAACTATAAAAACCCATTTAAATACATCATAAAAGTCTTAAAATAGAAAATGACATCATAGTCATGGCTAAAATAAAAAAAACCTTCATCAGCAACTTTTAATAGTAATATCTAAAAAAAATTCCTTCAGCAGCATTTAAAAGTAACTTCTAAAAATAAATTGACAGCTAGGACTTTGCAACCATAAAAACCCATTTAAATACATCATAAAAGTATTAAAATAGAAAATGACATCATAATCATGCCTAAAATTAAAACACTTTCATCAGCAACATTAAATAGTAATATCTTAAAATAAAATTCATTCACATACATAATCTTGGCTAAAATTAAATAATTTTTAAAATAGAAAATGACATCATAATCATGCCTAAAATTAAAAAGCCTCCACGGCTAAAAATAAACAAAAACCTTCATCAGCAACATTTTATATTGGCAAATTTCCAATGGAATTTATTAATACTAAAGTTTTGGTAAATTTCCAATTTACATAATTTAAAACCAGTGTAGCTGAGATATTCAAATGAGTTTCAATGATAACCCCAATTAATTTGCAACCATAAACATGATAAAAGCCAATTTCAATACATCCTAAAAGTATTAAAAAAATTTAAATACATCATGAGGCTATTAAAATAGAAAATGACATTACAGTCATGGCTAAAAATAAACAAAAACCTTCATCAGCAACATTTTATATTGGCAAAATTTCCAATGAAGTTTACTATTCTAAAGTTATTGGCAAATTTCCAATGGAATTTATTAACAATAAAGTTATTGGCAAATTTCCAATATACATAATTTAAAAGAAGTGAAGATGAGATATTCAAATGAGTTTGAATAACGAACCTTATACTGCTTTTAAATTATGTTTTGTACTTAAATAATTGTCTTTAACATGGAAACCCTTGTTTTCCCCCATTTTTGCCCCTTATTCCTGAACGGTTTGAGCCATAACCCCCAAAAGCCAATTCTTACTTTCCAATGGAGTTTATTATACTAAAATTATTGGCAAATTTCAAATGGAATTTATGAACAATAAAGTTTGCAAATTTCCAATATACATAATTTAAAAGTTGTGTAGGTGAGATATTGAAATGAGTTTGAATTACCAACCTTACACTGCTTTTAAATTATGTTTTGTACTTAAGTAATTGTCCATTAACCTGGAAACCCTTGTTTTTCCCCCTTTTTTTGTCTCTTATTCCTTAACGGTTTGAGCCATAACCCCAAAAAAGCCAATTCTTACCATCCCTTTGTGGTATGGAAAATTGTGGTATAGTTTCAGAGAGATCCATACACTTGAACACAATTTATTGTCTGGAAACTAGAAAAATGTTTGTTTTTTGGTCCCTTTTTGGCCCCAAATTCCTCAACGTTTAAGACAATTACCCCCAACTCAAATCCAGCTTTCCCTTTGTGATATAGAACTTTGTAGTACAATTTTATAAAGATCCATACACTTACACACAAGTTATGGTCCTGAAACTAGAAAAATGCTTGTTTCTTGCCCCTTTTTGGCCTCTAATTCCTAAAAATTTGAGGCAATTACCCCAAAAATCAATCCCAGCCTTCCCTTTGTAGTATGGTACCTTGCAGTACAATTTCAGAGTGATCCTTACACTTGAACACAAGTTATTGTCTGGAAACTAGAAAAATGCTTATTTTTGGCCCCTTTTTGGCCCCTTATTCCTAAACGTTTTAGGCAATGACCCCCAAACACAATTCCAGCTTTTCCTTTGTGATATGGAACATTGTAGTACAATTTCAAAAAGATCCATACACTTACACACAAGTTATTGTCACGAAACTAGAAAAATGCTTGTTTTTTGCACCTTTTTTGGCCCCTAATTCCTAAAATTTTCAGGCAATTATCCCAATAATCAATCCCAGCATGCCCTATATGGAACTTTGTGGTAAATTGTCAGAGAGATCCATACACTTACACACAAGTAATGGTCTGGAAGTTACAAAAATGCTTATTTTTTGCCCCTTTTTGGCCCCTAATTCCTTAACTGTTGGTACCATAACCCCCTAAATCAATCCCAACCTTTATTTTGTGGTATTGAACCTTATGGTAAAATTTCATAGAGATCCATTCACTTAAACTAAAGTTATTGTGCGAACACCAATGTGTCTTCGGACGACGACGACGACGATGACAACGTCGCCGACGACGACGACGACGCCAACGTCGTACCAATATACGACCGCAAACATTTTTTGCGGTCGTATAATTACTTAATCATTCTTACAGATTTCTATTCCACACAAGAAGTTTCTCATTTCATACAAATAAATTCTTAATCCACACTAGAAAATTTTCATTCCATACAAATTCTATTTATTCCAAACTAGAAGTTTTTCTTTCAATAACAACAGATTCTCATTCCACACTAGAAGGTTTTTCATTTTATACAAAAAGATTCCCATTCCACACTAGAAGTTTTTCTTTCCATACAGATAATTCTAATTCTTCACTGAAATTGTTTCTTTCCATACTGATAATTCTCATTCCCATTCCACACTAGAAGTTTTTCGTTTCATATCAATAGACTCTCATTCCACACTAAAAGTTTTCAAAACAACAGATTCCCATTCCACACTAGAAGTTTTTCATTTTATACAAAAAAAATACCCATTCCACACTAGAAGTTTTTCTTTCCATACAGATCAATTTTAATTCCCCGCTGAAATTTTTTCTTTCCATACTTATAAATTCTCAATCCACTCTAGAAGTTTTTCATTCCATATCAATAGATTACTATTTCACACTAACAGATTTCCATTCCACACTGGAAATTTTTCGTTTCATACCAATATATTCCGCTACCATACTAGATGTTTTTCATTCCATATCAATTGATCACTATTTCCCACCAACAAATTCCCATTCCACTACAGAGGTAAATCATTTCATACCAATAGATTTCCATTCCACACATAAAGTTTTTCATTCCATACAGACAAATTCTAATTCTACACTAGAATTGTTTCTTTCCATACTGACAGATTCCCATTTTCAGAATAAGAAGCTTTTCTTTCCATTCCAACAAATTATAATTCCAAACTAGAAGATTTTCTTTCCATGACAACAACTTCTCATTCCACGCAAGAAGTTTTTCATTTCATACCAACAAATTTTCATTCCTCACTAGCTGTTTTCACTCCATACCAATAGATTCTCATTCCTCAGTAGAATTTTTTCAATTCATATCAATAGATACTCACTTCGTACTAACATATTCTTCTTTCACACTTACATTCCCAATGTCATGCAAGTATTTTCACATCTTACGTACATTATACCCATTAGGCTCCTTAGAGTTCCAGTTAGTGTATGAAACTTGTGAACTATCATCCCAATAATACTTCCTGAAAGTATGTTCATCTGTCATTCCTATCCAAACCATCTCTAGGCTGTTAATCAGCATAGTGGTTATAAACACTACAAATAAGTTGGTATGAAAACTAAAAAAAACATGTAAATAATTACAGAGGCACCATGCATAGATTTACCTTGCAGCACAGAAAAAAATAATTCCAAAAATAAACAAGAGGCTCTCAAGAGCCTGAATCGCTCAACTGTAATTTTATGCTTAAATCTTTCATCAATGATTATTTTTGCTTTTCAATATATATTATAGAGTGGCTTAAAAATGCCATTTAAATGTTCTTTGTAACTGTCATATTTTCTTCAAAAGCCAAAAAAATGCATTTTACCCCTATTTTTCCTTTTAGCCATAGTGGCTATGTTTTTTGACGTACAAGGAAATAAAATACTAAATTTATACTAGATACTCTGAAACTTATTCAGCCCAAGTTTGGGTGAAATTACTTCAGCAGTTTCAAAGGAGAAGATTTTTAAAGTATGCAAACTAGATGAACAATTGCGGAAAATTGTCTTTAAAGGGCAATAACTCCTTAAGGGGTCAACTGAAATTTTGGTCATATAAAAACTTATTTGTAGACCTTACTTTGCTGAACTTTTTTACTGTTTACAGTTTATCTTTATCTATAATAACATTCAAGAAAATAATCGAAAACTGCAAAATTTCCTTAAAATCATCAATTCAGAGGCAATAACCTAAAAATCAGATACCCGATTTGGCTGATAATCTCAGGGCAGATAGAGATTGACCTAATGAAAATTTTAGCTTCTCTCCGATTTACTCTAAATGCTTTAGTTTTTGAGATACAAGTCAAAAACTGCATTTTACCCTATGTTCTATTTTTAGACATGGCGGCCATGTTTTCTGAGGAAACAGAAAATTAGACATAAACTTTATTCTAGATAACCTAAGAATCATTCAGCTTAAGTTTTGATTAATTTGGTTCGTAGAAGATTTTATAAAGTTAGAAAATATGATAAACAAATTGTGTAAAATTGTCCTCAAAGGGCAATAACTCCTTAAGGAGTCAATTGACAATTTTGGTCATATAAAACTTATTTGTAGATCTTGCTGAACATTTTGGCGGTTTACAGTTTATCTTTATCTATAATTATATTCAAGATAATAACAAAAAACTGCAAAATTTCCTTAAAATAACAAATTTAGTGGCAGCAACCCAACAATGAGTTGTTAGATTCATCTGAAAATTTCAGAGCTGATAGACCTTGACCTATTGAACATTTTTACCCCAATCAGATTTGCTCTAAATGCTTTAGTTTTTGAGATATAAGTCAAAAACTGCATTTTACCCCTATGTTCTATATTTAGACATGGTGGCCGTGTTGTTTGACGAAACAGAAAATAAAACACAAAGTTTATTCTATATACCCTTAGAATCATTCAGCGAACGTTTAGTTGGAATTGGCTCAGTAGTTTTTAGAGGAGGAGATTTTTTAAAGTTAGAAAACATGATAAACAGATTGTGTAAAATTGTCCATTTAGGGACAATAACTCCTTAAGGCGTCAATTGAAAATTTTGGTCATATAAACTTATTTTTAGATCTTACTTTGCTGAACATTTTTGCTGTTTACACGTTATCTTTATCTATAATAATATTCAAGACAACCAAAAACTGCAAAATTTCCTTAGAATTACCAAATTAGGGGCAGCAACCCAAAAATAGGTTGTTAAATTCATCTGAAAATTTCAGGGCTGATAGACCTTGACCTAATGAACATTTTATCCCAGTCAGATTTGCTTTAAATGCTTTAGTTTTTGAGATATAAGCCAAAAACAGCATTTTACCCCCAAGTTCTATTTTTAGCCATGGCAGCAATGTTTTTAGACGAAACAAAAATAAAACACAAACTTTATTCTAGATACCCTAAGGATCATTCAGCTCGTTTGGTTGGAATTGGTTCAGAAGTTTCAGAGAAGAAGATGTTTGAAATAGTTTACACCAGATGGAAGACGACAGATGACTAGGACGGACGCCAAGTGATGGCAAAAGCTCCCATTTCCTTTGGAAAGGTGAGATAAAAATATCATTATCAAACTAACATTAATTTTGATTTCAACAAATTTTTGTCTATTAATTGTTGCTGTAACCTAGAACATTGATCCAGTTACCTTAATATCAATAGCTCTCCAAATATCAGTCCAACTCCATCTATAACCTTGATCTACTCCTCTGTGATCTCAAAATGAGAAGAGGTCTTTATAATCCAATGGGGAATTACCAAGGAAAGTTTAGCTAATATCTTTTCGTGGCGCAAGAGGTTTTGTCGGGAAACACAACTTTCCCAAAATTTCAGTCCATCTATATCCACTATGACCTTGACCTTTGACCTCATATGTTGACCACATACATCATATCAAAACCGAAATAAACTTTGCTCAAACTCCGCTAAAAATAAAGCATGAAAATGATGTAGATAACATTAGACTTACTCTGTTCTAATTCACTCTGTATAGTGACCAAACCATAAGTCCTTCCATAAGTTTCACAAGTTGCCTTTGCTTGGCTCCAAGTTTTCTTTGTTTTAAAAAATCTATAACATTTACTATCTGAAAGATATATACAAAATGACAAAGGAAAAAACTGTTAAGCAATTCAATTAAAAATTGCATAATTGGGCTTTTAAATTTCAACAGGTATAGAGAACTAAGAAAAACATTATCCATATAACTTATAAGTTTCACAACTCAGTAAAACATTCGTCTGACAAAATACAAGAATGTTCCACGAAAGAGTTACTAAACAAAATTCTAGACTATTACATCATTATTTCAACAAATTGACAAGACCACTACAAATCTCCAGAACTCTGGCCTACAGGCTAAACTAAATTTGTAATACTGATCAAACAAGTAGTTGCACATGCTTATCTTGCTAAACCTTCAGACACACTTAATTCAAAGTATCATACAACAGAAAGTATACATATGACAGATCTGAAAGTATACATATGACAGATCTTCAGTTCGTTAATGTTGCATGGTTCGAAATTTACTTTTTAACAACTTGACCTTCTTACAAGTGACCATTGTATAATACTTGTCGGTAAGATAAAAACACTTGTCCAAATTTTGTACTTGCTTAAGAAATTTTAAGCTGCCAATTATGGACAATAAATGGTAAATGCATTTCAAAAAGGAATGAAATGTAGTGGATTGCTTAAAGTGTTGTACCAAGTCACTTGAACCCCATCTGCTCATCAGAGAAGAATATATGGTTCAAAAATCATAACAAAATATTTTTGTAGTTTTCTGTGTTTATTGTTTGTTGAATTTGCGATGACTTATATGTCGGTATTTTACAGTATTTTTAAATATTCCATTCCACACTATATTAGATTATATAATTTATAATCTGATTACTGTAATTTCAGAAATTATTGCGAGCTTTTTATTTATGCAAATATTGCGACTGGGTAAGTATCCCAATTATTAGAACTCGCATTCTGATATCGGATATATGTATCTGTATGCAGATATTCATTAAATCGCAATATAATAAATCTCGCATTATTGTCCATTCTTCATAAATCGCAATAATAAATGCACGCAATAATTTTTGAATTTACAGTAGCTAATCAAAGAATGTGCCAATATTTTCAAAATAACAAGTTAGAAAATCAAAATCCTAAATATACGTATATTTGTCGACATGCCTTGCCAATTGGTTGCATTGGTTGTTATGATGATTTATTTATATGAATAAACAGCTGCACCATAAGCGCATGATACGCCCGTCGTCTTGTGTGTGAATTTTTAAGCAATAATCATAAATAGTTTTTGACATACGGGGCGACATGCGAAAACCCCCCCTTTTTTTTACAAAAAACTCAATATCTCTAAAAAAAAAAAATTTGAATCAAAACCAAAAAGTAAACAGATCTTAAGATTAATATAACTAAGAAGTGTGTATAATTTTAAGCAATAATCATAAATCGTTTTTGACATACGGGGCGACATGCGAAAACCCCCCTTTTTTTACAAAAAACTCAATATCTCTAAAAAAAAAAATTGAATCAAAACCAAAAAGTAAACAGATCTTAAAATTAATATAACTAAGAAGTGTGTAAAATTTTAAGCAATAATCATAAATCGTTTTTGAGATACGGCGCGACATGTGAAACCCCCCCCCCTTTTTTTTTTGAAAAAATCAATATCTCTAAAATAAAATTTTGAATCAAAACCAAAAAGTATACAGATCTTTAGATTAATATAACTAAGAAGTGTGTAAAATTTTAAGCAATAATCATAAGTTGTTTTTGAGATACGGCGCGACATGTGAAAAAAAAACACACACTTGTTTTAGTCACTTAGTCCCGTAACTCAAAAAGTTAAAATTTTATTTTTACCAAAACGTATACAGATCGTTTGACCATCATAAGAAACAACATATTAAGTTTCATGAAATTTGGATAAGTCGTTCTCAAGTTACGGTGCGACATGTTCACGCCGGACAGACAGATGGACAGACGGACAGACGGACAGACGACATTTGTATACCATAATACGTTCCGTAAAATTTTGACGGGCGAATAAAAAGAGAATTAATACGTATATTCAGTATTTTCACCACCTATAACTTTTGATGTTTACTTGCCCATTGGACAAGTACATATCAGTTTCAATTTGCCCGATGATGACTTTCACTTGTCCCGGCAATTGGACAGCCTATAATTTTGAACCCTACATCATACCTGTCAACCTCTGAAACTGAAAATGCAGGTCATGACCTGCATTGAAGAAGAAAATGTCAGGTAATAACGCGTACGAACTTTTTCGGTCCAATTTTAATATTGAGTTTTTTTTTTTATATACAATAACATATACATGTACTACTGAGTTTCTTAAAAATAATCACTTTTGTTTTTGTTAAGTATATAAATAGTTATCATTAATTAAATTTCTTTCTAAAGCAATGCCCTTTAATTGTTTTTATTCACAATAGTTTACCCCTTCTTATTAAGGAATGTCATAAACCCAATTATACATTGTATATGTAATTAGAAATCAATATCATAGTTAATGTGCTCCTATACACAGGAGGAAGATAGATAGAAAGAAGTTAGTGTGTTTCCTTTCAGTGTAATATCTAGAGCATATGGATTTGATTTAAAGCTTTTACATTTAATGATGTATTCTTCTGACGTTTCAGTCTCGTTGAAATCTCGTTCTGAAATCATTTCCAAGACATGTAATGCAAGTGGAAAATATCAATGGATTTAAAAAATATTATAATCAAACTTAACTCTGTGAAAACATTTTGTGTATTTACATTAAGTAGTTTTTGAGTAATAAAATTTTCAAATTTTATAACCAGTCAAGTCAGTCTCATTAGCCAAATTTTGAGAAAAAATGGGTGAGGGGTATAAGAAATGATTTTACCAGATACATGTACATCATATATCAAGTTTTTTTATTTTCAAATTTCTTAGATATGTATTTTTCAAGTCATTTTAACAAAGAAGTTGAAATAATACGCTTTTTGTTCTAAAAAAAAGAGAGAAAAATCCCAAATTTACAAAATTGACAACATGGTAAATTGACACGAAAAAGCAACAAAATTTTATAAAATTTTCTTATATTAACACCTACCCGTAGTTGTTTAAGTTAAATTTTTTCAGATTAGTCCACTTCATCTTTAGTGAAGGTATGAAAAAAAGTTTAATTGCGAAACTGATTTTTTTCATGATAATAGCCCAAAAATGGGTAAAAATTGATGAAAAATGGGAAAATTATCAAAATTGGGTACTTTCAAATGGCTGTAGCAAAAAAAGAAGTGCACCACCATATGATTTTTTCTTCACCAATCATTTTTTTAAAGTCATATAAACCCAAAAATCAGGTTTATTCTAGAAGTGTTTGGCTCCTCAGAGGTGTACATCCTTAAGTGATAACAAAATTATTCTCTCCACCAGAAAAGTATTAAAAGGATCAAATTGTTTTGCAATGATTTCTACAGGATGTTTGATATTTGCAAACGACAAATCTTGCAAGCTTGATTGGCTTCAACTTTCTGTGGTACAATTAACAAACAATCCTTGAATTGTTATTTTTCAATCAAATGTAATGTTTTCATAGCTGCCATTGGCACGGTAAATAAGCAAATTCTAATTTCAATTGTTTATTTATTCAAAGGAAAAACGCTGAGAAAATCGAAAGTATATTTGACTTCTAAATACCGGAAACAATACCAGTCAGAAATACAGGTGAAAACGGGTCATTTTTGAAATCCCATGGTTGTTGTAGCCACCTGGCGGGTATTTAAAAAAAAACGGGTAAGGGGTGAATTCTCGGATGTGACCCGGAGGATACGTGTTCAGTTGACAGGTATGCTGCATTGTTTTAATAACATGATAGGACACTTGCAAGACAAAAAAGATTAGTAATCTGAAGACCTCAAAACAGGCATTTAAATGAATTAAAAGGGTATACAAGCACATACATACTCGTTCAAACAATATAGTAGTAGATTAAGAACACTTAAGACATTATAAGAGAAGCATTAGGTCTCCCAAGTTAAAACCTCCCATGGAGATTTTGAAAAGTTGGCAGGTACAGATTACTGGATTTTACTTTAAAGTGAAATCAAAGAGTTTGAAAGCTATTGTACTTTCCATCAATAATTGAACTGAACAATATATATTATAGAAAATTAAGATATTCACTATATCTTTTATGACTCAATCTAAATATGATTCTATTTTTTTAACTATCAATTTCAAACTAAAACAACAAAAACATTAAAGGACAAACAAAATTTGCTAAGTTTGATAGCATCATTGGAAAAACAAAGAACACTAAGATAAAAGGGTCTGGAGAGAACTGGAAGGTTATTTTAGAAGTGTGTAACATATTTACCTCCAGAATCACCGACGAGACATTAATTGTCAATACGCTTCTGGTGCAGTAAAATTAGCAACGTTAATGTTATAATAATGTTTGGGTTAAAGTAATAAGGATACAAGTAGGTACAAGTTTGAGTTGACACAGATCCAATATAGCTTTCTGTGCCAAAGCTATTTTGCTAAACACACAAAGGACAGACAAACCATTCTTAGTTATTTCGATGAATTGTATGAAGTTAACTTTGGAACGTATATATTTTGAAGCTATAGTTTTCTCGACACCAAGCTTGTCATTCTATGTCCTTTTCCAAACTGGGAAACACGAACATTTTATTTCATTGAATCTGTGAAAGGAATATAAAGACCTGAGCCAGACTAATCATAAAAGTTTCAAATTCAACAGATCGTTACTGAGGAGGGAGGACCAACTAATCTCCACTGTAATGAGATGTACAAATGCTTTGTATACACCTGCATACCAAATATCATTGATTTATCATACATTGTTCCCTTAAACTTACCTAATCACAAATTTTAGGGAGAGGGGTTGAATAATCTCCATGGAAATAAGATATGCCAACACTATTACAATGGCTTAACACACATCATTTACCATGAGCAGTTCCCCTTCCCCTGATCAAATCATTAACTTTAACAAATTGTTGCTGCTCCCACTGTCGATAACAGCATGTCCCAAGTCTCGCTTTTTGACTCCGTCAGGGCAAGATAAAAATTGAACTGTCTAATGTGGACAAATCTCATTAGACTCGACATTGAAAACCATAAATATCTTACTGAATGTAGATCTGACGAATCCTCCTAAACATCCACCTCTCACTGTAGGTATAGAAGAGGCTGGGGTTGTTGTAAAACTATCTGTGTCATTCTTTCTCTTGCAAATATAACCATTTACGCCTCTATTACAGTTGAAGTCAGTCCAACGACCTGAAGTACAATATACGGCTATATTTTAATTAAGATGTTGAATATTATATTTTTCTGCTATACACTTTGACCTACCAGGAAGGCAATTTAGTCAGACCTTCATTTTGTTAATCAAATTTAGATGAATTTCCAAGCAAAATTTAGTACAACTAGAACTGTAAGTGAACTCAAAAAGAATACCCCTGCCCCACAAAAAATGATTACCTCCCCTATAATATGCTGGACAGGTATTTCATTGCTGCATAAACATCCCCACCTAGTGTTCTACAACTGTGAAAAGCTTCATTAATATCCATCCAGCCAGATAGGATTTGCACTTAAAATGCAAATGGACAGTCAGACAGACTGGGTGTTTCCTATATACCCCTTTGTTGTAAGGGGGAACGTTTATAACAATAAGGTAAAAGATCAACTACAAACACTCCTTACATGCTATTGATATAATTTAAGACATGGAATATATATATATATATATATATATATATATATATATATTTGTCACTTCAATATGGCAGAATATGTTGTCTAGCATTAGCATCAGTTTTTCTCTTATACAAGTCTTAAGTGTATCTGATATAATGTTCTATGGTTTAAATAAGTTAATGAGTTCTTTAATTCCATTTTAACTGCTTTGAATGCATTGATTTTGAGGAATTCAAGTTTCACTATGGAGGATTTAATTAATCAGGCCAACCCCTCTTTTTTGTAGAAAATCCCCCATTAATGAGGAAAGTTGAAAGGTTTGCGCATGTCTTGTGTTATTTTTTATTGGATTGCACAATAAGATAACCTGGCTTACATGAGAATGTGTACAAATCCATAGATACATATCACATTGTTTATATGTTACTTGGTTTAAATATATATACATGTTTTTTTTTAAATGTTCTTTCTGACATCGGACTCGGACTTCTTTTAAACTGAGTTTTTCTGTGCGTATTGCTATGTGTTTCTTTATTCTACATTTGCTAGAGGTATAGGGGAGGGTTGAGATCTCACATAACATGTTTAACCCCGCCGCATTTTTGCACCTGTCCCAAGTCAGGAGCCTCTGGCCTTTGTTAGTCTAGTACGTTTTTTTAGTTTTAGTTCATTTATATGTTTTGGAGTTTGTCTGACGTCCATTTTCACTGAACTAGCACACAATTTTATTTAGGGGCCAGCTGAGGACCACCTGCGGGTGCGGGATTTTCTCGCTGCATTGAAGACCCATTGGTGGCCTTCGGCTGTTGTCTGTTGTTTGGTCGGGTTGTTGTCTCTTTGACATACTAGTATTCACCATTTCCATTCTCAATTTTATTTAATCACTCAAATCATTAACTGTGCTTTATTTTGTAATTCATTTGATTGTAAAGTTCAAATTTGGTGCACAATGATTAGTTAGTAAATATCTTCTTTTCAAATATCTTCGCTATCACAGTAATGTTCTTCATACATCATTTAAAAAAAAGGCTGCTTAAAGTATGAATGATGTTTAAAAATGCTATAATCAAAAAGACACTGCTATCATGTTTTTAATATTCTTTTAATTGTACTATTTAATCATTTAAAAATATCAAACAAGTCATACATTTTATTCATATTGTTGCAACAAACTATCAAGAATGATTTATTAATTCGAACCTCTTACTGCATTAACATTTTAATTCCTTTTAATGCCTGATTTTGAGGTATTTAGTTTTCATTATGTTGGATTTCATTAGTCAGGACAACCCCTCTTTTGTGTGATCAATCTACCTGTATAAATGTCCTTATTTAACACATCTTTTTGAGAAAATTATTTGCAATCTTCTTCAACTTTGTGTTTCATTTTCGCCTTCCAACCTTTTGATTCGAGCAACCCTGATGAGACTAATGTAGTAGAAAACCCATCTGGCTTAACAAATTATAAACCTGATATCTTCAATGAGTTTTTACAACTACTGGGTTGGTGCCACTGCTGGTTGACATGTTGTTCCCAAGAATATTACCAGCCCAGTAGTCAGCACTTTATGCTGACAGAAAATCTAATTGATATGGTCTCTTATTTCATAAATTTTCTGTTAATAAAAATTTTTTGAACAGTTCAAAATACTAAGGTTTTTTTAACCCCCAGGAATAGGTGGCCTGAGCTCTATTTGGAACAATTTTTTAAAAATTTTTGCAATACTCTTTAATTTTATGTTTGATTTTCGCCTTCAATTTTTTTATTCGAAAACTAAGGATGAATCTTATGTGCACAAAACCTGGGTCTGCATAACAAATTATAAGCCTGGTACCATTGATGAGTTTTTAGACAGTAAGCATACTTGAAGATTCCTGTACCTTCATACCCTTCAGGGCAGAATAGTTTAGCTTACTTAAGAAAATGTACATACCTGAACTTGAATGTATTTAGCTTGCATGAGCAAGTGTACAAACCTGAACTTGACTGTATCAAGCATACCTGAGAAAGTGTACATACCTGAACTTGACTGTATTAAGCTTACCTGAGAAAGTGAACATACCTGAACCTGACCATCTTGACACACATGATAACAGAATGATTACCTTGTTTGACTGAACCAAAGGATACATACCTGAGCCCAACTGTATCTTGACACCTTGACACACGTTGACAGACGGTTAACCGTGTTTGCCTAAACCCCAGGAAACATACCTGAATCTGATCATCTTTACACAAATGTTGACAGAAGGATGATCTGGTTTACATTAGCCCCAGGATACATACCTGAACCGGACTGTATCTTGACATACATGTTGTCAGAAGGATAACCTGACAGAAGGATAACCTGACAATCCTGTTGTCAGAAGGATAACCTGGTTTGCCTGAGCCCCAGGATACAAACCTGAACCTGACTGAATCTTGACAATCCTGTTGACAGAAGAGTAACTTTTTTTGCCTGAGCCCCAGGATACATACCATGATACCTGAACCTGACGATCTTGACAATCATGTTGACAGAAGAGTAACCTGGTTTGCCTGAGCCCCAGGATACATACCTGAACCTGACTGTATCTTGACAATCCTGTTGATAGAAGAGTAACCTGGTTTGCCTGAGCCCCAGGATACATACATGAACCTGACTGTATCTTGACAATCCTGTTGACAGAAGAGTAACCTGGTTTGCCTGAGCCCCAGGATACATACCTGAACCTGACTGTATCTTGACAATCCTGTTGATAGAAGAGTAACCTGGTTTGCCTGAGCCCCAGGATACATACATGAACCTGACTGTATCTTGACAATCCTGTTGACAGAAGAGTAACATGGTTTGCCTGAGCCCCAGGATACATACCTGAACTCGACTGTATCATGACACACTTGTTGACAGAAGGAGAACTTGGTTTGCCTGAACCCCAGGATACATAGTCTACTGGGGAATTATCATTCCATCTAAAATTGGAGTAATATGATTTAGTTTATCAAAAAATATCAATCCAAAGTTCTTATAATGTACATGAATATGAACAATTTTAAACTGCTTATAGTGACTCGAGTTTCACCAGTATCACCCAGATTACGATTCTATGTTGACATTTAGGTTTGAATTTAGCCTAAAAAATACCTATTTAGTCTTGAGAATTGAAAGGTCAGTTTAACCCATTCATACAATAGAAGTTTGCCTAAGAGGGTCTGGATAGGGTGTACAGAATTTTAACGCTAAAGAAAAATGCCCTAAAAATTTAAAGAATACAGATATTAAAAACCCCTATCCACATCCTCATGTCATGTACACAGTCAAAATATAGGACACCATTGTTATTCCAAGACTTAATTGGCTGAGACAAAATGCAAAGTTTATTGACACCTATTATGTGTCTTTATCACACTCAGGTATCTTTAGCTAACATTTAAAATTTCTTTAAGTAAAAAAAATAATTTTGATTTGATTAAATGATTAATTTTGGTAAAGTTGAGAGGCATATAAAACTAATTAGGGGATGACCAGACCTGGTTATTTTAATTTTTGTATTTTACATGTACCTAAAGTAGATTTGCTTAATATCTTTTATCATTGAAAGTGGCGTCTTTTTTGCCACACTAGCAAAGGAGAAGGTCCGGTAAGGGCTAGTTTTAGCCTATAATTTGAAGTACATCTGATGAAAGATTTTTGACATTTTTTAAACACTTATGTGTGTACTTCAGTCGATTCAATTAGTTTATGTAAAAGATTTGAACTGATCTGGTCTTTAAAGACGCCCGAATTTAAGCTTAAATATGAAAAACTATCAAATATGCCTTAAAACGTCACTTTTCGGGTGGTTTTTGTCTAAACTGTAAGTGGCCACATTCATGTTCTTTCTCAATCTTTATATATGTTATGTATTATCAAGAAATACAGCACACATTCAAGTATTAAGACTGACCACAAATGCTGCCACTTCAATTTTAGACTAAAACCGTCTTAAAATTATCACAAATGCTAAAATTGTGAAGATTTCAGTAATTTTGCATGAGTTTATGATGCTAGTACCTGATACATGTGCATTGTAATGTCAAAAACAGCCCATTTTTACGGAGCAAAAGTATTCTACTTTCCCATAAATAGCTACAAGTTTACCTTTCAACTTTGTAAAAATGCTATATTTTGGAGCCAAAAAGAAGTCTTACCATGCCTACTCCTTTCCATATGACCAAACATTATGCGGTTAAGGCTTTATTGTTTGGTAACTTGTAAATCTAGTCAAACTGGTTTCTGACAGCTTGCTCCTACCCTGGATGTCTATTTAACAGTGACCTAAAGTGTTTGTGCTTAATCACATTATACTGTAGTGTTTATTGATTTTCTCTTGGGGTTTCCCCTAACAGTGGCCTGAAATTCGAATTTAATATGAATCAATATAATCTTTGTCTAAAGTTTGTTTTATGAATTAATACTGATATAAAAAATAATTGGAATTTTATATCCTGGTTGATGATGTTTTTGGTGATGTTTTCTCTTTTTCATTCTTGTTCACATTATGATTATTTTAACTTTCAATGATCGAAAACTGTTTTATTTTATCATTTTAGTATATCAAGTAATCAGAAGAGGTATTGTCTACATTTATTTTTGGTCTAATGTTAAAACCGTTAAACCAACAACCGAAAACCGTCCGAGTTGCACAATATTCAAAAACGCGGTTTTGATCGGGCCTCGTTAATTGCATTTTGTGTTTCAGAACGAAAAGTACATTTTCAGGTGCAAACAGACATTTTAGTCCATTTGCTATGTTGAAATATTTGCATTTGAAATATTTTGTAACTAGATAATCCTCCTTCGGATATTGGTGTGAACAAGAGAGTGTAATAGAAAACCTGCCGGAATAGTCTATTTTCTATAACAGACAGGCAGATAGTATTTTCTTATATGTGACCATCCATGAAATTTTTCAGGCTTATGGAGAAAACGGGTCAAATGAGTTTTTTTGCATTTTCATGAAATATACATAAATTCAAAACACCTTGACAAGTTATTTTGCAAGATTTGGCAAAATAAAAAGAATTATGGTCATTTGTGTTGTGTTATTTTATTAAAATTTTCATTTTGTTTCTTTCAATTTTTCACATGTATGTTTATCTATTTCTTTGACACTTGTCATTTTTGTTTTTGGGGTGGGGGGGGGGGGGGTGTCTAGGGTTTTTAATGAATCAAAATAAAATTGTATCTTTAATAACTAAATAACTTAAGAATTTTTATATCAATATTAACCATTCGGTTGCCATAGCAACAATGTATCGGACTCAATCGAAATAAAAATGACTTAATTTTTCGTAAGTAAAACTAAATATATGCTTAGAAAGTGAATACCAAGATATGTAATAAACCATCAAGGAGCTGTGTATTATTTAATATTCTTTAATTTCTTAGGTTAATTTTTTATCTTATTGTCAATACATTTTGTACATTTATCCTGACAAAGTGATTAAATCAAAGGTCTGTTAAGGTAGAGTAAGATGAAACAGCCAAACAGCAAAATCATTCATTAGGGCATGTAGATGAAAAGGGGTGTGAGAAAACATTCAGCATTTACACATGCATCTTGTTTTATATTTAGTTCTAGGACAGGGAAAGATAAAAAAAAAAAAAAAAAAAAACTAGGAAAACTAGGAGCGACCTTGGGATGGGACACTATTGACTATTGGGAGCCTAATTGGCAGGCATATCTTGCTTGATTTACATGTACCGGTTTATGTCCATACTTATTTTGATATTTTCCCTTACAACTTGAAACAATGCGAATTACTGTAAATACTTGGAGGCTGTGCTGCAATCTATATTGGTAATTAATTAAGAGAAATTTACGCACCAGTTATAATTTTTCGGTACTTTATTATTCTAAATAATATCTCGCAATGGTGATATAATCCAAACTATTTTGTATAATCAAAACATATTAATGACTCAGGAGAAATTGATTTACGCATTGAAACATAAAAGATAAATTGTATGAAATTAAGACGCGATTCTAAACGGGATTTTAACCTAAATCATAAAAACGTAAAAAATCTACTTGTCAAGAAAAAATGAAACTTCAGTTTACAGTATGATATAATTGAACATTTAATAACAGGTGCCCTGATTACGTTACGTGACTTTACATCGATGTTTTTTCATTATGACGTTTACCGCCATAAGCCTGGAAACGTCATGGCGGGTCACATATCACAAAAACACAACTATGTAATGAAAATGCAATTAAAAGGCCTAAAATAACCCAAAATCATTCAACATTAGCAGAGCTTGAACAATTTACTCAAAATTTAAGTATAGGTAAGAATATAGGGTTCTTCTGTACCTTAACAAAATCACAATAACAATAGAGTGACCTAAATTTTGGACAAGGTAAATGGCATGAAGCCAAATTTATCAATTCCTATTGTTCACTGGGATAAACTGACTTTTCAATTCTCAAGGCTAAATAGGTATTTTCTAGGCTAATATACCGCCATAGATGTCAATATAGAATTGTAATGGGTGATACTGGTGAAACTCAAGTCACTATAAAAGTTCCAATAGGGACAATCAGTTGATAACTCATCCTATTACGAGCATGTAATAAGACCAAACTACTAAACTTGCAATGTTATGTCTGGTAGCTTTGTACGACACATCTTTGTTTCTATGGAAATATTGTCCTTTTTCTTTACCAATAGTTGCTGTTCTTTTTTAATTTTGAAATTGAATATTTGGTACAAGGAGAAGGTTGAATCTTGACATGCTATTTGTTATACAGTGTGTCTCCTCTAATCAAAGAGCTTGAGAGCATGGAAGGGAACAGATGGCTTTCATTTTGTAATGTGGACTTACAACTTGACATTGAATTGTATTTTGCAATAGAACACATATAAGCAATATTTTGAATTGGAGTAATGTTCCTATGTTCATAATTGTACATTTGTATTCGAACCTATTTTTAAATCTGATAGATTCATACACCATGCACAACTTATGCATTTTTCAATAAAATGATTTTCTTAACAAGTATGTATATACACATCATTTTGTAACTTGAATACCTGAGTATATATTATTAAAACATACATGACATAGCGTGGATAGGATTTAAAGAATGTTCACCTCGCTGTACTACGTTGTTTGAACTCTCACAGTTAGAGATGAGGTCTTGAAGATAGATATCAAGCCAGAGAAAAGAGGGTTTTGATAGCGTTTTATAAACTCTTTACCCCAAAAAGTGAACGTGTTTTTTTTTTTTTTTTTTTGTGTTTCAGTTTAAACGACTTTGATGCTTCCCCTCTGAATTATGACAAGATTAGGTTTTGTTACACAGTCTTTTGCTTTTACACAGTATGCAAGTTTGTGATTACATCATGAATATACAGAGCACAATTAATTCAGAATCTCTTGCATACATTTATTATTGGGATTGTAGAGCAATGGACATAAGTGCCAGAATTGATTATTGCTTTTTCAAGAATACAGATAATGCAATGAACACTAAAAATGTGAGAATTATTTTTGTCACAATTTTTGCAACGATACAAACGTTGAGAAAATTTCAGAATTTACAATATTCCTATCTAATGAAATGGTCTTTCAGTAAATCTCGGTGTTACTTTTATCTGTTGAAGCATTCCAATTCCTTTTTGTGTAATAAAACTCAGGAAAAAGTAACATTACTAAGTTGGAAATGCAATGAAATGATTAAGGCCATTATTTATTTATATTTCATTTACAGATAAAGTTTGTTGTCAAGTGGCTGGTATAATGATGGGAGCAAATAGTTCTCCTTTAATTGCAGATTTATTCCTTAACTGTTATTAATCACAATTTGTTGCTAAAATTCATGAAGAACTTACAGAAAATTATAATATCAGGTCAAAAGCTAAAATCAATGGTTATTTGTTGATCCAGGGTGGGTCATTAACAAATGTTGGGTAGGTAGGCAATTTCCGAAGGTTGGTGAGGTCACACCTGCCAAAATCTGGTCTGCTGACCTGGATGATTATAGAAGTTATCCCCATGTATTAACACAAATGCATGTGTTGTCCTGTTTAGCAAACCCCCATTAGTAATTCAAAGTAAAGAAAAGTGTGACCAAAATATTTGTTGGACAGACAGACGCACAGGGAGATTGCAATATTGCCCCACTTCTAAAGTTGGAATATAATATGCCATAACCAAACTATCAATGTGTACACCTCAATAAAGACACACCTTTTATGACATCATCACAGCAAGAGACAAAGTCTGTAAATTAAATGGAAAAGAAGTGACGTGATGTATTAAGTCATGATTCATTTGCAAACTCAAAAATCACAAAACCGAAAGCAGAAGAACACCGCTTTTATTTGTAATTCTTCTGAAATTTGGTGCCTTTTTTCATCTAGAATACCTTTACAAAGAATAGTACAAATGTTACCTGTAGCCTTCATACTGATGATTTAACTTATTCAGACCAATCCACATTCCAGACCGTCTGTAAATCTAAAAGTAATATATATTCATATAAAAAAATTATATCAATTACTGTGGATTTTGTTTATCTTTATGGGTATCAATTTCCATGGATTAAGGTAAGTTTGTATCTAACTCTGCATACAAGCCTATATAAAATTTGTTCTTCGTTTAACATTCAAATTCACGGTTTACCTATACCCAGAAAATCCTAAAGACATTTACGACCATGTTGCCTTATTTTTAGATTTTGACTTTGCTAATTTTAGTGTTTTCCTATCTAAAACAGTTTCTTCGAAAAACAAAAGAACAGATAAAAATCACATTTCAAGGCAACAACTCTCACAAATAGCTCACTTACCATTTCGGCCATGCTAAATTATCTGTAGATCTTGACCCGATATTGCTTTTTTACTATTAACAGTTTCTATCTTATACAGTTTCCGCAAAAACTTTCAAAAATGGGTAAAAATTGTCTTTCAAAGGCAATAACTCCTCTAAGGAGTTGACTTACCATTTTTGCCATGTTTGACTTATCGGTTGATTATTTTTGTTGTATAAACTTTCTCTTTTTCTACAACAATTCACATAAAAAACACAAGGACAAAGGCAATTACTTCTAAAAGGAGTAGACTGAAAATTTTGACCATGATATTAGCCAAATCTCAACAAAAAATTGTTATAATTGTCATTTAAGAGCATTAACTCCTATAAGAAATTGTTTGACAGTTTTGGACTAAATGGAAAGCAGGTAGATTTTGACATTTAGAAAATTTTTGCTGACCGTCAGAATTTTTCTTTTAAAATCAGTTTTAAAGATATTGGACAATATTTGTGTTTTACCAACATGTTCTAATTTCAGCCTCCGCAGGCATGTTAGTTGGCAAGCAGAATCATCAGACATTTTTTTTAAACATAAGCTCAAGCACAAAGGCTGATTGCAGTCAAGTTTGGTTCTAATTGGCTAAGTAGTTTCAAAGGAGATTTTTTTTAAGTTAACAGAAAAGGTCACATGACCATGTGGGCGAGGTGACCTAAAAATGGCAAAAACTATACAGATGTACCACATATCTAGCTCTCAAATGATTCTTGCCTATAATGGGCAATTTGCAGTACCCAATTTAACAAAAAATGGATCATGGCCAGGTTGCAAAGAATGTTTCTTATTCAAAAAAGGGCAAAAAACATTTGTTAACACCCAATGGCAGGCTTAGAATCTGGGTTTATAGATGAAATAATTTCTGTGAAATTTCAGAGATTTGGATTGAAAACTGTAGTAGTAGGTGGTTACACAAAATTGGTTTTGTCTTTTGTAAATTTTCTAAAAAAGACTCAAGTTCTCAAGTATGAACAAATGGATATCAATTCCACAATTCCATTTAAGTCACTTTGTTATTGAACTTGAAATTGGACTAATATTCAAAACTTAATCAAATTCAACTTTGTAATATAACTCAAGGCAAAAATAATAAACTAGAGGCTCTGAAGAGCCTGTTTCACTCACCAAGGTCTATGGGCATCTTCAACAATACACACTCTCAAACATTGTGGAGAATTCATGATAAAAATCTCTTTTTTGTTGATCTTGTATTGTTGGTAATTTTTTTATTTTTTTTTTTGCTCAATAGTTTCTCTCGGTCTTCTTTAGTTTTTGCCGAAAACTCATTAAAGGGTTAAAAAATCTGTCATTAAAGGGCAATCACTCCTATAAAGAGTCTCTGGTTTGTTTCAGCAAAATTTTACTTAGGCCACAACAATTTGATTAATAGTTCTTTGGATTTTCCCGCTCCTGTTTTGGAGAAATTGACTTTTCAATAAAAAAAAATAATTACCGCATCCGCCAATTTTTGGGCCGCATGCCGCTCCAAAATTAGTTTATCCTTGACATTTTTTTTTCTCTTAGACGTTTTTCTCGTGCATATATTGCTCCGAGCGATTGAAACGCACGTGTGATAAATCGATTTGTAAATAAAAGGTCAAAAATCGGGATGCCAACATGAACTTGTGTCAGATCATTGCCGAGGACACGTAGTTATTAAACACACAGTTATTTGGAATGCATTTCGGTTAACCTGTTCTAGGAGACAAAAATAAAAAATCTTTCGTTAGATGACCACGATCACATCAGTACTTGTTAGAACCATTGTCATCCCCGATCATTGTTTCAACAGACATAGTCAGAGATTACTCCGACGTCCAACAGCTGTTTGCCAGACAAGATAGGGGGCTGTTGTCCCACGGCCCCAGCTTGTCTGGCAAAACAGCCGTTGGACGTCAGAGTAGTCTCGGACTACAACAGACATAGATATCTAGAGCTATCTGTCTTGGATGAAATTAATATTAAATTCACATGAATTTTTGAAAAATGACAGATATATCTTATTTTAATGAAAACTCCATATCCCCTTGTTAGTCTATTGACATGCAATCAGAACTCTTTTGTAAGGGAAAATTTAAGAGTTCCAACATTCGAGACTAAAGTGGTGGTATTGGGATTGGCATGCTAATAATAATTAGGGATGTGTTATTGGTGCAACCACTTCCAGTTTGAAATACATTGCAGGTTTCAGGGGCAAAAGGAAAAAGTATTTTGCTAAGTCAGAATAATGCATGTGAATGTGGTTAAATGTATTTTAAGGGAATAGATATAGGAAGATGTGGTATGAGTGCCATTTAGACAACTCTCTACCTAAGTAACAATTTATAGAAGTAAACCAATATAGGTCAAGGTACGGCCTTCAACACGGAGCCTTGGCTCACACCGAACAGCAAGCTATAAAGGGCCCCAAAAATTACTAGTGTAAAACCATTCAAACGTGAAAACCAGCGGTCTTATCTATATAAAAACGAGAAACGAGAAACACGTATGAACTACATAAACAGACGACAACTACTGATTCCTGACTTAGGACAGGTGCAAACATTTGCAGCGGGATTAAATGTTTTAATACATTGAGATCTGCATGCATAGCAATATAATTATCTTACTCAGGATGTTGTTGAAATATTCACCTCACTCATTATGTTGATCCTATTATGGATAACTAGTTCCAACTGGATGTCAAGCAGCCAATAAACAATCATTACCATATAATGAAAACAACTATATCAAAATATATTTAATATTTTTCATTGGCATTTTTTTGGAATATATACACATATTTTAATTGTATTCAACACATTTCATTTACCTAACTGACATAATTCCTCTTGCTAAACTGCATCTGATATGCTTCCTTAATATATACACATGTATGAATTTAAATGAAAATTCACACAGTCAAAGCTTATTTGACGAAAATAATCAAAAGTATACTAAACCAAAGCGAACCAAAAAGTTGGGTATGGTACAGACTGTACTACAGGCACAAATACATCAACTTATATGCATAAGAGCATGTTTATCCTCCTTTTTCCTTGAAGTAACCCAGTTTTAACATGTACAAATATTCTAAATCGCACAGTTTAAAAAAAAAATTATACCGCTCGCTCCACTTGCAGAGCATCCGCCTCAACAAAACTCATTTTCAAGAAATAAATACAATCAAAAAAATTTCGCTCGCTCGCCCCATATATTTTGGAGCTTTTGTCCGAAAAACTAAAAATCAAATTGGTGTGGCCTTATTTATAAGTCTTGTCTTGTTGCTTATATTTGCAATTTAAAAACAAAAAATAAAATTCATAATTTAAGGGCAATAATAACTCCTATTAGAAGTCGTCTGACAGTATTGATGTAAATGGACAACAGGTAGATCATCGCATTCTAAACATTCCTGCCCCTGGCCAGCAGTTTTTCTCTATTAATAGTGGTTTTCAAGATAATAGACAAAACTTGGATTATGCCTACGTTACATTTTAGCCATATTGGCCATGTTGGCTGGAAAGCGGTGTCATTGGAACATAATTACTGAAAGTGAATATACCAAGGATGAATGAGGTCAAGTTTGGTTTAATTGGGCCCAGTAGTTTTAGAGCAGATTTTAGTCAAAGTTAACGACAGACAACAAGTGATGAGAAAAACTCTCTTGGCCCTATTGGCCAGGTGAACTCAAAATGAGTAACGCCTGCACACTGAGAATCATGATTGTAGGTCAATCGGTTAATGAAAAATTAGGAATGGACACAAGTCACACATATACTATTCCAACTATACTCTGATAATATCTTTTGTCTCTGATAAGCCAAAATAAATTAAAACGTAGATATATATATATTCTTTCAATAACATTATGTTCAAAACTTAGCTTACATGTTCTAAAATCCAATTACTTTCATGCTGAGAATGGATGCTAAGTAAGTTGGATTTTTTATCGTTACATATTTTTGCCGCATCTTTGAAATTTTTCCTGTCATATGATTTCATTAAGTAACAATAGCCATCAAAATATAGCCAATCACTATCACAATATTCTGTAAGTAGAAAAATAATATCAGAATTGACAAACATTCTTTTCCAGTATTCCATACAGATAAATTGATACCTGTGGATAACAATTGAAGCCACTTGGAATGCTTGTGATTTTTCCTTCAACTTTTGAAGTTTTGAATCAAAATTTTGTTTTTTTAAATTACAAAAAGTAGAATTTGTGCCTTTGTAATACCTTGACCATATACGCAGGGACGTTAAGGGCGTTTCAAGAAATATCCCATTTTTATACACAGGAAAAATCATATTGAATTCAAAGTTAATTTTCTTTGCTTAAAGGTTAAAATGCACGTCAAAAGCGTAAACAGAGGGAAAAGGGTCTATTCTGAATCACATTCCAAACTTTTATTTATAGAAAAATATAAATTAGTGTCACGTGACTTCAAACTGAAAGTAAGGACATTTCCTAAAAAAGTCAAAAGGGCAGGTGCAAGATGAAATCCGATCGCCGTGGTTTTTGGCTCCCTGTAATCAGGATAACTTATTTTACTGGAAAAGTGCTGTGCCTAGTTTTTAATAGAAGTGTTGTAAATAAAAAAACAATAAAACGTGGAGAATTTTTTTGATTTATTGACTTTTTGGCACTTCGGGTTGTGAAATTTCTTTTACACAAACGCTGTATAACTAGGCACAGCACTTTTTGAAAAATTTGAAATGTGGCCTTTCTACCAATACCAGAATCAAGTGGGTTGGTATAGCTCTTGCACCTGCCTTTAATTAATTTAGCATGAAGTAGCATTATCGCCTTGAAATGCGAGAGAAAAACGATTGAATGACCCTGCAGTAGTCGGATCGGCTGACGGAAAAACTCTGTGTATTTTTTGTACTCACCGTGAAGCGTTTCATATAATAACGTCATGTTGGAGCGAATAAACAAATATTCTCTTATTGCTTGCTTAATTTATTGAAGGTTCCTATACAGTATTGGGTTTTTTTCAGGGAATTTTCATTGTGACAGGCTGGACTTTCATAAAATAGAATATTTACATCTTCTTGCATTCCGCCTCTTGTGTATATCACCGCAAATGGCTGAAATGGCAGAGGCGGATTCATGTGGGCTCTGATCCCTTGTGTATCAACCAATTTATGGTTAATGTATACACTTCTTATATGTCCATAACTTCGATTAGTGTTTGGACACACACCCCCCCCCCCTTTTTTTGTAAAAATCCGGAATCTGCATCTGGGGTCATAGTGCAGTTCTCATTTTTGCACATGCAAGTTCATTATATAATTAATAGTATACTATAAAGTCTCTTCTAGTGCTTGTATATTGGGAACCATTATAAATTTTAATGAAAAGAGTTGTATTTTCATACAGAACTTTATACCAAAATTCATGATTTTTTTTGTTTGCTCTTTGTCATTGACAATGTTTTAATCATAAATATTAACTCCTACCTGCATTTAAATATTCACATTTTACTAGTTGAATATCTCCTGTATCTCAAGTGTGACTGGTATCAATTTGTAAATCATGATTGGGAGGTCTTTTTGAATTTAATTCTGGTGGGGTAGGGTAATTTTTTTGCCTATGAATAAATATGAGTTTTCACCAGTTACCAGGCCAGTATTTTGTATGGCTTGCTTTTTTTATAAAAAAAAAAATGCTATGGCATTGAGTACCCCATACTTCAAAAAAATGTACCTTGAGCTCTCATTATTTATGCTTACACTATAATATCATTAAGCGATAACCAGTTCGACAAATATCGGATGCATATATATACACGACTAATTTTAATCGCATCTGTGAAAAAAACCCACATCCAATTAGTTTCAGATACATGTACCTGTACCTATGATTCAATCAACAACCTTGTCATATATACATGTATCATCTCAATTTCTCAACCTTATAGTTTACATTTATACCATGAAGTTAGAAATAGTGACCTATTTTTTTCTGCTGCTCATTTCATATTAAATCCCTGCCTACCAGTGTTCACCAATACAAATGGACAGCCAAGAAATAGCCAAAAGTGCTTACATGACATTCAGCACAATCAATCAATTGTTTTTTCGTTATCAAGTGCCATAATATTTTAAGGTTCATCTCAAACATGTCAAAATCAGAAAACTTATTTCCCATCACCTGCTGAGATTGGAGGCAACTGAATGGTATTTCTTTTCTGTCAGAATAAAAGAAATTCTATGTACCATATATAATATAAATACACAGAAATGACTAACTCAATCACAATTAATACATATATACACAATCCAAAAGTTTCAAGCAGTGTCAGGTGAATGAATCATGACATAGTGGACAGGACAAACTAGTCAGCATGGAAATTAAACTGATGTGTAAATGTTTATAAAACTACTGCCTACAAATATCATTGACAAGGGTACAATCAGTGGTTAATCTTTACCTGAACCAATCACAAGAGTAAAAAAAATGACTTTATTGTAAATCAAAACTTCATTGGCAATTATACCAGATCATCTTTTTTTATATCAAATTCTAGCTGTAATACAAAAATATGTGTGCAATTTCAAACTGAGAACAAATCAATTTCTGTCTGTTTTGGGGATGCTGTCTCATTGCCATACATGTATACCCAACATATTTTGCTAAACATGCTAAATATAAGAATCTCTAAAACAGTTACTGTGAAAATATTCCATCACAAGATTCCAAGTTTATATATCCTTCAAAAAGACTCAGAATTTTTTGAGTAAATTTATTTCCAAGATAATTTTAATTATTGAACAATGTAAGGACAATTAAAAATGCGAGATTAATTATTGCAGTTTCAGAAAATCCTGGATACAAATAATACCATCATTTAAATAGATTTATATTTTTTTTTGTCAAACGTATACAATTGTATTTACTAATTTTAATTTAGACAAGAAATGAAAAAAAATTCTGATTTCTAAGTATAGACAAACATGACAAATATATAAGTATAGATAATTTTTTTGTTCAAACATTCTGTGGCTGTTACAGAGGTCTTGCTCAGTATAGAAGGTCAACATCAATATGACTAAGTCACTTTAAGATAAACAACAACTGCAATTAAAACACTTTTTTATGCTTCTGAACTTTTTGTATACCTTTATTCTGTGTTAACTGTTATGAAATGAAATGAAATTGAAATATAAATCATGATGTAATATGATCTTCTTGTTCTCTGGTAAGCTGGTGGACAATATATAATATGACTATTTGTTCTATGATGAAGAGTTGTTAATTTATTTGGCAATCATATGTCATATTCTTAGTTTTATAATTACATGTAACTCCATTAGTGGTGCATCAGTGAATTGTATGCCTACATGTATATGATAGTATATCTAATGTATATCTAGGGAGGATTAATGTTTAAATCAATTACTATCTTTTCCCCGTAATTGCCATACAAATAACAAAACACTCATATAAGTCTTATAAATGAATATCTTCTTCTTTACAGTTCAACTGAATATCATATGTCTATTTGTAGATCTCTCACTTGGTCAGATACAAATGTATTGCAGATTTTTCAAATATTTCATGAAACTAGAAACGACAAATTACATCCATGAAATATAATTTTGTTAAATGAAATCCTTTTTTGAAACTCCAATTGTAAGAAAATTCACAAATCTCCAAACTGTCTGTATTTAGAATTCATTTTAACTGAGGTAAAAGCTCTTTAAGATGGTAAACATCAACTTCAGTGATACATGATGATGAAAAAGAAGCTAAATTGTCTAGTTAATTTTCCTCTGTCTCTCAGCATCAAAACACTAAATTCCAATTCATTTGGTCTTGAAACAGTCAATGCTTCTGCTTAGTACATATATGTACATTATATAGAATTGCTGTCTTTTTTCTACTTTTCATGGACATATTTGGTGGCTTTCTAAACAAATTTTAATCAGATCTTCCGTAATGGCCATGATCAGTTATAAGGAGCTTTCTACTGCAGGTCATCATCCCTGAAATAAGAAAATACAAATATAATATATATCAAATGAAATTTTCAACATGTGAAAAGTAATCAAAAGTTAGTGCAAACATATTTCTTCAAGAAGTTACTGTTAAAATGCTAACAAAATAATTTCCCTGTCCTTATTTAATAATGTCTTCATTCATCATTTGAACAAGGATTTCATTTTCCACACACATTTTAATAAGGTGCACTACATGTACTTTTATAAAACTTTAAAGTTAAATGAAAAATAAACTGTTATCACAGAGATATGTCTCGCCTTTTTGTAATTTTGATAATGCAAATGTTGAAATTAAAATAGCAATACTTTAACATGTAAGTTATGCAAATATTCAAAGTCGATGAACCATGACTGAAGGTACATGGCTAAACAATCTCCATGGAATGAGATGTGCCAATGCTAATACAACTGCATACCAAATACCATTGACTTATTATAAGTCGTTCCCTTTAAACAAACCTAAACACAAACATTAACTTGTAAACTATGTATAAGTTTCAAAGTCAATGAACCATGATCAGGGGTGGGGCTATATAATCTCCATGGAAACGATACTTGCAAATGCCAATAAATTTGCATACCAAATATCATTGACTTAACATTAGCAGTTCATCTTAAACTGATCTAATCACAAACTAATACATGTAAACTTAGCAAAAGTTTCAAGTAAATAGACCATGACTGAGGGGGCGGGGCCAAATATTCGCCATGGAAATGAGATGTGCTAATGCTTATACAACTGAACACCAATTAACATTGGCCTACCACTAAAGGTTCCCCTTGAACTGACCTAATCACAAACTGATACATGTTAACTTAGCAAAATTTTCAAAGTCTAGACCATGACTAAGGGAGCGGAGCCAAAAAATCTCCATGGAAATGAGATATGCCAATGCTTATACAACTGCATACCAAATATCATTGACCTACCACTAGTGGTTCCCCATAAATTGACCTAATCACAAATTAATACATGTAAACTATGAAAAGTTTCAAAGTCAATAGACCTTGACTGAGGGGGCGGGGCCAAATAATCTCCATGGTAATGAGGTGTGCGAATGCTAATACAACTGCATACAAATATCATTGACCTACCACTTGTGGTTCACCATGAACTAGACCTAATCACAAACTAATACATTGTTGACGCCGCCGTCGCCGGAAACAGCATACATATGTCTCGCTTTTTGACTCCGTCAAGGCGAGACAAAAACCCAGATGTGCCTATATAAGATGTATTATGTAATAAATATTTAAATTTATGTATTAATGTTAATTTACTTTGTTTTGTATCTCCTTTTCCGACAGGAATACTTCAATATCAATATCAGTAATCCACAGCTAAAAAAATTTTGCTAGCAAGTTCAGTATATTATTGTATTAATATCTATCATGTCTGTGTAAATAAATTTCATTGCTGGTTCAGATACTTCATTAACATTGATTAAATTAAGAAATTATCATGATTATTGGGTACATTTATTTTTGCAATTTTTGAAGAATGGACAAAAATGTGAGATTTATAATTGCGATTTCAGAAAAATCTACGTACTTGCACAGTTATATGTATAGATTTCAGAATGTGAGTTCCTTTTATTGCGATATTCAAAGTTGCCTCATAAAAACATTGCAATAATTTCTGAGTTCACATCATACAATATTCTTACAATGTACATGATGCAAGAACAGAAATTTATTTGCACAAATTATAAAACAGGAAGAAAAGCCAGGCTCGCTAACATGTTTAACCCAACCACATTCTGTATGTACAATATATGTTCCTGGAATTCAGTGGTTGTCGTTTGTTGCTGTGTTACATATTTCTTTTTCATTCATTTTTGTTTACATAAATTAGACCATTAATTTTCTCCTTTGAAATGTTTTACATTTGTGATTTTGGGGCCTTTTATAGCCAAATATGCAGAATGGGCTTTACTCATTGTAGAAGGCCATTCAAAGACCCATAGTTGTTAATGTCTGTGTCATTTGGACTCTTGGGGAGAGTTGTCTCATTGTACAATAGTTAGCTGATATCAGGATAAAACAATTTACCTGTCTATAATAATAAAGCTCTCCAAATCAAACCATTACTTTATTTCATCAAAGCTGGAATGGCATACTGTATCTTGTTATTGACAGGGGAGCTAAAAAAAATAAGAGAAAGTAATTATTTAATTACATATAGGTACTTTTTTTAAAATAAGGAGCATAAACATATATGTATAATGATTCATATAATTTTTAAAATAAAGAAATTACGTCGGATTTCTAGAATTGCTGCATCCTATGCTAAATAAAGAGCTGTGTTAAAAAAAAAGCCACCCCCCCCCCCCCCAAAAAAAAATAATCTAAAACAAACAAGTGAATCTGTGAGCTACTAATATACCCCCATACCCTTAAAGTAAAAGGTAAACAAAGGTTGTTGAGTGATGAATCTGAAAAAGCATCACACGGTATAGCTGACACATATAAACCCTGAAACCAAATTTCAGAAATCCTTGTAATGTTCCTGAGATGTACAGACAGAAGTAAAACAGTATACCCACCCCCACTTTTTTAAAGACTAAAAGTGGGGTATAAAATTTAAAAAAAAAAACTTGCACACAGTGGCACAATTCATGAATAATTCTTATGAATAAAATCCCATAACTTGAATAAGTAAAATATGTTCCTGAGAAAGATGCAACGAAAAATATGCATGGGACGGAAGGACTGACTGGCTTGAGGATGTACAGACAGAAGTAAAACAGTATAAAAATTAGAATAAAAAAAATTTGCGAACAGTGGCACAATTCATGAATAATTCTTATGAATAAAATCCCATAACTGGAATAAGTAAAATTTAAAATATATTAAAAATCGTAAGGGAGCTTACGTTACATTTCAGCAAGTTTCATGAAAATGTGTTTAAGCGTTTTTGAGACATTGTCCCAAAAATGCGATAATTTCGACCCGTTTTTATGAATAAAGTCCCTATACTCCAAAACCAGGTATCAAACATATCTAATAGAAATGGAAAGGAAACTTATGTCAATAAATTTAAACAATTCACCAAAGTTTCATGAAGATTGGTGAAAGCTGTTTTGAGTTATCATCTGAATGATTCATCAGCAAGGAATTGCTCCAAATAAAAATATATTTCTTTCAAATATGTGTGATAGCTGTTATTTAATTTATGATTATCAATTTTTGTTTAATTTGTGTTCATGGTGTCTGGTTCATTTTAACTGTTACGCTAGTTGGTCCATAACACTTGTACATGTCATAATTTTTTTTTCTCAGCGGTTGGTGGTAGACTTGCTTTCAGAGCAATAAGAATATGAGACCCCACTTAATCTATGGGTTCCTACAGAGCTGTGGCCTTTTCTTTTTATAAATTGAGTATGTGATTTGCGTACTTTAGTGATTCCACAAACTGGTCTGTTGTCACAGAATAAACGACTTTATTACAAATGGGGCTTATTTCTGCCTCTCTGACTAGTGGTCTCCCAAAGAAAATTTTATAAATGGGTCCCTTCTGTTTACCGGGGAAATATCTTTGAGTAATGGATTTAATTCCTGCCAACAGGGATTCAATTCAGATATTTTATGTAATACTCTGTTTTTAGAACGATGATGCATGCAGTGTTCTATTCAATTTGAATACTGTTTTACTTATATATATATGTAAGACTCTAAAGTGAGATGGGGACGCTAAAACGCGATGGTCACGCTAAAGTGAGATGGTTTGATACGCTAAAGTGCGATAGTCTGTGTTATTAAATGGAACACGCTAAAGTGAGTTTGTTCGCGAAAGTATTGACGTTTGCAACATTAAATCACATTATGACGCTACAAGCCATTTGTACAAACAAAAATGGACATGCCGGTAAACGAGAATGTTAGTGCAGATAAAGATTTTTAAATAGACAAGAAACAAATGATGCCAATCCGGAACATTTTTGGTCGGTGCTAGAAGAGTGTGTATGCGGAGGAGTTACTTCCCAAAAAATCATCCACAGTAACAGTGTCGGCGGGGACAAACATGATTCTGTCAGTATACTGGAAAAAAAATACTATATTTTCTTTTCATAAACATAGACTGGAACTGACGTTAGTAAGGGGAAGGTGTATACCATAAAAGAGAGCGAAAATGGCAAAATACACCAGGTGTCGAAGTATTTAATTCGTCCCATGTCATTTACTGGAAAAGCATATAGCTCTTCAACTATTTCAGTACTAATACATCCTCGGATTTCAAATGTTTGGCTTTGAGCGTTCCTGATGAAGGTAAATCCAGAAAAGCGCTTCGGACGCATGAAATTATTAAACGTTTTGTTTTCAATTTTTTACTTGCGTGAAATAAAAGCTACTTTTTAACTTTCTAATTGAATAATTTTGTAAAAACAATTTTTTTAAATATGGTTCGTCAAGTCTGTAAAAGAGATGGATACGCGTCAACAAGATAGTAACATAACGACCAGAGGTGTAGTATCATAATATGATTGCCAATGCAACAAGTCGCTATCCAATGCTAAACGTCATTAATGTAATTAACTATAACGTCATTTATGTAATTAACTATAGGTTACCGTATGGCTAACCCCGCAGATAGTATTCTATAACGACCAAAGAGTATCAAAACGACCAGTGTATAACAATTCAAACGAGAAAGATAACGGACTGATTAATATACAAAATAACCAATAAACAAAAAAAAACAGATGAGAAGATGTGGTGTAATTGTCAACGAACAAATATCCACCAAAGACCAAATATCGTTGATGTATGCACCTAATAACGTTATGACCTTCAATGTGGAGCCTTGGCTTACGTCGCATAGAAAGCTATACAGGATCACGAAATGACTTGTGTAAAACAATTCAAAAGAGAATAACAACGACATGATTTAGAAACAATACAATAAAGGAAAAACTAATATGAACACAGCAAAAAACAAAAACCATCGCCTGAATCCCATTCCTGTTACACCATCGCACTTTAACGTGTCATCTGATCGCACTTTAGCGTAGATCATCGCACTTTAGCGTGACCATCGCATTTTAGAGTCCTACATATATATATATAAAAAGAATATGTCAAAGTAGGCAGTCTTGATGAGCAAACTACATATTAATTAGTATAATATTATTGTGTCATGAAAAGCTTCTTCAATTTTTTGCTGCGATTCCTTCCTAATAATGACGGTCATAGGAACATGAGAAAGGCGTCCCAGTTAATCATTAACAAAGCCTTTCAAGAACTTATAAAATTATTTTGACTATGTATTAAAAATTGTTCTATTTAGCCAGCAATTTAAGTACATAAACTTGCAATTGGTTATATATATATTTCTGACTTGGTAATGATTTAAAAAATACTGGTTCACAGATAATAAGATAATTTATTCAAGGTGCACAGGCTTTTTCCAGAGAAAGACGCACTGTCCAGGATATTTCCAAATAATTACCCAGATACTCAGCCTTCTGCAGTCATTTTTAATGGACATAAAGATGTAATCATATTGCTGTCACCTTTTAACTTCCTTAACAGCTTAAGTTGCATCCGATTTCAAAACATTATTATTTATAGTACATTTAAATTTAAAGTTCTTTATCACATACGGGTACATGAACCATAAATATTCAATAGAATTGCAAAACTTTTTTGACAAGCATGAGAAATAAATTGTACGACAGGAAACATGGAAATAAATAAGGGAAAACATGTAGCACGCACATCGAACCAAACACGAGATACATGTATTGAGAGGTCAAACGTCAAAACACGAAAGCAAGTGAAATAAAATATAAACACTGGGTAAATAAAAAACATTGCATAAAATTAACCCTTTACCGCCCTTTTAAATTCAAAGTTGATTAATACCAACAGCTCTAAGCAGAAAATAATATAGTATGGACTTCACACTGATTAAATGGTGGGAGTAGAAGTTGGAAAGAGGGGGGGTAGTCCAAATAATTATGACGTCTTGCAAGGCTTCCTTTTGAGCAGGTTTGTGGGCCCTGTGTTACAAATTCAGAGCTCCATGCTTTGAAAGTAGGGGTCATGGCTCCAGCAATGTGGGTGCCGGAGAGCATGAGAGAAGTGAACGGTGGAATCCCCCCCCCCTTTTCCCCGAATGGCAGGTACCTGATAAACGAAAATTAGAAACGAATTTCAGGGTAAATGTTGAGAATGGGCTCTCGGTATAATGGAGGGATCTTGTTTATCGATATTCTGTTCATTTATTGACCGGATTCGATAAATTATTCAAATTTCAGATATTTGTTGCAGTCTAGTTTCGTTTTGACCACCATGACCACGTGTATATCATGCTTGCCAACACTGAACTAGTTCTTCTTCTTTAAGTTTCTAGCGATCCTTCAATTATTGAAGATTATTCGCCGGGCGTCGACTATAAAATTTTATAATTTACATTGTAGCAAGAAAAATAAAAAGAAACAAAATCAAAAAATCAAAAAAAATGTATGTACATTTGAAAAATTCCATTTAGATAAAACTATATACATTTGATAACAAAATAGTTAGGGATAGAAAATGGGGATGAGAGCAGATTCTTAGATCATACTCTTGAATCCCTGTACCGTACTGCATGATACTATTTGTTGTGGCAGATGATTCCAATATATAACTGTTCGTGGATAAAATGAATATTTATAACTGTCTTTAGATGTTTGTATTTGCCTAAATGAGTGTGGATTGATATGTCTAGTTCTATTGTCTAGTGGGATCAAAAGGTTATATGTAGGGACTGCAACAATTTCGTGTATAATTTTGTAGAAGAAGACAAGTCTGTATCGTAAACGCCTAATTCCAAGTGGGTACCAATTTAAGTCTTTCATCATTTCAGTAACTGAGCTGGTGTTATGGAAGCGGTTGCATAAGAAGCGCTGCTCTTCTCTGAACTTTTTCGATTTGTGAAATTTGCTGTTTTTGATGTGGATCCCAAATAGTTGAGCAGTACTCTAGTTTTGGTCGGACAAGAGCTTCAAATGCATGTGATTTAACTTTAGGTGAGGCTATTTTTAGGTTTCTACGAATAAATCCAAGAGACTGATTTGCTTTTGATGTCATGTTATCGATATGTTTGTCCCATTTTAAATTTGATTGAAGAGTTAGGCCTAAATATTTTGTAGAGTCAACTTTTTCTAGAGAGTGATTGTGTAATTTATAAGTGAAGTCTAAAGGTTTGCGTTTTTTAATTACACTGAGAATGTTGCACTTATCAGGGTGAAAATGCATGAGCCAGTCCTGCTCCCATCTGCCGGCCGCTTCCAAGTCAGACTGTAATGTATATGTGTCATTTGGTTTTTTAATTTCCCTATAAATAATACTGTCATCTGCGAACAATCTTAATGTACTATGTTCAATATATTCTGCCAAATCATTTATAAATATTAAGAATAAAATTGGACCAAGCACTGAGCCTTGAGGTACCCCAGATGTTACAGGAATTTTATTTGATGTTTCACCTTCAAGGACTACTGTTTGTGTTCTGTTTGTTAAAAAATCTTGAATCCAATGTAATGCATTGTAATTTATACCGTAGAAACCGATTTTATACATGAGATGGTGGTGTGAAACTTTATCAAATGCTTTTGCAAAATCCATTATTATGATGTCTGTTTGAATGTTTTTATTATTTGAATTTGCAAGATCTTGAATAAATGATATTAACCGAGTTTCACAGGAGCGAGATGATCGAAAACCATATTGTAAGTCATATAGTATTTTATTTTTTTCCAGATGTTTCATTATATTACTAGCTACAACATGTTCTGATAGTTTGCAGCAGATGCAAGTCAATGATATGGGGCGATAGTTTATAGGGTCGTGTTTGTCGCCTTTTTTGAATGCTGGACATACACTTGCGTGACGCAAGTCATCTGGAATCTTCCCAGAGTTTAGTGATGTTTGGAATATGATTGACAAGATGGGAGTGATAGATGTCTTACACTCTTTTAAAATTTTTCCATGGATGAGATCACGCCCAGCTGCTTTGTTGATATTGATGTTATTTAGAAGTTTTTCTATGCCCTGTTTTTGTATTTCAATATCATCATCTGTGGATGTTTACTGACGCCCTTATCTGGTATTGGATCATCTGTTACAGGTGTGAATGCTTTTTTGAACTGTTCATTTAAAATATTAGCTTTTGCTTTTTAATCAGATGTAAGTGTATCGTTTTTATCTATAAGTATACAGTTTTTTTATTTCTGAAGCGCATGATTAACAAAACAAGCAACGTATGTTTCATAAATAATACATATTTGGAGGCTCACACTTACTTTTCTGGTTAGATTTTCACATAGAAGTGAAAATAATTTTCGCTGCAAGGTTCTTTCCCTTCTGCAAACTACAAACATCTATTTGACGGCGATCGTCTACTGATTGGTTAATCTGCAAAAGGAGGCAGGGTCCACAAGCCGACAATCTCGTCAACAAATACAGCTATTGCAACTGTTCGCCATAATAATTAAAGCACAAACATACAATATTCGTGTTTCGATAAACAAATTACATAATATGGATACCCGTTTTTAGTTAACAGGCATGTATGTAATTTGATTTCATACAGTTTCATCGCGATAGACGCAGCTTACGGAATCTTCGCCATTAATGAATATATGAATACATAATGAGGTCCTTACGGGGTTATCTGCCCCTGACAAAATCTTATCGAAATTGCCTTAACATCGCTGCGTAGCACTATTAGGTTCCACGATCCATGAAATGTGAAATTGGGTCAAATATTAGTTTTGTTAAAATCTAAGCACTTTGTATTTTGGTGGGCAAACAATAATTTTTGACTGAGAATAATTTCATAAGTCAAATTATAACTACATGACAATTTTTATTGAAATACTATCAACAAAATAAATCATTATGTAACAAAATATATTTTAATATCAGAATTTTGTAATCTGGAAACAATTTAGAATGCATATTTTACCTATGTACATTTATAAATATTCATTTAAACAATAAAAATAATTCTCAAAATTTGAGATTTTCAACAAAAAGTAAGTTTAAACCAATTTTTTATTTTGGAATGTTACCTTCAATCATTTTGAAATATCTTATCATTTACATATCACTATTTGAATAAGGAACAGTTCTCCAATTTGTGATCTATCCCCAAATTAAACTGTTAATCTGACTGCAGAAAATTTAATACCTGCCAACTTTCACGATTAAGGCGATTTTCACCCCTTGTCCAAATTGAAAAGCGCTAAACAAATTCTTATTTGAATCTGACATAATTTTGAATTCTTGAAAATTGATAAGAAATGTATGATGAAAACTAACCAAACTAAAAAGGGTTAGCGCATGGCTAAGGTTAATTTTACTTTTAATGATAATTCAGAATGAACTAAACCCCCCCCATGTCTTACCCTCACAAATTGGGTTAGTTCAAGTCATAGGTTTCTTATTGATTTTCCAGATTTCAAAATTATTCCAGATTCAAATCATTTCTTGTTTCTAAAACATGATTTTGTGTAATTCTACTCGAAAAATTTGTTAGTTCCCGATTTTGAACTTTTGGAAGACAATCATGATCAGCCAATCAAAATCAGGGTTTCTTGTGATTATGCTAATAAGTCAATCAACATTGATGTTTCTCATGATTATTGGGGATTGCAAACATGGAAAAATTCGAACTTGTTTAGACCTTTTTGAGTTGTAATACTCTGTCTGTATGTCAGACATTTTAAAAATTATGATCATGGTAGACAAAATACAGTCTTTTATTTCTCACAAGGAATCAGATGAATGTTAATTCTTTGTCCATATTTTTTGACTGATATTCTAACTGAGTTATAGCAAAATGTACTATCTTCTAAACACAAAAATATAAGTACAAGAACCACGCAAATGAAAAGAAAATAGTAACCTTTGAAAATGATGTTGTGTACTAAATCCCAATGGAAATTTTCAAAAGTTGGCAGGTATGAAATTTGGATGGCATATCATATCTGCATCTTAAAGTGGTAGCAATAAAAAGCAGTTTCTCAAAATTTGAATCCATTGTGCGTTTCTTAATTTCAGGCTTATATTATCTGATCTCACATTGCAATTATAACTCAAATACTTCAAAGTTACTGTAACTTACAATCAAAAACATTTCTTGTACACATACTTACCTTTAGTGTATGTGTCATTTGGTTCTATCAATGGCATCCCTGAAACATATCATTTAAATTGTATTATCACATTTAATTGTTGTAATGAAATAAAGCCCTATACTCAACTCGTATATGCCCTTAAGAATCCTATTCCACCTTGATATCCAAAGTGGTGACATAGAGCCAAAAATGGCTGGCTCAAATATGATCAAAGTTACATAGCTATAGAAAGAATTGTCAATCAAAATGACCATATAATAAACGTAACTACCCATGATGACACACAATCCTACCAAGTATGAAAGCTTTTGGGTAAACAAGTCTTGCATCGAATAGATTCTAGTTACTGATATTCTTTTGGGAGGAGTTGCATTTTATTATTACATATTGCAAAATTGAAGTTGATTTATCTACCCTTTAACAATTGCAAACAGTTTTTTATTCCTTCATGCACATACTCAGGCAGTTCTAAAAAAATGTTTAAAATTTCATGAATATCTGTCTAGCTATTTAGGATTTTATGCTCACATGATATAAAATGAAGAAAGTTCATTGAATCATCTCCCAGTTAACATGTGGGAACAGGATTAAATTCCTTCATGCATATTCTCAGGTAGTGTTCTATCATACCTGCCAACCCTCCATTTTGAGTAGAAGCGTCCCGCACAAATGACGAAATTCCGGAAATTTCCCTCTTGCCAGTTTGCTCCTGTGCGGAAGTATAGAATCTCCCGCATTAGGCTATTTTAACTAAGAATGACCCCCGTTCATATTTCTCAAGATTTTTAATAACTGTCAATAGGAATAAACAAACAATGAGTGATCATTTGAAAATTTTGGAGAGTAGTTTTTATGTTCCAATTTATAAGTAATTGAAAACCATATCTGCCATGTTAACTCCAACAAGAAAGATGTTTTCGTCTGGACCAAGCGGCAGTGTAAAAAAATAATATAACTGCAATTTTTTCAATCTTTACTACCAAGTTAACTCGGCGATGAATCTTCATTTTACACACTATCAGATTACGTTTAGTCAACATTATAGTTGCTTCTGTTGGCCTGTACAATGTTAAAAAGCATGCTAAGAGCGAGACTCCCAATAAGGCAGTGCATGCTTATAACTCATGTTGCAATATTGAAGCAAGTAAATTGGATTATCTCCTCTTGATGTAAGGGACCTATTTTTGTTGTTACTAGTATTGTGCGCACAGTATGTATAAAGTATGTTTGCAGTGGCTAAAACGAAGGCCGTAGCTTAAACAGCACGACAGGTAGTTGGGCACACTATAAATTTAAGAAGAATTTCATAAATATTTGAAATAAAAATTGGGAGGCTCCAATTAATATATGGAGAGCAGACATATTGACTATGCAACAGTTACCATAGCAACTCAATGCATCTTTCTATATTTCAATCTATAGCTATGTAAAAGATTTCATATGACCTATTTTTTACCTTTCTGAATTTTGCAAATAAACGATTCAGTCTTGTAACAATTATCATCATTCCATCCGCTGCCATATCTATTGATCGAAACGCAATCCTCTTGTTGATATTTATCGTTAGGTTCATTTGTTCCCCACATCATGAAGTCCACTGGGGATCCATCAGACCACTCAAAACCTAAACATTAAAAAAAAATAACAGCTAGCAATTTCGGTAACTACCTTTTACAGACAAACATTGGTGGCAAATTCTAATTGATTCAATTAGATATGGAACACTTTGAATACTCTCAACTACTCTAGATTTATCATTAATCGTGGAATACCAATTTTCATGGTTTTCGTGGGTAAATGTAAATCACAAAGGAGTAGGTTCGATATGGCCCAAAAATGGCCCCCTTTTTTAGCTTAAATTTCAAATTAGGATATATTGACCGCTATCACAATGAATCATAGCTAAAACAGTTACTAAATAAGAAATAAGCCTTTTTGTTGAAAATTTACGTTCCTGCGTTTAATTCATGACGTCACAATTAGTACTCATTTTGATTTTCCACGAAAATGTCAATGAAAATGGGTAAATTTCCATTGATTTTTGGACAGGAAACAAAGAGCGAATACATCGACAAAAAAAATCTTTAAATATAATGTTTGTAAAGACATTTTACATGTCTAACGTGAATATTTAGTTTGTCGACGCCGTGCTCTATGTTTCCTGGTCCTAAATTTGAATTTAGTTGAAATCCGGCCGATTTTGTCAAATTTCGCCAAAATCTCTTATCTTGACCTATTTGGGATGTAAAAATCAACGCTTTAGAAGAAAACTTTGACACAAATAGTTCTATTTAACTTTCTCACATGTCTTTAAATCAACTTAAAACATTTTTTTATCTTGAAACATTAAACTTTATAATCGGGGCAAAATATGCCCTTTACCGAGCTTACTCCTTTACATGATCAAGGGAAATACAAATTTTCTACAGGCTTAAGCTTGTATGCCGACTTTGGTAAAATATGAAATCAAATATCAAAGAAAATACAATTTTTGCTCAATATAGGTAAATAAATAGATCCATAGTAATTTTTGTTAGTAGAAAAAATATGCAAATTTAACTTGTCTCTAATATGTAAACCTAAGGTCTTCCCTTATATCAATACATTTAGCAAATTAGAAAACTGCAAAAATAAAACAATGTAAAAGAATTAAAAAGTAAACTTACCATTTTCTGAATCTCTATCATTTAAACCAACCCAAATGTTTTCATAGTTACGATAACTAAAAAATATAGTTGAACTACATGTATATTAAGAGCCTGTTTACCAACACAAATGTATAGGACAATAAAAAAAACTTGGTCTAATCTCAAAACTGGCTTGATTTTAGGTAACTAAAATATATATATTAACTATTTTAAATTCAAATTGATTGATTTATTGTTGGTTGCTTACCATGCAGTGGCAAAAATTACATGCATGTTGAGGTCGAGATCATATTAACAATAAATATAGTAAGTAGGTGCTGTCATAGACACTGTCCGTGATGAAGGTTTGGGAAATTTTTACTGGCACTATAAAATGAGGGTACATTGGAAAGGGATAGATTTTTATTTTGCAAAAGCCCACCTATGGACCCCTCATTGAGTTTTTGCAAGGGTTCTTAACATGCAGAGTGCATGGCAATCTCTCAACACAAGGCATACGATTCAATGTCCCTATATTCTGACTGGACGTGGCTGCATACTTGTAAATCCTGCACACCCAAACAGCCTCCCAACTTTTGCAAGGGTTTTACTGCCAGTCGGAAGAAGACTAAAGTGATATTTCTATCCCTCAGTCAGCTTTGGTGGCTATTTAAAGAGAGCATATGCACTAATATGAATGTAGTCTAACATCAAAAACTTTGCCTTATTCCAAAATTGTCTTGAATTTCATTTTTTTGATAATGATCTTCCTTTTACCTTTTTTTTATTAATTTGTTTTAGTAGTCAGGCTTTTACAATCCCTGTAAATCACTACCTGACTAAGGTGTAAAAATTGTTTGATGAATAAAACGAAATTTGAATAATGACCACATTTTTTCTACCACTGTGAATATATATTATATGAATAACAAAATTATAATAAATATGGGAAAAGAACAATTACAAATACATACACACACTCTTGCTGTTGCATTTACATAACATACATCAACTTGTGTATTGCAAAGAAAATGTTCTTTGTAAAAATCTGCTCTTTATAAACTGTAAGTTCCATCTTTTATATGATTTGAATCAAAAGTAATTGTTACTAATCAGTAAAAATGTAATCTACAGGGGCCCGGAATTTTTGAAAACATTTGTAAGGATTTCCGCAGAACCCAATGTTTTGCCTGCTATTGTTGCTGTCAGTGTAAAAGTGTAATATTGACTTTAAAACGTGAGTTTATTTATCAGAAAATACAGAAATTAAAATAAAAATAAAAATTTTTATTTAGAGACTTTTTCTTGGTATTGAAGATTAGTTTCTGTCAAAGTTTCACAACGATCCATGAAGGTTTACAAATTTGTCATGTCAAAAAATTTAATCCCAGACAGTCTGTAAATGTTAACCGTAAAGAAATAAGTCTATCTATCAGAAAAAAATGGAAAATAAAAAAATATATTTTCAAAAGTTTGCTTCAGACATTATCTCTTAATCATAACAAGAATGTGTCCATAGTACACAGATGCCCCTCTCGCACTATCATTTTCTATGTTCAGTAGACCGTGAAATTGGGGTCAAAACTCTAAAATGGCATTAAAACTAGAAAGATAATATCATAGGGAACATGTGTACTAAGTTTCAAGTTAATTAGACTTCAACTTCATCAAAAACTACCTTGACACAAAACGTTAACCATAAACTTTATTTAACCTGAAGCGGGACATACGGACGGACGAACGAACGAACGACGGACGGACGAACGAACAGACGGACACACAGACCGAAAAACATAATGCACCTAGGTGGGGCATAAAAAAGCTTCTGCAAAAGTTCCATAAAATTCTATGAAGCTTTGACAAAGTATTTGACCTGTAACAAACTTTAAACCCAGACTGTATCAACTTCGTAACTAAAAAAAAATTAAGTCAATTTATAAGTAAAGTACGGGTAAATGAAAATAAATATTCTTAAAATTTTGTTCTGGATACTCTATCGTGGTCATTATCAAGCTTCTGTCCAAATTTCATAAAATTCCTTAAAGGCTTTGACAAAGTTATTGATGACTGAAAATTGTTTACCTCAGACTGAATCTGAATGTTGACTGGTAAAAAAAAGTCCATTTATCAGTAAAATACGGAAACATAAAAATAAATATTTTCAAATTTTGCTCTGGATACTGTAAATTTTCTAAAATTCCATGAAGGTTTGACTAAGTTTTTAATGTTTAAAATAAACTGTAACCACAGACTGAACCTAAATGTTGACGCCACTGACAATAGAATCAAGGATCGCTATGTCTCCATTTCACGACATAAATGTTGCAGGCTCGACAAAAATGAAAGTGATATCATTTTTCCTTGCTATATAATGTTCATTTCCCTATATTTTCTTATTTTTGCTACTAGCTATATAATTCTCGGTTTCTTTATATACAATTTACATTTTTATATATAGTTCTCATTTTGAAGGCCAAGAAAAATGTGTTTCTTAGACAATGTAAAGTTCACAAAATATTGTTTCAATTTTCGTGAAAAAGATTGCCATATAAAATGTGTTATTGGACATTCATAGAACAAATGCTCCATGGTTTCATCAGAAACCTTACAAAATGTACAAAGCTTTGAATCTTAAAGTTTGAATTTATACAAGAAAGTATTAGTTGCAATCATTCTATGCAAAAATTTGTATTGAAAAGTTCTTAAATAAGTGTCTTTACATGATTTTTTTAAAATAATATAATATTCTGACCAATCTGCAATTGTAATACCTAGTAATTCCTCCCAATGCAATAACTTTTCTGTTGACAGTTGCACATTTCTATCAACAATATTTTTGATAACAAATTTTGCCTTTTTGTTGAACAATAATCTTTCCAAAAAATTGTCAGTTAACAGTTTCAAAAGTTACAAGAGCAGTGTTCTCTTTCATATGTTCTCTCATATGCTTTGGAGTTTTGGCAATGAGACCATAATACTTCAAGAAATTATTTGTTTAGTCTCGTCGTGGTCCCATCTGACCAAAATTACAAAAATCCTTGGTCTCTAGGTTAACAAGGTCAAACAAAGACTGCACTTCCCTTCTCTGCCACTGAATGAAATATGGAAAATCTACTAGAAATTCAAATTTAAAATATATATCTAATGACAAAATATCTTGAACAGAAATATTGGTAGTAGGCTTTGCCACATAAAAGCTCGAAAATACATCCTTCTAAAAAGCACTGCTCAGACAATCAGAGATTTCTCTGGGTTTCTCCTTTTGAAAATGCAATACTATTTCTACCATACTGCTCAAGGCTTTTCAATAACAATTATTGCCAATTACCATATAAATTGGATGAAAATCGCTTTATCCAGCCAATCTTAAGGTATATATTAAAAGAATGTATATTATTCATATTTAAACCTCCTTGTGGAATATCTCCAATCAAGTACTTCGTCTAATTCTATCAGGTTTTCCATTCCATATGAGTTAAAAGAATAATCAATTCATTTAATTTTGACCCTGACAAGTTGGGTTGTGCAGTCAACAAGTGAATTAATTTTGGAAGCATCAAAGTATTGATACCAGTAATTTTTCCCATTAGGGTTAATTTTCTATAACAATGCCTGACACTTCCTTTATCTTTTTGGAGAAGTTAATTTCTGGCAAACTGTCAAGATCTAAAGAGAAATCAATTCCCCAAAGTTTGAAATTTGAAGTTTTGATTCAGGACAGAGAATCAGATCTAATTACTTTTTGTTCCCAACCCACACAGCTTTAGTTTTTGAAGAGTTCATTTTTAAGCCAGATACTTTTTTGAAAGAATTCAAACATTATAAAAACTCCCTGAATGATGTTTCACCTCCATCTAAAATAAGGAAAGTGTCGTCAGCATATTGATTCAAAAGGATTCATTTTCATGAACAAATATTCCTTTTATATTGGGGTTTGATCTTATAATCATAGAAAGTAATTCAACACCTATTACAAAAAGTAAAGGGGAGAGGGAGTCTCCTTGTCTACAGCTTATCTCCAAATTAAGGAAGCTTGAAAGATGACAATTATTTAAAATACAGCTTGATGCTTTCATATAAAAAAAACTTCAAACCATCTGCAAATAGATGGTCTAAAATTGACACTCCTCAATGCTTTTTTCAAAAAGGACCATTCGATGGAGTCAAAAGCCTTTTCAAAATCTACAAGTAGTAAAAGACCAGTTTTGCTATGTTTTCTAAATAGTGCATCAAATCATACAATAGACGTGTATTCTCACCTATAAATCTATCTTTTATAAAGCCTTTCTGACAGTCACTGATAATAGATGGTAAAACAGGTTTTATTCTATTACCAATGACAGCAGAAGCAATCTTGGTATCAGTATTCATAAGGCTAATTGGGCGCCAATTAGCTTAATGACGTCTATCTGTTTCTTCTTTTGGAATACATATAATGACACTTTGAAAATACATAAAATAACACCATTACAAACTCAATCCCAATTTAATATTCTTATACTTGTCTATATTTAGTATAAATAAAACACATCTTTTTTATTTTTTGAAAATTTACCTGTGATAATATAAACGTCCCAAAAAATACTTCACTGTTTGTGACGTTGATCCATTCATGTGACGCGCAGTTTACATTTTGTTTGTGGTGTCCTGGTGTGCTGTCGTAAATTCACGGGAGGTGTCCGTATTTTATTCTGCGTTTTACATGTTGTAATGTACTATTATATTATTTATTTATGTATTTCTCTGTGCTGAGTGTTCTTGCGTTTGTTTGTACTGTATTCCTGTCACGTAGTGTTGTCATTTTAGCGGTATTTTTAACATTTCAATATAAGTGGGAGGTTTGGCTGACCATAAAACAAGGTTCAGCCAACCATTTATTCTTAGATGTCCTGAACCAAGTCAGGAATATGGCAGTTGTTATCAGACAGTCCGTGTCTATGTATGTTGGTGTTTGCTTTTGTTGTAGTTCAGTGTTTCTGTTGTTCCGTTATTTTCCTCTTATAGTTGTTGATGTGTTTCCCTCGGTTTGAGTTTGTTACCCGGATTTGTTTTTGCTTAATCGAACTATGACTATTAAACACGGTATACAACTGTTGCCTTTATTTGATACTGAAATTTAGAAAATTTCCCCCTTTCATAGCCAAAATACAATGATCTAAAAAGAAAAAGTCCATTATCTCTCCAAAAGAATTTGTAAAAATCTACAGTATACCCATCTGAGCCAGGACTTTTCCCATTTGACGTAGACTTTAATGATTCTGCACATTCTTTAAAAGTAATATTACCCTCACACAATGCTTTCTGTTCTTCTGTGAGTTTAACATTGTGCTTGAAAAAGGATTCATCGTCACATTCCAGATTTTTACTTGAGTACAATGTTTAAAAAAATCATTTCTGCTTGTAAATCCCTAGATTGCTCTGATTTATGTTTTAATTTTTTGTCTACGAGCTCAGTTATAGTTTTTTTAATAAAATTTTTCTTTTCCAATTTACAAAAGAACTGAACACTTTTCCCAATTCCCATGCCAGTTAGCGTGGGATCTTAATAAAACACCTTCAATTTTTTTCCCTTGATGTTTTCCAATCTAACTTTTTCTGGTTTAAAGCTGCATGAATTTGACCATCTGGAGATATGTTCAAACAGTTTTCAAAATTTTGAATGTGATTTTCAAGTAAGAGTGTTGCAGCTTTTTTTGCATGAGAGTTTAACATTTAGAGGATCATCTATGTCCCCTGATTCATATTCTAAAACACTTTCATTTATACATGTTTGAATTTTTTTAATATAATCTAAATCTTGTAACAGTTGGGAGTTAAATTTCCAGTATCCCTTTCCCCGCTTTGCTAAACTGGCAGAGAAGGAGAAAGCAGTAACAGAATGATCTGTCTTATACCCAGGATTAATGTTAGTATTTTCACGAGTGAAAACAAATCCTCTGAAAACAGATCCTCTGTGACTAGAAAAAAAATCAAGCCGACTTTGTTTAATGAGTGAGGATTGACGCCATGTATATTTTCTTTAATTTGGATAACAAGTCCGCCAACGGTCAAATAATTCAAGACTTTCTACTATTTCTTCAATCTTTTTTTGTGAATTAGGGTTTCTATTATGAATAATATTGTTAGTGTCTTTGTTTGTATCTTGTACAACATTCCAGTCCCCACATAATAAAATGCTAGTATTTGAAAATGATGGCATTCTTTTATGTATATCATTAAACAAGAGTGCACACGCTGAAATGTCTCGCCTGTTTTACTCACCATTGATTTTATGTTGAAAATCTTAAAGATAAGGGTTTTACTACAAGTATCTCATAAACTTAACATTTTAAAGATTCATGACAATAAAGTCAAGGTCAGATAAAAACTGTCACATAAAAATGTGCACCTTACAATTATTCCATACACCAAATATGGTTGTCCTAGTGCTTATGGTAATTGAAAAACAGACCAAAACACAAAAACATTGACCAATGAACCATGAAAATGAGGTCAAAGTCAGATGATACTGGCTAGACAGACATGTACACATTACAATCATTCCATACACCAATTATAGTTGACATATTGCTATTTATTTGAAAAACAGACCAAAACACAAAAACTTAACATTGACCTATGAACCATGAAAATGAGGTCAAGGTCAGATGACACCAGCTAGACAGACATGTACACCTTACAATCATTCCATAAACCAAATATGGTTGTCCGATTGCTTAAAGTACTTGAAAAACAGACCAAAACACAAAATCTTAACATTGACCAATGAACCATTAAAATGAGGTCAAGGTCAGATTACACCAGCTAGACAGATATGTACCCCTTACAATCATTCCAAGCACCAAATATAGTTGACCTATTGATTACAGTACTTGAAAAACAGACCAAAACACAAAAAATTAACAATGACCAATGAACCATAAAAATGAGGCCACGGTCAGATGAAATCTGCCAGTCTGACAAGTACCCCTTACAATGATTCCATTCGCCACATATAGTTGACCTGCTGCTTGTAGTATCTGATAAACGGACCTAATCACGTAACTTTAACCTTGATCACTGATCCATGAATGAAGGTCGAGGTCAGGTTAACCCTGTCTGACGGACATGTAGATGTTGCAGGGAACCCATATACCAAATATAGTTATCATATTACTCATAATAAGTGAGAAATTCATATGACAAAAAAACTGTAATTTTTTTTCAAGCAGTCACTGAACCATGAAAATGAGGTCAAGAACAATGGGCATATAACAGACGGAAACTTCGTGAAAAAATGTATCTGCATACAAGGTATGAAGCATCCAGGTCTTCTACCTTCTTAAATATAACGCTTCATACAAATAGTTTACGCCGCCGGATATTAATACCTATGTCTCGCATACTGCGACTTACTTTGCAGGCGAGACAAAATTGAAGGTTCATCAGTACTAAATCCATACAAACAAACAAAAGTAATACATTGACTTGAAAATGATAAATCTAAAATAATATATTGACCATCTATATCAATAATAGAATTTTGCACTTTAAAATCAAGACCTTTTTTATACATAATACTGACACCTGCACTTTTGTTACTATGATGACTAACAAACCATGCATTTCCCCCATTCCTCTACCCATTTTTTTAAATATGTCTTTCTTACTATGGGTTTCCTGAAAGCAAATAACTGAAGCATTTTTGCTCTTTGCCCAATCAAAAACATCTGTTCTTTTTTTTTAATTAGAAAAAAAAACCTTACATTCATAGACAACACTGTTACTATATTATCCATTATCATATAAAACAAAACAACATTTCAAACTTGAGCAGACCATTTGTAACATAAAAACAAATACACTATCATGATTTATACAATCATGCACATATTCAACAAGAAGATGACACTTTGGAATAAATACCTGTAAAGTCATTTTTTACAACAAAATTTCATTTACAGTAGGGCATTATCGTTATTTACATTATAAAAATAGTTGTATTTTAAGGACAACGTTAATTAATTGGTATAGTAAATCTCCCTTTGATTTGTGAAATATTTTGAGTTATCTCTCTTTAATAAGTATAACTTTTACTTAACGTTTACAGAATTCTTTCATATCTTCAAATCTTTGTTTTTGAAGTTTAGCTGCACTTGTAGAGTTCTGATTAAAACAATATATCACATTCTAATTTTTACAGTGATATTGTTTATAAAGCCCATTAATTAAGTTACGGTTTATGTCAACGCATTGATCCTTTGAATAAACTTATTCTTACTTAGGTTATCAATTTAATACTAGTGATTTCTTTGAATATTGTTTTCATCAGTACTAACATTGATTTTGTTTTTGATAAATTAAAACAAAACTAAATATGTGTTGCTATATAATCATGAAAACTTATGCACTTACATCCTTTCTATACTATTCTCTCATATGTTGGCATACCCTTCACACTGAATCCATTTGATGTGCACTGATTGATACTTAAACTGTTCGAACATGATTTAATCATTAGTTTTGATGGGCTTAGAACAACCGGTAGCTTTCTGTAACTGAATACTCTTAGATTGGTACTGTGTGTCTTTTGTATTTATTTTGGTTGTTTTTATGTTCTTACCAAATCGTTGAGATAAGCCATTTCTAACTGATTTTTCTCGGTTTGTTCTTATATTTTGCTGCAACACTACTGTCCTAGTTAAGAAGAGGTTTCTGTCTCATTGGCAATCATACCACATCTTCTAATTTTTATTTTGATTAAACCTTAAAACAGTAGAAACATTGACAAACCCTCCCTTCTCCCAAGTAAAAGTGGTATGTCTTAAACATGTTAAAATTGGAATAAAAAGAAAACCTCCCAACTGTTGTCATGTTTAAATTTTGACAGCAGATTGTTTGAAAATAAACGAAAATATAATCTTTTGTTATTAATGTTTTCAGTGCATACGGGGATATCTATTATGAATGATTGTTTACCACAGAAACCACAAGTGTTAACCAATTTTCTTGTAATATAAGAATAAGGAGATGTGGTATGATTGTCAATGAGACAAATATCCAATGGAGACCGAATGGCATGGATGTAAACAATTATGGGTCACAGAGAAAAACCCATATGGTAAAGTCAGCTATAAGATGTTCTGACATAAAAACTGTGAAACAATTCACGCGAGATAACTAGAGGCCTAATTCAACTTACGATAAAAAAACAAATATAACAGACATGAACCAATATCACACTGAATTACAGGCTCCTGACTTGGGACAGACACAACTTATCAATTCTTTTCAATGACATGTAAATCTGCTTAAAAGAATAAAATAAGTGTAAATCAAAGTATTATATCACCAAAAATCGTCTTTTAAGGGAAATGACTTCTATAAGGATTCAAGAATTTCAGACATGCTTACTATTTTGAAGGTCTTTGGATGCTGATCATTTTCAATTTTCTTAGCTTGAAAATAGCCTAAAATGCAAACATAATTGCATAATTAGCAAATCAAGGAAAATAACTCTTTAATGGAGTCAGTTGACAATTAATTATAATGCAATCAGCACTAACTGATAGCACTTAAAGCCAACATTTCTCAGGTGAAGCTCAAGAAATTTAAGGTAAACTCTTCTAATCAACAACCTCTGATTGCAAGAAAATTTGTTAACATGTACATGGATTTGGTTGTAAACGACTTTAACAATCTGAGAAAGAAAAAATCGAAAGAAAGGAAGTTAAAAACTGCATATATATAGTACCGAATCATTCTGTTTCTCAAAAAGTTGTTTTCTTCACTACTGTGAATACTGGCTAAATCAGCTCCTCTCTCGCGACAGAAGTCACGGCTTTTCATCCAAGTTCTTTGATCAGCACTCTTGTATATAGTCTTTAACAAAGAAAACACAAAACCAGTTAAGGTAACCGAACAAATATTGACCATGTCATTATTTACAAAGACCACGATCTTTTCAAGGCAAATTGTATTACATGATTAGAAAACTGAAACACTGTTCATCTAGTTTATTTCATTTAAGTTCAACAGGTTATGGTTTTTTTCAACTTGAGAACATAACATCGGTCATAAATATAAAGTTAATGCTGTCTGGCCACACTATAATATCTATAAACTAGAAAACCAGTTTTGATACAAACGGTCATTTTGATCTAAACAGCTCTTTAAGACTGAACATTAATTATCAAGTCATTTTCAGTCTTTCCGTCCATATTCCAACTTATCCACCTCAGTAAATGCGGTACTGTTCAGACAATTCACTGGGAGTCAATTAAGATCTGTTCAGTCTATATTCATACTGTTCAGCAGTTGTTATTTACCAGTACAGTAAAGACTTGACTGCAAGCGAATTCATAAATTGGACCTATTAAATAATCCATTTTCATCTTGTTTAAAAGTTATGTTAGGCAGTCTCAATGTCCTTGTAAAAGCCATTTTGACAAATTAGAATTTAACTAGATGTGTCAGAACAACACGAATGACCCCGCTCGCAAAAAAAAAAGCTTAAACCATTTTAAGGAGTAGAAATTTGAAAACGAAAGTCTACAACTGTTATTTTCACAAAATAGTAGACTCACCAACTAAAAATCAGCTCGATATGTGAATTATTTTAGAAAAAAAGTCTGTATAACTGTTTAACAAAGTTTTCAGTCCAAAGTCAGTCATCTGGCAAAAACCATTTTAAGGCGTGGAAATTTGAAAACGAAAGTCTACAACTGTTATTTTCACAAAATTTTAAAATTCCAAAGCCCATAATTTCGGCACAAATCAGCAGAGCAGACCCAAACGTTAACTCCAACGGTAACTCGTCGTAGAAGACTCACATACTAAAAGTTAGCTAAAAATGTGAAGGTGTTAAGAAAATAAAGTGTGTATAACTGTTATTTTCACAAAATTCAAAAGCCCCTAATTTCAGTAAAAATCAGCGGAGTGGAACCAATCTTAAACTTGATCTGTAACTCATCATAGTAGTCTCACATACTAAAAATCAGCTCAATATGTGAAGGCATTTAGGGAAAAAAAGTCTGTATAACTGCTCGTTGTGAAATGACGGAATGACAGATAAGAGTAAAACTATATGGCCCGGAGGGCCATAAAAATAACAGTAACATTTCCCTATAGTGAACCTTTCAAAATTGGTCAATAACATTTCTGGGTTTTTGACTTTTCAGTTACTACTTAGTGTTCACTCAGCAACATGTCTCAACTCCTATGCAGCAACATCAAAAACTGTATTTAAAATGAATGAAAATTGGACTGGAGATCATACAGGTGACAGAGTTGTTTTGTCACAACTGGATATTTGAATATTTTCAGCTGGAGTTGGCCCTCAAAAATGGAGATTTTTTATCGACATTTTTATCAACGTTTTTAATTGTTCGTGTCAAGGATTGTATAGTATACAAATCCTTGATCAAGTTAATTGTCATGATAGTTAAACTACACATTCCCAATTTTTGTAAGATTACAGCATTACCATTAATGTACTAGTATTCTCTTAACTAGATAAAATTTTAATGCAGAACTTTTACTTTTGTCAAAATAAAATTAAAATTATTCCATAGCTTTTAATCTGATTCTTTTGAACTAAAATAAAATATTTAATAAAAACATTTTTTTTTGTATTCAAAGAAAGTTTTTATCCTTAAGGTAACATTCTTATATAATTTTGTATTCAATTTGTATTTTATTCCTTTTTTCAGTGATAGGTAATATTTGAGGAACACACATTTGTATTAGGCTAAAACAGAGGGTGTAGCTCCAAAATTAATTACTGAGTCCACCATTATATCACTAGTCCGAGATATTGCTGATATTAACCTATAGTATAATTTTTATAAAAATCTGGCAAGAATTGTACCTGTGAGAGCACTAACAAGACCGGACGGACAGACGGACACACGGACGGTCGGACGCCCGGTATTTCCATGTCCCCCTAGTAACTATCTAAACAAGTGGTTAATTTTAACACAACCTTTAAATCATGAAAATGAAAGAGGACAATTTGCAGATTTTGATTTCACAGATGTTGTGGAAAAAAGTTAAATAAAAAAAAATACTGAACTCCGAGGAAAATTCAAAACGGAAAGTCCCTAATCAAAAGGCAAAATCAAAAGCACAAACACATCAAACGAATGGACAACAACTGTCATATTCCTGAATTGGTACAGGCATTTTCTTATGTAGAAAATGGTGGATTGAACCTGGTTTTATAGCGCTAAACCTCTCACTTGTACGACAGTCGCATCAAATTCCATTATATTGACAACGATGCGTGAACAAAAAGTCACAAATAGGGATACAACAACAACACGAACCCCACCAAAAAATGGGGGTGATTTCAGGTGCTCCGGAATGGTAAGCAGTTCCTGCTCCACATGTGGCATCCGTCGTGTTGCTCATGTTATTACAAAGCCGGTAAAAAATCCAATTCGGTAGGTCACATTCGTGAAAAGGGAACGGGATTGTAGTTACGACATAAGGAACATATCCGATATCATCTGTATAACGGATATTCCATAACGGTCAACCAACTCGTGATGGCGTTCGTAAAATTTGAATTTTAATGGTAGATTTAAAGTTTCATACAGTGTATCAGAAAGATAAAAGGAAGGGAGGTAACTATTGAAAACACTAAACCATTGTTTGTACTCCCTTATCCCTGAATACACCAATCTCGAGTTGTTTTTTAAGAATGGATTACACTGGTTGACCCAAACTTTCAGTTCTTACTGTGACGTAATAACATAAGCATTGTGACATAGGAAATTTACAATAGTGCAATAATTCGAAAATTGTCTAGTTTTCAGATTGCAATGTAGTGGTTGTAGATGTAGATCTGGGTGTGGGAAAGTAAAAAAAAACTAGAGGCTCTCAAGAGCCTGTGTTGCTCACCTGTATCTACTGTGGTTTTGGAAATCATGTAAAATTAGGTTAAAATCATATAGATACCCAAATAATGATTGAGGCCAAGTTTGGTTTAATTTGGCCCAGTAGTTAAATTAAAAGCAGAAGATTTTTGAAAAGATTTACAAAAATTTCCAAAACATTGCAGAAAATAACTTTAAAGGACAATAACTCCAATAAGATGTCAATTGCCAATTGGTCATGTTAACTTATTTGTAGATCTTTCTTTGCTTGATATTTTTTCTGTTAACAGTATATCTCAATCTATAATGATATTTAACAAAAAATAAAAAAATTCCTTTCCTCCGCTCGAAAAATTATTTCACCCAGGGCCTGTATAATGCTGAAAATGCCTTTAAATGTTTTCCTGGAACACCCTTCCAAAACATTTGGGCAGGGGTTCCCCTGACCCCGACTAACCGCCGGGTCTGGGGGGCATTCACCCAATATAAATATGCTGAAAGAAAAGATATAATAATGGTTTATAGAAAAAGTAACACTGAATAATTCTGAAAATGGAACATACCAAGGAGAAATTATTAGCACCCCCCCCCCCTCCTGAAAAAATTGCACCCCCTGGAAAAAAAATCAAGTCATCCCGTTGTAGTCTTACAATAGTTACTGAAGACCCCTTACCATTATTTAAATTAGTTTTCAAGTTGTGACCATTTGAAATTGATTTTTTTTACATTTTTCCCATAGACTTTTATAGTGAACCCCTATGTTCTATTTTACCAATGGGGACTATGTTGGTTGTTAGCGGATACATTTTTCAATCAAGATACTCTTATAATAATTGTGGCTAAGTTTAATTCCATTTGGCCAAGTAGATTAAGAGGAGAAGATTTTTGTAAATGATTAAAAAAATTTACGAAAAAAAGTTAAAATTTTACTTTAAAGGGCAAAAATCCTTATAGGATCAATTGCCAATTTTGATCATGTTGACCTGATGAACATTTTAACCCCGTTATATTTGCTCTATTTGCTTTAGTTTCAGAGATATAAGCCAAAAAACTGCATTTTACCTCTATGTTCAATTTTTGGCCATGGCCGCCATCTTGGTAGGTGGACGCGGTCATCGGATACATTTTTTAAACAAGATACCCTAAGGATGATTTTGGCCAAGTATGGTTTAACTTGGCCCAATAATTTCAGGAGAAGATTTTTGTAAAAGATTACAAAAATTTACAAAGAATTGTGAAAAATTGACTATTAAGGGCAATAACTCCTTTCGGGGTCAATTGACAATTTTGACATGTTGACTTATTTGTAGATCCTACTTTGCTGAACATTTTTGCTGTTTACAGTTTATCTCTATTTATTATAATTTTCATAATAATAACCAAAAACTGCAAAATTTCCTTAAAATTACCAATTCAGGGGCAGCAACCCAACAACGGTTTGTTTGATTCGTCTAAAAATTTCAGGGCAGATAAATCTTGACCTGATGAACATTTTTATCCTGTCAGATTTGCTCTAAATGCTTTAGTTTCAGAGATATAAGCCAAAAGCTGTATTTTACCTCTTTGTTCTATTTTCAGCCATGGTGGCCATCTTGATTAGTTGGCTGGGTCATCGGATACATTTTTTAAACTAGATACCCTCAGAATGATTAAGGCAAAGTTTGGTTTAATTTGGCCCAGTAATTTCAGGAGAATATTTTTGTAAAAGATTACAAAAATTTACAAAAATTGTAAAAATATAGACTATTAAGGGCAATAACTCCTTAAGGGGTCAATTTACAATTTTGACATGTTGACTTATTTGTAGATCTTACTTTGCTGAACATTTTTGCTGTTTACAGTTTATCTCTATTTATTATAATATTCATAATAATAACCAAAAACCAGCAACCAAACAACGGGTTGTCTGATTCGTCTTAAAATTTCAGGGCAGATAGATCTTGACCTGATGAATATTTTTACCCAGTCAGATTTGCTCTAAATGCTTTAGTTTCAAAAATATAAGATAAAAACAGTTTTTTACCTCTTTGTTCTATTTTTAGCCATGGCGGCCATCTTGTTTGGTGGGCGCGATCATCGGATACATTTGTTAAACTAGATACCCTCAGGATGATTTAGGCCAAATTTGGTTTAATTTGGCCCTGTTGTTTCAGAGGAGAACATTTTTGTAAAAGTTTACGACGACGACGACGACGACGGACGACGGACGACGGACTCCAAGTGATGAGAAAAGCTCACGTGACCCTTTGGGTCCGGTGAGCTAATAAGCTAAGGGGATTACTATTGAAAACTTAAAATCAGGAGTTATCCTACCTTATAACAATAACCATTAAACCCCAACCAAGATGGAGGACAGAATACAGGTGCTACTGTAGTAGTTGTAGTTGTAGGTGTAGTGTAACCTTCTCTAGGATATTCACAAATGTAGGACTTTTCTAATGTACAGTTTTTGGTTTCCCATAATCCAATAGGATGGGTTGCTGTCATGGCAACACACATAGCATCTTCATCAATACTCCCTAAAATAAATCATTATTTGTCAATATTTTGACCATGTCTAAATATCAATAGAGAAGAAATACTTCTTGAAAGAATGGCTAGAATAATATAAGATTTTGTCTAATCATTAGTTTTTATCAACATAAATGAATGTATGTATATCAACAGACTACAAATATGTTCTGCTTTTTGTAGTCTAGACTCTAGTCTCAATTACACTGCCATTGTAATATAATATGACATGAAATGCTTCTTCTGATTAGACGACATCTGCAATCAATTCTATGGTTGAAGGTCTGATCAACAACATTGCGCCAACACAGATGATTTTTTTGGGACATTTCAAATTTTTAATTTGAAACAATTTATTACAAAGCATTGCAGTGAATAGAAATAAAATACCTGTATTTGAAGAGTTGCTGCTGTCAATTGGTGATTTCACAGTTGCAAATATTCCTTTTAAACTGCATTTGTGTTCTTCATATCCAATATTGACAGCGTTATACTTTTATTTTATCTTCACATGTGACATTGAACTGTTCTTTAAGGGTGTCAAATGCGATTTAGCAATGATTGCTTTGCCTATCCTAAGCTTCTGATTAGCTTTTGTTTTATAAGGTGTGATTGATATTACCACATTAACTGCAGACAAACAAATATTACCACATTCAATGCAGACAAACAAATAGTACAACATTCAATGGGTGCTATTAACAGTTTCGTATAAAAAAAAAAAACTAGGGGTTATTCCCCAACTAAAAATAGCAATGGAGGGAAATCCCTTTTTATTTACATAACTGGTGAAAAAGTATCATGTTTTTTGTAATTGATGGTAAAAATTAGTTAGTAAGTTTTCAATTATAAAAGGTTGAATGATTAAAATAATTTTAAAAATTAATTTAAATATACATGTTTTAAGAGGAGACAACACTGTAAACTTCCTGTTTTATTTTTGGTAGCGAAAATTGAAAACTTATTTGTAGCTACTGTAGCTCTTGCCGAAGCAGTCAAGCGTACCCTGAATCGAGAATTTTTTAAAAGACCAGGTAAAAATCTATGAAATTCATACAGTTTTAATTATCTGAAATGTGCCTGTATCATGCCTACATCGGTATGCACATGGCCTGATTTCAGGTTTTTTATGTTGAGATTGGGCATTTTATTTTTCATTTTCTCGGGATAGAACTTGTTTATTATGTTAAAATTACACTTTAGTTTTATTTCATTATAAACTAAAGAAAATTCTGATTCCAGTGATAACTAGTTTTATACAAGTATCTTTATTAACAATACTACCACTAAGAATCACTTATGCATGGTCTTTCAACATATGACATCATAAAAAAAAACTGTTGATTGCACCCTTAAAGCAACACACATATGATATCGTGAGTTTCTAGCATAGAAATGTGTTAATGTATGCAGTAAAACAATTCTGAAAAATATTGTATGGCATGTATACATTTATTTCAAAGCATCAGTTTGGTATATTTAATGCAAATATTACAGATTTGAACATAGCAACCAGATATAAGAAAACCATACTCTGTACAAATTTTGAAGTTTTTTCATCTTTGTGCGACAACATGATATTTTTATTCACTCTCTCGTATAATTGGAACCAAAAATTGCACATAAAAAGTGTAGAATTTTCCTACTTTGGTCTTTACTACTGATCAGTGCAACATACATTTTTATTCATTATCTTATATATTTGGTACTTTTTATAGTCAAAAAGCTACAAGAGTGATTCCTAAGAAATACACTATTTCAACATTTTTCGCAACTCTGTTACAACTTAGTTCATATAATACTAGAAACAAAATATGTTTAAAGTAATTTTATTTATGCTTATTTCAAGTTTTCATTCTATTTATTCTAAAGAAACCAAATTTTATGATTTTTTCTTTGTAAAATTGATGAAAATGTGATACAGAAAATGTTTGGAATATGCCAGTTAAACTATTTGGCATTGGCCAATATACCAAAACTATGCGACATTTAAAAAGAGCTGTAGTTTCACTATTTATGGTCAAAATCTTCAAAATAATACATCATTTTATTTGGTATAATGTAAAGATTCAGAAAAACTGAGAATTATCTATATATTGAATATTAGGTTTAGCTTAAGGGTGCTATAAACAGTTTCATATAAAAAAAAACTAGGGGTTATTCCCCCGACTTAAAATAGCCATGGATGGAAATCCCTTTTTATTTACATAACTGGTGAAAAAGTATCATGTTTTTTGTATTTGATGGTAAAAATTAGTTAATTAGCTTTCTATTAAAACAGGTTGAATAATTGAGACAACACTGTAAACTTCCAGGTTTTTTTGGTAGTGAAAATTGAAAACTTATTTGTAGCTACTGTAGCTCTATCCGAACCAGGCTAACGTACCCTGAAGCGAGAATTTTTTAAAAGACCAGGTAAAAATCCATGAAATTCATACAGTTTGGATTATCTGAAATGTGCCTGTATCATATGTACATGACCTGATTTCAGGCTTTTCATGTTGAGACTGAGCTTTTTTTTTTTCACTTTCTCGGGATAGAACTTTTTCATTATGTTAAAATTACACTTTAATCGTATTTCATCATTAACTCGAGAACATTCTGATTCCAGTGATATCTAGTTTTATACAAGTATCTTTATTAACAATACCACCCCTAAAGTTCACTTATGCATGGTCCCTCAAAATATGACGTCATAGAAAAAACTGTTGATTGCATCCAATGCAGACATACAAATAATACCACATTCAATGTAGACAAACAAAAAAACTTTGTTAAATGCAAACAAACAATTAAGATTACCTGTATGACTCCTGGCCCAAGCTGTATATGATACTGGAAGACCACTAGTCCAAGAAACCATGGCACCAGGGTTAACATCCTGGGTAAGACCAATCCAATAGTGTCCAGATTTACCAACTATCTGACTAGCTAAAAACAACTGTGTGTACCTGAGTCATAATGAATAAAACATATGGTCAGAATGAATGGGGAAAAATCATTTAGTGATAAATATAACATACCAAAAATGAAATATTCCATAAAAGTAGCTTTTAAAACTGTTATGGGATATATTACCTCATCCATCATATTTGTTTACATACTGATTTAGCTAATGAAAATACAGATCTGATCTATATAACAGTCTTTATATAAGTTGTTGTCATTAAAAGTCAATATTGAAACTGGGTACATTTACTTTCATATTATCTAATATTGTTTAGTTGCAAAATGTCCATACTGAGCCTAAGCAAAGTCCCCAGTACATCATACATGGAGTCGAAAAGATAGATCTGAGTCTACAAGAGTAGATTATTTTTTTATAGCTCCTGAAGTATTCAAAAACTGAGTTTCATGTGACATTAGACCAATAGTATTACAATACACAGACCACAGCTGTGTTTCCTTAAAAATGAATTTAAGCAGAGGCCAAAAGGGAAAGGGATACTGGAAACTAAACTTTAGTGTTATACAAAATAAAGACTATGTTGAAATAATTGTGAAAATAAAGCAAAAATGAAAACTGATCTTGATAGTCTGTGGGATAATTTTAAAATTGAAGTTAGAGACCAGACAATCAGTCATTGTAAAACAAAAGTTAAGAATAGAAAGATCAAATCAGCAAGTTGGAATAAAAATTAACTCGGCTAAATAGTATCATAGACACACATGCAATGATCAAAATAATAATAACTTATTACATCAAGTAGAAAAATATAGGATAGGAAATAGGAAAACTCTATCATGAGAAAATAAAGGGTAACCAAATAAGGGCACAGGTAAAATGGGTTGATGAAGGAGAGAAAAATTCAGCATATTTTCTAGGGATGGAAAAATCTAATCTAGGCAGAGTAGAAAAACAATAACCCAGCTACATGACAATAAGGGTCAAGTTACAAGAGATCAAGAAAAAATATTAAGATAAGACGCAAATTATTATAAACATTTGTACTCTACAAAACATCCTGAGATAGAAGAAACAAAAGAAGTATCTAGATTGTATCAAGGAATATAAGAAATCAAATGACAGTGAAAGTCATACTTGTGAAGGAGTATTAACTGTTGATGAATGTACTGATGCAATTTTTAAATATGAAACGTAATAAAGCTCATGGGCTTGACGGAATAATTGTGGAATTTTACAGAAAATTACTGTTATGAAAAATGGAAGCTATCTAACATAAATTGACATTTGACAAAAAGAAATGGTGTATTAGTAACTGTTTATGATCAAAACGGTTCCTGATATATAAGTAACTCCTCAATATCAAAATGGACATATGAATAATGGTTTTCTTACGTGGGAAAAATCATTTGAGAAAAATATAAATTCTAAGTTCAAAAATAATTTGTCTTTATTTTTCAATACCTCAGTGAAAATAGATTGAAAATATTTAGATGGAAACTTATTCACTACATACTGCCATGTAATGAACTTTAGAAAAAGTGGAAAATCTATCTATGTACAATCTTCCATGTGGATATGATAAATCATTTCTTTTTGTCAAATGTCCATTTAGATCACTATCAGTTACTTATATACCATATTTCTTACATATGTTTATTTTAATCATGAGCAGTTACTTATATTTCATTTATTGTTGTCAGATGTCCATTTCAATCATGAGCAGTTACTCATATGCTATTTATTTTTGTCAAATGTCCATTTTGATCATGAGCAGTTACTTATACAACATTGTTTTTACAGATTTTTATTTTGATCATGACCACTCACTTGTTTTGGGGTCTGATTGTCTATTTTGATCATGAGCAGTTTTTTTGCACTGTCCATTGTTGCCAAAATACAGGCAAGGTTGAGAACTGTTATTTACATATTAGCTACTATTGCCAGATGTCATATTAATTCTGTAATGCTCTTTACTAACACAATGGTTATTGACGTCAACATTAAATTTGAGCACAGTTCTAAATTTCTTGCAAACTCAAAAAAAAAACGGATTTACTTACACATTGTTTATTGTAGCCAGATGTCCATATTGAACTTGAGCACAACCACTCTCTGCTGTTGCCCAATCTGTCATTTCATCATTGATTCCATAACAGTAAGCATCGTAACCAATGGTGTTCTGTAAATAAACAAGATGTTATTTGGCTTTCTTTTGTCCTTGGGTTGCTGTCTTATTAGAATATACTCCTCATTCCCTTTTATTCATAAGTGGTTTTTATATGATTTGCGTATCTACAAATATTAGAATGTAATTGGTCCATTAGAATTTCTTTCTTTCCATGTTGCATGAACTACATTCTAACCAATGGTAACACCCTGTCGATTTCACTGTGGTATTTCTTGCAGAGTACATGTACACATGAATAGAATCCTTGGGTTCCAAGAAAGTAATTGATGATCAGATTAATTTAACTCGCACCCAGAAATGAAAGTCTTTGGAATTTTATTTCAGTTTTTGAATTAATTGGCCTAGTTAACACATCAATACACTCTGCAACTAGTGGCTCTTAAAAACCTGTGTCGCTTACCTGTAAAAATCATCATTAAAGGGGAATAACTCTTATTAAGAGTTAACTGACAATTTCAGTCATTTTGACACTTTTGTAGATCTTATCATGCTGATAATTTTTACTTTTTGAAGTTTCTACTTATCTATTGTAGATTTCAAGATAATAGGCAAACAATGCATAAAAAAGTTAAAAATTATCATATAAGGGCAAAAAATCAAATAATGAGTCGACTGAAGATCTCGACCATTAAGGCTTATTTGTAGATCTTGTCTTGCTGATCATTTACTATTTAAAGTTTCTATCTTTTACAGTTTTCAAGATAATAGGCCAAAATGAAAAAAATGGCCATTAAAGGGCAATAACTTCAATAAAACGTTGACTTACAATTTCGGTCACGTTGACTTATTAGTAGATCAAGTCTTGCTGATCGTCTTTGCTTTTTAAAGTTTTTATCTATTTATTAAAGTTTTTAAGACATGAGGCAAAAACGGAATAAATTGGTAAAACTCATCATGACAGGGCAATAAATTGTAGCTCTAATAAGGAGTCGACAGAAGATTTCGGCAATATTGACTTATTTGACATGTTTGAAGATCCTGTTGTGCTGATCATTTTTGCTTTTTAAAATGTCTGCCTATCTATTATTATTTTAGAGACAATAGGCCAACATTGTTTTAAAAAGTAGCATTTTTTTCATATAAGGGAAAGGACTCCTATAAGAAATCGTTTGACTGTTTTGACCTAATTTAACAACAGGTAGAGCTCAACATTCTGATATTTTTTCTCCTGTCAGATTTTCTTTATTTATAGCGGGTTTTTTTTAAAGGCAAAACTTGCATTTTACCCCTATGTTCTATTTCTAGCCATGTCGGCCATCTTGGTTGACAGGCGGGGTCACCAGACACATTTTTTAAACTAGAAACCCTAATAATGATTGTGGCCAAGTTTGGTTAAATTTGGCCCACTTGTTTCAGGAGAAGATTTTTGTAAAAATTAATGGATGACAACGACAACAACAGATGACAGACGAAGGATGCCAAAAGATGAGAAAAGCTCACTTGGCCTTTCAGCCAGGTGAGCTAAAAATGTGGTCAATACCATTAAGAGAAAGCGTCTACGTGAGAAAACACATTTTATTATACGGCAAAACAACTGTCAAATTGGGGAAAAAAGAAGGCTCTTCCATTCATCTATATGAACAGGGTGTAGTGAGAGCAACTGTTCAAAGGGAATCAGAAAATATTATATAAATTTTGTCTTTCTTTGTTTGATGTTGTCTCAGATGCATATGAATCCTACATACATGCATATTTGCATATCAGGATCTAACAATATACTAAGTTTTATATAGACATAATGAACCATCTTTGAGGAGTTGCAATGACAAGGTAGAAGCTGGACAAGGACAAAACTTTTTAAGTTCAATGGGGCATTGCTCTAGAAAAAAAGAAATGGGCTGAAATATCTTACCCACTTGCACATCTACATATAAGTATCTATCAAAGTATCATCTTCCATGTGGAAATGATAAATCATGAACTGCAAAGAAGAGTTGTGATGACAAGGTTTTCTCATTAACTGTACCTACACCAGGACATGCAGTAATTGCTTCAAAGTAAAACTATCAATAAAATAATGATAATTCTTATGCAATAGATCATGTATCTCCAGTTTTGACTGGGTTAAGTCTGTCCATAGTTAACAATAGAAGTCATTGGTGCATGTGCATCTCCAGTAAAACTGCATTCGTGACTGTCAAATCCCCAATCGATGTTGGCAACTCTTCAAATACAGTACTGTTATTCCTTTATTGTGGATGTTTTCTTTCTTGAAAAACTTACATTGACACAACCAACAGCTAGTGGTGACTGTGTAACTTCATCTAAAACCTGCTTCCTCTTCTTACAAATAAATCCAGCATTGGCCATGTCACAAGGAACATCATTCCATTTTCCATTCTGTGTGATAAACAAGTTAGAATAAGTTATGGTATTCTTTTATCAAAAGGAGATATGGGGGTAAATATTAATGAGCCAGCAATGTAACAATATTATATAACAACTTAAGACATCTTGAAGTCATCATACAGTTTTTGATGATGAACAAATGCCCAGTGTGTGTGGCAAGTGGTCCAAATTTTTTTAACCCTAATTCTATTTTGTAGGTCTTTTTTCATCATTATTATGGCTTTGTATCACTAATACTAAGTCAAGTAGGTAAAGAAAGAAACAGGTCAATGACTTTATAAAGCCTTCAGATGATTCAAAAATTACTATACATTCAAGCCTTCAGATATCTTGCAAAAGACATTTTAAATTAAATGATTTGCACATTACTGTACATGTACAAACCTTCAAATGATTTTCAAATGACCATACACGATTTCAATTCACTTGCAAATGACAGTACAAACCAAATGTTTTGCAATGAGCAAATGACAATACAACTATACACACCTTCAGAAGAATAATAACACAATCCTCCCGTGTCTGACCATTCCAATTGTTGGGCTCAGATTTTGCCCATTTCGTATATTCGACAGTGCTATCATCTGACCATTTAAAATTCATTTGGAATGCAGTATCACTAAATCCAATCCAAAATCCACCATAGATAGCTGAAAATAGAAAAAAAAATCTTCAAGAAGCCTGTTTTGCCATTTTCGTCATATTCTGCATCGTAAACACTATACCGGAAATGAAAGGATATGGTGTATCAATTCATGTCACAAATCACACACACACATGTAAAAAAGAGAAAAGCAAAAAAACAGCACTTTTAATACTGTTCTTCTTCTTAAAGTCATAGTGTTTTTTCTACCTTTTTCATTTTCAGAACAAAACAGAACTTGCTAATACGTTCAAAAATAAAATCGACAATCAGAAACAACTTTTTCTCTTCTAGTCAGGTTTATTTCCTGACAAATGTGGTTCAATTTGCCCAAATAACATGATAATAACAGATAACATGATAGAAACAGATAACATGATAGGAACAGATAGCATGATAGGAACAGATAACATGATAGGAACTGATAAAAATATCAATAAAATCAACAGACATCATACATATTCAGTGAGCAAAGATTATATTTAAAGTTTTGGACAGATGAGCTTAAAAATATTAATGATACAGCAAAAATAATTTTATTTTATTCATGAATTACAAAAAAAAATTGATTTGCAAGTTTATTTATCCTGATGGAAGGTTGACTGATGGAAGAATAGAACTGCATCAGCACACATGGGCTTTGTGATAGTGAGGCATATTTTTTTCGAATATCAATATCAATAGGCAAAAGACACATCATTTAGATAAAATCATACAACATTACCTGAATCACAAATTCCACATGACAATGGACAATTCTGTAGCATATAAGATGGGTTTTTGTAACATTCACCAACACTAGCCCAGTGGTCACACTCCACAGAATAATGGATGTTTTTACAATCCCGAATACACAAGTTACAGCTCTTATGACACGACCTTGCCATCCATACTGGGTTCTTCTGACATTCTCCTTGATCTCTCCATAAATCACACTGAGTATCATTGGAATGGATGTTGTAGCAATGAGCTAAAAATAGAAGTCAATTAATAGATTACAGCCTCAAAGTCACATCATAACCTGCCCATTTGTACTGGATTCTCCCGACATTACCTTTATCACACACAAAAATTCTGATTGTGTGCCACAAGTGGATAAAGATCTGCTTACCCTTCCAGAGCATCCCCAAGTTTTTGGTGGGGTTTGGGTTTTCTATGTTGTGTTTTGTATACTGTTGTTTGTCTTTTGATCATTTCTAGTTTTTTGCCATGGCAATGTCAGTTTGTTTTTAAATAATGAGTTTGAATGTCCCTTTGGTATATTTCGCCTCTTTAGGATAACAGATCCTTAGACACAACCTTGCTATCTATACTGGATTCTTCTCACACTCTCTTTTGCCGGATCTTTTAATATATCACACTGTGTACCATGCTTCAGGTTAATTTTGCATTTGCTTTTATTTGCATTTACAGGGTAAAACAGGGCAGTGAAATATAAACTGTCAAGTTTATAATTAATACTTTATGATCAAGTCTTATGCATTCAAATTATTAAATGCCTGACAGATAAGAGGTGAGACAAGTGGATAGTGATTTTGTTAGCATAAATTGTGAAGGGGGGTTGGCACCAACAAACTAGTTGAACCCTGCAACATTCTGTATGTGCCTATCCCATGCCAGGACATGTAATTCACCGGTTGCCATTTGTTCCTGTATATCATATTTGTTTTTCTTTCATTGTTTTGTACATAAATGAGGCAAATAGTTTTCTCGTTTGAATTGTTTTACATTTGTCATTTCAGGGCCTTTTATAGCTGACGATGCGGTATGGGATTGCAAATTGTTGAAGGCCGTACGGTGACATATAGTTATAAACTTCTGTCATTTGGTCTCTAGTTGAGAGTTGGCTCATTGGCAATCATACCACATCATATTTTTATTCGATTTAAACATAGCTTACTGATATACTCATGGAAGGCAGAGATTTATATATTGATGCACCTCAAATTCAACCTCATACTGCTATTGGTTTTAAGGCTGAAACAATCTTTGTACATACGCACAGCAAAGGCTGAGTTGAACTAAGAACAACACACCTTTAAGTAGAAGTGAATAATATATATAATCAATAAATATATCAATGAATATATATATTACTAAACTGCACAGGGTTTGAATGTTAGAGTCGTGCAATTGTTTTACATATGCACAGGGGAGACTAAGTGGAACTAAGGTTTTTGACCTTGAACTTTTCTCTAGGATATTCTTCCTTGTATGCAAAGTGGTGAATAAAATGTCAAATTCATTACAAAACTGTAAGGAGTTTAAGAGTCTAAGAGAGCTGAAAGGATTTGTGGCAGTCCAGACAGACAAGTTGATAAGTAAAGGTCTTCTCTCCATCAATAATTGAGGCCTTAATTTACCTTACTTACTTTTAGGGATTTGGCTTGTAATAAAATCCTGTTCTCCTTCTTCTGCAATCGAAGTTAAATCAGCGCCATTCTTCCTACAAATAGATCTGGCAGCATTCCATGTGGTTTTGTTTCTAGCAATCAAATAGCAGTTTGATTTATAACTAACCCATCCACCTGGACAACCATAGGTTTGGCCTAAAATAAAAAGGCATTTTCTCATATCTCCTTCCAAATTTGTTGTCCAAAACACAAAAAAGGTACAACAAATCGTCATTAAAGTGTAATCACTCCTATAATGAAGAGTGTAACAATTTCAGCAAAATTTTACTTTTTTATAGATCTTGTCTTGAGACTCATTTTTGCTATTTAAAGTGCATATCTATCTATTATAGTTTTCAATGTAAAAGGCAAAAAATGGTAAAAATCTTCATTACAGATCTAGAGCACTTACTCCAATAAGGAGTCAACAGAGGATTTCTGCCATTAGAATTACTTTATGATCTTTCCTTGCTGATCATTTTTTTATTTAAAGTTTCTATCAACCTTAATCAGCCTTGTAAAGTCCACACTGGTACATCGTCCACACCTCCCTTTTCCCCACGAGAATACAGGAAAATGTTTTTTTGCAACTCCTTGAACTTCTAATGAAACTCAAGTAAATCATGTGTGATCGTTTGTGGTATTTTCATGGAAAAGAGGTCAAAAAGTAGAAGTTGAAAATACTTGTAATTGATTCTAGAACACTCCAATAGTGTTAAAATAAGTCGAAATCATGAATTAACAATTTGGAAAGTTGTGTTGCATATTAAATTAATTACGGTGAGAGTGTTCTAAAAAACTTTTCTTCATAATTACTTCTAGAATATGACTTTGAAACTAGGACAGTTCAGTTCTTTAGTTAAATACTAATAAATATTTTCACAACATTAATAATTAACAGTTAAAACAAAACACATGTGTCAGTATGAAGCACCAACACGGAATGAATAACAAATTACATTTTGTAGTTTATACATTGTAATGCATTAGCTGGTTCCATGTTGATTTATATACTTTTTTCATTCCGGTAAATACAACTGGATACAAGTATTATGCAATGCTATCAAAAGAAACGAGTAATTTATAATGAAGCATTTAATTTTGATATTTATCAGTTAATATTGGATTTTGAATTGAAATTGTTTATATACCTATGTGGAGTTATTTTCTTTCAGAACGACAGGTCTTTCTTTAAAAGAATCAACCCGGACGATACCAAGTTCCAATGAAATTTGCTTTAAGGCATAAAATAATTACCTGTGTAAGGTCATTATTTTCCTTGATTAAAATTCAAACTATTATTTACTTAAACATTTAATTCGTTTGATAGTTATCGTGTGCTGTGGATAAAGACATAAACAATCCTGTCCTGTTTTTTAGACTTAATTACAAAAAATCGTCGTGGACGCACATTTTAACGTTCGAAACAAATAATGTAAAATTTTGGTCATTTATCGCTACAATAAAGGGACAATATTTGAGATGAATTTAATAATGCAAAACCCTTCATTACACTAATAAAACAAACTAGATTTAACACATTAGTGTGTAGGATTTTGAAAATCTCATTGAGTCACAATGTATTGGAAATCATACATTGACCTATGGATATTCGTTTTTCGTGTTATATGTACAGTACATGTATCACGATTTCGTGCTCTATTCGTGTCAGTTCTGAATTTATTATACTACATATACCTATACCTTTTACTCTATCAAATGATCAAATGACTAAATATTCTTATTTCTATAGAATAACAGCCACGTGCTTTATGATTGAATTTGGTTGGGGGGGGGGAGTATGATATTTAATTCTGCCAAAGTTCTCTGTTAAAAAAAAAATGTCATTCAAAAATGAAAACAATAATTTTGAACAGCTCGTAAAAGAAAATGTTTAAAAATAATCTGCTTTTCCGCGATGAAAATGTCACGAAAAAATTGAAAAAATAGGAAAAAAAACATAGCATCCCCCTTTCATAAACTAAGTTCATAATAAATTACTTACAAGGTGATTGTATTTTTCATACACGTTAACACTTCATGTGTGTCTTGCTTCATGCATTTAGTGATATTTCTTTTGTAACTGGATACTGATTGCTACAGCTTATATCTAGATTAGTTAGTAAGTTTTATTTCACATTTCAAATGAGTCGTAGGGCGTATTAAAACCAGAACGCATTAGAAAAGAATATCCCACTTTAGTGTGGTCAGTAAAATAGGATAGAAATCTTGCAAATGTTTGCAGAAAATAATATTTTTTGACGGTATATAAGTCAGATAATGCATATTTTAAGGTTTTTCTTGTCGTATAACATACCTCGGGTGTCAGGATTGCCCAAAGAAAGACCTCCCTCCAAACTATAGTTTGTAAGATATTTGGCAACCCCCCCCCCCCCCCCCCCCCCCCCCAATGGTAAAAATCATCATTAATGGGCAATAACTGCAATAAGAAGTCGGCTGACAGTTTTCATGATATGATATGAACATTTCTGTTCGATTTTTCTATTTAGTGGTTTTCAAGTTAATAGACAAAACTTGCTTCTTACTATTATGCCCTATTTTTAGCCATGTTTGACATGTAAGTTGGCAAGAGGATCATTGGACACATTTTGTTTTAACTAGATACCTCAATGATGGTTGTAGCCAAGTTTGGTTATATTTGGCCCAGTAAATTCAGAGGAGAAGAATTTTTTTTAAGTTGACAGAGACAAATATTTGGTCTAGTAAATTCAGAGGAGAAGATTTTTTTTTTAGTTGACAGAGACAAATGCCAAGTGATGAGAAAAACTCACCTGGCCCTTTATGCCAGGTAAGCTAAAAATAGGTCAAGCGCAATACATCTTAAACTGAAATTTGCTGCACACTAAAACAATTTTTGAAGGAATAAAATACATAATTGAAGGAAACTTGATGTTTCAGGAACCAAAGAATGGCTATATAATTTCAGTTGTCTTAAGGAATGGGGAAACAGAATTAAGTCCCTCAGTTGCCTTAAGGAAGGGGAAACGATTTAACTATCTCCCTAAGTTGCCTTGAGGAAGGCGAAGAAGATTCAACTATGTCCCTCAGTTGCCTTGAGATAGGGGAAGAAGAATTAACTATGTCCCTCATTTGCCTTGAGATAGGGGAAGAAGAATTAACTATGTCCCTCAGTTGTCTTGAGGAAGGTTGAAAAATAATTAACTATGTCCCTCAGTTGCCTTGAGATGGGGAAAAAAAATTAACTATGTCCCTCAGTTGCCTTGAGATAGGGGAAGAAGAATTAACTATGTCCCTCAGTTGCCTTGAGGAAGGTTGAAAAATAATTAATTATGTCCTTCTGTTGCCTTGAAACAGGGGGAAATATTTAACTATGTCCCTCCGTTGCCTTGAGGAATGGGGGAAAAAGTTAATTATGTCCCTCAGTTGCTTTGAGGAGGGGAGAAAAAAATCATTGAAAGAATATTTCCAGTATTTTGTTCTCATTAACTGCAGAAATATTATCACAATATGTGCTTTATTTGCTAATTCTTTTGTTGGGTGGCAGTATCAATCATGTCAACAGATTTAACTGTAAAACTACATATTCGTAAAAATAATTATTGTGTATTTAGCAAATTGGCTTCATCCAAAGAATTTTGAGACATTCACGATATTTAATGGCTAAATGCACCAATAAATGCATCACTTTATGTTGTATATGCTCTGATCTAATATCTTTATACCGGCAGTTAATACAACATATATGCAGGTGTTAGAAGTAACATCTTTGTAATGTTAAATGCTGATTGCCTTCAATCATTCATTACAGACTTGACAAAAACATCTTTTTGCTATTGCACAGATTTGATCAGTTGTCTAGTTATATATTTCAAAATATACAGCTGTAATCAGAAAAATATCCTACATGTAACTTTTTACTGTTTACTTTATTTCTAACCCAAAAATCAACTAACACTGAGATCTGATTTGAAGACCGCCAACATAGAAATTGTACCTTTTCCCTAATTATTTAAAAAAAAAAAATTAATGAAGATTTCAAAGAAGACAAGTGAAAATGTCCGTATAAAATATATTATCAGTTCATATCAAGTAACAGCAATTTCATTTCGAGGAAATGGGGGATAGTCATTAGAAATTGACAAAAAAAAATTGTCATTATAAATTGTTGCTATTTTCCATTTTTCCCCATTGATTTCCTAACACTGCTAAATAACATAAAAAATCCCATTTTTTTTGGTTTTAGTTTAAACGTTTTCATCTCTTCAATCTTTCCATTGTTTAAAACACTCGCACTTATCCTCTACCTCATAAAAGGAAATACAAGACTATATAAAGTCACATATATATCAATCACTCATTTACTTTCAAAACATTGATACAATTTGTATTATATAGTCACAGAGAAGTTGTCAAAAGTCCAATGACTTTTTTAAGACTGAAAACAAAACCTGAAAAAGACAAGAACAAATAAGAAAATGGAAAAGGCTTACTCAAAGGTAAGAAGTTTAGACATTATACCTAATTTCATGTTAAAAGTTGTTGGTTTTACATTTCCAAAAATTTTATTTTAAAATATTTCTTTGCATCTTTCATGATGGAAGCAAGCATATTGTTCAAAAGGATACCTTGCCTCACTCATACTATCACATTTCTATAAGATACCTTGCCACGCTCATACTATCACATTTCCATAGTATACCTTGCTTCACTCATACTATCACATTTCCATAGGATACCTTGCCACGCTCGTACCATCACATTTTCATAGGATACCTTGCCTCGCTCATACTATCACATTTCCATAGGATACCTTGCCTCGCTCGTACTATCACATTTCCATAGGATACCTTGCCACGTTCATACTATCACATTTCCATAGGATACCTTGCCTCACTCATACTATCACATTTCCATAGGATACCTTGCCACGCTCATTCTATCTCATTTCCATAGGATACCTTGCCTCGCTCATACTATCACATTTCCATAGGATACCTTGCCTCGCTCGTACTATCACATTTCCATAGGATACCTTGCCTCACTCATACTATCGCATTTCTATGTTCAGTGAACTGTGAAATCTGGGCCAAAACCCAAAATTAATATATGCTTTTAAAGTTCATATCATAATGAACATATGTACTAAGTTTCAAGTTGATAGGACCACAACTTTGTGTTAAACTACCTGAATCCAAAACTAATCCGGATACAGGAAGGACAAATGACTGACGAAAAGATAAATGCACATAATGGAAAAGAGACTATCAAATACAGGGAATCAAAATAATGAAGCTCTGAAAATCCTGCGTCACTCATCTAGATCTATGACCAATGTCAAACACTATCAAAGTATGTCAATCTCCTAAATCTATATTTATAAATTAGAATTGTTAATTGGTATACAGTTAAGATAAAGTGTCGTTCATACATAGTTATGAACATTTGAAACGTCTCTTTACCTCTACTTTAAACATGGTTCTCCAGTGAAAATGATTTTAGAGCTTTTTTGCTTTTGCTCCATATTCAGTTAGGGGAATTGCTTATAAAATTATTATAAAATGGTCCTGTACATAATCCTATTGGTATTTTTCACATATGCTTTTTATCCTTTCAATCGTTTTTTTTTTTAAATATTTGCGGAAGTTTTAATTTCGCGATTCAACTCTACTGCGAAGCTAGCGAATATCAAACTGCCGCGAAAATTGTCCAGTTCACAGTTTGAATGAAAATGTGGTGTAAAAGTCAATGAAACAGCACCCTACTGGAACCTCCTACAAATACCACAATGAATAAAAAAGTGGGGTAAAACTCAATGTCATTCACAATTCATAAGTAGAATTTGTGAAAAATACCAGTCAACATGGTCAAAACAAGGTAAAGAAATTTTTTCTCAGGAACCTTTTTTTTCTCACCAATACCCCTCTTGAACATTATATATCTGTTTAAATACACGGAATAACAATTGAGATTTATGATATTGAATATCTAGTTGCATTATCATTTCACTATCAGGACACAAATAATTAAGCATCTCCGTGAATGGAAGTAGAGACTTACGTTCTGGCAACTTCAAAGATACAAAAAAAAGGGTTAAAAGAAGATATATTCTTGTGCACATTACCATGTTATGGTGAAATATGAAAATAAGCTGTTGATAGACTATTTCTCGCTTTTATTTTATTTTGATAGTTTAGTGCAAATGTTGAAACTAAAATGGCAATACCTAACATCAAGTGATGGCAATAGTTAGCATGGCCCTTTTGTCGAGGACGGCTAAAACTATCAATATATTAATTACCTTTTCCAATTACAGGTGATGTTGTTGGAATTAGTGGCAGGGTTGGTGCAGCAACTAAAATGAAGAAAGAATATTTTCAGAGCTTATGCCATACCATGCATTCGAATATTTACTTTTAGCTTATGAATAACTAACTTTTAAATTATGACTAGCAACAAACTGTTTGGAACTAATGTTGTGTTAATTATCTTAAGTCTTTTAAATTCATGTACAAGTTTTCTCTGTTCATGATGATTAAGATCTTGATAAATTAAAAACACTTTTATTGATGACCATATGCTTATCTTCGGATATCTTGTGATTTGTTAGGCAGTTGGGTTGCTGTCTCATTGCTATATACTAAACATCTCAAATCCTATTGGAAACAAATTGAGCCATTAGAATCAAATAAAATAAAAGAAGAACGTATATGAGGACACGAATGCCCCTGCTCAAGCTTTGCAATTTTGCAAGTTAAAAAGGAGCATAACTCTAAAACGGTACATGACTCACAACCCAAATTCAAACTCTGTCTGCATCTTGTAGTTCTTAGCCTTGTGTAGGAGTTTTATAAAATTTGTATGAGACAAATTTAAATCGAGTGCAGAAACGAAAAAAATTGCTATTTTCCAAGTTATAAACAGACACAACTATAGAACGGTAAATGACTCACCGCCCAATTTCACACTGTCTGCTAGTTTTGGTTCTTAGCATTGTGTACGAGTTTCATAAATTTTGCACGAGTCAAACTCAATATAAAGTGTGAAAACAAAAATGGGATGAACGGAAAGAAGGACAGACGGAAGGAATAGATGGATGGAAGGAAAGACAAACGGTCAAGGATAACACTCAATGCCCCATTGTCATAAAATTCCAACAGCAAAAGTCCATGTTAATATGATGCTTTCATTTCTTAATCCTTTAAAACATTCTGTTGACTTACAAAGATTTATCTCCCTAAATGGGAAATACCCACTTAAATGCTGTGAAAGGACTAACATTTTATCTGGAGAGGAGTAAGGTCATATCCCACTTAAAAATAAGTTTAAATAGCATTAACCAACCTGACTTTCTACAAATAAAGCCTTGTTTGACATCACATTCTTGATCTTCCCATTGTCCTAACTTAGTATCCATAGAAACACAGTCTTCACCATTTTCAAGCCCATCAGGCTGATCTACATGAAATCAAACTATTTTTTAAGTTTACAAAATTATCGAAGCAACATCAAAATAATTTTTCTATTCAACTTATCATGTTGATTTGGTACAAGATCTAGAATAAAAGGTGTACGTGTGGCAAGGGCTCATTTTTGGCCCCAATTTAATAAGTCCATTACTTCAAGATGAAATGTTCCAAGTTGATTCATATACATGTGAGAAGGTGAAACATAATGGTTTATATGGAGCTTTTCTTTATCAGTAACACCAAAATTAAGTCACTCTTAAGATAGTTTTGTGAAAGTTGACATAGTTTTCTAGATTTTAACTCCAGTTAGGCCTAAGAAACATAGATAGCCTGGCATGAAAAACTAAATTTTCGACTCTAAATAATTCATTTGTTTTAGCCATCGTAATGATAAAATGTATTTTTTATTGACGCAGGCACAAAAAGTTTCTTATCCAAAAAATTGGAATGTGTTTTTTTGTGTTTGGTGGAAAAATAAAATTGATGCTAATATTTTTACATCATAAACAGACGTACATATCGGGCCATTGTTAAAACAGTTTTAATACCAGTTATTTTAAACATAACTAGAGTCTCTAAAGAACCTGTGTGGCTCACCTAGGTCTATGTACATCTTCAACAATTGACACATTCAAACATTGTTGACTAGAATAGAAATGACCAAAATCTTTTTTGTTGATCTTGCATTGCTGATCCTTTCTTCTGTTTACAATTTCTCTCCATCTTCTTTAGTTTTTGTCCAAAACACAAAAGGGTTTTTTAAAAAAAAGCCATTTTAGGGCAATTACTCTTATACAGAGTTCACTAAGATTTTTGTAGATTTTGTCTTGCTGATCACTTTTGTTATTAAAGTGTTAATCTTTAATAGTTTGCAAAATAATAGGCAAAAATGCATGAATTGCTTAAAAAAAAAGCACGATAAAGAGCTAGAACTGCAATAAGGGACAAATTTGATCTTGTCTTGCTGATCATTCTCTAAAGTGTTTGGCTATAAATTTTAGTTTTCAAGATAAAAGGCAAAAACACTAAATTGGGAAAAAATTGTCAATAAAATTTAACAATTTAATTTTGGTTGTAACACGTCTTCCAAGTGGCTGAAAGTTTTTTGTCTATCATAAATTTTGTCATGTGACCATGATGTCATCAACATTTTTTTTTCATGATTTACTCCTTAAAATGGAATTTAGAATTAAATTATAAGGAATGATTGCAATATTTTTTCTGTCTATTCGAAATAACCTAACAAATGTGGTGAACACTTTTAAATAACCTGCTATGCGGGTTATTCAGTGTGCACCACATTTTTGATGTTATTTCTTCATAGACAGAAAACAATATTACAGTACTTCCTTAAATAACTCCAATAAGGAGTCGTCAGATGATTTGGCTATAAGACTTATTGTAGATCATGTCTTTCTGATCATATTGTACTTTTTGTAAGTTTCTATTTATTATAGCTTTTAAGATCTTCGGCAAAAACACCCAAAAAAGGTGCAAAAATCATCATAAATGGGCAATAACTTCAATAAGGAGTAGTCTTGACGATTTGGCCATGTTGAATTATTTGTCAATCTTGTCTTGATGATCAGTTTTGCTATTTAAAGTTTCTCTATAACTATTACATTTTTAAGATATGAGGCACAATTGAAAAAAAAGTCATAAAAATTGTCATAAAAGGGAAATAACTCCATTAAGGAGTCGTCTGACTATATTTGTGGTGTTGACTTGCTGATCTTTTTTGTATTTAAGTTGGTCTAAACCTATTACTATTTTCTAATTAATAGGTAAAATTTGTCATTTAAAGACATATGAAACGAGTTTCTCGTAATTTTAATGTTATTGAAATTATTTAACCGATGCAAGCATATATACAAAATTAAGTCCTGTATGCACGTTTTTTAATATTTATTAGGAATGTATAACGTATTATCAACAAATAATATTTCATTCAGTGATTGTTGATCAAAAACTAATTAACTTTAGAGTTTGCTGCCAAAGTTTACCGGATTTTGACATTGATAATCAATCAACAAAGAGCACATTGAGCAAGTGACAAATAAGTGGATTAAGTGTTATCCATGTTAGGTGGCAGGAGGGGGCATGGGACACATGTTTTAAGCTAGTTACCCCAATGATGATTGTCGACAAGTTTAGGTAAATTGGCCCCGTATTTTCAAAGTAGAAAATTTTTATAAAATTGAACAGATGACGACATAGGACAAACACCAAGTGATAATAAAAGCTCACTTAGCACTTTGGGTCAAGTGAGCTAAAAAAAAAAGTATCAGCAAACCTTGCATCCAATGTAGAAAGGAGAATGGCGAACCATCAGACCATCTCCAGCCTTCATCTGCTCCCCGACAATTGGCACCTATCCACATTGATCTGAAATTACTACTTAGCAACCGTCCTATCAAAATGTAATATAACAATTGTATGTATTTAATACTTTCTTAACAAAATATTAATTAGACATAGTCAATGTTATTCTCCTGTTCTCTGTTTCTCCATTTTAGATGTTTTGGTGCAGTACTTGTTGCTCTTTTGTATTTTATGTTTTGTTTTGTAGATTGTTGTTTTTATTTTTTGCCATGATGTTGTTGGTCTCTATTGGACAAACAAGTTTTGAATCTCTCTTGGGTATCGTCTGCCTTTATTTATTCTCACAACTTATCTGTTGCTAACAAATTAATATTACACAACGAGTTAAAAGTTATAACTAAGGTATTCTTTTAATGTGTGTACATAACTTTCAAAAGAATTTGAATGCATATGTCAAATAGGAAGTATGTGTGTGATGGTCCTGAGAATGTATCACATGGTACAGCTTATCTAGATGGATATTCAAACAAAATAAACAACAGGACAAATATTTGTAAATGTGAGCGACTCCTCTTTATTCCGTAAACAGGAAGATGAAGACCAAAGGATGTGAAAATGCATCACATGGTTTAGCATAACGTAATAAATAAACCATATATTGTAATCAATTTGATATCATATTATATAAAAAAATATTATCATAAGTAAAACTTACCAGCAAGGTAAAGCTGTTCATGAGTTGATGTGATACTAACTAGCTTTCCACCCAACGTTTGACATTTTGTTCTTGCTTCCATCCAGCTTGATAAACGATTATCAAAATGATAACAAACATCAGGGATAGGTGAATTTTCCCAAAAAAACCCACATTTTTCACTCCATGTCTTAGCAGCAGTTGTCGTAACTAAAATTATAAAGAAAATGAACATGTGTTCATAGGACACCTTACTGTACTCCCGTTATCACATTTCAACATAAACTGCAAAATCTGGGACAAAACCTTAATTTTGCATAAATTTCTAAAGTTCACATCATAATATATATAAGTTTTGTGGTAATTAAACTGACTTAAACCAAAACTGTAACCAATGTACGAATGGGCAGCAAAATTTCTTTTTCATTGATCTCGTCTTGCTGTTCCTTTTTACTGTTTACATTTTTTTCTTTACGATACAAATAGTCAATCGAGGGCAATAACCCCCTTCGGGAGTCGACAGACGATTTCAGAAATATTGACAAATTTCTAGGGTCACAGGGTCACTTTTAAGGGAGTTTAAACTACCAAATGACACCAGCAATAAATAATATAAGTAGTTGACCAACGATTTCCACATTGACTTATGTGTAGATCTTGTTTTGCTAGTTTTTGCTATTTTAAATTTCTATTCATCTATTATATTTTTCAAGTTGATACGCAAAATACAATTTTTCCTGAAAAATCGTCATTTAAGGGCAATTGTTTTTATAAGGAGTCGAATGGCACTTTAGTACACGCCAACTTATTTGTAGCTCTTGTCTTTCTGATCATTTTTGCCTATACAGTTTCTCTATATTACAGTTTTCAAGAAGATAGGCAACTTTGAAAAACAAATTTGGAAAAACTGTAATTAAAGGGCAATAACTACTATAAAAGTCATCCGACAGTTTTTGTGTAATTAAACAGTTGATAGATCTCTGAACATTTCTGCTCCTGTCAGATTTTCTTCAGTTCAAAATAATAGACAAAACTTGCATTTTACACCTATGCAATATTTCTATTTGGCCCATTAGTTTGCAAAAAAGATTTTTGTCAAAGTAAATGGACAACAGCAACAACGGGGGATGACAACGAAGGAGGGAGGATGGACGCCACGTGATGAGAATAGCTCACTTGGGCCTTTTGGTCAGGTGAGCAAAAGTAAAAAAAATTGATGAAAGTCTGAAACCTTACCTGCAATTGTTGTAGTAGTAGTGGGGATGACTGGTGTAACTGCTCCAGCTAAAAACAAAGAAGAAATATATAATGATGCTGATTATTTTAAAGACGTGCTGAATATGGTCCGATGATTTACTCCATCCAATAATAACTTTTTTACCATTTTATAATATCATTTTGTTTCCAGTATTTATATCTATAATGGCATCTGATCTCAAGTTTTACCATTAACTTCAAAATATTTTTCAAAGTCTTATACTAATTTTCTATGGGTAAATAATGTACATGTATGTCTAAATTTTTTAATGATGTAACACTCTTCAGGTCAAATAAATATTCCAAGTGTTACATACCACAATACGGTATATCACAATACTCCCATCTTTGGTTTACATCAGTTGTATAGCACCATGGACCATATGGCTCATCATCTGCGTTACGACAGTAGTTCTTCTGATCAGAGAGTTGATCACTATAGCTATGCTTATGGGGGACTTGCAATGACCAAGCCTGGCATGTACGACCTGTGTTAGTTTGACTAATAGTTCCTCTATAATTCTTACCCATCTGATCCATTATGCACTCTTGGACTATAGAGAAAAAAATAAGGTTCAGTCACTGCAACTTCTATTATTCAAAGATGTTGGGTTTGAAAGTTAGAATCGAAACAATTTGTGATGGACAGCCACTTTGTACGGTCAAATATATTTGGAAATTCCTGTTAACCTTCATATATCCAACTATGTAGAAGCTTCCAAGAGAGACACCAAGCATTAGCATATACCAAGTTGTAAACAGAGCAGTTAATAAAAAGAGTATTTGCAAGCACGATTGTACCGGCAATTATAATAATAAGCACAGATTTGACTTTAAGAAAGAATAAAAAGCATGCATATGTTTCACAGGATATGCAACTGTCATCTTAAGCCAGTTAAGGTATATAAAGTATGAAGGGAATTCTACATCAATCAGAGTTTTTGACAGAGAGGATTGTTTTCTTTTCAACAATCAATGAACTCTGTCAAATGCTAAGATTCATGTACTAGTAAAGAACATTGAAGAATTCACATTAAAAAATATCCAACCCATCATTTAAAATTTTTGATAGAGACACTTAGTCCAATCAATTAACTTTCAACATCGTGTATGGAACGCCAAAACTGTCTCATTATGCCCATTTTCATTATAAGAGCCTCGTGGATAGAAATTTATGCAAATGAATATCAATACATCTTTTAACATAGTTCGAGTTGAAAAATAATCTATGGAAAGTCTGTAACTGTTTAAAAACTGAGTTGTTATGAGACCCCTACAACACATGCCAAAGTTCATATTTTATTTCGAATTTGAATGTTCCGAAATCAATCATACGTGCACTTGCATAAGGTCGATTTATATCCTACGATGTGCACTTACATGATGTGCAAACACCTTTACATGATGTGCAAATATCCTTATATGATGTGCAAATATCCCTATATAATGTGCAGGTATACTTGTATGATGTGCAAAAGTACTTATATGATGTGCAAAGATCCTTATATGATGTTCAAATATACTTATATGATGTGGTTGTGTCATTATATTATGAGCTTGTAACAAAATATGATGTGGTTTGGTTTACTTCATTATTTAATGTCAAAACGTCCTTATATGATGTGCTTTTGTCGTTGTTATGGTCACTGAACATGATTACGATCAGAATGATAACTGTCTACGTCATAACTGATTACGATCTGCTTCTCCGGAAGTACTATGAACCCGGTTCAAATCTGTAGATATCGTTTGGAAAATGAATGAGATTTTTAAAGAGATAAATATTGGCACGTTGGTACCTCGTTTTAAAGATGAAACAAGAATGTGTCCATAGTACACGGATGCCCCACTCGCGCTATCATTTTCTATGTTCAGTGTACCGTAAAATTAGAGTCAAAACTGTAATTAGGCATTAAAATTAGAAAGATCATATCGTAGGTAACATGTGTACTAAGTTTCAAGTTGATTGGATTTCAACTTCATCAAAAACTACCTCGACCAAAAACTTTAATCTGAAAATCTTTAACCTGAAGCGGGACAGATGGACGGACGTACGGAACAACGAACGGACGCACAGACCGAAAAACACAATGCCCTTAGGTGGGACATAAAAAAACACAAAAATGGACAAAATCAGACATTGAAAGGGAATTGACTCCTGTTAGGGACCGGTCTTTTTTGAGGGGATAGGAGGAAATTAAGGGGGGCCTTGAAATTTTTTTTTAATGGAAAAGTGGCATTCATTTTTTTAATTTGCGGCCGTATAATGGTATGGCCATGTTGTCGTCGTCCGAAGACATTTAGTTTTCAGACAATAACTTGAGTTTAAGTGTATGGATCTCTATCAAATTGTACAAGGTTCCATAGTACAAAAGGAAGTTTGGGATTGATTTTTGAGGTTATTGTTCAAACCTTTTAGGAATAAGGGGCCAAAAACAAGCATTTTTCTTGTTTCAGGACAATCACTTGTGCATAAGTGTATGGATCTCTATGTAATTGTACCACAGGGTTCCATATCCAAAAAGGAAGTTTGGTATTAATTTTTGGGGTTACGGCCTTATCCGTTAAGGAATTAGGGGCCAAAAACAATTCTTTTCTAATACTATATAAATTACTCATTTCTTGACCAATTTAAATGGGGTTTAATTCAAAGTCTTGAATTCTTGGGGTAATTCAATATGCTGAATCTAACAGTGTAATTAGATTTTTGATTTTGAACCCCGTTTTAAATTGATCCAAAATTGAGGTCAAAATCATCAAAATTTGATTTATATGGTTCTTTGATCTGCCGAATCTTATCGTGTATTTAGATTTTTTTATTTTGAGCCTCGTTTTTAAATTGGTTCACATTTAGGTCCAAAGGGTCCAAATTAAACTTTGTTTACTGAATCTAACCGTGTAATTAGACTTCTGGTTTTGGGCCATGTTTTTAAATTTATCTGAAATTAAGGTCAAAAGTGTCCAAAATTAATGTTTGTTTGATTTCATCAAAAATTTAATTCTTGGGGTTCTTTGATATGCCGAATAAAACCATATATCTAGATTTTTGATATTGGACCATATAATAGGTAAATGTCCAATGTTATCTTTTTAAGATCTTAGACCACATTCATTCTGTGTCAGAAACCTATGCTGTGTCAGAAACCTATGCTGTGTCAGAAACCTATGCTGTGTCAAATATTTAATCTCAATCAAAATTCAGAGCTGTATCAAGCTTGAATGATATATCCATACTTGCCCAAACTGTTTAGGGTTCGACCCACACCCTACACTTCCCACTACAGTAAATAAACAGCCGCGCTATGAGCGCATGTAACGCCCGTCGTCTTGTGTGTGAATTTTTATGCAGTAAGCATAAATAGTTTCTGACATACGGCGTGACATGCGAAAACCCCCTTTTTTTTACAAAAAACTCAATATCTCTAAAATAAAATTTTGAATCAAAACCAAAAAGTATACAGATCTTTAGATTAATATAACTAAGAAGTGTGTAAAATTTTAAGCAATAATCATAAATCGTTTTTGAGATACGGCGCGACATGTGAAAAACCCCTCCCCCTTTTTTTACAAAATACTCAATAACTCAAAAATAAAATTTTGAATCATCACCAAAAAGTATACAGATCTTAAGGTTAATATAACTAAGAAGTGTGTAAAGTTTTAAGCAATAATCATAAACTGTTTTTGAGATACGGCGTGACATGTGAAAAACTCCTCCCCCTTTTTTTACAAAATACTCAATATCTCTAAAATAAAATTTTGAATCATCAACAAAAAGTATACAAATCTTAAGATTAATATAACTAAGAAGTGTGTAAAGTTTTAAGCAATAATCATAAATTGTTTTTGAGATACGGCGCGACATGTGAAAAAAAAACACACACCTGTTTTAGTTACTAAGTCCCGTAACTCAAAAAGTTTTAATCTTATTTTCACCATAAAGTATACAGATCGTTTGACCATCATAAGAAACAACTATGTTTAGTTTCATGAAATTTGGATAAGTCATTCTCAAGTTACGGTGCGACATGTTTACGCCGGACAGACAGACGGACGGACGGACGGACACCGGCCATTTGTATACCATAATACGTCCCGTCAAAAATTGACGGGCGTATAAAAAGATAGTTTTGACTCGAAAGACATCAGTTGTCAACATGTTCTTCCAAAAGAGCACTTTTCATTTGAATCTTATAATAGCAATAGAAGGATAATGCATTTTTTTGTTATTGCGAACAAAAGTATTGAGAAATGTGTGTGTGTGTGTGTGTGTGTGTTGTGGGGGGGGGGGGGACATTTACTATAGAGCATATTCAGACTGTTTTCATAGCACTATTCTTTTTTTTTTATTTAATCTATTGTAGTTTTTAAGATAAGCGCAAAATATTAAAAGCTGCCGCTGCAAACTGAATCTCCCCGAACTGAAGGGCTCACAATTTTAGAATGCTTGGAGGGACAAATATATACATAACATTATTTTTTACTTGAACTAATGTGTTAAAATTAAGAATAAGATACTTGAACTAAAGAGTCTTATTTTACCAGGAGCAAGGTTCAACCAGCCTGATCATTCAATCCTTTCTATGCAAGTTCGCATCATCGAAAAAATATACCACAGGACTAACATCCTTATTTTGGCACATCTCTCAGTAGACAAAAAGAAAACTACTGGATTCGACAATTGGAAACTGAGACACCATATGGTTGCAAATACAAAATTGATGGTATAGGTATTCTATCTATTCCTACCTGTAGCTCGGTAAATGGAATTAACATTTTCAACTCTACTCGACGTAGACGCAGTCGTGGTAAACGTAATATTACATCACATTCTCTCCATGATGTCTCTATTAATGACCTGCTGCCATTTATACAAAAGCCGTTAAGTCTTCATCACATTCGCACGAAGCTTCATTCATTACCCCTTTCAAAACTTCAACTTATGTGTGAAAATTACTGTTATTAACCCTCATCTAAACCAATACAAACTTACAGCTATCATTTCGGATATTGCAAGTCAGACTTTTCAAACCAGTACGCATTGGAAAAGATGAAAAGGAGAAAAAATCCTTTCTTAAACTTTCCTTTGCCAACAAAGGTCTCGATGCCATCAACTTGGGCAATATCCTTTATCATAAATCAGTTCACTCAATAATACCTCCCTATTTTAAAGACCAAAATGTACATATAATTTCTTATACCAATACCAAACCAATTGCAACTAAAATTTTCAATTACAAACACGTGTAGCAGGATCTCAATATTGGAGACTTCAAGTCTAAATCTCCCAATTGTACCTGTGCTAGTTCCCCATTCATATATAATCCGGCTAGCCACGTTATTACCCGTTACCTAAACATTGTCAATAACACTTCTCTGCGAAATGTGTTATTCAAAGGCCCGAAATATGGGAGCCTAAATATATCAATTGGAAACACAACTTCAAAATACTGATGGATTCAGTGGATGATTATGCCAAGCAATGGGTTAAAAGCTAGAAAAAAGACAATCGCTCACCTGTATTTCAGAGGAGAAGTTTTTTAATTGTTAGCAAACTTGATGAACAAATTGTGTAAATTGTCTTTAAAGGGCAATAACTCCTTAAGGGGTCAATTGACAATTATGGTCATATAACTTTTTTGTAGATCTTACTTTGCTGAACATTATTGCTGCTTACAGTTTATATATATCTTTAATAATGTTCAAAATAATAACAAAAAACTGCAAAATGTTGTTACAACTACCAATTTGGTGGCAGCAACCCAACAATGGGTTGTTCGATTCGTCTGAAAATTTTAGAGCTGATAGGTCTTGACCAAATGAACAATTTTACTCCGAGTCAGATTTACTCTAAAAATTTAAGTTTTTGAGATATAAGCCAAAAACTGCATTTTACCCCTATGTTCTATTTTTAGCCATGGCGGCCATGTTTGTCGATTGATCATAATTTCGGATACAATTTATAAACTAGATACCCTAAGAAACATGTAGTTTAAGTTTGAAGGTATTTGGCCCAGCATTTTCAGAGGAGAAGATTTTTGAAATAGTTTACGACGACAGACGACGACGACGGACGCCAAGTGATGGTATAAGCTCACATGGGGCCCTTTGGGCCCACGTGAGCTATAAAAATTACCTTTTTTTTCAATAACAAGGTTATTTTTTTAATTTTATTATTGTTTTATTTTTTCCCTCATTTTCAATAGAAACAATCTTTTTTTCCGCTTCCCTTCTGAAATAAATAGTCTTTTTTCAAGAAATTTGGAATCAAACATTTTAGAAAAAAACCCATCCCCCTCCTAAAAAGATGAATGATCGGTACCTTATCCCTGTTTTCAGTGCGATTCCTTGAGTCTGGAGGTGTATATACCAGTGGCTTCCCATGAAACCTTTTATATTGTGGGTTACTGTCTCGTTGAAGCACCGCCTCGGTGGTTTCGTGGTAGCATGTTCGCCTCGAGTGAGGGGGATGTGGGTTCAAACCCCGGCAGGGTCAAACCAAAGACTTAAACATTGGTATTTGCTGCTCCCACCACTAAGCACGCGGCATTTAAGAGTAAGAGCAAAGACTGGTAGGAAATAAGCCTCGTCATTTTTTGAAAAAAGTTGGCGTCCTATTTCACTTTTAAACACTGCCTATAAGATTGGGTCAGCAGTAATTGCAAACAGATTTAAGAGTGTCCTTGACAAACTTATTAATCTAGATCAGACTGGTTTTATTAGTGGAAGGTACATAGGAGAAAATATAAGGCTTCTATATGATATCATGCAATACACAGAAGATCATGAAATACCTGGGCTCTTGTTGTTAATTGATTTTGAAAAAGCTTGTGATTCTATTTCTTGGGATTTCTTGCTAAATGTTTTAAAGTTCTTTAACTTTGGTGAATCAATTATCAACTGGATAAAAACGTTTTATAATAATATCAAGTCTGCAGTTATACAGGGGGGCAACCTTTCTGATTTTTTTAACATAGGTCGGGGCTGCCGATAATGCGATACGCTTTCATCTTATCTTTTCATCCTATGTGCTGAGATTCTTGCACTCAAGATAAGAGGAAATAAGAAAATTTGTGATATTGAAGTTACTCATATAGAGCATAAGTTGTCAGAGTTTGCGGATGACACTTCATTGATTTTAGATGGAAGTGAAAAATCTTTATATGAATCCTGAATTGGACTGGTTTGCAAAAATATCTGGTTTAAATATAAATTTTGCAAAAACACAAGTAATTTAGATTGGAAGTAAAAAGTGTAGCAAGGAAATTTTATGTCCTGATGTAAACCTTTCATGGGAAGAGACAACTTTTAAATTACTTGGTATAACTTTTGATGTGGACTTATTGTCAACATCAACTATAATGATAAAATTATACAGATTATGAACATAATAAAACAGTGGTTAAAAAGAAACTTTACAGTAATAGGTAGAATAACTGTGATAAAAATTCTTTTTTTACCTATTTTAAACTACCTTATTTTGTCTTTGCCTAATCCTTCAGACAGTGTATTCCAAAAAAGTAATGAACTTTTTTATACATTTGTATGGAACTCTCCTATACATAGAGTGAGAAGGACGTATTGATTAAACAATATTTGGAGGGTGGATCAAAAATGATAGATCTTTATAGTTTTACTATGGCACTAAAATCATCATGGATAAGAAGGATTTGTCAGAGAGATAATAAGTGGCAAAGTATTCTGATGTCTGATATTGATAAAAATAAACTTTTTAACTGTGGTGTTCAGCATATCAAACAAGTTTGTTTATATATTAAAAACAGTTTTTTAACCTCCTATGACTAAACAAACCATCAATAAAAACGGTGTAGAAAAATAATTTTAAAATGTCTAAAGAGTGCTCAAAGTGGTGCAAATTACTCATTACTGCTGGATAATATGAAACTAACAACTCTTTATTATGAACAAAATCTTATGTATGATAACTTTAGAGGAAACGTGTTCACAAAGTACTATTTAATTTTTAATGCCACAAACAATGTTAGAAGTTTATAGCTCTTTCAAATAACATTAATACAAAATAACGGGAAACTATGATAGAGAATATCATATGGCTTTTTCAATATCACACCTGTACCAACCCAAGACACCAATATAATCCAAAGAGCTCTGCTCAAGGACTTATATTGGTTGAGGGATGATATGGTGTGCGATATTGAAAAACCCTTACTTTTGACACTTTATTATATATATGTACATCAAGTACAACTAATTAGATGTTTTTCATGAAACATATTAGGGGTTTGATAAAGCTTGTGCAACCGTGACTGATATCGATATCTTCATGGATGGCTGATACAGCACATTTACCATTGATTGTATTACAAATACAATTTACTTGTATTTACTACCAAGTATATAATAAATGACACATCATGATCAACCTATTTCACACAAGTGCATTCAAGTTTATATTTTAATATGTTGGAGCAATTACCTGGTACAGCAGTTGAAACACCTGGCTCGGTCATAGCTGCATTTGTTGTTTTTGAAGTTGTTGTTGCTGTTGTTGCTGGAGCTGGAGCTGGAAAAGTCATAAAAATACTTCAAATTAAATTGATGATTTACCAATATTCAAATTTTATTTTAAAAAAATGATTGCTGCTGTCAGTGTAAAAGTGTAATGTTGACTTAAAAAGTGAATCCATTTATCAGTAAAATATAAAATTAAAAAAAAATCAAACATTTTCTTTAGATGCTATTTCTTGGTCTTGAAGATAAGCTTCTGTCCAAGTTTCATAACAATCCATGAAGGTTTACAAACATATCATGTCAAAAAAATGTAATCCCAGACTGTCTGTAAATGTTAACTGTAAAAAACTAAATCCATATATCAGAAAATACTAAAAATGAAAATATATTTTACAAAGTTTGCTTTAGACATTATCGCTAAACATAAAAAAGCTTCTGCCAAAGTTTCATAAAATTCTATAAAGGTTTGACAACAATGTGTAACAAACTTTAACCCCAGACTGTATCTACGTGTTAACTGTAAAAAAACTAAGTCCATTTATCAGTAAAATATGGAAAAATGAAAATAAATATTTTCAAAACTTTGCTCTGAAAACTGGTCATAAAGAAGCTGCTGTCCAAATTTCATAAATCTCCATGAAGGTTTGATAAAGTTATTGATGTCTAAAAAAAAAAACACAGACTAAACCTAATTGTTGACGCTGCCGATGACGGAATCTAGGATCACTATTTCTCACCTGGCGACATAAATCTCACGACATCAACGTCGCAGGCTCTTCAAAAAGAAATAAAAAAATACTAGTTGTCTTCTGTTAGATCTCAAGGCTACAGGTAATTTGTTAATCATGATTTGCATTGTAATTATGACTCTTGGACAGATAAAAGAACAGTTATGTTCCCCATGTAGCACATATTTCATCGGTACAAGAGCAATAACTTTTTATAAATATCTTGCAGAAATGAAGTCTTGAAAAAGCTTTCAATGCAATTTTCAATATAATTAATATTTACAAGGGGGATAACTCTTTTAAAATTAGTTGATCAGCACTGATTTTCAAATTGTCTCGGAGGTTGATGATATAAATTTAATAAAAACAAATAGCAAGAATTGAACGTGTGAGAGTGCTAACAATGCAATTTTCCATATAATTAATATTTCCAAGGGGCATAACTATTAAAAAATAGATGATCAGCACTCATTTTTAAACTTGTACAAGACATTGGTGATTTAAATTTGATAAAATCTTGCAAGAATTTTACACGAGAGATTACTTCTTAGTTTTCATATAATTAATAATTCCAAGGGGCATAACTCTTTTAAAAAGAATTGATAGAATTGTGAATTTACAATTTGTCATCTTTTTAGACAATAAATATGTTTAATCAATCAATTAATTTTGCACATATAAACATACCGTTGAGATTTCGAATTAAATAATGTGAGACCTTGACCTTTAGGATATAAACTGTCAACAAGCATTTACAGACTTCTGATTTTCCATTTTTTTAATTCATGAAAGTATTACTATTATTTGATAAATACTTGTAGTAGTAGTAGGTGGAGCCACTGTTGTAGTTGTAAAACTTGTTGTAGCTGGTACCTCACATACAACTCTGAGTGTTCTATTACATGGGAAGTTTATATTCCATTTGCCATTATCTCCTGTGAAAGTAGAAATCAAATTGATTTATAATATTTGTGGAATATTCATTTCGGTGCATTTTGTGGATGGAGCTAAACTGTAAAATTAAGTGATAGTCAGATTAGACTTGTTCACTTGTCCTTTGATTTTTATTAATATTTGTCTGGCTTTTACAGATGATTGTTTGATGGGTACTCAAAATCCAGCATTGTAATTACATCCATTTGAAGGACAATAACAGGAAAGGAATATACCCTGCATGGTACTTGAATGACACACCGAGTCAGATTTTTAACATGCTACCTCGTAAGGTATTAATCAGCAGGAAGACATTTCACACTATTCAGACATATTATTCTATCTCCAAACCAACAGGGCACTCCTAAAAGCTGTGTGCTTGGAGAAGCAGCAAATACAAATTTTGTTTGTTTGTTTGTTTGTTTGTTTGTTTGACCTAGCCATCAATCAATAAAATTGAGAATGAAAATGGGGAATGTGTCAAAGAGACAACAACCCGATCATAGAGCAGACAACAGCCGAAGGCCACCAATGGGTCTTCAATGCAGCGAGAAACTCCTGCACCCGGAGGCGTCCTTCAGCTGGCCCCTAAACAAATATGTATACTAGTTCAGTGATAATGGACGTCATACTAAACTCCAAATTATACACAAGAAACTAAAATTAAAAATGATAAAAGGCTAACAAAGGCCAGAGGCTCCTGACTTGGGACAGGCGCAAAAATGCGGCGGGGTTAAACATGTATTTTGAGATCTCAACCCTCCCCTATACCTCTAGCCAATGTAGAAAAAACAAACGTACAACAGTACGCACAGTAAAACTCAGTTTAAGAGAAGTCCGAGTCCGATGTCAGAATAGGAAACAAAAGAAAATAAACAAAATGACAATAATACATAAATAACAACAGACTACTAGCAGTTACTGACATGCCAGCTCCAGACCTCAATTAAACTGATTGAAAGATTATGTCTTCATCATATGAATATCAGGCACAATCCCTCCTGTAAGGGGTTTAGTTTTATACCATCATAAAATATATGAGAAGAACATAACACGTGTCATGCCAACAACTGGTTTTAGAGGAAATATGTTTAATTCCGATGCAAAGACCCTATAAGTGAATCAATATTAAAGCCAAAATATGCAATCTTTAATGACCTGACAACAGTATCGTAACTATATCCCTTCTTAATAAGTCTGTTTAAAGGTTTTGTTAGCTTTTGATGTGAATACTGACATTTTTGTGCTTTCTTAAGAATATTACCATAAAAGATTGGATGTGAAATACCTGAACGTATAAGATGTCTGCATGTTGAGTTATATTTACGAATGATGTCCTTATACCGATGATAAAATTTAGTAAATGTTTTGACTAGTTTATGATATCGAAAATCCTGGTGTAATAATTTTTCAGTAATACATAAATTTCTCTCGATAAAATCTAATACGTTGTTACATACACGAGCGAATCGTACAAACCTACAACCTCCAGCTCTCACTATCATAAGTCCACTGAGGTGATTATTAAACTTTGGTTTTCAGCAACAATCTCTTCTTGTGCTATAAATCATGATGGAAAACAATCAAAAATCTAAAGAAAATTGCTATGCACAAATGTACAAGTCTTCCTAAGACACTGAGTATTACACATCCTCGAAAAGTGGTGGTCTGAAGGTCATGACCACCAAAGTTTTACTACGGACCAACACTGTTTTGCTAATTTGCAGTAAAAATAATAGTGAGGGCCAGCAAAGATTCTTCAAGGACCACCAGGGTGAAAAAGATTTTGAGAAATATCGATTATCAGGTTGTCTGCATATTGATATTGTAAAATATTAGCTGAGAGTCACAATAAGAAGCTTTTTGTCAAGTGAGCGCAGCTAAAAAGTTAAAAAAAAGTCTTCAAATTGTGTCGAGCAGCTGATATTTTACAATATGAATATGATGAAAATCTGATAGATTTATTTGATTGTATTTGTGTATTTTGCATGATAGAAACAATTCTGCTTCTTTGTTTCACCAACAAACCAGAAGATGAGTGAAACTTATCAACGTCGGTTCATCCATTATGACGTCGATGGTATGTCAAGAGTGATACAGACAGTGGGAACATCGACAACTCTGATTTCATGCCATTTCCAAATGATATAAGCAGATATTATCCATGTTTTGGTATGGAAAAAAAATCCTTCTCAGATCAAAAATTCAAATAAGTGTACAACTGCAAGTCCTGTAGAAAAATTAGGTGAGATTAATCTAATTTTGAATAATTTTAATGCTTTTATCACATACCATTCCTATATACTCTCTCACATTCAAAAGTCTAGTTATGTACAAAATTAACATTCCATTTCATTTTTCCATCTTCATCTCAAAAATCTTTACAGGCGTGTGGAATACACCATAAATGAACTAGAAAGAGTGATAACTCATTGTAGTCTAACTTCCATAGAAAATTACTTCAAATTACTTAGAGTGCAGAAATGGAACAACAATATTTATAAACAGCCCACTGTTAATTAATTGACATAACTTTACTATGACATTATACTGACATCATAAGAGAGCGTTTTTACCTAAGCAGCATGAGTAGACTATTTTTTAGATAATTTTGGCTAAATCAACATACAGCACACACGTCACCCAAAATAATTGTTTGCTAGTGAATTTATAGGAAATTAATGTGCGCATATAATTTCTAAGCATGTGAAAGTAAAAAATTCTGATTTTTGCTTCCTATTTTGCAATTTTTATTAATTTCTGTGATTCCATGTCTGCATTTCCCAGGTAATGAGTAAACTGAAACAGAAACTTTAATGTTTAAGTAGTTACTTATCCAACATTTGATTCTGCTTATCAGAGACTGTTTGAAACACATTTGATACAAAGGCGAAATTGGCTCCAAATCTTACCTTCTCTTCAGATACTTCAGGCATATTTTGAACAAGAACAAATTGAACATAATATCGATTACTTAAGGTTCTTGTAATTGTATTATCTAGTTGGAATACATCAACCAATTAGATTCAGGTTTTATTCCTTGCTCATAGCATCACTAATATATCTTACCAACATTCATATAAGCGCAGTCATACAATGTTTCGTTGCTATTTGGAGAGATGTATGTCCAGTATTTCAACGATGGAACTTCGCCTGTGCTAGGCCAGTACCAGTTATTAGTACTCTGTTCTAAAAGAACAAATAGACTGTCAAAGTAGTTTCACTGTGATAACATTTTTAAAGAATTTCATGGTTGTAGTAAAACAAAAACGCAAAATACCGAACATTTCAGTAAGTGTTACATTAATTTGTAATAAATAGAATGGAAATTTTAATGTGTAGGTTCACAAAGGGTTAATAATCTTCCTGGAAATCAATGAACTTCCAATTGAAACAACCATTTATACAGCGAAACAAACAAAAAATGTACATGTTGTTGTGCTAAGCATAATTATTATTATTACTGAATTGTGAAAATGATCAGTTTGAACACCGTACAATGTTATTTTTTAACTCCATCCCAATATATTAATAGATTATAACAAGAAAATTTCTTCTAAGAACTTACTTTTTAATCCAATCCATATTTCACCAATATCTCCTCTCTGCTTCAACAAACTGACCAGATATGATGATTTACTAGCACTGTGGATAGAATTTTTTTTTTAAGAATTAGAGATCATGCAGCAATTGACATTTTTTAAGGCTGTCGAATTATTCAATGTATATGCAAATGTTCAGGTGGATCATACAGCATTTAAAAATAGCACCCTTCATATCATATTTCCAAAATTCTGTACAATTCTCAAGATTTTTAGGGAGCAAGTACAAACATCAACCATTTGTTTATTTCAAATGATTGTCCTTCAATACCGTAATAATGAAACACCCTAAAGACTAAATAACATATTACAAATTAATAAAGTGGGGGAAGGCAAGCAATCATTGACAGTTAAAAAATGAATTCTTCACGGTTGGAAATCGCTTCCTCACAAAACTGGACTAGAAATACAGGAATGCTCCCATGGACAATCTGGACTAATTATACCTGTTCTTTTTACATGCATATACTGTGTAACTGTTTACTCGCGTAGTGGTATTAACATGATTAACCATATGTGGATTCTAATAAACTCTAAAGAACTTCTGGATAATATTTTTCTGATATTAGTTCAATCAAAACTTTTGGTTTTTCAACCCTGTATACAACCATTCCCCATGTGAAATTGAAAAATCGTCTGAGAGAAATAATCCACAATGCTTTTCAACATAAAATGGTAGCATACGCTATAAATTTATTACTTTGGGATACCATACGGCATATTTTGTTAATAGTGAACAAAAAGGTGAAACATGCTACACAGAGGAACAAGTGATCACTATGCTAGAGATTCTTATTGACAACATATTTTTTGAATTTGGAGGTAGACTTTTTCAACAATTTTTCGGCATTTCTATGGAAACGAACTGTGCGCCTCTCCTTTCATATGAGTTGGAGTTCCTTCAGACACTTGTCAAAAACAAGAAGATCAAAAAAGCCAAGTCATTTAATTTCACATTCAGATATATTGATGATGTTTTTTCCATTAACAATCCAAACTTTTCTAATTGAGTTCCATTAATATATCCCCCAGAACTAGAAATTAATGAAACAACAGACACGGCTTCCTCCGCCTCATTTTTAGACTTTTACCTCGATTTGACCTACACGGTCATCTCAGTACCAGTCTATGACAAACGAGAAGATTTTAATTTTGAAATTATCAATTTCCCGCACCTTAGTAGCAGTATACCTCTTCACCTGCATATGGGATATACATTTCTCAACTTATTCGGTATTCAAGAGCTTGCAGCTGCTAATCAGACTTTGTAAAATGTCACCAGTGTCTGAGCAGAAAGTTGATGAACCAGGGGTATGTCAAAGAACGTCTCGTCCATTTTCTAAAAAAGTTCATCGGAAGATATCAAGACCTTGTTGATAAATATTCCGTATCAACTTCACAAATAATACACGATGGTCTTGAAGTATAGATTCTGGGTACTGACGTTGTTTATCATCTTAATAACGTGTTATAGTATTCTTTTATTTGTCTTTTTGAATATTACTTTTACTGTTTTATCTATTTTTGATGTTATTCATTTGACGTGGCTCGGTACTTATACATCCCGTCATTGTGTTATTGTGCTACGGTAATTTTTTGTATTCTTCTTGTCTTTCATTTTTGCTTATGTGCTTTGTCTATATAGATATAAGAAGATGTGGTATGAGTGCCAATGAGACAACTCTCCATCCAAGTCAAAATTTAAAAAGTAAACCATTGTATGTCAAAGTACGGTCTTCAACACGGAGCCTTGGCTCACACCGAACAGCAAGCTATAAAGTGCCCCAAAAATTACTAGTGTAAAACCATTCAAACGGGAAAACCAACGATCTAATCTGTATAAAAAACGAGAAACGAGAAACATTTATGAATCACATCAACAAACGACAACTACTGAACATCAGATTCCTGACTTAGGACAGGTGCAAACAATTGCAGCGGGTTTGAACGTTTTAATAGTACCAAACCTTCACCCTTATCTGAAACAATAGTGTAACATCACAATATAGAAAGACATACTATAAAATATCAATATATGCCTTTTTGTGTTTATGTGTTACATATTTGTTTGTTTTCATAGTGTTGACTGTTGTACCCCTATTTTGACATTTTTACCTATTATGTCTGTTTGTTTTGTTCACATATTATTGTCAATATAATGAAATTTAATGCGACTGTCATACAAGTGAGAGGTTTAGCTAGTTATAAAACCAGGTTTAATCCACCATTTTCTACATTAGAAAATGCCTGTACCAAGTCAGGAAAATGACAGTTGTTATCCATTCGTTTGATGTGTTTGAACTTTTGATTTTGCCATTTGATTAGGGACTTTCCGTTTTGAATTTTCCTCGGAGTTCGGTATTTTTGTGATTTTACTTTTTTTATGCTACATTTCTGAGGTCAAACTGATTTTAAATTAGTCTCCAAGACTTGATCAATCTAGTCTTTTAAGGGAATACACATTTGTTAAGAAAGATAACACTTTTAAAAAATAATGAGTAGTGGTAAGATTGCCATTGACACAAGTATTCACCAGATTATTCAGTAGTTTTTTAATATTCAGATTGAAAAGGCTTTTTAGGAATTCATGTGAAACAGAACTTACACAAGTCTGAGAGTATTGCATGGCAAAACATAGTCCCCTACCGGTTAAATGCTAACTTGATCTATAACTTGTCATGGTATAAATTTAACAAGAAATATCAAATCAATATTTTCAAGCATTACGAAAAAAAGGGTGGAAAATTGATTATTTGCATGAATTTTCTAAGTCCAATGACCATAACTCTGCAAAAAAATCATCTGAACCGAAAAAAATTTGAACTTGATCTGTTACTTGTCATGGTTAAAATATATACCAAATATCCAATCAATATCTTCAAGCATAACAAAAAAATGTGTGGATAACTGATTATTTGCATGAATTTTCGAAGTCCAAGGACCATAACTCTGCACAAAATCATCAGTCCGGAACATAATTCAAACTTGATCTGTAACTGGTTATTGAAAACGGTTGATTTAGACATTCCATTGATTTTTGAGAGTTGTGCCCTTTTAACATATGTCTGCTGCCTTAAGAAAATACAATGATGAACTTTCAAGGCCACAAACATTTCTAGGATGAAAATGAAAATGTGGACCGTCACGGTTTTTAAACTAGAGGCTCTAAAGATCCCGTCTCGCTCACCTAGGTCTATGACGTCTTCAACAATGAAATCCCTCCAACATTGTGGACAAGAATAAAATTCCTGACAAAAATCTTTTCTTTTTTTTTTTGTTGTTGTTGATCTTGTATTGATTATAATTTTTTCTGTTGACAGTTTCTCTCTATTTTCTTTAGTTTTTGCCCAAAACACAAAAAACAGTAATAAAAATATCACTTAAGGCTATCACTGCTATATAGAGTAAACCAACAGTTTTAAAAAAAAATTTACGTTTTTGTAGATCTTGTCTTGCTGATCATTTTTGCTATTTAAAGTGTCTATCTATCTTTTATAGTTTGCAAGATAGTAGGCAAAAACGTACAATATTGGTAAAAATCGTCATTAAAGAGCAAGTACTCCTACAAGTAGTCGACTGATGATTTCCACTATTAGACTTATTTGTAGATCAAGTCTGGCTGATCAATTTTACTGAATTATGTTTCTATCTATCTTTTATAGTTTTTCAGATATTAGGCATTAAACAGCTGCGCCATAAGCGCATGATACGCCCGTCGCTTTTTCAAAGAATAAAGTTCAATAACTTCTCAATGTCCTTTTAGAAATTTATCAAAAAAACTAAAGGGAGGTTAGTTTAATAGAAGTAAACCAGTCACGAAAACTGCTCAAAGCACTTTAAAGGTATTGTCCGAAAACTGGAAATCACCCCTTTTTATGAATAAAATCCCATAATTCGGAAACGTGAAAACTAAAATTTATAAAAATCGAAAAAGGAGCTTACGTCAATAGATATACACAATTCACCAAAGTTTCATGAAAACTGCTCAAAGAATTTTTGTGCATTGTCCGAAAAGTGGAAAATCCCCCTTTTTTAATGAATAAAACCCCATAACTTGGAAACGTAAACTCTAAAATTTATAAAAATCGAATGGGAGCTCAGGTCAATAGATATAAACAATTCTTTAAAGTTTCATGCAAATTGGTTAAGCATTTTTGAGTTATTGTCCGACATGTTGACGACGGACGGACGAACAGACGGACGGACGGACAACAGTATTTCATAAAAGGTCCCGTATAAAAACGCAAAAAATGATAAAAATCATTTTCAAAGGGCAATAACTCCAATAAGGGGTTGTCAGACGATTTCAGAACTTTAACTTATTTGTAGATCATGTCTTGCTGATCACTTTTGCTTATTTAAGTTTCTATCTATTTATAATAGTTTTTCAGATATTGGGCAAAAGGCAAAAAAAATATAATAATCTTTAAAGGGCAATATCTCTAATAATGAGTCGTCTGATGATTTCGACCATGTGGAATTATTTGTAGATCTTGTCTTGTTGATAAATTTTTTGTAATAAAATTTCTCCCTATCTATTATAGTTTTTCAGATATTAGGCAAAAATGAAAAATTTGATAAAATTTGTCATTTAAGGGCAATAACTCATATAAGATGTCGTCTGACAGTTTCGAAGTAAGTAGACAATATGTAGATCTCATCATTCTGAACATTTTTGCCCCTGTCAGATTTTCTCTATTCATAGCGTTTTTCAAGTTAAAAGACAAAACTTGCATTTTACCCCTATGTTCTGTTTTTAGCTGTGTCGGCCATGTTGGTTGGCAAGCAGGGTCATTGGACACATTTTTAAAACTAGATACCCTAATGATGATTGTGGCCAAGTTTGGTTAAATTTGGCCCAGTACTTTCAGAAGAGAAGATTTTTGTAAAAGTTAACGACGACAGACGATGGATGAAAAATGATGAGATAAGCTCCCTATGTCTTTTGTCAGATAAAAACACTACAGCTCTTGTTAATTTTGATTTTCAACCAATCAACATTGGAACACAGAAATGGCCAATTTCAAGATTGTTTACCCTGCCTATGAAGTGGGCACACTGTTTCTCTGTTATATCAGGCCTCAGTGGCTGTATGGTTTAGTAGTTCAACTACTATATTTCTAGCTTGTCAACACTTAGGTTCTGAGTTTTAAATTCGCACAAGGCAGGTGCTTTAGACTCCAATCTTTTTCACCTAGGATTGTTAGTTTTCCTTCAGGCACTCTGGCTTCCTTCAATAAAAACTTACTGCCACAAAATAGCCAATTGTGCTGAATGGCGTTAACACCAAAAATCTATTGATCTATCATTGTTTTATCAAAATATTTACAAGCTGAATATACTGTTAAAGGGAGATAAGTTACTATAATCAATGTTTCTAAAAAAAAAGAAAGATACGTCTTGAATGGACACGAATAAGTTGATCTAAAGGAATTGGTTGGAAAACAAAGTTAACTTGTTAAGTAGTGCATAAACTCACCTAGTAATGTCCACCACTGACATTTTCATGGCTTTACAAAGTGTTTCAGCACCAGTTCTGTTCTGTTCTGTGTACGACAGATAGTAACACATTGACTGATGCTGTTGATATCCAGGTTTACATACTCCTGTAAAGATACTCTTTATTATACTTTATTAATAGTTATAAGCTTAGTTTGTTCTACTGATTCCAACATTTACTATAAATAAATGTTTGTATCAGTAAAGTAAATTCATCATAGATACCAGGGTTAACATTTTGCACGCCAGACTTGCGTTTAGTCTACAAAAGACTCATCAGTTAGGCTCAAATAAAAAAAATTGAAATAGGACAAATAAACTACGAAGTTGAAGAGCATTGATAACCAAACAATTCTGAAAAGTTGTGCCAAATACAGCTAAGATAGTCTATTCCTGGGTAAAAAATCCTTAGTATTATGTTAATATATAATGATAATTCATGTCAACACAGAAGTGCTGACTACTGGGCTGGTGATACCATTGAGGAGGAAACCTGATATACTTTATAATAAATCTGATTTCTGAAATAGTTATTGCATTGGGCCACACGAGATAATACAATAACTAGTCAGTGATGCCCTAAGGTGTTTCGGGACAATCACTACACTAAAGGAATACCATTTTGCAAGTCCCCTAGTCAAGTGAAAAGAAATTTTGTATTTTACCCTCAATTATTTTATTCAATGTCAAAATGAGTATTTTTCCAAACAAAATGTGTGAATACCAGATGATATCTTGGTCCTGTTTACAGTTCACAATTTTTAATTGATGGACATAATTTCTATCCCATTTGTCAACCAAACATCTCCCCGAAATAAAAATGAAGCACCTTTACCCTTAAAAGCTATATAAATGCTTGGAGTTTAAATGTTCAGACATACCTTCAGGCTTTTGACAGATGTATGGTTTCGGAGTTGTACAGCTATCAGGATACAGGCCTTTTGCTGCATCCTTAACTGTACTGTTTATAGTCAAACAGGCAGGGTCAAAATTACTGAAATAAAACATTAAACAACTGAATTAGTTGTTGTTAATAGTAAATATACAGTTACGTCATAACTGGTAGTTTTAAGTTGTAGAACCACTTAATGAGACCCAGTCAAGAAGAAAATACCAGTGTGTAGTACATATTCAAAAGCAAAATTGTATAACCTAATCATAGGTGTAACATTCAAAATATGCAGAATACATTGCTTAATTTGGTATCAAATGAAAACTGACTTGGGATCATTGTAGAAGAGATGGAAACACTACCAAAGGAATATTCAAAGTCTTAAGTCAATGATAAACTGAAAACGCAATGGTAGATGCTTTATGACTGGTTATTTTGTAATGTAATTGTAGGGCATATTTAACCTGTTTCTCAGACACTGATCAGAAGTTCCTGTTTTTGGTACATCCTAAGTTCAAAGTACTAGTATGCTGCTCAATGCAATTTAAGCTTTCTGGATTTATTTTAGCACAAGCAACAATAAGATGTTGTTTTGACATGAAATTATTGTCACTTTATTCAAACTTAAGCAAAAATAGTTCTTGCTTTAAACTGAAGTATATAGTATAAAAAGCAATGGAGCCATTAATCATTGGCTAGCCATATCCAACGTTGCAGGGTAGATCATTCTAATTTTTGGCTGTGATTTCCCAAACAAATACATTGAATAAGAAATTGGAGCATTTTGAAGTTACTGTTTCTGTCATAATAATGGAGGAACTTCTTACATCTCTTTTTGTTCATATGGGTCATACTGCCCTTAGGAATTCTAAGATGAATTATATAAGAAGGAAAATGGTGTATTCATGAATGATTCAAACTCCATAAACTTGTAAGATCTTTAGATGAACCACAAACTATGTAGGGAAGATGTGCAATAACTGAGGCAATTATACCTACTCTGTTGTTTTACTTGGCTGTATATAACTATCAATTCCAATAGCTTCAGAGGAATTTGTATAAAAGAATGTCTGAAAAAAAACATTTAGTTCTGATTTAGAGACATATTTAAACAGACAACATTTTTTTAAATGTTGATATGTACTTTTTTTCGCTAAAGCTTGCATATTATAGTTTCTGCTAGGCTATTACATACATACTACTCTTTTTTAAAAGGGCACCATCTAATTATCTGTCAAGAAGACCTCTGAAGACTGATGGTCATTTAACCCAAAATTAACATAAATATAAATTTAGATAGACAGACAAGCACGTGCAATCGTATAATGATGAATTGTCTATGTCTTGACAAGCACGGGGAATTGTATAATGATGAATGGTCTATGTCTGTTTTATCTCAAGTAAAAGATTTGAAATATATGTAAATCATCATTTTACCGTTATAAGATTTTGTTCATGCCTAGATCAGTTAAGGAAATGGTTATTCCTGGTGGCTCACTTTTCAATGTTGACATTTTTTTAATGAGTGAACATGCTGATCAAATGATTAACACATGGGCAGCCCATCTCCACTATGGGTTAAATTCAAGGTTGCATGAAAACAAATTCAAAAGAAGTTGAATTATTGACTTGCAAATAATATATCAGAGATGTTTTCAAGCTTATTTTGACAAAATGGACTTAAAGTAACTGGTAATAGTGAAATATTATTTTAATAAATGTTTGGAACCCCAAAAAATTATATTTGAATGAATTGTCTTATTTGTAGCTAATGCCCCTTAAAGTCAATTGACTATGAAACTGCAATCAAGGGAATGCAAACTCCTTTAAATGAATTTGTTTACATCTATAACCCCATCTTATTCTGTGTGTGTCTGTCCCAATTCAGGGTAATGAACATTCAGTGGCAGTTGTTTGTCATGTTTATTTTTTCTTTTGTTGTTGTGTTCATAAATTAGGCAGTCGGCTTTCATATTTGAATCGTTTTACATTTTGTCATTTCTGGGCTATTTAAAGCTTTCAATGTGATATGTGTTTTGCCTGATTGTTGTATCTGTACATGAAAATAATACCTAATTTATGAAACACCAATTGAACAGTCATACAATGTATACATTCTTCTCCCCTGGTAAACATCAAATTTTGAAATACCATCTTGTTTTTTGAAATGTAAGGGTTATACAGTATAAGTTCAGGGCGGTAAAAATATTTACTGTTTATTACCTTGTATTTCCTTATAATTCCAACCCAGGAATCGTACTGTTGGAAGCTAGATATTGTAGAAACTGCATGTAGGGGACCAGTATCTGCAACAGCTGCCAGGTTAGAGTCTAAATCTTTACAGTCTAATCTGTAAAATAAAACATATAAGGTAAAGCTAAAACACAATAAAAATAACTGCATGCAAACAAAATGTAAGCATTGTTATGCTATTCATTCTTCCAATTATAATACAAAGTATCAGATAACAGGAAGCAGATGCCACCCACACATGAAAAGAACTCACACGTTACAACTAATTATGCCAAGCTGTTGACCAAATTTGAAGTCTTTCTTTTGTAGTGCTGGAGAAATGATTGACAAAATTTGTTTAGTTCATTCAACATATTAAATAAGCAGCTGCATCTGGAGTGCATGATATGTGGAATTGTTTATTTTTCATGGGTAGCAATATTCATGGATCAACTGTATTTTGGTGAATACTTGAGTTCATGGTCAGGCCAAAGTCTACATACAACACTAAAAATAATTTGTGTGTTGTTGAACACTTGATTTTATGGTTACGCAAAAGTCTACATACAACCCTATAGATAAATTGTATTTTGTTGAATACTTGATTTCATGGTTGGGCCAAAGTCTGCATACAACCCTATAGATAATTTGTACTTTGTTGAACACTTGATTTCATGGTTAATCCAAAGTCTACATACAACCCTATAGATAATTTGTATTTCGTTGAACACTTGATTTAATGGTTAAGCCTAAGTAGATGTATACAACCCTATGGATAATTTGTATTTTGTTGAATATTTGATTTGATGGTTAGGCCAAAGGGTGCATACAAGCCTATAGATAATTTGTATTTTGTTGAATACTTGATTTCATGGTTAGACAAAAGTCTGCATACAACCCTATAGATAATTTGTATTTTGTTGAACGTTTGATTTCATGGTTAGGCCAAAGTGTGTATACAACCCTATATATAATTTGTATTTTGTTGAACGCTTGATTTTATGGTTTGGCCAAAAATCTACATACAAGCCTATAGATAATTTGTATTTTGTCGAACACTTGATTTGATGATTAGGCCAAAGTCTACATACAAGCCTATAGATAATTTCTATTTTGTTGAACACTTGATTTGATGGTTAGGCCAAAGTCTACATACAAGCCTATATATAATTTGTATTTTGTTAAACACTTGATTATGGTTAGGCCAAAGTCTACATACAACCCTATAGATAATTTGTATTTTGTTAAACACTAGGTTTGATGGTTAGGCCGAAGTGTGCATATAACCCTATAGATAATTTGTATTTTGTTGAACACTTGATTTGATGATTAGGCCAAAGTCTACATACAACCCTATAGATAATTTGTACTTTGTTGAACACTTGATTTCATGGTTAATCCAAAGTCTACATACAACCCTATAGATAATTTGTATTTCGTTGAACACTTGATTTAGTGGTTAAGCCTAAGTAGATGTATACAACCCTATGGATAATTTGTATTTTGTTGAATATTTGATTTGATGGTTAGGCCAAAGGGTGCATACAAGCCTATAGATAATTTGTATTTTGTTGAATACTTGATTTCATGGTTAGACAAAAGTCTGCATACAACCCTATAGATAATTTGTATTTTGTTGAACGCTTGATTTCATGGTTAGGCCAAAGGGTGCATACAACCCTATATATAATTTATATTTTGTTAAACACTAGGTTTGATGGTTAGGCCAAAGGGTGCATACAACCCTATATATAATTTGTATTTTGTTAAACACTAGGTTTGATGGTTAGGCCAAAGGGTGCATACAACCCTATATATAGTTTGTATTTTGTTAAACACTAGGTTTGATGGTTAGGCCAAAGGGTGTATACAACACTATATATAATTTGTATTTTGTTAAACACTAGGTTTGATGGTTAGGCCAAAGGGTGCATACAACCCTATATATAATTTGTATTTTGTTGAACACTTCATGGTTTACCTCTACCAACAAAATCCACAAAACTGGTATCCAACAAATAATAATGAATCCACAGTAGTTCCTTCAATATTCTTCATACGTTAAATTAATAGTCACTGCAACATACAAATTTACTTTTCAAATATATATACATTTGTGAACTATTGTGTTGTTTGGTCACTCATTGAATATTTTTCAGCCATTTTTTTGTTTCATTTCCCTTGGTTTAGGGAGATATGAAAATTTGTTCACCCAAGAAAATTCATATATCCTGAGGGCATCGCCTGAGGAAAATATGACTTTTCGAGGGTGAACAAATCTTCATATCTCCCTTAGACAAGGGAAATTAATGTTTTATTCCACTGCCTATACTTTTACTACTTCCAGAATATAAACTATTGATTTACATACATTTTTTTCTTATCCGATTGTTTTTACAAGTTAACACGACAAACATTGTTAAACAGTATCGATCAAAATTAGTTATCATTGATCTTAATGTTTTTAACACTATAATAACTATACTACATGTATCGCTATTTAAAAAATTCAAACCTTTATGTTCATTAATCGTGCATAATGTCGCATGAGGTAAAAACTCCCTGTGTTGAGAAGGAATGTGAAGTTTTGTTCAATGTCACATGGAATAGTCTCAATCAATCAAATATTGATTAAGCTACAGTGGAATAATATCTTTTATTATCGACTTTTAAATGCTTACGCTGACTGATTCCACGTCTTGAATTTTTGGACAAATTTATAACATGATCCCTGGTGGTACTCCCATCCATTATCTGCATCACAGGTCAATGGATTTGTCTCTGGAAAAAAAATAATAAGATTAACAAATGTTAAATATTTACCAGAAAACTGTTTATGTTAATCTCATCATGTAGTTTTTAATGGAAATAAATGGGAAAAGATGCATGTAAAGAGAAATCCAGTAAATAATTGATTTAAAAAATTGACATATCAATATTTCAAAATTATTGGTTTAAAGTATTATAATCTGAAACAATCTATCTTCACTACTGGAAAGAAGAACATGCACAGCCTTACATTCCACACTTTTCAGTATAGATGTTTAAAAGATAGTCAATATAAATATCAATACTTAAGTTTAAACAAAAAAGATGAATTAAGAAATGATTCATGGAAGCCATAGATTTGTTGGAAATTTACACGGCCTGGGCCGTGATATTCGAATTTATCCTTAGCGTTAGCGAGAGATAAAAAAAACTGAAGCGAGGGTGTGTATGCCGTGTGTGTAACTGTTCTATTTTACCCCCTGTTGATAAAACTAACATTTTCTAATAAATCTATAGCTTGCATGAATTACTTCTTAAATAACCACTAGACAAAAAATGTGTGTAATTCTTTTAATTCTCAACCCCAATATTTGCCTTTTTTAATTTATACTTTTTTCGTATTGTCTACCGTCAAATCCACAGTTGACATTTTGTAACTAAGGAGCCGCCATGTTGACTTGCTGAAATCAGCAAATGTGCGAATAATGCAATAAAATAGAAAATAAAACAACACCAACCTCAAAACTCCATTTTAATGCAATATTTTCCGAATTTTGAGGGTTAACGCGACTGAAAAACCTTCAGCTTTGGCGTTTTCATTCGTATGACTTCGTGTTTTGAAATTACTTCCATGCGCCAAAAGCATTAATGGAATTTCGCGGAATTTTATTCTATGTTGATTTCGTACAATTTACCAAGCTCTAATGCATTAATTATTTTTGTTATGCATCAGAATAAGAATAAAGGTTCTGTTTTTTTTCAATTGCAATTTTTAACATATGACAGTATATCGGCATAGCGTTTGCACATAGGTTACTATACATGTGGATTTACGTTGAAGGTATATTGTAACAGCCATTAGTATGTACATCTCTTAGTCTGCACTGTAAGTATAGACATATCGAGAATTTTATCACGGTGTTGTTTACAAAGCAAAAGAAGAACGTCATATTAGAATATGTCTTTTATACTTGAATGCCTATGTTTTACTATATAAAACATGTGTACATAGACTCTTTTTATCTTTTTATCTGATTCAAATTTTCAGAAATGTATTGCTATCAAAATATTGTCATCCAGTACTCTTAATTCACCGACAGCTTTTCTGTATGCAGTGACCTAACCATGACCCCTCATTAAAGAATCAGCTATTGCACAGCGCAAATTTGAAGGGAAAAGCTTTGATGGAGGCAAGAGCAAACAAATGTTGATGGAAGATAGTATTAATTGATTATGAAAGAAAAAGTTTTTACACTAAATCATTCAACAACAAAGTAATGACAAACAAATGGAAACGTCCACAGAAGATATAGTTTTGTTTTATATATACATGCATTAGTTCAATAAAATCCTGAACATTATAGTCACCAGCAAATTTTTTTACACGACTCTGAAGGAGAGAACATTTGTAGTGGGTTCTGTGGAACCATGTGTCTGCCTGCAACTGCTGCTGTCTGTGGAAAAGTGCAATGTTTATTGGCAATAAACTAAGTTGATTTATCAGTAAAATGCAGAATAATGAGACTAAAAAAATTGTTTAGTGTAATATCTTTTGATTATGAAGAATTTAGTAATAGCTTAATAGAAAAAAATTATTGATGACAAAAACAAACTTGAGACTGCTTATAAATGTTAAATGCCAAATTAGTCCATTTTTCAGTGAAGTAAGGAAAATAAAAAAAAAAAACACAATTTCAAACCTAATCCAAATGCTATCTTTTCATTACATAGAAGCTTCTGACCAAGTTTCAGAAAATTCCATAAATGTTTGTGAAAATTATTGATGTCTGAAAAACTTATACAATAGACTATTTTAACGTTACCGCAAACACATATAGTTAGGGAATATATCAATAAAAATATTGAAAAATAAAAAAATTATCAAAATTTTGCCCTGGATGCTGTTTCTTGATCACAGAGAAGCTTCTTTCTAAGTTTCATAAAATTCCATGAAAGTTGGACAAAATTATTGATGTCTAAGATAACTTTAACCACAGATTGAACCTAACTGTTGACAAGCTGTTATGGAATTATGATTACTATTCACTCCGACCCAAGTGATGGCAAAAGCTCACACTTGAGCTAAAAACGTACAAAATCTGATCTTTTTTCAACAAGTTGTACATTAAATAGAGATATTTGCCACTAGACTTTAAACAAACAAATAATCAATCAATCAATCAACAGATTCATTTGCATGTCTTTGATTAACAATTGAATAACACTTGTTAGCATACCTTTTCTAAAAAAATTAATTTACTCATATATGTAAATTCAGTATATTTTGCATGCATTTGTTGAAAAATGGACACATTGAAATGCTGCATGCAAATAATGCTATCCAAATTATAATGCAAGTTTTTTTTATTTTTGCAAAACCTATTTTTTCGCAATTTTCACAATTATAAAAACTTTTCAACAATTTTTGAACTTTCAGTATAAGGTTGATTACTGGTTGTTTACTGCTTACCATCCAGTGGCAAATATTTCATGCACAATCAAGTCGAGAACAAGTTGACAATTTATACAAAAGGCAGGTTCCGCAAGGTAGGCCAAACAGGATGAAAGGCATGAAATTTCAGACTGCCAATAAAAATAGGGTATGTTTGATATGGGCAGAAAATTTGTCGTGCAACAGGCCAACTAAGAATCTTCTACAGAGATAATGATATATGGGGTCAAGTCTAAATTTGAAAAGAGTAATACACAAATATTTATTGTTTATAATATAACTTCAGCCTAACTTCAGTATAATGCACTCAAATATGGACTGATATGACAAATATATTGACTGAAAAATTTAACATATTGATACAATTGTCAAATGTTGGCAGGCCCAATTTTTCCAGTTTATATTTAGTCTATGAATCATAAACTTATGGAAAAGGTCAATACATGAACTGATTTTTATCATGACTAATAACCTAAAGCCATGACCTTAAATGCACTTAAGCTCTAAGTGTTGAAAGATGAACCATACTTTCTATTTGAAGAGTCTCTTAACCATGCATAAACATGTATTGTTACTGTGACCTAGCTGCCTAAATTTTGTTTCTTTTTTCTATATTCAAGACATATATATTTGTTATATGATTTGAACTTTATATCCAGTAGCAAATATGTCATGCATGTTTCAGACAAGTTAACAATTATCAAATGGTTGATACTGAAAAATAGGTAAACATGGAAAAGTGAAATAATGTTTAATGGTCACATGAAACTCAAGGTGCATTAGATTATTGTTTTGCAAATGTAACGACCAAATTATCAACACTTTTAATTACCCAACAAGGAACCAATCTGTCATATTTGGTGCATCTTAGATGGATTAACAGACAACAACTTCAAATGATGACAATAGATGAATTTCTGTGGATTCATTATTATTCATGAGGTACAAATTTTCGTGGTTTTCATGGGTATTTATGAACCAGAAATTAATGTGTTCAACAAAGTACAAATTTCTTAGAGGCTTGTATGAAGACTTTGTCAAAACCATGAAATCAAGTATCCACGAATACACACTTTTTCCTCAATACACAAAAATTTGTACCTACGAAAATAAATAAATCCACAGTACCCCAAATGAGACAAATGATCCCCCAAAAAAAAGATATCGGTACTGAATAGGTTTTTTGCCTTCGGTAGGATTACTTCTATCATTGTTAAACTAAAGTTATGTGGTATGATTGCTAGTGAAACATTAATCCCAACAGATATCATAAATGTATAACATACCTTTATCAAGTTCACAAATATAATTGATCCTTTTTTCACAATTGATATCATTTAAGAAATGTGGGCAACAGATTTCTGCGCAATGTTCCTTGTTCTGATAATTATTGGGTTCACCTGAACCCCAGCGTCTGAAAATAATAAAAAAAATGTTAATGCTATATCTTTAAAAAAAACCTTAGTCAATAACAAATGCAAAATCAGCACCCGGCAATTGTTCATTTATATTTTTTACATTTACACGTGATCATCTTAAAGATGCTTTTTGATTGAATGTAGCCAGTTACAACTGCGACAAATGGAAATCGTTACCTTGTGGATCCTAAATTCTATCTCTATCCGCCAAAAGTGGAGGAGGGCAATTGGTCGTAACCTTCGGCTAGCGAAGATGTGACCTAGGGGTCAGGGCCTCGAAACAGTCCTCAAACTGAGATGTACTGATGGTAATGCAACTTTATAGACAATATCATGATCTATCACATGTAGTTCCTATCAAACTTAACAATTGTTGACCACAACGGCAGCAAAGACGACACCGTTGCCACAGAATCAACACCTATGTTTCGCCGTCAGCGACAAAATCGTCGCAGGCAAGACAAAAATAAAGATGTTCATAGTTAAAAAAGAACAAAAAAGGGTCAACTGTGTTTTCAGAATACCTGCTATACACTTACACAACAGTGTCATCTAATGCAATATTACTACTCCAGTTCCAAACTGTTCCATTCTTTTGTAGACTGGTCCACCATTCTGAAGTACCAGTTACCTGTGCTTTTACTCTCTTCAGTTCTTGTTTAATCCATGCCTTCAATGGAAAAAATAACATATTAATCTTCCATGGAAAAGGTGAGCCACAAGCTGTGCTAGTTTGGTTTTGTTTTCAAGGAGTTGGTGATTTATAAAGTGTGATGCTAACACTGGCAATACAAGACGACAGTAGTGATCATTCTTCCTTTGCCTGGTAACAGAATATCTATAGAATAAAGGCATTTTTGTTTTTGACGACTTTATCAAAATATAAATGCCATTATTCTTTTTATCAGCAATTTGTCTTTAAAACATATTTCTCAATCTATAATTATATATTATTACATGAAGTATTTAAAAGAAAATCTTTGTATGCGTATAAAGTTATTATTCGGTTATATGAATGACGTCACATTCATTTATTGATAGATAAAAAATTGACGATGCTACACAATGCCATGGTCTACATTTTGAGTAAAAAATTCTCTTCAATAAAAAAAAAAATAAGCAGTAGGATCAAATGGAAAATAAACAAATTAACAATTCCACTTTTCATATTTGTCTTTTACTAAGATTTTACAATTAAAGGAATATGGCCAAGAAATCCTTAAATTGGCCATAAAAATCAAACTTTGTAATATCATATATAATAAAGAGCTGTGATATGAGAGCATGATATGCCCGTCGCCCTTTTAGCATGTCTTTATGCTTTAAATGAATTTATATGATCAACTAGAAATACTGTGAGCACTGCTCCAATAGACCCCCCACCAAAAAAAAATAAAGACATGCACACACAGTGATACCTATTGACACAAAACATGAATAATTTGACACTATTAAGGCTAACTCAAGTTAAATTAAGTTTGTGGCCTTACTTTTTCACCTCTACATTTCTATTTTGTTCACAACACGATTTTTAACAAAATAAAATTCGAGAAATGTCCAAAGTGGCAAAAATGGACAATTTGCAACGATTTTTTAACGAATAAAGTTACATCACACCGCAATGTTATATGAGAAATTTATAAAAAAAAACCAAGGGGGCTTGTTTCAATAGATATAAACAAGTCACCAAGGTTTCATGAAAACTGTTCAAAGAATTTTTGAGTTATTGTACGAAAACACGAAACCCCCCTTTTTAAAAAAAATAAAGTCCCAATACTCCAAATCATAAAGGAACTTAGGTAAATATATAACATGTATAATAACAATTCCCCAAAGTTTCATAAAAATTGCTCAAAGCATCTTATGAGTTATAGAAAATTAAAATAAAAATATTATGAAAATAGAAAGGATATATATAAATTGATATAAACAATTCACCAAAGTTTCTTGAAAATTGTTGAAGGCGTTTTTTAGTTATTGTTCGAAGTGCTGACAACAGACAGACAGACCGACAACGGTATACCATAATACGTCACCTCTTAGGCAAGCATATAAAAACCTTTATTTACATTTTAAATATGCAAATTTAGATACACTTACCACTTTTTTACTGTTATTCGTTTAATAATGTTGACAACTCCATAAGTATTATATTTTTCAAGTTTTTAGTCAAATTTCTCCGGGTGTTTTTTTTTTGTTTTTTTTTTGGTAAGGTGTATTTCCTTCTTAAAAACATTGGCCCACACCCTTTGACCAAAATAAAATTGTTATAAAATGATGTATTTGGGTCAAATACACATCTTAACAAAAATTATTGTGGTTCTTGCATGATGCCAATGTCATTTGAAGCAAATCTATTACATTTAGGCAAAAAAAAGTCAAAATTTTGATTTTTTTCGTTAGATTTACAATTATAACGTCATAATGACATCACAATTGTTCTAATGTCTGTCGAATTTGTAGTTGTCAGATATTTTTACATGTTTTGTCTTCAAATTTACTCAAGTTAAATTTCACGCAATTTTAGGGCCAATATGAACCCTTCATGAACCTACTCGTTTACTACAGTGTGTTTTTTTTTATGACAGGATAGGATAGATAGTTTATTTTAGCAAACATTGTTTTTGAAACTGCCAATGTCCTAATAATTAGTCCTTCGATGAATAGATCAGTTTTTAAATAATTAATGTCAAATATCTATGAAAAACATTTCAAGAGCACATATATTGTTTAGTAAAATAGAAACAATTACATGAATTCAAAAAAACTTTTAAATGAAACTAATAAAAGATTTCTATTCATAGTAACACAGCAGATGGTATCTTTCTGCATTCCAAAAGCAGACTGATTACTTTACTATACTTGATTCACTTAAACCGTAGAACTGCATAAGCAAGTATCATTTAGCAAAATAAGATGTTGCCTGGATCCAATATCTTTATGTGAAAATTAGATAGATTTGTTTTATGTTGTCATGGGCAACATTAAAATTAATCAGCTTTATTTTTAATAAGCAATCCTAAAAAGTAAACACTGCCATAATGAAACAGGTTCTCAAACTGTACATGGACTGAATAGTTCTTAAGGCTGAGGACCAGGACTAGTCTATAATAAATTTCTGGTTACCGTATATTTAAGCAACAATATATGTCACACTTGCTTGTCATGAATAAAAAATCGTAAATAAAACATTTTACTCTTTGAAACCATCCCGCATAAATTGACCTTCCAGGAGACTAGGAAATTTCCAAGATTTATATAATCCAAAGTGCCATTATGTTGCAATACATTCTTCTCATGAATATTCAATGGCAGTTTCCATTGCGATTCACGCAAAAGTATTGTGATTCAGATGTATTTTATGTTCTGAGTTGCATCGGTTTCACCATCGATCATCATTGGTGAAAATAAATTATGTAACCCAGAATATTAAATATTGGCATTTTTACAACATTTTATTTTAATTTGTATTTACCTTTTGGGTAAGTTTATGAACATTTATTCATATAAATATTTATTTGTTTATTTTTTTATTCCATTCCCAAACTATTTTAAAATGTGTCAGTAACAATGTCTATTTTAAATCAGTATGATTAATATATTTGTTAAGAATGTTGACAAACATGATAACAACAGTTTATTTGTCAAATGTAATGTGTATCATTTGTACTACTAAGAGTTGTTTTTCATTTTATTAATGACACAGTTCAGGATCTTAACAACTTGTCATTATAATTATGACAAATAATTTCAAATATATTTTCAAATATGATGCAATGCAGGACTAATTTAGATATAAAAACAATGTGGGGGGAAACAAGCATTCATGAGACATTTACACAACATTACATTATAGAAAAAAAATACTTTTAAAGTAAAAGCATACCGTGTCTGCATGTATGGAATAGCAAGATTAATTGTTGTTTGTTTAATAACCAAGCAAGCAAGGTTAAGGACAAAACAATATATAAACTTTGTTCTTTGAAAAAATTGGTAGGTTGGTAAAATAATTTAATTTTGCAAAATATGTAATATATATTGGAAACTTTAAAAAGGATGTGCTCTACTTAACCAAAAATTTCAGGGGACTTAGGGGTTAAATGCAAATATGTCCATAATGGGTAAGTGGAGGCAGGAACATAACTATAATTTATTTTTTTTGGCCTAATGAATTGAAAGTAGTGAAACTTAGACTCATAACATTTATGAGTGTACCTTCCAAACAAACTAGACATCATTGAAATGGGAGCCATCTCTGTGGGCCCCGCTGTAAATAACAGGTTACTATTTGACTATTAAAGATGTTAGTGGTTGAATCTCTTAAAGCAGGTTACATGTGCTATTAAACAGTACTCCGGATGCACTTTACCCTTAATTTCAGAAATTTTTGACCTTGAACTTTGACCTAGGAAGTTGAACAAACATTATGACACACCCTCTGGTGTTGGTTAATATACATGTCAAGTATAAACTTTGAAATCATAACGGTTCTTAAGATATAGAGTTTACACTATATCTATTGGACATGGGGTTGTCAACTGAAACCAAAGTTTTTGACCTTGAACTTTGTCCTAGGAAGTTGTACAAACATTATGACACAACCTCTGGTGTTGGTTAATATACTTGTCAAGTATAAAGTATGAAATTATAACAGTTCTCTAGATATAGAGCGGACACAATTTGTTACGAACGGATGGGTGGACAGACGGACGGTAAGACAGACTGATCACTATAGGGCGACTCGCCACTAGGCGGGCCCTAATTGATCATAACCTATTTATATATATATCTCACTTACCATTTCAAGGGAGTCCTCAATTGATAACAACTCTGCCCGCATAGAATTACATACATATTTAGCTTCAAACCAATTTCTTTGGTGGTTATCAGCAAAAAGGTAGCACTTCTTGCCCATAGGACCATCAACCCATCCAGGTGGACAAACTTGTCCATTGGCTAAAAAACGAAAATATCTTTTTAATATCTTACCATTCATGAATGTTTCAAGTACAAAACTGTTGATATGTCAGCGAGTCCTTAGTTTATCAGATGATTCTAGAATCTAACACCACCGACAGTAATTTAACCACAGAAGAATAGAAGTCAGCCCAGATAGCAGTTTTACTGAGCCATATTTTTACGGTGCTGGTTTACAAAGTAACAAGCCACCGGAAGATGTCACAATAACCAAACACATTATTCTGACTCCAAGCGAACCAGTCTGCTTTTACTCATTTACCTCGTTCTTAGCAAAGCAGCATATACCAATTTTAAAGTTTCTGGTTTAACAAAACCAGTAATTGAACCAACAACCTCCTTCACTGGCAAGCTACCATGAAATTGTCATTTTGAAGTTCAATCATAAATTTGCAGACATAATTAGGATTGATTGAATATTGGTTGCCTAATGTCTAGTGGCAAATATTTCATTCCTGTTCAAGATGAGAATAAATCAACAATAAAAACAATAAGTAGGTTCTGTAATAGAGGCCGTATATTAGATAGGGACAGAAAATCTACAAACGACTTCATTAAGAAGTACTTTGAAAAAAAAACACCTCCAAAACAAAATTATAATACAAGTTGATGTTTTATACACAGAAATGTCCAACTAAGTTACTTTTTAAGCCTATAAAGTTTCGGATAAAAAAGCAGAAACTAAAAATTTAATTGAAAATTAATTGTCAAACCTTTAAGAAGGGATATAACTTTACATGGATCAATTGTGAAAAACTTGCTTTTCAGAGAAAACTTACCTGAGGAATAATGTAGTTTTTATATGCAAAGATTAATAATCTACCGGCATGTCTACCTTCTTTTTCTCTAATTCATAATTAGATTTTTAATTAGATAATTCTCTGATAAAACATGTTACCTTAGGTTTAAATAATGAGTTTCTTTGTTTATAATGACGTCATAAATTAAATTTGCAACAATTTACCAATAAGGGTTGTGTGGTTGTTCAATACATTTTCATACTCGAACTTCAATTTAAAAAAAAACATAATAAATTAGATGAGTGGTTGGCCTTAGTGCCTTAAGTTTTCTTTTTTAGATACTACATTCACACTTTACCAATTTAGACGCAACCTTTAGAAAAGATGGTGCCCTGGTATGGGTTCTTGTTGTTTTTGGAATTACTATACGTTTTACACGAAAGAGCCTAGAACTTTTAACACAGCCAAACACCAGAGTTGAAGACCTAGGCTTCTACGCAAGCAACAACAAATGAAGAAAACAAACTTAATTCCTAAAAGCTATTATGTTTTAAATTTAAAATGGCCGAAACCGAAAGTAACAAAACTTTTAACTTGTTAAATTCAGAAATTTAGGAGTGGTCTAGCCATCTTAATCCTATTGAGTCAGAGTGGAGACATCACACAAAACCTATGTCCCATAAAATATCTATGTATTTGCTGTTTAAAACCCGTGAAGTTAAACCAAGAGGGGATTCAGTGTGAAAATTGTAAATTCTGGTTCCACATAAAATGTATTAAATTATCGATTCCAGAGGACGATAAACTCCATTTCCGTGGAAAGCTGCTACTGCCAAACATACATGCTACCTAATTTTTCAAACTCTTTTTTTTGCGGCTACCTAAACATCAACAGCCTACGTAATGAACATGGGCATTTTAAAGACTTACTAGAACGAAATTTGGTTGATTTATTATTTCTGTCAGAAACCAAAATCGACGAGTCTTTCCCTGATGCGCTATTCATGGTAGATAATTAAACTTTATGAATATCAGATAGAAATCAATTTGGGGTAGTGTTCTTGCCTTTTTGATATCAGACCTAGCTGGAGATATGAAAACACGACTAGAATTTAAAGAAATCGAATCAGTTGGGGTTGAGGTAACATCAGGTGGACAGAAACGGTTCTTCTGTGGTGCCTATAAACCACCAAATATGTCAGACAATATTTTTAATACTGTCTTTAGTTATAAACTCTTAACTCACAATATGATAAATACATTCTAATAGACTTAAATTTCTATATGCTAGACTGTGATAAGAGTGCAGTATTGTTTGATATCCGTGATATATTTGATTTGATAAATAGTTAAAAAACTTGTTTTCCAAAAATAGCTAAAATAGCTAAACCTAATCTTTCTTTTATCACTGGGACCTTTAAACCTCTTCTAAGAGAAATATATCACTCATTGATTAATTTACCTGTGTAAAACTAAATTCTTCTAGAAAGTGAAAATACATGTTTTCATTCATAAAACTGCATGTAATGTTGTATTTATTCAATATTGATAATATAGTTTCAGTCTGTTTAATATAAACAGTGATTTAATTATAAAAAGTTGATTTCGGACAAATTTTTTAGCATTGTTCCTATTGAAATTTGCATTTTTTTTTGTTTTTGTTTAGTTATAGAATACATTAAAGAAGTCCTCAACTTAAACATCGTCATTTTCCAGTTTTTATTTGTCAAATACAAAAAAACAAAAAACAAAAAAATTCTGGTGTGGTAGACAAAATTGTCTGCAGTGTCTGTAAATTCCAAACACTGCTGTCTGAGTGTCTCATGTCAGAATTATATTCCTGCTTGATGCTTTTTCTGCTTTAAACTTTGCTACCTGCTTTATGTAATATATGTTTATTGGTTACTTTCCTTTGCTATAAATTAATATGCTAATAATAGTGCTTTCTGCTCATGTATTTTAAAATTTTGCCAAAACCTCATTGCTTTGTTCAAATTGTTATACATGTGCTTGTGACAAGTAAAAAAAACAGACAACACAAGGATTGAAATGTAGAACGTCATCAATTTCATTATGATTTCCCTAAAAAACTAAAGTGTTGCTTTTCCTTTTTAAAATCACCCCTTTCAGCTCATGAAATTCTCAGAAAAAAGGTGTACTTCTTCTACGGTACTTTTGACAATCAAAGTAATCAAATACACCGATGGAATTTAAATAGTATTCTCTGGTATTGTGACGGGAAAATACTTGACATTCATCACTCGTGCATTGAATTCAGAAAGATAATTGTTTTTGGTTTTTTTTTTTCAGTTGATAAAACAAGCTTGTCTCCCTAGATTTACTTGTAAATGGTTGATTTTGAGAGTATTTCTATGTTTAAACATAGGCATGTGTCATGGTGTGTAATTTGGCTCATAAGTTTGTTAGTGTTGCTTTGTATAAAAAATATGTTTTATTTTAAGAAAGAAAATATTATGTTTGTATTTTGTAAAATTTTTAATTAATTTTGGTTTGATTAATTTTACCTATGCTGTGGCAAGTACTCGACATGTCACAGTTTGTTAAAAATGATTTGTTTGAAATATTAATTGTAATAAGCATGTCACTAGGATAATTTAAGTTGTTATCAAAACATTATAGGATTAGGCTTTGTTAATTAAATTCTATTTTTGCTAATGAGAGTACTATTTACATGTCGAGTCACATTGATTTATTTTTTGGTTTTAGTATAAATAGCATTTTTAAATTTTGGAAAAGCAGTCAGTGTTTCGGAATCGTAACCTCTCACTACTCATGTCATTATACTGGACCTACAAGACTGTCTACCAGTCTACCAGTTGACGGTGTAGTGTTGAGACAAAATTTATCTGACTCACATTTTTACTTTGGCAATTTCTATTTGAGAATTATTATAATTTTTAGACTTTTACATTTTGTTTTGAAATTAAATTCATTTTATGATTTAGTAGGCATTTATTTTATATTTTACATTTTAAAGAGAAATTGTTTTACTTTGGATTAGATATTTAGACTTTATACTTTGTACCATAATTGGAATATTATTATTATTATTTGGCATCGTTTACTAAATGATTGTTATCATCATTCATCTTAACTGTTATCGCTAATTTAATTATGAAAACCTTCCTTGCGTTTTAGCTATGCCTATCGGAACATTAAGTCTAGCGATAGACTGACCCCCTGTCCCTTGGTTCAAGTACATACGAGTTAGCTCCCCCTTATCTTACAGTGCTCTGGACTTTGGTGACACATGCAATTTTTCCAAATCATCTTAGGTCAAATATATATACAGAAGATGAACAGTTTTATTTCATTTTCATAAAATTGTATTCAATTTCCCAAAGATGGAGGAGAATTTCTCAATATTGATACAAATTCTTTTGATATTTCAATGTTTAGCAGCCGAGTTACTGAATTTTAATTTTTCCTTTTTTTCCATTACATAATTTTGACATGATGGGAAGTAGAAATCTTCAAAGGAAGGTGTAGAGTATTATTTTTTGAAGTTTGACTGAATAATTTCCAGAAAGTGGCATTGAAAATTCATTTATTCAACAGCAAAAATTAAATAACTAATTTTTATTTAAATTGGTCTTTATTCTTCATTGTGGACAAAATTCCTGTATTCAAATACATGTACAAATACCTTACACTATTAAATAGCAATATAATAAGCAGGGTTTGATGCTAAGAAAATATAGCAGTAGCCAAGTGTGTAACCAAACAAAATAATTAAGTAGTCCACTGAAGAAATAAAGGGCCCACATGTTAGCGTTAGCGTTGGCCTGTTCTTTAATCCGGAACGGTAAATTGTTTGTTTACCATAATGGCATTTAATCATTGGGTTCCTTGATTCCCTTGCATATTCAAATTGTACTAAACCAGAGTTGCAGACATGTAATTTAATTTGAACATTTAATTGGAAGAAAAAAAAAATCAAAATTCACATTCATATTCAAGAAGGTTATTGAAAACAGGGAGTTCATTTTCTGATTCACCAGTTGGTTCATCCACATCAAATAAATAATAATCATGAGAATATTGTTCCATTTCAACTTTTCGATAGGGTCAGACAACCATGGCCTTTCTTGTTGCCATTCCTTTTGAAATTGTCTCGACCAATTAGATAATTAGTAACTTTGGTAATATTTTGTTCTGTCTTGTTCGCTTTTCCTTTAAGGCGGTACGGGATGGTAAAGAAAGTGTTCAAATTGGTCTGGCGAGACATTTCGCCGACCGGATATTATGATTGAAGTATAATAATGTTAAGAGAAGGGTGTATACGTTTCACTACAAGAAAAGAAACAGTGACAGGGAAATTTTCATCTTCAGATCTATCACTGCTTAACTTTATTCATCTTCTTTTAAAAATAGAATAATCACAAAAGTTTAGTTAAGCAAGGTGAAGTATCAAAAGTGCTCTGGATACAGGAGTACTATTTCCAGGACAAGAAGGAGCATACGCGAAAACTTAGTAAACAAGATTAATTAGAAATATATTGTTGAAATTTCTGGTTTTTTTTAATTTTTATTTACATTGAAAAAGTGGGTGACAGATTGAATTTTTATTTGCCCACACTGGGATTTGATATTCATTCGCCCAGTGGGCGACAAAGATGGAATTTTATAAACAAATTGCAGAAAATGCCCAGGTTTGAGTTATGCATGTGTGTTTATTATTTCCAGCAAATAAATTATAATTGCATCTCAAATTAACATAAATTATTGACTAATATCAAATGATTATAAATCCGATTTTACAAGAAAAATAGACCCTGCATGCGTTTTTTATAAATAATTAGTTTTTTATCTTTTCCTTGCAAAAATATGCATCTTTTTCATCTTTAAGACACAATTTACATAATAACTGTATGTAGTGTAGAACAAAAGTTTCTATAGGTATACTAATGAGGTCAATAATTGAAAAATTGTGTATTAAGATATAAATTGAGCAGTATAATAAAGTGTCTATTCAACTTGCCTATTAGGAAAGAATTGGAATAATAGCATAAATGTGGAAATCAACTTTGATATCAATACACATCTTCAACCAAATTTTATTCAATAACTTACACATAGATGTAAGAAGATGTGGTATGATTGCCAATGAGACAACTCTCCATCCAAGTCAAAATTTATAAAAGTAAACCATTATAGGTCACAGTACGGTCTTCCAAACGGATCATGCATATAAAGATATAGTTGCGGAATCCTAGCTCATATGTCCTTGTGATATTTTTTGAAAATTTACGGACCATGGCTAATAAAGATAAGATACTGATAAACAAATTTTCATAATTCTTATCAGCTGAATAAATTTGGTATTATTACTTTTTCACATTAAATCATAAATAGTTATTCATTATAAACTTTGATTTACAAAAGAAATTTAAACGCAAGTGTTTATCTGAAATAAAGCAGCGGTTCGACCAATATTTTCTTAATTCAAGGGCAAATAACATGTCAAAAGTTAATGATGATTTAAATGGTGTATAATGTTAATATTAAGTTTCTGCAAGTAAAAAAAACACATAATTAGTTAGAATTCATTAATAATTTAGAATTCTGCACCAACTCAAAATCCGGAGTGATTACATAGATCCATCATGGCTGATTCAAACAACCATCAGAAGATTCTCGGATCAACCATCTACTATCAAAATGTATCCCATCTCTTTATAAATCCGAAATTTACACAATAACTAGCTATTCAACGAAATAAATATTTAAATCAAACATTGAATCTGAATTAAACAAATTCTAGATAAAAACTTACCAGTACGAAAGTTTTCCCCAATCTAAAGAAATATTGACAAGACGAGGATTAAATATCTTGAGTGTTTAGCACAAAAAAAAACGATTCCCACGAAAACTCTAAATGGCTTAAAATAGAAACAGGGGATTTACGACATGCTTAAGTTACACAACCCATATACGTTGCATACCACAGAACACCCAAATTTATCACAAAACTACAAAAAATACAATAAAACGACCAATATCTATAGTAGATCATTGAAATTAGATCTACTCGATATAATGCAAAACTATTAATTCAGAATTATCGTCAGATCATATGTTTTTGTACGTCATATGAAAGGTTTTTTTTTTTCTGAGACGCCTTCCTAGGAAGCTAGGAAGGCGTTCAAGAAGAAAAAAAAGCCTTTTAAGACGTCATAATTATTTAGACTAGTACTATGCATGCTTTTTCAATGGAAATTGTGACATCAAAATGCATTCTAAATAGCACGAAAAAAAACCATAATACGAGGATATATTATTATTGTGACCAATGTAGAGTTGTCTTCCTTAAATTTTGGCGTATAGAACAAATATTAAATAATATTGGACTGCAATACTATCAATATTAAAGAATTTTCTAAATATTCTGCCGATATTTTACCCAAAGGAAGTTACTTTGAACTAGACATCATTGAGATGGGAGCCATCTCTGGGCGCCCCGCTGACCTTGAACTTTGATCTAGGAAGTTGTACAAACGTTATGACACACCCTCTGGTGTTGGTAAATATGCATACCAAGAAAAAAGTATGAAATTATAACGGTTCTCTAGATATAGAGCGGACAAAATTTGTTACGGACGGACGGACGGACGGACAGACTGATCACTATAGGGCGACCAGCCACTAGACGGGACCCTAATTTATCAACACCTTATCGCTATTTGTCCGCCATTACTGGACATCACAAAGATTCCCGTAAAATTTTGACGCCACAATGCAAAAGTGATTGTGGTATGACGTCAATAGTTCAAGAGGCGCAGATTCTCGGGTCAAGCTGCGCAGATTTCCAAATAGCGATAAGGTCTATAAATGTCCTTCCCTAGATTTAGATATTTCAGTTTAACACGGGAAACTTTTACGACAAAAGAGACGATTGTTATTCTTCTTTTTTGGACGCTTAATTATGTTTCTTTGGCACCATCTTACGATTTTTACATATCTGACTATGGGGGAAAAGGAAATGTCAACAACATATATGTGGATAATACATAATCAGAAAAAGCTTCTTATTTCTTTTCATCCATGTATATCTTGCAACAATAGTTCCTCATTCCATAAATTATTCTTTAGTAATACGATACTAGTATTTCTTTTTAAAGAATTATCAAATACGATAAATATTAGTACAGGTAAATTGACGCAAATGTATTCCTTAAATTTACGCAATTGATACCTTTGAAAAATAATATATGGCGCAAATGATACATTTTGAAAAACGCAATTGGCGCAAAAAATACATTTTGAAAAAAGCAATTGGCGCAAAAGTACTTCTGCCATCGGATTGACACGAGTATTAAATGTCAATTACTTATTGATTTGAAATTTGATAGGCTAATGATCAGTTGATAGTTGTTTAGAGTGAATCATTGTATTATCTCAATTTTCAAGATCAAAACAATTTGTGAATGTACATACTTCATGTGTCTTTAAAAGGAATAAAGTCAATTTTTTCTGTCCATTTCTTTCAATTATTAGATGACATTAGCAACATATTTTTTAACCGCTAAAATCATCAAAATGTCGTAGTGCCGTCATAAAAAATCTTTCTTACTTATTTTACGTCTTCGTACAAAAAAAAATCAAAACGATGATTTTAGGAATAACCAGGCAATTTGAAAGTTTTCATGTATATTTCTATGGAAGTTGTCTTATATAATATTTGATGTTCAATTCTTTTGTGTGAAACTTAAGAAATCACTACCTTAAAATATACTAATAATGATCGTTAGAGTAACACAAAATATGTATCTCGTTCCATCGAAATTTCAAAGAATTGTGAAAAAGGATATATATTTCGGTATTTCGACGGGTGTTTTTGTCCAGAATAAAGTACAAACACATCTTCAAACAACGTGTTACATCAAAATAACATATGAAAAGTATTGTTTTCCCCGTCCCATCGAAATTCAAAGAATTGTGAAGTAATATATGTATTTCGATTTCGGTGTTTTTGCCCAAAATAAAATACAAACACATCATGTAATGTCAAAATATCGTCGGAAAAGTATTTTATCCCATCCCATAGAAATTAAAAGAATTATGAAGTAAGATTGTTATTTCGATATTATGGTGTTTTTGTTGGCCTTGTGTACCTACAAATTATCGCAATTGATAAAAAATAAAATTAATATAATTTTAGCATCTTGTATATAAAGAATAAATGTCTCAAATGTACTCCAGAACTATGATATTCACCGCTTTACCCGTGTGTAAGGATTAACGGGTAAAGCGGTGAATATCATGTTATAAAAAATTGATGCTAGTTTGTAATTACGTCCAGTGGCATATATTTGATGCTTCGGGCTGTCTTCTTTCTAATTGATAGAATTTTTGAATAAAATATAAGAAGATTGCTCATTCATAATGCTTTCTAACTCGTACTCATTTTCTTGCAAACAAACAAAACAGACCAGTAACTCTACTCATCTTAGACACTTTCCCTTCCTATATAAATATTTTGTTTATGATTGAATAAAAATTCTCATCCGTGCGAGACCCCCATGGGTAGTCAAGGTCGTTAAACACTCCCTTCTGCCAGAGACTCTAAAATCTGTTTAAAAAATCGTGCTATAGGATAAAATTATACGAATTTCTCAGTTTGAAAAAATCCCAGAAAAATCGTGTTTCTGCATAAAACTTTTCTAATTTTAGTAAACTCTGTACTAAGTACCCAATATGGCCAAAGACTTCATATAATAATCGCATTGCACCTTTAACATCTCCCCATAGTGTATGAGGAACATTACTGTTGTAACATGTGTTTATGGGTTTTGAACTGATTCTCCCAAGAACCTTTCTTTTCCATTCAATTACGTGGAAGCACTATTTGAACACTAGTACACACAATATTATACAACAATTAATGTCGTAACTAAACAAAAAAGTACTCAAGAGACAATATCAAATTAACGATTTCACATGTTCGATCAGAACGTTGTACCATCCAGCAAAAATGCAAAGTAGAAAAGAATACTGCACAAATAACAGTATTGGTCATCTACAAATTGTATAAGAACCAATATCTTATGACAAAAAAGACACTTTACTGGATAGGGTTATCTAACTGACGGACAAACAGACAGACAGAATGGCGTACGAATAGTCGGTCAAACACAAATATTCATAACTTCATTATTCTAAGTGTAGGGTAACAATACTTAGAACAACAATACGATATTTAAAGATGTATATGATTGACAATTAAATATTACTTTATGACTTCTTTTTTTCCCATACGAATAGTTGTTCTGGCCTCCTGGTGTCAGAACCTCAAAGTACACTCACATCGCTGCATTATGCTATAACTTCAAGAAATAACCCAAAGACTTGTTTAAAAGAGAAAGAATATACAAGGAGACTGTAAATCAAATGATCGCCGAAAGATTATGCAGTCTCTGAACCCACGGAACTACACAGTGGCAGAAGGACAATACAGATATACAAAACATATGTAACAACTGATGTCAGGAATATGACAGTTGTTTTTCACTTGTTATGTTGGTTGAAAACGTTTGATTTTTTCAGTTTATATGGACTTTCCCCTTTTCGAATTATCTTGAAGTTCGATATTTTTCTTATACTTTTTAAAAATATATATTGGTAAATGTGACCTAAATTCTTTCGTCAAGTTTTCAAATCACAGATCGGGAAAAACCATTAACTTATGTTCGTTTCTAATAATACGTCCTTGCTATATCTTGTATTAACGCTTTGTTCATGGTATATTTTAAAATGTCCGATCGGTAGCTCTTTTATCGAAACTTCAACTCTAGTGAAATTGAGAGAAAAAAGATAGATTCAACTCCTTTGGTGCTTCAGTTGACGGAGAATGTGTGTTCCTACATGCATTCTATGGTTAATTCCATATTGTTTTCATTTGATATAGTGTACATGTACATAATGTATTTGATTAAATCAACAATTGTCACTATATATAACTTTGTTGAATGACAGTTGCAAACTAAAAGAAAAACAGACATGTCATTAAACTTAGTATTTAATTTTTCACTGTCAGAAGAACTTACCACTAATAATAATTGCGAGAATCACACAGATGAACGCCTCCCTTTTCATCCTCACAGATAGACTGTTATACATAATACATACAAGTAGTGAAATAACTCTTTTAGCTGTTGTCCTTTAGATGGAAACAGGTACTTAACAGTGAAAATAAATGTAAGATAATTAATCTGAACCTACAGTACGATTCGTTAAAATATTTGAGATGTTCTTCCTTCGTGTATATCCGTGTTTGTCGGGACTTTGAACAACAAATATCAGACCTACTCAAGTAAAGGAGCAAAAGCACTTGTTATTGCAAATTCAACCACTTGTGTTTGAAACATTCATTGATTCTGTTACAGCCCAAACTCTAAGGTTGACAGGCACGTTGAGATATAATCATCTTGACCCCCTCTCCTCCGCAAAGCAACAAAACTTATGCCAGAAGAAGTGATCGGTTGGAAAATGGATATTAAATCGGATGCCTTATGTAGGGATAGTGTCTCGCACTCTGCGCGCCAAAGAAACCGTGCATAAACTATTTCTGAATCAATGATCTATAGGTGTCCTGTCGCAAAGCAAAGGTTTTGTTCCTATCCGATATATCCTCTTTTTTAATGGCAGTCCAATATTTCTACCCTACGTACCGATCAAGCGACTTTGCAAAAATGCTTACAATAAGATTAAAAGCAATTTGATCTCGTCCTGAAGTACGTGAATTATTTCCCACTGACATTTAACAAATAACAGTCAATCATAACAACAAGTTTATATCACAAAGAGAAAAGAAGAAGATACCAACGTGACAAGATCATAAGTCGAAAAAAAAATGACAAACAAAACAAATCGATTGAGCGTCAGATGAATAGTGTACTTACTTATTTTATCATTAACATTAAAAGCTTTTAGTTTATCGATTGATAGCAATTTTTCGCAACTGACAGGGGTGGTGGGTTAAAATGTATTCGCTTACTAATCGTTTCAAACTAGACTTAAATGTTTCTTTTTTTCTTTAATGAAATTATGTACACCTTTCGATATAAGATCGATGGCTTGGTTTATATATCAGCATGTTTTAAGTGTTTTATTTACTTTCCATTACTTGCATGATAAAATTTTATTTAAATCTGCCAGTTAGTATTTAAAATCGCCAGACCAGCGGAGGAAACAACCATTAACATGTTAACTGAATTATTTAGTTCCCTTGCTGTTAAAAGTTATCGAAGGATTATAATTTAATTCGCCAGACGCGTGTTTCGTCTACATAAGACTCATCAGTGACGCTCAGATCAAAATAGTTATAAAGCCAAACAAGTACAAAGTTGAAGAGTACTGAGGACCCAAAATTCCAAATAGTTGTGCCAAATACGGCTAAGGTAATCTATTCCTGGGATAAGAAAATCCTTAGGTTTCCGAAAAATCAAAGTTTTGTAACAGGAAATTTATAAAAATGACCAAATAATTGATATTCATGTCAACACCGAAGTGCTGACTACTGGGCTGGTGATACCCTCGGGGACGAAAGGTCCACCAGCAGCGGTATCGACCCAGTGGTGTAAAAAGTTATCAAAGGTACCAGGATTATAATTTAATACGCCAGACGCTCGTTTCGTCTACATAAGACTCATCAGTGACGCTCAGATCAAAATAGTTATAAAACCAAACAAGTACAAAGTTGAAGAGCATTGAGGACCCAAAATTCCAAAACGTTGTGCCGAATACGGCTAAGGTTGTCTATTCCTGGAATATAGAGAATATAGGGATAAAGATATAGGAACTTTTCTGAGTTTAAGAATGTAAGTTTTCAATGTCTGGTGCTATTTACAATACAGATTAAGATGTCAAATACTTAGTGCTGACTATTATAGTAGCCTTCAGACCTTTTATGCATAGTGTTTAGAAAGTGTAACAATCTTTGCATACTAAAGAACCCATGAACTTACTATATGTGGTGTCAAAAGATGGTCAGCTAAACTTTTAGAACTTACCATCTTGTTTTGAATTATTAGTTGTTTATTGATTATTATTTAATCCTAAATATACAATATATTTGCAGTTAGACATTTAGTAAACAAAATCCATCCTCGGTTCAACCCTAACATAATATATGAATTTTGTATCACATCAAGGAAGTACTTTTAAAATGTTCCGTAACGGCTTTCGGCAAATTTCAACCAATAAAGACTTCTATAAATATTCTTTTTATCCAAACACCATCTCTGACTGGAATTTATTACCTGAAGCAATAGGTATGTCTGAAACCCTGGAATCCTCCAAAAGTGGCATCTCCACTCTAACATTTGAAGGATCCACACCAACTGATTAAACCACCATAGCTACTGTACATAATGTTTATATGTAATAATAATTTTTAATAATTATTATTGTAGATTATTTCTATTATCGAGTTGTTAATAGTAATTTTAATTAAGTCCATATATACATAGCACACAAGTACGTTACTGGAATTTTACACTCCTACGTAGGAGTTTACTCCCGTATCCGGAAGAAGAAAAAGAAGGCTTTATCGTGTTTCCCGAAACTCTAAAAAAATTCCATTTCTTATAGATAGATCAGAAGTCGTCCACCATCTTGTACTGGAAAATAACAGTAAAAATCGGCATAGATCTTTAATGAAATGTGCAAATTTTGAGAGTGGAATGCATTTTATTTGTAAGACTTTTTCATCCAGATGCGAACAAAATGTGTTTAATCATAACATTTTGGCTGTTTTTACAAATTCAGAATACTATTCGTTTCATTCAATTTTTCAACTTTGTCAAATAATGGGAGATAGCACAAATAATTGGTTTTTTTTCATTAAGGAATGTACATAAAATTTACATATTGTTTAGTAACAAAAAGCGAGTTCTTTGACTCCAATTTTCCGGCTTGTTTTTTAAAGCACAGAATGAAGAGTAATTTCCTCCTATTTTATTTCTAAATTTTTCGAAGGATTTGTATAAATAAAATACTTGATTCTATAATTGGGAAATAATATATTGTAATATTGTAATAGTTATCATATACTCAGTCATGATTATCAGATTCAATCGTTGTTTAGTTTTAAGGGTTTACATTATAATCTTTACAAATTTATACAGTTATGCAGTATCTGTGGTATATCTGTAGCTTAAAAAATGCTCCGTGACTTATATTTACTAGCATATTTTTTTTATAGAATAGCAAGTTATAAATCACATTTTGGCAAAGTATTATTTTTTTTATCGTTTTTAATTTGGACGATGATTGTAAGTTCGTTATGCTTGTAAGTTCGTGACATTTGGGGATTTCCACTTTATTCGTGACGTCATGCATAAGAATTTATCATCAGCAACGTGCTGCTTCCAAAATACTTCACCGGATATTTTTCATTGCATGTTCACTAATATCGGCTTTAAAAATAGAAGTTGTAAATGTTCTTGCATACATATGTTTAAACGTCTATTTCCACTATTACTGTTTTATTCCTCTCCTAAAATTTCGTTGAAATCTTGGAAAAATCCTTTCAGCAATGTTATTGACGTCTAAACAATGAGTCATCATCTATTTTTAGGCTATGTGGCGCTCCTTTTTTTTTTTTTTAAGGCCAAGAGTATTATTTTTAAATTCTGTATGTGAGCGGATTTTTTAAGATCAGAAATTTGATGTATTTTGATAAAACAAAACATGCCGATTAATGGCTCGTAAAAAGTAAAATCACAAAAATACTGAACTCCGAGGAAAATTCAAAACGGAAAGTCCCTAATCAAATGGCAAAATCAAAAGTGATTTAATCATGTGCCATTGAAAGCAAATTGAACGAAAAAATACTTTGATGTATCAATGACATTGTGACATCGTTAAAGTTATCTTAAACGTGTAAAAGTGTTTAATTCTGGACTTTTCAATTGACCATTGGAAGTCACATGTGAAAATTAGAATAATTGTTGTAAGGAGAATAAAAAAGTTAGTATGTCCAAATTTCTATTTTTTATCGAGATATTCATTTGTTTTTTTATCTCAAATTTATTCTGTATTAATGTTCAGATACATAATACAATATGCCTGACCTTTAAATTGTTGCACATGCGCAAGAGCCACCGTCCATGACAAAGGTCACGAACTTACAACCATGTCTACTTATTTTACGGAATCGGGTCACAATACGAAATATAGACAGATTAACCATGTTTCTGAAGCTATTCAACAATAAAGTATATCAGACTGTTTGCAAATAAGTAAAGAATATTTAAATTCACAGTGGATAATATTTGCAACAAGGTTTTGAATTTTTTTTCTTCCGTTTCGAGTTAGGGTAACGAACTTCCAATCATCGAGGATACTTGATAAAAAAGTCGCTTTAATTATTGAAATTGTAACAAAAATTTTAAGATGCCATTCTATTCAATATTATAATTCTAAAAGGCAGTGATCGTGATACCTTTCAAAACTTTATATTTTGGTGCTTAGCCCGGGTTCCCAGCTAGAAATTATTAGGACGTCCAGAATCTCGCATATGCGCAATCCGTTGTTTATAATAGTTTCGGGGACTTCCGGTATTTGAAAAAAATATGACCAGACGGGGAAAGAAGAAAAGGACCTATGTAAGAGAGAATATCTAACGCTCAAATGTTTCCAATGACCATATTCGTTTAAAAATAAATTAAGTAGCCAGTTAAGGCAATTATAGTCGCAGTTATGTAACAACTTACTGAAAATATTTTGTGGTGGAAAATCATGTTATGATTAATTATGTTTTCACCTTTACAATCATAATAAAATTCACACTTGTAATCACTTTAATGATAATTGTTGCAATAGATAAATTGTTTGACAAAAGATTTGAAGGACAAATACATAGTTGTACCAATAAAATATAGTTAACCGATTAGCATTACTGCATCTGAAAAAAAAAAACGAAAACTTTCTGTACAGATAAACATATCCTCGTCTCATGGGTTTTCGTGCTATTAAGAACGCATTGTGACCTCACAATTTCCATTGAAAAAGCATGCATAGTACAAATTCAGTTATTCATTTGACGTACGAAAACATATGATATGACCATACATGTAATAATTATATACACGTATATTTTGAATTATGATTTAAATCAGCTATATTTTTTACGGTTATCTTACATTTGTTTAGTTGTTGATCTCTTTACCACTTGTGGAATTAAATACTAAAGGTGAAAATCATCTGCCAACATGTTTTTTCTATTAATTTCAGCCAACAAGTTCAAAGTAACTTTTGTCCTGTTTTTGAAGAAAAATTATGATTTACAACAGCATTCGTATCTATGAATGATATGTTTTTTAGCGATACACATTGGATTTATCAGGTTTGAATTAACTGGCACTAAAATAAAGAAATTAAGAAGGAAAACACTTTTGGTGAATTTTGAATGACTTTGTTTTTCAACCTATTTTGGCAGTGCACGTGTATCCCAAACTCTGTCTGACCGACAAAATGTCAGACAAAAAGTCATTTGGTCATTCAGAAATCTTCTGATTCTTTAGTTGAAAATATTGTAGAAAAACGTCAAATTTCTTTTTCGATCAGACAATTCCTCAAACAGTTTGGAATAAACTGTTTATAGTAAATTATTCTTCATCAAATGGAGAATGCACATGTATGTATAAGTCATTGTCAATTTATAATAAACTGATTTATTTTACAAGAAGTTTATATATCATCAATTACAGTACTTGAATCTAAAGTGGGTGTATATAAATATTGGATTTCAAACGATCCAAACAGGTACAAATTGTAAATATGGTAAATATTCAATCTTATTTTTTATGAAGCAAGGGTCTTGCAATCTGATTGGTTAATTACCCAGGTGTAAATACCAACCAATCCAAGTTCACCCATGGAAAATAAAATTGCCAAAATTTGAAGAATTAAGATTTGGTTTCAGGTGAAGAAAATTGATTGTACACATATTCACCCTGCCGGTTATTGAAAAGGGTTTGAGACTATGAGTTTGCATGCATTTTGTTTTTGTCTTATATTCTATCATGTTAATTATGGTTTTGAAATGATTTGACTGTTTAGAATTATGCAAATACAATTAGAAAAAATGGAATTACACCAGAAGTGTTTATATGCATTGAATATAAGAAAAACATTTTAAATTATAAATGTAGCTTAAGTTTAATGTTAAAAGAACATTTAAACAAGACAGCAACAACAAATTTTCCAAAGATTTAAGGTACATGAAGTTAAGGGAGGTGGATATACATATACATGAAACTGGCTTTGAAGACCCACTTATAATGACGTGATCTGACACAGTGTTCAAGGCATCTCTTATCCATCCAACAACTGTTTTGATAAAGTTCTTCTCATTATGGCACTTCCAATGCTCCTTTAAGATGCACATCTCTGCTTTGCAACACTTTGGCTACATTTTATCTTCAATATGTGAAAAGTATATGTACATTGTACTCTATTTCAAGCTTCAAATCATTCCAAAACTGAACATTGTGTATGAATTTTACCAAAACTACACATTAAAGAACTACCATGAACAGACAATGAACATCTAATTATTTAAAGCTCAGTCATCAATAAGATATTAACAATAACAACCTCTGACATGGTTTCTAAATTTAGCTCTTCCTTCTCTAAATCAAGTTTAAAGCTTATCAAGAATTTATGTCACATAAATGCATGAAATCAAAAAGATATATTACAATGAAGAGGAGAATAGATTTTAATTTTGAAATTTAATGTACATGTATGATAACTCTGTGGAACATGTTGAAAGAAATTTGTATTTGAAAGCAAGCTTGAATATTGTTCTGTTTGCAAATGTTAACTTTTCTAAAACCAATTGCAAGGATATCATAGTGTGAAGACATAACATCCCAGCATAGGTATTTTCACCAGCACTAGTATAATATGAAATAATTCTATTTTAAAAGCAGTTTTGTAATAACCCATCCACCAAAAATTGTTAAATTTTAAGATTTGTTGCTGATTATAATATGCTTGCAACAATTTGAACTACATTTAAAGAAGCATGCAACATCTGTTTGTTGAATGATTTTCTTTTCCAAAAAGGTATCAAACAAAAAACAGTTAGTACACCACATTTAAAAATACCATCAAAAGTTTATTATTATCATTTTCAGGAGAGGTATTTCAAAAAAATAGCAGGTCAGAGAAGGTAAATGTCCTGAGTTATTAGAATAAGGAAATTTGTTCTCAAGACTGATCAGATAAAAAAAATATTCAATGGTTCTTTTTAATGTGATGTATAAAAATATAAACATGTAATACTCCTTCAAACTTATATAATCAATTACATGTATGCATGTATTTCCCTTATAATAGCCAATACACAAGTATTAATATTATTGGTTCATGTTTCAAATTGTGACGCTACTTCAATTTGTAGTTTAACATACAAAATACTGGTCAGGTCCAAACAAATATGTGTCTCATTGAGTCGTTAAGATGAAAGAATCGGTAAATTTGCAATTCTTTAAAAGTCCTTTTATAGATAAAGATGTTCATGTTATCATACTGTGTGATTCATGGAAACAAGTCTAATTTTGATTGGTCTCAAAGATATAAATGGGTTGAATTCATTACTGAAAAAAGGTATCTGGAAACAAACCTAATTTGATTCAGTCTTAAAGATTAAAGCTTGGACAATTTCAGTACTCAAAACAGGTACATGTAATTGGAAACCATCCAATTTTTTATTAGGCCTAAAAGAACAAAAACAATTTTTAGTACTCAAAACTTAAAGTTTAGGATAGGGTAAAGTGCATGTTACTGTTAATTATATTGATGACAATTTAGTGAATTTGTTATACATGTGTTTTACCAGTAAGCACATATTAAAACTCAAGTTTCCAAAAGTACTTAGTAGTGTCTTATAATGATTACGTTACCTTTGAAATACCCTATGTTTATTTAACTTTCCAAAACAAGATACACGTATTTAGCAGTTCCACAACTGTGTTGGCATACAAAATTAAATGTGGTTTTAGCAAACCTAGACATATAGAAATAGAAAGCTTTGTTTTGTTTGTTTGTTTGGTTGTTTTTTTTTTGTATTTTTGTTTGTTCGTTTGCTTATTAGTTTTATGCTGAAACTTGTATATAATGGTGTATATTTACATGTTATAAGTTTAGACATTAACATGTAAATGATATAGTTAAATATCAATTTAATATATTTACATGTAACATATGCATGATATCTTCCAATCTAACACTTATTTTGAAATTGAAGGGCACCGTATCAGCAGGTCTTCTTCCGATGGCTGGCTTTTCAGCTGTACCAAGGATCCCACCACCAGAAACTCCTGTAGGCATTACTCCAGGACTAGCCATGACTACTAGAGTACTAAAAGCCTCGATGCTTTGCAGATTGAGAATTCCACCAACTGGCCATGATGAAGATGGTCTTAGTGACCCAGAGAGTAGTTTATACATGTATTGTCTTTATTTTTGAAATATTAAGTTCAAATGTATCAGAGTACAACTTTATTATATTTTCTTTGTTTAATAAGAATTTTTAAGATATTAATGAAATTTCAATTGACATGATTGATAAGTGGAGTTTAAGAAAGCTATTTGACTACATGTATATGATATATAAACAGATAAATATAGCTAGATAACATGGAAACTTTCAATTTGTAGAAGTTTCGTCATACACTTCTTTGCCACATTAAGTACCGGTAGTAAACATGACGTTCAATTTGTTTTTCATAACATTTGATGCAGTGTGATGAAACTTTGATAGCTACTTATGTGGATACATTTCCTGTTGTATAGTTTTTGATGCAAATGAAATATAATTTTTGATGCAATTAAAAAACCCACTTCAAATGTTTTGAAGTACTAGAGTATACTTGCTACTTAGATAATTTTCGCTCTTATACTTTACAAAATCTTAAATGGATTTTAGGAAATATTTCATTGTGGTAGATATTTCAATTGGCTATTTTTTCTCAGCATTTCCTACCAAATGAAGCTCATTCTGTTTTACGTCATGCTTTCAGAATGAAAAATTATTCAGTTTAAAAATAAATTCTGACAAAAGAAATTAAAAATATATATTCTGCATCTTTTCATATAAGAGTCAGACATCCATAGTTTGCAATATAGACTAATTCACAATGAGAAAATTAATTTCAAGGTTGTCAAAGGGAGATAATTCACATTTTTTTTGTAACCTTTTACATGAATTTTTAAAAGTTTCAAGAATTTGAATAGTCATCATGGTCATTGCATATTTCGATATTCAAATCTGTACTTCACCATAATAAACATTTTTACATAATGACAAATATATTTTTAAGGTCCTTTGTTTTAGAAAGGCATTTTGAATAAGATTCATTAGCAAAACATTTCATTTTATAATTACATCTATTTCATAGCCTTCATCATGCAGGGTAGGTCATTGTAATGTACATGTTCATATGTCATGTCAATTTCCACCATTTGGCACACATGATTTCACACACATACAAATTACACAAATTCGGAAACTTGTTACACTTTTTCTAACATATGAATTAGTAGTTTCCCTGATTGTAATAATGATATTAACTTCTTTTTTATGACCTACAAAATGTACATGTACTAAAAATATAAATTGTCTCATGTCCCTTTGTTTTTCTATCTGTTTAAATATGGGTTTCAATTACATCCCTGTTGTATAAAACCTTGTTCACACGACACAACAAAATCGGATTTGAAATCAGATATGACAACCAAACCAATTTGTGTTCACTCGTATGTGAAATTAAATCTAGATTATCAATTACACATTACAGAACCAGTTGTAAATGCAAACTGAATTCATATCTGATATGATCAATCCAGATCTACATCATATCCAATTTGAATCTAGCATTTGGGTGAACAGGGTTTAATAGTATACAACATTTATCAGTAAATTGGAATCATCTTGAACTAAATTTCATGATTGATAAATTTTGTTTTTCTTTTTTTTTCTTTTAAGGTTGTGGGATCTCAAAACTATAGTGACGTATCAGTGATATTACAATATTGCCTACCATATATCTTATATAATAATTTGTTAACTTTGTCCTACACAACACACTTGAGTGACTTGGGGTTAAAAGTTTGCAATTTAGTCCTCGGGGAATTTTTTTTAAGGATGTACAGTGTATCAGTGATTACTGAATACAGATCTTTAACATTTGGTCAGCATGGCCTATATTTTAAGTTTGGTTGACTTTCAATTAAACTTTATGTGACTGTCACATCTCAGAAACGCATGATGGTAAATGAATAACATATCACTGCTGCAAGCATTTCATATCGTACAAACTATTTTCACAACAATTTAAACACTCTGACCCACATTTTATGTTTGAGCAATTATAATCATAATTCACTTGTTGATTCATATTTTAGACACTAAAAGTTGTAGACTATTGGTTTTTGACCGTGGTACACTCTTATTCCATTGTAAAAACTTATCTTTGAACATGTGGTTATTTATGAACGTAATTTTTTCATCTGGGTGACCTTGTTTTGTCTTTAATTTAGCAAAAAGGTCCATGTCTAGTGGAAGCTTTTTCATAATGTGCTTTTAAAAAGGGTCATTATTTACATTCAGATTCAAATTTTATTCATCCACTGTCTCACTACATCATCTATTTGTATTTTTAACGAATTTTTAGCTAAAAATAAGCTTAGATTTTACCTCACTCACTGTCACTTTAATTATCTGCATTATTTTACATGGAGCATATTTCGTTAACAACCTTTGTTTTTACATCACATGACTTAATTGATTTTTGATTAAAATGAATCGTTCATAAAAACATTATACAAACCATTTTTCATTTTTCGTGAAAAAAAGCTGAAATCTATGTCTACTTCATTTTACCAGCTATGTAAACATTGCGGTTATTTTAAATATCTACCTCCTGAGTCTTCTTAGATGGTTTAATTGAGAAAAAATGTTTTGAAAATTTGACCTTACAATTTGATTGCTTGATTTTTGTCGAGCTTGCGAAATTTATTTCGCGAAAGTGTGACAAAGCGATTCCTTGATTCCGGGGGCGGTAGTGACAACATTTAGGTTCAATCTGTGGTTAAAGTTTTTTTAGACACCAATAGCTTTGTCTAACCTACATGGAATTTTATGAAATTTGGACAGAAGCTTGTTTATGACCAAAATACAGTATCCAGAGCAAAACATTTAAAATACCGTATTTTACTTATAAATGGACTTACAGTTAACAAGTAGATACAGTCTTGGGTTAAATTAAAGTTTGTTACACATCAATTTCTTTGGAAAACCTTCATAGAGTTTTATGAAACTTTAGCAGAAGCTTTTTAATGATTAAAAGATAGTGTCTGAAGTAAACCTTTGAACATATATTGTTTTCATGTTTAGCATTTTTCTGATGCATGGACATTTTTTTACAGTTATTTTTTACAGACAGTTTGAGATTAAATTTTTTGACATGATAGATTTGTAAACCTTCATGGATTGTTATGAAACTTGGAAAGAAGCTAATATTCAAGAACAAGAAATAGCATCTTAAGAAAAAAGTTTAAATTTATTTTAAATTCTGTATTTTACTGATAACTGTACTCACTTTTTTTAGTCAACATTACTCTTTTACACCGAAAGCAGCAATTGAAGGCGAGACACAGGGTCCTGCGGTACCCCTTACGATTTTTATTGTGATTAACGCTACTTTGACTAATATTAGTATGCAGAAAACATAAGCTCTATTGAGCTTTTATATCGTCTTTAAATATAGATACAGTAGATACAGTCTGGGATTAAAGTTTGTCAAACATCAATTACTTTGTCAAACTTTATAGACTTTTATGAAAAGACTGTACTTAAAACTAAAATTCGTTCTGAAAACCATAGAAAAATGTTCGACAGATTATTTCTGTATCATTTTGTAAAATAAGCATAATTACTGGTTTTCACTGTTCTCTATTTAAAAAATGTGATCTGAGGATTCATTATTATTGATAGAATACCAATCTTTCGTGGATTTCTTGGGTAAAGGTAAACCATGAATTTAAATGTTCAACAAAGCACACATTTTTTATATGTGTGTATGCCATGTATGCCGACTTTCGAAAAACCACAAAATCAAATATCCACGGAAATACATTTTTTTGGTAAATCCAAGAAAATTGGTATAAATGAATCCACAGAACATGCCACTATATTTCCATTCCATTTTTTAAATTTGCATTTACATGTAAAGTACTAGTAAATAACTCTTCTTCATTTTACAGGTTTAAAAAATTATAGTTTTTTTATTTCTTACTATACACATGTATTCATCTGTAGAGTTTAGAAAAATTGGTGGATCTAGGAAGAGGATCAGTTACTCTGATAGAGAAAAGGCTTTTATTTCCTCCTCTTGCACTTAACAATCCTTGTAAGAGACTGGAAATCCTCTTATTGAGGGTTTTAGATTTCCTCCTCTTGCACTTGACAACCTTTGTAAAAGACTGGAGATCCTCTTTTTGAGAGTTTTGGATTTTCGACTCTTACACTTGACAATCCTTGTTAGTGACAGGAAATCCTCTACTGGTGAGTTTTAGATTTCCTACTCTTTCACTTGACAACCACTAGAAGAGACTGGAAATCTTCTACTTTTGAGTCTTAAATTTCATATTGTTGCACTTGACAACCCTTGGAAAAGACTGGAGATCCTCTTTTTGAGAGTTTTGGATTTCCTACATTGACACTTGGCAACCCTAAGAAGAAACAGAAAATCCTCTACTTGAGAGTATTAGATTTCCTACTCTTGCACTTAACAATCCTTGTAAGAGACTGGAAATCCTCTTATTGAGGGTTTTAGATTTCCTCCTCTTGCACTTGACAACCTTTGTAAAAGACTGGAGATCCTCTTTTTGAGAGTTTTGGATTTTCGACTCTTACACTTGACAATCCTTGTTAGTGACAGGAAATCCTCTACTGGTGAGTTTTAGATTTCCTACTCTTTCACTTGACAACCCCTGTATTAGACTGGAAATTCTCTACTTCAGAGTTTTAGATTTCATACTGTTGCACTTGACAACCCTTGGAAAAGACTGGAGATCCTCTTTTTGAGAGTTTTGGATTTCCTACATTGACACTTGGCAACCCTAAGAAGAAACAGAAAATCCTCTACTTGAGAGTATTAGATTTCCTACTCTTGCACTTAACAACCCCTAGAAGAGACTAGAAATCTTCTACTTTTGAATCTTAGATTTCCTACTCTTGCACTTGACAACCCCTAAAAGAGACTGTAAATCTTCTACTGTAGAGATTTTTATTCCTACTCTTTCACTTGACAACCCTGGACAAACACTGGAAATCTTCTACTTTTGAGATTTAGATTTCCTACTCTCGAGCTTGACACACTCCTTCAGGAGACAGGAAATCCTCTAGTTGATAGTTTTAGATTTCCTTCTCTTGCACTTGACAACTCCTAAAAGAGACTAGAAATCTTCTACTTTTGAATCTTAAATTTCCTACTCTTGCACTTGACAACCCTGGACAAACACTGGAAATCTTCTACTTTTGAGTCTTAGATTTCCTACTCTTGCGCTTGACACACTCCTTCAGGAAATCCTCTAGTTGATAGTTTAAGATTTCCTTCTCTTGCACTTGACAACCCCTAGAAGAGACTTGAAATCTTCTGTTTAAGAGTTTTAAATTTCCTACACTTGCACTTCACGAACCTTGTAAAAGACAGGAAATCCTTTTCTTGAGAGTGTTAGATTTCCTTCTCTTTCACTTGACAACCCCTAGAAGAGACAGTAAATCATTTACTTGAGAGCTTTAAATTTCCTACTCTTGCACTGGAAAACTTTTGTAAGAGACTGGAAATCCTCTACTTGAGAGTTTAAGATTTCCTACTCTTGTACTTGACAACCCCTGTAAGAGTCTGGAAATCCTGTACATGAGAGTTTTCGATTTCCTACTTTTGCACTTTACAATTCTTGTAAAAGACTGGAAATCCTTTACTGGTGATTTTAAGATTTCCTACAATGGCACTTAACTACCCTTGTAAAAGACTAGAAATCCTCTACTGGAGAGTTTTAAATTTCCTCCACTTGCCTTTGGCAACCCTTGTAAAGACTAGAAATCCTTAATTTGAGTGTAATATATATCCTACACTTGCACTTGACAAACCTTGTAAGAGATGGAAATCCTCTACTTGAGAGCTTTAAATTTCCTACTTTCACTTGACAACTTTTGTTTGAGACTAAATATCCTCTACTTTTAGAGTTTTTGATATTCTCCGCTTGCACTTGAGAACCCCTGTAAGAGTCTGTTAATCCTCTTCTTGAGAGTTTTAGATTTCATTCTCTTGCACATAACAGTACCTGTAATGTGTAAGAGATGGAAATCTTTTACTTGAGAGTTTTAGATTTTCTACTCTTGCACTTGATAACCCCTGTAATAGACTGGAAATCCTCTACTCGAAAGTTTTAGATTTCCTTCTCTTGCACATAATCCCTAGAAGAGACTGGAAATCTTTTACTTGAGAGTTTTAGATTTCCTCCTGTTGCACTCGACAACTCCAGTAAGCGACTGGATTTCTCTACTGGAGAGTTTACGATTTCTACTCTTTCACTTTAATCCTTGTAGGAGACTAGAAATCCTCTACTTGAAAGTTTTCGATATACTCCTATATATATATTCAAGAACAAGAAATAGCATCTTAAGAAAAAGTTTAAATTTCTTTTAAATTCTGTATTTTACTGATAACTGTACTCACTTTTTAAGTGAACATTACTCTTTTACACCGAAAGCAGCAATTGAAGGCGAGACACAGGGTCCCGCGGTACCCCTTACGATTTTTATTGTGATTAACGCTACTTTGAGCATTATTGACTATTTCGTGGAGGCCAGAATATATCGTTGCAAGAAACCGGAGTGTCTCCCTTACAAATTGAAGAAAATTTCTAAATTTGGTAAACAAAATTAAGTGAATTATTTATTTTATCATGATCTCATCTAACTCTATTACGAATAAAAGCTATTTCAAATTAAAAAAAAAGAATTGATTAGGCATCAATTTTGAATTGCATGATATATTGTTGGATAAAAAATTGTGTACTTGAATCTCTTCCTGTATATAAAGATTTCATATTTTGTGCAAAAATGAACATATATATGTGTTCAACAATCTTCAAAATGTTACCCGTTAACCAAACAATCAATAGCAGTACATATATTAAAGCAAACCCAGGTTCAAAGGTTCGAAAGCTTTATCTATAGACTAATATTAGTATGCAGAAAACATAAGCTCTATTGAGCTTTTATATCGTCTTTATATATAGATACAGTAGATACAGTCTGGGGTTAAAGTTTGTCAAACATCAATTACTTTGTCAAACTTTATAGACTTTTATGAAAAGACTGTACTTAAAACTAAAACTCGTTCTGAAAACCATAGAAAAATGTTCGACAGATTATTTCTGTATCATTTTGTAAAATAAGCATAATTACTGGTTTTCATTGTTCTCTATTTAAAAAATGTGATCTGAGGATTCATTATTATTGATAGAATACCAATGTTTCGTGGATTTCTTGGGTAAAGGTAAACCATGAATTTAAATGTTCAACGAAGCACACATTTTTATATGTGTGTATGCCATGTATGCCGACTTTCGAAAAACCACAAAATCAAATATCCACGGAAATACATTTTTTTGGTAAATCCAAGAAAATTGGTATAAATGAATCCACAGAACATGCCACTATATTTCCATTCCATTTTTTAAATTTGCATATACATGTAAAGTACTAGTAACTAACTCTTCTTCATTTTACAGGTTTAAAAAATTATAGTTTTTTTATTTCTTACTATACACATGTATTCATCTGTAGAGTTTAGAAAAATTGGTGGATCTAGGAAGAGGATCAGTTACTCTGATAGAGAAAAGGCTTTTATTTCCTCCTCTTGCACTTGACAATCCTTGTAAGAGACTGGGAATCCTCTTATTGAGGGTTTTAGATTTCCTCCTCTTGCACTTGACAACCTTTGTAAAAGACTGGAGATCCTCTTTTTGAGAGTTTTGGATTTTCGACTCTTACACTTGACAATCCTTGTTAGTGACAGGAAATCCTCTACTTTTGAGTCTTAAATTTCCTACTCTTGCACTTGACAACCCCTGTATTAGACTGGAAATTCTCTACTTCAGAGTTTTAGATTTCATACTGTTGCACTTGACAACCCTTGGAAAAGAAGGGAGATCCTCTTTTTGAGAGTTTTGGATTTCCTACATTGACACTTGGCAACCCTAAGAAGAAACAGAAAATCCTCTACTTGAGAGTATTAGATTTCCTACTCTTGCACTTGACAACCCCTAGAAGAGACTAGAAATCTTCTACTTTTGAATCTTAGATTTCCTACTCTTGCACTTGACAACCCCTAAAAGAGACTGTAAATCTTCTACTGTAGAGATTTTTATTCCTACTCTTGCACTTGACAACCCTGGACAAACACTGGAAATCTTCTACTTTTGAGATTTAGATTTCCTACTCTTGCGCTTAACACACTCCTTCAGGAAATCCTCTAGTTGATAGTTTTAGATTTCCTTCTCTTGCACTTGACAACCCCTAGAAGAGACTTGAAATCTTCTGTTTAAGAGTTTTAGATTTCCTACACTTGCACTTCACGAACCTTGTAAAAAACAGGAAATCCTTTTCTTGAGAGTTTTAGATTTCCTACTCTTGCACTTGACAACCCCTAGAAGAGACAGTAAATCCTTTACTTGAGAGCTTTAAATTTCCTACTCTTGCACTGGAAAACTTTTGTAAGAGACTGGAAATCCTCTACTTGCGAGTTTAAGATTTCCTACTCTTGCACTTGACAACCCCTGTAAGAGTCTGGAAATCCTCTACATGAGAGTTTTCGATTTCCTACTTTTGCACTTTACAATTCTTGTAAAAGACTGGAAATCCTCTACTGGAGAGTTTTAAATTTCCTCCACTTGCCTTTGACAACCTTTGTAAAGACTAGAAATCCTATACTTGAGTGTATTATATATCCTACACTTGCACTTGACAAACCTTGTAAGAGATGGAAATCCTCTACTTGAGAGCTTTAAATTTCCTACTTTCACTTGACAACTTTTGTTTAAGACTAAATATCCTCTACTTTTAGAGTTTTTGATATTCTCCGCTTGCTCTTGAGAACCCCTGTAAGAGTCTGTAAAGCCTCTTCTTGAGAGTTTTAGATTTCCTTCTCTTGCACATAATCCATAGAAGAGACTGGAAATCTTTTACTTGAGAGTTTTAGATTTCCTCCTGTTGCACTCGACAACTCCTGTAAGCGACTGGATTTCTCTACTGGAGAGTTTACGATTTCTACTCTTTCACTTTAATCCTAGTAGAAGACTAGAAATCCTCTACTTGAAAGTTTTTGATATACTCTTGCACTTGACAATCCCTGTTAGAGGCTTGAAATCCTCTACTGGAGTTTTAGTATTCCTACTATCGCAATTGACAACCCTAGATAGGGATGGAAATCTTCTAATTTTGAGTCTGAGACTTCCTGCTCTTGCATTTAACAATCCCTGTAGTAGACAGGAAATCCTCTTCATGAGAGTTTTAGATTTCCTACTTTTGCACTTGACAACTCTTAGAAGAGAATGGAAATCTTTTATTCTAGAGTATTAGATTTCCTACTCTTGCCCTTGACAATCCCTGTATGAGACAGGAAATCCTCTACCTGAGAGTTTTAGATTTCCTACTCTTGTACTTGACAACCCCTAGTAGAAACTGGAAATCTTCTTACTTTTGAGTCTTAGATTTCCTACTCTTGCACTTGACAACCCTTAGAAGAGACTGGAAATCTTCTATTCTAGAGTATTAGATTTCCCACTCTTGCACTTGACGACCCCTGTAAGAGACATGAAATCCTCTACCTGAGATTTTTAGATTTCCTACACTTGCACTTGACAAACCTTATAAGAGACAGGAAATCCTCTACCTGAGAGTTTTAGATTTCCTACTCTTGTACTTGACAACCCCTAGTAGAAACTGGAAATCTTCCTACTTTTGAGTCTTAGATTTCCTACTCTTGCACTTGACAACCCTTAGAAGAGACTGGAAATCTTCTATTTTAAAGTATTAGATTTCCCACTCTTGCACTTGACGACACCTGTAGGAGACATGAAATCCTCTACCTGAGATTTTTAGATTTCCTACTCTTGCACTTGTCAACCCCTGTAAGATTATGAAAATCCTCTATATGCGAGTTTTAGATTTCCAACAGTTGCGCTTGACAACCCTTGTAAAAGACCAGAAATCCTATACTGCTGAGAAATCCTCTACTGCTGAGTTCAAGATTTCCTACACTGGCACTTAACAACCTTGTCAGAGACTGGATATCCTGTACTGGCGAATTTTAGACTTCCAACTCTGGAACTTAACAATTCTTAGAAAAAACAGTAAATCCTTTACCTGAGAGCTTTAAATTTCTTGCACTGGACAACTTTTGTAAGAGATTTCCTCCACTTGCCTTTGACAACCGTTGTAAAAACTGGAAATCCTATACTTGAGAGTTTACTTCTAACTCTGGCACTTGACAACCCCTATGGGAGACATGAAATCCTCTACTTGAGGATTTAAGATTTCCTACTCTTGCACTTGACAATCCTTGTAAGAAACAGAAAATCCTCTACTTGAAAGGTTTAGATTTCCTACACTTACACTTCACAACACCTGTAAGAGTCTGGAAATCCTCTACATGAGAGTTTAAGATTTCCTTCTCTAGCACTTGACAACCCTTGTAAAAGATGGAAATCCTCTACTTGAGAGTTTAAGATTTCCTTCTCTAGCACTTGACAACCCTTGTAAGAGATGGAAATCCTCTACTTGAGAGCTTTAAATTTCCTACTTTCACTTGAAAACTTTTGTAAAAGATTGGATATCCTCTACTTTTAGAGTTTTGGATATACTCCTCTTGCACTTCTACCCGAGATGGCAAATCAAAGCACTGTAAGCGCTGTAGGCAGTTAACCAAAAACCAAGGCAAACGTAATTATGAAAACTGTCGCAGTGTGGCTTCAATTTTTTTTTTAAGATTTGAAAGAACAAACATTAAACATTCGTATATTGTACATGTATGTTCATTAAATGAATTGATTATTTCATCAAGGTTTTCAAAAGCAACTCATATATCAATGTAAATGCCCCCGAACTTCACCCCCAAGTGCATGATGTTACTCCATACCAAGTTTGGAATAAAATGACAGGTGATTATAAAACAGTTGGTCAAACATTCTCGGGCTTTACACTGCTTGAAAGATTTATATGTTTTCTTTAAAATGAGCCATAAATAAAAATTATTATAGGCCCAGAAATAATTTAATAAATAATCAAAGTAAATTCAATAAAATTTTATAATAAACAAGAAATAATTGAAATAGGATGCCGTTACGAAGTCTCCCAAACAAAGCCTCCATAATTCGTCATTCCCATGGTCTCCTGATATTGGGCAAAGTCCAGTTCATATTGGTTTGAACTAGTAAAGTGATATGCATATGTGACACCCACGAGATTGACCCTGTATGTCATTCAAATCTTTTTGAAATGATGAACTGGAATAAATATTGTTAAGGTGTAGGTATCTCGACCGTTTACAAGCTCCCCAAAAATTTCATTAAATTTGTTATATTGTCCCATACATGAATATATATGATTTAGGGGTGGGGATCTTGACTGTTTACAAGTTCTCAAACAAGAGGGGGTGGGGTGTCCCCATGGACTCCCCCTATACTTCATTTGATTTGATTTATTGTCCCATACATGAATATATATGGTTTAGGGGTGGGGATCTCGACCATTTCCAAGTCCTTAAACAGGAGGGGGGTGGGGTGACCCGAGGAACTCCCCATATATTTCATTTGATTTGTTATATTGTCCCATACATGAATATATATGGTTTAGGGTTGGGGATTTTCACTGTTTACAAGTTCTCAAACAGGAGGGGGTGGGGTATCCCGAGGGACTCCCCCTATATTTCATTTGATTTGTTTTATTGTCCCATACATGAATGTATATGGTTTAGGGGTGGGGATCTCAACCATTACCAAGTTCTCAAACAGGAGGGGGTGGGGTATCAGGGACTCCCCATATATTTCATTTGATTTGTTTTATTGTCCCATACACGAATAAATATGGTTTAGGGGTGGGGATCTCAACCGTTTACAAGTTCTCAAACAGGAGGGGATGGGGTGACCCCAGGGACTCCCCTATATTTCATTTGATTTGTCTGATTGTCCCATACATGAATATATATGGTTTAGGGGTGGGGATCTCGATCATTTCCAAGTTCTCAAACAGGAGGGGGTTGGGATGATACCGGGGACTCCTCCAAATTATTTTCATTTGATTTGTATTATTGTCCCATACAAGTATATAAAATTGAGAATGGAAATGGGGAATGTGTCAAAGAGACAACAACCCGACCACAGAACAGACAACAGCAGAAGGCCACCAACAGGTCTTCAATGCAGCGAGAAATTCCCGCACCCGGAGGCGTCCTTCAGCTGGCCCCTAAACAAATATATATACTAGTTCAGTGATAATGAACGCCATACTAAACTCCAATTTGTACACAAGAAACTAAAATTAAAAATAATACAAGACTAACAAAGGCTAGAGGCTCCTGACTTGGGACAGGCGCAAAAATGCGGCGGGGTTAAACATGTTTATGAGATCTCAACCCTCCCCCTATACCTCTAGCCAATGTAGAAATGTATTGTTTAGGGGTGGGGATCGCGAGGGTTTACAATATAAACGTACATTTTCAAATTGAAGGGGGTTGGGATGACCTCTAGTGACTCACCCTATATTTTGGTTGATTTTTTTTTATTGTCCTGTTCTCATTACTGAAGACTGCATGTGTCTATCACTTATTCTTTTCAAGAAATCGTCATTTGAAAATTTAAAAAAAATAAAATCCCATAGGGTTTTATAGTAAACCCTTCCGTTCTTCAGGCCCCTCCAAATACCCCTAAATAGACCCCAATGCACAAACAAAAGATTAATGGCTCCGCTAGACATGTTAGTCTAATATTTTATGAAACCCTAAGTAAATCTGACAAACGGTCAAAGTTGTCTTCTTAGACGGTTTGAGTGGATTCGGTCCGACTTGTCTCGGGGACGAGTTGTCCACATTACTTAAAACATCCCATCAACGTGCATCTGTTTCATGACCTCGTTTCATTCATAAAATAACAACAACCTTATTTTGCAAGATAAGTTAAAAATTACCGCCCACTTATATAACTTTATTTTCTCTGTCATAGAGATTTGTTATACATGAACAATATTCCTGCGCATTTTGCCATTTGGGAAACATAAACGACTTGTAATTCCCGATTTTCGGCGATGAAATATTTCATACAATTGTTCTGTAGCCAAAAGCACAGGGGATAATAAACTACGTACGGATTTCTATTGAGCACTACTTCCTATGTGCAACTTCAAAAGATTTGGGTAGTTTGACGATCATTTAAGGTTTTTCTGGTCATATATTTTGTATTCCAGAATTAAAAGTATTTAAAAAAAATGTCCAATTAGTTATAAATAACATAATAGCCAGCTAGATAATAACAATGGCACGTATTTCAGCATTTATTGGGTAGTACACTAATCTAGTGTGCTCGCATAAAAACGAAAAACAACAAAAAGACAAACAGTACACAAAACACAACATAGAAACTAAAGACTGAGCCAAACGAACCCCACAAAAAAAAACGAGGGTGATTTCAGGTGCGTCAGAAGGGTAAGCAAATCCTGCTCCGCATGTGGCACCCGTCGTGTTGCTCATGCAAGTACAAACCTGATGATAAGTCTAATTCAGTAGGTCACATAAGAGGAAGAGGACCGAATTGTGATTTCGACAGTATGAACATATCCGACATCTGTGAAAACAGATATTCCAAAACTGAGCAATCATTTAAATAGTTTAAACAAAAGTTTGAGCATCATATTATTAGGTGAATTCCCTCTATATCTTAATAATGAAACAATTCAGATGATTCTATATTTGAAAATTTTTACATACTGGAACTATTTTCTAATGCACATTTTTAATGCATTATTGGCATGTGGCATTATTTGGAAAATGATTACTCCGTTTGCCTCTTTGTACAAACAAACAAGTTTTCATTGGAGTGCAAGATTTTGACAATACAATTTCAGTTTTTACTGTCAAAAAATAATGCCCTCTCCTAAATAAAAACTGCAAATCACACACTGATGGAAAATGATGAAATGAGAGAAAATCATGAAAGATTCGATTCAGGTTGGGAATTCCAATAAAAACTAGATGTGTCGGAACAACACGAATGGCCCCTTCTCAAAAAGTTGGAAAATCTGCAATTTCAACAACACGTATGGACACAAACATGCATGGATAGTATCCTGAGCTCCCAAGACCAATACTAGTTTGATGAAAAATTTCCTTGATCAATGAGTAGTTAAATTTCAAAGTATCAGCAAACAGGAAGTGGATGTACTTCAGATCTAACAAGATGTGTTAAAACGACATGAAAATTAGCAGAGCGGAACGAAACATAGCCTTGATCTGTAACTCATCATGGTAGACTCTAATATCAAAAATCAGCCCAATATCTGAAGGCGTATAGAAAAAAATCCGTATAACTGATTTTTTTTCAACAATTTATCAAAGTCTGAAGTCCGTAATTTCAGCAAAAATTGGCAAAGCGGAACGAAACTTAAACTTGTTCTGTAACTCATCATGGTTAACTTACATACCAAAAATCAACCAAATATCTGAAGGCGTTTAGAAAAAAAAATGTGTATAATGGTTTGTTGCGGAATGATCGAATGAGAATGACGGACAAGGGTAAAACTATATGGACACGACAACTTTGTTGCGGGGCAATAAAAATTAGAAACTGCAACAAGACATATATACATATATACTGCATTCAACATATCATAATAGTCAACTGCTTATCTTTATTTAAAAGAGTTCGTTTTTTATAATATAAGGGTTTAGCATTGACATTATTGTGGATAATCTTTTGAATGCATATATGACCGTCTGTTATGAATCAATATTACAATTGCTTTATGGAGCAAAGGTTATGTCCTATTAATTCATGACCAATAATTCAAATGCTGATGCTTTGGTTTTTGAATAACTTCAAGGAAAGCTCAATTTTAAAGTGTTTTGCAATAATGCAATCGGTGGCAAAAAAAAGTTCAAATTATTTTCTATTTAAACTTTTTTTCTTTAAATTTATCTGTTTAAGACAGACGCTTGAACTTAAAATAAAATGCATTACCTTGTAATATTTTTTTTTTATGTTTACCATTGTTTTGATAGTTTGGCTTCTAATCTAATCTCAAGTCTGACCCATTAATATTGAAAATTGAGGAATAAATTAGCAAATTACTTTCACACTCAATATGTAATAAAATACTTCACTGAGCGCAGGTGGATACGAGCGCAGAGGTCCAACCCTGAACAGTTGGGGCAAAAATGAACACAATATTCGCAGTTGATACAAGTCTGAATTTGGATTGTAATTAAATATTTAAAACATAATAGGTTTCTGACACCGAATAACTGTAGTCAAAGAACTTAGAATTGGTTATATGATTTAAATTTATATTCAATTTTTTGCTTTTGTGCAATTCACTATGCTGTTGTTTTCTTTGTTTAGTTTCTCTATATCTTCTTTAATTTTTGCTAAAAACACAAAAGAGGGTAAAAAATCCTCATTTAAGGGTACTCACTCCTATGAAGAATGACAGTCTACTAACTATATCGGCAAAATTTGACTTGTTTGTGGATTTTGCTTTGCTGATTTTTATGATTCATAGAAACAGCCATATTGTCAAAATGTCAACAGGAAGTTCAAATTGAAGGGAGAAAATTTTGGAAGGGACATGTACTAAAATTGGTAGTGTTAAATCTTGTTATATTTTGGTGGCAATAATTTAAATATTATAAAGTTATCACACATTATCTTTACCAGTCTTAAAAGGTTCATATAAGATTACCTTAAAAGGCTTTATTAGTAAATGGGGCATAAAAAGTTTACCTCTAACAGTCGAATTGGAGTAAATGTTTCATTTCTTTATGAATTCATCATATCATTAATTTATGCATGAAATAAACAAAGCACATAATAATCCTTTAATAGCATTGACATAAATTCATAAGGAATTGTAAGACTCTGTCGTATATAACCTGAAAACAAAATACACTTATGATAACAGAAATAAATTCATAAAGAACAGTAAGAACCTGTGGTATATGACCTGAAAACAAAATACACTTATGATAACAGTCAATAACACTTTCATAGACACAAGACATAGTCTAGTTGTACAAACAGTGATCTCCGAATTATTCCAATTACAAATTATAAAAAGACGATTGGAAGAGTAAATCCCCCCCCAATACAAAACCAACAAAAACCCAACAAAACAAAACAAAATTAAGAAGAAAATAAAAATTTTGCAATTTTTCCATTTATAAAGGGGCATAACTCTAGAACGGTTAGAGTGACGCCACCAAAATTCAAACTTGATCTGTGTTTTGTGGTAATAAGCATTGTGTATAAGTTTCATAACATTTGTTTGAGGCAAATTCAAGTTAGAGAACGGAAACCAATTTCGGGACGTACGGACAGACGTATGTACGTACGTACAGACGGACAAGGGTAAAACTTAATGCCCCCACCGCTACGGCGGGGGCATAAAAACAAACAAACTGAAAACAATTTATATCTCATGTTTAGAAATAAGCTGAAAATTTGTTAAGCATGATTGAAATTTCAAACTACTGAGCTGACAGTTCTAATCCATTATATTTGATCATGATTACTACCAATTTAATGCATAGAGAAATTGGTCCTCAATTCTATTCTTGAAACCATCAAATTGGAAAATCAAAGTGCTTGTGAGGATTCAAGGGTAAATATTGCATTCATTTTGCAGTAGGAACTAAAAAATCTACATTTCATTTTATTAATAATTTGAATGCTTCCTTCTTCCTTTGTTCATAATTATATGATTATATGAACAAAGGAAACTAGTTAACTCCAATTTTGATGTAAAGAATGTTGTGCTCAATGCACTTTGCTTTATTTTTAATTTCTGAACAGTAGCGATATAGTCCTAAAAAAAAAAAAAACCCCACAAGCTTTTGATTGCATGAATGACTCCAAAAATAGAATTTCAGAGTACCTTACTCTTTTCCGATTATAGAAAATTCAGAATAAGAAGCAGGTATGATCTTTAAACAAAAAAATAAAACCAGTAAATTATTATGTATGATTTACTTTAATTAGTTGACCTTGACCTGTTTTCATTTTCATGATATCAAAGCATACACTTTTTCTAGATGACTTTACAGTTGTGAATTATAAGTTTACCCTTCACATGAATAATGTTGATTAGTATAACTATTTATGCATGGATACATCTTTTACATGATCAAGAAATAAGCTAATATATCGGTTTTGTTCTTTTACAAAAAAATCTCCGTACAGAAACTCAAAAAAGACTAATTATAAGGCCACCAAAAGCTAAATATTGTCAACAGACAGGAGTTTTGTTAATCCTAATTGACATAGAGTGACATACATCATACATTTTATTAGTAATCTAAAAATCACAAAGGATCTGCTCCACATATTTTTACAGTAGAACCCATAGCATTTGGATCATCTTCATTATTTTCTTCTGATGTTTTTAGATACAAGGCATTTGCAAAACTGTGGGTTTTAGGTTTGTATGAGTCATTCTGTCTATTGAATCTTATGATAAATAAAATGGCTGCCACTATTACAAAACATCCCAAAATACCAATCAGAATTCCGATTATTTGTCCTGTTGTTAAACCTGTGGTTACTCCTGAAACTGAAAAAAAAGAAAATAAAAAATTCATCTTTACAGTAAATTTCTTTGATTGATAATTGATAATTTATTTCTTCATTTCTGAAAAGTTGCCTGAAATAACTCAATAAATTATCGCTTCAACAATTAATAAAATCAAAGTGCCTGCGAGCATGTAAAGATTGCTTTTATTTCGAAGTGGGAACTAAAAACTAAACATTGCATTGCATTTGAAGGCAATACTATGAATTGGAGATATCTTCCTTTGTCCATAGTTGTAGCTGAAGTGTTGGAGTCAGAAGGTGTGCTTATTGCTTAAGAAACTGATGTTGGCTTGTTTGTTAGGTGAACAATGCAGACTTTATTAGCTATTATATAGACACATTGGTTACACTGATTTTTATTCATCCTTTTGTTACCTGTTCCATGATTGATCATCATTTGATTAGCTAATAATTACAAATTCTTCTTCTTTAATAACAAATGAATAAACAAATGTATTCATTTTATGGTCTTCCAGGTAATTTCATTGTTTTTTTGTATATACTCAAACAGATAAGTTGTAACAGTGTTTTCATAAAATTGTATGATTGCAATAGCTGCTTTAAAATAAAATTCAAATGTAAAATATCTACACAAGAAAGGCTTGATACTTAAATGCTGTAACAGAATTTACTGTAAACTACCCTAAAGAAGAATTAACCTGAGTAAACATATCTCATGTTATATTGATGACACGTTATAAGGTTATGTAAACTTAAAATTAATTCTAAATCACTGAAAAATTAAAATCACAAAAATACTGAACTCCGAGGAAAATTCAAAAAGGAAAGTCCCCAATCAAATGGCAAAATAAAAAAAACAAACACATCAAACGAATGGATAACAACTGTCATATTCCTGACTTGGTGCAGGCATTTTTCTTATGTAGAAAATGGTGGATTGAACCTGGTTTTATAGCTAGCTAAACCTCTCACTTGTATGACAGTCGCATCAAATTCCATTATATTGACAACGATGCGTGAACAATACAAACAGACACAATAGGTAAAAATGTCAAAAATAGGGGTACAGCAGTCAACATTGTGTTATCATCTTAATCACTATAAAAACAAACAAATGTAACGAAGAAGCACAAAAAGGCATACATCAAATTTAACATCCTGATTTTGCTTATATTATACGATTTTATTTATCTATGTAAAATCCACAAATGAAGGATGGAAGGTTTTAAGTACTGGCGTAAAATGGCGCGTTTGAAATTCGCACAGGTAGACATAAAATAATTTTGTCGTTCAAAGTATGACAGGATACATAAATACAGATTCACGTAAAATGGATATAACAAAAAACAGACTTAACAGTAAAAGTAATATTAATAAATAAAATAAAATAATTGAGTGGTACAAAGTATGACAATATACATAAGTACAGAGTCACGTCAAATGTATATCACAAAAAACAGACTAAACAGTAAAAGTAATATTCATAAAGAAAATAAAAGAATACTATAACACGTTAGTAAGATGATAAACAACGTCAGTACGCAAAATCTATACTTCAAGACCATCGTGAAAATTAGTGATGCATAAGATACATTACTAGTGCAAATTCAGAAATTTTTGCCTGCATTTATTACTGCAATCGTTGAACAGACAAAAATAAGAGATTAGTTATTGTGATTTCAAGAATGCTGCATACAATAATGCTATCAAGATTTAAAAACATGAGTTTTTTTTTTTACCAAATCTATATCCCGACGCAATTATCCCAATAATAAAAATACCCCAAAAATGTCTGATTTACAGTCCTATTTATCTTGTTCTCATTTAATTTGCTGAAAACAATTGATGCATTGCTTGGAGAGAACCAAAACATTTGGCAGGAAACTGTAGTCATTTAAGATTGGAGTCGAGTTCAAACTTACAACCTCAGTGTCGACAGGCTAGTAATAGCAGTTGGACTACTTAGATCACTTGGCCAACGACGCCCCTACTGAAAAAAGATATTCAGTCAAATTTTGTTTTGGTCATCTTGCATGATTAGTTCAACAGGAAAAATTAATGAATTCAAATTGATTCTAACTATGAATTATACTATAACATATTTCAAATGAATATTTTGGTTATTTCATCCCACTTTTCTTGTTATATTATAAGCAATGGATAAAAAGGGTTGAATGATTGAGCTATATGACAAAACTCTGATTTCCTTGAAGATAAATTAAGACTATGTTTGGTTCAAACTTCTGAGGAAGTCTTTAAAAAGAAAACAGACTATGAAAAATTTTGCCAATGTATAACAATTTTTCACACACAAAACCTTTGAGACATGTGAGCAAAAATTGTTAATACTAAGGGGAGGAAAATCTTAAAAGGAGATAACCCTTCTAAATCAGTAATGTGTCTGCAATAGCCAGTTTCAACAAGGTTTTTTATGCTTATATGTGAAACAGTATTTCTAACAATCTGTGTTAATAGAAGCTTAGAATATATGTAAAGATATTTAAAAAGTTATGTCCCTACTAACCTAGGTCTACCTACTTAAACAATGAATTAATGAAATCTGTAATTCATGATTAAATACCTCTTTTTTGACTAATGAATTCATCATCTCTTGGTTTTGCTACAGCTGGTGTTGTAGTTGTTGGTATATATGTATTTGTTGTTTCAGTTGTTTCTATGGCAACAGTGTTTCCTGAAATGAAAGAAAATCATTATAATGAAATAAGTCTACAATTTCTGCCATGATGACATAGGAAACTGACATGGCCTTATTAAAGTTTGCCATCTCCTTGGTAAAGACAAGAACTAGGATTCCACAAACATTGATAACCAATGATTACAAAGTTTGCATTACCGTATGTTCCCAAATTCTTTAAAAAAACTGATATGATTATTCCAAGAAAAGATATCTAAAGTTCATGTTAACATCACAACTGATGAAAAGATATCTTAAGTTTTTGTCAACATCACAACTGCCTGACTTTTATTCAAATATGTTCTAAACTGTTAACTTGCATAAAAGTAAAAGTTGTGTACACTTCAATGAGACTGAAAATGGACACACAAACAAAAAACATCTTGAGGTCAATATAAGGTATTCAATAACAGATAAATGTGTTTAAAATATTTCAAGCTGTGAATTGTACCCATAAGACAGGAACCAGGCATAACAAAAAAACTCAAAACATCTTGAGGTCAATATAAGGTATTCAATAACAGATAAATGTGTTTAAAATATTTCAAGCTGTGAATTGTACCCATAAGACAGGAACCAGGCATAACAAAAAAACTCAAAACATCTTGAAGTCAATTTAAGGTCTTCAATAACAGATAAATGTGTATAAAATAATTCAAGCTGTTAAGTGCTTTGAGTTAAGAAATAAACTTACTGGAAATGGTTTTTGTGAGACAAAACAAATGTTGCCCTTCACTCCCAAAAAGGTAATTTCTAAACAATCTATGATATGTCCCTCCTGAGAACAACACCTATGTTGCACTAGAAAATTCTTGTCAGGACAATTTCGATAATATATGGTTTAGAAATTGTATGAAAGCTTAAATTTTGCAGTTTTATAGCAACTAAAATATGTCTACCTTACCTAAAATGTGACTTGACAACTGTAACAATAAGAATATAAGCTGTACACAAATGACAGAAGAGAGGAAGTGGAATCTAAATTTAATAGGATTTTTTATAAGTATGCTTGCGTAAGAATTTTTTAATGAATCGCAAAAGGTGGAATGCAACACTAAGTTGTCACAGTACTCTAAAATGGCAAAGCTGACTAGCTTAGACACTAGCATGATTTTTACACTGTTTTTTTAAACTTTTGGCTACCATTCCTCAATTATGTTTTTTTTTTAAATATCCCTTTCCGTATTCAAAACTGGGACCAAAATATATATATGAGCCTAATTCAAATCCAGTGAATTCAGTGTTTGTTTTTATGTGAATTATACAGCTAATAAAAACTTCATGATTTCCATGTTAAACACTCTTGTTTTTTTAATTTCTCTGTTTTGTAGATGCTGCATAGAATATCATGTTTTTTTTTGTAGATACTGTATAGAATATCATGGTTTTTTTGTAGATACTGCATAGAATATCGTGTTTGTACATATTTGCAATAGGTTTCAATTTGGAACATTTTCACTACCTTTTTTTTCTAAAATCCAATAACTTTTGAAACAAGAGGCTCATAAGAGCCTAATATCGCTCACCTGTAATTTCAGTTTCAGGCATTTGACTTATTTGTAGATCTTAATTAGCTGAACAATTTTGTCATCACACTTTCTCTTTTTCTATAATAATATTAAACATAAAACATAACCCAACTGTAAAATTTCCTATAAATTAAGTATTTCTGGACAGTAACCCAACAATAAGTTGTCCTATTGATCTGATGATTACTTGACAGGTAAATCTAAACCTGTTTAACATTTTCACCTATGTCAGTTTTGCTCTTACTGCTTTAGTTTTTGAGATGAAAGCCAAAAACTTCATTTGACCCTATATTCTATTTTTAGATGCCATGTTTTTAAATGGATCAAATCCCCGAATACAATCTATAAACTAGATACCCTAAGGAACATTCAGTTAAATTTTTAAGTATTTGGCCAAGTAGTTTCAGAGAAGAAGATTTTTGAAAAAGTAATTAGACTCATAAAAAATGTTAAAAAAAAACGTTTTAAGGGCAATAACTCCTTTGCTCTAACTGCTGTAGTTTTTGAGATATAAGCCAAAAACTGCTTTTGTTCCCTTGTTCTATTTTTAGCCATGGCGGCCATGTTTGTTGATGGATCAAAACTTTGGATACAATTTATAAACTAGTAGATACCCTAAGGAACATTCAGTTAAAGTTTGAAGGTATTCGGCCCAGTAGTTTCAAAGGAGAAGATTCTTGAAATAGTTTACGAAAACGACGACGACTGACGCCAAGTAATGGCATAAGCTCACATGGGCCCTTCAGCCCCAGTGAGCTAAAAAATGTACAGGCTGGACAAAAATGTTTTACAGATAAAATCTAACCTGCTTTTGTTGTAGCTGTAGTGGTGATTGGTGGTGTAACTGCTCTATCTGAAAACAAAGAAGAAGAAATTTTATACAATTATGAGGGTCAAATGTGTTCAGCACTGCTTTTTGTCATGAAAATCGGCCAAAGAATATATCCAGCTATAACTATCTTTTTTATAGCAGAAAAGTAATGTCAGCTGCTTTTATTTTTATCTAATTTCAAGGAGTAGGGGTTGTAGGGGTAAATTCAGTAAATAGATATACGTCATCAGGGACCGCCCATTTGGGGGAGAACCTTCTGTATAACACTGTGCTGAATGCACTTAATTTTTTTACTACAGGGTTGAAAAGAAATGGAGTCAGTATAGGAATTAAGTGTGAATCTACAGTGTTTGCAAACAAGGCCATGTGAATGCCCAAAAATGCCGCATGACCCTATGTTTTTATTGTTGCAAAAGATGAGGCTACATTTGTACTTTAATGAATGATATATGAAAGCTTCTGATTTCTAAAGGTAAATCAGGTATAAATTTAATTCAAGACATAGATTTGCATTAAAGTCAATGGGAGAGTTTTTACTGAATTTACCCCTGTATGGAAAATATGGACTATGTCACTGTACTTTTTCAAGGCCACAAAATAATCACAAAGCTCATTTTCTGTAAATATTAATGCAATGGAAGCTTTTTGGAACCAGTTAAATTTTATTCTATGTTTAACTGCGGCTGACAAGGATGCATTGAATATACTGTTGGAGGAAGCATGGGGGTATAAGGAAAATATCAGTTTTGTGTCCAGATTGAAAGTAACAATAGAAATTACACTTTAGAGCTATAAAATTAATGAAAGGCATAACTATTCTCCCCATTTTACATCACATTTTGCACATATTTCTTCTAATTATGTGGAAAATCATATGGAAAATCAGAATTACCTCCCTTTGACATAGTGTATTTTTTTTAGCAATGTTCCCCATGCTAAGTTGCAGATCAAGTTTAATTTAAAATTTTTCAAGTATTTTAACACTCAAATAATCTAACCTTATTAAGATATTCATTTTTTTTTACATAATTCATTGTGTTTCTATAATTAAAAAACATACTGGACAACTTTTCAGGATTACATACCCTTCATCTATGAAACTAGTGTTGAAATATTTGTATTTTGATTGCTATGTTGAATAATTGCTTTTAAATAATAAATTGTTACTTTAATCTTTCAAGTTCATTTTATAAATAGTCGTGTCCATGAACCAATCCCAGCAAAACTTACTAATACCATTGTCTATAGGAGATTTTATTTCTTGTCTGTATCGAGTTTCTATAATGATTTTCCATGTATCGCTGTATATACTTTATATGCAATTTTATATGCATTTAAATGTTTGTCTTCAATTACAGTTTTATTCTGTTATTGTTCTGTTTATGCATGATTTGGTGATTCATATATATAGCTTGTTTTGCTTATATATATTTACTTTAATTATATATATTATCTTTAACTGTTAAAACCTTATTTGACCTTTTCTCGGTAGATTGTTCTGTGGTTAATTATAAACTTTTACACATCTATTTATTTGAAAGGATTTTCCCAACGTAAATGATCTGTGGTAATCAACTGGTCGTCTATGAATTTCTTTAATTTGATGATATTACACCTTGTGTTTCGGATATCATTTAGGTCAAGTTCGACCAAGGCCGTTCATCCTCGTCAGGTGCCCTGGCCTAATTTATTTTTATTTACTATAACATTTGATTTTAATTACTTTTTTAATTGTTATCAATATGTTTCTATCGTGTAACGTATCAAATGCAGTTACATTTTGGGGCACTTTATAAATAGCCGTGTCCATTACCAATCCCAGCAAAACATATTAAAACCTTTGTCAATAGGTGAAATATATCGATTTCTGTATAGACTTTTCTAAAGTTATGCTGCGTATACTATACATTTATTTTGTGGTTATTTCTATCGTAGCCTGATTTGACCTTTTATAAATAGCTGTGTCCATTACCAATCCCAGCAACACATATTAACACCTTTGTCAATAGGTGAATTATATATCGATATCTGTACAGACTTTTCTAAAGAAGTTATGCTGCGTATATATTTATTTTGTGGTTATTTCTATCGTAGCCTGATTTGATCTTTCTTATGTAAAATAATTACTGTTAGAAAGGTGTGTGTCTGTGAGAAGATTATCTGGTTTTACTCATTTGCATATAGGCAATGGTTATTCATATGTAATGATGTGTGGTAATTAAGTAGAAGTCTTCGATTCTCAATGATTTAAAAATGATTAAGCTGCACCTGGTGTTTCGGATATCATTTAGGTCATTTTTGACCAAGGCCGTAAATCCTCATCAGGTACCCTAGCCTTGTATAATTAAAATTACTATGTAATTACAATTCGATTAGTTCTTGCTGTGGTAACATATCAAATGTAGTAGTATTTTTAGGGCACGACACCTGGTGAATCTGCAATATCATTATTATTTTTGTGTCCTTTCTTATCTTATTACTATTTAATTGTTTACGGTGATTATAATTTTGCCGAGGTCAAGTACTCCTTCACGTTCTTATGTTTATGATAAACAATCATAGGTGGTCTGGGAAATAAATTCTTAGCAATTATATCATTTTCAATTAAATGCCAATGTTTTCTTATTCTTCTTCCCAATTGTTTAAAGAGTGGATTGAATTTAGTTGCTAGTACTAGTGGTGGACAGTTTTGTTTATTTTTTTTTTTATAACATAATATATTCTGTCTGTTTTTTTCTCAGTGTTTTATCTATCAACGGATTAATTTCAGTTTCCAAGTATCCTCTTAGTGTAAGTTTTTGTTTGAATACTTCTATCTGTGTGTCGAGGTCATCTCTGTTACAACACGATCTAATGAACCTTGTAATTTCACCAATTATAAATCCTTTGAATACAGATGCTGGGTGAGCAGACGATTTTTCTTAGTATTGGTAATTATCTGTAGGTTTGTGATATAATTTGACATCTTATATCTTTTCTGTTTCAAATCGGGTTCCTTTAAATATTGTTACATCCAAAAACTGTATTTGATTATTAGAGATTTCATGAGTAAATTTTAATAGTGGGTGAATACTATTTGCAATTTGGTAAAATTCCTTAAGAGATTGTTCGCTTCCTTTAAATAATAAGAATCCGTCATCTCTGTAGACAGAAAGAAGAGAAATGTCCGACGAGTATGGAAAGCGTTTCAATATTTCAGAAACGATTTCGTATATTCTTATATCTGTTAAACTAGGCGACATTGGGGATCCCATTGGAACCCCAATTTTCTGTTTGAAAATTTGCCCGTTGAATTCAAATTCATTATTTGCAAGGGCAATTTTAAGTAATTCCAGTAAAGCCTTTTTGGGTGGCACTGGGATGTCAAATTTACACTGCATTATTAGTTGCCATGCTCTGTCAATTGCATTAATAATTTCAGTATGATGTAGATTGGTGTACATACTTGAAATGTCTAATGAGCTCATTAATATGTCCGCAGGTGCTCTTATTTTTTCCAATTTGTTTATGAAGGAAGTTGTATCTTGTGTGTATGTCTAAAATTTATTGACAACTGGTTTAATAAAATAATCGATATATTGTGCATTTTTTTCCAATGGGCTATTACATAAGGATACGATCGGTCTTCCTGGGACGTTTACATTCTGTAAATGATTGATATCAGTTATAATCTTTTGTTTATCCGATTGATTAATTTTATGAAGTTTTGGTAGGAAGTATAGTCTCCCTAATCTATTTCCCTGGTCATTTATTAAAAACTTAAATGTAACTTCATCAATGTAGGATTCATTGTGTAGACGATGAATAATAGTGTTGATACTTTCTAGTATTTCCGTTGTATGAGATTCGTTAATTCTTTCATAGTGTACATTGTCATTTAATTGGTCTTTTGCCATTTTTATATATAGCTCTTTATCAAGAACAACTGTTGAGGAGTTTTTATCTGCCTTTTTGATAATGATACGATCATTTGAACGTAGTGATTGTAATGCTTTTCTTTCATTTTTAGGCAGGTTGTCCTTAAATGATTTAATTTGTATTTTTTCCAATTCAATTCTTGTTGAAAATAAGTAATTTTCAATTGCATTATTAGCCCAGTTTGGCTTATAACCACTTTTGGAAAGAAATGGATGACGATTGTATTGGTGAGATCCATCATCAAAATGATATTTGCATCTCATTTTACGGGCTAGTTCATTGAAGTCATTTATGAGAGTTTTCTTAGCGTTTCGAAGATTTGGACTAGGAATGAATTTAAGTCCTTTCGCTAGAACTAGAATTTCAGCATTACATAACTTTTCTTTTGTGAATATATCAACATATTTTGCAGCTCTCTGTACTTTTACCGTGTGTTTATATTGTCGTCTCTTATGTTGGTGGTTTATATTGTATATTTTCCTTTTTTCTTTATTTTTAGCAATTTTGCGTTTCTTATCCCTAGCTTTGAACGATCTATTCTTTCTATTAGACATGATTGGATGATTAGTCTTCCTTGTGTGCTTCTTCTAAAATATATAATAATTTACGTCTTTGAGTTTGAATTGATATGCTTAGTTCAGATTCAAATTGAGATAGCTTTGCTTATAATCTCTAATTGCGAGATATAAGCTGTAGTGAATTTCTTTGGTGTAATATAGTTAATAATCAATCTCCTTTTTTAGAAGTTTTTTTTACTCTGGTTTGGTCATACCAAGTCTTATTTTTTTCATATTTGGCACATTTTTCTTCTTCAGTTTTGGCTGTCCAGTTTTGGCGAAGAAACCATCCTGATGTTGGGCTAACAGGAATTTCTGCAGAGTGATTGTCATTTTTTTAACTTTACAAGTAATTAAAACACAAATTTAGTAAAATGAAATATTAATGTTGTTGTTTTTTTTTTGGTTATGAAACTGCTTAAAAAGCCTTTGAAAAGCCTTTTTGGGGTATTTTCAGGTTATACAATCAAAAGCTTCCATATCAGGCAAAATTTAACTAAAAGTACATCAAGACTTTGGTTCCTATATGTACTTGCAATACTGGTCGAAGCAAATACAGAAAACAATTCATATTTATTGAGCATAGTATTTTACATCATTCTTTTAAGAACAGTCAATGTGCAACTTTATGAGTTTGACTGTCCCTCTGGTATCTTTCGTCCCTCTTTCATATACAAAATACACATTGGAAGCAGTAAGGGCTGTAGTATAATTTTTCCTCTATCTTTACCAATTTAGCATTTATGAATCTTGTATTGAAACTGGAACTTGAAAATTGAATATATTACATGATCATTACAAATAAATTGGAAATGAGGAAAAAAGGTCATTTATAGGGGTAAATTCAGTAAATAAATATACGTCATCCGGAACTGCCCATTTGGGGGAGAGCTTTCTGTATAACACTGAAGTCCTGCGCTCCTCGGTAGATCATATTTTTAATAAATATTTTTTGATAGATGGATCAAAACTAGGGTTAAAAAAAATAAAAAATGAATGCTGAATGCACTTTTTTACTGCAGGGTTGAAAAGTAATGAATTAAGTGCGAATCAACCGTGTTTGTAAACAAGGCCATGTATGCCCACAAATGCCGCATAACCCTATGTTTTTTTTGTTGCAAAAGATGGGGCTACATTTGTACTTTAATGAATGATATATGAAAGCTTCTGATTTCTAAAGGTAAATCAGGTATAAATTTAATTCAAGACATAGATTTGCATTACAGTCAATGGGAGATTTTTTACTGAATTTACCCCTGTAAGAGCCTTATTTGGCCCCTAATATCAAGTCCATATTTTTCAAAATGCAAAATGTTTCAATTCGATAAATAAACATGCCAAAAAGTGAAATAAAATTATTTTGTTGAAATTTATCTCTGAAACACTAAATTGGCAAAAAATAGTTAATAAGCTGAAATATAACCCCCATGTTATTCATACTCGAAAAAAATACATTAAGCATTGGTAATGTTTCACATGTGTAAAATAATTTTGGATGCAATCCTTGTGTTTAGATGTTAGGCAATCTAAACTTCTTCAATCAGATCGTTGTTGAGAAAACCATCTTTACCTTGTCATTTCGGCTGTCTTCTTTTCAATTTTGAAATACGAAGGTAAAGAACAGCTGACAGATCAGTCAATTGTTGACTTATTTTTACACAACCAATTTGTTAGTTCGAGATACAACTTTGATATGAGTACACAAACTGTACTATTCTGGAAGGAGGGATGTTCCCTTAAAGTTCCTCATTACATTTGTATTAGTTTCCTTTGAAACACCAGCTCATATTTGACTTGACCCCAGATTTACCCTCTTGTTATCTTCTTCCTTTCTATGTTTATCTAGGTATAACCAAAACGATATACACGGTTTCTATCAAACGGTTACTATTGTAAACAACTAAACTTAAATACAATAAGTCACAATGCAATAATCCTATAACATCATCTCTACAATATCTTGTTATGCACTAATCCTCAACAATAATCTTATAACATTATCTCTACAATATCTTGTTATGCTATAATCCTCAGCAATAATCCTATAATATTATCTATGCAATGTCTTGTTATGCAATAATCCTCAGCAATAATCATATAATGTTATCTCTGCAATATCTTATGCAATAAGCAATTGTAATCCAGCAAATACATATTTATTATAAACTAGGTGGAACTGTGAACTAAAACTTATGCCTCGCCTTCTTCTATATGAGTCACTTCAGAAAAGAAAAGGCACAACAAACACATTGTAGAACTGGAAAATTATCGTCATGGCAAATAAGATAAAATTGAGAAATGAAACAGGGAATTAGTCAGGGAGACAATAAACTGACCAAAGCATGCAAAGAGCAACACTAATGAGTCTTCAACACAGCGAGAAAATCCCACACCCTTGAGCCGCGGGCTTCAGTTGGCCCCTAATCAGATCTATTTTGTCTTATCGGCAATCATTCCATATCTTATTTTCTTTCTATTACTGGGTGGGAAGCTTCATTGTTTTCAATATTTGTAACAATTGATATGAGGGCATAGGTCATGACCACCAGTCCCCAGTCATGGAACAAATTTATGGTGCACTAAAAAAGTATTATGGTAATTCAGAATACATATGGTTTATATTTGGGGATTTACAAATTTTTGAAATATTCAAGAACTTACTTAAAAGGAGGGTGGTGCATGACCCAAAGTTCAAAACCTATGTTGCACTGTAAAGGCCTTGTCAAGATAATTTGAATATATATATATATGGTTTAGATGTTGGGGATTTGAACCATTTTCAAAATATTCAAAAATTAATTATCTGAAAGGGGCAGGGCATGTTCCCCTTAGTGCACCAGAAATGTTTGATTATGGCAATTAAGAATTAATATATGGTTTAAAGATTGGGATCTGAACGAATTTTAAGATATTCAACAATTTATTATATGATGGGGTTGGGGCTGACCTCCAGTTGCCGAACCCTTAGGTGCACTGATAGTCATGTCATGGTAAAAAAAAAAAGAGAAAATAAATGGTTTTCCTGGTTTTGGAACGGTTATTAAAAAAGTTCTAAAATCAATTAATTGACCCAAAATATCATAATTTAAATTTCTGTAAACCTGATATCAGAGCTTCACTAGTGTAGTATACAAACCTGTGTCACCACTACAAATAAATGGTCTTTCATAATTATGACAATTGATATCATTCCATGTCCCATCTGGTCTCATTTCCACACATTCCTCTGGTGTACTACTACGCCATGATGATGAAGGCTCCCCACTGTTCCAGTTTTCAAATGCCTTTGAAGATGAGTCTACCCAAGACCAGGCTAAAATATTAATGAAGCAAATTATAAGACGGCATATGAAAACAGAATTATGAACTACTTAGGTTACTCATAACCTTCCATGAAATATAATTTTAAATTCTACTATGGATACAGAAAAATCTGTGCACCTGGAAAAGGCATGGCGGGACTTATATAAAATAAAATTTAAATACATTTTAAGTTTCAAAATCGTAAAAATCTAACTGGACATTTAGCTATACATTTTTTATCGTTCCTGAAGAAAGTGCCAAAATAACCTAAGTTGGGAAAGATGTTTAAGAAGCTCCCCTCATATAAAAAATGTGGTGAACTGATTGACATGGTCAATCTATATCTACTGACAACAGATGATTTAAACTGTAACTGAGTGGACCGTATCAAGTCAAACACAGGTGATAATTAATTTTGCCATCTCTGCAGACTAGAAAAAGAATGCAGATCAAAACCCATGTAAGTTTTAAATTTTCTGAAATATAAAATGCAAAAACCTTTATACATCTAGGTTCAGCCATGCCTTAGAATATTCTTAGATGTATCCGATTAGTCTGTACTCTCAGAAGATTTTGCGATGTAAACATGGCCATATTTGTAAATTTCTTTTGATGAACCTTAACATACTACAGGTATAAAATATTATTTCTAATCACGTTTTTGAAAAGTGTGAATACAGATTTTATAAATATTAAATGTGGTTCGATGATATAATATGTGAAAAAAATGGCAGTTCCTGGCAAAACATGGGGCTAATTCCAAAATATTTTGGCTAAAATTGTATACTGTACAAGTGTCACTCAAATAAAGTTTAGGTCATTAAATTATTGCAAAATCACTTCCTTGTATGTTCTTTCGTGTACCATTTATTAGCTAAACATATAGTCTATTGATAACAGTTTAAAGGAGAGAGTATTAAGCTATCTCAAATCCTTAGGTTAAAACTGCTTCATATATATTTGTTTGTCCTAAGTCAGGAACATCATCAGTGATTGTTAATTGTCACATCTTAATGTTTTTTCGTTATTTGCAGACCTGCCATCATTCTTGATTAATTGGGAATTTCTGACATGAGTGATGCTGAAATGAATCTTGAAATCCTTGATTATTTAAACTGAATACATTTCAAGGAGTTTGGAAGACATTTAAGCACATATATACTCATTCTAACCCATAGTATATGAATAAACCTTCAGTGAGCAAGCTCACATTCCTAATGCCCCTACATAATTAATTTGGATATTTTTTAAAGTTCCCCTTCCTAAAAAAAAGTCCCCAACTTAAGATCTTTCTGCTTATCTTTCTCCTTCGAGATTTTTTTTAATGGAAACCTTCATTCAAATCTAATGAGGATCCACTGAAAATGAAAGAGCAATCTAGGTGACAAGTTAAAAGATGGGATATTTTAATCATTCAGAATTTTCTGATTAACAAACACATCCGTGGTTGTGCTGAGGGGACACATTTATCAAAAATTGAAGAGGATTTAACAAAACAATAAGAAGTTAGCTTGGAGACAAGAAATAATCATAATTTTTCTTAAATCCAGCTGATCTGAATGGGTGGTTATTCTTTGGTTAAATATTACCCTTAGTTAAATATAATTAAGGGTTAACTATCTAAAAATTGATTATGTAACCAAGGGCAAAAGTTATGTTAACTCAACTTTTTTAACCCTTGATTATGTCTAGTCTCATTTTAACTGTTAAAGGATGAACAACAGAAAATAACCTTGGGTTAAATTTTAACCAAGGGCTATGATATTTAACCATGGGTTTAAATTTAACAAAGAGATGAACAATTGGGTGCTGTAGTTTTGATGAGGATCCCACAAAAAATAAAGGCCAAAAATTGTACTCCCTCTTTTGTTGACTTACAAACTTGACATACACTTACATGAAGAGTATCTATTCAGCTTGTTCAATCCTATCCAAACCTTCAATCTGCTTCCAGCCAATTTTTGGATCAAATTAATCAAATAATCTATTTGATCTAGGCTTTGTATGCTGGTCAATGTTAATCCTTTGTTATCACATTCTTCCTTTGCTTTAAACCATGTCAAAGGATTATGCAGAATTGGATAATAGCATTTGTCCCCAAATACATAACCACCTTGCGGGCAAGTGGACCGATCTGCTGCTTTCGGTGGTGATACTGAATAGAAGAAAATACAAAATTACTTTTTTTTTTCATTTTGTCATTTAAATTCATTCATACTGCAGTGTTCTTAGAAAATATATTTAGAATTAGCTTTGGGATATTGTGAAATATTCACTATCTTCATATTTTACTGGGCAATTTACTCTCCATGGAAATTTCAGTGTCCATTTAAGCTTACTGTACAAGGCCGAAAATGAATACACTAAAGTTGTAACATGCTCTTCATAGCCAGATGCCAAAAATAACAACTATTTACAGTATTAAAAGGTTTACTGGTCTTATAGGCTTGAAACAATGACAGATTTCTATATGTTTGAAAACAGCAAAATAAAATGTGACACTGGAGTTTCTTGGATATTAAGGTTGAATGACACTGTTCATCCTTGCAAGAAATCTATGAAATCTTAATATAATAAATATATGATGCTTTAGCAAGGGCAGAATACAGTGGATCTAAATGTAACTGGTTGTTTTTGCAATGACACTGTTGCTAATGATAAGCACGAAAAAGAGGTAGGGCCATTTTCCCGTGAGTTTTTTTCATTTGATTAGATAGGTAAATCATGTTTTTAAATAGCCCGATAGATACTAATTATAGTATATGAAAACACGTCACATCATCTATTTTCATACCATGAACAGGTATTCCTACAATAATCAAGGCCAAGACTATTGATTTTTCTGTTTATCAAAACCAATATTGATTTTGTTTGTAAATGCCCCTGAGGGGCATTAAAATATGAATTATCAACCGAATAGATATTCAAAATTAGTTTTGTATTAAAAAAAAACATGGTGCTTCAGTTAGCGTGTTAATGTTGGTAGGTGATTTGTAGCGTACGTGTATTTCACAACTTTGTTTAACTTAAAACTAACAAAATATTAAACAAGAATGTGTCCATAGTACACGGATGCCCCACTCGTACTATCATTTTCTATGTTCAGTGAACCATGAAATTGGAATAAAAACTGTAAGTTAGCATTAAAATGAGAAAGATCATATCATAGGGATTATGTGTACTAAGTTTCAATTTTGTTGGACTTCCACTTCATCAAAAACTACCTTGACCAAAAACTTTAACCTGAAACGGGAGAGACGGACGTACGAACTGACGGACAAACGAAGGGACGGACGCACAGACCAAAAAAACTGAAAGCCCCTAAGTGGCGCCTAAAAAAGGGGGTTAAATATAAATACAAGAAACATTTAATAATCTAATTATCTGATTTAAATTAGCTAATCTGATTCAAGATTGGTCTCTGTTTTAATGCCAAGAAGCCAAAAAATATTGGACGCATTTAACTGGGATGTTGTTTTCCTCGATCTGGATGTATTTATATCTATACACTGTTCCCGCTTTTAAGGTTTACCGTCTATATGAACTGGACAACAGCTTACACCAGTTGGTATTAGAACGGCTTGCGTAACAAACACATGTAATCTGGTCTTTTCTGCATGGCATTGTACCAAATGGATCGACCCTATGTTGTGATACAGATTCAACACTTTCTTGATGTTTTACCTACAGTCACGATTGGTAGTGTAATTGTTTTTTTTTTCTGTGGTGTTGTTTCATTTTCTGATGACTTAGGTTCCGGTGTAGGTACGGTGGTACAATGTAACAATGCCAGTACTAGTATCTACACAGTTGGTGGATTGGCGACCATTTTCTAAAACGTTCTTGTTCAAGATTAGAAAAAAATATTTTTGTTGTTTTGAAATTTTTCTGCTATGGCCTTTTTTCGTTATGTGTATAACACACACAACATTTGGGCTTCATTGCTATATAACCAATTCTCGTGTAATTGGTTATGTACAAGCATCTACTTCAGTGTGTCTCTTTGAATTAAACAAACATCCGAAAAAATGTGATAGAAACATAACATTTTAATATTTCAACATAAAAAATTGGAAAAATAGCGTGAGATTTGAACCCCATCTTAAAAAAAATCCATTATTTACAATATTAATATAAGCGCTATCGATGGAGCCACGGCGACTCTTGAAAACATTGTCGATATTAAGCAGCTATATAGGTAAAATTTAGTGATATTCCACTTTTTATTAAAAAAGTTGTTTTTAGGTATTAAGGACACACTAAACCAATTTCATTTTTGAGGGGAAAAGTTGTGTAAATTACGACAACAAAAAACATAACTTTGTTTTGGTTTGAAGTGTCCTTCTTGGGGGATTCCTTGTTTTTCCAACCTAAAACACGGTAAATTCCGCACATTTGACTTTCATCCTTTTTTGGAGGTTAAATTAACTATTTTCCAGACATATCATAATACATAATAATCGAGATATTGACTAAAAAACATTTTTATTTCATGTTTTTATCGTAAATTATATTCTTTCAGCACTTTTTGAAATTGGCCCTTCTGTGAAAAAAATTCAGGGGAAATTGGCCCTACCTCTTTAAAAAAAATCACTAATGTCATCAAGTTGGTTACGTGAATTCAAAAATATTTACATGTTGTATATTAAAGTAGCGGTATGCAAAATCTACTACTGGGGCATAGCATTTTAGGCAATTGAAGAATAATTACTTTCTATCATCAATAAATTCACATATGACAATAAATTACTGTAATTCATATGGTTTTTGATGGACATCAGTAATGGCTGCACAAGATGTTGCATTAAGAATACATAAGTTAGCACCAAAATGGGAAATGAGTTCTACAGCGTTTAAAAATCTAGAGTTTATATTTATAACTAAAAAAATAGCACATTGACCCCAATTTGTTTCTTTCAATTCAAATATGTACTGCTTCAAAATAGTTATATAAGAATTGCAAGAAAAAACCATTGTTAGATTTTTTCTGCATACATTTGTATTTGCAAAATAATTGTCTTAGTATTTTTATTACCAATAACTATGTTTTCACTTTTTTTTAAGCAATTTAACTTTCATTATAGGGACTTACTTAAAGGCCTATAAACTAAGGAACACTTTCCAAAAGAACAAGTAAAAATATCTCTTTCTGTTCCAAAATTGTGTTATACTTTCAGAAAAGTATTGAATTAAATTTGTGTTTTCACATAATACATGCATTTTCAAACTGATATAACTCGAAAAGTAAGTTATGAAGGTATCTTTTACTTTGCACATTTTGATAGCACATATCAGAATTGACCTTGGATAAAAAATTTATGGAAAAATGAACATGAGATCTTTTCTGTATCATATATGCACTTAAATATGATGACTTATCTTTGAAAGTCAAAGGCAGTTTACAATTCATCCAAGTAATTTCTTGCATATTGATTCTTCTGACTTCTATCATAGTTTTTTTAAAGAGTTCATGAAAAAATTATCTGTTAAAACATCTTTTTAGAATTTTCGTTTTAGATAAGTTAATTTCAACCAAAAAGCATTAAACAAATGCACCTAGTGGGTAGTAGTAATGCGTTTTTGTGCATTATATGTTTACGGACACTGTATAAAGAGTTTTTGTTTTTAAAGGATTTTCAATATGTTTTTCTGCAAATGAATTCCAATCACCTGTTAGTCATTCCTTTTGATATATATGATTTATTTTATTTCAGGAAAAATTCCAGCCATAAGGCAGCATGACTGATAATATTGTTCCAATGTTTGCTACTTCGATTTTTACATCATTTGTGATAGGGCTCTGTTTTCAAAATGAAAAATGCTGTGAAACAGATAATCTACATATCAGAATATCTTTAGCCCTCTAATTTAGATAATCTAAAATCAACTTAAAAACTTGATTATCTAATATTGTTAATAAAGATTGCAAACCAATTGATTTTTGTGGATTTTGGGAGTAGAAAAATAATTAGAATATAAATAGCTGCAAATGAATCAATCTTTGATATTTTCTTACTCAATAAACCAATAAGATTGCAAAATTAGGAAAATTAATGGTTCCAAATTTGGCTCTCAAGGGATAAACATAGAAATAATGTTTCCACAAAATAAACTGGTTTATAGTACTTTTATTTTGTGTTTTGTACTTACATTGACCAATTTACAATGATTTACTTACTTTTATTGATCTGACACAATGCTGGAAGTTTGGTATCACAATCTTCATCTGTCCAAAAATCTTCTCCAACAGCTATACAAGGTTTACTCGGCAAATAATCTGAATTCAAATGAGTGTAGATTACAGGCCAACCATTACTCCATTGATAAGTTATACCATCCTGAAAATGAATAGGAATTATAGTTACATTTATTTTATAAACAAAAATATAATGCACTGGAAGTAACATGAATTCACAAATTACTATCTTTTAAGTTAAAATTTGACAAATGGACAGAAGTTAACCTATATTCCCGACCTCCTTGATAAACAAAGAAACTGTACATTCAGAAATTTTTACAATATTTTCATTCTGGGGAAAATTATGATGGGATAGGTTTTGCAGAAGTCAAAACTTTTATTTTAAATTTTGAAAGCATTTTTTGTAGGAACCATTTTCTTCAATCTCAATAAGAAAATTTGCATTTTTATGCCCCACCTACAATAGTAGTAGGGCATTATGTTTTCTGGTCTGTGCATCCCTCCGTCTGTCCCACTTCAGGTTAAAGTTTTTGGTCAAGGTAGTATTTGATGAAGTTGAAGTCCAATCAACTTGAAACTTAGAACACATGTTCCCTATGATATAATCTTTCTAATTTTAATGCCAAATTAGAGTTTTGACCCCAATTTCAGGGTCCACTGAACATAGAAAATGATAGTGCGAGTGGGTTATCCGTGTTCTATGGACACATTCTAGTTGTCCATTTTTAAAAAATCATAATAATAAAAAGTATAATAACAAAAATACAAAACTCCAAGGAAAATTAAAACGTAAAGTCCCTTATCAAATGGCAAAATCAAAAGCTCAAAGACATCAAACGAATGGAAAACAACTCTTATATTCCTTACTTGGTACAGGCATTTCTTTATGTAGAAAATGGAGGATTAAACCTAGTTTTATAGCTAGCTAACCCTCTCACTTGTATGACAGTTGCATAAAATTCCATTATATTGACAACAATGTGTGAGCAAAACAAACAGACATAATAGAGAAATAATAGATAAAAAATATCAAAAGTACAGCAGTCAACAACGTGTTGTAATCTAAATCACTATAAAAACAAACAACTATGTCGACAAAGAAAAACAAAAACAAAATGCACACAAAAAACACAATAAAATTTTAATGTGAAAGTTTATCTAGAAACAATAAACACAAATTTTAGCCTCTCTAGAATTAAAATTGCACTATTATTCATTTGAGAATAAAAAAAACATTCATTCACTTCAATTCATAAATTACCTCAGAATTCATATTGTTGAGGCCGATCCAAAATGGTAGTGATGACTTGTTATAAGTGAGATAACTAACAAAACTTTTCTCTGGAAGGTTACGTATGGATGCTAAGCTACCTCCATCTTCTTGACAATTTGACAATGAAGTATTCCAATCATTAGTTGCTTCAAATAATTTATAACACATTTGATCATATTTTTCATATCCTGGTGGACAGTACTCAGATTCAGAAGTATCTGTAGGAAATATAGGATCTGAAATAAAAATTAAAAGAGATTAATATATTCAGAATTTCTTACACAATGTGACATTTTTAGGGAGTCCTCATCCAAAACGACGACTGTATCACACGTTTAGGCTAAAAGTTTGTCCAAAATTTTATTCTGCTTAGAATATTTTTGCCTAAAATTCTATTCAGCTTAGAATATTTAATCTAACATTTTCCTCTTAGATTAAATACTTAAAAAATCACTTAATCATTTTCAAAATTTCATTGAAAATATTCCTGAATGGCAAAGGCAGTCTAACCCAAAATTTACCTAGCCTGTGGTTTTGAGTATTGTAAATAGAGAAATTATTGCAAGGTTTTTATTAATGCAAATAATGCGACTACTTGTGCAATAATTGAATTTGCATTTTTGTTAATTCTTGTTAAAACTGTTTAATTACACCGAGTAGGAAAATATATATCTAGACAATTAAAATACTATATGTTAGTCTTATTTCACTGTAAGGGGGGCTGAGTGGTCTTAGTCAGTGGCGGATCCAGAGGGGGGCAAAGAGGGCGTACGCCCCCCCCCCCCCCCCCCTTTGCTTAAACTTTTTTTTTTTTTTTTTGTTAAATGATGAATCAGACTAGACTGCGTGAACTTTGCAATTTCCCGGTCGTGCATTTAATTTTTATGCAACAATTCTTTACTTATAAAGATATTTTTCGCTCGTATTTACTGTAATATATTATTGATTATGTCAGTCATGTGTTTCGCTACAGTGGAGTTGATCAGTACGTTTGAAACGTCTCTCAGTCATTTTGAAATTCAAATTACAGCAACACATGCACGACGCCTTCAAAGCGACAAAGGATAGAGCAAGAACGTATTGACTTCTATTTCATATTTCCACTCAACAGAAAGTAATACTCTATTACACTCTCATGAAAAAAAAGTTCCACGGCAATATTATTTACCTACGAAAATATGTTTAACCCCACACGCCCCAGCCAATTAATAACATTGCTGAATAATGATCCCCAGTCAGTAAGCTCTAGATATATTTAAAGTCTAAGGTGCGGACCATTTGATTTGATAGGGCAGTCTGAGATATTTTAGAGAAAAAATTATGACATTGATTTTTGCCTTAAACAAAATTCTGGCCTTATCTGTAATGAAAACAATTATTGTGTCCCCTTTTTTGCTATTAGAAAAAAAAAATCCAACAGAATTATTCAGCATTAAATTAACATGGTGAATAAAAAATGGGCGTAATTTTTTTTGGGGTTGGGGAGGGGAGGGGGTTGCATGTAAATCCCATATCTGACTGGAATGTCTGTTTCGCCGAACTGATATACTGAATACTTTTTTCAAGGCCCAACTGCAACCTGCCTGCTGGGTGTGGCCTTTATGTCTCAATTTGTCGACAGTCATTCACAACTTCGTTGTCATTTGATTTTCAGACTCATTCGTAGCCGTTGGTTGATTTGGAACCCCTCACTTCCCTTGTTGAGTGAAACATTTCAACCAAACATTTGGATAAAAATTGCTTGTTTGTCTTTGTTCGTGTTGGTCGTATTATAAACTTCATTGAATAGCCGTATATCATGTTTACAATAAGTAATCTGTGAGGTTATGCTAACTAACCATACAACAAACGAGCTTTTGAATTTTCAATGTCCATTTTTTACTGACAAATCCCACATCAAATGTATTAGTACATAGCTTTAGATCCATTCTATCATTTTATAATAGACAACTAATAGGGAGAATGCGCCATAAAAAATGTCCAACCCAAGCTTACACTTTAACTATAAAATATACATACCCCACGTTAGGAACCGTCACTTAAAATGTGCATTTTACACTTATTATTATGTTTTATAGCCCAAAAAGGTCCAAAAAATTTTTACATACTACACCCCCCCTTTCCAAAATCCTGGATCCGCCCCTGTTAGTAGTTCACTGATGTTGTGAGTTCGAACCCTGCACATAGCAGGTGCATTCTACAATCTGAATTGACTAGGAATGCAAATTTTCATGCTGATGGTCAGTGGTTCTCTCTATAGCTAGAAACTCCACCTTCCTTCACCAATAAAAACTGGCCACCACAATGCTCCCCATCTGCACATTTATAGAGAAAACATTTTTATTTCAAGGGTTAAATATACTAGTAAGTTTGGAAGGACAAATACAATTCATAGTGGGATACCATCCAAAAACCAACTTAAAAAAAATGTCTTTATCTAGTAAAAGTGACCTTGACCTTTGACCCATTGATCCCAAAATCAATGGGTTCTACCTCTTCCCTATATCTTCCATCTATAAATTTTAAATTTAATCAAGCCACCATACGGAAACCATTTGTCCATTTCATTAACTATTTTTAGAAGCAGTGACCTTGACCCTGGACTCAAAAATCAATAGGCTACTTCTCAGTCCCTATATCTTCCATCTGTACAAGTTTCAGTTCTAAAAAAGCAAGATACTCGAGTTACCATGCATCCACAAACTGCTTGTTTCAGACACATGGGAGGATGGACAGACAAAGCCATAACTTTATGCTTTAGAACTTTTTTGAAAGCATACTAAGTATAGACCATCATGTATATTCCCTGTTATATAAGTAATATAAAAAAACAAAAGTCACATTAAAGAAGTAGTGGCAAAACAGCCATTATTTGGCCGAAATATTAGTGCAAATTGAAAAGTTACCATACATATTCTTAATTTTTCAAAAGGTACAAGGTGTTCAGAAAATAAAAACAAATATTACCATTTGCAACAATATCATAACGGAGTTTGTATTTTTTGTACAATTTCTTGATTTTCCTTGTTTTACATCAACTTTTAAGTAAAAGTCAGATTGGAAAAGTATGTGGACACCCATTGTCAGAAACAACTTTAAATTCAGTGAGATTATGTAAATAGTTATAACCAAGCTTCTCCTAAATTATTGTGTTGTTTCTTGACTGCACACTATGTTTCCACAATGGAAATAATGATGGAAAACTGAATAAATTCTAAAGTTTTCTTTGGTTTTTTTATGAAAACAGTGCATATTATGATGTAATTGTGACGTCATTACATCAAAAATCTTATGTTATTTATTTACATTTCTTGTTCTTATGCATTTCCAAACATTATGTGCAAATTTGAAATAGCTTTCCAATACTTTATCTTTTTCGGCCAATCCTTTCTTTAATAACATCATTATAAATACTTTGAACTAAGTGAAAAACTTACTTTGTAACCCCTGACAGATGAAATACAAAGATGAACTGCATCTTTCATCATTCCATTCTCCAAACTTCTCCTTTATCACAAAGAGATCAACACAATGTTCCTATACAAAAGTAAACAAATATATCAACACAAATCTATACAAAAGTAAACAAATATATCAACACAATTCTATAAAGAAGTAAACAAATATATCAACACGAATATTTACAAATTCAACACAATGCTCCTATACAAAAGTCAACAAATATATCAACACAATGCTTCTTTGCAAAGGTCAAATGATAGTCATAATAAAACACACAATGCTTCTTTACAATAGACAAACAAATATATCACCACTAGGCAACAATTATATCAAAATAGATTCTTAAAAAAAAAGACAACAAATATATCAACACACTGTTCCTACAGTAAAAGTCAACAAATATATCAGCACAATTCTCTTACACAGAAGTCAACAATTAAATGAACACAATTCTCCAATAAAGAAGTCAATAAATGTATCAACACAATGCTTAATTACAGAAGTCAACAAATATATCACCAGTATGTTCTGATATAAAAGTAAACAAATATATCACCAAAATGTTCTTATACAATGTTCAAATACACAAGTCAACAAATATATCACACATGTTCTGATTTAAAAGTCGACAAATATCTGTTCTTTTACTAAAGTACCTACTATATAGTCAATAAATGTATCAACACAATGCTCTATTACAGACGCAAAAAAAATATCAACACAATGCTCCTATACAGAAGTCAACACATATATCACCAAACAGTTCTTATACGAAAGTCATCAATTGTATCTTCACAATGTTCCAATACATAAGTCAACAAATATATCATCAAGATGTTCTGATGTAAAAGTCAACAAAGGTATGTTCCTTTACTAATTTATTTTATATATAATCAACAAGTCAACAAATATATCACCAAGATATTCTGATGTAAAAGTCAACAAAGTATGTTCCTTTACTAATGTATTTTATATATAATCAAAATGTTCCAATACACAAGTCAACAAATATATCACTAAACTGTTCTTATACGAAAGTCATCAATTGTATCTTTACAAAAGAGGGACGAAAGATACCAGATGGACAGTCAAACTCATAGATCGAAAACAAACTGACAACGCCATGGCCAAAAATAAAAAGACAAACTGACAAATAATAGTACAGATGACACAACATAGAAAACTAAAGACTAAGCAACACGAACCCCACCAAAAACTGGGGGTGATCTCAGGTGCTCTTTGTATCTTTACAATGTTCCAATACATAAGTCTACAAATATATCACCAAGATGTTCTGAGATATAAAAGTCAACAAAGGTATATTCTTTCACTAATGATTTTATATATAACCAAAATGTCTTCACAACATTTATAAACTGATATGTCAACATATATATGTAACACTCAAAATCATGTCAATTCCCCAAAAGTGTCCATATACTGCAAAACATGTCTAGTTGCTAAAGGGCGCCAAAGTGTGTCCTTTTTATGACCGCCCTATTGTATTCATTCAAAATAAAAATGCCCAAACTTGTCAATATGGATCCAAAACGTCTCCCTTCAATATGAGCACTCAATCATGTCCATATTTTAAAAACATCCAATCATGTCCACTTTTATTTAATAGTAATAGTGTTGTTTAAATACAAATACAATCAATATCATTACATTACAGGAACCTTAGTTTTTTTGTTGTTGTAAAAATGGGACAGTAACTTTTAAAAAGCCCAGACACCACTTCTATAGGAACTAAGCCATGCAATACCCTCTTATATTATTAAGATAGTTGGGCATCATCAGAGTATATTAGTACAAAAGAGTTCACTGAGTAAACGATGAATATAACTGTACAAAACTAATTAGTTGCAAATCTTATGTTCGCTATAAATATGCATGACATATTTGCCACTGGACATTAGGCAATCAACAGTCAAGAGTTAATTTATGTGTTGCAAATTAACTTGCAATCATGCTAAATATTAACAACCGGCACTGAGCAAACTAATGCTAATAAATGACCACACAATCAATAGTTAAAGCACTGGGAAAACATTTTTGATATCTTAAGTTTGAAGTGCCTCCATTTAAAATTTAAAAAAGTAATAATCATATTTTTTTTTTAAATTAATGAAACCACTGTAAGTAAAATTAAATTCTTATTGTGCCATTCTTATTAAAATTTAAAACAGTAATAATCATATTTTAAAAAATAAAATAATAAAACCACTGCAAGTAAAAATAAATTCTTATTGTGCCATTCTTTTTCTTATCAGTTTTTTCAAAGCAGAAGTTAGTGATTTCATCTTTCTCTGTGGATAGTGTACATTTGCCAATACGCATCACTACACCTTTTCTCTAGATGTCCTTGGATAGCAACTTTTGGTCTTTTTTCAGAATCTGCAATCAAAACACGACGTCTTTAATCGTGTCCATCATCATTGAATTGCTGTAAACGTGATTGACGTCACTTAGGACATATTATAGCTAAAAGTTTGGACAAGTTATAGCGAACAACAATTATCGGACACATATTGGGGTATGGGACACGATTGGGGGGATGGACACATTTGGGAGTGTTACATATATATCATCCTATACAGTGTTCCAGCTAGGATTTCAAAGGGCAGGGGCCAATCATGAAAAGGGCACTTTTGCACGCTGATTGATGATTCAAAAAGGGCATGTCAAACATTGTCTTTTGTAAACAGCAGGGGTTTCAGCTAGGAGTTTTGAGGGCTTTATTCACTTTTACGCGAGATGAAAATAAAACCTTATTTTGGGTAACAGAAAGGGACCAAGGATGTATATTACTACTACTAGCTATACAAATGCCCAAGTCCTTCAAGGACCAGGATTTTTAATTGAATGGCTTAAACATGCTAAAATCATGAACTGTAGGCAGTCTTGGCATGATTTGACTGGTATGATGCTTAAATATGAAGATTAGACCAAGGACCCGGAAATTTATTTCATTTTTTTTTAAGGGACATCCTGATCAACAAAAGTTGGGTTCCTCTTTTTTAAAACCAGGAATCACAGCATAATTTCCATAAATGAAATTGTAAGGACTATTTCACTGGATAATCACTATCCCTGTAAAAATGTTTAAATCTGTATTTTGAATTCATTTTTATAAACTTGGAACGATTAAAATGACTGTCTATTTTAAATTAATCAAGAGAAGATCACGTTCACTTTCGATTTTTAAACAAGTGAAAACAGGAAGTGACAAGGGGATAATAAATTTAGAATGAATCCGGATTCATCTACGGATTGGGTTTTGTTTAACAAAAAGGCAGGAAATTATTTTTTTTTAAATTAAGTTGCTCAGTAAGAAATATATTTGTCTCTCTCGTTAAATTTGATACTAAATGATTTCGTATTTACGTGTCTATTAAATTTATAAAAATACGTTCACCCATGCGCGGTACATGATAAAGAAAGCACATGTTTGACTCTTGAAAATATTTTTGAACGTTTTGAATAAAGTTTTATCGAAATTGTCAAAAGATTTTAATGAAAAGTTATGTAAAATGTGACGAAACTACATCAACCCAGCTGCAATTAAAATGCGAACTGTCTGGGAGAAAACAATATTTTGTTCAATTGACGAAACTACAAAAACATCTATGGATAAACGAACTGTCAATTGTGGTCTTTTGAGAAATATTGAATTTGAAATGCTTTCTGACCGATTTTACAGGGAAAATTAATTATATTGGTCAATTATGAGGTTTAATTAACGGATTAGTGAACCATTCCATGGCGATAAGCGGATTACCTGTAATCACAACTTAACACCTGCTGTAAATGTAGAAACATGAAGACAGGTAGATTCATAGTATTTTCATCAAAATATTATGTCAATAAAGGCATGGACTTGCGAAAAAGGGCAGGGCGTCTTAAAAAGAGCACAGGGCGGCAGTCGGGAAAGGGCGGGCGGACCGCTCTGTGAAAACGATCAAGCTGGAACACTGCTATACAAAGGCAGCAAATAAATCAGACCACACAACAAATATATCAGAATGATACTCCTATATAAAAGGTCAATATTAAATATATTATATACACAAAAGTCAACACGATTATATATCGGCTAAAGCATTGCAGCAGATCATGACCCCCTGCACTGGTCATAACATTGCTTCATAGATATAAGAAGATGTGGTGTGAGTGCCAATGAGACAACACTCCATCCAAGTCAAAATTTATAAAAGTAAGCCAATATAGGTCAAAGTACGGTCTTCAACACGGAGCCTTGGCTCACACCGAACAGCACGCTATAAAAGGCCCCAAAAATTACTAGTGTAAAACTATTCAAAGGGGAAAACCAACGGTCTAATCAATATAAAAAACTAGAAACGAGAAACACTTATGAACCACATCAACAAACGACAACAACTGAACATCAGATTCCTGACTTAGGACAGGTGCAAACAATTGCAGCGGGTTTAAACGTTTTAATGGTAACATCACATCATAGAAAGATGACTTCGACATCTGCAGATTAAATACTTTCAGCATGCTTACTGCAACAGAACTACTTCAAGATGGAAAGTGTTTCTAGTTGATGTATAAGCATGCAGACCTGCCAACCTTCGCGATTTATGGGGGATTTCCCCACCAAGAGGTGTTGACCTTAATTTTAAAATTCTTTATCTTTATAATCTGAAACACCTCAAAACAGGCATTCAAATGCGCTAAAAGGGTATTAAGCACATACCTACTCATTCAAACAATACAGTAGTAGATTTAAAACACTTGTAACCATTTACCAACGTTTAAAATTCCCCATGGAGATTTTGAAAAGTTGGCAGGAACGAGCATGTGAGAAAGTGAGGGAAAAAAAGTTTGTCACACTTTCTAATGAAATACTGACATTTACACCCAAAAAAAGGCAAAAACTGAGGATTTGGAGAACTTTGACCAAATCTTCTGGGTTTCAACCATGTTTGCATTAAAATTTAAATGATTAATACTGTGACATCATTAAAACAAACCCTGATATGTAAATTTTCAAAATTATAGATATATTTTCTATCTTGACATTGTTTTAACTATAATTCAATGTGATAATAGCCATACTATTTTGAAAAGTAAGCTAAAACCAGGAACCTTACTTGGGCCTTGTCAAACCTACTCCTTTATTCTCTTGTCTAAGATCAGTGTGATTTATAGCTTGACATTTAAGTAAAGACACTTGTCTATTGTTGAAGATTGATGTTGAAATCAAAATAATCTGTGTTTGTAATAAAATTGAGAATGGAAATTCTAAGTTGCTACTTCATTGATTCGTACACTACATATCCTCTTATTCATATGAATTTAAGGAACTGAGTTTTTCTCTCTCAGATTTTAAATTGTTCAATCTATGTCTCAAGTTTAAGAATTGATAACTATATTGCTTTCATGTGTCCTAATGGGTTAACAAAATGTTAGCTCTTTAAAAAGACAGAATCTCATGTCACACCAGAAGTTTTATCATTTTGACCAATAAATTCTCATTTGACACTAGAACATTTCATTCCATACCAATAGATAACTATATCACACTACCAGATTCTAGTTTTACACTAGAAGTTTTCATTCCATGTCAACAGATTCTTATTTCACATCAGAGAAGTTTTTCATTCCATACCAACAGATTTTCATTTCACACAAGAAGTTGTCATTCCATGTCAACAGATTTTTATTTCACATTAGAGAAGTTTTTCATTCCATACCAACAGATTTTCATTTCACACTAGAATTTATTCATTTCTTATCAACAGATTCTCATTCTGAACTACAAGTTTGATCATTTAATACCAAAAGATTTTCATTCCACACTAGAAGTTTCTCGTTCCATATCAATAAATTATTATTTCACTCCAACAAATTCTCATTCCACACTAGAAGTTTATCATTGCATACCAATAGATTCTCATTCCACACTGGAAGTTTATCGTTTCATATCAATAGATTCTCATTCTCCACTAGAAGTTTTTTATCTCACATCAATAGATTATCATTTCATACTAACATTTTCTCATTCCATACAAGAGGTTTTTTATTCAACATCAATACATTACTATTTCTCACAAATAGATTCTCATTCCACACTAGCAGTTTTTTCATTCAATATCAATAGATTACTTAACCACACCAACAGACTCCCATCAACACTAGAAGTTTGTCATTCCATACCAATAGATTTTGATACCATACTGGACATTTTTCATCCCATATCAATTGATAACTATTTCACACTTATATATTCTCATTCCACACTAGAAGTTATTCCTTTCATATCAATACATTACTTAATCATTCTTACAGATTCCTATTCCACACAAGAAGTTTCTCATTTCATACAAACAAATTCTTAATCCACACTAGAAAATATTTATTCCATACAGACAAATTCTAATCCAAACTAGAAGTTTTTTTTTCCATAACAACAGATTCCCATTCCACACTAGAAGTTTTTCATTTTATACAAGTAGATTCCCATTCCACACTTTAAGTTTTTGTATCCATACAGATCAATTCTAATTCCTCGCTGAAATTGTTTCTTTCCATACTGATAAATTCTCATTCCCATTACACACTTGAAGTTTTTCATTTTATACAAATAGATTCCCATTCCACGCTAGAAGTTTTTCTTTCCATACAGATCAATTCTAATTCCACAACTGAAACTTTTTCTTTCCATACTTATAAATTCTCACTCCGCTCTAGAAGTTATTCATTCCATATCAATAGATTACTATTTCACACTAACAGATTTCCATTCCACACTAGAAGTTTTTCATTTCATACCAATATATTCTGCTACCTCATCCCATATCAATTGATCACTATTTCACAGCAACAAATTCTCATTCCACACTAGAAGTTTATCATTTCATACAAATAATCTACCATTCCACACTAGAAGTTTTTCGTTCCATACAGACAAATTCTAATTCTACACTAGAAGTTTTTCTTTCCATACTGACAGATTACCATTCCAACTAGAAGTTTTTTATTTTTCATAATTAGATTCTGAGTCCACCACAGAAGTTTTCCATTTATACAAAGAGATTCTCATTCAACACAAGTAGTGTTTTATTCCATACTGGTCAATTCTCATTTCACAGGAATTTTTCTTTCAATACTGACAGATTCCTATTCTCAGAATAAGACGTTTTTCTTTCCATTCCAACAAATTATAATTCCAAACTAGAAGATATTCTTTCCATGACCACAAATTTCTCATTCCACGCAAGAAGTTTTTCATTTCATACCAACAGATCTTCATTCCCCACTAGCAGTTTTTCACTCCATAGCAATAGATTCTCATTCCTCACTAGAATTTTTTTCAATTCATATCAATAGATTCTCACTTCACACTAATAGATTCTTATTTCACACTTACATTCCCAATGTCATGCAAGTATTTTCACATCTTACGTACATTATACCCATTAGGCTCCTTAGAGTTCCAGTTAGTGTATGAAACTTGTGAACCATCATCCCAATAATACTTCCTGTAGGTATGTTCATCTGTCATTCCTATCCAGACCATCTCTAGGCTGTTAATCAGCATAGTGGTTATAAACACTACAAATAAATAATTTGTGATGAAAACTAAAAAAAAAAATAAAAAATAATTACAGAGGCACAATGCATAGATTTACCTTGCAGCACCAGAAAAACATAATTCCAAATACAAAACTATCATTGTCTAGCTAACATTAGTTTTGATTTCAAGAAATTTTTGTATATTAATTGTTGCTGTAGCCTAGAACATTGATCCAGTTACCTAAATATCAATAGCTCTCCAAATATTAGTCCAACCCCAGCTATAACCTTGACCTACACCTTTGTGATCTCAAAATGAGAAGAGGTCTTTATAATCCAATGGGGAATTATCAAGGAAAGTTTAGCTAAGATCTTTTTGTGGCGGAAGAGATATTGTCGGGAAACAAAACTTTCCCAAAATTTCAGTCCGTCTATATCCACTGTGACCTTAACCTTTGACCTCATATGTTGACCACATACATCATATCATAACCGAATTCATTTGCTCAAAGTCCGCTAAAAATAAAGCCTGAAGATGATATAGATAACGTTAGACTTACTCTGTTCTAATTCACTCTGTATAGTGACCAAACCATATGTCTTTCCATAAGCTTCACAAGTTGCTTTTGCTTGGCTCCAAGTTTTCTTTGTTTTAAAAAATCCATAACATTTACTATCTGAAAGATATCAAAAAATTACAAAGGAAAAAACTGTTAAGCAATTCATTCAAAACAAAAATTGCATAATTGGGCTTTTAAATTTCAACAGGTATGGAGAACTAAGAAAAAATTATCCATATAACTTATAAGTATCACAACTCAGTAAAACATTTGTCTGACAAAATACAAGAATGTTCCACGAAAAATTAATTTAAACAAAATTCTAGACTATTATATCATAATTTCAACAAATTAACAAGACCACTACAAATCTCCAGAACTCTGGCCTACAGGCTTAACTAAATTTGTTATACTGATCAAACAAGTAGCTGCACATGCTTGTCTTTCTAAACATACAGACACACTTAATTCAAAGTATCATACAACAGAAAGTATACATATGACCGATCTGAAAAAGGTCTGTAACTTCAGTTCTTCAATGTTGCATGGTTCGTAATTAACTTTTTTAACAACTTGACCTTCTGACAAGTGACCATTGTAAAATATTTGTCAGTAAGATAAAACCACTTGTCCAAATTTTGTACTTGCTTTAAACTGCCAATTATGGACAATAAATGGTAAATGCATTTCAAAAAAGTATGAAATGTAGTGGATTGCTTAAAGTGTTGTACCATGTCACTTGAACCCCACCAGCTCATCAGTGAGCAAACTCAAAGAAGAATATATGGTTTAAAAGTCATAACATAATATTTTTTTATAGTTTTGTGTGTTTATTGTTTGTTGAATTTGTGATGATTTATATGTCTGTATTTTACAGAATTTTAAAATATTCCATTCCACACTATATTAGATTATATTATGTATAATCTGATTACTGTAAATTCAGAAATTATTGTGAGGTTTTTATTAATGCAAATAGTGCGACTGGGTAAGTATCGCAATTATTAGACCTCTCATTCTGATATCTGATATATGCATCTGTATGCAGAATTTCCATAAATCGCAATAATTAATCTTGCATTATTGTCCATTCTTCATAAATCGCAATAATAAATACACGCAATAATTTCTGAATTTACAGTAGTTCATCAAAGAATGTGCCAATATTTTTAAAATATCAAGTTAGAAAAGCAAAATCCTAAATATACGTTAATTTGTCGACATGCCTTGCAATTGGTTGGTTGTTATGATGATTTATTTATATAAAAAAGAGAATTAATTAGTAGATTCAGTATTTTCACCATTATAAATTTTGATGTTTACTTGCCCATTGGACAAGTACACAACAGCTTCAACTTCCCCGATGGTGACTTTCACTTGTCCCAGGCAATTGGACAGCCTATAATGTTGAACCCTACATTGTTTCAATAACATGATAGGACACTTGCAAGACAAAAAAGATTAGTAATCTGAAGACCTCAAAACAGGCATTCAAATGAATTAAAAGGGTATTTAAGCACATATATACTCATTCAAACAATATAGTAGTAGATTAAGAACACTTATGACAATATAAGAGGAGCATTAGGTCCTCCTATGTTAAAATCCCCCATTGAGATTTTGAAAAATTAGCAGGTACAGATTACTGGATTTTACTGTAAAGTGAAATGAAAGAGTTTGAAAGCTATTGTACTTCCCATCAATAATTGAATTGAACAATATATATTATAGAAAATTAAGATATTCCATATATCTTTTATGACTCAATCTAAATATGATTTCTATTTTATTTTTTTTAACTATCAATGTCAAAACTAAAACAACAAAACACATTAAAGAAGGACAGACAGAATTTGCTAATTTTGATAGCATCATTGGAAAAACAAATAACACTAAGATAAAAGTGTCTGGAGAGTTATTTTAGAAGTGTGTATCATATTTACCTCCAGAATCACTGAAGAGACATTGACACAATATGCATCTGGTGCAGTAAAATAAGCACCGTTTATGTTATAATAATGGTTGGGTTCAAGTAATTAAGGTACGAGTAGGTACAGGTTTGAGTTGACACAGATCCAATATAGCTATCTGTCACTGTGCTATTTTGCTAAACATACAAAGGCAGACAAGAAGTTAACTTTGGAACACCAATATTGCCATTCTATGTCCTTTTCCAATCTAACATGAACTTCTGATTTCATTGAATCTGTGAAAGGAATATAAAGACCTGAGCCAGACTAATCATTCAAGTTTCAAATTCAACAGACCATTAATGAGGAGGGAGGGCCAATTAATCTCCGCTGAAATGAGAAGTGCAAATGCTTTGTATACATCTGCATACCAAATATCATTGATTTATCATACATTGTTCCCTTAAACTGACCTAATCACAAATTTTAGGGAAGAGGGGTTTGATTTCATTGAATCTGTGAAAGGAATATAAAGACCTGAGCCAGACTAATCATTCAAGTTTCAAATTCAACAGACCATTAATGAGGAGGGAGGGCCAATTAATCTCCACTGAAATGAGAAGTGCAAATGCTTTGTATACATCTGCATACCAAATATCATTGATTTATCATACATTGTTCCCTTAAACTGACCTAATCACAAATTTTAGGGAAGAGGGGTTGAATAATCTCCATGGAAATATGATATGCCAACACTATTACAATGGCTTAACAAACATCATTTACCACTAGCAGTTCTCCTTACCCTGATCAAATCATGAACTTTAACAAATTGTTGCTGCTCACACGGCCCGAAACATGTCCAAGTCTCACTTTTTGACTCCGTCAGGGCAAGATAAAAATTGAACTGTCTAACATGGACAAATCTCATCAGACCCAACATTAAAAACCATAAATATCTTACTGAACGTAGATCTGATGAATCCTCCCAAACATCCACCTCTCACTGTAGGCATAGTAGAGGCTGGGGTTGTTGTAAAACTATCTGTGTCATTTTTTCTCTTGCAAATATAACCTGTTTTGAGTCTTTTACAGTTAGAGTCAATCCAACGACCTGAAACACAATATTTGGATAGATTAACATCAAGATTTTTTTCCACTATAAAACACTGTGACCTACCAGGAAGGCATTTTAGCCAGACCTTCATTTTGTTAATCAAATTTAGACGACTTTCCAAACAAGATATGGACACATCTAGAACTGTGAGTAAACTAAAAAAATGAATACTCCTACACAATTAATTTGATAACTTCCCCTATAATATGCTGAACAGATATTTTATTGCTGCATAAACATCCCCAACTAGTGTTCAACAGCTGTGAAAAGTTTCATTTATATCCATTCAGCCAGATAGGAGTTGCACTTACAATGCAAATGTACAATCAGACAGACTGAACCTGACTGTATCTTGACAATCCTGTTGACAAAAGGATAACCTGGTTTGCCTGAGCCCCAGGATACATACCTAAACCGGACTGTATCTTGACACACATGTGAACAGAAGCGTAACCTGGTTTGCCTGAGCCCCAGAATACATACCTGAACTGGACTGTATCTTGACACACTTGTTAACAGAAGGATAACCTGGTTTGCCTGAGCCCCATGATACATAGTTCACTGGGGAATTATCATTCCATCTAAAATATAATGTACATGTATATGAACAATTTTAAACTCCTTAAAAGTTCCAATAGGGGCAATCATTTGATAATCTATCTTATTATGAGCATGTAATAAGACCAAACTACTAAACTTGCAATGTTATGTCTGGTAGCTTTGTATGACACATCTTTGTTTCTATGGAAATATTGTCCTTTTTCTTTACCAAAAATTGCTATTTTTTTTATTTTTTTTTTGAAATTGGATATTTGGCGCAAGGAGAAGGTTGAGTCCTGAAATGTTATTTGTTATATAGTGTGTCCCCTCCGATCTAAGCAATACTTTGAATTGGAGTTGGAATAATGTTGCTTTGTTCATAATTGTACAATTGTAATTGAACTTATTTTTAGAACAGATCGAGTCATACACCATGCACAACTTATGCTATTTTCAATAAAATGATTTTCTTGACAAGTATGTTTATACACATCATTTTGTAACTTGATGATGATGATGATGGATGGCTCCTTAATGTCCAGCGGCAAATTAATATGCATATTCAGGACGAGAACATGTTAATGTAATATGAACATTAACCCTGCTTTGTACTAGACCGACACGCTGAGCCGGATTTTTAACGTTCTAGTTCACAAGGTAACAGTCCGCAAGAAGACATATCACCTTACCTGGACACGATATTCTGACTCTGAGCCAACCAGTCTTTGCTCTTACTCCTTAATGCCACCTGCTTGGTGGAGAAGCAGCAAATACCAATTTTAAAGTCTTCGGTTTGACCTGTCCGGGTTTTGAACCCACGACCTCCCGCACTCGAGGTGAACACGCTACCACAACACCACCAAGGCAGTTTTTTGTAACTTGAATACCAGAGTATATATTATTAATAATTATCAATAAATTCATGAAATAGGCTGGAGAATATTCACCTGATTGCACTTTGTTGTTTGAACTCTCACAGGTAGAGATGAGGTCTTGAGAATATAGCTATCAAGCCAGTGAAATAAGGGTTTTGATTACATTTTTTAAACTCTTTACCCCAAAAAGTGAATCTGTTTTTTTGTTTTTTTTTTTTGTTTGTTTCAAGTTTCAAAGACTACTATGCTTCTCCTCTGAATTTTGACACCATTATTTTCGGTTACACAACCTTTTGCTTTTACACAGTATGTCATCTAAAATGTAAGTTTGTGCTAACATCATGAATATACAGAGTACTGTATATTTAGAAACTTTTGCGTGCATTTATTATTGGGATTGCCTCACCTATCCTACACACTTTTTGAAATAATACAAACGTCGCAAAAACTTCTGAATTTACAAAATTTAATAAAATGGTCTTTCAGTAAATCTTGGTGTTACTTTTATCTGTTAAAGCTTTCCAATTCCTTTTTGTGTAATAAATCTTAGAGAAAGTAACAATAATAAGTTGGAAATGCAAAGAAATAATTAAGGCCATTATTTATCCTTTAATTGCAGATTTATTCCTTCACAGTTATTAATCAGTTTGTTGCTTAAATTCATGAGGAACTTACAGAAACTTATAATAGCAGGTCAAAAACTAAAATCAATGGTGATTTGTTGACCCAGGGGTGAGTCATTAACAAATGTGGGAGTAAGTAAATTCCCAAGGTTAGTGAGGTTACACCTGTCAAAATCTGGTCTATTGACCTGGATGATTATAGGTTATCCCCATGAATTAACAAGGAATGCAAGTGTTGTCCTGTTAAGCAAACCCCCATTAGTAATTCAAAGTATCTGAAAATAGGAAGTAAACACCTGACAGATCCGAATAGTGCTTACACATTACAACTCATAACTGTGAAGCTGCTTACCAATATTAGGTAAATAATATTATTAAGTAGTTTCTGAGAAAAGTGTCATCAAAATATTTGCTGGACAGACACAAGGTGATTGCAATATTGCCCCACTTCTAAAGTGGGAATATAATATATGCCATAACCAATAACTATCAATGTGTACACCTCAATAAAGACACACCTTTAATGACATCATCAAAGCAAGAGACAAAGTCTGTAAAATGAATGGAAAAGAAGTGATGTGATGAACTAAGTCATGATTCATTAGCAAAATCAAAAATCACAAAACCAAAAGCAGAACACTGCTTTTATTTGTAATTCTTCTGAAGGTTGATGTTTTTTTCCATAGAGAATACCTTTACAAAGAATAGTACAAATGTTACCTGTAGCCTTCATACTGACGATTCAATTTATTCAGACCAATCCACATATCAGACTTTCCATAAATCTAAAAGTAATATACATTCATATAACAAAATTATATCAATTACTGTGAATTTTGTTTATTTTATGGGTACCAATTTCCATGGATTGAGGTAAGTTTGTATTATCTTGGAAATTTTACTTCATTATATTTTTAAACTCTGCATACAAGCCTATATAAAATTTGTTCTTCATTTAACATTTAAATTCAAGGTTTACCTATACCCAGAAAATCAGTCAAGTGTGGTTCTAATTGGGTAAGTACCGGTAGTTTCAAAGGAGATTTTTTTAAGTTAACAGATGACGATGCGAAAAGGTAACAGATGATGACAAGTGATGGGAAAAGGTCACATGACCATTTGGGCAAGTTCAGCTAAAAATGGCAATAGCTATACAGATGTTAATATGAGGTCTTAAAAAATAGATAAGTGCCCATACCACATGCCAAGCTCTCAAATGCCTCGTGCTTATAATGGGCAATTTGCAGAATCAAATTTAACATAAAATGGATCAGAGACTCAAACAGCCAGGTTGGAAAGAATGTTTCTTAAAAGTGGAGAACATTTAAACATGTGAAAATATAACATGTAAAACTTGGGAGGGCAAAAATCATTTATTAACTCCCTATTGGAGGTTTTAAGTGTCTGGATTTATAGATGAAATACTTTCTGTGAAATTTCAGGGATCTGGATTGAAAACTATAGTAGGTGATTTCACAAATTGGTTTGGTCATTTGTAAATTTTGCTAAAAAAAGACTAAGTTCTCAAGTATGAACAAATGGATATCAATTCCACAATTCCATTCAACTTTCAAGAGCTTATGAGTACTACTAGATGCATTTCAAAAGCAAGTTACATAACTGTAAGTCACTTTGTTTTTAAACTGAGAACTGGACTAATATGTAAAACTTGAACAAATTCAATTTTGAAATATAACTCTAAGAAAAAAAATATAAACTAGAGGCTCTAAAGAGCCTGTGTCACTCACCAAGGTCTATGTGCATCTTCAACAATAGACACTCTCAAACATTGTGGAGAATTCAAGATAAAAATCTCTTTTTTGTTGATCTTGTATTGCTTGATAATTTTTTTTTGTTGCTTACAGTGTCTCTCGGTCTTCTTAAGTTCTTTGCGAAAACTCAAACAAGAGGCTCTCAAGAGCCTGAATCGCTCACCTGTAATTTTTTGCTTAAATCTTTCATCAATGATTATTTTTGCTTTTTAATATATATTAACATGATTAATGAGTGGCTTAAAAATTCCATTCAGATGTTCTTTGGATCTGTAATATTTTCTTCATAAGCAAAGAAATACATTTTACCCCTATGTTCCATTTTAGCCATAGTGGCTATGTTTCTTGACGTACAAGAAAATAAAATACAAAATTTATACTAGATACTCTGAAACTCATTCAGCTTAAGTTTGGCTGAAATTGATTCATCAGTTTCAAAGGAGAAGATTTTTTAAAGTAAGCAAACTAGATGAACAAATCGTGAAAAATTGTTTTTAAAGGGCAATAACGCCTTAAGGACACATTTGACAATTTTGGTCATATTAACTTATTTGTAGATCTTACTTTGCTGAACATTTTTGCTGTTGACATTTTATCTTTATCATTAATAATATTCAAGATAATAACCAAAAACTGCAAAATTCCTTAAAATTACCAATTAAGTGGAAGCAACCCAACAATGGACTGTAAGATACGTCTGAAAATTTCATGGCTGATAGAACTTAACATATGAACATTTTAACCTCTCATCAGATTTGCTCTAATTGCTTCAGTGTTTGAGATATATTAGCCAAAAACTGCATTTTACCCGTATGTTCTAATTTTAGCCATGGCGGTCATGTTTTTTGACGAAACAGAAAATAAAACACAAACTTTATTCTAGATACCCTAAGGATCATTCAGCTTAAGTTTGGTTGGAATTTGTTCAGTTGTTTCAGAGAAGATTTTCTAAAGTTAGAAAACATGATAAACAAATTGTGTAAAATTGTCCTCAAAGGGCAATACTCCTTAAGGGGTCAATTGACAATTTTGGTCATATAAACTTATTTGTAGATCTTACTTTGCTGAACATATTTGCTGTTTACAGTTTATCTTTATCATTAATACTATTCAAGATAATAACCAAAAACTGCAAAATTTCCATTAAAATAACCAATTTTAGTGGCAGCAACCCAACAATTGGTTATTAGAATCATCTGAAATTTTCAGGGCTGATAGAACTTTGACTTATGAACACTTTTACCCCTTGTCAGATTTGCTCTCTAACTGCTTTGGTTTTTTAGATATAAGCCAAAAACTGCATTTTACCCCTATGTTCTACTTTAGCCATGGTGGCCATGTTTTTTGACGAAACAGAAAATTAAACACACACTTTATTCTAGATACCCTAAGAATCATTCAGCTTAAGTTTAGTTGGAATTGGTTCAGTGGTATCAGAGGAGAAGATTTTTTAAAGTTAGAAAACATGATAAACAAATTGTGTAAAATTGTCCTGAAACGGCAATAACTCTTTAAGGGGTCAATTGACAATTTTGGTCATATAAACTTATTTGTAGATCTTACTTTGCTGAACATATTTGCTGTTTACAGTTTATCTTTATCATTAATACTATTCAAGATAATAACCAAAAACTGCAAAATTTCCTTAAAATTACCAATTTAGTGGCAGCAACCCAACAATGGGTTATTAGATTCATCTGAAAATTTCAGGGCTGATAGAACTTTGCCTTATGAACACTTTTACCCTATCAGATTTGATCTAACTGCTTTGGTTTATGAGATATAAGCCAAAAACTGCATTTTACCCCTTATGTTCTATTTTTAGCCATGGTGGCCATGTTTTTTTGACGAAACAGAAAATAAAACACAAGCTTTATTCTAGATACCCTAAGGATCATTCAGCTTAAGTTTGGTTGGAATTGGTTCAGTAGTTTCAAAGGAGAGGATGTTTGAAATAGTTTACACCAGACGGACGACGATGATGGACGACGACTACGGACGACGACGGACGCCAAGTGATGGATAAAGCTCACCGTTCCGGAAGGTAAAACTAGAGGCTCTCAAGAGCCTGTGTCGCTCACCTGACTCTACTTTGGTTTTAGAAATCATGTAAAGATAGATAAAAATCATAACAGATACCCAAATAATGATTGAGGCCAAATTTTGATTAATATTGGTCCCGTTATTTAATAAAATATCCTGGTGGCCATCTTGAACAGTAAATCGGCAACAAAGTAACAACACTTGGTCAGCAACTCATAAGGAACATTCATGCCATGTTTGGTTCAATTCCATTCAGTGGTTCTCTAAAAGAAGACAATTGTATGTATTTCCCATAGGGTCCTATGTTAAACTAAGTCCCCCGCTGTCGGCCATCTTGGATGATGGATCGGCTGCAAAGTAACAACACTTGGTCAACATCTCATAAGGAACATTCATGCCATGTTTGGTTCCATTCCATTTATTGGTTCTCTAAATGAAGACATTTGTATGTATTTCCCATAGGGTCCTATGTTCAACTAAGTCCCCCGCTGGCGGCCATCTTGGATGATGGATCGGCTACAAAGTAACAACACTTGGTCAGAACCTCATAAGGAACATTCATGCCATGTTTTGTTTCATTCCATTCAGTGGTTCTCTAAAAGAAGACATTTGTATGTATTTCCCATAGGGTCCTATGTTAAACTAAGTCCCCCGCTGGCGGCCATCTTGGATGATGGACCGACTGCAAAGTAACAACACTTGGTCAGCATCTCATACGGAACATTCATGCCATGTTTGGTTCCATTCCATTCAGTGGTTCTCTAAAAGAAGACATTTTTATGTATTTCCCATAGGGTCCTATGTTAAACTAAGTCCCCCGCTGGCGGCCATCTTGGATGATGGATCGGCTACAAAGTAACAACACTTGGTCAGCACCTCATAAGGAACATTCATGCCATGTTTGGTTTCATTCCATTCAGTGGTTCTCTAAAAGAAGACATTTGTATGTATTTCCCATAGGGTCCTATGTTAAACTAAGTTCCCCGATGGCGGCCATCTTGGATGATGGATCGGCTACAAAGTAACAACACATGGTCAACACCTCATAAGGAACATTCATGCCATGTTTGGTGTTATTCCATTCAGTGGTTCTCTAAAAGAAGTCATTTGTATGCATTTCCCATAGGGTCCTATGTTAAACTAAGTCCCCCGCTGGCGGCCATCTTGGATGATGGATCGGCTACAAAGTAACAACACTTGGTGAGCACCTCATAAGGAACATTCATGCCATGTTTGGTTTTATTCCATTCAGTGGTAAGTCATTTGTATGCATTTCCCATAGGGTCCTATGTTAAACTAAGTCCCCCGCTGGCGGCCATCTTGGATAATGGATCGGCTACAAAGTAACAACACTTGGTCAGCACCTCATAAGAAACATTCATGCCATGTTTGGTTTCATTCCATTCAGTGGTTCTCTAGAAGAAGTTCAAAATGTAAAAAGTTAACGCCGACGACGGACGACGGACGACGGACGCCAAGTGATGAGAAAAGCTCACTTGGCCCTTCGGGCCAGGTGAGCTAAAAATCTGTCATTGAAGGGCAATCACTCCTATAAAGAGGTACAAAAGGATTTCGGCAAAATTTTGCATATCTATTGATCTTGTCTTTATGATAATGAAGGAATGGTGAGCTAAAAAGGGTAAAAATTTGTCATTGAAGGGCAATCACTCCTCTAAAGAGGTACAAAACGATTTCGGCAAAATTTTGCATATCTATAGATCTTGTCTTTATGATAATTTTTGCAATTTAAAGTGTCTATCTATTATAATTTTCAAGATAATAGGCAAACCCACAAAATATTAGTAAAAATCTCCATTAAAGAACTCCAATAAGGAGTCTACTGATGATATTGGCCTTATATACTTATATGTAGACCTAGTCTTGATGATCATTTTTGCTATTTAAAGAGTCTAACTATCTATCATAGTTTTCAAGATCAGATACAGAACACTAAAAATGGGTAAAAATTGCGTCATAAAAGAGCAATGACTCAAACAAGGAGTCAATTAACTATTTCTACCATGAAACTTAATTGTAGGTTTTGTCTTGCTGATCATTTTTAATATTTTTGAATATTAAAGTTTCTATCTATCTGTTGTAGTTTTTCTGATGTTAGACAAAAACACAAAAAAAATGTAAAAATCGTCATTACAGGGCAATGACTCCAATAAGAGGTTGTCAGATGATTGTAACTAATTTGTACAGTTTGTTATTTTTGCACTTTTAAGCTTCCATCTATCTATTATAAATGTTCAGATATTAGGCAAAATTGTCATTAAAGGGCAATAACTCCAATAATTGATCAGACTGTTTCAATAGTGTTCACTTATTCGTAGACCTTGTCTTACTGATAACTCTTGATATTTAAAGTTTCTCTTTATCTATTATAGCATTTTCGATATTAGGAAAACAAAACAAAAAAATGAAGGGAATTGTCATTAAAGGGCAGTAACTCCAATAAGAAGTCATCTGACAATAACGACCCTGTTGACATATTTGTAGATCAGGTCTTGTTGTTCATTTTTGCTATTTATCTGTTAACCAAAGTTTTAAAGATAAGAGGCAGAACACAACAAATAGGGTAGATCTGGTCTTGCTGATTATTTTTGCTAATTTAAGTTCCTATCTATCTACTATAGTTTTTCAGATATTAGGCAAAAACGCAAACTATTGGCTCTAAAGAGCTTGTGTCGCTCACCTGCATCTTCAACAATTGACACCTTTTATAAAAATCATCATTAAAGGGGAATAATAGTATTAAGAGTTATCTAATATAGTTTTCAAGACCATAGCCAAATAAAGAGCTGTGCCATGAGCGCATGATACGCCCGTCGCCAACTGGACAGTTTTCAACTAATAAGTTTCCATAACTCCGCAATGTCATATCAGAAATTTATTAAAAAAAAAAAAAAAAAAAAAGGGAGCTTATTTCAATAGATATAACCAATTCACCAAAGTTTCATGAAAATGCTCAAAGCGTTTTGGAGTTATTGTCCAAAAACTGGAAATTCCCCCTTTTTTAATGAATAAAATAGATATAAGAAGATGTGGTATGAGTGCCAATGAGACAACTCTCCATCCATGTCAAAATTTATAAAAGTAAACCAATACAGGTCAAAATACGGTCTTCAACACGGAGCCTTGGCTCACACCGAACAGCAAGCTATAAAGGGCCCCAAAAATTACTAGACTAAGTGTAAAACCATTCAAACGGGAAAACCAAAGGAAAGGTGTAAAAGCCCATAACTCAGAAACGTAAAATCTAAAATAAATAAAAATCGAAAGGGAGCTCAAATCAATATATATAAACAATTTACCAAAGTTTCTTGCAAATTGGTTAAAGTGTTTTTGATTTATTGTCCGACAACAGACGGACTTTGTCCCGTAAACGGGCGTATAAAAATGGTTAAGAAAAATGGTTAAAAAAAAAATTAGTTAACTGTAGCTTATTTGTAGATCTTGTCTTGTGCTGATCATTTTGTTTTTCAAAGTTTCTTTCTATATATTATAATTTTCGAGGAATTCGGCAAAATTGAGGAAAAAAAAGTAAAATTTTTCATTTAAGAGCAATAACTCCTATAAGAAGTCATCTGACAGTTTTGATGTCAATTAACATTAGGTAGATCTCATCATTCTTAACATTTTTGGCGGAACAGATTTTCTCTATCATCAACGGTTTTCAAGATAATAGCCAAACATTTTTTTCTACCACTCTATTCTATTTTTAATCATGTCGAAAATGTAGGTTTGCAGGTAGGTTATCAGACATTTCTTTTACTACATGTAAATATCCCAATGATGATGGATTTTGGCCAAGTTTTGTTCCAATTATTCATGTAGTTCCAGGGGAGAAGATTTTTGTAAAATTTAACGGACGCTGGGCCAGGTGAGCTAAAAATTGTCATTACATGGCAATAAATCCAATAAGAAGTCGTCTGATGATTTTGAGACAGTTTGACTTATCTGTTGATCTTGTCTTGTTTATCATTTTTGATATTAAAGCTTCTCTTTACCTATTATAGTTTCCAAGATAGTAAGCAAAAATGAAAGAAAAATGAATAAAATTCATCATTTAAAGGCAATAACAAATCCAGCATTTTTTCTCTATTAATAGTCGTTTTCAAGATAATAGACAAAACTTGGTTTATATACCTATGTTATATTTTTAGCCATATCAGTCATTTTGGTTGGCAAGCGGTGTCATTGGAACATATTTCTGAAACTAAATATACCAATGTTGAATGTGGTCAAGTTTGGTTAAATTGGGCCCAATAGTTTGAGGAGAAGACTTTTGTAAAAGTTAACGACAGACTAGTGATAAGAAAAGCTCACTTGGCCCTATTGGTCAATCGGTTGATGAAAAATTAGATACGGACATAAGTCACACAACATGATTCCAAATATACTCTAGATAACCTCCTTTATCTTTGATAACCCAAAATAAATTCAAACGTAGATATATATATTCTTTTAATTACATTATGTTCAACATTAAGCTTACTTGCTCTAAAATCCAATTACTTTCATGCTGAGAATGGATGCTGAGTAAGTTGGATTTTTTATCATAACACATTTCTGCTGCATCTTTGAAATTTTTCGAGTCATATTGTTTTATGAAGTAACAATAGCCATCAAAATATAGCCAATCACTTTCACAATATTCTGTAAGTAGAACAATAATATCAGAATTGATAAGCATTTCTTTTCCAGTATTACATACAAAAACATGAAAGGACCAATCAGATAGCAAATAAATCGATACTTGTGGATAACAATTGAAGTCATGCGGAATGCTTTTGATTTTTCCCTCAACTCTTTTAAAGTTTTGAATCAAGATTTTGTTTTATAAAATTATACAAAAGTATAATTTGTGCCTATAGAATACCTTGCCGAACTAGCACAATCAGGCTCCACAATCTGCGAACTGTAAAATTGGGTCAAATATAGGTTTTGTTAAAATACAAGCACTATGTATTTTGGTGGGCAAACAATAATTTTTGACACAGAAAATCATTTTTTAAGTCAAATTATAACTACATATCAATTTTCATTGAAATCCTAGCAAAAACAGATGTTTCTCAGAATAAATCCTTATTTAACAAAAACTATGTTGATATCAGAATTTTGACATCTGGAAACAATTTAGAATGCATATTTTACCTATGTATATTTTTAAATATTTATTTAAACAAAAAAGATATTTCTCAAAATTTTTGATTTTTAACAAAAAGTAATTTTAAACCATTTTTTTTTTATTTTGGAACCTTCAATCACTCTGAAATCTTTTTTTATTGAAATCCTACAATAAGAAGACATTTCTCGGAATTTGTGACTTTTAACAAAATGCAAGTTTTCACCACATCTATCCCCAAATTAAACTGTTAATCTGACTGCAGAAAATTTCATACCTGCCAGCTTTCACTATTTAGGCGATTTTAACCCCTTCTCCCAATTGCACAATCGTGATCGTGAAAGAAAGCTCTAAAACACAATTTTGTGAAATTCTACATGAAAAATTTGTTGGTTCCCGATTTTGAAATTTCAGGAGACAATTGTGATTAGCCAATTAAAATCAATGTTTCTTGTGATTATGCTAATAAGCCAATCAAATTTGATGTTTCTCATGATTATGGAGCATTGCAAACATGGAAACATTCGAACTTGTTTGGAATTTTTGAGTGGTAATACTCTGTATGTCAGAATTGTAAAAATCATGATCATGGTAGACAAAGTACATTCTTTTATTTTTCACTAGGAATCAGATGAATGTTCTTCTTTGTCCATATTTTTAACTGGTATTCTAGCTGAGTTGTAGCTACATGTACTGTCTTTTCAACACAATAATATAAGTACAAATCATGCAAATGAAAAGAAAATTGTAATGATGTCGCGCACTAAAACCTCCATGGGAATTTTCAAAAGTTGGCAGGTATGAAATTTGGAAAAGCATATGATATCTGCATCTTAAAATTGAAGCAATAAAAAACAGTTTCTCAAAATTTGTGAATTTTTTAAAAAATTTGAATCAATTCTGTGTTTCTTAATTTCAGGCTTATTTTATAGCTCTCACCTTGCAATTATAACTCATACACTTCAAAGTTACAGTAACTTACAATCAAAAAGACTTCTTGCACACATACTTACCTTTAGTGTATGTGTCATTTGGTTCTATCAATGGCATCCCTGAAACATATAATTTAAATTGTGTTATCACATTCAATTGTTGTAATGAAAAAAGCCCTACACTCAACTCATATGTGCCTTTAAGATTCCTTTTCCACCTTAAAATCCAAAGTGGTGACATAGAGCCAAAAATGGCTGACTCAAACATGATCAAAGTCACATAACTCTAGAAAGAATTGTCAATCAAAATGACAGTATAATAAACTTAACTACACATGATGACAAACAATCCTACCAAGTATGAAAGCTTTTAGGCAATTAACAGTCTCATGTCAGTTAGATTCTAGTTACTAACAGATATCCTTTTAGGAGGAGTTGCATTTTATTATTATATATTGCAAAATTGAAGTTTATTTATCTCCCTGTGCAAAGTTTCTTATTCCTTCATGCACATATTTAGGCAGTTCTACAACTGTGTAAAGTTGCATAAATATCTTTCTAGCCATTTAGGAGGATTTGTGCTTACATGTTATGAAATAAAGAAAGTTAATAGAATTATCTCCCCTTTAACATGTGGAGACAGGATTATATTCATTCATGCACATTCTCAGACAGTTCTACAACTCTGTAAAATTTCATAAATATCTGTCTGGCCATTTAGGAAGATTTGTGCTTACATGCTATAAAATGAAGAAAGTTAATTTGATTATCTCCCCTTTAACATGTGGAGACAGGATTATATTCATTCATGCACATTCTCAGGTAGTGTTCTATAATTGTGTTAATGTTCATCAATATCCCTCTTGCTGTTTAGTGGGATTTGCACTTACATGCTTTTACCTCATGTTGCAATATTGAAGCAAGTAAATTGGATTATTTCCTCTATTAACATGTTGGACTAGATTATATTCCTTCATGCATGTCATGAAGTTTTATTGTGGTCATATCTTTGATTGTTTAAGTCGTTCGAGCAAATTCAGATTTTCTCTCCATACTTCTGCTATGAATTTATTGCAAACTTGAGACATTCATAGGACATATTTATTATTGCACTTATTGTTAATACTAATTACCGTTTTATATTGCAATATCAATGCCAGAACTAATAAATTCATGTTTACATCAAAATTTTTGGATTGCTGTGTAATTGTTTATATTGCGTCACATGATTAACCTTTAATGTAAGCGGGCTATTTGTGTTGTTATTGTGTGCACAGTATGTATAAAAAGGGGGGTCCCCAGCCATTATAATCTGTTCTTTAAAATTCTCAGCTGATTAATGCAGGACAAAATGATCCCAATATTATCCCACCCCAAAGTGTGTTTTGCAGTGGGTATAATGAAGGTATTAGCTTAAACAGGTAGTTGGGCACTCTATATTGTGTGAACAAAGAGGATGATTTGACCAACCTAGTGTGAAGACTATTTTAAGAAGAGTTTCATCAATTATTGAAATAAATATAGGGAGGCTCCAATCAATATCTGAAGAGCAGACACATTGATTATGCAACAGTTGCCATAGCAACTCAACATATCTTTCTACTGTAATTTTCAATATATAGGAAGTACACCACTAATTCATGGCCATATTTTGCTTTCTATGTTAAATTCCTCAATTTTGTTTTAAGTTCAAATAAAGAGACAATCAGTGCATGTCAAAGCAACACTTTATTGTGTCTTGTACTGAAAAATCAACATACCTTCAATGGCATATAAGAGAGAACTGGTTTCTGGAACTTTAGATGTACCAAAACAGGGACTTCAGATCTGACAAACAGGCAAAATATACCCTCCTTTTTAAATTTCAAGCAATTTTTGTATTATTCAAAATTACAAGTCAAAGAGTGTTCTACAATGATCACCAGTCATTCAGCTTTCATTTGATACCAAAAGTACCTAAATATTCTACATATTTTGAAAGTTACACCCATGCGTAGGAACTATTTTGTGTTAAATATGTACTACTTTCTGGTATGTGCTTTCTGACCGGGCCCGAATTAGTGGTATTACACCTATAGCTATGTAACCGATGTCATATGACCTGTTTTTTTACCTTTCTGAATTTTGCAAACAAATGATTTAACCTTGTAGCAATTATCATCATTCCATCCGCTGCCATATCTATTAATCGTAGCACAATCTTCTTGTTGATATTTATTGTTGGGTTCATTTGTTGCCCACATCATGAAGTCCACTGGGGATCCATCAGACCACTCAAAACCTAAACATAAAATTAAAATTAGAAACAAAATTAACAACACCTCGACATTTTGGTACCTACCTTTTTACAGACAAACATATCTTGGTGGCAAATTCGAATTGGTTCAAATAAATATGGAACACTTTGAAGAATCTCAACCAACTACTGTAAATTCAGAAATTATTGCGTGCATTTATTAGTGTGATTTTTTAAGAATAGACAAAAATGTGAGATTAATTATTGCGATTTCTGAAAAATATGGATGCAGATATATGTATCAGATATTGGAATTCAAGTTCTTATTATTTCGATACTCACTCAGTCGCATTATTCGCAATAATTTTTAAATTTACAGTACTGTAGACTCGTCCTTAATCATTGGACACTAACTTTTTGTGAATTTCGTAGGTATAGGTAAACTACAAATTTAACTGTTCAAGGAAGTACAAATTTTCTACATGCTTGTATGCAGACTTTGGTAAAACCATGATATGAAATATCAACAAAAATACAATTTTTGCTCAATACAGGAAAATAAATGAATCAAATATAACTTTTACTGTCTGTAAACTAAGGTCTTCCCTCATATAAATGCATTTAGAAAATTGGAAAACTGCAAATATCAAACAATTTATAAAAATAAAAAGTAAACTTACCATTTTCTGAATCTCTATCATTTAAACCAACCCAAATGTCACCATAGTTACGGTAACTAAAAAGTATAGTTGAACTATATAAAGTTTAAAGAGAGGATATTGGCTAACACAAATGTAATCGACAATAAAAACTATATCAAATTTAAATTGATTGATTCATTGTTGGTTGTTCAAGACGTTCAGAGGCAAATATTTCATGCATGTTGAGGACAACATCAATTTAACAATAAATTCAATAGGTAGGTCCTGTAATAAACACTGTCTGGCAAGAAGGTTTGGGAAATTTTGACTGCCACTGAAAAATGAGGGTACATTGGATAGGGACGGAAATTTTGTATTGCACCTACAGACCCCCTCAATAAGTTGTTGCAAGGGTTCTTAACATGCAGAGTGCATAGCAATCTTTCTACACAAGGCATAAGATTTAATGTCCTCATTTTGACCAGACGTGACTGTGTACTTGTTAATCCTGCACAGCCAAACAGACGTCCTACACTTGCAAGGGTTTTACTACCAGTCGGAAAAAGACAAAAGTTGCCATATTTCTATTACACAGTCATCTCTGTGGGCTATTTATGTTTAAAGAGGGCATGTACACCAAAATAAATGTAGCCTTCAATCAAAATTGGTCTGAATTTTATTTTTTGGATGGTGATCTTCCTTTGGCTCCTTCTTGTCATGTGCATTTTTCCCAAATTCGTTTGGTAAGCCCATGACGCTATAAATTTAAATGGTTAAATAATTAAGTTCTGGATTTTATTACCACAAATTACTTAACCTTTACTGAATTCTTTCATATATACAAATATTTGGTTTGGAAGTTTAGCTGCACCTGTAGAATTCTGATTAAAACGATACATCACATCCTAATTTTTAGTGATATTGTTTATATAGCCCATAAAAATAAGTAACGGTTTATGTAAACGCATTGATCCTTTGAATAAACTTATTCTAATATAGGTCATCACTTTAATACTGTAGTAATTTATTTGAATATTGCTTTCATCGCTACTTACATTGATTTTGTTTTTGACAAATTAAAATATGACTAAATATTTATTGCTATATAATTATGAAAACTTATGCTTCTATATCCTTTCTATACTATTCTCTCATATTTTGGCAAACTGTTTATGATGTCTTTACACTAAATCCATTGGATGTTCACTGATTAATACTTAAAACTGTTAGAACATGATTTATTCATAGTTGTTATGGGCTTAGAACTAGCTTTAAACAATTGTGAATTCTTAGATTGGTACTTTGTGTCTTGTTTTTTTTTGGTTGTTTTTATATTCTAACCAATTTGTTGAGTTAAGCCATTTCAAACTGATTTGTACTTATATTGTGCTCCAACACCATTGTCCTAGGTAAGGAGATGTTAAGTTCTCACAAACATTGCTGCTAACACACCCCCCCCCCCCTTTTCTTGTGTGCCTGTTCAAAAATAGGAGCCAGTAATGAAGTGGTTGCTGTTGGTTGCTGTCCGCCATATTTGTATTTCGTACATTATTTTGTCATAAATCAGGAATTTGGTTAAGAATTGTTTCGCATTTTGTCATTTTGGGGTCTTCTATAGCTTACTATATACAGTATGAGTTTTGCTCATTGTTGAAGGCAGAACAGTGATCTATAGTTGCTAACTTCTACATCATTTCAACTCTGGTGGATAGTTGTCTCATTGGCAATCATACCACATCTCCTTATTTTTATTTTGATAAAAAACCTTAAACAGTAGAAACATTGATAAACCCTTCTCAAGTAAAAGTGGTCTTTCATCTTATTTTGAGCTGGAGTTCATATGTCTTAAAATTGGAATAAAAAGAAAAGACTCCAAACTTTTGACATGTGTAATCAATGTCTCCAGTGTATAAGGGAATATCGAATTAGATTGATGGTTTACCACAGATACTAACAAATTTTCTTGTAATATAAAAAAAAGGAGATGTGGTATGATTGTCAATGAGATGAATATCCACCAGAGACTGAATGATAAAAATCCATCTGGTAAAATCAACTATAAGAGGCTCTGACATGAAAAATGTGAAACAATTCAAACAAGACAACTAGAGGCCTAATTTATAACAATTCAATTTACGAACAAAAAAATGGAGAATGTGTCCCCATGGACACAAATGATGCCCCACGCTTGCATACAACATTATAAAGGGACATAACTCAAGAACAATAAAAGTGACTCTACCCAAATTTGTACTTGATCTGAGTTTTGTGGTAATAAGTATTGTGTAAAGGTTTCATAATGTTTGGTTGGGCAAACTTAAGTTACAGAACGGAAACTAAATTTTTTGTAATTTTCCATTTATAAAGAGTCAGAACAGTTAGAGTGACGCTACCAAAATTCAAACTTGATCTCTATTTTGTGGAAATAAGCATTGTGTATAAGTTTCATAACATTTGGTTGAGGCAAACTAAAGTTAGAGAACGGAAACCAATTTTGGGACATGGACGGGTAAAAACTTAATGCCCTCTCACTACGGCGGGGGCATAAAAAACGAATATAACAGACATAAACCAACAGGCTCCTGACTTGGAACAGGCACAATTTGTTAATTCTATTTGATATAGAGCTGCTTAAAAGAATACGATAAGTGTTTATCAAACTACTATATCACCAAAAATCAACTTTTAAGGGCAATGACTTCTATTGCCTAAAATGCAAACAAAATTGCAAAATTGGCAAATCAAGGGCAATAACTCCTTAATGGAGTCAATTGACAATTAATTATTATGCAAACATCACTAACTGATAGTACTTGAAGCCAACATTACTCAGGTGAAGCTCAAGAAATTTAAGGTTTACTCAACTAATCAACAACCTTTATTCTGTTTGCGAGAAAATTTGTTTACATGTACATAAATTTGGTTGTAAAAGACTTTAAAAATCTAAGAAAGAAAAAATAGAAAGAAAGGAAGTTAAAAAGTGCATATTATATAGTACCGAATCATTCTGTTTCTCAGAAAATTGTTTTCTTCACTACTGTGAATACTGACTAAATCTGCTCCTCTCTCTCGACAGAAGTCGCGGCTCTTCATCCAAGTTCTTTTTGCCCCATTCTCGTTAATACTCTTTAACAAAGAAAACACAAAACCAGTTAAGGTATCCGAACAAACACCATGTCATTATTTACAAAGACCAAAATCTTCTTTGCAAAGCAAACTGTACAACTTGATTATTTCAACAAGTTTTGGTTTTTTCAACTTGATTATTTCAACAAGTTTTGGTTTTTTCAACTTGAGGACATAACATCGATCATAAATATAAAGTTAATAACTTATCTTGCAATTTATCCTGTAAAAAGTAATAAATATTTAATTACCATTTTGATTTATTGTATGGATACCTTTACCAATAAGTAGTTGAACTTTGGTATAGGAAACCTTAAAATTACACAGATCATGTCCTGTAATATTTGTAAGTCTGGTTGAATTTTGTCAGGCTGTTTTCAAGGAATTATGGATTAACATGTACTGCGACTCTTGTGGACAGTAGTGATCTCCATGTGTCACTCCAGCTGGAAGCTGTTGGGCCACATGATAACATTTATACACTAGTAAACCAATTTTGATCTGAGACGGTCATTTTGATGTGAACAGCTATTAGAAGTCTGATCAAAAAATAGTTTAGTCATTTTTAGTCTTTCAGTCTATTTTCCCACTTATCCTCTGCAGTATATTCAGTACTGTTCAGACAATTCGCTGGCGGTCAATTAAGATCTGTTCAGTCTATATTTAGACTGTTCAGTAGTTCTTTTCATCAGTACACATTACCATCATACTGAGTTGTCTGAAAAGCTACTGAACAGCACTGAATTGACTGCAAGCAAATGAATAAATTCGACACTATTCAACAGTTCATTTTCGTCTTGTATAAAAGTTATAAAGCAGTCACAACATCCTATCAAATAACAGTAACGTTTCCCTAAATCAAAACCTTTCTATTCAAATTGGTCAATAATTTTTTTGGTTTTTTACATTTAAGTAACAACTTAAAAATCTAAATGTTCACACAGCGACATGTCTATTCAATTATACAGCAACATCAAAAACTGTAATTTACTGAACTGTAATTAAATGAATGAAAATTGGAATGAAGATCACTTACTGAGTACTCAACACAGAAAAATATAATTATTACAATATAAATATCTATGTTTTATTAAAATATATTCATCATTGACAACCAGCAGAGCTATTGTACTTCATAAATCACCTAACAAGGAAATTATTTAACTTTTGATTGCTTGCAGGCCAAGTGGCAGATATTTCATGCATACCAGAACAATATAACAACAAATCTAATAGGTATTTTCTGCAAAGCAATCGACCTTAGGTAATGGGCAGGAAATTGGCACATTGGTCCATTATTAAACACACAAACAACTCAAAACTAGAGGCTCTAAAGAGCCTGTGTCGCTCACCTTGGTCTATGTGCATATTAAACAAAGGATACAGATGGATTCATGACAAAATTGTGTTTTGGTGATGGTGATGTGTTTGTAGATCTTACTTAACTGAACATTCTTGCTGCCTACAATTATCTCTATCTTTAATGAACTTGGCCCAGTAGTTACAGTGGAAAATATTTTGTAAAAATTTACAAAAATTTACAAAATTTATGAAAATTGTAAAAAATTGACTATAAAGGGCAACAACTCCTTAAGGGGTCAATCGACAATTTTGGTCATGTTTGACTTATTTGTAGATCTTACTTTGCTGTACATTATTGCTGTTTACAGTTTATCTCTATCTATAATAATATTCAAGATAATAACCAAAAGCTGCAAAATTTTCTTAAAATTACCAATTCAGGGGCAGCAACCCAACAACGTGTTGCCTGATTGGTCTGAAAATTTCAGGGCATATAGATCTTGAACTAATGAACAATTTTATCCTGTCAGATTTGCTCTAAATGCATTGGTTTCAGAGATATGAGCCAACAACTGCATTTTACCCTATATACTATTTTTTAGCCATGTCAGCCATCTTGGTTTGCGGGCGGGGTCATCGGACTTATTTTTTAAACTAGATACCCTAATGATGATTGTGGACAAGTTTGATTCTATTTGGCCTAGTAGTTTCAGAGGAGACGATTTTTGTAAAAGATCACAAAAATTTACGAAAAATGGTTAAAAATTGACTATAAAGGGCAATTAAAGAACCTTAGTGAGCACGCTCACATACCCCACGTCCCCACATTGTCACTGGAGAAATAAAATAACTGTAGGAAAAGAAAATTGTATAAGAAAAAAAAATTGAATCATAATTTCCTGTCGATATGCACATCTACATAGTATGTCCTTATTATCTACAAAGTTTCATGAAATTCTGTTGTGTAGTTTCAGAGGAGTTGCGATGACAATCTGTTGCAGTAGTATATTGAGGCCAATAAGTGCAAAGGGGCATAACTCCTAGAAAAAAAAATTGAATCATAATTTCCTGTCCATATGCACATCTACATAGTATGTCCTTATTATCTATAAAGTTTCATGAAATTCTGTTGTGTGGTTTCAGAGGAGTTTTGATGACAAGAACAGGACTGACAGGTTAAAAACACATACCTGACTCAAAAATTGCGTGGGATATAAAAAGAGTATAAACCATTAGTTATCAACATCTATAATTGTAGTGATGTAATGCATGTAAGAAACTTTCAACCTATTATGGAAAAATTGACAACAGTTAACATAATCCCTCAGGTTAAAATTGTTAATCAGAGTTCTCGAAAAATTGTTTCAAAAACTGTCTACAAAAGGTTTCTACCAGCAAATTTTTGCAAAGGATCGACACATATTTAGTATTTTGCAATAGAAATTATTATAGTGAGAACCAGCAAATTTTCTTCAAGGACCACCAGGGAAAAAAAGATTATGAGAACTCTGATCAATAAGACAATTATTTTTGGAAAAAGTGATAAGCACAATATAGAGGGTTAGCTATGATATGGTATGATGTTAACATTTAGCCTTAGTTGGAGAAACTGGACTTGTTTCTATACCCTAGGGTGAGAATTAGATATACCCTGTTACTAGGCAAATGCTGATCACCAAATAATGTAAACTGGAATGAAAACACTCCAATCATAAACTGCTGGTTTAAATGTAGTGCAGAGGTACTTTAGGAAGGAAAACAAAACAACGGAGGGAACAGTTGACATATATGAACAGAGGGAATATCCTCCCATTATATATCTTTCAAGCAAGCTGCAGGTTTAATGTGAGTTAAGAAGAAAATAATGACAGTAACTATAAAAACAAGTGGTATTCTTAATGGTAACACAACCATTAAATCGCCCAAATGAAAGAGGACACGTTGCAAATTTTAATATCACAGATGTTGAGGCAGATGTAAATTTTGATAACAGAAAGATAAAAGGAAGAAAGGTAACTATTGAAAAAAGTAAACCATTGTTTTTATTCCTGGATAGTTTTCAGATTGCAATGTAGTGGTTGTAGATGTAGATATGGGTATATGAAAGAAAAAAATAACAAGGGAGATAACTATTGAAAACATAAAGCAGGAGTATGTCCTACCTTGTAACAATAACCATTAAACTCTATCCAAGATGGAGGACAGAATACAGGTGCTACTGTAGTAGTTGTAGTTGTAGGTGTAGTGTAACCTTCTCTAGGATATTCACAAATGTAGGACTTTTCTAATGTACAGTTTTTGGTTTCCCATAATCCAATAGGATGGGTTGCTGTCATGGCAACACACATAGCATCTTCATCAATACTCCCTAAAATAAATTTGTCTATATTTTGACCACAGTCTAAATATCAATACAGAAGACATAACTCTTGAAAGAATTGCTAGAATATAAGATTTGGTCATAACATGAGTTTTATCAACATAAATGAGTATGTATATCAACTAACTACAAATCTGTTCTGCTTTTTGTAGTCTAGTCTCAATTAAACTGTCATTGTAATATAACATAACAAGAAATGCTTCTTTTGATTAGACATCTGCAGTCAATTCTATGGTTGAAGGTCTGGTCAACACCAGTGTGCCAACACAGATGATTTTTTGGGGATATTTCAAATTTTTTAATTTGAAAAAATTTTATTACAAATCATTGCAGTAGAATAGGAATAAAATTACTGTATTTGAAGAGTTGCTGCTGTCAATTGGTGATTTCACAGTGGCAAATATTCCATTAAAATTGCATTTGTGTCCTTCAAATTCAATATTGACAGTGTTATATTTTTTTTTATCTTCACTCGTGACTTGCTAACATATTTTAACTGTTCTGAACTGTTCTTTACAGGTATAAAATGAGAAAAAAATGATTGCCTATGCTAAGCCTCCGATCAGTTTTTGTTATAAAGTGTAATGGATATTACCACATTGACAGCAGAAAAACAAATAATATCACATTGACTACAGACAAACAAATAATACCACATTTAATGCAGACAAACATATAATACAACATTCAATGCAGACATACAAATAGTACCACATTCAATGCAGACAAACAATAAAGAATACCTGTATGACTCCTTGCCCAAGCTGTATATGATACTGGAAGACCACTAGTCCAAGAAACCATGGCACCAGAGTTAACATCCTGGGTTAGACCAATCCAATAGTGTCCAGATTTACCAGCTATCTGACTAGCTAAAAAGAACTGAGTGTACCTGAGTCATAATGAATAAAACATATGGTCAGAATGAATGGGGAAAAATCATTTAGTGATAAATATAACATACCAAAAATGAAATATTCCATAAAAGTAGCATTTAAAACTGTTATGGGATATATTACCTCATCCATCATATTTGTTTACTCACTGATTTAGCCAATGAAAATACAGAACTGAGCTATATAACAGTCTTTATATAAGTTCTTGTCACTAAAAGTCAATATTGAAACTGGGTACATTTACTTTCACATTATCTAATATTTTTTTGTTGCCAAATGACCATACTGAGCCTAAGCAAAGTCCCCAGTACATCATACATGGAGTCAAAAAGATAGATCTGAGTCAACAAGTCAGAAAAGATTATTTTTTAATAGCTCCTGAAGTATTCAAAAACTGAGTTTCATGTGACATTAGACCAATAGTATTACAATACACACACCACAGCTGTGTTTCCTTAAAAATAAACGTAAGCAGAGGTCAAAAGGGAAGGGGATACTAGAAACTAAACTTCAGTGTTTTACAAAATAAGGACTATGTTGAAATAATTATGAAAATACTAAGAAATTATAAAAGTAAAGCAAAAATGATATTCTGTGGGATAATTTTAAAATTGAAGTTAGAGACCAAACAATCAGCTATTGTAAAACAAAAGCTAAGAATAAAAGAGATCAAATCAGCAAGTTCGAAAAAAAATTAACTTAGCTAAATAGTATTAAAGACACATGCAATGATCAAAATACATGTAATAGCTTATTACAGGAAGTAGAAAATATAGGATAGGAAATAGGAAAACTCTATAATGAGAAAATAAAAGGTAATCAAATAAGGGCACAGGTAAAATGGGTTGATGATAGAGAGAAAAATTCAGCATATTTTCTAGGGATGGAAAAATCTAGGCAGGGTAGAAAAACAATAACCCAACTATACGACAAGAAGGGTCAAGTTACAAGAGATCAAGAAAAAATATTAAGATTAGAAGCAAATTATTATAAAATCTGTACTTGACAAAAAATTCTCAGATGGAAGAAACAAAGAAGTATCCAGATTCTATCAAGGAATATAAGAAATCAAATGACAGTGAAAGTAATACTTGTGAAGGAGAAATAACTGTTGATGAATAAATTTGAGCACTGCTGTAATTTTCTTGCAAAATTAAAAAAAACGGATTTACTTACACATTGTTTATTGTTGCCAGATGTCCATATTGAACTTGAGCACAAACACTCTCTGCTGTTGCCCAATCTGTCATTTCATCATTGATTCCATAACAGTAAGCATCATAACCAATGGTGTTCTGTAAAAAAACAAGATGTTATTTGGCTTTCTTTTGTCCTTGGGTTGGGGTCTTATTATAATATTTTCCTCATCCCCTTTAATTCATACATGGTTTTTATATGATTTGCGTATCTACAAATATTAGAATGTAATTAGTCCGTTAAAATTTCTTTTTTTCCATGTTGCATGAACTAAATTCTAACCTATGGTAACACCCTGTCATTTTCACTGTAGTATTTCATGCGGAGTACACATGAATAGAATCCTGAGGTTCCAAGAAAGTTGAAATTGAAAAAAAAACAACAAGTGTTTGGGTAGAGAATTAAAAGGTTTACACATTTTTGCTAGTTATTGATGATAAGATTACTAATAAATTAAACTCGCACACAGAAATGAAAGTCTTTAGAATTTTATTTGTGTGTGAGTTAATTGGCCTAGTTAACACATCAATAACCTCTGCAACTAAAGGCTCTTAAAAACCTGTGTCGCTCACCTGCGACTCTTTTCACAAAAAATCTTACGATTAAAATGTATCGTAAGTTATACTGAAATGTGTATGACTTACGAGTATTTTTACTCTTAAGATTTTTTGTGAAAAGAGCTTCTGCATCTTAAACAATGGTAACTTTTTAGTAAAATTCATCATTAAAGGGGAATAACTCTAATTAATATTTAACTAACAATTTCAGTCATGTTGACACTTTTGTAGATCTTATCATGCTGATTTTTTTACTTTTTGAAGTTTCTATTTATCTGTTGTAGTTTTCAAGATAATAGGCAAACAAGAATGTGTCCATAGTACAAGGCAGGGATGGGGTAATTGAAAATGTAATTGTAATTAAATGTAATGCATTACAATTTTCCATGTAATTGAATGTAATGTGTAATTGAGCATTTTTTAAATTACATGTAATGGTAATTTAATTAATTACATTGAAAAAAGCATGTAATGCTAAATTACTTTTCAATTACATTTCAATTACATGTGCATGTAATTTTTGATGTTAATCATAAGAAATTATGTTAATATTAATTGTAAAATAATATTTAATTCACATATATTAATGAGAAACCAACAAATCCAAATGAAACTTTTAGAGCAAATTGCCATCAATGTACTTCTAAAATATCTGGAATTTTGACTTTGTGACTTGCATGAAGGTAAAATAAATTTAAATCCTTGCACACACTAATTTTGTCAAATTAGTATACACAATAAGTTTATAGAAATAAAATTATCAGCTGTAAAAACAAATGGCAATTAGTCTGATTAATATGTGTGTAAAACAGCCTAGGGACAATGTAAACTATTACATGTATTTTATCTAATTAGCAGATGTATACAAATATATGAAGCATTATACTTCAATTATTTTCAATGTTATGACAACTATATTTCTTTTGAAAGTTTTAAAGAACAAAATAAATTTATAATTTATATAAAACTTTTTAATTAAATTACAAAGAAATCCTTTTTCTTAAAAATGAGAAGAAAATAAGTTAACAACCTAAGTTGGATACCTTAATTAAAGGAAATTCAATGGTATTTGACCAAAATGCAAAAAAAAAAAAAAAAAGCCATAGTGATGTTTGTTGCCTTTGACATATATATAGCTTGGCAATAGTTAAAATTGAAAAGTTTAGAAATTTAATGACAATAGACAATAGCTGACAAAAAGTACCAGTTATCAAGTAAATGAAAACATTTTACATCCAAATTGTCACATAAGCTTACAATAGATATAAGAAGATGTGGTATGAGTGCCAATGAGACAACTCTCCATCCAAGTCACAATTTATAAAAGTAAACCATTATAGGTCAAAGTACGGTCTTCAACACGGAGCCTTGGCTCATGCAATATATATATATAAAGAATCAAGAGGTCAAATTAAGCTGAGGGAAGAAGATTTAACATTGTTGGGCTAAATTTGAGACAAGTTACATATATTTACATTGTACATAACGTATTGGTTTATACAATTCTGATAAAATGTAATGTGTAATTTAATTAATTACATTCCAATGTAATTGACCCCAAGTCTGGTACAAGGATCCCAACTCGCACTATCATTTTCTATGTTCAGTTGACTGTGAAATTGGGGTCAAAACTCTAATTTTGGCATTAAAATTAGAAAGATCATATGATAGGGAACAGGTGTACTAAGTTTCAAGTTGATTGGACTTCAACTTAATCAAAAACTACCTTGACCAAAAACTTTAACCTGAAGCAGGACAGACAGAGGAACAGACAGACGGATGGACGAACAAACAGAAACACAGACAGAAAAACATAATGCCCCTCTACTATCGTAAGTGGGGCATAAAAATGCATAAAAAGTTAAAAATTATCATACAAGGGCAAAAGATCAAATAATGAGTCGACTGAAGATCTTGGCCATTAAGGCTTATGTGTAGATCTTGTCTTGCTGATCATTTACTATTTAAAGTTTCTATCCAAGATAACTAGCCATCTATTAGTTTCCAAGATAATAGGCCAAAATGGGAAAAATTGACATTAAAGGGCAATAACTTCAATAAAAAGTTGAATAACGATTTTGGTTATGTTGACTTATTAGTAGATCTAGTCTTGCTGATCGTCTTTGCTTTTTAAAGTTTTTATCTATCTTTTATAGTTTTTAAGATGGTGGGGCAAAATAAATTGGAAGGACTGTTTGATTACTATCCTTTGTTTTCTTTCATTGAGATAGCTATGGAACCATTTATGTAACTTACCTTTAATTCCATAGGATTTTAATTTGTGTAAAAGTCCCTTATGCCAAACCTTATTGAATGCCTTAGAAAAATCACAAAAAATAAAACAATTCACCTCCTTTTTTTCCAGTGAATTAATAATACAATTGTAAATTTCTATCAACTGATGAGTGGTTAAAGTTTTTGGTAAAATTCCAAACTGGTATTCAAAAATAAGTTTTTGTCTTTGTAAATGATTGTACACATGTTTATATACTACTCGTTCCATAACCCTTCCCACACAACTTATTAATGATATTGGGCGATAATTAGAAGGAAGGCAGCTATGCCCCTTTTGAATATAGCGATAACACAAGAAATTTTCCAGCTTGATGGATATTTTGACTGCTTAAGGGATTTATTAAAAATTATTTGAAGGGGTATGGCTATCTTTTCAGGACAAATATTTAACATCTTATGACTTATTACATCAGGACCCGATGCTTTGATTGAATCTAGAATCTTAATAACATCAACAATTTCGTTTAGATTTATAGTGATGTCATTTAAAATAGTTTCAGCTTTTTGTTCAACATTTGGTAGAAGAATGTTTTCTTCTTCTAATGAAGAAATTAAATTAAAATATTTGTTCTAAAGTTCGAATTTCTCATTGTCCTCATAGACAATATCATCTAGAATTTCATCTTTTATTATATTTTGAAGTGGTGGGATATTACATTAACCTTTATTTGAATTTATAAGCATTCTCATAATTTTCCAGGTTTTTGGATTTGATATATTTTCTAAAATATTATCTAGATTTTTTTCAAAATTTTCCTTTGCATTTTTTTTTAAATTATTGACCTTGTTTCTCTGCTGTTTGTATTTAATCATATCAGATTCTTTTTTTCGATTTTAAAGCTTTTTTCCTAAATCTATTGCGTTTACTGATTTCTTTTCACAGTACATTTGTAAACATAATAATGGTTTATTGTTATTTCTTACGGTTACCATTTTTGTAGGAATGCACTCCCTTGCAACCTGGAGAAATTTTTTTGTGAATGTATTACACATTTCGTCAACATCCTCTATGTCGGAAAATATCGCATTCCAATCCATTAAATTGAACATTTCCGAAAACCTATTTTTACCCCCCAGACTTCTCTTTTACACAAATGATTTATGGATTTAGGGCACTTGATAAATGCTACAGCTGCATTATGGTCGCTTATTTCAGAAGGTATATTAAGAACATCTAAACTAATTGAAGTCATAGTATCACTAATTATAATAGGATCCAACAATGTACTACTGTGATGCGTAATCCTGATAATATTTTTGAAATTAAACATTTTAATTATGTCAAGCAATTTATTATTCTCATGTGTCAATAGGTCACAATTTATGTCACCTGTTATCACAATGTTTTCATTCATCCGCAATGCAATATCGATTGCATGATTAAGGCGTGCCCAATAATCGTTATCTGACCATTGTGGACAGTATTTATTACACTTAACCCTTAGACTGCTGCTTTGATTCTATTGTGTTATTGTGCAATGCTGAATAAAATATGAATTATTTTATGAAACTGACATGGTTACTTTAAATTGCTTTATCTTTGTGAATATTGACTATACAGCAATAAAACTTACATGAAAAAACATTGTTAGTTTCTGAATTTTTCATTTCTTGTGTTTGTTTGTGTTTTTGGTTATTTTGTACCTGTGCAGGTGCAAATAAAGGTATACAAAGGTAAAGTTTTATAATTACATATATTTTAACAATTCAATAAACATAAAACTTTGTAAAACAAGAACATTTGTAGCTATAGATATTTGCCAAAAAATATTTGGCAAAAAAACTTGTAAAAGTCACAGGTAATACTGCAGGTATGACACAGGTAAGTCAAAAAAACTCGTTAAGGACAAATAACACTTTAAAATGTAAATAAAACAGTATAAATATAACACAATACTTTGTAAAATCAATGAATGTTACTAATGTTCAAAATTACTGATCAAGACACAATAATAACTATTTATTCAGAGTCTGAAGAATTTTCACCTGCAGGTTAAGAGGATTGCTCGATAGTTCTGTCGCGTGTGGTACACCTGAAAACAATTAGGCACAAACAATGCAACTTTGCATGTAGGACACCAAAAAGTTGTTTGCTTTCTTTTGCATGCTTGTCTCAAAGACTTTTTATAGTTACAAGCTACACAGTCTCTAGTGGGATGTGCACGTTTTGATCCTCCCTTTGCAGGTATATGATTAGGGAAATGACGATCAAGTAACCGCGTCGGTTTTTCTCCTAAGATTTTTCTCCCAATCTCAATTTGCGGTTGCGGAGCACTCACAGCCTCCTGAATAAGAGCATTAACTACTGATGTTCTGAAAATGTTATGCTCTTTCCTTGTTTTATTTACTGGTGCATACTTTTTGTAAAAAATAAATGAATTTATAACGCACAAGTTCAACAGGTAGAAGAAGAGTTTTTTATACCACTTACTTGTTTTACGTAGGCACAAATAGTATTGATTGATCTGATCGGACAGACCTACACCTCCCATGAAAGAGCAGTAGTCCACTACACATGTCAGTTTAACAATTGGGTTATTTGTCCTTCGATCATTTTTGTTTATAACACTGACTGTAGCAGGGTGGATGGTTGAAAGCATGTGTACATCTCGCTTATTGTGAAATTTTACAGCAAGAAGACCTTCCTTCCGTCTAAATATAACCTCGCCACATTTCAGCTTCAGATTGGTTATTTTAATGGCATCGGGTACCCCCAAGCAGTTTTTTCTCAATGTGCCACAGGCATAAGTATTTAATACTTCAAGTTCTGTAAATAGTTCTGGCGACACGTAATAATTGTCCATGTACACATGGTGACCATTGTCCAAAAGTCCACAGCGGTTCATCAAACCAATAACCACTTTTGTAGTTGTATTGCATTTATTCTCACCAAGAACAAGGTCAGCTTGTTCACCAATTTGAGAACAACCGGTATACACATCAAACCCAATACAATAACCACTACTAGCCTCACACACTTGATAAGAGTTTTATACCAAATTTTGTCGGCTTTGCTGGATTGTAAACTTTGAATCTCAAGTTGCCTTTCCAGCCACATGTAGCCTCATCAAAACTTAGTTTCTTTTCAGGGCAATAAACTTCAGGAAACCTCTCCATTATTAATGTTATAAAAGGACTAATTTTGAATAAAGTGTCAAACCCTACGTGTCCCCTTTGCACCTGTCTCTCGTTATCCACCAGGTGCAAGTAACTGTGGATAGCAAGGAATCTATCCCTACTCATATAATTCCGGAAGAAAGGAGTGTCCATGACTTCTGAGTTTGACCAATATTGTTGGATATCACTTTTTTTAACATGTCCCATGGCTATAATTAATGATAAAAACACCTTCATTTCATCTAGAGTGACAAGTTGCCATTTTTTTATGCGGCTATTTTCTTTCAAACTTTCATCATCATTGGCTTTTACATCGGCAAATTTATTAGTTTGAAATACAAGTTCATTAATAAAGTCATCAGTTATGAATAATTTAAAGAAGAACGGTTCATTACTTTGCATGACATTGTTAAGTTTTGACTCTCCTGTAAACGGGGCATTTACAACATCACTGTCCTGACGTAATCATTCATTTCTGAGATCGTCTGGGAAATCCCTGTCATTCTCCGGTGAAAAGTCAAATATTGGCGAGTTAGCAAGTATATTACGATTTATATCTACTAAATCTTCAGGACCAAATCCCTCAAAATCATCTTCACTGTCGCCATCATTAAAAAATTCATTAATTTGTTCGTCGTCACTCCAGTCAATATCCGCCATTACGGCTCATTTTTCAACAACAAAATATTTTTGTTTTTATTGATGATTACTGTTGTAAAGTCAAAAGAAACTCGAAAAGCTGTTGATTATTAACCAATCGAAACCCATACAAGTCGTTAGTGCTGTCCTTTTATGATTACGGAAACATCCCCGTCCATGATAGCTGTATAAATAAACAAGTTACGCAAACGACAATAGTCGCGCGTAGCAGTAACAGACTGCTAAATCGGAACGACAATAGTCGCGCGTAGCAGTCTAAGGGTTAAGTAATGTTTGACCTTAACATCGTATTTCTTCCCAAATAGTTTCATCAATTTGGTTCAAGTTTTCATAGAACTGCTATATCATCCTTTGTATAGAAATGAGCAAAAAGTAACAAATTTCCATTTCTTATAGGTTGCACTTTGTAAATACAACTGTTTCTCAAACCACGCCTCTTTTGGGGAGATATATAATATTCATAGATATGTTAATTTGTTAACGTACTGGTTCCCATTTATGATCTCTGTGTTTCATCTCATAGAGACATCACTTGGAAATGTAACCAGTATAGAAAAACATGGTAGCGCCTAAATTTTAATTCTCAGGAGGTCCAAATATGGAGGTAAGGGTAGTATAGAATTTTAGTACAAGTTTAAACTCTTAGAAGTTCAGGGCATATAAATGTTGAAAATATGCCGCACAGCCCTATATTTTGACCTTTGAATAAAATAGTATTGCATATAAACTTTCCGTTCTGGGATATTATTTTTCACGAAACTTCATAGTAAAAGTGTCACAGTTTCAGCCGCAAAGGGAGTTCCTATGGGAAATTGCATTGTCTATATTTACAGAATTGCAACCTATATAGGGTTAAAAAATAGAACATACAGATTTTCACAAAATTTGGTTTATCTCAGAGATTTTAAAGAATTTAACTGAAATATGAAGTTTTATAAATATTTCATGAAGATTGAGTAAATCCTGAGCCTTAACTATGATGACTCAGCATAAATTCACAGTTTACAGTATGCATGGTTTACTTAAAGCCCTGAATTCAAAATAAATTTATAATATATGCCTCTATGTAATTTAAATTGTTCAGAAGTGCTTATATTTACTCTTCGCAGTCATTGCAACTCATTGATCCTTCCTAAATACTTTTGTTGGGGTGTTTTTGTCCTGTCGATAACCCAAAAGTAAGCGTAACACCTTAATGTGCTTTTTTGTGACTGCGGCATTAAAAAGTACAAGCTAGAATTACAAAAAGACCTCAATAAAACTTACAATAGTGTGTTCTATCCTAAATATATGCTAAATATTCCACATTACTAGAAACAGGGAAAATATTTAGGAAATGTGAGGCCCCAGGGACAAAAAACAGAAAAAAATGCCTACCCCTGTGTCATAAAACAGATAATTTAACTTGTAAATGCTATGAATTTATTATTTTCAAGGTCTTTTGTAAAGAAAACAATAACTGTGCTGGGAAGTTATGCAAAAGTAAGATGTAAGCAGTCATTTCTATCAAACTTTTAGTGAATTTATGCACCAGACTGATATCTTCTTAAATACAACTTTTGCAAATATGGCTTTGTTTAGACACTTCTAGTTCATATATTAACTAACTTATGTTAGATATATGGTTAGGGATGATACTGTTGAGACAAGAATTCTTAACTGACCATTTGAGACAGAAATTATGAACTTTCATTGACAAAAAGGCATTCAGTAAGATGTGGACTGGAGACACAGGCAGGATTGGATACTTTGTATAATCTTGAAAGTTGGAATGATTAACTACTAAACAATACACTTATAGTATTACAAAATGCTTTCAATTTGTTATCAGAATAGTTTCAAACATGTTTTAGACAGTTCATGTCAGAAAACATGCACATAGGGTAAGCTGGCAATAATTAAAGTCTTGTTTTCAAATTCTTTAAAAAATTGAAACAGGGGTAGGGGTATAAAATGTACTGTAAAAGGAAACTTAGAGTATATGCAGTGATTTCTTTAAGGCTATAATTCTGATAAATAAGTATTGTTGTGAGAAAAAGTGTTTTTAGAGAGTTTTCTATTTGAATAAATGTTTGTATAGGTTGCACTTTGTAAATACAACTGTTTCTCAAACCACGCCTCTTTTGGGGAGATATATAATATTCATAGATATGTTAATTTGTTAACGTACTGGTTCCCATTTATGATCTCTGTGTTTCATCTCATAGAGACATCACTTGGAAATGTAACCAGTATAGAAAAACATGGTAGCGCCTAAATTTTAATTCTCAGGAGGTCCAAATATGGAAGTAAGGGTAGTATAGAATTTTAGTACAAGTTTAAACTCTTAGAAGTTCAGGGCATATAAATGTTGAAAATATGCCGCACAGCCCTATATTTTGACCTTTGAATAAAATAGTATTGCATATAAACTTTCCGTTCTGGGATATTATTTTTCACGAAACTTCATAGTAAAAGTGTCACAGTTTCAGCCGCAAAGGGAGTTCCTATGGGAAATTGCATTGTCTATATTTACAGAATTGCAACCTATAGCCTCTGTGTGCATTTTTATATGTAAATATGGGCTACGGTCTAAATGGAATCTAAATAATTATCAGTCTTACATGGCCTAAGACCATATTATACTCATGTGGTATGCTTTTTGTAACTTTTCTTTACATTTAAAGTACATTTATTATATATGGAAGAATAATGTATGGTTAAAAAACTTCAAAAACTTCAAATTGGTTGAAAAAAATGCATGTTTATGTAAGGCTTCCCTTAATACGAAAATCTCTATTTTCAGACACAGGCTCATATAAATTTTTGAATAACTGTGATAAATCTGATAAATCAAATGAGTATTCCGTTGCTTTTAATACTTATTATATTATATTCAAGAGTACTTAAAAAGCAAATTTTAGCAATATTTGAAATTTTAAGGCCAAAATCTTGACAGTTGAAAATATTTGATTTAAACGTCAAAAATAAACATCCAAATTTCAATATTAAAATAGCCCTAGTTTCTATAATATAAATCCTATGGCCATGAAACTTGGCCAACTATCTTAAAATTTCCTAAGCTTAGGTCATGCAAAGTTTTATTAAAATTGGTCAAGTCTTTCTATCCTATTAGGTCCAAGGACACAGTTATCAGTTATATATGCCAATTGAGACTAAAACTACATGCAAGTTTTCCATTGAAAAGTGAAAAACTGGTCATCAGACCATACTGTCTGCAAAAAAAAGTTGAATTCAAGAGTCCTTTTGCAATTAGACTTCTTGTATCTTGCACCTTTTTTTTTTTTTGCCCTTGTCATCAGTGCATGTGCATCTCCAGTAATACTGCAATTGGGACCGTCAAATCCTCAATGGATGTTGGCAACTCTTCAAATACAGTACGTACTGTTATTCCTTTATTGTGGATGTTTACTTTGTGTAACGCTTTCTTGAAAAACTTACATTGACACAACCAACAGCTAGTGGTGACTGTGTAACTTCATTTAAAACCTGCTTCCTCTTCTTACAAATAAATCCTGCATTGGCCATGTCACAAGGAACATCATTCCATTTTCCATTCTGTGTGATAAACAAGTTAGAACAAGTTATGGTAGTCTTTTATCATAAGGAGATGTGGGGGTAAATATTAATGAGCCAGCAATGCAACAACATTGTATAACAACTTGAGATATCTTGGAGTCATCATACAGTATTTGACGATGAACAAATGCCCAGTGTATGTAGCAAGTAGTCCAAAGATTTTTAACCCTAATTCTAGACAAGTTGTGTAGGTCGTTTTTCATCATTATTATGGCTTTGTATCACTGATACTACCTCAAGAAGTTAAAGAAAGAAACAAGAAAATGACTTTATAAAGCCTTCAGATGATTTACAAATGACTATACATTCAAGCCTTCAGGTATCTTGCAAAAGACATTTCAAACTAAACAAGTGAAACTGCGAGCTACTGCTCACTGATGATACCCCCGCCCAAATATTTCGGTAAACAGGAAGTTGTTGAGTGATGAATCTGAAAATGCATCACACAGTATAGCTGACTTATATAAACCCTGAAACCATATTTCAGAAATTCTTATGATATAGTTCCTGAGAAAGCTGAGACAAAAATATTCATGGGACGGATGGATGGATGAATGGATGGATGGACAGACAGAGGTAAAACAGTATACCCCCACTTTTTTAAAGCGGGGGTATAATGATTCGCAAATTACTGTACATGTACAAACATTCAAATGATTTTCAAATAACCATACAAAATTTCAGTAAACTTGCAAATGATAGTACAAACCAAATATTTTGCAATTAGCAAATGACTTTACAGCTATGTAACACACCTTCAGAAGCATAATAACACAATCCTCCTGTGTCTCACCATTCCAATTGCTGGGCTCAGTTTTTGCCCACTTTGTATATTTGACAGTGCTATCATCTGACCATTTAAAATTCATTTGGAATACAGTATCACTTAATCCAATCCAAAATCCACCATAGATAGCTGAAATTAGAAAAAAAAACTTCAAGAAGCCTGTTTTGCCATTTTCTTCATATTCTGCATCATAAACACTATACAGGAAATGAGAGGACATGGTGTATCAATTCATGTCACAAAATCACACACATACATGTAAATAAGAGAAAAGAAGAAAAAACAGCAGTTTTAATGCTGTTCTTCATCTCAAAGTCAGTGTTTTTTCTACCTTTTACATTTTCAGAACAAAACAGAAATTGCTAATACCTTCAAAAGAAAATCGACAATCAGAAACAACTTTTTCTCTTCTAGTCTGGTTTATTTTTTGACAAATGTGGTTCAATTTGCCCAAATAACATGATAGGAACTGATAAAAATATCAATAAAATCAACAGACATCATACATATTCAGTGAGCAAAAGATCATACTTAAAATTTTGGACAGATGAGCTTCAAAATATCAATGATACAGCAAAAATAATGTTATTTGATTCATGAATTACAAAAAAAGTTGGTTTACAAGTTTATTTATTCTGATGGAAGGTTGATTGATGGCAGAATAAAACTGCATTAGCACACGGGCTCTGTGATAGTGAGGCACATTTTTTCAAATAGCAATATCAATAGGCAAAAGACACATGGTTTAGATAAAATCATACAACATTACCTGAATCACAAATTCCACATGACAATGGACAATTCTGCAACATATAAGATGGGTTAATGTAACATTCACCAACACTAGCCCAGTGGTCACACTCCACAGAATAATGGATATTTTTACAATCCCGAATACACAAGTTACAGCTCTTATGACACGACCTTGCCATCCATACTGGGTTCTTCTGACATTCTCCTTGATCTCTCCATTTATCACACTGAGTATCATTGGAATGGATGTTGTAACAATGAGCTAAAAATAGAAGTCAATTAATACTAAAATAGATAACAGCCTCAAAGTCACATCATAACCTTCCCATTTATACTGGATTCTTCTGACATTACATTTATCACACACAAAAAATTCTGATTGTGTGCCACATGTGGATAAGGATCTGCTTACCCTTCTGGAGCACCCCCGGTTTTTGGTGGGGTTAGTGGTTTTCTATGTTGTGTTTTGTATACTGTTGTTTTTCTTTTGATTATTTCTAGTTTTTGCCATGTGTCAGTTTTTAAACTAATGAGTTTGAATGTCCCTTTGGTATCTTTCGCCTCTTTAAGATAACAGATCCTTAGACCTTGCTATCTATACTGGATTTTTCTCACATTCTCTTTTGCCTGATTTTTTAATATATCACACTGTGTACCATGCATCAGGTTAATTTGGCATCTGCTTTTTATTTGCATTTACAGGGTAAACATTGGGCAGTGAAGTATAAACCGTCAAGTTTATAACAAGTAAAACTGTGAGCTACTGCTCATTGATAATACCCCCGCCGAAATATTTCGGTAAACAGGAAGTTGTTGAGTGATGAATCTGAAAACGCATCACACGGTATAGCTGACTTATATAAACCATGAAACCAAATTTCAGAAATCCTTGTCAAGTAGTTCCTGAGAAAAATGTGACGAAAATTTTCAACTTGGCTATCATGTGTCAAATAATACAAGTGTTCGGTAAACAGGAAGTTGTTGAGTGATGAATCTGAAAATGCATCACACAGTGTAACTTACTTATATAAACCCTGAAACCAAATTTCAGAAATCCTTGTCAAGTAGTTCCTGAGAAAAATGTGACGAAAATTTTCAACTTGGCTATCATGTGTATAATAATAATACAAGTGTTCGGTAAACAGGAAGTTGTTGAGTGATGAATCTGAAAACGCATCACACGGTGTAACTTACTAATATAAACCCTGAAACCAAATTTCAGAAATCCTTGTCAAGTAGTTCCTGAGAAAAATGCGACGAAAATATTCATGGGACGGACGGACGGACTTTTTTAAAGCAGGGTTTAAAGTGGGCGGTATAATTAATACTTGATCATCAAGTCTTATGCATTTAAACTATTAAAGACCTGACAGATAAGAGCTCATCAAGTCTTATGCATTCAAACTATTAAAGACCTGACAGATAAGAGCTAGGTGAGACAAGTGGGTAGTGATTTTTTTAGCATAAATTGTGAAGGGGGGTTTGTCACCAACAAACTAGTTGAACCCTGCAACATTCTGTATGTGCCTATCCCAAGCCGGGGGCATGTAATTCAGCGGTTGCCATTCGTTTCTGTATATCAGGAAATTTGATTTATTAAATTATAGTTTATACACAACACAATGTATCTTCTATCTCAAGAGTTAAGAAGCCTCTGTCAATTTTTTTTAGATTCTATTATTGTTTACTAATATAGGGGGTATGTGTTTTGATGACCTCGTTATCAGATTGACAAACTTACCTATATGTGTATCATATGTATTTTAATCAGCTATCCCACCCACCGTCCCCAGCTACACCATCTGGGTTTCGAATAATATACTTGTATCTTACCAGTATGTAACTGTTAGTGTATAGATAGATAGTGAAGCTTCATATTTTATTTGTTGAACCTAAGGGATTTTTTCATTCGAAACTTTTTAATAATCTATAACACATAATTGTACATGATATTGATTTTATGATACTAGTTCTTTAATAATTGTTTTAATCATTAATAACTAACTTAGTCATCAAGTTAAGTTTTATATATATGTACAGTGTATATTTAGACTTGTTTTCTCACTAATTTAGGGGCTACTCATATTATGGATAAATTGCATCAGGCCTTTATAATTCAAGGGGAATTATACTCCCCCAATTCAATAATACATCAGATGGGTTAATTCCTGCTAGGTCGGTAATTTCTCTAGTCAAGTAGCTCACACCTGCCGGGAACTCCCCAGGTGACATTTCATACAGTTAAGTTTGCTGCAGGGATCTCCCCATCATTGATATGTATTTATGTGTACAAGTATTTACATAATTTTGACCATTAGGCATTTCCAATTTACATGTATTTTATTATGTATAAAAAATTTAAAGGTTACATTTTTCAATGAATGAGTAGCCCCAAGAAAGCCAATAATGTAACATTTTAAGTTATAGAAATGTATATTGTTATGTAATGGTATTTAATTTAGATACTGATGTTTAGAATTAGTATGTTATATAATAAAAGTTTTCTTTAAAATGTGTTGTGTATAAAATATTTGTTTTTCTTTTATTGTTTTGTACATAAATCAGGCAATTAGTTTTCTCGTTTGAATTGTTTTACATTTGTCATTTCAGGGCCTTTTATAGCTGACGATGGGGTATAGGTTGGCAAATTACTGAAGGCCTTACGGTGACATATAGTTGTACACTTCTGTCATTTGGTCTCTAGTTGACAGTTGTCTCATTGGCAATCATACCACATTTTATTTTTATATTTGATTTAAACATAGCTTACTGATATACTCATGGAAGGCAGTGTTTTATATATTGATGCACCTCAAATTCAACCTCAAACTGCAATTGGTTTTAAGGCTGAAACAATTTTTGTACATATGCACAGCAAAGGCTCAGTTGAACTAAGAACAAAACACCTTTAAGTAGTAGTGAATAATATAAATATAATCAATAAATATATATATTACTAAACTGCACAGGGTTTGAAAGTTAGTGCAATTTTTCTACATATGCACAGGGGAGACTATGTGGAACTAAGGTTTGTGACCATGACCTTTTCTCTAGGATATTCTTCCTTGTATGCAACATACTTTCTAGAAATGGTGAATAAAATGTCAAATCATTACAAAACTCTAAGGGGTTTAAAAGTCTAAGAGAGCTGAAAGGATTTGTGGCAGTCCAGACAGACAAGCTGATAAGTATAGGCCTTCTCCCCATCAATAATTGAGGCCTTAATTTACCTAACTTACTTTTAGGGATTTGGCTTGTAATAAAATCCTGTTCTCCTTCTTCTGCAATTGAAGTTAAATCAGAGCCATTCTTCCTACAAATAGATCTGGCAGCATTCCATGTGGTTTTTTTCCTAGAAATCAAATAGCAGTTTGATCTATAACTAACCCATCCATCTGGACAACCATAGGTTTGGCCTAAAATAAAAAGGCATTTTCTCATATCTCCTTTCAAATTAGTTGTCCAAACCATAAACTAGAGGCTCTCAAGAGCCTGTGTCGCTCACCTGTATTTACTGATGCTTTGGAAATCATGTAAAATAAGGTTAAAATCATAATCAATAGTATTAGATATTAGATATTATAATGATATCTAAGATAATAACAAAAAACTGCAAAATTTCTGTAAAATTAATAACTCAGGGGCAGCAACCCAACAACGGGTTGTCAGATTCGTCTGAAAATTTCAGGGCAGATAAATCTAAATTTGATGAACATTTTTGCCACCTGTCAGATTTGCTATAAATGCTTTAGTTTCAGAGATATGAACCAAAAACTGCATTTTACCCCTATGTTCTATTTTTAACCAAGTCGGCCATGATGGTTGGAAGGCGGGGTCATCAGACAAATTTTTAAAACTAGATACCCTAATAATGATTATGGCCATGTATGGTTAAATTTGTCTCAGTAGTTTCAGAGAAGAAGATTTTTGTAAAAGATTACAAAAATTTACAAAAAATTGTTAAAAATTTACTATTAAGGGCAATAACTCCTAAAGGGGTCGACTGACAATTTTGGTCATTACAACTTATTTGTAGATCTTACTTTGCTGAACATTAATGCTGTTTACAGTTTATCTCTATCTATAATAATATTCAAGATAATAACCAAAAACTGCAAAATTTCCTTAAAATTACCAATTCAGGGGCAGCAACCCAACAACAGGTTGTCAGATTTGTCTGAAAATTTCAGGGCAGATAGATCTTGACCTGATAATCAGTTTTACCCTATGTCAGATTTACTCTAAATGCTTTGGTTTCAGATATATCTACATTTTACCCCTATGTTCTATTTTTAGCCATGGCGGCCATCTTGGTTGGTTGGCGGGGTCATCGGACTCATTTTTTAAACTAGATACCCTAATGATGATTGTGGCCTAGTTTGGTTAAATTTGGCCCAGTGGTTTCAGAGGAGAAGATTTTTGTAAAAAGCTAACGACGATGGACGACGACAACGACGGACGACGGACGCCAAGTGATGAGAAAAGCTCACTTGGCCCTTCGGGTCAGGTGAGCTAAAAAGGTACAACAAATCGTCATTAAAGTGTAATCACTCCTATGATAAAGAGTGTAACAATTTCAGCAAAATTTTACTTGTTTATAGATCTTGTCTTGAGACTCATTTTTGCTATTTAAAGTGCCTATCTATCTATTATAGTTTTCAATATAATAGGCAAAAATTGGTAGCAATCTTCATTACAGATCTAGAGCACTTACTCCAATAAGGAGCCAACTGAGGATTTCTGCCATTAGAATTACTTAATGATCTTTCCTTGCTGCTCGTTTTTTTTATTTGAAGTTTCTATCAACCTTAATCAGCCTTGTAAAGTTCACACTGGTACCTTGTCCACACCTCCCTTTTCCCCACAAGAATACAGGAAACAAATGTTTTTGCAACTCCTTGAAAACGTCTAATGAAACTCCAGTAAATTGTGTGTGATCATTTGCTGTATTTTCATAGAAAATAGGTCAAAAAGTAGAAGTTGAAAATACTTGTAAATGATTCTAGAACACTCCAACAGTGTTAAAATAAGTCAAAATCATGAATAAACAATTTGGAAAGTTGTGTTTCATATTAACCTGAAGTTCTTATAGCATGTGTAAATCCAAAATAATTACGGTGAGATAGTGCGGAAAATCCTTTCTTCATAATTACTACAAGAATATGACTTTGAAACTAGGACAGTTCAGTTCTTTAGTTAAATACTATTAAATATATTAACAACAATAATAATTGGAAGATCTTCAGCTAAAACAAAAAACACGTCAGTATGAAGCATCAACACCGAATGAATAACAAATTACATTTTGTAGTTTATACATTGTAATGCATTAGCTGGTTCCATGCTGATTTATATACTTTTTTTCATTCCAGTAAATACAAGTGGATACAAGTTTGTGTTAGGCAATGCTATAAAAAGAAACCAGTAATTTGTAATGAAGCATTTAATTTTGACATTTATCAGTCAATATTGGATTTTGAATTAAAATTACATTTCAAATATGGATTAGGTAAAATAATAGTTTTGAGATGCCCTCTACATTTCCAATAACAAACAAAGGGGAATGTTAACAAACATCACTAAATCAAGTTTCTCTTATTTCTTGATTATATTACTCTATAATCTGAACCCCTGAGAAAAAACTGCGGACTATACAAGCCTCAATATGGTTCCATCACAGTTTGTAAGATATTTGGCACCCCTCCCCCCCCCAAAAAAAATAAAAAATTGTCATTAAAGGGCAATAACTGCAATAAGAAGTCGCCTGACAATTTTCATGTAGTAGGTAGATCTCAACAATATGAACATTTCTGTCCAATTTTTTCTTTTTACAGTGGTTTTCAAGTTAATAGACAAAACTTGCATTTTACTGTTATGCTCTATTTTCAGCAATGTTGGACATGTTAGTTGGCAAGAGGATCATTGGACACATTTCTTTTTAACTAGATACCCAGGAGTGTTCCAGGATTTTAGGTCGGGGGGCGCAAACTTAAATGTTCGCTGAGCGGAGCGAGTCAATAATTTTTTTGAGGAAAAATTATCGAAATACTCTTCTAGAGTTGGTGCACAACCCATGCTTTGCAAATTTTAGGGGGAGGGGGGGGCCGAAAGGCCCGCAACACCCCCGCCTCAATCCGCCCCTCATACCTCAATTATGGTTGTCGCCAATTTTTGTTATATTTCGCCCAGTAAATTCAGAGAAGATTTTTGTAAAAGTTTACAGAGACAAATGCCATGTGATGAGAAAAACTCACTTATCCCTTTGGGCCAGGTAAGCTAAAAATAGGTCAAGCACAATACATTTTAAACAGAAATTTGCTGCACACTACAACTATTTTTGAAGGAATAAAATACAAAATTGAAGGAAACTTGTTGTTTCAGGAACCAAAGGAATGGCTGTATCATTTCAGTTGACTTGAGGAATGGGGAAACAGAATAAAGTCCCTCATTTGCCTAGTGGAAGGGGAAAAGAATTAACTATGTCCCTAAGTTGACTTGAGGAAGGAGAAGATGATTCAACTATGTCCCTCAGTTGCCTTGAGATAGGGGAAGAAGAATTAACTATGTCCCTAAGTTGCCTTGAGATAGGGGAAGAAGAATTAACTATGTCCCTAAGTTGACTTGAGGAAGGAGAAGAAGATTCAACTATGTCCCTCAGTTGCCTTGAGATAGGGGAAGAAGAATTAACTATGTCCCTAAGTTGACTTGAGGAAGGAGAAGAAGAATTAACTGTCCCTCAGTTGCCTTGAGGAAGGTTGAAAAATAATTAACTATGTCCCTCAGTTGCCTTGAGATAGGGGAAGAAGAATTAACTATGTCCCTAAGTTGCCTTGAGATAGGGGAAGAAGAATTAACTATGTCCCTAAGTTGCCTTGAGATAGGGGAAAAAGAATTAACTATGTCCCTCAGTTGCTTTGAGGAAGGAAGAGAAGAATTACTGTAAATTCAGAAATTATTGCGTGCATTTATTATTGCGATTTTTGAAGAATGGACAAAAATGCTAGATTAATTATTGCGATTGCACGAAAATCTGTATACAGATACATGTATCAGATATCAGAATGTGAGTTCTTATTATTGAGATATTCACCCAGTCGCATTATTCGCATTAATAAAAACCTCGCAATAATTTCTGAATTTACAGTAACTATGTTACTCAGTTGCCTCCAGGCAGGAGAAGACTAAATATTCCCTCAGTTGCCTATAAGAAGGGGGAAAAGATTTAACTATGTCCTTCAGTTGGCTTGAAAAAGGTGGAAAAACAGATTTAACCATGTCCCTCGGCTGCCTTGAGGAATGGGGGAAAAAATTAAATATGTCCCTCAGATGCTTTGAGGAAGGGAGAAAAGATCTAACTATGTCCCTCAGTTGCCTCGTGGAACCAGGAAAAGATTTAACTATGTCCCTCAGTTACCTTGAGGAAGGTGGAAAAAGAATCAACTTTGTCCTTTAGTTGCCTTGAAGAAGGGAGAAAAAAATAATTATGTTCCTCAGTTGCCCTGAGGAAGGAGAAAAACAGTTTGCTATGTCCCTCAGTTGCCTTGAGAGAGGAAGAAAAAAAAATAAACTTAATAATGTCCCTCAGTTGCCTTGAGAAATGATGAATAAAATTAAATACTGTCCCTCAGTTGCTTTGAGAAAGGGAGAAAAGAATTAGCTACTGTGAAAGTACTTTTATTCGTGGGGTACCAATTTTCATGGTTTTCATGGTTGGCTGTAACAACGAATTTAAGTGTCCAACGAAATATAACAACTGTTGTCCAATTCCAGACATGGATAGATCTCCATGTAGGTTTGACTACATGGATAGGGACATATAATATATCGAATATCAGTCAACGCAATATGAACAATATATACTTCTTCAGACCAGATTCTACCCATTTAATCTTTTAAAAACTTAAGCTGTACAACTATTAACTTTTTAATTCTCATGAAAAATAAGTTTTGATTGATAAAAATCAGATGTCCGGTTTTGATATGCGGTGATAAAGTGTTCATTTTATTTTTTCATAATTCTCATCCGAAAAAAAAAAAAATTTCATTTTAGGCTTGCTTTTTTAATTCATAAGAATTCATTCTACAATTCAAAGTACATTTGTTGCATATTCTTATGTAACCGTTTTCATAAAGTGACATGTTTATGGCATAAATTAACACCTTTGATGAATGTAAATCTGTTGATCATTCGATCGTGTGTTAATTAGTGTAATCACTTCGGACTACAGTGTGCAACAATTAAAATGTTCACTTTGCAATTTCCTTCAATTGAGATCATTTGTAAGCATAGATGAATCAGCTAAATTTCGAAAGCAATTTTTTTATTGAAAATATTATGAATGTTGTTAGCAATGAAAGACGTACAAGTGATTGAAAATGAACACCTTTTTTAGCCATGTCCAACAAATCGTTATAAATATATGATTAATTTCACAAATATTCGTTTCAGAAGTCTTCAAGTTCTTGACTTGATTTTTTTTCTCAGAAAACTCAAATCCACGAATTTCAAAAGCCACGAACATGTAACTTTTGCTCAAACCAGGAAAAATTGATACCCACGAATAAAAGTACTATCACAGTATGCCTTGAAGTTGCATTGAAGAAGTGGGAAAAAAGAAGTCATTGAAAGATTATTTCCAGTATTTTGTTCTCATTAAATGCTGAAAAATTTTCAAAATGTGTGCTTTATTTGTCAAGAATTTTGCTATTTATTTTGTTGGATTGCAGTATCAACCATGTCAACAGATTTAACTATAAAACTGCATATTAATTTTTTTGTTTATTTATCAAATTGGCTTCATCCTAAGGATTTTGAGACATTTACATATTTGATGACTAAATGTACCAAGAAATGCATCACTTTTTGATGTATATGCCCTGATCTTATATCTTTATACTGGGAGTTATTATATACAACATAAATGCAGGTGTTAGAAGTATCATCTTTGTAATGTCATATCTGTCAACTGACTCGGATCCTGCGGGTGTGACCCGAGATTTTCACAATTCTGTGGGGCCAACCGGAACACCCGCCGGGTGACCAAATAACCCGGGAATTAACGGAAAATAACCCGTTTTCACTCGGATTCCTTAGCTTCAGACTGATTAGATATAAATTGAATTCAATGAAATACCGGCAAATTCGTAATTCTTCCTGGACAAGAAGTTCAACTAGCTGTGTAAACTCAGCTCAATTGACCCATTTCAGTGCATGGCTTCACTTGACAGCTTTGGTGTCAAACACACTGTTAATTAACACCAATTACCTTAGCTTTAGGTCGTAAATAATTTGTGTATTTCAAAGTTGTTTTAAAAACAATTTGAGTTACTTCCCTTTTTTTGTCAATTTACAATATACTCCTTAAACTTATGGTTTTTTTTTGTAAAAAGATTAAATCTAAAATGAATTGAATGCACAAACATATCAGAATAATACTTTTACTTATTGTTCTACCTTAGAAAAAAATAAAAATTTTGAAAATTACTTTTTTCATCTATACCTCCTTTAATTGTTTAACTTTATTTTATAATACTCTAATATCATCATATGATATGTCCTATTGTCTTTAAAGCTGCACATATCTATGTTAAGAAAACACAAATTGGCACATTTATGTCATGGAATGAATATGAACAGGAATTAAGGCAATGTGGCACAAATCTATCAATGGCTTCTACATGCAATGTAATAATAATATGTACAATTTTAAATTACTTAACCATGTGGACTTTTTTTGGAAACTTTTATATAAACTATAAGAAAAATGTCCCCTAAATACTGAAATTCAGCTCAAAAAAGTTTGTACACATTATGACCTGAGATTTCATTCTTCTATGCAGGTCATCACCTGCATTTTCATTGTCATAGGTTGACAGGTATGGTAATGTTTAATGCCTTCAAAACATTCACTACAGACTTGACAAAAATATTTCTGTCTGCTATTGCAGAGAATTGATCAGTTGTCTAGTTAAATATTTCAAAATAAAAATCTGTATCAGAAAAATATCCTACATGTTACTTTTTACTATTTACTTTATTTTAAACCCCAAAAAACAACTAAAACTGTAGTCTGATTTGAAGTCAGCCCACTGATTGATTGATTGGTGTTTAACACCACTTTCAACACTATTGTGTTATTTTGTGGCGGTCAGTTTTTATATGTGAAGGAAGACAGAGTGCCTGGAGAGAACCACAGACCTTCTGCAGGAAAACTGACAATCCTAGTCAATTAAGATTGGAGTCAAGTGCGTGCACCTGCCCATTCGGGATTCAAACTCACAACCTCAGTGTTGACTGGCTAGTGATACAGTAGTTTGACTACTTAGACCACTTGGCCACCGAGGCCCCAAGTCAGCCCACATAGAAATTGTACTAGTTCCCTAATAATCTAAAAAAAAAAAATTGATAAGGAAGATTTCAAAGAAAACAAGTGAAAATTTCAGTATAAAATATATTATCAGTTTATATCAAGTAGCAATGTCATTTCAAGTAAATGCGGATAGTCATTAGAAATTGACAAAAAAATATTTCTTTATAAAGTGTTGCTATTTTCCATTTTCCACATTGTTTTCCTAACACTGCTAAATAACATAAAAAATCCAACTTTTTGGTTTCAGTTTACAAAGTTTTAATTTCCTTCAATCTTTCCATTGTTTAAAACACTTGCACTTATCATCTACCTCAGGAACCTTTTTCTTTCTCACCAATACCCCTTTTGAACATTATATATAGGTTTAAATACACGGAATAGCAATAGAGAGTTATGATATTGCATATCTAATTGCATTATCATTTCACTATCAGGACACAAACAATTAAGCATCTCCGTGAATGGAAGTAGAGACTTGTTGCAACTTCCAAAGAGTTAAAAAAAAGACATATTCTTGTGCACATTAACTCCAAAGTTATTGTGAAACTGCCTATTCTAGAGGTGGCGTGAATCAGATGTGGATACTAAAAAATTCCAAACATCTTTTAGAGTACATACAATCTAAGACTCTCTCATCTTGCAATAGTATTAAAAAATTTGACTTTTCTACACTTTACACAAGTATTCCCCATTCCAAACTAAAAGACAAATTGAAAGAGTTGGTATTACTTTGTTTCATTAAAAAGAATGGCGAACGTAGATATAAGTATCTTGTCTTGGGGAGGGATAAATCCTACTTTGTAAAGAATCACTCTGATTCAAACAAAAAATTCTCTGAAACTGACATTATCAAGATGCTTGATTTCTTGATTGACAACACATTTGTTACATTTGGAGAACGTGTTTTTCAACAGACTGTCGGAATTCCAATGGGAACCAATTGTGTCCCTCTTCTTGCCGACTTGTTTCTTTATTATTATGAGGCTGACTTCATACAGGAACTTCTTAGGAAGAAAGATAAGAAGTTAGCAATATCCTTTAACTCTACGTTCCGCTATATAGATGATGTTCTCTCACTAAATAATACACAATTTGGTGACTATGTTGAACGAATCTATCCCATCGAACTAGAGATAAAGGATACTACAGATACAGTTAAGTCTGCCTCATATCTTGACTTACATCTAGAAATTGACAATGAGGGTTGGTTGAAAACAAAACTTTATGACGAAAGAGATGATTTCAGCTTCCCAATTGTGAACTTTCCATTTCTATGTAGCAACATTCCAGCAGCGCCTGCATACGGAGTATATATCTCCCAATTGATACGATATTCCAGGGCTTGTGTTTCCTATCATGATTTCCTTGATAGAGGATTGCTGCTCACAAGGAAGCTATTAAACCAAGAGTTCCAAATGGTGAAGTTGAAATCATCCCTTCGTAAATTTTATGGACGCCATCACGAGTTGGTTGACCGTTATGGAATAACTGTTACACAGATGATATCGGATATGTTCCTTATGTCGTAACTACAATACCCTTCCCTTTTCACGAATGTGACTTACTGAATTAGACTGTTTACCGGATTTGTAATAACATAAGCAACACGACGGGTGCCACATGTGGAGCAGGATCTGCTTACCCTTCCGGAGCACCTGAGATCACCCCAAGTTTTTGGTGGGGTTTGTGATGCTTAGTCTTTAGTTTTCCATGTTGTGTCATCTGTACTATTATTTGTCTGTTTGTCTTTTTATTTTTGGCCATGGCGTTGTCAGTTTGTTTTCGATGTATGAGTTTGACTATCCCTCTGGTATCTTTCGTCCCTCTTTTTTAACATGTTATGGTGAAATATGAAAATAAGCTGTTGATAGACTTTATTTTATTTTGATTGTATAATGCAAATGTTGAAACTAAAATGGCAATACCTAACATGTAAACTTTGCAAAACATTCAAAGTCAATGAACCATGATGAGATGCAGGGCCATATAATCTCCATAGACATGAGATATACAAATGTTTGTACAACTAAATACCATTACCTACCACCAGTGGTTCCCCTTGAACTGACTTAATCACACAAACTAATACATTGTTTAAACTGATACAGGAAACAGCAAGCCTTAGTCTCACTTTTTCAATTTCATCAGGGCAAGACAAAAATTAAGTCAAAATCGTCAAATAAAGGGAAATAACTCACAAGAAATAATCCACAGATTTTGAACATATGACCATTATTGTAGAGATGACAGATATCAAGTGATGGCAATAGTTAGCATGGCCCTTTTGTCCAGGACGGCTAAAAACTATCAATATATTAATTACCTTTTCCAATTACAGGTGATGTTGGAGGAATTGGTGGTAGGGTTGGTGCAGCAACTAAAATGAAGAAAGAATATTGTCAGAGCTTATGCCATACAATGCATTCGAATATTTACTTATAGCTTATGAATAACTAACTTTTAAATTATGACTAGCAATAAACTGTTTGGAATTAATGTTGTGTTGATTATCTTGAGTCTTTTAAATGCATGTACAAGTTTTCTCTGTTCATGATGATTAAGATCTTGATAAATTAAAAACACTTTTATTGAAGACCATATGCTTATCTTCAGATATCTTGTGATTTTTTGGGCAGTTGGCCTGCTGTCTCATTGCTATATACTAAACATATCAAATCTTATTGGAAAAAATTTGAGCCATTAGAATCAAATAAAATAAAAGAAGAATGTATCTGAGTACACGAATGCCCCTGCTCAAGCTTTGCAATTTACCAAGTTAAAAAGGAGCATAACTCTAAAACGGTTAATGACTCAAAACCCAAATTCAAACTCTGTCTGCATCTTGTAGTTCTTAGATTTGTGTAGGAGTTTTATAAAATTTGGATGAGACAAACTTAAATTGGAATGCAGAAACGAAAAAAAAATGCAATTTTCAAGTTATAAAGAGGCACAACTCTAGAACAGTAAATGACTCACTGCCCAAATTCACACTGCCTGCTAGTTTTGGTTCTTAGCATTGTGTACGAGTTTCATAAAATTTGCATGAGTCAAACTTAATATAAAGTGTGAAAACAAAAATGTGATGGATGGAAAGGACAGACAGAAGGAATAGATGGATGGAAGGAAAGACAAACGGTCAAGGGTAGCACTCAATGCCCTCGTTGCCATAAAATTCCAACAGCAGAAGTCAATGTTAATATGATGCTTTCATTTCTTAATTCTTTAAAACATTCTGTTGACTTACAAAGATTTATCTCCCTTAATGGTAAGTACCCACTTAAATGTTGTGCAAGGACTAACATTTTATCTTGAGAGGAGAAATGTCATATCCCACTTAAAAATAAGTTAAAATAGCATTTACCAACCTGACTTTCTACAAATAAAGCCTTGTTTGACATCACATCCTTGATCTTCCCATTGTCCTAACTTAGTATCCATAGAAACACAGTCTTCACCATTATCAAGACCATCAGGCTGATCTACATGAAATCAAACTATTTTTTAAGATTATAAAATTATCGAAGCAACATCAAAATAATTTTTCTATTCATCTTATTTTGCTGATTTGGTACAAGATCTAGTATAAAAAGTGTAGGTGTGGCAAGGGCTCATTTTGGCCCCAATTATTAAGTCCATTATTTCAAGATGAAATGTTCCAAATTGATTCATATACATGTGAGAAGGTGAAACATAATGGTTTATACGGAGCTTTTCTTTATCCGTAACACAAAAATTAAGTCACTCTTTGTGAAAGTTGACATAATCTTCTAGATTTTAACTCCAGTTAGACCTAAGAAACATAGATAGCCTGGCTTGAAAAACTAAATTTTTGACTCAAAATAATTCATTTGTATTAGCCATCTTAATGATAAAATATATTTTTTATCGAGGCAGGCACAAAAAGTTTCTTGTCCCAAAAATTGGAATGTTTTTTTTTGTGTCTGGTGGAAAATTAAAATTCATGCTAATATTTTTACATCATAAAAAGACGTACATATGAGGTCATTGTTAAAACAGTTTTAAGGTAGATAGGGTGTCTTCCTCCATCTTCGATTTTGAAATACCAGAAAATAATCGGTCAAGACCTTTAATAATATGTGAAAATTTTGAGAGTAGTGGGTAATTCATGTGTAAGAATTTTCATTTTAATATAGAAAATGACATGTTTTATTATATTTATGGTTGTATTTTACAAAAAACAGAATACTTTTGTTTGATTTAATTTTTTCCAACTTTGCCACATAAGGGGGGGCAACTCAAATGTAAGGGCAGATAATTCAGATAAAGTTACTTTTACAATAGAATGTGTGAGAATTTATCTATTTTATTATGTAGCAAGAAAACGGGGCTGTTGACCCCATTTTTTCTTTTTCTTATATGAAAGTATAACATTAGAGATATCTTCTCATATTTTATCTCAAAATTCTATGCTGTAGTTTTCGTTTTATGGCAGAAAATTGTGTTTTCCATGCATAATCTATACAAAATCTGTCAATTTTGCACAATCTGTAGCATGTAAATAAGCCCTGTGACCCATTCTTTTCATTATTTTTTTCAAAAAAGCATGATATAAACTACATTTTGGCAAATTATTAAAAAATTCTACGGATTATAATTTAGACACCCCATCTACCAAAGTACCAGTTATTTCAAACATAACTAGAGCCTCTAAAGAGCCTGTGTGGCTCAGCTAGATCTATGTACATCTTCAACAATGGATACCTTCAAACATTGTATACGAGAATAGAAATGACAAAAATCTTTTTTGTTCATCTTGCATTGCTGATCCTTTCTTCTGTTTACAGTTTCTCTCCATCTTCTTTATTTTTTGTCCAAAACACAAAAGGGTTTAAAAAAAAAAGCCATTTCAGGGTAATAACTCTTATACAGAGTTCACCAAGATTTTTTTAGATTTTGTCTTGATCACTTTTGTAATTAAATGGTCAATCTTTAATAGTTTGCCAAATAATAGGCAAAAAATGCATAAATTTCCTAAAAAGAAAAAGCATGATAAAGAGCTAGAACTCCAATAAGGGACTTATTTCTGGATCATTCTCTAAAGTGTTTGGCTATAAATTATAGTTTTCAAGATAAAAGGCAAAAACACTAAAAATTGGAAAAAATTGTCAATAAAGTTTAACAATTTGATTTTGGTGGTAACACGTCTTCCAAGCAGCTGAAAGTTTTTTGTCTATCAGCTCTGATAGACATAAATTTGTCATGTGACCATGATGTCATCAACGTTTTTCATGATTTACTCCTTAAAATGGAATTTAGAATTAAATTATAAGGAATGACTGCAACATGTTTTCTGTCTTTTCGAAACAACCCAAAAAATGTGATGCACACTTTTAAATAACCTGCTATGCGGGTTATTCAGTGTGCACCACATTTTTGATGTTATTTCTTCTTAGACAGAAAAAAATATAACAGTCATTCCTTAAATAACTCCAAAAAGGAGTCGACAGACGATTTTGGCCATAAGACTTATTGTAGATCATGTCTTTCTGATCATATTGTACTTTTAAAGTTTCTATTTCATAAATGGGCAATAACTCCAATAAGGAGAAGTCTTGACGATTTGGACATGTTGAATTATTTGTCAATCTTGTCTTGTTGATCATTTTTGTATTTAAAGTTTTTCTATACCTATTACATTTTTAAGATATTAGGCACAATTGAACAAAAAAAAATAAATAAATGGGGAATGTGTCCATGGGACACAGATGATGCCCCCTCTTGCATATCATATAAAAATATAAAGGGACATAACTGAAGAACGGTAAAAGTGACGCTACCCAAATTTGTACTTGATCTGAGTTTTGTGGTAATAAGTATTGTGTATAAGTTTCATAACATTGGGTTGAGGCAAACTAAAGTTAGAGAACGGAAACGAAAAATTCAGCAATTTTTCCATTTGTAAAGGGCATAACCCTAGAACAGTTAAAGTGACACCACCAAAATTCAAACTTGATCTGTATTCTATGGTAATAAGCATTGTGCATTGTGTATAAGTTTCATAACAGTGGGTTGAGGCAAACTAAAGTTAGAGAACAGAAACAAACTAGAGGCTCTCAAGATTTCAGGGCAGATAAATCTAAATCTGATGAACATTTTTGCCACCTGTCAGTTTGCTCTAAATGCTTTAGTTTCAGAGATATAAACCAACTAGAGGCTCTCAAGAGCCTGTGTCGCTCACCTGACTCTACTTTGGTTTTAAAAATCATGTAAAGATAGATAAAAATCATAACAGATACCCAAATAATAATGATTGAGGCCAAATTTGGATTAATATTGGTCCCGTTATTTAATAAAATATCCTGGTGGCCATCTTGAACAGTAAATCAGCAACAAAGTAGCAACACATGGTCAGCACCTCATAAGGAACATTCATGCCATGTTTGGTTTCATTCCATTCAGTGGTACTCTAAAAGAAGACATTTGTATGTATTTCCCATAGGGTCCTATGTTCAACTAAGCCCCCCCCCCCCCTAGCGGCCATCTTGGAGGATGGATCAGCTGCAAAGTAACAAACCTTGGTCAGCACCTCATAAGGAACATTCATGCCATGTTTGGTTACATTCCATTCAGTGGTTCTCTAAAAGAAGACATTTTTATGTATTTCCCGTAGGGTCCTATGTTAAACAAAGTCACCCACTGGCGGCCATCTTGGATGATGGATCGGCTGCAAAGTAACAACACTTGGTCAGCACCTTATAAGGAACATTCATGCCATGTTTTGTTTCATTCCATTCAGTGGTTCTCTAAAAGAAGACATTTGTATGTATTTCCCATAGGGTCCTATGTTAAACTAAGTCCCCTGCTGTCGGCCATCTTGGATGATGGACCGACTGCAAAGTAACAACATTTGGTCAGCACCTCATAAGGAACATTCATGCCATGTTTGGTTTCATTCCATTCAGTGGTTCTCTAAAAGAAGACATTTGTATGTATTTCCCATAGGGTCCTATGTTAAACTAAGTCCCCCGCTGGCGGCCATCTTGGATGATGGATCGGCTACAAAGAAACAACACTTGGTCAACACCTCATAAGGAACATTCATGCCATGTTTGGTTCCATTCCATTCAGTGGTTCTCTAAAAGAAGACATTTTTATGTATTTCCCGTAGGGTCCTATGTTAAACAAAGTCACCCACTGGCGGCCATCTTGGATGATGGATCGGCTGCAAAGTAACAACACTTGGTCAGCACCTTATAAGGAACATTCATGCCATGTTTTGTTTCATTCCATTCAGTGGTTCTCTAAAAGAAGACATTTGTATGTATTTCCCATAGGGTCCTATGTTAAACTAAGTCCCCTGCTGTCGGCCATCTTGGATGATGGACCGACTGCAAAGTAACAACATTTGGTCAGCACCTCATAAGGAACATTCATGCCATGTTTGGTTTCATTCCATTCAGTGGTTCTCTAAAAGAAGACATTTGTATGTATTTCCCGTAGGGTCCTATGTTAAACTAAGTTCCCTGCTGGCGGCCATCTTGGATGATGGATCGGCTACAAAGTAACAACACTTGGTCAGCATGTCATAAGGAACATTCATGCCATGTTTGGTTTCATTCCATTCAGTGGCTCTCTTAAAGAAGACATTTGTATGTATTTCCCATAGGGTCCTATGTTAAACTAAGTCCCCCGCTGGGGGCCATCTTGGATGATGGACTGACTGCAAAGTAACAACACTTGGTCAGCATCTCATAAGGAACATTCATGCCATGTTTGGTTCCATTCCATTTATTGGTTCTCTAAAAGAAGACATTTTTATGTATTTCCCATAGGGTCCTATGTTAAACTAAGTCCCCCACTAGCGGCCATCTTGGATGATGGATCGGCTACAAAGTAACAACACTTGGTCAGCACCTCATAAGGAACATTCATGCCATGTTTGGTTTCATTCCATTCAGTGGTTCTCTAAAAGAAGACATTTGTATGTATTTCCCATAGGGTCATATGTTAAACTAAGTTCCCCGCTGGCGGCCATCTTGGATGATCGATCGGCTACAAAGTAACAACACTTGGTCAGCACCTTATAAGGAACATTCATGCCATGTTTGGTTTCATTCCATTCAGTGGTTCTCTAAAAGAAGTCATTTGTATGCATTTCCCATAGGGTCCTATGTTAAACTAAGTTCCCCGCTGGGGGCCATCTTGGATGATCGATCAGCTACAAAGTAACAACACTTGGTCAGCACCTCATAAGAAACATTCATGCCATGTTTGGTTTCATTCCATTCAGTGGTTCTCTAAAAGAAGACATTTTTATGTATTTCCCGTAGGGTCCTATGTTAAACAAAGTCACCCACTGGCGGCCATCTTGGATGATGGATCGGCTGCAAAGTAACAACACTTGGTCAGCACCTTATAAGGAACATTCATGCCATGTTTTGTTTCATTCCATTCAGTGGTTCTCTAAAAGAAGACATTTGTATGTATTTCCCATAGGGTCCTATGTTAAACTAAGTCCCCTGCTGTCGGCCATCTTGGATGATGGACCGACTGCAAAGTAACAACATTTGGTCAGCACCTCATAAGGAACATTCATGCCATGTTTGGTTTCATTCCATTCAGTGGTTCTCTAAAAGAAGACATTTGTATGTATTTCCCATAGGGTCCTATGTTAAACTAAGTTCCCCGCTGGCGGCCATCTTGGATGATGGATCAGCTACAAAGTAACAACACATGGTCAGCACCTCATAAGGAACATTCATGCCATGTTTGGTTTCATTCCATTCAGTGGTTCTCTAAAAGAAGTCATTTGTATGCATTTCCCATAGGGTCCTATGTTAAACTAAGTTCCCCGCTGGCGGCCATCTTGGATGATGGATCGGCTACAAAGTAACAACACTTGGTCAGCACCTCATAAGAAACATTCATGCCATGTTTGGTTTCATTCCATTCAGTGGTTCTCTAGAAGAAGTTCAAAATGTAAAAAGTTTACGCCGACGACGGACGACGCCGGACGACGGACGACGGACGCCAAGTGATGAGAAAAGCTCACTTGGCCCTTCGGGCCAGGTGAGCTAAAAACTGCATTTGACCCCTATGTTCTATTTTTAACCATGTCGGTTAGGAACGTATAATGTATTATCAACAAATGATATTTGATTCAGTAATTGTTGATCGCAAGCTTATTAACTTTCGAGTTTGCTGCCAAGGTTTACCGGATTGTGACATTGATAATCAATCAACAAAGAGCACATGGAGCAAGTGACAAATAAGTGGATTAACTGTTATCCATGTTAGTTGGCAGGAGGGGGCATGGGACACATTTTTTAAGCTAGTTACCCCAATGATGATTGTGGACAAGTTTAGGTAAATTTGGCCCAGTACTTTCAAAGGAGAAGATTTTTTTTAAATTTAACAGATGACGACAGAGGACGAACACCAAGTGATGATAAAAGCTCACTTGGCACTTTGGGCCAAGTGAGAAAAAAGTATCAGCAAACCTTGCATCCAATGTAGAAAGGAGAATGGCGAACCATCAGACCATCTCCAGCCTTCATCTGCTCCCCGACAATTAGCACCTATCCACATTGATCTGAAATTACTACTTAGCAACCGTCCTATCAAAATGAAATGTAATATAACAATTGTATGTATTTAATACTTTCTTAACAAAATATTAATTAGACAAAATATTAATTAGACATAGTCAATGCTATTCTCCTGTTCCCTGTTTCTTCATTGTAGATGTTTTGGTGCAGTACTTGTTGCTCTTTTGTATTTTATGTATTGTTTTGTAGATTGTTGTTTTAATTTTTTGCCGTTGTTTTGTTGGTCTCTATTGGACTAACAAGTTTTGAATCTCTCTTGGGTATCTTCTGCCTTTATTTAATCGCACAACTTATCTGTTGCTAAGAAATTAATATTACACGAAATAACAGTAACTAAGGTATTTTTTTAATGTGTGTGCACAACTTTCAAACGAATTTGAATGCATATGTCAAATAGGAAGTGTGTGTGTGATGGTTCTGAGAATGTATCACATGGTACAGCTTATTTAGATGGAATTTCAAACAAAATAAACAACAGGACAAATATGTGTAAATGTGAGTGACTCTTCTTTATTCCATAAACAGGAAGATGAAGACAAAAGGATGTGAAAATGCATCACATGGTTCAGCATAACATAATAAATAAACCATATATTGTAATCAATTTGATATCAAATATATAAAAAAATATTGTGATAAGTAAAACTTACCAGCGAGGTAAAGCTGTTCATGAGTTGATGTGATACTAACTAGCTTTCCACCCAACATTTGACATTTTGTTCTTGCTTCCATCCAGCTTGATAACCGATTATCAAAATGATAACAAACATCAGGTATAGGTGAATCTTCCCAAAATAACCCACATTTTTCACTCCATGTCTTAGCAGCAGTTGTCGTAACTAAAATTATAAAGAAAAAGAACATGTGTTCATAGGACACCTTGTTGCACTCCCGTTATCACATTTCAACATGAACTGCAAAATCTGGGACAAAACCTTAATTTTGCATATATCTCTAAAGTTCACATCATAATATATATATGGTATATGGTAATTAAACTAACTTAAACCAAAACTGTTACCAATGTACGAATGGGCAGCAAGATTTTGTTTTTCATTGATCTCGTCTTGCTGTTCCTATTTACTGTTTACATTTTTTCTTTACCTACTATAGGTCTGGTCAAAAATGCCAAAAAATGGTACAAATACCCGGTAGTCAATTAAGGACAATAACCCCCATCGGGAGTCGACAGACGATTTCAGAAATATTGACAAATTTCTAGGGTCACAGGGTCACTTTTAAGGGGGTTTAAACTACCAAATGACACCAGCAATAAATAATATAAGTAGTTGACCAACTATTTCCACATTGACTTATGAGTAGATCTTGTTTTGCTTGTTTTTGTTATATAAAATTTCTATTCATCTATTATATTTTTCAAGTTAATATGCAAAATAAAAAATTTTCTTAAAAATTGTCATTTAAGGGCAATAACTTCGAATGGCACTTTAGTACACACCAACTTATTTGTAGCTCTTGTCTTGCTGATTATTTGTGCCTTTTACAGTTTCTCTCTATTACAGTTTTCAAGAAGATAGGCAACTTTGAAAAACAAATTTGGAAAAATTGTCATTAAAGGGCAATAACTACTATAAAAGTCATCTGACAGTTTTTGTGTAAATAAACAGTTGGTAGATCTCTGAACATTTCTGCTCCTGTCAGATTTTCTTCAGTTCAAAATAATAGACAAAACTTGCATCTTACACCTATGCAATATTTCTATTTGGCCCATTAGTTTGCAAAAAAGATTTTTGTCAAAGTAAATGGACAACAGCAACGACATGGGATGACAACGAAGGAGGGAGGATGGACGCCACGTGATGAGAATAGCTCATTTGGGCCTTTTGGTCAGGTGAGCAAAAGTCAAAAAATTGGTGAAAGTCTAAAACCTTACCTGCAATTGTTGTAGCAGTAGTGGGGATGGCTGGTGTAACTGCTCCAGCTAAAACCAAAGAAGAAATATATAATGACGCTCAATATTTTAAAGACTTCTTGTGCTGAATATGGTCCAATGATTTACTCAATCCAAAAATAACTTTTTTTACCATTTTATAAGATAATTTTTTTCCAGTATTCATGTCTATCATGGCATCTGATCTCAAGTTTTACAATAAACCTCAAATTTTTTTTCAAAGTCTTATATTAATTTTCCATGGGTAAATAATTGTACATGTTGTATGTCTAAATTTTTTAATGATATAACATTCTTCTGGTCAAATAAATATTCAAAGAGTTACATACCGCAATATGGTATATCACAATATTCCCATCTTTGGTTTGCATCAGTTGTATAGCACCATGGACCATATGGCTCACCATCTGCGTTACGACAGAAGTTCTTCTGATCAGATAGTAGATCACTATAGCCATGCTTATGAGGGACTTGCAATGACCAAGCCTGGCATGTACGACCTGTGTTAGTTTGACTAATAGTTCCTCTATAAATCTTACCCATCTGATCCGTTCTACACTCTTGGACTATAAAAAAAAAAAAATTTCAGTCACTGCAACTTCTATATTTCAAAGATGTGGGGTTTGAAAGTAAGAGCCGAAACAATTTGTGATGGACAGCCACATTGTACTGTCAAATATATTTGGGAATTCCTGTTATCCTTCATATATCCAACTATGTAGAAGCTTCCAAGAGAGACACCAAGCATTAGCATATACCAAGTTGTAAACAGCAGCAGGTGATAAAAGGATTATTGACAAGCAAGATTGTACCAGTAATTATAATAATGACAAGCACAGATTTGACTTTAAGAAGGAATAAAAAGCATGCATATGTTTCACAGGATATGCAACTGTCATCTTAAGCCAGTTAAGGTATATAAAGCATGAATGGAATTCAACAAGCAATCAGAGTTTTTGACAGAGAGTACTGTTTTCTTTTCAACAATCAATGAACTCTGTCAAATGATAAGGTTCATGCACTAGTAAGGAACATTGAAGAATTCACATTAAACAAGAATGTGTCCATAGTACATGGATGCCCCACTCACACCATCATTTTCTATGTTCAGTGGACCGTGAAATTGGGATCAAAACTCTAATTTGGCATTAAAATTAATAAGAGCATATCACAGGAAACATGTGTACTAAGTTTCAAGTTGATTGGACTTCAACTTCATCAAAAACAACATGACCAAAAACTTTAACCTGAAGCAGGACAGACAGATGGATGGATGGACGGACGGACGCACAGACTGAAAAACATAATGCCCCTAGGTGGGGCATAAAAATATACACCCCATCATTTAAAATTTTTGATAGAGACACTTAGTACAATTACTTAACTTATAGTATCGTGAATGGAACGCCAGAACGGTCTTATTATGCCCATTTTCTTTATACGAGCCTCGTCGGATAGAAATTGATCTGAGGCCAGGCTTAAAAATATTTCAGTTTGCCCTTACCCGACTTATCAGTAAGACACATGGGTATGTAGGTAGGGTTTTTTTTTTTTTTTTTTTTTGTGAAGACAAAAAAACCTCCATTGAATCTTTCTAAACTTCCTGTCAGATAAGATAACTTCAGAATTACATAGTAATGTGCGTCACCTTGATATATAATGACTGGTGTATTGATCATAGCTTTTTCCATTTTTCATCTGCTTCAAAATAACTTGGACAACATTCTGTACTGAAATGTGTTTTAAAAAGATTATATATCTTTTGTTATTCATAACACCAATACAACCTCACACCCCATATTGCCATATTAGGACAAGACACTATTGTAGTTATTTGGCAGTTAAAGCTTGGTAATAATAAATCTTAAGATGCATTTATTTAATATAATCAAGTATAACAAGAATGTGTCCATAGCTAGTACACAGATGCCCCACTCGCACTATCATTTTCTATGTTCAGTGGACCGTGAAATTGGGGTCAAAAATCTAATTTGGCATTAAAATTAGAAAGATCATATCATAGGGAACATGTGTACTAAGTTTCAAGTTGATTGGACTTCAACTGCATTAAAAACTACCTTGACCAAAAACTTTAACCTGAAGCAGGACAGACGAACAAACGAACGAACGGATGGACGAACAGAGGCAGAGACCGAAAAACATAATGCCCCTCTACTATCGTAGGTGGGACATAAAAATGGTAAATAAATATATGAATATATTTATATTTAAATTCTTTGTCACTAGTTATTACGACTGATCTGCTATCATCAGGGGTCCAATTGGCAATGTTATGTTAAATTCTTTAACCTTTATCTTTTAAGCATATCTCCAAGACTTTTGTTTACATTGAAAACTTATACACATTGCACATCAAACTGCAAAAAATGCCAGTGTTTTAGAATAATTTTTTTTGTATTTTATATGTACATTATATTGGTTATATTAAGTTATTAAAACTAAAGTAATTTTGTCTTTTTCCTTTTAAGTTTCTATGCTGCAAAAACTATGTATGGTCAACTGATAAAGCATCAATAATATTATCATCTATCTCAACGTTATCATAGCCCTGATCTAATAAATTTCCCTTTGAAATTAGTTAGATTGTGAATTGTGTTTTGGTCATTTGTTTCTTACATTGTATCCCCTATCTTATATCCAATGTTCTCACCCTAGGAATATTTTTTTTTGGCCATAACTTTTGCCATGAAGAATTCAACAGTGGAAAGAAAATAAAAATCAATGATTTAATTTATTATTTTACTCTTCAACAAAAAATCAAATAAGAAAATCAAATCAAATCAAATCAAAATAACATTTTTTTTTAATACTTTCACTTAATTGACTTTTAATTTGAAATGATGATAGATGGACTCAGCTGGTACAATTTTGATGCATATTTGGACTCACTTTTTGTTTAGAAAATGGTGAGTCCAAACAGATTTTAATGATTCCAGGACTCATGAACTCGTCTTAATAAGGACCCTGAAATCCTCGAAATACATGTTGGGACAGCTGTTCTGATGCAGACACAGATAGAATTTGTTTCATTAATGTAAAAAGTTGAGTCAAACTTTTTTTTCATATCTTGAAGGTAAGCTTCTAGCTGTGCAAGTTTCATAACTGTTCATGAGGGTTTACAAATTTATCATGTCAAAAAAAAAAAAACTAATCCCAGACTGTCCATAAGTGTTTATTGCAAAAAAATATGAAGTCCATCTTTCAGTTGATTACTGAAAGATGAAAAAACAAAATTTCAAAATTTTGCTTCAAAAAGACAAATTAATTAAGTTTCATAAAATTCTATGAAGGTTTGAAAAAGTAATTGATGCTGGACAAACGTAAACCCAGACTGTACATTTGTATATACATTTGTACATATAAACTGCATATTAACGTGTCCTTTTATCAGTAAAATACGGAAAAATGAAATAAAAAAAATCTCATTATTTTGATCTGGATCTTTTGATCATAAAAAAGCTTCTGCCCATATTTCTTAAAATTTCAAGAAGTTATGACAAAGATATTGATTGATGACTGAAAACTTATACGGTTACCACAAACTGTATATCAAGTCCATTTATCAACAACAATACGGGAAATAATATATTCAAAATTTTGATCTGGATATTGTTCTTTGGTTATAAATAAGCTACTGTCCAAATTTCATAAAATTCTATGAAGGTTTGACAATTAAAGTCACGGATGTCTAAACAAAAAAATGAACAACAAAGAGACTGGACATAATTATTAAATGTTGGTGCTAGAATTGCTAGGACTCCCTTCCGTGGCATAAATGTGACAGGCTCGACAATAAGGAGATGTGGAGTGATTGCCAATGTGACAACTTTCCACCAGAGACCAAATAACATAGATATCAGCATCTATAGATCACCTTACAGCTTCAACAATTTGTATTCGTTCTTATCGTAATCATGTTCATTGACCTTAACAACAACAAAAGCACATCATATAAGGACGTTTTGACATCATATAATGAAGTTAACTGAACCACATCATATAATGTTACAAGCACATAATATAATGACACAACCACATTATATAAAGATGTTTGCACATCATATAAGTATATTTGCACATCAAATAAGTATATTTGCACATCATATAAGGATGTTTGCACATCATATAAAGGTAAATACACATCATATAATGAGAGTTTTGGCGTTCCATAACCGTGCATTTCTTTAAAGTGATACGAGATTGAAATTGAATATTAACGACCTATTTTCACATGTTTGTAAGTATGTGATGTGTATGTGTACAAGGTTTCCAACAGTAAATACATTTAGACTTAAACAGAATTTGAACTGATCATCTAAGATTAAAAGCTTAAGGTAAATACTTCAGACATACAAAAACATATTACAAACACGAGTGCACATGCTGAAATGTATTGCCTGCGTTACTTATGATTGAATTTACGTTGAAAGTCTGTAATATGAAGGTTTTACTACAAGTATCACATAATGTGAACATTATCAATTTTCTATGAAAATGATGTCAAGATAAGATGAACCATGCCAGACAGTCATGTACACCTTACAACCATTCCATACACCAAATACAGTTGACCTATTGCTTACAGTAAGTGATATACTGACATAACCACCCCCTTTCATAGACCAATGAACCATGAAATTGAGGTCAAGGTAAGATGAAACCTGCCAGTCAGACATGTTCACCATACAATCATTCCATACAAATATAGTTGACCTACTGATTATAGTATCCGAGATATGGACTTGACCAGGTAACTCTAGCCTTGATCACTGAGGCATGAAATGTGGTTGAGGTCAGGTGAACCCTACCCGACAGACATGTAGACCTTGCAAGGAACCCATATACCAAATATAGTTATCCTCTTGCAATTAATAAGTGAGTATTTAACTACTAAAAAAAAATTGTTTTTCAAGCAGTTATTGAACCATGAAAATGAGGTCAAGGACAGTGGCCATATGAAAGACGGAAACTTCGTAACATAAGGTATCTGCATACAAGGTATTTCGAGCATACAGGTCTTATAGGTTCTGAAATATAAAGCTTTATACAAATAATTTACACTGTAAATTATTGTATAGCTTTTTAATTAATATAATTATTATTATTTAAGCTATTTAGTCATTTATTGTGAGACCTTTGACAGACATTTTGCATAGAAAAAACAACTAAGGATTCAATATCTAAAAACTAAACTAAAATAAGTAGAGGCAACAGTTATAACATGCCCTAATGTTTCAAGACTATATCATCTTATTTATTTATCAACAAAATTAACATAATTTAGAACGGCTTAAAGAATTTTACTATATCTGCAAGTTCAGGGGTCAAATAAAGGCTCTTATCATACCTCCTCCTGTAGTATATTGCAACATACAACCAGTAATCAATTCATGTGACATACCCATTGTTTTAGGATCAAACACAGCAGCAGATGTACTGTTTGAACATCCTAATGTGTCCATGATCTGAGACAGACCAACAACCTGGGTATGGTAATTAAAATGCTGCTTGCACTGATCATGCTGCGCTTGTAGACACTTCACTCTTGTTCTAATTGTGATACAATGTGGGGCTTCAGAATAACGTTTGGCAGCTTGAATCATTGCAGGGCTTAGGTTCTCAAATTCTTTTGCTTGATCAAACAGGTCTTCACACCACTCCAATCTACAGGATTCTTCTAAAAGGAGTAAGTTTGGTAAGTGTCATATTTGGCCCTGAATATTACGTCTATTTTTATAAGAGAAAAATTATTTCAAATTGATGAAAAGACACATAAGTAAGTGAAATAGAACTCTTTTTTGGCAAGCTTTTATCATAATGCCTTAAAGTTTTATAACCAAAATAGTAAATAGGCAACAGCCGAGATTTCGGTGAAATTTGACAAAATCGTCTGGATGAAAATGTTCTAACAAACAAAATGTTAAAAGATCTTTTTGCCAAAAAATTCTATATCTTAAATAGTCAATGCATTAGTTATGATTCATTGTGATATTGGTCAATACATCCCAATATGAAATATTAGCTAGAAATATGGGCCATATTAGTGCCTCAATGAATCTACTCCTTTGTAAAAGATCTAATTATTTCTGGAAACATGAGTCACATATTCTTTTGTGAGGAAAATCTATGTGTTAAGCTTTTTAAATACTTAATTTTCACAACCTTCAGCAACAATCAAACTTGTACTAAAACTTAACGTGAACTCATAAGAGGGTACCCTGTAAATTTTATTATACCCCCTAGAACTTGTTGGACAGGGATAATATACATTTATGCTGCTTACCCTTCCGGAGCACCTGAGATCCCCCCCAGTTTTTGGTGGGGTTCGTGTTGCTTAGTCTTTAGTTTTCTATGCTGTATCATCTGTACTATTATTTGTCTGTGTCTTTTTATTTTTGGCCATGGCGTTGTCAGTTTGTTTTCCATCTATAAGTTTGACTGTCCCTCTGGTATCTTTCGTCCCTCTTTTATGCACATCCTAATGTTGCATTTTACAACAACGTAAATTATATTTCTGCTGTTTGCAAAGAGTTGTGCTTGTGAGAGACTATTACCAAATATTGCAATACTGAAGGATTGTTGAAAGCCCTACCATGACCTATAGCTAAGAACATCCTTGTCAATTAGGAGACAGTAATGTATCAATGGCAACCATACAATTTTCTTATTTTATACAAGTAAGTTTAGTTATTCCCCTTTACATGTAGGACCAGGATTATCTTTCTTTAATCACATCAACAGGTTGTGCTCTACAACTGACTGTCCCTCTGGTATCTTTCGTCCCTCTTTTATGCACATCCTAATGTTGCATTTTACAACAACGTAAATTATATTTCTGCTGTTTGCAAAGAGTTGTGCTTGTGAGAGACTATTACCAAATATTGCAATACTGAAGGATTGTTGAAAGCCCTACCATGACCTATAGTTAAGAACATCCTTGTCAATTAGGAGACAGTAATGTATCAATGGCAACCATACAATTTTCTTATTTTATACAAGTAAGTTTAGTTATTCCCCTTTACATGTAGGACCAGGATTATCTTTCTTTAATCACATCAACAGGTTGTGCTCTACAACTGTGTATCATTTACGGGAGAGACTTTTACAACATATTGCAAAATTAAAGAAGTAAATATGATTATCTCCCCTTTAACATCTAGAACTTTATTCCTTTTTAAAAGTACATCCTCAGGTAGTATTCTACAAATGTGTCAAGTTTCTTCAATATCTGTACAGCTGTTAAGAAGTTATGCTTCAAAATCTGTTGAGGAGGAGTTGTGCTTACAAACCTGTTGAGGAGTTGTGCTTACAAAGCTGTAAAGGAGTTATGCCTACAAAGCTGTTAAGGAGGAGTTGTGCTTACAAAGCTTTTAAGGAGGAGTTATGCCTACAAAGCTGTTAAGGAAGAGTAATGCTTACAAAGCTGTTAAGGAAAAGTTAAGCTTAAAAAGCTGTAAAGGACGAGTTATGCTTATAAAGCTGTAAAGAACGAGTTATGCTTATAAAACTGTTAAAAGAGAGATGTGCTTAAAAAGCTGTTGAAAATGAATTATACTTTCAAAGCAGTTTAATAAGTGTTACGCTTACAACAGCTGTTAAGGGGGAGTTGCCCTACAAAGCTGTTAATGGAGCCACGCTAAAAATACAGTTAAGGGGGACTTACGCTAAAAAGTAACAAGGATAGGCAGGTTTCTTCCTAAATAACCCCTATCCCTCCCCTCCCCCCCAAAAAAAAAATTGTAAAAAAAAAATTACAGGAAGACCTCTGGAAAGTAGTGGTTTGAGGGAGCTATAATTTTAAATAAGAGAAAAGGGTCTGTTACTTTTGCAAAACATATCAACTCAAGCAATGGAATATGATCAACTTTTTATAATGATGAAACGTTCTATTAAGTATGAAACCTATACAGCTTTAAAATTTTACAAGCCTACAACTTCTTCCAATAACATTGAATGAAAATGGAAGCTTAATCTGATCAATTGCACATCAGGATGGACTCGATAATTTACCAAGAGACAAAATGAAAATTCTCCAAGGAACAATTGTTATGATGGCAAGATTGTGATCATAACTATGGCTTTATATTGCAATATGTTGGAACAATTTAAATAATTTGACACAATTCCTGTCCTAGAAATTGGGAGGCATTGTTGAATATATTCCTCACTAGACAATTAACTTACCTGGTACAGCAGTTGAAACACCTGGCTCAGTAATAGCTGCATTTGTTGTTTTTGTAGTTGTTGTTGTTGTTGCTGGAGCTGTTAAAAATTACTTCAAATTAAATTTATAATTTACAATTATTCAAATTTTTTTCGAAGAAAAGATACAAAAAGTTGTCTTCTCTTAGATCTCAAGACTAAATTTAATTTATTTACCATCATTTGCACTTTAATTATGACTCTTCTGAAAGAACAGAGTTCCAATGTTCCCCACATTGCACATATTTTATCTGTCCCAAGGGCAAAAACTTTTTATAAATATCTTGCAGAAATGAAGGCTTGAAAAAGCTTACAATGCAATTTTCAATATAATTAATATTTACAAGGGGCATAACTTTTTTAAAATTAGTAGATTGACACTGATTTTTGAAGTTGTCCCAGAAATTGATTTAAGTATAACAAGAAATGTAAGTTTTCATATAATTCATATTTCCATGAGGCATAACTCTTTAATAAATAATTGATAAAATTGCACATGTGAGAGCTATAGACGGGTTTATCTATAACTAGCATAGAAAACATGGGCTCATCTATTAATCTCTCACATGACCGATCCGCCATTATGATCGTGAAAAATAAAGGACGTGCATTAATCAAAACATTATCGATTTTTTGTTTACATTTGTATTTCTTTCATTTTCGGATTTATTTTATTATGGATAGTGTCGGTAAGAAAAGGTTGAGACAATTCTTGTGCAGATAATAGTGGTACAAAATAATCGTAAAAAACGTCAGATGTGGAAAAAATCAATAGTTGAATAACACAACGAGTTGCACATTGTCTGCCCTTGTTTGATTCCACATAAGTTTGCCGTCTGACGAGCCAACAAAACTTGACTGGATCAAAGCTTTAAACAGAAAAACATTTTTCTGGTTGGTGCGCCGACTGCACAAAATCCATTTCCTAAATAAAACTTGACTATGACAGTAAAGTAACACCTGGCTAAGGATTTTTATAATGATCACAAGACGACATGTTGATACATCAACTATGAAAAAAACTTAAATTAATCTATGAAAATGAATCTGATGACGACAGAGCATCTGTCTTTTTTTGTCTTGAACCTCTAAACATTTCTGTATCCACTCATTCATAGTATGTATCACATTTCGGACCTTACATTGATTACGTGCTACGTGTACAATGTTTCGAGTTCTTTTGGAATAATATTCCAGGTAACTCTCTTTTAAAGGAGGTCGTCCTTTGTTTATTTATTTATTTGTTTATTTATTATTGTATGTTTTATTTAATTGTTTTACCGTTCTTAATGTAAGTTTTGGAATGGATTACTAATTTTTGTAATATAAGTATGTTTGATATAGAATTCAGTACACATTTCTTATTGTCAGACACAACTCAGACAAAAAAAATGTTAACAGAGGAGAGGAGAATGGAGTTCAAAGTTGAATAAAAGGGTGGACGACGTCAGCATGATTGACAGTAACGCCGTATTGTATACCTGTGTACCGAAGGAAGTTTTCTTTACTTTAGTGGAATTACTGCACGAATTTAATTTTCAACTCAATATTGCAGATCAGCTGTTGCTCATACTGATAAGGTTAACACTTAATTTGATGTTTCGTTAATGGGGACGTAGCTTTCATATTTCACTAAGCTTGTAAATCATTTTATTCTTGGAGGCCAGTTCTTGCTGAGAACCTTAAATGTTTTACAAACAGTTGTATCCATAGACATATACCAGCAAAACTTACTATTTCCCTTGCCTATATTCCTAGACTTAATGGTCCATATATGTAGCTCTTTGTGCTTTAAGCCAGTATATATTCACTTTACTTTTCTTTATTCGACGTATACAGTAATTTCTGTTGAAACTTGATTTGACCTTTCTTCGAAAGATTTTTCTGTGCATAAATTTTAAAATTTAACAAATCTATATATTATCAAGGATTTTTCAAAGGACTTAAAAAGGTAATAAAATAGTTTACTAGAAATTTCGGCAGCGTCTATAATGCGACTCCCCGAAATTCCGACAGTTTAGTAGTACGACGTTCCGATATAAAATCCCTAATGTAATACTGTATTTCACTGTATTATATACATCGGGGATTTGTACAAGAGTCTAATATAGATTCAGGATGAAAATATACGAGACCACTGTTGTTTTTATTCGGTTTTTTGTGCCGCGGGGAGGAGGGTTGGCAAAAAACTATGAATGACGCTTGTAAAACACAACTAGCACTGCTTTGAATTTACACTTTGGCGAAACTTTTTGTGGTTTAAAGCCATTCATTTATGTTAAGCACGGGGGCATGATGTTATACTACGCATATTAGTAGTTTTATGTTTTACAGGGCCATCGAGCTAACTTTCTGCAAAAGAAATTATAGTCGAACACCTAAAAGCTATATGATACATGAGAAAGTTAAAAAATTATTAAGCCCATTTTAATTGGAAGCTAAGTCCACATGGTCTGACACATTGATAGCATAGTGCAATTCATGTGTGCGGAGACAAAAATAAGACAAAAAAGTCACTCAATTTTGAGCAGTATACGTGCGTCGCACGACAAGCACAGAACTCTCGTCTCAGTGAAAAAGTATATTCCCGAAACGTTACATGTCAATAGGTATATTTTTTCAGAGACAAGTTACCAAGAGACCGTCGCCGGAGGAAACGCCCTGTTGGAATATTGGACTGTTGGACTTGAGGATTTTTCGAATTTTATGACTGTCTGATTATAGGTCTGACAACAGAAATTTCTATGATTTGATAAAATTGCACCTGGTGTTTCTGATATCACATTCTACCCATTTTCATCAGGTACCCTAGCCCAATGTTTTTTTTTATTTACACTCATTATCAATTAATATTACTTAGTAATTATAATCGATATGTAACCTGGGATTAGTATACTTTAGTCAATATATTATGTCCAGGGTGTAACGTATCAATTTCATTTCTAGGTCGCTACACCTGGCCTGCAATACACTTATGATTTTAATGTCCAATCCTTAACCAATTATTGTATTATTTATAACATTTATTTAAGTTTGCCAAGGTCAAGTACGGCTTTGCATTCTTGTGTTTCCGTTAAGCAATTAAAGGCGGGCTGGGAAATATATGATTAGCTAGTTTATATCTTTTGCACAACTGAAATGGCGACCGCTACTACAACGACATCTAGGAGTTGCATCACAAACTAAGGCAGATAATCAGAAAAACCTGTCTATAACAAGACCTGACGGACGGACAGATGCTCAGTATTTCTACATTCCCTGCAATGCGTCAATCAGGGACATATACAGTGCAAATCCCTTTTCTTAATAAGGTATCAATTTTAACACACTCTTTCAACATATTTTATTGTCCCAATACAACAACAAAAGGATCACTTATAAGTTTTTTTCATTTTGTCACCTTTTAAGACAATAAAATATGTTTAAACAATCATATAATTTTGCACATTTAAACATACCGTTGAGATTTCAAATTGAATAATTTGAGACCTTGACCTTTAGAATATAATCAAGTCTATGCTTGACACAGAATTCTAATTTTTTTTTTAAATTAAAGCAATGCTATTATTTGATAATTACTTGTAGTAGTAGTAGGTGGAGCCACTGTTGTAGTTGTGAAACTTGTTGTAGCAGGTACCTCACATACAACTCTAAGTGTTCTATTACATGGGAAGTTTCTATTCCATCTACCATTATCTCCTGTGAAAGTAGAAATCAAAATTCAATTGATATACAATATTTGTGGAATATTTATTTTCCTACTTTTTGTGGGAGGGGCTCAACTATAAAATTAAGTGAAAGTCAGCTAAGACTTGTCCCCCTGTCCTTTATTTTTATCGTTATTTGTCTGGCTTTTACAGATGATAGTTTGGTGGCTACTTTACATCCAGCAGTAAAAATACATCCTTTTAAAAAACAGAGGCAAAAGATGCCAAAGGGATATTCAAACTATAAGAAGAGAATAAACTGGCAACACCATGGCAAAAAAGAAAAGGACCAAAAGGCAAACAACAGTACTGTCAATTCAGAAATTATTGCGTGCATTTATTATTGCGAGTTTGCCATTTGAGACTAAAATGCGATTTAAATTTTTGCGATATTGAGAACAATCCTGTTTAATTCATATAAAAATATCAAAATGCGAGTTTAAATTATTGCGATTATAACGCTGTCGCATTTTTTCGCAATAATAAAAACATCGCAATAATTTCTGAATTTACAGTATACAAAATATAGAAAACTAAAGACTTATTAACACAAAACCAACCAAAAACCGGGGAAGATCTCAGGTGGTCTTGAAGGGTAAGCAGATCCTGCTCCACATGTGGCACACGTCGTGAAAGGCAATAATTAGATATGAAAATACCCTGCATGGTACTAGACCAACATACTAAGTCAGATTTTTAACTAGTGAGGAACTTGCTACCACACAAGCTAACAATCCGTGGGAAGACATATCATTCTATCTACAAACCAACAGGGTACTCCTCCTACTCCTAAAATCTGTGTACTTGTAGGAGGAGAAGAAAATTAAAATTTTTTTCGTTTGTTTGTTTGTTTGTTTGACCTAGCCATCAATCAAACTTACAACTCCAACACTCAAGGCCAGCACACTATCACAAGATCATTGAGGCAATTATTATACTTTTGTTTTCAGCAACAATCTTCTTTTTCTTGTGCTATAAATCATGATGGAAAAATGGGTAAAAATTTTACAAAAAATTGCTTTGCAGAAATGTCTGAGTCTTCCTAAGAAGCTGATTATTACAGAGTTCTTGAAAAGTGGTGTTCTGTAGGACCTGCACATTTTCTTAAAGGACCACAAGGGTAAAAAAAAAATTTTGAGAACTCTTGATTACATGCCATTCCAAATGATATAAGCAGAGATTGTCCATGTTTTGGTATAGAAAACAAAAACAATAAAATGCTTCGCTGAGCGCAGCAAGATACGACGGCAGAGGTCTAACCCTGAACAGTTTGGGCAAGTTTGGACACAATATTCAAGCTTGATACTGTCTGAATTTGGATTGTGATCAAATTTTTGACATAATATAGGTTTCTGACACAAAACAAATGTGGTCAAAGATCTTAAAAATTTGAAATGGGACATTTAATTTATCTAGAATGGTCTGATATCCAAAATCTAACACAAAGGTTATATTCAGCACATAAAAAACACCAAAAATTTTATTTTCGTTGAAATCAAAACACAGTTTAATTTTGACCCTTCAAACCTTAATATGGACTTATGTGAAAACAGGGCCCAAAATAAAAAATCTAAATGCACAATAAGATTCAGCATATCATACAGTCGAAATAATTCAGTTTTTGAAATTGATAAAAAGATTTGTATTTATTTTCAATTGAAGATTTCTTGCTATTGCACAATAGTGTGCAATTTAAGATTTCTTGCTTTTGTGTAATACTGTGTTATTGTGCAATACTGTGCAATTGAAGATTTCTTGCTATTGCGCTATACTGTGCTAATGCGCAATACTTTGTTGTTGCCCAATACTATGCTTTTACGCAATACTGTGCAATTGAAGATTTCTTGCTATTGCGCAATACTGTGCAATTGGAGATTGCTTGCTATTCCGCAATACTGTGCAATTGAAGATCTCTTGCTATTGCGCAATACTGTGCAATTGAAGATTTCTTGCTATTGCCCAATACAGTGCAATTGAAGATTTCTTGCTATTGCGCAATACAGTGCAATTGAAGATTTCTTGCTATTGCGCAATACTGTGCAATTGAAGATTTCTTGCTATTGCCCAATACAGTGCAATTGAAGATTTCTTGCTTTTGCGCAATACTGTGCTATTGCTCAATACTTTGTAATTGAAGATTTCTTGCTATTGCACAATACTGTGCAATTGAAGATTTTTTGCTATTGCGCAATACTGTGCAATTGGAGATTGCTGGCTATTCCGCAATACTGTGCAATTGAAGATATCTTGCTATTGCGCAATACTGTGCAATTGAAGATTTCTTGCTATTGCCCAATATAGTGCAATTGAAGATTTCTTGCTATTGCGCAATACAGTGCAATTGAAGATTTCTTGCTATTGCGCAATACTGTGCAATTGAAGATTTCTTGCTATTGCCCAATACAGTGCAATTGAAGATTTCTTGCTTTTGCGCAATACTGTGCTATTGCTCAATACTGTGCTATTGTGCAATAATGTGCTATTGTGCAATACTGTGCTATTGCGCATTACTGTGCTATTAAAGATTTCTTACTATTGCGCAATACTGTGCTATTGCGCAATACTGTGCAATTGAAGATTTCTTGCTATTGCCCAATACAGTGCAATTGAAGATTTCTTGCTATTGCGCAATACAGTGCAATTGAAGATTTCTTGCTATTGCGCAATACTGTGCAATTGAAGATTTCTTGCTATTGCCCAATACAGTGCAATTGAAGATTTCTTGCTTTTGCGCAATACTGTGCTATTGCTCAATACTTTGTAATTGAAGATTTCTTGCTATTGCACAATACTGTGCAATTGGAGATTTCTTGCTATTGCGCAATACTGTGCAATTGGAGATTGCTTGCTATTCCGCAATACTGTGCAATTGAAGATATCTTGCTATTGCGCAATACTGTGCAATTGAAGATTTATTGCTATTGCCCAATATAGTGCAATTCAGGATTTCTTGCTATTGCGCAATACAGTGCAATTGAAGATTTCTTGCTATTGCGCAATACTGTGCAATTGAAGATTTCTTGCTATTGCCCAATACAGTGCAATTGAAGATTTCTTGCTTTTGCGCAATACTGTGCTATTGCTCAATACTGTGCTATTGTGCAATAATGTGCTATTGTGCAATACTGTGCTATTGCGCATTACTGTGCTATTAAAGATTTCTTACTATTGCGCAATACTGTGCTATTGCGCAATACTGTGTAATTGAAGATTTCTTGCTATTGCACAATACTGTGCAATTGAAGATTTCATGCTATTGCGCAATACTGTGCAATTGAAGATTTCTTGCTATTGCCCAATACAGTGCAACTGAAGATTTCCTACTATTGCGCAATACTGTGCAATTGAAGATTTCTTGCTATTGCCCATTACTGTGGTATTGAACAATATTGTGCTATTGGGCAATACTGTGCAATTGAAGATTTCTTGCTAATACGCAATACTGTGCAATTATTTGAAATTTCTAAAATTTTGAAGAAAAAAAAATATAAACCCCAAAAAAAATTGGAAAAAAAATCCCCCTCCCCTTTGAGTAATTACTCCCAAATTAATCCCAGCCTTACCTTTGTGGTATGGAACCTTGTAGGACAATTTTTGAGAGATCCATACACTTAAACAAGTTATTGTCTGGAAACTAGAAAAATGCTTGTTTTTTGCCCCTTTTTTGCCCCTAATTCCTGAACCTTCGGGGCAATTACCTCCAAACTCAATCCCAGTCTTTCCTTTGTGATATGGAACCTTGTGGTACAATTTCTGAGAGATCTATACACTAACACACAAGTTATTGTCCAGAAACTATAAAAATGCTTGTTTTTGGCCCCTTTTTGGCCCACTAATTCCTAAACTGCTGGTACCATAACACCCAAAATCAATCCCAACCTTCATTCCTGTTGTGGTATTGAACCTTCTGGTAAAATTTCTTAGTGATCCATTCATTTAAACTAAAGTTATTGTCTGGAAACCAAATGTGTCTTGGGACGACACTGATGACGACGACACCATACCATTATATGACGTAAAATTTTTGCGGTTGTATAAAAATCAATCCCAACCTTCCTTGTATGGTATAGAACCTTGTGGTACAATTTCATAGAAATCCATACACCTATTCTCAAGTTTGTCTGGAAACCAAATGCCTTCAGACCACAACAATAACGCTGACAACATCATAATGTACGACCTCAACAATTTTGCAATCGTATACAAATTCTTCTCAGAACAGATATTATAATAAGTGTACAACTGCAAGTCCCGTAGAAAAATGAGGTGACATTTACATATTATACCCACTCCTTTATACTCTCTCAAATCCAAATTTCTAATTATGTACAAAATTTACATTCCTTTTCATTTTTCTTCTTCATCACAAATAATTTTACAGGTGTGTGGAATACACTGTAAATGAACCAGAAATGGAAAAAACTCAGTGTAATCTAACGTCCACAGAAAATTCTCAAATTATTTAGCATGGATAAAGTGAACAACAATATTTAAAATCAACCCAGATGCATCATTGTTAATTATATTTATTGTTGACACAACTTAACCGTGACATTATAGTGACATCATAAGAAAGATTTTTTTACCTATGCAGCATAAGCAGCCTATTTTTTTGAATATTTTGGCTAAATCAACATATAGCATACAGGTTGCCCAAATAATTGTTTGCTAGTAAATTAATACAAAACTAGTGTGCGAATATAATTTTGGGTCATGATTGTCCTCATATTATTTCTAAGCATGTGCAAATTTAAAAAATTCTTTTTTATTATTTTGCCATTTTAATTAACTTGTGTGATTCTATGTCTCCATTTCCCAGGTAATGAATCAATTGTAAACAAACTTTAATGTTTTAGTAGGTACATATCCAACAATTGATTCTGCTTATCAGAGACAGTTTGAAACACATTTGATATATTAGAGTCAATTTAACTCCAAACCTTACCTACTTCATGCATATTCTGAACAGTGAGAACAAATTGAACATGATATCTATTACTTAAGGTTCTTGTAATTGTATTATCTAGTTGGAATACATCAACCAATTAGATTCAGGTTTAATGCCTTGTTCATAACATCACTACTATATCTTACCAACATTCATGTAAGCACAATCATACAAGGTTTCATTGCTATTTGGAGAGATGTATGTCCAGTATTTCAACGATGGAACTTCGCCTGTGCTAGGCCAGTACCAGTTATTAGTACTCTGTTCTAAAAGGACAAATAGACTGTTAAAGTATTTTCACTCTGTGATAAAATTCTTAAATAATTTCATGGTTGTAGTAAAACAAAAACGCAAAATACCGAACATTTCAGCAAGTGTTACATTAATTTGTAATAAATAGAATGGAAATTTTAATGTGTAGGTTCACAAAGGGTTAATAATCTTCCTGGAAATCAATGAACTTTGAATTGAAACAACCATTTCTACAGAGAAACAAACAAGAATGTACATGTTGTTGTGCTAAGCATAACTAGATATCATTGAGATGGGAGCCATCTCTGTGGGCCCTGCTGACCTTGAACTTTGACCTAGGAAATGTACAAACATTATTACACACCCTCTGGTGTTGGTTAATATACATGTCAATTATAAGGTATGAAATTATAAGGTTTCTCTAGATAGAGTGGACACAATTTGTTACAGACGGAGGGACGGACTGATCACTATAGGGCGACACGCCACTAGTCGGGTCCCTAATTATTATTATTACTGAATTGTAAAAAGTATCAGTTTGAACTTAGTACAATGTTATTTTTAATTCCATCCCAATATATTAATAGACTTATAACAAGAAAATTTTTTGTAAGAACTTACTTTTTAATCCTATCCATATTTCACCAATATCTCCTCTCTTCTTCAACAAACTGACCAGATATGATGATTTACTAGCACTGTGGATAGAATTTTTTTTTTAGGAATTAGAGATCAGGCAGAAATTGACAATTTTTAAGGCTGTCCCATAATTCAATGTATATGCAAATGTACAGGTGGATCATACAGCATTTAATAAACTGCTTCGCCGAGCCCAGCTGGATAAGACTGCAGAGGTCCTACCCTCAACAGTTGGGGCAAAAATGGATACAATATTCAAGCTTGATACAGGTCTGAATTTGGATTGTAATTAATATTTGACACATTATAGGTTTCTGACACAAAAAAAATGTAGTCAAAGAACTTGAAATTGGTTGTATGATTTGAATTTATATTCAATTGAAGATTTCTTGCTGTTGTGCAATACACTGTGCTGTTGCGCAATACTTAGTAAATCTGTTTTCAGACTATATACCAAAAATCAGCAAAATAAATTGGGAACACGCAATCTTTTTCTTTAGAAAATTGACAATTTTTTAAATCTTGAGGAAAAAAAATTGACACCCCCTCTCCCCCCCCCAAAAAAAATTTTTTTTTTACTCCCTCCAAAAAAAATTAAAAAAATTTTAAAAGTAAACACAGATGATGCCCCCGCTTGCATATCATATAGTTATAAAGGGACATAACTGAAGAACGGTAAAAGTGACGCTACCCAAATTTGAACTTGATCTGAGTTTTGTGGTAATAAGCATTGTGTGTAAGTCTCATAACATTTGGTTGAGGCTAACTTAAATAGAGAACAGAAACTAAATTCAGCAATTTTTCTATTTGTAAACACGCATAACTCTAGAACGGTTGTGTATAAGTTTTATAACATTTGGTTGAGACAAACTAAAAAATTCAGCAATTTTTATGTTTATAAAGGGACATAACTCAAGAATGGTAAAAGTGTCGCCACCAAACGGAAACAAAAAAATTTGTACTTGATCTTAGTTTTGTGGTAATGAATATTGTGTATAGGTTTCATAATGTTTGGTTGGGACAAACTTAAGTTACAGAATGGAAACTAAAGATTTTGCAATCTTTCGACTTATAAAGGGGCATAACTCAATAATGGTTAAAGTGACACTACCCATATTCAACTTGATCTGTGTTTTAACAGTGGAAGTCAAAATTAAACATTGCATTGTATAAAGCATTGATTGTAGTTGATTCAACTATCATCATGGACAAAGGAAGATAACTCCAATTTTAAAAATTACTTGATATTTAGAAGAAAATAAAAATTTTGCAATTTTTCCATTTGTAAAGGGGCATAACTCTAGAACGGTTAAAGTGATGCCACCAAAAATCAAAATTGATCTGTGTTTTGTGATAATAAGCATTGTGTATAAGTTTCATAATATTTGGTTGAGGCAAACTTAAGTTAGAGAACGGAAACCAATTTTGGGACGTACGTACGTACAGGCGGACAAGGGTAAAACTTAATGCCCCAACCGCTACAGAGGAAAACTGATTTGCCGGACTGACAGATGGACAGACAGACAGACGGAGTGCAAACCTATAGTCCCCTTCAACTTCGTCGGTAGGGGACTGATAATCTGCAATACTTAGAAGCTTAGAATACATAATTGAACATGGTTGATTTAAACATACCATTGATTTTTAAGAGTTATGCCCTTTTAACACATGTCTGCTGCCTTTTAAAAATACAATGATGAACTTTCAAGGTCACAAACATTTCTAGGATGAAAATGAAAATGTGTCTGTCACGGTTTATAAACTAGAGGCTCTAAAGAGCCTGTGTCGCTCACCTAGGTCTATGAAGTCTTCAACAATGGAATCCCTCCAACATTGTGGACTAGAATAGAATTCCTGACAAAAGTCATTTTTTTTTTGTTGATCTTGTATTGCTGATAATTTTTTCTGTTGACAGTTTCTCTCTATTTTCTTTCCAGAATTATTATTTGGAAATTACTTTTGATCAGTATCGTCACCAGCATTGTTTTATTATTGACTTTCTTGACTCTATCATTAGAAGAGTGAATTTTCTTTTTGTTTTCGTTCACTGGATATCCCACTGTTTAATTTTTGCCCAAAACACAAACTAGAGGCTCTCAAGAGCCTGTGTCGCTCACCTGTATTTACTGATGCTTTGGAAATCATGTAAAATAGGGTTAAAATCATAATTAATAGTATTAGATATTAGATATTATAATGATATCTAAGATAAAAACAAAAAACTGCAAAAATTTTGTAAAATTACTAACTCAGGGGCAGCAACCCAACAACGGGTTGTCAGATTCGTCTGAAACTTTCAGGGCAGATAAATCTAAATCTGATGAACATTTTTGCCACCTGTCAGATTTGCTCTAAATGCTTTAGTTTCAGAGATATAAACCAAAAACTGCATTTTACCCCTATGGTCTATTTTTAACAAAGTCGGCCATGATGGTTGGAAGGTGGGGTCATCGGACATATTTTTTAAACTAGATACCCTAATAATGATTATGGCCAAGTATGGTTAAATTTGTCTCAGTAGTTTCAGAGAAGAAGATTTTTGTAAAAGATTACAAAAATTTACGAAAAAATTTTAAAAATTGACTATTAAGGGCAATAACTCTCAAAGGGGTCGACTGACAATTTTGGTCATGCGACTTATTTGTAGATCTTACTTTGCTGAACATTATTGCTGTTTACAGTTTATCTCTATCTATAATAATATTCAAGATAATAACCAAAAACTGCAAAATTTCCTTAAAATTACCAATTCAGGGGCAGCAACCCAACAACAGGTTGTCAGATTTGTCTGAAAATTTCAGGGCAGATAGATCTTGACCTGATAATCGGTTTAATCTATGTCAGATTTACTCTAAATGCTTTGGTTTCAGAGATATAAGCCAAAATCTACATTTTACCCCTATGTTCTATTTTTAGTCATGGCGGCCATCTTGGTTGGTTGGCGGGGTCATCGGACACATTTTTTAAACTAGATACCCTAATGATGATTGTGGCTAAGTTTGGTTAAATTTGGCCCAGTGGTTTCAGAGGAGAAGATTTTTGTAAAAAGCTAACGACGACGACGACGACGCCGACGGACAACGGACGACAAGTGATGAGAAAAGCTCACTTGGCCCTTCGGGCCAGGTGAGCTAAAAACGGTAACAAAAATATCACTTAAGGCAATCACTTCTATAAAGAGTAAACCAACAATTTTGGAAAAATTTTACTTATTTGTAGAAATTGTCTTGCTGATCACTTTTGCTTATTTAAGTTTCTATTTATAATAGTTTTTCAGATATTGGGCAAAAAGGCAAAAAAGTCATAATCATTAAAGGGCAATATTTCCAATAATGAGTTGTCTGATGATTTCAACCATGCGGAATTATTTGTAGATCTTGTTTCTCCCTATCTACTAAAGTTTTTCAGATATTAGGCAAACATGAAAAAATTGGTAAAATTTGTCATTTAAGGGCACTTACTCATATAAGATGTCGTCTGACAGTTTTGAAGTAAGTAGACAATATGTAGATCTCATCATTCTGAACATTTTTGCCCTTGTCAGATTTCCTCTATTCATAGCGTTTTTCAAGTTAATAGACAAAACTTGCATTTTACCCCTATGTTCTGTTTTTAGCTATTTCGGCTATGTTGGTTAGCAAGCAGGATCATTGGTCACATTTTTTAAACTAGATACCCTAATGATGATTGTGGCCAAACTTGGTTAAATTTGACCCAGTAGTTTCAGAAGAGAAGATTTTTGTAAAAGTTAACGATGACAGACGACGGACCAAAAGTGATGAGAAAAGCTCACTTGGCCTTTTGTGAGCTAAAAACACTACAGCTCTTGTTAATTTTGATTTTCAACCAATCAACATTGGAACACAGAAATGGCCAATTTCAAGATTGTTTACCCTGCCTATGGAGTGGGCATGTTGTTTCTTTGTTATATCAGGCCTCAGTGGCTGTATGGTTTAGTAGTTCAACTACTGTATCACTAGCTTGTCAACACTTAGGTTCTGAGTTTTAAATTTGCACAAGGCAGGTACTTTATAGACTCCAATCTTTTTCGCCTAGGATTGTTCCTGCCAAAGGTTGGCGGTTTCCTTCAGGCACTCTGGCTTCCTCCAATAAAAACTTACTGCCACAAAATAGCCAATTGTGCTGAATGGCTTTAACACCAAAAATCTATTGATCTATCATTGTTTTATCAAAAGATTTACAAGTAGAATGTACTGTTAAAGGGAGATAAGTTACTATAATCAATGTTTCTAAAAAAAATGAAAGATACATCTTGAATGGACATGAATAAGTTGCACAAAAGGAATTGGTTAAAAAGCAATGTTAACTTGGGAAAGAGTGCATAAACTTACCTAGTTATGTCCACCACTGACATTTTCATGGCTTTACAAAGTGTTTCAGCACCAGTTCTGTTCTGTTCTGTGTACGACAGATAGTAACACATTGACTGATGCTGTTGATATCCAGGTTTACATACTCCTGTAAAGATACTCTTTATTATACTTTATCAATAGTTGAATTTGAACAAGGTGAACCAACACCTGAAGTGGTAATCGTGCGGTAACTCCTACCATGCGGTAATTGATGGGTGTTGTTGTCTTTATTGTCGTTTATTAATAGTTATAAGCTTAGTTTGTTCTACTGATTCCAACATTTTCTATAAATAAATGTTTGTATCAGTAAAATAAACCCGGTTTAACAGTTTGTACGCCAGACCTGCATGTAGTCTACAAAAGACTCATCAGTGAGGCTCAAATAAAACTAGAGGCTCTCAAGAGCCTGTGTCGCTCACCTGACTCTACTTTGGTTTTAGAAATCATGTAAAGATAGATAAAAAATCATAACACATACCCAAATAATGATTGAGGCCAAATTTGGTTTAATATTGGTCCCGTTATTTAATAAAATATCCTGGTGGCCCTCTTGAACAGTAAATCGGCAACAAAGTAGCAACACTTGGTCAGCACCTCATAAGGAACATTCATGCCAAGTTTGGTTTCATTCCATTCAGTGGTTTACTCTAAAAGAAGACATTTGTATGTATTTCCCATAGGGCCCTATGTTAAACTAAGTCCCCCCCTGGCGGCCATCTAGGATGATGGACTGACTGCAAAGTAACAACACTTGGTCAGCACCTCATAAGGAACATTCATGCCATGTTGGGTTTCATTCAATTCAGTGGTTCTCAAAAAGAAGACATTTGTATGTATTTCCCGTAAGGTCCTATGTTAAACTAAGTCCACGGCTAGCGGCCATCTTGGATGATGGATCGGCTGCAAAGAAACAACAATTGGTCAACACCTCATAAGGAACATTCATGCCATGTTTGGTTTCATTCCATTCAGTGGTTCTCTAAAAGAAGACATTTGTATGTATTTCCCATAGGGTCCTATGTGAAACTAAGTCCCCCGCTGGCGGCCATCTTGGATGATGGATTGACTACAAAGTAGCAACACTTGGTCAGCACCTCATAAGGAACATTCATGCCAAGTTTGGTTTCATTCCATTCAGTGGTTAACTCTAAAAAAAGACATTTGTATGTATTTCCCATAGGGTCCTATGTTAAACTAAGTCCCCCCCCTGGCGGCCATCTTGGATGATGGACTGACTGCAAAGTAACAACACTTGGTCAGAACCTCATAAGGAACATTCATGCCATGTTTTGTTTCATTCCATTCACTAGTTCTCTAAAAGAAGACATTTGTATGTATTTCCCATAGGGTCCTATGTTAAAATAAGTCCCCTGCTGTCGGCCATCTTGGATGATGGACCGACTGCAAAGTAACAACACTTGGTTAGCACCTCATAAGGAACATTCATGCCAAGTTTGGTTTCATTCCATTCAGTGGTTTACTCTAAAAGAAGACATTTGTATGTATTTCCCATAGGGCCCTATGTTAAACTAAGTCCCCCCCTGGCAGCCATCTTGGATGATGGACTGACTGCAAAGTAACAACACTTGGTCAGAACCTCATAAGGAACATTCATGCCATGTTTTGTTTCATTCCATTCAACTGGTTCTCTAAAAGAAGACATTTGGCCCTTTGTGCCAGGTGAGCTAAAAATTTAAAATAGGACAAATAAAGTATGAAGTTAAGCACATTGAGAACTAAACAATTCTGAAAAGTTGTGCCAAATACAGCTAAGGTTGTCTATTCCTGGGTAAAAAATCCCTTAGGGAGGAAACCTCCAACAGCAGTGGCATTGACACAGTGGTAAGAGACTTTTAAAGCCAACTATTGTTATTGTTTGATATTTTGGGCTGCTTGTTGAAGGTTGTACAGTGATGTATAGTCGCTTACATCCACTTTATTTGGTCTCTGGTGGAGAGTTGTCGCATTGGCAATCATACCACATCTCCTTATTTTCATATAGATCAAATATTACACTTTTCATAAATTATATTACGTATCCTGTCAATTTTCCTGATATACTTTATAATAAATCTGATTTCTGAAATAGTGATTGCATTGGGCCACAAGAAATAAAACAATAACTAGTCAGTGATGCCCTAAGGTGTTTGGGGACAATCACTACACTAAAGGAATACCATTTTTGCAAGTCCCCTAGACAAATGAAAAGAAATTGTGTATTTTACCCCCAATTATTTTATTCAATGTCAAAATAAGTATTTTTCCAAACAAAATTTGTGAGTAGATGATTTCTTGGTCCTGTTTACAGGTGAGTAATTTTTAATTGATGAATATGATTTCTATCCCATTTGTAAACCAAACATCTCCATGAAAAAAATGAAGCTCTTGTAAACTAGTAACCTTAACAGGTGTATAAATACTTGGAGTTTAAATGTTCAGACATACCTTCAGGCTTTTGACAGATGTATGGTTTAGGAGTTGTACAGCTATCAGGATACAGGCCTTTTGCTGCATCCTTAACTGTACTGTTTATAGTCAAACAAGCAGGGTCAAAATTACTGAAATAAAACATTAAACAACTGAATTAGTTGTTGTTCATAGTAAATATACAATTACGTCATAGCTGGCAGGTTTAAGTTGTAGAACCACTTAATGAAACCCAGTTAGGAAGAAAATACCAGAGTGTAGTACATATTCAAAAGTAAAATTGTATAACCTAATCATAGGTGTAACATTCAAAATATGAAGATTATATTGCTTATTTTGGTATCAAATGAATCATTGTAGAAGAGATTGAAACAATACCAACGGAATATTCAAACTCTTAAGTCAATGATAAACTGAAAACTCAATGGTAGATGCTTTATGACTGGTTGTAATTTAATTGTAGGACATATTTAACCTGTTTCTCAGACACTGATCAGAAGTTCCTGTTTTTGGTACATACTAAGTTCCAAGAACTAGTATGCTCTTCAATGCAATTAAAGGTTTCTGGATTTATTTTAGCACAAGCCACAATAAGGTGTTGTTTTGACATGAAAATACTGTCATTTTATTTGAACTTAAGCAAAAATAGCTCTTGCTTTAAACTGAAGTATATAGTATAAAAAGCAATGGAGTCATTAATTAGTGGCTAGCCATATCCAATGTTGCAGGGTAGATCATTCTAATTTTTGGCTGTGATTTCCCAAACAAATACATTGAATAAGACATTGGAGCATTTTGAAGTTACTCTTTTTGTCATAATAATGGAGGAACTGCTAAGTTACATCTCTTTTTATTCATATGGGTCATACTGCCCTTAAGAATTCCAAGATGAATTATATAAGACGGAAAATGGTGTATTTATCAATGACACAAACTCCATAAACTTGTAAGGTCTTTAGATGAACCACAAACTATGTTGGGAAGATGTGCAATAATTGAGGCAATTATACCTACTCTGTTGTTTTACTTGGCTGTATATAACTATCAATTCCAATAGCTTCAGAAGAATTTGTATAAAAGTATGTCTGAAAAAAAAATTCAGTTCTGATTTAGAGATATTTAAACAGACAAAAAAAATTTAAATGTCAATATGTATTTTTTTTCGCCAAATCTTACATATTATATTTTCTGCTATTACATACACATACCACTTTTTTTTAAAGGGGCACCATCTAATTATCTATCAAGATGACCTCTGAAGACTGATGGTCATATAACCCGAAATTAACATGAATATAAATTTAGATAGACAGACAAGCACGTGCAATTGTATAATGATGAATGGTCTATGTTTTATCTCAAGTAAAAGATTTGAAATATATGTAAATCATCATTTCACTGTTATAAGATTTTTTTCATGCCTGGATCAGTTAAGGAAATGGTTATTCCTATTATTATTTATAATAAAGTTGAATTATTGACTTGCAAACAAATAATATATCAGATGTTTTTAAGCTTATTTTGACAAAATTGAACCAAAGTAACTGTTAATAGTGAAATATTATTCTAATAAATGTTTGGAACCCCAAAAAAATTATATTTGAATGAATTGTCTTATTTGTAGCTAATGCCCCTTAAAGTCAACTGACTATGAAACTGCAATCAGGGGAATGCAAACTCCTTTAAATGAATTTGTTTACATCTTTACTCCCATCATATTCTGTATGTGTCTGTCCCAATTCAGGGTACTGAAAATTCAGTGGCAGTTGTTTGTCATGTTTATTTGTTCATAAATTAGGCAGTTGGCTTTCTCATTAGAATCGTTTTACATTTTGTCATTTCTGGGCTATTTAAAGCTTGCTATGTGATATGTGTTTTGCCTGATTGTTGTATCTGTACATGAAAATTATACCTAATTTATGAAACACCAATTGAACAGTCATACAATGTATACATTCTTTCCCCCTGGTAAACATCAAATTTTGAAATACCATCTTGTTTCTTGTAATGCAAGGGTTAACCAGTATAATTTCAGAGCGCTAAAAAATTTTTACTGTTTATTACCTTGTATTTCCTTATAATTCCAACCCAGGAATCGTACTGTTGGAAGCTAGCTATTGTAGAAACTGCATGTAGGGGACCAGTATCTGCAACAGCTGCCAGGTTAGAGTCTAAATCTTTACAGTCTGATCTGTAAAATAAAACATACAAGGTAAAGCTAAAACACAATAAAAATAACTGCATTCCAATGTCCCCTGCCGAAGCACATATTTTATCTGTCCAAGGGCAACAATTCAAACAAAAATGCAAGCATTGTTGTGCTATTCATTCTCCCACTTATAATACAAAGTATCAGAAAACAGGAAGCAGATGCCACCCACACATGAAAAGAGCTCACACATTACAACTAATCACTGCTAAGAAGTTGACCAAATTTGAAGTCTTTCTTTTGCAGTACTGGAGAAATGATTGACAAAATTTGTTTAGTTCATTCAACATATTGAATAAGCAGCTGCATCTAGAGTGCATGATATGTGACTCTATTATTTTCATGGGTAACAATTTACATGGATCAATGAACAACTGTATTTTGGTGAATACTTGATTTCATGGTTTGGTCAAAGTCTACATACAGCCCTATAGATAATTTGTATTTTGTTGAATATTTGATTTCATGGTTAGGCCAAAGGGTGCATTATACAACCCTAAAGATAATTTGTATTTTGTTGAACACTTGATTTCATGGTTAAGCCAAAGTCTACATACAACCCTATAGATAATTTGTATTTTGTTGGAACACTTGATTTCATGGTTATGCCCAAGTCTGTCTACAACCCTATAGATAATTTGTATTTTGTTGAACACTTGATTTCATGGTTTGACCAAAGTATTGAATACATTTCAACCAATTTTTTGTTTTATTTCACTTGGCTTAGGGAGATATGAAGATTTGTTCACTCAAGAAAATTTATATATCCTGAGGGCATCGCCTGAGGAAAATATGACTTTTCCAGGGTGAATAAATCTTCGTATCTCCCTAAGACAAGGGAAATGAATATTTTATTCCACTGCCTATACTTTTATTAGTTCCAGAACATAAACTATGGATTTAAATACATTTTTTCTTATCCGATTGTTTTTACAAGTTTACACGACAAACATTGATAAACAGTATCGATCAAAATTAGTTATTAATGATCTTAATGTTTTTAACACTATAATGACTATACTACATGTATCGCTATTTAAAAACATTCAAAACCTTATGAACATTAATCATGCATAATGTCACATGAGGAAGTCCAGATGTTGAGAGGGAATACGAAGTTTTGTTCAATGTCGCATGGAATAGTCTCAACCAATCAAATATTGATTATGCTACAGTGGAATAATATCTTTTATCATTGACTTTTAAATGCTTACGCTGACTGATTCCACGTCTTGAATTTTTGGACAAATTTATAACATGATCCCTGGTGGTACTCCCATCCATTATCTGCATCACAAGTCAATGGATTTGTCTCTGGAAAAAAATAATAAGATTAACAAATATTATATATTTTACCGGCAAACTGTGTATGTTAATCTCATCATGTAGTTTTCATTGGAAATAAATGGGAAAAGATGCATGTAAAGAGAAATCCAGAAAATAATTGATTTAAAAAATTGACAGATCAATATTTCAAAATTATTGGTTTAAAGTATTATAGTCTGAAGCAATCTATCTTCACTAATGGAAAGTAGAACATGCACAGCCTTACATTCCATACTTTTCAGTATAGATGTTTAAAAGATATAGTCAATATAAATATTCATACTTCAAATTTAACATGAATATATCTTATACTTCAATGGCCATGTTTTACTATATAAAACATGTGTACATACTCTTTTTATATTAAATCTTTTTATATTATCCAAATCTTCAGAAATGTATTGCTATTGAATTATTGTCATCCAGTACTCTTAATTCACCAACAGCTTTTTTGTATGCAGTGACCTAACCATGACCCCTCATTAAAGAATCAGCTATTGCACAGCGCAAATTTGAAGGGAAAAACCTTGATGGAGGGAAGAGCAAACAAATGTGGATGGAAGATAGTATTAATTGATTATAAAAGAAAAATTTAATACACTAAATCATTCAACAACAAAGTAATGACTAACAAATGGAAACGTCCACAGAAGATATAGTTTAATATACAGGGTTTGACACTAACCCTAACCCACTAGCCTGAGGCTAGTAAAAATTTGGGATTCATCTCAGAAGACCGACGGGGCTAGTCAAAATTTTGTTTAAAACCAGGAATTTCACAAAATTTTACTTGTCAACATATCCCGATTTCAATTAAAACCCATTCGTTTCTACTCGGACGATATCTTGTACTCCCATCTTCAATGAACATGCAAATCCTTGGGGTTTATCCATTCCCATTTATTTACATTGTCTTGCATGGTTGAGCAAGGGGAACATCGTATGACCAAGTTTCTTCAAGTTGAAAATCAAAAATTGTATGCAAATTATTCTATAAATGCAAATGCTTGACTGTACCTTAAATTGAATATGAATATAAACGAGCATTCTGAGAGTATTGCATGGCAATACTTAGTCCCCTACCAGTTAAAAATTCATTGTATAGGAACAAAATGCTAACTTGATCTATAACATGTCATGGTGTAACTAAAGATCAAATATCAAGTCAATATGTTCAAGCATGACGAAAAAAAGTGTTGAAAACTGATTATTTAAGTGAATTTTCTAAGTCCAAGGACCATAACTCTGCACATAATCATCAGACCAGAACAAAATTCGAAATTGATCTGTAACTTGTCATGATAAAACTATATACCAATTATCAAATCAATATCTTCAAGGATGACAAAAAAAAAATGTGAAAAACTGATTATTTGAGCTAATTTTCTAAGTCCAAGGACCACAACTCTGCACAAAATCATTAGACCGGACCAAATTTGAAATTGATCTGTAATTTGCCATGATAAAAATATATATCCATTATCAAATCATTATCTTCAAGCATGACAAAAAAAAGTGTGGAAAACTGATTATTTGAGTAAATTTTCTAAGTCCAAGGACCATAACTCTGCACAAAACTATCAGACTGGAACAAAATTCAAACTTGGATCTGTAACATGTCATGATAAAACAATACATTAAATATCAAATCAATATCTTCAAGCAGGAAGAAAAAAAGTGTGGAAAACTGATTTGCGGGACTGATGGATGGACAGACAGACAGGACAGACAGGCAGACAGGCAGACAGACAGACGGAGTGCAAACCTAAAGTCCCCTTTGACTTGGTCAGTAGGGGACTAAATATAGCACATTGACTTGAGTGTGTAGGTAAAGGCAGTTTCTTTGGTTAGCTTGCTTGCTCTGTAACGTGTCATGATAAAACAATACATTAAATATCAAATCAATATCTTCAAGCACGAAGAAAAAAAGTGTGGAAAACTGATTTGCGGGACTGATGGATGGACAGTCAGACAGGACAGACAGGACAGACAGGCAGACAGGCAGACAGGCAGACAGACAGACGGAGTGAAACCTAAAGTCCCCTTTGACTTGGTCAGTAGGGGACTAAATATAGCACATTGACTTGAGTGTGTAGGTAAAGGCAGTTTCTTTGGTTAGCTTGCTTGCTCTGTAACGTGTCATGATAAAACAATACATTAAATATCAAATCAATATCTTCAAGCATGAAGAAAAAAAGTGTGGAAAACTGATTTGCCGGACTGATGGATGGACAGACAGACAGAACAGACAGGACAGACAGGACAGACAGACGGAGTGCAAACCTAAAGTCACCTTTGACTTGGTCAGTAGGGGACTAAATATAGCACATTGACTTGAGTGTGTAGGTAAAGACAGTATCTTTGGTTAGCTTGCTTGCTAGCTGAACCATGAAATCATTATTAGCTAAGGTACAACTTTCTTTTGGGCGGAGTCAATATTTAAGTAGGGAACCAATCAAAAGTAAGAACAGTATATAAATATTGCGAAACCAGATTTACAAGTTAGTTCACTAATATGTTTTCATGTTGTATGTGTGTTTGATTTGTCAATTTCATTTCAATCCATTCCCTCTGTTCATTTATAACTAGATTGTTTACATGTGTAATTCTATAAAACATTATGATTTAATCGATTTAAAAAAACTTTTCATATCCTTAATTATTATATATAATAAGGATAACATTATCTTTGATTTTGATGTGTATTTTTTTGGGGGGGCAGGGGGGGAATGCTACAGAAGGTGTAAAAATAAATTTAGTTGGGTCAAATCTTTGAGATGTTCCTCTCACCATACTATTGTGTAACAAGAGGCTTTCAAGAGCCTGAATTGCTCACCTGTAATTTTTTGCTTAAATCTTTCATCAATGATTATTTTTGCTTTTCAATATATATATATTAATGAGTGGCTTAAAAATGCCTTTTAAATATTCTTTGTATCTGTCATATTTTCTTCAAAAACCAAAAAGGCATTTTACCTCTATGTCCAATTTTAGCCATAGTGGCTTTCTTGACGTACATTGAAATAAAATACAAAATTTATACTAGATACTCTGAAACTCATTCAGCCCAAGGTTGGCTGAAATTGATTCATCAAAGGAGAAAATTTTTTAAAGTAAGCAAACTAGATGAACAAATTGTGAAAAATTGTCTTTAAAGGACAATAACTCCTTAAGGGGTCAATTGACAATTTTAGTCATATAAAAACTTCAGGGCTCGACAATAACGCTTGTCCGATTGTCCGGTACCAGAGGAAAATAAGGTCGGACAAGTAAAAGCTATATTAAGCTTGTCCGATGGGACAAGTAAAATTATTCTGCATAAAATAAATTTAATTCAACTTTGATGAACAAAGTAATTATAAACAAAAAACAAGAAAAGAAGATAAAAACAAGTATTATTTTGACATGTTTACTTGCAATCGATAATTTAAAACTGGTTCTTTGTCTGGTACTTTTTAACAGGTAAAAGGCATACTATTATCGGAAACCAGTCTTACTGATCCGAATCAGCGATGCGCTTTGTAGATGGATAACTTTACAAGACAGTTCGTCAGTTGGAAACGATTCGGCTCCAAGTTTAATAGACAGTTTGGCACCGTAGGAGACATATTTAATAGACATGATAAATAGACAGTTTGGCAACCCAGGAGAAATTTCGGGACCAAGTTAAATCAGTAACTGTTTTCCTACCTTGATTCTGTTGCTTTATAATAAATACCAAACCAGTAATTTTTTAAATAAAAATGAAGAGATTATTTACCATAAATTTCACAAAATCATATTTGATCATATGTAGAAAAAAAACAATACTTGCAATACGGTGACCTATAGTTGTTAATTTCTGTGTCATTTGGTCTCTAGCAGAGAGTTGTCAGTCATTAGCAATCATACCTCATCTTCTTTTTTTTATTGATTGCATTTGAATAAACTTTTTTCAACTTAAAAAAACAGGATACAAATCCAATGAGTGTACATTGACAGGCCTATTAGACGGTGCATCATGTGCAGAGTCTGATGAGACTTTGGCATTGATGAAAACTAGAACCTTAAAGTCCTGTGACATGACTAGATCATCAGTTGTTCTTGACTCATATTTTTGAAAAGTATATCAAAAGATATAAAACTAACTTCTGTTATATTGTTTTAATTCATTTTGTTCCTTGAATCAACTTAAAATGCAAAAAAAGGTTATTATTAAGATTTTTTTTGGACAAGTTAAAATTTCATTCGGACAAGTAAATTTTGGTATGTACTTGTCCTACTGGACAAGTTGAAAAAAAAGTTATTGTAGAGGCCTGAACTTATTTGTAGATCTTACTTTGCTGAACATTTTTGCTGTTTACAGTTTTATCGTTATCTATGATAATATTCAAGATAACCAAAAACTGAAAAATTTCCTTAAAATCATAAATTCAGGGGCAATTAACCTAAAAATCAGATACCCGATATGGCTGATAATTTCAGGGCAGGTAGACCTTGACTTAATGAAAACTTTAACTTCTTGTCTGATTTGCTCTAAATGCTTTAGTTTTTGAGATATGTCAAAAACTGCATTTTACCCTATGTTCTATTTTTAGCCATGGCGCCCATGTTTTCTGGGGAAACAGAAAATAAAACACAAACTTTATTCTAGATAACCTAAGAATCATTCAGCTTAAGTTTGGTTTAATTTGGTTCAGTAGCTTCAGAGGAGAAGATGTTTGAAATAGTTTACACCAGACGGACAGACAACAACGGACGACGACAGATGAAGATGGACGACGACAGACGAAGAACGACGCCAAGTGATGGCAAAAGCTCACCTTTCCAAAGGAAATGGTATTGTACGTATTATTTTGATTAAAATGAAATTGACAAATCAAACACACCTACGGTATGCTTGTAAACTAGCTTATAATTGAAAACATATTTCCAAACTGGTTTCACAGAGAAGCTTCTTTCCAAGTTTCATAAAAATTCCATGAAAGTTTGGACAAAATTATTGATGTCTAAGATAAATTTAACCACAGACTGAACCTAAATTTTGACAAGCTGTTATGGAATATAAGATCACTATTCACTGGGACTCCAAGTGATGGCAAAAGCTCACACTGGAGCTAAAAACATACAAAACCTGATCTTTTTTCAACAAGTTGTTCATTTAATAGAGATATTTGCCACTAGACTTTAAACAAACACACAATCAATCAATCAATCAACAAATTAATTTGCATGTCACTTGCTAGCTATAGCTATTCTAAAAATTTTAATTTACTCATATATATGTAAGTTCAGAATATTTTGCATGCACTATAGTTATTTGGATTGTTGAATAACGGACACATTAATGCTATCCAAATTCATAATGCAAGTTGTTTTTTTTGCTGTTGCAATTTTCACAATTATAAAAACATTACAACAATTTTTAGAACTTTCAATATACGGTTGATTAATGGTTGTTTACTGCTTACCATCTCGTGGCAAATATCTCAGGCATAATCAAGACAAGAATGAGTTGACAATTTATACATAAGGTAGGTTCTGCAAGGTAGGCCAAACAGGATGAAGGACAGGAAATTTCAGACTGCCAATAGAAATACGGTATGTTTGATATGGGCAGAAAATTTGTCTTGCAACAGGCCAACTAAGAATCTTCTACAGAGATAATGTTATATGGGTTCAAGTCTAAATTTGAAAAGAGTAATACACAAATATTTATTGTTTAATAATATAACTTCAGCCTTCAGTATAATGCACTCAAATATGGACTGATATGACAAATATATTGACTGAAAAATTTCACATATTGATACAATTGCAGGCCTCTACAATAACTTTTTTTTCAACTTGTCCAGTAAGAAAAGTACATACCAAAATTTATTTGTCCGAATAAAATTGTAACTTGTCCAAAAAAAATCTTAATAATAACCTTTTTTTGCATTTTAAGTTGATTCAAGGAACAACATGAATTAAAACAATATAACAGTAGTTAGATTTATATCTTTTGATATACTTTTCAAAAATATGAGTCGAGAACAACTGAATCTAGTCATGTCACAGGACTTTAAGGTTCTAGTTTTTATCAATGCCAAAGTCTCATCAGACTCTGCACACGAGGCACCGTCTGATGGGCCTGTCAATGTACACTCATTGGATTTGTATCCTGTTTTTTTTAAGTTGAAAAAAGTTATTCAACTGCAATCAATAAAAAAAAGAAGATGAGGTATGATTGCCAATGAGACAACTCTCTGCTGCTAGATACCAAATGACACAGAAATTAACAACTATAGGTCACCATATTGCTAGTATTGTTTTTTTTCTACATATGATCAAATATGATTTTGTGAATTTTATGGTAAATAATTTCTTCATTTTTATTTAAAAAATATTTTTGTTAAAAAATTACTGGTTTGGTAATTATTATAAAGCAACAGAATAAAGGTAGGAAAACAGGTACTGGTTGGTCTTGGTCCCGAAATGTTGCCAAACTGTCTATTTATCATGTCTATTAAATATGTCTCCTACGGTGCCAAACTGTCTATTAAACTTTGAGCGAATCGAATCAATCGTTTCCAAGCTGGTGACGAACTGTCTTGTAAAGTTATCTATCTACAAAGCTGATTGGATCAGTAAGACTTGTTTCCGATAATAGTATGCCTTTTACCTGATAAAGAACCAGTTTTAAATTATCGATTGCAAGTAAACATGTCAAATTAATGCTTGTTTTTATCTTCTTTTCTTGTTTTTTGTTTATAATTACTTTGTTCATCAAAGTTGGATTAAATTTATTTTATGCAGAATAATTTTACTTGTCCCATCGGACAAGCTTGATATAGCTTTTACTTGTCCGACCTTTTTTTCCTCTGGTACCGGACAATCGGACAAGCGTTATTGTCGAGCCCTGAATTGTGAAATGTTGGCAGGCCCATTTTTTCCAGTTTATTTTTAGTCTATGAATCATAAACTTTATATGGAAAAGGTCAATACATGAACTGATTTTAATCATGACTAATAACACAAAGCCCTAACCTTAAATGCACTTAAGCTCTAAGTGTTGAAATATGAACCATACTTTCTATTTGAAGAGTCTCTTAACCATGCATAAACATGTATTGTTACTGTGACCTAGCTGCCTAAATTTTTTATTCTATTTTCCATATTCAAGACATATATATTTGTTTATACTGATTTGAGCTTTATATCCAGTAGCAAATATGTCATGCATGTTCCAGACAAGTTAACAATTATCAAATGGCTGATCCTAAAAAGTAGGTAAACATGGAAAAGTGAAATAATCTTTAATGGTCACATGAAACTCAAGGTGCATTGGATTATTGTTTTGCAAATGTAATGACCATTCAACACCAAATTATCAACACTTTAAATTACCCAACAAGGAACCAATCTGTCATATTTGGTGCATCTTAGATGGACGAACAGACAACAACATCAAATGATGACAATAGATGAATTTCTGTGGATTCATCATTATTCACGAGGTACAAATTTTCATGGTTTTCATGGGTATTGATGAACAAGAAATTAATGTGTTCAACAAAATACAAATTTCTTAGAGGCTTGTATGCAGACTTTGTCAAAACCATGAAATCAAGTAGCCAAAAAAACACACTTTTTCCTCAATACACAAAAATTGGTACCAACGAAAATAAATGAATCCACAGTACCTCAAATGAGACAAATGATCCCCCCTAAAAAATATATCGGTACTAAATATCTTTTTTGTTTTTGGTAGGATTACTTCTTCCATTGTTAAACTAAGGAAATGTGGAATGATTGCCTGTGAAGCATTAATCCCAACAGATATCATAATTGTATAACATACCTTTATCAAGTTCACAAATATAATTGATCCTTTTTTCACAATTGATATCATTTAAGAAATGTGGGCAACAGATTTCTGCGCAATGTTCCTTGTTCTGATAATTATTGGGTTCACCTGAACCCCAGCGACTGAAAATAAAAAAATTGTTAATGCTATATTTTTAAAGACCTTAGTCAATAAAAAATGCAAAATCAGCACAAGGCAATTGTTCATTTACATTTTATACATTTACACGTGATTATCTTAAAGATGCTTTTTGATTGGATGTAGCCAGTTACAACTGCGACCAATGGGAATCATTACCTTGTGGATCCTAAATTCTATCTCTATCCGCCAAAAGTGGAGAGGAGGGGACTTGATCGTAACCCTCGGCTAGCGAAGATGTGACCTAGGGGGCAGGGCCTTGAAATACTCCTCAAACTGAGATGTACTGATGGTAATGCAACTTTATAGACAATATCATGATCTATCACATGTAGTTCCTATCAAACTATCTAAAGCAGAAAACTTAACAATTGTTGACAATGGCAGCTGTCACAGAATATAAGTTCCACCATAATATTCATTCCAAAGATAATTTGTTATGTAACAAAAGTTCCAATTGGAATAAATGTTATGTGATATTTATTCCATAAGCATAATAAAAGGACCGATGCCTAGGAAGTTTTATTACATAATAAATTATCTTTGGAATAAATATTATGGTGGAAAACATTCAAAAAGCACAATAAAAGGACCGATGCCTCGGAATTTTTATCACATAAAATAAATTCCAATAGGAAGTTTTATTACATAGTAAATTATCTTTGGAATAAATATTATGGTGGAAAATATTCAATAAGCATAATAAAAGGACCGACGCCTCAGAATATTTATCACATAAAATAAATTCCAATAGGAAGTTTTATTACATAATAAATTATTCTATTTTTTTGCCAGTTAAACCCTTTATCCCTAGGTGTCATTATGGTATGGTGGAAGTATTATGTATTATCTATTGCAAACGAAAATAAATTTATTTAGAAATATATATATATTCCATTAGGAAAAAGTATTATGTAATATATATTCCGAAAGAAAAAAAATTGTTATGTAATATCATTCCAAAAGGAAAAAGTATTAGGTTATATCTAGTGTAAAAGGAATAAATATCATGTAATATCTATTCAGAATGTAAAACATATTATGTAATATTTATTCATATTGAAAAAAGTATCATGTAATATTTATTCCAATTGGAAAAAGTATTATGTAATATTTATTCCGTTTGGTAAAAGTATCATGTAATATTTATTCCGATTGGAAAAAGTATTATGTAATATTTATTCCAATCGGATAAAATATTATGTAATATTTATACCGATTGGAAAAAAGTATTATTTTATATTTATTCCGATTGGAAAAAGTATTAAGTAATATCTTTTCCGACCCAAAAATATTATTACGTTCTATCTATTACTAATGCCGGAATGGTAAATTAGTATTTACAATTATTATTCTGATATACTATAGTAGAAATAATACTGGTGAAAGAACATGTATCGTGAATATGGGAAATAATTGATCACAATGGACATTAAATAATCATTTCAAATTATCCACAATTACTGGCATGCATATTTAACATTTAAATGATATTTGTCTAATATTAGAATTAACATTTATATTTCATAGCTGAACATGTCAAAATATTTACTTACCTTCAACATAAGTTCCATCATTTAAGAACATAAATATTTTCTCATACTCATCAGCCTCCATGTTTATACATTCAGGTGTTGTGTACAGGTGAATATCTAACTCACTAACACTTTTCAATTTACGTAATTATCATATAATCAGCATTTAAAACCTGTTTTGATTTTGATAATAATCACTCAGGTGTAAACTTTAAACTTCAGCATACTAGGAACATTTGTTATACTCATCAACATATAAGATAAGTTCCTAATATCAGTGGAACAAATATAATACAGTTGGAAGAAGTATTCCATGACCGAATTTCCGCAGAACAAATATTATTATAATATTTTTCCCCCAGGAACAAATATTATTAGGAACAAATATACGCTGACACAGCAACGACTACATAGTTGCCACAGAAGCAACACCTCATAATGTTTCGCCTTCAGCAACAAAATCGTCACAGGCGAGACAAAAATAAAGATGTTTATAGTAAAAAAAGAACAAAAAAGGGTCAACTGTGTATTCAGAATACCTGCCATACACTTACACAACAGTGTCATCTAATACAATATTACTACTCCAGTTCCAAACTGTTCCATTCTTTTGTAGACTGGTCCACCATTCTGGAGTACCAGTTACCTTTGCTTTTACTCTCCTCAGTTCTTGTTTAATCCATGCCTTCAATGGAGAAAATAACATATTAATCTTCCATGGAAGAGGTGAGCCACAAGCTGTGCTAGTTTGGTTTTGTTTTCAAGAAGTTGGGGATTAATAAAGTGTGATGCTAACACTGATGATACAAGACAACAGTAGTGATCATTCTTCCTTTGCCTGGCAACAGCATTATTTATAGAATAATGGCATTTTTGTTTTTGACAACTATCCACAGGAATATCAAGCTAGACTGCTAGGTTGATATTTGACAGATTTATTCATTATCAAAATATAAATGCCATTATTCTTTTTACCAGCAATTTGTCTTGAAAACATATTTCTCTCTATAATATGGAATTGCATTAAGTATTTAAAAGAAAATCTTTTTATGTGTATAAAATTATTGTTCGGTTGTATGAATGACGTCACATCCATTTATTGATAAACATAAAAAATTGAAGAAATATTAAGCAGTAGGATCAAATGGAAAATAAACAAATTGACAATTCCACTTTTCATATTTCTCTTTTACTAAGATCTTACAATTAAAGGAATATGGCCAAGAAGTCCTTAAATTCGCCCTAAAATCAAACTTTGTAACATCATATATAATAAAGAGCTGTGCCATGAGAGCATAATATGCCCGTCGCCCTTTTAGCTTGTCTTTATGCTTTAAATGAATTTTTATGATCAACTAGATATAAAGTGAGCACTGCTCAAATAGACCCCCCACCAAAAAAAAAAAATAAAGATATGCACACAGTGGTACCCATAGACACAAAACATGTATAATTTGGCATTATTAAGGCTAACTCAAGTTTAACTAAGTTTGTGGCCTTAGTTTTTCACCTATACATTTCGATCTTGTTCACAACAAGATTTTTGAAAGAATAAAATTTCGGGAAATGTCTAAAGTGGGAAAAATAGACAGTTTTTAACGATTTTTCAACGAATAAAGTTGCATCACACCGCAATGTCATATGAGAAATTTATAAAAAAAAACAAAGGGAGCTGTTTTCAGTAAATATAAACAAGTCACCAAGGTTTCATGAAAACTGTTAAAAGCATTTTTGAATTATTGTACGTAAACTGGAAACCCCCCTTCTTTATGAATAAAGTCTAAAATGTAAAATCAGAAATTTTCAAAAATCATAAAGGAACTTAGGTCAATATATAAAAATAATTCACCAAAGTTTCATAAAAATTGTTCAAAGCATCTTTTGAGTTATAGTCAGGAAACCCCATTGTTTATGAATAAAATCCCACAACTCAGAAATTAAAATAAAATTTATAAAAATGGAAAGGGAGCTTACATCAATAGATATAAACAATTCACCAAAGTTTCTTGAAAATTGTTGAAAGTTATTGCCCAAAGTGCTGACAACAGATAACAGATAATAAGCAATCCTAAAAAGTAAACACTGCCATAATGAAACAGGTTCTCAAACTGTGCAGGGACTGAATAGTCCTTAAGGCTGAGGACCAGTGCTAGTGTAACAGCCACTATGTTCCGTCAGTTACTTTGTTCCGGCGGAACTTTTCAACTAGTTATTTCGTTCCGATGGAACTTTCCAACTAGTTGTTTTATTCCGAGTGCAGTCGAAAAGTTCCGGAAAAAAGTAGCTAGTTGAAAAGTCCCGGAACAATGTAGCTAGTTGAATAGTTCTGGCCGAACAGAACAACTAGTTACATCGTTCCGAATATACCGTATTTCGTCATTTTTGTTGAAAGAGGGGGAAGAATGAGTATCAGTATATATAAGAGCAAATCATTAATTTACAAGAATACCCAACGCACTGAAAGGGGGTTTCTTTGGGGACAAATATGCAAAATTTAAGTTGTATTTCATAGCTCACATAAAACGGAATAAGTTGCATTATCATGCAAATTTAGTATTCATAGTACCCTCAAGAGAGGGAAGAATACCACCCTCCTCATGTGGTTCTTTGCATCAATTCTCCAAATGGAACGTTGTGACTGGTTGATAAGTTCCGTTGGAACTTTTGGGCTAGTTTGTTAGTTCCGGTTTTGACTTATTTGCCAAAGAGGAACTTTGTGGCTAGTTGATAAGTTCCTTCTTACTTTTGTAATCAGCATCTTGGTTTCCCTTTGAAAGGTTCAAATATAATATGTTGCGCTTTTACTTTGCATCAATTCTCCAAATGGAACTTTCTGCCTGGTTGATAAGTTCCGTTGGAACTTTTGGGCTAGTTTGTTAGTTCCGGTTTTGACTAATTTGGCAAAAAGGAACTTTCTAACTAGTTGATATGTTCGGTTGGAACTTTTCAACTAGTCACTTTGTTCCGGTGGAACTTTTAAACCAGAGGAAGAACAAAGTAACTAGTTAATAAGTTCCTCCGGAACTGTTCGGCTAGTTAGTTCTTTCCACCCGGAACTTTCCAACGTCGGAACAAAAGAGCATTTACACTAGTCTATAATGGATTTCTGGCTACCGTATATTTAAGCAACAATATCTGTCATACTTGCTTGTCATGAATATAAAATTATAAATAAAACATTTCACCCCCTGAAACAATCCCGCATAAATTGACCTTCCAGGACACTTGGAAATATCCAAGATTTATATGATCCAAAGTGCCATTATGTTGCAATACATTCTTCTCAGGAATATTTCAATGGCAGTTTCCATTGCTATTCACGCAAAAATATTATGATACAGATGTATTTTATGTTCTGAGTTGCATCGGTTTCACCATCGATCATCATTGGTGAAAATAGATTATGTAACCCAGAATATTAAAATATTGGCATTTTTACAACATTTTATTCCTTTTGGGTAAGTTTATGAAAATTTATTTATATAAATATTTATTTATTTATTTTCTTATTCAATTACCAAACTTTTTTAAAATGTGTCACTAACAATGTCTATTTCAAATAAGTATGATTAATATATTTGTTAAGAATGTTGACAAACATGATTACAAGTTTATTTGTCAAATGTAATGTTTATTATTTGTACTACTAAGAATTGTTTTTCATTTCATTAATGTCAGTCCAGGATTTAAACATCTTGTCATTATAATTATGACAAATAATTTCATATATATTTTCAAATATGATGCAATGCAGGACTAATTTAAATATTGAAACAATGTGGGGGGAAACAAGCATTCATGAGACATTTATACAACATTACATTATAGGAAAAATAAAGACTTTTAAAGTAAAAGCATACCGTGTCTGCATGTATGGAATAGCAAGATTGATTGTTGCTTGCTTAATGTCCAGTGGCAAATATTTCATGCACATTCAGAGAGAATAAACAAATAATTAATACAATAGTAATGAAGGGCAGGAAATTTGGACTGCCACTGGAAAAAGAGGTATGTTGGATAGGGACTGAAATTATGGATTTGCAACAGGCCACCTACAGAACCATCAAGAGTTACTTTACGGGTTCAAGGCATAGGCTACCTATGGACCCATGAGAGTTGTTCCAAAAAATTGGGGTCGAAATTCTCATTTGGCATATATATATTTTCAAAAGATCACATCATAATGAACAGGTATAAAGTAGTATTTAATTCAATATTCATGCAAGCATGGTTAAGGACAAAACAATATATAAAATTGATTCTTGGAAATAATTGGTAGGTTGGTAAAATAATTTCATTTTGCAAAACATTTAATATATATTGTAAACTTAAAAGGGGATGTGCTCTGGACTTTAAACAATGCTTAACCAAAAATGTCAGGGGACTTTAAATTGGTTAAACACAAATATGTCCATAATGGGTTAGTAGAGGCAGGAACATAACTATAATTTATTTTTTTGGCCTAATGAATTGAAAGTAGTGAATCTAAGACTGAAATCAGCATAATACTAACTACACTATTATAACATTTACGCAACTTCCAAACAAATTAATCATAACCTATATATCTAACTTACCATTTCAAGAGAGTCCTCAATTGATAACAACTCTGCTCGCATAGAATTACATACATACTTAGCTTCAAACCAATTTCTTTGGTGGTTATCAGCAAAAAGGTAGCACTTCTTGCCCATAGGACCATCAACCCATCCAGGTGGGCAAACTTGTCCATTGGCTAAAAAAGGAAAATATATTTTTAATATCTTACCATTCATGAATGTTTCAAATACAAAACTGTTAAAATGGCTGTGTGTCCTTAGTTTATCAGATGATTCTAGAATCTAACACCAACGACAGAAGTCAGCCCAGATAGCAATTTTACTGAGCCATATTTTTAAGGTGCTGGTTTACAAAGTAACAAGCCACAGGAAGATGTCACATTACCCAAACACATTATTCTGACTCCAAGCGGATCAGTCTGCTTTTACTCATTTACCTCGTTCTTAGCAAAGCAGCATATAACAATTTTAAAGTCTTTGGTTTAACAAAACCAGTTATTGAAACAACAACCTCCCAAACTGGCAAGCTACCATGAAATTATCATTTTGAAGTTCAATCATAACTTTGCAGACATAATTAGGATTGATTGATTATTGGTTGCTTAATGTCCAGTGGCAAATATTTCATGCCTGTTGAGGACGAAAACAAATCAACAATAAAAACAATAGGTAGGTCCTGTAATAGAGGCCATTCGGGATGAAGGTCGGGTTAATTTGGACTGCCACTGGAAATCAAGGGTATATTAGATAGGGACAGAAAATATACAAACGACTTCATTAAGGATAACTTTGAAAATAAACACCTCCAAAACAAAATTATTATAAAAGATGATATTTCATACACAGAAATGTCCAACTTAGATGTTACTTTTTAAGCCTAAAAAGTTTCGAATAAAAAAGAAGAAACAAAAAATTTATTTGAAAATTATTTAACCTTTAAGAAGGGATATAACTTTACATGGATCAATTTTATAAGTGAAAAACTTACTGTTCAGAGAAAACTCACCTGAGGAATAATGTAGATTTTAATTATCAGCAAAGATTAATAATCTACCGGCATGTCTACCTTCTTTTTCACCAATTCATTATTAGATTATTAATTAAATAATACTTTAATAAAACATGTAACAATAGATTTAAATAATGAGTTTCTTGCATGGTTTATAATGACGTCATAAATTAAATTTACCAACAAGGGTTCTGCAATTTTACCACGCGATTTGTTATTTTCTAAGACTTTAATCTTTAAATTTCAAACTGTCAGTGCACTCTGGAAGGGTAAGCAGATCCTTGTCCATGTGTGGCACCCGCCTTGCTGCACATGCAAGTACGAAAATTGTGATAAATCACCCTGGTAGCTCAACCATTTACATCACTTGTAGAGAGGGTTTTGCATGTGCTTTCCCTTCAGGTGTTCGGACAACATACAGACAATCCTCAGAACCGACATAATACAACTATTTCAAAACCCTAGAAATGACAAGAGGTGACAACTGCGCCAAGCAATGTATTCCCTCATATAACAAATAACCAAGATCAATATCACAGTGTCATATAAAATAGAAAAAGACAATAAAACACAAACATCTTGGTATCTCCCCAAGAAATATAACCCTTCAATTTTCATACTCGAACTTCACTTTAAAAAAACATAATAAATTAGATGAGTGTTTGGCCTTAGTGCAATAAGTATTTTTTTAAATACTAAATTCACATTTTTAGAAAAAAGAAAAGCTGCAGGACAGGGTGACCTGGTATGGGTTCTTGTTGTTTTTTGGAATTACCATACGTTTTACACCTAAAAACCTAGAACTTTTAACACAGCCAAACATCAGAGTTGAAGTTCTAGGCTTCTAAGCAGGCAACAACAATGATTGTCAATGAACAACACAAACTTGATTCCTAAAAGTGATTCATCATTGTTTTAAATTTTCTGAGCCCTGATCCTGCTGGTAAAATTAAAATGGCCGAAACCAAAAGTAACAAAACTTTTAACTAGTTAAATTCAGAAATTTAGGAGTGGTCCAGCATCTTAATCCTATTGAGTCAGAGTAGAGACATTCACAAAACCCCTGTCCCATAAAATATTTATGCATATGCTGTTTAAAACCTGTGAAGTTAAACCAACGGGGGATTCAGTGTGAAAATTGTAATTTCTGGTTCCACATAAAATGTATTAAATTATCAATTCCAGAGAACGATAAACTCCATTTCCGTGGAAAGCTGCTACTGCCAAACATACACGCTACCTAAACATCAACAGCCTACGTAATAAACTTGAGCATTTTAAAGAATTACTAGAACAAAAATTTGGTTGATTTATTATTTCTGTTGGAAACCAAATCGACGAGTCTTTCCCTGATGCGCTATTAATGGTAGATAATTAAACTTTATGGATATCAGATAGAAATTAATTTTGGGGTGGTATTCTTGCCTATTTGAGATCAGACCTAGCTGGAGACCAGAAAACACAACTAGAATTTAAAGAAATCGGATCAGTTGGGTGTTGAGGTAACATCAGGTGGACAGAAATGGTTCTTCTGTGGTGCCTATAAACCACCAAATACTGTCTTTAGTTAAATTCTTCGAATAAACAAATTGCAGAAAATGCCCTGGTTTGAGTTATGCATATGTGTTTATTTTTTCCAGCAAACTAAATATAATTACATCTCAAACTCTCATAAATTATTGACTAATATCAGATGATTATAACACTGATTTTATAAGTAAAATAGACCCTGCTTGCATTTTTTATAGATGATTGTTTTTTTTATCTTTTCCTTGCAAAAAATTGGTCTTTTTAATCCTTATTCATTCATCTATGAGACATAATTTTCAAAATAATGTTATATGTAGTGTAGAACAAAAAGTTATTATAGGTATACTATTGAGGTCAATAATTGACAAATTGTGTAATAAGATATAAATTTAGCAATATAATAAAGTGTCTATTCAATTTGTAATACAAGAGATATCAACTCTGGTCAATTAAGATTGGCATTAAAGCGGAGGCGATTCCAATTAATATTCCCACCTTAAAGTTTGAGTGAAATTGTTTGTAAATAATGACAGCTATCATGGCTATCTATTGATGTTTGATATAAAAATAAGGAGATGAGGTATGATTGCCAATGAGACAACTATCCACCAAAGGTCAAAAAAAGTGGATGTAAGCAATTATAGGCAACCGTTCGACCTTTAACAATGAGAAAAACCCACTCCGTATAGTCGGCAATAAAAGGCTCAGACATGAAAAATATGAAACAATTCAATTGAGAAAACTAACAGCCTAATTTATAACAAAACAATTAACAAAAAACAAATATGACAGACATTCATGAACCAACAACAACCACTAAACTACAGGCTCCTGACTTGGGACAGGCACATAAAGAATGTGGAAGGGTAAAGGTTCATGTAGACCCTTTGACTAAAATGGCTGCATTTTCACCTCAAAATCTACTCAGAATACAGACAAACCTGAGTATCTGGATAAATTTTAAGGCATAGCATGCTCTAGATAAATGAAATTCAACTATATTTTCTCTTTAATAAAATTAAAAACTTAACTGGATTTTGCAGTGCACTTTTTTTCATTCCTCCAGAAAGTGCCAAAATAAACAAAGTTGGGAAGAGGTTTGAGAACTTCCCCACAGGTAATAATTGAAGTGAACTGTACTGATTGACATGGACAATAGAGGGACAATAGATACCTGACAATAATTGGTTATTTAAACTGTGTACCTGAGTGGACCATATCAAGTGAAACTCAACTGCATCTTCTGCAGGGATGAAAAAAAGTGCACAGCAAAATCCAGTTAAGTTTTAAATTTTCTAAAACATAAAATGTATTTGAATTTTATTTATCTAGGGCATACTATGCCTTAAAACTTTTCCAGATGAACAAGTTAGTCTGTACTAAGGGAGCTGCCATTTGATAATGATTTTTATGGGGGGTGCTAGGATGAAATTTGAAAATAATAGGCAGGACAGGAGTTTTGAGTAAAAAAAAAAGCAGGACGAGATTATTTGCCAAAAAAAAAAAAGGCAGGATGACAATTTATGTAAAAAAAAGTCAGGATAAACTAAAAAAAAAAAAAGGCCAGACTGAATAGAGGGAAAAATAAAAAAGCAGGACCCAATAGAGGGAAAAATAAAAAGGCAGGACAATATTTTTCATCCTAGCCCCTCCCCCCCCCCCCCCCCCCCCCCCCCCCCCCATAAAAATCAAATGGTAGCTCCCTAAAGAGTAAATTTTGAGGTGAAAATGCAGCCATTTTAGCCAAAGGGTCTACATGAACCTTAAACATGTTTGTGAGCACTCAAACCTCCCCCTAACCTGGGACAGTGGTGTAACAGCACAACATATAAAGAACAAACTATAAAAATCGGTTGAAAAAGGCTGAACTCATCAGATAGATGTTTATTTCAAAATACAGCTCATCCGTAACAGGAGCTATTGTATTGTATCAGTATACTCCTACTTGCCTATTAGGAAAAAATGGGAATAATAGCACAAAATACAATAAAGTGTGGGAATAACTTTGATATCAATACACATCTTGTGCCAAATTTTATTCAATAACTTACACATCAGAGGTGGATTGGGGCGGGGAGGAGGGGGGGAGGGGGTGCCTGGGTCCCTCCCTTATGGAGCTTCATTTATGGTTCATGCAGACTTTTTACCGGTTCCACTATCCAATTAGTTAGAATGAATTAATAACTTTGAATTCTGCACCATCATAAAATCCAGAAATGAATGATCAAATAGATCCAGCATGGCTGAATCAAACGGGAGCGTAGCTATAATCCGACATCCCGAAATTCCGACAGTCCAGTAGTCCGACAGACCGATAGTCCGATAATCCGACAGTCCGTTAATCTGACTGTCAGATGGGCCGACATGAAGCCGTGCTGCTGCAAATGATATGGATATCGTCTTCATATAAACTTATTAGCATACTGCCGAAACGCGAGCAGTTTTTAAAATTTAAAAAGTGAAATGCGTTGTAATGGGATAAAAATTAAATCCTATATTGTTTGAACAATTAATATAAGATTCCATTCCTGTTCATCATGTAGATGCTGATAACGAGAATGTCTGTTTACATACACGTGCATGCCACATGTGGTTGAATGTCATGTCAAGGACCATAACTCTGCACAAAATAATCAGACCGGAACAAAATTCAAACTTGAACTGTTACTTGTCATGATAAATCTATATACCAATTGTCAAATCAAAATCTTCAAGAATGAAGAAGTGTGGAAAACTGATTTGCAGGACGGACTGACGGACAGACAGACAGACAGACAGGGCAGACAGATCAGACAAAACAGACAGACAGACAGGGTACAACCATAAAGTCCCCTTCCACTTCGTCGGTAGGGACTAATTATAATATGAACCTAAACATTCCTAGTCATAGCTAGAATCATCACGACATGACACCAATAATGTGAAAAAGATCGGAACAAAGATGGGCAATGACGTGACGACAGTACTTATTCACACACAGCAGACAAATCAGATAGTGGTTAAGACCGATGGTTGCAGTGCTAAAGGTCCCGGGTCGATTCTGACTCTAGGTGCGAGACATTTCTTTCCCAAGAAGGGTGAATTTCACCCTCCCTCTCACATCTCTGTTACCAAGACCGGAGTTTAAACTTTGGGGCCTCGGTGGTCGAAGTTACCCACAACTTTGACCTGGAAATCAATCTTCTGATAACTCTTTGGTTTGTCTGTTCATGCCTAACAGGCACCTGGTTCTCTACAAATAATTCGGCTTCTTTCACCATGATAACAGACTTCCCGGTGTCCTAGCGCTTTCTTTGTGTTGAGGTGGGGATTGCCCTTGTACATATTGTTGTAAATTCGTTAGTGACACCTCTCCATTAATCCCGATAGTGAGTGTACATGTATACACCTTATCGCTATTTGTCCGCCATTACTGGCCATCACACAGGTTCCCGTAAAATTTTGACGTCACAATACAAAATATCTGACGCCACAATGGAAAAGTGATTGTTGTATGACGTCAAAAGTTCAAGCGGGACAGATTCTCGGGTCAGCCGGGAATAGCGATAAGGTGTATTCCACTGTGACCTCTCAACTTTCGAGGGGTTCTTGACGGAATTTACCAGTCCAAAAATTCATACTGACTGACTGATTTGATAATTTTCTGTGTGAAAAAAAGTCAATTTGCACACGTTCCATGTCTATATAGGCATATTTTTCAGAGACAAGTGACCGCGCGTCGGACTATCGGGCTGTCGGATTATAGGACTGTCGGACTACAGGAGTCAGGACTGTCGGATTATATATATGGGTCTGACCCCGAATCAATTAAACAACCATCAATTCTGACATGTCTGAAGATTCTCGTATTAGCCATCTTCTATCAAAAAATATCCCATCCTGGGACCACATCTCTTTATGATAAATCCGGACTAACTATAGACGTATTAACACTTGTATGCAAATTTGTCCGCCATTACGTAAAATCACACAGGTTCCCGTAAACTTTGACATCATAATTCAAAACATTTGACGTCACAATTAAAAAGTGATTGTTGCCTGACGTCAAAAGGTGATTCGGAGTAGATTTAAGGTCATTCGGAGGCAAAATATTGCTAAATACCAAAAGTGTAAATACGTTTATTCAACCAAGGATTTGTATAGTAAGAAATTGTAACAGTTACTAAGTCTAAGTTACTTACAAATCCTTTATTCAACGAAATAAATATTTAAGTCAAACATTAAATCTGAATAAATCTGATTTTAAGTTCAACTTACCAGTACGAAAGTTTTCCCCAATCTAAAGAAATATTGGCAAGACGAGGTTTAAATACCTCGAGTCTCTTTAGCACGAGAAAAACGATCCCCGCGAAAACTCTAAATAGCTAAAAATAGAAACAGGGAATTTACGCCCTGCTTTACACGACCCATATGTACATTGCATACCACAGAACACCGCTGAACACCAAAAAGTTACCACAGAACTATTTTAAAAATACAATTGAATTAAACGACTAAGATCTACCGCAGATCATTAAAATTAGATCTACTCGATATAATGCAAAATATTAATTCAGAATAATATTATTTCTATAAATCTACTATGACTAATGTAGAGTTGTCTTCCTTAAATATTGGCGTATAGAACAAATCGATTCGTTTGCGCCAAAAATGCGTCCTTTTGCGCCATCGAGTATAGTTAATAATAACTCTACCATTCAAAACTTTAACACCGTCTTACCGTTATCTTGATGAAATCAGAGACATGTATGTATACACATTTGCGTATTTATATGCCTTTTAATATATGTCTCTGCTTTGATGAAATTTTTTCGTTAAGTATTAAACAATTCACTAAATATTCTGCCTAATTTTAACCCAAAAAAACATATTTTGAATAAATCAAATATAAACAGCAATGACTATCCTTTCTTAGATTTAGATATTTCAGTTTTACACGGGAAACTTTTACAGCAAAAGGGACGATTTTTTGTTTTCTTATTGTTAATTCTCCTTTTTTGGACGCTTAGGGGACGACCATTTGATATTCTGGGGGGGGCCAGGAGGATTTGTTTTGGATCGGTTATTTATTTTTGTAAACTAAGAGGACAGATTATCTATTTTCTGCACTATTGAAGCAAGATTTTTCATTTTCATTAAAGCAAGGGACTGATTATTTATTTTCACAACTATATTTATAATATTCGATAACATACAATTTTTAAATTATTTGTTTATTATAAATAATTCATGTATAGTCAAGTCATTATGTAGCATTTAATCAGAATTAATTATTATCCTCTGCAGAAATGAATCTTCTATATTCCCCAATGCATATACATGTATTGCATACATACACAGTATTAAAGTTTGGTTGTAACTAAGGCTCTTTGAAAAGTATTGGCAAACATGTTCCGCCGAGCGGAGCGAGGCAAAATTTTTTTTGAAGGGTTTTTGAACCGCTGAAGGCCCAAGAAGCTATAGAACAAATGATGCAAAATCATGCCTTCTGGGTGTTCCCCAGACCCTTTCTTAAACTGAAAATGCAAGTTCTGTTTTAATAATTTTATGACAATATTTTGGTCTCAAAGCAAAATCACGTTATAGATTCAGTGTAATTAGACTTAAGTTTCTAGGAACAACATCAAAAGACAAATATGCATGATAAAGCAAAAATGTAATTCACATAGTTAAGTCTGTGGCTGCTGTGTTTATTTAAACTCATGATCAAGTTAATAATAAAATTACTAAATTACAAAATGAATGCAACACTAACAGAATACAGAAGGGCAATCAATGAACAGAAGACAAATAAATAAGAAACATTGATCCCGAAAAATCAGGGGCTACGTCTGAGGGAGAACAGAACTTGCTTCTTGCAAGGCACTCACGGTGAACACAATTTGAAATTTCCTACATGAGGCATTTGTCTCAATGTAGTTACGGCCCTGATTTAATAAAAGTGAGGTAAGTGTTCCTGAGACAATTAACCTCAAGTTAAATGAAACCAATTTTCTGACATTTCAAGTATATTTAAATAATATTTATACTTTTATTATTAAAAGATATGGGAAGTGTTTCCCGATTTTTTTTTTGGAAAAAAGATGAATTTATGAAGAATCTGGTGCCATCTCATACTTTCGATTAGACCTGCTGAGTTATTTATTTTCAATACATTGCAAGTCAGGTAATTTATTTTCAAACTACCACAGTACAAACCATTTATTTTTGTGATTATCAAGGCTGAGTTATTTATTTTCAAAATCCTCCTGGCCCCCCCCAGAATATCAAATGGTCGTCCCCTTATGTTTCTTTGGCACCATCTCACGGTATTTGCATATCACAATAGCATTTGCTATGCCCGTGTCAGAAGTTTGCCGATACTTGTAGAAAACTTAATGCATACGGGATAGCACATTTCCTAATGTTTACGGTGGTGTTGTTTACCGAGCACGTTAATTTATAAACTTGACTTGTCGATCCTTTGAATAAACTTATTCTTAAATGTTACCAAATCAATACTGTGATTAGATCTTAGAATGACAACATTATCGGTATGAATATTGATTTTGTTACAGTAAATTCAAACCAAACTAAATATCTCTGAACCCACGGAACCACACAGTGGCAGAAGGACAATACAGATATACAAACATATGTACTGACTGAAGTCAGGAATATGACAGTTGTTTTTCACTTGTTATGTTGGTTGATAACGTTTGATTTTTTTCAGTTTATTTGGACCTTCCCCTTTTTGAATTTACCTTGAAGTTCGATATTTTTCTTATACTTTTTTTAAAATATTTAGGAAAATGTGACCTACACTCTTTCGTCAAGTTTTCTAATCACAGATCGGGAAAAACCATTAACTTATATTCGATCGGTATGGAAATTGAGAGAAAAAACGATAAATTCAACTCCCTTGGTGCTTCAGTTGACAGAGAATGTGTGCTCCTACATGCATTCTATGGTTAACTCCATATTGTTTTTCATATGATATAATGTACATGTACATAATATATTTGATTACATTAACAATTGTCACTATATATTACTTTGTTGAATGACAGTTGTAAACTAAAAGAAAGAAAAAACATGTCATTTAACTTAATATTTAATTTTTCACTGTCAGAAGAACTTACCACTAAGAATAATTGCGAGAATCACACAGATGAACGCCTCCCTTTTCATCCTCACAGATGACTATAATACATAATACATACAAGTAGTGAAATAATTCTTTTAGCTGTTGTCCTTAAGAAGGAAACAGGTACTTAACAGTGAAAATAAAAGTAAGATAATTAATCTGTGCCTACAGTACGATTCGTTAAAATATTTGAGATGTTCTTCCTTCGTGTATATCCGTGTTTGTCGGGACTTTGAACAACAAATATCAGACCTACTCAAGTTAAGGAGCAAAAGCCTAGGGTTTTGTTGGCTTTTTTGTAAAGAAAACAACCATTTGATGTATTTCTTGTTGTGAAATCGACACATGATTGAATGTTTTGATTTCTTGCCTACTTGGAAATGTTCACTTATGATATATAGCATTTTGTGGTGATGTCAATGACTAACAATGAATCACTTGTAATTGCAAATTCAACCACTTGTAAACTGTGTTGAAACTTTCATTGATTCCGTTACACATGTTGCAGCCCAAACTCCAAGGTTGACAGGCAGGTTGAGATATAATCATCTGGACCCCCCTCTCCTCCGCAAAACCTATGCCAGAAGAGGTGATCGGTTGGAATATGGATATTAAATCGGATGCCTTTTGTAGGGATAGTGTCTCGCACTCTGCGCGCCAAAGAAACCGTGCAAAAACTATTTCAATGATCTATAGGTGTCCTGTCGCAAAGCAAAAGTTCTGTTCCTATCCGATATATCCTCTTTTCCAACGGCAGTCCAACATTTCCACCCTCCATACTGATCGAGCGACTTTGCAAAAATGCTTCCAATAAGATTAAAAGCAATTTGATCTCGTCCTGAAATACATGAACTATTTCCCACTGAACATTAAACAAATAACAGTCAATCATAACAACAATTTTATATCACAAAGAGAAAAGAAGAAGATACCAACGTGACAAGATCATAAGTCGAAATTAAAAATGACAAACAAAACAAATCGATTGAGCGTCACTAGAATAGTGTACTTACTTATTTTATCATTAGCATTATCAGCTCTTAGTTTATCGATTGCTAGCAATTTTTTGCAACTGCTAGAGGTGGTGGGTTAAAATGTATTCGCTTACTTATTGTTTCAAACTAGACTTAATCGTTTCTTTTTTTTTTTCTTCAATGAAATTATGTACACCCTTCAATATAAGATTGATGGACGGCTTGGTTTATATATCAGCATGTTTTAAGTGTTTTATTTTCTTTCACATTCTCTGCTACGGTTTTGTTTTACTTGCATGATAAAATCTTATTTAAATCTGCAAGTAAGTATTTAAAATCGCCAGACCAGCGGAGGAAACCACCATCAACATGTTAACTGAATTATTTAGTTCCCTTGCTGTTAAAAGGTATAGGAACTTTTCTGAGTTTAAGAATGTAAGTTTTCAATGTTTGGTGCTATTTACGACATAACAGTAAATATTAAGATGTCAAATACTTAGTACTGACTATTATAGTAGCCTTGAGATCTATTATGGCATAGTGTTTAGAAAGTGTAACAATCTTTGCATACTAAAGAGCCCATGAACTAACTATATGTGGTGTCAAAAGATGTATAATCATAACATTTTGACTGTTTTTACAAATTCGGAATACTATTCGCTTAATTCATCTTTTTCAATTTTGTCAAATAAGGGGAGATAACACAAATAATCGCTTTTTTCATTAAGGAATGTACATAAAATTTACATATTGTTTAGTAACAAAAAGCGAGATCTGTGACCGTCCAATTTTCCAGCTTGTTTTCTTAAAGCACAGAATGAAGAGTTATCTCCTCCTATTTTATTTCTAAATTCTTCCAAGGATTTATATAAATAAAATACTTCGGATTCTATAATTGGGAAATGATATATTTTAATATTGTAATAGTTATCATATACTCAGTCATGATTACCAGATTCAATCGTTGTTTAGTTTCAAGGGTTTCCATTATAATCTTTACAATTTATAGTTATGCACTATCTGTGGTATATCTGTAGCTTAAAAAAGGCCCCGTGACTTATAATTTCTATAGCGTTTCTTTTTTTTTTTATAGAATAGCGAGATATAAATCACATTTTGGCAAAGCATTACTATGCTTTTTTTTATCGTTTTTAATTCGGACCTATATATAACTACTTAAAAAAAAGTCGCTTTACTTATTGAAATTGTGTAACAAAACTTTTAAGGTGTTATTTTATTCAATATTGTTTTTCTAAAAGGCAGTGATCGTGATACCTTTCAAAACTTTTTATTTTGGTGCTTAGTCCGGGTTCCCAGCTAGAAATTATTAGGATGTGCACAATCTCGCACATGCGCAATCAGTTGTTTATAATAGTTTCGGGGACTTCCGGTATTTGAAAAAAAATATGACCGGACGGGGAAAGAAGAAAAAGACCTATGTAAGAGAGAATATCTAACGCTCAAATGTTTCCAATGACCACATTCGTTTAAAAATAAAACTAAGTAGCCAGTTTAGGCAATTATAGTCCCAGTTATGCAACAATTTACTGAAAATCTTGTGGCGGAAAATCATGTCATGCTTGATCATGTTTTCACTTTTACAACCATAATAAAAATCACACTTGTAGCCTAATCACTTTAATGATAATTGTTGCAATAAATGATTAGTTTGATAAAAGATATGAAGGACAAATACAAATTTGCACCAATCAAATATAGTTGACCGATTGGCATTACTGCCATAATTTACTGCATTAGCCCAAAAAAAACGAAAACTTTCTGTTCAGATAAACATATCCTCGTCTCATGGGGGTTCGTGTTATTAAGAATGCATTGTGACCTCTCAGTTTTCATTGAAAAAGCATGCATAGTACAAATTCATATGACGTACGAAAACATGATCTGACCATACTCGTGTAATAATTATATACACCTATATTTTGAATTATGAATTAAGTCAGCTATATTTTTTACGGTTGTCTAATATTTGTTTAGTTGTTGATCTCTTTACCGCTTGCGGAATTCAATATTAAAAATGAAAATCCTCAGCCAACATGGTTTTTCTATTAATTTAACCAACAAGTTCAAAGTAACTATTGTCCTCTCTTTGAAGAAAAATTATGATTTACAACAGCATTTGTATCTATGAATGATATGTTTTTTAGCAATACACATTGGATTTATGAGGTTTGAATTAACTGGCAATAAAATAAAGAAATTAAGAAGGAAAACACTTTTAATGAATTTTGAATGACTTTGTTTTTCAACCTATTTTGGCAGTGCACATGTATCCAAAACTCTGTCTGACCGACAAAATGTCAGACAAAAAGTCATTTGGTCAGACAGAAATCTTCTGATTTTTTAGTTGAAAATATAGTTGAAAAACATCAAATTTCTTATGCACATGGACATGATGGATGTATAAGTCATTGTCAATTTATAATAAACTGATTTTTGTACAAGAATTTTATATACATGTATCATCAAATTACAAATGGGTGTATATAAATATTGGGAGATATTTTCATTTTTTCACGACCCAAACCAGTGTCTTCCCTAGAAAATTTTTCATGCATGGTGGGTCCATGGTGAATTTGCAACGCGGCGCACGATGCTTCTTTTTCAGAATTAGTTACACTACATAGTTTATATGTTTAAAGCCATATACCAATCTAATTGTTTTATTATAGGTACAGCAATTCATATAAGTCATGGACATTTAAAGTGTTTATTACAGATGAGAGGAATTAATGAAAGACCTTATAAACAATAATAAAAATAATCCAGTCTGCAATAGTTATTTACAAATTAATGCCATGTACACATTATTTTGTTGATACATGTATCTTCCTCTGTTTCAACTTTCCAAAGGTCACCACACATTTTTCAAAACCAAAATCTTCCTCCTTTGGTCCTTCAATTGATATATGCATTAAGCAATTCAGCACTTTTTGGCATCTACATGTATAGTCTGTTTCTCAAAAGTTTTAACTCTGTTTAAACATGAAAAACACCTTTCACAATCAGCTGTTGAAACTGGAAAAACAAGACCAATTGCTGCATACTCAGACAGACAAGGATACAAAGTTCCAAGACTGGCCACTTTGTTCATTGTCTGCCTAAATGTCATGTCTTTACATTCTTTCACTAACAGTGTCCTCAGTTTGCTGATACAATGGTTTCAGCATCAACAGTAAGTTGTTAAATAAAACTTTGAATGTCATCATTGCTTCACAGAGATTTTACAGGAAACAATAAAAAAAAATTATTTGCATTAATTACAGAAGTCAATGAAGAATACCTGACATACGGATGACATATTTGGCAATTACCTGTTTGGAAGCTATATAAGCTGACATTTTATTTCATGACAATTAACTATTTTTCTTAAATACATCCCTGTCCGATTTATTTATAACTCTTCATAATTGTAAAAATCCTATCTTGCCGAAGTGAAAGAAATTTAGCCGCACATGTGTAAAAAACGGCAAATGAATCCGCTACACTTAAGCTGCAGGTGTCCGATTGAAATTAAATAGAACAACACAAGTTTATTAAAAACAATATTTCCGAATTTAACTTCGTATATTTTGAAAGTTTTTCTATCAAATCTTTTAAATATTTCATAAGACACGACTTTTCTCGGCCCAGTGGTGGTGATGTGTATTCTTTGATGTAATCAATCAACCGCGACTAATCTAAAAATAACTGATTGTTGTGACCAATCAAAAAATGATTCATCGATGTAAATATAGCTGATGAAAAAACTGCGAAACTTTATTAAAAAAAGTTTTTGTCTATTCTCGGTGAAATTACGTTAGTTTTATATTATAATACCAGAGACTACACCAAATTTAAATTTCTACTTTCAAAGATCACAGTAAAATAACGATGTCAAACAACAGGGGCCGTTTTAAGGTGAAATTTATACAGGAAAAGGTTAAACTTTTTATTTAGCACAGAAAGATATGCATTGGAGATTTATCAGACTATTTATTTATCAGCTAACTGACAACTTCTATTATGTAACCGAAGTCTCGATGTATAACCAACTAATCAAGAAGGTTATAAAATCCAGGCACGCGTGACGTGATGCATCCAATTATCAGTCGGATGAGTTTAAAACACCTGTGGAGTGTTGTCACTTGTCACTTCACTTTCAAAATATCGATAATAAATATTTTACACAGTTATAATTTTCACACATAGCGGTATGCATTGCGGCAATGATGAAAGCATGGTGGTCGAAATCTATGCGTAGCGGTACCGCAATGCTTGAATAGCCTAGGGAAAACACTGCCAAATACTTTAACAGGTATAAAATGTAAACATGGTAAATATTCAATCTTATTTCTTATCAGGGATTGAAGTTAAAATTTTGGCATGGTAGCCCACAGTTTTAATTTTGTAGCCCACATATATATAGTCCTATACAAGAAAAGCAGAAATTTAGGTAGCCCATACCAAATTTTAGGGGCCATTGGCGAGTGGGCCCCTGCTAATTTCAAACCCTGCTTATGAAGCAAGAATCTTGCAATCTGATTGGTTAATTACCCAGGTGTAAATACCAACCCATCGAAGTTCACCCATGGAAAAAATTTTGCCAAAAATTGAAGAATTAAGATTTGGTTTCAGGTGAAGAAAATTGATTGTACACATATTCACCCAGCTGGTTATTGAAAAAGGTTTGAGGCTATGAATTTGCATGCATTTTGTTTTTGTCTTATATTTTATCATGTTAATTATGGTTTTGAAATGATTTGACTGTTTAGAATTATGGGAATACAATTAAAAAAAAAATGGAATTCCACCAAAAGTGTTTATATGCATTGAATGTAAGAAAAACATTTTAAATTATAAATGTAGCTAAAGTTTAATGTTAAAAGAACATTTAAACAAGACAGCAACAATAAATTTTCCAAAGACATATATACATGAAACTGGCTTTGAAGACCCACTTATAATGACATGATTTTACACAGTGTTCCAGGCATCTTTTATCCACCCAAAAACTGTTTTGATAAAGTTCTTCTCACGATGGCACATACATCCAGTGCTCCTTTAATCTGCACATCTCTGCTTTGAAACACTTTGGCTACATTTAATCTTCAATATGAGAAAATTATATGTACATCATGTACATTGTACATGTACCCTATTTCAAGCTTTAAGTCATTCCAAAACTGATTACTGAACATTGTGCATTTTACCAAAACTACTCATTAAAGATCTGCCATGAACGTCTAATTCTTTAAAGCTCAGTAATCAATAAGATATAAACAATTACAACCTCTGACATCACATGGTTTCTAAGTTAAGCTCTTCCTTCTCTAAATCAAGTTTAAAACTTATCAAGAATTTGTGTCACATAAATGCATAAAATCAAAAACATATATTACAATAAAGAGGAGAAAAGATTTTAATTTTGAAATTTAAAAACCTACATGTACATACACATGTATGTTAACTCTGTGGATCATTTGTTTTTGAAAGCAAGCTTGAATATTGTTCTGTTTGCAAATGTTAAGTTTTCTAAAACCAAGGATATCATAGTGTTAAAACATAACATCCCAGCACCAGTAGAATATGAAATAATTCTATTTTAAAAGCAGTTTTTTTTAATAACCCATTCGCCAAAAATTGTTAAAATTTTAGGATTTATTGCTGATTATAATATACTTGCAACAATTTGAACTACATTTAGGGAGCTACCATTTGATTTTTATGGGGGCTAGGATGAAATTTGAAAAAAAAGGCAGGACAGGAGTTTTGAGTTAAAAAAAAAAGGCAGGATGAGCAACTTTGCCAAAAAAAAAAGGCAGAATGTGACAATTATGTACAAAAAACAGGATAAACTAATAAAAAAAAGACAGGACCGAATAGAGTGAAAAATAAAAAAACAGGACAGAGATTACAACTAAAAAAAAATGCAGGACAAAATTCTTCATCCTAGCCCCCCCCCCCCCCCCCCCCCACCAACCATAAAAATAAAATGGTAGCTCCTTTAAAGAAGCATGCAACATCTGTTTAATGATTTTCTCTTCCAGAAAGGTTTTAAACTGAAAACAGTACACCACATTTAAAAATACCATCAAAAGTTCATTATTATCATTTTCAGGAGGGGTATTTTTAGAAAAATATCAGGTCAGAGAAGGCAAAGTTTTCCAAGCTAATAAACCAATTTGTTCTCAAGACTGATCAGATAAAAAAAAATCAATGGTATTTTTTAATGTGGTGTATAAAAATATAAACATGTAATACTCCTTCAAACAAATGTACTTATATAATCAATTAGTATGTATGCATGTATTTCCTTTATAATAGCCAATACACAAGTATTAATATTAATGGTTCATGTTACAACTTATGACGCTACTTCAATTTGAAGTACAACATACAAAATACTGATCAGGTCCCAAAAAATATGTGCCTCGTTAAGATGAAAGGGTCGGTAAATTGGCAATTCTTTAAAATTCCTTTTATCATGTTTATAGATATAAATTTTATGTAATCATATTGTGTGATTCATGGAAACAAGTCTAATTTTGATTTGGTCTTAAAGATTAAAACCAGGTTGAATTCATTATTGAAAAAAGGTATCTGGAAACAAAGCTAATTTGATTCAGTCTTAAAGATTATAACTAGGACAATTTCAGTACTCAAAACAGATGCATGTTAATGGAAACCATCCAATTTTTTATTAGGCCTGATAGAACAAAAACAGTCTTTAGTACTCAAAACTTAAAGTTTAGGATAGGGTAAAGTACATGTTACTGTTAATTTTATTCATGACAATTTAGTGAATTTGTTATACATTTGTAGTAACAGTAAGCACATATTTAAAATCAAGTTTCCAAAAGTACTAAGTAGTGTCTTATAATGATCATGTTAACTTTGAAATGCTCTATGTTTATTTACCTTTCCAAAACAAGATACACGTAATTACCAGTTCCACAACTGTGTTGACATACAAAATCAATTGTAGTTTTAGCAAACCTAATCTAGAAATAGTAAGCTTTGTTTTGTTTTGTTTGTTTGTTTGTTTGTATTTTTGTTTGTTTGTTTGCCTATTAGTTTTATGCTTAAACTTGTATGTAATGGTGTATATCTACATGTTATAAGTTTAGACAGTAACATGTAGTTAATAATCAATTTAATATATTTACATGTAACATGATATTTTGCAATTAAGCACTTATTTTAAAATTGTAGGGCACAGTTTCAGCAGGTCTTCTTCCAGTGGCTGCCTTTTCAGCTGTACCAAGGACCCCACCACCAGAAACTCCTGTAGGCATTACTCCAGGACTAGCCATGACTACTGGAGTACTAAAAGCCTCGATGCTTGGCAGATTGAGAATGCCACCAACTGGCCATGATGAAGATGTTCTTAGTGACCCAGAGAGTAGTTTATATGATTACCAACAGATGGAGGAACCTGGGTATGCAACAACAAGTTAAAATAAATTAGGACCTAAAGGGTTGAATAAGGCAGAGGGGTTAGAACTACTTAAAATACATGTATTGATATAGTTGTCACTGAGGTTAAGCAATTAACAACCCTGTATGGGATTTTAAAGAAGAAGAAAAAAGAAAATAGCCCTTTATGGAGTTTACATACATTGCCTATATTTTTGAAATATTAAGTTCAAATGTATCTAATATATTTTCTTCGTTTAATTGGGATTTTTAAGATATTAATGAAATTTCAATTGACATGATTGATAACTGGAGTTTTAAGAAAACTATTTGACTACATATATATGACTATATAACAGCTAAATATAGCCAAATAACGGGGAAACTTTCATTTTGTAGAAGTTTCATCATACACTTCTTTCAAGTTCTTTGTCACATTAAGTACCGGTAGTAAACCTGACATTCAATTTGTTTTTCTTAACATTTGATGCAGTGTGATGAATCTTTGAAAGCTACTTATGTTGATACATTTCCTGTTGTATAGTTTGCAAATGAAATATAAATTTAGATGCAATTAAAAAACCCACTTCAAATGTTATGAAGAACTAGAGTATACTTGCTACTTAGATAATTTTTGTTCTTGTACTTTACAAAATCTAAATGGATTTTAGGAAATATTTCCTTGTGGGTAGAGATTTCAATTGGCTTCTTTTTCTCAGAATTTCCATACCAAATGAAGCTCATTCTATTTTACGTCATGCTTTCAGAATGAAAAATTATTCAGTTTAAAAAGCAAAATTCTGACAATAGAAATTTAAAATGTATTCTGCATTTTTTTCATATACGAGTCAGACATCCATAGTTTACAACAATGAGAAAATTAATTTCAAAGTTGTCAAAGGGAGATAATTCACATCTTTTGTAAACTTTTTACATGAATTTAAAAGTTTCAAGAATTTGAATAGTCATCATTGTCATGGCATATTTTGATATTCAAATCTGTTCTTCACCATAAAAACATTTTTACTTAATGACAAATATCTTTTTAAGGCCCTTTGTTTTAGAAAGGCATTTTGAAAAAGATTCATTTAGCAAAACATTCATTTTATAATTACATCTATTTCGTAGCCTTCATCATGCAGGGTAGGTCATTGTAATGTACATGTTCATATGTCATGTCAATTTCCACCATTTGGCACACATGATTTCACTCACATACACATTACACAAATTCTGTAACTGGTTACACTTTTTCTAACATTTGTGTTAGTAGCTTTCCTGATTGTAATAATGATATTAACTTCTTTTTTATGACCTACAAAATGTACAAATACTAAAAATATAGATTTACTCATGTCCTTTTGTTTTTCTATCTGTTTGGATATGGTTTTTAATTACCTCTCTGTTGTATAAAACCTTGTTCACACGACACAACAAAATCGGATTTGAAATCAGATTTGACAAACCAAGCTGATTTGTGTTCACTCGTATGCAAAATTGAATTTGTTCACTAATTACATATTACAGAACCAGTAGTGAACGCAAACGGATTCATAACTGAATCTGATATGATACATCCAGATCTACGTCAGATTTCCTCATATCCAATTTGAATCTAGCATTTGTGTGAACAAGGTATACATGTAATAGTATACAACATTTATCAGTAAATTAGAATCATCTTGACCAATATTTCATGGTTGATAAAAAAAAATTTTCCTTTCTAAAGGCTGTTGGATCTCTATATTAAAGTGATGTATCAGTGATTTTTCAATATTTTCATATCATAATTTTTTTTATAATAATGACTACATATGACCTAAATTACACAATGGAATGACTTAAGTCAAGTTTGCATTTACATCAAACTTTATCTACTGACTACTGTCACATCTCAGAAATGCATGATGGTGAATGAATAATATTTCACTGCTGCAATCATTTCATATAATACAAACTATATTTCACAGCAATTGGGACACTATGACCTACATTTTATGTTTGAACAGTTATAATCATAATCCACTTGTTGATTCATGTTATAGACACTAAAAGTTGTATGCTATAATTGGTTTTTGGTTTTTGGCCATGGTACAGTCGTATTACATTGTAAAACTTATTTTTGAACTATTTTGAACATCGGGTTAATTATGTTCTTGTTTCTGTCTAGGTGACCTCGTTATGTCTTAAATTTAGCAAATAGGTCCAAGTCGAGTGGAAGCTTTTTCACAATGTACTTTTAAAAAGGGTCATTATTTACATTCAGATTCAAATGGTATTCATCCACTGTCTCTCAACATTATCTATTTTTATTTGTTGACTACATGTATTAGCTAAAAATATGCTAAAATTTCACCTCACTTGGACTGTCACCTTACATTATCTACATTATTTTACATGGAGCATGTATCGTTAATAACCTTTGTTTTTAAGGATGTACTTAGGTGAAATTAATAAAATCTAGAATTTAAATTTGATACTAAAAGTCAGAAGAGCATTAGTTAAGGAATAAAATAAGCTTAAAATATTGATAGGTTAATACCGTTATGGAGCTCCTTTTCGGGATATTTAATTTAAAAAGAATGCAGGTTAAAAGGCTGACTCAGACTTTTACCTTATATTTGCATTGGTATAATTTGGGTCTCAAATTGAAAGAAAATAAATCTAGAATCTGCTTGAATTTTGGTAAATGACCTTTATGAGCTATTGAAGCCTTATATGAAAAGAAAAATGGGTGTAAATATTTAACCCTGTATCTGTGTATCATAGGAAAAAACCAAGGAGTCCGAACATCTGACAAAAAGTTCTAAACCTGACATAAGTACATCCTTAAATCACATGACTTAATTGATTGTAAATTAAACTAAATTGTTCATAACAAACATTATACAACCCCTTTTTCTCATAAGATATCTTTGTGAAATAAGGCAATAAACTATGTCTTCTTTATTTTGCCTGCTGTGTAAGCATTGCTTTTGTTTTTTGAATATCAAACTTAGATCTTCTTATATGGTTTAATTGAGAAGGAATGTTTTGAAAATTTGTCCTACAATTTCATTGCTTGATTTTTGGTGTTTAATGCCACTTTGAGCACTATTGACTATTTCGTGGCATCCAGAATTTATGAGTGCAGGAAGCCGGAGTCTTACAATTTGAAGGAACTTCTATATTTTGTATTTTCTTTTAAAGAGAATTGATTATTTTATCATGCTCTCAGCTAGCTCTATCACAAAAAAAGCTATTTAGAATTTAATAAACGAAGTGTTTAAGTATCAATTTTAACTTGCATGATATATTGTGGGGAAAAAAATGTGTACTCGTATTGCTTCCTGTATATAAAGATTGTAGAAAATAATTTTGTATTTTGTGCAACTATAAACATATATATATATGTATCCAACAATCTTCAAAAAGTTTTTTACCTTTCAACAAAACAATCAATAGTAGTACAACTATTAAAGCAAACTGACACAAGAATTCATGACAATCTTGTGTAAAATCCTCAAATCTTCAGTGTACCGTATATCCGTTTTTTTCGTGTGTGTTTAATTTTTGCCTTGTTCTTTGTGGCAGCTAAAGAAACGCGAAAATTTAACCCCACGTAAATTTCCCTGCATATTCCAAGATTTATCGTTGTTTGAAAGTTTTACACAATATACTGTTATTTATCGAGTCTTTTGTGTTGTTCGACAGATCACAAGAATATGCATACTTAATTAATCATGTTAATATCTCTGTTTTCATAATAATTAAACTGGCTAATCCTACATGTCTCACCTTTGACAACACAGCAATCAGTGACATGTTAAAAAATGTTAATTAGCGATGTTCTATTGATTGGTGTCATAACCCGAAAATTGCATATATGTAAAAATAAAATAAATCATATTTACACGGATATTTGTATACCTCTAATGAGCAAAACCTTCAACTTTTAGTAAACCCCAATGTACATAATATTTTACGTTCCTTGAAAGTGTATTTTCGTTTGTAGTACTCTTATATATTTGATATTGATTAACTGTTAGTTAATTAAGTTTTTGTTGTTTACAACTTTAACAATAAGATACAATTATTTGTTCGCGTGTATTTTCCAATTCAGCAAAAATCTACACACTGAAAATTTAACATGCCCATTTTGTCATCAAATCGTGAAAAAAAGCCGACGTGAAACCCGATATACGGTATTACAAATGTGCAGTATCTGGATATCATTGATATTAACTTAACCTTAAGTAAACCGTTAAGCAATAGCAGAACATTTATGACTCATTAAGGTCATTACTTTTTTCTTTAAGGATTTCATAGAAAGCTAGTTGCATTAAAGACTAGACTTTTATAGAAAAACAGGTGTTTTTTTCCTGAATAGTACTATGGCTTATGTGTTTATGCTTCATAAATGTTAAACTAATATAAGTACTTAAAAACTAAACCTCGTTCAGAAGACAATCAAAAAATGTTCTACAGATTATTTCTGTATCATTTTTGTCGAGCCTGCGACTTTTGTCGCAGAAAGCTCGACATAGGGATAGTGATCCGGCGGCGGCGGCTACGGCGGCGGCTGCGTTAGCTAACTTCTTAAAAGCTTTATATTTTAGAAGGTGGAAGGTCTGGATGCTTCATACTTTGTATATGGATGCCTCATGTTACGAAGTTTCCGTCAGTCACATGTCCAATGTCCTTGACCTCATTTTCATGGTTCAGTGACTACTTGAAAAAAAAGTTCAGATTTTTTGTAATGTTAGATTCTCTCTTATTATAAGTAATAGGATAACTATATTTGGTATGTGCGTACCTTGCAAGGTCCTCATGCCCGTCAGACAGTTTTCACTTGACCTCAACCTCATTTCATGGATCAGTGAACAAGGTTAAGTTTTGGTGGTCAAGTCCATATCTCAGATACTATAAGCAATAGGTCTTGTATATTCGGTGTATGGAAGGACTGTAAGGTGTACATGTCCAACTGGCAGGTGTCATCTGACCTTGACCTCATTTTCATGGTTCAGTGGTTATAGTTAAGTTTTTGTGTTTTGGTCTGTTTTTCTTATACTGTATGCCATAGGTCTACTTTATTTGGTGTATGGAATGATTGTAAGGTGTACATGTCTAGCGGGCAGGTGTCATCTGACCTTGACCTCATTTTCATGGTTCAGTGGTCAAAGTTAGGTTTTTGAGTTTTGGTCTTTTTTTCTAATACTATATGCAATAGTTCAACTATATTTGGTATGTGCGTACCTTGCAAGGTCCTCATGCCCGTCAGACAGTTTTCACTTGACCTCGACCTCATTTTATGGATCAGTGAACAAGGTTAAGTTTTGGTGGTCAAGTCCATATCTCAGATACTATAAGCAATAGGTCTTGTATATTCGGTGTATGGAAGGACTGTAAGGTGTACATGTCCAACTGGCAGGTGTCATCTGACCTTGACCTCATTTTCATGGTTCAGTGGTTATAGTTAAGTTTTTGTGTTTTGGTCTGTTTTTCTTATACTGTATGCCATAGGTCTACTTTATTTGGTGTATGGAATGATTGTAAGGTGTACATGTCTAGCGGGCAGGTGTCATCTGACCTTGACCTCATTTTCATGGTTCAGTGGTCAAAGTTAGGTTTTTGAGTTTTGGTCTTTTTTTCTAATACTATATGCAATAGTTCAACTATATTTGGTATGTGCGTACCTTGCAAGGTCCTCATGCCCGTCAGACAGTTTTCACTTGACCTCGACCTCATTTTATGGATCAGTGAACAAGGTTAAGTTTTGGTGGTCAAGTCCATATCTCAGATACTATAAGCAATAGGTCTTGTATATTCGGTGTATGGAAGGACTGTAAGGTGTACATGTCCAACTGGCAGGTGTCATCTGACCTTGACCTCATTTTCATGGTTCAGTGGTTATAGTTAAGTTTTTGTGTTTTGGTCTGTTTTTCTTATACTGTATGCCATAGGTCTACTATATTTGGTGTATGGATGATTGTAAGGTGTACATGTCTAGCGGGCAGGTGTCATCTGACCATGACCTCATTTTCATGGTTCAGTGGTCAAAGTTAAGTTTTTTGAGTTTTGGTCTTTTTTTCTAATACTATATGCAATAGTTCAACTATATTTGGTGTATGGAAATATTTTATGATCTATTTGGCAGTCACGCAGGTTTTATTTGACCTTGACCTCATTTTCAAGGTTCATTGCTCAGTGTTAAGTTTTTGTGTTTTGGTCTGTTTTTCTTAAACTATAAGCAATAGGTCAACTATATTTGTTGTATGGAAGAATTGTTAGCTGTACATGCCTGCCTAGCATGGTTCATCTGACCTTGACCTCATTTTCATGGTTCATTGGTCAATGTTTAGTTTACTTGGTTAATGTTAAGTTTATGTGACAGTTGTAATAAAGCTTTATATTTAGGACTATCAACATAATATCAATGATTAGTAAAGAAGGCGAGACATTTCAGCGTGTGCACTCTTGTGTAAAATAAGCATAATTACTGGTTTGCATCATTCTCTATTGAAAAAAATGTAATCTGTGGCTTCATTATTATTGATAGGATACCAATCTTAGGTGAAAGTAAACAATTAATTTAAATGTTCAACGAAGTACAAATTTTTTTCATATGGTTGTCTGCAAACTTTTGCAAAACCACAAAATCAAACATCCTTGGTAATACAATCTAAGATTATGTATTATGGTATACCGTTGTCCGACCGTCCAAATGTCATCAACACTGCCAACAATAACTCAAAAACACTTTCACCAATTGTGATGAAACTTTGGTGAATTGTTTATATCTTTTGACATAAGTTCCCTTTTAATTTTTATAAATTTTTGATTTTACTTTTCCGAGTTAGGAAATTTTATTCATAGAAAGGGGCGATTTTCAGTTTTCAGAAAATAATATAAACACTTTGAGCAGTTTTCATGAAACTATTGTGACCTGTTTATAAGCTCCTTTTTGTTTTTTTTATAAATTTCTGATATGACATTGCAAAGTTATGGAACTTTTTTATTTAAAAATCAAAACTAAAATGGTGACATGCGTATCATGCGCTCATGGCGCAGCTCTATATTTGTAAATTCAAGAAAATTGGTACCCAGGAAATAAATATGAATCCAACAGTACATGCATTTGCCACTATATTTCCATTGCCTTTTTATGTTTGCATGTACACGTAAAGTACTAGTAACTAACTCTTCATGATTTTCCAGGTTTAAAAATTATAGTTGTTTTATTTCTTACTATACACAGGTATTCATCTGTAGAGTTTGGAAGAACTGGTGGATCTAGGAAGAGGATCAGTTACTCTGATAGAGATAAGGCTCCTACCCCTCCACCTGGTACTTCTCAACAACAGTTTGGTAGGTACTGTGTGTTACACCATCTCTCCACAATTCTGATAGAGATAAGACTCCTACCCCTCCACCTGGTACTTCTCAACAACAGTTTGGTAGGTACTGTGTGTTACACCATCTCTCCACAACTCTGATAGAGATAAGACTCTTACCCCTCCACCTGGTACTTCTCAACAACAGTTTGGTAGGTACTGTGTGTTACACCATCTCTCCACAACTCTGATAGAGATAAGACTCCTACCCCTCCACCTGGTACTTCTCAACAACAGTTTGGTAGGTACTGTGTGTTACACCATCTCTCCACAATTCTGATAGAGATAAGACTCCTACCCCTCCACCTGGTACTTCTCAACAACAGTTTGGTAGGTACTGTGTGTTACACCATCTCTCCACCACTCTGATAGAGATAAGACTCTTACCCCTCCACCTGGTACTTCTCAACAACAGTTTGGTAGGTACTGTGTGTTACACCATCTCTCCACAATTCTGATAGAGATAAGACTCCTACCCCTCCACCTGGTACTTCTCAACAACAGTTTGGTAGGTACTGTGTGTTACACCATCTCTCCACCACTCTGATAGAGATAAGACTCTTACCCCTCCACCTGGTACTTCTCAACAACAGTTTGGTAGGTACTGTGTGTTACACCATCTCTCCACAATTCTGATAGAGATAAGACTCCTACCCCTCCACCTGGTACTTCTCAACAACAGTTTGGTAGGTACTGTGTGTTACACCATCTCTCCACCACTCTGATAGAGATAAGACTCTTACCCCTCCACCTGGTACTTCTCAACAACAGTTTGGTAGGTACTGTGTGTTACACCATCTCTCCACAATTCTGATAGAGATAAGACTCCTACCCCTCCACCTGGTACTTCTCAACAACAGTTTGGTGGGTACTGTGTGTTACACCATCTCTCCACCACTCTGATAGAGATAAGACTCTTACCCCTCCACCTGGTACTTCTCAACAACAGTTTGGTAGGTACTGTGTGTTACACCATCTCTCCACCACTCTGATAGAGATAAGACTCTTACCCCTCCACCTGGTACTTCTCAACAACAGTTTGGTAGGTACTGTGTGTTACACAATCTCTCCACCACTCTGATAGAGATAAGACTCCTACCCCTCCACCTGGTACTTCTCAACAACAGTTTGGTTGGTACTGTGTGTTACACAATCTCTCCACCACTCTGATAGAAATAAGGCTCCTACCCCTCCACCTGGTACTTCTCAACAACAGTTTGGTAGGTACTGTGTGTTACACAATCTCTCCACAACTCTGATAGAAATCAGACTCTTACCCCTCCACCTGGTACTTCTCAACAACAGTTTGGTAGGTACTGTGTGTTACACCATCTCTCCACAATTCTGATAGAGATAAGACTCCTACCCCTCCACCTGGTACTTCTCAACAACAGTTTGGTAGGTACTGTATGTACACAATCTCTCCACCACTCTGATAGAGATAAGACTCCTTCCCCTCCACCTGGTACTTCTCAACAACAGTTTGGTAGGTACTGTGTGTTACACAATCTCTCCACCACTCTGATAGAGATAAGATTCCTTCCCCTCCACCTGATACTTCTCAACAACAGTTTGGTGGGTACTGTGTGTTACACCATCTCTCCACCACTCTGATAGAGATAAGACTCCTACCCCTCCACCTGGTACTTCTCAACAACAGTTTGGTTGGTACTGTGTGTTACACAATCTCTCCACCACTCTGATAGAAATAAGGCTCCTACCCCTCCACCTGGTACTTCTCAACAACAGTTTGGTAGGTACTGTGTGTTACACAATCTCTCCACAACTCTGATAGAAATCAGACTCTTACCCCTCCACCTGGTACTTCTCAACAACAGTTTGGTAGGTACTGTGTGTTACACCATCTCTCCACAATTCTGATAGAGATAAGACTCCTACCCCTCCACCTGGTTGCATCAGTTTTCCTATCGAAGGTCGGTGGTTTTCCCCCGGCACTCCTGCTTCCTCCACAAATAAAAACTGGCCGCCACGAAATATCTCAAAAGCGGTGCTTAAAAGTGGCGTTAAAACACCAAAAATCAAATCAAATCTACTGAAGAGTTTAAGATTTCATACTCTTGCACTTAACAACCCTTGTAAGAGACTGGAAATCCTCTACTGGAGAGTATTATATGTCCTTCTCTTGCACTTGATAACCCATAGAAGAGACTGGAAATCTTTTACTTTTGAATCTTAGATTTCCTACTCTTGCACTTGACAACCCTTGTAAGAGACAGGAAAACTTTTACTTGAGAGTTTTAGATTTCCTACTTTTGCACTTGACAATCCCTAGAAGAGACTGGAAATCTTTTACTTTAGAGTTTTAGATTTCTTACTCTAGCACTTGACAACCCCTGTAAGAGACGGGAAATCCTCTACTTGAGAGTTTTAGATTTCCTTCTCTTCCACTTGACAACCCCTAGAAGGGACTGGAAATCTTCTACTTGAGAGTTTTAGATTTCCTACTCTTGCACTTGACAACCCTTGTAAGAAACAGGAAATCTTTTACTTGAGAGCTTTAGATTTTCTACACTTACACTTGACAACCCCTGTAAGAGACAGGAAATAATCTACTTGAGAGTCTTAGATTTCCCACTCTTGCACTTGACAGCCCTTGTAAGAGACATGAAATCCTCTACTGGAGAGTTTTAGATTTTCTACTCTTCAACTTGACAGCTCCTAGAAGAGAATGGAAATCTTCTACTTTTGAGTCTTATATTTCCTACTCTTGCACTTGACAACCCTTGTAAGAGACTGGGGATCCTCTTTTTGAGAGTTTTAGATTTCCTGCTCTTGCATTTGACAACTCTTGTAAGAGACTGGAAATCCTCTACTGGAGAGCATTGCATTTCTTACTCTTGCATTTGACAACCCCTGTGAGAGACTGGAAAACTTCTACTTAAGGGTATTAGATTTCCTAATCTTGCACTTGACAACCCCTGTACTAGACTTGAAATCCTCTTCTTGAGAGTTTTAGATTTTCTACTCTTGCACTTGACAACCCTTGTAAGAGACTGGAAATCTTCCACTTTTGAGTCTTAGATTTCCTACTCTTGCACTTGACAACCCTTGTAAGAGACTGGAGATCCTCTTTTTGAGAGTTTTAGATTTTCTACTCTTGCACTTGACATCTCTTGTAAGAGACTGGAAATCCTCTACTGGAGAGCATTACATTTCTAACTCTTGCATTTGAGAACCCCTAGAAGAGACTGGAAATCTTTTACTTTTGAGTCTTATATTTCCTACTCTTGCACTTGACAACCCTTGTAAGAGACTGGGGATCCTCTTTTTGAGAGTTTTAGATTTCCTGCTCTTGCATTTGACAACTCTTGTAAGAGACTGGAAATCCTCTACTGGAGAGCATTGCATTTCTTACTCTTGCATTTGACAACCCCTGTGAGAGACTGGAAAACTTCTACTTAAGGGTATTAGATTTCCTAATCTTGCGCTTGGCAACCACTGTAGGAGACAGGAAATCCTCTACTTGAGAGTTTTATATTTCCTGGTCTTGCATTTGACAACTCTTGTAAGAGACTGGAAATCCTCTACTGGAGAATATTAGATTTCCTACTCTTGCACTTGACGACCCCTAGAAGATACTAGAAATCTTCTACTTTTGAATCTTAGATTTCCTACTCTTGCACTTGACAACCCCTGTACTAGACTGGAAATCCTCTTCTTGAGAGTTTTAGATTTTCTAAGCTTGCACTTGACAACCCTTGTAAGAGACTGGAGATCCTCTTTTTGAGAGTTTTAGATTTCCTACTCGTGCACTTGACAACCCTTGTAAGAGACTGGAGAACTTCTACTTGAGAGTTTAAGATTTCCTACTCCTGCACTTAATAACCCTTGTAAGAGACAAGAAATCTTTTACCTGAGAGTTTTAGATTTCCTTCTCTTCCACTTGACAACCCCTGGAAGAGACTGGAAATCTTCTACTTGAGAGTTTTAGATTTCCTACTCTTTGCACTTGACAACCCTTGTAAGAGACAGGAAATCCTTTACTTGAGAGTTTAAGATTTCCTACCTTTAAACTTGACAACCCTTGTAAGAGACAGGCACTCCTCTACTTGAAAGTTTTAGATTTCCTACACTTACACTTGACAACCCCTGTAAGAGACAGGAATTCCTCTACTTAAAGAGTTTGAGATTTCCTACTCTTGCCCTTGACAACTCCTAGAACAGACTGGAAATCTTCTACTTGAGAGTTTAAGATTTTCTACTCATGCTTTTGACAACTCTTGAAAGACTGGAAATTCTCTACTGGAGAATTTTTCGATATACTCTTCTTGCACTTGACAACCCCTGTACTAGACTGGAAATCCTCTTCTTGAGAGTTTGAGATTTTCTACTCTTCCACTTGACAACCCTTGAAAAAGACTGGAAATCTTCTACTTTGAGTCTTAGATTGCCTACTCTTGCATTTGACAACCCATGTAAGAGACTGGAAATCTTATTCTTTAGGGTATTAGCTTTCCTAATCTTGCACTTGACAAGCTCTGTATGAGACAGGTAATCCTCTACTTGAGAGTTTTAGATTTCCTACTCTTGCACATAACAAACCCTTGTAAGAGACAGGAATCCTCTACTTTGCAGTTTTAGATTTCCTACTCTTTGCACTTGACAGCCCCTAGAAGAGACTGGAAATCTTCTACTTTTGAGTTTTAGATTTTCTACTCTTGCACTTGACAACCCTTGTAAGAGACTGGAGATCCTCTTTTTGAGAGTTTTAGATTTCCTACTCTAGCACTTGAAAACCCTTGCAAGAGACTGGAGATCTTCTACTTTTGAGTCTTATATTTTCTACTCTTGCACTTGACATCCCCTAGAAGAGACTGGAAATCTTCTACTTGAGAGTTTAAGATTTTCTACTCATGCTTTTGACAACTCTTGAAAGACTGGAAATTCTCTACTGGAGAATTTTTCGATATACTCTTCTTGCACTTGACAACCCCTGTAATAGACTGGAAATCCTCTACTTGAAAGTTTTCAATTTCCTTCTCTTGCACATAACAATCCCCCTTAGAGACTAGAAATCTTTTACTTAAGAGTTTTAGATTTCCTCTTCTTGCAGTCAACAACTCCTGTAGGCAACTGGAAATTCTTTACTGGAGAGTTTTCGATATACTCTTCTTGCACTTGACAACCCATGTTAGAGACTGGAAATCCTCTACTGGAGAGTTTTAGATTTCCCCCTCTTGCACTTGACAACCCATCAGATTGGAAATCCTCTTATTTTGTGTCTAAGATTTCTTAGTTTTGCACTCTTTCTGATTTTAAATTATTAATGTCTAGTAACTGTTCCACTTTGTCCATCATTCCATCGATATTTTCATAACACATAGACGTACCTAGTTTGTGTCATGTGTAGCTCCAGCATATCTCCTTCAATGTTTTTATACGACCACAAAAATTTTAGCGGTCTTATATTGGTATGACGTTGGCGTCGTCGTCCAAAGACACATTGGTTTTCGCACTCTAACTTTAGTTTAGGTGAATTGATCTCTTTGAAATTTTACCATAAGGTTAAATACCACAAAAGGAAGGTTGGGATTGATTTTGGGGGTTATGGTACCAAAAGTTAAGGAATTAGGGGCCAAAAAGGGGCCAAAAATAAGCATTTTCTAGTTTCGAGACAATGACTTTGGAACAGTGTATAGATATCTCTTAAATTATACTACAAGTTTCCATACCACAAAGGGATTGTTAGGATTTGCTTTGGGGGGTTATGGCTCAAACCGTTTAGGAATTAAGGGCAAAAAAGGGGGAAAAACAAGGTTGTCCTGGTTAATGGACAAATACTTTAGTACAAAACATAATTTAAAGCAGTGTAAGGGAGATAAATCAAATACATCATTGAAATTACCTCCCTTACACTGCTTTTAAATTATGTATAAAGTAATGGTTAATGAACAATTAAGGTAATTTAAAACAGTGTAAGGGAGGTAATCCAAATACAACGTTTTGGTTACTTCCCTTACACTGCTTTTAAATTATGTTTAAAGAAATGCATATTTATAAAGGAAGATCAGTAAAAATATCTGCAAATGTTGCATCTTTTTTTTTTACAAAAAATCCATATGAAAGATTTGACACTATATTTTAAATTCTATTATAAAACAGATTAAGTTAGCACTATGGTAAATTTAAATGGGTAATTATGGTTGCAAACTCCATTGGAAATTTGAATTGAGATTATGACCATATCTTGAGGGAAAGATTTTTTTGGGGGAAAAAAAGGGAGGGGGGTAAAAAGAAATTGTGGGGGGTCAATTTTTTCTCATTTCAGATTTCAGAAATTGAAAAGAATTATTCTTCAAATATTATTTTTTTTCAAATTTCAAATATTGAAAAATTTCGAAGAAGTAATCTTTAATTGCACAGTATGGCGCATTAGATTTGTAAAATCTTTGACCACATTTATTTATTTGTTATGCCGAATCTAACCGTGTATTTAGATTTTTAATTTTGGGTCCAGTTTTCAAATTGGTCTACATTAAGGTCCAAAGGGTCCAAAATTAAACTTTGTTTGATTTTAACAAAAATTGAATATATATGGGGTTCTTTGATATGCTGAATCTAAACATGTATTTAGATTTTTGATTTTTGGCCCAGTTTTCAAGTTGGTCCAAATTGGGGTCCAAAATTAAACGTTGTTTGATTTCAACAAAAATTGAATATATGGGGTTCTTTGATATGCTGAATCTAACCATGTATTTAGATTTTTTATTTGTGGACCCCGCTATCAAATTGGTTCATATTGAGGTCAAAAGGGTCCAAAATTAAACTTCGTTTGATTTCATCAAAAATTGAATTATTGGGGTTCTTTGATATGCTGAATCTAAACATGTGTTTAGATTTTTAATTTTGGGTCCTGTTATTTAAATTGGTCTACATTAAGGTCCAAAGGGTCCAAAATTAAAATTAGTTTGATTTTAACAAAAATTGAATTCTTGGGATTCTTTGATATGCTGAATCTAAACATGTGTTTAGATTTTTGATTTTGGGCCCAGTTTTCAAGTTGGTCCAAGTTGGGGTCCAAAATTAAACTTTTTTTATTTCAACAAAAATTGAATATATGGGGTTCTTTGATATGCTGAATCTAACCATGTATTTAGATTTTTTTATTTGTGGGCCCCGCTATCAAATTGGTTCATATTGAGGTCAAAAGGGTCCTAAATTAAACTTTGTTTGAATTCATTCAAAAATTGAATTATTGGGGTTCTTTGATATGCCAAATCTAACTGTGTTTTTTAGATTTTTAATTTTTGGTCCTGTTTTTTAAATTGGTCTACATTAAGGTCCAAAGGGTCCAAAATTAAACTTAGTTTGATTTTAACAAAAATTGAATTCTTGGGATTCTTTGATATGCTGAATCTAAACATGTGTTTAGATTTTTGATTATGGGCCCAGTTTTCAAGTTTGTCCAAGTTGGGGTCCGAAATTAAACTTTGTTTGATTTCAACAAAAATTGAATATATGGGGTTCTTTGATATGCTGAATCTAACCATATATTTTGATTTTGGACATTGGACCATAATAGGTAAATTAAAAAAATTTCAAGTTCTTAGACCACATTCTTTCTGTGTCAGAAACCTATGCTGTGTCAAATATTTAATCACAATCCAAATTCAGAGCTGTATCAAGCTTGAATGTTGTGTCCATACTTGCCCCAACTGTTCAGGGTTCGACCTCTGCGGTCGTATCAAGCTGCGCCCAGCGAAGCATTTTATTTAAACTTTGCACAGTGATTGCACACAGATTGAAGATGTGCATCTCTTCTAATAGACAGATTTGAATTATTATTTCTCAGGTTTCCTGTGTGTTGAACATCATATTTTTATGCTCTCGCCGTAGTGGAGGGGGCATTAAGTTCTACCCTTGTCCATCTGAAGTCCATTCATATGTTCCAAAAATTGGTTTCTGTTCTCTAACTTAAGTTTGCCACAACCAAATATTACAAAACTTATATTCAATACTCGTTACAACAAAACACAGATCAAATTTGAATTTGGGTGGTGTCACTTTTACCGTTCTAGAGTTATGCCCTTTACAAATGAAAAAATCGCTGAATTTTTCATTTCCGTTCTCTAACTTAAGTTTGCCTCAACCAAATGTTATAAAACTTATACACAATGCTTATTACCACAAAACAAGATCAAGTTTAAATTAAGCTGACACCACTTTTACATTTCTAGAGTTATGCCCTTTTACAAATAGAAATATTGCTGAATTTTCATTTCCGTTCTTTTACTTAAGTTTGCCTCAACCAAATGTTATAAATCTTATACACAATGCTTATTACCACAAAACTTAGATCAAGTACGAATTTGGTAGCGTCACTTTTACCGCTCTTGAGTTATGTTCCTTTACAACATTATATGTAAGCAAGGGCATCATCTGTTTCCCATGGACACATTCTCCATTTTTTGTCGTATAATGCAATAATAAAGATTTATTTCTGTTATATCACATCTGATAAAGTGGGAAACAATTAGCAACAATTTCTACACTGTATCACTATTTTCCATTGGTTCACATTTTGGTATTTCAAACTTTATGTCCATTCTTTTTTTATCTGGTTTCAGAGTTATTTGTTGCAGTTAACCTATTAAATTCTGTTCTATAAATAGTATTTCCATGTTGTCACTTTTTGTCAACTTCTGAGTATTGACTTTGACTGTCAAGATGACCAAAACTGTCCAAGTATATAATCTTTTATGATTAAAAGACGACGTTTTGTATATACCAATGAGACAGCAACCTAAGAACAAAAATAAACAAAATACATAAAGTTGGTGTCATACAGTCTTCACCAATATGTGTCAAGCTCTAAATTGTCCTGAGTCTATAAAAGAAGTGAATAAATTTAATAGAATCAAAGAATTGCCAGCAAAATTTATTTTCTAATTAAAGAAAATGACCAGCATTAAGATTTGATATGCAACAACTATTGACAGTGTTAGTAGTTGTATCACTATGTCCAGAGATTTTGCCAGCGTTCATCTTCTTTTTTTTGTCGGAAATGACAAAAGTTTTTCTGATTAATTTCCTCACTTAAATTGGTAAATGTAATAAAATAAATTGTACGTAATTTAACTGGCAACAAGTTTATGAGAATTTTCCGAGCCCAAGCTTATCAACAGTCATCACATGTGTTATAATTTGTTGTTACAGGTAATCCGCTTATCTGATGGGTCATTAATGATCATCAAAATTTATTCATACAAATAGAATCGGTCAGTCAGCATTTGTCATTTCTAATTCAAGAAATTTTTCATATGACCACAAAATTTGAAACGTTTACTGTAGTTAAATGATGAAAACTTGATAGACAGAAAGACGAAAAATGTAATGAATTTATTAAAATATAATATTGTTTAACTTGATACCTGTTAAAAATGTTAAATTCACACGAAGTAAAGAGGGTCTTGGTAGGGGGTTGGTGTAGGGAGCTTAGGTCATCATTTTCTGTATTTTCCATTTTTTATACAAATTTTCTCTATTCTGTATATTTCAGCACCCATTATTCTCTCATCTTCATTTTTTGACCATTTTTCTCTGTTCTTAGTTTTAAACATTTTCTTTATTCTATAAAGTCAACATTATACACTACTTTACAAAAATCACCTTCAGATTGGCAGGAATTACAAATAAAGTCTATTAACTATAGCATATACAAACCATAAGCTAGATATAATGACGGGAACATTGACCAATAGAATCATTGTATATTAGTCACATTAGTCCCTGTTTTGAGATATAACAATCAAAACGAAAACAATATGTATCTTTTAAAGAAAAACAGCTGTTTTGTTTCAATCTCTTTTGTTATATTTTTATTTGTTTACTAATAAAATGCTGAAAAAGAAAATGAAAGAATACATGTTTTTTCATCTATTTTACCCTTGGCAATAACTACCTTAGTCATAACATGTGAAGCTGTTACCCAATAATGGACGTTTTTTTTATCACAAAAACAATTAATCCTAATTGAAACCCCTCTATGTCATAATCTAAATGTTAGTCTGATTTTATATTCTAGTGCCAAACAAATCCACTGACTATCCACATTGGGTGGCATGATCAGATTTAGAAATCGGACAAAATTTCATGAAAACTAGACGACTTTATTTGTAATTCCTGCCGATCTGAAGCTGATTTTTGGTATAGTAGTGTATAATGTTGACTTACGGTTTTTGTTCCGGTTTTCCATCTTTTGACGAATTACAGCTGACCTTTTTGTGACAAATCTACTTATTGTCTGGGTCAGCCTATGTCAAATTTCTATAACTTGTTTACATTTTAGATGCAGATAACGAATACCGGGTCCTTGATCCGGAAGCTGTAAAAAGGGAAGCAGAGTTAAGTGCATTATATGCCACACCCAATAAAGATCGTAAAAGACAGGTAATATATCAAATGTCTTCTAAAGTTTGATAGTATTCTGCTAAAAATAATTTATTTGTAAATCTTTGCTTCTTCAATACTGGCTTTAGTGTATGATTGATTGCAATGCTTTTTTAGCTGAGAGATGGAGTATATATTGTAATCCTACTCTTTTAAGCTTTCATGAATTGTTTTATTTTTTTGGTGCATTTTATCAAATAAAAATTTTGCATGACTTTAGATTAGATTTTTATAAATGTAAGTTATGTTGTAACATTTTAGTCGCAGACAGTTAATGGGCAGCAATCATTACAACACACAGGGCAGAGAGTTAGAGCTGAGATGAAACGCTACCATGACATGGAACAAGAAGATACTGATAATGAAGTAGAAGATATCGTAAGTTAGGAGGAAGGGATCAAATCACTGTTATCTTGACCAAAAAAATATGTCAATTTCATACTCTTACAATGATATTCTCTAAAATCAAAATGGGGCTACATTAAGGGGTTCTAAGAAGTTTTTTCATAGTTCAGGAATACAATATGTTTTTAATTGTCTCTATGCATTTAGTTATGATTGTATATTGTTTTATGCCCATCCCGAACCTTGATATGAAAATAACATTCTCATCCCATTCTTAATCTACTTTTATCCTTTCATCCAACAAACTGAGTGTAGCATTTCATTTACCCATCTGATTTAAGTTCTGCATGAAGAGATCCAGATCTAAGCAAATACAATTTATAGAAGAATGATCTTTGTCTGTTTATACATTATGTACTGAGTAAAAAAAGTTTAGCAACATATATTTTAATAATACTTACAAAGTTGCAAGAAAAAAAATCATTAATTAAGAATGGCATCTTATGGGCATTGTCTTGGACAAGTTCAAAAATCAGTGCCGATCAACAGTTTTTTTTGAGCCTTCGACTTTTGTTGAAAAAGCGAGACATAGCGATCCTACATTCTGTCGGTGTCGGCGTCGTCCACAAATATTCACTCTGTGGTTAAAGTTTTTGAAATTTTAATAACTTTCTTAAACTATCCTGGATTTCTACCAAACTTGGAAAGAAGCTTGTTTATGATCATAAGATAGTATCCAGAAGTAAATTTTGTAAAAAAAAAAATCCATTTTTTCCGTATTTTACTTATAAATGGACTTAGTTTTTCTGCCAGTTAACATTACATTCACTCTGTGGTTAAAGTTTTTAAAATTTTAACAACTTTCTTAAACTATCCTGGATTTGTACCACACTTGGACAGAAGCTTGTTTATGATCAAAAGCTAGTATCTAGAAGGAAATTTTGATAAAATTTTGTTCCATTTTTTCCGTATTTTACTTATAAATGGACTTAGTTTTTCTTCCAGTCAACATTACATACAGTCTGCAGTTTAAGTTTTTAAAACATTTATTAGATTCATAAATTATCCTGGATTTTTAAACGCCTGTTTACGGGACGTATTATGTTATACCTCTGTCCGTCCGTCGTCAACATGTCGGACATTAACTCAAGCACGCTTTAACCAATTTGCATAAAACTTTGGTGAATTGTTTATATCTATTGACGTGAGCTCCCTTTCGTTTTTTATAAATTTTAGATTTTACGTTTCCGAGTTATGGGGTTTTATTCATTAAAAAAAGGGGGATTTTCCAGTTTTCGGACAATAACTCAAGAATGCTTTCACCAACTTGCAAGAAATTGTGGTGAATTGTTTATATGTATTAACATGAGCTCCCTTTTGATTATTATATATTTTAGATTTTATGTTTCCGAGTTACAGGGTTTTATTCATAAAAAAGGGGGATTTTCCAGTTTTCTGACAAAAAATCAAAAATGCTTTCAGCAGTTCTTATGAAACTTTGGTGAATTGTTTATATCTATTGATGTAAGCTCCATTTAGAATTTTATAAATTTTACATTTTACATTTCTAAGTTGTGGGGTTTTATTCATTAAAAAAGAGACGATTTTCCAGTTTTCGAACAATAACTCAAAAATGCTGTCAGCAATTCTCATGAAACTTTGGTGAATTGTTTATATCTATTGATGTAAGCTCCCTTTACATTTTCATAAATTTCTAATATATGACATTGAGAATTAATTGAACTTTAATTGTTTATAATCTGACAACAGATTTACTAAGTATTGCGCAACAGCACAGTGTATTGCACAACAGCAAGAAATCTTTAATTGAAAATAAATTCAATTCATATAACCAATTTCAAGTTCCTTGACTACATTTATTCAGAAACCTATAATATGTCAAATATTTAATACAATCCAAATTCAGACCTGTATCAAGCTTGAATATTGTGTCCATTGTTGCCCCAACTGTTCAGGGTTGGACCTCTGTGGGCGTATCCAGCTGCGCTCAACGAAGCAGTTTATTACCAAACTTGGACAGAAACTACTTACAATCAAAAGATAGTATAGAGAGGAATATTTTTATTAATTTTTTTCCTCATTTTTGTTGAGCCTGCAATTAACAGCAAAAGTAGGCGAGACACTGGGTTCTAGGAAACCCTTACGAATTTTTTAAAAGAGTAATGCCACTTGGAAAGATTAATAATATGTAAAATTGCATTGTAAGTGCTCTCACGTGAACAGTTTTGTCAGATTTTATATAAATCATATCAAAGGTTTTTATTAGCAATGTCTTGAATAATTTTGAAAATCAGTGTCGATTCCAATATTTTTATGCCCAACTACGATAGTAGTAGGGGCATTATGTTTTTGGTCTGTACGTCCGTTCGTCTGTCCATCCATCTGTCCCGCTTCAGGTTTAAGTTTTTGGTCAAGGTAGTTTTTGATGAAGTTGAAGTCCAATCAACTTGAAACTTAGTACACACGTTCCCTTTGATATGATCTTTCTAATTTTAATGCCAAATTAGAGTTTTGACCCCAATTTCACGGTCCACTGAACATAGAAAATGATAGTGCGAGTGGGGCATCCGTGTACTATGGACACATTCTTGTTGAAACATGATATTTAAGATATTTGTTGCTAAACTTTTTTAGCTCACCTGGCCCAAAGGGCCAAGTGAGCTTTTCTCATCACTTGGCGTCCAGCGTCCGGCGTCGTCATCGTCTTCCGTCGTCGTTAACTTTTACAAAAATCTTCTCCTCTGAAACTACTTGGCCAAATTAAAACAAACTTTGCCACAATCATCATTGGGGGTATCTAGTTTAAAAAATGTGTCCGGTGACCCAGCCAACCAACCAAAATGGCCGCCATCGCTAAAAATAGAACATAGGGGTAAAATGTAGATTTTGGCTTATATCTCTGAAACCAAAGCATTTAGAGCAAATCTGACAGGATAAAATTGTTTATCAGGTCAAGATCTATCTGCCCTGAAATTTTCAGATGAATCTGTCAACCCGTTGTTGGGTTGCTGCCCCTGAATTGGTAATTTTAAGGAAATTTTGCCGTTTTTGGTTATTATCTTGAATATTATTATAGATAGAGATAAACTGTACACAGCAATAATGTTCAGCAAAGTAAGATCTACAAATAAGTCAACTTGACCAAAATGGTCAGTTGACCCCTTAAGGAGTTATTGCCCTTTATAGTAAATTTTTAACCATTTTTCGTAAATTTTTGTAATCTTTTACAAAAATCTTCTCCTCTGAAACTACTTAGACAAATTTAACCAAACTTGTCCACAATCATCATTAGGGTATCTAGTTTAAAAAATGTGTCCGATGACCCCTCCCAAGAAACAAGATGGCGGACATGGCTAAAAAATAGTACATAGAGAAAAAGGCAGTTTTTGGCTCATATCTCTGAAACCAAAGCCTTAAGAGCAAATCTGACAAGGATAAAATTGTTCATTAGGTCAAGATCTAACTTCCCTGAAATTTTCAGACCAATCAGGCAACACGTTGTTGGGTTGCTGCCCCTGAATTGGTAATTTTAAGAAAATTTTGCAGCTTTTGGTTATTATCTTGAATATTATTATAGATAGAGATAAACTGTAAACAGCAATAATGTACAGCAAAGTAAGATCTACAAATAAGTCACCACGACCAAAATTATCAATTGACCCCTTAAGGAGTTATTGCCCTTTATAGTCAATTTTTTACAATTTTCATAAATTTTGTAAATTTTTGTAAATTTTTACAAAATATTTTCCACTGTAACTACTGGGCCAAGTTCATTATAGATAGAGATAATTGTAAGCAGCAAGAATGTTCAGTAAAGTAAGATCTACAAACACATCACCATCACCAAAACACAATTTTGTCATGAATCCATCTGTGTCCTTTGTTTAATATGCACATAGACCAAGGTGAGCGACACAGGCTCTTTAGAGCCTCTAGTTTACTTGGTATATTTAGTTATTTTAAACATGAATGAAGGGCTTTGGTTAAGTTTTGTGTTAAGGTTCGACTACATATTAAAATAATTTTTTATCAGTTGATGCATAGTATGTAGTGATGAAGGAATGTACACACATTAGTTCACCCTGACCCATAAATGAGATTAACAATTTTGTTTTAACAATAACGAGCATGAAGGTTAGCACTTATTTACAAGGCTCCATTTCCCTCTATGTCAAATTAGGGTTTGGACCCATATTTTGCAGTTCACAACATATTGAAATGTGATACATGTAGTGCCAGTGGGGCTTGCAGGGGTCACCACACTTCAGAATTTTAGGGAGAAGTGACTTCTCCCTGGCAGCCAAAAGGGAGAAGTGAAGACCCAACAGGGATACTTCAGGGAGAAATGAAGGATCGAATTAATACTTTTTATGAATTAAATTTCCCAGTATCTATACCGTCTTGTAAATTTAAAGAATCTTTTGCTTGACAACTGTTAAAATGTTGATTGCCATGCCTTGTGGTCTGAATGAATTGATGAAAGAATTGAAAAATAATACAGTGATCAAATTTTGCTGCATCTCAAAGCCTTTTTCAAAACAGTCTGCATGGTTTTGCCCAAGATTATGCTGAAAGGACACATATTATTGTTCTTGATTCTGATTTTCTAAAAAATCAAAGGTGTAGGTTTGATACGTTTCTCAAATGGCCCCTACTTCTAGTTGAAGTTTCAAATTAGGATTTATTGACCAATATCACAATGAATCATACTAAAACAATGACTAGATAGGCAATATGTCTATTTTTTTTAAATTTACATATTAGTATTCTTTTCATGATGTCAAAAATAGCACAAATTTAGATTTTTCATGAAAATTCAACGAAAACCGGTCAATTTCCATCCATTTTTAGACTGGATAAATAGAGCGCATGCATCAACAAAAAGGATCTTTAACATAATGATTGTTATAAGATTTAAAATATCTGACTTAAATATTTAGTTTGTTGAAGCCTGTGTTCTATGTTTCCTAGGCCTTAAATTGATTGAATTCCAGCTGATTTTGTCAAATTTCACAAAAATCTCTACTTTTGGCCAATTTTGGTACAAAATGTAGTAAATTTTAACACTTTTTAAAAAGAGCTGTACAAAAATAGTTCTATTTAACTTTCTTGCGTTGTCTTTTCATCAACTTCAATCATTTTTTATCTCGAAACAATTGACTTGATAATAGGGGCCAAATATGGCCTTTTTTAACTTACTCCTTTAAGAGAATGGGTATTTTGCAGTTTTATCTTAATCACAAAATTATGGAAAATAAACCCCTTATGAAGATATCCCACTTTACAGAACTAGTTGAATTATCCAAAGGAAATAATTAACTTTTGATTTAATTATTAGATATAATTCTATAATATTATTCATGTATCATTGCACTTATACACTACATATTCATGGCTTTAAGTGAAATGAAAACACTGTTTTATAGGAAAATTCAGTTGGGGTAGGTCTTAGTTTTGTTGAACCTGCTTGCACTTTTGATCAGTTATGAATTGTGTACCCTGTTTCACTATATAGAATTACAAATATATTAATAACATATCCATACTCTCATTGAAAATGTACACATGTGAACCATTACTTTGAATTTTGTTCACTATTTTTTGCATGAAGAATATGATACACAATTAAAGGTGTATTGGATTATCTGTTATCACACTTTACGTTGAGGTATAAGTATAATAATATTAAAGGTACCGATTTTCTGCACCAGATGTGCATTTTGACAATTAATGTCTCTTCAGTGATGCTCGAGGCCAAAGCATGTAAATATACATTTTTCTCTTAAAATTGTACACCTGACCAAATCTTGTAAACATGACTTATAATTTGATGATTTAGACATTTATGTCCCTTAGTTACCTTAAAGTTTGGATTTTGTTTGTTTCCAGGTGATAATGAAAGTACTGTTTGACATAATCATTTTAGATTTTAACACAATGCTATGAAACATATAATTTAGAATTTGAATGTCTCCATGAAATTCATAAAGATTGTCAGGGTACTAAACCCTATTTTGTTTCAACAGTTTTAAACTTCAATTTTGTCTATTTTGATTCACAATTGAAAAATGAAAATGGAAGGATTTAATGAATTTTGAAATACTAAGTATGCAAATAAAAGTCTTGAGTAATTAAACCCTATTTGGTTTACAAACATAATCATTTTTCTGGTTTTTATACGCCCGTTTACGGGATGTATTATGGTATACCTCTGTCCTTCCGTCTGTCCGTCCGTCGTCAACATGTCGGACATTAACTCAAAAACGCTTTTACCAATTTGCATAAAACTTTGGTGAATTGTTTATATCTATTGACGTGAGCTCCCTTTTGTTTTTATAAATTTATGATTTCACGTTTACGAGTTAATAAAAAAGGGGGATTTTCCAGTTTTCAGACAAAAACTCAAAAATGCTTTCAGCAGTTCTTATGAAACTATGGTGAATTGTTTATATCTATTTAAGTAAGCTCCCTTTAGAATTTTATGAATTTTACATTTTACATTTCTGAGTTATGGGGTTTTATTCATTAAAAAAGGGGGGATTTTCCAGTTTTCGGACAATAACTCAAAAATGCTGTCAGTAATTCTCATGAAACTTTGGTGAATTGTTTATATCTATTGATGTAAGCTCCCTTTTGATTTTCATAAATTTCTAACATGACATTGAGAATAAATTGAACTTTATTTGTTTATAGTCAAACAACAGATTTACTCAGTATTGCGCAACAGCACAGTGTATTGCACAACAGCAAGAAATCTTTAATTGAATATAAATTCAATTCATATAACCAATTTCAAGTTCTTTGACTACATTTATTCAGAAACCTGTAATATGTCAAATATTTAATTATTTTTTTAATTCTTGACTTGTTGTCTATTTAAAGTTTAGTTTGTATTATATTATACCCTACATCAGCTCTCATCTTTATGTACTTCTTTTTGTGAAGGTATAATAATTGATGCATTTGCTTTGTAAGAATAAGGTGGGTTTTTTTCATATATACTTGTATATATATGTATGGCAACATTTTAGTTCTTTTCACAGATCTGTTAAAATGAATTAGAAAGGAATACTATTGATTTATTTATTTTGTGGGTACCAATACTCATGGTTGGAGAAAAAACTGTATTTTCTTGGGTATTTAAATTGGTTGTTTTGCTAAAGTCTGCACACAAAGCTATAGATTATTTTGTACTTTGTTGAGCATATTAATTTGTGGTATTCCTATGTCCATGAAATTCCTGAAAATTGGTATTTCACAAATATTAATGTATCCATAGTATTGAAAACATTTTGTTTAAAATTTCTTGTATTAATATATAAGTACCTGTATACAAATTTGATTTTCAGAGGAAAAACAACAAATTTTGCAATTGATATCAATTGATGTTTTTTGGTATTTTCCAAATCAATTTCAATTTTAATTTGAACTATACAACCTCTTTCCCCTTTTACTTTGGTGTAGATTTTATTTTTTAAATTATAGATCAAACAGGTTTTTGTATGATAATAATGTATAAACAGTTTTTAGTTTTAAAGTGTAATTTGTTTGATCATAGTAATATACAGTTTTCACGATAAACATTTGAATCTACAGGCCTGATGCTGAATTTTATGCGAATTTTAGTTGGGTTCTATTGGCCTGTAGAGATGATTTTTACAGGCCCCAACAGCATTTTACAAGCCTGGGTTGGTGGGCTTGTGGTTGAGTACGAAGACTGAATATACATAACTTTTTTTTAAATATGTGAAAAAAAAGAAGTAAATAAAAGGATGTTTTTGTTTACATACAAAGTACAAAGAAGACCTCCATTGCATCAAAGGGAAATTACTCTTGCTTTTTTTCAGATACCCAAAGTAACTGTGGAACGACAAACTACATCACCCCATAAAACTCCTAGTCAAAGATCAAAAAGAGGTAATTAATTCATATTTTTTCTCAGATATTTTTAAATCATTTAAAATTTTATATATGAGACATGTATATATCAGCATGCATTAACAAGTTCTGTTAGTCGATTTTTATTTTAGTTTTATACATGTTACGCATGTTTATTTGGGGGAAATTTCCTGGTTCTATAATTTCAATACTATAGTTGCCCATTTTATGTAGGATTATTGTAGAAAGCAATGAATAATTTATCAGGTACACAGATTCAAGTGACTTATACAAGAGCTTATATTAAATATGTCATATAATTTGCATGGATGGTGGGTAGGAGAAAAATGGAGTAACTTTTAAATCCCAAAATCCCATACACCTTAATCTGCTGTTCAGCTACATTACTTCTTCAGTTTTACAGGCTTAGTTTAATTTATTACAACAATCCATCCAACTTCTTATACAAAACTATGCATTGTTTTTATCTGATGCTATTTACTTAGAATAAGATATTAAAAAGGACTTTGCATTTAATTTCTTTTTTTATACTGATTAGTTTAACACATTTTTCTCCATGATGAAGTAATTCTTTAGAAATATAATTTTGGTACTTGGTATTCTGATTTCTTGTTATTCTTATTAAAGCATAATTTGAATCTATTTTTACACACCACTACTTAATTTACATTATCAGTTTAGTTTAGGTCTTATCATATTGTTTTAGTGTAAACAAGGAAATGTTATTTGAGAATAATTTAAAATTAATGACAGCGAAAGATTGTTAAAATAATTGAAAAACTTTTTTTGGTAAATAATGTCTAGTCTATTGAAAAATCAAAATCATCTTTTCCAAGGACTGTAAATTCATAAATGGATTAATTATTGCAAATATTTTAGAGGACACTTCCATTAGAGATTGATCAATGCAATTCCTGTACATTTTAAAATAGACGTTTACTGTCAAAAATTTAAATGTTGAATTAGATAATTTTGGTGCTCATTGTCAGCATTTTCTTGTCTTGAAAAGCATTGCATTAACCTTGATTTAAAATAATATAGAACGTTGTCTACATCATTTTTTCCTTGTATGCACTATGTATACCCTTCTGTTTCATTTTGCATGTATTTTATGTGAACTTCTTTAGATGAATCTCCTGTCCATCAGGAAAAGCCAATAGAAAAAGCAGTGGAGGTCAAACAGTCATCCATCAGAGCAGGTAGATATTGTTTGTGATGGAATCCGGTCATATCACAAAAGCACTATTTAAATATGAATGTGACATGATCACAAAAGTGGAAATTGTCTGACCACCAAAGCACAATGTTTGAATATATTAAAATGTGACTTGTTCTCACAAAAATGGGAATGGTCGGATCACAAAAGCACAATATTTAGATATAGATCTTACATTTTCACACACAAATTGAAATTGTTTGATCACAAAAGCATAATATTTAAATCTAGATGTGACTTGTTCACACAAAAATTGAAATTGTCTGACCACAAAAGTACAATGTTTGAATATATTTAAATGTGACTTGTTCACACGAAAATGGGAATGGTCTGATTAAATATAACTGATTTGTTCACACAAAAATTGAAATTGCAAAATCACAAAAGCATAATGACTAAATGCATACTACAATGAATTCTCTTTTTGATCATTTGATCCAGCAACCAGCAAAAATTATAGAGATGTGATCATACTAAAAACAGAAAACAAAAATTTTGTTTGTATTAATTTTTTCTAAGGAAATATAAAGGTATTTATAGAGCATACCATTTGATATAATATTGCACTATATTTTGTTAATTGTGCTTTTACTAGAATTTTGAATGCCAATAAACAGAAACAAAACAAAATTGATATACCTGTATGTGCATAATTTTCTGTAATTATATGTCTAGCTACTGTAAATTCAGAAATTATTGCAAGGTTTTTATTAATATGAAAAATGCGACTAGGTGAGTATCGCAATAATAAAACTCACATTCTGATAACTGATACATATATCTGTATTCAGATTTTTCTGAAATTGTAATAATTGAACTCACATTTTTGTCCTTTCTCGAAAAAATTGCAATAATAAATGCACACAATAATTTCTGAATTTACAGTATAATATAAATGTTCTAATGAAAAACAGTCATATCTTTCTACTTGATCTCTCTTTTATAACTTTGACATATTATACTACTTTCAGCAAACAATATTATGGAATTGTATGCAATATTGACCAATTTACAATTTGTGTTTTGTTACCCTTGGCAATTCATGTATCTTATTGCCTTTTTTATTTGGTCTATAATGTTAATTTAACCTGAGTCTTGTGAATTAAATCCCGTCTATTTTGTTATTAATTAGAAAATTTGCTATTGTTTTGCAGATGTTGAAAAAAAAAATTCTATCGCAGAAATATCTTAACATTATAAGAATTGTTGAATATAAAAAAGAAGATGTGGTATGATTGCCAATGAGACAACTCTCCACAAGAGACCAAATGACACAGAAATTAACAACTATAGGCCTTCAACAATGAGCAAAGCCCATACAGCACAGTCAGCTATAAAAGGCCCCGAAATGACAATGTAAAACAATTCAAACGAAAAAACTAACGGCCTAATTTATGTACAAAAAATGAACGAAAAACAAATATTTAACATATAAACAAACGACAACCACTGAATTACAGGCTCCTGACTTGGGACAGGCACATACATACAGAATGTGGCGGGGTTAAACATGTTAGCGGGATCCCAACCCTCCCCCTAACCTGGAACAGTGGTGTAACAGTACAACATAAGAACGAACTATAAAAATCAGTTGAAAGAGGCTTAACTCATCAGATGGATAAAAATACAAATATACAAATACAAGTGGACGTGGCCGGGTACTTGTACATCCAAACAACAAAAAGACACTAAGTACAGATCTGAGAGTACTCGCAGTTACTGACAGCTAGTTCAAAGCCACTAACAACTAATAAAAAAAATCATGCATCTAAGACTAAATTATCAATCCGTACACATCCAACATCCAAACCTATTAAAAACCCTTTGTTTTAACCTGACTCTTGTGACCTTGTCATTTGCTATAAAGGTGATGGTACCACCGTATCTGTTAGTAAGTAAATTTCAGTTTCTGCCAAAGATCTGAAGTTTACCCAGGGTATTCAAGTTTCCTTCACCAATAAAATTCTGTTCTTAACTGCCATGAAATTGCTCTAATTTACGGAAAGAGCCATTAAACGTCTTAAAAGGAAACAAGCAGATTTGTCACTTATGTTGATAAGAAATACTTTTTTATGGTAATAATTCAACATTTTTATTGTAGAATCTCCTGACAGAAGTCATAGATCTGGTGCTAACACAGCTCGAAGTGGTGCTAACACAGCGCGAAGTGGTGCTACAACAGCTAGGAGTCATGATTCTTTACAGCAAAGTCTGGAGGGAGAAAATTATATCCTGAGATCAAAAGCTGAACAACTAGAGTCAGAAGTTATATCACTGAAACATGTGACATCAGCTCTGGAACATGGTGGTAAGTTTACATACCCAGGGTCATTATATTGTATCATAGTGTGAAGGGCTGAACAACTAGAGTCAGAAGTTATATCACTGAAACATGTGACATCAGCTCTGGAACATGGTGGTAAGTTTACATACTCAGGGTCATTATATTGTATCATAGTGTGAAGAGAGATAATTCCTTCCTAAGATTGTGAGCAGATTGAGTTAAAAGTCCATGAAACATGTAGCATTGGTTTTTGAACATGACAATGTGTGGTTCTTGAACATGACAATGTGTATATTTAAACTTAGACATATAATCTTAGGACTAAATTTGATCTTAAGCTATTTTAAAATGCTCATGACTTATGAATATTTTTACTCATAAGATTTTTTTGGGGGAAAGGATTTGTATCCTTTGACTCAGATTTGGAACATGTCAGTATGTATGCTATAAGGCTCCGTGTTGAAGACCGTACTTTAACCTATAACGGTTTACTTTTACAAATTGTGACTTGGATGGAGAGTTGTCTCATTGGCACTTATACCACATCTTCTTATATCTATATAAAATCAGAATTTTTTGCTTATTGTCTTACCTGGACACAATTTTGAAGGTGAGAATAAGGGGTGCTGCTTCCGGCAGCAGCGCTCAACAATGTACTTGTTGTGATAAGGTCAGTTTAAGGGGAACCACTATTGGTTGGTCAATGAAATGATATGTGGTATACAGTTAGATTAGCATATGCATGTCTCATTTCCTTGGCAATTTTTATACGGGCCCGCCCCCTCAGTCATGGTTCATTGACTTTAAAACTCTTACATGTTAAAGTTTGTGTTTAGGTCAGTTCAAAGGGAACAACTTATGAAAGGTAGATAGCATTTGGTATGCAGTTTTATTAGCATTGGCATTTATCATTTCCATGTAGATTATTTGGGCCTTCACCTTCGGTGATGGTTCATTACATACTAGGGAGAAATATCTCTGTGTCAACAGTTTATATTTGTAGTTGTGATTGTTGATCTTTGGACAAAAATGTATGATTTCTGGGAATGCAGTTTACAATCACTGCCATTTGAATTTGAAATGCAAAATCTTATTATCTACACTAATCCTTGTGCAATATTTTGCAAAAATAATTTTTTAAAATTTAAATCCGAATTCACAATTATCATAATTCACAATTCATTCTGGATGTTAAAGAAATTTTTTTCAAACTTTACAGATCATGACACAGCAATGAATTTAATGTTAAAGAAACAGTTACAAGAAATGAAGGCAGAAAATGAAACCTTGAAGAACAGCATACACAGACTGACAGTAGAACTCAGTGCTTATCAGGCTAAATTTAGACCACTTTCTGCTGAAGAAAAGGTAATTAAATGTTACACCTATTAAAGTGTCTGCATGTGCTCTAAAAATAGGAGAAATTGTGAATTCATGGACAGATGTTAGAGTGAAATTATTAATATAATTGAGAATGGAAATGGGGAATGTGTCAAAGAGACAATAACCCAACCAAAGAGCAGAAAACAGCCGAAGGCCACCAATTGGTTTTCAACACAGCAAGAAAATCCCACATCCAGAGGCAGGCTTCAGCTGGCCCCTAAACAAAAATGTGTACTAGTTCAATGAAAATGGATGTCACACTAAACTCCAAAACATATAAATGAACTAAAATTAAAAAACATACAAGACTTACAAAGGCCAGAGGCTCCTGACTTAGGACATGCGCAAAAATGTGGCGGGGTTAAACATGTTTTGTGAGATCTCAACCCTCCCCCTATACCAATGTAGAATAAACAAACACACAGTAAAACTCAGTTTGAAAGAAGTCTGAGTCTGATGTCAGAATAGGTAACAAAAGAAACAAAGCAAAATGACAATGATACATAAATTAACAAAGGACTACTAGCAGTTACTGACATGCCAGCTCCAGACTTCAATTAAACTGATTGAAAGATTATGTCTTCATCATATGAATATCAAGAACATAACCTGTACCATGCCAACAACTGGTTTTAGAATAAATGTGTTTATTTCCGATGCAAAGACCCTATGAGTGAATCAATATTAATACCAAAATATGCCATCTTTTAGTATTTTTTATGCCCCCGCCGTAGTGGTGGGGGCATTAAGTTTTACCCTTGTCCGTCCGTACGTCCCAAAGTTGGTTTCTGTTCTCTAACTTTAGTTTGCCTCAACCAAATGTTATGAAACTTATACACAATGCTTATTACCACAAACACAGATCAAGTGTGAATTTTGGTGGCGTCACTTTAACAGTTCTAGAGTTATGCCCTTTACAAATGGAAAAATTGCTGAATTTTTTGTTTCTGTTCTCTAACTTTATTTTTAATTATTATGTTTAAGTAATCTTTGAAGTAAAAATTAAAAAAGGGAAAAGAAATATATACAAGTGTAATGTTAATTTCACACACATAAAGTTTAATCAATTTCAGACAACGGCTGGTCTGCTGGGATTACCTAGGGATGGACCAATACCATCTTGGCTGGTAGGTGGTAATAATAAATACATTTTACTACTGTAACAATGTAATGGTAAAAATAACTCTTAACCGGAACAATTCACATCCATTGTACATGCATTACTTTTACAATAAATGTTACAAGCATTTTCTCATGTATTCTAAGTGATTAAAACTGTTGTTATAATATAGTAGTAACGCACCTTGTTTTAGGTCAAGGGTTCTAATCATAGAATGAAATAATGAAGATGTTGAACTAAGTAGCATATACTCAAATGACATTACCACATTACCATGAAATCATATAACAGATCAAAGACTATATCTCATATTTAGAAAGTTTTCAGTTAGATTAGATATATCATCATAGCGGAAGTCTGACTCCGCAGTTCTTATACAAGGTCAAGCATGTCATTCATAAAACATTGACGTGATATTGTCATAAAAATGAAATATTTTCTGTTGGTTGTTGGTATTCATTCATCTATCAGTCAAATCAAAATGGTCACTTGATGATGATGATGAATTGGTGTTTAACGACCAGTGTCAAATATTGCATGCATATCAGGACTAGACCATGTTAATGATATATGAATATGATCCCTCCTTTTTTCTAGACTGACACGTCAAGCTATGTTTTTAATATGCTAGTCCACAGGTAGAAAACTTTTCAGAAGTATAAGTTCTACATAACAGAATAAGATAACTGAAGATTTGAACCTTCAGAAATTAGACTTTTAATTATGCAATCATGAATTGAAAAAGAAATTTATGTTCATCAAAAGTCATATTTTTTATTAGAAAATCACTGTTACTTTGTATGGAGAAAAAGCTAAATACATATTTAGACAAAATTTATTTTTATAACTAATTTACTTGAAATCTTTGTTTTGTTTTCAGATTGATACAAAATATTTATCTCCCTTATTTATGGCCTATGATGACAGAATGGCTGAAAAAGATAAAATAATACTCAAATATCAGGTTAGTATAAATTTCATGGTGCCAGTATGTGGGGAATGGCTGTAGGGGTGTAAATTTAATGGAAATCAATAGCAGAATCTATGAAGTCTTTTTATTTGTGTTTTAGAAATTCCGATAATGAGTAATTATCATAAGCTAGAATAAAAAAAAATGAAAGACTTAAACAAGAATTTAAATTGACAAACATTGTAAATTCTAAAGAATATTGTAAAAATGAATATCATCTTTTAAACAGTCCTTTTGTACTACAACCAAATTCAAAAATGTATTATATGTTTATAGGAAGATTTTGACAGATTAAGAAGAAACGCTGAATCAATAGTGGATGAAAATGAGCAGCTACAACATGACCTTGAAGAAACAGCAACAAAAGGACCTGTAGATATACATGAATGGTTAGTATTAGGAAAAAAATTGAGATGTTCAGTAAACATAAATAAGACAGCAAACGTAAAAATTACAATAAAACAAGATATTTTTAGATCAACATTTGATCTTCAAGTTTAGACATCAGTAAGGGAGCTCTATTTTAGATACTGTGGAATCATCATTTATCGTTGGATACTAACTTTGTGGATTTAGTGGGAACAAGTTAAAAAATATTCAACAAAAATTGCGCATTTTCTATAGGCTTGTGTGCAGACTTTGGAAAAACCGTGAAATTAAGTATCCATTTTTTCTCAATCACAAAAACTGGTACCCTCAAAAATAAATGAATCCACAGTAGGACCTCATTCATTTAAAAGTCCGGTTGCAAAGATTAAACAAAATTTAAAGTATTTGCTCTTTTTATCTATGTATAGATTACTTACTTGCTATATTCAAATTGTTATTCATATATACAAAGAAATTTTCTTAGTTGGTAATGGATATATTTTTGTCCCCTTTCATTTGTCGTAAGTTGGATACAACACCTTATTAACAGCTCTGAAAAGAAAAACTAAACGTAAACTTAATTTACCTAAATATAGTGATTTATTCATTAAAGATATTGTTGTGTGTCCACACTTGTCTGTGGAGTTAAATACTAATTGTGGACTTGGAATTGAAATTGAAAAAATTGAACTGCTCTCATGGTTTTTAGCTCACCGGGGCCCAAAGGGCCCCATGTGAGCTTATGCCATCACTTGGCGTCCGTCGTCATCCGTCGTCTGTTTCCTCGTCTGTCGTCGTCATCGTCGTCTGTCGTCGTAAACTATTTCAAAAATCTTCTCCTCTGAAACTGCTCGGCCAAATACCTTCAAACTTTAACTAAATGTTCCTTAGGGTATCTAGTTTGTAAATTGTATCCGAAATTTTGATCCATCGACAAACATGGCCGCCATGGCTAAAAATAGAACATAGGTGTCAAATGCAGTTTTTGGCTTATATCTCAAAAACTAAAGCTTTTAGAGCAAATCTGACAGGGGGGTAAAATTGTTCAATTGGTCATGATCTATCAGCTTTGAAATTTTTCAGACGAATCGAACAACCCATTGTTGGGTTGCTGCCACCGAATTGGTAGTTTTAACAAAATTTTGCAGTTTTTTGTTATTATTTTGAATATTATTATAGATGGATATAAACTGTAAGCAGCAATAATGTTCAGCAAAGTAAGATCTACAAAAAAGTTAATATGACCATAATTGTCAATAGACCCCTTAAGGAGTTATTGCCCTTTAAAGACAATTTTACACAATTTGTTCATCAAGTTTGCTAACATTTAAAAATCTTCTCCTCTGAAACTACTGGGCCAATTACCTTCAAACTTTAACTAAATGTTCCTTAGGGTATCTTGTTTATAAATTGTATCCAAAGTTTGTATCCATCGACAAACATGGCTGCCATGGCTAAAAATAGAACATAAGGGTCAAATGCAGTTTTTGGCTTATATCTCAAAAACTAAATCTTTTAGAGCAAATGTGACATGGAGTAAATTGTTTAATTGGTCAAGATCTATCGGCCCTGAAATTATCAGACGAATCGAACAACCCATTGTTGGGTTGCTGCCACCGAATTGGTAGTTTTAACAAAATTTTGCAGTTTTTTGTTATTATTTTGAATATTATTATAGATATATATAAACTGTAAGCAGCAATAATGTTCAGCAAAGTAAGATCTACAAAAAAGTTTATCTGACCAAAATTGTCAATTGATCCCTTAAGGAGTTATTGCCCTTTAAAGACAATTTTACACAATTTGTTCATCAAGTTTGCTAACATTTAAAAATCTTCTCCTCTGAAATACAGGTGAGCGATTCAGGCTCTTGAGAGCCTCTTGTTAAACTGCCAATGAAGAAGGTTATGTTAATGCATTAAAGTAATAAAACTGCTGCTAAAATGATTCAGATATCACCTTAATTAACCCTTTCCGTGATTGAGATTTTTTTTTATTATAAACTAATTTTCATAGGATATCTCAATGAAATTTTGGAAATAAGCTTCTTTTATGAAATAAAAACTTTGATAAACGTGGGGAAGGCAATTTACCAAATAAATCATCATGTTTAAAAAAGAAATAAGAAAAACTACTTCATTAGGGTGGTACAATAGGATGATAGGAGTCATTATGGAGGAAAGGGTAAATGTTTGTTATTAAATTGAAAGACTTCATTGTTTAAAAGAGCAATATTTAAGTTTAGGACTTTTGTTACAGGGAACAATTGAAAGAAAATGCTAAATTAATACTTGAAGAAAATCAGAATTTACTGGAACAAATCAACATAAAAGATCAAAAGGCACATGATTTACAGCAAGCTCATATACGAGAAGGTAAGACATAAATTTACATAAACCAAATATAAAAGAAATTTAGGTCAATAATTTACAGCAAGCCTATAAATCAAGAAGTTAGATTAATTACTAACAGCAACCATAAGAAGTTTACGCACAAGATTTACACCAAACCCATAAATGAAAGGGAAGTCTACCAATGTTTAATTTGACTGAAGTCCATATTTGTTGAGGTAAGCAAATCTGTAAATTAGATTGCTAATTTATGTATATGAGTGGATTTACATGCAAGAACAATCTATAGTGAAATTATAAGAAATAACAATTCAACAAAGTAACAGTGCTTTTTCTGTACTAATTTTGATTTAGAATTTAGCATGTTTCTTTTATTATTCCACTGATTTAGATTGAAATGGGAGGGTTGAGATATATGAAAAAAGATTCAACATGTCACATGTTCATATGCCTATCCACATCATAAATGGTCTATGTTATATATCTAAATGATTTATGTCATGTAGGGACTCTGGTATTGGTTGCAGATGACAGATAGTCCCTATTAAATTTTCTTGCCTCAGTACGATATAGAGTATGACATATTGTATATACACTTGTCTACTGATGCATAAAATTGAGAATGGAAATGGGGAATATGTCAAAGAGACAACAACCCGACCAAAGAGCAGACAACAGCCGAAGGCCACCAATGGGTCTTCAATGCATCGAGAAAATCCCGCACCCGAAGGCGGCTTCAGCTGGCTGCTAACTAAAATTGTGTGCTAGAAGACTATATGTTGACCTTAACATGTCTCAGGGTTTAAGCGAGGATTTTGAGGGCTTTAGTCACTTTTGCGCGAGATGAAAATCAACCTTATTTTGATTAACAGCAAGGGACCAAGGACGTATATTACTAGCTATACATCTTTGAAGGACTTAGGCATGCTAGGCAGTTATTGCATGATTTGACTGATGTGGTGCTTAAATATGAAGATTAGAACAAGGAGCCGGAAATCTAGTTCACAATTTCACTTCAGTTATTTTCAGGGGACATTCCTCATCAACAAAGTTGGGTTCCTCTTTTTAAAAACCAGGAATAATGAACTTGTAACGACTATTTCACTGCATAATCATTGTCCCTGTAAAAACGTTTAAATCGATATTCATTTCTTTAAACTTGGAACCAAGGATTTGTAAATGACTGTATATTTTAAATTAATCAAGAATAGATCACGTTAACTTTCGATTTTTAAACGAAATGAAAACAGGAATTGACAAGAGGATAATAAATTCAGAATGAATCCTGATTCATCTATGGCTTGTTTCGAAAAAGGCAGGAAATTTTTTATTTTTAAATAAGTTGCTTAGTAAGAAATATATTTGTCTCTCTCGTTTAATTTGATACTTTTAAAATGATTTCGTATTTTACGCTTTAGTGTCTTAATTTAAAAGAATACTTTCACACATGCGCAGTATATAGTAAAAAAAGAACCTGTTTGACTCTTGAAAATATTTCTGAACGTTTTGAATAAATTTAAAGTACTATCTTTTTAATCGAAATTGTCGAAAGTTTTTGATGAAAAGTTGTATAAAATATGACAAAACTACGACAAACAAACTGCAAATTGTGATCGTGAGAAATATTGAAATTAGCAGTACATAGTAAAAAAAGCACCTGTTTGACTCTTGAAAATATTTCTGAACGTTTTGAATAAAGTACTATCTTTTTAATCGAAATTGTCGAAAGTTTTTGATGAAAAGTTGTATAAAATATGACGAAACTACGACAAACAAACTGCAAATTGTGATAGAAATATTGAAATTAAAATGCGAACTGTCCAGGAGAAAGCGATTTTGTTCAAATGATGAAACTACAATAAACGAACTGCAAATTGTAGTCGTTTGAGAAATATTGAAATTTAAATACCGACTGACCAATTTTACTGGGAAAAATAATTATGATGGTCAATTATGAGGTTTATTAGTGACCCATCCTATGGCGATAAGCAGATTACCTTTAATCACAACTTATAACACCTGTTGTAAAGGTTAATTAGCTGAGGGTCATAAACTTGTCAGGAACATGAAGACAGGTAGAACTAAGTATTTTCATGCGGAAATGTTTTTACACTTTCTTTTAAGTGACGAAATTGATTTGAAAAACTTTTGTCATTTTGAAAAATGTTTTGTAAATGAGGAAAATGACAAGTGCTAGCTAAATCACTGATGTCTTTTTTTGTGTGTGACGACTGGTAGTGATAGTTGTCTCTTTGGTGTTTACCCCACATCTCTTTAATTCTCAAGTTCATTGTTATGCATCTTGAAAATTTCAAGGATGGTTATCATATATGAGCTGAAGTTCCTTAACAGCAAGGTCAAAACAGCCCTAGTATTTAGGAATACTCCATTATAATGGATGTGAGACCGTAGGAAGGGACTTCAAAAATCCCCCTATAACCAACAATTCCTTTTAGTTATTTTGCAAACATCAAATGATATTCAACCAAAAATGACACACAACCCATGTCCATAATTAAAACTTCCCATCCTGTCCTCCCACATCTGTATAAATGGGATAACCCTTACCTTAAATGTATTAATCATATTTTTCCTGTTTTCTTTACAGTGTCCAAAGTTACAAAAGAATTGGTTATGATCAGGGCAGAAAAATCGGACACAGATAGGGAACTTGAAGAATTACAACGAAAATGGAAGGATACAAAACAAAAACATGATGAGCTGATCAGAGAGGGTGAAGATAAAACTACTGTAGACCAGTATATCAACAAGATTGCTGATCTCAAAAAGTTAGTGTTGGTTTACATCAAAATCTATTCATGTGTTCATGTAGGGGCTTCAGTGGTCGTGTGGTCTTAGTATTTCATTTACTGTGATTGCTTGTCTGTCAAATCTAAGGTTGTGATTGCCCCTTCTTGTGGCAGGGTGTTTGTTTCAGATCTTAATTGACAAGGGTTTTTCAGTTTTCCTATTAAAGGTTGTAAGTATTATGGTATATCGTTGTCCGTCGTCAACATGACAGACAATAACTCAAAAACGCTTTAACCAATTTTCATGAAACTTTGGTTAATTGTTTATATCTATTGACGTAAGTTCCCATTTGATTTTTATAAATTTTAGATTTTACGTTTCAGAGTTATGGGATTTTATTCATAAATAAACAGCTGCGCCATGAGCGCATGATACTCCCGTCGTCTTGTGTGTGAATTTTTATGCAATAATCATAAATAGTTTCTGACATGCGAAAACCCCCTTTTTTTTTTTACAAAAAACTCAATATCTCTTAAATGAAATTTTGAATCAAAACCAAAAAGTATACAGATCTTAAGATTAATATAACTAAGAAGTGTGTAAAATTTTAAGCAATAATCATAAATGGTTTTTGAGATACGGCACGACATGTGAAAACCCCCCTTTTTTAAAAAAAAAAAAATCAATATCTCAAAAATAAAATTTTGAATCAAAAACAAAAAGTATACAGATCTTAAGATTAATATAACTAAGAAGTGTGTAAAGTTTTAAGCAATAATCATAAATTGTTTTTGAGATACGGCGCGACATGTGAAAAAAAACACACACCTGTTTTAGTTACTAAGTCCCGTAACTCAAAAAGTTTTAATCTTATTTTCGCTAAAAAGTATACAGATCGTTTGACCATCATAAGAAACAACTATGTTAAGTTTCATGAATTTTGGATAAGTCATTCTCAAGTTACGGTGCGACATGTTTACGCCGGACAGACAGACGGACGGACAGACGGACGGACACCGGACATTTGTATACCATAATACCCGTCAAAAATGGACGGGCGTATAAAAAGGGAGGATTTTCCAGTTTTCGGACAATAACTCAAAAATGGTTTGAGCAGATTTCATGAAACTTTGGTGACTGGTTTATATCTATTAGGATAAGCGCCTATTAGTTTCTTTATAAATTTCGGATATGACATAGAGGAATTGTGGAACTTTATTTTTGAAAAGTTGACCAACGTATCATTCCCTCATGGCGCAGCTCTTTATTTATTTCTATTCATAGTACATTTGTAACAGCACCATAGGCAACTAACAACAGGGTTAGAATATTTTCTCAAAATACAATATTCATTATGAAAATAATCTGAAATGAATATTATTTTTCTTTAGCATATGTAAAAGAGAGGCGAAAGATACCAAAGGGACATTCAAACTCATAAGTAGAAAATAAACTGACAATGCCATGACTGAAAAAAGAAAAAGACCAACAGACAAACAACAGTACACAAAACACAACATGGAAAACTAAAGACTCAGCAACACAAACCCCAAATATATCAATGACCCACACTTTAAAGTTATCACTGTCAGATAACAGAACACATATTTAATATACAATATACTGTCAGTAAACAGAACACACATAAAATAAGAAGTAATCATTATTAAACGTCACCAGTGTCTGGGCAGAAAGTTGATGAAGCAGGGTTATGTCAAAGAAGTCTCATCCTTTTTCTAAAAAAGTTCATCGGAAGATACCAAGACCTTGTTGATAAATAATCCGTATCAACTTCACAAATAATACATGATGGTCTTGAAGTATAGATTCTAGGTACTGACATTGTTTATCATCTTAACTACGTGTTATAGTGTTCTTTTTATTGGCTTTGTATATTTTTAACCTTTACTGTTTAGTCAATTTTTGGTAATATCCTTTTGGTGTTGCTCTGTATTAGTACAACCCACCATTGTGTTATTGTGCTATGAAAAATTCATCAGGAAACAGTATTGCATAAGTTTATTTGAACATCCTCAGTTGTATAGTAAAATGGCTGATTGCAAGATATTAACAAATACAAATGTATCGAAAAAGCTAAGTAGCAATTTTGCATTCAATATATAAAAAATCTGTTGTTAATATCAAATAGTAAGGTCATGTTATTAATGATATTTTTACAAATGCAGTTTGTTTCTATGACTGTACATTTTAGACTGATAGTAGGAAATTGTAACTATTGTTTATTCAAATGTTAAATTTGCTAATGTTTTTGTAGAGAAATGTTAGATATAGAAGATCGCCATAGGAAAGATTCGGAAGAACTCAAAATCAAATTACAGGTAATAAGTTTTATGGAGATAATGTGAATAACCTTTTTTGTTATAAATTAGGTTGTTAGTTTTCTAAGTTGAATTGTTTAATATTTTTCATGTCAAGGCCTTTTATAGCCAACTATACAGTATGGGTATTTTTCATTGTTGAAGGCCGTATGGTTGCGTATAAGTCTCATTGGCAATCATACCACATCTTCTTATTTTTATATGGACAGGAAACTCTGGCATAGCTCAATAATAGGTCTTCACAAATTCCTATTTTCTAGAATTATAGTCTCAGATTTTACCTTGTTTGATTCGTTTGAATAACTTGAACTTATCACTTACAATATAATATTTTACCAAGAAGAGAATAGTTTAACCAAAATGAATCAAGAGTTCTTCTGGTATGCTTCTAGAAGAAAAATGGATGGATTTATGCTTATTGTCCGTTTGCAAATATTACATGCATATTCTTGACAAGAACATGTTAATGAAATATGAATTTACTCTGCTTTATACTAGACCTACATGCTGAGTTGGATTATTAATGTGCTTGCTCACAGGGTAACAGTCTGTAGGAAGAAAAGTTACCCTACCCAGCCACATTATTCTGACTCCAAGCCATCCAATCTCTGTTCTTTCTACCAAATGCTGAATACATAGTAGAGGAGCAGCAAATATCAACTTTGGTATGACCCTATGGTAGATAGAACCAACCTCTCATATTTCAGATGAGCATGTTACTGCCAGACCACAAAGCCAGTTGTAGAAGGAATAAAAGCTATAGTTTTGATCATGAAACCCATGCAAATACAATTTGATAAATTGATTATAAGGTTTTTTCTTATAGAACTGTTTTGACCCTTGGTTAGGCTTTTATCGTACATGCATGCATCAGACTTTGGTGAATAAATTCTCATTGACAATCATACCAAATCCTCTAATTTTTGTCTCGCCTTGACAGAGTCAAAAAGCGAGACTTAGGTATGCTGTTCCTGGCAGCGACAGTGGCAACAATTTGTAAAAGTTTGTGATTAGGTCAGTTTAAGGGGAACCACTTATGATAAGTCAATGATATTTGGTAAGCAGTTGTTTAAGCAATGGTACTGTGAATATGTCAGTTTGATTTGAATTACTTATGATCAGTCAATTAAATTTCGTTTGGCATTGTTTTAGCATTGACATATTTTATATATCAGAAATTATTTGGCCCTTTTCCTTCAGTTATGGTTTATTGACTTTGAGTATTTTTGCATAATTTACATATTAAAGTATTGCTTTTTTAATTTCAACATTTGCATTTTACTATCAAATTATATATAGAGGGTAGACATATATCTATGTCAACATTTTATTATAACTATTCACCATATGGCAGTGACATACAGTAATTTATTCTTTCGAAATAAGTTATGAAATTTATGTCAATTGATGTATAAATGACTATTTAGTGAAGACCATAAGGCAAATAACTTTCTTTATCTCATAGGCAATGGAAAATGAGAGGAAATCTCAGACTCAGCAAATGATAGAGTTAACAGCAGAAATCAAAAGACATCAGGCTGAGAAAAAAGCTATGCATAGAAGTATGAGGTCAGTCACTAATGTTTATATATACATATACTAAAATCATGGCTGATTGGGGGGAAGGGGGCCATCCTATCACAAAATTCTGAACATCATGTCCTGAAAACCTTTTTTTACTGTGCATACTGTTACAAAAGAAATGAATATACCAATAATGGCAATCATAACTTAAAAAAGGACAGCGATGTCAGTGTAAAAAAGGTAAACAATATTGTACAAAAAAAAATATAGATTTTCAACAACACAAACTGCACAGTAATCTTGGGCTAAACTCAGCTAGTCCCAAATGATTAGCAATTTCCACTTTATATATTGCTTTCATTGTTCATTGTGCTTCTCAGGACAAGTGAGAGATTCCAACTTGAATTTTTTTTATCAGCAACACTTTTGTAAAAAGCAATGAAATTTTATTGCAATGTTCAGAGAACCATAAATACCTCATAATATTGTTCACAATCTATTTTGTGCTTTATGCAAATGATTTTATGGGTTTCCACTAGCAAAGTATGGACTTTGTCACATTTATATGGTATTGTTGCTTTTTCATAGACTAATGACTTTTTGATTGTATCACCTGCATGTTTTTTTATACAATTTTGTAAGAATTTATGAGCTCTGATTTCAGTGTTTCTAGTTTTTCAAGTGGATCAGTATACACAAGAGATTTAACATTATACCATTTCAGGAAAACTCAAAACAAGATGTTGTATCTACAAAGAGCTATAGAACAGTCAGAAACAAAAGAACAGTCAGTTCAAGATTACCTAGGCAATATTATAAGAGTGGTAGGTACTATAGTCACACTAAAACAAAAAGACAAAAAACTCTGTTATTCCAGGATATCTTATGAATAGACTGGGATGTTGGGCATATGTCAATGAGGCAATGACACAAAACACTATTAAACAAAAAACACATCTTAGCCAATAATATTAGATTTGGAAACAAACAAAAATTTCAACATTACCTAGTTGCAATTCAAAACAAAAGAACAGTTGGTTCAAAATTAATTAGTACATACCATTTACATTCAGGCTCAAAAGAACAGTCAGTTCAAATTTACTTATGATAGGTAATATAATTAGTAACAATAAACATTTTGTACCTAGTGGTAGGTGCAAAGTTAAATTTGAAAACAAAAGACCATTTGCTGTGAATTCAGATATTTTGTGTGAACAATGGACAAACAGCTAGATTTATTATTACAATTTCAGGAATTGCAGCATACAAATAATGATATATAAATTTAGAAAGGTAGTTTTTATTCTTGCTCAACCTATCCTGTCACAATTTTTAATAAAAACATCATTGGTCTCTTGGTATCGTGTTCACCTGGAGTACGGGAGATTGTTGGTTTGAACCCAGGTGAAACCATAGACTGTAAGATTGGTATTTGCTGTTTCTCTGCTAAGCATGTGTCATTAATGAGTAAGAACAAAGACTGGTTAGCTCAGGGTCAGAAGAGTGACATGTCTTCCTGCAAACTATTACCTTGTGAACTAGCACTTTTAAAAATCAGGCTTAGTGTGTCTGTCTAGTACAAAGCAGGGTTCGTATTCATATGGCACTAACATGTTCTCTTCCTGAATATGAATTTAATTTGCCACTAGACGTTAAACAGCAATCCATCCATCCACATAGTCTGCAAACACCAGGCCTTGTGGTCATAAACATTTCAAGTACGATTAACGTACTCAGACTCAGAAATCAACCAATCAAAATACTGTATTTGGTGTTTCGAGCACAAATTTTGTACTCGGGAGTACTAAGAAAAGTTTTCTGACCAAAAGACCCGATTCCTGTCCAACAATGCTATCTCTTTAGGTAATTTATAACTCTCATATTTAACTAATTTACATCCTAACCTTCTAGGCTCTCAACTAATAAATAGTTTTAATAATAATTTTAGGCAGAGAAGGTTGCACAGGAAAGAGATAATTATGCCAAAGTGGTAAGATTTTTAGAAAATAAAAAAAACCAACAACTTACATGGAATGGGTTAAGGTGCTATTGATGAAACCTCTTCTGAACTTTTGATTTTAGATTTAAAGATAGATGGTATATCAAATGTTTTTCCCCTGTTTTAGTATAAGGAATTTTGTGAATTTGAACCTTTCTAATACTCTTATTTTATAATCCATAAAATATGAATTTGATGTAATGAATAATAATTTAACAAAAGTTGGCTTTTGCTTCCAGTAAAACACCTGTAATTTGTGTAGGGGTGGTGGGGTGGTTATTTTTCTGAGAATCCACCACTGTATTCTACAAATGTTATTGTCTCCAACAGTACAAGAGATACTTCAAAAGATGGAAGAGACTGGTAAATGGAAATCATTTTCAAAATCACACACAAACATTAAAATCACTTTAATAATATATTTTTTGTATCATAACTCACATTCTAAAATGTATTTTATGTAAAAGTTGTTCTAGTAGCATGATATTTAAAATTCCTTACATAAAACATACAATTGATGATGTTCAAATATGGAGACAACTGTTAATCATGATCTGTGTAGGTCTGTAGGATAAAATTTATTAATCTTGATCATGAAATTTCCTTCATTTAGATATGAAAAAAAACATACAATTTCTGGGCTAATGGCATTTGTTCCTGGAATAACCTTCAAGTTAACTTGATCTAAAAGTTTGGAAAAAAAAAACAAAAAATATTGGAGAGCTCATGGTATTGGAGATAATTATATGTGGTTGTATTTGTAAATCTATATCGGAGGGTTGGAAGGAAATTTTAATTTTTGGACATGAGTCCTGGTTCATTTATGGTATTTTTCCATTTGATCTAAGCAAAATTAAATGAAGAAGGAATGTTGGTTTAGGGGTAGGGGAGGTTTTTGAAAAACATTCCTAGCCTCACATCAATTTTGACATAATAGCCCTTAAGAAATCAAATTGAAATTAACCTTTTTAAGACTTACAAATGAGGTCAAACGTGATGAATCTTTTTTTGCTCAAGTTAATGCTCTGACAAGCTCAGACAAAATATGAAGAAATTTTCCTAATTTGAATTTAACTTTGAATTGCATTGTTAAACGATAATTCACTTTGATGTATTTCATCTTTTCACATCATTGTAATACACATCACTGTCATGTTATTATTTTGAAAAAGGCATTTCAGTGGCAGAATCAGACAAACACATATCTGAATAAATTAATGAATTCAAATCCATATCAAAGCATTTTGATCAGAAGTTTAAGATTTGAAGGTTTTTGCGTAGCTAGTAGTAAATAATAACTGTATGTTTATGAAAATTCTTGATTATTTCAATTTTTCTAGTATAAAACAGTAATATGTTTAAACTGCATAGTACATACTAAAAATCTATTAATAGATACTTTGCCAAAAAATAATAGGATCTTAACCTGACTATAGATGTTTCCAGATTTTTTATTTTTTTTAATGAAAAGTTTGAAGCAGAATTTCTTTTTATTTGAAAAATATATGAATAAAGTAAAAAAATGAATAAAGTGGGTAACATTAAAGACTCTGCAACCTGCCAACACAAAAATAAACAAGACGCATGATTTGACAATGCAATAGCATTTTATATATTTATACAGGCTAAGGAGAATGAGATAGAAACAAAGAAAGCTGTTAACAAGTTACTCCAGGATAATATGATGAAAGCAAAACTGGAAGAGAAACTTAAGGTTGGTATATTGCAGAACTTATGTCCAACATTATGTTGGTCTGTATGATATGTAGATATCAACTATACATGTCCAAAAAGGTAGATACACACCCCTCGTAAAAACATTTTTTGATATCCTGACCTACCTTATTTACCTTCAGGCTGATGGAATGCTAAAAGAAGAAACTTGTTTTTTGTCTTCAGGAGTAGTCATAGTGGAGCAACTTTGCCCACAGTTGTGTCTAGCCATGAGAGTAGTGCTTGTGGAGCAACTTTACCCACAGAGTGATTCTTTTGAAGAAAACCTTTCCTTGCTATAGAAGTCAATGGAAGGCCGTTGTGGTCAAAAATCTTAAATTTAGGAATTTTATTTAGATTTATATTCCTTTGAAAACAAGAATTTTTCAAAATGTGCTTTAATGACAGGAGACATTAAAGAGGCTCAATGAAATGGGGGAGTACTGTGCTGATAAGTTACAAATTGTATTATATTATAAAAAGATAATGTTGCTTATTACTTCTCTTTTCAGCTATACAAAATGAGAGCAGCTGCAAAGATTAATACTGTTTCTGGCAGGTGAGCATACGTAAATCTATTTTTCACTTGACAGTTCTGTTTGCTTTTTTTTTGGGGGGGGGGGGGGGGATATCATACAATTAATCGATCCTTTATCATGAAAAAGTGTAAATTTGAATATATAGATGCTTCTTCTGTTGCAAGTGGGTTTCAATATTTCTCCACTAAAAATAGTTGAATATTAAATTTTCAAGCATTTTAAAATCTGAAATCGCAAAATTTTTAGTTCAGTATTAAACTGTTTCTCCCATATGCTTTTCATGGTACTCTGTGGCTAAGTATTTCAACGACATTTATCACTAGCCTATTAACCCTGAGGTTGTCAGTTTGATTTTAATTGACAAGGATTATCAGTTTTTCTGCTGAAGGTATGTGGTTCTCTCCTGGTACTCATGCTTCCTCCACCAATAAAAACTAACTTCCGTGATAAAGTCAAAGGGTGCTGAAAGTGGTGTTAAACACCATAATTCAAATAATCCATCATTAATATGTTTTTCTGTATTTCCGGTGTAAAAATCTGTTATTGTATTGGACAACAATTGCTCTGTTGCTACTGTATTGTACACACTCAAGAATATATGCTTTTATATTTTGGAATCTGTCTAGTCCAATGCTGAATAGTTTTTAATAGATTTGATTGTTAACTTAAAGACCTCTATCTAAATTATTGCACTCAAAATGTACCAATTCATAACAATAATGTGAATTACTGATTTTCTGTCATTAATTTCCAGGCTAGCAGAACAAGACCAAACATTCTTAAGTCAGAAAAAAGAATATGAGAGAGAGATTAAACATTTACGACATTTAATTAAGGACAAAGAAGATCTAATGCATGGCTTTTCAGACGAGAAAAGGTAAGCTATTTGTGATTAAGGAACATGAAATCAAAATGTGCAGCTTTGAATAATAAATTTATGGTTTTCCAAATTTTTCCAGCTATATGCTTTTATTTTGCAATTGGTATTTGTATAATAGCTATAAAACATTATTTGTTCCTATCAAACTAACTTAAGCAGAAAATTTAACATTGCAAATTGCTTATTAATTGAAAATCGCTGGACCTAGGGGCCTTGGCCTCGAAATAGTTGTCAAACTTATATGTACTGATAGTAATGCAACTTTATAGAGAATATCATTAATCTATCACAAGTAGTTCATTTCAAACTTAAGCAGAAAACTTAACAATTGTTGACACCACTGCCGCCCCCAGAAAAGCAATACCTAAGTCATGCCTTCCGAGACAAAAAACCAATGGTTTTGTTTCAATATACAATTATAAAATAAATCAAAACAATGGAAAAAATTAAGAAATGTCCAGGTATTTTTAGTTAGATACAGGCAGTTGAAAAAATAAAATAATTTGATTAAAAATAGCTGTATGTGTGAGAATAAATGTTAAAATGTTTGAAAAGTAATTAAGAATATCTGGCATTTCAAAATGCTTTGTCAGAAGGTTATTTAAGATTAAAAAAAAAAATAAAGAAATACCAGAGGCTGCAGGGTAAAAATTTTGAACGAGTTGTCTATGAAAAATCCAGAGAGATAACAAAATTTTGAGGAAAAGTTTGCTTACATCCAAAGTAAATGCTTGCTCTTGAATTATTTCTTATAAATTGTTTTGTTTACATGCATATTTTTACATTTTCATACCAAAAGGAAAATACAATTAATATCTTTTATTTTCTTTTACTATGAATAAAGATGACCTCATTTTTGTGTATTAATTTTTTTTTTTTGCAGAGATGCAGAAGATGAATTGGAAGTGATGTGGCAGGCAGCACATAATGAGAATGAACGAATGAAAGACGTTTTACACAAAACTGTTAGACAACTACGCCAACATGAAGCTTTATCAGATGCCATGGATAGGGCAGAGCCTAAAGAGCTTGTCCATGTGTCGTCTGATGAACAATGATCTCCAGTTATCTCCCTTGTCAGTTCTCAGTCCAAATAGTATCAGTAGAAAAGTCAAATTGAGATTTCTGTCATAATGTCTTGTAATTCTTGTGGAATTCAAATGATAACATCATGGAAATAATATTTCCTTGGTGAAAGGATTTATTTCACCTGTCTGGATTCTCATGAAAATTGCATCAGAAAGTGCTTATATTTGAAAGGAAGAAAGTCATATTAGCAGCTTTTTACTAAAAAAATCATGGGAAAATTGTATAAGAAATTATCAGTCTCATGAAAAAAGGGAATACAGAGATATTTTTCGTTTTTATTCTGTGAAAGAAAACAAAATAACATTAATTTGTATCCATAAGCATGCATTGTATCATACAAATAGTAGATGTAACCTTGAACAATATAAGATTCTTCTACTTTAAATTTTCTTTTTAATTTATCTAAAGATGCATACCTAATTTACTGATGTACACGTACAATGCATTGATTTTTCTAATTTTAAGAAGATATTTATTTTTTTTCATATTTTACACAACAAACATTTTTCACACAATGTCACTTCATTGTAGATTAAAATTCAAATATCTATTACTTTTCTCTGGTTTAGCTGGAATAAAGGCCATTATGCCTGATAACAACACAAAAAGAGAACTTCACTTTTTACAGATCTTCAGAAAAAAATATTGAAGCTTGCTTTTACATTGTCTAAAATTAGAGAAACAGATTCTACCACTTTGTCAAGTGTGGTACTACATTTCTTCTGCCCTATAGGTGAAAAATTTAATTGTCTGGATTGAAGAAATGTCATATCTCACCTGGTACAGTGATGGAATCTTATTTTTATAATGTTTACTTTAAGGGAAGATATAAATGTACAACATGCCAAAATGTTTTTAACTGTTGTTTTATATCATACTTTTAAAATTTTATGAGCTCCCTTTCTAAGAGGGCGGAAGGATCTTTTTGGGGATGTCTGGATTGGGCCTTTCTTTTTGAGGGAATTACGGATTTACACTTCTTGGGATTATTGACTAATTTGTCGGGGTCTGGGAAAGAATGCTTTATATTTTAGGGGAATTCAGGTTCAGTGTTTATTTTTCTGGGAATTGGGAATAACAACCTCCAACTTTGCCCTCTTCTACCAGATCCCCTTTCTTAAATGTTTTAAACAGTATTGTTACTACAGGTTAAACATACAGTTTTGTAGATAACGGTATTGTTACTACAGGTTAAACATACAGTTTTGTAGATAACGGTATTGTTACTACAGGTTAAACATACAGTTTTGTAGATAACAGTATTGTTACTACAGGTTAAGCATACAGTTTTGTAGATTTTAGCTACATATACATGTAAGTTAAGTCTTTCTGACAAACAATGAAGAATGTAGCTACAAGTAATTTTATAATACAGCCAAATTCTGTACGTCTTGGAATGAGGTGGATATATAAAATGTCAAAATGCTTCTGTGTTTGATGACCTCAATATGGACTAAACAACATATCTTATATTTTATTGATACTTTTATAATGGTTGTGTCCCTTTTAAATGTAGTTTTATTGGAAGTCCAGCTTTGAAGTAGAATTTTAGGACTATACTAGATTAATTACAGCATAAACACTCCAACTTTAAACATATTATTTTTCAAAATTTAAAAGAAAGATTATTAAAAAAAATTGGTAAAAGTTAGAATAAATTTTGCTCATATAGAACACTAACTCAAAATTTCAAATTTACAAAAGTTAAAATAATCTTTTTTTATGCCCCATATATGGGCATTATGTTTTTCGATCTGTGCGTCAGTTCGTTCATTCATTCGTTCGTTTGTCTGTCCATCTGTCTCGCTTCAGGTTAAAGTTTTTGGTCAAGTAAGTTTTGATGAAGTTGAAGTCCAATCAACTTGAAACTTAGTATAATATGATCTTTCTAATTTTAATGCCAAATTAGAGTTTTGACCCCAATTTCACGGTCCACTGAAAATAGAAAATGATAGTGCGAGTGGGCATCTGTGTACTATGGACACTTTCTTGTTATCTCATCAGTTGAAATTTTTTTTCCAAATTTGAATGCATTTATCAATAATTCCGATTGGCTGACGTTGTTTTGTTTATCAGCTCATAGACATCATTTTGTCATGTGACCTTGACGTCATCAACGTTTTTTAAATGTTTTACTCCGGTTTAAAATGGAATTAAGAATTAAATTATAAGAAATGACTGTAATATTTTTTCTGTCTATTCGAAATAACATAAAAAATGTGGTGCACACTTTAAAATAACCCGCTACGCGGGTTATTCAGTGTGCACCACATTTTTGATGTTATTTCTTCATAGACAGAAAAAATATTACAGTCATTCCTTAAATAATTTAATTTGGGATGTAATGCATCTTCTGATTGGCTGACGTTGTTTTGTTTATCAGCTCATAGACATAATTTTGTCATGTGACCGTGACGTCATCAACGTTTTTACATGGTTTACTCCGGTTTAAAATGGAATTTAGAATTAAATTATAAGAAATGACTGTAATATTTTTTCTGTCTATTCGAAATAACATAAAAAATGTGGTGACACTTTAAAATAACCCGCTACACGTGTTATTCAGTGTTCACCACATTTTTGATGTTATTTTTCATAGACAGAAAAAATATTACAGTCATTCCTTAAATATTTAGAAAAGATGTATAAGGATTGAGAGTTAATGTTATATTATTGCCTTGTTTGCTTCAATTAATGACATGTTATCGTCATATATTATGGTGTCTGCCTTATGCCTGCATTTATTTTGTACCAAATGCATTTTCATGCTTATCATATATGAGCCAGCTTATCATGTGATCATTTTACTTATTTATTTTTGCCAGATAGTAGTCAGAAGCATATACAAATTTTTATTTTTTGCATTAAAAATAATACAGTGGATTCATTTGTTTCCATTGATCCAATTATCATGATTAGGAAAACTTATATTTTTTTTTAGAATTTGATTTGTTGGTATAACAAATCCTGCTTAAAACTCTTTAGAAAACAAATAATTTGCTCAATAATTTCATTCATGGTTCACTGTACTAATGAAATGCAAGAAAATTATTATTAAATCCAAAATTATTGTGAGTTATAATTGATAATATTTGATGCTAGGTATATCAGATGGATTAGTGAGTATACTTACTTCATGTAAATAAACTATAGCAGATTTGTTTGTTATGGTGCTGTAAGAAAAAGGCAGCAGACATGCTCATATATGTAAATGAAATTTTGTGGCCCTAACACATCTTTCATTTATGCTTTAGTTAGTACATGTATATAAAACATTTGCAAATTTGTAACTGTTTATATCACTGATATGAAATTTAATCAATTTTTTTAGCAATGTCTTTCAATTTGTTTTAAAGAAAAGAATAATTAGATAAAAAGTCATTTGCACCTTATTAATATTTGAAGATTGAATAAAAAATAAAATGTTTTGATGGCTAAATTCCAAGAAAAAATTATTTTAATGAGATTTTAACTAACCTTTAGACAACTAAGTGGTCTGTGCCATAGTACTTTTATTTTTCAAGGACAATTTAGTTGTATTTTTTTTCAAATTTACCAGATCCAAATATTTATAAACCTAAATAGTTAGCATTTTATGTGCTGAGCTACAGTCTTCTACATTGATTTACACCTTGATAAATTCAACCTTGTTCATTTCTCTCAGATCACCAATATTCATGTTTACTGTGAATCTGTTCAGAGAAGCGTTATGGCCAAAGGACTCTATGGTGAAGTTTTATATCATTTAGACATATGTTGCTGGTATAACTTCTAATTTTTGAATTCTGCATTCCTTGACAATGAAATCATGATTTAGATGTGTTGAGAATACTTCATTAGCTAGAATCAAATCTGAACCAATGTGGACAAGTTTAGTGGCCTTTTTTCTGAAAATCTAATAATATATTTGAAAGGTGTCTAATTTATACTCATGATTATTCAAGAAATCACACACTTCTCCCATGTGTATAAGTCATTGCATTTTCAATATTTCGTGCCTTTTGTAATGAATTGTTATGTTTATGTGGGAGAAGGGTGCCATTTGAACAGAATTGATAGCCTGCTACATAATTGTATACATTAATCCATGTAAAATATAAAAAAAATTACATGATGGAAATTTTAAAGAAGTTTTTGGAAAAGTAGGTTCGGTGAAATATTTTTTACTATTTACGGCAAATAGCTAGATTTTTTATGTTAAATTTCAAAGTAGCAAAAAGTAAAATGAAACTCTAGATTATCTAATTATCTTTCAAAAATTGAAGTGTGAAAATCCAAGGAATAAAATGATCTTGTTGGTCTGATCGCTAGTTAAATGCTTTTCTTAAGGATGTACTTAAGTGAAATTAAAAAAATCTAGAATTTAAAATTGATACTATAAGTCAGAAGAGAATTAGTAAAGTAACAAAATAAGTAAAAGGTATTGATGGGTTATGAAACTCCTCTTTGAGATATTTGAAATTTAAAAAAAAATGGCTGGAAAAGGCTGACTTGGACTTTTACCTTATTGTTAGCATCGGCATTATTAGGGTCTCAAATCTTAAGAAAAAAAATCTAGAATCTCCTTTATCGTAGGAAAAAATCCAAGTAGTCCGAACATCTGACAAAAATTTCTAACCCTGACCTGACTACATCTTTAAAGTAAAACCTATACATTTGTCTGAAGAAAATTAAAAATCTTACCTTTGGGGAAATTTTACTATTAAAGTATTTCCTTATTCATTTACCTCAATTCGATTTTAAGCAATACATGACTTTTTTCGAAAAGAATTTTGTTGTTTCATTTTATCCATCATGATTTTAATATTTTTTTTCTTGTTGATTTTATCACTTTGCACATATTCATCTGTGATTATTGTTATATTTATGAATATACATTTATTTTTATGTTGTTGCATGTATTTCATTTGTCATGAAATCACTTTTTATAGCAATAAATATTTTTTATTAATATGAGTCTTTTTCTTGTTATTTTGAACCAAATAAATCATACAATATTTAGAGTTTTCAAAAGACAGATCTCATAGAAATACATATAAACTGGTATAGCTGTCAAATTCATGTTCACTGATTTGACTCAAATTTTATATGAATTTTATTCATAGCATGCTAAAACATGTATCCAAATTACAAAAAAGTCTTGAAGAAACAATTTACAATGCATGGACCTTTTATAATGGATCAGCATTTTATGTGTATTTTAGACTATATGCCATCTAATTAACCATCTAGATGACCTTTGAAGAAAGCTGATTGTCATACAACTCAATATCAACATGAACATAAATATAAATACACAAACAGCCATGTGCATTCATAAAACATTGATTTTCCTAGGTCTGATTAAATTTGTGTCATTGAAAATATGAAAATTGTCATTATATCTGAATAAGAATGTTTTTTGTGTGAAGAATGTGTCAACAAAATGGTTCTCCGCTGGGGCTCCCTAGTTTCACTTTCCAATTTTAACATTCTTATCTTTTTAAAAACTGATTTTGCTTTACACATGCGTAACCCATCTCCAGCTGAGGGTTAAAATGAAGGTTGGATTATTATGTATTCAAATGAGTTGAATTATTGACTTGCAAGCCAATAATACATTACCGATTTTGTTTTGAGCTCATTTTGATAAAATTGAATCAAACCGACTGCTAATAGTGAAATTCTACTTCACAATTCTGCTTTTATATATGATTGATACAAAGAAAATAATCGTTTTATTTATTTTTTTCATATTTTCCATGAATACTTTCATGAGCATCCTTTTCTTTCATTCTTAATCAATTTATCTAGAATTTATTTGATTTAATTTATTTTGGCAATTATCTAGCTTTGTTGGTGTATACATATTAAGGAAGATCCAAGTAAGCAATTACTTATATATTCAATTTCATATTAATTTTTGACTCCCCAAAGACATCAATGAGTTATTGTGAAAATAGTTGGGTTTAAACAACAGTAGTTGATAAATACAGAATGTTGGGAAATGTACTGGGGAAAATACAGTAAGTTATTATGTCACCCCTTTGGTAAGTGGGTATAAACGTTTTAACAGGCGCCAACCTTCACCCCAACCTGATATAGTAGTGTAACATTACAACGTAGAAAGACACACAATAAATCTAGGGGCTAGGATGAAAAATTTTGTCCTGCATTTTTAGCTCACCTGGCCCGAAGGGCCAAGTGAGCTTTTCTCATCACTTGGCGTCCGTCGTCCGGCGTCGGCGTTAACTTTTTACATTTTGAACTTCTTCTAGAGAACCACTGAATGGAATGAAACCAAACATGGCATGAATGTTCCTTATGAGGTGCTGACCAAGTGTTGTTACTTTGTAGCCGATCCATCATCCAAGATGGCCGCCAGCGGGGGACTTAGTTTAACATAGGACCCTATGGGAAATGCATACAAATGACTTCTTTTAGTGAACCACTGAATGGAATAAAACCAAACATGGCATGAATGTTCCTTATGAGGTGCTCACCAAGTGTTGTTACTTTGTAGCCGATCCATCATCCAAGATGGCCGCCAGCGGGGGACTTAGTTTAACATAGGACCCTATGGGAAATACATAAAAATGTCTTCTTTTAGAGAACCACTGAATGGAATGGAACCAAACATGGCATGAATGTTCCGTATGAGATGCTAACCAAGTGTTGTTACTTTGCAGTCGGTCCATCATCCAAGATGGCCGCCAGCGGGGGACTTAGTTTAACATAGGACCCTATGGGAAATACATACAAATGTCTTCTTTTAGAGAACCACTGAATGGAATGAAACCAAACATGGCATGAATGTTCCTTATGAGGTTCTGACCAAGTGTTGTTACTTTGTAGCCGATCCATCATCCAAGATGGCCGCCAGCGGGGGACTTAGTTTAACATAGGACCCTATGGGAAATACATACAAATGTCTTCTTTTAGTGAACCACTGAATGGAATGAAACCAAACATGGCATGAATCTTCCTTATGAGATGCTGACCAAGTGTTGTTACTTTGTAGCCGATCCATCATCCAAGATGGCCGCCAGCGGGGGACTTAGTTTTACATAGGACCCTTTGGGAAATACATAAAAATGTCTTCTTTTAGAGAACCACTGAATGGAATGGAACCAAACATGGCATGAATGTTCCTTATGAGATGTTGACCAAGTGTTGTTACTTTGCAGCCGATCCATCATCCAAGATGGCCGACAGCGGGGGACTTAGTTTAACATGAGACCCTATGGGAAATACATACAATTGTCTTCTTTTAGAGAACCACTGAATGGAATTGAACCAAACATGGCATGAATGTTCCTTATGAGTTGCTGACCAAGTGTTGTTACTTTGCAGTCGATCCATCATCCAAGATGGCCGCTAGGGGGGGGGGCTTAGTTTAACATAGGACCCTATGGGAAATACATACAAATGTCTTCTTTTAGAGTACCACTGAATGGAATGAAACCAAACATGGCATGAATGTTCCTTATGAAGTGCTGACCAAGTGTTGCTACTTTGTTGCCGATTTACTGTTCAAGATGGCCACCAGGATATTTTATTAAATAACAGGACCAATATTAATCAAAATTTGGCCTCAATCATTATTTGGGTATCTGTTATGATTTTTATCTATCTTTACATGATTTCTAAAACCAAAGTAGAGTCAGGTGAGCGACACAGGCTCTTGAGAGCCTCTAGTTTTTTAGTTGTAATCTCTGTCCTGCTTTTTTATTTTCTCTATTCGGTCCTGCCTTTTTTTTATTGATTTATCCTGACTTTTTTTACATGAATTGTCATCCTCCCTTTTTAGCTCACCTGGCCCAAAGGGCCAAGTGAGCTTTTCTCATCACTTGGCGTCCGTTCGTCGTCGTCGTCCGTCCTTTGTTAGCTTTTTACAAAAATCTTCTCCTCTGAAACCACTCGGCCAAATTTAATCAAACTTGGCCACAATCATCATTAGGGTGTCTAGTTTAAAAAATGTGTCCGATGACCCCGCCAACCAACCAAGATGGCCGCCATGGCTAAAAATAGAACATAGGGGTAAAATGTAGATTTTGGCTTATATCTCTGAAACCAAAGCATTTAGAGTAAATCTGACAAAGGGTAAAACTGATTATCAGGTCAAGATCTATCTGCACTGAAATTTTCAGACAAATCTGACAACCTGTTGTTGGGTTGCTGCACCTGAATTGGTAATTTTAAGGAAATTTTGCAGTTTTTGGTTATTATCTTGAATATTATTATAGATAGAGATAAACTGCTCAGCAAAGTAAGATCTACAAATAAGTTGTCATGACCAAAATTGTCAGTCGACCCCTTTAGGAGTTATTGCCCTTAATAGTCAATTTTTAACAATTTTTCGTAAATTTTTGTAATCTTTTACAAAAATCTTCTTCTTTGAAACTACTGTGACAAATTTAACCATTCTTGGCCATAATCATTATTAGGGTATCTAGTTTAAAAAATTTGTACGATGACCCCGCCTTCCAACCATCATGGCCGACTTGGTTAAAATTAGAACATAGGGGTAAAATGCAGTTTTTGGTTTATATCTCTGAAACTAAAGCATTTAGAGCAAATCTGACAGGTGGCAAAAATGTTCATCAGATTTAGATTTATCTGCCCTGAAATTTTCAGACGAATCCGACAACCTGTTGTTGGGTTGCTGCCCCTGAGTTAGTAATTTTACAAAATTTTGCAGTTTTTAGCTCACCTGGCCCAAAGGGCCAAGTGAGCTTTTCTCATCACTTGGCGTCCGTCGTCGTTAACTTTTACAAAAATCTTCTCCTCTGAAACTACTTGGCCAAATTTAACCAAACTTGGCCACACTAATCATTGGGGTGTCTAGTTTAAAAAATGTGTGCGGTGACCTGGCCAACCAACCAAGATGGCCGCCATAGCTAAAAATAGAATATAGGGGTAAAATGTAGATTTTGGCTTTTATCTCTGAAACCAAAGCAGTTAGAGCAAATCTGACAAGGGTAAAATTGTTTATCAGGTCAAGATCTATCTGCCCTGAAATTTTCAGATGAATCGGACAACCTGTTGTTGAGTTGCTGCCCCTGAATTGGTAATTTTAAGGAAATTTTTGCCGTTTTTGGTTATTATCTTGAATATTATTATAGATAGAGATAAAATGTAAACAGCAATAATGTTCAGCAAAGTAAGATCTACAAATAAGTCAACTTGACCAAAATAGTCAGTTGACCCCTTAAGGAGTTATTGCCCTTTATAGTCAATTTTTAACCATTTTTCGTAAATTTTTGTAATCTTTTACAAAAATCTTCTCCTCTGAAACTACTTAGACAAATTTAACCAAACTTGTCCACAACCATCATTAGGATATCTAGTTTAAAAAATGTGTCAGATGACCCTGCCTGCTAATGAAGATGGCGGACATGGCTAAAAAATAGTACATAGGGTAAAATGCAGTTTTTGGCTCATATCTCTGAAACCAAAGCATTTAGAGCAAATCTGATGAGAATAAAATTGTTCATTAGGTCAAGATCTATATGCCCTGAAATTTTCAGGCCAATCAGGCAACACATTGTTGGGTTGCTGCCCCTGAATTGGTAATTTTAAGAAAATTTTGCAGCTTTTGGTTATTAACTTGAATATTATTATAGATAGAGATAAACTGTAAACAGCAATAATGTACAGCAAAGTAAGATCTACAAATAAGTCAGCATGACCAAAATTGTCAATTGACCCCTTAAGGAGTTATTGCCCTTTATAGTCAATTTTTTACAATTTTCATAAATTTTGTATTTTTTGTAAATTTTTACAAAATATTTTCCACTGTAACTACTGGGCCAAGTTCATTATAGATAGAGATAATTGTAAGCAGCAAGAATGTTCAGTAAAGTAAGATCTACAAACACATCACCATCACCAAAACACAATTTTGTCATGAATCCATCTGTGTCCTTTGTTTAATATGCACATAGACCAAGGTGAGCGACACAGGCTCTTTAGAGCCTCTAGTTTGTTATTATCTTAGATATTATTATAATATCTAATACTATTAATTATGATTTTAACCTTATTTTACATGATTTCCAAAGCATCAGTAAATACAGGTGAGCGACACAGGCTCTTGAGAGCCTCTAGTTTTTTTTGCCAAGTTGCTCATCCTGCCTATTTTTTTTCTCAAAACTCCTGTCCTGCCTTTTTCAAATTTCATCCTAGCCCCCCATAAAAATCAAATGGTAGCTCCCTTACATCTAATTGTATCAATAAAAAGTCAATGATTTTCTTTAGTTTATTCAGGTTATGTTATATAACGTGTGTGCATGAAATATGTTTAAATATTTGTTACTAACCTGGTAATCAAATTGTAGGTTGCATTTCTGTAAATATAGACAATGCAATTTCCCATAGGAACTCCCTTTATGGCTAAAACTGTGCCACTTTTACTATGAAGTTTCGTTAAAAATTATATCCTAGAATGGAAAGCTGATATGCACTACTATTTTATTCAAAGTTCAAAACATAGGGCTGTGCGGCATATTTTCAACATTTATATGCCCTGAACTTGTTAGAGTTTAAACTTATACTAAAATTCTGTACTATCCCTACCTCCACTTTTGCCTACTTCAGAATTCAATTTTCACCGCAACAATAAGTTTTTATACTGGTAACAGTCCCAAGTTATGTCTCTATGAGATGAAACATAGAGATCATATCCGGGAACCAGTACATAAACAAATCAAGTTATCTATGAATACTATATATCTCCCCAAAAGAGGCGTGGTTTGAGAAACAGCTGTATTTACAAAGTGCAACCTGTAATGCTTCATTCAGACTTTCCTCTGCATCAGTTGTTTCTTTCTTCTGTAACTTAAGTCAAGCAAATGCAATGTGGTACATAGAAGTGGGTCCGCCCACTGGACTTAACAGCTCATGGGCGAAAGCTCTCTCTGTGAACTGTATTATTTCAAGGACAAGTTTTATTACTAAGTTATTGTTAAAAAAATAAATGCTTACCTCTATACACAGCATTGATCTACATATTTATTTTTGATTTTTGTATAAACTATAATAATATATATTGTTTTGATAATGGTTATGTCCAAGAAGGTGGGATAATTAAAAAAAATAAAATAAAACTGCAACAAATCATTATTGAATTCTATATATTGAGAATATCATATGGCTTTTTCAATATCGCATCGGTATCAACCTGAGACACCAATTAATCCCAAGAGCTCTGCTCTATTATATTGGTTGGGGGTTGATACAGTGTGTGATATTGAAAAAACCATATCATATACACTTAATATATACCTCAAGTAGATGTTTTTTTATATGACATGACATTATACATACTAGGGATTTGATAAACCCTTTGCAACAGTGACTGATATCGATGACGTGACGTCATACAGAATAAAGGTGTGATAAAGCCTTTGCAACCGTGACTGATATCGGTATCATCACAGATGGCTGATACAGCACGATTGCCATTGACTATATTACACATACAATTTATCTGTATTTACTACTAAGTATATAATAAAAATTTATATAGCAGCATTAGTTTGTTGAAAGAGAGAAACTTAAATAATATGTTTGATCCATATCATATAGAAATAAAAAGATGTGGTATGAGTGCCAATGAGACAACCCTCATCCAAGTCACAATGTGTAAAAAGTAAACAATTTTGGTCAAAGTACAACCTTCAACATGGAGCCTTGGCTCACACCGAACAGCAAGCTATAAAGGGCCCCAAAATGTCTAGTGTAAAACAATTCAAACAGGAAAACCAACGGTCTCATCTATATAAAAAATGAGAAACGAGAAACACTTATGAACCAAATCAACAGTCACCTGTTTTATCAGGCACCAACCAACCTTCACCCTACCTCAAACAGTAGTGTAACATTACAACATTGAAAGACACACTATAAAATATCAATTGAAATGGCTTAACTTGATCAAAAAGACATATTAACAAAAACAATTAAACATACACTGAACGAAAACAATGTCAAAAAGACAACTGTAACCTAGAACAAAATGGCTTTAAATAAAATAACATATCCAGAAATCAACGCCACTTTGCTTATTTGAATATTATACTAAAGAAATCGGATACGGGTCACGGAAATTATATTGAAATGATAGGGAATTTTGAAAAAAATGTCTGTTTTAACTTTAATTTAAGTGATAGACAGGTTGCCGGGACAGAAAATAAATATACACAACAATATACACCATTTAAATGAAACATAATGACTGTCATTGCAAAAATCAAGGTTCCTGAGCTATTTTAAAAATCGAAGCGAGAGGCTTTTAACATTGCAGTATAAAATACAGGCTAAAATGGCTGAAACGTCAAATTTGCAAACTTCGTGTTGAAAATTGGCTAACAAGGTCATTACAAAAACAGGTTGCCGGGTAGTCCAAATAATTATGACGTCTTGAAAGGCTATTATATTTTTTTTCTTTGACGCCTTACATCGACGTAAGGCGTCAAAGAAAAAAAATATAATAGCCTTTCAAGACGTCATAATTATTTGGACTAGTTGCCGGGATGAAACTTGAAACTTGAATGTCCAAAGAATAAGCAAGTCCAAACCTTGTATGTGTAGTCGTTGAACTCTAGGTTCCCACGTAAAGTTAAAATGCCCCTATTTCAAGAAGAATAAACTCACGAAAACACGAAAAATTCACTAAATTCGCGTTCATTGTTTTGATTTTGACCGCCTGACAACTTTACGGAAATATCAGAGTGATTATAAACAAGGACTCTGTGACGGGCAACTTATAATATCCGTGTTTTAATGATATCAAGCCAGTCCAGTTCAAACTATTATCACGTGGTACAATTCTCATTTACATATTATGAATATTAATTAGCAAAAGTACTACTAATTTCTGGCTATGATGTACACAGGTAAATTTAAATATAATAATTTTGTTGTTAGGAGTAAGGAAATATTTTTACAAAATAAATAAATTTGTTGTCCATAATACGAGAACAGAGGTGAAAATTTTTCGTCATACTAAATACTTATCATAGGTGGTACATATTAAAAATAGTAAGACGAGACATAACACAAAATAAGTGAACATTGAATAACAAAAATTCATTATGAATTGTGTCAACAAGTCAAATTAACACGAAAGTATGTTTGAGAGTACTCGCAATTACTGAAAGCTAGTTAAAAGCCATGAACAATTAATAATAAAAAATCATGCATCAGAGACTAAAATCAATTAAAACACATCCCAGGGATTTAGTGTTTTAATGCCATGGACAGTCAAAGAAGACATGACTTGTGCAATGCCAAAACAAAGGTATCAACAGGCAGTAGGATAGTTAGGATTTAACCTTATAATAAATATGTATCATGTTATATGTAGATAAAGCAATGTTTAGTAGTATAGAAAATAAACGTGGATGTGTATTTATGCATCCCAAAAAACCATTCTAAAAGAATACAAATTTTGTTGTGGTTTAATTTGTTGATGACAAAATCAATATTTGTGCCAATGTAAACAATATTCAGAGATCTTTTTACAACATTAATAATATAACCTTTACTAATAAGTTTGTTCAAAGGTTAATGAGTTTACACGGATCACATAGTGATTTCCGCACTTTAAGTACAATATTACCGTAAAATTTAGGATGTGAAATACCGTTTAGTAACTTTTCTACAGGTACAGCCAAATTTACTAATCAAATCTTTGTATCTATGAAATAATTTATTAAAAGTTTTAAGTAATTTATGGTAACAACATCCCTGACTTAATAATTTACCAGTGATGGATTGATTATTTTAGTTAAAATCTATGACATCCATACACGCATGGGCATAACGAACAAGTTGGGATATATAAACACCGTATGATGGAGCCAAAGGAACATCGCCATCTAAAAAAGGAAAATTAACAATAGGGAATGAAAAATTGTCTCTTTTGTCGTAAATTCTAGTATGGAGTTTCCCTTTAGAAATTGAAATGTCTAAATCTAGATAAGGAAGATGATACTAATTTGAAATTTAAATAGTGTATGTATTTAATTTTATAACTGAGCTAACCCAAATATCAGTGGTTAAAATGTGTACTCATTTAAATGCTTTGGCCAATATCATGCATAGTTTACAAAATCAATATTCAAAGGGAGCTACAATTTGATTTTTATGTGGGGGCTAGGATGAAATTTTTTTTTTTTAAAAGGCAGGACAGGAGTTTTGACTTAAAAAAGCTTTATTTTTTAATATTTTATTTCATTAAAAAAAAATGGCAGAATGAGCAACTTGGCAAAAAAAAAAGGCAGGATGACAATTTATGTAAAAAAAATCAGGATAAACTAATGAAAAAAAAATAGAGTGAAAAAAAAAATGCAGGACAAAATTTTTCATCCTAGCCCCCCTATAAAAATCAAATGATAGCTCCCTAATGCAGGTTCTTTGAGCCTCATGTTTTAGATTTTACTGTTCTTAGATTCAAACTGTTCCCTTTTAAGGGCAATTCTTTATTATCTGAGCAAAATTCTGTTACATATGTTTGTGAAATATCTTTGTCAGGTAAAGAAATTTTTCTACACAGCAAGTTACTCAAGTGTGAGGTGAGTAGATTTGAGGGTAAAGATTTTATTACCTGTATATCATGTGATCAACAGGGTAGAATTTGGCTCCAAATCAGTTTAAATTGATCTTTACTTGGACAAAGACCTGTATTTTTTCATTAGAATTTTTTAGGACATGAATATGTTTAAAAGTTAAAGAGGATTTAAAGGTATATTATTTAGTTATTATTAATTGCTTCAATGTGATCTGTTTTAGATTTTAAACTTTTAGTTCCAAAAAATTACTGTTGAAGAATTGATTGATTTCACAAAATTTCATACAGAATTAGGTTGAAGGTGAAACAAAATGACGACTTTACACCATTTCTTCAAGTTGATTGATTTACTTGAGATGTAAAACATCTTCCAAATGTCTGTGCATGTCTACAAGCGTTACTAAAGTATTAAGCTGTAACTGTAAACATATAAGATTCATCATTATTGTTGGTTGCTTAATGTCCAGTGGCAAATATTTCATACATGTTCAGGACGATAATGTAAGATTCATGTAACTTGACAAGGTATCGCTTCCAAATAATATCTACAACAAAAGGAATAGAGGTCACATTCATGTATCTGTCCACATAACAGTTTTACCAATGGAATTTGGGTGAAGTTTTTGTACTGGTTGGGCACAACCTACCTCATACATTTATGTTGAAAACCTTGTATTGTAGGGTCATTTGACTAAATGATTATTGAAATGTGTTGCGGTGAGTTTGAATCTTTCCCTGATCGGCAAGTAGATAGTTCTTAATATAACATTTTTTCTTGAATTGTTTTAATATTAAATGTTTCTTTTCAGTTCTTCAACAGGATACTATTAACTTACAGTCATCTAAAATCTAAATTGGTATTCAGATGCATTTAGGAAAGTGAGACAGTATATCAACTCCATCATACAAACGTGTTGATTTTCCCCCGAAAGACTAGACCAAATGTTTACAGGTATAGTCAAATAGTTTATTTAAAAACTTATTCAAACTCTGTTTTTTTTTTTAACTTCTGGATAACTAACAAGTTCATCAGATAATACATTGTACTATATATACGTTAACAATTAGATTGTAAGTTTCTCTGGTGATTAAAAAAAAATATACCTGAATTATTTTATTCATTAATATTTGAGACAGATAGCAACTGTATTAGTTTGTTTGCTGATGAATTTCTCCCATAATTCTTTTTAAAGTTCTTTTCTCAGATTTGACTATCATTTTATTTTGGTCATTAATGTATAAAGAGGTATTCATCTTCTATAGAGCTAGTGCTACAGTTTGTACATAATATATCATTTTCATTCAAAAGTTTGAATAAGTTTTTAAAAAAAATTTGAATGTATGAAATTGTACTTTCTGTGTCTACTGATATACAAGTCAGTTATACAGACATAAATTTTACCAAGGTGATTATATATCAACTCTTTGATTTTTTTAATAAGTACCTTTTTTAAAAGCTTATTATATGTAGTTTCCTTTGCAGTATGGGAAATGATGAGAGCAAATGGATGATTGCCCCCAACCTGTTTATTATTCGTCATAACCATCTTGCAAACATTGCTGTGTTTACACAACATATTCTATTCTGATTACAGACAAACCTGTGCAACAGAAAAACTTTGAAGGCCTGGCAGGATTAAGATATATGTAAAAGTAAATTACATTTTGTTTTTTAGAGAATTTACAAGGCTATCCACAAGAGTCTTACAGACACCTAGGCTGTATAGTCACCATTACAAATATTAAAGAATCAGCTAGTTGTATTCATCAATCGGTTAGTGCATAAGCTTTACAGCATTGAAAATTATTTATCAAGTATGTATTGGTCGAAATTTTTACATTTGCACTAATCTTTTCCCATAGGAAAAGGAAATCTTAAGAAGTTTTAGTTGCTCTGTTTTATGCACTTTCACACATTTTTGGTGCAACATTAAAAGTGATGTCCTTTTTATATAGTTTTGAAACTTTTGCATAGTGCATACATGTTAAACTGTCTTGTGAAAAAATGTCAGAATCTTCTTTTAACATTAGTGGCTATATATAAAGTATTTCAAACACTCTTATCTAAGGACCAAAACAATTATTTGTTTTAAATCAGAGCATAGAACTAATGCTTCATATCATGGTAATTATAGAATAACTAATCGAAGAATTCAAATATCGAAAAATATTCAACGAGTGACTGAACAATACATTAATTCACGAATGCGCGTAGTGTTTCTTCGGTCACGAGTTGAATATTTTTCGATATTTGAATTCTTTGATTAGTTATTCCTTATATAACATTGACAATGGGCTGTTTAATGGAATGAAAGTAGAAAATATAAGGAAATATATCTTTTTCTACGCATTCACAATTTGCTTTGATGCGTTAGAGGAGTGAAATAACCTAGTTTATTTCACATGTGAAATTGTCGTTTTTTTATTCCACTGGGAAATAACTGTAATTCATTGCAACCAATGTAATAAGTAAATGTAATAATCACATGAGAAAAAAAGTAGGGTGAAATTTTTTTGGCAAGTTGTGAAAAAGTTGTACATATGTTCGTAAAAAAACGTGTTCTCAGAAATTGTAAAGATGATGCAGTCCATCATGCATTTTTGCGCCTGTTCCATGTCTGAGGAGCCTCTGGCCTTTGTTAGTCTTGTTTGTTTTTTTTAATTTTAATTCATTTATATGTTCCAGAGTTTAATATGACGTCAATTTTCACTAAACTAGTACACATTTGTGATTAGGGGCCTGCTGAAGCCCGCCTCCGGTTGCAGGATTTTCTTGCTGTGTTGAAGACCCATTGGACTGTTTTCTGCTCTTTGGTCGGGTTGTTGTCTCTTTGATACATTCCCAATTTCCATTCTCAATTTTATTGCAAGTCATTCAAGATCAATGACCCATGTAAAAAAAAAATTGGTATTATGTTAATCAATTTTATTTGTGGGAACATTAGTATGCTAAATTAAGGTAGTGCACCTGACCTATTAAGCCAAGATAATGTTTAATCAATTAATCAATTTTAAACTGCAATTTGGTAAAACATTTTAGCAATTGATATTGTGAAAGGACAAAGCCTCTTAAATAAGCTTACAAATCTGAACAGAGAGAATTAGAATAGATGACTTGGTTTGACATTTTAGATAATAGATATAAGAAGATGTGGTATGAGTGCCAATGAGACAAATCTCCATCCAAGTCACAATTTGTAAAAGTAAACCATTATAGGTCAAAGTTAGGCCTTCAACACAGAGCCTTGGCTCACACCGAACAGCAAGCTATAAAGGGCCCCAAAAATGACTAGTGTAAAACCATTCAAACAGGAAAACCAATGGTCTAATCTATAGAAAAAACAAGAAATGAGAAACACTTATGAACCACATCAACAAACAACAACCACTGAACATCAGGTTCCTGACTTAGGACAGGTGCAAACAAATGCAGCAGGTTTGAACGTTTTATCTGGAGCCAACCTTCACCCTAACCTGATACAGTGGTGTCACAATACGACATAAACGGACACACTATAAAACATTGATTGAAAAAAGGCTCAACTCATCAAATTATGAATACTTACAGATTTTAGACAAAAGTTAGACCATGAAAACCAAATTACCAAATAGTTAAATTATAAACCACAGAAAAATATATCAAAGCCAAAACCAGTATGAAATAATTTTGCCAAACAACCGGTCACTTATGGACCACTCAAAAAGAGCTTGTTGAGAAGGATCTTGAATGTGCAAAGAGCGTGGTACTCCCTGAACATGGGACCTCGGATTTAACGTCCCCATCCGACGGACATTAATACCAGTTTTAATAAGGAGATGTGGTATGATTGCTATTTAGATAACTATCCAATGCAAGACCAAAACATAAGGTTATAAACAGCCATAGGTCACATAACAATGACCTTAATCATACTTCAAATGATATTAACATACAATGAAATGATTGATAGGTTAGTTTTACAGGATAATGTTGATATTTAGTTGGACATTTGTATTCTTTTTGAAATTAATATATTAGAAATTAGGTGAAATACAGCATAGATTAAAAGAGATGTACCAAAGAAATCATATGACTGTCTTAGATTGAATAAATATTTTATAAAGTACAGAAATAATATAGAGTTTTACGTTTCCATCCTTTCAAATATTAAAAAAGAATTGATGTTTTAGAGGAACTCAACAACTGAGCAGAGAGCAGAACAGTATTTAATGACCTTGAAGAGTAAGCAATGTGTACAGTAAGACAGCTATCTCTGTAGTTACCAAAGAGAATGGTAAGAACCTCATCTATAATTATACATGGTGAGTATTGTTTTTGTTTGTTAAAATTATGCATCAGTATACTACGATTTTTGTCTTAGATCCTCATAATGAAAAAAGGGATGGAGGGTATACATCGAGGCATCAACCCAATGAAGACAAATAAAGACAACTAGAGGGGGTCAACTATAGACTGATGTTCATACAATAAGTTGTAAATCATCCAAAGCCTAAAAGAGTTGTGAATAAAATGAACAGACTAACAAAGAACTTTTCGAACACCAAATTCTGACAGGCACATGAGCATGTGCCAGGGTTAAACATGTTTTTTTTATATCTCAAAGCTCACCCTTATTAATGAATTCTTGCATTTACTGAAAGCAAGCTCAAAGTTCTAGACCTGTTGATATGAAATCTTGTGCAATGCCTAAACTAAACTACAAAATTTCATGCAGAGCACTTTTTTTTAAGGGCTAATTTCTAGCTGATTTATGATCACTTCCTTTTAAAAAAAAAGATACAAGATGCAATTTTTGAAAATTCATGAGTTGCCACCAAGGGAAAAATTTCACTCTTAATATTTCATTTAACACTACCTCATTGGCCTTTAAGATTATTTCAGTTGCTCTGGTAATTTTTCAAAATTTTTACAAGTGAATGGAAGTTGTTTTGATGAAGGTTACCTTTAATCAATGGGAGATAACTTTGACCACATGAATTGTAATTTTGAAAACTCAGATGTATCTTATATCTGTGACAAACATTAAGATTATCATTTCATTCTGACTATATACATGATATATACATAGTAAACTTTTATTTCCATTTGTTTTAGGCATAGAAATTAATACTTTTTCTACAGTTAAGCAATTATTGCCTTTTTATAAATGTTTTATCTTCTAATTTTTACTAAGTTGTGTCAAATATGTCAACTCTAAAATATTCTCCACCATTTTAACGTATACCAGCGAACTTGGTTTTTATTTTTATTTTTGCTTATTTTATCAATTGTATTTCAATACTTGATAAATTTATTCAAATAAGTTATTTCACATGTATGCTTTTTTCTAATGTGTGCATGGTTTTTGTTTGAAACACAATTTTATCTAAACCAAGATATATATATTTCTTTTCTCAAATGTTCCTTTAGGTAGTGTCTGTGGTATTCATTATTGATCACTATGATAAAGAAATACAGAAATTGTTTATATTACATTACCCTTTGCCATGCTTACATCAACAAAAGATTTTTTTTTCATTTTCCACAAAAATAAGGCTATGATGTAGGATGCAATTCTAACAAAACATCACAGCATGGAGACCCACACCAGCACACTAACTTGTCAAATGTGTATCCTACATCTTAAAACAAATATGATTTTATAAATGTTCAAATACAAGAAGAACTTTCATTAAAAGAGTTTTACTCATTTCTACTCTGTAGAAACTATGTCACTAACACTGCACTTTGACTGACAAACAAAATATTTATTGAAGTTGAATGGCACTACATGTAGTGACTAGTGACGACTTGGTTGAGGACATGGAAAGCATTTTGTCATTATTGGTAGTTTTATGGGCTTTGACCTCTTGAGTCACAAAAAACCCTATGTCCATTGAAATGTTCAGTGCATTATCAATGCTAAACATCTGACTGACTTTGACTGTAGATTTATTTTTAGTTTCTGCAGAGTATAAATGAGTTTGAACAAAACAAAGCTTAGCATATTTTAAGTGTAAGGAAGATTTGATTTCAATATTTGATGATGTTTTCACCATTTTGTTCTATAAATGATAGCAAGGCTTGGGATTTGTGCACTAGAATATACTTTTTTTTTACTTTTAGATTGTCATTGTTCTCAACATACATTAAAGAATCCAAAATTAACTAATTTGTAAAGCTAAGCTTGAGGTTGATATGTATGACACACTTAGGAGCTATACCTTTTTTCCTTTGAGCTTGAAATTGTTACAAAAATTACTTAATTTTCTTGTGTATTTTTGCCAGCTTCCACTTAAAAACATTGCCAATATATTATTGTTTTCAAGACAATAATTCAACCTCATTTTGATCTGTATATATATGCATGCAACATTTAATTCTATCCATATAGTAGTAGATGGTTGCTCAGCTTGGTCAGATATTAAAAAGAAAGGAATGTCAAAATAAAAAAAATGAAACAAGAGAGCCACCACAATGAACGGTTTTGCTGATTGATTTGCCCAAAAAAATTATTCTTTCACAGGTTAAACTCAAATTTGTATGCTTCCACATTTGACTTGCTTGAGTGCAATTATTTGAAAAGTATAAATCTTATATTGTATTTTGACAGCAGTTATATCGCTAAATTTTATGGAAAATGAAGTAAAAACTTTAATTTTTTATTTTTTTTTAAATATATTTAGATTTTATAAAGGTTTGAAAGTTACTTGAAAGAATAGAAAATAAGGTTGGGTGATCTATTTTATACTTTAATGTGTTATGTTGTAAATATATTTATATTTCATTTCAGAGTTCACCCACTGATTTTTAATTTATAATTTTGATTTTTGCAGATGCAGACAAGAGGATGTTACAGTTATAGACCTTGAATATGGCTCCGTTGTAGCAGACCAGGAAGAGTGGCATATAGTTTCCGTAACTCTATACAATAGTAGCAAGATCATTCTACTCTGAGCTTGTTAAAGGGCCTGTTTGTGGGAAGTGACACCAATGTTCTCCAACACACTACTAATTTATAAATATTATTTTTGTTACAGATAAAGTCCAGAGGATGTTTCAGTTATAGACCATGAATACTGCTCCGTTGTAGCAGACCAGGAAGGGTGGCATATAGTTTCCGTAACTCTATACAATAGTTGCAAGATCATTCTACTCTGAGCTTGTTAAAGGGCCTGTTTGTGGGAAGTGACACCAATGTTCTCCAAAACACTACTAATTTATAAATTTGTTTTTGTTGCAGATGCAGCCAAGAGGGTGTTTCAGTCATAGACCTTGAATATGACTCCGTTGTAGCAGCTAGGAAGAGTCTGCATTTAGATTTCCATATGTCCATATCTTTGATGGAAGTGACAAAACTTTTCAACAAATCGCTAATCTTTATTATTTATATCCATTTCAGAGTTCTTACAAAGATGTATAAGTTACATAATAGGTACAGTTTTTATTATTCCCCCGCTTTAAAAAAGTGGGGGTATTACTATTTTACCTCTGTCTGTCCTTCCATCAGTCCATCCATCCCTCAGTCCATCCGTCAGTCCATCCGTCAGTCCATCCGTACCATGAATATTTTCCTCGCATTTTTCTCAGGAACTATAGACAAGGATTTCTGAAATTTGATTTCAGGGTTTATATAAGTAAGTTACACCGTGTGATGCGTTTTCAGATTCATCGCTCAACAACTTCCTGTTTACCGAACACTTGTATTATTTTACACATGATAGCCAAGTTGAAAATTTTCGTCACATTTTTCTCAGGAACTACTTGACAAGGATTTCTGAAATTTGGTTTCAGGGTTTATATAAGTCAGCTATACCGTGTGATGCGTTTTCAGATTCATCACTCAACAACTTCCTGTTAACCGAAATATTTCGGCGGGGGTATCATCAGTGAGCAGTATCTCACAGTTTTACTTGTTATATCTGACTGTCTTTATGTGTGTTTTTGTTTGTCTTTAAAGAAATATCATGTGGTATTAATGTCAATGAGATAAAATACACAGAAGAAATCAACTTAAATACCTTTATAAAGTATCAACACCATTCTAATCATTTAAGTATCTAAGCTGATTGAATTTTTATCAATAACTACATTGAACTGTATAAACAATCATGTTTAGTAGCCATATGCAGGACGGGAACAGAAATATTTTGATTGAGAAATCATTGATTTCAGAAGTAGCTGGCGTAATTTGAGACTGAATTCCCTGGAAACACAAAATATATCCTACCTTACAAAATGTAACACACGAGAAATCTTAATTTTCCCCCTTTTTTCATAAAAAAGTGCACAAAATTTAATCAAGTTAAGAAGGTATCCATGTCCTAGAACATCTGGGAATGGGTCATCTCTAATAGTTTTTCCACAATTATCCATAAGATTCATACTGCCAGGTATAATGATCAGCAGCGATAAACAAAAAGGAAGATACCAGTGGGCAATCTTAAACCATGGGGTGAAAAAAGACAGACAACACATAACCAAAACAAATGATGGACAAAAGTCTGTGAAACACTACACTGAAAAAAAATTGTACAGCACCAACCCAACAAAAGACCAGGGATGATCTTGGGCACCGAGCACCAACCCAACCAAAGACCAGGGATGATCTTGGGCAACGAGCACCTACCCAACCAAAGACCAGGGATTATCTTGGGCACCAAGCACCAATCCAACCAAAAGCCAGGGATGATCCCGGGCACTGGGCACCAACCCAACCAAAGACAAGGGATGATCCCAGGCACAGCAGGAGTGTAGTAAGTATTTGACATGTTAATTATTTTACAAAATGACTAGGTTAAATGCTTTTTTTTTCATTCATTTGCACGAAGAGTTTCTTCAATTTTAAATGTAAAATACCTTTGTGACAAGTTAAAGATGGCACATAAAATGCAAATACATTTTTCAACTTAAAAGTTATTTTTCGTCTGTTAATTTGAAAGATTAATATGTTTAACATTTTAAGAATTCATATTATCTCATGGACATATTCCTAATATCTCCATGTATTTCGAACAAAAATTGTCAAAATGCAACATTTATCTTTTGTATGTTTTTTTCATCTTTTTCTACAAAATATTTTACTTATTGGAAAATTTTTAAATTCCATTGAACTATTAAAAATAATAAGTAATTTTTAAATAAAATCAAAATTTGGAAATGTTACAAAATTTAATAATTTACCTTTTTTACAGAAAACATTAAGTCAAACAATGACAAATGATAACTCAGTCTTACTGCATGAATACACTGATATCTTGAATGACAGTAGAAAAAGGAAATCATTCAATGAGAAGGGGAGATAACTCATATGAAATGGTGATACCAATCTGAAGCAGTATTTCAACTAATTGATCCAATTGTGCTATAAATTTGTAAAGTAAAATTCCGGGACACTATGCCAAGATAAAAGTCATGTATATTTTACCCTTAGGAAAGTTGAGGGGGTACAATGTTATACCGAGGGAATTTTGATATACTGCTTGAATGTGATGCTATCTGAAATGAAATCAGTTCGCTCAGGTGAAAAAGGCGGCTCTTTACAACTATTTTAATGGTAAAGAGTCTCTGCTTATTTGAAATACTTAGTAATTAAAAAAATATAATTGGGTTCAGATTATTTGAATTTCATATTTTTATTCTAAATATATATTTAGAACAAAATTTTAGCCTAGTAACTTTTAAATGTGTATCAACTTTTGATGATTCGCAATTTCTGAATTAGTTATAATTATATGAAAAAGACTCATTTATGATTATAATAAATATTCACCATCAAAATTTTTAATGATATTTCTGAAAAATTATGATGAGCAATTTTTAATTGTTAAAGTTTACATCTTTTTAATTATAACATAGACAAATTATCATTTGATCCATGATAGCCAAGGACATTAGGCCTACTTTTTTATTCTGATAATTTAAAAAATATCAAGATGAATATGCCAATGTTTGAATATTTATATACTAGTAGTAGTTCCTACATATTACATTGTTGTCAATGGGTTCTTTTCGTTTTATTTTATTTTAAAACATACCAAAAAGTATTTCCTTTAAATACATGTTCAGATTGTATTATCAACAATTTATTTTATTTTTTGAGGTAAAACAGTAATTTTTAATGTGCAGTTAATAAGTACAATGTACTTAGAATTTTGACCCCAAAAAAAGAAACAATTCATGCATTCAATAGTGATGTATAGATAATAGTACTATAAAAACTGGAAATTTAATGATACAAACCAGGAAGAAGATTAATTTAATTTTATTACAACATACAAAAAGTATTCCCTATTAATTTACAATTGAACTAAATTTTCTTCTGGAATGCAGTAAAAAGATTTGTCCATAATTTTCAATAGTTAAATTAGGCATACATTAGTATATGCAACAACCTTGGAAGCAAAAATAGAGGTTGGCGATTAACCCAGGGTGGAACACCCACTTATTTGATTTGTTAATTTATTATTAAAGTGATCAATGCAGAAATGATGGTAGTTGCAATGACTTTGGATAAGGTTTATTTAATTTGTAATACAATTCTAGGTACATGTATTCACAACAACAGACTGTCGTTTTATCCAATGATCGACAGATATTTTTTAAAACAGTTTCGAACATTGTCTTGTTAGCTCTATCAGTGCTTTTTTAAGGTAAAAATGGGTTTTTAAAAAAGTACATGCAAGAATGTTTTTTGTACTGCAGTAAAAAGTTATCATTTAAATAAAAAATTAAAATTTATAATGAAACAATTTTCTAATTATTTTTTTCTATTTTCAATACATTGTGATTGTCAAATTTGAGAATAACATTATAAGTACTTGAAATTAAACTCATGGTCAAGTGCATTCAAAGTTTCATAGCTGAACATTAATCTTTATCTTAAAAGTTTTCTTGTAGACTAAGCAAATATCAAATTATCATTTCAGAAATACATTGACTTTTGAGCGCTGCGTCTTTACTAACATTTAACCATTACTTTTTAGTGTAGCTTGCAGTAGGGTCTAGTTATATCTTCTGTTTGTGTCATTTGTTCTTTGGATGGTTTTATGGTTTTCAAGTGTTCAGGATATGCTGTTTTGCATTCAAAAGAATCTTTATATGTAATTCTGAAATGAAATATATTTGATATTTTTACAGTCATTTATATAAAAAAAAGCAATGTTTGAGCATAAAGCTGCTTCGAAACTTTGAATCTGTACAATAGTTAAAACTTTTTCTAATTTTCAAAATTATTTTAAAAGCAAATTTCTGAAATCAAAATTCTAAATTGTATTTTATATATTATGATGCATTGGAAATGGAAAAAATAAATATATTTGTATATTTAATTGAATTCAAGTATAGTGAAAAATTATCCAAAAAGTTATATTTACTTTAGCATCTTCAAAATTATTCCAGGTTATCTGCTTCTTCAAAGCACTGATTGCTAACAAGTTAATCGTGAAGTAAAAGTAACTTTTCAAAATTATAATGTAATTTAATGTATCTCTTATCTAAAATACAATCACTTAATGCTTTGACAAAAAGGGAAGAATCATTATTTCAATGATTTCCAATACCCCCCCAAAAAACTTCATTCTGAGTCATTTAAAACTATCATCATCTCCCAGAGTTATTTCAAGTATTTATTCCTAATATCATGCAGTAAGAATATCTCTTTTTTGCTTCGAATATCTCAACCTTGGGTTAATTTTCAACTCTCACCTCCAACACACTATAGGCTTTCATTCAGACATTGGATGATTACTTTAATTTTTGACCAATTTTCCATACAATAAAATTGAGAATGCAAATGGGGAATGTGTCAAAGAGACAACAACCCGACCAAAGAGCAAAAAACAGCCCAATGGGTCTTCAACACAGCGAGAAAAAACCCCACACCAAGAGGCGTGCTTCAGCTGGCCCCTAAACAAAAATGTGTACTGGTTCAGTGATAATGAATGTCATAGTCTATAAAAATTTATTTGGTGAAAAACTTAGAATTTGTGGTTCACCTGAATCCACAAAAAAAAGTTACCCGGAATAGAAATGAATTCACAGTATTTTCTTTTTGCTTACAACAAACATGTACTTGTAATCAAATTTCAAATCAAGCTTCAAATGTTGTATTTTAGTTTAAGTTATATTTTTTGTTTTGTTTTTTTGCTTTGTCTTTACACTGCTGTAAACTAGTACTTTGTTGTAAGGGAGATAACTTGCTTCAAATTGATTTTTATTATCAAGATTATTAAAATAAGTTTTGGGAACAGGCTTTTTTTTTATGCCTTCTTTGTCTATTTGGCATCAGATTTTACTAAAAAAAAATATTCTCTTTAAAAATATATAGTTACTATTTTGTTTATAATTACCAGAACATAAAACTTGTTTTAATTCAACTGTTTCATCACATTTAACAATTGCTCATCATCATATTTGTAGATAAGATTTGTAAAGTTTGGACTTTTCTTTTCAAAATTCTCAATTTTTTTTCAAAAATTGCACACAATCAGTTGTATTAACCAAGCAGTTTTAAATTCAAATTGGACCCTGTTCCTGACTGGGGGTTTCAATAATTGCCATTTAATCACTTAATGATGTTAAAAAAACATTTTAGTTTTACTTGGGATCTGTTTCCTCTCCCAATAGCCAAAAAGAGGTGTTTCCTGTAAGTCTGTATATTGACTGCAGCTGGGTTTTTTTTTTTTGCTGTTATCCATTTTAGGAACCAGTAATTCCCAAGAGTTACCTCATGTCAGTCCATCTCTATTTATGTCAAGATATCACTGATTTTTCCTTCTTTTCCACAAGAAGTCATTGGAAGCAGTCTTATGAAAAACCAATCAATATGCTATTAAAACATAATTTGGGAACAAAAACATTACCATTTTTAATTGTTAATTTTGGAACTACTTTTTATTTAAGTATTATAGTTTAAAAAACAAAATTATTATAGTACAAATGTAACAGGTGCAATTTGAATTATTTTTTTAATAAAGAATCAGTATTTTTAGTTCACAATTTTTCTTCCTAAATTTTGTCCAAAATTTAAAGATTTCATACTACATAGTACCATTTTGCATCATATTTGTAATTTTTTTTATTACAGTGTTTCTTGTACCACTGAAACTTCACAGAAAGATTGCACACATGTTGTAGTTGTGTACCTGCTAGTATGGAATTGCTTGAGGAATTTTTCCCCATTTTTCCAAAATTTTTGAACTGAATAATTTTTTATCAAAAGACGGTACCAGTTTTGTGTAATCAACTCTTGCAATTTTCAATTTATAAATTGAAACTTCACACAATGATTGCGCAAAAAGTTGTGCACTTATTTAACTTGTTTAATAAATTTTTCCCATTTTTCCCGAATTGAGAACTCCGTCATTTTTCATCTAAAAACTTCATAAGATAACAACATTTGTTTTTAATCCATATCTTTGGAACTTCACAGAGAGTGAGACAATTGAGGTTGATCATCATTCCTCATTTAAACATTTGATAATATCATATATTTAAATTTCTGTATAGACCATTCTCCATTGTTATGAAAAAATTTGCACAACTCATCTATTTGAGGCTTTGATAATTTTTTGTAATATCTATAACTTCTATGTGCATGATGAGTAAACCTGAAAAAGAAGGGATATTTTATCAAACTATGCTTCAAAATATTTTAAAAAGATGGTGATTTATAGGTGTTATGCAATTACTATAGTCTTTTTTTTTATTTCGTTTGTAAAGTATTTTCATACCAGATGCCTGCTTACTAATATATAAGCTATTATTTAGAGCTCTGTAAATAAAAAAAAATGTAAACACAGTTCTAAATAATACTTTTAATGGGTGGAAGAAATTGTGGGTAACTGAAATCATTTGTTAAATTTTCAAAATACAAATGACCTGTTTAAAAGCGCATCTGCTATTTTTACAGTATTTTATGAATGAATTTAATAAATTATTTGTATTTCACATCGAGAATTACACCAGTAGCCATGATTGGAAAAAGAAAATGTTCTGAGATGCTTTGGAACTTTCTTGTGACAATTGTATATTTGATTAGATACAATGGAAAGGACATTTCATTAAGTGGATAAAATGGATTCAGTGAAAGGATCAGCACAAAAACCTTTGTTGAAAAGCATATAAAAGTAGCCAAGGTAGCAGCTCCAAGGAAGATGGTTAAATAAATCTTCAACCAAGCCTGAGGCTTTACCAAGAAAATAATAAGGCAAGTTTATTTAAGCCAAACAATTTCTATACATTCTGTAAATACTTTGATAAAAAGTGTATATAAGACAACAAACATCACCTATTTTATCTTACACATGCATAACATCATTGAATTAATTTAATAGTTTATAATTTAGGTGCAAGAACAAAATTGTCTATTGAAGTAGCAATATTAAATTCTGAAGTAGGGTAACAACTTCAATGGGAGACTAGTACAATGAACAGCAAGATTTTTTTCATTCCATGGGAGGTAACTCATTGTAAAATATGCAGATGTGATTTGTCTTTTTGAACAATAAAATTTGTTTAAACTAGATGATTTTTGTGGAGTTGAAATTCAAATCTAAACTTATAAGGCTTATTTTTTTGTTTTTCCATCTTTATTAATTTTACAAACTGTTGTTGATGGTATACTATTGTGTACATGTAGTAAGAAATCAGAACAAAATTGAGTAAATGTCAGAGAAAGGGAATTGTAAAATATATAAATTGTCAATTTTGATATTTTAGGTTTTTTCTGTGAGATATTTTCATGGTGTGGGAATAAGACTTGGTGGTCTAATAAAACTAATATGTAGGTAGGTACCAGTATACTGTTTTGAAAAAAATAAATGTATTATTACAATTATTTGAAAATACATGTATGTGCTCTAGGCTTGAAAGTTTATAAGAGGTTGGTTAATAGTATACTCTTTGTTTTATCCGTACAAATATGTGTAAATTTAAGGATCTATCTTGAATATCTATTTTTTAGGGTTGTTGGATTGCTGTCAATATGTTCTCAACATCTATTACATATATATAACCCATTTCTATATAATTTACATACAGTATACCAACAGTGATCCTTTTGTACAATTTTTGAATGACTAAGCATTTTATATTTCAGGTTAGCACCACAGCTTGTCCGTAAGGATTGAGGCTGAGAATGGCCATCGGAGCCGACTTATATGGTAAGAACGAGTACATAGATTTCTGAATTATTCAGCCAAGAGCATGTAAATACTCTAGATTTTTATTATGCAGAGAAGTAGATCTTACATTTAATTTTTCTTAAATCATAACTGTATATATAATCTGGAAGGAGCTATTAAGATAAATAATGGAAATCAAAGATATACCGTTTTTTGTCATCACTTGGCTTCCATCGTCCGTCGTCGTTAACATTACAGACATAATAAAAATGTTCTTCTCAGAAACTACTGGGCCAAAGGAGTCAGTTCGGTAAGGGCCATATTTAGCCCTGATTATAAAGTTCAATGTTACAAGATAAAAAATGTTTTAAGTTGACTTAAAGACATGTGAGAAGGTTAAATAGAACTATTTGTGTCAAAGTTTTCTTCTAAAGCGTTGAATTTTACATCCCAAATAGGTCAAGATAAGAGATTTCGGCCTTATCGAACCTACTCCTTTAACCAAACTTGGCCACAATCATCATTGGGGTATCTAGTTTGAAAAATGTGTCTGATGACACCACTTGCCAACCAAGATGGCTGACATGGCTAAAAATTGAACATAGGGGTAAAACGCAAGTTTTGTCTATTATTTTGAAAACCATTGTAAATAGAGAAAATCTGACAAGGCAAAATGTTCACAATGTTGAGCTCTACCAATTATTTATACAGGTCAAAATTGTCAAGACAACTTTTTATAGGAGCTTTTGCCCTTAAATGACAAATTTAACCATTATTTTTCATGTTTGCCTATTTTGAAAACTATAATAGATAAGGAGAAACTTTAAATTGCAAAAATGATCAGCAAAACAAGTACTACAAATAAGTTATTGCCGAAATCGTCAGTCAACCTTAATTAGAGTCATTGCCTTTTGATGAAGATTTTTACCATTTTTTTTGCGTTTTTGCCTTATATCTTAAAAATTATAACAGATAGATAGAAATTTAAAGAAGCATAAATGATCAGCAAGACAAAATCTACAATTTAAACATATGGAGGAAAACGTCCGACGACTTTATTGGAGTTATAGCCCTTTAATGACGATTTTTACCAATTTTTTTTGCTTTTTGCCATATATAATTAAAGTTATAATAGATAAATAGACACTTTAAATCACCAAGATGATCAGCAAGGCAAGATCTACTAACAAGTCAATTTTTGCCTATATAGGTAGTAGACTGTCACTCTGTATAGGTGTGATAGCCCTTAAATGAGGATTTGTTTACAGTCTTTCGTGTTATGAGAAAAAACCAAAAGTAGATAGAGGGAAACTAAACAGACTAAATGATCAGCAATACAATATCAACAATAAAAGAGATTTTTGTCATGAATTCTATTCTCGTCTACAATTTTGGAGAGTGTCCTTTGTTGAATATGCACATAGAGCCTCTAGTTCAGAAAATCTTGCTATTTGTTTTTAGTTATTTAAAATTGACCCCATATAAAAGATAAATGAGATGTGGTATGATTGCTAATGAGATAACTATTGCTCAGAGACCAAATGACATAGATGTAAGCAACTAAAGGTCACTTATATGGCCTTCAACATTGAGCAAAACCTATACCTTACAATTAACTATAAAAGTCGCCAACATGACAAAATGTGATACAATTCAAACAAGAAAACAATTTATGATGAAACAATGAAGTAATAACAAATATATCAGACAACAACCAACTACCTATTTGTCATCCATCTTTGCTAATTAAGACTGGTTGTTTAAAAACTTATGTCAAAACATCACTTAAAGAATGTTCGCTCCTCTTGTTTTTTAATTTTTGCCAGATATTCAGAATCTTCTGGTTTTATCCATGTAGTGCCATTGAAAATTTTGCTCATTAATCCCTACTTTTCTTTCCATAATTTGATTTCATATAGTTTAAAATGTCATCTTTGAAAATCTTTTAAAAACTTGTTATTTTTCCATCGTTTTTGAAAGAAAAAAGGTGCCTATGTTAAATGTATGAAAAGTCTAGAGAGAATTATTTCCCGCCAAATTTTCAATGGCTTATATCTCGAAAAACAAGCACATGGACCCTACATGTTTTTCTTTTTTAGTTTCTTTGTCTATATACTATCAATTTATAACAGTCTTTCAAAAAGCTTGTTATTTTGAAACAGAGTAGCGAACATCCTTAAAACAAAGTAAAAGCAATGTTATATGCATCATAAGTGTAATGCCCAGTTAATTATTCCTATGAATTAAATATGGTTTTATCAGATTTGTTTAAGAATGTATATTTCTTTTTCAGGTAACTTAAACTGTGGCTGCATAAAAATTATTGTGCGATATAACTGAAACAGTAAATAATGTTATTCAGACAATTTTTGTGTATGTTTGAAAAAATGTTTATAATTTTTTACCAAAAAAAAAAAAAATATGTAAAGATTCTCCATTTTCAACAAGATTGGAAGTTGTGGGCTAACTTGATAGTTCAGATCCTATTCATTACCCCCCTCCTCCCCTCCGTTACTAAGATTTAATTGAACCTTTGAAAATGAAGGGAAATGGACAAATTTTACAATTGTACTTGTAGACCTACTTAAGATATCATAATTATGGTCCATGTGTAGTCAAAACATTTCCAGTAAGTTTAGAATGGAGATTCTAAAAAAAAAAAAAAAGAGAGAAAAAGAGAAAAAAAAAATGTTATGTTATTTAAATGTTTTTTTTGGGGGGTTTTCTGAATTGATTGATATATGATTTTTTCCAACTTTTTGTTATTTTTAGCAGATTTTTTAGCTAAAAAAATCACAAGAAGCATAGTAAAGAAACATCTTGGTGAAAATAAGATTGAATAATTTTTGGTGTTAACGGCCTTTTTCAGCAAGATTGGTTATATCTTGGTGGCCATTTTTTTTTTCTTGGTAGAGGAAGTCTGAGTAATGGGAGACTAGGTGAAAATTGATGTACTAAATATGGTATGACAATGTTTTGGATTCTTTATATCAATTAATTTTTTAATTTTAATTATATAATTTTTGTATTTTTGTTAAATATAGCATTGATGTGGAGTCCCAACAGGGTGAAATTTAGGGCCAAGGGAGGTAATTTATTATACCCCTGTTTAACTCCTCATTCATGAAATTTCCTCAATGTTAAGGAATGTATAACTTTATTTACTTGAATTTCACATTTGTATAAGTTTTTGCTTTAATATCAGATGTATACTAGCTAACATTGACTGTTATTTAGAGCTCTGTAAATAAAAAATGTAAACAGAGCTCTAGATAATAGATATGAAGGGTGGGAGAAGTTATGGGTTACTTCCGGTAGAAGTGATTTGGTAAAATTTTCAAAATAGGTGATTAATTAAAAGTGCATCTGATATTTTTTATATATATAACTTTATTTCTATAAACAAATGGACCAAAAAAAAAGATTTACAATAAGATAATGATGACAGCCACACTGGTAGCCGTGAGAGCAGCTTCAAGGAAGATGGTTAAATAAATCTTCCATCAAGTCTGAGGCTTACCATGAAAAATAAGAAGGCAAGTTTATTTAAACAATTTATAGACATTTTTCGAGGGGGAGACTAGTACAAGTAAGAGCAAGATTTGTTCATTCAATGGGAGACAACTCATTTTTTATATTAATTTTACAAGGTGGTGGTGGTGGTATACTTTTGGTACAAAAAGGAAAGAATCAGAACAATTTTTTAAAGTAAATTTTAGGTTGATATAGAAATAGATTTGTAAAATAAATATATATATTAATTTCTTTTTAGGTACTTTCTGTGACATGTTTTCATGGTGTGGGAATAAGACTTGGTGGTCTAATACAGCTAACATGTAGGTAGGTACCAGTATGTTATTCCTGTTTTGAAATAGAAATAAAAGTAATAAGATTATTTCGAAATAATACAGACTCAAGGCTTAAAGGTGTATAAGAGTTTGGTCAAAAGTATACTCTTTATTTTATCAGTACCATTATGAGTAAAGGAGAAGATTCACTTAGCAAAATATTGCCTTGAATTTCATCATAAAATATGAAAATATATGAAAAAGGCCCCAATCTGGCTCTTAAATGTATATATTTCAAGAGCCTTAATGCTAGATAAAATAAATTTCTTCTTAATAATACATTGTAGCTCCATAATTAGTTCTTTTTGGAGATATTATCAAAATGCGATGATTTTGTGCATTTTTCTGACCTAAAAGCTTTAAGAATACATTGGCCACAACCTATGATCCAAAATGTTTGGTAACCAAACTGTGCCAAGGGTAATATTTAAATAACTGGACACAAAATATATCTGGACCAGGGAAATTGAATTATGCTAAAAACTTATGAATTGTAGAAAAATTGGACCTTAACTGACGTCATAACACACGTAATGCATAATCAAGAGATCATAACTTCTTATTTTATATTGTGAGGTGCCAAAAAGACGTTATTTTGTATTAATAATGATACCAAAACAATTTTTACGTTAAGTTTGTAGTATTTGTGCCTGATTTAAAAAACATTCAAATCTTAGGGCCAAGTTTAGTCCTTTTTGAACCTACCCCTTTAAGGATCTGAATTGTTTACATAAAAGTTTGTTAGGTTGTTGGATTGATGTCTAATCAATATGTTTTAAAAACCTATTACACACATGTGACCTTTTCTATATAATATAATTGAATGACTAAACATTTTATATTTCAGGTTAGTACCACAGCTTGTCCATAAGGATTAATGCTGGGAATGGCCATTGGAGCTAATTTTTATGGTAAGAACTAAAGAAAATAGATTAATGAACTATTCATCTAAGAGGATGTAAATGCCACATGATTTTAATTATGTACATGTGTAACATTTAAGGTTTTTCTAAGTTAATAGTTTTATGTATAATCTGGAAGGAGTAGCAAGATAAATAAGGGAAGTCAAAATTTATAATTTCAGAAATCTTATTTTCTCTGTTTTTTGTTCTCTTATGTTGTCCCTGAGAATATAAAAATATAAAAGATGTGGTATGATTGCCAACTACACAACTATCAATAAGAGACCAAATGATGTAGATGTTAGCAACTTTAGATCACCGTGGGACCTTCAGCAATGAGCAAAACCAATACTATTGCAATTCAGAAATTATTGTAAGGTTTTTATTAACGCAAATAATGCGACTGGTAGAATATCACAATAATAAGAACTCATATTCTTATATCTGATGCATATGCAGAATTTCCTGAAATTTCAATAATTATTCTTGCGTATTTGTTCATTCTTCAAAAATTGCAAGAAGAAATGCACACAATAATTCCTGAATTTACAATACCAGTATATAGTAAGCAATAAAAGGCTCTGACATGACATAATGTGAAACAATTCAAACAAGAAAACCAATGCATTGATTTATGAAAAAAAAAAATCTAAGGATACATATGACAGACATCAACCAATGATTTGTTTTTTCATCCTTATTTGCTATTTATTATTAAGCCTGGTAGTTTAAAATGTATGGCAACATATTACTTTACAACAAAGTAATAGAAATGCTGTATGCATAATAAATGTTTCAGAATGTATATTTCTTTTTCAGGTTACTTTTACTGTGGCTGCTTCAAATGATTGTGTGATATAACTGTAACAGTAAAGAATGTAATTCACACAATTTTTGTGTATGTTTGAGAAAAAAGTTTATAATTTTTTACAAAAAAACAAAAAAAAAATTGTAAAGATTCTCCATTTTTAACAAGATTGGAAGTTGTGGGCTAACTTGATAGTTCAGATCCTATTCATTATCCCCCCTATTACTAGATTTAATTGATACTTTGAAAATGAAGGGAAATGGACAAATTTTACAATTTTACTTGTAGACCTTCTTAAGATATCTATAATGGACCATGTGTAGTCAAAACATTTCCAGTAAGTTTAGAATGGAACCCCCCCCCCTTTTTTTGGGACAATCAATGCATTTGAATGGGGACATATAGTTGGAACCCCACTTTATCCTGGGTTGGGAACCCCCTTTTAAAAATGGCTGGATCCTCTCCTGATTACCCCTTGGCTATATTCTGGTATATCTTCTTGTGTCCATTATTTTTTCCCCTGTGACTAGATTTCATTCGTATTTTGAAAACGAAGTGAAATGGACAAATTTTACAATTTTACTGGTAGACCTACTTAAGATATCTTAATAATAGTCTAGTCAAAACACTTCCAGTTGGTTAAGAATGGAGAATTTTAAAAAAAAAAAAGAAAAAAGAAAAGAAAAGAAAAAAATATTGTATTGAAAAGTATTTTTTTGGTTTCCTGAATTGTTATATGTATATTTTTTTCCAACTTTTTGTTATTTTAGATGAGTTTTTAGCTAAAAAAAAGTATAAGAAACATCTTGGTGAAAAAGATTGATTGATCGATTGGTGTGAAACGCCACTTTCAGACTGAAATGTTATATCTTGGTGGTAATTTTTTTATTGGTTGTTGAAGTCAGAGTAAAGGGAGAGAACCACCAACTTTCATCAGGAAAACTGGCAATCCTAGTCAATTAAGATTTGAGTCGAAACGTGCAGGGTTTGACTCACTACCTCAGTGTTGACAGGATAATGATTCAGTAGTTGAACTACTTAGACCACTCTGCCACCAAGCACCCTAGGTGAAAATTTAAGTACTGTAAATTCAGAAATTATTGCGTGCATTTATTATTGCGATTTTTTTAATTTAGACTAAAATGCGATTTTAATTTTTGCGATATTGAAAAAAATCCTGTTTAATTCATATAAAAAATTTCAAAATGCTAGTTTAAATTATTGCGATTATAACCCTGTCGCATTTTTCGCAATAATAAAAACATTGCAATAATTTATGAATTTACAGTACTAAGTAAGTTTTTGAAATGTGTTGTATTTTTTATATTAAACATTTTTTTTTAAATTTTGATTATACAATATTTTGTATTTTTGTTAAATATAGGAAGAATGTGGAGTCTCAACAGGGTGAAATTTTCAGGGCAAAGGGAGGTAACACCCCTGTTTAACTCCTCATACTTGAAATTTCCTCAGTGTTAGGGAATATAACTTTTTTTTACTTAAATATTCACTTTTGTACAATTTTTCTATAAATATCAGATGTATTCTAGCTAAAATTGACTAGTATGTAGAGTTTTGTAAATAAAAAAAATGTAAGCAGAGCTCTAGATAGTAGATTTTGAGGGTGGGAGAAATCAGGGTCACTACAATTGATTAGGTGAAATTTAAAAAATGATGTTAAAAGTACATCTGAATTTTTTTATAAATAGATAATTTTATTTCTGAAAGCAAATTGACATTAAGATAATGAGGACATAAACCACCTTGGCAGCCAGGAGAGCAGCTCTTAGAAAGATGGTCAATTAAATCTTCAACCAAGTCTGAGGCCTTACCATGAAAAAGTTGTGGTGAGTTTAAATGTTCCACAAAACGTATGGTAATAATATCAATATAGGCTTTTAATATTATTTGTTTATTATTCCCCCGCTTTAAAAAAGTGGGGGTATACTGTTTTACATCTGTCTGTCCATCCGTCAGTTCATCAGTCCGTCTGTCCGTTCCATGAATATTTTTTGTCGCATTTTTCTCAGGAACTACATTACAAGGATTTCTGAAAAAAAATTTCAGGGTTAATATGAGTCAGCTATACCGTGTGATGCGTTTTTAGATTCATCACTCAACAACTTCCTGTTTACCTTATACTTTTAGCGGGCGGGTGTATCATTTGTGAGCAGTAGCTCACAGATTCATTGCTAAGGGTTTTTGTTTGATTTTTAGGATATCTACATCATTGCATAACTTGTGTTTATAACGTAACAACTGTAATCATTTGCATTAAATGTATTCGTTTTCTTCCTTTGTTATCAAGTTTACATATTAAAGATGATGATATATAATAAATTTATAAGAAATAAAACAAAGCATAATTTTGTTAGTCCTCTTAAGCATCTTTAAAATGTATATTTTTTTATTTTAGATTGTTGAATTGACAGTGTTTTCATGGTGTTGGGAGTAAGACTTGGATGTCTGTTACTGTTAACATGTTGGTAGGTATTAAAGCTTTTTAGGAATAATTTCATAGGATTTGCCATCAAGTTTATAAAGGTCTTAAGTACCAAAAATTGAATTATCCAATATGACAAAATACAAGATTTTTCTATTGCAAATTTCAAACCATGAGCTTATCATTCCGTATATCTAAGGTTTTTTTCCATGAATTTTTTTGTTATCCTAGTACTATTTAGAATTTATTTTGATGATATAGAAAGGTTAAGAATAAATTACCAACTCTTTATTCCAGGTTATCATCACGTTTCCATAGGGTTACTTGATGGGTAGTAATTAGAGCTGTTTTAAGGTAAGAATTTATTCAGCAACAAACAATTTAAATTTATTTATGTTATCTATTTTTGAATGCCCCTAGATATCTTTATATCTATCCTAGATATATTTCAATGTATAATATTGTACCTTTACTTTAGAAGTGTATCCATATTCAGTTATATTTTTGTCTTGCTTCTCAGCCTATCAGCAGGTACTGAATCAATCTCCCGGCGCTCTGAGTTCAAATCCGTTCCATACATGCTCCGCAATACTGCACTTAATATGAGTGTAGTGTTACGAAGTATTGAACGGAACGAATATGATCTCTGCGCTGGAGATTGACTGAATAAGAGATATGAAGGGGAGATAACCTTATGAATAAGAGATGTGAAGGGGAGATAACCTCATGAATAAGAGATATGAAGGGGAGATAACCTTATGTAAAACCAGTGCTGTCATAAAAAAGATGAATGATAACTGACTTTCATTCAGTATTACTTATTTTCATTACAAATTTCAAAATAATTTATTCCTACATTTTATCATGGAGAAAATTGCGTCAGTGAAACAACCAAAAAACAAAACAACAATGACTTTTAACCTTTTATGATGTGCGTATGGAAATATTATATTAATTTATCAGTAGTTTCTGCATTCATTGTGTTTGATATTTCAAATAATTATTCAGTTATTTGGGGTTAAGCCTTAATTAGTAAAGTCCAGAAAGTTTCATTTTGTGTATTGACGATTTTTTCATTGTTACAATAGCTGCACATTTTTAATACCACATATTTTGGAGTAATCGGTTAATATAAGTAGCAAAAAAAAAAAGTTTTCACATTCATTGATATCTGTTCAAAAATTCAAAAATTTCTACTTAAATTTTATTATATACCCTTAAGATTATTTTGATATTAAATATTATCAATTAAAACTTTATTTCTTTTCAGTTGAAAGTGTTACTGTTGCTGCCTTGTATGGTAAAATCCTCAGACAATAATCCTACAAACCATAGGATGAACTGTTGCTATCTTTTTGTAGAATCTGTAGACAGTAGTCTTGTAACCAGAAGAATGAATTGTTAACATTTTTTTTTTTTTTTTTTTGCTGTTATTTCAGTTATAAATATTTTTTTATTATTTTTTTTGCATTTTATTATTGTTTTGTGATTGATGAAAAATAAAACTGTGAAATAATTGTTATTCGAGGGGTCCCAAAGGTATGCCATATGGTTTCACAAAGTTCACATAAGACTTTCATCAGTTTACACATATTTTTTAATTTATGTATGTGTAAGTCTTACAAGTGATTTGTGTAATGAATTTTGCCGGTTACAAACCAATAAAGTAGGACTTTGATGGCCAAACACTGAAGGAAATTTAAAACATATCCCCTGTTAAACATTTATAGTACTGAGTTTTTGACTCCAAATAAAAAACGTTTGGCTATTTGGTTGGTTTTACTCCATTTTCTGTACATTTACACAAATAAGTGGCTGTCAGTTTTATTAATTGTTTTTTTGTCTATATATTATAAATTCATTATTTAGCATCTGAGGCCACTCAAGTGAAAATAATTACAGTTTTTTTTTTTGAGTGATTTTTATCTTCATTTTTATGTGATTGTTTTTTTTATTTTTTTTCATCATAATTTATATTTTGAGGATATTTTTAAGGTTCATCTCTTAAGGATTGTACTCAACTTCTTAAGAATTATTTACCCTACCTAAGATTACTCAGGAACCTGTAAAATGATTTTTACCTTTATTTTGATGGATGTATGTTTAACGTCCAGTGTCAAATTAAATGAAGATTTAGGATGAGACCATATTAATGTGATATGAATATAGACCCTACTTTGTACTAGATCACCATGCTGAGCTGGATTTTTAATGTGCTAGTTCACATTGTAACAGTCCACAGGAATATATTTCACCCCACCTCAGGACACATCATTCTGACTACGAGCTGAAGAATCTTCGCTCTTACTCCTAAATGCGGCATGATTTGCAGAGGAGAATCAAATACCAATTTTAAATTCTTTGGTTTGACCCAGCTTGGGATCAGAATCCCTTCTGCCTTCAAGGCTAGCATGAAATGGGCTGTTGGAGAAGATTTTCTGTTTAATTGTCCATCAACATTTCTCATCCGCAGCTTATGTACCAATCGAAGGTTTTCATTGAAACTTTCAGATTATCTTCTGTAACTAGTATAGCAGTGTGTATTTTGTTTTATTATAATGAAATTTTGGGTTCCCAATTGAAACTAATGGACCTTCTAAATATTTTTATTAACTTGGGAAGCATCTCATAAAACAATTTTATCGTGTGAGGGATAGGTTGGTTTGAATTTTTTTTATGGTGTTTTTGTTCTGCTTTTAATCTTGTTTTTAATAGTTGGATCTCATTATGACAAAATTTTCATAACATTAATTAACAAGAATTCTCAATAAATTCTACTTCAAGACGCTAGTATATCACTGTACCTTTTAAGTAAATTTTATAAGGTTTTGCTATAACAAGATTTGTGTTTTATCTGGTTTTATATTATTTTAGTGGTTTTTATGTGATTTTATTTGTTTTTACTGTCAAATCTTGTTATACCAAGCCTTAATATGATAGAGTTTGTGGGGAAAATTGATAGATTTTGCTCATACATGCAATAAAAAATATTTATTTACGTAATGAGATCTGACATTTTTATGATTTTAACTCGGTCTTAAAGGATAAAACTGAAGATGAATGAATTAAACTATTGATGTAGTCCTTGAAGATTGACCAAATTACAAGATTTATGGATGCAAGTTCAGAACCTGCTTTAACTTAATCTATGTTCATATCAGCTGAACCATCCTATCCTTCAATATGTTGAGTAATAAGATGCAACAAATGGAAAAATCCATCATCTTCATTTGGAGAACCTTTTAGAAGTGAAAAAAGGGATACACAATGTACTGAAGATTATTTGAAAGTTTAGAAAAATCCATTTAATACATTAGTTATGGGTTGAGTTTGTAGATGGATGAACAAACAGATGATAGGCTTGGTCACTATAGCACATTTACTAATGGATAAATTAGATTATATAAGAATAAGAATAAGAAAAATTTATTTTGATTCGGCATAAGTTAAATATACAACACAAGCTCTAAGGAGCTTTTGACCAAATATAAAAACATATACATAACAAAAACAGTCTAAGATATAAAACAACCTGTAATACAAAGTTGAATCTCACACACGTAGCATGCAATAAAAAGGGGAAAAGTACTGGTTCCCTAAAATGAAAAAAATATATACTAAATTAAAAAAAAAATAGTTTGCTTATAAATTGGATGGGAGTTTAGAACTTTATATGATAAAACAGCTTGGGGTTAAAAAATGTGGAATAACAGCAGTTAACTATTTCATTGTTGATCTAACAATTTTTGCATAGATCAAGATATTTAGATTATTTTAATTACCTGGTAAGCAAGTTGAGTACTTCTCAAAAATTAATTTGATTCATGTATTTTTTAATATTTTTATATTGTAGTTTTACCATAGTTTTCCTTAGTATATTTTTTTATGTTTTTGAATGTCCTATTTAAAAGTTGAGACAAGCTGAGGATTTTTTTTTTATGGAATTCTATTATTTTTATAAGTTTGGTATTAAGTAATGGAAAGCCTCAAGTGTATATATTGAATAAAGAAAAGTTACTTAATGATAACAAAATTTAATACATGTATCACAAAACAGTCAGGATTTTTTATAACAATCAGGAAATTCGAAAGAATCCTCAGTCCTTTCATTTATTTTGTATTGTATTATTTTGCTAATGATACCAAACCCATAATGCAAATCCTTTTCCTCCTTTTCATTGTAAAGATAATGTATAACCGTGGACAAAAGCATTATAAATAATAATCACTAGTTAAAATTTGTTCAATATTTATACACTCCTAATGAAGCAGATTGTGTTTGGTTTCATTTGGGTTATTTGTATCATGATGTATGATAAAAAAAATAATTAATTAATAAATAAAATTGATATGGAAAACCATCTTATTTTATTTGAATCAGGATGACAAGTGAAGGGGGAAGAGGTTTCTGTGGTCAAGGGTATGACACAAATGATTTATATTTCCATCACTTGGTGTCTATCATCATCATTCTGTCAAATTTTTAGAAAATGTTCATGAAACTTCTTGCTGGTTTAAACAAGACATGACACAAATGATGCTTTAGGCACTACCTTACAGAACTGTTTATTGGACTTGCTGTTTTTCTGCTTACCTGCCAATTCTTTAATAGATCAGGAATGCTAAAATGATCTAATTTATTGTCTTGCTTGTATTAACTGCAAAACAAAGGGATACTAATTTGGCGGGGAGGTGTCTATAAAACTTCATTATCCAAACCGTAGAAGAGCTGGATAGCACCATATCTGGTATGCAGATGCCTTATGGTTTTTCATCTGACATTTTACCCCATTTTTGTCGAGCCTTCGACTTTAGTCGAAAAAGCGAGACATAGCGATCCTACATTCCGTCGGCGTCGTCGTTGTCGTCGGCGGCGTCCACAAATATTCACTCTGTGGTTAAAGTTTTTGAAATTTTAATAACTTTCTTAAACTATCCTGGATTTCTACCAAACTTAGACAGAAGCTTGTTTATGATCATAAGATAGTACCCAGAAGTTAATATTGTAAAAATAAAATTCCATTTTTTCCGTATTTTACTTATAAATGGACTTAGTTTTTCTGCCGGGAAATATTACATTCATTCTGTGGTTAAAGTTTTTAAAATTTTAATAACTTTCTTAAACTATCCTGGGTTTGTACCAAACTTGGACAGAAGCTTGTTTATGATCATAAGATATTATTCAGAAGTAAATTTTGTAAAAAAATAAATCCATTTTTTCCTTATTTTACTTTTAAATGGACTTAGATTTTCTGCCAGGAAACAACACATTCACTCTGTGGTTAAAGTTTTTAAAATTTTAATAACTTTCTTATACTATTTTGGATTTGTACCAAACTTGGACAGAAGCTTGTTTATGATCAAAAGCTAGTATCTAGAAGGAAATTTTGTAAAAAAATAAATCTATTTTTACCGTATCTGACTTTTAAATGGACTTAGTTTTTCTGCCGGGAAACATTACATTCACTCTGTGGTTAAAGTTTTTAAAATTTTAATAACTTTCTTAAACTATCCTGGGTTTGTACCAAACGTGGACAGAAGCTTGTTTATGATCATAAGATATTATTCAGAAGTTAATATTGTAAAAATAAAATTCCATTTTTTCCGTATTTTACTTATAAATGGACTTAGTTTTTCTGCCGGGAAATATTACATTCACTCTGTGGTTAAAGTTTTTAAAATTTTAATAACTTTCTTAAACTATCCTGGGTTTTTACCAAACTTGGACAGAAGATTGTTTATGATCATAAGATATTATTCAGAAGTAAATTTTGTAAAAAATAAATCCATTTTTTCCTTATTTTACTTTTAAATGGACTTAGATTTTCTGCCAGGAAACAACACATTCACTCTGTGGTTAAAGTTTTTAAAATTTTAATAACTTTCTTATACTATTTTGGATTTGTATCAAACTTGGACAAAAGCTTGTTTATGATCAAATGCTAGTATCTAGAAGGAAATTTTGTTTTCTTCCAGATAAAATTACATTCAGTCTGCAGTTAAAGTTTTTAAAAATTTATTAGATTCATAAACTATCCTGGATTTTTACCAAACTTGGACTGAAGCTTCTTACAATCAAAAGATAGTATCAAGTGGAATATTTTTATTGATTTACTTCCTCATTTTTGTAGAGCCTGCGATTAACAGAAAAAGTAGGCGAGACACTGGGTTCCGCGGAACCCTTACGAATTTTTATGGTTCAATATCCACTTTTTTTATTACATGAGTTTTTATGTGTTATAAGGACAACTACATTTGGTATACGGTATAGAATCATTGCAATGTATACATGTCCTTCATACAAGGATTACATGAACGCCTCAGTGGTCTTGTGTTAGCGTGTTCACCTGGAGTTCCAACCCTGGCCTGTTCAAACCAATGACTTAAAAATTGGTATTTGCTGCTGGTCTTCCAGTCAACAGTTACCTTGTGATGCGCAGCACTTTAAAAATCTGACTGAGTGTGTTGCTCTAGCACAATTGACTTAAAACAGCCATCCATCGTTATAATCATGAAGGATCACCTAGCAGTGACATCATGTCATGGTTCAGTGATTAACATTCAGTTTTAGGATTAGGTATTAGTTTCTCTGAATTCATTAACTTTAGTCTTATCAATGGATAGAATGATTGTAAGGTGTACATGTCTGTCTAACAAGGTTCATCTCACCTTGACCTAATTTTCATGGATATTTTGGTCCATATTTAGTTTTTGTGATTAGGACTGTTTCTTAGATACTATAAGTAAATAAGAGGCTAAAGAGATATTCAAAAATAGGTCAACTGAATATAACCTTAGTTATGATCAAAATACAGTATTGAGGTTTAATACCACCAAATTATATTACGTCACATTGGGTTGCATACGAAACTGGGTCGAAAAAAAATATTCCCTTGAAAATTACAGTTGTAGGAAATTAATCCTACATTTCATTGCAAAAAAATTCTGAGTCATAAACATATATCTTGGATGTTTCAAAGCACCATTCTTTTTTTATTTGGTGCTTCTAGGAAATATTTTGGAAACTTGAGGTTACATGATTACTAAAGCTTGTAAACAGGAAAGAAAGGGGTGGAAATTTGATTGGTTAATTTTCACTGATGGTTATTATCTTATATGCAATGACATGTTATGTGAAATTTTGTCTGTAGTACTGGACAGGATAAAACTTGACTCGTGCCAAGTATTTCTTTTTTTGAAACATAAATTCTGCACAATTTTTTGAAAAGTGCAAATTTAACAAAGACTAATAGGGGAAAAACAATGGTGGTATTACACCAGGAGAAAAACAATGGTGGTATTACACCAGGAGAAAAACAATGGTGGTATTACACCTATTATGGGAAGCTGCAATTTTACCTTTGACCTTGTATGTACTCTCATTTGTAAAATTTGCATGCTACTTCAGTGAAATATTGTAAAAATGAAATATTCTGAGTGGATTGAGTCTCAAAAACACATTTGAAGAGAAAATTGCCTTGAAATAGGACGCTACCATGAATATTAGTAGACAGAGCAAGCCATACTCAGTGTTTTGGGGAGCTTTTTCTGACTTTTTATCTTTATTTCTTATATTTTGGTGTAATAGAAATTTTTTTCCTAAATAATACTTTAAATTAAATATTCAGTAATAAGTAAATGAGATTATTTTTGAAGCACTAACAACAAATTATTCACTAAAAGGGAAGCATTTGTTGTCCCTATCTGTAGTGCAGCATAAATTTAAGTTTTACGTAAAGACTTATTGAAACCTCTATGGAGTCAGTAATCTTTTATATGGATAGTTCATTCAGCTTGAATACTTCATACTCATTTGTTATCACATTTCTTGCCTAAAAAATGTGTGAAAGTTTCCCCCAAATTTTGATTTAGGTATTGGCCTAAACAGTTGAAATTTTGAGGAAATGAGAGATATATTTAAATGAACCAAAAGGGACCTTATAATGAAGACAAAGAGGTCCATTAGTGGTATTTATCATCCTAGAGTCATCTTTTGTATCATATTCAACTGTGTGTAGGCAGATGAGATAAATATTTGATCATTTATTGGTCCACACTATATTCTATCATGATACGGCTTGGTTTGGATTTTTGAAGCTCAAATCGCTGTAGGTTGCAATTCTGTAAATATAGACAATGCAATTTCCCATAGGAACTCCCTTTTAATACGGCTAAAACTGTACCACTTTTACTATGAAGTTTCATACAAAATTATATCCAAAATGGAAAGCTCATATGCACTATTATTTTTTCAAGGTCAAAATATAGGGCTGTGCGGCTTATTTTCAACATTTATATGCCTCAAACTTCTAAGAGTTTAAGGGGCATTAGCTACGAGATATGAAAAAAAATTAGAATATGATTTAGTTTGGTTAAATCATTAATAAAAGTGAAATAATGAAATAATAATTCGCTTTTAGCAGCCAATTTGGTTCAATTTTGTCTAAATAAGCAAAGAAACATCACTGATGAATTATTCACTTGCAAGTGAATAATTCGACCTCATTGAATCCGTATTCATGAGACCTTCAATTTAACCTATTACCTAGAGATTGGTTACACATGTTTAATCGTGTTCAGCCATTAAAAGTAAAAGAATGTCAACATTGAAAGTGAAACAAAGGTGAACCATTTCGTTGACTGATTTGATCAACAAAAAATCATTCTTATACAGGTAAAAATGATAATTAAATTATTTTTTTAACCTTTAACATGAAATCAAACAGACCTAGAAAATTCCAATTCCATGAGGTCGCTATCTATTTATATTTATGTTTATGCTTATGTCCGGTTATGTGACCGTCGGCAATCTTCGGAGATCATCCCGATAGTTAATTAGATGGCATTTAGACTAGAAAACACATGAAATTCTGATAAATATTAACGAGTACATGCATTGTTAACTGTTTTTTTCAGACTTATTGTAATGTGGATATACGTTTTGGTATGATATAAATCAAATATGAAAATTTGAGTCAAATTGGTGAACATGATTTTGACAGCTAATGCCCCTTTAAACTTATACTAAAATTCTGTACTACCCCTCCCTTCACTTTGGGTCATCCACAGATTTCAATTTGGCCGCTATGCATGTGTATATTTACTGGTAACATTCCCAAGTAATGTCTCTACGAGATAAAACATAGAGCTCATACATGGGAACCAGTAGGTAAACAATACAAAATATCTATGAATATTATATATCTCCCCAAAAGAGGCGTGGTTTGTGAAACAGCTGTATTTACAAAGTGCAACCTGTAGGTGTCGTCTTACATTATACTAGATTTTTCTCAAACTCTTGAACTGATTATGATAAAACTTGATAGTATTGCTTGAAATAACCAGTATTACCAAGGAAAAAAATCACATTCAGTTAATTCAACAAAAAAGTCTTCTTTCAGAGCAAAATTTTGGAAATATTTATTTCATTTTCTTTAACTGATAAATGGACTTAGTTTTTTTTACATTAAACAAATAGATAGTCTGTGGTTAAAGTTTGTTACACATCAATTACTTTATCAAACCTTCATAGAATTTTATGAAACTTTGGCAGAAGCTTTTTTATGATTAAGAGATAATGTCTGAAGCAAACTTTTGAAAATATTTTTTTTTCTTTTTCAGTATTTTTCTGATAGATTGACTTAGATTTTTCAAAGTAAACATTTGCAGACAGTCTGGGGTTATGCTTTTTTGACATGATAAATTTGTAAACCTTTATGGATTGTTATAAAACTTGGACAGCTTCTCCTAGTTCATTTAACTGAAAGACAGATTAAAATACAGTCCATATCAGCTATGTAGTTAGTAAGTCATGTAAGTGATTGCAATATGCATAAGAACATTCTAAAATATAACACCATAACAAGCCTAAAAGAATATACTCAGTCAGATCTATTCTGAATAAAAGGAAATGATCTACAATTCCTTTACTCTGCGACTGCAAATTATTGAGTTATTTCCCTTTATACATTTTCACACAATCCATCTTTTAGAGCAAAAAGATATATATATAATCATTAAACGTGCTTTTACTCTTAACAAAAATTGTGATTTGAAAGGCCAACATACTGAACAATGCTGATCCTGAAGTATGGGCCTATTTGTCACTTGTCTGTCTGAAAACTAGTAGACAACTAGAGGCTGAACAGGATTCAAACACCTGCTAATATATACACATTAGGTGAAATCAATTGATAAACATGTAATTAAATTGGATAGGATAAAATACAGATCAAATGCATATATTGTGTGATCCGGGATCAACCATTCGTTACCTAATAAAGAAAAAAATGAACAGTTAATATGCTACTCCGTCAATATATTCACATGTTGTCTGTTCAAAGTTCCCCTCTATAAGGAACTTTGATGTGCTATGTCCACGCTTATATCCTTGAGCATCAAGTGATGCCATGTTCTTCCTCGCAGGCGGGTCTTATTTTAGATTCAAAAGATTTCCCAAACTATATACTGTAAATTCAGAAATTATTGCGTGCATTTATTATTGCGATTTTGTAATTTTAGACTAAAATACGATTTTAATTTTTGCGATATTCAGAAAAATCCTGTTTGATTCATATAAAAATGTTCAAAATGAGAGTTTTAATTATTGCGATTATAACCCTGTCGCATTTTTCGCAATAATAAAAACATCGCAATAATTTCTGAATTTACAGTATAGATCTCAAACTTTACGGGATGATTGCATTTTTTTTTTTTACGGGAGGGGAGATTCAAAGGCTTGGAAGTTCTGGCATATAAAGATGTGCCATTTGACTTTGGTATGTATTCACAATGGTTGCTGCTACTGTTGCAATGTCCAGTCCAGGGTTACATCCTCCGCTATTGCTTGCGATAGCAATTCTAGTTTGAATTGTTTTTATCTTCATTTCAAAAGTAATACTTCAGCAATAGTTAACAACAGTTGATACATAAAAATGTCTCACCTGCAGCAATACTTGAATGATTTTAAGAGTAAATGGGTTTTGAAACTGATGCCAAGGTCAAATCAAAAGTATCAGCTGCACACATTTATGAAGTTAAGAATTCACATACAAAACGTTTTGAGGAACAGACCAAAACCTGAAAAGTTAACTTGACCCCTGGAGTGGGACTTTCTTGTTAAGGTCATTAGTCAGCCACAAAATTCACGTGTCAAATATAGTAAGAAAGACATACTGGGTATAGTCCTTTCAACAAATCCACATTCCAAATGTTGTTGATGTATCATATTTAGTCATTATGTAATATAGGAAAGGAAGCTAAATCTTTACTCAGTAACCTAAAGCTATATGTGAGGACCTAGCTTTTATAGCTGCCCATGTGGTATGGATTTTGATCATTGTTGAAGGTTGTGTGGTGTCCTATATTTGATATCATATATTGTAAATTCAGAAATTATTGTATGCATTTATTATTGCGATTTTTGAAGAATGGACAAACATGCCAGTTTTTATGTAGGTTTGACTTCATGGATATGGACATATCATCTAGAGATACATCAAATACTAGCAAATGCACTTTGGAGAATAGAGTATACATTTGTATATTCAACTTCAGGCAGGTTTCTACCCATTTAATCTAAAATAAAATATTAACTCTATGACTTTTACACTTTTAATTCTCATAAAATATTAGTTTCGATCAATGAAAGTCAGACCTACCGTGATGATGTGTTCATTTAAATTTTTATCTCCTCAGAATTTTCATATGAAAAAAAAATTAGTAATTTCATATTGGTATAAAACTAAGGAGATGTGGTATGATTGCCAATGAGACAACTAATTATCCAAGTTCAAATAAGGTGGTTTAAAGTGGATGTAAGCATTTGTATACAACTGTACGGCCTTCAATGAGAAAAACCCATACTGTATAACTAGTCGGCACTAAAACTGGCCCCAACATGGGCTTGTTTTTTTATTTCATAATAACTAATTCTACAATTCAAAGTATATTTTTAGCATTTTTTATGTAACCGTTTCTTTAAGTAACATGTTAGGGCCCAATTAACACCTTTGATGATTGATAATCTGTTGATCTTTCTATCTTGGGTCATTTAGTGTCATCATTTCATTCTGATAACACTTGTGCACTTTGCAACAATTAAAATGATTACTTTCCAATTTCCTTCAATCAAAACTATTTGTAGTATAGATGAATCAGCTTATTTCTGAAAACAATTATTTTATTAAAGTGAAAATGAAAACCTTATTTTGCAATGTTACAATGTCCAACAAATCATTATAAACATATGATTATTTTCAAGAATCTTTGTTTCTGATAGCTTTAAATTCTTCACTCAATTTTTTTCATATTACAAAAATCCATGAATTTAAGAACCCACGAACACGTAACTTTTGCTCAAACCACAAAAATTGATACACATGAATAAAAGTACTTTCACAGTATATGAAATAAGTCGTGTATCAAATACAGGAATTTCAATCCTGAAGATGCATGAAATATTTGCTACTGGACACTTAGCAAACAACCGTCGATCAATATATCAAATATTGGGCCTTCTTTTATTTTAGGGGTCCCAACATTATTACTAAAAAATGGGAGGGTCCCACAATATATAGTGTATTAAAAATTGATACTGTTGTATTGATTGTTTATATAGCATTGGCTTGTATATAGGTTGTGGGACCCCTAAAGTAAAATAAGGCATTATAGCACTCTTTTACTTTAGGGGTCCCATTGAAATTATATATATATAGGTTGTGGGACCCCTAAAGTAAAAGAAGGCTATATGTAAGTGCTTCAGCAACCCATTACTTCTCATTTGTACTTTTATGGACCGGGAACCCGAAAGTAAAATCCAAAAATGTCGGGACCCCTAAAGTAAAAGAAGGCCAAATATCGTTGGCCCATCATGCATTGTCAATGAAGAACACATTTTACCTAAAAAAAAACAACCCGACCGCTTGAGCATAAAATGAAATCAGAATCTAAATACCAAATGAGTTTTGTCTGAAAACTTCACATGACCACTGAAGTGAAAATATGGTCAACCATCAAGAACTTATGACATTTTACATACTGATATATACTAAATTAAAATGAATTGAGTTATACTGATTCAGCAGTTTAATACAATCAGCCACTGCAAGACTTAAAGGGTCTGTAGATATAAGATTCTGAATGAAAACAGAGAAACATTCAAGAAAACATTGAAGTGGTCAGCCTAATAATTTCAGAACAGATTTTAATAATGTTTTATAAGAATACAAAACCAGGTGAATTATCAGGTAATCACAGCATGCGATCAGAATTGGATTTCTTGAAGTTATGTCTTAAACCAAAGTAGATTTTTTGCTTAATTTCTGACTTTTTTTACGAGAAAAAGTTCACATCTGAAATCTCAATACTTCCAAGCATAAGCTATAAGGCCGTAAGTAACAAATGAAACAAGTACATCATTATTAAAATATTTATTTCCATTATATTAAGGAATGTTGATTAAATGTATAAAAACACATCTTTTTTATTACAATTTTACATATGTATAGTAATTACAAAACTAGATTTACATAAAAGTTTATAATAAAAACAATTAAATGTCAATTTTTATAAATGAAAAATGTACAAAATGGAATGTCATTTATTATAAAATTTCAAATTGCAAAGGCTGATATGTGATCTTCCTGAATATTTGTACTACAAAATTTTATTATGGAAATTAAAGGATACAAATGTATTTTTTAGTTTCCTACAAAAATTATCCAGATTATGTACTCATGTATTTTGACACGCCCATTTGCATTTTTCAGAAACAGAATTATGAAACAGTGACATCAAAAATGCTATTACACAAATGAAATTTCTCCCTGGTAAACAAAAATGTATTACACATTATTATCACGATGATTGCCATGTGTACAACACATCATTCTGGATAACCGTTTGCAAGGTTAAAACTGTTAGAAAACATAAGTCTGGATAATGATGATGAGAGCACTCTAAAATTACAGCACATTTATACATGAATATATATATACATGGAAAGAAGAAAAAATATAATATGGCACTGAAAAGTGGTTTGTCATATTCTCAATAAAATAAAAAATTCATTATACAACCAAAATTAGTTATATTTTTGGTATACAATTCAAAATTAGCAGAAACCTTCATAATTTTGTACCAACTTGCTCTTCTGTGGTAATGCCATTACCTTTTTGCAGTCAAATTTCATTTTGTTTCCAAAATACATAAAATGAGGGGAGAGCACACCACAAAAATTAAAGACAAAGTACATTTTTATCCTGTTTTGTTATAGTGCCAAAATTTTCATAAAAAACAACTTAAGACTGATCAGGGGACATACTTATTCCGAATCAAGGCATTTGAATTCATTCATGAAAAAGTCTTTTAGTATTCAGTCAGATGGTACCTTTGGTACAGTTTTTTTTTTTTTTTAAAGTTCACCTGTCTCATTCAAATGATTAAATGTTTAATATATACAAAATTATATCTACAATATATACAAAATGTGTAATCCTCAAACATAAATATAGATAATTGTGTTATTTGTAATCACTTAATCAGCACATGTATGACCATTTAAAAAGAGAAAAAAAAGTTATGACACAACCAATAAAAACAATGCTGCGTCTCTTACATTATGACGGAGTTACCTTAGGGGAAATAATGTTTTGTCAGGAGGACCAACATTAAAAAATATTAAAGGTACAACCTTGGTAAAAAAATTGCCCTTTCGCACAAGATCAACATTTCAGCAATGGAATTGTGGTCTCTGGTGAGGAGATCAACTATGTTTTTCATAACAGAGACCATTAAAGATAAATGGCTGCTCTCAAAATATTTTTGTATCCAATAAAAGAGTTTATTATATAATTCATAATTTTAGATATGCAGCAAATTTCTCTCAATAAGGGAATGTTCAGAATGTTTGGAATGTTAAAGAGATTTCATGCTTAAAAATCACTTTTGATTATCATATATTGTCTAATATAAGTACAATATAAAATGACATATACAAAAGAAATGTGATATGTTTTCAATGACTTCAAAATACATCCATTTAACAAATATCAAAATAGAAAATTTCAAATGCTTGTAAAAAAAGGAATGTCACAAGGATATGATATGTTTGATACTTATCATTAACTTTTAATTGACAAATGTAAAATCATAACCAATCATGCAATGTAGTATTTGATTAAGGCATATAGAAGAAAACATTTATGTACATCTTTAGGAATTCTAGATTTCCATATGTATATTCAATATCTTGGTTATACAAATTTCCCACAACTACAATTATGCATATTTTGTGCTCATTTTTAAAAATAACCTTAGGGAACTACCATTGAACTCTGAAGAGGGGAGGGTTAAGGTTATTTTCTAAACTAAAAAAAATTCTGATTCCAAACTTTGAAGAACAAAATATTTTGATCAGGTAAAAGAAAGAAAATTTCAGATGGAGTGTGTTTGACATTTTACATTTAATTTCACCTATATATGCAAGCCATAAAAAAGTTTAGCCTAATTGTCTAAGGGACTAAATGAGTCTTAAATCATTAACACAAAATGTATAAATAAAGACACAAATATAGCAACCTTTGATTTCACAAAAATTCTTCCATTGCATAACATTTGGTATGAATCACAGAGTTATTAAACAAATAAATGATTTCAACTTTAATTTGATGAAGTCAACAAAAAAAAAGTGTCCAATGAATTATAATGAATAGACAGTTTGAGAAATGATGAATTCATATATGTACATAATGTCGTCTTTTTCATATATTTCTATGCATAACAGTAAATTTCTGAGATATATCAATATTCAAAACAATAACAATGAGAAGACATTCTGAATAGGGACTAAGTCACTGCTAAGTCACTCTTGATAGATAATGTTTTACGATAAATCCAAGGAAAAGTGTTATCGTTGTAAATGTTGCCTTTATCACTGTTGCTACATTGAAGAATGGACAATATGGACACTGGTACGATCCACATACGTAACAAATATTCAAGTTGAATAAATCATAAGTTGTGTAGAATCTTGTCCTGTGCATTCCTGGAAGAGACAAAATAAAATTCTTATACATAATAATTGTGCTAACAAGTGAAACTGCGAGCTACTGCTCACTGATGATACCCCTAACCAAATAATTCGGTAAACAGGAAGTTGTTGAGTGATGAATCTGAAAACACATCACACGGTATAGCTGACCTATATAAACCCTGAAACCAAATTTCAGAAATCCTTGTATTGTAGTTCCTGAGAAAAATGTGACGAAAATTTTCAACTTGGCTATCATGTGTAAAATGATACAAGTATTCGGTAAACAGGAAGTTGTTGAGTGATGAATCTGAAAACGCATCACACAGTATAGCTGACTTATATAAACCCTGAAACCAAATTTCAGAAATCCTTGTATTGTAGTTCCTGAGAAAGATGCGACGAAAAATATTCGTGGGACAGAAGGACGGACTGACGGATAGACTGATGGATGGACGGACAGACAGAGGTAAAACAGTATACCCCCACTTTTTTAAAGTGGGGGTATAATAAAAAGTAATTCAAGTCGACATTATATACTGGTAAAAAAGTAAAATATCTCATCAATAATGCTCCAATCTATTATCGTTCACAGGCTTGAATGGATTTTTGATGTAAAGCATGTAATTTTTATCCTTATTCAATCCTATTCTAGAAGAGAAAACCTGAATGTTATATTAAGATCACCTTTCCTGTATATAGAGGCTGATCTATTGGCACAATACTAGACACACAACTTATACGACCTAATGCTAGAAAATTATTTAAGGAATGACTGTAATATTTTTTCTGTCTATGAAGAAATAACATCAAAAATGTGGTGCACACTGAATAACCTGCGTAGCAGGTTATTTTAAAGTGTGCACCACATTTTTTATGTTATTTCGAATAGACAGAAAAAATATTGCAGTCATTTCTTATAATTTAATTCTAAATTCTTTTTAAACCGGAGTAAACGACGAAAAAACGTTGATGACGTCACGGTCACATGACAAAATTATGTATATGAGCTGATAAACAAAACAACGTCAGCCAATCAGAAAACGTGTTACATCCAAAATTAAATTATTGCTCTAGATTATAAATGCTACATGTTATTGGTGAAGAAGCAGCAAATACTAATTTCATACTGTTTAATCTAACCTAACTGTGGACTGCACAACCTCCATTTTATATTAACAAATTAGCTTATATAGAAGGATTTAAGCACTTGATAAAAATTGGACTTCAACAAACAAAAAGAATAAACTTCTAGGTCATCGTTTGGTCTCTAGTGGAGAGTTGTCTCATTGGCAATCATTCCACATCTTAATTTTATATTGACTGGAGATCAGTTGATGGCACACACACACAAAAATAAAATAAGAAATGTCTCATTACAATTGTACATGGTGTCTCCAAAGAAGGCAAAGGGAAGTAACTGCTGAAGAAGGTTTATGTAGTATTGATTTAAACATACCTGGTTCATAGTAATCATACACTCTCATCCTGTTCTGAATAGTCATGTTAGCTACAGGGTACCATCTGTAGGCATCAAACTTCACACAAGTCTTACTGTTATCCAACTGAAATATTAATTGAAAAATAGACTATTTTCATATAACCGACTTTTGACTCCGGATTATATAATTTGTTGACTGGTTACCTTGGACATCATGGTACGTACTCAGTCAAGTAAAAGCAACCAAAGTAAGTAAAATCAAACATATAATCGGTGTAATTTGAGGGGAAAGTTTACTGTTTTCCGATGATTTTGTAGTGAAAAAAAAATGTTAAACAGGTAATTTTCCAACAAAATTGTACCGATTGAAAGCTTGGTATAACTTTTTTAGCATGCTCTTACCTGACTTGGTACCATGATGTCGAAGGTAACCAGTCGACAAATTATATAATCCGGAGTCGAAAGTCGGTAATATGAAAATAGTCTATTGAATAAGTATAAACACTACATGCTGTTCTTCAGGGATAAATTGTTTTATTCACAAAAAGAGAAATAAGATTTTTGTAAATAACATTTCCAATGAAAAATCAGTTTTTCTAAAGGTGTTAATTTTTCTGCCAGTTTCCCAATTAAATGACCTGGAATATCATTCAATTTGTTTTAATAAACCTGATTAAAACTAAATTGAAATTCAGAAATGTTCCAGGAATCCAACTGCAAAGATTTCACTAATGAATAATTAAATAAAAAATAAGATGATGTGGTATGATTGCCAATAAGACAACTTTGCACCAGAAGCCTATATACTGACATTTGTTGTGGAAATCAGACCCTATTTTACTGATTATGTTATAAATTCAATTTTCAAATTAACCTTTAAATTCCATAGATTTCAAATAGTCATATTAAAGACATGAACCTCAATCCAATGCACAGCAAAAAAATCTTTTCTATACAAATACTTACATAGCTGAAATACAGGACAACTTTCCTTGCATAGTACTCTGCTCTCTTCAGATTAGCAGGTACTCCTTGTCGTACTATATTCCTCAGGGTATGATTCATCACCACATAACCAGAGGGTACGTCTATCTCTAACACACTGAGTCCTGCTTGTTTACTTCTCGTTTGATACACCCAACTGTAACAGAAAAAATATCTCAAGATAACATTGTAATCCCAATTTTCCCCCTATCTTTTATGAAGTTATTATCATTTGTTGGGTACTAATTTGTATGGATTTTTGTTGAATTAAGGTGTACCATGAATTTTAATGTTCAACAAAATACATTTTTTTATAGGTTTGTTGGCAAATTTTTGTCAAAACTATGAAAAAATTATACAGAAACACTATTTATTTTCCCTATATGGACAAAAAGTAATAAATCCATAGAAAAAAAAACAGAGGAAGGAGAAGTGTTATTGTGATTGGAACTAAATCAATCTGGAAAATAAAGGGAAAACTGCCAAAAATGAAAAATAAATTTCATTTACCATAACAGTTATATCGTTATTTGATATATCAAATATAGGAAAAGCTACTTAAGTTGACCCAGTTCAGAACACTGTTGTTGGTTCCACAGGTTTTTTCATCTTTTTTTTTTTTGGCAATTGTGTTATCTGTTAGACTTCTCTCTCTTTGAAAATTACTTTTTATTGTATTTCTTGGGACAAAAGTTCAAAATCAGTTGTCATGTTTATGCAGTATTCAGTTGAGATCACTTTCTCTGTATACAGTTCATATTTTAGATGAAAATTAAAGTTCTAAGGTTATTGCAGAGAAATGAGGATGCTGACAACCCCAATTAATTCTCAGTCCTCAAATCCTATTCTTTTGTATTTCCACTTCCATTTTTTCTTCAGAAAACATAAATCTAAACTTTGCTCTGACAGTAAGTCACATACCTGACACAAGGATGTAGAGTCAAGATGGAATTATTCCTGCCACTAAATTTGGGTTCATCATCTAGATAGAGATCGTAGAATGTTTGAAAGTCAACAGTTTCACGAACTTTCTCTTCCCATTCTACATTTACTGTTGTTGTGAGCTGTAAAAATATAAATTACAAATATTATTTGCTGTCAGTCTGTAACAAAACTTATATTGGTTGCATTGAGACTCTGTGATTTCCAAGTTAAATAAAAACCAATAATTTCACTAGATGATTTTTTTCACATTAAAAATTATCTAATTTCACTCCTCACAGTAGTTTGCGTCAAGAGAGTGTCAATGATGTAGTTCCAAAACAAAGAGAGAATGTGTAGAATATAGTTCCTTGCATATTTTACTTTATTTGAAACAACCAACTTATCAAGTTTCAACTGATATTTCACCTGATATTCAAATGAATTCATTTGTGGAACCATCTTGAATAAGATAATAATGCTGATATAAATCAATTTACCAAAAACAAATTGAAAAATGTTTATTTCTCAATATGAAATAATATCAACAAACCTGCAACATAGCTCTCCCAATACCTAAAGCAGTGACTGAGGCTTGACCATATACATTTGGAATCTGAAAAAATACAAGGTTGTGCTAATGTCAGAATAGCCCAATATCTAAAATTGTTTTAAAATTATCCCCATTATTGAAATATCACGGCTGGAGAAATACACCCTATCAACCCTCAACCAATATGATCCCTCTAGCAGAGCTCTTGGGATTATATTGATGTCTCGGGTTGATACGGATGTGATATTGAAAAAGCCATATGATATTCTCTATATATATCTTAGCAATAATGAAGCCAAAACTTAAAACTTTTCCTAACATTGGAACTTAAAATATGTATATTTTACCAATAATGCAACCTAAATTTGAAAGCTTGGATATAAAAAATGTATTTATCTAACAGGTAATGAAGTCAAAATTTTAATTTTCTTAACATTGCGATAGAAAATGTGTATATCTTACTGATGCCTGTTCAAGGTTGGTATAATTATCTTTTAGTAGATAAAGGTATTTCATCCATCCATGAGTAGCAGACGACTGCAACTGTATTTGCATGTTGAAGACATTTCGGTTTGGATCTATCCTAGTGAATTCACTCAGCGCTTCCATAGCAACCAGTGTATCCTGAGTGGATGCAAAAGCACCAAAATAATTCCTCATAAACTGAAGCCACCTCATCATAGAGTCACGCTCCTGCTTAACGCCACTGGCCTGTTGATCTTTTTCATGATTCATGTAAGCTAATAAGGCATAAGCAGTAGTCTGAACAGCATAGCCATCATTAACCAGAGGCAGTCTTGGTAGAAGGTATCGGACTGTGTTTATAAAGGTTGATGGATTGTCCCGCACTACATCATCAGCGAAATATGTTTCTTTACCTGAAAATACATTTGGTTGATCTTTGTTATGAATTTGACTAAATTATCAAACATCAATTACTTTTTATTTTAGTGTACTTTTGGTCAATTTTTTCCTTTAAAATAGTATAACCATGTAGTTCTTGTCCCTTATAGATTGTTTGTAGATAAGTCAATCAGAAGTGTTACATTAAATAATTTCAGTTCTACTGTACAAGTAAAGTAACCAATCAGAAATCATGTAACATCAAATAATCTTAGTCCTACTGTACAAGTAAAGTAACCATTCAGAGAAATCATATTACATAAAATAATGTATGGCTTACTGTAACATGTATAGTAACTAATCAGAAATCATATTACATAAAACAAGCATTCTGAGAGTATTGCATGGCAATACATAGTCCCCTACCGGAAAAAATCATTTTACTGGAACAAAATGCTAACTTGTTCTATAACTTGTCATGGTGTAAACAAAAAGTAAATATCATGTCAATATCTTCAAGCATGACTAAAAACAGTGTGGAAAACTGATTATATTGGTGAAAATAACTTTAGATATGATTAATAGTTCTCTAAAATTAGATATGATGTAATACAGTGTATATCTATTTTCAAATTATAATCAAATATAATTAATAGTTCCAAATATTTTTTCTTTCATTTGTCACAAACTAATATAGATTTGTAACTTATCTATAAAATGTCAACAACTTTTATCTACACAATGTAATGTATTGCAATATATACATTAATAATAAAATAGATTATTATCTAATTAAAGGATTTCTCTTCCTAATTTTTTTTTATATATAGCATTCATTTTAGTTTATACTAAATAACAAACAAACCTGCCAAAAAATTCTTCAAATAATTTAACAAAGAATGTCTTTTAAAAAATGAGTTATCTCCATTTGTACAGAAATATGGTTTAACATAGTACTCTAACATTAGATATGGTCCAGAGTTATGGTCCATAACTCTGGACTAAATCATCAGACCGGCAACAAAATTCGAACTTGATCTATAACTTGTCATGATAAAACTATATACCAAATATCAAATCAATATCTTCAAGAACGAAGATAAAAAGTGTGGAAAGCTGATTTGCTGGACTGACGGATGGACAGACGGACAGAGTGCAAACCTAAAGTCCCCTTCGACTTCGTCGGTAGGGGACTAATAATTAATGGCTTACTGTAACATGTAATGGAACCAATCAGAAATCATATTACATAATATAATTTCAGCATTTCTGTATAAGTATTTACCTGATCGTTTTTGACTCATCAGTTCATTATATAATGTCTGACTGTTTTTTCCAGTAAGGGACAATGCATAAGCTGATATCGCTATATGAAATACTTCCTTGGATTCAGCGATTTCTGTTGCTCTCTTGGACAAATACTCTGATGCTCTATTTGCTGCTTTTGTAATACAACTCTGTGCATCCTAAATCAAAATCATATTCAATATGTAAAAATGACCACTGGCTAACAATGAAAAATTCTGTTTCGAGCTACAATTAAACCTGAATGGGTATGGTCGGTCAGATGGATAATTTTTATTCAAAGCTTTTTTTATTTGAAAAGATACAATGTATATACATATCTTTTGAAATAATCAAAATGAAAAGTCAATCAATTTGAAGTTCGTCTTTTCAATTGTATTTCTGTTGTTGTCTTTCTTGATAATTTCTCCTCCTGGTATTCAATTATACTGCATAGACAGAAAGTCAGAACACAATGCTTTGTGGTGGAATTCTTACCAGAAATATCAATGTTTTATACTTAAAGTCATAAACACACACAAAAAAAACAGGCCTATTCTTAAGTTTTGGAAGAGAAATAGAAATTTTTATTTTTTCGGTTGATGATTAAAAAGATGAGTTAATAGTTAAAAAAAGAGGGTCTAAATGGGTAACAGGTAACAACAACTGTAGCATTTTTCCCTGACATAAATGAACCACCAATTCTTACATGTAATATTCCCTTGAAGTCCTTCCCATTATTTAAATGTTTGAAAAAGCAATTACATTTTTAATTAGGACTTTTGTAGCTGACTATGCTGTATGGGTTTTGCTAATTGTTGAAGGCCGTTAAGTGACCTATAGTTGTTAACTTCTATATCATTTGGTCTCTGGTGGAGAGTTGTCTCATTGGCAATTATACCACATCTTCTTATTTTTATATTTTCCAGCAGCATTGCTATGGAAACAATTAGTCCTTAATAAGTATGGAATATTCATTAACCTTTATAAGTATAAATTATTAAAGCTAATACAGCTTTTTTTGTATTTTAAGATTGAGATAAAATGTTGGTCTCTTATGATTATGCTACCACAAGATCTTTTATTAACAAGTGCATAAAAACTTATCTGGAATTTTCTAAATAACTGAAACTTACCCCTGAAGCATCTTTCAATTTCTTAAGGGCAATCAGAACATAAGATGTTAAGGGCACTGGATGTCCCATTAATATTTGGGTTTTCATCTCTTTCAGATGTCCCTGAAATAATAAATCCAACAGTAATTGAAAAAATATTTCATTTAACAGACAGCTCATATCTTAATGTTTGTTCCTCTTATTTCTAATTTTTCAATATAATTTTTAATTAATGCACTGGTTTTTACATTTATCTTTCAACTCTCTATCTCTTTGTACATTTTTAATATGAGCCTTAGTGAACCATCTGTTGTAAAAAATCTTTCTATTTTGACATAATCCCCCCCCCCCCCCCATACTTTCTGATGATTCAATAATTACCATACATTTCCTATGAAAAATTCAGAGACAATATTTTTACATCAATCTCTCAAATTTTTCAATTGCTTATTCACAGACCTTATTTTATAACTACATGTAATTATGGAATTTTTGTACTGTATTTGTAATGTCACTTTCAGCAGACGGATGGAGACTTTTTAAAAATTTTGTACCTCCATCTTAGTGTGGCAGGAGACAATGAACTTTTCAACTTACATAAGTTCTGTCATAAATAGGAGCTTTCTCTTCCATAAATTCACCAGTGACATTGTTCTGCTGACTACAGAGATACAAAGCTATCTTGTTTAACAGCTCAATAGGGATAAACATGTCTTTCTCCCATTCTCCAAATCTAGCATCCTGAAAGGTTTTGGCAACGAATGCAGTCAACCTGTAAACAGATATATGTGAAATATTGAAGCAATTTAAAATACTGATATTAATATATTTGGGGAGAAATACATATTTTTTTATAAATTTGCATTTTCCAAGAATTACCACAATAGAGGATGTTGACAAATTATGTGCCTCTCTTAAAATTGAACATGAACAAGTGTTTCAAGAAGAAGTGTTTTCAAGAGAATGTTTTATACTAAATAAAATCAGACTGTAATTTCAGAATGAAATCATAATTAAGAAAAATAATAGATCAACTTTTTGCTTTAATATATTATTAGTAACCTTTAACTCTGACCTATTACCGTTAAATTCGTTAAATAAGCCGCAGGTTTTTTTCTCTGTCATTGTCCCTGCGTGTTATACTCAGGTGCGCTTTATGTATGTATTTTTTTCAGTTTCAGGGCAAGCGTGAAAAAAAATATATATCTGGATTTTTTTTTTATGGAGACCGTCAGATTGTCAAGTGCTTGCAGTGACTTGATAAATTGTTCATGTGGCATATTTTGTTATGAATAAAAATATATATACTTTATCATTTGTTCTTTATTTCATTGTTGGCTTACGAAGTTGATAACCATGTGTTTATTACATAAACAAAGAAAGATAACCGTGTTTGAAAGAGGTACCATACAGGATATTAATTGTGTATTTACAATAAATATGTAATTGTTTGTTGTTGTAATGTGTTTTTAAATAAAATCTTCTTTAGAAATAATAAAGGAAGTGATTGTGTTTCTTTCCAATATTTCAAGTCTCTTTTAATGACGATGGTGATAACCATGTGCTGAAATGAACCCTTTAAAGTGTTTCATAAACAAAGAAAGATAAGCGTGTTTGAAAAGAGGTACCATACAGGATATACTATTGAGGAGTAACTGCTTGTTGTTTTATTGTTTCAAAATGAAATATCTTTATGAAATATTGTAGCCACATATTGGTGTAAGAAATAAAAAAAAATGAATATTAATTTTCATAATTCAATATGCTAAGACATTTATATATCGCCGTCTTATTTGAATTCCCCTTTCTGTGGCCCATCTCACTTTCAGTTAAAAATAGACAATGACTTGCAGAAACTGAATGGTTTTGTTCGTAGTTTTCAACCAAGTTTAAATTGAAAAATGTTTGTTACTTATAAAACTTAAACTTTTATTTTATAAACAACAATAAAATTCTTTAGATTTAATTTAATAATTATTTTTCCTGACTTATGGGTGAACAGTTTTCACACGTGGGTACAGGTAATTAAGTAGGTCATAATCAAGGTAAACAATGGCAGTTTTATGGCTTGGGTAACTTTTAATGAATACCTTTTCAAGATTAATTAAAATCCTTGATTCCAATTCAAACAATAAATGAGCAATCAACACCGAACTAATTTTAATCAAAACAACAAGGTTCAATGGACACCCAAGCTGTCAACACATGGCCATTGTTGACAAAAAACAACTAATGAATCTGGCATGATTAAAACAATAAGAAAATTATAATAATTTTATTAACATTTATTTATTTTAATATGAAACAAATAAATATATACAAAATGTCTTTCAACTTTCTCAACAATCTGAAAATAAAAATGAAACATGTTACGGAGTGAGTTACAAGAAGGAGTGGACATTCATTACGCTAAGGTCAGTAGAATGCATGTACGTTTTCTTCAGGGTGCGCTTTATATGCAGGTGCGTTTTATGTAAGGAAAAAAACAATCCTCACCCCCAAAAACGGCCGTGCGCCTTATTTAGGGGTGCGCTTTTTAATCCGGAAAATACGGTAACCTTTTTTTTATTTATTTTCAAAGAACTATCACCTTTAAGTCAGGAGAGGTTAATGTTGTTCAAACAGACTGAACTTACCATATGCTAGGACTCTCATCATCCCTAAACATACTAAATGATCCATCATCATTCATGTAGCTCAACTGTCTCTGTAAAGCTAAAACAAAACAAATATTACAATGATCATGTGCTTAACAAGCCTTTAAATTTAAATACTGGATTCAGAAGCTCTTTTCACCAAAAAAATCATTATGAACAAAACGTTCCAGTAGTGTGTTTAATGTAGTAAAATAAAAACATAGCCCCAAAAATAAGTAAGTTACCAGCCCTCACTTTGAGCTTCAACCCTAACATTTTATTGAGGATTTCTTTAAAAAACTTTTAATCTTTATATCAGTTGTAGGAATGGCTCTCTTATTCTATCAACTCATATGACAGAATTGATCAAAACTATGTTAATTATTGTTACCATATTCAGTGTTCTCCCCAGGCCGATATGACGCTGCGGTGCCGCAGCGCCTTCATAATATTTTTGTAGATCCCGCAGCGTCTTAATTGGCCGCTGTCCCTTGATACTTGATCCCGCAGCGTGTTAATTTTCACATTTTCATTATAAATGTTGGTTAAAATTGTCAAGTTACTGATCACCGCTGATGCCGTGATGGGTCGGTCAGTGTTACGCAATAACTGATAATTAGTTTTACCTGAGCCACGCTTATCTCAGCCTTATCGGACTATTTTATCAGGTAATAGCGTAAATGATCATCACGAAGATAGATATTTTTTGAAGAAAATTAAAAATTTTAAAAACTTCAGTGCAGAAATTGAAGAAATAGATCGCAAATACATTGTATTTACGCATCGTGTGTGCGATCACTTGACCATTTATATAACGAATTTTTTCATTGGTCGAGAAGAAGAATCTATTTAAACACGACCAATGAACGTGTTGAATACACATGATAAATTTGAATACACATTGCTAAAGATATTTACGATGAAAACTATGAATGAAAGTATTAGTAGTTGAAAAAATTAAAATAAAGTTTGATTAAAGATAACGAGGAGTGGTTTACTTTAATAAAAAGTGAAAAAATGTTGCTTGCAAGGTAAATTCGTCTGAAACTGTCATATTTTTAGAAATAAAATGATCATTGAACATCGATCGTGAATCCGTGCGTCGGGAAATATGTGACAATCAACACGGGTACAGAATCGCCGCAGCTTCTGTATAATGTCACTGGTAAATAGTTTCAATGGTTTTAACTTTAACGAATTTGTAAAGTTTCGTTTATATCTATCTGCCAAAGATAGGATTAAACAATAATACGCACGGAAGCGTAATGTGAAACTACGGAAACTGGTCAGCTGTTCATTTATAAAAAAAATTGTTTTAAAAAGTTGTATTCCAAATATCTTAACCATATTCGATTTTATTAATTCTGAATGAACATGTTCTCTGCAAATAACAAAGGGGTGAATTATAAGCAAAAGGTAGATGATGGAAGTAGAAGTTTTTTTTCACACCAATGACTTCTAATGAAAAGTGGAATACACCTCCGTCTACACTGTCAGTATAAGCAGATTTCATTGCTTCTCCTAATCCCAACCAAGCTCAAGTTTTAGCAATTGATAAAAGCAAGCACCATGTTTCTGTTTTCAATGACAAGTGGCTGACTGAGTTTTCATGGCTTAGAAATGTTAAAGGGGGTATCAGCAAAAGTTATTGTGAGTGGGGGTTTAATTTTTAACCCTGAAGAGGATAAAGACAAAGTTGGGGAACAGACTGTCAAACAAAATAACACTATCTTGAAACAATATCCCTAGAAGGAGCAGAGAGTAGAGATGAATATTTATATTTTGACTTCTTTAATTGATTGAATATAAATAACTTTTGTGTTTAAAATCCATTTATTTCATATATATATTCTTGTAATTCATTAATACTCTGCATTATTAAACACATAACACAAAGCATTATAATTCATATTGCATGTCATGATTTATGACTTATTGCTTCAGATCACAAACGTTCACTCTAAAAAAAAGAGTTACGTGCCCTTGAATTTTGCGCCTTAAAAAAATCCTGGGGAGAACACTGATATTCATTGATAGTTTTTGTGTACAGTGTTTAATCACAAAACACCAACAATCAATCAATTATTAATCAAAGAGACAAGTGTACAACATGAGTCCAGCTGTTCCATCATAGTCATTTTGATTTTCATAATGAAATTTTTTTAAAGTTCAAAAATTTCTATCACAAACTGAACAAATTTATCCAGTCTTGAGACAATATTTGTATGATATAACACTATGATGTTCACTATATTGTAATTGTCTCACCTAAGAAAATATTTGTATGGTACAACACCTACTATAGTGTAATGGTCTTACCAATATTCATGTACCCAAGTGTCCTTCTCAAGATGTCATTTGGAAGTTGTTGGTTATTTTTCTTGAACTTGAGAGTAATTAGATTGTACGCAAAGTTAAACATGTTCATTTCACCACCACCATATGGCCTGCGCATGATGTCTTCTGCTGTGGGGAACTGGGTGAAGAATCCTGGGGTTACAACATCACCTGCAAAACAAAGAATTCAATATCAAATAATACAACATATAATAATTACCAATTTTTTACAGAAACAGTTATTTGCCTGAACAAAGACTACAAATATTGCCTGGATCAGGTGACATGTCTTCATGTTCAAAATCTGACTTATTCTTTTGGTCTATTACAATGCAGTGTTCATATTCATATCACATTAACATGTTCTCGTCCTGAATATGCATTTATTTTGCCACTGGACATTAAACAGCAATCAATCATCATTATCTTTGTAAATTAGTGTTCTTGGTTTACAGTCTCATTAACCTTGACCCAGTATCTCTTTCTATTCCAACTAATAACTTTGACCCAGTATCTCTTTCTATTCCAACTAATAACCTTGACCCAGTATCTCTTTCTATTCCAACTAATAACCTTGACCCAGTATCTCTTTCTATTCCAACCAATAACCTTGATCCAATATCTCTTTCTATTCCAACCAATAACCTTGACCCAGTCTCTCTTTCTATTCCAACCAATAATCAAAATTGTTTCAATGTTGAAATTGAAATGTTTTTATCTTCAAATCTCTATATTCTAATTTAACATTTCTAAAAAAAAAAATCAAAACATTAAACTTAAAAACAATATGGTGAACTTACCAAAGCATGTGAGGACAGCTTTTTCTGACCCAGGAACATACAGATGCTCTCTGACTTCAGGTTCAATAAACTTGTCAGAAACATTTACTTTCAATTCTGGGATTTTGATAGAACTGTATCTGATCAAATCAATCAAATATGGGGTGTGATAATAATTCTCTACACCGTCAGCCTGTAAATAATCAATTTAATAATTCTTAATACATTTGTATTAATACCTGCATAAGTTGATCATTTAAAAATATAGAATGTGCACAGAACTTTGTGTGCACTAACATTTGAAACATAATACACTACTGGCCGAGGTAGCACTCACAAAAATGTTTAACCCAACCACATTCTTTTTGTGCCTGTCCCAAGTCAGGAGCCTGTTATTCAGTTGTCAATATTGGTAGCCTTCATATTTTTTTTTTGTCATCAATCACTGTCCACTATATGGTATGGGTTTTGCTCATTGCTGAAGGCCATTCAGTACATTTGTTTACATCCTTGTTATTTGATCTATGGTTGATAGTTATCTCATTGGCAATAATGCCATATCTCCTTATTTAAATAGGCCACTAAAATAATCTGATTCAATTTGCTTTCACCATTTTATTCATTTCATTCAAATAGCAATAAATTTCAGCAATACATAAATTGATGATCTCTGAAAGCATCTTACTTTACAAAATATTAGCAATGCGTGTTTTCCTGTAGTAATGAAGTCAGTATGGCTTATACTCATTTTTAATATTGTTTTCCATGTATTAATACAGACAAGCAAGCAACTTTTCAGTTGATTTTTTTCCCAAAAACTATTTTCACACATTTGAGTTCCAAAAGTCTAGTGTAATTATGATTTTTATCTTCTTTCAAAAATACTTGTTTTTAAATGAATTTAGAAAGGTATTCCATTTCTTCACTTTTCACCAATTTTTCTCTCTTGAAAAAATCACCACCCCAAAATTGAGGTAGGATTTAGGAGTTTTTAACTTCATAGTGTATGAATTTTTTTTATTTAGAATATTTTATTTGAAAACTGGTAAGACACGAAAATATTTCATTTGAAAACTGGTAAAAAACATGAAAATATTTCAATTGAAAATTGGTAAAAGACATGATAATATTTCATTTGAAAACTGGTAAAAGACATGAAAATATTTCATTTGAAAACTGGTAAAAGACATGAAAATATTTCATTTGAAAACTGGTAAAAGACATGAAAATATTTCATTTGAAAACTGGTAAAAGACATGAAAATATTTCATTTGAAAACTGGTAAAAGACATGAAAATATTTCATTTGAAAACTGGTAAAAGACAATCTAAAAATTAAAAAAAAAACTTTTAGTCTCATAGTATCTTACACAGACTATATATTACAATAATATCAAGTTTTGATTTTTTTTTTACATGCATGAACTTATATTCAACAATACTTTACCTTAACATAAATAGTCTTGTGGAAAAAATCTCTATCCATAAACGACCAGCATTCTAAAGAGATGTTAAAGCTGCCCATGACTATGTTTGGCATAATAGGCATAAAAATATCCTTTGAAGTTCCAGGTTCCAACTAAATAAAAAAATATATGTAAAATTAGTTTGATCTCAATCTGTTTTGTAGGTTTTTTTTTTATCAAGCATTCAATTACAGTCAAAACCCTAAATATGTTAGCCGTCTGTTTGGCAGAAGATTAATTCTATTTTTTTAATCAAGCATTCAATTACAACCGAAACCCTGAATATTTTGGCCATTTTTTGGCAAAGGATCAATTCTATCATATAAAAAAAATTCCAGCTTAATCTGTAAAATAGATTATAAGTTAATTCGTTGTTTAAAGTTCATATTCATATTCATCAATATTACATTTTACTGATAGAAAAAGAATTGCTGATCATTGATCAATAACTCTTAATTGCAGCAAAGCAGTCGTCTTTATCCATGTACTTGTCTGAGGTCAGGAATATCCTCAATAGATGGATGTCTGATATGTCTAAATGTTGCATTTTATATATCATTTAGTTATTTGTGTCATTGAGGTGCTATCTAACTGAAGAAACCACAAATATTCTTATATTCATAGTTATCCCCAGAAAGGGGAATAACTCTTATTCAATCATTAATCTGCAACCAAGTCAAATTTTAATTCAGAAGATGACTTATTGCTTACATCTATGTCATTTGGTCTCTGGTCCATAGTTGTCTCATTGGCAATCATACCACATCTCCTTATTTTATGCATTGTAAATATTTTTTTATAAAATAACTTACAAATACGATAGTCTGGTGATCTCCAGGGTGCCGCAATGGATTTCTGGAATCAACATATCCTTCATCACCGACAAGTAATGAATCATAGTACTTAGATCCTTTCATTGTCACTAAAACTTCAATGAAATTATCACCAGGCCAGTAGTTGAATACTGTTACTCTAACACCGACATGCTCACCACGGACCACAATATCTGGGGCTTCTACTATCATGTACATAAATCTAGAGGCATCGTACTGAAAAATAAATTAAAGAAATCAAAAATAGGAGTTATATTCAAATATTTGTTTACATTGTTAATCCATTGCTCCAGTATTAATTTATTTGCTTATTTAAAAACTTATATTTGCCAATTGCTTTATCTAAACTTAATTAGTAGCTCAATGCTTATATGTTTTTGTTAAATTATAAGCAGAATCATTTGGTAAATTACAGCTTTGCTCTTATCTGACTGACATTAAGGGAACAATAATCATTCATATTAATAAAAAAGAAGTTGTTGCAAATGACAGATCAGTGAAGTGTTCAGTGCAGTTAGGTGTTACTGCCTCCATAAACCACTTGGTTTTTGACAAGTTGAAGTGTTCAGTGTAGTTAGGTGTTAACTGCCTCCATAGACCACTTGGTTTTTGACAGGCTGAAGTGTCCAGTGCAGTTAGGTGTTAACTGCCTCCATAGACCACTTGGTTTTTGACAAGTTGAAGTGTTCAGTGTAGTTAGGTGTTAACTGCCTCCCTAGACCACTTGGTTTTTGACAGGTTGAAGTGCTCAGTGTAGTTATGTGTTAACTGCCTCCCTAGACCACTTGGTTTTTGACAGCTTGAAGTGTTGTGTAGTTAGGTGTTAACTGTCTTCCTAGACCACTTTGTGTAGAGGCTGCCACATAATGTTATAACCAAAACCATACATGTGTTAGTTAAGTTTCTGGTCAGTTCTTTTTTTATCTTTTAATCCAAATATTTATACAATTGTTACTGCTAAGGTGAAACAGTTTACTTCTTGTGACTTCACAATAGAATTACATTAATTTGATTTGTTTGGCTTGGACACCTGTAAATTGACATTCTTGAAATAAATACAATCAGATTGAACAATTGGAACCAAAAATTGGTTAATACAACTATGGTTTGGTTTGTAAACTACTCCTAAACCCATTTCCATTAAGGTCTTTGGCACCTTCTGCTTTATCAATAAACTCTTAATTTATAGAATGACCCTATTTCAATACATACCCTTATAGGTGAGCTCATTACTCCTAGTCCTAAGCTCCTACTAACAGCAATACCATTTATCATCCAGGTTAGTGGGTATTTTGGAGGGTTTACCCTGAACTGAACTTTCCTGTCTGGTCTGAAAAAGACATCAAGTACTGTAAATTCAGAAATTATTGCGTGCATTTATTATTGCGATTTTTGAAGAATGGACAAAAATGCAAGATTAATTAATGCGATTTCAGGAAAATCTGCATTAAGATATATATATCGGATATCAGAATGCGAGTTCTTATTATTGCGATGCTCACTTAGTCACATTATTTGCATTGATAAAACCTCGCAATAATTTCTGATTTTACTGTATATGTTCTAAATTAGGAACTTATTATATCAAAAGAACAGGGTGTTTTTAGGTTTTTAGTTCTAACAACAAAATAATATTACAAGTTCAAAAGAAAACAGTTTTAGTATTCTGAAGTTACAATTTTTTTTAGACCAAAATATTTTAAATGTGGCAGTTAGAAAAAAAAATAATCGAAGAATGTGTCCATGGGACACAGATGATGCCACTGCTTGCATATAGCTATATAAAGGGGCATAACTCGAGAACGAAAAAAGTGACACCACCAAAATTGGAACTTGATCTGTGTTTTATGGTAATAAGCATTGTGTGTAAGTTTCATAACATCTGGTTGAAGCAAACTAAAAGTTAGAAAAAGGAAACCAATTTCGGGACATACGTACCGACAAGGATAACACTTTTAAAATGCCCCCTCAGGTGACTGCGGGGGCATAAAAATTTGTTAAGAATTCTGCTTAATTTTGTGTTACCTGCATTATCTATTGTCATTTTTAAAATGGTTACATTGGAATGTACATCATTTGTAATCTTTCATATATTTAATTTATTAAGAAATCTGTTAATGAGTAAGGATTACATACATTTTCAGTTAATGGGATAAAAAGTTGAATTAAAGTGATCTACTGAAAATCAACCTTTTTATATTAACATTTTTCATAAATAATTTTTCTCTTGATTTCTCCTTTGCCAGTTGTTTTCAAGAATTGGTCATAATATTGAAACCTAAATTTTATGCATGCACAAAATCGGTTATAAAGTCTTCAAAAGAACACTTGTTCGCCTTTATGTCCCCAAATAATATAAACAGAAAAGGAAGAAGTCCATGTTTTGGTGAAAAACCCAAAATCACACAAATAAAATCAAAAATAGCACGATAAAATGGATATGAAATTTTATGTTAAACATTCTTTTATTCAATTTGCTTCATGTATTATATGTATATGTTATAACCTAGTGTAATCTTACTTTGTAAAGTACTCTTTCCATGCCCATGCACTGTCTTCATAAAATCTTAAAACTCTGCTAACTCTGTGTATCATTCCCTCAGTTCTATTGTTGTAACGAGGATCCTCAACTGGACCTTTAAGTTAAGAAGGATAAAATATAGAGAACTCTTTTAATTCAAACACTTCCCACAAAATCAAAGTTTTGCTATAGGAAGCCATCTAACATTTAAATCAATAAATAAATAACAGGTTGTTTTTTTATTAATGCCCAGTGGCAAATATTTCATGCATATTCAGGATTGATCAATAAATAAATCAAGTTATTAATAAACAGCTGCGCCATGAGCGCATGATACGCCCGTCGTCTTGTGTGTGAATTTTTATGCAATAAGCATAAATAGTTTCTGACATACGGCGTGACATGTGAAAACCCCCTTTTTTTTTTTGCAAAAAACTCAATATCTCTAAAATAAAATTTTGAATCAAAACCAAAAAGTAAACAGATCTTTAGATTAATATAACTAAGAAGTGTGTAAAATTTTAAGCAATAATCATAAATCGATTTTGAGATACGGTGCGACATGTGAAAAACCCCTCCCCCTTTTTTAACAAAATACTCAATAACTCAAAAATAAAATTTTGAATCATCACCAAAAAGTATACAGATCTTGAGGTTAATATAACTAAGAAGTGTGTAAAGTTTTAAGCAATAATCATAAATCGTTTTTGAGATACGGCGCGACATGTGAAAAACCCCTCCCCCTTTTTTAACAAAATACTCAATAACTCAAAAATAAAATTTTGAATCATCACCAAAAAGTATAGAGATCTTGAGGTTAATATAACTAAGAAGTGTGTAAAGTTTTAAGCAATAATCATAAACTGTTTTTGAGATACGGGGCGACATGTGAAAAACCCCTCCCCTTTTTTAACAAAATACTCAATAACTCAAAAATAAAATTTTGAATCATCACCAAAAAGTATACAGATCTTGAGGTTAATATAACTAAGAAGTGTGTAAAGTTTTAAGCAATAATCATAAACTGTTTTTGAGATACGGCGCGACATGTGAAAAACCCCTCCCCCCTTTTTAACAAAATACTCAATATCTCTAAAATAAAATTTTGAATCATCACCAAAAAGTATACAGATCTTAAGATTAATATAACTAAGAAGTGTGTAAAGTTTTAAGCAATAATCATAAATCGTTTTTGAGATACGGCGCGACATGTGAAAAACCCCTCCCCCTTTTTTAACAAAATACTCAATAACTCAAAAATAAAATTTTAAATCATCACCAAAAAGTATACAGATCTTGAGGTTAATATAACTAAGAAGTGTGTAAAGTTTTAAGCAATAATCATAAACTGTTTTTGAGATACGGCGCGACATGTGAAAAACCCCTCCCCTTTTTTAACAAAATACTCAATAACTCAAAAATAAAATTTTGAATCATCACCAAAAAGTATACAGATCTTGAGGTTAATATAACTAAGAAGTGTGTAAAGTTTTAAGCAATAATCATAAACTGTTTTTGAGATACGGCGCGACATGTGAAAAACCCCTCCCCCCTTTTTAACAAAATACTCAATATCTCTAAAATAAAATTTTGAATCATCACCAAAAAGTATACAGATCTTAAGATTAATATAACTAAGAAGTGTGTAAAGTTTTAAGCAATAATCATAAATTGTTTTTGAGATACGGCGCGACATGTGAAAAAAAACACACCTGTTTTAGTTATTAAGTCCCGTAATTCAAAAAGTTTTAATCTTATTTTCACCAAAAAGTATACAGATTGTTTGACCATCATAAGAAACAACTATATTAAGTTTCATGAAATTTGGATAAGTCATTCTCAAGTTACGGTGCAACATGTTTACGCCGGACAGACAGACGGACAGACGGACGTACACCGGACATTTGTATACCATAATACGTCCCGTCAAAAATTTGACGGGCATATAAAAATGCCATTATGTATTAAACAATCAATGATTTTCACGGAGACCCATTCCCTGGTTAAGATGGAGTTGATCACAGATAGCAGGCTGGCAGTTTAATGTCCAGTGGCAAGTATAACATTCATATTCATGATGAGAACATGTTAATGTGAAATAAATATGTACTAGGTAAATAGGCTGAGACAGCTATTAACGTGGTAATTCACAAGGTATATGTCTTCCAGGAAGTCAAATAACCAGACCCAATCAGAATCTAATTATACCAAAAGTGTACACTATCTTTAATAATCAATTTGTAACTGGTGCTTGAAAATCTGATATGGTAAGTAGTTCAAGCCATTAAAATATCAAACTGAAAACTTTGTGATGTTTTTATTATTGTGAAAATTACGAAGTGATACGTTTTGCCAAAATAAAAACTTCCAATTTAAATTATGATTGCATAATTTGTATGATCCATTTCCAGAAATGGCAAAATTGATCAAAAATTAATCTCGCATTCTTGTTCAATGTTCAACAATCGCTAAAATAGATGCACCCACAAATTTCTGAAATTACAGTACTATTCATCAAATGGACTGTCAATAAACACTTACAATTTTGTTCGTCAGCCCAGTCACTACATTGTGGTATTCCATCACATGTCTTGTTCACACTGTAACACAATTCTCCAGTAAAACAAGGCAACATGCCATCTCTTGTGAAGTTACAGGGATCTGAAAAAGTATGATTACTAAACATGATTTTTTATCAATTTTTTATCTTTCGAAACAGTAATTTCTTCATAAAGGAGGTCACAGGTATAATAAAGCAAAAATCTCTTAATTTAAAGTCCTATATCATTTTTCATGTTATGCCAGTCTGTTAACAGTTACAGCTTCTTCAACAATATTCTTAAATACATGTACTGTAATCTGACTTTTAATGTGCTTTTATTTACACTTTCTGCACATTCAAAACAAGGAAGCTATGAAATTGCAAAAAATATAAATATCTTCAATCCTTTTAGATCTATGTTTGTTCTACTGATAAATGAGTAGAATGATATAATCTGGACTCTTCAGTCCAAAAAGAGTCAATTGTGATGTCATTGACATGATAGAATCAACAAAAGTATGCCAAAATAGCTTAACATAACCCATTTAACACATAGTCATTTCTAAATGATTCAAGTCCTTATCAAAAATTTATTTTATCCAAATTTACATCTTTGTATACTATATATTGTAGCAACATATCAAATTCATAAGACTTGACTCCCGTCTAAATATTACTTTTCTGATTCTTTTCTAAATATCGATGATAATGACAAGATCTCAAAATGAGGCTATGTTGGCAGACTTTGCAGTTTTGCATGAAATGCAAGAAGTTTGAAACCCTAAAGCAAATATATAAGAGTAAAGATACAAAGGAGTAAGACACAATTCAAACATTTAAATACTGAGGACCACCTCCGGGTGTGGGATTTTCTCGCTGCATTGAAGACCCATTGGTGGCCTTCGGCTGTTGTCTGCTCTATGGTCGGGTTGTTGTCTCTTTGACATATTCCCCATTTCCATTCTCAATTTTATGATATCTTCCAGACAAACCCCTTATGTACATCAGAAGGGAGTTAGTTAATAGATTTATACTTTTTGATTGTTGAATCCAAGGGGCCAAAAAATGTACTTATCCTAGCTACCTTTTCCTTTGAGTGTACTTTAATTTGCCATTTATATAAGTGATTAAAAGAGAGGAGAAGGATACCAAAGGGACAATTAAACTCACAAGTCAAAAATAAACTGACAATGCCATGGCTAAAAAAGTAAAAGACAAACAAACAACAGTACACAAAACACAACATAGAAAACTAAAGACTGAGCAACATGAACCCCACCAAAAACTCACAATGATAATTGTTTTTTTTAACTGAATTCCTGTATAACAGTTTTAATGAAAAAGATTTATGCATAAAAAACATGAAAATAAATATCATCAAATATTTATCAAAATTGCCGAAGAATGGCTGCATTGTTCTAACATCTCATTAAGAATTAGTAAGGAGCAAAGCCCTGACCCAGTAAGATAATGTTTACAGGTCTACATACACTTTTCAATAAGCTTTTCATGAGAAAGCCTGGAATAAAGCAAGATGTTTGGTACTTGATTTCTATATAAGCTGATATTTATTATATGTATTTGTATACTTACTAACAACTCTGGTGATCGTGACATCAGACAAAGCTACCAAACCAGATTGCTACAAAAAAACACGAACAATTGGTAATTAAATTTATTTCAGCTAGTAAAACCTGGACCCTTAATGTTTCTTGCTTATGATTTGTTAACAAATATGCTTAAATTCTAGATACTAAAGACACACATCCTCAAATCAGTGAAATCTCCAACAACAAATTGTTTAAGATATGTTACAACTAGAATGACTGCAATGTTATGCTAAGCATACCCCTACTCTTACTGCAAAGTATCAGAAAACAGAAAGTAGGTGTCAGACAGATCCCAAAAGTAATCAAAAGTTAAAACTTATCACTGCCAAGCTGCTGACAAAATATGAAGTCATTCTGTTCATTAGTACTGTAGAAATATGTGACATACAATTTTAACCTCATTCAACATATTGAAAAAATTCAAAGTATCGGCAAACAGGTATTAGTTGTGTGACTGATTCAAAATGTGCTCACAAGTTAATAAATATAGCATCACAAATATAACATCATTTCGTTCAGTGATACTAGAGAAATTAGTGAAAGTTTTTCTAGTTTCTGCAAAAAGGAGGTTAGTGTCTGATCGGATAAGTGGTTAATTTTACAACTCTCCAATGTCAAGCTGCTGACCAGGTATGAAGTCATCCTGTTTTGTATTACCTAAGAAAACTGCGATGGAATATTTGTTGGACAAACAGACAAATAGTAGAAGGAATGCAACAGCAAATTTTTAATCAATTATGATTGATTGTTGGGTGTTTAACACCACTTTCAGCACTATTGGCTATATCTGGACAGTAAATTTTTATTGGAGGAAACCAGAGTGCCCGGAGAGAAACAATGCCTTCGGCAGAAAAACCAACATTAATAGTCAAATAAGATTTGAGTCAACCTCACCTGCCACATGTTGGGTGAAATCTATAATGCATGTACATGAAAATATAAAGAATTTTTAACTTACAGAAAGGGTAGTGGTTGTATCAACTCCATGTCCAGTAGAAGTGAAAAATTTATATTCAAACTCTGTCTCACTCAATCTCCACAAGTGTTGCCATGCTCTTCTGTTGTCTCCATCATAGGAATTTAACTCATCAATCAACTACAAGGTTTGAGTAAAAACATCATGATTATCATTTAAAATGTAAATAATGACAAACACCACCAAAAATTCATTAGATAATTTGCATGTGATAATAACTATATTATTTCTTATTAATTAGATGAAATAAGAGTTTATCTTAGTAGAAAAAGGGGAGGTAATTCAATCATTTATTTATTATTCTTATTTTAATTGCAGAAAAGGTGAAAATATTTGTCTCTGAATGATTGCTTACAATTTATATACACCATTCATTGTGGCAGTCAATGACAAAGTAAGAAAAATGAAATTACTATTATCAAATCAATGATTACCATCTATATTTCCAGAATTATGACAAAATTTATGTTAATACTTCTAAAGAATGACAAAACTTTTTCTCCTGACCTTTTGATCTCAAGATTGTTCATAAGTCTAATTGTAGAGAATGGCCCCAAAAACGACAAACTTATGAGACTCATGCACAATGGCATGATAGAGATGGCCACAGAGGTTACAATGATCCTGAAATATTTTATAATCTCTATAGAACACCTCCAGTCACAAGCCCAGCTAGCACACCAACCTACCCTGTATTCTGTGAGTCCATCATTGATTCCTCTACTGTAGATATCCAGAGGCATTGCAGAGAAGGCCATATAAGATCCAGGGTCAGATTCTCCTCGAATCTCTACAGAATCTCTGGTAAAATCTTTACCAAGGTTAACCTCTGCTTTAACCTAAGATAAAAGAGATATAATTTGACATTTATTTTGAGTTTTTTATAAATAGTACTGTTAGAGTTTAGGTGCTTTGTCTGTGCTTGGTAGTATTACACATTCTTTTATGTTTGTTTTGTTCAATCTACTGATTAAGATAAAAACAATGGGAAGTTGAGATCCAAAAAACAAGTTTAACTCTGCCATATTTTCCTTTGATTGTCCTAAGTCAGAAAACTTGTCAGTAGTTGCCATATCTTAATTCTTAAATTTATTTATTTGGAGAATTGGGTGTAAATGTCAGATCTTAAATTGCTTTCTTTTTAATTCATTCCCAACTACAATAGACTCAGGATGATTAAGAGTTTGACATATTGTACGTACAGTTGTTTGTTGTTTTGATTATTTTTGTCACTGGGTTGCTGTCTCATTGAGGTTATCTTGTTTAATTCATTAAATCAAGAATGATAAACAAAAATTCAGGCTCAATGACTAATAATTATCATTACATTCATATTGAATAATTTAAAAAGAACAATTTTATTCATGTTTCTTGGTACCCCATATTTTTTTCATAAACTCATACTTATCTATTTTATCCAACTTTTTGAAATGGACATTTTCTTTTTTATATTACAATCAAACAAAGGAAAAGACATTGTTTTTTTTTTAAATTTTATCCAATTGTTCATTAATTTGTCTTTTTCTTTTTTCAAAAATATTAGGATTTAGAATAACATCCTTTTGATATTTGTAATATGAGTTCTACACAAATTCTTTGAATACAGATCAAGTTTTTTTACTTTTGTTTTGCAGGTTTTTAGTCTATTTGGGTATGTTCTTGAATGTTTTTCTGTGGGTTTTTTTTTTGTTTTAAACTTTTGGGGAGGGGTTTAGGGAGTTTTTGGGGAGGGGTGTTGGGAGCTTTTATTAAAAATCCAACATAAAAACTTACTGGATTAGCTCTCAGCCCACTGACATAGAAACTGATGCTGTCCATGACAATTTCTTCTGGCTGTCCTGAGACATAGTACACCACTAATCTTGCTGTAGGCACCATTTCTCTAGACAGAGCTATAGCAAACGACTTCCTCCTAGAAATCATTTCTAATTCTTCTCCAATGATGATATTTCCTTGGGCAATAACCTGTTAAAATAACCATAATATTATAAATAGACACATATGCAATCTTGGTAAAGAAAGCACCTCTGATAGTAATAAAAGACATCCAAACGGGCAAATAGACATAAATTAAAACATATTGGTACTATGACTTACATATTGTAAAATATTCCCTTTTTGTTATTAAGAATACAGAGGATAAAATAAAATATTTAGTATTATCTTATCAATTAATTTTCAATATTTTGAATGATCTTATTAAAATAAATCTTAAAGCCAAAAACTTAAATATAACCTGTATTTATGAAACGCTTTCAAGCCAAAAAGAAATTAAATGAATTAAGATAAAACATTTTTTCCCAGTCATGAACCTTTTTTTCAATATCAACTCTTCATATAATAATCGTGTTTGATTGTTACAAATCTTAAAATAATGGCCTTTAGCCTTCAACATTTTTTAGGATTGCTTTGACTAAAAATTTAGTTTTTGTGAGATTCAATTCTGAATTCATGGATTTAAGAAAATACAATTACAATGGAGATTTGATATCAGAGTTTAGACAAATTCTGCATACAATCCTATAGAAAATTTGAATATGTAAAGTACTTAAAATTAGTGGGTCATCTTTATCCATGCAATCCAGGAATATCAGAGACCTAAAAGACAAAAATCTAAGTAGTGGTACAATTACCAATACAAATAATAATAAAATTGACAGTATATATATATATAACTTTGACAATGTATTACCTGGTAGTAAATTCTAGGAATATAGTTAGTTGTTCTAACATGGAATATCATGTATTCATTTGCACTAGGATTCTTTGTAGATGTGGAAACAGTAATATAACTGTTACTTGGCGAGTAGTACCGAGTTGTCTTCATCTGTATTTCTGTATTTTGCTCATTATTGTATCTTGCCTGTAAAAACAAAGCATATTTACTTACAAATATCTAGAAAAACAATTTAAGACCATAGCTGATAAATTAAGGACTGTTTTATGTATCAACCTAAAATAATCAGTACAGTGAGTATAGGAAAGAGCGGAGTTTGCATTGTCACATAAATTTCAAATATTTCATCACACAATGACTGAAAATAGTAATTAAAGGGATAGAGGATATATTATGCAAATTTCTGTGAATCACATGTAAATAAATCAAATTCTAGTTAGTTAAATAATACTAAAGCTGATTCTAAAGTACAGTAAACTAACTTACTTTACAAGCATTTTATTTTTCCAGAGTAGAAAAATTATTGTGAATATGTAAAAATTGGATCTTCCCTTATTCAAAAATTTAGAAAAATAAATCACCATGTAGTCAGTCAGAAAGGGCTGAAAGCAAAAATAAAGATCTTCAAAGATAAGTTGGTTTACAGTATACATATGTCATTTTGGGACATTCATGCCAATTTAGGAAGGTTTCAACTAACAAGCTATTCATTTCATATCTGACTAATTGGTGTTAACACTACTTTCAGCACTATTGTGCAATTTGTGGCGGTCAGTTTTTATTGGTGGAGGAAGCCGGAGTGCCCAGAGAGAACCACCTACCCTTGGTAGGAAAACTGACAATCTCAGGATATATGCCTATTACTTACGAAAATATCCAGGCCTGTTATGCCATTATCTGTTATAGCTATATTAATTTCTGCTATTCCATTTGTTGGTGTTACTGGTGCTGGTGAGGCAACTGCACCTGTAGCACCTGATATAGGATTTACTGTAAAGTGAATAGGTTTCGCAGATTTAACTGCTGTTCCATCATAATGCATTGCTGCCACCTGCAGATTGAAAACAAAGCAAAATTTAAATTTTATTACAATTTCTCCAATGATCCTTATCAATTACACAAGTGATTTTTTTATTCATAAATTTAATTAGTACGCAAAAAATATTTAGTCATAACATCCATAATTGGAGCACTTTTAAAATACATTTCAATATTGGCTTGTTGATTTACCAATAAAAAAAATTACAGATAAAATTTATCACTTTATATTCCTGAGAGTCAAAATAAGTATAAAACAACCATTTTTGTTGGTTAGTTTTTTTAGATGAAAAGAAAAAAAGATTATATCAAATCAACATGAGAAATGTATGTTTGAACTAAATTATAGGGCAAAATAAGACATCATTGATAATTTTTTTTAAACTTTTCTTGCCCTGCAAATATGAAGAAAAAAAAGTTTATAAATACCTGAATACTCAGAGTAGAATCTGGTTTAAACGTCCTGACAATATCTCCAACCCACTGTAACCTTATCCTGGAACTGAATATTACAGTACTAGCGTAGCCTTCCTCCGTCATCATAAAGAACCAGTCATAAATACTGACATTAAACTGTAACTCAAAATCCTCTAATGTGACACACTGTGGGTAAAACCTTCTCACTTCCCGTCGTATTTCTTCCATGTTAAATTCAAAGAATATTGGTCCTTTTACCTATTAAATGTAAATCATAGAGTGGATTTCTTTCTACTACAATAATATGTTTATTTACTTTCCATTCCCAGGTTATTTCATTTGAGTTAATAGGTACCACACACTTTGACTAGATTTGGATCGTTTGATTTTCATAAAATTTTGACAAAATATACTAGTCAACAAAAGAAACGATACACAAGTTTGAACTCCCAATTTATCATAAAATATAATAAACAGGAAAAACTGTTAAATTATCCAATGAAAAATATTCATTTGTGAAGCAAATGCATATGATTAAAAGAATCTGACCAAATTGGAAAGTTAGAAAATACTGTGTTATTGAACACAGGGGTCAAATTTATTTTGCGGAAAATGACAAAAGTCTGCACTTAATTTCGAAGATGAGAATTAAGTATTCAAATATCTGCAAAGGCATTCAAAATTTTAAGCATACCATGTTTAAGTTTAAAGTTCTATTATCGATTTTTTTTAATTTTGGGTGAAAATACGATTTTCGAAATAACAAAAATTCCCAAAAAACAAATTCTTGTATTTGCCTTAAATCAATGGTTTTGATAAGAAAATAACACTCTGTAAATATTAGACCAATTGGGCAATTACTTACCTTGGTACAGTGTATCCAATTTCATTATACATGTATATGGAAAATACATTACCTTGTATCGTTTCTTTTGTTGACTAGTATATTTACTTTAAAGTGTTGACAAGAAAATAAAAGTTTCAAGAAATTTCAGCCACACAATTTACATGAATAATTTTATTGGACATTTATTTCGTTGTTGTCACATTAATGCATAGCATACATCGCCATTTATTCATAACTTGATATTTTGCAGATACCTTTATTACAACATAAAGTTAAAAACATAAAATCTCAAATTATTGAGATTAAAAGTCTAATTGATATTTTTAGCGTTAATTTCTATTACATATATGAAGTTATTCAATTATCCATTTGAAAAAAGCTGTGATATTTTGTTTCAATTCCATAGTTGTCTCATTGGCACTCTTACCACGTCTCCTTATTTTTAAATTTAAAATTTCCATCAACAGCTGATTCTTTCTCTTCAATTGATTACTGTGAATTCATTATTATTCGTTGGATACCAACTTTCTAGGGTAGAGGTGAACCACAGATTTAAATGTTCAAAGAATGACACATTTTCTATAAGGTTGTATGCAGACTTTGACAAAACCATGAAATTAAAATATCCATCGAAAATGCAAGTTTTCCTCAATCCACGAAAATTGGCATCCACGAAAATAAATGAATTCACAGTGTGTGATTTTTGTATTTTAAGGTAGACCAGTACTGTAAATTCAGAAATTATTGCATGTATTTATTATTGCGATTTTTGAAGAATGAACAAAAATGAGATTTTAAGTATTGTGATTTTAGGAAAAGCTACACAAAGCTATATGTACAAGATATCAGAATGCAAGTTCTTATTATTGCGATACTCAAGGAGTCGCATTATTCGCAATAATAAAAACCTCGCAATAATTTCTGAATTTACATTATATGTAAGAACTCAGAACTACTGCAGATAATAAATATCATACTTACATAAGGGTAAACTTGACGTAACATGACAGGAGTTATTTCAGACTTGTTGTAATATACTGTAGGATTCTGGTAACAAAGTGAACTTGGTGGGTATACACTAACAACAACTGTTCCATTTCCTTCTGTTGGGCGACCAGTGGTAAAACTTTATATAGAGAGAATAAAAAATAGTTTGATTATATTATGGTCTAACTTTTGAGCCATACAGGAACATATATAACAAGAATGTGTCCATAGTACACGGATGCCCCACTTGCACTATCATTTCTATGTTCAGTGGACCGTGAAATTGGGATTAAAACTCTAATTTGGCATTAAAATTAGAATGATCATTTCATAGGGAACATGTGTACTAAGTTTCAAGTTGATTGGACTTCAACTTCATCAAAAACTTTAACCTGAAGCAGGACAGACGGACAGACACACAACAGAACAGACTAAAAAACATAATGCCCCTAGGTGGGGCATAAAAAGAATAAATGAAAACTCCATTTATGATGCTTTCAAATGCCTTTATGATTCTACTCACTGAGTTTAAGAAGATTATCATAATTACTCTTATTTTCAGTCAACAACATGGAATACATTTTAACAAAAGTGACAAAAAATTAGATTTTGAAAATTCAGTACTCATAAAAATAACTATGAATTTATACTGATTTCATGCTCTTAAGACTTACTTTGCATTTACAATTCCTCCAATGGTTCTCTGATTGTCCATAATATATGGTTTGACTGTTACATTCACATCAAATCTTGGATCCCCTGAAATATCATGTACAAAAATATTCCCATTAATGAAACACACTTTATTCATTGAATAAGACCATATGAACCTTAGAAACGATGTAGTATATTATTAAATAGTTACTATAATACATTTTTGATGAAACTGGATCACATACCTAGTTCTACTGATTGTTACTAGATAAGCACATGAACAGAGTGAGACTATATCTAATGAAAAATTAGAGTAATAAGAGAGTAAAGTGACATATTAAGGTAGATTTTTTCCAACTACCCAAACCACTTGGTCAACATTATCATTTTAAGGATTAACAGTATGGATAATCATATGTTATGTTTTTAAGTCATAAATTAATACAAATTGTTATTATGGTCATCGTCAATAGGTCTCTTCAAATACATTACTGTTATTTCAGTTCTAATGCAATATTAAATAAACTGCTTCGCTGAGCGCAGCTAGATACGCCCGCAGAGGTCCAACCCTGAACAGTTGGGGTAAAAATGGACACAATATTCAAGCTTGATTCAGGTCTGAATTTGGATTGTAATTAAATATTTGACATATTATAGGTTTCTGAATAAATGTAGTCAAAGAACTTGAAATTGGTTATATGAATTGAATTTATAATATCCATAATATGTCCCGTAAACGGGCGTATAAAAAGTATATCAAAATAAAAAGATTTGAAATATTCAGAATTATAAGAAATCCAAAGCAATTGTGCAACATTATTGTCAATGACCACAACAACAACAGTGGAACTGAGAGCAGATGTAATTCAATCAAAAGTGCATTACATGTCATATTGCATTTGAATGATTAGTACTGAAAAAACTAAAATTTACTCATCTTCAAAGTTGAAGAATAATATATTTTTTTTTTAATAATTTTGCAATCGATACATCTTTTTTAAATATATTTAAACTTACAATATTCTTCTACTAAAAAGTACTGGTTGTATCTTGTTCCCTGGAGAATAAAAAAATATTAATGTTAAAGATTTCTGCAAAGTGTTTACAGCCTCAGATTGTGAGCGCAGATTACATAGTTAAATTAAAAAGAGTTTATTATCTTGTGATTATCAAACCTTTTCAGGTGGAAAACTTGGACAAAGGGAGATAACTCTTCAGATGAAAATAATGTGTGTTACTAAGAAGCTTAGTATGTATATATATGAAAAAGGTTGACACAAACATCCCAATGATTTTTAAGAGTTGTGCCCCTTAGCATAGCAGTCAAAATTTCAAAATTTGGAAAGATGTCTTAACAAAGACATAAATATGACAAAATAACTTCAGCAATTATAAAAAATTTCAGTCAAGTTGCAATTAAAAAAAAATTACTTTACAAAGACAGTTTCCAAATGTGAATGCAAAATATGATCTAATAAACATAGAACTCAGATTCCACATAAAATAACATAGCATGAAATTTTCCCAGTATATGTACATTACCTTTTTGATTTCTTAATACACATGAATTTAAAACAATTTTAATATTATGGCATGAAAATTTTAGTCTATTTTAGCTTTTGGATTTCTAAACATGGAGATGTATATTTAAAACATTGTCAACATTACTAAATATTGTAAATATAAATCTAAATATAAATATACGTACAAATGCATCTACAACTATGGACCAATTACCATAATTGGGCTGATCTGACAGTTCAAAACTCTGACTAACAAGACCTGTAAAAAAAGTGGAAATCTTTCATTTAAAATCATCTTGAACACAAATACATTCAATAGCTTCAGCAATAAAGTTAATCTGACCTCTCATTGCTTATGTTTAAAAGAAGAATTCATGCCACACTATAGTATATGAGCTGTGTCAGACAGAAATCGACCGTATGCAAGTGCATCTCTACATGTACATGTATAAGACTTTGATTGATTTTGGAACATTTAAATACGAAATAAAAGATGAATTTGGGTCTGTTTGGTAGGGTTTTTATATCAACTCTATTTTTAAACAGTTACAGACTTTGCATCAAGTTTTTTTTAAACCTGAAATAAGTTAACAGATGTATTGATATTCAGTTGCATAAGGTGGATTTCTATCCGATGCAGCTCATATATTAAAATAAGGAGATATGGTATGATTGTCAATGTATCACTCAGCCATATATTCATGAGCATTCCCCCAATTCAGGAACCTCATCAGTGGTTGTCTTTTGTCACATTTGAATATTTTTTTGGTGAATCTGTTGTTGATGGTAATTCTCTGATAGTTTTTGATCAATTTATTTACATTTTTTTTAGAACAGGGATGATTAAGAAGTTTTTGACAATCCCTCAATTTAAATAATAAGATTCAGTAGAAACTTCCTGGTTTGGGTAGGTTTTGTGACAGAGAAAACAATATTCTAACATTTTTGTCAATACTTCTCACAGTTTTACTCTGCTGCCTAATGGAATTTTCAATTCTTTTAAATTATTCCACATTGTTTACGGCCTTGTTCTAAAATCTTATAACTGACATATACATATCTAAAATACTTTACTTATCATGCTAATATGAAAGGACCGTACTTTTTTTAGGTTTAAGAGTTTGAAGATAACTTTCGGAATCAATGCTACATGTTGCAATCAAATTTCATAAGTGTATATTATTTTTTTTTCTCTTTTCTTCATTTTTACCTCCTGCATTTGTCTGTACAGCCAACCATCTTCTTACAGGAAAACCTGTTGGATCCTAAAACAAATATAATTATATCAATGTAGTAAGTAGTATGATCTCATCATCATTACTTTTTACTGAACACAAATCGAAAAAAATTATAAAGCTGGCAAAGCATGTGGTTGGTATGGAGTCTGAAAAATGTGTCCTGGTAGGATGATTCATCTTCCTGCAGACTACTTTGAAAGTTAGCATGTTGAAAATCTGACTCTGCATGTTTGTTTTAAAAAAAGAAGGGTATATTCATATTCAATTAACCATATCTTCCTGATTACATGTAATATTTGCTGTAAGGTGTTCAGCAGTCATAAATATCTTATAAAAATAGTTTTCAATGGGTAACATTCTCCTAGATTTAGTGGGTACTATGAAAATTAGTATAAGTTATATATATATATCTTTACTTACATGAACATATATGGTCATACTCCCATATTTTGGCATTAAATTTGGTAAGATTGGTACCACTCTGAAATGCACTGAAATAAGAAAAAAACATAATTTCTTGAAAATAATGCTTATCAATACCAAATACTGTACACAAACTTATTTTTCATTGTTGCTTTTTATCATGCTGAGCGCTTCCTAAATTTTTATAATTTTGTCGATCTTATCAGGTACTTTTTGTTCTTTTTGGCACTTTTACTCTAAATATATTACATTTGAAACTTTTGGATTTCCAATACTTGATTTTGAGCACCACATTTTCTATAAATACACATATGGTTTATCTGTAACTTGTAATTTTGTTTGGTCATTATATTTTACTTCTAGATCTACTTACCTGTCTGACTTTGTCTATAAATAGGTTTACTGAGCTGTATCAACAATGAAGCCTGTTTAGGGCTAAATTCTAATCTGGTCTCGTTGAAAAATATATTCCCACTATTACTTCCATATTCACTGCCTTCCACTCTTAAAATATAATTTCCTTCTTGAGCATTGCCAGGCATCTAAAAGAAAAATATTTTTATTTAAATTTGTATAAATAATTTCTTTCACTCCTGCATTTCAGGACAGCCATATATTGCACATTTCCATAAAATTTGCTTGATCCCAATTTTGATTGATGGATCTCTTATGTCATTTTGATAAATGTATCATTGTCCCATCCTAAAGAATAAAAAAAGTAAACACTGTTTAAGGGTGTATAGGCAAACAAAATTCACTGTTAAATTTTATTTCTACCAACTCTTTTGTGAAGAGGTCCATTCATATTAGTAATTACAAATATGTAAAACATGTATTGATATAGGGTTCTAATTTGTTACCAGGTCAGAAATTTAAATTTAAAATGTTGTGTAAGTAATTTTGGTATTCAAACATTGTATGTTAAACAGGAATTTCAAAATATCATAAACCAACTTTATCTATGTAAATCAAATTTTTTTGCTTTAAGCCCTGCTTACCAACATCACAATTTTCTAATTTTTGCTATGTATATTTTTAAGATAAGGTTCTAGTTTGACATCATTGTGACGATTTATATTGCCGTTATTTTCTTAGAGAAAATTGCAAAAATTAGTTTGTTACATGTAAGTACACATTTTACTTGGAAAGTATTGCATAGAACAGTTTTTAACATCAGAATCATGCTAACTCTTTAAAATTACTTTTAATGAAAGATAGATCTTTGGAGATTTTAGTGTAAAAATAGTTAAAACTTTGACCTTTTTGAAAATCCAAATGTTCATGGTTTGCTTCAAGGGATTTAACAATGCTCCATTTCTCTGTTATTTTTGTGCTTTGTTGTAATGTTACACATTATCAAACATTTTGAGATTGGCATAATAATAAGCAAAACAGAAAGTGGAAAGAAGTGTTGTCAGATTCAAGTAGCGGATCCAGGGGGTGTTCCGGGGTTGGAAATCCCACCTTTTTTTTGACGATCAATGCTTTTGAATAGGGAAATATGGTTGAACCCACCCCTGGATTCTCCATATTAACTAATAGTGGACACAATGTCTGTATTTCAATCTGACAAATTGTTTGAAAATTATTTTTTAATCAGATTTTTCAGATCTTTAAATATTAACTTAAGAAGTTTTGTTTTAAACTATTGAATTAATTTCTTTTCTATTGATATATAAAAATACATAAAATATAGTAAAGAACACATTTCAAAATTTTAATGTATGAAATTTAAAAATTAGATACCCTCATTTGCATTATTCTGCTTCCTGGACGATCGAACATTAATTCCGATCCTGCATACATCACTTTTCCTTCAACCACGGATATCTTTACATTAACTTGCTGATATTCTAGACGCAGAATAGTCACAAAGACTTGAATGACCATACTTGGCCTGATTCTTTTTGGCGCCACCACCAGGAAGGTGCTATAAATAGAAAGAAAAAAATGTTCATTTGTTCAACAAATAAAAGAGAAAATATTAAATCCAATATAAACAAGGGGCCCTAATCTAGAAGAACCTAAGGTGCTTTAAAAAATAAATTATCTTACATTGGTTCACCAATTAAAAAAGAACAAAAATTCCAATAAAGACAGAGTTTGGTCATTTGAAATATTTCAGAAAATCCAGCATTACAAACAGGGAAACAGTTAACAAATCTTACAATGAATTAAAGTCCTGAAACATGTATCTTCCTTCTGTTTGACTTTCAATATTTTCTAATCTTAGGAACAACACTTTTATTGCTGTTCTTAATCTCAATGTCATAGCGAAGCAAAACATTATACCTCAGTGCAAGATCAAAATGCTCCTCTTTGACTGTCAAAATGACTAAATCAGCTATCTTAGTATAACAGAGATGCCAGTTTTTGCTGCTTGTGCTAAAACATTACTTGGTAAATTCAGTAGTAAAGTCCAAGGTTCTTAACTGTATACCAAAATAAAACTGCATTGTTCAAATGTCTTTTTAGTTTTTAGTGTTGCTGGGCTTAATGCCTCTTGTTTTATACCCCACACATTTGTTCTATTCACATATTGTGAAATTCTCATCTATACAGAAAATTTTCCCTTAAACCATGCTTATTTTCAAAATGATTAAGACATAAAAAGAAATATAACTTACGGGGCTCTATCCATCTTGTATCCATCAGTGTTTGTTATAACAGTGTCTCTTGTTTGTGTCCATCCTGTCTGCACCAGGACAGACAGAAGCAATAGGTATACCAGCATTTTATGAAAACATCTAAAATTTGAAATGTACATGTATTATAATTTAGTAATTTATGTCATACAGAGAAATTTCATGTTATTCCAAACAATTAATAAAATTTTTTGAAATGTATGCACCACTGTGGAAGTCTAATTTTTCTGTCTAGTAAAGTAAGTGGTTATTATATAATACACATTTATGAGAATTGCCCCAACTTGATTCACCCTTACTATTTGAGATTAAACAATAGGATTAATGGAAATAATCGAAGCCTTTCGACGAGATTGACAATTCAAAAGACCTGTCTTGAACAAAATGATGAGGCACGTAATAAAGCCTTCCCATTGCCATGAAAAAGGGAATTATAGTTATCTCGTAGTGATCCATTGCAAACTCATACCACTAAAAGCAAACTCGTACCACGGTTAATTTGTACCATTGCAAACTCGTACCAACTTATGTAAAATGGTGTTAAATGTTGAATATATATTTAATTTTAACTAAATAACTTATGTCTGTAAAAAGTATATAATTTGAAAGTCACAATGACAAATGATTGTTCCTTGGCTAATTGGATGAAAAAACAAAGAGTTAGTTTGTTTTAATGTTTTTTGTGTCATGTTTAATTGTGTCTTGACTAGTATCCATGAGAAAGTAACAAAGAATAAGTTTAATTTTGGTGCTTAATTGCCGGCAATTTCATCAACCTTCTTGTACATGTAATCAACAAAACATCAAGTATTACGCTATAATTTGTTCAAACACATACACCAGATTATATACACCAGATTATGATTCAACAATTTCATCAACATTAACATACACAAACTATTACACAATAAATATTAAAATGTTCTCACTATCCCATAGCATTAAAGTGTGAGAAATGGGTCTTTGCGATGACTAAGTATTATGAACTTGTATTTTGATAAAAGACATTATTCAATTATTTCCAAGCTATCAAATTAAATAACACCAATCATAATTTAATTAACTACAGACATAATCATACAATTACAGGAATGTAATTTATTAATTAGAATGGTAATTAATAGAAAGTAATTTGTAAGATAACAAACAATTCAATTTTAAGTCTATGATACTAGTAATTAAGAAATTCAAGGAAATCTTTTTACTGATATTAGTTTGCATGGTACGAGTTTACATTGGTACAAGTTGACTTATAGTGGAACGAGTTGACAAAGTACGAGTTTGCAATGGTACGAGTTGACTTGGTACGAGTTTGCAATGGTACGAGTTGACTTGCTTCCAAAAAAGGGTATAAAACACTATAGGAAAAACACTTTCAAGAAACAGTGGCATGTGGGCATGATACCATCAATTGGTAAAAGGGGATGATGCCACAATATGCTATCTTGCTTTAAATTAAGATCTTTCTATGCTTCTGTACCTATGAAATAAACATTGGCAATCATACCAGATCTCCTTATTTTTACATATAGATGTATTTTTGATTATTAAATGATATGAGCAAATCAGCCCTAATATGGTTAAATCAGCATGTGCAATACTGATGATGTTGCCCTGTCGATATAAATCAAGAGTTAATATTGCTTTTTCAGACAGGGCCAATACGGAAAAAACAGGACCAATGCGGAAAAAAAGCTGTATTGGCCCATGGGCTAATACGGAACGTTCACTTCCGGTTTCAATTTTCTTACGCCTTACTTAACTTGGGACGTATCGTTATGCATAAAAAAACATTTGCATTATATTGTTTTAACTTAAAATCATAAAATAAAAAGTTTAAATGATGTTCAGTGTTTTGAAACTTCTTGAATTTTCACAGCCTTTTCGAGTACGACTTTCGATTGTTGACACTGTTTCATTTCCGTTGATCAATCATCAGAACGCAGACGATCCAAGAGTAAGAAAAAATAAACTGTCTGATTTATTCTTCCCAGCTACTTTATATTTGCTAGATAAAATGAATTGTAATAGCATAATATTAAGTACTTTGACGAGAATTCAGAAATTACATCTGACAATGTTGACAAAAAATCCATGGACGTGAATGCGAAAAGACGAAGTTCAGATATGAAATTCTGTATCTTCTTCATGGTAAGTTTCTTCGTGTATTCTAATTATAAGAATTAAAATCATTTAATAAAAGTGTTATGAACTGGCTGTTTCTGTATTGGCCCTCTTATAGATTCTCAATCAGCTGTATTAATTGGCCCTCGACTCTTCGAGTCTCTGGTCCAATACAGCTAACCTGGAATCTATAACAGGGCCAATACAGAAACAGCCAGTTAATAACACTATAGTAACTCCCCAAAATAATCTGTATTTGAATTTTCCTTGGAGTTCAGTATTTTGTTATTCAACTGTTTCTGTCAAAAAAATCACCCACAATAGTGATATTTAACTGAATAACATGTTTAACACAGTATTATTGTCAAAAACTACTAATTTCTGATTAAATGAACTCCAGGAAGTAAACCGGAAGTGCCTTTTCTCAGGTGAAACCTGCTAATAACATTTATTTAAACTATCACCTGTTCTAATTAAGTGTTTCAAACTGAGATATTTAACTAAATACAATTATCCTTCGTTGCAACGATAATAATAACATGCCACTGTTATTATTGTGATTAATTCTACGGAAATGGCGGTTCAGTTATATACATTTCAAAAAGCACACCTGTAAACACAGGTGAACAGGATAACTACAGGTGTATGGATTTTTTTTTCTCTATAATGACTTTCATTGTTCTATACAAGATATATTTTAAATTGAAAATAGTCTTCAAAGACGTACTCACCTGTAAGAGTTTTCTAGTTTTCGGTTACGAATACCTGAGTTGTGACTAAAAGGTCAAGGTAAAATGCAGCCTCGTTTCAATTTTCCTTCGGAATTTCCAGGTCCAGTCAGAGTAAAAAATACGCGCGAAATTTGATTTTGTACGAGGATGGCATTTGATTTTGGTAACGTACATTTGAAAAATAGATACAAAAAGAGCACTTTTTAAAACTGAAAACAGATCAAATGGAGGAAATATGCATCTTTGATGAGTTTTAATGTAACAGTTATATCAGAAGTGAGAGTCTGGATGGGGCTTCTTAATTTCTGTATTCTTTAATTTTTTATACCATTTTTCTCTATTCTTTATAAATTTTGCATGTTATTCTCTATTCTTTATATTTTAGCACTCCACTATTCTCCATTCTTATTTTTTTGGCCCGTTTTTTTGCAAATTTTGCCCATTATTCTCTATTCTGTAAACCCCATCCATAATATATTGTTAGTATAATTGACCCAGCTAGTAAAATAATCTTGGACTATTATACTAACGTAAGTATAATAGTCCCAGATTAAATGGACTTCTGGTAATAGTTTATACACCACAGTACAGTAGTGAATAAAAATGTTACAAAGTTCAAGTCGTAAAAAATCCACCTATTAGAAAAATATTCATAGTGTGACCAATAGCTGGTTCAATCCGCTTCATTTTGACTCTGCTTGATAAGGCAATATCTGTTTTTTTTTTAATTTTCTAAAGTAAACTTAAGAACTTGAGATTATCTACACACATCTGGGAATAGAGTATTGACTAGTCAATATATCATGTTCCATCATACATCAAGTTACTATGATTTATATAACCATTATGAACACCCTCGTTTAATGACCTTGTTTTTAATAATAAACAAGTTCAATTAAGGAAAGTTCAGGAGTGGGAACTCACTGTCTTTTGATTTCTTTAGTTACCTTAAAAATCATTTTATCTGAATTATTTAATTTACTCCTAAAGATACAAAAAAAAACAAACGATCTCTTGCACAGCCACAACCCTCAAACACCCTTTCAAAACGTTATTGGATCAGCGTTTTATTTAGTCATGCAGATACGAAGTTTAGCATCTCAACCCAAATTGCCAACTGTGAGCTCTCTATATTTTGTCCTCACTTGGTATTTGATTCCTGCTAGTTTCATGATAACAAGTCCCTTTTAACACAATTACAAGATATTATCATTATGAACACAGAATAAATCGAATGAGTGAGACGGAGCGGTATTGGCTTAAAAAACTAATTTGCAGCAACTTTAGGGTGGTTCTCATGTGACTTGTTGCAAGTAAGCATATCTGACCCTACCAAAATAATCTCATTGGTAGATTTTCTATCCAACCCTTCCTCCATATGGATAAAAATTAACTTATTGATTTATTGGTGAATTTATTCCCTTCCCAAATTCGACGGAGATTTTTCGCTACTAGACATTGAATAAGAAAACAATAACATGTAGTCATACTTTTAAAGAGAGGAGCAATATACCATAGAATATCCAAACTCTTAAGTCGGTGACAAACTGACAACGACATACATGGCAAAACACGAAAAAAGAACAAAAGACAAACAGTATACAAAACTAACGACTGAGCAACACTAACCCCATGGGGGTGATCTTAGGTGCTACGTGATATGAGAATATCTGTCGTTTACTTGCTAGTCACAACCTTGTTAGACGGAGTGAACAGTATGTCAGTACTTTTAATACTGCAATTTTAACAGTTTGTGAAGGTAAAAGTTGTAAAAAAGCAAACACTTCCTTTGCATTAAAATCCACATACTGTATATTGAAGAATGATGAGGTGATTTTTAACTACTCTTCATTGAAGATCCAAAATCAGAAAATTAAATTTTGTCGAAAATTTCTGGAATTTTATAATGGAAGATGAATGTATAAAATCTGAGACTACGTAACTATACCAGTGATAGAATGAAATTTCAAAGATAAAAAAAGACCAACATCATAATTTTTCAAACAATATTGCATATGTTACATGATTTTGTACATGTAGTAATATTTAGCACCAAAGAACACCCCATAACACATCTTTGTATCGGAATGACAATTTACGCCTGCTTAAATATTCGTTTTCATGAAGAATGTGAATTTTAGTGAAAAAAATAAAGACTTTTTGAAAATTGCGCTGGTGTGAAAACTGTACTAATCAAACCATATAAGAACATATCGTAATCTTCACTGAAGCAAACATGCTGCATATATTTCTTCCATTGCAGCTCAAATGAATCACATTTTCCTCTCATGATTTGTATTCAAATTTCAAACCCGTGTGAATCTAGTCCATATTAAAGTCAAAGCCACTTTCCGTTGTTTTTTGTTTGTTTTTTTAGTAATTATAATTTAGTTTTAAACAATTTTTCGTCATTCAAATTATCAAAAAAACTTCCAAAAGATTCTTATGAAAATCTCCTTACAGCACATATATATATAGAGAGATTTGGAAGATATTCATACGGTTTTAAACTAGCAAAACTTCCCTAAATTTACAGCCGGATGCAATTTACCTTATAAACCTTGAGCCAGAAAAAGAATCACCGGAAATACATCACTTGATGAAAATCGTCGTTTATGAAACATAACTACTAGTAGAGCGTATATGACAAATTTGACAATAATATTTGTATATTCCGAGTTCGGAGACATACCAAATATCTACCGAGGGAACAACTCTAGAGCAGGCTAGGACGTGACAAAGTAAACTTTTCAAAATGTTATATTATATTTCGTATTTTGTAAATAGTAAATTTTAAGTTATGTTACAGATATACTTTCTTCCCAATAATCAAAATAAGAAATATAACACGTTTATTACAATAATGTCTATGTTATCTTTAATCAAAGGTAAAGGCTTTAAACGGTAAATTTACATATGGAGCATAATCTGCTTCCCATTCCGGAGCACATGAGATCATACCTGTTTTTGAACTGTTGCGGTTCGTGTTGCTCAGTCTTTAGTTCTATATTGTGTTTTGTATACTGTTGTTTGTCTTTTGGTCGTTTTTCGTGTTTGCCATAGCACTGTCGGTTCGTTTTCGATTTATGTGTTTGAGCCAGCAAACATGTTTAACATCGCAACATTCTCTAAGTGACTGTCCTATTAAGTGTTACCCTTGACCGTCCGTTCGTCACATTTTCGTTTCATCGATCACTCTAACTTAAGTTTTCCTCATCTAAATTTTATGAAACTCACACAATGCTAATAACCAAAACTCGCAGACAGAGTTCGAATTTGGGCAGTGAGTCAATTACTGTTCTAGAGTTATGCCCTTTTATACCTAGGAAAATTGCAAAATTTGTTCGTTTCAGTACTCTTACTTAAGTTTGCATTATGCAAATTTTATGAAACTCATACACAATGCTAAGAACTAAAACTTGCAAACAGAGGTCGAATTTGAGCATTGAATCACCTACTGTTTTAGAGTTATGGCTCTTTATAACTTGGAAAATTGAAAAGTTGTTCGTTTCCGCACTCTAACTTCAGTTTGCCTTATTTAAAGTTTATGAAACACATACACAATGCTAAGCACAATTTTCAGATTTTTCGTTCAGGAAAAAAAAGTGTGATCTTCACTTCACCTCTATTAAGGTCAAACATGCTTATTTGGAAAGCTAACAAAGAGATTAGAGGTAAAAGAACAAAAGCATTATCCAAAAGATTATTGGAACCTTGTTAATGTTTGGATTCAGTGAGATTGACTTTAAAATTACCCCTGGTGAACTCCAAAAAGCCCTGAGGCAATTAAAATGTGGGAAAAGTCCAGGTCAGGCTAGACACTATTACAAATGAAATGTTAAAAGTTTCACAGAGCTATATGCAAGATTGCTTACTAAAACTTTTTAATGCCATACTTCTATTTGGCATTTATCCAAGTAAATGGTCTGATAGTTACATTACTCCTATATTCAAATCTGATAACCCACAGAACCCTGAAAATTACAGAGGTATTGCCATCAATAATAGTCTTAGCAAACTTTTCAATACAATTCAGTATAACAGACTTGATAAATTTCTATCTGATAATAATATAAATAAAACTCAAATAGGTTTTTCTAAGAAAGCTCGCACTTCGGATCACATTTTTGTACTAAATGTCTCATAGAAAAATATGTTAAAAGAGGCAATTTCAAGAGACTTGATACTTTGTGCACATTCTGCAAAGATTCAATGGTGTATGGAAATAAATGTGAAGAAAACAAAGATTATTATATTCAATAGGAGTGGTAGACTCCTTAATGAAGATTTCAAGATAGGAAATAATTCTATCGAATGTGTTAAACAATACAAATATCTTGGCATAGTCATCCCATATACTTTAATGAAGCCAGGAAACAATTATTCCAAAAAGGTCAAAAGGCCAGTTTCAAACTGTATAAAGATTTGAAATCATCAAATCCTATTAAAACTCTTTTGCATTTATTTGATCATTGTATACAGCCAATTGTAACGTATGGTTGTGAAAATTGGGGTGTTATCAACATTACTCCTAAAAGGAAAAAAATATCCCTTTATGACATATTTAAAGATTGGGAGTTTGAGAAGCTAAATTAAAAATTTTGCAAGTATATTATTGGTGTTACAAAGATGTGCACAAACGTAGCAGTCCTGTCTGAACTGGGTAGATATCCTCTTTATATAAATTTGCTAACACATATGTTTATGTATTGGCATAGACTAGAGAATTCCCAATCTGATTTATTGAAAAGTGCTTATGCTGAGTTAAAAATGATTGAGAGTAAAGCTCAAACTATCTCTAATAATTCATGGCTCTCTTATATCATTTTCTACAGCGAAAAATTGGGTATTGACCTAAATATATGTAAAAATTAAGGCAAAAATAAATTTAAAAATTTACTGAAAAAACAGCTCAAATTAAATTTTCAAAATGATTGGGAGAAAATGCGAGATTTTTATTTGCAGAATCAAGGAAAATTGGACACTTATTTTTCATTCAAAAGGTCATTTGACTATGAAAATTATTTAGATTTAAAGCACCCCCAAAAACATTTGTTAACAAAATACAGACTCAGCAATCACTGTTTAAGAATAGAAACTGGCAGACATAGATATAAACGTTTTATCAATGTATGTGGTAAATATGAAATATTACCTCGACGTAAGAGGATATGTTTATATTGTAATATAAATTCTATTGAAAATGAAATGCACTTTCTTCTGGAATGCCCTCTTTACAATAATCTCAGAAGAGATATGACTGATTATATCCAAAAATACCCCAGTTTAGTTAATTCAAACAGAAATGATCTTTTTACATGGGTCATGAGTAATGAAGATAGCAGTTTTTTTTATCTATTTTATGTGCATACCTTGATAAAGGCCTGCAACTTAGAAAATCAGAAAATTAGTTAAATACTCTAATAGATAGCAAAATTATCTCCCCTTGACCACTGACCCTTTCCTCATGCATTTGAACAATTATTTTATGTTTCTTTAATCACTCTGTAATGTTTATGTCATATTGTTATTAATGTTATGCTCTTAATGGGCCCGTTAATTTGGAAAAATAAAAATATTGTATTGTATTGTATTATTGTATTATTCAAGAACGGGGAAATTCACTGGACACAACAGAACTTATCAGAAAACTTATTACATAAAAATTCAGAACAAAACTGTGAAAATATGACAATAGCACACAGCACAAAAATACCTAAGACTAGAACAATAGAACTCTTTAAAACTAGCAGTGACATCAAATGCTCTCAAAAAGTATTTTCACGTAGTTTAAGTAAACTTGGGCCGGAGCATTCGTTTCCTCTCACACATTTTTCTTTTATTCTCGTTTGAATTGTTTTACACCTGTCATTTTGAAGCTTTTTATTGCCTACTATGCGGTATTGGATTTGCTTATCGTTGAAGGCCATACGGTGATCTATACTAAGACTATAGTTGTTAACTTCTATGTCATTTGTTCTCAGGTGGAGAGTTGTCTCATTGGCAATCATACTACCTCTTCTTATTTTTATATTGATAATCCATTTTAGTATCTTCCGCCTCTCTTTTGCTCTACTAATAAAAGTGGCTAATCTACATGGACAACTGCTGACTCGTGGATGAATTTTACTTTCTTGCATACTTATGCTTAATGGATCAATACTTTTTTTAAATGATGATTTATAGCGCAAAATCTCTTAGAATTGCTTTATGAACCACATCCCCTTTCATTCATACAACGTTTACATATCAAGCTTTGTGACTCTTATATTTTGTAAAGAGAACGACTTTTAAAAAAAACGTCCTAGTGCAACTGATTAAAATACACATCATGTGTTCAAGCTTTGCTTACAATTAAGGATCTGACAACACTACGTTTTACTGTCTATTCGGGTACTTATAACATCAGCCAATGGAATTTCATCCTTCAAATTTTTGAAGGTGTGTATTAATCCGACAAGACCAGAGGTTCCCGAAAGATCTTTAAAACATACATAGATTTTCAAAAAAATATAAGAGACCTGATCCAACGACAACAACTGAACTACTGGCTCCTGACTTGGGACAGATGCAAAGAATTAAGCGGGGTTAGTTTGTCAACTAGCTCGTTCAAAATCCGGCTAAGCAAGAAGGACTTTTTCAAAGTAATGTGTATTCATATTCATATCACACTAACATGTGGGGCCTCGGTGACCGAGTGGTCTAAGTAGTCGAACTACTGTATCAATAGCCAGTTAACACTGAGGTTGAGAGTTCGGATTCGGCACGTGGCAGCTTCACTCGATTCCAACCTTAATTGACTAGGATTGTCAGTTTTCCTACCGAAGGTCGGTGGTTCTCTCCGACTCACTGTGTCTAAACTACCCCGGCAAAAAATGTTTGGACTCAATAGTATCTAATATCCGATACGGTGACGGACCATCAACAGACAGAGAAAAGGTAGGATTTCTGTTTATTTATTTGTTGTTTTAATGATATTGAAGAATATACATACACATATAACTATTTTCGATTGTGAGACGAAATATTTTCTACAACCGTTCTAGATTAATGGAGAAATAAGTAAAAAGGCACACCAAAATGGTGAATTGAGTGAACCTTGCCTCGAATTTGTTCAATTTCTCTTTAAATCTAGCACATTGTACGGAAAAAAAGGTACGGAAAGAATGATATTAACACGGAGATTGCAAGACTAGTCACTATGAGCATCTCAATATTAGTATTTCTGTGCATGGAACGAAAGACATGTCATGTCAAAATTTCACAAAGCAGACCCGGTTTTGTCATAGACAATAATGCATAATGGCATGACGTAAATTTAAAATATGGTGTTCAACAGGAGTTTGAGGGCTCGTTGGAAAACAATTTCTTTCAGAAGATAACTTATTATCTATCTGAATCCGTAAACACTTGAATTCCTGCTTTATTGGAACAAAAATATTATTATTTGGCTATATATAAACGGGGAAATACATAGAAACGAAGTTTTTGTAACGCAATTCAAACTTGGATAGTGTACGGCCTTGAAAATTGAAGGACGTACATTTGATATGTGTTTTTATAGGGCCACAGGATGGTTATCATGATTAATATTCCACTCTACCTAGGGAGAGGGGGCGGGCAGTATGATCGTTTGAAAATAAATATTCTGAACACTAAATGTTCATTATAAAACAAGAGAATCGGGAAAGGACAAATGTATATGCATGCAAAATCGCCCTAGAAAATTAATTTCCATGCGGCACAAAGGATCACAATAATAATACGTTAAAAATCTTTTTACCCCTCCTTGTAACTATAATACTAAGTATAAATTAGTATAATAGTCTCAGTCCATCCAGAAATTGAAATAATGGTTATTTTATTAATAATTTTATAAATTATAAACGGTTCTTTTATCTCTTCATTGTCGTACATTGACAAATGTTCTACACATAAGTTGGTCAAGTTTATAATTGTCAATATGCAAGGGAGGACCGATGATTTTTAAAGGGGCGTAATTCCATAAAACAGATTATATACAGAGGGGAAACTTTTTTTTGGACGATTTACTGCTGAAAAAGCATATATAAATCGTGAAAAAAAACATGATATACTAATTATTTCTATCCATCAAAAGGGAGGGGGAGCGTACTCCCTTTACACCCCTTGGATCCGCCAGTGATATAATATAACCATATCGTATACCATCATAAAATCTAATAAAAAAACGAATAAACAGAGACATCCGCCACATTTGAGTGCCAATCGCGCATTTATTATACAGGCTCTGTAATCAAATAAGATAGTTTGTTCTTATGTTGTGCTGTTATACCACTTTTTTTTGGGGGGGGGGGAGGGGGCGCGAACACGTTCAACCCTGCCATTCTGTATATTCCAGTACCTAATCCTGGAGCCTGTCATTCAGTGATTGTCTTTTGTAGCTTTATATCATATTTGTTTTTCGGTTTTTTTTTTGTATATAAACCAGGTCGTTAGTTTTCTCGTTTGATTTTTTTATATTTTCATTTCGGGGCCTCTATAGCTTGCTATGCCGTATGGTTATTTCTCATTGCTGAATGCGGTACGGTGACCTATATTTGCTTACTTTTACTTCATTTGATCTCTGATGGAAAGTTGTCTCATTGGCTAAATGGCCACTTAGGTTGTTCTTAATAAGAACGTAGATATTGCGACGTTATTATTTTGCAAACCAACTTTTATTTAAGAAATAATTCTTTCGTGTCATGCTCTATGCTCATTTTAACATAGGCAGGCATTATATTTGTTAATATCTTTAGACCAAGCGTTAGCGAGGTATGAAATGTTGACAAATATATTGCCTACTCATTTCAAAATGAGCATAGAGCAAGGCATAAAAGAATTATTTCGATTCTAATAGGAAAGTTTAGAACTTGTGTACTTCGAAGTTAAATTTGAACTGTGGATTTGATAAACATGCTTTAAAAGGCCTAGAAAAATCAAATTTGTTTTTTTTATACCTGAAAATAGAGGGAAAGTTGAAAATTCCACAGCTATATTATGTGCGTGCTCTAGTGTTAAAAAACGCAGTAGTACAAGTAACACAGTACCAGAAAATTTAGCGGGGTTGCATGCATGATTCATTCGTGCAGAATAGTACAGAGCAAAGTCTTTTTCTGACTGTCCGTCAATGAATGAATGAATGAGTAAATGATAATAAATATATTGTAAACAGCATACTAGATTTACTCTTTTGATAAACTGATATGGTAACACACTCATACCGCATCTTCCTATTTTTACATCATTACATACTAGTATAGAAAACAAACAAATACCACAAGGAATTAATGTAAGTGCATGCTATAAAGTATGTATTTCCATTGGAACTTCGTTCGAAGATAAGTGCAATAAGGTATACGTATAGCATTAGAAAAATGTCTACTCTCTATTTCGAAATAAATTTTAACACGACAGGTTTGTATTACAATTAATTCTATATGACTCATATATTGAATTTCTTCCGACGACTAATGTTCAGATCCGTGTTAACGTTGCTTTTCATAAATTTGTGGTTTCAAAACAAAGCAAAACCGGGTCCTCAACATTGACAAAACCGGGTCCTACCGTGTTGACATGACCCATTTCTTTTGTTCCATGCACAGAAATACAGATATTGAGGTGCTCATAATGACTAGTCGGGCAATTCCCGTGTTAATATCTTTCTTTTCGTACAATGTGCTCAATCAAAAAGAGAAATTGAACAAATTCGAGGCAAGGTTCACTCAATTCACCATTTTGGTGTTCCTTTTTACTTATTTCTCAATTAATCTAGAACGGTTGTAGAAAAGTGCCTGTGTTATTTGCAAGTGATAAAGTAACGATATTATTGTCAAATCATTAAAGATGGCATTTTTTGGAATTAATATTGATTCACTCAGAGGTTCTTTGCATCGGAAATAAACACATTTACTGTAAAACCAGTTGTTGGCATGGTACGGGTTATGTTCTTCTCGTGTAATTTAAGATGGCATGATATTAAACCCAAGTCGGGAACCTCTAGACATTGTAAGTCTTGTGTGATTTTTTTAAATTTTGATTCATTTGTATCTTTATGAGTTTAGTGTGGCGTCCATTTCGCTGAACTAATATATATATATTATAGTATAATAGTCCCAATTTAGACTAACCATTCTTAATTTTTAGGTAAACTCTCAATATTTTGCTTTCCACTGATCATTCGCCGATTACTGTTCATTCTTTGATTTTTGGTTTTATTGAAATGGGGATTCATTCTTCATTGAAAAAATACACTTCCTGCATTCAAATGAACATTGTTAAAAGAAACTTGATAGAGAATAAATTAAAAGAAAATACTTGTTTGCTCAGGTTAAGAGTTTTGAATTTTTTACTAACTGTTTCAAGCCAATCACTGATAAGTGTAATCTAAATTATTGATTAATTAGATGATTTTTGCACATATTCGTCAAGTAAAATATAGACCTTACTTTAATATCTTTTTTTATATTTATATTTAATATTTTGTCCTTTCTCTGAAAAAAGATCGTGTTAATCCTTTATCATTCATCTTTCAGACATAATTTATAGAATCATGCTATGTAACTGTATATCAAAAGTAATAGGCAATCAATAAATTTATCAATTCTATATCAAACATCTAATATACAAATTTGTGTATTCAATAATGAGGTCGAGTATTTGTGTATTGAGATGTATACGAAGGGTCTGTTGAATGTAAGATTGAGGTTGATTAGTAATTTGGTAAATGTGATTGGCATTTAAGGAGATGGGACATTTTAATTAAGGCCCACCTTGTCTATGATTGTTTGGTGATCATGGCAGTTGTCAATCATACTTAATTTATAAGCGCAGTTGGGATGACACAGTCTGTCATGTCTGGGATGTTTAACTGTTTTTATCATTATTTTAAATGGGTCATTTTATTATTCTTTAAACAGGGGTTGGGTATTTTATTTGTTTTTATTAACATTTTAATTGGGGATATTTTACTGTGTTTATCAAAATTTACATTGGGGATGTTTTATACAGGGACAGGGCATTTTATTTGTTCTTATCAAATTTTAATTGGGGATGTTTTACTGTTTTTATCTTAATTTTAAACGGGTCATTTTATTATTCTTTAAACAGGGATTGGGTATTTTATTTGTGTTTATCAAAATTTTCATTGGGGATGTTTTAAACAGGGACAGGGTATTTTATTTGTTCTTATCAAATTTTAATTGCTGATGTTTTACTGTTTTATCTAAATTTTAAATGGGTCATTTTATTATTCTTTAAACAGGGATGGGGTATTTTATTTGTTCTTATCAAATTTTAATTGGGGATGTTTTACTGTTCTATTTTATCAAAATTTTAATTGGGGATGTTTTACTGTTCTATTTTATCACAATTTTAATTGGGGATGTTTTACTGTTCTATTTTATCAAAATTTTAATTGGGGATGTTTTACTGTTTTATCCAAATTTTAAGTCAAATCAGAGACTTTAAAACTGGTACTCCGAAAGGAAGAGGCAGGTGTCTTACTGCGGGCATTTGTTTTGGTGAACTAGCACCTTAAAGTCCAAATAACCCACATGTTGACTTGCTACTACAAGCAGACATTTGACATTTTAAAAACTTTCGGCAATTTTTACTTTTGGACTTTTACCTTTTTCTTTCTAAATTTTTTTTTTAATTGTTTTAAAAATATTTTTTAACACCTTTCAGTTAAATACACATTTTGGCTGCATAATGGTTATCCAAGGATAATTTCTTATTATATAATTTACATCACACATTTTGGCTTATTGTAACTTTGGCTGTTACCTTAGATTTCAAGAAATGATATGATAACCATTTGATATTGAAAATAAAAACTACAGCTTCAAAATTGGCTCAATACTAAAAAAAAAACTTTCCATGTTTCATGTTAAAAAGTTTTGATCTTCCTTTCAATGTTGAAATTTTCATACTTCCATGCTCGCTACTTCATGATAAAAAATCTTCATCAACTAACAAACTTTTCATAGGGATAGCTAACACTGACAAAGAGTAGGCTAATATAGGTGGCTAAGGATTGTATGGATTAGAGAGAAATGGAGGGAGGGAGAAATAGGAAGAATTGAGAGGGTGAGGGTAAATAATGAGCTGGTATGTAAAGATGTATGTACTATAGGGAGAAAAGGAAGAATCGAAGGGATGAGTAATATCGAGAGTGGTATGTAAAGAAGTAAGATTGGGAGGGAGTGAAAGAGAGGGAGAATGTTGGTCAATGTTATGTTTTTTGTAAGGGCTTAATTATTGTTGTACTGGTCTAATGGAAGTGCTGTTTTCTCTTTTCATCATGTAAAATTGAGAATGGAAATGGGGAATATGTCAAAGAGACAACAACCCGACCAAAGAACAGACAACAGCCGAAGGCCACCAATGGGTCTTCAATGCAGCGAGAAAATCCCGCAACCGGAGGTGGTCTTCAGCTGGCCCCTAAATAAAATTGTGTGCTAGTTCAGTGAAAATGGAAGTCACATTAAACTCCAAAACATATAAATGAACTAAAATTAAAAAACATACAAGACTAACAAAGGCCAGAGGCTCCTGACTTGGGACAGGCGCAAAAATGCGGCGGGCTTAAACATGTTTTGTGGGATCTCAACCCTCCCCCTATACCTCTAGTCAATGTAGAAAAAAGAAACACATAGCAATACGCACAGTAAAACTCAGTTTGAAAGAAGTCCGAGTCTGATGTCAGAATAGGTAACAAAAGAAACTAAGCAAAATGACAACGATACATAAATGAACAAAGGACTACTAGCAGTTACTGACATGCAAGCTCCAAACCCCAATTAAACTGATTGAAAGATTATGTCTTCATCATATGAAAATCAAGTACAATCCCTCCCGTTACGGGTTTAGTATCATACCATCATAAAATATATGAGAAGAACATAACCCGTATCATGCCAACAACTGGTTTTAGAATAAATGTGTTTATTTCCGATGCAAAGACCCTATGAGTGAATCAATATTAATACCAAAATATGCAATCCTTAATGACTTGACAACAGTATAGTAACTATATCCTTTCCGAATAAGTCTGTTTACAGGTTAGAAAGGAATATATGTATATGACAAGTGCACTGTTGTCATTCAGTACATTATTACAACTGTTGTTAGCTGGAAGAATCCTTATATTTCCAATTGGTCATAAGGTTTCCCTGAAATGATTGAAATTAAAGTTGAGAGATGACTAGGAAAATCATAATGATTTTGAGTTCTGCAGGTCAACAGTAAAATCACAATGTCTATATCAAGAGATGTTTCGCTGGAAAAATTGTATCTGGATAATACTGTAAATTCAGAAATTATTGCATGCGTTATTATTGTGGTTCTTGACCAAAAATCCCACTTTGTTCATATAAAAAATTCCAAAATGCAACTTTAAATTATTGCGATTACAACACTAGAGCATTTTTTGCAATAATAAAATCACATCACAAAAAATTCTGAATTTCCAGTAACTTAGTTTGTCTATATATAGCATTGTATATATATATATATTGTCTATATGTATAGTTTGATGATATTTACATAGATATACCAATATACACCTTCAATCATGTCACTTGTGTTTGCAGTTAGGGGTTGGTTGGATGGTTATAATAATTTAAAAAGTAAAGGCACAACTGATGATAAGAATCAAAGTACAAAGGATTAATCATAAGGCTTCTTTGGTAAGGTTACACCACCTAGATGGAAGTCCGAGTACTAGTAGTATCTTTCGAAATGCTTTTCAAAAATGGACCACACATCAACAAGATGTTGTACGTGATGTCGTGCTTAGACTACCACCACTAGTAAAATTCTAAGTATTCTCAAGCAGGAAGTAGGCATTGGACAGACTAGAAAGTGACTACACATTACAACTCATTACTGTTAAGGTGCCTTATTACAACTGACAAAATAAATATCAACGTAAATAATACATTTTGTACATTTTGAAATTTCAAAGTATAAGCAAACAGGAAGTAGGTATTGGACAGACATGAGAAGACAAAGTGACAACACATTAAAACTCATCAATGTTTAGGTGTTGGCCAAATACGAAGTCATTCTGCCCATTATTTTATGAGAAAACTATGACGGAAACATTTCTTGGCCGAAAGGACAGACGAACGAACGGACATGGTGAATGCAGTAAAAGGTATATATATATAATTTTGACTATTAGAAATAGAATAAGGCAATAATTTATTGTTGTTTTATTTACTATAAAAGAAAGTATATGAATTGCAACAGAATATTCAATATAGTTTTCATTCAATGTTGATTATTTGATGATGAATGGCAAAAAAACACCATTTTTTTCACCCTTTCTGATCCGTTGCTAGGGAACATTAATTGTTGCTATGCATCTTCTACTTTGGAAACTATTACACAATACTGAATATATTTCATTTGTTTTAATAACTGTTAATGCAATTATTGATATTTTTCTTTTACTGTGGCTAAAAAAGGAGACCAAAAACTCACAATTCACACAAATCTCAAAATATGCAAAATTTCCATTTTTTCAGTTGTTTAAGTAATTTTTGTAAAAAATGAAATCAGGTACCAGTTTTTTTATTTTATTATATGATTACCTATAGTTCGAGGTATATTTAGGACATTTTCATTTCTTCGTGGGTGGTTGCATTTTTTCTGCAATACAGTTTTTAAAAAGACCAATTTCTACCAAAAATGACAATTTGTCAAGTATTATACGGTATTAAGGTGTTGCCATGGTAACCAAACATTTTTTTGTTGATTTTTTTTATGTTACTTGTACAAAAACTTATATGGTACAAGGAATTAATGTTCATGTCTACACACTACTGACTATTTTTAGTAATATTATGCATTGAAATAACCATATATTTGATTTTTGCAGGTTCAATCCAAGCGATTTCCATGGCAACAATGATAATGTATTTTTTTATAAAATATTTTTTTTTTTACTTTTCAAACACAGAGGGTTGTTTCTTTACTCAAACACATGATATACACAGGTTTTTAGGAAAATCTAAAAAAAATACTTTCCATGAAATTCCCAATCCTTACTGTCAGCCTCTCTTAAATGTTCGCTGTAATTTTTTCAGCTATCTAATATTCCATGGCCAACTTCCAAAAGTAAAATTAAGTCTGTAAACAAATTTCTACCAATAACAAGGAGAATACAAAATGGGTCACTAAGACATTCTATTGACGTGCATCATGGTGTATCCAAGCCTCTTTTAAACCACCTCGTCGTTACCATGTGAGCTAGCATGTTTTAAAAAAACTCCAACTCAGCTTGTTGGTCTAAAACAAAGCAATGTTTTCAGAGAAATTATCATAGCAAAAATGATCAGCAGGACAGGATCTACAAAATGATCAGCAGAACATTATCTACAAATCTTTCAACAAAGGCAACACAAGTTCTGTTCTTAAAGTAGTTATTGCCTTTGAATGACGATTTTTACCCATATCATGTATTTTGTCCGAAAAAGACTATATTTTGAGGAGAGAAACTAAAGATGGAAAAAAAATATCAGCAATTAAAATCAACAAAAGAGGTCATGAATTATATTAACCACACTTGCATAATAATGCATTATATATCTAAAATTATATGTTCTTTATCTATACATTACTTTAAGAACTTAAATTGTTCTTTATTTTGTTTTTTTTTGTTTTTTTATCTCATTGTTTGTATTGTATTGTGAAAATTATTGATGTCGTAATGTTTATGCCCTTTGGGGCCCATAATTGTAAATAAAATATTCTTCTTCTTCTTCTATTATCTATCGTCTTCAATGTTGAAAATGCACAAAGATCCCAGGTGAGCGACTTAGGTTCATTAGATCCTCTCTGTTTACACGTCCTGAACATGCATGAAATATTTGCCACTGGACGTTAAGCAACCAACAATTAATCAATCCTTTCTATTTATGAATATAGACGACAAAACTGCAATATCGGGAACAGTTTTATATACAAATAATATTTTGTCCCATATTTACTTTCTTCTGTGATCACCCTTATATCTCAGATGAATTAGCTAAACTGAATGAACCTCGAACTACGATTAAAATATATTTGTGTCGAATAAAATATTTTCATTCAATTTTATTCCTCTTTATCGAAGTAACCTTGAAAGAACATTGATCAAATTTTGAAATACAAGGTGATGCAGAGACGCCAAATAAATTTAGTACAATTACAATGAAATGGTCCAAGATTAACCACAAAAATTTAAAAACAGATTTCACATATGGATTCTTCTTGTAAAAATACAACAGTAAATAGAAAAAAGGGGTAACAGACAGAATAACGAACCTACATATTTGAATTAGTTATAACATTTTATTAAGGTAGATGGGGTGTCTAAATTATAATCCATAGAATTTTTTAATAATTTGCCAAAATGTAGTGTATATCATGCTTTTTAAAAAAAAATAATAAAAAGAATGGGTCACGGGGCTTTTTTTCACGCTACAGGTTGTGCAAAATTGACAGATTTTGTATAGATTATGCATGGAAAACCCAATTTTCTGCCATAAAACGAAAACTACACCATAGAATTTTGAGATAAAATATGAGAAGATAGCTCTAATAGTATGCTTTCAGATAAGAAAAAGAAAAAATGAGGTCACGGGACCCGTTTTCTTGCTACATAATAAAATAGGTAAATTCCTAACACATTCTATTGTAAAAGTAACTTTATCTGAATTATCTGCCCTTACATTTGAGTTGCCTCCCCTTATGTGGCAAAGTTAGAAAAAATAGAATCAAACAAAAGTATTCTGTTTTTTTGTAAAATACAACCATAAATATGATAAAATATGTCATTTTCTATATTGAAATGAAAATTCTTACTCATGAATTACCTAGTACTCTCAAAATTTGCACCTTTTATTAAATATCTAGACCGATTGTTTTCTGGTATTTCAAAATCCAAGATGGAGGAAGACACCCTATCTACCTTAATTCACAAAATTGAGCCTCATTTACTAAATCTTTTTATCAGCATTTCCGGTGCTATTAATTCAAGGTATACAATTCTAGTCTACTTCTAAACCCATTTTTACTTGTTCAAAACGACACATGCACGGAGACAACTCGGCAATTTTATTTCAAAAAATTTACTATCTCGATCGCTTGATCTTTTCTTTAGCTACATGGAAAAGCATGCTATAATGTTTGTTGGCTGAACGGAGTGCACTGATGGAAGTGAAAATATGTATTGAACAATTATTTTTAAGTATCTACATGCACAGCTGAAAAACTGCATATTATCTGGGACTGTTATACTAACTATACTAACTAGTACTGTTATACTAACTATACTAACTAGTACTGTTATACTAACTATACTAACTAGTGTAACAGTCCCAGATATTATTTTGACTGTTTTTATGGCTGTAATAAGGTAAAATGTAGAACCCGCACTAAATAGACAAAATAGAACAGATCGGAGTGTTATAGTTTAAATTCCCGTGACGCATATTTTATGCATATTTAAAGCAAAAACACAGACCTAATGGAATTCTTTAAGATCGACATCCTCGGTGCATTTAATACAAGATAATTCCTGGTGTTATTCTATAACATTGTGTATAGTGAAGTGCTATATAACTGTACATCTATACTATTAAACGAGAAGACCTCATTTTGTGTGTCGCTTCTCTCCCTTCCCCAATAAATTAATTATCATGCCTCTGTGTCCTTTAGGTACTATGCATAGTCGCATTTGTCATCCATTCTTATGATTATTCAGTTTGGGTTATTTTGGGAGAAAAACGAAGAAAAAGGTGTCCGGATATTGTTTCCGTTATCAGACCGAATTTTAAGTCATACCCAAGTTCAGTTTCTTGTATATTCATCCATTAATTGTGGAGCACTAGCTACCCATAGGGTATAATTGTAGCAACTATATACACCTTAAAACAAAAGGAAACATTTACTTATGTACAGATGACTGAATTTAGGCAATAATAATTACTAAATAATTAATATAATAATTAATTCATAGGATTGTCATCATAAAATTTTAAAATTAATATTCATAATGTGCTGAGGTGTAAGAACAAGTTAAGTAAGAACTGGATATATTTACCAATAAGAATTTAGAATTTAAGTGGTCTTAATTAAACTTTCTTATAATTGTTAGTTAAAGGTGCTATACGTACATCAGAATTTATAATGAGAAGGTTACTTCATAAGACTTATGTAGAAGGGTTGGGATCAGTTTAGAACAATTCAACATATATACATAAGTTTTCCTTCACAGTTTAAAATTACCTTATTTCGGATCTTATCATTATTCTTTAAAGGTACTTGATATCTTAAATTTTTCAAAAAATTTAATTTAGGTCCTAATAAGTCATAAAATAGTAAGATGGTAAAGTAGGGAACTATTTTATTTTAAAAAAGTTTACATATACGTATACTGTACTTGTGTTCAAGTTTTTTTTATCCTTTTTGTGCGCAGCATGTGCATCTCGTAGCACATATATATATTTCTAGCCAGAGTTTCAATGTTTTCATACACAGTTGAGTAACAGTTTATGTCCTTGCTAGTACAGTCCATTATGAGCTGCAGTAAATTGTTGTATGATCTTCTTGTATGTTGAGGTATCACTTTCATCCATTGTCTGTTCGATTTTTGAGCAATATTTAGATCTTATTTGCTCCAATTCTTTGCAGCGTAGAATAAAATGTTCTAGATCTTCATTTTCCTGTTCACAGATTGTACATATCGGGTTAACTTTCGGATCAAACTTAGCTCTTTTGGCTTGTAATATGTACGTTTGAGTACTTATTCTTGCTTTTATTTCTCCTGCCTTTACATCTTTACTATTGTTTTTTTTCGCTTTTCCATATATTGTGTGCTTCATTTAATGGATTGTTCTGTATCTCTATGTATTTAAGTGATGTTTTTTTCCATTTTTTCATAATGACATTCATTTTTCCAGTATTCCTTGATCTTCATTCCTACTAGTCTTTTCCATTCGATTTTCTTAAGTGGTTTTTCTATGTAGTAACTACTAGATTTCAAATTGTATTTTGATAGAGTTTTTTTCCACTCTGTTGATAAAGTCTTTTCCTCTTTGGTCTGAGAATGCTATTTGTCGACGCAGAATTTCACATTCTATGGTTCCTGAATTTCGAACAATATTCATGAAGAAGGTAAGTAGATTTTTGTCTAATGTGATGGCAATAGGTTCTGCTCCTACCAGGGTATAGACAGCCATTTTTGCTGTATTATTTGGAAGCCCTTGAATTTGTCGGAGGATTTTTCTCTCTGCCAGTTCTAGCATATCCTTTTCTTTTGCAAGTAAGTTCATCACCTCAAGTCCGTAGATGCTTCTTGGTACTGCATATGTTCTCCATAGCTTGTATGCGACCATGGGTGATAATCCCCTTCTGACATGTAAACCGGCTACGAGAAGGCTGTATATTGTTGCCCTGCCGGTTCTTATTCTTTCTGAGATATTTGCCCGGTTTTGCTCGTTTCTTTTGATACCTAGATGTTTGGTTTCATTGGTTATTTTGATGTCATCGTCTTCGAATTGCAGTGTTGATATGCTTGAGCCTTTTGCATTGTATAAAACAGCTTCAGATTTAGTTGGATTGATTTTAACTAGATCTCTGCTTGTATGGTGCTGTACTATGTCTAATATTCCTTGTGCGTCTGCAGTACTATTTGCCAGGACAGCAATGTCATCGGCACATGTGGGTGCAGGGATTTGTATAGCACCAATACATGCTCCAAGTCCACTTTTTAAAATGCTATCCAGTATGACGTTGTTGTAGCATTTATATAGCGTTGTAGATAGTTTTGCACCTTGTTGAATTCCTTGTAACACCATTACATCTTCTGTACATTGACCTTCTCATTTAACCTTAATGCTCATGCCTTTATACAAGTTTCTCAGTAGTATCCAGAGTTTTCCTTTTATTCCATAATGGTACAGCTTGTTGAATGGTATTTCATGGTTTAGTTTGTCAAATGCTTTTTCTGCATCAAGAGTTATTAAAATCATCAGTATCTTTAATTTTTTACTTTCTTCGATTGCTTCTGATGTGAGGAAAGCTGCGCATAGTGATGACACTCCTTCTGTAAAGCCTCCTTGCAAGGAGTTTTGTATGTTATTAAATACAAAGTCAACTCTATCCTTCAGTATATTTTGTAATATTTTTGCAAAGATTTTAGTCACAGTTATTCCTCTATAGCTAGATGGTAATGTTTTGTCTTTTTCTTTCTTTAGGATTGGTGTAAGAATCCCTGTCTTTAGGAAGATTGGTACATCCAGATATGTTAAAATTAAATTTAGCAAATGTACTATAAAGGGAGTTAACTCATCCATCCCATATTTGTAGTGTTCTGCCGAAATTCCATCCTCATCCGGTGCTTTTCCTGCTTTAAGATTTTCTATAGCTTTATTAACCTCCTTTACATTGACATGATCAATGCCTTGACCTTTTTCCCTTTCTATGGATTCTATTATATTGTTTTGTATTTCTACAAGCTCTAGCATTTCAGTGTCAAAATTTTTCTCTAATGTTGGCGTAGCTAGTTGTTGGAAATGTTCTTGCCAAATGTTCATTATGTTTGGTCCATCTTCTGCAGTCTTTTCATTCAGTTTCAGTATCTTGGTGTTAGTAAGTGGTGTTTTTCTTTGCATGTTAATAAGATTGTAAAAAAGTTTTGTGTCTGCATTTGAAGCTTTCATAATTTTTCCCGCTGTTGATTCTCTCTGAGAGGCATAAGCTTGTCTTTGTGCTTTTCGAAGTATTCTTTTTTTCTTTAGCACCCAAGACTTCCGATTTAAGCTTAAAAGAGGGGGTTAAGGTTTTTTTTCGAGCAATGTGTTTTGTCACTTTTTATTTCACGTGCAGCCGTGAAAAAGGTTCGTTATTCACAGTGTTTCTTGAAATCGATAAAAAGATCAACGTGCAAGAATTTTTTAATTGTTCGCTTATCGTGAAATGGCAATTTTATTTCGCGTTCTTTCGTGCAGATACCTCCCTTTTCTCCCCTCTTTAAACATAATTTTCATAATTACTCGGGGACAGGACAATTATTTTCGCGTTATTCTGCATGTACTATACTATGATTATAATCCTATAATATATAGAGACTCTCTATATAATATAGCAGTGATCGCCGTGGATGGAATTGATAGTTAATAGCAAATACACTTTATTTATATTATATGTAGATCTTTGTTCATAGTATACAGAAACGCGAAATCATGCAATTTAACAGAGAGCAAAAAAAATAACGAACTTTGAAAAAAAGGGAGATGGCTTAAAATAATTGTCCTGTTTCCAAGTGCCTATGACTCAGTTTGATACCTTTTCTGAATTTCTCCAGATATAAAATCTTTTACAAAAATTCACCCTATAACAGTTTACATACTTTCAACCAAGCTCTAAATACCCGCGATTTCGCGGGTGTGTTCTAGTAGTGTAAATGCAAGGAGACTGTTTATATTGTAATGCTATACGAGTTAACCTAGACGTGTAGTGCTATATGAAGTGTGCCTATAATGAAAATGGTTTGCATTTAGTATAATACTTGTTGTAACATTTTGACATTGACGATAAAGAAGAGTATGTTGAATTTGGTATTATTCTTGTGTTTTTAGAAAATTGATAAATTGGTTTCTAAATTAAGAAAAATAAATCTCTAAAAAGCTAAAAAAAAGAAAAGGTTCTTTTTTGTCGTCTTTGTTCTCTAAAACTTGTAAATTTTGCACAACGGTTCGATTACCCCTTAGTATCTTCTTACTTTTTATACAGATGTAAAATATGTGCTAAAATTTTATATTGCATTTATATATACCGAATTCTCAGCTTTGTGTTGATATAAAAACGAACATGCCAACGTCTTTCTAGATAAATACACATATTATCATCTTATTCGTCACCTACAATTGTATGCTACTGTATGCATGTCATATAAAACAACGGTTTTGAAAGAAAAAAAAATCCGGGGGTCAATACTGGTACGATTATAGCAAATTTGGTACCAATAAAAGCAGAATTTCACAGGTTTGTTTTTTTATTGGGTTAAATTTTTGTTATGAAACGTTATCATTTTCTGATGATATAAACACAAGTTGTATTTTTTACCGTTTCTGGAGTGTCTGAAACTGTAACAGAGGTTAAACTAATCTGAAACTGTAACAGAGGTTAAACTAATCTGAAACTGTAACAGAGGTTAAACTAATCTGAAACTGTAACAGAGGTTAAACTAACAAAAAGATCATCTGGTGTTTGAATGGAGTCATATGATCATTTCTTTGAAGATTTGAGATAGCACAGGCATCCTTGTTTAGACTCATGATATACCACACGAAGTCATTTATTGATTGTGTGCCCATTTTTCCTTTCTTAAGAGTAAGGTGTATAACTCGCGTAACTAAGAGGGGCGTAATTGGAGGGGGTTATCTGCACGGAAGAACGCGAAATAAAATTGCCATTTCACGATGAACGAACAGTTAAAAAATTTCTTGCACGTTGATCTTTTTACCGATTTCACGAAACACGGTGAATAACGAACCTTTTTCACAGCTGCACGTGAAATAAAAATGGCAAAACACGTTGCACGAAAATAACCCTTTGCCACCCTCAACTGACGTCGCACGTTTGTATCCCGAATTCTGATAAAAGCGTGCAATTACGTATATTTCACCTTAATAAAAGTTAATTGACATTTGCCTCATTGGCAATCATACCACATCTCTTTAGTGCACGAACTCAGGGAGTTCACGCCTATATATTGGTGAGTTTTTGGTAGGTTCTATGGGCCATTCAGATATCATCGGAAACAAGATTCTCGAAACGTCTCGAAAATTTTCGATCATTTATACAGGTTATTATCTACGTCTTCAGACTTTGATACGGTCCCCTACACATTCCCTCATAAAAGTTAGATTATCTGAGTTATCTCCCTTTATATGTCAAAGTTGAAAAAAAGGATTATACAAAATTTGTTCTACATTTACAAAGAAATAGTCGTTATAATAAGATAAAACACATAATTTTCTTCATTAGAATGAAAAGTTTTTCACAGGAATTACATTCCTCTCTTAATATTTGTATATCATTGAAAAATCTGGCGATCAAAGATGGCGGAAGACATCCGATTTTTCTTTAGATTAGTCCACATTCTGTTTGTTTTGTTTCGGGGAAACAAATAGCAGATCAAAATAACACAGATTCAACTTACCTTAATGTAATTTAAAGTTAGCATTTGGATGACTTGGTTCATCATCACGCTGTCTTAACTTAATATATGGCAGATGAGGCTTTCCACAGTTTTCTGTGTGGTGTTTTGTGTAATTGTTTGTCTTTTCGTCGTCCTTTGTATTTTTGTCATAGCGTTGCTAGTATCTCTCAACTTAAGAGCTTCGAATGCCCCTCTTATCCCTTTAAAATCTTCCAGACCCCCTCTTTGTTTGCTGATCTTTTAAAACCTGGGTTAATTTTCTTCTTTTGGAGCAACAACTTCTGTTAGTATCGATTGTCGATTTCATTTATTTGACTTCTTTATATATTCTGTGTTGCTTTTCAAATTTTAAGTCCATCTATTATAGTTTTAAATATGGTATGCAAAACACTAAAGTTTAAAATCATCTTGTATAAGAAGACTCGCGATTTTCTGTCGTTTTTACTTACTTTTGCTGATTTGTTGCTATTTGTTTATATTATATATGCGTGTGTTTTCGGTTTCGTTCATATAATCTCATAATCGACAACATGGATCCTTCACACCGAAGACCATGCGGTGAACTGCATTTATGAATAAAATGATATTAATTTTGAGGTTTTCACCAATGAAATAATATACCGACCACACACAAAACACAAAGAAAAAACGTGTATCTATGGGTCAACGTACGATCTTCTACAATAGATGTGTACCTAAGCTCTAATCGCCCCGAGTCTGTTATGTTTTCAATAAATTTAAGACACTTCCAATTGTCTGGAAACAACACAAAATTTTTGACACGAGAAAACACCTATAGATAAAATTAACGGCAAACATTACGGTGTGGGTTTTGCTCAATGTCAATCATAGAGGTGACCTGTAGTTGCCAGAAAGGAACTAACTGGTAATCGAACTACGTCTACTCATTTCTATCCTGACAAGTTCCCGATATAAGATCTGCCCATTAACATGTGGGTGGCGTGGTTAAATATGTTTTAGTACTTAAACCTCCCCCTTATTTCCTAATCAGTGTGATGACAAAGATATATCGATTCCTTTGGAGACTATCACATATGCACATGCATTCACAGAGAAAAAATACGGTTTCTGATGCATGTAACAATATGCGCCTTTTGCTGCTCTCCACAAGTGTTCTTTAAAATGCAAGGTATAAATCAATCAAAATTTGTATCATGATTAATAATTATGAGTACTAGTATTAATTATTTAGCACATCTGACATGTTTTCAAATGCATTTGGACAATGGGAAGATATACAGTTATAACAAGTAAACCTGCCACCCGTTAAAGGGGCACTAGTTGTCAAATTCATGTGCACCGATTTGACTCAAATTCTCATATTTGATTTTTAACAATGTAAAACATTTATCCAAATTATTAAAAGTCTAAATAAACAATTTACAGAGCATGGGCTCGATAATATGTAGCTTCGTTGCGTGTGTATTTTAGTCTAGACGCAATCTAATTAACTATCGAGTTGATCTCCGAAAACCTCCGATGGCCATATAAGGTATATAAACATAAATATAAATATAACTAGATTAAGCGAACTCGTGCAATTGGATTTTTCTAGGTCTATTTAATTTCATATTATAGATTAAAAATATATGTTAATCATCGTTTTTACCTGTATAAGAATGATTTTTTTGTCAATCGAATCAGTCAATCAAATGATTTACCTTTGTTTCACTTTCAATGTTGACATTCTTTTCCTTTAAATGACTGACGACGCACGATTCGTGCGTCATCCATCTCTAGCTAAGGGGTTAAATTGAAGTTCACATTAATACGGATATTCAATGAGGTAGAACTATTCACTTGCAAGTGAATAATCAATCTTCAATGTTTCTTAGCTTATTTTGTCAAAATTGAACAATACTTGCTGCTAAAAGCGAATTATTATTTCACTGTTTCACTTTCATTAATGATTGAACAAATGAAATCCTATTTCAAATTTTTTATATATCTCGTAGCTAGTGCCCCTTTAAAGGGGCGGTGTTACGATAAGAGTGGAAAGATCACTTCATATTTCATTTTAGCACAATATAATTTATTCATTAAAAGGAAGAATCATAACTTCTACGAAAATGTCTGTTTGTTTTTTTTTAAATTTATTTATATCTATAATAATTTTTAAAAGGTATAATACTGTTGCAAGTCTGAAAGTTACTTATCTGTGATCAACAAGTACATCAAAATCCAACGGTTTTAATGTTAGTCCATATTTACTGTCAATAACGGGAACTTTGCCCGGGACTACGGAGAATTTGCAACGTTGTAACATTGTGGCAAAAAATATGAAAAGTTCCATATGAGCTAACTGTTCACCAGGACATTTTCTTCTTCCAGCGCCGAACGGTAAGAACAAATCAACTTTGTTCACAGACTTCTTGTTTTCACCTAGAAATCTGTACGGATTGAATTTCTGTGGCTCTGGAAACACCTTTGGGTCATGATTAACGGACCAGAGGTTTAGGAAAATTAAAGTATTTTCTGGTATAAAATAGTCGTTCAAAACAGTGTCTTTAGTTGTGCTATGTGGGAGAGCAAACGGGAATATACAAGAGTGTCGCATGGTTTCTATTATCGTACATTCTGTGAACGGAAGATGTTCGAGATCCTCGAATTCGGGATATCGGTCCATCCCAACATACGCTCGAATTTCCTGATGAACTTTTTCTTGAATGTCTGGATGAGTTACCATAAATAGCACACTCCATTGTAGCGTACTAGCAATGGTGTCAAAACCAGCACCAATTAGTTCTTGGACCGTTAAAAGTATATGTTCATCTGTTAGTCCCACGGCGGATTTTGCCTCTTCCGGTATTTCTTCCGTAGCCCGGATTAATGCATCCGTAACATCGCGAAGATTGGCTGGGTTATAAGTATCAAGATGTTCTTGTCTCTTTTTCAAACTAAAATTATCCATAGTTTTTAGTATACCAAGGAATGTATTGAAAGATCGTTTTGTAAAATGGCGCATCCACGGCATAATGTCTACGGGATTACCTGCACCCATTGTTGCCATGAATTTGTCGTTCATTTTCACTAAAAATACAAAATCTTCATCGTCTCTCTGATATCTTTTACCAAAACAAAGTGCACAAATAATGTTTCCAACGGAAAGATAGATTTCATTGTGTGGATTTATAGGTTTTCCTTCGGATGATAGCATATTCTTTGTTAAGAGTTCGGCTTCGGAAATAATGGCCTGTTCGATTGGACTGTTCCTCTTATTTGTGAAAGACGATAGACTGTTCTGTGCAATTTTTCTGTGCAGTTTCCATCTTGGTCCATAATCACTAAATCCCATACTTTTCCCGTTTGCAAGAAATTTAAATGTATAAAAGTCTGGTCTCCCGGCAAATTCTTCCGCTTGTTTAACGGTCGCCTTTCTGATTGCAGAAAGTCCGTTTATGACAATAGTCGGTCTACTTCCCATCATGATCTGATAAACGTCACCATATTTTTTCCTGAGCTCTGTCAAATATATGTGAGGTTTCTTCCCGAGACTTGGAAGATTTCCGAGCACTGGCCACGCCATTGGACCCGGGGCATCAGAGCATTTTCTCTCATCTCTTCTTGTTAGATAAATGATCCATACCAGGAGAAACGATGAAACCAATAAAAGTGGAGTGTACACTGAGGTTCCTAAGTATATGTATTGAGTATACATATCTTTAAGTGATATATAAAATCACTTCTTGTTGGTTGTGTTTAAAATGTACACATGCACTGAATCCTCTAGGTCAGACGCAAATAAATACTCGGATAGTCTTACATAACTTTGAGTGACATCTCGTAGCAAATGATGGGCGTTACGGTTGTTTAAGTTTGATTTGTGTAAAACATTTTAGAACCGACATTCTTTCCATAAAAATGACATATTTGTATCTGTCCAGTGTTAAATGTCACGGTCTTTATAATAGTCATCAGTTGACCATGTAGTTTCAAATTTCAAATAGTTTATTTCGCATATCGCACAAAAGAAATTTTACATTAGTTTCCCTACATTAATTCTTTTTTGTTTAAGACACAAACACATTAAACGGAATGATATTTTCACACACTGTACTATACCGAGGCGACAAACTTAAATAGGAAACAATTGAATAATGCGGATTTTATTCCCAGTTGAATGAAACAAAATTATATGCTTTTATCTGCTTCGTGGCTTGATTGCTTTATTTTTTTTTTATATTGACTGAAATCTAACACTTGAAAAGAGAAAGGTATTCTACATCTTCAACCTCGGTTGACAAGACAATATGAAACACATTAAGCTTGTCCATTGTCCGGCAAAGTGATTTAATTGTTGTCATGTCATTTTGACAAGTCTCGCCTGTAGACAGGTCACTCATCTCTTTTATGTAACTGAAAATCCTCGTGAATAAAAACGTGAAAATTCAATACATCTGCCAAATTGATACAAACTACTGAATTCTTCATACATCATAGAAAAGAGAAAGATTTTTATTAGATGTTTTTTTCTGCTTTGTATCGATCTAATGAGTTAAGCACTTTTCAACTGATTTGTATAGTCTGGTTTAATGTTGTACTGTTACACTACTGTCCCACGTTATGGGAAGGGTTTGGTGCTAGCAAAAATGTTTAACCCGTTGTCGTTGTTTTTCGTAAATTATTTTGTTATAAATTAGGCCGTTAGTTTTCTCAATTGATTTGTTTCATATTTTCGGGAGCATTTATAGCCGACCATATGGTATGGGTTTTTCTCATTGTTGCAGGCCGTACGGTTGCCTATAATTGCTTACATCTACTTCAATTGAATTTTGGTGGGAAGTTGTCTCATTGGCAATAATACCACATCTCCTTTTATTTCTTTTATAGAAACAGGATTAGAAAATGAACGGCGCTGAAACCCATCAATTTTCAATTTAAGCCCGATTCTCGCGAATAGTGAATTTTTCTTTGCATGAATTTTTAAAATTATACATAAGTATAATGATTATTTCTATCGCGGGTGAATGGGGTATACCAATATAGCCACAAGGACTTTCCCCGTGCTGATGATGGGTCATTTTGATTGTAATGGGGATACGATACTCTAGTTTGGACCAATCCCGCGCTTTCTGCAAAATAAAATACCCTTGCAACAATTCTTAAAATGGCCGGTTACGGGTAGTTGGGCTGTTACAAATCCTTATATGTGACCCTTCTATAAACTTATCACACGTTTTCAGCGGCAGCTCTAATTAATCAAAGCATATAAGTAGCCACAACTCTCCGGTTTAGCTGCTGGGTTTTATTTTTGAAGATGTCGGTGAAAAACATGAACCAACTTCTGATATAAAAATATGGACATGTGGTATAATTGCCTATGAGACAACTATATATCAACCAGAGACCAAAGGACGAGGACATAAACAACTATACATAGGTCTCATACGACTTTGAACATAGAGCAAAATCCATACAGTATAATAGGCCCCGGCATGACAAAATGTGAATCAGTTCAAAGAAGAAAACCAGCGGCCTGATTTATGTAAGAAACTATCAACGAAAAACAAATATGGCAGATAGCAACTAATAATATATATATAAAGACAACCACTGAATTACAGGCTCTTGACTTGAGACAGGCACACAAATAATGAGCATGCAGGGTTAAACAAGTTTGTGAACGTTATACGCACACAATTCAAATAACAAAAAGACAAAAGACACACGGTACCTACTACTATTCAGCAACAGTAACAACAACAGCACTATCAAGTGTTGTATCGTTGATGTACCAATGGAACATAATTTGTGAACTTGTGTAACCAAGTTTTGCTCTGTGGTATGATTGCTAATGGGACAACTATCCACCATACGGCATAGTCCGAACGACGTGGATGTAAGCAATTATTGGCCATCGTACGGCATTCAATAATGTTCAAAACCAATATCGTATAGTCAACTATAAATAGCTCCGACATGACAAAATGAGAAACGAGAAAACAAACTGCCTTATTTATAACAAAAAACGTAGTGGAAAAACAATTATGACAGATATGAACCAACGACTAGCATTGAATTCGACTGTTTTCAAATCTCGCAAATACTTTGTTATTGAAATAGTTGTGAATAAAATCATTTGACACCTTCAACAATAGACAGGTGTATGTCTATACAATAACCATAGCTCTAAATCATCCCAAGTCTATAAAGGTTGTGAATAAATTAAACAGAAAAAATCTTCCATCAACACAACATTCTCCAAATCACTGTTAATAATAAAACCATTAGAATATGAATATCAGGGGAAAAAACAATGACGATGTTCCTGACCGATGGTAACAAACAACACAAGAACACACAAAAACTGACAAAACAGCAATATAATATTGAATTAAATATAAAAAAGAAGATGTGGTATGATTGCCAATGAGACAATTCTCCACAATAGACCAAATGACACAGAAATTAACAACTATAGGTCACCGTACGGCCTTCAACAATGAGCAAAGCCCATACCGGCGCATAGTCAGCTATAAAAGGCCCCGAAATGACAATGTTAAACAATTCAAACGAGAAAACTAACGGCCTAATTTATGTACAAAAAATGAACGAACAACAAATATGTAACACATAAACAAACAACAACCACTGAATTACAGGCTCCTGACTTGGGACAGGCACATACATACAGAATGTGGCGGGGTTTAACATGTTAGCAGGATCCCCCCCCCCCCCCCTAACATGGGACAGTGGTGTAACAGTACAACATAAGAACGAACTATAAACATCAGTTGAAAGAGGCTTAACTCGTCAGATGGATAAAAATACAAAATACTACAAATACAAGTGGACGTGGCCGGGTACTTGTACATCCAAAAAACAAAAAGACACTTAGTACAGATTTGAGAGTACTCGCAGTTACTGACAGCTAGTTCAAAGCCACTAACAACTAATAAAAAAATCATGCATCTAAATCATGCATCTAAGACTAAAGTATATTTTAGTTAATGAAAGCACGGTTTTATTACTTTTCCTGCTAATATGTAGTCATGTCGTTCTAATAACTTATCGATTGCTGTATTACATAGAGTATTTTAAACAGTATCAACGCAAAAAGACACGTTCTTGTGCAATGTCCAGATCAACCGTACAGAATTTCAGTGAAGCAAAAATAAAGAATCATTTTCCGTCAAACTATTAATTAGCGAATTGGTGATTAACGCACCCCCCTCCCTCCCCCAAAAAATTGAAACAAGAATAAGGACTCATTGGATGAAAAGAGAAAGGTTGGAATTACCATTTCTTAATTAAGACAATACTTTTAACATGTTTTATTTAAATATAATTGTTATACATTTGTTGCATAGTATGAATTACTTTAATAATAGTATGAATAATTTTGAACTTTTCATATAATATTAAACAAAACTTAAACAGATTCTCTTTATAGAACAAAACGATGTAGGTTTCTGGGTCAGACGTGTAACAATAAATGTGTATCACATCAATATGTAGGGCATATATAAAAATTGATCGACCACTCTTGGGTCTTAGAAACGAAGTTCATTCAAACTAAATACTAGTACTTGAATTTCGCAAATACCGAAGACAAGTGAAATCTGCTTGCCAACGTAAGGAATTTCATGTTCACCCCGAATCAAAATAAAATTAATAATTTAACTAAACATAGATCAAGAAAAATAAAACGGGAGACTGATTCATGGGAGACTGATTTATTGAACACTGTTGTCAACGTATGCAATATTACTTTTACGCGAAATCTCAATTAATAAAACATGGAACAGATCAAGAAAGGGGAGGGGGTGGGGAGCTGAGTTGCTAAAAACTGTTTGTCAACGTATGGAATATTATTTTTACGCGATATTCCAATTAGTTAAACATTAAACTAATATATATCAAGAAAAGTGATCGAGCTGTTAAAAACTGTGTGTCATGGAATATTATTTCTACACGAAATCCAATTGATTAAACATCAGAACTATATACTAGTACATAAAGAAACAAAAACAAAAACAAAAACAAATGAGAAAAAGGTGAAAAACTTGTTGTACTGTTTCAAAAACGAATTTAACCTACTCATACTAACCACTATACTGGTATCAAATATTGGATTTTATAGGTTAAAAAGACATCGATATTTGCCACTAACACACATGAAATATAGGTTAGTAGAACTAATCTGCTAATATAGAATAGTATAGCAGTATTTTGTTTCTTTAAAGTCCATTCCTTGATCTCTTAAATTTAAAATTTATCGATATAAACGTAATTCGAATAAAGATTTGATACATAATATCTTTTCTCCGAGTTTACCAAATACTTCCAACGTCACTAAGTCATTAAGTGTTTTAAACTTCACTACAGTTTCTGGTAATAAGTAAAACTATTTAGGGTATCATGAGAAACAATATAGGATATACATTTCATATACATGTATGATGAACAAATCGTAGATTTCCGTAATTCGGAAAATGACATGATCTATGGTAGTGTGTTGTTAGATGATTCGGTACATTGTTCTAATCTATCTATTAACAGTATATTTTGTTACGGAAAAGGGTTGTTATATAAATTATATCACAGGGATATATTACCTTAGCTGCATTTAGCATGCAAAGCCTTTCGGAATCTTATGTCCTCAATGCTCTTCAACTTATATTATTTATCTTTATTTTACTTTTTTTTATTCTAACGGCACTGATGAGTCTTTTTTAGACGAAATGCGCGTCTGGCGTACACAATTTGAATCCTGGTATCTATGACGAGTTTATACAATTTCTCAAACTACCTTTTTTAGGATGAAAGTATGAATTTCTATAAATGATTCGAAAAAAGAAAAAAGAATATCGACACTTTTATTAAAATGAATAAAAGAAGAATTTGTCAGTAAAATTCAAGGAAGCAGACCTTAAACACAACCTTAATATTTCACCTGAAACTAACTACTTATATTTTGAATATTGGTAAAAGTGTCCACATCCCCCCCCCCTTTTCTTAGTGAATCCGGCATTAGGGCTTTAATCAACAATTGCTGTCCTTTTTAATGATAAGAAAAAAAGTATCAACGTTTCGTGAAAATCATTAAAGCGTAAATTTGAAAATGGTAATATTCATGTCACGCGAAAAATTTGTCAGATAACTACCCGAGGCACTTCCTTATTACTTTGCAGATTTCTATCAATAACTTGAACATGGGTAGATTTACTTACTAAAATACAGATAGTTATGTTTAAATTCAACAAATAATGAAAAGTGAAAACGGGTTTGAAATGAAAAGAAAACTAGTGTTCCTGGTGTTAACAAGTTAATGAGATGGTAAGTATAAGTTATATTTAAAACAGTTGTTTCATTATTACGACTTGATTATTTCCGAATAGGACATTTCTAAAGATGGTGCTCTACGCGTACAGATCCTTCATCTCATCATGGGTAGATTCAGGATTCCATGTGTAAGGGAAACCATATAGAAATTCTGTCGGTTTGTTCTGCTTTATTCCGTTTTGTTCATATTTTGGTACCGGTATACTCCGAAAAAGACAAAATTTAACAAATCTACACGTCTTGTCTGCTGCAGTATTCCAATTACTGCACGACTAATGAGCCAAAGGAACCAAAAAAAAAAAAAACAAGTCAAGAAAGGCGACGATCTATCAATTACAACAAATTCGCATACTAGATATTGTTGACGTGTCATTCATAAATACAAGGGAGGTCACAATAGAAAAAATTAACCCGAACAAAACTGGAGCCTGTAGTTCAGTGGCTGTCGTTGATTCGTGTCCGTCATATTTGTTTGTCATAAACTGTTAAACTAAGGGACCGTTAGTTTTCTCAATTGAATTGTTTCATATTTTTCATGTAGGGGCCTTTTATAGCCGACTACACGGTATGGGTTTTTTTCTCATTGTAGAAGTCCGTACGGTTGCCTATAATTGCTTACACTCATTTCATTTGAACTTTGGTGGATAGTTGTCTCATTTGCAATCATACCACATCTCCTAAATTTTATACTAGATGATAAGGCCTTAGCACCAGCAACCTCTGTACAAATTTTAGTTAGCCAGCTAAACAAAAATCTGCTGTACACGATAGGAAAAACCATTTATTGTATCTTCCGTACCGATAGCCGATTATATGCTGTAACAAAGGTGTTTGCAAATTTAAGAGCCGTTGATGGAAATGTATAACATAAATCTTGCATTTGCCTGTTGTGTTGATGGTGACAATCTACCCTAAATTTATTTCACATAAGGACCATTTAAAAGAATTGTATTGATATATTTGAAACTGTTAGACTTCCATTTAAGAGCATTTTCGACACTTTTACATAAAGATTACAATCGGTTTCAACAATTTTCTGATGTTGACTCTGAAAATGAAATAAATACTGAAGAAATTAGTCCCATTCCAAATGTAAAGACACGTTTAATCATAGAATGATTTTTTAAATGACTATTGTTTAAAATATGCGAGGTAAATTTTCCTTTCCAACTTTTTTTTTAACTAAAATAAAAGGGGCCAGTCAATTAAACGACCAAAACCTTTCTGACGTATTTCTTTTGTAAAGGCAAATATAGAAGTATTGGTGAAGTTTGAACTGCTTAGCAATAAGTGAGGGCAAAATGTCTATATTTGGCCTGAGGCTATATACATTATACATAAAATAGGAATTTTAGAAAAAAAATTATAGCGATATTACATTCATAATAGTCAACCGTTAATCGTCTTGCTCTCTTTGAAGGATACACGAATACTGCTTCTGTGGATTACAATATACATTTGCCTTTTGGTGAACAGCGTTCGATCAAAAAGTTTTTTCATTCATTCTGCGGTGGTCAATGGAAAAAAGAAAATCGTTGCCACCGAGGTGAACTCTACGGCATCCTCATTTCGAAACGGCGCCTCTGCAACGAAGGAGATTCTGACTGAACCGAAGTCTGCCAAGTTTGAGATTCCACTGTCGTCTGCCGACCAAGAATGGCTCGGATCACTGCTATACCACCCTAATGAGAGTGATATACGAATAAGAAAGGAGTACAGGCAATTATCTAAAGAAGAAAGAGAAAATTTAAATCTAGCATTTAATCTGTTAAAGAACGACACAGTAAGAGTTATTATATCTATTCATTTACATCATGTTCGATATTTAATCAACGTGAATGTCCTTATAAAGCGTCATGTTACAAAGGAAACGAAAGGCCGTGTTCTTTAATAGTACTTTTAGCAGATATTGAGAACGGAATAGAGATAATGTTTGGTGTCATTTAAATATGGTTCAATCTCCCACTTTCAGAACGCGAGTTTATTTGTGGGTTAATTTCTTTAGTTTAAAAAAAGTTAATTACTTAAAACTTTAGTACATTTATTATTATTTTATATTATATCTACGAAAAACTGTATGAGTGTATATTTTAAGAAGAAATTTTGACATACAAGTGTTTTTTATCAAATTGTGTAAAAGCAAATATTTTATTATGATTCTAGATTAATTTGTTGTTGGGCCATTTTCTTAGTGAAGAGTTTCCGATGTTTCAATAAAGTTAATATTATGATGGTGTAGTTTGATTTTGACGAACCAAGCGTGCACAGTAATAAAGAATAAAGAATTAGTTATTTATAAACACTGTTACTAATTGAAAACTTGGAGACCATAATTGAGATATCAAAATAATTTCATCCAATATTACAACTTATACACAACCCCATGTATTTTTATCAAGGGAATACCTTTTAATATTTCTTCTTTTATTTCAAGTCAGTCAGTTTGAACAAATATGATCTGCTAGCTAATATCCATGCTAGATCTTCAGCTAATGCTAATGCACACCAGGGACCAAATTTTATGGGCTGGCACAGAGTTTTTCTTCTGATGTAAGTATTCATATTACAGCAAATCAATCATTTGTTACCAACAGTGTTAAAATTTAATACATTTTTTATGATATCCTCCATGATGGTCTGGATTCATCATTGGGTTATAGAATACAGAAAATTGGGCAGATTTTTTTTAGAGAAAAATGGGCCAAAAAAAAAAAGATAGCGAAATGAAGTACTCCTTTCCAGACCCTCTTATATCATTTAGTGAAGACAGATGGATTGCAGTAAAGATTGAAAATAAAAACTGATATTGTTTTTAAACCAACTCTAATTTTCTTAAATTCTCATCAACACTTTATAGCTATGTGTTGGGATCATTCATTAACAAGGAATATAAAACAGCAAAACAACAAAACAAATAGCCCCAAAAATATCTAGAGGGCAACATACAGTCTTCAACAATAGACAGGTGTTTATACTATATATCAAGCTCTATATCATCTTGAGTTTATAAAAGTTATGAAAATAAATCCAACCACTTTGGTATTATTCAAACAGTCACAAAGGACCAATCCAAAGGAGACTATTTCTCAGTTACTAATTTGATGGCTGGATCCATTTGAATAAAAGATAAATAATTTACAAAACAGCAGATGAATGTTTAGCATAAACAACATTAGATTGAAATATATATTACTGACATGCCTTAATATTTCTATAAAACGGCTTTATATGCTTCATTCCCTTAAGGATTTCTAACACCTTTGCATGTATTTAAACATTTGTGGTAAATAAGAAATAATTTCTTTTGGATAATTAATTTGATGACAGTTTTTAGGGAACTAATTAAGTGATTTGATTTTTTTGGGGGGGGGGGTATAATAGTTTACCTCATGTATCAAGTTGAATACACTTGATAAGTATTCATTTATACCTTGTTATCAAGGGGGAATGATTGATTGATAATTGCTTAAAGTCCTATCAAGGCTGAAGGTTCTGATTTACATATATCTTAGGTTAAACCCCTCAAACTTGATTAGAATTTTGTCAGAATATTAAACTGATATTTATTTCAATTTCATGTTCAGTAAAATATGTGACCAGTGTGAGTTTTCTTTTCTTTGTTCTAATTTTTGTTAAAAGAACTGTCATTTACTGTTAATATTAGTTTCACTCAGGAGACTTTTTAAATAAACAACTGCTCCGATATGAGCTTTAACCCATTTATATAACGATAGTGAATATTGTTTTGTCATGTAAAATTAAAGTAAGTTAACCTGTGTTAAAGAAACACTTATAGTAGTCTTTGTTTAATCCTTAGTTAAGCTTCAGTCCCAAAGATTTTTTGGTAGACGGATTAAAAAATGTGTAATAATGATTGCAGTGTGCACTAACATTCTTTATGGTCTGTTTAATTTCTCATACTGTGGATTCAGACTTTAGTTGATTGAGAAAAACTGTAATTTCATAAATATTTGATTTTGTGTTTCATTACAAACCCATAAAAAAATTGGACTTTCATGATTTACTTATACCTACAAAGTCCATGATAATTGGTATCCCATGAATAATAATTCACAGAGTATCTGACTTAAATCATTTTCTCTTTTTAAAGGATGGAGAATGCTTTGAGACAGAAAGTAAAGACCGTAACAATACCATACTGGGATGTTACATTGGATGAAGCCATGGACAAACCTTACAATTCTATCATCTGGTCACATGACTTTATAGGAAGCGGTGATGGGGTCATCAAAAAGGGGGCTTTTGGTCACTGGAAAACACAGTTTGGGTATGGCTACCTAATGCGTTTTTTAGGTGGACAAGGGAAACTAATGTCAAAGGAAAATGTGGAGGACATTTTATCAAAAAGCAGACTAGGGGAGATTACAAATCCTCGAGCAGAAAAGAAATTCAACATCGAAGAAATACACAATGATGTTCATGTGTGGATCGGTGGGCAAATGAAAACAATAGAAATAGCTGCTTTTGATCCAATGTTTTATCCTCTTCACTCATTCACAGACTGTATATGGACAGATTTTAGAGAACAACAAAAAGCAAAAGGAATTGATCCTACTTCCGATTATCCTGAATTCTATGGAAGACCAACACACTCACCCTTTGCTCCAATGTCTTTGGGAAGTGTTATGGTTATTGATGGAATAAGTGACATTTGGAATCAATATGTGCACTATACACCAAGGCCTTCCTGTAATGAAACTTACAATGGTTGTATTTCTCCGTACATTAAATGTGATATTTCTAAAAGAAAATGCATATCTAAAAGTCGTAATGAAGTTGAACTTGAAAATCATTCATCAAAATTGAAAAATAATGATATAATGCCAACTAAACTAGTGCAAACAGGATTTGAAAATAATGTCCATTTAAGCAAAGAAACAGACTCTGAAATGTTGTACATTTCAAACATACAGCTTATAAATATATCAGCTGCTGTTGGTTACATAAATTTCAATAAAATAAGTGAAACATCAATAGCAGCTCACAAGGTAGTGAAAATAACAACAATTTCAGATGTTTACCAGTTCTATTCATATTTAACAGCTTCTCATACAGATTTGATTAACTTGTTGTTATTTTTAATATATTTGAGACAATTTCACTTTAAACCAGAACACTATTGAATTCATTAAGAAATAAAATATGCAGAGATTTACTGTATCAGGGATGTTTTATCTAACCATCTGTGACAAGGGATGGCAATATAAATAGGCTTGAATGTGTGCCTAAAACTATCATTCAGAATGATAACCCACAGAAAATGATAAAATCAGTACTATGGATGTACAACCAATTCTCATTGTACCATATCCAGGTTACTTGTATGTTAAAACAGAATTTCCCTATGTGAAAGTATTTTCTGATGTATACTGATTTTGCATGCATTTTTTTAATGTTCATGTCTCAAAAAAAAAGTAAAACATTACAAAAATGTGTCAACACACTGCTCAGATACTATGAACTGACATATCATTTAGTTGTTCTAATCCTTAAAATGCATGAAATGTTTGACAAACAGACCTAAAGGGACCAACAAAGGTTAACTGTAGTACTACATTTATTAAATACCAAAAAAACAAATAATACTGTGGATTCATTAATTTTTGTAGGTACCAGTTTCCTGGACACAGGATTGTGGTTTTGCCGAAGTCTGCATACAATCCTTTAGAAAATCTGTACTTCAGTGAACATTTAAAATCATGGTTCAAATTAACCTACGAAATACATGAAAATTGGTATCCCAGATATAATACTGAATCCATAACAACAAACTCCTGCATAACTCAAATTGGGGTTAAAAAAAGAAGAATGTATTGCATAATGTTACAATTTATTTGCAAACTGTAAAACAGTACATAATGACTTATAAATAACAGTGTATATATATACTATATACATATCCACTAATATTACACTAGGTCAAAAAATAACACTGAAAGTTCATTATCTAGATTGTTATCTTTTCCTCCAAGTAAGAGATAAATGGTAGAAAAAGGATAGGGTGTTATGACTCATGACACAAAGTCACCTTCAAGCAGTTAACAAAACCAACAGCAAAAAACAAAACTGCTATTGCTGTTTTTCATCTAAATGTTACAGTGAAGTCTTTAAAACTGAGCCATGCCAACTGGAAAGCAATATATTTTTCTTTTTTTATAATTGATTGACAGATTTTTTACTTGCCAGAACGTGTCAATTAATCAATTAAAAAAAAAAAACCCAAATAAATTGTAAAAATATTCCAGTTAAAAATAGAAACTGTTCTGTTTATAGATATTGAACTTTCTATGGTATCTTTATACCTTGTGTACAAAGCACATCACAGACAAATCAGCATAAAGCACTTACAATTATTATATTAACACTCACCAGTATCATAAATGTTATAATAACAATGTAAATTACTTGTTACAAGTTTCTTTTATGTCATTATTTTGGAAGAGTTATCTCCCATTTGTGAGGGTATAAACAGTTTTTTATTGCAAATTTCATATCTCATTTACAAAAATTGTTTGTTCAGTCCAAATATATAATCCATATGAAACACCTTTAATATTTCACTTATATTTTCTGCAATTAAAATTTTGTTCTCAATTTTTTGTTTGCATTGTTAGAAAAACAGCTGTATGAATGAGAACATCATTTTTTACTTTTTCCACCTATGGACTGGTTGAATTTGTGTGTTTGAAAATTTTGTTTTTTTAATTTTTCTATATGTGTTAGCATATAACATTAAACTTGGGCCATGCTTGACCAACATTTTATTAAAATGGCTGAATATTTAGTTTTTGCTTCGTTTTATTTGCTGGAGATGACTTTTGTATGAAATAACAGGTGTTTTATCTAGCAACATGAATCATGAGGTTACACAGGAAAATAGATGTAATTGGGTGTAGCAAAGAACACATTGTTTTATTTCACATTTGACTACCTTTAATACGATAATATTTCATTTTCATAACTGAATTTTAGTTAGATTATATTAACATGGTGTAGTTATATGCATAAAGGTAACAATTTCTTAAAAGGACTATGTAGAGAGTACCTGCTCTTTCAAATCATGCAAAGGGAATTAACTATTTCAAAATCAAGGGGAGATAATCACTTAACACAAGGGAGATAATTATTGAATGCAAAGCTAGAGGATCAACCACTTGAATCTACAGTTATGAAATGTGTATATTGTTTTAAGGTGTTTCAACAGTCATACAGAGGAGAGAGCATGTATGCCTTTTTACTGCCAAGGATCAACCATTTTTCTCCACCAATGATTGTATGAAACTTAATTTTTCATCAACAAATTGTTTTTTTTTTTTTATTTTGTCACTAATAGAAAATATTTCATTGCAGTTATCTGTGTAAAATACTGTTAATTCAGAAATTTCAGAGTGCACTAAACATTGTGATTGGTGATCAATGGACAAAAATGGGGAATTATTGCTACATCAGGAAATGCTATATACAAATAATGCTATCAAATTTTGAATTTCTAGTTTATATTTTTGAGAAACTTACAGTATATGGTACCAATTTTCACAGAAAAACCACCATTTGAACCCACTTCTTTGTGTTTACAATACAAAGTTCCATAATAACGTGTATTGATGAACTACTGGCTAACAAGAAAATGACCTGTACAGTCTCATACACGTAATAATATAAGTTGTCAATTCCATGAACTCAGTCATTAATATCTACATCTGAAGGAAAATTAGCTGATCTAAATTTATTCTAAAAAGAAACTTCTTTAACAATTTAAAAACTTAACAAATCAAAGGGCCAATTTGGTTCCTTGATTTAAAAATTGATGGATGTTTTTTTAAATCTAAAAAAAACATGTAAATTTGGCAATATTCAAATGTTCAAGTTTAATTTTAACAATTTCAGAAGCTAATAGAACATTAATTTGTATAAAGATTCAATTTAATATAATTCATAACAGACTAACTATTTGAAAGTGTACACATTTGTTTTAAAGTTTGCTTGTTAATAAGGTCAAATATATAATCAGTATTAGCCATGCTAATACCAATTTAGAGCAACGATTGTTATTAACCAATAAAATCACAGAACAAGTAATATATGGACATCCAACTAATAAATAACTTAAATTCTATGTACTTCAATAATCTATCTGAAGCAATCAATCAATTGCAGGTTTCAGATTTACAGATAAGAGTTTGTAATAAAAATACTCAAAATTCATGGGATTCATAATTGTATATTTCAAGTGTTTTCTAACTAAATGCAAATTTTACACCAGTTTAAACATAAAAATGTACTATTGACAAATGATGGAAAACCAACATCATGTATCCATGAAAATAAAATTTGATTTCATGGTTTTCAAAAGTCTGTATATAGTGAATTTATACTTTGTTGAACATTTAAATTTGAGGTTTTCCTATTCCCATGAAATAAACAAAACTTGTTACTCCTAAATAATTATAAACCTACAGTTTGTATATTCATTGATAGTTTCTAAAATTAATTTGCAAGATATTTTGATAGTATGCATATTTTTGCCTTGATGAAAATATATAAGTGTTGCATCACCTGAAAAGCAAAACGCAGAACAAGTATTTGAATATATCATTTTTAGATATCACAATCAAATACTAGATACATATTACAATTGAACCAAAGAAAACAAATCATGCTCCTCATGTATTCTTAAAGTACAACTAATATTAAATCTTGAAAATACACTCATTAAATTTTAGAAATTACAAATGTACCACATTTCCTAAATAATCCATATCTACACAACAATAATTAACAAGAGCCAAAAAAATGAACGATGATAGACAGGTTGAATTTGTTGTGTCTGAAGCACATTGGAATACATAACATATCAACTGAATATATTGACAATGGCTGCATAGAACAATTGCACATCTTGGACATAGTCAATTGTCAAAATAATTCCACTTTGCACCCATTTACATTATGAAACAATTATTTTGTTACAAAATTTTATGGTCAAATCTGTGATTTTCTATACTGGTGGAATAAAATTCTGCATTCAGTCATTCATTCATCAGAATTAAAAACCTACCATGCTATGATAATTAAACTTGTAAGAAGATGCCTAATGACATTTTTGGGGAAATCATTAAAAAATGAATTTGAATCGATATATAATTTAATGAGTTACTCCCCTTACTAAAATGAAGAGCCAGTACATGTTCCCTGCAATAAAGAGCATTAGTAAAAACAGATATTGATTTACTGGTTGCTGCTTGCTTAACAGCCAATTGCAATTATTTTTAATGCATATTCAAGAAGATAAACCATTAACAACAAATACAATAGGTATGTTCTGCAAGTAGGTTGACCAAAATTGGCAGGACATTTAAAATGAATATTCTTTGTTCCTTATTATGTAAAAATATGTTCATGTAAATTTTATAATAACTAAAACAAAGCTTTTCTGACCAAGCTCAAAAACAATGTTGAAATTTCTCTATATTTATATTACAATATGGTATGGCTTCATCTCTTCTTCTTTGAACTACAATTTAATTTTAGAAGGTAAATAACAAATATCATATTATAAGTCTAAACAAATACCTCCTTTCATAATAAATTTCAGGTCATGGGTATATAGATTTGACAATTTTCCTTTAACACTTCTAATCTGTTCTGGATAAAATCTATCTGGGGAGGTTTAATTTGTTTCTCCTTTAAGTTGTTTTGGAAATACAAATTAAAACCTCATATTTTCTGCATGTGAAACCAATTTCTATTATTTGTGGATTTCTTGGTTAACGATATTGACACAAAGTATACAAATAATTGAAATAGGCTATCTGACATTTTTATTAATCAAGCAATATTAAAATTCAAAATAAAATGGGATTAATGAAATTTGTATTTCTGGTGAAAAAATATGAAGACATGTAATGTTAACAACCAAAATTTTATTAAAATTGTAAAATATATTATGCATAAAAATTACAAAATGGTATGATTTGTATTATACAAGTAACATTTCAGGACATTTTTACATGTCAATGAAGATTCAAAATTTTTCATGTTTACGACCACTTAAGATAAATAACAAAAAACAAATAATATAAATATATTAAGAAGCAAATATTTTGTCATGTTTTCTAACGCATTGAAAAATGCATGCACCAAAAAAATAGATCCTAATATAGATAGTCATGTAGTGATCTCACTTGTTTCTAGAAAGTTATAATATTTTCAGTGACTCTAAACTACTTAAAAGAGGGTAGACAAAGAAAGCCATTGTGTATCAATTGAATAAGATAAAAATGAATGTTCTTTTTCTGAATAAAGGCATAAATTTTCCAGGAATAAACCCAACAAAAACTATCAGTCCAATGGGCACAGGGATTGGAATATTTGAATAAAGTAACTCATAAACTGGCCATAAAAACTGCATAAAATAAATTATAAATAATAATTTCTATCATCAATATCCTTCTTCAGTCTCTTCTGGATTCATCAGTTCTAAATCAGGTGCATTAAACAATTCCTGGCATACTTCTGTATTCTGTCGAACAAATAAAGTTATTCCAGCTTTGTATCCAGCAGGTATCGTTATATGTGATGTCAGCTGTGCTCTATACCGGGGTCCTTGGTGTGACAGGGCAGTACAAGCCTCTCTCAATACATTTACAACCTGACCTATAAAAATTATGAATGGTTATTATATGTTAAAAAAATAAATGGAGAATATGTCCCCATGGACACAGATGATGCCCTTGCTGCATACAACATTATAAAGGGACATAATCCAAGAACAATAAAAGTGACGCTACCCAAATTTGAACTTGATCTGAGTTTTAAGGTAGTAAGTATTGTGTATAGGTTTCATAATGTTTGGTTGGGGCAAACTTGTTACAGAACAGAAACTAAAAATTTTGCAATTTTTCGATTTATAAAGGGGCATAACTAGATAATGATTAAAGTGACGCTACCAAAATTCAACTTGATCTGTGTTTTGTGGTAAAAAGCATTGTGTATAAGTTTCATAACATTTGCTTGAGGCAAACTTAAGTTAGAGAATGGAAATTATTTTAATCATTTACTTAAAATCATCGACATATATTATCTCAAACAAACCTAAAACATTCATTGTCTGCCACCTGGTATCACTTTTCTTCAGGAATTCATTGAGTGGAGCCCAGTCCCGGAATCTGTTTACAACATCTTGTCTCCGTATCAATAACACAGAATCACTTGTCAACTGTTCCATTATAATCTCCTCTGGAACAATCTCCAATGGATTTGTCAAATGGACACCTGTAATTAAAATGAAAGTTTAAGCAAAGATATTTACACATGAAATAAACTTGGAAGGAGTTTGTCTTCAAATATGAAGTGGCTTTAATATTTCAAAAGAAAATTCCCTTATTGAGGAAGTTATATCTAAATTTGACAAATTCAAATGCAATCATTTTTCATACTAAATGTTGGTTGATCTCCAAAATTCAAAAGAATGAAAAATTAATTAGTTTGTTTGCTTGTTTGTTGTTGTTTAAAGGAATTTTTAGCACCAGTGGCTTCTTAATAAGGCCAGTTTTTATTGGTGGATGAAGCTGGATTATGCAGAAAGAACCATGATCTTTCACAGGAAAATTGGCAATCCTTTTTCATAAATATCAGCTGAATAAACCTTGACACAAACAGGGTTCCAACTCACAACCTCTGTGTAGACTGGCTGACAAACTAGACGGATTGCTCAGTCATCAAGGCCCCGAAAAATTATTTTGCATGGCCATTAGGTACAAACCTTTAGAACTAACACCATAAACCATCTGATGATGCCAAGCGTCAGGGATTGTCCATCCTGGCTTAACTCCCCTTTGTAGATTAAGTGTAGCTAATGGCACAGCTCCTGAGAGAACAAATAAAATCATTTAGTATAGATAACACAATAATAATCATGCCAATAACAACTACAACTTAACATTTCTGTCTCTTTAAGATTGCAAGATGAAATAAATTCCATATTAATAATTCTTTAATGTGTCCTGAAATAACAAGGAGGTGATATGTATTATCACACAGGGGCCAGATGAAGCCCACCTCCAGGTGCTGGATTTTCTCGCTGTGTTGAAGACCCATTGGTGGCTTTGGGCTGGTTTCTGCTCTTTGGTCGGGTTGTCTCTTTGATACATTCCTGGTTTCCATTCTCAATTTTATTAATAACCATAACTAAATTGGACATTGAACTAGACCAAAACAGTTGATTGAATAACTGAATGCTGTCTGGACATTGACCGACTAGTTAGTAATCAAAAGTTATTACAAGACAAATTTTGATCATGTTTCAAACTCTTTCCAAGGAAACATTTTCCTCAGTATTGGATCTTTTCCTAAAATAGAATTGATGTTGTAATTGTTGGCTTGTCCAGACATTTTTAATATCATAGTTTTTCCTTTTTTTTGTTTTTCTATACATACATGATAAAAGTCAATTCTTTCATTAAGTTTTTAAAAAAAACATCACAAATTCAAACCCACCTTTCCTCATCCAATATCCCAACCATTTCAGTAGTTGTACCTTTCTAGCAGGATAGAAGTGGAAGAATCGACCCTTTATTGTACCTTTAGTCAGCTTTGTTATCCCATCTATTAAGGAATTGGCAGTTGTCCCTTTAAATAAAGAAAAAAATAGCGTGTCACAATTCTGGTGTTTTACATTGACCTGTAAAACTTAATCATATCAGCTAAATTTCCACTTACCATTTACCTTTCCACTGTATGCATTATTTTTTGTTCTAATATAGAGTTCTTCTTTCTTTGGAAACAAAGCCGTTCTAATTCCAATAGAACATAGGCTGCACGTGATTGACGTCACAATTGAAATTGCAACATCAGTTGTATTTTGAAAAATGCCAGAAGTCAAAATAGACATTTGTGTTGGTGTTGCTCGCTAGGAAATTGAATAAAATCATTCTAAAAGTAAGTTGACATGTATCTTTTTAATTTTTTTTTATTGTGAAAAAATTTTCCATAACGTTTTGGCTTCATCTAATCAAAATTGCTTCCTTTCGAACATGTATTATAGGTCCATTTCTCTATCAGGGTGTATTATAGGTCCTCTTCTCTATCAGGCCATGCTCTATGCTCATTTTAACATGGGTAGGCATTATATTTCCTTGCTAACGCTTGTTAAATATATTGATAAATATAATGCCTACCCATGTTAAAATGAACATAAAGCATGGCATGAAAGAATTATTACTTAAATAAAACAAACATTTACATTAGACTGTATAAAAGGAAACTTTTTTCACACATTTCCAATCTTTGTTATGAAGACAATGAACTTTTTACCACATAATTTACCCTGTGCGAACATTTCACTTTCTATCTCAATGAATTGTATTATACAAGGATGAGAAACGGGAATGTGACAATACAAAAGGAAAGAAACAGGATATGACATCATAGTTAAATTTTGACCAATGAAGAACTGAGATCAAAGGAACCAGATGTTGATTAAACAAGAATGTGTCCATAGTACACGGATGCCCCACTTGCACTATCATTTTCTATGTTCAGTGGACCATGAAATTGGGGTCAAAACTCTAGTTTGGCATTAAAATTAGAAAGATCATATCATAGGGAACATGTGTACTATTAAAGTTTCAAGTTGATCTTCAACTTCATCAAAAACTACCTGGACCAAAAACTTTAACCTGAAGCGGGACAGACGGACGAATGGATGGACGAACGAACAGACAAAATGACAAACAAACGGACACACAGACGGAAAAGCATAATGCCCCTCTACTATCGTAGGTGGGGCATAAAAATAATAATCAACATGTCAAGAAATGGATAAATCTTCAAAACTTTGAAAAAAATGCAGCTTGAATTTTGGTGGTCAAATTATCTCTCCCTAATGATGATAATGGATGGATGGCTGTTTGACCTCCAGTGGTAATTTACATTGTAAATGCATATACTGGATATGAATATGAACACCTGCTTTGGACTAGACATACAAGCTGAGCTTGATTTTCAACATGGTAATTGACATGGTAACAGTCTGTCTTTGCTTTGACACACCAGGGGATCAAACATTGGAGGTGAGCACACTACCATAAGACCACCAAGGAGCCTGAAATGTGCAGGATTCAGTTTAAACAACAAATATTTTTCTTCATCTGACATTTATAATGAAATTATAATATATCAATAACAGTAATCTATATTATATGGCATGACTACTCTACTAAATCCTACCTGCATTGTATCTAGAGAAAAGATAGTATGGTACTGGTGCAGCTTCCATTCTAAGGTTTGTTGTCACCTTTTTGCATACTTCTTCTTTGTCAACTTGATAATCAAAAGCTTTCTGATAAACAAATATAAAATGAAATGTTTAATTGAACTTAAAAAGTGACATAAATAAATGAAGTTTATAGAACTTTTGCACTGATCCAAAAATTTAGCTCCTGTAAAAGGAAATCATAAGGAAAAACTTTCACTGTTTTTTTTTATGATTGTTTCAATTCATATTCCAAAGATTTTATTAATCATCAAGGGTAAAATTTTTGGACAAGAAAACTGATTGGTTTGCTTAACTGAGTTTGCGTTAAGACAAGTACATGCATCCTGGACACACAAAAATCCTAGTTTAAAGACAAGGATAAAGTAATTTTTGACTAGGCAACTTTTCTCATATAACTGATATAAAGAGTTTGTCATTTAGTATAAACACTAGTCTGTTGTTGACCATAGGCTCATATCTAGCTTCCTATTTTTCATTAACTTGTAATGTTGGGTTGCTGTTTCATTGACACTTACCGAACATGTCCTTTCATTTGATTGATATTTCTTTAATAATAATTTAAAGGAAAATATGATTTCATCTGAAAATTCAAATTATGAAGGTTGAATTTTTTGGTGTGGTTCGTGTTGCTCAGTCTTTAGTTTTCTATGTTGTGATTTGTGTACTGTTGCTTGTGTGTTGGTCTTTTTCTTTTTTTTGCCATGGCATTGTCCATTTATTTTCAACTTATGAGTTTGAATGTTTTTTTGTATCTTTTGCCTCTCTTTGAAGTCTCTATTAAGAAAATCTTTTAGGCATCATCAAAATATTTTCTTAACGGAAAAAAAGTATTAACAAAAATACTGAACTCCAAGGTAAAATTCAAAAAGGGGGAAGTCATAAAATCTAAACAAAATCAAACGCTAAACTATATAAACTATCAGAACAAATGGATAACAACTGTCATATTCCTGACTTGGTACAGGCACTTTTCGAAGATTATAGTGCATTAAATCTGGTGTTATAGCCAGCTAAATCTCCAACTTTTATTTATACATTGTTTTCAAAAGTATAGCCTACCAATATATTAAGAACAGCTGTAGGACCACAAGCAGACGTTCCAATCTGTTTGACTTGTAAAACGTATGCCTCATATTCATTCCAGATCATCACTTTATCAACATCAGATCCTCTATGGCCTTTACGTCTTCTTCGTTCATACTTTGGAAGAGTCTGGAGAAAAAGTTTAAAAATTAAGCTACATACATTTAATTTCCAGCTGCTCTTAATCTTTTAAGAATTAATTTTGAAACAGCTGCATACCTGAAAACTTATTTGCCATATAAATTTGATATCTGTTTTCTACATGTTCTGAGATCCCTATTTGTGTTGATTTAAAGTGGTACAGAACACCTAAGGGAATTAACTCTTTAAAAATCAGCTGAATGTTTTAATCACATACTATTAGTAATGAGAAATCAAGCTTTGCAATGATCAAAATTAGTGTTTGACAAGCTGCTATACATCCAATGAATTAATTCCTGTAAATTGTGAGGTTTAAATTTCTCGAAATTTTTTATATTTTTGTCAAAAAGTCAAAGTAAATATTTTGTCAAAATTTAATGACATTTAAACAAGCAAAATCTAATTTAGTCAAATTTTACATTTTTCAAATTTGTTGTGCACAATGCTTTTCATGGGTTGATACCATGGAACAAAAAGAAAAGGTATGAAATAAATCATGTTAATACCAAATCACTGATTACTGATCTGATTATACCCTCAGGAAATGGCAGTATACCAGCAATGGTATCAACCAATTGCCAGAAAATGATAATAACACTCTACATAAATTTGGTTGGCCTGAAGCACTTTTCTTGATAAATCTTTATGAAGACTCTCAAATCCAAAAATTGGAAAGCCAAGGATGTATAACATATAAATACTTGAAGAGCTATATCACCGACAAGGGACATAATAAAACCAAATATAAGATCAAATATGCTTGAGGAAGAACAAGTATGAGCTTTATAATAGTTTCTTAATAATCTCTCACTAAGTCCATCAGTGTGACATACTTTGAGTGTCAGAAACTGAAAGTTTACCCACATTAGCTAGTATTAGACAAAAACAGATGACAAATGAACAACTCACATTAGACAAAAACTGAACAAACAAAATACAAAATATCACAAATACATGTAAACAAACAACAATTAAAACTTAAATCTTGGGCAATATGAATTTTCTCATAATAAAAATGAATATCGGATAACATATCCTGCTCTGTAAGGGATCCCTTTCATATTGCTCAATAATCAACAGGCAGTATCTATGGGACGTTTCTATTCAACCATTTGATGAGATACTTGCCCAATACATACTAGCCTACAGATGGTGACCATAACTTCTGTAGTGATGAGGCTATATGGTATGTGCCATAGTCTATAGAGACTTATTTAGGTTACCTCATTAGCAATCAAATAATATCTTTACTTTTACTGGTAACTTACAATATCTACTTATTTTGACACTATACTTACATTTACTTTAGTTCTGGGTACAGAACCATGGCAAGGTTCTTCTTCCACCACATGGAGACTGTTATCACTGGTAGATAAAAAGGAATCTAAGTTGTCTATTTCTTCATATATTGGATCTTCACAACTTTCCCTGTAATTATTTAAAAGAAAACCCAATATAAAACAAATGTGTACATAAAAAGATACATAATTCTTAATTAGAAGTACTGTCAGAACCTAGTTAGAAATTCAATTATTGGAGTTAAAAAAAATATGTGACCCTTCATATAAGACTAAGACTTTGCTTAAGTGAAAGATGTAAACCTGGCTATAGCTAAGAAGCATAAGAATTTGTGACAAACCTCAAGCTCAAATCTATCATTTACAAGGTTATAAATCTAGTAAGTTGTCAGATCAAAATTTGTTCAACAGCTAAAAAAGTAATGTACATGTACATGTACTGACTCTTGTAATTCTTAACACTTCCGGATAATCATAGTTTTGAAAAGAATTAAGAAATTCATATTAATACCAGTAACAAGTTTTTCCTGATCAGAGCTCTCATCCTGCAATAAATATTCAAATTTGGATTAAGATTGGAAATGTGTCATTGCCTTAAAAAAAACTTATTACTCACTCTGACGATTCTTCAAGCCTAGAGGGAAGATGCATAATCACCGCATTCTGCAGTGCATGAGTTAAATTCTCTAAATCTTCTACACCCATACAATCTGAGCAATCATTATTCGTCTGCTGAGCAGCCGAGGCAAGACAAGGTGCATCACGACAGAAATGATGGAGGGCATTTTCTTCCTCCTCAGAAGATCCAGATAACGATCGATTGTCACGATCCAGAGCAAGCTTACAGAATATCTTTTCTTGTTTATTACTCTCAGAGTCCTGAAAATTAGCAATGGGTACTTTTTCATGTTTATAAATAACCCGAAGCAAATAATTGTCATTGTCAGGCTGATCACAATGAGGATCATATACCTCCATATTGCTGTCAATATAATCAAACGCATAACAACGACCTTCCAGGTTTAGATTATTAGTAGCCCCGCCTTCTGCTCCAACAAGGTGATTACTTGCTCCTAAATTGGAATCAGTATCGAGATATTCTTCTGCATAATTGCCAAGTGAAGGCATTGCATAATCTCTATCACTGTTCCCGGCATAATGATTGTTTGCCTCTGACGATGGAAGATCAGAGTCTATAAATTCCTGATAGTCAGTTTCAGGTGTGTACACGTATGACGAGTCTGAACCTATGACCCCACCTTTTTCACTTTCACTTCCAGCACCGCTACTCAATCTAGCAATTCTATGGGCAGCATGATTAATATTATCAAAGTTTGGTCTTTGCACTAAAGGACCATTCTGCTCAAGGATTTTCAGCTTCAAGTGATCAGGATTTACATTATGACTAGGAGGATTCTGAGGACAAGAAGGATCAAAAGACTGTTCGACCTCATCACAGTTCAAATGCACCGTATCTTTTGCTTTATTAACTCCATATCCTTCATCTTCTTCATCAGTTGACGGAGATGAACTACGTGAACTAGACTGAAATAAAAGTCGGCTGGCTTTAGATGGGAAATCAGTTTCTATATAATCCCCTACTTCCTCTAAACTATCAATACTAGGATTTCTATAGAGAGGTAGAATATTCCTTTCCATCTCTCTGTGATCTACAGCACTACTAGGACCTGCTAATGGATCCTCTTCAACAGTGTTTACTTGTTCAGCACTGGGAATTTCATGGTCTATATTTTCCTGTGACATGCTTCTCGTAATATTATTTTCTATAACTGATCCGTTCATTTTCCCCTCTGAGCTCGATACTGACGAATGTCCAGTATCACTGTCTTCAGGAACAGCTAAGGGTGCTACCCTTAATAATGTTAAATCTGGTTGAGAGTTCGGTGAATTTAGTGAATGACCGTTTTCTCCATTTACTGGTTCCTTTACAGGTTTCAAATATTGAGCAAGAGATAACTTTTCTGTACCATCTTTACTGACCAAGTTATTTCCATACAGTTTCAAGCTTTGGTTACTTAATGATTTTATTTTTTTGTCAATTTTGTCACAGTTTCCTTCAAGTGTTGTGATTTTATCAGATGATTTTACATTTTCATCAGAACTTTCCTCTGAACTAGAACACAATTCAGGGTATATATATCTTTTGTGTGATTTCTTATTCCCTTTTCCATTTCTTTCTTTCATTTTATTTTCCTTTCTTTGTTTTACCATCCTGCTCCAGGACATAGACTTTGGACGCACTGCCGGACTTTTTGGGCTTGTCTTAGTCTCATTTGAAAAGTGCTGCATATCTCCGTTAACAGTCTTACTACATGCACATGCTTCGGGTTTGACTGGGCTTGAATCTGGAGAACTGCTAAATCCATTTAAGGTGACATCAAATCCACCATTTTGAATTTTTCTTGTTTGCCTCAGAGAAGAAGTACCAGATTCTTGATCATTCATTCTTTGTTCGGCTCCATTTTCGATGGCATCCAACCCATTCATTTTTTTACAATAACAACCGTCTCTATTTTGGCGATTATCAATATTTGCTTTTGATAAAACGAATGAATTGATATCTTTCTTCCCCATATCATTGTTTTTTATAATTTTTCCCTTCTGTATGATTCCACTATTTTCACAGTTTGTCAGACCATTTGAGGACAGGACATGTAAAACAGCACCACTGAAAACAGGCATCTCATCTTCATCTCGCTCAACAAAATTAATCTTCTTCTCAACAGCTTTGAGTTGCTTATGTTGCTCCTTTCTGTTTTTATCCATCTGTATAATTTTTCATTTCACCTAAAAAGAAAATGTCAAAACATTATTTATCACACTTTCTCATTGTTCTTATTGTTGACCTTTGCATAAAACTGCTCATGATGGCCTTAGCAAATCTCTAAATTATAAAGAAGAACAGGACATGACATTTTAGATTAGGTCAAGAAGTGAGGAAGATTAGGTCAAGAAGTGAGGAAGATTTTAAACAGTGTACAACTGAACATCTGACCTTAAATTTTCTGTATCTATGTATACAGGATTTTGAATTGAAACACTAACCTTTCTTTGTAATACATGTTTTGTCATGTAATAGAAAAGAAAGGATATGGGGTATTCATCCATGAGACAAAATCAGTATATGGAAAGCAAAAAACATAAAGAGCAAAGTAACAGCGTTTTGTATATATAATACTGTAAATTCAGAAATTATTGCGAGGTTTTTATTAATGCGAATAATGCGACTGGGTGGGTATTGTAATAATAAGAACTCGCATTCTGATAACTGAAACATAGATCTATATGCATTTTTTTTTCGAAATCGCAATAATTAAACTCGCATTTTTGTCCATTCTTGAAAAATCGCAATAATAAATGCACGCAATAATTTCTGTATTTACAGTAGTCAAGATTTCATTTAAACTTTTGTGAGGAGTCTTAGCTTTATAAAACCTGTTAGTTGTGCTGTTAAGGGTTATTTTGCTTTCTTGCTTTGATAGCGAACACATATTGACCCAGCTTTCCGAAATTACATGTATGTGATGTGCTGTCTTTTTTCCTTGTTCAAATTAATTATCATCCTTTTGTTAGCTGCACTTTGCAGGCTTTTTATGATGTGCTTTACTTTTATGACATACATATACATGTATGGTCTAGATACTGTTGACAAAGAAGGGAGGGTGTGTGTATGCCATAAAGCTGGTTTAACTCCATTATATGTGTCTGAACCAGATCAAATTATCGGGAACATGTGTTATTTGTTTATTTTTGTTTATACATCTACATTGTATTGTTTTTCAGAGTAGCCATACTCGCTTGACTTGCTACAATACTGTTTGTTGTAAACAATGAGAGTCAGAGAGTAAAATCTCAACTTAAAAGTCTGATATCAGATATGACAGATTGAAATGGCATCTTCCTTTTCAACAATTCTTTAATAGCAACATGTTTAAATAAATGCCATTAGTTTCTAAGACAAAAAATAATGAAGGAGTGAAATACTGCTCTGTGTAAACTATTCTATTCATGTACATTAACCCTTAGAAATACATAAAGTACATGTATGTAAATCTGGACATTAGGCAAGCAACAATCAATCCATCAACTGAAGAATGTGTGAGACAATTCTTCCCAAAGACATCTATCTCAGGACAAACAGCAGTGTTTAAGCACTTTAAAAAAATTTTGGCTGTGTCATACTTACAAAAGAAAATGTAGTCTGAATAATATACATGTATAAATGAAAATATTTCAGCTGGACTCAACTCATATAGACATTCTTCCACCCTTTTTAAAATATTTATGACTTGAATTTTATATTTTTTCTAAATCAGAGTTTATGAAAAAAAAGACAATAATCAGATCTAAGCCTTTTGACTCATGAAAACTCTTTTAAAAACAAAAGTAATTTTGTTTGGATTCAATTATTTTTCAGTTAAACAGACATTTATTCAGTAACAATGAATATACATTTGAAGCACTATGATTTAAAAAATAGATCTCTTTTTCTCGTTTTATTTGATACATTGTTAAAGATTGGGCTAATTAATGAATTGTCAATTTTTCCCAGATAAAAGAAGGAAGATCAAAAGCAATTAGTAAATGTACATTTAGTATAGAAACAGCTTAAGCTGAAAATTAATTATCAGCACAACAGAGCATGTGTTTTTAAACTTGTCATACAACTTTTGTGTATTTGCCCATTTTTATCTACCTGATGACTTTAAAACTTCCCACTGTCAATCCAAGTTAGATGACTTTGAAAAAGAGATTGAAAGCTTTAATTTATTAACCATGAAGTTGATGGAGTTTCATGTCGTAGTATGTGAAAATTTGAACAATACTTTGTATGTAAACAACCCACAAATATATCCAATTAACTGATTTTAAGTGTGTAGTTGCTGATATATATCATGAACTGCTCCGAGATTCAGCCATTTTTATGTAAAAGTATATATTTATAAGTTTTTTATGTGACATAAATTGTTTACATAAATTTTTAACCGTTTTTTATGCGACTTAAATTGTTTACATTAATTTTTAACAGTGAATAAATTATGTAATAAATTCTGTTTATTTACATTATGCATATTCGTTTTTTGTGATATCTTAACGTAAATATTTTCACATATGTCTGAAGTTTTAAATAAATGTAAAGTAAATATTTTTTACGAAACATTTTTATATATTTTTTCTTTCCTTTTATTCATGTTGAAAAAACATAGTTATTAGTTTTAAAAATAGAATTTCAAAGTATCGTTGGATTTTTAAGAACATGTATTTATTTTGTGCAATGTGTCTCATGAGCCAAATTGATATGGCTGGGTATTGATTGTTCTATGTATGTTTTAATGTTATTGTATAATATGTATGTCATTCAATATGTGACACAATAATAAAATAGATTTATTATTATATTATTATATCAAGTAAATGTATCTATGTTTAATGTAATCAATTTTATTTATACATGTACACGTAACAAAAAGGTCATGCATTCCTGTGCTTATCACATTTTAATTCATGAGGTCAGTGCTAAAAATTACTGATCAATTTGTTCATAATGGACTTTTAACTGACATGTTATAGTTTAAAGTTGATTTCATGTCTCGACAGTCCATCACCTTTAAGTGGATTGAACAGAACATATGATTAAAAAGATTAACTTGAGTGTATAAACAAATATTTTAGGACACCTTCAATATTCAAAAGAATAATATTACAACATCGCAAATATAGATCTGACAACAGGAAATGCTGTTTGATGACAATTTCTGTGCAAGTTTCATTCTAATAAAGTTGTGGTTATATATATTTAACCCTTTTATCTTGATGTTTTAAAGATTGACATCAAGCCCTACAAGGTATATATCATGAATATAATTTAAGAAAACATTCTCAGCTGTTTTCATATCTGTCATTATACACCATTATTGGTTGAATTTAAAGGATCCAAAAATATATATTATTAATTATTATTCAAGAATGGTAATTTAGTTTTTAATTGTTCTTTTTTGTTTGGAAAAACCATCCTTGCCATTGTCTTACTGGTTACATTCAGTATATTCCTTAGCGGATTCTGCAGACAGAGGACATAAATGTCTGTGTGCTGCCAAAAGGTTAAAAAGTGGGTCTCACATATAACATAAATAAGTGACAAGATTAGAAGAATAATTAAGCAACAAGAAAACTAATTTAGTGACAAGAAATTAAATTTAACACCAATTTATCTAAATAATAATTATTTGAAATAAATATATATAGAAACAAGCATTAAAGTGTGTGTGGTTTTGTTTTAAATATACATGAATTTTCATTATTTCATGATACCGAGAGAAGAAAATAAACATTTGTTTATTTGTTCTAGAAAGAGTTTTTTTGTTATCTAGGATATGTTTACTGTTTACACTTTAGTGTATAAATGAATGAATTGATTATTTGTAGAGTCGGCATGGTTGATATTATCAACGGTTCAAACCAAATTATAAGAGAATATAATCTTTATTTGTTTCACTGAAAAGGTCCATATATATAAATATATCAGATTGATACATACTTTAATATAATGTAATAAAATAATTTTTATTAAAATTCATTACAAGACATACATTATTTTGTACATAAATTATGCTGTTAGTTTTCTCGTTTGAATTGTTTTACAATTGTCATTTTGGGGCCTTTTATAGCTGACTATGCGGTATGGGCTTGACTCATTGTTGAAGGCCGTACAGTGACCTATAGTTGAAAATTTCTGTCTCATTTTGTCTCTTGTTGGCTCATTGGCAATAAACCCACATCTTCTTATTTTTATGATTACAAATCTATGATCATGAAGAACGGATACATAAACCATTAGGCCCTTCAAAGGTACGTTTCCTTTGAAGCAAGTAATGATGTCTGACATGAACTGTATACTTGCTATATGTTGTTACTGCATATTCTGAAACAGCCAACTGCCTTGAACTGGACAAAAAATACACAAAATAGCATTTTCTGGGAAATATATAATTTATGACCCACATAGGACAGGAAAGAGAGAAGAGGAAAAGGTTTGTTCATTTTATAATGTTCATTCAACCCTTCCACTAATCAAATTGGAATCATACATAAATATAAGTTACCATATAACGTAGTTTTTTGTGGGGGAACTTTAAAATTGCTCATCCTCCTTCCGCCATTACGATTAGCATTCATTCGGACTTCACCTAAGTTTACGTCTAGTTGTAAGGTACTTTTCAGAGAGCGAATGAAATACATTTTACGCGGAACCAGTCAGAAATTTATGAATGAGTAAAGGATAAATTATTTTTTAAATCTCAGTACTAGTCAAATTGTGACTGTCTTATCTGCTGTCAGGATAACTGTCCGTCTAAAATATGTGAAATGTGAAAAGGGGAATAATACATTTAAACAGAACAAAATGGAGTTTGGTTGAGAAAGAAAACATCAAACATATAACATAATTTCAAGGTTCTCTTGCATTAAAATTAGTTATAGATGAACGATTAATTCAGTTCCCAGACTTGATATCATAACTATGAAACGAAATTAAAGTGATCGACCCAATAGCCTGATAGGTTACAAAATATAGATATATTTGATTGAAGCTCATGTCATGACTATTTTTATGATTTTTATACATTTATTCATGGATTGAAGGTAATTTTGCACATACTGTCAAACTCTTTTGTTTTAAGATTTTCTGAGCAGTACCGTATTTCCAAATCTAGTATAAACATGATAAATGGTTTGAAAATACCTCTGATTTATCAGCAAAAGAAAGTAAAATAATTGACATCTAAATAGATTTCATAGACATCAATCTCAGAGAGTCAGGCATCAAACAGTCATTTTCGGCTACCGTTAGCGTCAAATTGGTTAAAATTTTTATCATGATTTGTCAAAGTTTCCTTAGCTTGATTTGTGACAGAGGTCTCAAATAATTATCTGTTACTGTTTTTTTTTAAAAAGAATTAACGTGATTCATCAAAATCAGTAAAAAAAATTATCGTCATAAAGAAAATGTACAGTTTATCGTCATGCATCAAAAATTACAGTTAACGTCATTTGGCAAGATTTTTTATCGTTATTTGTCATGAAGGTACCCCCATTACGACCCTCATCTCAAGTTGTTTTATTACGAATGAATCACACCGGTTGACCCAAGGTCAGTCATTGTAAATCAAACAATCAGTTCTGATTATGACATAATAACACAAGCACTGTGACATAGGAAATTTATGGGAAAGTGCATGAATTTTTTTGCGTGACGTATTATGGTATACCGTTGACCGTCTGTCTGTCTGTCCGTCCGTCTGTCTGTCCGTCCGTCGTCAACATGTCATACATTAATTAAAAAACGCTATAACCAATATGCATGAAACTTTGTTAAATTGTTTATATCTAATAACGTGAGCTCCCTTTCATTTGTTACAAATTTCGGAATTACCGTTTCCAAGTTTTGGGGTTTTATTCATTAAAAAAGGGGGGATTTTCCAGTTTTTCGGACAATAACTCAAAAACAATTTTACCAATTTGCATGAAACTTTTGTGAATTGTTTATATCTATTGACTCGAGCTCCCTTTTGTTTTTTATAAATTTCAGATTTACCGTTTCTGAGTTTTGGGGTTTTATTCATTAAAAAATGGGGGATTTTCCAGTTTTCGGACAATAACTCAAAAACAATTTCACCAATTTGCATGAAACTTTTGTGAATTGTTTATATCTATTGACTTGAGCTCCCTTTTGTTTTCAATAAATTTCGGATTTACCGTTTCCGAGTTTTGGAGTTTTATTCATTAAAAAAGGGGGGATTTTCCAGTTTTTCTGACAATAACCAGTGATCGGGAAGGATGTGCGCCTTGGGCCAATTGCGCTTATCGACCAGAAATGGCGCATAGAGTGACAAATGTAAGCGCCCGCGTGGCGCTTGATATTTTTCACTTCGTTTTGAAACGTTGAGATATCGTCGAATGGATTTCCGATCGTATTTCGTGCCGCCATGTGTGAGTACACAACTGTGTAGTGTTTACTCCAATGATAGGAGCACCTATATATTTTTGGGACATCTCGGGTGTTTTCCTATGGTAATAATAGCAACATGCGGTATGACTGCTTACCCAAAAAACGTAATTAACCATCATTCATGATATAATTTTTTATAAACAACTTTAAATTTGTGAAAATTGGCAAGTACAGGCGAGAATTCTTCTCTAATTATTATCTTTTAAGTAAGCTTGCTATTATTTTGATTGAAAAACCCAAAAGCCTTTTTATGAATAGCATAGTATTTGTCTCCATAAAAGGGGCTTAACTGTCCTTGTCAATTTTTGTGGTCTTTGGCTCGTTTTGACATTTTGTAAACATGCCTTCAGCGAATTGTTGTTGTGTCTAGTCAGTTAACGTTGCTCTCTACTGTTATTCTTGTCATCGTGATGAAGTAATAATAATACAAGTGCAGAGGAAATGCCAGAAACGTCCTCTAATACGGAACGTCTGGAATAGGTATGGTATCGACGAAGACCCAAATTTAATGTAAAAAAAAACATAACCATGAACAAGGGAACAGTACCAGTTTTAACATTGTAAATAAAGGTTATCGTAAATATTGCCCGGTTTGGAAGAAGTTATTGTATATTCATTGAAATTGAAATTACAAAATCACAGGAACAATATCCATGATATTATTTGGAATCATACTTGTAAGTACAGTGAAATATACACTTTTTTATTTTTTTGTTGTTAACGAATGGCCCACTCATTTGACAACATGGCCCATTAATTCTAAAAATGGCCCATTGAATTTATTTTTGGGGGGCCCTGGGCCCATAGAGAAAAAATCCTTCCAGATCACTGAATAACTCAAAAACAATTTCACCAATTTGCATGAAACTTTTGTGAATTGTTTATATCTATTGACATGAGCTCCCTTTTGTTTTTTATAAATTTCGGATTTACCGTTTCCGAGTTTTGGGGTTTTATTCATTAAAAAATGGGGGATTTTCCAGTTTTCGGACAATAACTCAAAAACAATTTCACCAATTTGCATGAAACTTTTGTGAATTGTTTATATCTATTGACATGAGCTCCCTTTTGTTTTTTATAAATTTCTGATTTACCATTTCTGAGTTTTGGGGTTTTATTCATTAAAAAATGGGGGATTTTCCAGTTCTCGGACAATAACTCAAAATCAATTTCACCAATTTGCAAGAAACTTTGGTGAATTGTTTATTTATATCGACATGAGCCCCCTTTTGATTTTTATAAATTTTAGACTATACGTTTCTGATTTATGGGGTTTTATTTATTACAAAAAGGGAGATTTTCCAGTTTTCGGACAATAACTCAAAAATGCTTTCAGCATTTTTTATGAAACTTTGGTAAATTGTTTATGTCTATTTTTGTAAGCTCCCTTTTGATTTTTATAAATTTTCAATTTTACGTTTCCGAGTTATAAGATTTATTTGTTTATAATCTGACAACAGATTTACTAAGTATTGCACAACAGCACAGTGTATTGCACAACAGCAAGAAATCTTAAACCAATTTCAAGTTCTTTGACTACATTTATTCAGGAACCTATAATAAGTCAAATATTTAATTACAATCCAAATTCAGACCTGTATCAAGCTTGAATATTGTGTCCATTTTTGCCTCAACTGTTCAGGGTTGGACCTCTGTGGGCGTATCCAGCTGCGCTCAGCGAAGCAGTTTATTTTCCTTGTGACCAATTTTAATTTTTAATTCATAAAAGTAAAAACAATGTAAGGTTACAAAATGTCTAAAATAAATTTGTAATTGAGACTTGAAAGAAAATCATAGAAACTACACATCAATATACTACCAAGCATGCAATCAAAATGTAATAAATTGTTCTGCCCTGCATCCAATATTAGTGCTATGCAAATTTTTGTTCCTACATGTTGGATAAATCACTTAAAAATCTTTTTCTTTGAACAACACACACAATTTAAATAAACTTAACCAGAATCATTGTAATGATGTATAGTTTCATAAACTCATCCAATGATACAGTCTTCTGCTGCAGAACATAATTTATCATTATTTGTCATGTTTGTTCTGTGTCTTCAGCTGAATAAAATAAATTATCATTATTGGTTCTGTGTCTTCTGCTGAAGAACATAAATTATCATGATTATTGGTTCTGTGTCTTCTGCTGGAGAACATAAATTATCATTATTGGTTCGGTGTCTTCTGCTGGAGAACACAAATTATCATTATTGGTTCTGTATATTCTGCTGGAGAACCTGAATTATCATCATTGGTTCTGTGTCTTCTGTTGGAGTACATAAATTTTCATAATTGGTTCTGTGTCTTCTGCTGGAGAACATAAACTATCATTATTCATGTGTTGTGTTATTGGTTCTGTGTCCTGCTGGAGAACACAAATTATCATTTTAGGTTCTATGTCTTCTGCTTGAGAACATAAATTATCATTATTGGTTCTGTGTCTTCTGCTTGAGCATGTTGAGAACATAAACTATCATTATTCATGTGTTGTGTTATTGGTTCTGTGTCCTGCTGGAGAACACAAATTATCATTTTAGGTTCTGTCTTTCTGCTGGAGAACATAAATTATCATTATTGGTTCTGTGTCTTCTGCTGGAGAACATAAATTATCATTATTGGTTCTGTGTCTTCTGCTGGAGAACATAAATTATCATTATTGGTCATGTGGATCAATATTATGTATGATGTTAAATGAGCAATACAGGTTTCTTGTGCACCACAAGGATTAAATGGGGTATAGAAATATGGCAATCCCTTGACTCCTCTCGTCTACAGTATTGTTGCTAAAATGAGTATACATGTAGCAATTGGGGATGTATAAATACGCACAGATCCTACCAGACTGGCGATGTTTACTCCGATGCCTAGTAAAGTTTAAGTTCTCAATTAGATCAATTTAAAAGCCTTAATGCTTACAGCTAGGTAAGACACATTTCATCATTAGAGTACTATATAAGTTCCAAAGTCAGCATATTTTGGAGATATTGTCAAAATGCAATTTTAGGCATGTACTGGAATTTAGCTTTAGGAAAACCTTGTCAGCATCCTATGATTCAAAGTTTTCAGTAGCTAAAAGATGTCAAGGGGTTATGTTGAATCCCAAGAGACAAACATTTTCTGGTTCAGGAGTGGTGGCCAAAGTAAATTATGGAAAAATTGGACTAAAACTGACGTTACAACACAAACAATACATAATTAAGGGTTTATAACTTGGTAATTTATAATGTGATGCACCAATTAGAGGTATTAAAAGTAATATCACAACTACTTTTTATGTTAAATTTTTAATATTTAGGCCTGATTAAAAAAAAAAACCATGAAATCATATTGGCAATTTTAACCCTTGGTGAACCTAATCCTTTCCTCACCTTCATACTTGCAAAATCTACCTTATGTATTTTATTGTTAATTTGTCTCTGTCCTGAATATGAATGTAATATGTCACTGGACATTAAGCAAGCAACAATCAATCAATCAATCAAGTTTTTTGGACTATACATGTTTTTAAAATCCATGCTAAATAATGATTTTCCTAATATTGTCAGTATCAATGCATTAAATTCTTTTTCAGACTTATGAAATGGAAAACTTGGAAAAAAGACGATGCACTAAAAGATCAAATCATTGAAGAATGGTTTTACCGAATACAGAGAGATACAAATGGCTAGGTCATGTGGGACAAATTCTTCTACTGGCCCTTTGCTGTTATGGTCCTGTTCATGGTGACTGCAACTATACATCTGTGAATGCTAAAGAAGTCAAAGTGGACTATAGTTCATCTATCATTGACCATGGTAAGGCAAAGAAAAATAAATTTGCATGTTAAGAGATTATCTGTGTAATTTAATTTTAGTGTATCTGCAAACCTATTATTTTGATTATTAAAAGTCGAGGCTTTTCTCATTTATAGTCTGTATACATTATGTTTAGCTTTAGAAATGAACATTTACCTACTAGCCTCCTACCCTTATTTTATAATCAGTGTAATCCTAAGCATACATTTATTTTTCTAGGTGGAAGACATGATTTATGTCTAGAATTAAATAGTAGAGCGGGCTGGAATAACACAGTTATTAAACCATTGCTTCCTAATTTTGTCTATTAGATATACATTTATATCAATTTTTTCAGTATTGGTTTAGATGAACCAATGAGAAAAGCATGGTAAATGAACAAAATCATGAAAACTGCATAAGAATTAACCAACTTTGGTGTAATTTTATATGCTATATACTTGAGAAATAAGATGCTCTAAAACTTTCTTCTATTTTCATTATTTTCACAAGTTAATCTTCATTTCTTTAAAAAAAAATTAAGTTGTAGCCTTTGTTTTACATCTTAAATAGTTCAGCATTTAGTCTCAAAGTGGGTTATTGTTTTCGCCTGTCCCAAGTCAGGAGCCTCAGGCCTTTGGTAGTCTTGTATGTTTTTTAATTTTAGTTCATTTATATGTTTTGGAGTTTAGTGTACGTCCATTTTCACTGAACTAGTACACATTTTTGTTTAGGGGCCAGCTGAAGTCCGCCTCCGGGTGCGGGATTTTCTCGCTGTGTTGAAGACCCATTGGTGGCCTTCGGCTGTTTTCTGCTCTTTGGTCGGATTGTCTCTTTGACACATTCCCCATTTCCATTCTCAATTTTATTATAGCCTAAAATCATTATTTCTTTTCGTTTGATTTCAGAATACATTGTATCTTTTAATGGATACTATAAACCGCAGACCAGGAAACGTTACCTAACCGCTGCCTTACATGAATCAGGTGTACTGTCATGGAAGATTCTACCAAGAGATAATCCAGCCTATGATTATCCTAGTGATTTTGATGTTGTCAAGGTAAATAAAAGTGGTGGACTGATCATAGGAAACATTGTATAATTGGTTGCTTTGGGGTCATTGATTGGATGATCGATTTACAACCACAGAGATTGATTCTGTGTTTTATTCTTTCAAAACAAATACATGTAAATGGTAGTTTTGATAACTTTTTCTGTGTTATTTTTGTTGTTTAAATTGTTGAGCAGTTGCATATATGAGTTGTAAAGATTTACCATAAAAATTGTAGTCAATACCCTACATACACATTATAAAATCATCAATATTGCTACAAATGTGAATGATCAGATAAAAATAGAATGTGTTACTAAATTTTGATCAATTATTTATTGAAATATATTTATTTGTTAGTTTACTTGTTTGAATAAAAGATCATATATACAAGATTTAAAAAGATTATTTTTGTTCCATTTTGAATTTCTTAAAACTTGCAACAAAACATAGACAGAAACAGTAATGATATTTTTGATATTTGGAAAAGGCCCACTGCAGAAGATACAAACTAGAGAGATATATTTTAATTCAGTCTTCTGAAATAGATCTATGGTTGGCATCCATTTCCTGCCACACAAATTATTCTTAAAATACATTTGCACATCGATTACAGCTACAGGACTTGTCTGCAATGACTCATCTACACAAACATAGTTGCATTATGGGAATATTATCTTGAATATTCTGAATGGGTCAGATATCATTTTAAAAGTTTCTTAGACTAGGATGGAAATTTTATTTTTTAATTTGACCATTGCTAAAAATACAATAATGATTATTCACTTTGTATAAGCATTTATGCTGAACTTAATATTTATTGATTTTGTTTTGATTGAACCTCAAAATCACTACCACTTCATACATTAGATCTTGCAGTGTTACAAAATCTTATGATCTTTTTCTTAGTTGAATGATGGTAAGAAGGAAGGACTTGATGCATTGGAAAACCACCCAGTGGTCAAGAGAATAACTCCTCATAAGAAGGTTACAAGGTCACTCAAATATGTTAAAGGTATGTACATGTATGTTTTCAGTTGAATTAGACCATACTTCAATTTATAAAGTAGGTTTCTTTTAGTTTAATAAGAGATATGATATTACTGAAATTGATTGGAAGTGTATATATAGGCCATTGAAAATGAAAAAGAGTATATAATGGCAGGATAAGAAAGTTGGAACATTTTATCATATTGCACTGCCTTTTGAAGAAGTCATTGTGTAAGCATCTATAAATCTTTTTTAAACATATGTAAATCAATGTGGAGAGAAAAGATTACGAGTCCGTGCAATTTTTGTACTACAAGATATTGCTGTGAGCATGAAAAATATTCACATCAGTTCTATTTTCTCAATATTTGTGAAAAAATGTCTAAAATCAAATATTCCTAAAGCACCAAGCACAACAAATGTAACAAAACACAATTTTCAAACAGTACAAAAATGGGCAAAAATAAAATGCTGAAAATTTTTCACACATACCTACATGTGTGTAAAGCAAAAAAAAAAAAAAACAGCATGGACTTGACAATTAAAAAAAAAAATCTATATTTGATATAATACTTTTAATTTGTTATTTCTAGACTATGAGCAGCTCTGACACTTAATCATGGCTTAATACTTTCTGTTCTTCATCAATTATTAGTCCAATTTTTTGTGATAACTCAAACTATAAAACATCTAAGTATTTACCAAACAATTGTTAACGATTGAATGGCCAAAGATATATCTATAACAAAAACATAAATTTATTGACATGTGTAACCTTTTATTTTAAACAATCTTTTTGACCAAAATGAAAACTGAATTCTATGAACATAGATCCTGACTATCCTGGTGAAGATACAAAGGCACCAAAAGATTTGAATAGTTGTAATAAGACAGACTGGGAGCAGACGTTCACTTCATCCAGAACACAGAGGAGTAGAAGGAGCCTTTCACTTGTAAGATTTTGATTTGGTTCATTTAGTAGGTCTGTTGGCTTAAGGACCAAGCTGGCTTACATGTTGCACTTGTGTTAAATGGAAAATTTTACAAAGGGACTCCTTTTATGCCTAAATTAGTGCCGCTTATGCTATAAAGTTTCATGAAAAACCTATAGTGGAATGAAAAGTTTGTATATGCAACCTATTTAATGCAACGGTCAAAATTTAGGGTTGTGCCGTTTTCCATCATTCATAAGTTTTAATTTCTTGACAGTTTAAGTTTAAACTAAAATTTTGTACTACCCTACAATAAGAATATAATTACTCTCATGGCTCCTTTTGCAAGGTAATGTGTAGCTGTTTTCTTGCCATGAGAACATTATATTGAATAATTGTTTTCCACCACCTGAGGATGATTAAATTTAAAATCCCCATATTCAAAATAATTTTTTTTTCTAGCTTAGAACTTTCATTTACGTGACATGAAGGATGTTGATGATACTTTGTCTTAACAATATGATGTATAAGAGATTGCATTATTTCTAATAATATATTTTTCAGAGTGCAACTTACTGGCATTCACCAGCTCGTCACAGAAGCAGAAATTTGTTGAGAGCAGTTCCCAAACAGGTATGTCTTTAAAATATGCAGTTTTTGTGAAAAAATAATCGCAGAACCATCCTAGCATTTTCTAAAGAAGCTTGAATTTTATAAAAAAAATGTAAATCAAGTGAAACTTTTTTCAATATATGAACATTTTAATTTGGATCCAGTTTTTTAGTTAAAATATTTAATACATTACACTTTGTAATTTTTGTGTAAAAACATGATTTATGTCACTGTACAAGGTTTCATATTTTTGATTTTTTTATATTATATCAAAAACAGAAAATTTTACTACCTTAAACATGATCAAGTGACAACTACTGAATGTATGTCTCCATAATTTTTTAAATTGTTTTTTTATTTTTGTAGATTGTAAGTGCACTCCAAGCAGAAATTTTATGGAACATGGGATACACAGGAGCGGGTGTCAAGGTAGCCATATTTGATACTGGTCTAGCTGAAAACCATCCACATTTCAAAAGAGGCAAAATAAAAGATCGATCAAATTGGACCAATGAAAAATCATTGGATGATGGTAATGTTGTAATAGTGAGAAATTATGATGAAATCTTTTAAGTTTTTAGTTAGTTAAGATTAAATTGATTAGTTTTACAGTATAAAACGGTTCTGATTGGACATGGCTTGCATAGATATGATTGAAGAATATTCTATTGAATAAGGCAAAGCCTTTGTAGATTATCATATTAATTTCTCATCAACTAATCAATATCATGTTACAAATTTTGCTTTTGAATGAATTTGAATTGAGTGTTAATGTGGATTCTATTTTATTTGTGGGGTATCAATTTTTCGTGGATTTTGTAGATAAAGGTAATCCAACTTCTTAATGTTAAAAAAAGTACACACTTTCTTTAATTCTTTTATGGCTATTCAATTAAAAGGAATGTTGGAGGGTAGGAAAGGGAACTTTTATTTTTGGATATAGGGTAACGATTGTATGTTCATTTGTTGATTTGATTGATTGGTGTTTGCTTTATGCTGCATCAGCACAAAAAGGCTATATCACAGCGATTCATTTGTTGATTTGATTGATTGGTGTTTGCTTTATGCTGCATCAGCACAAAAAGGCTATATCACAGGGATTCATTTGTTGATTTGATTGATTGGTCTTTGCTTTATGCTGCATCAGCACAAAAAGGTTGTATCACAGCGATTCATTTGTTGATTTGATTGATTGGTGTTTGCTTTATGCTGCATCAGCACAAAAAGGCTATATCACAGCGATTCATTTGTTGATTTGATTGATTGGTCTTTGCTTTATGCTGCATCAGCACAAAAAGGTTGTATCACAGCGATTCATTTGTTGATTTGATTGATTGGTGTTTGCTTTATGCTGCATCAGCACAAAACGGCTATATCACAGCGATTCATTTGTTGATTTGATTGATTGGTGTTTGCTTTATGCTGTATCAGCACAAAAAGGCTATATCACAGCGATTCATTTGTTGATTTGATTGATTGGTGTTTGCTTTATGCTGCATCGGCACAAAAAGGCTATATCACAGCGATTCATTTGTTGATTTGATTGATTGGTGTTTGCTTTATGCTGTATCAGCACAAAAAGGCTATATCACAGCGATTCATTTGTTGATTTGATTGATTGGTCTTTGCTTTATGCTGCATCAGCACAAAAAGGCTATATCACAGTGATTCATTTGTTGATGTCTGCAAGATTACTCAAAGAAAGTTTGTTGGTTGTGGGTTGATTTATAAAGACATATCCTCCCTCTTCCTTTATAATGTAATGACTCTCATGCATTTGTTCATTCCAGGACTAGGTCATGGTACATTTGTAGCAGGTGTTATAACCAGTTCTAAAGAATGTCTAGGATTTGCTCCAGATGCTGATATTTATGTCTTCAGAGTATTCACCAATAACCAGGTAAGTGTAAATTTATAAACAATGATGAAATTTGTGTAAATTTATTGTTATCAGTGACTTCCATTAGAATTGAGTATTGAAGAAGTTTTTCAGTGTGAATAATTTTATAACAATACCTCCTTTCTCGAGTAAATCTGTATTTTGGTGTTCCCTGTAATATGCAGCATAATTTAGTAACAAACAAAACCCAAATTATAATGTAACAGAAATACACATTATTTGTCAAGGGATCCAGTAGTTTGTATTGCATGAATGAAATTTTTCAGAATTAACTGGATTTTTTTAATTTTGACATCATCTTTACATTTACCAATGTTCTAACATAACTTCCTCCATTGGACATGTTTATTTCAGGTTTCCTACACCTCTTGGTTTTTAGATGCATTTAACTATGCTATATTGAAGAAGATCAATGTTCTGAACCTGAGTATTGGTGGACCTGATTTCATGGACCATCCTTTTGTAGATAAGGTATACTAAACCTACTAAACCTCAGGGATTTTGTGTTTTCAATTTGTTATCATTGAATCATTATAACATTCAAATAGTTAATTTGTATAAAAACAGCATTAAATGTTTGTAGATAACATAAAACAAGGTGTCATGACTAAATATTATTAAGTAACAATAGACTTTCATCTGCTTGTCTCCAACCTATAAATATAAAATATATAATCATTGTTAATACTGTCAAAAGTTCAGGATTTCATAAAAAAAATGCCTTAAATATGTCGATCCGAAGAAAAGGCGGTTAACTTTCACAAGAAAAATCATTGTCTTATTGTCCAAACTTTACAACACATATATAAAAGAAGGTATTTGACACCAGTAAGTATTTAGTTGTATTATCTTTTCTCAAGGTTTGGGAACTTACAGCAAATAAAGTGATCATGGTGTCTGCCATTGGAAATGATGGTCCACTTTATGGGTGAGTCTGAATTAGATATGTTTGGATATTTCCTGTCAGATATTGATCAAGGCTAATATGAATAATTTATGTCATGAAAATCAGATTCTGCCATGTTGGATTACTCATTTTTCAATTTCTAAAATGCTTGTCAAGCAAGTCTCGAGTTTTAAATTTTGTAAACTTAACTATAAAGAAACATCCTATTTAACAGGATACAGCAGTATGATTTATATGTAGTAATAATTGAAAAGGATATCTTGCATTTACCTTACTCAATCAAGATTTTGGTAGATTCAATGCCTTTGTAAAATGAATTTCTGCCAAAAAAAATGTGTTTTCAGTAACAAGAGTGGTCTCCCTTTGAAGTAATAATGAAACAATGTAATGGAAACCTTTCTTCACATTATCCTATGCATTTTGCCTTTGGATTGATAAAAAACCTAATGAAAAATAACTCAACAGAAGAAATCCCTTTATTTGTAACTCTTCCAAGTCACAACTAACTGTAATATACACTGTATATTAAATTAAACAACTGCAACTGGCTATCTATTTGGTGTTTGGCAGCATTTTTCTTCAAAATATTTTGTTTCCAAAACAGAAAGTTGTACAAATGTAGTTTAATTTAACTTGATTTATTTCAGGACATTAAACAATCCAGCAGACCAGATGGATGTTATTGGAGTTGGGGGAATTAACTTTGAAAACCAAATAGCTCGCTTTTCTTCAAGAGGCATGACAACATGGGTAGGTTCTTCATGTTGAATTTCATAACTGTAAACTGATAATATGTATATATATATATAGAAAAAAGTGAAATAAACGAATGTATTATAGTATTATTATACCCCCGCTTTAAAAAAGTGGGGGTATACTGTTTTACCTCTGTCTGTCCGTCAGTCTGTCCATCCATCCCATGAATATTTTTCGCCGCATCTTTCTCAGGAACTACATTACAAGGATTTCTGAAATTTGGTTTCAGGGTTTATATGAGTCAGCTATACCTTGTGATACATTTTCAGATTCATCACTCAACAACTTCCTGTTTAACTTATACCTTTAGCGGGCGGGGGTATCATTAGTGAGCAGTAGCTCACAGATTCACTTGTTATTTGAAGTGCTTATCTTAAAATAGCCTTAGCAGTCAATATTTTCCATCATTGACCCAGTGGCAGAATATTTTGCTTTCCTACATCTGATTAATAAAGTTATTATTATTTTTCAATAATTTGAGAACAATTTAGAAAGGTTTGTTCTGAAAATACTTTTTTTTTCAGGAACTACCTAGAGGGTATGGCAGAATAAAACCAGATATTGTAACCTATGGTTCAGCTGTTAGAGGCTCTGCTCTTAAGTAAGTAAAAATAGAACTGTAATCTCATGACTATAAAACATTGCAATGAATAATATAGACACCAGTAATTTTTAAAAGATTGTTGGTTTGTAAGAACATGAAGCAAGATTTATATTTTATAGTTTACTCAATATATATGTATATATTTCTAATGCTTAAATTGAAAATTAAGGCATCAAAGTGTTGATGAATATTGAATTTATACTCTGTTTACTTAAAAATATTGATTAACCCCTGTTCCTTAATATTTTATTCATGATTCCAGAGGTGGATGTAGATCATTATCTGGAACAAGTGTAGCTTCACCAGTTGTAGCAGGGGCAGTAACTCTCTTGTACAGGTAAGAGATAATTTTTAATTTAAAGAGTAAATTTGGATGATAATTTTTTTTATATATATTTAAAAATAAATTCGAAAATTTTGAGAATTTTGAAATATGTGTAACTGTAATTTGTGGTTAAAAGGATGAATTTAGCAATTTCAGTGATTTTTAGGTGTGAACTGAATTTTGTGTAAAATGGAAACCTTTTTATACAATTTCTCTTATCAAGACATACCATGTATTTTCTGTACAAACGTAACCGGTTTAAAACTGTTACTACTCTGGGGATTACTTTATATCAACCTAGACCTAATAAAATTACCATTATAGAATCTCACTTGTTTTACAGTGCTGTACTAGATAGATCACATGTTATCAATCCTGCCAGTATGAAACAAGCCTTGATGGCATCAGCAAGAAGACTCCCTGAAGTCAACATGTTTGAACAAGGCCATGGGAAACTGGATCTTATTAGAGCTTACCAGACACTCAGGACATATAAACCTCAGGCCAGGTATAGACCATTATGTCATTTATAATCAAGGTTCTTTGTGAAGTATATAGATGAATCTTCTATCTGGAGGCATAATTTATCAACACTTTTAGTTTATATTTTATTTATTGCATGTGTTTATTCTTTTTCATAAAATGTATACATAAAAATTATGTGCTGTCATCTGAATTTAGAAATTAAGATCTAATTAATGCAATATTAGCCTTGTTTAATTTTTCACTATAATAAAAACATCAGAAAAGTTTCTAAATTTACAGTATACTGAGTTGCTAGTGTAAAATGTGTGATTGTATGGTTTTGTTGCAGTTTGAGTCCCAGTTACATTGACCTGACAGAATGTCCTTACATGTGGCCATATTGCACACAGCCAATTTATTATGGTGGAATGCCTTCTATTGTCAATGTAAGTCATTAGAAGTTTGAACTTAAAGTTACCCAGGGCATGTCTGTTCTGAAAACAGTTCACAGAAGACTCAGGTCAAAACTGTGAAGCTGTAAATTGCTAAATGAAAGAACCTAGCTTGGAAATTTCAGGATATAATTAGACAAGAATGTTTTGAGTATCTAATTAACTTGGAAAATTTTAGTGTCTATGAATTATTGTGAATGCACTGAAACAGCTGTTGTATTTAGATCTGTTACATAAAATTTATAACTTAAAAAAAAAAACTTTGGATTCATTTATATTTGTGGATACCAATTTTTGTAGATGGAGGAAGAATTGTATTGTTGTGGATTAAGGAAGAATTGTACTTTTGTGGCTATTTGATTTGTGGTTTTGCCAAAGTCTGCATAGAAGCTTATAGAGAATGTGTACCTCATTTAACATTTGAACTCATGTTTTCCTTTACCCATGAAATTCACGAAACTTGCGAACCCACAGTAATTGCATGGCAATTTTATCTCGCAGCTAATATATTTTTAGGATGATATATTTTGAAAACACGTGATGTATTTTTATAATGATTTTGAAACAAGTTACACCATGCAAGAAAGATGTCGATAAGTAATGTCATTTGCATATGAATTTATGCATGGTTTTTGTCTCGCCTTGACGGAGTCAAAAAGTGCGACAGGTATGCTGTTTCCGGCGGCGGCGTCAACAATGTATTAGTTTGTGATTAGGTCTAATTCATGTTGAACCACTAGTGGTAGGTCAATGATATTTGGTATGCAGTTGTATTAGCATTAGCACATCTCATTACCATGAAGATTATTTGGCCCCGCCCCCTCAGTCAAGGTCTTATGACTTTGAAACTTTTCATAGTTTACATGTATTAGTTTGTGATTAGGTCAATTTATGGGGAACCACTAGTGGTAGGTCAATGATATTTGGTATGCAGTTGTATAAGCATTGGCATATCTCATTTCCTTCCAGATTATTTGGCTCCGCCCCCTTAGTCATGGTCTATAGACTTTGAAAATTTTGCTAAGTTAACATGTATTACTTTGTGATTAGGTCAGTTCAAGGGGAAGCATTAGTGGTAGGCCAATGTTAATTGGTGTTCAGTTGTATAAGCATTAGCACATCTCATTTCCATGGAGAATATTTGGCCCCGCCCCCTCAGTCATGGTCTATTGACTTTGAAACTTTTGCTTTGTTTACATGTATTAGTTTGTGATTAGATCAGTTTAAGATGAACTGCTAATATTAAGTCAATGATATTTGGTATGCAAATGTATTGGCATTTGCAAGTATCGTTTCCATGGAGATTATATAGCCCCATGCACCCCTGATCATGGTTCATTGACTCTGAAACTTTTACATAGTTTACAAGTTAATGTTTGTGTTTAGGTTTTTTTAAAGGGAACGACTTATAATAAGTCAATGGTATTTGGTATGCAGTTGTATTAGCATTGGCACATCTCATTCCATGGAGATTGTTTAGCCATGTACCTTCAGTCATGGTTCATCGACTTTGAATATTTGCATAACTTACATGTTAAAGTATTGCTATTGTAATTTCAACATTTGCATTATCAAAATTACAAAAAGGCGAGACATATCTCTGTGATTACAGTTTATGATGTACATGTATGTAGGAATTCTGGTTTATTTAAAGGGGCACTAGCTGTCAAATTCATGTTCACCGATTTGACTCAAATTCTCATATTTGTTATATAACAATGTAAAACATTTATCCAAATTATAAAAAATCTAAAATAAACAATTTACAAGGCATAGGGTTGATAATATGTAGCTTGGTTTTGTGTGTATTTTAGTCTTAAACGCCATCTAATTAACTGTCCTCCCGAAAACCACCGATGCCCATATAAGGGATATAAACATAAATAAAGATATAAATAGATAGCGCAACTCGTGCAATTGGATTCTTCTAGGTCCATTTAATTTCATTTATAGATTAAAAATATGTGTTAATCATCATTTTTACCTGTATAAGAAGGATTTTTTTGAGGATCGAATCAGTCAATTAAATGAATTACCTTTGTTTACTTTCAGTGTTGACATTCTTTTCCTTTAAATAATCAAACATGCACACAATTCATGCGTTATCCAACTCTATCTAAGGGGTTAAATTGAAGTTCACATGAATACGGATTCAATGAGGTCGAATTATTCACTTGCAAGTGAATAATTCATCATCAATATTTATTTGCTTATTTTGACAAAATTAGACAATACTGGCTGCTAAATGCGAATTATTATTTCACTATTCCACTTTCATTAATGATTGAACAAAAAAAAATCATATTTTATAATTTTTTTATATCTCGTAGCTAGTGCCCCTTTAAGTAAGTATTATTTTATACTTTGCAGGTGACCATTTTGAATGGAATGGGTGTATCAGGCAAGATTGTAAATAAGGTTTGTAATTTAATAGATGTTATGGTTTCTTCATCCTTTTAGAACTATCATGATTTTTATGCCCCACCTAGGGGCATTATGTTTTTCAGTGTGTGCATCTGTTAGTCCGTCCATCAGTTCGTCCGTTCGTCCGTCTGTCCCGCTTCAGGTTGAAGTTTTTGGTCAAGGTAGTTTTTGATGAAGTTGAAGTCCAATCAACTTGAAACTTAATACACATGTTCCCTATGATATGATCTTTCTAATTTTAATGCCAAATTAGATTTTTGACCCCAATTTCATGGTCCACAGAACATAGAAAATGATAGTGCGAGTGGGGTATCCATGTACTATTGACACATTCTTGTTAAAAGTTGAAAAAGACAAAATTTAAAAAAATCAGAAAAAAATTAAAAAAGTATATCATCATAAAATGTGATTTCTAAAGCAATTAGTAAAATATCAAGCTTGTGAACTTATAGATATTCACTATATCCAGAGTATATAACTTTCATAGTGAACTCCAGAACTTTTTTTTTTTTTATTTAATTGGCCTGTTCCATTTGAACAAACTTGCTACCTGCAGAAAATTATGATACATTATTTTTGCCATCCAAAGCAAGTTTTGACACCAACCTATTTTATTAGAGCCACCTTTAGGGAAGACCTGTGTGCCTTTATTGGACAGCTCATATCAACATGATTTCTTATTTTATGTTTTATTGTTTTACAGCCTGAATGGCAACCCTATGTTCCACAGCATGGTACGCATATAGAGGTTGCTTTCACTTATTCTTCATCACTTTGGCCATGGTCTGGGTATCTGGCTGTATCCATAACAGTTAGTAAAAGTGGTGCCACCTGGGATGGAATAGCTGAAGGACAGATAACTCTAACAGTAGAATCTCCACCAGAGGTATGATTGTGAATATGGTATTAGCAATATGCATTACTAAAAGTAGATGTGGGTATACGTCAATGAGACAGAATTCAAACTACACAAAAAGCATCTCTACAAACACAGCACTAACTCCAAAACTGATAAAATTTAGTAGCATTTACCTCAAGCTCATAAGCACATTCTACTGTGCAGACAGAAGGTACAAATTCATTCATTCTTTTTCATTTATATTTAGATTTGGGATCATGTATGAAAGATTTTCATAGTACTGAACTTTACAGAATATAACTAAGTTACTAAATTATGCACTAACAATTCTTCCAATACTAAATTGTTCATGCAGTTTTCAATGTTATCATTTAAAAAAATGTATGGTGAAAGAGTGAAATCTTTTTTTTTCTCATCTATTCTTCTTAAGTGTGTGCAAAGGACAATGATGTTAAGTTTGTTTGTTTGTTAGAAGGACCATTTAATTGGTAAAACATTTGTTTCTGTCTTTTCAAAGAGCAACAATATTTTCATCATTAACCTAACTAATCACAGAACAGGTAGCATAAAGATGACTGAATAACAAGGTTGACCAGTTTCTATATTTACAATACCATATTTGGCCATGTATTGTCTGCATTTGTGTATAAGCCACACCTGAGCCTATAGTACAGTTTAATAAACACCCCATCTACCAATTATGTGTCTTGGTTAAAAATATGCATATAATTCACACCCGAATTTGGTAGTTATTAAAGAATTATTGTTCCTGTAATTTATAAGAAATTTGGAATTTTATGAACTCACTCAAATAGATCCGCTGTAATATTCTTAAGCTTATGTCATAAGACTTACCAAATATATGATTTTTATTAACTTATGATCAATTTCAGTATGATGAAGCAGAACCAAGAAGAACTGAACTTAGGTTACCTGTCAAAGTGAAAATTATTCCTACTCCACCTAGAAGGTAATTAGTCTAAATTCAAATAATTATATAAAATATGAAGCCATCATTATGATACTAAATAATTATATAGAATATGCAGTCATGAACATGTTACATGTATTTAACAAAAAAGTCTTTTTCTACAAGTTGAATTAAGCGATATGAATGAAAAATTGGCCATAAGGCCTTTTAATGAAAAAACAATGCATGAAAGGTTAGAGATTTTACAACGTCTAGATAAAAACACAAAAATCTTATGAAAACTCACCAAGAGATTGCTAAACAAAAGAATATCTGGTATAAACATAATAATGAAAATTTTATTATCTGAAATTCTAATTACATAAAAGTAGAAATATAAATATTAACTGACTAAGCTTGCAAGTTCTGTCTGAAAAAAAAAACCAACCTCATTAAAATATGCTTGCTTTTTAAATAAACTAACAGACCTACATTGTAACACATCCAGAGGACACATTAGGATTAGACTGGTCTTAGTATGTCATCTACAGTGATTACTATCCTGTAATGTAACAGTACCCAAATTGCATCCATTTTGCACAAAGAGAACAGGAAATCTTATAGGTTTTCTTATAGACTAAACAATTCGTAACTTTATAATTTGCCACTATGCAAGTCTTTCAACATAGCTAAATGTACTTAAATATACACAAAACTGTCACATTATATATCAACAGATGAAGTCTCCATTGAAAAGTAAACTTTATGGAAATTTTGCATGCAACTTCTGCAAAAAGTCTACTTTTGAAAATGAGAAATTAAGATATTTCACAGACATCCATTTCATTCAAAATGCATAACAAACATGAAATATTGTCAAGCTTTCAACCAGTTTCAAGTTTAAAGTGTTATTGATTTATATGAATTATTTGCAGCAAAAGAATTCTATGGGATCAGTTTCACAATTTGAGATATCCACCAGGCTACTTTCCCAGAGACAACCTGAGAATGAAGAATGATCCTTTAGATTGGTGAGTACAGAGTTGAAGTCTTCATGTGGAACATTCATTAGTACTTTTTTTTACCAATTATCTGAAGCACCATTAATTTGGAAATTTAGCAATGTTTTATTATTAGGAAAATTTGATTGGATTAGTAGTAGTTTTAAAAATTGTGAAACAATTTTCAAATTCTCATTGTATATGGATTATTTGCTGGAGGCTTAGTTTGAGTTCAGCAGTTACAATTTTAGAAATTTCGAATGTTCCCTCAATGAGCTAAAATACCATGACTCAATGAAGAGCAAAGTGAATTCATGAAGTTTCAAAGTTGAATTTATGCTCATGCCATGGGAATGACAATCATAACATTTCTCTATATTTATATGCAGCATTTCCTGAAACCACATTTATTATTCTCACATTTTTGTCAGTTTATAGGTATGATAATTCTAACAATAATAATGGCAATGAATAATTAACAGTATGTAATTATGTCAAAATGATGATCTTTTTGGCAAGTATTTGTTTAAAACAAAAGGTCTCCCACTCAAAATATTTGAAAAAAAAACTCAGATAATGTTTGACAACATTATACAAATAAGATAGTTAAAAGTAAAAAAATATTGTTCAATAAATTTTTCTCTTCAAATTGAACAATTTAAAAAAGAGAGATGTCCATGTTTGCTTTATGTTTACTAGTAACACTAACTAGGCAAATTAGAATTGTTTGTTTTTTCAGGAATGGAGACCATATTCATACAAATTTCAAAGACATGTATCATCATCTGAGAAGCAATGGATATTTTATAGAGGTCTTAGGTAAGAATGTGCTGTTGTCATATTATCAAAATATTTTAAGCGTTAATTTGAATTGGATTTATGCAGTCTATATAAGATTTCATCCAAAATAACAGTGACAATGTTTTGTGAATGAAGGCAATAATACTTTTAAGGGTTACTTGTATTTGTTAATGGTTGAGAAAGTAAATATTGGGTCTATTGTTCATATTTTATTTTGAATACTGTAAACAACTAATTTTCACAGTCAATATATCTTCGTATGTTTCAGGAGTAGAAAAATAATGTGAATAGAAATTGTATGAATTTGTCAAACTAGGATATTCCCTAATATAAAAACATCAACAAACTTAGAAAATTGTGTAAATAAATTGTCTGGAAGTCTTCCTTAAAAGTTAAAACACGAAATATAGTGAAAATAAGTTGATTTACAGCAATTTTATATCTGATTTTAAAGTTTTTTCATGGTCATCTGTTCTATATTGATGCTTGGCTTATAAATACAGAATATGGTTGATTGTTGGTTGTACTAAATTTCAGGTTCACCTAAGACCTATTCTAATGTCAGGAATGCATAGTAATTTCTGTCAATTTACTCTTTTTTCAGGTTCACCTTTCACATGTTTTGATGCTAGTCAGTATGGTACTCTGTTGATTGTTGATGCGGAGGAAGAATACTTTCCAGAAGAAGTAACAAAACTAAAGAGAGATATAGACAATGGTTTATCTGTCATCATTTTTGCTGATTGGTATAATGTATCAGTTATGAAAAAGGTCAAATTCTACGATGAAAATACTAGGTAAGTTATGGTTGCCAAGTGTTATTGAGATAAGTATTTTGATTTAATCCTAGAAAAAAAGTTTGCAGAGATAATAAAGTATGAAGTTTGTTTGACCATGTGTATACTCCACAGTATATTCCAACAAGAGAGCTTGAACTTAAATCCAGCCATACATTTGGCTTGACATAGTGAGACCATGAAGCCAATTTAATTTCAAAATCGAAGATATAAGTTAAAAGGGACAAAATGATATAAAAGTTTTTAGATGTAGGAATTTGAGTTTTACATTTGAATTTCTTCAAACTTGGTATACTGTTTTACTATAAAATTTTAAATGTGAATTAAAGCTGACTGCAAGGTCATAGATCAAATCTAAATATTTAGTGCAACAGAATATTGATATCTGAAATAAATTAGTGTGTAATCTTGACTTTTTGGCTTATGGAATTTTATTTATTAATAAATACAGTTTTATATGTTTTTGTCCATTAAGATTGAGAATTATTATTTTAGACAATGGTGGATGCCAGACACAGGTGGAGCCAATATACCAGCCTTAAACGATTTGATAATGTCTCTAGGCATGGCCTTTAGGTATGTATAATTTGGTAAATATGTTAAGTACAGTCTTAAGGATGAAAGTAGAAAGATATATATATTTCTCTAGTTCTTACCTGATTTATCCTTTTCCTGAGCTGTTGATAATTTTTTTTTAATCAAGGTGTGGTTCGTTTGATCTCAGTTCTTCATTGGTCAAAATTCGATTATGATGTCAAATTTTCTTGCATTCCTCTAAATTTCCTATTGTGACGTCATGAAAAAAAGGCGACCATGCCTGATGACGTCACATAGAAAGAACACATCTTTTTGTAGATCATTCGAAAAGAAGGATTAAGATTGTCTGTATATTGTCTAATAATCATTAGAGAAACAGATTCCACCACCAAATCTCGTGCAATACGATATTTATCCACTCTCGACAGTTAAATTTTAAATATTTAAAACGCTTGGCGAGCCTCATGTTTTAAATTTTAAAAATTTAACTGTCTCAAGTAGATAAATATTGTATCACACTTGATGCAGTGGTAGAATCTATATATATATTGAACAACAGTCCTATGAAATACTGGGTAATAACCATATTTAGTTGTGCTTTGGGAAGGTCTTCGGTTAGGCCAAAAGAAATAAATTGTGTGTTTCCGGTTTCCCTACCCTACCTCTGCTTCTGACATCGACCCTAAACATTTTATTGACAATTTAAAAAAAAATTTTAAATCCGGAATTTTTGGTTTTCCAGGATCCGATTATCTGTTTAGAATACTATTGATCCGCAAAGTGTTTGACAGTTACGACTTATATGCATCAGTAAAGTGCATCAAGAACCAAGATTTCTAATAAACAAGCATAGCTTGTGGTAGCTGGGAAACCGTAGCCCGTAGGTTTTTTGATATTTTTTGACAATTTGCTGACTTTTCACACAAATCAGAAAACATAATAAAGACCATGAGAGTTTCAGTTCCACAGTTAGGCTTGTCGACAACCGTGCCATGTATTATCTGTCAAATATACGAAATATGATCACATGGACGCAAACAATATAATGACATTGATTCCGGATATTAATTACGATCTGATGAACCTTTTTGAAGAACATCATGATGATCCTGATAGACGAAAAACGTATGAAGCTGACATATTTTCCTCAACTTCTTTGGACTAAAAGTCAATCGTTCAAGGTTGGACAGACGGTATCTGTCAGTGAATTTACGGTTATAGAGTGTAATGTGTTCAATTCGCTGCTAAAATCAGTCCAGCTATTGTTGTAAAAAACGCTCTCGTGAATGTTGTACATACCCAATTGTGCTCAAGACGTAACAAAAATGGCTGTCAATGCCTCTGAGCAGTTGAGTTAATGATGACAGGGGACAACAATGTGTAACGAGAAAGTGAAGAAAGAAGCTTTCCCATGGCAGACATGGTGTATGATTCATGTTCATTTATAAATGAATCTGTCCTGGCACCATGTCAACTTTTATTCTTTTATTTTTCTCTGGCTGGTCCATATAACAATGTATACATGTTAGTTACATGTTATATTTATTTCTGCAATTTATTTGAAAACACATCTTTATATATTAAATAAAGAGGGTGCAAGGGCAGAGTTTACCCCTCGAAACATCATAATCAACCTCTGCTAAGCATCAGTTCACAATGTGTTCAAGGGGTAATATCAAATCTGCTCCCACCCGTAACCAGTGTGTGTCATTTACATTGTTAGGTTCAACTAGGACATACATAACATGCCATGATTTTTCACTGCCATTTTTGGTTTAAGATAATTCATTGACTAGATGATATTCCCTATTTTGACCCATGAAGTTTATTTTCATATTTCTGACAGAACTAAAATAGAAAATTAAAAATGCTGTAGATTTAAGTACTATTCTAAATATTAAAGAATCGGGCAAAGGGTGGCTTATCAAGGATTGGATTTGGAACCTTGTTTATTGCTGTCGACAATAGAAAAAAAATAAAATGTTTTCATAAAATAAAATGTTTTACCTACCTACCCTACCTAATTTTTTTGGAGGTGAAATAGGAAACACACTATTTATTTATTTTGGCCTTATGCATAAGAAAGCTTATATCGTTGAATGGAATAAATTTTTCTGCATTTTGTGACAGACCACTATTTAGGCCTACAACTGTATTAATGAATATGATTGGGGTTTATATTATTAACCACACTTTTAAATATTTGAAATCATTTCCAAGAAAATTTTAGTTATTCCTGCATGAATTGCAACCAAATTTTATTGGTTCATACTTGATCTCATAAAAAAATTGACTCATACACTACAATTGCTCTTGTTAATTTTAGAAATTATTTTTATGACATTGAATTGTATTTGAGTTATTTTATTTGAATATTTCACTGTTTTTGATGATGTAAGAATGTATATTTTTAGTGATGAAGTTTATGAAGGAGATTTTATGATGGGAGATCATGATAGTAAGTATATTGTTAAACTACTAAAACAAAAATCATCTCAGCATATTTAATGTATATTTTGATTAATAATATTTCATTATAGGTGAGTGTAAGTTTTATTTAACTGGTCTAAACTGTCCCAAAAATTCTATTTTTCATTATTTTATTTCTATTTATCCTTCAAAAACATGTTGACTTCTTGCTGGACAAGTCCATAACATTTTTCAAGTATTTATTTATCAAAGAACTCTTAATTTTATAGAACAATCAACTTCTGCTTTGCTTATTAATAGAAATGAAGGTAAAATAAGACAGAATAACAAGAAAAATAAGAAAAAAATATTTTGCAGTGTATTATGCCTCTGGTACAAGTATTGCCAAGTTTCCATCAGATGGAGTTCTTATTACACAGAATCTTAAAGACCAAGGTAAGTGTAAAAGAAGTTGTGAATTTGTTATATTAAATTTTGTAAATTGAAATATATTTTTAAATGTTGCTTAGCCCCTAATATAGACAAAAAATTTGTAAGGGGTTCCGCGGAACCCTGTGTCTTGCCTCTAATTGCTGCTGTAAGTGTTAAAAGTGTAATGTTGACTTGAGTCCATTTATCAGTAAAATACAGAATTTGAAAAAAAAATCAAACTTTTTCTTAAGGTGCTATTTCTTGGTCTTGAAGATTAGCTTCTGTTCAAGTTTCATAACAATCCATGAAGGTTTACAAATTTATCATGTCGAAAAAATTTAATCCCAGACTGTTTTTTTACTGACAAATGGCCTTTTTGCAGTTATCATTTAGATACAGTCTGGGGTAAAAGTTTTTTTTTTAAGTGTTGACCGGCTGTAGATTTCTGTAAAAGAACAACATAGACCACTTGACCACAGAGTCCCTATGTTGGCTGCTGATGTGCCTTGTGATTTTAGTTTTATACATTTATGAATATTTTATTTCAAGGACATGAAGTGCTAAAAGGTGAATCAAAATCAGTGGATACAGTGCCTATACTAGGAATACATCAGACATCATCTGGGGGACCAGATAGTGGAAGGGTTGCCTTATATGGTGATTCTAATTGTCTTGACAACAGTCATATGCAGAAAGGTAAGGATTATATTGTTATACATGTTTGAGCATTTTCCAAAGGTAGATCTCAAAACATTTTTTGGTTACTATGAATTCATTTATTTTCATGGATACCGGTTTTGTGGATTGAGGAAAAATCACATTTTCTTTGATATTTTATTTTGTGGTTTTGCCTAAATCTACATTTCAGCATATAGAAAATTCCTACTTCCTAGAATATTTAAATTCGTGGTTTACCTATAGTCATTAAATACACAAAAGTTGATATTCTACGAACAATTATGAAACTACAGTAATTGTCTCGCATTGACGGAGTCAAAAAGATTATTTGGCCCTGCCCCCTCAGTCATGGTCTATTGACTTTGAAATTTTCGCTTAGTTTACATGTATTAGTTTGTGATAAGTTCAGTTATAGGGGAACCATTAGTGGTAGGTCAATGATAATTGGTATGCAGTTGTATAAGCATTAACACATCTCATTTCCATGGAGAATATTTGGTTCATTGACTTTGAAACTTTCACATAGTTTACAAGTTAATGTTTATGTTTAGGTTTGTTTAAGGGGAATGACTTATGATAAGTCAGTCATATTTGGTATGCAGTTGTATAAGCATTGGCACATCTTATTTCCATGGAGATTGCTTTTAGCCCTGTGCATGTCATTTACAAGTCATGGTTCATTGACTTTGAATACATGTTAAGTATTGCTATTTTAATTTCAACATTTGCATTATCAAAATAACAAAAAGGCAAGACATATCTCTGTGTTAACAGTTTAATTGTGTTGTTGGATTGCTATATCATATATGTTAACATAACCTGCTTTCCATGTATAAATTCTACATTTATTATATATTCATCACATCCTGTTACTGGCTATAGGTACAGCAGATACAATGGGATTTAATTCTAGGTTGCTATTAAAAACAATTGTTTTGGACATCTTGTACAGCAGATACTTGTGTGTATTTCCCATCGTCATTATAATACAATGGATGTTGCAATTGTGTACAACAGATCTTGATCTGTGTGACTTATTGTATCTGTGGTACCAATACCTAGTAATAGTGAGTGATACATGTAGCAAACAAAATCAGCAGTTATGAAAACCTTCTCATCTTTTGGATTTTTAGATACACCAAGGCAATTACTTAGTCAAATATGATAACTTCAATAAATTGAACTTTATATGTTTGCTTGCATATACTTCATAACTTTATTTTATTACAGACTGTTATTGGTTACTGAGTGCCCTGTTGGAGTACACAGCTTATAACAACATGGTTCCTCTGTTTACTGGTCAGGATCATGTTTCCTTGACCTCTTCTGAACTTCCTACCAGAATGGAAGGTTTGTATAGAAGACTAGAACACAAAAAGTTCTTTAAAGGAGGTGTTTAGGTTAATGAAATAATAGCCTGGTGGGTTAAACAAAACACTCTATCTAGCACTTGTACACTTATTTTTGAAATAGCTTTTTATGAAAATTAAGCTTGTTTATGTGACATTGGCTGATCAAGGGAGGGGGTGGTGTTCCAGGGTTGGACCCCCCTTTTTTGATTTTTTTCAATTATGTGAACTTTTCATGATGTTCCGAGGGTTAGAACCCCCCCCCGTTTTTTTTCGAAAAATGACGCAATGTCATACAACCTTCCTTTTGAAAACTCTAGAGAAGAGAAATAAAAAAATAAAATTATTTCAATGATTCACTGAAATATGTTTTGATTATAGTTGTTTGTTTGTGTCAATTTCTTGTGTAGAATTTGGTTTCATTGAGTGATTTAAGAAAGTAGGATTGAATTACTGTTTGTTTTATTTGTAGGTAACCATCTACATAGATATTCTAAAGTTATTGAAGGACATCTTGGTTCTACAGTGTCAAAAGTACTTCCTCCTTGTCCTCATCAAGTATGGGCTAAACCACATCCTCTCAACAAGACAGCAAATATGTAAGTAGCTTATACACATTGTTGCAAAATATAATAATGTTACACATATAGTGACATTCATGAAAGTGTATGCACATCCCATCCAATGAACAGTATTGAAAAAAAGAAACTTGATATGGGAATACATGGGAGTAAAATGAACGACTGAAGTTCACACTGTGGGTTTTCAAAGATAAGCATATATACATCATAGAGTGAGCTTAAGCCCAATAAAAAAAGACATAAAAAAATAGTCATATATTTATAACTAAATCACATAATAACAAAACAAACCTGCAAACAAGTATTTTTTTTCACACTTGACTGTAAACCACTAGCTTTCGACTAGTATGCAAATATATAAGTTATTTTCATATTTACTCTGGACAAAACAAGATAAAAGCAAATATGCAAGATTTTTCTCACCAAATATTTGCTAGACCACATTACAGCACACTTTTATGTTTCTTTTGCATTCTCTTTCAGCTTTGACATGGCTAAATGACATCTTCCTGACTTGCACTCAAACTCACACAATTGTTAACTCATTTTCTTGCAACTGGTCAATTCAATTTAAATTTTACCGAAAGTTGTTTGATTTAGCCGAGTTCCATCAGAGCAGTTTTAGTTTCAATACTTTTAATTTTATTGTTGTTGTTTTTTCAGAAATCTATTTCAACAGCAGAAGTTACTTTCAGTAGGTTTAGATGAAGCAGTTATCATAGGAAATGAACGAAAAACTTTAGACATTGGAGCACAGGAAATTAAAGAACCTGTTGGGCTTCCACATGAACCTCATTTTAGAGACAGACATTCAGTGCATAATGTGGATACTGCAGGGGTATACCCTGTACTGGCCTTCGTAGGCACAGGATTAGTGTTGTTATTTTTACTCAATCAGTATTATAAAGGCAAGGCAAAAACCAAGAAAAAGAGACCAAGGTTGAAAAAGTTACACCATTCAGTGTATGGGACTAAAACTCCTGGAGTTTGATGAACATGTGATATTAGGTTAAAGGTTAAAGAAGTTTTTTATTTTTATCATTTACATAAATAATGTGATACTCTTATGTGGTAATGATTTATTTGATAAAAATGGCATTATCGATCAATAGTTGAAACATTTGAACATAAAAGTTAAGAAACATTACCTTTTCTCATGAGACAATAATTTACAAATGTATGTAGAGGGTAACTGGTCTACATAGTTTTTAAATAGTTAAATTCATACTGTAACAACTATGATACATACTCCAGTTAATGATTAAGTCATAAATAGAAAGTTGCCCTGTCACTATACAGGAATGTGCCATAAAGTCTCATGACTTCTCCATTTTTTACAGAATCTATTCATAATTTGGTATATATAATCTTTGGTTAAGGATCTCATTCTGTTCTATAATTTGGCTTTTTATCTTGTCAAAATGCCCTTTTTTTTAAATACACTTCCTTTTTTATGACAACATTTTATGATTTTTGACCGCTTATTTTCTTTCACTTTATCATAAAGTTAAATAAGAGATATTTAAGAATGTTCCTCTTATGCTTCAGATTTACTCATTAAACAGTAGATTACAATTTTCTGACCAAGATTATGTTGCCGTTTCTTTGTTCATTTGTATTAATCCATCCTGTAAAAGAAATTGTAATTCATATACACAGTATCACATTTTAATAATTAATGGGCAAAAGGGGGGGGGGGGGGGGCAGGGGTGAAATAGAAAATTGGGTTTACCATGTTCCTTTGATTCAGACATACATTGTTAGTATTTAAACCACAATAAATCATTAACCATGATCCAGACAGATTTTCATCACGCCATATTAAAGAACCCCATATCACACTACTTTTGATTGCCATATCAAATCACATACTTTAATGTCACCAAGTTTTAGTTGCACCATATATCATACAAGTGTTATCCTATTTTATTACAGCTGTTTTATAGTTCAATTTGAATGTTATCTAGAGCTATATAAACAATTGTTAGGCTCTGAAAATAAAATTTCTCAGGTGAGACATTGAGCTTCAGGGAGGGTAAACCTGTTTTACTGTGTTCCAATTGATCAGTTGGCTCCAACTAATGATATTTTTAAGTCTCCCAAACGAAGTTTGGGAAGACTTATTGTTTTTGCTCAGTTCTTATTATTATTATTATTCTTCTTCTTCTTCTTCTTCTTCTTCTTCCGCCGCTTTTAAATTTGAACTTGTCCGCACCCGTTCTCCAAAACCGCTTGTCAGATTAACTTAAGGTTTCACAATATGTTAGACTAACATGTCTAGTGGTGCAATCAGGGTTTTGTTTGTGCAATGGGGTTTATAAAGGAGTACTTTGAGGGGCAAAAAGAAAAGAGGGTTTTACTATAGAACCCTATGGGATTTTATTTTTTTTAATTTTCAAATGATTATAAATTGAAAACCGTTTGTGATAGACACAATCTTTTTAATTGAAAATGTTCTAAATGATAAAGCCCATTAAATGAAATACAGGGTTAGTCCCCAGGGGTCACCCCCACCCCCTGCCATTTAAGAAAGTTCTAATACCTTGTAAGTGGTCAAGATCCCCACCCCTAAACCATATATATTTTGGTTTGTTATGCTAAGATGGTTTGAATGATATTCAGAGTTAGTCCCCAGGGGTCACCCCGACCCCCTGCCATTTGAGAAAGTTCTAATATCTTGTAAATGGTCGAGATCCCCACCCCTAAACCATATATATTCTGGTTTGTCATGACAAAGCACATCAAATGAAATACTGGGTTAGTCCCCAAGGGTCACCCCCACCCCCTGCCATTTAAGAAAGTTCTAATATCTTCTAAGTGGTCAAGATCCCCACCCCTAAACCATATATATTATGGTTTGTCATGCTAAGATGGTTTGAATGATATACAGGGTTAGTCCCCAGGGGTCATCCCGACCCCCTTGCATTTGAGAAAGTTCTAATATCTTGTAAATGGTCGAGATCCCCACCCCTAAACCATATATATTCTGGTTTGTCATGATGAAGCACATCATATGAAATACAGGGTTAGTCCCCAGGGGTCACCCCAACCTCCTGCCATTTAAGAAAGTTCTAATATCTTCTAAGTGGTCAAGATCCCCACCCCTAAACCATATGTATTCTGGTTTGTCATGCTAAGATGGTTTGAATGATATACAGGGTTAGTACCCAGGGATCATCCCGACCCCCTGCCATTTGAGAAAGTTCTAATATCTTGTAAATGGTCGAGATCCCCACCCCTAAACTATATATATTCTGGTTTGTCATGATAAAGCACATCAAATGAAATACAGGGTTAGTCCCCAGGGGTCACCCCCACCCCCTGCCATTTGAGAAAGTTCTAATATCTTGTAAATGGTTGAGATCCCCACCCCTAAACCATATATATTCCTATTTGTCATGTCTCGAACATTTGAATGACGTATACGGTCAGTCCCCAGGGGTCCCCCCACCCCCAATGTTCTAATATCTTGTAAATGGTTGAGATCCCCACCCCTAAACCATATATATTCCTGTTCGTCATGTAATGAACATTTGAATGACGTATAGGGCCAGTCCCCAGGGGTTCCTCCCCACCCCCAATGTTCTAGTATCTTGTAAATGGTCGAGATCCCCACCCCTAAACCATATATATTCTGGTTTGTCATGCCAAGATGATTTGAATGATATACAAGGTTAGTCCCCAGGCATCACTAATGCATATAACTTTACTGGACCAAACCAATTTTCACTGGAAGTTGCCCAATGTCAGGCGACCCTGGGAATTATGAATTATGGGAGCTTCGTTTGGGAGACTTCGTAACAGCATCCTGTTACATTCATTTCTTGTTTACACAGCTTTTGTTAGAATTGAATTACTTTCAACATTTGGACTCATGAAATTTTAAGTGTTATTTTATTTGATTTTAAGAAAATTGGTAAAAACCTTTTTTTTTAAACAAGTTCCTGAAATGTGTAATATGCAACTGTTTAAGGAAAAGATGCCAATTGAAAAACTTTTATCTTGATAAGAGACTTAATTCACAATTTGATATCCAAGGAAGTTAAAAAATATTCTTTGTCTCTTTGTCATAATTTTTATATATTGATTGCCAAAATTGTTATTTTACTGTAAGATTTGTATTCATACTTTGTCATGTGTTTAAATTATGCATATATATTAAATGCAAAATCTTTGTTTGAAGAGGGATGTTATAATTTTTGTGTGAGGTGTGAACATGTGATGTTAAATTTTGATATGTGTGATATTTTACATGAAATCCATAATTTATAATCATTGAACCATATAATTTGATAATGGTTTTGTAAAAATATATATGTAATGCTATTTAAGGCTATACCTAGGTTCAGGGAGATAATTCTTTATGTCAGTAATGTGATTTTAAGAGGAAGATTCATCAATAGGTTATAAGCTTTCATGTGATACAGAGTTAAAATAATTTGGGTTACTGAGAAGCTCAGAACTAAATAAGAAAAATAATTCATTCAAACATACCAGTGATTTTGAAGAGTTATGTCTGTTGATATATGTCTCTCTCCTTAAGGAATTATTAAGCATAATGATCAAACCAAATGATTGTGGATTCATGATTACTTTTATACTAGAATCTAGGTTGTTTTAGCACATCTGAGAAACTAATTAAAAGTTCTGACAAAAATTGAAATGAACAGTTTTACCAGATATGCGCTTAAGTTCTATCAAAGCACTTCACCAAAGAGTACAAATGTGATATGCTCCTTAATTTCATGGGCTGACTCAGGATATGATGAAAAAAAGTTATCAATTTAAAAAATGAAAAATAGATCAATGAGATTATTAAACTAACTCAAAACTTGGAAGTTGTATAAGGATATGAGTGTGTATTTCATATTCATTTCCTAATTTTAGTTCAGGCATTATATATTCAGTGTCAAGGGAAGTATAAATACATGTATTTCCATTATAAGTATATTTTAAGTGTAATTTTAAGCTGTAAATAGCTTCCTGGTTTTAATATGAATTTGTTTTTTGTTGTTGTTCACAAGACTTAAAATGCTAGCTGAAAGTTTTGTACAAATATATATGAACAGTTACTTTATCTGGAAGTATACTAGATAATAAAAGATATTTTATGATAATCTTTTTGAAAAGTTAATGTTTTAAACCATAGTTGAAACCATTATTTTTATTCAGATCATAACAGTAATTAGTGAAAGTGTATATTAACTTTACTGAGTGTGTTTGATGCTGTACTAAAATGATAATTTTTTTTGACATTTTGACATTTCATGTGTAGAAAAAAATTCAGATATTAACATTTATGTGTGGATCGATGATTAACAATATAACCAATCACTACACACTAAGTAGGACTGTAAAACTGTCATCAGCACTAAGATATGCTTGTTAAAGCTTTGTTCAAAGTTGTATAAAGTAACTATTGGCGCTTTCAGATAACTTTGATGTTGAAAATATCACATTAGGCATTTAGTTTTTATTGAAGTGCAATAATGTATGTCTTACTTGAACCATTTAATTAAGCATGTCAACCAATTTTGTAACAAGTAGTAGTCATAGTTTTATTATGATCTCTTATATTTATTTTAAAAAATAAATAAAATTTGATTTCTTGATAAAATGTGAGTTGTTCTTTTTGTTTACTCATTGGCTGAATTGTGTTTGTGTTTAGAGATAAGCTCCAGTCTTGTGAAAAGGGGTAAGGTATACTTGACATATCAGACTATAATGGTTTTAGTCAGCAACTCACAAAAGATCACTGGTTCATGTCAATTACTTAGGTTTTCTCCTCCAATAAGATGACATTGCCATGTGTATAAGGTGGCATTCATCCCAGTCAACAGTAAATAGATATTATGTATGATACAATTCAGTGCACAGTCCACAGTGTCTGTTACAGAAATAACTTTCATCAGGTACTCTCAAGACCAAAAGATTGAGAAGTCAAACACATAAAAAGTGAGTTTTTAACCCAAAAGGGCCTACGAAGAACAGCAGAAAGGTTAATTTTGATAAATGGAGATGCAGCAGTACTTTAGTAATTTAAAAACTGAAAAGTTACAATATCAGTTTTGTAAATCATGCTAATAAAGTCTTGATTTTATGGAATTTCACCTTTTGGTTGAGATTTCCTCATTCTTCAGCCGAATAACATACAAGGCTATAATTTTTAAGACAAAATTACAATATTTTATTAAAGAACCTTCAACATTCAATTCTGCAAATAAGAGGACATCTGAAATACATTTGATTTTAGGGCCAATTTGGCCCCAAACAGTCAGTACCTTCACCTTTACCAGTTTATTTTTATGAGGAAGATGATATTTCTTCCCATGATTCCATTTTGATTCACATAACAACTGAAACTCAGAACTGATATTACAACAAAAATTACTCTGAATGAGGAAAGTGGGATCTCCTAAACTTAGAGCTGTCACATTTTCAAATAATGAAAAGATATTCTGATATAGATATCTTAATCTTTAATGTGATGATCATACGAAAAGTTACATAAACTTTAATTGATCAATCGAGGCATACAAAGTACAAACTAGAGTGAGGTTACACATTTTAACTGGGAAAACTTCAAAAAGGGAAAAATTACGGATATTGTATTTGCACACTGGAATTTAAACAACCATTCAGCATCATCCTATAGAAATATGACTCTTTTATAAAAAGTGTGCAAGTATAGTTTATAAGTTACAATGATCAGTGTAAAAGAATATTACAATGATCACAATCTGGTATAGATAAAACCAGAAGTCCATTACTAGACGAAGTGTGCAACCCGCTATATAGTAAGGCGATCACGTCCCCGTGCTTCCAACTGTGATTGAAACGGGATTTGAGCAAGATTGCTATTAATAGTAACAAAAATCAATGGCCAAATTTTTTGCGATGCATTCTGGGAAGAGATAATTTATGCAAAACACCCTATAACTTAATTAGCACACTGTTGAAAATAATGTTTGACCATTGACGTGTTAATGAATAGCAGATACTAGCATATTATATCAGTGTCATGAGTCATTATGATGGTTTTAATATTAAATGATAAATATGTTTGTATATTTATCAATTTAAAAACTACAATTATAACCGTAGAAAAATTGTCAGACGGAATAAAAAAGCTCACTTCTTATAAATTCAATAAACGTTTGGTTTTAGAGGTAATTGTGAAAAAATTGCCATAAAAAAGTTGGCAAGGAAAAATTAGGTTGGAGAATTGTGTATCCATATACAGTAAAATTATACTGGATTAGGAATGAGTTTCTACATTCTATTATATTTATTTTAAGAGTATATGTTACGAATTACAAATTTCAAGAAATAAGTTTTTTTAAAAGTTACACGGGAATTCTGCAGATATAACCATTTTTAGCAAAATTAACAAATTGTACCCTCAATTTAATTGTAAACCCTTTCTTCAATTTCCAATATCTTCGATCCTGCGTAACTGAGATCTTGACGGAAATATTACCTCGGATGATGGTGTGGACTAACAAAGGTTATGACATTTCAGTCAGATATTGTTACATTTATCCATAAAAATACATGTAAAAAATGCCGTTCACAACACGTGCGTTCGACGTATAAATTTTATAGGTTCAAATTGTAGGACAAGTTGCGATCACGATCTTTGTAAACAAATGAGTAATAAATATATATTCTTTATGAAAGTATACTTCATACAGAAATATGACGAAGTCTTACTTCAAAAACCTACAGCTGTAGTTTAATTTGTTCAAATACTAAATCAGTCTCAAGGGTTAAGTTGGGCCGTAAAGATATAAAGTAATCCCTGGAATTGTCCGGTTCCAACAGTAAAACCCTTTCTTACAAGTGTGGGATGTATACATTAATAGAAGCCGCGTCAGGTCGCATTAGGGACTTTAAATCCAGTACCTCGCATATTCAGGATGAATGTTACGATCTCTGATGTTAAATATAACACTTGCGACAACTCTTTGATGGAATATGCATGATATATTTGCCACTGAACATAAAGCTTCCTTGATCATTTCACTGCAGCCGTAAGTAACCAAGACATAATTCGTCAACACAACGTTCTATTTAAAAAAAAGGCAAATATGACTATATTTTGACAAAAACAACTATATCTTTTAAATAGACGATACATTTTTAGTCCGACACGGAAGATTTTATAGTTCTCATTTGCCTTTGAAAAATCTGGTACCAATGTATTCGTTTATAAAATGTTATATCATTTTCTAAATGTTGAATTAAAATGAAGTTAAATAACTGGCAATAAGAAACCACCGCACTAAGTCGGCTCACTTCATTTACAACAAACTGATAATTTAAATCAAACACTCAAGGAGACTAATTAACAGCCATCTGTTTGATGATAATATTTGTACCCATGATTCCATAGTTATAAAACAAGATTTGGGAGGACCACCTATGGGGCTATTCACTGATAATGGGGACATCGTGATCGCCTTAAGATATAGTACAGCTTGCACACTTCGTCTAGTAATGGACTTCTGATAAAACAGATCCCTAATGTCCATGCTTTGATTACAAGGATATGCCAACACTCAATTCTACTTTCTGTTCTCGTAATTCATAGAAGAACAAAACAGAAAAGAAAATTGTATTTCAAGTATGGTTTACATGAACATTAAAAAAAACTTGGACGTATTTTTTTGTTGCAATATGATAGGTCAATGCAGACGAATATTATGATCTGATTGTATTGCAATCTCAGTATTAGGTAATGAAATTATCTCCCCTTTAAAGATTGTTATTGCGCATGATCGTAAATATGGCAGATGAGATCCAGATCGTCATGAGCAAAAAACGACGACTCATCGATCAATAACAGCTTTGTAACTTCTTAAATAGATAGAAATAATGGCACAGTGCAAACAGAATGCACAAGAGTTTGTGCAAAATACGTTTAATCCACATGTTGCTGTGTTATGCAGCCGTGATGCGGAAGTCCTATGTCAGAAAAATAATTTGACATTTGTGGAACTTGTTCAACCTTTTTGTCGGTTAACGTCAGAAGGTGAATCTCCTTTAGTATAGTAACATAAATTATATGTACAATGTCTTAAATCTGAAGAATGATTCTGTTTCATTTAAATGAGTGCTTGAACATAATTTGAGAAAGGGGGCGGACCTTATGTCATACTTAGACCCTATGTTTATTTGCAATTTCCAAGCAGCATAACATAAAAGTTCTATTTTGTTAAAAGTTGGTCCATGACAACTGCAAACTATCACACTGCATGCTTAATCCCTCCTTACCCAGTATAGCAATACTTCAATCAATTCCCAAAACTGGCACACTTGTCAAATTATCCGAGCTGTTTGTCGTATTAACAATTGCCCTTATTAAATCCCAAGCTACAAAGTATTGAGAGGGTATACAGTATACTTGTTGGATGCTTACTTCAATGCTTTGTCAGATTGCAACCATACTTGAATATATATATATAGTGACAGGATAGTCAACCTAATGACAGTGGTAGTGGTAGAAGACAGTTGGCTGGAAGTTTACATTTGATTGAATAGAATAATCAGACAGCAGGGTTTAAGCTAGGATTTTGAGGGCTTTAGTCACTTTTGCACGAGATGAAAATCAACATTATTTTGGGTAACAGCAAGGAACCAAGGATGTATGTATATTACTAGCTATACATCTTTGTTAGACTTTGCAGGACTAAGGCATTAATGTACTAGGCAGTAATTGCATGATTTGACTGATGTGTCACTTAAATATGAAGATTAGAATATAAGATCTGAAAATCTAGTTCAAAATTTTACTTCAATTAGTTTCAGGGGACATTCTTGATCAACAAAAGTTGGGTTCCTTTTTTTAAAAACCAAGAATCACAGTATAAATGAACTTGTTGAACTTTGTAAGACCAAGGAATTGTATATTTAAGACTACTACACTGCATAATCATTATCCTTATAAAACGTTTAAATCGATATTTTGAATTAATTTCTATAAAGTTGGAATCAAGGATTTGTACAAATTCACATGGAACGATTCCAATAACTGTAAATTGTAAATTAATCTAGAATTGATCACGTTTACTTTCGATTTCAATTGAAATGTAAACGGGAAGTGACAAGTATATAATAAATTCAGAATGAATCTGGATTCATCTACGGATTGGTTCGTGTTTAAAAAAAGGCAGGAAATTATCATTTTTATATTTCAATTTGCTTAGTAAGAACTATATTTGTCTCTCTCATTTATTTTGGCACTAAATTTATTTCGTATTTTACGTTTTAGTGTCTTTAAATTCATAGGAATACTTTCACGCATGCGCAGTATATCGTAAAGGAAGCACCTGTTTGACTCGTTGATGATGATGGAAGTTTTTAACGTGAAAACATTTTTGAACGTTTTGAATAAAGTTCTGTCTTTTTAATCGAAATTGAACGTTTATTATCGAAGATGACGAAAATACGATCATTTGACGAAACTACGACAAACTAACTGCAAATTATGATCGTTTAAGAAATATTGAAATAAAAAAAGCGAACTGTCCGGGGGGAAACAATTTTGTTCAAATGACAACACTATCATGACTATGACAAACCAACAGCAAATTGTGGTCGTTGGTCTTGAGAAATATTGAAATTAAAATGCAGACTGACTAATTTTACTAGGGAAAATAATTAACCAGATTAGTGACCCATCCGATGACGATAAGCGGATTAGCTGTAATCACAACTTTATAACACCTGTAATATTAATTAGCTGAGGGTCATAAAATTGTCAGAAACATGCAGACAGGCAGAATTATAGTACTTTCATGCGAAAATATTTTTACACTTTCCAAATTTAAGACGAAATTGATTTGAAATACTTTCGTCATTTTGAAAACAGTTTCATAAATTACGAAAGTGACGAGCACTAGCAAAATCACTGGACAGTATGCTCTGATTCAATTTTTGATTTTAATGGGTTTTGAATTTATATGTAAATAATGTAGGAATTTAGTAGTAACAAACTTTCCTTCTTGTGCATACGATAGCAATTCTACCAGATGATATCAAGACATGGGTACTAACTACATATATTAATTAGGCCAAATAAAAGTATATGTGTGGTTCCAGTTACCTGACCTACCCTAGAACCTTTTCCATTTCTGAAATATAAATTTTGAACGATCCCATTTTCTAGAATGTGAATTTCAAAAATTAGATTAGAAGACTTCTGTCATCTGAATTTTCATTAGAAGTATCCACTATGGCTTAAAATGCAATTTTTTTTAACAGAATGCAACAAAATTAACTAAAAACGTAGCATGTCTGTTTATTTTACAACCAAACATATAGAAAATGACGAACTTCCGTTAGGGGCGTGTATAATATTGTACTTGGTAAACCCACGATTTTTTTCAGGATTTTGACAATCCCCAAAAAAATTTTAAAAAAAAATGCTGACCCACCGACCACATAATTTTCAGGATGTAACTGGAACCACATATGTTATTATTTGGCCTTAGTCAAATCTTTAACAGAAATTGTGATAATAGTAAAAACTGTCAAATAGACTCAATTGTCAAAATTATCTTTAAATCAATTTTCCACTGTAAATGATTACTAGATTCAATCATAAGGACATACTTTTCCTAATCTACTAATTTGATTTAATATAGTGGATTTGTTTATAGAACAATAGGTAAAAATGCTACATAGTACTGAAGTGGAATAACCCAAACATGCAAATGCATGAATGAGAGAACTGTATATTAAAAATGGGTGTTAAAAGGCATTACTTGCATTTACTTTTATTGTTAGTTCAATGAATGATACATTTTGAAATAAGAGGTGGTATAATTGTATGAGACAATTAAGTTCAGTTACTAAATTGATAAAAAGAAGGATATAAATACAGGTTTTTATACGACCGCAAACAAATTTTTGTGGTCGTATATTGGTATGACGTTGGCGGCGTCGTCGTCCGAATACACATTAGTTTTCGCACTCTAACTTTAGTTTAAGTGAATGGATCTCAATGAAATTTTACCATAAGGTTCAATACCACAAAAGGAAGGTGGGGATTGATTTTGGGGGTTATGGTACTAACAGTTAAGGAATGAGGGGCCAAACAGGGGCCAAAAATAAGCATTTTTGTAACATCCAGACATAACTTGTGTGTAAGTATATGGATCTCTCTGACATTGTACCACAAGGTTCCATATCACAAAGGGAATGCTGGGATTGATTTTGGGGGTAATTGCCTCCAAATTTTAGGAATTAGGGGCCAAAAAGGGGCAAAAAACAAGCATTTTTCTAGTTTCATGACAATAACTTGTGTGTAAGTGTATGGATCTCTCTGACATTGTATCACATGGTTCCATATCACAAAGGGAATACTGGGATTGATTTTGGGGGTAATTTCCTCCAAATTTTGGGAATTAGGGGCCAAAAAGGGGCAAAAAACGCATTTTTCTAGTTTCAGGACAATAACTTGTTTGTAAGTGTATGGATCTTTATGAAATTGTACTGCAAGGTTCCATATCACAAAGGGAAAGCTGGGTTGGAGTTTGGGGGTAATTGCCCTAAACGTTTAGGAATTAGGGGCCAAAAAGGGACAAAAAAACAAGCATTTTTCTAGTTTCCAGACAATAACTTGTGTTCAAGTGAATGGATCTCTCTAAAATTGTACTGCAAGGTACCATACCACAAAGGGAAAGCTGGGATTGAGTGTGGGGGCGATGAATCATAAGGCGGTTAAAAAAATTTGGGGGGGGGGGATTTTTTTTTCCTTTTTTTCTTTAAAATTTTCCATTTTAAATTGGTTATTTCTGATTTATATATAAAAGCAAATAATAATGATATGGTTTGAATAGCATACATGTGAACCTCCCAACAGGAGTACAGTAATCCTGTTTTCAGGAGTCTCCTCCCGAGGTTGAAGAGGAAAATTATAATCCCGTGTATGAAATTTTTCATGAATGAAAAATTTCTGCCCAACATATCATCTCAGGTATCTGGTGTAACTCACATTACCTGAAGTTATATTTTACCTGTAAATCAATTAACATGCATAATTATATGGCTTCACTTGTCAGCTTGGGTGTCAAACATACTGGTAATCAATGATTTTTTACCTCAGGCTAACTGCCGTTGTGTAACAAAAACTGTGTATTTATTGGGTTACTTCCCTTGATTTATCCTGTTTTAAGTTACTTTCCTTTTAATAATGAAAACTTTTAAAAGAATATAAATAAAATATAAATTGAACAAATAATCATAAAAGGATGGTAAATAAATGATTTTAAATGTCTTAGGACAAATAAAAAAATAATAATTTGAAAATTATTTGAGGATTCTATACTTCCTTTCAAGGCTTAAATTGAAATTTATATAATAACTATGACCCTTGTTTTACAGTTAGAATGATTTTCTGAGTATGCAAACTAAAGCTATTTGCAGATAGTTAAACAAACGTTCTGGTTGCAATAAATGTTTTATAGAATATGAAGTAAAAAATTTAAAGAACATACTGAAGAAAAAAAATGTTAGATTGAACATGTAAAATATAAAGATGGAGAAACTTTATAAGTACAAGGGTACTATAAACATAATAAATTGGATGGAAAGTTGAAGAAAACACACTTTAAAAGACCATTTTTACAGCACACGGTTACATTTACGACAAAATTTATGTCGATTAAAAACCTCCTGATCTGGATCCTAATCTCCTGACCAAAATTTCCCAATCTCCTGATCTGAGTTTCACAGTCCATCACATGTATGAATAGGTAAATTAAAAAATTATAAGTTCTTAGACCACTTTCATTCTGTGTCAGAAACCTATGCTGTGTCAAATATTTAATTACAATCCAAATTCAGTGCTGTATCAAGCTTGAATGTTGTGTCCATACTTGCCCCAACTGTTCAGGGTTTGACCTCTGCGGTCGTATCAGGCTGCGCCCCAGCGGAGCATTTTATTTAAGGTTACTTTTCATATCCTCAAGTGCCATTAAGGCGAAGTGTACGTAATTGCACGCCTCTAGCGGAATTCAGGATAAAAAACGTGCGTCGTTAGTTACGCGGGTTATCTCCCCTACTCCAAGAAAGGAAAAATGGGCACATGAAAGAAAAATGACTTCGTGCGGTCTTTCATGAATCCAAACAAGTATTCATGTGCTATCTCAAAACTTCAAAGAAATTTTTATAATGACTCCAATCAGAAATCTGAGTATCCTATTGTGAGTTAGTCTGACTCTATTACCACTGTTTTTGTTTTAGACACGCAGAAGCAGGTACACAATACGACTCGTGTTTATTTCAACAGAAGGTAAAAACGCCTAAACAACAAAATTATAACCAAACAAACAAATAAACCAGTGACAATTCTGCTTCTATTCGTATCAAATTCATTAAAATCAAACCAGAATTGACCCCACAATATTTTTTGAAAAACCATAGTTTTGAAAATGAAATTCAGTGTAGAGTAAAATTGTAGGTAACGAATAATCATATTGCATGTGAATTTGTGTGTTGAACAAGAAAGACGTTGGCATGTCCGATTTTATGCAATTGATGTTTTATATTTTATTATTTATGTAAAAAGTATAAAAGATACTAAGGGTAATCGACCACTAGTACAACATTTATAAGCCGAAGAAAAAGCCAACAGCAAAAAAAAAACCCCATCAGATTCCGTCCACAAAACATTACACACTCAAAAACTAAGAATTGAGCACTATTACTTTTATCTCAGAATAAGTAAAATCTATGTCATCCAAATCTCAGTTTTCAAGGTGCAGAAAATAAACAGGTGTTTTCTATTCCGTCCGCAATTTTGGGGAAAGTAAAATCTAAATTTAGAAACATGGTTGAAACTGAAACTACACATGTATGATAAAAATAGAACGTGTTATTTTTTCTTTATCAAATTCCAATTTCGAAGGGATAGCGAAATTTGTTTTCTTTTGTTGTGGTTTTGTGTATCATTCAGCAGTAGTATAAGGTAGGGGAAGAAGGGGGAGGGGGTGAAGAAAATAGGGTCTATAATGTCGGGGCTTTTTATAACCGACCATACGGTATGGATTTTTCTCATTGTTGAAGGCCGTATGGTTGCCTATAATAATTACATCCACATGATTTAAGGTAGCTGGGGTGTCTAAATATTGGACGATAGATTTTTCTTCAACTTCTGTAAAAGACTTCGGGGTCAATGTAATTTCAAATTTCAATACAAAAACTGGGGATCACGGACCTTGTTTTTTGTAATAACACATTGAAATTAACGAAATTTGGGTTATTTTATATTGTTAATATAGAGGAAACTTAAGTTTTCCTTATTGCGGAAACATTAAACGATAGAATTGGCTAAAATTCGATGAGAGAATTGCTTTTCATTAATAACTCCGAAATATCAAATAAAAATAGGGGGTCACGGGCCTTATTTTCTTGAAAAAATCCCCAAAAATTTTAAATATACTTTACGACACTTAATGTTTTGATAGTTCAATCTTTAAATTTCAAGTTTAAGGTATTTTGTTGTATATTAAATGATTCTTGGTAAAATATTTTTAAAACAAAAAAGTATTTTTGCAACATGATCAGAACGGACGCTCAGAAAAAGACACCCGGTCTACCTTAAACTGTGGCAGATAGTTGTCTAATTTGCAATCATACCACATCTCCTTATTTTCATATTATATTAAGAAACTGCAATTCATTTGCATTATATACAGGAACAATTTGTATGGCACTACACTAGGTAGACTCGTATAGCATCGCCCTTGGTACATTCTTATAGCATTACACCAGTACATGTATAGTATTACACCAGTACATTTATAATATAACACCAGTACATTTATAGCATATCACCATGCACAAAGCTTTTACACTATACACAATGCTATAGCATTATACACAATATACACAATGTTAAGGCTAACACTGGGAATGATCTGTGCTACGGGAAGTTATATCAAAAACTCCGATCTGTTTTACTTTGCTAAAATTCATATGCGTGTTCTTCTTTTGACCTTATTACAGCCATAAAAATTCTAAAGATAATATGCAGATGCAGTTTTCTTATTTTTTGGGAGTCATGCATGTGGATATTTAACAAATAATGGTACAAGAAATTATTTCCTTTTTTACTTAAAATCTCCAGCAAACATTATATCATGCTTTGTCGTGTAGTTAAAGAAAAGGGAAAGCGATTGAGACAGGAAATTTTAAAAATAAAATTGCAGAGTTGTGTCACGTGCACGTGTGTGAACCTGACAAATAAAATATGTTTTGTGCGCAATACCTCGAATAGCGCCGGTAATGGTGAGGATGAAAAGAAGCAGCAAATTATATTCACTTTTTTAAAAAATAAACATGCAGAAATAAGATTTTAAAAAAGACGTGTATACGCGATAATTATAACCGATTATTTAAATACATATAGAATCATTCTGTCAACGCTGTGTTAACCGGGACAATTTCGAACTTGATATTTGATTCATAATTATTAGAACAATACAATATAAAAATAAGAAGATGTGGTATGATTGCCAATGGGACAACTCTCCACAAGAGTCCAAATGACACAGAAATTAACAACTATAGGTCACCGTACGGCCTTCAACAATGATCAAAGCCCATAGTCAGCTATAAATACAAGCATTTCCAAAAAAGATGTGGAACCCTGTCAAATTAAGAAAAGATTGAGTTAAAGTCTATACAGTAACTTTCTTTCACTTGCAGTATATTTATTTGCCAATTTGCTTTTTTTTTTTTGGCAGCAGAAATGTCCTTAAAAAATACTCAGTTTATTTCCTTATCAATTGATTACGCTTGAGCATTTGCAATAATTAGGAAAATGGGTTATAAATCATTCGTAAATATAAATCAACATGTAGACATCTTATACGTTCAGGAATTTCACATTCAATATTTTATGGTAATATTCTTTACAAAGCACAAAAATGTCGGCATTCACCTCAAAAGCTAACCAAACCTTTAAACAGACTTATTCGGAAAGGATATAGTTACGATACTGTTGTCAGGTCATTAAGGATTGCATATTTTGGTATTAATATTGATTCACTCATAGGGTCTTTGCATCGGAAAAACACTATTATTCTAAAACCAGTTGTTGGCATGATACGGGTTATGTTCTTCTCATATATTTTATGATTGTATGATACTAAACCCCTAACGGGAGGAATTGTTCTTGATTTTCATAAGATGAAGACATAATCTATCAATCAGTTTAACTGAGGTCTGGAGCTGGCATGTCAGTAACTGCTAGTAGTCCTTTGTTAATTTATGTATCATTGTCTTTTTGTTTATTTTCTTTTGTTACCTATTCTGACATCGGACTCGGACTTCTTTTAAACTGAGTTTTACTGTGCGTATTGCTACTAGTATGTGTTTCTTTATTCTACATTGTTAGAGGTATAGGGGGAGGGTTGAGATCTCACAAAACATGTTTAACCCCGCCGTATGTTTGCGCCTGTCCCAAGTCAGGAGCCTCTGGCCTTTGTTAGTCTTGTATGTTTTTTTTAATTTTAGTTCATTTATATGTTTTGGAGTTTAGTGTGACGTCCATTTTCACTGAACTAGTACACAATTTTATTTAGGGGCCAGCTGAGGACCACCTCTGGGTGCGGGATTTTCTCGCTGCGTTGAAGACCCATTGGTGGCCTTCGGCTGTTGTCTGCTCTTTGGTCGGGTTGTTGTCTCTTTGACATATTCCCCATTTCCATTCTCAATTTTATACACACTCACGATTTTGTTACGACACTACATACGGTATAATAGCGTTATAGAGTAGAAATTGTGATGACGTTACAGTAGACATCAATAACGTCGCCGAATGTTTTTATTTTTTCCGCTAAAAATCAAAATTCCACAGGATATAGCTTGAAAACTAGCACGGTTGCTAAGGACTTTCTTTGCACCAATGGGTTCGTTGTTCATTTTTGAATCGCATATCGATTTTTAAAAAAATTCTGTGGACCAACGAATTAGAAAATCTTGATAAAGTAAAAATATCAGCCGATTTTTATGATTTTCCCTATATATCCTTTGTATTTTTGGCGTATCAGGCTGTTAATTTCAACAGCTTGTATCTGAAAAACGAAAACGGTTACCCCCTTTTTTTATTTTATTGTCTGATGTATTTTTACAAGCAGAATCCACATGTAAAATTTTAAAAAATTCTGTGGAGTAGTTAATTACGTACACTTCGCCTTAAATAAGTAAAAGAATTATAATTTTCATCATAAATGTTTCATTTGCATGATTCATTTAAAGCAAAAGAAATATCTGTTATTTAATATTTTTTTATGCTCCAGCCAGTGTGGAGGGGTCATTAAGTTTTACCCTTGCCTGTCTGTACGTCCATATGTCCCGAAATAAGTTTCTGATCTCTAACTTTAGTTAGCCTCAACCAAATGTTATGAAACTTATACACAATGCTTATTACCACCAAACACAGGTCAAGTTAGAATTTGTGTGGTGACACTTTTATTGTTCTCGAGTTATGTCCCTTTATAAATGAAAATGTTGCGAAATTTGCCATTTCCACACTGTAACGTTAGTTTGCCTAATTCAAATGATATGACATTTATACACAATGCTCATTACCATCAAACACAGATCAGGTTTGAATATGGGCAGTCTTCACAATAAACTTTTGTATCTACAGCCCCAAAGCAGAATTGTACGAAAATTTTAGATTCTATTGGCATGTAGAGATGATTATTACAGGCCTGACAGCATTTTTACAAGCCTTGGCTGGTGGGCCTGTGGTTGAGGGCAAAGACTGTATGGGTGGCATTATTTTCACCATTCTTGAGTTATGTCCCTTTATAAATGGAAAAATTATTGAATATACCATTTTCACACTCCAACTTTACTACATAGCAGTCTTCACAGTAGAATTTTGAATCTAAAGGCCAAAAGCTGAATTTTAAGAAAATTTTAGTTAGATTACTTTGGCCTGTGGAGATGATTTTTACAGGGCCAACTTAAGTTTTTACTAGCCTGGGCTGGTGGGCCTGTGGTTGAGCGCAAAGACTGACATAGACTCTTGCATATTAATAAGAGGGGGCATCTGTGTACCATGGACACATTCTTATTTTATTTAAATTTTGATCAAAGCTTAATAAGAATTTTTATCTTGGTGTCTTAAAATAAAACTCTGCTAGTAGTAATGGAAGAACACTTATATAAGAATACATGATTTAATTTTTTTGTTATTAGCAATAAATGGTAAGTATTGAAGAGATGCACATTATGCTAGTGGCACCATATACAATACAGACTGAGACAGGGGATTATACATTTTGATAGTTAACTGTAATGAGATTATCACCCTTTCTTAAAAAAAAAATGTATGCTACATGTAGCTGCACCTATGATGGGTGGTTTTGACCCAGATTTTGCTATTTATTGAACACAGAACTGTGACAGTGCAAGTTGGGCACAATGAAGTACATGAAAAACGCTTTAAATACAAAGGAAAGTAAGATGATATAAAATGATAAAAAAAAATAACTGTGTTACAACTCCAGAATGCTGTAATGTTTTCATTGTGAATTATCAAGGTATGTCTCTGTCTATACTGTATTCTAGTGAAAAGGGTCCAACCATATCACAACAAAAACGTATCCTTATCCTTTTTCCTTATTTATATTCAAGTCTATAGAAAACACTAGAAAATTTCTGTTAATGTCCACACTCAGTAGATGCTGTGACACACACTTTCCAAATTAAGATAAGTTGAAATGAATATGCACCTTCAGTTATTAGATTAAAAAAAGAAATCGTAGAACTTTTTTTACTACATGTAGAAGATTTAGTTTAAAATTTTGTAATTTGTGAAAGTAGCTAAATATTGTTTCAAAACCAAAACAACGAGGAAAACGACCAAGCAACATTTGAAAAAATTGAAGTCAGTGGTAGTGATAATTATTGAGACATTATATTTAAATTACATCTTCTGGGGTCAGATATAAAAACATTAGCTTCACAGGTCAACTTTTGATAAATCAGGGAGAGCTTTTTAAACTACCTGAGCCCTGGCATGACACTAACAAAAGATACTGTTACATTTTTGTTCTCATAGAATAGTTTGATTTCATTGGATATTGATATTAAAAAAAACTGAATATGACTTGTATGAAGCACTTTAAATGGTTTGATAACATACATATATTTTTTATATTTCTAGTTCACATACGGGATCCAAACAATGTTCCTCACACAATACGACATTTAAAAATCACCATGAGAGATATGTCGGCAACTTTGCCGCAGCAGTCAGTTGCAAAGAAAATCCTAAATGACATTGTAGCAGGAGCACAACCACAGCTGGTAGAGGGAAACAGAGGGAATGTGGTATCCGTTGGCAACTATGATTTACAATTAACATGTATGTGCTAAATGAAATACTGTGGATTCATTATTTTCTCCGATGGAGTGACGGAAAAATTTATTTTTCGTGGGTACAAATGTATTTGATTTCATGGTTTTTACAAAGTCTGCTTACAAGCCTATAGAAAATTTGAACTTCATTAAACCTTTCAATTTGTAGTTCACATTTGTCCACAAACCTCGAAAATTGGTATCCCATGAATAATGATGAATCCACAGTGTAGTTATTGGTCTTCTATCTGGATTAAATAGGTGGAAGCAGTAACTTTTTTAATGCCCAGTAAAAAGCATTACAGGATTAATGTATGTATGATAGAACTTTACCCCTCTCCAAATAACAGTTTTCGAAATCTACCCCTGCTTATATGGTTTACATATTTGTATTGTTGGTCACAAGATTACAGCAAATATGTATGTGTAATGATTCAGTGTATTGCGGGAAGAAAAAAATTTGTAGAAGTACTTTTGGTTGTATTAATCTGTAATACACAAATTCTAAAATCCAAAAGTTGTCACACCTAAAAATAATGAGCTGATTTTTTGTTCATTATTGTATATAAAGTGATGAGTGACAGATTAAGTTTGTGTTTCATTCCAGAGTGGTAAATAGAGAAATGAACTTTGGCTGTCTTTGCTAATGTTTTACAGACTTATTATTTTACAATTATTTAGACGGCAGTCTTCACTTATTTCAGCTTCATTTTCAGCCATGTGGGTTAAGGATTGAGTTGTTTATATATAGACATTTTTGTTGCCTTTGAAAAAAGGTAATTACATGTTCTTCATCAGAAATCCTTGAAAAGTAAATGTATTTACCTTATTTTTATTGGGAACACTAGATGTTACTGATACATGTATTTTGTTGTTTACAGCTACAACACCATGGTTTGAAGCATACAGAGAAAAGTTTCTGCAGATGCTACCACCAAGTGACCATGAATTTCTCAACCATTGTTTAGGATGTATCCTTTTAATAATCATAAGATTTACTAAAAATATGTTGTAATATGAATTGTTATTGCCACTAAGACAGTCATCATATAAAAAAAAAACACTTGAAAGTGGAAATAGTGAACATCTCAAGGTCACAAGTACAGCCATACCTTATACCATGTGTCCATTTGTTTGTAAATTAAGATTCTTGCATTTGTCTTATGCTTTCTGTGAAATTATGCATTTTTCAGGCTAAATATTTTTTACTTATATCAAGTAATCTAAAAGTGTTAAAGGAAATTTAGGGAAGATTAATCATATTTAAAAAATAATAATGCATGTATGCAAAGTGAACGGTACATAGGGAAACTTTTGTGTAAAGTAAATAAAACCGGTGAATGAATTTTGAAAAAAATATGTCTGACAAAAAAAAAAGTCAACAGTATGCTAATTTTATAGTTTTAAAGATATGGTAGACATCCATATAGATTATTCTGACAAAATCCATCTTTTGTGCAGACAGTTCATGAAATAATGAAATTTAATTGATATTTTCACAATAAAGAATTTAAATGTATTTACGATTTAAATCAATACCAAAAGGGAAAATTGTAATATGTGTCACACAAATACTTATGTTAATTGTAGATAAATTCTGGCTGCAAAAATTCCTTAACAAATTGAAGGTGTATTTGTTGTTTCATCAGGGCATTCAGATCCACTGAGCATGTTCAACAGTCTGGTGAACCAGCAATCTACACAACAGACCCAGAATCCCAGTAAAATCCCACGCTGGTTTTGTCCTGGCACACTACGATACTATGTCTTGCTTCATGATGTCATTGAAGGAGAGGATGCAAAGTATGACATAAATCAGTATCAAAGTCTAGGCGTCAGGTGTTTACCAAACTTCATGTTGGTTGTTTATTTGCCATGCGTGTTGTCAGTTCGTGCTTTTTATTCCACCATTTTATTTGGTTGTTCTACTCTGGGTTTTATTGTACCTTTCTGATTGTTCTGTTCTGATGTGTTGTAATAGCTTGTTTTCTTTTAATTACTATAGATTGATTATTTTATGTGGTGTACAAAGTTTCCAGGGCTTTGTGGGTAAAAGTGAAAGAAGAATTTAAGTGTTAAGAAAACAAATTGCAACAAATAAGAAAATAAGAAATCTGTAGTATTTTGCATGTCATATATTGAAAATGTTGTGTAGCTTTATAATATAAAAACAGTTTGGTAAAAAAAATTCAGGTATTAGACTTTTCCTTAAATGATAAAGATTACGATGTATATATGTATTTATATTTGTCCATATACTATCCTGTCCATAAAGTTATGGTCAAAGCCTGTAGTTCATGAATCAGGTGTGAAATCTGTATTTTATTTATGAGCCAAAAATGTGTCTTATGAATCAGTAATCCAACAAGACAAAAAACACACAAATATAACATTTTTAAAACAATTTCATAAAAGGTTTGTTGATGAATATATAACTGCAAAAATTTGATGTAAATTATATAGATAGTAGGATCTACTATCATTAGCTTTATAAATAAACATAAATAAATTTAACAATACAATCTGATTGCGTGCATTGTTCAATTTAGATTGTAAATCATCTTGCAAACATTTATGATTTTTCCTCACGACAATTGCATTTATAACATTTATGTTAAATATCTATGGGATAAAAAATGTTCAAACTGACATTCAGTTGATTCCATAGATTTTAATAAATTCTGTTTTATACCAATATTTGATCCTCTTATTTATTTTAAGAAGTTTAAGAAATAATAAAAACAATTTACCAGATGATACTTGGCATTTTTAGGTTCATAACTGTACAAACAAAATTGAAATATTGTCCTACCAAGGCAATATGCAAACTTAAAAGTGATGTCCAGTAACTGGAAACACTGTTCATTATGATAAATAATTGAATTGAATTATTTTATTTTGATTTCAGAGCTGATGCTATTTACCAAAGTATGAAGTCTACTTACGGAGCAAATGTGTGCCATCTGTTGAACATCAACTCCAGAAGTATCCATACAGCTGAGAGTCTAAAGACAGACAATAACTTGCCTGATCCATGGAGTCAGTTCCTTAACAAAAGTAACACTGAACAACCTGTGGTATGTTTATGACTTAAATTCATATTGTCACACTGCTAAGTACATGGAAAGTTTTTAAATACTGTTAATTCAGAAATTATTGTGATGTTTTTGTTAATGCCAAAAATGCAACAGTATCAGGTTCGCAACAATAAAAACTCTCATTCATATTTTTAGTAGTCATTTTCTTTCATAAAATTTGTGCAGTTGCATTATTTAGATTTCGCATTTTTGCAAGTGGTTTATGATTCGCATGCATTAATTTCTGAATTTACAGTAGTACTAAACACTTATATTGCTAGCATATGGTACTCACAATGTTGATTCTAAAATTCAGTCTTGGCAATGATTTTTCTCCCTGAATGCTGGTAAATATGTGTCATTCATGATTCTCTCTGAAATATAACTCTGTAAATTTAGTGTTCATAAAATGTTAAAATGTTAAAATCATTTGAAACACAAAGGTTTTATACCTCAGATATAGATGGCCTTAGTCAAATTTGGCTCAATTTTTTGGAATTTCTAGTTTTCAGTGTTTATTTCATGTATCTAGTTTTAGCCTTTCAATTGATTTGATACTAGCTTCACTGACGAGTGTTGTGAAGATGAAACATGAGTCAATTACCTTAGTAAATAAATATTCAGTACCAGCAAGACTGGTTTGTAACTAGATTTATACCCTGTGGGCAATTTTCTGATACTAAAAATGTGTTTCCTTTATTTGTAGTGAGACAAAAAAAAGAGTCCTAGATTTTTCTAATCATGCTAATAGAACATAGTCTTTTGTGTATTTTAGTGCAATTCTTTTATTTTGATTCAAGGGTAGTAGGAAACTGCACTGTTAATATTATTTCTTCACTTACAGCAATTTTTTTATGGGTTTTTGCCTTTATGGTTTGATATAGGATTTTACAAATAACCAGAGTTAAATAGTTTTCATAGCTGTAACTAGATAGATTAGTCAATTTCAATTACAGAAAAAACAACAAAAAACTAGATATTTCATAGCATGGGTAAGTCCAGTGTAATTGGGATAGTTCTTTTTAGCTTGATCAGTGCTGTCTATGTATTTTGTTCATTTTGTTTTTCAATTTGCATTGATATTTTTTCTTTCATTTTATTAAGACTTTCTCAATGGCCAGAGTTTAATCAACCAAATGTCAATCAGATTTTATTTTGTTGGCAAAAACTTATCTAAAAGATAACATTTAAAAATATATTTCTAGTATAATGCTTTAGCAGAATAATTGTTACAAGGAAACATGCTAAGTGGAAACATTGTCCAACTTTTTATACGACCGCAAAAAAATTTTGAGGTCGTATATTGGTATGACGTTGGCGTCGTCGTCGTCGTCGTCCGGCGTCGTCGTCGTCGTCGTCGTCCGGCGTCGTCGTCCGAATACACAATGGTTTTCGCACTCTAACTTTAGTTTAAGTGAATGGATCTCTATGAAATTTTACCATAAGGTTCAATACCACAATAGGAAGGTGGGGATTGATTTTGGGGGTTATGGTACCAACAGTTAAGGAATTAGGGGCCAAAAAGGGGCCAAAAATAAGCATTTTTGTAACTTCCAGACATAACTTGTGTGTTAGCATATGGATCTCTTTGACATTGTACCACAAGATTCCATATCACAAAGGGTCAATGCTGGGATTGATTTTGGGGTTAATTGCCTCAAAATTTTAGGAATAAGGGGCCAAAAGGGGGCAAAAAACAGGCATTTTTCTAGTTTCATGACAATAACTTGTGTGTAAGTGTATGGATCTTTCTGAAATTTTACTACAAGGTTCCATTTCACAAAGGGAAAGCTGGAATTGAGTGTTGTGGTAATTGCCCAAAACGTTTAGTAATAAGGGGCCTAAAAAGGGGTTTAAAATGAGCATTTTTTAGTTTCTAGACAATAACTTGTGTTCAAGTGTATGGATCTCTCTAAAATTGTATTACAAGGTACCATACCACAAAGGCAAGGCTGTTATTGAGCTTGGTTTGGGGGGAAAGGGGGGTGGGGGTGATGAATCATAAGGGGGGCGGGGGTCAAAAAAGGGGTAATTTTTTTTTTTCCTTTTTTTTTTGTTTAAAATTTACATTTTAAGTTAGTTATTTTTTATCACGAAGAGAAAGTAGGAATTGAGTTTTGGGGTTAATTGCTCAAACATTTATGAATAAGGGGCCAAATATTGGTCGAAAATAAGGATTTTTGTCGAGCCTGCGACTTTTGTCGCAGAAAGCTCGACATAGGGATAGTGATCCGGCGGCGGCGGCGGCGGCGGCGGCGGCGGCGGCGGCGGCGGCGTTAGCTAACTTCTTAAAAGCTTTATATTTTAGAAGGTGGAAGGTCTGGATGCTTCATACTTTGTATATGGATGCCTCATGTTACGAAGTTTCCGTCAGTCACATGTCCAATGTCCTTGACCTCATTTTCATGGTTCAGTGACTACTTGAAAAAAAAGTTCAGATTTTTTGTAATGTTAGATTCTCTCTTATTATAAGTAATAGGATAACTATATTTGGTATGTGCGTACCTTGCAAGGTCCTCATGCCCGTCAGACAGTTTTCACTTGACCTCAACCTCATTTCATGGATCAGTGAACAAGGTTAAGTTTTGGTGGTCAAGTCCATATCTCAGATACTATAAGCAATAGGTCTTGTATATTCGGTGTATGGAAGGACTGTAAGGTGTACATGTCCAACTGGCAGGTGTCATCTGACCTTGACCTCATTTTCATGGTTCAGTGGTTATAGTTAAGTTTTTGTGTTTTGGTCTGTTTTTCTTATACTGTATGCCATAGGTCTACTTTATTTGGTGTATGGAATGATTGTAAGGTGTACATGTCTAGCGGGCAGGTGTCATCTGACCTTGACCTCATTTTCATGGTTCAGTGGTCAAAGTTAAGTTTTTGAGTTTTGGTCTTTTTTTCTAATACTATATGCAATGGTTCAACTATATTTGGTATGTGCATAGCTTGCAAGGTCCTCATGCCCGTCAGACAGTTTTCACTTGACCTCGACCTCATTTTATGGATCAGTGAACAAGGTTAAGTTTTGGTGGTCAAGTCCATATCTCAGATACTATAAGCAATAGGTCTTGTATATTCGGTGTATGGAAGGACTGTAAGGTGTACATGTCCAACTGGCAGATGTCATCTGACCTTGACCTCATTTTCATGGTTCAGTGGTTATAGTTAAGTTTTTGTGTTTTGGTCTGTTTTTCTTATACTGTATGCCATAGGTCTACTATATTTGGTGTATGGATGATTGTAAGGTGTACATGTCTAGCGGGCAGGTGTTATCTGACCATAACCTCATTTTCATGGTTCAGTGGTCAAAGTTAAGTTTTTTGAGTTTTGGTCTTTTTTTCTAATACTATATGCAATAGTTCAACTATATTTGGTGTATGGAAATATTTTATGATCTATTTGGCAGTCACGCAGGTTTTATTTGACCTTGACCTCATTTTCAAGGTTCATTGCTCAGTGTTAAGTTTTTGTGTTTTGGTCTGTTTTTCTTAAACTATAAGCAATAGGTCAACTATATTTGTGGTATGGAAGAATTGTTAGCTGTACATGCCTGCCTAGCATGGTTCATCTGACCTTGACCTCATTTTCATGGTTCATTGGTCAATGTTTAGTTTACTTGGTTAATGTTAAGTTTATGTGACAGTTGTAATAAAGCTTTATATTTAGGACTATCAACATAATATCAATGATTAGTAAAGAAGGCGAGACATTTCAGCGTGTGCACTCTTGTTTTAGTTTGCAACAAAAACTTGTGTTCAAGTGTATGGATCTCTGTGAAATTGTATTGCAATGTACCATACCACAAATTGAAGGTTGTGATTGAGGTGGGGGATGATGAATCAAAAGGGGGTTGAAAAAATGTGTGGGGGGTAGGATTTTTTTTTTCCTTTTTTTTTCTTTAAAATTTTCCATTTAAAGATGGTTGTTTCAGATTTATATATGAAAGAAAATAATAATGATACGGTTATATATCATGAGGAATTGAAATTTAAAATTATGTATATTGGAAATTTAGGTTACATTGGAAAGTAATAATTGGCTTTGGTGGGGGGGGGGGGGGGGGTTATGGCTCTAATAAGGGGAAAAAAGGTTAAAAAACAAGGGTTTCCATTTTAATAGACAAATAATTGAGTAAAGAACATTATTTAAAAGCAGTGTAAGGTTGGTAATTCAAACTCATTTAAATATCTCATCTACACTGCTTTTAAATTATGTAAATTGGAAATTTGCCAATAACTTTATTGTTAATAAATGCATTGGAAATTTGCCAACAATTTTAGTGTAATAAACTTCATTGGAAATTTGCCAATATAAAATTTTGCTGATGAAGGTTTTTTGTTTACCTTTAGCCTTGACTATGAAGTCATTTTCTATTTTTATAGCCTTATGATGTAGTTGAATTATTTAATACTTTTATGATGTGTTTAAATGGGGTTTTATCATGTTTATGGTTGCAAATTTATTGTTTTAGTATAATAAACTCCATTTAAAATTTGCCAATAAAAAAACTTTTTGTTTATTTTTAGCTATGATTATGATGTCATTTTCTATTTTACTTTTATGGTTGCAAAGAAATTTTTATTTTTAGATATTACTGTTAAATGATGCTGATTAAGGTTTTTGCTATGTTTAGCCATGACTATGATGTCATTTTCTATTTTAATATCTGTTATGATGTATTTAAATGGGCTTTTATGGTTACAAAGGAATTTTATTTTTAGATATTACTATAAAATGTTGCTGATGCTGATTAAGGATTTTGTTTATTTTTAGCCATGACTATGATGTCATTTTCTATTTTAATACCTTTATGATGTAATTTCCATTTTTAGATATTACTGTTAAATGATGCTGATTAAGGGTTTTTTGCTATGTTTAGCCATGACTATGATGTCATTTTCTATTTTAATATCTTTATGATGTATTTAAATGGGCTTTTATGGTTACAAAGGAATTTTATTTTTAGATATTACTTTAAATGTTGCTGATTAAGGATTTTTGTTTATTTTTAGCCATGACTATGATGTCACTTTCTATTTTAATACCTTTATGATGTATTTAAATGGGCTCCCATGTATTTAGATTTTTGAATATTTATACATGTTACCAAATTGGTCCACATTGAACAAAAACGGTCCAAATTTCAACTTTATTACATTACATCAAACATTGAATTCTACATATTCTTTGATATATTGAAATTAACAAACAATTTAGTTTATGGATATTCCACCATAATAGGTAAATTAAATTTTTTCCAGTTCTTACACCACATTCATCCTGTGTCAGAAACCTATGCTGTGTCAAATATTTAATGACAATCCAAAGTCATAGCTGTATCAAGCTTGAATTTTGTGTCCATACTTGCCCCAACTGTTCAGGGTTCGACCTCTACGGTCGTATCAAGCTGCGCCCCAGCGAAGCATTTTATTAGATATTACTTTAAATGTTGCTGATTAAGGATTTTTGTTTATTTTTAGCCATGACTATGATGTCACTTTCTATTTTAATACCTTTATGATGTATTTAAATGGGCTCCCATGTATTTAGATTTTTGATTATTTATACATGTTACCAAATTGGTCCACATTGAACAAAAACGGTCCAAATTTCAACTTTATTACATTACATCAAACATTGAATTCTACATATTCTTTGATATATTGAAATTAACAAACAATTTAGTTTATGGAGATTCCACCATAATAGGTAAATTAAATTTTTTCCAGTTCTTACACCACATTCATCCTGTGTCAGAAACCTATGCTGTGTCAAATATTTAATGACAATCCAAAGTCATAGCTGTATCAAGCTTGAATTTTGTGTCCATACTTGCCCCAACTGTTCAGGGTTCGACCTCTGCGGTCGTATCAAGCTGCGCCCCAGCGAAGCATTTTATTTGCTATTTTAGTTGCATGGTTTAGATTTTTGTAAACTTTTTGTAAAATGCTGAGGATTTCGGGCGCCTGTCCGTCTTGGCTTGATAGCACTCTCATGTGTATAATTCTTGTCAGATTTTTATAAAATTTATATCACAAATTATATTAGAAAATCAGTGTCGATCAACTATTTTAAAAGAGTTATGCATCCTTAGAAATATTAATGATATTGAAAAAATTGCATTGTTAGCACTCACGTATACAATTTTTGCCAGATTTTTATCAAATTTATAATTTCAAATGCCCCTTGAAAATATTTATTATATCCAAAATTGCATTGCATTTGCTCTCTAACATATTTGTAAAAAGTTTTAAACTCCGTTCTTTTATTGGTTTGAAATAAGCAAACCATAAAACTGGAGATAGTTAGTTAAAAATCTGTTGGAATATTATCCAGTGAAAAGTTCTTTAAAAAAAATTTAAATATTTTAAGTCAGTGTATTTGTAAAAACTTGTTGATGTATTTTCTTCATAGTTTTATTTTTTGCCACTATTATATAAATTAATATGAATACATGTTTGTTTCTATTGTTTGCTTGCAGTTTTTCAGTAATTTGGTTCTTTTGACCTTTCATGTCTACTGTAGAATTTTTAATGCATGGATGTGCTTTTTATTGAAAGGAATGCATATTTCAATTGAAGTCTTCTAGGTTAAATATTTGTGCATGTTGGAATTTGCTGAATTAAAAAATGAATGCAAAAAGCAAAGCAGATATGTGCAGGTATTACAATTCTCTTTTATTTCGTCACTTTGACCTGTGTTATGAGGTAACAGTCCATTGTCCAATTAGTAGTTTCAGAATCTAATGAATTCTGGGTAATTTTTCACAAGCGTACACCAAAACGTTGGGATTGGCTTATAATGTAATGAATAATGGGAGTTCAACCAATGAAAGAGGTTATTTTCATTCTGGGGTACGAATAATGAATTTACCCACAATCCTTAAGATTCTGAAACGGTCAATTACAAACATTGCTTCCAATTTTAGAATTTGTAGACAGTATGTCTTAAAATTCAAAACAGAGTCAGTAATTGGAAAATTGATGAAATGGGTCTTGTTTAGAAAGATTGGATATTGACAGAATTTTTCATTGCTTTACTGTATTGAAAAATCAGGTTTATAGAAAACACAACATCTTTTTCTTTTACCTTTAATTTTGATTTGAAAAAAAAAACATTTTAAACATAGCCAGTACAATCATACAGTTTTCAGGCTGACACAAAAACTGTTAATTTAGAAATCATTGCGATCATTTATTATTGCAATTGCTATTTCAGAAAATGCTCCATACAGATAATGCTTTAAAGATTTAAAATATCAGTTTTTATAAGCCGTAGCAGATGGGACATATTATGGTATATCAATGTCTGTCCAACTGTCAACACTTCATACGATAACTCAAATTTTGCTGTCACCAATTCTCATGATATTTTATCACAACATTAGGAATGGTGGGAGAAAGCTGTCTTTCGATTTTGAGAATTTTTTGCACTGTCTTTCCAGAGTTGCTGGACTTAAACCTTTGGAATTGAGGCTATTTTTCACATATCTCATCTATCTTGTTGCAATTTTCGCAATACTAAAACATCGCAAATATTTCTGAATTAACAATAGGTGAACATAAAAATAGCAAACAATGATTCAGGATAGTCAGAATCGGAGTGGTTGGGTTTGAAACACTCATTATACACATGGCCCAAAGAAAGTGGTATGTAGTTTACGGATTTCTTTCTGTCTCTGTGTACATCCGACCGAGCACATTTCTATAACATTTTTCTCAGCAACAAAAAGTCATTGCTTCTTGATATGTGGCACCAAGCTTCATCTGGTAATGACATAAGGTGGGACAAGTTTTTAATTCCTTCAGTGTTCTATTTCCTGTTTGCTGAAAACTTAAATCTTGAAAATGTCATGCACATAAATGAAATTTCCGTGCCTTTTTGATTGAGCAGGGGTATGATTAGTGAACACAAGCTCACAGTCTTACATTACATATTTGTAGGAAGGTGCTGATTATGATATAGCCAATGGTAGTGGTGCTGATGATGCTGGGTTTCCTAGTAAAGTTTTGGAAGGAAATATTGATCAGACTAGTGTCACAGACAGTATGATGGCTGACTTGTCAGACACTGGTGATGGTTTGTATTTTAGAATTGACTTAGCCATGGATTTGCTTAACTGAATCCATACAAAACTATATTTGCCATTTAAAGTCTGATTTCAACCACCATATCATCTACTACACATTATTTTCAGTTAATTGAAAAAAAAAAATGTTAATGCTGATTGACATATAGTACACGTAATTGAAAACTTTTTATACCCCCGCTTTAAAAAAGTGGGGGTATACTGTTTTACCTCTGTCTGTCCATCTGTCCTTCCATCCGTCCATCCGTCAGTCCGTCCCATGAATAATTTTCGTCGCATCTTTCTCAGGAACTACATCATAAGGATTTCTGAAATTTGGTTTCAGGATTTATATAAGTCAGCTATACCATGTGATGCGTTTTCAGATTCATCACTCAACAACTTCCTGTTTACCGAACACTTACATATTTTTACACTATTAAAATTATCCACTTGCGGCGGGGGTATCATCAGTGAGCAGTAGCTCGCAGTTTCACTTGTTGAACATGAAAAATTCTGTTCTGGGTGATAGGTAAGCTCAGATACCGTAGAATGGTAGTTTTAATAGTTTAATATCTGTAAAGCCTTAAGATGGTGAGTTTTATAAGCCAGGCTGAATTTTATTAAATTATTCAAATAACCCTTTTACTTTCTAATGTTAAAGGAACTTTGTAAGCAGAGATATATCCTAGAAATAACATTCAAACATTTGATAAATGTTGCATTATCCAACATTCTATATCTTTTATTAGCAGCTTCTTCAGGATCCAGTGATTTATTTGACCATCCACTGTCATTGATGGACCATTCTTCAAACTCTACCAATCATATTGATGATCAGCTGTCACCTGATGGCACTTCATCACCTGAATCAAGTCACAATTACTCTTATTCAAAAAACAAATCATCAGATAAAAACAAACCATCTTCAGGACACGGAATGTGCTTGACAACCAGTGATCAGGATAGACTTAAAATATTTATTCATGAATTTTGTGTTAGAGCTTTGATTCCATGGGCTGAAAAGCATATGAGGATTCTAAATGATCAGGTTGGTGATTGTGATAAAAAAGACTAATGGCTGTTCCAAAAATATATGTAGGGATGTTTTGGGTTTGGAAGGCACATTTTATTTACTCAGTCATACATAGAATTTTAATTGATTATTTCCTATAATTGTCCAGGCTATCTTTCTAAAATATTTACCACCCTTCAAATTATATTAGAAGAGCATCCTACAATTAGTTCTGGAACAGCCCTAAGATTCTCAGGGCCAATGTTTATACAGAAACATTTGTACAAAGCTGTATTTGCATTATACATGTCAAAATGTCAAATAGAATTTATGTGACAAGTTTTGAATAGAATCAAAATAAAATCCATTAAATTAGTATGTATCTCACTCTTTGATAACTGATTAATACCACTTAAAATGTTTTAAGGACAATGGTCTTTAAATTTTGAAGTGAAGTCTCCTCTAACATTTTTTTAACACAAAACTTCAAGCTTGTGTTCAAATTGTTTTTCCTGTACTGAAATAATTATGATTGAGCAACCAGTATTTTACATAAAACACTGAATATTATATTATTAATAATTGATAAGATATAATGATCCAATCTCAGGAAATCAGTCCTGCAGATAAATCAATTTTGTCCTTCATTTTTAACTGGATTTTCGAAGGAAAATCGGTTATTGATTTGGGGATGTATATATATATATATTTTTGATGAAGTGAACTCCTTTAAAAACTAAGCTTATATTGTCTGTTAATAAACATGTATTTAGATTTCTGATTTTGGGCCCAGTTTTCAAGTTGGTCCAAATCAGGGTCCAAAATTAAAATGTGTTTGATTTCAACATAAATTGAATATATATAGGGTTCTTTGAAAGGCTGAATTTAAGCCTGTATTTATTTTCATTATTAATTAGATAATACCTCATTGAGGTCCAAAGGGTCCTAAATTAAAATTTTGATTAATTTCATCAAAAATTGAATTCTTGGGGTTCTTTGATATGCTGATTCTAACAATATGGTAAAATCATATCTAATTTTATTGATTATAATTTGAAAATAGATATAACATCATATCTAATTTTATTGATTATAATTTGAAAATAGATATAACATCATATCTAATTTTAGAGAACTATTTGTATATCATTTATTCAGTTGGAGTTATTTCCTTTTGAACATAAAATTAAGTATATGGATAAAATAAAACTGTGTTTCATTTCAACATAAATTTAACATGTATAGGGTTTTTTCAAATGCTGAACTTAAACTGTATTTAAATATTGGATTGTTGGGCCCAGTTTTCAAGTTGGTCCAAATCAGGGTCCAAAATTAAACTTTGTTTGATTTCAACAAAAATTGAATTTATTGGGTTCTTTGAAATGCTGAATCTAACCATGTATTTAGAGATTTTGGATTTTGGGCTCCTTTATCAAATTGGTGAACATTGAGGTCCAAAGGGTCCTAAATTAAACTTTTGTTTGATTTCATCAAAAATTGAATTCTTGGGGTTCTTTGATATGTTGATTCTAACAATGTACTTAGATTTTGGATATTGGACCATAATAGGTAAATGTCCAATTTCAAATTTTTCAGTTCTTTGACCACATTCATTTTGTGTCACAAACCTAAGCTGTGTCAAATATTCAATAACAATCCAAATTCAGAGCTGTTTTAAGCTTAAATGTTGTGTCCATACTTGCTTAACTGTTCAGGGTTCGACCTCTGCAAGAAACCTGGTTTGCTGTCACTCTGACAGCCTCTTGTTTATATTTTATAAATGAAATATTATATGCAAGTCAAAGCATTTAAGCCACAGATCTGTGAAATATATAAGTAGAAATCCCATAGTCTTAATTTGTTTATAAACTATGGTAGTATTTTAGGCAATGTGTGATCTCTAATTATTTTTATGTCATTCCAGCTTACATCAAGAAAGGGCATCCACAGGTCATTATTTAGTGCTACAAAGAAATGGTTTGGTGGAAACAAACCTGTCAACCAAGCTGCCACAAATCAGAACACTACTGTTGTGTAAGTTTTATAAAAACAAAACTTAAGAAAGCCGATACATAGTTTTGGTTATTTTAACATTTGTTTCTCAAGTATAAAGGATGTATGGATATATGGTTAGTGTTTAATGGGCAATTTTCAAACATATGCAGGATAAAAAGGTATTGGTATTAACCTGTGTTTGTTAAAGACCTACACACTGAGCTTAATGTTGAACATGCCAGCTCAAGGGAAGACATGTCTACCTCTATTAATTTCTCTGATTCTGAACTGACAAGTCTTTTTTGTGTAACTGTAAATTTTTTCAATGAGATTAATATTATATACTTGTACAGTACATGTGTATCTGCTGAATTTTCAACCACTACTCTCTAAAATATTAAGTTCTATTTATATGAAAGGGAAAGGAAATACTATGATAAATGTTTTAGATTCAACGCGGATCATATGGACTATGAATAAAAGAAAATGTGGGTTATATATCAATGAGACAGCAACCCAATGAAAAAAATAATCATAAAACATCTAGAAGGACAACATTACAGTCTTTAATAATAGACAGGGGTCTATGCAAAATGTCAAGATGTAAACCATCCAGAATTTGCAAAAATTTGTGAATACATTTAAAATAATGTGTCTGGCCACTTCTTTTTCATATTATGTTGGTCACTATATATATATGAGTGTTAAATTTAATTGAAGTCTTTAAGAACAATAGCTATAAACATGTGTTATATTTGATGATTTTAAAGATACACAACAGAAGCACCTGAGCTACAGATGAGAAGACTGGCAGATTTAGCCTTCCTTTTCCAGATGTATGATTTTGCCTACAGAACATACCATACGGCAAAGAGAGATTTTAATAATGACCATGCATGGCTTCATTATGCTGGAGCTTTGGTAGGTTTGAAAAAAGAACACTTTCTTGCATTTGTGGAAATGTTTCAAAGAAAATTGAATTTTATTTATTCTTTAGTCTGAAAGAAATTAAACTGTATTATCTCTACCTTAGTAGTGAATACTGATGGTAAAACTACGGACCTGAACCCCAGCATTAATTTTTAGCTCACCTGACCTGAAAGGTCAAGTGAGCTTTTCTCATCACTTTGCGTCCGTCGTCCGTCGTCCTGCGTCCGTCGTCCGTATACTTTTACAAAAATCTTCTCCTCTGAAACTACTGGGCCAAATTTGACCAAACTTGGCCACACTCATCATTGGGGTATCTAGTTTAAAAAATGTGTCCGGTGACCTGGCCAACCAACCAAGATGGCCGCCATGGCTAAAAATAGAACATAGGGGTAAAATGTAGATTTTGGCTTATATCTCTGATACCAAAGCATTTAGAGCAAATCTGACATGGGGGTAAAATTGTTTATCAGGTCAAGATCTATCTGCCCTGAAATTTTCAGATGAATCGGACAACCCATTGTTGGGTTGCTGCCCTTGAATTGGTAATTTTAAGGAAATTTTGCCGTTTTTGGTTATTATCTTGAATATTATTATAGATAGAGATAAACTGTAAACAGCAATAATGTTCAGCAAAGTAAGATCTACAAATAAGTCAACTTGACCAAAATGGTCAGTTGACCCCTTAAGGAGTAATGGCCCTTTATAGTCAATTTTTAACCATTTTTCGTAAATTTTTGTAATCTTTTACAAAAATCTTCTGCTCTGAAACTACTAAGACAAATTTAACCAAACTTGTCCACAATCATCATTAGGGTATCTAGTTTAAAAAATGTGTCCGCTGACCCCGCCTGCGAACCAAGATGGCTGACATGGCTAAATACAGTACATAGGGTAAAATGCAGTTTTTGGCTAATATCTCTGAAACCAAAGCATTGATAGCAAATCTGACTAGATAAAATTGTTCATTAGGTCAAGATCTATCTGCCCTGAAATTTTCAGACCAATCAGGCAACACGTTGTTGGGTTGCTGCCCTTGAATTGGTAATTTTAAGAAAATTTTGCAGCTTTTGGTTATTATCTTGAATATTATTATAGATAGAGGTAAACTGTAAACAGCAATAATGTACAGCAAAGTAAGATCTACAAATAAGTCAACATGACCGAAATTGTCAATTGACCCCTTAAGGAGTTATTGCCCTTTATGGTCAATTTTTTACAATTTTCATAAATTTTTGTAAATATTTTCCACTGTAACTACTGGGCCAAGTTCATTATAGATAGAGATAATAGTAAGGAGCAAGAATTCATTATAGATAGAGATAATAGTAAGGAGCAAGAATGTTCAGTAAAGTAAGATCTACAAACACAATTTTGTCATGAATCCATCTGTGTCCTTTGTTTAATATGCATATAGACCAAGGTGAGCGACACAGGCTCTTTAGAGCCTCTAGTTTTATAGGTATGTTGGACACTGCCTATCTCTATTTACTTTTAAATGTCAGTCAACTGTTTTAAAGAGGCTGATTTAAGTAAGCATCACATGATAATTCAGAATCCAATATATGGTTTTTATTTTCACTGTGTATAGTGTTTATTTTCTCAGAATCAAATACCCCTATGTGCCCCATTAATTTCAAATTATTAGATTAGACTTTATGCATTGTTGATCTGTTTTATGTCCTGTATATGCATGAAATTATTACTAAGTTAAGCAGTACTTATTCAATAGAATACCTAACATTAATGAATCTTGGGACTCAGAATTGGACGAAAAAGATATATGTACAAATCTTTGGACAAGTTCTTTAATTGACAAGAATATATATAAATTATTTTAAAATATTTGGGTGTATCATTGACTTAACCCTTCTTTTATGCACATATTTTTGCAGGAAATGGCATGTATAGCTATGTTCATGGATCCACAAGAACAAAAGTATCCTTTCCATTATATGGAGAGTGCCATACAGACTTACCTACAGACTTGCAAGTATGTCAGATTGGATATTTTAAATGAGATCATATGTAAATAGAACCAATCCTATGTACAACACTTCTTTTTGAAACTTTTGATATAATTGTTGGCTGTAACACCTTTTATTTGTGGAATCGGTTCACCTAACGAAAGAATGTATTCCAGTACATTTGAACTAAACACGGGTATACTTGACAATTGAAGTCTTCTGCATTGCTTGTTTTGATGATGGTAGTGGATGAAGAACAGCTTATGTCATTCTCATTTTGGTATTTTGTGCAGTCTAAAGCAATTATTGTTTCTTTAAAAGCAGTTTAGTGGCTGAAAATTTAAAACCCATATGTATGTAGATATGTAAGGCTTAAATTATCCTATCTGTCAAACAGAAAAGTAATTCTCTACAAGCCTTGCTTTTCTGCTAGTGCTGGAAAGCAGTACAAACATTTATTGTTTATTTACAGAAATCCCCTATATGCTGCTAGAGCCACAGTTGTTAGTACAGAAGCTTTAAAGAGTCGAAGGATGTACCACGAAGCTGCTTTACAGTTCATAAAGTTAACTAGTGAGGTAAGTTAACCTGTCCTGTCTGTTTTAAATACTGAACTTGTACATTGAATGAATGATTTACTTTACAACTGCAACAATAGATGTGTTAGCTAATTTTCTTTCATCTGGTCCAAAATAAATTTAATCTTAAAGCTACACATATTTAAACATGTTTGGTATTTAATTTACTTTTGCTCAGATAATTCAGCTGGTTTCAGGCAGGGAATATTTTTTATATGGAATATATTTGTCCAATTGAAGGAAAATTGTTTAACATACACTGTGAATCCACTTTTATATGTTGGGTACTAATTTTTATACGACCGCAAAAATTGAAAATTTTTTGGTCGTATATTGGTATGACGTTGGCGTCGTCGTCGTCGTCGTCGTCCGAAGACACATTGGTTTTCGCACTCTAACTTTAGTTTAAGTGAATGGATCTCCATGAAATTTTACCATAAGGTTCAATACCACGAAAGGAAGGTTGGGATTGATTTTGGGGGTTATGGTACCAACAGTTAAGGAATTAGGGGCCAAAAATAAGCATTTTTGTAACTTCCAGACAATAACTTGTGTGTAAGTGTATGGATCTCTCTGACATTGTACCACAAGGTTCCATATCACAAAGGGAAGGCTGTAATTGATTTTGGGGGTAATTGCCTCAAAATTTTAGGAATTAGGGGCCAAAAAAGGGGCAAAAAACAAGCATTTTTCTAGTTTCATGACAATAACTTGTGTGTAAGTGTTTGGATATTTCTGAAATTGTACTACAAGGTTCCATATCACAAAGGGAAAGCTGGAATTGAGTTTGTGGGTAATTGCCCGAAACGTTTAGGAATAGGGGGCCAAAAAGGGGCCAAAAATAAGCATTTTTCTAGTTTCCAGACAATAACTTGTGTTCAAGTGTATGGATCTCTCTGAAATTGTACTGCAAGGTACCATACCACAAAGGGAAGGCTGGGATTGAGTTTGGGGGTGATGAATCATAAGGGGGTTCAAAAAATTTGGGGGGGGGATTTTTTTTTTTTCTAATTTTCCATTTTAAGTTGGTTATTTCTGATTAATATTTAAAAGCAAATAATAATGATATGGTAGGAGATACACACCAAACAGGATGTGTAAATTATTATATAATAAGTATTGTGCAATAGCAAGAAATTTTCAATTGCACAGTATTGCACAATTGCAAGAAATCTTCAATTGCACAGTATTGCGCAATAGCATGAAATCTTCAATTGCACAGTATTGCGCAATAGCAAGAAATATCCAATAGCACAATATTGCGCAATAGCAAGAAATTGTCAATTGTACAGTATTGCACAATAGCAAGAAATATTCAATTGCACAGTATTGTGCAAAAGAAGATACTTCGTATAAATTGCTTATTTCTTGATCAATTTCAATGGGGTTTTATTCTTGAATTCTTGGGGTTCTCAATATGCTGAATCTAACCAAGTATTAAGTTTTTGGATTTTCGGCCCCGTTTTTAAATTGGTCCACATTGAGGTCCAAAGGGTCCAAAATTTAACTTTGTCTGATTTCATCAAAAATTGAATTATTGGGGTTCTTTGATATGCCGAATCTAACCGTGTATTTAGATTCTTAATTTTTGGTTCCGTTTTCAAATTGGTCTACATTAAGGTCAAAAGGGTCCAAAATTAAACTTAGTTTGATTTTAACAAAAATTGAATTTTTAGGGTTCTTTGATATGCTGAATCTAAACATGTATTTAGATTTTTGATTATGGGCCCAGTTTTCAAGTTGGTCCAAATCGGGGTCCAAAATTAAACTTTGTTTGATTTCAACAAAAATTGAATATATGGGGTTCTTTGATATGCTGAATCTAACCATGTATTTAGATTTTTGATTTTTGGGCCCCATTATCAACTTTGTCCACATTGAGGTCAAAAGGGTCCAAAATTAAACTTTGTTTGATTTCATCAAAAATTGGATTCTTGGGGTTCTTTGATATGCTGAATCTAACCATGTATTTAGATTTTTTATTTGTGGACCCGCTATCAAATTGGTTCATATTGAGGGCAAAAGGGTCCAAAATTAAACTTTGTTTGATTTCATCAAAAATTGAATTATTGGGGTTCTTTGATATGCCAAATCTAACCGTGTATTTAGATTTTTAATTTTGGGTCCCGTTTTTAAATTGGTCTACATTAAGGTCCAAAGGGTCCAAAATTAAACTTAGTTTGATTTTAACAAAAATTGAATTCTTGGGGTTCTTTGATATGCTGAATCTAAACATGTGTTTAGATTTTTGATTATGGGCCCAGTTTTCAAGTTGGTCCAAGTTGGGGTCCAAAATTAAACTTTGTTTGATTTCAACAAAAATTGAATATATGGGGTTCTTTGATATGCTGAATCTAAACATGTATTTAGATTTTAGATTTTTGTCCCAGTTTTCAAGTTGGTCCAAATTGGGGTCCAAAATTAAACTTTGTTTGATTTCAACAAAAATTGAATATATGGGGTTCTTTGATATGCTGAATCTTACCATGTATTTAGATTTTTTATTTTGTGGGCCTGCTATCAAATTGGTTCATATTGAGGTCAAAAGGGTCCAAAATTAAACTTTGTTTGATTTCATCAAAAATTTAATTATTGGGGTTCTTTGATATGCCAAATCTAACCGTGTATTTAGATTTTTAATTTTGGGTCCCGTTTTTTAAATTGGTCTACATTAAGGTCCAAAGGGTCCAAAATTAAACTTAGTTTGATTTTAACAAAAATTGAATTTTTGGGGTTCTTTGATATGCTGAATCTAAACATGTGTTTAGATTTTTGATTATGGGACCAGTTTTCAAGTTGGTCAAAGTTGGGGTCCAAAATTAAACTTTGTTTGATTTCAACAAAAATTGAATATATGGGGTTCTTTGATGTGCTGAATCTAAACATGTATTTAGATTTTAGATTTTTGGCCCAGTTTTCAAGTTGGTCCAAATTGGGGTCCAAAATTAAACTTTGTTTGATTTCAACAAAAATTGAATATATGGGGTTCTTTGATATGCTGAATCTTACCATGTATTTAGATTTTTTATTTTGTGGGCCTGCTATCAAATTGGTTCATATTGAGGTCAAAAGGGTCCAAAATTAAACTTTGTTTGATTTCATCAAAAATTGAATTATTGGGGTTCTTTGATATGCCAAATCTAACCGTGTTTTTAGATTTTTAATTTTGGGTCCCGTTTTTTAAATTGGTCTACATTAAGGTCCAAAGGGTCCAAAATTAAACTTAGTTTGATTTTAACAAAAATTGAATTCTTGGGGTACTTTGATATGCTGAATCTAAACATGTGTTTAGATTTTTGATTATGGGACCAGTTTTCAAGTTTGTCCAAGTTGGGGTCCAAAATTAAACTTTGTTTGATTTCAACAAAAATTGAATATATGGGGTTCTTTGATATGCTGAATCTAACCATGTATTTTGATTTTGGGCATTGGACCATAATAGGTAAATTAAAAAAATTGAAGTTCTTAGACCACATTCTTTCTGTGTCAGAAACCTATGCTGTGTCAAATATTTAATCACAATCCAAATTCAGAGCTGTATCAAGCTTGAATGTTGTGTCCATACTTGCCCCAACTGTTCAGGGTTCGACCTCTGTGGTCGTATCAAGCTGCGCCCAGCGAAGCATTTTATTTAAAAATTTGTATTTATAGTTGAACCATCAATTTAGATATTCCCCAAACTTACCAATTTTCTATAGTCTTGTTTGCAGAATTTGTTAAAATCACCACATCAAGAATCCATGAAAATACAATTATTTTTTTCATTTGAGAAAAAATGTACTGAACAAAATAAATGTATCTACAGTATATGATTTATTGTTGTGAAATATGAAAATGAGTAATACAGTTAAGTGATTTTTTTTATATAAACTTAACAATATTTTTTAACCATATTTTTATCCCCTTTTCCACTTTTCAGGTTCAAATTACTTAGTTACTCAGCTTAGGGACTGTTTTTTTTTAATATGTGACATTTTCAGCCAATTATCAGATCTGAACAATCAATGATTTGTTCAATTTGCATTTCATTCTTATTCTTACAGAACAATAAACAGTCTTATTATCAATCATATTTCTTGTAGACTTAAAAAAAAATTACATTAATTTTGCAGGATTCAGACTTGAGAAGTGCCTTACTGCTAGAACAAGCTGCTCATTGTTACATTAACATGGAAGTTCCCAAAGTCAGAAAGTATTCATTCCACATGATATTAGCTGGTCACCGGTTTAGTAAAGCTGGACAGGTAAGAGAAATTAAAAATTGTTATACAAAGTTGCATGCAAATTGTTGCTGATAGAGTATTGTAGCAGTAAATTGATCCTGGAACATTACCTGTCAGTAATGAATTGAAATAATAAGAGATGATGATGGGCCTCTCATCTTTTTTTATGATTTTGAACTTGAAAAATACAAATTGATGGGTAACGTACTGTAAGGTCTTTTATCTCAAATTTGATATGCTAGTTATCTAGAGAGTCATTTAGAGACATATATGGAAGTGCATTTATGAAAATTTCATTTTTCATGTCAGCAGCATTAATAAAAAATAAGCTCCAATCTGTACTTCAGTTTAATTTATTTAAGAATGATTTGTTATAACCATGTCCATATGGTGAGTTTGGAGAATAAACAGAATACAAACTCAATCCAAAACTGAAAAAAAGGTGTGAAGATGGAACTCTCTGGTATGAACTTAGAATTTAAATTACTCTTTTTTTCAGCGTAAACATTCCTTACGGTCATATTCCCAAGCATTACAAGTTTACAAAGGAAAAGGATGGGCATTAGCTGAGGTGAGAAAAAGACCTAAAATTTTACATATCAGGAATTAATATAATTCTTCTGTTTCTTTTGTGTTTTGAGTACTGTAGGTTTCACAGGTAATTGTTAGGTCTTGAATTTGAAATGTTTTAACAGAAATTCAAATTTTCTACAGACCTGTATGCAAAATTTGTTAAAGCCATGAAATCAAGTCTCCATAAAAAAAAAAATCTTTCCTCTATCCTAAAAAATAGTCATGAACATTAATGAATCCACAGTATCACAAATTTAAAGATAAATCATTGGGAAATCTCTTTGATTTTAAATTCTGTGCAAAAAAAAAATAATTTAGAAGTTAGATAAAAGTAAAGTCAACATCTTGTAAATTTTTTTATATTAGCACGCTATTTGGTCCAGAATTTCTAGATTTGAATGTTTTTATTCATTGTAGTTTTTTCATATTTCAGGATCACATTAATTTTACTCTTGGTAGACAGTCTTTCAACTTAAAACATTTGGAGAATGCTACTGCTGCTTTCAAGCACTTACTGACCGAAAACAGTAAGCAGACTGCTGGTCAGCAAGGAGCCTTCTTCAGAGAGTACCTTTTTGTATACAAGGTTGGTCATTATATGTTAGATATTTTCATTATTAAAATAATTACTCTTTAACAAGTTTGACATGTCTGTCGTTAGTAATTATTTTGTTTTACTCTTGTTTTTGTATCCATTGCGATGAAAAGTTGCGGAAGCAAGACTTTTGCATGCAGTTTCTGGCATTAGAGGTGTCAACTGGTGTTTGATTAGGACACACAAGTGAGAAATAGCTCTGTGTGGTACAATTTAATTAAAAATTATGCCAATAAAAACATTATATATTAGATACGTTTTATGAATAAATTATAATGAAAATAATGAAATAAACCTAAAGAATGTTTATTTTATTTTGTTTAATTTATTTATTACTTAACGCATTGATACATTTCAGCAATTACTTACCCAAGAAGCAGGAGAACTGGGTGTACATTCTGGACCATTACCTGAATTACCATTACCAATTGTTGACTCCAACGAAACTAAAGTATTATTAGGCAGTAGGCCTCAACCTAGTCAAGGTAAAATTTCAACTGCTTTGTCTATTAATACATTGTTTGTGCTCAACAGAATCAACTTGACAATATCAGCTAGAATTTGATATTTTTTTCATGGATGTTGTGTCATGAATTGATATACCATATCCTTGATAAAAGGCCAACCAAACTTTTGCATGAAATTTGTTGCAAGCTATGAAATTCTAAAAAGTGCTTTGTAACACTTCTTCACAAAAATGATAAAATATCAGTTATATCTAGATAAAAATCCAATAATAGCTAAAACGAGAAAATATTCAATTTTACTGAAAACACCGTTAACATTCCACGATATTTTTATTTTAGAACCAGAGAAAGTAGTTATATCATTTATTATTAATTATTTTCCAGTATCTGACAAAGTAGCTGTGTCAGGTGTATGGTTCGATCACAGTGAATGTAACCACCCACGATGGACTCAGATGGAAGAGGGGCTAGTGTCCTCCGCTAATAAAGGATTCCTTCCACCAACATTCCGACCAACACTGCAAGTCTTCACAAATAAAACCAACAACAAATATAATCCAGTTGGTTTTGTAGGTGGTGAGTTGATTTATATTTTTATTAAAGCAAAGGAATTACATCATGTGGTATGTTTGATTGTGAATTATATATAATAATTTAGAAATGAATGTTGTCCTGAAAATTCATGAAAACTAATGGTGAATTTTATTAGTCCCCTACCGACGAAGTCGAAGGGGACTTTAGGTTTGCACTCTGTCCGTCTGTCTGTCTGTCCGTCTGTCTGTCCTTCTGTCAGTCCGGCAAATCAGTTTTCCACACTTTTTTTCTTCATGCTTGAAGATATTGATTTGATATTTGGTATATTGTTTTATCATGACAAGTTACAGATCAAGTTTGAATTTTGTTCCGGTCTGATAATTTTGTGCAGAGTTATGGTCCTTGGACTTGGAAAATTCACTCAAATATTCAAGTTTTCTGCACTTTTTTCGTCATTCTTGAAGATATTGATTTAATAATTGGTACATTGTTTTATCATGACAAGTTACAGATCAAGTTCGAATTTTGTTCCAGTCTGATGATTTTGTGCAGAGTTATGGTCCTTGGACTTAAAATATTCACTCAAATAATCAGTTTTCCGCACTTTTTTCGTCATGCTTGAAGATATTGATTTGATAATTGGTTTATAGTTTTATCATGACAAGGTACAGACCAAGTTTGAATTTTGTTTCAGTTTGATGATTTTTTGCAGAGTTATGGTCCTTGAACTTAGAAAATTCACTTAAATTATCAGTTTTCCGCACTTTTTTTCGTCATGCTTGAAGATATTGACTTGATATTTGTTATATAGTTTACACCATGACAAGCTATAGATCAAATTAGCATTTTGTTCCAGTACAATTAATTTTTAACCGGTAGGGGACTATGTATTGCCATGCAATACTCTCAGAATGCTTGTATAAACTAGTGAAATTGTTTGTTTACATATCAAGACAATTCATAAAATTCAAAGATAAAATCCTATGGACTATTAGTTTCGTTTATTGCATCTAAAGAAGTCATTTAATCAACTATATGTACTTTGCATAATGTTCAAGATTATTTTTAGCATGAAAACTCTGCATTCTGTTGAATTTAAAAATAACTCTAACTTGCAAGAATTTGTGCAAAAGTTTATAAATATTTTGTCTTAGCTGTTCCTTTTGATATACATGGTACACAGTTAGAACACATAACCTTAGGACAAATTTTAATATCTTTCTCATTTTCTTGCTTGGAATAATAGTTACTGGCATTCACCCACAGACATAATAATTCATTGCTAACCCATGGGTCAGGCCAAGTTTACATAGAAAAGTCATTTTGAATTCTGCATGCTGTTAACAACATAATTTACTATTTGATATATTTATGAAAATTAATGTGGAATGGCCAATCAGATTTTGAGGTTTTATGTTTAAGTTCCAAATTGGTCGTATGAGATGTGTTAGTCATATTAGGTGTGTTAGTCATATTAGATGTGCAAACATCCCCTCCCAAAACCCCTCAAAAAACTTACCAATTTAATACTTGTAATATATTGGACAAGTTTGTTTTCAGAATCAATAGTTGTTGAAGCACAGCTAGTTAACCCATTGAAAGTGATGTTAATGTTGACGGAGGTGTCCCTATTGTGGACATTCTTACCATCATTACTAGGAACAGAGAAACCACAGCTGATTACCAATGAAGTTCTTTCTAATGTTAAGGTAATATTATGGTCAGCTTCAATTATTGTAACAGACCTCATTGAATAAATCTTTTTGAAAGGGCTCTAATGATTTGATTTATAAAAGTAGGAATAAAGAAGGGGAAAAGTCCCATACCTAAATTGCACAAAGTACTCAATTTGCACCCATTTTTCATAAAAGGTCCAAAGGTTTTCTAAGAAACAAAATTTATATTTTTATCGTTTGTATTTATGTCTGCAAAAAGTCAACTTTTGAAAATTAGCAATTAAAATGTGTCACAGGCATCCATTTCATACAAAATGCATTATAAGCATGGATTCTTGTCAAATTGATATAAAAATGTGAAGAAATAAACAAAACATCAGTTGTTCGACTTTAATGGATGTATAGTTAAGCATGTGAACCATTAAGATATACCTCATTACATAATCTTGATTTCTAGGAGTCAAAATGGATTTAAAATTAAATTTGTTGTATTATAGAGTAAATAGGGATACAAAAACTAAATAAACACAATATGAAAAATTTTGTCTGTTTCTTAGATAAATGAAGGTGAAACAAACCTAAAAAAATAGGTGCAATTTGGATACCTTCATATTACATGTAAGATTAATTGAAAAAGTCTTAAATAGATGAAATTTTATCATGGGTATCAATTTTCTTGGATTTCACTGTTGATCAAATCACAACATTACCACCAAAATTAGAGAAGTGGTAATTTCCTTGTTAGGGATCAATTTGATCTTTATTGTATGAGCATTTTTTTAAACCAGTATTACTCTGACAGATGAACATCTGGTAAATTATAGTGATGTAATGGAAGCAAGCTTTTTCACCTGCATAATACGTTTATATAGCTTGTGGAAAATTTCAAGTCTTTCTTGACCATTGTGTTTCTTTTCAGAACACCTTAGCTAATGAAATCATCTACACTCAAGTAATAGATAGTGTTACTCTCCAAGCTAATGAACAGTTACCAGTAAGTAATTTTATAGTGATTCAAACACTACTGCTCAAGTTTATTTTGACCTGTGTCATGCTACATGTATTTAGCACTTCTATACCCACTAAAGTTTTCACCTTTAAAAAAAATATTGGACAGAATGCTGCCGGTCGTATTAAATGGATTATTTTTTTAAGTTCGAAGATGAAGAAAATGATTTATATACCGGTATCTACTCAATAGAAGTTTGCACATTTTTTTTTGCCAACTCTGGTTTTGACTGTTTGAAAAGGCAAATTTGATAGCTTTTGTATTGAAAACAGTCTTGATGACTGTCAAAGAGTAAAGTAACAGCACATGAGACAATAAGATGTGCAGTTTGAAAATAAGATTAGTAATCGGGTAATACTTTAAATACTGCACAGTGGAAATGCCAAAACCAGAGAGGGAAGTACTTATATTTTAAGATTAAATTTAAGTTGCTCTTGCCTTTGACAAAGATTACAGAATATTGTAAAACTGAGCAGTTTGAAAAATGATTGATGTGTAATTTATTTATTGTACATCTGAATAACAATAAAACAAGTTGATGAGTGAAAATCTTAAGGGCAAGTTTAAGGTTGCCCTTACCATTGAAATAACTGGTACTTGATGCTTGTCTTTCATGAAAATCAACAAATATTAGTACCCCAAAAAATAATGATAAATCCATGGTATTCATTTAAATGTATGATCCCAAAATGTATGGTGATTACTTGGTCACATAGCATCAATTGAATCATTTTTAAATACCAAGATTTACCACGTTATTTACATGTAGAATGATATTTTTGATTATTTGATTACTTAAGAAAAAAAAAAATTAATTGTCCAATAACCAGTTACCCAGACATATAATTTTTTAGGTGCAGTTGGTGCTTGTCCCTCACCAGACTGGAGAACTTAGGATAGTTGGACTTGCATTCCATTTAGGAACAGCACAGACTGAAGGACCCAAGTCTTCCAATACTTTATATGTTCGTGGTAAACAAAAACTTGAAGTTCAAGGACCTCGGTTAAATAATTCAAAAGAGGAAAAGGCCAGTAAAATGTATGGACCTGATCGTAGATTAGATTTAGTTATTCAACAGGAAATGCCACAATTACAAGTGTCGTTTTGTAATTTCCCACAGACGTTATTGTGTGGTGAGGTACATGCCATCATGTTACAGTTTACAAACATTGGTACTAGTCCTTTACACAAACTCAAAGTAGGATCATCCACTCCAGAATTTTTTACGTTAGGATCTCACGGTGAAATACCCAAATTCCCAACTGTGTATCAAGAGTCGTCTGAAGTGCCAAATAAAAGCTCATCTTGTGAATTTAATTCCAAAATGACAAACAATAAGTCATGTGTCGTGGACATTGCTCTTCCAAATGGTGTGTTACAACCAAAAAATACATTATCTGTGCCAGCCTGGATACGGGGGAATGATATAGGAGGAGTGCACGAAACACATTTTATGTTTTATTATGAACCTATTCATTCAACACCAAAGCCAAGGTAAGCTTCATATTTCAGTAACAGTAGAACAACTGAAATTTACTGAATGCATTCCAAAATAGTTACTTGTTATTGTTATTAATAGGTTTTATATCTAAATTTATGATATTTTTTATTTCAGATGGTTAAATATAAAAATGTTTGAAATATTGGTATGCTGATTTTTTTGCAGATATGTTATTTCTATAGGGTGCAGATGCTTTTTTATGCCCCCGCTGTCATCAGAGTGGGCATTATTTAAGTTTTACCCTTGTCGTCCGTACGTACGTCCCAAAATTGGTGTCTGTTCTCTAACTTTAGTTTGCCTCAACCAAATGTTATAAAACTTATACACAATGCTTATTATCACAAAACTCAGATCAAGTTTAAATTTGGGTGGCGTCACTTTTACTGTCCTTGAGTTCTGTCCCTTTATAGTGTTAAATGTAAGCAGGGGCATCATCTGTGTCCCTTGGACACAGTCTCCATTTATTAGTTATTGTTATCCAATCATAGAAAAAACTGATGCCCTTTTCATTGATAAGCCAATATTGTGACCTTTTTGAATGGCATTATCAAGCATCATTACCTTTTCCCTTGTTGTCCAAATGGCAAAATCAGAGAAGGGTAAAGTACTCAATAATAGTATCATACAATGAAGAGCAAAGAACTGGCCAATCTGATTTACCAAAGATAAACCATTTTTATAGGTATAAAAGAATTGCTTGTAAATGTTTCAGATACAGACTGTTAAGACATACTGCTGTGATAAACACTTTAGAATCCCTCAGTGTGAGAGCTGTAGCCAGAAGGGGAAATAACTCATCACAGACAGGGGGCACAACTGGTTCCTGTGTTGTTTTCTGTGAATTGGAAAACTTGAGCCAGGTTAGTTATACAGTCACAACAGTACATTTTTTAAATATATTTTTCTTCAGGCCAACAGAAAGCATATTTGTTATGAATATAACTTTACTGCCCATTTAGGTGAAGTAGCAGGGCAAATTATACTTTGTCTGTTTATTTTCCAAGTCCAAGTGTCAATGGAATTTACATACTCATGCAAAGTAGCAATTTTGTTTTAGGTGAAAGGTATCAGGTCTTTTTTTCAAACTTTCTAAATTATTCACACTAGATTCATGGCAACAATGAACTTGTAATGACTGGTTTCATTATATTTATTACATGAAGTTTCAGATCGTTTTTCTAAAAATGTTCATGAACGATTGATGGAATGCAAAAGTTTAAAATTGAAATGACTTTAATGACTCAAAACAGTAGATTTCTCAGGAATCTCCAACCCTTCTTTCCATTTTGAAGACAAATAAGAACTGGAAGTTTTAAGTCAATACTAAATTATGGTTGATTCTGGATTCATTTACAGGATCAGTCTGTTTCTCAAATGGCAGGAAATCATTATATTTAAACATCATCAACATGTTAAATTTTATTACCTGTAAAAGTGTGTGAATATCACTGACAATTGTTTCACTTGTTTAATTAAGAATGAAATCATTTTGAATTTTATGATTAAGTTTCTAATTTGGAAAAGACAATTTCACGCATTCATATTAAATAGTAGATTTTATATATATATTTGACTTGTGAAAAATTACTTTTATCAGCATACATTTCATAAAAGTTTTGATTTTTAAATCAGAATTGGCGATGGTCTTTACTGAAAAGTTCTTAAATGATGAAGTTAGATGTAATGGAATAGAATTTCTTCAAAATAATTTTCTGAGCTTGATCACTTCTGTCAGGTGTGAAGAACACACAGGTAAAAAGTGATGAGCAGCCAATATACCCGGAGGCATTAATATGGTTATAGGACGGCCTTTATGATAATCATACTATACTGGAGTGGCAGTTTTATTACTGGAAAACATTTCAAAACAAAAATATGTGCAAAATGGGGATTGAAAAACCCTGATCTTAATGAAATGACCGAAATTATTACTGTAAAATATTTTTGACCTAAATCCAAATCTGCTGTCTAGGATAAATAACTTTCAGTTTCGGTCATGACTGGCAAATATGACTGTTTCTGGACCCTTGGTTGTAATACTTATTTATAAAACATTTTTTTTAAATAAAATTTTCGATTTTACAACAGGTCCAAGCACAAAGAGCCCATGTTAAAGAAGTACAAATTAACCAAGTCTCCTGTGCCAGTGATAAATGGACAATACAACACCTCAGTTCACAACAACAAAAATCAGGTAATTAACTCAAGACTAAATTTAGACCTACAGTTGTGAAAAAAACTATGTGAAGATGTCAACAAATTTGTCATATCATAACAATATCACAAGCTCACTGGTGGTATAACAATTATATTTAAACAAATATATTATTTTTCTTTTGTAGAAATACAAGTGGGCAGTAGAGAAACTATGCAAATATGTTTAAAAGCAATAAGAAGTCCTACCAATATAGGTGAGTGTCAATTAGAATCAGAAAAAATCATATTTACAAAAATTTATTATTTCCATTTATGAAAATACTGACTGGCTCTTTAAAAATGATCATTATGAGAGATGATCATTATGAGAGATGATCAGGAACAATTCAATTTGATGTTTATAAATTTGACAAAAGATTTTTATGGTACTGCCACTAAGTGGTTGGGGCCATATAGTTATCCCCTAGTCTTGTCATTCCCCGACGAACAGTTGTACGGACGTTTTTCTAAACCCCTTCACATATTGAGCTGATTTTTAGTATGTGCGTCTACTATGATGAGTTACAGATTGAGTTGATGTTTGGTTCTGCTTCGCTGTTTCTTGCCGAAATAACGTGCTTTGGACTTTGAAAATTTTGTGAAAATAACAGTTATAGGGACTATTTTTCTAAACACCTTCACATATTGAGCTGATTTTTAGTATGTGCGTCTACTATGATGAGTTACAGATTGAGTTGATGTTTGGTTCTGCTTCGCTGTTTCTTGCCGAAATAACGTGCTATGGACTTTGAAAATTTTGTGAAAATAACAGTTATAGGGACTATTTCTCTAAACACCTTCACATATTGAGCTGATTTTTAGTCTGTGAGTCTACTATGATGAGTTACAGATTGAGTTTATGTTTCTTTCCATTCTGTTGATTTTATCAACCCTTCAGTGAATAATTTCCACTCCTAAAAATGGCTTTAAGATTTTTTTGGGTGGGGGTAGGGGCATTCATGTCATTCAGACACATCTAGTTTTTACTTATCATAGATGGAATTCAATTTAAATGGGATGTAGCACAGAATTATTTTCTTTGAATGGTATTTGTGCGTAAAATTTTTAAACTTATAAAAAATTACAGGGTGTACATATTTTTTGCCAACTTAAGGGGAGCCCACTGGATTCCCTTTCCAAATCCATGTGATATTTGGATCAGCTATTTTATGTTGGCTAAATAGAAACAATCTTTTATAGTTGCAAACTGAATTTATATAAATATTTTTGTTTGCAGAATCAATAAAAGGGAAAGACTGTGTATTATTTAGTGATGTTTCCTTTGACAATCAACAGGTAAATAATAATTGATTAGTGATGTTTCCATTGACAATCAACAGGTAAGTAATAATTAATTAATGATGTTTCCATTGACAATCAACAGGTAAGTAATAATTAATTAGTGATGTTTCCTTTGACAATCAACAGGTAAGTAATACTTAATTAGTGATGTTTCCATTGACAATCAACAGGTAAATAATAATTAATTAGTGATGTTTCCATTGACAATCAACAGGTAAGTAATAATTAATTAATGATGTTTCCAATGACAATCAACAGGTAAGTAATAATTAATTAGTGATGTTTCCTTTGACAATCAACAGGTAAGTAATAATTAATTAGTGATGTTTCCATTGACAATCAACAGGTAAATAATAATTAATTAGTGATGTTTCCATCGACAATCAATAGGTAAATAATAATTTATTAGATAGTGGCATTTTGTAATGTATAAATTGCTTCAAGTGTTTTTAGAATTGCAGCTTGTATTAAAATGTTAAGATATCATTCCTATACATCATGTTTCTTAATGATTGTTTGTATGACATGCTACAAGTAAAGCTAATTTCATAGGAATCATTCAAAAGGTTAACGGTTATTGACAAAAAAATTTAATATTCTATTTGATATGTGTTTTGCTGTCAGTCATTTTAAAATAGACAAAGATTAAGATATGAATCATATTTGAGATAAAAATAATTGAATTAAGCCTTGAAAAACTCCAGAAAAAAATTCTATTCTGGTTGTAGTTGTTTTGAATATTAAAGCAAAGTTCATTTTGTCTATTAAAATCTATGTCAGGTCTTGCAGAAACAATTAACTAATTTTGTCACTCGTAATAGCAGCAATTTTGTGAAATGACCAGTGTCATTAAGTTATAAAATTATCATTAGTTATAGAATAAGAATTAATCTTTTCAGAAATTAAAAATAATTAAAATTATGTTATTCCTTTTGAAAATTCATAAAACAAAAGAGGCCAGCAAAAAATGCAGTTGTTACAAAAACTTTATGCCTCTTTTTGAAGTTTGACCCATATAAAAGTAAAGCTGTTTTCTTTTTAGTGTGTTTGTAAAAATTGGATGATTGCTACATTGACATATAAATGATTTATTAAAATTAAGCTTTGCTGTATTATTGGAAGAATAGTGCACATGGTTTTCATAACTTTTTTACAGATTTGTAGCTCATTAACACCTTGTGCTGACTTCTACTTCTGCTCCAAGGCCAAATTATCCTCTGATGATACTCTAGGTAACACTGCTGGGGAATTTAGTGATCTGAAATGTGCAATACAGATAGGATTAACACTAGTAATAATATGGAAGGTAAGCTATAATTGTTAACACATTCTGGTAAGCTTTTTATGACCTCACATATAAAAAAGGTATAGATATTCTTGTCTGGCAGTAAGACCTATGCTAAAAAGGATCTGTGTTTGTTTTGGGTGTATGAACACAGTCATGGTTTGTCTGTTTTGAGATGTTAAGTCCCAGGCACATGTTGAAAGCATGCCACTTTCCATTGTAAGTACAACTCCTTCTAAATGACTTGAGTAGATACAGTTAGAGAATGCTACATGATGATGTGTGTAAAGGAATATAATCCAGGTCCATGGACAAGGTTATCAAATTGACTTGCTTCAATATACTAATAGTATTCCAGAGTGGAGGGTATCATTCATAGTTCAAATTTTTTACCAGTATTCTCAGTCAATCATTTTTTTGGTGTTCTGCTTATTCTTTGTATGTTCCATCCTCGTTTTGCATGAAATGTTTTCCACAGCTAAGCAAAAAAAAACATCATTGTTTTAGCTGTTATAAGTTGATTTGGGCGCAACAGTTGTTAGATCATGCTGTTGCAAGGAGTGATGTTATAGTTCAAAAAGAGAGACTGCCAATCAAATATTTATGAAAAGAGATTTTAGTTATACATCAATGAGACAATAACCTAACATTACAAATTTACTAAAAATTAACATTCACAGTCGCTATTATGGCCTAAAAAATGTTTTTGGAAAGATCGTTTTGTTTTTATCTGCCCTTCATATTTTAGCTTTTAATAATTGTTAGTTTTTATGCGCCCATTTACGGGACGTATTATGGCATACTGTTGTCTGTCCGTCCGTCCTCAACTTGTAAGACAGTAACTCAAAAATGCTTTAACTAAATTTCATGAAACTTTGGTGAATTGTTTATATCTATTGATGTAAGCTCCCTTTCATTTTTTTTTAATTTTAGATTTACGTTTCCGAGTAATGGGATTTTATTCACAAAAAAAGGGGTGAATTCCAGTTTTTGGACAATAACTCAAAAATGCTTTAACTAAATTTCATGAAACGTTAGTGACTGGTTCATATGTATTAAAATAAGTTCCTTTTAGTTTTTTATTTTAGATATTTCTGATATGACATTGATAAGTTATGAAACTTTATTTGTTGAAAATGCGAAGGGTGTATCATGTACTCATAGTGCAGCTCTTTATTTCAAGAACCTATTCAGATGTGTATTTGTTCAGTATAGAGACTGGATTTATTTGCAGGCATTTGTGATTAATGATACTGGTGAGGTACAGATAAGAGTGGGACAGCACCATGTACATATAGAAAAGATTGACACTATATTTACTTCTTATCCAATAAAAGTAAGTGTCAAATATTCCATTATTATCCAGTTAGTTTTATATCTAATCTATTTGGGCATTACTACATGTATTAAGGGAACCCTGGATTCTTCATTAGCTAATGTAGATAAGGACTCAAACTGGTTGAACAGGTCATAAGTCATTCTTTTTGTTACGTATTCTATAATCTGATTGGTTAGAATAAGATGTATTACCTGTTCTATAATCTGATTGGTTAAAATATGATAAATTACCTGTTCTATAATCTGATTGGCTAAAATAAGAATTGATGCTCTTATCAGTAATAAAAGATAATCTAATATTATAACTAAATTGCATTGGTCTTTGTACGCATTCAATTAAATATGTTGTGAAAAACAATATATAGATAAATGATCAATTTAAGTTATTGCTATTTTCTAAAATTTTGTTTGACCTTTGTTTTTTTTATGATTTATCATACCGCTCTACTTGAGTAATATGGGTTTTTCTCAGATATTTTGAGTGTAGAATATTTATTTTGGCCATGCTTGAGCTCTATGTTGATTTAGCCAAAATATCACAAAATTAGCATGTGTTTGATGAAAATTGATGAAAATTGAAAAAATCTTCAGTTTGATTGTGTCATCAATGCTTGGCTAAAATTCACATTTTCCAAGTCTTTATTATAAAGATTAATAAATGTGATAAGTAATGGTATCATTCAATTTTTGATTTTTGTCGAGCCTTCGACTTTAGTCGAAAAAGCGAGACATAGCGATCCTACATTCCGTCGTCGTCAGCGGCGGCGTCCACAATAATTCACTCTGTGGTTAAAGTTTTTCAAATTTTAATAACTTTCTTAAACTATCCTGGATTTCTACCAAACTTGGACAGAAGCTTGTTTATGATCATAAGATAGTATCCAGAAGTAAATTTTGTAAAAATAAAATTCCATTTTTTCCGTATTTTACTTATAAATGGACTTAGTTTTTCTGCCGGGAAATATTACATTCACTCTGTGTTTAAAGTTTTTAAAATTTTAATAACTTTCTTAAACTATCCTGGGTTTCTACCAAACTTGGACAGAAGCTTGTTTATGATCATGAGATAGTATCCAGAAGTAAATTTTGTAAAAAAAAAAAATCTATTTTTTCCTTATTTTACTTTTAAATGGACTTAGATTTTCTGTCAGGAAACAACACATTCACTCTGTGGTTAAAGTTTTTAAAATTTTAATAACTTTCTTATACTATTTTGGATTTGTACCAAACTTGGACAGAAGCGTGTTTATGATCAAAAGCTAGTTTCTAGAAGGAAATTTTGTAAAAAAATAAATCCATTTTTTCCGTATTTTACTTTTAAATGGACTTAGATTTTCTGCCAGGAAACAACACATTCACTCTGTGGTTAAAGTTTTTAAAATTTTAATAACTTTCTTATACTATTTTGGATTTGTACCAAACTTGGACAGAAGCTTGTTTATAATCAAATGCTAGTATCTAGAAGGAAATTTTGTTTTCTTCCAGTTAACATTACATTCAGTCTGCAGTTAAAGATTTTAAACATTTATTAGATTCATAAACTATCCTGGATTTTTACCAAACTTGGACAGAAGCTTCTTACAATCAAAAGATAGTATCAAGAGGAATATTTTTATTGATTTACTTCCTCATTTTTGTTGAGCCTGCGATTAACAGAAAAAGTAGGCGAGACACTGGGTTCCGCGGAACCCTTACGAATTTTTTTTAAATTTACATGGTTGAATAATGCCTAAAATGTACTGTCTCCCTGAAAAGCATATTTAGTGTTAAGAAATCATAGATTTGAAAAGAATTAGGAAACTACATGTTGTATCAAATATACAATAGTGCAGCTTATTTTAATAATTTTACCTCTGATTAGGATGATTCAGACACATTTTGTCAGGGATTAACTCTGGTAGGTAATGCATATGTTCTGTGATAAAGAATGTCTCATTTGTTTAGCATCTGTATAATGGAATGACATTTGTATGGACTTTCTGTATGGAGAAATGTGTTCTTTTTATATACTCTGCTTATTCCCATTTTGATATGTATTGACATCAACTGAGTGTGGAATTGGATATACTTTTTCTTTATTTACACTTCCAATAATGTAAACCAGTGATATTCTTGTATAACTTAAATTTAAGTTAACAAAATTAATTATCATTTTCCCAAAATACTGACAGATGTTCTCTAGAAATTATTGTCAGATTTCATTAATGATATGATTAAAAAATTGTTCATGTATACTAGACCTTTATACTTCTAGGCTTTAAGAAAAAAACGGCAAGTTATGACATGTTTAATGATGTCATAGCAGGGACAGATCCAGCCATTTTTAAAGGGGGGAGGGGGAGTTCCAACCCAGGATAAAGGATGGGTTCCAACCATATGTCCCCATTCAAAAGCATTGATCGTCAAAAAAAGGGGTTTCCAACCCCCTAGATCTGCCACTGGATAGTAACCTTTCTGTACTAAATTGACCAGATTAGAACATCATTTTGCATGTATTAACACAATAAACTATATTTTGAAAGGATTGAAGAATTTACCATATTTGCAATTTCTGGGACCTTTTATTGTGCCTAATCCTCAGGTTACTGATTGGTTATTAAAGTGTACAATTAAAGCTAATTACTTTGACATTTTTGAAGGCTTATAAAATTTGTAACAATTTAATTGAGAATGTCTGTACTACATAATATTTATATATTATATAATTATAAATAATTTCCTAGAATTTGCTATCAGTTCTCAGTTTGCATTTTCATATATCTATGAGAATGCTCTTTTATCTTCCTCTAGATTAATGACATGTGTTTTTTTTGCATCATGAGACCATGTTTCCCCTGAATATATTCAATCTATTTTCATGATATACTACCTAGAGTAGCATGTTTTTCAGGAGCTGATCTACTGTGGAGTCAACTTTTAGATACCAATTCAGGATTTCGTTGATAGAGGAAAACCACAAAATTAAATGATAGACGAAATGCAAATTTTTTGTTACTTTGATAGGCACAAATGATGAAACCATGATATTAAGTATCCTGAAAAAACACAAAATTTGGTAACAACAACATAAATGAACCCATAGTGTAATGAATAATATTTATTTTTGGTCTGTAAAATCCATTTGATATCTACTTTTAGTACGATTTTAAAACTTTCAGTTATTTTTTGTCGTGAAATGACCTGTCTTGCTAGCTTACCTTGTGAGCTAGTCCTTTGAAAAAATCACTTACTGTAAACAATATTTTATTATGAATTATACAAATTAAAGTATAAATTCCCATTCACAAATAGCTCAGATTGTCAGTCTTGTTGAGGGTTTATATTCATATCACATTTTTTTTTCAATAAATATGGTTGAAATATTGTCTGGTGGATGTTTTGACAGCCATCCATTCATCATCAGTTGTAGCTGAGTACTTACCAGTGTCTGATTTCCTGCAAAAAAGGGACAGCAGAAATTTTTGAAAATGTTTCAATGTTTGAGGATTTAAACCTAAGGCATAAGTTTTTTTGTATGATCATTATTACGTTATTGCTTTGATTGTAGATAAAACCTGACCCACCACCTTTAAAGTTTATAAAAACTGAAGAAGATGAAGATGAAAACAAAAAATTAGACTCCGAAGTAACTACACAACTGGTGGATATTAGTTTTAGCCATAAAAGTAACATAACACACAATTTCAGGTCATCAAGGTAAGTAATATGATAACTTCCAAACTTTTTGATTAATTCTTTTCAAAATTTCACATGTTGTTTCTAATTAAGAAATAGGAGATAAGTTTGATTTTAGACAATTTCAAACTTTATGTGTTGTACAGGTGTTTTGGCCAGGGATTGCTTTAACAATGACACTTTGTGAGGAATACCTAAATTTCTGTTATTTTGACAGCATCTTATTTATTTGTCATTGTTTTATTGTCATGCAAAAGGAATGCTGGAAATTCAGTTTGCATTTGCATGAAATGTTCCTTCACTAAAAATATTCTGTTGTCCACATTTCCACATGACCATTACAACCCCCCCTAAAAATGCAAAATAAACTTCAGGATATAATCACATTTAATTAGTGTGTATACAAATGTTTGATTGTTTTTGTTTGACTATGTCCTGCACTAGAATTCACAATTGACAGTGTTATGTTACACAATGTATTGTATCATGCTATTTCAATGAAAGCCATCAATATCGTATGTACATGAGAAAACTTTTATATTTTTAAGAGTGTGTATTGTACCTGTGGTTGTGATGTTACACAACTGTTCCAAAGTTCCTGTGGAGGTCTTAATAGACACCAGTAAATCACCTGACAGGTAAATATCTACTGTCTGCTCTGCATGCCTGTCTAAATGGACCAAATTTCTATCAGAAATCTTAAAAAGTGAAGCAGGTTAAATATGACTTCACTATGATTGATATATATATCCATATCTGTTATTAAGGGGAATTGCATGATAGTTATTAGTATCAGAATTCAAGGTTCTACTGTACTTTTCACAGTCATATATTGAATTGTTACACTTCATAAACTGTTATAAAAGATTGAAAAATATTTCATTACCTGAATTTTTGCACAATCTTGTAACTTGCAACTTCTGAGTTATTAATTGGTCCAAATATTAATTTTTTTCAGACTTAATTCCCGACCAGAAAATCTTTTCACAAACCAAGCCTACCCTAGTCACAGTAGCTGTTTTAATTGGGTGAGCCAGACTATGACACAACTGAAAATAGAACCTAATCAACAGAAACCTGTCAGATTGTCAGCAGGCTTCAGTAAACCAGGGATATTTAACCTCAATAGACTATCAGTGTTTGTGACCTACATGTCAGACTCTAGTCAGATGGTGCTGCAAAAACATAACTCTCCGAGTGTCATTGTCGTCAATGATGTATCATGATATTGTTCCATTGTTATGTAATGCTTGTTATTTGTGTAACAGTCGTATGCTTTTATTAGTGATATACATTATTATATAAGATTGCCCTGCTTCAAGAGTGAAAAGGTATTGATATTGGGAAGACTCTTTACATGTTAGTTTTGTAGAAAGGGGGAGGTATTTTATTGACAAAGAATTAAAGTGCACACTAATTTTTAGACTGATTTCATTAGAATTGTATATTAAGTGTCAAGTAAGATTTCTTGGCTTCTGTGGATTTTTGCTACCCATGAGAGCCTTAAAATTAAATACCCTATGAGTGAATTTCATTCACACTTCTTTTCATGATATGTAAACAGTTGCTTAAAATGTAATGTTTGATGGCTGTTCCCCCTCTTTTGGATAATATTTACTTAATTTATTTATGACAAGCTAAAGATGATATGCATTTTGTGTGCCTACCATTAAAAGTTATTATATGCATATTATAAACAGAGTTCAATATATAAAGAATGCAATAATAAAAACAATTCAGGCCTTTTTTCGTCCAGTGTAGAAATTGAAAGGTGACAACTTCTTTTCAAAATGCCATTGTCCAAATCGAACAAACTCAGTTTGGATGTCCTGACCTGAATTTGTGATTTATTTACTAATGTTTAAGATGGCCACTTATATGAAACCATGTAGCCAACTGAGTTCTATTTTATGAATATGCCACTTGAAAACTTGTTATTTTGGTACCAATCTAAAAAATAAGAAGGCCAACAACATTGAAACATCCTTCAACATTGGCCCAAATAAAAACTACATGTGAGCAGCTAGCTTCTTTGAGGAAACAATTTCAGAGATTATGGATGATAAGGTTTTCTGGATCATGTACATGTAACAAGATATTAGAACTCAATCAGAAAGCTCTTCAAAGCAATAATTTAGTTTTATCAAATATGGTCATTGATAATTTTATGCTGGTATTAGTGAAACCCAATATAAAAGCTATGCCATAAAGAAAAATATTTTCTGCAGTTTTGTCTTTTAGAGATACAATGAACACTCCTCAACTAAAAGTAGAATTGCTTACGATTGCTATTATTTTATTTTTTGGGAATGAAAATGGTAAAGTTTGTGCAATCAAAAGCAAGAAAAGAACTTGGCAAAGGGAATTCAAATATTTTTGACTCAGTTTTTTTTGTTGTTGAAACAATAGTACAGAAAGGAAAAACTGAAATATCAGTACAGAAAGGAAAAACTGAAATATCAGTACAGAAAGGAAAAACTGAAATATCAGTACAGAAAGGAAAAACTGAAACATCAGTACAGAAAGGAAAAACTGAAATATCAGTACAGAAAGGAAAAACTGAAATATCAGTACAGAAAGGAAAAACTGAAATATCAGTACAGAAAGGAAAAACTGAAATATCAGTACAGAAAGGAAAAACTGAAATATCAGTACAGAAAGGAAAAACTGAAATATCAGTACAGAAAGGAAAAACTGAAACATCAGTACAGAAAGGAAAAACTGAAATATCAGTACAGAAAGGAAAAACTGAAATATCAGTACAGAAAGGAACAACTGAAATATCAGTACAGAAAGGAAAAACTGAAATATCAGTACAGAAAGGAACAATCTAAATAAAGACATGACATGCAGTCAGCAGAAAACTAGCTACTAGTAGTCCCTTTTCAGCATGTTTGATAGCTGTATTTACCTGTGTGAAATATTTAATACTGAATTGTTTGGAAATGACTGAACATACATGAATTGATTACAGGAATTTAAAGAAAATCTGATAAATTTTTTTTTATGTACAAAAAAATGATCCAATTATCCTTTTTCTGCTAAACATTTCAGTCTCAGATTGTGTTTCGATCAATATTGTCATTTTAGACTTTATTGTGCAATCTGGCGGAGAAATAAAAAACAAATATGCTGGAATAGTGTTAGAAAATTGTTGATATGAGTCATTTTAATATTCTTTTTTCTCTACAATATAAGAGATTTGAAATCTGTGATACTTTGTTATTTTGCATTTTATTGACTGTGTTCATGATACTTTGATGGTGGTATTAGTACATCAGTGTTTAATGTTGTATGTTAAGGAAGTTATGTTTTAATCATTAGATCAATCAATAACACAGAGGTTTCTCAGGAAGCATATTAACAAATATAACTTAATATTATATCTGTTTCTGCTCAAAGGAAGACCACTTCAATTAGTGAAAAAATAATGAAATGTTTCAATATCCATAATAATTGCATTTAATGTATGTTAGATAAGTCTGATAAATAAATAAAAAATATGTTAAGGTTCTTGTTGAGAAACCTCTGAAATGAATGAGAAAATATTTGAACTAATGTTATATTGGTTTGGAAAAAAAAGTGCTGGAAAAAAAAATGATAAATTATATATGAGCTGGGTCGTATAGAAATCAACCTTATGTAAATAAATATCAATACATCTGCTAACCTATTTCTGGTTATAAAAATCTCTTATGAAAAGTCTGTAACTGTAATTTGAGTTGTTATAAGAACCCCACAAAACAGACCAAAATTCATCTTTTATTTCGTATTTGAATGTTTTAAAATTTACCAATGTCTTACACATGTACATGTATATGTACTCTTGCATATGGACAATTTATATCCGACATGGCTCATATACTAAATAATATGATTTGATATTCTGTTTTGAGGAAAGGTAAACTTTTGAACAATTTTGTACTGGTTATGATTCAAACATTATTACACAAAAAATGTAATACTTAGCTCTAATAAAAAAAAAAAATATCACAAAATAAAAATATCTTTATAAGTAAATACGTTTTTCTAAACGCAAGTGAGAGAAATCCTTTGTAATTATGGCAAACAATAGTTTTTGTGTTAGAAACCTGAGCACACACTATACATGTTTCAAAGTTGTATTAACAAAATCACTTGTTTTGTCTTTGTAACAACACCTTTACAAACAGGCATATTAATCTTTCAGTGGTCATCATGATATTCTTTGAGTGTATTAATTCATGGAAGATACATTGCCATTGTGTTCAGAGTGTTTGATCAGCATAATTCAGGGCTTATTTCAAAGTGATTTGTGCTTAAAGAAATAGCACATGATGAATGTTGTGTTGGTTTAATTTTAACATTTAGTACATCATTTTAGTCTGTCTGAAACATTTGATGTGTTGTTAGGTAAGGTAAAAGTTAGGATTTTATTGTCGAGCCTGCGACTGTTGTCGCAGAAAGCTCGACATAGGGATAGTGATCCGGTGGCGGCGGCGGCGTTATCTAACTTCTTAAAAGCTTTATATTTTAGAAGGTGGAAGATCTGGATGCTTCATACTTTGTATATGGATGCCTCATGTTAGGAAGTTTCGGTCAGTCACATGTCCAATGTCCTTGACCTCATTTTCATGGTTCAGTGACTACTTGAAAAAAAAGTTAAGATTTTTTGTAATGTTAAATTCTCTCTTATTATAAGTAATAGGATAACTATATTTGGTATGTGCGTACCTTGCAAGGTCCTCATGCCCGTCAGACAGTTTTCACTTGACCTCGACCTCATTTTATGGATCAGTGAACAAGGTTAAGTTTTGGTGGTCAAGTCCATATCTCAGATACTATAAGCAATAGGTCAAGTATATTCGGTGTATGGAAGGACTGTAAGGTGTACATGTCCAACTGGCAGGTGTCATCTGACCTTGACCTCATTTTCATGGTTCAGTGGTTATAGTTAAGTTTTTGTGTTTTGGTCTGTTTTTCTTATACTGTATGCAATAGGTCTACTATATTTGGTGTATGGAATGATTGTAAGGTGTACATGTCTAGCTGGCAGGTGTCATCTGACCTTGACCTCATTTTCATGGTTCAGTGGTCAAAGTTAAGTTTTTGAGTTTTGGTCTTTTTTTCTAATACTATATGTAATAGTTCAACTATATTTGGTGTATGGAAATATTTTATGATCTATATGTCAGTCAGGCAGGTTTTATTTGACCTTGACCTCATTTTCAAGGTGCATTGCTCAGTGTTTAGTTTTTGTGTTTTGGTCTGTTTTTCTTATACTGTATGCAATAGGTCTACTATATTTGGTGTATGGAATGATTGTAAGGTGTACATGTCTAGCTGGCAGGTGTCATCTGACCTTGACCTCATTTTCATGGATCAGTGGTTAAAGTTAAGTTTTTGAGATTTTGTCTTTTTTTCTAATACTATATGCAATAGTTCAACTATATTTGGTGTATGGAAATATTTTATGATCTATATGTCAGTCAGGCAGGTTTTATTTGACCTTGACCTCATTTTCAAGGTTCATTGCTCAGTGTTAAGTTTATGTGTTTTGGTCTGTTTTTCTTAAACTATAAACAATAGGTCAACTATATTTGTTGTATGGAAGAATTGTTAGCTGTACATGCCTGCCTAGCATGGTTCATCTGACCTTAACCTCATTTTCATGGTTCATTGGTCAATGTTTAGTTTACTTGGTTAATGTTAAGTTTATGTGACAGTTGTAATAAAGCTTTATATTTAGGACTATCAACATAATATAAATGATTAGTAAAGAAGGCGAGACATTTCAACGTGTGCACTCTTGTGATGATTAGAAATGCTTCTTTTTTTCAATGTTTCAAAACAGTTAATTAAAATTAGGATCCAGGTAATGAAAACATACTTTTCCTCACATTTGTACCCCTATACGATATAGATTGAAACCTGTGGAAAAGGATCTACTTCCTGTCAAAATCTGTTTTCCAATTAGACAGGCATCCTGGATTTTATGTTTTTCTGTTTTATTCACAAATTGAAATACTATCAAAGAACAATAAAAGATTCTTGAAAGAAGGAAAGTTTGCATGGATGAAACTAGAACAAAAAAGAAGTTTTCACTATATTTAAATAGTTTAAATAATGGTTCAACATGCAATTAAGATGGGTACAAATGTGAGATTATCCTTGTTTCCTTTTACCCCATCTCTTACATTGTATCAAATTATTTATTTAATTTTGAACCTTTTATATTAGTATTTTAGATATTTATAGTAACTGTTGTTAGACAACAGACATTGACAGGTTGGTGAGGGTTTAAAAACTTAAATAACTTGTGTGTTCTATGACCCAGCATTCTAGTGGAATCAGATTCAATTTTCTGTCATTTCATCTATAGGAATTATTAATTTCTATTTAAACTTTTAAGTTTTTAAAATATTTTTTTATCACATTGATATTGTAAATTCTATAAGCTTTAAGCTCCTCCCATTTTGAAGTGCTGTTATTTGTTAGCTCCTCCCATTTTAAAGTATAATGTATTATGTGACCCATTCACCTTGGAAAGTGGTTTTTGTTTTAACAGGTTTGATGGTTGTCAAATTATGTTTTGAAATTGTGTGATTTTTTTCAAAAGAAGCACGAACATTCCAAACTTTTGATATTGCACTTGTGTGGTGATATCATCTATATTTGTCCTGATGTCATTTGTTCCCTAAGAGACAGCAAAATTCATTTGATAAAAATAAAATAGAAATTAGAAAAGTTTATAGAACAAAATGGATGAATATTTCCACATGACAAAATTTTAAAGCAGAGGTGAAAAAATTGAAAACAACACTATAAAATCTCATGCGTCTGAAGTGCTTTTCTGTTTAGAAAAAAATCAGGAAAAGCCACTTTCCATTGATTACATGGGTTGCACAGAAATAGTTTTCATTGAGATGTTGTTAATATTGTTTGTTTTGCATTCCAGGGTACCATGTTTTGTTAATGTATACTGCAATAAGCAGATTAAAGGTTGAAAATTGTACATATAATCATTAATATAACATTTCTGTACATAATCATTAAATGTAAATTGTGATCATTAATATAGACCATGATCATTAATGTAGAATCATGTATTTATTATGTCAGTGTCTGTGATTTAATCAACAAATTTCAAATAAAACAAATATGTATCTTAGTTTCTTATCTGTTTTTCCTTCTTTAATGTTATTATACACACTGAAAACTAAAATTTATTTCTTATTATTTTTGTTTTTTGTTTTTGTTTTTTGTTTTGGAAGGGGAGGGGTGTGTGTTGAAGTTAATCTTTCAGTTCATTCATCTGTCTGACCATGTGCCTTGTAAGCCATGTGCAAACATAGTTCTGGTCCATTATTGGGAGATTATCGAGTCTACTTCAACATTGCAATAAGTGGTAATAGTCTCATAAGGGGCAACTCCAAAACAGCTTCACAGATATTGATGAAACTTAAAACAGCTGTAGAACACAAATGAATATTAAACCTGTCCAACATGTTGAAACAAATTTACATTATTGATAATTGAAGCATGTGATTATATGTTGAAAGCACTACTCCCTTTAAATGCCTTTACGGATATTGAAGAAATTTCTGTGTTGACATGAATTATCATTGATGTAGTCATAATTATAAATTAACTGTTTACAAAACTTTGAAATTTTCGAAATACAAAGAATTTTCTACCACAGGAATAGATTATCTTAGCTATATTTGGCCAAACCTTTTGGAATTTTGAGTTCTCAATACTCTTCAACTTCGTACTTTTTTTGGCTGTTTTAACCTTTTTTGATTCAAGGGTCACTGATGAGTCTTGTGTAGACTAAACTTGCGTCTGACGTGCAAAATCGTTATTCTGTTATCTATGATGAGTGTATTTTCACAGTTGTAGAACACTACGTGAGGATGTGCTTAACGAAATTTATTCCCACTTCCACATGTTATAACTTACCAACTTAAATATTGTATAAAAATTATGTGGTAATAGTCTTTCTAATGCTTGACTTCAACTAAACAGCTAGGCAGATTTTGATGAAAATTTACAGAGATTTAGAAACTACATTAGGATGTACATAAAATATGCTGGTCTTACATGTTAAAGGAGACCCTGTCTCCTAGAAGACTTAAAGGTTTATCTTTACCTTTAGGCAAAAATGGCCATGTTTTCACCACAAAATATGTGCATCTGGAAAAGTTTTGAGGCATGGCAGGAACTGGATAAACAAATTTTAAATTCATGTTTTTCAGACTAAATTTTGCTGTAGACTTTTTTCAAGCCTGTGAAAGAAATACCTTGATTAACCTTGAGGATCCACTCAAATACTCAGATATCAATTGTCCCTGTATTGTCAATGTCGATTAATACTGTTTTTACAACAATTATTACATAAGGGGAACTTCTTAAACATCACTCAACTTAGTTTATTTTAGCACCTTCGACTGGAACAAAAATTTTCAATTTTCTGAAACGCCCAAAAAATTGCATTTGAAATTCAATTATCTAGTTACTGCCAGGCCTAAAAACTTATCCAGAAGCACACGCTGTACAAGAGTATATTTTGTGATGAAAACACGGCAATTTTTGCCTATAGGTAAAGATAACCCTTAAACTGTTTTTTTTTGTGTTCTTTTTTGTAAATTTTTATAGACATTTATTAATATATAACAATAGTAATTTGGGGCTTGGTAATTCATTTGTGAGTTTACAAACAGTTTAAGTTTGGATTATGCATTTAATTCCATGTTACCCATTTTCATGTATTTAAGAAAAAAAATGTGAGAAGTCCTGAATTATCCTTTTCTCCTTATAAAGTCATAAAAGATATGTTAATAGTTAAGTATGTCAGACATGCGTTTCATCCTCATATGATTAACCAGTGGTGCTAGTGTCAAATTAGAAGGTTACTCAATTACAATGTTGTAGATCAATTAAAGCCAAAAAAATCAAAAGAGTACCTGGCATATGCTGTCTTTGCATTGGTTTGAAAAAATCCAGAGTTTCAACTAATTTTTAACTTTCAATGAACACTAGTCAGTTATCCAAATTTGTAATTTTCTTGAAACAGAAGGTAAAAGTTTGAAAAGATGGACCAAGAAATTCTACCAGATAAAATATAAACTAGTGGCTCCTTTGCATAAAATTGATACAATGCAATAAGAATATTTCTGAAGAATAGAATATGTTGGCATTTAAATTTATGAAAGACAAAAATGTAACAGTCTGTTGGAAGAACAATTTTCCAAAAGAGAACTTTGGAGGAATATGCTAAAACCATGCAATATCAATTTTACCTGAGGGAATTGGAACAACAGGTTGCACATTGATTAATTTAATTGGTTAAGACTGCAAAAGTTACATTTCCAGAGAAGCTGATTTCAACCCTAATTTTGTTGAGATTCGCCTTACAATCTTAGGTTTTCTTTATAGCGTTTTGTGGACTTTTTTGTCTGTTCAAATTTTTTTCCTGTGTCTCCGAGGTAAGGAGTTAGCGATCGACTCCTTTATTCTGTCTATTTCAAACGCATAGAGTAGAACAAATGGTTTCCAAAAATAACAATGAAACATATGTATGCATATGCCAAGTCTTTCTTAAATTTATTGTTGATGGCATCTCTCTTGCTTTATTACCATGGAACCTACTATATTCATATTTTGATTGATTGGACGAAATTCTAACTTTTCCAAACCTGATTGCGCTCAAGGCTTTTTACCAGTCCCTTACGATGCAGGACTATTCATAATATTGATCTTGTTTCTCTCTGCCATAGTATTGTCTCTCTGTCTTAAATATTTGTAACTTCGGATCTTTTGGCCTGCAGTGCTCCTCAACTTAGTGTTTCATTTGGATTTTACACTTGACTGTCATAGATAGCCATAAAATCAGGTTAAATCCACCATTTTCTACATAAGAAAATGCCTGTACCAAGTCAGGAATATGACAGTTGTTTTCCATTCGTTTGATGTGTTTGAGCTTTTGATTTTGCCATTTGTTAAGGGATTTTCCGATTTGAATTTTCCTTTGAGTTCGGTATTTTTGTTATTTTACTTTTTGTTTTGTTTTACTACATTGCCACTGATGAGTTTTATAGTAAACTAATCGCGTGTGTGGCATTACAAACTATAATCCGTGTATCTTTGATGAGTCCTATAGTAAACGAAACGCGTGTGTGGCATTACAAACTATAATCGGTGTATCTTTGATGAGTCTTATAGTAAACGAAACACGTGTGTGGCATTACAAACTATAATCCTTGTATCTTTGATGAGTCCTATAGTAAACGAAACGCGTGTGTGGCATTACAAACTATAATCGGTGTATCTTTGATGAGTCTTATAGTAAACGAAACACGTGTGTGGCATTACAAACTATAATCCTTGTATCTTTGATGAGTCCTATAGTAAACGAAACGTGTGTGTGGCATTACAAACTATAATCCTTGTATCTTTGATGAGTCCTATAGTAAACGAAACGTGTGTGTGGCATTACAAACTATAATCCTTGTATCTTTGATGAGTCCTATTGTAAACGAAACGTGTGTGTGGCATTACAAACTATAATCCTTGTATCTTTGATGAGTCCTATAGTAAACGAAACGTGTGTGTGGCATTACAAACTATAATCCTTGTATCTTTGATGAGTCCTATTGTAAACGAAACGTGTGTGTGGCATTACAAACTATAATCATTGTATCTTTGATGAGTCCTATTGTAAACGAAACGCGTGTGTGGCATTACAAACTATAATCCTTGTATCTTTGATGAGTCCTATTGTAAACGAAACGTGTGTGGCATTACAAACTATAATCCTTGTATCTTTGATGAATCCTATAGTAAACGAAACGTGTGTGTGGCATTACAAACTATAATCGGTGTATCTTTGATGAGTCCTATTGTAAACGAAACGTGTGTGTGGCATTACAAACTATAATCCTTGTATCTTTGATGAGTCCTATAGTAAACGAAACACGTGTGTGGCATTACAAACTATAATCCTTGTATCTTTGATGAGTCCTATAGTAAACGAAACGTGTGTGTGGCATTACAAACTATAATCCTTGTATCTTTGATGAGTCCTATTGTAAACTAAACGTGTGTGTGGCATTACAAACTATAATCCTTGTATCTTTGATGAGTCCTATAGTAAACGAAACACGTGTGTGGCATTACAAACTATAATCATTGTATCTTTGATGAGTCCTATTGTAAACGAAACGTGTGTGTGGCATTACAAACTATAATCCTTGTATCTTTGATGAGTCCTATTGTAAACTAAACGTGTGTGTGGCATTACAAACTATAATCCTTGTATCTTTGATGAGTCCTATAGTAAACTAAACGTGTGTGTGGCATTACACACTATAATCCTTGTATCTTTGATGAGTCCTATAGTAAACGAAACGTGTGTGTGGCATTACAAACTATAATCCGTGTATCTTTGATGAGTCCTATAGTAAACGAAACGTGTGTGTGGCATTACAAACTATAATCCGTGTATCTTTGATGAGTCCTATAGTAAACGAAACACGTGTGTGGCATTACAAACTATAATCGGTGTATCTTTGATGAGTCCTATTGTAAACGAAACGTGTGTGTGGCATTACAAACTATAATCCGTGTATCTTTGATGAGTCCTATAGTAAACGAAACACGTGTGTGGCATTACAAACTATAATCCTTGTATCTTTGATGAGTCTTATAGTAAACGAAACGCGTGTGTGGCATTACAAACTATAATCCTTGTATCTTTGATGAGTCCTATAGTAAACGAAACGCGTGTGTGGCATTACAAACTATAATCGGTGTATCTTTGATGAGTCCTATTGTAAACGAAACGTGTGTGTGGCATTACAAACTATAATCCTTGTATCTTTGATGAGTCTTATAGTAAACGAAACGTGTGTGTGGCATTACAAACTATAATCCTTGTATCTTTGATGAGTCCTATAGTAAACGAAACACGTGTGTGGCATTACAAACTATAATCCGTGTATCTTTGATGAGTCCTATAGTAAACGAAACACGTGTGTGGCATTACAAACTATAATCGGTGTATCTTTGATGAGTCCTATTGTAAACGAAACGTGTGTGTGGCATTACAAACTATAATCCTTGTATCTTTGATGAGTCCTATTGTAAACTAAACGTGTGTGTGGCATTACAAACTATAATCGGTGTATCTTTGATGAGTCCTATAGTAAACGAAACGTATGTGTGGCATTACAAACTATAATCCTTGTATCTTTGATGAGTCCTATTGTAAACGAAACACGTGTGTGGCATTACAAACTATAATCCTTGTATCTTTGATGAGTCCTATAGTAAACGAAACACGTGTGTGGCATTACAAACTATAATCCTTGTATCTTTGATGAGTCGTATTGTAAACGAAACGCGTGTGTGGCATTACAAACTATAATCCTTGTATCTTTGATGAGTCCTATAGTAAAAGAAACGTGTGTGTGGCATTACAAACTATAATCATTGTATCTTTGATGAGTCCTGTTGTAAACGAAACACGTGTGTGGCATTACAAACTATAATCCTTGTATCTTTGATGAGTCCTATAGTAAAAGAAACGTGTGTGTGGCATTACAAACTATAATCCTTGTATCTTTGATGAGTCCTATTGTAAACGAAACGTGTGTGTGGCATTACAAACTATAATCCTTGTATCTTTGATGAGTCCTATAGTAAACGAAACGTGTGTGTGGCATTACAAACTATAATCCTTGTATCTTTGATGAGTCCTATAGTAAACGAAACGCGTGTGTGGCATTACAAACTATAATCCTTGTATCTTTGATGAGTCCTATAGTAAAAGAAACGTGTGTGTGGCATTACAAACTATAATCATTGTATCTTTGATGAGTCCTGTTGTAAACGAAACGTGTGTGTGGCATTACAAACTATAATCCTTGTATCTTTGATGAGTCCTATAGTAAACGAAACGTGTGTGTGGCATTACAAACTATAATCCTTGTATCTTTGATGAGTCCTATAGTAAACGAAACGCGTGTGTGGCATTACAAACTATAATCCTTGTATCTTTGATGAGTCCTATAGTAAACGAAACGTGTGTGTGGCATTACAAACTATAATCCTTGTATCTTTGATGAGTCTTATAGTAAACGAAACACGTGTGTGGCATTACAAACTATAATCCTTGTATCTTTGATGAGTCCTATAGTAAAAGAAACGTGTGTGTGGCATTACAAACTATAATCCTTGTATCTTTGATGAGTCTTATAGTAAACGAAACACGTGTGTGGCATTACAAACTATAATCCTTGTATCTTTGATGAGTCCTATAGTAAACGAAACGCGTGTGTGGCATTACAAACTATAATCCTTGTATCTTTGATGAGTCCTATAGTAAACGAAACGCGTGTGTGGCATTACAAACTATAATCGGTGTATCTTTGATGAGTCCTATTGTAAACGAAACGTGTGTGTGGCATTACAAACTATAATCCTTGTATCTTTGATGAGTCCTATAGTAAACGAAACGTGTGTGTGGCATTACAAACTATAATCTTTGTATCTTTGATGAGTCCTATAGTAAACGAAACACGTGTGTGGCATTACAAACTATAATCCTTGTATCTTTGATGAGTCCTATAGTAAACGAAACGTGTGTGTGGCATTACAAACTATAATCCTTGTATCTTTGATGAGTCCTATAGTAAACGAAACGTGTGTGTGGCATTACAAACTATAATCCTTGTATCTTTGATGAGTCCTATTGTAAACGAAACGTGTGTGTGGCATTACAAACTATAATCCTTGTATCTTTGATGAGTCCTATTGTAAACGAAACGTGTGTGTGGCATTACAAACTATAATCCTTGTATCTTTGATGAGTCCTATAGTAAACGAAACACGTGTGTGGCATTACAAACTATAATCATTGTATCTTTGATGAGTCCTATTGTAAACGAAACGTGTGTGTGGCATTACAAACTATAATCCTTGTATCTTTGATGAGTCCTATTGTAAACGAAACGTGTGTGTGGCATTACAAACTATAATCCTTGTATCTTTGATGAGTCCTATAGTAAACGAAACACGTGTGTGGCATTACAAACTATAATCCTTGTATCTTTGATGAGTCCTATAGTAAACGAAATGTGTGTGTGGCATTACAAACTATAATCCTTGTATCTTTGATGAGTCCTATTGTAAACGAACACGTGTGTAGCATTACAAACTATAACCCTTGTATCTTTGATGAGTCCTATAGTAAACGAAACACGTGTGTGGCATTACAAACTATAATCCTTGTATCTTTGATGAGTCCTATTGTAAACGAAACGTGTGTGTGGCATTACAAACTATAATCCTTGTATCTTTGATGAGTCTTATAGTAAACGAAACACGTGTGTGGCATTACAAACTATAATCCTTGTATCTTTGATGAGTCCTATTGTAAACGAAACGTGTGTGTGGCATTACAAACTATAATCCGTGTATCTTTGATGAGTCCTATTGTAAACGAAACGTGTGTGGCATTACAAACTATAATCCTTGTATCTTTGATGAGTCCTATTGTAAACGAAACGTGTGTGTGGCATTACAAACTATAATCCTTGTATCTTTGATGAGTCCTATTGTAAACTAAACGTGTGTGTGGCATTACAAACTATAATCCTTGTATCTTTGATGAGTCCTATAGTAAACGAAACGTGTGTGTGGCATTACAAACTATAATTCTTGTATCTTTGATGAGTCCTATAGTAAACGAAACGTGTGTGTGGCATTACAAACTATAATCGGTGTATCTTTGATGAGTCCTATTGTAAACGAAACGTGTGTGTGGCATTACAAACTATAATCCTTGTATCTTTGATGAGTCCTATAGTAAACGAAACGTGTGTGTGGCATTACAAACTATAATCATTGTATCTTTGATGAGTCCTATTGTAAACTAAACGTGTGTGTGGCATTACAAACTATAATCGGTGTATCTTTGATGAGTCCTATAGTAAACGAAACGTATGTGTGGCATTACAAACTATAATCCTTGTATCTTTGATGAGTCCTATAGTAAACGAAACGTGTGTGTGGCATTACAAACTATAATCCTTGTATCTTTGATGAGTCCTATTGTAAACTAAACGTGTGTGTGGCATTACAAACTATAATCGGTGTATCTTTGATGAGTCCTATAGTAAACGAAACGTATGTGTGGCATTACAAACTATAATCCGTGTATCTTTGATGAGTCCTATAGTAAACGAAACGTGTGTGTGGCATTACAAACTATAATCCTTGTATCTTTGATGAGTCCTATTGTAAACGAAACGTGTGTGTGGCATTACAAACTATAATCCTTGTATCTTTGATGAGTCCTATAGTAAACGAAACGCGTGTGTGGCATTACAAACTATAATCCGTGTATCTTTGATGAGTCCTATAGTAAACGAAACACGTGTGTGGCATTACAAACTATAATCCTTGTATCTTTGATGAGTCCTATAGTAAACGAAACGTATGTGTGGCATTACAAACTATAATCCTTGTATCTTTGATGAGTCCTATTGTAAACGAAACACGTGTGTGGCATTACAAACTATAATCCTTGTATCTTTGATGAGTCCTATTGTAAACGAAACACGTGTGTGGCATTACAAACTATAATCCTTGTATCTTTGATGAGTCCTATAGTAAACGAAACACGTGTGTGGCATTACAAACTATAATCCTTGTATCTTTGATGAGTCCTATTGTAAACGAAACGTGTGTGTGGCATTACAAACTATAATCATTGTATCTTTGATGAGTCCTATTGTAAACGAAACGCGTGTGTGGCATTACAAACTATAATCCTTGTATCTTTGATGAGTCCTATTGTAAACGAAACGTGTGTGGCATTACAAACTATAATCCTTGTATCTTTGATGAGTCCTATAGTAAACGAAACGTGTGTGTGGCATTACAAACTATAATCATTGTATCTTTGATGAGTCCTATAGTAAACGAAACGTGTGTGTGGTATTACAAACTATAATCGGTGTATCTTTAATGAGTCCTATTGTAAACGAAACGTGTGTGTGGCATTACAAACTATAATCCTTGTATCTTTGATGAGTCCTATTGTAAACTAAACGTGTGTGTGGCATTACAAACTATAATCCTTGTATCTTTGATGAGTCCTATAGTAAACGAAACGTGTGTGTGGCATTACAAACTATAATCCTTGTATCTTTGATGAGTCCTATAGTAAACGAAACGTGTGTGTGGCATTACAAACTATAATCGGTGTATCTTTGATGAGTCCTATTGTAAACGAAACGTGTGTGTGGCATTACAAACTATAATCCTTGTATCTTTGATGAGTCCTATTGTAAACTAAACGTGTGTGTGGCATTACAAACTATAATCCTTGTATCTTTGATGAGTCCTATAGTAAACGAAACGTGTGTGTGGCATTACAAACTATAATCGGTGTATCTTTGATGAGTCCTATTGTAAACGAAACGTGTGTGTGGCATTACAAACTATAATCCTTGTATCTTTGATGAGTCCTATTGTAAACTAAACGTGTGTGTGGCATTACAAACTATAATCCTTGTATCTTTGATGAGTCTTATAGTAAACGAAACACGTGTGTGGCATTACAAACTATAATCGGTGTATCTTTGATGAGTCCTATAGTAAACGAAACGTGTGTGTGGCATTACAAACTATAATCCTTGTATCTTTGATGAGTCCTATTGTAAACGAAACGCGTGTGTGGCATTACAAACTATAATCCTTGTATCTTTGATGAGTCCTATTGTAAACGAAACACGTGTGTGTGGCATTACAAACTATAATCCTTGTATCTTTGATGAGTCTTATAGTAAACGAAACACGTGTGTGGCATTACAAACTATAATCCTTGTATCTTTGATGAGTCCTATTGTAAACGAAACGCGTGTGTGGCATTACAAACTATAATCCTTGTATCTTTGATGAGTCCTATAGTAAACGAAACGCGTGTGTGGCATTACAAACTATAATCCTTGTATCTTTGATGAGTCCTATTGTAAACGAAACGTGTGTGTGGCATTACAAACTATAATCCTTGTATCTTTGATGAGTCTTATAGTAAACGAAACGTGTGTGTGGCATTACAAACTATAATCCTTGTATCTTTGATGAGTCCTATTGTAAACTAAACGTGTGTGTGGCATTACAAACTATAATCATTGTATCTTTGATGAGTCCTATTGTAAACGAAACACGTGTGTGGCATTACAAACTATAATCCTTGTATCTTTGATGAGTCCTATAGTAAACGAAACGCGTGTGTGGCATTACAAACTATAATCCTTGTATCTTTGATGAGTCCTATTGTAAACGAAACGCGTGTGTGGCATTACAAACTATAATCCTTGTATCTTTGATGAGTCCTATTGTAAACTAAACGTGTGTGTGGCATTACAAACTATAATCGGTGTATCTTTGATGAGTCCTATAGTAAACGAAACGTATGTGTGGCATTACAAACTATAATCCTTGTATCTTTGATGAGTCCTATAGTAAACGAAACGTGTGTGTGGCATTACAAACTATAATCCTTGTATCTTTGATGAGTCCTATTGTAAACTAAACGTGTGTGTGGCATTACAAACTATGATCCGTGTATCTTTGATGAGTCTTATAGTAAACGAAACGTATGTGTGGCATTACAAACTATAATCCGTGTATCTTTGATGAGTCCTATAGTAAACGAAACGTGTGTGTGGCATTACAAACTATAATCCTTGTATCTTTGATGAGTCCTATAGTAAACGAAACGTGTGTGTGGCATTACAAACTATAATCCTTGTATCTTTGATGAGTCCTATTGTAAACTAAACGTGTGTGTGGCATTACAAACTATAATCCTTGTATCTTTGATGAGTCCTATAGTAAACGAAACGTGTGTGTGGCATTACAAACTATAATCCTTGTATCTTTGATGAGTCCTATTGTAAACGAAACGCGTGTGTGGCATTACAAACTATAATCCTTGTATCTTTGATGAGTCCTATAGTAAACGAAACACGTGTGTGGCATTACAAACTATAATCGGTGTATCTTTGATGAGTCCTATAGTAAACGAAACACGTGTGTGGCATTACAAACTATAATCCTTGTATCTTTGATGAGTCCTATAGTAAACGAAACACGTGTGTGGCATTACAAACTATAATCGGTGTATCTTTGATGAGTCCTATTGTAAACGAAACGTGTGTGTGGCATTACAAACTATAATCCTTGTATCTTTGATGAGTCCTATTGTAAACTAAACGTGTGTGTGGCATTACAAACTATAATCGGTGTATCTTTGATGAGTCCTATAGTAAACGAAACACGTGTGTGGCATTACAAACTATAATCCGTGTATCTTTGATGAGTCCTATTGTAAACGAAACACGTGTGTGGCATTACAAACTATAATCATTGTATCTTTGATGAGTCCTATTGTAAACGAAACACGTGTGTGGCATTACAAACTATAATCCTTGTATCTTTGATGAGTCCTATAGTAAACGAAACGTATGTGTGGCATTACAAACTATAATCCGTGTATCTTTGATGAGTCCTATAGTAAACGAAACGTGTGTGTGGCATTACAAACTATAATCCTTGTATCTTTGATGAGTCCTATTGTAAACGAAACGTGTGTGTGGCATTACAAACTATAATCCTTGTATCTTTGATGAGTCCTATAGTAAACGAAACGCGTGTGTGGCATTACAAACTATAATCCGTGTATCTTTGATGAGTCCTATAGTAAACGAAACACGTGTGTGGCATTACAAACTATAATCCTTGTATCTTTGATGAGTCCTATAGTAAACGAAACGTATGTGTGGCATTACAAACTATAATCCTTGTATCTTTGATGAGTCCTATTGTAAACGAAACACGTGTGTGGCATTACAAACTATAATCCTTGTATCTTTGATGAGTCCTATTGTAAACGAAACACGTGTGTGGCATTACAAACTATAATCCTTGTATCTTTGATGAGTCCTATAGTAAACGAAACACGTGTGTGGCATTACAAACTATAATCCTTGTATCTTTGATGAGTCCTATTGTAAACGAAACGTGTGTGTGGCATTACAAACTATAATCATTGTATCTTTGATGAGTCCTATTGTAAACGAAACGCGTGTGTGGCATTACAAACTATAATCCTTGTATCTTTGATGAGTCCTATTGTAAACGAAACGTGTGTGGCATTACAAACTATAATCCTTGTATCTTTGATGAGTCCTATAGTAAACGAAACGTGTGTGTGGCATTACAAACTATAATCCTTGTATCTTTGATGAGTCCTATAGTAAACGAAACGTGTGTGTGGCATTACAAACTATAATCGGTGTATCTTTGATGAGTCCTATTGTAAACGAAACGTGTGTGTGGCATTACAAACTATAATCCTTGTATCTTTGATGAGTCCTATTGTAAACTAAACGTGTGTGTGGCATTACAAACTATAATCCTTGTATCTTTGATGAGTCCTATAGTAAACGAAACGTGTGTGTGGCATTACAAACTATAATCCTTGTATCTTTGATGAGTCCTATAGTAAACGAAACGTGTGTGTGGCATTACAAACTATAATCGGTGTATCTTTGATGAGTCCTATTGTAAACGAAACGTGTGTGTGGCATTACAAACTATAATCCTTGTATCTTTGATGAGTCCTATTGTAAACGAAACGTGTGTGTGGCATTACAAACTATAATCCTTGTATCTTTGATGAGTCCTATAGTAAACGAAACGTGTGTGTGGCATTACAAACTATAATCGGTGTATCTTTGATGAGTCCTATTGTAAACGAAACGTGTGTGTGGCATTACAAACTATAATCCTTGTATCTTTGATGAGTCCTATTGTAAACTAAACGTGTGTGTGGCATTACAAACTATAATCCTTGTATCTTTGATGAGTCTTATAGTAAACGAAACACGTGTGTGGCATTACAAACTATAATCGGTGTATCTTTGATGAGTCCTATAGTAAACGAAACGTGTGTGTGGCATTACAAACTATAATCTTTGTATCTTTGATGAGTCCTATTGTAAACGAAACGCGTGTGTGGCATTACAAACTATAATCCTTGTATCTTTGATGAGTCCTATTGTAAACGAAACACGTGTGTGTGGCATTACAAACTATAATCCTTGTATCTTTGATGAGTCTTATAGTAAACGAAACACGTGTGTGGCATTACAAACTATAATCCTTGTATCTTTGATGAGTCCTATTGTAAACGAAACGCGTGTGTGGCATTACATACTATAATCCTTGTATCTTTGATGAGTCCTATAGTAAACGAAACGCGTGTGTGGCATTACAAACTATAATCCTTGTATCTTTGATGAGTCCTATTGTAAACGAAACGTGTGTGTGGCATTACAAACTATAATCCTTGTATCTTTGATGAGTCTTATAGTAAACGAAACGTGTGTGTGGCATTACAAACTATAATCCTTGTATCTTTGATGAGTCCTATTGTAAACTAAACGTGTGTGTGGCATTACAAACTATAATCATTGTATCTTTGATGAGTCCTATAGTAAACGAAACGCGTGTGTGGCATTACAAACTATAATCCTTGTATCTTTGATGAGTCCTATTGTAAACTAAACGTGTGTGTGGCATTACAAACTATAATCATTGTATCTTTGATGAGTCCTATAGTAAACGAAACGTGTGTGTGGCATTACAAACTATAATCCGTGTATCTTTGATGAGTCCTATTGTAAACGAAACGCATGTGTGGCATTACACACTATAATCCTTGTATCTTTGATGAGTCCTATTGTAAACGAAACGTGTGTGTGGCTTTACAAACTATAATCCTTGTATCTTTGATGAGTCCTATAGTAAACGAAACGTGTGTGTGGCATTACAAACTATAATCCTTGTATCTTTGATGAGTCCTATAGTAAACGAAACGTGTGTGTGGCATTACAAACTATAATCATTGTATCTTTGATGAGTCCTATTGTAAACGAAACGCGTGTGTGGCATTACAAACTATAATCCTTGTATCTTTGATGAGTCCTATAGTAAACGAAACGCGTGTGTGGCATTACAAACTATAATCCTTGTATCTTTGATGAGTCCTATTGTAAACGAAACGCGTGTGTGGCATTACAAACTATAATCCTTGTATCTTTGATGAGTCCTATTGTAAACGAAACGCGTGTGTGGCATTACAAACTATAATCCTTGTATCTTTGATGAGTCCTATAGTAAACGAAACGTGTGTGTGGCATTACAAACTATAATCCTTGTATCTTTGATGAGTCCTATTGTAAACGAAACGCGTGTGTGGCATTACAAACTATAATCCTTGTATCTTTGATGAGTCCTATAGTAAACGAAACACGTGTGTGGCATTACAAACTATAATCCTTGTATCTTTGATGAGTCCTATAGTAAACGAAACGTGTGTGTGGCATTACAAACTATAATCGGTGTATCTTTGATGAGTCCTATTGTAAACGAAACGTGTGTGTGGCATTACAAACTATAATCCTTGTATCTTTGATGAGTCCTATTGTAAACGAAACGTGTGTGTGGCATTACAAACTATAATCCTTGTATCTTTGATGAGTCCTATTGTAAACTAAACGTGTGTGTGGCATTACAAACTATAATCCTTGTATCTTTGATGAGTCCTATAGTAAACGAAACACGTGTGTGGCATTACAAACTATAATCCTTGTATCTTTGATGAGTCCTATTGTAAACGAAACGCGTGTGTGGCATTACAAACTATAATCCTTGTATCTTTGATGAGTCCTATAGTAAACGAAACACGTGTGTGGCATTACAAACTATAATCCTTGTATCTTTGATGAGTCTTATAGTAAACGAAACGTGTGTGTGGCATTACAAACTATAATCGGTGTATCTTTGATGAGTCTTATAGTAAACAAAACACGTGTGTGGCATTACAAACTATAATCCTTGTATCTTTGATGAGTCCTATAGTAAACGAAACGTGTGTGTGGCATTACAAACTATAATCGGTGTATCTTTGATGAGTCTTATAGTAAACGAAACGTGTGTGTGGCATTACAAACTATAATCCTTGTATCTTTGATGAGTCCTATAGTAAACGAAACACGTGTGTGGCATTACAAACTATAATCGGTGTATCTTTGATGAGTCCTATAGTAAACGAAACGCGTGTGTGGCATTACAAACTATAATCCTTGTATCTTTGATGAGTCCTATTGTAAACGAAACACGTGTGTGGCATTACAAACTATAATCCTTGTATCTTTGATGAGTCCTATTGTAAACTAAACGTGTGTGTGGCATTACAAACTATAATCGGTGTATCTTTGATGAGTCCTATAGTAAACGAAACACGTGTGTGGCATTACAAACTATAATCCGTGTATCTTTGATGAGTCCTATAGTAAACGAAACGTGTGTGTGGCATTACAAACTATAATCCGTGTATCTTTGATGAGTCCTATAGTAAACGAAACGTGTGTGTGGCATTACAAACTATAATCCGTGTATCTTTGATGAGTCCTATAGTAAACGAAACGTGTGTGTGGCATTACAAACTATAATCCTTGTATCTTTGATGAGTCCTATTGTAAACGAAACGCGTGTGTGGCATTACAAACTATAATCCTTGTATCTTTGATGAGTCCTATAGTAAACGAAACGTGTGTGTGGCATTACAAACTATAATCCTTGTATCTTTGATGAGTCCTATTGTAAACGAAACGTGTGTGTGGCATTACAAACTTTAATCCGTGTATCTTTGATGAGTCCTATAGTAAACGAAACGTGTGTGTGGCATTACAAACTATAATCCTTGTATCTTTGATGAGTCCTATTGTAAACGAAACGTGTGTGTGGCATTACAAACTATAATCGGTGTATCTTTGATGAGTCCTATTGTAAACGAAACGTGTGTGTGGCATTACAAACTATAATCCTTGTATCTTTGATGAGTCCTATTGTAAACTAAACGTGTGTGTGGCATTACAAACTATAATCGGTGTATCTTTGATGAGTCCTATAATAAACGAAACGTATGTGTGGCATTACAAACTATAATCCTTGTATCTTTGATGAGTCCTATTGTAAACGAAACGCGTGTGTGGCATTACAAACTATAATCCTTGTATCTTTGATGAGTCCTATAGTAAACGAAACACGTGTGTGGCATTACAAACTATAATCCTTGTATCTTTGATGAGTCTTATAGTAAACGAAACGTGTGTGTGGCATTACAAACTATAATCGGTGTATCTTTGATGAGTCTTATAGTAAACGAAACACGTGTGTGGCATTACAAACTATAATCCTTGTATCTTTGATGAGTCCTATTGTAAACTAAACGTGTGTGTGGCATTACAAACTATAATCGGTGTATCTTTGATGAGTCCTATTGTAAACGAATTTGTGTGTGGCATTACAAACTATAATCCTTGTATCTTTGATGAGTCCTATTGTAAACGAAACACGTGTGTGGCATTACAAACTATAATCCTTGTATCTTTGATGAGTCCTATAGTAAACGAAACACGTGTGTGGCATTACAAACTATAATCGGTGTATCTTTGATGAGTCCTATAGTAAACGAAACGCGTGTGTGGCATTACAAACTATAATCCTTGTATCTTTGATGAGTCCTATAGTAAACGAAACGCGTGTGTGGCATTACAAACTATAATCGGTGTATCTTTGATGAGTCCTATTGTAAACGAAACACGTGTGTGGCATTACAAACTATAATCCTTGTATCTTTTATGAGTCCTATTGTAAACGAAACGTGTGTGTGGCATTACAAACTATAATCCTTGTATCTTTGATGAGTCCTATAGTAAACGAAACGTGTGTGTGGCATTACAAACTATAATCCTTGTATCTTTGATGAGTCCTATTGTAAACGAAACGTGTGTGTGGCATTACAAACTATAATCCTTGTATCTTTGATGAGTCCTATAGTAAACGAAACACGTGTGTGGCATTACAAACTATAATCGGTTTATCTTTGATGAGTCCTATTGTAAACGAAACACGTGTGTGGCATTACAAACTATAATCCTTGTATCTTTGATGAGTCTTATAGTAAACGAAACACGTGTGTGGCATTACAAACTATAATCCTTGTATCTTTGATGAGTCCTATAGTAAACGAAACACGTGTGTGGCATTACAAACTATAATCCTTGTATCTTTGATGAGTCTTATAGTAAACGAAACACGTGTGTGGCATTACAAACTATAATCCTTGTATCTTTGATGAGTCCTATTGTAAACGAAACGTGTGTGTGACATTACAAACTATAATCCTTGTATCTTTGATGAGTCTTATAGTAAACGAAACGTGTGTGTGGCATTACAAACTATAATCCTTGTATCTTTGATGAGTCCTATTGTAAACTAAACGCGTGTGTGGCATTACAAACTATAATCCTTGTATCTTTGATGAGTCCTATAGTAAACGAAACACGTGTGTGGCATTACAAACTATAATCCTTGTATCTTTGATGAGTCCTATAGTAAACGAAACGTGTGTGTGGCATTACAAACTATAATCATTGTATCTTTGATGAGTCCTATTGTAAACGAAACGTGTGTGTGGCATTACAAACTATAATCATTGTATCTTTGATGAGTCCTATTGTAAACTAAACGCGTGTGTGGCATTACAAACTATAATCCTTGTATCTTTGATGAGTCTTATAGTAAACGAAACACGTGTGTGGCATTACAAACTATAATCGGTGTATCTTTGATGAGTCCTATAGTAAACGAAACGTGTGTGTGGCATTACAAACTATAATCATTGTATCTTTGATGAGTCCTATTGTAAACGAAACGTGTGTGTGGCATTACAAACTATAATCATTGTATCTTTGATGAGTCCTATAGTAAACTAAACGCGTGTGTGGCATTACAAACTATAATCCTTGTATCTTTGATGAGTCCTATAGTAAACGAAACGTGTGTGTGGCATTACAAACTATAATCGGTGTATCTTTGATGAGTCCTATAGTAAACGAAACGTGTGTGTGGCATTACAAACTATAATCATTGTATCTTTGATGAGTCCTATTGTAAACGAAACGTGTGTGTGGCATTACAAACTATAATCATTGTATCTTTGATGAGTCCTATAGTAAACTAAACGCGTGTGTGGCATTACAAACTATAATCCTTGTATCTTTGATGAGTCCTATAGTAAACGAAACGTGTGTGTGGCATAACAAACTATAATCCTTGTATCTTTGATGAGTCCTATAGTAAACGAAACACGTGTGTGGCATTACAAACTATAATCATTGTATCTTTGATGAGTCCTATTGTAAACTAAACGCGTGTGTGGCATTACAAACTATAATCCTTGTATCTTTGATGAGTCCTATAGTAAACGAAACGTGTGTGTGGCATTACAAACTATAATCATTGTATCTTTGATGAGTCCTATTGTAAACTAAACGCGTGTGTGGCATTACAAACTATAATCCTTGTATCTTTGATGAGTCTTATAGTAAACGAAACACGTGTGTGGCATTACAAACTATAATCCTTGTATCTTTGATGAGTCCTATTGTAAACGAAACGTGTGTGTGACATTACAAACTATAATCCTTGTATCTTTGATGAGTCTTATAGTAAACGAAACGTGTGTGTGGCATTACAAACTATAATCCTTGTATCTTTGATGAGTCCTATTGTAAACTAAACGCGTGTGTGGCATTACAAACTATAATCCTTGTATCTTTGATGAGTCCTATAGTAAACGAAACACGTGTGTGGCATTACAAACTATAATCCTTGTATCTTTGATGAGTCCTATAGTAAACGAAACGTGTGTGTGGCATTACAAACTATAATCATTGTATCTTTGATGAGTCCTATTGTAAACGAAACGTGTGTGTGGCATTACAAACTATAATCATTGTATCTTTGATGAGTCCTATTGTAAACTAAACGCGTGTGTGGCATTACAAACTATAATCCTTGTATCTTTGATGAGTCTTATAGTAAACGAAACACGTGTGTGGCATTACAAACTATAATCGGTGTATCTTTGATGAGTCCTATAGTAAACGAAACGTGTGTGTGGCATTACAAACTATAATCATTGTATCTTTGATGAGTCCTATTGTAAACGAAACGTGTGTGTGACATTACAAACTATAATCATTGTATCTTTGATGAGTCCTATAGTAAACTAAACGCGTGTGTGGCATTACAAACTATAATCCTTGTATCTTTGATGAGTCCTATAGTAAACGAAACGTGTGTGTGGCATTACAAACTATAATCCTTGTATCTTTGATGAGTCCTATAGTAAACGAAACACGTGTGTGGCATTACAAACTATAATCATTGTATCTTTGATGAGTCCTATTGTAAACTAAACGCGTGTGTGGCATTACAAACTATAATCCTTGTATCTTTGATGAGTCCTATAGTAAACGAAACGCGTGTGTGGCATTACAAACTATAATCCTTGTATCTTTGATGAGTCTTATAGTAAACGAAACACGTGTGTGGCATTACAAACTATAATCGGTGTATCTTTGATGAGTCCTATTGTAAACGAAACGTGTGTGTGGCATTACAAACTATAATCCTTGTATCTTTGATGAGTCCTATTGTAAACTAAACGTGTGTGTGGCATTACAAACTATAATCGGTGTATCTTTGATGAGTCCTATTGTAAACGAAACACGTGTGTGGCATTACAAACTATAATCCTTGTATCTTTGATGAGTCTTATAGTAAACGAAACACGTGTGTGGCATTACAAACTATAATCGGTGTATCTTTGATGAGTCCTATTGTAAACGAAACGTGTGTGTGGCATTACAAACTATAATCCTTGTATCTTTGATGAGTCCTATTGTAAACTAAACGTGTGTGTGGCATTACAAACTATAATCGGTGTATCTTTGATGAGTCTTATAGTAAACGAAACACGTGTGTGGCATTATAAACTATAATCCTTGTATCTTTGATGAGTCCTATTGTAAACTAAACGTGTGTGTGGCATTACAAACTATAATCCTTGTATCTTTGATGAGTCCTATTGTAAACGAAACACGTGTGTGGCATTACAAACTATAATCCTTGTATCTTTGATGAGTCCTATAGTAAACGAAACGCGTGTGTGGCATTACAAACTATAATCCTTGTATCTTTGATGAGTCCTATTGTAAACGAAACACGTGTGTGGCATTACAAACTATAATCCTTGTATCTTTGATGAGTCCTATAGTAAACGAAACGCGTGTGTGGCATTACAAACTATAATCCTTGTATCTTAATGAATTTTTTTAGCCACTGCTGGTGGACGTATCGTTCACGAGGGTTTCACCAGTCCAGTAGTCAGAAGTTTGCGTTGACATGAAATATCATTAATATGGTAATTTTTAATTATATTAAACTGTTTTGTTTTTCTACCTTTAGGCACAGATGACCGAAGCCGTATTTGGCACAATTTTCGAGGGATGTTTTGGCTTGCAATGCTCTTCAATTCCGTGCTTGAATTTTTAATTCGAGCGCAACTGATGATTCTTATGGAGACGATACGCGCGTCTATCATTATAAAGTTTAAGCCGTACATCGTTGATGAGTTATTACAAACAAAACAAACAAACAAACAACCACTTGGTCGATGCCACTGCTGGTGGACGTTCTGTCCCAGAAGCTTACACTAACCTAGTAGTCAGCACTTTACTTGGACATGACTTGTTATTTGTGAATTTTCGTTGAACAATATTGAATTATTCGAAACACTTAATAAGTTGTTCTATAATTTGGCAAAGAATACTAATTCGTATTTGGCAAAACTTTTCGGAATGTTTGGCTTGCAACATGTGGACTGCTATTCAACTTCGTGCTTGATATGTCCTTCCAACGCATTTTATTCGAGCGCCACTAATGAGTCTTGTGTAGACGAAAAGCGCGTCTGGCGTAACACATTATACGCCTGGTATCTGTAATGTGTTTTTCTAACCAACCCTCGCCTTTGTCATATGAGGAATATAGGCACCATGAGGCTTCTTGTCTGTGTAGTTTTCAAACGTTAACTCCCAAGCATTATCGATGAAGGCTTTTCGAGAAAATCATGTCTTGCACGGTACTGTCATATTGAACATCAATTTCAAATTAATGGTCTAGAACTCTTTCTTCGTAACATTTTTTGAGTGCATACACCAATTCAAATGAGACATAAACCTAGAGTTTTTGTTAATCTTAGTAGCGTATGATCCCCATTTTTTCTAAAGCGTTTGACATCGAAACGAGTTAAGAACACATTGGAACATTTGTTAAAGCGCCGTAGGATTCAGAATTGTGCACACTAGATTAAGATTGCTTAGCTGTATTTTGAAAAATCTTTCGTAATTTTGGGTCCTCAATGCTCTTCAACCTCGTACTTTATTTGTCCTTTTTAACCCAAGTTCTTTTATTCGAGCGTCACTGACGAGTTTGTTTTAGACAAAATGCGCGTCTGGCGTACACTATTTAATTCCTGGTTTATATGATTATAAATAAGAAGATGTGGTATGAGTGCGACAACTCTCCATCCAAGTCACAATGTATAAGGGAGCAACCATTTAACTTCAAGTGGGGTTATGGTCAGACTTTTTTTTTTAGTTTTTCGACGCTATCAATCAAATTATTTTTTTTTGAATTTAACACTGTAAGGTATGGGGAAAATCTGGATTCAGAATATTTTTTTTTGTCATCTGCTTGACCACAATATTGGGATCAGAATATTTTTTTTAGGAAAAAACCATAACCCCCCTTGAAGTTAAATGGTCGTTCCCTAAAAAAGTTAACAATTATAGGTCAAAATACGACCTTCAACACGGAGCCTTTGCTCACACCGAACAGCAAGCTATAACGAACCCCAAAATGACTAGTGTAAAACAATTCAAACAGGAAAACCAACCGTCTAATCGATAAACAAAAACAGAAACGAGAAACACCTATGAACCACACCAACAAACGATAACCACTGAACAACAGGCTCCTGTCTTAGTACTGGTGCAAAAAAATGCAGCGGGTTTAAACGTTTTAACAGGCGCCAACCTTCACCCTAACCTGAGACAGTAGTGTAACATTCTAACATAAAAAGACACACTATAAAATATCAATTGAAATGGCTTAACTCCATCAAAAAGACATTTAAACAAAAACAATTAAACATAAACTGAACGCATAAGTTTGATCTATGACACAATACTAAAATGTAAGTGCCTATATAACATGGACATTACAGTTAGTAATGAAAACAATGTAGGAATGGTGTCAAAAAGACAACTCTAACCTAGGACAAAATGGCGTTAAATAAAATAACGTACACAGGTAAATTTAAATATAATAATTTTGTTGTTAGGAGTACGGTAGTAAGCATTTTTTTACAAAATAGATAAATTTGTTGTTCAGAGTACGAGTACAGAAGTGAAAATTTATCGTCATACTAAATACTTATCAAAGGTGAAAATAAAATTAAGAATGGAAATTGGGAATGTGTCAAAGAGACAACAACCCAACCGAAGAGCAGAAAACAGCCCAAGGCCACCAATGGGTCTTCAACACAGCGCGAAAATTCCGCAACCGGAGGCGGGCTTCAGCTGGCCCCTAAACAAAAATGTGTTCTAATTCATATTAAAAATAGTGAGACGAGATATAACCTAAAATAATTAAACATTGAAATACAAAAACGCATTACAAAGTGTGCCAACAGGTCAAATTATCACGGAAGTACGAGATGAGAGTACTCGCAGTTACTGAAAGCTAGTTCAAAGCCAAAAACAATTAACAATAAAAAATCATGCATCAGAGACTAAAATCAATTAAAACACATCCCAGGGACAGTCCAAGAATACATGACTTGTGCAATGCCAAAATAAAAGTTTCGACAGGCAGTAGGATCGTTAGGATTATGATAAATATGTATCATGTTATATATAATAGATAAAGCAATCTCTAAATAGAAAATAAATGTGGATGTGTATTTATACATCCCAAAAACCATTCGAAAAGAATACAAATTTAGTTATGTTTTAATTTATTTATGACAAAATCGATGTTAGTGTCAATGTAAACAATATTCAAAGATCTCATTACAACATAAATAAGTTTTACTAATAAGTTTGTTTAGGTTATTTACCTTTTACTGAAATAATTATGACATGACTATTCCCTTTATCTGGGGTGTTTTCAGGAGACGTACGAACGTTAAAAAAGAAGCAGAAGATACCAAAAGAGACATATAAAACCCATATCGTGGCAAAAAAAAACAACGAAAAGATAAACCAGTCTACAGAATACTTCATAGAGAATTTAAGACTGAGCAAAACGAACCCCACAAAAATCATGCTTGTCAAGTCGCAATAATCAGAATATATGCTATTACAGAATAATATGATATACAGCAACAAACAACAGCCACTGAATGAATAGATCCTGACTTGGGACAGGCACATAAATAATGTGCACGGTGGGTTAAACATGTTTGCTGGCGCCAAAACCCTCCTCCTAACCTTGGACAGGAGTGTTAGAGTACAAAATAAGAACAAACTATAAAATCCAGTTAAAAAGGGCTAAATAACATAAACGGTACCAATTTTTTCTGCACAAGATGTGCATTTCGACAATCTTAAATCATCAGATCAATACACAGCACAAGCAAAACTAACAAAAACACAAACGACACGAAGTACAGATCTGAGAGTACTTGCAGTAACTAAAAGCTAGTTCAAAGCCAATAACAACTAATAAATAAATCATGTATCTAAGAATAAGACTATGTTGGTTTGATGATGGTGTCAGTTGACATAAGTTGTGGAAGAAATATTCTGTAATGTTAGTTTACTGGAACAAATACAGTTGCGTCAATACTTTAATATGATACTGAACTATGGGGTACAAATAAAGTGAAACCATTGAATCTTTTTGAAATAAATTATGTAACTAGTTACTAGGAATAGGTCATAAGACGAGAAATAGCATATATTCTGTCCAAACGTATGACATTTACATACTCAATGTATACGTTACATGTGTGCATAATCGTATAAGACCAAACAACAATAAGAGGGGTGTATTCCTAATGCAAAACCTCATCGTTCAGGATTGAGGCTTTTTGACTAGTAAGTCGATATAAGTTTTAAGGCCACATCACGAATTGGATGACCTACACGAGACTTTAAGCGTCTAAGATCTTATGACAACAGAATAATCGTGTGATCTGTAAATTTACCGATTGTGTTCTATTCTCTATTGTAATGAATACGAATGGTGGATGATGTATGCATAACAGGTCACGCTTACCCTATCTACGCACACGTATTTTCGCTCTTGTTACAGTTCATGCGATTCCCTCAGTGTCTTTTTCTCATTGTTTATAAAAATAAGAAGCCTATAAATCAGGCCGTTTGTTTTCTTGTTTGAATTGTGTTACATTTGTCATTTCGGAGCCTTTTATAGCTTACTATGCGGTATGGATTTTGTTTATTGTTGAATGTCGTACGGTGACCTATAGGTCATTTGGTCTCTGGCGGAGAGATGTCTCATTGTCAATCATACCACATCTTTTTATCTTTAAATATTGGCTATTCCTCGACAAAGTAGAATATTGGGGAACAAGCAATAAAAACAAATGTGTGAAAAATCCAGCAAATGACATATTTCTTTAACTTTGGTTCAATGATACATTTATAATCATCCGATTTTCCAAAAAAAAATGACCTGAAGTATCATAGAAAAAGATTTCTAAAAATTGGCTAAAAGAAACAAAGATTGCTCTGTTGGTCATATTTTTCAATCGTTCAAACTAAATGAGAATTGTTTGTAGGTAACTTTCAAAACACAACTTCTAGAAAGCTTGATTAAATTGGCAAGGGAATTTCAGAGAAGCAATGAGAATGGGAGAATGGGAAATACGTCAACAGTGCTGCCATGTTTGACGACCTTAAATGAGGGTCTTACAATCATCACTGATCCAATTATTCACAAGTTTGAGCTTTCTAAAAAGCTGTGGATTGCCTCGCTCTATCCTACTTTAATGTAATATGTGTGCATGTGGTTGTTGATTTAGTATTGGAAATGTGGTATTTGTAGATATTGATTGATATAAAATGGATGTTTTAGACTTGGATTATCAATTTTTTCACTTTACTTGTTGAAAATTAAAATATTTACAAATAGACACGACTTTGGAGGTGTGCCTAGATTGGCAGAAGTTATAAAATACAGATAATGCATTTTTGTAAACATTGTATAGGAAACAAATCGTGCATATTGCAGATTAACAAAGCAAATAAACACGTATTAATAATTGATATTTCAATTTTGAATTTCAGTGTGCAATATATGCATAATAAAACGAACATGAATTAATAACAGTTGATCGGAACTGAAATACACATAGTTAATTTTCCGGCATTTGATGTCTTATCCTGAGACGAGAAAAATCTGTAATTCTTTATCTCATTTAAGCCAATAGCTGTTGCTGTATCTCAGCCGCATCATAAAGCAACCAATCATAATCTATATGTGATAAGTAATTATTTCAAGATGGAGTGTATATCAACTTAAACTAATAGCTCCGCACCGTGATGCGAAGCAAACACATTCCGATATGTAGTTTTAGCAGAGACGATTTTTTTTAAGATTTGCGTATTAGAATCAAAGATTGCCTAACCGCTGTCGATCATGTTATCATCCGATCCAAACGAAATAAAGAACTTTTATACGAGATTCGTCATATCTTATTTTTGTGACATTAGGCTAGGTGATTTTAGAGATGATAGAGTGTCTAGGGACAGAGAAAACCTGATGTATGCTTAAACAATAAAGTTTACACACAAAACAAAATATTGCAGATAAAAAATATACTTGTATTCAGAATACTCATTATGCAAAACTTGATGAGAACTGCATGATCTATTTTGCAATGAAGCATGTACAGATCTATATGCAAGACAAATACGAAAATAGAGTTTGGTTAAATGTTTTAGTATATTATTTGACAATTTTGTTTTCCCACAGTAAAATCTCAATCATTTGGTTCGCTCGTCTGAGTTGCATGGGCGGATTTTTTTTACGATCTGGGATAAACTGTGGCATTTGTGACTCATACAAATCATTCCTTTTTCTGACGGTAATATTTCGTATTATCATAAAAATTGCATTTGTATACTAGAAGCCAATCAATGGATCTTGTTTATTGACATCTGCATCTTCATTTCAGTTAGAAAATGTTGACTCTTCTCTAAGATAAATTCAAAATTTTAAAGATTTTGTTATAAAGCAACGCTATGACACTTATACGTGTAAGTATAACCATGAGGTAAATGAACAATAATAAACACGAAATATCATAAAATGAACAGCAACAAAAATGATACTAAACAAGGTTTATATCATAACAATTTATTTGATTTTCTAATAAAGATGACAGATGTCTATTAAAATCAATATTGCAATAAATTTCCAGTGTTTTCCTGTTTAAGAAACCCGAACTGAAAGGAGTATGTATTCGTGTTTTTTAATTTTAAATTATAGGATCTTGAGAATAGTGCAAACATCAAAATATAAACGGCACAAGACAAGCTATAGAAGTATTAAATTTTTTCATAATTTTCAATGAATTTTACCAGGATGATTGGCAAAGAGAACTATTTTCTAGTTTCGTTAAATATGGAAACTTATAGTCGTTCCTTCACAATCTGTACATAAAGTTTCTATATATATCAATTTAAAGTATCTAGATTTAAAAATAAGCGAAAGGAATATATTCTAAAAAAATTTCAAAAAGGAATTTTTCTCAATCTACATGATTCTACAAGATGCAACGGATGCAAAAAATTTAATCCACTCAATATTCTTTTCGTTAACCGCGTAAGATCGAAAATGCTTATAAGTACCACGGCGCATGCATGTATGATTCATTTGAGCATCAATTGCTGTGTTACACTGCTCTAAACAACTACCCCAAGGTTCGCAATTGTTTACAATAGAATTATAAAACTGTTGGTTTCGTTCGACTGATAAATCGTAAAACAGGAAGCAGCGGTTGTGTGTCAACATCGCAGTGTGAAAGGCAACTGCACTGTACAAACCCTTATTTCTTTTCATTATCAAATCATATACGTCCGGTGCCATGCACGGGTCGTTCCTAATGGACATCTGCGCAGCCATGCAACAGTATGAATGAGCACCAAATAATGGACAACTTTTGACAATTGTGTCGTACCTATTTGTACTTGCTTCATTATCAAAATTGAAGAAATCATATGTATTACAACCATTGATGTTTCCTGAATTAATTTCGCATTGGGAAAGTCCTTTGAACGATATACAAATCCGCGCGCCGGCAATATTTGTCACTGGGTAGTAATATAATAAACCAAAGCACATTTCATCAAATGTTGAGTCTCCAAACAACGTAGTTTTGGAACGAGATGTTGATTTATATATACATTTAGTGGCGATTCTGTCACCAGGCATAACCTTAATTGCTGGAGAGTGCCTAGAAATACAAAATTTCATTCTTAAAATATTATGTTTATAGTGATTTATGTAAAATATAAATGTTAGTTCGCTATATATAATCGCTTATTTGTATTATATAGAATATGAATATGATGAAAAGGCTGAGATAACCAATATAATCTTGCATAATAAAATCGGCATGCTTCGGCTAACATCTAATACGTTATTCGGCTGTGCCTTTTTTATGTGCTGATTTAGGTAGTTTTATGTATTCGTTTTTATTCTGTAGTTCACCACATCGGTGTTAACATGTGGCTCCGTGTTGAAGACCGTACTTTGACCTATAATGGTTTACTTTTATAAATTTTGACTTGGATGGAGGGTTGTCTCATTGGCACTCATACCACATCTTCTTATATCTATATCTATTATATAGTCCTTTTTATAAATTTACTGTTTGCAAAAGTATGAATTATTCTAAATACTAAGGATTTTCTTATCCCAGGCATATAACCTTAGCCGTATTTGGCACAACTTTTTGGAACTTTTGGTCCTCAATGCTCTTCAATTTTGTACTTGTTTTGGCTTTCGGGCTTTTTTTATCTGAACGTCACTGATGGGTCTTGTGTAGACGAAACGCGCGTCTGGTGTATTAAAATATAAGCCTGGTACCTTTTTATAGCTATTATTTGTGTGTGTCTCTGTCCTGTATGTTCTCCCATTTATTTGTATTGTAGTCCTGTCATGTAATCTTGTCATTTTAATGTTATATTTAACATTGCCATAAAAGCGGGAGGTTTGGCTAGCCACAACACCAGGTTCAACCCACCATTTTTTCTTAAAATGTCCTGTACAAAGTCAGGAAAATGGCCATAATATATATTATAGTTCGTTTCTGTGTGTGTTTCATTTTAGTGTTGAATTTCTGTTGTGTCGTTGTTTTCCTCTTATATTTGATGTGTTTCCCTCAGTTTTAGTTTGTAACCCGGATTTGTTTTTTTCTCAATCGATTTATGAATTTCGAATAGCGGTAAACTACTGTTGCCTTTATTTACCCTTCCGGAGCACCTGACATCACCATTGTTTTATACGAGTCTCAGAATTTACATTGCTGTAAGTGTTACTTGTGTTATCTGTTTTAAATAATTAACTCCAGGTATGTAACGTTGTAATTGGATGTAGCTATAAAGAGCCCAGAGATGACAATGTGCATGTCTCTTGAAATATCAACCCTCTTCTTTTTATTCTCAATTCATTGACTAAAACGTGCAAGAAAAGAAAATATGCAATAATAATGAAAAAGAAAATATAAAATAATAATGAGTACATGAAAAACACTAAATAGTTCTATAAAAATCGACATAATTGAGCAAAAACAAAAAAACATACCTTATAGGATAGGATTGCCAACCTTTAATTTGATTTGGCTTGCACAGCTATTATTGGAAAAAAGGTAACGAGCAAAACAAGGAAGAGAAAGCGACTAAATTTTTAAAAATAATTACTCGTGCATATGAGGAGAATCATAAGCAAATGAGGGATCATTTGTTATATCTGCAATCTTTGTCCCGTTCCTGTGTAGTTCTACTTTCATTTCACTGCCTACAAAACAGTTACAAAAAAAACTAGAATCGTAAAAACAAAATAATAACATATGGTCAAAAGGATATGAAGGATATACATTAATGAGATAGTAACCCAACGACAAAAAATACCAAATATAATATCTATTGGGTGACATAAAGTCCTCAGCATTTTTTCAAGCTCTGTCTAAACCGTTCGGAGTTTACGCATATCGAACCAAGTAATAAATATAATATCAATCATTGAAGAATGAGGCTAATTTTTTTCAATAACTTTAATACAGGAACAAGAATTTTTTAAATCAATGTTTTTTTTTAAATAGAACACATTTCTGTTGCTTTTCTTCCAAAGCAAATTATTTTTAAATCACCGTACGTACTTCATTTTTAATCTTTAAAGAAAGAAATCAAACAATTTATATATAAAACAAGAAATGATTGTAACAGGATGCTGTTACGAAGACAAAAACAAAGTTTCCATAAGTATAAACTCCTAAGGACCCCTTATTATTCATTCAATTCGTTATCAATTGACTTTATCATGTAGAACATTTTCAATTAAAAAAGATTCACTAATTTTTAAAATATTTTGTGAAAATTGAAAAAAAAACTGGTCAAGGTTATTAGGGACCATTGACCGTTTGACCTAAAAGTAGACCATATGTTCCCATAGTCATTACTGAAGACCCCAAGTGTCTTTCATTAACTGTTTTCAAGTTAAAATCATTTGAAAAAAAAATTAATTAAAAATCCCATAGGGTTTTTATAATAGACCCCTTCCTTCTTGTAGCACTCCAAAGTACCCCTTTATCGACCCCAATGTACAAACAAAACCCTGATTGCACCACTAGACATGTTAGTCTAACATATTGTGGAACCTTAAGTAAATCTGACTAGCGGTTTTGGAGAACGAATGCAGACAAGTTCATTTGAAAAAAACGGCGAAAGAGGAAGAGAGAGAGAAAGAGGAAGAAGAAGCAATTCTGCCCAATCCAGATATTATTTGTGTAAAGTTTCATAAACTTTGGAGCATTTTGAAATTTTTGGACATTTTTGCTGTTTCCATGGTTACGGTGACCATTTCCATAATCTCAAAGACAGATGGCACATTGACACTTAACATGTAACATTTCAGTACAGTTTTGCTGGATTTGCTGTACTATATTCTGTAAGAAAATAATACATTATTGATTTTCCCATAGGGCTCAATGTAATGCAATTCCCCAGTTTCCATAGCAATGGCGGCCATTTTAAAAGTTTTAAATGCTGTTTTCCCTTCTAGGCATAACAGGCAACATTTCCATAAAGTTTAATTAGGTTGGGTCTAAAAATAAAAGATTTAGAATTTAAAAAAAAAACAACACATTTTTGCTGTTTCTATTCGGCGACTTAATATTAAAAAAATGAGCAAAAACTTAAATATAGGCCCTTACAATAACTTTAAAGGTACCAATTTTACTACACCAGGTGCGCATTTCGACAATTTATGTCTTTTCATTGATGCTCGAGTCCAAACTTTTTGAAAATCAAAAACCTAATACAGACGTCAAATAGATGATAGAACCAAAATGATAAAAGATGAATGATCGACACTATATTGTAATATTGTATAAGCTTTGGACCAGAATCAATTTCATATTTTATAGCTGGTTGTCAATTATACTAGCAAGTCCAACAAACAAGCAGAGAGTGATTATCGATTTTATAGATAATGCTTTACAAATGTGGTGTTCATCTATTCGCAACAATTTCTTTTCCGAGTATATACCGGTTTGTTAGTGTCTGTAGATCTAACTTTTGTACGGTTGTGAAATATTTTGACTAGTAGATTATATCTAGAAGTTTTTATTCGGAAATATGACCTCTTTGATTATTTTCAGTCAAGCCAAATGCAACATTGATTTTTCTAGAATAATTTAATTTACCCAAATAATGCATATGGTTCAAAGCTGAAAACACATGAATATTTCCTGTGAACAGCTGTTTTGTACAATCGGCTGGACATTCGCCTTGTTCATGATGGATCTCATGACCCGATGGAATTTTCAGATAACTCTGACCAGTGACGAAAACTCCAGCGTCATTTGGACGTAAGTTAGGTGTAAAGTAAAGTTTCAGCCCTGATCCGTCAACTAGACTGCTTGAAAGCAGTGGATTTGTCCAGTGTAGCTGTAAAAATATACAATTGGTATTATACTGTCAGTCTACTAGTATTTTTTTTAAGATCGACAAACCTTTATTTGAAATGGAATTTAGGATGAAAAGGAACAATCAATGCAACTCGAAACTATTACTAGTACTCCATTGATATCATATGAATTGGCGTAGGGGAAAACCATTTGATATTCTGATGGGAGAGGGATGGAGGATATTTATGCGGATTTGATATTCTGATGGGAGAGGGATGGAGGATATTTATGTGGATTTGATATTCTGATGGGAGAGGGATGGAGGATATTTATGCGGATTTGATATTCTGATGGGAGAGGGATGGAGGATATTTATGCGGATTTGATATTCTGATGGGGGAGGGATGGAGGATATTTATGCGGATTTGATATTCTGATGGGAGAGGGATGGAGGATATTTATGCGGATTTGATATTCTGATGGGAGAGGGATGGAGGATATTTATGCGGATTTGATATTCTGATGGGGGAGGGATGGAGGATATTTATGCGGATTTGATATTCTGATGGGAGAGGGATGGAGGATATTTATGTGGATTTGATATTCTGATGGGAGAGGGATGGAGGATATTTATGTGGATTTGATATTCTGATGGGAGAGGGATGGAGGATATTTATGCGGATTTGATATTCTGATGGGAGAGGGATGGAGGATATTTATGCGGATTTGATATTCTGATGGGAGAGGGATGGAGGATATTTATGTGGATTTGATATTCTGATGGGAGAGGGATGGAGGATATTTATGCGGATTTGATATTCTGATGGGAGAGGGATGGAGGATATTTATGCGGATTTGATATTCTGATGGGAGAGGGATGGAGGATATTTATGCGGATTTGATATTCTGATGGGAGAGGGATGGAGGATATTTATGCGGATTTGATATTCTGATGGGAGAGGGATGGAGGATATTCTGATGGGAGAGGGATGGAGGATATTTATGTGGATTTGATATTCTGATGGGAGAGGGATGGAGGATATTTATGCGGATTTGAAATTCCTTTTCCATTGTTGGTACACATGTTTTTTTTTTTTTTTACTTTTATAGACTATTGTTTCCTGCACATTGTGTTGCAGATTATGCATATTCATCCTGTTTTGTGCAAGACTAAACATTTTCAGCAATTAACCAGGCCAGGATGTTCATTTACAAAATAATAAATCCTCCTCCCTCCCCGAAAATCCAATGGTCGTCTTCTAGCTACATGATTATATAATGAAGGGTTATCATATTCAAGATAGGGACAACAGTATTGATAATTAGTAATCATCTGATTAATACACTACACGTTTATTAGTGCATGAAGAACAAAACGCAGATTACTTATCCGTTAAAAGAACGTGTGTTGGTAATTTAGCCTTTCCGGAGCACCTGAGTTCAATCCCGGGTTTTTGATGACACAAAAGTTTTGTTATGTATGTCCTCCCATGTAAAACAGGCAAAGCCAGTTTCTGCAATGTTTGTTTCGCTCACATGGTATGATTATTTTTTTTCATGCATTCAACTTGGAAATTGCAGAATTTCTAATTTGCATGTACGAAAATCAAAACTTAGACGAAATACAGAAAGTAAATAATTCATTTTTTATTTTCGTTCAGAAAAAAATTATCACATCATTATCAACAGTCTAATATATACAGGTTAAATAATATACATACTTGTATAGCACCTTGTGTATACATGTTTTGCCCAATTCTGATTCCAGCTTCATCGGTCAGACAATGACCTGCTAATCCCAGAGACCATACACCTAATACAGTTTGACACGAACTTGAAGCTGCCATTCCACATTTATGAGGAATGCCAACCTCTTCAGGAGGTACTGTCTCTAAAACATGAAATTATACTGCTTACTTGTACTTATAAAAATCAAAATGCAACGGGAAAATACAAAATACAGTAACCAGAAAAAAATATGTGTTCTGTTCTCAAAGATTTTGGAATAAGTCACTGACACTTCCGTCAGAAAAAAAAAACCTTTCGTATGTTTTTGCTGATAGTAAATACCATGGATGAAAAAACGAAAAGAAAATCAACAGTCCACGAACATTCCACGTAAAAATGCACAAAAAAGTATATGTTGAACAACATGAAACCTGGAGACGGATTTATATAAGAGCACTGCTCTTGTTTCCTAATCCCAATAATGGAATCACTTGTATATTTCGTATTTATTTCTTTACTCTTGTAGCTATACATAACGATTTATTTAATAAAATATGTTTACACTAACATGAAATCTACTGAAAACCGGAGTTGAAGAATTGAATATAAATACATGTATGTTAAATTGTTTGATTGAAATTTACTGTTATACAATTTTAGAAATCATTTTGAATTAAGGAATATATCTCTCTCATGCAAAAATACTGAGCTCCAAGGTAATTTCAAAAACGGGAAGTCCATAAAAACAGACAAAATCAAGCGCTATTATTCAACAGAACAACAGAAAAATATTCCTGACTTGTTACAGACATTTTCCGAGGAAAATGGTGGGTTAAACCTGGTGGGTGGGTTAAACTTGCCAAACTTCTGATTCCTTGTCCAGTTTTGGCTATACTTTAGGTCCTTTTGGTTGATCACATTTGTATGAGACTTTGGATTTTCAAATATTTTAGCCTCGATCATCAATGAAGAGACATTAAAATGCCCGTCTGGTGCAGTAAAATTGGTACCGTTTATATAATTAGCGATGATCATTTAAGGCAAGAAGTCCGAACATACACTAGCTGTAATTGCTATGTATGACCTAATTGTTATCTAGAAACAAGGTTTAGATATCAAAATTGTTGTTTATATTCGTTCTGCAATGGTCTGGCACTTAATACTCGCTCTTTCCTAAATGCATATCGTCTGTTATGTCATATCTCATGTGTTGAGATAGACAAGCAACAGATTAATCTATACGCATAAAGCGTTTGCAAATCACACACTATGGTCATCGCAAAGTACAAATATTTTATAAAAAGGTATATTTGTGCTACGTGCTGGACACTTTTGGTTAACGACCAAACAATATCTAACAGCTACTTCGTGAATCAACAGCATGGTTAATTGCTCTTGGCTTTACAGAAGTAAAATTCACGTGAAGGGGTGTCCAATTGTCTGTGTGGGATACTACGCATCCACATCTAGACGAATTTGGAAAGAAATCAAAAGCCTTTTGTTGGGTTAGTGCCGTCCCATGCACGTTAAAAAAAACCGTCACAAGACCATTTGAGTGGTCTGTATCCGACCGATTTCATTTCAAAATACCCAATCCAGTTCCAGGCTTAATTTTCAGACCTCTTGTCCTTTCTATCTACTTTACAGAACATTCATTACTGATTTATTGTTCCTGCATGTGCATGAAATATTTGCCGCTGAATGTTAATAAACAATCATTCGAAGATAAGACAATGACAACAACAAAAATGTGCACGGAAATAAAAACAACAGACCAAGAAACACCAAAGAAAAAACTGTTTGATCAACACAAACCATAATAATGAACGTATATGAAGTCAGTTGTTCCAAACAGGTTAGCAATTCCTACCTACTAGTGGCACCCGTCGTTTTAATCTTGTCATGTGTTTGTTTTGTTTTACAGTCATTGCCATTCTTCCTATGCAACCGTGAATAATTTACAATTTTATTAAAAGGATACAGATGTTGATAATATCAACTTCCGAACGTTACTGTCATAAGATTAAAAGTTGAAACTTCATATAGAAAACTTGAAAAAAAAAGACATTCGAACATTAAACAACAAAAGATACCAAAGTCTAAAACCGGTACAATAAAAATTCCCTAAATATAACAACTCAGTGTGAAGTCTCCAACCGGTACAATAAAAACTCCCTAAATATAACAACTCAGTGTGAAGTGTGATAGCGATAATTTGTGTAAATTGTGCATCTTTATTTAAAACTATTTAAAAGGATTAGTTTTCTTAAATCTGATATCTTTGGACTTTCACAGACACACTGTTCGGTCATAAAATGTCATTATATTGTTATACTTATTATCGTTTTATCTAAATCATTTTATTTGCAATATTTGTCCGTCAAAGTAATTTTATTAACATGTAACGATTTTTCTTTATAAAGCTTTTTGTGTTATAAGTAACAATTAAGTGTCAGTATATTTTTACAAAGTCGAAAATTTGTTTCAAGATAATTCTACTTGTAAATAATAGATAAAGTCACAGCTTTGAATAGTTCTTAAGTTTTCTTATGTAAACAATAAATAATCATTTAGTCATTTCAATTAGCACTATCAAGCCTTAAACTCAAACAACAGATTTTTGTTATATTCTTTTGTTAGTCCTTTAAGTGCTAATTGTATTATTTTATTGTCATTCGGTAATCTCGTTTCTATTATTGTAACCATGTAAATTCTTGATTTAAATATGTTTTCTGAAGTTCTTACTTCAGTGAGAGTCGTGCATTCGTACTGACAACATCCGCTCATTTGTAAAAGTACATGTATTCCATCCTGAATCAATAAATTATTAACTACTGCATAGGACTTGTGTCTAATTCTACAAGCGGAGTTTAAGCGAGTATTCCCAGGCAAGTGACTAAGTCTTAGTCACTGTCTAACGTTGGCATCGCCAACGTCTGCAACCGGTCGTGGGTTGCAGCTCGTTATCATCATCAATCAGTAGTCAGTCTCCTGGTTACAGAACTCTAAAACCGGTACAATAAAAACTCCCTAAATATAACAACTCAGTGTGACATCAATTACTATTTTACTCCTTCTTAAGTAAAACCCCAACCACACACGAATGACTTGTAAAGGTGTTTATATATTTACATATAAGAATGAAATACATACGCCCAGGCATACACCCCAATAACGTGATATGATGCATCACGTCTGCGTTATCTAATACTGGTTCATAAGCAATCAGATGGAGGTCCTCCCCTTGTGGAAAATCAAATACCATGCATATATATGTTGTTTCTGTATTCGGTACTGGTGTGTTCGAAGGTAAGGAGTAAGTATAACTGACAACACCTGCAAAAAAGAGAAAATATATAGAGGAAATAGTGATACACACAAACTTATATCAAATAGTAAAAAAAAAAAAATGTCATCTTTCACGCTAAATGATATAATTTAAATTAAACATTTATTCCTGTTATATTCTTTACGTCTTCGTACACGAAGACTGGTATTTTATTAGTTGGAAGAGAGAAGAACGTAGTTCGAAGATTAATCGTCTAGCAAAACATATGTTCAAATACGACTTCTACAGAAGAGGACAGAGCGAATGAAAACGTCTACTATATATACATAATGGGGCAGCCTATGCAGGTCCGCAGAAGATTCACGAGGTTTTGAAGAGAAAGAATCCTCCTGGGATTTATAAAACAAGAAAATGGTTACAAAGATGACTATACGCTTCAAAAACCCGTTCGAAGACGATTTAAGACTCTCAGAATAATTGTGACAGAGCCATTGGAAATGTTTGATGCCGATCTTGCAACTTACTGTAAGTTCAATTTCTCCCTATAACGATAATTTTAAACACTTGTTACTCGTTATTGATTGTTTTAGTCGATATCTATGGGTTGAAGCGTTGCAAATCCGTATATTTTGCCTTAATAGAGAAATTGTTACTGTTCACTCAGGTATTCACTCACCAGGATCTTGTGTTGCATTACAGTTAAAAGAGTTTGGTGTACATGATATTGTGAGGTATTTATTTGCTTCGTAGCATTCTGGAGCATCGAAAGGATCACATATTCCTAAAACAAATAAAAAACAAAAGATTAAAATATACTGTAAACAAAAAACAATATGAAGCTAATCAAATTTCTGCAACAACTGCAGTTTAATTGACATTTGCAGAATTTAATGTAAAAATAAGACGTGGTATTATTACCCGCGGCTCGAGCATTATCAATGTTCCTGTCAATACTACTGACTCTTCGGCAGTTCTTTACAAAGTAACGTTTATGTTATTAATGCAATTTCCGAACCTGTACATATTTTGTACAAGTTCTAAAAATATATGCAATCAAATCGGATTTGACTAGTTTGGTAAATTTTTGATAAACGACAGGTTATAATGTTTGACTTATTTCCCTCCACAACCATTCGCAACGTTACAACCAGCTATTTTCATTAGTAAGGAGACAGATTATACCTCTTTATCCCGTTGACAATACCTATCCACTCTTGATAGTTCAATTTTCAAATGTTAACTATCTATAGTGGATATATATCAACAGATTGGTGTGGTAGAATCTACATTATAAAAAAAAAAAACATATTTATCCTGCAATCAACCAACTATTGTACAAATAACAGGTACATAAAATTTTTTTTTTTCCTTTATAATAAAGGAACATGTTACCACGCTTCCATGTTGAACAAGTGGCAATGTGAGTCCTCTTCGTGGTTCGTGTTTAAAATATATCTATTTCTTTTAAAAATCAGAGACAACTATTTGATTTCAAACAACGAAAGCTTCAAAAGAGAGGCGAAAGATACCAAAGGGACATTCAAACTCAAAAGTCGAAAATAAACTGACAATGCCATGGCTAAAAAAGAAAAAAGACCAAGTTCCGGGTGTAAATTGCAGGGTAAAAACAATGTCTGTATTTCCAAGTTTTGAATTCCACAATGTAGAGTGTACGTGTTAAAGGATGTTTTTCAATTCTTACCGGGATGAGTGATGCCTGTGACTCTCGTTGGTGTCATTCCTTGTCCAGCTACCCATACACAATTATGATCTCCTAATTCATATCCATTTGTTAATCCATCTCCATCTGAATCCATTTGACACAGAGTTTTGTCCCATACCTAAATTGATTAGCATCACAATTTTTTTCAATTCCTATTTTTTTTTACAGATACCGTTTCTAATAAGTATCTATCAAATTAATCTGATTATGCAGTAACTTGATTGAAAAGGGTATGTGGAGTTTGATTTATTATTTTTTTGTAAAGCGTTTGCACTAGGGTTATTTTTTTGCTTGGTCATAGAAATCTAAAGAAAATATAAGAAGATTGTGTATGTCAAAATGATATATTCTTTGTGTATGCATATTGATCTAAAATATAGAGTATGATTTTTTAACTGGTTTATATCACTTAAATAAAATCTTGAATTTTAAAAACACATTTGTTTTTAGATTTCGGTCTTAACATACTAATAAAATTGAGAATGGAAATGGGGAATATGTCAAAGAGACAGCAACCCGACCAAAGAGCAGACAACAGCCGGAGGCCACCAATGGGTCTTCAACGCAGCGAGAAAATAAGTATGACAGGTAGTTAATATGTATATTTTAAGCAACCTCTTTTATTCTGTTATAGTTGTAAATCGCTCTAATGTTTTGCATTTCATAAAGTGCCAAAACAGAGTTTAATGTACATGTTTGCATAATACTTATACAAATTAACATCGATTCCGATTCTGTGTCTTGTGTAACCGGAGAGCACGATTCGTTTTTCAAAATCAATTTGTCTCCCCCGGGACTCTAAACCTGGACCTCTGTCTTACAAGGCAGCGCTCTAACCGACTGAGCTACAGAAGTACGTCGCTAGCTCAACCGCTTACGGCTGGCTAAGTATATACTACAAGTACTAAGGGAAGCAATCCCGTCACACTTGCATTGTTTAAACTTGTATCGCTTTTCCGTTTCTTCCGTTTGTCTTTCTTCGATAAGCACTGTATGTTTCCTGTTAATTACGAGTATGTTCCATGGTTTCCTTTCTTCCTGATTTTTTATGCTTTTCATCGATCTGTCACTCCTTATATGCAACATGACAGTTTTGGGTTTGGGTTTGTATTGACCGATCTTTAGTTTTCCGAGTGTAGTGTTTTCTTTACGATACTTTTTCTTTTCTTTTCTTTTCTTTTGGATATTATGTTGTCTGTCTTCGTTTTCGTTAAAGTTTTCATGTCCTAAATGATTCTGTCGTTTCAGTAGTATGCTTCAGATTGCCCAATGGGGTCCATTTATTTTTCTCTACTGTAAATATATTACCTTGTTGTTGGCAGCAAAAGCGAGACCAAACTGATTTCTTGGACCACCACCTTCTTTTACCGAATGTCCAACCCCTTGCCATTTCGCATTCGGCTGACATGGATGGTCAATATTGTTTCCGTTTGGTATTAATGTTCTGAACGTTGAGTGACATGCTACTTCTGCCATGCACAGGCTTATCACTGCAGTGAGTATCCTATAAGAATCATGCACACACAAAATAGTTTTATGAAATCAAATTGAAAAAATCCGAAACTGCATTATTGTAGGACAAACTTTATGTTCTGACCGACAAGATAATTCATAGAGAGAAGCACTAGGAAATGACTTTTTCTCTCAAACTTCCATGGTTTAAAGTAAACTTGTAAATATATACCCTGCAACGTCCTGTCTGTGTTTTTGTTTGATGTTTTTCTTTGTATCGATCTGATGAGTTAAGCCATTTTCAACTGATTTTTATAGTGTGTTCTTATGTTGTGCTGTTACACCACTGTTCCAGGTGGCTAACAAACATGTTTAACCCCGCCACATAATTTCTTTATGTGCCTGTCCCAAGTCAGGAGCCTGTAGTTCAGTGGTTGTCGTTGGTTCATGTCTGTTATATTTGTTTATCGTAAATTGTTTTGTTATAAATTAGGCAGTTAGTTTTCTCAGTTGAATTGTTTCATATTTTTTTAAATAACACACTGAGAAATTGAAATTACACACTGAGAAATCGAAATTACACACTGAGATTTAAAAATATGAAAAACACACACTGAGAATTGAAAATTACACAATGAGATTCCCAAAAGACACACTGAGATGAAATAAACTGAAAAACACACACTGAGATTTGAAATTACACACTGAGAATTTAAAATCACACACTGAGATTTGTGCGCACTTTTTATGCGCACATATCTAATTAGTATAATTAATCTGAATCTATTACAAGCTTAAAACAACAAGGGGACAGAACTCTTTAGTCCTTCAAATTGGGCGCTAAATGTTTTATAAAAAACATTAAAAATACAACGTATAGAAAAACTACGTTATTAAAGACCAATAGAACAAGAAAAATACCCACTTACTCTCATTACAAAATATAACCAAATGGTGAAAACTTTATTAGAATGATAAGAAAACATTGGAACAATCTGAAAAAATACAAACAATGCAGTGATCCCCCCCCCCCCCCCCCCCCGAGTGCCTATTATAGCATATATACGTAACAAAAATATAAGAAATTACCTTGCAAAATCAGGGTAACAGTTGAAAGACTTTTGAAAAGGGACCATGCTTAAACAGTTTTAAGCAAAAATCCCGATATACTGTTAGTAATAATCTGAATTATTGGCAAAAAAACTTATGATTACGAGTTAGCAAAAAAGTTGGTTACGTCTTGAAATTTATTACGAATGTTGGTTGTAGGAACCGCATTTCATTATAATGACAAGAGTTCGGGAGACCAAGATATTAATCTGTTGAATTATTCATCTCATGAATATTCATTAGTAATTTGCATATTAATCTCAGTGTGTATTTTTGAAATCTCATTGTGTAATTAACAATTCTCAGTGTGTGTTTTTCAATTTATTTCATCTCAGTGTGTCTTTTTAAAATCTCAGTGTGTAATTTTAAATTCTCAGTGTGTGTTTTTCATATTTTTAAATCTCAGTGTGTAATTTCGATTTCTCAGTGTGTAATTTCAATTTCTCAGTGTGTTATTTAAGGTTCTTAAATCTCAGTGTGATTTTTTAAATTCTCAGTGTGTAATTTTTTCGAAAAAATGGTTTAAACATAGTTTTGACGAGAACAGCTTGCCATAAGTTGTCTCATTGGCAATCATACCACATCTCCTTATTTTAATATTGTCACCTGTCCCTTATCTGTTGACTCAGATACCCGTATGTTGCAAGGGAGAGGAGACCCAGTCTAGATTTACAAGTAGCTATTTAGAAATCGTGTATTTAATCAGCTGTAGCAGGGTAATCTAATTTGCTTCGAAAATCCTAAACCTTGGCGTATGTGGGTGTTTTAATAAAAAACAAAACTCTAAACATGAAATAATGAATAATAATAAATACGGTAAATATGGAATAGATAGGTAAAATTCAAATCATGCCTTACAAATCTTTCCAAATGCTAAACGACATTCAACGTACAAATAAATGAAAAACATGTAATTGAAAAAAAAGGATAACAAATAAAATTGAAAAGTACCAATGGTAAATGGACAAATCATCAGAATTGATTACTTTTAGTAATGCATTGAATAACCTTATATAACTAGATAAAAAAAAGAAGATGTGGTATGATTGCCAATGAGACAACTCTCCACAAGAGACCAAATGACACAGAAATTAACAGCTATAAGTTTGATGTTTTTCTTTGTATCGATCTAATGAGTTAAGCCATTTTCAACTGATTTTTATAGTGTGTTCTTATGTTGTGCTGTTACACCACTGTTCCAGGTGGCTAACAAACATGTTTAACCCCGCCACATAATTTCTTTATGTGCCTGTCCCAAGTCAGGAGCCTGTAGTTCAGTGGTTGTCGTTGGTTCATGTCTGTTATATTTGTTTATCGTAAATTGTTTTGTTATAAATTAGGCAGTTAGTTTTCTCAGTTGAATTGTTTCATATTTTTTATGTCAGGGCCTTTTATAGCCGACTGTAAGGTATGGGTTATTCTCATTGTTGAAGGCCGTACGGTTGCCTATAATTGCTTACATCCACTTCATTTAACTTTGTTTGATAGTTGTTATGGCAAGCCGTTCTCGTCAAAACTATTTTTAAACCATTTTTCGAAAAATTTACACACTGAGAATTAAAAAAAAAAAAAAAACACACTGAGATTAAAAAACCTAAAAACACACACTGAGAATTAAAATTTACACACTGAGATTTCATAAAAACGCACTGAAATTACAACAAATGAAAAACACACACTGAGAATTGAAAATTACACAATGAGATTCCCAAAAGACACACTGAGATGAAATAAACTGAAAAACACACAGAGATTTGAAATTACACACTGAGAATTTAAAATCACACACTGAGATTTGTGCGCACTTTTTATGCGCACATATCTAATTAGCATAATTAATTTGAATCTATTACAAGCTTAAAACAACAAGGGGACAGAACTCTTTAGTCCTTCAAATTGGGCGCTAAATGTTTTATAAAAAACATTAAAAATACAACGTATAGAAAAACTACGTTATTAAAGACCAATAGAACAAGAAAAATACCCACTTACTCTCATTACAAAATATAACCAAATGGTGAAAACTTTATTAGAATGATAAGAAAACATTGGAACAATCTGAAAAAATACAAGCAATGCAGTGATCCCCCCCCCCCCCCCCCCCCCGAGTGCCTATTATTGCATATATACGTAACAAAAATATAAGAAATTACCTTGCAAAATCAGGGTAACAGTTGAAAATATACGTAACAAAAATATAAGAAATTACCTTGCAAAATCAGGGTAACAGTTGAAAGACTTTTGAAAAGGGACCATGCTTAAACAGTTTTAAGCAAAAATCCCGATATACTGTTAGTAATAATCTGAATTATTGGCAAAAAAACTTATGATTACGAGTTAGCAAAAAAGTTGGTTACGTCTTGAAATTTATTACGAATGTTGGTTGTAGGAACCGCATTTCATTATAATGACAAGAGTTCGGGAGACCAAGATATTAATCTGTTGAATTATTCATCTCATGAATATTCATTAGTAATTTGCATATTAATCTCAGTGTGTATTTTTGAAATCTCATTGTGTAATTAACAATTCTCAGTGTGTGTTTTTCAATTTATTTCATCTCAGTGTGTCTTTTTAAAATCTCAGTGTGTAATTTTAAATTCTCAGTGTGTGTTTTTCATATTTTTAAATCTCAGTGTGTAATTTCGATTTCTCAGTGTGTAATTTCAATTTCTCAGTGTGTTATTTAAGGTTCTTAAATCTCAGTGTGATTTTTTAAATTCTCAGTGTGTAATTTTTTCGAAAAAATGGTTTAAACATAGTTTTGACGAGAACAGCTTGCCATAAGTTGTCTCATTGGCAATCATACCACATCTCCTTATTTTAATATTGTCACCTGTCCCTTATCTGTTGACTCAGATACCCGTATGTTGCAAGGGAGAGGAGACCCAGTCTAGATTTACAAGTAGCTATTTAGAAATCGTGTATTTAATCAGCTGTAGCAGGGTTATCTAATTTGCTTCGAAAATCCTAAACCTTGGCGTATGTGGGTGTTTTAATAAAAAACAAAACTCTAAACATGAAATAATGAATAATAATAAATACGGTAAATATGGAATAGATAGGTAAAATTCAAATCATGCCTTACAAATCTTTCCAAATGCTAAACGACATTCAACGTACAAATAAATGAAAAACATGTAATTGAAAAAAACGGATAACAAATAAAATTGAAAAGTACCAATGGTAAATGGACAAATCATCAGAATTGATTACTTTTATTAATGCATTGAATAACCTTATATAACTAGATAAAAAAAAGAAGATGTGGTATGATTGCCAATGAGACAACTCTCCACAAGAGACCAAATGACACAGAAATTAACAGCTATAAGTCACCGTACGGCCTTCAACAATGAGCAAAGCCCATACCGCATAGTATGCTATAAAAAGGCCCCGAAATAACAAATGTAAAACAATTGAAACGAGAAAACTAACGGCCTATTTAAGTTCATCCATAGAAATCGCAAGTAATAAGCAGGTATTATAATAAATCTATTTAATCATAGATTTTAACCTACACGAAGCATGAGTTATCAATGTTGATATACCAGCAACAAATGAAAATACCGTCAAATTCAGCAAGTCACCCTCCTTTTTCCTAAATGAAGGTGCAGATGTTTTTGTTTGTATGTAATCATTTCGTATGGATGTGTCCTGAACTACTAGATTACAAACGTCCAGATAAAAATGCACCTTCGGGACATCTTAAAATAAAAGTATTAGCGTATTGTTTACTTGGTTGAACCAAAATATCCATGGCTGACGAATTAAGAAAGATTATTGTTTGCTTAATTTCCTGTGGCAAAATTTCATAAATAATCAGGTTGATAACAAATTAAAAATAAAACAAAAAAGGAAATGATATCTGGCTCAGCTTTGCATTAAACTTGCATATTTTACTTTCTACGAGCTCAAATTCTGTTGATAGCATAACTTCGGATTCTCTCACGGTTATCCTCTTAAAAGCGTCATAGATTCGTTTAAATTCATACATGAAATGAAATGAAAAGAAAGGTCAGAAAACGAGCATGATGTCAATTACGTTTTGTGGACACAATGCATACTTTTTGATATGATTTTAAATTTCTGTTTCTTTATAAAAAAAAAAAAAAAATGAAAAAAATGTTGAAATACTTAGTTTGAAATAGAAAACTTGTTCATCTGACCAGGCATATTTGATATACAGCTAGTTGAAATCTCGAATGTAAATAAAAATATCGCTCTTTTTTCCGTTGTGACAAGATGGCTATACTTTTTGGTTTAATTGCTGTAGTAACAATAATATTGTTTCCCGTAAGAAAACACCATGAACTAGGAAAATATTAAATGTACTTTTTATACTCTAAATATTATTTCTCTCGGCTTTTCAAAATTTACGGTATAAAAACACAAACCGGATATTTGCTGACCTTGAATTTTCTAAGACATTTTTCGGACCGTTTTCAAATAGCTCATTCCCCGGTATTTGGTTTCAGTGACGTTATTTTTTGCTTTTACATCACAATAAGCATAACAAAATAAATATTCTTGTCAATATTATGACAATAGGAGGGAAAATATGAAATATAGACACAAAATTTTGATTTCGTGTACACAAAATTTAAACGTTAGACAAAAGAATAAATTAAACAAATAAATAAATAAAAAGAAGCAAATCTATAATATAAGACAAACATTAAAACTTACCAATGCATAGTAAATGAAATAAACTGAACTAGTCACCAAGAACTCAAAAGCGCAGATTGTAACTGAAAACCGAACACTTGAATTACTTCTATTAAGAATCAGTGACGGACCAATCAGAAAAACATGATCCACGTGGTTTCTCAGGGAAATCTTTTAATAGCAAAAGTGAACATTATATTAAGTTTGAAAAATATTTTGATATACATTTAAGAATGAAAAAACTAATATATAATTAAATAGACATGCAGTGATTTGCAATGGAGAATTTTGAGAGTTTGTTGCACCTGGGACTAACATGAATAATACAATTTTACTGTTGGTTCCAGGTTGCTCACTGACTCATTCATTTCTTTTTTAATATCAAAGACTGCTAGTTCATTTAATTTAAAAAAAAATCATTATTTTATTATAATTGTTTATTGTATTTCAATTTTATGCGGATAAATGTCTTTAATGTGTTCATCAAAAGGATAAATTCGTAGTCAGCTTGGGTCGTATAGGCTTGTAAATTTTATTGAAACCATACCGTACTATGTTTAGTTAAGGTGCATCGTTAACACTGGTTATATGTTTTTTACAATATAAAATTTTACTGAGTTTCCTCGTACGGAACCAAAAAAAATATTTCAAAGAAAGAAAGGTAATAAGAGAATTTAGAGTTTGGGCTTGGAGGTGTGGAATTCTTAAACTCTTTTCATATATAAGTCCGCTACTTTAAAACAAATGAAAATTAAATTTCGAAACTGAACAATTATAAAAGCTCCAAACTGTCGCATGCATACAAGTGGGACGTTTAGCTACCTATAAATCCAAGTTCAACCTACCATTTTCTTCGGAAAATGCATGTACCAAGTCTGGAATATGACAGTTAGTTTCCATTCTTTTCGTTAGTTGATAACTTTTGATTTTGTCAGTTTTTATGGAGTTCCCCTTTTTTAATATACCTTGGAATTTTGTATTTTTGTTATATTTTTTTTCCATTATATTTTACTTTTCCATTATGAAATCATCTTTGTTGTTTGTCCTCGTTTTGTTCGTGTCCACCAGCATGCCTTGTCTTGAAAAATGCATAGGGGCGAGATTTTTTAGAATTCAAAATTTTGGTTGCGAATGAAACATTGCAAAAACAAGTTGCGTTCTTTAAAAGAAAAGCAATACGTGAACCCGAGACCGCTGTCATACACTTATCCAGGAAATACCTTCCTGTCGATAATTTACTCTTACGAAATACTCTTGCCCTGGAAATTTCAATTTCATGAAGTAAATATGTCTACAAGTATCAATAAGCAGTTATTTTATTTGAGATGGTAATCATATTGATGAATTGTCATTTTTATGTAACTATATATCTTAAAATTTAGTTATCTTTTCATTGAACTAATACTGAAATAAGATTAGAAGCTGTCTAGATCTAAAATACTGTCTCCCCTGTATCTGTTACCCATATGAAGAAATCAAAGTAGGAACCAGCTCACATTGGTGGTATTTTTCGAAGTTCGTTTTCAATTTCAAAATAAGGGGGAGGGGATGTGTGATTTTGTAAAAAAGTACTTTTGTTCAAAATATATATATCGAATAAATTAAATCAAAGAAATAAAGAATTGACACTAGATATCGCTTGTGGATAATAGAATATGTTGTGCATACATTTATACCCTAAAAAAGGAAGACTTGATCAAAAAATCTAACATTAGTGATCCTATACTACCTTTCACTCGATGAAATAAAACTTGTCTGGGGCCAGTGATTTTAAACCTTAAATGGACAATCTCAGTTTCAAATACTGTACAAATACACGAACAATATCACAAACCGAATTTAAATATTACTGATTCAGCAGAATCTCACAATTTTCAAATATTTTTTAACCGCAGCTCTTTACCCCCTTTCTTTTGTTGTTATGTATCGAAATAAGACGTACTATGTGCAACTGAACCAAATAAATCTGTTACAATTCAGTCATTGCTAATTAGTAATTAAACAAACATAAGTGAAGGAAGAGCCATTAACGACCTTATAATCTAGCATTGCGTTTCGAACACATAGGTTATCATCTGATGTAAATTGTACACCCTTTGCGTTCAGAAAAGTTCTTACAGGTGTCAAGTTCAAATACGATTTATTTATATAAATCATATGCTTATACTTACAGTTATCGGACATGCCGTATAAAACTTCTGAAATGTACTGTGTATTGCTTTAGTTATTTATCTGTATAATTTTTTTTAGTTCAAATCATCGACTAATTTTCAAGATTTTTAAGCAAAAATGCCAATGAATAGTATAAGTATATATATCTTTTTTATTTCACGATATGCCGAGTAAAAAACATATATTTCATTAAAAAAAAAACTTTTTAAAATGACAATTTACAAAGTTGCGGAAATAAAATTCTAATAAATTTTTTTGTTGATTAAGATTTGCGTCTTTTGGTGGATTTTCTTTGTTAAAATAGTTTGTTTAATGTTATATTTAGAAAAATAATTAATTTTTGAATATGATATTGAAATTATTTGATGCTAAACTTATTTTTCTCAGTATATTTACTAAGACTCTTTCATCATGCAACAGTATTAAAACATTTGACTTTTCTACACTTTACACAAGTATTCCCCATTCCAAACTAAAAGACAAATTGAAAGAGTTGGTTTTGCTTTGTTTCATAAAGAAGAATGGCCAACGTAGATACAAGTATCTTGTCTTAAGGAGGGATAAATCGTACTTTGTAAAAAATCACTCTGATTCCAACAAAAAAATCTCTGAAACTGACATTATCAAGATGCTTGATTTCTTGATTGACAGCATATTTGTTACGTTTGGAAGACGTGTATTTCAACAAACAATCGGCATTCCCATGGGAACCAACGATGCTCCTCTTCTTGTCGACTTGTTTCTTTATTCATACGAGGCTGGCCTTATACAGGAACTTCTAATGAAGAAAGAAAAGAAGTTAGCAGTATCAATTAACTTTACTATCCGCTATATTGATGATGTTCTCTCACTAAATGAATAAAAATTTGGTGACTATGTTGAACGCATCTATCCCATCGAACTTCAGATAAAGGATACAACATATACAGTTAAGCCTGCCTCATATCTCGATTTACATCTAGCAATTTACAATGAGTGTCGGTTGAAAACAACACTTTGCGATGAAAGAGATGATTTCAGCTTCCAAATTTCTATGTAGCAACATTCCAGCATCGCCTTCAGAGGGAGTATATATCTCTCAGTTGATACGATATTCCAGGGCTTGTATTTCCAATCATGATTTCCTTGATAGAGGGTTGCTGCTCACAAGGAAGCTATTAAACCAAGAGTTCCAAGTGGTTAAGTTGAAATCATCCCTGTACAGTAAATTTTACGGACGCCATCACGAGTTGGTTGACCGTTATGGAATATCCGTTTCAAAGATGATGGCGGATATGTTCCAATTGTCGTAACGACAATTACGTCCCCTTTCCCTCGAATATGTCATACCGAATTAGACTTCTTACCGGGTTTGTGATAGCATGAGTAACACGACGGGTGCCACATGTAGAGCAGGATCTGCTTACCCTTCCGGTGCACCTGAAATCACCCCCAGTTTTTGGTGGGGTTCGTGTTTCTCAGTCTAGTTTTCTATGTTGTGTTTTGTGTACTGTTGTTGGTCTTTTTCATGTTTAGCCATGCATGGCGTTGTCAGTTTATTTTCGACTTATGAGTTGAATGTCCCTTTGGTATCTTTCGCCTCTCTTCTAAAATTGATTGTTTTTAATGGTGAAATAGAAAGGTTATTGAATATAAATTCGAGATATAAAATCATTACGGGTGAGTGTTTTATTGCTGTTCTAGTCTCAAAGTCATAGTGTGTCATTCAACATTAGCAAAAATTTGCTTCTGAATGGTTTGCATGTTTATATGGTAAATAACGAAATTATCGGCTAACTTTATAACAGTAGAACGGAATCGAGTCGTTTTTTTTTTCACTTTAAAGGTAACTTTATATCCCCTATTGTTCTCCTTCATATTGGATATATATTCCTGATCCTGATAAAAAAAAAGTGGAAAGACAGACGTATATGTACGGATCATCTGAAAGTTGGCGGCGCGTACCTTTATGTGAACGTCAAATTTTGACTTTTATATACCGGTAAAACGGAATCGAATCGATTACTTTAAATAGCTATATAAAAATAAGGAGATGATGTATGATTTCCAATGAGACAACTATCAAGCAAAGTTTAAATAAAGTGGGTGTAAGCAATTATAGGCAACCGTACGGCCTTCAACAATGAGAAAAACCAATACCGTATGGTCGGCTATAAAAGGCCCCGACATGAAAAATATGAAACAATTCAACTGAGAAAACAAACGGCATAATTTATAATATAACAATTTACGAGAACAAATATGACAGACATGAACCAACGACAACCACTGAACTATTTACAGGCTATTAATCAGTCATATAATTACTGAAAGAAAGACATACTCTACGTCTTAGGACCTCCTAAAATCTACTTTCAATTCGAATGATCGTAATCACAGATTACAATACTTAATCAAGCATTGCATAATCCTTTATCACGAATTTCTTTTGAGCAGTTTGCACAGAAAATAAGAAACAATACTGTGTCATTTTGATAAGAATGGGGATAGAAATGATAGAATCACATCTACTAACCACTTTCTCTGCAACAAATACTCAACTTCATAACATATTTCCGGGATAAGAGTACCGGCATATAAAATAAAATCGAGACTTCATTTTTCAGACTAATTCAGGTAATTGTAAACTCTAAACATGCTAACATTCTGTATGTGCCTGTCCCAAACCAGGAGTCTATATACAGGTGCTGTATATCATATATGTTTTTCCTTCATTGTTTTGTACATAAATCAGGACGTTAATTTTCTCGTTTGAATTTTTTTACATTTGTCATTTCGGGGCCTATTATAGCTGACTATGCGGGCTGGGTTTTGCTCATTGTTGAAGGCCGTACGGTGATCTTTAGTTGTAAACTTCTATGTCATAAGATAAAGTGCACATAATTAAATAATCAAATGTAAGAACTTATCGACCCTTTACCAGCCGATCTGTAGCGATAGAGTTATCGACCCTTATTGAGACCTGTATAGCTGCGTATGGTATTTGTATACGCCTGGTAAACAAATTTCAGAGTTTATAAGATCAATCTATCTAAACGACTGTCCGTTTAGAATTGTTGAGTATTCAAAAATTATGATGTGAGCAGTTACAAAGAATAAAAGAAACAATATTGTGTCATATTTGAACAGAAAGGAGAGTGACAACTGACAGCATCGTATATAGCTACTACCGCTTTCCATGAAACACTTACTTTCTCTCTATGCCATATTTCAGGGATAAGAGTAACAACATAAAAAGAAAAATTACAGGCTAAATGTGTTAAGACTAATTCAGAGCAAGGTATAACCTGAAAAGGACGATACGGTCTTAATGGTGTTTTTGTTAAAAGTGTTGTATTTTTACATGTCTTGCAAACAATTTAGAGGTATATAGGAAATATCCTGTCCAAACGACTGTCAGTTAAAAGGGTCATTATTTTATGTCTGTGTGTGTAAATATAGGATGTTAGCAGTTTCCCTCCACAGATTACAAGAAACAATGTTTCTTTTTGAAAAGAAAGAAGATACAATCGAAAGCATCGCAGCTACCCTCTTTTCACTGCAACATACTTTTCTGTTATAAAATATTGCCGAGTCAAGAATATTGACATGAGAAATTGCAGACTAAAGCCAGAACAATGTAGATGAAGAGATATAATCTAAATTAGGAGAGCATAGTCCTTACATTATATGATTTAGTGTTTCTTAATTAATACGTGTCGCAAACAAAGTTCTGAATTCAAAAAGAAATATCCTCACCACACGACTGTTCAAAATGTAAAATTATTTGAGAGTAGTATCCACATAGAATGAATATTAAAAAGTTTTCTTTTTATAACAAACTTAATTTGTCAGATGAAGCTGTAATATAATTACGTGTTAATAAGTTTTAGTGCATCTCTATAGGGTGAGTCGTCTCTTTGGGGACGAGGGATTGGCGGGGGCGGAGGAATTGCATTTTTTTTTTTATAGTTTTGAAAAAAAAACTGTTGGTCGAATTTCCGTCAAATGAGTACTCACTCTTATTTCCAGAGTATTGAAATAGAGTAGAACATTACACTATATTCAGAAGCTGCTATTCAGTCTGTTATGTATTTCCGAGAGAAATTTCTTTCCTGCATATGCGGTTTTTTCTCTTTAAACTAAATTTGCAAGCTACCTAAAATGAGCAAGTGTCTCATAAGAGCCTGAATAGCTCACATGTCAAAAATATATTTTGCATTGCTGATAATTTTAAGTTTTGACCGATCTTTTATTGTTATCGAAAAAGTGTACGAAGACGACCAAGTGATGACAATAAACATGTTAATATGAGTTAAAAAAAATAACAGTCATAAACTTGTATGCATGATATATTGTTTTATGAAATATATCACACACAAGGATATCTTATTTTACTTTTCGATAAAGACTGGATCTGTGAGCGAGTGAACACAAAAAGGATACCCTGTCGTACAATACTATTTGTATAAAAAAGAAAGAAGATTTAATTTTCTCAACTTTAACATCTAAGACCGGGATAATAATCCTGTCTGCACATCATCAGGTGGTGTTATACAGCTGTGGAAATTTTCATGAACTATCTGCCCAGCCGTTTAGGGGGAAGTAACGCTTTCAATGCACATCGGTAGATAAGCCGACGGACAGACAGATTTATTCGTGTATATACACATCAAAACTTTGTTTGCGGAGGTACAACTATTTCTTCCCGTTTAATGATACACAAATAAAACAAGTTGCTTTCTTTAAAAAAAGAAAAGCAACACGTGAACCCAAGACCGCTGACTGGTCGCCAATAATTGTTGCTGAATTTTTGTTTGCTTTTGAATTGAAATAATTGACTGTGAATAGAATACGATAATGATGATGTTAAAACACCTTTATTAAAAATGTGTAATTGTGTGTAGATTCTTGCACAGGTCAGTTGAAAGCAATGATAGTTTTGAATAGAAAAGTGTGTATATACAGCTACTATTTGAACATACATTTTAAGGCTCGACTATCTTAATTATTACTTGGGAGTGAACATTTTTTCATAATCCTATTGCAAATCCCAGTTTCTGCAAACCGGATGTCTAATGCAAATTGCACAAACCAAACGCAATATAAATTTAAGCACTCAGTTTGCTTTATAATCTGGTTGCATTTATTTTATATATCATATCTTCATATGTTGTTTCCTGGATGCCTTCAATTATTCTTAACTCTTATATAGATAAATTTAAAGTCCAATTTCCATGTGACGTGAAACCCTGTGGCGTGCAACTTATAAGAAGGTTTCGTATATTTTTTCATGGGAGTAACACACCAGCTTCATTGGGACCTCTTATATAGAGACTTATTTTAGTCTCATAAAACATCTCAAATTTTAAGGATTTACTGATTTTACTTCAATCAATCCAAATATTCTACAGGAAAACTTGGTTTTGAAGAATATCTTATTTTCAGAAGTTTTATGAATACGTGAACATACTCTCAAAAGAACCAATTTATATAAAAAGATATGTAGATGTAAAAAGAAACCAGGATTAAAATGTTGTACGCCAGACGCGAGTTCAGTCTACAAAAGAAACATCAGCCGTGATGCTCGAATAAAAAGAAGTTAACATTTCACAGCGGTATAACATGTTACTTTAATTATTCTTCCCTTGGTTTATTTATTTTGTATTTACATTGTATCATAGATCAAATTTATTTGTTCAGTGTATGTTCACTGGTGTTAATATGTCTTTTGATTGAGTTAAGCCATTTCGATTGATATTTTATAGTGTGTCTTTCTATGTTGTGATGTTACACTATTGTTTCAGATAAGGGTGAATGTTTGGTACCATTAAAACGTTTAAATCCGCTGCAATTGTTTGCACCTGTCCTAAGTCAGGAATCTGATGTTCAGTAGTTGTCGTTTGTTGATGTGATTCATAAGTGTTTCTCGTTTCTCGTTTTTTATATAGATTAGACCGTTGGTTTTCCCGTTTGAATGGTTTTACACTAGTAATTTTTAGGGCCCTTTATAGTTGCTGTTCGGTGTGAGCCAAGGCTCCGTGTTGAAGACCGTACTTTGACTTATAATGGTTTACTTTTATAAATTTTGACTTGGATGGAGAGTTGTCTCATTGGCACTCATACCACATCTTCTTATATCTACCAAATAAAGTACGAATTTGAAAGGAATTCAGGACCCAAAATTTCGAAACAAAGGTTTTGCCGAATACACCTAAAGTAATCTATTCCTGGGGTAGAAAATCCTTAGCATTTCGAAAGTTTCAAAGTTTATAATAGGACAGTAACTCAAAAAAGAAAAGAAAAGAGAAACAGCTAGAGGTCAGAATACCGTTAGTAATGATGACCGTGCTTGAAAGTCACATGTCAAGCTCTTACTGTCGTGTCTTGAATTTAGATAAGAAAAGCGAAAATTCACATTCGCGAATGAAATTAATATTTATGCATGCACATGGTATTTATACGCAAGAAATAGTAAAGAGAAAGCATACGCACTGATACTCTGGATAAGAATACGCATTTGCTTCATCACATATATTAATCTAATAGTTGAATTCGGATGTCAAACTACCTACCTCAAGTGTTTTGACTCCGGATTCATTGCTATTTAATCCGGAATTTGTATGAACGCAAACCGATAGTGTGCGTGTGAACAGTGTGATGTATAATGTGAATGAATCAAGACTTGTAGGATAGCTGGTCAACACAATGAATACAATTTTCAAATTTCGTACCATAGTACAAATATGTAGATGCTATAAGGTTGAACTATTAAAACAAACAAACAAACAAAAAATTGAAATTTTATAATTAACATACATTCCTGTTAATGATTTTTTTCCGAAAATTTAGAATATAATATCAATAAACACAAACATCAAGTATTTACGGACAGACATTTTATTTATCAAATCAATCTCTTCTTAAAGTCTTACATTCCACTATATGAATATATTGCTATACAAAATATAAGTAGAGACTTATAAATCCATACTAAAACAGTGTAAAACAATTAACATAGTAATTAAATTTTGTTATGATTATTGTAAAAATATTAATTACGTTTTTTGTGAGATGCAAGGATTTAAAATCCTTGTGAATTGAAACCATGCAAATATTTTTTCATTCACGACCGTTTAAAATTTAGATATTTAGCTCACTTTGGGTACGCATCCCTCCTCATTGGTGCTCATACGTTGCATATAATTTTCATAAATGTAATGACTGTTCAAACCTGTGAGACACAATGCACGTATATATGACAATTTTAATTATATGTTCTATTAAGAATAAATTCCGTCTCAGTTTAAACTTAATAATGAATATTCTCATGGTATTGTAGCATCTTTTAATGAAATTAGATATTTTTGACAGACAAATCCTTTTGTTTAATTATCTTTCTGCTTTCCGACCACTGTGTTTCCGACCCAAGATAAATATTTATAACAGAAATATATATATAATCGTTTTCTTAATTTTCTACATGCTTTCCGACATTTTCCCATGCTATGATTAAAATACAAAATATCAAATGATAAACGTTCAGAAATAATTAGTTTATTCTTGGACATTATATATCAATAAACTATTCCCAGGTTTATTGTCACAATGCACAACAACACACTATACATGTATATATGTCTCTGGTTGTATTAAATACTACACACACAACGCGTACAGGGACCGTCTCAAAGCATGAATTAAATACTTGCGTTATCATTATACTTGATATTTAATAAACATTCGCATTATTAAAAACATATATGTTTTGTCAAAAGGCAAATAGGTTCTAACATATAAATGATTTTTTTTACTGCAACCTAGTCTTTATTTCTTTACTATCCGATCTATTCGCAATTATGATATAAATCATAAATTCGTTACTTTGAATACGTTAGAATAATGACATACATAACAATTATTTAGGTGCAATTATTTTAACTGACACATTACGTAAATTTAAGAAGTGCTGCTGCTTTTAATATTAAATATATTAGTTTAGGGTTTTCGTAAAATGAGATGGTGTGTGTTCGATAGAGACATCAACCCAACAACACAGAAAAAGACTTCTAGATTTAAATTTACGGTCTTTATGTATGATTTATTGTTAACCTCGCCCAGAATCTCGAGCCGTGACACGACTCGTTCCTAGCGAACTACGGACAGGATAGGCGTCATCTTCTTCGCATGCATTCTGGTATTTGAAAATATAAAACCGCGAAAACAATTTGCTTGTGAGATGAGACAATCATCGGACAACGAATTCGTGATTATGACCGTAATGTCAATTTCATTCTTTTCTCCATAGAACCCAACTAGAGCAGTTTTGTGCCAGGAGCATACTTTGTTAATAAATCCACAAAATGGAAACATGCACGCGCACAACGAGAAATTATGAAACTGTTAATTTCCCCCCAATTGCAACGATTGTAAACTTGACCGAGTACTGTAAATTCAGAAATTATTGCGCGCGGTTTTTATTAATGCGAATAATGCGACTGAATGAGTATCGCAATAATAAAATCTCGCATTCTGATATCTGATACATACAACTGCATGTATGCAAATTTTCCTGAAGTCGCAATCCTGTCCCTTCTTCAAAATTTGCTATAATAAATGCACGCAATAATTTCTGAATATAGTACCAGAATGTCCTACCACAGAGTAAGTAACCAATCGAAAATTATACACATCGGAGTGAAAAGTCGGTAATATTGAGATGTTTAAACGCTCATACGATGGTGCAGAGGTTATTTTAGTGCTGAGAAAAGTTGGGAAAGCTGAAACTGTCATGTTTGTCCTAGACCCTATTTTTAAGTTGTCCATCTGTGTGAATATCAATAAAAAAAATCTGATGACTAATTTCGGTAGTATTTTTAATTTCAAGTTCATATGGATATATACGATGAAAGCACTCATCTTGACATACACAGGTATGAACTATTTGTCGTAGGATATAGAGAATTTATCGTATGCTTGTTCTGATGTTTGAATATGTTGAAGAGTATTTCAGTTAATGCTAGATCTTTACATGAAATATTTATTACAAACGATAACTGTTAGTGAATTATTTATCAATTAGGACAGATTTTGCTATATCAAAGTATAAATAGTGAAATAACGAGATGTGGTATGCTTGCCAACGAGTCTTCTCTATATATCTACCAGAGATCAAAGGACGAGGATTTTATCAAATACAAATAACTGTACGGCTTTTAATAATGAGATAATATCATACCGTAAAGTAAGCTTAAAAGTCCCCGACATAAGAAAATGTGAACGAATTCAAAATTGAAAACGAACGGCCAGATTCATGTTAATTGACATATGATATATCGAGGTCGAGATTAAACGGAAAAGGGTTTATTTTGAAAAAAACTAGTTACCCCGTCACATTTTCATATGCCTTTCTCGAGTCAGTGGTTGTCTTTATATCTTTATACTCTCCTTCATTTTGGAAATTTAATGTAGAGGGGGGTCTATGAGAGTTTAAATTAAATTTATTCATAACTTCTTAAAACTTGAAGCGATTATGCAGACCGTCGGTTAGGTACATGTAGGATACATTTTTGTGTTGCTGTCTAATTCTCCGTCTCCTTTTATTCATGACATAATTAAAGCACACATATTTTGTATACAAAAAGACTAATATTTTTATCATTTCCATGTGCGATAGTTCGTGGTTAAATTTCTGAAAGAACATAAATTATTTCGACGACTAGAATAATTATAAATATTAGCAATGATATCAGCCAATTTCTATATCAATCTAACGATAAGCACAATTACATCGTATCAATAAATGATAATGACAAGGATTATTATAAAAAAATATTATAACAACTATTTCACCGCTTGATTAAATACAATCCTTGGCACTACTTTAGCAGGAAATGTTAAATTTATTCTTCATTGCACACCACTAAACGCCTTCAAAATCATTATTTTTTAAATTAATTTAAATCTATAAATGTATATCAAAATAGGTTTCAAACTAAATATAATATTGACGTTTGACATAAAAAGTAAAATCTTTCCGTGAGACTTGTTTGAGTGAAAAATGTCTTTCATTTGGAATATCCTCTTTCATTTGGTATATAAAAGATTTAGGGATGACACATTTAAAATGTGTTGTTAAAACTACATAATACCCAAGAAATTAGAGAACATGGCAGATCTTGAATAGTTTCCTTTTATTTTACTCTCACCATTAGATAATATAGACCCCGGAGAGATTAAGTATATGACATATAGTACATGCATTTTATTGTAAAAGTCATTATGTTGACATTCAGATGTTTCTCTCTTGTTTTTGTGTTGCATGGTTGTTATCTTACTTAAGGTGGATCATCTGTATATATTTTATCAGATACAATTTTCTTATACTTTGTCAAAATGTAAATTTTACCATAATTTTTTTCTAAAATTGATAAAAAGTATGGTTCACTGTGCTATTTTTCAAGCTACAAGTCGTTCAAAATTGCCCAATTTTGCAAAGATTATTCATAGAAAAAAACAAACTTTTTTTGTGAATAAAAAGTAATCTTTGAGATAGAATTTTGAAATAAAATATTAGAAGGTAGATTTTATATATGTTTTAAGAAAATAAAAAGAAAAAAATGGTGTCATCGAACTTGTTTTCTTGTTACAAGTAAAAAATGAAAATGTCTTTAACAGTCCTTTAGAAAATCTTCGCTATTAGAGTTATCTCCCCTTCTTTGGCTAAGTAGTATTTGTTAAAACAGTCTAAATAATGTAATAAATCACCTATTTTCCTTTATACAGATAAACAGTCTACACATAATTTGCCCAATTATCTCAGAATTTGCAGCTTTAAACAAAGAACTAGACCGATTGTGTACTGCTATTTTACAATCCAAGATGTCGGTAATACAGTTATATAATCTACCTTAAATACTCAAATATTCGTTTTGCATAATTTTTTTATTAGCCAAGGGTGATCAAAACGTTGCCTGCGTTTTCCCGCAAAAACTATTTTAACGTTATATAATGAATTTTTCATTAGACCATTAGAGAAAAAGATAATAGAACTTTTTACAGAAGTGTTTTACGGAAATACATTTTGTAATCGGTGTCGAAAAACAGATGATTTTCATTCCATTAAGATCGCCTTAAAGTATTTAAACTAAACGTATTTTAAGAAATCTGCAGATATAATATTTTTCATTTTAACAATTTTATAAATTATATGGAGTTCTCAGGTAATTTCAGGTGATCCCTAAATTTAGTTATATAAAGATAAAAAGATATTGTATGATTGCCAATGAGATCAACTATCTACAAAAGACTAAAGGACAATGAACTATAGGTCACCGTACAGGGTTCAACTGTCGAGGACCGTAATTGACTTCTAGATGTATTTAAGTTTTGCGTCGTTTGATTGCTGTCCCATTAGCTGTATCCCATATCTCCTTTTATTCATTTTATAAAACAGTATACATCTGTTTTATATACACAAAGCATGATATCTGTATCGTCTCCCTGTGTGAAAGTTCGTGTTGAATATTTGGAAAAAACAAAATGTAAACATATGTCGGTAACTAAAAACATCTTTAAATGTAATCAGCGGAATCAGCTGATTTCTGCATTAATCTATTGACGAAACAATTTCATCACATCAATAAATAGTAATGACAAGGATATTTAAAAAGTATTTCACCACTTGGTTAGATAGAAGCCTTGGCACTTTAGCAGGAACTGTTTAGTTTATTCTCCGTTTAGTTGCACATCACTGCATGTTTATCAAATTATTATTTTTTAAAATCATAAGTCATATCAAAATAGGTTACAAAACTAAATATAACGTTGACGTTTGAAATAGTAAAGTTTACCGTGAGAAAGTGGATTATGTCTTTCTGATTGGTCCGTCACTAACCACGTGGATCATGTCTTTCTGATTGGTCCGTCACTGATTCTCAGTAGAAGTATATCAAGTGTTCAGTTTTGTTTGGTTACAACCTGCGCTTTTGAGTTCTTGCTGGCTAGTTCAGATAACTTCATTAACTATGCATTGGTAAGTTTTCAAGTGATTCTTTTGCATCTTTTCATTTTTTTTTATTTATTTATTTATCTATTTAAGTATGTTTTTATTTATTTATTTACTTATTCTTACACACATATATTTTCTTGTCATTTCATCAAATAATTCGTTTCTTTTACATGTATCACTTTTCATTTTTTTTTTAAAATGATGAGTTTCCACTTAACACAAATACAGATTACGATGTTCAACTATATTCTTTAATAAGGTCGATTCAAAGCAAGCTATGCTTGCTATACTTTATCTTCAGGTAAAGCTGACCATAGACGGGTTGATTGATTGATTGCTTGCTTGCTTGATTGATTGATTGATTGATTGATTGATTGATTTATCAAATTTATTTTATTCATTTAATGTACGATTTTATATTTATCTATGTAGCTTTTATGAGGATGATCCTGAGGGAAGTTATGCTATCTCTTACAAAACTGAATGTTTATAATCCTTTTATATGTGCGAGTAATAGACTGTTCAATACACTGCTGAGCCTGATATCATTTCCAGCTTTGTTTTCATTTCATTGTTAATTTGCTTCTTCCTGGATATTTATTAAATTTTGCCACTGGACATCAAGCAAACAACAATCAATCTACTCGTCAGCCAAGTAAACAGTACGCAAGTACTTTGAGTTTAAGTTGTCGAGAAGGTGTATATTCCATTTGGGTGTTAGTAATTTTGCAGTTCAGGACACATCCATACAAAATGATTTAATACTAACAAAAACATGTACCCCTTCATTCATTTAGGAAAAGAAGGATGACTAGCTGCTTTTTAGCCGGTGTTTTATTTACATTGATACATTGGTGCAGGTTAAATAGATTTATAATACCTGCCTAAGGAATATCGCAAAAATAAAAGATTGAACGTCAACAATAATGTCAGAAAATTAAGTTTGTGTCAAATTTATGCAGTTACAAATTTTTGCGATTCTATAAAATTATTTTGTGTGTATGTTTTTTTAATAGGATACTCACTGAAGTGATTTGCCTGTGGATTGCAGCAGTAACATGTTATCCGCCGTTCCAAAACAAGATTCCAAACGGCAACAATGTTGACCACCCATGTCAGCCGAATGTGAAATGGCAAGGGGTTGGACATTTGGTAAAAGAAGGTGGTGGTCAAAGAAATCCGTTTGGTTTAGATTTTGCTGCCAACAACAAGGTAAAATATTTGTACATTAGAGAAAAATACAAAAAGAAAAACAATCGTACACAAAACAATACAGAAAAGTAAAGACCGAGTAATACGAACCTTATCCAAAACCGGAATGAACTCGTGAGATCGGGAAAATGAGCCGTTCCTGCTGCACATGTGGTATTTATCATGTATCACGGACAATTTAACGTTTGGTGAAAAGTGATAAAAAAAGAAACCAGAGAGAATTACATGGAACATATTCGTTATCGATGTTGATCTGTAAAACTCTTTAACTATAAAATTCCACCAACTTTTCCTTACGTACCTTATCAAATTCATCAATAAATTGCGATTTACATGATGTGACAAATTCAAAGAGGTCGTTAAGCATATACACATTGACTACACGGGTCACACTTATTTTGATAGGCCTAAAACTCAGAAAATATGTTTATATTTCTGCTCTTTTGTCGGGTTGTTGTCTCTTTGACACATTCCCCGTTTCCATTCTCAATTTTATTGTAAAATGTTTATTCACAGTTTTATTTAAGATATATTAACCAATTATAAAAACAACGCTAAATATTTGAGATTTTAACATTTTAACGAAATATAACCAAAATGATTTACAGCAAATAATATCAATATGCATATACACAAAGAATAGAATTTTAAGATACACAAAATTTTTTTATTTTCTTCAAAAACTACAAATTGGATTTCTTTAGCCAGGCAACATAACAATAACCCTAGTGCAAACTCTTTATAACAATCTCTTTATATTTGTGTGGTTTATTAATTGACCAAACTGCATATACTCTTTTTTAATAGGTCACTGCATTATCTGCTGAATTAGATAGATGCTTTTTGAAAAGGGTCTCTTTAACAATAAACTATGAAGTGAATTAATCAATTTAGGTATGGGACACAACTCTGTGTCAAATGGATTCAGATGGGGATGGAATGACGAATGGATATGAATTAGGAGACCCAAATTGTGTCTGGGTAGCTGGACAAGGAATGACACCGGAGAGAGTCATAGACATCACTCATCCCGGTAAGTATTGAAAAAAACGTCATCTGAATCAAAATATCAGTTTTAGCACAGTGGGACAAATAACTTCTTCATATGGATTTGATTTAAAATAGTTTTCACTTTACTTTATGGGAAACCTGGAAATACAGACATTTTAGGGAATTGTTGTTTTTAACTATCGAGAGTGGATAAATATTGTCAACGCGGTAAAGAGGTATAGAATCTGTTTCCTCACTGATTTAATGATAAATGCCGAGAGTAATGTTGCAAATAGTTATAGATGGAAATTACACGAGGCTAATTTAAGCAACGGTGTGGATTATCAAAATGTATCAAACTGTTCAGAACCGGTCTAAAACTTTAATTGCATAGATTTCTAGAACTTGCATCTTGATATATAGCAGAAAAGTTAGATATGAAGTGGACTATACCGAGGAGTCGGTAGTATTGCCAGGAACATTGATAACTATGCTCGAGCTGATGGTAATAATACAACATCTTATTTTTATATAATGTCCTGTATGTATCAAACTGCAGTTATTGAATGATTTTGTAATTTTCTTATCGTTTGTTCACAGTAATAATCCTTTGTTGTTTGTTTGTTTTAGGAATCTGTGATCCTTTTAATGCCCCACAATGCTATCAAGCGAATGCAGGCTTCACAATATCATGTACACCAACCCAATTCAACTGTTCTGCAACACAAGATCCTGGTGAGTGAATACCTGACAAAAGAAGCAATTTCTCTATTACGGCAAAATGACGGAAATGAACTATTTTTAGCACAATTCGGGATAAAAGAAAATGTAGTTACGATAACCTTTCTATTACCTAAAATATGGAATAAGAATACAGACATACAAGCGCTGGTCGGTTTGCGACATCAAAAAACCTTTCGCTTACTCTGTAGTATTGCTTGATTTATTGGTGGTTGATTTACGCCGCCTCAGCGCAAGAAGGCTATATCGCGGCGATATTTTGTAATATGATAAACTGCACATGGGATTTATGATAATGGCAACTCGCCGTGTGTTTAAAGATGAAACAAAAATAGCTGGATGCATGAACAGTTAGACTCAGAATTGCGATATTTTGTAAGGCCAAGCAAATGTACTTGTTTAAAAACCGAAGTTCGTTATTGTAGCACCAGTTTTTTGATAGTATGTCTTTTGATAGTATGGCATTTAAAAAAATAATTCAGGATTTATAAATTAGAAAATGCTAAAAATGTCAAAATACAAATGAATGTAACAATAACCGACAAATGCAGTATACATGTACACGCGTATATTCAGGCAAATTTAAAATCCAATATATTCAAAAAATATTTTCCAGTAGCTTTTAAAAATTTCCGCCTTTCTTCCCCGTTGTCCCTCCTTACAGAACCTACTAATTGTTTAATTGCCAATTTGTTCTCGTATTGAGCATTCTTGAAATAATTGCCACTGGACGTTACGCAAGAAACAATCAATCAATCATAAATTTCATCAAAAAGTAAATTTGACGATTGGGATATTTTATTACAATCAGAAAATACTTGGAATAACATTAATGGTACCAATTTTATTTCACCAGATGCGCATTTGGACAATTAATGTCTCTTCAGTAATACTCGAGGGCAAACTAATTGAAAGTCCAAAACCCAAACCAAACGTTCAAAATCAGATAAAACCCAAAGGGACCAAAAGTAAAGTCAAACCCGGGCAAGAAATCAGAGCTATGCATGAGCGAGATACATTCCTTAATTCTAAATGATTTCGAAATTTTATAACAGCAAATTTAAATTGAACAATATCCGTATGTTCATGCCAGTACCTCGATACTGGCACATATAATCTAGAATGGTAATACATTGTCTTTAAACATATAATTTATTTTAACAAAGCTTATAGAAACAGATAGAATGTGAGCGGATTTGTCGAGCATTTCTATCTTATTTCGAGCGCGCCGTGCGCAAATAAAATATAATTTAAGAGACAGCGTATGGTGCAACCCTTGTAACTGTGTCAAACGAAATTGTTAAGGTAGAAATAAACAGTTTTGAATTTTGAGCGGACAACTGAAGAATTCCGCGAACCTGCATTCTTTCACGACGTCTCAGATAAAACTCTTCGGAAATACATTATCAACATCACAAATAATGCTTAATACGGTTAGTATTTTTACACAGCCGAGGATTATACGGTCAATGCATGTTGACTGCGCAAATATCTCAGTTGATGTATAAAATTTCATAATTGTTTCTCAGGACACTGAAGTATAACGTCACATATGATCACATTCGTCGTTTTGCCTCGTAGTCGTCTGCGTAATCGTACGTGTCAAAATTTGTTGAAATAGATACATAAACCGGAAACGAATTCATGCGGTTTTTATTCAACAGTTGCGAAAAAAGAGTGTAAATATTTTTTTATATAAAATGTGTTTGATATATGTTTGACATAACTTCTTGGGGAATTCCCATTTCTCCCTCTAATTTTATCCTGTTTTGCAGGTGTCATCAGCTACACTTACTCCCTGCCTCCCACGCCAGTACCAGCTAAGGAAACAACATATATGTGCATGGTATTTGATTTTCCACAAGGGCAAGACCTCCACCAGATTGCTTATGAACCAGTAATAGATAACGCAAATGTGATGCATCATATGACGATCATGGGGTGTATGCCTGGGCGTATGTATTTCACTCTAATATTTATGAACACTTGTAAAAGTCGTTAGTTTGTGTTTTATTTACGTAAAGAAGGGCCACAATAGTAACCGATGTCACACCAAGTTGTTATATTGAAGTTTTTATTGCACGGCTTTCAATTTCGGTGTCACTTTTTTTTTTTTTATATTTGTATGTCTTTTTCAAAGCTTTCAACTTTTTATTGTCACATTGTCGTTAATTTTCCACACCTGTATATATCCTTTATACACAAGTGTGAATTATGCACGATGCGATCAAATTAGTTTCAATATTCACTTATGACGAATGGTAATTGTAACACTTTACAAACACATGACAACATGTAAACGACGGGTGCCACAAGTAGAGCAGGAACTGCTTTCCTGTTTGGAATAGCTGATTTCCCATCCCATCATCAGTAGGGTGTATATTGTTCAAACATGAGTTATGTTTTTCGTGGCGGCTTCTTTTTATTTATGTGTTGTTGTTTGTTTTCTTCTTGTGGTCTTGATCTTGTATTCGACTGATTTATTAATTATTCGGATGATGATGAATTAACAGCCAGTGGCAAGTATTTCATGCACATGCAGAAACAATATATCAGTATTTAATTTTCTGTAAAGTAGGGTTAGTGGTCAGAAAAATTGGATCTAGACTGCAACTGGAAAGAATAGGGTAGATTACACAATTTGGCCATCTACAGAAAACTCAAACGGTTGTTGATTGTGAGGGTTTCTTTACGTGTATAGAGTACGATACTATTTCATGCTACAAAGGGCTTTGAATTTCTTTCCGCATTCCGACTAGACATGTCTGTGTTTTTCACATCATGCACAGACAAATGAACAACACTTACATTGATTTAACGGCTGGAGATGAGAAGTGCAATTGACTGTGCTGCCGTTTCATGAAATTCCCGTAAGGTTACGTTTAATTGTTAACCAAAGGTATCACAAATAGCGCAAAAAAATCCGTTTCATTAAACACTCGTACATTTCGATGACCGTGCATTGCATGTGATTTGCAAATGCTATTCGCTTGTAATTTAGTCTGTCACAAGTCTAGTGCAACACTAAAATGATCTACAGCTTAGCTCTATATGCAAATTAGTCATAAAGAGCACTCTAAGCTCGTGGATGTTCTGGTTCATCGACTTGAATAATCGACGTTTACAATTGGTAACGTATTTCTATATCCATGTCACCCCTTCACCTCCATTTATTTTGTAAGTTTCATGTTGTTCAAACTTTAGTGTTCTGTACAGTGTTTCGTGTAAACAAATAAAAATAGCACTTAAAGCGTTTTTCTGAATTTGCATTCGTCAGAAACTCCAGGAACGCTTACAGCCTTATATTTGAGAGCCAAGAAATGTCTAAGTACCAACACACGAAAAGAACTTAATGACCAAACGGGACCAAAAATATAATAGCCAAATCAATCTAAGGTGAACTTTGCCTGAGGGAGTTGAAACCTTAATTTTTTCATAATTTCTTAAATCTGTAAACGAAAGATTTAAGAAGGGTATGTTATAAATAATGTCAGTACAGAAGCACTAGCTATTGAGCAGAGGATACCCCAGGGACTAATAATCCAACAGCAGCTGTATCTACCCAGTGCAGCAAAAAATTATATAACTCTTAATAAGTTGTATGCGTCCGAAAAGCTTTTTAATATTTACCTTCATCAGGAATTTAATTTTCTTCTTTTTCTATTCATCGATAGTGTTTAACATTCATTAAATATAAGAAATAGTTTTTGCCTGAGGGGAGTGTCAGTGAGTTTTTCCAAATTGCTCGAGAACAGATACTACTTCTCAGTGGTATTTTTTACTTTACATTAAGTACTAGTACGCAGTATAATTTTATGTTTTAGAGACAGTACCCCCCAATGAGGTTGGTGTTCCTCATGAATGTGGAATGGGAGCTTCAAGTTCGTGTCAAATTGTATTAGGTGTATGGTCTTTGGGATTTTCAGGCCATTGTCTGCCGGATGAAGCTGGAATTAGAATTGGACCAAACATGTATACCCAAGGTGCTATACAAGTAAGTATATATTAGCACTCACATTGACCTATTACATGTATGTCTGTTTGGGTTGCTCATCCAATTTTGTCAATGTAACGGATATATAAACAACTTTCATTGAAGTGGGAGGTTTAGCTAGATATAAAACTATGTTTAACCAAACATTTTCTTTGAGAAATGCCTGTACCAAGTCAGGAATATGGAAGTTGTTTTTCAATCTAATTTAAGTTTCGATTGTCGTCATGAATAAAAGCAATTCTGTCATTTTAAAGTTCAAAAATATATTCTAGTATTCCGACAATATAATGTCAATTGTATATTTTTACAGTTGCACTGGACAAATCCACTTCTTTCAAACAGTCTAGTTGACGGATCAGGGATAAAACTTTACTTTACACCTAACTTGCGACCAAATGACGCTGGAATTTTCATCACCGGTCAGAACTATCTGAACATACCATCGGGTCTTGAGAGCCATCAAGAAGAAGGCGAATGTCCAGCCGATTGTACAAATCAGCTGTTCACAGGAAATATTCATGTGTTTTCAGCTTTGAACCATATGCATTATTTGGGTAAATTAAATTTTTCTACAAAAATCAATGTTGCATTTCGCTTGACTGAAAATAATCAAAGAATTTGTGTTTCCGAATAAAAACTCATAGATATGATTTACTCGTTAAAATATTTCCCAATCATAGAAAAGTTTGATCTAATGAAACTAACTAACAATAATTCAGCAACCGGTTTATGCTCTGAAAACAAATTATTGCGAGTAGATGAAAATCACAGTTGTAAGGCACTATATAGAATTAACCAAATAGTAAAAGATCATCACTTTATTGCTATTCTACATCTTTATCTTCAAAAATTGACTGAAAGGATCAGAATACCTGAGGGTAACCATACATTGTTTATGACATCAATATAAACTCTCCGTTTGTGTATTGGTCTTGCTAGTAGAATTGATAGCTGGTTATAGAATATGAAATTCTGGTCCAATCTTAGGCAACATTACAATGTGTTTTTATCCGTATATTATCGACCATCTCATACAATTTTGTTTTAATCAGCTGTTTGACGTTTGTATTAGGTTTTGATTTGCAAATATTTTAATCTCGAGCATCACTAAAGAGACGTTAATTGTCGAAATGTGCATCTGGTGCAGAAAAATTGTTACCGTTAATGTTATTTTAAGGTCCTGGTTTTTTTATGAATAAATTGTTTGATTATTTTCGTGAAAGATGATAATTCATTTCAAATGGGAAGCGAATAATATTCTACATAAAATTATTTAAAAAAAAAAAACTGTTTAAGACAATTCTTGTTCCGGTAAGTAATTTGAAAATAAATAACCTCATTCGTCAATGATTGAAAGTATATTTCTTACATGGTTCGATATGGTTGATTGATTGATTGTTGATTGCTTTATGTCCAGTGGCAAATAATTCATGCATCTTCAGGACAAGAACAAATAAATAATAAAACAATAGGTAGGTCCTGCTATAGGGATTCGACTGTAATGATGGGTGAAAAATTTGGAATGCCACTGAAAAATGAGGGTATATTGGTTAGGGACAGTAATATAGCTTTGCAACAGGTCACCTACAGACCCCTCAAAGAGTTGCTGCAAGGGTTCTTAACGTGCAGAGAACTTGGCACTCTTTCTACATGATACATCGGATTTAATGTCCCCATTCTGACAGGACATGGCTACGAACTAATACATCCCACACAGCCAAACGGTTGCTGTCTAATTGACGTATATCCATTATTTCCTTTTATTCATAAATTATAATTTTGTTTTTATGATTCTAGTTTTTTACACTGTTTTGTAGGCAGTGAAATGAAAGTAGAACTACACAGGAACGGGACAAAGATTGCAGATATAACAGATGATCCTTTATATGTTTATGACTCTCCTCAACTTCACGAGTTAGTATTTAATAATTAGTCTTCCGTTTCATCCGGGTAACTTTATTACATATAATATCTGCAAGACAAATTAAAAAAATACATGCAATCCTAAAAAGACATGCTTTTTCTTGATTTTAAGTTCTTTTATGTCGTTTTTTTAGTTATTACTAACTACTTTTCGTGTATTCATTATTATTGTATGTTCACTTTTTTGTCAAATTAAAAGAAAGAGGATTGATATCTTAAAAGATATGTACATTTTCTTTCATAGCTTACAATATACTATGGGTTTTGCTCTTGTTTGAAGGTCATACCATGCGTACGGTTACCTATAGATGCTTACACCCACGTCCTTTGGTCTCTGGTGGATAGTTGTCTCATTGTCACTCATACCATATCTCCTTAATTCTATACAATTGCTTGAAAAAAAAAATTGTCAGTGGGTCTAATATCTTATCAATGTGTTTTTTGGTGTGGGTGATAGATCTTTGGTACATATCCAGAAATCAACGCCACTTTACTTATTTGAATATTATACTAAAGAAATCGGATACGGGTCACGGAAATTATATTGAAATGATAGGGAATTTAAAAAAAAAATGTCTGTTTTAACTTTAATTTAAGTGATAGACAGGTTGCGGGGACAGAAAATTAATATACACAACAATATACACCATTTAAACGAAACATAATGACTGTCGTTGCAAAAATCAAGGTTCCTGAGCTATTTTAAAAATCGAAGCGAGAGGCTTTTAACATTGCAGTATAAAATACAGGCTAAAATGGCTGAAACGTCAAATTTGCAAACTTCATGTTGAAAATTGGCTAACAAGGTCATTACAAAAACAGGTTGCGGGGATGAAACTTGAAACTTGAATGTCCAAAGAATAAGCAAGTCCAAATCTTGTATGTGTAGTCGTTGAACTCTAGGTTCCCACGTAAAGTTAAAATGCCCCTATTTCAAGAAGAATAAACTCACGAAAACACAAAAAATTCACTAAATTCGCGTTCATTGTTTTGATTTTGACCGCCTGACAACTTTACGGAAATATCAGAGTGATTATAAACAAGGACTCTGTGACGGGCAACTTATAATATCCGTATTTTAAAGATTTGAATGGTATCAAGCCAGTCCAGTTCAAACTATTATCACGTGGTACAATTCTCATTTACATATTATGAATATTAATTAGCAAAAGTACTACTAATTTCTGGCTATGAGTGTCTTTTCAGTATTTATTAAAACATTTTAGACTGGAGACAATTTAAAGCTTTACATAATTCATAGACAGCTATGACTGTCTATTGCTGAAGAAAGTATGTTGATCTCTAGACTAGATGTCTTTTGGTTATTTTTGTTGTCAAGCTGCTGTCCATATTTTCTTGAATTCACTTTCGAGAACAATTTGCTAATGATGTTATATGTACACCATCTTGATTTAAAACTAGAGAAAATCGAAAAGAAAAGATTGAAATGTGTAAAACGTTACCATGCAGATCGAAACAGCATGGAAAACACCGTGACTTAACAATAATAAACTGAAAACTGTTGATTGATAGCTGTTATCTTAACGCCCGGTAGCAAATATTTTATGTATGGTCAGGACGAGATCAAATGAACAAAATACGCCAATTGGTATGTTCTGCTAAGTGGGTCGACCAGGACGGAAACAGGTAGTTGGAACTACCACTAGGAAATAGAGTATGTTGAACAGGGGCAGATTGGAGAAGTTCAGATGACCGTATATACAATATGGCCAATTGAAAATAACTATTAAAAACAGATAACACAAGTATTAAACACTAATATCAATAAAAACGTGAAACTCGTATAAAACAAAGGGTGATGTCAGATGCTCCGGTAGGGTAAGCATTTTACGGTACAAGACCGTTTTATTAGTTATCGCGGCCCTTTCAACATGTTCTAGATAATACAAATTAGCAATTTAAATATAGTGAACCAACATTCATATTTGAAAAAAAAATCACTAGTAACATAATATTCTAAATTAAGATTTTGTATTTTTAGGTTTTCCTCACCAATTCAAGTAATGCCTGGCGACAGTATCGCCACTAAATGTACATATAAATCAACATCTCGTTCCGGGACTACGTTGTATGGCCAATCAACATTTGACGAAATGTGCTTTGGTTTATTATATTACTACCCAGTGGCAAATATTGCCGGTGGGTGGAGATGTATTTCGTTCAAAGGAATTTCCCAATGCGAAATAACCTCAGGAAACATCGATGGTTGTAATATATTTGATTTCTTCAATTTTGGTAATCAAGTCAGTCAAAATAGGTACGACACAATAATCAACAATTGTCCTTTATTTGGTGCCGGTACATACGATTGCATGGCTGCCCAGATGTCCATAAGAAACGACCCCTGCATGGCACCAGACGTATATGATTTGATTATCAGTAAAAATAATGGTTGGTACACTGCAGTTGCCTTTCATACAGCGATGTTGACACACAACCGCTGCTACATGTTTTACGATTTATCAGTGGAACAAAATCAACAGTTTTATAATTCTATCGTAGGCAATTGCGAACCATGGGGAAGTTGTTTGGAGCAGTGTGGTCCAGCAATTGATGCTCAAATGAATCATGCATGTATGCGTCCTGGTACGTATGAGCATTTTCGATCTTACGCGGTTATCAACCAGAATATTCAGTGGATTAAATTTTTTGCAGCCGTCGCATCTTGTAGAAACATATAACATTAGGTAACTTCCAATTTAATTATTTTTTTGTTATTTCATTGTTATTTCATTGTTGTTTCTTTTTTAATTTTCTTCTAAGATATGTATAATCTAGCATAACATTATCAATATAATATTGATTGTTTGTAATATGTAGTCAGTTAGTATATGTTTTGTTCCTCTATCTTTCTTTGTTATCAGAATCTAATATGACTTACATGTAGTAATGTTAATAGAAAATTAATGTCTCAACTTCACTGATTCAAGGACTTTATGTATAGGTTGAGATGAAAAGACCGATTAGTTTCTACATCTGTAAAAACCTACAAAATTTTGCCAATGATTCAAACCTTATATAAAGAATATTCTGTACGGAATGGACCTTTTTTCACAGTTCTTCTTACTAAACAGGAACATGAATATATTTTCTCGTTTAATTCGGGTAGGGTTAACAGGGAATCCTTAGTTTTCCGGAACTTTTTTCTATCTTTTCTTTTCGTCGTTTTGATTCTTTTTCGTTTAAATGTATAACATACACTATTTATATGAATCTTAAATTGTTATTTGTGTCATTTTTTAATCATATGTATTTATAGTCTAGAAATTGTTACGTATCGATGGTTTCAACAAATGAAAGTTCATATGCCAATTAGGAAGAGCTATGTATTGGCTACTAGCATACCTACGGAATACTTAAAACGAAATAAAATTGCAAGAGAAAAAATTTTTAAATCGACATTGTCTGTTATATCATAGACGCCAAGATGCATCCAGAAAGTTATGTTTAAGCAAACTAAAGAAATCTTTTCAATTCAGATCAACTGAATTATTGAGATTTTACTGTGAACTAGTTAGTACATTGATGTGAACTCTTGGATATATACACATAATATACTGTTACATATTTTTTGTTCTTATTTGTGATGACAATTTCTTAAAAACATAATCTGTAACCCGTTATTTAGGGGCCAGCTGAGGACCACATCCGGGTGCGGGATTTTTTCGCTGCGTTGAAGACCAATTGGTTACCTTCGGCTGTTGTCTGTTCTTTGGCCGGGTTGTTGTCTCTTTGACATATTCCCCATTTCCATTCTCTGTTTTACATATCTATAAATTGCAAAATGAATACGTGTAGTCCTTATCAAGTATTTGTGTGATCGTTTGTTGTTTTCCTTATTGTATACTGAGTATAAGTGTATATTTGTAGAAAATCCTTTTCACTTTTATATATGTATCTTATTACAAAAGTTAAAAATAAGTTCTCTAATTGTAGTAGGGGAACTAGTTAAAAGCACTAAGAGATTTGTCTAGAATAATTTAAAGTCATATGATATAGTACATTTGATTTTGATTTCCATACATTTGCAGTTTTTTTTTTAAATCAGCATTATTTCCTTGATTTATGTTTATAATTATATGATATATACGAACTATCAATTTTATAATGTTGGGTCTATAATTAAAAAAGTTACCCATTAGGTCTCTATGTTAATTTTGTTTTTGAATTGTTGATTAACCAATGGAGTAAGTATTAACAATTGGAACAGTCTTTCAATAAAAAAAAACAACATGCATGTACTATGAATGTTTGTTCTTTTGTACATTTGTACCATGTGACTTTGCATATCTAAATATTATGGACATTCATAATCTTCAGTCTCAACTCCATCACTAACTCGAATAATTCTGCGCCCTCTAGACGCCTATAGCCCATCGAGGCTAATGTAGCAATCGGAGATTAGACGGAGATCGGCGGAATATAACGACTGACATTATTCGGGTTACTCCATCACTAGAATTGTATTTTTGCTCTCAAATTCAGAGTCAGATTGAATGTGTATAACATTTTTTGTTGAATTTCCTCCTGGATAGTTAATCTGATCACAAGACTTCAGTTACTTAAGGATGTACTCGGGTCAGGGTTAGGAATTTGTGTCAAATGTTTGGACACCTTGGGTTTTTTCCTACGATACAGGGTAAAATATTTTGCCCCATATCACCCACTTTTCTTCTCATAGAAGACTTCAATGGCTCATAAAAAAAATTAATTACCAATATTTAAGCAGATTCTAGATTTTTCTCTTACGATTTGAGACCCAAGCGATGCCAATGCTAAATATAAGATAAAAGTCCGAGTCCGCCTTTTCCCGCCATTTAAAAAAAATCCAACCTTAACAAGAAGTTCCATAACCTATCAATATTTTAGCTTATTGTGTTCCTTGATAAATGGTCTTCTGACTTATAGTATCAATTTTAAATTGTAGATTTTTTCAATTTCACCTTACTACATCCTTAACACTATCAATTTGTTAACATCCTTTTTATTAGCGATTTAACATTATTACGTTTATAAGTAGAATTTTCCTGATAAATTCCTTCGAACAGTCATATAAAAGTTCACCCATTAGTAAATGTCCTTCAATTGTCGGGTTTGCACTCTTTATTTTAGTTATTAAAGTTGCATCGTGATCAATCATGCATATCGGTACACAGGATCATTATTCTTTGAATAGCCGAAACTCCTGTATAAAAAAGCACACGTGATCATTCAACATTTTATCCAGTCGCTCGTTGCCAAGTTATGAAGGTTTAAATTACTGTCTCCTTGGAGACGGTCTTCTAAGTTGAACGGTGGACAGTCTCGGGCTGAATGCTTTCTTACTACCTGATTGGAAGATATTACTGACTCTTTCATAGTAAAAGTCAGTTGATTGGTTGGGGCAATTTGAAACCTAGTAAATGTCCTTCAATCCCGCAGAATGTCGATTTGAACTCTTTATTTTAGTTATTAAAGTTGCATCGTGATCAATCATGCATATCGGTACACAGGAACATTATTCTATATATAGCAGAAACTCCTTTATAAAAACGCACATGTGATCATTCCATATTTTATCCAGCCGCTCGTTGTTATGAATGTTTAGAGTCATTGTAGTTGACACGTATATGAAAAACTAGGGAGAAACGGCACATGCTGTTTTTCCTCGGTTATACTTAAGATAATCCAAAGGTAACAATTTAATTGAAAAACAGTTTAATCAAATAAATAATGTCGATTAATATTGATTATTACAGGAATAATTTAGAGGGGGCTTGCTCTAGGCTAGACGATGTCTAACTTTTCTTACCGTAGCAAGATAGCAGAATGTGAAGAACATTGGACGAGGGGATAATAATAAGAAGAAAAAACTACTCAGATTATAAAAGCAATTATTTGTGCATGTTAATATATTTTAATTTCTAAATATGATTTAATTGGAGATGTGAAGTATGCATAAATAATTAAGACAGGCAACCCAATTAATCGACATACAAAACTCCTTACTTCTAAAGTTCAAACAGCGCATGCCTCTTACAAGTTATAAAGTATTCTGCAATGGACATATTATGTCATTACAATATTGTTTAGCTTTTAACTCTCCCAAGTCTAGCTAGATATAGAAAAATGTGAATATATGTTAAAAAAAATTATGGCAAAAAAATGAATTGATATGATAACAAAACACAATGAACAGAGTCCGGAACAAACGTCTTATACTAGTTTTTTTATAGATTTATTGACTATTTATACTAAACATGCTATACGAAAAAGAGAAAGAAAATAGATATACACATAAAACACGAAAATACTGTTGGCATTGAATTATTTGAAAATGGATGTAATTGTTTTCTCGATAGGTAAGTACGACAAAGCCCTTTTTTCTCTCCCAGTATCGATCAAGTACATCATGCGACAAAGTGAAATAGAACGAATTGTGTCGAACACTTCTAAAGCTACGTTGGAATTTATACCCGAAAAAGGCACAAAAACAGACTTTGCTAAAAATGTTCAAATAGTATGGATTTCAACGAAATTTAGGCTTGACTGGTATAAAGCACTGTATACGACAAACTAACGATTTTAATCAGATATTTATTTATTATAAAATGTATTATAAGCATAATGTTGCAAAATTTTTTTTGTCGACGTGTGTGCTAGAGCTGTTTCCTGTTCTGGACACGAATGGAATTCGCGGCCTGCTTTCTTTGTGTTTTCTGGGAAATTGAAATTGATGCTTACTGTGTCGTCAAAGAATGATATCTAATCTATAATTATTGTTTTTAAAATGTTTCATTTTTATCACAGCCATCAATCAAAATTTTAATTTTAAGCTCGATATACCAGTAATATTTTGACCGTGTACAACTATTGCCTTTTTGTTAAAAAAACGTCGATGAGTTGATTTAGCGGGACTATCGTGACCATGGACCAGTACATTAACTTTATTAGGTCAATGCTTAAGGTAAATTTTTGTAGATCTCAACACTTCTCGTTTTGATAAATTTTGAATGACAAAAGGCAGATAAAATATTGTTCATTACAATTTTAAAGGATCTTGAAAAGGTGTGGCAACTCTTTTGATCAATAATTGTGTGTTCTTTAATGTTTAAAGTTTATTAAGTTTCACACTCTATACACTTTTCGAGACCCACTATGAATGCAACAGATACAGCCGGAAGTGGCCATACTTTTCTAACACAAATAAATAAACAGAAGATCTTGGAAGAAATAAAGGAATAACATATCTTTTTGAAAAAAAACCTAACCGATAAACAATTACAAACGCAGATGACTGAGTAAGTATTCCCCATTTTTTCGGTGTTCTATCCATTCCCCCACAGTCATTTGTCTCTGAAAAAATGTCATTTACAATACGGAGTGCCAAACTTTTCATTATCAATATTTGACCTATCATCACTCGAAACATCTAATTCATTTGAATCGCAAGAAGACCAATTAGTAGGAAATTAAACTCACGACCTGCAGCATCATAAACACCTGAGAAAAAGGTGTTCAGGCGAACTCACTGTAAAAAAGAAACACCTCTAAAAATATTAAACAACAATTTTCAATCAATAAAAAATAAACAACAAGAATTTCTAGAAATCTTGATATCAACTAAACCTGACATCATCATAGGTGTTGAAACCTGGCTTGATAAAGATATTTTATCGTCTGAATTTTTTCCAGTGATAGATTATAAAAGCGTTGTTCCTCTGCTTATTGTGTGTTTTGCTGTGTATGTACTGATTTTGTGTCATGAATGGATATCCCACATCCTTTGTTGTTCTATTATACCGTATATAGGAAAGACAGACCTCTAATCGATAACAATCCTAGCTATATATGGGGTGTACTTGTTGCAGTAACAACAAACTTACTATCCGAAAGTAGTGATCACATATCCATAGAACAACTTAAAATCTCACTAGACCGTATTTATCAAAATGTAAAATCTACAATCATTCTTGGTGGCGACTTTAATCTTGGCCATATAAACTAGGATATTCCATGTACCATTCCTAGCAAATCAGACATCAAACTTTATGAAAAACTTCTTAATATCATCAACGAACCTTCACTTGCGCAGATGTAAAAAAACAAAACAAAAGGGGAGACCGAACACTAGATCTCATATTTAAAAACATACCAGGCATAGTAAACAAAGTGGAGACTATGCCTCCTATCGGGAATGCAGACCATGCTATTGTTTTTGCAGAATGTGCTCTATCTTTGAAACGAAAAAAGAAAATAACCAGGAAAACCAAATACTATAAAAAAGGTTAACAGGGAAGATATTAAAGGCCATTACCATACTTCATCTACTATTGTTCTGTGGAATACATTCACAGACAGACTAATTACATCTATCAGGAAAAACGTTCCCCAGAGGACGATCACAAACGAGAAAATAAACTACCCCGGGTTGATAACAACTTAAAAAGTATGATTCATAGAGTTAAACGACTACATAAAAGAGCAAAAATAGTCCAGAATGAATTAAAAATATAAAAACTTAAAAAGAACATTACAGAGAGAAATGCGTAATGCCTGCTGGAATTACTTAGAACAAATGATATTTGACCTACCAGTAAAAGAACTTGTATACATACATTAAAGGTATGAAAAATTAGAACACAGGCATTGTTGCACCAAGAAAAGATAGAAAACTAAATAAATAGACAATAATCAGAAAAAGCAAACATCTTGAACAGTCAGTTTTAAAAATGCATTCTCCGAAGAAACATCAAGCGAACCTTTATCTGATAAGGGGAAATCATACTATCAAAAAATGAAAAACATCATCATTTCAAAGAAGGGTGTCTTAAAATTACTGGATAAGATCAACCGTAATAAAGCAACTGGCCCAGATCAAATCTGCGGAAAAGTACTGAAAGAGCTTAGTATGACATCTCAACCGAAATTACATACATATTTCAGAAATCACTGAGAGAGAATATCTAACCTCGACCTTGTTTTATTGATCAGTGACCAAGGTTACGTTTTCATGGTCAAGTTCGTATCTCAGATACTATAAGCAATAGGTCAACCATATTTGGTGTATGGAATGATTGTTAGATGAACATGTCTGTCTGGCAGTTTATTCGGACCTTGACCTCATTTTCATGGTTCATTGGTCAATGTTATTTTTCCATAATTATATCTGTTTCTTAGATACCATATATAAGCAATACGTCAACTATGTTTGGTGTATGGAATGACAGGGGTCCTCTGACCTTGACCTAATTTTTAAGGTTCATTGTCAATGTTCAATTCTTATAATTACGACAGTTTCTAATATGCATTAAGCATTAGGCTAAAATGCAGTATTTGGTGTATGGTATGATTGTAAAGTGTACCTGTATGACTGGTGGGTTCATCTGAACTTGACTTCATTTACATGGATCATATGGAACGCCAAAACTGTCTTATTATGCCCATTTTAATAACATGATGTGTATTTACCTTTATATGATATGCACTTGTCATTATATGAAATGCAAACACCTTTATCTGATGTGCAAATATCCTTATATGATGTGCAAACACCTTTATCTGATGTGCAAATATCCTTATATGATGTGCAAATATCCTTATATGATGAGCCAACATCCTTATATGATGTGCAGATATTCTTATATGATGTGCAAATATACTTATATGATGTGCAAACATACTTATATGATGTGCAAATATCCTTATATGATGTGCAGATATACTTATATGATGTACAAAAGTACTTATATGATGTGCAAAGATCCTTATATGATGTGCAAATATACTTATATGATGTGCAAATATACTCATATGATGTGCAAACATCTTTATATGATGTGGTTGTGTCATTATATTATGTGCTTGTAACATTATATGATGTGGTTCGGTTTACTTCATTATATGATATCAAAACGTCCTTATATGATGTCCTTTCATCGTTGTTATGGTCAATAAACATGATTACGATTAGAACGATTACTGTCTACGTCATAACTGATTCCGATCTGCTTCTCCGGAATTACTATAAACCCGGCTAATATTTGTAGCTTTCGTTTGGAAAATGGTTGAGATTTTAAAAAGAGATAAACCATGGCACGGTGGTATCTCATTTTAAAGATGAAAAAATCACATTTGATATTGTTGGAAAATTGTCAAAATATGAATTGCAAAGGTTAGGTTTAATCGATGGATCTACAATAATGAACATACGGTTAAAGTTATTAAATTATTGGTCCTCGACTGTGTATTGAGCACCTGGATCTCAAATATTTAATCTACCAGAGGATATTCTGCATTTTTTTTAATGTCTGTATATTGTTTCTGATCTAGCAGCTCCAGCCTCGTATCAGCTTCCTTATAGAAAAGAAGGAGACAGTGCAATTTAACAAAAAACAAACGATTCAAACATTTCGGAGGAAGATTTAGAATTTGTCTGCTTCGGCGAAAATATGATAAAACAACTTTTATTGCAAAAGACAGCTATACCGGTGTTGTGCTGATTGTAGGGGGGTTTTTCTTGTTTATATTGCAAGTTACTAAAATAGACAGAAGTTCTGTAAGTAAAGATGTTTTATTTTCAGGTTCCAAAGATCAAGTCTACATTGTATATTCAATAAACAATTACAATCAATTATGAATAAATCATGCATCAATAAATCAATAAACAATGATCAACCTTTACAGTCTCACATACAACTTATTTCAAAGGGGAATAACTCATCAGGGGAATTAACTCTGTAACTTTCAATAGTTATATTTCATTAAAAAGGGGGACACCTAACTCAAGAGCCTTACTCGCATATTTTCTTTAATTGCATAACTAAATATATTTCTTTGAACATTCCAGATAATTCACAATACTAAATCAATGTTGTCTCTTAATAATTGCCTTTTCATAAATTGAAGTTAACTTACTAATCAAAACAGGTACATGTACTTAAAACTCTAAATTGAAAAAGGGACTTTATATTTCTAATAATTAAAATGTTGTATGCAAGACTTGCTAATAACATAAAAGAAATGATATGTGTTTTTACTATCTGAATCAATCTAAATTCTAAGCATTCAAAATATTAACATATTAAATCACAATATAGCTACATTATATAATGGATACCTCAGTCTCCAGGCTTCAAACATTTCTGCAATTTCTGTAAGTTAAACTTATTCACGTAATCAGTAAAATTAGGGTTTTGAAGATTGAGCGTGTTCAGAATCTTTAGCGATATAAATTTACACTCAAAATTATCTCCCATGAACAAAGTAATTATAAAACTTATTCCGGAGTAAATATGATAAGTTCCTTAATTTAGTAGTGTTCTCTTTTTAAACGTTTAACCTTTTAATTACTTTTAAAATTAATATCTTAAAAACTTATAATAGCTCACATTTAACATAAAACTTATTTACAGCTAACTTCACAAGACTTATACAAGAGAATATGTCCATTTTGCATTTAAAATATTATATACAATTTGTCCTTAAAGTACAACAGATGTTAATAAATCTTGACCCTAATTAATTATAAATTTAGTATTAACTTATTTAATTCAAAATCATATATTAAATTAAATGTAACATTAACTCACCTAAAATAGACAGAAGTTCTGTAAGTAAAGATGTTTTATTTCAGGTTCCAAAGATCAATTGACACTAAAACATTATTTTGGATATTCGAAATTTTAGTCACATGACCTTTGGATTTAAGAACTTCTTCTATTTTCTCCAATCAAATGCCAAATAGTAATTAAAAAGACTTCCATAATTAATTTCATTGGTCATCAATTACCTGCTGACCATTTAAGCTTTTGTCAATCATTCTGTCTTAATTCTTAGCGTCCCTAGTAAACGGATTATCTAACTTTTACCTATGAACAAAGAAGATAAATAATTCCCTTTGTTCCTTTAAATTAAAATACTTCCCAAATACAATTGACATTTTTAAAAGGATTTATCTATTTACTTTATAAAAGTCTTTATTAGCTAAAAGTACTGACATCTAGTACTTACAAAAGAGACTTAATTAACATGCTCTTTGATATAAAACTTTACGTAATACTATGTACAAAATATCTGTGAAATTATATAATTAACTATTAATTCTATTTACAAGTTTCCAACTTCAGTTAATATTTAAAATTATATTTTTCATCATAAATCATTTTTATAGGGTAACATAAATTTTATTCAATTCTTCTAGTATGAATTTTCTTTATATATTAAGCATTATAATTTCACTTTCTTATAAAATCTATGATACTTCCTTTTATTCAAATTAGGCATTCTTTCTCTTTCTTTTAATGGAAATATAAAATTTCCATATTTTGTCTATTTTTCTCTCACTATATTACCCTATGGAACTGAAGACTTTGTTCCTACAAAGTTATATATATATATATATATATATATATACATACATATGTGTTAAAAAAAATTCATAATATTTTATTAATGAAATATATACAATGTTTGTTTTATAGATGCTTCCACTATAATTTTGTTCATTCAAGTAAAATTCTTTCATTGATCTTCATAATTCTTTTTAAATATTTTCGCCATTTTTCTGCTAAGGCTGCAGATGGATGGACACCACCAACCAATTTTGAATAGCTATAATAATGTCTTTCTCCCATCATTTTATGCACATAGGTATGAAGAAATGGTGTTACTACATTATTATCTTCATTTGAAGCTGTTATGAATTTGTTCAGCTGATGAAGAACTGAATTAAGTTGATTTTGCATTTCAACATATTGATTTAAATATAATAATTTTGAAGTTTTGTGACATTTAAGTCTATGTATATTCCAGTCATGAAAACTCATGGTGGTTATGGTTACAAAAACAACCTTACAATTGATGGATTCTAATTTTGTTCTTATTTGACTTAAAATATTTTGCATAGTTAATAATTTACCACAGTCATCTAAATTATAAAAACTTTCTTCATATGCTGGGGCTTTAGTTTTGGTGCAGATATCTGGTATCCCTGCCATTATATATACTATTTTGGGTTCTTGAACTGCATGTAGTCTTTGGTAAGCAACATTTGCAAGTTCTTCTAATTTAGCTCCTGGCTTAACAAAAATTTCCTTGCATCTTATATGTTCTTTTAAACATTTTCCCCGGCTTGAGGAGAAGAAATATGTGTGGTTGAACATCTATAGAAACAAACAAAAAATAACAATAAAAAATAAATGAAATAAAAGGACTATATTAAAATATACATACACATTTGGATTAATAAATGACCATAATTGTATTTGTTAAATTAAAAGCATGCAAAGAGCAAACACAAATAATACTATTTATTATATACTTAGTAGTAAATACAGATAAATTGTATGTGTAATACAATAATTGGCAAGTGTGCTGTATCAGCCAACCGTGATGATATCGATATCAGCACGGTTGCAAAGGCTTTATCACACCTTTAATCTGTATGACGTCACGTCATCGATTGCAGTCACTGTGGCTTTTTCAATACCACACAACGTATCAACCCTCAACCAATATAATCCCTCGAGCAGAGCTCTTGGGATTATATTGGTGTCTCGGGTTGATACGGATGTGATATTGAAAAAGCCATATGATATTCTCTATGTATATACCTAATACAAGATTTGTTAAGGATTCAACTAGTTATCTTGGAATGAATTTAGAATATAGTACTATCTTTGTTTGGTTATAGTAAATCATTCATGCAATTTGTATTTCATTTTTATTAAATAAACACTAAATAATTCTTTTGAATATGGTATGGTGATGATCACTTTTTCACTTTTTGTTATCACATCACAAATTCACTTTTTTTCATATAATATAAACACAATGCTGATAATCTGTGTAACACATAATCCATGATATTTTTAACGAAATAGCACACGGTGTCCTCCATTATGTTTGAATATAGATATTGTTGTCGTCCAAAATATTGATGATTCCTTCGGTGTCCTTTTTGAATATACGGCACAAGTCATGCTTTGATGTCCTATCACTATATCACTATATAACTTAACAATATTGAGAAGAAAAAAAAAAATTAAGGTAGAAAATTTGTCAGGCAAAAAAGACCTTATTCGTGATTTAAGACTTTAAATAGGTTTTGATGAACTAGAAGAATATACACACAGTATGGTTGTTTTAAAATTTGTTTTAGTTGTAAACTTTGAAAGATTGGCAATCTGATCATTTTAGGTACAGTTAATGATTTGTCATTTATTTTGTTTTTGATCAAAAATTCGTACCATTTAATTAATAAAGTTGGTTGAAAAGTACCAACGACCTCTAGTGATTCTACAGCGGGGGGCATATTAATTTCCCAATAAGCAGGACATAGTGGCATCTTAATAAGGGGAACTTGAAGACAAGAAGTACCAGTAGTAATCTCCATCATTAAATATGTAAAATTTTATTTCGATTTTCTTCTTCTTAATAATATAAGTCCAATAAATATAATCAAAATACCAATTATTATTAATAAAATATGATTCATATTAAATTCCTTTTCAAACGTGTGAGACATTATAGAGTTAGTGGTTGTTGTTTCCGGTTTAAAAATAAAAGATGGTATAGAAGCAGAATGAGTATTAATTGTTCTTTCTAAAATCAAAATTGTTGTTGTTAATGTTCTAATTTTGAAAAATGACCAAATACAATAAATAAATATAATGCTGGCTAAAGAAGTTGCAATTAAACCAAGTGTACCATTACGATTTGGCCAATTACTTTCTATATCTATCTGACCATCTAATAAAGGTTCTGTCAAATCTTGAAAAATAATAAGATGTTCTTGTTGATCTTTTACCAAAAATGAAGAATAGGAATGATTATAGGCAAGTTATTTTAATAACTTATTATATGCAGATGACGGAATCTTATCTTTAGTTTTATTCTAATTTAATTTTTGCCTTTCCCTTTGGGGAGTCCCTGCACTAGATCTTGTGTTGCAGTATTTACACTACACGTCACAGTTTTACACATTCTTGATAATCAACACGATCGATATTTATGTAAACAAGATTTTATTTGGGATTTTATCAATTTTTTAACAGTTATTTGGACATTTAGACAATTTATATAATTCTTTATTTTTGGAGAACTAACAGGTAATGTTTATAGTTGCAGTCGTTTGAACTTATTATTGTTGTTGATGTAAATGAAATATTGATCAGGGAAGCTGAGCTTCATCGCCATCTTGGAATGTTATTGTGTACGAACATTACATTGCAATCTTATGCATATCAAATGCATTTGAAGATTTTTCTATCCGTTAATTGCATAAACTGAATTTCTATTTATTTGAACACTTTCTTATACAGCGTTTATTTTTCACTTCCAATATCTATCAATTTACGGAACTATTACAAACTTTGTTGGAAGTTGTTTTGAGGTGCACCTTCATTGGAGGAAGATTCGTTAAAGAGTTACAGTTATACTTCGTCGTTCTAAATATTGACATTGTCAAAAGAGTGAAAATGGATATTCAAATTACGCCAGGTCCGAAAGTTTTGATATTAGGACACAGCTTTATTTCTCGTCTAACGCAAGCATTAACATACGACCCGAAGTTATCACCGGACTTTAATTTAGCTCAATGCAGCGTGAGTTGTTATGGTATTAGAGGAGGTACAGTTGACAGACTGCAAAACAATGAAGATTTAAATGCTCACATTCAGAATTTTCAGCCCTCAGTAATTATTTTACAGATAGGAGGAAATGATTTATGTGATCCAGGTTTGAAACCAGAGACATTAGCATGTAAAATTGTGGATTTGATGTCTGATTTTCAATTACATTACAGCTTTGTAAATAAGGTTGTTGTATGTGAACTTTTTACGAGGACTCAACCTTGGTACATTACAGCATAGCAGTATGAGAACAAGAGAAGGATAGTTAATCAGATGTTACCCATCCTGGTAGATGACAAGAAGCTGTTTTGGAAACATTTAAGGCTGATGAATAGCCCATTGCAAATCTTTGCTTCCGACGGAGTACATTTGTCTGCATTGGGAATTCAAAAATATTATAGACGTTTACGTCTGGCCATTTTGCATGCTATAGAGTCATAGTGTAGAATAGTTGTTTCTTTTCATCTAATATGCTTGTTGAGGTTAGTTTACTAATTATTTGCATGAACAGAGAGTAATGACAAAAATGATAAGTTGTGAATGTTGTCATACAAACTGTATACGTTGTACTTTAAATGTACTTTCTAAAATATTTTACATCCACGTAAAATTGTGCATGTATATAACTTGTTGAATCTAATAACAGATTAATTTTTTTAATTTTTTTTTTAGGTAAATGTTTATTTAGAAAATCTGTTTTTAAAGAATGGATAATTATTACATGTATTTTTTCATGATATTAATATGTTAATATTTTTCTAGTTTCTATATTTTCAGTTTTTGAGAGTTTTTTATACTACAGTACACGTTTGTATATTGTTTGTAAATATTGTGAAGAAGCTGTCTCACCTTTAATTGTGTCACATCAGGTAAACATTACATTTTAATAATAAGCTTGAATGAACTCGAACATTTAGTAAACAACACTAATCATGCTTATTGGATGAACTCGTTTTAAATACTTGTATAATAAGTCTATCTTTGATTTATACATACTTATATTAAGACCACCAATTAAGTATGTATTTAAGTCATCAGAATATGACATACATGTATAAAATCATATATTAATTTGTACCTGGACCATATACTTGGTCATTATTGTATGGATGTTGATTATAGAGAATAGACTCAATCAATAAATATTATTTATAGACCATGTATTTGGTCGTGACCATGGTTTAGGTCAATAACTGTTTTTCATAGACCATGTATTTGGTCAATAGAAATTTATTATAGATCATATATATTATTATAGACCATGTATTTGGTCGTGGCCATGGATTTGGCCAATAACTGTTATTTTTAGACCATGTATTTGGTCAATAGAAATTGATTATAGATCATGAATATTATTATAGACCATGTATTTGGTCGTGACCATGGTTTTGGTCAATAACTGTTATTTTTAGACCATGTATTTGGTCAATAGAACTTGATTATAGATCATGTAAATAATTATAGACCATGGTTTTGGTCAATAGCAGTAATTTATAGACCATGAATTTGGTCAGTACAACTTGATTATATAGATCATGGATATGGTCAAATGATTGTAATTATAGGCCATGGATTTGGTCAATACTAATAAACCATGTAAATTTGGTCAATGGAAATTGATGATAGATTATGTATATGCCTATTTTGGCCAAATGAGTTTATTAAAATATGGATTTGGTCAAAAAATGTAATTTATGGTACAAGTTTTGGTCATTAAAAATTAATTACAGACCAAGTGTTTGGTCAGTATGGTATTTGCATGGTAATGTTAAACCATGTGATTTATCAAAGACTATGTGTTTCAATAAATCTTTATATAGACAAACACTTTATTTTCATTAAAATTATATAATTATTGAGCTCATTTATATTGATAGTATCTTGTATATTAACAGGATGCCTCTTAAAAGGAAGCCTAGTGAGAGGCAATCTAAATGGCAGAAAAAAGACCAAACCCAAACCCCAGAGAATGCAATGACAAAGACAATCTCGGCAGCTGTGACTGCCAAGTGCTGGTGAATTTGAAGGAGAATGGCATATTGCCGCAACCTCGTCCGACGAGACCCCAACCTGTTGAGATGGATGTCCTCGTACATGAAGGTGATTTATCATTACCTAACAGTTCAAGTACAGGTGAACCCACACACAGTTTGTCACACCACACACAAACTTCTAGCTATTCTAGAGAAAACGTGTCTAGTTTTGGCACTCACAATACTCAAAACATGGTTCAAATTCCTGCACAAAGCTTGGTTGCAGGTTTTAATCAGGTTCACCATGGTACAGCAACCTTTAAACCAATAGGTAGACCGTTGTATAATAAAATAAATTCTAAACTCCAAGAAAAAATTAAAAATAAGGATTTTATTGATATGTCAGACATCCTAGTTGACCACCATCCTGCTGAACTAAATTTTCATTTAGCTGTTCAGAATAAGAGGGTGGGCCTGACATCTGGAAAAAAAAAGAAATTTGTTAGCATTGAAAGTTGGACAGATGCATTTAGCATTTTCTCTTCCGTACTCAGGAAGTTTAACCCCACTCACCCTACTTTAGCAGAGGATTTAGCCATATATATGGATTTGATTAGACAAATTCAAAAGGATGGTGGCGATTGGTATTTTTACGATGTTAATTTTAGACAATCAATGCAAAATGATGACACACTTTCTTGGAGTTATGTTGATCAAATTTTACATACGAGGTCCCTTAATAGATTTATTCCTAAAGTTAATAATCCAAATCCGATGAAAAGGACTCACACATACAACAATGCAAAGCCCTTTCCAAACTATGCCCCTCGTAAAACATGCCACAGATATAATGAGGGGCGAATTTGTGAAGGAACTTGTGGATACTCCCATATCTGCAGTATCTGTTTCAAAGGTAATTCTATGTCCCAATGCTTCAGGAATAAAACAACAAACAGATCAAATGACAATGGACCATCCAGAAAAAATTTTGAAACCACAGCTCATATACAACGACCTGCAGCTGCCGCCACCAAAACTAAACAAATGTAAATTACCTACTCCTATTAAGACAGATAGATTGAAATTTCATTTGCAAAGTTATGACTCAGAAAAATCACTTTATCTTTTACACGGTTTTAAATATGGTTTTCGATTGGAACATAATGGGCCTAGATCACAGTTTAATTGCTCTAACCTTAAATCAGCTAAAAGCAATCATTTAATAGTACAAGAAAAAATTAATAAAGAGGTTAATTGTCAAAGAGTTATGGGCCCCTATTTAGAAAAACCTTTTTTAAATTTGAGGGTTTCACCATTAGGTCTTGTACCTAAAAAGTCTAAATCAGCTTGGCGATTAATTCATCACTTGTCGTACTCAGACAAAAAATCTAATTCAGTTAATGCTGGTATTTCTGACGAATCTGCTGCAGTACATTATGCAGGCATTAATGAAGCCATTAATGAAATTAAACAACTGCGTAGCCGCAATTATCAAGTTTTCCTATCCAAAACCGACGTTAGATCGGCCTTTAGAATCCTTCCAGTTAATCCGACAGATTATGAATTATTAGGTTTTAAATGGAATAATAAGTTCTGCTATGATTGTTGCCTCCCAATGGGATGTCAGACCAGTTGTAAAATATTTGAAGAGTTCAGTACTGCTTTAGAATGGATAGCATTGACGAAATTAGGTATCACTTCAATGGTGCATATTTTGGATGATTTTCTGATCATTGAGAAATCGAAAGAGGATGCAATTTCCAAACTCAAGGCGTTCATCAATTTATGTGAAGACTTGGGGGTACCCTTATCAGCAGAAAAGACTGAACTCCCCTCTCAAACTATGGATTTTGTGGGCATAACATTGGACGTAATTAAACAAGAAGCTCGTTTGCCACTGGATAAGATTACAAAATGTCGATATCTTCTGGAAAAGTTCTTACATATGAAATGTTGTACATTAAAAGAACTGCAATCACTTATTGGAGTCTTGAATTTTGCTTGTTCTGTTATTCAACCAGGACGTGCATTTTTGAGAAGGATGATTAATTTAACAATGACTGTATCTGATTCTCAAACTCACGTTTATCTAAATCTGGAGACAAAAGATGACATGAGAATATGGCTTCAGTTTTTAGATTCTTTTAATGGGAAATCAATGTTTTTAAATGAAAGTTTCATGTCAAGTTATACATTGGAACTTCACACTGACGCTGCACAATCTAAAGGCTATGCAGGCATATACAGGTCAAAATGGTTTTATGGTCCATTCCCAGAAAACTGGAAAAACATCAATATAATGACCTTGGAGTTTTACCCTATCATCTTAGCAATTGAGTTATGGGGGCCATTGTGGAGAAATCACTCTATACTATTATTCACTGACAATGAAGCACTGGTTTCTGTGATTAATAGACAGTCAACATCTGATTGTCAAGCAATGAAAATGGTTAGATACATGGTTTTAAGATGTTTGCAATTTAACATATTATTTAAAGCAAAGCATATACCCGGAAAGAAGAATATTTTTGCAGATTGCCTTTCTCGTTTACAGGTAGAACAGTTTTTGAAAATAGTCCCAGCTGCTCAACCCAAACCGTGCTTAGTTCCATATCAATTCCAGCCACAGAACTTTTGGAGTACGTTACAATCTTAGCAAATGCAGCTCTAGCTCCATCAACTCAAGCTACTTACAGCCGCGCATGAAAAACTTTTGACTCTTTCTGTACAGAAATAATGAACCAAAGTCTGCAGCCACCAATATCTGTAGCTACAATTTCATTATTCATTGCCCACATGTTTAAAAAATCATATGCTCCTAGTACAATTTCAACATATCTATCCGCCATAGCCTATGTGGACAAAATGATGTCAATGCCTGACAACACTCGGTCGTTTTTAGTTGAAAAATTAGTTACAGGCACACATAGATTATCAAAAACATTTGATAGCCGTTTCCCAATTACAATTCCTATTCTAAACAAGTTGTTACATAGTATAACATTAGTTATCAAGTGTACATATGATCAAGTTTTTTTCAAGGCAATTTTCTTATTTGCTTTTTCAACTTTCTCTAGAGTTGGAGAGTTGGTGACAACAAAAAATGCCCCAAATGATAATGTTCTGCTATTGCATGATGTTTCATTGTCTTATGTACAGGGCAAAGCTGCAGAAGTTCAGGTTTTCTTCTGCATTTTAAGCATAACGTTAGAGGAATGCCAAAGACTATTTCGTTTTCACATGGTACCGCAATGGAATCAGCAGTCGTAGCTATGGTTGGGTAGCTTAAAGTGGGACCCTATTCCGTACCCACAGAACCATTGTTTTGTTCTGTTGATACCACTCCATTACATTGTCCAGACTTTGACAGAATTTTACATAAATGCCTAGCATCTTGTGGTCTGGATAGTTCGAGATACAAAGGACACAGTTTCCGCATAGGAGCAGCATCTGATGCTGCCGAGAGAGGCTTATCCGATTCACAAATATGCTCTATGGAACGTTGGAAGTCTAACGCATTTCAAAAATACATAAGATCCCATTTAAATTGATAGGCATTTTTGGTACCTGCTTGGGCCGGTACAATTATTTTTATAGGAATATATACAAATTTTTCAGCATCTCTGCGTTACTTGCTTGGGCCGGTAATTGGCAATCAATACGAATTTTATTTTTGGTAAATCTCCAGTTAGTGTGTCATCATATAATAAACATATCATTTTATGCAATAGCACTTATAAAAGATAAAAGGTTTCAACGCATGAAGCTATGTTATTTTAACAATACTTAACTGCTTGGGCCGTTAAGTTTTCAATGCCAATTGCATGCTATATTTTTGCATAATTAACTATAATGCATACATTAACATTAATACATAGATGTTTGTTTGTGGCTCTAATATCTATTTAGTTATGCACGATAGATTGTTGTGGAAGTTTGTATTGTCATTATTTGCTTACAAGGACTTTGTCTGTTAACATAACAGTACTTGCTTGGGCCGGTATTGTATTTATACTTGTATGGTTCAATTGGAACTAATTACAGGCATTAAGCTCAAAGCTTTATTTTCTGCCAAGTGCTTGGCCTTTGTGGGGTAGGAAAGATTTATTTTATTGCATCTTTCCTGGTGGCTTAGTTGACCCCTTTTCTAGGCCAAGCTATTGTATTATGTAATATGTTATGTAATATGTTATTAGTGTTTTTATGTATTTTCATTCATTATTATCGTGTTGTACAGATGTATGTATATTGTGTATTTTGATATGAAAGAATTTTTTACGAATAAGTAAAAATTTTGCAATTTACTTTCTAGTTTCTCCATTCATTTATACATTGCCCATACGATATCAAAAAGAACTTTTCGTCGAATTCTGACACTTACATCATATCAGATGGTTTGTTACGGTTGTAGGAAGATAGCATAAAGGCAAGTTATTTTAATAACTTATTTTATGCAGATAACGGAAATCTTTAGTTTTATTCTAATTTAATTTTTGCCTTTCCCTTTGGGGAGCCCCTGCACTAGATCTTGTGTTGCAGTATTTACACTACACGTCACAGTTTTACACATTCTTGATAATCAACACGATCGATATTTATGTAAACAAGATTTTATTTGGGATTTTATCAATTTTCCCTCCCTCCATCCCCTTTTTTCAACTCCTTTTCTTAACTTAGAAATTTGTTGTTTTGTCTAACTATGACATTTTTGGCTTGGCTTAGTTAACCCCTTTTCTAGGCCAAGCTATTGTATTATGTAATATGTTATGTAATATGTTATTAGTGTTTTTATGTATTTTCATTCATTATTATCGTGTTGTACAGATGTATATATATTGTGTATTTTGATATGAAAGAATTTTTTACGAATAAGTAAAAATTTTGCAATTTACTTTCTAGTTTCTCCATTCATTTATACATTGCCCATACGATATCAAAAAGAACTTTTCGTCGAATTATGACACTTACATATCAGATGGTTTGTTACGGTTGTAGGAAGATAGCATAAAAATTTTAAAGTCTGGAACATTAATACTCATCTTTTCTACAAATGTAGAACTACCATTTATTTCTATCAATTGTTTTGCAGTGAAAAATTGTTCAAGCAATGCTAGATTTATGGGATGGACAAGTGTAATATTATTTGACCTTTTTCATGAAGTAATTGAGGGGGGATAACTTAATAATTTAGTGGCAATTGAACATTGACAAGGAATATTCATAATGCAAAAATCACAACCTTCATGAAAAATTTGTTTTCCTGAACAATCTATTGACATTTGTGGGATTTTATATACAACTATTGCAGAAGATTTCAAATACATAATTTTCGGCATTATCTTGTTGTGTAAAAATCTAAAATCACACAATGATTGTACTTTATCTTTATCATTATTAAAAATAGATACTATACATGAATCTCCACTTACAGAAAATGATTGTAATAAAGGACAGTACATATTGTTATTGTAATTCTTGCATTTCATAATTTGTTGACTTGTAAGGGGTAAATATGTTTTCTTATCATTGGACAAAGCTAAATATTCAGGGGCATCTATTAATTGAGTAGCATGTAAGGAAGTGTTTACTGGGACTGGAAGAGCAGTGACTGAAAATAATTCAAATTTTGCCATTTTATATGCTATTGGGATTTTTATCATAATAAAAATATCAGATCCTTTTTTGGAGTATACAAAATTTTGTGATGAATAATAATAGTTTACATTTTTTTGAACAATATACTGGATATTTTTGATGCAATTGCATTTCAATTTGTTTTAAAGATTTTCTTAAAGTTGCTGGTTTAATCAACAAGGGAGATAATTTTCCTTCAACTAAACTGAAAATTCCTAATTTCAAATTATTTAATTTTTGTTTGACCTCTGTATTTATAGTAATGGTGTTTAAAATTGTGTTTGGTATGGTAAAAAATAATTTTTCAAGTGCCTTTGTGTTATTTCTTATAACATTTTGCAACAAATCATTTCATTAACAATGTTCGAAATTCTTTTATTTACTATTGACATAAATGAAGACTGGTGATCTGAGTGAATAGCCATTTCTTTGGTTAATTTTAAAGTTCTTGTTGTCAGGGCGTTGATATGCTGAGCTAGGAGTTTTACATCAGAAACAGTAGCTGTACCAAATATTGATTTGGATAATTCATCAATAAATCCTAAAATTGCCTTCTTTTTCCTATTATTATATTTGCTTTTAGTTGGAATTATGTTCTTCAAAGTGGTTATTGTTTGGTTAAGTTCTCTTGTTGTTTGCAGTTGGAGAATATTCAATTCATTTGCTAGCTTATTAAAATTTTCGCAAAAGTCTTTTCCTTTACAGGGACTTATCAATTTCATCTCTTTTTTAACGGGTAATCTTATTTGAAATGTATGCATCCAGACATCATTGCTAAAATGCACATTAGCTTGTTTTTCAAATAGGATTCCATAGTTCAACCGCAATATTGAATTTGCCTTAGATTGAGGTATGTTCAAAAGAACTGCCAGCATGAAAATAACTTTCAATGTTGTAACAAATGGTCTAAAGCTTTGTAGCACCTGTCTGGTCACCTACAACATATAATTTAAAGTTTGTTAAAGCCAAGTTTATATGAAGGGATCCTCTTCATTTAGCACTAATTTAAGGAACTTAAATTCTTATGGTCTTAACTAGTTCAAATTACTTTGTTATATATATGTGAACATTTAAGTTGTTATTGAAGTTATAACACACATTAGATTAAGGCATTTTACATTCAATTAAAATCAGGTTGATTTATCAAATCATAAAAAAAAAATCTTGTCTTTCTTTTTATTTAATTGCTTTCATTTTTATACTGGTTTCTTATTATACTTGATATTTATGTGCGCACATAATTCTTGTCAGTATCAAATCTCATGTTTTTATTTCATATATCGAGATGTTTTTGGTTGTTTTTATTTATAATATTCTTACGTACTAGCTAGTAATTGCAATTAATATCTCAAGTTTCCTCATATTTCTATTCATTTGTTTTTATTCTTTATAATTATACATCATATTCTATTTATGCCATATAAAGCTTATTTTCATTTGCTTTTTTTTTATGTATCCTATGTTTATTTATTCCATATTTGCTTTTGTAAAACAACTGCTTTGTTTCTTTTTTCTTAATTTGCCACTTTTGGTGTATTTTGTATAAAATTCTACTAGTAAACCTTCACCAATATCTTCTTCTGCGACCCATGTGGTCTTTTTATAACCAACCCACTTAACTCTATTATAATTTTTACCATTTCTTGTCTTTTTGGCAACTAATTTTTCTGCTAAAAATTCATTGTCATTATTTTTCTCTCACTATACCGGTATATGTTGTTCCTCTTTGTGAATTGCCGCATTATCTTAATTCATTTTCTACACCAATTAAATCACAGTCATTTTAAAAAGTATTTCATAACAATAGCTATAAAACTTTCTAATCATGCATAAGTATAGCGGTATGGATGATTGACTGATTAATTGGTTAATTAATTGGTGTTTAACTCCACTTTCAGCACACTCGTGCTATTTCGAGGCGGTCAGTTTATAATGGTGGAAGAAGCCGTAGTGCCCGGAGAAAACCACCGACCTTCGTAGAAAATCTGACAATTCTAGTCAATTAAGATTGGAGTGGAGTTACCTGCCTTCTTGTTCGGGATTCGAACTCACAACCTAAGTGTTGACAGGTTATAGTGATACAGTAGTTTGACTACTTAGACAACTCGGCCCCGGTATGGATGAAAGGAGATATGGGATGAACTTCAACTCGGTGCATTACATTTGCGCACAGCTTTTTATTACGTTTTCGTGCATTTATTCTACAGCTTCAACTAGACAGTAACCTGCAACATACAAATTTTCTTGGGATGAGGCTCATACATGTATATACACCTCCAGAATCAAGAACTGTAAACAGGGCTAAGGTACCGAACATTCATCTTTTTGGGGGCGAGGGGCATGTTTTTTTAAATGTTTGATTTGAAATTCTTGAAAAAGACATTATTTGTTTCAGAAGAGAAGCAAAAAATAAAATAGTTTGTTTTCATTGAAAATGTCTTTCCTATTTAGAAGCAGTTTCTTCTATAAGAAGTTGATCATAAATTTCAAGTATGTTAATTTTTTGTAAATGTTGCCTTACTAACCAGTTTAGCTATTCAAGTTGCTCTTTATATATTTCTTTACTCAAGATATTAATAAAACAAGAGGCTCATGAGAGCCTGATATCGCTAACCTGTAATTTCACGTTCAGGCATTTGACTTATTTGTAGATCTTACTTTGCTGAACAATTTTGTCATTTACACTATCTCTCTTTCTATAATGATATTAAAGATAATACATAACCCAAAACTGTAAAATTTCCTAAAAATTAACTATTTCTGGACAGTAACCCAACAATAAGTTGTCCTATTAGTCTGAAGATTACTTGACAGGTAGATCTAAACCTGTTTAACACTTGAACCTATGTCAGTTTTGCTCTTACTGCTTTAGTTTTTGGGATGAAGCCAAAAACTTCATTTGACCCCTATGTTCTATTTTTAGAAACTGCCGCTATTCTTTTGAATTGATCAACTCCCCGAATACAATCTATAAACTAGATACCCTGATAAGGAACATTCGATTAAAGTTTTTTTTAAGTATTTGGCCAAGTAGTTTCAGAGAAAAAGATTTTGAAAAAGTAATGAGACTCACAAAAAATGTAAAAAAAAACCTTTTAAGGACAATAACTCCTTAATTGACTATTTTGATCATGTTGATTTATTTGTAGATCTTACTTAGCTGAACATTTATTGCCATTTATGTTTTCTCTCGATCTATTATAATATTAAAAAAAAACAGTAAAATATAATAGAAATACACTATTTCCAACAGTAACCCAACAATGGGTTGTCGAACTTGTCTGAAAATTTCATAACAGATAGATTATGACCCATTTATCACTTTAACTCCTTTCACTTTTGCTCTTACTGCTGTAGTTTTTGAGATATAGGTCAAAAACTGCTTTTGTCTCCTATGTTCTATTTTTATCCATGGCGGCCATGTTTGTTGATGGATCAACACTTCGGTTACAATTTACAAACTAGATACCTTAAGAAACATTCAGTTAAAGTTTAGAAGTATTTGGCCCAGTAGTTTCAGAGAAGAAGATTTTTGAAAAAGTAATAGACTTGCACGAAAAAATGTAAAAACTAAACTTTTCAAGGGCAATAACTCCTTAAGGAGTCAATTGACTATTTTGATCATTTGACTTATTTATAGATCCTGTTTAGCTGAACATGTTTGTCTTTAATACTTTCTCTCTATCTATTATAATATTAAAGATAATAACCAAAAACAGTAAAATTTCATAAAAATGAATTATTTCAGACAGTAACCATACAATGGGTGATCCAATTGGTCTAAACAATTTATAACAGATAGATCTTGACTTATTCATCATTTTAACTCTGTCACTTTTTCTCTAACTGCTATAGCTTTTGAGATAAAAGCCAAAAACTGCATTCGACCCCTATGTTCTATTTTTAGCCATGGCGTCCATGTTTGTTAATGGATCAAAACTTCGGATACAATTTATAAACCAGTTACCATAAGGAACATTCACTTAGAGTTTAGAAGTATTAGGCCCAGTAGTTTCAGAGGAGAAATGTTAGCAAACACGATGAACACATTGTGTAAAATTGTCTTTAAAGAGCAATAACGCCTTAAGGGATCAATTGACAATTTTGGTCATTTAACTTACTTTGCTGAACATTTTTGCTGTTTACAGTTTATCTTAACTTCAGTAATATTCAAGATAATAACCAAAAACTGCAAAATTTCTTTAAAATTACCAATTTAGTGGCAGCAACCCAACAATGGGTTGTTCGGTTCGTCTGAAAATTTCAAAGCTGATAGATCTTGACCTATTGAACTTTTTTAGATTTGCTTTAAATAGTTTAGTTTTTGAGATATAAGCCAAAAACTGCATTTGACCCCTATGTTTTATTTTTAGCCATGGCGGCCATGTTTGTTGATGGATTAAAACTTCGGATATAATTTATAAACCAGATACCCTAAGGAATATTCAGTTAAAGTTTGAAGGTAATTGGCCCAGTAGTTTCAGAGGAGAAGATTCTTGAAAAAGTTTTGGGCCAGGTGAGCTAAAAAGACATAAAAATCGGCAAAGATCGGACATTGAAAGGGTAATGACTCCTGTAAGGGACCGGTCATTTGTAACCAAAAAAAGAGGGGATAGAAGGAAATTAAGGGGGCTTTGAATTTTGTTTTTGGAATTGAAAGATGGTATTCATTTTTTTATATTTAGAAATGTGCGGCCGTATAATGGTCTCGCCATGTCGTTGTCGTCCGAAGACATTTGATTTCCAGACAATACCTTGAGTATAAGTGTATAGATCTCTATCGAATTGTACCACAAGGTTCCATACCACATAAGGAAATTTGAGATTGATTTTTGGGGTTATTGTTTTAACTGATTAGGAATTAGGGGACAAAAAGGGACCAAAAACAAGCAATTTTCTTGTTTCAGAACAATTACTTGTGTATAAGTGTATGAATCTCTATGAAATTGTACCACAAGGTTCCATACCAAAAAAAAAAGAAAAAAAAAAAGAAAAAAAAGAAGTTTGGGATTAATTTTGGGGGTTATGGCCTAACCGTTAAAGAACTATGGGCCAAAAACAATACTATTCTAATACTGTATAAATTGCTTATTTCTTGACCAATTTCTATGGGGTTTAATTCAAAGTCTTGAAAAAGACTTTATTTATGTTTCACTGGTTTTAATAAGATCGATTCAAATTTAGATCGATTTGCAAAAAGCTAGTGTGAACGGGGTCTAATAGACGGTTCTTAAAAATTATTCATGTATGCATTGACCCAGGGTTCAATTTTCGAAAATGAGGCTAAGCTAGGCACCGGTATCGTCAATAATGGCTTCTCCAACATCATCAACAAGTAAACAAAGAGATGAATACTGTTGTGTGCCATTTTGTAATGGCAATGCAAGAATTAACAAAGAGCTGAGTTTTCATCATATACCATCAGAAAAGAAAATGCTAACAAGAAAACAGTGGATTGTTGCAATACGTAGAGATGAAGGTGATGTTTTCAAGGTAAATACTAGAAACACGTGCATTTGTTTACACTTTTCATAGAAGCCGATAATGTTCTTTAATATGTAATGCATATATATGCCTATCCCAATTTTCAATAATTAGTTTAAGACAGACTAAAATGTTATGTTCAGCAATATTTTTCTTTAACAATTCTTTTATTTAAGCCGTAAAACATCTGTATAAGTGTTCCATGTCAAACTGTTACCACATGTTGATAGCGATTTTTGCTTCATCATATCTATAGATATGTGTAATTAATTTATCCCATGTTGTTTTTATTACTGTGTGTATGAGACTGTAATAAAAATAATATGCATTTTGAACTTCAAACACGTCATCATGGTCATAGGGTATGAAAATAATGAAATGTACGTACGTAAACAACATCAACAATTTCATTCTCAACATTCTTTTAAAATTGTATATATATTACTTTTAAACACATTAGTAAATTGCAAATACTTTTATTGAAAAATAAAGAAAAAATAAACTTCTTGATTTTTTATTAATTTAATATTTTACTGGTCTGCATTTTAAACATGATAAGTTAAGAACAATGTTATACAAGAAAGAAACCTATTCATTTGTTTTTGTTTTCAGATTGGAGGGAATACAGTGGTTTGTTCCAAACATTTCAAAAAGGAAGATTACCGCTGGACTCCTAACAGAAAATGCCTAAAACCAGAAGCTGTTCCATCTGTCTTTGATTGGAAATTAAATGAAAGCAGCAGAAAGGCCCCTACACAAAGACAGTCCCTTTTCAAAAAGATGAAAGTTGACGATCGCGAGGATGGAGAGGAAATGGTTGTAGAGGAGAGTGTTTGTGAAGTTCACAATTCACAAAGTGAAGAGCATGAACATGAAATGTAAGTTATCAGAATGTTTTAATTCAAAATAAAAAAATATTAAATGTACAAACCCAAGTTTAACTTGAACTTACATGTATTATATGTATATAATTATTTTTAAAATAATTAAAAAGAAAAAAAAAAAAAAATATTTTACAAAATCAAAAGGAAACATAAAGTGTGCTTTAAAACTCCTTCTCCACTCCCCCTTTAATGTTAAGGAGTTTATGCCATTACTTAATATATTTATTTTATATTGACAGGAGTTGTGATTCTAATATTCATGCTGGTTGTCTTGAGAAAATTGAGAAACTGGAACATGTGATACAGCAAAAGGACTCTGAACTTAAAGACAAGACCTATGAGCTGGCAAATTTAAACCAGAAATTACAAATGGAACGGTTTGGAGTAACAAGATTTTCTTTTGACCATGAAATGATAGAGTTTTATACTGGATTTCCAACTTATGATTTATTTTTAATTTTCTATTCTGTAATCAAGCCTACTGCAACAAGAATGAAAACTGTGTATTATAAGTCTTCTGAGGAACCCAGCAATAGAGGACGTCCAAAGTCGATGGATCCTATTGATGAACTATTTATGTTTTTATGTAGGTTAAAGTGTGGTTTTCTGATTTAACATTCATGCATCAACAGTAAGCATAAAATAATTACTTGGACAAATTATTTGTATTTCATTTTGGGTAGCATTAATATCTGGCCTAGTAGGGGTAAAATAATGGAGCATATGCCACAAGACTTCAAACTTCTGTACCCTAATACTCGTGTAATAATAGACTGTACAGAAATTTTTACAGAAAGACCGTCTTCTTTAGCTTTGGCGTCAAAGACATTTTCAACGTACAAGAGTCACAACACCTGGAAAGGGCTGGTCGGAATAGTGCCACATGGTGCTATCACTTTCATTTCAGCTCTGTATTCTGGATGTATGTCTGACATAGAAATTACCAAGCATAGTGGACTTATTGAGTTATTAGAACCAGGAGATCAAATAATGGCGGATAAAGGATTTATTTTAAATAAATTACTGAAAGATACAGGTGTATCAATAGCAACACCACACTTCCTCTGCAGTGATGGACAGTTTACACCATCACAAATTGAGGACAATCAAAAAATTGCATCATTGAGAATACACGTTGAGCGTCACATAAAGCGGGCTAAAGAATATAGACTTTTACAGTATACAGTCCCACTTTCATTAGCTGGATCTGTGAATCAGTTATGGACTGTTGCTAATCTATTGACTCTGTTCAGAAGACCATTAATTAAACAAAAAAACTAAATCATCACTTATTAAAAGTTGGTATTTCATTTATACATACAGTGACATAATTTAGTTCAAGAAATAAGTGTGGAAAAACAAATCAAGTTTGTCTTTTGTAGCTTCCCAAAATTCACTATCAAAATAAACTGTCTCCAAATGTGAATCATTTTCAAGCCAAACAAAAAAGTCACACCAGTCTAATCCTGTAACTGCCATTTGCATCTGTATTTGATAATGATAGTTATCATTTTTTTTCAATTTTAGCTCCCCGTCTATTATATGAAGACATTTGACGCTTAATAACTGGTCAGTGTTAGGACATTTTATTTCCAACAAACCATGTGGTTGATTTCTATCAGGTGCATATACTTTTCTGTCTGGGGTAGCTGCAAGCCAGTGACACCAGGGATTTACAATCACACCACATGGATATAAGTTGACATTGTCATTCATCACCTTGCTATAGGCTTGTGTTGCAGTAACCTCACATTCTATTCCACGTTTCATAGCTGCTGTCTGAACATGTCTGGTTGATTGCAAGCGTTCAGCAAGTTTAGCCCCATCAGCTCTTCGCTTGGCTATTTCTCCTGCATGTGATGCTGTGATACGGTCACGTCTTATTTTGTGCCATTTAGGATCATTTGACTGAAGACGTGTTCCTTCCTCAATTTCTTTACTTTCCAGTGGTGTAACCTTCAAGGAATCATACTTTTTTAACTGATCCTTCATGAGGACAGTTTCAAAATTGTTAATCATGACATTTTTCAATGGTAATTCTGGAAATGAATTATTATCCATTAAGTTGAGGAGGTAGTCACTTGCCATTTTTTGTTGATAACTGAGAATGCTTCCTTTAGGGAATTTTCCAAATTCAGTTTGAACTAATTCTGTCCTGTGTTCTGTCACCACAGTGTCAAACAAAATGTCCATATCTTTAACTTGGACCAATAAGTCATTTAAATTGATAGCTTCGTTCCCAGGAATTGGATTGTATAGTGTAGACTTTATTCCCTTTGTAGCACGTTGGGGATCCTCACGGTCATAACCCTGAACAACGATATTATCAGCTTTTTCACCATGTAATTTCTGGCCTCGTGGAACATGCCATGTCTGTGGTAACGATGTTTTAGCAATATCTGTTGGAATTAACTTCATTTTCAATGATTTGTAGTGTGCAAGTTGGTAAAGAAGGGCTGACACATGTCCACAGTAACCACTTTGTCCAATTGTACATGTACAGAATGAATATTCAATCTGCCCTCCATTTATCAGGATCTATGAAATAATTTTACATGTATTAGTTTAATGCATATTTTATTTAACAGTTATATTATTCTCATATGCATGTGTTGATTAATATGTAAAGTACTTTATTATTGTATGAAATTGTTTATTTGCAAAATAAAGTTGATATTTATATATTATGTTTACATACAACAAGTGAAATAAAATGTGTGCCTACCTTGACATCATGTGGAGACTCGTTTTTTCTTTGTGATCTAAAGCATTTTCCCTTGACCAAACACCCGGTTTCGTCAGGATGCACTGTGAAAAAAAACATACATCTTTTTATACATAACACTTATGAAATTTTACATATATAACTATGTCAACAAGTTTAATTATCCGTTACTAATAATAATATTCTTTCTTTAAAGAGGGTTCATGCATGGTTGCTACTCTACAATTATTCAGCTGATTTATAAGTGATTATCAAGATCAAGCTACGGAGTTAATTATCCAAATAAATCAGCAGTCTGAAGTCTAAAATAATAAGAATGTGAATAATGATTTCTACTGCACAAATAATAGTCAAAATTTATAATTTGCTGGTAAAATAATGGTTTGTGTAAAGACAATATTTCTCACGTGCACCTCGTAAACAAACATAAAGATTGACCTTACCTGACACAGAATGTACGTATTCCTCGCTGTAATATTTGAATCCTTTTGTCATTTGTTCTTTTCCTGAGCTTTGGCTGTGTTTTCTTATAAACTCTTCCACAAAAGCAAATGATATCTCTGGTAAATGTGAAAGATCTTTTGATGAGGTTCCGTCAGTTGTTGATGCTGCCATATTGTTTACAAATAATTGCCTAGCTTAGCCTCGATTTCGAATTTATATGAATATTCATTACAATCTTATTAAGAACGGTCTATATACTGAATCTAACCGTGTAATTAGATTTTTGAATTTTGATTGATGGGCTCCGTTTTTAAAATGGTCCAAAATTGAGGTCCAAAAGGTCCAAAATTAATCTTTGTTTAATTTCATCAAAAATTGAATTATTTGGATATGCCAAATCTAATCGTGTATATAGATTTTTTTATTTTGGGCCTCGTTTTCAAATTGGTCCACATTAAGGTCCAAAGGGTCCTAACTAAACTCTGTATTATTTAAAAAAAAAGAATTCTTTGGGTTCTTTGATATTCTGTGTCAGAAACCTATGCTGAATCTAAACATATATACAGATTTTGGATATTGGACCATATACTAGGTAAATGTCGAATTCAACTTTTTAAGATCTTAGACCACATTCATTCTGTGTCAGAAACCTATGCATGTCGAATTCAACTTTTTAAGATCTTAGACCACATTCATTCTGTGTCAGAAACCTATGCATAGGTTTCTGACACAGAATGAATGTGGTCTAAGATCTTAAAAAGTTGAATTCGACATTTACCTAGTATATGGTCCAATATCCAAAATCTGTATATATTTAACCATAATCAAAATTTAGAGCTGTAGTAAGCTTGAATGGTGTGTTCAAACTTGCCCCAACATTTACTACCGGGCGTTAGGAAAACAGCAATCAATCAACAATTTTCAGTTTATTATTGTTAAGTGTTTTCCATGCTTTTTCAATCTGCATGGTAACGTTTTACCCATCTTTTCATTTCGATTTTCTCTAGCTTTAAGTCAAGATGGTGTACATATAACATCAACAGCAAAATGTTCTCGAAAGTGAATTCAGGAAAATATGGACAGCAACTCAACGACAACAATATCCAAAAGACATCTAGAGATCTGTGTTAAGCTCTTAATCGTCTCCAGTCTAAAAAATTTTGAAAAATATTGAACAGACACTACCAAAGATCTATCAACTACACCAACAAAACCCATTGATATGACATTAGACCAACTGACGAGGTTTCTTACAAGCACATGTATATAAATAAGGAGATGTGGTTTGATTACCAACTATCCACCAGAGACCAAAAGGACCTGGGTGTAAGCAACTATAGGTAACCGTACGCATGGTATGACCTTCAAACAAGAGCAAAACCCATACTATATTGTAAGCTATGAAAGACAGTTTACACGTCTTTTGAGATAGCAATCCTCTTTCTTTTAATCTCAATCAATTGACAAAAAAGTACAAAAAGAGAACATACAATAATAATGAGAACATGAAAAAGTACCTAACAATAACTTAATAAAAAACGACACAAGAAAAAAAAACCAGAACTCAAGCAAAAGAATGTCTTTAAAGGACAGGATTGCTTGTCCTTTTATTTAATTTGGCTTGCAGATATTGCCGGTAATAGAGTAACCCGGATGACAGAAGAGGAAACGACTAATTATTAAAATTTACTCGTGAAGTTGAGGAGAGTCATAAACATATAAAGGATCATCTGTTATATCTGCAATCTTCGTCCCGTTCCTGTGTAGTTCTACTTTCATTTCACTGCCTATAAAACAGTTGTAAAAAAATAGAATCATAAAAACAAAATAATAATATATGAATAAAAGGAAATATTAGGTAAATGTCGCTCAGACAGCATCACAACAACAAAAATAAACCAAATAATAATTATATCTAAAAGGTGACATACAGTCTTCAACAACAGATGCCTATAAAATTTGCCAAGCTCTAAACCTCCCGGAGTCTAAAAAAAGAAAATACCGAAGATCTGCAGTCAACATTCAACATCTTAATCTACAGACAATAATATGATATAAAACGACAACTGACGAGGTTCCTGACTTAGGACAGGCACATACTAGTACTCATATGGAGGGAAAAAACTAGCCCACTGAGACTATGAATCTCTCTACTCTAATAAGCAAAAGGTACACAAAAGAATATAAAGGGTTATATCTGTATATACCAGCTTTGATAAGTGTTTGGTATTACTATAAATTTTCACTTTTTCGAACTATGAACATCAAAATTATTTATTTTGTAAAAATGTTTCCTTTCTCCTTTTAAACTGTATACCTAACAACAAAATTATATTTATTTACCTGTGTATAATATTTTTGTAAAGGGCGGATTTTTGTTTAAGGTTATTGTTGTTTTTCTGAAATTGTTTAACATTTCACAGCGGTATAATACTGTTACTTTAATTATTCATCCCTTATTTTATTGATTTTGTATTTACATTGTATCATAGATCAAATTTATTCGTTCAGTGTATGTTCACTTGTTTTAATATGTCTTTTAATTGAGTTAAGCCATTTCAATTGATATTTTATAGTGTGTCTTTCTATGTTGTGATGTTACACTATTGTTTCAGATAAGGGTGAAGGTTTGGTACCATTATAACGTTTAAACCCGCTGCAATTGTTTGTGAAAAATACTACATGTAATAAACAATCTATCATTTACTAGAAACACTATTCATCCTTCAAACACAAACGATATATAAATGGATTCTCGACGTCCAGTAAAAAATACGTTAATCATATATTCCAAGACGGAAACATGTCTTCTACACTAATACATTTAAAACAATAGGAATATAGCTCGTCGACTCTTGATAGCCAAACCATGATATGTGTTATATTCTTATCTCAATGTCTAATGATATAGAACATAAATAGGGAACGGTGTCACAAAACGGTAATAAGCTTCAGCTCCAAGTTTTGTGACTGTTGACCTGTTTACGAGAAAAGGTCATCAAAGAAGCAGACGTAAGGAAAACAGCAAAAAGCATTAAAACATTGCTCAATGCTTTGTTTAAAAAGACTGAAGTTACCAAAGCGGCATTCAAAACTCACAAGTCAAAAAGAAACTGACAAAAACCGAAACCGACAAAAAGACAAACAGCAGTCTACAAACCAGTACACAGAAACTAAAGACTGAGCAACATGAACCCAGCTAAAAACCGGGAGTGATCTCAGGTGCTCTGGAATGGGAAGCAGATTCTACTCCACGTATGGCACCCATCGTGTTGCTCGTGGTAAGTGCAAATTCGGTGATAAGTTTGAACGGTGATGCCACAATCGAGGAAAAGAGGACGGGATTGCAGTATCGACAATTGGAACATATCAGTGGTCATCTGTGACTCAGATATTCCACATATGGAGGTATTTGTAATATGCTATGACTGAATGCTGATACAAGTATTAACAACATGGTCATTTTCGATTAAACAACAAGTATACTTATGACTGAACATACAAAATAGATAATGCAGATGTTCATCTGAATTATAATTTGATATAGACGGTTACCGTAATAAAATCCTACAATATATTAATTGTATACAATTATTTTGTATTCATATCTTATGTTAAAATCTAAAATGAATACATTCTAGATGGCGCTGAAATCACGGCATTTGACATTTGTGTTTATGCTAAATAATGACCTAACATTATTACTGTCAATTTGAATTTGCTCAACACGATTTTTAGTAATCAATGGTTTGGATCAATAAAAAAATATGGTAACGGTGAATAGTCGAATACCACTAGTGCCCATTTCCCACTCGGGTATTCATTCACTTGGTTAATTCTTCCGCATCATGATTCATTAGACACAATTTCGACTCGGGGTCAACTGCTTATTATCTAATTTTGTAAGTTTTAATATGTACTTATAGATTAGATTGTTGGTTTTCCCGTTTGAATGGTTTTACACTAGTAATTTTTGGGGCCCTTTATAGCTTACTGTTCGGTGTCAGCCAAGGCTCCGTGTTGAAGACCGTACTTTGACCTATAATGGTTTACTTTTTTTAAATTTTGACTTGGATGGAGAGTTGTCTCATTGGCACCCATACCACATCTTCTTATATCTATTATATACGTTAATGACACGTAACTAAATTTCGGCACACTTTATCTTCTTAATTTTACTGCTTATATAATTAACCCGAGAAAAGATACTGGAATGCGTCGGCTTTTGTCGCCGAAAACAATTTGTCCTTTGTTTGAAATTCACAGTTTCAAATAGCATGCCTTGTTCAACATCAAATTGTAATAAATGGTTATCGTGTGTTTTAGTATAAATCAGACCTGTGTTTTTTTTCTTTTGGCTTGTTTCACATTTTGTCACCCGGGGCCTTTTATAGCTTACAATACGACGACGAGTGTCTTTTTAAGGACCTTGACTACCAATGAGGGTCTTGTTCGGTATGAATTTTGCAAATAGTTGAAGGAAGTACGGTGACCTGTATATCTTCTTTTGGATATCCAGTTATCAATCAGATTTTTGATGATTACTGACTGAAGTCAACATCATTGTCCGTTATTCATTTGTGAATAGTTGTCTCATTGGCAATCATACAATATTTCTTTATTTTTCACCGAAAATTACCCAAAAATTTCATATAACTTGAAAAATTGGTTAAAAATGAAAAATATGACATCTGCAGATTTAGTTAAATAAATTTACGCTTTCTCGGTTTTAATGAAAATCAGCTATCTTTTACGGCACCGATTATTTCGGTACTGCTACTAAACCTCTGTTAAAAGTGCTAATATCAGTTTCTCTAATGATTTAGTTGAAAACTCCGGTATAACATTCAAAATAGATGTGTCGGAAAAACGTAGGCGACAATTTCATCACTGCATGGTTAATCCAATTTATAACGGATTTAAATGCACAAAGAATAGTTGTATAAGTCAATGATATAGCAACTATACAACACAAAAACAAGAGAAGAACATCTTATTGCCAACATAAGAACTTTCACTATAAAATACATCAAACTTCAACGTTATATTCAGTATTTGAAACCTACTTTCATATACACTTTTGAATTTAAAAATAATAATTTGATAGACGTGCAGTGATGTGCAATGCCGTGGAGAATGAATTTAACGGTTCCTGCTTGAGTGTCAAGGTTAATATTTAACTAAGCGGTGAAATACTTGTTATAATATTTTTTATAATAATCCTTGTCAGTATTATTTATTGATCTGATGAACATTGTGTTAATCATTAGATTGATGAAGAAATCAGCTGATTTCAAGCTTGTAGTTTTGAATACTAGTATTTTAGTTACCGACTATCGCTAACGAGTTTTTACACAGCGGGAAGATAAAGCAATTGTGCTTTGTATACAACACATGCGTGCTTTTATTATGCCATGAACAATAGGAGACAGTCAATGAGACAGCGACCCAATGACAAAAAATCACCAAAAAAAAAATCCTACCTAACCTACGGTTTGCAAAATTGCTCCCTGTCTAAAGAAGTTGTGAATATACTCTTAAAGACCTGCCCTCTACACAAGAGTGTATATATCAAGATGTAACTAAAAACAACCACTGACTTGGGAAAGGCATATGAGAATGTGACGGGGTAATTACTAGTTTGTAGATTTTTAATTAAACTTTTTCCCATTAATCTCGACCTCGATATGTCATACTTATTTGTATTAACATGAATCAGGCTGTTCGTTTTATCTTTTGAATTAGAAAATCTTATAGATCTAAAGTTTCTACATATTTCTACATATCTGTTTTTCAAATGTGTTTGTTTGAGCGTTCCAGATGAAAGATGTATCGGATTTAATTTTGTAAATGCATGAAATATTTGTCACTGAACATTGAACAAGCAGGTATCAATCTATCTTAATGTTCTTTATCACTTAAAGAATTAAAAACAAATGGCAGACGTCAGAAAGTCCATGTTCAATTCATTCGCAGCTGTTTACGACTCGGGGCTTGACATATTTGTATTGTTGAAGACCGTAAGGTTAACTGTAGAAGTCTCTTGTTTCTGTGTCGTTGTGTTTCTGTCTCTGTCGAATACCTAACATCTCCTTTAATGCAGACATTGCAATTGCGCCATTTTTTTTAAATACAGTATTTCAATTGCGCCACAAGGTTAAATTTTATTTGCGCCAAAAAAATAAATACTGCTTCTTCTCTATATTACAAGTAACATATAATGGGAAAGTTTAAATATACATTGAAGCATGAATACGAGGCTCGTTATACCCCTTCCCCCTTACCCCTTGGTAATTAGATGAGTTCTATTTTTTAGGTTATCTAATGTATTGAAAAACTTGCAAAGCCAGAATCACAAACGATGTGGACAGCATAATCAGTATGAAGACATTGAATGAATACAACCACGGAGTAGAAAAGCAGAAATTTAAGTCGATTCTCAGCAATCTCAGAAATTAAGAAACAGAGTTGGCAAAACATTTGGTGACAATTCTGAAAGAATATCATCAAAGATTATTCTGCTTTACCGAAAAAAAGAGCGGATGTAAATAATTCATGAGGAATATATATATATAAAATTGAGAATGGAAATGGGGAATGTGTCAAAGAGACAACAACCCGACCATAGAACAGACAACAGCAGAAGGTCACCAACAGGTCTTCAATGCAGCGAGAAATTCCCGCACCCGGAGGCGTCCTTCAGCTGGCCCCTAAACAAATATATATACTAGTTCAGTGATAATGAACGCCATACTAAACTCCAAATTGTACACAAGAAACTAAAATTAAAAATAATACAAGACTAACAAAGGCTAGAGGCTCCTGACTTGGGACAGGCGCAAAAATGCGGCGGGGTTAAACATGTTTATGAGATCTCAACCCTCCCCCTATACCTCTAGCCAATGTAGAAAAGTAAACGCATAACAATACGCACATTAAAATTCAGTTCTAGAGAAGTCCGAGTCTGATGTCAGAAGATGTAACCAAAGAAAATAAACAAAATGACAATAATACATAAATAACAACAGACTACTAGCAGTTAACTGACATGCCAGCTCCAGACTTCAATTAAACTGATTGAAAGGTTATGTCTTGATCATATGAATACCAGGCACAATCCTTCCCGTTAGGGGTTTAGTATCATACCATCATAACATATATGAGAAGAACATAACCCGTGTCATGCCAACAACTGGTTTTTAAATAAATGTGTTTAGTGCCGATGCAAAGACCCTATAAGTGAATCAATATTAACGCCAAAATATGCAATCTTTAATGACCTGACAACAGTATCGTAACTATATCCCTTCTTAATAAGTCTATTTAAAGGTTTTGTTAGCTTCAGAGGTGAATACTGACATTTTTGTGCTTTATAAAGAATATTTCCATAAAAAATTGGATGTGAAATACCTGAACGTATAAGAAGTCTGCATGTTGAGCTATATTTACGAATGATGTCCTTATACCGATGATAAAATTTAGTAAATGTTTTGACTAGTTTGTGATATCGAAAACCCTGGTGTAATAATTTTTCAGTAATACATAAATTTCTCTCGTTAAAATCTAAAACATTGTTACATACACGAGCGAATCGTACAAGTTGAGATATATAAACACCGTAAGATGGTGACAAAGGAACGTCACCATCTAAAAATGGATAATTAACGATAGGAAATGAAAAATCATCTCTTTTATCATATATTTTAATATTAAGCTTTCCGTTAATGATATAGATATCAAGATCGAGGAAAGGGCAGTGGTCATTGTTAGTATTAGCTTTATTTAAAGTAAGTTCAACAGGATAAATTTCTTTAGTATACATACTGAAGTCGTCATTATTGAAAGCCAAAATATCATCCAAATATCTAAAAGTATTATTAAATTTGTGTATCAGATGTTGTTTCGATGGGTCTTTGCTGATTTTTGTCATAAATTGTAACTCATAGCAATACAAAAAAAGGTCCGCAATAAGTGGTGCACAGTTAGTCCCCATTGGAATTCCGATAACCTGACGATATACGGAATCTCCAAAGCGAACAAAAATGTTATCTAGTAAAAATTCAAGGGCATATATAGTATCAAAGCATGTCCAATTGACATGGGTTTTTTTTTGTTTATTGCTACTAAAAAATGACCTAAAAGAGTTTGAACATATATATTCACATTCTGACTTTTTAAATGCCCATTTAATTAGGTGTGTGAATTTTTTCTTAATGAGAATGTGAGGCAATGTGGTATATAGGGTAGAAAAATCAAAACTTTGAACAGATTCAAAATCACCAATATATGCATGTAATTTATCAAGTACTTCCAACGAGTTCTTGACACTCCAAAAGTAATTAATTCCACTATTTTCGAAGGCCTTATTTGAACAATTTATTATCAGGTTTTTGATTGTACCAAGTGTACTGGTAAGAAGAATAGACAATTTAGAAGTGGAACAATTGCTTGAAGACGAAATGAATCTATATTTGTAAGGTGTTTTGTGTAGCTTCGGAAGCCAATACATAGTTGGGACTTTCATTGTATTTGGTTCTGCTTGTAAAGCGGTAGCTAAAAGTTTATGTTTGTTACAGATGTCGTTTTCTGAAAATGGAGTCAGTTGGAATGTTGGTGAATTGGTGATTTCTTTTTTCAGAACCTCAATGTAAAATTTACGTCAAACAATAATAATATTATTATCAGCTTTATCGGCCGGGACAAAAACAAATTCCTTGGCTAGTTCTTTTAGTTTATGTTTGATACGAGAAATAGGTTTATTGTGGTTATTGTTAAGAGTAAAATGTTCTTTAAAATGATGAATACGTATATCAACTATGTTCATTACTGAATTAAAAAAAGAGTCCAAAGATTTTTTGTCAGCTTTTTCCCGTTTTATCCATTTCAAACAGTAAGTATGGAGTGAGTCGTGGATGATATTACGACACTCATTCCAATTAATAATTGACGGGGGACGATATTTAGGTCCTTTACTGAGGAATGATTTTAACTCTCGGTCTTGAACGATGTTAAGATCTCCTGTTATAACATGGGAAATGGGTCCATAAATGTATTCGGAATTACTGCAATTACATGAAGTAGGTGTATTTTCACTGATATTAACATCTTTACACAATTGGCTATAATTAAAACAAATTACCGGGTAGATTTCTTGTAAATATAACAAATAAGAGGGAGCTCAGTATTATCAAAATATCCCGGAATTTGTTCTTTATATATATTATATTATTTTATACTATTTACCTGACTGTATTGTTGGCGCAAATGAAATGTTTTATTTTGGCGCAAAAGAAATATGGTTTGTTGCGAAAATGATGGATTTTTTTGGCGCAAAAGCAAAACACCTGTAAGTAATATGTCAGTGATTAAACACAAGACCTAAATAAACATAATGTATGTCATGTGTCAACAGTTAAAACCATTTTCATCCGTTTCAGTTTCTTTCAATTTTTCGGTATTATCATACTTTAAACACTTGACAATAGTCTATTTGCCATTTACCGAAATGATTTTGTTAATACACACTTACTTTTAACACGAGTTATTTCTCTTTTCCAATTATAGACTGGTTTTATACAGGACAATGTTGTCCATGCAAAGCATTATAAGTTGATAGTGATATATAGGCGTTTCACCTATTTTTCAATAGAAAATAATTATTGATATATTAAAGTTTTGAGCTTATACAAGATTAAAATTAATTCAAAAATTTGAAAAACTTAAGATTACACTACTACACACATTATACACACAGATAAATTTTCTCTTTCCGCTAGCTCCTTATGTACTATTAAAGGGAAACAACTCATACAAATGGATCTCCAATTAGAGTGTCAATTACGGAATTGGCAAATATACTATTCATTTGGGTTGACTTTTAATCGTTTTGTCTTTAAAACATCACTAAAACATAAGACAGAAACCACATGCAAGCAACATCACCATCATTGTCAGGATGCTGATTAGCATAATTTCGTTCCAGTAATCCGTGATTCAGTACTTTTTTATGATTTATAACAACGTTAACTGTTCTAAAATTTTCTGTTGATGAATTAAGAAATTATTAAGAAACTAAGGTTCCAACTCCCTCAGGCAAAGTCAAACTTAGACATATTTGGCTATTCTTTTTATATTCCTATTGGTCATATACTGCACACGTTTCTACGTACAAATGTCTATATCCCTGGATTTCAAATGTTGAAATTTGAGCGATCCTTGTGAAGTTAAATCCAGAAAAGCGCTTCGGCATCTCTGAAACCTCCATGTTGAAATCTTCCCAAAAAATTTTACGGACGCCAACACGACTTGGTTGACCTTTATTGACTATCTGTTCACAAATGACGAATAAAATGTTCCAATGTAGTTACCACAACTCTGTCCTCTTTTCATCGATTGTGACCTTCCGAATTTGACTTAACACCAGATTGTATACACTTGCATGAGCAACACGACGGGTGCCACATGTGGAACAGGATCTGCTTACCCTTCTGGAGCACATGAGATCACCCCCAAATTTTTTGGTGGGGTTGATGTTGCCCAGTCTTTAGTTTTCTATGTTGTTTTGTGTATACTGCTGTTTGCCTTTTGGTTGTTTTTCGTTTGTTTTGCAATGACATTGTCAGTTTGTTTTCGAATTAAGAGATTGAATATCCCTTTGGCATCTTTGGCATCTCTTCTATCAAGTATCAACATATTTTCTATCTTAAACCACTTAATCATATTTTCATCATTTGAACGCATATGATATGCTGCACTATGCTATCATAATTATTTCTGCCACAGCCAAATACAGTCCAAAGATACTTAATATGTACCTATGAGGGTCTGGCTGGGGTCTTTCATTTCTGTATTCTTTAATTGTTTAAACCATTTTTCTCTATTCTTTATTATTCTGACCCATGATTCTCTATCCTTTATATTTCAGCACCCCATTATTCTATTTTCTTTATTTTTTTGCCTATTTTTCTCTATTCTTTATATTTTTTGCCCTTTATTTTGCACGTTTGGCCCATTAGTCTCTATTCTGTAATCCTCATCCAGACCCTCACTTATCGGTGGACGTCACAACCAATGGGTTTAGCAGTGGTTTGTGTTTATATACCAAAAAAAAAAAACTTAGTTAGCAGTGTGTGGTAAAGTGGCACTTGAAATATATTGATATAGTAAAGTGTTTTGATTAAGAAAAGAAAGAGATTTGCAGTTCGTTTTCTGGTCAAACCTATTAAAAATTAAGTTTGAAATGAAAAAAAAATCTATTTTAAAAATTTATCAACTAGTTTCAGAGTCATACAGACAGAAATTCAAGGCAAATGGGGCGTTAAACGTATGTAGAATCAGCAATTGGAAAGTAACATTTTTCTCGAAAAGGGTAAAGACAAAGAGATGTAAACAAAAATTGTGAAGAAATTATTAAGCTCTTTTAAAGGATTTATAGAGGATCGTAGTCCCTTTTTTAGGGATCTGTGTCACAGAGGATAATGCCAATTAACAGCCTGTTCGAAATTTTGCATGATAAGGGTCTTTTTGATTTCGTTTATTCAAGGTGATCGGCATGTATCACAGAATGTAGAATTATGTGTATGCACTGCTACTGTACATATCAGTTTTCTTAAGAATCTAGACCTGTTACTGTAAGTTTTCTGCCAACTCTTTTTGTAGCTGGAATTTTTTTCTGATGCAAGATAATGATAAGCTCTCGATTAAGTTGTTCTGAACCTAATTGTTGCCAATAAGTCGTGTTCTATCGATGTGCATCAACTATTTCTGTGCTGTTCCTTTAAGTGATTTTAAAAGAAATAAGTCTATATGTAAATAATGTCTTTCATTTTGAATAACAAGATTGATTTCTAGCTCGTTTAGTGGAATGTGGAATGTGTCTACTCAATCGATTAGGGCCTTAATTCTGTATTTAGGCTTCCGCATCTTTTTCACTAATGTATTTTAGTAAGAACTTGAGACTGCATCATCATTAAACAGTAGAAGACTTTCGGCCTTTTTCTCCTTGGTTCATAGAACTGACCAAGGAAGAGGTCAAGAACGCCTGGTTTGTTATTTCATGAAAGGTTTGGTTCTTAAGAGTACGTGTGAAGTACTTTTTTGACAAAATTTATATACATATATATGCTTAAAGTGACATAAAATTTGTTTTTATCTTGAACATCCCCATAAAAGATTTTAGTGTTCCATGAAGACATAAAACATGCTTAGGTCTTTCAAAATAATTAAAGATTCTTTTAAATTTTTTTATGATGACCCTAAAGTTAAACATATGACACATTTAATGTTGAACTTAATACATTTAAACTATGTTCTTTGATAAAATCAATGTATTTTTAGACGACTTTTTAGCTTTTTATCCCGGTTTGTCGTTTTAAACATTGTGTCGTGTTTTAATGAGATAGCGGAGGTCACTAATGTTTAGGACTGGTGTAGGAGAGTGTGAAGTTATGTATTAGATTGTTGTTTTTAAAGTTTATAGGAAAGAAGTTATAAGTGCGGCTCATTAATAATTCTCATTATAAAACCCATATCAGGATTTAAAGGCTTTTGTATTGGTCAAAAATTAAACAGGATGTTGCCGATTATTGAAGGAGTTTTCATACATGTCCAGTTGTTATTGAACCAAATCAGAAGAGCCCAGTGCACCACACCAGTCTTATCCAACTTTTGAAGTGCCACGTAGCCAAAACATTTGTTTTGAAACTCATAAATAGAAATAAGAAGATTTGGTGTGAGTGCTAATGAGACAACTCTCCATCCAAGTTACAATGTGTAAAAAGTAAACAATTATAGGTCAAAGTACGGCCTTCAACACGGAGCTTTGGCTCACACCGAACAGCAAGCTATAAAGGGCCCCAAAATAACTAGTGTAAAACAATTCAAACAGGAAAACCAACGGTGTAATCTATATAAAAAAAAGAAACGAGAAACACTTATGCGCCACATCAACAAACGACAACCACTGAACAACAGTCTCCTGACTTAGGACAGGTGCATTAAAATGCAGAGGGCTTAAACGTTTTAACAGGCGCCAACCTTCACCCTTACCTGAAACAGTAGTGTAACATTACAACATAAAAAGACATAAAGAATGCGATAAGGAAGTGCATATGCTTTTTTTGAAATGAGAGGCATTTCAGGACTGTTTGGGTTTTAGTCTTTTTGAACTAGTCTTTTTGGTCATTCTGTTAGAAGCCGTTTAACCTGTTAAAAAGTGGCTTGCGAATATAGATATTAAACTTGTGGATTATGTTTCTTGATTCAAGCAAACGTTTACTAGAACTTCTGAAAATAATAACGATGAATAAACGGAATATGTAAAAATATTAACTTTAATTGATACGTCTATATCGTTTTATGTCGCATGCCTTGAAGAACAAAAAAATCTTATTATATATCCAAATTATGCCGATAGAATAAGCCAGTAGTTACGGCTTATACTGTGCGACACAAAAAATGTTTTTTAATTTCTGAATACAAAAGAAGATCTATAAATACATAAAATATTCAAGGTCTTTATAAATTTTAATTCAAGAAATAACTGAGTTTCTTTCACATAGATGATTTGACCGAAATTCTTATTTTTATAAATATATAATAATATTAACACGTATCCATAGTACAGGAATATAAATTTGCCTTCAACTTTATATATACACTGTACCAATAACAAGATTATCAAAATATCAATAGATTCTTTCAATTTCTGCATTATCATACTGCTGATTAGCACAATTTCGTTCCAGTAATCAGTGATTCAGTACTTTTTGTTATGATTTATAACAACTATTCTAAAATTTCTTGTTGATAAATTAAGAAATTATTAAGAAACTAAGGTTCCAACTCCCTCAGGCAAAGTTAAACTTAGACAAATTTGGCTATTCTTTTTATATTCCTATTGGTCATATTGGACACGTTTCAACGTACAATGTCTATATCCCTGGATTTCAAATGTTGAAGTGTGAGCGATCCTTGTGAAGTTAAATCCAGAAAAGCGCTTCGGACGCACGAAATTTATAAAGTGTTATTTTCATTTTGGAGCTTGATACATTTGGTAAATGCCATATGTTAGAGATCTTTTAAATTTTCTGTTAATTTTGGAAAGTTGTTATTATATTGGCGTTCATTCAACGAAGCACACTTTCGTGCTCCTTTACTCATGGCTGTCTCGTGCAAAACATTTTCTCTTTAGTAAGTTTGGTTATTCTACCATTTCCATCATGTTTCTTGCAATCTCACAAGAGGAGTAAGCAGCAGTGGTTTAAACTTATTGCACAAAGTACCAGCTTTTCGAAAGTTTTCTTTGAGATTCAAATTATCAATGTTTGGCACAACTTTGTCGAAACATTTCACAGTTTTGAGACGAGCGTTAACAGATTCGACTGCCTACCTAATTTATGTTACTAAACACGACACGTTTAGCGTCCTGAGTCGGAAAATGCTTTGCTGATTTTGCCAGGAAAGAAGATGAAGACCGGTGCAAAAACTCTAAGACATCTCTGAAACCTCCATGTTGAAATCTTCCCTTCAAAAATTTTACGGACGCCAACACGACTTGGTTGACCGTTATTGAATATCTGTTTCACAAATGACGAACGATATGTTCCAATTGTCGTTACCAAAACCCCGTCCTCTTTTCCTAGAATGTGACCTTCCGAATTTGACTTAACACCGGATTGCATACACTTGCATGAGCAACACGACGGGTGACACATGTGGAGAAGGATCTGCTTGCCCTTCCGGAGCACATGAGATAACCCCCGGTTTTTTGGTGAGGTTGCTGTTGCCCAGTCTTTAGTTTTCTATGTAGTTTTGTGTATACTGCTGTTTGCCTTTTGGTTGTTTTTCGTTTGTTTTGCCATGACATTGTCAGTTTGTTTTCGAATTAGGAGATTGAATATCCCTTTGGCATCTTTGGCATCTCTTCTATCAAGTATCAACATATTTTCTATCTTAAACCACTTAATTATATTTTCATCATTTGAACGCATTATATGCTGCACTATGCTATCATAATTATTTCTGCCACAGCCAAATACAGTCCAAAGATACTTAATATGTACCTATGAGGGTCTGGATGGGGTCCTTCATTTCTGTAGTCTTTAATTGTTTAAGCCATTTTTCTTTATTCTTTATTTTTTTGACCCATGATTCTCTATCCTTTATATTTCAGCACCTCATTATTCTATTTTCTTTATTTTTTTGCCTATTTTTCTCTATTCTTTATATTTTTTGCCCTTTATTTTGCACGTTTGGCCCATTATTCTCTATTCTGTAACCCCCATCCAGACCCTCACCTATAAGTGGACGTCACAACCAATGGGTTTAGCCGTCACTGTGGTTTGTGTTTATACACCGAAAAAAACCTTGCAAAAGTCAGCAGTCTGTGGTAAAGTGGCACTTGAAATATATTATAATTTTAGTAAAGTGTTTTGATTAAGAAAAGAAAGAGATTTGCATTTCTTTTTCTGGTCAAACCTATAAAAATTAAGTTTGAAATGAAAAAAAAACTATTTAAAAATTTATCAACTAGTTTCAGGGTCATACAGACAGAAATTCAAGGCAACTGGGCTATAAACGTATGTAGAATCAGCTATTGGAAAGTAACATTTTTTCTCGAAAAAGGGTATAGGCAGAGAGATGTAAACAAAAATTGTGAAGAAATTATTAAGCTCATTTAAAGGGTTTATAGAGGATCGTAGTCCCTTTTTAAGGGATCTGTATCACAGAGGATAATGCCAATTAACAGCCTGTTCGAAATTTGCATGATAAGAGGCTTTTTGATTTCGTTTTTTCAAGGTGATCGGCATGTATCACAGAATGTAGAATTATGTGTGTACACTTCTTCTGTACATATCAGTTTTCTTCAGAATGTAGACCTGTTACTGTAAGTTTTCTGCCAACTCTTTTTGTAGCTGGAATTTTTTTCTGATGCAAGATAATGATAAGCTCTCGATTAAGTTGTTCTGAACCTAATTGTTGCCAATAAGTCGTGTTCTATCGATGTGCATCAACTATTTCTGTGCTGTTCCTTTAAGTGATTTTAAAAGAAATAAGTCTATATGTAAATAATGTCTTTCATTTTGAATAACAAGATTGATTTCTAGCTCGTTTAGTGGAATGTGGAATGTGTCTACTCAATCGATTAGGGCCTTAATTCTGTATTTAGGCTTCCGCATCTTTTTCACTAATGTATTTTAGTAAGAACTTGAGACTGCATCATCATTAAACAGTAGAAGACTTTCGGCCTTTTTCTCCTTGGTTCATAGAACTGACCAAGGAAGAGGTCAAGAACGCCTGGTTTGTTATTTCATGAAAGGTTTGGTTCTTAAGAGTACGTGTGAAGTACTTTTTTGACAAAATTTATATACATATATATGCTTAAAGTGACATAAATTTTGTTTTTATCTTGAACACCCCCATAAAAGATTTTAGTGTTCCATGAAGACATAAAACATGCTTAGGTCTTTCAAAATAATTAAAGATTCTTTTAAATGTTTTTATGATGACCCTAAAGTTAAACATATGACACATTTAATGTTGAACTTAATACATTTAAACTATGTTCTTTGATAAAATCAATGTATTTTTAGACGACTTTTTAGCTTTGGATCCCGGTTTGTCGTTTTAAACATTGTGTCGTGTTTTAATGAGATAGCGGAGGTCACTAATGTTTAGGACTGGTGTAGGAGAGTGTGAAGTTATGTATTAGATTGTTGTTTTTAAAGTTTATAGGAAAGAAGTTATAAGTGCGGCTCATTAATAATTCTCATTATAAAACCCATATCAGGATTTAAAGGCTTTTGTATTGGTAAAAAATTAAACAGGATGTTGCCGATTATTGAAGGAGTTTTCATACATGTCCAGTTGTTATTGAACCAAATCAGAAGAGCCCAGTGCACCACACCAGTCTTATCCAACTTTTGAAGTGCCACGTAGCCAAAACATTTGTTTTGAAACTCATAAAAAGAAATAAGAAGATTTGGTGTGAGTGCTAATGAGACAACTCTCCATCCAAGTAACAATGTGTAAAAAGTTAACAATTATAGGTCAAAGTACGGCCTTCAACACGGAGCCTTGGCTCACACCGAACAGCAAGCTATAAAGGGCCCCAAAATAACTAGTGTAAAACAATTCAAACAGGAAAACCAACGGTGTAATCTATATAAAAAAAAAAAGAAACGAGAAACACTTATGCGCCACATCAACAAACGACAACCACTGAACAACAGTCTCCTGACTTAGGACAGGTGCATTAAAATGCAGAGGGCTTAAACGTTTTACCAGGCGCCAACCTTCACCCTTACCTGAAACAGTAGTGTAACATTACAACATAAAAAGACATAAAGAATGCGATAAGGAAGTGCATATGCTTTTTTTGAAATGAGAGGCATTTCAGGACTGTTTGGGTTTTAGTCTTTTTGAACTAGTCTTTTTGGTCATTCTGTTAGAAGCCGTTTAACCTGTTAAAAAGTGGCTTGCGAAGATAGATATTAAACTTGTGGATTATGTTTCTTGATTCAAGCAAACGTTTACTAGAACTTCTGAAAATAATAACGATGAATAAACGGAATATGTAAAAATATTAACTTTAATTGATACGTCTATATCGTTTTATGTCGCATGCCTTGAAGAACAAAAAAATCTTATTATATATCCAAATTATGCCGATAGAATAAGCCAGTAGTTACGGCTTATACTGTGCGACACAAAAAATGTTTTTTAATTTCTGAATACAAAAGAAGATCTATAAATACATAAAATATTCAAGGTCTTTATAAATTTTAATTCAAGAAATAACTGAGTTTCTTTCACATAGATGATTTGACCGAAATTCTTATTTTTATAAATATATAATAATATTAACACGTATCCATAGTACAGGAATATAAATTTGCCTTCAACGTTATATATACACTGTTCCAATAACAAGATTATCAAAATATCAATAGATTCTTTCAATTTCTGCATTATCATACTGCTGGTTAGCACAATTTCGTTCCAGTAATCAGTGATTCAGTACTTTTTGTTATGATTTATAACAACTATTCTAAAATTTCTTGTTGATAAATTAAGAAATTATTAAGAAACTAAGGTTCCAACTCCCTCAGGCAAAGTTAAACTTAGACAAATTTGGCTATTCTTTTTATATTCCTATTGGTCATATTGGACACGTTTCAACGTACAATGTCTATATCCCTGGATTTCAAATGTTGAAGTGTGAGCGATCCTTGTGAAGTTAAATCCAGAAAAGCGCTTCGGACGCACGAAATTTATAAAGTGTTATTTTCATTTTGGAGCTTGATACATTTGGTAAATGCCATATGTTAGAGATCTTTTAAATTTTCTGTTAATTTTGGAAAGTTGTTATTATATTGGCGTTCATTCAACGAAGCACACTTTCGTGCTCCTTTACTCATGGCTGTCTCGTGCAAAACATTTTCTCTTTAGTAAGTTTGGTTATTCTACCATTTCCATCATGTTTCTTGCAATCTCACAAGAGGAGTAAGCAGCAGTGGTTTAAACTTATTGCACAAAGTACCAGCTTTTCGAAAGTTTTCTTTGAGATTCAAATTATCAATGTTTGGCACAACTTTGTCGAAACATTTCACAGTTTTGAGACGAGCGTTAACAGATTCGACTGCCTACCTAATTTATGTTACTAAACACGACACGTTTAGCGTCCTGAGTCGGAAAATGCTTTGCTGATTTTGCCAGGAAAGAAGATGAAGACCGGTGCAAAAACTCTAAGGCATCTCTGAAACCTCCATGTTGAAATCTTCCCTTCAAAAATTTTACGGACGCCAACACGACTTGGTTGACCGTTATTGAATATCTGTTTCACAAATGACGAACGATATGTTCCAATTGTCGTTACCAAAACCCCGTCCTCTTTTCCTAGAATGTGACCTTCCGAATTTGACTTAACACCGGATTGCATACACTTGCATGAGCAACACGACGGGTGCCACATGTGGAGAAGGATCTGCTTGCCCTTCCGGAGCACATGAGATAACCCCCGGTTTTTTGGTGAGGTTGCTGTTGCCCAGTCTTTAGTTTTCTATGTAGTTTTGTGTATACTGCTGTTTGCCTTTTGGTTGTTTTTCGTTTGTTTTGCCATGACATTGTCAGTTTGTTTTCGAATTAGGAGATTGAATATCCCTTTGGCATCTTTGGCATCTCTTCTATCAAGTATCAACATATTTTCTTAAACCACTTAATTATATTTTCATCATTTGAACGCATTATATGCTGCACTATGCTATCATAATTATTTCTGCCACAGCCAAATACAGTCCAAAGATACTTAATATGTACCTATGAGGGTCTGGATGGGGTCCTTCATTTCTGTAGTCTTTAATTGTTTAAGCTATTTTTCTTTATTCTTTATTTTTTTGACCCATGATTCTCTATCCTTTATATTTCAGCACCTCATTATTCTATTTTCTTTATTTTTTTGCCTATTTTTCTCTATTCTTTATATTTTTTGCCGTTTATTTTGCACGTTTGGCCCATTATTCTCTATTCTGTAATCCCCATCCAGACCCTCACCTATAAGTGGACGTCACAACCAATGGGTTTAGCAGTCACTGTGGTTTGTGTTTATACACCGAAAAAAACCTTGCAAAAGTCAGCAGTCTGTGGTAAAGTGGCACTTAAAATATATTATAATTTAAGTAAAGTGTTTTGATTAAGAAAAGAAAGAGATTTGCAGTTCTTTTTCTGGTCAAACCTATAAAAATTAAGTTTGAAATGAAAAAAAAGCTATTTAAAAATTTATCAACTAGTTTCAGGGTCATACAGACAGAAATTCAAGGCAACTGGGCTATAAACGTATGTAGAATCAGCTATTGGAAAGTAACATTTTTTCTCGAAAAAGGGTATAGACAGAGAGATGTAAACAAAAATTGTGAAGAAATTATTAAGCTCATTTAAAGGGTTTATAGAGGATCGTAGTCCCTTTTTTAGGGATCTGTATTACAGAGGATAATGCCAATTAACAGCCTGTTCGAAATGTGCATGATAAGAGGCTTTTTGATTTCGTTTTTTCAAGGTGATCGGCATGTATCACAGAATGTAGAATTATGTGTATGCACTGCTACTGTACAAATCAGTTTTCTTAAGAATGTATACCTGTTACTGTAGTTTTTCTGCCAACTCTTTTTGTAGCTGGAATTTTTTTCTAATGCAAGGTAATGATAAGCTCTCGATTAAGTTGATCTGAACCTAATTGTTGCTAATAATTCGTATTGTATCGATGTGCAGAAACTATTCCTGTGCTGTTGCTTTAAGTGAATTTAAAAGAAATAAGTCTGTATGTTAATAATGTCTTTCGTTTTGAATAACAAGATAGTTTTCTAGCTCGTTTAGTGGAATGTGGAATGTGTCTACTCAATCGATTAGGATCTAAATTCTGTATTAACGCTTCTGCATCTTTTTCACTAAGGGATTTTAGTAAGAACTTGAGACTGCATCATCATTAAACAGTAGAAGACTTTCGGCCTTTGTCTCCTTAGTTCATAGAATTGACCGAGGAAGAGGTCAAGAACGCCTGGTTTGTTATTTTTTGAAAGGTTTGGTTCTTATGAGTACGTGTGCTTGACCGCCTGGTTTGTTATTTTTTGAAAGGTTTGGTTCTTATGAGTACGTGTGAAGTATTTTTTTGACAAAATTTATATACATATATATATGCTTAAAGTGACATAAAATTTTGTTTTTATTTTGAATTTCCCCATAAAAAAAGATATAAGTGTTCCATGAAGACATAAAACATGCTTAGGTCTTTCAAAATAACTAAAGATTCTTTTAAATGTTTATATGATGACTTAAAGTTAAACATATGACACATTTAATGTTGAACTTAATACATTTAAACTATGTTCTCTGATAAAATCAATGTATTTTTAGACGACTTTTCAGCTTTGGATCCCGGTTTGTCGTTTTAAACATTATGTAGTGTTTTAATGAAATAGCGGAGGTCACTAATGTTCAGGACTGGTGTAGGAGAGTGTGAAGTTATGTATTAGATTGTTGTTTTTAAAGTTTATAGGAAAGAAGTTATAAGTGCGGCTCATAAATAATTCTCATTATATAACCCATATCAGGATTTAAAGGCTTTTGTATTGGTCAAAAATTAAACAGGATGTTGCCGATTATTGAAGGAGTTTTCATACATGTCCAGTTGTTATTAAACCAAATCAGAAGAGCCCTGTCCACCACACCAGTCCTATCCAACTTTTGATAATCTTTATAAAAAAAACGAGAAACGAGAAACACATATGCGCCACATTAACAAATGGCAACCACTCAACAACAGTCTCCTGACTTAGGACAGGTGCATACGTTTTAACAGGCGCCAACCTTTACCCTAACTCGAAACAGTAATGTAACATTACAACATAAAAAGACATAAAGACTGCGATAAGGAAGTGCATAGTTATGCTTTATTTGAAATGAGAGGCATTTCAGGACTGTTTGGGGTTTAGTCCTTTTGAACTAGTCTTTTTGGTCATTCTGTTAGAGGCCGTTTAACCTGTTAAAAAGTGGCTTGCGAAGATAGATATTAAACTTGTGGATTATGTTTCTTGATTCAAGCAAACGTTTACTAGAACTTCTGAAATGATAACGATGAATAAACGGAATATGTAAAAATATTAACTTTAATTGATACGTTTATATCGTTTTATGTCGCATGCCTTGAAGAAAAAAAATTTTCTTATCATATATCCAAATTATGCCCTATAAAATAAACCAGTAGTTACGGCTTATACTGTGCGACACAAAAAATATTTTTAATTTCCGAATACAAAAGAAGATCTATAAATACGTAAAATATTCAAGGTTTAATAAATTTTAATTCAAGAAATAACTGAGTTTCTTTCACATAGATGATTTGACCGAAACTATTATTTTTATAAATATATAATAATATTAACAAGTATCCATGATAGTACAGGAATATAAATTTGCCTTCAACTTTATATATACACTGTTCCAATAACAAGATTATCAAAATATTAATAGATTCTTTCATTTAGGGCTATTGTGAGAAATATGACACACAAAATGATGAACTCAGTACTCAGACTCATATATTTACATTACATGTATGTTTCATTATAATACGTTATTTTGATTGGCTAACAGCAATCTCGCGTCATTCTGAAACTAACCTTCATTTCAAAATGAAATGTAATATTCATGATGACACGAGCTTCCACAATAAAGTGCACGGGTAAATTAAAGAAAAACTTTATAGAAATCGTGTTTTTATGATCCTAGCAAAAAAATGTAATTATAAGTATTGAAAGCTTCTTTTAGTAATTTTATAGGGTTGTAAAAGCGTTGACCGTGCGCACATTTTTAGAATGAAGCGCTTCCGCGCTTCATACAAAATGTACTTCGGTCAGCGCTTTTACACCCCAATAAATTCACAAAAAGAAGCATTCAATTCTTAAATAATTTCAGTTTATTTTAAGACGACTTTTCAGTGGTGGCTTTATTGTATATGCTCATTCAATCGTATATAAGATCGATTTATTTGAAGAAAAAAAAATGAACAGATAATTAAATGAATTGCAAAGTAGATCCTACATTTTTACCTAACATTCATGCCACGGAGATGTCACAAAATGTCAAATTTACAAAATTAATATCCATGATTAAATGTTAAGTTTTTCGTTATGCTCTGTCTATAGTTAAGCTGGTAATGAGGGTCTAGATTTGGGAGGAGGTGGGAGTCTTTATATCAATATTCTTTGTTCTGTTTGCCGATAGTTCTCTATTCTTTAATAACATTCTTTCTTATTTTTTATTTTCTGTAATACTATAAGCCCCACACAGACATTCGAGAATGTTGGTTAATTGTCCATGATAGATAATAAATGTTTAATTACAGATTTTTGATATTTGCTTATTTCATTAAATATTTCGTCCAATCGTTTTCAGCTATTTACGATCAAAGATGGCGGGAGTCCCCCCTAAATAAACCAAAAAAAAGAACAAAAAAACGAAAAACGAAACAAAACAAAAAACGAAACAAAACTTCCTTAATGACGGACATCAAATGTAAACTGAAGGAAATCTGTTAAACTTGTCCACAACGGTCATGTGAATTAAAAAGAATAAGGAAAACGCTTAGTCTTGAAAACAAGATTTAATTATTAGTTGTAATTGACTTTAAACTAGCTGTCATTAACTGTGAGTACTCGTAGATCGATGATTTTTGTCTTTTATCAGTCTGTTAGTTGTTTGGTGTGCTACGTACCAATCTCACGAGTAAAACCATTTCAAACTGTTTTTACACTTTGTTCTTATGTTGTGCTGTTACACCACTGTCCCATGTTACGGGAGGGTTAAGCGCTCGGACACATGTTTAACCTTGCCATATTCTGTATGTGCCTGTCCCAAGTCAGCCTGTAATTTAGTGATTGTTGTTGTATGCTGTCTGTCACATATGTTTTTGGTTTATTGTTTTTACATAAATCAGGTCGTTGGTTTTCTCGTTTGATTTGTTTTACATTTTGTCGTGTCGGGACCTTTTATAACTAATAATACGGTATTGGTTTTTCTCATTGTTGAAACCCGTATGCTGATCTTTAGTTGCTTTCAACCTCGTCATTTGGTCTCTGGTGGATAGTTGTCTCATTGGCAATCACACCATATCTTCTTATTTCTATATCGTAGATTCTTCCTCCGAGAAAAGAATAATAATTATTTATCCGTTATTCAAAACCGCTTTTGGGCTTCTACGGAATACCAGGATTCCATTCACGTGTATCACATTGAAACATCTGTAACGAAAGTAGTTTCGGCAACAATGTCTATCAAAGTGTAAACCAAAGATAAAAATCTAACTGACCTATCACATTCAAGTATTTGCAGATAAGCAAATCATATAAAAATTATATATATGTCAACTAAATCTTCTTTGAAATAATACGCTAAATTGTTAAAGATATTATCACATAAAAACCACAAAACACAATACAATTGAAATATAAATATTGTTTATGGCATAGTAAAAAACACTTTTGATATTAAAATGATAAACAATTTTTCCCCAACATCAATCATCTGTCCTGTACAGATGGTCCGGGGACACAGTTATCGTCCTTTGATTTTCGTTGTGTACAAAGATAGTCCCTAGTGTGGACAATGTATAACTTGCAAATTTTTTCATACACCTTTCAAATTTATTTCTTTATATTTTATGCATTAAATAGTAAGTAAGGGGATGAAATAACATGTAAAAATAATTTGGGACATGAATTTTTAGGTAAAGTAGTGATTTGGTCCTTTTGAAAAAGGTAAAAAATAAGTATGTCTGAAGCAGTCAAACTGAATTATAGACCCCCTCAACATAAAATTGTCCATATTTTGAGTTAGAGCTGATACACTTTGCTATAATAAGTCTTTTATTCAAAAGCTATACAGCTTATATAATTTTGATATAAATTTGTCCCAAAAGTGGTTCACTACACTGTAAAAATCTTATTGGGATAGAGCAGGTGCGATTTTTTTAAATTTGCATTTATTGTCTAAAAGAAATGCACTACGGAATAACTGTGCTATCGGGCATAAGGGATGAATTCGGTAAATGTAGATTCTGTACTATGGCAACTTCCCTATTAGTAAATGGTTTTCAAACTGAATGACAGTAAAGAATTTAAATCTTTATTTAATAGAAACTCTATAAAAATGTCCCATTTTGGCATTACATGGCCAAAATAAGCATTTTAAAGCCATTTCCATTTTCATGCCAAAGGGGCATTCTGACTTTCTATCTGACAGGTTTTTCTGTTTTGATATTTTTGGTTCTAGGCTTAATTCAAGTTTCTTTAATCAGTTGTGAGCTCTGAATCTAGAGAAAAGTAGATTATCACAGAATAATTTCAAAATGTGTTGTATTTATGGTCCTGGTTTAACGGTCCGTGAAGAAGTAAAATGTGAGGAGCTATGTACATGTACATAAAAGTTGAAATCCATCATAAAGTTTTCACTTAATCTGTATGAAAAGCACTTTATAATGATTTTTGTACCTGTTTCATTTCATATACGACCTTTCTTTTCTTCTGTAGGATAGTAAGTGGTTCAAATATATGCCTGTTGGCACTAAAATTGCATGCAAGTTTTCCACTGAAAAGTGAAAAAAAAACTTTGCTTGTAGTCATAGTTTTGACTGTTCCAATTTTTGAATAGTATTCACTTGTTTTATGTTCCTTGTTTGACATTCTTACTCGTACCGGATATTTTTTTCTATCAATTAACAAGAACCTAAGGATGTTACTCTCTCAGGCAATACTGACTCTAGGTAGCTTAATGTATTCTTTTTAAGGCGCAATATTTTATTACATTCGTACTACCCAAACATTTGGCTTTGCTCGTTTTTTTAAAGGTTAAACAAATAAATGGAGAATGTGTCCATGGGACACATATGATGCCCCAGCTTGCATATAACGTTATAAAGGGATATAACTCAAGAACGATAAAAGTGACGCCACCCAAATTCGAACTTGATCTGAGTTTTGTGGTAATAAACATTGTGTATAAGCTTCATAACATTTGGTTGAGGCAAACTTAAGTTAGAGAACGGAAACCAATTTCGGGGCGTCCGTACGTACGGACGTACAGACGGACAAGGGTAACACTTAATGTCCCCTCCGCTGCGGCGGGGGCATAAACACTTATAAAAGATAGCAAACATATTATTTGATACGCCATACGCGCATTTCGTCTTCATAAGAGCCATCAGATGGTAGACCAACTGCAATACGAAGTAAAAGTGAATTATAAACGAAAATTTCTGAAAAAATTCTCCTAAATACGACTAACATTATCTCTGCCTGTGTGAAGGAAACCCTAATGTTTTAAAATTTGAACATTTTATAAACTGTAAATTTACAGAATTCAACATATTTAAAGATGAATTCAACATATTATAAACTGTAAATTTACAGAATTCAACTTATCAATGATATTTCTTGTCAAAAGTAAAGTGTTCGACTGGTGATACACCCCGGGGACGAATCGTCCACTGGCAGAAGCTTTGTGGCCTTCTAGGCTCATCGTATCTCTCTATCGAACAAACGCTTATCCATTTTATCTCAAGCATAAATTAAACTTAATGTTTCAAAAAGATTTCATATGCTAGTTTTGTTTAGTTTCTGAGGAATGATTGTGAGAATGAATGGTGAACAATCATATAGGCGTTCGCGGATATAATAAAAAATCCAGAAACAGTTACCTTTACTATTGCCAATGTTTATGTTTCTAAGTGTTAGAATTCTCACGCCATGAAAAATAAGCGGAACAATACTTACAAATTAAAACTGGATCAAACAATAATGAACTGTCTCATGGTTTCATGTGTTTGCTAATGAAAATATCTGTTCTACAAATTGTAAAGATGTTAAAGGGAGGAACCAGCCTATTCATATAAAATATTGTCCGCGGACACTATTTTATAATTCATCCAGGCTGAGAAGTAGGTGGTAAGTTAGTAAACTACTAAGTTCAAGTTGAAAGCTTGTGGTTAGAAGCAAGCCGTTAGAAGTCTTTGCGAAATATGTAGTTATAAGCTACCGCGTTGTTCCGAAATTGTAATTTCCTTAGGAAATGGTCGCAGTCCCTCTAACAGTTAGTTTGCGATTATCCGGTGACTTCAGTGTTTCAGAGACCTTGTGTCTCGGAGACTAGGTTTTAGGAACCTACAAATTTGGTATTTGTTTGGCTTGTGCTTTGCAATATTGAGTCTTAGATCCTAAAAGATTATAGTTTGACCTCGGAGACAGTTGAAGGATTAAGGATAAGTTGAAGTTACAGTTTCGACTTTTGAGTACAAAGTAAATTGATGTTTATAATTTTTTCATTTCATTATAGGTTAGATTCAAAGTTCTAAAGTTTACTCTCGTAGTTAGTGGTAAAACTTCAAGTTGTAGTTAGGTTTTGGGAAATTAAAGATTGATATTGAAGCATCAAAGATTTCGTAAAAATGGATACGAACAGTTAGTTTATAAATAAGCCAAACACGTTACACTAGTAGCAAAAGTCATGATACTGTGCCCATTATGTTCCAAACACTTTTTAATGCGTAATTGGATAAAATTGGTTAAGCTCAATGGTATTTTTCACGAAATTGTCAGTTTGCGAACAAGGTTCCAAACAGTATGACAAAGATAAAAAGTTCTTTTTGTTAAGAAAGAGACAATTACACTGCAATTTTGAAGCGTTTGGTTGCATACAAGGTTGTTTAAACTTATGCAGGAGCAGTACAAACATTCTTAACTAAAAACAACTTTAGGATGAATGCAACTTTTGGTGATCCTTGTAAATACTTGAAATGAAAAGAAAAAACGGTTTCAAAATTATTTTTCAGAAGAGTGTCTTGTTAATTTTTCTAATTAATTATAAATAAACTATTCGAAATTCAGTTAAGTTCATGCATTTTATTTTTTTGTAAAAATGTATCCACAGTGGCATTTATTATCATTTATTTTGTTTTCCTACTTATCAAGTACATGAGTTAAAATAAAAAAAAAGTCTAGTACACTATACTAGTAGATATTGGAATTCCAAATTGTACTAGGAGGATTCTGTATCCTTCTGAATTCCAATTTGTACTGTAACAATTAAATAAGTTTGAAACAATGTAGTTTCTCTATTATGTTTGCAATTTACGGAAATTAGCAATGATCACTTATCATAAATACAAAATTCTTTCAAAACAAGAAACTACAAAGCTACAGCAAAACAAACATTAAAGACGTCGTCAACCAAAGTTGAGTCATTCCTAAAAGAGAATGTGGAATTTGTGGTCTATGCAATAACACAGTTAAATCCATTTGGGCGCAATCCACCTTCTACAATAAATCCAACAACTCTCCCTTAGCAATCATTTTCGAGGACTATTGTAACTTTGATAAAGAAACAATAGTAGAAAAGGTTGGACAGGGACCGCGGGAATCAATATGTATATGACACAAAACATTCAAAGTACAATTTAGGAGTTGTAAATCACTTGCAACTCCTATATTGTACTGTAAATACAATGCTTAAGTATAATTATATCCTTGATCATACTTCTCTTTATTACTCTGGTACTGTGAATACAATGTTTATGTATAATTAACTCCTTTATCATACTTATCTTTATTAAAATTTACTCTGATACTGTGAATACAATGTTTAAGTATAATTATCTCCTATATCATACTTATCTTTATTAAAATTTACTCTGATACTGTGAATACAATGTTTATGTATAATTATCTCCTATATCATACTTATCTTTTTTACTCTGGTACTGTGTATACAATGTTTATGTAAAATTATCTCTTTGATCATACTTATCTTTTATTACTCTTAAATACATTATGGAATATCTGTTTCACAGATGACGGCGGATAAGTTTAAATTGTAACTTCAATCCCGTCCTGAGATCCCCCCCCCCCCACCCAAGAGTTTGGTGGGTTTCGTGTTGCTCGGTCTTTTGTTTACTATGTTGTGCTTTATATGCTTTGGTTTGTCTTTTGGTCTTTTTCTTTTTTTTACCATGGCGTTGTCAGTTTATTTTCGACTTGTGAGTTCGAATGTCTCTTTGGTATCCTTCGCATCTCTTTTACATGAATACGGAGGAAAAGTTATTGATTGCGTTGGCCTTCTCCCCTTACCACATGTTTCTCTGTTTAAAGTATGACATTGAAAATGGACGGCAGCATGGAGATAACCAGAGATCATATTAACTTGTAAGGGTCAAACAAGACTTGTTGATTAGCATTTCAAAGTAAATAAGAACCACAGGCAAGGGGAGACAAGTCTAATACAATAAAACAAAAACAAATACAAATGTATATATATCTACCAAGAAACTTTTTTGGCATGCACACGTATATTTTGTTTATAGCAATTATCATGTGATTTTGTTGAAATTTCCAATTTCTTTTTGCAGGAAAGCACACATTCCATTTCACATTAATCCAATAAGCGCACAATGTAGAAAAATACAAAAAATTTTAGCGATCTTTTGAGTTGAGGCAATTGCAACAGATTTTTACAGTTTGTTTTTATGTTGTGCTGTTAAACCACTGTCCCAACTTAGGGTAGGGTTGAGTGCTCACAGACATAATTTTTTTATTAATTGTTATTGGCTTTGAACTAGCTGTCAGTAACTGTGAGTACTAACAGATTTGTATTTTGTGTCTTTTCTGTTATAGGGCATGTATAAATTTCCTGCCACATCCAGTCTGTTTTTGTTAGCTTGAAGTTCTGCTTTAAAGCCTTTTTCGACTGATTTTTTTTCTGCATACAGAATCTGATATATGTATCAGATATAAGAATGCGATACAACTCCCAGTCGCATTATTCACATAAAAAAAAACTCTCAATAATGGCTGAATTTACAGTTTTGTAAGATTCTCAAAATGTACACATGGAGCTGGGAATCTAACATTACTCATGTTAATTAACGTACCTTTTTAAATGGCCCTATTGCTTTGTATAGAATGTATAGTGCAATGAATTCAGAGATATGGCAATACCTCTTTGGTTTTAAAGTCAAATCAATCTTTCGCATGTACAAACACATACGCTCACTAAATAGACATATGGTCCTCAAAAATAAGAGGAGTCTATGCTATATATGACAAGATCTTAATCAAGTATTAAAAAAAAATGTAAAGTTTAGTTCTCTTTGATGTTTAGGTTTTAAAGCATAAATATAGTGGAGCAGGATCTGCTTACTCTCACTGAGCACATGAATTCACCCCCAGTTTTTTGGTGGTGTTGGTGTTGCATAGTGTTTGTTAATTTAGTGTGTTGCTTTTCTTTTCTGCATCTTGTTTTTTGCCTTGGCATTGTCAGTTTCTCTATAATTTTTTTCTATAGGAATATATTTTCTCGTTTAATTCGGGAAGGGTTAATAGGGAATCCCAAGTTTTCCAGAACGTTTTTTCATCTGTTATTATCGTCGTTGTGATTCCTTTTCGTCAAAATATAACATATACTAATTATATAAATCTTAAATTGTTATTTGTGTCATTTTTTAATCATATGTATTTATAGTCTAGAAATTGTTACGTATCGATGGTTGCAACAAATGTAAGTTCATATGCCAATTAGGAAGAGCTATCTATTGGCCTCTAGCATACCTACGGAATACTTAGAACGAAATAAAATTGCCAGAGAAATGATTTTTAAATCGACATTGTCTGCTGCATCATAGATTCCAAGATGCATTCAAGAAACTTGTGTTTAAGCAAATTAAAGAAATCCGTCCAACTCAGATCAACTGAACTATTGAGATTTTACTGTGAAATAGTTTGTACATTAATTTGAGTGGATATGTATTATAGATACAATGAATAAGCGTTGATTCTTAAAAAAAAGCCATGAGCCCGGAGGGCGAATGGTTTGTTTTTCATGAATCAACGCTTATCCATTGTATCTCTAACTTAAACTATTGTGTTGATGTCTTTTCAAAATTAAAGCCTTTTCGTAATTAGAAGGTATTGTAAGTTAGTTTAAATAACCATGTTATCAAGTTCAACGATGCATTAATAAATCTAAGTTTACAATTAATTGGTTAGAGAAATACAAATATTACATAAAACGTCTGTCTTTAAATTATCAGACATCTGAATATTATCCGTAATTTACAAAATAGGACATATTCTAACTTATTTCTAAGTTTATACAATAGGTATGTTACCGAAATTTCTAGCAAGAAGCCTAATTCTAGACACATCACGATTTACTCCCATAGGGATTTGCGAATGAACATTTTTAAAGATATGTAGTAAAACAGATGAAATCATACTGTATTCATAAAACAAAGATGGACAAATTGAACGTAATCATTTCCTTTTCAAAAGTGTGAAATAGCCAATAATAATCGAAAAATAAACGGGAAAACCTGCTTTTATTACAAAAATATCCACAATAACATACAAAATAAGAAAAACGGAAAAACTTAAGAATAGGGACAACAAAGAGAATACAGGGATTGGAACCTAAACCGACAAGTCTTTACCTTTAACTTGACTCTTTATGTATAAATAAAGGCACAAGCCCTGTGTGTCCGTTATATCGATGTGTACTTATATACATAAAATAGTCATCTAAATTGCAACCCATTGGTGACCGAGAGGTTTCGTCGATGTGTTGATGTCAGTCACACATAACAGATTTCTAGGAGGGGTTCGATTCCCAGTGAAGGCATATAAAAATTACAAAAATTAAAGGTAAGTTTTTAAATTAATTCCATAAGTGAACAGAAATCAGTAAATTAGCCAATTCAAACTTAATGAAATTAGGCACACAAAGGAAACAATTGAATATAATTTGGTGAGCTCATTTCAGCGACAGATTTAGGAAGCGTTGATTCTAGAAAAAGAATCCACGGTAAATGAATAGGCTGACGTCACGACAATGGGCTAAGTCTAGGTTAGTCTATGAAAAAGTATATACTATGAAATTTAGAGCGAGGGGCTTACCCCGAGCACTTAATTTCATAGTATTTACCTTTTCATAGACTATCAAATTTAGCACATATTTACAACTCGAGTAATCTTTTAATTGGTCTATTGATAGTTTATTTTGGCTGACTACTTGTATCACAGGTGTTTGTAAAACGGAGCTCATTAACGAAGCTTTGTCAATCTATAAAGCGGTGTTTACTATACATGAACTTCTTTACATGGTAAGATGACTAAATAAATTGACCAAAAGCAGGCAATAATTAAATTGCAGTGGAAGCTTTACATGTTTTGAAAACATTTTTCAATTTCACAGTAGAACTAAAGCTATAATAAATTTGAAGCATATAGATAGTATGTCCCAATAGATAGTCTAGCGGATAGTCATTAAAAAGCAACTACCAATAGATCAAAGAATATAAGTTTTGTGTTTTTGTTTAATTTCAAAGTAAAAACTAAAAGATCGATTTATCAGAATATGTATATAGAGTTTATATCTAGAGTTATTATGAATATAATATGTGTTTTCAGCCGTGTATCACCTTCACTTGTGATCCAATGGATGGATCTGTCGTAGAGTTGTCACTTGTTTAGACGTATATATATATATACATATATATATATATAATAAGTATTTAGACGAATTATATATATATTTGGTATTAGATTAATATTAAGATCCTTTTTTACATCTGGTGATCAATTTATTTGGCAATCGCCAATTGCAGTCAGCAGGGTTTAAGAACATCCGTTGTTCGACCTGTTAGTCAAATGCGTTTTGTTAAAATATACTTTTTCACTTTTTTGTTCTTTTGGAAAATGTTGTTTGTGCTGTATTGAGACCCCTCTACCAAGAAATTTGTTTTACATGCACACGTATAAAAATTGCGGTTTTATCCAACGCAATCATAGGTTTGAACGTTGTTTTCAATTTATACTTGTTTATATTTTTTCGTTTGGGCTTGTATTATATATTCCCTCGGGTTTATATGATCCGTTCATCCTATTTCGACTCTTTAAAATTCAAGAGTCTATCCTAAATTGAGGTCAATTATATGGCCTTCCAAATACCGTTTCGATCCCTAACATCACTGAAGAGACATTAATTGTCGAAATCCGGATATGGTGTACAAATTTTTGCACCTCATGTTTGTGGTATACCATCTTTTCCGCAAGTTTATTGTTTTCTGTTTGGTATTAGATTAATATTTAGATCCTTTGTTACATCTGGTGATCAATTTATTTGGCAATCGCCAATTGCAGTCAGCAGGGTTTAAGAACATCCGTTGTTCGACCTGTTAGTCAAATGCGTTTTGTTAAAATATACTTTTTCACTTTTTTGTTCTTTGGAAAATGTTGTTTGTGCTGTATTTAGACCCCTCTACCAAGAAATTTGTTTTACATGCACACGTATAAAAATTGCGGTTTTTATCCAACGCAATCATAGGTTTGAACGTTGTTTTCAATTTAGACTTGTACATGTATATATATATATATATATGATAGATGGCACATCATTTTTGCTCTCAATCAATTCATGACGAAATAGATCAAGTTGCCTTAATTTCCCTTCACAAGGTTTCATAGTACACACTTTTTTGTGTACAAAGTAATTGCATGGATGATAAATTATCACAATTTTAAGATGGCGTTGTTCTCTAGGTATAAAGAACTATATTTGTTACTCTTTATTTAAATGAAAGAAACTTGCAATCGTTAAAAACACGTTTTAGATCCAAAGATTTTAATAGCAGGATATTTAAAAATCAATGTGAAAACTAATTACTAACTATTTAATTTAATTTGGAACACAGCATTTTATTTCAAAATAGCTAGTGGCAATTTTTGTTTTAATATCTTGATTACGATACAATGAAATCTTACCCTTGTGGTGATTCATGTGTAGTTACTTAGTACACGGAAAAAGTATGTACTATGAAAATTAGAAAACAAACTCAAGCAATTTGATTGGACGAGAAGTTGTAAGTATGTGCTAAATACTGTTACGTATTTTTCCTCGTATTTGTGATGACAATTTCTTAAAAAAATTATCTGTAACATGTACATATTTATACATTGGAAAATAAATACGTGTAGTCCTTATCAAGTATTTGTATGATCGTTTGTTGTTTTCCTTATTGTATGCTGAATAGAAGTGTATATTTGTAGAAATTCCTTTTCACTTTTATATATATCTTATCACAAAAGTTAATAATAAGTTCTGTAATTGTAGTAGTGGAACTAGTTAAAAGCACTCAAAGATTATATAGAACAATTTAAAGTCATATGATATAGTTCATTTGATTTCCATATATTTGCAGTATTTTTTTTTAAATCCATTTTTCATATCAACATTTGTTCCTTGATGTATGTTTATTATTATATGAAAATATACGAACTATCAATTTTATAATGTTGGGTCTATAATTAAAAAAGTTACCCATGGGTCTCTATGTTAATTTTGTTTTTTAATTGTTGATTACCTAATGGAGTAAGTATTAACAATTTGAACAGTCTGTCTATAAAAACAAAAACAACATGCATGTGTTTAGAATGTTTGTTCGTTTGTGCATTTGTACCATGTGATTTTGCATATTTAAATATTATGGACATTCATAATCTTCAGTTTCACCCCCATCACTAGAATTGCATTTTTGCTCTCAAATTCAGAGTCAAATTGAATGTGTATAACATTTTTTTTTGAATTCCCTCCTGGATAGAATCATTTTTCCAACAGCTCGGTTCAATGATATTTTTGATATGACCAGAAGACTTCAATCACTTAAGGATGTACTCGGGTCAGGTTTAGGAATATTTGTCAAATGTTTGGACTCCTTGGGTTATTTCCTACGATACAGGGTAAAATATTTTTCTTTTCATAGAAGACTTCAATAGCTCATAAAAAGGTCATTACCAAATTTTAAGCAGATTCTAGATTTTTTTCTTACGATTTGAGACCCAAATAATGCCAATGCTAAATATAAGATAAAAGTCCGAGTCAGCCTTTTCCCGCCATTTAAAAAAAATCAAATATCTCAAAACGGAGTTCCATGACCTATCAATATTTTTAGCTTATTGTGTTCCTTAACTAAAGCTTTTCTGACTTATATTATCAATTTTAAATTCTAGATTTTTTTAATTTCACCTTACTACATCCTTAACACTATCAATTTGTTAATATCCTTTTTTATAAGCGATTTAACATCATTACGTTTATAAGAAGAATTTTCCTGACCGATAAATCCCTTCAAGCAGCCGCATAAAAGTTCAATAGGGTTAAAATCACAATGGTGAAGGGGTGTGCACGTCTTTCATGTCCTTTCTTTTTGAGGAATTCATCCCGGGGTAATTTTCTTAGATTTAATTATTTGGTATAACATCGGTTTTGCAAAAGTTTATTTACAAAGTCTTTAATATCATCTTTTCTCGAGTTAGATGTTGGAGGTTGTGTACTCTCAACACGGACACTGTGGCACGATGCATTGTCCATAACTACTAAACTTTATGGTGCAAAGCGGGAACTAAGTGTTATTAAAACCGTTTTTTAAATATTTAACCATTCATTTCTGTATGGTATCTCGTCCATTTGTGCTCATACCCTTAAAAACTAAATAGAATCCTTTTAAAAAAAAATTTGTCACAACCTGCATGTAACACAACAAATCTCTGTCCATTACCTAAATGAATTTTTCTATTTTTCGACTCCTCAGAACTTGTCAATTGGTGTGATGTAGTATGGTTGGTGTCAACCCATGTCTGATCTAAATCAATAAGTGTGCTCACAAGTTACAACTCATCCCCATCAAGCTGCTGACAAAATATGAAGTCACCTGAGAAATTTGCGACAGAAATAATTCTTGAACGAACGGACGGACAAGGTGAATGCAATATAGTTCCAACTTTTAGAATGGGGGTATTGTATTACAGTACTTTTTCTTAACGAAATAGAAGTTATAGAATATCTGTTAAAATAGGAACATATATATTATACTACCATTATTTACAACAAAGTTTCCAGAGGAACTTCTGTAAGGCGGAACTTATATACGCTAACAGTACGGATTTATAATGGGAATTAGGGAACACGAGCCAGTAAACTCATCATGGATACCAGGCTTAAACTTTGGTACGCCAGACGCGCAGTTCGTCTACAAAAGACTCACAAGTGACGCTCGAATCAAAAGTTATAAAGGCCAAATTGGATTATTTCCCGTTTAACAGAAAAGTCTTATTTAAAAATAACTTGCATTACATGTTTGCTAGATGTCACAAACCCGGATGTCTCTAATGTGTGTTGTTAATGTTAGTTTATTGTGTCCTAGAGTTGTGCTGTTTTAAAATTATTCATTTAAAAAAAGGAGATGTGAAATGATTGACAATGAGACAACTATCAACCAAATGAAGTGCATGTAAGCATGCTGCATGTTTCAAAGTGTTTTTTTAGTCTTTATGTTCGGTGAAAAGATAATTATATTGGTAATTATCATCAATTTACCAAACCATAATAAAATTTTACCGACTTACTTTTTTCTTATTCAACAAATATACGCAAGATCAGTTCTATAATATAATACTATCAAGTTCATTAGTCAGATATGATTAATGACAACTATTCTAAAAATTCCCCGTTAAAAAAAAATAATAAATCATTAAGACACTAAAGTTTCAACTCCTGGTTGCCGTATATAAATTTAGTTCCTCTTTGGTCACATATATATTATAGCTCCTAACGTTTCTACGTATTTATTTATCACTGGTTTTATAATGTTTAGGTTTGAGCTTTCCTGGTGAATGTAAATCAGAAATGTTCTAAAACGCACACAATGTATAAAGTGTTATTTTCATTGAACTCTATTTAAATTTTCCTTCTTGAATTTTCATATTTTTGTCCCGCTGAGTAAGATGTTTCCTGCGAAAGTATGTCGGCGGCTTTAACGTTTTTAAAGTTTGTGAATAGGTCATTTTTCTAGGAAGCCCTAAGGGTAAGTCAGTGATATTTGCAAGGCAGTTGTATTACAATTTGGACATATCATTTCTACGGAGATTATTGACCAGCCCCCTCATTCATTTTTTAAAACTTTTTCAGAAGCTACCAAGTTAAAGTTTGTCATGAGGTCATTTTAATATGGACCACTAATGGTAAGTCAATGACATTTGGTTGTCAGTTGTATTCGAGGTTGTATAAGAATTGGTACATTTCCTTTCTATTAATTTACCCATCTACTGTGCGAACACAAACTGTACTTTACTTGTAACTTTATGTACTATGAAATACTGACAATGCTTTCTAAGCGATAATATATATGCCTTTTAGTTAACCAATTACTAAAACAAAGCAAACAATGCACACGAATTACATCATCATCGATATCTGTTATTCATTGCGCAATAATTTTATCGGAATGAAATGACAGATAATTTCTCGGTGTTTTGTGAACCATGTGAACATAAACGATTGCCACAGCAGCTACAAAATGGTGCAGTGACTGTAAAGAATGAAACTGCGATGATTGTGTTAGAGGTCATCAAGAGACTAAAATTATTGGAGGTCATCATGTAGTTCCTGTAAGTGATAACTTATAGGGAAGTGACGAAATATGCATAATTCATTAACGTTCATTGGATTTTTTCTGTACTCAGCATGTTGCAATTGCCTGAATTAAATGCTGTCAAGTTACGCACTCAAATTGGGACGTCATTAACATAGAAGACGACACCACGGGATGTAAGTCTTCGGAAACAAAGTACACATTCTGATGAATTTGAAGAAAACTAGTTAATTTGAAGAATTATGCTTCTGAAAAGCAAACATTTGTTGGTGTCAAAAAACTTGAAAAGATACTTTCCGATGAAGAAAAAACTATTCTATCAGAATTGAGCGCTTGTAAACTGTACAATTTTGCAATTACCTTCGATTAAGAGGCACTATCCGCTATAAAAAGTATGAAAAAGATAAGCGATTTGTTGGATAAAAAGTCAGAAAAGTCATTTCAGAATAGCGATCCAATTCAACGACAAGTCTGAATCTCCCTTCCCAAATAGTTAAATATTACTAGAAACAATATTCATTTAAACATAACATCAGAAATTAGTTTTTATAAGACCAAAAACAAAATAGAAATGACAAGCTATGTTATGTTACCCAACAAACAATTAATTGTTTGCTGAGAAAATTAATGAGAGACTGATAATACACAAAGAAGACAGTAATCATAAAAAAGACATAAGTTTGTCGTTTCCTCCCCGCAACCTCACCGTTATAGATGACGAACGAGTTGCAATTTTTTCCCCCATATATATCTTTAACGTAGAGAAGGATTTTATAGAAAAAAGATAAATCTTAATCTTTTTGGAAGACCTTGCTTCATCTATGGGATATCATATTCTAATGAAAAATTGTATGCTGCATCTGTTCGACACGGAGTTGTTGTAACCAGCACAGAGGGAAATTCTTTAACTACTTAACCAGTAGATGTTGAAGATGTATACAGCATGATCGTATATAAAGCCAACATATTTTGCATTCATAATAAAAGGCAAACATTATGCTGATACGACGTGTCAGGTAGGCTACTCTGGACATTTCAAGATAAACGGTTAGCAAAATATACGTCTTCACTAACTGTAGACGTCAATGGAAATGTGTACATAGCGCTGACTTATCTCAATAACATTTTATTAGTATCAAGTGATGGTCAAAATCATCGTACAATATTTGACGATTCTACGGTCAGTTCAAACTTGCTTAACAAGCCAATTGGAATATACTACATAACAGATAATAACACTATACTGATTTACCACCAACAAGATGGAAGAGCGGGATTGTATGATGTTCAAATGATTAATAGACCTGTTAGCTATCTGTCCGCTTTTACTGGATATCAAAATCGTTCCCGTAAAATTTTGAGAAAATGTCTGACGCAACAAAAAACGGATTGTTGTATGTTGTCTATTGCTCAAGTGGCGCAAATTTTCTGTTCCATTGTCGCAGATTCCCAAATTTATCATTAGTATGTTTTAAATTGTAATTTTTGCTGAAAAAAACGTTTGTCGTTTATATTGCCATATAAAAAAAGGGACATTTAATTAGAAAAAATTTAAAGAAAATGCCAATTTGTTTATCAATTTCAGTATGTAGGAATATCTACTTTAGCAAAATACTATCACACATTTAGTTCTGATTTGGTAGGAGAATGAATTTTGAGGGATCAAACAGATATACCGAGAGTTTTACAGTGTGTCAAAGCGGAATAACAAACAAAAGAATTCAAATATTTTCTGAAATTGTGAATATTTTTCTTTACTTTCGTAGGTAATTCAAAACGTTAAACTATATTAAAAGCAATAATTTTTAAATGTCTCATAATACGGGTGTGACAAAATTTAAAATTCAAAGACATATATATTAGGTTAAAATGAATTTATGAATCAGTACAAGGATAAGAAACTTTGTGAATCAAAATTGTCTTTCAGTTTGTAATTTGAGAGATTATAATGCATGATCATCGATGTTCGAACATTTAGTAATTCGTTGTATTGGTTTATAAATCAAAATCTTGTTTTAAGTTGAAGACTTTATTTGGCATTTGGTCAAATAGATACGACCATGCCTTTATTGTGACATGTTAAAATGTTAAAATGTATTGTGGTTTAATCGTTGTCTAACAGTTAGTACGTGTATGTTCCTTTAAAAAAAGCAGTGACAAATTAAATATATAAAATGTCACATCTGAGATCATGCGTTATAAACAAGGGGTACGTATATTCCATTTCATTGATAATTTTGCAATAAAATAATATCATTAATTACTTTGGTTGCAGTGGACGTTAAACAAGCAACTATCAATCACTTGATTATCAAACTAAGACGTACAAATAAAAGTAGTTGAAATTAAATGTAAATAAGATAGCACTCGAACACAGTAACACAGTAAAACTAAGAGATAACGTCTGCAAAACAAAATAACTTAGTAAACATCACCTTACATAGAAGAGTTATCAAAGTTCAGGTTTTGACAATTAAACCAGAAAAAGACAAGATAGTACAGCGATTCATATTGCTATACAAAAGCAGTGATAAGGTATCAATTTAATGACAGAAATATAGACGCAATTAAGATTTTTATTCCAAATGCATAACTACGAAACATCTTCTGGTTACTGGAACTGAAAAATTTTATCAAAAGTAATTGCTTTGTTTTAGAACAAGGGAAAAGATAAATAATTATTTATTTTTTCTATGTAAATCAGATGAAGTCGTCTTATGTCTTCGGGGCTGACGTCGCTCAGATATGAGAAGCCTACATTTGATACTTAAAGTTGAGATTTTGAGAGAATATGAGGTCTATGGTTCACTGTAGGAGGAGTTATCCGAAAACGCCATGCACCTCTCATGCAAGTATATACTCCAAAACTGACAAAATTCAACTATCTCCAAAAAGAGCAAATATTAATAAAAATCATAACCCTGACCACATGCACACCTTCAATATATGTACAAACAGCCAGTAAAGTGAATACTTCCTAGCATTCAAACTGTAGGAGGAGTTATCCGGAAACGCTATTCACCTCTCATGCAGGTAAATACTCTAAAAAATGACAAAGTTCAACTATTTCCCAAAAGAGCAAATATTAATAAAAATCATAACCCTGACCACATGCTAACCTTCAATATATGTACAAACAGCCAGCAAAGTGAAAACTTCCTAGCATTCAAACTGTAGGAGAAGTTATCCGGAAGCGCTATGCACCTCTTATGCAAGTAAATACCCAAAAAAATTACAAAGTTCAACTATCTCCCAAAAGAACAAATATTAGTAAAAATCAAAACCCTGACCACATACACACCTTCAATATATGTACAAACAGCCAGCAAAGTGAAAACTTCCTAGCATTCAAACTGTAGGAGGAGTTATCTGGAATAGCTATATACCCATAATGGGACGGACGGTTGGACGGACGAAAGGACGGACTGAAGAACAGACGGAAGAACAGACGGAAGGACGGACAGGGGTAAAAAATATGCCCCCAACTTTCAGTTGCGGGGGCATAAAAATGATCACCAAGTCGAGATCTACTATCAAGTCAAATTTTGCCTATATTGTTAGTAGGCTGTCACTGTTTATAGGAGTGATTGTCCTTAAATGAGAATTGTTTTACCCTGTTTTGTGTTTTGAGCAAAAACTAAAGAAGATAGAGAGAAACTAAACAGATTAAATGATCAGCAATACAAGATCAATAAAACAGAGATTTTTGTCATGAATTCTATTCTCGTCCACAATGTTGGAGAGTGTCCTTCGTTGTATATGCACATAGAACAAGGTGGGCGACACAGGCTCCTTAGAACGTCTAGTTTATTATGTAAGTAATTCACTGTAGCACATGACAAAAATATTAACAGACAGCAGGTGCACGTGTTATTTATTGACAAGGTTGTGCAAAATGACAGCGTACCTTCATTACATTAAATAATATGGCATATTATATAACACATACAATGAAGTGTCCTGCTGTTACATAATGTTTGTCTTGTTTATTTTTTTTTATAGAGATTATTTAGCAGCTGATAAAGTTACTTGGTGGACATTTTTGCTAGATAAAATTCAAATTTTGGGTCCTCAATACTCTTTAACTTCGTACTCCATTGGGCTTATTTTTACTTTTTTTTTATTATTGCGTCCAGTGGCAAATATTTTATGCATCTTAAGGACAAAGCGTCAATGATAAATCATTTGTAGACGACATCCGCGTTTGGTATCTGTGTATGTTGTTGATATTACCCAAGGGATATTTAAAATCAAAAATAGAACATTAACTTACAACGCCACGACAAAAATAGAAAAAAAAATCAAAAGACAAACAACATTATACAAAACAAAACAAAGATAACTAAACAACGAAAAACATGAACCCAACCAAAAACCCGGCATGGTTTCAATTTTAATACAGGCCGTATTTTTGTTTGTTTTCTTATTTTACATTTTTCATTTCTGGGGATTTCTTCATAACCTTACTTTACTATGTGGGTTTTTTTTCTCATTGTTGAAGGTCGTACAGTAATAGTGGCCCTTAATTGCTTATTCCCATATGAATAGTTGTCTCATTGGCAATCAAACCACATCTCCATATATTAAAAGTCATTGACAAAACAAATTTAATCAAAATTGATGGAAAGAAGATAATTTTTTTTCGTTTCAGTAAGATTGAATATTCTCGTTTATTACACAATGTTCTGTATCATTGCATAGATTACCTTTCACGATCATATTTCTTGTTTTTATTTATTTTAAGCTTACTCTTCGGTTTAAATTGTGACTAGATCATTCCATATCTTATTGTTTTCATTTCGTTTTTCTTGTCTATACAGTTTTATACAACAACATGCATTTATCATGGTTACACTTTGAATGTCATGCAAACAGAACAGAAAACTTCTATGCAGGGTTATTTTTATATTCATATATTGTTGTACACAGATGTGTGGAAAAGTTCATATTTTATATATCAAAACAAAAATGATATAAAAAAGAAGATGACATGATTGTCAATTGGGCAGCTATCAAACAGAGGACAATTGACTTGGAAATTAGCAGTTGCAACTATGGGTCACCGTACGGCCTTTAACAAAGAACAAACCTCATATCGCATAGTAATTTAAAAAAGACCTAAAATGACAAATATAAAACACTTCAGATAAACAAGTTACGGTCTAATTCATGTACAAAACAATAGATCTATTTTTTTTACGAAACAATATCAAGCAAAAACATGTACACAACAAATACGCAAGGATAGGAGATTGCCTTTTCAGTTCTTTTGAAGCAGGCAAAAAAGGTGAAGCCTTTATCAAACTATTTATTATAAGTATATGATACATAAGATAAAAAAAGTATAACAAATTAATTGTTTAAAGGATTGATCTGAAAATATTATTAATTGTCTATAATGTCAAAAAGTTTAATATGAAAATGAGAAGATGTTGTGTCATTGCTAATAAGGCAACTCTCCACCAGAGACTATATGACGTAAAAGTTAGCAACTATGGGTCACTGGACGACCTTAAATAATGAACTAGCTATAAAAGGCCCCGCAATGACAAATGTAAAACAGTTCGAACGAAGGATTTTGTTAATTTTTCAAGATATGATGAACAACGTTTGAATGTAGGTAATGATATTTTGTTTTTGAATTCACGTCTGATTCTCACTGTCTCTCATTGTTTTACAGTAATTATTCAGCAGATTTATTGTTTGTGGATTAAGGCACCAACAATTCATATTTTATTGAGAGAGGAGGTAGTCATGATTTTTTTCTTGCACAAACATTTGTTTTTTTCAAATTAGTTAAAATATGGACAAAACATTATATTACGATTATATAACGTGTATGTGTATCAAACATTAATTAAAGCGGAATATTTAAATAATAAATGGCTTTTAGCAGCCAGTTTGATTCAATTTAGTACAACGTGTCTCAGAAACGTTGCTGGCATATTATAGCATTTCGACCTCATTTCGATTGTATGCAAGCAACCTTTATATTTGAAAATTAGTTAGAGACGGGTTGAACAGTTGCTCATCTTGGTGAGTTAATAAAAAGAAAAGCATGCCCAAATTGAAAAAAAGATGAAATAATGAATGAATCCTACAACGATTTTGTTGACTAATGCGGCCCAGAAAAAATGTTCATATACAAGCTTAAGAAAAAAATGATCAAATGTTTTTAAATTTATGGTATAAAATCAAACGGACATAGAAAAATCGGCATTATACTATTGTACGTGCTTGTCTTTCAATCGAAATTAATGTGTATGTTTATATCGGGTCACATGACCATCGGCAATCTTGGCAGTCTCAGGAAGCCTTCTTGATGATTAATTATATGGCGTCTAGTCCTATAATACACACGGATGCTGATTCTCTATTAAGATTTCATGCATTGTTTGTTGTTTTTCTATGCATCTTTTGTAATTCGGGTTAATATTTAAGTACGTTATAAATCAAATTGAAGATTTTTTTGTCAATTTGGTGGTAGTGAGTTTGGCAGCCAATGCCCCTCATTACAGAAACTAAGTTTTTTACACGCCATATAATTAACCATCAAGAAGACTTCCTAAGACTTCCAATGATTATGTGACCCAATATAAACATATACATTAACATAAATAAGTACGTACAATAGTACAATGACGATTTTTCTATGTCTGTTTGATTTCATGTCGTAGATTTAAATACATGTGATCTTTGTTTTTCTTTTATAAGAATTTTTTTTTGGGCCGAATCAGTCAACGTAATGGTTCTTCCTGGTGAATTCCTTCATTATTTCACTTTTTTCAATTTTGACATGGTTTTCTTTTTATTAACTCACCATGATGAACACATGATCAACCCATCTCCAACTTATTTTCAAATTACTATCAAATTACTTCATTCAATACAAAATGTTCCAAAAAACAAAAGCAATAAGATACCTTACGACAGAACGATTATTCAAGACTCTACAATGACCAGAAGATGTGAAAATATTCATTTTCAAGTTAAAGTTAGATACACATTTTCACCGTGATAACGTGTATTGTACCCTTTCTTTTTACACCACACTTTTTATAGTCTCTCTAGTTGTCTTATTTTTCCATTTTTTAGTTCACCTGGCCCAAAGGGCAAGTGAGCTTTTCTCATCACTTGGCGTCTGTCGTCCGTTGTCGTCTGTTAACATTTTTTCAAAAATCTACTCCTCTGAAACTACTAGGCCAAATTTTAGCAGACTTTGCCACAATCGTTATTGGGTTATCTAGTTTAAAAAATGTGTCCCATGACCCCGCTTGCCAACCAAGATGGCCGACATGGCTAAAAAGAGAACATAGGTGTAAAATGCAAGTTTTGTCTATTATTTTGAAAACTGTCTTAAATAGAGAAAATCCGTCAAGGGCAAAAATGTTCAAAATGTTGAGCTCTACCAATTGTCCATATACGTCAAAATTGTCAGACGACGTCTAATCATTCTTATAGGAGTTATTGTCCTTAACTGACAAATTTTACCAATTGTTTTCATTTTTAACTACTATCTGAAAACTATAATAGATGAAGAGAAACTTTAAAACCGAAAAATGATCAGCAGGACAAGTTCTACAAATAAGTCTCATGGTCAAAATCGTCAGTCGACTCCTTATTAGAGTTATTACCCTTTGATAGCGATTTTTACCAATTTTAAACGTTTTTGCCTTATATCTTAAAAATATAATAGATAGATAGAAACTTAAACAACCAAAAATTATCAGCAAGACAAGATCTACAAATAAGACAATATCGAGGAAATTGTCCGACGACTCCTTATTGGAGTTATTGCGTTTAATAACGATTTTCCATTGTCTGTTAAATTTTACAAAAATCTTCTCCTCTGAAACTACACGGTCAAATTTAACCAAACTTGGCTACAATCATCTTTGGGGTATTTAGTATAAAAAATGTGTTCGATGACCCCGCTTGCTAATCAAGATGGCCAAAATGGCTAAAATTAGAACATAGGGGTAAATTGCAAGTTTTGTCTTTTATTTTGAAAACTGTTATAAATAGAGAAAATCTGACAGGGGCAAAAATTTTCTTATAGGAGTTATTGCCCTTAAATGACAAATTTTATCTTTTTTTTTATTTTTGACTACTGTCTTGAAAACTATAAAACTATAATAGATGAAGAGAAACTTTAAAATGCAAAAATGATCAGGAGGACAAGTTCTACAAAATAAGTCTTATGGTTGAAATCGTCAATCGACTACTTATTGGAGTTACTGCCCTTTAATGACGATTTTCACCATATTTTTCGCCTTTTGCCTTGTATGATCAATAACTATAATAGATAAATAGACACTTTAAATCACAACTAGACAAAGTGATGCCCCCACACTCCACTCTGAAGTAACTGTATTATAACAAAGACAATATAGGACTTTTTTTGAGATATAATTGTGTCTGGGAGACACAAATGATGCCCCCACAGATGCAAAGTGTTTTTTAAAAATACACAAAGTTGGGCATGGGAGCACATAGGTCTATGGTTCACTGTAGGAGGAGTTATCCGGAAACGCTATGCACCTCTTATGCAAGTATATACTAAAAAAATGACAAAGTTCAAATATCTCCCAAAAGAGCTAATATTAATAAAAATCATAACCCTGACCACATGCACACCTTCAATATATGTACAAACAGCCAGCAAAGTGAAAACTATATACCGGAAATATACGATTGCAAATGATACTTAAAATGACACAATTACATATACCATCACGTAAACATGACAAATAATGATAAGAATCTCGAATACAAAGCCATAAAACATAGTGTTTGGAATTTTTAGCCACAACAATTTTAAGAGTTGAAACAAAATGTACAGAAGTTTAAGTTTAAAAAAGAATAGAAAGGAGCAAAATAGTAAGAAAGATCCTGATTTTTTAGATTTATCAGGAGACAAACAGATATCAGAAATTACATATAGTCCAGAAAAACAATGGCAGAAAGAGAGGAAGAAAATCTTACTCAATTGGATTTAAAGAACACATCACTAAGTTTGAACTTTAGATCTAGTAAACACGTAGATATTAAACAAAGTCAAAATGATGAAACAACAACACCATTGAGTGAAACAGAGGAACAGTTCGAAAAGAGGCATCATATAGCCACGCTAGCATATACTCTAGAATCTGCATAAGAAAGAAATGTGATACCTAAATACGTTTACACCAACCTAGAATTCTTTTCTTTTTTCGGATCCAATTCCGCTAAGGATTACTTTCAAGACAAGCTTAAGACAATAAGAGCAAAAGTTAATCAGTATGCATTTGATGAATTTATCAAAACTTCAGATGAACTTATTACAATATTTACCAGCAAGGCAGAGTACGTTAAAGGAAAACTTATTGACAACTTAGATGACAGTACAGAGGAAGGACGACAAAAACTATCTAAGGCTCAATGTCATATCTTAAATCTAATTGAAATATGGGACACGAAATATAATGACTTCATGAAAGACTATGACAAAAAGATCAGTGGTCTAAACAAACCAGCAAAGAAAACCTTTATTGCAAAAGGCAAGAGAGACGGAAGAAACTTTCCATACAAATGAAGAAATTGAACTGAACTTATGTAGTATAACAAAGTTGTTTTCGTATGAAATGTAATAACATAGAATAAAACAAAGCATTTTTTTTTTATGAATTAACGTCTTTTTCAATCATTTACAAGTAAGTTATAGTTTCTCATTAATATATTCATGGGTATCTTTAAAATAATAGCTATCTGTCAATCTGAAGTAAACACGACCTTCTATATATGTTTAACCAATCAACAAAAAAAATATAGAAAGAAAATAAAAATACATTTACAAATTCTAACAGAGCTTATCATAATGACTAGACGTTTTAAAAAATCTTTAAAAACAAGAAATCGCAAAAGAGAGAGAGATTATTGAATCTTCGAGAAACAATAAAAACGTCGATAAGAAATGCAAGCATTGAAAAGCTAAATCTTTTGTCAAAATTTCCAAAGAGTATTAGAAGACGACGAATGGCTTCTACTTTCAAAAGGGGTAAAATTTATACCTCAACCTAGCTTAAAAGGTTTAAGAAAATCTATCATGAATGACTTTAAGGTATTTGAGCGTAAACTTCGCTGTCACTATCGATTCCACGACAGCAAAAATGATTCAAAGCATCCATTTTATATAAAAAGTGGATACAAACCAGCCTATTCATGCGGTACCTTAGAAAATTATTTACTTGCAACAAAGTATGAATTAAGAAAAATTAATCTGAAGAAGATCTCACCAAATCTTAACAAAAATGAAAAGAAAAGCTCTCAAGAACCTGGTAAAAAACAAAGAAATAATAGTTCGAAAAGCAGACAAAAACTCTACTCTCTGTATTCTCGACAAAATTACATATATCAAAGAAGGTTTAAGACAGTTAGAAAGTGAGTTCTATTACATGTATGAAGAAATACATCGATCAAGAATAGCAAATACCACAAAGCTTATATACGATCTTATAGAAAAATGGCAAAGGAATTACCAAATAGATAAGATAACATATAGATTTTTGTTACAGAATTTATTTAACAAAAAATAGCAAAATTTTTCCTATTGCCAAAAATACACAAAATTCCACCAGAAATCTTACTTGAAATAGAAAACAATCCAGCAAAAATCGTGGAATATGGTTTCTTAGGCAGACCTATAGTTTCTTTATGTGGCACACCTTTCCATAATCTATCACATTTTATCGATCGCATTTTATTACCACTTGTGCAAAGTCAGAATACATATATCAAAGATACCAAAGACTTTATTCAGAAACTTGAGAATCTAAACCTAAACAACAATATTTTATTAGCTACATTTGATGCAAGCAACATGTATACAAACTTAGAATATTCTGAGATAATTGAAGCTGTCAAAAGAGTAACAAAGAATTTAACATGCAATAATTATACTTTCGAATTCCTCCCATTGAAGATATAATAAAATCTTTCGAAATTATATTGAAGAATAATGAATTCACATTTAACAGTAAAACATACAGACAGCGAACTGGTGTCCCAATGGGAGGCGCTGCATCAGCAGAATTAGCTGATATAAGAATGTTTGAAATTTTAGAGAATATATTATCAAAGTATTCACATAGAGACAAAATAGCTTTCTGCGGTAGAAATAGAGATGATGGATTCATCTTATTTAATGGTAACAAAAAGGAACTCCAAGAACTTTTCATAACGGCAAACAAGGCACACAAATACCTAAAATTCACCTACGAAATATCATCGGAGAGAATGATATTTTTAGATACTGAAGTATATAAAGGCAAAAGATTTTTGGACTCTGGAATCCTAGATCTTAAGACTTTCAGAAATCCAACAGAAACTTTCAATACTTAGATAGAAATAGTTGTCATCCTAAAAGCGTATTCAAAGGCTTCATTAAAGTAGAGTTTATCCGTCATATAAGAAACACAAACGATATCTATGAACGTACCAAGATCAATATTACAAAGAAATTATAAGCAAACAGAAATCGATGAAGCGATTATATCTACCTCAAACTTAGAACGAATTGCTTTACTAACTAACACTGAAAAACCAGATGTTAAAACAGTTATCTTTATCACTAAATATAACTCAGCAGTGAAACAGATAAAAAGATCAATTATAAAACATTGGGATTTGATAGAAAATGAGCCTGAACTCTCAATCATTTTAAGAAAGAAACCAGTTATAGCGTAAAAAAGACTCAAAAATTTACAAGAAAAGTTAACAAGCCGTGATAAATCATGAAAATGTATCTAAAATTATACAGGAAATACGAGTAATAAGCACATTCAAAACAATAAGAGATAAACAAATTTGTATACATACATAATATAAATAATAAAATAGATGAGGCATGAAACGGGGCAAAGAGTTCACAATTGGTTAGAAAAAGAAAAAAAGGCGTGTTACTAAATTCCATCAAACAGTGAAGCAATTGGAACGATCTATCAGAAAACATTGATATCTGACTGTTGAAAACAACCAATGAGAATCATGTTTAAAAGGAAAATAATAGAATAGCTTGTAAATGTTCAAGACGATCGAGCTGGAAGTTATAAACCTTAATAAAATAAAAATAAATATAGTTGTTATAAGATCATTTATTGTAGCTGAATAATATTTTGCAACGTACTGAATTTCCGGTGTATGGTCCATAATCTATTACAATCTGTGAAACATGGAGACCGCTGAAGATCCTCGCCACGTAAAAAATAAGAGGTGAAACACCAGAAAATATCCCGTAATCATATAAAACATCAATATAAATACAAATAGTGTCAACAATATACAATCTATTTCAAGAAAATTATCAATGCATATAAGCATATAAGTATGGAAAGCAAAACAAATACTTTTAAAATTACCAGTGCATATGAGCATGTAAACATCGAAAATAGATCAATACTTTCTGCTTGGTGGGTTTGGATGACTTTTAATTAAAACACGTACCAAGATCATTAATTGATTTAGAGAAAAATTATTACAAAGAAATTATAGGCAAACAGAAATCGATGAAGCGATTATATCTACCTCAAACTTAGAACGAAATGCTTTACTAACTAACACTGAAAAACCAGATGTTAAAACAATTATTTTTATCACAAAATATAACCCAGCAGTGAAACAGTTCAAAAGATCAATTATAAAACATTGGGATTTGATAGAAAATGAGCCTGAACTCTCAATCATTTTAAGAAAGAAACCAGTTATAGCACATAAATGACACAAAAATTTACAAGAAAAGTTAACAAGGCGTGATAAATCATGAAAATGTATCTAAAATTATACAGGAAATACGAGTAATAAGCACATTCAAAACAATAAGAGATAAACAAATTTGTATACATACATAATATAAATAATAAAATAGATGAGGCATGAAACGGGGCAAAGAGTTCACAATTGGTTAGAAAAAGAAAAAAAGGCGTGTTACTAAATTCCATCAAACAGTGAAGCAATTGGAACGATCTATCAGAAAACATTGATATCTGACTGTTGAAAACAACCAATGAGAATCATGTTTAAAAGGAAAATAATAGAATAGCTTGTAAATGTTCAAGACGATCGAGCTGGAAGTTATAAACCTTAATAAAATAAAAATAAATATAGTTGTTATAAGATCATTTATTGTAGCTGAATAATATTTTGCAACGTACTGAATTTCCGGTGTATGGTCCATAATCTATTACAATCTGTGAAACATGGAGACCGCTGAAGATTCTCGCCACGTAAAAAATAAGAGGTGAAACACCAGAAAATATCCCGTAATCATATAAAACATCAATATAAATACAAATAGTGTCAACAATATACAATCTATTTCAAGAAAATTATCAATGCATATAAGCATATAAGTATGGAAAGCAAAACAAATACTTTTAAAATTACCAGTGCATATGAGCATGTAAACATCGAAAATAGATCAATACTTTCTAAATACGTGTAATAAGCACATTCAAAACAATAAGAGATAAACAAACTTGTATACATACATAATATAAATAATAAAATTGATGAAGTATGAAACGGGGCAAAGAGTTCACAATTGTTTAGAAAAAGAAAAAGGCGTGTTACTTAATTCCATCAAACAGTGACGCAATATGAACAATCTATCAGAAAACATTGATATCTGACTGTTGCCCCCTGTACTCGCAAAATCCTCAAAATCCTGGTAGGCTGCAAGAGAATACTATTCGTATTAAGGTGAAAAATGTCCCTCTGTCCGCTGACGATGGACAAATCCACAGAGCTGTAACTCTACAAGGTTGTGAGATTCAAGGCCTTTTCCGAGAATGTTTGAGAGTCAATGGCAAATTAACTGCTTGCCAAACTGGTGACATTAGTGGTAATCAGTAAGGTACTAGACAAGACCATACCAAGAAATATACAGATAGGTAAATACATGGCTAAGGTTTTCCATGCTGGACAACCAGAGTTCAACAGAAGCATCAATCATGAAAACAATGTAAAAACTTGTCATAAATGCTTGGAACCTGGTCACTTGATATATGGATGCCCAAATGACTGGGTTTGTAAAACATGCAACAAAAGTGGGCATAAAATGATGGATTGCCCAACTGGCTTTCAAAGTAAAAATATAAATGAAGACAACTCAGAGGTTAATGTCAATGAAAATTAAAGTGCAGATGTAAATCTACAGTCCATTGAAGCTCAGACAAAAGAACACATTTCTGAAGCAACTGACAAAACATCTAATACATCAATACCGAAACCATCACAAAATAGCAATATATCCAGCAAATCTAGTGATACAAGAACAGGTTCAGCAAAGAATGTGCAACTACCAAGTTTGAGTAACACAGGCAATGACAAATCACAACAATCAATTGATAAATTTGTAATAATACCAAAAAATCCAAGAAGAACAACAGCAAGATATCATACTCCACCTACACCTACTGAAAACATTGGACCTAAGAAATCAAAAGCATAGAATATTTTATCACTATCTTGTCAAAATAACTGTTGTATCATATTTCAAACATATTGTATTTATATAATTTATCAACAAATTGTACATTTAAAAGAAAATTGTACTAAAAATTTTTTAATAAATTATTATATTATTTAAAAAAAAAAAAAATAAAAAACATATAAATGAAAAAAAAATCAAGCTCAAATACAGAGTTTATTCTAAGAAATGATGAAATATTTAAAAATATTGGAATGTTTTCAAACAAGATATGGTATGAAAAAGTTTTATGGTGTTGAAAACGATATTAATATGTATGTATATATGTATTACTATACAAAGGTTTGTCGTTATAAAATGTCAATTGACGATATTAGAAACAAAGATATGGTGTAACATATACGATTTAACAGGCCAAAAGCTAATATGCATTTTCAAAATCATGTACAATCAGATTTTGCGTAAACATTTGTTTACGAATTATCATTGTTTAGAAAAAAAAGTGAATCAGCTGTTTTTAAAAAACTTGGTTTTCCCTATGTTATATTTAGAAACATCAAACCACAGTGAAATTCTATCGGATAATAAGATCAGGGTACGGCAGCGGTGCACTTTCCCAGAACCATTACTTGTGCAGAACCGGAGTACGTTCTCAGAACCAATATAAGTCTTGCGCAGATATGTCTTTGATTGACATCTCACTCCCGTAAAATTAAGACAGATAACAACGACCCTGAAAGAAAACATTTAAGTTGTTTGCATTAACAGAGCCGGCGTAATAAAAATGTCTACGTGGTGATTACTTTACCATGTGAGTTATATTAGCTATATATTAAAATTTTATATGAATTACAAATTAGTATTTAAGTGAAATAAGCAGCCGACAAACGATTGTAATTTTACAAATATAGATTTAAGTTAATTAGAAAAACAGGAGATGATGTAAAAACATCAGAGATAGATAACCCCAACATTAAATAGGTCAAATTCAATATGATATAGCTCTCTTATTTTTATCAAAATACATAATATGTATTTATACCCCACACTAGCTGACACGAATGATACATGAAACACCCGTTCGATATCGTGTTAAAACAAATATTTATTTTTTTCAAGTTGCAACACTGAACCGTGACAATATTTAAAGTCCCGAGGAATCCCCTCCCAACTCCACCAAAAGAAAGATTAATAAGTCAGTTCTTTAGAGACGTTACACATTTGATAATGTGTACGAAGATAAGTTTTGATGTTAAGATTTTACTAATATAAACAATCCTTTAGTCCTATCAGTGTCTGTATCTTTGTCACTGCCCCCTAGGGAACCTTAATTGGAACAAACACACATTGTATTGTATTGTATAATGTATTGTGTAGTGTATATTTTATAATTTACTCAGTACAAGATTTAGAGTATTCTTCAACAGTTTGCGAATTTGCGAGCGATGCCCCCGGAAATGAAAGTAGTGATTTTTATTTCATTTTTTTTCAAATTGCCATTGGGTCACTTCCAAATATTCATTTCATGAATATGTTTCTTTTGAATTTCTTTCAGTATCTTCTCACCTTCTCTTCCAATTCCTTTCAGGGGCTTTTCCGTGTTGTCCCCTGAACTAACAGTAGAAAATATTTTTTTTACAATTTTAATGTCAATGGATACCACAGCTAGGTGACATTGAGTTTTACCCCAATCCCAATAAAAGTGTGCATTATTCAATCAATGAAAATTATTCAAACAACATTTTGTGTAGCCGAGCTAATTTTTTACATATAATTCATTAACATATCAAACGGTAATGAAAGAAGCGATATAACGTATAAATATAATTTTAGTTATACTGATCATATGTGTAAAACAGTTGCTTGGATTAGAATACTTTTATCTATTTGTGAGAAAAAATGTTGGTTCTGACAAGGCTTACTTGTTTTTACTGTATATAACGAAAAGTTGTAGCAGGTCACTACCTAAAGTCTTCATAAAAAGATAACTATTCAAAAAAAGTATTGACGTATTTACTTAAAATAACGATTTGTTCCCGAGGAGGAAACGACAAAAAGTCTACATAGAAATTTTGGTTCTGACAAGGTATATAATTCTTGATTTTCAAAGTTATTGGCTGAAAAGGTATATGAGAAAGTCTGCATAGACAGAAAATTATTCCGAAAAGGTATTGTTATATTTACTGGAACAAACGGTCTGTTCCGAGAAGGTAACGATCTTAAGTATAAATAAAAAGTTATGATAAGGTATTGTTTTTAGTTTAAATAACAGTTCGTTTTGTGGAGATTACACTTTAAACATTAGTTAATAACATTTGGTTCTGACAAGGTACTGAGGAGGTAACGATATTAAGTCTACAGCACATAGAAATTTTGGTTTTTACTGTAAATAACGGTTGTTTCTGAGGAGGCACCGGCATAAAGTTTTCTTAGAAAATTTGGTTCTGACAAGGTACTTATGTTTTTACTGTAAATTAAGGTTGGTTCTGAGGAGGTACCGATATAAAGTTTACTTATAAAATATAGTTCTGACAAGGTATTGTTGTTTTTACTGTAAATAAAGGTTGGTTCTGAGGAGGTACCGACATCAAGTTTATTGGGAAAATTTAGTTCTGACCAGGTATTGTTCTTTTTACTGTAAATAAGGGTTGGTTCTGAGGAGGTACCGACATAAAGCTTAGTTATACAATTTGGTTCTGACAAAGTACTTATGTTTTACTGTAAATAACGGTTGGTTCTGAGGATTTACCAACATAAAGTTTACTTATAAAATTTGGTTCTGACAAGGTACTTATGTTTTTACTGTAAATAAAGATTGGTTCTGAGGAGGTACCAACATAAAGTTTACTTATACAATTTAGTTCTGACAAGGTATGGTTGTTTTTACTGTAAATAACGGTTGGTTCTGAGGAGGTTTCGACATAAAATTTACTTACAAAATTTGTTTCTGACAAGGTATTAATGTTTTTACTGTAAATAAAGGTTGGTTCTGAGGAGGTACCGACATAAAGTTTACTTAGGAAATTTAGTTCTGACAAGGTATGGTTGTTTTTACTATAAATAAAGATTGATTCTAAGGAGGTACCGACATAAAGTTTATTGAGAAAATTTAGTTCTGACCAGTTTTGGTTGTTTTTACTGAAATTAACGGTTGGTTCTGAGGAGGTACCGACATAAAATCTACTTCAAAAAATTTAGTTCTGACAAGGTATGGTTCTTTTTACTGTAAATAAAGTTTGGTTCTGAGGAGGTACTAACATAAAGTTTACTTATACTATTTAGTTCTGACCTGGTATTGTTGTTTTTACTGTAAATAACGGTTGGTTCTGCGGAGGTTTCGACATAAAGTTTACTTAGAAAATTTGGTTCTGACAAGGTACTTATGTTCTTACTGTAAATTAAAGTTGGTTCTGAAGAAAGTACGACATAAAGTTTACTTATAAAATTAGTTCTGACCAGGTATTGCTGTTTTTACTGTAAATAAAGGTTGGTTCTGAGGAGGTACCGACATAAAGTTTATTGAGAAAATTTAGTTCTGACCAGGTATTGTTGTTTTTACTATAAATAAAGGTTGGTTCTGAGGAGGTACCAACATAAAGCTTAGTTATAAAATTTGATTCTGACAAGGTATTGGATTTTTTTACTGTAAATAAAGGTTGGTTCTGAGGAGGTACCGACATAAAGCTTAGTTATAAAATTTGGTTCTGACAAGGTATTGTTGTTTTACTGTAAATAACTGTTGGTTCTAAGGATTTACCAACATAAAATTTACTTATAAAATTTGGTTCTGACAAGGTATAATTTTTTACTGTAAATAAAGGTTGGTTCTGAGGAGGTACCAACATAAAGTTTACTTATAAAATTTGATTCCGACAAGGTATTAGATTTTTTTTTAACTGTAAATGAAGGTTGGTTCTAAGGAGGTACCGACATAAAGTTTACTAAGAAATTTAGTTCTGACAAGGTATGGTTGTTTTTACTATAAATAAAGATTGGTTCTGAGGAGGTACCGACATAAAGTTTATTGAGAAAATTTAGTTCTGACCAGTTTTGGTTGTTTTTACTGAAAATAACGGTTGGTTCTGAGGAGGTGCCGACATAAAATCTACTTTAAAAAATTTAGTTCTGACAAGGTATGGTTCTTTTTACTGTAAATAAAGTTTGGTTCTGAGGAGGTACCAACATAAAGTTTACTTATACTATTTAGTTCTGACCTGGTATTGTTGTTTTTACTGTAAATAACGGTTGGTTCTGCGGAGGTTTCGACATAAAATTTACTTACAAAATTTGTTTCTGACAAGGTATTTTTGTTTTTACTGTAAATAAAGATAGGTTCTGAGGAGGTACCGCCATAAATTGTACTTAGAAAATTTGATTCTGACAAGCTAATGTTGTTTTTACTATAAATTAAGATTGGTTCTGAGGAGGTACCGACATAAAGTTTATTGAGAAAATTTAGTTCTGACCAGGTATTGTTGTTTTTACTGTAAATAAAGGTTGCTTCTGAGGAGGTACCGACATAAAGCTTAGTTATAAAATTTGGTTCTGACAAAGTACTTATGTTTTACTGTAAATAAAGGTTGGTTCTGAGGATTTACCAACATAAAGTTTACTTATAAAATTTGGTTCTGACAAGGTACTTATGTTTTTACTGGAAATAAAGATTGGTTCTGAGGAGGTACCAACATAAAGTTTACTTATACAATTTAGTTCTGACCTGGTATTGTTGTTTTTACTGTAAAAAACGGTTGGTTCTGAGAAGGTACCGACATAAAGTTTACTTAGAAAATTTGGTTCTGACAAGGTACTTATGTTTTTACTGTAAATATAGGTTGGTTCTGAGGAGGTACCGACATAAAGTTTACTTATAAAAATTAGTTCTGACCAGGTATTGTTATTACTGTAAATAAAGGTTGGTTCTGAGGAGGTACCGACATAAAGTTTATTGAGAAAATTTAGTTCTGACCAGGTATTGTTATTACTGTAAATAAAGGTTGGTTCTGAGGAGGTACCAACATAAAGTTTACTTATAAAATTTGATTCTGACAAGGTATTGGATATTTTTACTGTAAATAAAGGATGGTTCTGAGGAGATACCGACATAAAGCTTAGTTATAAAATTTGGTTCTGACAAGGTATTGTTGTTTTACTGTAAATAACTGTTGGTTCTAAGGAATTAACCAACATAAAATCTACTTATAAAATTTGGTTCTGACAAGGTATTATTTTTTACTGTAAATAAAGGTTGGTTCTGAGGAGGTACCAACATAAAGTTTACTTATAAAATTTGATTCTGACAAGGTATTGGATTTTTTTAAACTGTAAATAAAGGTTGGTTCTAAGGAGGTACCGACATTAAGTTAATTTACTTAGGAAATTTAGTTCTGACAAGGTATGGTTGTTTTTACTATAAATAAAGACTGGTTCTGAGGATGTACCGTCATAAAGTTTATTGAGAAAATTTAGTTCTGACCAGGTTTGGTTGTTTTTTTACTGAAAATAACGGTTGGTTCTGAGGAGGTACCGACATAAAATCTACTTTAAAAAATTTAGTTCTGACAAGGTATGGTTCTTTTTACTGTAAATAAAGATTGGTTCTGAGGAGGTACCGACATAAAGTTTATTGAGAAAATTTAGTTCTGACCAGGTATTGTTATTTTTACTGTAAATAAAGGTTGCTTCTGAGGAGGTACCGACATAAAGCTTTGTTATAAAATTTGGTTCTGACAAAGTACTTATGTTTTACTGTAAATAAAGGTTGGTTCTGAGGATTTACTAACATAAAGTTTACTTATAAAATTTGGTTCTGACAAGGTACTTATGTTTTTACTGTATATAAAGATTGGTTCTGAGGAGGTACCAACATAAAGTTTACTTATACAATTTAGTTCTGACCTGGTATTGTTGTTTTTACTGTAAAAAACGGTTGGTTCTGAGAAGGTACCGGCATAAAGTTTACTTAGAAAATTTGGTTCTGACAAGGTACTTATGTTTTTACTGTAAATTAAGGTTGGTTCTGAAGAAATTACGACGTAAAGTTTACTTATAAAAATTAGTTCTGACCAGGTATTGTTGTTTTTACTGTAAATAAAGGTTGGTTCTGAGGAGGTACCGACATAAAGTTTATTGAGAAAATTTAGTTCTGACCAGGTATTGTTGTTTTTACTGTAAATAAAGGTTGGTTCTGAGGAGGTACCAACATAAAGTTTACTTATAAAATTTGATTCTGACAAGGTATTGGATTTTTTTACTGTAAATAAAGGATGGTTCTGAGGAGGTACCGACATAAAGCTTAGTTATAAAATTTGGTTCTGACAAGGTATTGTTGTTTTACTGTAAATAACTGTTGGTTCTAAGGAATTACCAACATAAAATCTACTTATAAAATTTGGTTCTGACAAGGTATTATTTTTTTACTGTAAAAAACGGTTGGTTCTGAGAAGGTACCGACATAAAGTTTACTTAGAAAATTTGGTTCTGACAAGGTACTTATGTTTTTACTGTAAATATAGGTTGGTTCTGAGGAGGTACCGACATAAAGTTTACTTATAAAAATTAGTTCTGACCAGGTATTGTTGTTTTTACTGTAAATAAAGGTTGGTTCTGAGGAGGTACCGACATAAAGTTTATTGAGAAAATTTAGTTCTGACCAGGTATTGTTATTACTGTAAATAAAGGTTGGTTCTGAGGAGGTACCAACATAAAGTTTACTTATAAAATTTGATTCTGACAAGGTATTGGATTTTTTTACTGTAAATAAAGGATGGTTCTGAGGAGGTACCGACATAAAGCTTAGTTATAAAATTTGGTTCTGACAAGGTATTGTTGTTTTACTGTAAATAACTGTTGGTTCTAAGGAATTAACCAACATAAAATCTACTTATAAAATTTGGTTCTGACAAGGTATTATTTTTTACTGTAAATAAAGGTTGGTTCTGAGGAGGTACCAACATAAAGTTTACTTATAAAATTTGATTCTGACAAGGTATTGGATTTTTTTAAACTGTAAATAAAGGTTGGTTCTAAGGAGGTACCGACATTAAGTTAATTTACTTAGGAAATTTAGTTCTGACAAGGTATGGTTGTTTTTACTATAAATAAAGACTGGTTCTGAGGATGTACCGTCATAAAGTTTATTGAGAAAATTTAGTTCTGACCAGGTTTGGTTGTTTTTTTACTGAAAATAACGGTTGGTTCTGAGGAGGTACCGACATAAAATCTACTTTAAAAAATTTAGTTCTGACAAGGTATGGTTCTTTTTACTGTAAATAAAGATTGGTTCTGAGGAGGTACCGACATAAAGTTTATTGAGAAAATTTAGTTCTGACCAGGTATTGTTATTTTTACTGTAAATAAAGGTTGCTTCTGAGGAGGTACCGACATAAAGCTTTGTTATAAAATTTGGTTCTGACAAAGTACTTATGTTTTACTGTAAATAAAGGTTGGTTCTGAGGATTTACTAACATAAAGTTTACTTATAAAATTTGGTTCTGACAAGGTACTTATGTTTTTACTGTATATAAAGATTGGTTCTGAGGAGGTACCAACATAAAGTTTACTTATACAATTTAGTTCTGACCTGGTATTGTTGTTTTTACTGTAAAAAACGGTTGGTTCTGAGAAGGTACCGACATAAAGTTTACTTAGAAAATTTGGTTCTGACAAGGTACTTATGTTTTTACTGTAAATTAAGGTTGGTTCTGAAGAAATTACGACGTAAAGTTTACTTATAAAAATTAGTTCTGACCAGGTATTGTTGTTTTTACTGTAAATAAAGGTTGGTTCTGAGGAGGTACCGACATAAAGTTTATTGAGAAAATTTAGTTCTGACCAGGTATTGTTGTTTTTACTGTAAATAAAGGTTGGTTCTGAGGAGGTACCAACATAAAGTTTACTTATAAAATTTGATTCTGACAAGGTATTGGATTTTTTTACTGTAAATAAAGGATGGTTCTGAGGAGGTACCGACATAAAGCTTAGTTATAAAATTTGGTTCTGACAAGGTATTGTTGTTTTACTGTAAATAACTGTTGGTTCTAAGGAATTACCAACATAAAATCTACTTATAAAATTTGGTTCTGACAAGGTATTATTTTTTTACTGTAAATAAAGGTTGGTTCTGAGGAGGTACCAACATAAAGTTTACTTATAAAATTTGATTCTGACAAGGTATTGGATTTTTTTAAACTGTAAATAAAGGTTGGTTCTAAGGAGGTACCGACATTAAGTTAATTTACTTAGGAAATTTAGTTCTGACAAGGTATGGTTGTTTTTACTATAAATAAAGACTGGTTCTGAGGATGTACCGTCATAAAGTTTATTGAGAAAATTTAGTTCTGACCAGGTTTGGTTGTTTTTACTGAAAATAACGGTTGGTTCTGAGGAGGTACCGACATAAAATCTACTTTAAACAATTTAGTTCTGACAAGGTATGGTTCTTTTTACTGTTAATAAAGATTGGTTCTGAGGAGGTACCAACATAAAGTTTACTTATACAATTTAGTTCTGACCTGGTATTGTTGTTTTTACTGTAAATAACGGTTGGTTCTGAGAAGGTACCGACATAAAGTTTACTTAGAAAATTTGGTTCTGACAAGGTACTTATGTTTTTACTGTAAATTAAGGTTGGTTCTGAAGAAATTACGACATAAAGTTTATTGAGAAAATTTAGTTCTGACCAGGTAATGTTGTTTTTACTGTAAATAAAGGTTGGTTCTGAGGAGGTGCCAACATAAAGTTTACTTATAAAATTTGATTCTGACAAGGTATTGGATTTTTTTACTGTAAATAAAGGTTTGTTCTGAGGAGGTACCAACATAAAGTTTACTTATAAAATTTGATTCTGACAAGGTATTGGATTTTTTTTAACTGTAAATGAAGGTTGGTTCTAAGGAGGTACCGACATAAAGTTTACTTAGGAAATTTAGTTCTGACAAGGTATGGTTGTTTTTAATATAAATAAAGATTGGTTCTGAGGAGGTACTGTCATAAAGTTTATTGAGAAAATTTAGTTCTGACCAGGTTTGGTTGTTTTTACTGAAAATAACGGTTGGTTCTGAGGAGGTACCGACATAAAATCTACTTTAAACAATTTAGTTCTGACAAGGTATTGTTCTTTTTACTGTAAATAAAGATTGTTTCTGAGGAGGTACCAACATAAAGTTTACTTATACAATTTAGTTCTGACCTGGTATTGTTGTTTTTACTGTAAATAACGGTTGGTTCTGAGAAGGTACCGACATAAAGTTTATTGAGAAAATTTAGTTCTGACCAGGTTTGGTGGTTTTTACTGAAAATAACGGTTGGTTCTGAGGAGGTACCGACATAAAATCTACTTTAAACAATTTAGTTCTGACAAGGTATGGTTCTTTTTACTGTAAATAAAGATTGGTTCTGAGGAGGTACCAACATAAAGTTTACTTATACAATTTAGTTCTGACCTGGTATTGTTTTTTTGACTGTAAATAACGGTTGGTTCTGAGAAGGTACCGACATAAAGTTTATTGAGAAAATTTAGTTCTGACCAGGTTTGGTGGTTTTTACTGAAAATAACGGTTGGTTCTGAGGAGGTACCTACATAAAGTTTACTTATAAAATTTGATTCTGACAAGGTATTGGATTTTTTTACTGTAAATAAAGGGTGGTTCTGAGGAGGTACCGACATAAAGCTTAGTTATAAAATTTGGTTCTGACAAGGTATTGTTGTTTTACTGTAAATAACTGTTGGTTCTAAGGAATTACCAACATAAAATTTACTTATAAAATTTGGTTCTGACAAGGTATTATTTTTTTACTGTAAATAAAGGTTGGTTCTGAGGAGGTACCAACATAAAGTTTACTTATAAAATTTGATTCTGACAAGGTATTGGATTTTTTTAAACTGTAAATAAAGGTTGGTTCTAAGGAGGTACCGACATTAAGTTAATTTACTTAGGAAATTTAGTTCTGACAAGGTATGGTTGTTTTTACTATAAATAAAGACTGGTTCTGAGGATGTACCGTCATAAAGTTTATTGAGAAAATTTAGTTCTGACCAGGTTTGGTTCTTTTTACTGTTAATAAAGATTGGTTCTGAGGAGGTACCAACATAAAGTTTACTTATACAATTTAGTTCTGACCTGGTATTGTTGTTTTTACTGTAAATAAAGGTTGGTTCTGAGGAGGTGCCAACATAAAGTTTACTTATAAAATTTGATTCTGACAAAATATTGGATTTTTTTACTGTAAATAAAGGTTTGTTCTGAGGAGGTACCGACATAAAGCTTAGTTATAAAATTTGGTTCTGACAAGGTATTATTTTTTTACTGTAAATTAAGGTTGGTTCTGAAGAAATTACGACATAAAGTTTACTTATGAAAATTAGTTCTGACCAGGTATTGTTGTTTTTACTGTAAATAAAGGTTGGTTCTGAGGAGGTACCGACATAAAGTTTATTGAGAAAATTTAGTTCTGACCAGGTATTGTTGTTTTTACTGTAAATAAAGGTTGGTTCTGAGGAGGTACCAACATAAAGTTTATTTATAGAATTTGATTCTGACAAGGTATTATATTTTTTTACTGTAAATAAAGGTTGGTTCTGAGGAGGTACTGACATAAAGCTTAGTTATAAAATTTGGTTCTGACAAGGTACTTATGTTTTTACTGTAAATAAAGATTGGTTCTGAGGAGGTACCAACAAAATGTTTACTTATACAAATTAGTTCTGACCTGGTATTGTTTTTACTGTAAAAACCAGTTGGTTCTGATGAGGTTTCGACATAAAATTTACTTACAAAATTTGATTCTGACAAGGTATTGGAATTTTTTTAACTGTAAATGAAGGTTGGTTCTAAGGAGATACCGACATAAAGTTTACTTAGGAAATTTAGTTCTGACAAGGTATGGTTGTTTTTGGTACCGACATAAAGTTTATTGAGAAAATTTAGTTCTGACCAGGTTTGGTTGATTTTACTGAAAATAACGGTTGGTTCTTAGGAGGCACCGACATAAAATGAACTTTAAAAAATTTAGTTCTGACAAGGTATGGTTTTTACTGTAAATAAAGATTGGTTCTGAGGAGGTACCAACATAAAGTTTACTTAAACAATTTAGTTCTGACCTATTATTGTTGTTTTTACTGTAAATAACGCCGGTTGGTTCTGAGAATGTTTTGACATAAAATTTACTTACAAAATTTGTTTCTGACAAGGTATTATTTTTTTTACTGTAAATAAAGGTTGGTTCTGAGAAAGTACCAACATAAAGTTTACTTATAAAATTTGGTTCTGACAAGGTACTTATGTTTTTACTGTAAATTAAGGTTGGTTCTGAGGAGGTACCGACATTAAGTTTACTTAGAAAATTTGATTCTGACAAGGTATTGTTTTTTTTTAACTGTAAATGAAGGTTGGTTCTGAGGATATACCGACGTAAAGTTTACTTAGAAATTTTAGTTCTGACCAGGTATGGTTGTTTTTACTGTAAATAACGGTTCGTTCTGAGAAGGTACCGACATAAAGTTTACTTAGAAAATTTGGTTCTGACAAGGTATTGTTTTTTTTTTAACTGTAAATGAAAGTTGGTTCTGAGGAGGTACCAACGTAAAGTTTACTTAGGAAATTTGGTTCTGACAAGGTATTGTTGTTTTTACTATATATTAAGATTGGTTCTGAGGAGGTACCGACATAAAGTTTATTGAGAAAATTTAGTTCTGACCAGGTATGGTTGTTTGTTCTGTAAATAAAGATTGGTTCTGAGGAGGTACCAACATAAATTTTACCTAGAAATTTTAGTTCTGACCTGGTATGGTTGTTTCACTGTAAATAACGGTTGGTTCTGAGAAGGTACCCACATAAAGTTTACTTAGAAAATTTGGTTCTGACAAGGTACTTATGTTTTTACTGTAAATAAAGGTTGGTTCTGAAGAAATTACGACATAAAGTTTACTTATAAAAATTAGTTCTGACCAGGTATTATTGTTTTACTGTTAATAAAGGTTGGTTCTTAGGAGGTACCGACATAAAGTTTATTGAGAAAATTTAGCACTGACAAGGTATTGGATTTTTTTACTGTAAATAAAGGTTGGTTCTGAGGAGGTACCGACATAAAGCTTAGTTATAAAATTTGGTTCTGACAAGGTATTGTTGTTTTACTGTAAATAACTGTTGGTTCTGAGGATTTACCAACATAAAATTTACGTATAAAATTTGGTTCTGACAAGGTATTATTTTTTTTACTGTAAATAAAGTTTGGTTCTGAGGAGGTACCAACATAAAGTTTACTTATAAAATTTGATTGTGACAAGGTATTGGATTTTTTTTATCTGTAAATGAAGGTTGGTTCTAAGGAGGTACCGACATAAAGTTTACTTAGGAAATTTAGTTCTGACAAGGTATGGTTGTTTTTACTATAAATAAAGATTGGATCTGAGGAGGTACCGACATAAAGTTTATTGAGAAAATTTAGTTCTGACCAGGTTTGGTGGTTTTTACTGAAAATAACGGTTGGTTCTGAGGAGGTACCGACATAAAATCTTCTTTAAAAAAATTAGTTCTGACAAGGTATGGTTCTTTTTACTGTAAATAAAGATTGTTTCTGAGGAGGTACCAACATAAAGTTTACTTATACAATTTAATTCTGACCTGGTATTGTTGATTTTACTGTAAATAACGGTTGGTTCTGAGAAGGTACCGACATAAAGTTTACTTAGAAAAATTGGTTCTGACAAGGTACTTATGTTTTTACTGTAAATTAAGGTTGGTTCTGAAGAAATTACGACATAAAGTTTATTGCGAAAATTTAGTTCTGACCAGGTATTGTTGTTTTTACTGTAAATAAAGGTTGGTTCTGAGGAGGTAACGACATAAAGTTTACTTATAAAAATTAGTTCTAACCAGGTATTGTTTTTTTTTAACTGTAAATGAAAGTTGGTTCTGAGGAGGTACCAACGTAAAGTTTACTTAGGAAATTTGGTTCTGACAAGGTATTGTTGTTTTTACTATAAATTAAGATTGGTTCTGAGGAGGTACCGACATAAAGTTTATTGAGAAAATTTAGTTCTGACCAGGTATGGTTGTTTGTTCTGTAAATAAAGGTTGGTTCTGAGGAGGTACCGACATAAAGCTTAGTTATAAAATTTGGTTCTGACAAGGTATTGTTGTTTTACTGTAAATTAAGGTTGGTTCTTAGGAGGTACTGACATACAATTTACTTATAAACACTAGTTCTGACCAGGTATTGTTTTTTTTTACTGTAAATAAAAGTTGGTTCTGAGGAGGTACTTATGTTTTTAATGTAAATAAAAATTGGTTCTGAGGAGGTAACGACATAAAGTTTACTTATAAAAATTAGTTCTGACCAGGTATTGTTTTGTTTTAACTGTAAATGAAAGTTGGTTCTGAGGAGGTACCAACGTAAAGTTTACTTAGGAAATTTGGTTCTGACAAGGTATTGCTGTTTTACTGTAAATTAAGGTTGGTTCTTAGGAGGTACTGACATAAAGTTTACTTATAAAAACTAGTTCTGACCAGGTATTGTTATTTTTACTGTAAATAAAAGTTGGTTCTGAGGAGGTACCGACATAAAGTTTATTGAGAAAATTTAGTTCTGACCAGGTATGGTTGTTTTACTGTAAATAAAGGTTGGTTCTGAGGAGGTACCGGATTGGTTCTGACAAGGTATTGTTGTTTAACTGTAAATAACGGTTGGTTCTGAGGAAGTATCGACATAAAGTTTACTTATAAAATTTGGTTCTGACAAGATTTTAATGTATTTACTGTAAATAAAGGTTGGTTATGAGGAGGTACCAACATAAAATTTACTTAAAAATTTAGTTCTGACAAGGTATTGTTGTTTTTACTGTAAATTAAGGTTGGTTATGAGGAGGTACCAACATAAAATTTACTTAGAAAATTTGGTTCTGACAAGGTATTGCTGTTTTTACTGTTAATAACTGTGCAGGATCTGTTTACCCTCCTATCACCAGTTTTTGGTGAGGTTCGTGTTGCTCAGTCTTGTTTTTCTATGTTTTGTCTTGTGTACTGTTGGTTTTTTTTCTTTTTTAGTCATATAGCGTTGTAAGTTTATTTTCGACTTATGAGTTGTTTGAATGTTCATTTGGTTTTTTAATTTCTTATCTCCTCTTAAATTGTAGGGTTTTTAACGCCTTAATCGGGGATGAAGTGTACAAAAAAGTCATATCATAAGAGTTATACAATGTATTCAATGTGCTCCGTGCTGTCTATCATTTGTTGTTTAGTTTTATATGTATTGTTTATCATTTGTTGTTTCAAATGTATTGGCCTTTTGTTGGGCAATGTATGACAAATATATGTTGAAAAACCTCGCCCGTAATTATAAATTATGTAATTCATTTTCCGCTCCCGACATGTGTAACTTCAAAGCATATTTTAGTGGCGATTGATGTCTTTCAAAATTACTGCACTTTTCTTGTATCCCTGGTGCTTTGGACTGGAGAACCGTCGTACACAAGCATCGCACAAGTTGGCACTCCGAGGCGGGTGGGGAGCAAGAAGGCGAACTGTGGTTTATTTCTATCAATAGTACCGTTTACGTCGACGGTAGGGGCCGTCTTGACCTTGTTGTAGGGTACGAATGATTCGTTCATTGTTGAAGACCCTACACCAACTGTCAAGATGAAGAACAGGAATAAAAGCCCTGTTCATTGATATTTTTTTATTTTTTTCTATGTATTGTGTGCGATTTTGTCCCATGTACATTTACTCCGTATCCTTTTATTTTTCTATTGATTCTAGAGTTTGTCTCTAGTGCTGTGTGGAGGCAGTATCTAACGTTTCCCCGTGCTTGAGGTGTATGCTCTTATAGTATTTACAGTTATGGTGTGTTTGTTCATGTGAGAATTTCACATATTAATACACCGTCAAAAATTCATATTTTGCTATTTGATATTTTCTCAACTTATTCCAAATACTGGTCTGGTCATCTGTTTTGTATATTGCCCTTTCATACTATTTTAAACTGCTCGGTTTCTTACATATATTTCTATGTGCCCCGTGCTGTCTATCATATGTTGTTTGGTTTTATATGTATTGTCTATCATTTGTTGTTTCAAATGTATTGGTCTTTTGTTTGGCAACTTATGACAAATATATGTTGAAAAACCCCGCCCGTAATTATAAACTATGTAATTCATTGACCGCTCCCGACATGTGTAACTTCAAAGCATATTTCAGTGGCGATTGATGTCTTTCAAAATTACTGCACTTTTCTTGTATCCCTGGTGCTTTGGACTGGAGAACCGTCGTACACAAGCATCGCACAAGTTGGCACTCCGAGGCGGGTGGGGAGCAAGAAGGCGAACTGTGGTTTATTTCTATCAATAGTACCGTTTACGTCGACGGTAGGGGCCGTCTTGACCTTGTTGTAGGGTATGAATGATTCGTTCATTGTTGAAGACCCTACATCAGCTGTAAATGAAGAACGGGAGTAAAAGCCCTGTTCATTGATATTTTTTTTATTCTTTCTATGTACTGTGTTCAATTTTGTCCCATGTACAATTACTCCATATCCTTTTATTTTCTATTATCAACGTCATGGTCGTGAATGAATGCACTAGTGCAGATTACATCATTCATATACTCATAGTGTAACGTTTATGTTTGACGACAATTGGGTCGAGATTGTAAACTAGTTTTCAGGTTGTTTGTTCTTTCAATAAAGTTTTAGTTCTGCTGACATCTTTTTGTTGTAGCCTAGCTTTTGTTGATATCTGCGATTTGTGGTGCCAATTAGGACCAAAGAAGTGCTTTATTCATTCATCACAATATCGTATATTTTGATAACTTTTAACGTGTATTTTTTTTAACGATAAACTGTGACAAGTCATATGATAATATAGTAAAAGAAAATAACTCTCTCAAAAAGTTCTTGGAAATTTATAAAACCAGCACGACATACCAGCTTCTCCGTGATCAATGGATATAGAATATGGAGAAAATTGTGAAAATATCTTTTTTTTCAGTCAACATTTCACTTATGACCGCAACAATCGCAGTTGAGATACGCGGAAGCCTTAGAGAATTTTGAAAATATTCAATTCTGCAATGAACCTTAGATATTTTATTGTATGATTTTACACCTATACTAAATTTGAGCTTAACGGAAATGCAACTTTTTATGTTAACTTCTAAAATCCATTGAAATATTTACTTTGCAGTATGATACTTCCGTGCTCAATCAAAGAAATAAAATAGATAAAATAATTAATTGTGATCTTCACAAACTTTGAATAACAGAAGCTTAATTAGAATGACACTTTTATTAGTCATTAATCCCACATTTTCAGCTCGTAACGCACTGAGATGGGGCATAAGATAGCAGTAATAAAAATATATATCAATGCAATACTAAAACTACCAATTAAGCAAATTTAAATCGCCATAGATCCTTATCATTGTCATACTAAAATCTCATAGAAGTACTGAAACCGAAAAATAAACACCCCTTTTTCTGTTTTTGTTTTTTTTTGGTTTTTTTTCTTCAATTTTTTAAATATATATTCTTTAATATTTGACTTATTTCTGAGATTTAATGTGTTCTTACTCTTATCCATACGATTTTACAATAACAGTGGTTTATATAAGGTGCCCAACTGTTCTTATTGACACAATAGAGAGGCATCATGGTATTCTTTTTTCTGCGTTAATGTTTGTGTTTTGTTTCCGTCTGGCCCGTATACACGGATGTCATTCAGTTTGAAGAAAAATCATCGTAAAAGAATACCTAACGGTGGTCAAGTATTGCGATTGGATCGTGAAAGTTCTGGTATAGGATCGTGAAGGAAATCTTATCGAGAAGACATAGGCGGATCCAGGGGGCCCTGGGGGGCCCGGCCCCCCCCCCTTTCGTGGGAAAAATTTGGTTGATTATATAGGGAATCACTGAAGCATGACTGGAGCGGGTTCCCCTTAGGTCAGTCAGCGCCCCTTCCCCCTCCCCTTATGAAAAGTTCTGGGTCCGCCACTGGAAGACATATCCAAGGTCAATTACTAATCTAATTTAATGAATTATACGGACAAATTTGCAAAAAATAAAACTGTCTGTCAAAAAGGTTCAACATAATGATCAGTATGTGAGAAAAATCAAGCCTTAAAAGTACATCGTTTTAACATAACAGTTTTACAAAAGGTAGATTGCTCCTCGACATTTCAATGACATTAAATATGTAAACAAACAAGTTGTTTTTCATAATTCAAATGACTAAACAACTTTTCTTTGTAAAATATCATTCCAGTTTGATGATTCAAATGGTTTTTAATAGATATAAGAAGATGTGGTATGAGTGCCAATGAGACAACTCTCCATCCAAGTCAAAATTTATAAAAGTAAACCATTATAGGTCACAGTAGTTTAAAGCTACTTTGTGTTAGCATAATAAGAAATTTAGCAAAAACTGAGATATTTACAAAATATTGATTTTTTGGATCGTGAAAGATGGCGTACCGCTTTTTGAAGATCGTGAAAAGGATCGTGAAAGATCTAATTCTACGAAAACATTCAAATCATTATTTAATTATCTAGGATAACTTATATTTTTAATTGGTATAGCAAATATTGGATTTGAATGACTCATTCCGGTTCTCTTTTGTTGGTGAATAGGGCTATAATCATTCAATGCTTTTTGATCTGATAATCTTATAATACCACACCGACTTTAGGTGCCTTATAGCAATATCAGTATATTTGTCCGTTCTCTATAAGTTTTGATTTCTTATACAAATTTAAGATTGAGAATAGAACTTAATCGGCTGAATTACAGTTCAAGCGTGGCACCATGCACTATCGAGGTACGTGGATTGGTAATTTCCCCACCAAGTTGGGTACAATGCGTACACATGCATATAGTTCAAGGGCCGATACATTAAGCATTAAAGATACATATATTCTTTTACTTTTCGAAAATTTTCGCTCCTGAAGGTTCTTTCATCTTGTAAATCTACTTATCTTCACACGTTTTTAGTTATTTTAATAACTTTTAAGGAAAAGTGTTGAAATAAAAAAAACAAAAAATAGTTACACGTTTCAACTAGTTGCAAGTTTATCAATTGGTAAGAGAAATATTTTTCTCTTATTATTAAGTCTGGTCCGGTGCGGAACGTTTGCGCTTTAATTTTTAGGGCATTTGCGCTTTTTAAAAAAAGGACATCTGCGCTTTTTCATTAGGACATTTGTGCTTTATCAACATAACATAAAAAAAACAACAAAAAAACCACACAATATTCATATATTTATATACAGCTAAAAGCATCAACCTTTCACCATCATACTTGTGTCAGATGAAAACGACAACGCTCCGGGAGGATGGATGGGGGTAAATTCCTTTTAATAAACATGACTCTTTCTAAAAGTGAACATGTACAGCGGGTGATTTAAAAATACAATTTCGGTCTTCATAAAATTGAATTAAGCTTAGATAAACTATGATGAAATTGAGAATGAAAATGGGGAATGTGTCAGAATGACAACAAACCGACCAAAGTGCAAAAAACAGCCGAAGGTCACCCATGGGTCTTCAACACAGCGAGAAAATCCCGCACCCGGCGGGCTTTAGCTGACCCCTAAATAAAATGTGTACTAGGTCAATGAAATAAACGTCACAACAAACTCCAAAACATATAAATGAACTAAAATTAAAAAAAAAACATACAAGACTAACAAAGGCCAGAGGTTCCTGACTTGGGACAGACGCACAAATGCGGCAAGGTTAAACATGTTTTGTGAGATCTCAACCCTCCTCTATACCTCTAGTACATTTCCTCGGACTATTCATGCAACAGACTGGACACAAGAGGAATATAGTTTCAAATTCTAAATCCACTACTAAAATAATTAGAAAGTTAATTGAAAAATTTCGCTCAAAATTCAAATGTTCCATCTATAAAAGTTTCGTTTTCTCTATCGTTTACCAAGAAACTATATTTTTTTTATAATACTAGACCATACCCGCGACATCGCGGGTCCGTGACTGAAATAAAGAACCTACGCCTTATTTTTAGCCTGGATTTTTAGAATTCGTATTGTCATTTGGTAAAGTCACGCTGATTATAAGGTGCATAGTTATTCCTTGTATAAAGACGAAGTTCGGGTGTGATTATTACCCGTTTTTATAGCAAATCCTGAATCATTGACACCGTTTGGTTGTGCGCCTTACAAAGGCGGAACGTACAGATAAGGTAACAGGGATCAGGTAATTTTGTGACATATATATACTATTGGATTCGATTCGGAACTTGTTAATTATTATGTGGAAAACAAAAGGCCCTGGAATAGTGTAATTTTTTATCTACACCATTGTCCTATTTTTTTCATATATAAAGGTGGCAGAAACCAGTTATTTTACAATAAATCTTTAGAATTTCATGGATTTATGATTTAATTTTCTTGAAAAATCATTCAAGCTTATATACAAATAAAATGTATGGTTTCGAGTAACTAAGATGTGTGCGGGCTTATGTGAATATATAGAAAACCTTTAAATTTGGGTGTCTGTCCAGCATGGAGATTTTAAAATTTATAAATGCATTGCAAATAAGGAAAAAATTTGATGCTCTGATACAAATCTAATCCTCACCTTCAGAATCCTGCTAATAGCAGACAAGAATTTTAGGCAAAATTCAAGAGATAAATGATGTTCAATGAATTAGAGCCTTGTCCGCACCTATCCTTACCATCAAAATCTCAAGATATTTTTGTTTACATAAAACTGAATTTTTTCCCCACTTTGATTGGATGCCGTCAAGTGAGGAGACCACAATTTTGACTTCTGATTGGACCCATATGTGAAGGAAATCCCCAACCTGTGTATGCAACTACTTACTTATGTAGTATAATAGCCTATAGCTAGAATTTACATTCATTCATTTTTTCAGTCCACTTGATGCAATTATATACCTCATTGTATATTGCTTAACTATAACAAAATTTCTGCGTGGGACACATGTTCTGGTACACCAAAACTGGTACCTGCCACCAAAGTTAAATTATGCGGGCAGTACGTCGACTGAGCATGCGCGAAAGCGTATAAGATACGAATCAATAACGGTTTCCGAATTTGGATATGTTCTAAAAATTGGCGTTTTCTGTGGAAAAAAAGATTGTTTCAAAGACAAATTTAGGAAGTAAAAACACTACATTTATAGGTCATATCACAAATACTTCCGACTTTGTATGGTTTATAGGAGTTGCGCCTCAATGAAATCGGTCTCTTCCATTAGTAGTGTAGATGTCTGGTTTACCCGAATAATTTTTTCTGATTTTGTCGTTTGTTCGGAAGAACTTTCAAAGAATACGTGAACATCTTTCTATGACTTTGGTAAAGATCCTAAAGATTACAGGTAAACTATTATAGGTAAAAAAGCGCAAACGTCTTGTGTCCGTCTAGTCACGCCCTGTCTTTCACGATCAAGATAATGCGTTACCCTGTCTTTCACGATCAATTTTGATGAAAAATTAACAAAATTCACTGTTTTCAAAAACAAAATGAACGGTTTCAAGGGGAAAAAACTTTTTATTTTACTGTACTATCTGACACACCAAAGATCCAGTTTCAAATATACCATTATATATTGGAAAGTAACCATTAGGTCACACCAATTTGATTTTTAGTTCTTCGGACAAAAGCTCCAAAAAATATGGGGCGAGCGAGCGAAATTTTATTTTTTGTATTTATTTCTTGAAAATGAGTTTTGTTGAGGCGGGTGCTCTACAAGTGGAGCGAGCGGTAAAATTTTTTTTTTAATTGTGCGATTTAGAATTTTATGTACATATTACGACCAAGTTACTTCAAAGAAAAAGGAGGAGAAACATGCTCATATGCATATAATTTGATGTATTTGTGCCTGTAGTACAGTCTGTACCATACCTAACTTTTTGGTTCGCTTTGGTTTAGTATAATTTTGATTATTTTCGTCAAATAACCTTTGACTGTGTGAATTTTCATTTAGATTCATACATGTGTATATATTAAGGAGGCATAGCAGATGCAGTTTAACAAGAGGAATTATGTGAGTTAGGTAAATGAAATGTGTTGAATACAATTAAAATATGTGTACTATGTATTCCAAAAAATGCCCTTGAAAAATATTAAATAGCTTTTGATATAGTTGTTTTCATCCTATGGTAATGATTGTTTATTGGCAGCTTGACATCCAGTTGGAACTTTTTATCCATAATAGGATCAACATAATGAGTGAGCTGAATATTTCAACAACATCCTAAGTAAGATAGTTATATTGCTATGCATGTAGATCTCAATGTATTAAAACATTCCCTTAAAATACCTTTAACCACATTCACATGCATTATTCTGACTGAGAAAAATACTTTTTCCTTTTGCCCCTGAAACCTGCAATGTATTTCAAACTGAAAGTATTTGCATCAATAACACATCCCTGATTATCATTAGCATGGCAATCACAATACCATCACTTTGGTCTCGAACGTTGGAACTCTTAAAATTTCCCTTACAAAAGAGTTCTGATTGCATGTCAATAGACTAACAAGGGGATATGGGGTTTTCATCTGTCTTTTTTTTTTTTTAAATTGATGTGAATTTAATAATAATTTCATCCAAGACAGATAGCTCTATCTATGTCTGTTGTAGTCCGAGATTACTCTGACGTCCAACGGCTGTTTTGCCAGACAAGCTGGGGCCGTGGGACAACAGCGCCCCATCATGTCTGGCAAAACAGCTATGACATTCTATGTCTGTTGAAACAATGTCAATGATCGGGGATGACAATGGTTCTAACAAGTACTGATGTGATCGTGGTCATCTAACGAAATTGTTTTTATTTTTGTCTCCTAGAACAGGTCTTCATAGGTAAAACGAAATGCATTTCAAATAACTGTGTGTTTAATAACTACTTGTCCTTTGCAATGATCTGACACAACTTCATGTTGGCATCCCGATTTTTACCTTTTATTTACACATCGATTTATTATAATAATAATAATAATAAATTCTTTTTTTAAAGAGGGTAACTCAATTAGAAGTAGTCTAATTTTCATTGAGGCCCTCAAACAAAATACATGTATACAGTTAACAATCATACATTCATACATTAAAATACAATATATATTACTAGTATATACACCATTCAATCATTCAAACATACAAATGGCAATAAATGGCAATAATTGGTAAAGTTTTGATTAAATTTTCTTATTCTTACAATAAAAGAAAGAAAACAAATTATTCGACTTGCATAGAATTTTCAAGAAAATGATTATAACAATGTTTCTTAAATAATTCCACATTTCGACAATATTTTAGTTAAAGTGGTAAATTATTCCATACCTTTGTTGCAGAAAAATGAAAAGATTTTTTATAAAAATTTGTATTTGGTCTTGGAACAAATAGATCATTATTAGAGACAGATCGTAAGTTGTGGTGTTGCACATCATTAATATTTAGCATTGTTAAGTAATCAGGTGTTAGTCCATTTACATTTTTATACATTAGAATTGATTGTTGGTATTTTATTCTTTTTGTAAAAGATAGCCATTTTAAAGATGAAAACATAAAATTAGATGGAACAGAAATATCGCATTCAAGTATAATTCTTGCTACTCTTTTTTGAAATTTTATGATTCTATCTGAATCTTTTTGTAATGAATTTCCCCAAACTGAACTACAATAGTCTATATATGGTAGAATATATGCATTATAAAATAGTTGTCTTGTGTGTATAGGCAAATATACTTTAATTTTAAACAAAAGTGATATTTTAGATGAGATAATCTTGCAAATACGATCAATATGATCCTCCCAGCTTATATTTTCATCAATGTCAATTCCAAGTAATTTGAAAGAATGGACATTTTCAATACATGTTTCATTGACGGTAATACATAATTCTGATAGTTGTGTAAGTTTTTGTTTTGAACCCAATTTCATACACTTTGTTTTTTGTTCATTAATTTTCATACTGTTATTGTTACACCAAGTTTGTATAGCATTTAAATCATTTTGCAATATGCTGTTTATTTTTTCAATGTTTTTATTATGAAAATGCAATGTTGAATCATCAGCATATAAATCCATGTCGGATTGTTTAACATGAAGTTGTAAATCATTTATATAGGTTAAAAATAACAGAGGACCTAAAATAGAACCTTGAGGCACTCCATATTTTACAAACGATTTATCAGATTTAATGTTAGCGTATTGAACTTCTTGTTGTCTCTCAGATAAATATGATTTTATCCAATCTATCGTATGTTCTCCGATATGATAAAATTTTAACTTTTCTAAAAGTATGGCATGTTTAATATGGTCAAAGGCCTTACTGAAATCTAAAAACACAGTACCAACTATTTCTCCATTGTCTAAATATTTTAACCATTCACCAATTAGTTTAGTCAGCGCTGTTTGACATGAATGACCTTGCCTGAAACCTGACTGAGCGATATGTAACAATTTTTTATTATTTAAGAATGCATATAACTGTGTACATACATGTCTCTCAAAAATTATAGATATAGTATTTAAAATAGAAATTGGGCGATAATTGGAGGGAATATCTGTTGGTCCTTCTTTATGTATAGCAGTTACTCTTGCAAGTTTTAATTTTTGCGGAAAACGATTCGACGTTATACTTTTGTTTATGAGAAAAGTTGGTGATGGCGATATTATCTCTGCACTTAGCTTTAAAAGTTTTGGACCAATTCCATCTAAACCTGCGGATTTATTAATATTAACTCTCCAACAGAAATGAGTTTTAATTTTAAATTTCAGTTTCCTTTAATTTTGTACTAGTAAAAGTTTGTAGCTTAGAAAAATCCATATCTGAAGTATTATTTCCAATAAGTTTTTCAGGTACGGAAGAAAAATGAACATTTAGTGTATTAACAATATCTTTGGGGTTATAAACAGTTTGATTTTCATACTGCATTTTAGGTGAAAAAATATTATCCATTCTTGGATTTAACTCTTTAATGTGATTCCAAAGTTCTTTACTATTTTTGGAACTAGATATAGCGTTTTGATAATATTCCTTTTTTGCATTAAATATTAACGACGTTGTTTTATTACGCCACTTTTTAAAGTTTACCGAATCTTTTTTTGAATGATACATATTAAGTTTCTGTATTGAATGGAATTTTTAATTTCTTCATTGAACCATTCGGCTTGTTTAAATGTTTTTACTCTTTTAGTTTTCATTGGTGCGTGCTTGTTAATAACTTGATTAAAAAGTTCATACCATTTGTCGACAGAAATATCAATATCTTCTTCCATTTCAACAATATGAAAAGGGGTTTGATGTAAGTCTGCACAAAAGGCATCTTCATTAAAGTTTTTGAAACACCTATACTTTATTTCGATATGATTTTCTTTCTTTACCTTTATATTGATTTTTCTATTTTTCTATTTAAGCATACAGGGTAGTGATCACTTAAAGCATATGAAGGAACATGACAATGAGACAATAAGAGTTTCTGATTTGTCACAAATACGTGTTGCAGTGCAAATTTGTTGTTGAAGATTAAAATGGTTTATGAAATTCATCCATTTTTCATTTTCAATTTTTATCAAGTCAATATTAAAGTCCCCCATTAAAATGATCTCTTTGTTTTCTGAAAGAGCTGCATTAAATTCCTCCTCAAAAAGATCTATCCAGGACTGAAGGGAATTTGGTGGTCTATAAACAGTACAAAATTAATGAAGAAAGGTTTAGATTTTGGAAATTCTACCTCTAACCATAAAGTTTCTAATGTGATTATTGATAAATCAGATCTATTTTTAACTGCAATAGAATCTTTGACATAAACCAATAGACCACCACCATCCTTACTCTGGCGATCTTTTCTGAAAATTTTAGATCCTGGCATTTTACATTGTTCATTGTTAATATCAGGTTTTAAGAATGTTTCAACTAATCCAAATAAATCTAAATATTTGTTGTATATAGTAATTACATTCTTTAACTCGTCAAATTTAGATAAAATATGTCTAACATTAAGGCATACAGCATTGAAACCTTTATATTTTGGATTAAGACAGTTTTTTTTATAATGTTTGTTTCTATCACTTTTAGGTTTTGAGCTAAAGCTATTAGTGCAAATACCGTTTTCAGATGTATGACAATTTTCCCTGGAATTTTTGTTTTTAAAAATCTCAGCTTCAGACATAGAGTTTTGAGTACATATAAAATTTTGATGTATTTAAGGAATGACTGTAATATTTTTTCTGGCTATGAAGAAATAACATAAAAAATGTGGTGCACACTGAATAACGCGCGTAGCGGGTTATTTAACAGTGTGCGACACATTTTTTCTGTTATTTCGAATAGACAGAAAAAATATTACAATCATTCCTTATAATTTAATTCTAAATTCTATTTTTAAGGAGTAAATCATGAAAAAAACGTTGATAACGTCACGGTCACATGACAAAATTATGTCTATGAGCTGATAAACAAAATTCTCTCAGCCAATCAGAAGACGTGTTACATCCAAAATTAAATTATTGCAATTTGTACTTAAATAGTGAAGTATATCAAAATTGTTATTTATCACTCGTGCGTTTGAATCGATCGGAGCAATATGTGCACAAGAAAAACGTCTTAGAGAAAAAAAATCAAGGATAAACTAATTTTGGAGCGGCAAGCGGCCCAAAAATTGGCGGAAGCGGTAATTATTTTTATACGACTGCAAAAAAATTTTGCGGTCGTATATTGGTATGACGTTGGCGTCGTCGTCGTCGTCCGAAGACACATTGGTTTTCGCACTCTAACTTTAGTTTAAGTGAATGGATCTCTATGAAATTTTACCATAAGGTTCAATACCACTAAAGGAAGTTTGGGATTGATTTTGGAAGTTATGGTACCAACAGTTAACGAATTAGGGGCCAAAAAGGGGCCAAAAATAAGCATTTTTTGTAACTTCCAGAAATAACTTGTGTGTTAGTGTATGGATCTCTCTGAAATTGTACCACAAGGTTCCATATCACAAAGGGAATGCTGGGATTAATTTTGGGGGTAATTGCCTCAAAATTTTAGGAATTAGGGGCCAAAAAAGGGGCAAAAAACAAGCATTTTTCTAGTTTCATGACAATAACTTGTGTGTAAGTGTATGGATCTTTCTGAAATTGTACTACAAGGTTCCATATCACAAAGGAAAAGCTGGAATTGAGTTTGGGGGTAATTGCCCAAAACGTTTAGGAATAAGGGGCCAAAAAAGGGTCAAAAATAAGCATTTTTCTAGTTTCAAGACAACAACTTGTGTTCAAGTGTATGGATCTCTCTGAAATTGTACTGCAAGGTACCATATCACAAAGGGAAGGCTGGGATTGATTTTTGGCGTAATAACCTCAATATTTTAGGAATTAGGGGCAAAAAAGGGGCAAAAAACAAGCATTTTGTTAGTTTCAGGACAATAACTTGTGTGTAAGTGTATGGATCTTTATGAAATTGTACTACAAGGATACAACAAAGGGAAAGCTGGGTTTGAGTTTGGGGGTAATTGCCCTAAACGTTTAGGAATTTGGGGCCAAAAAACAAGCATTTTTCTAGTTTCCAGACAATAATCGTGTTCTAGTGTATGGATCTCTCTGAAATTGTACTGCAAGGTACATTGTACCATACCACAAAGGGAAGGCTGGGATTGAGTTTGGGGGTGATGAATCATAAGGGGGTTCAAAAAATTTGGGGGGGGGTTTTCCTTTTTTTCTTTTTTTTTCTTTAAAATTTTCCAAGTCAATTTCTCAAAAACAGGAGCGGGAAAATCCAAAGAACTATTAACCAAATTGGTGTGGCCTTATAGGTACAAAACGTGTTTTGATCTTAATGAATCACATAGACTTGTGTTGCGCCTTTTGTGTTTTCTCATAAAATACTGCATATTTTCTTTATCTTATTGCACAGTATTATTAAGAATCATTTTGACAGATACAATTTTTTTTCGGATTTTTTCCGCGTTTTGAAAGTACAGCAGATTTTTCATAGATTTTGAAGTAGAATTACAAATAATTTGATTCACGATCTGATCGCAATGCTTGACCACCGTTAGTTATTTTTCACGATAATTTTTCTCAATATACCGAATGACAGTCGTGGTAAAGGTGAAATAAGCAAATAAAGTTATTATTCATTCCCCAAATTAATCTCGGTGCAAGTATTTCAAGTCAATTTTATTAAAAAGACACACACACACAAACCTATATACACACAAATGTCATTATAAAGGTGTGGGGAAAATTTCCCTCGTATATGTTACTAACAGTGTCAAAATCAGAAAGTTGTTAAAGCATATTCAAATATTTATATTAGGAGTCTATTTCATAAACTTAAATATACATAATTATTGAAATTATTTTTAGTGTTACATGAATACTGCTGGTGAAGACAATATTGCATATTTTTCGGGGTTTTTTTTGTGAAATTTTGCATAAAAAAATATCGTTAACAAAAAATTAATAAATTTGCATCTGAAAGACCATATAGAATTACCGTCCAAATAATTTTGGGCTTGGTTAAATACGATATTCCAATCTTTTAATAACAACGCAAAACTATCAATATTGCTGTTTTGGTGCATCTTTAGGCATTTACAATTTGGTCACATTTTCGCAAAATACGCCAACAATTTGTTAAAATCTATAAATGTGAATCTATAATACAGCGAATTATAGCTGGGACTATTATACTAACGGGACTGGAAACCGTTACACCAATCAGTGTAATAATATCAACATCACGGTCGTTAGAACGAGACTTTACCTGCGCTATTTATCGATACGCCATATTGTTTTGACAGTGACAGCGTGCCTTGATCTTATAATTTCGGTAATTTATTTTTTTATTTTATAGTTATTCGAAATGATAATCCTTAATATAAACATGATTACTATAATGATAAAAGATATCTCGATCTTTGACAGTTGTTATTAATCACCAAATCCCGTCTTAAGTGTAAAAAATGACACATAAAGATTGAAGTTTTCAGGATGAAAATAGCGTGGGGACGATGTGGAAAAAAGTATATGATTCATAAAATTTCTTATAACTGTTGTTTGAAAAGAGATACGCAAGTTCGGTTTGTTGTAAAATCATATTTATAGGTTATAGTTTGGATTTACCTATTTTTATTGTCACTTTTTAAAATAAAAAGTGGAATATAAATCTCTTTCTCATAACAACCGGAACCCACATGCACGGCTCAAATAAATTATACTGTTCCTATAAAATTACCTACTCCTTTTTATGTGTACAATATTTTTATTATAATCAGGGTTAATTTTGCTTAGTAATGGTCTTCTGGTGGCATTAGCATATGACTTCTAGAAAATATGTACACTAGGTTCCATAATTAGAACTAAATAGTTAGTATAATAGTCCCAGATTATAGTATATATTTGAGGATATTTAGAAAATAGTCCTTGTGTGAAAATAATGAACTAACGGATAAACGAGCAACGGCATACATACCATTACGAATTAAAGAGCGCATAGAAAGTTACCTCATACCTATACAAGATTTAAAACAAACTGAAGATGAACATATAGGAAAAGTGCGGACGCATATTAGCGCCGTGTGATTTATTTTTAACTTTTGCCTTATTTCGAAAATTTTGCATGATTTCGCAAAGTTTTGTGTTATTTGGCAAACTTCGCGAAATTTTACTCTTCGACACATAGTCATGGCATAATAAACCAACGAGTTATAAAAAGCTATCTTGTCGTTATTGTAGCAAAATTTATGACTGATTTACAAGCTTCTGAAATAAGTGGAAGCATTTGAAATGCCTTGATCAAAGGTTTAACCGTTGATCAAGAAACTGTTCGATAAATTATGCTTATAAAAGAATCTTAAAGTGCTAGGGGAAAGCGCATATGAAGGAGATTGAAATTGAATGGTAGAATGAACTTTAATACTGGACCAAGTATTATAAGATAAGTGCTTTTCTTCTGCTAGGTTTTGTTTTTACACCCGTCAAATACATATTATGGTATAACATCATAGTACGTCCTTCTGTTCGTCGACATTTAGTATCATCACTTAAATTTATGTGAACTTATCAAGAAACTGTTCGATAAATTATGCTTATAAAAGAATCTTAAAGTGCTACAAACGCATAAGAAGGAGATTGAAATTCACTGTTATTGAATGGTAGAATGAACTTTAATCCTGGACCTTATATTATATGATAAGTGTTTTTCTTCTGCTAGTTTTTTTTTTACACCCGTCAATACATATTATGGTATAACATAGTACGTCTGTCCGTTCGTCATTATTTAGTATCATCACAGAAATTTATGAGAACCGATCAATTTTTAACACATTAGGATTGACGGAAGCGAACCCACTATCGATTTATAAATTTTTGGCTGTATTCATATTGCTCCAGAGTAACCGTACCCCAACCGGTAGATTAGTTTAAACAGTATTTATTAATGAAAAATTATAACAATGAAGTACTTACAATTTTACATATAATTCAGATATGGGATTCGGAAACAAGTTTGTAAAAACTTTAATGAATCCGTCTCCTGAAAAAAATACATCTATTTAACAAACAATATGACTAGCCAACAGTATATTCAGTTTGAGGTAACATATGATAAATTCTAATAAATATCCCAAAAAAAGAAAAAAAAAACAACGAAGCAGTTAAATAGTCACTGGAACCACCACACATGTCTGATTATAGTCGATTGCGGACAGTCCACTCGATTTGACATTAATATAAATAACTAATAAAAACATATACAAGGTCAACTTCCAAAACGTTTGTTTTATTTATATATTAAGAAACTTTATAAAATATTTGCCTATTGTCCTCTTCAGACTTTAAACTGTCCCCATATAAGAAAATCTTAAGGTTAATACAAGAGACTGTCACGTTATTGATAGTATACCTTCGAATTTCATTATAATTTGGACATTTGTAGATGTAATGAGACATTATTTACAGTAAAAACAACCAAACCTTGTCAGGACCAAATTTCTTAAATAAACTTTATGTCATTACCTCCTCAGAACCAACCGTTATTCACAATATAAACAAAACTAAATTTTCTAAGTAAACTAAGTGTTGGTACCTCCTCAGAACCAACCTTAATTTACAGTGAAACATACATACCTTGTCAGAACCAAATTTTGTAAGTAAACTTTATGTCGGTACCTCCTCAGAACCAACCTTAATTTACAGTAAAAACAACAATGCCTTGTCCGAACTAAATTTTCTAAGTAAACTGAGTGTCGGTACCTCCTCAGAACCAACCGTTATTTACAGTAAAACAACAATATCTGGTCAGAACTAAATTTTAGAAGTAAACTTTATGTTTGTATCTCCTAAGAACCAACATTTATTTACAGTAAAAACAATAATACTTGGCCAGAACTATATTTCCTTGGTAAACTGAATGTCGGTACCTCCTCAGAACCAACCTTAATTTACAGTAAAAACAATAATCCTTTATTTACATTAAAAACAACAATACCTGGTCAAAACTAAGTTCTATAAATAAACTTTATGTTGGTACTGTCTCAGAACCAATCTTTATTTACAGTAAAAACAACAATACCTTGTCAGATACAAATTTCTTAAGTTGATTTTATGTCGGTTAATCCTCAGAACTAATCGTTATTTACAGTAAAAACAAAAGCAATACCTGGTCAGAACTAAATTTTCTAAGTAAATTTTATGTTGGTACCTCCTTAGAACCAATTTTTATTTACAGTAAAAACAACGAAATCTTGTCAGAACTGAATTTTTTAAGTAAACTAAATGTCGGTACTTCCTCAGAACCACCCTTTATGTATAGTAAAAACAACCATACCTTGTCAGAACTAAATTTCCTAAGTAAACTTTATGTCGGTACCTCCTCAGAACCACCCTTTATGTATAGTAAAAACAACCATACCTTGTCAGAACTAAATTTCCTAAGTAAACTTTATGTCGGTACCTCCTTAGAACCAACCTTTATTTTCAGGGAACACCACAATACCTTGTCAATACAGAATTTTCTCGGTAAAGTTTATGTCGGTACCTCCTCAGAACCATCCTTAATTTATAGTAAAATCACTAATGCCTTGTCAGAACCAAATTTTAAATGTAACTTTTATGACTGTACATTCTCAGAACCAGCCGATATATAGAGTTGAAACAACAATACATTGTTAGAACTAAATTTTCTAAGCAAATTTTATGTTGGTACCTCCTCAGAACCAACCTTTATTTACAATAAAAACAACCATATCTTGTCAGAACTAAATTTCCTAAGTAAACTGAGTGTCGGTAAATCCTCAGAACCAACCTTAATTTACAGTAAAAACATTAATACCTAATCAGAACCAAATTTTTTTAAGTAAACTTTATGTCGTTACCTCCTAGAGCCAACCTTTATTTACAGTTAAAACAACAATACCTTATCAGAACTATAATGTTCTAAGTAAACTAAGTGTCGGTACCTCCTCAGAACCAACCTTTATTTACAGTGAAACATAAATATCTTGTCGGAACCAAATTTTGTAAGTAAACTTTATGTCGGTACCTCCTCAGAACCAACCTTAATTTACAGTTAAAACAACAAAACCTTGTCCGAACTAAATTTTCTAAGTAAATTGACTGTCGGTTCCTCCTCAGAACCAACCGTTATTTACAGTAAAAACAACATTTATACCTTACCAGAACCAAATTTTCAAAGTAAACTGAATGTCGATACTTCCTCAGAACCAACCGTTATTTACAGTAAAAACAATAATATCTGGTCAGAACTAAATTTTATTAGTTAACTTTATGTTGGTATCTCCTCAGAACCAACCTTAATTTACAGTAAAAACATTAATACCTTGTCCGAACTAAATTTTCTAAGTAAACTTTATGTCGGTACTTCCTCAGAACCAACCCCTATTGACAGTAAAAACAACAATACCTTGCCAGAACCAAATTTTCAAAGTAAATTGAATGTCGGTACCTACTCAGAACCAACCTTTATTTACAGTAAATACAACGTACAATACCTTGTCAGAACAAAATTTTCTCAGTAAACTTTATGTCGGTACCTCCTTAGAACCAACCTTTATTTTCAGGGAAAACAACAATACCTTGTCAATACCAAATTTTCTCGGTAAAGTTTATGTTGGTACCTCCTCAGAACCATCATTAATTTACAGTAAAATCATAAATGCCTTGTCAAATTTTAAATGTAACTTTTATGACTGTACATTCTCAGAACCAACCGTTATTTACAGTAAAAACAACAATACCTTACCAGAACCAAATTTTCAAAGTAAACTGAATGTCGATACTTCCTCCGAACCAACCGTTATTAACAGTAACAACAACAATATCTGGTCAGAACTAAATTTTATAAGTAAACTTTATGTTAGTATCTCCTTAGAACCAACCTTTATTTACAGTAAAAACAACAATACTTGGCAGAACTAAATTTTGTAAGTAAACTGAATGTCGGTACCTCCTCAGAACCAATTTTAATTTACAGTAAAAACATTAATACCTTGTCCGAACTAAATTTTCTAAGTAAACTTAGTGTCGGTACCTCCTCAGAACCAAACGTTATGTACAGTAAAACAACAATACCTTGTCAGAACCAAATTTTTCTAAGTAAATTTTATGTTGGTACCTCCTTAGAACCAACCTTTATTTACAATAAAAACAACCATGCCTTGTCAGAACAACATTTTTTAGGTAAACTTTATGTTGGTACCTCATCAGAACCAACCTCATTTACAGTAAAAACAACAAGACCTTGTCAGAACCAAATTTTTTAAGTAAATTTTTTATCGGTACCTCCTCAGAACCAAACATCCGTTATTTACAGTAAAAACAACAATACCTTGTCAGAACTAAATTTTCTAAGTAAATTTTATGTTGGTACCTCCTCAGAACCAACCTTTATTTACAATAAAAACAACCATGCCTTGTCAGAACAACATTTTCTAAGTAAACTTTATGTTGGTAACTCCTCAGAACCAACATCATTTACAGTAAAAACAACAATACCTTGTCAAAACCAAATTTTTTAAGTAATTTTTATGTCGGTACCTCCAGAGAATCATCTGTTATTTACAGTAAAAACAACAATACCTTGTCAGAACTAAATTTTCTAAGTAAATTTTATGTTGGTACCTCCTTAGAACCAACCTTTATTTACAATAAAAACAACCATGCCTTGTCAGAACAACATTTTCTAAGTAAACTTTATGTTGGTACCTCCTCAGAACCAACCTCATTTACAGTAAAAACAACAATACCTTGTCGGAACCAAATTTTTTAGTAATTTTCATGTTGGTACCTCCAGAGAACCATCCGTTATTTACAGTAAAAACAAAAAAGGGACGAAAGATACCAGAGGGACAGTCAAACTCATAGATCGAAAACAAACTGACAACGCCATGGCCAAAAATAAAAAGACAAACAGACAAATAATAGTACAGATGACACAACATAGAAAACTAAAGACTAAGCAACACGAACCCCACCAAAAACTGCGGGTGATCTCAGGTGCTCCGGAAGAGTAAGCAGATCCTGCTCCACATGTGGCACCCGTCGTGTTGCTTATGTTATTACAAATCCGGTAAATAGTCTAATTCGGTAGGTCACATTGGTGAAAAGAGAAGGGAATTGTAGTAACGACATAAGGAACTTATCCGATATCATCTGTGAAACGGTTCTTCCATAACGGTCAACCAACAATACCTTGTCAGAACTAAATTTTCTAAGTAAATTTTATGTTGGTACCTCCCAAGAACCAACCTTTATTTACAATAAAAACAACCATGCCTTGTCAGAACTAAATTTTCTAAGTAAACTGAATGTCGGTACCTCCTCCAAACCAACCTTTATTTACAGTAAAAACTTCAATACCTTATCAGAACCAAATTTTCTCAGTAAAGTGAATGTCGGTACCTCCTCAGAACCAACCCTTTTATTTTTACAGTAAAAACATAAATACCTTGTAAGAACCAAATTTTAAATGTAACTTTTATGGCTGTACATTTTCAGAACCAGCCGTTATATACAGCTGAAACAACAATCCCTTCTCAGAAAAAATGATGAGTAAACTTTATGTCGATACTCCTCAGAACCAGCTGTTATTTACAGTAAAAACAATACCTTGCCAGAACCAATTTTTTCAATGTAAACTGAATGTCGGTACCTTCTCAGAACCAACCTTTATATACAGTGAAAACAACAATACCTTTTCGTCAGAACAAATTTTCTCAGTAAACTTTATGACCGTACCTCCTCAGAACTAATCCTTATTTACAGTAAAAACAACAATACCTTGTCAGAACTAGATTTTCTAAGTAAACTTTATGTTGGTGCCTCCTCAGAACCAACGTTTATTTACAGTAAAAACAACAATACCTTGTCAGAACCAAATTTTTTAAGTAAATTTTTTATCGGTTCCTCCTCAGAACCAAACATCCGTTATTTACAGTAAAAACAACAATACCTGGTCAGAACTAAATTTTCTAAGTAAACTTATGTTGGAACGTCCTCATCAGAACCAACCTTTATTTACAGTAAAAATTAACAACCATACCTTGTCAGAACCAAATTTTTTAAGTAATTTTTATGTCGGTACCTCAAGAGAACCATCCGTTATTTACAATAAAAACAACAAAACCTTTTCAGAACTAAATTTTCTAAGTAAATTTTATGTTGGTACCTCCCCAGAACAAACCTTTATGTACAATCAAAACAACCATGTAACTTTTATAACTGTACATTCTCAGAACCAACCGTTATTTACAGTAAAACAACAATTAATACCTTGTCAGAACCAAATTTTATATCTAAACTGTATGTCGGTACCTCCTCGAAACCAACCTTTATTTACAGTAAAAACAACCATACCTGGTTAGAACTAAATTTTCTGAGTAAACTGAATGTCGGTACCTCCTCAGAACCAACCGTTATTTACAGTAAAACAACAATACCTTGTCAGAACCAAATTTTCTCGGTAAACTTTATGTCGGTACCTCCTCAGAACCAACCTTTATTTACAGTAAAAATAACAATACCTGGTCAGAACTAAATTTTTTCTAAGTAATTTAAATGTCGGAACCTCCTCAGAACCAACCGTTATTTACAGTAAAAACAACAATACCTGATCAGAACTAATCTTTCTAAGTAAACTTTATGTTGGTACCTCCTAAGAACCAACCTCATTTACAGTAAAAACAACAATACCTTGTCAGAACCACCAAATTTTTCAAGTAATTTTTATGTCGGTACCTCCAGAGAACCATCCGTTATTTACAATAAAAACAACAATACCTTGTCAGAACTAAATTTTCTAAGTAAATTTTATGTTGGTACCTCCTTAGAACCAACCTTTGTTTACAATAAAAACAACCATGCCTTGTCAGAACAACATTTTTTAGGTAAACTTTATGTTGGTACCTCCTCAGAACCAACCTCATTTACAGTAAAAACAACAATACCTTGTCAGAACCAAATTTTTTAAGTAACTTTCATGTCGGTACCTCCAGAGAATCATCTGTTATTTACAGTAAAAACAACAATATCTTGTCAGAACTAAATTTTCTAAGTAAATTTTATGTTGGTACCTCCTCAGAACCAACCTTTATTTACAATAAAAACAACCATGCCTTGTCAGAACAACATTTTCTAAGTAAACTTTATGTTGGTAGCTCCTCAGAACCAACCTTTATTTACAGTAAAAACAACAATACTTGGCCAGAACTAAATTTTCTTCATAAACTGAATGTCGGTACCTCCTCAGAACCAACCTTAATTTACAGTAAAAACATTAATACCTTGTCCGAACTAAATTTTCTAAGTAAACTTTATGACGGTACTTCCTCAGAACCAACCCCTATTGACAATAAAAACAACAATACCTTGCCAGAACCAAATTTTCAAAGTAAATTGAATGTCGGTACCTACTCAGAACCAACCTTTATTTACAGTAAATACAACGTACAATACCTTGTCAGAACAAAATTTTCTCAGTAAACTTTATGTCGGTACCTCCTTAGAACCAACCTTTATTTTCAGAGAAAACAACAATACCTTGTCAATACCAAATTTTCTCGGTAAAGTTTATGTTGGTACCTCCTCAGAACCATCATTAATTTACAGTAAAATCATAAATGCCTTGTCAGAACCAAATTTTAAATGTAACTTTTATGGCTGTACATTCTCAGAACCAGACGTTATATACAGTTGAAACAACATTCCCTTCTCAGAAAAAAATGATAAGTAGACATCATGTCGATACTCCTCAGAACCAACCTCATTTACAGTAAAAACAAAACAATACCTTGTCAGAACTAAATTTTCTAAGTAAATTTTATGTTGGTACCTCCTAAGAACTAACCTTTATTTACAATAAAAACAACCATGCCTTGTCAGAACAACATTTTTTAGGTAAACTTTATGTTGGTACCTCCTCAGAACCAACCTCATATACAGTAAAAACAACAATACCTTGTCAGAACCAAATTTTTTAAGTAATTTTTATGTCGGTACCTCCAGAGAATCATCTGTTATTTACAGTAAAAACAACAATACCTTGTCAGAACTAAATTTTCTAAGTAAATTTTATGTTGGTACCTCCTTAGAACCAACCTTTATTTACAATAAAAACAACCATGCCTTGTCAGAACAACATTTTTTAGGTAAACTTTATGTTGGTACCTCCTCAGAACCAACCTCATATACAGTAAAAACAACAATACCTTGTCAGAACCAAATGTTTTAAGTAATTTTTATGTCGGTACCTCCAGAGAATCATCTGTTATTTACAGTAAAAACAACAATACCTTGTCAGAACTAAATTTTCTAAGTAAATTTTATGTTGGTACCTCCTTAGAACCAACCTTTATTTACAATAAAAACAACCATGCCTTGTCAGAACAACATTTTCTAAGTAAACTTTATGTTGGTACCTCCTCAGAACCAACCTCATTTACAGTAAAAACAACAATACCTTGTCAGAACCAAATTTTTTAGTAATTTTCATGTTGGTACCTCCAGAGAACCATCCGTTATTTACAGTAAAAACAAAAGAAGGACGAAAGATACCAGAGGGACAGTCAAACTCATAGATCGAAAACAAACTGACAACGCCATGGCCAAAAATAAAAAGACAAACAGACAAATAATAGTACAGATGACATAACATAGAAAACTAAAGACTAAGCAACACGAACCCCACCAGAAACTGGGGATGATCTCAGGTGCTCCGGAAGAGTAAGCAGATCCTGCTCCACATGTGGCACCCGTCGTGTTGCTTATGTTATTACAAATCCGGTAAATAGTCTAATTCGGTAGGTCACATTGGTGAAAAGGGAAGGGTATTGTAGTAACGACATAAGGAACTTATCCGATATCATCTGTGAAACGGTTATTCCATAACGGTCAACCAACAATACCTTGTCAGAACTGAATTTTCTAAGTAAATTTTATGTTGTTACCTCCCAAGAACCAACCTTTATTTACAATAAAAACAACCATGCCTTGTCAGAACTAAATTTTCTCAGTAAACTGAATGTCGGTACATCCTCCAAACCAACCTTTATTTACAGTAAAAACTTCAATACCTTATCAGAACCAAATTTTCTCAGTAAAGTGAATGTCGGTACCTCCTCAGAACCAACCCTTTTATTTTTACAGTAAAAACATAAATACCTTGTAAGAACCAAATTTTAAATGTAACTTTTATGGCTGTACATTCTCAGAACCAGCCGTTATATACAGTTGAAACAACAATCCCTTCTCAGAAAAAATGATGAGTAAACTTTATGTCGATACTCCTCAGAACCAGCTGTTATTTACAGTAAAAACAATACCTTGCCAGAACCAATTTTTTCAATGTAAACTGAATGTCGGTACCTTCTCAGAACCAACCTTTATATACAGTGAAAACAACAATACCTTTTCGTCAGAACAAATTTTCTCAGTAAACTTTATGACCGTACCTCCTCAGAACTAATCCTTATTTACAGTAAAAACAACAATACCTTGTCAGAACTAAATTTTCTAAGTAAATTTTATGTTGGTTCCTCCCCAGAACCAACCTATATTTACAATAAAAACAACCATGCCTTGTCAGAACTAAATTTTCTAAGTAAACTGAATGTCGGTACCTACTCAGAACCAACCTTTATTTACAGTAAAAACAACAATACCATGTCAGAACCAAATTTTTTAAGTAAATTTTTAATCGGTACCTCCTCAGAACCAAACATCCGTTATTTACAGTAAAAACAACAATACCTGGTCAGAACTAAATATTCTAAGTAAACTTATGTTGGAACCTCCTCATCAGAACCAACCTTTATTTACAGTAAAAATTAACAACCATACCTTGTCAGAACCAAATTTTTTAAGTAATTTTTATGTCGGTACCTCAAGAGAACCATCCGTTATTTACAATAAAAACAACAAAACCTTTTCAGAACTAAATTTTCTAAGTAAATTTTATGTGGGTACCTCCCCAGAACAAACCTTTATTTACAATCAAAACAACCAATAACTTTTATAACTGTACATTCTCAGAACCAACCGTTATGTACAGTAAAACAACAATTAATACCTTGTCAGAACCAAATTTTATATCTAAACTGTATGTCAGTACCTCCTCGAAACCAACCTTTATTTACAGTAAAAACAACCATACCTGGTTAGAACTAAATTTTCTGAGTAAACTGAATGTCGGTACCTCCTCAGAACCAACCGTTATTTACAGTAAAACAACAATACCTTGTCAGAACCAAATTTTCTCGGTAAACTTTATGTCGGTACCTCCTCAGAACCAACCTTTATTTACAGTAAAAAAAACAATACCTGGTCAGAACTAAATTTTTTCTAAGTAATTTAAATGTCGGAACCTCCTCAGAACCAACCGTTATTTACAGTAAAAACAACAATACCTGATCAGAACTAGTCTTTCTAAGTAAACTTTATGTTGGTTCCTCCTAAGAACCAACCTAATTTACAGTAAAAACAACAATACCTTGTCAGAACCACCAAATTTTTCAAGTAATTTTTATGTCGGTACCTCCAGAGAACCATCCGTTATTTACAATAAAAACAACAATACCTTGTCAGAACTAAATTTTCTAAGTAAATTTTATGTTGGTACCTCCTTAGAACCAACCTTTATTTACAATAAAAACAACCATGCCTTGTCAGAACAACATTTTTTAGGTAAACTTTATGTTGGTACCTCCTCAGAACCAACCTCATTTACAGTAAAAACAACAATACCTTGTCAGAACCAAATTTTTTAAGTAATTTTCATGTCGGTACCTCCAGAGAATCATCTGTTATTTACAGTAAAAACAACAATACCTTGTCAGAACTAAATTTTCTAAGTAAATTTTATGTTGGTACCTCCTCAGAACCAACCTTTATTTACAATAAAAACAACTATGCCTTGTCAGAACAACATTTGCTAAGTAAACTTTATGTTGGTAGCTCCTCAGAACCAACCTTTATTTACAGTAAAAACAACAATACTTGGCCAGAACTAAATTTTCTTCATAAACTGAATGTCGGTACCTCCTCAGAACCAACCTTAATTTACAGTAAAAACATTAATACCTTGTCCGAACTAAATTTTCTAAGTAAACTTAGTGTCGGTACCTCCTCAGAACCAAACGTTATGTACAGTAAAACAACAATACCTTGTCAGAACCAAATTTTCTCGGTAAACTTTATGTCGGTACCTCCTCAGAACCAACCTTTATTTACATTAAAAAAAACAATACCTGGTCAGAACTGAATTTTTTCTAAGTAATTTAAATGTCGGTACCTCCTCAGAACCAGCCGTTATTTACAGTAAAACAACAATACCTTGTCAGAACCAAATTTTTCTCTGTAAACTTTATGTTGGTACCTCCTAAGAACAAACCTCATTTACAGTAAAAACAACAATACCTTGTCAGAACCAAATTTTTTAAGTAATTTTTATTTCGGTACCTCCAGACAACCATCCGTTATTTACAATAAAAACAACAATACCTTGTCAGAACTAAATTTTCTAAGTAAATTCTATGTTGGTACCTCCCCAGAACCAACCTTTATTTACAATAAAAACAACCATGCCTTGTCAGAACTAAATTTTCTAAGTAAACTGAATGTCGGTACCTCCTCAGAACCAACCTTTATTTACAGTAAACACTTCAATACCTTATCAGAACCAAATTTTCTCAGTAAAGTGAATGTCGGTACCTCCTCAGAACCAACCCTTTTTTTTACAGTAAAAACATGAATACCTTGTCAGAACCAAATTTTAAATGTAACTTTTATGGCTGTACATTCTCAGAACCAGACGTTATATACAGTTGAAACAACATTCCCTTCTCAGAAAAAAATGATAAGTAGACATCATGTCGATACTCCTCAGAACCAACCTCATTTACAGTAAAAACAAAACAATACCTTGTCAGAACTAAATTTTCTAAGTAAATTTTATGTTGGTACCTCCTTAGAACCAACCTTTATTTACAATAAAAACAACCATGCCTTGTCAGAACAACATTTTTTAGGTAAACTTTATGTTGGTACCTCCTCAGAACCAACCTCATATGCAGTAAAAACAACAATACCTTGTCAGAACCAAATTTTTTAAGTAATTTTTATGTCGGTACCTCCAGAGAATCATCTGTTATGTACAGTAAAAACAACAATACCTTGTCAGAACTAAATTTTCTAAGTAAATTTTATGTTGGTACCTCCTTAGAACCAACCTTTATTTACAATAAAAACAACCATGCCTTGTCAGAACAACATTTTTTAGGTAAACTTTATGTTGGTACCTCCTCAGAACCAACCTCATATACAGTAAAAACAACAATACCTTGTCAGAACCAAATTTTTTAAGTAATTTTTATGTCGGTACCTCCAGAGAATCATCTGTTATTTACAGTAAAAACAACAATACCTTGTCAGAACTAAATTTTCTAAGTAAATTTTATGTTGGTACCTCCTTAGAACCTACCTTTATTTACAATAAAACAACCATGCCTTGTCAGAACAACATTTTCTAAGTAGACTTTATGTTGGTACCTCCTCAGAACCAACCTCATTTACAGTAAAAACAACAATACCTTGTCAGAACCAAATTTTTTAGTAATTTTCATGTTGGTACCTCCAGAGAACCATCCGTTATTTACAGTAAAAACAAAAGAGGGACGAAAGATACCAGAGGGACAGTCAAACTCATAGATCGAAAACAAACTGACAACGCCATGGCCAAAAATAAAAAGACAAACAGACAAATAATAGTACAGATGACATAACATAGAAAACTAAAGACTAAGCAACACGAACCCCACCAGAAACTGGGGATGATCTCAGGTGCTCCGGAAGAGTAAGCAGATCCTGCTCCACATGTGGCACCCGTCGTGTTGCTTATGTTATTACAAATCCGGTAAATAGTCTAATTCGGTAGGTCACATTGGTGAAAAGGGAAGGGTATTGTAGTAACGACATAAGGAACTTATCCGATATTATCTGTGAAACGGTTATTCCATAACGGTCAACCAACAATACCTTGTCAGAACTAAATTTTCTAAGTAAATTTTATGTTGGTACCTCCCAAGAACCAACCTTTATTTACAATAAAAACAACCATGCCTTGTCAGAACTAAATTTTCTCAGTAAAGTGAATGTCGGTACCTCCTCAGAACCAACCCTTTTATTTTTACAGTAAAAACATAAATACCTTGTAAGAACCAAATTTTAAATGTAACTTTTATGGCTGTACATTCTCAGAACCAGCCGTTATATACAGTTGAAACAACAATCCCTTCTCAGAAAAAATGATGAGTAAACTTTATGTCGATACTCCTCAGAACCAGCTGTTATTTACAGTAAAAACAATACCTTGCCAGAACCAATTTTTTCAATGTAAACTGAATGTCGGTACCTTCTCAGAACCAACCTTTATATACAGTGAAAACAACAATACCTTTTCGTCAGAACAAATTTTCTCAGTAAACTTTATGACCGTACCTCCTCAGAACTAATCCTTATTTACAGTAAAAACAACAATACCTTGTCAGAACTAAATTTTCTAAGTAAATTTTATGTTGGTTCCTCCCCAGAACCAACCTATATTTACAATAAAAACAACCATGCCTTGTCAGAACTAAATTTTCTAAGTAAACTGAATGTCGGTACCTACTCAGAACCAACCTTTATTTACAGTAAAAACAACAATACCATGTCAGAACCAAATTTTTTAAGTAAATTTTTTATCGGTACCTCCTCAGAACCAAACATCCGTTATTTACAGTAAAAACAACAATACCTGGTCAGAACTAAATATTCTAAGTAAACTTATGTTGGAACCTCCTCATCAGAACCAACCTTTATTTACAGTAAAAATTAACAACCATACCTTGTCAGAACCAAATTTTTTAAGTAATTTTTATGTCGGTACCTCAAGAGAACCATCCGTTATTTACAATAAAAACAACAAAACCTTTTCAGAACTAAATTTTCTAAGTAAATTTTATGTGGGTACCTCCCCAGAACAAACCTTTATTTACAATCAAAACAACCAATAACTTTTATAACTGTACATTCTCAGAACCAACCGTTATGTACAGTAAAACAACAATTAATACCTTGTCAGAACCAAATTTTATATCTAAACTGTATGTCAGTACCTCCTCGAAACCAACCTTTATTTACAGTAAAAACAACCATACCTGGTTAGAACTAAATTTTCTGAGTAAACTGAATGTCGGTACCTCCTCAGAACCAACCGTTATTTACAGTAAAACAACAATACCTTGTCAGAACCAAATTTTCTCGGTAAACTTTATGTCGGTACCTCCTCAGAACCAACCTTTATTTACAGTAAAAATAACAATACCTGGTCAGAACTAAATTTTTTCTAAGTAATTTAAATGTCGGAACCTCCTCAGAACCAACCGTTATTTACAGTAAAAACAACAATACCTGATCAGAACTAGTCTTTCTAAGTAAACTTTATGTTGGTTCCTCCTAAGAACCAACCTAATTTACAGTAAAAACAACAATACCTTGTCAGAACCACCAAATTTTTCAAGTAATTTTTATGTCGGTACCTCCAGAGAACCATCCGTTATTTACAATAAAAACAACAATACCTTGTCAGAACTAAATTTTCTAAGTAAATTTTATGTTGGTACCTCCTTAGAACCAACCTTTATTTACAATAAAAACAACCATGCCTTGTCAGAACAACATTTTTTAGGTAAACTTTATGTTGGTACCTCCTCAAAACCAACCTCATTTACAGTAAAAACAACAATACCTTGTCAGAACCAAATTTTTTAAGTAATTTTCATGTCGGTACCTCCAGAGAATCATCTGTTATTTACAGTAAAAACAACAATACCTTGTCAGAACTAAATTTTCTAAGTAAATTTTATGTTGGTACCTCCTCAGAACCAACCTTTATTTACAATAAAAACAACCATGCCTTGACAGAACAACATTTTCTAAGTAAACTTTATGTTGGTAGCTCCTCAGAACCAACCTTTATTTACAGTAAAAACAACAATACTTCGCCAGAACTAAATTTTCTTCATAAACTGAATGTCGGTACCTCCTCAGAACCAACCTTAATTTACAGTAAAAACATTAATACCTTGTCCGAACTAAATTTTCTAAGTAAACTTAGTGTCGGTACCTCCTCAGAACCAAACGTTATGTACAGTAAAACAACAATACCTTGTCAGAACCAAATTTTCTCGGTAAACTTTATGTCGGTACCTCCTCAGAACCAACCTTTATTTACATTAAAAAAAACAATACCTGGTCAGAACTGAATTTTTTCTAAGTAATTTAAATGTCGGTACCTCCTCAGAACCATCCGTTATTTACAGTAAAACAACAATACCTTGTCAGAACCAAATTTTTCTCTGTAAACTTTATGTTGGTACCTCCTAAGAACAAACCTCATTTACAGTAAAAACAACAATACCTTGTCAGAACCAAATTTTTTAAGTAATTTTTATTTCGGTACCTCCAGAGAACCATCCGTTATTTACAATAAAAACAACAATACCTTGTCAGAACTAAATTTTCTAAGTAAATTCTATGTTGGTACCTCCCCAGAACCAACCTTTATTTACAATAAAAACAACCATGCCTTGTCAGAACTAAATTTTCTAAGTAAACTGAATGTCGGTACCTCCTCAGAACCAACCTTTATTTACAGTAAACACTTCAATACCTTATCAGAACCAAATTTTCTCAGTAAAGTGAATGTCGGTACCTCCTCAGAACCAACCCTTTTTTTTACAGTAAAAACATGAATACCTTGTCAGAACCAAATTTTAAATGTAACTTTTATGGCTGTACATTCTCAGAACCAGACGTTATATACAGTTGAAACAACATTCCCTTCTCAGAAAAAAATGATAAGTAGACATCATGTCGATACTCCTCAGAACCAACCTCATTTACAGTAAAAACAAAACAATACCTTGTCAGAACTAAATTTTCTAAGTAAATTTTATGTTGGTACCTCCTTAGAACCAACCTTTATTTACAATAAAAACAACCATGCCTTGTCAGAACAACATTTTTTAGGTAAACTTTATGTTGGTACCTCCTCAGAACCAACCTCATATGCAGTAAAAACAACAATACCTTGTCAGAACCAAATTTTTTAAGTAATTTTTATGTCGGTACCTCCAGAGAATCATCTGTTATTTACAGTAAAAACAACAATACCTTGTCAGAACTAAATTTTCTAAGTAAATTTTATGTTGGTACCTCCTTAGAACCAACCTTTATTTACAATAAAACAACCATGCCTTGTCAGAACAACATTTTCTAAGTAGACTTTATGTTGGTACCTCCTCAGAACCAACCTCATTTACAGTAAAAACAACAATACCTTGTCAGAACCAAATTTTTTAGTAATTTTCATGTTGGTACCTCCAGAGAACCATCCGTTATTTACAGTAAAAACAAAAGAGGGACGAAAGATACCAGAGGGACAGTCAAACTCATAGATCGAAAACAAACTGACAACGCCATGGCCAAAAATAAAAAGACAAACAGACAAATAATAGTACAGATGACATAACATAGAAAACTAAAGACTAAGCAACACGAACCCCACCAGAAACTGGGGATGATCTCAGGTGCTCCGAAAGAGTAAGCAGATCCTGCTCCACATGTGGCACCCGTCGTGTTGCTTATGTTATTACAAATCCGGTAAATAGTCTAATTCGGTAGGTCACATTGGTGAAAAGGGAAGGGTATTGTAGTAACGACATAAGGAACTTATCCGATATTATCTGTGAAACGGTTATTCCATAACGGTCAACCAACAATACCTTGTCAGAACTAAATTTTCTAAGTAAATTTTATGTTGGTACCTCCCAAGAACCAACCTTTATTTACAATAAAAACATCCATGCCTTGTCAGAACTAAATTTTCTCAGTAAACTGAATGTCGGTACATCCTCCAAACCAACCTTTATTTACAGTAAAAACTTCAATACCTTATCAGAACCAAATTTTCTCAGTAAAGTGAATGTCGGTACCTCCTCAGAACCAACCCTTTTATTTTTACAGTAAAAACATAAATACCTTGTAAGAACCAAATTTTAAATGTAACTTTTATGGCTGTACATTCTCAGAACCAGCCGTTATATACAGTTGAAACAACAATCCCTTCTCAGAAAAAATGATGAGTAAACTTTATGTCGATACTCCTCAGAACCAGCTGTTATTTACAGTAAAAACAATACCTTGCCAGAACCAATTTTTTCAATGTAAACTGAATGTCGGTACCTTCTCAGAACCAACCTTTATATACAGTGAAAACAACAATACCTTTTCGTCAGAACAAATTTTCTCAGTAAACTTTATGACCGTACCTCCTCAGAACTAATCCTTATTTACAGTAAAAACAACAATACATTGTCAGAACTAAATTTTCTAAGTAAATTTTATGTTGGTTCCTCCCCAGAACCAACCTATATTTACAATAAAAACAACCATGCCTTGTCAGAACTAAATTTTCTAAGTAAACTGAATGTCGGTACCTACTCAGAACCAACCTTTATTTACAGTAAAAACAACAATACCATGTCAGAACCAAATTTTTTAAGTAAATTTTTTATCGGTACCTCCTCAGAACCAAACATCCGTTATTTACAGTAAAAACAACAATACCTGGTCAGAACTAAATATTCTAAGTAAACTTATGTTGGAACCTCCTCATCAGAACCAACCTTTATTTACAGTAAAAATTAACAACCATACCTTGTCAGAACCAAATTTTTTAAGTAATTTTTATGTCGGTACCTCAAGAGAACCATCCGTTATTTACAATAAAAACAACATAACCTTTTCAGAACTAAATTTTCTAAGTAAATTTTATGTGGGTACCTCCCCAGAACAAACCTTTATTTACAATCAAAACAACCATGTAACTTTTATAACTGTACATTCTCAGAACCAACCGTTATTTACAGTAAAACAACAATTAATACCTTGTCAGAACCAAATTTTATATCTAAACTGTATGTCAGTACCTCCTCGAAACCAACCTTTATTTACAGTAAAAACAAACATACCTGGTTAGAACTAAATTTTCTGAGTAAACTGAATGTCGGTACCTCCTCAGAACCAACCGTTATTTACAGTAAAACAACAATACCTTGTCAGAACCAAATTTTCTCGGTAAACTTTATGTCGGTACCTCCTCAGAACCAACCTTTATTTACAGTAAAAATAACAATACCTGGTCAGAACTAAATTTTTTCTAAGTAATTTAAATGTCGGAACCTCCTCAGAACCAACCGTTATTTACAGTAAAAACAACAATACCTGATCAGAACTAATCTTTCTAAGTAAACTTTATGTTGGTACCTCCTAAGAACCAACCTCATTTACAGTAAAAACAACAATACCTTGTCAGAACCAAATTTTTCAAGTAATTTTTATGTCGGTACCTCCAGAGAACCATCCGTTATTTACAATAAAAACAACAATACCTTGTCAGAACTAAATTTTCTAAGTAAATTTTATGTTGGTTCCTCCCCAGAACCAACCTATATTTACAATAAAAACAACCATGCCTTGTCAGAACTAACTTTTCTAAGTAAACTGAATGTCGGTACCTACTCAGAACCAACCTTTATTTACAGTAAAAACATTAATACCTTGTCAGAACCAAATTTTAAATGTAACTTTTATGGCTGTACATTCTCAGAACCAGCCATTATATACAGTTGAAACAACAATCCCTTCTCAGAACAAATTTTTAAAGTAAACTGAATGTCGGTACCTCCTCAGAATCAAACGTTATTTACAGTAAAAACAACAATACCTTACCAGATCCAAATTTCTAAAGTAAACTGAATCTCGGTACCTCCTCAGAACCAACAGTTTTTTACAGTAAAAACAACAATACCTGGTCAGAACTAAATTTTCTCATTAAACTTTATGTCGGCACCTCTTCAGAACCAATTTTTTTTTTGCAGTAAAAACAACAATACCTGGTCAGAACTAAATTTTTTATGTAAACTTTATGTTGGTACCTCATCAGAACCAACCTTTATTTACAGTTAAAAAAAACAATACCCTGTCAGAACCAAATTTTTTAACTAATTTTTTTGACGGTACCTCCTCAGAACCAATGGATGAAAAATTGTGTCCTGCATTTTTTTTTACTTGTAATCTCTGTCCTGCCTTTTTATTTTTCACTCTATTCGATCCTGTCTTTTTTTATTAGTTTATCCTGACATTTTTTACATAAATTGACATGCTGTCTTTTTTTTTTTTTTTGCCAAGTTGCTCATCCTGGCTTTTTTTTTTACTCAAAACTCTTGTCCTGCCTTTTTTTTCTTCAAATTTCATCATAGCCCCCCCCCCCCCCCCCCCCCCCCTAAAAATCAAATGCAAATGGTAGCTCCCTAATAATATAAGTCAAATCAAATCTTGATTATTATAAATTGCTACCTCCTTATAACCAACCATTTTTTTTTTTCTTATTTTTGAAGTGAAAATTCAGCGGTTGCGATGCTCTTTATTGTCAGTTTTCACATACTCATTTTTCAAGTAATGTAATGAGTTAATGAAAAAATATTTTTTTATTTTTATAATTGTTAAATATACTGGTCTTTGATTGCCTTAAAATCCATTTCCTAAAATTAAGCAAAAATGGATCTATAGACGCACAAATTTATCGAGAAGCAACTGTTTTCCCTTATAACAGCTGTGACATAAATGTTTTAATTTGTTTATCTTACAGACTCCATATTCCATATTTAAGAAAACAAGTGTATTAGAAGAAAAAATGTACGTGTATATTCGGACAAAAATATTTAGAAAGAAAATAAACCAAAGATTAAGAATTAAACCAATTGGATAATATTCATATTTTATTGTAGGATACACTATCTAGCACATAAAATCAAATTAAAATGTGTCTCTTGGGACCAATACATCATGAAGTGTATATAACAGATGTTTCTAATATATAACTGACAAAGTTAATAAAATATAAAGTTATCTAATTAAGGACGCATCTCAAAACATTAAATTTTACGTACTGAACCCAAAACACCGCCGGGCTAACATGCAATTAATGAAGTCTTTTAAGTTCTATATTTTATCATTAAATCAGAGACATATATAAAAACTAAAAGTGTATATAATCTAAGACTACTGTGTTATAGTAGTCTCAGATATAATATATGTCTCTGATTAGATCAATATATATGTCGTGATTATTGGTGTACATTCAGGTCACAATTGTTTGTCGGTAATCAGCTAACAAGTGCTGCGCATGACTTTTGAATGGTTCTGGAGACGTATTCCGGTGCTGCATTTGTACGGTTCTGTGCCCGTGCCGGCTGCCGTATATTGATGGATAATAATGGTTATTCATGGACCGAAAACCATAGTTTATATTATACACTGTTTTTGTTGCTTTATAAATTTCAGTCAAATATATTTAGCTGTTAGTACTGCACCAATATTATTATGGACATGGGTATGCAGTACTATCGTTCTGTTAATTTGCCAAATGTAAATTGATTAAATTTGAAATGTGTATATCTAAAATTAAAACAACGTACAACAATTATAGTTTTATAAAACAAAGATCAACATGTGAAGTTGAGACTTTACACAGTTGCTATAAGATAGTGGATGAGTTCTTAATCAAATTCTATTGTATTAAGCTGATTACATGTACATTGTCGATGACGTTATATATTAAGCAATGTTGTGCTTATTTACGATACTGGTTTTTCCCAGGGCTATTTTTAGAAAAATGTTATAGCATAAAAACTTGTGAAACTACTTTTAAACAAAAACAAAGTAGATTATGTATTGTCATTTTTAAAACCCGTAAACGTATGTTTGTTGGGCAGTTATTACTTACAGTGTACACTCATTTTTATAATGTTATTGGGAGTGAAAGTGATTCAAATATGCATGTACATTATACGTGTTATAAAAGGCGATGCTTTTTGGAACTTACTGTTAGTTGATAACAAAAACAAATCACTTGATGTAAGTGATAATAAAGTAATTTATGAACAAACATGTAAAAACAATATTGAACAGATATCTAAAATTACTTACCTTTTTAGAAATGTAATCTTCTTCAGAAAACAGTCGTTTCAAAATCGTAAAAGTAATCCAAAAAGCCATTTACGTATGAATTCTAAATTAGTTCTTAAATCCTTTCTAAACCCAGACTCAACTATAGTCTGCCACATATATTAGTGCACTTTTCAATTGCGACATACTCAATTCATTTGTTTAGAGTGTTTAATTCACACACTATTTTTATTACACCTAGTTTTTAGTGAACTGCAATATAATCCAACTAAATCGATAACAGTAGATTTATTTATCCAAATTGCATGCTTTATACACAATGTAGCATGTGATGAAACAAACCGTTTGTACCTGGGTACGCCCGTACTTCACGGGTTAATAATTGACTCGAGGTTAAATAAGGTCACGCTTTTCTACCTATTATCGATTGAAAATTTGTATTTAAATGTTAAAATAGATCGTACAGATAAGTCAACGAAATTAAATTACCTTTTAAACTACACGTACAATGACAAATTATTAATTTATGCACACTTAATGTTAATGGTATGCAAAATAAAGAAAAGGGATTAAGAGTTATAGATTGGGTTAAACGTACTAAGTGTTCCATTGCCCTTTTACAAGAAACACATCTCAATGAAGAATCAAAGGCTAGTCTTGAAAAGGATACTGATTTTATTTTTTACTGCAGTAATGGAACTACGACAAGTAGGGGGGTAGCAATCGGTATTAACAAATATGCAGATATTGAGGTTATTAATAAGTTCTGCGATAATGACGGAAGACTTATTTTATCAAATGTGAAAATGGACAATATAATTTTGTCTCTAGTTTGTCTTTACGCGCCAAATTACAGAACAGATGGAAATTCTTTCTTCAAGAAAGAAAACAATTTTATAAAAGAAAATTCTATAGGCATTACTCTAGTTGCCGGCGATTTCAATGAAGCGTTAAAGATTTTAGATAGGTAAAGCGTAAATAAAAATACAAAGTTTTCTGAGCCTGTAAATAGTTTAAAATCTTTTATGAAAAATCATAATTTTATAGATATTTGGCGTTTCTTACACGAAAATACACAACAGTTTACATGGAGAAGAAATGATAAGACACAAGCCAGTAGGATAGATTTTATTTTAATTGCAAAAGAATTTCAATCTCTCGTTAAATATTGTAAAATTAAACCGGCACTAATTAAAGTGACTGACCATCAAGGGATGGTTTTAAACTTTATGACAGGAGCTTCTGAATGAGGGAATGGGTACTGGAAATTGAATAATTCTATTTTAAAAGATATTGAATATAAAAAAACAATCAACAGAGTAATTAATAAGTTCGAAAATCGTATAAACAATAGTGACAGTAGCGATATCGGTCTATTATGGGACAATCTAAAAATCGAAATTAGGGACGAATCTATTCTTTACTGTAAAAGAAAATCGAAATTATCAAGGGAGACAACAAGAAAATTAGAAAGAGAATTAGAACACTTTACGACACTTAGAGATGAACAATTAAACGAAGATGAAACAATAACAAATAATATTAAACTATTAGAGTTACAATTGGACACAATTTATGAAAATAAGGCAAAGGGGGCTCAAATAAGATCAAGGGAAAAATGGATAGAACTGGGAGAAAAAAATAATTCTTATTTTCTAGGTTTAAAAAACAGCGACAAGTTAAAAAATATATTAACAAACTCAGAATTGAAAATAACGAGGTAACAAAAAACCAGGAACAAATTCTAGAAATGATAAAAAACTATTATAAAGTATTATATACAACCACGAATCCAGATAAAAATCTACTACATAAATATGTAGGCAATACTGTTATGGAAAAGGAGATAAATGGAGACGACTTTCAATTTGTGACGGGGAGGTTACTATAGATGAATGTACTAATGCTATTAACAAGATGAAGCTAAATAAATCACCTGGTCTAGATGGTTTAACATTAGAATTTTATAAGACGTTTTGGGAAAAATTAAAAACAATGTTAGTAAAAGTTTTAAATAAAGGAAACGAGGAAAAAAAACTTTTATCATATACACAACGAACAGGTGTTCTATCTTTATTATTTAAAAAAAATGACACATTATCTTTGGACAATTATCGCCCAGTATCATTATTAAATGTAGATTTGAAAATATTATCTCATGTTTTAGCACAGAGACTAAAAGAGCTTCTTCCTAAACTAATTAATGTAGATCAAACCGGATATGTAAGAAATCGTTTTATTTTATTTAATTTAAGGCAAATCCAAGATATAATAGACTATGCAGAATCGAACGGAATAGATGGGGCTATTATATTTGTTGATTTTACAAAAGCAATCGATTCTTTGGAATGGGAATTCATGTTAAGCGTTTTAAAGCATTTTAGTTTTAATGAATCATTCATATCATGGGTGGAAACACTATATAAGGGAATACAGACGTGTGTGATAAATAATGGATGGGTATCCGAATTTTTTGAAAACTCCAGAGGAATTCGTCAAGGATGTCCTTTATCGGCTTTACTTTTTGTTTTATCAGTCGAAATTATGGCCGAGCGAGTACATTAAAGGTATTCGTATTACTATAGATAATAAAACACACAGCATCAAAATATCACAATTGGCTGATGATACAACACTTTTTTGTAGTTCAAAATCAGATATATCAAAAGCTATGAATATAATTGAAAAATTTGGTTCTTTCTCAGGTCTGAAGTTAAACCGTAATAAAACAGAAGGAATTTGGATTGGGGCGCTTAAAAATAGCATAGATAAAATTGAAGGCATACGCTGGACAGACAAACCCGTTAAAGCTTTAGGCATTTATTTTGGTCACGACAAACACCAATGTGAAAAGCTAAATTGGGAACCTAAAATAGATAACATTAAATCTTTAATTAAAACTTGGGAAAAAAGAAAATTAACAATGGTTGGGAAAATATTGATCATAAAATCTTTAATATTACCAAAATTTACATTTTTGGCTACTTCGTGCAAAGTTCCAGATATTTACCTAAAAGAAATTGAAAGCTGCTGTTTCAAATATACTTGGGAGGGAAAAAATGACAAAGTAAAAAGAAACACACTTATCGGAGAATACCAAAAAGGGGGGATTAAAATGATTGATTTTGACAGTTATTTTACAGCACTGAAAGCTTCATGGGTCTCCAAATTAACAACAACCGAACTGCCGAACTGGAAGATTATTCCTACTAAATATTTTAACACTCTTGGTAAAAACTTTCTTCTCTTTAAAATGAATTTAGATAACATAAAATCTCTTAATGAACTTAGAAACATACCTGATTTTTATTTACAAATAACTTCAAGTTGGGTGAAAACAGTAGGAAGTTTAACAAAATTTTCTGATCACTTTTCGGGTATCAGAAAACAGATTATTTGGGGAAATAAATATATTAAAAATCGCAATAAAAGTTTGTTCTTCCCGAACTGGATTAAAAGTAGATTGGTGTATATTAATGACATGCTGGATAGTGAGGGAAAATTATCCGAAAGCTTTATTTTAAAAAAGTTAAAGAATAAACCAAATGGTATTGCAGAGTTTAAGATGTTAAAATCTTGCATTCCAAAAGAATGGCTGCAAGTTTTAAAAAAAGAAAACTCCGTTAAGAGTATAATCAATATATGTAAGGATAAATTAAGATGGCAAAATAAAAAAATTGAAGCAAAATGTATCAACAATAAAATACTCTATAATACTTTAATAGATAAAAAAATATACAAAGCCAATCGGTATTTATATTTGGACAAGATATTTAAAATTAGAATACACACCATATATGACATTTGTATACGATTTTATATTTAAAATTTTAACAGAAAACAATTTGAAAATTTTCAGATGGAAACTACTTCAGTATATTATTCCTACAAATCAGTTACTTTTAAGATGGAAAATATCTGAGAATGATAAATGCAATTTTTGTAAAACAGAAGAAGAAGATTACTTGCATTTCTTTATTACATGTTCATTTTTGAAAGATTTTTGGGAGAAGGTACATTATCTTCTAGCAAAAATGAATTTTCATAACAAGGTATTAGCAAAACATATAGTATTTGGATACAAAATATCAGACCAGGGGTATTATGGTTTTAACTATTTTTTGTCAGTTTTAAGTTTTTGTATTTACAAGTCATATTATGTCTCCGAGCAAAAACCTAAATTTTTAGATGTGTATATTATATTTATAAAAGAAATACGAAGGGTTATGAATGAGAACAAAACAGTATCTCAAAATGTATTTTTCATTAATTTAAAAAGATTGATATAATAGAAAAAAACGTTTATATTTTACTATATTCTGAGTATTGTCCTGGATACTCAGAAAGTATTTCACAGGGATACTTTATTGGAGCTTGGACAGTGAAGTAAAATTGTAACAAGCATTCTGAAGAATAAAGAATATTTATTTGTTGCAAAAATTTACAAGAAAAGTTAACAAGCCGTGATAAATCATGAAAATGTATCTAAAACTATATAGGAAATACGAGTAATAAGCACATTCAAAACAATAAGAGATAAACAAACTTGTATACATACATAATATAAATAATAAAATAGATGAGGCATGAAACGGGGAAAAGAGTTCACAATTGGTTAGAAAAAGAAAAAAAGGCGTGTTACTAAATTCCATCAAACAATGAAGCAATTGGAACGATCTATCAGAAAACATTGATATCTGACTGTTGAAAACAACCAATGAGAATCATGTTTAAAAGGAAAATAATAGAATAGCTTGTAAATGTTCAAGACGATCGAGCTGGAAGTTATAAACCTTAATAAAATAAAAATAAATATAGTTGTTATAAGATCATTTATTGTAGCTGAATAATATTTTGCAACGTACTGAATTTCCGGTGTATGGTCCATAATCTATTACAATCTGTGAAACGTGGAGACCGCTGAAGATCCTCGCCACGTAAAAAATAAGAGGTGAAACACCAGAAAATATCCCGTTATCATACAAAACATCAATATCAATAAAAATAGTGTCAACAATATATAATCTATGATTATTTCAAGAAAATTATCAATGCATATGAGCATATAAGTATGGAAAGCAAAACAAATACTTTTAAAATTACCAGTGCATATGAGCATATAAATATCGAAAATAGATCAATACTTTCTGCTTGGGTGGGTTTGGATGACTTTTAAATAAAACATATTTTAAAATACACAAAGTTGGTCATAGGAGCACATAGGTCTATGGTTCATTGTAGGAGGAGTTATCCGGAAACACTATGCACCTCTTATGCAAGTATATACTCCAAAACTGACAAAATTCAACTATCTCCCAAAAGAGCAAATATTAATAAAAATCATAACCCTGACCACATGCACACCTTCAATATATGTACAAACAGCCAGCAAAGTGAAAACTTTCTAGCATTCAAACTGTAGGAGAAGTTATCCGGAAACGCTATGCACCTCTTATGAAAGTAAATACTCCAAAAAATGACAAAGTTCAACTATCTCCCAAAAGAGCAAATATTAATACAAATCAAAACCCTGACCACATGCATACCTTCAACATATGTACAATCAGCCAGCAAAGTGAAAACTTCCTAGCTTTCAAATTGTAGGAGGAGTTATCTGGAGACGCTATGCACCTCTTATACAGACGGAAGGACAGACGGAAGGACGGACAGACAGACGGAAGGACAGGGGTAAAACAATATGCCCCCAACTTTCAGTTGCAGGGGCATAAAAATGATCACCAAGTCGAGATCTACTAACAAGTCAAATTGTGCCTATATAGTTAGTAGGCTGTCACTTTTTATGGGAGTGATTGCCCTTAAATGAGAATTTGTTTACCGTGTTTTGTGTTTTGAGCAAAAACTAAATAAAATAGAGAGAAACTAAACAGATTAAATGATCAGCAATACAAGATCAACAAAACTGAGATTTTTGTCATCAATTCTATTCTCGTCTACAATGTTGGAGAGTGTCCTTTGTTGTATATGCACAAAGACCAAGGTGGGTGACACAGGCTCTTTAGAGCCTCTTGTTTATTAAGTAAGTAGTTCACTGTAGTACATGACGAAAGATTAACAGACAGAAGACGCACATGTTATTTTTTGACAATGTTGTGCAAAATGACAGCATACTTTCATTACAATAAAACAATTGGCATATTATATAGAACATACAATGAAGTGTCCTGCTGTTACATTATGCTTGTCTTGTTTATTTTTTTTACCATGAGATTGTTTAGCATCTGATAAAATTACTTGGTAGACATTTTTGCTAGATATACTTCGAATTTGGGTCCTCAATACTCTATAACTTCGCACTCCATTGGGCTTTTTTTTACCTTTTTTTATTCGAGCGTCCAGTGGTGAATATGTTATGCATGTTAAGGACGAAGCGTCAATGAGGAATCATTTGTAGACGACATCAGTGTTTGGCGTACAATTTTTTTCATCCTGGTATCTGTATATGTTGTTGATATTACCAAAGGGATATTCAAACTCATAGATAGAAAATTAACTGACAACACCACGTCAAAAATAGAAAAAAGATCAAAAGACAAACAACATTATACAAAACAACACAAAGATAACTAAAGAATGAAAAACACGAACCCCAACAAAAACCGGGCATGGTCTCAATTTTAATTTCGGCCGTTAGTTTTCTTGTTTTCTTGTTTTACATTTTTTATGTCGGGCATTTCTTTATAACCGACTTTACTATGTGGGTTTTTCTCATTGTTCAATGTCGTACAGTAAAGTGGCCCTTAATTTCTTATTCCCATATGGGTAGTTGTCTCATTGGCAATCAAACCACATCTCCTTATATTAAAAGTCATTGATAAAACAAATTTCATCAAAATTGATGGAAAGAAGATACATTTTGTTCGTTTCAGTAAGATTGAATATTCTCGCTTATTACACAATGTTCTGTATCATTGCATAGCTTACCTTTCACGATGATATTTCTTGTTTTTATTTATTTTTAGCCTACTTTTCGGTTTAAATTGTTACCTAAATCATTCCATCTCTTATTGTTTTCATTTTATTTTTCTTCTATAAAGTTTTATACAAAAACATGCATTTATCATGGTTACACTTTGAATGTCATGCAAACAGAACAAAATACTTCATTGCAGGATTTTTTTTAAAATTCATATAGTGTCGTTCACAGATGTGTGGAAAAGTTCATATTTTATATATTTAAACAAAAATGATATAAAAATAGGAAGATGATATCATTGTCAATTGGGCAGCTATCAAACAGAGGACAATTGACTTGGAAGTTAGCAATTGCAACTATGGGACACCGTACGGCCTTCAACAAAAAACAAACCTCATATCGCATAGTAATCTATAAAAGACCCAAAATGACAAATTCAAAACACTTCAGATAAGAAAAAAATTAAGGTCTAATTCATGTACAAAACAATAAACGAAAAGTTTTGCCTGGTAACAATAAATCCATTTTTTTACGAAACAATATCTAGGAAAACATGTACACAACAAATACGCAAGGACAGGAGATTACCTTTTCAGTTTGTTTGCAACAAGCAAAAAAGGCCGAGCCTTTATCAAAGTATTTATTATAAGTATATGATACATAAGATAAAAACAAATATAACAAAGTAATTGTTTAAAGTATTGATCTGAAAAAATTAGTACTGTGTATAATGTCAAAAAGTTTAATATGAAAATGAGAAGATGTGGTGTCATTGCTAATAAGGCAACTCTCCACCAGAGACTAAATGACGTAAAAGTTAGCAACTATGGGTCACTGGACGACCTTAAACAATGAACTAGCTATAAAAGGCCCCGCAATGACAAATGTAAAACAATGCGAACGAAAGATTTTGTTAATTTTACAAGATATGATGAACAACGTTTGAATGTAGGTAGTGAGAGTTTCTTTTTGAATTCACGTCTGATTCTCGCTGTTTGTCATTGTTTTACAGTTATTCTTAAGCAGTTTTATTGCTGATGGATTAAAGCACCAACAATTCTTATTTTGATGAGGGAGGAGGTAGTCATTATTTTCTTTTAACGGACAAACATTTGTTTTTCAATTTCGCTAAAATATGGACAAAACATTATATTACGATTATATAACGTGTATGTGTATCAAACATTAATTAAAGCGGAATATTTAAATAATAAATGGCTTTTAGCAGCCAGTTTGGTTCAATTTAGTAAATCGTGTCTCAGAAACGTTCCTGACGTATTATTACATTTCGACCTCATTTCGATCGTCTGCAAGCAATCTTTATATTTGACAATTAGTTGGAAACGGGTTGAGCATGTGCTCATCATGGTGAGTTAATAAAAATAAAAAGCATGTCAAAATTGAAAACAAAATGAAATATTGAAGGCATCTATCTAATATATGGTATGAAATCAAACGGACATAGAAATCGGCATTATACTATTGTACGTGCTTGTCTTTCAATCTAAATTAATGTGTATGTTTATTTCGGGTCAAATGACCATCGGCCATCTTGGCAGTCTGAGGAAGCCTTCTCGGTGACCTATTGTTAAATTCTGTGTCATTTGGTCTCTTGTAGGGAGTTGTCTCATTGGCAGTCATACCACATCTTCTTTTTTACTTTAAATCACAACTAAAGAAAGTGATGCCCCACACTCCACTCTGAAGTAACTGTATTAAAACAAAGTCAATGTAGGACTTACTTTGAGATAGTATTATGTCTGGGAGACACAAATGATGCCCCCGCAGATGCAGAGTGTTATTTAAAAATACACAACATTGAGCATTGGAGCTACTAACAAGTCAAATTTTGCCTATATGAATGTAGTTAGTGGACTGTCACTGTGTTTTGAGCAAAAACTAAAGAAGATTGAGAGAAAATAAAAAGATTAAATGATCAGCAATACAAGATCAACAAAACAGATATTTTTGTCGTGACTTATATTCTCGTCTACAATGTTAATGAGTGTCCTTTGTTGTATATGCACATAATCCAAGGTGAGCGACACAGGCTTTCTAGTTTAGTAAGTAAGTAGTTCCCTGTGTAGCACATGACAAACATATTAACAGACAGCAGTTCAGTCATGTTATTTATTGACGAGAATGTGCAAAATGACAGTATACCTTCATTGCAATAAATAATATTGCAGCTAATTAATTGGGCCTTAGGGAAAACATCTCAAAACTTATATGACAGCATCTTGAAGTTCTAATTATAACATCATTGTGATACATGTAGTTTTATTAATCAGATTTAGATATAACTTATATTCTCCTTTTGAAAACTGTTTTGTAAGAAAATCCATTATAGGACAAAGATTATCAAAAAACATTTTGATAAGCAGAAGATTAAGATATCATTTGAGTTACTTGATTTTGGCTCTGCAATTAAGGTAAAAAAAGTCATTAGTGTATACAAAAAATAAGAAGATGTGGTATGAGTGTCAATGAGACAACTCTCCATCAAAGTCACAATGTGTAAAAAGTAAACAATTATAGGTCAAAGTACGGTCTTCAACACAGAGCATTGGCTCACACCGAACAGCAAGCTATAAAGGGCCCCAAATTGACTTAAGTGTAAAACAATTCGAACAGAAAAACAGACAGTCCAATCTATATAAAAAACAAATGCATTATCTTTAGAGTCAGACATTTTGTGTTGCAAAAGGAGACGGAAGACCACAAGTATTCCAATAGTTCTCTTAGAAACTATATGGCCCCTTTGTAACACATAAGTTTGGATATAATGCATGTCTGCAGTCCGGACGTGAATTTATTTCAAAAACTATCTCACAATCAGGGTTTTTGATCGGACTGAAGAGGTCGGGATTTCTTTATTTCTGTACTCAAGTCAACATTAGGTGCATATACAGTATGCGAAGGTTGTTCAATTTTGTTTAAATTTCATTTTACCTAAAATGCATGGTGAAGAACTTATATTCAAAAACTGTTTAGAATTCATATTTGAAAAGCGCTAAATATTTCTCATGTTACATCAAGATCTCATTTTCTATCTCAATCTGATAATTTTCTAATATAAAATGATAAATCCATTTAAGAATATTTAAATAAGATGTGGTATAATTGCCAATTAGAAAACATATATACACCAAGATAAGACCAAAGGGCAACAGAACTGAATAGATTGTATTATATGCAAAGTTAATGTAATAAATTATAGAAATTAATATTGTACATACATATAATATATTTTTTGTTTAATTAATTATACACATATCTCTAATGAGTTATAAAAGGACATGTATTTTCAGGTAACATTTGCACGAGGACGTTACGAAGACTTATAGCGTGAACAGCAAATCTTACACAATGGGAAAGTTGGCTGTGATAGGGATTCTGACTGTATTTATAGTTTACATTGTTGCAGGTATGTACATGTATACAGATAGTATTGTAGTATTAGATATATGTTTCTCTAATTCTTACACAATTTATCCTTTTCCTGACCTGTTGATTATTTTTTATTTAATCAACGTGTGGTTCGTTTGATCTCAGTTCTTCATTGGTGAAAATTCGATTATGACGTAAAATTTCTTGCTTTCCTTTGAATTTCTTATTGTGACGTCATGAAAAAAGGCGACTATGCCTGATGATTTCACATAGAAAGGACACATCCTTTTTAAATATCATTCAAAAGGAAAGATTGAATGTGTCTGCATATCGTATAAAATCATTAGAGAAACAGATTCCACCACCAAATCTTGTTCAATACGATATTTATCAACCTTCGACAGTTTAATTTTAAATATTTAAAATTTAACTGTCTCGAGTGGTTAAAAATTGTATCACACTCGATACAGTGGTATAATCTCTCTCTCTCTCTCTCTCTCTCTCTCTCTCTCTCTCTCTCTCTCTCTCTCTATATATATATATATATAATTCGTCTAAACAACAGCCCAACAATGTTAGATCTGTAAATTTGCGGAAGCAAATTTTTTGTTCTTCCCTGGCCGGGATTCGAACTCATGCACGAATTGTATATACAGAATGTATTTTCAGCCTTGTATCACCATCACTGCTGGTGATCCGATGGATAAAATCTGTTGTAGAGTCGTCACTGGTTCAGACGTACTTATATATATATATATATATATTTATTTAAGAACATCCGATGTTCGACCTGCTAGTCAAATGCGTTTTGTTAAAATATACTTTTTCACTTTTTTGGTCTTTTGGAAAATATTGTTTGTGCTGTATGTAGACCCCTCTACCAAGAAGTTTGTTTTGCATGCACACGTATAAAAATTGCGGTTTTTATCCAACGCAATCATAGGTTTGAACGTTGTTTTCAATTTAGACTTGTTTATATTTTTTCGTTTGGGCTTCTATTATATTTGCCTTTGGGTTTATATGATCCGTTCATCCTATTTCGACTCTTCAAAATTCAAGAGTCTATCCTAAATTGAGGTAAATTATATGGCCTTCCTAATACCGTTTCGATTCCTAACATCACTGAAGAGACATTTATTGTCGAAATCCGGATATGGTGTGCTAACTTTTGCACCTTTTGTTTGCGGTATATCATCTTTTACGCAAGTTTAATGTTTTCTGTTTGGTATTAAATTATTAGTTAAGATTCATTTTGGTTACATATGGTGATCCGTTTATTTGGCAATCGCCAATGGCAGTCAGCAGGGTTTAAGAACATCCGTTGTTCGAACTGCTAGTCAAATGCGTTTTGTTAAAATATACTATTTCACTTTTTTGGTCTTTTGAAAAATGTTGTTTGTGCTGTATTTAGACCCCTCAAACACGAAATTTGTTTTGCATGCACACGTATAAAAATTGCGGTTTTTATCCAACGCAATCATAGGTTTGAACGTTGTTTTCAATTTAGACTTATATATATATATATATATTTCACAATATATAAAAACGTTTAATGTGAATATAAAAAATGTGGAGACGCGATAACAGAATTTTGGGAATTTTAAAATGAGAGTTAAATCGGTGAGAATCCGATAACCAGTAAAACAGTTTTAATAATTCTTTTGGTTCAAATATACCAAGCTATTCAAAAGTATTGATGCAATAATAATAATTTATTTTATTAAATTGTCACACATTTGTCTAAAAAAATATCAACAAATTATTAAAATATGATAAACATCGCACAGAAATAGAATAAAATGAAAACTACTAAAGTAAATCAAAGTTGACTTATGAGACACAATACATGCCTACGGGCCGATGTCATAAACCGGCTGATTGTTGTCTTTGGGATTCCTTGTCGACGTTTCGACATTTCTTTCGAACGCTTATACAGTTGGGTAGATGTTGTCAGTTAACAACTATTTATATTTAAAACAAATCATTTTTATTTATCAACAAATTGCGACCGTTTTCTTATTTGTCCTTTAACATTATTTAATATCAATCTGTTGGATAATTGTATATTTAAAGTTCCTGGTTTTATAGCTACATAAACCTCTCACTTGTATGATAGTCGCATAGGAGTCATCAACTATAGCCCTTTCCAGGAAATCATGTAGAGTCAACTATTAGAGGTTTTAAACCCCCGTTGATTTAAAGATAATATTTAGTTTAAATAAATATATAAAAAAAAATAATGGTATTTTATCTTCCAATATACTCGTTAACAAATTCGATTAAAAAACTGGAAATGTTTGTAAACTAGATTAATACATGATTTTCGATTTTTCTTCTCATCGTTACTCTACACTGCAGCGAACCAGTAATTATACTAGTATACTTCCAAACAAAGGTAAAAATACGTATTCAATCATAAATTGTAAAATAAATCAGATTCAGGCTTTCGGATGTGAGTTTCTGGAAAGTCCTTTATGTCACCGTACGGTCTTCACCATTGAGAAAAACCCATACTGCATAGCAAGCCATAAAGACCTCGAACTTTCAAATTTCAAACACGTGACGGATTACATAAATGCTTTACATTATTTTCTTGTTAGTGTCTTATATATATATATATATATATATATATATATATATATATATATATATATATATATATATAATAGACTTTTTCACTTTTTTTGGTCTTTTGGAAATTGTTGTTTGTGCTGTACTTGGACCCCTCTACCAAGAAATTTGTATTACATGCACACGTATAAAAATTGCGGTTTTTATCCAACGCAATCATATGTTTGAACGTTGTTTTCAATTTAGACTTTTTATATATATGTATATATATATATGTAAACCTCAGATCTGTGTACGGCCTCAAATCTGTGTCCGTTTCTCAAATCTGTGCCCCATCGTGACGTCAATCGCTAATCTATGTCCGTTAAAAAAGATACGGCCTCAAATCTGTGTCCTATTTTCAAATTTGTTTTCAATCGTGACGTCATTCGCAAATCTATGTTCGTTAAAAAAGATACGGCCTCAAATCTGTGTTCTTTTCTTAAATCTGTTTATGCCAGTCTAATAAGTACGGCCTTATAGGATTTTTGTTTTATTAAGTCATCTCCCATAATTCAATGTTAAGTTGGGATGTGTTCTCCATGTGTGTGCTTAAAAATTTTACATGCGTGTGTAATTATTGTATGATTTACATTTTATTGTAAAACTACAACATTTTCAAATTGTTTGCTTTTCTTGATCCCGTGTTTAATTGTTCTGTAGTAATTATGGTTATTTCTCTTTACTCATTACTTCTTGTTAACAAATACAAAAATGACATCTGTATTACCAGCAACTAAAGATACATGTACGGCCTTCAACAATGAATTGAACCTATTCTGTATCGTAATCTATAAACACAAACACCTATTTACAAACATTTTGTTCAATGTTTCAATGTATAGGTACCACATAAAAATGTTTAGGGTATTCATTGCCGTTTTAACAACGACATTTTGTGCCACTATCTTATCAAAAAAAGGTTTTTTCTGGTGAAACTATTCCGGTTTCGAATCTATGTATTTTTTTAAAATCCATTGTGTACCATGTTATCAACATTTAACAACCACAACATAATTCAGTGTACAAATTAATGGCATAACGAGCATACATGTTACTTTATTAATGTGCCTTCAAGAATGAAACTACACATATTTTTTTTTACTTGATTACGTCTTGCTATGTATTACGTCACCATATTTCGATAAAGGACATAGATTTGAGACAAAAATGGACATAGATTTCAGTTAATAAAGGACATAGATTTGAGACAATACAGGACATAGATTTGAGACAATAAAAGACATAGATTTGAGACAATAAAGGACATAAATTTGGAACGTCTATGACGCAATATTAAAAAGGACATAGATTTGCGGAAAGGCCATAGATTTGAGGCTGGACATAGATTTGAGGCTTACATATATATAAAATAAGAAGATGCGGTATGATTGCCAATAAGACAACTATCCACCAAAGTTCAAATGAAGTGGATGTTAGCATTTATAGGCAACCGTACGGCCTTCAACAATGAGAAAACCCAATACCGTATAGTCGTTAAAAATAGAACCCGACATGAATTCAATTGAAAACACGGCCTAATTTATAACAAAACAATATATGGAAAACAAAAATGACATACATGAACCACGGCAATCACTGAACGACAGGCTCCGACTTGGGACAGGCAAATATGCATGTAGTATTTGTCAATGATAATTTAACAGTCATACATTTATTAATCTATTATCTTTATCTTGAAATATAGACGAAGGTATTTATTTTACTATTTGCAAACTGAATTTCTGTTTTCTTAATCTTAATATACTTCTATGTACAGGAAGCATAAGGAACGAGGAGCCAAAAAATGAGCCAAACGATAATACAATTGATTGTTCAATTGATGATAGTAAAGAAGAATGTGAAAATGAAGATGTTGTAAAATCAGAACGACCTGAAGGTGTGGAATTTAAATAACCCAGTGATACGGGTGGGATAGTGATAGTGACGAATAACATTCAACTGTTACATTGATTTTTTTAAATAAAATAAAACATAACTTAATATGTATTCCTATGTAGTATTGAACATCTATTGTCCTTGGATACATGCTAGGAGTACATTCTATCCATACTTATATTTTTGACATTGCAAAATATAAACAGAAGACGTGGAAGGATTGCTAATGAGGCATATATCTACCAGATACCAAATGACGTTGATTTAAGCAGCTATAGGTTACCGAACTGATCTTAACAATGAGCAAAACCCAAATTGTATAGTAAGCTACATATATTACAAAAACCCGACATGACAAAACGTGAATCAATTCAAATGAGAAAATCAACAGCCTGATTCATGCAAAAAACAATAAACGAAAAACAAAATAATAGACAGCATACAACTGCAACCACAGGATTCTTTAATTGTGAAGTTTTCACGTTTAATTCTTCGAATGTATTCTTATTTATAATATTTACATCTGAGAACCGATGATTATATTCTATTAGTTTTCATTGATTTTGGACTAATTTTTATTCACTGCGGGGACTATTAGATCGGTAATTTGTGTCTTTTATTTATTTCATAAGTTGTTTCTGTACCTCATGCCGTTTGAATGACCAAAAGCCATTTTCAACTAGATTTTACTTTTTGGTCTTACGTTGTGCTATTACACCACTGTCTCTGGAAAGGGAAAGATTAGGCGCTCACAAACAAGTTTAACCTCGCCACATTCTTTTTGTGCCTGTCACAAATCAGGATCCTGTAGTTTAGTGGTTGCAGTTGTATGCTGTCTATCATTTTGCTTTTCGTTTTAAATTGATCTCATTTTGCCATGCCGGTGAGTTTATAGCTTACTGTACGGTATTGTCATAGCAATCATACCACATCTCCTTATACTTTTACTGTCATCGTTCAAATTTGAATATATTTTCCTGGTGCAAATTATTTTATTAGCTAAAAAAGCTAAACAAAATAGATGACGAGAACAAAATTGTCGATCGGTATGTCCTTTTCAATTATTGACAGTGAACTGTTTCCAATTGGAATAATACGCAAGTGTAAACATTTCAGGCGGTATTTTACGTAGAGTCGCGTTTCTGACGGACAATAAAAAACCTAGTACATGTAACGAGAAGAAATACACTTTTTGCTAAACACATCAATGTGAACCTCCAAATTTCATTGATGCCTATAACTATTCCGCCGTCGTCATCACATCGGTGGCATATTATGTACAATGTGATAAAAGACTGAATAGATATTTTCTTGCTCATGAAATGTTTTTGTAATAATAATATAATAGCAATTAGCTATGATTCAACAGTTGAACACGAGTATGGCGTCATTCAACGTCATAGCAATGTATAATATACGGTGTATATTCGGAACGCTTGCTTTCCGATCCAATCGACGGTAACGCTTGCTTTCCGATACGCGTAACGCTTGCTTTCAGATTTTTGTTGACGAAAAAGCAGGAGACACGAAATGAGGATGGATGATACTTAAATCGGATGGCAAATGGTGTTCTTTCTTGTATCTCACGGAATATTTTTCTTGATAAAAATGTAATGCTTGTCACTTTAGAAATGTTTATTCAGGTCGTAAACGGGACCACAAACGCAACACTGTAAACAATTGAAAACAAGAATGCAATTTTTTTTTAAATGAAACTGTTTAAAATATTTAAAATTAACTCGGGGTTCAAATCCTCTATTGACTTTCCTTTCATTAATACTGTTCCGTTTCTCGAAATTCATTTAATCTTACCATGAATATCCGTTGAAAAAGATCTCAGGAAACGCTGTCTTTCAGATTGTTTACCTTCATTCCGGGAAACGATTGCTTTCCGATTTTCAGGAAACGACTTCTTTCAGATGGAACTATTTGCTGGTCAATGAAACACATGCAGACTATAAAATTTGATTTTGTTTTCAATTTTTAATTTTTTAACACACTACGACACAGCGGAGCTACAAAAATGTAACAAGTCAAATTTGCGCCTGGCTTGATCGGCAACGGGATATTTCACTCCAATAAAATGCATAGTAAAGATTAAAATGTTCAAATCGGCACCCATTACATTTAGGTTATTTATTTTTAATCATACTTTGTGTATGATAATTTCTCTTGGTAGAAAAATAAAATCTACAACACAAACCAGATATTATATGAAACACAAATATAAAACAATAAAACAAAATCCCAAAAATAACCTCAAACAAAAACAAATTATAAAAACAAATCATGTGTTCCAAAAGGGTAAATAATTTCTGCTACTTCTGTGTTTAAAATACTACATTTTAATTATAACTTTTGAAAGAAAGAAAAAACACAACACAATAAACGGGGAAAATATAGAACTATGACTACATCCACAAAAAGAGTACATGAAAAATATATTAAACATAACAACACCCGCATAATATTAATGGATTAATACATCAAATAATTGTTATCTGACCAAAGCTCTGAAAAAAAATCAACCTGTAATGGTTCAATCACAGTATCACGGCCCAATGTGTGTACTTGCGTATTTTATGAAAAGATTACCTAGTATTTATAAACCATGGGATATAATCCAAAAAAATTGAAAGATTTTGGCAAATTTTGGGTATCTATACCAAAAACATATAAGAAGGTTAACAACAACCACAATCATGCTAAAAGAAAAGATAGGTATTGAAAAATTTGACATCCCTATCATATAGGATTGAAGCCCTCCCCCGCCTTAGATAACACAGATGTGTCAGTAGTCTTGAAACATTTCGTGATGAACAGATTTTCTACAATGAAACATGTTAAGAAAGTTTAGAAAATGTGGATGAGTGTTTTCAAATTTGGATATGTTTGGCTGTGAAGTCTATTTTACAAGACAACGCATTTCTGTTGTAAACGAAATCACATTCAGTTATCATTGTAAGAAACAATAAATAATGAATACCTGTATATTTGTTTTGTTTCGTCAACTTTAATTTCATTCAAGAAAATTGATACCTCATTATTTGTTGTAATATTGTAGCAACCTACCTTTCTACCCTCTCTGTAATTTTTTGTACAAAATCGGAAAGAAAGCGTTTCCGGAATCGAAAAGCAAGCGTTACCGTCGATCTAATCGGAAAGCAAGCGTTCTGAATATACACCGTGTAATATGATTTGATTTGATTTTTGGTGTTTAACGCCACTTTTAAGCACCGCTTTTGGGCTATTTCGTGGCGGCCAGTTTTTATTGGTGGAGGAAGCCGGAGTACCCGGAGAAAACCACCGACCTTCGATAGGAAAACTGACAATCCTAGTCAATTAAGATTGGAGTCGAGTGCACCCGCACGAGCGGGGTTCGAACTCACAACCTCAGTGTTGACTGGCTAGTGATTACAGTAGTAACTACTTAGACCACTCGGCCACCGAGGCCCCCACCGTGTAATATGTAATTTGATTCAATCTTATTTCATTAAGAAATAAATTCATATATTAATGTTTGCGTTTAAACTTCCTAGAGACTATGTTCATGCTTTTGGTAAGGACAAGAATAAACAGTGTTGTTGGACTGGTGAGACGATAGTATGTAATGGCAGTACATTCTTCGTCATTAGTGAGATGTCGTTTTGCATGGCGACTTTATGCAAATATATAAATAAGAAGATGTGGTATGAGTGCCAATGAGACAACTATCCATCCAAGTCACAATGTGTAAAAAGTAAACAATTATATGTCATAGTACGGCCTTCAACACGGAGCCTTGGCTCACACCGAACAGCAAGCTAAATGACTAGTGTAAAACAATTCAAACAGGAAAACCAACGGTATAATCTATATAAAAAACGAGAAACGAGAACACTTATGAACCACATCAACAAACGACAACCACTGAACATCAGGTTCCTGACTAAGGACAGGTGCAAACATGTGCATGCTTATGGTCAGGACTAGAATAAACAGTGTTGTTGGACTGGTGAGGCGATATTATGTAAAGGCAGTACATTCTTCGTCATTAGTGAGATGTCGTTTTGCATGGCGACTTTAGGCATGTTAGGCAAATATGTATGTTTGGATTTCTGTATTATGAGAATTACATGGAACCAAACACAATCATCCCAGAAATATTGAACTAAATCATGTCCTGCAGCACTAAATCAAGAAAAAAGCATGTCCTGCAGCACCAAATAAAGACTAAATCATGTCCTGCAGCACCAAATCATGACAAAATCATCCCAGAAACATTGAACTTAATCATGTCCTGCAGCACCAAATCAAGACAAAATCATGCCCTGCAGCACCAAATCCAGACAAAATCACGTATTAATACTAAATGTTCTCGATATGACGATGTCACAACCTGTGCAGATCAACTATTAACCCAAAACCCTATTAATGATATTAGTGATCAACTATTTTAAAATATTATGGCAAAATGCGGTAAATATGAAATGAACACATTATTTCCGTGTGTTATTTAAGTTTTCAAAGTCTTCTAAGGCCAGTATGTTTATAATGCTATAATTTGTAAGAGCTGAAAATATAATTGATTGATTGATTGATGTTTAACTCCACTTTCAACACTATTGTGCTATTTTGTGGCGGTCAGTTTTTATTGGTGGAGGAAGCCTGAATGCCTTCGGTAGGAATACTGACAATCCTAGTCAATTAAGATTGGAGTCGAGTGCACCTGCCCCGTCTAAAAATATGAGCAGTTGTTTATCGTTATATTTAAAGATACTGATCTTAATCATAATTGTGTCAACAATTCTGAAGCTTGACATGAAATAACATTATTATTAACGATACCAATTTTACTGCACCAGATGTGAATTCCGACAATATTAACATTAACGGTACACCAGAGTGGACAATGAATGTTTCATAAGTGATGTTCGAGGCCCAAAATATTAAAAAAAAACCAAACAAACAAACATATACATACGTTGAAGAGCTGATCAAACCAAAAAAATACATAAATATGCCGGACAAGAAATCAAATTTTTCCTGAGGGAAATATATTCTGGATTTAAAATGGTTCCAAATTTTATAACAGCAAATTCAAATGAAACAATATCAATATTTTCATGCCTGTACCGAAGGATCCCCTACTGGGCTGATGATACCATGATGAAACTAGACTGGGTTCGTCAAAAGGGCATGGTCTATTTGATAAACTGTTTGAAACCTTGAATTGTTCGAAATACGAAGGATTTGCTTCCCCAGGAATAGACTACAACTACCTGTATTTGGAAAATCTTTTGGAATTTTTGGTCCTCAATGCTCTTCAACTTCATACTTTATTTTGCCTTTTTTTATTCGAGCGTCATATGAACAACACGATGGATGCAAAATGTGAAGCAGGATCTGCTTACCCTTCTGGAGCACATTACTCAATCAAAGTGTTTGGCCGATTCGTGTTACTCAGTCTTTAGTTTTCTCTGTTGCGTTTTTTATACTAGTATTTGTCTTTTTGGTCATTTTCTTTTATCACCATGGCGATTTCAGTTCATAAGATTTTTGATTTATGAATTTAAATGTCCCATTGGTATATTTTGCTTCTCCTTCACTGATGAGTCTTTGGTTTTTAAAACGCTCGTCTGACGTACAAATGTATGAGCCTGGTATTTTAATGAGTTTATTTGCAGTACATGCATAAAACTGCATGAGAATCAGTTAAAATATCATAATAAAGAATAAGACACAATCGTTAAAACAGATCAGATGACTATTTTAGTATCTTAAGATCTTAAAAGCGCAAAAAAATATCACTTGAGAGTTGAAAAAACAGTCACTTCCTGTCAGTCAACCTATTTGTGATTATGCTCTGTAATCCTGTAAATTGTCAAATTAAATCGTTCTTCTACATAATCCTGCTGGAACATGAATCAGGAGCACACAACCCTGATAATGAAGTCCGTATAATGTAATCACACACGTTAATAAACTAACTCCAGATTGTGTTCACGATTATATATTAGCTGTATTATATTACTTTGCACTATTGTTTTCCAAGGAGAGCCCTTCTAAATTAAACAAACACAAAATGAAAATATTTTTGTTTTATTTCCTAAAGAAAAGAAATGAAACACTAAATTAAATGCAATGTTTGCTGCATACTAGAAAGGTAGTTTGGTGAACATATTTATACACAGAAGAACGTACATTGTGTCGTAATACAGCTGAAATCAAATTCCATTGATTCTTTTGGACCCCATCATCACTAAGAATGCATTATATCTACCAAAATATTAACTTTCGTTTTAGAAACAATAGTTTTTGAAATGTTTAACGTTAACTATTGAGTTTAAGTTAATGTTTAAGTTATTACTTATTAATACAGAAAGTGTCTCTTTATTTACGCATTCTGGCTCTGTTGTTCCAACCGGAAATTAGTAGGAGAATATTTCAAAGTTTTGCTTGCTGCATGTATCTTTATAATTCCCGAACATCCAATCAAAGAGCTCCGACGACACGAAAGGGCATACCAATGTCCACGGCGGTCATTCGGTATATCAAGACAGATTATCGTGAAGGAATAAGCAATGGTGGTCCAGTATTGCGATTGGATCGTTAAAACGTGAAGAAAATCTTATCGATAAGACACATGCAACGTCAGTAAATAATCTAATTCAATGAAAAATAATATTAAATATTGGAAAAATAAAACTTCCCGTCAGAATGGTTCAACATTATGATCAGTATCCAAGAAAAATCAAGGTTTAAAAGTACACAATTTTTACAATACTACAAAAGGCAGATTGCTTCTCCAAATTTCAAAGAAATAGAAATGTAAACAAACATGATTTTTTCATACTTTGAAGCTAGACTCAAGCTAGCAGCCACTCGCTAACAGCCACTCCGCTAGCAGCCAGTTTTCAGATATGTTTATAAACCCAAAAGTTGCATCAGACTCAAATGTCTTTTTTTTATACTATATATAACGCTTTTTTTAATTTAACAATCGAAGACACTGTGCATGAGTTTAAGGGGTGGATCCAGGATGTTTGAAGGAAAAAAAAAGGGGGGGGGGGGCTAACTGCGATTTTATGCCGGAAAAACAAGAAGATATTTTTCCTTTGAAAAGGGAGTCCGAGAGTGGCTTACACCCTCCACGCCTAATCTGAATCCGCTACTGACTTTTACATTTTCATTTCTTGATCAGAAATTAAAAGACATTTGTATATGTATTAGCACTCCGCGCTACACGTTGAAAGGGTGAGAAATAAAAAAAAAATATAGAACACTGCAGGAGTGGAGAAATAAGGAAATTTTTTTTTCAAACACATTGTTAAGCAGCATTTTTCTTTAACAATTTAACTCTAAAAAGCTTGGAAATGTGGAATACAATTTTTGTTAAAAATCTTTAAAAAAAATATGATTTACCTCCCTTTAAAACTTACTATTTTAGAACAATTAAAATATTAAGCCTTCTTTGATGCGTAAAATAACAAATAATTGAATGTATGGTGTCCAGCATTTATGTATTGACTATTAATGATCATGTAACAAATAGCTGCAGAAATTATATATAATTAAGCTATTTTCAGTTTCATTTTATGCCTTTTCATGAGATTCATTATGAATATTCATGAACTTCGAATAACTTGTTTTTGAAGGTTAGAAATCTTAATTATGGTTCTTATTAAATTCTCTTACATGCCGATGTGACATTTTTTACTGGTTTTAAATCACTTTCGAAATTATACAGTACTCATATTATATACAATCGTTTTCGACCATATTTAACAGTTCAGACTAAAGATAAAACCAGGTATCCCTACCCTATGCTGACAAAGTTGTACGGGTTTAAGGCATAGGTACTATGAGCCACTTTAGAGGTAACATCTGGTACCATGGACAACATGAATAATCTATAGGTTTGACCTGGCGGCAATAGTTAAGTTGGACAATGTGACATCAGAATATCAGGATCCCCCCCCCCCCCCGCCTTCCCCAATCTGCTGACAAACTCGTAGGCATAAATGCTAAGAGCCATTTTAGAGGCAATGTCTTTTTCTACCTCTTGTATCATGGCCAACGTGAATAATCTCTTAGTTTGGCCAGCCGGTAATAGTTAAATTGGACTATGTGATATATAACATGTAACTCTCTCTTTTTCACCATATGCTTGCAAAGTGTACTGGTATAGAGCATCAGTGATATGAGCCATTTTAGAGGCAATCTCTACTTGTACCTCTGGTACCATGGTCAACGTGGAGAATATCTTAGTTTGGCCAGGCGGCAATAGTTAAGTCAGACTATGTGACAAACCAAGTACCCCCATCCTTCATCCAATAGTAACAACTTCGTATGGGTCAAGGGCATAAGTGCTGAAGGCCGTTTTAGAGGAAATTCTTTTTCTACCTCTTGTATAGTGGCCAACGTGATGAATCTCTAAGTCTGGCCAGCCGGCAATAGTTTAGTCGGACTATGTTACAAACCCGGTACCCCGACTCCCTCGCCCTATGCTTGAAAAATCGTACGGGTCTAGGGCACAAGTGCTTTGAGCCATTTTAGGGACAATCTCTACCTATACCTTTGGTACCATGGTCAACGTGTAGAATCTCTTAGTTTGGTCAGGCGGCAATAGTTAAGTCAGACTATATGACAATTCAAGTAGACCTACCCTTCACCCAATAGTGACAAGCTCGTATGAGTCAATGGCATAACTGCTGAGGGCCATTTTAGAGGCAATATCTTTTTCTACCTCTTGTATCATGGCCAACGTGACGACTCGTTTTGTATGGCCAGTCGGCAATAGTTAAGTCAGACTATGTGACAAACCAAGTACCCCCACCCTTCATCCAATAGTGACAACTTCGTATGGGTCAAGGGCATAAGTGCTGAAGGCCGTTTTAGAGGAAATTCCTTTTCTACCTCTTGTATAGTGGCCAACGTGATGAATCTCTAAGTCTGGCCAGCCGGCAATAATTTAGTCGGACTATGTTACAAACCCGGTACCCCGACTCCCTCGCCCTATGCTTGAAAAATCGTACGGGTCTAGGGCACAAGTGCTTTGAGCCATTTTAGGGGCAATCTCTACCTATACCTTTGGTACCATGGTCAACGTGTAGAATCTCTTAGTTTGGTCAGGCGGCAATAGTTAAGTCAGACTATATGACAATTCAAGTAGACCTACCCTTCACCCAATAGTGACAAGCTCGTATGAGTCAATGGCATAACTGCTGAGGGCCATTTTAGAGGCAATATCTGTTTCTACCTCTTGTATCATGGCCAACGTGACGACTCTTTTTGTATGGCCAGTCGGCAATAGTTAAGTCGGACTATGTTACATGCTAGAATCTCAAACCGTATGCTGACAAAATCATACGGGTGTATGACATAAGTACTATAGACCATCTTAAAGGCAATGTCTCCCTCGTCCTCTGGTAGTATTGGATTAAAGAGAATAAAGTATTGTATGGGAACATGGCTAACGTGGAGAACCTTTCAATTTGGCCATCCGGCAATAGGTAAGTCGGGCTATGAGACATACCAAGTTCCCCCACCTCCTCCCCCGACCTGATACTTATAAACTCGTACAGATCTAGAGCATAAGTGGTATGAGACATTTTAGAGTCAATATTATTTCTTCCTCTGGTACCAACGTGGATAATCTCTTTGTTTGGTCAGGCGGCAATTGTTAAGTCAGACTATGTGACAAACCAGGTACCCTTACCCTTCATCCAATAATGACAAGCTCGTATGGGTCAAGGGCATAAGTGCTAATGGCCATTTTAGAGTCATTTCTTCTTCTACCTATTGTATCATGGCCAACGTGGAGAATCTCTTAGTTTGGTCAGGCGGCAATTGTTAAGTCTGACTATATGACAAACCAAGTACCCCTACCCTTCACCCAATAGTGACAAGCTCGTATGGGTCATGGGCATAAGTGCTAAGGGCCATTTAAGAGGCAATATCTTCTTCTACCTCTTGTATGATGGCCAACGTGGAGAATCTCTTAGTTTGGCCAGCCGGCAATAGTTTAGTCGGACTATGTTACATACCCGGTACCCCGACTCTCTCGCCCTATGCTGACAGAATCGTACGGGTCTAGGTCATTAGCGCTATGAGGCCAATGTGGATAATCTCTTAAGCTTAGTTTGGCTAGCCGGTAATAGTTAAGTTGGACTTCATGACATACTAGGATACCAGGACCCCCCACATGATGGCAAACTCGTACGGATCTAGGCACAAGTTCTATGAGCCATTTTAAAGGCATTGTCTTTTTCTACCTCTGGTATCATGGCCAACGTGGTGAATCTCTTAGTTTGATCAACCGCCAATAGTTAAGTTGGACAATGAGACATACCATGCCCGTCTAACCCTATGCTAAAATGTATACGAGTTTAGGCCATAAGTGCTTTAGGTTATTTTTAAGAGGCAATGCAAACCTCTACCTCTCGTTTCGTGATCAACGTGAATAATCTTTTAGTTTGGCCGGCCGGTAATAGTTAAATTGGACTATGTGATATACCAGGTGCCCCCATTTTATCCCATACTGACGAAGACGTACGAGTCTAGGGCATAACTGAAATGATCCTTTTCAGAGGCAATATCTACCTCTACTTCTGGAACCAAGGCCAACGCAGAGAATCTCGTAGATTTGCCAGGCGGCAATAATTAAGTCAGACTATGTTACATACCAGTTACCCACCACATTTTACCCAATAGTGACAAGCCCGTATGGGTCAAGGGCATAAGTGCTAAGAGCCATTTTAGAGGCAATATCTTCTTCTACATCTTGTATCATGACCAACGTGGAGAATCTCTTAGTTTGGTGTGCCGGCAATAGTTAAATCGGACTATGTTACATACCCGGTACCCTAAACCCTATGCTGACAAACTCATACGGGTGTAAGGCATAAGTGCTATAAACCATCTTAAAAGCAATGTCTCCATTTTCCTCTAGTAGTATTGAATTAAAGATAATAAAGTATTGTGTGGTACCATGGCTAAGGCCAAAGTTGTGTTTTTCTTTGTTTTGCGTCCGCATGCGGTTAGGTTTTTACTGCCGAAATCGTAAAAACAAACACAGAAAAAAATCCGGAAAAAGTACCGGAAACGGTTTTGTTTTTTATAAATTCCGGAAAATTTACCGGAAACATGTCTAATGTTATTGGCGCCTCGATTAAGATCTTTTTTGCGATTTCAAAAACAGTGTTATAACGTTCATGTTAACGGAAATAAATGATTCGGAGGTGTCAAGGACACGAAGGACAAGAAATGTGAGAAGAAAAAAAAAATAAAACTATGACGGCGGCTGCCTCCAAAGCAGCATTAGTATGGGTGTCAGTTAAACATAACAATGTGGATGTTTTGCCAGCATACGCTTTCCATGTTGAACAACATCAAACATATTCCCAACTGTTGGAAGCCCTTTTTATTGCCAGTGCAAGAGACTCGTCAAATACTCGTTTTAAACAGGCCATCGCCATTTCGGACAAAACATTGATTAAGTGCTTTGTGTCACAAGCTGCAGATATGAAAGACAGAATTGAAACAAACTTGTCCGTAAAATGTATGCAAGGTTGCGAATTATTTGGTCCTTTTGTGCATTTTATTCTAAAAGATTACAAACTTAATGAACCCTTAACAGCAAAACAAAATGCATTTGACGTTCTGATGTCTGCAGGAAAATCTGTAAAGCTTGAATACCCTGAAAAATTTGGCTCGAAACCAGATGAATGCACTAGGGGAGACTATCGTTTGAGAAATGACTTCATAGATTTAGTTCTTCAGCAAAATGGTATGGGCTTCCCTAGTGGGTTAGTAAAGACTGTGGGTAAACCGATTGTCGATGCATTTTCAGATGTGCTGTTTTATATTTGCCACATTTAACAAAAATATGCTCTAGGAGCTTCAAATTTCCAGAACTTTTTAATTGTTTCTTGAAAGATTCCATGACCATGGAACAGACATACAACAATCCTGGGAATCACAAAAATAAAACAAGATTGAGCGCAGATGTCCTTGATCAGAAACTGCAGGGATTGTATGATATTAAATTAAACTTTGCGGTTACTTTATCAAATCCTAGATACAAAAAGCTGAACGAAGCTTTGGAGAGCACTCTCAAGGGCGTTCAAGCGTACATAGACAATCTTACTCAGACCAATGAGAGACAAAAGAAACTTCATCAAAGTTTACAACCAGCAAGAAGCATTGACGATGGAACATCATCTCAGGTTAAATTCATCAAAGGCGGTGTCAGAACACAAATTGAAATTGAAAAATACAAAGATCTTGAAGAAATAACAAAAGATGTTGAACCGTACCAACCAGTATTTATCAATGATGTTCTCCCTATACATAGAAAGAATAGGTTTGACTACATAACAGGTATCAAGTTGTCATATAACATTGAAATGTATACATATCACCCAGGGGCTCGATCTTTCAGTTTGTGGTTTTGTTGGTAATCAGGAACTGTTGATCCTTGCAAAACAAATGCAGTTGTACACAAAATTGAAAGTAGTGGTACTATTCCAAGTTTTCACACCAGAGCTATGAGAAAAGAGTTCATGTACAGATTTAGTCTTGTTACAAAAATCAGTCCCGCTATCATGACTCAGTTATATCAGTATCTCACAGGTGATCAGATTGTAATGCCAGCGCAAGCAAGCAAAGATGTTCAAGCTAGACTCAAGTTGTTACTTGATACTCAGGATCCTGATATAGTATATGATCTAAGAAACATAAATGAAGGCCGACCAGAAAGATTCACAGTGTTTTGGGAAGAACTTGACAAATATCTCAATGAACAAACAGCAAAAGCTGTTGATGACCGTCGTCACGGGACAGTTTGTCATAGTGGAATTGATATGTCGGTGCCTGATTTACGGAAGATTATTAAGTCTCGACTACCAGAAAATGTACCTGTTCCGTCAGAAAAATGGCTTTTCTTACAATTTCAACCAAGAAATCCTTATCAGAAGTCAGCGCTTCATTTTACTGGTCGATTTAACCTGAAATTTAAAGTTCAGTCTCGTCAGTTCAACATTGACCACCAAGATGCACATTATGCTGCGGCTGTATTCAGATACTTGAAAGAATTTTGTATAAAATTCAAAGAATTTACTGCACTGGTTTGTGTTGATGACAAAGCTTTTATACCCATTGGCGAACCTGGTGTTCCCATGGCAACCGTAGCCAGGGGAAAACAAACAATCGTTCAAGGTGACATGCCATTTATGGTAGCTGATCATGATACAGCAACAAAATGCAAAATTGTTCCATCAACAATTCTCATCCCAGACAATCCAAATTCTATTGAGGATGGATCTTTTTACAGAGGAACTGTCTGCACAATACTAAAGGATAGCCTTTTCAGTCGTCAACTCCGTTAAGGCATTCAGCTGAAATTCGACAAATGTTAGGGGTTACTGGTAATTTTGGTAAACCGATCAGGGTCATTTATAGTGATGGAGGTCCTGACCATAGGGTAACATATCCGTCTGTTCAGCTGGCCCTTGTTGCTCTATTTCTGATTGATGACTTAGATGTTTTGTTGGCAGCGAGGTGTTGCCCTTCACATTCCTACACAAACCCTGCAGAAAGATGGCACTCTGTCATGAACCTAGCCTTGCAGTCTGTTGCACTGGAACGATCTCAAATGGATTCTCAGTATGAACGGGTAATGCAGCGTTGTGATACAATGAAGGCAATCCGTGATTCTGGACAAAAAGTTCAAGGATTTTCTGATGCATTATCAAACAGTTTGTCAGGAGTCATTGAGACACTCTCACAGTTATTTGGTAGACTCTCTTTGAAAGACAGACCATGCGTGATTGGGAAACCAGCGACAGATTTGTTGATTGATGAAGTATGGAGTTCATTAGCACCAGTAGATGAGACAATTGCCAAAGATGATACCACATCAAAATCTCTCTCAGGTAAGGTCACAACCCTTTGACCTTTAGTGGAGGGCGTTGAGGGATGGGGGTGGGTGGGGGGGGGGGGGGGGTGCATTTGCGGAGCATTGATTGTGACATACATGCATCACAAAAAAATTAATAAACAAAAAACAATGAATATTCACCTGTACATGTACAAATCAGTGAAAATCACAGCCAAAATTTTTAAACTAGAAATGTCAGATAGTCCGTCAACAAAACAAAATTTAAAAAACATACATGTTCATATTTTTCTTTCTATTGACCTGTTCATTTTTGATTGAATTATATTGTTGATATCATTTATGCGATATGCGATGTTTATATTATAAAACACGACTATCAAAATTGAATATATTCTGAATTTTACAGGCAAGAAGAACTATCAGGAGTTTCTGAACCATTGTACGGTAAGACGACAGTATTTCTTCATGATTAAGAAGTGTTGAAAGGCTGATTGTAACATTTGCAGACCAGAACGGGGACCATGGGGACAGGAGGCTTTTAATGAGGTCCATTTCCTTCCAGGTATTAAAGATTCATTTTATTTTATCTTTTCAATGCTTCTGACAGGTATAATGGTACATGTACTTATTTACATGTTATATAAAGCATTGAATGGAATTTTGCAGATGTATTTGTGCATACATTTACTTAAGCATTCATATATATTTCTTTTATCCCTACAATTTTGGATTGAATTTATATATATATGTAATTTTACCTCCGCTTCAAAAGCCGGTGAAATTTAGTGATGCCAATGTCTTTGAATCAGTTTGCCCATCCATCTGTGATTTTCCCAGATGTGATGAACACTTCTCATGCATGGAAACTATGAATCACAGGATTCTGAAATTTTGCTTGAACTTTCATATAGGTACATGTATGATGTATGGTATAAAGAATTTGACATTTTACTTTTTAAATTTTCAATCATGCATGTAGCAATCCTTTTATTTTTAGATCCAGTACCTATGCCTACAGACCCAGACCACTACCAGAAATTTTCTGAGCTATATGGGAAAAACACCTCAGAGGAACACAGACCCAGTCTCCAACAGAAAAAAACATCCATAGGGAGTGTAGCAAAAGACAAAGGAATAAGAATATCAGGCGAAACTGTCAGAGCTGTCCTAAGATGTGAGGATTGCAATAAACCAAGGTAAGATAACTGGAATAAACTAATTTATTTGTACATTTAATAGTTAGGCCGTTGGTTTTCACGTTTGAATGGTTTTACATTTGTCATTTCGGGGCCGTGTATAGCTGACTATGCGGTATGGGCTTTGGTCATTGTTGAAGGCTGTACGGTGACCGATACATGTTTTTTTCTGTGTCATTTGGTCTCTTGTGAAGAGTTATCTCATTGGCAATCATACCACATCTTTTTTTGTATCTATCCTATGCCATATACTGTTCATGTAGATATGTATTTTTGAAACTATATTTTACCAATGGAAATAAAATTTATTTAAAACAATATAAAGCATTCCCAGAAAAAGCTCCCTTTCGATTTTGAATTGTTTCAGATTTTTCGTTTCTGAGTTATGGACTTGAGGACTTAGGCGAATGGGGCCCTTTATGACTGGTCATTTTTCTAGTTTTTATTACTACATGGTTTATCACATGTCAAGAATTTGTTCTTCATTCAAGAAATATATTGTTTATCTTATATTTTTATTGACAATGATTTAAATACATTAATCCCATTATTGATTGCAGATGTGTCCATGCCAACAGGAAATTAGACAAGGACCAGTTGATATTGCTACAGGGCCTGGAGGAAGACATCTCTTACATCTGTGGAATGGACTTCTTCCCTGATGATCATCCTCTTCAGAAGGTATTGTATCTTGTAGTTTTTACAACTTGGGCCTCTATTCTATATATCAATACATGTGAAAACAAACATGGGATGTACATTATTAAAATATGCAAACACTAGCAACAAAGAAGACCTTCAATAGAACTTTTTATCTGCACATTGAGACAATGTCTTTTAATATATGTGATATGTTAGGATCGTTTATATTTTCAACGATTGATTCTGTATTGATGAATATTATGCTTGATTAAATGAACATTTGGTGTTCAGTTTTTTTCTTTTAAATATTTCAATTCTTGTATTTATGTCGGTTTCTCTGGTACTTCATATCACTCTCATGTGTCAAGAGACAAAATATTAAATGTGTTTCCTATCTTTCAGATCTGCTGTGTACTAGATGGTATAAATTGTGCAACGGAAGTATCTGCCCATTTCTATAGTTCGAGATTGAAATTTCGCCCCGTTTGTTACGTTTGTGGAATTTGCTCTTCTCTAAAAGACATTTCTGTGGAGGAAAGAAGTTCGTATCAATCCGTTCACCCAGTGTGCACAAACTGTTTTAACTCTGACCATCTTTCCAGAAAGAGAGGAGAGAAAAAAGCCAAAACAAGAAAACATTGACAGTTGATTTAGTTCATGGTGTTGTTGGAGTTATTTTAAATAGACATTTTAAATTTGAAAGATGAATTTGATATGTTGTTTTATTAGAATGTTTTAGATTTAAAGCCTTGTTAAGTGACAATTCCTCTGAGATTAATATTTCTTGTTAATACCATTCCTTTCTTTTGAGGGATCATCAAACTAAATTTACATTTTTACTTTAAATATAAACGATTTTTTTTTTTTTTTTTTTATTTTGTCCCATATTTTTATTTTTATATTTTTACATATCATTCTAGTCAGTTTCTTTGTTTGATCTAGTCCCATTTTTTAAGTTTTAATTTTACATTCCAATCTAGTCAGTTTTTTCATATTGTCATAAATTTTGTTGTATTTTAAAAAGTTTTGAGTATTAAAAGTTGAAAAAAAGATTTATATATTTATTACAGGTTGAGAAAGAATGGCTGCACCAAAAAAAAAATACATGGGACCCTTTGATAGCACCTCATTTTAAACTCTACAAGGGGCTATCTTTTCATCATCAAGAGACATTGATATAAATTCTATGGGTGGTGGGTACTATAAAAAGTGGGACAAGATCAAACAAAATAAAAAAAAAATCGTTTATATTTAAAGTAAAAATGTAAATTTAGTTTGATGATCCCTCAAAAGAAAGGAATGGTATTAACAAGAAATATTAATCTCAGAGGAATTGTCACTTAACAAGGCTTTAAATCTAAAACATTCTAATAAAACAACATATCAAATTCATCTTTCAAATTTAAAATGTCTATTTAAAATAACTCCAACAACACCATGAACTAAATCAACTGTCAATGTTTTCTTGTTTTGGCTTTTTTCTCTCCTCTCTTTCTGGAAAGATGGCCAGAGTTAAAACAGTTTGTGCACACTGGGTGGACGGATTGATACGAACTTCTCTCCTCCACAGAAATGTCTTTTAGAGAAGAGTAAATTCCACAAACGTAACAAACGGGGCGAAATTTCAATCTCGAACTATAGAAATGGGCAGATACTTCCGTTGCACAATTTATACCATCTAGTACACAGCAGATCTGAAAGATAGGAAACACATTTAATATTTTGTCTCTTGACACATGAGAGTGATATGAAGTACCAGAGAAACCGACATAAATACAAGAATTGAAATATTTAAAAGAAAAAAACTGAACACCAAATGTTCATTTAATCAAGCATAATATTCATCAATACAGAATCAATCGTTGAAAATATAAAAGATCCACACATATCACATATATTAAAAGACATTGTCTCAATGTGCAGATAAAAAGTTCTATTGAAGGTCTTCTTTGTTGCTAGTGTTTGCATATTTTAATAATGTACATCCCATGTTTGTTTTCACATGTATTGATATATAGAATAGAGGCCCAAGTTGTAAAAACTACAAGATATAATACCTTCTGAAGAGGTTGATCAGCAGGGAAGAAGTCCATTCCACAGATGTAAGAGATGTCTTCCTCCAGGCCCTGTAGCAATATCAACTGGTCCTTGTCTAATTTCCTGTTGGCATGGACACATCTGCAATCAATAATGGGATTAATGTATTTAAATCATTGTCAATAAAGATATAAGATAAACAATATATTTCTTGAATGAAGAACAAATTCTTGACATGTGATAAACCATGTAGTAATAAAAACTAGAAAAATGACCAGTCATAAAGGGCCCCATTCGCCTAAGTCCATAACTCAGAAACGAAAAATCTGAAACAATTCAAAATCGAAAGGGAGCTTTTTCTGGGAATGCTTTATATTGTTTTAAATAAATTTTATTTCCATTGGTAAAATATAGTTTCAAAAATACATATCTACATGAACAGTATATGGCATAGGATAGATACAAAAAAGATGTGGTATGATTGCCAATGAGATAACTCTTCACAAGAGACCAAATGACACAGAAAAAAACATGTATCGGTCACCGTACAGCCTTCAACAATGACCAAAGCCCATACCGCATAGTCAGCTATACACGGCCCCGAAATGACAAATGTAAAACCATTCAAACGTGAAAACCAACGGCCTAACTATTAAATGTACAAATGAATTAGTTTATTCCAGTTATCATACCTTGGTTTATTGCAATCCTCACATCTTAGGACAGCTCTGACAGTTTCGCCTGATATTCTTATTCCTTTGTCTTTTGCTACACTCCCTATGGATGTTTTTTCTGTTGGAGACTGGGTCTGTGTTCCTCTGAGGTGTTTTTCCCATATAGCTCAGAAAATTTCTGGTAGTGGTCTGGGTCTGTGTAGGCATAGGTACTGGATCTAAAAATAAAAGGATTGCTACATGCATGATTGAAAATTTAAAAAGTAAAATGTCAAATTCTTTATACCATACATCATACATGTACCTATATGAAAGTTCAAGCAAAATTTCAGAATCCTGTGATTCATAGTTTCCATGCATGAGAAGTGTTCATCACATCTGGGAAAATCACAGATGGATGGGCAAACTGATTCAAAGACATTGGCATCACTAAATACCACCGGCTTTTGAAGCGGAGGTAAAATTACATATATATATAAATTCAATCCAAAATTGTAGGGATAAAAGAAATATATATGAATGCTTAAGTAAATGTATGCACAAATACATCTGCAAAATTCCATTCAATGCTTTATATTACATGTAAATAAGTACATGTACCATTATACCTGTCAGAAGCATTGAAAAGATAAAATAAAATGAATCTTTAATACCTGGAAGGAAATGGACCTCATTAAAAGCCTCCTGTCCCCATGGTCCCCATACTGGTCTGCAAATGTTACAATCAGCCATTCCACACTTCTTAATCATGAAGAAATACTGTCGTCTTACCGTACAATGGTTCAGAAACTCCTGATAGTTCTTCTTGCCTGTAAAATTCAGAATATATTCAATTTTGATAGTCGTGTTTTATAATATAAACATCGCATATCGCATAAATGATATCAACAATATAATTCAATCAAAAATGAACAGGTCAATAGAAAGAAAAATATGAACATGTATGTTTTTTAAATTTTGTTTTGTTGACGGACTATCTGACATTTCTAGTTTAAAAATTTTGGCTGTGATTTTCACTGATTTGTACATGTACAGGTAAATATTCATTGTTTTTTGTTTATTATTTTTTTTTGTGATACATGTATGTCACAATCAATGCTCCGCAAATGCACCCCCACCCCAACCCCCAACGCCCTCCACTAAAGGTCAAAGGGTTGTGACCTTACCTGAGAGAGATTTTGATGTGGTATCATCTTTGGTAATTGTCTCATCTACTGGTGCTAATGAACTCCATACTTCATCAATCAACAAATCTGTCGCTGGTTTCCCAATCATGCATGGTCTGTCTTTCAAAGAGAGTCTACCAAATAACTGTGAGAGTATCTCAATGACTCCTGACAAACTGTTTGATAATGCATCAGAAAATCCTTGAACTTTTTGTCCAGAATCACTGATTGCCTTCATTGTATCACAACGCTGCATTACCCGTTCATACTGAGAATCCATTTGAGATCGTTCCAGTGCAACGGACCGCAAGTCTAGGTTCATGACAGAGTGCCATCTTTCTGCAGGGTTTGTGTAGGAATGTGAAGGGCAACACCTCGCTGCCAACAAAACATCTAAGTCATCAATCAGAAATAGAGCAACAAGGGCCAGCTGAACAGACGGATATGTTACCCTATGGTCAGGACCTCCATCACTATAAATGACCCTGATCGGTTTACCAAAATTACCAGTAACCCCTAACATTTGTCGAATTTCAGCTGAATGCCTTAACGGAGTTGACGACTGAAAAAGGCTATCCTTGAGTATTGTGCAGACAGTTCCTCTGTAAAAAGATCCATCCTCAATAGAATTTGGAATGTCTGGGATGAGAATTGTTGATGGAACAATTTTGCATTTTGTTGCTGTATCATGATCAGCTACCATAAATGACATGTCACCTTGAACGATTGTTTGTTTTCCCCTGGCTACGGTTGCCATGGGAACACCAGGTTCGCCAATGGGTATAGAAGCTTTGTCATCAACACAAACCAGTGCAGTAAATTCTTTGAATTTTATACAAAATTCTTTCAAGTATCTGAATACAGCCGCAGCATAATTTGCATCTTGGTGGTCAATGTTGAACTGACGAGACTGAACTTTAAATTTCAGGTTAAATCGACCAGTAAAATGAAGCGCTGACTTCTGATAAGGATTTCTTGGTTGAAATTGTAAGAAAAGCCATTTTTCTGACGGAACAGGTACATTTTCTGGTAGTCGAGACTTAATAATCTTCCGTAAATCAGGCACCGACATAGCAATTCCACTATGACAAACTGTCCCGTGACGACGGTCATCAACAGCTTTTGCTGTTTGTTCATTGAGATATTTGTCAAGTTCTTCCCAAAACACTGTGAAACTTTCTGGTCGGCCTTCATTTATGTTTCTTAGATCATATACTATATCAGGATCCTGAGTATCAAGTAACAACTTGAGTCTAGCTTGAACATCTTTGCTTGCTTGCGCTGACATTACACTCTGATCACCTGTGAGATACTGATATAACTGAGTCATGATAGCGGGACTGATTTTTGTAACAAGACTAAATCTGTACATGAACTCTTTTCTCATAGCTCTGGTGTGAAAACTTGGAATAGTACCACTACTTTCAATTTTGTGTACAACTGCATTTGTTTTGCAAGGATCAACTGTTCCTGATTTCCAACAAAACCACAAACTGATATGTATACATTTCAATGTTATATGACAACTTGATACCTGTTATGTAGTCAAACCTATTCTTTCTATGTATAGGGAGAACATCATTGATAAATACTGGTTGGTACGGTTCAACATCTTTTGTTATTTCTTCAAGATCTTTGTATTTTTCAATTTCAATTTGTGTTCTGACACCGCCTTTGATGAATTTAACCTGAGATGATGTTCCATCGTCAATGCTTCTTGCTGGTTGTAAACTTTGATGAAGTTTCTTTTGTCTCTCATTGGTCTGAGTAAGATTGTCTATGTACGCTTGAACGCCCTTGAGAGTGCTCTCCAAAGCTTCGTTCAGCTTTTTGTATCTAGGATTTGATAAAGTAACCGCAAAGTTTAATTTAATATCATACAATCCCTGTAGTTTCTGATCAAGGACATCTGCGCTCAATCATCTTGTTTTATTTTTGTGATTCCCAGGATTGTTGTATGTCTGTTCCATGGTCATGGAATCGTTCAAGAAACAATTAAAAAGTTCTGGAAATTTGAAGCTCCTAGAGCATATTTTTGTTAAATGTGGCAAAATATAAAACAGCACATCTGAAAATGCATCGACAATCGGTTTACCCACAGTCTTTACTAACCCACTAGGGAAGCCCATACCATTTTGCTGAAGAACTAAATCTATGAAGTCATTTCTCAAACGATAGTCTCCCCTAGTGCATTCATCTGGATTCGAGCCAAATTTTTCAGGGTATTCAAGCTTTACAGATTTTCCTGCAGACATCAGAACGTCAAATGCATTTTGTTTTGCTGTTAAGGGTTCATCAAGTTTGTAATCTTTTAGAATAAAATGCACAAAAGGACCAAATAATTCGCAACCTTGCATACATTTTACAGACAAGTTTGTTTCAATTCTGTCTTTCATATCTGCAGCTTGTGACACAAAGCACTTAATCAATGTTTTATCCGAAATGGCGATGGCCTGTTTAAAACGAGTATTTGACGAATCTCTTGCACTGGCAATAAAAAGGGCTTCCAACAGTTGGGAATATGTTTGATGTTGTTCAACATGGAAAGCGTATGCTGGCAAAACATCCACATTGTTATGTTTAACTGACACGCATACTAATGCTGCTTTGGAGGCAGCCGCCGTCATAGTTTTATTTTTTTTTCTTCTCACATTTCTTGTCCTTCGTGTCCTTGACACCTCCGAATCATTTATTTCCGTTAACATGAACGTTATAACACTGTTTTTGAAATCGCAAAAAAGATCTTAATCGAGGCGCCAATAACATTAGACATGTTTCCGGTAAATTTTCCGGAATTTATAAAAAACAAAACCGTTTCCGGTACATTTTCCGGATTTTTTTCTGTGTTTGTTTTTACGATTTCGGCAGTAAAAACCTAACCGCACGCGGGACGCAAAACAAAGAAAAACACAACTTTGGCCTAATCTAGATAATACTCACTGAAGCCTGTTTGATGTTGAAAGGATTTGTATATTGGATTTTCATCTAACTCAATTAAAAAGAAATATACAAGGATAGATCAGTTTGCCTGCGGCTTTAAAATATTTCTTTTATTGAACTTGTTAAAATCAGTAACACCGATGATAAATTATTTGGACTATCTTAAAGCTTCAGAAAAGGTCGTGTGTAGTATAAACAGGGTTACAAATTTCATACAGTAAGAAAATTTACTAGATTAAGAAAAAAAAATTTAAAAAAAATATTGATCAAGAGATATTCATATATTTAAAAAAAAGGAAACATAATAACATGTAAACGTATCTCTTTTGAACCATCGTTAACAGAAAATATTCTTTCTACATCATAGGGCATGCAAAACTTTTCTTTTTTTAATTATTTCTTTTCTATCGGCAATTTCTTAATCATTCTTCTGTGTATAGTGTACGCGGGGTTTCTTTCTTAAATCCAACTGCGTTCGGAATTATCGTATAACTGCTAATATCATAAATTACCCTGTAGGCATAACGTCAAAGTGACATCTATTGGCGGGGTGTTCGTTTAGGGGAGTTATCTATTCTTATCTACTGGTCACCAGACGATGAGAACAAGATGGGAACCAGAATAGAAAAGTAACACGAGTTATCTCGCCTTGAAATGTCCGTAATTCTTGTACATGGGCAATTGTTATTTGCTGCTTCCCCGCAAAGCACGTGACATTAAGGAGTAAGAGCAACGAATGGTCGACCCAGAGTCAAATTATTGTGTCCAGGTAGGCTATCATGGCTTCCTCTGAAAAGTTATCTAGTGAGCTAGCACGTAATAAATCCTGCCTAGCGTGTATTATAATACAGCAGAGTTAGTATACATTTTTCATTATCAAGCTCTCGTCTTGAAACTGCATCTAACTTGCCACTGGACGTTAAAAATCCATCCATATGTCCAATAAATAACGCTATTAACAACGTTGCACCAGAAATTTAGAACTAGTATATGAATGATAATAATAAAGAAGGGGAAACTATTTCATCTTTATGAAAATGATGTTGTTAAAAAAGTGGAAACAAGCACGTGTGTCCACAGTACGCAGATGTACCGCTTGCACTATTATTTTCCATGCACAATGAACCATGAAATTTGGTGAAATTTGGAACACAAAGTAGAAAGATCACATCTACTAGTATATAAACGTGTGTACTTAGTTTCAAGTTCATGAGACTACAACGTCATTATAAACTACCTTGACCAAAATCTTTAACTTGAAAATGTACTGTTTCTTACACTATCATATTTTCAAATTAAGTGAAACGTAAAATTGGGGTCATAAACAACTATGAAAGACCTCATCATAAGGAACATGTGTACCATGTTTCGGTGTTGTACTTCATCAAAAACTACGTTGTCTAAAATCTTTATCCGGATGCGGATCGGAAGGACGAACGGACGAACGGACGGACAAACATCAGAAAGACCGACGCATATACCAGAAAACTATCGTAGTTGGGCCCTTTTTTTTGTGCATTTTAAGTAGTAGTCTGAGTGCTTTGACGTCTGACAACCCTTTTAAGACTTGTTCGAGCCGTATTGATATCTCTGGTGTCTGACAGTGTTTTTTAAGACTTGCCAACTAACTGGTGCAGATGACTTTCAAATTGTTGCGCAAGACTTTCTAATGCAGGCGTGCACGAGAGATTGTAAGCTTTCCACTTTTTATTTTTCGCACATTTGCTTTAATATATGATTCGGTTGGTGAGAGTTTATGGGTGACCGACTTAAAGAATACTAGAAGAATACCGCGCGATCGCGGTTTAAATGATACTTGAAATGTTTATGGTTATATATAGCACATCCCTACATCGTGCAGTTGGGTTCATGTCAGTTCTCAAACTGTTGTTTGTGCTGACGCATGATGTTGATCAAATTTATTAGTTTGTATCCATGATTTTAATCGTTTGCATTACATTGACTGTTATTCTTTAATAAGGAGTTTTTATATGAATAAGAAGATGTGGTATAAGTGCCAATGAGACAACTCTCCATCTAAGTTTTAATATCCATTTGATAGCTTCTGTTTCTGTGTCACATCGGTGCTCCGAAAACGAAGGAAATAAATCAAGAGATGAAGAAAACCTAGAACACTGATGATTTAAAACATTTCTTCAGTGGTGCGAGTTTGTAGTATTTCTTTTTTTAGTGGTGCACTGCAGTTCTGTCTCTGTGTAACACATGTGCCCCGAAAAAGGAGGAAATAATTGGTAGATGAAGAAGACTTTCTCGTACTCTTTGATGATTAAAACATTTTTTCAGTGGACAGGTGCGAAATTGTAATATTTCTTTTTTTTGTGGTGTTAGCTTGATAAAGTAATGTGAGTTGATAAAAATTGGTGCATGCGAGTGTGTGTGGTGCGAGTTGGTCGTAGGCCGAAATTCATTAATTGCATTTCCGCATACTTTGAAAATGTAGACGGGAGGGAACCAGCTACGGAACAATATTTGTTGGTTTATTTGATTAAGCAACACCGATAATTAAAGCACTTTAAATTATAAAGTATATTATATACACTTACTGTTTATAATTATATAATAACTTCAGACGATCGTCGGCTCGTAGACAAACCGACTAAAAAATTTCAGTCTACACATTTAATGGAATAGATGTCTTTCCTTCATATTCTTACTTTTCTAAACAGTCATATAACTTCTATGACCTACATGTCTATAACCACATTGACTGAAAATTATTTTGAATGTTCCGTTATTTACTGAACTGAACTGAACTTTATTCTCATAAACTAAATACAAAGTTACAGAGAATTATACATTTTACATACATAAATATTATAACATGCATGTGTGAATTACAAAATATACAATTTAACTGAGGACTGACTTTCACATTAATGATTTTAATAAATTTGCACAGCTTTTCTAGTTGTATAGGATTTATGCAATTGAACAACAGATTAAATTTACATGTATTTGGATATTTCCAAAAATATTCAGATGAGATTTTTTTTTCTATCAGCTTTCATACTATGACATATCATAACGCAGAGGTATTCGTTGCCAATATCATTAGAATCAATAAGATGGCATACTCTATTGTCTCTCGTAATACCTTGCCATCTTCCCGTTTCAATTGGCAACCGATGACTACCACATCTAAATTTGCACAGAGTATATAAATGGGGAATAAATAAGGAAAATCGTCTTCAAAAATGTGCAAAACCTTCCAAACTTGAAAACCAACGAACTAATTTAAACACAATGCATATACATATCATTTCAATGAAATAAAATAAACTATGTAAAGTGTACAAAAATAGATGTTTCATTTACGATAGTTCGTCTACCCTTTCAAAGGTATGCTTATTTTTGGCTTTGGAATACTACGCATATCATACCAAATATATAACCCAAATATTAATCTTTTAAATACAATGAATACGCCTGTAAAAGTTCGTAAATTAAAAAGTAAACTTTACACATATAAACAAACACATAAAAAATGTTGAAATATAACCACAATATTTTAAATAATTTTGACACCTAGGCAAAGAAATAGTTAACGTCAGTATCTCATAACTGTGCATACTATAAAAAAATATATTGTGCAAATACATTTTTTATATGATATATATACCTAGGTAAAACATATTGAAAAGAAGTGGAAAATTTTACATATATATATCCAAACGCAAGAAAAGACTATAAATATAATCGTTATGTTTAGAACACTTAAATACCTATGGAAAGCAACGTTAAACCATAGTCTCTAAAAACTGAACATACCATAATAAATATATTGTGCAAATACATATTTTTACAGTGCTATGCATACCTCGGTAAAACAATGTAAATAATAGGGACAATTTTACATATTTATCTGAATGAAATAAAGACTACAAATATAACTGTTATATTTAGGACAATTAAATACCTATGGAAAGCAGCGATAAACTGCGGTCTCTAAAAACTGCGTATACCACCGTAAATAAAACCTACGCACATTCAAATTTATTGATGTAGTAGAACCTATGCAAACATATGCAAATATATGTATAATCTTTATATATATTTTCGATACTTATAAACTAATGCAAAGATAAGGGTTATGTGCACCAAATATTTGCGCAAATTTTGTGTAAATGTAAGTACAAGCTGTATTTCGTATGTTACATATAAGTAAGTAAATATATGAGGCAGCAAAGGAGTTATTTTTATCAAATATTTGCATATGTTTGCAAATAAATGTAAATTGGCCTTTTCGTGTAGTGCTCCTTTATCATACTTATCTTTTTTACTCTGGTACTGTGATTACAATGTTTATGTAAAATTATCTCTTTGATCATACTTATCTTTTATTACCCTTGAATACATTATGGAATATCTGTTTCACAGATGACGGCGGATATGTTAAAATTGTCGTAACTTCAATCCCTTCCTGAGATCCCCCCCCCACCCCAGAGTTTGGTGGGTTTCGTGCTGCTCGGTCTTTTGTTTACTATGTTGTGCTCTATATGCTTTGGTTTGTCTTTTTGTGTTTTTCTTTTTTTTTACCATGGCGTTGTCAGTTTATTTTCGACTTGTGAGCTCGAATGTCTCTTTGGTATCCTTCGCATCTCTTTTACATGAATACGGAGGAAAAGTTATTGATTGCGTTGGCCTTCTCCCCTTACCACATGTTTCTCTGTTTAAAATATGACATTGAAAATGGACGGCAGCATGGAGATAACCAGAGATCATTAATATGTAAGGGTCAAACAAGATTTGTTGGATAGCATTACAAAGAAAATTAAAAACCAATTGTTCAGAGAACAATTGAAGGTCTTTCCACCAGTAAGGATCTATTTTGATATGAAAAATATTAAAATTAGGTTTTAAATGTCAATTCCAGCGTCAAATGACAGCTTAATGTACGCTTATTCGAAAAATATATGGTTTCTATACAAAAAAAAATAAATAAGGGAGATAATTTTTGACTGCCGGTTAAAAAAATGTCACTTCCGGTATTGTTTGATAGTTTACTTGACACTGATTCCAAAAATATATAGTTCTATATACTTTTACATTAATTTAGTACAATAAATAGCTACTTCCGGTTTACAAAAGGTCACTTCCGGTTGGCTTTTTCAAGGTCAAATGGCTTGCAACCTAATGCAAAAAGTCCCATGGCTTTATCATGTATATATATGAGGTAAAAGCAAAGGTCAAAATATAGAACGTCGAATCAACCTTTGACCTTGACCCCAATTTCAAGGTCATGAAACAAGGGTTTCAAATCAAAATACCCTAGGTCTCAAGTATATATGATGAATGAGTTATATCACCATACGTGTAATTTTGAATATGATAGGGGAGAAAACTCCCATTAAATGTCTCCGTACCCTTTCAACTCAAATTTATGTGTTACGACTAACAATTCTGTAAAAAAAATTGTCGATATCTTATAAGATTTCTGAAAATTAGTGATAACAAGCCAAAATCAAAATTTTTTACATGACCTTGACCTTTGACCTTGACCTCATTTTCATTTTTATGGACCAAGGACCTCAAATCTAAAGACCCTAGGCCTCTATCACTTATGGTTTTCCAGTTACAAATACATTTCACATATATCAAATACAAAAGTGGAAATAACTCTCATATGGAGTCTTCGTAAAGCTTCGGTCTAAATAAAACCTAACATCCTGAGGATAAAACGAGTAATTTGGAAAAATAAATTTGTCGCTTTCTTTTACGGTTGCGGAGGAGATCTCATAACAAGAAAAACAGTGTTTGGGGAGATAACTCTTACAAAGAAAAGTGTTCGGTTAAACAGGGTCAGTTTCAAAAGCGTATAGACTGTATGATATCATATACCAAAAAACTAAGCGACATCTTTTGAAACAAAAATACACCGCAAGAAAAAAATTAGGCGGAAGAAAAAAAAAATAATCAGAAGAAAACCAATAGGTCTTTCCACGGAAAGGTGGAAAGACCTAATAAGAACTATAGTCAAGGGGAGACAAGTCTAATACAATAAAACAAAAACAAATACAAATGTATAATCTACCAAGAAACTTTTTTGGCATGCACACGTATAAAAATTGCGGTTTTTATCCAACGCAATCATAGCTTTGAACTTTGTTTTCAATTTAGACTTGTATATATATACTTTTTTGGCATGCACACGTATAAAAATTTCGGTTGGATAAAACCGCAATTTTTATACGTGTGCATGCCAAAAAAGTTTCTTGGTAGATATATATACATTTGTATTTTTTTTTGTTTTATTGTATTATATATATCTATACATGCAAAATCTATACATAATATCAATATACATCCTCGATAGCAATGTAATGATACACATTAATTGTCCAGTTGTGATATGCATTAGCATCCTATTAATTTTCTAAATAAAGTATTGTAATGCATTAAATGGTAACAAAAGGAGAGATCTCTCCTCACATATAAAAAATATTAAGTTTTGTTAAATCAATTTTCATTTACTCTCTTGCTTTTTGGTAATTTTTGAAAGGAGGAAGATATTCTTTCTATTTGGTAGGTATTTTAACTAGTTTATTCTCACGTGAAAGAGGTGGCAATGAAGCATGATTAAAGAGACAGGTATAAGTTTAATACTTAATCATGTTAATCAGAAAAGTGAATAAATTTAGGGAAACATCCCATGAATCTGATCCGAGACCAAGAATATTTTTGTTTGCCTTTAATATTATAGTCAAATTACATTTATGGTAAAAATGGGCTGAAATTTCTATCTATGAATTTCTAAAAGGAGTACAAAAGTCATTCCCAGAAATGAAGACTGATATTTAGTTTCCTTGTTTAGTTACATAAACTATGTATACTATCTACATGAATTGGTTTCTTTTAACCCGCATTTTTACAATAACGCGGGTTATCTGTAGCAAGAATTCTATGCAAAATTTGAAATAGAAACATACTAAGTTTGTCGTTGTAGTACACACAAAGGGTAAACTATAAATGAAATCCCAATCATTCATGCGAGTGTTCAGTTCTTTTCACATTTGTCTGCTTGTTTTTTAAGAACACTCTGAATACCAAGACAAAATTTTTTTCATAAAACAATTGACACATGATTTTTCTTATTATTTTTTAATATATTGATAAAATCCTTCCAAGCTTTCGATAGTATAGAGTGGTATTCCAAGAAATTGATATTAATACAACAGTAAGAAGGTGAAGTATGATTGCCAATAAGACAACTTTCCACCAGAGACCAAATGACGTAGAAGTTAGCAACTATAGGTAATCGTACGGTCTTCAACAATGAGCAAAACCTATACTGCATAACAAGCCATTTAAAAAGATCCCGAAATGACAAATGCAAAATAATCAAAACAATATTATAACGGCCTGTTTTATGTACAAAACAATAAATGAAGAACAAATATTATATACAGCAACAAACGACAACCACTGAATGTGGCGGGGTTAAACATGTTAGTTGGCGCTCAACCCTTAACCTATAAAATATCACTGTTCTCTTTGAGTAATTCACCTACAATGAAAACTACAGTTGTAACAGTTGGCAAGCTCATTGATTGAACATATTAAAAGGAAAAGAATATATTGGACAGTACAACAGATATTGCTAACACTAGACTCATTAAAACAAATGATGTACAAAGTAAAACAATTACGAATAACACTTTGTCTAGATATCCTGATTTGGTACTGACACAAAATGTGATAAGATGATATTATATCAAATATACATGAAATATTTGCTACTGGACATCCAGACAAAGTCAATCAATAACAGCATCATAAAGTCTGTTACAGGTAAAACTTCTTGGTTCATACATCTATTATCAATTATAATAAAGGAATCCATTTTCCGATTTTTCAGGAAAACGCTTGCTCAGACTGAAAAAAAAGATATAGTTTCGATTGTGAAGGTTGTTCTTGATTTAGCATATCTACTCTTACAGGCTTAAACTAATAATGTTTTCGCGTATATAAAAATGCATTTTGAATATACTTTCGAAATTCACATTTTCACAAATTTAGATTTTTCTTGAAATTTTAATGTCACAAAAGTATCCGATTATGTACATGTATATCTAATGTAAGTAGAAATTTATTCCTTAGCATGCACATATATTCTATACATAGGTATGGTAGTTACTTTTTCGAATTATCAAATATTGATGGTTAATATGGTTAATATGTCACAATCCAAAAATATAATAAAGGATGAAAAATTAATATAATTTACATGTCGTCAAGCTTTTTTGATTTCTTAAACTAGTTAGATTGCAAATGCGGCTTTGTACCATCATGTAAACTCGCCTTAAGTTAACAAATTGGTCAAATACTAAAAGTACATTATGGTTCTTTGTGCGCCAATTTTTTTTCTTCAAATTGGGTGGTAGACAAGAATCGTTAATCTTAATGTGTATTGTTGAGTTTTGTGTCAATGTTTTAAACACAAACAATTTAGCTAAAAAAAACCTCATATACAATAAGTTTGAAGCTCATAGGAATACACACGTTATCTGACATAAACACGCACTATGCTATTGTAAATGATTATACAACGTGTATCGAATTTAAAATTTACATTGGTGTCGTTTGGCTTTAGAGATATAAAAATACGCGGCCACGTCTGGACTCATCGGCGAAATTAAATACGCGTAAAAGGGTAAAGATAGGTACTTTTGATGCTGAGTAGCCTCGGTTGGGTTTCAAAGATAAAAGAAGTGTCTCTTTACATATTTTTTTTCTCATTGCTTTGTAGCACCATTCCAGCTTCGCCTGATGGTAGAGTATTTGTCTCTTGTTTAAAACGATATTCATGAGCTTGTGTTTCTTATCGCGAGGAAGTATTAAAGTTTCAAATAACGTTATATTTCTGTGTTGGTTAAATGCTCCACGAAACCTCTTTCAAGATTAATAACATTTATTTTAACAGTAATCCAAATCCAGAGCTACAGTGACTGTGAAAATACTTAGTCTAGGGGCGTTGTGAAACAGATGTGAATACTCAAAAAGCCCTGTTAGAATACTCACATTCTAATTCTGTTTCTTCCTTCATCAGTAACAAAACGTTTGACTTCTTTACCTGTACACTTGCATCTCTCATTATGAATTTAAAATTGAGAATGGAAATGGGGAATGTGTCAAAGAGACAACAACCCGACCATAGAGCAGACAACAGCCGAAGGCCACCAATTGGTCTTCAATGCAGCGAGAAACTCCCGCACCCGAAGGCGTTCTTCAGCTGGCCCCTAAACAAAAATGTATACAAGTTTAACATGTTTAAAGACAGATTGGAAGAATTAGTTTAACTATGTTTAATAACAATGAATGGCCAAAGAAGATATTATTTACCTATATATATATATGGAATTATTCCTTTCAGTTTCTGAAGAAACAACCTGGACGATACCAAGTTTCAATGAAATGTACTTCAAGGCATTAAATGATTATTATTTACCCCGATTAGAATGCAAACGACAGAGTACTTAAAAATTTAATTTGAATGATGTTGGGTTTTACTTCCTGAACATCTTTTAAAAGTTTAGGCAGAACTAATCCTTCCCTCTATTTTTTAGGCTGACACAAATACCGTTTACTCTATTAAATGACAACATTTTCCTATTTTCTATAGGGGAACAGCCACTTTCTTTAATTGCATGATATTTGATTCTTGTTCTCAATTTTTGAAGAAAAAAATTGTATTTCCAGGCATAAGAGAGAAAACAATAATTCTGAAAAATTCGTTAAAAATTGTTAAAACAATGGTCTGCTTTTCATTGATATAAATGTCGTGAAAAATTAGAAAAAAAACCCAGCACCCCTTTTATATAGCTTATATGATGAATTACTTACAAAGTAAATTGTATGTTTCATACATCTTAACAATTCATTTGCTTCTTACTTCATGCAATTACTGTAACATTTATATTGTAACTGGACAGTGATGTCTAACGTTTATTATATACATTTATCTAGATTAAGGATGTTCGCTACTCTGTTTCAAAATAACAAGCTTTTTAAAAGACTGTTCTAAAATGATAGTATATAAATAAAGGAACTTAAAAAGCAGGAAAAATGAACGGTCCGTGTTCTTGTTTTCGAGATATAAGTCATTGAAAATTTGGCGGGAAAAGATTCTCTCTATATTTTTCTTACTTTTTACATTGGCCGCTTTTTTGTTTCAAAAACTATGAAAAAAATAACAAGGATTTTATAAGATTTTCAAATATGGCTTTTTAAACTATACGTAATAAAATTATGAAAAGAAAAGTAGGGGTTAGTGGGCAAATTCTTTAATGGCGATACATGGATAAAACCAGAGGATTCCGAAAATCTGGCAAAAATTCAAAAACAAGAGGAGCAAACATCCTTAATAAGAAAGTTTTATCCCACATTAAAAATGAGTCCTGGGGCATGTTTGTACCTGAACGCGTAAGAAAATAATATTCCACTTCAATGTGATCGGTAAAATAGGATACAATTCCTGAAAACATTGGCCGAAAATAATATTTGTTGACGGTATATAAGCCAGATAATGCATAGTTTAAGGTTTTTCTTGTCGTATAACACACCTCGTGGTGTCAGGATTGCCCAAAAGAAAGACCTCCCTACGGTCTGTCTTTCATTTGATCATTCCTGACATCCTTCGGTGTCTTATACGACAGGAAAAACCTTGAAATATGCATTATCTATAACATAATCGCAATTTGATGTTCCTGGTCTACAAATATATTCCTTAGTCAGCCAATGTATTACTTGCAAACATTTTTCATACACCTTTCCTATTTATTTTTTAATGTTTATTCTTTATATTGCAAGAAGAGGGGCGAAATTACGTTTGAAAAAAACTTTGGTAATGAATTTCAAGGTAAATGAGTGATTCGGTCATGTTTAAAAAGATAAAAAATTGGTATGTCAGAAGCTGTCTAACTGAATTCAAGACCCCTCAACATAAAATTGTCCATACTTCGAGTTGGAGCTGATGAAGTATTATATAAATATTTAGATATAATTTGACTCAAATGTAGTACACCGCACCGTAAATACATGTATAGTATTGAGAAAGCGCACCTGCGATTGTTTTAATTTGTATTTATTAATCAAAAGAAATGCACGACAAATTATTGTTTATGCTATCGTGTCGTTGTTTTGTAATTTATTTGTAGATCTGTACTATATTTTGGTGGTTCTGTGGTATTATATGGTGTTCTATGATCAAAAAACGCTCCGCACAGGAAGTAACGATACATACACAATTGCAAAATCCTAAAAGAGTAACATGTTGATATAAAATGACAAATATCACTGATAACGATTTTTGACATTTACAAATATTAAAGATAATGTTCACAAATACCAAGGAATTCCATAGATGGCGTGGAAACAATTGCATAAAGGTACAAATAGTGTTAAGTTGAAAAATTGATTTTAGTGGCATCATGTGTTCTACGGCGCATGTCAGTACATTTCATACATAAAATTCAAGATTCTTGAAGTTTAAACTACAAGTTACAAAAGTTTGCTTTGGTTAAAAAATCAATATACAATGATAGAATGATAGAGAAAAGTAAATTATAAAACATGCAAACTTTACACTACACAGAAGGTTTTGATTAACAATCAACATGATCAACTGACAGTGAAAATTGGATGCAACCACGCATGGCGAAAGCATGGCCTAAATAGCAAACGACATGCAGATGTGGAATATAATAAATTAAATCACCGACGCCGTATAAGGACACACTTGCACAAAGTCGGTATCTACCTGCATAGAATCAAGGCTAGTCTAATGTAGCGTTCACACAGTGCGGATTATGGCTCCCGTTTGAGACCAGACAACGATAAGACATGAAAAGTGAAAAAGTCGGATTACTATCCTCAATTATCTGAAATGTCCTATCATTGTCGGAACGCAGTCGTATACTTTCGTAACAGATTTCTACGGATCGGGAATGGTCCAGAGAGGTCGGCCAAGCACCCCCGACAGTAAGGTGCGTCCCGTAACATTCGGGGAAACTCAGCCGATTTTGTCTAGTCGGATTACAATCGTGACTATGTCGTGACAGATTCTGCTGTATCGGATCAAAATCGTAACAATGTTCTGTGTTTTCTGGACGGTGTCCTGTGGAACAGGCATGATCTGGAGAAGTTTGTCATTGCTGTTTTTTCTGCCGATTGAGTCCAGATCTTGTCGAATGCGATCCGTCTTTGCCGAAACCGTTCCGGAACAGTCCCGTTATTAATACGAAATTCAGCATTGATACCCACGTCAGAGTCCCGACAATTACAGAACACAATACGACTGAGTCCAGACAAAGCCGTTTGCAATGCGGTACAGCGGACCGTGATAGGATTGCGTTCCGACAGTACCTGATCGTCCCGAATATAGCTACAATTTTCTAACGGATATCTTCCGTCAGCGTCGGTTCACTATCTGGTCACTGTCTGATCTCTGTGTGATCACATTCGGCAGAATCAGGACGCTGTCGGGACAGATTCGATCGTTTTTTACCATGCGAAAGATAAAAATCGGATCAGAATCAGATTGAGAACGGGATAATTGGGACAAATTTGCCTGTTACGGCTGAATTTGAACGCTTCCTGAAAAATATCTGATTGTTGTCGTGATTAAATAAATGTTTTGACAAATTTTGATTAAAGTTTGAATTTCCAGCCACTATTCACAGGATCTTGATCAGACTTTTGACAAATTTTAATCGGGAATGGTCCTGTCAAGAACGGCAGTAAAAATCGTGAATGTGTGACCCCGGCTTAAACTATGACAATGCTCATTTTTAAGTTATTGCCAGGGCCAAGTGAGCTTTTCTCACCACTTGGCGTTCATCGATTGTCGTCGTATTAAAGTTAACTTTTAAAAGAATCTTATCCTCTGAAACGACTTGTACCTATTTTGTCATTTTTAATATTATCTTGAAAACTGTAATAGATAGAAGAGAGACATTTGTAATAGCATAAATAATCAACAAGACACCATCTACAAATGAGTCAACATAGCAGAAATCGTCAATTGGAGGTATTGCCCTTTAATGACGATTTTCACAATTTTTTGTGTGTTTTTGTCTCATATCTAAAGAAGTACAATAGTAAATAGCTTAAGTTATCAGCAATAAAGATCTAAAAATAATTCAGATAGCCGAAATCTCCGATTGTGGTTATTGCTTTCCAATGACATTTTTTAACGATTTTTAGTAAGTTTGACTATTATCTGGAAAACTATAATAGATAGAAAGAAACTTTAATACCAAAAATGATAAGTAAGACAAGATTAACAAATGAGTAAAATTGCCAAAATCGTAAGTTGTCTCCTTATTGGAGTGATTGTCCTAACATGACGATTTTTTTACCCTTTGTTGTGTTTTGGGCAAAACTAAAAAAAAAAACAGAGAGACATTGTAAACAGAATGAATGATCAGTTATAAAAGATCAACAAAAAGATATTCTTGTCATGAATTCTAGTTTGCACAATGTAAGAGATTATTCATTGTTGAAGATGCATATAGACCTAGGGGAGCGACACGGGCTCTTTACAGTCTCTAGTTGTCGTTCCAGATATATAATAAAAAGCACTAGTGTGGTATGCATACTAGCAAACTAGAGTGCCATTTTTGTTGTTGCTCGCCTTTGAACCAACAAATAACAAAACTAAAAACATCTTTACTATATCTTATCATCTGTAATTTAAGAAAAACGTCATAAATCATCATGTTCATTTGTTTATATAATTCGAATTATAGCAGCACCGATCAGGACTGAATCACCAGCACAGAGCATTCTCTCGTAGTACTACGACAAGCTTACCCATCGTGAACCTCACCACGAGACGAAAATCACATTAGTTAAAAACACGCTCCTGGCTAGAGACGTTCGAATCCGATCCTAATTGACTAGGACATTCTTCGTTTTCTACCCAAAGATCGGTTGTATTACTTTGGTTACCCGGGCTTCTCCCGCCAATACAAATGGTTGCCACGATTGCCGAAAGTGGCGTTAATATACAAAAAATTCAAGCAAATGTATTGCCGCTCGTCATTCATAAACGCTGATAAAGTTTTTGGACATTTAACCATCTGCATTTAATTGATGATTGTATATTGTTCTGCAAACAATATTAGAGCTAAATAAAGAGAAGTTTCTTTTATTAAAAATAGCTAAAATGAAGAAAAAAAAAAAGGAAAAGATTATAAACTAAAATAGATATTGTAGATAAGTAATTTGTAACTGAGTGAATTATTCATTTTAAAGTCCTGACCAATTTTTTAGTAAAGGACATGTAACAACTCATTCATTTGCTAAATAAAGAAGATAGTTTTTTTTAAATAAAGATTGTCAAACATATGTAAAATTCCATAAATATATACTTGATGATCTATTTTTTTTAATCATATCATAATAGACGTCACTGTGCTTAAACGGCTGTGGATAATTTTGTGGGTAAGTAACCACAAGATGGCGGACTCGTTGCAAACTCTGAAACAGCGGTGAAGTTGCTTCACTAAACTATCAATATTTCTCCTGAAATAAAAAGGGGGGAAAAGGAGGGTAATTACATGGAAAAGGAAAAAAAGGGGGGGGGGGGTATTTACATGATCTGTCAGAGTGTTTTTTCCTAGTCAACGTGTGCCGTGAAAAAGCAAAGAAATAATTCAATAAATTGTTTACCTTAAAAAATAATTTTTTTATTGCAAGATTCGTTATATAACCCAACATTTGTTATCAGATTTCTCCTGATACTTCTATTTAAATATGTTCTGAACAAAAAAAGAACAGATCTACTGTAATTTAAACTGTGCAAATTTCAAAGTATGTTTCACTAACTAGTATAACTGGTATGTATACAATTTTATTGTTTGTTTCTTGTTATTAAACTTTCCAAATACACCCAGTGGCTGCAAGGGAGTTTCTATAAAATGATTGTATGTTTTATTAGATAGGGGTGGGGGTGGTCATTTCCGATTTGTTTTATCTGCTTAGTATCAAAGGTGCAGAATTGTCAATGGTTTATAAGAGGCCAATATTTCTGTTTATGTGTCTTAAAGTTCTCACGATATAAACACGAGTAGTATTTTTACAATTTTATTGATAGCTTGAACAGTAAATTTGCCTGCAAAAATTTATATGCAGTTATGTAAAAAGCAGAATCACGGCCGTCACTCGGCTAACCGAGAGATTGGTCGGTTAATCTATATTGAGTATGCGGCTATATCGGCGGTTGGTCTGTTAATTGGGTTGGCTAAAGTCTGTTAATCAGGTGTTATCGAGAAAATACTTGCAAGTTCAGTATGTTTCATTGTATAACTTTTAAAATATATTTTTATCATAAAATTTATTCATGTCTGACAAAACAATTCAATGTACTGAATCCAGTGGTGTAATTATTTTTTTTCTAGCTTCGATAAACAATCAATAAAATGAAAAGGCGAGTTACTCATCAATAAATTTATACACATTTTACACACACAAAATGTACACAAAAAGACAACTTGGCTGAATTTATTTGCATGCAATATTTTGAACATCGAAAAAAGACAGGCATTATGTTTGTTAGCCATATTAATATCATTGTGTGAAAAATCTACACGAAAATCTGTATTTTGGTGATATTAATCAATTTTTATTAAAAACCTGGTCTGTTAATGTGTCGGATGTATAAAACCCGGTCTGTTATTTGGTCTGTTAAGAGTTATGAATGGCAATGAAAATATAATTTGATTGCTTTATGGGGAGTTATCGGATCAATTGGGTAGGCTCAAGACGAGTGGCTAAAATATACGGAAACAACACATGAACAATGAAACATAAATTTAGACAATGGAAATTGGAAATTGATGAAAATAGTTTCAAAAAGTGTAATATTAAAGTAATATTAATTTCATTCAAAAATGGTCGCATATATCATGTGAATTCTGTTTCGTTGTTATGAATGACACTAATTTGTCATCTACATTGGTAACCAGTATATACATCATTTTTATAGTTCGTTCTTATGTTGTACTGTTATACCACTGTCCCAGGTTAGGGGAGGGTTGGGATCCCGCTTACATGTTTAACCCCGCCACATTATGTATGTATGTGCCTGTCCCAAGTCAGGAGCCTGTAAATCAGTGGTTGTCGTTTGTTTATGTGTTACATATTTTATTTTTTTTCATTTTTTTTATATATATAAATAAGTCCGTTAGTTTTCTCGTTTGAATTGTTTTACATTGTCATTTCGGGGGCTTTTATAGCTGACTATGCGGTATGGGCTTTGCTCATTGTTGAAGGCCGTACGGTGACCTATAGTTGTTAATTTCTGTGTCATTTTGGTCTCTTGTGGAGAGTGGTCTCATTGGCAATCATACCACATCTGCTTTTTTATATCAGAGATAAACGTCGTAATGTAACTAAACATCAGTAAGTAAAATATATTGGGATGCTAAAATATAAAGAATAGAGAAAGAATAATTAGAAAAATAAATAAAATGTAGAGAAAAGTGACATAACAATTTAAAGAATACAGATATAAACAACACCCCCAATCCGGACCCTCATGGTATACACGAGAATCTGGATGGAGACGCAGAATATAGAATAATAGATAAGGACAGTAGAGAGTGATGCATTGCTAAAAAAGAGAGAAAAATAAAAATTGTTTAAGAATACAGACATGAAACACCCCTTTGTACTATTTAGACCCTCCAAGATGATTGTTAAAACAATTTTGGCATTTATTCCACATCTCCTTATTTTTAAATTAATAGTATAGACAACAATATCTATATATATGCTTTGCAATTTTTTTTACTGTATATCACTTTATGTTATTTGAGACTGGAGTCCGATAAACATTGGCCTCCTGTCAACCGCTTAATCTGATAGCTCAGTAAATATTGTAAAGTGCAAACAAAACAAAATTTCAGGGGAAGGGGGTGGTCGAAACAGTAACGGATTGCGATGTACTCAAATTGGTGACAAATGCTAGAATTTTACAAGCGCACAACTTCAGTTCTCCTCTGCACTTATGTAGAAAGGAACTAAACGGAATAACATGAATTATAACTTAAGATAATCAAATGTAGCTGCATTCGCTTCTTTCCATTTACTTCTTTAGAATATTTTGTAAACAACATATGATTAAGTAATAGAACAAAAGAACCAATTGGATGATGCTGACGAATTAGGGTTTTACGTCCAGTGGCAAATATCATGTCAATATGAGAACGACAGCACGTTATATGTACCCGGTGTTGTATTGACAGACACTTTCAGTCGGATTTTTGAACGTGCTTCTTTGAACAGACACAAAAATCAAGGCTGATTGAAACGTTAATAATAAATTCATGCATATTCCAGCGGCCAATCCATATCACGCTATATTGCAGTGACACACCTTTCAATAAAATGCAAAGAAAGTCAAAATAAAAATGCTCTTACTACAAGGATACTGTTGCACCGTATTGTAATTTTTTTTTTTACTCAAGTTCATCTCATGATCTCATTCTTAACTTTTTAATTGGAAATTATAAAGGTAGCAAAACTATTGTCGTGGCTAAATAACTCTTAACTGACACAATTTTAATTGTCCAACCCATTAACAGACTTTATTCCCCTAATAGTCACTAAAACGTGGTATTACTCACGTTATATTACAATTATTAAATATTTACTAATGTCAATTTATTTTTTAGAACCAAAGTACTATTTTGTGTTCTTTAAATGATATCTAAAATTGTTTGTTTCGCCTTTTATTAAGACAATTGCTATGCGTATAAGCATAAATACCACATACTTGCGCGACGCCTTTTAGTTTTACTGAAGTTTGCGCAGACTATGAAATGTTTTTATAGGTGGAAAATGTTCTATGATAGATATCATTTTGTCAGACACTTTTCTTTTTTTTTATTTGGTTCTTATAATATGCCAAAAATCTGTATATAAAACAGAGTTGAACATTTAAATTGTGCGTTTTACTCTTAACAGACGTATAACCGACCCGATTAACAGACCAACCGCCCATATAGCCGCATACTCAATATAGATTAACCGACCAATCTCTCGGTTAGCCGAGTGTCGGCCGTGAGAATGGAAATGGCTAAAACTTAATACAATTCTGTGTATTAGTTCTTAAAGAGTGGAGTTCTAATGAAATAAAAGGGTTCCGACTCCTATTGGTCTAGTTTAATTTGTATCTTTTTTTAAAATTGCCACAAAAAAGGGGAGATCAACACCAAGGAATCCTCTTCTGTCCCTGCCACTGTCTGTACTTGGAATTTATGTTAGATTTTTAAGGAACATGCTCTTGAACTTTATCAATGTTTTAGGATTAATTCATTTTAACTGAATTTAAAAAAAAATACACATGTTTGGTCGATTTTGTACGGTTGACGGTTTATCTTTTAATATATAGCAAAAGTACGAAGTTTTGATAATGTTAAAAATTTCATTTGAACGTTTTATTAGATTTTTTTTCTATGATAATATTATATATCAATAGAAAAATGGAATGACTAAAGACCTTATTTACATATCAGCTTTTACAAAATATTAGTAATGAAATAAGATAGCATGTACATATTTTCAACAATGCATTTTATAACTTTTGCTAATTTTCTAATGAGACGTGACGTTTTGCTCGGTAGAGATGAAAATAACAAGGAAGAATTTAATAGTACATGCAACAGCTTTGTAATGTGTCGCAGACGCGTTTATTTTAAACAAACGAGGAAGCTTTTTCATAATCATTGTAGCGTGTATATAATTATATTATTTTGATACAGTGGAACATAACATTACTGTGGGACCAAATCAAACATTTTAAATTTGATATCATAGTAATATCATTTCTGTGTGGGATTTACTGCAATCACAATAACTAATCTCGCATTTTCTTTCCCATTGTTCAACAATTGAAATGAAAAAAAATCACACGCAAAATCTTAACTACGGTTGTTCTTATCTCAATTGTTGAACAATGGGAACGAAAATGCGAGATTAGTTATTGTGATTGCAGTAAATCCCACACAGAAATGATATTACTATGATATCAAATTTAAAATGTTTGATTTTGTTTTAAAAAAACCTATTCCTCTGCAAGTTTCGCCCAAGTTTCTAAAAATACAGTAGTTGAACAGCGAAACGATTAAGAGGTCTCAAATAGTAATATAAAATAAGGAAACCAAATGACACTGATGTTTGCAAACTACAGGTCGCCGCTCGGCCTTCAACAATAAGCTAAAACCAATTCGCACAGCAAGCTATCAAAGACCCGACATAGCAAAATGTAAAACAATTCAAATTTTTTTTTCTATGATAATATTATATATCAATAGAAAAATGGAATGACTAAAGACCTTATTTACATATCAGCTTTTACAAAATATTAGTAATGAAATAAGATAGCATGTACATATTTTCAACAATGCATTTTATAACTTTTGCTAATTTTCTAATGAGACGTGACGTTTTGCTCGGTAGAGATGAAAATAACAAGGAAGAATTTAATAGTACATGCAACAGCTTTGTAATGTGTCGCAGACGCGTTTATTTTAAACAAACGAGGAAGCTTTTTCATAATCATTGTAGCGTGTATATAATTATATTATTTTGATACAGTGGAACATAACATTACTGTGGGACCAAATCAAACATTTTAAATTTGATATCATAGTAATATCATTTCTGTGTGGGATTTACTGCAATCACAATAACTAATCTCGCATTTTCTTTCCCATTGTTCAACAATTGAAATGAAAAAAAATCACACGCAAAATCTTAACTACGGTTGTTCTTATCTCAATTGTTGAACAATGGGAACGAAAATGCGAGATTAGTTATTGTGATTGCAGTAAATCCCACACAGAAATGATATTACTATGATATCAAATTTAAAATGTTTGATTTTGTTTTAAAAAAACCTATTCCTCTGCAAGTTTCGCCCAAATTTCTAAAAATAAAGTAGTTGAACAGCGAAACGATTACATTGTAAGAGGTCTCAAATAGTAATATAAAATAAGGAAACCAAATGACACTGATGTTTGCAAACTACAGGTCGCCGCTCGGCCTTCAACAATAAGCTAAAACCAATTCGCACAGCAAGCTATCAAAGACCCGACATAGCAAAATGTAAAACAATTCACATTTTTTTTTTCTATGATAATATTATATATCAATAGAAAAATGGAATGACTAAAGACCTTATTTACATATCAGCTTTTACAAAATATTAGCAATGAAATAAGATAGCATGTACATATTTTCAACAATGCATTTTATAACTTTTGCTAATTTTCTAATGAGACGTGACGTTTTGCTCGGTAGAGATGAAAATAACAAGGAAGAATTTAATAGTACATGCAACAGCTTTGTAATGTGTCGCAGACGCGTTTATTTTAAACAAACGAGGAAGCTTTTTCATAATCATTGTAGCGTGTATATAATTATATTATTTTGATACAGTGGAACATAACATTACTGTGGGACCAAATCAAACATTTTAAATTTGATATCATAGTAATATCATTTCTGTGTGGGATTTACTGCAATCACAATAACTAATCTCGCATTTTCTTTCCCATTGTTCAACAATTGAAATGAAAAAAAATCACACGCAAAATCTTAACTACGGTTGTTCTTATCTCAATTGTTGAACAATGGGAACGAAAATGCGAGATTAGTTATTGTGATTGCAGTAAATCCCACACAGAAATGATATTACTATGACATCAAATTTAAAATGTTTGATTTTGTTTTAAAAAAACCTATTCCTCTGCAAGTTTCGCCCAAGTTTCTAAAAATACAGTAGTTGAACAGCGAAACGATTAAGAGGTCTCAAATAGTAATATAAAATAAGGAAACCAAATGACACTGATGTTTGCAAACTACAGGTCGCCGCTCGGCCTTCAACAATAAGCTAAAACCAATTCGCACAGCAAGCTATCAAAGACCCGACATAGCAAAATGTAAAACAATTCAAATTTTTTTTTCTATGATAATATTATATATCAATAGAAAAATGGAATGACTAAAGACCTTATTTACATATCAGCTTTTACAAAATATTAGTAATGAAATAAGATAGCATGTACATATTTTCAACAGTGCATTTTATAACTTTTGCTAATTTTCTAATGAGACGTGACGTTTTGCTCGGTAGAGATGAAAATAACAAGGAAGAATTTAATAGTACATGCAACAGCTTTGTAATGTGTCGCAGACGCGTTTATTTTAAACAAACGAGGAAGCTTTTTCATAATCATTGTAGCGTGTATATAATTATATTATTTTGATACAGTGGAACATAACATTACTGTGGGACCAAATCAAACATTTTAAATTTGATATCATAGTAATATCATTTCTGTGTGGGATTTACTGCAATCACAATAACTAATCTCGCATTTTCTTTCCCATTGTTCAACAATTGAAATGAAAAAAAATCACACGCAAAATCTTAACTACGGTTGTTCTTATCTCAATTGTTGAACAATGGGAACGAAAATGCGAGATTAGTTATTGTGATTGCAGTAAATCCCACACAGAAATGATATTACTATGATATCAAATTTAAAATGTTTGATTTTGTTTTAAAAAAACCTATTCCTCTGCAAGTTTCGCCCAAATTTCTAAAAATACAGTAGTTGAACAGCGAAACGATTAAGAGGTCTCAAATAGTAATATAAAATAAGGAAACCAAATGACACTGATGTTTGCAAACTACAGGTCGCCGCTCGGCCTTCAACAATAAGCTAAAACCAATTCGCACAGCAAGCTATCAAAGACCCGACATAGCAAAATGTAAAACAATTCAAATTTAAAAACAAAGGGAATGGACACGTATGCAATATATAATTAAGAATGGAAACGGGGTGTATGTCAAAGAGACAACAACCCGACTAAAGAGCAGACAACAGCCGAAGGCCACCAATGGGTCTTCAACGCAGCAAGAAAATCCCGCACCCAGAGGTGGTCCTCAGCTGGCCCCTAAATAAAATTGTGTACTAGTTCAGTGAAAATGGACGTCACACTAAACTCCAAAACATATAAATGAACTAAAATTAAAAAAAAAACATACAAGACTAACAAAGGACAGAGGCTCCTGACTTGGGACAGGCGCAAAAATGCGGCGTGGTTAAACATGTTTTGTGAGATATCAACCCTCCCCCTATACCTCTAGCCAATGTAGGATAAAGAAACACATAGCAATACGCACAGTAAAACTCAGTTCAAAAGAAGTCCGAGTCCGATGTCAGAATAGGTAACAAAAGAAACTAACCAAAATGACAATGATACATAAATGAACAAAGGACTACTAGCAGTTACTGACATGCCAGCTCCAGACCTCAATTAAACTGATTGAAAGATTATGTCTTCATCATATGAAAGTCAAGTACAATCCCTCTCGTTAGGGGTTTAGTATCATACCATCATAAAATATATGAGAAGAACATTACCCGTATCATGCCAACAACTGGTTATAGAATAGATGTGTTTATTTCCGATGCAAAGACCCTATGAGTGATTCAATATTAATACCAAAATATGCAATCCTTAATGACTTGACAACAGTATCGTAACTATATCCTTTCCGAATAAGTCTGTTTAAAGGTTGTTAGATTTTCCTTAGTAAACACTTAAGTTAATGAAACTCAGCACTTTTTATTTAAGTGGTATGCATACAAAATCTTAAACTAAGTATTTCCTAAGTAAAATCTTAGTTGTTTTAAGTCACGCCTACACAACTTAAATAGCATCCTAAAACCCCTTATACTAAGAAAACGCCTAAGATTATACTTAAGCCTAATGTACCTATACAGCTACCTTACATTTTTAAAAATAGTTAAAAATTAGTCGAAAGTATGCGTTTTTGTAGAACATTAATAGATTAGCTACCATTTAATTGATTTATAATTATATCAATAATAGTTCGTTTGTTTATTGCTAGATATTAACGATCATTGTAATTTTCACAAATACGTATAGTCAACAAATCAAGAGATAACAGAGGGTAGTTATTCAAAGTTATATGAAACCTCAAATTTAAAAAAAACAGTTGAACATGTTTTATATACTTGAATAGCTAAGGTTAACTCTAAAAGAAGTAAACGTATCTTTATTTTAAAAGATAAACCTTTATATTATCAAAATCTTTATAAATGTACCGATATTGATTTATTGACTTCCTAGACATTATTTCGCCGATATTTTACCGTATGCAGTGACCTTAACTACGAGAACTCTCGTTATAACTTCGGCCACCGCACAGCGCAAGTGCGAGGGGAAACCGTGAAGAAAGAATGTAAAAACACGTGCTCTTGAAGGTAAATAGAAATAACAGATTCTTAAAGAACAAATTTGATACAATCTGAATATAGTCATTTTCATAATGAGTAGAATTAGCAGGAGCAATATAAACATGTTAAACAGCACACAAGTATACGTCATATATAAAGCCACAGAAATTTTTGTCTAGTTTAAGCCATAGTCTGTTTTGTGAATTAGTACCTACTTGAATATGAGATATTTTTTTTAAGGGTATATCTGTATCCCCCCATTATGTCTTATTGCTTTTTTCTTCTTTCGTCTTATTTTAAAAAAGGTATTAAAACCAGAAATGTTATATTTTTTACATTCTCCCTTCCAAGTTTCTAATAAGACTTTTTAAACTATTTAGAAAAAAAAAATCATCATTTGATTTGCATAAAGACCATAAATATTCCAAGCAGATATAGTAAGTTGTTCAATTAATGTGTGTTGATTCATTACTACTCAAAAGTGAAATGAATGACTGAAAACCAGTTATAAAGCTTAGTAATATATCTATAACATTATCATAATCCTGTGTCAGTATACATGTATCATACATCTGTTGAATATTTTATTGATTCTTTACCTGAAACAAAGGTGAACGTTTTTCAAAACTTAAAAGTACTAGTCACAGTGGATAAAAAAAGACGACTTGACTAGATAAGCAACGCTGAATATCACTACCTTGCATTATTCGTTAAAGTTAGTTTTAACAGACACGTTGTACAGAACAGGCAACATGCACAAGCAAACTCTGATTTATTTAATGTTCTTGATAGTTCAAACAGGTAAGAAATTACTTTATTTTTGATTGTTCACACATATAATGGAATTTTATGCGACTGTCATACAAGTGAGAGGTTTTGCTAGCTATAAAACTAGGTTTAATTCACCATTTTCTACATAAGGAAATGTCTGTACCAAGTCAGGAATAAGACAGTTGTTTTCCATTGATTTGACATGTTTGGGCTTTTGGTTTTGCCGTTTGATAAGGGACTTTCCGTTTGAATTTTCCTTAGAGTTCGGTATTTTTGTTATTTTACTTTTTAATTGTTAATTATCACACCTTTAATGACTTTTATGTACATATAATGAGATGGACACATATGATCGATGTAGCCTACAACATATATTTTAGACTCAAACATACATTTATTATAGTAAACCGGAACAATTGTTTGTTTACCTTTAGTGTTGACCTTATCAGCAAAACAGATGAATTAAAAAGAAAAAGACTTAATAATATACATCTAGTGGGGTAACAGTATTCCGTCAAATTTGATTCTTATATAAAATGTTGGTTGCTCGTTACATTAAGAGGTTGGAATAACAGGTGCATTGTTAAATTTGTTGACATCTACTGGTCATTGTAGATTTTCTGAATGGTTTTCTGTCCCGTCTAGATTTTGTTCTTGTAACTGAAACCCTTTCCTTCATCCAGGCGGAACTCCTCTCTATTGGGGACTTTCCGTTTTGAATTTTCCTCTGAGTTTGGTATTTTTGTTATCATACTTTTTGCTGGATTCATCACCAGGCATCCTGAAAATAAAGTTTTAGTAACAAATGTAACTAAATATTTCAAATGTAGTATTAAATAAAATTATTATCATTGACTTCGATATATTATATAAATATTATAATGTGCCGAATAAGTCTATGCGTAGATGATTTATTTTATTATTATATTTTTACATTCATACATATACAATAACGACTTCGTTAAAATTTTGCTTTATTTATTTATTTATTTATTGAAGCATATCCCAACATCAAATAGTAGTAAATTATTATACTTAATGTATATACCATTGGAAAAAATGATTTAAGTGAAGACAAATCACTGCATGTCCGTTTAAGAATACATTAGTTACAAAACAGAGTTCGCAGTTTAATAAATAATTAGTATTTTTTATGCATACTTTACATATTACATATGTAAACGACCTCGACCGAATGGTACCTGACTTGAAATGGAACAAGTAGTAAGGTTAAGCTCTGAAATCAAATACAGCAAGGTATTTTACATGTTTGTCAACATCATACTCGAGAGAATACACTTATTGCAATTTGCAACAAAAAATTGGTTGGACAATTTTAGGAAGTAGCAAATTTAAACCAAATTTCGTAAATACCTGAAAAATTAACTGTTATGTTTATCCCCAGTCAATGGAAACTGGTCACCATGGACTAGTTGGAGACCATGCTCAGTAACTTGTGGAAGAGGAAAGAATTATAGAATACGAACTTGTATTGTAATTCAAGGTCAAGTTGCAAACTGTAATGGTTTTTCTGCACAGTCAAAAGACTGTTACAACATAGCATGTGCAAGTTAGACTTTGTTTAAGTTTTGCTTTATTTATTCCGTGTCATGTTTGATTTTCTTATTTTTATTACAATTCACTTTGAAGCATATCCCAACATCAAATAGTAGTAAATAACAATTATTGATTCATATACCGTTGGCAGAAATGGTTTTAGTGAAGAAAAATAAATGCATGTCTGTTAAAGAAGACATTGTTTACAAAATAAAGTGCAGTTTAAATAATTTGTATTTTTTGTATGCATACTTTGCATATTACATAGGGAAACGACCTCGACCCAGTCCCTGACTTCAAACTTAACAAGTAGTTAGGTTAAGCTTTAAAATTAAAAACAGCATGTAATTTCACATATTTGTAAACATCATACTCTAGCCTGTCGAGAGAGAACACTTATTGAAATCTGTAAGAAAATATTTGGTCGGACAAATTTATGAAGAAGCAAGTTTAAACACAATTTCCTAGATACCTTGAAAATTAAAAGTTTTTTTTCCCCAGTAAATGGAAACTGGGGATCATGGACTCTTGATGGACCATGCTCAGTAACTTGTGGAGCAGGAGTGCAGACAAAAAGACGAGTCTGTAATGATCCTGCTCCTACACAGGATGGAAAGCCATGTGATGGTGCAGAAACTATATTAGAAGAATGTAACAAGGAAGCATGTGCAGGTAAGACTTCGTTTAAGTTTTGCTTATTTATTCCTTGCCGTGATTGATTTTCTACTTTTCTATTACAATTGACTTTAAAGCATATCCCAACATTAAGTAGTAGTAAATTATAATTATTCATTTATATACCGTTGGCAAAAATGATTTAAGTGAAGAAAAATAAATGCATGTCTGTTAAAGAAGACATTGTTTACAAAATAAAGTGCAGTTTAAATAATTTGTATTTTTTGTATGCATACTTTGCATATTACATAGGGAAACGACCTCGACCCAGTACCTGACTTCAAACTTAACAAGTAGTTAGGTTAAGCTTTAAAATTAAAAACAGCATGTAATTTCACATATTTGTAAACATCATACTCGAGCCTGTCGAGAGAGAACACTTATTGAAATCTGTAAGAAAATATTTGGTCGGACAAATTTATGAAGAAGCAAGTTTAAACACAATTTCCTAGATACCTTGAAAATTAAAAGTTTTTTTTCCCCAGTAAATGGAAACTGGGGATCATGGACTCTTGATGAACCATGCCCAGTAACTTGTGGAGCAGGAGTGCAGATAAAAAGACGAGTCTGTAATGATCCTGCTCCTACACAGGATGGAAAGCCATGTGATGGTGCAGAAACTAGATTCGAACAATGTAACAAGGAAGCATGTGCAGGTAAGACTTCGTTTAAGTTTTGCTTTATTTATTCCTTGCCGTGATTGATTTTCTACTTTTCTATTACAATTGACTTTAAAGCATATCCCAACATTAAGTAGTAGTAAATTATAATTATTCATTTATATACCGTTGGCAAAAATGATTTAAGTGAAGAAAAATAAATGCATGTCTGTTAAAGAAGACATTGTTTACAAAATAAAGTGCAGTTTAAATAATTTGTATTTTTTGTATGCATACTTTGCATATTACATAGGGAAACGACCTCGACCCAGTACCTGACTTCAAACTTAACAAGTAGTTAGGTTAAGCTTTAAAATTAAAAACAGCATGTAATTTCACATATTTGTAAACATCATACTCTAGCCTGTCGAGAGAGAACACTTATTGAAATCTGTAAGAAAATATTTGGTCGGACAAATTTATGAAGAAGCAAGTTTAAACACAATTTCCTAGATACCTTGAAAATTAAAAGTTTTTTTTCCCCAGTAAATGGAAACTGGGGATCATGGACTCTTGATGAACCATGCCCAGTAACTTGTGGAGCAGGAGTGCAGATAAAAAGACGAGTCTGTAATGATCCTGCTCCTACACAGGATGGAAAGCCATGTGATGGTGCAGAAACTAGATTCGAACAATGTAACAAGGAAGCATGTGCAGGTAAGACTTCGTTTAAGTTTTGCTTTATTTATTCCTTGCCGTGATTGATTTTCTACTTTTCTATTACAATTGACTTTAAAGCATATCCCAACATTAAGTAGTAGTAAATTATAATTATTCATTTATATACCGTTGGCAAAAATGATTTAAGTGAAGAAAAATAAATGCATGTCTGTTAAAGAAGACATTGTTTACAAAATAAAGTGCAGTTTAAATAATTTGTATTTTTTGTATGCATACTTTGCATATTACATAGGGAAACGACCTCGACCCAGTCCCTGACTTCAAACTTAACAAGTAGTTAGGTTAAGCTTTAAAATTAAAAACAGCATGTAATTTCACATATTTGTAAACATCATACTCGAGCCTGTCGAGAGAGAACACTTATTGAAATCTGTAAGAAAATATTTGGTCGGACAAATTTATGAAGAAGCAAGTTTAAACACAATTTCCTAGATACCTTGAAAATTAAAAGTTTTTTTTCCCCAGTAAATGGAAACTGGGGATCATGGACTCTTGATGGACCATGCTCAGTAACTTGTGGAGCAGGAGTGCAGATAAAAAGACGAGTCTGTAATGATCCTGCTCCTACACAGGATGGAAAGCCATGTGATGGTGCAGAAACTAGATTCGAACAATGTAACAAGGAAGCATGTGCAGGTAAGACTTCGTTTAAGTTTTGCTTTATTTATTCCTTGCCGTGATTAATTTTCTTATTTCTATTACAATTGACTTTAAAGCATATCCCAACATTAAGTAGTAGTAAATTATAATTATTCATTTATATACCGTTTGCAAAAATGATTTAAGTGAAGAAAAATAAATGCATGTCTGTTAAAGAATACATTGTTTACAAAATAAAGTGCAGTTTAAATAATTTGTATTTTTTGTATGCATACTTTGCATATTACATATGGAAACGACCTCGACCGAACAGTACCTGATTTCAAACTTAACAAGTAGTAAGGTTAAGCTCTAGAATCAAATACAGCAAAGTATTTCACATGTTTGTCAACATCATACTCGAGAGAGAACACTCATTGAAATCTGTAAGAATATTTGGTTGGACAATTTTAGGAAGTAGCAAATTACACCTTACAATTAAAAGTTATTTTTTCCCAGTAAATGGAAACTGGGGATCATGGACGCTTGACGGACCATGCTCAGTAACTTGTGGAGCAGGAGTGCAGACAAAAACACGAGTTTGTAATGATCCTGCTCCTTCACAGAACGGAAAGCCATGTGATGGTGAAGAAACTAGCTCAGAAGAATGTAATAAGGAAGCATGTGCAGGTAAGACTTCGTTTAAGGTTTGCTTTATTTATTCCGTGCCATGCTTGATTTTCTGATTTCTTTTATAACTGACTTTGAAGCATATCGGTCCGTTTATATTTGCGTCCATTCGTTTTTATTTTGAAATATCAAAAACAAAAAACAAAAACCGAGAGTGTTTTCATTTTTCGTTTTTGATTTCTCAAAAACCAAAACGGAAAACGAAAGTGTTTTCATTTTTTGTTTTTGATTTCTCTAAAACCAATATGAAAATAAAAAGTGTTTCCGTTTTTCGTTTTTGATTTCACTAAAGATGAATGTAATTTTAATTATTCTCGTTTTATAATGTACAATTTTTTCCTTTCTTGTTTCACAGTCATTGATAGTAAATAATGTCAATGTAAACACCCCGGTGTTCTTTCAACATAATGTAGACAAAATAGACCGCCTGACTTATGAATTGAACTACGGTGATAAATGAATCAAAGCCTTTCAAATTACCTTGTTTATATCTTTACTAAAAAAATTATTATATTTAAATATTAAACGAATCATAAATTTAAATTGTACAATATAATATTATATAAGTATCGTACAAATAGATAGATTGAATACAATATCACATTAACAAGGGAGGTTACTACTTTTAAAACTGATAAGAAAACTCGCCCAGTCCTTAAAGTATACATGCACAGCGGTTATCAGATCTATAGTATTTAAATCGAAGTTAATGTCGACGGATGCAAAAGTCTTTATCAATCTGAACAATAAGGGTGCGTTATCTTTACTTTTAAGTTTAGAAAGGTTGATCTAAGATGATTAGAATTGAAGACCAAGGTCCATCTGCCAGTATTATACGAACATTCAGGACGATAATGTGTTTTGCTTGATCAATTGATTGAAAAACAAATTTGCGCAATTTCACAGTTCAAACCGGGATAAGCATTCAATCATTTTGCCATTTGGAGCCTATTCGGTATTAGTTTTGCTTATTTGTGAAAGTTATATGGTGACCTGAACTGGAGGGTGTGGAAGGGGGGGGGGGGGGGGGTACATTTACGGAATAGAGAATAGTGGGCAAAAAATATATATAAAAGAGACAATGAACCAAGACATGAAAAAAATAGAATAATGAGGTGTTTAAATATGAATAGAACAAAATAATTGGCAAAAAGTAAAAAGAAATAAAGAATAGAGATAAATGGCCTAAAACACTAATTAAAGAATAGAGAAAAATGGTATAACATATCAAAGAATACAAAAATGAAGAACCCCGCATCCAGACCATCGTACTAGTTGCCTAAACCAACGTTATTTTGTTTCCGGTAGATTGTTATTGGTTATCATACGTTTTCTTTTTATTTCTGTGCCTATCAATTAAGACGTGAGCTTTCATGATTTGCCAGCTTATTACATTATAAAAACAGACTAAGCCGAACATCACCCTGGATTTTTTCTCAAGTAGACCTCAGATACCCACCCAACCACACCATTACCGAAAAGTTAATAAAAAAATGTCTACGGCAATACTTTTGTCCGCACTAGGTGCAAAAGGAAGCTAGGTAGCTGAGGTTTACTGTAGAAAAATCCATGGTGTTGTTCGGCTTAGTTTTTTTTTTCTAAAGTACATTTGTAGGTCCAAAGTTGAGGTCGGATACCCTACCCAACCCTTCCAGAAAAGATAATAAAAAAAAAATCTACGGCAATACTTTTGTCCGCACCAGGTGCAAACGTAAGCTAGAGATCTAGCGCATACTTGATCAGAATTCCTAGTTTAGGTATAGCACGGATTATTTTTTTAAAGCTAATAAATAATTTCCTTGTCCACCATACTTTGAGTACAAAAAATAAACCTTTCGTCCAATCATAAGTAAGCGAAATCCACTGGTTCAGAAGTAGAATCTTTTGTCAAAAAAGTTTAGTGTGGCAAACAAAAAAGTTAAAGCACGAGTGAAACTTTCTTTTCTTCTAATGCATCACAATAGTTACTTTTCATGAACTATTTGACAGGATGCCGAGAATATGGAAAGCTATTTCACACAATAGTGCAATTTTGCCAACATTTAAAATAATTTCATAATTATTTACGATTCTATATACACTCAAAAGTGTTGACTATTTAAAATGTAAAGCGTGCAGCACGCTGTGTGATATATTGAAAGCGATTTCTATTGCATTTATATAATTAATGAACAAGAAATGAAATTTTAAAATTCATTGAATAATGTCTTTGACTGCTTAATTATTTATCAAAAACTGATAATATAGTGGTTATATATTAATAAAAACATCTGAAGAACGTTTGAATCTTATGCAACATTTGAGTTTATATAAATATCTGAAAACTGGCTGCTAGCGAAGTGGCTGCTAGCGAGTGGCTGCTTGCTTGAGCCTGGTCTTACAAACTCCGCATTTTCATTCACGTCTTCACATTACAGGTTGCAACACCTTGCCAAATTATTGGGTTCCAATAAACGTTTAGCAAATTATGCCAATGTGCTTTCCCATGGGATTTTATACAGAACAATTACCGGAAATCTATGGTAGTTTGCAAAATAATTGTCAAAATCGAAATCTTACTAACAAAGTAGATACTCACATTAAAAAAGGTTGAGGCATTGAAGGCCAAATAAGTTTTTATATTTCACATTCTTACCTGTCTAATTGAAATCAGACGGTCATTGTAGAGTTCCAAGAAGTTTACAAATTAATTTAATACAATGGCAAAAAATAATGTAAAGTTTCATTGGTGAAATAATAAATTAATTAAGACTGAGAATGGAAATGAAGAATGTGTCAAAGAGACAACAACCCAACCAAAGAGCAGAAAACAGCCGAAGGCCACCAAATGAATGGGTCTTCAACACTAAGGGAAAATCCCGCAACCAGAGGCGGGCTTCAGCTGGCCCCCAAATAAAATGTATACTAGTTCAGTAAAAATGGACGTCACACTAAACTAGAAATTAAAAAAAAAAAACATACAAGACTAACAAAGGCCAGAGTCTCCTGACTTGGGACAGGCGCAAAAATGCGGCGGGTTTAAACATGTTTTGTGAGATCTCAACCCTCCCCCTATACCACTATAGCTATCCAATGTAGAGTAAACAAACACACAGCAATACGCACAGTAAAACTCAGTTTAAAAGAAGTCCATTCCGATGTCAGAATAGGTAACAAAAGAAACTAAGCAAAATGACAATGATTCATAACTTAACAAAGGATTACTAGCAGTAACTGACATGCCAGCTCCAGACCTCAATTAAACCGATTGAAAGATTATGTCTTCATCACATGAAAATCAAGCACAATTCCTCCTGTGAGGGGTTTAGTATCATACCGTCATTAAATGTACGAGAAGAAAATGACTCGTATAATGCCAACAACTGGTTTTAGAATTAATGTGGTTATTACCGATGCAAAAACCCTATAAGTGAATCAATATTAATACCAACATATGTCATCTTTAATGAACCTTTTTGTGTGATTATTTGATTACTAGACCAAATATTTCATGATTATTTGATTATCTAGGACTGTATTTTAGATTAATTAATTACCAAGTTTAGAAAATAAATGTGTGTGTATAGCAAACATCTAAAATTTGGCTTGAAAGACGTCAATGTTTTTCGCCTCGCTCCGCTCGGAAAAATTGTTAAGAATTAAATCCGAAGATTGAACGCGTCTGTCCAGTAATCTTATTAAAATTCATACATATATTAACGTGCTCATACATATAAGTATAACGAAATCAGAGATATATCTTGTAATTAGATTGGTTCGTCTAATTAAGTATTTTTATCCGAAGTAAATTTACTAACTTCTTTAATAGAGAATTTGAACAAGAATGTGTCCATAGTACATGAATGCCCCACTCGCACTATCATTTTCTATGTCCAGTGGACCGTGAATTTGCCGTCAGAACTTTAACTTGACATTAAAATTAGAAAGATCATAATATTATCATATGGAACATGTGTACTGAGTTTCAAGTTGATTGGACTTCAACTTCATCAAAAGCTACCTTGACCAAAAACATTAACCTGAAGCGAAACAGACGGATGAACGGAAGAACGAACGGACGCACAAACCGAAAAACATAATGTCCATAAATGGGACATAAAAAAAGTACTGAAATTGAATGAAGGTCTGGTAAATCTCAATGAGACCATAACAGGCATATCCAAATAAAGTTCCCTGAAGTCAAAGACAACTTCCCCCACCTGAGATCTATTTCCACTACTTCTGCAATATTAAATTTATCAATAATAATATAAATAGAAATTGTATGTATGTAAATTAAAAACGATCAGGGTAAACTTATCAATCCTTTAAATAAACTTATTTTAAAAGGTTACCAATTGAACACTGTAAATAGATCTCTGAATATTGTTTTAATTGGTATAAATATAAATTTTGTTATCAGTAACTTAAAACCATACTACATATTATTGTTATACACACCAAGGTACTACAATCTGTTGATACCTATGATTTAGCATTGCACAAGGTCATGTCTTTCTCTGACTGTTAATAACGTCTTTACACTAAGTCCATTGGATGTTGGATGTGTACTGATTGATATGTTAGTCTTAGATGCAGGATTTGTTTTATTAGTTGTTATTGGCTTTAAACTAGCTGTCAGTAACTGCGATTACTCTTAGATCTGTACTTTGTGTCATTTTTTTGTTTATTAAGGATGTATAAATACCCTGCCACGTCCGGTCTGTGCTTTTGTTAGATGTTTTTTTCCCCTGTTTTTATCGATCTGATATGTTAAACCCTTTTCAACTGATTTTCATAGTTTGTTCTTATGTTGTGCTGTAACAAAACTGTCCCAGGTTAAGGGGAGGATGAGGGCTCACAAACATGTTTAACCCCGCCACATACTGTATGTGCCTGTCCCAAGTTAGGAGCCTGTAGTTCAGTCGTTGTTGTTTGTTGATGTCTGTCATATTTGTTTTTTGTTTTATTGTGTTATAAATTAGGCCGTTATTTTTCTCAATTGAACTCTTTCATATTTTTCATGTGAGGGCCTAGTATACCTGACTATACTGTATGGTTTTTTTTCTCATTGTTGAAGGTGGTACGGTTGCCTACATTGTATATATAACTGTTTACAGCCACTTCATTTGAACTTTGGGGATAGTTGTCACATTGGCAATCATACCACATCTCCTTATTAAAAAATGTTGAGGGGGTTGAAATTTGTATTTCTTAGAAAAGTTCCAATGTTTTCTTCCCAGGTCACCCAGTTTTAATTGGATATTTTTACATTTTGCTGTACCCTTGGATTTGTGTTTAGAGCCAACCAGAGCTTACTGCCTTTTGATGGGTAGTTGAAGACCGTATTGTGAGCTCTAGTTGTCTTTTTGTGTATTGCATATGGTGATTTGGTGATGTCTTCATGCCATTGTCCCATTACTTTGTATAGACAGCTTATAAGTCAACCTTATCTTTCAAAGACGACAAATGATGGCCAAAGCTCTCCTGGGCTTTTGTATAGTCAGGCGAGAAACAATATATAAACTGATTTGGCTTGGTATAAACATGTATATTTAGTAAACTCGAATAAATTCTAGTCAAATTAATATTTTAAGACAACAAAAAATATAAAAGTGTAAAAAAAAATGTTTTTAATACATGTTGAAAATATTATTAGGGCCCCGCCGAATGGCAGCGCCCTATAGTGATCAGTCTGTCCGTCCGTCCGTCCGTCCGTCCGTCCGTCCGTCCGTCTGTCTGTCTGTTCGTCCGTCCCTAACAAATTGTGTCCACTCTATATCTAGAAAACCGTTACAATTTCAAAGTTTATACTTGACATGTATATTAACCAACACCAGAGGGTGTGTCATAATGTATGTACAAATTCCTAGGTCAAAGGTCAAAGTCAAAAACTTTGGTTTCAGTTGAGAACCCCATGTCCTATGGTAAATATCGTGTCCGCTCTATATCTTGAGAACCGTTATGATTTCAAAGTTTATACTTGACATGTATATAAACCACCACCAGAGGGCGTGTCATAATTTATGTACAACTTCCCAGGTCAAAGGTCAAGGTCAAAAACTTTGGTTTCAGTTGACAACTCCATGTCCTATGGTAAAGATACAATTTTTTTAATGCACATTATTCACAGCGGGGCCCACAGATATGGCTCCCATCTCAATGATATCTAGTTGTATTTGTGAGTGGCCGTGGATAAACGCATGTTTTATGGTCTGGATTAAAAAAAGTATTAACTTCGGGTACAAATCCCTGCCCCACCCCAGAGAATCAAATGGTTGCTTCCTTGGGAACAATAGAGATTGAAGATGTTGAGAATGAATATCAGATAATATTGTTTTGTTCTGCGGCGACGTTAAAGGAACACCAATCAGTTAATCGATCTTTATGACTATGACTTCAGTTGTGTTATATTCCTTGTTGTAAAAGTTCATTTTCTGCTTTGTGTAGACTTATTAAAACTTGGAATAGATCTACGAAGACTAATGAACGGTCATGTGTGGTTTTGCAATTTTATATGCCTACCGATGTCTAGATATGATACGATGCTACCGGACATAAAAAAAACTGTCCCTTTTTCATGGAAAATTAAACTGTTACAGTATATTAAAGAATACAAAACTGGCTCTATTTTCTGTAAATACAAATAAAAAGCTGACATGGGTTAAACTAAAGCTAGAAATCCCAATCTCCCGACATCAATTCATTTAAAAAGACCATTTATATATTTGTAAAAGAAAAACCATTAAAGGTCAAAGTACGGTCTTCAACACGGAGTTTTGGCTCACACCGAACAGCAAACTACAAAGGGCCCCAAAATAACCAGTGCAAAACCAATCTAACGGGAAAACCAACGGTCTAATCTATATACTAAACGGGAAACGAGAACACTTATGAACCACATCAACAAACGACAACTACTTCACATCAGGTTCCTGACTTAGGACGGGTGCAAACAAATGCAGCAGGTTTAAACATTTTAATAGGTACCAAAATCACCCTTACCCGAAACACTAGTGTAACATATGACCTTAAAATTTAACGTTGAAGGGCTAAACTTGCATTGAGCCTTGTTTAGGCCCTAAAATAGAAAATAAAGAGAAGTGGAGTAAATGTGCATGGGACAACATCGCACACAATACATAGAAAAAATGAAAATTATCAATGAACAGGGCTTTTATTCCTGTTCTTCATCTTGAAAGTAGCCGGAGGGTCTTCAACGAGGCAACGAACCATTCATACCCTAAAACAACAGCCACACACCTGACTATGTGGATTACAATGTTTTGTTTTATCCTACATATGTCTTTTGATGTTGTCCCTAAATTCTAAAAGTCTTACACTGAATCTATATATTTTGATATATTGTCGAAAAAATAAATAAAACAAAACTTGCGTTTTAGATTAAGAAAGGGTCCGAAAGAAACGTTCAGAATGCACGATTTTGCGTCATTTTTTCCAGATCTTTTTGGGCCTTGAGCCCTAGACCCCTCGCCCAAAATAAATTTTGCTTCACTTGTAATAGAGGCTATAGTTACGGCCCTGTCTTATCACCTTAGATCAACCTTTCTAAACTTAAAAGTAAAGAACACGCACCCTTATTGTTCAGATTGATAAAGACTTTTGCATCCGTCGACATTAACTTCGATTTAAATACTATAGATCTGATAACCGCTGTGCATGTATACTTTAAGGACTGGGCTAGTTTTGTTATCAGTTTTAAAAGTAGTAACCTCCCTTGTTAATGAGATGTTGTTATCAATCAATCTATTTGTACCATACTTATATAATATTATATTGTACAATATAAATTTATGATTCGTTTAATATTTAAATATAATATTTTTTTTTTTAGTAAAGATATAAACAAGGTAATTTGAAAGGCTTTGATTCATTTATCACCGTAGTTCAATTCATAAGTCAGGCGGTCTATTTTGTCTACATTATGTTGAAAGAACACCTGGGTGTTTACATTGGCATTATTTACTATCAATGACTGTGAAACAAGAAAGGAAAACATTGTACATTATAAAACGAGAATAATTAAAATTACATTCAAAATTCATCTTTAGTGAAATAAAAAACGAAAAACGGAAACACTTTTTATTTTCATTTTGGTTTTAGAGAAATCAAAAAAAAAAAATGACAACACTTTCGTTTTCCGTTTTGGTTTTAGAGAAATCAAAAACGAAAAACGAAAACTATTTTGTTTTTCGTTTTGGTTTTTGAGAAATCAAAAACGAAAAATGAAAACACTCTCGTTTTTTGTTTTTTGTTTTGGATATTTCAAAATGTAAAACGAATGGACGCAAATATACACGGACCCATAACCCAACATTAAATAGTAGTAAATTATGGTAATTAATTTATATACCGTTGGCAGAAATGATTTTAGTGAAGACTCTCAATGCATGTCTGTTAAAGAATACATTGTTTACAAAATAAAGTTTGCTGTTTAAACAAATCGTATTTTTATGCATACTTTACATATAATATATGGAAACGATCTCGACCGAACAGTACCTGACTTCAAATGTAACAAGTGGTAAAGGTAAGCTCTACAATTAAATACAGCAACTCGAGAGAGTACACTTATTGAAATCTGTAAGAAATATTTGGTTGGGCAATTCTAGGAAGTAGCAAATTATACCTTAAAAATTATAAGTTATTTTTTCCAGTCAATGGAAACTGGGGATCATGGGGTATTTATGGATCATGCTCAGTAACTTGTGGAGCAGGAGTGCAGATGAAAACACGAGCTTGTAATGATCCTGCTCCTTCACAGAACGGAAAGCCATGTGATGGTGCAAATACTAGCTCAAAAAATTGTAACATGAAAGCATGTGCAGGTAAGACTTCGTTTAAGTTTTGCTTTATTTATTCCGTGCCATGCTTGATGTTCTTTTTTCTACTATAATTGACTTTCGGAAGACGTAATTTGTTTTTTGAGTAAAGACATTTTTTATAATAAAATAAATACTATACAATACCTAGAAACAGAAAATTTAAATTGCCTGTTTTTTATTTAAGAAAACAACCAATACAAACGCAAGACTTCAAAGCTTTTTAGTAACATCGAAGGAATATGCTTTGTACTTATAAATAAAGGCAACAATAGTATACCACTGTTCGAAACTCATAAATCGATAGAGATAAAAACAAATCCGGAATACAAACTAAAACTGAGGGAAACGCATCAAATATAAGAGGAGAACAACGACACAACAAAAACACAACATTAAAATGTAACACACACAGAAACGAACTATAATGTAACAATGGCCATTTTCCTGACTTGGTACAGGACATTTTAAGAAAAAAATGGTGGGTTGAACCTGGTTTTGTGGCATGCCAAACCTCCCGCTTTTATGGCAATGTTAAATATAACATTAAAATGACAACATTACATGACATGACTACAATATAAATAAATGGGAGAACATATAGGACAAAGAAACACACGAATTATAGCTAACAAAAGGTACTAGGTTTAAAATTTAATACGCCAGACGTGCGTCTCGTCCACACAAGACTAACCAATGACGATCAGATGAAAAAAGTTTGAAAGCCAAAACAAGTACAAAGCTGAAGAGCACCGAGGACCAAAACTTCCAAAAAGTTGCGCCTAACACGGCCAGGGTTTTCTGCTTGGGACAAGAACATCCTTATTATTTAGAATAATTTATACTTTTGCAAACAGTACGTTTTATAAAATGACTATATAATAGATATACATGATACAATCGAAGTGGGGACTAACTACAGAATAAAAACGGATACATTACATAAAACAACTTAATCCAACACATAAAAATACACAGCCGAGCTAGCCAAAGCCTCAACGCACAAAGTGACGTCACATTTGAAATTCTAAAAAAAACACACAAAGTGACGTCACATTTGAATTTGTAAAAATATTTCCCAAAAATAAGATAGAATTAGGATTGATTCAAGATTAGATTTGTAATACTGACATTACATTTATTAATAACAATGAAAATTACAATACTATTAATATCAAATTGTGGTAGTAATTAGATAATTAATTGTATTATCTAGCTATGTCGGTGTTTCTTCTGAATCAAACTGTAAACCAAATATATCGTATAAATTTCGTTGAACCAAACTAAAATCTAATAAATGAAGGGGGTGATTAATTATCTTTACCATAACACACGAATATAACAGAAAAGACGTTAAGACATTTGACAAAATCCGACGAGAATAACAAATATAACATCAAAATAAAATACATGAATTTGGGATAGAAAAGTACCGTGACACGTCTTATAGCAATGCGGTTTCACACTCAGTAGATGGTTTATAAAGATATGATAAATATAACGAATGGGTTCCTGTCATACTACATTTTAGTCTGGTATTTGTGATATGTTTTTACAAGTTATAGACATAAAGTTATTTGCCGATCTACAAAAAGTAGGGTAACATTGGTTTCATTCAAAATTCGAATGCAGAGATAATGTATTGGAACATACGAAATAAAAAAAATATCAGTCCTTGGATGGTGTAAACTTCCCACTAACACCATTACACCATACACCCTGTGCCATTACACCATACACGTTAAACCTTTGCACCATACACCTTACACATTACACCATAAGGCAATTTAATTTCAAATAAAGCGTGCGACTACAAAATTATTTATTTATTTTAAAAAAACGAATTTTGATCACAATATTGTAAATTAATGTATAAAATTAAAAGAAATCAGTTCTTATCAATATTTTTAGTTTTAAATGTCGTACACCATTCCTGATCGCACGTTACACCATTACACCATCCCCCTTACACCATACACCATAGTACCATACACCTTCTACCATTGCACCATATGCCATACACCATTACACCATACACGTTTTTTTCGGAAGTTTACACCATCCAAGGGCTGTAACACAAGCTTTGTGACATAAGAGAGTACTTCTCAGTAAGTATATGAATAAGTTAAGAGAAAGCTTTAACGCAATCTGTATAATCTAATATGTTTTTATTTATTTTGTAGATTGTCATCATGGACAGTAGATAATGCAAATTGCAGCAGCCTACGTGCAAAGTTTAATGACAATGCATGATGTTCCTGTATCAAAAATAAAATTTGCTGCATTTTTACTGATCATAAATGAATGTGTCGTCTTTTTTATTTAACACACCAGGAAAAAATGTTTTCTGCTTTTACGTTATGTTCGTTTTATACTTCGACGAATCATAACAAAATAGATGTAAGAAGATGTGGTATGAGTGCCAATGAGACAACTCTCCATCCAAGTCAAAATTTATAAAAGTAAACCATTATAGGTCAAAGTACGGTCTTCAAAATGTCTATATTGATAAAAGATCAGGAATACACCTATTTCTAATGTAACTTTCAATGCTGACGAATTAACTAAATAATTTGGCTACCTTTTTCGGTGAGCAGTTTATTAGGTCTTTCCACTTTTCCGTGGAAATACCTTTTAAAATTTGCTTTTGTTCTTCCCCCTAATTTATTTCTTGCGCTGTATTGATGTTTCAGGAGATGTCGCTTAAATATTTTTATATGATATTGTACAGTCTATACGCTTTTGGAACTGATCTTGTTTAACAGAACACTTTTCTTTGTAAGATATATTTCCCCGAACACTGTTTTTCTTGTTATGACTACTCCTTCACAACCATAAAATATAGCGACAAATTAATTTTTCCAAATTGCTCGTTATATTCTCAGAATGTATAGAAACCATATATTTTTGGAATCAACGCACAGTTAGCTATCATCTGACACTAGAAATGATATTTTTAATTCGATTTTAATATTTTCATATCAGAATACATGGTTTTTTGGTGGAAAGACCTTCAATTGTTCACTGAACATTTTGTTTTTAATCATTGTCAGATTTTCTCAGATTTTCTTGATATGAAATCATATAAGAAATAATGTGACGGGGAAATAAATATCCTTATCTGGTAAGGTGAAGAAAAATATTGTCCGAGACAGCAAGAAAATTAATACTTTCTTTAATTAAATGCAGGAAATAATTTTGTACGAAAGAGAGAAAACATTTTTGCACAGTTAGATGGCCTAGAAACAGGGTATCAGAAATTCAAATTGTACCGTTTTAAATATGTGGTTCAGGATTCGCTTTTAAGCATCATAATCTTTTACATGCACTCGTTTTTTTCGTATGAAACGGGCTAGTTTAAATATACGTTAAACAAAAATGGCCATTTCGATATATACTGAACAACAAATTTATAAAGACATGCTTATTTTATTTTAATCGAATGTAAACCATTGTTGGTGTAGATTACCCAGCACTATCCTAACCCTTTACTTGTGTTCGAAAAATGCTGCATTTACTGAAAAGTGACTATACAAATGTTGATCAACTGCGAGCGGAACGTATACATTTATCTATTTTACTGCAAGAAAAATATTCGAATATTCTAGTAAACACAAATTTCGAGAAGGTTCACCGTTTTGGTGTTCAATCATAAAATATTATTCATATGAACTATGATTGTGATAATGTTTAGCGCCATTTGAAAAATAAGAAGATGTCAAAAAGGGGATCAAAAGTCGTCCTTGCAACAAATAGTCCAAAGAGGAAGAGACGATAAGACGGTGTACAACATAATACACAGAAAGCCGTTGATTAATCAGCATACATCCTACCATACAAGAAGGTGAACTGCGAGGCACTTAAAGGAGGGTCTGATTTGGGGTCCTTCATTTTTGTATTCTTTAATTTAAGGCCATTTTTCTCTAATCTTTATACTTTTTGTCCATTATTATCTATTCTTTATATTTATGCACCTCATTATTCGTGTTATTCTCTAATTTTTATATTTGTTTGTCCATTTGTTTCTATTCTGTAACCCAATCCGCACCTTCATAAAGGATAAGCAGTTCCTGTTAATTTATAACACCAGTTATGTAACAACTAATAAAATGCGGCGATTTATAATGGACATGTGGTTAAAGGCATCATATGAAAAAGATCGAAATATGCATACTTCATGTTTAAATTTTAACCATTACCTACTTCAAAAATAATTGCTACATGTTATTCTCTATCCCCAATACACAGGGGCGGATTCAGGCTGGTGTTCAGAGTACATGCGCTACAACAAAATAGGAAAAATTATCATTTTTGCAATTAAAAATACCGTCATAAAAGAAATTACTAGGGTCATGCTTCGAATTCTTCACCTAACCCTAAAATCCTGGACCCGCCCCTGATACCTGACCGGATCAATACAGCTGCAACTGTTTCCGAATAGGTAATAGACAAATATATTATCAACAGAAAAAAATCACAATACACTTGGTTGAAGCAAAACCAACATGAACCCAACTTAAGAATTTTTTAAAGGCTGCATATGATTCGTCTCTTTCTTTGTTGATGAAACGTATGTGCCATTAAGGATAAATCACTGAATGGGAAGACATTTGAAGATTTAATATAAAATGAAAACGCATCATTCAGTAACTGGTATTGACAAAGACGTCAATGAGATAGCAAGTGCATTTGGTGTTCCATTTATAAAGAAAATGAGATGTGGAATTGCTTGGGATTTTTGCAAGCACATCGATTTACCCTGACTGTCGCCAGTCATTCACACGTACTTTATCAACATTAACAAGCTAAAACAATCAAAAAGATCACATGATATTAGAATTAATCGTTAGAACTCATAAGCGATACTATGATAATAATTTGATACGACAGACTCACAAATAAAATACAGACATAAAAAGTAAAAAACAAAAAAACTCTTGGTGAAGGGGACCTCAAAGTTAAATTTTTTTCAACCTTATTATATGTTTAGTTTGTTTTCCATCATAATGTAACATTGTTTAATTATTTTACATTCTACTCCTTGAGTATTAAAATATGAAATGTTCTTATTTGAATTAGGAAACGGATTACTATAAGTTAACAGCTTGCTTCCGGATCCTACTTATTATTCAATTGTAATTATATGTTAATGCCAAATTGTGTACATTATCTAACTTGAATTTAATTAATAAAATATGTTTACACTAAGTAAGATAAAAATAAAGACCGGGAAAGTTATCCAACAAAGAATCTTCTAGCTGTTAATTATTTTATCAATACGACTTCTAAAAAAATTGAATGAAGAAGTGCATAATTTCTTGTCTAAACATGTTATTTTTTTAATTTTATCTTGTGTGCAGAACACATATTTGTTAGACGCCGAGGTGTCACAGAACTTAGCAGCATAGCATATACTTTATGCTGGCTATGAGGACAAAACACTTGCTATTGTCCGAATTATACAAATGGAACAGATTTCGAGACAACGCAATGTTATTTTCTTTATACTACAACTCTTACAACTTTTCCAAAATGAAATATTTTGGGTAAACCGTCAATTTTGAATTTGAAACTGGCGACGTATTAACCGGCCTTAGAGTGCCGCGTTTTTTTGTTGTTGTTGGTAAAATACCGCGAACCCATATCCTTTGTCATAAAAAGTAAAATAAAAATACCGAACTCCAAGGAAAATTCAAAAATGAAAGTCCTTCATCTAAAGGCAAAATCAAAAGCTCAAATACATCAAACGAATGGAAACAACTGTCATATTACTGACTTGGTACAAGTATTTCCTTATGTAGGAAATGGTGGATGAAACCTGGTTTAATAACTACCTAAACCTTTCACTTGTATGACAGTTGTTTAGAATTCTATCATATTGGCAACAATGTGTGAGCAAAACAAACCGACATGATAGGTAAAAATGTCAAAAATTGGGGTACAGCAGACAACATTGTGTTATTATCTTAATTACTGTAAAAACAAATAACTATTTCAACACAAACACATAAAATGGCACAAAGACACTCTATAGACAAAGTACATAACAAAAAATGAAAGACAGGAACACAAAAATAACCATAGCACAATACCACAATGGCGGGATGTATAAATACCGAGCCACGCCAAAAGTGTATTAACAAAAATGAATTCAACAGTAAAGGTTAAAAATATACGAAGCAAAGACAAAAAAACACAACCCACTATAACACGTAATTAGGATGATACACAACGTCAATACCTAGAATCTATTCTTCAAGACTGTTATGATATTGTAATTATCATGTTTATTTATCTTGGCCTAATTTGTTTTGTGTGGCCTAATAAGATGTTTACATAATTGGGTTATAGTTGTTTACAAAATAATGTAATAATTGTGCAGTTTAGAAATCACAAGAACAATCATAGATACTGATGGAATGATTAGAACTTTCTATTTGACTTGCATAATAATTTCCGGAATGATCATAATCTACGATGCGTAATTCAAACTTCTACTGTAATCTAGAAGTTTCTCTTCTAAAGTTTTCAAGTAGTTTCCCTTCTAAAGTATACAGCTACTTAGATCCATCAGTATAGGAAAATACAAAGCGCTACTCATCCACAAAGACCAAATTGTAGTAAATCCTTATGCTAAATGCAACAAGTGTTTACAGACGGGACACACACAAGAGACCTGTGACAATGACTGGGTGTGCAACTCCTGTGGCAAATCCGGTCATAAAGCCAAAGAATGTCAACAACCGATGGACGATCCAGCAGCAGATCAAGATCAGAATGGTGATGTTCCTGATAGTGTACCTGAAGCTGCTAACGTTGATAACGTTCAAGATGAAACTAAAGATAAGCAACCTGCAAGTGAAAGTAGTGATGATTCAAATGATGATAGCGAAGATGATGAACAACAATTAGTAGTCTTAAAAGAACGTAAACAAATTACTACGAACAAAGAGCAGACAAACAAAAAAGACAAAAAGACAAATAAAAAAAAATCAAACAAAAATAAATCAAACAAACAAAATCTGCCCAAGTCAGCTTCTGGACCCATGGATCACTATATGAACTTTAAAGATCCTAAAACACCAAGCCAATCAACTGGGAAAAGGCAAGCAACAACACCGAACGATGAATTACATAAACGAGTAGTAGAGCCGACAAAACAGAAGACAAATCCCTAACCAGTGACCTAGTTAACTTTAATGTACAGTAGTGTGTTTTTCAATGCACAGTTTTTGTGCATATGTATATATGTTAGTTATATTTTTATCTTAACTGAAAAATGTGAAAAAAATAATTCATTGTGTGATACAATAATATTTGATTGTATACACTCTGTAAGGAAAAATATATTAAATGTTGATATGAAATATTTTATTATGATTATCATGAAAACAAATGAACATGATCAAATAGTTGATCCATTGAAAGTTATTATCATCTTTTTATAAACCAAGAATCAATTCAAAACATGTGTAAATCCCAATCTGAATGGTTCCAGTATGATTGGTAAATTGATTAACTGTAGCTGCGTTCCACATCACTTAGTTGATGAAATCACTTCCTTGAAAATAAAATCCATGTTAATAAATGTCTCAATTCCTCACATACATGTACCAGGAATTACTTTAAAACTGAACAAGATCGGCCATATACATGTACATTATCTCACTTAGTTCACCTGGAAACAATTAGTATCAATTTCAAAGATTGGCATATCAAAAACACCACTATTGCCTTAGGTACCAAAAAAATGAAAATTAGTTCCTTCTATATAGTTCATGTATTTTTTGTACAAGCTACTTCCACATCCATGGTGATTGCCACTCTAAAATACCTGAAAAGAATTGAAACATATGTAAATAAAAGTTATTTGTTTGTTCTTTTACAATATAGTTTATATCAAACGCACACATCAATAAACAACTATTTAAGTAGGTCAATCAATGTAGTCGTCAATGTAAACATGTATCGTCTGTCAAACACAAAATATCTGCAACTATATTTAAATGTTCAAGAATATTTTCTCTTTTTAATTTGCATTATCGTCATACATGTGACATACCTAACTAAAAACAGTATAACTACAGTTATATTCATGCAGACCCTATTCCAAAAATCCACAAATATCTCGGTTTTCACCGAATCTAAAAATAGATTACTCGATAAAACAATTCAGAGATCGATGGGAATCATGATAGCGTCTTTCCTGATTATTGGAAAAGTGTATAGTTATTTGAATGATATATTTGTATATTTAAATACACTTAAGCTTTGTTATTCTTATATTAGATACATAGTATTGATATGTAAACAAACAAAATTTAGCTCGAAAGTGGTTAGCATAATCAAATCTGTTATTTATTTTATGTTACACTGTAATAATGGTCATTTCTTACAACTATCCTTCTTTATAATGATATTTTTATTACTATAATGTGTCTTTGAAAAAAAGAAGTTAACAGTGCATTTAACCTTGTGTATATACAAACATGTAAAGAATGTAATAAGGCATGTTGTTCTAATAATAGTCTCATTAAAATGTACTATTGGGTGGGTTATTACACTAATTATGAGTACCATAATTGTACAGTTACATTTTATGTATAAAAGTGAACAGTTCCTAGGTAAAAACAATGAGTGACAATATACATATTATATCCTTAAACTGTCAAGGTTTAGGACAGAAAGAGAAAAGAGAGAGATCATATTTGTGGAATAAACATCAAAAATGTAATATATTATTTATACAAGAATCCCATCTAATAGAGAAAAATGAACATATTATTAATAGTGAAGTAAAAGGTAAATTTTTTCATAGCTATGGAAGTTCCAAATCCAGAGGCGTTTCAATAATGATTAAAGACAGTTTAAATTATAAACTAATAAATGAAGTTAAAGATAATGATGGGAGAATTATTTTGATCAACATTGAAGTTAACGATAACATTTTTACCTTGATAAATGTATATGCCCCCAACATTCATACTAACAGAAATAATTTTTTTAAAAGCGTAAATAACATCATAGAAAATAATCGCTTAGGTATCTTAATTTTAGGAGGGGACATGAATGAAACCCTATTAAAGATAGATAGGAAATCAAATAGCTCTCATAAATACTACAAACCAGTAAATAGTCTTAAACAGCTCATTAAAAAAAACCAAATTAATAGATATATGGAGGGAAATAAATCCAAACAAAATTCAATTTACATGGAGAAGGAAAAACAATACGAATATAACAAGTAGAATAGACTTCTTTTTGATCAGTCCAGACATAAGACCACACGTAATCAATTCTGCTATGATATCACATACTGATCACCAAGCCATTTCGTTAAAAATAAGACAAAATCCCCATGGCACAGGAAGAGGTTTCTTTAAAATAAATAATAGTATTTTAATAGATGATAATTATAAAAACCATATAAACAACCTTATTTTAAAATATAAAGAAAAGGCACTTACCAGAGATTCTAGAGATTTTTGGGATATCTTCAAATCTGAAGTAAGGGACATAACTGAAATGTATTGTAAATACAAGTCATCTGAAAAGAAAAATAAAATAAAAGATTTAGAAATGAACTTACAAAGAATAAATAATAAAATTAATCCTTCAAAAGAAACTAAAGATGAAATAGAAAAAATTGAAAAAAATCTAGAAAATCTTTATAAAAATGAAGTTAAAGGTGCACAAGTAAGATTCAGAGTCAAATGGTTAGAAGAAGGGGAAAAAACACAAAATTCTTTTTAGGTTTAGAAAAATCAAGACAAACAAAAAAAATATTTCGGCACTGAAAGATAAGCAAGACAAAATCATAACAGAGCCATCAGAAATTTTAAATTTAGAAAAATGTTACTATGAAAATTTATATAAAAGTACAAATCCAGATGTTAATAATATTAAGCAATATGTTGAAGAAACAAAAATAGATCATAAATTAACTGATAACGAGAAAAGCTCTCTAGGCAGCAACATCTCAATAGAAGAATCACAGAAGCCATTTTTAATATGAAGCTAAACAAATCACCAGGTATAGATGGTCTAAGTGTTGAATTGTATCGCGCATTCTGGGATAATATAAAAGAACTAGCTGTAGAAGTTTTCAATAAGTGTTATGAGAAAGAAGAATTAACAAAATTACAAAAAATAGGAATAGTATCTTTATTGTACAAAAAAATGACCCACTATCCCTAGACAATTATAGACCTATAACTCTACTAAATGTAGACACCGAATTAATAGCCTATACTTTAGCCCAACGGTTAAAACCTGTTTTATCGAAAATAATAAATAGTGATCAGAATGGATATGTAAAAAAAAGGTACATTGGTTTCAATATCCGACAAATTCAAGATATCATAGATTACTCTGAAACTTTTAATATAGATGGTGCTTTATTATTTATAGATTTTTCAAAAGCTTTTGATGCGTTAGATTGGTCATTTATGTATGAAGCTCTTTTAAAATTTGGTCTCCCGCATTCGTTTATTAAATGGGTTAAAACTTTATATAATGGTGTCAAAGGTTGTATGCTCAATAATGGGTGGATTTCTAAAACCTATAGCATCTTGCGTGGTATTAAACAAGGGTGTTCCTTGAGTTCGATTATTTTTGTTATAGCTGTAGAGATTCTGGCATGTAGAATAAGACAAGATACAGGTATTAAAACACATAGTCTTAAAATCTCACAGCTTGCAGATGATACTACACTTTTTCTTAAATCAAAACAAGAAATAAGCCTGGCATTAAATTTAATTGAAGAATTTGGAACTCTCTTTTGGTCTTAATAAATCAAAAACTAAAGGAATATGGCTAGATAAATTAAAACATTCTAAAGATAAATATGAAAACATTAGTTGGAATAAAAGCCCCATTAAAAGTTTAGGTGTATATTTTGGAACTAATAAAGTTGAATGCAATAAATTAAACACAGAAAATATTTTGAGGAAGTCAGAAAAAGCAATTTCAAATTGAAAGAAAAGAAAGCTTACAATGATTGGGCGAATAACAGTAATAAACATTAATTATACCAAACATAACCTTTTTAGCATCAGTAACCAATTTATCGAGAGACTTTCTAACACAATTTAAAAAACTAATATTTAACTATATATGGCAAAACAAAAATGAGAAAATCAAGACATCTACGCTATGTAATGATTATCTGGAAGGAGGTTTAAAAATCATTGATATAGATAGTTATATAACATCAATTCATATATCTTGGGTTAAAAGGTTAACAACAGAAGAATTTTCAAATTGGAAGGTTATACCTTTATATTACTTTAACAAATTTGGAGCTAACTTCGCTCTATTTAACACGGTCCGGTATGCGGTTCGATAAAATTGCTCCCCTTGTTTATTTCGCTCTCCTGTCAAATCATGTAATTTCGCTACCTCCAATGGTAGACGCGACAACGATGGGTGTCGTCAGGACAGGTACGATTAAAGGAATCAGTTAGGAATTAGACGATCCCCATTGGTATAGGTGAGTTGTTTAATAGTTGTTGCTTTAGGATACATGCATGTTTTAGATTAAATTCATAATCAGGAATAGCTGGAAGGGAAAGAAACGTGTTGCAACGAGAACCCGGAAACCGATGGTAGAAAATTTAAAAAAAATCTAGAGACGATCGTTCTGAGTGTGCCACCTACACATTCAAACATGTACACAACCACAGTATCCCCTATATATCTAATGTGTTTTCATAATTATGTGATATAGGGCAAAAAAAGGTAGCAGTTTTTTGTGTCTTGTTGTTAAGCATTTCCAGGGGAGATAATGTTATTTTTTACGGGTGTGTTTGATAGGTTTGTTACACTGTAACATTATATAATACACACTCATAAAGTTGCTAGAAAGCGCCTCTCACACACAATTAACTTAATTTCAATTATTCTATTTACCGGGTTATTGTAGGCCTATAATATAAGACTTCGGAGGTTCATATCATTTACATTCAACGTTTTATATCGGATTTTTTTTTTACTTTCAGTGTTGAATATAAGACTTCGGAGGTTCATATCATTTACATTCAACGTTTTTATCGGAAAAAAAATTCCGATAAAAACGTTGAATGTAAATGATATGAACCTCCGAATTCTTATATTATAGGACTACTGGTTATTGGTTCTTTATCCTTACTAAATGTTTTTGTGGTGTATATAACAAAAAAAAAAAGGGGGGGGGGTGCTTTAAAAACACCGAAATACCTTAACAATCCTACAATACCTGTTTACAGAATAAGAGAGATATTTCGTATTCTAAACCTAACTTTTCTCACATATTTGTTAGATATGTTGAAAATATAGCCAAATGTTAAATACGTATATCCATCCCCTCTTTTTCAATTCATTAGTTAAACAGACAGCTCTAAATAATAGGCAAAAACCGAACATTGATAATTTAGCTAACAATGAATTCAGTACATTTTTTCAACAAATAAAGACCAATGGAAACATTTGATATGATTTGAAATCATGGTCAATTAAGTAGGATCTTGTGGTTTCGTAGACATTAATGATAATTCAACATTTTCTTTTTATATATTTCTTAATTTCATATACTAGTATATATCATAACATGTATATATTTTGTGATGCATCTGATGTATAAATCCAGTGGCAGATCCGGGGAAGAGTCCTGTGTTCAGATCCGTTTGTATGGGGAACATGTGGTTGGAACCCCCGCTTTAATTGCTTGTTTGATTTTTTTTTTGCAGTGTCGAAAAGGATGATAGACAGTAGTTTTATCAAGAAGTTATGGAGATTGTTCCCGAATAGATTCCTTAACATCACAGAGTATAAGAGACTTATGAGCCTCGTCTAGTGCAAGCAACTGACATGCCTTACCTGTTACGCTGACAGAAAAGCCCCTACTTTGAAAGCACGTTTAAATGTTGTGTGGAAGTTCTGCTATACATCTTACAGTCAGATGTCTTGGAATTATTCTAAAGTACATATGCCGACCAAAGGCATGGAACAGAGGGGAGAGGTTTTAAAGTGATGCTAATCTGAGATTCCAATTTGAACTATAGAAAGCAATATATAAAGATATGTAGGAGAAATAATCTATATGAATAAAATTATCCCACAATAGGAACTGTCTTCTTTTTCCATACAGAATTTGTCAAATTTATCCATAACAGAAGGGATGTTAATGTTTCCTTCATATATTTGTAATACTGATGGTAATTCAGATGCACAGTTGTTTTTCTTCTGCTTCATATATTTATTAACACAAGCTTTATTTTTTGTGATATAATTGCTGAGATGATATAGCAGTGCCATTGGTTTCTCCTCTCTCTTTGTTCAAAGATCTTCATCATCTGAACTCTTTTTTTTTAGATTGGAGTTCTGTTCAAGAACAGTTAAAAGAACATATGCTTCATTTTCGTTATCTTTTTAAGACCAGCATCATGATCAAAATAAATTTTTAAAATAAAACAGGCGGTACATTCTATAAAATATGCCAGTCAACCGGAAATGTTAACACACAAAAAAGGTCTTCAGTATATTCATTTTTAAACTTACAAAATATGTCGAAGATTTTAGCATCCCCAACAATTACCATGTGTTTTGAATTTTTGATTTGTCAATATCAAGCAAATTGTCGATATTTTCCAAAACATGATAATAGTTCCGTTTTTATTATTAACAACAAAGGACTTACTCTTGTACATAAAACTGTAACAGATTATCAAAGACTGTCTACAAGCCGCTGTTCTTTTAAGCACCGTGTTAGCGACGGCTTGGTTGATTGTAAGTGTTGGGTGCAGAGACTGAAATATTTGTCTTTAAATAATCAGACTTGAGACAATAACATTGAGGTAAGTATGTGTAAGGACAACGTTTTCAAGGTTGGTTTGAACAGTGCGAAGGTCGTCTTGGAATGTAGAAAAAAGATAATGAAAGTTTTTGTGCTGGTTATTTACATAAGGGAACGACCATTTTACTTCAAAAGGTGAAAAAGGGGAGGGGTAAGATTTATTCCAAAACAAATATCGTCTGATCCCCAATTCGATGGAAAAAATATTGTTGTCAGGCAAAATTTATAACCCAAAAAATATTATGAATTCTGATTTCCCCATACCTTATAATGTTAAATTTTGAAAAAAAAAATTATTTGATTGATGGAGGCGGAAATAAAATGTTCGAGCTCAGACAAGAAAACCATACCCTCTTTGAAGTTAAATGGTTGCTTCCTTGTTGAGGGATTGTTTCCTGGCTTGTTTTGATAGAGTATTGTTGCATGTTTCACAGATGTTGCTTTCTTCTGATAAATAAAGATATTTTTCCTCTTGATTGCAAGCAAATAATTAGTATAACGTCAAAGTCGGAAATTTGACGAAGATCGCGTTGGCGGGCGATTTTCTCAGACCAATGTGGCATACTACATGTTATTGACAAGAAATGTATCGTGTCCCGCGATCGTTTACAACGCGATTCGCAAAGGAAAACTTTGGTGGGATTAGTTGGCGACTCAATAATATGTTCCTCCATAACTTCCAAAAACTTTGGCATATAAAGTATTTCAAGGTTATGTTGTCCGATGTTTACACATTACTAATGGATGTCTTTTTTTTTGTCTCTTACATGGTGGCTTTCCTGAAATAATTTCGCCATTTTTATATTGCATACATTGCAGATACAATCATCCGACCGTATGTTAAACATACTGTTAGACCAAATTGAAGATAATCTGAGGGTTTGCATGAGTTATGGTAACACCGCCAATAATTGGTTGACTAACATTTCACGCACAGTAATCATTTGTGTTTAGATTTGAAGTTCATCATACTTTGGGTTAATACGTAAAAGATTTTTGTTGACTACTTCATGAAACACAAATGCAATTTCAAGACTTAATTTTTAAATTATCCTTGACATAATCTTTTCAAAAACAATACTAATTATGGGGCACTAGTAGTGACATTGTTAGCTCTAAATAGGACCCCAAAAGTTTGAACAAGAATGAAAACATGCTAGAGTAATACATATGTATGTGTAGTACATGAAATATGAAGACACTCGTGTACTACGAGTAGTTGTAATAGTGAGCATGTATGAGAAAAACTGAAATTATAGCGAGCCACCGTATAAGGTAAAAACTTATATTAGTGAGTCCTTATGCAAATAACTTTAATATTCTTGAATCTGTTTCTGAGTTGTGAAGAACTAACATACAACTAACAGTAGGACAGTTATTTAAGTAAAGTACTATAATACAATCGAGTCCTTATGCGAAGAACTATAATGACAAAAAAAACCCAACTGCAATCAACAAATAAGAGGCAAAGAGTCACAAGAAATAACATAGCCAAAACATGACACCAAAGAAATAAGACGCAAACTAAATTATAAGATCAATATAAGATGTATAAAACATAATTCCGAACACAAACAAGAGGAATACAACGATATAAATCTATGCTACCCCAAAAACTCAACTTGACAATGATCAACCAATCCGGGTTACCGCATAACTAAGGTGTAACAAAATGTGTAACAAAACTTTTTAAATAATACAGAAATTATGACTGTCGGATTAATTGTTATTGTTTATGAAAAAAAACATGTCAAACATGCAAATATTATTTTTAAATAATATTTTTAATCACTAAAAAGTCATGTGATGTTACATATATAGGACGGGGTGTGTTCGTTGCGTTAATCAATGAGGAAAACCCCGCCATTTAACACCCAACTTTGAAATTGCGTACAAATATCAAATTTAGGTGTGCCACTTTGGGAATGGTCTTAACCGATTGATAATTCATTTTTCAATATTCATAATTTTTCCCAGATTTTTTCTATGTCGGGCAAAAAAAAGTAGCAGTTTATAAGGAGACCCCCTAATTGACGTAACAACTTGACTTATGGTCGTTTTAAAAACGATTGTTTGCAAGTTGCATTGTTAACAGTTGTACAATATGAAAATTTGTTAACGTGAATGCAAATATTCATAATGTTTTTACGGAAAGTAACTTTTGTGTCATCTTGACAACCGTACACAAAGCTCATTTCACTTTTCTACCTTCTAAACACAATTCAAGAGTTCGAATTCTTTTGTTGTTTTTAAACCGCATACCGGACTGAACATGAACCCTGAAAATATATATGACATACCAAATTTAAAAAAATCTATGCCAGAATTTTATTTAGAAATATTAAAAAGCTGGTATAAAGTACATAATAGTTCCAAGATAAGCAAGGGGTTAAATTTCAAAAGTGTAAGACAGCAATTCATTTGGGGTAATCAATCAATTAAATTAAATGGTAAAAGTCTTGTTTTTCCAAACTGGATAGAAAGTGACATTTTTTTTATTAATGATATCATAGATAAACAAGGTAGTATCTCCCAAAAAGTAATCTTAAATAAATTGAAAGAAAAATCAAACTGGATAGCAGAATTTTCTAAACTTAAATCTGCAATCAAAAAGGAATGGAAAATCATGTTAAAATCAAATCAATCAATTTCAACTAAAGTTCAAATAGACAGAAATCTTTACTTAGAAGCGAAAAACAAAGCCAAAACAATTTGCATTGAAAAATCAAAAGCTAAAGATATATATAATTATATCAAAGGTATAGAAAGTGACACACCTATTGGCTTCATAAAATGGAAAAAAAATATTCAATCTAAATTCTTCAAATCATATACATGATATATTAAACTTTACATTTCACCAGTTAAATGATAACAAACTAAAAAATGTTTAGGTGGAAATTGATCAATTATATATAAACATGTAAGCAACTGCTTTATCAATGGAAAATAATGAAGGATAATCAATGTCATATATGTCACCAAGTAGAAAATTATGATCATTTTTTTAAAGAGTGTGATTTTTTACAAGAATTTTGGATTAAAGTTGGGTTGCTACTTGATAAAATAAAAATAGGTACACATATTTTATCAATGCAAAATTTAATACTTGGATACAAAATTCATGACAGTTCATATTTTGATATTAATGTGTTGTTAACAATAGTTGTATTTGCTGTTTACAAAAGTAATTATGCATCAGAGTTAAAACACAAGTACATAGATGTATATAGTGTTTTTAAATTAATTCATAGAATGGTATGAAAATAGTATACTCTTAGAAAGAAAATGTAGTAAATTTTTGAAAGATACATTTAAATATATCTAATTTAAGTAATTAACCGCAATGTAATTCAATAGGAGAGGTGTGCAAGTACTCATGATTGAGTAGTTGTGTGACAGGGAGTGTGAGTGTGCAAGTTTTGTGACCATGTTTTTGAGTAGGTATATGTGTGTGTCTCTGTTTATGTGAAAGTTAAGACATTATACTCGTAGAGCAACACTATGTTTTTCATTTTTTTTTTATGTATACTGTTTCTCTGTTTACACGAAACGATTGGCAATACTTTATACAAAGTATCAACAAAAACTCATTCCATATCATGTTATAAACTTACCATCAGAATGTCATCAATGATTGATATATACTCATAATGCTTCAAGTTTTCAGTATTCTGTAGCGTGTACAAGTTATCGTTAAAGAAAACAAAACAGTTATTTCATTAAATTTAAAACTTACCAAATAAGTTAAGAATATTCCAACACACAAGAATGAATAAAATACACGTGTTCGAGATACATAATAAACATCTATACTACGTGATATACAATTAAAATAAGTAGAAAAACGTAAACAGAGAGAACGTGTGTTTTCCGGATTTGTCGCTATGCAGATTTTGTAAACTATATCGATTGTAATATTCTATTAACCACTTTTGAAACTTATAATAAGTTTATCTTGTGAATCCCGTGGTTCATTTGATAATTCACACACAGGGATAAACCTATTTGGGATAGTTGTAACTTTTAGGGTATTTGTTAACAACCAATTGTGCAATAAACTGAATAATTATTAAAAAAAAAACTATTAAAAGTTAGTTAATCAAAATCACTGCATGACATAAGGCACGTATTCAAACCTTACAATTCATTAAAAGCAACATGCACAATGATTTTTCTTAAAACTAATCAGGAACGATAATCAGGTTTCTGAAAAGTAGCAGGGTTAAATATTTTTTTTATTTAAGTCTCAATCCTAACCATTCTAATCACTCAGTTGACTAACAAACTAACAAAAAAATCAAAGCGGAAGGGCACTTTCATGTTATAGAATAATAAAGGCTTTCTAAAAAAACATGAGTACAAACAAAAAATAATAAGCAAAACAATATCAGAAGGCAAATAACTACATCTCGTTTTTCAGACTTTTTAGACGGTCGCTTGAGAGCTTAACGTTTTGTAAGGGCTCATGTTTGTTGTTGAAGACCATATTTGACCTATAGATGATGTTTGTTAATTTAAAGTATTCCCGCCTCTCCTTTTTATTCAAACAGAAGCTCTTTCCTGGATTAATTTTAGGCTTCAGCATGAACAGTCAGATTAACAACATGTTAAGTCGAACATTTATAAAAATATCTGGAGAAAAATACACTTTATTCATACTAGCTACTGTAGAAAATATAGTATTTGACACAAAAAGAGTTTACTTGGGGGTGGTGGTTGATACCCAATAGTGTTTCTTGCAAACTGACAATGAACGGTGATAGCTTACAGTGTGTAGGTATTATTGCCATAGCTGATATTTCAAAAATGATATTACTAGTATTTTATTATATAAACCAGTGCTACCGTATGGATGTTCTTTAGAAGACACTATCAGGTGTCGCTAATTTGGTCATAATAAAAAAAAACTATATTATAGATCCAAATGGCCTAAAAGGATCAACACGATACGCTTTAAAAAGATATTTTCAAAAACTACCTAACTAATCAAGGCAAAACTTGCTAGATATGTTCCATGTGTAATTGTTTTGGCTCTGATGAAAAGCTTTTGCTTGCTATCTGGTCAAAATATTTTCAGGTGTTCGATTCTTCATTCATGGAACCTGTAGATACGGACGCAACCATTATGGAATATCTTTGTCATGTGTCACCATGCATGGAGATGCAAGTTTTGTCGTTGTCACAATCCGATCGTCCTCTTTTTTTGTTTATATATCCATATATGATATGAATTTATACATATATATGTAGGACTTGGAGGTGCGATGGGTACGCTGAAGTGCAATCGTCATACTTGAGTGCGATGGTCACCCTGAAGTGCTATGGTCCGTTCGGTGATGTGCGATGGTTCGCGTGATGGCTATTTCAAAATCTACAGATGTTCAAAATCTACAGATGTTCAATATAAGTAGATTTTTGTAATAGTTGTATAAAAATTTGCATTCGTTATCACTACAAACCAGTAAAAGTCTGAAATGGCCTATATCTGTACTCGACTGTACTGATTTTTACTCGACCAGTCTGAATTGGTCTGAAATTTACTTGATAATACTCGACTGTAGTCTGAACCATACTTAACAGTCTGAACTTGTACTAGACCAGTACTTAACCACTTTATACGCGTCTGAACCATGCTCGACCTAGTCTGAACCATACTCGACCTAGTCTGAACCATACTCGACCAAGTCTGAACCATACTCGACCAAGTCTTAACCAACCTAGACCTATTTTTTGTATCTATCTATTGTATTTCATCAATTTAGGAACTGTTTTTAACAACAGCTATTTCCCCTGGCTAGAAATTTGAACAACAATTTGAAATTAAAAATGTATTCAATATAGCATTGAAACCAAAATTTCACAATAAACATAATATAACTTCATCACCATATTCATGAACACTTATATAAATACATATATATCACCTTTAAAATAAAAATAAAACAAGCTGATCAAATAATCTCAAAACTGAATTGTGACTAATATTTTCAATGTTATTCAAAATTTTTTGAATGTTTCAGATATATTTTATGGTTACTGGACAATTTTCACCATTAACTTAAGCCTCGTATAGATTTATGGTGTCAGTTGAGTTTAGTTAATAATGCAGTGAACATTTTTTTTATTAAAATATATATAAAATAGCATATAAAGCAACTTAATAAATTTAAAAAATGACACCTTTGTTTTGTTAAACCAAGAATTTAATATAATCATGATAATAGAACTTCCATAGTAATCCTGTGATAAACTTTTTAAAAAAGGAAATGTGTTCCAAAGTTAAAGTAAAATTTTATTTTAATTAAATTTAAATCATTTTTGTCAAAATTAAAGACATGGCATACAAGAAGCACTTTAATAAGGTTTAATTACCTCAGTACATGTGTGTTTTACAGGTAAAAAGAAAGCCCCATTTTTCTTAAACTCGTGTATTACTTATCTAGTGAATTCAAAAGGCCTTGCGATTTAAGTTTCACAGGATGTTGCAATTTTGAATGAATGTTATTTAGAATTTAATACTCTCTGACCAGGTGTGATCTTTTTCATGAGTTTGCCCCAAGCAGGAGGTATTACTTTATACTTCACCACTAATCAGAAGAACAATTTTATTAATTTCTCTAATTTTTAATCCCTTTTTGATATATATTGTATATAATATATCCCAAATTATAACAATAGATATATTTCTAAAATAAGGTTAAACAATTTCAGTGATTTTGTTGGCTGTTGTTACCTCATTAAAAAGATAATTATATAACTATTGTACATTTTTTGTATGTAACCATGAAACCTATGTAGTTTTTATTTAGGAATTTAGGAAAATTAATTTAAAAAAAAAAACACATGCCAAACAAGAAGCACCTTAATAAGGTTTAATTACCCTCAGTATAGGTGTGGTTTTTCGGTAAAAGAAAATCTTTTTTTAACAAAACTCTAAAACTTTAAAATTAATATAATTAAATTATTATTTAAGATAATTTCATTTAACTATCTCTTTTCGATAAATCTGTGAATCATGTAAGAATGTAAAAATCTGTTTTTATAATATATCTTTATTTTATTGTGGCTGTTGTCATGTCAGTCAAAAAGAAATTTATTTTAACAGTTAAAATTTAGAAAAAGTAGAGGTTATTTGGTCAAGTATGGTTCAGCAGACTGGTCGAGTATTGTTCAGACCTTTGGTCGAGTATGGTTTAGACTGAAAAAAATAGGTCGAGTACAGGTCGAGAATGGGATAAGACTGTTTCAGACTGGTCGAGTAATAGTTCAGACTATTTTCAATGGCAAAGATAAGGGTCAAGTACAAATCAGTACAGTCGAGTATGGTTAAGACTGGGGTCGAGTAATGTCGAGTAAAATTCAGACCAATTCAGACTGGTCGAGTAAAAATCAGTACAGTCGAGTACAGATATAGGCCATTTCAGACTTTTACTGGTTTGTAGTGCGTTATTGTCTATGTATGTCGTTATTTTTAGTTACAGTTGCATACTTAATGAGAGATCGTCTTCTTTGATTTTATGCACGTGAACACGCTTTTGCGTTAACGTTTTTTCTTTACTTGGTTTCTTTCATGAGTTCCACGTTTACCGTAATATCATAATACGATGATTCCATCTGCGGACTTGTATATGTACTTAGAGAATGACTTTGTATATTAAAAAAGAATCTTCTGTAGATTTAATCCGTTACAGAAGGTTACCTTTCCCCTCTGCACCAACTACCTGTTTTCCGTAGTGCTAAAAGTTTATTAGCCCCTTAATAACTTAGAGACCCAAAAACTGCTTATAACAAACCAATGGACTTCTACATCGAAACGCAAAGTAATGAAAAAAGTAAAATAAAAAAAGTACCGAACTCCAAGGAAAATTCAAATCGGAATATATAGTTAAGGAAGTTCATCGCGTGTCAGCGTTACCACCATCGCACTTCGGCGTAGCTTTCAACAAGATAGCGTCACAATGTCACCAGCGCACTTCAGCGTGATAGAAAACGCACTTCAGCGTCAAATCATCACACATGAGCGTGACCATCGCGGTTCAGAATCCTATATATTTACATATGGTAAGGAGGGGGTGTAATTCCAACTTCCCAAAAAATAAACGCTGACTCCGAAATTTCTTAGCAAATAAGGCATTCCTTCTCGGATACCCAAAAATAAATGAATCGTTACTTTCCAAGACCCGATAAGTGTAATTCCCAAATCGCCGCAAAAATAAGGCCCACACACGATGCAACGAAAAAGGTCATTCCGCCCCTCATATATAGTATGTGTTTTGCTTACTTTTTATTATAATTTATTTCAGTAAACTGTACATGATGCATAAATTCAATCACAAACCGTAAAAAAATTAATATCGGAGGAAAACAAATAATATACTTAAACATTGGTACAACATTTGTACAGATATTCATGAATCCAAATGTTATTAAGCTATATTATGAATAATTTTGACAAGATACTACATTTTAATAGAACTTTGTATTTAAGTACTGAATCACGTCTGCTTATAAACATAAGTATCAAAGGTACTAGTAACATGCATATTCAGAAAAAAACATGCATTTCATTGGGAACCAACTTTGCTCCTTTTCTTGTCGACTTGTTCCTTTATTTATACGAGACTGACTTCATACAGGAACTTCTTAGGAAGAAAGAAAAGAAGTTAGCAGCATCCTTTAACTGTACTTTCCGCTATATGAATGATGTTCTCTCACTAAATAACTCACAATTTGGTGACTATGTTGAACGCATCTATCCCATCGAACTTGAGATAAAGGATACAACAGATACAGTGAAGGCTGCCTCATATCTTGACTTACATCTAGAAATTGACAATGAGGGCCGGTTGAAATCAAAAGTTTATGACAAAAAGGATGATTTTAGCTTCCCAATTGTGCACTTTCCATTTCTATGTAACAACATTCAAGCAGCGTCTGCATACGGAATATATATCTCCCAGTTAATACGATATTCCAGGGCTTGTATTTCCTATCATGATTTCCTTGATAGTGGGTTGCTACTCACAAGGAAGCTATTAAACCAAGAGTTTCAAGTGGTAAACATGACGTTATCCCTTCGTAAATTTTACGCACGCAATCACGAGTTGGCTGACCGTTATGGAATATCCGTTTCACAGATGATAGTGGATATGTTCCAAATTTCGTAACTTCCATCCCATCCCCTTTTCCCCGAACGTCATCTACCGAAATAAGGTTTCTACTAATATGAGCAACACGACGGATGCCACATATAATGCAGGATCTGCTTGCCCTTCCGAAGCACCTGAGATCACCCCCAGTTTTTAGTTGGTTCGTGTTGCTCAGTCTTTAGTTTTCCATGTTGTGTTTTGTGTACTGGTGTTTGTCTGTTTGTCTTTTTCTTTTTTAGCCATGGCGTTGTCAGTTTACTTTCAACTTATGAGTTTGAATGTCCTATTGGTATATTTCGCCTCTCTTTTACATAAATACATCCTGCTTGGAATTGGCATACAGACTGAAACTTACTTCTGACAAGCTACAGCACAAATGCATGTTATAGTCCTAATAAAGACGTACCCCGGAACGACAAATCTTTGCTATAAACTCCTGCACAAAAGTAAATCAACAAATAACTAGCATGTTACCTTCTTATAGAAAAAAAAAACACTGTTTAATTCGAAGATGAGGACAATCTTTCAATTGGGAATGACAAATACTGGTTTTACTACGAGAACCAGTTATATGAGACATAAGTCTAACGTTAAGAAAAACATACCAACTTGACAGGTTGCGTGCTTAGTTGTCAGTAATAGATGAATTAATCTTCAGTAGTTTCAGAACTGAAGGAAATATTATTAGTTAGGAGTATTTTGTATTTTCTTTTGTGCATTAAACGACCAATTAGTGATACGCTAGCATTGTATCGATTCAGAAAATAATAAAAGAAATTAAGACGGAAACCTTTACTATAATTATGAAACCTGACGGTGGTTAAAATTAGGTTTATCATAGAAAGAAACATAAATTGGACAATATCACTTAATGGACTTCGTGTTAATTTAATTTATAGACCTATATATGTATCGCTTATAGGGGGAAATTGGGTTATTAATCCATACATCTTAAAAGAAACTGAGAGAAATAAATTAAATGAAATGAAATTTGTTTCATAAACCTCAGTGTTGTTATTTTAAAGCATAATCCTAATGAAACGAATTTAAAAACTTTAAGTAAATTACACATGCTTAATAGGCTGACATTTACGTGCACAATATGCTCATTAAGAAAAATAACATGAAAGGTAGTGAAGTTAAATAGTATGTTCATAAACCAAATGTAATCGTAGTCTTTCAACATAGTTTTGCTTAAGTATGGATAGACTTTTATAGTTAAAATAATGATTAAATCAAACCGGACCATATTACATTTTATGCATTCACTATGAACTTAAGGTAACACGATACCGAATGGCATATCTCCCGATTTCTAAAATTTTTTGGCACACTGGTACTTTGAATCGAGTTACATCGGAATATGAAATAAAAAAATGGGGTCACCATTCTTGTTTTTTTGTAATTTTGATAAGTAAATGTCAATTTTGGCGCCAAATTTACATAGATATACAGGGAAAATGCCTTTTTTCGACTTACTTTTCTAGATTTTTCAATGGATGGCTATTTTCTCATATACGGAGAAAGACTAAAAACTAACATAATATCCAGGATTGTATACCAAATCTATACATGTATAAAAAACATATGCCACCATCCTTGATTTTTAGATAAATCGCTTCAAAGATGACCGATACGCTTAGAAATTGACAAAAATATGTGACGTTACGGAATACAGAATAACGTTATTTTTATTCAGAGGGATTGAAAAAAAATATGTAACGGGATCTGAATGGTGTTTGTTATTTTATTTTCATCCCCCCTGTCGGAAATTTCCAAATAATTCAATATAACATTCTAATGAGTTAATTTTATTTCGTCCTAACTGGGTGCACTTTTAGCTTTCAAAACTGAATCTTCAACTTAACCCTACCAAACTAGATGTATCCATGCATGAATAAAATAAAGTACTTCAAAAAATTTATGTAAACAGTGATATCGAAGTACAATTTGAATTGATTGATTGATGGTTGCGTAAAGTCCAGTTGCAAATATTTCATGGATTTTAGGACGATACAATACAATTTGAAAAGTTATGTCTAAGAACACATTTGATGCAGCCGTCAAAAAAGATTACACATTCTGTAAGTTGTGAAAATTATAAAGAAAATCAATATCCTGATAAAGTACGTATTCTATAAATATAGCATACTCTGTGTGATGTAAACGTGTTTGTTGTGTGTGTAGTTAGTCGGACAAACCTTGCGAACTGTATGCAAAATTTCAATTGAATAGACAAAGTTCAACATTCTGTCATTCTTGGAAAATTATTAAAAAAAGTGATCCTGAGAATATACATGCAATATAGTTAAAAAAATACTTGATATATTATCAAAATGCCAAATTCAGCAACCTGGCAATAAAAAATTAAATTTTGACAAGATGCGCGTTTTGTATATGTACTAACACCAAGTACATAATTTAAAAGTTAAAGCTTTAAAACTGTAATCCTTAAAAAATCACCCGTATAAACTCTATATACCAAGTAAGGGACGGACTGTCGAAGGACACGGGTAAAACAATATGCTCCCAGCGTTTTGTTAAGGGAGCAAAATATATATTAGCATATATGATGATGTTCTATTTTATAAATCATTTGGTGACAAAATATCTTTTTGAATAAGCAGTTCATAGTGGAATGGTAATATGGAGATCTCAAATGTAGCAACGTAAGCAAGCTAACGTCTACGTCATTTGGTCTTTGATGGAAAGTTGTCTAATTGGCAATCATACCACATCTCCTTATTTCATAAGCGATTGAGTTTTCTCCTGAAATACAAGAATTTTAAAGACTAACAAATACGTACTAGGAGACTGAAATATGCTGCTGTTATAGTTAAAATCTGATTTTTGTTGTGAACATGTGATGTTATGATTTGATAGATTTACTACTTGCTATACTAAATATACTTTCCAATTCAAGGGACCAACGAATCTTCACTAAAACTACAAATTAGCAGTAAAAAAATACTCGTCCATCCTGCATTAGTCACGTGTTATATAGATGTCTTTGGTTTTGTGTGTCGTTAATTGGCCATTTGCTGTTTTATTGTATATCCCACATTTCCGTTTATGCACACAAAGAAAAAACAACCCTTTTAATTTACATAAACACTTGTATAGTTGTTGTAAAAACTTCTTTTAAGACTGTGAAGTATCTCGGGCTTTTCCCGACGACTATGTGAGCAATATGCCCATCCCCAAAAGGCACCTTTGCTAATCGTCTGTGAGTCGTTTTTCTTCCCACTTTGTGAAAAGGTGCGTTTTTATCAGCTGTACCTGTACATCATGTCCAACTCAAAACACAAAAAACACACCCCTCCCCCAAGACAAAGTGCAAATTAATATGAATCTAAAATAAAATTGATTTTAAGATCTCGTTGGATTTTTGTCCCCGCGCGCGCGTTGTGGTGGACATACAAATACCGGGCGTCCGCCCTTCCGTTCGTCCGTTTGTCTGTCCGGTCTTGTTAGCTCTCCACTGAGGTGTTCAATTCTTGCCTGATTTTTATAAAGCTTATATATTAGGTTTATATCAGCATTTTCACTGACAAGTTTGAAAATCAATGCCGATCAATTATTTTTAATAGAGCCATGCCCCTTGGATATATTAAATAATATATGGAAAATTGCATTTTTAAGCGCTCTCACGTTTACAATTTTTGCCAGATCTTTGAATAATTTATATTAAAGGTTTATATCAGCATTGTCTTGGATAATTTCGAAGGTCAGTGCTGATCAAATATTTTTAAAAGAGTTATGCCCCTTGGAAATAATAATTATATCGGAAATTTCATTGCATTTGCTCTCAAATCTGCATTTCTCTATTAACGATATTTATAAAAAAAAATCAATCAAAGAACAAACATTTTTTTTAAAAGTTATAATGGCCATTGACAGATACAATATGTACAACGCGGGAGAGGGGTGGGGTGGGGGCATTGGAACTGTTATTTTAATCAGTTTGTTTTTGCCGTTTGAATAAAATAGGTTAATGAAAATATCGTTGTGTAGCTTGTTTGCGTTCGAAGTGCTTTTCTGGATTAACCTTCATCGAAGCACCGATCATTCATTCATTGTGGGGCCACAGTTTTTTGATTAATCGTTTGATTGTAAATTTCGAGAAAATAATTTATTTCAGAATGGTATTGAAAGAAAAAGATGTAACGGGATCTGAATGATTTAATTTTATTTCGACCTAACGGAGTGCGCATTTAGTGTTGACATTCCATATGTTTAAGCATTTGTTAACTTTCTCCTTATTCCGATGTAGCTGTCCTGTTTAGACTGTGCTTATAAAATTACAATGCTAGCAGTTTGTTTTAAACAAACTTCCGAAACCATATCGGATTTCTTCTGTACAGTCCAATAAATTTCAGATACTGTTTACACTTAAAACATAGGGAAAGTTGTTCAGTCAAATAGCCAATTTCAACAACTCTTCATTTTTCATTCCATGCCAATAAACCAGTTTCTGTCTGAGTTTGTACGTCTGCTTGCATGGTGTTTTTCCGCTAAATTCTATCGGTATTCTTTTCCAAATTGATTTCCTTTTTCTATTTTGCTAGCGACGTTTTTCGGTGACCATTTAAAAACGAATGGGCTTCATAGCGGAATTTCATTAATTATTTTAATTGTGGTACAATTCCCCGTATTTTCATACATTATCATGCGTTTCTATAATTTTGATTTCTACTTTCAACCCAGAAAAAAAAGCTCAATCTGTTATGCATAAGAACATATATAGATTAATCGTACAGCATTTAAAAAGTATATATTCAAATGTGAAGAATGAGAAGAAGAATGGGAGAAAGACGCCGAAACAATCAATTTCAAATAACGTATTGCATCAAATCCCTCGACATTCTGCATCTATGCAAAGTTACTATTAAAAATGAAAATAAAAGGCTAATTTACTATTCATATTTCACCTGTGATTTTTTTTCTCATTTTTGTTCTTTTATTTGAATCGTAATTATGCAAAGGTGTTTGTGTTGTGATTGAATATGATACGTATAGAAAGCGACCGACGTTAAAATGAAGGTATTTTTAATATATAATCATATATATTTACAAATTTGAAATAAAGAAACATTTATCTTTCAACTATTTTATACCAGACTGAGGCAAATTGTTTGTTTAATTCGTTCTAAGTTATTTTAAAACATCAGGGTTTACGTTTGCCGTCAATTTCAAAGATGTCGACAACAGCAGGAACGATAACTCGTGGCGTAACGTCATTCGGTATCGTGTAACCTTAAATAGAAAGTTGATGAATACCCAAATGTAAAGCTATAAAACCACAGAGGGCTTATATCTGTTTCCCATCATCCTTTGGTCTTTGGCGGATAGTTGTCTCATTGGCAAATTATAAATAGTTTACTTGCCGAAATGTTGGTGGTTCTCTGACTTCTTCCATAAAAAAACAACTAGCCGCAATTGTAAACCCAATTTTGCTTAAAGTGGTGTCAAACACCAACAAAAGACCCATCTTAGACGTTGCAAACATATTAATAGAACATTTTAGGACTTAACCGATACTGTGATAGATCATTGTGTAGGTATTGTTAAGAGTGATGAATTAGAGGAGGTATTCGTTTTAATCTTAGCTTGTCGTCTCTAGAACTTTACGTTGTTTGTTAATTAATATATTTCATTGAGAATGCAAGGTTTACGTTAATAAACAGTGAATTGAAAATGAAATGAGAAGTTCATGCATACATTGGTAAATGGGAAGCGTCAATGGAACCAACTCCACAATGTTTATAGTCATTTCATTATAATTGGAAGGTGTGTAACGTTTCTACAGGTTTAACTTGCAAATAATTTTTTTTTAATTATGATATGGTTTAAAGTTATCGTATAAATAATTAATTGGAGAATGTTTTTGAAATAAAACTCAGTGGGCGCCAGTCTCAAGCTTTAACACATTTCTTGTTCATTTAAAGACATATTGGACAAACGTTATCTCGTTGCAATTTACCGTTCATAAGTTGTTGTCTATTGACATAAATTCAGAATTTTTTTTGTATCTTTAACATCATGGTAATTGAGAATTGAATACGCAGCGTTGAATACATCCAGGTGATATAAAAACACAGAAAGTAACCATTTAATTCAAACGGGTAACATGAACCCCTCAGAGGAGGCCCCATAGCAATACTTTATATCCTTATTCAGGTAGTTTGAATTTTGCTGCGGTAATCAAATGATAAAAAGTATCAATCTTCTGTGTTATAGCTTAAATGGAATCCTTGTAATGAAAAGTTGTAGAAATAAAAGATTGAAATAAAATATCCCTTAACATTTGTTCATGCAATCAGACTTGATTTTGATTACCGCATGCAAAACAAATTATAAGGTCTGTAAATCACAATATCCAAAAACTCCTCGATGGCGGTTTTGTTTTTGGATTTTGTTTTTGGATACTTTCAATAGACTCGGGTCCAACTCGAGACAAATATATTGTGAGGACACCTGGTCGTATTTTAAGACTATGTTGTCATGCCACTACGGATTCTAACATATCTTATCTTGGTTTACTTTCGATTTAAGGTTAAACAAATAGTTACATGAATGATGCAACAACGGTTCAGTTTTCAATTCTTAAAACTCTTGTAAATGGTGTGATTATTAGAGCTCAAATATTCTGCCAATTTATTTGATTGAGTTTGTTTATATATGTGTTTTTATAGTTTATTTGCTGCCTTATTTTCATTACCCCACATATTCTTTTATTCATACTAGGAAAACAATTCTCAAACACAGATAAAAGGGTAAATATATTCTAGGCCACATGAAAGTCGGTGGTTCTCTCCGGGCACAACAGTTCCCCCCAACAACAAAAACTGGCCGCCACGAAATAGTAGAATTTTGCCCGAAGTGGCATTAAATACCTATCAATCAATCAGTGCTTTGTCAACCAATATAAAGCTTTCTATAATTGAAAAAATGTAAATATGCCTGTATGCAAATATTTACATGAGATGATAAAAGTGTTAATTGTCTCCTCTCTCTCTCTCTCTTTATATATAAGTCTAAATTGAAAACAACGTTCAAACCTATGATTGCGTTGGATAACAAATTTCTTGGTAGAGGGGTCTAAATACAGCACAAACAACATTTTCCAAAAGACCGAAAAAGTGAAAAAGCATATTTTAACAAAACACATTTGACTAACAGATCGACTGCTGACTGCCATTGGCGATTGCCAAATAAACGGATCACAAGATGTAACAAAATGGATCTTAATTATTAATTTAATACCGAACAGAAAACAATAAACTTGCGGAAAAGATGGTAAACCGCAAACATGAGGTGCAAAAATTTGTACACCATATCCGGATTTCGACAATTAATGTCTCTTCAGTGATGTAAGGAATCGAAACGGTATTTGGAAGGCCATATAATTTACCTCAAAATTTGATATATATATATACGTTTCGACAATAAAATTTATCGGAAGGTTGTATGTATCAAATACTCATAAAGGCACAATACCACCCTGTTTATCAATAGGATTACTGGGTTGTTATAAAAACCTGTTTATGTACAACCACTTCTCCCCCGAAAACTACGAAAACTAAAAAAAAAAATATATATATTTTTTGTTAATATCATCGTAGCATGGATCTGTATTTTTCTATACAGAATGTGTTCAAATATTTCTTTTTAAATTTGCAGCTCCAGGCTTGTGTGCCGAGACAGACTTCAGATGTGGTATAGTCAGTTGTTTCAAAAACACCAATTAGCATTTTTTTGGGAATTCATTCAATGCTTTTAATAAATGATTGTTTGAATAAAGCAGATTTAAATATGTTTTTGCTTGCATCTATTTACATTTCTTTACTAATTCGGTCACCGTATATAAATTGCCTTACATAGTTTATTTCAGTAAACTGTACATGAGGCATGACTAATCACCCTGTCATTCATTCACAAACCTAGTCAATTTCGAAAAGATTGGCGAAACTTAGCTGAACTGAAATATCAAAGAAAAAGAATAAAACACGTTTGTTCAAAATGGTACAAAATTTCATAAATCAAAAAATGTTATTAAGCTATATTTAAAGGTACTGATTTCTATACGAAACTACATTTGTTTAAACTTTGCATTTAAGGATTGAATGACATTTTAACATCAACGACACAAGTACCATGCATGGAATGTTAAATGAATATACCCTGCTTGGAAATGGCATATAGACGACACACAAAATACGTCAATTTTGTGGGGTTGATATACTCGTGTGACGCACAGTTTACAATTCGTTTGTGGTGTCCTGGTGTAATGTCGTAAATTCATGAGAGGTTTCTGTAATCTGTGGTTTACATGTTGTAATTTATTATTATATTATGTATTTATGTATTTCTCTTTCCTGAGTGTTCTTGCGTTTATTTGTAGTGTATTCCTGTCACGTAACTTAAAGGTTGTCATTTTAGCGGTATTTTTAGCATTGCCATATAACCGGGAGGTTTGGCTAGCCATAAAACCAGGTTCAACCCACCATTTGTTTCTTAAAATGTCCTGTACCAAGTATGGAATATGGCAGTTGTTATCAAATAGTCCGTTTCTATGTATGTTGGCGTTTGTTTTTGTTGCAGTTCAATGTTTCTGTTGTTCCGTTGTTTTCCTCTTATAGTTGATGTGTTTCCCTCGATTTTGGTTTGTAACCCAGATTTGTTTCGCTTAATCGATTTATGACTATTGAACAGCGGTATACTACTGTTGCCTTTATATAGACTGTGACTTACTTCTGACGTGCTATCCTACAATCTTATTGTCCAAATAAAGACATAGTTTTTTACCCAAAGACGGTAAGTATTCGCTTTAACCTCGTGCTTTTCAATGTAGTACCAAAAGAACTTGATAGTCTTTGCATTGAACCCGACAGTTGAACAAAAATACTACTTTCCCACACTAAAGACATCGAGATCATAAAGCATTTGGTACATTCGAAACGAAAACTAATTCAGTTTTATTACTGAAAGGCAAACAATACTTTAATATTCACAATAGTTTTCCTTCAAATTTGGAATGGCCTGTTGGTCAAGTAATTAGAAAAAGATTTTTAAAAAAAGATTTCAAAGATGCATCTTGGTTATTTGTTAGCAAAACCAGGAAGTGAAAAAGGAACTTTTATGTTTTTGACTACAGTGGACATGTTCGATTATTGAACAAGATGACATATCGCAAGGTAGATCACTGTAACATTCAAACAATTCATAAAAGTGAAAGTAAAACCTGTTAAGAGACAATTGTGGTGAGAAGATTTTCAACTAATTATCTTTTAAGTATATTTTTCTTTTTTCTTTTTAGGATAATTGCAAGCTCTAGCATATCGTACCAACTGAGATAATTTAGACTTGGAACAAACGGGAAGTTACTAAGCACGATGAGAACGGTTGACAGTATTGAAATAATTGGGTTGATCATAGACCTTAATTTCGGTTTCCATCAGTACCAGTTTTAAGGGGAGACATCTAGACATGAAACAGACCTTCTTGTTAGTCTCCTTAAGTTTACATTCACATATATATATCTGAAAAGTAAGTACTCTTTTGAAAAATTATGTTTAGTATTAATGAAAGTCAAAATGTGTTTTTTTTTCAGATTGATTGATTATTGTGTTTAACGCCACTCAGCACTATTGGCTATATCGTTATGGTGAGTTATTATTGGTTGAGGAAGAATTATTGTCCGGAGAGAATCATCGGCCTTCGGCAGTAAAACTGACAGTCTATTCCATTTAAATGAAAGTCAAATGCATCTGCCACGTGCGGGGTCCAAACTTAGATCCTCAGTATTGACATGTTAAACAGCAGATGAACTACTTAGACTAATCGCCCATCGATGCCCCTGGTGTTATTAGAAAATTTCAAATTACAGGGTCCTTGATGGCCGAGTGGTCTAAGTAGTTATTTTTGTTAGATGCTTTAGTTCAAAAGGTTTATATCAAGTTCTGTTTCACATAAGTACACAACCATGCAGCTCGGCTAGAAAGTGTGCAGGACTAGTACAGAAAGGAATACCTACGGTTGGAATATCAATTCATGAAACAGAAAAAAAAAAAACAAACCAAAAAACAAACAATTTGTTGCTGATCAAAAGGTCAAAATCTTCCAGAATTTCTACTATGCTGTATTGAAATCTATGTGGTCCTTGATAAAGTCCAATTTTTCTCGACCTAGAATAACGAAAAAAAAAACCCAAAATGACATCTTTTTATACAGAATACTGTTCAGTTATAAAATGGAGACGAATTAATTAATTTATAATGAAGAATAGTTGTATAATCATTTGAACCAATTGTAAGAAATAGGCTAAGTATAGCAAAATATATGAACTTGACAGGTTGCGTGCTTAGTTGTCAGTTATAGAATACTAATTTGATCTACAGTATTTTCAGAAATGAAGGAACTATTATTAGTTATGTGTATTCTGTAGTTTCTTTTTTTATCCGTTAAACGACCAATTAGTGATACACTAGCATTGTATCGATTCAGAAAATTATGAAACGAAGCAAGACGGAAATCTTTTCTGTTATTAAGTAACCTGACTGTGGTTAAAATTGGCTTTATTATAGAAAGAAACATTAATTGAACATTATCGCTGAAAGAACATTGTCTTAAATTAATTTATAGACGTATAAATGTATCGCTATGAGGTGAAAATTGGGTACTCAATCAACATATCATAAAGAAATTGGGAGAAATATATATCAAATGAAATGAAAATAGGATTTAACCAGTACCGGGATATATCATTGAGTAGGTATTTTAAGGGAAAACAGTAGTATTTTTCATACATAGGCGACAATCCTAAAATGTTCCAAATTTGCTACTTTTTGTCATTAAAGAGTTATACGTGATATTAGTACTTTTAAATTATTATTCAGAAATTAAAATCAAATGTTGGCATGACCATCTCCAGTCTCATTGCCAATACTACCACATCTCCTAATTTTTATATATCTTAACAATTTAATTCGGTTATATAGGCTTTGCCGAAAGTCCGTAATATAACACAATAACAAGTACTTGCTAAGTTTACCAGTGATAATTCAAGTGCATTAAAACGGAAATTAGAAACATCGCCTAAATGCATATAATTAGTAATATAATTAGTTCCGTATTTTGGCTTAAAACCTAAAAGCTTTTTCACAGTAATCACTTTTCGTTTACTGTTTATGGTAATGACTAGGATGTTTTAAAACAATTAACCACTGTTTTCGTTGATTATAATACTGTAATTCCTGTGGTTATATAATGTTCTGCATATAGTTAACAAATTTTGTTTCCATTTGATGATTAAAGTTCCGCAAAATAATGTACAAAGAAATATTCAAGTAAACTATAGAAATTAAATACGCGTGTTGCTTTACATAATAATTGTTTACTAGCAAACTTTTCAATAACATGAATTTGTCTTAGGTTTTATCATATATTTAGTAGTAAATACAGTTGTTTTGAATATTAAATTTGATAAATAGCCTGCTGTTGAATCCGTATTGCTCAACTTTGATGCGCACCTTTTATCACACCCCTTTATTGCACCCATACTCAGATTATTCGTTCGTATTCTATACTGAGTCTCTCGGACAGTTTCGGATCAGCAGACGACATTGACGGCCACCATGGCAAGGTCACGGAACCCACACAGCATTCAAATGGGCGAAGAAGTGATGAATCGTTTATCCAAGATGTATAACAGCTGCATGGAAGATCGAATTGAGGAACGCGATCGTGCAGCTGAGCAGATGACAACAGATGAGTTCATCGACCAAATGAAAAATAAGAACACTGTCACAGGTAGAAAGACAAATGAAAAATAAGAACACTGTCACAGGTAGAAAGACAAATGAAAAATAAGAACACTGTCACAGGTAGAAAGACAAATGAAAAATAAGAACACTGTCACAGGTAGAAAGACAAATGAAAAATAAGAACACTGTCACAGGTAGAAAGACAAATGAAAAATAAGAACACTGTCACAGGTAGAAAGACAAATTCAGATGTCAACAAATTGAAAACATGGCTTTCCAATCAAAATGAACAACGGGAATTTCATGAGAGTCCTCCCCAGGAACTTGACCTTTAACTTGCAAGGTTTTTCATGACTGCCAAGAAGTGCGATGGAGTTGATTATGAACCAGATACTTTAAAATCAATACAAGGCAGCATAAACAGACATTTGTCTGTATGAAAAGAGGCTTCTAGGAGCAGGTAAAATTTGAGTTTACAATTCAAAAGCAATGAAATAAAGTAAAACTACATGTTTTGCATTGAAATACGTTTTTTGTCGTGTCTGTCTGTCATAAAGTTTGTGCTATCCATATATTTTGTTCACTGAATATTCAGTACAATTTGTACAAGACACAGACATGATCATGATGATACATGCATGTATTCAGCTATTCTTTATGAATGATGTATTTGTACATGTAGCAACCATTGTATATGTAAGACGCGTGCATTTTCCTCATTGACATTGAACAATGTACAAATATTTTTGCTGCAGTTTAATAATTTGGCCAAAAAATATGAGTTCAAGGCTTCATCTCACAAAAAAGTGTCGGTTGTTGAGCATGGTGTTTTTTATCTGATAACAAAACAGGTAAAAGTTACATTTCCTCACTAATTCAGTCAGTTTTATACCAAAGAATTTAGACACAAAACATCAGCTGTGATAATGATTGCTATTTATTTTTGTAATATTAATCTATTTAGAAGAATAATTTGTCGTGTACTTTTTCCGCTAATCCAAAAGCATTGACAAACACTGTTTTCTTAAACAACAGTATTTGTTTTTGGAATGAGATCAAGACCTGAACATCAAAATTTGAGATGGGGAGATATTGAACTGAAAACTACCTCTGCAGGAGAGAAGTATCTAGAGTATACAGAGCGAGCAACAAAGACCAGGTCTGGTGCAACTAGTGATGCAAGAGCGTTTCCCCCCAAGATGTTTGAAAATAAAGGTAAATAGTGTTCATGTATATAGCATTATCATTACCCTGCTCCGAAGGAAGGATATATTATTTTACTGTCAGTATTTCTGTAACATTACTGTTATCACACTTTCTCAGCCATTACTTACATGTACAGAAATGATGCAAGGTCATGAGTCCGAAAGATCATAAGAATCAGAAAAACCATAAAAACATATAAAATTGAAAAAAAAAGATCTGAAAGGAAAACCAGAGATACATATCCTACATGTATATAAAAACAAACATTATCTGGTAGATGACGATAACACAACTAACAACACACTATGAAACTCTACTATACATGTATATACCTAGAAAGTGCACTTTTAAAGTAATAGTTGACTATACCGAAAAAAAATAATAAAAGCCTTAACTATACATCACACAGTTTTTTTTACTCTTATTACGTTAAGTAATTTTTGCAGGTAATCCTAGATGTCCAGTAAATTTGTATTTGATGTATGCAGCAAAGCGTCCGGAGAAAATGAAAGAAGACGACTCAAAATTCTATATTGGCATCAACAATAAATACTCTAGTTATGAATGGTTTATCAATCAACCAATGGGTAAAAATACACTATCTAAGATTATTAAATCTATGACAGGAGAAGCAGGTATAAAGGGCCGTAAAGTCAACCATAGTGCTCGTAAAACAGGCATTACAACACTAAGTCATGCTGGAGTTCAGAACACTTTAGTGCAACAACATTCAGGCCATAAAAGCCTTAGTTCTATAAACAATTACTCATGATCAAATGCTTCTTTTCAACAACAAAAAGATATGTCGAAAGTGCAATGTAAATTCACTTCAAACTCAGATGATACTACAGATATGAATCAGAATATTATTCAAACAGGTGACAGTACTGCTAACTTGAATGATATTATAGAAAACAAACTGCGTGACATAGAAAACTTTGAAAGTTATGAAGTGCTTGATATACATAATGATATAGATAAATGCAAGAAATCTAGCAACTCAGTTCAGAAAAACATTGATAAGTCTGCACGTACAAGTCACATTACGTCTGAGAATTATTCAGTGTCTTCTGTACTGAATGGTGCTACTGTGAAAGGGAATGTCATAATTAATTATGGAAATCCGGTTGAGGAAAAAGAGAATAGTCAGCGAAAAAACCCAGAAAAAACGGAAATGGGTCATTTATGACAGTAGTGATTCCGACTAAATTTACTTGAAGTCCGATGTTTGTTAAACTTTAAATTTTGATATTTCAAAAGTGCACATTTTACTTACCGATCTCAAAGTAGTCTCTTGTTTATTACAGTTTATTAACCAACTTACTACAAAATGTATAGAAATGCCCATGCTTTATAAATGGAAAATTTCGACAACTGGTCATTATGAACGGAGAAATTGCTACAGCCAGTCATTACGAAATCTCAGTCATGCATTAGACAATCACACCCGTGCAATTCGAAATCACAGCCATGCATTATGAACAGATGAAACGGGACATCAATTAAATCAAAATGTCGTTTATTTCTTTAAATAAGTGTCATTTAAAAAAAAGTTTAAATGATGTTCAGTGTTTTGTAACGTCTTGAAACGGAAGTATTTCACAGCCTTTTCGAATATTTTCTATTCCGTTTATCAATCATCATAATGCAGATGTTTCAAGAGTAATTAGAATAGTTAAACTGTCTGATTTATTCTTCCCAGCTACTTTATGTTTGCTAGATAAAATGAATTGTAATAGCATAAAGTTAAGTACATTTGTACTTGGATGAGAAATTAGAAATTACAACTGACAATGTTGACCAAAAATCCATTGTGAACGCGAAAAGACAAGTTAAGCTATGAATTCCTGTATCTTCTTCACGGTAAGTTTCTTACTCTAAGTTTAATCGAAGAATTAAAACCATTTAATAAAAGTGTTATGAACTGGCTGTTTCTGTATTGGCCCTGTTATAGATTCTTGGTTAGCTGTATATGAACCCGAGACTCGAAGACTGTTCTTCAATGAAGTTGGTGAATAAAAGTATCAATATATGGACTTTTTCTTATTGGCCCTGTAACATGCCCTTGGTATAAATAATGGCCTCGGACAGTTGAAATGGCCCTCGGCGTTGCCTCGGGGCCATTACAACCATTCTTGACCATTATTTATACCTCGGGCATGTTACAGGGCCAATACGAAAAATTCCATACATTAGTACTATAATACTTGTTATTAAATTGTTGGTTTATTATTACTATTTTTTTTATTAACAGGTTTTATTCAGAATGTGTTTTATATGGTACAACATTACTAAAGGAGGATAAAAAGAAATCAAAGAAAAAACACAAAAAAAAAAACAACACAAAAATATATAAAAACAAAATATTTCTATGAACAACCCAAATTGTAAGGTAACCCCGGTGCTTCGGATGAATAAGCAGTTCCTATATATGATAAAGCTTATAAAACATGGCAAAAATAAATCTGAAGGTAACCCAGGTCCTTTGGATCAGTAAGCAGTTCCTATATACTCTCCTGTTTAAATATATGATAAAGACCAATATCATCCCTTGGGCTGATATTGGTATCTCGGGATGATACGGCATGTGATACGGATTTTGCCATGTATTATTCTCTATATTATGTTTAAAACTTTTATTTCACAAATTTTCATTTTATAAATTTAGAGAAATATATAGTTAATTTAAACTTTAGATTAACTAGTATATATTTCTCTAAAGTTATAAAATGAAAATTTGTGAAATAAAGATATCACTATGGCCTGAAATACAAAAAAAAGTATTATGATATATATAAAGGGGGTCTCATTTGGGGGGGGGGGGGGGGGTCTAATCCCGGATCCCGTTTATTGTTTTGTCAGATTCCCGTATCCCGCTTATCATTTTTTAAGTTTCCCGTTTCCCGGTTATATTTTTTTTTCTATAAGAAGTCGCCTTGCAAGAGTCCTCCTATCGGTATATCACACTTGTATTACCATTGGAAAGATATCAGGGAACCGATAAATGGCTAACTGGTGTCACAAATTTAGGAATGATACCAAAAGTTTGTCAGTGACTCGGCAAAGGTGGGTGGTACTGTGGGCTCCAAGACTGTGAGAAGCGTAACTACATGTCCAATAAACTGTGGGTAAAAATTGCGGCAGGGGATCTGGGGCCGCTGAATGCACCCAGCAGGTCTAGGGTAGATTTGAGAGTACTCGAAGTTGTTGAAAGCTACTTGATTGGTTGATTGATTGATTGATTGATTGATTGTTAAAAATGGCAAATAGTTTGATTGATTGTTAAAGATGGCAAATAGTTCATGATTGTACAGGACAAAAACAAAATTTACAATAAATACAACAGGTAGCTACATGTAGGTCCTGATCGTCAAGGATGAAGGTCTGGAATTTTAGAAATGCAATGCATAGAAAATGTGGTTTTCTTGTATAGCCGAACATAGATTTTGCCCTTCAGTAGACCACCTACGAACCCCTCAAAGAGTGTTTGCAAGTCGCTTAACGTGTAGAGAGCGTGGCATTCTCTCTACACTAGCGGAATCGGATTTAACGTCCCCATTCTGACCAGACGTGACTGCGTAATTATACAATACGCACAACCAAACGAACGCCTAACTTCGGCAAGGATTTTATTGTAGGTCGGATAAGGACCAAATGGAAAGCTAGTTGAAAGTCAACAACAAATAATAAAAAATAAATCATGTATATAAAGAAGGCAGGGTTTTGAGCATGATGAGGCTAATTCAAGTATTTGTTGATAGAAATGAAATGATCTGAACCAAAGATCTAGTTTTTAGTTGATATAAGGTGGAATATAATGACATTCTATTCAATACTCAATTCACTAAGGATGATAGACTAGTGTGCAAATGACATTTGATAATTTAAGAGTTTTGCCGAGTTCCCATGTATCTACAGATAATGTTGTTTTATTTCTTATTTTTAAACATGTGTATAGGTACGTGCCTAAAGTGCCTAACGGCAGCTACGCCCCTGACTGTCATAAGATTATATTGAGAAAAAACGGAATACATTTGATATGATAAACAGACAAAAATTACTTATATCCCCATCACACTAGGACCACGATCCCACTACGATCTCAGAAATTATAAAATTTTGAAAGTCATAGTAAGACTGTGGTAAGGTCGTAATAAGGACATGCCAAGTCTTCACGATCGTGGAGCTTTGAATATGCTCAAAACATTCGTAGTGTAGTCATGGCCAAAACTAGTTGAAGTAGAACCGTATGAACTCAGTCGTAGTAATGACGTAGTTAGATCGGGATGGGCGTAGAAGCATCTTATTGGAAACGTGGTGCAATCGGGATAGCCAATGGAAAATATTTCGCTGCAACCTTAGGTAGGCCTCTAAGATTTCACTGCGACTATCCCGATTTCACTATACGTCTTAATTACGCTTCTACAATATTGATTATTCTACGATAAGAAAGACAATAATGCGCTGCTACTTTGCCCTTGTCGTCCTCGTCCACATCACTACGATTCTACTACGTCCTAGCCACGAGAATTGTGTTATATTTCCTAATTTGCAAATTAGAAATTTCAAAATTGCATACCTTTTTTAAGACCTCTGTTTTTTATTTAGCACCCCTTTCTCTAAGTGTTTTTAATACCTTTAGTGAAAAGTTATCTCCAGGAAACTGATGTGTAAAATGGGAAAATCAAGATATTTATAGGGACGAAGAGCGTAGTGAAAACGAAGTGGAGTCGTTTTTCGATCGTATTAGACACGTATTGAAATCGTAATGCAATCGGGAAGGTTTTGGAAGAAGCGTTCAGAGATCGTGTAAGTCGTGGTAAGGTCTTATTAGACGCAACAAGAGCGTGACAAGATAGTAACTATAGAACGTGTTACTGTCGTAGCGATGTCGTATCAGGATCTTATCAGGATCATAGCAAGATCGCAGTATCAATGTGAAAACTATGAAATAAATTAATGAATATTCAAGCCAACCATACCACGATCTCACTGAAATCTTATCTATTTAGTTAGTAAATCACTCAATTATGAGGTCAACTTCTTGTTCATGGTCTTGGTCTAACGTGATGGGGGCTTTACATCCACTTCATTTGAACTTTGGTGGACATCTGTGTCATTGGCAGTCAATCCACATCCCTTTTTTCATTTTTTGACAACAAATTTTGATTCACGCTTAATAAAATGATGATTTTCCCGGATTCCCGGCTCATTTTTTGGTAATTTCACGTTTCCCGCCCGACTTTATTTCCCGTTTTCACGGACAATAATTTAACTTTCACGTGTCACGCTTACAAAAATCGGACAATCCCGCGTCACGCTTAGAACCCAATGAGACCCACTATAAAGGATAACAGGAACTGTCAAAATTATTAGACAATACAACAGATAACATCCACCAACAACATCCTAAATCTTCAACAAAATAGACATACATGTATTTGTTGTGGGTTTTGTCATTGGAGTATACACAACATCTCTTTTATTTACAAACAAATGTCAAGAACAACGAACAACACATTGTCATTATGTATTTCTAAATCCGAATTATTGCTTTTATTGTATGAATACAAAAATAAGGAGATGAGGTAAGAATGCTTATGAAACAACTTTCCAACAAAGTTCAAATGATGTGGATGTAGGCAATTATTGGCAAACAAACGGCCTTCAACAATGAGAAAAACCCATACCGGATAGTCGGCTATAAAAGGCTCAGACATAAAAAATGTGAAATCATTAAATTGAGAAAACTAGCAAAAAGTAAAATAACAAAAATACCGAACTCCAAGGAAAATTCAAATCGGAATAGTCCCTTATCAAATGGCATAATCAAAAGCTCAAACTTATCAAACGAATAGAAAACAATTGTCATACTCCTGACTTGGTACAGGCAATCCTTATGTAGTAAATGGTTGATTAAGCCTGTTTTTATAGCTAGCTAAACTTCTAACTTGTATGGCAGTCGCATAAAATTCCATTATATTGACGCTAGACTCAAGCTAGCAGCCACTCGCTAGCAGCCACTCCGCTAGCAGCCAGTTTTCAGATATGTCTATAAACCCAAAAGTTGCATAAGACTCAAATGTTTTTTTATACTATATATAACGTTTTTTAATTTAACAATCGGAGACACCATGCATGAGTTTAAGGGGTGGATCCAGGATTTTTGAAGGGGAAAAAGGGGGAGGGGGGGGGGGGGGCTAATTGCCGAAAACATATACGTATATCGCTGATAGGAGGATTGCAAAAAAATGTTGAACGATTTTATCTGCCGAAAAAAGAAGATATTTTTCCGTTTAAAGGGGAGGGTGTCGTACACCAACCACGCTTTATCTGAATCCTCCACTGAATTTTACATTTTCATTTTTTGTTCAAGAATTAAAAGACATTTGTATATTTTATTAGCACACCGCGCTGCACGTTGAAAGGGTGAGAAATAAATTTAAAAAAAATATAGAACACTACAAGAGTGGAGAAATAAGGAATTTCTTTTTTAAAACACAATGTGAAGCAGCATTTTTCTTTAACAATTTAACCCTAAAAAGCACGGAAATGTGGAATAAAGTTTTTGTTATAAATCTTTAAAAAATATGATTTACCTCCCTTTAAAAATTATTACTTTAGAATAATTGAAATATTAAGTCTTCTTTGATGCGTAAAACAACAAATACTTGTATCATAAGGTGTCAAGCATTTATCTATTTACAATTAATGATCATGTAACAAACAATTGCAGAAATTATATATAATTAAGCTATTTTCAGTTTCATTTTATGCCCATTTCATGAGATTCATTATGATTATTCATGAACTTCGAACAACAACGGTGGGGAAGGGGGACGGGGTAGCCGACTGTGCGAGGGCTGTATTGCTAGTGAAGGCTGTTGAAAACTCATCATTGTTGCACGGTAAGAAATTTTTACAAAGATAAAGATTAAAATACAATAACAGCAAACCAAGAATAGCTGAGATATTCAATACAAATGTTACAGAAAAAATATAAATATATCCCATTAAGCTTTAACATTGACAAATATGATGAAAAAAAAGGAAGGGACTACTATACTAGTCAACAAAAGAAACGATACAAGGCAATGTATTTTCCATATATCATCAAATTAAATACACTGTACCAAAGTAAATAACTGCCCTATTCGTCTAATTTTTACAGAATGTTATTTTTCTCATCAAAACCAAAGCAAATACGCGAAAAAAATTTCTAAAATTTTTGTTATTTCAAAAATCGTATTTTCACCCAAAAATTCAAAAATCGGTGTTAGAACTTTAAACTGTTAAACTTAAACATGGTCTGCTTAAAATTTTGAATGCCTTTGCAGATATTTGAATACTTAATTATCATCTTCGAAATTAAGTGCCGACTTTTCTGCAAAATAAATTTGACCCCTGTGTTCAATAACTTGGTATTTTGTAACTTTCTAATTTGGTCATATTCTTTTAATCATATGCATTTGCTTTGTAAATGAATGTTTTTCATATGATAATTTAAAAGATTTTCCTATTTATTATATTTTATGATAAATTTTAGTTCAAACTTGTGTATCGTTTCTTTTGTTGACTAGTATAATTATTTTTAATTCGGTTGGGGGAATTTTAACTAGTTAGAACTGATAATAAGTAATGAAATGAATAAGCTAACCAAGACGAAGTGGTAACTGAACATAACCTATCATGTCGAAAACAGGATGAAATGAATATTCTACCCAAAATAAAGAATTGTTGTGAACGAAATCGAAAGTAAATTTTCGACGGCTTTGCCGGCCCCCAAAAATGAGCCTGCATAGAAACCGGTAAACATGAATGACTATTGTGAAGCTAACCGGCGATAACAGTCGGCCGCTTACTATTCACTAGGGCAACCAGCAATAATATTCATGAGATGACCTGGGTTCGATGAAGTGTTGTAAGAAAATATCAATTATAAGGATAAAATAATGTTTGCTGATTATATTTGATATTGCTACAAATAACAATAAATTCTTAACTCAACGGGTGTCTTCTTCGAGGTCTGCGTTTACTTAATCAATTATAAAAAGGGGAACGCTTACGTAAACCGATAGTTTACAAATATTTTTCGGTAAATTATAAAAAATGCCAATTGAAACATCAATGAATAGCCTTTTATATTTAAACATTAAGCTGAACCAAAAATACAATCTACAGATGCTTCTTAGTAAGGACACATTCCATATAAGATTACAAAATGGTTCTTATTAAATTCTCTTACATGCCGACGTGATTTTTTACTGGTTTTAAATCACTTTCAGAATTATACAGTTCTCATATTATATACAATTTTTTTCAACCATATTTAACAGTTCAGACTAAAGATAAAACCAATTACCCCCACCCTATGCTGACAAAGTCGTACGGGTTTAGGGCATATGTACCATGAGACAGTTAGCGGTAACATCTGGTACCATGACCAATGTGAATAATCTATAGGTTTGTACAGCCGGCAATAGTTCAGTTGGACAATGTGCATCAGAATATCAGGACCCCCCTCCCCCCCCAAAAAAAACAAAAAAAAACAAAACAAAACAAACCTGTTGACAAACTCGTACGGGTCTAGGCATAAATGATAATGGCCATTTTAGAGGCAATGTCATCTTCTTCTACCTCTTGTATCATGGCCAACGTGACGACTCTCTTAATTTGGCAAAACGGCATTAATTAAGTCGGACTATGTGACATACAAGGAAAGCAGGACCCACACAAGCTGAAAATCTCGTACGGGTCTAGACATAAACGCTATGGGCCATTTTAGAGGCAATGTCTTCTTCTACCTCTTGTATTATGGCCAACGTGACGTATCTCTTAGTTTGGCCAGCCGGCAATACTTAAGTCGAACTACGTGACATACTAGGATACCAGGACCCCGACAAGCTGAAAATCTCGTACGGGTCTAGACAATGATAAACGCCATGAGCCATTTTAGAGGCAATATTTTCTTCTATCTCTTGTATTTTGGCCAACGTGACGTATCTCTTAGTTTGGCCAGCCGGCAATACTTAAGTCGAACTACGTGACATACTAGGATACCAGGACCCAGACAAGCTGAAAATCTCGTACGGGTCTAGGCATAAGTCTTATGGGTCATTTTAGAGGCATTGGTTTCTTTTACCGCTGGTATCATTGCCAACGTGATGAATCTCTTAGTTTGATCAGCCGGCAATAGCCGGACTATGTGACAAACCAGGTACCCCCAACCCTATGCTTAAAGCTCGTACGGGTCTAGAGCATCAGTGCTGTGAGCTATTTTAGAGGCAATGTATACTTTTACCCCTGGTATCATGGTTAACGTTAATAATCTCTTAGTTTGGCTAGCTGGCAATAGTTAAGTCGGACAATGTGACATCAGAACATCAGGACACCCACCCCCTCCCGCCAAAAAAAATCCCCTGCTGACATAAATGCTTATGGCCATTTTAGATGCAATGTCGTCATCTTCTACCTCTTGTATCATAGCCAACGTGACGACTCTTCGTTTTGCCAGCCGGCATTAGTACTAAGTCGGATTATATTTGTTGCATAGTGTGCTAGTGACCTAATATGATATATATGGGGTCAGTAAATTCGATATATTTAATTTACTGACCCCATATATCTCAAAGTGATCAAGTCTTCAATATCGTTAGTATTAAGAACCTTCTTCCATTGGTCTATACAAAAGCAAATGCTAAAAATAACAACTTGTCAGCTTTAAATGTGTTTTATGAATTTATTTCAATCGTTCATCGTCAATTTTTTCGTCTGTTGAAACCTTTTAGATTTTTCCTCAACACCGTGTTGTTTTTATAAAGGGACGTAACACCACTACTAATCGTGTATTGAAATAAGCTCCACCTACTAACCCAATATGGAATATACACTGTCTCCATGCGGGTGCTTTTAACCAATCATATTCCTAGAAATGTACAGGAGGTAAGATAATGTCAGGATACAAGGATACCAGGGACCCCTCACAATCTGAAAATCTCGTACGGGTCTAACCATAAACACTCTGGGCCATTTTAGACGCAATGTCTTCTTCTGCCTTTTTTTATCATGGCCAACGTGACGTAAGAGGTACATCACGTTGGCCATAATACAAGAGGTAGAAGAAGACATTGCCTCTAAAATGGCCCATAGTGTTATTGGCAATAGTTAAGTCGGACAATGTGACATCAGAACATCAGGACACCCACCCCCTCCCGCCAAAAAAAAATCCCCTGCTGACATAAATGCTTATGGCCATTTTAGATGCAATGTCGTCATCTTCTACCTCTTGTATCATGGCCAACGTGACGACTCTTAGTTTTGCCAGCCGGCATTAGTACTAAGTCGGATTATATTTGTTGCATAGTGTGCTAGTGACCTAATATGATATATATGGGGTTAGTAAATTCCATATATTTAATTTGCTGACCCCATATATCTCAAAGTGATCAAGTCTTCAATATCGTGAGTATTAAGAACCTTCTTCCATTGGTCTATACAAAAGAAAATGCCAAAAATAACAACTTGCCAGCTTTAAATGTGTTTTATGAATTTATTTCAATCGTTCATCGTCAATTTCTTCGTCTGTTGAAACCTTTTAGATTTTTCCTCAACACCGTGTTGTTTTTATAAAGGGACGTAACACCACTACTAATCGTGTATTGAAATAAGCTCCGCCTACTAACCCAATATGGAATATACACGGTCTCCATGCGGTTGCTTTTAACCAATTATATTCCTAGAAATGTATAGGAGGTAAGATAATGTCAGGATACAAGGATACCAGGACCTCCCCCCCCCTCTCACAAGCTGAAAATCTCGTACGGGTCTAGCCAATAACACTATGGGCCATTTTAGAGGCAATGTCGTCTTCTACCTCTTGTATTATGGCCAACGTGACGTATCTCTTAGTTTGGCCAGCCGGCAATACTTAAGTCGAACTACGTGACATACTAGGATACCAGGACCCCGACAAGCTGAAAATCTCGTACGGGTCTAGACATAAACGCTATAGGCCATTTTAGAGGCAATATTTTCTTCTACCTCTTGTATTTTGGCCAACGTGACGTATCTCTTAGTTTGGCCAGCCGGCAATACTAAAGTCGAACTACGTGACATACTACGATACCAGGACCCAAACAAGCTGAAAATCTCGTACTGGTCTAGGCATAAGTCCTATGGGTCATTTTATAGGCATTGGTTTCTTTTACCGCTGCAATTATTGCCAACGTGATACATCTCTTAGTTTGATCAGCGGCAATAGTCGGACTATGTGACAAACCAGGTACCCCAACCCTATGCTTTAAACTCGTACGGGTCTAGAACAGCAGTGCTGTGAGCCATTTCAGAGGCAATATATACTTTAAACCCCTGATATCATGGTTAACGTTAATAATCTCTTAGTTTGGCTAGCTGGCAATAGTTAAGTCGGACAATGTGACATCAGAACATCAGGACACCCATCCCCTCCCGCCAAAAAAAATATCCCCTGCTGACATAAATGCTTATGGCCATTTTAGATGCAATGTCGTCATCTTCTACCTCTTGTATCATGCCCAACGTGACGACTCTTAGTTTGGCCAGCCGGCATTAGTACTAAGTCGGATTATATTCGTTGCATAGTGTGCTAGTGACCTAAAATGATATACATGTATATGGGGTCAGTAAATTCCATATATTGAATTTACTGACCCCATATATCTCAAAGTGATCAAGTCTTCAATACCGTTAGTATTAAGAACCTTCTTCCATTGGTCTATACAAAAGAAAATGCCAAAAATAACAACTTGTCAGCTTTAAATGTGTTTTATGAATTTATTTCAATCGTTCATCGTCAATTTCTTCGTCTGTGGAAACCTTTTAGATTTTTTTCCTAGAAATGTATAGGAGGAATGAAAATGTGAGGATACAAGGATCCCAGGACTCCCCCCCCCTCTCTTAGTTTGATCAGCCGGCTATAGCCGGACTATGTGACAAACCAGGTACCCCCAACCCTATGCTTAAAGCTCGTACGGGTCTAGAGCATCAGTGCTGTGAGCCATTTTAGAGAGAATGTATACTTTTACCCCTGGTATCATGGTTAACGTTAATAATCTCTTAGTTTGGCCAGCTGGCAATAGTTAAGTCGGACAATGTGACATCAGAACATCAGGACAACCACCCCCTCCGCCAAAAAAAAAGCCTGCTGACAAACTCGTACGGGTCTAGGCATAAATGCTTATGGCCATTTTAGATGCAATGTCGTCATCTTCTACCGCTTGTTTTATGGCCAACGTGACGACTCTTAGTTTGGCCAGCCGGCATTAGTACTAAGTCGGATTTTATTTGTTGAATAGTGTGCTAGTGACCTAATAGGATATATAAAGGGGTCAGTAAATTCCATATATTGAATTTACTGACCCCATATATGTCAAAGTGATCAAGTCTTCAATACCGTTAGTATTAAGAACCTTCTTCCATTGGTCTATACAAAAGCAAATGCCAAAAATAACAACTTGTCAGCTTTAAATGTGTCTTATGAATTTATTTCAATCGTTCATCGTCAATTTCTTCGTCTGTTGACTACTTTTAAATTTTTCCTTAACACCGTGTTGTTTTTATAAATTTTATAAAGATACGTAACACCACTACTAATCGTGTATTGAAATAAGCTCCACCTACTCACCCAATATGGAATATACACGGTCTCCATGCGGTTGCTTTTGACCAGTCATATTTCTAGAAATGTATAGGAGGTATGATAATGTGAGGATACAAGGATACCAGGACCCCCCCCCCCCCCCACCACCACCACAAGCTGAAAATCTCGTACGGGTCTAGCCATAAACACTATGGGCAATTTTAAACGAAATGTCTTCTTCTGCCTCTTGTATTACCGCCAACGTGACATATCTCTTAGTTTGGCCAGCCGGCAATACTTAAGTCGAACTATGTAACATACTGGGATACCAGGATCCCTACAAGCTAAAAAAAAACTCGTACGGGTCTAGGCATAAGTCATATGGGTCATTTTAGAGGCATTGTCTTCTTCTTCCGCTGGTATCATTTCCAACGTGATGAATCTCTTAGTTTGATCAGCCGGCAATAGCCGGACTATGTGACAAACCAGGTACCCCCCAACCCTATGCTTAAAGCTCGTAATGGTCTAGAGCATCAGTGCTGTGGGGCATTTTAGAGGCAATGTATATTTTTACCCCTGGTATCATGGTTAACGTTAATTATCTCTCAGTTGAGCCAGCCGGTAATAATTAAATTGGACTATGTAATATATATCAGGTACCCCCCTTTTTTCACCGTATGCTTGCAATTTAGAGGCAATCTCTACTTCTACCTCTGGTACCATGGTCAACGTGGAGAATCTCTTAGTATGACCAGGCGGCAAAAGTTAAGTCAAACTATGTGACAAACCAGGTACCCCACTCTTCACCCAATAGAAAAAGCTCGTATGATCCAAGGGCATAAATGCTAAGGGCCATTGTAGGGTCAATTTTTATTTTCCCTCTTGTATTGTGGCCAACGTGGAGAATCTTTTAGTTTGGCCAGCCGGCAATACTTAAGTCGGTCTATATTACATACCCGTTACCCCGACTCTCTCGCCCTATTCTTACAAAATCGTACGGGTCTAGGGTATAAGTGCTATTAGGCAAACGTGGAGAATCTCTTAGTTTGGCCAGCCGATAATAGTAAAGGTTAACAATGACACAAACCAAGTACCCCAACCCTATACTGAAAATCTCGTACGGGTCTAGGCATAAGTCCTATTGGTCATTTTAGAGGCATTGGTTTCTTTTACTACTGGAATCATTGCCAACGTGATACATCTCTTAGTTTGATCAGCGGCAATAGTCGGACTATGTGACAAACCTGGTACCCTAACCCTATGTTTAAAACTCGTACGGGTCCAGAGCAGCAGTGCTGTGAGTCATTTTAGAGGTAATGTATACTTTTAGTCCTGGTATCATGGTTAACGTTAATAATCTTTTAGTTTGGCCAGCTGGAAATAGTTAAGTCGGACAATGTGACATCAGAACATCAGTGACCTAATATGATATATATGGGGTCAGTAAATTCCAAATTGGGTGAGAGCGAAGCTCGAATCCCCATATTGAATTTACTGACAACATATATCTCAAAGTGATCACGTCTTCAATACCGTTAGTATTAGACCTTTTTAACAACTCTCGACACCGATTAATGACACCTACAGTTTACAGGTAAAATGAATGGGTCGTCTCAAAATTAAAAACTATTCATGAATAGTAATACGTTTACACCTTCCATTTATCGATTTTACACTATTTTGACAAAAGAACATATTTCAAACAAATATGAATCATATATCTCTCTTTTGTATAAAATTCTAGTTACATGTATTTATACGACATTTTACGTTGATTTTATTAAACCTCCAAGTAAATAATTACTGCAATCATTTCACATCGTAAGCAGCCTTTTTCTTCTTAAATTTTATGATTATGTGAGTATTTAGAGAAGCGAGTTTGTCAATGCAGATTGCTCCACATGCCGGTAGCGATTAATTCGGTTTTGTAATGCTATTTATTAAATATGCGGAAGGAACATATTTTTAGTTGGTTCTTATGGTGTGCTGTTACACCACTGTCCCAAGTTAGGGGAGGGTTGAGCGCTCACAAACATGTTTAACCCCGCCACATTCGTTATGTGCCTGTCCCAAGTCAGGAGCCTGTAATTCAGTGGTTGTCGTTGGTTCATGTCTGTCAGATTTGTTTTTCGTAAATTGTTTTGTTATAAATTAGGCCGTTAGTTTCTCAATTGAATTGTTTCATATTTTTCATGTCGGGCCCTTTTATAGCCGACTAAACGGTATGGGTTTTTCTCATTGTTGGAGGCAGTACGGTTGCCTATAATTGTCTCATTGGCAATCATACCAGATCTCCTTATTTTTATATTGTAACAGGACTGTCCGTCCGCTAGAGTTTGTGTTTCTCAACCCATCTTTACGTCACTTGTTGTACATATTCAATTTTTGGGAGGGTAAAAACCTACTAGTTTAAAGGACAAAGGAACAGGCCACAGCGATTTATTTACGAAGGACTACTCCGCTTTAAGATAACATGTTACAGTTGAGGTGTTTCCTTAATGAACTTGAAACAAAAACGGCATAATTTTGTTTCTGCGCCACATGCTCATTTTGACAATTAATGTCTCTTCAGTGATGCGTATGGTAATTATATCTCAACAGAGCTTGTGGTCATTGCAGTGTCTTTTTGGACAGTGCCGAACTGATTGACTGTATAGGGTTGTCCGCGTCCCGAAAGACAACATACCTTGTCCCTTTGTCGTAGATTCCTTTTCCTGTTCCCGAAAAATGACCTTCGTGTGTCTTGCGAAAAATGCTTACCCTTGCCCTTTTCAGGATATAGCTTTGGTTTTTTACCCTTTTTTACTTCTATTTTTTTCATGCATAATGGTTTTTAAATTTCATCTCTAACCATACATAGGGGAGGGTTTAGATCCAATCATACTAGTAAAACCCCGCCACATGTTTTATGCGCCTGAAACAATTCCTGAATAAGTTGGTCATTGCAATTGGTAAGTTTTTGTCACAATAGAATTTTTATTTTACAATTTAATATTTTGACGTTTTGCTTCGCTCTCATATTCATTTCCTTTTTATTCGATCAAAGATGGTAACTTTGTTTCCTTTTCATTTCAGTTTTTGGGGGTTGGGGAAATCAAAATGCAGATCATGCGGTAACTCAAAATGTCTGTTTTAAAAGTTGCATATTGTGATTTTTTCCTACTGCGGAAGTCATAAAAATAGCAAGACAACAACAAAAAAAGCTTACGATTTGAACCTGAATCTGAATCTTAATCAGAAGAGACACAAAGGGCCTTTAAAAATCTTGGTATCTATTTTGTTATGAATTTATTGTACTCCAGCTGATTCTTGCGAATGAGGTTCATTTTTGGGCGCTATTTTTCTTTTAGTTTGTTTTTGTCGTTCAACATTAGGACGAGGCAATTCATCAGCTAACTCATCTCTCTTGTCAGCTACGACATCTAGTTGCCGGGTAGCAAGCAGGTCCAGGGACAGCACAGTAAGCCGAATGATTTAAAGAGAAAGAGTCGAAATTTAAATTGCATTGATGCTGAATATCGATTTCAAGTTTAGTGATTCAAAAAGAAATAAAGTACTAGTCATGAGTACATTGAGGTATCCGAAGACATAATTAACAGACATTGTAGAAACATGTACCGACCTATTCAACAGACATACCACATTAATTAATTAATCATCTATATAGTACAAAAATACAGGTTTATTTATTCAGTTATTATTTTCATTTTCCAACTCGACTTCTAAAAGAAGTGAACCTTGAAGTCCTTCCTTTTCTTCATAGTCAATTCACAAATAACTTGAGTTTAATTTTGATAAGCAAATACTTAATAAACAAAATAAGGTACGGTACACAACAATTGCTTTTATACACGTCGTGTTGGGTAGCTGTTTCATTGGTAATCAAAATAATCATATGCGATCAATAATGTTTTTTCAATTTTATTTTTGAGACGACCCCTCATATCTCACCTGTCGTTAATAACCTTCTTCCATTGGTCTATACAAAAGAAAATGCCAAAAATAACAACTTGTCACCTTTACATGTGTTTTATGAATTTATTTCAATCGTTCATCGTCAATTTCTTCGTCTGTTGAAACCTTTTAGATTTTTCCTCAACACCGTGTTGTTTTTATAAAGGGACGTAACACCACTACTAATCGTGTATTGAAATAAGCTCCGCCTACTAACCCAATATGGTCTCCATGCGGGTGCTTTTAACCAATCATATTCCTAGAAATGTATAGGAGGTATGATAATGTGAGGATACAAGGATACCAGGACCCCTCTCCCCCCACAAGCTGAAAATTTTGTACGGGTCTAGCCATAAACACTATTGGCCATTTTAAACGCAATGTCTTATTCTGCTTCTTGTATCATTGCCAACGTGACGTATCTCTTAGTTTGGCCAGCCGGCAATACTTAAGTCGAACTATGTGACATACTGGGATACCAGGATCCCTACAAGTTAAAAAAAACTCGTGCGGGTCTAGGCATCAGTGATATGGGTCATTTCAGAGACATTGGCTTCTACTACCGCTGGTATCATTTCCAACGTGATGAATCTCTTAGTTTGATCAGCCGGCAATAACCGCACTATGTGACAAACCAGGTAACCCCAACCCTATGCATAAGCTCATACGGGTCTAGAGCATCAGTGCTGTGAGCCATTTTAGAGGCAATGTATATAAACATGTTTATGAGCGCTCAACCCTCCCCTAAAAAATAGCCGGACTATGTGACAAACCAGGTACCCCCAACCCTATGCTTAAAGCTCGTACGGGTCTAGAGCATCAGTGCTGTGAGCCATTTTAGAGACAATGTATACTTTTACCCCTGGTATCATGGTTAACGTTAATAATCTCTTAGTTTGGCCAGCCGATAATAATTAAATTGGACTATGTAATTTATATCAGGTACCCCCCTTTTGTTCATTGTATGCTTGCAACGTGTACTGGTATAGAGCATCAGTGATATGAGCCATTTTAGAGGCAATCTCTACTACTACCTCTGGTACCATGGTCAACGTGGAGAATCTCTAAGTTTGGCCAGGCGGCAAAAGTTAAGTCAAACTATGTGACAAACCAGGTACCCCACCCTTCACCCAATAGAAAAAGCTCGTATGATTCAAGGGCATAAATGCTAAGGGCCATTTTATGGTCAATTTTATTTTACATCTTGTATTGTGGCCAACGTGGAGAATCTCTTAGTTTGGCCAGCCGACAATAGTAAAGGTTAACAATGAGACAAACCAAGTACCCCAATCCTATACTGAAAACTCGTACTGGTCTAGAGCATCAGTGCTAATGGCCCTTTTTTTGGCAGTATATCATTCTACCTCTAGTATCATGGTTAACGTGAACCATCTCTTAATTTAGCCAGCCGGTAATAGTTACAGTGTACTCTGTGACATACCAGTGTCCCCCCTTTTCAACATATGGTGATACATCGTACGGGTCTAAGGCATCAGTGAGCCATTTAAGAGGCAATATCTACCTTTACCTTTGGTATCATGATCAACGTGGAGAATCTAAGCATGGCCAGGCGGCAATAGTAAAGTCAGACTATGTGACAAACCAGGTACCCCCACCTTTCACCCAATAGTGACAAAAAAGTAAAATAACAAAAATATCGAACTCCGAAGGAAATTCAAAACGGAAAGTCCTTTACAAAATGGCAAAATGAAAAGCTCAAACACATCTAACGAACGGAAAACAACTGTCATATTCCTAACTTGGTACAAGCATTTCCTTATGTAGAAAATGGTGGATTAAACCTTGTTTTATAGCTAGCTAAACCTCTCAATTGTATGACAGTTGCATACAATTCCATTATATATTGACAACAATGTGTGAGCAAAACAAACAGACATAATAGGTAAAAACGTCAAAAATCGGGGTATAGCAGTCAACATTGTAATATAATCTTAATCACTATGAAAACAATTAACTGTTTCAACAAAGAAACAGGAAATGGCATATAGACAAAATACATAAGCAAAAATGAAAGAAAAGAACTCAATATTGACCATAGCACAATGCGGGATGTATAAGTACAGATCCACGTCATAAGTATATAATCAAAAACAAGTTCGTATGGGTCGAGGGCAAAAGTGCTGAAGGCAATTTTAGAGGAAGTGTCTTCTACCTCTTGTATCATGGCCATAGTAGAGAATCTCTTAGTTTGACAAGCCGGCAATAATTAAGTCGGACTATGTTATATACTTGGTACCCCGACTACATCGCCTTATGCTGAAAAAAACGTACGGGTCTAGATGCAATCTCTACCTCTGCCTCTGGAACCATGGTCAACGTGGAGAATCTCTTAGTTTGGCCAGGTGGCAATAGTAAAGTCAGACTATATGACCATGTACCCCTACCTTACACCCGTATGGGTCAAAGGCATAAGTGCTAAGGACCATTTTAGAGGAAATATCATCTTCAGCCTCCTGCATCATGGCCAACGTAGGGAATCTCTAAGTATGGCCAGCCGGCAATAGTTAAGTCGGAATTTGTGACATGCCAGGTTCCCAAACCCTATGCTGACAAACTCATACTGGTGTAGGACATAAGTGCATTGTACCATCTGAAAGGCAATGTGTCCCTCTTCCTCTTGTAGTATTGGATTAAAGAGAATAGAATACTGCTTTTATATGGGACCATGACTAACGTGGAGAATCTTTCAATTTGGCCATCCGGCAATAGTTAAGTCGGACTATGTGACATACCAAGTTCCCCCACCCCTCCCAAACCTGGTACTGACAAGCTCGTAAAGGTCTAGGGCATAAGTGGCATGATCCATTTTAGAGGCAATATCTACTTCTTCTTCTGGTACCATGTTCACCGTGGATAATCTAGTTTGGGTAGCCGGCAATAGTTAAGTCGGACTTTATGACATACTAAGATAAAAAGTAATATAACAAAAAAAAAACGAACTCTTAGGAAAATTCAAATCGGAAAGTCTCAAAAGCTCAAACACATCAAATGAATGGAAAACAATTGTCATATTCCTAACCAGGACATCCCACATGCTGACAAACTCGCACGAGGCTAGGCATAAAACCTATGAACCTATGAACCATTTTAGAGGTACTAGTATTGTCTTCTTCTCTTAGTTTGATCAGCTGGCAATATTTAAGTTGGACAATGAGACATACCATGCCCCCTAACTCTATGTTAAAATGTATACGGGTTTAGGCCATTAGTGCTATAGGCCATTTTTAGAGGCAATGCAAACTCCTATCTCTCGTTTCATGGTCAACATGAACAATCCTTTAGTTTGGCTAGCCGGTAATAGTTAAATTGGACTATGTAACATACCAGGTGCCCCCTTTTTATCCCTTACTGACGAAAACGTACGAGTCTAACACATAAGTGAAATGATCCATTTCAGACGCAATATCTACCTCTACCTCTGGAACCAAGGCCAACGTGGTGAATCTCTTAGTTATTCTAGGCGGCAATAATTAAGTCAGACTATGCTACATACCAGTTACTCCCAGATTTCACCCAATAGTGACACGCTCGTTTGGGTCAATGGCATAAGTGCTAAGACTCATTTTAGAAGCAATATATTCTTCTACCTCTTGTTTCATAGCCAAAGTGGAGAATCTCTTAGTTTGGCGAGCCGGCAATAGTTAAATCGGACTATGTTACATACCTTGTACCCAAAACCCTTTGCTGACAAACTCATACGGGTGTAGAATATACGTGCTATAGACCATCTTAGAAGCAATGTATCCGTCTTCCTCTGGTAGTATTGCATTAAGGAGAATAAAGCGGTGTATGGTACCATGGCTAATGTGGAGAATCTTTTAGTTTGGCTATCCGACAATAGTTAAGTAGGACTATGTGACATACCGAGCCCCTCCCCCCCTTGATTCTAAAAAACTCGTACGGTTCTAAGTGGTATGAGCCATTTAAGAGGCAATGTTTACTTGATCTCTAATACCATGACCAACGTGGAGAATCTTTTAGTTTGGATACCCGGCAATAGTTTAGTCACACTATGTGATATACTAGGTACTCATCATCCCCCTATTTACCCAATGCTGGCAAACTCGTTTGGATAAAGGGCATAAATGCTTAGTACCATTTTAAAGGGCAATGTCTTCGTCTACCTTTTGTATCATAGCCAACATTGAGAATCTTTTAATTTGGCCATCCAACAAAAGTCGGACTACTTGACATACCAAGTCCCCCCACCCGATGCTGACAAACTCGTACAGACTAAAAGCATAAGTTTAGGGTCATTTTAGAGGCAATATCTTCGTCTACCTCTTGTATCATTGCCAATATGGAGACTCTCTAAGGTTGGCCAGCTGGCCAGAGTAATGTCGGACTATGTGACATACCAGGTACCCCAAACCCTATGCTGACAAACTTGTATAGGTCTAGGGCATAAGTGTTATAGATCATCTTAGAGGGAATGTCACCCTCTACCTATGGTAGTATTGGATTTTAGAGAATAAAATGTTGTATGGTATCATGGCCAACATGGAGGATCTTTTAGTTTGGTCATGCGGCAATAGTTAAGTCAGACTATGTGACATACCCTATACCCCAAACTCTATGCTGACAAACTCATACGGGTGGACAATCTCTTAGTTTGGCTAGCCGGCAATAGTTTGTGACATACTGGGTATCCCTCCACTCCCTGCTTACTCAATACTGACTCGTTTGGGTCAATGGCATAAATGCTAAGTGCCATTTGATAGGGCAATGTCTTCCTCTACCTTTTGTATCATAACCAACGTGGTGAATCTTTTAGTTTGGCCATCCTACAATAGTTAAGTCGGACTATGTGACATACCAAGTTCCCCCACCCGATGCTGATTATTTGACATACCTGGTACCAAATACCCTATGCTGACAAACTTGTATAGGTCTAGGGCATAAATATTATAGACCATCTTAGAGGCAATGTCACCCTCTACCTCTGGTAAAATTGAGAATAGAAATGGGGAATGTGTCAAAGAGACAACAACCCGACCAAAGAGCAGAATGCAGACTCAAGGCCATCACAGGTCTTCAACACAGCGACAAAATCCAGCACCCGGAGGCGGGCTTAAGCTTGCCCCTTAACAAAAATTTGTACTAGTTCAATAAAAATGAATATCACCCTAAACTCCGAAACATATAAATGAACTAAAATTAATACAAGACTAACAACGGCCAGAGGCTCCTGACTTGGGACAGGTGCAAGAATGCGGCAAGGTTAAACATGTTTTGTGAGATCTCAATCCTCCCCTATACCTCTAGCCAATGTAGAATAAAGAAACGCACAGTAAAACTCAGTTTAAAATATGTCCGGGTCCGATGTCAGAATAGGTAACAGAAGAAACTAAGCAAAATGACAATGATACATGAATCAACAAAGCTCGTATGGGTCAAGGGCATAAGTGCATTTTAGAGGCAATTTCTACTTTATCTACGTCCGGTTCCAAGGCCAAAGTGGAGAAACAACCCGCAGTAGTTTATAATTACTTAGACTGCGTGCATACCAGATATTCCCTCTTAACCCTAGTGTGGAAAAAAGTAAAAAAAACAACTTTTTTCTACACTAGGTGCAAATGAAAGTTGGGACCCTTAGGCATGCTTGACTGAAAAATCCAGGTGGGGTATAGCACGGATTTTTTTTAAAATTGATCCAAAGTTGGGGTCCGGCACCCTAACCTACCCTAACTTTTAAAGTTTATAAAAAAAATTCTGAGGCAATACTTTTTTCCACACTAGGTGCAAATGAAAGTTGGGACCCTTAGGCATGCTTGACTGAAAAATCCAGGTGGGGTATAGCACGGATTTTTTTTAAAATTGATCCAAAGTTGGGGTCCGGCACCCTAACCTACCCTAACTTTTAAAGTTTATAAAAAAAATTCTGAGGCAATACTTTTTTCCACACTAGGTGCAAATGAAAGTTGGGACCCTTAGGCATGCTTGACTGAAAAATCCAGGTGGGGTATAGCACGGATTTTTTTTTAAATTGATCCAAAGTTGGGGTCCGGCACCCTAACCTACCCTAACTTTTAAAGTTTATAAAAAAAATTCTGAGGCAATACTTTTTTCCACACTAGGTGCAAATGAAAGTTGGGACCCTTAGGCATGCTTGACTGAAAGGGGTATAGCACGGATTTTTTTTTTTAATTTGTTATATAATTAATTAGTTATGTCCTTGCACACCATACTTTGATTACTAAAAATAAACCCTGCGTGTCATCAAAACTAAGCGAAACCCACTGTTACTGAAAAAGAATGATTCGCCAAAACAGATTTGTTTGACATGAAAGTATTAAAAGTACGAACTAAACTTTGTATTCTCGAAGCGTAGAAATATTTTTACTTTTTAGGAACTATTTTACAGGATGCCGAGAATATGGAAAGCTATTTCGCACAATATCGCACAAACATTTTCTGATGGCAAAGTCGATACCATGTAACAAGAAAATTTAGGCAACATTTAAATAATGTCATTTTTCAGTGTTGACAGTTGAAGTTAAGTCTTTAAGCGTGCAGCACCTGCACGATGTTAAAAGCACATACTATTGTTTATTAAAATATTGAACAGGAAATGAAATTTTCATATTGAACAGGAAATAAAATTTTCAAATTCATTGAAAAGTGTTTTCGACGGCTAAATTGAAGTTAAAACAGATATTGTAGTGGTAATATAAAATTGAAAAGTTTAAGTTAGTTTGAATCTTATGCAACTTTTGGGTTTATAGACATACCTGAAAACTGGCTGCTAGCGGAGTGGCTGCTAGCGAGTGGCTGCTAGCTTGAGTCTAACTATATTGACAATAATGTTTGAACAAAACAAACCGACATAATAGGTAAAAATGTCAAAAATAGGGATACAGCAGTCAACATAATCTTAATCAGTATAAAAACCAACAAATATGTCAACAAAGAAAAATAAAATGGCATATAGACAAAGCACATAAGCAAAAACGAAAGACAAGAATACAAAAAAATGACCACAGCACAACAACAAAATGGCGGGATGCATAAGTACCGAGCCTCGCCAAAAGGATATTACCAAAAATGGACTCAACAGTAAAGGCAAATAATTTACAAAGACATATAAAAGAACACTATAACACGTAATTAAGATGACAAACAACGTCAGTACCTAAAACCTATACTTCAAGACAATCATGTATTATTTGTGAAGTTGATACGAAATATTTATCAACAAGGTCTTGGTTTCTTCCGATGAACTTTTTAGAAAAAGGACGAGCCTAATTTATAACAAAACAATATAAGAAAAACAAATATGACAGATATGAAGCATATTTTACAGTTGTAGCAATAGAAATGTGAAATACGTTAACGAAAGATAGAGGAGTCTTACTGGTCAATTTCTGAAAGTAAACAAAACGAAATACTCTGAACAATACACTTGAAGCATCTTTACAAAGTTTTTACATAATAGTATGTATATAAATTATGTGTAATAGGAAAATTGCGAATATTAAGAAATGATTTTTGTCTAAAAGGTTATACACTTTCGATGGAATATTTATTTTGGTATGTTTGTCATAATAAAAAATGGCTTAATGCTTGATTGTGGACGAATTAACAAATAAATAACATCTTTTCCGACAGTATACATTTATCATCTACAGAGCTATTAAGCTATACTATTACAAACGTCAATAATTACAAGAAGGAAAACTCTACTATTAACAGAAGTCTTTGACACCATATACCATTACAATGGAACATTAACGGTATACACAAGATGATGTTTTATTGCGTCAGCAGAAGTTTTCTATAAATGATATCAACCGGTTAGGATTTGAACCAGCTGCCATGTCAACAAAGCTGACCCGTCTTTGTCTTAGTACAAGACATAAGGAGATGTGATAACTTTGTTTGCCAATGAATGATATAACTCTCAATCAGAGAACATATTACCCAGAAGTTAGTAAATGTAAGTAATCGTACGGCCTTCAACAATAAGCAAACCAAATACCGCATAGCGAGCTTTAAAGGCTCCACCATGACAAATGTAAAACAATCAAATGAAAAAACTAACGGCCTAATTTATGTACAAAAACAAACGTGCCCTTTATAGCTTGCTGTTCGGTGTGAGCCAAGGCTCCGTGATGAAGGCCGTACTTTGACCTATAATGATTTACTTTTATAAATTTTGACTTGGATGGAGAGTTGTCTCATTGGCCCTCATACCACATCTTTTTATATCTAGTTATTGTTGACGGTAGTATAATTATCAAATCAAATTGTTATTCCTTGTTTATTACAGTATACTTGTTATTAAATTGTTGGTTTATTGTTACTCTTTTTTTTATTAACAGGTTTTATTCAGAATGTGTTTTATATAGTACAACATTACTAAAGGAGGATAAAGAGAAATCAAAGAAATACCATACAAAACACAACAAAAAAAAAACCAACACAAAAATATATAAAACAAAATATTTCTATTAACAACAGGACCCAAATTGTAAGGTTACCCAGGTGCTTCGGATGAATAAGCAGTTCCTATATATGATAAAGCTTATAAAATATGGCAAAAATAAATCTGAAGGTAACCCAGGTCCTTTGGATTAGTAAGCAGTTCCTATATACTCTCCTGTTTAAATATATGATAAAGTGTATAAAACATGGCAAAATCCGTATCATATGCCGTATCATCTTCGACCAACATCATGCCTCGGGCCTAAAGGCCCTCGGGCTGATATTGGTATCTCGGGATGATACGGCATGTGATACGGATTTTGACATGTATTATTCTCTATATTATGTTTAAAATTTTTATTTCACAAATTTTCTTTTTATAAATTTTGAGAAATATATAGTTAATTTAAACTTTAAATTAACTATATATATTTCTCTAAAGTTATAAAATAAAAATTTGTGAAATAAAGATATCACTATGGCCTGAAATACAAAAAAAAATATTATAATATATATAAAGGATAACAGGAACTGTCAAAATTATTAGACAATACAACAAATAACATCTACCACCAAAACCCTAAATCTTCAACAAAACAGACATACATGTATTTGTTTTGGGTTTTGTCATTGGACGGTATACACAACATCTCTTTTATTTACAAACAAATGTCAAGAACAACGAACAACACATTGTCATTATGTATTTCTAAATCCGACTTGTTGCTTTCATTGTATGAATGAAAAAATAAGGAGATGAGGTAAGAATGCTTATGAAACAACTTTCCAACAAAGTTCAAATGATGTGGATGTAGTCAATTATTGGCAAACAAACGGCCTTCAACAATGAGAAAAACCCATACCGGATAGTCGGCTATAATAGGCCCAGACATAAAAAATGTGAAATCATTAAATTGAGAAAACTACCAAAAAGTAAAATAACAAAAATACCAAACTCCAAGGAAAACTCAAATCGGAATAGTCCCTTATCAAATGGCAAAATCAAAAGCTCAAACATATCAAACGAATGGAAAACAATTGTCATATTTCTGACTAGGTACAGGCAGTCCTTATGTAGTAAATGGTGGATTAAGCCTGGTTTTATAGCTAGCTAAACCTCTAACTTGTATGGCAGTCGCATAGAATTCCATTATATTGACAACAATGTTTGAACAAAACAAACCGACATAATAGGTAAAAATGTCAAAAATAGGGATACAGCAGTCAACATAATCTTAACCAGTATAAAAACCAACAAATATGTCAACAAAGAAAAATAAAATGGCATATAGACAAAGCACATAAGCTTAACGAAAGACAAGAATACAAAAAATGACCACAGCACAACAACAAATGGCGGGATGCATAAGTACCGAGCCACGCCAAAAGGATATTACCAAAAATGGACTCAACAGTTAAGGTAAATAATTTACAAAGACATATAAAAGAACACTATAACACGTAATTAAGATGACAAACAACGTCAGTACCTAAAACCTATACTTCAAGACAATCATGTATTATTTGTGAAGTTGATACGGAATATTTATCAACAAGGTCTTGGTATCTTCTGATGAACCTTTTAGAAAAAGGACAAGCCTAATTTATAACAAAACAATATAAGAAAAACAAATATGACAGATACTTGTATGAAGCATATTTTACAGTTGTAGCAATAGAAATGTGAAATACGTTAACGACAGATAGAGGAGTCTTACTTGTCAATTTCTGAAAGTAAACAAAACGAAATACTCTGAACAATACACTTGAAGCAACTTTACAACGTTTTTACATAATAGTATGTATATAAATTATGTGTAATAGGATAATTGCTACTATCAAGAAATGATTTTTGTCTAAAAGGTTATACACTTTCGATGGAATATTTATTTTGGTATGTTTGTCATAATAAAAAATGGCTTAATGCTTGATTGTGGACGAATTAACAAATAAATAACATCTTTTCCGACATTATACATTTATCATCTACAGAGTAATTAAGCTATACTATTACAAACGTCAATAATTACAAGAAGGAAAACTCTACTATTAACAGAAGTCTTTGACACCATATACCATTAGAATATTTCAATAAATGATATCAACCGGTTAAAGGGGATTTGAACAAGCTGCCATGTCAACAAAGCTGACACGTCTTTGTCTTAATACAAAAAAAAGGAGATGTGGTAAATTTGCTTGCCAATGATATAACTCGTCATCAGAGACCATATTACGTTGAAGTTAGTAACTGTAAGTAATCGTACGGCCTTCAAAAATAATTAAACCCAATACCGCATAGCAAGCTATAAAGGCTCCGCCATGACAAATGTAAAACAATTCAAACGAAAAAACTAATGGCCTAATTTATGTACAAAAACAAACGTTATTGCCAACGATAGTATACTTATCGAATCAAATTGTTATTCTTGCACCAGTTTATTTTGTGTTTAAAACCCCATTTTTACATGCATACATAAACATATTGAAAATATAGTTTATACAAAATTAGGAGATGTGGTATGGTTGCCAATGAGACAGCTATCGAACAGAATGCAAATGACGTGAATTGAAATGCTTATAGGTCACTGTACGACTTTTTTTACACATCTATCGCTATATATATATATTAATCTATTATTTATTCATTAGCATACACTGGTTTTAGGAAGATTTTAGATCAAACTTATAGGAAGGACCACCCTAAGATAGCTTTGTTTTATATCTTAAGATAGCTTTGCTTTACATTCTTTTTTTTTGTTTTTTTTTTTTTTTAAATTTCAATTTGAAATTGAGTTTAATGATTAACTGTACAACAATATATTTTTCAACATTTGAATACAAGTGCATAAATCTTTTTAAATAAAAAATAACAAATACCATGAAAATAAAAAAATGTTGTATGACTGACAATGATACATCAATCCAGCAAAGACAAAACGGACAAGAAAGTAAACAACTATAGGACACTATACAGCCTTCAACAATGAGAAAACCCGTATAGTAAGCTATAAATGACCATGGGATAAGAAAATTGGGAAAAAATCAAATTAGAAAACTAACACCTGATTTAAGCTCATAACATTAAATGTAAGAAGAGTATATGCTTTGCTTAAACAATGAAAACACTCAGGAATGATACATGATCATTTTTCAAAGGTAATCTTTTCTAAAATTCATTTCATCGATTTGTTGAAAAAAAATCAAGCAAATTGGACAATTCTGAAACATCTTATTTCATAGAAATTAAAATTTCAAATTATCAGCATAAGGGGCCGTAAATCTGGAACAAAAAATATTAAATAAGTTAATAGCGTAATCAAACATGACTGTGTTCAATTGTTCCAAACTCCATTTCAAAATTTGAAATTGATTTGATCTAAAGAAAGTGGTTGGACTGATGGATATTCAAGAGTAACATTCATGGTTCATTGCCTTATGGTTGAACATAAATAAATGGGGAATGTGTCCATGGGACACAGATGATGCCCCCGCTTGCATATAATGTTATAAAGGGGTATAACTCTAGAACTGTAAAAGTGACGCTACCCAAATTTGTACTTGATCTGAGTTTTGTGGTAATAAGCATTGTGTATACGTTTCATAACATTTGGTTGAGGCAAACTAAAGTAAGAGAACGGAAACGAAAAATTCAGCAATATTTCCATTTGTAGAGGGGCATAACTCTAGAACAGCAAAAGTGACGCCACCAAAATTCGAACTAGATCTGTGTTTTGTGGTAATTAGTATTGTGTATAAGTTTCATAACATTTGGTTGAGGCAAACTAAAGTAAGAGAATGGAAACGAAAAATTCAGCAATTTTTCCATTTGTAGAGGGGCATTACTCTAGAACGGCAAAAGTGACCCCACCAAAATTCAATCTCGATCTGTGTTTTGTGGTTATTAGCATTGTGTATAAGTTTCATAATATTTGGTTGAGGCAAACTAAAGTTAAAGAACGGAAACGAAAAAATCAGCAATTTTTCCATTTATAAAAGGGGCATAACTCTAGAACGGTAAAAAGTGACGCCACCAAAATTCAAATTGATCTGTGTTTTGTAGTAATAATCATTGTGTATAAGTTTCATAACATTTGGTTGAGGCAAACTGAAGATAGAGAACGGAAGAAAAAAAATTTAGCAATTTTTCCATTTGTAAAGGGGCATAACTCTAGAACGGTTAAAGTGATACCACCAAAATTCAAACTTGATCTGTGTTTTGTCGTAATAAGCATTGTGTGTAGAGGCAAACTAAAGTTAGAGAACGGAAACCAATTTTGGGAAGTACGTCTTGACGTACAGACGGACAAGGGTAAAACTTAATGCCCCCTCCGCTACGACGGGGGCATAAAAAGATTTACAGAAATTACCAATAATGTCAATCATTACAGTAAACTAAAACAACTATAAATAGACTGTTTATGACATCTTTCTGCCAAATCCATTAGATGTGTACTGATTGACATTTTGTCTAGGATACATGATTTTCCTTAGTTGTTATTGGCTTGGAACTAACTTTGAGTAACTGCTAGCACTCTCTGATTTGTACTTTGTGTCCCCAGTGCTTTTATTATTTGTTGCTTTTCCTTTGTATCTATCTGATGATTCAGGCCCTTTTCGACTGGTTTTTATAGTTTTTCCTTATGTTGTTCTGTTATACCACTGTCCCTGATTAGGGGAAGACTTGGGTACCCCCAAACATGTTTAACCCTGCCTGTTACAAGTCAGACCCTGTAGTTGAGTGGGTGTTTATTGTTGTTGTTTATCATGTTTTGCTTTACATTCGAAGATAGCTTTGTTTTATATCCTAAGATAGCTTTGTTTTATATCCTAAGATAGCTTTGCTTTACATCCTAAGATAGCTTTGTTTTATATCCTAAGATAGCGTTGTTTTATATCCTAAAATAGCTTTGTCTAATATCCTAAGATTGCTTTGTTTTATATCCTAAGATAGCTTTGTTTTATATCCTAAGATAGCTTTGTTTTATATCCTAAGATAGCTTTGTTTTATATCCTAAGATAGCTTTGCTTTACATTCTAAGATAGCTTTGTTTTATATCCTAAGATAGCTTTGCTTTACATTCTAAGATAGCTTTGTTTTATATCCTAAGATAGCTTTGTTTTATATTCTAAGATAGCTTTGTTTTATATCCTAAGATAGCTTTGTTTTATATCCTATGATAGCTTTGCTTTACATTCTAAGATAGCTTTGTTTTATATCATAAGATAGCTTTGCTTTACATTCTAAGATAGCTTTGTTTTATATCCAAAGATAGCTTTGCTTTACCTTCTAAGATAGCTTTGTTTTACATCCTAAGATAGCTTTTTTTTATATCCTAAGATAGCTTTGTTTTATATTCTAAGATAGCTTTGTTTTATATCCTAAGATAGCTTTGCTTTACATTCTAAGATAGCTTTGTTTTATATCCAAAGATAGCTTTGCTTTACCTTCTAAGATAGCTTTGTTTTACATCCTAAGATAGCTTTTTTTTATATCCTAAGATAGCTTTGTTTTATATCCTAAGATAGCTTTGTTTTATATCCTAAGATAGCTTTGTTTTATATCCTAAGATAGCTTTGCTTTACATTCTAAGATAGCTTTGTTTTATATCCTAAGATAGCTTTGTTTTATATCCTAAGATAGCTTTGTTTTATATTCTAAGATAGCTTTGTTTTATATCCTAAGATAGCTTTGTTTTATATCCTAAGATAGCTTTGCTTTACATTCTAAGATAGCTTTGTTTTATATCCTAAGATAGCTTTGTTTTATATTCTAAGATAGCTTTGTTTTATATCCTAAGATAGTTTTGTTTTATATCCTAAGATATCTTTGTTTTATATCCTAAGATAGCTTTGTTTTATATCCTAAGATAGCTTTGTTTTATATCCTAAGATAGCTTTGCTTTACATTCTAAGATAGCTTTGTTTTATATCCTAAGATAGCTTTGTTTTATATTCTAAGATAGCTTTGTTTTATATCCTAAGATAGCTTTGTTTTATGTCCTAAGATAGCTTTGTTTTATATCCTAAGATAGCTTTGCTTTACATTCTAAGATAGCTTTGTTTTATATTCTAAGATAGCTTTGCTTTACATTCTAAGATAGCTTTGTTTTATATCCTAAGATAGCTTTGCTTTACATTCTAAGATAGTTTTGCTTTACATCCTAAGATAGTTTTGTTTTATATCCTAAGATAGCTTTGCTTTACATTCTAAGATAGCTTTGTTTTATATCCTAAGATAGCTTTGCTTTACATTCTAAGAAAGCTTGATTCTATATCGTCAGACATATCTCATCAAAGTTCTCATACCTTTCTAAACCGAAGTCTTAAGATGTATCTGAAGACTTATCTTACTTTCATTAACAGAGCCCAAGGCTAGTTTAACCCCGATTTTTGGTTAGGTTGAAAACGTATGATTCCTATTTCTGTGTTTTTTACCCGGAATATGGAATGAGATTGTACCTTCATAAGGTTTGTTCTATTTCAAAATATCTAAAAACAAAAAAATGCAACTATGTATGGAAATTTACATAAACAAGTAAAATTTACTTTGTTATTATTGCCCTGGTTCTCGTCTTGCTTATAGATCAAATTTACGCGACTGCGATATTTTCGCAATTTTACCTTAATCGCGAAAATTCTGAAAATATTGTGAAATAAACCCTTCCAAACATTTCTTTCTTTACAAATGATCGATCACTATATCACTCCAGCTTATGTGGAAAGTTTACATTATATCAGTATATGCTTTTCCATCATTAATTTTTCATTACATGTATATATCGAAAAAATAAACATGATAAAGATAAGACAGGATCGCCATTTTGTTCCATTAACTCATTTTAGATTTTAGAAAAGTGCATAAGGTTTCGTTTCATTATTTTGTCAACATACCAATGTCTTTCAGACTACTTTGTGTTTAACTTTAATTAAGTTTACCATCACGCAATGGTAAATGGACAATTTTCACCGAAACAAATTACAAAAATTGATAGATTAACCAAGAGAAAAACAAATAAAAGCTTTCAATTAAGCTAAGTATGCTTACGGCAAAGAAAATTATCAACAGAATTAGGATATTTACGTCCCAGACTGTTTATTAGTTAATTATAAAGAAATGGAATGAAATATGCATATATAATTCGCAATCACGATTGCAATACAGCGAGGAGAACGCAGTACGACTTATCGTTTTAGAATATAGTGATAGCTTGTACTGGCCACAATTATGAATATTTAGACTTTACAGTTGGATTAGCATTTCAAGCACGTGTTTATTTAATAGTTTATTTTATAAATAGATGTATAGACAACTATCACAACCCCAAAGTTTGGTTATGATATAAAAATATGGTCAGCAAGAGACTTCTCCAATCAGGTAACTAAACCGATGCCAAAGAAGCACGCCCGTTTAGCTGTGCGGGACGTATAAATATGCAGCCACGTCCGGTTGGAATTAAATGGTTACATATGATACCTCGTTTGATGAGAGTGTCACGGTCTCGTTACGTTAAACAATCCTTTTAACGACTCCGAGTAATTTGCAGATGGTTTGTTGCCAGGCAAAAAATCTGCCATTACCCATAATGCCTTAATTTTCCACCATATCAGTCCACCAACTTTGCAGAACCTACCTCTTTGATTTATCACTATGTGTTTATCGTCCCAAATATGCATAACATATTGCCACTTTAACATCAAGCAAACATCTAATTAAATGGGCATTTAAAAAGTCGGAAAGCGAATACATATGTTCCAACTCTTTTAGGTCATTTTTTAGTAGCAACAAACAAAAGAGCTTTGTCAATTAGACATGCTTTGATACTATATCTGCCCTTGAATTTTTACTTGATAACATTTTTGATCGCTTTGGAGATTCCGTATATCGTCAAGTTATCGGAATTCCAATGGGGACTAACTGTGCACCACTTATTGCGGACCTGTTTTTGTATTGTTATGAGTTACAATTTATGACTAAAATCAGCAAAGACCCATCGAAACAACATCTGATACAAAAATTTAACAATACTTTTAGATATTTGGATGATATATTGGCTCTCAATAATGACGACTTCAGTATGTATACTAAAGAAATTTATCCTGTTGAACTTACTTTAAAAAAAGCTAATACTAACAATGACCACTGTCCTTTCCTCGATCTTGATATCTATATCATTAACGGGAAGCTTAATACAAAAATTTATGATAAAAGAGATGATTTTTCATTTCCTATCGTTAATAATCCATTTTTAGATGGTGACGTTCCCTCGTCACCATCTTATGGTGTTTATATATCTCAACTTGTACGATTCGCTCGTGTATGTAACAACGTATTAGATTTTAGCGAAAGAAATTTATGTATTACTGAAAAATTATTACACCAGGGTTTTCGATATCATAAACTAGTCAAAACATTTACTAAATGCCAAAGTCTACCAAATCTATTCATAAGTTGTTAAACAATCAGAAATACACAACATTGTTATTGAAACTCTCAAGTACACACAAGACGCTGGACTACAATGAATTTTTATGAAAAATTGAAACACGTCGATAAAATTGCACTTGTGTGCAATACATCAAGGGGAAGTTTTTCAGGGGGACTCGGTGGTCGAATGGTCTTAACAGTACATCTCCAATTATCACTAGCCAGTCAACAATGAGGTTGTGAGATCGAGTCCCGCTTATGGCAACAGCCTTCGACTACGATCGTAATTGATCGGGTACTCCGGCTTCCTCAATCAATAAAAATTAGATTCAATAATATAGTAGAAATCGTTAATCACCAACAATCAATCAGTCAATTTGTGTTTCAGTTATTATTGTCGGACATTTTATAATGTAGTTAATAGTATGGAGCATTAAGAGTTATCTACCATATTGTAACGCTGTTCTGTTATACTTTTCGCTAATATTTCTCATGAGCAAGTAATGATTTTTATAGTTTCAACTAATTTTTATAGTTTGTTCATATGTTGTACTGTTACACCACTGTCCAAGGTTTAAGGGGGGGAGGGGGGGTGTTGGCGTCCGCAAACATGTTTAAACCCGCCACATTCTATGTGTTCCTGTCCCAAGCAAGTCAGGAGCCTGTGATTCAGTGGGAGTCATTTGTTGCTGTATATTATATTTGCATTTCGTTCATTGATTTTACATATATCAAAGCGTTAGTTTTCTCGTTTGAATTGTATTACATTTGTCATTTCGGAGCCTTTTATAGCTTACTCTGCGGTATGGGTTTTGCGTATTGTTGAAGGCCGTACGATGAACTATAGTTGTTAACTTCTATGTCATTTGGCCTCTGGTGGAGAGTTGTATCATTGGTAATTATACCACATCTTCTTATTTTTATATGACATATCTTCTAATCTTAAGCTTATAACTTTTTCAGCGTAAAAATCCATATATGAAAGAAATTGACCTCTTTCTAAGTATGATAATAGACTAGGTTGTTTTGAGTACATCTCCCTATTTATAGGTACAAAACAATTTAGTCGAATGATCCATCAAGGGTATGTAGCAAATAAAACTATATTTTTCTGTGCATAATTCAAGAGAATATGATCTTGAATCTCCTTTTTGCACGGGCATAGCATTGGAATACATGTAGTTAACAACTTGTTAGTATTTTAGTTTCAAATTTATATGTCTAAATTACTTTTTCCCCCTTGCCATCATATTGTTTGATTATAACAAGCCATTTTTTTTTCGTGTACACAAAATACACAGAATACAAACTGGTATGAAGAGGATATCTTCTTTAGGTCATGATCATATAGAGTTATCTTGAGATTTTTGTACCACAAAAGCATTCACAGGATACATCAACTTGGAATTAGAATAAAAAGCCTGATTGTAAAATTTTATTGGTTGATTAATTGATAAAATTGAGAATGGAAATGGGGAATGTGTAAAAGAGACAACAACCCGACCAAAGAGCAGACAACAGCCGAAGGCCACCAATGGGTCTTCAATGCAGCGAGGCGTCCTTCAGCTGGCCCCTAAACAAACATGTATACTAGTTCAGTGATAATGGACGTCATACTAAACTCCAAATTATACACAAGAAACTAAAATTAAAAATGATACAAGACTAACAAAGGCCAGAGGCTCCTGACTTGGGACAGGCGCAAAAATGCGGCGGGGTTAAACATGTTTTTTGAGATCTCAACCCTCCCCCTATACCTCTAGCCAATGTAGAAAAAACAAACGCACAACAGTACGCACAGTAAAACTCAGTTTAAGAGAAGTATATTATTTATGGCCTATGATATTGAAATCCCGGAAAGGTGTAACTCTTTTTCAAAGTTTAACAATGTAAGTGAAACACGTGGGAATTTGTCATTGTTAATCATTTCCGAGTAGTAAGGTTGATAAAAAAGTAGGTTATGTAGTTTTGCTCTCTTGTTCTATATAAGTCAGTGAACTCTAATTAAGGTATATATGCTAGGCAGTCAACCTTAATTGAAAAGACATTTGACAATAAATTTTAATTATGTCTTTTATGTAAGACAGCCAGTCGTAACTGAATAGACATTGCAACCGCGTCTGAAGGTTCGTTTTCTCTCTAGAACTACCGTAAGTGACGCACTTAGAGGATTTACGCTGTTTTCCATATATTTTCCTGACGGCATGGAGCTTGATGGTTTTGTTTATTACTTTTGCCAATTTGGGAGAAAATGAATTCACACGCTGTGAATGGTTGGACAAATTGCCAATCAACTTGAAAACGATTGTCGTTCACAATTTCTAAATTTCCATCTAATGCCTTGATCAATATCGCAACTAAGTATTATAGGGGAGATAGTTTATTTTGATGTTTATTAAATAAGACATCCTGGGAATAAAAATATATTCTGAGGAGATAAATAAATGCGTTTCTCTGGTATGTCCAAGGGATCTAAGATTTTTATCTTTATTTCCAATCAATTGCAAATGATTGACTTTAAAAACAGTGGAATACCGTAAATTTGTTTGCGTACATTGAACTATGCCATAAACTCTTCAATAGATAGGTTGATCTAGGACTCTCCACACAGCAGAAAGTATTACTTGTAGGAAGAAAAGGAGATATGGTGTTTATGACAACAAGACAGTAACCAAATTACAAAAATAACCCAAAGACATGCATTTAGAGGGCAAGATACATGATACTTAAGTCGTCTATACAGCTACTTTTAAATATGTATTTTTTTAGTACTTTAATATAAAGTACGAGAATGTACCTATATGCAAGAAACATGATACGGCAAATCTCTATACAGTAGCTACCTTTGCATAGTAGGTACATTGTTGGTACCTTAAACGTACCGATATAGCTTAGTAATGTCAATAAATAATATGTACTTCTAAACGATTTTACTATTTTAGTACAATTATTTTACAGTACTTAATTTGTACTACGAATTTGACGTATTTGTTTTGTTTCTTCATTGTGTAGTATAGTTAAGGTGCTATAAATATATATTACTTCTTTAGCACTATAATTTAAAAATAAATTTTACTGAAATTGCGATACTACAAAAATTTTTTTAGAGCTGAACTGATACAAAATAGATTTTTTACATAAAAGGTACAACATGTTAAAAATATAAAACGGGAACTAAATCTTGTAGTGCAAATCTAGCCCTTATAAATTATGGAATTATGAAATACTACAATAATTTGGAAGTACTGCTGCAGTACCACCTTATATGGGTACATTTTTCGGTACTTCAAATTTCAGTACTAACAAAGTACACATGCAAAAGTAGCTGTTTACAATAGACAGTTGTCTGTTCAATATGTAAAATTCTAAATTGCACCGAGTTTGCACAACAGGTGAATAAATCAATCAGAAACAATCAAAGATCATATGTAATCAAAACCAAATTCTCTGAGGAAGAAAAAATAATACTAAGTTATGACATATGACAACTACTGACGAAGTATCTGACTGAATTTTATAAAAAAAAAAATGAATTATTTCAGACAACATTGACAATGAAGTTTTAATTGCCTTGCAATAGACTCTGATCAAAACTACAGCAGGTAAGACAAAACTTGAAATATCGCTATTTTCTATTTTCAACACAAATTTAAAAGTATTATCAGATGTTGTGTGTGTTATTTTTGAATATTTTTTCATAATAGGAGTTCCTTTTCATCATCCAAGTTGTGATTGCATGGGATTATTAATTGAATTTAACTAAAGGTGTTAATACAAATGTATAATAACAAGGATTTTAAACTATTTCTGTAAATCATCTTCCACGACAGAAAACACCATTAATACCATATATAAGAAAGAGACAAAAACACAAACAATATAATGAAGCATGTTATTTTGAGGTAGTTTAAAAAATTTGAGCGCAGCCCGAATCTAGACTTGTGACGTCATGAAACGGCTTTTATATGTATAGACATTTTGGTTGCCGTTCTGACTTCACACAGCAATAAACTCCGTAAATTAAAATTAATTCTTATCAATTATAATTCTCACAAAATGCACATAACATAATATCCGGATGCAAAATGTCATCAACAAGGAATAGACACAAACGACGACAAGAAACGGTTCTATATCTGTATTAACTTTCTTGGTGCCTTCATAAACATACAACTTAAGGTTATCACAAACAACTACCCAGTAGACAATAAACTGATACAGATTGAGCAAAACAAACCAACAAAAACTGGAAATAAACTCGGTTGCTCTTGGAGGTTCATATAATCAGTTACTTTTCCACCAGTTCCACTTATCGTTTTGCACGTGACAAGTAAAAATTCGGTGATGTCAGCTAGAAACGAGAAAAAGGACGGAAGTGTGGCTATTTAAAAGAGTTCGTCGACAAAATACCTAATACAATAATACAGACTTTTTTTTTATTAAACCTTGTTTTCCCAACTGTTCATAAATATACATGTACATAAATATTTATTACAAAATCTAAGATTTCTGTTTCTGTTACAGGTAGGGTGAAATAACATGATTAAAAATGTTTATGCATTACATTACTGAATAAATTTTAATTGATTGGTCATTCCTTAAATTATAGATACCTCCACCTTTTTAATAAAGTTTATTTACTAGTTACTACTCGTATATTAATCAAAGACGTGATGATCGTTATATTTTTTTGTAGACATCCTGTTTAATTGTCAGTTTTGACAATTCGATGTTATCGTAGAAGATGACGGGAATTACAAAGTAAAAACTTTAATTTGAAAACTTGTTTTAATCTTTGATTCTTCCTTTTAATTTGATATATTTTGATTTTTTAAATATATATTGAAAACATTTTTTTTTTCATCACGTTCAGTTTTTTTATTTCAAAATGTTGCGTTTACTTATATTTAAGCTGAAGCACGCCTCCGGGAGAGGGATTTTCTCGCTGTGTTGAAGACCCATTGGTGGCCTTGGGCTATTTTATGCTCTTTGGTCGGGTTATTGTCTCTTTGACACATTCCCCATTTCCATTCTCAGTTTTAAACTATGTTTGGAAATAAAATTAACCGAAGATGTATTAATTCAAAAATGCGGGGAAATGTTATACGCCCCGCTTAATATTATATAGCCATTTAGTCCACGCCCAGTCTGGAAAAATTAATCAAATAATATAATCAGATTTGCAGTTCTTCTATTGGTTCCTGGTCACATGCTAATTCAGTTGCTATCGAATTGGAACTAGCACCATCTTCTTTCCTTTGTAGACTATACACATGTTGTCTCAAACTTGTCTGATAGTTTTGTAAATCTGTTGAATGCTTGTTTGTATATTCGTGTGTGAAACCTCCAAAAATACCTCCTAGTATTGGTCCGACCCAGTATATCTACAAAGAACGCATGTAAAAGAAAACAAAATTTTAGCCACATTCAATAATTAATCAAACACCAATTTAGTGCTTTTTTTTAAAATTATTTCACGTTAGTATTAACCAATCTACTAATTTCGCTTCAATGTTATGTGTAACTATATATATTTGTCACTCCTGTTACGCAGGAAATCTGCGTCTGAGTGTTTATCAATAAACAGTAAAACAGTGCAACCAATAAAGGCGATAGTAATTTAACTATGATGAAATCACATAAATCGATTAAGAAGGACAAATGAGATTATTATACTTCACGTTAAAATACCAGATTTTGATTGGCAAATACGGGGGAGGTAATTTACTCTATCCCATGGCTCAGCAGAAGACAATTTTTTGAATGTCACCCTCTCGTGCAGATCAATATTGACACAACATTCAGTATGATAATAAAAAAACACATAGCTGTCAACATTGGCCTCGATTAACAATGTTTTCTCGGGGTAACAATCTGTCATATCAACCTCTCAGCTATATGTTATTTATATAGTAACAAAAAAACAAAAAAAACAAAAAAAAACCGAGGGAATCGCATGAATTCCAAAAGGAGCTAGACCGCTACAATTTCAAAGTGATTCTTTTACTTGTAAACCAACACAGATGCAACACGTGCAGAGCAATTCACAATTGAGAGTACTTGCTAGACTCTGTAACGGTTTGATATTACATCGGTTATTTTTATAGACTTGTTATTAATTGCTCAATGTTAATTTGTTTTATTGTATAGTTTTCTTATTTTATACTTTTGTCTTAGGACTTTCTTTAATGAATTCTAGTTACTAAAAGTCTTATAGTTACCTATTAAAGAAAATTCAAACATATGTTTCTTTTGAAAAGTTAACCTCAAAATTATACGATAGATTGACAAAATCATACCCAGTGATTTTCCCAGGAGTTGTGGATTAAGGCAGGACCAAACGACCGTGCTGGATTTACACTAGCACCTGTAAGATTGAACTGAAAAAGAAAAAAAAAGAAAGATCATACATGTCTTTAACATACTATAGTGAGTGGGGTGATTCTATAAGTTAAATAGTTTGCTACTGATCCCCTACAGATCCTTAGGGGTTTAGTAGCGAACTGTATAAAGAATCTAGCGCACACTGGCCTTCCCTGTCAAGTTTTATATAAAAATAAAACAATGAAATACTCAATGAAATCTTCTGACCAATGGCCAATGGCCAAATTGAATACGGATCCATAGGGGGCCCACGTGTTGGCGTTATACCAATCATATTGTCACTAATTTACCTCGGGTGCGATAAGACGTCACAGTGGCTTGTTGATGATGTTACTGAAGTACGATGGCGACATTATTGGGATGTATTCATAATTGCATCGGTGGTCATGGTAAATTGGAGGCTAGAGTAGTTTATCGATGTCAAATATCAAAAATTTAAGAAGATACAAATAAAACTAAATGACAAAAAATGAGTTAATCGCATGGCTTTAAAAGTAACGCCACCGGATGCATAACAGGTTACAAGCACCATCCGTCATGCAAATTCACACACAGTCAAAATGTCACAACATAGAATAGGACACACGCGTTAAATTGCGGATCAGACGACTGATCTATTGTCTGAAGTCTATTACATTATCAACAAATAATCTTAAATAAAATCTGAGTTTAACGACATTTGAATAACGTGATTCGTTTCGAATAAATGTGTAAACCATTGCAGATTAAGAAAGGAACATATCATTTAATATAACTCCCGCCATTTTTCATGTATCGCCTTGTCACATTTGTGAGTATTTAGATTTGACCTATATAAATTGGCTTGTAATACATTGCTTGATGTACAGATAGATAACACATTGCGTTAAGGATCTCTACAAAATCTATATTATACAAATAATATCTTAAACTACAAAATCTATATTATACAAATAATATCTTAAACTACAAAATCTATATTATACAAATAATATCTTAAACTACAAAATCTATATTTTACAAATAATATCTTAAAGTAGGAAATAATACTTCAAAATATGTCATGAGAGAAAATGACACGTATGACAAATATAAATTCCATAGAGAATATATTCCCAAAAGAGTTTTGATATATAAGTGTATTTAAAACAAATCATTAATTGAACTTGGCCTTCGGTAAAAAAAAACCCTCATTCACTTGGCATGTAACGTATCATTCAAGTTCGCTGTTGTGTAAAGCAAATTCAAAAGACATCTAGCTATTGTATTTGTTTGTCAAGAATAAACACATAAAATTTTCCAGGCTTATAATTTTGTATGTCAAAAGCTCGTTTCAACTACATGACTACGTGACACGGCTACACGAAATTGTATGAAATAATATTTATTTTTTTGTATTTTCTTTAAAATATCTATAGCTGATATGTTTGTAAAGGATGGTCGGTACTCCGACTTTTCTTTCTGATATCTTGTAACACCTGTGTTTTTCGTAGGAAGCAAACGCATAAAAAGTTTCATAATAGTATATGACTAAATGAAGATGTAAGGTAGACGACAATTGGGAACAACCAAACGACATTAAGATCACATACGATTTTTTGATAATGATGCATGTAGAAGATTTAATCGAATCTCTACATAGGTTTTCCCTAATTTCATGAGTCAAACACAGTATAGAATAATGTCATCATGTAACATTCAAGTAGATAATGCCTCACTGTTAATATCCAAAGTTAGACAATTAGAAGTTGCGACTATTAGAGTTACCAATAGAGCAAAAACTAATTGATAAAGGTCAGACATTATTTTATCTAAATAAAACAGATAACACAACACATCTGGTTTTTTTTTAAATTTTTTTTTGCAAAATTTGATCCAGAAAAATAAGTTCTTTAACAGATAATAAATTTGATAAAAACCATGTTCAATATTGAACTAAAACATGCAAAACTTGTGTTTAAAGCAGTTATAGCATATTTATAGTTCAAGTAACATTTTACATATCTGATTATACTGCTTCAGAAATCATGCCAAGTTGATATATCTTTACGAGACAATATTATCTTTATTGAAGAAAATAATATCCCAAATTTGGACTGGTTTAAAATAAAATAAAAAAAATTATTCTTACACAATTCCTATCTTAGCTAATCTTGCATTTATTCTGGATATATATAATAGAGTTTAAAGTATGAATAATTGACAAAAATAAATATGATAAAAAGCATGACTTCCTTTACAGGCAACTTATAAATATATGTCTGTTTTGAGATCAACCCACATTCTGTCAATAACAATACATAATCGTCTGCTTTACTGATTGAAAAAAAACCCTTAACGGTTGTAATTAGTAGATTTATAACTCCTAGCTACATCAACTAAGTCTTAGCGTTAACAATATCAGCACTATTTAGTTTTCTCTGTTTACTTATAGATCAAAGTCTTACTTTAATACCACAGCTGAAGTCATTGTGTATGTATTGACATGATTTATGGCATACTTTTCTAAAATTCTTCTTTGATATATTAGATAAAGAGCTGCGCCATGAGCGCATGACACGCTCGTCGCATTTTTTTAACGAATAAATTCCATAACTCCTCAATATCATATCAGAAATTTATATATATATATAATAAATATAATAAAAGGAGCTTATTTCATAGATATGAACCAGTCAACAAAGTTTCATGAAAACTTCTCAAAGCATTTTTGAGTTATTGTCCCAAAACTGAAAATCCCCCCTTTTATATGAATAAAATCCCATGATTCGAAAACATAAAATCGAAAATTTATAAAATTCGAAAGGGAGCTTTCGTCAATAGATATAAACAAAGCACCAAAGTTTCATGAGAATTGTTCAAAGCATTTTTTGGGTTATAGTCAGAAAACTGAAACGTTACTCATTTTTCATAAATAATATCCCATAACTCGGAAACGTAAAATCTAAAATTTATAAAAATCGATAGGGAGCTTACGTCAATAGATATAAACAATAAACCAAAGTTTCATGAAAATTGATTAATATTAAAATAAGGAGATGTGGTCTGATTGCCAATGAGACAACTAAACGTTCAAATGAAATGGATGTAAGCAATTATAGACAACCGTACGGCCTTCGACAATGAGAAAAACCCATACCGTATGGTCGGCTATAAAAGGCCCCGTCATGAAAAATATACAACAATTTAATTGAGAAAACTAACGGCCTAATTTATAACAAAACAATTTACGAAAAGCAAATATGACCGACATGAACTAACGACAACCACCGACAACTACAGGCTCCTGACTTGGGACAGGCACATAAATAATGTGGCGGGGTTAAACATGTTTGTGAGCGATCAACCCTCCCCTAACCTGGGACAGTGTTGTAACAGTACAACATAAGGACAAACTATAAAAATCAGTTGAAAAAGGCTTAACTCATCAGATGGATAAAAATGGAAATACATCTAACAAAAACACAGAGTGGACGTGGACGGGTACTTATACATCCCCTCAAATCGTCTTTGAGTTATTGTCCGACATGTTGACGACGGACGGACAGACGGACGGACAATAGTATACCATAATACGTACCGTAAACGGACATATAAATCTTAACAAAAATCTGAGTTTAAGAGTCCCTCAAGCAAAGCTGACCTTGGATGCATTTTGGCTATTCTTTTATGTCCTTTAGAAATAGGAAGATGTGGTATGAGTGCCAATGAGACAACTCTCCATCCAAGTTACAATTTATAAAAATAAACCATTATAGATCAAGGTACGACCTTCAACACGGAGCATTGGCTCACACCGAACAGCAAGCTATAAAGGGCCCCAAAAATTACTAGTGTAAAACCATTCAAACGGAAAAACCAACGGTCTAGTCTATATAAAAACGAGAAACACGTATGGACTACATAAACAGACGACAACTACTGTAATCAGATTCCTGACTTAGGACAGGTGCAAACATTTGCAGCGGGATTAAACGTTTTAATGGTACCAAACCTTCTCCCTTTTCTGAAACAATAGTATAACATCACAACATAGAAAAACACACTATAAAATATCAATTGGAAGGCTTAACTCAATCAAAAAACGTAAATTAACACACAATGAACGAATAAATTTGACCTGTGACACCTCAATGCAAATACACATTTAATAAAAAATTACAAGGGATAAATAATTAAAGTCAAAAGTAAATAAACAGGTTTAAACAAAGTTAAAGTATGATATCACTGTGAAATGTCAAACATTTTTTAGAAAATCATGTTTGATTATAAAGATCCTAACAATTTTACGTTTTTATTCATCCTAGCTTTACATGTTTAAGTTTAAGCGTTCCTGATGAAAGTATATCCACAAAAGCTCTTCGGACGCATGTTTATAAAACATTATATATATTTTTTTCATTTGAAGACTTTAATATTATATTAACTACAAACGCAACTGTATTGATTTATTGATTGATTGGTTTTTAAAGACACTTTCAGCACTATTGTGATATTTCGTGGCGGTCATTTTTAAAAATGGAGGAATCTGGAGTGCTAGGAGAGAACTACCGACCTTAGGCAGGCAAAATGACAATCCATGTCAATTAAGAGTGGAGTCGAGCGCGCCTTCCACGTGCGAGATTCATACTCAAAACCTCAGTGTTGACAGGCTAGTGATACAGTTGTTTTGTACTTAGACCACTCGGCCACCAAGGCCCCTAACTGTATTGACTTATATAATCTAATGTAATATTTGACATCATGTACATTTATTACATATTATAACAGGAAAAGGTTTGAAATTAGACATGAAGTGGAAAAGACTACGAAATAGTCAACATTTCACTTTAAATTGTCTACTACGAAAAGAATTGTTGCCATTTTGTTTTCTTTTTCGGTCTATTTTGGTTATAATATATAGCTCCTCGTATATTCAAGTAATTAAACATCCCTGTCATCCAACTTTCAATCATCCGTGATGAAGGTAAACCAGGCAATGCAGTGTTGTATTACAATAAAATTTGGACATTCAGTATTTTGAACGACGTTGTAGCTCAAAATGGAGTGGTTTTTCTAGCTAGGAAATTCATTGAAAATTTAAGTTTAAATGTATTTGTAATTATTAATTTTAATCGCAAAACGTTTTTCTTGGTGGAACGATTAGACACGAATTCATTAAGTGATATCATCCAGACTCGTCAAATTCAAAATGGCTTCCTTTCTAACTTGTCTTATAGGAGCAGGAAAACAAAAAATGGTAAAGGTCCTCGAACGCAATACTGTTTTAAATTATTCTTTTAGAACCGAAAAAATTCATGGCAGCCGTGTTTATAAAGATTTTAACTTGGGCAATACACTATTTTCAAAAAGTGACCCGTAGCTAACACTCAGGATTACAATTTTACGAAAACAAAATGTAAAATCGCATATAAACCATGGCTACCATGAATTATTTCGAATTGAAACACATGGACATATAGGATATTCTAGTACGTCGATAAGACACCAACCCTATGACTTAAAGACATCATATAGAAAAATACACTCTGAAATAGATGTTTGTATCATTGTGTTGCTATTTCATTGTACTATTCTACGCCTCCTTTGATTCAAACCAACTTAGCCCGTTGATCTAGTTTAAGAAAACTTGTACATTATCTCTTTAGAAGTGTTGAATACATCAACACATATTCTTCAATCCATTGCCTAACCATTTTTTCTCGGTTAGATGTCCAGTTCATTTTATCATGACCTTTGAATTCATGATCTTTCCATTACAAACAGACTTGATGGGATTTTCACATAAACGCTTTCTCCGTAATCATCACATTCTCCCTCTAATTGCTTCCGGTGAAATACAGAAATCATTTCATCACAACATACGGCGATCCGTTATTCCCTATATAATATTTCCAAAGGTTTCCGGTGTTTATCGTTCCTAATGTTCACTCATTATCAGATTGTTGACAAGTACAGTTCAATTTTAAGGCATCTTTTTGCTTCGTTAATTCAGTCTTCATTACATGGCTGCAATTAAGATCTAATTACCGAAATGTATTAAGTATCTGTTATATTATTGATTTCCAGCTCGCGGTTGTTTGAAAAGTATTACTTTCTGCATTTTCTTATCAATCCAATATTGTTTTATTCTGTAGGATATTAAACAAAACTGCACGTTTTTTTTTAACTTCGTCTCTGATTTTGCCTTTAAACTTTTTTTTATTTCGAGCGCTACTGGTGAGGTAGCTGTAGAAGAAACTCGTCTGTCGTACCAAATTATGAACCTGGTATCTTTGGTGATTTTTTCTCGACAAAGAAGTGTTTGCGCCAAGTGAATCAAATTTATCCTTTTTGCTTGCAGATTGACTGTTGTTTTTTTCCAGAAAAAACAAAATTCGCAACAAAATCTTTATTTATATATTTTAAAATGATGAACATTTTCAATACCAGTGGTCAAAATGATAACACAAAATTGTTTAGAATATCCTTAAATGACTCAGTGTAACGACAATGTAATAACATCCTTTGATAACTTAAAAAATTGAATACAGCTTTTTGCATAACAAATTCAATATCGTTTTTCAATGATTAGTTTTTATTACTCAGTAAAGTTACCAGGATAAGAATTTTGTACACCAGACGCGCGTTTCATCTTTTAAAGACTCATCGGTGACACTCGAATCAAAAAGTTGAAAAAAAAACCAAAGAAAGTGCGAAGTTAAAGATCATTGAGTATCCACAATTCCGAAAGGTTTTTGCAAAATACAAAGGTAATCTATTCCTATACTAGGGTAGAAAATTGTTAGTATTTCGAAAAATGCAAAGTTTTGTAAACAGTTGATTTATAATAATGACCATATCAATGATAATTCATGTCAACACAGAAATTTTTGAAGAGAAGTTAAGAATATAGTATATTAAGAATATATCAGCAAAAATATTTGAAGGCGAAGGGTGGCGCCACTGTTAATTTTTCAGAGAACCGTGTCAAAATTATTGCAGAATTCTGCAAAAATCCGGCTTTTCCGAAATTCACTTACATGTTTGACGTTACAAATACGTCACTTATGACGCAATTGGTGAAAATCGGTTTCAGCTGAAACAATTTGACATTTTAAGATATGTTTTTATCAAAATTTAAACACATTATCGCCTCAAATTTTTTTAAAGATGTTTGGGGCCAAAATTAAGAGTTAGTGAACCAACTCCTTTAAATATTTAGTCTTTAAAAACGAACATTTTGAAAACAGCATTGTATACGAGTTCAAAAATAAATAAAGCAAATAAGAGACTGCATTCTTATGGTTCCACCCACAGCTATTGTAATGACACAGTCATGATTTGTATGATAGACAATGTCTCTCTTTATTTTTGATTCCTATACTTCTTTGACTTCCTTTGCCTTCAAATACAACCATGTTTGTTATTAGAATAAAGATAGAAAACTAAACGAGAATTGTTAATACCACAAAGTATTAATAAAATTAATAAAATATGAAAAGGTTCAATGATAAATGTCAGTGTCAAAACTAAACCTTATATTTTGTTTTACGTCTTACATTTTGATGTAAACATTAGATAAAATGTTTTTCATATCAGTTTCATTTTTTTTTTATCTCTGATAATTTCTTTAAAACAATTACAAAAGTCTCCATGACAATTTTGTACTCGGGACTTTATAACGCCTCTTTTATCATGTATTGGAGAATGTTATTTATGGTTTCGTCAAGAAAATATGGAGAAATAACCAAACATTACAATTAGGAGTTACAACAACTTGTAAATTTTAACAACTTTATTCTGATTTAATGTTTCCATCTTCCTTTTGCAAACATATAAAACTAATTGACACGATGTATGTCTTTCTGAAATGTAGTATTTTGTATAGATCTGCGTGCTTCGTTTACAGTTTGACAAAATAAATCAACTAAAATGTAATCTGAACAGTTATACAATCTAAAAAGAATAGATCTTTATAACTTAATGGAAGAAAAGCATGCGAGGGTTTACGAAAAGATAAAAAAATCTTAAAAGCACACAAAAGATAATAACACTATCGATATATTTTCTATCTCTATTCAAAATATGGCCTCAAAGTCACAAATTCTGAGAAAAAGGGCATTTATGGATAACATTTTTCAATAGATACATCAAACGTCTGGCAATTGGAAAATATGACACATAATAATATTAAGTTTTACAAGTATTTTTATTTATGTTAAGTTAATACTTATTTCACCATTTAGCAAATTCCTCTGCGTGTACACGAATTGTGTAAAAATGGATCTACATAGAATCTTAAAAAGTTGCTATAACTTCGACTTCAAAACAATTTTCTAATTCCATTTTATGTCAGGGACACTTGTGTGACATAAAGATTAAGTAGAATGTAAGCTTAAATTTCTGCGACGCTGGTCATTAGAATTAAAATAATTTTATATTTTTTTAAGATTTCTTATTGATGCAAATGTATACTTGTAAACTAGCTATAAAAATAATAAATTGAAAAAATTCATACTAACAACCGCCCACCGTCAAAATGTATTATCAAGACCTAAGATCTAGACAAACCAAGTGCACACGAACAAAATAACTGCCCTTTCGCATCAATAAGGTTGATTTGTACAATCAATTCGCGCAAGGGATATTAACACGCATATTACGTGATCACGATATAAGCGAAAATTCCACGTTTATAGTATATTGTCACTCGAAACATTCATTCGATCACAAAGATAAGGAATCTAATTCTTATAAAAATAGTTAAGCTTTCTTGCCAAACACTTTCAACATTTCATGATGCTAACTTTAGTGACAGTAGCTATTGAGGCATGCTATTATGTTCTATATGCTGAATGCATATTGCAATACAGAACAAGTAAAAATTTGGATAGGAGAAAAAATTACCCCCCCCCCCCCCCCCCCCCCCCCCAAAAAAAAAACATACAAAATTCCCTTCCTTCTCTGGGAACCGAAATATATATTTCAAGAATAGGTGAGAGACGATTCTAAATTCTCTTTAATTTGTGCCTTCTTCGATTGTCATATGATTGTTAAATATGACAAAACTAATATTTTATACGATTATATATTTATATATGTAAAGTAAAGTGCTATGACAATTGAAAACAAATTAGCGCAAGGATAGGATTTTCTTTGTTATCGACGTTCTACGTTGCACAGTGTTCACATGTTAAATTTGAATTCAGACGTCAGATCCCAGCAGTGTCGATTTCGTTTGACAGGTTTGCATATACGTCGACGCGTAATTACAAAGAAATAAATTGTGTGCAAATGTCAAAGATTGCATCCTCAAAGTATTAAAATCAATTGTATCTATAGGAAATTTTCACAATCTCTCGGTAAGAGCTTTTCTTTATGACATACTTTGTTGCATTTGTTTACCATTATAAAGTTCAACAGTTGGAGAAACGTTTATTAATTGACGAAATGTTTGAAAGCTAGCAGCGCAAAGTACTTGGTATATTCATAGATGTATAAACCCATACATTATACAATCTATGGTATATTCAAAATATCATGTTTGGCCAGGTTTTCGTGAAATCTCATGATACCTTCCCTTTACATTCTTCTGTTAATACGTTATATGTATTATATACAATAAAACATTGTATTTTGGGGCATTTTTCAAGATATACTTCTGATTCAAATCCAGAGTGAAAAGTTATGTTCAGTCGAAAACACTGCCCTCAAGCGTTCTGATCTAAACTTATTCTACTAAAATAGTCGATTTTTTAAATTAAACAATTTATATATAGAAACTGTTTCAACGTCTTGCAATAGCATTCAACAATAGGCACAAGTACCCTTTGCAATCCGGTACTCCTCAGTTCAATTTTTATCGGTTCACGTTTTTTGATATGAAATAAAATAAGATGCAACTGGAGTTGACCGATGTACATATCATGTAAATATATTTTGAATATCCAAATGCATGAACTCATGAAGAGGGAGAACTGGAGTGTCAACGGGTAAGCGTCTTTTGCTATGCATGCTTCACCAACTATTTGAATTTAGACTCAGTCAAAATGTCATGATAAGCAATAAATAACAATACGTAAATTTATTATGACATTTGAAATTTTATCTTAACTTAATGGCATACGATACAGAAGATATCTCGCGTTGATTTTTCCTTACAATTTTGACACAAGATGCATAAGATTGCCGTAGCCATATTTGGCATAACTTTTCAGAATTTTCTGTTTTAATGCTCTTCAGCTACGTACTTGATTTGCACTTCAAACTGTTTTGTTTCGAACGCCACCAATTAGTATCATCTAGACGAACCGTAACAAATTTTAAGCCTGATAGCTTTGGTGATTTTTTGTACCCATTGATTGCTACTTGAAATATCAATCTACCAGTTTCGTAAATTCGACAAATATGTTGTCGATCAGTTCCAGCATTTCAGATATATCGTCTTCGGTGTATTTATAGTTTGAATCAGTTTGTTTTTTACACAAAGTAAGATGATGTGATGAACGAAAACAACCAAGTTGCTCTACGATATCCTTTCATTGTATCTAATGGATAATTCAATTAAAACTTTTGATTTAATTTAGGGATATAAAATTAAAAAATAATTAAAAAAATAAAAGCATTGCATTTAGGCGCCCTCCCCTCAACTATATAAACTTCAATTTTACCACCCTATCAACTGTAGACATTGATAACTTTTCCTTCTGCAGTTCCTAGTACAATTTTGATGAGCCTTGTCGAATAGATAGCACGAACGTCTGCTTCATTCATGTCCTTGGTTATAAGCTTTCTATGTATTTCAATGAATATACTATTAACTAGAATTCTATTAATTAATGTTAACCATTAAACATGTATAATCAAAGAATGCAATCAAAACTAAAGACAAAATTGTCATTGCTGGCTAAAGATAACGATCACTGTATCTTAGTGGCTGTTTATATGCTGAAGTTGTCATATAAAGCGGAACACTTACCACCGTAAAAAACAAATTGATATCAAAGATATAATTTTAAACAATACATACGGGCGATTCTAATTTCTAAGATGTTTGTACCTTACTCGGTTTTCATTTAATCAATAAAAGACGGTTAAACTAATATTTAGTATGAACTGTATGTGCGTATAATAAAATGCCATAATTATTGAGCGCAAGGGTAAGCTTTTTTCTTTGTAATTTGCAAATTTCGTTGCACAGCGTTCACAAGTGAAATTACAGTTCAGACGTCAGATATCAGCAGTAACGATTTCGTTTGACATGACTGCGTATAAAGCGACTCTTAATTATAAAGAATTTAATTGTGTGCTAATGTCAAAGATTTCAATCTCATACTATTTAAATCAATTGTATCTATAGAAGATCTTCACACACTCTCGGTATGTTCTTAATTAATGACAAACTTTGTTGCACTTGATTTCCATTATAATTTTAACAGTTCAGCAGGAATTTGCATAAAATAACGGAATGTTTCACAATTAGCAGTGCAATATGGTATAAATTTATTTAAGGTCAACTTAAATGAGTTGGAACTTAGTTTCTTTGTAGTTGTATTTGTGATTCAAAATATAAACTAGTTTGTATCAAATATCACATTTTGAAATGACTCTTTCTAAAGTTTCAGTGCGGTTCCCTGAACGTTTCGACTTCTTGTTGTAGATGTAAATGTTGTTACAGTGAATTTGTAAAATCGGGGATTTTGTAAAAATCCCTGAAATAATTAGTGATTTTGTAAAGTCCCTGAAATATTTAATGATTATGTAAAAACCATGAAATTGTAAGGAATTTTAATCACCGAAAATATTGCTGGGGATTTGGTGTAAAGCTTACAAGTCTATAATTTGAAATGTATTTTTCTTGATATACATGATATAGATAAACCATATTTTTTTTAAATATATTTATTTAATAAACATTATTGGTTTACACTATTTAAAGTGGAATTGAATAAAAGGCATATTAGAGTGTTTATGAATAAAAGACGTATGTACAGATTTAAAGACTACAATTAACTTAGTGTTGCATAATAAGTTTGGTGGCACACTTGTTTTTAACATCTCCAAATCGAAGAACTCAATACCGTGACTTTTTATATGTAGCATACTAATAAAATAACACTTTATTTGATTTTTAGATTTCCTTTTTTCTTAACATGTGCCCTCTTAGGCTGACCTGTCTTCATGCGGACATTTACCTTGTGCACATGGTATATATAGTTTTAATTAAAAATAGCATGGTTTTACTCATAAATTAACACACTTTTTATTGATATGAAAATCATTTTCAGTATATCTTCGATCTTGGTTTTGCGCAGATTAGAAATTACATTAGTTTACTTGGAAGCCCAGGGTAATTGTAGATTGCACAAATATTACCTAATATTAATATCATAAGCAAACATTATTGAATGGAATGTCTCTACTGAATAAACAGAACTACTGGAGTAAATGAATGTCAGCGTATATATAAATAAAAGTTGCTCTCTTTTGTCTTGAGTTATGTATATAAGCCTCAGAATGACGTTGATTAGAGATGATGTGTAAATATTTCAACATGAATTAGATACAGAACAAAGGTAAAAAAAAAAACGGTCCGGTAACAACCGTTGTCGTATAGTTTGTTTTTCTGTACGAGTAGTCAGGTTAATGTCTGAGGCGATAGCCGAGGACATTTACCTTGCTACAAGTGCAGAACAAACTATACGGCTGGATGATAATAACTCGTTTCTTTTGTAACTTTTGTTTTGCATATTACGTGTACGATGTTTTAATTAGAACATTATACTTTGTGCTTTTTCAAGACTATTACATGAATAAAAAGATGAAACACAAAAAAATGTCTACCAGTGTTGAAATGAGGGAAAACATAGTTTTGTTTTCCACCGCCTCACTTTTGAAAGTTGACGGGGGCAGTTGACTACCTTCTCCGGATCCTATGTAGTGATATATACTCTTCCACTCCCAAGAAAAAAAACCCAATCATACATACGTACGAACAAAGAAAACCAAACAAGGAAACAAATAATAAAAAAAATATATGAACAACTCATTTAAGATTTGTTTTTAAACTCAACGACGTATGAATATATTAAGATAAGAAAGAGAAATCAGACAATCGTAAATAAACATGCGTAAAGATGAAATCAAAAGAGCAATTATATGAATCTAGAAAAAAGTTTTTTTCCTTATTTATGGGGAATAAAATGTAACGAACAATAAAGGATTTTCTCTTGTATTGATTTTTGGATCCACGTATTTTGGAAATAAAATATTTCAGTTTGTTTTCGAGCTCATTGGAGTACAGTGATTTCGAATAGACCAAAGGATTTATCACGTGACACTATATGTTTTCCTTTACCGTCCCAATGTCCAAAACGGGTGAAACTGATTTTGCACAGTTGAACTAATTCATTGAAGATGACAAATTTGAAGAAGAAAAGAGGCAATCTTCCATAGAGTTAAATTCAGAAGACTTGCAAGATTTCAGTTTTCCTACTAAGCAATCCGACGAGAAGTTTGTACATGGAAACAATTTGTGGTTACTGTAACTCTTGCAGACAGTAAATCCGTAGCTACTTTATTTAATTTATCATTTTGGGAAACCTTTCATATAAATTATATTTATAAAAACAGGCTGTTGGTTCACAAAGTGTACGATAAAGTGCCTATGAACTCATGTCCGTGTAACACCCGTTACAGTACTTTTTCTATAGCTCTGTAGCGCTGGGTCGTATGTAATATTGTGTTTAATTGCGTGTAAAACAGAAACAAAATATTAAAGCACTGCACCGGGCGTCTTGATTTTCCACTTTTATTTCGATGCACTTTAAAGCAAATACACTTGGTGCTTCCGATTATAGTCAAAACAACGAAAGGTAGAAATAAGAATAAAGTGTTTATAAGAAAATGGCGTCTTAATCTTCCCCTTTTCTTTCCATGCACTTTAATTCAAATACTTGCCTCTTATAGTGCTTCCGGATATAGTAAAAACACCGCAAGGTATTAATAAAAAATAAATGTTTATAAGAAAATGGCGTCTTGGTCTTTCCCTTTTCTTTTGATGCACTGTAATGCAAATTCCTGCATTTTACGGTGCTTCCGTTTATAGTCAAAACACTGTATAGGTATTGATAAGAAGAACATGAGCAAGAAGAAAATACACAGAGAGTGATTTAAGTTACATGAAAACTAAACTTTACTGCTTACCTCCTTATAGGTATCAGACCATCAATTCGTCCACTCCAATTTAGAACATAAAAGTAACCTTATTCTAACGAAAAATAGTGTTGTTGATGTTGTTTGCTTAAACTAGCAGATGACGTTACATGAATGTTACTTTTCCTGATTGAGAAATACATGTATATATTGATCATTTTTAGCTAAAATGTACTTGTGTATGAACTTGCATCGCAACTTTTGGGTAGATGCGCTTAATAGTATTCTAATGAAGACTTTCAGTAACCTTCTATTTTTAGCACGAACATCGTGTGTCATTTCACCTCTTTAAACATTGGTTGCAAATTGGCATGTTGAAGGTTGATAAATGTATAATTCAGGATATACATGATTTACATGAAGTCAAATTTAGAGTAAATATTTAGAGAGCTGTGAAAATTGAAAAATTTGCCTGAATACATAGGGATTTTCAATTGGTGGTCTGACGCCTATATATATGGCGGCACATCTAGATAAGTAGACATTTGAGGAAACTGTCGTACACCTACGATAAGGATTACAGTTACATTTACAGGTAGCATTTAAATCTTGGGTCGTCTCAAAGTGTAATTATAAACTGTCGTTCCACAACCAGGTCTAACTCCTATAATGATTTTCTATAGTTGAATCACCGGGTTTTTTTAAAGAAATATATGTAGTAATGTGTACACATTAATTATTGTGCAAGGTGTTATCCAGGTTGAGCATGCTATAAATGAACGGCGTATGATAAAATGGACAAACACCAGTTAATCAATTTTACACGAGACATGAAAAACAATTCACAATTGTCGTCGGATGGATTGAGACAGTTAGAAATTAATTTCAGCAAGACTAGTGTAAAGAAAGAGCGACCAACCAAGGAGCATGTTGACAATAATTAATGTTAAATCTAAGACATACAATTTTCTTTTTTTTAAGGAATGAGGGGGTACAGCGAATGGATCCTTAAGGACTATTTATTTTACATGGCATTATGCTAACCGGACGGTATATTTATACTATCTTTTTTTTTCTGAATTGGGCATGTCGATAATTCTCTCCCATGAACATGGGTGAGTCTGGTCTGCTCGAATGATGAGCTGTAATTCATGATCCGAGACCAGTACAATTTTCTTGAAATTGTCCTATAGAGTGCACTTATGACAGTCACACAAAGTTTATCCGCAAAATTAATCCCGGTGTTGAATAAAAAGGATTATTAAAAGGTGCAAAGGTATATCAGGCGAGAAGAAATTGCTAAAACAAAATCACACATTATTCAATTCGGTTAGGGATCAGTTGTGGATATAGAAGTGAAAATGTGAAAACGAAGGGCATTAATAGTTCAAAAGCATTGCACTGCGGCGAGTATATTGAATATTTTGTGTAAATTGCTTATTGCATTTCCCCGTGATTATCAAGTGCACCGTTTGTAAAGTACCCACTTAACGATTTTTTTTTCTGATTTTGCTATACTAAATTAAGACACAATTTTGGAACTATACCTTATAGAGAAGTACTCTGTTTCTCGGGAAACGCGTATGGTTCTCTGCTGTTTTTGGTAGGCGACAAAAGATATCCAAACAGATATCCAGTTTTGACACCCTAAACAAGACAACAGATTGTTTGAAAACCCAAGAACATGTACAGTGCAGAAAATTAAAAAAACTTATCATACTCTTTAAAGTAAAGGTTGAACACACTATCGGAGAATTAAAAAAATACAAAGTTACGAGGATTTTAGGTGATAGCCCATACAGATTCAAATTAGAAGTGTAATACAATTAATGTATAAGTGTGAAAACTTTATTCCCTGTACGACTATAATACACTTCATTCTCGTTCATGTATAGTGATTTTAGACGGGTTTACTTATTTGTTTAAGTATTTTGTTTGCTAACATGGCCCAATATTTCAGAAATAAGAAGTGACGGGAACACCAATTAGTCTTTCTGGTCAGGGAAATTTAATTAAAATGTTTTAATAAAATATTAAAGATTGAAAAAGTAGACTCGACAAAACAATTGTAAAAATTCAGGGTGGAGGTCGCTCTGATCGTCGTCTTGCAGTTTATTGTTACTTAGGTAATTTATGAAGAACGATTGTGGAAAATGTTCACATCCCATACCCGAAATTATTTAAATATTCTTTTACTTTTAATAATTTCATAATTATCTAGAAAAAAAGTAAATAGAAAGTTTATGTTTTGCTTTCGTTTGATGGTCCGCCATCGTACTGGAAATTAGTTATTAAAGAGTCGAAGCAATTTTTGCCGGGGTAGTTTAGACACAGTGTTAACCGCGAGGTATTATCATTACATAATTCAGATCAAGATATAACATGATGAATCGAGTGACCCGACCTGCTCATATGTGTTGTTTATTTGTCTTTATTTTAATATTTTGTATGAATTGTATATGCGTATAATAAAATTCCATAATTATTGCGCGCAAGTTAGGGTAATCTTTTTTTCTTTGTGATTTGTGAAATTACAATTGAGACATCAGATATTAGCAGTAACGATTTCGTTTGACATGATTGCGTATAAAGCCACTCTTAATTATAAAGAATTTAATTGTGTGCTAATGTCAAAGATTTCAGTCTCGTACTATTTAAATCAATTGTATCTATAGAAGATCTTCACACACACTCTCGGTATGCTCTTAATTAATGACAAACTTTGTTGCACTTGGCTTCCATTATAATTTCAACAGGTCAACGGAAATTTGCATGAAACGCCGTAATGTTTGACAATTAATTAGCAGTTCAATATGGTGTATAAACACAAATGAAATAAACATTTTATAAATTTAGTGCGTGTTTGTATATAAATATCAACAATTAATGAGCTCTAATAACTATATTGTACTTGAAAAACTATGTAGATTTATAAAAATTATAAATGTGAGGGTCACTCCTCCTGGTTAGTTTGTAATTTAATGTTTATGTCTGTATTGTTCACATGTGCTTTAATATTTAATGTAATTGTTAATACATATATATTCATGATGAACAATGTCTGTATTGTTCACATGTGCTTTAATATTTAATGTAATTGTTAATACATATATATTCTCTGTAACTATGTAATTTGTAGTTAATGAGTAATAAAATTCATTCATTTGTTGATATACCTTCACCAGGAACGCTCCAACTTAAACATTTTAAGAAAGTTCGCTGCTCAGTTTCAAGCTTTTCATAACACTAGTATATATTGATAGGGGATTAATAAAGGAACAAAAAGAGCAAAAATAAAATAAAGGTCAATGTGCTTGTTTTCGAGATATTAGCCATTGAAATTTTGGCGGGAAAATATCCTCTCTTGATTTTTCATAGCTTTATTATTGACAAGTTAAAGTTCTCAAAAACTTTTAAAAAATAATTAAGATTTTATAAGACTTTTACAGATGGCTTATAATTATACATATAAAAGATTAAAAAAAAAAATAGGGTCAATGGGCAAATTTTTTTAAGGCATTCAAATAGATAAAAACCAGAGGATTCCGAAAATCTGACAAAAAATTCCAAAACATGACAAACGAACTTCCTTAAAGCCAGGAAAGCGTAAAAACGTTGCAACGTTAGGAGGTATATGACCAAATTGGACCTTAGCAGAATAGAAAAATTCATCTTATGTTCACTTTTCCTTGGAGAGTTGTAACTTAGTTTCTTTATTGTTGTATTATTGATTCAAGATATAAGTTTGGCTGTATTAAATGTTACATTTAGAAATGACGCATTTTTTAATGCTTCTCTGCGGTTCTCTGACTGTTCGACTTTAGGTTTTAGATGTATATATATTTTTTTTTAATCACATGGTTTAATTACTTGCAAACAAATACACCTTTTTTTTATATGAAAATCATTTTCAGTATATCTTCGATCTTGGTTTTACGCAGATTAGAAAATTATATTTAGTTTACTTGAAAACCAAGGCTAATTGTAAATTGCACAAATATTAAATAATATTAATATCATAAACAAACATTCATGAAGAAAATGCTTCTACTGATTTAAACAAAAATACTGGAGTTAATGATTAACAGCGCATATACATATAAAAGTAGTTCTCTTTCTTTTCGAGTTATGTACATAAATCCTCAGAACGACATTGAATCGGGATAATATTTAATTATTCCATTATTATTGTGTTAAACTCATTGTAAAAGAAAAACGTATTAAAGCACTACACCAGGGAGTCGAATTGTCTTTCCCTATTCCAACGATGCACTTGGTCCGAGGACACAGTTATCTACCTTCAATTTTCGTTGTCCACAAATGTAGTTCCCTTTAATTTCAGTGTTTTTTTTCTTATTTTTTTTCTTTGTCTTTTTTTGGAATTTTTCATTATTTGTTTTGCATTTAGGTGAAAGATAAGACTTCAAATATACTGTCTGGAAAAAATCTTTTTGAAATTTTCTGTAGAAATGAGTGATTTGGTCAGGTAAATAAAGGTGGAATTTCCTCTTCTCGGAAGCTCTCTGGCTTCATCCTTACCGGTGTCCTTATGTTTGGGGTTACCAGGAGAGAATGAGCTGGTAGACTTTTCTGAATTTTTGATATGTTTTGGGATAAAAGTCAAACTTTATGCACACCAAATCTTTTTAGAATAGAGCAGGTGGAATTTTTTTTAATTGCCATTATGTTTTAATAGACAAATAGGGGAAAATAACTGTGTTCTCGGGCCTAAGAGGCTGAACCCACTGTACCCCAAAATGGACATTTTGGTCCCCTGATTTGCACAATTTGCCTCAAAATTGAAATGTAAAGATATTTCATTGTTAATTTATAGTAAATAATTGGAAAATATTTTTAAATGCCAAAAAAATCCTATTTTGCCATATTTTTGGATTGTTATTTATATGTTGAAACTTTTGGGGCAAATCTCAAAACAGGGGCTCATAATTTTTCTATTTTGAGCAAATTCCTACTCATTCTGATAAGAAATAGTTCTTTAAAGTTTAAATGGAGGGATTTATTCAAAAATACTTAGCAAAATTACAAGAAAAATCTGCCCCTGGCCAAAATGGGCACTGTCTGATTTGGACAGGGACTTGTACGCCTAATGGCAAATATGGGGTGATAAATTTCAAGCATCCCAATGCCGGCGGGTGGAGACAAATACATGTGCACAGACTTGCGTACATGATAAGGCATCTAAATTTTCATTTACCTAATTTTGATGTCTCGCATCTGTGCCACAACTCAAAATGCATTAATGTTGATCATCTGGTGTTGGAGCCACACGGCTTCAACAACAGTAGAAAAACTTGCATTTCATGTGGCCATTGCTTGGGTCACCCAGCTCCATTGCCACCTTGCAAGTTGGACTTAAAGATGGCAAACAATAACCTTGGTATTATTCATGTTTTAGGATTTACAAATTAAATATTTACTTTATTTTATTTTATTGATGTAAACAACAATTTCAGATATCTTTTTGAAAGATTTGGGTGGTCCTTAAAAGGACCTTTGGTTGAGTTACTGTGTTGCTGGGTTGCTGTCTCATCTATGGTGCTGGTGGTAGTTTTCTCTTGCAGTAGGTACTATGGCTAAGTAAGGCAGGCACTGGGTCCAACTGCCCTTTTCTGTAGACATCGCGCTCTTTACTTTTTACCTTGGCCTCTCTATGTTCTACTATTTTTTCACCACTCTGTGTGAGACGTCTACGTTTAACTTCAGGTTTTTTTTCATACTCTCGCTTGTAGGTAAACTGTTTATCCATACTGTCGAGGAACTTTAAACTGGAATCAGATAAATTAACCCCCAGATGTTCACACTTTTGCTTTGCTGAGGTTCCTGGCATGTTGTTGTTTCTGTGAATTCCAGATGCTAATCTGGCCTCCATGCCTCTTGAGAAGATTACATTCTTGGGTAAATTCACACTCAAGGATCTGTGCACAGCTTCATTCTTGTTTGTTGTGTTGTAAAGCTTCATACTACTAATCGCATCTTCACTAAGCTTCATTTTCAAGATCTCTTGCAGTAACAACTTGTCTTTTTCGTCCATTTGCAGGATAGTAATGTTATAGCAGCCAAGATACTTGGAGCGGGTCCACCAGTTGTAGCTCTCATCACCTGCACATACCACTGAGTGCTGTTTACACATGGAGCAGTCACCATCATAACACCTGATTGTCGCCTGCAGAGCCTTGGGTAAGTCTTTACATACGTCATCTGTATTTCTTTTGTACTGTTCCATTAGCTGTCCCACTATCATCGAACTCCTACATTTGACATCTTGACTAAAAGCTTTCTTCATTTCTTTCTTTATCTCTTTTGTACGCCCATAGAACATGCCTTCGCTGAACTGAGCTCTCAGGGATGCTCGGAACTGTGACTGGCCAAGGTGGACATAGTCAGCTAGCCTTTCGACCTTCCACATGGGATGTAGGGCTCTGGTTGCGTCATCTATCCCTTTGGCAGCCCGTCCGTCTCCATCTGTTGTGGCATTCTTTACAAGGATGTCTTGAAGTGCCAGCTGTGAACCAATTTCTTTACCCATCTGGTACTCTGACACTGGAGCTGCTCTGTATAAGTTTGCAGTGCAGTCTTCGTGGCCATTGGGACAATTAACATCGAAACCTTTCCCCCTCAGCCAGGCTCCTTTCCAGCACATCTGATTTTGGGCAAATGATGCAACAATATATTGCCTCTCTGTCATTTTCTCAATGGCAAGTGTGAAAGCTTGGGTGGCATTCAGTCCCGGTTTCTTGCGGCTGGTAATGGTCTGACTGTTGTACCTTCCGTCGACTGTAACATTAATCACATTTTCTGGTAGCCCCCTCTCTCGATTTACTGACTTAACAATCTCAAGTTTTTCTGACATGTCTGTCCTGTTAAGTTTTACTAGCTCCTTTCCAACATTATGTGACATTCTCTGCATGCTTGTTCTGGATGGAGGAGGACAGTTCATTCTAGCAAACAGCTCCTGGAACTTTGTACTACCAATGGGACAGTCATGTAGGACTGCAGCTACTGCAACATTGGGTGCTCCAGGGTTGGTACCAGGTTTATTGGTGACAACTTCTTTGTATAACTTTATAACTGGGCTCATGTAGGTGCAGTTCTTACATCTAAGGGTATATTTCCAGCAAACTCCCCATTTAACTTGTCTGTGTGCCAGTATTTCTGGATTTTTGCAGTACTTGAATTCTTTTGTGTGAGCCTTTATAACAATGTTCAGCATCTTCATCATCTCTTCATGATCGACGAACCTCATACCAGAAAGTGAACTCCAATCTTCTTCTTCTGTTTTCAGGTCATAGGATGATACCAGTAGCTGGGAACGAGTCTTTATGCCATCATTGTGTACAGCTGAAGTAGAAGTGATTGTAGGTTCATCTTTAATGTCCTTCTGTTCAACATTCATTTCAACAACAGGAGCATTATTGATATCTTGGTCTGGTGTAGTGGACAACTCTAGTACAGGGACAGGAACAGGAACATTCCATGGAATTCTGCCATTCTGGAATCTACACACAGGTGCAACTCTCCTTCTCTGCAGCCGTCCAGCTAAGCCTTTGTTGAATGGCCAGTAACCTTTTGGATACATGTTGAGACAAATATTTTGGTGGTGCAGTGTAAAGCGTCGAAAGAAACTTGGATGACAGACCATAGAAGTGTTAGTTTTTATACTTTTTGTCATTATGTAACTTTTGATTCAGATTTTTAATTGGCTAAGTGATGATGTCAATCAATTCTGTGGATTCTTTTGATCTATTTTTAGCTGCAGATTAAAGAAATGACCAACTCTGGCTTCAAAGGGTTTGGTCCAGTTCAAACAAAATTCCTTATTTTGGCCTTTATTTGTGAAATAAAAGTTCTTTTCCTATTCAGATTTTACAAACGTTAATTTTCCAAATTTTAGAAAGTTGTTTTGCCATTGAAAAGTGATTTTGTAATTTATTGTTAATTTTTTGGTTCTATTTTTGTTTGATTTTGAAAAAAAAAAAAAAATTCTAAAAATCTGTTGAATTTTTTACTTTTTTTAATTGAAATGAATTTTTGGCATCTTAACCTTTCCAAAACACTTTATTTCATCTCAAAATTGCAAAAAATAAGGATTTTACAGCATTTTAAAGTTTTTATGACATCTTGATTTTGCCTTTGGCAGATGGTGTAAAGGGGGTGTTGAATATACAGGTAAATAAGCCAAAAGTTTATTCAAGACCCCCATAAAGTTAAATTTTGTGTATTGTAGTATGACTGTAGAATTTTTTAATGCAATTCTGAAAACTGTAGGTTGAGTTTTGAAATTTTCATTGATTTTTTTAAATATTCTGGTTTGGAATTTTCGTGATTTGAAATGAATTTAGAAAAATAACCTTAGTTACACAATAATGCGTTCTAATTTTGGAAAATTTTATCAATGATTAAATTTTATCAATGTTTCTACTTTAACAAACACTTTAGTTTTTCGTAAAAATTGCACTAATAAAAAAGTTATGAGCGTTTGAATAAAGATGGTATTTTGAGGAAATTGAAAATTCCATACCAGAAAAATGATAAAATTTGGGTGTGAAGGTAGGGGTGCAAGAAATGCATTTGCTGGTGCATGCATTGTCTGATTGGTCTGAAATTTGGTATGTAGTCTTGATATATATTAAAGTTAATGTATGTAAAATTTTATTTCATTTGGACTACTGGAAGGGTCCTATTAGGTCCGAGGACACAGTTATCTACCTTCAATTTTCGTTGTCCACAAATGTAGTTCCCTTTAATTTCAGTGTTTTTTTTCTTATTTTTTTTCTTTGTCTTTTTTTGGAATTTTTCATTATTTGTTTTGCATTTAGGTGAAAGATAAGACTTCAAATATACTGTCTGGAAAAAATCTTTTTGAAATTTTCTGTAGAAATGAGTGATTTGGTCAGGTAAATAAAGGTGGAATTTCCTCTTCTCGGAAGCTCTCTGGCTTCATCCTTACCGGTGTCCTTATGTTTGGGGTTACCAGGAGAGAATGAGCTGGTAGACTTTTCTGAATTTTTGATATGTTTTGGGATAAAAGTCAAACTTTATGCACACCAAATCTTTTTAGAATAGAGCAGGTGGAATTTTTTTTAATTGCCATTATGTTTTAATAGACAAATAGGGGAAAATAACTGTGTTCTCGGGCCTAAGAGGCTGAACCCACTGTACCCCAAAATGGACATTTTGGTCCCCTGATTTGCACAATTTGCCTCAAAATTGAAATGTAAAGATATTTCATTGTTAATTTATAGTAAATAATTGGAAAATATTTTTAAATGCCAAAAAAATCCTATTTTGCCATATTTTTGGATTGTTATTTATATGTTGAAACTTTTGGGGCAAATCTCAAAACAGGGGCTCATAATTTTTCTATTTTGAGCAAATTCCTACTCATTCTGATAAGAAATAGTTCTTTAAAGTTTAAATGGAGGGATTTATTCAAAAATACTTAGCAAAATTACAAGAAAAATCTGCCCCTGGCCAAAATGGGCACTGTCTGATTTGGACAGGGACTTGTACGCCTAATGGCAAATATGGGGTGATAAATTTCAAGCATCCCAATGCCGGCGGGTGGAGACAAATACATGTGCACAGACTTGCGTACATGATAAGGCATCTAAATTTTCATTTACCTAATTTTGATGTCTCGCATCTGTGCCACAACTCAAAATGCATTAATGTTGATCATCTGGTGTTGGAGCCACACGGCTTCAACAACAGTAGAAAAACTTGCATTTCATGTGGCCATTGCTTGGGTCACCCAGCTCCATTGCCACCTTGCAAGTTGGACTTAAAGATGGCAAACAATAACCTTGGTATTATTCATGTTTTAGGATTTACAAATTAAATATTTACTTTATTTTATTTTATTGATGTAAACAACAATTTCAGATATCTTTTTGAAAGATTTGGGTGGTCCTTAAAAGGACCTTTGGTTGAGTTACTGTGTTGCTGGGTTGCTGTCTCATCTATGGTGCTGGTGGTAGTTTTCTCTTGCAGTAGGTACTATGGCTAAGTAAGGCAGGCACTGGGTCCAACTGCCCTTTTCTGTAGACATCGCGCTCTTTACTTTTTACCTTGGCCTCTCTATGTTCTACTATTTTTTCACCACTCTGTGTGAGACGTCTACGTTTAACTTCAGGTTTTTTTTCATACTCTCGCTTGTAGGTAAACTGTTTATCCATACTGTCGAGGAACTTTAAACTGGAATCAGATAAATTAACCCCCAGATGTTCACACTTTTGCTTTGCTGAGGTTCCTGGCATGTTGTTGTTTCTGTGAATTCCAGATGCTAATCTGGCCTCCATGCCTCTTGAGAAGATTACATTCTTGGGTAAATTCACACTCAAGGATCTGTGCACAGCTTCATTCTTGTTTGTTGTGTTGTAAAGCTTCATACTACTAATCGCATCTTCACTAAGCTTCATTTTCAAGATCTCTTGCAGTAACAACTTGTCTTTTTCGTCCATTTGCAGGATAGTAATGTTATAGCAGCCAAGATACTTGGAGCGGGTCCACCAGTTGTAGCTCTCATCACCTGCACATACCACTGAGTGCTGTTTACACATGGAGCAGTCACCATCATAACACCTGATTGTCGCCTGCAGAGCCTTGGGTAAGTCTTTACATACGTCATCTGTATTTCTTTTGTACTGTTCCATTAGCTGTCCCACTATCATCGAACTCCTACATTTGACATCTTGACTAAAAGCTTTCTTCATTTCTTTCTTTATCTCTTTTGTACGCCCATAGAACATGCCTTCGCTGAACTGAGCTCTCAGGGATGCTCGGAACTGTGACTGGCCAAGGTGGACATAGTCAGCTAGCCTTTCGACCTTCCACATGGGATGTAGGGCTCTGGTTGCGTCATCTATCCCTTTGGCAGCCCGTCCGTCTCCATCTGTTGTGGCATTCTTTACAAGGATGTCTTGAAGTGCCAGCTGTGAACCAATTTCTTTACCCATCTGGTACTCTGACACTGGAGCTGCTCTGTATAAGTTTGCAGTGCAGTCTTCGTGGCCATTGGGACAATTAACATCGAAACCTTTCCCCCTCAGCCAGGCTCCTTTCCAGCACATCTGATTTTGGGCAAATGATGCAACAATATATTGCCTCTCTGTCATTTTCTCAATGGCAAGTGTGAAAGCTTGGGTGGCATTCAGTCCCGGTTTCTTGCGGCTGGTAATGGTCTGACTGTTGTACCTTCCGTCGACTGTAACATTAATCACATTTTCTGGTAGCCCCCTCTCTCGATTTACTGACTTAACAATCTCAAGTTTTTCTGACATGTCTGTCCTGTTAAGTTTTACTAGCTCCTTTCCAACATTATGTGACATTCTCTGCATGCTTGTTCTGGATGGAGGAGGACAGTTCATTCTAGCAAACAGCTCCTGGAACTTTGTACTACCAATGGGACAGTCATGTAGGACTGCAGCTACTGCAACATTGGGTGCTCCAGGGTTGGTACCAGGTTTATTGGTGACAACTTCTTTGTATAACTTTATAACTGGGCTCATGTAGGTGCAGTTCTTACATCTAAGGGTATATTTCCAGCAAACTCCCCATTTAACTTGTCTGTGTGCCAGTATTTCTGGATTTTTGCAGTACTTGAATTCTTTTGTGTGAGCCTTTATAACAATGTTCAGCATCTTCATCATCTCTTCATGATCGACGAACCTCATACCAGAAAGTGAACTCCAATCTTCTTCTTCTGTTTTCAGGTCATAGGATGATACCAGTAGCTGGGAACGAGTCTTTATGCCATCATTGTGTACAGCTGAAGTAGAAGTGATTGTAGGTTCATCTTTAATGTCCTTCTGTTCAACATTCATTTCAACAACAGGAGCATTATTGATATCTTGGTCTGGTGTAGTGGACAACTCTAGTACAGGGACAGGAACAGGAACATTCCATGGAATTCTGCCATTCTGGAATCTACACACAGGTGCAACTCTCCTTCTCTGCAGCCGTCCAGCTAAGCCTTTGTTGAATGGCCAGTAACCTTTTGGATACATGTTGAGACAAATATTTTGGTGGTGCAGTGTAAAGCGTCGAAAGAAACTTGGATGACAGACCATAGAAGTGTTAGTTTTTATACTTTTTGTCATTATGTAACTTTTGATTCAGATTTTTAATTGGCTAAGTGATGATGTCAATCAATTCTGTGGATTCTTTTGATCTATTTTTAGCTGCAGATTAAAGAAATGACCAACTCTGGCTTCAAAGGGTTTGGTCCAGTTCAAACAAAATTCCTTATTTTGGCCTTTATTTGTGAAATAAAAGTTCTTTTCCTATTCAGATTTTACAAACGTTAATTTTCCAAATTTTAGAAAGTTGTTTTGCCATTGAAAAGTGATTTTGTAATTTATTGTTAATTTTTTGGTTCTATTTTTGTTTGATTTTGAAAAAAAAAAAAAAATTCTAAAAATCTGTTGAATTTTTTACTTTTTTTAATTGAAATGAATTTTTGGCATCTTAACCTTTCCAAAACACTTTATTTCATCTCAAAATTGCAAAAAATAAGGATTTTACAGCATTTTAAAGTTTTTATGACATCTTGATTTTGCCTTTGGCAGATGGTGTAAAGGGGGTGTTGAATATACAGGTAAATAAGCCAAAAGTTTATTCAAGACCCCCATAAAGTTAAATTTTGTGTATTGTAGTATGACTGTAGAATTTTTTAATGCAATTCTGAAAACTGTAGGTTGAGTTTTGAAATTTTCATTGATTTTTTTAAATATTCTGGTTTGGAATTTTCGTGATTTGAAATGAATTTAGAAAAATAACCTTAGTTACACAATAATGCGTTCTAATTTTGGAAAATTTTATCAATGATTAAATTTTATCAATGTTTCTACTTTAACAAACACTTTAGTTTTTCGTAAAAATTGCACTAATAAAAAAGTTATGAGCGTTTGAATAAAGATGGTATTTTGAGGAAATTGAAAATTCCATACCAGAAAAATGATAAAATTTGGGTGTGAAGGTAGGGGTGCAAGAAATGCATTTGCTGGTGCATGCATTGTCTGATTGGTCTGAAATTTGGTATGTAGTCTTGATATATATTAAAGTTAATGTATGTAAAATTTTATTTCATTTGGACTACTGGAAGGGTCCTATTAGGTCCGAGGACACAGTTATCTACCTTCAATTTTCGTTGTCCACAAATGTAGTTCCCTTTAATTTCAGTGTTTTTTTTCTTATTTTTTTTCTTTGTCTTTTTTTGGAATTTTTCATTATTTGTTTGCATTTAGGTGAAAGATAAGACTTCAAATATACTGTCTGGAAAAAATCTTTTTGAAATTTTCCGTAGAAATGAGTGATTTGGTCAGGTAAATAAAGGTGGAATTTCCTCTTCTCGGAAGCTCTCTGGCTTCATCCTTACCGGTGTCCTTATGTTTGGGGTTACCAGAAGAGAATGAGCTGGTAGACTTTTCTGAATTTTTGATATGTTTTGGGATAAAAGTCAAACTTTATGCACACCAAATCTTTTTAGAATAGAGCAGGTGGAATTTTTTTTAATTGCCATTATGTTTTAATAGACAAATAGGGGAAAATAACTGTGTTCTCGGGCCTAAGAGGCTGAACCCACTGTACCCCAAAATGGACATTTTGGTCCCCTGATTTGCACAATTTGCCTCAAAATTGAAATGTAAAGATATTTCATTGTTAATTTATAGTAAATAATTGGAAAATATTTTTAAATGCCAAAAAAATCCTATTTTGCCATATTTTTGGATTGTTATTTATATGTTGAAACTTTTGGGGCAAATCTCAAAACAGGGGCTCATAATTTTTCTATTTTGAGCAAATTCCTACTCATTCTGATAAGAAATAGTACTTTAAAGTTTAAATGGAGGGATTTATTCAAAAATACTTAGCAAAATTACAAGAAAAATCTGCCCCTGGCCAAAATGGGCACTGTCTGATTTGGACAGGGACTTGTACGCCTAATGGCAAATATGGGGTGATAAATTTCAAGCATCCCAATGCCGGCGGGTGGAGACAAATACATGTGCACAGACTTGCGTACATGATAAGGCATCTAAATTTTCATTTACCTAATTTTGATGTCTCGCATCTGTGCCACAACTCAAAATGCATTAATGTTGATCATCTGGTGTTGGAGCCACACGGCTTCAACAACAGTAGAAAAACTTGCATTTCATGTGGCCATTGCTTGGGTCACCCAGCTCCATTGCCACCTTGCAAGTTGGACTTAAAGATGGCAAACAATAACCTTGGTATTATTCATGTTTTAGGATTTACAAATTAAATATTTACTTTATTTTATTTTATTGATGTAAACAACAATTTCAGATATCTTTTTGAAAGATTTGGGTGGTCCTTAAAAGGACCTTTGGTTGAGTTACTGTGTTGCTGGGTTGCTGTCTCATCTATGGTGCTGGTGGTAGTTTTCTCTTGCAGTAGGTACTATGGCTAAGTAAGGCAGGCACTGGGTCCAACTGCCCTTTTCTGTAGACATCGCGCTCTTTACTTTTTACCTTGGCCTCTCTATGTTCTACTATTTTTTCACCACTCTGTGTGAGACGTCTACGTTTAACTTCAGGTTTTTTTTCATACTCTCGCTTGTAGGTAAACTGTTTATCCATACTGTCGAGGAACTTTAAACTGGAATCAGATAAATTAACCCCCAGATGTTCACACTTTTGCTTTGCTGAGGTTCCTGGCATGTTGTTGTTTCTGTGAATTCCAGATGCTAATCTGGCCTCCATGCCTCTTGAGAAGATTACATTCTTGGGTAAATTCACACTCAAGGATCTGTGCACAGCTTCATTCTTGTTTGTTGTGTTGTAAAGCTTCATACTACTAATCGCATCTTCACTAAGCTTCATTTTCAAGATCTCTTGCAGTAACAACTTGTCTTTTTCGTCCATTTGCAGGATAGTAATGTTATAGCAGCCAAGATACTTGGAGCGGGTCCACCAGTTGTAGCTCTCATCACCTGCACATACCACTGAGTGCTGTTTACACATGGAGCAGTCACCATCATAACACCTGATTGTCGCCTGCAGAGCCTTGGGTAAGTCTTTACATACGTCATCTGTATTTCTTTTGTACTGTTCCATTAGCTGTCCCACTATCATCGAACTCCTACATTTGACATCTTGACTAAAAGCTTTCTTCATTTCTTTCTTTATCTCTTTTGTACGCCCATAGAACATGCCTTCGCTGAACTGAGCTCTCAGGGATGCTCGGAACTGTGACTGGCCAAGGTGGACATAGTCAGCTAGCCTTTCGACCTTCCACATGGGATGTAGGGCTCTGGTTGCGTCATCTATCCCTTTGGCAGCCCGTCCGTCTCCATCTGTTGTGGCATTCTTTACAAGGATGTCTTGAAGTGCCAGCTGTGAACCAATTTCTTTACCCATCTGGTACTCTGACACTGGAGCTGCTCTGTATAAGTTTGCAGTGCAGTCTTCGTGGCCATTGGGACAATTAACATCGAAACCTTTCCCCCTCAGCCAGGCTCCTTTCCAGCACATCTGATTTTGGGCAAATGATGCAACAATATATTGCCTCTCTGTCATTTTCTCAATGGCAAGTGTGAAAGCTTGGGTGGCATTCAGTCCCGGTTTCTTGCGGCTGGTAATGGTCTGACTGTTGTACCTTCCGTCGACTGTAACATTAATCACATTTTCTGGTAGCCCCCTCTCTCGATTTACTGACTTAACAATCTCAAGTTTTTCTGACATGTCTGTCCTGTTAAGTTTTACTAGCTCCTTTCCAACATTATGTGACATTCTCTGCATGCTTGTTCTGGATGGAGGAGGACAGTTCATTCTAGCAAACAGCTCCTGGAACTTTGTACTACCAATGGGACAGTCATGTAGGACTGCAGCTACTGCAACATTGGGTGCTCCAGGGTTGGTACCAGGTTTATTGGTGACAACTTCTTTGTATAACTTTATAACTGGGCTCATGTAGGTGCAGTTCTTACATCTAAGGGTATATTTCCAGCAAACTCCCCATTTAACTTGTCTGTGTGCCAGTATTTCTGGATTTTTGCAGTACTTGAATTCTTTTGTGTGAGCCTTTATAACAATGTTCAGCATCTTCATCATCTCTTCATGATCGACGAACCTCATACCAGAAAGTGAACTCCAATCTTCTTCTTCTGTTTTCAGGTCATAGGATGATACCAGTAGCTGGGAACGAGTCTTTATGCCATCATTGTGTACAGCTGAAGTAGAAGTGATTGTAGGTTCATCTTTAATGTCCTTCTGTTCAACATTCATTTCAACAACAGGAGCATTATTGATATCTTGGTCTGGTGTAGTGGACAACTCTAGTACAGGGACAGGAACAGGAACATTCCATGGAATTCTGCCATTCTGGAATCTACACACAGGTGCAACTCTCCTTCTCTGCAGCCGTCCAGCTAAGCCTTTGTTGAATGGCCAGTAACCTTTTGGATACATGTTGAGACAAATATTTTGGTGGTGCAGTGTAAAGCGTCGAAAGAAACTTGGATGACAGACCATAGAAGTGTTAGTTTTTATACTTTTTGTCATTATGTAACTTTTGATTCAGATTTTTAATTGGCTAAGTGATGATGTCAATCAATTCTGTGGATTCTTTTGATCTATTTTTAGCTGCAGATTAAAGAAATGACCAACTCTGGCTTCAAAGGGTTTGGTCCAGTTCAAACAAAATTCCTTATTTTGGCCTTTATTTGTGAAATAAAAGTTCTTTTCCTATTCAGATTTTACAAACGTTAATTTTCCAAATTTTAGAAAGTTGTTTTGCCATTGAAAAGTGATTTTGTAATTTATTGTTAATTTTTTGGTTCTATTTTTGTTTGATTTTGAAAAAAAAAAAAAAATTCTAAAAATCTGTTGAATTTTTTACTTTTTTTAATTGAAATGAATTTTTGGCATCTTAACCTTTCCAAAACACTTTATTTCATCTCAAAATTGCAAAAAATAAGGATTTTACAGCATTTTAAAGTTTTTATGACATCTTGATTTTGCCTTTGGCAGATGGTGTAAAGGGGGTGTTGAATATACAGGTAAATAAGCCAAAAGTTTATTCAAGACCCCCATAAAGTTAAATTTTGTGTATTGTAGTATGACTGTAGAATTTTTTAATGCAATTCTGAAAACTGTAGGTTGAGTTTTGAAATTTTCATTGATTTTTTTAAATATTCTGGTTTGGAATTTTCGTGATTTGAAATGAATTTAGAAAAATAACCTTAGTTACACAATAATGCGTTCTAATTTTGGAAAATTTTATCAATGATTAAATTTTATCAATGTTTCTACTTTAACAAACACTTTAGTTTTTCGTAAAAATTGCACTAATAAAAAAGTTATGAGCGTTTGAATAAAGATGGTATTTTGAGGAAATTGAAAATTCCATACCAGAAAAATGATAAAATTTGGGTGTGAAGGTAGGGGTGCAAGAAATGCATTTGCTGGTGCATGCATTGTCTGATTGGTCTGAAATTTGGTATGTAGTCTTGATATATATTAAAGTTAATGTATGTAAAATTTTATTTCATTTGGACTACTGGAAGGGTCCTATTAGGTCCGAGGACACAGTTATCTACCTTCAATTTTCGTTGTCCACAAATGTAGTTCCCTTTAATTTCAGTGTTTTTTTTCTTATTTTTTTTCTTTGTCTTTTTTTGGAATTTTTCATTATTTGTTTGCATTTAGGTGAAAGATAAGACTTCAAATATACTGTCTGGAAAAAATCTTTTTGAAATTTTCCGTAGAAATGAGTGATTTGGTCAGGTAAATAAAGGTGGAATTTCCTCTTCTCGGAAGCTCTCTGGCTTCATCCTTACCGGTGTCCTTATGTTTGGGGTTACCAGGAGAGAATGAGCTGGTAGACTTTTCTGAATTTTTGATATGTTTTGGGATAAAAGTCAAACTTTATGCACACCAAATCTTTTTAGAATAGAGCAGGTGGAATTTTTTTTAATTGCCATTATGTTTTAATAGACAAATAGGGGAAAATAACTGTGTTCTCGGGCCACTTGAATGGAATACACAGTGCTTTCGGTTATAATCAGCAGAACACTGTAAGGTAATAATAAGAATAAAATGTATAGGAATAAAATGCACGAGAATGTGCTTTAACTTCCAAGAATATTAATCATTAAAACTTTACTGCTTGCCTCCGTATGTGTGAGGGTCTGGATGGGGCTACAGAATAGAGAATAATGGACAAAAAGTACAGAATAAAGGGCAAAAAAAAAAAAATCAAAAAAAATCGAGAAAATGGACGAAAGATTAAATTATTGAGAATAATGGGCTACTATATTATATGAAAAGAGAGAATAATGGACAAAATATATATTTAGAATAGAGAATAATTGTCATAAAAAAATTGTCATTAAAGAATAAAGAGATGAAACACCCAATCCTTACAGATATGTCTGTGTCTAGATCAAGTAGGGTTTGATTCACCTTATCTAATTTCTGATACATGTGTTAACATCATCTGCATTTACAATATTTCGTGTTATAAATGTAATTAGTTTAGCATAAATTAAGTTTTATAATAAATAAAAAAGATAAGTAGAAATTTGCATTTACAATATTTCGTTTTATAAACGTATTTAGTTTGGCATATATTAAGTTTTATAATGAATAAAAAAAGATAAGTAAAAAATTGAATTCCCATTGATTAAAATTTTATCATTTTGATATTTTTTTGCAAATTCGGCAACATTTACTTTTATGTGAAATAGAACAATTTTTAAAAAATCATTTAAGTAGCGCAAACTCTATGTTTATACTTTGTCTGAGTTGGCATTGTAGAAGGTTCGAGTTGACATAACAGAAGATCCGAGTTAACTTTATAGCCGGTCCGTGTTGACTTATTAGGCGGTCCGAGTTGTCTCCTCGCCGAATTGTCCCATATTCCCCGATACTAGTAGCAAAAACTCCTGTGTTCGATTATTGGTATGGTACAAGCAACAATAAGAAAGTTACAAATATGAGTTTTATTAATTATTTATTGAACATACATGCTGAAAAACTGCTTTGGAAAGATTATGCCGACTTCACTGTGTTAGATTCATGCGCGATACACATGAATATAATCCTGTGGTTCCAAAAAAGTTAAAATTGAAAGAAAAAAATGTTTGAGCTGTCAATTATAAGATAATAAACATTCATGTACTCGTACTAGGAACAACAAATTTATTTTGTAAAAGATGTTTCGGTACTCCTAACAACAAAATTATTATATTTAAATTTACATTTGTACGTTATTTTATTTACCGCAATTTTGTCCTAGGTTAAAGTTGTCTTTTTGACATTGATACATCTTTTTTATTTATATTGTGTCATAGATCAAACTTATTCGTTCAGTGTATATTTACTTGTTTGTGAATATGTATTTTTGATCGAGTTAAGCCATTGCAATTGATATTTTATTGTGTGTCTTTTTATGTTGTAATGTTACACCACTGTTTCAGGTTAGAGTGAAGGTTGGCGCCTGTTAAAACGTTTAAACCCGCTGCATTTTAATGCACCTGTCATAAGTCAGGAGCCTGTTGTACAGTGGTTGTCGTTTGTTGGTGTGGTTCATAAGTGTTTCTCGTTTCTATTTTTTTTAATATAAATTAGATCGTTGGTTTTCCTGTTTGAATTGTTTTACACTAGTCGTTTTTGGCCCTTTATAGCTTGCTGTTCGGTGTGAGCCAAGGCTCCATGTTGAAGCCGTACTTTGACCTACAATTGTTTACTTTTTACACAGTGTGACTTGGATGGATATTTGTCTCAATGGCACTCATACCACATCTTCTTATTTATATATGATATCCTTTAATCCGATAAAAAGTAAAAATAGGCTGACAAAACCAGAAGCCATTTTTACAAATACTTATACCGAGCAAAACCCTTATTACGTTAGGATATTTACCGACCGTGCAAGACCCTCAAGTAGGTAAACATCCCGATGGTAATTTAGCGCAACTTACCATCAATTTTAGCCACAGGTTGTTTCGTAAAAACATGCACGGTTTACCATAATTGTTTCGATATAAATGTTTTATTAATGAGTTGCTTTCATTAATGTAATACAATTAATGTATTCGTGTAAAAATGATATTCCCTGTGCGACTATAATAAAGTTTATGCTCGTTTATACATAATGGTTCTGGACTGATTTGCGTATTTGTTTAAGTATTTTGTTTGCTAACATGGTCCAATGTTTAGGGAATTAGAAGGGATAGAAAACACTAATTAGTCTTTTTGGTCAGGGATAATAAATTAAAAGGTTTGAATAAATGATTGAAAACCTGCAGGTACGTACACTCGACAAAAGAAATTGTAAAAATTAAACGTTAGACCGACCTTGATTTCAATTTCCGTTATATTTTTATGCATAACAAAGCCTGTTCCTGTTTTGTGAAGTTTTAGGACGAAGCCAAGTCTTTTTATTTTTAAATGAAACATTCCTTCGTTCCATGTGTTTAATACAACATGCAAGCTTCTGTTCATTTCATTCCATGTAATGTGAGCCAAATTCAGGTGGTGGTCGTTCTGATCGTCGTCTTGCAGTTTATGGTTTCTTAGTTCTCAATTTATTTAGGACGATTGTGTAAAATGTTATATCCCATACCCGAAATTATTTGAATATTCATTTGTTTTACAATTTTTTAATTATCTACAAACAAGTAAATAGAAAGTTTATGTGTTGCTTTCGTTTGATGGTCCGCAATCGTACCGGCAATTGGATATTTACGAAATGGAAGCAATTTTTGCCGGGGTGGTTTGGATATAGTGTTAACCACGAGGTATTCTCAGTATATAAGATGTTTCATAAAATAACAAGATATAACATGATGAATCGAGTGTCCCGACCTGCTCATATGTGTATTTATTTTGTCTTTTGTCTTCCTTTTTTTTTTAAATCTATAATGCATAATAATTCGATTTTGTTGCACTAAACTCTATTTCATTAATACAAATTTATTCATGAGAAACCATAGCATTAAATATTCTGATATTCAAAAAATTTTAATATCCATGAATCCAAAGTTATTGTTTAAAATATTAATATCCTCAAAATTTTTTTGGATAGTTATATAAGTATGCTTGTCTGGACTTCTTCTGTTCGCAGATTAACCAATGCTAATGTGGGCTGTCGTTTGTCATTTGTAGATTTTTAAGTATACACCGTCTTATATAATACATGTATAAAGCATGTTGATAATAAATATAGTGGAAAGTTAGCTTTCATGAATTAGGGAACTACCATTTGATATTTATGGGGAAGGATCTAGGATGAAATTTGAAAAAAAGGCAGGACAGGAGTTTTGAGTAAAAAAAAAAGGCAGGATGACAATTTATGTAAAAAAAGTCAGGATAAACTAATAACAAAAAAGGCAGGACCGATCAGAGTGAAAAATAAAAAGGTAGGACAGAGATTACAACTAAAAAAAAAAAAAAAAATTTCATCCTAGCACCCCCCCCCCCCCCCCCCCCCCCTAAAAATCAAATGGTAGCTCCCTTATAAAACATCCAAATGTCTGTAATTTGAAGCTAACATACGCGCATGTCTTTTTACTTTATCGTCTGTTTGTCTTTTTTTTTTTATGTTATGCCTTTCCTTTTTTTTTACTTCTTTTACGGCCAAGATAGGAACATATATCAACCGCTCTAGAGGTCGAACAATGACATGACTTTACCAAGGATGTCATTAATTACTTTTTGTTTATTGGTAGGTGTTTCTTAGTCTTTCAAAATGGTTTATCAAAACTTTAAAAATCTGCCAAAAGTAATTACGTGTATTCGGAGAGCTCCTTGCAACACTTGAAAGAGCGGACCAACTGTTTAGGATAATTTTAGACGTTTTGGGACAAAAAGGTTAAAACTATAATATCATTACTGAATAATTATTTAGGGGAACGACCATTTAACTTCAAAGAGAGGGGGGGTATGTTTTTTTTTTTTGTGGAAATGCAAAAAATTATTAAAAGGCGTTATATAACTTTGAATTTCCTCAGCAATCTTAAGAAACACCATATAACCACGCATTTATTGGAAAAGAAGGAATGTTGTGAATAAACTCACGACACAAAAATCCCTACACTGAACTAAACCCTATGCAAAGTAATAATATTTCTTTACTTTTCTTAATATTCTTGATGACGACCAAAGTCAAATTTGGAGCTTCGACACGGAGCAAAAGCTCTTACTGTACTGCCAGTTCAATGGGATCTATAGCATCGGTTTGAACGAAATTCTTTACAATGGATGTCGATATTTATGCATGTCCATTGAAAACAGATAAAAGACTTGTCTCGTAAGTCTTTAAGAATATAGTATAAAAACAGGAAAAGACATATACCCCAAAGGGGCAATTCAAATTCAGAAGTCGGAAATAAATAGAAAACACAATCATAAAAAGAAAAGACGACTAAAATACAAAAGGGTCTGGTGTCATATATTTCTGTATTCTTTAATTTTTTATGCTATTTTTCTCTATTCTTTATATTTTAGCCCATTATTCTCTAACCTTTATATTTTGGCACCTCATTGTTCTCTATTCTTTATTTTTTGGTCCATTTTTCTCTATAGAAAATGAAAGGATATGAAGTAAATGTACATGGGACAAAATCGCACACAATACATAGAAAACAGAAAATTATCAATGAACAGGGCTTTTATTCCTGTTATATTTATTGTTCATTATTCTCTATTCTGTAAACCCCCATCCACACTCACATACATTAACAGTCCACAAAACATTACTCAGAAAACTAGATTAAGAAACACGAGCCATGTGCGAATCAAATGCTTAAATATTACCTCTTCAGCTGTCATAATTAGAATATGGTCAGCAAGCGTAATGGGCGCATTTGCGTCAATTTTGGAAAAATGCACTGTATTTCATTTGCGCCAAAAATAAATACTGCTTTTGCGCCAATTCACAGGTAAAATATAACGGAGAAATTTTGATATTAGTTCAGAAATGTGAGTATTTCTCTCCCAAAATCGCGAAGATGTACCCCAAAAAGTTGCAAAGCCAGAATCACAATAGATGTGGACAAAGCGTAATTCATTGCCAGTCCCACACAAAATATGTGCTTTGTGACATTTTATTTATACTTGAGATTTGCTAATCTGCAGATGTGAAAGGTACCCAATACTGCTTGATTTTTAGCGTCATATATATATATATATTGTAAATTGATGATAAAAAAAAATGAACATTTATTCTATGATCACGTCAGTTTTTCTCAAGGTTGAATTGTTAAGCTATGGAATAGATTATATGAAAACTGATGGGAGGATATCAAGTGCTGTTCCGTGAGCGTAAATTGTTATTTAAACAGTTCAATTGTTTAGCTTATTTTTTAACTTGAAATTGCAATAAGTCATTAGATATTTATTTTTCCTGCAAACAAAAGATAATTTTCAGAATATGCCAATATTGATTAAATCTCTATATGGTTAATGATTATCAACAAAAAGTTTGATGAAGCAGAAACAAGGTCAAATTTACTTTTTTTAAAAGCTGAATATTCATATTAAAACAGAAAAAAGCTAATTGCAAAAAAAAAAAAACGGTATAAGTTTGTAATTCTTGCAGAATGTCGTGTTTTTGTTTTGTTTTGATGTGACGTAGTGTATACACTAACTGAACTTGTAGATGATCATTGTATATTTACATTCTCCGAAGAGGAATAACTTATTTCATAATGTATAAAAATATTCCATAAAAGGAATTGAAGATCTGAGAAAAATGTATAAAAAGGAAAAAAAAAAAAAAAAAAAAAAAAATTACTGAAGCAAGTTTTTAGATTTAAACGGGAAAATACTATTCAAAAATGAGGGTGCATGACAGAACTGGTGACAAGAACTAACAGTAAAAGGAATTATATTTAGTGAAGGTCAAAATACAATTAAAAATTGAAGGTGATCTCGGTAAAGTGATTGTGTTCGTATCGATGTTAGCTTTGGAGTAAATTGACCGTTGTGTCCGTTAGTTCAAATGTGACCACTCTTTGTCCGTCCAAAAATCAGGATGAACTTTAATGAAATTGTCAGGAATTATTTAGAACCAAATTGCATTGTGCAGCCCTTTTTCTTTATTTGCCGAACAAGTTTTTGGACTTCTCAAATAGCCAAAATGTACCTTGTAATATATATTTATGTAAACGGGGGAATCCTCTGTTATTCTAGCTTATAGTTGTCTTATGTTGGCACTAAAAAGTCATAAACTTAAATCATTACATATTTCAAAACTGTACTTTTGTCTTTCTTCAAATTTCTATTAAAATCCCGTAAATTTACAATGTTTTTGGCTTACATGCATATTTATACTTACTGCAAACAACTGTGAAAGACTTATTGACAATCCACATACGACTGATTCTGGGACTAATACATTATTTTTATTCTCCAAATTGGAAAAATATGTAAAAATAACGATAAACATTGCGAGAAACTCGACTCCAAATGCACGAACGTTATCAACGTTTTTATGAACTTTAGTCACGCCGAGGTCATGCCGAATTTCACTTGGTATAATTCCATATAAAATTGCTGCACCGCAGATAGATCCAATTATTTGGACCAGGATGTAAAAAAGTCCTCTCAAAAGTGATATATATCGTGTACAAAGTAACGAAATTGTCACAGCTGGGTTAAAATGTCCTCCACTTGTCGGTCCTAAAGTTTTCACAAGTATTGAGTACGAAATTCCAAAAGACAAAACAGATGCAAAAAGTTTTACAACGGTGTCATTCGTCCAATTTGTTGTGCATCCGCAACCAAATATAACATACAAAATACTGCCGAAAAATTCAGCTCTTAACGATTTCCATAGCTGTTTAGAATATAGTTCTTCTTTCGCTTTCTTTAGCCAATCTTTAATTCCCATCTTCATCTACTATCTTCATCGAAAGCTTTGTAGAAAATCAGCTATTGATTGAAGCTTGCATGTTTTATATAGCTATATATTAGGTATAAATCTAATAACAGCAATTCTGTTAGGAAAAAGGGATAATAGAGAGAAATTGATGTTAAACAATAATCATATTTTCTTTTATTTCAATAATTATATCACTTATTAGAACTTTAAGAAAAGTCAAGAAGCATCAAGAGAATGTTAAGCCTTGTATTTGAAGAGATAGTGATTTTATAGTCGCTATAATCACTACGAAGCCTAATAAAGAATTGATTGGAAATTGATATTCTAATGTTAATTTCTTTTCAAATGTCAATAGGTGTCAAGCATTAATTACATTTGTGAAGATTGTGATTTGTTCTTTAGAATTGAATAATCATTTATTACATTTGTGAAGTTTTGTTATATGTTCTTCAAATGGAAATAACACTTTATAAAAAAATGAAAATCTAAATTTATCATAATAGCATTTTACCACCTAGTACAAAGAATTTTTTTTCATCTCTTTGGCAGGGAATATAATTGTTCAAATTTACAGCGAACATTAATGTTTTCACATATAATATGATTAGTCAACCATTTTCTTTTTCAATATGGAAAGCTAATTATCAGAGAGAAAGATTTGTTTTTATTTTTATGTACTTGCATATGGATACTTGAAACTTGTTTCATTTAGTCATTTTTTACATTTATCAATAACTTTGCAGGTTTAACTTGTCGTTCATTTTTTATCTATCTATGATATTTACTTTATAGCATATATGCGCTTACCCCGCATATAACACGCATCATTTAATTAATGACGTTTGTCCTCCTAATAATTTTTGCAAATTTTTTTGGAAGGCAACTGAAAAACAATATTAGAAATATGACTTTAACGCCCGCCAAGATGTTTAATGCACAGAATCGTTTAAATGCTATGATCTGCTTGAAGCCAAATGCTGTAAACTTAGAAATTTTTTTTCAGTCACATTTAATCAATAAAATCACAAAAGTTGTATGGCAACCATCATGGTTTTGTTGACCTTTTCACTGTGAGTTTCTTCAAAATGACTGGAAACATACTTTATGTACATGTAGTCATTTGGACTTTGGTGGATAGTTGTCTCATTGGCATTCATACCACAGCTTCTTACTTTTATATGTAGTACCCGAATGAGTCTCGTTTTCAAACTGGAAGGCGTTTGCTACTGGACGTTTAATAAACTACATACAATATATCGGCCTATATCGGGAAAAACCACTTACCGATATTCAGCGATGCTGAGCTTGATGCTTCATATTTTACTGTTTTAGGTCACCTGTCTGTCAGATTTCCTTAAGAAGGATTATTATTCTTCGGTTTAGTGTGTTTTATTTTTAGTTAATTATTGTCCAATTCAGCCTCAGTGTGCGAGTGAATATTTTTGCACTTGCATATATCTGGAACCAAAACGAATTAGTTTGTGTCGAAAAGGTGTTGTAACATGTCTTTTTTAAATCCCCTATAGATTTTTGGTTTTGTTTTTATTATTCTTTTGATTAGTTTCCCTTTTTTACTCGAAATTTACCAAATTGTAACAAAATTAAAGTCTGAAGCATTTATAATTGTATAACACATTACGTTGTAAAAAAATTGGAGCTGATACAAAATGCACACATGTGAAGTTGTACGTTATACAGTGAAATTGAAAAAAATTACGTTACCTTATTGCCTTTGTGTAAGAAAAATCATGTTAAATTTTACTGGCTAAATACTGCTGACTACTAAAATTCTAGTATTCAGCAGTATTTAGCCATACTAGTGGGCTAGTCTATACAGTTTCAATTTTGTTAGAAATGGATTATATTTTCTCTGATTTTTAAATGCTGCCCCCTTACAAAGAATGTAAATATATATATGGAAGTTTTTAACGACCTTGACTGGCTATACAGCCCTTGCACGGTCGGTAAATATTAATGGGCCCCTTTGTTCGCCTTTTAAAAAAATTTATTGTAAACGTCACTGATTAAAATGAAACTAGTTGGTGCTATAGAGGTTTTCGCGTGCTAGCTATTGAGCTCGAGGTTATCGTTGAGGACCTGTCAGCAAGTTTCGAAATGAAGAATAGCAATATGGGGCTGTTCTTTGCTATATTCGTTATTCTTTGATATTTCATTTTTTTTTGTCTTGTGTATACATTTATCTTCCAGTTTCTTTATTTTCCAATAGTGAAAATACACTACATTTTCTATTTAGAAAAAAAAAATCCTAGACTGTTTCCGCAATTATAAGGGACAATTATTGCACATAGTCGTCTTAAAAACGTCAATAAAATCAGATTTTAATTGTCTAAGATACTAGTAGTAAAAAACCGTATTACAAAAGAAAGTCTAGGTATATCAAAATCAGATGGTTTGATCTATTTTATCGCGTTCATTTTAATAAGAATTAAAGCGTTATATTTCTTGATATCGTTTTATATATCACTAGAGTAATATAAAGTATTTCTGTCCTAAAGAAAATCATTAAATACAACGTTACCGGATAAATACAATTTAACATAAAATATTTAGCGATACGTCTAGACAATTAAGAAAGCTGTTGTTCACGTACCACAGAAGTTTATGTATGGTTTCTAGAATTAATTGTACCCTTGGTAGCCTAGATTTATTTAATGTTTACAGAAAAGAATAGCAGATTGGTCGATTATTGATTCTTGTTTGCTTAAACGTCCAGTTACAAATATTTCGTGCATATTCAGGGCGAGATCAAATCAATAATAAATCTAATTGAATGGTTTTGCAAATTGGTTCGACCGGGAAAAAGGGCTTGAAATTTGAACCGCTACTGGAAAATGAGGATATGTTGGATTATGGAATACATTTTCCTTGCAAAAGGCCTTCTACGCAAGGACTCGTTGATGTGCAGAGAGAATGACACTCTCTCTACACGAGGTATCGGATTTAACTTCCACATTTCGACCGGACTACTTATTTATACATCCCACACAGCGAAAGTGTGCCACGGATTTTATTGCCGGATAGGAGAAGTTCAGATGACCATATTACAATACACCAATCAACTATTTTTGAAAGAAAAAAGAAAGAATAAGGAGAAAAAGAAACAAAAGAAGAAAAGTATTCAAAGGTTTTTCATGTATAAGTTGCACACGCATAGACAATGTTAAAAGAAAATTGTAATGTATACTTCTATAAAGTAATTTTTTTGGTATGCAACGCATAAACTGGCGAAAAATAAAAATATGAAATGCTGGTTTATGAACTGTTTTCCCTTCCAGTGCCACTTATTTCATCCCGGCATAAGGTGGAGTTCGTGTCGCTCAGCCCTTGCTTTTTTGACGCTGTGTTGACGGCTGTTTGTCTATTCATTTTTTTCTTTTTGCAAGCGTTTGTCTGTCTTTCTTCGACTAATGATTTTTTATAGGCGTATTTACACTTGTATGAAACTTATCCAATATTACTTAAAATCAAAAATGATTCTGTAAAATTTTTAGTAACAATTTAAAACATTTGTCGTCATAATTAAAGTGATTGTTCAACTTGCATGATGCTAGAAGATTATTCGGAGACAGATCTAGGGTCATTCAGAGCAAATTCAGCCGAGTACACAAAAGTGTAAATACGTCTATTGTCTCTTCGTTTCTTCGGCAAAAACACACATGAATTTTTATACATTGTCATGATACCACAGAGATTGTAACACATACTTAAAAGGAGAATAACAGTTACTGTCTATCTTTTAAGATCAAATTTTATTAACTTATTGCTCTAATTAAACACTCGTCAACAATAATATAGTACTTCCGATTGATTACCGTTTAACGAATAAAAAAGAGGTTAATATTCATTCGTTGTCCCAAATATGTAAGAACTATTTGCCGTTTTACGTAACTACAACATATCAAAGAATTGATAAATTAATGAATTTATATAAATTCAGAAATATTTTTTTTTCATATTGCATCAATGCTATTTACGAAGTGAAGTGGAACATTTCATGATTTTCTTCATTAAAAGAAGCAATGTCAATTAATGTCAGATAAACGTTAATGTTATATTAACTTTTCAAGGTTGTTTTGGAACGTATTATCTATTTCCAACCATTGTTTCTAGAAAACAGATAAATGAAATGGGATGGATTTTCCCAGGAGAGATATAATGGTGATTTCTTTCATGCATGCAATCACCAAGACGGAGAAATGCGATGTAAAATAGGTTCAAAAGATAATTACAAAGTGATGTTTCTAGTGCAATTGAGGTTTCCTATTCTTGAATTGGAATTAATACTACTCAATAAAATGCTTGTTTCAGTAGTTAGGTTTATCATATTTCATCTACATATTACCTGCTTAAATACAATATCGTTCTTGTATAACTATCTCCTTGTATTCATTTTATGGACACAACTGACTTTCACTACTATTTTTTTAACCCTGTATATGAGGGTCTGGATCGAGAGGTTTTCATTCTTGTATTGTTTTAAAACTATTTTTCTCTATTCTTTATATCTTTGCCCATTATTCTTTATTCTTTATATTTTTGGTCATTTTTCTCTTCTTTTTTTTGCACCCGCTTTTTCTGCATTGTTTATTTTTTTCTCTCTATTCTTTATTGTTGGGTTAATTATTGGCTCTGCTTTATTATTTTGTCCATTATTGAATTCCAATCTTATTATGTAAACCCCATACAGATCCTCTTTTAAGCAACTAAAGCTAACGCTTAAATATTCTGTCCCTTGGAAAATTATGTAAACAAAAAACTAGATTGTCAAGGCTTTGATTGTAACCTCTTTCATTATGAAAAATGACTTGCTTCATTTTATTTTTTTTTAATCAATTTCATAGTTTCGGGTAAACCGAACAATCCAATCACTATAATCGCAAGTAAAGAGTATCAGAGAAGGAGATAACGTTTAATGTGCCTAATATAACCTTCATCACGTACGGTATTGACCGAAAGTTTGGAAGGCCAAACATAAGTTTATCTACAATATTTAAGTACTAGTAATAAAAGTAGTATTACTAATATGACGTTCTGTTAAAAAAAGCATTATATATCAATAATCTAATTTTGGATGTAACACGTCTTCTGATTAACTGAAAGTTTTTTGTCTATAAGCTCATAGACATAATTTTATCATGTGACCGTGACGTCATGAATGTTTTTTTCATGATTTACTCCTTAAAAAAATAATTTAGAATTAAATTATAAGGAATGACTGTAATATTTTTTCTGTCTATTCGAAATAACCTAAAAAATTTGGTGCACCAATTAAATAACCCGCTACGCGGGCTATTCAGTGTGCACCTCATTTTTATGTTTTTTCTTCATCGACAGAAAAAATATTACAGTTATTCCTTAAATGAACTAAATTTAAAAGTATAAAAAATCAATATCCGCTTACACATACGCTTGCATCTTTAATAAAAACCCAACTTTTTAATGCATACTATCAATCGCAGTCACGTAATATCAATATATAGGGACTTTAAATCATATGACTCTTTAAAGAACCTTTGCAACAACTCTCCGAGGGGTCGTGAGTGGCCTGTTGAATGGCATTGTTTTGCCACTATCCTACATACCCTCATTGTCTAGCGGCAGTCCAAATTTCCCGCCCTTCATCTCAGTCGACCTACATGTACCCTTTAAACCTAACCTATTGTATTAATTGATGTTTTTGTCCTTTATATGCATGAACGTTTTGCCACTGGACGTAAGGCAAGCAATATTATTGATCAATAAATTTCATATAAAGTTCACGACACATCGATAATATTTAACTATTTTAAGTACTGGTACACAAGTATTGTTGTGAGTATCATGATTTTTGTTTTAAATGCAATGAATTTGCACATTGAGATGCATCTGTTTTTTTTATGAGTATAGAATATAAAAATAAGAAGATGTGGTATGATTGCCAATGAGACAACTCTCCACAAGAGAAAGCTATATTATTTCACTTTACTTTGGCTTTAAAATACGCAAGGATATTTTCCTTAATGGCATCAGACGTGCATTAAAAGGAAATCTGAGTGTTTGAATATGACTGCAATTATCTGTAAATGATCGTCAGTCTAATATTGTATTACTGATAAATCCCCTTGTCTCTTAAAGGCTAAGATGTCGATAGCCTGATGATTTCCGTTTCCCGTTCTACAATTTGTTTTGCTTTGGTAATTTGACAGTCTTTGTCAAAATCATATAAAATATTACTAAGTTCGATGTTCCTGTCTATTGTCATCAGAAAATGGTATTTAAATCTGTAAGCTGACATTATCGGTGTCTCGTATATATCACGTCTTTTATCATAGTATGAAAGTTCAATAAAGTAAACGCAAGAAATGTCATTTCTGATATTTTGTAAACTCGTTTATTATGGGTTTTGAATAACATTGTGTTTTTCTTACACTATAATAATTCATGATGTTGCTACATGAGAAGTATTTAGAGACGCATTATCCAACTTAAGAATGCAAGAAGGCGTAATTCCATAATTAACAAATTTCAAAAGTACTTATAGTTTGTTTTCAATAGCTGTATGAATGAAATTGAGGTAACCTTTTTATATTTTTATTTTTGAAGTGTTCCTCTACAAAAGGATGAATTGATGGATTGATTCGTGTTTAACGTTCAGTGGTAAATATTACATGCAAACCAGAACGAAAACATTGTAGTTAGAAATGAATATGAAAAACTGCTGTGTACTAGACTGACACTAGATATTTTGACATGATAGTTTACAAGGTAATAGCCAATAAGAAAACTTGCATGTCACCCTACCCAAACACATTATTCCGACTCCAAGCCGACCAGTCTTACTCTTACACCAAAATGCCGTGTGCGTAGCGGAGAAACGATACCAATTGTCAAATTTTTGGTATGAATCGACCGGAAATTGATCCCACTAATTTTCAGTCAGTAACAATGAGAGCATGCTACCAACTGAGGCGGACAACTAATCGAGATCAGTTGAGAAGTTTGAATACCGAAAAGCAAATCTTGCTTAAACTCACCGACATGCTCAAGTGCATATCTAAGTCAGGAATTTTTTATTGACCGTCGCTATCGTTTTATGCTTATGAAATTGATTTAAGTATCAAATATTTTGTCGTCTTTCTTTAATGTATTCACAAATTGTCATTAGAATATGGATGATGGTTGGGTGCTTAACTTCCAGCGGCAAATAAATATGCATATATGTCCTTTTTAATTTATGCATTGCTATTATGTATCGTTTTGTTCTGTGCAATGCACAAGATTTGCCTTTCTGAAAAGGTAATGACTTTGCTGTATAAAGTTTACTCTGAAGTACAGCCACTGATATTAGAATGAGCATACTTTCAGTTACCGTGAGCATTCTTTCGATGTTATTTGTATTTCTTATGATTCAATCAAAATTACCATTAATACAGAGTAAAGTACTTTTTCATGGAGGAACCACTCATTATATATTATATAAAGGCAAAGGAAAATGAAATAAAAGGTAGATTCAATAGTCCTTCAAAAAATAAATAGTAAAATTCAATGTCATATCAGAGACATTTTCATGCCTGTATTTCATTTAAAAAGCGTTGAAATAAAATACAATATAATGTAAAATGCAGCAGTCTTCGATGGTCGGTTTTATTCTAGCGGTCTAGCTCAGAAAGCAAGAGATAATAGGTTTGATTCGCGGTTTAATAAACAAGAACTCTAATTAAATTAATGTCTGCTGTTATTTTGTTTAGTAAGCTACATTTTAAAAGTCCTAGAAAAGATTAGTTGGCTCGAATTTTTAAACTTCTAAAATGTTTGATCCATTAAATTGGTTGAGTAATTTATTAGTTGTTGGTTAGTTGTATAAGGTCCACTGTCGTGAAGTGGACCAGTGAAAATTTGTTATATATATACAGGACTAGCAAAAGATTAAGAATAAATTCAACTGGTAGGGGGTTTAAAGTAGGTCAACCGGGATGAAATGACTGAAGTTTGAACTACTACTGGAAAAGTAAATAATGATGGATAGAGACACATATTTTGGCCATCTACGGACCGTTCAATGAGTTAATGCAACGGTTCTTCAAGATGCCGCGGAATGGCTATCTCCTGTCACGAATATGAAGTTAACGTCAACAATCCGATCGGACGTTGCTGCGTATCTTCATATCCCACACTACAAAAGCGGACACCTCTCTCAGCTTGTTGTTTACTTTCGTCAGGGAAGTCTAGGTTACCATAATTGTCCTACATCCCAATCAATCCTTGAGGTTCCAAAAAATGAGGAATATCCAATTCAAGAAATTGTAATTGGTGATACTATTTTCAAATAATCTAATTAAGGTCCACATTAAAATTGGTAGAAGAACATGTCCAATTATATCAAATGTATCAACATCAAAATGTAGAACGAATCTGAAATTAATTATCTGTTAAATATATTTATTTCCAAAATCGTTTCAGAAGTGACGATAATTAAAATCATTTTAAGATTTTGAAGCGGAAAGTTGACAGCTAGCTTTTAATGAAGGAACAATTTGTCACTTAACTGTACAAAGTTTGTCTATAAAATCAATCAAGTTAAACCAAATTTGATTAATGTAATATCGTTGACTTAAAACTCAATTAGGATAAGGACAAAAGAGTATTGAAAAGTGAGCACTGATACTGTTCATTATTTCGTCCATTCCCTTTTTGATTGAGGGAATCTGTAAACCTCTAAATCTTCAATTTCAACATACTGAAAAAGTCAATTTCAGGTTCTGCCGATGACTAGGAAAATGAATATTTCGAGTGCTTGCTTGGTGCTGACCCTATTTCAAATTAGGTATAAGTATCATATTTCGGACGCGGAATAATCACATTGATCAATTTTAAACCAAAATACGAGTAAAAATCGGCAATTTGTAGAGATAAGGATACTATTATTTTAAAGATGGTGATCTGGTAGAATTAAACAAAGAAAAAAATACCCGTATGAATATCACAATAATTGTAAAAAAAACGTCGAAAAGACAGGAAAACGACAGCAGTATACACCAGGTAATAAAAACTGAAAAATTCACCAGTGCGTGTGTAAAATGTTCCCGTGTTTCGTACTTTTCATGATCGCCTGCTTTATACCTATTATCCACTGATATGTTAAAGTTCAAATGTAAAAAAAAAGGGTTTTTGGCTTTGTTTTTTATAATAATTAACAAAAGACAACGAAGAAACATACATGATTCGATTGATGCACATGTGGTATTCATTGTAACGCACAGTATCTGTGTAAATGGTCCAATTCGAACAACTTTAAATAATATCTGTGGCCAAATCTTTCTGTTATCTGTGTAGTTCAGTTGACTGTTTTCGCTACGTCTCTTTTCCTATTGACCATTTTGTTGTCTGTTTTTCTTCGACTTTTGCCCCTTTGTATCTTCCCCCTGCTCCTATTTGGTTTATTTACGAGCCATTTTCTCAGATTGTCATTTATTGTGCTGTAAATAGTCCCTAGTGCAGTCAGTCTGATTAAAATACAGATCTTATGTCCGCGCTTCACTTACAAGGATCTGAAAGCTCTCCATTCTACTTTCAGTTTTAACGACCTTTCGGGACCCTCGTGTTTTATCGTAATGATACACACCTTCAAAAATTTGAAGGCAGACATTTCATTGGTTGATATAAAATTTATCAGAATAGAAAGTGATACGGATGGTTGTCGTCAGGTCTGTATTTTAGATTATATAATAGTGAAATAAATGAAGTATATCTATCAGTCAAAGTAGAAAATGATAATAAATCCTGACATAAAGAGACATGTGAGGAAAAACAGCCTCAAATACATGTTTGTTGATAGGATCTATGTTGCAGTTCACGTGTCTTTAGTAAGTCGAAAGACTTGGAATGTTCAAACTATTTGTAGGAAACTCGTGAAGCTTGATTGATGTTGCTAATCCTCATGACATTGCAGGTAAGAATATAGAAATAAGAAGATGTGGTATGAGTGCCAATGAAACAACTCTCCATCGAAGTCACAATGTGTAAAAAGTGAACAATTATAGGTCTAAGTACGGCCTTCAACACGGAGCCTTGGCTCACACCGAACAGCAAGCTATAAAAGGGACCAAAATGACTAGTGTAAAACAATTCAAACAGGAAAACCAACGGTCTTATCTATATAAAAAACGAGAAACGAGAAACAATTATGAATCACATCAACAAACGACAACCACTGAACAACACTTTCCTGACTTAGGACAGGTGCAAAAAAGTGCAGCGGCTTTAAACGTTTTAACAGGCGCCAACCTCACCCTAACTTGAAACAATAGTGTAACATTACAACATAGAAAGACACACTATAAAATATCAATTAAAATGGCTTAACTCAATCAAAAAGACATATTAACAAAAACAAGTAAACATACACTGAACGAATAATTTTGATCTATGATACAACATAAATACAATATTAAATAAAAAAGGGGAAATGTAAAACAATGTCAAAAGACAACTATAACCTTGGACAAAATGGCGTTAGATAAAATAACGTACACAGGTAAATTTAAATATAATAATTTTGTTGTTAGGTGTTAGTGAAATTCCATTTAGAACATGTCATTTAACGTAAAGCATAGGCAAATTAATAATAAAGAATGAAAAGATGACAATTGGAAAACTGAAATCATCGTGTTTTGTATAAATGAAAGTCTTGAGTCATCCTTGAGGGCAAAATTCTTGAAACAACTTAGTTTATAAGCAGGCATTCTTTTCTCAGAAGTATCCCGTTTCATGATAAAACTAAGGTAATACTATGCTTGCCATCAACTAAAATACCAAATAATATGAATGTACACAACAACACTTAAGGAATGAGGAAAACCCGTACCGTTTAGTAAGCTATAAAAGGCATTGGATTAAAAAACGTTAATTACACAGCAACCCAACGACAGGAAAAAGACACCAACTGAATTTTACATAAGTTATTCAACACTGAAATAAAGACCGGTTTCTTTACAATATGCCAAGTTCTAAATGGCATCATGATTCAAAACGTTGTGAATTAATTTTACAGAGACTACCAATATTTTTCTTCAACACCAAACTCCCCAATTGACAAGAAACATGCATGTAAAGATATAAAAAAAAATACATCACCGACGATAAACATGAAAAGATTGCGGGTTAAACTATAATTTTTGGCACTTCTTTGTGATGTTTTTATCAGGAAAGTGTATACTAGTACGGCATTATGTTTTAATTTACTGTATGATTTATCATCTACAAATAACTGTTTTTTTTGTTGGCGTCTTTGTAAGATTTATTTGAATTTAATAGTCAATTGTGGTGTTTGTCTGTGATGTTAGTTTACACAGATTTGACTGCTGGATCCTAATTATTGTCACATTAACCAATTATGTCTGTTTGGGTTGCTAACTCATTTCTTTTTCAATATAACGAAAGTGGGAGGCTAAGCTAGCTATAAAACTATGTTTAACCCTGCTATTTTCTTCGGGAAATGCCTATATCAAAGTCAGGAATATGACAGTTGTTTTCCATTCGTTCTGTTGGTTAATATAGCCTAACGTTTGATTTTGTCATGTTTAATGGACTTCCCCCTTTAAAAGCTACCTTGGATTATATTTGTTAATACATTTTTATGACATTTAATCTCTTTTTTATTATATTGATTTTCCCTTTGGAAGAATATGGAATTGATTACTCCAGTGATGCCCCGTTGATAAAAGGTAAGGCGATTGGTAGTCATGAACAGTCTATTATCATGTGGCTATTCCTTTTATTTCTACTGATATTAAATTCATTACATTTCTAATGTTAATGAAACATGTCTTTTACATATATATATAGAAAATAATCTTAATAAGATCTACAAATTTCTTTAGGATTTCTACCTAAATGAAATAGTAATATGGTTTACTCACGGAAGGATCACATGAATACAGTATTTAACGAGGAGTCTAGACAATATGAATCTGATATATCTTTGCTAGGCATGCAATGAAGTTAATGAACAAATATTGCCAAAGGCATGTTTGTTCGTAAAAATTACAAAACTGATAATGCTGTCTGATAAGTCACATTAGGGTGATGATTATGATGGATACTTAATATCCAGCGGCAAATTAATATGCATATGAATTTTTACCCTGCATTGTACTAGACCGACACACTGAGCCGGATTTTTAACGTGCTAGTACACAAGGTAACAGTCCACAGGAAAGACATGTCACCTTACCCGGACACACATTATTCTGACTCCGAGCTGACCAGTCTTTGCTCGTACTCCGTAATGCCGCGTGCTAAAAGCAGCAAAAAAACAATTTTAAAGTCTTTGGTTTTACCCGGCCGGTGTTCGAACTAACGATCTACCGCACTCGAGGCGAACACGCTACCACGAGACCACCGAGGTGATACTCCATGGTGTAACCAATATAAAATTTTTGCATGTTTGCATGTGAATTAAATTCTGTATTACTTTACTTTGTCAGATATAATAGATGGATGCTTAATGTAAAGCTTCAAACTACTATTAGAAGCATAGTGTCACTATATATATGTAACTGTGATATGTATAAATAAAGGCAACAGCAGTATACCGCTGTTCAAAATTCATAAATCGATTGAGAAAAAACAAATCCGGGTTACTCTTTCAATTTTTAAATATAAATGTTGGTTTAACACGTCTTCGACACATATGTACTGCTAGACCAACACGTTTGGTCGAATTTTCACAGGAAAACAAATTATCAGACTGAGTGGATGTCGTATGTTGCTGTATATCGTATTTGTCGTTCGTTCATTGTTTTGTACGTTTGAATTGTTTTACATTTGTTATTTTGGGGCCTTTCATAGCTGACTATGCGGTATGGGCTTTCTCATTGTTGAAGGTCCTTAATGTGACCTATAACTTCTATGTTGATTTGTCTCTGATGGAGGGTTGTTTCATTGATAATCATACCACATCTTCTTTTTTTTATACCAAACTTAGAAACGTTAAACTGACTCCAAGCTAACCAGTCTTATTGCTGAATGCGGCTTGAAAGAGAAAGCAGAAACACCAATTTTTAAACATGCTAATTGAATCAGACGTAAGACTTGTTATTCAGTTGTGAAAATGAAATATGTGTCGAAGACGTGTAAACCAACATTTATATTTAAAAAAAAAAATTAAAAAAGATTGATAAAAAGATATAACCAGAACGTACAGGTAATTGTAAACTCTATATCATCAGACATGTTATTTTCAGAGTTAAGTTACTAAAGGGATGGTGAGGTCGTACATGAGGGTCTGGATGAGGATTACAGAATAGAAAATAATAGACCAATACTATAGAAAACTGGGCAAAAATTATAAAGAACAGAGAAAAATAGGCAAAAAAAAATAAAAAAAATAGAGAATATTGGAGTGTCAAAATATAAAGAGTAGAGAAGAGTGGGCAAAAATAAAAAGAATAGAGTGAAATAACCTAAAATTATAAAGAATACAGCAAAATTATCTAAAAAAAAAGAATACAGAACTGAAGGACCCCTCGATCTAGACCATTCACTTATGAGTGTCCTTCGATTAAAAATGTTCATTCGTAGCGTCAATTCAAATTCGCCTTAAATAGCCATATGACGTATTTTCCGATAAAATTAAGCTACATGTATCATTTATAAATATGTTCGTTCTTATTCACGAAGAAGGGGGTGATCATGACCTTTTAAAAACTATATCTATGATCACGTTTTTAGCTCTACTGTATCCATTCATGTACATATTTGAAACAATGACTGTGACATTTATTATCCCTCAATGTGTTAACTATAAAAATTTATATGACAATCGGTCAAATGAAATCAATGCATCACATTCAGGCGTTATTTTATCAGTTTTCGCTGTTTACGTAATTTCTCTTTTTTGGAAATGATCAAATAATAAAAAAAATAAGGAGATGAGGTATGATTGCCAATGAGACAACTATCCGCCAAAGTTCAAATAAAGTGGATGTAAGCAACTATAGGCAACCGTACGGCATTAGGAAACTTAGAAAACAAATAATTATGTTTTAGTATATAAATAAAGCTTTTAAAGTTACATCTCTGTCAGGGAGTAGGGATCGGGCCTCACAATATTTCATCCTTGTTGAAATCCGTCCTTTGGACATACAGAAGAAGAGACGAGGCGATATAATAGTACACTTTTAGTTTTCTTCGCAAGTTTCGTGATGTACACATTTGAAATACTGGAAAGACATATTTCCAATTTATGAACCAAACGCTTCTTAGTAAAAGTCGAAAGAAAATATACGTGTGCCAGCAATCAACTGCATCATCCAAGATGAAAAAAATAGTATGTGTTGGGTGGTAATGATAGTCGATTTATACAATAAGGGAACAAGGGAAATCAGTAAATGGGAGGTATCTATCGATTATTTATAAGATAGATACCGTAATGACAGGAACTGATTAAATGAAGCATTTGGTTATTTACACCTTTTGCTTGTTTCCAGGTACGCGAAGAAAGCTCAACTACCTGGAAAAATCAATGTATTTTGTTTATGCATGTATTTTACATTTAATGCATGTATTTTACATTTAATTACCGTAATATCATATCATACAGTAACATGTGGGTACACGAAAGGTTATATCGTTCATGTTTCATATTACTAGTAGTCAATTTTTACAAAAAGTTTTGTTAACTATATGTCATATACCAAAAGGTTTGTTGTTCGTGTTTCAAACAATTCTTGAAAATATTTAATATTCTTTCCCCTCATTATCAGTAATTAAAACAATTCACTTAATATTCAAATGAACAGAAATTTAATGTTTTTCTTAATTTTAAGAAAATTCTACGGATACGTTCCAGTACGCTTAATTATATAGTATATGGCGAGTTAGGTAGATTCCCTTTCGATCCACGCGTAAAGGTTATAGCTATCTGACTTTTAAGTTTTCTTCCTTGTAGTACAGGTTAATTATTCTGTAGGTGCCTGTCCCAAGTAAGGAGCCTGTAATTCAGTGGTTGTCGTTTGTTGCTGTGTAACATATTTGTTTATCGTTCATTATTTTGTACATAAATTAAGCCGTTAGTTTTCGCGTTTGAATTATTTTACATTTGTCATTTCGGGGCCTTTTATAGCTGACTATGCGGTATGGGCTTTGCTCGTTGTTGAAGGCCGTACTGTGAGCTATAGTTATTAATTTCTGTGTCATTTGGTCTCTTGTGGAGGGTTGTCTCATTGGCAATCATACCACATCTTCTTTTTATAATATATAATTTCCTCCAAGAAGGTGATGCTTTTTTGTGTGTTTTTTTTTGCTGTGCAAGTACTGATATTGTGTCATGGATGGATATTCCATATCCTTTGTTTTTCTTTTATCTACATTAAAAGTATTTTTGCTGATACAGAATTTAGTAATATATGGAACAACAAGAAGGCGAAACGCTATAATGATAATTAGAAACAAAAGGTATTATACAAAGTGCATAATGGTATTATATGGTAAGGATTGTGAGAACAGTTGAATTAATTGTAATAAGGAGTTTAGAAGGAGTTCCAAAAATGGTACACTCAAACAGAGCAATGGCTAAGTCGATGCTTTGGTAAGGGAACCCTATAAAATAGTCGGCCTAAAACACAAAATAGGAGGGGCAAAAGAAATCATGGAGTAAGATTTTTCGAAATTTTCACAAAATTCTGTCAAGCGGTTCAGAAGCAGTTGCGGTTACAAACGTGGGACAGCATGCCAAATAAACGGACAGACGGTGGAATCGTTCACTTTTTAAAAGTACATGTGAGGTAGACGCCAAAGAAACAACAACCCAACAACTAAAATAACAAATGCACAGGTGTCTTGTTATATGAAAATTGTGAGTCAATTAAACAATAGCAATCAAAGACCTGCCGTCAAACTCAAATTCTTCAAATAAGAAAAAAAAGCAGTGAGGGTGACTACTGGTTCTACTAGCTTTAATTTTTAGTGAATGTTTTTACTATAATATCGAACGGGCTCTTCATCTAACAGAACGAATGGACGAGGCTATTTTGCCTGTTCTCAAAGCAGTTTTGTCACAAACGAGTCAAGTTCCTGAAATTGCAAAGATTTTCTGAGGAATCGCTTGGCATAGTGAATTATGATTTTGAGGTATTTGTGCTAATCTAAATCAAAGAGGATTGAGACAGATGAACAAAGTTTATCATAGAGCCCTTTGTAAATTACATACACAAAGCTTTTTCTCTTAAAATATCCACATTTGAACAAAATCTTGCACTTAAGATACTACATGTAGGATGATCCAATATAGAAGTATATATTTATTATAATTTGCAGGTTTATTTTGCCAAACCAAAATAAGATATGTCAATAACCACCATCTTGTAACATAAAAGAAACAGATGGGTAATACACAAAAAACAGCTTATAATAAACCATTTCAAATATTAAAACCAAATGATGCACAAGTGCACCAGGGGTGTTTCTTTTCTAATTTTGAGATTTTGGTGCTTATCTAATAAAAATTAGAGATGGACACCACTGGAGAACAAAATTTAACAAATAATCATATTTCAAATGAATACAAATAGCTTCTTCTCTGAAACTGTCTCAAACATTTCAACCGAATCTTAAATAAATGATACAAGTGTGGTCCTTTACTATCTTTTTGAGTATTTTTTGTCAATCTGAAATCATAGATGGCTGTCATTGTGGAACACACTTTACCATAGAACACAATGAGAAAGTCATTCAAACCAAAGCATGCACAAGTGGTATCATGGTGGTGAAGCCTTACTAAATATACGCTATAGATAAGCCAACAAATTCAATTAAAAAATACCTCTTAGTCCAGCGTAAAAAGGGAACAAATTTAGAGGTAATATCTCGATAATAATACTTTTTGTATCGCGCAAAATTCGGTGTGCAATTAATGTCCCAAAATACCACGACTCAAACCTACTAACCTTTTCACACCTGTTTATATATATTCAAGAATATAAACTAAAATCAAAATATTCCCAAACTTTTAAATATATATTCATGATAATATCGCATTGCGAATTAGTTTGTATTATATCCGGTTTGATATATCGCCTATTTCTAAGATGTTCAAATATGAAACTTTCTTCAAAATAATATTTTTCGATGCACTTATGATCAAGTTGAATGATTTTTTTTTTGCTAACATCTGGCTTAATACAGCCATTTTGTTGAAACAGTTCACTAAATAGTAAATATTGTTTAAAATTTGAATGAAATAATTTAATCAAGCAAAGGTTGATCCGAGCTCATGCGTATACTAGTACCTAATGTAAAAACGTCAAAGCTGAAACTCGACCCTTGTTTTATACTTTAACTTGAATTTCCAATTTATGAATGTCTGAAAAAATCCATCTGTTGTAGGGACTGGATGGAAATTCTAGTTGTCGTTGTAAATTCAGTAGCTTGCAGATATCGTAAAGATATCAAATTTGTTCGGATCACACCGCAAACATCATGGTCCAAGACTTGGTGCTTAATTGAAAAAAAATCAACCTTGTCCATGTTGTATCTAACTTACTTATTATACACATAAACTATTAGCAATGAACTTAACAAAGACCCCATCCTTGAAACTGTAGAATCCAAGATTCATCAGAATCTAGTAACTAATCAACTTGAATGTCAGTTCTTTTGATTGTAGCTTTCAATAATACAGAGTTTAATGCATATTGAGTAATTGTTACAACATGAATTATAAACACTAAACAAACAAGAATATATCATTTTGTCACGGTTTATACTAGCAATGTCCTACAGTTTATTACTGGATAAGGGAATATAAAGTCTACTTTAAAGTACTCGCCAAATTTGATTTCACTAATGGTTATATATTACCAGACTTTCAACTGTACAATACATTCTTATTTTTATTTCCACATATAATTAATGCATCTGAATTAAATGATTAAAATAGCTCACTCATCAGCCAAAGTCGACTTAAGTAGCAATGGTTGTTTCTTTCCCATTGTGTTTTCCTCTATTGTGTTTTTTTTTGTGTGGAGCACCTGATATCACCCCCGGTTTTTGGTGGAGTTCGTGTTGCTCAGTCTTTAGTTTTCTATATTGTGTTTTGTGTACTGTTGTTTTTCTTTTTCGTTTTTTTCATGGCGTTTTTAGTTTATTTTCGACTTATGAGTTTGAATGTTCCTTTGGTATCTTTCGCCTCTCTTGTATTTAGAAATATTTAACCGGGGAAGGTTAGACTTTCAGTACTACATCATAATATTATGTAGTTAACAACCGTATCGAAACTTTCCTGGTACTTATTTCAGATGTATTTTATGTTTAATATGTTCACCATGCTGATTTTTTAAAAAAATGGAACTTTAGTGGTCAGAAAAGTTTACTTTATATATAATTGTTAATAGACTGTTAATGCTTTTGAGATTAAATGAAAAATTTCTTGTGTTTTGATTTCCTTAATGAAACAAACAGTATATCCATCTTCCACTTGCTGCTTGTCTCTCTCATCCATTGTGTGGATGGCAGTTAGATCCCTACAAGAAACAGAAGAACAAAAATAATATGTCTTTAAATATATTTTTATTCTCAATTAAAATTGGCCATCTGTATCAGAGAAAATTCAAGAAGGTAATCACGTAACATGACAAGCATAGATTATAAACAGTTATTTACTTTAGAAATATAGGTAATTAAAAATAAAATAAATGAATAAGTATTCAACTTTTCGCATTCAGTAATGATGAACTATTGAAGTACAGGTTGCATCGTAAATAGTATTTCAGTTTATTATTTTACTTTATGGTCCCGTGTCTAGGTTACTTTCGCACAACTAACAAGTAATTTGACAGCAATATCCACATAGCAAAGATGAAGTTCAAAAAGATTTCAATAATGACAATCAATTAAAACTTTAAAGCAAACAACAGTTTCAGTTGACCCCGACAAAGCTTGAAAGTAGTATGAAAAGTAAGTTAATATAAACTCCTTGTTACAAATGTCATGAACAATTACAACATAAAGTAACTGTGCAATATCATTAACATTGACATACTAAGTTTCATTACATGTATTACAAGTAACAGCACGATAAAAGGTAACTGCATAAAATATTATAAACACCATCGAAAGTAAATGTACAAATTGTTATACACACCGGGAAATGAAATTGTATAAATTGTTATCAGTACCATGAACAGTGACTACATAAATTTACATTCCCTGTTACATTTAAACAACACCATAAAAAGTGACAGCGTAACATTACATGTCTAGTTATCAACACCATGAAAAAGAAATGCATAAAATAACATTCCTTGTCATCAGCACCATGAACAGTGACTGCATGAAATTACATTTCCTGTTATCAACACCATAAAAAGTAACTGCATGAAATTACATTCCCTGTTATCAACACCATAAAAAGTGACTGCATGAAATTACATTCTTTGTTATCAACACCATAAAAAGTGACTGCATAAAATTACATTCTCTATTATCAAAACCATGAAAATTAATTGTATAAAATAGCATGCCCTGTTATCACTACCATGCAAAGAGACTTTATTAAATTACGCTCTCTGTTATTAACACCATAAAAAGTAACATAACAAAAATACCGAAATCCAAAGAAAATTCAAAACGGAAAATCCCTAATTAAATGGCAAAATCAAAAGCTTATATACATCAAACGGATGGAAAACAACTGTCATATTTTTGACTTGGTACAGGCATTTCCTTCTGTAGAAAATGGTGGATTAAACCTGGTTTTATAGCTAGCTAAACCTCTCACTTGTATGACAGTCGTATATAATTCCATTATATTGACAACAATGTGTGAACAAAACAAACAGACATAATTGTTAAAAATGTCAAAAATATGGGTACAGCAGTCAACATTGTGTTATAATCTTAATCACTATAAAAACAAACAAATATGTCAACAATGAAAAACAAAATGGCATATAGACAATGCACATTAGCAAATATGAAAGACAAGAATACAAAAATGACCAATGCATAATAACACAATGTGACTGCATAAAAATTACATACCCTGTTATCAACACCATGAACAGGGTCTCCGTAAAATTATATTCCCTGTTATCAACACCATAAAAAAGGGACTTCGTAACAGTACTTTCATGGTATCAACACTATGAAAAGTAACAGATAATAGTTACATGCCCTATCATCAACACAATGAAAACTGACTGCATAACATTACATGCCCTGTTATCAAAACCATGCAAGAACAGTGACAGCATAAAAAGGAAGAAAACGATACCAAGAGAGAGAAGGCGAAGAAGAGAAATCAAAACCCATAAGATGACGAAAAGTAAACGAAACCATTGACAAAAAAAAAAAAAAAAAGACGAAAAGACCAACACCAGTGTACAAAACACTACACAGAAAATCAACGACTGGGCAACAAGAACCCCGCCATCACCCATTTCAAGTAAAATGTTGATGATAATTTGCATTCGATGATGTCAAAATCTAGATAAATATGATAGGCTTCTGGCTACGACAATTAGAAAGAAGTAATTTCCGTATTTTACTTGCTATTAACGCCACGAAAAAATCACTGCATTATTTTTTCTTTGCCATAACTTAACAATATCTCAAGGAGAGTCTATTATAAGATAAATCGGAGATTCGGTTAAAATATGTCAGCCATTTATTTTCTAAATAATGCCACAACTTACAAGTAATAGATTTGTATATTGAAATAAAACTGTCGTTTATTACCCTGAAGTAAATATAAATGAGGATTGATAGCGAACCTATCAGATGATCAAATATATTTCGGCATAAGAAAAGCAATAAACAAATATAGATATGAAAATGAGAACGGTCTTGTATAATTTTAAACTTACATATGAACACTCATAGATATACCCATTTTCTCATGACTGCATGGAGCATCATTCCATTGATACTGACGGAGTGACCAAAAATGACCACAGTCTTCATTTTTCCAAGATTGCTCGGTTGGCCTGGAAGCCACTGCGAATAAAGAACTTTAGAGGAGTCATGAACCCATCTCCAGTCTCCTTTTTTCTTTAAGTCTGACGCTCCCATCCAAGTGCTTAACCGATTCTGTTTTCATCAATAATAATTGCATATGTTAGTAAAATTTGTCAGTTTATAAAAGGATGCAATTTTATGCAAATCAAAATGAACTCACAAGTAAACACACAATATAATGAGAAGTATCAATAACACGACACTTTCATTTATTGTCTGTGTAACCAGAATCTTAAACACTACAAACGTGTTATGATACAATAACCACAAAAGTTTGAATTGGAATTCGGTTGGTATTGTTACAAAATTTATTTTTGAACCCCAAAAACGCGGCTTAACTGACGCAACGTTTAAACCCGTTTCTACATTTCTGTGGAAATAATAACTATAATGAAAATAATAGTAATTATCATGATAGTAATAATAAGGTATTTATAACAGATTGTGAAAAGATTGTTGTGCAGCTTAAGTCATAAACAATGTGATATAGTTGCTGGGGAAATATCAAATAAAACATTAAAAAAAGTAATTTTATCTTATCGTATTTGTCAAACTAAATATACTATCATGGCCTTTCAACAGATTAATACATTGTTTCTATGTATTAATATTATTTGTATACATTAAACTGATTCGTGCGGAAAAAAAAACCAGAACAATATTTGAATGTAATAGGCTTGGCGTTCCCTGTAAATAAAAAGTTAGTAAATATATTATCAAGCCAATTGCCATTTGTTATATATTTTAACTAGCACTAGATGGTATTATTATATATTTTGGCAGGAAAGTGTTCAGCCGAGTATGTAGTTGATCATACAGAGAACACGGAAATATATATTTTATCTAGCTTTGAGCACGATACCATTTTTCTTTTATTTATAAAGCTTTATCGTTTAGTTAAAGAGCCTTTTTCTCTTATAATCTATTTAGATTTTGACCTAGTTGCTGTTTAAAAAGCATTCTATTATACATGTAGGTTTGTTATGTGTCTGAAACTTATAACTTGATATAAATGCACTGTACATTTTATTTGTTATTTGTTAATTACGCATATAATCTTGATACAAATAAAAAGATACTATCACTCTTTCTCTGAATTTTGGTTTTGTTTTAAAATTCAAAATTTATTTTCACACACTATGTCCGGCTCTATTTTGTCATTTTTCTAATACAGCTGTGTTCCAAAAAATGTAACAGCATTTGTGTTTTTTATCATAAGCATACAATATACTTACTAGTAAGCATGTAAACAACCCACGAATTTTCTGCTGAGTCTGTAATTTTCACAAGGTATCCTCTCATATTTTTACATTGTTTCTGAATTGACAGAGATAGAACGTTATACCCTGAACAATAGCAAAGCATGCAATCATTATTTTAAATTTCTTACTTTTGACTTGTCATTTAACTCTCAAATCGTGTCTAAAAGAGGAATGAAAGATACCAGAGGGACAGTCAAACTCACAGATCGAAAACAAACGCCATGGCCACAAATAAAAAGACAAACAGACAAATAATAGTACAGATGACACAACATAGAAAACTAAAGACTTAGCAACATGAACCCTATCAAAAACAGGGGATGATCTCAGGAGCCCCGGATCCTGCTTCACATGTGGCACCCGTCGTGTTGCTTATGTCATTACAAATCCGGTAAACAGTCTAATTCGGCAGGTCACATTCGTAAAAAAGGGAAGGGTATTGTAGTTACGACATAAGGAACATATCCGATATTATCTGTGAAACGGTTATTCCATAACGGTCAACCAACTCGTGATGGCGTCCGTAAAATTTACGAAGGGATGATTTCAACTTCACTATTTGGAGTTCTTGGTTTAATAGCTTCCTTGTGATCAGCAATCCTCTATCAAGGAAATCATGATAGGAAATACAAGCCCGGGAATAGCGTATCAATTGGTAGATATATACTCCGTATGCAGGTTCTGCTGGAATGTTGCTACATAGAAATGGAAAGTTCACAATTGAGAAGTTGAAATCATCTCTTTTGTCGTAAAGTTTTGTTTTAAACCGACCCTCATTGTCAATTTGTAGATGTAAGTCAAGATATGAGGCAGACTTAACTGTATCTGTTGTATCCTTTATCTCTAGTTCGATGGGATAGATTCGTTCAACATAGTCACCAAAATTTGAATTATTTATTGAGAGAATATCATCTGTATAGCGGAAAGTGAAGTTAAAGGATACTGCTAACTTCTTTTCTTTCTTCCTTAAAAGTTCCTGTATGAAGTCTGCCTTGTATGAATAAAGGAACAAGTCGGCAAGAAGAGGAACACAGTTGGTTCCCATGGGAATGCCAATCATTTCTTGAAAAACACGTCCTCCAAACGTAACAAATATGTTGTCAATCAAGAAATCAAGCATCTTGTTATTGTCATTTTCAGATAATTTTTTGTTTGAATCAGAGTGATTCTTTACAAAGTAGGATTTATCCCTCCCCAAGACAAGATACTTGTATCTACGTTCGCCATTCTTTTTAATGAAACAAAGTAATACCAACTCTTTCAATTTGTCTTTTAGTTTAGAATGGGGAATACTTGTGTAAAGTGTAGAAAAGTCAAATGTTTTAATACTATTGCAAGATGAGAGAGTCTTAGATTGTATGTACTCTAAAAGATTTTTGGAATTTTTTAGTATCCAAATCTGATTCACGCCACCTCTAGAATAGGCAGTTTCACAATAACTTTGAAGCCCGGCTTTGATTGCTGATAAAATAGATGTTAATAATTTGAAAATAGGTTTGGTGGAGCACTTGGAGGACCCAGCAATATACTGTTGTTTGTAAGGACACTTATGTAGTTTAGGTATCCAATACAGTGATGGAAGATCCATTTCTTCATCTTTGGTTGAAATTCTAAAGGAAACATAGAACAGACCTATGATTATCCAGGATTTCGTCTTTGGTAAGTGTCGTGTTGAGTTTCCAAATGAATTGTCAATACCTAATTCATTTATCAAGCAGTTTATGTAATGATATTTACACACAAAAACGATGTTGTTTGGGGCTTTATCTGCGGGGACAACAACATATTTGTCATGGAGGTAGGACAAGTGTTTTGCAACATTTGGGTCTTTAAAAATTGACGTAGCGTGGGTATTGATAGACTCATTTAGTTTCTTAATTCGGATTTGTATCAACGACCTCACAGCCTAAATCCATTCGGAAAGAGTATCTACGTCTTCTTTCTCGCGTTTAGCCCATTGCCTGGCATAATCCTCGACTGAATCCATCAGTATTTTGAAGTTGTATTTCCAATTGATGGATTTAGACTTACGATATTTCGGACCTTTGGATAACAAATTTCGCAGGGAAGTGTTATTGACAATGTTGAGGTCTCCTGTAATAACGTGGCCAGCCGGATTATTTGTGAAATGGGAACTAGCAAAGGTGCAATCAGGAGGTTTATACTTGAAGTCGTCAATGTTGAGATCCTGCAAAACGTGTTTGTAATTGAAAAATTTTAGTTCCAATTGGTTTGGTATAGTTATAAGAAATTATTGGTACAGACTGATCTTTAAAATAAGGAGGTACTTTCGACTGAACCAATTTATGATGAAGGATATTGCCTAAGTTGACTGCATACTATTTATAAAATATCTATTACATTACAAGGTATAATTGACAGAAAATGAGAAAGAGGAAACATAGGACTTGAAACAAAATTGCAACCATTGTATAAGAAAATCCTGTAGTTTTTATTGTAGTAAAATAACATTGATTTTTATAATGCTTCTTACTATTCCGTAACCCGCCCACTATATAGCCACTATATCTTGCAAGGGGATATTTCTTTTAATCTAAAGCTATTGAAACATTTCATATTTTAGAACAAACATAAGGCATGTGGATGTTAAAATGTGTAACCTGAATCCAGTATTTGCAATAGAGAAATATTGACCCAACACTAAATTAATGATCGAACAGCTCTTGGATTGACCAGTTGCAAGGAAACTTGTGGATTATTTCCTTTATCTGTAATTCGTACATTTTCCCTTTGGTATTACTCCCTTATGTTTTTCATGGACAGGACCTGACACTCAAAAATATTAGGCAATGACGCCACCTAACAGTGCGCCAACGTCACGTGTTCATGTCCATCCACGTCCATTTGTCAGTGAAATGCACGTGACTTCATTCATAGAACCGAACAAATATCCTAACGCGTAAAAATTGTTTTACTAACTTTTTAATTTTATTTCATATTCTAAACCAAAAAAACATGCAGTTAAGACAAATAACTGATTAAAAATAAAGGCATTTTATTTTTAAATTCTGACTTCATTAGCTCGAATATCAGCTTGCCTCCTCGCTTTATATTCTTGCTGAGAAAGTGAGTACCAAAAACAAAAATGCAATTGTTCTATATATGTAAGTATAGGTAAAGAAGTTGCCTACTGCAGCATCCTGTCAATTTTTACCATCAGGTGAAAAAAAAAATAGCAGTGATCCTTGTATTCCTTCCAACCGGCTGGACAATTCTCATTTGCAGTGCACTCTGTTGAAATAAATATGATAAGCGTTATACCAAGAACTATGGTTCAATATTAAAATTAACAACGCATAATTAAAAAAAAACTTTTAAGGATGAACTTAGGTCCGGTTTAGGAATTTTTGTCAGATGTTTGGATTCCTTGGTTTTTTTCCTACGATACAGGATAAATTATTTTGCCCCATAACACCCATTTTTCTTGTCATATAAGACTTCAATAGCTCATAAAAAGTCATTTACTAAAATTAAAGCAGATTCTAGGTTTCTTTTCTTTCGATTTGAAACCCAAATAATACCAATGCAAATATAAGGTAAAAGTCCGAGCCTGCCTTTTCCCGCCATTTAAAAAAATTATTTCGAAAAGGAGCTTCATAACCTATCAATATCTCTAACTTATTTTGTTCCTTAACTAATGCTCTTCTGACTGATAGTATCAATTTTAAATTTTAGAATTTTTTACTTTCACCTAAGTACATCCTTAAATCATTTGTTTACATTTTTTTGTAGTTGTTTGTCTTTCGACTGTTCAAGAAGTATCAAATAGTAAAAGTGAGTTTAGCGAATAGAAATTACATTGAAACTTTATTCGTTGAAATCTACGTTAAAAGATGTAACCTACCACATTTTTTTATCTTACAAAAAATAAATCAACATTTGATTAAGAAATTATCATTTAAAACTTTAACTTGTAATTGATAAATTTTCGGCGACACCGGTTTAGTATCTCAATAAGACATACATGCATATATGCCATCTTAGAACGTCATACATCATGTATGAAAACCGAAACTGCTTTGATATCGTAAATTCACTATCTCATTCATCTCGCGTTCCTGCGTTGTCTGACGGTAACCGATTATGCTATTTTTCAAACCAACATTGTATGGAACCTCCAAATGGTGCATTTTCTATCGCTAAATATTGATTATTCTTAAACATTTCAAATTATTTTAAGTATTAATAAGTTTTACTGCATGTTAATGCTTCAAGTCTAGCTATATACATTAAAATTGAGAATGGAAATGGGGAATGTGCCAAAGAGACAACAACCCGACCATAGAACAGACAACAGCAGAAGGTCACCAACAGATCTTTGTATATATATATATTTTTTTTAAAAACCCAAGCATAGTTACACTTAAACGACAGTGCGTATGATAACACAGTTACAGGTTTATGTTGACATAATAACCTTCAAATTATTGAACTTTTACTGTTCTCATTCAATCTGGTGGAACAAAGAAATTGACACTTATTATAACGTCATATATATATATTAATAACAAAAACAAACGTATATACAAAGTACCACGCCGTACTAGTAACATGATTAATTTTTTTTAAAATAGACATATTTCTATCTAGTAATTGTTATAACTATGATATATATCTATATATTATTTTAATCCTTAGATAACGAACTGAGCTAAAAAATCTGTTTAACAGGCATTATGCCATGTGCTATCATCTCAGTATAAAACCTTTGTTATTTATCGACGCACTTATGTTTTATTTGCATGATATGTTTCAAACGAACTTCTGTCTAAATAAAGTCCTTATTTTGAAACAGTAAACAAAAAAAGTTACATAATTTGAATGAAAATTCATTCAAGCAAGCCCGGCTAAGATGTAGACTAAACTCCTACGTATACCTGATGTGAAAACGTCAAAGCTGAAATTCGTTCGTTTTATACTTTAATTTAAATCTCAACTTATGAATGTCTGTTAAGATCCATCTGTTGAAGGAACTGCGGTATGATCACATCCCAAGCTTTCATGGTTACGACTTGGTGCATAATTGTGATTTCAATAATAGATAGATATCAATAAACATTTCACAATAAATTCTTTTTTTATTTCCATATGTCGAAACGTATCTGCGGCAGTTAATTAAACAAATCATTCATCCGTCAAATGTCGACTTGAGTAGCAATGGTTGTTTTTCCCCATTTGTTTTTAACTGTGGCGTTTGTTTGTATGTGTTACAGGCATTTTCTAAATTTAGGCATTTTGTAAAATGCCTTAAATGTTAAGGCATTTTCTAAAATGCCTGCAAGATTCAGGCATTTTACATAAGGACTAATTTTTCTAGACATTTTAGAAAATGCCTGAAATTATTTTACAGCATGAAATGTTAAAAAAAAAACAATTCAAAGCTTTGAACAACAGACCAGTTTTATTTATGATAATTACTGAATGTTAAAGTTTGCATTTTAAGAATTTTAATAATCAAAACTAAATTTTACTGAATTATTCCAAATTTACACAAGCACAGAACTCGACAGTTATATGTTATTTCTTAAAATGTTTGGATGATAGAACTGTTATTTGACCTGATGTTTTGCAAATACATTGTTTGGCGAAAATCTGGTTATAGCACTTCTACCACATTTGGAGAAACCTGTATCATGACACGTTTAGCTCTTTCATTACCTTTTTTGATAAAACACTTTACGTTCGACAACATTGGGTTTCGCAATAAGCACACACGTCACACATGAATATCTTCTTTTTCATATGTTCCCAAAAAATTCAAAGTACATTATCATGACTAGTTTGGCTTGTATCTTTTGGCTTATAGCTTTTAACAACTGAAGCAGATCTGCCCATGAAGGGTGATGCATCTATAGCAGGAGATGCTTACCCTGTCAATGCACCGTTATTTGTCTCTTCCTGGTCCATTTTCGAGATTTTAACCACATTTAACTACTGTCTCATTAATTCATCAGATTGAAAAGACCCAGGAATTTCGTTGAGGCAGTGAAGATGAGGATACTCATATATTTGCATCACAATCAAACACGGCCTTGTATGGCAAAACCTATGCTAAAGAAGGGGATTTGCTTGGATGTCATCCACAAATTCTCATTCTTTCTGAATGGGGACATTACAATATATTGCCGCATGTTAGTTAAGTGCAATACGTTCTGTTTTTGAAAAATAAATTAATTTTCCTGAACCATTAGTTAGTTTCTTTGCAAGATGTTGTGTTATGTCCACTTTTTGTCATATGCATCTCAATGATATCCTTTTTCTACAAATTGCCTGAAACTGAACGCAATTTTTTAAATTTTGTTTCAAAATTTCAGTAATTTTACAAAATGACTAGGTATTTTTAGTCATTCCGGGAAGCAGAAAATACCTGTACCAAGTCAGGAATTTGACATTTGTTATCCATTCGTTTGATGTGTTTGTTTTTTTTGATTTTGCCATTTGATTGGGGACTTTCCATTTCGAATTTTCCTCGGAGTTCAGTATTTTTGTGATTTTATTTTTTATATAATGCCTGTCAAGGTTAGGCATTTTATAAATTGCTGAAAATTCAGTAATTTTACAAAATGCCTAAATTTAGAAAATGCATGTAACATATACAAATATTGACCCGTAGAAGGCTAGTGATGTAAATGACTTTCTTTTACATGTTTTACATACATTTTCTTATAATTTGTAAACGTTTAAACGTCGTATAGCGCGGTAACTACGTAACAGTATATTCGACTTCGCTACTTAGGGACGATATTGTGATCATTTGTAGTGTATATAAAGATTTCGCTTTGTGAAGACGCTCGTCATTATTTCATTAGAATAGACTGTAAACCAATGTATTTACGCGGATACTTTATTTCGCGTCTAGCCCTTCGTAGTCGACTTTGCGGCGATTTCTTTTCACGATTTTTAATTTATTTTGACGTATTTATCATGTTTATATAAAGTAAGATAAAAGTTTAAATAATTCGCGAAGATTTATTTTTTTCTTAAAATGTCCTGTACCAAGTCAGGAATATGGCAGTTGTTATCACATACATATCATAGTCCGTTGTTTCTATGTATGTTGGCGTTTGTTTTTGTCATGTTTGTAGCAGTTCAGTGTTTCTGTTGTTCCGTTTTGTTTCCTCTTATAGTTGATGTGTTTCCCTCAGTTTTGGTTTGTGTCCCGGAATTGTTTCAGTTAAATCGATTTATGACTATTGAACAGCGGTACACTACTATTGCCTTTATTTATATTCGCGTTAATTTTCAACTCGCGAAAATAAGTTGGTTAAAAGTATGTCATATTGGTAACGTGACAAAAAAAAGATGAGTTCCAAACTGAAGGATATTCGAGCTGGACATCGTGGTGCCGTAACAAAAGCTGAAGCAAGTAAGCGCACATTTCCAGGAGTTTTTACAGGAATACATGAATGAACTTATGTCCACCAAATAGATGATACGGAAAATGAAACAATACTCCCGGAACTCAACAATAAAATTGTGAAAGAAATTTCGGAAGAGGATGTTGAAGAAGAGATAGCAGAAGCCGACAGGTATGCATTTGACACCCAATTAATTGAACAAAATTAGCAAGTAATCTAGGAAGCAGACAACACAACGAGTCAACCCCAATCAAACCCACATGTAACTGAATTGACACTTTGAAACAACCATACACATCCAACTCAATTTAGTTTCACAAAAGCGAATCAATCAGCATCTACATTTTTAATCTTCAGTATGTACTATATATTTACAAAGTTTATCCTACCCACGTTCGGAGGAAATATATTAGAATTGCAGCCATTTTGGGATTAGTTATATGCAGCAGTTCATGAATTCTTTTCCTTAAACGACGTTCCAGATGTTTGACTACTTAAAGACTTCATTGTAAGTAGAAGCAAGCCAGTGAATCTCAAGACTACAAATTACAAACACAAATAACGTCCAAGCCCTACATGTATTGAAACAGAGATTGGGTCAACATCACAAAATTGTGAATGCCTATATGCAAAGCCTCATTATTCTACCAAGTCTATCTGCAAATATTAGAAAGCTAAAGAATTTTAGGACTGTATCACATTCGCACGAAGCTTTATTCATTACCCTATTCAAAACTTCATTCTCTGTACAACTTATATTGAAAACCACTGTTACAAACCCCAATTCAAATCAATACAAAATTACAGCTATTATCTCGGATATTGCTAGTCATAGACTTTTCATACCAGTTTGCATTAGAAAAGATGAAAACGAGAAAAGATCCTTTCTAAAACTTTCCTTTGATAACAAAAGTATCAATGGCACCAACTTGGACAATATCCTTCATCATAAATAAGTTTTCGAAAATACCTCCCTATTTTAAAGATCAGTCTGTACCTATCATTTCTTATACCTATACCAAACCAATTGGAACTAAATTTTTAATTACATACACGTGTTGCAGGATCTCAATATTGACGAATTCAAGTCTAAACCTCCTGATTGCACTTGTGCTTGTTCCCCATTCATATATAATTCGACTGGCCACGATATTACTGGTGACCTAAACATTGTCAATAACACTCCTCTGCGAAATGTGTTAAAAAAAAGCCCGAAATATCGTGAGCCTAAATCCATCAATTGGAAACACAACTTCAAAATACTGATGGATTCATTCGAGGATTATGCCAGGCAATGGGTTAAACGCAAGAAAGAAGACGTACATGTAGATACTCTTTCCGAATGGGTTAAGGCTGTGAGGTCGTTGATACAAATCAGAATTAAAAACTGAATGAGTCTATGAATACCCATGCTACATCAATCTTTAAAGACACAAACGTTGCAAAACACCTGTCCTACCTCCATGACAAATATGTTATTGTCTCCGCAGATTAAGCCATAAACAACATCGTTTTGTGTTTAAATCACCTTACATAAACTGCTTGACACTTAAAATTGAAATTCAACAAATACCTCTACGACACTTACCAAGAAGGAAATTCTAGATACTCATAGGTATGTTCTATGTTCTTTTGGAATTTCAACCAAAGATGCAGAACTGGATCTTCCTTCACTGTATTGGATACCTAAACTACATAAGTGTCCTAACAAACAACGTTATATTGCTGAGTCTTCAAAGTGCTCCACGAAACCTCTTTCTAAGTTATAAATATCAATTTTATCAGCAACCAAAGCCGTTCTACAAAGTTATTGTGAAACTACCTATTCTAGAGGTGTCGTAAATCAGATGTAGATACTTAAAATTCCAAAGATCTTTCTTTAAGAATACATACAATCTAAGACCCTTTCATCTTGCAATATTATTAAAACATTTGACTTTTCTACACATTACACAAGTATTTCCAATTTCAAACTAAAAGACAAATTGAAAGAGATGGTTCTGCTTTGTTTCATAAAAAAGAATGACCAACGTGAATACAAGTATCTTGTCTTAGGGAGAGATAAATCATACTTTGTAAAAAGAATCACTCTGATACTAACAAACAAATCTATGAAACTGACATTATCAAGATGCTTGATTTCTTGATTAACAACATATTTGTTACGTTTGGAGGACGTGTTTTTCAAGAAATGATTGGCATTCCCATGGGAACCAACTGTGTTCCTCTTCTTGCCGATTTGTTCCTTTATTCATACAAGGCTGACTTCATACAGGAACTTTTAAGGAAGAACGAAAAGAAGTTAGCAGTATCCTTTAACTTCACTGTCCGCTTTATAGATGATGTTCTCTCAATAAATAATTCAAATGTTGGTGACTATGTTGAACGAATCTATCCCATCGAACTAGAGATAAAGGATACAACAGATACAGTTAAGTCTGCCTCATATCTTGACTTACATCTACAAATTGACAATGAGGGTCGGTTTAAAACAAAACTTTACGACAAAAGAGATGATTTCAGCTTCTCAATTGTGAACTTTCCATTTCTATGTATCAACATTCCAGCAGCGTCTGCATACGGGGTATATACCTCCCAGTTGATACGAAGATCAAGGGCTTGTATTTCTTATCATGATTTCCTTGATAAGGGGTTACTGCTCACAAGGAAGCTATTAATTTAAGAGTTCCAAGTGGTGGAGTTGAAATCATCCCTTCGTAAATTGTATGGGTGCCTTCACGAGTTATGAAATATCTGTTTCACAGATGACGACGGATATGTTCCAATTGTCGTAACTACAATCCCGTCCCGTTTTCTCCGAATGTGACCTACGAAATTAGACTTATTCCGGGTTTTACTTACATGAGCAAGACGACGGTTACCACATGTGGAGCAGGATCTGCTTACCCTTCCGTAGCACCTTAGATCACCCCAAGTGTTTGGTGGGGTTCGTGTCGCTCAGTCTTCAGTTTTCTTTGTGTTTTTGTACTGTTATTTGTCTTTTTTTTCCCTTTTTTTGTCATGGCGTTGTCAGTTTATTTTCGACTTATGAGTTTGAATGTACCTTTGGTATCTTTCGTCTCTTTTTTTAATTTTTTTTTTTCATATTCGAGGTTTTGAGGGAATTGGACAGACACGAGAGCCTTCTAGTACCAATAATCTTAAATATATTTCCCGGAAACATCCTACAAAATATGGTACACGTTCACGGAAATTACAGATGGAATTTACAGTTGCTACGAGACGCATTCTGCTTGAGATTACAATCCAAGAAGCAGGTCAGTGAGTAAATTATTACGAGTTAGAAGTAGAAGTTACACCTGCTTCGACATTTATATAACAAAACGAAATTTCGATTCAAATTACTGAAATTTAACCAGCAAACACTGTATATATTGTAATGCCATTTACGCCCCAACTGCATAATCATATGAAAGTTAAACTTATTAATGAGAAAAGGCGCGCAATTAATGAGAAACAGCTATGTTTTATTTGTTTGGGAGTCACAGAGTTGCACACTGCAAATCGAAGAAAACCTGTAAAAATTGTGGAAAACGACATCACATAGGTATTTGCAACAAGAAAGAGCAGGGTACGCAAAACAAAGCAAAAACAGAAACGGGAGTTTTGAAAAAGATGTTCATTTGTTTATTTACATGTGTGTGTGTTCGAGTGGTTCATTTAGAACCTGTTCCAGATATGACACTTGACGCTTTCATGTTAGCATTTAGATGCTTAGCCAGTAGGAAAGGACATCCTAGTATAGTGTTTTCTGATAATGCCCTAACTTTTTTTGGCGGGATGTAAAATTTCTCGGGAGCTGAGCATTTAATTGAACTGGAAATTCCTCATAAGAGCAGCACCTTGGTATGGTGAGTGGTAGGTGAGACTGATCGGTATAACAAAGACAACATTGCCAAAGTACTGAAAATATCCCAAGTTAATGCGGATGTGTTACAAACAGTTCTTACGGAGGTTAAAAGCGTAATAAACGATCGCCCAATAACGTTCCTTTCGCAAGATATCCGATATCAAAAGCCGTTGAGACGATGGACTTGTTCGTGCTGTAAAGATTCGTACATCAAATGGACTGATTACGACACGGCCAATTGATAAACTAGTCCCACTTGATTTGAGAACAGTAAACCCGTTTTGAGCCCCCCCCAGGAATTTTGTAAATTACTTTTTTTATATACATTTTCTTATAATTTGTAAACGTATTAACTTCGTTCAGCGCGGTAATTACGTAACAATATCTTCGACGTCGCTTTTTAGGGACGATATTGTGATCATAAGTAGTTTAGATAAAGATGTCTTTCTGTGAAGACACTCTTTATTATTTCATTAGTATATATGTCATAGTTTTCAGTACGGCACCAACCTTACCGAAACGTTCCGAGTACTTACTTCACGGGTATTTTAATTTCATATTGTCATCATGCTGATTTGTAAATTTGGCACTTTAGTGGTATATACACTGTTTATGCTTATGATATTAAAAAAAAAACCTTTAGTTTGGATTGTTTTAATAACACAAACAATATAATATATCTTCCAATGGTTACTTGTTTCTCTCATCCATTGAACGGACGACAGTTCGATCCCTGTAGAAAAAGAAGAACAAAAGGAGTAAGTCTTTATTTATTTTTATTATAAATTAAGTGCAGTTGTATCGTGAGTAGTATTTCGTTTCAATATTTCACATTATGATCACGTTTTAGAGTTTACTTCCGCACATCCAACGAGTAATTTGAAAACAATACAAATATACAAATAATACATTTCAAAATGATACGAAAACGTTTCAGTTTATATCTACAATAATTAAATAAAACTTTAAAGCAGACAACGTTTTGTAAATGACCTTGACAAAGTATGTTAGCAGAATGAAGGTAAATGTATGCAAACTTCTTGTTACAATTGCCACGAAAAGTTTCAGCATTAAGAAACATTCTTTGTGCAATATCTTTGAAAATTGACATACTAAATTTCAATCAATTACATGTATCAAGACCATGAAAAATGACAGCATAAAATGTTATAAACACCATGAAAAGTGCCTGTTTAAAATGTTTTCTCTAATTCTTTTTCATAATAAACCTTTCAGGGCACATTGTGTAAAAACAATTAATCAACGTGTAGTTGCCGATGATCTCAGTAAATGATTGGTTAACCTAAAAGGTCATAACTTTTTCAGCTCTCAGGATGAATATTATGAAAAAAAAAAAAAGTAAAATCACAAAAATACTGAACTCCGAGGAAAATGAACGGGTGTTAGAGAAATTGACATTTTTATAAAAACTTTTTCTACGAGGAAATACTTACACCATAAGAAATTGTTGTTTAAGTTGTTTACTATTACATATGAATGCATATTTCACTAAATACAATGTTCTTCGTTACAATTTGTCTTTTATTAAAGTTTCCTTCCATTTGATCCAGAGATGCATAATTGATGTGTTTATGCATGAATTTCGTCGAAGGGTATTTTGGTTTATCAAATATCAAAATGTATTTAATAATCATTAGAGAAACAGATTATTACATAGTTTAACGTAGATTGTCGGAATTATCCAATCAAGATAGATATGTTATCGACTGGATAACTCCGATAATCATTTTGTATCAATATAAGAATCTATTTATAAACACAATGAATGCATACACTGTTATAAACGCCATGAAATGAGAGTACATATGAAATAAAATTTCCTGTTATCCGCACCATGAAAAGTGACTGCATAAAATTACATGCCTTGTTACAATGTATCAATGAAAAGTTACTGCATCAAATTACATTCTCTGTTATCAGCACCATGAACATTGATTGCATAAAATAACATGCCCTGTTATCAATACCATGAAAAATGACTGCTTAAAATCACACTCCCTGTTATCAACATCATGACAAATATCAGCTTAAAAAAAGAAAGAAGATAGCAAATAGACAATCAAAAACCACAAGTTGACGAAAAACAGAAAATAACATGACCAAAAAGGAAAAAGAATGAAAAGACAAACTACGGTCTACAGAACGCTACACAGAATCCTCAAGACTATGCCCATCGACAACTGAGGGTGATCTCAAATGCTCCGAATTGTTTACCAAATCCTGATTCACTAGTATCACTTATTACTGATTATAAGTAACATTTAAATGATAAGTCGCATTCGATGATGTCATAATCAAGATAAATAGGATTGGTTTGTGGCTACGACAATTAGAAAAAAGTACGCACCTTGTTATTAACGTCAAGAAAAATAACTGCAATATTTTTTTTGGTCATAACTTCATCCCAAAGTGAGACTGATAGAAGGGAAATTGAAGGCAGGGTTAGAATATATCAGCCATTAATTGTCTAAATAATGTCATAACTTACATGTAGAGATTTGATATAAAAATGTCATTAATAACGCTGAATTGAATATGAATATGGATTAATAGCATTTCTCTCAATTTAATCAGAGAACCAAACATTTATGGGCATAAGAAAAGCAATAAACAAATATAGAATGATATGAAAATGAGAACGGTTTTGTATTAAAATAAACTTACATGTGAACACTCACAGATGTATCCCATTCTGTCTAGGTGGCATGGTGCATCATTCCATTAATACTGATGGGCTGACCAGAAATGACCACAGTCTTCATTATTTCTATAATTATCCAGTTGGAATAACGAACCTTTGAAGAGTCATGAACCCATCTCCAGTGTCCTTCATTCTTAAAGTCTGCCGCTCCCATCCAAGAGCCATAATAGTGCTTAACCGATCCTGTTATTCCGGAATAATAATCATCATTGATAGTAAAAATTGTTATTATATAAACCATAAAAAGACAATCATGTTTAGTCATGCAAATCAAAATAAACTCGAATAGCATACTGAAAGACATCAATAACAAGACACATTCATACAGTCTGTGTTACAAGAATTTTAAACAATATACATGTAAACGTTCTAATAATGCTTTAACCACAACACGATTCTTAATTGGGATTCGGATTATCAGACCATTCATATTTTAAATTTCAGAATTGTTTTCGTGATGAAATTTGAATTATACAAGACCATATTTATAAACCCAACACCTGACTTAGCTCACATAACATTTATATTCGTTTGTTAGTTATAATAATAATAATAATAATAATAATAATAATAATAATAATAATAATAATAATAATAATAATAATAATGTTTTATTGAGAACTTTAAAACAAGTCTTCAGGACATAATGCATAGATTTTTGTCATCTTTAGCCATAAAAAAACCAACTTACAATTCTGAAAAACTCTAAAATTTCACTAGCGTTTTGGTCATATTTAAATCATATATGACGTTAGAAAGATAAACACATCAATTTCATTTGTGTGAACAATAAATATTAAAAAGAAATGTAATAAGATTTGGCCTTCTTTTATTAAAAGGTATTAAATATATTATCAACCAAACATTATGTGTTTAATATTTAACAAGCATTGCATGGTATTATACTATCTTGTTGGTAAATTTACGACTTTTTTCATAGTGGCTTTTTAAAACCATCATCGGTTACACACATGTAATTTGTCATTTGTATAATAAAGATGATTGTGTTCCATAATGTGTCTTATCATAAATATACTTACTAGTGATCATGTCAACAACCCACGAGTTTTCTGATGAGTCTGTAATCTTCACAAGGTAGCCTTTCATATTGTTTCTGGAATGACTTTATACGCTGGACAATAGCAAAACATGAAAATCATTATTACGTTACACCATAGTTTTAAATCGCAACTTCTGGCCTTTCGGTATAGTCTCAATCTAACTTATCTGCATCAAATTAATGAACTATTAATTACAATACAAGGTATTGACAGCACACTTAAATGATGAAAATTAGAGAGTGAAATAAAATGATAACCATAGCATGAAGAAATTTTCTAATTGTCATATTTCAGTTTTTAATGCTTCTTCGTTTTTAGCCAATTTTCTTCGATTAGGTCATTTCTTTTTATCAAAAGCTATTATATATTTTTAGGTGTTGGAACCATAAAGGTCTCAGGTATTGTCAACAAAATGAAGTAGTTTCAATAGAGGAATAATTTTCTAACACCTACTAAATGTAATACAAGCGCTTGATAATTTTGAGCTAACTAGTTGCAACAAAATTTAACACTTGAACAGTTTCTGCTGTTAAATTTATTGAAAGTAAAGAAGTTACATACAGCAGCAGCATGCCATGTTTTTGCGTCAGGTGAAAAAAAGTAGCAGTGATTCTTGTATTTCTTCCAACCGGCTGGACACTCTTCTGAGTTAGGAGTGCACTTGCAAGAATCGTCTGTTAAACAAATATAGCAACATTCATAATTTTATGAAAAAAAAAGAACACCACTGTTCCAGGTTAAGGAAGAGTTGAGGTCTCACATACATGTTTAACCCGGCCACGTTCTTCATGTGCCTGATCCATGTCTGGAACCTGTAGCGCAATAGTTTTGGTTGGTTCATATATGTCGTATTAGTTTTTTACGTAAATTGTTTTATTAGAAATTAAGCCGTTTGTTTACCCGTTTGAATTGTTTCACATTTTTCATGTCAAGGCCTTAAATAACCGAATATATGGTTAGGGTTTTTCTCATTATTGAGGGCGTACGATGGCCTATTATTGCTTATATCCACTTCATTTCAACTCAGGTGGATAGTTGTCTCATTGGCATTCATACCATATATCCTAATTGGATAGGGCATATAGTTGATAAAAACTAATATCAACAATAAGTATTTAAGGGATTTTGATGAACGTTAAAACATTCAAAAACCCTTTTTATTTGAATACTTTCTTAAAAAAAAAAATACCCCCATAGCACAAAAAGAAATTATATTAGTAACCTGAATGAAAAATAAAACAACATTGCATTACGTTATTTACCCTTAGTTAATGATTGTTCAACTTTGTGCAAATTGAAGCTTTGCTTGTTTTTGTTAAATGATGTCAAGTTCCCAAAGATCGATAATGTTAATGTACCGTTTATCCTGTTTTCGAATGCCTCAAGTAATGACCGCATTTCAGATATCATTGATATCTCCTTGGATCTGTCACATGTTTTCGACTCGATCACAGATATACAACACAGAACCAGAATTACAGAAAGGAACATCCTGTAAAAACGAATCATTTATGATTATTTATTCAAATTAAGGTATCAATTTGCTGAGTCCGAATTGTGTTATCATGGGCCAATATCTAGCCGTAAACTTAAAAATGTTATGAATTGAAATTATACATTTTGAAAATGTCTTACAGTTTTTTAATTATTTTCGAATTTCTGTTACATAAATTAAAATATTAAGAAATATGCTTTATTTTGAAAAATAATGTCTAATTTAGTTTTTTTTCATTGTAGATTGGCACAGAATAGTGATTTTAATCTCTTCTACATCTGGTAGTGAAAGAAACAAATAACGATCATAAAAGCGTTTTAAATTTGATTTTTTTGGACAAAATTGAAAGTTATAATGCTTTTCAGTAGCCGCAGTGCTTTAACCAAATTAGTCTCTAATCACATTTGTATATTAGAAACTGATAGATTTTATGAACTATAAATTTATGTAATTGATTTGTTAATTTTTCATGTTTTTGCAGTGGCAAATATTAAAAGTATTCTCAGCATGAGAACAAAATAACGATTCTCATAGGGGTTCGATCGTGATGAAGGGCGGGGTAAAGTTAGACAACTAGTTGGTAGAGTTGGATAAGGAGCAATACATCTGCTTTGCAACATGCTACCTACGGAACCCTAACAATTCTTTAACATGCAGATAGCGTCTCACTATCCTCCGGCTCTTTTCACAAAAAATCTTACAAGTAATAATACGCGTTAGTCATGAATATTTCAGTTTAACTAACAATCAATTTTAATCATTAGATGAACGTTGCTTCTTATTAATACGTGTAGAGTCCTTACAGAAAGGCGGATACACATTTTTATACATGGCCAATCATTTGGGTGTCTTAAAACTGGAAGAAGGACACTGTTTTTATTGCTTTGATTTCACTGAATATGGATTACATGTTATTTATAACTGCCCTGTGTATTGTGATCCGAAAAATACTTCTATTGAAGTTTTAAAAGTGGAAAGTAATTTTATTATTATTTATAAGATTGGCAGTCAATCATATTTTATGTTTAAAATTCTTTATAAAACATGTGCAAAACATTTGAATAGTATTAAGGAAGCGTTAGGCACTTTTATACAGTAAATTATATATATTATATAAATTTATGAACATAACTTATATCAAAATATGACATTATATTGTCCATCAAAAAATGTTTTGTTTGATTTGGCATATGTTTATTTTAGTATACTTTTTAATAGATATTCGCATTATATATGAAGTGACACATTGATAAAACTAAAAAAAAAAGTAGAAAAACGATAAAACGGTTAAAGGTGGTCTTTACGAACCCTTTATATGGTTTATTTATGAACGGTTTATTTTTCTCGATTGCGATGAAATACAAAGAATACAAAGAAACCATTCAACCGGTTTACATACATTATCAACAATTATTTCTCAGTTCGCTCTTTCTGTACATACATAATTATGGTGTTGTATCAATAAATTAACGTTCATATGCAAAACTCAGTAGAAACTTAGATAAAACACACATATTAAGCAAACAAATTTGAAAATACACATGTACAGACATCGATTTTGATTATTGTATTATTTCTGTATCTTATTTTGAAATTAAATAGGATGAAATTAAAACGAAATTTGTACAAAGCATATATATAGATTAGTATATAAAAAATTATAACAAACCTTTTTGGTATTTGATGTAAAGTTGTAACGCTGCACCTGAATATTGGTTTATGATATAGGAACAATGTAACTTTATCGTGTTTAACTTTCTGTAGTCCACCTGTCACTATATGGTATTATGGTAGAACAGTGTTAAATATCTCCAACCGAATATTTCCTAGAAATTACACTTTTTAGCTTTGTCACATTTTTAATAGTGATTAAGATTAGAACACAATGTTGGCTGCTGTGCCCCTATTTTTGACTTTTTCCTATTATGTCTGTTTGTTTTGTTCACACATTGTTGTCAATATAATGGAATTTTATGCGACTGTCTGAGAGGTTTAGCTAGCTATAAAACCAGGTTTAATCCACCATTTTCTACATAAGAAAATGCCTGTACCAAGTCAGGAATATGACAGTTGTTATCCATTCGTTTGATGTGTTTGAGCTTTCGATTTTGCCATTTGATAAAGGACTTTCCGTTTTGAATATTCCTCGGAGTTCGATATTTTTGTTATTTTACTCTACACTTATTCTGTATCCTGATCCGATTTAAACAATAATTGTCATTTTATTTCAAATATATACTTCTGGGTATTATGATTCGTTACTGTGGAAGTCTTCAGTATTGGCTTGCCAGTTCAAATTTTAATCGATCTTGGTCGCTCTTTTTTTCAATTAATTGTTCAACTTGTTTTCATCCTGGATATCATGAGATGTTTGCCACCTGACGTTGATTCAGCACTTATGTTCAATTATTTTGGTCAGTACAACTGTTTTAGCACTGTAAACATTTTAGAACTATCTATCAAACCTTAACACAATGACGGTATATATGCTCGCTTTTTGAGGTTTTTGTGGTGCTTGAAGCATAGGTATACTATGGGACCTCAAAATGGTGCATGTTCTTACTCTTAATGTTGATTATTCCGAAACTTTCAACATATTATAACTATGTTAAGTATGAATAATTTTAAGTGCATTTTAATACTTCAAGTCTAGCTATATACATTGTTTTGAAACGAAAACAAGAACGTGTATAGTCGCACTTAAAAAAAGTGCGCATAATAACACTGTTATAGGTTTATGTTGACATAATAACCTTCAAATTGTCACGTTTTTCTGTATTATGAACATATTATTTAAATCGTGGAAATATATATATTGAAACACAGATACGATAACCGGAAAACAATGTAATATCCAACTCCGTTGTTGTGATCCGTCTAATTCTAACTTCAAACCAACTGGACAGTTGATTATTGCAAAAACGTTTTAATTTAACTATTTTTACATTTCCGTTTTCTTTAATCTGTGTCATATATAACTTTTTTGTATAATTATGATTAGATGTCTATTAGTTATTTGTGTCGCTGGGATGCTGTCACATTGACATTGACCAGACATCTCCTTTAATAATATTCTACATCAATCAAAACCCTGGTTACATTTAATAAATTGTAAAGTTATTTCTACAACGAAACTTGTTGGAAAATCAACGGACCGCGATTTGCGATCACACAAAGCATCAACGTAATTCTTGCATGGGTTCATATGATACTAGATTGATATTTCCGGAAAAAAAATTTGTTTTCATAATATTAAATGCTCATTGTTGGAGTCTTCAATAGGATTTGTTTTGTGCAAACTATAATAATGTCCAAAGCATTAAAATGACTTTTACTGATCAAGGTTCTGGTATAGTCCTATAACATATTTTCTTTTATTATGTGTCGTCCCAAAAAGACCCAAAAATGAAACAATCAACAGAAAACGTTTAAAAATGAGTTAGAATGCCTAGTTATGTATTATAGAACTAATTCTGAGTTACTTTTCACAAAAAAGATCTTCAGATGAAAATTAGTCGTACTCACTACTTTTTTTGGTGTATTTGTTTGGACAACAGAACATTAGTTTTAAACATGATAAAAACTATAATGCATTTTTTCTTTTATTTAATGATACTACATTTATTATTCTTTGAAAAAAAACTTTTTGCTGCGATTATATAAATCATACCTATAAATTTGTTAACAAACACACATTTCATGAATGGAAATATGTGTATATATATATATATATATATTAAAAAGTTTTAAATTTTGTCCACGCTGTGCATAAAATAGGGAAAAAAATAAGGCTGAAAATGCACCAAATATCTATATTCAATATGAATATTCACATTTTGTCTATTACAACAAGAAATTATTCAAAAATGTTTTCCATAGTATCCTACCGGTTTCACTGTTTAACAGATCTTCAAGGATATAGTTGCTGGCGACGTCGTCAGGGGTAACGTCCATTAGCGACATTATTATTTAGTCCTGAACGTCATAATATAGCACAACGTAGGTACTTAAAACGAAAGTGAAAGTACAAAAGTACCTACGTTGTGCTATATTATGACGTATATTATATATACTTGTAGTACACGTAAGGACGTATATTACTAGCTATACATTTGCCTAAGTCCTTCAAGGATCTTTGAAGGCCTAAGGCATGCTACAAATGTAGGCAGTTATTGCATGATTTGTCTGATGTGATGCTTAAATATGAAGATTAGAACAAGGATCCGGAGACCTAGTTCACAATTTCACAAAGAAACAAATAACGATCAAAAAAGCGTTTTAAATTTGATTTTTTTGGACAAAATTGAAAGTTATAATGCTTTTCAGTAGCCGCAGTGCTTTAACCAAATTAGTCTCTAATCACATTTGTATATTAGAAACTGATAGATTTTATGAACTATAAATTTATGTAATTGATTTGTTAATTTTTCATGTTTTTGCAGTGGCAAATATTAAAAGCATTCCTGATCAACAAAAGTTGGGTTCCTCTTTTTTTTAAAACAGAAAATACAGCATAAATGAAATTGTAACAACTATTTCACTGCATAATCAATATTCCTGTAAAAACGTTTAAATCAATATTTGGAAAACATTTTTATAAACTTGGAACGATTAAAATGACAAAATATTTTAAATTTATCATGAATAGATCACGTTTACTTTCGATTTTTAAACAAAATGAGAACAGGAAGTGACAAAAGGATAATGAATTTAGAATGAATCTGGACTCATCCACGGATTGGTTCGTGTTTATCAAAAAGGCTGGAAATTATCAATTTTTGAATTAAGTTGCTCAGTAAGAAATATATATGTGTGTCTCGTTTAATTTGATACTAAATGATTTCATATTTTACGTTTTAGCGTCTATCAAATTTATAAGAATACGTTCACGCATGAGCAGAAAATGATAAAGAAGGCACCTATTTGACTCGTGAAAATATTTTTGAACGTTTTGAAGAAGGTTTCATTTTCATAATCGAAATTGTCGATAGATTTTGATGAAAAATTATATAAAATATGACGAAAATACGTTCGTATGACGAAACGAGCTGCAAACAGTGATCGTTTGAGAAATTTTGAATTTAAAATGCTCACTGTCCGGGGGAAAATAATTTTGTTCAATTGACGAACCTACTAAAACATCTATAATTGTCTATGGATAAACAAACTGCAAATTGTGGTCTTTGAGAAATATTGAAATTGAAATGCCGACTGATATTTCTGGGAAAAATAATTATAGTGGTTCAATATGAGGTTTATTGATTAACGGATAAGTGTGACCCACCCGATGGTGATAAGTGGATTACTTGTAATCACAACTTATAACACCTGCTGTAAAGGTTAATTAGCTGAGGGTCATAAATTGTCAGAAACATGAAGACAGGTAGAAATATAGTATTCCATCAAAATAATACGGCAATAAAGGCATGGACTTGCAAAAAAGGGCACAGGGCGGCAGTCGGGAAAGGGCGGGCGGACCGCTCTGTGAAAATAATCAAGCTGGAACACTATGTAAGGTGTAATTATGTTAAGTCCCATATAAATGCCCCGGACATACTGTAATAGTCCATTTGCCAATTACCGATTTGATTCTGTTATTACACACTTTTTAAACAAATTACTTCCTTTTGTCAATCGTAGACTGGTTCTATACCAGACGAAATTGGCTTTTGCCCACGCAAAGCATGATAAGTTGAAAGTGATATATCGGCATTTTAACAAAATTTGTATTGAAAAATAACTTCTGGTATCAAAAGTGTTTAGCTTAACAACAAATTAAATGTAATTAAAAGATTTGAAAAAGTTAAAGGTTACACACTTTACGTTCAGATACATTTGCTCTTTCCGCTTGCTCTCCATTGTCAATTAAAATGTATGTCCCTCCTAAGGAAGACAACTACAAAAGGAATCTCTTATTACAGGGTCAATTACGGAAATTGGCAAACACACTATTGCGTGAAATCATTGTTATTTGTTTTAGAAGTTGAGAAAACCTTTGGCGACCCATGCGTGTAAATGGCCATTGTAAATAAAACGTAATATGTGGGCGTAACGGACGAATGTATGGCTATTTCTAAGATGCTATGGGTTTAATAATATTTATATTTCCTAAGGCACGATGGAAAGGTATATCCCTTCCTGCATGGACATATATATTTGTATTTTTCGCGAAATAATTGTGTACAAAATTGAAAATAAATTTGTCCCACAGATGAAAATAAATTAACCTTCGCCAAGACAAAATGAAATGAATCCTCACACCTATATGTAGTTTTTGTGTAAAAATAAATGTATACAAATCGAAAATAAACTTTCTGACATTATAGTCAAATAAAATAAACTTGCCGACATAGCAAAAAGTAAAGATGAACATTTTGTCAGTTAAAAATCCTTTTCAAATGTGGTAAAGAATATTAAGCCAGATAGTGTTAAACATTTGAACTGACAAAGGGGTGCATTTTTTGGTTCGTTAAGCATGTTAAGGGCGTTATAAAGTCACAATATCGAAGTTATGACTTTAAGATGAAAAGATTTCAAGTTGAAGTAAAATAGAACAATATGTAGAGAATTTCTTTAATTCATTGTTTAAATTTATATACCCCAAATAGCTACAAAAAATAAAGAAATTTAGTGACATTTGATCAAATCTCTTGAACTTTATTCAAATATATTTTCATCACAGCGTTCGAAATTTTTTTTTTTAAGTTTAATATAACATGACTGTATAACAAACAAGTACATTTTTGGTATATGCCTGCGCTATATGTTTCCTGTCCTGAAAACCAATTGAAATTTGCTTGTTTTCATTTTATATGGTGGAAAATAAAATTTACACAAATCTTAACGTCATATGTATATATAATATTTATCAATATAAATGTATGTTCAATGTACAAATGATGTACAACTTCGTACCAGTAACATGAGTAAAATTTTCCGAAAAAAGTCATGTTTATATCTTGAAACTGTTATAACTGTGAGTGATTGTGATACTTTTGTATAATAGTCATTACATAATGATTTTAATTTAAGAGAGAAATGTGGGTCATATTGAGGCCTTATTGAATTGACAGTTATTTTGGGTCTATATTGAGCTAATAAAGAGGCTGGGGCATTTTCTCCTAGTGAATTTATTTCACACAGGTCATTAAAACAATTCTTCTAATCCTTACTGAAATTAGTATGACACTTTCATGTGTACCTAGTTATTCAAACAGTAGTATGTATTACATTCAATGGGATAAAAAAATATGCATAAAGATTGCTTAAAACCGCAATATTGACTGATGTTGTCTATTTGTTAGGATTCATCCGAAAAGTCTATTAGAATAACATTCTAAACCAAAATTTGTTTGTAGAAAACCTACATATTGACTTTTGGGTAAAATTAATTTATGTTTGCATTTTACCTTCAATACATAAATAAGAGAATTATTTATGTATTGAACAGTAACAGTTATCGTTTTTAGAATTAAATTTTGATTTTATGAATATATATGAAAAAAATATCGACAAAGTTTAAGTATATAATGTAGAGTCTTCAATATTTAAATTTTGATGGGGTTCGTGTTGCTCAGTCCTAAGTTTTCTATGTTGTGTGTTGTGTACTGATGTTTGTCTGTTTGTCTTTTCCTTTACAGCCATGACGCTGTCAGTTTATTTTCGACTTATGAGTTTGGATTTCCCTTTGGTATCTTTCACCTCTCTTTTAGAAGGAAGAGAAAACCTTTAGCTTTTAACAATCATGGCCAATTGTTCCACTTATAGGAAAAGCTCAATCTGTTTTTTGTACCAATCTACAGAGGATTTGAACCAACACCTTTGGCAAATTTAAAACGTTTACCCACATTTTAGCCACTCAGCCACAACAGCTATATAAACATACGCTCATATAAATATTAGGGAACATGTGATAAAACTTTGCTTCCATCCATATACATGCAAGTCTTTGAGATTACACTCTGATTATGCAATTATATACTGGTCTTGTCATGAACCAAACCAAACCTAGGGAAAAGCTAGAACTATTGCAAGCTAAATCATAAAATGTTTCATAAAAAAGTCCATTAATTGTCAAAGAAACACCCCCCCTCCCCCCTCCAAAAAAAACCGGACCAAAACGCAAAATAGGAAGTGCATAATGGAGTTATATATGGTTAGGATTTTGAGAAAGTTTGAATTAATTGTAATACGGGATTTGGAAGTATCTGCGGATACATAAATGCTACCCCCAAATAGAGCAATGACTAAGTCGATGCTTTGGTAAGAAAAACCCTGAAAAATAATTCGACTCAAAACACAAAATAGGAGGAACAAAAGTACATCATGGAATCAGATTCTTAAATTTAGGAGCAGTTGTGGATACAAAAATGGGACAGAAGGAGGAAGAACGAACAGACAGATATACAGACCCCCCCTTTTCCATCAATATATAATACAAGAACAAGAAAGAGCAACCCCCAAATTAAAATAGATAATATATTTCAACAATAGACACCTTTGTCAAGTCATGGCCAGTTTTCCTGATATTGCAAAGATTTTATAGGAAACGCTTAGCAAATTGTACTGGGATTTTGAGGTCTTTGTTCAAGTAAAAAGGCAAACAAAGGGAATTCACACTGAGGAACAAAGTTTATCATAGAACACTTTGTGAAATGTTTACACATTGCTTTTACTAAGATGCTATCTCCAACATTTTCAATAAAATCTTGCACTTTGATGATCCTATACTAATAAGTAATATTCCTAGAGATCAGAGATTATGCCTTACATGTAAATGTAACATTTTGGAAGAGGATTTGTTTTTTTATTAGATTGTGAATTAAATAGGGAACTTTTTGATTATTTGGAAATACATTTTTCTATTCAAGATTTGTCTGATGAAGAAAACGTGATTTGATGCTCAATCCATCAACACCATCACAAGTAAATAAATTTGTTTACTACATTAAACAGTCGTTAGAACTAATGACAGGTGTCTTTGGAATATATACTGTAATTAAATGATTGTGTACATATATATGTGAATTTAAGTTAAATTGTATACTCATTTTGAATTTGTCACAACTTATTGTTTAAAGCTTAAATGGCAATAAAAATTTGATCTTGAATCTAAATTTTGTTATAGTCGGTTTGAAAAATCTTCTGATTTTAAGATGCTCAAGTATAAAAACTTTGTTCAAAGTTAACATATATGTATTTATTGATACCCTCATGTTTTATTTGCATAATATTTCAAACGAACTTCGGTCTAAATACAACCCTTATTGTCCAACAGTAACCAAGTATATAATTTGTTTGAAAATTTGTTCAAGCAAGCACGACTTAGGTGTAAACTAAACTCCAGCTGAAATTCGACCTTTGATATATACTTTAACTTAAATTCCCAACTTATGAATGTCTGTAAACATCCATCTGTTCTAGGAACTGCGGTTTGATCACGTCCCAAGCTTTCATGTCAAGACTTAGTGCATAATTAACGCGCCTTGTGTCTAAACTAATACTCATCAACTTTCAAGGCTGAGCTCAATAATGACACGATCCTGGAAGCAAAATGTCTAGTAATCAGCAAATGTTCTTTGTTTAATTGTAGTTCTAAATAATACGTAGTTTTTATGGATAATAAGTTACTGTTACATAGTGAATTATTAACACTTCTAAACATTAAAACTACATTTTGTCACGGTTTATACTAGAAGTACCAGCCTAAAACAGTTTATTGATAGATGAGGGAAAATACGGTCTACTTTGAAGTACTTGCCTATTGATTTCAATAATGGTTAGATATTAATAAACATTTTTAACAATAAATTCTTTTTCTTAACTCCACATATCAAATTAATGTATTTGAGTCAAGTAATTAAGAAAAAAATCATTTATTATTAAAAAGTCAACTTAAGTAGCAATGGTCGTTTCTACCCCATTGTTTTCTTCTATGGTGTTTTTTTTTTTTGTATTTACAAATATCAAACCGTGAAATTTAGACTTTCAGTACGTCATGAGAATATTTTTGTAATTAATAGCCTTTCCAGAACTTTCCGGATGCTAATTGTGGTATTTTTTTTTTGTATATTGTCACAATTCTGATTTGTAAAAGTGGCTCTTTAGTGGTAAGCAAAGTTTACATAATATGATAGTTAATATACTGTTTATGCTTAAAATATAGGAGATGAAATGCAAAATTCTTTCTGTTTAGATTTCTTTAATGAAGTGAACAATATATCTGTCTTCTAGTGGCTGATTGTTCCTCTCTCATCCATTGAAGGGACGGCAGTTCGGTCCCTTAGGAACAGAAGAAGAAAACATTAGTATGTCGGAATATACTTTATTCTCAATAAAAAATTGGCATGTGTATCGGAGGAAATTTAAGACAGTAATCATGAAAAATTACTAGCAGAGATTACAAACATATATTCACTTTGCAAAATGAAGCTATTATATATAAACCTTAAAATTTTGAATTATTCGTATTTTGTTCAATAAAATATTGTAGTGCAGTTTGCTCCGCGAGTAATATGTCTTTTTAGTGTTTGAATTTATGAACCCCTGTTTAGAGTTTATTTCCGCACCAGTAATTTGACAACAATACAGATATCTAAATGATGTATTTCAAAATGATTAGAAAACGATTCAGTTGATATTTATAATACTAAACAAAAAATTAAGCAGGCAACATTTTGCAGTTTAGCTTAACAAAGTTTGTTAGCAGTATGAAGAGTAACTTAATACTATTACACCCCTTGTTGTAAACACCACGAAAAATTACTCAGTTGAATAACATTCTCTGTTAAACATCGTGAAAATTAATATTCTTAATTCCTTTCCCTTAAACATGTATCACGACATTAAAATGTGTTCTAAACACCATGAAAAATGATTGTATAAATTGTTATGAACACTATGAAAAATTACTGCATAAAACTACATTCCCTGTCTATAAAGCACCATATAAAGTGACTGCATAAAAAGAGACAGAAGATACCAAATGGACAATCAAAGACAACAATTTGAAGAAAAACAGAGAATACCATGGCCAAAAAGGAAAAACGACGAAAAAAACAACAACAGTCTATAAAGCACTATACAGAAAACATAAGACTGGGCTACACGAACCCAAACGAAAATCATAGGCAATCTCATTTTACGTTGAATTGATAAACAGATCCAGCTTCACCCTGTACAAGTATACGTGATAAGTCACATTCAATGATGTAATAATCGAGACAATTAGGAAGTGATTGTCGCTCTGACAATTTAAAAAAAAAATTCCTTGTTATTAATGCCATGAAAAATGACTTCATTACTTTTTCATTATCTCAACTTAACCCCTTTTAATGAGAGCATATTAGAAGAGTAATGGGGAGATTAAGTTTAAATATATCAGACATTTATTGTCCAAATAATGAAATAGTTTTCATTTAGGATATTTTGAATAAGAAATGCCGTTTATAACGCTGAATTGAATATGAATGAGGATTAATTGTAATCCTATCAGTGGACCAAACATTTCTGGCCATAAGAAAAGCAATAAACAAACATAGAAATGAAAATGGGAACTGATTTGAATGAAAATAAACTTACATGTGAACACTCACAGATGTACCCTGTGTTATCAAGGTTGCATCGTACATCATTCCATTTATACTTAAAGACTGTCATCAATAGACCACAGTCTTCATTTCTCCCATTATTGTTTGGTTCGCCTGGATACCACTGGGAATAACGAACCTTGTCAGAGTCATGAACCCATCTCCAGTCTCCTTCTTTCTTAAAGTCTGCCATTCCTATCCAAGAGCCATAGTTGTGCTTAACCGATTCTGTTTCCAGCAATAATAAACACATATTATAGTAAAAGTTGTCAATATATAAAAAGCAAATTATTTATGCAAATGAAAATGAACTTACACGTAAACATACTTCATATCCTTATTTTATTTACTAAAAGACATCAATACTACGACATTTTCAATTATAGTCTGTGTAATCAAATTTTAAACAATACAAACGTTTTCAAATGATATACAACCACACAGTTTTGAATTGGAGTTCGGTTAATTTTCAGAACTATCTTTCGTTAAGAATTTAAATTAATACAAAATTTATTTGTGAACCCAGAAATTTGGCTTAATTGACGGAACGTTTAAACTCGTTTTTACATTTTTGTGGGCATTACAACAGCAACAATAATAATAATAATGATAATAATAATAATAATAATAATAATAATAATAATAATTAAAATAATAACAATAATGTTTTTATTATGACATTCATTCAAGTCTTGATTTTTGTTCATCTTAAGTCACAAAAAAACGAGAGATAGTTGGATTATTCCGAATCAAAATTGTATAATAAAAGTATGATACATACTAGTATTTCTTTACAGTAAACTGACTTATGCGGAAAATCAATGTTTCAATGTATTAAGGTTAGCGTTCCCTTAAATAAAAAAAAGGGAAATATACTATTCCACCCATTATCATTTGTTAAATCTTTTAACTAGCACTAGATGGTATTATTATATAATTTGGCGGGAAAGTGATCAACTGAATATAAAGTGTATCCTAGAGAGTGCGGTTTGGAAAAAATGTTATGTAGCTTGAACACGAAACCATGTTTCTTTTATTCAGTGGTAGCTCTTGGTAATTTCACCTATTTGTTTTAAAAGCTCTGTTATTTTTTGTTGTCACATAATGAGCTTTCCCTTTATTTAATCCATATACATTTGACAAAGTAGTGTGAAAACAATCCTGGGTGACGTTACCATGTTTTGTTTGGTATATTTCCGAACTTAAAGAATTTGATATAAAATACACTGTAAATTATGCACGTATTTGTTGCTACCATATATTACCCTAATTGATATTATAATATAGAATCACACTGTTTCCCTAAATTTCGGTTCTATATTGAAAATTTTAAAATTTATTTTCACACACTTTTTGTCTCAACTGTGATTTCTCTATTTTGTTATTTTTCTACTACAGCTGTGTTGCGAAAATGTAACAGTGTCGGTGTGTCTTATCATACGTATAAATATACTTACCATAAAGCTTGCTAACAACCCACGAGTTTTCTGCTGAGTCTTCAATCTTTACAAGGTAGCCTCCCATATTGTTACATTGTTTCTGGAATAACAGAAATAGAACGTTATACTCTGGATATTAACAAAGATTGAAATCGTTACTTTTAAATGACTTCTTCTGACCTTTCAGTAAACGTTACAATCTGATATATTTGCATACAATTTATGAAATATTTATTACATTAAAAGGTATAATTGACAGAAGATATGAAAGATGAATGAATAGATTTAAAAAAAATGCCATTGCCATTGCACTAAAAATTTCTAGTAATTATTGTAGTAGTGAAATTACAGTGATTTGTATAATACTCCTAGATATTACCGGAAACACTTATCATTTAGCTAATATTCTTGCACGGGATCATTTCTTTTAATCAAAAGCTATCAAAACATTCCATCTAGGCTTGTGGATGTTGAGTAGTGTCAACTAAATCTAGTATTTGCAATAGAGACATATTAACCCAACACCCACCTAATAAATGATCGAATAGCTCTTGATACAATTGAATTGACCAGTTGCATTGAATTTTGTGAATAATTTCCTATATTAGTATAAGTAAAGAAGTGACCTACTGCAGCATAATGCCATATTTTTGTGTCCGGTGAAAAAAAGTAGCAGTGATCCTTGTATTTTTTCCAACCGGCTGGACAATTCCCTGAGTTGGCAGAACACTTTTCTGTTAAAATATGCAATATTTTTTATAAGTATTATTCCAATAATGTACATGTAGCATAATCTCAAAATGAACAATGCATAAGTATTAAAAATACTATTGTCAAATCATTTGTTTAGTCGTCTGTTTTAATCTCGGTTATTCAGGAGTATATTAATGTGATTTTAACGAACTTTAAACACTTTAAAACCTTTTCGTTGAAATCTACGTTAAAAACGTATCCCTGCACAAAAAAAAAAATAATCAACTCTAACAAAAGTAAAAGAACCTTGGATTCAGATATTATCTATAAGAATTGTCAAATTGGTGTAAATTGAACCATGGCTTGATTCTATCAAGCTTTGCCAAGTTCCCACAATGAAAAGTGTTAATTTACCTTTCATCTTTTTTTCTATGGACTGAAGCATGCTATATATCGTTGATTTCTCTTTGGATATATCACATGAGTTTGACTCGATCATAGAAATGCAACACAGAACCAGAATTACAGAAAGGAACATCCTGTAAAAACTAAGCATTTAAGATTTTTTATATTTTAACAGACAGAAACTTTTTTTGATGGGGCAAATAATTTCAGTCGCCAACTTTATATTGTGATAAAACGGAATTATATTTTTCGTAAACTTCTCAACGTTTCAGAATTTGGGGGTTTCTGTTATATAAATCAAAATATAAATAAAAGTGCTCTATTTTGAATTTTTTGTTTTGTGTAGATTGATTGATTGTTGGTTGCTTGATAGAAATTTAGCCTTGCAACAGGTCACTACGGACCCCTCAGAGAGTTGTCATAAGGGTTCTTAACTTGCAAAGAGCGTGGCACTCTCTTTACAACAGGCATCGGAGTTAACGTTTCCATTTTGACCGGACGTGACTGCGAGCTTGTACATCCCGCACAGCCAAACGGACGCCCCACTTTGGCGAGGGTTTTATAGCCGGTCGGAGGAATACCAATGGTGATCATATTTCTATTCCTCAGTCACCTTTTTTTTGTGTAGAATGAGTTGCGTCTTCTACGTCAGGAAGTAAGCAAATATAAATTACGATTATATAAGTGTTTTAAACCCGAATATTGTGTTGAAAATATTGTAATTTTGTTAGTTTGTAATGTCTTATAGTGCCCGCTGTGTTTTTTCCAAATTTAGATGTGGGTTGGCTCCAATTATCTTAGAAACTGGCATATGAAAAACATTAAACTGAATTAATTGATCGTTTTTTTCTCTGTTGCAAATATTGAATACATTCTCAAGATGAGAGCACATCAACAATAAAACAAGTACACGAAGGTAGGTTTTACAAAAGATTTGATCAATCCGGATAAAGGACGATAAGTTTGGACAACCACTAGAGCATTGATTTTGTTGCCAGATAGAAAAAGTCCAAGTTAGCATAATTGTATACCCCAGCCAATCATTTGGGTGCAGGAAGACTGGATGAAAGACGCTGATTTCATTGCTTTAATTTTACTAAATACCGATTGCATTTCATTGAAAACTGTTGTGATCTAAAAACAACTTTGAAGTTTGAACAGTTGAAAGTATTTTTTTTTTTGTTTTAATTTGAAAGATTGCCAGTCAATACTATTTTATATTCAAATAAAGTTCTTGTGCACAACATTTAAATTTAAAGATGAATATTTTCAAGAATGCGTTGAGCACCTGAACATTATCTCTCTCTCACTCTGTCTCTCTCTCTCTCTCTCTCTCTCTCTCTCTCTCTCTGAAAGATTGCCAGTCAATAATATTTTATTTTCAAATGAAGTTTTTGTGCACATTTCAATTTAAATATAAATATTTTTAAGATAGCGTTAAGCACCTGAACATTTCAAATTCTCTCTCTCTCTCTCTCTCTCTCTCTCTCTCTCTCTCTCTCTCAATGTGATCTTTACGAACCGAAGATATGGTTTATTTGTGAACGGGTGTTTCATTGTTTTATTAAATTGCAAAACAATAGAAAGCAATAATTGAATCGGTTTACATTAATATTTACCATTTCTCAGTGTTCTCTTTCCGAGCAAATATAGGATGTGGTAATAATAAAATTAAAGTGCAGATGCATCACTCAAAGGCAAATTCTTTTAGATAACATACACTTACTAAGCAAGCAGATTTGAAAAAAAACACCTGTACAAATATTAATTTTGGTTATTGTTAGTTACGTGTATGTTCTTATTTTTGTATATATTTTTTTTTAATTTGAATCAGATGAAATTGAATAAAATTTTTACGAAACCATAAATATAGATTAGTATATAAAAAATCACAACAAACCTTTTTGCTTTTTGATGTAAAATTATAAAGCTGCTACTGAATATTGATATTGGTTTATGATATAGGAACAATGTAACTTTCATGACCTTGTCGTGTTTAACTTTCTTTGGTCCACCTGTCACTATATGGTATTACGGTAGTACAGTGTAAAATTTCTGCAACCGATGTTTTCCTGGAAATCGTATTTTTAAACTTTGTAACCTACACTATATCCTGATTTTGATTTAAACAATAATTGTCATTTTATTTCAAATATTCTTCCCGAATGTTATGATTCGTTTACTGGGAAACTGTCTTTGGTTTGGAAATTCAAATTTTAAGCCCTCAATCTCGATCACGTTATTTCAGAACACTTGACGTAAATTAAGCATCAATGAATCAGTTATATGGGTAAATAAAACTGTTTCAGCACTGAAAATAGAGTTTTTTTTAGAATTATGTTTCTAAACCTTAAAATATTAACTAAAGTTATGCTTACTTTTTGTGGTTTTTCATTATAAATCGAACCAAATAATTAGGCGTACACATCAAATCACATTAGTTTGATTGATTTAATCTTTGCTCAACTCCCAGTCGAACGAATATGTTTCGAGAATACTCAGAAGAAGAACAAATTAAACAGTAATTCAGTAAGCAGATTGGAAAAAAAAGTGGTTTGACTGGAATAAAGGGACAAAGTAAGTGTCAAAGTGTTGTTGCAAGGATTTTTAACATGTTTAGAGCATAGCGCTTTCCAAACATAGGCCTCATATTCTAATTGGTTGGTCTTTGCTTCGTGAATGTGAAAGACTCAAATCATGAAATTACGTATTGAAGCTTATTTTAAAACTGTAACGGAAAACCAAGGGTCTATTTTTGTTTATAGTATATTTAGAATATTCTTAAATAATCAGCAACTCAAAAACAAAATCTCCACACACACAAACATCAACATAAGAAAGACACGACAAGAAAAGACAAGTGAAAAACAATATACAGACTCGAACAAGACAGGTGTCTTTATCAAGCTCTTAGTCGTTGTGTGTCTACATGAAATGTTAATATTAAAAAAAATAACAAAGATCTGTCATCAACTTATAGATAACAGGAAACAAACATTGATGAGAATCCTGATATCCGACAGATATATTTACACGTAACAGGAAGTTAACTATCTTTTTGAATATTCGATTATCTCCCTTATTTGTTTTTTCAGTTTGATGATAAAGTATATACTAAAAATTACCAAGGAAATAAAATTAGAATAAATAGTAAAACTCATAATGTCCGTATCACATACGACTAAAACAAAGGCTTTCATGGCAAAACAGTACTAAATAGTGATACGACCAACATACTTCACATATATCCCGTCACTTGCAGTCTATGAATTGTTGAGGGAAACCCAAAATATAATTAAAATAGAGAAACAAAATAAAGAGGTGCACAATGTATATGGTTAAAATATATAAGTAAATATTGATTCAAATAAGGGGCTTAGAAGAAATTGCATATTTACTCCAGATAAAGCTAAGATAAAAAATTTGCTAAAGGATATCAATAAAACAAATCAGATTAAAAGCAATATAGGCGGTGGACAATGGTATAAGAATATGATTAATAACAGCTTGGATATGCGTTTTTCAGTATGTTGTTGATATTACAGGACGGCTTATCTTTATTGTGTTTGCCAATGACTATGATTTTACGCAACGACAGCCTGTCAGGGGCCTTTCAGTTGGAATATACATGGTCACTACATACACATTTCCATTCCATTAATAAAATGAAAGTTTTTTGCATACAATTTATAGGAATTTGTTTAACATACACCCTATCAAAAAATGTTCCATTTAAGAGAAAAAATACATTCACATCTAGATTTTTTCCTTGCACAAACCTAAATTTTGTGGATCATGTAAAACAAAATCAGTATGCTTCTTCTGGACTCAATAATTTTTTCGCATGGAACATAATTTGAAGTCACATAGAATATTCAAGCGATAAGAAGACAATTTATGGAATGTAACTAATGTTAACATTCTGTTAACTATAAATAAAGGAGATGTCTAGTATTTGCCAATGAGACAGCATTACAGCGACACAAAACAAATCACACATCAAAATCATATAGCAAGGTCAGCAAAACATACAGAAAGAGTAAAATGTGTCTTTGTCAAAATTTAATGTTGATTATTCCTTAACTTTCAATTATTTTTTTTTTGCATGAATATGTTTTACTGCATTTGCTTCTAGTTTTTCAATATATATTGTCTTTAAATTAAAAAAAAACACTTTCTACGCCAGACACTCGTTTCTTTTACAAAGACTCATCAGTGACGCTCGACTCAATAATAAAAATTAAAATTATGATTAGATGTCTCTTGATTATTTGTGTAGCTTGAATGGTGTCACATTGACATATATCAGGCATCTCCTTTATTAATTGTACATAAATCAAAACCTTGGTTACATTCAATTCACTGTAAAAAAAATTCTACCACGAAACTCATTACAAAATTCGAGCCGCGTTTTGCGATCACACAAAGCATCAACGTTAATTTTGCACCGGATTCATATGATGTATTAGAATGGTATTTCCGGGAGAAAAATGTTATTATAATTATATTTGAATGCTCATGCAAAATCTGGTCGTTGGAGTGTTCGATAAGACTTTTTTGTGCAAAGTATAATGTTCAGAAGATTAAAATTACTTTTATTAATCAAGGTCCGGGTATTATCCTATGACATATGACGTGGGGGCGATATTTTCTTTTATCATATACTTGTATAAAATATTACTTAAATTTTACAGTTCCATAACATTTAAAAATAATTAAAAGGCTATGAAAGGGTTACAATGTTTATCAACCAGATTCCTAAGAATTTCCTCGGCGGGCTGATAAACGAACTTTTATTGACTGCTTCCGGTATATTATCACATGCCTTTCCGTAATTGTCCGTGGGGTTTATCACATGCAACTTCGTGCATTTCCGGAAATTTGTTTGTAAACATGGCAGACGTTGACAATAAATTTTTCAAACTAAGAACATAATAATTGTTGTGATATGTCACATGATAAATGAAATGCTTGTTATATCAGTCAAAAAATTAAAGTTAATAAATTTGTATTTGGTTGTCTGTAAATTATTATCTAGAATTTCAAAGGAAGACAAAATTTTAATAGTTCTTGTCTGTATTTCTTCTGCTGAAGTATATGATAAAAAGATCATTACATGTCATTTTTCATATCAGACCCTTTATCGGCCCTCGTTCATGATATCATCCCTCGAGCCTCCGGCTCTTGGGCTGATATCATGACCTAGGGCCGATAAAGGGTCTGATATGAAAAATGCCATGTAATAATCTATACTTATTGTGTATGGTCCCAAAAAAGCCCACAAATGAAACTAGCAACAAAAAACGTTAAAAATTAAATCAGAATGCCAAGTAATATGTTTTAAAACTAAGTTTTTGGTAGTTTTAACAAAAAGATCTTAAGATGAAAATCAGTCGTACTCGGTTTCTCGAAACTCTTTATATCGTAGGACTTTTATTTTCTCGTGTATTCTTTAGACACAGAACTTAAGTTTTAAACATAGAAACAACTATATTGTATTTTTTTCTATTATTTAATGATACTTCATTCATTATTCTTTAATGGAAACTTTTTTCAGCGATAATACAAATCATATTTGAAATAAATACCTATAAATTTGAATGTAAAACATTATTTTATGAATGCAAATGTGTATATATATATATATATATATATATATATATATATGGTGTTTTTTTGTAAATCTCCATGTAGATGCCTCGGACTGTAATTGTGTGAAATCATTGTTATTTGTTTACATCGTTGAGAAAACCTTTGGCGGCCAGTGCGTTTAAATGTTCATTGTAAATAAAACGTACTAAGTGGGCATAACGGACGAACGTTTACCTGATCTGACCCGGCCAACGGCTGTCCACTGTGGTTCAATGTATGGTTATATCTAAGCTGTTGTGAGTTTAATAATAAATATATTCCCTAAAGCAGGATAAAAAGGAATATCCCATCAAGCATATACATTTATCTTACCTCCTATACATTTCTAGGAATATCATTGGTAAAAAGCGATCGCGTGGAGACCCTGTATATGGGGTTAGTATGTATGGTTTATTTTAATACACGGTTAGTAGTGTTACGTCCTTTATAAAAACAACACGAGGAAGAAATTGAAACGTTTCACCGGGACAACAGATTAAGAAATTGATAATGAACGATTGAAATAAATGCAGAAACCATATGAAAAGCTAAAAAGTTGTTATTGTTGGCTTTTGTTTTTGCATAGACCAATGGAAGTATGTTCTTTATATCGAATACTTGATCACTTTGATAGGCCACTAGTCTAAATGCCATATGTTAAGATAGTCAGTAAGATAAATTCGTTACACAGTGTGCTAGTAACCCAATACGATATATATGGGGTCAGTAAATTCTATATGAGGTTCGAGCTTATGTGTATTTTTTTGCGAACTAATTGTGTACAAAATTGAAAATTATTTTTATCGTTAATCATGTTAAGGGCGTTATAAGGTCTCAATATCAAAGCAATGACTTCAAGATGAAAAGTGTTTCAAGTTGAAAGAAAATTGAAAAATTTTAGAGAACTTTTTCTACTTCAATATTGAAATTCATACACAACAAAAAAGAAAAAGAAAACAATGAAACTTTTGTGAAAATTTGACAAAATCTCTTGGATTTCGTCCATATTCATTTTCATTACAGTGTTCGACAAACATAATTTTCAAGTTAAATATGACTTCTGTGTAATAGTCATTACATAATGTTTTTTAATTTCAGAAAGAAATGGGGTCATATTTGGGCCTTATCGAACCGACACCTTTATTGGGTCTAAATTGAGCTTACAAAGGGGTTGGGTCAATTTCTCCTAGTGAATTTATATCAAACAGGGGCATTGAAAAAAAAAATCTTCTAATCTTTACTGAAATTAGAATGACACTTTCACGTATACTTTGGAGTTCAAACAGACGTATGTTTTACTTTTAATGGGATGACCCAAAGAAAATGCTCAAAACCGCAATATTGACAGATTTTGTAAAATTTTATAGATTTATTTATTCGAATAACATTCTTAACCAAAATTTGTTTGACGAAAACCTACATATTGACTTTGGGGGTTAAATTCAATTCATTTTAGCATGTTAGATAAAAGAATTCGTTCTGTATTTAACAGCCATAGCTAGCATTGTTATAATAAAATTTTGATTTTATGAATATATATGAAAAAGTTGTCGAAAAAGTTTAAGTATATAGTGTAAATTCTTAATATTCAATTTTAGAAGGAAAAGAAAACGTTTTGATTTAAACCATCATGGTTATAGTAGTGAATTACTTACAGGATTAGTCCTATCTCTTTTTTCTCCCCGTGGGTAGAGAGCACTTTTGTGTTGACATGAATTATTATTGAAACGGTCATAATTATAATATAACTGATGATAAAACTTTAAATATTTCGAAATACTTAGAATTTTTCTGTTTATCGTACAGGTGATTCGAACCAACACTTTTGGCAAATTTAAAACTTATCCCCATATTTTTATCACAGGAAAACTATTGTTGTGTATTCAACTGCTCAAAGTATGAGCATATATAAATGTTGGGGTAGATGTGATGAAACTTTGCTTGCATCCATATACATGTAACACTCTGAGATAACACTATGTTATAATAGATTTATATATGGTTAGGATTGTGAGAAAGTTTGAAGTATTTGAAACAAGGGGTTTAGGAGAAATTGCGGATAAATGTTACCCCCAATAAAGCAATGGCTAAGTCCATGCTTTGGTAAGAAAACACCGGAATAATGGAGTAATATTCCTTGAGTATCATACAATTCTGACAAGCGGTTCAAGAACAGTTGCGGATACAAAAGTGGGACAAAAGGAGGACGAATGAACGGACAGATATACAGACTCCCCATTCACTATCTAATACAAGAACAAGACAGTCCAAATCTAGACAGGTGTCTAGTTATAAGAAATTGTACGTCAAACAAAAGCAATCAAATATATGCTGTCAACTTCCAACTCTCGAAAAAAGAAAACAAACCAGTGAGATGGTGAGACAACCTCTAACTGTGTTTTTTCAGCTGTTTACCATTGAGAGGTGGAAGTCTGTTCAATACATGATCAAGTGTCAAAAAGAGGGGCGTATCACGAATGTAAGTAATCAAAATATGTTTTTGCCAAGGATTTGTTCATGTGGGTTGACTACTGGTGCTACTAGGTTTAATTTGTGCTGAATATTTTCACCACAACCTCCTTTGCGTTCTACATCTAATGAAACTAAAGGACGATTCTATATTGAATGTTCTCCATGCAATTTTGTCACAAACGAATTCAAATTATGGCCAGTTACCCTAATATTGCAAAGATTTTATAGAAAACGCTTAGCATATTGAACTGGGATTTTGAGGTCTTTGTTTCAATCCTAAACAAACAAAACAGAACTGACACCGAGGAACAAAATTTATCATAGAACCGTTTGTGAAATGCATACACATATATATAGGTTTTTTTCAGAAGCAATCTCCAACATTTAAACAAAATTTTGCATTATAGATATTATGATGATCCTATACTTATAAGTAATATTCATAGATAGCAGAGATTATGTCTTAAATGTAACATATTAGAAGATGAAAAACATTTTTTATTAGATTGTGAATAAAATAGGGAATTGAAAAACAACTTTTTTGATAATTTAAATAAACTTTTCTGTTCAAGATTTGTCTGATGAAGAAAAAGCGATTTTTATGCTAAATCCATGAACATCACCACAAGTAAATAAATTGGGGTCCTACATTAAAAAGTCATTAGAACTGAGGACAAGGGACCTTGGACTATTTACAGTAATTAAATGATTGTGTATATATATATATATATGTGTGAATATCAGTTATATTGGATACTTTCTTTGTATTTGTTACAAACTTATTGTTTAAAGTGTATATGATAATAAACATTTGAATTTGAATTTTATCATAGTCGGTTAGACAAATTGTCCGTTTTTAAGATGCTAGAGTATAAAACCTTTGTTCAAAGTTTATATGTATTGATACACTTAATATGTTTTATTTGCATACATTTTTTTCAACGAACTTCTGGCTAAGTAAAGTCCTTATTTTCCAACAGTAAACAACATAGTATAATTTGTTTGAAAATTCATTCAAGCAAGCCCGTCTGTTAACATCCATCTGTTCTAGTAACTGTAGTCTAGTCACATCTCATGCTTTCATGGTCAAGACTTGGTGCATAATTGACAAATTTGCGACTTTTGTCTAAACTACTTAATATACTACCGGTATAACAATGGCACGATCCTGGATATTTCGATATCCAAGATAAACAAAATGTCTAGTAACCAACAAATGTTCTTTATTTTGATTGTATTTTTTCAATAATACGGAGTTTTTGTGGATATTTAGTTATTGTTACATCATGAATTATGTACACGTAATAAACATGAATATATCATTTTGTTACGGTTAATACTAGAAGTATCTGGCTAAAGTGTACTGCTAGATACGGGTAAATACAGTCTTCTGTGAAGTACTCGTCCAATTTGATTTCAATAATGGCTAGATATTAACAAACTTTTCATAATAAATTCACATATTGTTAATGTATCTGCGGCAGTTAATTAAAAAAATCATTCATCCATAAAATGTCGACTTAAGTGTCAATAGTCGTACTTTTCCATTTGTTTTTTTTTTTCTCTCTGGTGTTTGTTTGTATTTACAAATATTGACCGGTGGAAGGTCAGTGTTGTAAAGCACTTTCTTAGATATACATTTTTTTTTATAATTTATAAACGTAAAGTTTAAACGTCGTTTAGCGCGACAATTACGTAACAGTATATTCGAAGTCGCAACTTAGGGACGATATTACGATCATATGTAGTTGAGATACATATTTCGTTATGTGAAGACGCTCTTCAATATTTCATTAGAATACATGTCATTGTTAGACTTTCAGTACGGCATCAGGATATTTGTATAGCCTACAACCTTACCGAAACTTTCCGCGTACTTATTTCACAAGTATTTTCATTTAATATTTAATATTATCATCATGCTGATTTGTAAAAATGGCACTGTAGTGGTTAAACAATTTTTCATTTTATGATTGTTTATACACTGTTTATTATTATGAGATAAAGTGAAAAATTCCTTCTGTTTGGATTGTTTTAATGAAACAAACAATATATCAATATTCCTCTTGCTGCTTGTTTCTCTCATCCATTGAACGGACGGCAGCTCGATCCCTGTAGAAAAAGAAGAACAAATTAATTAGTATTTACAATTTTTATACTAAATTGAGGGCAGTTGTATCGTGATTAATATTTCTTTTTAATATTTGACTTCATGATCACGTGTTTAGAGTTTACTTCAGCACATCCAACCAGTCATTTAACAACAATATAAATATATAGTTCATATGCATTTCAAAATGATGCAACGATTCAGGTTGTATCTTTAACAATTGAATAAAACTTCAAAGCAGACAACTTTTTGCAGTTGACCTTGACAAAGAGTGTTAACAGAATGAAAATGACCTAACGCAAACTCCTTGTTACAATTGGCACGAAAAGGTTCTGCGCTATATTCACTGTCAGGGCCGTAACTACATTAAGGCAATGAGGCAAACGACTCGTGATGGAAATTGAAAAAAAAAATAATAAGTTTAAACAAAAGCTTGTCTTCATATCAAATTGTTTTCAAGGTGAGTGTTTGCAAGAAGCAAGTTCTGTTCACCCTTTGACGTCGCACCATGTTTCTCGGGATCCATGTTTCTCATTTATTTTTTGTTTTCAGTGTTGATTGTGTATTGTGTGTCGTTATGTGTCTTATCTGTTCCCGGGTTTGTCTCTTCTTCATTGATTGCCCTTCTTTATGACTATTCTCGTGGTGTTGAATTTCATTTGTAAATTAGTCATTTTGTTTTAAACTTGAGTTTTATTATATTTAAGGACCTTTTGTCTAATTAAAAAAACTACTTTAAATAATTGTAAAAATATTTGAAATTAGCTCTCAACTTTTTGTTCTGAGGCGGCGTTAAGCGAACACAAATCAATCAATAAATCTTTATGACTAACGCTTCAGTTGTCTAATATTCCTTTGATAATTGTATATGACAGATTATAGTGTTGATTATATTGATTTTTAATAATAGTTTGTTGCAATGTATGTCTAACTTTGTCCATATTTACACAGTCAAGCCCCAAGCCTATTTGCGATGTAGATAAGCTAACGATTATCGGGGCTTGCACAGATCCCGATTATAATTTATTTCATCTCATATATATATATCTATTCTCGTAAACTAAAGTACAATGGAGACATAAACAAATAAATTAACAAACATAAATTAATTAAAAATGTACAAATGCAAAGTAGTGACTTAGTTTTGACGGTTTGAACGGTAGGAACGCAGCCAATATGTCATTGGAGAATTGTTTAAAGACTGGTTCATGGTTCCTCCCGTAACATCCGTATGTTGTGAACGTTCATTCTTTGCTTTGCGTAGACGTAAGACTTGGGAAAGATTTACGATGACAGGTGAACGGTTGTGTGGTTTGGCAATGTTACATGGCCACCGATGTCCAGATATTGTTCGAAAAATTTTTTTGAGAAAATAAGATGCTACCGGACATAGAAAGATTGTTTTTTTTTTTCATGGAAAATTAAACGTTATATTAAAGAATACAAAACTGGCTCTCTTTTCTATAAATAAAACTAAAAAGCTGGCATGGGTTAAATTAAAGTGAGACAACCAATCTCCCGGAATCAAATCATTTAAAAAGAAAAATAATGTATTGCCATATGACCTTTCACATTGAAGGGCTAAACTTGCATTAAGCCGTGTTCAGGCCCCTGTATAGAAAATAAAGGGATATGGAGTAAATGTGCAAGGGATAAAATCGCACACAATACATAGAAAAAAAATACAAATTATCAATGAACAGGGCTTTTATTCCTGTTCTTCATCTTGACATTCGCTGGAGGGTCTTTAACAATGAACGAATCATTCATATCCTACAACAAGGTCAAGACGGCCCATAGCGTCGACTTAAGCGGTACTTAAAGTATTGTACTGTGAATAAATTTCAAAGTCACAAAAAAATTACACCAAAGTCTAAATACAATACAAGACAAGAACAGACAGATCCGACATTAATCAGCCGGTATAATATTAAAACAGCACAAAAATGTAGCAATGAGGTCTAAGAACAGTTTTCCCGAGTATACCCTGAGTGCACCCTTTTATCCCAGTTAGGAACTACATCAAGTTGTAATTGAAATGTGTTATAAAAACTGAAAAAATACCAGCAGCCACACACTAAACTTTGTGAATTACGCTTTTTGCTTTATCATACATATCGGTTTTTTGATGTCCCTAAAAACTAAAAGTCTTACACTGAATCTATATATTTAGCTTTGAAACCAGAATATTGTCGAAAAAATAATTAAAACAAAATTTGCGTTTCAGATTCAGAAAGGGTCCGGGAAACGCTCAGGATGAACAATTTTTCCAGAGCTTCTAAGGGCCTTAAGCGGCGCTCGGCGAATAAATTTTGCCTCACTTTTAAAAGAGGATAGTTACGGCCCTGACTGTGCAATATCATGTAAATTGACATACTACATTACATTCCCTGTGCATGTGTCAACACCATGGAAAGTAACACGTAAAATGTAATTACCACCATAAAAAGTTACTGTATGAATTGTTATTATCACCATGAAATGAGACAACATATTAAATTACATGCCCTGTTGTCAACACCATTTAAAGGGGGACTGTATCAAATTACATTCCCTGCTACAATGTATCAATATCATGAAAAGTTAAAGCATAAAATTATATTTCCTGTTACCGACTCCATGAAAAGGGATTGCGTAAAATTACATTCCTTGGCATCAGTACCATGAAAAGGTACTGCATAACATTCCATCCCTATTATCAAGACAACGAAAATGTATTGCATAAAATAACATGCCCTGTGATCACCCCATGAAAAAGGACTGTATAAAATTACATTCAACCTCATCAGCACAATGACAAGGGACTGTGTAATATTAAATTCCCCGGTACATATTTAGCAACATGAAAAAGGACTGCATAAAATAACATTCCCTGTCATCAGCACCATGCAAAGGAACTGTCCCTGTTACAATGTATTAAAACCATGAAAACTGACAGCATAAAATTACAAGCACTTGCATCACCAATATGAAAAGGGACTGCGTTGAATTGCATTACCTGTCATCAGCACCATGACAAATGACAGCATAAAAAGAGTCAGGGACAATCAAAAACAATAAGTTGAAGATTTACAAAAAATGCCATGGCAAAAAAGGAAAAAAAACTACGAAAAGCCAAACGCCCGTCTACAAACCACTAAACAAAAACATTCAGACTGGGCAACACGAACCAACAGAAAACCGATGGTGATCTCATATGCTCCGAGCTGTTAAAAAAGAGAGGCGAAAGATACCAAAGGGACATTCAAACTCATAAGTCGAAAATAAACTGACAACGCCATGGCTAAAAAAGAAAAAAGACCAACAGACAAACAATAGTACATAAAACACAACATTGAAAACTAAAAACCAATCAACACGAACCCCACCAAAAACTGGGGGTGATCTCAGATGCTCCGGAAGGGTAAGCAGATCCTGCTCCACATGTGGCATCCGTCGTGCCGGTAATAAGTCTAACTAGGTAGGTCACATTCGGGAAAAGGGGACGGGATTGTAGTTACGATATTAGCAACTTTACCGCTATCATCTGTTAAACGGATATTCCGTAACGGTAAACCAACTCGTGATTGCGTCCGTAAAATTTACGAAGGGATGATTTGAACTTCACCACTTGGAACTCTTGCTTTAATTGCTTCCTTGTGAGCAGCAACCCTCTATCAAGGAAATCATGATAGGAAATACAAGCCCTGGATTATCGTATCAACTGGGAGATATATACTCCGTATGCAGGCGCTGTTGGAATTTTGCTACATAAAATGGATAGTTCACAATTGGGAAACTGACATCATCTCTTTTTTCATAAAGTTTTACTTTTAACCGACCCTCATTGTCGATATCTAGATGTAAGTCAAGATATGAGGCAGGCCTAACTGTATCTGTTGTATCTTTTATCTTAAGTTCGATGGGAAAGATGCGTTCAACATAGTCACCAAATTTTGAATTATTTAGTGAGAGAATAACTCTATTAGCGGAAAGTAAAGTTAAAGGATACTACTAACTTCTTTTCTTTCTTCATGTATGACGTCAGCCTTATATGAATAAAGGAAAAAGTCTGCAAGAAGAGGGCCACAGTTGGTTCCCATGAGGACTGCCGATTGTTTGTTGAAAAATACGTCCTCCAAATTAACGTAACAAATATGTTGTCAATCAAGAAATCAAGCATCTTGATAATGTCAGTTTCAGAGAATTTTTTGTTAGAATCAGAGTGATATTTTTTACAAAGTAGGATGTATCCCTCCCTAAGACAAGATACTTGTATCTACGTTGGCCATCCTTTTTATGAAACAAAGCAGGACCAACTCTTTCGATTTGTCTTTCAGTTTAGAATGAGGAATACTTGTGTAAACTGTAGACAAGTCAAATGTTTTAAAACTGTTGCAAGATAAAAGAGTCTTAGATTTTGTATGTACTCTAAAAGATTAATTTTTTAGTATCCACATCTGATTCACGCCACCTCTAGAATAGGTAGTTTCACAATAACTTTGAAGCCCGGCTTAGATTGCTGATAAAATTGATGTTAATAATTTAGAAAGAGGTTACGCGGAGCATTTGGAAGACCCAGCAATATACCGTTGTTTGTAAGGGCACGTATGTAGTTTAGGTATCCAATACAGTCATGGAAGATCCAGTTCTTCATCTTTTGTTAAAATTCCAAAGGAACATAGAACAGACCTATGATTATCCAGGATTTCCTCTTTAGCAAGTGTCGTGGTGGTATACGTTGAGTTTCCAAGTGAATTTTCAATAACTAATTTATTTATCAAGCCGTTTATGTTATGTGATTTACACACAAAAATGATGTTGTTTGGGGGCTTTATCTGCAGGGACAACAACATATTTGTCATAGAGGTAGGACAAGTGTTAAGCAACATTTGGGTCGATAAATATTGATGTAGTATGGGTATAAATAGACCCATTCAGTTTCTTAATTCTGATTTGTATTAACGACCTCACAGCCTCAATTCATTCGGACAGGGTATCTACGTCTTCTTTCTCGCGATTGGCCCATTGCCTGACATAATCCCCGACTGCATCCATCAGTATTTTGAAGTTGTGTTTCCAATTGATGGATTTAGGCTCACGATATTTCGGGCCTTTGGATAACACATTTCGCAGAGAAGTGCTTTTGACAATGTTTAGGTCACCAGTAATAACGTGGCCAGCCGGAATATTTATGAATGGGGAACTAGCACAGGTGCAATCAGGAATTTTAGACTTGAAGTCATCAATATTGAGATACTGCAACACGTGTTTGTAATTGAAAATTTTAGTTGCAATTGGTTTGGTATATGTATAAGAAATGAAAGGTACAGACTGATCTTTAAAATAGGGAGGTATTTTCGAGTGAACTAATTTATGATGAAGGATATTGCCCAAGTTGATGGCATCGAGACCTTTGTTGGCAAAGGAAAGTTTAAGAAAGGATCATTTCTCTTTTTCATCTTTTTCAATGCGAACTGGTTTGAAAATTCTGACTTGCAATATCCAAAATGATAGCTGTAAACATATCCTGCTACATTAGAATGCAAGCCATCGCCATCTTTGATTGTGTGTAAAATAGCTGTACACAATCGGCCTAGTTTTTTGCTAAAAGACTGTTTATTAAAGTAAAGAAAAATAAGTGATTTTTTGCATTATAAAAACTGCTTTTTTTCGATTCAATTTTTCAACTTATCCAAAATTATAAAACGATGTTAATGAAATTTTCATTTCTTCGGTGACACCATTTTTACTTTTTATTTTCTCAAAGCATATTATAAAACCTACCTCCTCATATTTTATTTCAAAATTATATCTCATAGATTTCTTTTTATTCACACAAGTTTTTTTTCATGAATCATGAAATATAAAGCACGGTCACTCTTATTTTTTGTAATAGTTTTGTAAAAAGGAAAAAAAAAATAAGAAGATGTGGTATAATTGCCAATGAGACAACCTTCCACCAGAAACCAAATGACATAGAAGTTAACAGCTATAGATCACCGTACGGTCTTGAACAATGAACAAAACCCACACCACTTAGTCAGCTTTAAAAGGCCACAAAATGACAAATGTAGAACAATTCAAACGATAAAACTTACGGCCTGATTTAAAAGCATGATCAAATCTACATTTTGACAAACCGTAAGCAAATTTTATCTCAGGAAATATAAAACGATGATCCACTATTAACACCTTTCCAAAGCGAGCTTGCTAGAAGAGCGAAGAGAAGGCGGGTTGAAATATATCAGCGATTTATTGTCTAAATTATGCCATAACTTACAAGTAAGAGATTTTAATATTGAAATAAAACTGTCGTTTATAACGCTTAAGTAAGTATAAATGAGGAGTGATAGCAAACCTACCAGAGGACCAAACATTTTGGCCATAAGTAAAGCAGTAAACAAATATAGATATGAAAATGAGAATGGTCTTGTTTGATTGAAAACTTACATGTGAACACTCACAGATATATCCCATTCTTTCTATGTTGCATGGTGCATCATTCCATTCATACTCATAACCTGACGCAAAATGACCACAGTCTTCATTGTTTCCATAATTGCTCGGTTGGCCTGGATGCCACTTAGAATAACAAACCTTAGACGAGTCATGAATCCATCTGCAGTCTCCTTCTTTCTTTAAGTCTGACGCTCCAATCCAAGAGCCATGATGGTGCTTTACCGATTCTGTTTTCACCAATAATAACCATGAATAATCACATATTAAAAGTCCTAGTTTATAAAGGGGTAATTATTCATGCAAATCAAAATGAACTCACAATATAATGAGAGACATCAATAACACGACATTTTCATTTATTGTCTGCATAACAATATTTTGAAATTATACAAACGTTTTCGTAAGGTTACATTAACCACAAAATTAGGAATTATGAATTCCGTTGAATTTCAGAATTGTTTTTCGTAATTGAGTTTTGGAATTATTACAACATTGATTTCTGAACTCAATAACTCGGCTTAACAGACAAAACTTTTTAATTCATTTCTACATTTATGTGGATAAAATAATAATAATAATAATAATAATAATAATAATAATAATAATAATAATATAATATATTATCCATCCCCCATCCCAAACAACAAAAAAGACACTGAGTACAGATCTGAGATTATTCGCAGTTACTGATCATGACAGCTAGTTCAAAGCCAATAACAACTAATTAAAAAAATCATGTATCTTAGACAAAAATATCAATCAGTACACATCCAACGTTCAATGGATTTAGTGTAAAGACGTCATTATCAGTCAGAGAAAAAAATAACCATGTGCAATGCCAAAATATAGGTATCGAGAGATTGTAGTACCGTGAAAGCACATATGTTTATAACAATAATGTTTAGTATGGTTTTAATTTACTGATAACAAAATCAGTATGTATTGGTTGGTATATTTTCGAACTTAAAGAAATTTATATGAAACACACTGTAAGAAGTGGCAATGTATTTGCTGATACCGCATATTACCTTTATCCAAATAACAAGATACGATCACTCTTTCCATCAATTTTGGTTTTATTTTTGAAAAAAACAATGTACACACACTTTTTGTCTTTTTTATCATTTTTCTAATACTGTAACAGCTGTTTTGCAAAAATGTAATCGTGTCGTAGTATCTTATCATACGTATAAAATATACTTACTAGTAAGCATGTCACGAACCCACGAGTTTTCTGCTGAGTCTGTAATCTTCACAAGGTAGCCTCCCATACTTTTGCATTGATTCTGGAATGACAGAAATAGAACGTTATACCCAAGACAATAACAAAAATCGACATTATTAGTATTAAATTCTACTTCTGACTTTTCACTAAACGAGAAAATCTCATGTACTTGCATACAATTTATGAAATATTTATTATATTACAAGGCATAATTGACAGAAAAAAGAAAGATGAAAAAAAGCCTTGAAACAAAATGCCTACCATTGCACAAGAAAAACCTCTAGTAGTTATTGTAGTAACAAAATTAGAGTGATTCGTATATATATATATATATATAAATGCTCCTATATATTACCGAAAACAATCATTATTTAGCCAATAGTATTGCAAGGGTTCATTTCTTTTTATCTTTTTATTAAAATATGTCAAATTTTAGAACACACATTATGCACGTGGGACTAGGTAGTGGCACCTGAATCCAGTAGTTTCAATAGAGAAATTTTGATCCAACATCTAATAAATGATCGAATAGCTCTTGATTCAAATGAATTGACCAGTTGCAAGGAAACTTGTAAATAATTTCCTTTTTTAAGGAATAACTGTAATATTTGTTCTGTCTATGAAGAAATAACATCAAAAATGTGGTGCACACTGAATAACCCGTGTAACGGGTTATTTTAAAGTGTGCACCACATTTTTTATGTTATTTCGAATAGACAGAAAAAATATTACAGTTATTTCTTATAATTTAATTCTAAATTCCATTTTAAACCGGAGTAAACCATGAAAAAACGTTGATGACGTCACGGTCACATGACAAAATTATGTCTATGAGCTTATAAACAAAACAACGTCCGCCAATCAGAAGACGCGTTACATCCAAAATTAAATTATATAAGTTTAAATAAAAAAATGACCTACTGCAGCATTATGCCATGTTTTACTATCAGGTGAAAAAAGTAGAGTGATCTTTGTATTTCTTCCAACCGTCTAGACAATTGTTTTCATTGGCATTGCACTCACAAGAATTGTCTGTTAGAAAAAATATAATAAGTACCATACCAAGAACTGTAGCTCAATATTGAAATGAACATATGCATTATACATAGTTTAAAAAAAAATTCATAACGTTTTAGTTTCAAGAAGTATTAAAGTGATTTAGACGCACAACAACACGTTGAAAACTAAGTTAAAATACAAGTACCCTTCCCCTACCAAAACATATTAATAATAACCTTAATTAAAATAATAAAACAACATTATATCAAACTATTTTCTGTAATGATTGTCCAATTTTGTACCAAAGTGAAGCTTGATTTACTTGTGTATGTGTAATTTTGTAAAGTTTCCACAGATATAAAGCATATTTACCGTTTATCTTGTTTTCTAAGGACTCAAGTAATGACCGCATTTCAGATATCATTGTTCTCTCTTTGGATCTATTACATGTTGTTGACTCGATCATAGAAATACAACCCAGAAACACAATTACCCAGAGGAACATACTGTAATTTAAAAAAAAATCAATTATAATTAAAAAAAACAAATTAAAGTAACAAAGTGCTGAGATATAATTGGATTATCATGAACCAATAATATAACAGACAAAAGATATTTATTTGGGCAAATAAGGTCTGTTGTATACCTATACTTAATACTGTTATGAAATGGAATTATACTATTTTGAAATTTCTTATTGATTTTAAATGAATTCTTGAATTTCTATTACTTACATTAAAATATTAAGAAGTGTGCTTTATATGCAATTATAATTCATCTAAAAAAAAAATAACCGAAAATTGGCACAGAACAGTAAATTTGTCTCTTCTAGGAAGGATAGTTGGTTGGCATTAATTCAATTACTTCGGTAAAGTAATTTCTTTTTGCAGTGGCAAATATTTCATGCATTCGTAGGACGAGAACCAATTAAATTATTTTTCCAATACCAGAAAAAGGATTTAACGTCCCGCAAAGCCAAGCGGACGCCTTTCTTTAGCATGATGGGATATAACTGTCAGATTGGAGAAGTCCATGTAACCATATTTCTATACCCACGCCAATCATTTGGGTGATTTTAGACTTAAAAATTGAATTTTAACTGAATATGAACATCATGTTATTCTAAATTGTCCTATGTTTGGGATCATAAAATTTATCTTTTAGTGAAGTTTTAGCGGTTGAAAGTACTTTTGTTTTAATTTGTACGATTGTCAGACAATGACATTTTTATTTTCAATTCTGATATGATGTTCTTCTTTCGCTTTAGAAACAAAGCCATGTTCTAATTCCAATAAAAATGGGCTGCACGTGATTGACGTCACAATTGAAATTGCAACGTCAGCTGTGCTTTGAACAACGCCGGAAATCAAAATGGACATTTGTTTTGGTGTTGCTCGCTAGGAAATTAAATAAAATCATTCGAAAAGTGAGTTTAAATGTATCTGTTCATTTGCTTATCGTGAAACGGTGATTTTCTATAACGTTTTGGCTTCATCAAATCAAAACGAATGCCTTTTAAACGCGTATTATAGGTCCGCTTCGAAGTACAAAAGTCCTAAATTTTCCTATTAGAATCAAAATAATTCCATCATGCCATGCTCTATGCTAATTTTAACATGGGTAGGCATTATATTTGTCAACATTTTAAACCTGGCTAACGCTCGGTATAAAGATATTGACAAATATAATGCCTACCCATGTTAAAATGAGCATAGAGCATGGCATGAAAGAATTATTTCTTAAATAAAAATAAAGAATAGAAAATGTAGTATGTAGCCAATGAGAAAACTCTCTGCCAAAGACCAAGTGGCGTAGAAGTTAGCAACTATATGTCGCCACATAAGGCTTTCAACAATGAGAAAAACCTATACCTCACAGGAAACCATAAAAGGCCTCGAAATGCCAAACGTAAAATAATTCAAAGTAGAAAACTAATAGCGTGATGTACATACAAAACAATAAACGAAAAACAAATAAGATTTTATATAACATGTTTCAAACATAATAAAATACACATCAAGCGTATGATCTAAGTAAATACCGACACAGCAGACCAAAGCCAATTAACTAATAAAACCTCAATGCGTTGACCTTAATAGACCAATTGATAAGAGAATTACTGGCGTGAACAATGATTAGAGATATACAACTAAATATAAATAAACCTTGACCGCAGATAATTGATAGCTATTAACGACCACTCTTATAAGAACGATCACAGACACTATACCATAATTACAAAAGTAGTTATTGTTGACATAAAGCCTGTAAACGTCCAGCAGGAAGTATTTCAAGATACCCAGTCTGATATTGTTGAAGTACTGAGATATAAAACATGATAAAATAATTATTTTTATTATGCAAATATTTGGGCTTAATGGCAACACGTTATGTTACAGAAAACTTCCTTGGCGTCATTGAATAAAAAGCGATGAATGTAATCTAACTGACGCTAACATTATACTTAACTATCCGAGCAGTGTGCGCGGCACACTGTGAATGCTTGAGGATATTTTTTTTCTAGTATCATGTAATTCACTCTGTTCCGTCATATTGTAAATCAAGAACAAAACAAATTACATGCTACCTATAGTTGACACAAAGCACACAGTATGTACATAAAATGATAGTGTGTTCTCAGATAATTAAGGATAATTTGCCGCTAAAATACTGTGCCTGAGCTAGCCACATCTATTTGACAGAAATGCGTCACCATAGGGGTATTTGCATACACGTGTGTGTACGTCTACCAGTCTACTTGTCTCAGAGTACTTTAGCAAGCCGTTCCTGAGCGGTAAAGCCTTACTTGATTTTCCACGTGGTACCGCATAAGAGTAAATCTTTGTGGGCATAGACCGACGTGAAATAGAGCTGTTGAGCAATCAAGATGAGACTATTCCTCGTTAAGTTACGTAGGCACCCTAACTACTCAGAAAATGTTCATAAATGTCTGGCCTTAACATTTATAATAGTAACATAACGTGAACCATAAAGGCACAACATCTTCGTAAAAATTCGGCGGTGTTGGGGCGGCTGGAGGGTTGATTTGAATATTGCACTGCTACTGCTACTACATTGTAACTAATTAATGCAACTGACTGAATAAGCCTGACAAATATTGAAAATTAACACGTGCACCAAGTTCATGAGACGGTTAAGAAAACATTGCCGTCTCTACCACAGACATCATAAATCTAGTAATAAAATGTGTATTGTCCACCTAAATAAATAATGGATTTTGACAGAAGCCGAGTCGGACAGAACATGAAACACTAATATAAACATCAATTAAAAATTTCTAAATACAGCACCAAACGACAAGCATATGCCAAAACCTTAAAGAAAGCGATAAGAATTTTTATACTTCTAAAAGGTATACATATATAGCAATTAAAAAAAAATGTTTTGTGCATGTTTTATCAGAAAAAATATTGTATCGCCTGTCATAAATCTACGTTGATTGGCCTGTGTATTTGTATCTTTTATTACGAACAGAACCGATTGTATGGTTTATTTGTGAAGGGCTGTTTATCGGGTCGCATAGAAATACATGTACCAAGCAACCATTGAGTCGGTTACATACATCACAATTAACCATTTATAGGTTCGCTCTTTGCGTGCATAGAGTGTGGTATTAATAAATGAATTTTCATATGCATAATTAAAAGCAACTTCTTTTGGGTAAAATACACATATTATGCAAACGAATATGAAAGTACAGATATAAATTTTATGGTTGTATGTTCTAATTTCTGGACATTATTCTTAATTGATTATTAAAAAAAATATGAATAAGTACTATGTGAAAAATTTATAGCATACCTTATTAGCATATATGATCTAAACAAAACTGCTCCTGAATATTTGACTATGAAATAGAAACAAAGCAACCTGTTCGTGTTTAACTGTCTTTGATCCACATGTGACCATAATGTATTACGGTTATATAATGTAATGCATGTATATCAAAATCCGATATAATTATCCTATTTTTTTTTTCTGTTTTTTTTTTTTTTACTTTGCTTGCTTTTTCTTTCTTTCTTTTCTTATTTTGTTATTTTATAATTAACTCTTTTTAACTTCGATGTTAAGTTAAAGAAGTAGAGTCAATTTTCACCATTTTTCAATCTTTAATTAAATATGCAGTTTCATAACTCCATATGTGAACTTTGAGATGTTTACAATATTATACAATTACTGTCTTTTGATGAGGTAAATATGCGGTCTTATTGACTTTTGAAAATCTGATATTCACTGAAGCCGACGGCCGAAGTGAATATCAGTTTTTCAAAGGTCAATTAAACCACATATTTACCGAAACAAAAGACAGTGATTGTTTTATTCCATGATATTCCGAGAGAAAACAATGCAATAAATGACAAATATTTACCAAACCCAATTGTACATCAAACAGTTTACCAAAACGTTACATGTAAAAGCGCGTGACGTTTAGCGCGGTGAATATCACTTTCCTCCAGGTGAATATGCTTGTTTATTCAAAATTCAATTCATATAGAGAAACCTACTTAAATTATACCAATATGGAATAATTTTCTATATTTGAATTCTTCGATTAGTTATTCTATAAATATTGTCTTTTGGGCACACATTATTTCATTTCATTAGCTAATTCCTTCAATTCACTAGTAAAATTTACAATTTTGTATCAAAATGCTTTCAACAGCAACATGAAGCACTTAATAAAGCTTTTATTTCATGTGAAACTGTTGAAATAAGTATGTTTAAACTTTTAAATATAAATGATATTAAACTTTTTAATATTCAGAAGTAAATTATAATAGTTATTTTGACCGGGTTGAAAGAATTCCCAAACCGGTTTATAGTTTGGTGATGTAGGGCGGGTGAATGGTCGGGCGGATGAATGGGCGGGTGGATGGGCAGCCGGCCGGTGAAAAGTGGGTACCTAATTTGTGTAATTAACTCATTTTACAGTTTTCAACCCAGATCTACCAGAAAATTCACAGGTAGATTGCACAGGAAGTTGTGCACCTGCTATTATGAAATTGTTTGAGGAAGTTTTTCTCATTTTCCAGAATTGGGAACGTAGTCTTTTTTCCGCAAAATTTATGAAAGAGGGTACAAGTTTTTTGTAATCAACTCCTCCTACAGTTTTCAGCCCAGATCCCTGTAACTTTGCAGATAGAATGCATATATGTTAACGTTGTGCACCTAGGCCTGCTATAATGGCATTGTTTGACAGAGGAATTGTTGCTCATTTTTCAAGACTTGGAACTTAGTCACTTTTTAAGTATTTAAATGTTCAGTAAAGAGCATTCTCGGTTTTAAGAAACAGTCTGCCCCACCCGGTCATTTGAGTCTTTGAATCTATACTATTAAACGAGAAGACCTCATTTTGTGTGTCGCTTCTCTTCCTTTCCCAATAAATTAATCATCATGCCTCTGTGTCCTATAGGTACCATGCATAGTCGCATTTGTCATCCATTCTTATGATTATTCAGTTTGAGTTATTTTGGGAGAAAAACAAAGAAAAAGGCGTCCGGATATTGTTTCCGTCATCAGAACGACTTTTAAATCATACTCAAAACTTCCGATTTTAGGGAGCTACCATTTGATATTTATGGGGGGGGGGGGGGGAGGGCCTAGGTTGAAAAATTTTGTCCTGCCTTTTTATTTTTCCCTCTATTCGGTCCTGACTTTTTTTTTTAGTTTATCCTGACTTTTGTTTTTACATAAATTGTCATCCTGCCTTTTTTTTGCAAATAATCTCATCCTGCCTTTTTTTTTTCTCAAAACTCCTGTCCTGCATATTTTTTTCAAATTTTATCCTAGCCCCCCATAAAAATCAAATTGTAGCTCCCTTAAACTTTAAAAAAGGGGGTAAAGGGTTATTTTCGTGCAACGTGTTTTGCCACTTTTTATTTCACGTGCAGCCGTGAAAAAGGTTCGTTATTCACCGTGTTTCTTGTATAGATAAAAAGAACAACGTGCAAGAAATTTTTAATTGTTCGCTCATCGTGAAGTGGCAATTTCATTTCGCGTTCTTCCGTGCAGATACCCCCCCCCCCCCCCCCATCTTTACTCCCCTCTTTAAACATAATTTTCATAATTACTCGGGGACAGGACATTTATTTTCGCGTTATTCTGCATGTATACTATGATTATAATCCTATAATATATAGAGACTCTCTATATAATATAGCAGTGGTCGCCGTGGAAAAGAAACTTGGAATTGATAGTTAATAGCAAATTATTAATACAGTTTATTTATATTATATGTATGTTCATAGTATACAGAAACGCCAAAATCATGGAATTTAACAGAGAGCAAAAAAACAAAGGACTTTGGAAAAAAAGGGAGAGGGCTTAAAATAATTGTCCTGTCTCCAAGTGCCTATGACTCAGTTTGATACCTTTTCTAAAATTCTCCAGACATAAAATCTTTTACAAAAATTCATCCTACAACAGTTTACATACTTTCAACCAAGCTCTAAATACCCGCGATTTCGCGGGTGTGTTCTAGTTATTTTTAATATTCAGACTTCAGTAGAGTTCAACAACTTTTAGATTTTGTACCTGTAGTGGTTAGTTTTATAAACGTGCGTTTCGCTATATATTGCACTATCCAAGCATTTACCTTGGAGTAAACGTCCCAATTTCTACCAGACGTTAGAAGAGGTTGGTGCGTACGTAAAACTGGACGAATCCCACTACATTTTGTACCAGTACCAAATTAGGTTATCCAGACCATTGTGTTGTTTGTTGTTGTTCGTCTTTATTTGTATATCTAATTTTCTGAAGAGTAAAGTGTTGGTGGTCTGGTGTATTATGGGATATGTTTGTGTTTTGTGTTATCTATTTTATGTACACAACGAATAGATATAGAAATCAGCACTTCAAGGCAGGTGTCTTTATCAAGCTCTCAGTAACGAAATGTGAATATTATAAAATTGACCGAAAATAACAATATCTGTAATATTAAAACTTAAAGTAATCTGACTAGAATACAGATCATCTGCCGACGCTTCGCTTAACAAGGATCTGAAAACGCTCCATTCTACTTTTTGTTTTAAGGATGTTTGCTACTCTTGTTTTTGACTTTTTTGTCAGATATTCGGAATCCTCTAGTTTTATCCATGTATTGCCAATAAAAAAAATTCCCGCTAACCCCTACTTTTCTGTTCATAATTTTAATACATGTAGTTTGACAAGCCATTTATGAAAATCTTATAAAATCCTTGTTATTTTTTCATAGTTTTTGAAAGAAAAAAGGTGCCAATGTTAAATGTATGAAAAATCTAGAGAGAATCATTTCCCGCCAAATTTTCAATTGATTATATCTCGAAAACAAGGTCACGGACCTATCATTTTTTTCTGCTTTTTAATTTCTGTTATTTATATACTATCAATTTATAACAATCATTTAAAAATCTTGTTATTTTTAAACAGAGGAGCGAACATCCTTAAAGACCTTTTGGGGTCCAAATGTTTTATTGTAATGCTACAAACCTTCAAAAATTTGGAGGCAAAAATGTCATTGGTTGATTTAAGAATTGAATGCTTATTTTTGTAAATTTATTGGGTTGTAAAAGCGTTGACCGAAGTACTTTTGTGTGAAGCGCTGAAGCGAAAGCGCTTCATTCTAAAAATGTGCCCACGGTCAACGCTTTTACAACCCTATAAAATTACTAAAAGAAGCATTCAATACTTATAACTACATTTTTTGGCTAGGATCATGAAAACACGATTTCTATCAAGTTTTTTCTTTTATTTACCTGTGCACTTTATTGTTGAAGCTCGTGTCATCATGAATATTACATTTCATTTTCATAACGTATTATAATGAAACATACATGTAATGTAATTATATCAAATTAAACAGAACAGAAAGTAGGACGGAGTGTTGTCAGATCCTTGTAAGGGAAGCGTGGACACCTTGTAATGTATAATTTGCTAACGGGACCGTCTGCTTCAACCAACAAAAAAAAACAAAAAAACGGTTAAAAAAGAGATTCTGATTCTAAAAAGTTTTCAATAATTCTAACTTAGAGAAGCAGTTGCAGATACAATGTGAGTATTCTCCTGATAATGCAAGAAAAATTATTTGCTACGGGGAACCCAATCAATAATTCAGATAAAAAAAAATTTAGGCGGTGCACAATTACATTATATGGTAAAAATTCTGGGACATTTTCACAAAAATCAATCATGATGTTTGGTTAAAGAGGTAGAAACAAAATTAGGACGGATGGACGAATGAACAAATGGACGGGCAAACGAGCGGATGAACACCCATATCACTTTATGCATATATTGCCCGCTTGAAAAGAGGGGTATAATAATGCCATTTATCGCTTTTCTTTGTTTTGTTTTTTTTAAGGGAAAATTTTCTTCTCCAGCTTCTTGAGTTGCTACCGTCAATTTTTTTCTTCGTACGTATTTCAATTAAACGGCTTATGGACAATGAATGGTACAAGAACATTGCAAGTTTTAAATATATATCAAGTTATTGAGATATTAAGAGTATATACATATATATATATATGTTATACTTTTTACAAAACTGAACCAAGTTCTCTCTATTATAAATGTCAGAAATATCCTCAGATACTACCCATCCCAATTATCAGTTCGCATAGAATTAATGTTGTATTTGTATGTTTAGCAATATATGGACAAAGCTTTGCTTGAAAAACTTTTTTGCATGGGAAAACCAAAACACCTACTTTTACTAAAGATTCAGATGTATTATAATTAATTATAGAAGATACGGTAAATATGTATCAATGATTAAGTGCAGTAAACAGCATGCGTGAATGATTAATTACAGTAACCAACATACGTCAATGATTCAGTACAGTAACCAGCATGCGTCAATGATTTAGTACAGTAACCAACATGCTTCAATGATTTAGTACAGTGTAACCAACATACGTCAATGATTTAGTACAGTAACCAACATGCATCAACAATTTAGCACAGTAACCAAAATGCGTCAATGATTTAGTACAGTTACCAACATGCGTCAATGATTTAGTACAGTAACCAACCTGCATTAATGATTTAGTTCAGTAATCAACATGCGTCAATGATTTAGTACAGTAACCAAAATGCGTAAATGATTTAGTACAGTAACCAACATGCGTCAATGATTTAGTACAGTAACCAACATGCGTCAATGATTTAGTACAGTTACCAACATGCGTCAATGATTTAGTACAGTTACCAACATGCGTCAATGATTTAGTACAGTAACCAACCTGCATTAATGATTTAGTTCAGTAATCAACATGCGTCAATGATTTAGTACAGTAACCAAAATGCGTAAATGATTTAGTACAGTAACCAACATGCGTCAATGATTTAGTACAGTAACCAACATGCGTCAATGATTTAGTACAGTAACCAACCTGCATTAATGATTTAGTTCAGTAATCAACATGCGTCAATGATTTAGTGCTAGGGTCAAGCTAGCAGCCACTCGTCAATGATTTAATACAGTAACCAATATGCGCCATGTGCAATGATTTAGTATAGTAACCAACATACGTCAATGATTTAGTACAATAACCAACATGCGTCAATGATTTAGTTCAGTGACCAATATACGTCATGTGCAATGATTTAGCACAGTAACCAATATGCGTCATGTGCAATGATTTAGTACAGTAACCAACATACGTCAATGATTTAGTACAGTTACCAACATACGTCAATGATTTACTACAGTTACCAACTTACGTCAATGATTTAGTTCAGTGACCAATATGTATTAATGATTTTAAGGTGAACAGAATAAATGGTCGTAAGAAAGACATATGCAGGAGTAGGTATATAAGTAACTGTTCTTATCTCCAATTAACTGCATCAAAAAATTCATTTTCTTACTCTAGAAACATCTTTATGTATTCTTTCGTGTTGCGGCTTAAACTGCAGCATGCAGAGACCTTCATATGGAGATGGCAAAATCCAATGTGTACCAAAAATGATTTTTTTCAATTCCTCAAAAAATGAAGTTTGCAGAAAGTTTCAACTATTATTTTACCCACCTATCATTTCACAAATTGCTTTGAAAAAAAACACGAAAAATATATTTATTTACTAATAGGAAAAAACAATTATTATTATCGAGTTTGAGTTCGTTATAGACCTGAATGTGTGGTTACAATTGTCGTGACGTGTTTCTACGGTAAATTGAAAGATGATTTCCAACTTAATGGTTATATTCTATTAATATTACACACAAAAGCAGAGATGCAATTTTACCAAATTAGGGATATGTGGGTTAAAATCATAAAAAATAAAGAGCATAAAACGCCACACAGAAAAACAACGATTTTAAACTTAAACTGTGGGTAAATTTAAATTGAGGTGCTCAAGAAGGTCAATTAGTTTCCGCTTTAATAATGGAACCCGTTGAGTGTCGATGGAAAGTTAAATCTTGTAGCGTGGCCACAACAAATGGAATATTTTTTACACCAATATTCCACGTCGGTCAATCAATCATGATGGTGAATGTAAACCTTTTGATGACAGAGATAACATTAAATTTAACTCAGTTATGACAACGTTCACCCGAAGGAATAATTCAATGGTATTTTTAATCGCAATGTAGAATTACGTGATTAGTTTCTGCTTCCGAATAATTAATCAAAATATGTGGTGTCCCTTGTTCTAAAAATATACCGATGTAAATCTTTCGAAAACACGAAAGCGCTCAAAGAGAATATATATATATAAATATGTATAGCTGAATAAAGAAGAAAGTCTTGAGACTTACAGGTTGAGTCCACAAAATAAGTATATATCTATTACAACCCAAACGGTTCATAATATCTTTCTTTTACATTTGGTTACTTCGGTTATCCTGTTGGATTTCTCTTTCCAGTTTTGTTTCACATTTTGTTTTCTTATTTTTCATTACGGCATGTCTTGAGGTGCGTCTCTTTGTTTTTTATCTGAAATGTTGGTAATACGGTGACCCGCAATGTTATTGTTCTCGTCCTTTGGTATGCAATGTATGTATTTTCAGTGAGCGAGATTTGCAGTCGCGGTATACATCTTAGTAAAGATGACTGACACAAAGGAATTTCAAGTGAAACAAGTAGAAGATACAGTGAGTTATCCTTAGCCGGATACTAGAGTCAATTTAAAAAACAAGCTATTTCTTCGAATATATTCTTTTGACATAGTTTAAAACTACATTATTCATTCTTTTGTTTCAGAATGTTTTATGGACTAAAAAACATGAACACGCACCATGAAACTTATACTATGATATAATTTAATTTTATATACAATTGGTACAATTAAATACAGATTTAGCACTATTATTTTCATGTCAATAGAACAATCGACCGGAGGAAGATTTCAGTCGTTTTTGGCCAGCATACCATGATTTAGATTTGGACCGGAAATGACGCAAATCGTCTTTGTGATCTTTGCTCAACATTGGAACGTAATCCATTGGAGTACATAATGTCTTATAACTTCCATAAAAATCTTTGTATCCTCCCTTTAGAATATAAAGTTCAGGAAAATACAGGGAAGGATAATTTTCAGCATTTAATTCTCTGTCATGATTACGGAGAAAGCGGCACATTTTTGGTCCTCTCTCGGAAGAAAACTCACAATGGAAAATAATTATGTCACGCTTTCCATCTGAGCGGGATGTATTTGGATTTTTTAATAGTTCTAAAATATCGTCCTTGTTATGAATATTTTCAGCGCCTCGTATGTGACCACCTTCAAACTCATACGAGTATCTACTGTCAATTATACGAAAGCTGCCAATTGTATGCTCGTATTTCCCGTTTAAAACATCATTCATGGTGGCTGGAGTTATGTATCTTAGGTCATGACAGTGCCCCTGAACGGTTTGTAAACAACATACTTCTTTTCCATCTCCAGTGAGTACGGCGGCTTGAACTAAGACGTCTTCTGTTTTAATGTCATTGTGCTTGCTGGCGTCAGTTGACAAGTCTTTACTGGTACTGAGAATCTGAGCATCGAAAGACAAAGATTTTTTCAGTAAAAGTTTTTGAGATCTGATGTATCTTTTCTTGCTGTAAGATACAGGAGTATCAGAGTCAGTATTAGTGTCTAATTTGTCGGCTCTTTTTCTCTTTGAGCTAAGTTCTGAATTGAACAGACTCAGTGTCGGTGAATCGTCAAATGCATTAAAGTCCATACCAAGTCCGGAATCTTCGTCGAACAAGCTTTTTATAAAGTCTGGAGTTCTTGGAACTTTGTGGTGACAGTTATCTCCGGTTAAACAATCCATCTCATTTACTGAAATAAAGAAAAACAATAAATATTTTTTTTCTACAATTGAATAGGTTTTATTTACTTGTAGGTGGCCTGAACAATCAATGTAAAAATACGAACTAGTTTCATATTTTTCATGTCGGGGCCTTTTATAGCCGACTATACGGTATGGGTTTTTCTCATTGTTGTATGCCGTACGGTTTCCTATAATTGCTTACATCCACTTCATTTTAACTTTGATGGATAGTTGTCTCATTGGCAATCATACCACATCTCCGTTTTTATAGTTAGTAGTTTTAATGGGGAAATCTCTTCATACGATCCTCAATGGAACAGTTTGTGATTGAATTTTATTTTAAGTGTAATTATAAATGCTTTTGTTGAGTTCAAACACATTGATTGATTGATTGATTGATTGATTGATTGGTGTTTAACGCCACTTTCAACACTATTGTGCTATTTCGTGGCGGTCAGTTGTTATTGGTGGAGTAAGCCGGAGTGCCCGGAGAGAACCAGAGTTCAAACACATATTGCAACTCAAACAATGCACGTCGTCTTTTTTTTACATTTAATTTTCGTTTCAAGTAATTTACTTCAGTTAGCCTTTTGGATTTCTCTTTCTAGTTTTATTTCAGATTTCCTTTTTTCAGTATTACATGTCTTGCGGTGCGTCTTGGTATTTTTTTATATCGTGGTTGATGGTATGGTAAAACGGTGACCTGCAATGTTATAGTTTTCGTCTTAGTTCAGTTAAAGTTGTGTTGCTGTGTATATGGAAATATACGGTGTGCAAGTAGAAAAGCGTTAATATGAAAATGAAAGTGTTGTGTTATATCAACGAAGCTTTTTTTCATCGATGAATGTTTCTCGATTGCGTCGTTGCAGATACTGTACAAAAAAAAGTCATGCTTAATAATAAATAATATTATTATTACCAGAGACATATATAGTACCTTATATTTAAATAAACTTAAAAATATTTGAATTGATTATCATTGTTTAATAAGTAAACTTACTTTTTTCGAACATTTTAATTGTGACCAGACAGTATTAGTAATGACAGATGTCAGACAGAAAATGACTACAAATTGTAATCGCCAACTATTTATATTCTGAGCCGAAAATAATCATATTCTTCATCTCAATTACATCTTAACATTTGTAATACCTTTTATTAGATATAATTATGATTAATTATATTGTATATTCCATTGTCATACAGGTAGATTTGTGTGATACCAAGAAATAACCGAAATAATGTTGTAAAATATTGTAAACGAACGGTAAATCACATAATTGACGTCTGCAGGGTGTACATTTCAAGATGCTTCACCTTAAAATGTCTTTAAAGTTAATCTTTTAAATATTAGAACCATAGGGTTAGGAAATTTGTATCTACAAATATCATAAAAGTCAGTTATCTGCGATAATCTGTTTTATTTATATTGTGTTTAATGATTGGATCTCTGAAATCTTTAACTTTAAGATTAATATCTACCTAAGATTAGTCATTAACTTCAAGGTAGCAAGAGTATATTTGCATCGAGTCTTAAAAACTTTTGTCTTTACGAGGTAGTTGCATTCAGTCTAAGAATATAAGATGAATTTAAGATGTGTAATGTCATACAATTGTGCAGATGTAAAAATGTCATTATACAAAGTGGATGTAAGAGAAAAGACATTACAATGGAAAAAAACAACAGGAATAACAATAATCATAATTATGATTAATATAATTATTTTAGCAGTTATCATAAAATTCTGCCCCTTTTCAAATGTATAAATTTATATCAATACTTTTTCGTGTTCGATTATAATAAAAATAAGGAGATGTGGTATGATTGCCAATGAGACAACTATTCACCAAAGTTCAAATGAAGTGGATGTAAGCAATTATAGTTAACCGTACGGTCTTCAACAATGAGAGAAACCCATACCGTATAGTCTGCTAAAAAGGCCCCCACATGAAAAATATGGAGAAAAAAAATGGTTTTAAAAGAAAATTTATTGATAAAACTTACTTTGTGAAAAATTGATAATAACGAATAAAATTTCCCGTCTTTCTTTAAAAACTTGCTTTTCTCGTACATGAATTGATTTCTTCTATTTCAATTCTCTATGAACAAATGATAAAATATTAGAAAATTCTGCAATATTTATAATATTTCAAATGCCAAATTATAAAAGGTGAGAAAATAAAAAAGACAAGTACTTAACGAGTTGTAAGTATTTTACTTAATAGGTACTTGGTATTGTTAAGAGCAGACACATGCAATTTCGATGTTGTTTTAGTCAAGTTAATTGTTACTACATGTGTGTTAATTACGATTAGGGAGTAAGTTCTTCTACTCTCTGCCCATTATTCAAGTAATTTTAATTTGTTTATTTTTTCAACATTTTTGAAAATTTCATAAAAATAATTCAATATCGTTAATTACACAAAATCATTTTGAAAGCATAATTATTTTAAATGGAAACGATTAGTTTACGGAGGGATTTAAAAAAAAGTAAATATAAAACCCTAAATTTTACAAGGCTTGTGTGTTAGGGAGGAATTTCCCAAAATTCGTGTTTTTCTGAAATTCTCTTAATAAATACTTAATTGATCATTTGAGGGACGTGAATGAAAGAAGAAATGGCATTAATCTGCAACTTTATTACAGCTTGTCCGAGACAGCCCTGACGTCTGACGGTATTTCTTAGGACTTGCAGGGGCCGTGAGGACGCGAGAGCAATAGCGGACTATACATTACAACTGTGATATGGTCAGAATAATACTTAAGTGTCACACCATTTGAAAAAAACTCTGGATTTTTATTTTTCTCTGAAATGTATTTGAGAAAAAGAACAGTATACTTAGTTATACCGTATTAATTAATGTATTTTGAGGCACTAGCGATATTTTGTAACATTGTCCCTCAGCGTACTCGTGCAATAGTTTGAAAATATTTAAATTATGTACCCATACATAAGTATTCTTCATTCTAGGCTTTGAAAGAAGAGGTTGATAAAATATTTAAGTTTTGTTTCATACAAACAAATGGCAATCGCAAGTACTAATATCTTTTCTTAGCAAGGCAGACATTATACTTTGCAAAAATAAAATTCTGATTTAAATAAAATGTTTTCTGAAACAGACACCATCAAAATGCTCGTTTATTATTGGACAACATATTGGTAACGTTCGAAGAGCGTGTTATTCAACAATCAAATGTTTTTCGATACTAGGCGTGCTCTTTTTCATGCAGCGGTGTTTTTATGCTTATTATGAGAAACACTTCATTGAGGACCTTTTCAAGTACAATTAAGTGAAGCTGACATTGACCTTTATTCTACACGATCCGCTAAATACATGTAGATGATGTCATTTCATCGAATAATTCATTGTAAAGTGAATAAATTTGTTGTCTATCCCATTGACTTGAAATAAACGACACCATATATACATTTGATATGAAAATAAGAAGATATGGTATGCTGGACATTGAGACAATTCTCCACTAAAGAACAAATGACGTAGATTGTTCGCAACGATAGGACACCGTACGTCCTTCAACAAAGAGCAAAATTAAACCCATACCGCATAGCAACCCTCCCCTAACCAGAGGCAGTGGGGTAACAGCACAATATACAAAAACCAATAACGAGTATAATCAAAGTACTGAAGTACTGAACATCGGATGACCACAAGTTCTTGAGGATGGTCAAAAGCACTTGTCTCAGAAAAAAACAACATATCTCTTTACCTAAAACTGAGGTTAATGTACAGAGATATATTTTTTTCTGAGACAAGTTCGTGCGTGGATGATGAATAAATGACAGGAAATTCAACTTCACCGTAATAACTATTATATTGTAGTGATACAAATCAGTATACACTGAGTTGTTGTTTATATTATATTAAAATAACAGTTACATATATATATATGATTTGAATCCATTTGTATATCATTCTATTCTACTATTCTAAAAATAGTGCAATGCAAGTGCTTGGTGGACACTTTTCTGTAAAAATTCGATTTTTCTAAGATTGGATACGAGTAGGCATTCATATTTTCCCGCAAAATCAATTACAGAGTTACCGGTCCTTGACGGTATTTTCACAAAACGTTCTTTGAGATATTCTTCCGCATGCTTTAACACAATTTTTCGGTACGTGTGCATTGATATTATCAATGATTTTTTACTTATATATATATATCTAACTACAAAACATTTTCATATTATTAATTTATGTTGTAAACAAAAATATTTTTATCAGTATTCATTGAAGAGATGTATTTATATCAAACGATAAGGAATGTTATTTTGCACTCGTTTATGTGCGCGTATTTATCATGTTTATAGATCGGTTACAAACCCAAAACTAATTTACATAATGGAAATCTAGGCGATAGCAATACATCGGGATGACCTCAAGGTCATCGCGATGTAAAAATCAGTTGAAAAGCGATTAACTCATCATATTTAATGTCTGCTCCATATATATGACTTAAATCTACAAGTTGACAATTATAGGGTCAGTTGGGAATTAAACTTTACAACAAAATAGTTAATTTTTCGATGAGTATCTATAAAATGTCTTTTAAAGTTCCAACACATTTGTGTTACTAGTTTCGGATTTTTTTTGGTATGAAAATTAATAATGTTCATAGTACAGTATTCAATAATAATAAAAAAAAACCATCATATTTATCACTGGGCTCTATTTCCCTTTGGTGTATTCTAATTTACTTGGGGTCTTTATCCGTGAATTGAATATGCATGAAGTCTTTGTCACTGGACATTTAAGCAAACAATAATCGAAACTTCTCCGTTGATTTGATAATGGGGAAAAGTCAACCAAAAAAGCTTTCTATACAATTGTTTTACATAAAAGGGAAGATTTTAGTAGTTGATTGTTGATTTTATTCATGCTTAACGTCCAGTGGAAACTATTTCTTCCATAATCAGAACGAGAATACAATTAAACTATACATAGACAAATAAATCCTGCATAGTGGATGCATTGATCGGATTGTTGGAAGGGAAATCTGGACTGACATCATTAGGGATATAATAGAACATGTGTGTATCTTGTTGAACAGGGGCAACAGTCAAACTTGGTTGTCAATTTTCATCTTCGACTAATACATGAAAGGACACTTTATTACGTGTAAGTTACGATCTACTCTACATAAACCAAATCATGATATCGTCCGTAAAACATTCGAAGGGAAGACTTCAACTTTAACTTTAAGACACCTTGAATAGCTTTTTATAGTACAACTGTATCAACTGTTCTCTTTCCCAAATATATTTTCGAAAAGAAAATACTAGAAATCCAGTATTTTTTCAAATGGTGTGGCATTTAAGTATTATTTGATCATAAAGTTGTAATGTAGTCTTGTATCTTACTATATCGTATGGGCTTTTGCTCATTATTGAAGGCAGTACGGTGACCTATAGTTGTTAATTTCTACGTCATTTGGTCTCTGGTGGAGAGTTGTTTCATTGGCAATAATACCACATCTTCTTATTTGTATATTGTCAGTCTTATAAAAGGCCGCTAGATGTCGTAGCAATCTGAGAATAGTAACTTTTGTAATAAAGTCTCAGAGAAATAAAGCTTATTTTTTCATTGTCATTCAAATAATCAATTAAACATATCTTTTTTCAAATAGTTTTAGAAAAAAACACGGAATTTTGGAAATTTCCCCATCACCAACAACAATTGTTAAACTACTCTCCCCCCTTTTTTATTAATATTTTAGAATAACTGCATTGATTTTTGTCAAGAATTCTAAGCATGTCGACTTGAACATTTTTTTCTTGCATCCCACCAACACACGCACTCATCATTTCTATGTCAACTTTCATTCAAAAGAGCCTCTGAAAATACTATATGAGTTTTGTGTAATTGGAGATTTTTTTTTATACAGATTTAATATAATTATTTTTTCAATAATTCAACAATGTGAAATTTAAAAAAAAAAAAAAAAATAATTAAAATTGAATAATGGACAAAAAGAAAATAACAGAACTTACTCCCTAATTGTAATTAACACGCTTGTAATAACAATTAACAAGAATAAAACAACATCGAAATTGCATGTGTCTGCTCTTAACAATACCAAGTACTTGTTAAGTAAAATACTTAAAACTCGTTAAGTACTTGTCTTTTATTTTCTCACCTTTTATAATTTGACGTTTGAAATATTATAAATATTGCAGAGTTTTCTAATATTTTATCATTCTTTCTCTTTGAATTAAAACAAAATAAATTCATGATATACGCAAAAAGCTAGTTTTTGGAAAAAAAAGAAGGGAATATTTTTTTTTACCACGTAAGTACTATCTTATTATGAGACAAATAATAATTTCACATGAATAGTTATATAGAGTCTTTTATTTTTCTAAATCAGAAATACAACCAAATCTTGTGGCCACCGCCATTTTCACCAGACGATAACTAGTTATGTCTTTCACGTGCAAATAAATGTCACGTGCAAATAAATGCACGCCAAATTTGAAAGTGTTATTTTACTACGTGCACATTGCCGGTTATTTTGCTTATGCACACTTTTCCGCTGGAAAAAGGAGTAATTTTTCCTACGTTCACTTTCTTCAAACAGTTATTTTTTGACTACGCGCCGTCAAAAAGATTATTTTTGGTGATTATTTTTTTAATATTTCTTTTAAATGTATAGAAAAGTAAAATAATACGCTTAATTGATTATAATAGTCATTACGTCTCAATGCGATGTATCAACGCTGCCTTAAACAGAATAGTGACCATCTTTAATGAGGATGAAAATCTGATTTTTTTTCATCAGTTAAAGGTTCAAATGTTGATGAAAATGTTAATTTAAGTTGACGAGATACACTCGTGACGCCAGCAAACACACAATAGATAAATAAAACATTAAAAAAAGGGGGACGACCATTTAATATTCTGAGGATGGTGGTTGGAGCAGGAGGATTTTGTGCTGATTGACTGTTTATTTTCATATGTTGCTATGCACGCTTATTTTTTCCGCAGCTTCGCCGCGCGAATAATTATTTTTACTTTTGTGCACAACTGTTTCCTGCATTTTGTGTTGCAGAATATTTGCATCCTGTGTTTTGTTATGTTATTTATTTTCAGCCTCTACCAGACCAGGCCCAGATAATCGTTTTCAAAATACTCCTGACCCCCCCCCCCCCCCCCCCTAAAACAAATAAAAATTTAAAAAAAAATAAAAAAACAACCAACAAACCAAACAACCAAAAAACAAGCAAAAACAAACAAACAAAGCAAAACAAAATTAAATCGAAAATAAATAAATAAATCGATAAAATAAAATTTTAAAAAATCAACTGGTCGTCTCCTAATGAGATCGTCTGTAGATTTCGGAGATCCAATCATCAAACATATTATAAACGAAACAGATTATTGCAGATAACTATCTTTTATGATATTTCATGTATAATAAATAAATTTCCTAACCCTATGGTTCTAATATTTAAAAGATTAACTTTAATGCAATCTTAAAGTGAAACATCTGGAAATGTACACTCTGCAGACGTTAACTAAGGTATTTACCGTTCGTTTACAATATTTTACAACATAATTTCTTTGTATCACAAAAATCTACCTGTATGACAATGGAATATACAATATAATTAGTCATAATTATATCTAATAAAGGGTAATACAAATGTTTAGATGTAATTGAGATGAAGAATATGATTATTTTCCGCTTATTAAACAGTTGGCGATTACAACAGTGGTCATTTTCTGTCTGACATCTGCCAATACTAATACTGTCTGGTCACAATTAAAATGTTCGAAAAAAGTAAGTATACATGTATTAATGAAAAATTAATAATTATTTTCAAAATATTTTATGTATTTCAGTTATATGTAATAAGGGTATGATCCATAATACAATTATGCATGAGCAGACTATACGGCATGGGTTTTTCTCATTGTCAAAAACTGTTTGGTATAATAGTTGCTTACATCAAAGCCATCTGGACTGTGGCGGTCAGTTGTCTCGTTGGCACTTACATCACATCTCCTTATATTTTAAACTGCTTTTGTAATCTGGTAAGAAAATTGCGTTAATATAGTAGTTTTTTTTTCAATTTTAAAGCTTTTGATGCTTACACACTATTGACGTTAATAACGTAAGTTCAGCGGCATTGTTTTTAAAAATCAAAACTTTCGTGCGCTATACTCGAGTTTCCGGACAAACATTCATCATGAACGCTCGAAACTTACCGAGTATAGAAAACCAAAAATATCATAAAAGTTTGAGAGCGCAAAAACCCACTTTACGTCCAAACACAAATTATTTACAGTATAGTAAGGTATTACCATATAAATATAAAAGATATAATCATATACAGTATCGGATAGAAACATTATTTGTACCCGGCTAGAATCATTAGGAAAAGGGTCGACATGTCTAGTAATTCTATTTGTATCTCGTGCTAATATGTTTTTATATTCCGAACATTAAATTTTTATAATTATTCAATTATTTGAATGATTTCCAGGCAATCTACAAATAAACAAAAACTTTGCAGAAAAAATATTTTCATTGTTTTTCTTTATTTCAGTAACCGAGATGGATTGTTCAACCGGAGATAACTGTCGTAAAATTCCCAAAACTCCAGACTTTATAAAAAGCTTGTTCGACGAAGATTCCGGACTTGGTATGGACTTTTCTGAATTTGACGACTCACCAACACTAAGTTTGTTTAAATCAGACTTTAGCTCAAAGAGAAAAAGAGCCGACAAATTTGACAACAATACTGACTGTGATACCCCTGTATCTTATAGCAAGAAAAGGTACATCAGATCTCAAAAACTATTACTGAAAAAATCTTTGTCGTTTGATGCACAGATTCTCAGTACCAATAAAAACTTGTCCGTTGACGCCATCAAGCACAACTTCATTAAAACAGAAGACGTCGTAGTTCAAGGCGCCGTACTCACTGGAGATGGAAAGGGAGAATGTTGTTTACCAACCATTCAGGGGCACTGCCATGACCTAAGTTACATAACTCCAGCCACATTGAATCATGTTTTAAACGGTAAATACGATGATACAATTGGAAGCGTTCGTATAATTGACAGTAGATACTCGTATGAGTTTGAAGGTGGTCACCAGGCGCTGAAAATATTCATAACAAGGACGATATTTTAGAACTATTAAAAAATCCAAATACATCCCGCTCAGATGGAAAGCGTGACATAATTATTTTCCATTGTGAGTTTTCTTCTGAGAGAGGACCAAAAATGTGCCGCTTTCTTCGTAACCATGACAGAGAATTAAATGCTGACAATTATCCTTCCTTGTATTTTCCTGAACTTTATATTCTAAAGGGAGGATACAAAGATTTTTATGGAAGTTATAAGACATTATGTACTCCAATGGATTACGTTCCAATGTTGAGCAAAGATCACAAAGATGACTTGCGTCATTTCCGGACCAAATCAAAATCATGGTATGCTGGCCAAAAACGACTGAAATCATCCTTCGGTCGTTTGTTTTATTGACATAATTAATTACATGTCATAGTGCTATATCAGTATTTATTTGCAACAATTGTATATAACATTAAATGATATCATATTTTATTATTGTGCGTGTTCATATTCAATCATTAGAAAGTCGATAGAAAATTCGGATGTAATAGTGAAATAAAAGTTTTCTTGCCAATCTTTTGAAATAGATTGAAGACCAAATGTATCTCCTAATTTTTTCTTGAGAGTGTTTTTGTCAGCAATCTTTTTGAACGTGTTTACATTACAGAAACCCATTTAGGACCTCTAAAAATATATTTGTGATCGAAATCACGAATTTAAATCGATATCACAAATTGTGATAACGGATCAAATTCGTGATAACGAATTTATGGATTTTGTTATCACGAATTTTATTCGTTGTCACGAGTAATACAAGTTGTTATAACGATTTTAAACCTATATCACGAATTACAAAAATCTGTGATAACGAGTTCAATTAGTAATCACAAATTTGTGATAACAAATGGCACACATTTACATTTGCGATAACGAATTTAATCAGTGATATCATGTTTTTAATTCGTTATTACGAATTACAAAAACTATTATAAATAATTCCATAAAACCGTGATTACGAATTAAATCTGTTATAACCAATTCTACAATTCGTGATAACGTTTTTAACTCGTGATATCGAATTCCCAAAAAACATTTTGGGAGGTCCTAAATGGGCTTCCGTAATACATCAACCGAAAATCAAGTAAAATACATGCACAGTATTTAACATACAAAAAGACGAGAAAGTGAATCTTTGGAGGTCATCGTATCACCTTCTTCAATGAGCATAAACCACACCACAAGACATGTCATACGTGTACATGGCACTGAAAAAACCCAAAATGTGGAACAATTGAAAAAGAGAAAAATAGGGATATAACTTCATTAAAAATAACGAAATACGACAACTAAATGTTACAGCAAGACAACGACTACCTGCTGGTTTGATTGATTGTTGGTTGCTTAACGTACAGTGACAAATATTTCATGCATGTTCAGGACGAATCTGCTGGTTTGCAATAAGAGTATAAGTATTAGGAGATATTAACCATTTACCTTTTGCTACTTTTGTCGTTAGTTTGGTATTTTATTGTCGTTTACGCTTCGCGATGACATCATATACATATACTCGTATACGTTTACAAATGTATAAATGTATCTCAAAAGTAAAGGAAAGGAATTTTTATAACACAAAATCACCATGCCATGGCATACAAGTATATTTGTGTGATACCAAAAAAATATGTTGTAAAATATTGTGAACGAACGGTAAATCGGATAATTGACGTCTGCAGGGTGTACATTTCAAGATGTTTTACCTTAAAATGTCTTTAAAGTTAATCTTTTAAATATAAGAACCATAGGGTTTGGAAATTTGTATCTACAAATATCATAAAAGTCAGTTATCTGAGATAATCTGTTTTATTTATATTATGTTTGATGATTGGATCTCCGAAATCTACAGTCGCTGAAATTCTGATGATTTTTGTTTATTATGTCAAAATCAAGCTGGTTTCAGAGAAGGTTATTCAACTACAGATTACTTATTTGTTATTTACATGCTTATTAGTATCATGAAAAATAAGAAAAAGAAACTATTCTGTGCATTCGTTGATTTTGCTAAAGCCTTTGGTACTGTTTGGAGAGAGGGTCTCTGGCATAAATTACTTATAAATGATATTAACGGTAAAATGTATAACGTAATTTTTAATATGTACACTGGTATTAAATCTCGCATTGTATATAAAGGTGAAATGTCAGAATACTTTACATGCAATATTGGTGTAAGACAGGGTGAAAATATGTCTCCTTTTTTATTTTCGTTATATTTGAACGATCTTCAGCAGTTTATTGAAGAAAAAAATGTATGTGGTTTAAATTTTATTACTGATGAAATAGAGGATGAGTTTGATATCTACCTAAAACTTTTTGTGTTATGAATTCCTTTCCTTTACTTTTGAGATACATTTTTACATTTGTACGCAGATGATACAGTGTTATTTTCTGATAATGCATCTGATCTACAGTTGCAATTAGACATATTCCATGATTATTGCAGAACCTGGAAATTGAAAGTAAACACTAGTAAATCTAAGATTATAATTTTTTCTAGTGGTAGATTACCCAAAAATATTAATTTTATATATGATGGAAATGCATTGGAGATAGTTAATGATCTGACATACCTTGGGTTGAATTTTTCAAGAACAGGTAGCTTTATGAGTGCCAAGAACATTTTAGTTCGAAAAGCAAATATAGCAATGTATGAAGTATTGAAAAAGGGGAGGTTGCACAACTTGTCAGTGAAATCTCAATATGATCTATTTGACAAAATTGTGAAGCCAATCCTACTATATGGATGCGAGATTTTGGGTTTCAGTAATACTGATATTATAGAAAGAGTGCACTTAAAATTTTGTAAGCTATTACTAAACCTTAAGAAGTCGACACATAATTTTATGATTTATGGTGAACTTGGTATTTATCCCATGTCTTTATATATACAGCTGCGTATGGTTAATTTTTGGTCAAAAATGGTAATTGGGAATGATAACAGGATTGCTAAAATATTATACAGATACATGTTCTTGAAGAATTCTGACAACTAATTTAGGTCAGATTGGTTGAAATACGTTAAAGATACATTAGATAGATGTGGATACAGCAATATATGGTTGTCACAAGGAAATTTTAATCCTAAATGGTTGGGTATTAGTTTAAAACAAAGGTTATTTGATCAGTTTCAACAGAAATGGAGAGCAGATATTGACTATTCATCAAAAGGTTTGGCCTACAAATTGTTTAAACAAAAATTTGAATATGAAGAATATCTGAATATTTTAAGTGATAAAGATATAATAAAATATTGTAGATTTAGAACGGGAAACCACAAGTTACCCATCGAAACTGGTAGATGGAATAAAATTGAACGTAACTATAGATATTGTGATTTATGTCATTGTAACGAGATTGGGGATGAATTTCATTACATTTTGCAGTGTAGTTCTTTGACAAACTTTCGAGCGCAATATTTGGATACTTTTTTCTTGCACAGAAGTAATATACTCAAGTTTGGAAAACTATTTCAGTTAAAATTAAAAAATAAGTTAAAAAAGCTGTGCAAATTTATCAGGGTTATAACTTTTCAAGCAAGTCTTCCTGGTTAATCACCACTCTTCGCCACTACTGTGTTATTTTGTTTTATTTTATTTTTTCTTCTCATCTTGTCATGTGTGTTTATGTTATGTTATAACTTTTGATGAACTTCTTTGTATCATTGTAGCTATATGGTGTTTGAGAAATAAAGAATCTTGAATCTTTCATTAATTTGATTTAACTAATTATTCAATTTGACCTTTAACGGGCATTGATAACAGCCGAAACAACTCTAGTTAATCTCCTCGACTTAATTTTAAAAAAATGCACATATAAACAGTAATAATTGACATTTTCGTCAGCATTTAAACCTTTTATTTTAAAAAAGAAATTTCAAGAAATAAAAAAAAAATACTAAACATTAACTTTAAGATTAATATCTTCCTAAGATTAGTCATTGACTTCAAGGTAACAAGAGTATAGTATTACACTTGTTTCTGTAGCTTAGATATTTGCATCGAGTCTTAAAAACTTTTGTCTTTACGAGGTAGTTGCAATCAGTCTAAGAATATAAGATGAATTTAAGTTGAAGGAAGAAAAACATGTGTAATGTCATACAATTGTGCAGATGTAAAAATGTCATTATACAAAGTGGATGTAAGAGAAAAGACATTACAATGGGAAAAAACAACAGAAATAACAATAATCATAATTATGATTAATATAATTATTTTAGAAGTTTTCATAAAATTTTGCCCTTTTTCAAATGCATAAATTTATATCAATACTTTTTCGTGTTCGATAATTATAAAGATAAGGAGATGTAGAATGATTGCCAATGAGACAACTATTCACCAAAGTTCAAATGAAGTGGATGTTAGCAATACTAGTTAACCGTACGGTCTTCAACAATGAGAAAATCCCATACCGTATAGTCTGCTAAAAAGGCCCCGACATGAAAAATATGAAAGGAAAAATGGTTTCAAAAGAAAATTTAATGATAAAACTTACTTTGTGAAAAATTGATAATAACGAATAAAATTTACCGTCTTTTTTTTAAAAACTTGCTCTTTTCGCATATGAATTTATTTCTCCTATTTCAATCCTCTAAGAACAAATGATGAAATATTAGAAAATTCTGCAATATTTATAATATTTCAAATGCCAAATTATAAAAGGTGAGAAAATAAAAAAGACAAGTACTTAACGAGTTGTAAGTTTCTTACTTAATAGGTACTTGGTATTGTTAAGAGCAGACACATGCAATTTCGATGTTGTTTTAGTCAAGTTAATTGTTACTACATGTGTGTTAATTACAATTAGGGAGTAAGTTCTTCTACTCTCTGCCCATTATTCAAGTGATTTTAATTTGTTTATTTTTTCAACATTTGTGAAAATTATTTTATAAAAATAATTCAATATCGTTATTTACACAAAATTATTTTGAAAGCATAATTATTTTAAATGGAAACGATGAGTTTGCGTGTTATTGCCGAGGGATTTAAAAAAATTTAAATATAATACCCTAAATTTTACAAGGTTTGTGTGTTAGGGAGGAATTTCCCAAAATCCGTGTTTTTCTGAAATTCTCTAAATAAATACTTAATTGATCATTTGAGGGACAATGAAAGAAGAAATGGCATTAATCTGCAACTTTATTACAGCTTGTCCGAGACAGCCCTGACGTCAGACGGTATTTCTTAGGACTTGATGGGGCCGTGGGGACGTGAGAGCTATAGCAGACTACATTACAACTATGATATGATCAGAATAATATTTAAATGCCACATCATTTGAAAAACCCTGGATTCTTTTTTTTCTCTGAAATGTATTTGAGAAAAGAAAACAGTTTACTTAGTTATACAGTATTAATTAATGTATTTTGAGGCACTAGCGATATTTTGTAACATTGTCCCTCAGTGTACTCGTCCAATAGTTTGAAAACATTTAAATTATGTACCCATACATAAGTATTCTTCATTCTAGGCTTTGAAAGAAGAGATTGATAAAATATTTAAGTTTTGTTTCATACAAACAAATGGCAATCGCAAGTACTAATATCTTTTCTTTCCAAGGCAGACATTATACTTTGCAAAAATAAAATTCTGATTTAAACAAAAAGTTTTCTGAAACAGACACCATCAAAATGCTCGTTTATAATTATTGACAACATATTGGTAACGTTCGAAGAACGTCTTATTCAACAATCAAATGTTTTTCGATACTGGGCGTGCTCTTTTTCATGCAGCGGTGTTTTTATGCTTATTATGAGAAACACTTCATTGAGGATCTTTTCAAGTACAATTAAGTGAAGCTGACATTGACCTTTATTCTACACGATCCACTAAATACATGATGAGGATGTCATTTCATCGAATAATTCATTGTAAAGTGAATAAATTTGTTGTCTATCCCATTGACTTGAAATAAACGACACCATATATACATTTGATATGAAAATAAGAAGATATGGTATGCTGGACATTGAGACAATTCTCCACTAAAGAACAAATGACGTAGATTGTTCGCAACGATAGGACACCGTACGTCCTTCAACAAAGAGCAAAATTAAACCCATACCGCATAGCAACCCTCCCCTAACCAGAAGCAGTGGGGGTAACAGCACAATATACAAAAACCAATAACGAGTATAAAAATCAGTTGAAAAGCGATTAACTCATCATATTTAATGTCTGCTCCATATATATGACTTAAATCTACAAGTTGACAATTATAGGGTCAGTTGGGAATTAAACTTTACAACAAAATAGTTAATTTTTCGATGAGTATCTATAAAATGTCTTTTAAAGTTCCAACACATTTGTGTTACTAGTTTCGGATTTTTTTTGGTATGAAAATTAATAATGTTCATAGTACAGTATTCAATAATAATAAAAAAAAACCCATCATATTTATCACTGGGCTCTATTTCCCTTTGGTGTATTCTAATTTACTTGGGGTCTTTATCCGTGAATTGAATATGCATGAAGTCTTTGTCACTGGACATTAAGCAAACAATAATCGAAACTTCTCCGTTGATTTGATAATGGGGAAAAGTCAACCAAAAAAGCTTTCTATACAATTGTTTTATTGTCATTATATATAAAAGGGAAGATTTTAGTAGTTGATTGTTGATTTTATTCATGCTTAACGTCCAGTGGCAACTATTTCTTCCATAATCAGAACGAGAATACAATTAAACTATACATAGACAAATAAATCCTGCATAGTGGATGCATTGATCGGATTGTTGGAAGGGAAATCTGGACTGACATTAGGGATATAATAGAACATGTGTGTATCTTGTTGAACAGGGGCAACAGTCAAACTTGGTTGTCAATTTTCATCTTCGACTAATACATGAAAGGACACTTTATTACGTGTAAGTTACGATCTACTCTACATAAACCAAATCATGATATCGTCCGTAAAACATTCAAAGGGAAGACTTCAACTTTAACTTTAAGACACCTTGAATAGCTTTTTATAGTACAACTGTATCAACTGTTCTCTTTCCAAAATATATTTTCGAAAAGAAAATACTAGAAATCCAGTATTTTTTCAAATGGTGTGGCATTTAAGTATTATTTGATCATAAAGTTATAATGTAGTCTTGTATCTTACTATATCGTATGGGCTTTTGCTCATTATTGAAGGCAGTACGGTGACCTATAGTTGTTAATTTCTACGTCATTTGGTCTCTGGTGGAGAGTTGTTTCATTGGCAATAATACCACATCTTCTTATTTGTATATTGTCAGTCTTATAAAAGGCCGCTAGATGTCGTAGCAATCTGAGAATAGTAACTTTTGTAATAAAGTCTCAGAGAAATAAAGCTTATTCTTTCATTGTCATTCAAATAATCAATTAAACATATCTTTTTTCAAATAGTTTTAGAAAAAAACACGGAATTTTGGAAATTTCCCCATCACCCACAACAATTGTTAAACTACTCTCCCCCCTTTTTTATTAATATTTTAGAATAACTGCATTGATTTTTGTCAAGAATTCTAAGCATGTCGACTTGAACATTTTTTTCTTGCATCCCACCAACACACGCACTCATCATTTCTATGTCAACTTTCATTCAAAAGAGCCTCTGAAAATACTATATGAGTTTTGTGTAATTGAAAATTTAGTTTTATACAGATTTAATATAATTATTTTTTCAATAATAATTTTTATACAGATTTAATATAATTATTTTTTCAATAATTCAACAATGTGAGATTTAAAAAAAAAAAAAATAAAAAAATAAAATTGAATAATGGACAAAAAGAAAATAACAGAATTTACTCCCTAATTGTAATTAACACGCCTGTAATAACAATTTACAAGAATAAAACAACATCGAAATTGCATGTGTCTGCTCTTAACAATACCAAGTACTTGTTAAGTAAAATACTTAAAACTCGTTAAGTACTTGTCTTTTATTTTCTCACCTTTTATAATTTGACGTTTGAAATATTATAAATATTGCAGAGTTTTCTAATATTTTATCATTCTTTCTTTTTGAATTAAAACAAAATTAATTCATGATATACGCAAAAGCTAGTTTTTGGAAAAAAAAGAAGGGAATATTTTTTTTCACCACGTAAGTACTATCTTATTATGAGACAAATAATAATTTCACATGAATAGTTATATAGAGTCTTTTATTTTTCTAAATCAGAAATACAACCAAATCTTGTGGCCGCCGCCATTTTCACCAGACGATAACTAGTTATGTCTTTCACGTGCAATTAAATGTCACGTGCAAATAAATGCACGCCAAATTTGAAAGTGTTATTTTACTACGTGCACATTGCCGATTATTTTTGCTTATGCACACTTCTCCGCTGGAAAAAGGAGTAATTTTTCCTACGTTCACTTTCTTCAAACAGTTATTTTTTGACTACGCGCCGTCAAAAAGATTATTTTTGGTGATTATTTTTTTAATGTTTCTTTTAAATGTATAGAAAAGTAAAATAATACGCTTAATTGATTATAATAGTCATTACGTCTCAATGCGATGTATCAACGCTGCCTTAAACAGAATAGTGACCATCTTTAATGAGGATGAAAATCTGATTTTTTTTCGTCAGTTAAAGGTTCAAATGTTGATGAAAATGTTAATTTAAGTTGACGAGATACACTCGTGACGCCAGCAAACACACAATAGATAAATAAAACATTAAAAAAAGGGGGACGACCATTTAATATTCTGGGGATGGTGGTCAGAGCAGGAGGATTTTGTGCTGATTGACTGTTTATTTTCATATGTTGCTATGCACGCTTATTTTTTTCCGCAGCTTCGCCGCGCGAATAATTATTTTTACTTTTGTGCACAACTGTTTCCTGCATTTTGTGTTGCAGAATATTTGCATCCTGTGTTTTGTAATGTTATTTATTTTCAGCCTCTACCAGACCAGGCCCAGATAATCGTTTTCAAAATACTCCTGACCCCCCCCCCCCCCAAAAAATAAAAATTTTAAAAAAATTAAAAAAACAACCAACAAACCAAACAACCAAAAAACAAGCAAAAACAAACAAACAAAGCAAAACAAAATTAAATCGAAAATAAATAAATAAATCGATAAAATAAAATTAAAAAAAATCAACTGGTCGTCTCCTAATGAGATCGTCTGTAGATTTCGGAGATCCAATCATCAAACATATTATAAACGAAATAGATTATTGCAGATAACTATCTTTTATGATATATCATGTATAATAAACAAATTTCCTAACCCTATGGTTCTAATATTTAAAAGATTAACTTTAATGCAATCTTAAAGTGAAACATCTGGAAATGTACACTCTGCAGACGTTAACTAAGGTATTTACCGTTCGTTTACAATATTTTACAACATAATTTCTTTGTATCACAAAAATCTACCTGTATGACAATGGAATATACAATATAATTAGTCATAATTATATCTAATAAAGGGTAATACAAATGTTTAGATGTAATTGAGATGAAGAATATGATTATTTTCCGCTTATAAAACAGTTGGCGATTACAACAGTGGTCATTTTCTGTCTGACATCTGCCAATACTAATACTGTCTGGTCACAATTAAAATGTTCGAAAAAAGTAAGTATACATGTATTAATGAAAAATTAATAATCATTTTCAAAATATTTTCAATGTATTTCAGTTATATGTAATAAGGGTATGATCCATAATACAATTATGCATGGACAGACTATACGGCATGGGTTTTTCTCATTGTCAAAAGCTGTTTGGTATAATAGTTGCTTACATCAAAGCCATCTGGACTGTGGCGGTCAGTTGTCTCGTTGGCACTTACACCACATCTCCTTATATTTTAAACTGCTTTTGTAACCTGGTAAGAAAATTGCGTTAATATAGTAGTTTTTTTTTCAATTTTAAAGCTTTTGATGCTTACACACTATTGACGTTAATAACGTAAGTTCAGCGGCATTGTTTTTAAAAATCAAAACTTTCGTGCGCTATACTCGAGTTTCCGGACAAACATTCATCATGAACGCTCGAAACTTACCGAGTATAGAAAACCAAAAATATCTTAAAAGTTTGAGAGCGCAAAAACCCACTTTACGTCCAAACACAAATTATTTACAGTATAGTAAGGTATTACCATATAAATATAAAAGATATAATCATATACAGTATCGGATAGAAACCTTATTTGTACCCGGCTAGAATCATTAGGAAAAGGGTCCACATGTCTAGTAATTCTATTTGTATCTCGTGCTAATATGTTTTTATATTCCGAACATTAAATTTTTATAATTATTCAATTATTTGAATGATTTCCAGGCAATCTACAAATAAACAAAAACTTTGCAGAAAAAATATTTTCATTGTTTTTCTTTATTTCAGTAACCGAGATGGATTGTTCAACCGGAGATAACTGTCGTACAATTCCCAAAACTCCAGACTTTATAAAAAGCTTGTTCGACGAAGATTCCGGACTTGGTATGGACTTTTCTGAATTTGACGACTCACCAACACTAAATTTGTTTAAATCAGACTTTAGCTCAAAGAGAAAAAGAGCCGACAAATTTGACAACCATACTGACTGTGATACCCCTGTATCTTATAGCAAGAAAAGGTACATCAGATCTCAAAAACTATTACTGAAAAAATCTTTGTCGTTTGATGCACAGATTCTCAGTACCAATAAAAACTTGTCCGTTGACGCCATCAAGCACAACTTCATTAAAACAGAAGATGTCGTAGGTCAAGGCGCCGTACTCACTGGTGATGGAAAGGAAGAATGTTGTTTACCAACCATTCAGGGGCACTGCCATGACCTAAGATACATAACTCCAGCCACCATGAATCATGTTTTAAACGGTAAATACGATGATACAATTGGAAGCGTTCGTATAATTTCTAACCATGACAGAGAATTAAATGCTGACAATTATCCTTCCTTGTATTTTCCTGAACTTTATATTCTAAAGGGAGGATACAAAGATTTTTATGGAAGTTATAAGACATTATGTACTCCAATGGATTACGTTCCAATGTTGAGCAAAGATCACAAAGATGACTTGCGTCCGGACCAAATCTAATACTAATAGTCGAAAACTGAGCTAGCAAAACAATCCATTTAATGAAACACGCAGATCAAAACTATTTGCCTGGAAATGCAAATAATTATTGTACGCATCTATTTGCTATTTATCGTTATAAACAAGTTAGCAATGAATTTAGGACGAGAATATTTATATATGATATGCAGGTTGCTAACTTGTTTATAACGATAAATAGCAAATAGATGCGTACAATAATTATTTGCATTTCCAGGCAAATAGTTTTGATCTGCGTGTTTCATTAAATGGATTGTTTTGCTAGCTCAGTTTTCGACTATTAGTTTTCTTTTATTGTTGAAGGCTTCCAGTAGACACTCCGGTCTTCGGTAAGAAAACTGGCAATCCCAGTCAACTAAGATAGGAGTCGAGCGCATCCGCCTTAACAGGGTTGAATTTAAACCTTCATGCTTACTGGCTAATTGTTACTGTTAGATATGTATCCCCTAAAGAAAGGACGGTACCTAAAGATGAATTTATTCATAATTAACATTGACATTGTGTAAAAGAACATCATCATGTTGGTTACTAAAATATCTCTCACTTAATCATACTCGTTACTTTTAAGTCATATATGGTCCTTCTTAACCATACATTCTTAATTTTGTTGCGATAATTTGATAATTAGTACAATTATAAAGTATTTTGCTTTATAGAATTAATCTATATATCACACCGATCAATAAATGTACCCGTACTCATGCATAACGTGTCTTATTAACAAATAACATAAGATGTCGGTAAGAATTTCGTGCAGATTGTATCGTTGTTCACCGGGAGAAAAGCTGTAGTAAAAATACAACTCAATGTACAACAAAGTTGTGATAACACATGAAGGAAAACACAATAAAGGGTCGAATGGCATTCTCGGTTTTTTGAAAAATATAAAGCGTATGATATAAATAGGTGACTTACCTTGTGAATGTATAGCAATTCTTGATTGTTTATTACTTCTACTGCATACTCGGAAGTCGGATTAACGCACTTGTTTTCATATTATTTGTGTATGACTTAGTTGGATTGGTGGCCGTGGTTCAGTAAGGCAGCTTTGTTTAGGTTAAGACCCCTCTCCCCCCACCCGGATTAAGATGCTTGTATATTTGAAATGTTTTCACGCATAGATAGATATATATTTATACTATCAGTAGGACATTGTTTGTTTGATTATTAAGATTTATATGTATATATGATTTCTGATTTTGTTTTTCTATTTTGTAGGCTGTCGTGTACTACGCAGCGGTGTTGCCGATATCATGACATCGGGACTCAATATTTTGTTTTAATAAAATTTAACAGTAAGCTGCACATGCTGGCGAGCTATTCCTATGTAACAAATGTTTGTTTTTATTTTATAAATACTTTATATGCGTTTGAGGTGACGAATTAGAATATAAAGGAACACTTGAACTTAGAAAAATACATTTCATTTAAAAACCTCTCTGTAGATGAATATAACAAATACTGGAGTCCCTGGGCCCCTATTATAGAATAAATAATAAATGTCGAATTTTGATTGAAACACCACTAATAGATATTGCAAGAACAAATAAGATTCCAATGTTATAAGAAAATTATTTATTTTCAACCTATTGTTGCACCATCATATATTCAATTGTTGTTTAATTATTTAATACTTCCTTTGTGTGAATATGTCATTCTGTATACCTTTGTTCATACATGTTGTGCTAGTCTATTTGTTACAATAAAGAAAATTCATTATAAAAAAAAAACTTTAAATGTAAATCAATTAGTATTTTTTTTTTCTTTTTTCTGAAACAATTTATTTATTTTTCTTTCCAAATACTTATGGAATCAAACAATCTATTTGAAAAAAAACTCGACACGCACAATAATGGACGGCGGCTTATATATCAACTTTTTTGATACCGAAATGAAAACCTGTACAGATCCTTATAGGGATTTGTAAATGGAGATGCCTGTTTTTTCTTGGAGTGATTGTTTTCTATTAATGACGTCTTATGCTTACTCGCCAATAATTTAAAACCAAGACTTGCATTATAAAAAATGTCCAAAGAAACCTTGATTTTGTATTTTCTTAAATACAAGACAAAGATAAGGACTTAGATTCACCAAGTCATTAATTTCAATTAGAAAATAAGTATGTTGACCAATTTAAAGCGACAGTACGGACCATTTGCCCGTTTCCATGCGGGTTCCGTGTTTTTTTTCTCGCGTTCTTCTTCATCCACTCAACTTTTAATCACAGATGCAAATCGCTGTATATCATTTTAATTTTGTGTTTATTGTTATGTACAGAAATGAGACCGTTATTTTTCTCGTGTTTTTCGTGTTAAGGCCTTTTGTAGCTTAATTGCTATGCGATATTGGTTTTGCTTATTGTTGAAGGTCGTACGGGAATCTTTAGTTGCTGTCTGTTGGTCCCTGGTGGGTATTTGTCTGATTTGGCATCATACCACATCTTCTTATTATTATTTATCTTTATATGCATTAATGTCTGTAAGACTAACAGGTTTTACTACGAAATGTTTGTTTGGACTAATAAGAATGACCGTTTGATCGATTAATGAGCTGTCGGACTGAATCGAAGACCCCTTGAACAGGTGTACAAAATTTATTAAACTAATAAAAGAACGGATGCATGGTTGTGTGTAGCAATTGACTTTTCTAATGTTGTGTATTGTTAGCAGAACGGGGCCTCAGTGGCCGAGTGGTCGAGTGGTCTAAGTAGTCAAACTAGTTTAATTGCTTTTGGTTTGGGTTTTAATTGAATACATGTAACTGTTTGTTTGTGACACCAGGTACTGTCTGGTGAATTTTTCTTGTTCATATTTGAATAAAATTTTATCAAGAGAAAAAGTAGTCGAACTTCTGTATCACTAGCTTGTCAACTGAGGTTGTGAGTTCGAATTCCACACAAAGCTGGTACGCTCGACTCCAATCTTAATTGGCTATCATTGTTGTCCACACGGTTATGGGTATATCATTGTTGTCCACACGGTTATAAATATATGTTTTTATCATGAACACGCATGAAGTATTTGCAACTGGTCGTCGTTAGGCAAACTAAAATTGATGGATTGTTCATTGCTAAAGGCGAAGTATATGTAATTGTACGCCTCTAGTTGAATTCGGGACAAAAACGTGCGTCTTCAGTTACGCGAGTTATCTGCCTTAGACCAAGAAATGGAAAATAAGCTCACTATCCAGAAATGATTTCGTGTGGTTTATCATGAGTTCAAAAAAGTTTGCCTGTGTTATCTTTAGACTTCAAAGAAACGATCAGAATGACTCCAATCAGAAATCTAAGTTTCCTATTGTTGAGACTAGTTTAACTTTACCGTTTCAGACACACCACAGAGGTACACAATAAAACGTGTGTTTATATCATCGACCAGGTCAAAAACGTTATGAAATTGGTATTTCCTACTTGTCTTCTTTGCTAGCGACATTTAGGAGTAAGAGCAAAGACTGGTTGGCTCTGAGGCAGTAAAATGTGTCCAGGTAGAGTGACTTGTCTTCCTACAGACAGTTACCTAGTGAACTATAGTTAAAAATCTCAGCATGTCGGTCTAATACAGAGCAATATATTACGAACATGCTTTTAATTTGCAGCTGGACGTTTAACAGTCACTGATTAAAGATATTATTATTATTATTATTACTGATCTGCAACATCTATATCAAATTATATATAAATATTGTTTTGGTGAACATTAGTCTATGAAAGAGAAGTGTTGTTGGTTAATCAGAGAAAACCAAAATGGATTATATTTTATTCAAGCAGGAAACTTGCGCAATTTTTCATTCTTTAGGTTTTGACTCAATATTAAATCAACTCGAAACTGTCTTGGTTTATACATAAGTGACTTTGTTCTCTTGAAATAATTTGGCGTTGCCTGCAGGTCATCTAAAGATAACAAAAGACGATATTTCTGTCATTATTAAACCCAATGACTTCTACAGTGCTGTGTCATTCACATTTATTTTTATTGTGGAAAATACATCAATAGCAATTCGATTCTTTTTTTATCCCTCTCAAAAATAGCGATATAGTCCTAATGAAATTTTTTCAAAACATGCAAGCAAAATAAATAAATAAAAAATCAAAAAAAATATTTTTGTTTTAGAGAAATGAGAGAAAATGCAAATTATATGATTAACCTTACTGCTTTGAATTATATGAGACGCATGAAACCGGTCATATTTACTCAGATTTGTTCGTCAAAGTTCATCAAACATCTTATTAATTTGCCTGTTTAAAATTTTGCATTTTTAGTTACCTTCAATAAAAAATGTTCCTCGAATAGTAATCAAACAAGCTGCTCTTGAATGGTAAACATATCCTGCAATAGAAGATATAAGTTGCCATGGAAGGGTGCCAGTTGATTATAGTTCTGTTATATTGACAAAAATTGATGAGCAACCCAATCAGACATAACAGGTTAATGTGACCATAATTGGGATTCAGCAAGCAGCCAAAACTGTGTGAACAGACATAACAGATATACACCACAACTGACTAAAAAATTCAAACAAACATACAAATTAATTTTTGAAAGACGCAAACAAAAAAGGTGTAGATAGTAAATTTGACAAAGCCTTTTATTGTAGAAATAATATCGGTAAGAACTTATGAAAGATGTTTAGTCGTACATTTAGACGACCAGGCTACATATTGTCTTTATAAGGATTTTTGTGAAGTTAAGGTATTCAGTATAACGATGAGGGATTTTCATTGTCCTTTTTTATGTTAATACCAAAGTAGAGAAGGACGGATTTGTGATTCTCTAAAATCTATTCTTTCGTGAATGATTTAGGTGTTTATGTATATGTGGTTAACTCGAAGTTCTTTAGTAAAACATTCCAAATGTGTTTTTTTTTCAATAATTAACAATATCATTTTTAGGTTTTGTCTGTTGGAACAACAGCATATTTGTAATAAAGGGAGGATTAACCATTCAAAACCTAAGGTTTTTTTGAAAGGGTCAGAGACCCGTGAGCTCATTGTACATCGAATATTATGAATACACTTCTGAAGGCAGCAATGAATGGAGATTTAAGGAGACCTTTCGAAATTAAGAACGTATGGACACTCTTCTTCCCTGATTTAAAATTTAAATGATTGTCATTGACGATTTTTTAAAACATAACACAACTGTGTGCCTTGCATTTTTTCAGAGATCAAATGAAAAATCCCGCCATTATGGGACATCCTCTTTCATTTATAAAATTCACCCCTAAAAAGTATAAACAAGGTAAACATTTGATGTGAAAGTGGTCATCGATCGTCCATTCATATTTATATGTGAACACTTACTATATTTTTCGTGTACATTCTATATTAGTCAAACCAACAAATTGATTTTCCCCATATTTAAAATTGATGAAATCGTACCGCATAATCCGAGAAGTTTTGCACATAGCATTAAGGTGTTGTCCTTTTTTGACAATACACTACATAATTAGATACATCTAAAATACATATATTTGGGTTTCATCTTTCCTGTTAATCCCCTCTTACTAAAAAAATGTACGACTCGATTGTTATAGTTAGATAAAAATGTGACAACAGAATACTTACAATACCTAAGTGGCATGCAGATTCATCTAGACCTTTTCTACAAAATCTTTGTTATTATCATCAATTATAACATGTATTATAATAGTTATATTCAGACATTTTTCTTGCGCTACTAAAGGTTAACAGATTTTATTCGTTTGATTTTCACAAACAATTACAAGCTGTTTAACATAAAACATGTTACACAATATACATGGATACTATCGATCAGCGTTAAACATAATAATTATATGCATAAAATGCAGCTGGTTCGGATTTAAACATATGTCATTTTAACATCTATCACATTTGAAGGAAGTACACTCGTTTTTTCTTATTGAGGTATCTCAAATTTAAAGGGGAAATTTCAATGTTGATAATGCTAAGAAAATAAGAAAAAATGTAAGAAATGTTGGGAGAAAGAATACATTATTCCATCAATGTATACTATTGTTTTTTCCTCTTTCGTACATATACCAAACGGTGTCTCTGATCTGAACACATTGGTTCATTTCACAGCGGATCTGTGAGAGTTGCATGCAACTTAAAATTTAGTTTTCTGTGAAGCTGTTGTCTGCTCTATGGTCGGGTTGTTGTCTTTTTGACACATTCCCCATTTCCATTGTCAATTTTATTTGATTGACTGTTTGTTGTCTTCTGGGCATGTTGTCTGTTTTCTTTTACCGGTGGCTACATATAGTTGCCTTGCGACTGTCATACAAGTGAGAGGTTTAGCTACTTTAAAACCAGGTTTAATTCACCATTTTCTACATAAGGAAATGCCTGTATCAAGTCAGGAATATGACAGTTGTTTTCCACTCGTTTGAAGTGTTTGAGCTTTTGATTTTGCCATTTGTTAATGGCCTTTCCGTTTTCAATTTTCCTTGGAGTTCAGTATTTTTGTTATTTTACTTCTTGTTGTATTTAGTCCTTTTCTCTCACAACTTAGTCTTATGTAAGTTTGAATGATAAAAACAACAATCGTTATAACTTTCCTATTGCATAATTATGAACATGTTTTTAAAGAAGAAATTTTTGCCAGATACTGTTTTTTTTAAATTGGTTAACTGATTACGATATAGTTATAAATGTATGTAAAAAATATTATGGAAATATTAGACCTGACTCATGAGTGTTTCTTGTAGTTTAAATGTTATCCAAATCATTTAACCAATGCATATATACTGTACTAAATCCTGTATGCACTTTTTTGTGTATATTTATTACAAATTCATAACGTATTGTCGACAAATAATATTTTATTCGGTGATTGTTGATCCCAATCTTTTTTTAACGAGTTTGTTGCCAAAATTTACCGGATCGTGACATTGATTAACAATCCACACAGATCACGTGGAACTCGTGACAAATATGTGAATTGATAAAGCCATGATATTCATTTTTTTTTATATTTTTCACTCGTTCCTAAATTTGGAAAGGCACATACAGAATATTGCAGTTTGTCCAGTTGTTGTCAGCACTCATCCCTCACTCTTATCTGAGACGGTAGTGTGACAGCACAAATTATGAAAAATCTATAAAAATCAGTTGAAATTGGTTTTAAATATCAGCTAGTTGAAAAAAAAACGATCAGGTAACAATTTTTCTACACCTCTAGCATGTCTAGATAACCATTTGGCCAACATGTAACACAATGAGACTATGGCGAGTTTTGTTTTCTGATTGTCTCATACGTTCCAGTTTCAAAACATTATACTGCGATTATTATCCTTTACCAAATTTTAGATTTAGGTTAGTTTGTTGACAACATATTTATTGTTATCAAAACTTTCTTTCTGCTAGACGAGTAATAAATATTTAAATGTTATGTTTAACTATTCAAATTAAAATTAAGTTGCTCTCTTTTATCAATTTTGTTTTCAATTTTCCAGTGATTTTGGTGTAGCGTTTTTTTTTTATATTTTTTTTCTTTAAAACATGTTTTCTATTCTCATCATAATTCTATTTTTTAAAGAGGGATTTGCTGATTTAATGACTATACTGGTTTATTCTGGAGGTTGGTTAATTTGGTGGAACGAAATTTTCTTGTTTATTAAACGGGATGTACAAAACATTTGTTGTTTTGTTTTAAGTTCAACCATAACTGAATAAAGATTTATTAATACAAAACTTATTCAATGTTGATACTAAGGCATTTGAATGGTCAGTACATGGTATCAATAGTTTTTTAATCGATGTATAACCTGTCCTGTTTTAAAGTAGTAAATTGAAAACAGAAAAAAATATAATAAAGTGAATATTTGTCATAACCAAAGATTTAAACCCACAGCTTTGTCCTCTATCCCCGTTTGTTCTGCCGCATATGAAAAAAACAAGGTCTGATTTCTTTTTTTTTACTTTCTTGATATTCCTTAGTCACTGAAAATAACCGTGATGAAAAGTTCCATAACTTGTTATGCCGATAAGAATCAATATATTCAATAAACAAATACATTTGAACTGTAATGTATTATATTTTTTCGACTTTATCAACAGTTTTAGCTGATATTTTTGAAAAAAAAAGAAATTTACATTGCAATAAAGCTATATGTTCTTATAAACTATTTGGCAGGGTGGTATAGCTTGTATTTATGAAGTAGCACAGTTTATTTTGTTGGGCATTTTGTTTTAAAACGAAACAATAATACACTTTCTTCATACATTGAGAATAAGATGCTGTTGCTGTCAAAAACACATCAACAAATGTATGCTGTACCTCTATTTTTTTATAATAAATATAGTTTGAACTTAAAAAAAAGTAAGTGGAATGATATTCGTTTTATGATAGAATGCATACTGAAATCGCAGTATTGTAAGATTAGTATTATGTCTTAAAATATTAAAATGTCAATAATATTTAGCTTAAGTAAAGAATCGAAATGCTGGTGCTGACGTTGTTGATATCTAGACAGTCTACATTGAAGAGGGAGAGGAAGACATGCTATCAATACACTGATGAATTACATGCTCGTAATATGATACAACACTAACTTCGAGACTTATACTCTATATATATATATATCGATTTTCTTCTTTTCTTATGTTATTATCGATCATAAATATGTTTTAACATATTATTTTTTAATCATGTTAAATACTACATCTTTAAAAAAAATCTAAGTCAATAATTTATGTTTCCTCACTGCTAGGATCACATTATTAATAAATGAATGTAAAAATAGAAATGAAAAAAATTAAAAAAAACCTTTCAATCTCCTGTCTCTTTAATTTCATGGTTGACATATTTCTGTTTACTTGAAATCTGAACATGGGGGAATAAAGATACCATGTACTGGTCATATCGATGCCTTAGAATCGATATTGATTCATTTTTAATTTGATTTTTTTTTATTATGTTTTGCTTGACCAAGAATATCTGGAATTCTACTTCTTTGTATCTTTTCTTCGGAAAATGCCTGTACCAAGTCAGGAATATGGCAGTTTTTTTTCTCTCACTTGTTCCGTTAATTGAAAGCGTTTGATTTAGTCAGCTTTTATGGGAATCTTCTTTTTAAATTTGCCTTGGAATTCGGTGTTTTTATTATACTTTTTTTTCTAAACTGGAAGAAACGCAGTTTTAACTTACGATATATCGATTTGATTGTAATTTACTTTCTACCTGGTCTCTACCTGGTCTCATACGTCGTAGGACGACAATATTTGATAATGATGATGCTGAATTACTTTTCTCAATAAAACTAATAACATAGTTAAAGAGAACATTTTTAAACATTACCATACGATACAATTAGACATGCATGTGCAAACAATACAATGAAATTAACTTGGATGACTGACTTTCAAATTTATAATTTTAATGTAATGAGTCACATCATATATTAGAGAATCTTCATGACGATACTGGGATATGGGTACTTAGTCAAATCTTAACAGGAAGTTGTGATAACATCAGAAGTAGAAACATATAACAAAAAATAACAATGTCAAAATTGTTCAGGCGTTCATAAGATCTTTATTTTGGTAAGTCGACACCACGAAGTTTGTGCATTTTTCTGAGTAGGTTTAATTTCTTTAAAACAAATATACTGCAGGTCATTAAAGATTGCATATTTTGGCTTTAATATTGATTGACTTATAGGGTCTTTGCATCGGAATTAAACACAAAAAGTCATTTATTCTAAAACCAGTTGTTGGCATGACACGGGTTATGTTCTTCTCATATATTTTATGACGGTATAGTACTAAATCCCTAACAGGAGGGATTGTGCCTGATATTCATATGATGAAGACATAATCTTTCAATCAGTTTAATTGAGGTCTGGAGCTGGCATGTTAGTAACTGCTAGTAGTCTGTTGTTATTTATGTATTATTGTCATTTTGTTTATTTTCTTTTGTTTCCTATTCTGACATCGGACTCGGACTTCACTTATACTGAGTTTTACTGTGCGTACTGTTGTGCGTTTGTTTTTTCTACATTGGCTAGAGGTATAGGGGGAGGGTTGAGATCTCAAAAACATGTTAACCCCGCCGCATTTTGCGCCTGTCCCAAGTCAGGAGTCTCTGGCCTTTGTTAGTCTTGTATCATTTTTAATTTTATTTCCTGTGTATAATTTGGAGTTTAGTATGACGTCCATTATTACTGAACTAGTATACATATTTGTTTAGGGGCCAGCTGAAGGACGCCTCCTGGTGTGGGAGTTTCTCGCTGCATTGAAGACCCATTGGTGGCCTTCGGCTGTTGTCTGCTCTATGGTCGGGTTGTTGTCTCTTTGACACATTCCCCATTTCCATTCTCAATTTTATTTGCTAAGGGTTGGCATTCGTTAGCAGTCGCCATCCTACAGATTACCGACTGTTGGTTATACATATAATTTAGAACCTTCATAGAAGCTGGAATTTGAATGCAGTGTTGATATTTTACTTTTACATACATTTATTTGATTCATTTAAAATCAATATAAATATGATATATAGATTTTAGTATTGATAGTTCGTTTTATCTAAGACCTTTATTTATATTTGTAATTTTCCTTATTTATTTTGAAATTTTTAAAAAATATTATATATAATATGCGCAATGATTAGTTGTTTGTTGACAATTACTAAAAATATGTTTCCCATGTCACCTATAAAAACACGGACTCCACAAAGATATGTTACGAAGATTCTTCAAAGTTGGGCGAGCATGTCACTATTTTTCTCTCTTTTTTCTACACGAGGCAACAGATGTAACGTCCCCATTTATATCTAACGTGGCTGCACATTTACACATCCAGCATAGAAAAAGGGTCTCTTCCATTTAGCACAGGTTTTGCGATAGAATGGGAGAAGTGTAGCTAAGTGACTTGCAGGAGGATGTTTTCAGATTGATCTATCTGTTGCTTGGCATTCTTATTTTATTGCCGCGCGAACGTTGATTTTCATTTTTGTACACATTTGTATCCTCATCTGTCCTGTATCTTATATTGCAAACTATTCATTTTCACGCTGTCTTGTGCAAAGTCATATATTTTCAGTTCTAATAAGACCAAAATCCTCCTCTCCTGAAAATCGAATGGTCGTCCCATAAGTAAAATGTCGTCAACATCTTGTTTTTAATACATAATAAGTTTTTATTGACGTCCTTTTTGTTAGCCTTTGAAAAAAATCTTCAAAATTACCCTCCTTACTGCACGGCACGACACAAGGAGATTAAATGGTCCAATGCTACTGTTTCTTATCAGTCTAGATCTCTTGGAAATAACAGAAGATTAGTATAAAAAATGATGATTGTGAAAGAAAATATTAAAATTTTTACATCCCAGATACGGATCTAGAATTTGTGAAATTGGGAGGGGGAGGGCCCTAATTCTAGTAAATGTAATAAATACTGCATAGCGGAGCGATGCAAACAATTGTGAAAAAATCATATTTATCGTGATAACACGAAATGTTTGGAATCATGCAATGTACACTCAATTAACATTTAGTTTTACAGAAACACACTGGTTTCCACAACACAAACACCGATGATAATATCATCAAAATGCAGGACTTGTTGATCGATAACATATAACTTTAGTTTGTTTGATTGATATTTCAGCAGACAGTCGATATTCCAACGAATATTTATTGTGCACCACTACTGGCCGATCAAAATTCTTTAATTTTACTTTCAGATATATTGAAGATAATTATCCTGCCAATACATGTCAATGAATACATTTCAAAGAATGCTTACATCTCAGAAATCCAAGTAAACTGTATATTGATTAAGAATACTTTTGAAAGTAGAAGAGATGCCTAAGATACCAAAAGGGACATTTAAATTAATAAGTCGAAAACAAACTGACAACGCCATGGAAAAAAGACAAAAAGACAAAAAGACCAAAAGACAAACAACAGTTCACAAAACACAAAATAGAAAACTAGAGACCGAGCACCAAAAACCGGGGGTGATATCAGGTGCTTCGAAAGGGTAAGCATATCCTGCTCCAAATGTGCCACCCGTTGTGTTGCTCATGTTAGTAAAAACCCGATGAATAGTCTTTAATACGGTAGGTCTGTAGGTCACATTCCGGGAAAAGGGAAGGGGATTGTGGTTAAGACGCGTACGATCGGAACATATCCTTCATCATCAGTGAAATATAAATTCAATAAAAGTCAACCAACTTGTCCGCAAAATTTACGAAGGGATGATTTCCCCACTTGGAACTCTTGGTTTAATAGCTTCCTTGTGATTATCAACTCTGTATCAAGGAAATCATGACAGGAAATACGATCACTGAAATACGGTATCAACTGGGTAATATATACTAGTACTCCGTATACAGGCGCTACTTGAATGTTCCTAAATAGAAATGAAAAGTTCACAATAGAGAAGCTGAAATTATCTCTTTTGTCGTGAATTTTTGTTTTTAATTGTCCCTTATCGTCTATTTCTAGATTTAAGTCCAGATATGAGACAGACTTAACTGCATATGTTGTATCCATTATCTCCAATTTGATGGGATAACTGCGTAGAATTCTGCTTCATATCTTGAGTTTTTTCCTCGATATTGACAACAATGGAGGACCTGAAACTAGAACTTATGACGCGTGAGGATTCAACGTTCCAATTGTCTGTTTCACATTTCTCAGCAGTTACGCACGCTCTGCGCCGTCGTATGGGGATAAAATATCTTAGAACTTTTCGCTCACGAATGTACGGACTTCATTTACAGGAATGTGATCAGTACACATCTGGTTCAGCAAAATTGTTACCGTATACAATTATGTTATTTCTACCACTGGGTCAATACCTTTGCTGGTGGAATATCAGTTCTAGAGGGCATCCCCAATTCGAGTAGCCAGAACTTCTGTACTGGTATCAAAATACAGATATTGTGTTATTAGAATTTGCTATATTTATATTTTGGAAATTATTTTGAACTAAGGAATATCTCCCTCATGCAAAGCCTTGGTTATACTTATGGTACTTTTTGGTTTTTATTAGCTCGTGTTTTGTCAATAAGGTTTGGTAAGATTTTTGCTTCTTTCATCACTGAAGTCATGGAAGTGTCATTTATTGTCAAAATGTGCATTAGGTGCAGTAACATTGGTACAGTCTATGTTATTACACAAAAACTGTTCCCATACCCGTATAGTCGTCTGATCTGTAATTTTACTGAGTGTGTCCTGTTCCTGTAACATTATGACTGAGTGGGAATTCGCATGTCAGCGATATTTCATAGTAGGATACGCTCACAATGTCGATACACCCGGTCTCGTTCCTTTTGGCGTTCGTGCGATTCTCTTAGGTTTTGTTTATTACCAGGATTGGTCACTTCTTAATTGATTTACGAAATTTGAACATCAGTAAACTACTGTCGTCTTAATTTATGTCTTTGATGTATTTATTAGACATGCTCTACACAAATTATTTTGTTTTCTGCGAAATGACCACAAAAATAACCGAACAAGAGTTTAGAAATGTAAAACAATACTGCGTATCTAAAGAAACAAAACAGTTATATGATTACGGATGTTAAAGAGTTAAACTGTTTTAGAAATCAATAGTCCAATAAAATACATATATAACTTTTCATCAAGAAGACAAATCGACAAGATGACAATTTAATCTGACCTGACCATATTCAACATTTTATTTCACTTTTACATGAAAGAAAACTAGTAATCAGTATTACAGTGATTTTCTTTCTCGGTAACAAATAATTCTTAAGCCTTATTGTCATACAATTTCATCCCCTAGGACAGGACGCTTGTAATATTTGAATTACTTTAAATTTGACGAATGTTTACATTTCACTTCTTATTGAAGTGTCGGCAACCGGAAATGGTTGATTTTTAACTACATCAGGTGTCTTTGTGTGCTGTTCGGTTATGTTTTATTACTGGTTACCGGTCGCAAATGCTTGTAAATGCTGCCCATAGTTTTCTTGTACTGGTATCCGATTTCCTTGCGTGTAGTCTGCTTGTTGTTGGTAATTTGGAATATTTGCCGGTTGTTGACCATTAAATCCGTGCATTTGGTTCATCTGCATTTGATGGTATCCTTGCTGGTTCTCTAAAGATATTGGAGTGTTTGGCATACTATACACCATTCCAGATTGTGCCGTGTTCATGAATATGACACCTTGGTGCTGTAAAAATTGAATATACATATTTCAGAAATGATCCATAATTATCTAGGGAAAGGCGCAGTTAAAAATGAGAACACTTTTTTATCAAGAATTTAATTGTTCAATATATATGTGAAAGCCAATGCTAGTTTGTATTTTAATGCCTACAAAAAAGATACCATCAATAAGTTTCTTGAATATTTACAAATCAGCAATTTGCATTATTTATGCAGCGTGAAAGATCTACGTTGAAGTCATTGGTAATTTAATAATATTTTGTTGTCAGCTACATGGTATAGATATTAAATTTAATTTGTTTGTGGTAAAGCTTGTCAAATCCATTCATTGTAGCTTGTTGCTGGTTGTTATGTGAAGCTGTTTGTTAATTTTTCTGATGTTAGGGACTAATGTTTGAATTTTATTCAACGGGATGTTTTATTGTGTTCCGGGATAGTTTTTTTACGTGTAACCTCTTGCTTGTGTATACATTTCATATCGCAAAAATAAAAGCTTTATTTATCATCTTTCATGTTGATATATTTCTACATATTTATAATCCAATGTCGAAGAGCATAACTTAGACACAATAATCAGTATACTGACATTTTCCATATTGAGCTGTGAACAGCAACAACAATATAATGCTGCAACAATGGATATGATGAATTCGAAGCAAGAAAATATAGCCAGGAGGGAAGACAATACAATAACTCTTCTTGTGTTCGTTTTCAAATCAACCTTAAAATAGAATGTCTAAATAATTTATGTGCAAGTGTAAAAATGTGAAAAAAACACAGTTTAAGCATAACTGTTAATTACATCTTGTGCAGGCAAATTGGTACTGAGTAATGTAATCATTACCATCCATCGAATCGATGTCTCTGCTTGTGTACTGTTACCTCATTGAAGTTTCACCACTCTAGTAGTTGAGTACCTCGGTACTGATGAAAATAATGGTAATTTTTTCATTAAATTTACAATGATCAAGCTAAAGAATTTACAACTTAGATTAAGGAATGTTTCTCAGAGATTAAAAGCTCCGATTTCTAATCCTGGTCTTGATTCAGGTTTTTGTTATTATCATCATATCAGATAGATCTTTGATTTTAAAATGGTTTGGTCTCGAGGATAATTGCAGAGAGGTATGACGTCGAAATACGTATCTAGGAACGTAAACATTTACGTTTAAAATTATAACATTATATCTAATGGAACAGCCACCTTTATCGTTTTACATTTACATAATTAACAACCTCGAAACAAATCGAAACAAAAGAGACATTTCTATTAACCATAATTTTCGATACTTAACATGTGTCGAGAACGTCATTGAACTTGAAAAAGTTAATCTGTAAATTTTATGGTTTACAATCTAACTCAAGTATTTGTCTTTTTCAATTAGAACGTGATGTCCAATTAGGCTTTATACAATATTGGTCGCAATACAGTTCGAGAAATGAATTTTACTTTGACATATCATTAATCTATTCATTGAAGTGCAATTTTAAGGAAGAGGGTATTATTTGTTTTTATTGTAGTGGCCCCTCTCAAAAAATAAAAACAACACGTTATCAATTTTAATGCGTCCTAAGCGCGTCTGTGCATTAACTTTCATCAGGAACGTTCAAAGCCGAATATTTGAAAGCCAATGATGTATAAGAATTGAAACAGTGGAAGAGTTATATGACAAAAAGGACGTTCTAAAAATAGCCAAAATTCATCCAAGGTCAACATGATTTAATTAAATAATAAGAATGCATGCACCGATTGGTTTCATTTCATAAAACGTTTTCGGTGTTAATTACAATTTGATATTGAATGTCTTTTGATTTATTTCGCTAATTTTGTCTAACCTTTTCGCGATTCGTTTACAGATTTTTTAGACTTATAGTAACAGAACAACACTTTGAGAAAATGAATTAAAAGAAACATTGGAAATTAATTAATTAATAGTAAATACATTGAGTATTTAATTTTTCATAGATTTTAAGAATGCTCAATAATATCATCTGAAGACCATTCTAGTCTGGTTGAAGAATATTCCACTGTCAAACATTATCATGTTTGTCAAAGACAGCATGGAATGATATTGAGTTTAGTTAAATTTTACTTCTTCATTTCATATACTCACATCGAGTGCTCCGATAATTCCTAAGGCAACCACGGTGGGTGAAAACACAGCTGCTAATATTATGTTACAAACCAGATATGCTATTATCTACAAATGTAAAATAATAATACTTTTCAATTGGCTTGATCGGTTATTATTTTAACAGCCACACAAATAACATACTATATATTTACAAAAAAATCAGTTGCCGATACTTATATCAAAACTAAGAAAGAGATGTAAGAATAAGTAATTAAGACTGTAATTATACAACTTTAATCATTCCGAATAGATATATAAACGTATTTTAATTTTGATTGCATTTATTGCGACCATGGCCAACCACTGGCTGTACTTGCCATGAACAAGAACATATGTGTAAATAGTAATGTAAGACTGATTGCCCTTTCAGATCAACTTAATTTACCCATAGTTTTGTTTGAAAGGGTTCAAGTTGCTTTGGTTTTAGTTTCCGTGTTATATTTGCGATATTTTCAATGTATGTCTTGTTTCAATTGATAAAAGTCGCTTCTGTCTTTGTCCTGATGGTTAATGAATTCATTGATGTTTTGAGATTCGACTATGTGCTATTGTGTGATGTTTTTCACCGGATATTACTCATCAACATGAGTAACTCGACTGGTTTCCCTTATGAAGCAGGAACTGCAAACACTCCCCATCCAACTGATTTAATCCTGAAATACTCAATAATATTGCAGACAAGGATTATTTTTAATTATCAGTATTACAGCGTCCGCTATTCAACAAATTAGCTTCTTCAAAGTATAATATAATTATATATTTCTAAATTCGCAAATGATAAATTCTATTAAATGACAGTCATCACATTGAACGGTATCAGATTTACTTAATCAAATGTGCAATACGAAAATTATTATCGCTTCAGTGACGCTCGATGCAAAAATCATTGAAAACCAAAACCTATTAAAAGCGTTAAGAGAACACATGGAATACGGGAAAAATACAAATTAGTCCACAACACACTACAAACCTCAGTCTGATTACTACGAACCACAACAAAAAGTTAGAGTGATTGCAGGTGATAAAGGGTTGAGTAAATCAATCTCTACTAGTGACTTTCGTCATATAACTCATGATTAGGACATATTTGGTAATAGGTCTTTTTCAGTAATGTAAAAATTGAGGAATACAGAACGGGATTATGGTACGGCAATTGGAATATATAAGTATTGACCTGCGAGATGATAATAAAGAAAAAATCCAAAAGTGTTGCCAAACCCAAGCAAGTAATCACAGTTATGTATAAAGGAGATAAATTCCTCAATTTCCTTTGAGAAAAGTGTAGCTATATATACAATTTCAATAATATAAAACATATAACCCGCTGTTATGCTTTGAATTATCATACGAAGTATTTATAAAAGAGGGACGAAAGATACCAGAGTGACAGTCAAACTCATAGATCGAAAACAAACTGACAACGCTATGGTCAAAAATAAAAAGACAAACAGACAAACAACAGTACAGACGACACAACACAGAAAACCAAAGACTAAGCAACACGAACCTGTTCAACGACGGAATCAACAGTGCGGAAAATAAGCTTGTGAGAAAAACCAAAATTTAAATTGTGTAAATCGTCAAACGGACGAACCATTGTAGTACAATCATCATATTGCTTGATATTTTACAATAACAGTCATGACATACATAGACTAAAGAAACGAAAGACTTCAATTTATTTCATCAGAGCGGTGAAATATACAGCTGTGTGTTGTGCAACTCTTTGCATTGTAGGTATAATCTTTTAAAATGTTAACAAAATGTGTTTATATATTAGACAGTTTAATGATTTCGCTTTAAGATTTCTATTTATGATTTTTATTCTAAAAAAAATGGTAATCTATGAAATACATACCATGCATCTCCATCTTGATTGACGTTGTCCTGTCATGCATAACGGTAAACCACCTGTTAGTATAAACTGAAAGTAAAATAAAACTAAAAACATACAAAGACGAATGAAAAATGGAAATAAAGAACATTCATAATTTTCGATCTGAGATTTATAAACGCCAAATAATGACCAGATTACGGACATTAATGAAACAAAATACATTTACTAAAATATCGTATTACAACTAAACAATAATGCTTTTTCAGCAGTTTAAGTTGACATTATATTTATGCAACTAACTATGTAGGAATAAAAGTATTGAACACTAAGTAATTCTGGTTTTAAATAAGCACTTTGTTGTGAAACTATCGTAAAATTTAGTATTTCTAGAATTGTAGCCGAAAGGGTCTTATTAATAGTGTTAAAGTTCTCAATTTGTTCGCTTTAATTGCGCACTTTTGTCAAGATAACTCTTGTCTAGAGCAACAAATGATCATCAATACCTTTGTTACATGAGTTAAAAAAGGATCTACCAGACCAGGCTTTGTAGCGTTTTTGGAGGTCTAATATTATATCCTTTGTTTTCCATAATGTCTAGTTGTGTATGTTCATATATATTTTTTTTATCAATAATTCTATTAAATTCACTCTTTCAACATGCTCAAAGATAATAAAAGACGATTTTAACTATTCTGATTTATTAATGACGAGATGTGTGTGAGATGAAAACGAAGTTAAACAAAGCAGATCAGCTAGCAGAAAAGTTAGATTTCCAAATATGCTAAAATACAAACTAAGTCTTAAGTTTTTTTTACTTTATTGATATTTATCATTTCTTTTGTCAATACCAAAGGCAAGAACAGGACGAATGGCAACCCCCAACAAATTATGTTTACTTAATATTGAGAGGAGATACATCAATGTTTCCAGTGATGTTGATTTTTCGTGTGAAATCAAATTGAAACCGTTCCACTAGAAAGAATAAAAAATATTTTAATCAGGTACGTTCCAGGTAAAAAGCTGAGGACAATATATTAATCTAGCATTAAGACGAATCAAAATTAGTCAATAATAGGGCTTCCGTACACTGTACACGATGATTGATTTGATTGTCATGTGTTTAAGAACAATGACATCGTATTCATTGATAAATTGAAGAAACAATTCCGATTCTGTCTATGTAAATGAGTTTTTGAAACAATGTATGTTAACTGTACTTCCAATTTTTAATTATCTGTCTATGTAAATAAATAAGTCTAGGTACCCTTAGTATGTTGATATGTCACACTGGGAACCATTTTGGAAAAACGTTTGTTAAGGTTCACTGTTTTGATATGAAAGATACATGGTATAAATAAGCAGCCTCACAAAACAATAAAACAAAAAATTTTGCAATTAAGTTGAGCAGAGACTACAATTAATAGACATAAATGCCAAATTCCCTATATAAACACAATCCTAATAGAAGAGGGCAACCATAGCCGAAATTTCTAATTTATTTGGTCTAAAAGAGGGACGAAAGATACCAGAGGGACAGTCAAACTCATAGATCGAAAACATACTGACAACGAAATGGCCAAAAATAAAAAGACAAAGACAAATAATAGTACAGATGACACAACATAGAAAACTAAAGACTAAGCAACACGAACCCCACCAAAAATTGGGGGTGTTAATCATCCTAGTGAGGAAAATTCAGAAAAAGCGCGTTGCATTAAACACATGTGTAAACTGCTAATTTCGTTTTTTTTCCTACAATTGACAGCAATATTGACACGTATCTAGTGAGACTGTTTTGAAATTTCAACATTTCAGCAGGTCTTTGATTGGTTTATGTCTAACACATTATTTTCATATAGAGAATGAGGGCTTAACATATCATATAAACACCATATTGTTAAATACTGCATCTTGGACACTAGACATTACCATTTATTAATATAATATTTGTTAACAACATGGAGAAAGCCCTTTAAGTCAAAATGAGTGACTAGATACAAAATAAACTTAAATGGATTTACCGTAAAATGCTGAGTATAAAAAAAATCCCGCAGATTGAATCATTCTTCAAACCAAATTAATCTTAGTAATATCCGGACCCAGTTTTTGGTATCTATATCCTGTTATAAAAGCATTATAGGAATACCATTTTTACATTCATCGACATCATTTAGACACATGAGTATCATAAAACTGAGAATTGTTTATTCCACATGAAGGAATTAATAAAATGCGCCAATCAAGGAATACAATAAAAAACTAATAAAACTCAGGATTCCGGTTTGCATTACCTTTTCATGCATAAGAAGAAATTCTTATATAAAGACATAAAGGGAGACAACGATCACTTTTAATATAAACATAAGGAGATGTGGTATGAATGCCAACTAGACAACTATCCACCAGAGTTCAAATGACCTAGATGAAAACAATTATAGGTCACCGTTCAGCACTAAAAACATTCATACCGTATAGTCATCTATTAAATAATGGATTAAATAAAAGTGAGATGAGTTGAACACTTTTGAAATATCTGCCATTATTGTTAAAAAATATATAATGTGTTCGTAAGAAGTTTAGTAACAAATTGTAATCAACAGCATCAAAGAAAAAACATATGCCATAAGATGAGTCCCTCTAGGAATACCAATAAGGAAAAGATAATTAACAGGAACAAGTAGCAAGGCTTCAACATATGGAACTGGGCCCTTAAATTTAGCTGAAAACGTCCATAGCTCTTGTGGGGCCCTAGACAATACATGTTAGTCTTTTACTTGTCAATACCTTGAATATATACCATATCTCCAAAACGTTTATAGGTGTTATCGAGGAAAACGGTCTTAATCATGCATTTTCTATGTTAGGTGTATAGTCAACCGGATTGATCGAAAGATCATTATTTATCAAATAGAGAAAAAAAAACTTTGTTTGATAAGATTGTACGTTAGTGTTGTATAGAAAATATAACTATAAATGATGACTAAACTTAACTTCAAAGGAATGATCATATAATTTATCAAACACTCACGAAATAGTTAATAACCCTTTCAACCAAAATATTTGTTATATTATGTGATACGAAGTTTCCTAAGTGTAGAAAGTACATAAGTAAGAAAACTTATCTAATGCAATTATTTTGGGTAGAAATCCAATAAATAGTGTGAATTGTGTGTGGTTGAATAGGAGTTGTCAGTTCAGTTGTTGAAATGTTTTCATCGAAGATATCTCATTCGGTAAAAGTAGAAAAACTACAGTTGTATTATAATTTGATACAAATAAGAATTAGAAAATGAATGTGTCTATGAATACACATGCTACATGTACATCGATCTTTAAAGACAAAAATGATGCTAAGCACCAGTCCTATCTCCATTATAACGAATATGTTGTTGTCCCCGCAGATAAAGCTCAAAACTACATCAGTTATGTGTGTAAACTACATTATATAATCTGCTTGATAACGGAGTTAGGCATTGGCAATTCACTTTGAAACTCCACATATACACAAGAAACTTATCAAGGAGGAAAGTTGAACTATCATAGGTCTGTTGTATTTTTCTTTGAAAATTCAACCAAAGATGAGGAGCTGAATCTTTCGTCTTTGCATTTGATACCTAAATTACATAAAGAGTCCTTACATACACTGCTATATTGCTAGGTCTTACCCACCTACTCTAGTGGAGGCGTGAATCAGATGCGGATACTAAAAACTCAAAATATCTGTTGTAGTATATACAATCTAACTCTTTTTCCTCTTTCAATAGTATTAAAACATTTGACTTTTCTTCACCTTATTCAAGTATTCCTATTCCAAACTAGAAGACAAATTGAAGAATTGATTCTGCTTTGTTTCATAAAAAAGAAAGTCCAACGTTGATACAAGTATCTTATCTTTATCATGGCGGGATAAATCTTCCTTTGTAAAAAAGAGAGTAAGTTACTGTGAAACCCGGCTTTGATTGCCAATAAAATAAACGTTATCAGTTTAGAAAGAGGATCTCTTGGGTAATCGGCCGACTCATCAATAAAACGGTGATTCTAAGGACACTTATATAATTTTGGTATCCAGTACAGTGAAATAAAATGCAGTTCTTCATCTTTGGTTGACATTCCAAGGGAATATAGAACAAAACTATGATTTACGATTTCATCTTTAGAAGTGTCGTTATAGTATATAGGTATAGTTGTTTTCCATTCGTTTGAGGTTTTGATTTTGCCATTTGATAAAAGACTTTCCGTTTTGAATTTTTCTTTGAGTTCGGTATTTTTGTTATTTTAGTTTTTTTTCCAAATAAATTGCCAATACAAAATTCCATTATCCATAAGTTTATGTAATGTGATTTACAAACACACAACATTGTTCGGAACTTTAATGCAGAACAACTACATATTTGAATTTCAATAGCAACATTTGGGTCTTTTAAGATACAGATGCAGATGTAGTATGAGTGTTCAAAGACCCAGTTAGTTTTTTAATCCTAATTTGTATCAACAACGTGTCTTTCTGACTCATAAAACCTGTAACATGGATTTATCATGTTTATACATGTATACACATTTTAGACGCCTTGACGCTCAGTAGTGAAATAAGACGTAACAAACACCATCGGAATTATAAATGTAACAACATAAATACTAAAATTTAAAATTAGGGTAATATTATCTTCAATTGTTGAAGTATTCTCTAGAAAAAATAATCTAAGGATACAGTTACCATTAAATTTGACTTACCCAACCTGAAAAAGCCATGCCAATTATATCCATTATAAGGATGGTGTTTGTTTGTCTACAATGATATGAAGACATATACACTTCAATACCGTGGTTGTTGTGGTAGTTTTTGCAACGACTGGTAATCTCAGTGTTACTTATAATAGCTCCAACCATACCAAGGATACAACATACGATACCTAGAATGATCTGTAGTCCACCAAGGATCCGTAGTGCTCTAATCCGTGATATGCGTTCATTTGGTTGCACTGGGTGTGTTTGCATTACACTTATATGAGCATCGGTGTTCATATTTACATTCTATGAAAAGATAATCATGCACGCATTAAAATATTGTGTTTCGTTGGTGATGGTTTACACCGATTTTTTTTATGATCAATCTTGAGATAAACTCTTATATTACAAAAGCCATATCGAGTTTTCAAATCAACTAGAATACCACGAAGACAAAAATAATACTAATAATCTAAAGATCATTTCCTCAATAAATCGATTGATTGCGTGTGTTAAACGCCACTTTCAACACTATTGACCATTTTTGTGCTGGTCAGTTTTTGTTTGTGTAGAAATAAATCGAGAACGTATATGGTAAAAGGTTAAAGGCGGGACACGATTGTTATTGTGGTCTTCATGTATATCAGATAACAGACTAAAACATTGACTATTGATGTTTTCGATTTTTCGTCTTCAAAACGGTACCAACTTCTAAAGCATTGCATTTAACCAGCATGTATAATTGACAAAAAAAATATGTTATTATGATTTGTTATTGTATGTCTAACATCAAGTTTCAAATCATACAGGTTATTCAGGATAATAAGAAAATTAAACATAAAATAAATTATATATGATCTTGGGACTTGTAAGTGGGCTGTCGTGATGAAGGACAGAAAATTGAGAACTATAGTTTCAAACTGAGAGTATGTTGGAAAAGGGCAGATATTTTACATTTCCAGACATCACCTACAAACATGACAAAGAGTAATTGCATTACATGGTAAAATAAAGGAAATGAGGTAAACGTATAGGCGTCAACAATGTCAAATTTCATACCGTATATGGTTAGCTATAAAGGCTTCCGGCATAACTAAATGCAAATCAATTCAAATCAGAAAGTAAAAGGCCTCTTCTAATCAAAACAATACACGAAAAAAAAAATTGGTAGACGTCATAACAGACGACCACTAAATTACAGACTCATAATTTTAGGAAGACACATACAGAATGTGGCGGGGCTTTAAATATTTATGAGGGCGCATCCATCACTCTCACATGAGGCAGTGGCAATGACATTCTTTGAAAAAAAGTATCAAAATCAATTGGAAAGTGCTTTAAAAAATGAAAAACCGGTTGTGAGTAAAGCTCAAGTGAGAATACCGCTATACCCATGGATAGCCATTTGGGTCTAAAGGTAATAAATGTTATTAGTGTTTTATTACAAGATATGTTTTCATACGTTCCTAATTAAAAAAAAACATTATATAATGAGATTGTTATACTTTTGTCAAACTTTAGGTTGGATTTGTTTGTTTAATTGTGGACAACACATTATCTTACAGTTAGAACGTGCATGTCTTCTTCAATGTTTTCTTATACGTTTTAAACTGAACTAAATGTACTTTCATCCAATGGAAAAATGGATAAAACTGTAGAAAAAACCTCCCCATTGCATGTTTTTTGATATGGTGGTACATACAATGTTTTTCTTAATTCTAAGTCAAAATAACTAAATAAATATTTATAAATTCTAAAAATAATTCATGGTTGATTCTAAGTCATGTGTTTGGCTATTACATCAAATGAAAATGTTATGTTTAGTGTTTTAATCAATGTTTACCCAATGTCCTGTATGATTATTTAGGTTTGATTTGTTTGTTTGATTGTGGACAACACATTATCTTTCAGTTAGAACGTGCATGAATTCTTCAATGTTTTTATGCTTTTTAAACTGAGGTAAATGTACTTTCAACCAATGGAAAAACGAATAAAACTGTAGAAAAAACTTCCCCATTGCATGTTTATTGATAAGGTGGTACAAACAATGTTTTTCTTAATTCTTGGTCAAAATAACTAAATAAATATTTATAAATTCTAAAAATAATTCAATGTTGATTCTAAGTCATGTGTTTGGCTATTACATCAAATGAAAATGTTATGTTTAGTTTTTAAATCAATATTTACCCCCATGTCCTGTATGATTATTATAGTTTGAACACAGGTACTAAAAAGGAATATGTCATAACCACAAAATTTCACCCACAGCACTGGGTAATTTTTCTGTATTCATGTCCCCAAATCCCTTGTGCTGCCGCCTAAGAAAACAGCAAGCGTTAAATACCTTTTCTTTCTTGATCTTCACCATTCAGAATGTCCTTCACCTGTTATGACGGTTAGATCCGGTATATTGAACAAATAAATGTAACGTAGTAGGTTATCTCTATGTTATCTATTGTTTGCCTGATATGCTTGAAAAAGAAATTTATCTTGCGGATAGCTTTTTGTTCAAGTAATCAATACTTAACAAACAGAAGTGGTTTAATATACTTTTAATAGAAAATTGGATTTAATGGTGATTAAACAAATCAGGAAGGAAAATGCACGCCAAACACAATGATAAGGGCAAACGGCTTATAGATTATATCAACAGATCTATAGTGTAATCTAGTGCAGACAACAGGTACGATAAGGATGAAAATTTTGGAAAACGAACTATTTACATTTTACTGAAAAGTTGAGGGAAGGGATACATAAGATATTCATGCACTGAAATTTAGGATTGAACAAAAAATAAATCACTGATTATAATGCATTAAGAACGAGATTTAAACTTTCACACAATCGTATAATTCATGTGTAATGGGCATTGGAACATTCAATAATATAATTGAGTAATTTTAGCTTAGGATACTTCCTGGTAAACGACAGATAACTCAAAGTGAAACATATGTCATCGCTATTTACAAATGTCTTATATATCCCGAGACTACAATTAATTATGTTATGCTGTTTTTTAAAACAATGAAAAAAAATGAAAAAAATTACAACCCCAAATCTCAATATTGATATAGTGTAGTGTACTACATTTTGGAAAAATATGTATATAAGAACACAGTATTTACAGGCTCTTTCTCAAAATTTTGACAAATGTAATAAATCATGCACTTTAATTGTTCATTTGTAGCTTATCCCAGGGAAATATGATCTTATTGTTGATCGTTAATTTTTTATTTGATAAAGTGACAAAAACTCAATATATCAAACAAATTGTCTATTTCTTGGCGGCCACATATTGAACGAATGCACTGCATTTTCATAAACGTTTGTAGTACTTTGACGAATTTAATAATTTGATAATTTGGAAGCATCTACATCAAAATATAATCAAAGAATTCTTGTGGAGAAGTGTATGACTTCTGGTCGGCTTTACTGTCTTCCTCACTCGATTTCGTCATCTGTCCTCCTGATATAGCATAAGTAATACAATTGTCGTTTCAACAAAGATGTAATGCTTGGAACTAAAATTTAAATATTAACGTCCACATACCTACTTTTCTCCCCAAAAACATAATCCTGCCTGTACTCTACATTTAATTTGAACAAGAACCATCATTATCGACATGTTATCACAATGAAAATGTTCTTATTTGTAAGGTATCCTTCCATCAATAAGTAACCAAAGCGACAGGTAAAATTACCAACTAAGTAATGTCACGTAATAAAACTTTGTCCCAATTACTTGGACATTTTAAAATTGACCCAATTAAGTCAGCTGCATAACCTAATGGATTACCACCTGCACTGTCAGTATACAAATGTAAATCAGAATTTGAATCCCAGTCTACATCTGGGTATAAGTACAGCCGTTACATTCATTACGAAAAAAAACTGCCTGATTTGCAGACCATTTCGTATTCCTTTTGTCGATCTTTAGATTGTACGGTTTTCTTAGCATTTTTAAAAGAGCCATATAGACACCTCATTTATGCCCTGCCTAAAGTCGGAGCCCGTTGACTGAAAGCCATTGAACCTAATAAAGACTGCATTTCTTTGAGAGTTTTTTCCCCATGCCCCATTTATTAGATTTGTTTAGTTTTTAAACGTAAACTTAAATATTTAAGATTTGTGCAAGGACCATCAGTTTTTTCAATGAATATCAGGACTGTTAAGCAAAAATTGAAAATGCATTGAAAAGAAGGAAAAAGACATCATAATGACCTTCTCTTACAAACAAAACATCATCATGATAATGTTATAAATTTTCCAAATGCATTTTATAATTAACTGACCAATGCCAAAACGGACGACAACTCATAGAATATCCAATGGACATCGATTTTTGGATATAGTAATCGCTATTCAGCTTGATACCACGGGTAATATGTTAACGCAATGAAAATGCTGATTTGATATCCATTGAAGCTGATATTTGTTTCAATATTTCTAAATAATCTTGACTGCGCTATCAAATGATGAATTATATACCTGGTAAATTGATGCTTTCGTTGAGAAGATACAACAAATGAGTTATCATTGTATGGTCACCAATTTTATTTATGAACTAATCCAAATGCTGTCAGTTTTATAAATTTGTGATTTTTCTCTGTTTTAAGAATACAATGCATATTATTGCAACTTCTTTGTTATAAATGATTGAACAAATACATATCTAAGAAATTTGAAAAGAAAAAAGTGATATGGGATGTACATGTTTCTGGTAAAATCATTTCCTTTACCCCTGACCCATTTTCTCAAAATTTTGGCTAAAAAGACTGACTTGATTGGTAATAAAATTTGAAAAATTTATTACTCAAAAACTACTTATTGTAAATACACAATTTTTTCACAGAGTTAAGTTTGATTGTGATATTTATCAAATGCGTTGCTATTTCCAACTTATATCACACGTTTTGGAAATATTTCCAGAACGAGATTTCAACGAGACTGAAACGTCAAAAGATTACATCCTCAAGTAAAATAAAATATTAATGTATTTATACACACAACGTTATCTTAAAGAAAAATAAATACATGTTAATGCATTTACGCAATTGGATTTGAATATCAAAACATTACTACAAATCCACCACAATGTAAACATTTGAATAAATAAAACAAACATCGTTTATTGACGGTCTACCTTTTTCAACTACCCTACTTAAGCAGGATTAGAAAGATTCACTTTGTAATTGAATAAAGATTAAATGAGTAACAAATCATACACTACGTTATTACTTATTTCCTGTTCACGATGAATCACTCACACATCGATTAAATAGTAAACTAACATATTACCTGTACGTTAGTTAAACACATTGCTTGACACTAATCAATGATTCTAACATGACGTTCTTCAAACGCTTTGAGTACACACCCGTGGTAAAATATGAATATATTGTTTGGGCTGTTCCGATCGTACTCCCGCGTCATATGCTTTTTTGTGAATGAGCTACCCGACGTCATAGAACGATGACGTAAGAATATAAGCATTTTACGGGAAAATACACGCTTGTGAAACCGAAAATCATCACAACAAGGAAGCGTAAACAAACGATGCTAAAATGTGTTATATAAGCCTTTTTTGTATACATATAAGACATATAAGTACAATTATCATTTAGATTCATCCAAACCTATCTAAATATGTTATTGTAAATAGTTTAAGCATGTCATTTATTCAATTTGCTCCGGTCTTTTACGTCAATTTAATAGTGCGTTTATTTATGGGAACGGCAAATAATGCCTTCATATAGAGCGCTTCGATCCAAAACAATTGCCGTATTTGTCCTATTAGAATCGAAATAATTCATGGGGGCTTGAATATATCGTGATTTTACCACGGGTTGTCCCTTTATGCCGATATTTTACCCCTCGCTATCGCTCAGGGTAAAATATTTGTCATAAAGGGCCAACCCGTGGTAAAATCACGATATATTCAAGCCCCATGAATTATTTCTTAATTAATCTATATGTGCACATTGTGACTTATTTATCAAATTATACTTTGTTCAAAACAAAGCACGAAAAACATGCAATTCTTTAGCAAATAAAAACAAAAATGCCGCTATTAAAGTTGAAAATAGTATGCAAGTAAAAGTAAGGCGCTCATGTCATAAGAATTAAATGAAAGTTAATTCTTGTTTAGCAGACGATACTTTCAATTTATTTAATTTATTTGATGCTTATTGATTAAATCTTATTCAACACAATGCTTGAGAGAAAATATATGCAGCAAAATTGCTAAACAAATTATGATTGACAAATCATTTCATCGGTCTTTAACATTGGGATGACTGCTAAGGAGTTTAAGATTTGATGTATTTGAAGGAGACAAAACAGGGGTAGGAGTTTGAAATATTTGTATATATATAAGTATATTTGTTTTCATTCTGGCTTTTACGTACATTATTTATGTGAACGCAGCAGTGAGTAAAACATATTTATTGAATTTGATTGTACTTGTATAGCTGTAGTGTTTGTTTTTATACATAATTTGTTATAGAAAAGATTCTTGATCAATAATAACAAGAATAAGCTAGAATCGATAACAATAAACCATATATGTCGAATAGTGTTATATCCTATTAAGAGGATATTATTGCATAATGCAGATACATTTCAAGTATGACATTGTGTTTCTCTCCTTCTCCAATGTAGACAGTGTATATATTAACTGAATGCTTTTTTAATTTCTGTCATACCAAATTTTCGTTTATCATTACAGCATAGAATCGACATATTGAATATTCATTATTATTTTTTCGATGTTTGAATTTGTCCAAATTGTGTCATGCCATGGCCTTTGATGCCCCGTGGTATGATATTTGCTCATTACTAAAGGCCGTACGGTTACATATAGTTGCTTACATCTGTCCCTTTGTCTGTGATTGATAATTATCTCATTGGCAACATTACCATATCTTTTTTTTTATAATGTAAAACCATGTTGTTGTGGGTGCTCATTCTGCTTTGTTGAATGTAGTAATTCGCAATTATTTCTCATCGGCATGGGACGACGTTACACATGTAACTCCGATACAAAAATTTCGAAAAAATTTCACGTTCTCTATATTTGAAATAACAGTGCAGTAATTATTAGCATGATCTGAAGGTGACCTACGGGGAGTTTTTTGGACATAGATGCACTGGAGGTTAGGCAAATAACAATCAATTACAATAACATAGTTATATGAAAGTATTGTTACTAAAATATGCGGGTTTAACATGTTTTTTGCGAAACAATTTAGTGACTAAATATCATTTTTGTGTTTGGGAAGAGAAGAAGTTGAAAACATTTTTATCTGTTATCTGATAAAATCATAAACCACATTGACAATCATATTCTCCTTTTTCACACGCGTCACATGTTTACAGAGACTTCGATCCATAATATTTCTTAATTATTCATGCGTCTTTACGCTAGACTGATCCTGTGAAAATTCAATACGGCTTTTTGTACAGAAAGCAGTTGTCGAAAATTTGACTTTCCTGAATAACAATCACCGATCAATGTTAAGAATACTCAATATTAGCTATGAATTGAATATTTCAAATAATATATATGTTTATTATTTTTTAACTTTATAAAATGTAAATAAGTAAATGCACCGATCAAAGATGTTAACTTTTGCAACTGGATCAACGACCCTATCTCTATCAACAAAATTATGTAACGTTTAAACACATAACTTCAAATCTAGATACGTTTACCACATGTTAGGGACAAAAACAATGTTTCGATGGATACCAAAGTCTTCGAATTAAAATATTTTATTTTCTGCATGATTTCTTTACACATGTTACATAGATAATGATCACCGATGTTCGAACAGGTCCAAATCAAACACATCAAGTACAACCAGATGTACGCGCATCACGAGTAAAAGCACTTCGAATACTGGGTGGACTACAGATCGGTCTAGGTCTTGTATATGGTATCCTTTGTATTGTTGGAGCTATTCTATGCCGCACCGACTTGGACAGTGGTTGCAAATATTATAACTACTACAGCAGATACGGTGGTCATTTGTCTGGATCTACATATTATCGTTGTGGACATTCAAACACTATCCTTATAATGAATCTAATTGGCATGGCATTATCAGGTTGGGTAAGTCAAATTTATTAAATCATATAATGCCTCTAAGTCACACCCAGGAGTATCTCTTATTTTATATTAAAACATGGTGACATACATTTCTGATACGTGATGGTAACTTTGGATCGGTGTTCGTTTTGCTCAGTTTTTAGTTTTCTATGTTGTGTTTTGTGTACTATTGTTTGTCTTTTTTCTTTTTTAGTTATGGTGTTGTCAGTATATGTTTGACTTATGAGTTTGAATGTCCCTTGGTATCTTTCGTCCCTCTTTTGACTTATGAGTTTGAATGTCCCTTGGTATCTTTCGTCCCTCTTTTGACTTATGAGTTTGAATGTCCCTTGGTATCTTTCGCCTCTCTTTTAGAATTTAATTAACTTTATCTACGAATTGAATTACCTTGGAATTCGGTATGTTTTTAATTTTATCTTTTATCAAATACTTTTGTTAAAGTTTGAAAAAAAACTAAAATGGCATTTTCTACAGTTATAATTAAAATGTTGTGTGTTAATTCTTATTTTTTAATGAATGTTATGTCAAACAAAGGACGTATAATTTAGTGTATTTGATTAAACATGTACTATTAAAATATAAGTAAAATGTATACCATATGCTGGTAATCTTTCACATGATTTTGTTTAAATGTTCTATACAAAAAGGCACTTATTTAAGTGTTCTATACAAAAATGGCACTTATTTAAATGTCCTATACAAAAAGGGCACTTATTTAAATGTCCTATACAGAAAGGGCACTTATTTTAACATATTGAAAATTCACTATTTACCTTTGATCTGGATTTTTATCGGACACAATATTTTTGTTTACAGTGGACATACGCAAACAAAGTTAATGTTGAATTCCTTCAAAAATTGACTTTGTTTACTGCCCATGACAGTTATTTCAAAATCACATACAAATAAGTAAATCACCCTAAGACTAAGTTTGTTTCTACCTTAAAAAAAGCTAGCCTTTGATTTGGCTGTTCTGATTTGTTCTTTCTAAGTTTTCATCTTACACACGTTTTCCTCATGACTCGAGGTAAAACAGAATAGTCAACACGCGCGTAGCAACCCGTACGCAAAAACGCAGTTGCGTACACATCGAAAATTTGACAAAAATAAAAATATGGCAAATCTAGTAAGAATAAAACTAAAGTAATAGAATAAATTAAAAAGTATTATAAAAATATGCTGATAGTCACTTTATAACTATATTTCGTTCCGGAAACTAGTCTACTCTTTTCAATCGTGATTGTGTTGCTGATGCAGACAATTAAAATAGCTGAGTCCTCGGGTGTCAGAACACAATTGTTACGGCTGCAATGTCTCCTTACCCTGACATCTTTTCTGAAGATTTCAAAATAACTGATGAAATAAAATATGACGTTCTTGGGCAACAAGTCATTCTTATGATTATCCTGTGAGATATGTATAGTCCTACATAGGTCGTCATCATGAACAGATTTTTTCAAACAGTCCAGACAAACTTAATTTAAACTTAAGATTGTTAATGGTAATTTTCTTGCAACGTCTTCGCCGTTTTTTTTTTATTTGACGACCAACGGGTTTTTACTTTTTTATTCTGCGTTCGGTCGTGCAAGACGGGTGCCTCGTTCAACGTGTTCCCCCGATTTAACTATACGTGCCTCGAGATTAAAAGTGCTTATTCTCCATGTTCATTTAAAGTGCTTGTTCTCCTTGCTTGGTAAAAATAAAATACTCTCGTTTTGGAAGTTGATAAATAGAAATCGGAAATAATTTGAGGCTTTTCCTTGTAGATTTCGGGACTTCAAACGTATTTATATATAGTTAAAGAATTCCAAATTATGATATTATAAACAAGGATTTATACTCGGGAAACCTTAATATACTTAACTTTATGCATGTATGCCGGTCTCGACGGCAACGACAGAACGATCTTTCGGTACCATGAGAAGACTAGAGAAATACAATGAAAAACCAATCGTTTATCTGGGCTTGGTCTATTGAACATATACCGTGAAAAACAGATTTCAACAGACACATTTTTGGACATCTTCAGTAGAGAAAGGAAAGGAAATGGTCATTGACTTTCAGAATTAACTTTAACAATTAAAAGCTAAAAGAAAGACTGTTTGTTCTCTTATAACATAAAACATAGAGAAATGTGATTCCATTTATTTATGTATTTTCTCAATAAAAAAATCCATTTAAGTTGCACGGTGTTGGCTTAGAAATTTGAATTTTCTAATGTATATAGTGGGTTGAGACTGATTAGGTAACAATTAAAATATATAGTGGTGGCACTATATATTTTAATTGTACCTAATATATATACAAGTTCTACCAAGTTTACTTTCTCTAAATCGCGAGAATGCAGGATTTTGCCACATTTACTCCAGAGCTTCTGGGGGCCTTGAGCGGCCCCAGACCCCTCGCCGTATGACTTCCTTCCCCGGCATTGAGTACACATCATTTTGGCCTAGCTACGCCCCTGGTCAAGAATCGTCGTTTGTAAATTTTGTTAGATTGTTTCAAAATTGAACTTTTAAAAGATATTTTGCCCAAATTGAATAAACAGTAGAAAGACGAAACCTGACTGTTAAAAAAAGATTTAAGATGAAAGAATGGGCAATGAGTTATCAATACACTTCAATGCACATAGAGTTTGCCGATTGGATAGACACGGTATGTATAATGTCCGGCGGAGATCGTGTGTTTTCGAGTGAATCAGTCCACTTTTTTCGAGTGTAGATCGGGTTTTTTCGAGTGATCAAAAATGCGATCAGGCCAATTAACTGCTATTTCGCAATTATGATAGTTTTATTCATGACCGTCCATGTTATTTTGAACACTATACAAGTTTGAGCACAAAAGACTCACAATTTCGTTGTATTTAACCTAAAATTCACTTCTTTATATTGTCCGTGTTTTTTCGAGAGCAACAGTTAAAACGTCTAGGTTTTTTAACAAATGGTCCGGGTTTTTTTTTAAGAAAATATGAAGAAGAAAAAAGACATTCTTTGGCTTAAAAACTGACTTATTCTAGTTTGTAACTGTAATTTAGCGATAAACAATAATATATATTCTGAATAAGTGACAAAAACAAATTAGTATGTTGATCAAATTTAACCATTTTCAATTTAATTATAACTTTCTGTTCTAAAAACATTTTACCATAACCTAGCAGTATTACGATATATAAGAAACCAATGAGTCCGTTTTAAAACGGTGGTTAGAACCGAATACAGGGACTCATTATCTTTTAAATCATTGCATGCTGCCTTTGTTTTATAGTCAATAATATTTAATGATTGTTATATATTACAGCGACGAAAAAACATAGGAGCAAGGAAACTAAGAAAAAGGAGTAAACAATCAGAAAATTCCCATATGAATCCAAATATTCTACTAAAAGTGTACCCACCCCTCCCCCCACCAAAAAAAAAAAAAAAATAAAATAAAAATTAATAAATTACAATAACATTTGAATTGACTGGAATATCTAATAAAAAATGAAAAAAAAAACACTTTGAATGTTATGCTATATGACCAAAAGGACCTATAAATTAGCCAAATCCATCTAATTAGCTCATCTTTGTCTGATTGAGTTGAAACCTTAGCCTCTTTATGATTTTTAAATTCATGTACGGATAATTCTAAATGATTGATTGTTGGTTGCTTAACGTTCACATGGTTCAGTTGCTAAATGTGTCATGCATGTTCCGGACGAGAACAAATTTACAGTAAATCCAATAAGTAGGCCCTGTAACAGAGGACGTTCGGGGTAAACATGATAAAGGTCGAGAAATTTAGACTGTCACTGAAAATGAGAGTTTATTGGATATGGACAGAAATTTTGCCTTGCAAGAAGCCACCTACGGGCAATTCAAAGAGCTATTGCAAGGGTTCTTAACGTGCTATGAGCGAAGCACTCTCTCTACACGCCGGGCTGCGCCCCATTCTGCACGGACGTTGCTGCGTACTTGAACATCCCACACAACCAAGAGACGTTTTACTTTGCCAAGGGTCGATCGGAAGAGGACTTAAGTGACCATAATTCTATTCCACTGTCCCCCTTGGAGGTAAATAATTTTAGAAAGGTATGTTATACAACATGTCAATACCGAAATACTGACTACTGAGCTGATAATAAACTCGGGGACTTGTCCAATGTATTAAATAAACAACGAAATAAATAATCTGTAAGCTTCAATACAAAATTAAGACTTTCACTGAAAATGAGAGTATATTCTATATGGACAGTTATGTCCAAAGAGTTTTGCAAAAATTTGAAAGATTAAAATTTTTGAAATAATAATAATAACAAAAACAAAAAGGATTAAAAACATTTTTTTTCAAATTTTTTGCAAAAAAAAAAATAAATCCAAGTGAAGAAAAAAATATTCCCCAAATAATCAAAACTTTCAAATTTTCAACAAATAAAAAAAGATAATATTTGACAATGCAGAGCAACTTCGGTGTTGAAAAATGGGAAATGGAAGTTGGTCATAAGATTTTTAAAAAATTGTATTCCCGGGAATAAAAAAGTAAACGATAGCTAATTAAGAAATAGATTCGTTATCTTGGTGCAATCAAGGGTGTACGGAATTTAAGACCGGTGTTGAAAATGCATACGACCTTCGGCTGCGCCTCAGTATGTATAGATTTTCAACACCGGTGTAAAATTCTGTACACTCCTGAATACACCAATATAGCTAATTTTCCATCAAGACAAATAGTAAATGAAACATTTAGGATATATTTTCTGTAAAAAAAAACACATTTACCCGCTTTACACTCTATGTGTACGTACGTCTCAGTCCAACATGTCTGAGCTCACATAAAGATTGTTTACGTCACGAAATATTTACTTAAATCCATATCGGTACACTAACATGAAGATTTCAGACTGCAAAGGAACGATGAATTTTTATGAAATGTACGTGTTAATACATCATTATCAAACAGGTTTAAAGCATTGTTTCGTACTTTGAAAAGTACTTTATTTGAACCTTTTCATTGTTCTTTAAACTTAAATGCACTGACATCACGGGTAGTAACCTCGTCATATCGAGAAGCGTTTAGTACAGTGATTTTGTCATAGTTTGGTTAAGATGAACATGGTTGTGTTAAGTTACTTCCCCGAACAATTGCCTCAGTTCTATTCAAACGAGCAAATAAAAAGCAAATAAGATGTTTGAATTTGCATTGTTAGTCAAACGATCTACATTGGAATTGTTGTTTTCAAGAAACAAACGCAGAATAAGCAAACTATCGAAATTGCTATGGTTTGGTTAAGTTATGACATGGTTCGGTTAAGTGTCTAGAAATTCGTCATGGTTTTGATCAAGTTTGTCATGGTTTAGATCCAAATTAATATATATTTGTTTCAGCTCAATATTGATAGTTTGTTTAAAAACGCTTGTAATTAAACGAGGTTACACAATTTACCAACTGACTAAAAAGAAAAAAAGCCTTTTAAACCAAAATTAGATGCTGTAATTGGCAAAACGTACATTAAACAATTTAACTACTCGTGACTTGTCTTAGTATGCAAATCGTACTACTACGAGTGTCTTGTAAAAGGATTAGGAATAAATAAGCACTCATGTAATCCCACATACAAAAACATCATTTGACAAGGATGAGATTTTGGTGATTCATAAGTCCTTAATAGCTTCAATGAACATTACTTTGAGCAGCAAATCGGAGGACTTACCTTGTTTGTATTGGATACCTAAGCTTCACAAAATTCCATACAAACAGCCGTACATTGCCAGCTCATCTGCATGTTCGACGAAAGAATTGTCCATTAGATTGACAAAGATTCTTTCTGCAATGAAAGAGGGTTTTCAGAAATACCGTGTAACTGTTTACTCGCGTAGTGGTATTAACCATATATGGATTAAAAAAAAAAACTCTTAAAGAACTTCTGAATAAATGTAAATCTCGATCTTTCTCTGAAATTAGTTCTATCAAAACGTTTAATTTTTTAACCCTGTGTACCACCATTCCCTATGTGTAATTGAAAAATCGTCTAAAAGAAATAATTTAAATCTACAATGCTTTTCAACATAAAAATGGTAGCGCACGCTATACGTTTATTACTTTTGGATACCATACGGCATATTTTGTTAATAGTGAACAAAAAAATAAAACATGCTACACAGAGGAACAAGTGACCAGTACGCTGGAGTTTCTTATTGACAACATAGTTGTTGAATTTGGAGGTAGACTTTGTCACCAAATTATCGGTATTTCTATGAGAGCGAACTGTGCGGCAGCGACGTCTTCTTATCTTCATTTAGTCGGAGTTCCTTCAGACATTTGTAAAAAACAAGAAGATCAAAGAAGCCATATCATTTAATTTCACATTCATATATATTGTTCTTTCCATTAACAATCCCCAGACTTTTCTGATTGAATTCCATTAATATATCCCTCAGAACTAGAAATTAAAGGAACAACAGACACGGCTTCCTCTGCCTCATTTTTAGACTTATACCTCGAATTTGGCATGAGCGGTCATCTTAGTACCAGAATTTATGACAAACAAGACGATTTTAATTTTGAAATTATCAGTTTTTCCAACCTTAGTAGCAATATACCAACTTCTCCTGCATATGGGATATACATTTCCCAACTCATTCGATATTCAAGAGCTTGCAGATGCTACTCAGACTTTGTAAACCGTCACCAGTGTCTGAGCAGAAAGTTGATGAGCCAGTGGTTTGTCAAAGAACGTCTCGTCCTTTTTCCAAAAGAGTTCATCGGAAGACCTTGTGGGTAAATATTCCTTTTCAACTTCACAAATAATAAACGATAGTATAGATTCTAAGTACTGACGTTGTTTGTCATCTTAATGACGTGTTATTGTACTCTTTTTTTTTTTTTTGTCTTTGTAAATTATTACTTTAACTGTTTAGTCTATTTTTGGCCCAATCCATTTGACGTGGCTCGGTACTTATACATCCCGTCATTGTGTTATTGTGCTATGGTAAATTTTAGTATTCTTGTCTTTCGTTTTTGCTTATGTGCTTTGTCTATATGCCTTTTTGTTTTTCTTTGTTGAAATATTTGTTTTGTTTTTATAGTGACTAAGATTATAACACAATGTTGCCTGCTGTACCTTTATTTTTTTACATTTTTAACTATTATGTCTGTTTGTTTTGTTCACACATCGTCGTCAATATAATGGAATTTTATGCGACTGTCATACATATGAGAGGTGAAGCTGGCTATAAAACCAGGTTTAATCCACCATTTTCTACAGAAAAAAATGTCTGTACCAAGTCAGGAATATGACAATTGTTATCCGTTCGTTTGATGTGTTTCAGTTTTTGATTTTGCCATTTGATTAGGGACTTTCCGTTTAGAATTTACCTCGAAGTCCCGTATTTTTGTTATTTTGCTTTTATAATTTAAATAGTCTCTGCTCTTTTAAACTATCTTTTGAGATAATAATTACAAAAAACAGAAAGCGCTGCTTCTGTTTCACATAGATTATTTGTCCATGATTGACTCTGTCGATGATATCGTGAGCGGCATCACTTGTTCAATTTGTAAAGTTGCAAAACGTATCAGCTTGTCAAAAAGTAATTTTTGTTCTTCTTTTTTTTTTCTACTAAACTATATATCTGTTGTTTTATTTTGAACCAGTCTATGAGGAATAAAAGGAGATGTGGGGTTATACGCCCATGCTATAGTATCCCAACTACAAAACTAACCAAACGATACCAAGAAGACACAATAAGTCTTCAATCATCCACGAAACAAATAGTTAACGCGTGACGTGGACAACAGTTAAAACTTATTTGTTTTACAAACTATTAGTAAACATAAAAAAAAAAAAAAAAAAATACAAACAAGTTCAGAATTCAAATATATGAAAAATCACAATTCCGAATTAGAATGAAGCCGATTTAATGTCCACTTTTATCAATTATTATTACGAACGAATAAAAATGATTATGTTTTTGTAATATTGTATAATACATTGGTTTTCTCATTTAAATTATTTATACATATAATTTTGTCGGAGCCTTTTATAGCTGGCTAAAAGGTATGGATTTTGTTCATTGTTGAAGGCCATACGACGACATATAGTTGCTTACATCTACGTCATTTTGGTCTCGGGTGGATAGTTATCTCATTGGCAATCAGACCGCATGTACTTAATAATATATTTAATACTACATTTAATGTGCGTATATATGTCTTTTGTATTCCAAATTAAACGATTTAAAAAATAGTATTTCAATATATATAATGTCTGTTTATTTTGATCGTTACACTCTTCCTTCATTCACGAATAGAATCACATAACTGAACCATGTTCAACATGAAATAAACCATGACACGAATGAACCAAACCATGACACCGAATATTCTGTAATCTCAAATTGTGTGCACTAGGGGCTGTTTTTCGGGAAAATTGACGGCAGTTTTATATCATAACAAAATATGTGATGTAGCAGACAGTAAGCAAACCACTTTTCTTTGTGCATTAGAAACGAATCACAACTTTTAAATTTTGACATACGCAAGCATATTCTGTGTCAAATTGATAACTATATGATACAAATTTTGATGTGATAACATATTAGCTATAAACAAAGATACTTACCCGCTTGAATTTGTTGTCATTAGTTCCTTTAACAAACTATTCGAATGTTTATATTTTGAAACTGTTTGTCAACAAAAACACTTAACACAACCATGTTCATCTTAACCAAACTATGACAAAATCACTGTACTAAACGCTTTTCGATATGACGAGGTTACTACCCGTGGACATATTACATCTTAAGCCAAAGGAATTTAGTTTTTTCACTCGATAAGGACACACTCGAAAAAACACAGACATATAGAAATTAATTTACTCTCCAAAATGTCCTTTTCAATGCAAAAACAAGAATTTTTGTAAAGTGTATATATATCTAAATAGACATAAATTCCATGTGCACATTTCTGTTGACATTTGCATTGGTATGTGTATAAAATTGCTTTAACCAATATTTTGGATTAAAGCATGTAAGGCTAAATTAAATGTTTTTAAAGCAAAATAATGTAAGGTTGATAATATCTTTTTATCAAAAATACTAATTTACTTTTTATGATCTTGTATATAAGGTTCTAGCATCTTTTTTTTCTCGTTTTACCAGAAAGGAAGTCTGTTTGTTTGCATTTTTGATTCTATTCACTAGACAAAAAGTGGTCACACTCGAAAAAAACCGATCAAATCACTCGAAAAACCTCGATCTAAGCCGGACACTATACCTACCGTGATAGACAAGTCTTATATTATCTTTGTGATGTCCGTGTTATGTAACAAAGATATTTCATTCACCTTTGTCTAGGTTGTTCATTTTTTTATTTGCAGTTTATACTGACAGGTTGTGTACCATTATGCATGACAGATCAACGTCAATCAAGCTGGAGATGCTTAGTATGTACTTCATAAATTGATAATTTTATAGTAAAAACCAATCTTAAAAGATTAGATCATTACCCTGTATATATAATGTAAAAACATTTTGATGACTTTTGTTTAGATTATACTCATTATACAAACAGTTGCAAGGAACAGAGCTTTTCACTACTCTTTTCTCCTTCCGGAGCACCTGAGATCACCCCCAGATTTAGGTGGGGTTCGTGTTGCTCAGTCTTTAGTTTTTCATGTTGTGTTTTGTGTACTATTGTTTGTCTGTTGGTCTTTTTATTTTTTAGCCATGGTGTTGTTTATTTTTGACTTATGAGTTTGAATGTCCTTCTGGTATCTTTCGCCTCTCTTTTTCGTTTCAAAACTACAGATGAAATATGAATTTTTGTAAAATTTAAGACTATATAATAGTAGTATGACAGATAATTGTGATAAGCTAAATTTTCTTATCAAGCTACTTTAGATACTAGACATTTCATAAAATTTACTGTTTGCAAAATTATAAATTATTCTAAATAATAAGGATGTTCTTGTCCCAGGCAGAAAACCCTGGCCGTGTTAGGCGCAATTTTATGGAAGTTTTGGTCCTCGGTGCTCTTCAGCTTTGTACTTGTTTTGGCTTTCAAACTTTTTTCATCTGAGCGTCACTGGTTGGTCTTGTGTGGACGAGACGCACGTCTGGCGTATTGAATTTTAAGCCTAGTACCTTTTGTTAGCTATTATTCGTGTGTTTCTTTGTCCTATATGTTCTCCCATTTATTTGTATTGTGGTCCTGTCATGTGATGTTGTCGTTTTGGTGTTGTGTTTGACGTTGCCATAAAAGCGGGAGGTTTGGCATGCCACAGAACCAGGTTCAACCCACCATTTTTTTTTAAATGTCCTGTACCAAGTCAGGAAAATGGCCATTGTTATATTATAGTTCGTTTCTGTGTGTGTTACATTTAAATGTTTTTAGTTGTGTCGTAGTTCTCCTCTTATATTTGATGCGTGTCCCTCAGTTTTAGTTTGTAACCCGGATTTGTTTTTATCTCTATCGATTTATGAGTTTTCGAACAACGGTATACTACTGTTGCCTTTATTTCCAGTAAAGTTCATCAGTCCATAAAAAAACAATGTAGAAAGTTGTGGCATTTCGACCTAATTTTAATTTGTTTCGTTTATCAACGTCTATCTCTGGAAGAAATAGATATATAAATTAATATAAAATAAGGAGACGTTGTATACATGCAATTGAGACAGCTCTCACAATCATTTATGCAGTTATAAGTCATCGTATGGCATTCTGTAATAAGCAAAAGTAGTTCTATACCGTATAGTCAGCTTAAAAATACCTAAAAATGGTGAAATGATTCAAACAAATAAATGCATCGGCCACATTTATGTCAAAACAAAGTAGGAAAACAAATCTAACCGACAACAACAACAACCACCTAACTAACAAATATAAAACTTTTGTTATCATCAACAATGAATATATTCCGTTATTTATGTGTCTGTTTTAACAATGTCGGATTAGGTCAATACAATCTAGTAATATTATGTTTAATTTGTAGACCATAGCGTTTCTGGTTTGTAATATAATATCAACAGTTGTGTTTTCATCCACTGTGTTTAGTTTAGCAGTTATCGGAGCCCTTATTGTAAGTTTTATGAAACAACATTAAGTAGTACATCCAATTACACTGTTTAAACCGTTTAATTTGTTCTTTGACAAAAAAGTAAATGAACGACAGTGGTATATGCATAAATCATTAGTTGATATTGTTGTACTCTCTCAACATCTATATAAAATTCTAAAATACTAAAAAGTTTTGTATTAATTCAGTTGTTCTCCTGGTTATAAATTTGTTCTGACAAATTGTGTTTCCGTTTCTTTTAGTCTTAAACATCTTTTAACAAACAAAGTTGGAAACAAATTAGTCTAACTATTAAAAAAACTGACATGGATATCAATTGTCAATCAACCTACAAACTATGAAAACATTTTAGGAAATGAAACTATAAAAATAAGAAGATGTAGTATGATTGCCAATAAGACTAGTTTCCACTAGAGACCAAATGACAGAGAAATTAACAACTTTAGGTCACCGTACGACCTTCAACAATGAGTGAAACCCATACCGCATAGTCAGCTATAATAGGCCCGGAAATGACAAAATGTAAAGCAATTTAAACGAGAAAACTAACGGCCTGATTTATGTACAAAATAATGAACGAAAAACAGATAATGATAGACAACAACAAACGACATTATTTTCATGATACAATTAAATCATATTGAGGAGAAAAACTCCTAGTAAACAACACAAAAGATGCGGCGTAAAGCAATCACCAATCAATTAAACAACACAAAGGAAAAACGGAAGAATTCTTTTGTCTTTGTCCACAAAAAAAGCTTCCTCTTCGTTCATTGAACTGCACTTCAAAAAATGAATCAATGAAAAGTGAAAGTAATCAGATCTTGAACTACATTGGGAGACAATCGCATTTAGCTTCATTGAACGCAAAGTTTAAATTGAAATGTTCAAATACTATTACATGTACACTTAAATTGAATACAATAATATTTACAGATTATATATTAACTTATCCTTTTTATAATGGTAAAGAAAGTACTATTTGGGTTCGCTTGCGACGAATAGTACGTATCGAAATCGTTTTGTATCAGGACCAAGACAAGTAATCAGAGTTATGTATGTTAAATATATGTTTACTTATTAATTCTTATCTTAGTTTTATCATTGTAAATTTTATTAGAGCAATATCAGTATTTTTCTGTTCGTACTTGGGAAATAAGCTACTGACTGGGCTTGATAAAACTCTCAAGGTCTGTTAGTACTAGGGCAGAGAAATCCACTCAGTATTGGTAATAACATTACACAGTATCAGCTATGTAATGATGAAAGTAATTACACTTAAGGATGTACCCAGGTTTAGGAATTTTTGTCAGATGTTCGGACTCCTTGTTTTCTTTCCCACGATACAGTGTAAACTATTTTGCCCCATTTTTTTTTCATGTAAGACTTCAATAGCTCATAAAAGGCCATTTACCAAACTTTTAGCAGATTTTAGATTTCTTTTCTTTCGATTTGAGACCCAAATAATACCAATGAAAATATAAGGTAAAAGTCGGAGTCTGCCTTTTCCCGCCATTTTTCAAAAAATTAAATATATCTAAAGGGAGCTCCATAACCTATCAATATTTTAAGCTTATTTTGTTCCTTAACTAATGCTCTTCTGACTTAAAGTATCAATTTTAAATTATATTTTTTTTAAATTTTACCTAAGTACATCCTTAAGGTTTAAACAAAATGTTTTATTTAACATTGTTTTAAATTTTTTATTGAAAGATTCTTCTTGTAGGTTGCTTTTTCTACAAACACCGGAAGTGTCATTACAGTGTCTGTCTTCCTAGCTGTATTTTCTTTCATCGAATTCATCATATCTATTGTTGCTGCATCACACTGCTGCTGTTGTTCACAGCTCAATACGGGAAATGTTAGTATATTTATTTTTTTAAACGATATCCTTGAACATTGAGTGTTAAAATGTGTAGTATTATATCAACACAAAAGGTAAGGAATAAAGCTACGTTAATTTTTACTCGTGAAATATAAATATAAAAAAGCAATTGGTCACACGTTCATGAAAATCATCAGGTTACTCAATGTAGAATCATGTTGAATAACATTTAATGATATGTTCCGAACATTCAACAGATTAACCAGTGGCTATATAACAAACAGTAACATAATACAATTATATTTTTCAGCAACAAGAAGTTATATTTATGAACATAGCACAATCTGGAATGAGTTATAACATGCCAAACACTCCAATACCTACAGGGAACCAGCAAGGATACCATCAAATGTGGATGCCCCAAATGCAAGGATTCTATGGTCAACGGCCGGCAAATATGCCAAATTACCAACAACAAGCAGGTCATTCACATGGAAATCAGATGCCAGTACAAGGATACTATGGACAGTAACCAGTAACAAAACATAAATGCACAGCAGTTTGTACACCCAACTGCACCTGCTGTAGATAAAAATCAACCATTTCCTGTTACCGACAATTCTATAAGAAGTGAAATGTAATTATTCGTCCAGTTTAGACTAACTCAAACATATCAACCGTCCTGCCAACAGAAATGAAATTGTATGACAGTTAGTTGTAAGAAATAGTCAATGAGTGAGAAAATCGGCTTTTTTAAATATTTCTTTTCTAGTTTTCATTCACGTAAAAGTAAAATTAAATTGTACATAAAAAATTATCTTTAAGTCAAATAAAGTAGTCTTGTTATCGATTTATCTTCTTAAAAAATGATATTTGTAACCTATTGGACTATTGATTACTGAGTTTAACTCTGCAAATTCCGTAATCAACTGACAGTTTCGTTTTGTCAATTATGCCATGTTATTTTCCAATTATTTTTTTCTCTCGATTACTTGTGTAGTCATTTTGCAGAAATCAAAACAACTTTTTGAGAATATATCTTACATTTACGTGAATTTATGCGAAAGTACTTACGTCGTGTTGAAATCTCGTAAATCAAGTGAGAAATCCTTGTAACAACAAAAACTGAGAGAATCGCACGAACGCCAAAGTAACAAGACCGAGTTTATTGAGATTGTAAGGGTTGCCTACTATGCATGCATCATAAAATTGAGAATGGAAACAGGAAATGTATCAAAGAGACAACAACCCGACCAAAGAGCAGAACACCCAAGGTCACCATTGGATCTTTAACACAGCGAGAAATCCTTCATTCGGAGGCGGGCTTCAGCTGACACCTAAATAACAATGTGAACTAGTTCAGCGAAAATGGACGTCACACTAAACTCCGAAACATATAAATGAAACAAAGTTTAAAAACAAAACATACAAGACTAACAAAGGCAAGAGGCTCCTGACTTGGGACAGGCGCAAAATGCGGCGGTGTTAAACATGTTTTGTGAGATCTCAACCCTCCCCCTATACCTCTTACCAATGTAGAATAAACAAACACACAGCCAGCAATACGTACAGTAAAACCCAGTTTAAAAGAAGTTGGAGTCCGATATTAGAATAGGTAACAGAAGATACTAAGCAGAATGACAATGAAACATACATTAACAAAGGACTACTAACAGATACTGACATGCCAGCTCCAAACTTCAATTAAAATGATTGAAAGATTATATCTTAATCATATGAAAATCAAGCACAATCCATCCCTTTATGGGTTTAGTATCATACATTGTACCATCATAAAATATAAGAGAAGAACATAACCAGCATCATGTCAACAACTGGTTTTATAATACATGTGGTTATTTCCGATGCAAAGACCCTATGAGTGAATCAATATTAATACCAAAATAGGCCATCTTTAATGACCTGACAACAGTATCGTTACTACGTATATCACTTCTGAATAATATAAAAATAAAAAGATGTCTGTTTAAAGGTTTGGTTAGCTTTTGAGGTGAATGAACACATTTTTGTGCGTTATAAAGAATATTACCATAAAAGATAACCCTACATGCGAATCCACACTCAGTCATAACGTCAAAATCAGAATTACTAACATGAAACAATCATCCCTCTTTGTGACACTGACACCGATAAAAAAAACTACGGATACGCCCTATATATATGTATATGCTTAATCGTTTAAAATCTCGTAATCATTATTTAAGGAATGAATGTAATATTTTTTTCTGTCTATGAAGAAATAACATAAAAAATGTGGTGCACACTGAATAACTCACTTAGAATAGAAAATGTGATTGAATTATTAAAACAATATGCTCAATATTAGATTTTTTCAAGTTATATTTTTCTTGGAAGATACTGAAGTACAAGTCCGTGTAAGAGCAAATAAAATACAATGTAAACTCTGATAAGCCCATTAACACGAAAAATGATAAAATTGTGGGAACTTAGTAACTCATTAAAAAAGATGACAAAAAGAAAAATAACAAAAATACCGAAGTCGGAGGAAAATTCAAAACGGAAAGCCCCTAATCAAATGGCAAAATCAAAAGCTCAAACACATTAAACTAATGGATAACAACTGTCATATTCCTGATTTGGTACAGGCATTTTCTTACATGTATGTAGAAAATGGTGGATTAAACCTGGTTTTATAGCTAGCTAAACCTCTCACTTATATGACAGTCGCATAAAATTTCATAGTATAAAACCAATGAACGCCTTATTTCTCTAGATTAAAATAGATAAAATGCATTGCCGTCTTAATAGACAGGAGCGTAAATGCATTGAAAGTGAGTCGACTTTGATACTGTTTTTCTGTAAACAGCAGATGCCTGGCACACGTATTTATTTATATTTGGATCCATTACTTCTCTTTCGATGAAGTTCACGCATACAATAAGAAAATATCTATATCGAAGTCCTTATGCATTTTTTAGTTTATTGTGACTTTGTCATTCTTAAACAACAATAAAATACATATTTAAAAGGATAGAATTGAGCAACAGCTATCACCTCATAACATGTATCAGTTATAAATATGAAAAAAATGATTTCCAATGAGACAACTCATCGCCAGAGACCACATGACATAGAAGTCAGCTATGGGTCACAGTATGGCTTTCAATAATGAGCAAAACCAACAAATTACAATACGATTAGCACCACTAACAAATATGATTCTAAAAAACCAAAAGAAATACTTGAAATTATCTTTTTCATCATAAAAAAGGAATGTGTGTATACGTCATTTAGGTAATAACCCCAACACAAAAATAACCAAGACATTCAAAGGGCAACAAACACTCCTCAACAAAAGGCACCGGTCCACACGCTATGTCAAGCTTTTGATTGTGCAGGGTCCGTTTTAGTTACCATTTTCAATTTTGGAAACCAAAAACATTTCAAATCCTCCATTTAACTATTTTTCACATACTTATAAGTCCATGTTTATAATACTTTTGTTTGCCATAACCAATTAAAGAAGAAAGAAAAAAACACCGTTTTATGGCTATTTTTTTCGGTGGTCCTAATAAACTCCAAATAAAAAATTACAGACCGTATTAAAAAGATTATTAAAAAGAACAAATATCATATCAAAAACAAGAAACTAAATAATATTGTATTTATAATTTGTTATAATCATATCGGTGGTTTTGTGGCAGAGAGCTCACATTGAGAACACATTAATCTTTCAAACGTTCTTGCCCTGCTTCTCCGCCAAGTACGCAAAGTAAGAGTAAAAGACTGGTCGGCTTTCAATCATATAATTTGTGCCGACCAGATGACACAAGTATTTCTTTTTTTGGATTGTCACTGAAGTCGTGTTATTATTTGCAAACTCATAAGCATCAGTCTTCCAGCCCTTACCAATATTTTTTTGTTTTAAATTGTAATGAATTATGGGTCTTACAAATATGAAACTGAAGACGTAGGAATCTTGCAGGCGAAAGAGACGTTTTGATTCAACAATCCCCGTCATTTGTTATTTATAAATTTTGAAATTATAAAGAAACGAAGGTTTCAACTCTATCAGGCAAAGTTGACCTTTGACTGATTTGGCTATCTATTTAGGTCCCATTTGGTCATATAGCTTGTCAACTATTTCTGTTCTTTTACATCCTTGGCTTTCAAATAATCGGCTCTGAGCATAAATGATGAAGATAAATCCAGAATAGCGCTTCTGACTTTTATTAATTTATTACTTGTTGTTTTCTCTTTTTTTCCATTATTGCAGAGCTTTTTGTTGTCAATGGTTATCTTGGTTTGAAATCTGTCACGACTGTTTTATCAGTGTTGTAATAATTTCTGACACAATGCAGGAGAAGGACGTAAGGTTAACTCTCTAATCTTTATTTTGTTTGCCCATTTTTCTTTGTTCTTCTTTTTTTTTTTTTGGGGGGGGGGGGGGGGGGGGGAGGGATTATTCTCTATTCTGTAAACCGCATATATCTTGGGTTTTACTGGGAGGGTTTGGCGCCCGCTAACATGTTTAACCCTGCCACATTCCGAATTTGACTGTCCCCAAGTCAGGGGCCTGTAATTTAGTGGTTGTCGTTTGTTGCTTTGTTACATATCTATTTTTCGTTAATTGTTTTGTAAATAAGGCCATTAGTTGACACGTTTGAATTGTGTTACATTTGTCATTTCGGGGCCTTGTATGGCTGACTATGCGGTATGGGCTTTGCTCACTGTTGAAGTCCGTACGGTGACCTATAATTGCATGTTGATTTCTGCGTCATTTGGTCTCTTGTGGATAGCTGTCTCATTAGCACTCATACCACATCTTCTTTTTATATATGTTCAGGACGAGAACAAGTTAACAAAAGATACAGTAGGTAGGTCTTACAATAGAGGCCGTCCGGGATGAAGGTCGGGGAAATTTGGACTGCCACGGGAAAATGATGGTAAATTGGATAGGGACGGAAATTTGGCCTTGCAACAGGCCACCTATGGCCTCTCCAATAGTTGTTACAAGGGTTTTTAACGTGCAAAGGGCATGGCATTCTCTCTACACGAGGCATCGGACTTAACGTCCCCATTCTGACCGGAAGTGGATGCGTACTTGATAAATCCCGCACAGCCAAACGGACGCCTCACTAAGTCTATGGCTTTAGGGGAGGAAGACCAATGGAGACCATATTTCTATTCCCCAGTCACTCTTGGGGGTATTGAAATTTAGATTCTTGGTACTGACGTTGCTTATCATCTAAATTACGTGTTATAGTGATATTTGTATTTGTCTTTGTAAATTGTTAACCTTTACTCTATGTTATTGTTTGAATAGTTTTGGGGCGTGGCTCGGTATTTATACATCCCGCCGTTGTGTTATGGTGCTATCGTCAATTTGTACTCTTAACATTAATTTTCGCTCATGAACTTTATCTATAAAGAGTCTATATGCCATTTTGTTTTTCTTTGTTGAAATAGTTTTAAATTTTGTTTTAAAGTGATTAAGATTATAGAACAATGTTGACCGTTGTGCCCCAATTTTTGACATTTTTACCTATCATGTCTGTTTGTTTTGCTCATAAATTGTTGTTAATATAATGGAATTCTATGCGACTGTCATACATGTACAAGTGAGAGGCTTAGCTAGCTATAAAACCAGGTTTAATCTACCATTTTCTACATAAGCAAATGATTGTATCAAGTCAAGAATATGACAGTTGTTATCAATTCGTTTGATGTGTTTTAGATTTTGATTTTGCCATTTGCTAAAGGACTGTCCGTTTTCAATTTTACTTGATATCTTTTTATTTTCTTTTTTTTTCCTTATAAGCGATATGTATGTCTTGATTGCCACCCATATTTCATCTGCAATTAGCTACCCAATTTCCTTCCTCTAGCGCACTATGCATGCTGCTGACTATAAAGAAATACAAAATTGGTAGCTTGATCAATATATTTTCACATAATATTTGTAAACACTTCCAAGAAAAATTCAGATTCCGATTTATTACAATTTTGATAACCGGAGACATTTATTTCATTTCAAACATGAATGCATTGTTTAGAAATAAAATCAGTTACGGATATCAATATTTCCAGTTACGTATATCATCGACAATTTATTTACTTCAGTTACCCATATCATCGCGATATTGTGGACGGCTGTTTTCTCCATTTAGCGGTTGAACTGTGAAAAAACACTTAGTATTTCAGTTTCAAATTTAGTAATACGTTAAAAATGATAAAAAATACCGAAGAATAGTACATAACTATTATAGAATTGACAAAAGAAATATTGACCAGAAACATTTCCGCCATCTTCGGATATCCGTAACTGCAGTTACGGATATCATATTTTCCCCAGTGGTGTTCTTTTTTCTCAAATTTATCTTCGGAAAATAAAAGACGGGGAATCCAGTATTATTTAAATGGTGCGGCAAATCAATATTTTTCTTATCATTTGATAGTCTTGTTAGTCTTTTAAAAGGCTGTAAGATTTCATTGCAATCTGAGACCAGTAACTAGTGTAATGATGTTGCAAAGGAATAACATTTTTTCTTTCACAACCATTGTCGGATACGGTTTAACATTTACACAATACCTCTGACTCCCTTCTTTTTTTTTCTTCAGAAAATAACCGTTACATAAATGATTCTGCCAAAAATTCTGAAAAAGACTTAAACATTTGTTCTTGCATCTTACCAAAACACCAAAACACACACTCATCATTTCCAGGTCAATTTTCATTTAAAAGAATCTCAGAAAATAAAAGAGTTTTGTAATAACAGAAGATTTTTTTTTTTGGATAAAAAAATATTTTCAATAATTCACCAACTAATGAAAATAAAACAAAAATACAAATAAAATTAAAATTGAATAATAGTCAAAACATAGAAGGACCTACTCCATAATTGTAATTAACATACCTGTAAGATCAATTAACAAGACTAAAACAACATCCAAATTGCATGTGTCTGCTCCAAACAATACCAAGTACTTGTCAAGCAAAATACTTAAAACTCGTTAAGTACTTGTCTTTTATTTTCTCACCTTTTATAATTTGACGTTTGAAATATTATAAATATTGTAGAATTTTCAAATATTTTATCATTCGTTCTTAGAGAATTGAAATTGAAGAAATTCATGATATACTCTAAAGCTAGTTTTGGGGAAAAAAGGAAGGAAATTTTGTAAATAATTATATTTTTTTTACCATGTACAGTTGTAAGTACAGTCTATTTTATTATAAGACAAATAATTACTTCACATGAACATTTTAAGTTTAATACATTATACAGTCTTTTGGTTGTACATGTAGAATATTTTAAAAGTCTAAATCAGAACTGCAACCAAATCTTCTGGCAGCCTCCATTTTCACCAGACGACAACTAGTTATTTCTTCGACGTGCAAAATAAAAGCACACCAAATTTAAAAGGGCTAGTTAAAATTACCTACACATTGCCGGTTATTTAACTTATGCACACTTTCCCAATGAAAAAGGGGTTATTTTTACAACGTTCACTTTCCCAGACAGTTTTTCTGCCTACGCGCAGTACAAATTCTTTTTTTGTTATTGTTTTTTTTTAATGGTTTCAATAATAATCAAGTAAAATAATACGCCTTATTGATTGTACAATAGACATTAAGTCTCAACAATATGCATCAAAGCTGCGTTAAAAATAACAGAGACCGTCTTGATCATTCGAAGAAGTTGACATTTCTGGGGATGAACATCTAATTAATTTGTTAGCAGTTCAATATTCAAATTCTGATGACTTGTTAATCTTAGTCGAGGAGATATACTCGTGACGTCAGACTAAATAAAAGAATAAATCAAATTAAGGAAACGACCATCTGATATTATACCCCCTCCTTTTTCCAAAATAAAAAAAAAATCACTTAATGATATTGTCTGAATATTTTGGAGATCCAAACATCAAATATATTATAATTATAAACGAAACAGATTATTGCAGATAACAGTCTTTTGTGATATATCATGTATATACATATTTCCTAACCCTATGGTTATAATATTTAAAAGATAAACTTTACACCCATCTTAAAGTGAAACATCTTGGAATGTACACCCTGCAGACGTCAATTATGCGATTCACCGTTCGTTTACAATTTTTTTACAACATAATCTGCCTGTGCGACAATGGAATATACAATATAATTAGTCATAATTACATCTCATAAAGGGTATTACAAATGTTTAGATGTAATTGGGATTTGTTTTCCGCTGAGAATATAAAACAGTCGTCGATTACAACACTAGTCATATTCTGTCTGACATCTGCCAATACTAATACTGTCTGGTCACAATTAAAATGTTCGAAAAAAGTAAGTTAATTTATAAAAAATGATAATCATTGCAAAATATTTTCAACTTATTTCAGATATACATAATTGTTTGTAATAAGGATATCATTTATATAACTAAGCATGAACAGACTATACGGCATGGATTTTGTTCATTTTCGGAAGCCGTTTCGTGACATATAATAATATAACCTGGACTCTGATGGTTAGTTGCTTCGTTGGCAATCATACCACATCTCCTTATTCTTTAAACTGTTTTTGTAGCAATGTAATTTGGTTAAAAATATTTGTTTTTATATAATACAACACTTTTATTTTCAATTTTAAAGCTTTTCAGGCTTACACACTATTGGTGTAAATAACGTAATTTCAGCTGCATTATTTTTTAAATTAAAAATTTGCGTGCGCATTTCTCCACTTTCCGGACAAACAGTCATCATGAACGCTCGAAACTTGCATTTCAGCTGCATTATTTTTTAAATTAAAAATTTGCGTGCGCATTTCTCCACTTTCCGGACAAACAGTCATCATGAACGCTCGAAACTTACCGAGTATAGAAAACCAAGGATATTATAAAAGGTTTGAGAGCGCAAAACCCAGCTTTACGTCCAAACAAACATTATTTAGGGCTACAGTATACGAAGGTATTACCATATACTAGCAAGTATAAAAGATATAATCATATACATTTTCGTATTAAAGCCTTCTTTGTTCCCGGCCTAAATCATGAGGAAAAAGCTCGGCATGTTTGGTAATTTTACTTGTATCTCGTGCTAATATGTTTTTATATTCCGACCATTACATTTTTATTATTTTGCAATTATTTGAACGATTTTCATGCAATCCAAAAATAAACAAAATTTATTAGAAAAAAATGTTTTCATTGTTCTTTTCTTTATTTCAGTCAATGAGATGGATTGTTCAACCGGAGATAACTGTCATAAAGTTCCAAAAACTCCAGACTTTATAAAAAGCTTGTTTGACGAAGATTCTGGACTAGGTATGAACTTTACTGATTTTGACGACTCACCGTCGCTAAGTTTGTTCAAATCAGACTTTAGCTCAAAGAGAAAGAGAGCCGACAAATTAGACACCAATACCGACTGTAACACCCCTGTATCTTACAGTAAGAGAAGGTACATCAGGTCTCAAAAACTATTACTGAAAAAATCTTTGTCGTTTGATGCACAGATTCTCAGTACTAGTAAAGACTTGTCAGCTGACGCCATTAAACACAACGATACTAAAACAGAAGACGTCTTAGTTCAAGGCGCCGTACTCACTGGAGATGGAAGAGAAGAATGTTGTTTACCAACCGTTCAGGGGCACTGCCATGACCTAAGATACATAACTCCAGCCACCATGAATGATGTTTTAAACGGGAAATACGAGCATACAATTGGCAGCTTTCGTATATTAGACAGTAGATACTCGTATGAGTTTGAAGGTGGTCACATACCAGGCGCTGAAAATATTCATAATAAGGACGATATTTTAGAACTATTAAAAAATCCAAATACATCCCGCTCAGATGGAAAGCGTGACATCATTATTTTCCATTGTGAGTTTTCTTCCGAGAGAGGACCAAAAATGTGCCGCTTTCTTCGTAATCATGACAGAGAATTAAATGCTGAAAATTATCCTTCCCTGTATTTTCCTGAACTTTATATTTTAAAGGGAGGATACAAAGAGTTTTATGGAAGTTATAAGACATTGTGTACTCCTATGGATTACGTTCCAATGTTAAGCAAAGATCATAAAGACGATCTGCGTCATTTCCGGTCAAAATCTAAATCATGGTATGCTGGCCAAAAACGAGTGAGATCATCATCCGGTCGTCTGTTTTACTGACATAAAAATTAAAAGTGCTAAATCTTTATTTATTTGTACAATTATATATAATATTAAATTATAGCATATTTTATTATTGTACGTGTTCATTTTTAATCGTTAATCAGTTGATAGTAAATTGGGATAGAACAGTAAAACAAAAATTGTCTCGCCTCTCTTTTAAAAGATTGACGAGCACATTTACAGGATTTGTCTTTCAATTTTACTTTGACCTTCGGCTTACGATTTTTATTTTCTCTTGTTGCCTCCTACTTTTTCCTTAGTCAGAATTATTTTCTATGGTGTATTCAACCGACTCATGGAAAATTAAGTTAAATACGTCAAATGTACATAGAAAAGCATACAAAATGACGCGGAAGTGAATACTCAAAGGTCACCGTATCACCGTCTTCAATGAGCATAAACCACACCACAAGACATGTTATACATTGTATGTGTACATGGCACCGAAAAAAAAACATAATGTGAAATAATTGAAAAAAAGAAAACTAAGGATATAACATCATTGAAAATAACTAAATACGACAACCAACTGCTACTGTTACAGGAAGACAGTGAATAGCTGCTGGTTTGTAATAAGAATGTATGAGGAGAGATTATAATAACATTGAAATTTTGACTATTTTTGTCCTTAGGTTGGTACTTCATTGGCGTATACGGTACATCTCCTTTTCTTCGCAGTGAACTAAAGTATATATTTGAGATTAACGAAAGTAAATCCAATATAAAAATGGATATCTTATAATGTGTATCAATTCACGACACAAAATCACAACGCCACATTACAAAATTCAAAAGAACGGAATTGCTGTTCTTTTACTTTAAAATAACGGTAACCGTAATACCTTTAAAAACTCGTTTTCCCGATTTTACAAAATTACTAAAAAAGTTCAGGTGCTTCTCTTTTTTGGAAAGCAAAGCTGAATGCATGTACATATATGTTTTTGGGGGTTTTGTGTCGTTTGGTTGCTGTCTGTTATACGATGGCCTTAAGTATTATTCCTCCTTACTGTCAGTGGTTATAGTTCAGGCTTTATATCGTGGTCTGTAAATGTAAACGCAAAAGATGAAAATATAAGAAGAATTCTTTTTCCGGCAAATTGTGAAAGTTTGTGTTCCAGGCCATAGAAAACAAAGTGTAAACACCTACATCTTTCATTGTAATGTAACTCAGTCATTGGATTGGTCAATGAGCTAAAGTAAAAAATATTGCGAATTATGTAAACAATCACTTGAAACAAAGAAGGTATTGGATAACGGTCACATTAATTTTTAATCGACCAGGTAGCCTGTCAAAATTTCTGTCCTTATCCAACATGACATCATTTTATTAAGTACTAACTGTCCTATACACATACTGTACAGGATTTACTTTCTTGATTGTTTGCTAATATGTTTTTTGTCATGAACATGCATGCAATGTTTGCAACCGGACGTTTGGAAAACTTAAAAAAAAATTGATTTGTTGTTGTTGACTGAACGTTAAAAGACAAAATTTCATCCATAAACAAGGAAGCAATGAATAAAAATTGGCACTTTATTTTTTAAGCGACCGTGATAAGTTTCGGAAAAAAATGAACTAGAACTGCCAAAACAAAATAAGAATACTTAGAAAACATATTCTGCAGATGTAATGGCTACTATTGATTAAATTACAATCTGAGTAATTTGACTAGATAAATTACAAAAATCTAATTTAACCTCTCAGTACATGTAAATATTGGTTATTTTCCAAACAATTCTGTTGATATCTAGATATTTTACACGGAACTACCGTAATATGATACAGTCATATATGGAAAAAAGAAAAATAAACACGAAAAGGCTACTGTAATTTTCACTGAAAAATGTTATTGTTTTTGTTTACGAATAAAGCCTTTAAAAACTTTTCTTCAACATTTCCCTAATTTAATTATCTTTTCATAACTTCAGTTTTGATAAACTGGCAATTAAGACATGTACTATAAAATACCATTTTTAATCTAATGCACTAAAATCGTCGACTAATATTTAAGTTGATAAGTAATGGCATCAATTGGACATTTTCATATCACCGGATTTCTACAGGTTTCCTTTTCTGTAGAAAGACATTCTGGTTACTCGGTCAAGTGGGAGCAACTAAAAGAGGTAAAATCAAGCTGACAATCCCCCACTCCAAGATGCACCGATGGTAAACTTAAAAGGTATGAAAATGGTCTATTAAAGGAATGTTTTGTTGAAAATGAATATTAGAAGCATGCGGTAAATCCATAAACGAGAAAAAGATTTGATTGGGGCGACAAGTGCAAAAAATGTGGTCATCCATATCGCCCCATCAAGTCTTTAATTGGTTCGTGCACCATTCAAAGATATGACTTAATTTGCCCAATAATTTACAATTTTTTTCAATAAGCATGAACCGTCTTTGAATATAATGATATAATGAGTATTGATGCATTTAAATGGAAAGTACACAATTGGCAATAAACCAAATTGAATTTCTCTTTTGGTATAAACTTTATGACTTCTGTGTAAAGAAAACTTATGGGAAAGCTTCTGATTTCGCAAGCTTCACTTAAAATATAAGTCCGCTTACGGTATTTGGAATATTATCAGGAACCAAGTCTACTGTTAACATCAAACGTTTTTAAGCTATTTGAACGCTCTAGAATGGAATCAAATTAGAAAAAGAATATTTGTTGATGCAGCATTCCGAGTGTTTTGTATGTTATTGTAGAAGCAAAAAAATCTCTGTTGTCAAGGGGAAATGTAGTCCGTTGTTACGTTTGAAAGTCATTACTGATCTTACGAATACCGAATGAAAATGTCGTTATTTTCGGAACACATTGTGGGATAGGTCACCCAGATTCAGGCATTTTGCGTATCACTTATTTATATCACAGTGCGTTCAGTGTGATACTATCAGATTATTACAAGGCATTTTTCACATCAGATGTATTATCAGCCCAAGGTTCAATATAAGCCAAGAGTCGAAGGATCGGGGGCTGATATTGACCGAGGGCGGATAATACATCTGATCTGAAAAATGACATGTTATGATCTTTTTATCATATGCTTCAACAATGGAGAAAAATAATAGAAATTCAAATAGTCAAAAGTTTACGGACGTCGGACACCAAATGTAATACATCCGACATGAAATCTTTCTATCATATGCCTCAACAGAGGATAAAAACAACAGTATAATATATTTTTATATTGACGATAAAAAAATCATTAAAACATAATGAACACTGTTTGGAAAAGTGAACTTTTGTAAAGTAACTTTATAAATTATACTGGAAACTTTGAAAAATGCATTTATTGTATCATTTGTTTTTTTTTTTGCATTTTCCACAATATATTTTCCTGTTTCCTAATAATTGTTTTGTACCCTACCTTGAAATGTTTTTCACTGAAAACGTACCATTGAGGTGTATTTTCCGGAATTTACCGAGTTACGCCGGAATGCCATGCGATAACGTTACGGAAAGGCATATGATAATAGTCGGAAGCATGTGATAAATTTTTCATATCAGCCCGCTAAACACCATTTCGGAAAATATGGAATTCATGTAACTTTAATGCTATTATCATACTGTAGAAATTATAAGTTATTTACTTTAAGCAATGCTGAGTATATGATAAATATAGATTATAACATGTCATTTTTCATATCAGAATCCTTATCAGCCCTAGGTCATGATATCAGCCCGAGAGCCGACAGGCTCGAGGGATGATTTTGACCATGGGCTAATAAGGGGTCTGATATGAAAAATGACATGTTATGTTCTTTTTATCATATACTTCAGCAGAGGACATACGGACAAGAACTTTTTTTAAAACTTTGAAAAATGCATTTATTGTATTTATTTTTTTGCATTTATTAATAATATATTTTCCTCATTCCTAATATTTTTTTTATCCAACTTAGTTATGTTTTTCACTAAAAACGTACCATTGAGGTGTATTTTCCGGAATTTGCCGAATGACGTCGAAATGCCATGCGATAACGTTACAGAAAGGCATGCGATAACCGGAGGCAGTTGATAACAAAAGTCATATCTCGAGGCTAAGGCAATTCTTCAAATTAAATGAATAAACATATGTACAAATTAGTTTTATCATGGGTACAACTATACCATTATGTTCCATAAGTATATGATAAAATATATATCTCTTCATGCGATCATCATAACTAAAATTAAAGGCATGCTAACTTCTTTTTCGTTCTTCTTCAGACGTTCATGCGTAAGTCTGTATGACATATAAAAATAAAACGAACAAATAGCAGGGGACAAGAATTGGATCCTATTATAGTAATACAATTGTCTGTAAAAACACAACACACAAAAGGGAGCATTTTTGTTCAAGTAGTAAATAAAAGCTTCGGCATTTCTTTCTTATTGCATGTTTTAGTGAACCTTTTGTGAGATGAGGAATAGGTTTTTTTTTAAGTTTTGCCTTCCTGCAACAAAGTACTGGAAAATACCGATGGCTATTCCTGTTTTTGAAACTAATTGAAAAAAATTTATTTTCAATTTGTCTCAAAATTTAGACAGCGAGAAATAAACAAATTAAAACGTTGTTATATGTATTCAAAAACAAGAGGAAAGGGACTGTTACAGTAAGTGTATGTACTCTAACTGATCCTTGACGTTTAGCTGTTTCACAACACCATTTTTAATCATGAAAATTATAACAAAAATTCACGGTTTTAATTAAAGTTTTTCATCTTTACAGTTTCTGAAAGGGTCTCACGACGATCTTAAGTGTCAATACAATATGACCCAAAACAGCGACTTGAGTTATATTTCATAGTGTTGCTGGTTAAAAGAAAATGAGCGGGAGTTATCAATAAATAAACAACACGTGTAAAGTGTTTTTCATTCGTTATTTACCTTTTCCTCTAAACGTTTAACTACAGTATCACGTGATCTCTCATGAAGTAAACTGTTTAAAACAAAAACCATTACGAAAACGAGTACAATTTGCAACCAAGACACTACCTTAAATGACAGCTTATAGTTCCTCTAGAAATGTATTTCCATATGGTCAAAGTTAGAAGGTTTCGTCTTTTGAGTTATGTTAACCACATTGAATACAACATATTGTAAATTACTAGTCGAAGTTTTTTTTCCCTAACAAGCAGCTAAATTTTGGTACTAAACAATTATTATTACTTAGGCTGGTAGTTTTTGGCGTAATATTTTTTATGACGGGACTTTTTATAGTCGATTTTTAGGTAAGAGATGTCTCAGTGTCATACGATTAGCTTTTAATTGTATACATCCACCTCATTTGAACTCTGGTGGATAGTTGTCTCATTGGAAATCATACCGCTTCTCCTTATTTTTATATAAAAGGGACTTTAGCTACGAGACATGAAAAAAAAATCAGCAAAGAAACATCGCTGAGAAATGATTCACTTGCAAGTGAATACTTCGATCTCATTGAATCCGTATTCATGTGACCTTCTATTTCACCCCTTAGCTAGAGAAAGATTACGCATGAACTAGGCGTGTTCAGCCATTAAAAGGAAATGAATGTCAACATTGAAAGTGAATCGCAATCGACTTCGACAAGATGGCATTAGACCCAGGATGCCGTATTTTGGACCCAGTTTGAGAACGTTACACAGACGGAATAGAGTCCGATGGTGCAACAGACTGAAGGCTGAACAATCCGCAACTAGCGCAGAATCTGGTTTAGTGATCAGTGCCGTTTTATACTTCAGAAACGTGATGGAAGAACTCGTGTCTACAGGCGTATGAATGATTGTTTAGCTTCCTCGTGTGTCCACGAAGTGGACAGCTTCGGTGGAGAAAGTGTCATTATGTGGGAGACTATCTCTAATGACCCTAAAACGGAAATGGTACAAAAGTACAGAGACGACAATCTCCAACCTCGCCTTATACATGTTAATGACCGACAGAAGGAGTTATTCCAGCAGGACAATGCTAGGCCTCACACAGCGCGTTTAACAATGGACTACCTTGAGCAGATTAACATCAATGTAGTACCTTGACCTTCCAAATCACCGGACTTTAATCCTATTGAGCATCTATGGGACCAACTAGATACACGTGTGTGCCAGCGTGTAGAACATTGATAGCATCAATTCCGAGGAGATGCATAGCAGTCTTAGCAGTGAGAGGTGGTCATACACGGTACTAACTTTAATGGCACCGGCATAACTCTAATTTTGATGAATAGACTTTTATTCATCAATCTCGAAGAAATTAACTGTCTTCTTCTCAATCAAACACGTTTTGAGTGAATATCTTTATTAGTAATAAAATTGTAAAATTTCTAATCAAAAGACATTTTAGTCTTAGATACACGATTTTTTTATTTTTTGTTATTGGCTTTGAACTAGCTGTCAGTAACTGCAAGTACTCTTAGATTTGTTCTTCGTGTCTTTTTTGTTCTTAGGAATGAGAGATGGATCTATACCCTGCCACGTCCACTCTGTGTTTTTGTTTTTGTTTGATGTTTATATTTTGTATTGATTTTGTAATGAGTTAAGCATTTTTCAACTGATTTTGATAGTTTGTTCTTATGTTGTACTGTTACACCACTGTCCCAGGTTAAGGGAGGGTTGAGCGCTCACAAACATGTTTAACTCCGACACATTCTTTATGCGCCTGTCCCACGTCAGGGGCATGCAGTTCAGTGGTTATCGTTTGTTCATGCCAGTTTTTTTTCTCGTAAATTAGGCTTCTAGTTTTCTCAATTGAATTGTTTCATATTTCTCATGTCGGGACCTTTTATAGCCGACCATACGTTATGGGTTTTTCTCATTGTTTAAGGCGCCCGTATGGTTTGCGATAACTGCTTACATCCACTTCATTTGAACTTTGGTGGATAATTGTCTCATTGGCAATCACACCACATCTCCTTATTTTTATATGTATCAAAATTCTTAAAAATCCAGTATGCATTTCCCTTTTTTTGCAGAGTATATTCTTCGGAGGACTCCTCGATGGTTAACACCATGGCGTAGTGTATGTACTCTAACTGATCCTTGACGTTTAGCTGTTTCACAACACCATTTTTAATCATGAAAATTATAACAAAAATTCACGGTTTTAATTAAAGTTTTTCATCTTTACAGTTTCTGAAAGGGTCTCACGACGATCTTAAGTGTCAATACAATATGACCCAAAACAGCGACTTGAGTTATATTTCATAGTGTTGCTGGTTAAAAGAAAATGAGCGGGAGTTATCAATAAATAAACAACACGTGTAAAGTGTTTTTCATTCGTTATTTACCTTTTCCTCTAAACGTTTAACTACAGTATCACGTGATCTCTCATGAAGTAAACTGTTTAAAACAAAAACCATTACGAAAACGAGTACAATTTGCAACCAAGACACTACCTTAAATGACAGCTTATAGTTCCTCTAGAAATGTATTTCCATATGGTCAAAGTTAGAAGGTTTCGTCTTTTGAGTTATGTTAACCACATTGAATACAACATATTGTAAATTACTAGTCGAAGTTTTTTTTCCCTAACAAGCAGCTAAATTTTGGTACTAAACAATTATTATAACTTAGGCTGGTAGTTTTTGGCGTAATATTTTTTATGACGGGACTTTTTATAGTCGATTTTTAGGTAAGAGATGTCTCAGTGTCATACGATTAGCTTTTAATTGTATACATCCACCTCATTTGAACTCTGGTGGATAGTTGTCTCATTGGAAATCATACCGCTTCTCCTTATTTTTATATAAAAGGGACTTTAGCTACGAGACATGAAAAAAAAATCAGCAAAGAAACATCGCTGAGAAATGATTCACTTGCAAGTGAATACTTCGATCTCATTGAATCCGTATTCATGTGACCTTCTATTTCACCCCTTAGCTAGAGAAAGATTACGCATGAACTAGGCGTGTTCAGCCATTAAAAGGAAATGAATGTCAACATTGAAAGTGAATCGCAATCGACTTCGACAAGATGGCATTAGACCCAGGATGCCGTATTTTGGACCCAGTTTGAGAACGTTACACAGACGGAATAGAGTCCGATGGTGCAACAGACTGAAGGCTGAACAATCCGCAACTAGCGCGGAATCTGGTTTAGTGATCAGTGCCGTTTTATACTTCAGAAACGTGATGGAAGAACTCGTGTCTACAGGCGTATGAATGATTGTTTAGCTTCCTCGTGTGTCCACGAAGTGGACAGCTTCGGTGGAGAAAGTGTCATTATGTGGGAGACTATCTCTAATGACCCTAAAACGGAAATGGTACAAAAGTACAGAGACGACAATCTCCAACCTCGCCTTATACATGTTAATGACCGACAGAAGGAGTTATTCCAGCAGGACAATGCTAGGCCTCACACAGCGCGTTTAACAATGGACTACCTTGAGCAGATTAACATCAATGTAGTACCTTGACCTTCCAAATCACCGGACTTTAATCCTATTGAGCATCTATGGGACCAACTAGATACACGTGTGTGCCAGCGTGTAGAACATTGATAGCATCAATTCCGAGGAGATGCATAGCAGTCTTAGCAGTGAGAGGTGGTCATACACGGTACTAACTTTAATGGCACCGGCATAACTCTAATTTTGATGAATAGACTTTTATTCATCAATCTCGAAGAAATTAACTGTCTTCTTCTCAATCAAACACGTTTTGAGTGAATATCTTTATTAGTAATAAAATTGTAAAATTTCTAATCAAAAGACATTTTAGTCTTAGATACACGATTTTTTTATTTTTTGTTATTGGCTTTGAACTAGCTGTCAGTAACTGCAAGTACTCTTAGATTTGTTCTTCGTGTCTTTTTTGTTCTTAGGAATGAGAGATGGATCTATACCCTGCCACGTCCACTCTGTGTTTTTGTTTTTGTTTGATGTTTATATTTTGTATTGATTTTGTAATGAGTTAAGCATTTTTCAACTGATTTTGATAGTTTGTTCTTATGTTGTACTGTTACACCACTGTCCCAGGTTAAGGGAGGGTTGAGCGCTCACAAACATGTTTAACTCCGACACATTCTTTATGCGCCTGTCCCACGTCAGGGGCATGCAGTTCAGTGGTTATCGTTTGTTCATGCCAGTTTTTTTTCTCGTAAATTAGGCTTCTAGTTTTCTCAATTGAATTGTTTCATATTTCTCATGTCGGGACCTTTTATAGCCGACCATACGTTATGGGTTTTTCTCATTGTTTAAGGCGCCCGTATGGTTTGCGATAACTGCTTACATCCACTTCATTTGAACTTTGGTGGATAATTGTCTCATTGGCAATCACACCACATCTCCTTATTTTTATATGTATCAAAATTCTTAAAAATCCAGTATGCATTTCCCTTTTTTTGCAGAGTATATTCTTCGGAGGACTCCTCGATGGTTAACACCATGGCGTCTAGACTAAAATACACACGAAATGCGGATACATAAAGCATTATTGAGTCCATACATTGTTTATTGTTTATTTTTGTAAGTTTGATAAACGTTTTAGTATGTTATAAATCAAACATGAGAATTTGAGTCAAATCGGGGAACATGATTTTGACAGCTAATGCACCTTTAAGATATTTAAGAAAAACTTTTATTATATTTTTTTCATTTTTTTATTTTTGTTTTAATACATTGCATAAAAGCTTTTGTTTTTTTCTTGTCAAAGGTTTCATCAGTTTTGAGTAAGGAAGTCAACTGGATCACTGTAAAAAAAAAAGATAATTATGTTTTTCGTGAATCTAATACTGTCTCAAAATAACAGATCTCCTGCGTTAAAGAATACAATGTTGGTGCAAGAAATATAGATTCCATCACTGCAACAAGTGTGTTACGATATTTTTCCACTCGAGACAGTTAAATTTTAATACTTAAAGCGCGAGGCTTGTCGAGCTTTTTAAATAATTAAGATTTAAATGTCGAGAGTGGAGAAATATGGTAATACACGAGTTATAGTGGTGGAATCTGTATCTCTTATTATTTTTATCCTTCCTTTTCATAGATTTGAAGAAAGTTGTGTACTTTTTATGTGACGTCATCAGGAATGGTCGCCTTTTTTCATAACGTCACAATAGAAAAATTCAGAAGAAACCAAGAAAAATTGACGTAACAATTAACTTTCGACCAATCATTTGCCGAGTCAGATATTTCACTAGTGAGGAGAAATATTTGTTTCACACCGATCAAGAAATGTGAAAATAGCAAAAAAATTAGAGAAACGCAAATCTCATTTTTTGTATCATTGATTAGCTAGGCTACAACACATAAAATAACATAAAAAATGTTACCCATTTTTTTCTATGATATCCAGGCCAGACATAATAATGTTGGACAGATTTAATTTTATAAGAACGAACAATGTCTCAAAAACAAACCTGCAACTGTTGATTTTTTTTAAGAATTAAAAAAAACATTCTTACATCGCATTAAGTAAGTAATGTGTACAACTATTTTTCTTACCTTAATTTTTTCACATAGGTATCCAATACCTCCTTGTGTGCAGTGAGTATCATTCCATCTATAATTCGCATATCTCCAAAAGTGAGCACAATGCTCTACACCGCCGCTATTACTTGGTTCATAAAGATTCCAATGGGTATATTGAACTTTAGACGAGTCATTGGTCCACCTCCATTTTCCATCGGTGAAGTTTTCTGCTCCCATCCAATATCCATGGCGATACTGGACAGCTCCTGTTAGAGAACATTTTGATAGTAAAATAAAATGATTAACAATTGTGTTTTGATTGAGCTATTATAAAATATACAAATATAAACTACACAATATCATATTTTGGATTTCATTATTTTTACATGTTATAATAAATATCATACATGTTATATCTGCTATGTCATTGTAGAAATCAGTCTATTAGAGGCAGCCAAAGAACAAAATCACAAGACCAAACAGACACCACTTCAGCCAAAACAAAAACGACGAAATAACAAACCGTAAGACCCTACAACACTACTGAGATATCCAAAGATAAGCAACAAGAATCCTATCAAAAGCAAAGGATAAACTCAGGTGCCCCCAAAGGATCAACAGTTACTGCTCGACATGGCACACCCGTCGTATTATTCTTAAAAACATTAATAAGTCATATCCATTGATTAGACATCTTACAATAGCGGGTTAATAAATATCTAAGTGACATCATTAAATACAACAACAAAAAAGAGAGAAACAAAGAGTACGAAGATACCAAGGAAGCCTTCAAAATAATACGATAAAAAAGACCAGACAATACTATGGCAAAAATTTAAAAAAAAAAGACAAAAATGTAGTCCAGAAAACCCTACACAAAAACCAAAGAACTCAGACGTTCTCGACGAATAATCAATCCCATCACCAGTTACTGTTGTTCCAATCTGATTAAAATACAGATCATGTATCCAAGCTTTGTTTACAAGGATCCGAAAATGCTTCATTCTACTTTCTGTTTTTAAAGACCTTTCGTGGTACTCTGTTTTTTTTCGGATTAATACACACCTTTAGAAATTTGAAGATCGAAATTTAATTGGGTGATGTAATAATTACCAGAACAGAAAGTAATATTTATACATTAATAATAGATAGCTTATTTTTAGCAGAGCAAAAAAGGCTTTTACTTACTTCTCAGCATGTTTGCGACCCAGGCATCTTCGGCAGAATCTGTTATCTGTGCAAGATATCCACCCTTTAGTTTGCATAGTTTCTATACAGAATTAAAAGCGCTATTAATAAGGAAAAGCGATTATAGGCACCAATGAAATGTTGTTAAAAACTAATGTGATATCATTTTTTATATTCGCACTGACAATACTGACACCTTTGTTATATAGTTGATATAGTACGGAGCCCTGTTGGTCTCACACAGATTATAAAGTGTCTTTTAAAGTCCTGCGCTGAAGATGTGTAAAGTCTAGCGCTGGAGATGTAAAGTCTAGCGCTAGAGATGTAAAGTCTAGCGCTGGAGATGTAAAGTCCAGCGCTGAAGATGTAAAGTCTAGCGCTGGAGATGTAAAGTCCAGCGCTGGAGATCTAAAGTCTAGCGCTGGAGATGTAAAGTCAAGCGCTGAAGATGTAAAGTCTAGGCTGGGGATGTAAAGTCTAGCGCTGGAGATGTGTAAAATCTAGCGCTGGAGATATGCAAAGTCTAGCGCTGAAGATGTAAAGTCAAGCGCTGGAGATATAAAGTCTAGCGCTGGAGATGTAAAGTCAAGCGCTGGAAATGTAAATTCCAGCGCTGGAGATGTAAAGTCCAGCGCTGAAGATGTAAAGTCTAGCGCTGAAGATATAAAGTGTAGCACTGAAGATGTAAAGTCAAGCGCTGGAGATGTAAAGTCTATCGCTAGAAATGTAAAATCGTGTTTTATAGCGTGTTGCAAATAAGGATGCAAGAAAGGGATCAACTTATTTTTGTGTATTTTCACCTTGGACTTAATTACAAGGAAATATTACAAATCCTCTTAAACCGTTTGATGGATTTTAATGAAACCTCACACAACAGAGTAGTATAACATATGAATATGTGCCTAAAGCAAAATAATTGACAGTCCAACATCTTGAAGGAGAGATAATTAGACTTCGACATTTATTTGATTCATATGGTATTGACAACTCCTAAACTGTTGGATGGATTTCAAAGAAACTTAGTACACCATATGAAGATGTGCATGAAGCAAAACAAATCTGGTCCAACATCTTAAAAGGGAGATAATTGGACTTGATTATGTCAGGTGTGTTAGTCCCACATAGCGGACAGTTCACATATTTTAATCATGTTTAAAAGTGGAAATCCTGTGATAACAATACCTTTAGTTTCTGACTCGCCTGTGACTGTCCGAGTCTCTAAAGTCGAGACGGCGTAAACTTTTATTAGTTCACCTGGTCCAAAGGACCATGTGAACTATTTGTCATCACTTTGCGTCCGTCGGTGTCGTATGTCAACATCTTCTCTGAAACCACTGGGCCAATTCAAACCAAACTTGGCAGGAATGTTCCTTGGGTAGACCTCATCAAAGATTGTTCATTTGGTGCCGATCCGTAATCCAAGATGGCCGCCACCGCAGGAATTAGTTTAGCATAGAACCCTATGGGAAAACATAAAAACTGCTCTTTTTCAGATACCTTTTGACATATTGAATCCAATATATGTCAGGACTGATCGAATAATTGTCCTTCATAAATTGTATTATTTTGGTGCCGATCGGAAATCCAAGATGGGCGCCACAGTCGAACATAGATTAACATAGAACCCTATGGGAAAAGCATGCAAACAACGTCTACGGAGACATTGTGTGATATTTTGATTCCAGTTTATGCATGAATGATCAAATAATGGTCCTTCATAAATTTTATGATTTTAGTGCCGATCGGAAGTCCAAGATGGCCGCCACTGTCCAACATAGTTTAACATTGAACCCTATGGGAAAAAATGCAAACTATTTCTACTGAGAAACCGGTTTCTTTTAAACCAAGTGAACGATTACATGCTCTCTAGAGCCTCTGGTTTAGAAACCATATTACAAAATGAATCCAATATATGCATGAATGATCAAATGAAGGTTCTTGATAAATTTTATGAGTTTGGTGTCGACTGTAAATCCAAGAGGGCTTCCATGGTCAAATACAATTTAACATAGAACCATATAGGAAAAAAAATGTACAAACAACTTTTACAAAGAAACTTTGACATATCGATTCCAGTTTATGGATAAATGATCAGATAATAGTCCTTAATAATTTTAATGAATTCGGTGCTGATTGGAGAACCAAGATGGTCGCCACAGGCTGAGACAGTTTAACAAAGAACCATAAGGGAAAACATGTGAACTGCTCTCTTTGAGCATCCGTATGGTACAATGAATCTACTTTATGCAGGAATGATCAAATGATGGTCCTGAATTTGACAATTTTATGATTTTTATGGCAACTGCAAATCCAACATGGATTCCATGGCCAAATATAGTTTAACATTGAAACCTATAAGAAAAACATACTAACTACTTCTTTAACCAGGCTCGCTAGAGCCTCTGGTTTAAATGCATATATCTCACGAAATTTTTGACCTGGGACCACCAAATTTGGTGCCAATGTAACTTGAGGCATAAGCTTGTCAGTCGGTCACATATCAGCTGACCTTAGCCTCATTGTCATGGTCCAGTGACCAGGGTCAAGTTATCATGATTAGGTCAGTTTCTCAGTAACAAGGTATGGTAGGCCAATAATATTTGGAGTGTGAAATTCATTGTTAGGTGTACATGTCAGTCTTACATATGTCAACTGACCTTGACCTCACAATCAAGTTTTTGTGATTATGTCAGTTTCATCGCTAGTAACTAGGTATGGTAGGTCAATATTTGCTGTTTGAATTTGTCATAAGGTGTACATGTCTGTCTAACATGTGTCGACTAGGTCAGTTTGACCTCATTGTCGGTGACCAGGGTCAAGTTTTCGTGGTAAGGTTAGACTCTTAGTAACTAGATATGATAGGTCCATAATATGTGGTTTGCGAATGTGTTGTAAGGTACTGACCTTAAGGTCATTGTCATCGTCCAGTGACCAGGATCAAGTGTCCGTGAATAAGTCAGTTTCTCAGTAATTAGGTATGGTAGGTCAATAATATTTGGTGTGTTAATTCCTTGTAAGGTGTACATGTCGCAGTTTGACAGGTGTCAACTGATAATGACCTCATTCTCACAATCCATTTACTTTGGTCAAGTTTTCTTATTTTGATGCATTTAAGGATCCAGTTTTGGATTTCTGATAAGCTTACATATGTGTCCACGTCCATATTAAGGCGAGACATCTTCGTGAGTCTGTAAAAGTCAAATCCCCAATTCTTTGTGTAAAATGGAGGATTAAATTCCTGTTTTATGATTTTGTCTCGCCTGGATTAAAGTCACTTAAGGCGAGACAAAGGGATTGTTTTTTATTGTCCCAGTATTTTATTGATCTAATAGGCAATAACACGCGTTTGTCTGCCATCCCTTTCTGTGTTTCTCCTCTGAAGTCCTTTGGCGATTGGTAAATTTGGTATGGAAGATTTCTCAATGAACAGAAGAATATATTGCATTTGTGATTCTTGTTTTTTCTTGCCAAATATCAAACTTTGTCTTTTTTTTTTGCCAAACAAACCGTTTCCGTGCATGCTTCTTCTTTGTAGTCCTTTGATGGATTGGTCTGATATTTGGTATGCAAGTTTGCCCTGATGAACAGAAAAGAAACTGCTACAATTTTTTTTGTGATCATCGGACTTTATTCAGACTTATCAGACATTGTCCATTTCAAAAACCTTTTCCGTATCTTTTGACCAATAAGTCTGATATTTGGTATGCAAGTTTGTGCTCATGAATAGAACATTTTCAGAGTAATTGTATAATTGATGCATTTATATAGGTTATATCAATTTTCCTACTGTTGTTGGATTAATTAAACCAACATTTTTAACCCCCTAATGATAATTATCACCCTTCCCTACGGCTATATCTACTTGCTGAGAGCAACCGTAAAAGTTGTCTCGAAATGGCACGTGCAGAGAGCAGAACTTATCAAGCGAGAGCAGAACTTATCAAGCGATTCTCAAAACGTTTAAACAGTAATTACTACGTCAAAATTTTGATAACATATATATGTTATTTAAAAAATGTTCATTTACATATTTTGATTTCGATTAAAACGAAACTATTTAGAATTCCCGAATGAAACGTTCTAAAAACTAGCTGGACGTCGTTCTTATCAGTTCTGCTCAACGTTGCAAAAACGAACGCTACCGTTTCCCTATACAAGTATGTAAAATACCTGTGGAAAATGAAAAAGAAAGATCATTGGTCAATTTTATTAAAATGTAAAGTCATAAAATGGATGATGATACAGTTGGTGAAACCAGTATTGATATACAAAATAACATCGTGCCGCTTCCCGCGCAAAAACGTTGGGAGAATTTGATCGTTGTTAGATTTTACCCAGAAATATCGCCTATGAAGGGTGATAAACATATTATCTGAATTTTTGACACTGAGATATTGTAAAATATCAACCCGCTCGACAGAATATAAAGCTTTGTGGCTCGTTTGCTACGCTCACTAGCCTCCAAACTTCACATTCTGGCTCACGGGATGATATTTTACTATATCTAGCTGTCAAAATCCCGATAATATATACATATACCCACTGGCGGGGGACACATTTAGCTACTATGTAGCAATGCCAAGTGTTAAGGCGGTGGTTACAATGTAAACGTTTTATTAACTTGATTATCTCAGACACCTGGGACAACCATATTGGGTATGAAATGGCTTGTCAGCAAGTTGCTTTTCCCATAGCCTTGACCTCATTTTCATGGTCAAGTTGTCATGTTAAGTTTTTGGATAAGTGTTTGTAAAAAAATATGTGGTATGTATATGTGTGTCATTCTGGCAATATGAGGATAAACCCAAGGGGAAAATACAAACCCACGTACAGGGTAAATGCGTCAGTGGCAGGCCGGACATCCATCAGGACAGAAAACGGGGGAAACTGACTGGGACAACGATATATCAAGTCGAGTCGACCCAGATACAACGGTTGCTTACCTGGTGGGGAAAGGCAAAAAATCCACATTATGGAATCTCGGAATGAAACCACCCTGCAATTACAGGAACAACCAGTCCACAGATTTCGCAATGATAAGTCTGTAAACATTCCTTGCGGAAAGAATTCCGACCAATCAGAAACAAGTATTGGTCATGGAGTCATGTTTGAAAAATGAGGGAACTTTGTAGAGATTAATGGTGAGTAGTTTCAGAGGAGAAATTAAAATTTAAAAAGTTTAACGGACGGACACAAAGTGATGGCATAAGCTTAGAAATTCTTTTGGGTCAGAATAGCTAGAACGGGTTCCGGCTCTAACTGTCACGTCTAAGTAGAAAGAGTGTATATGAGCACTAACCTATCATTTCTAGGTGTTCCAGTCGGAGTTTTGGCAGGCTCAAAAATGTAGATTAGGTTTTCATGTGGTTATGTGATGATTTATGTCAGTTGCTTACCGCAGGTCGCCGGTTTCCTCCGGGTACTCGGGGTTTCTGACCAATAAAACTAACCGTCATGAAATAACCAAAATAATTATGGAAAGTTATGTTGAACCCCATCAAAGTAAAAAATTGATAATGGAACACTAGTATGACACTCTAAAATTGTGTATCAAATTCCTTCAATTAGTTTAAATATCACTACCATAAAAAAGATCAGAATTTAGCTTTCAACGATGGGACACCATTAATCATGGGATAACGGCGATAACAAATTGTTATGCCCCGGGAGCGGTAAGTATGTGTTATACAGATCACAAGGAGCAGTCTACGTCATAAACTGGTGTTGGCTTGTAATCTATGACGATGGAAGTGTGGTTGTCAGGCGAGAACCAGCTTATCTACGTCATATACCTTTTCAATTTGAAGGGCAAGAAATAGGAAACTCGTTGTTTTATGATACTTATCCTTATATGACAATAACAAATAAACCCCGTCTAATTCATCTCGAAATAATTTGGAGAAAACAAATTAAAAGTTTTTAATTATTGTTCAGTGTATTGAAGTAATCATGGCTCCATTATGATGCGGAATATGTTTCGCAGCTCAATATACAAGTTGGTAGCAGCATATGGATCTTCTGGTTTATCCAAATGATTTTCTCTCATAACAATACAAGCGAGATCAAAAACATTTTTGTCACAAATATCTTAAGGAAATAAACATTCCTCCAGGCAAGCCTCAACATCCTCTGGTCGAACAGGACATAGGAAATTAAGGGTGTCTTCATTTCTCGAACAGTTGTAGAGTATTACTGGACGGCCATGTACATTCCCTTCGTACTTACACGGTCGGATTTTGTGATGGTTCCAAGTATCTACGACATTCTGGAATTCCCTCTATAAAATAAAAAATTGTACAATCTAATTATAACATTTTTAAATTTTAGAGACAATCAATTTTGGTTATGTAAACGGATTGAAAAATTACATTCATAGATACATTTTCCATTTTGTGTAATAATACATGTACTCAGTAGGATATGTAATGGTTGGTTGTCCATTGAACAGCAAATAGAACATTAAAGATAGTAATGGTACATAGTATATGTTTATCATACCTTCAAAAGTTTCATGAAACAAAACTGGAGAAGATTTTTGTCGATGAAATCCCCGGTATAAAATCCATCCTTCTTGAAAGTTTGAAACAGTGAGATCCAGAAATCTGTATTTTCTCTTCTAAGTACACTCCACCAACTTTCTATACGCTGGTTGGGTTGGCTAGTACCATATATGAATGTATTCCTATGATCATTTCGATGGAAAAACGTTTGCATCTGAGCTGTGTGTGTGTTTTCTGTCCCTAGGTCACCGCGCATTCTCAACGGTACGCCATTATTTCTTATAACAGCTTTAATATAATATCCGGCAATTACCCGAGTGTCGCTGCTTGTTCTGTTAACATGTAGCCATACAATAAATCTGGAGTAACCGTCAATGCATCCATTAATGCAAAATCCGAAAGGCTTCAGTTTATCGTAAGAATCTAGATGCCATATAAAGTTTGGCCCTTGACCATTATATTCCCGTCTCTTAAGTTTTCGCTTCAATCTGTTATTAACACCACCAGGATTTAAAGCACGCATTAAAAGTCGCACTGTTTCTTTTCTTACGGTCAGTCCACTGTGCAAACATTTTAGGTGCATCCAGCGGTATCCATTCAGCTGTCCGGACTCTTGTACTTGTTCATGAATAAACATGGCTACGTCTAGTAGATCAGAGTAATGTTTCCTTCTGTATAATCCAAAGCTAGCCAACAGCCTTTTTAGGTGACACAAAGAAATGCCAATCCTGTGTTTTTCATTAAGGATTTATAATATTTCCTTGTAATTAAGTCCAAGGTGAAAATACACAAAAATAAGTTGATCCCTTTCTTGCATCCTTATTTGCAACACGCTATAAAACACGATTTTACATTTCTAGCGATAGACTTTACATCTCCAGCGCTTGACTTTACATCTTCAGTGCTACACTTTATATCTTCAGCGCTAGACTTTACATCTTCAGCGCTGGACTTTACATCTCCAGCGCTGGACTTTACATTTCCAGCGCTTGACTTTACATCTCCAGCGCTAGACTTTATATCTCCAGTGCTTGACTTTACATCTTCAGCGCTGGACTTTACATCTCCAGCGCTTGATTTTACATCTCCAGCGCTAGACTTTACATCTCCAGCGCTTGACTTTACATCTCCAGCGCTGGACTTTACATTTCCAGCGCTTGACTTTACATCTCCAGCTCTAGACTTTGCATATCTCCAGCGCTAGATTTTACACATCTCCAGCGCTAGACTTTACATCCCCAGCGCTAGACTTTACATCTTCAGCGCTTGACTTTACATCTCCAGCGCTAGACTTTACATCTTCAGCGCTTGACTTTACATCTCCAGCGCTAGACTTAAGATCTCCAGCGCTGGACTTTACATCTCCAGCGGTAGACTTTACATCTCCAGTGCTAGACTTTACATCTTCAGCGCTGGAATTTACATCTCCAGCGCTAGACTTTACATCTCCAGCGCTAGACTTTACATCTCTAGCGCTAGACCATAGTGTGATTTATTATACTGATTGGCTAATACGAGGGTATTAATTTACTCTATTACCCTTCATGGAGACGCTTGATCAAATGTGCGCTTTATTAAATACGACTCTATCCTATGACAAATACTCTATTACCCTTCACGGAGACGCTTGATCAAGTGTGCGCTTTATTAAATACGGATGGTTGTTATGTACAAGACGTCATAGTTTATTACTTTGAATTTGAAATTTAATCGACAGTAATAACTGAACATTCAGTATAATAAATTAAATAACACATATCTGAGAGGGTGATAGAGCAGATTGCTACCCCTCGAAAAGACATTGTCAGCCTTGGCTTTGCCTCAGTTGACAATGTTTTCTCGGGGTAACAATCTGCTCTATCAGCCTCTTAGCTGTGTGTTATTTATATAATGGCGCATGTCATATGGAGAGATGCTTGATACTGATCTTAAATGTCTCGAAATTGAAAAGTTTATGAAAATCTTATATTTAGATAGATAGTTATACCTAATGATGATACTACTACTAATAATATCAATAATGGTGAAAATAATAATGAATATAATCATTATAATTAGGTCTTTCCACTTTTCTGTGGAAAGACCTATTGTATTTGTTCTGATTATTATTATTTTTTTTTTTCTTCTTCCGCCACTTTTATTTCTTGCGTATAAATTTTGTTTCGCAAGATGTCGCTTAGATGTTTGGTATATGATATCGAACAGTTTATGCGCCTTTGAAAATTCACCCTGCGTAACAGAATACTTTTCTTTGTAGGAGTTATCTCCCCGAACACTGTTTTCCTTGTGACTGCATCTCCTCCGTAACCGTATCAGAAAGCGACAAATTTATTTTATAAAATTGCTGGTTATATCCTTCGCATGATTTGTTCAATTTTGACCGAAGCCATACGAACACTCCATATGAGAGTTATTTCCCCTAATGCATTTGAAATAAGTGATATGCATGTGTAACTGGTAAACCACAAGTGATAGAGACCTAGAGTCTGTTGATTTGAGGTCCTTGGTCCTAAAGAATAGAAAACTAGGTCAAGGTCAAAGGTCAAGGTCATGTTGTGATTTTTTACATTAAGTTCATATCGCTTCTTCCTAGAAAGAGTTATAGATATCGACAAAACAATTTAACCAAAAAGTTTGTCGCGACAGGTGTTTACTAGAAAATTTTTGTCGAAATGGTACGCGTCATTTTATTGCAGGGTCAATGTCCCTATTATGGTCGAATCAACAAATTACTTATCAAAACTTCAAACTTTGCAGCTATCATGTTGTAAATGTTTCTTATCTCAATTATCAACCACAGTCTACCACTACACTCCCCCCCCCCTTTTTTTCAACTGATTTTTTTTTAAGTTATCCCATTTCTATGAAAAGAAAATCGCTTTTAGTCCCGTACATTATACTGTAAAATGCCAATCCTTCTTATGTACAAATTTCTTTCTGAAATAGAAATCCATCCCTGCAAAAATCTGCTCCAATTCATGTATTTTCTGAAATTAATCGATGAGACACGTGCGGTCCGCTTGATTGCGAAATTAAAATCAATGTCGTAGAAATCGCTCCTTTAAGTTCGTAAATATTACTGAAATCCTACAATCAAATTTCTAAACATGCATTAAAATACAAATCTGTGCTCCCATAAACATGTGTACGTAATATGTATGCGTGATCCGACATCAATGACCTGTACAAAATAAAAACAATAGTTATCGTGTTTCTCTGATCAATACACATGTGCTCTGTTCAACGGTCTCCCCTGAAAAGAAACTCCAGACATATATATTCGAGGGTCACGTGACTTCACAACACCATCTCGCGCGCGGACCTAAATTTAGAATAAAACATTCCATATCCAAATAAGGAAAATAAAACTTCCAAGATAAAATTTACTCTGTTTTCCTACAATTTCAATCAAAATGCATACACAACAAATAGATGAAAAATGGAAGTCCGAGGTAACATAGAAACTAGAGAAAATTTATAAACGAATGATGCTAGGATCAATTTTTATAAGGACATCTCAGGCGTCCGTTTGGCTGTGCGGGATGAATAAGGACGCAGTCACGTCCGGTCAGAATATAGGCGTTATTTAAGTTAGCTGCGTCGTACCGAGAAAGTGCCATGCAATCAATCAATCAATCAATCAATCAATTAATCAATCAATCGACCAACCAACCAACCAACCAACCAGAAAACCAATTAATCATGTTTCGGAGGGGAAAGACCGTTTAACAATTGTTTTTAAAACAATTGATTTATATTTAATATTAAAATTATTAATATGATATTGTTAGGCTCCTTCGACTTTGTCAATCAAATTCAAAATAATCACCACTTTGCACTCAATGTCTACATTGAATTATTAATATATTTTCCTTCTTATCTAACGTATAAGATAGCCGGAAGATACTGAAGTATTTAATACAAAATAAGTTCTTACATTTGTTTAAACTACAACAGTAATTGATATTTTTTAGGGGAACGATCAGCTATCTAGAAAAGAAAGAGATTTATCGCTCTTCATATATAACAAAATATTGTGTGAATTATGGATTAACTTGAAGGATTTAACTTTTTCCCAGCCAAATTGACCGATGGATAACAATTAAATTTTTTTCCAACCAACTTGACCGATGGACAAAGATTTAACTTATTTCCAGTCAACTTGACCGATGGACAAAGGTTTAAGACTGCTTTCTTTGCCTTTGGTTTTTTCGTTTGCGTTGGGTTGTCTGCTGTCACGTTTGCGTGGGGTTGTCTGCTGTCATGTTTGTGTTGGGTTGTCCGATGTCACTTTTGTGTTTGGTTGTCTAATGTCACGTTTGCGTGGTGTTGTCTGATGTCACGTTTGTGTTGGGTTGTCTGCTGTCACGTTTGTGTTGGGTTGTCTGCTGTCACGTTTGTGTTGGGTTGTCTGATGTCACGTTTGTGTTGGGTTGTCCGATGTCACTTTTGTGTTTGGTTGTCTGCTGTCACGTTTGTGTTTGGTTGTCTGCTGTCACGTTTGTGTTGAGTTGTCTGCTGTCACGTTTTTTTGGTGTTGTCAGCTGTCACGTGTGTGTTTGGTTGTCTGCTGTCACGTTTGTGTTGGGTTGTCTGATGTCACGTTTGCGTTGGGTTGTCTGATGTCACGTTTGTGTTGGGTTGTCCGATGTCACGTTTGTGTTTGGTTGTCTGCTGTCACTTTATTGTTTGGTTGTCTGCTGTCACGTTTGTGTGGAGTTGACTGCTGTCACGTTTGTGTGGGGTTGTCTGCTGTCACGTTTGTGTTGGGTTGTCTGCTGCCACGTTTCTGTTGGGTTGTCTGATGTCACGTTTGTGTTTGGTTGTCTGCTGTCACGTTTGTGTTTGCTTGTCTGCTGTCACGTTTGTGTTTGCTTGTCTGCTGTCACGTTTGTGTGGAGTTGACTGCTGTCACGTTTGTGTTTGGTGGTCTGATGTCACGTTTGTGTTGGGTTGTCTGATGTCAGGTTTGCGTGGGGTTGTCTGTGTCCTGATATCACGTTTGTGTTGGGTTGTCCAATTTCTCTTTTGTGTTTGGTTGTCTGCTGTCACTTTTGTAATTGGTTGTTTGCTGTCACGTTTGCGTGGAGTTGACTGCTGTCACGTTTGTGTTGGGTTGTCTGCTGTCACGTTTGCGTGGGATTGTCTGATGTCACGTTTGTGTGGGGTTGTCTGATGTCACGTTTGCGTGGTGTTGTCTGCTGTCACGTTTGTGTCGAGTTGACTGTTGTCACGTTTCTGTTGGGTTGTCTGATGTCACGTTTGTGTTGGGTTGTCTGATGTTACGTTTGTGTTGGGTTGTCTGCTGTCACGTTTGTGTTGGGTTGTCTGCTGTCACGTTTGTGTTGGGTTGTCTGCTGTCACGTTTGTGTGGAGTTGACTGCTGTCACGTTTGTGTTGGTTTGTCTGATGTCACGTTTGCGTAGGGTTGTCTAATGTCACGTTTGTGTTGGGTTGTCTGCTGTCATGTTTGTGTTGGGTTGTCTATAGCTACTGTCACGTTTGTGTTGGGTTGTCTGCTGTCACGTTTGTGTTGATTTGTCTGCTGTCACGTTTGTGTTCGATTGTCTGCTGTCACGTTTGTGTTGGGGTGTCTGCTGTCACGTTTGTGTGGGGTTGTCTGATGTCACGTTTGCGTGGTGTTGTCTGCTGTCACGTTTGTGTCGAGTTGACTGCTTCCACGTTTCTGTTGGGTTGTCTGATGTCACGTTTGTGTTGGGTTGTCTGATGTCACGTTTGTGTTGGGTTGTCTGCTGTCACGTTTGTGTTGGGTTGTCTGCTGTCACGTTTGTGTGGAGTTGACTGCTGTCACGTTTGTGTTGGTTTGTCTGATGTCACGTTTGCGTGGGATTGTCTAATGTCACGTTTGTGTTGGGTTGTCCGATGTCACTTTTGTGTTTGGTTGTCTGCTGTTACTTTTGTGTTTGGTTGTCTGCTGTCACGTTTGTGTGGAGTTGTCTGCTGTCACGTTTGTGTTGGGTTGTCTACTGTAACGTTTGTGTTGGGTTGTCTGATGTCACGTTTGTGTGGAGTTGTCTAATGTCACGTTTGTGTTGGATTGTCCGATGTCACATTTGTGTTTTGTGTTGTCCGATGTTACGTTTGTGTTGGGTTGACCGATGTCACGTTTGTGTTTGGTTGTCTGTTGCCACTTTTGTGTTTGGTTGTCTGCATTCACGTTTGTGTTGGATTGTCCGATGTCACGTTTGTGTGGGGTTGTCCGATGTCACTTTTGTGTTTGGTTGTCTGCTGTCACTTTTGTGTTTGGTTGTCTGCTGTCACGTTTGAGTGGAGTTTTCTGCTGTCAGGTTTGTGTTTGGTTGTCTGCTGTGACGTTTGTGTTGGGATGTCTGCTGTCACGTTTGTGTTTGGTTGTCTGCTGTGACGTTTGTGTTGGGTTGTCTGCTGTCACGTTTGTGTTTGGTTGTCTGCTGTGACGTTTGTGTTGGGTTGTCTGCTCTCACGTTTGTGTGGAGTTGTCTGCTGTCACGTTTGTGTTGGATTGTCTGCTGTCACGTTTGTGTTGGGTTGCCTGCTGTCACGTTTGTGTGGTGTTGTCTGCTGTCACGTTTGGGTGGAGTTGTCTACTGTCACGTTTGCGTTTGGTTGTCTGCTGTCACGTTTGTGTTTGGTTGTCTGCTGTCACGTTTGTGTTTGGTTGTCTGCTGTCACGTTTTTGTTTGGTTGTCTGCTGTCACGTTTGTGTTGGGTTGTCTGATGTCACGTTTGTGTTGGGTTGTCTGATGTCAGGTTTGTGTTGGGTTGTCTGCTGTCACGTTTGTGTTGGGTTGTCTGCTGTCACAGTTGTGTGGATTTGTTTGCTGTCACGTTTGTGTTGGATTGTCTGCTGTCACGATTGTGTTAGATTGTCTACTGTCACGTTTGTGTTTGGTTGTTTGCTGTCACGTTTGTGTTTGGTTGTCTGCTGTCACGTTTGTGTTTGGTTGCCTGCTCTCACGTTTGTGTGGAGTTGACTGCTGTCACGTTTGTGTTGGGTTGTCTGATGTCACGTTTGTGTTGGGTTGTCTGATATCAGGTTTGCGTGTGGTTGTCTATGTCCTGATGTCACGTTTGTGTTGGGTTGTCCGATTTCACTTTTGTGTTTGGTTGTCTGCTGTCACTTTTGTGTTTGGTTGTCTGCTGTCACGTTTTTGTGGAGTTGACTGCTGTCACGTTTGTGTTCGGTTGACCGCTGTCACGTTTGTGTTGGGTTGTCTGATATCACGTTTGTGTGGGGTTTTCTGATGTCACCTTTGTGTGGAGTTGTCTGCTGTCACGTTTGTGTTGGGTTGTCTGCTGTCACGTTTGTGTAGAGTTGTCCGATGTCACGTTTGTGTTGGGTTGTCCGATGTCACGTTCGTGTTGGGTTGTCCGATGTTACTTTTTGTGTTTGGTTGTCTGCTGTCACTTTTGTGTTTGGTTGTCTGCTGTCACGTTTGAGTGGAGTTGTCTGCTGTCAGGTTTGTGTTGGGTTGTCTGCTGTCACGTTTGTGTTGGGTTGTCTGCTGTCACGTTTGTGTTGGGTTGTCTGCTGTCACGTTTATGTGGAGTTGTCTGCTGACACGTTTGTGTTGGATTGTCTGCTGTCACGTTTGTGTTGGGTTGTCTGCTGTCACGTTTGTGTGGTGTTGTCTGCTGCCACGTTTGGGTGGAGTTGTCTACTGTCATGTTTGTGTTGGTTTGTCTGATGTCACATTTTAGTTTGGTTGTCTGCTGTCACGTGTGTGTGGGGTTGTCTGATGTTACGTTTGCGTGGTGTTGTCTGCTGTCACGAATGTGGAGAGTTGACTACTGTCACGTTTGTGTTGAGTTGTCTGATGTCATGTTTCTGTTAGGGTGTGTAATTTCACGTTTGTGTTGGGTTGTCTACTGTCACGTTTGTGTTGGGTTGTCTACTGTCACGTTTGTGTTGGGTTGTCTGCTGTCACGTTTGTATTGGGTTGTCTGCTGTCACGTTTGTGTGGGGTTGTCTGCTGTCACGTTTGTGTTGGGCTGTCTGATGTCACGTTTGTGTGGAGTTGTCTACTGTCACGTTTGTGTTGGTTTGTCTGCTGTCACGTTTGTATTTGGTTGTCTGCTGTCACGTTTGTGTGGGGTTGTCTAATGTCACGTTTGCGTGGTGTTGTCTGCTGTTACGTTTGTGTGGAGTTGGCTGCTGTCACGTTTGTGTTGGGTTGTCTGATGTCACGTTGTGTTGGGTTGTCTACTGTCACGTTTGTGTTGGGTTGTCTACTGTCACGTTTGTGTTGGGTTGTCTGCTGTCACGTTTGTGGGGAGTTGTCTGAAGTCACGTTTGTGTTGTGTTGTCTGATGTCACGTTTGTGTTGGGTTGTCTGCTGTCACGTTTGTGTTGGGTTGTCTGCTGTCACGTTTGTGTTAGGTTGTCTGCTGACACGTTTGTGTTGGATTGTCTGCTGTCATATTTGCGTTGGGTTGTCTGCTGTCATGTTTGCGTTCGGTTGTCTGCTGTCACGTTTGTGTTGGGTTGTCTGCTGTTATGTTTGCGTTGGGTAGTCTGCTGTCATATTTCCGTTGGGTTGTCTGCTGTTATGTTTGCGTTGGGTTGTCTGATATCATGTTTGCTTGGGGTTGTCTGTTGTCATGAATTGATACACCATATCTTTTCTGTTCCATTACATTAACAGTGTTTTTTTCTTGTGCTTTGTGGAGGTCATCAAAAGTTTCCTCGTGCTTGACGTGTGTGCTCTTATTGTTTTAACAGTTATGACGAATTAATTCTTGAAATATCATCTTTCATTTAATGTGTGTTACTTTATTTTCTTGCTTTTGGACAGTTTGTTTATTGAAATCAGTATGCTGTCCACATGAATTCATAGAAAATTTCCTGTCAAGTTATCTAACATATATTTTGCTATGCTCCGTAGTTGTTGTGATATTTATTTTGTTTCTGTATGTTACAGTATGCATGGTTGTCGGCGTTTCATTATTTAGCAGTATGTGTTATATTTCCCTGGAAAATGTTATTGAAATTTTGTAGATACTACCTCGCAGATGCTTTCTTAAATGGACAGATGTACAGTGGTCGACATCTAGCAAACAATTCTGCTAATAGAGTGCTAGGGACGAGTTGCAGCGAGGTGATTGTTTTTTCTTCAGGTTAAAGGTCTCACTTCCAGATGCAAAACAGAAATAAAAGTGAGAATCATTTGCTGTTGTTTTTTTCATTTGGGCGCAGTGAGTGTGTGTCATGAACCGATATACTATATAAATAAGAAGATGTGGTATGAGTGCCAATGCGACAACTCTCCATCCAAGTCACAATGTATACAAAAATAACAATTATAGGTCAAAGTACGGGCTTCAACACGGAGCCTTGACTCACACCGAACAGCAAGCTATAAAGGGCTCAAAATGACTAGTGTAAAACAATTCAAACAGGAAAACCAACGGTCTAATCTATATAAAAAACGAGAAACGAGAAACACCTATGAACCACACAAACAAACGACAACCACTTAATAACAGGCTCCTGACTTAGGATAGGTGCATAAAAATGCAACGGGTTTAAACGTTTTAACAGGCGCCAACCTTCACCCTGACCTGAGACAGTAGTGTAACATTAATTACAACATAAAAAGACACGCTATAAAATATCAATTGAAATGGCTTAACTCGATCAAAAAGACATTTAAACAAAAACAAGTAAAAATACACTGAACGAATAAGTTTGCTCTATGACACAACATAAATACAATATTAAACGTAGGTGCCTATATAACATAGACGTTACAGGTAGTAATAAAAAAGATGTATACCCTTTTATTTCATTAGTTTGCATTGTGTCCTGTATGATTCATATTTGTTTATGTACAGGTACTCTAAATACTAGCATTGAACGTCAATGTCCCTTTTTCTTCTATAATCTATTTCAACTGTAGTTTATCATGTATAAACGACTTTTCCTCCTGAATTGTAAATTTTGTTCACATGGTTATTTTTCAAACTAGTTACATGAATTTTTGAGAGATAATACGCAACCAAAGAAGGTTGTTTTTAATTCAATTTGCTAGATCATTCAACTAAAGATCTTCGCCTGTAGTTAAAGTTTGTCTTTTTATCAGCTTGTGTTATAATGATCCATTCAGTTTAATTTTAATAGCGTATTTTCGATTATAAAATGTCTAAAATCCCTGAACAGAAAAGGTGTAATAGTTATCCAACCCAACTTTCACAACAGTCTGTCATATTGCCCACTACACTCTGTATACTATACTGTATTGAAGAGAATTCCGTTTTATCTTAGTGTGTCCGAAATATTAGGAACTTAGATGTTCAGTGGTTGTCGTTTGTTGATGTGGTTCATAAGTGTTTCTCGTTTCTCGTTTTTTATATAGATTAGACCGTTGGTTTTCCTGTTTGAATGGTTTTACACTAGTCATTTTGGGGTCCCTTTATAGATAGCTGTTCGGTGTGAGCAAAGGCTCCGTGTTGAAGGCCGTACTTTGACCTATAATGGTTTACTTTTACAAATTGTGACTTGGATGTAGAGTTGTCTCATTGGCACTCATACCACATCTTCTTATATCTAATTAGAGTAAAATTCATTAAGAAATATTACTTTTCTAGGCCAAGTGTTTAAATATATTGAATTTTTGAGTATATATAATGAACATCAAACAGTTAACCAATTCAGGAAAATACATTTTTACTGCATTTAATTTTAAAATCAGAGACAATATTGTAACATGAACATTCTCTGTCTGTTTACTTGTTAACTTGTTTACTTTGAAATTTTATATTGACACCGATGAACTGTAAAGTTCAAGGTAATAAAGAATTTGAGCACTACACTCACCCTGCCAAAAAGTAATATTATTAATATCATTATTAGTATTATTGATAACCGAGTTAATAACATTATTTAAAGGAGTGTCATTTAAAGGTGAAGACGGTTTGTTAACCATTAGATATTTTGCAGAAAATTGTGAACTTGTGTGTTTTTATGACATATTTTGTACCTAGCAACGGTTTTATTTAAAAAACCGAAGTGTTTTGATTATAATTGCTTACAAAATGGCAAAGGACTTGAATTTGAGGAAATGAAAATTTTTGTAAACCGACCTTTTCAATGGAGTTAGTTTATACCATATATATATATGTTTAAATCTTACTCCTTTTTATTGCATGACAGGTGATGTATAAAAAGCAAGGAATGTCCATTGCCGCACTTAATCACTTTTCATTTGTAGTTTATGCCATTCCGATTTTTATTTACTATTTAGTGAAATGTTCCCCTTGGTAACATTGTATTGTTCCTCTGGGGAACACATAATAAAGGACTCAATGGTTTCTCTTTTGTAGTATTCTCCTAAGTAGTTAGTTGACAATATGTTTATGTAGTCACCAGAAGAACACTTCACTAATATGTGTTCCCCAAATAAACGTTACGATGTTCCTATGTAGAACATTTCTTTAAATGGTAACAATTATTATGCGTTCACAAGGGGAACATTTTCCCAAATTGTAAAACAGTTATGTATTATTACTCATGCAAATGCACTACTTGCCGGTTTTATGGTGACTTTCATCTAAAAGCATTTAAACTCTGTAGACTACTTTTACTACTGACCAATCTGGAGTACATCCATTCATCACCGTTGTTGGATTCTTGTTGCCAAATTGTAAATTTTCTGTGTGGTATTAGTGAACTGCTGTTTGTCTTTTTCATTTGACCATTGTGTTGTCGACTGTTGCGTGGTAGTAGCGTGCTCGTCTCGATCGCGAATTTTGCTACGAAAACCAATCAGCAAATCAGGAATGAAAGCACAAACAAAATGTAAAGTCTCAACTTTATTTAAAAAAAGGTTTAAAATAAATACATAAAAAAAAACAGCAAATACAACTGCGTTCTAATCGGTTAATTTATATCGCAATGCACAGCAAATAGTCTGTTGTGATTGGATTTGGCTGTCAGATAAAAAGTAAGATCTGCACACCAAATCAATGCAGAAATAAACTTCTTTTTACTACATTGTGTTTAGCGGAACATATTCCTACTGTGATGTTGAAGCTTAAAACACCTATATAACATACTAATATATAATAATACGTGAGTGCCTGGATAAGATTAATTGATTTAGAATAGAAAACAAGAGGCCAACAATAAGGAATAATGTGGTGCTAAAGTAGATATTATACAGAAAATTGTACAAATTATTTAATAATATCAAGAATGATGATCCCTCTATACAGACTCTCCTATATAGATAATAATTCAATCAGTGAAAAATCATATAACGATAATCACTGTATTGAATTTCATTGTTACGGACTCTAATGAAGCTGATACAAATTTCTTAGAATATCATCTTGTAAAAATATGTATTAACACACAATATACCCTATTCAGTACAAATAACTTCAAAAATATAAAATAAGAGGCACACATGTGCCTACATCGCTCATCTATGAAGAAAATAGCAAGTTTGCTAAGTAGGAATTTTATATGCACATAGTATAGTTACTCTTTGTGTTTTTGATCTTTTTGTAATTTACATGTTTAAACTAGGTCCTATAAGTTTTTAGATAACCGCAAAAGCTACAAAACATAGTAAAACCAGTATTTCAGGAGCAATAACTCCAAATAGGTTGCCAAAAATACAAGAGAAGATAGATATTGTCATACTTATCACTTTTATAGTTTAAACTTTTAACATAGCTCCTCTAGTTTTTAAAAAAACAACAACAAAAAAGTGAAAAATTGGAAAAATGTATATTTCGGGGGCAACTCAAAAACGGGTTGACAGATGTTTCTGAAATTTCCAGGGTTAAACTATCTTGTCGTGCTTAACCTTTTTTGCAAATTAAATTTTTAACTTAGCTCCCATATTTTTTAAAATAAAATTCAAAAACTGCAAGAAAGATTATGTTAGGGTCAATAAATCTATAATGGATTGACAAATTTTTCTCCAATTTTTAGTGTACAATACATGTATATCTTGTCGTGTTGAACCTTTTTGCCCTTTACACTTTTAACCTAGTTCCTATAGTTTTCGCGATAAAGCCTGCAACTGATAACAGTTGGAAAAAAATATATATCAGGGACAATTACTCCAAATAAAGAAGTTAGATTTTCACCAATTTCCTGGAAGGATCAATCTTGTCATGCTGATAATTTTTGCAATTACGCTTTAAAGGAAATGCTAAAAAGTTAAAATTAACATTTCAGGGGAAATAACTCCAAAACAGGTGGACAGATTTTTCCAAAATTTTCAAGGTATATAGAGGTTTTTGTGTTTACCATTTGTATCATGTCAGTGTAATATGGCTAAAATTTTAGAGATATTGCCCGATACTGTAGTTTGGTCGTTATGTTATATTTTTAGACACGGCGGCCTTATTGGATGATCAACTTGGACGAAAATCACACAATTTATAGTTGACATCCTACAGATGAAGCATACAAATTCTGGTTTCAAGTCATTTAGTATTCTCAGAAGTGAAGATTTTTTTAACGAAAAATTTATGGACGATGGACAACAGATGACGGACGGACGACGGACGCAAAGCGATGACAAAGCTCACATGGCCCTTTGGGTTGTGTGAGCTAAAAAGGAAATAGACGTTCTAAATATATTCTAATATATCAAATAAATATAGATAAATAATAAATATCATGTCTTGTTTTTGAAAACGTGGAGTATCTAAGCAAAACGAGTGATTATTGGTTTGTAATTGTCTATCGGTATCATACTTCTATGTGCTCCTCAAAAACTGCTACAACAACTAAGATAAAGGCACCAGTTATTATTCCGATGTTGTGATAACAGAAGGTCTTCCAACTTTTAGTCCCTAACTTCATTAGCTCTGGTAACTGAAATGATAAGACAGACTACTATATACTTATATCATAATGATTACATTACATGTATGGTTTCACGTGAATCCCTTAGTTTGATTAGCTAACAAAATCGCGCGTCATTCAAAAATTAACCTTCATATCAAAGTGAAAATTAATGTTATATTCGTGATGACACGCGCTTCCACAAAGAAGTGCACAGTTAAATAAAATAAAAACGAGATCAAACTTTTTTTTCATGGTCTTAGCGTAAAAATGTAATTATAAGAAATGAATGCTTCTTGGTGAAATTTGATAGGGTTGTGAAAGTGTTGATCGTGCACACATTTATAAAATGATACAAAATGTGCTTCGGTAAACACTTTTACACCCCAATAAAATTACAAAAGGAAGCATTCATTTCTTAACTTTAAGTCATACTAAATTTGCTGCCTGATTTATCTTCGTCATAAGCGCATAAATCTGACAGTTTTAACATGACCTAAATGCAAATTATGGGATGCATGCTATTGTTTTGTTTTTTCTTCTTAGTTCAAGTCATAAACATGGGACAAGAACGAGAACGAGATTGGTGTATATAAGATTAGAGTACGACATAGCAATAAGGAAAACATGATCCTTAGTTTAAGACACAGCCACTTTTAAAAGTTTGTTACATGTAAGCTGTTGCTAGGCTTAAATTAGTTTTAGTTTAAATTATTTTTAAAAAAAATGATGGGGACACTGATTTCAGTTTTGTTGAATTAATCATGTGATTACTCTGTTTGTAATAAAAACACCGGGAAAAACTTTTGACAGCTTAAAACAACGCTATTATTTGATGTTTTTTTGTCATTTTTTGACCAAAATTTAGTGTTCACAATTTAACATATAACATGGCCTAAACCATTGTCTTCAATGCTTTTGTGCACATTTTGCCTGAACTTGTCCCTCCTATAAAAACTTAAAAAACAACAAAAAACTTAATGTTAAAGATGTTGTTTGTTGTTGTTCATTCTTACCATATCAACGAGGGATATGTACAGGAAATTTCCTGCTGTTACCGCATAAATCCAGTTGACGGCAGTTGCATACGACGCTACCTGTACACCAATAAAGAAACCAATGAAGGCTGTCAATGACGAGAACAAATTGGCCAATATAGCCTGCCAGAATGACAAACCACTTGTAATAAGTACAGCAAAGTCACCTACAAAAATAAAATAAGTTGTATAAAAAAGATTTTATGAGTAGTCCGGCTAAGGATGATCGATATTGTCATTTATTTAACTTTGAACTTTTGTCATTTCAGCGTTTAAACATTCTTGGATTTCAAAGTTTTCGGTTTTAGCGTCCCTTCTTTAAGTAAATCCAGACTCGCGACCTGAACATTTTCTTCCCGCTGACAAATCGGAACCTTGATATTTTGTTATCACTTGGTCACCGGGTCGGCCGCTCCGGTCTGCCTTTCCCTGCCAGAATAAACGTTCCGGACGCAGCAAAGTTAGAAAGTGTTATTTTCCGTACCATGAGAGATATAATGCGGTAAAGTATATGGATGTATATTCCAGAGTGCTGAGAACTGTTACAGTAGATTGATTTATATTGGTTTGTTGCTTGGCTTTAAGATTTCAGTGCTAGCAAATTTTGAAGGGAAACGTACGAAGTGAGCAAGTACAATAGAAATAATTTAGTATAGTTAAGGAAATGTAATTTATTCAATAAATTAAAACACACGCTTTATATGAATAGTATGACAATAATCTCATCATAGAGACCAGGATTAAAATTTTGTACGCCTGACGTGTTTCGTCTACAAAAGACTCATCAGTGACGCTCGAATCATTAGCTTCAATTATACATCAGATTGTTCAGATTGAAAAAAAAGGTTGTTTTATTTGAAAAAGAGCACCACGCAATTATCTACTAAGCTCAACCTGTTTGCGGTTTAAAAAAAAATAGACGTCATATGATTTTTTTATTTATATATCTTTGATGGTGAAACGTGAGCGACTTGTGGTAATTCGCGACTGGCTATAGCAATAGAAAATATTTAATTTCTGTGTGAATTTGTGAATAACTATAGTATTAAAATTACCTAATTCCTGTGGTAATTCGTGACAGAATATAGCTATAGTAAGACCAATCCCATCAGCTATATCGCTCGAGAAAGCTGCTCCCAACACCAGACCATCGGTAGTATTGTGTATGGCATCTCCGATTATTATCATGTATGCTAGTGGGGCTATACCTGTGTGTATTCAAATATATTGGTTTAAACAAATATATATTTAACTATATATGGTATCGACGGCATTGTCAATACAATATGAATATTAATGACACTGAATATTCAACAGATGTGTTTCAAATGAAATCACATATAAAACACGAAAAAGATAATAAAATATATAGCATGATATGTGGCTTAATGTCAGGTAAATTAACGACAAATACAGGTTTAATTGAGGTTGGAAATCTCGTTGTCGATTGAATCCCTAAAACTTTTAACATATTTTCTTAAAGTTCAATCCACCATAATAATATGCGATAATGATATAAAGTTTACCATTTTCTTTTTCCAAGTCTTCAGATCCTAAATCAACTTTACCATTTGAATTGACCTGTATCAAAAACAAAAAATCTAAATAAATATATAGTTGCGACGAAAACATTAGACTATATATAAACAGTATACATATAAAAGATCGTTTTCAAACTACAATAATGCTTATTTTGCCAACCCCCTGAAATAAACAATATGTAAAAGTTTTCAAACTTGTTCCTCATTTTCTTTTGCGTTTTGTTTAGAAAATATACACGTCTGTATCATTTGTGTTTGGTTGTGTACAAACATCTATATTAAAATATAAACCACCATTTCATGGTAACGTTTATTTTTCTGATTCTCTTTCAAAATTTGACGCACATAGAATGCACAAACGTAGTTTTACTATTGAAATTGACAATCATGCTGAAATAATGGTACGAGATTAATAAATAATGGACGAAACATGTTAATGAGACAGCAATCCAACGACACAAAATAAAGTCATCTAGAGGTAAAAATAAGGGTTTCAAACAAAAGACAAATTTCTGTAACAGTTGTCATCTCGGAGCTCTGTATTGCCCGAGTCTAGAAAAGATGCAAATAAATTCAACAGGGACTGTGGAAAATCTCACGACAGTAACTAATTTCCAAAATGACAAAAAATGGTCAGTGAATCTATGTTTTTTGAAACACTCGGAACAAATGGTGCAATGTTTATATAAGGTGCACAAAACATAATTCAAAATAAGTTACCTCCCTTTCACCAGAGAAAATGATTACATTATACAAACATCTTAAAAGTATGACTGATAGGTAGCGCACTAGATAAAGTATAACTTACTATACAGAAATTAAGAGATGTGGCATGACTGAGACAACTATCCACTAGAAACCAAACCACATGGACAAGTGTTACCGTCAGGACCCATACCCATATAGAATAACCATACATTTCTCGAAATATAAATTTTATTTGTACAAGGCTTAGAAACAGGTAGAAAGCGAGGCTTTGCCGAGCACTTCTATCCTGTTTTGAGCCGAGTACAAATACAATTTATATTTCGAGACAATGTATGGTTATTCTTTATATACTGCAACTCCTACAACTGTTTCAAATGAAATATTTAGGGTTAAAACCATTATTTTATAATTTGGAGCGAACGACGTCATAAATAAAACTCTACGGAAACGCATTTTCAACGTCATAAACAAGGCGATATACGGTCAGTGACTGTATATCACAAATGATTATACGGTCAATGCAATTTGACTGCGCAAATAGCACAGCTGCAGTATATAATGAGACTACTATCCACCAGAGACCAAAGCACAATGACAAGACTAGTTTCACCGTAAGACCTTCAACAAAACCCATACCCAAATGAGAATACTATCCAACAGAGACCAAAGCACAAGGTCACCAGAGACCAAAGCACAAGGACAAGACTAGTGTCACCGTAAGACCTTCAACAAAACCCATACCCAAATGAGACTACTATCCACCAGAGACCAAAGCACAAGGTCACCAGAGACCAAAGCACAAGGACAAGACTATTGTCACCGTAAGACCTTCAACAAAACCCATACCCAATGAGACTACTATCCACTAGAGACTAAAGCACAATGACAAGACTAGTTTCACCGTAAGACCTTCAACAAAACCCATACCCAATGAGACAACTATCCACCAGAGACTAAAGCACAAGGACAAGTGTCAACGTCAGACCTTCAACAAAACCAATACCCAATAAGACTACTATCCACCAGCGACTAAAGCACAAGGACAAGTGTCAACGTCAGACCTTCAACAAAACCCATACCCAATGAGACTACTATCCACCAGAGACTAAAGCACAAGGACAAGTGTCAACGTCAGACCTTCAACAAAACCCATACCCAATGAGACTACTATCCAACAGAGACTAAAGCACAAGGACAAGTGTCAACGTCAGACCTTCAACAAAACCCATACCCAATGAGACTACTATCCACCAGAGACTAAAGCACAATGACAAGTGTCAACGTCAGACCTTCAACAAAACCCATACCCAATGAGACTACTATCCACCAGAGACTAAAGCACAAGAACAAGTGTCAACGTCAGACCTTCAACAAAGCCCATACCCAATGAGACTACTATCCACCAGAGACTAAAGCACAAGGACAAGTGTCAACGTCAGACCTTCAACAAAACCCATACCCAATGAGACAACTATCCACCAGAGACATCCGGACGTGGACGTTAACAGCATTTGTCGCTTCTCATGTTGTCTTTTTATTAAAAAAAACCTTATTTTTCGTACAATGACAAAATAAAGGACACTATCAATTACAGTATAGACTACCTGAAATATACGCCGCTGGTGAAATAAATATAACAGAAATTTGTCTTACATTATTGAAAGATACTTAACTCCAAGAACAAGCTAATTGTTTGAGTTTAATGCAACATACAAGAGTAGTCGAAATATTTTGTACATAAATCGTTGTGATTTGCCAGTCTTGATTAATTTATTTAATAGGGTCAAAGAGACTCGTGACTTTTGACCTAAGAACAATTTCAATGGTATTTAAAGTGTATAAAAAATAATGACCAATTAAACTTTATTTTTCTATTATTATATTTTTGGCAAAATATAGTTATTTATTTCACTTAACGCCTTAATGAACCCAATGAGCTTTTTGAACCAGTAGATTCTACTTCTTTTAAATATAATTGGAGGAATCTAACTGTTTTTAAAAAAATCATTTCCCATTTCACTTGTTTTGTAAGGGAGAGATTTTATACAAGAAACTTGTCTTACCAACATATATTTTAAAAGTGACTTTGTTTATATGAAATATCGGTGATACACTATTGCAAAGTTTGCTTAGTTTCTCGTAGATCTTTCTTGAACATTCTTCGAAAATGTCATAACAAATGTCATTACGCCTAAGAAGGGTTGATATGTATATCTTGATGAGAGCTTTTGATCTACTTCAGTCTAGTATGAACCATCCCCGTAAACTGAGGATAGAAGTCTGAGGTAATATTCTGGTACAGTCAGCCTTACACGAAGATACATGATTGTGGATCACTTTTAAAATTTTTATTTTCTGGTTTTCTTGAGTAGTTATGTTATTTCCTCATTGAAATGTCCGCATATCTTCGTTTATTCATAGATAATTTCATTGCTACATACATATGGAAACTGTACAATTATAAAACTGGAGTTTGCTTCATTTGGGATATGTTGCGTAATTGTCTCATTGGCAATTATACCACATCCCCTTATTTTACAATCTTTTCTTTTTTTGTAAAGTTTAGCTCTCTAAAATAAGATGTATGGCCTAATATGAGAGAAACCATTAAAATTTGACGACGACAATCGGAAATTAACACATGTTCATCACGACATTTGATGCAGAGATATACAATGACGAATAAACGCGTACATACACTGTACAAGTCTTTTGATCTTTTGGAATCACTATCAAGGTTCCCGAGGGTTGCTGCTCCTGGTTCAGTTGTTGTTGGGATTTCTGATATAAGTCCCTGTAAAAAATATACATGTTTATCTGTCATTTCATTTTAATCATTTCCATGTAAAAACTATTCCGATATTAAATGTGTAAATAAACCTTGTTGAATAATAATTAAAAACAAAAGCCAAAAAGTAAAAGAGTAACAATATGATAATAGTATTTATTGTACAGGAGGCTTAATTGGTACCAATTTGTAATAATAAAACGCCTGTTTGTAGTTTTCGTGTTCCTATTAAAATTACCACTGAATTGTTAATTTAAGTAACTTTCAATCATATATAATAGTATGATGATAGTACAGCATAATAAAAAATAATACCGAACTCCAAGCTAAAGTCAAAAAGGAGGAAGTCCCTAGTCAGGAGCCTGTTGTTCAGTGGTTGTCGTTTGTTGGTGTGGTTCATAAGTGTTTCTCGTTTCTCGTTTTTGATATAGATTAGAGCTTGCTGTTCGGTGTGAGCCAAGGCTCCGTGTTGAAGGCCGTACTTTGACCTATATTTGTTAAGTTTTTATTCATTATGACTTGGATGGAGAGTTGTCTCATTGGTACTCATACCAAATCTTCTTGCTTATATATGTCAACCAACTGAACGAAAGGAAAACTACTTTCCTTTTCCCGATATCACTGTTTTATTCATGCTACTTACCAGGTAGCTTATTTTGAAGAAGAAGAAAAAGAAGAAGAAGAAGAAGAAGAAGAATATATACGCCATGGAATTTTAAAACAAGTGTATTCCATTCATAAGGAAAGAGTAGCCGGATAAATTCATAGATAATCTACAAGAAAGCTTCAGTCTCTTTCTAATGAAATATTCGTAAGGTATAATTGAGGTGGATGTCGAAAGTATACTATAATGTTATAAATCATAAGCTTTCAAAACATTTAACAGACCCCTCCCAAAAACAAAAGAGAAAAAAAAAGAAAAGAAAATAAGCGAAAAAAAAAAGAAACAAACTTTCACATACACATCTATCAAATTACCTTTCTTTTTTTCAGAAAAGTCATTATCATTTCCAGAAGATAAAATGCGTACGTTCCTATAAAAAATATAAACAAAAGTATTCATTTTATGAAAGTCATATTAAGGTGGTACCTAACACTACAGGGAGATAACTCTGTAAAAATCAGCTAAACGTTTTAATTACGTTGTATTGTTAAGGATATATTAAGCTTCTCAATGATCAAAATTAGTGTTTGTCAAACTACTATATAACCAACGAAATTTTTCTGATAAAGTGGTTGGTTCAAATTTTTTGAAATTTTTATATTTTTGTCAAAGGGTCAAAGTAAACATTTTGTCAAAATTTTATGAAAATTAAACGAGCCAAATTAATATTAGTCAAGGTGTTGGGTACCACCTTAAATTCAAATACAATATTAACGTTGTTAGATTTTAATAAACTTAAGGTCAAGATACGGTATAAAGGTAATTTCAGTGATTCGAGCGTCACTGATGAGTCTTTTGTAGACGAAACGCGCGTCTGGCGCATATACAAAATTTCAATCCTGGTATCTATGATGAGTTTATTCACAGATTGTTTTCAAGTATTGCATACAGCTGTGGTATGTTACACTTGAACTGAAAATCGAAAAAAAAAAATGCTTTTATCTCTTATCTCCTGAAATATTACTGAATAAATTCTTTTAAAATAGATGAAGAGTTACATAGAAATTACATAAAAAAATTAAAATGATAAACGTTCTTGCTTGTACATTCGTCTTAAATTCATCAAATCTCGAATTTCAAGTGCTTATATTTTTCTTAAAATTGATATGTTGTTGGTACAGAAATGTCCGTTTGATTGTTTTTTTATGGTGATCACTGAGTCCTTATTCATAGTTATAATAATACTTTAGGATACTACTTTATTTTATGTAAAGCTTACTTAACAACACCTACCCAGTAATACAACCATTGTATACCATATGTAATTTTCAACATGGATCCCTGCTTCGTGATCGTCATGTCCGTGCTCTGTACTGTTATCCTCGTGTTCATGCTCGTGATCAGAATGCCCATGGACCCCTAAAGCCTATAAAAAACAAAAAAATGAAAAATAATAAAAAAAAAAAAACAAAACAAAAGTTGACTCTTAAAGTCTATAACATAAACAGAAAAAAGAACAAAATATACTTGTTTTTATTCTCTCGATATATAAATATCGAAAATTTGTCAAACAATTGGTTCATGGAATTCAGGGAGTGACTCTATTTCATTATCTATCAACATGATGAGTTAAGTTTAATTACTCTCCATGATTTATTTGGTGTCTACTTATTTTCTACTGAAGTTGAAGGTTGAATTTAATGGGCCCCAACATTTCATGGAAAATTACAACAATGTATTACATTTACACTTATTTGAGAGACAAATAAAATGATTAAATCAAACTAAAATAAAATCAGAGTTTTTTGATATATTGTTAACTTGTAATGATATTATAACATACTATATACATTATTTGTTAGATTCTTAACGCAGCATTATATCACGTGAATGAATAAAAATAAACACTTAAATATATAGGTTTTGGAATGTTTCAATTGTACGATATTGTGCCACAACGATTTTGTTGTTTTAATACAGCACTATTCTGAATATATTACAAAATGTAACAAAAAACATACTCTTTTTTCATATTTATTTTAATCTGTCCAATTCAGATGACCTTGCCAAGATGAAATATTGAACTCACCTCAGGAATAAGATGAACCACTGCCCCTGTAAACAATGTCCCAACAGCTAATCCCATAAAAACAGACAAAAACACGTGGTATGCATTTGAGAACCGTTTAGCACATGGCAAAACGGCAGCTCCACAAATAGAACATACACAACATATTGCATTAGCTAAGATACCATAACCATAGACTGAAAGAAATACATTAAAGGAGTAACATAGTATTGAAAATATATTTTGAGATGAAATTAAAATAACAAAAATGAAGTACAAAGATGACTTTAAAGCAAGGACATATTGTTTGCAGTGCGTTTATTATGTTTAAACGACCCCTCCCCCCCCCACAAATTCTGCTGCCTAACACATGCTATTTTTGTAGAAAAGAAATTGCTATTTGGTTCGATTTCCAGGGCTGGCAATCACTAGCATGATTTCCATGCAATAGGATTGCTGCTTACATGTAATATATTGAAAAAACGATTGTCGGTGGTAAAGCTTCAGTCCTCTTCTTCATGGTGTCTTACAGACGCCATCATACTTTGTTATACCATTTTATCTGAGTGTAGATTCGTATGGAGGGAGATTGAAGCGATACAAGAGATGTTAGTTAACCCTGTCGACATACCCAGTCTCGCTCCGAGTTCATGTAAATCCCGCAGGTTTTGTTTTTCTACCTTGATTTGTACAATCTAATCGGAGTTATGATATTTAAACATCGGTAATCAACTGTCGCTATTAATTTGTCAAAAAACAGAGAGGACACCAAGGGGGCAATAGAAAACCACAACTCCGATAAAGTTAGGCAACACATGGCCAAACGAAAAACGACACAAAGACAAACAACAATAAAAAAACATAGCACAGACAAATAAAGATTGAGCAACACGAACCCTGCAAAAGTCCTGGGATGAACTCAGGTACTCCGGAAGAGGAACATATGTGTCATATACTATAACGAATATGTTTCATTTGTCGTATTTGCAATCCAGTCCTTCATTTCCGGTTTATAAAGACAAATACGTGTTTATTGGATTCTGTTTATGTCTTTTCCTTTTGGTCGTGGTGTTGTTCTCCTTTTTTCGATTTATTATGATGTGTTATCTCCCCTTTGTATCTTCATGTGATCTTCTTCATAAATAAATCAATGAGTTTTAAAGAATATCGGCAACTTATTATATATGAGCTTGAAAACCACATTCTTTGAATAGTCATTTAGAATATTTTTTTGAAATGAATATAACTGCAACAAAACAACAATTGCTATGAAGGTACAAAGTAAAGCTGTAACATTTATTCAAGCGATAGCGGTCTACAAATAATTTTAAATTGACATGGAAATTGAGAGTGAGATCATGACGTTTGTTTTGGCATTTCTTTTTTTTCAAAGTCAAAATTAAAAGTTTTGTGGCAGTGATTACGAATTGATTGCATAGAAAAAATTCTAAAACAAATTTAAAAAATTTTATGTGGCACAATTTGAAAACAAATAGAACATACATGGCAACCGAATAATGATAAATAACAAATAATGGCCTTTAAAAATACAGAGCAAATGTAACTTTGTGCAACATGATCAAACTAAACAATGGACAACTTCGTTCGATCCGGAAGAGTGGAGATAAAAGCCTTTATCATAAATTACTACTATGAGAATACAGCAGTTGTTATTTTGCATTTTGTAGTATTTAACATATCTACTGCACATGACTACAGGTTATTTAAACTTACTTTCAGCTGTAGTAGGCATTTTACTAGTATATTATCACTGAAACCAATAAAAACATATCATTCATTTTATTTTATGGTACAATCACAATACAATAATAATAATAAATATAAATCAATTGCTTTAAAAAAGCAATTGTAAACGGTCTTTCCCCCTTCTGAAACACGATTGATTGATATGTGTTTGTTTGTTTGTTTGTTTGTTTGTTTGTTTGTTTCTTTCTTTAAAAGGTCCATATTAGTGAGTTGGTTAAGTTTCTATATTTTGTTTGGAAAGTTTTTATTTTATTTTAGGTCCCGCGCGCGTCTTTGTCTCGCGCCAGATTGTGGCGTCACGTGATGAAGCTTCATAATAGCGAAAATTTAGTATTTTTATTTCTTTTCAGGTGGGGACGTTGGACAGACAACATGTATAGCGACGGAATACACACAATGTATTTCTTTTGTCATTGTAGGTAATTGACGTTTCGATCACAGTTCACGAGCAGTGCATGCTTTGGATTTAATTGATCCTGTGTAACTTTAAAACACGTTTATCGATTATTTTCATACAATGTACATTTTTCAGCAGCAGTTTGTAACACAGATTTGTATTTTAATCTAGGAGCAGACATTTTATTGTAGGATTTCCCTGAGATTTACGGAGCCAGCAAGCGATTTTTACGGCATTGCAATTTCTTTTCTCTACGAAAATTCTTGGGAGGTAGCTGCACCACGTTGTTCTATAAAGATCTAATACATGTATACCCTGCTGACTGCAAATTTTGAGGTCAATTGGACATGAAGTTTCAGAGAAGATATGATAACAGCATGTGGATTATTTTTTTTCAGAAGAGATGTAAATACAATATTAAAATGTCAATTGTTCTTGAACAATTGAGAGGTCTTTCCTTTTCGTATTGTAAAGTACATGTTCTAATAGGCTTAGAATGCATAGAAAAGCTCTCAAACACACGTAAAACCGTTAAAATATGACAAAAACAACAAATTCGCTATTTAGGACATGACCTTGACTTTTGACCTTATGACCTTTGTCAAGGTCATTGGTCCACGATGTCATTATAGAACATCAAATGGGTCTAAGATCTTTGGTTCAAGAGTTAAAGCTAATTTTGTCTTTTCAGAAACCGTTAACGAGGGTTATGCCCCTTAAGGATATGTCAAATCTCTTCAGTCAAAATGTAAAAAAAGTTGCGTCATAGTCACCTTAACATTTTTCACTATTTACTATTTCTGTAAGTATAATCGTTTTTGAGATATCCAATAAAAAGTTGTAAGGTCAAAGGTCAAGGTCAACCTTTAAAAGCTTGAAAACACACTAAAAATCCTTAATATAAGGTTAAAAACACGTAAATAGCCATCTGGGACATGACCTTGACCTTGTGACCTTTGTCAAGGTCATTGGTCCACGATGTCATAACAAAAGACCCCATGGGTCTAGGACCTTTGGTTCATGAGTTAAAGCTTAATTTGTCTTTTCTAAAACAGTTAACAGGGGTTATGCCTCGGTCAAAATGTAAAAAAGTTGCGCCTTTATGTCCCAATTTTTTTTCACTATTTACTGTTTCTGTAAGTATTATCGTTTTTGAGATATCCAATAAAAAAGTTTTAAGGTCAAAGGTCAAGGTCAACCTCAAAAAGCTTTAAAACACATTTAAATCCTTTAGATAAGGTCAAAAACACTTAATTCGCTATCTGGGACATGACCTTGACCTTTGACCTTGTGACCTGTGTCAAGGACATTGGTCTCTTATGTCATTGCTGAAGACCCTAGGGGTCTAAGACCTTTGGTTCAATAGTTAAAGCTGATTTTGTCTTTTCAGAAACAGTTAACGGGGGTTATGCCCCTTACGGATAGGTCAAATATCTTCGGTCATTATGTAAAAAAGTTGCGACTTAATGTCCCAAACATTTTTCACTATTTACTATTTCTGTAAGTATAATCGTTTTTGAGATATCGAATAAAAAGTTGTAAGGTCAAAGGTCAAGGTCAACCTTAAAAACCTTTAAAACACACTTTAAATCCTTTAAATAAGGTCAAAAACACATAATTCGCTATCTGGGACATGACCTTGACCTTTGACCTTGTGACCTTTGTCAAAGTCATTGGTCCCAAATGTCATTGTTGAAGACCCCATGGATCTAGGACCTTTGGTTATATAGTAAAAGCTGATTTTGTCTTTTCAGAATCCTAAAACAGGGGTTATGCCCCTTACAGAAAGGTCAAATCTCTTCGGTCATAATGTAACGAAGTTGCGCCTTAATGACCCAAACATTTTCCACTATTCAAAACTTTTGTAAGTATAATGGTTTCTGAGATTATCCCATAACAAGGTGTAAGGTCAAAGGTCAAGGTCAACATACAAATTTGACCTTGAGGCATTTTGAAAGTCACATGAATTGATGATCATTGGTGAAGATCCTAGGTGGCTACGATTTACGGTTTCTGAGTTTTGATGGCCAACCGACACCGGTTAATTTTCAAAGGGGCATAACCCTACCAATGAGTCGTTGAATCTTTTCGATCCAAATGTATCGAAGAACCGGGGTCTGGTCCTGAACAAATTTCACCCTTTGCTTTTTTTCTACCTATTACGGTTACGGTGTTTGAATGATAACAAGGTTTTTAGGTTTCGGAGGGATAACTCCGGACCGACAAAATTTTACGACTCACAGGGTGAGTTCCGGATAGGTATTTGTGACACCGATACAAAGTGTGAACCTGAAAGCGACATGGCTTACGGTTACGGAGGGAAATTTTGTCAAAATTTAGTATTTTTATTTCTTTTTAGGTGGAGACGTTGGACAGAGAACATGTATAGCGACGGAGTACACACAATGTATTTCTTTTGTCATTGTAGGTAAATGACGTTTCGATCACAGTTCACGAGCAGTGCATGCTTTGGATTTAATTGATCCTGTGTAATTTTAAAACACGTTTGTTGATTATTTTCATATAATGTACATTTTTCAGTAGCAGTTTGTAACACAGATTTGTATTTCAATCTAGGAGCGGACGTTATATTGTAGGATTTTACTGAGATTTACGGAACTAGCAAGCGATTTTTACGGCATTGCAATTTCTTTTCTCTAGGAAAATTCTTGAAAGATATCTGCACCACGTTGTTTTATGAAGATGTAATACATGTATACCCTGCTGACTGCAAATTTTGGGGTCAATTGGACATGTAGTTTCAGAGAACATCTGATAACAAGCATGTGGATTCTTTTTTTCAGAACAGATGTAAGAACAATATTAAAATGTCAATTGTTCTTGAACAATTGAGAGGTCTTTCCTTTTCGTAATGTAAAATACATGACTCAATAGACGTAAAATGCATTGAAAAGTTCTCAAACACACATAAAACAGCTAAAATATGACAGAAAAAACAACAAATTCGCTATTTAGGACATGACTTTGACTTTTGACCTTTTGACCTTTGTGAAGGTCATTGGTCCACGATGTCATTATAAAAGACCCCATGGGTCTAGGACCTTTAGTTCAAGAGTTAAGGCTAATTTAGTTTTTTTCAGAAAGCGTTAACGGGGGTTATGCCCCTTAATGATATGTCAAATCTCTTCGGTCATAATGTAAAAAAGTTGTGCCTTAGTCACCTTAACATTTTTCACTATTTACTATTTCTGTAAGTATAATCGTTTTTGAGATATCCAATAAAATGTTGTAAGGTCAAAGGTCAAGGTCAACCTTAAAAAGCTTTAAAACACACTAAAAATCCTTCAAATAAGGTCAAAAACACATAATTCGCTATCTGGGACATGACCTTGACCTTTGACCTTGCGACCTTTGTCAAGGTCATTGGTCCCAAATGTCATTGTTGAAGACCCAATGGATCTAGGACCTTTGGTTATATAGTAAAAGTTGATTTTGTCTTTTCACAAACCTAAAACAGGGGTTATGCCCCTTACCGAAAGGTCAAATCTCTTCGGTAAAAATGTAAAAAAGTTGCGGCTTTATGACTTAAACATTTTCCACTATTTACTATTTCTGTAAGATTAACCGTTTTTGAGATATCCAATAAAAAGTTGTAAGTCCAAAGGTCAAGGTCAACCTTAAAAAGCTTTAAAAGACACTTAAAATCCCTTTAATAAGGTCAAAAACACATAATTCGATATCTGGGACATGACCTTGACCTTTGACCTTTTGACCTATCTCAAGGTCATTGGTCCCAAATGTCATTGTTGAAGACCCCATAGATCTAGGACCTTTTGTTATATAGTAAAAACTGTTTTTGTCTTTTCATAAACCTAAAACAGGGGTTATGCCCCTTACAGAAAGGTCAAATCTCTTCGGTCAAATATAACAAAGTTGTGCCTTAATGACCCAAACATTTTCCACTATTCAAAACTTCTGTAAGTATAATGGTTTCTGAGATTATCCCATAACAAGGTGTAAGGTCAAAGGTCAAGGTCGACATACAAATTTGACCTTGAGGCAATTTCAAAGTCACATGAATTGATGATCATTGGTGAAGATCCTAGGTGGCTACGACTTACGGTTTCTGAGTTTTGGTGGCCAACCGACACCGGTTAATTTTCATAGGGGCATAACCCTACCAATGAGTCGTTGAATCTTTTCGATCCAAATGTAACGAAGAACTGGGGTCTGGTCCTGAACAAATTTCACCCTTTGCTTTTTTTCTACCTATTACGGTTACGGTGTTTGAATGATAACAAGGTTTTTAGGTTTCGGAGGGATAACTCCGGACCGACAAAATTTTACGACTCACAGGGTGAGTTCCGGATAGGTGTTTGTGACACCGATACAAAGTGTGAACATGAAAGCGACATGGTTTACGGTTAAGGAGGGAAATTTTGTCAAAGTTTGGCGGAACAAAAAGAATATTAATAATAATAATAATAATAATTAAAATGTCAATTGTTCTTGAACAATTGAGAGGTCTTTCCTTTTCGTAATGGAAAATACATGTTCCAATAGGCGTAGAATGCATTGAAAAGCTCTTGAACACACATACAACTGTAAAAATATGACAAAAAACAACAAATTCGCCATTAAGGACATGACCTTGACTTTTGACCTTGTGACCTTTGTAAAGGTCATTGGTCCACAATATCAATTTAAAAGACCCCATAGGTCTAGGACCTTTGGTTAAAGAGTTAAAGCTAATTTTGTCTTTTCAGAAACCGTTAACGGGGGTTATGCCCCTTAAGAATATTTCAAATCTCTTCGGTCAAAATGTAAAAAATTGAGCCTCAGTCACCTAAACATTTTTCACTATTTACTATTTCTGTAAGATTAACCCTTTTTGAGATATCCAGTCAAAAGTTGTAAGGTCAAAGGTCAAGGTCAACCTTAAAAACCTTTAAAACACACTACAAATCCGTTAAATAAGGTCAAAACACATAATTCGTTATCCGGGACATGACCTTGACATTTGACCTTGTGACCTTTGTCAAGGTCATTGGTCCCAAATGTCATTGCTGAAGACCCCTTGGGTCGAGGACCTTTAGTTATATAGCAAAAGCTGATTTTGTCTTTTCAGAAACATAAAACAGGGGTTATGCCCCTTACAGAAAGGTCAAATGTCTTCGGTCAAATTGTAAAAAAGTTGCGCCTTTATGTCCCAAACATTTTTCACTATTTACTATTTCTGTAAGTAAAGTCGTTTTTGAGATATCCAATTAATAAGTTTTAAGGTCAAAGGTCAAGGTCAACCTTAAAAACCTCCAAAACACACTAAAAATCTTTTAAATAAGGTCAAAAACACATAATTCGCTATCTTGGACGTGACTTTGACCTTTGACCTTTTGACCTTTGTCAAGGTCATTAGTCCAAAATATCATTGCTGAAGACCCCATGGGTCTAGGACCTTTGGTTATATAGTAAAAGCTGATTTTGTCTTTTCAGAAACATAAAATAGGGGTTATGCCCCTTACAGAAAGGTCAAATCTCTTCGGTCAAATGTAACAAAGTTGTGCCTTAATGACCCAAACATTTTCCACTATTCAAAACTTCTGTAAGTATAATGGTTTCTGAGATTATCCCATAACAAGGTGTAAGGTCAAAGGTCAAGGTCGACATACAAATTTGACCTTGAGGCAATTTCAAAGTCACATGAATTGATGATCATTGGTGAAGATCCTAGGTGGCTACGACTTACGGTTTCTGAGTTTTGGTGGCCAACCGACACCGGTTAATTTTCATAGGGGCATAACCCTACCAATGAGTCGTTGAATCTTTTCGATCCAAATGTAACGAAGAACTGGGGTCTGGTCCTGAACAAATTTCACCCTTTGCTTTTTTTCTACCTATTACGGTTACGGTGTTTGAATGATAACAAGGTTTTTAGGTTTCGGAGGGATAACTCCGGACCGACAAAATTTTACGACTCACAGGGTGAGTTCCGGATAGGTGTTTGTGACACCGATACAAAGTGTGAACATGAAAGCGACATGGTTTACGGTTAAGGAGGGAAATTTTGTCAAAGTTTGGCGGAACAAAAAGAATATTAATAATAATAATAATAATAATTAAAATGTCAATTGTTCTTGAACAATTGAGAGGTCTTTCCTTTTCGTAATGGAAAATACATGTTCCAATAGGCGTAGAATGCATTGAAAAGCTCTTGAACACACATACAACTGTAAAAATATGACAAAAAACAACAAATTCGCCATTAAGGACATGACCTTGACTTTTGACCTTGTGACCTTTGTAAAGGTCATTGGTCCACAATATCAATTTAAAAGACCCCATAGGTCTAGGACCTTTGGTTAAAGAGTTAAAGCTAATTTTGTCTTTTCAGAAACCGTTAACGGGGGTTATGCCCCTTAAGAATATTTCAAATCTCTTCGGTCAAAATGTAAAAAATTGAGCCTCAGTCACCTAAACATTTTTCACTATTTACTATTTCTGTAAGATTAACCCTTTTTGAGATATCCAGTCAAAAGTTGTAAGGTCAAAGGTCAAGGTCAACCTTAAAAACCTTTAAAACACACTACAAATCCGTTAAATAAGGTCAAAACACATAATTCGTTATCCGGGACATGACCTTGACATTTGACCTTGTGACCTTTGTCAAGGTCATTGGTCCCAAATGTCATTGCTGAAGACCCCTTGGGTCGAGGACCTTTAGTTATATAGCAAAAGCTGATTTTGTCTTTTCAGAAACATAAAACAGGGGTTATGCCCCTTACAGAAAGGTCAAATGTCTTCGGTCAAATTGTAAAAAAGTTGCGCCTTTATGTCCCAAACATTTTTCACTATTTACTATTTCTGTAAGTAAAGTCGTTTTTGAGATATCCAATTAATAAGTTTTAAGGTCAAAGGTCAAGGTCAACCTTAAAAACCTCCAAAACACACTAAAAATCTTTTAAATAAGGTCAAAAACACATAATTCGCTATCTTGGACGTGACTTTGACCTTTGACCTTTTGACCTTTGTCAAGGTCATTAGTCCAAAATATCATTGCTGAAGACCCCATGGGTCTAGGACCTTTGGTTATATAGTAAAAGCTGATTTTGTCTTTTCAGAAACATAAAATAGGGGTTATGCCCCTTACAGAAAGGTCAAATCTCTTCGGTCAAATGTAACAAAGTTGCGCCTTATTGACCCAAACATTTTCCACTATTCAAAACTTCTGTAAGTATAATGGTTTCTGAGATTATCCCATAACAAAGGTGTAAGGTCAAAGGTCAAGGTCAACATACAAATTTGACCTTGAGGCTTTTTCAAAGTCACAAAAATTGATGATCATTGGTGAAGATCCTAGGTGGCTACGACTTACGGTTTCTGAGTTTAAGTGGCCAACCGACACCGGTTAATTTTCAAAGGGGCATAACCCTACCAATGAGTCGTTGAATCTTTTCGATCCAAATGTAACGAAGAACCAGGGTCTGGTCCTGAACAAATTTCACCCTTTGCTTTTTTTCTACCTATTACCGTTACGGTGTTTGAATGATAACAAGGTTTTTAGGTTTCGGAGGGATTACTCCGAACCGACAAAATTTTACGGCTCACAGGGTGAGTTCCGGATAGGTATTTGTGACACCGATACAAAGTGTGAACCTGAAAGCGACATGGCTTACGGTTACGGAGGGAAATTTTGTCAAAGTTTGGCGGAACAAAAAGAATAATAATAATAATAATAATAATAATAATTAAAATGTCAATTGTTCTTGAACAATTGAGAGGTCTTTCCTTTTCGTAATGTAAAATATATGTATAATAGACGTAGAATGCATTGAAAAGCTCAAAAACACACATAAAACCCTTAAAATATGACAAAAAACACATAATCCGCTATATGTAAAATGACCTTGACTTTTGACCTTTGTCAAGGCCATTGGTCCACAATGTCAGTATAAAAGTCCTCATGGGTCTAGACCCTTTGGTTCAAGAGTGAAGGCTAATTTTGTCTTTTCAGAAACAGTTAATAGGGGTTATGCCCCTTAAGGATAGGTCAAATCTCTTCGGTCAAAATATAAAAAAGTTGCCCCTTAGTCACCTTAACATTTTTCACTATTTACTATTTTTGTAAGTATAGTCGTTTTTGAGATATCCAATAAAAAGTTGTAAGGTCAAAGGTCAAGGTCAATCTTAAAAAACTTGAAAACACACTAAAAATCCTTTATATTAGGTTAAAAACACTTAATTCGCTTTCTGGGACATGACCTTGACCTTTGACCTTGTGACCTTTCTCAAGGTCATTGGTCCGTTATGTCATTGCTGTTGACCCCAAGGGGCTAGGACCTTTGGATATATAGTAAAAGCTGATTTTGCCTTTTCAGAAACCTAAAATAGGGGTTATGCCCCATTACAATTGGGTCAAATCTATTCGGTCAAAATGTAAAAAAGTTGCGCCTTTATGTCCTAATTATTTTTCACTATTTACTTTTTCTGTAAGATTAATCGTTTTTGAGATATCCAATAAAAAGTTGTAAGGTCAAAGGTCAAGGTCAACCTTAAAAAGCTTTAAAACACCATAAAAATCCTTTAAATAAGGTCAAAAACTCATAATTCGCTATCTGGGACATGACCTTGACCTTTGACCTTGTGACCTTTGTCAATGTCATTGGTCCCAAATGTCATTGTTGAAGACCCCATGACTCTAGGACCTTTGGTTTAACAGTAAAAGCTGATTTTGTCTTTTTAGAATCATGAATTAAGGGTTATGCCCCTTACAGAAAGGTCAAATCTCTTCGGTCAAAATGTAACAAAGTTGCGCCTTATTGACCCAAACATTTTCCACTATTCAAAACTTCTGTAAGTATAATGGCTTCTGAGATTATCCCATAACAAGCTGTAAGGTCAAAGGTCAAGGTCAACATACAAATTTGACCTTAAGGTATTTTTTAAAGTTACATGAATTGATGATCATTGGTGAAGATCCTAGGTGTCTACGACTTACGGTTTTTGAGTTTTGGTGGCCAACCGACACCGGTTAATTTTCATAGGGCATAACCCTACCAATGAGTCATTGAATCTTTTCGATCCAAATGTAACGAAGAACCGGGGTCTGATCCTGAACAAATTTCACCCTTCGTTTTTTTTCTACCTATTACGGTTACGGTGTTTGAATGATAACAAGGTTTTTTGGTTTCGGAGGGATTACTCCGAACCGACAAAATTTTTTGACTCACAGGGTGAGTTCCGGATAGGTATTTATGACACCGATACAAAGTGTGAACCTGAAAGCGACATGGCTTACGGTTACGGAGGGAAATTTTGTCAAAGTTTGGCGGAACAAAAAGAATAATAATAATAATCAGAAGAAATACAGTAAGGTCTTTCCCTTTTGGAAAAGGAAAGACCTTAATAATAATAATAATAATCAGAAGAAATACAGTAAGGTCTTTCCCTTTTGGAAAAGGAAAGACCTTAATAATCAGAAGAAATACAGCAAGGTCTTTCCCTTTTGGAAAAGGAAAGACCTTAATAATAATAATCAGAAGAAATACAGTAAGGGTTTCCCTTTTGGAATAGGAAAGACCTTAATAATAATAATAATAATAATAATAATAATAATAGTTATAACTAGTATTATTATAAAATCTGTGATTCAATTACATTCATAGTTTATCATAAGTAAAGTTTGATATAACATATTTAATTATCGAACAATGGTATATTAAAAGATACTTGGGCGTGAAATATTATATTCACCAATTGACAAGTTTCTAATTAAATTAATCACCATTTTTTGTAATTCGTGATAACGGATTAAAAACGTGATAACGAACTTTATAATTCGTTATTACAGATTAAAATCGTTCTCACGAATTTGTGTAATTTGTTATCACAGTTTTTTTTTAAATTCGTGATTACTGATTAAATTTGTTATCACAGATTATTGTTATTTGTGATAACGGACCAAGTTCGTTATAACTATTTCTACGAATTTATGATAACGAATTTAATCCGTTATAACTATTTATGGAATTCATTATAACGATTTTAATCCGTTATCACGAACTACCAAAAAAATGTGATTACAAATTCTACGAATTAACACGAATTCAATCCGTTATAACAATTTATACAATTCGTTATCACGATTTATACAATTCGTTATCACGATTTATACAACTCGTTATCACGATTTATAAAATTCGTTATTACGATTTTAATCCGTTATCTCGAATTACAAAAAATTGTGACAACGAATTTAATTCGTTATTACGAATTACAAAAACTGTTATAACTAATTCCGGAAATTCGTTATCACGAATTTAATCTGTTATAACGAATTCTTCAATTCGTGATATCGATTTAAATTTGTGATTTCGAATTCAAATATATATTTTTGGGAGGTCCTAAATGGGCTCCCGTATATTTACCCCAAATACCTAAATATATATTTAGTTTTGAAAAGAAAAAAATATCCACAAGCTGAGAACGAAAACGTTTTTTGAAATTTTTACAACAGTTTTTAAAGTTGCGTAATCGTTCATCATGAAGACAAGTAAAGGTACAATACGAACTTTATATTCTCGTTCTTGAGTACATACATATTTATACAAAACACTTCCCAAGATCCTTGGACATTAATATAAACAAACAGTGACGAGGATCCAACTTTGCGTACATAAACCTGTTAGGTTTAGTTTTTTAATGCATAATCTTCACCCGTTTTATCTCTATCAATGACAAGAAAGGAAACAGAAAAGAATTTATTATCAAAATCAATTCAGCAGAAAATACGTTTATTTAACGCTTATGTCACAATTTTGAAGCGAAGCAATCCTGAGAAATGTTTATTAGTAAATGTATTTTATTCTGATGATTAGTCTTGTAAATTAAAGTGTCAAAATTATCATTCAGATATCTTGTCGGCGATAAAGTTAGTACTGGTCTAACATTTCGCTAGTAGTCAATCCACTACAGTAGCGCATATTGAAAAGTAAAATCACAAAAATACTGAACTCCGAGGAAAATTCAAAAAGGAAAGTCCCTAATCAAATGGCAAAATCAAAAGCTCAAACACACCAAACGAATGGATAACAACTGTCATATTCCTGACTTGGTACAGGCATTTTCTTATGTAGAAAATGGTGGAATAAACCTGGTTTTAAATCTAGTTAATCTTCTCACTTGTATGACAGTCGCATCAAATTCCATTATATTGACAACGATGTGTAAACAAAACAAACAGACACAATAGGTAAAAATGTCAAAAATAGGGGTACAACAGCAACACGAACTTTTCAGTCAATTAAGCGTTAGTATTTATTTGTGTACTGAAATAGTTCTGAACTGCTGATATGTAAACAACAACCAAAAAACAAGCTGAAATAGATATAAGAAGATGTGGTATGAGGGCCAATGAGACAACTCTCCATCCAAGTCAAAATTTATAAAAGTAAACCATTATAGGTCAAAGTACGGTCTTCAACACGGAGCCTTAGCTCACACCGAACAGCAAGCTATGAAAGCCAACATATGACAAATCAATTAAAGCTATAATCATATCAAATGGATATGTTAGTTCAATATCTAGTAACTAGTGGTTTTATTATGAAAAGTGTCGTTTGTGTCCCTTTTTGTGTTTCATACCAGACTTTCTCTCTCGTCTTGAATGCATGTTGTAATAAATCGTGACCGTCTATGTGTGTGAATGCTAGAATTCGAACACTGACTTGGGATCAGACTGTTTGGTAGTTGGTGATATTACTTATGCTGCAGTGGTTGAAGTTAAAGGCAAATAATTAATTAAAGAGAGGCAAAAGATTCAAAAAGGAATATTCAAACTCATTAGTCAAAACAAACTGTGTCATTTGGTCTCTTGTGGAGAGTTGTCTCATTGGCAATCATACCACATCTTCTTTTTTATATTGACAATGTCATGGCACAAAAACGAAAAACGATGAACTATTATAAGTAATTAAACAATTGAAGGTAAAATATGTATTGAAAAATGATAAAAGTCATTATTTTGGCCCATGAAAATACAGTAATTGAATAATGTTTCAATCCTTTCTTTGTTCACGTCATGACTATCTTTACTTAATGTTATTGGTAATTGAATAGAATATGATAAAGATAGATGTTGAAAGTGAGTGCAGATATGTCATTTAGGGGTGTCAATGTATTACATGTAATGAAGTTATTAATCTGAAATGACCATTTTACGCATAGAGTTTGATAAATATTAAACGATCAACATGCTTAGCAGAAAAAGGTCAAAGGTCAAGGTCATATTCTAAATTTTGCCCTTTGATAGAGTGTGCATCTCCTCTCAAACTATGAAAGCTAGGTACAAAAAAAATGTATGCAAAATGTTTGGGTTGTTGAGAGGAAGAAAAGGTATATTTGGTCCAAAGCTATCTGATGATATCTTATAGGAGTTATTGCCCCTAAAAAGTTAAAATTTAAGGTAAATCAAATATAACTTCATTCTGGTACATGATAAAGCCACATTGTCTTTTCCAAAGGGTTGAGTGACATATGACCTTAAAAAATATCTACCTGAAGTGACCTTGTGCCAACCAGAAGTAGCTATTTTTCAGTAATTCACGGAAAAAATACTTACGAACTATATATTTTGAAAATCAACATACAAGATCCTTTTAATGACACCTAATTTCGCCTTTTGAAAACCGCAAGTAGCTAATTATCTCCCTTATTTGAAAGAAAAATATATAAAAGTCGTATATTTTCGGAACCAGTGGAAAGTAAGCTATCATATGAGACCAGAAATGACATTTTCGTAACCGGAAGTAGCAAATTATCTCCCAAGTTTTAGTCAAAAGTATATAGCATTTACATATTTTTTTAATTAGTATGAAGAAACCTATGATTGGATGCCAATAGTAACTTTGGATTAACCGGAAGTAGCTTCTTATTAATTATTTAGAAATGTAATGTGGAAAGACCTGCAATTGTTATCTGAACAACTGATTTTTAATCATAAATTACATAATTGAATTACAATTAATAGCAAATATCATTTTGGTTGATAGATATGACAAAAAATATACAAAGAAGAAAACAAAAGAATTACTTGTGTCCCCATATCTTACAAACCGCCCTCAGGTTTTTTTTTTTGTATAACAGACAGCGTTCCAGTTTATACGTTATTGGTAGTTGGTTGCTATGTTGCTATTTTTAATACAAGTAAAAATCTATAAACTATTAAACAATATATTCTTATTGACAAAAAAACCGAGGACGTGTCGTTTTGCACAACATTTAATATAAACACGAACTTAAATACCTGACCGAAATAATTAATATCCTCGTTAAACTGTAAATTAGATCATATCTAATTGATTAAATGTGGTGTTTACAGTATTAATATGGCCATCCATACATCTAATGAATATATGACATTTTAACCAACTTTTATATGTCACTATAGAATAAGGAATTTTGAAACGGGAAATAAAACTGAGAATGGAAATGGGGAATATGTCAAAGAGACACCAACCCGACCAAAGAGCAGACAACAGCCGAAGGCCACCAATGGGTCTTCAACGCAGCGAGAAAATCCCGCACCCGGAGGTGGTCCTCAGCTGGCTCCTAAATAAAATTGTGTACTAGTTCAGTAAAAATGGACGTCATACTAAACTCCAAAACATACAAATGAACTAAAATTAAAAAACATACAAGACTAACAAAGGCCAGAGGCTCCTGACTTGGGACAGGCGAAAAAATGCGGCGGGGTTAAACATGTTTTGTGATATCTCAACCCTCCCCCTATACCTCTAGCCAATGTAGAATAAAGAAACACATAGCAATACGCACAGTAAAACTCAGTTTAAAAGAAGTCCGAGTCCGATGTCAGAATAGGTAACAAAAGAAACTAAGCAAAATGGCAATGATACATAAATGAACAAAGGACTACTAAGTATGTTACCATAACAAGAGATTCACCAGGTCTTACTCCCATTTAAGTTAAATAAACGTTATTCCTATGTTTTCACGCAAAATGTTCGTCTGTTGACATGAACTATCATTGATGTGTTCATTTTATGTACATTTACTGGTTATACAATTTTGAATTTTTCGAAACACGAAGATTTTTCCACTCCAGGCATAGATCGTCTTGACCGTATTTGGAACAACTTTTTGGAACTATTTGCAGTGCTTTTTAACTCGTATTTTATTTATCCATGCAACCGATTTGATTGGAGCGCCAAAACTGAGTCATTTGCGGACTAAAATTGAATCTGGCGACCCAAATTATAAGACTGGTGGTACTTTTGATGAGTTTTTATATCTGACATAATGAGATATTAACAGAACATCGCTATAAATTTGTATTCAGTCGGATGATTTGTGCTTAATGTTTAATGCTTGATGAAACAGAAAACCAGTATACTAATGTTTAGTTAATGGAAATATAACTTATGTATTTCATTCGTCCAGACCGCTTTTCTGGGTCTACTGTCACCAGGAACTCTCAAACCCGATCATTTGATAGTCAAGGATGTATAAAAACCAGAATGCGTGAAGAGCTATATGGTTTATAGACTTAATCAGAATATTTATCTAAGGCCTACTTTGCTTGGGGTAGTTGGAACCTTAGTTTCTTAATACACGATAATAGAGGATAATTTCAGGTTTAAACAGAGAAACATACCTGTGATGACAATCAGAATAGTATGAACTCTAATGAAGAGAGAACAAGTGAATCAATAGGGTAGGACGATGATGCTATGCATACATAAACATCATAACCTAATGAAAATTGTATATCCAAAAGTGAACGTGTATAAATCACCGTGTTGCTTTGAATGATGAAAAGAGATATATTTTACCAATCAAGCTGAAAAGGTACTTGACCACAATGACTGTATGTTAATCCTTAATTGGAAAAACTGTCGATAAAGTCTTGAAAAATCCAATGAATCCTACACTGAACAAATTTCGAACTATTGCTACAGGAAATGTTATATTACTCTAATTTTCAAGTTAGTGTGACAACCTACATAGAAGAACAGAAAGTAATTAAACAATTTTAATGTGTAAGGAACACTTGAAGAATGTTATTTGGTTGATATGTAACAGTTTTTGATTCTAGAAATGAAGGAGGTAAAAATATGTCATACCATTTTTATTAGATAAAAAGATGATACGGGTGTATCACAAAGAACTTCAAATTAAAAACGCAGAAATCTTAAATGCCCCTCATACTTCGGTTACAGGCAAAAGCTACATTATTGTGTTTATATTTGTATTGTTTAATAGAAAGTTATTTTTAAAAAGGCGGAAGATACCAAGGGGATATTCAAATTTCTTTAGTTATCTAAATTAGCTTGTGTTTGAATTTGTTATATAAAAACGATTGCAGTATGAGAAAAAAATCAATTCCATTTCAGATACTTTCTTTATAATTCTATGAAAATATGTTCATAAAAAATGATCTATTGTTTGGTAAAGATTGTCATGCGATTATCATAATATCTTCATTAATAGACGAAGACATATGTAGATCTTATAATAATTCACAGTTTTCTTGCCATTCCATTATCATTATACTTTGCTGTCTTTTTTACTTTTACTCTACTTATCCTTTAATTTATTCATATAGAAATTGTTTAAAGATACTATATAAACTTACTTACCTGTTTAAACGTTACTGATAATACGGTTAGTAGCTCTTTTATTGTATATGTTAATTCAAAATCTAATGTTTTTTGGAAAGTGTTCTGAATTTTTTGTTATATACTGCTACAAGGGGGTGTTTAACGACCTTGACTACACATGTGGTTCTCGCACGATCGGTATTGTCATATAATAAAACACTGCGTAGATATGACGGTACATTATAAACAAATTTACAAATCTATTTATAAGTTTTACCCTGTAAACAATATATTTATAGAAAATTTAAAGAGGAAGTTTCGTTTCATTTTGTAGTGCACAAAACTTTAAAAAGTTTGACCGAAATTAATAGCACCCGGTTCAAATTAGCAATGGTATCAAATTTCATAGAGTCAACGATATAACTACATTTAAAAACTAATATGTATGTAACTGAAGGCTTTCGTATCTATCTATCTTGTGAATATAGTTTGACGAAAGATTAAAACACTTCAACACAGATACAAGGATTACGCCAGACGATCGTTTTCTGTATATTAGACTCACCAGTTGGGCTCAAATAAAAAATAGTTGGAAAACAAATTAATTTAAGTTGAAGAGCAAACGTTCCAAAAATTGAGCTAATCTGGATGAGGCTGTTTGGGATTAGAAACACCTAAGCCCGTGTTAACATTAAACATCGCGTTATATAAAGCTGTTTACAGTAAGTCATAAAATTTGTGGTCATCTGTACTGCAGTTTTATTTTCCTGTACATGAGAATTGTTGACATAAGTAAACGAGAAGTAATTTAATAGTACATTACATAGAATTGAATTGGAAATATCCAGGTAAACCTCTGTAGCAGTTAGGGGCAGTAATTAATTTTTGTAAGGTGGGGAGGGGTCATTATTTTGTTTTAGGTAACTTGTTTGAGTCTAAATATCTTGAAGATTTTTTGAAGTTAAATAATAGTTTGTTTCCATTGAATATTAGGGGCGGAATAAATTCAACATTGAGTTTAAAACGAATGTTTTTGAAAAAAATGCTTGATTTTGTTTAACGCCGGAAAAATGATTGTCCTAAGAATAAAAACTTGCCCTCAACAAAAAAAAATTGGTGCCCTATGTTCTTCTCATAAATACTACAACAGCAAAACAAAAGACAAAAAAGGATTACAATAATCAGGTTATTTCAGCTACGCAGGAGGTTTTCACTGTTTTTCCTCCTGTATTAACACTTTCCTGCACACACTATTGAATCCTGTCTGGGTTATGGTTTTTTCCTAAAAAATTATTCTGATCCTCAATTTGACGAAAAAAAATATTGTGGTCAAGCAGAAGTCAAAAGAAATTATTCTGAATCCAGATTTCCCCCATACATTATAGTGTTAAATTTTGAAAAAAATAATTTGATTGATAGCGTCGAAAAACTGAAAAAAATGTTCAGACTCAGACCACCCCCTCTCCCTTGAAGTTAAATGATTGCTCCCTAAATACAGGAAAAAATGTTCATGTATATGTATGATGATTCATCCGAGTCTAAATTGGGGTTAGTAAGGCTATTTAAATTTTTCTTAATAACTTGTGGCAATAATTAAGTCAGCACAAACTATTGTTGACTATGTGAATGGTGGTATCCTTTGGGACCAGCAGTTACATCAACCTAATGGCTGTAAAAGCATGGATAACACGTGTCAATTATTGTCCACCTGACTTCAATACTGGTTTTTTCATGGTTCATAGATCCAGATGTGAGTGGGGTGATGAAGGAAAATCATACATGATTTAAGATTAGGCACTGCCGATGGTGTTTACTGAAAATGTTGCCAATTTATGAGAGCAAGCGGATGATTCCAAGGGGGTATCAGAACTCATAAGTCGAAGATGGACACAAATTCATGGCAAAATACGAAAAATCCACAAAAGATAAACAACACTCCACAAAACACTTTATAAAGAACTTAAGACCGAGCAACACGAATCACACTAATTGTACATAATTGGAATATTTTGGTTCCATTGTGTAATTATTTTATGAATTTCAAAGTAGTACTCGGACGATACGACCATGTATACACAGACAAATATTAGAGAGATCTCAATCAGAATCATTAGAAATGTAAACGGAGTTCGATCATTTCAGTCGATAGGGTAACCATCTGTTATTGTGTATGCAATGTCCAGGAGCTCAAAATCCAGGTGTTATCAATGGTTGCAATCTGTCATATTTTTTCGTTTAAAGCTACAGTTTAAATCATGTCGTTGGTGTTCTCTTTGAATTTTTTTTTACAAGTAATCAAAGTTTAAGCCTGATTTCTCTGATGTGATATTTTCACATTGAGTAATCTCAGGGCCTTTTACACTTTACTATACGATATGGAATTTGCTGATTGTTGGAAGCCGAACGGTGAACTGTAATTCTTTACATCATAGTCATTTGGTCTTTGGAGGATACATGTCTTATTTGAAATCATACATCTCCTTATTTTTTATCAGCATCATAAACTTTGAAATATGAAAACAAGGATATGTGTGGTCAATTAAATAGGAACCCTACAAAAAACTGAGTCAAACTATCTTAGATGACAGGGACAGCATTTACTTGTAGGCATACATCAACATCACAATCTACAGAATATGAATAAAAGAAGATGTGGGATATACGTCTTCGAGACCGCAACACAAATAACAATGAAAAACCAAAAGTCACCAAAAATATATTAAACACTTTTAGTGTCATCGTCAGCCAAAATATCCTTCAAAGAAAAACGACTCCGATAGTCTCGTTTTTTTGTGGAGTTGATGTGATTCCCTCAGTGATTGTTTGTTACCTTGATTTGTCTGTTCGTTATCTATTTACGAAACATCTGTAAACTGCTGTAGCCTTTAGAAACAACATTAAGACAAACAATATGCCAGGATGTACACTATGAATAATTGGTGTATGGGACATATGTAATGCCAATAATATCATTCGGTGTCTCATTTTTCTATACAGGTCTAACCATTATCTTATTTTCCATGAAATCGGTGTAATAGTATCGATTTTCTATCGATGGGTCAGTATCCCTGCCGGTAGATTGACGATTCATTTTGGTTTCGTGCTATCTTATGACAAAGTTGCCTTTAGACTTAGCTGGTTCTCTTCTCATTATTTGTTCCTTGGGGTTTCATGCTATCTCATTAGAAAGTTGACTTTTGACCTTGTTGGTTCTCTTCTCATTATTTGTTCCTTTGGGGTTTCATGCTATCTCATTAGAAAGTTGACTTTTGACCTTGTTGGCTCTCTTCTCATTATTTTTTCATTGTGGTTTCATGCTATCTCATAAACTTTGGAAAGCTTTTATAATAAAAAAAAACGAAAAGGCATACCTTGAACAGTCAAAACCGTCTGAGGTAAACATTGCCTGCAGGTTTTTATCTGCTTAGAACTAAAAAGCACAATCCTGTGAACTGTAAACTTACAGACACAACGTCTAAGGTAAACACTGTCTGCAGATTTTTACTTGCTTAGAACTAAAAAAAAACCACAATCCTATGAACTGTAAACTTACAGACACAACGTATTTATTTCATGTATTCAAATTATGTAAAAACTGAAAGATTTCTGCTTACTAGGTAGATAGATAGTTCACTAGCAGCGGTATAAATCATTTGAAGCAAAAACGTGTGATAGGGTCTCAGCATTGACAACCAAGTGTTAGTACAAATACATGACAAAGTCTCCGAAGGGACATTTTGTGGTTGTTGAATTACTTAAAGTTATGCTCGAAACCAAAAGTTAGAAAGCCAAAATCTTTATCTTGAATTTGTATTTATTTGCCTGAAGCATCTTAAACTCTTTAGCTTGATCGTCTGTTTTTAAATATTATACCTGTAGACCTAAGGATTTAAATCAGATTTACACTGAATTTAAACTGGCATTAGAATACTTGTGCACTGAAATTGATCTTGTTTTCCTTCATTGCATTTTACAAAATTGATTATTACTGTTGCATAGTAAAGGTAAGTTGATCATACAATTCATGTCAAAACCAGCAAGAAAGACTTTCCTGATAATACAAATTATTAAATGCATTTAGTGACACACAGAGACGAATTAAGTCATTTAAATTCATACGCTAATATGTATTTTGAATAATTTTCAAAAATAGCCCCTTTCACACACTCGGATTCTTTCAACGAGTCCCTACGGATCATCAACTCTTAGAAAATCGCAAGCATCCGTAAATAACACGCCGGTATCCGTAAATAACATGTTACAGTTCGCAACAACTCGGAGACACGCTTAGTGGCCAAATTGTAAGGATACGTGAATTTGTGTAAGGACTCGTAAGAAAATCCTTGTATGTGAAAGAGACATAAACGGATTATAATATTTCTAACTGCATTGACACAAACTAAAGATTTTGGTTAAAGTTACAAGGCAACAGTAGTACATCGCTGTTCAATAGTCATAAATCGATTAAGCGATAACAAATCCGGGTCACAAACCAAAACCGAGGGAACACACATCAACTATAAGAGGAAAACAACAGCTATTAGAAAAATAACGCGAATATAAATCGTCTTGAATATGTCAAACTGTTATTCTTACCATATATTAATACAATAATAAAAGTCAGAAAATCGCCAAGATCATTAGCTACGAAATCCACTTTAAAGGGCTAAATGCAAGACAAAATCCTCAAAAGGTTAACAGCATCCGATATAACTAAACAATGATATTCATAATGTGGACTCTATTTATGATATTCATTTACGGTGGACTCTATTATTCATTTATGGTGGACTCTATTTAACATTTCCAAGGCGATTAAGAGATTGACATATGGTAAAGACACTTTTAGAACGTAATTTGACTTTTTTCGTGTTCTTGGTGTCTTGTTGAGCTATCGCATTGACGAAAACTGAAAATCGTCCTTTTGATATTTCTAAACACTTACTAGAAAATAGATTCAAAATTGGTCTTTATCCGATCTGTAAAACCCAAACAAACTGAACATTCGATTTTAAATGCGAAACAAATCCTCGAAATGTAAAGTTTTAAAAGCAAAAAAAAAATAAAAATAACGTGGGAATGCATATCAACCGCTAAAGGCTAAAGAAACCAGGTGTTAGGTAGTTAATTTTATACCTAGTTTACTTGCTAACATTTACAATTGAAACCTAATAGAATATTGACATAGCATACCATTTCAGTTAGAAACGTATTGTCCAATTGCGCTGTTTTAGAATCTAATGCATTCTGTGTAGTATTTTCAAAAGTGTACACCAAAAACGTTGTGGTTGGCTTTCAGCGTCCTAAACAATGTGAATTCAACCAATGACGAGACGTTATTTTCAATTTTGGGTACAAACAATGAAATTACCCACAATCCTTTAAATTATGAAACGGTTAATTACGTCATTGGCGATCAATAACAGTCAGTTTAGTTTATTTTTAAAAAAGTTAATAATTGTTGTTCATTTATTTCAAACAATACCTAGAGGCTACTGAAAGCTTTATTAAATCGACTAAAAAAAGTTATGTTCTACTTTTTTTTTATCTTTATGTTCTACTAATAATACTGATATTTATCGTAACCTTTTTTGAAATCATTTGTTTTGGGAAATACTCGTAGTGTGTTATAAGTTTACAAAGGTATGTAAGTAAATTATATTCTGCAAATATTGCTTAACACAGCCTAAATCTTTATTAACCATTCAACTGTATATCAAAATAGATATTTTAAATCAATTAAGATAAGTGTTCTTCGCAAATGAAACGGATTAAATCGACTAAAAAATTAAAAAAAAAGTACTGAGGATAGACAAATAAATGTCTAACTACCATTTAAATCACCGATAAAAATACATGAATAATAATAAAAGCAATTTGCCTCTCAAGGTGTTACTCGAACGATACCAAACGGACAATTAAAGTCGAAGAGAAACCGACAAAACCATGACAAACCCAAGAAAGGACAAAAGGACAAACAACAGTCCATAAAAGAGAAGCGAAAGATACCAAAGGGATGTTCAAATGAATAAGTCAAAAGCGAACTGACTACACCATAGCAAAAATACGAAAACCGACCAAAAGACAAACAACAATATACACATTACTAATTCGTGATTCCAAGTATTTCAGGATACGTCAAGATTAACGTTACTGTTTTAAACTGAATAAAATCTGATTTGACGTGATGTATAAAGGAGAGAAGTGCATCAATTTGAAAATAATTAACTTAATCTGACATCTGTACTAGTTGAACAAGTTCAATCGCTGGCAAAACAAATTACGTGGTTAAAATGAAAGAGATTTTGATAACGAAATATCAATATGTACAAACTTTTTGATTAACATAATGCATAAGTTACACATTTCAAGGTAATGTATTTTGTGGTGACGAAATTGGTGATATTTAATCTCACAGGTAAAATGTACTGCGTCGTATTTAGTACGGTTGCATAATAAATGCACATAGACGGATAACGTCTTTTGATTAAAGAATACCACATGTAAATATACATTCACTTGTCATGTAAGAAATTCTTTTCGGTGATAGAACATGCCCATTAAAGACTGAAATCAATCAAACCTACATCACCATCCACAATAGCAAAAAGTTTAAATACATTTTTGTCTGTTTTGAATCAATCATAGGGAAACGACAAATAAGAAAATAAAGTCGTTTGGGGGGAAAGCGGTAGTATTTATTCTTCCAGAGGCAACAACACTAACATTTCTAAATTTACCACTTTTTTTTTTAAAAACCTGCACAAAACAGTTATGTATGATATAAAAACTTCATTATTCTTTTTTTTAGAAATTGAAGTCAAAAGGTATCATTACCATCTATGAACGGAGCTTGTTTATGGTATCCATGCCCACTCTCATTTTACATCAAATTTATGAAAATTTGAAAGCTTTTTCAAATAATTCTCAAGAAATATTTTAATGAGTTTTAAAATTTATATTGTAAATATACACATTGCATTTATTCATAAAAAAATACAAAAATATATTGTACTTTTACATCAAATCACAGCGCTCCTAAGTTGACTTCCGTCGCCTGCTTTGGGTACACGAAAGGCAAACCTAAAGCCGGAAAAATGTAATACTACTTTTTCCCCTGGAAGATACTTTCTTACTTGCTTGTCTAAACATTTGAACTTTGTTGCTGCAAGGGATATGAATCAAATGAAGTATACTAATACACAAAGAAAACAATCAAAATCACTAGTCGTAAAAAAACCCGACAACGATTGCTACAAATTAATCAACGAAAAAATCTAACAACAATTCACAAACCCTTTACAGAAACATTCAAATTGAACAACACGAACCACTCTAAAAACAGGGTTGAAGGTAGTAACTCGTGAGATGTCAGCACTTCCTACTTCAATGATCAAAACAAGACTGAGGGAGAATAAACTGTCAAAAAATAAGCTACAAAAATAATTGTGGTAGTAATCATCATTCCAAAATAAATAAAAACACGGATTTTTCACCAGGTGCTCATGAATAGTAAGCATGGGTAAGTATTTCCTTGTAATGAAAACAATATATTATATAATTGGATCCGGAACTCTATGAATCTATATTACTTAGCATATAAGATAACTTTTGTTGAACATTCCAGAAATAAGACTTAGCCAGTAAAATTCTCTAAGAAGCTTAGATATTTCAAAACATAAACAACAACAAAAAAAATCATTACAGATACAAATTATATGGTGGAGGTGTCCTCCATGAGAGTATCATCAGCCCAGTAGTCAGCACTTCTGTGACATGAATTATCACTGCTATGCCATAAATATAAACTTACTCTTTACAAAACTTTGAATTGTTCGAATATATTTGGCGCATTTTTAAAAGAAAAACAAATCAACATTGTAGAAACACTCAACAATAAAATATAACAAATAGTACTTACACTTTCACGTATATAAGAAAATGAGAGAATTCCTAACGTCAGATTGGGATCCTATTTTAAATGTTTTCATTGCATCCTGTTAAATGAATTGGGTGTATTAAAGGATTATTATTTAAATTTAAAATATAATTTTGACATTCATAAGGGAGCTACCATTTAATTTTCATGGGGGGGGGGCTAGGATGAAATTTGAAAAAAATAGGCAGGACAGGAGTTTGAGTAAAAAAAAAGGCAGGATGAGACACTTGCAAATGGTAGGTCCCTCAATACTGGCAAACATTGTATACACTCCTAATAGGTGTTGTATTATAAAGAGCATGTGCAAAAAAGAAACGGTAAAAGTCAAAGCTTGTAACTGTCGTCTGTACTTATGACATAAACAATTAATCATCAATCTCTGTCAAATCGTTAAACATAACCTTTAAGTGCGTAGTTTGCAGGATTACACTTGGCAACATTACATTAACAAGGATTCAATATAAAGATTTGATATGTAGTTACATGTTGTTACCACAATATTCTTTTATAATACAGTCGAATTTATATTTAGATCAATAACACATAACATATTGTGCCTGTATATAATATATGTTTTCGTCTATTGTACTTTGACTTGTTTTACATATGTCATGCGGGGGTCTCTTATAAATATATTTAACCAAGGGTTCCAAGTGATGAAGTAGAAGTCAAATTTTCGAAAAAAATTTACGGACGCCATCACGAGGTTGACCGTTATGTATATCTGTTTCACAGTTGACGACGGATATGTTCCAATTGTTGTAGCCACAATCCCCTCGAATGTGACACCCCCGAATTAGACTTATCGCCGAGTTTTACTCACATGAGCAGCACGACAGGTGCCACATGTGGAGCAGAATCTGCTTTCCTTTCTGGAACACATGAAGTCACCCCCGGTTTTGGTGGGGTTTGTGTTGCTCGGTTTATTCAGCTTATTATGTTGGGTTTTGCATACTGTTAGCTTGTCATTTGGTCATTTGGTCGTTTTGTGTTTTTTTTACACGGCGTTGTCAGTTTTTCATCGATTTATGTGTTTGAATATACAAATACCTTTCTTATCTTTCGCCTTTCATTTATAGTTTGCCATGCGGTATGGTTTTTGGTCATGGTTGAAGTCCTTACGGTGACCTATATTTGCTATTTCCTACGTCATTTCGTCTCCGATGGAAAGTTGTTTCATTGGCAATCAGACCACACCTTTTTATTTTGATACATGTGAATCAACGTAAAAACTAATCAGAAATACGATTTTCTTATAGACGAATTCCATTTGCAATACACCTGTAAACAGTCGTCGGTGTACAAATAGGGTTTACAAATTATGTTGTACCTTTCAGGTAAGTCGTATTGTAATGGTACATTATAATAGCAAAAGCATTTGCATTTGTATGATTCGTTCTTTTAAGTCGTTTAGTTGCTGCCTCTATAAAAAATATCCAACATTTCCTACATTCGATTCAATAATGATATTTCGTTTTGAATGCCTGATATTATTGTGACACTACAAATAGAATCAGCAGTAGTTTACCGTAATGAGACCCCTCATGGGGGTCCAAGTAATCACATAACCACAATTTTTTTGCCAATATAATCACAAAATCATTAATTATTTTTTTAAACAAGATAATCAAATAATCGAAAATACAGTTCTAGATTATCAAATAATCAATTAATCATGAAATATTTGGTCTGGTAATCAAATAATCACTATAAAAACGGCCAAGTAATGACACAATAAAACAAACCCACGAGGAGGCTCTCTAATATCATGATTAAATTTAAAAGACTGAAACCAATGTAAATAAGAAAACTGAAAGAATCACATGACCTCCAAAAGAAGCATGACCGGTTGCCGCGCAAATTCCTATCCAATCAAATCGTTATATTCGGAAATAGGACACAGTCGGTAAAATTACAAACCAGACAACTATTCTGGTATCTAAAGATCTAACACCGCGAAAACATTGGTTGCGACACAGACACATTATATCGGTCAACCAATTCGTGAAGGTGACCCGTAAACTTGTTGTTTGATTGTAGTCGTTCAAGGTCGCGTTCAAATGTAAATCTTTTGCGAAATGTACTTAAATTAGAATTGATTGACGATATTTTTTTAACAAACCATGCTCATCTTCTCGCCGACTTGCTCTTTCATTTGTATCAGGCTTATTTTGATCGAAGGTCTGCTTACTGTGTTGATCTGTTGATATTGAAACAAAGAAAATAGCGAATACTAATTAGTCTTCGGTAGACCGATTAAAAATAACTTCATTGAAATAGAGATAATACCAAGGAGGAAATTAAGTAGCATTTATACAAAAAAAGCAGGCTACACCATGGTAATAATAGAAAATAAACGACACATTCAACAGATAACTACAATTGAGCAACATGAACTCCATTAAAACCTGGGGACGAACTCGGGTATTCAAGAACACAGAGGGGATGCAAATCTAGATCCCTGTAAGGTTCTTGTCGTGTTGCTCATTAACATTTAAATCAGACAAAGAGTTGCAATTGGTTATATCCTAAATAAAGAATGCAGCATGGTATGTGGCGATATCCGTGTTTATTTGTTATACAGCCATTCTATGTCAATCAAATAAGACATAACGGTATCCACAAAATTTAGAAACATGGCATGAATCTTTCCATTTGAAACCTTTATTTCAATGCTGCTTTGTATGCAGAAACCCATATAAAAAAATTGTTGAAGAACTCACTTTGATAAACTTGTTTTGATAAAATTTTGTTTGTTTTATTTCTGTGATGTCTCATTGCCGTGTATTCCATACCTGTTATATCAAATGCATAATTATAAAGCATATAATGTGGAATTTTACTTTACAATATCTTTTCAAAATGACCGCCATTAAAAGACATATTTACATTTCATGAATGAAGAGGTACATAACTAATGTATAAATAAGAAGATGTGGTATGAGTGCCAATGAGACAACTATCCATTCAAGTCACACTGTGTAAAAAGTAAACAATTATAGGTCAAAGTACGGCCTTCAACACGGAACATTGGCTTGTTAATGAATATAAACCGGTATATCTTATCGGACTTCTGATATAACTTTCGTGCGTCTCAAGCGCTTGTCTGGATTTACCTTCATCAGGAACACTCAATCCAAACATTTGAAAGCCAAGGATTTATAGGTTGCACTTTGTAAATACAGCAGTTTCACAAGCCACGCCTCTTTTGGGGAGATATATAATATTCATAGATATGTTTATTTGTTAACGTACTGGTTCCCAGATATGATCTCTGTGTTTCATCTCTTAGAGGCATAACTTGAGAATGTTGCCAGTATAGAAAAACATGGTAGCGCCTAAAATTTAATTCTTAGGAGGTCCAAAAGTGGAGGTAGGGGTTGTATAGAGTTTTAGTATAAGTTTAAACTCTTAGAAGTTCAGGGCATATAAATGTTGAAAATATGCCGCACAGCCCTATATTTTGACCTTTGAATGAAATAGTAGTGCATATCAACTTTCCGTTCTGGGATATAATGTTTCACGAAACTTCCTAGTAAAAGTGGCACAGTTTTAGCCGCAAAGGGAGTTCCTATGGGAAGTTGCATTGTCTATATTTACAGAATTGCAACATATAAGACCTAAACACTTTAAGAATTATATGACATAACGAGACATGAAAAATAGTCAAATTTATTTCAGGTCAACTTTTCCTGAGATAGTTAGAATTTTTTGATAATTTCCCAATTTAAGTACTGAGGATTTAAGAAATATTTGTTGAAAATCATGTCTGTACCAAGCACTATTGAATAACAAAATGTGTTAAGGTATTTCACATTAAATCTACACATTTTACTTCAATGTTAACACGAAAATTAAATATTCAAAACAAATTTTTGTGCAGAGAAATGTTTAAAAGGGTAATTAACTTTTATACTAATAAAGAAAACATCAAATCTGAATAATGCATTTAATCCATTAAAAATTGAAGTTGACTTATTTACCGAATACTTTTTGACACACATTTTGTTGCATCCTGGTTAGTCATAAGGGTTCATTTAGGGGTTATTTATGTACAAAACAGATCATCACTGAATTATCAATGTCAAAATGTATATGTATTAAGGTAGCACAATACAAAGATTTTATACCTCCAATTCCCCAGTTTAAAAATGCTGTAACTTTCTTTATAATGCTTGAAAATTTATAAAAGTGGTATTTATGGATAGCTAACAGATTACTCTTTCAAATTAATGCAATGTTAGTATTATACAACAATTATGTAATCAATTATAATGTTAACTGTGTCTACAAAATTTTACAAGAAATTTTCACTTTCAATTGAAATTAGCTTCTTCATGGTAACCCCTATAAAGTTGATTTTATTATATGTTGTTCCTAGAGTCATTATCTACAAAAGGGTGTCTCAGATTTCGGATAGAATGTATAGATAAAATTTTACACCTAATCAAACATTATCTACTTTTATGTGGTAAGGATGTTTACACTAATTACAGATTAATGAAAGAATGGAATACCATAGCAATAATTTGAGACACCCTTTTGTAGCTCCTGCTGTGTTGATTAAGATTTCGTTAAAATTTCCTGTATAGTTATAGAGATGAAAGAGCTAAATTCATTCAAGTGAACTGACCAAGATTTTGCCATTAATTACATGATAATTGATTACATAATGATTGCATAACAAAAATATTGCATTCATTTAAAAGATTAATCTTTTATCTATCTATATATACCTCTTTTATTAATTTATAAGCATTTTTAAGAAAGTGACATCCTTTTAAAGGTTGGAGATTGGAAGTAAAAAAATATTTGTATTGTGCTACCTTAAATTGATCTAAAACTTTGTAATATGTCTGATAAGTGTTAGATAATTTTTATTGAATATCATATTACCTTTGTCTTAATATTATAGAAAGAAATAAACGTTTACTTGGTTCGTTTTACGTAACCTTGTAATTTTAAAGTCGCTATTTGTATGGTACCAGCTTGACAACATCAGTTTTTATAATAATCCAGTGTACAAATCTGTTACGCAATTGTGATTTCTATCAAAATTGATGTTTGCAATAAATGTCATTCTTAATAAAAATAGATGCAGGTACATTAGCATATTACATTCACCACACCACACTTTCAATCAGATATGTGCCGACTTGCACTCTCGTGTACCTATAGAAATTTTGATAACGTCTATCATTTAATTTTATCATTTTTGTTAGATTTACCCTTTTTGAATTTAAGTTGTTGTTAATACATTTTAATACAAAATTAGGTAAATGTCAGAAAAAAGTTCAGCCTGTTTTTTATGAGCCTTATTAGAAACTGTGAAATGGCTAGGTTTACCATCCCTAAACGATCCTCAACCTTTGAAGAGAAATAACGTAACGTGCTACTGCACGAATTATCACCTTGTTACTGGATTTGGTAAAAAAAAGTCAATAGGTAGTGTGCTATTTGCAGTATAAACATAGAAATGAAGGGGTATTGTTTCGATGTACAGGAGACGATCCACAAGCTCTGTTATGTCGTATCAACTGAAAGGTATATACTCCAATGCAAACGGTGTTGGAATAATGCGTATAAGGAGGAAAATTCACAATTGGAAAGCACAATTCGTGGACATGAAAAGGTTCCATCATATTCCTTATTTCGGAAAAGACAATTTCGAATGACAGTGGCGGATTAAATTAAGTATTATACCTGTTAAACCTCGAATTATCTCACAGCCATTTCAGCATGAATATACTAACGCCATCACGAGCTAATTGGCCGTTTTCAAATATCTGTTTAACTCTGTTGAGTTTCACAGATGACGATGGATATGTTCCAATTTGTACTAACATGAGCAAAACAACGGGTTCCAAACATGAAACAGGATCTGCTTACCCCCACCTGTAATATATACATTTGCAGAAAACACCTTCAATCAGATAGATTGTATAATCTGTTTGTAAGCTCATGAATAATATTTACTAATATAATCGAGCAAAACAATATTCAAACATCTATATATCTAGTTAACAATTGTTTTTTTTTTTAATTTTTTATCGGATTTCTTGAAATTATTCTTTGATCTGACTAAAAACCCATATAACTCGATATGAAATGAGACATTTTCAGTCAGCATTTTATGTGTCAACACATATTAAAATAATGGCAATAAATGAAACGTCAGTAATAACAAAACATGTTTCATTGGACAAATTACAATGCTTTCATTACAAAATCAGTTCAGCAATTTTAAGTATCTATACAAAAAACTGCAATGAATATGAAAACAAAATACATTTTCATAGTGTTTTAGACTTAACTAAAGTGATTTCATAGAAAACACAACTAAAAATTAATTAACTAGTATCTCAACATAAAATGACTTCATATAAAACTGAGGTCCATACCGTCGTCTTATTTGTGTTTTTTTGGGGGTTCTAACATCAATTTGTCAACTCTTTATTACATCTTATCGTTAATGTTTTTTACACGCTATATGATCATTATAAATCTTTAGTTGTCAATCACATAAAGGAAGTTAACTCTATAGGATCATAATGTTCAGTTTCAAGCGTACCTGATAAAGTTATTTAAGAAACACTTGTTGTGTACACTGAAGTTAGTATTTCGTCAATCCTAAAAGACTGACAGATTGTTGTGTTTCCGATGATTTGGAGGGAGAAGGACACGAAAAAATGTAGTTTACGAATGACGATAAATTGGACAAGTAACATTAAAGAATAATATTTACAACAAATCCAAATGCATTGAAAAAATTGCTAGGACACTGAACTGTAGAGTTGAGTTTTAAGATAAGATAGTTTATGCCGAATGTACCAGTTTAAATCATTATCTCAATATTAATGAACATCTATATGCTCTTCAAAAACTGCTATAACAACAAGAATAAATGCCCCAAATATCATTCCAATGTTGTGATAGCAAACTGTCTTCACACTTCCACATCCATGCCTGACTAGCTCTGGTAACTGAAACATAAATGGAATAAGATATGTTTCCTAAATGAAAAGACACACAGTTAATGATCATGAAAATATTGTTTGTTTACGAGTAAATAGATAAACATAGATGATAGAAGAAATATGGCACGCCTGAACCACTTTTATAGATAATCCTAGATTATCTCAGATAAACTAGGATTATCTCAGATAAACTAGGATTATCTCACTATTTTACATTAAGCTCAGATAAACCGGGATTATCTCGATTTTTTTCAGATAATCCTGGTTTATCTCAGAATTTTAAGATAAACCGGGATTTTCTCAGCTTAATGCATATTTGAGATAATTCATTATATTCCTCACAAAATTAGATAAATAATTAACTGGAGAAAATCCGGGATTATCTGAAAATTCTGAGATAATCCGGGATTATCTGAGAATTTTGAGAAAATCGATTAACTGAAAAAAAGTAGCCAATAGAAAGCCACGACACATTGGAGGAAAATTTCATGGTCATAAGGGATAAGATATAGATACAATGGTGCATCTATACAGATAGAGAAGAATGAACGATTACGCTCTTACGGGAAACGTTTTACAAGTTTTAAATTTCCAAATTTGATAAAAATAACAATTGATTTATTCAGGATGTACATGTATGACAAGTGTATCGATAATAATGAAGATCAGAGGGATCTAGAATTTAGAAGTTTGTCTTGAGAGGTTTTTTTAAGAGAATTTGAATGTTATATCCGTATTTGTCTTTATGAAGATAGTGAAATATGTTACATAAATCTGGCATCCGCACAATTAACTAGGACAAATAACTAAAATGTTGAAATAAGTTAAGCAAAGTTGAAATACACCATTTCGAAGTTCTAATGAGTTTCCTTTTAGAAAGTTATAATCTTTAAAAAAAAATATCACGCGCCGTTTTTCTTTCCTTGATTCTCCCTATTAAAAGAGTAAAATATTGTGCAGGAATTTATCATCCATTTATTGCAAAGTGTTACATTTTAGTACTTACTTGGTAAGTTGTATAAAGTGTTGGTTGTCAATTAGATAATCTAATCATGATAATGACAAATGCCCAATACCTGAAATATTTATTACCTTACAACTCTATTATATTGTTCATCAGTTTGTTTTTTAACGACACGTGGCCAATGCATAATTAACCTTTAAACAAACGCTGTTAAAACGGGGTTTTGGTCCCTGAAGGACGCCACACTTTGCAATGAATTAGATCTATATTTGTTTACGTTTTCAAATTAAATAAACTGAATGGATTTCTTAAAATTCTCAAATGGCTTTAATATTATTACAAACAAAACAAAACGTTTATTTAACATTTTTTGCAACTTTTATCTTTATTTTTGTTCTAAGAAAACCTTTCCTGCTTGGTTAACTAGTATGTGTTGATTACCTTCACTAATTACTAAAGATCACGACCTAGTTAAGTATTTGTATAGACCTAATCAACATGATAATTGGTATCGAATATGATCATCGGTCATGCATGACATATTCCAAATAACGGCGCGTGTTAATAAACACTTTAATAACTTCTGAAATATTCAATTAATTTTATTCAAACAAAAATATTAAGATAAAAAAATAAATAATTTATCGGACTCATACCCTCAACGCCCACTAAAATATCTATTACATGTCCTGAGTGCACTCAGGAGGCCCTGAGCGGTTTTAAAACGTACCGCAAAATTATTACTTAAAATATTTTTTTTTTACTGTTAAATGAAATACATTTAAATTCATGAAGTGTCAGTGAGTTATAATATATTTTACAAATGAGGGCCCCACTTTGGTAGTCCAACTTGAACACATTGAGCGATCGTATATATGCAATCAGGAACAGATGTATCCACGAAATTATATTAACATTTTATGAACTTGCCTGCTTAAATAAATCATGTTTTAGTTATAACATACACTTTTAATGTACTATTATTTATAAATCAATGTTTAAAATTCACATATATGTGCTAAGATTAAAACTTCATGAAATATTTTAATACTTTATTTTTGTAAAATTTTTCATTAATAAATACTGTTTAAACTAAGATTAAAATTTCATGTGTCATACGGTCATTCCAAGTGTCATTCGGTCATTCGTGTTACGTATCTCCAGTACTTCTCTATGGATGAGAGCTAAAATTACCAAAAACAAGTTCACCAGAATTAATCGAAAACTTCAAGAAAAAGCTACTAATAAGCTTATACTCTCATTACCAACTTATGTAGCAGATGTTACTATCAACATCCTAAACGGAATACTACCAGTAGAAGCCCAACTACATATCCGAGTACTTGGACTATTGAACAACATCTGTAATCAGCCCGAAAAAAGCATAGATAAATTGCTAGCTGACGACAACTTAAACTGAAAAATAGCCAAAGTTCTAGTTGCGTGTCACCATAAAACATATGCCCAAGAAGTACGATCTACAAAATAGTACATGGACAACACCGTCAAAAAAATATTTTGGACCTCCAACATCAAGAAAACAGTACAGAGCTACTTGTCTAAGAGTAACTTCAGTAAAAAGTAACACTGTATTCTAGCTTCGAAGGCCGTACGGTGACCTATAGTTGTTAGTTTAAACATATTTTATTGTTCAAAAATGACAAATGGATTAGACACAAGTTTTTCAACTTAGTAACGTCTTCTCCTATTGTTGTCAATTTCTTTGTCATTTGGTCTCTTGTGGAGAGTTGTCTCATTGGCAATCATACCACATCTTCTTTTTAATTTCCAAAACGACGAGTGTAAAAAAAAAGCAAATATGCAAACATACAGCCTGATTTATATTTACAACAAAAACAAAATGAAATACAGGAACAAAGACTCAATGACATGTAATATGTCATGACGGAGGAAGGCACATGCATATTTGGAAGGGGCTAAAACAAGGTCTAGTGACAAACCATTCCTTAAACTGAAACTGTACACATGGGATAAGACCAAAGTCAGAACTTAAAGTAAAAATTTGTTGAAAAAGGTCCAGGGTACCGTTTCACAAAGCCTTCGTAAGTCTACGTGTCATCGTACGTTCATCGTAAATAAATCGTAGGTTTTACAGCCGTTTCACAAAGCCGTCGTAAGTTAAGATGAGTGTAAATAATACGTAAATCCTGGCGTAACTTACTACAGCTATACCCAGTCGTATCTCGATCGTAGTTTTTCCGCGAATATGAATTAAACCATATCTAAGATGGCTTTATTCTCGATCAAGATGCCGCAAATGTTAGAAGACGAAGAAGAATCTTCAATATTAGAACCACACTTTCTTCGTTTGATCATTTTGAAAATGAAATGGATATTATACCCAGATACAGGGGGAACAATTGCAGAATAGAAACTTTCTATCATGAAATCATGTTACGCAATGAAAAATATATAATACTTTGTTGTGGGGAACTAGCTATGGAATATATGCCTTACATGTATACTTGCTAAAAATAAGTTTACTAAATAACATGTTATTTATAGAAAAATAACAAACCATGTGTTTGCTGACAATAACATGTCAAATAAATTGCACATCAAGAAATCATGCCTAAAAAGGCTTTTGAATAATAAGACCTTACCATTGGAAACATTATAACTTCAATGCAATAGTAACTTTAAGGTGAATTATTATTTCTTGTCAGTGCGACAAAACAGGCGGATGTTATAAATAACTATAAAAACCGATAAAATAAGTATACCAATTTTCCGATCAGAAACAAAGACTTTTCTTATAAAAAACATAATTTACAACTATTTACAATTATAGCATAAAGAAAATATCTTTATAATTAACTTCTTTATAAGATAATAAAAGATGAAAACTCTTATTAAATAAAATAACTATGAAAATGCTAAACATGAAGATTTTACAAAAAGGAAAATTAAATTCTATTTCTCTTCAAAAAGAATAACGCATTAGCAAATTAATAACTTTATCAGAAGTTACTTTTAGGTAATGAAAACCTTTAAACTGAATGCTTTAAATCATATTTAACAAAATTAAATTAACTTTGCTTACCTGAAACAATATTCAATAAAACTTGAAATAGTTTTATGTCTTTATTTCCAAAGAGCGCATGTAAAAGTGACGCTTTTTGGAATTAACTTTTTAGATTCGAATTTGGGGACTGTTTCAGGTTGTCCAATCAAAATTAACATTTAATCAAAAACCATGACAACTTTAGTCTAATTGACAGAAAATAGGTGGGGTCATAGGTGACGTGTATGACTAAAAAATATCTTAATTACTTATGTAATCTTGCTATCAATGTTTACTCTATACCATATTTGAGCCGGACATTAACAATAGAAATAATCCGAAATAATGTCGGCTTCACTTTAAAAATCATATCTGTCAACACATTCTGACCATTGTCCGATAACTTCTTACGTAATCTATATACAACAAATAAGGCTTACTAAAAGGAAATATGTTTGTGTGAAAACCAAACTAAAGCTATTAAAATGTCTGTCCAAAATTGCAATAAAATATTGAACTAAAAATAATTTGCTTTAAACTTAGAACTTTTCTAATTTTTACTGAAATTAAGAATTTCACAAAAATAATAAAATCTGTTCAAAATGATACCATGACAACTCCCCTCTACTTCAACTGATTTCGTCCCGAAATCTTGAACCTTCTAGATCTTGTTTATAATAATAATTGGCAGGAGTTGTAAGCTTAGTAATATAATTTAACTACAAATGCATACACATATATACAAGTATCTACAAACACATCAACATAACTAACAGCCAGTCAGTAGCCCTGAACACTAAATATTGTTTTGTCCTCATTGCTTTACTGCAGTAAAAAAAACCATTCTAGTATAAAGATTACAAAAAAGTTTTTAACTATATATGTCTGCAAACTATTATGTGGAAAAAATATTGTAAAGCATGAATTCTTTGATGATAATGTTAAGTTATGAATAACATTTTGTGTACCTAAGATATATATATCAGAAAAGTATGTATTGTGAACAACTTTTTTTACAATAATTTTGTGTTTCAATACGGAAAATGAACATGAAAATGTTTTACTCTTGATCATGATTTGGAAGCTCATTTTGACTAAACGATGTACACATATCAACACTGAACCAACTGTGAAAGCACGATATAAATATCAAATTATGGACGCTGAAATATACTGACTAACCACAAATTTGTATACGAAAATGTAAAAATAATAAAAAAATAAAATTTTAAACACAAAGTTGAAATGCAAGTCGTTTGAAATGAATGTTGCAATCATACATTTCTAGCACTGAATATTAACAGGTGGCCAATATTACTCTTGAAAACACCTTGTGAAAAAAAAAGAAAATCCAAAACTGTGTAATGAAATAGTGATTAGCTTTAGTAATATTTCCTGACGTTTTCATAAAATTGATTTTTGTCAGTTGTGTTTCAAGATATTTGGTGTGTATGATAGACTTGTACTATAGTCTGAAAAATTTGAGTACTACCATAAGCATATGAGTACTTGTGTTATAAGTGCGGTCTGAGCAGATAATTCTGCGAGTAAAATGCAAGATCATAACATCAACATCTGAACCATATAGCAGTAAACATTCTACCGATCAATTCTATATGAATCTATGAGTTACTGATTTCTCCATTTTTTTAAATGAATTGCAATAAGTACAGACCTTAAAAAATATGAGTACTTATTCAATACTGAGCACTTATTGAGTACACCTGATTCTACAATCTCTGTATTTAACAGCAAGAATTTGACGTCAATGTGTCATAGCAGCAAAAATTATTTTTCTACTGATAAACTTTTACAACACATACTGAGCTTGTCAAATTTTCTTCGATTAACACTAACTTGTGAGAACCATTCATACACTTGTGAGTACGAATCAAAAATATAAGTACTTACATACATGTGTAAAACTTAAATACATGAGCATTAACATATAAAATGAGTATTAATTTGTAAAAATTAGTAATTTTCTCTAAAGAACAATTATCATGATTATGAATACTTTTCTTAGCAGAATATGCATACATATATTTAAAACAACTTATACATGTTTCTCATCAAATGATTGATTGATTGTTGGTTGCGTAACGTCCAGTGGCATATTTCTAAACAAACGACAATAATATTGAATTTACTGAATTTGAGTATAAATGTCAAAGTAAATGAGTATGAATCTTTAACTTGAAAAATGTGGGTAACGAATTCTGCATGCTATCACCGCACTATAAATCTGTTTCTTGCTTTGCTCTGCTGTTTTCGGGGGGAATTGCGTGTATCTGTATTATAGTTATGTATTTGTCAACCATTGTTCAACTTATCTTGAATTGAAACTTTCTTTCCTATGTACAGCGTCTCAGGAACTTCTGACTGTGTGTTGTTGAGGTTTTATTCATAACCACGTCCTTGGTTTTCCCGCAATGATTAACCATTCTTCGTTTGACTTTGACTAGGAACTCCATTCTTGATTCTGCTTCTCTGAACGAATTTGTTGTCTGGTGAGTTGCTGTGTACATCATATTTCTTGTTTTTCTTTTAATTTCCAACCAATACCATCAATTGTTATAATTTTAAGGGATCGATTTGTCCTCCCTCAGTTATCAGGTACCGTATTCTGGATCTTAAGGGTCTCCGCCAGTTGTCAGAATTAGGGTTTCTGTGTGTTTGTTTTGAATTGGTCTTATACCAACGGGGTCTATACCTTAACGACTTGTGATGTCTGGAGCCAAGGCCTGAAACAATATTCAATAAAACTTGAAATAGTTTTATGTCTTTATTTCCAAAGAGCGCATGTAAAAGTCTAATTATAATAGCAATTATAATATAAAATGACAAACAATATTCATAAGTATAAATCAATATAATAATGCAAGTATAATGCCAATAGATAATGCAATAGACCTATCATAATTAAATATTTCATAAATATTCTGAAACATGAACATAATGCGTATCGCAATACTCAATGTATGAGCAACATCTCATGTCTTTTGCATAAATATTCTAAACATTCAAATATAAACATGGTAGAGCATTTTAAGGTATTTGGATAAACTTTATTCTAAATACTGAGAATTAAATAAAGGAATAATATAAACGTCTTTCTTATGAAACTCCAATTCAAACAATGAGGTTACTTATCTAACCATTTCTCTGTTAAGGGGGGATAACTCTTGTTTAATCTGTTAAGGGGGATAACTCTTTACACAATAAAAAGGGGGGAACAATTGCAGAATAGAAACTTTCTATCATGAAATCATGTTACGCAATGAAAAATATATAATACTTTGTTGTGGGGAACTAGCTATGGAATATATGCCTTACATGTATACTTGCTAAAAATAAGTTTACTAAATAACGTGTTATTTATAGAAAAATAACAAACCATGTGTTTGCTGACAATAACATGTCAAATAAATTGCACATCAAGAAATCATGCCTAAAAAGGCTTTTGAATGATAAGACCTTACCATTGGAAACATTATAACTTCAATGCAATAGTAACTTTAAGGTGAATTATTATTTCTTGTCAGTGCGACAAAACAGGCGGATGTTATAAATAACTATAAAAACAGATAAAATAAGTATACCAATTTTCCGATCAGAAACAAAGACTTTTCTTATAAAAAACATAATTTACAACTATTTACAATTATAGTCCAAAATTGCAATAAAATATTGAACTAAAAATAATTTGCTTTAAACTTAGAACTTTTCTAATTTTTACTGAAATTAAGAATTTCACAAAAATAATAAAATCTGTTCAAAATGATACCATGACATTAGCCTTGAAGTGGCTAGTCACATATAGTTAACAGCGTTTTTCTCACAATGATGTTCTACCTCCATAAGCCTGGAAATGTCGTGTCGGGTCACATATAATCAATCCTTCTGACTTCATAAATTTTGTTAGAGAGTCGGCTGAATTAAGACGTTATATGATGAAAATTAATTAATTTCCTTCCGTGAAAATACATCGCATGTACAATAGAAATGAATCGCCCCTACAGTGAAAATTAAAGTATCATTATTCGACAGTAAACATGAATCGCATAACGAAAACAGCATAGTGGAATTTAATTCAATATCAACAAGCTGAATAACAAAACCTGTTTTAAGTTATACAACATTAATAATTATGTTAAAAGGTACATTTTTCTGCAAATGAAACTTAACTGCTGCTTTTAAATCTCTTGCACGCTCTGTTCGTGAACTATTCTTAATATTTATCTATTTGTGTACCAATTTTACACCTGGATGGCTGTAGGCGCGATGAAAACCCGTCCGCATCTCATACCTATATCATGAATTTATAAAAACGGTACACATTATATCTTATTTCTCATTCTATTCAAAGATCATGAATTTGTCGTCTGTTTATTTATCATTTTACATTAGAAATTCATAACGGATACAGTGAAAATGGTATTTCAGGATTCGCACATTATATACACTTGTTTTGTTTATTTTTATTGGACTTTCTTTTAATTCTTTTTCAACGACAACGCATGCAACTTCTTATTTCTTGTTTGAAAATTCTTCTCTTGCTCATAAATCTGAATGAAATATTTGCCACTGTACGTTCAGAAAACAGCAATCAATCAATCATATCTCCTCTAAAATTGCAGTACTATAATAACTTTAGACATTATCAAATAATTGTTAAAAAATTCGTTTAATTATTTGATCAGATATAAACACGTCTCGCCACTCTCCTATTATTTCAAATTTCCAATACAAAGAAAAAAAGTATTATTGAATATCAAAGGAAGTAACCCATCAAAGATACAAGGCTTGTGTTTCGTCTACAAATGAAAAACATACGAACACACCCACTCACCTGATTCGCTCGTCCTCACAAATATAAAAAAAAATCAAAATATAAAGACAATTATATACAAAATAAAGGATAAGGTCACCCCGGATGCCGCACAAATGTCAAGGCAACGAACGAGAAACTGGAAAGGACATGATACTTGGATTCCAAACCGATACCGCTAAATGCCGAGCTGTATTCCTGGTAGAGGAAAGCCGAAAATCCTACAATAAAGCATCTCGGAAAGAAACTACCGATCCATTAGGGGAACAACAGCCAAAACAATTTAAATGATGTTGAAGGATTCTCTCTGCAAACATTTTCACGTCCGCTCTCATCGGCATGCTCGACTCATCGATCTGTGAAAGAAGAGTGTGCCATATTCCGATGTAAATAAACTACGATTCACACCTCCTGTTTACAGCTAGAGTTCCGTTTTACGATACACTTACGATGATACACAGTTCGTAACTTGCGATCAACTTAGTAGTCCTTTACGATGCCTTTGTGAAACACACGTAACGGGAACGTAGAACCACACATAAACGGATCGTAAAATGATACGGTGATCGTAAGTTAAGAAGGCTTTGTGAAACGGTGACCAGATCAACACAATACAGACAAAAAAATATACCAATAAATAGGACTAAAAAAAGAACGATCAGATAGTACTAGCATTTTATAACCTAGTTCAACATGTTCAAAGTCAGTAAACTTTGATAGATCATACAGAGTGGTGATATATATGCAGAGTGGTGGTAGATGTACAGAATGGTGATATATAAACGAAGTGGTGATAGATATACAGAACGGTGATAGATATACAGAGTGGTAGTAGATATACAGAGTGTTGATAGATATAAAGAGTGGTGGTAGATATACAGAGTGGTGATAGATATACAGAGTGGTGATAGATATACATAGTGGAGATAGATGTGCAGAAAGGTGGTAGATATACAGAGTGGTGATAGATATACAAAGTGGTGATAGATATACAAAATGGTGATATGTAAACGAAGTGGTGATAGATATAAAGAATGGTGATAGATATACAGAGTGGTGATATATATACAGGATGGGGATAGATATACAGAGTTGTGATATATATACAGAGTAGTGATAGATATGCAGAGTGGTGATAGATAAACAGAGTGGTGATAGAAATAAAGAGTGGAGGTAGATATACAGAGTGGTGGTAGATATACAGAGTGGTGATAGATATACAAAATGGTGATAGATATATAAATTGGTGATAGATATGCAGAGTGGTGGTAGATATACAGAGTGGTGGAAGATATACAGAGTGTTGAAAGATATACAGAGTGGTGATATATATACAGAGTAGTGATAGATATACAGAGTGGTGATAGATATGCAGAGTAGTGGTAGATATACAGAGTGGTGATAGATATACAAAGTGGTGGTAGATATACAGAGTGGTGATAGATAAACAAAGTGCTGATAGATATATAAAGTTGTGATAGATATGCAGAGTGGTGGTAGATATACAGAGGGGTGATAGATATACAGAATAGTGATAGATATACAGAGTGGTGATAGATATTCAGAGTGGAGATATATAACGTGGTGAGAGATATGCAGAGTGGTGGTAGATATAAAGAGGGATGGTAGATATACAGAGTGGTGATAGATGTACAGAGTGGTGATAGATATACAAAGTGGTGATAGATATACAGAATGGTGATATATAAACGAAGTGGTGATAGATATACAGAATGGTGATAGATATACAGAGTGGTAGTAGATATACAGAGTGTTGATAGATATACAGAGTGGTGGTAGATATACAGAGTGGTGATAGATATACAAAGTGTTGATAGATATACAGAGTGAAGATAGATATGCAGATTGGTGATAGATATACAGAGTGGTGATAGATATACAGAGTGGTGATAGATATACAAAGTGTTGATAGATATACAGAGTGGTGATAGATATACAGAATGTTGGTAGATATACAGGGTGGGGACAGATATACAGAGTGGTGGTAGATTAACAGAGTGGCGATATATATACAGAGTATTGATAGATATACAAACGAGAGATAGATATAGTGGAAATAGATATACAGAGTGGTGATAGATATACAGAGTAGTGATAGATATACAGAGTGGTGATAGATATACAGAGTTGTGATAGATATACAGAGTGGTGATAGATATACAGAGTAGTAATAGTTATAGTAGGAACTTGTTGAATGTCTTATAGTGATGGCAAATACATGTTGAATGTCATATATCTAAAGCAGGTACTTGTTGAATATCCTATTGGTAAAGTAGGTACTTGTTGAATGTTCTATATAGTAGTATATAACAGGTACGTGTTGAATTCCTATTGTTATACTAGGAGCTTGTTGAATGTCCTATACTTATAGCAGTTCCTTGGTGAATGTCCCAAAACTATAGCAGGTACTTGTTGAATGTCCTATAGTCATAGATGGTACTCGATGAATGTCCTTTTGATTTCCCGTGTGGGTTATGGTTACCAGAAGTAGAGGTATGCATGGTATCTAAAATTACCCATAGCACTAGACCAGTAAACGTTTTGAAGCATTAAGGTAGAAGGTGTCTGGTTTGTCACAACGACCACCTGAACTATTACCGGCTGTCGGCCATGATAATAGAGGTAGAGATAGAGTTAGGCATTGACCTCTAAAATGGACCAAATCATTTATACATTTAAAAATTATAAACCAAATTCATGAAAAAATCCCACACAGTGATTTTTTCTGAGACTTATTTTTCGACATTCCAATACACTATGACAGCATGTTTTTTTTTTGTCTCGTAAACACCACAAAGGACCTACTTTGAGCACAAAAAAACACAATGTAGCAGAAAGGACCTAAACGGAGTTTATAAGAGCACAAAGGACCTTATAATCACTGTTTTGTAAGGAAATAGTATTTTTTTAAATCTGTATTTCAGAAATGTCAATATATGCTTTGCTTTATCAAATTTTATTTTGGACAAAAACAAAGAATCTACAGAAATGTTCTTACTTTATGAATCTTAATTTGCTGTGAGGAACAAAAAGTGCACATGGTGCAATAAAAAAAAAAAAAAAAAATGCAATAAAGAAAAAGGTGCAATAAAAAAAGGACTGCACAGCTGTCTTTTGGGTGTATGTTTCGTTGGGCTTTTTGATGAAACAGATAATATACTTGTCTAGATAACCTCGATATGTAATTGTAATAAAAGTATATCATCATTCCGTGAAATATATGGCCGTGAAGAATATATTTATGAAAAACTCTCTGAACTTTATACCTTCTAATAAAAAATTTGACAAAATGGTTTCTATTTCTCCCTTTTTTACATCAACAAACGATGAACGATGTCTTTGGTCGTCGCTTGTGTAAATGTTTATTAAATAAATATTATTGTATTTGATAAAGTTTATATGTTTTTAAAGACTGTATTTTTTTACATCGAAATTTTAAAAATGTCATGTTTTAAATACTATCATTCAATACACTAAATATAGTTGACCTATTGCTGATAAATTCTAAAAAAACAGACTTATTGCATATAGTATTAGTAAAATTAAAAAAGAAAACATTATTTTGTGCATTCGTCGACTTTGAAAAAGCGTTTGACACGATTTGGCGAGACGCAATGCTTTTGTATGTATAATGTTATTGTAAATATGTATCAAGGTACTAAGTCATGTATGTATTTCATATAACAATTCCGTGTCTTATTTTTTCCAATGTAATTAACGGGGTTAGAAAAGGCGAAAATTTATCGCCTTTTCTTTTTTCTCTATTTTTGAATGATCTTGATTCATTTTTCCAAACCTGTAATATAGAGGGCCTAAAATCAGTCTCAACAGAGCTTGAAGAAAAACTTGACATATTTTTAATACTTTTTATTATTCTGTATGCTGATGATACTGTGTTGATGGCCGAATCCACAACTGAATTCCAAAAACTATTAGATTGTTTTCTAGATTACTAATACACAGATGTATGGAGGCTAAAAGTAAATGTTGATAAAACAAAGGTCGTGGTTTTTTCAAGGAGACGACCATCATGTAATTTTCAATTTTTCTTTAATGAAAAAAAACTGGATATCGTTGATGAATTTAACTATTTGGGCATAATTCTAACAAGAACAGGTAATTTTAATAAAACGAAGCAATTTAATGTAGAAAAGGCTACTAAGGCTTTTTAAGAAGTGTTAAGACTAGGTCGTCTACATAATCTTTCTATATATAGTCAGTTGGACTTATTTGATAAAATGGTGAAATCAATATTACTGTACGGTTGTGAATTATGGGGTATTGGAAATAATGAGATAATTGAAAGGGTACAACTAAAATTTTGTAAATTATTATTAGGTCTGAAAACATCAACACCCTCTTACATGATTTATGGGGAGCTTGGAAGATATCCTATAGACTTGGACATAAAAACTAGATTGATCTCATTTTGGAGGAAATTAAATTCTGGTAAAGAGACAAAACTATCATATACTTTATATGAATTGTGTTATCACATGTCTATTAATGCCAATGTGCATTTTTCATGGTTAAACAGAGTAAAGGCTATTTTAAATGAATATGGTATCCCCAATGTGTGGGAAACGCAATCTTTTATGAATTGTAAATGGTTAGTTTCATTCATCAAGCTCAGACTTAAAGATCAGTTTGTACAAGTCTGGCATTCTTTGCTTGAAAACTCACCAAAAGCACTTAATTATAAACTTTTTAAAGATTTTTTTGGAAAAGAAGATTATTTTGAAATTCTTGGGAACAAACTGTCTATTGATTTTTGTAGATTTAGGACCACAAATCACAAGCTCCCTATTGAACAGGGTAGATGGAATAATATAGTTAGAAATAATAGATTGTGTCTTCTATGTAATAAAAATAACATTGGTGATGAATTTCATTACATATTAGAATGCAAATACTTTGAAGAAAACAGGAGACATTGTATGTCACATTATTATTTTAAAAATGCAAATACTGTTAAATACAAGCAGATTATGTCTTCAAAACACAAATCAGAACTGATTAAACTTTGTAAATTTATAAGGATTAAAAACACAGGTACATTGTATATGTGCTCCTGGCTAAAATGTACTTCATGTATTGTCTGAGCAATAGTTCTGTTTGTTCTGTCTTATTGTAAATATTGTACATAAATGTCTTCTCTATACCTATGTATATAGTTTATTGAGAATAAAGATAAAGTATGAGAAAAAAGACCAATACTCAGAAACTTAATTTTGACAACTGAACCATGAAAATGAGGCCAAGGTCACATGACACCTACCAGTTGGACATGTACACCTTACAGTCCTTCCATATACCGAATATACTTGACCTATTGCTTATAGTATCTGAGATATAGACTTGACCACCAAAACTTAACCTTGTTCACTGATCCATGAAATTAGGTCGAGGTCAAGTGAAAACTGTCTGACGGACATGAGGACCTTGCAAGGTACGCAAATACAAAACATAGTTATCATGTTACTCATAATAAGAGAGAAATTATCATTACAAAAAATCTTAACTTTTTTTTCAAGTAGTCACTGAATCATAAAAATGAGGTAAAGGACAATGGACATGTGACAGACGGAAACTTCGTAACATGAGGCATCTATATACAAAGTTTGAAGCATCCAAGTCTTCCACCTTCTAAAATATACAGCTTTTAAGAAGTTAGCTAACGCCCCCCTATGTCGAGCTTTCTGCGACAAAAGTCGCAGGCTCGACAAAAATCCAACTGATTGTCTAAAAAGATAAGTCCTTCCTTAATTATAATCAAAGAGACAGTTTTTTTATCACTGGATTGTGCTTTTATGTCTTGTGTTAAAATATGCTAGTTTTCGAGTCAAAAGATATTATTAGAATAAAATATTAGAGAAAAAGATTGAACAGAAACCATAAGAATATAAATCTTTCAAAATTTCTTTTTCGTGCATGAATTAAAACATTGTTTTGAACAGTCTTCAACAAACTTTTATTACTTTTTTCCTGTTACGTGAACATTTATTAGGGGCAGTTTTAAATATTAGCACTATAACAGGTAAAGCTTTGACAATCTTGTCACCTGTAATTACATTTACCTGTAAGAATAAAACGTTTTGGTTCAAGATTTAGAAACAGAAAGAAGAGGTTTTCTCCTGTTTCTTAGCCACGGGTGTCATTCGGTTTATCGAGAGAAATGATAGTGAAAGAATATCTTACGGTGGTCAAGTATTGCGAGACGATCGTGAAAGCTCTGGTACCGGATCGTGAATGTAATTAAATGTAAATTCTACTTTAGAATGTGTGAAAAAATCGCTGAATTTTCAAAATGCGGAACAAATCCGAACAAAAAAATATGTGTCTGTCAAAATGATTCAACTTCCTCAACATTACTGTGCAATAAGACAAAGAAAATATGCAGTACTTGATGAAAAAACACAAAAGGCACAATGCATGTCTATGGGATTAATTAAAAAAAACACGTTTTTTGTACCTATAATGGTCATATTTCAATATATCATGATATATTTGAAATTTAATCTTTGTTGTGTCCGAACGTACAGTAAAATAAAAGTATGCTCTTCCCTTAAAATCGTTCATTTGTTTATGAAAACCTTGAATTTTGTTGATTTTTTCATCAAACTTGATCGTGATAGATCAGGCAACGCATTATTTTGATCGTGAAAGATATTGCGTGACCAGACTTTATAATCAGAAATCAATATTTCTTTTACCATTTGATATACCTGCAACTGGTTGAAGCCTGTAACGTTTTTGATAAGAACGAACATGAAAGCTATCATTTGTTTTTTAAATTCAACACTATACCTCTAAAGTTAAAAAAATTTAATTTAAAACGTATTCAGCTCTGAGAATCGGACTAGCACAAATCAGGCAGACCGCCATTATTTAGCCAATAATATTGGTATGCAACGTTTAAACCAAAAAGTTAACCATCAACCAAAAACTTATAGCAAAAACAGCATCTTTCATGAAATATTTGAGATTGAACGATAACCAACATTTTGTTTGTTATATGTATCTTTGTATACAACGTAGCAGATGTGGATTGATTTCCAATGAGATGTAACTATATATTACAGAATAAAGAATACCAGAGCGCAAATGCTGAAATGTCTCGTCGGCTTTACTTATGATAGTATATTTGTTGAACTTCTGTAATATTAAGGATTTTACTAGAAGTGTCACATACTCTTAAAATTGTCAATGATTCATAAAAAAAGGTCAAGGTCAGATGAACCATGACATACAGATCTCTACAAAAATCCCGTACACCAAATATAGGTGTTCCGATGCTTACAGTACCTTAGAAACTGACAAATGTAAAAGTTATGTTTGGCCAATTAATTCGGAACATGAGGTCGAAAGTATATGAACCCTGACCTACAGTCAGACACAGACATCTTACTATCATTCAATATATCAAATACAATTGACGTCATATATGAAACATGCAGACAGACATGTACACCATACACCGAATACCGTGGCCCTATAGCATACAGGTATGTAAGCTTTATAAATGTAATGGGCATAAAAATGAGAATTCAAAGTTATAAATACAAAATAAAACATCTTAATGTATAAAAAAAACAATACTTATGAAGGACGGACAAATGGACTGGTATTGATACAATTTACCAAGTCTGTGTGGTATTATAAGATATTAGATCCAATGGCATTGCACGATTATAGCCCTATTCATCAGCAAAAGAGACCCGGGTCAGTCATGCCAATCTATTTTTTTTAATACCGATAACAAATATTAATTATCATATAATTGAAGAATAATATGAACGTCTTCGTAGCATTAGATCTTTCACGATCCTTTTCACGATCTTCAAAAACCGGTACGTGATCTTTCACGATCCGAAATATCAATTTTGTGTGAATATTTCTTTTTTTACCAAGTTTCAGATTATGTTTATACAAAATAACTATGAGAACCATTTGATGCATTCAAATAGAATGCCCTTTTTCGAAGAAAAATAGTTTATTTTATTGGAATTTGTGAAAAAATCATATTTGTTTACATTTTTGATGTCACTGAAATGTCGAGGAGCAATATGCCTTTTGTTGTTTTGTAAAAACTATGTACTTTTAGAACTGGATTTTCTCACATACTGATCATAATGTTCAACCATTTTGACAGACAGTTTTATTTTGTTGTAAATTTGTCCGTGTAATTATTTAAATTAGATTATTTAATGACTTTTCATATCTCTTCTCGATTAAATTTCTTTCACGATCCGGTACCAGAGCTTTCACGATCGTCTCGCAATACTTGACCTCCGTTAGATATTCTTTCACGATCATTTCTCTCGATAAACCGAATGACACCCGTGTTAGCGAGTACACAAACATTTTGTATTCAGACAATGTACATTTATTGTTTATATCCTACAATTAATAACTGGCGCTTTAAGGTTCGTGGCATATAAACTATTTATGTATTTAATTATTTTGAAAACAAAATGAAAATTATGTCTAATGAATAACCATGATGAAATAATTGTTTTTTCCATAATTGAATCGTGCATTATGTGTATTGGATTACTTAGTTGCCTTCTTTCTAGTGCTATCTATTTTGTTTACTGACAAATGACGAAATAATGCAATAGTTAAAATTAAATATTTTGTAAAACTTTGTCACGATTAAAAAATTAAAACCGACTGAATGAATTAAAATATGAGAATTCAATGATTATCGATGTCGAAATTAGCCGTCGGTAATAAACAGTCAGTTTGTGTAAAAGAAATAGCTACCAAATTTGTTTATTATTTATGTACAAAGTATATGCCGGTATATTGTATATAATCAGCCCTTCTGTATATTACTTGTTTTTATAATTGATTCAACAAATTTCCTTGTCCAGGTGTCAATAACGGTGATGTTCACACCACGAGTAGTGATAAATGACACAATAACACAGCGATCGATCAATAATATAAGTAAAAATTGCGTGCCGTATGCTGAATGTCGCCCCTCCTCTGAAAAAGGACGTTAATTTTTATATAAAATCTCGCAAAATTATGACCCATATTTTGGCACATCCCCGTTCACCCAATAATAGGAAGTGAATTCGTCACCATCATGGTTTCAAAGAGAAAGTAAAACGTTAAACGCCGGATTGTCGTCCAATTAAAACACTCGTTACATTGTTCTTTTGTATATTTAGAATCCGAGATAAACCTAGATTTTCTCGAGAAATGAGATAATTCATTATCTGAAATTGAGAAAATTAATTATCTGGAGATAAATTAGGATTATCTGAAAATCGATCAGAAAAACCTAGATGTTCTTAATATTTTGAGATAAACCGGGATTTTCTCCAGATAATGAATTTTCTGTATTTTCTGAGATAAACTAGGATTTTCTCGAATTTGAATTAAGCTGAGATAATCTTAGTTTATCTGAGATAATCTAAGATTAATTAATAAAAGTGGTTCAGGCGTGCCATATTTATTAGTATTTAAAAAATGTAAGGATCAATATGCAATTGAGGGTGTGGATGGGGTTTACAGAATTGATAATAATGGGCGAAAAATATAAAGAATAGAGAAAAATGGACCAAAAAAATAAAGAATAGGGAATAAAGATGTGCAAAAATATAAAGAATAGAGAATAATGGGCAAAAAGTATAAAGAATAGAGAAAAATGTCCTAAAAGAATAAAAAATACAGAAAAGAAGGACCCCATCCAGAATCTTATTGATGAAAAGGGATATATCAGTCTAAGGTCAACTTGAGTTGTTGAAACCTTAGTTTCGTAAAAAAAAATAAAAATTTGATTAACGAAGAATTTAAAAAAGGGCGTTATAAATCATATTATAAATCACGCAACATACGCAAGTTGAATGGTGTCCATAAAAATGTACTTAATTAACGGAGAGAAGCATATTTTACAACTAAATACTGTATATTTTAAATGACGAAGTCGAGATCGACTTTAACAAGGGAAAAGCCTTAAAAGTCATATAATTTGCCTTAATTTGCAATCAGTTCTTCAAAATCGTCGAAAAAGATCATATGAGCTTATGGCAAGTAAAAAGAAAACCACCTTCGCATTTTCGTGTTATGTACAGCTCTGAATGGTGTTTACATTTTAATTAATATTTTGGGACACAAGGGTTCCCAGCAACCCTGTACAAGACAGCATGTTAACTAATATGTAAACGGTCAATTCCTCTATGGTAATAATCAGATATTGGTCGTAGTTCATTCTTCCTATTTATATTGTCATATGCAATTTATAGCATTTCTGTTTCATCAAACGATTTGAAAAGTCAGAAATTGTCATATTCTTTAGTATATTTAACCACAATTGCACACAATCAATAATATTGGTAGGAATTCAATATATTTTATGATATTATTTAACATCAGCTTTTTATGACAACAATGCCTTAAAATGGACTAAGGATTCAAATGGTCGTGTTGGGTAGATTGTACGTTTCTTGAACAATAGATAAAGGTCTAAAATGAACATTTAAAGAAATGGAAATATGGGGAAAATCTTTTGACAGCTCCATTACGCAGCAAAAGTTATCAATAGTACAAGATTTACAAAATTGCTAGTAAGACCGAAACTATTGGATGATTCCGTAACGAGTTATTGACCACTAAGTAAGGACTTGTATGCCCTACCTAGGGGTATTATGTTTTTTCGGTCTGTGCGTCTGTTCGTTCGTTCGTCCGTCCGTCCGTCCGTTCGTTCGTCCTTCTGTCCCGCTTCAGGTTAAAGTTTTTGGTCAAAGTAGTTTTTGATGAAGTTGAAGTCCAATCAACTTGAAACTTAGTACACATGTTCCCTATGATATGATCATTTTAATGCCAAATAAGAGTTTTGACCCCAATTTCACGGTCTACTGAACATAGAAAATGATAGTGCGCGTGGGGCATCCGTGTACTATGGACTCATTCTTGTTGAATCCTGCTTTTTCCAATTATTTCAAAATGTACGATAAGAAAAGTAGAAACAGTAAAAATGAAAAAAATGATCAGCATTATAAAATCTAAATAAATGTTAATATGAACAAAACAAGTGGATTACCCATTAAGGAGTTCTTGTCACTAAATGGCAAAATTACGATTTTGAAAAATGTTCATATTTTTGCAATTTATCTCGGAAAGAATGATAGATAGGTAGAAACTGTAAAACAGCATTATAGAAGTTTTACAAAAATGCCAAATAACCAAACCAATGGATGACACAGCAAAAATGATCAGCAATACAAGATCAACAAAAAAAAAACTATATTTTAGTCTATAACTTTAAATATTTGAGAGTGGCCATTGTTGAAGATGGACATATATAATTAGAGCTTCTAGTTTTTTTTTCACTGATGATAGTATTAACAATCGTCCAATAATCCCTCTCTCACAATGGTATTTAATTAAAATGATATTGACTTGAATAAGCAAGATATAGACACTATCATTCTTCAACATTTATTCAAAAATTACAATAAAAGCTCACCAAAGATAAATTTTTATCTCCATTGTATCTACATCAAATTTTGTATCAGTTTTCAATCAATCGAATCAAGTGACACTTCAGTAAAATTTATATCACATATTATAAATATAAAATGCAGCCTAAAATATACAAGTACACAACAGTAGTTTGTATTTACAATAGAATTACTTACACCACAGGCGCATATTTAGTGCCGTACGTAAAAAATATATTGCTACATTTGTACTATATGTGATGAATATACGGTTAAGACAAATATTTATTAACATGACTACCACATCATAAATAAATGACCAAACAGATTACTTTATGATTATTGTATGATTTCAATTACTAGTATACCTTATTAACTTAGTATGAAGTATTTACCATTGCATAATATATATTTTAATTCTAATTTTTATCGTCAAAATATACTACAACTATAGCATAAAAAAAAATCAACATAGTTACACTATTCAAGTAAATATTTCAAGAATCCCTTGCCCTCAGTTCTCTTGGGTGTTTTAAAAAGGCACCGAGCTTATTTACCGGAATATATGATCTCAGGTTGAGGAAAGATATCATTTCAAATATATCAGTTAAACCATAAATTATATATTTTCATTTATCAAAAAAATCAAAATAAACTTTTCTAATAAGACTTAATTTCACAATGTAAACAAAAACGCAATTCATCTTTAGTTTTTTGTTGTTGCTTTTTCTGCATAATTTCTTAATGTTCTCTTGATATATTAAGATATCTGAAATTTTCTATTAATAAATTGTTTTCACGTATTTGTAATTATGTTAATATCAGCTTTCTAAATTCAAATTTGGAGCTAGCCAGATACTTTTCTTTTGAATCTTCTATATCAGTAATTTCATTATTTAAAATGATAATATTTCATATTTCCATTTTAATTTTATTTGTTCCATTATAGTTTTAGATATTTTCTGTGAAGAATAATGTTTTAATGTTTCCAAACTCAGACCAGATTCCTCTACAACATTATTTGCATATGAAACTGTAAATGGATAAAGAGTCAAGGTTTTGAGAGTAATATCTTGAAAATATAATCTAATTAGATATTCAATAAAAATTATATTGATATTTAATATAAATTTCAAGAGTATTTCCTGAATTAATTGCGTTTTCGGGGTTCTTAATTATGTAATATAAGTTTCCATAAAAGTAATTTCTGATAGAGCAATTGCAATAATTATACAAATGAAACAGAGCATGCGCATATAAATAGTAATAGTGACAATTATACAGGTCGTAACCCAATAGAATTCTGACGTCAAAATACATTTGCATAGTAATTTCTCATTTACAAAATGTAAAAAATGCCCCCAAAAATTGACCCTATTCACGCGGCGCTATTTCGTGAAGGTAAGTTTTTATTGGTAGAGGAAGCCGGAGTACCAGGAGAGAATCACCGATATTCGGTAGGAAAACTGACAATCCTAATCAATAAAGATTGGTTTCGTTCGCACCTGCCACGTGCCGGATTTGAAACCACAACCTCGGTGTTGACAGCTAGTATTCGACTACTTAGACCACTCGGCCAACGAGGCCCCCTACACAAGTTCGACCCCGTATTACTAGTATATTGAATTTAAATAAGTCATTATTGGGAAATGAGGCAGAACAGCGTTGCTGAGTCAAAATTACATTCAACTTCCGAGGACAATACTAAAAATGCTAAGATACTATCTTTATTTCTAATGTATTTTATGTATTAATAAAAGAACGTTTGAACTTGATTAGGGTATCAATAATACGGACAGTTTGTTCCATTCTCTAATAGATACAGACACAAATGCTTTAAGGGAAGTCTTCCAAAGCGGGGTGGGGGTGGGGGGTGGGGAAAGGGGGGGGGAGGAGGGTTGTCGATTAAACGTTTTCATAACGTAGTGGATGAACAGTTGCACTTTGTATAGATGAGGAAATTAAGATACACACACATGTGGGGCAAGACCATTGCAAATCATATGAAATAATTTGGGTTTTGTTTCTTCTTCTATGAAAAGTTTCTTCGCATGCAGCTAAATATAGATTTTCAGTAATGACAAATCAAGATACATGTAGTAAAATCTGTAACAATTATCGCAGTTTCTAGTTGAAGTTTTATAAATTTTTAGAATAGCAAAACACCTCAATTTTCCGACACTTGATAATATTCAAAAGTAGAACGAATATAGAACAGACACATTCTTTATAATCTATATTTTTTTTTATATTTCTCAAGACTCCTAAATGTTTGGTTTTATTTTAAGCAATATGTTCTACGTGCGCGTTCCAATTTGCGCCATGACAGAGATATACACCCATGTTTTTGGTTTGGTGTGTTAGATATTGATCTTTATTAAAAGAAAATATTAAATCATTTTGGATATCAGTATTTGAGCAAAATTCATTATTTTCATTTTTATCTCGGTAAAAGAACAAGATCAACTTTTTAGATCGAATCCTTTTTCTCATGATAAAATTACCAATCATAAGTGTTCAATGCTGGAGGTGGATAAACCCAGCAATGTATCACCAGCAAACAGTCTATTCAGTGAAATAAGTTTTTCGCCAATATCATTTATATTAAGAAGGAATAAAAGGGGACTTATATCATTCATGGATCGGTACCAAACTAACCAATTCAATCTGAAGAAAAAGGGGAGTTAACGATCAATTCTGAAAAAATATACATAGAGTTACTTTGAACGTACACACATTTATATTGACCCTAAACATTCAAACTCAAGAAGTGTTCTATCTGTTTTGCTACAAAAACTGTAGTTAAAATGTACGGTTGCTTATAAAACAGTGCGAAAGATACATATAATTATACAATCATGTACCATAGTTCATTCGATTTTCTGTTGTAAAAAGTGTGAGGTATCTACACATACACTATGGGCGCATTAAAGGACTTTTGACTGGTAAGCCAATCACACAACAGATAACCATTACAGTTTTGGATGTTGCTACTGATTGGCTAATCAATCAAAAATGAGTACGAAAGTTTCGACAATTACATCAACTTCGTTAGTCTCGGGCAGATAGTTGTCTCATAGGCATTTATACCACATCATCTTATCTTTATACATATTTGATTTCAAACCATACTGCATCAGTAAAACATAAAATTTTATTTTAATTAATAACTTTTAATAACTCAAAATTTATATTCCCACATATCAACTACAGTGTAGTATTTCCCAAAACCCTTCATTGAACGTGGCATTCTAGGGCCTGGGTTGAGTTCAATTTGGCCGCTTAATAAAAATTTTTAGCAGCAAGTGGTGGTTTTTCAGAGTTGCGTGTAATGCTTTATTGCAGTAATGTATTTTGCATGAATGATATAACCAAAAATACATGGATACAAATTTGTTCTCTGTTATGAGCAAATAACAAAGCATGATGATCTTCACTGTCTTTTGGGTAAGATTTGAAAATGGGTGATCTTCCTTTAGTTTTGCCATTATGCAATGACACAAACTGTTGATCTACTTCATGACACACACAATAAATCGTCATCAGTGTAAGTACTGTACTAAATAAAGACATTTTATTGGTAAACTGTGTATATCTGTTTATTAATATGATGTGCTCGAACATAGATAGTGAGACAATAATTGATTAGTAAATAATGATTTGTTATACTGGACTCGTGTTGCTACCCACGAGGACAACGAACTTGACAAATGAGCAATATTAGTACATGAAAAGTAAAGCAGAACTAAAGCAAGTTAGTATGTGATTTGTTAAATGTTTACCTTTTTATTTACCGGAAGTGGTGTACGTGACAACTTTTCACGAGTACTCAAGAAAGGTACGATTTAAAGATTTTTGTTTTCTACATTTGGAATTAATTCACTACTATATAACAGAGACATATAATATATGTATTATATGTCTCTGTATATATATATAGTTATCAAATGTTTTTCGTGTCAAAAAGATGGTATCTTTGTAACTTAAAGCCTTTAAACTCAGAAAATATCAGGAGCAATTTGGAGTTCGTCTATGGCGCCCGACGCATGCGCAAGTTCTTAGACTTAGTACGACCATATTTACCAAAAGATGTACCTTAATTCTTATTTGTTTGGGGAGAAGGGATTAACCGAACCCCTATTCAATACACCTAATCGCTATATATTCCATTCCGGATAAGTTCTAAAATTACACAACTTTTTCATCCAGTTGAAGCTATCTGGGACCCTGTTTAAACAATGCACCATGCATGATACTCTTTAATGAGACTGTTTAAAACATCGTAATTACTTCAAACAAAATATTTTTTTGACTATAATTTGAGTTTCGAAAAAGTGGATCATAATCTATCAAAGTTTCCCATTGGTCGCTTTCTAAATTTTTCCCTCCCTCAGCTGTTTCTGATGACCTTTGTTTTTTTCCCTGTTGACCCAAACAGGAAGTTGTCTAAATGACAGTTTTTTTTTCGGATTGGACTAAATAACGATAAGGTGTATCTAAATCAGTGAGCTGAATTATTGTCTTTTTCAGTAGTCCGGGGTAACGAGTCGACATATGTAATCATCATCATGCAAATTGATAGTCAAAAGTATACCTTTTTCAGAATGTCAGCTTACAACAAATGGATCACTGGTGATAGGGGAGTGTAACCAATAAATTGATCAGATCAGATAAGAATTTCCCAGTAACGGAGAACCCCTTTCTTTGAGTAAATATAAATAGTGTCGGTGGTCCCACAAATAAATATAAATCTGAATTACATGCAGGTACATCAACTAGCAGAGTTGGGTCAATTATCAAACTTGCATATTAATCTCGAAGTTATTTACGGTTAAGGCAGACCTGTGCTCCTGAATTAAGGTAAACATTTGTGTATTTTACTGCTACAAGATATTTGATTTGCTAATCACGCACCAGTTGCTGAGCAGAGCAGGGGCGGATCCAGGTGAGGGCGTAATGGGCGTACGCCCCCCTTATATATAAAAAAAATCGTAATCTGCTACTATTGTGTTGAATATGGCAATTTATCATATTTTATGATTTTTAGCCAAAAAATGGTCCAAAAAATTTGATTCTACGCCCCTTCTTTCAAATATCCTAGAAACGCCCCTGCAGAGTACCATACTTACAAGCCAGGGACAGTATATACTAACAGTTAGTATAGAAAGTCCCTATTACAAGCCAGCCAAATATATGACTATGAACCTAACAGTACTGAAACTTAATATTACATGTATATCAAGTCCCAGCACACTTAGCACACCGGTGTGTGTCAGTCTTTTAATATAAAACTGCGTAGGTTCATATCGTTTGAATTCAACGTTGTTTTTTTTTTCGGATATTTGTTTTTACTATCAATGCTGAACCACGAACGTTCAGCATTGATAGTAAAAAAATCCCATTAAACACGTTGAATGCAAACAATATGAACCTACGAAGTCTTATAAATATATTATAGGACTATGGTGTTAAGTTGATAAAAAAGAGGGTCGTAAAAGTGGTTTTGTGTGCACGGACGAAAGGGAAATAAAATGGCCACTTCACAATGAACGGAAAACAATATTTTAAAACAGCTTTCACGTTATTTTTCACCATCTTGCCCGAAACACGGTGAATAATGAGCTTCAAGCACAAAAACATGTGAAATAAAAAGGGTAAACAATTTATACGAAAATAATCCTTTACCTTACTCAATAAAGTTTAATGTTAAGTCAAATGAAAAAATTTCGAAGCAAGAAAGATTTAAATTTATTCAGATTGTCGGTAACTCGAATACTGCAAACCCTTATCGTCTCCGATTCTGTAGTGATCGATAGTGAGCGTGAAATAACGACTGTATTATTCGGGTTAGCACACTTCGCCAATGTAACAAAAATTAGACTATCTATACCTAAGACAAAAGCTATAGGACGTTGTCAACATGGTCAAATCCGATCTTCCACTTTGCAACCTGACCTGCAAAAATATAATTCGACTAAAAAACAATGCCAGTCAAAATTGCTTTATGAGACTGGGCGACCTGAGGAAGTTTTAAAATGTGACCTTGTGACCCTACTTGAGCCCCTCCATTCATCTGTGTGTGTCAGTGTGGCTAAAAAGGGGGCATTGATTTTTTTCTTGGGACAAAGAACTTATTACCATCTTTATCAAAAACAAAAAAAAATTCAAGACCAATCAAAAACTTTTTTTTCAAAACTCAGTGTCGTATTTTATTGTTTTCCTACTAATTTTCGATAAAAGCTAAAAGTTTGATTCACTTCCCTCTGACTTCCCTCCTGATTTTTTTTCTCAAGAAATTATAGAATCAGTAAATGGGTATATATATATATATATATATATGTCTGTGGTTACAGCCATGCATTTAGACTGGTTTGCGCTAACCCAGTTTTAATTAGCGTGGGGTGTTTGTCTTCCTGCGGACAGCGTTCCAGTGTACTAGCACTATAAAGTCCTCAATATAAGTAGGCTAGCACAAAGCAGTCAAAATTATACATACACCCTTTGCTTTTTTATTTATTTTCTTTTCTTTTATTTACTTATCTTTTTTTTTTGTACATACAAAACATTTTACTAATTATTTTTGCAAAATTCACATACACATATTTAGGCCTATTTCGGTTTATACCAAATATTTGGCAACTAAATTCACATACACAATTTGATATATCAAATTTACCCGCTGTTTACTTGGCTGCTGGTGTACCAGGACAACGTTGCTGCCGCTCACTGCCGTTTGCTGTGCCTAGCTTTCCTCCTATTCCTACTTTTGGTGGCTCCATTTTTTATCTATTTACTTTTTATTTTTATTTTCTTTGGTTTTCTATAAAAACCTTCATTTTTGTATTCTTTTATTTTATTTAAGTTCTATTTTATTTTCATCATTTATTTTTATTCATCAATTTATTAATTTATTATTTATTCTATCCTTCAAATATTTGCTCATTTTTACTTTTTATCCATATTAGGTTTTTTATATTTGTCACTCAAATTATTTCAATTACCTTATGGTAAAAACAAATTATTTAAATGCCCAAAAAAGGCGCAAGCCAGGCCCGACCGTCCGAGGGCTGTATAGCCAGTCAAGGTCGTTAAAAACTCCCATCATCATGCATTTAGATAAGAAATTCCAGTATGCATCATCAAACAATCCATGTGTATTTATCTGTGACATTAACATAACTGAAACATTATATTATTTCCCATTATTAATTAACTACACTGTTATTGGACTTAATATGATGAAAACTGCCTATGCAATATAAAGGTGTCAACTCGGCCAATACAGAATAACTCGGCCAATATGGATTTTTTTCTGTATTGGCCGAGTTCTGATCCGGCCAATACAGGATTTCGGAACGTCTCTAGTTTTTAGATCGAAAGTCACGATAAACACAAACTGAAAGTAAACAGTTGTTTGGAAGACGCAGTTTTCATTTACTCACCATAAACATGCTGAAACGTTCAGTATGGCATATATTTCAGGCTAAAGAAGGTCACATTCATTTAAAAAGCATTTTGAAAGCAGACGATGGAATTATTTCAGGTTTGGGGAACGAGTAGATTATCACAAAGTTCATTTCTTGTCGACCTCATAATTTCACGATGGTACAAATCGATTTACTGTTTACTTTCGCTTCTCATGTTTTTTAAACTGTCATTTATTTTTAAACCCGAACCAGGCATATGAATTCTGGAAGGGTGACCTGTAATTGTGCAAATCTTTCGTTCTTTGGTCAGTTGGCTTATGGATAGTTGTATCATTTTCAACTCCTACATTATTTTTTTTAGATATATTCAATTTGTTTCTGCATAACACATGCAATGGCAGTACCTTTCCAATTACTATTTATGTGTTGTGTCTAAATTTAAATTATAACACTTTATAATGACTGGAAAGGGTAGAAAAATTCATCAGATGAGAAAATGCTGAAGACACCTGGAAACGGCACCAGATCATTAGATATTGCATCTTATAAAAAGAAACTGAGATTTTGATAGTTCCACTTCAAGGTAAAATGTTTATCTCTTGTGAAATGAAATTAAAAAAATATTGTAACACTGTAGTTAATTGATAAAGATACTATTACGTGTATTTCTGTATTGGCCTTGTTATTGGTCCTCGGCCAGCTGTATTGGCCTTCGACTTCGCCTCAGGCCAATACAGCAAGCCTCGGACCAATAACAAGGCCAATACAGAAATACTCACGTAATAATATCATAGTAATTATGTAAATCATTTTGATTTACAATTATATAGATCTGGACTAATGCATGATGTATCTGTTAGTCCCAGAATAGATAAATATAATTACCGTATCACCATGGTGATACGGTCTGAATAGTCAGAGGCTGGACGTCTGGAATGTGGTTAATCTGTTCACGGTATCTCATTGGTTATAAATAACATTAAATGGCTGCATCTCAGCTGCTTCCGGTCTGCTTCTGGGGGAAGTGAAGGATATCTTAACGTCTGATTGGCTATTATTGAGTTGTATGCATTATATGGCAACGCGTCCGTAAGTGGGGTCGGATAAAAATCATGATAGTAGGTCATCGGTAAAAACTATAATGAAGTGTTCAATTGCTATCATAATTTAAGCCAAATTAAGTTCACGAAGCCCTGTCAATTTGAGCAAATAATATCATTCTGTGATGATGAAATTTATATAATCTTGAAATTTTGTTGCAATTTTGGTACAAAGGTGTGTATTTATGGATTATTAATGTTCTTTCAAAAACAAAACAATAATACATCTAATCTTCACTTTATAGTGCGTATTGAAACATATTTTGCTATATTTCTTCATAAACTGTAATTTTAATTAGTAAATACACAAAAAGTGTGCTCTATGATTAAAAATGTTATTCTCATATTTTTCATTGCTTGAACATATTGATTAGAAAATATTCAAATCACAGAATTTACCGACCGTATTGATACGAAGATGTCCTTTCGTTTCCCCGCGCATTCACCGCTTCGTTGATTTCTGATGTAAACAAAACAGACAATTGCCGATAAACAGCTGATAATTTAGAAGAATAGAAAACAAACAAGGTGAGTAATATGGTTGCATGTGTGTGTCGTACCGACTTTTCCGCTGCGTCTGATGACTTTTAGCGCCTGGTGTAAAACAAGAGAAAGTTCTAGTAAATATTGATGTTTATTATTGGAAATCAGTAATCAAAGTGCAACAGATTTTACACAATAAAATAGCAAGTCTCACTTGATAATAAATTTAGAATTTCACAACTGAACTAAATTAATGGATAACTCTATGCAAATTTTAATCAATTAAATAAAACTTGCCCAAACTCTATTTTATCAAGTGAAACAGCTTTACAAAACTTTACGTACAGGTTAATGCATAATACAATATGTTAAATAAACCGAATCACTTCAACTTAAATGGATACTTAATTTCAAATGTTTTGCATAATTATTTGTTGCTATGGAAACAATAAACTTTTAAAATTAATAAAATCTTTGTCATACTATCTTAATATTTAATCGCATAAAATCTAATACCAAATACAATTTATTTATGAATAAATTGGTATGTAAAATAACCTTGCATAATGCTTAAACAGTATTTACTCCTTTTACAAAATATTAAAATAAAGAATATACCCATGTTGCTAAGCAACAAACATGTACTTCTGTCACGAGTTTCGTGTATGTGTGTAATACAATAAATTAACTAAATTCAACTTAGATATAAGTTCTAAAGTCAATTCAAATATTCAAACAATTTTGTAAACAAACTGAAATCCTGCGGACAAGTGTCGCTTTCCAAAACCTAATTTATGAACTAAATATGCAATCTATATACAAAATATAAAAACACAACTTACAGAATAATGAAGTAGAAAATAAGGTTTCATGTCTTTGTTATTTAGCTTTCGATAAAACTCTATAATCATTGCTTTATCAACAAAAGACATTTCTCCCGCCAAATAAAAATTACAAATTATCTCCCCTGGACATTATAATATTTAAAGTCAATACGGATACAATATGAAATATTTCCGGACTTTCAATAAACTTTTGAAAATAACTATTATAAAATCAACTATATTTTTCTAAACATAGAATAGATTTGTATTAAATAAATTCTTGAAACATTTATCAATTGTTTACATAAATAAAAAGCGTCGCGTTCTAAGCGTAACCAATACAAAATAATTAATCACAATGGAAACGAAATAAAATCTATACAAAATATATACAATTAATTTAAGTAAATATCATAAAATGAATTTTAACTTTAGTTTGCTTTACCCAAAAATATAAAGTAATTAAAACTCTTTAATTTAAATAAAACAAAAATACAAAAAATATAATTCAACTTACCTGGTGTAAAACAAGAGAAAGTTCTAGTAAATATAGATGTTTATTATTGGAAATCAGTAATCAAAGTGACCGTTGAAAACCTAAATTGTTTCCATGCGGGCGTGGTCACATGATCACTGATTTCTTAACTTTCTCCTGTTTTCACCAATCAAAAAGTACCTTGTATCGCTCCCTTGACCACAACCTATTTTCACTGGTTGGTCAATAATCAAGTCATGGGTGACAGGTGTTATTAACAATTTCACACATGAGTAATAGGAAAAGGTTGTTTAACAAAAAGCCTTAATTTACATGTAAGGTACATAATCCAAAGTAAATAATTTAGCACTTACATGTCTCTTTGTTATCCGGCTTAATTACGTAATCTAAATATTCAAGTTGTATGTCATTCTTCTTTATCAAAAATTAACATTCCAAAAATAATGTAACTTACATAAGGAGAAATTTTAGAAATAAAATAAAATTTAAACTTCAAAATACTTTAACTCAAATTGTAAAAAATGAATACTTTTCACTTTAGTTTGGTCTGTTATATAAAAATTTTGTCTTTGGCAATTCATAATTTTACTATAACAACTCTTCCTCAACCTCACTAAGCTTTGTCCCAAAGCTTGAATTTGAAACATCATCTGAACAGATAAAATAAGAATAATAATATATATATACATGTTTATAGAATGAAGATAAGTATGATAAAATATAATGTAAATTTTCATATTGAGTCAATGTTTATATATCACACTCATGTGAATGTAGTTTTGTGATCTAATGCCCATAAAATACTTAAGTTAAAAATAAAAAAAATATATAAATATGTATGGTCATAATTGCAGATATTCAATAAGACACTTCCAAAATTTCAAAGGATGTACGTTTATACGTTTGTAACGAGAAGGCACTGAGGTATTGTGTGTTTGCAAATATGCATTTAATCAGTATTGTCATTTTGCATGTGAGGAGGGATATTGACTCTTCACACTAAAATATGTGTGTTTTAAAATAGTACTGATGCAGTTTTCCAATAATGAAAAATCAAGAAAACCAGGTGCTAGTGCAACAGAAAAGTCAAAGTACCAATAAATTTTCATATTAATAGACATATGTAATATATAAAATTCAAATATAAAACATAAAATGAACAATTCATTACATGCTCACTTCTTGCAAGCGCATGTTCTGCAATCTCCATGGTATAATGTTATCTAGAAAAATGTTTAATATATCTGTGTTCTAAATCCTACAAAAAGAAATAAACTAAACATTAATACGCCCTAAACTCCTCCACTCTGGCTCTCGGTAACATTTCACTGAACACTTAACTTCATCATACATAACTATAATATTGGAATGGACTCTAGTTTCTCAGGACACTCAGTTGCTAAAATAAAAAAAAGTGATGATTAGTCGAATGAGCACGGCCGTACTCTAGCACTACTGACAACAAAACACTGATGCATTCTGTTAGGTTTGACTTCACATCATAATTTGCCTATCAAATTTCTGAAATTAGAAAAAAAAGTTAATCAAAGGGTCAAATAATTAAAGAATGGTCCACTGCGCTGATTCGAAACTGGAGTTCAATCCAGATTATTTGAATGTAAGTGAGTTATTTGCCATTAAAGCTTTATCTGTAACGGACTGCAATAAATTTTGATTCACTGCAATTTTCATTCTCAAAATGGATTGTTTTGAATCATTGCGAAATGGTCAAAAGACTATGGATTTTCGCTAAAAATCTAGCAGTTTTATTCTCATACAATGTCATATCTGGAAATCTAAACATATCTCTTGAAGAACCATGTCATAAAGGAACAACAATTCACATCTTGTCGGAAAACTACAGTTTTGCTTATGTTAGAAAAATTACATTAAGCTTAAAATAATACCGCTGAATATAATTTTTCTATTAAAGAAAAACCAATGAAAATTCACAACAGCTTTCAAATCAACCTGTAATAAAAATAAAAGAAATAATACGCTTGATAAAACTTTAGCATTCCACTTTTTATGCCATATGATACACAATGAATGTATAAAACAAAACTAAATTTTTAGCTTATCGAAACTAAAAACTGAGGGCTAAAATTTTAGCTTTCAAACATTTTGGGTTCAATTTTTTTCTGCTAAAATTTTAGCCATTAGAACAATTTTAACAAGTACATAAATTTTGTTTTTTCATGATTTAAAATGCTAAAGTTTTAGTTTTTACAAGGATTTGTATAGTACTATACAAATCCTTGGTTTTTACAACAACATTTTAATTGAAAGTGAAAACTTATCCAATAAAATCAAATTTAACGGATTTCGCAGATGAGATTTAATGTTTGATCTAGACAAATCACGTGTACGTGTATACATGTAGTTACATGAACAAGAATTGCATTTTCCACATTCATTGATTTATATGCTGATCATGCTGATTGGTAACCTCAAATTATACTTTTGGTGGATTGCAAATGCTTAATCTGTAGTTGTTTATGTGGTTTCAGAAAACTTATTTGTTAGTCCTTTTGTTAATCTACTACGCTTTTCGACACGGTATTATCAGTTATTTTAGCCAAATGATTTTTGATGATGCTTCTGGTATTATTCACTTCTTGTATACTATAAAGCCATATACTGAACTAGGCTGTATTGTATACGGTGTGTCCATATAACACTATATATTACATGAATTATATGACGTTTACTCTACGGACCCTATTTGAAGTCATAAGTCATAAAAAAAATATTTTTGAAAATATGAAATAATATATACCTGCAAATGAACAACAACCAACTATTGGACGAGCTGCTTGTACATATTCAACAGCTAATTGATCTCGTACATGGCCATCTGAGTACCAAAGATATTTTGTTTACATATTGTCATACAAATCAAACGTAGTAAAACTAGTCAAACATATAGAAATACTTATCTTAAAGTTTGAGCGATTTCCTCCTCCTTTTCTGGTATTCCTCTATCTTTTTAATTACATTATCATTTCTATTTAGAAAAAACAAGAGATGTTTTTTGATATAGCCATAGATTCATATAAATTTGCGCCATTTTGTAATGTTTATAATTCTTTGTCGTTCAAACGCTTTAAATATACAATAAATCTATACATTTTTAAACATTTTTGTGATTTATATTTTTAAAGCGCTTTTATGATAAAGATTTTGTCTCTAAAATGCTTGGATTACCTTTAGATTATTTTGTTTGTTAATATATTAAATATTGTTACTACATTGATGGCAATTCATTAACGTGATTTTTTATGTGAAATAATTATGAATAACACAGAGCTGAGAAGGTGATAGAGCAGATTGCTACCACAAGAAAACATTGTCAAACGCCGCGAAGCCAAGCTTGACAATGTTTTTTCGAGGGGTACCAATATGCTGTATCACCCTCTCAGCTATGTGTTATTTCATTTATTATACTGAATGTCCTATCATTATTGTCTTTTACAGATAATTGTTATTTAAAAGTATTTTTTATGAAGTCACATTCATATCAACGTTACGGGTATTAGAAAAATCAACAAAAGTGAAGTAAGATGTTTTATTTTTTCATTTGACAGTTAAATAATAAAATCTGAGCCAAAACGTAGAACTTAAGCATTGCCTTTAATAACTTGATGTAAATTCCATTCATTGTCCTTTAAATTACCGATTTTAGATTGATCTAGTGGAGAGGGTGACATTAAAAAAAATACCCGCTAAGCCATGTGATAGACTAAATTAACACCCTCGTATTAGCCAATCAACATATGATTTTTAACGTAAAATATAATAAACTCGATTATTTCACTTCTTTGTTGTCGTACAACAATGTTGTCGATAACGTTGTATCAATGCAAATTTCGTGTTGTGTAGTATATGCGAAAATCGTATTGTCTCAGATTTTTCCTATTGTATTTCATTCTCTCAAAAATCTTCAATGAAGTTTGCAACATCAATTCATAAGAGTTCACTAAATTCAATTGGGTATAAAATTTGTTCTATAGATGTTTTTGGAAATCTGAGACACGGTTTTGGAGGAAAAGCTGTGTTGTACAAGAATCTATAAAATAGTTTGGGATGCTATGATGAACAAAGTCGCTAAATTCATTCAAGTGTGGACATCACAATATATCAACTAATTACATAACAATTGATTATGTAATAATTATGTCATAATGAAATTATCACAATTTAAAATATTAATCTTTTGTCTTTCTTTTGGTACCTCATTTAAAAACTATAAAGAAGGATGAAATGAATTCATCAGTTTAAAGTTATCTGATTGGGAGTGAAAAACTAAGGATTTTCTTATCCCAGGCATAGATTACCTTAGCCGTATTTGGCACAACTTTTTTTAATTTTGGATCCTTAATGCTCTTCAACTTTGTACTTGTTTGGCTTAATAAATATTTTGATATGAGCGTCACTGATGAGTCTTATGTAGACGAAACGCGCATCTGGCGTACTAAATTATAATCCTGGTACCTTTGATAACTATTTACACCACTGGGTCGATGCCACTGCTGGTGGACGTTTCGTCACCAAGGGTATCACCAGCCCAGTAGTAAACACTTCGGTATTGACATGAAAATCAATAATATGGTCATTTTGACAAATTTACTGTGAACAAAACTTTGAATTTTTCGAAAAACTAAGGATTTTCTTATCCCAGGCATAGATTGCCTTAGCCGTATTTGGCACAACTTTTTTTGAATTTTGGATCCTTAATGCTCTTCAACTTTTTACTTGTTTGGCTTAATAAATATTTTGATATGAGCGTCACTGATGAGTCTTATGTAGACGAAACGCGCGTCTGGCGTACTAAATTATAATCCTGGTATCTTTGATAACTATTTGTATTGTGCTACCTTAAGGTGGTAAGAAAATGACAAATTTTCTAACACACAATCACTCCTTGACTGTACAAATATAAGTAAATACAAATCATCTCAGAACTGGGGAACATTTTCAAAAGAGACCCAACTCTAGCAATCCCTGAGAATTTAAGGAATATAGTATAAATAGACACTAACAGAAACACACATATATATCTACCAAGTTAAAAAGGAAAAGAGCTTTCTAGTGATGATCTCTGTGGCTTGGTAAACAACTTTGTAAAACCTTTGTATATTTCAGATTATTGAAAAGCATGTCATGTTTTGTTTTTGTATGTTGATTCTTTAGGATTTCTTTTTGTGGCAGTTAAACCTGCCCTATGCTAGCACAGCTGTTTTGTATATAGTTCTAGGAACTGAAATATGAGCCATTGCCCTTCTGTAGAAAGTTGAAAAGTAACTTTGGTGCAGGAAAATTGGTACCGTTAATGTTATTAGACAACTAACTGAACACCACAGATCTAAAAAAGCTAAAAATAAAACCACCTTCAACTCAACATAACAGGTTCCAGACCAAATATAAAATAATTCCCTTTTAGAATTCAAGAAATATATTTTTCCTTGTACAATCTTTAGGTTTATTTTCTATTTTACCATTGCCAACAAGAAGTGGCTGCATGGCAGACCTTGTATACTGCTTAAATGTCACAACCTCCCATTCATAAGCTCAACACCAAATATAATATACCCCTTTAATAGAAGCCAAAAAAAAATTTGAAAAAAGTGAAATACATAAGTGGATAAGACAGACAGAGCGGAGCCTTTACACAACTTGCTTTCAATCCTCATCTTGGTGAAGCAGGTAAACTATGCTGCATACTTTAATATCACTTCTAAAGAAAAATCTTTGATAAATATAGATCTTTATTCTCACAGACATTCTTGATACAAAGTTACATAGAAACTCTAAGTAGTACAATACAATATGTGATGTTATAACAATTGGTTACTTATATATATAATAATAATTTTGACATAGTAGGATATTATTTATACTGTTGGCTATTTATTATACTATAATGCAAATGAGAGTTTCTGGGATATAATAATTTATAATTTTTTTCCAGGATAGATGACACCAATTTCATTTTTCATTTAGCCTTAAAACATGTAAAAATATTTGCATTCTTTGTTTCACTGAATATATCAACTTTTTAATTAATATGAATTTTCGAATAAGAATTTTTTTAAACTACTTCCATAAAAAAAATCAGAACAAGAAAGAACTGGGTTTTGAAATTATGATTTGTTGATAAAAAAGATTAAAAGGAAACAAATTAAACAATGAAGGTGTCAGAAGACAGATTTCCATGCACTGATTAAAAGATATGTGGTTAACGAGTTAACACATACTACTGTATCATTTTGTCCACTATTGCAATTGCTATTGTGACTATGTTGAACGCATCCATCCCATCGAACACGAGATAAAGGATACAACAGATACAGTTAAGTCGGCCTCATATATTGGCTTACATCTACACATTGACAATGAGGGTCTAAGTAGCAACATTCCAGCAGCGCCTGCATACGGAGTATATATCTCCAAATTGATACGATATCAAGAGCTGGTTAATAACCGCTATGGATGAACAGTTTCACAGATGATATCAGATATGTTCCTTACGTGGTTACTACAATCCCCTTCCCTTTTCATGAATGTGACCTACCGAATGAGACTATTTACCAGGTTTGTTGAAATAACATAAGCAACACGACGGGTGCCACATGTGGAGCAGGATCTGCGTACCCTTTCGGAGCACATGAGACCCCCCAGTTTTTGGTGGGGTTTGTGTTGCTTAGTCTTTAGTTTTCTATGTTGTGTCTTGTGTACTATTGTTTGTCTGTTTGTCTTTTTCGTTTTTAGCCATTGCGTTGTCAGTTTATTTTCGATCTATGAGTTTGACTGTCCCTCTAGTATCTTTCGCCCCTCTTTTGCCAAACAAAGTTTACCTTATATCCTCTTCTGCGTTGTGTCATATATTTCATATGACAGCACTTATAAAAACAGTTTGTGACTGAGGTCAGACTAAGATAACCGTTGACAACAAAAATCTCTGCAATAGTTAGAAAAAATGAAAATAAGGTATATATCGCATGCGTCCAAAGCGCTATTCCGGGTTGATCTTAATCATTTACGCTCAGAGCCTTATATTTGAAAGACGAGGATGTAAAAAAAAAAACAGAAACAGTTGAAGAGCTATTCGACCAAAAGAACAAAAAAATAAGACAACATAGTTGACGGTCAGCTGCACCTGGTGGACTTGAAATCTTAGGTTTTTTTTATTTAAATATTTATAATTGGACAATTGAAGAGAATTTGAAGGAATTGCAGAATCAAAACTCCTTTTTTTGCTGGCATGGTTTATAAAAAAAGTCGATATAATATATGTTATTACCAATGTAATTTCAACTGATCTTACGCTTTAATTTGCATATGGACAGTCTTTTTGAAGATGTGTGCAATAAGGATGATTTCCGTTACAATTATAATTGATTTCTAATCACTAATCAGTGTCACAAAACGGATATACAAAAGAGCTGACGGTATGATACTAGTATGGGACAAATAGCTGAACACTAATTGATGAATTTATCCAAAAAAACACCTGTATATATACGGACTGGTCCATGATGAGCAAACCGGTTAAAAACCGACAGTCAAGTGAAATAAATCAAGTATTAACATCAGAACAGTTATCAAAAATTAAATTGGAAATATATTATAATTGCTTCCTTTGTTGAAACACCATTTAAAAACAAATAATATAAAGGTCATACAATTATTCAAGCATTTAGGAGACAAAAGTCAAAACATAAAAGCGCTTTTAATGCTGAACTCACCTGAACGTTTGAAAAGTCCTTGATTTATCCTTTGTCTAAAGCGTTTGAAAGATAAAGAATTTTGAAGACTTCAAAATGGCGCAAATTTATATTTTATTTATAGTTAAATGGCAAAAACATCAAATTTGTCTGTTTTATAAATTGCAATGAGAATTTTATTTAGAGAAAGAATCATACCAAAACAGGAGGAAACATCAGGAATCTTTTACGTGAGTATTTCCTTATATTTGACTTGTTTATCTATCTGTTTGTATGAGAAAATGTAAACAAAGTATCTACTGGACCCATATGCTCATGTACAAGTTCTATAGCTGATATATATGTTCAAACAGCTCAGTCAATTGTTGATTATTATACATTTTTTTCAAGTATTCTTTTATTCATATTTTGGACATCTTCAATCGCCTGTCCAAAGCCAAACTGACTCCTCGTTAGGTTTGTCTTGTCTTGACTTAATCTTAATGGTTTATATATTGTTTTTAAACGACGTATAATATATGTGGACACAACATATAATAAACAGTACTGCCTAGTATACAATATGAATTTGAAGTATACAAAAGGAGGATGATAACAAACATTTAGCGATAATACCGTGTCACAAATATGCAAATGCAGCTATTGTGTTTCTTTGAAACCTACATGTAAATAAGTACCTGTGTTACTTAGTATTCTTAAATCAAGATTCAGGGGCAGATCCAGCCATTTTCATAAGGGGGAACGGGGGTCAAAGCATAAGTTCCAGGAATCTACCCCCCTCCCTAATATGCCCCTGAGACATAATATACATAACACGTACCTCATATGTGAAATATTTTACATTTACTGTATCATCATACAATTTCGTAAAAAACTAAAACTTTAGCATTTTATATCATGTAACTTTAATATTATAAGAACTTGTTCAAATTTCGAAGAATGCTAAAATTTTAGTTTCATAAATTGAATCTTTTTTTTTGGCAGCTAAAATTTTAGCCGTAAGAGTTTTGAATTAAAATTTTCGGTAGGCTAAAAATTTAGTTTTAATATATAAATGTATTGTGTATTATATATAAAAAGGGAATGCTAAATTTATAGCAAAGATGTTATTTCTTTTCTTTTTATTGCAGGATGATACTAAACCAGTTCGGAATTTTCTTATCTTATTTCTTTAAAAGATAAATTGTATTCAGCTGAATTATTGAAAAGCTGAATGCAGTTTCTCTGGCACAAAAGAAATTAAGGTTTTTCACCATGGATGCGAATTGTTTCTTTTTATGAAATGGTTATTTAAAAAGATATATGTAAGTAATCATACATTAAATTTTGCAATGATTCAAAACAATCCATTTTGAGAATGAAAATTGCAGTGAATCAAAATTTATTGCAGTCCGTTCTGTGTTATTCCAGTGAAATTTATACAATGATTTGTTTTTCACCTATTGCCTCGTAAAATATTTTCTCTGTTTTCTCCTCCTTCCTTTCCTAGTTTTCCTTGTAAAATATTCTTGTATCAAGCCCTCTCCTATATTCTGTTTTGGTTCCCATGTTGGTTTGGAACCATCTTTCCATTTCACAAGAAAATATTGTATACCTCTTGTATTCCTGTTATTTAGTAGTTTCTCAACCTCATGAAACGTATCATCAATAACATTGTTCGGTTCATCTCCATTATCACTGTCAGTTTCTGAATCTGAACTCTCATTTTCTGCAATTTGATCATCTTGATCATTATCTGCAGGTGGATTATTTTGTTCTCCAGGAACATCATCTGGAATATGACGTTCTGGAGCTTGTGGCGGATCACGGAAGTCAGTGGGATCTACATATTGCCTAAGATTGCTCGCATTGACCATAGCTTTAAGTTCCTTTTGGTCACTACAGCGTCTTAATTTATATGTGAAATTCGGCCCACAGTCAGTTATGTAATAAGGACCATTATATTTATCAACTAATTTTGGTGAACGACCAACAGGGACGACATGTTCTTTAAGTAAAACTTTATCTCTAAGTCTAAAATCAGGAATTTTGGTATTTATGTCGTATCGTTCTTTCATTTTTGCTTGTTTAAGCTTAATATTTTTAGCAGCCAAATCTTGGGTAATTTTGAGGTTTGAAATAATTTCTTCTAAATGGTGTTTTGCATCTTTTGACAGATTGTCTTTTGGTAAAACAGAAGCGTCAAAAGGTAAGTTCATCTCCTTGCCGAACACCATTGAGAAGGGAGAATACTCTGTTGATTGAGTTGATGGAGAATTTCTAAAAGCCATTAAAATACCAGGGAGTTTATTTGGCCAATTGTTCTGGTCCTTATCACTATAAGCTCTGACTGCCTGTATCAGTGTGCTATTGGTCCTTTCCACTAATCCATTTGTCTGTGGATGGTATGAACTTGTATGATGCCTTGTAATATTCAACATTTCACACAAAGCATTCACCAAATTAGATACAAAATTTCGACTAAGATCTGTAACTAGACACTTCATTGCACCGTAACGACTAATAATCTCACGAAATAAAACCTTTGCAACCTCAGAAGCTTCTTGAGTTTTCATAGGAAAGGCCTCACTCCATTTTGAATAAGAATCTACTAGTAACAACACATAAGAATAACCTTCATTAGTTTTACTAAGTTTCAGAAAATCCATATGCCATCTTTCAAAGGTTGTGTCAACTGGCAGAGGATTAAGTGGTGGTTTCTTACCCTTTGTATCTCTTTTAATTCTCTGACAGCGATCACATGATCGAATGTAGTTTTCAATACTTCGGTGCATTTTAGGCCAAAAGTACTTAAGACTCAAAGCATGATAAACACGTTCAATCCCAAGATGTGCACCACCTACAAAACTGTCATGGTAACTTAAAAGAGCATCCTCTCTTAGAGCTTGAGGGAGACATAATTGTTTGATCCACTTTTCACCATTGTCAACTCTGACTCTCTTCTGAAACCACTTATACAGAACATTATTACAGATGGAGTAATCTTGAGCAGATTTTTGAACTTTTGAACTCTGATCATTGTCTGCAGGAAGAATACCCTGAGTAAGAAATCTGTACATATTTCCAAAAACAATGACAATTTTGTTGCAACTTTGCAATAGCAGGAAGATTTGACAATTCTGGTCTGGCAATAACGGGATCTAATGGAGCAACCATAGTGTAATCATCATAAAAGAATTCCACTTGGATACTCTCAGAAGTCTTATCATTGCCACTAGCTCCTTCAGATACCTTTACAGCTGCGACTTCATTTTCATCGTCAGGCTGTTCAGGATATGAGCGTCTACTGAGAGCATCAGCTACTTGATTGTTACAACCTTTCCTATACTTAATCTCAAAGTTGTAATGCTGCAAATCCATTGCCCATCTTGTAAGTTTACCTGTATTTGCCTTCTGATTCATGAGATATGTCAATGCTTTGTGATCAGTATATATATTGAATTTGCCAGTAGCAAGATAAGTGTTAAATGTTTTTACACCTTGAACTACTGCATAACACTCTTTTTCAGTTGTATTCCAAACCTGTTCCGTTTTGGATAAACTTTTACCACCAAAAGCAATGACACGTTCTTTTCTCTGACTGTCTAATTGACCTAGAACAAATCCAATAGCTGAATTTGAAGCATCACAAGTCAGCATAAAGGGTTTATTCATGTCAGGGTAAGCCAGGACAGGAGGTAATAATAAAGCCTGTTTTAAATTGTCAAAAGCTACCTGACATTCCCTATTCCATTTAAAACTTCTTTCTCTTTCCTTCTTTAACAACCCATTTAAAGGAGTGGCAATTTTCGAATATGAATCAACAAAGCGTCGGTAATAATTGCACATTCCCAAAAATGAGCGAACCTGTTTTTGTCTTGTAGGGACAGGAAAAGTACTAATAGCTTTTGTCTTTTCAGGATCAACCTTAATACCTTCTTTTGAAATGATGTGACCCAAGTATTTCACTTCTTTTGCTGCAAACACACATTTGGATGGTTTCAATGTGAGATTTGCATCACGAAGACGAGTGAAAACTTGTTCTAGATGCGAAAGATGCTCTTCAAAACTCCTACTAAATACCAAAATATCATCTACATAAACTAAAACAAATTGCCAATTAAGACCACGTAAAACATTTGACATGAGCTGTTGAAAACTAATAGGAGCATTTTTAAGACCAAAAGGCATTCTGAGAAATTCATAGACACCATTGCGAGTAATAAAAGCTGATTTATGTCTGGTTTCCTCGTCCATCTCGACTTGCCAAAATCCACTGTGAAGGTCGAGACAACTCAGAATTTGAGGCTGCACTTCACCAATCGTGTCAAATACGTTTTCGAGACGGGGAATTGGAAATGACGAATTTTTCTAAAGTCCACACAAAATCTGTACTGCTGAGGCTGACCCGGTGCAGTTTTCTTTTTCACTAATATAACAGGTGAATGATACTCACTTTTTGATTCTTTGATGATGTTGTTTTTCTTCATTTCTACCAAATGTCTTTCAGTTTCTTTATGCATATGAGGAGACTGATTATAGAATCCCATTTTGACTGGTCTGGAATCCCTAAAAGTTTCAATTCTGTGCTTGTACCTATTAGTAAAACCTAATTCAGATAAATTAGTAGCAAAAATATCTCTATAGGAAGCAAGAAATGTCTGCATTTTCTGTCTCTGTTCAGAACTTAAATCAGAAGTGCTGAAATCAAAATTAATAGGTTCCTTGACTTCCTTAGTTGCTGTAAACTAGCAACAGATGGCATGTTTATATCTAAATCATGAATAAAATTTGAATCAATGTCTGATACAGAAGCTAGCACTTTTGTTGCGGGAATGTGTATTTCCTGATTTGTAGGATTGATTAATCTTATGACCGCTCTTTTCTTAATAATTTTGACCAAACATTTAGCACTCGTAAGATTGGAATCCACTAAATTACTTACTGGTTCCAAAAGAACTATTTCTCCTGAATTTCTTTTAGAAATTTTGACGCCAACATTCATTTCACAAAATGGAGAAATAGTGACAGGGTAATACGTTCTAGCAAGGCCAGTACTAGTAGTCTGTATCATACATACTTTAGGAATATCTGCATTTTCTTTATCTGGTACCTGTAAAACACTTTTAGAAAAATCAATATTAATCTTGTTTGCGTGTAAAAAAATCCCAACCTACTATAAAAGAATGATGTAGCCCATCTATAACATAAACATGATAATTAAAAACAGCACCTTTAAATGAAATTGGTAAATTAACTTTTCCTAGCACTTGTAACCTATGTCCACTTACACCTTTAATTGATGGAATATCTGATTGTGAAAGTTTATCAGAAAGGGCCAACTTGCTATAAAAATCAAAGCTACAGCAAGTAATTTCTGCACCAGTATCAATCAATGCATGTGTTTTTCTGCCATTGATATCAATAATTGAAGTATTTTTCTGCATAGGCAATACCAAATTTACCTCTGCAAAAGAATTTCTACCTCTGTGCCTATCCTTTGACAAATGCCTAGGGACAGGCGCGAATCCCTAGCGATGAAATGGGGGGTTCTGACCAGATTTTTGAGAACCTCTGCATTTACGACCATAATGCCCTATCTTATGACATTGATAACATTCTTTATTTCTTGCTGGGCAATTAGAACCACAAAACATACCACAATTTTGACATGATCCATCATCTTGTTGTTGTTGTTGTTGTTGCTGGTGATACGGATTTTGTACTGCTGCTGGCATTGGTTGGCTGTACTGTTGTCCATTATACACTGGCTGTTGTGGAATGTATTGTTGTTGGGGTACAAAAGCATGTTGTTGTTGGTTACCAGTTCCTTGTCGGTAGTTCTGTCTTGGTTTGTTGTACCTGTTTTTGTTCTGTTGAGGCTGGTTTGGTCTTGCCATGTTAATAGATGTATGCAGTCTTCTGATCTCTTCCAATGGTTCTTGCATCTTGGCTTCCAGTATTGCTGCAATTGTATCAGCAGTAATGGACGATGCTGGTGCAAGTTGTTCGGATTTTTCTGCATTTTCTGCGATTGCCCTTAACTGTTCCAATGAAGTTGGCTTTGGGAAAGTGTTATGCACTGTTTTCCCTATCTCCCCTCTGAAACCTTGTATGGCAATACCTATCTTAATGTTGTCAGGAATGTCCTGTGTTATAGTAAAATTATGAATTGCCAAAGACAAAATTTTAATATAACATGTGCAAGGAAGCAAACACCAAGCATCGCGGTTTAGTTATGGGCAAGGGTTTCGGTGCACTATAGTTTGTTTAATGACTCCTCTAGCTGGACGTCTACGACTATAGATAGTAAATTAAAAAAGGCAACAATGAGCAATTTGAATTAATATGCCTGAAAACCCAATCATCTTTTTTCCCAAGTACTATTGCTGTCTGGAACGATCTCCCCGAAACAATTTGCATGTCACCCTCCATAGAATCCTTCAAAGGTGGTATCTCCACCTTAACATTTGGAGGTTCTAGTCTGGCTAATTAATTTGTGTATTTAAGCCACTGTACATAATGTGAATATGTTTAACATTAAGCTACAACTAATGTTATTTTAAATTGTAATTGAACTGTGGCAAATATTTTTATCTTATAACAAAATTTTCGACATTCATTTGCATGTACATAGCGCCACAGTTCCGGGATATTCCACACTCCGGCACCGGAATCTTTCGGGTACCACGATTTCCCGAGAATAACAAGACCAAAATAATATCCCGAAAACAAACTAATTTGTCCCGATAACAAGATTTTACATGGTGTTATATTGCTTAAATTAGTGTAACAGCATACAATTATAAGTTTTAAGACGTTTTAGTCGTGTATTATCAATAAAAGTACAAGTTATCTTTAAATTATTTGATAAGCTTAAATACCCGAATGAAGTTATAATAACTGTATTAACATTTCATCATTTCAGGTTTTTTTTTTATAGAATCTATTCTTTCAGTACTTTCAATACTTTTATTTTTTTTAAGTTGTCTACCTTTTGAATAATTATGTCCGCCATATTGTTTTCAACAAGGAATTTGCATACAACACATAAATCAAATTCTTTAAGTAAAATTGCATTTTTATTGAGTAAAAACGAGTAATATCTTTAATTAATATTCTTTAATATTGTTAAAAGTAGTATAACACCATAAAAAATCTTGTTATCTGGATAAATCTGTTTGTTTTCGGGATATTACGTCAGGGTTGATCTTGTACTTCTCGGGAAATCGTGGTACCGGAGTCTTTCCCGTATCAGGAAGAAGAAGAACCCAAGATACTTGCAACACATCGAGGTCCCAAATGATGTTCGCATGTGGGGTAGACAGTTTAATGTACTCGTATATGATGATTTATTCTTTGGAAATGTGTTGGAGTCGTTGTATACCCCAGGCGGATCCAAAAAGAGGGGGCTGGGGCCGCCCCTCCCCTTGGTTGATTATATAGCCCCCCCCCCTTTATGAAAAGTTCTGGATCTGCCACTGTACACAGTGGCGCTCAGCAGTCATTGTTAATTGATATATCAACAGCACTGAGAACTGCATTTGACAAATGTTTGATATAAAATCAAATTCTAATTTGTTCACATTACAATGTACAATGTATCAGGTCTTACAATAAGTATATTTCGTGGTGGTGATAATTACTATTTGATATGATTCACATGCTCGAGATAATCAAGGTTTACCATTTTCAGATGGTGCTGATATTTTGCTAACCTTTTCAAATCTGAATGAGCTGATACTATATGTATAATCATCAATATACAATGGTGCTGAGTTTAATCTATTGGCTGTATTTGTATAAGTATTTGTAATATGTGATATTAGCAGATCGAACTGACTATGTAAAGGCTCTAGTTTCTGACTTGCATGCGTTAACAATGATGGTGGTTGATAAGGAAATCCAGATCCAGGATGTTAATCCAAAACCGAACAGGTATTTTTCGTATTTATAATAGAATGATTAGAATTCATCCTCCTGAACATAGTACCCATATATAATAACCATACACCTATTGCTTTATGGAATTCTGTCCCAGCTGACCTGAGAATCTGTCCCGCTTCAACCATTGACATCATACTACAATCACTTTTCCATTGTGGCGTCAGATATTTTGTATTATGACGTCAAAATTTTACGTGAACCTTTGTGATGGCCAGTAATTGCAGAAAAATAGCAATAAGTAGGATTCAAAGCAGTCTTTAATAAATCAACATTAATGAAATATTCTTATATATATAGATGATCACATGACATCATGAACATAGACGTCGCTTTACTAGTGCCGAAAATAAATTTTTCAAATGCATTTATTGAAAATAAATTATTGCATGCCTTTCATAAGTTCTGCTTTGGACATAACTGAATAACAATGCCAAATATAATGGAAGCATACATTAAGGTAAATTTCTTTATTTTTCACATAGCATCTGACAGCATTGAATGATACGATATGAATCAGCAGATTTATAGTTGTTTAAGAAGTTCAACGAGAAGTTATATATTTTACTTAGTTGGGTGGGTAACATAACATTTATCTTGTCATTATAATATAAAAAAAGAAGATGTGGTATGATTGCCAATGAGACAACTCTCCAAAAAAGACCAAAATGACACAGAAATAAACAACTATAGGTCACCTTATGGCCTTCAACAATGAGTAAAGCCCATACTGCATAGTCAGCTATAAAAGGCCCCGAAATAACAATGTAAAACAATTCAAACGAGAAAACCAACGGCATAATCTATGTTTGCTCATCATTCATCATGAAAAAGATCACATTACAAATCATTTTAGGAAAGCACTGTGTAAGCAGACATTTCAGGAAGCAACAAGTCTGTAGGCTGACTGCATATTATCTGAACAAGTTCATTTCTTGCAAACTTCATAATTATTTCAAACATTTTAATAGATGTCATCCAAATTTGGTCTATTTCTTTTAGCTTAATATTCTTGCTTTTTCAAAGTCATGTTCATTTATTTTTCAACTGCGCCCAGAAATATGCGGTTACCTTTAATTTCAGAAAAGGATTTAGGGAAAGGCGATCTGGGTCCCCCTTTTAAAACCTACATTTAATGTTAATGCAGACATATTACTTGTTCCAAACCAAACCTTGTCAAGTTTCGGGCCCCCGGGTACCCCTTCTTTCTATAATTCATCCTACATCTACTTTTGAATTTGTTTCTTATTTGTTATTTGGTCTATGAATATCTGTCTATATATTGACAAAAAAGTCAATGAAACCACATCTTGATGGTCCCACAAAAATGTTGATAATGTGTACATTTCATTTTTTTTCTAGCTCCTCTCATATGATCATGATGATAGCAGTACCTTTTTGGTCACTATTCTGTGTTGCGTCTAAATATTAATTGTAACACTTTAAAGTGACTGAACAGGTAAAACAAATACTTCACAACTTCATAATTATTTCAAACATTTTTATAGATGTCATCCAAATTTGGTCTATTTCTTTTAGCTTAATATTCTTGCTTTTTCAAAGTCATGTTCATTTATTTTTCAACTGCGCCCAGAAATATGCGGTTACCTTTAATTTCAGAAAATGATTAAGGGAAAGGCGATCTGGGTCCCCCTTTTAAAACCTACATTTAATGTTAATGCAGACATATTACTTGTTCCAAACCAAACCTTGTCAAGTTTCGGGCCCCCGGGTACCCCTTCTTTCTATAATTCATCCTACATCTACTTTTGAATTTGTTGCTTATTTGTTATTTGGTCTATGAATATCTGTCTATATATTGACAAAAAAGTCAATGAAACCACATCTTGATGGTCCCACAAAAATGTTGATAATGTGTACATTTCATTTTTTTTCTAGCTCCTCTCATATGATCATGATGATAGCAGTACCTTTTTGGTCACTATTCTGTGTTGCGTCTAAATATTAATTGTAACACTTTAAAGTGACTGAACAGGTAAAACAAATACTTCACAACTTCATAATTATTTCAAACATTTTTATAGATGTCATCCAAATTTGGTCTATTTCTTTTAGCTTAATATTCTTGCTTTTTCAAAGTCATGTTCATTTATTTTTCAACTGCGCCCAGAAATATGCGGTTACCTTTAATTTCAGAAAATGATTAAGGGAAAGGCGATCTGGGTCCCCCTTTTAAAACCTACATGTAATGTTAATGCAGACATATTACTTGTTCCAAGCCAAACCTTGTCAAGTTTCCGGCCCCCGGGTACCCCTTCTTTCTATAATTCATCCTACATCTACTTATGAATTTGTTGCTTATTTGTTATTTGATCTATGAATATCTGTCTATATATTGACAAAAAAGTCAATGAAACGACATCTTGATGGTCCCACAAAAATGTTGATAATGTGTACATTTCATTTTTTTTCTAGCTCCTCTCATATGACCATGATGATAGCAGTACCTTTTTGGTCACTATTCTGTGTTGCGTCTAAATATTAATTGTAACACTTTAAAGTGACTGAACAGGTAAAACAAATACTTCTCAAGGACTATGTATGAATAAAAACTCAGATCAGAATAGCATGGATGATATATTTATACATTTTGTACATCATTGTGAATAAGCAAGGAGAGCTATTAATAATGGTGCATTTTTTTTTAAGTTTATTGGGTTTTTTATTCATATTCTGTTCGAATTTTCACACAATCTGTCAAAAAGGCAAAACTAACTTTACTGAAACTTTCAAACAATATGAGAAGTGTTTCATTCACCAAAACACTCTTGCGATTCTGCAAAAAAAATAATCATGCATGATTTTGTGAATGAAAGGGGAAAGAAGATCCTGACACAGCGAACCTGAGCATGTCAATTGCGAACTGACCCAATAATTTATATATCACGACCAGTCAACTGATACTGACATTATCAGAGAGTACACATCAAAGGAAAAATGCACAAATTAGATAAATGGTTAAATATGATATCATAGAATTAATATGTTTTATTACAAAAAAATGTGTTCTCAATCTTGTCGATAGATATAACAGAATGTCATATCAGTACCAAAGACAACTCTCCATCCAAGTCACAATTTGTAAAAGTTTACCATTGTAGGTTGAAGTATGGTCTTCAACATGAAGCCTTGGTTCACACCAAACAGCAAGTTATATAGTCCATACCAATCATGACAATAAACATAAACTAACAAAACAACTATCGCTTACTAATAATCCTGACTATATGTATTACATGAACTTGTTGCCATCAGAAATGAAAATATGAATATTCCAACTAACAAAAGCATATGCTTTCACATGCAACCAAATATAAAGCACTAAATGATAATACCAATATGAAGCTCTCATCTATAGAACTTACAAAAAAAAATGTCAAGATTACAAACCCGGCAACAAAATAATAAAAAATATAAGAAGCCAGCTGACAACATGTTCTAGAAAATTATTTGCAATTAATATTTCATTCCAAATCCATTACCACAAAACATCTTCTTACAGTTATACTACATCTGGAAATTAGTAATAACAACACTTAACCTGTACCTTCAAAACTAATTGCTTCTTCTAAGACAAAAGCCAGATGAGATATTCATCACTTGAAGTGCTCCAGCTAGAAATAGAAAGGGGCAGGGTGCCAGTGAAGGGCAGGGCACTTTTTATACGACCGCGGTCATATATTGGTATGACGTTGGCGTCGTCGTCGTCCGAAGACACATTGGTTTTCGCACTATAACTTTAGTTTAAGTGAATGGATCTCTATGAAATTTGTCTGTAAGGTTCAATACCACAAAAGGAAGGTTGGGATTGATTTTGGGGGTTATAGTACCAATAGTTAAGGAATTACGTGCCAAAAAGGGGCCAAAAATAAGCATTTTTGTAACTTCCAGACATAACTTGTGTGTTAGTGTATGGATCTCTTTGACATTGTACCACAAGGTTCCACACCACAAAGGGAATGCTGGGATTGATTTTGGGGGTAATGGCCTCAAAATTTTTAGAATTAAGGGCAAAAAAAGGGGCAAAAAACAAGCATTTTTCTAGTTTCATGACAAAAACTTGTGTGTAAGTGTATGGATCTTTCTGAAATTGTACTACAAGGTTCCATATCAAAACGGAAAAGCTGGAATTGAGTTTTGGGGTAATTGCCCAAATCGTTAAGGAATAAGGGGCCAAAAATAAGCATTTTTCTAGTTTCCAGGCAATAACTTGTGTTCAAGTGTATGGATCTCTCTGAAATTGTACTGCAAGGTACCATACCACAAAGGGAAGGCTGGGATTGATTTTGGGGTTAATTGCCTAAAAATTGTAGGAATTAGGGGCAAAAAACAAGCATTTTTCTAGTTTCAGGACAATAACTTGTGTGTAAGTATATGGATCTTTATGAAATTGTACTACAAGGTTCCATATCACAAAGGGAAAGCTGGGTTTGAGTTTGTGGGTATTTGCCCTAAACCCATAGGAATTTGGGGCCAAAAAGGGGCCTAAAAACAAGCATTTTTCTAGTTTCCAGACAATAACTTGTGTTCAAGTGTATGGATCTCTCTAAAATTGTACTGCAAGGTACCATACCACAAAGGGAAGGCTGGGATTGAGTTTGGGGGTGATGAATCATAAGGGGGTTCAAAAAATTTGGGGGAGGGATTTTTTCTTTCCTTTTTTTCCCTTTTTTGTTCTTTAAAATTTTCCATTTTAAATTGGTTATTTCTGATTTATATATAAAAGCAAATAATAATGATATGGTTTGAAAAGGTAAATTAAAAAAATTTAAGTTCTTAGACCACATTCATTCTGTGTCAGAAACCTATGTTGTGTCAAATATTTAATCACAATCCAAATTCAATGCTGTATCAAGCTTGAATGTTGTGTCCATACTTGCCCCAACTGTTCAGGGTTCGACCTCTGCGGTCGTATCAAGCTGCGCCCAGCGGAGCATTTTATTTATGATAGGAAAAAGGCACTTTTTTATGATAGGAAAAGGCACTTCTCATTTCTTTTGTCTACGTTTCTGTGTGTATCACGAGTTCACTTTTTTTTTACTGTATATGTTGTTAATAAAGATGCATAAGTTGTTGTTTTGATTATTTACTCTATCAAATTTGCATTAGAAAAGTCATTCACACTACATGTTCATAAAACATGGCAATACACATTCATACATCAGATCACTATTAACCTAAAGAAGCGAAATAAACTTACTATTCTCCCCCCTTGGAAAAAGGCGTCAGAGAGGGGCACAATTGAAGGCACCCAGGGTGTGGCTAAGGGCACCCAGGGTGCGGCGCCCTTCTAATTTGAGATAAACCACTGTCTTCTATACATATAAGATGTAATATTCTCATATTCGAACGGCCAACTATAGTAGTCAGAGGCGGATTTAGAGAGTTTTTCAGGGGACCCCCCCCCCCCCCCCTTTCGTGGGAAAACTTTGGTTGATCATATACATGTAGTGAATCACTGAAGTATGACTGGAGCTGGCCCCCTCTTATGAAAATTTCTAGATCTGCCACTATTAGTCCATTTTGTCTAGCAGTAATCCTCAAAAGTAAATAATACGTTTTTCTTATCAACTTGATTATAACCTTGCTAACTATTACATAACTGTCAAGACACAGTATGCATGTTAAAACTAATTGTCATAAAGAGTAAACAATCATATTCCACAAAACAAACAAAAAAGTGTTTGTATCGTTACTTTAGCTATTACAAACCATATATATATATTATCATATGTGACTATCAAGCCTCCTTCAATGATAACCCTTATTCACCAATACTACAACTAAAATCAAAAACCAGGAGAAAAAAAGACACTATAAATTCTAATGCTTGGAGTGCAAGATTCCAATAAAAAACCCTATACCCACAAACCACCGATCTCAATACATGTATAAGCAGCTAAAATACGGCAAGCTTTTTAGAAAAGCTATTACTTGTTGTATCTTAATCTTTGGAATAGTCCGATTTTAAATTGTTAAATTCTTTTACTTCATAATTATGTCAAAGTAGACTCTTTAAAGTTTTTTAAAATCTTAAAGTTAAAATGAATATTCCATTTTGATCTGAGGAAAAACTTTTTAAACTGTAATGACATGGTCAGTCAACTGATTTGTTGCATGGCTGATTACAGGTAAAGCATGCAGTAATTTTCCATTACAACAGTGCGTGTACCCTGGGGGGGGGGGGGGGGTGTAAAACAAAGAGAACATCCTGTCTATGTGTAATACAGATTGCAACTAATGACATTACACAAAGTTTCTTCTGTTAAATGTAGTTAAGTATCTGTGTCCATTACCTATTGCAACACTACACATTTTCTCGAAGAAAAAAATATTAAATAAAATTTAAAAAAATTATATATATAAAATAAGGGGAAAAAAGGTAGCAATTAAACCTCTGTAACTACGCATTGAGTAAACTGAATTTTACTATACAAATCCTTGTGTAAACGTATAGATGTGTTTAAAAAGGCTAATTCCCAGTGGATTTATTTCACACTAGGACCTGAGATAACTATAACTAAGTCCATTGAAAAAAGTCTATCAGTCTGATACATGTTTACCTATAATGTACAAAATTATGAACAGCTTCAAATATATGCCTATAAATTAAAGATGTACTATTTGTATCACGTATTGCTGAACATGTTATCAATTGTAAACGCAGAAAGCAGAGCTCTGCGCAGAAAGAAGATTCAATCCCAAAATAGAAAGTGGATACTGATTAAATGAAAGATCCAGTGAGAAAAAAAATCGTTGTTTTTTACCGAATTAAGTATGTCATTTTACCCCACCCCCCAACCCTTTTTTCCCTCTATAAAATTACATTGTGACGTTTTCTTTTACGAAAGACCAATTAATCGATTTTATTTCCAAATTCGTCTTTGCTTGGATTGACAATTAGAACGTACAACAAAAAGTAACAATAAAAAGTCACGATTCAGTTTTGGGATATTATTTTATGAATAGCAAAAGACTTAAAAACGTTTCAGTATTTTTCTTAAACATTTTTAAAAGGACACGGACTTGTAAAAACAAAATTTATTCTTGAATATTAATATTGAACAATGTTTGTTAAGAAAACAATCTGCCAAAGTGGTTTGGTAATTAACTGGCTTCATGCTGTCAAAAATGTCTCCTTGTTTTATAAGTAATTGATTAAAAAAATTTGAAGGCGAATTAATCATTTTCTAAACTAAAATACATTTATCTAATAAAGTTAATACGTCAAGAACTTTCTCTTATATATTTAAACAATTGTAAAATAATTTATTCAAACTTTTTTACTGCGACTTTCTGTCCGTTTACCAATACTTATTCCTTGTTAAGTTTTTTCATTTCCATTGCTCATTATATATTCGAATACTTATAATGTGATAATTACTAGTTACAATTTTTCCGGATGCTTTTTCCAATTTTCATATAAAACAATCATGTTACCCGTAGAACGGAGTTAAGTACAATGTCTTACAGAGGAATAACATTTGCGCCAACTTCATAAAAACTGTATTGCGGAGTACTGAATTCAAGATTAACTGTAAAGCTTGATAACCTAAATTTTATACATGATGAACAAAATGGTTTTAGGTCTAATCGTAGTACTATTATGAAAGGTCAACTTCGATTAACATGATTGCCGTCTCAAATTCTGTTTTCAATCGATGAATATATAATATGAACCGTAGTTTAGCTATTAAGTGAAGATTTCTGATTTTTTTTCAGAATATTTTACTTGTTTTAAAAGAGTATATGAAATTTCAATGATGTCCAAGTTTCACAATCAAAGTTCGACAACTCGGGCTCAGAAGAATTGAAAATGAATTGAATTACCTTTAAATATATGTAATAACCCATAAGTTTTAAAATTTAAAGAACGGATGAATTCATTAGATTTATTTACACTTACTGGAATAGAAAAATGATGCAAAAGTGTTATTAAAACCTTTTAATACATGTGCTTAATAATGTTACTATAATTTGTACCTTCTGTTATATATACTAGTATTGCACCTTTGTTTACCATGTTGTTCTAATGTAAATATGATCATACTTTTATTGCTTGTTAAAATGTTGTACTAACATACCCCGTGTGGGGGCTTTAGTGAAATAAAATTTCTTATGTCTTATGTTTTATGAATCAAAACGAATCATCGAACAATGAAGTAAAAATGTTTAGTTGTTTGGTCTCAAAAAGTTATGTTAATTAATGATGTCTTTACACTAAATCCATTGGATGTTGGATGTGTACTGATTGATATTTTAGTCTTAGACGATTTGTTTTATTAGTTGTTATTTGCTTTGAACTAGCTGTCAGTAACTTCGGGTACTCTCAGATCTGTACTTAGTGTCGTTTTGTTGTGGGGATGTATAAGTACCCTGCAACGTCCACTCTGTGTTTTTGTTAGATGTATTTCTGCTTTGCATCAATCTGATGAGTTAAGCCCAAATGAATTTTATAGTTTGTTCTTATGTTGTACTGTTACACCACTGTCCAAGGTTAGGGGAAGGGTTGGCGCCTTCAAACTAGTTTAGCCCAGCTACATTCTATATGTGCCTGTCCCAAGTCAGGAGCCTGTAATTTAGATGTTTTCGTTTATTGCTGTTTCTAATATTTGTTTTTCGTTTATTGTTTTGTGTAGTTTGTTCTCGTGTTGTGCCGTTGCACCATTGTCCCAGGTTAGGGGGAGGGTTTGGCGCCACTCCATCTGGTGGGCCGGGTTTTTTCGCTGAGTAGTCCTTCCCGTAGATGATTGCATTAACATGCTAACGGATTGCATCTGTCCTGATTTCTTTCTGGGTTGTCTCCCATAGTCTTTGACTTTCCGAGGTCACCCACAAGGCAGTGGGGCTATTTACCCATAACTTTGGGTTTGGTTTGCAGGCACCAGGGCATATCCACTCACCGGTGGGCCTAGCATGCCTTGCATCTAGGGACCAAACCTCCTCCGAGACCTTGTGGTTCTGCCTGAGGCCGTGATGTACCCAGTTTCCATCTGTCACCTCGGGGAGGATCCCATATCTGGGCCACATAGGTCTTACTGCATGAGAGGCTGTAACTGGCAAGAAAGACTTATGCATTCGGCTCTCCTTTTCACAGCAAGCTGCTAGCCAGTGAAGAATACTGAAAGCGAGAGTGACAAGCACAGACACTACAACACACATACAGGTGCGCATCACACAGTCATTTAACAGATTCAGATCTAGCGACTTTAATTTGTCCATAATTTGTTTTGACAAATTAATTGACTTTTTATTTAACACATTAATTTGAAGAGGACATTACATTGCCTTCTCTCAAAGCACGCTTACGGCTTATTCTAGCTCAAATTAAAATAATAAAAGTTTCAAGCAAGAAAACTGAGAATGAAAATGCCAACTACTTTTAAAATTAACTGTAAAAATTAATGTTAATAGATATAAGAAGATGTGGTATGAGTGCCAATGAGACAACTCTCCATCCAAGTCACAATTTGTAAAAGTAAACCATTATAGGTCAAAGTACGGCCTTCAACACGGAGCCTTGGCTCACACCGAACAGCAAGCTATATAGGGCCCCAAAAATGACTAGTGTAAAACAATTCAAACAGGAAAACCAACGGCCTAATCTATATAAAAAACGAGAAACGAGAAACACTTATGAACCACATCAGGCCATTTTTCTCTGTTCTTTATTGTATTGGCCAATTATTCTTTATTCTTTATATTTTAGCATCGTTCTTCTATTTATTATTATTGGTGCTCATTTTTCTCTGTTCTATTTTTCGGTCCATTGTTCTTTACTCCGTACGCCATCTCCATCCAGACCCTCAGCTATACTTCGAAGTTCACCTAGTGAGAAAAGACAAACTTTTTTCAGATATGGTCAATACATTAAAGAGGAACTTTTCCAAATAGAATCAAATGAAATGGTATTGGGTGTAGTTTAGAGTACAAAATAAAAAATATTTTGTATTTTAAAGTAATTGGTGTTCCTTAAAAAATAAATGAAGTTGGTGGTATAAAGATTTGGACTTGAAAGCTTTAAATAGGCAAATAATTCTGAAATAAATAATGAAGAAAAGCAATGCATGGTTAAAAAACTAAAAAGACATCACAAAATATCTTCCCACTCATACTAATTGAATATACAATAAAAAAAAGAGTCCTTTTAACTGAAAAAATAGGATATATAGCTTTGTACTTTTAAAAAGAAGATTTATTCTGAAATAAAAAATGCATGGTGGTTTTGGAAAGACGAAACGAGACACTGCAAATCTACCCACTCATGCTCATAAAAAAAGTTGATGCATTAAAGTACGTTTAACTTCAAAAACTATAAATTAATCTTTCAAAATCACATGAATAGGGCGCATGTCCGCCAATTTAACAACCGAAATCTTCTGGTCATGCATTCAAGCAATGGCAAAAAACATCATAAACATTGTTGTTGGAAGTCTTTCATTAGCGTGCAGAGAGAGTGATATTCGAATTACAGGAGGGTCCTCAATATACATCCCTATTCGGACCGGATGTCGCGGAGTATTCATGATTTTTTTTTTTTATCTTTATTATCGGTGTATTCATGATACATACCAAAACCCAAACAAACGCCAAGGGTTTAACTGCCGGACGGAAGAAGTCTCAATATTACAATATTGCTATACAAAGGTCAACTTCGATTAACATGATTGCCGTCTCAAATTTTGTTTTCAATCGATGAAAATATAATATGAACCGTAGTTAAGCTATTAAGTGAAGATTTCTGATTTTTTTCAGAATATTTTACTTGTTTTAAAAGAGTATATGAAATTTCAATGATGTCCAAATTTCACAATTAAAGCTCATAAAAACTGAAAATGAATTGAATTACCTTTAGATATATGTAATAACCCATATGTTTTAAAATTTAAAGAACGGATGAATACATTAGATTTATTTACATTTACTGGAATAGAAAAATGTTGCAAAAGTGTTATTAAAACCTTTTAATACATGTGCTTAATCATGTTACTACAATTTGTACCTTCTGTTATATATACTAGTATTGCACCTTTGTTTACCATGTTGTTCTAATGTAAATATGATCACACTTTTATTGCTTGTTAAAATGTTGTACTAACATACCCCGTGTGGGGGCTTTAGTGAAATAAAATTTCTTATGTCTTATGTTTTATGAATCAAAACGAATCATCAAACAATGAAGTAAAAATGTTTAGTTGTTTGGTCTCAAAAAGTTATGTTAATTAATGATGTCTTTACACTAAATCCATTGGATGTTGGATGTGTACTGATTGATATTTTAGTCTTAGACGATTTGTTTTATTAGTTGTTATTTGCTTTGAACTAGCTGTCAGTAACTTCGGGTACTCTCAGATCTGTACTTAGTGTCGTTTTGTTGTGGGGATGTAAAAGTACCCTGCCACGTCTACTCTGTGTTTTTGTTAGATGTATTTCTGCTTTGTATCAATCTGATGAGTTAAGCCCAAATGAATTTTATAGTTTGTTCTTATGTTGTACTGTTACACCACTGTCCCAGGTTAGGGGAAGGGTTGGCGCCTTCAAACTAGTTTAGCCCAGCTACATTATATATGTGCCTGTCCCAAGTCAGGAGCCTGTAATTTAGATGTTTTCGTTTATTGCTGTTTCTAATATTTGTTTTTCGTTTATTGTTTTGTGTAGTTTGTTCTCGTGTTGTGCCATTGCACCATTGTCCCAGGTTAGGGGGAGGGTTTGGCGCCAGCAAACTAGTTTAACCCTGCCACATTCTGTATGTGCCTATCCCAAGTCAGGAGCCTGTAATTCAGTGGTTGTCGTCTGCTGCTGTATTTCATATTTGTTTTTCCTTTATTATTTTGTACATAAATCAGACCGTAAGTTTTCTCGTTTGATTTGCTTTACATTTGTCATTTCGGGGCCTTTTATAGCCGACTATGCGGTATGTGTTTTAATCATTGTTGAAGGCCGTTCGGTGACCTTCAGTTGTTAATTTCTGTGTTATTTGGTCTCTTGTGGAGAGTTGTCTCATTGGCAATCATACCACATCTTCTTATTTTTATATGTGTATAAATTTGTAGAAGAACAGTGTGGTATCTATAAATAAATTAGAAGTTTCCTAATTTTTGTCAACCGGAAATACAAAATAAACGATATTTTTAATAAAAATATGTATTTTAAACTTATAGAAGTCTTTAACAACAGAGGTAATTGGGGGATAAATTGATCAACACTTTGTCTTTAACAACAGAGGTAATTTGGGGATAAATTGATCAACACTTTCATAAAATTGCATTTTACATTAAATTCTATGTTGTATTGTGATAATACAAATCATAAAGCAAACGTGAATTGTTCTTCAAATCCCCCTACCCGGTCGCTTAAAAATTTATTGATAAAGATTGAAAAATAAATGTCGGTACGCTGATTTTTTCCAGCTAAAACACAACTTAAACATCCGATATCTTCTATTTATACATGGAAATAATTTATACAAATTCAAATTGGACAATTGACCATATCATGTTTTTTTTTCTCTTTTCATGGCATTCTGAATTGTTTCACAGCCACCAGACCGTAAAATCTGAGGGTTTTTTTTTTAAACTGGAAGCCACCTTGCCTTCAAATTTCACATCTTCTTAGAAAATTTCATCACTTTATGAAATTATTCAGAATTGTAATGATTGTACATGTACCGATGTTCAACACTTCCGAGGTCTCGTAGATATGAGCCCATCCCCCCGCGCGGGATTTCACGGGTTCCTTCATAACAAATAATTGACATCGTAGATACAAATATTTTAATTTGGAAAATGATCAATTTTGTTAAAACCATTTTAATTCATAAAGAAAGTTCTCTGAAAATAAATGCATAAAATGCTGTGTATCGATCTGACGAGTCAAGCCCCTTTCAATTGATTGTTATAGTTACTTTGTTTTTAGGTTGTGCTGTTATACCACTGTCCCATATTTTTGAATGTTGAGCGCCTACAAACATGTTTAACTCCGCCACATTCTGTATGTAGCGGTCAGATTTGGGTGGGGTTGAGCGCCCACAAACATGTTTAACTCCGCCACATTCTGCCGGTCTCAAGTCAAGAGCCAGTAATTCAGTTGTTTATGTTCGTTGCTGTATACTTTTAAACGTATATATATATATATATCTATATGCGTGTGTAAGGGAGTGATTTTTATGGGGGGGGGGGGGGGGGGGGCTAGAATGAAATTTGAAAAAAAAGGCAGGACAGGAGTTTTGAGTAAAAAAAAAAGGCAGGATGAGCAACTTGGCAAATAAAAAAAAGGCAGGATGACAATTTATGTAAAAAAAGTCAGGATAAACTAATAAAAAAAGGCAGGACAGAGATTACAACTAAAAAAAAAATGCAGGAATAAATTTTTCATCCTAGCACCCCCCCCCCCCCCCCCCCCCCCCCCCTAATAATCAAATGGTAGCTCCCTAGTTCATTCATGTTCAAACTGATTTTTCTTTTCTTTGTATGTATACTTGATTAATTTGTTAGCTTTTTTTGATGTTGTCTAAATAATGTCTTAATATTGTATTACGCTCTTTGTGAGCCCATTTAATGGAAATAAAACATCTCCTTCTTCTTCTTCTATCATATTTGATTTCCGTTTGCTGTTTTTTACATAGATCGTTGGTTTTCTCGTTTAAATGGATTTACATTTTGTCATGTTAGGGTGTTTTGTAGCTTGCTATGCGGTATTGGTTTTGCTCATTGTTGAAGGCCGTATGATGACATAAAAATGATAACATCTTCGTCATTTGGTCTTTGGTTGATGGTAGTCTCATTGGCCATCGTACAAATCTTCCAAATTTATATAGTTTTTTTGATCGACAAGATATTTGCTGCGTTTGGTTTGCGTGCTTTTCAACAGAACTTATTTATATATTATACTTGAACGTTTTTCCCAAAATATCATTAAAAAAAAACTATTTTCAGGCGAATAACTTGTATCAGAGATTTACAATAGATGTTTCTATCGGACTCGTAATTCGAATAATATGAAGAGGAAACTATTGGGGTGATATCATAATAATTTTAACGAATGAATAAAGCCAAGTTTAATTTCATTTTCTGAATGGAACCATAGCTGTTATTTGAAACTTTGTTTAATCCAAACCGAAGTTTTTACATGCAAGGGTGAAGCGTTATTTCGTAGATTCGGTAATTTACAACATTCTGCTGTGAAAAAAACCTGCAACCATATTTTGGGGGTTTATTTAATCAGACTGAAGCCCGCCTCCGGGTGCGGAATTTTCTCACTGCGTTGAAAACCCATTGTCGGCCTTGGGCTGTTTTCTGCTCTTTGGTAGGGTTGTTGTCTCTTTGACACATTCCCCGTTTCCATTCTCAATTCTAGCTTTTTATCGACAACATTTTGATTAAGAAACATAATAAACCCTCTGTAGAGTTCATTCCTTAGTGATGTATATCTAAAATATTTAAAAGTGGAAAGGATATATTGTTGTTCACGCCATGTCTTTGGGGTAGATAATCTAGGAGAAAGGAATAGATATTTGAGTGAGTATCAATTATATCGAATCGAATGTCAGCCAATCAGACATCTTGGATTTTAGACCTTTACAAAGTTCTGGCAGATACTGCGTGAAGCTATTTTTATGGAGGTGGTCGAGTGCCCTGAGAGAATAACATATGTGCATGTACAATTGACTGACTATTTGGCAATTCCTTCATCTAAACATAACAAAATTCATGGACATTTAAAAAAAGATAATGATGAATTTCATGACACAGAACAAAACAGAAACAAAAACAAATAACGTTATCCCATGACCGCAAGAAAAAATCCCCGAGTAAATCGAGAATTTTTTTTTTTAAATGTTAGTTTGATTTTTTTGATTTTATCTCCTGAATGTAGATTTTAACAAGTGTTAAACACTTGTGATAGGTATCTTTACATCTCTTAGAAATATCATCCAATAGAAATTTATCCATAACAAGTATGTAGGCCAGTTTTCAACTTCCTCAATCTCTGCGTAAACTAATCGTAGTGGTAGGGAGATGTATTAAAATTGAAGGAAAGGTAAGGTTTATTTCATTGCAGTAAATATTTTCAGAAATCAAATATATATATTTCATGTACACTTTCACATAACGTTTCATCAGGTCAAGGTAATACAAGTATGCATGATGGCTTTACATTTATAACATATTGATACTTCAGTCTAATTTAATGTGTCAATCACAAATCACATGTCACCATTGAGATGTATATAACATTAGTGCCTATCAAGAGTTATAAACTTTTTTTAAATGGTATGAATTTTCCCATTGTTGCAGACCCTACGCTGACATATATTTGTTATCTTCTACGTCATTTGGTCTCTGGTGGAGAGTTGTCTCATTGGTAATCAGACCACAACTTCTTAGTTTTATATTAATTGCACATTATGTTAGGCTTTGTAAAATGTATTCTCCTCTTAATCTTTAGGACTTATGGTACTATTAGATAAATAGAAAAGTTTTTGTCTATGTGAATTTGGTTAAATTCCACAATGGTGTGTGCCTTATCTTGTGAGGATATCTGAACCTTGTTTTTGTTTTTGTTTGTCTTTTTGTCCACAGGAGCCGGATGTAGGTGGTCAGTTTTGTCAATTGTACAGTAAATTATTTTTGATAATTCTTATTGTCATGAATTTTACCATGGGCTATTTATTGTTGTTCCCAGATTAGACGGAAGTAACGGTATGTGATAAGTGTGTCTTGTGTACTGTCAAATATTTTCGTTAATTATAAAAGTTCCTTTTAAATTCTCATGAAATATACCATATGCGCTTTATTAATTATAGAAATAAGAAGATGTATTATGATTTAACTATCCAACAGTGACCAAATGACATAACAACTATAGGTCACCGTACGGCCTTCAACAATGAGCAAAACCCAAACCGCATAGTCAGCTATCAAAGGCCCCGAAATGACAAATATAAAACTATTCAAACGAAAAACTAATGATTTTTTTGTTCATGTTTTAGAGGAGTCGGGTATAGATGATAATGGTGTATTTAGGGGCGTAAGGAGGGGGTCTCATTCCGAATTCCCCCCCCCCAAAAATAAAGCATTCTTTCCCGAATCCCGAAACATTCATCATGTAGTACCGAATCCCGATAAGTGTAAATCCCGAATTACCGCGAAAATAAAGGCCCAATCCCGAATTCCCATATAAATAAAGGCATAATCCCGCCTTCCAAAAAAAGTTCCTTCCTCCCCTCTGTATTGTTCTGTCAATCATAGTTTGGGATTCTAATTATTCTTTTAATTAACATGAAGGTATACCATGTGATCTTTATAGCTTCTCCTTTCCCAGTGGAGCCGAGTGTAGATTGTAAGTGTCCCCTATTAAACAGTCAAATATTTTTTTATAATTCTATTGTCCTTTATAATTAACATGTCGTCTACCATAGGACCTTTATAGCTTCTCCTTTCCCCGTGGAGCCGAGTGTAGATGTTAAGTGTCCCCTATTAAACAGTCAAATATTTTTTTTAATTCTATTGTCCTTTATAATTAACATGTCGTTTACCATGGGATCTTTATAGCTTGTCCTTTCGCAGAGGAGCCGAGTGTAGATGGTAAGTGTCCCCTATTAAACAGTCAAATATTTTTTTTTATAATTCTATTGTCCTTTATAATTAACATGTCGTTTACCATGGGATCTTTATAGCTTCTCCTTTCCCAGTGGAGCCGAGTGTAGACGGTAAGTGGCCTCAATTAAACAGACAGATATTTTTTTATTATAAATTTATTGTACTTTTTAATTAACATGAAATATAACATGGGATCTTTATAGCTTGTCTTTTCCCAGTGGAACCGAGTGTAGATGGTTAGTGTCCCCTATTAAACACTTATAATTCTATCGTCCTTCTTAATGATCATGAAATATACCACGGGATTTTTATAGCTTCTCTTTTCCAAGTGGAGTCGTGTGTAGATGGTAAGTGTCCTGTATTAAACATTCAAATATTATAATTCTATTGTCCTTTTTTATAAACATGAAAAACAATTGCAATAATCCTGACTTGAGAAAATGGTGGGTTAAACCTGGTTTTATAGCTAGCTCAACCGCTCACTTGTATGAGCATTGATTAATGATGACGAAACCAATGTAGATTACTTTTGTGTACCGTTGTTTTTTTGTTGTTGTTTTTTTGTTGTTTTTTTTTTTCTCTATCAAATCTACAGGCCCTGATTATCACTTAAATGACATTACTTCTTGGAATGTGCTTCTGGTTCAGTAAAATGAATTTTACCGCATAAAGCAAATTGAACGTTGCAAACAACTTCGCATATTCATATTTAATTATACAATAAGTAGTTCTCACAAATATGATTACCGTCAAAAAAGAAAAAGTGGTGACAGCCTTTAGTTTTTGAGATACGAGCTATAGAAATGTATAGCTAGATAGTCCGAAAATACAAATTGTACATTTTGAAAATCACAACAAAGCGCCCTTTATTTCTACATTATAAGAACACATAGTTTGCTAAGTGATAAATAATTTAAAATGAATATAATTGTACGTCCGTCGTATCGGAACGGTTCCGTTACATCGCGTGATGTATAGTTCAATATTTGATGATGCCTTTTATAGTCTTAAACGTTTATGTATTACTTAGTGCAAGGAGCAAGTAAGAGCTTTATACATTGCATAAACACCATGCCTTTGTTGAATATTTGTATATACCTTCAAATTATACAATGCATATCATTTGTTATAAATGTTATTGTTTGTTTCTACCAATATATCATGCGATCTTGTCATTTGTGCTAATTTGGTCTTAAAATGAAAACTGTAAAAGGGGTAGATGAACAGTCGAAATGGTTTTGTTTTCATAGTAAGCCGTTGATAGTTAGTAGTATATTTTATCATGGTGTAATCCAATGGTATAAACAAATACTAAATTGATTGAATTAGAGTTAGTTTTATGCAACCTTGAGATTCTATTGATACAATTGACCTACTGTGTATTCATTTATTTTCGTGGGTACCAATTTTCGTGCATTGAGGAAAATTTGTATTTTCTTGGATATTTGATTTCTTGATTTATTCAAAAATCTGCATATAATCATACAGCAAATTTGTAATTCGTTGAAAATTTAAATTCGTAGTTTCCCTGTTCCCACGAAATCCACGGAAATTGGTATCCAACGAATAATAATGAATCCACAGTACTACAAACTCGGTTTGTAGTTTCCCATTCCTCTCTCGGGTTAAATTTAAAATTTAAATTTTAAAAAAGATGTATAGATGTAATACGTTAATTACCTAAGAAAAACACAATTATAACACTTTGTGTTTAAACCGTCTCCACATAGTATTTGCTCCTACAAAACAATGAGCCTGTTATCATGTTGTCTGTTGTTGCTGTTTGCAATTTTTTTTTTTTTTTTTTTTTTTTTTTGTATCGTTTGTACATTTTTGCACACCGAAGCCTTTAACGGTTTGTGTTCTATTTATTGTTTAAAGTTGTTTGTTAGTTCTAATCTTTGTACATTTGTTTGCAGTTTCCTAACTGGTGATCATATTGCACCAATCAATCATACTTTCGAGCTTAGATTGCTTGATGTACTTATACAAAATTCCACTTAAAAACATGTCTGACAAACAGAATTTCTTAGTGAAGATAAAAGATAACCTTTTATATGGTACAAAACGAACACACACACAAAATACATACTAGGTGCATTACAATGAGGCAACTCTCCATCCAAGTCACAATTTGTAAAAGTTAACCATTATAGGTCAAAGTACGGCCTTCAACACGGAGCCTTGGCTCACACCGAACACCAAGCTATAAAGGGCCCCAAAAATGACTAGTGTAAAACCATTCAAACAGGAAAAACAACGGTCTAATCTATATAAAAAACGAGAAACGAGTAACATTTATGAACCACATCAACAAACGACAACCACTGAACATCAGGTTCATGACTTAGGACAGGTTCAAACAAATGCAGCTGGTTTAAACGTTTTAATAGGCGCCAACCTTCACCCTATCTGAAACAATAGTGTAACATCACGACATAGAAAGACACACTATAAAATATCAATTGAAATGGCTTAACTCAATCAAAAGACATATTAACAAAAACAAGTGAACATACACTGAACGAATAAATATGATCTATGACACAATGTAAATACAAAATTAATAAAACAAGGGGGTTAGATGTTTAACAATATCAGAAAGACAACCATAACCTTGGACAAAATGCCGCCAAATAAAATAACGTACACAGGTAAATAAAAATAGTTTTGTTGTAAGATATACATGGAGTACGGAAAAAATTTTAACAAAATAAATAACTTTGTTGTTCCTAGTACGAGAACAAAAGTGAAATTTTATCGTCATACTAAACACTTATCAAAGGTGGTATATATTAAAAATAGTGAGACTAGATATAACACTGAATAAGTAAACATTAAATAACAAAAATTCATTACAAATTGTATAAAAAGGTCAAATTAACACGAAAGTACGATTTGAGAGTACTCGCAGTTACTGAAAGCTATTTAAAAGCCATAAACAATTAATAATAAAAAACATGCATCAGAGACTAAAATAAACTAAAACACATCCCCGGGATTTAGTGTTTTGACGTCATGGACAGTCAAAGAAGACATGACTTGTGCAATGCCAAAATAAAAGTATTGACAGGCAGTGGGATAGTTAGGAGTTAACCTGTTAATAAATATGTATAATGTAATATATAGATAGAGTAATCTCTATATAGAAAATGAACGTGGATGTGTATTTATACATCCCAAAAAAACGTTTGAAAAGAATACAAATTTAGTTATGTTTTAATCTGCTGATTACAAAATCAATATGTGTGCCAATGTAAACTATATTCAAAGATCTAATTACAACATTGGTAAGATAACCTTTACTAATAAGTTTGAGTACACTAGATACATGTATATAAAGTTATATTTCGAACTCAGCTTTATATAACTAACGTTGTGTTTCTATTTCCTTTTAAGTACATTTATAAAACTGTTTACATTGAAAATAAGTAACTTTTGATCGTTTTTGTTTTAATATGAACACAATGATATATTCCAAGAACAAGTACTTTACAATACTTGTGTAAGGAAGGTTTTTCTCGTTGTTTCAATTTCGCTTTAGCAATGTGTCGGAAATCACTTATCATTTCGAGCGTGTTAAATCTGTTTAATGATGTGTGAGTAAGATTGTCTTCATGATATAAAATGTCCATCGTCATCGGAGATTGCAGTTTTAATATATGCATTCATATGAATGTATGACTGTGGTTATCATAAAACATGGGTTTTTATTCGGTTGAATAAATAAAGACCGAGCCGCATTAATAAATAACGGTCTTCTTTTCTTTTTATTAAGTTGGATTTTTCATGAATATATATGGTAAACGTTGTCAAATTTTCGCCACAGGTTTTCATCGGTTGCTGTCTGAAATAACTGATGTAGTAATAATAAAGAAATTGATTTCCTGTTTTTGGATTCTTTCACATTGAATCGATCCTTGGCCTTGGCCTTCCATAGAATACCTTACGGCGTGGGGTTTTCTCATTAATGAGTGCCATACAGTGACATGACATTAATTACATCTATCCAAGTTGGACTTAACATAATGTCTCATTGACAATCACACCATATTTGTTTATCAAAAACATAAAATACGCCACTGTCAGATGATGAATCTATTGTAATCATACGTCCAATAAATGAATGAACACATACAGGTATTATATATTTGCCCATGCACTATTTACAATTTGATAAAGTATTAAAACACTTTACCTTAACTGAGAAATTTAGTTTGCATGACCATGATGACCTAATAAGAATCTTATAGGTTGCACTTTGTAAATACAGCTGTTTCACAAGCCACGCCTCTTTTAGGGAGATATAACAGTCATAGATATTTTGTGTTGTTTACGTACTGGTTCCCATATATGATCTCTATGTTTCTTCTCATAAGAGATTTCCAATAAAATGACTTTACTCGACACAACCGACCTAACTCAACGTATATCGTCCTATTGCATCGAAGCATGACGGAGGGGAGCATACACTGCATGCATATTTTGCTCTTTGAACACGCATTTTTTGCTGATATAGACTTAATGTAAAAATCAACCCCAACTAATTTTTTTAATCTTTAAATATTTTGTTATTAAATTTTTAATGATTTTATTGACAAACAAATTTTTAATGGAATAAGTAAGCTAGCAACTTGTAATCAAATACACCCATCATTTCTTGTCATTTCACTTGACCCATATTTCAGTTCTTCACAACATATGAATTTAAAAAACTACCAAGTAAATATTTAGCATGAAAATATATAAATAATGAAATCCGAAGCGAGAAGGTTATCTCTTTTTTTGTTTTTATAAGTTTTAACGTTTGAAAAGTGGATTCCAACACACCCGAATGTAAAAGGTGTACGCGACTAACTTTGAAAAAAAATATTTTTCTATAATTTAATTCAAGATAATTTGACGTGGGCAGAAATTCATATCATTGATACATTTATCAAAAAGTGCTTTTTAGTCTTTAACTATAATAATGCATGGGACGAGGTTTTGATCATGTATACCTAAACGTGCATTCGCAGATACAGGGGTAGAGGGCGTACTCCCCCCTTTCGATTGCCAAGTAATTTTGAACATCTCACATTTTCCACGTTATCTATATACAAATGTTTAGTATAAAATCGTCCAATATTTTTTCGCGTAACTTCGCTCGGCAGTATAAATTCAATTATCGGGAACTACGCCCTCTTTCAAATATCTTGGATCCGGCTATAACCACAAATTGTACAGTGATCGGGAAGGACGTGCGCCTTGCGCCAGTTGCGCTTATTGACCAGAAATGGCGCAAAAAGTGACAATTGTAAGCGCCCGCGTGGCGCATGATATTTTTCACTTCGTTTTGAAACGTTGAGATATCGTCAAATGGATTTCCGATCGTATTTCGTGCCGCCATGTGTGAGTACACAACTGTGTAGTGCTTCAATGATAGGAACACCTATATATTTTTGGGGCGTCTCGGGTGTTTTCCAATGGTAATAATTGCAACATGCGGTATGACTGATTACCCAAAAAACGTAATTAACCATCATTCATGATATAATTTTTTATAAACAACTTTAAATTTGTGAATATTGGCTAGTACAGGCGAGAATTCTTCTCTAATTATAATGTTTTAATTAAGCTTGCTATTATTTCGATTGAAAAACCCAAAAGCCTTTTTATGATTAGTATAGTATTTGTCTCCATAAAAGGGGCTTAACTGTCCTTGTCAATTGTTTTGGTCTTTGGCTCGTTTTGACATCTTGTAAACATGCCTTCAGCGAATTGTTGTTGTTTCTTATCAATTAACGTTGCTCTCTTTTGTTATTCTTGTCATCGTGATGAAGTAATAATAATACAAGTTCAGAGGAAATGCCAGAAACGTCCTCTAATACGGAACGTCTGGAATAAGTATGGTATCGACGAAGACCCAAATTTAATGTAAAAAAAAAACATGAACATGAACAAGGGAACAGTACCAGTTTTAACATTGTAAATAAAGGTTTTCGTAAATATTGCCCAGTTTGGAAGAAGTTATTGTATATTCATTGAAATAGAAATTACAAATCACAGAAACAATATCCATGATATTAATTAGAATCATACTAGTAGGTACAGTGAAATATACCCTTTTTTTTTTATTGTAAACGAATGGCCCACTCATTTGACAACATGGCCCATTAATTCTAAAAATGGCCCATTAATTCTAAAAATGGCCCATTGAATTTATTTTTGGGGAGCCCTGGGCCCATAGAGAAAAAATCCTTCCAGATCACTGATTGTATAGCACCAAAAAAAAATAAATGATTGTCGTTTGACTTTGATAAATACGTTTTAAAAATAACAATGTTTGAACATTAGACATCTCGCACGAGATTTAGAAGTTTAAGACTACATACTGAATTGGATTTTTTCCTGGATTTAGAGCTCACTTAACACGGAAATGTGATACTGGCGTGTAATCTAATGTACACATATTCTTGTTTCTGATGTTTCTTTTAATATAAATATTCATTTATTTAGTTATATATAATCCCAATAACTAATAATTATGTATCTTTTACTGATAAATTATCATTACATTTTATAGAAACTACATATAATCTGCTATACAGTTATGAACACTAATGGTCCTACAGACACTCTGTGCTTTTGAAATGACACAAGGTCTTGCTTTTCTAGAGTGTTTATGTACTCTTTTACTTAATTTGCGATATGTACAAAAAAGAAGATGTAGTATTATTACCAATGAGACAATTCTTCACAAGAGACCAAATGACACAGAAATTAACAACTATAGGCCACTGTACGACCTTCAACAATGAGCAAAGCCCATACCGAATAGTCAGCTATAAGAGGCCACAAAATGACAAATGTAAAACAACAAAAACGATAAAACTAACGGCCTAATTAATGTACAAAAAAATGAACGAAAGCACAGCAACAAATGATAACCACTGAATTACAGGCTCCTTACTTGACACTCACATCCATACATAATGTGGCGGGGTTAAACATGTTAACGGGCCTGGTGTAACAGTACGAAATAATTGATTAATATTCTATAGACTGCATAATTATTCTGTATTTATTAGTTGTAGTTGTTTTTAAGATAGTGTTCAGTAGCTGTGAATACTCTAAGATCGGTACATGGAGTTTATTTTGAAATACTAGTAATTGCTGTTTTTGTACTTCGTTTTAGTCGGACGAGTCAATCGCTTTCTTACTGTTTTAATTATGAGTAGACATGATCATTTGATAAACATACTTCTATGATCTCTATTGGCTTTAACTTGGACATTTATAAAAATTATGTAGCAAAGAGATGCATGCATAAAATAAGTTCTCGACATAAATTGGCTAAAATATCAGATAAGAATTTAGCCTCAAGCTATAAAACTTACAAGCTATAATTAATGCGACGAAGATTAAGCCTCAAACTATAATACTTATGATGATGATGATGATGATACTGATGTATTCCATATTTAATAAAAACCTGTTCATATATTTATGCTTTAAGTGCATATAAAGTGCATATACTATTATTCTAGCAACACTTGTTTTGTTTTGATATCACTTTTTGTTGCATAATTTGTTTGATTTTTCTCCTTGTTTCTTTGTATCAAAAAGCTTAGTTTTTATTGTAAAATGGTGTTCCACAGCTTCCATTATCCTTGTGACTTGCTATTGTACTGATATCCAGTAGGCATGCAGTTAATATTCTAAATAGTAAAAAGTATTTTTTAACAAGTAGAGATTACCCCGTTTTGATCCAGACTTCCTTACCACTAGCATATACGATACATACACTGACAAAATATTGTACCCGCACTCATATTACAATCATCCTGTCTGTCCGTCCGCCAGTCTGTCCGTTCAACAAATATTTTTAATTTTCTCTTCAAAACCATTAGTATGCTTAGCATGCATTCTTTTGTCGATTTATTCCTTACACTCCTGAGGTCAAACTATCAAACAGAGTCCAAATGGTGTGAATTACGACTACAGTGGCTCGTGCTGTCGTCAGCAATAAGCAAATACTCATACCGTATTATCAGATACTAGTATATAAGGCATTGACTTTGAAAAATGTAAACTTTTCAAACGAAAATAAACATTTTTACAAGAGTAAAATTAACACAAAAATGACAGAAAGTAACCAACGACATCCACTGAATTGAAAGCATCTGACTTGGGAAAGCCAATATAAAATTTGGCCTGATTAAACGCGTTTACCAGCGCTCGACACTCTGGTGTAACAGCACAATATAAGAAAAAAACCCTGTAAAATTCAGTTGGAAATAGCTCAACTAATCAATATTGAATTAAGCCCAAAACAATCACATTTTTGTGATGAAAGACACAGAATACCGATCTTCAAGTACTCCCAGGTACCGAAAGCTTATTCTTAAATGTTAAATTACCTGAGAATATTAAACGTATTTAGTTAAAAAAAAAATAATAAGGAGATATGGCATAATTGCCAATAAGAAATGAAGTTGATGTAAGCAATGATAGGCAACCGTACGGCCTTCATCAATGAGAAAAATCCATACCGTATAGTCGACTATAAATGGAACCAACTTGAAAAATATGAAACAATTCAATTGAGAAAACTACCGGCCTGATTTAAAACAAAACAAGTTACGAAAAACAAATATAACAGATATGAACCAACGACAACAAGTGAACCACAGGCTCCTGACATGGGACAGACACATAAAGAATGAGTGCTCAACCCCCACCCCCTAAGCCTTGGACAGTAGTGCAACAGCACGACCTAAGAACAACCTGTAAAAACCTTCCTTCAGAGAGCTTGGTTTACACATATATACATATTCAAAGTAATTATTGATATAAAATGTGTTTTCAGCCGTATATCACCTTCAGTGGTGATCCTATGCATGGATATGTCGTAGAGTTTAACTTTTATATATAAATATATACCTCTAATGCGAGACAAAAATTGAAACTAAACATTTTTGCTTAACTCAATCAATATGTGATACTTTTAGAATCCACTTCTAGTTGGATTAGTAAGAGTTGTCTTAATCCAAAAACAACTATGACAATATCAAGCCTTACTTATTAAAAGTACGTGTTAAAAAGAAAATTACTGTAAAGACTGAAGTGGCAATATAGTTGTCTTAAAAGTGTAACAAGTATATAAATTGGCATTTTCGTCCACTTTTAATCAGAGATACCTGGGACAGGACATTTTTTTAGCCAATTACTATGAACTATTAATTGATATTTTACTATCCACAGCGGTCAATTTTTATATGCAGATTAGTCATCAATTGCTAATAAATCACACCTTCCAAATTACAATCTATATAACGAATTGGTGTACACATTTATTTACATATATCATTATATTATTAATTACAAAATTCTTCTTTTTTAATGTTAGCTGACTTTTATTTGAAAGAAAAGTGTATGTCAACTATTAAAATTTAAAGAAGTACAGGACATGTATTAATTATTTTTAAATATACACATCCCTTTGTCGAACGTTTTCCCTTGGGAAAAAAATCGGAGATTGTAAATAAACAAGATTAACTGCAGAAGAAGATATTGTTTAAAATGATGCTTAATAAAGTATGATGCAATCCCAGTTATCAACTTTAACAGAGACAAATTCTGACTTACATTTTGAATTCGATATTTCTGAAATTGCTTGAAAAATCTCTGTCATATAATAAATACCCTAGGAAATTAAATATTATAAAACATTAAGAGACGAAAAGAAAAAGGGACACCAATCTGATAACGACAAATAAAAGCATGTCAAATATTAAATAATAAAAGGTTCATTAGCAAAGTATATCGAAAACAAAGTCATGGTCAAAACCATGAAAGACAACTCCAATCAATCGTATGATAGGTAAAGATACGTGTATATACGTGGTCTTATGACAGTGAAGTTTTGGCGGGAATCTCAATAATCACGTGATATATAAATATCATGATTTCTTTCGTTTTTCATCATCTTAGAAATACTTGATGTTGATAAAATTTATCCTGAATGGGTTTTATAGTTTAGGAATACTTAGTTAAAACTTGAATGACGCATTTAACAAAATTAATAGGTTAGCAATAACCGGTCCCGTTACGTGCGTACGTCGAGTTAGGTAAGTATGTCATTTTATTGGAAATCTCTATAGAAACATAACTTGGGAATGTTAACAGTATAAATACACATGGATAGCGGCGAAATTGAACTCTGAGTAAGACCCAAAGTGCAGGGAGGGGTAGGACCAAATTTTAGTATAAGTTAAACTCTTAAAAGTTCAGTGAAAATATGCCGCACAGCCCTATGTTTTGACCTTTGAAAAAATAGTAGTGCATATCAAATTTCCATTCTAGGATATAATTTTTTACGAAACTTCATATTAAAATAGGGCTGGCACAGTTTTAGCCGTTAAGGGAGTTCCTATGGGAAATTGCATTGTCTATATTTACAGGAGTACAACCTATAAATATCACTATAGTGATATATCTACTTTATCTTTGATCTAAATCTCAACTGGTTCACCGATACGATGTGTTTCTGTCACATCTCACGTGTAACTTGCGATCACGGTATTTAGATACTAAAAGGAATATTCGTCTGATCTGTATTATATTCGCGATTGTTAATCTATGACGTATTGTGTAAGTTCTCATGGCGGTCAATGCATACATCGAAAAACACGCTTAATATATTTCTTTCTCCCTACATTGTTGTAAACGTTTTTATGTTCAAAGAACTTATCAGGTATCAAACGAAAAAAATACAAAAATTTATGGACCTGTTTTATGTAATCACCAAACATACTCATATATTTTATGATGGTATAATACTAAACCCCTAACAGGAGGGATTCTGCTTGATATTCATATGATGAAGACATAGTCTTTCAATCAGTTTAATTGAGGTCTGGAGCTGGCATGTCAGTAACTGCTAATACTCCTTTGTTAATTTATGTATCATTGTCATTTTGTTAAGTTTCTTTTGTTACCTATTCTGACATCGGACTCGGACTTCTTTTACTCTGAGTTTTACTGTGCGTATTGTTGTGTGTTTGTTTTTTCTACATTGGCTAGAGGTATAGGGGGAGGGTTGAGATCTCAAAAAACATGTTTAACTCCGTCGTATTTTTGCGCCTGTCCCAAGTCAGGAGACTCTGGCGTTTGTTAGTCTTGTATGATTTTTAATTTTAGTTTCTTTTATATATTTCGGAGTTTAGTAAGACGTCCATTATCACTGAACTAGTATACATTTTTGTTTAGGGGCCAGCTGAAGCACGCCTCAGGGTGCGGGATTTTCTCGCTGCATTGAAGACCCATTGGTGGCCTTCGGCTGTTGTCTGCTCTTTGGTCGGGTTGTTGTCTCTTTGACACATTCCCCATTTCCATTCTCAATTTTATGTATACAAAATTTTAAATTGAGTGAAAATTCGAACTATGATTCACTTAAGTAATTTTTCGATTTCCACGTAAGCACATTTGTACAAGTTTAGTGTTTAACAATTATGATAACTCACGTATAAATAAAATTTATGAAGTGATATTTTTCATTTTTGTCGATCTCTTTGTTTTAATATAAACTCAATTAGATATATTCAGAACAAGGACTGTGCAATCCATCCGGAGGTTTTTCAGTCTTTGTTTTATTATAACCCTTTATCAGAAAAGTTATACCAACAAAGTATTTTTTAACGTGTCAATCGCATATAATTCCCCATCAAAAACAGCATATTTCGAAAACGTACATTTCGTTAGTAGTTTTTCTGTCATTGTTTCTTTAAGCTCCAACTTTAAGTAGAAGAAGCCCAGAGTCAAATCGTGTTGTTTTATTCATGGAATTTGGTGTTGATGGCACACTGTTGCAAGTCTCTTTTATTTAGAGGTTAGTAAATTGTACATATTCCCTATATCCGTATTTATTTTGTAGCGGCTAATTTAATTTTGATGCAGTAGCTTGATGCACAAAAGTAAATATATAGAGAGAAGAGAGTATCCTTTTCTAAATGTTAATATGTTTCTGTCTGCTCATAAAGTTTGACTTAGTTAGTATAACTGACTGACTGCATTGACCAAACCTCTTTCGGGACATGCTAAAGATGCTTCAATCCGCATTATTTGGATTCCATTTAGTACTTGTCGCATTGGCAATCATAACACATAACATATCCTTGTTTTATATAAACACTTAAAATAATACGTTGTATAAAGTAACTGAAAGTAACGAACTCTATATCTTATATAGCTTAGTTGGTCGAGCGGTCGAAATTTAGAAACCAAGTCTTGCATCTGGACTGACTATATATTATCTGATAATTGGTATACTATTTTATATATTGATAAGTGATATAAAACTTTGAATTCATTATGGATGTGAAGTTAGCAGCCGGTTCGATATTCGATATTCGATATTAAATATCCAACCGGCTGCTAGCAGTCGGTTCGATATGCAAATTTAGTTGAAAATTATAAAAAAAATATAATATTTGATAGCATTAAAAGCATGATTTTCATTGTTGAAAGGAGTCAAAAGATACGTAGGAAATCGTTTTATGACCCCTTCAAGTTGTCTTAAACTCTCGTTGTCTTCGAATATAAACCCTTATCAATTTTAATGCTTATGTAAGTTGCATATTTGTCTTAATGTTATATAAAAAATAATAATAAAAATACATCAAAACTGTAATTTTATATCTAAAATTTCTTTAAACAAAAACCGATCACACTAGAAACATTTAGAAATATAAATAGAAATATATATGGAAAGCCCAAAAAAGAAATATATAGCGAAAACCTACCTGAGACCGCTTAAATGACGGTGAGACCCCCCTGTTCTTTCAATGTCCACGAACTCATAGACTCTGTATATATAAAGATTGTATCAAAAGGATTTCCCAGAATAATGTCATCTTCGATATCTATGGAGGGCTTAGATTGTCATTTTTCAGCTAAAAATTGTCAAAATTTCAGGACAAAGGGCACAGGGCAATGGTGAGAGCCCCCTGATCTCTCAATATGCCTAATATTAAGCAGACAGTTAGTTAATAGGAAGAAACAAACGCAACTAAAAGGAATTTGGGTACACTTACTGTCTTCTATGTTTACGAAGGGCCCAAAGTGCCAGTTTGATATTCAAAATATTTAGCGAAAACCTACCTGAGACCGCTTAAATGACGGTGAGACCCCCCTGTTCTTTTAATGTCCATAAAAATTCGACGAATTGATAGACTCTGTATATATAAAGATTGTATCAAAAGGATTTCCCAGAATAATGTCATCTTCGATATCTATGGAGGGCTTAGATTGTCATTTTTCAGCTAAAAATTGTCAAAATTTCAGGACAAAGGGCACAGGGAAATGATGAGAGCCCCCTGGTCTCTCAATCTGCCTAATTATTAAGCAGACAGTTAGTTAATTGGTAGAAACAAACGCGACTAAAAGGAATTTGGGTACACTTACTGTCTTCTATGTTTACGGAGGGCCCAAAGTGCCGTTTTGATATTCAAAATATTTAGCGAAAACCTACCTGAGACCGCTTAAATGACGGTGAGACCCCCCTGTTCTTTTAATGTCCATAAAATTCAACTAAATAATAAACTCTGTATATATATATAAAGGTTGTATCAGAAGGATTTCCCAGAATTATGTCATCTTCGATATCTATGGAGGGCTTAGATTGTCATTTTTCAGCTAAAAATTGTCAAAATTCCATGACAAAGGGCACAAGGCAATGATGAGAGCCCCTGATCTCTCAATCTGCCTAATATTAAGCAGACAGTTAGTTAATAGGTAGAAACAAACTCGACGAAAAGGAATTTGGGTACACTTACTGTCTTCTATGTTTACGGAGAACCAAAGTGCCGGTTTGATATTCAAAATATTTAGCGAAAACCTACCTGAGACCGCTTAAATGACGGTGAGACCCCTCTGTTCTTTCAATGTCCATAAAAATTCGACGAATTCATAGAATAATGTCATCTTCGATATCTACGGAGGGTTTAGATTGTCATTTTATCAAGGGGGGGGGGCTCTCATCGTCATTTCAGCGGTCTCCGGTAGGTTTACACTATATATTTTGAATATCAAACTGCCACTTTGGGCCCTCCGTAAATATAGTAGACAGGAAGTTTACCCAAATTCCTTTTAGTCACATTTGTATCTACCTATTAACTAAATGTCTGCATAATATTAGAAAGATTGAGAGATCAGGGGGATCTCACCATTGCCCTGTGCCCTTTGTCCTGAAATTTTGACAATTTTTAGCTGAAAAGTGACAATCTAAGCCCTCCGTAGATATCGAAGATGACATTATTCTGGGAAATCCTTCTGATACAATCTTTATATATACAGAGTCTATGATTTAGTTGAATTTTATGGACATTGAAAGACCAGGGGGGTCTCACCCTCATTTAAGCGGTCTCAGGTAGGTTTACACTATATATTTCTTTTTTTGGGCTTTCCATAAATATTTCTATTTATATTTCTAAATTTTTCTAGAGTAATCGGTTTTTGTTTTTGTTTTAAGAAATATCATATATAAAATTACATCTTTGAAGTCGTTTTTTTGATAAAAATCTACATTACATAAAGACAAATATGCAACTTTCAAAAGGGTTTATATTGAATTTATGACAACTTGAAGGACTGATAAAATACGTAAAAGGTCATTAAAAGATTTTTTACGTATTTTATCAGTCCTCTTAACTATGAAAATCATACTTTTAATGTTATCAAGTATTTAATTTTTTTATGATTTTCAACTAAATATGAATATCGAACCGACTGCTAGCAGCCGGTTGAATATTGAATATCGAGTATCGAATAACGAACCGGCTGCTAACTTGACATACATGAATTCATTGCATAAGAAAATTAATCCATAATCAAATGTATATAACATATCTTTTTTTATAGGCATTATGAACGGAAACTTCGGAAACCAAGACAATGACGACGATGGATGTTTAATTGAAATGACGAAACTAACATACTGGGAAAAATACGGTGTAAAACGTTTTCCGTACCCTGAAAGACGTAAATATACACCTTGTCTTAACCAATCATCAGATGGAGGGATGATTATCTCAAATGACGTTTTCGGACTGACCATAAGACAGTTTGAACGAATGTATACAGCTTGTTTAGAAAGAAGAAAAACACAAGAACAGTGGATACTTAACCTTAGATACCCTGATAAATCTTCAAATGACTATCTGGAATACTTACAGAATTGTACAGACTGTACTAAAGGTAATAACTTTGTAATGTTCATTTTTAAAACTGTAGACGATGACAAGTGTGTACTATATTTTAATGTAATACAAATGGGGAAAAGTAGTGTTAAAAACAGAAAACTTACACCATATACCAAGAACAGACAACACCATGGGCAAAGGAAGAAATCAAAAAGATACAAAAAATGTTAACAAAATACTACACAGGTATGTAATGAATGGGAAGCACGAATCTCATCGGGTTAAACCCAAGTGCTTCAGAATGTAACATTTTTTGCTCTACTCAAACTTATTGTACCACGGCATGAACCTCTCGGTAATTAGTCCCTTCTGGTTATTCATAATCGAGGACGAGTGGCATGAACTAAAATAATAAAAAAAATATGTCGGTAAGGTCAAATTCGTATTACTCGTTGAAATGTCTTCCTTAAACGAAGAAAACTTAATGTCAATTTCAGTAAAAACAACCCAACGATTGGCGTACATAATATATAAAGGTATACGATGTATCATTGGATTATACTTACTTTTGTCATGTATAAGGTTATCAAAAATGTATACATCAACTCACAACAATTAAGTAAAGTGCAATACAATTTAGGCGTACATAATATATAAAGGTATACGATGTATCAATAGGATTATACTTACTTTTGTCATATATAGGGTTATCAAAAATGTATACATCAACTCACAACAATTAAGTAAAGTGCAATACAATTCTAGTGATTAGTTAAATCAATCTAAATCAGTCGATAGGGTAAACATCGCCTGCTATGCATGCATCACCAGCCAAATTCACAGTCAGTAAAAATGGCAAACAATCAGTTAAACAACAGATCAGACGACTTTATCGACATCTGAAGATCTAAGACCGCGAAAAAAATGTCGCTAGCGAGTTTAGACACCGACACATCGTATCGATCAACCAATTCGTGATGGTGACCTTAAAACTTGTATTGTCCATTTCAGTCGTTCTTTCTCATAACTCTGTTGCAGCAGTTTTTGTGTAAGGAGCACGCCCCAGTTAATAAAAACGCACAGTGTAAACATGCACGGGCGTGGCGTATTAACCAAGATATATAAACGCCATACGACGGAGAAAAGGGTATATTACTGCTGAGTGATGGGAAGTTGACATTATGAAAGTTGAAATTGTCACGTTTGTTATAGATTCTAGTTTGAAATCGTCTATCGGGGTCAATATCGAGGAAAGATCAGGATATGTAGCAGAAATTCTACTTTCGATGTTATCCTTTATATCAAGTTATAAGCTTTATGTACGTCCCGTTAGAATAAACTGTCATGGCGACTTGATCTTACAATATATATATTTTTAATATATGTGTCAATATTGAGGAAAAGATCAAGATATGAAATTTGATACAATAAGAATAATAAGTGACTAAACAATAGATTTTTTATGGTCATATTTTGAGCAATAGGCCAATGGTACCACGCGGATATAATGGTTAACATGATTAATGTTGTTCCAGTGGTTGTAAATTGTCAATAACGATTACTGGCTTATTGTCCCCCGCGTAACGCGTTGCGGGGGACATTGAAATACCGGGCGTCCGTCCGTCCGTGTGTCCGTCCGTCTTGTTAGCGCTCTCACAGGTACAATTCTTGCCAGATTTTTATAAAACTTATACTATAGATTAATATCAGCAAAATCTCGGACAAGTTCTATAATGGTAGACGATCAACATTTTTTTTAAAAGAGTTATGACCCTTGGAAATATTAAATTTATGGAAAATGGCCTCGTTAGCGCTCTCACGGGTACAATTCTTGCCAGATTTTTATAAAACTTATACTATAGGTTAATATCAGCAATATCTCGGACAAGTTCTATAATGGTAGACGATCAACTTTTTTTTAAAAGAGTTAATGCCCTTGGAAATACTTAATTTATGGAAAATGGCCTCGTTAGCGCTCTCATTGGTACAATTCTTGCCATATTTTTATAAAAATTATACTATAGGTTAATATCAGCAATATCTCGGACAAGTTCTGTAATGGTGGAAGATCGACTTTTTTTAAAAGAGTTATGACCCTTGGAAATATCAAATTTATGGAAATGGCCTCGTTAGCGCTCTCATGGGTACAATTTTTTTATAAAACTAATAGTATACTATAAGTAATGCCCTTGAAGGTCTGCTTGAAATATTTAGTATACAATAATAAAAACTTTTTTGTCCCCCGTGCACGCTTTTTATTTATAAATTGCTTTAAAGAACAACAAAAAAAAAGTGGTTTTTTTTTAAGTTATTGCCCCTGGATAGATAAAATATGTGCAGCGCGGGGGACATTGGAACTCTGTTCTTTTATTAAATGTACAATGCTTGACGAAAATTTCTGAAAAATTTCGAGGGGATAACTTTTTATGTATGGAACGGTGAAATGATAAACAAGTAAATATATATTTTTTTTATAGTTCACTTGTTTGGGCCCGTAAATGACCCGAATGAAAAATACTTATACGAACACCTAGTAAAAACAGTTGGTACTGAAATAGATATAAGAAATAGACAACGACTATTTATCATACAGGATATGATATATAATGCTAGGATCACTCATCGTGCACAACACACACGAATATCAAGTGGAAGCTTGGCAGAAGGACTGGATTTACCAGGCAGCGATCTTGATATAATGGCCGTAATGAACAACGTAGACGTTAAACAGAATGTAAGGAATATTAAACATCCAATACAGAGTACTACACTTGTTATGGAGACAGATATTGATCATCCTGGTTTTACTAGACTAAGATTGATAGCAGCAGGGGAAGTAGAACTTAAATACTTTGAAAGTACTCGAAAAGGTTTATATTTATCTCTGAATGGTTTTTTGACTTACATACAGCAATGCAGTCCCCATATTAATCTGTGTTCACACGGGCCTTGTCTATCAGACAAAAATCAGTTTGCCGATTTGGCAGTATGTCTACGGAGTAAATTTCTACCTATTAACGCAATTCCCTGGGCATCCCGTCATCGACGACAATGGCCCCCTAATTTCGTAATTGACAGGGTTGTAAATTACGGATGTTTGTTAGTACCTATAGGACCAAGGACTGTGTCAGAGAACAACACATTATGGAGATTGTCTTTTTCTGTGGCAGAAAAGCTACTTGTACATTCGTTTAATTTCACCCAACTATTATGTTACGTTCTACTCAAATTAACATTAAAGCGTATCGTTAACACAATCAATGATGTCAACGAATTATTGTGTTCTTACTTTCTAAAGACGGCTTTATTTTGGGTCTCGGAGGAGGAGGATATTAACACATTTCAATTATCTAAATTGTATTACTCTTTTTCTCTCTGTCTTGATAAGTTGATATTATGGGTAAGCAACTGTTACTGTCCGAACTACTTTATACCTGAACACAATATGTTTCTAGGAAAGATCAATCAAGGTAACAATAATAAACTCCTCAGTGTACTGGATAGTATAAAGTCTGGTGGAATCGATCGATTGATAAAGAATTTATGTCCGCCTGACAATGTGAATATAAGTGTATTAAGCACAAAGTATGAAACTTCATTCATTATGTTAGACTTCTTATTTTACAAGATTTGTGATTCGATTATTTTCAATAGTGACATTTTAATTTGTTATAAAGTACTGGCATTTATCGAATCTTTACTTAAGTCTGAATCGTCTACATTTATTAAGGATGTTTGTAAATACAATTATGCTAAAATCAGTAAATATGCAGCACAATGTCTTCCACCACCAACCACAAAGACTGACGTATACAACATACACAAACGCTATCATAGACATTTACAAGACGGTTTTAAGTCAGATGCTGTGTCGGGTTGGTTGTTATACGCGTCGTTTTATTACGTGACAGGGCAGTACAATGTAACACTCAGATTAACAGATTATGTTCTATCAAGATGTACACCGGATATGACGTATCTAGGCGTTCAAAACTATAATGAAGAGGATAAGAAAAATTACAGACAAAATGTACATTCCACAAAGACATTCATTCAAAGGATGAAAATAGGCTCTGTTGAAAGTGTTCATTACTTGCAACACTCATCATTGATACCTGGAGAACTACAGCTTGAGGTGGAAGGCGAACTAATTGATATATCGCCCATTATAATTTCTCACTGCCTTAGATTTCTATGTAATCATCATCTTGGTAATATTTTCAACAGGCAACAGTCATTGCGTGAATTATACTTGGCAGTGAACGATGCACGTGTCTTTCATGGGAATTTATTATCTGACACATTTGTAATAACTGGAGTATGTTATGAGTTATCTGGTGATAAAAAAGCAGCATATCAGTGTTATGTTGAGGCTCTACGTTCTGATGAATTTGTATGTAGTTCAGCAGAAGCAAGGAAATCAAACCTTTTGAGATCTTATATAAACCTTTAGCATCAACAGTTAAGCAACTAATATGTAATATCAGCCGATTACAATACAGCATATCTGTAATACCACAGGAAGAATTTAGATTGATTATTTAAGTAATAAAGAGTTATTTTGCCTAATTATGTACGGAGTGTTGTTTAAGTAAAAAAATTGAATGAGTATTGAAAAGTTTGGAATTTATTGAGATACTGAGGTTCCAACCATATCAGACAAAAAGAACTGACTTAGACATGTTAGATGGATTTCGCTATTTGTTAATCCCCTTAGGTAATATGTCGTTCAACGCTTACATCATTGGCTGTCATACTTGTTTGTATAAGCGTTCATGATGTACATATTGGTGCAGTCCTGTACCGCAGGTCGTTGATTACCTGAGATTTTGATTACTTAGTAGTCAAAATTAACCTGCGGCAGGTTTTGGATTCATTCGACCGGCCCCAGTACTAAAATAGAATCATGTTCAATCAAAAAGCAGACTAAGTCCTAAGACTGTTTTTATGACTCCCGAAAAAGTAAATTTTTCACAGATACGTTTTTTTAAGTTAACTTCGAAACCCGTCCTGCAAAAAAATAACTTCGACCAGGAAAATACATATTGAACGTGTTGAAACAGACCTGTTTTAAACTGAATTTTTGGCTGGGCTGCTCCACACTTAGTTGATAAAATAATCATAGATACCAGGATAAAAATGTTGTACGCCAGACGCGCGTTTGTCTACAAAAGACTCATCAGTGATGCTAAAATAAAAAACTTGGGACCATGACTGCTTTGCATCGATTGATAAAATATTTTAAAATTACATTGTTTCTCTTTATAAACAATACACTTAGAATACAGTATGCATAAAATTATGATTCGAATAGAAATATCCTTTAATCTGCATTCTTAGGAATCAAAAAATGTATTGGTTACTAGGTTACATTTTTAAAAAGTCAAACGGCTAACGATAATTGTATATTTTGATAAAGATCTAATTCTCCAATTCACCTCCGCATGCTCCATGTACAATACTTGGTTTTTACTGTGCGACCCCCCCCCTTTTTTTCCCCGCCCTGTTTGTTTCTGTTTTGCAAACATTCCACATCTCTTTTATTATATTTATTACTTCATGTCATCTCCTCAGTTAGTATGTTATAAAACGGCAAAATTGACCAAACCGAAAAATTTACACACGCCAGAACTGAACATCAACTGTAAATAAATGCAGAAAATGACGAATACAACAAGTTCTATGTTCAAAAGAATCGGGAATTCGAGTAATTGAGAACTCTATTATGTCCATTAACTCGGGAACATGTTTCAACAAAACAAAAAAGAAGACTAAACTGAATGAAAAGGGTGCTTGTCTGCTGGATTTCTGTACTATGATATTGAATTATTGTATAGAATACATCTGTTAACATAGTACTCAAATGTTACATTTTTTATTGTATTTTTGTCTTAATGCTGCAAAGTGTCATTTTATATTGGAATTTAAAATTCGGTTTGTCGTAAATGATGAACTGTGCAAATTATATCGTCTACAACAAATAATACAAAAATGTTTCTTTTTATACCTTTTTTGCAACTATTTGTTTTATTTTATTTTGTATAAACATTCAAAAGACAATACCAAACGGCAAACGATTGAGGTAATAATCAGTGTCTTTGATCCGAATTAAAGTTTAATTACATTAAGTATGAACTGGATGATAATGCTAGAGAAATTAATCACACAGAACATGCAGAAATAGTATCTTTCGCTTTTAAAGTTCTTTTTTTATCACCAGCAAACAAAAACATAAATTTGAGTGCTCAAATCAAAAATATATTGTCGCAATTAGCGAAGTTCAAAACATAGGTCTTTCAAAGGTCCTACTAGATCGGCCATTGTTATTGATTACATATTTCAATGTTTATTGCTCATTACACGTATTGCAATGGTCAACAATATACATAAACAAAAAGTGTAGTTGGCCCGTAGTAAGATGTTAAGATGATCCTGGAGTTGCATGTGAATGATTAGATTGAGTTGCCATGGAGTATTATGAGTGAGCAAAATAAGGGTGTAAGGGGTGGTGCTATAAAAAGAGTAAAGCAATAAAAGACCGGAACTGTCAGGTTTAAGATATTACTATAGCAAGATGTCCATACGACTTCGTTCTTTGAAGGTTCAAACTACATGGACATTGATCAGCCTTCACATAAACCCACATTATGTGTTACACGTACATGGACACATCAAGGAATGCAGACAAAGACAATGATGAAATATCTCTCATAAGCAGCCCTATTCACGATAACGGGCGGAATTGAATAACTTCTTAAAAGACATTTTATGGTTTTTAAAAACCTTTCTCAAATAAGATTGTATACTTACCCTTCTTTTGCCCAACACGCCAATGACATTCATGACATTAAGTAAATAAGTAACACTAATCCTGCTATAAATTTAAAAAAAAAAAAATGTTTTTTTTTGGCATCCGAAGCGCTTTTCTACAATATAGATTTACCTTCATCGTGAACGCTTAATTGAAATAAAAATGGCAGCATCTCAAAGTAGAATATGTGCTTGATGACAAATTAAAGATCAGATTATGAAAAGTGACTAAAAATTTATGGCCGCATTTGATTCACAACGTGAGCCGATGTTCCTTTTTTTGATTACTTCTGTAAAAATAAGTTCTGTTGATAGAATCGGGCACTGGAAATAATGTATTTTTTCGTTTACTAAAAATGTATGGTAATATTGCCTCTTCGATATTTCTTATTTTCGTTCAAAATAAAAGGATAATTGTGTCATAACTTTGAAAAGGAAAAATTAAACGATAACAAGAAAATCAAGGTAAACCGAGGTTAAAGTTGTGGTCATTCAAGAAGCATGCCAATTTGCTGAACCTCTTATCTAAATCTTAAATAGTGTGGGAAATTCGTAGCTTTATATATGAATAAATGGTCAATTAAGAAAATAATGATATTTGAAAGTTAACAAAAAGACCATGCTTTTATCAGGCTGTAAATTGACGTCCTTACACGAACTCCGTTGAATGTGTACTGATTGATATCTTGGAATCATGATTTATTATTAGTTGTAATTGGGTATGAACTAGATTCAGTACCTGCTAATAATCTTTGATCAGCACCTTGTGTCTTTTGTCTTTATTTTAGATATTTTTGGTTCGTTCTAATGCAACGCGTCGTTGCAAAAGATATCAAAAGAACAATAACAAAGATAAGTCGAAGAAAAAGGGACAACAGTCCATAAAATATTACAAAACATTACATTGAAAACTAAGGACTGAGCATTATGTTCCCGACAAAAACCAGTGGGTGATATCACGTGTTAGGGATATGTAACACTCTGATTTTTTTAAAAGATGTAGCAGACACCAAATGAACATTCAAAATTGAAAAGTCGAAGAAACGTACAATACAATGGAAATAAAAGAGTCAACAACAGTAAAAAAAAAAACTAGCAAAAAAAAAAAGGAATATGAAACACGAACTCCACCAAAAAACTGAAAGCGATCTCAGGTGATATAGAAGTGTAAACAAATCCTGCTATAGATAAGGCATCTGTCGTGTTGCTCATAATAAATACAAATTGGATGAAAAGTCAGTAGCAATAATCTCTCCCCTGAGAGATTAAGTGTGTTAACGTCATAGGCAGTTTGCCAAAAAAATTACCTTGCACAATGCCTAAATATAAGTATCGAGATATAGTTAAATGTTTATATTACTGCGAATATCATTACATGTTTCGTTATGATTTTAAAGCTTCTTTAAGCATTATTGGTTATTTCGTAGCCGTCCAATATTATTGAAGGAGGAATGCGGAGTGCCAGGAGAGAACTGCCGACCTTCGGTAGAAAAACTAACAATCTTAGTCAATTAAGATTGGTGTAGAACGCATTTGTAACGTGCAGGATTCGCAACCTCAGTATTAGCAGTATTACTTAGACCTCTCGGCCTTCGAGGCACCCTGTATTTTGTTATGTATTAAACTATCGAAATAACAATCACTGGTAGTACCAATAAAGACTTTTAAAACGCTATCACAAAATGTATTGTCTAACAAAAGATCCATGAACAGGTCCGAGTACACAGTTATCGTAGTCCCTAGTGTGGACAGTGTGTTACTTGCCATTTTTTTTTTATACCCCTTCCAAATTTATTTCTCCATGTTTTATGACTCAAATAGCAAGAAGGGGGGGTGAAATGACACTGTAAAAAAATTTGGGTCATGAATTTTAAAGTAAAGTAGTGATTTGGTCCAGCTGAAAAATGTTAAAAATTAGCACTTCGGAAGCTGTCAAAAGATTTGAAGACCCCCTTAACATAAAATTGTCCATATTTTGAGTTAGAGCCGATGAAGTTTTCTATAATTTTGATATAATATGTCCCAAAAGTAGTACAACACACTGTAAAAATATTATTGAGAAAGCGCAGGTGGGATTTTTTTAATTTTCATTTATTGTCTAAAAGAAATGCACTACGAAATAACTGTGTACTCGGACCAACAGTGAACATGGTGAAATACTTATTGCATTACATGCTGTTTTTATCATGTAATTCCGAATATTCGCTTTGAATATCGGATGCACTTTTTTCTTTTGTTTGTCTCTTAAACATGAGTGAAAGACCTCCATGAATAACGAGCTTGTGAGTTTTGAAGACATAGGTAAAATCCACACAAGTAAATATTTATACATATAAGATTTTTCATGGGGAATGAACCATATTTTTTTCAAGTTAATGATTTTGTCAAGCTTTGTAAACAACAGCATATAAGTTTTTAATTCTATGGAATTTTGGATGGACCAAAAAGACGAGCAAAATCTGAATGTCATTGTTCTCTAGAAATCTATTCTAGAAATGAATGGCAACTATGTGTACACTTTAAACAATTTAATGATTGCATTTGCGTTTATTATAAATTAATTTCTTCAGGTGCCAGCATTCGGTACTCATTCGAAATCATTTTTAAATTAAGGAATTATCTCCCTTGCATACCTTAAATTCCTTGTCCGAGTGTGGCCTTTTTTGTTTTGTTTTATCGGCTCTTTAACGTTTTTACTATCATGTGATAATGTTGTGGACTTTCAGGAGCCAGTAATTCAGTGGTTGTCGTTTGTTGCTGTGTTACATATTTGTTTTTCGTTCATTATTTTGTACATAAATTAGGCCGTTAGTTTTCTCGTTTGAATTGTTTTACATTTGTCATTTCTGGGCCTTTTATAGCTGACTATGCGGTATGGACTTTGCTCATTGTTTATGGCCGTACGATGACCTATAGTTGTTAATGTCTGTTTTATTTGGTCTCTTGTGAAAAGGTGTCTCATTGGCAATAATACCACATCTTATATATATTTCTAAATATCTTGGCTTTGGGTGTCACTTATTAGACATCAATGATCGAAATGTACATGTGGTGTAACAAAATTTGTACTTTTATTGTGATCAATCATAAACATGAGTTTAAATCATTATTCAACCGATTTCATACCAATTGACGTTTGACTTTTTAACGTATTGTAATCTATAACAGGCATTACAAACTTATTTATAAAACTCATAGTGCATGTGTTAGTCATATCTGGTTGAATGCAGTTAGGCTTCCAATTCAGATAATGTTACGTTATATTATAATTTACATTAATGGTGCACGTATACTACATGCACCAAGTATTATACATTTTGCACGTGACCTGTACACAAAAGTGTATTAAGAAAGTAAAAGGTTATCACAGTAATATGTTATCTACGGAAGCCGATAAGGGCCATTCAAAAAAAAAAATTATGTCGTAATTACGACAAAGCATGTCGTAATTTCGACATAACATGTCGTTATAACTACATCGCTATGTCGTAATTTCGACATAACATGTCGTTATTACGACATCACTATGTCGTAATAACGACATAGCTTTGTCGTAATAACGACATCGCTATATATATATATATAAGAATATGTATTATGATTGCCAAGAGACTTAATGACACAGAAATTAACAACTATAGGTCATCATAATGCCCTCAATAATGAGAAAAGCCCCCGCATAGTCAGCTATAAAAGAGGGACGAACGAAACCAGAGGGAGAGTCCCCGACATGACAGCTGTTTAATAATTTAATTCAAACGAGTGAAAATAACGGTTTTAATAATGTACAAACAAAGACCGAAAAACGAATATGTAACACAGCAACAAATGACAATTCCATTGTATTACAGACCCCTGACCGCTATGTGATAATAACGGTAACCTTATAGTTTAACTTTTCACTTTTTGATGCGATAGGCATTTCCAAATGGTTGTCAGTAAAGGCAAAGTTTGTAGCAAATTCATCTTTTTTTTTTTTTTAGAATAATGAACACTATATGCAATCAAGCTTAATTAAAGTTATTCACTTGCACCTCAGACATGCACAAAATAGAACTTTATTTATAATCAAGTCAAATGAGACCCAGTTGAATAGGGGAGCAATTCAAGCTCATTGGAGCCTCTAATTATGTTTGGCATGTACAGATTTGTGTAAATTATGAAGTCTTGCATTTCCATTGCAGGTTCTGAATAAGATGAATTTAAGCTTTTCCCAATAAAGACTATGTTAAACTTTGGACTCATAGTGCTCAGACCCACGGATCTCTGTACCTTCATTTGTACACACTTGAATCTTAATGTACAGTAACTACTGAGGCTTGAATCAAATTATTTCTGCATTGCTATTGTTGGTTCTTAATGAGATTCTTCAAGCGTCCTCCCCATTGAAGCCCTATTAAAACTTTGTACCCCAAGTTCTTTTAACCACTGTTCCCCAGGGCAACTATTCCTACAAACTTGAGGGGAGGGTTAGGATCCCGCTAACATGTTTAACCCCGCCACATTCTTTATGTATGTGTATGTCCCAAGTCTTTAATTTACATATTTGTTTTTCGTTTATTTTTGTACATAAAATAGGCCGCTAGTTTTTCTCGTTTGAATTGTATTACATTTGTCATTTCGGGGCCTTTTATAGCTGACTATGCGGTATGGGCTGTGATCATTGTTGAAGGCCGTACGGTGACTTTAATTGTAAATTTCTGTGTCACTTGGTTTCTTGTTGAGAGTTGCGTTTTTCAACAAACCAGCGTATCCCAAGGCCTTGATAACCTCTGTAGGCCCCAAATAAGACGAAAAAACATCAAAATTGGAGAGAAAACTGAAAATAAATGGTTTCTAACCTCAGGGATATTAACCCTTGGCTATCTTAGATTTAATGCAATCAGTATGCATCAGCATCAGGGTACAGCTCATTTGCATATCATTTGCATATTTTTACAAATACTAGTACTCGAAATTTAGACAATTTCTGATAACAATTCAGCATGCCAAGGGTTAATATCCCTGAGGTTAGAAACCATTTATTTTCAGTTTTCTCTCCAATTTTGATGTTTTTTCGTCTTATTTGGGGCCTACAGAGTTATCAAGGCTTTGGGATACGCTGGGTTGTTAAAAAACGCAACTCTCCACAAGAAACCAAATGACACAGAAATTAACAATTATAGGTCACCGTACGGCCTTCAACAATGATCACAGCCCATACCGCATAGTCAGCTATAAAAGGCCCCGAAATGACAAATGTAATACAATTCAAACGAGAAAAACTAGCGGCCTATTTTATGAACAAAAATAAACGAAAAACAAATATGTAAATTAAAGACTTGGGACAGACACATACATTAAGAATGTGGCGGGGTTAAACATGTTAGCGGGATCCCAACCCTCCCTCTTAGTTTGTAGGAATAGTTGTCCTGGGGAACAGTGGTTAAAAGAACTTGGGGTACAAAGTTTTAATAGGGCTTCAATGGGGAGGACGCTTGAAGAATCTCATTAAGAACCAACAATAGCAATGCAGTTATAATTTGCATCAAGCCTCAGTAGTACATTAAGATTCAAGTGTGTACAAATGAAGGTACAGAGATCCGTGGGTCTGAGCACAATGAGTCCAAAGTTTAACATAGTCTTTATTGGGAAAAGCTTAAAACTCATCTTTTTCAGAACCTGCAATGCCAAACATAATTAGAGGCTCCAGGGAGCTTGAATTGCTCCCCTATTCAACTGGGTCTCATTTGACTTGATTATAAATAAAGTTCTAGTATGTGCATGTCTGAGGTGCTAGTGAATAACTTTAATTAATTTTGATTGCATAAAGTGTTCAATATTCTCCAAAAAAAAGATGAATTTGTTTACGCTACAAACTTTGCCTTTACTGGCGACCATTTTGAAATTCCTATCGCTTCAAAAAGTGAAAAGTTAAACTATAAGGTTGTCGTTATTATCAGATAGCGGCCAGGAGTCTGTAATTCAGTGGTTGTCATTTGTTGCTGTGTAACATATTCGTGTTTCGGTCTTTGTTTGTACATTATTAAAACCGTTATTTTCACTCGTTTGAATTAAATTGTTAAACAGCTGTCATTTCGGGGACTCTCCCTCTGGTATCTTTCGTCCCTCTTTTATAGCTGACTATGCGGGGGCTTTTCTCATTATTGAGGACATTATGATGACCTAAAGTTGTTAATTTCTGTGTTATTTAGTCTCTTGGCAATCATAACTCATATTCTTTTATATATATAGCAATGTCGTTATTACTACATAGCTATGTCGTAATTACGACAACGACATAGCTATGTCGTAATTAAGTGATGTCGTAATTACGACTTGTTATGTCGAAATTACGACATAGCGATGTCGTTATAACGACATGTTATGTCGAAATTACGACATAGCGATGTCGTTATAACGACATGTTATGTCGAAATTACGACATATTGATGTCGTAATTACGACATAACATGTCGTAATTACGACTTACATTTTTTTTTTGAATGGCCCTTATCGGCTTCCGTAGTTATCTAGTATGATAAAGTAAATTTCTTAAAGAAGACACAGATAAATACGTTTAACAACGAAGTGCCATCCAAAGCTTAAGGACAATTCTAAAAACTTAAATAGGTAATAGTATGACTTTTTATATTAAAAAACTATTTGATCAATATTATTTGACAATCAAAAAATAAATCGGATGCAATTTAATTAATGACTTATATACCCATGAGAACGTCAGCCCGATGTAGTATATATAATGTTCATCATGATATCATGGTTGATGCAAAATGAAAGCTTTCAATAATTAATCTTTTCAAGTTGTCTTTCAAAGTATTTGACCGTATGTAAGAATGTATCATGATATATAAAGACTTTACAGTTACATTTTATGCCATCATTGTGTCTTTTAGTTTAATTGAACCATTTTATCTCTTGCTTGGGATAGATTACCGAAGCAGTATTTGGAAAAACCTTTTAGAAATTCGTGTCGTTAATGCTCTTCAAATTTGTAGTTCATTTGGCCTTTTAACTTTTTCATGCAAGCGTCACTGATGAACCTTTTACAGGCTAAACGAGCTTCTGGGTACAAACTTATTAGGCTTACATATCTTCAACGAGGTTTTTTAATCTTTACGTTGTGTAATTACTGTTTGATTGAATCATTTAAACATGTTTTGGAGCAAAATGATAATTTCAATTTGGTGTTTGGTTTTCTAGGTATTGTTTTCGTTCGAGAACTTTACCCTTTTGGTATGATGCCAAAATTTATTAAATTCTTTTTTGTATTTGCTATTTTATATTGGGTCGAGATTTCAAACACTGTCTTTTCGGTGCCGACTTTATGTCTAAGTTCTCGACATAGTCGGTGGTTGGCTTGGTCTGTTGTATTTTCTGATATTTTTGCTAATGAGGATACTCCATTTCATATTCTAGTATTGCAACAAATACTGTATTTATTTTAAATTTGAACTCATTGCTCACCTCTAGTAGCCGACAATTCATATCAAGGGGAATTCATACAAAATCTTCACAACGCATCGTGCCGTATTCTTTCATTTTTATATATTTTTCATGTTAAGATATATTGATGTAAAATCATGGCATCTAATAACCAACCTTTTAACGAGTTATTCATGGCATGTTGTATATTTCACTGAATGTGATATTAATGATACTATCTCTCATTGCAGTTTTGACTGAGTATGAATTAAAATTGCGGATGATGCATACCTAGAAAAAGCCGCTTTTCTTGATTCACATTGTTTGCTCATTATGCGAATTCTGCAGTTTCTCTTTTCTTGGTTGTTGTAATTTAAAATACATTTACAAACACAGAACATTTGTGAAACACTGTTGTCTCTTATTTGATCTTGAAGACCTTGCTTTTAAAATGAAAATAAAAACAAAACGATTCTGTACAAGTGCATCTACGATAACACAAAGACGCAAATGTATGAAGTTTTAAAATGACACTTTTTTTAAGACAATACAGAACGCTGCATGATATCTTTTTAGAAATTCCTACCTCTTCCTTTGCAAAAGTATTGGCATTTACTTTTCACTAAATCTATATCGTCAACCATAAAGTGTATGCTGCGTAAGATGATGTGTTAATTAATCTTCACAAGTTTTTGCAATGATTTGAATATGGACTTCTACTAATATTTCGATCTGAAGTTATTGTCGAGTTATTAAAGTAATGACTTAAATGTCGTGATAAAGCTCTCGAAAGAAAAGAAAAACATTGACCACTTCATTTGCTTTTTGCTAAAAGTGACTGAAAATAACCTTTTAAGTGCTTGGAGTTTATATAATCTCGTTGCTGAAACTAGGTTCATCGTAACAATGTTGGAAAGTGGTAAGCTTGATAAAAGAGATACAAGTTCATGCAAAAATGAAAATACTAGTTCTGGTGATGACATCAACGGTACAGATCTCGTTGATAAAGATGCAAATGAAAAAAAGGAGAAAACTTCTGTTACACATGACATTACTGAAAAGGATAGTGGCTGGGCTTGGATAATCGCTCTGGGTAAGCTATGCACTAAATAATCAGTGTTCATGCATTGGACAACTTTGAAAGGCCGTATTTTCACCTAAGACTATCAATATATAGAAAGTATGGAAACCGGATATTTCATGCAGTTGTTAAATTTGGAATGATATGCACTGAAATGACTAAACTCTATACTCACATATTTTTTATGATAAACATGAATTCCAAATTATTATCAAGCTTTCTCCCGAATAAAAATAAAATACAACTTTACTCTGTCCAATTTCAAAACTGTGAGTATGATGTTAAAAACTTTCACTTTTATCCAGAATTTGAGAAATTATTGAGACTAATTTGCTATTTTTTTGCAAACATTTAACAATATGCAGTATCAAGGTTTATTATAACATGTTGACTCAGAGCTAATTTTTGTGAAATATAGTCGGAAATACCAAAAGGATATTCAAACTCTTAAGTCGGAGACAATTTATCAACGTCATTGCAGAAAACTAAAATCGACCAAGAAACGAACAACGGTTTACAAATCACAAAACAGAAAACTAAAGACTGAGCAACACAAACCTATCAAAAACCGGGTATGTTCTCATGTACTCCGGAAGAGTAAGATGATCATGAGATGAAGTGAAAAAAATTAGTGGATACATTATAAAAATTACTCTTACTAGTAATTGTACATTTATTAATGATGAAAGTATAGGACAATCTGTGTACCTCATGGCTTTATGCAAATAAATAGCACAGTCCGTTCTTAACTAATGATATATAAGCATTACAATTGTACTAGTAGTGTGAATTTTGATATGCGTTATACTACTTTATATTTATAAAATTGCTATGACGGCAAGTTTTCTAACAAGCCTAACTAAAACAATTGGATCTGTACATTGCTGTCACGTGCCCTGTTCCTGAATAAAAGAGAGGCGAACTTCAAAGATAACAAAGGGACATTAAATCTCATAAGTGTAAAAATAACTGACAATGTCATGGCAAAAAACGAAAACCTATCAAAGACAAAAAGAGGAATACAAAACACAACATAGAAAACTAAAAATGTCGAACTTAAACGCATCTTTCATATAAAATTAAAGACATATGGAATGATTGCCATTCAGACAACCATTAACTGAGCACCAAAATACGGCAATATATTTCGTAGTATTTTAAATCCTTTTCAGTGTGTTCTTAGTTTTTTAATTGTCCGTTCCCGTTATATACTTCGATTTCAATGAGTTTGCATCGGCACTAAACACATTTATTTAAAAACCAGTTGTTGGCATGACACGGGTTATGTTCTTCTCATAAATGTTATGATGGTATGATACTAAACCCCTAACGGGAAGGATTGTGCCTGATATTCATATGACGAAGACATAATCTTTCAATCAGTTTAATTGAAGTCTGGAGCTGGCATGTCAGTTAACTGCTAGTAGTCTGTTGTTATTTATGTATTATTGTCAGTTTGTTTATTTTCTTTGGTTACATCTTCTGACATCAGACTCGGACTTCTCTTGAACTGAATTTTAATGTGCGTATTGTTATGCGTTTACTTTTCTACATTGGCTAGAGGTATAGGGGGAGGGTTGAGATCTCATAAACATGTTTAACCCCGCCGCATTTTTGCGCCTGTCCCAAGTCAGGAGCCTCTAGCCTTTGTTAGTCTTGTATTATTTTTAATTTTAGTTTCTTGTGTACGATTTGGAGTTTAGTATGGCGTTCATTATCACTGAACTAGTATATATATTTGTTTAGGGGCCAGCTGAAGGACGCCTCCGGGTGCGGGAATTTCTCGCTGCATTGAAGACCTGTTGGTGACCTTCTGCTGTTGTCTGTTCTATGGTCGGGTTGTTGTCTCTTTGACACATTCCCCATTTCCATTCTCAATTTTATTGTACAATAACTGTTAATAATACTTCACGCTTAACTCAAATGATGTTTAACCTTTTAACTGTACAAAGTAACTATATGCTCAGTTTCTTAGACCACATGTGTCGATCAATAGACAAAAGAAATTAACCTTAAAACAATGACTTTATTAACATTATACTACTAGAACTGGAAACAGTATAACGTCAACTAATATGTAAAAGTGTCTACAACTATTGTACGACATCTTCAGAAATTCTTTGCAAAAGTATTATAGTCAGATCATACTTTTTCGTACGTCATATGAATTCGAACTATGTGTGCATTTTTAATGGAAATGGTGACGTCACAATGCGTTCTTGATAGCACGAAAACACATAATACGAGGATAAAATAAATGAATACTGAGTACAGGGAAATATTAGGTGATAAAATGTCTCGGTCAAATGGTTCAATTATTTTCATGCACTTATTTTACATATTTCACTGAATACATTTTATTATTTTACCTTTTCAGCAACTTCTCTGCATGTGTTTCTACTAGTGGGATTTGCTAAATCCTTTGGACTTTTTTTCGTACAATTTATAGACGTTTATGGAACCAGTTCGTCTATGACGTCGGTAATTATTGCAGTTCAAACGCTAGTGACTAGCATCTCATGTAAGAATAAAACACGGACAACCAGTCAGTTTTGAACTGAAAGGAACCATTTTGATCTTTAAAATTTTAATGTATTTAACAGAAAATTTGCCAAATTCCTACGGCCATGCCAGGTTCATTTATTTAAAGGATAAATGAGATACGGTGTGTTAATATGTGACACAACATTCCTATCCTATTCCTATAGAATTTGATAAACACAAACACTGAATCGAAAGCAGAGCGCTTTTGTTGTTGTCCGTCATCTCAACAAATCAAGATGAGGCTCATCTTACTTCATAATCAAGAAGGCACCGGTTTGGTCAGAATTATTTGTTTTAAGTATACATTGCTACAAAAAAGTGAAATAACAAAAATACTGAACTCCAATGAAAATTCAAAACGGAAAGTCCAAAATCAAATGGTAAAATCAAAAGCTCAAACACACTAAACGAACCAAAAACAGCTGTCATATTCCTTACTTGGTACATGCATTTCCTCATGTAGAAAATGGTGGATTAAACCTTTGTTTTATAGCTAGCTAAATCTATCACTTATATGACAGTCGCATATAATTCTATTATATTGACAACAATGTGTGAGCAATACAATTATTAAATAATGTTGTTTTTGGTTCGATAATTTTTAATTTTCTTATAAAAAAAATATACCAGTTCTTCATATTTCGAATGGACTATTCTAATGTTTTTTTTTCTTTCCTTGATGGTGTGTTCCATCTCTTTCGTATTATCAAGAATTCTTATTCTCAGTTGTTTCGGAATTCAACTGCTGAATTATTTCGCGTGTTTTTGTAGTGATATCTCAGAGGAAAGTGAGATTTTTTTTTAATATAAATAAATTTTTGGTTATTATTGGCTATCTGTAGTCCTATATTTATGGAATTCACTTCAATCCTTGGGTACAAACACCAATAAACTGGACATTATATTATTCATCCATTTGAAACTTCTCACGTACGTAAATATACCATGTAAAATCTACCATGCTTATAATGTATTGTATCAGTCGCATATGATGTTGAGATACAACACGTCAGTGACACTCGAATAAAATCTAACAGAAAGCCAAATAAATATCGAGTATGAATATTAGTTCCAAATGAGTCAAAACAGACATCACGTTTGTATTTATTAATGCTTCTCACATTTAGTCGCCACATTATCGACACGACAACTGGTGTTAAATTAAGGTTGACAGAAATTCATTGACGTAAACATTTCGTTATTCACTAAAAAATATAGTAACCAATCGACAAAAAACATGATGAAATCGCACAAATTCTAATCACAGCTAGACCTGATGCTAGCATTACTGCAGAGTTGTAAGTTTCCAATCTTCTTGTAAAGAATTAATTAATAATGTTCTTGTATAATGCACAATGAACATAAAATAAAGATAATAAAGAAGAAAGTCAACACTGTTTGTCTATTTTTAGCTTTATTCGTCTTGAATATTGGAACTAAAATGTTTTCTATTCGGACGATAATCATTATCGGTGCCATTTTATCATCAGCTGGATATATGTTAAATGCCTTTTCTCCAAGCATTACATTCTTAGTATTTTCACATGGTATTGTATACGGTAAGTTATAATTAAATTTACTATAAGTAGGAATAGGATAGCAAAGGAAAATTAAAAACCTTAATTTAAATGCAAATCGACAGCACTGCAAACAACAGTCTAGAGAACGCTACACAGAAACCTAAGGATTGAGCAACACGACACTCACCAAAAATAGAATTTGCCCTTGAGTGCTCCATAAGGGATAGTTGTTTCTACTCCATTAGTTAATCTATTCAATCAAAATAAATCGTAAGCGGTCACTCATCATCCATGTCCAGTGCACAATGTTAAAACAATATTGTCGACATCGCGATATTTACAATGTTAACACGATATCGTGTCAACATCGTTTACATTGTATGAACTCTTATATATTGTTAACATCGTTGACATCGTTAACATCGCGATATATACAATGTTGTAAAGATATCGTGTTTACATCGTTTACATCGCGATATCAACAATGTTAACACTATATTGTGTCAACATCGTTTACATTGTAACAACTGTTGTATACTGTTTACATCGTTTACATCGTATACATCGCGATGTATACGATGTAGTAACGATGTAGTGTTTACATCGTTAACATTGCGATATTAACAATGTTAACAAGATATATTGTCAACATCGTTTACACTGTAACAACTCTTATATACTGTTTACATCGTTGACATCGTTAACATTACGATATATACAAAGCATTATCAATATCGTGTTTACATCGTTTGCATTGTGGTGTGCACGATATGGTGTCAATATTATTTTTAATGTTTGAAATGTAATAAAATGTTTACATCGTTTACATCGATATATTACAATTTATTAACAATATTTTATGGATTACAAATGTGCCAATTTTTGTAATTGGATAACAACACGGAGATGTCAGTATATATTCAGAAAACTGCCGGATATACTACATTGTTTACCCCAATTGGAACATCAACAACGTCATCATAGCAAACGTTACTATGTGACGTAGTCTTAAGCTATACAATACACTTAAAGAATGTAAGAGGCTCTCAGAGGGAAAATAATGACGTGTATTCGTCAATAATATGTTTTAAATTTATAACCACGCTATTTACACATTCAATACTTAAGTAATTTCTTAAAGTGCTATTACAAATTATTGCATATATGATAGGATTATTTTCACAGCAAATTATAAAATCCTTCACATATGCGGAAAATATCAAGTTGGTTTTTCAGTATTGATTGTTGTTAAAAAAAATACAAACGGTATACATGAAATCTAAAAACTTTATTGAAAACTATTAATAAAGAAAAAGAAAAATATTTGAAAAAAATGGAAAACTTGTATTTACAGAATTTCACAAAATATCAAGAAATGATAAACATGTACTGAATATATATACTGCGTGGTGAATGTTTAACAAATTGGTTTTGGAAAAAAAAGGACAGGGATAATCAGTAATATATGTGTAATTCAGGTTTCAGACATGGTATATAATGTGACATTCCCGGCTTAGGGTTTTTACGTTGTCAACGATGTAAACAGAAAGGTATATACTTTATATAAAACATAAACACAATGTTGATACGATATTGTTAATATCACGATGTATACGATGTGAACGATGTAAACAGAAAGGTATAGACTCTTTATACAACATAAACACGATGTATACGATGTGAACGATGTAAACAGAAAGGTATAGACTCTTTATACAACATAAACACGATGTTGACACGATATTGTTAACATTGCGATGTATACGATGTGAACGATGTGAACGATGTAAACAAAAAGGTATAGACTCTATATACAACATAAACACGATGTTGACACGATATTGTTAACATTGCGATGTATACGATGTGAACGATGTAAACAAAAAAGGTATAGACTATATACAACATAAACACGATGTTTACACGATATTGTTAACATTGCGATGTATACGATGTGAACGATGTAAACAAAAAAGGTATAGACTATATACAACATAAACACGATGTTTACACGATATTGTTAACATTGCGATGTATACAATGTGAACGATGTAAACAAAAAGGTATAGACTCTATATACAACATAAACACGATGTTGACACGATATTGTTAACATTGCGATGTATACGATGTGAACGATGTAAACAAAAAAGGTATAGACTATATACAACATAAACACGATGTTTACACGATATTGTTAACATTGCGATGTATACGATGTGAACGATGTAAACACAAAGGTATAGACTTGTTACACAACGTTAATACGATGTGAACGATGTAAACACGATATTGTCAACTTAACGATGTATACGATGTGAACGATATAAACAGAAAGGTATAGACTCTATATACAAAATAAACACGATGTTGACACGATATTGTCAACATCACGATGTATACGATGTGAACGATGTAAACACAAAAGTATAGACTTTGTACACAACATTAATACGATGTTGACCGTGTGAACGATGTAAATACGATATTGTCAACATCACGATGTATACAATGTGAACGATGTAAACAGAAAGGTATAGACTCTATATACAAAATAAACACGATGTTAAAACGATATTGTCAACATCACGATGTATACGATGTGAACGATGTAAACACAAAGGTACACAACATATATATATATAGTAGGATACAATGTAAACACAATAATGACACGATAAAGTAGACATTGCGATGTTGACAATATCGACAAAACATCGTGCACTGGACATACATGAAAACGTTTAGAAATAAGGGGCCAAAAATAAGCATTTTTCTAGTTTCCAGACAATAACTTGTGTTCAAGTGTATGGATCTCTCTGAAATTGTACTGCAAGGTACCATACCACAAAGGGAAGGCTGGGATTGATTTTGGGGGTAATTGCCTCAAAATTTTAGGAATTAGGGGCCAAAAAGGGGGAAAAACAAGCATTTTTCTAGTTTCAGGACAATAACTTGTGTGTAAGTGTATGGATCTTTATGAAATTGTACTACAAGGTTCCAGGTCACAAAGGGAAAGCTTGGTTTGAGTATGTGTCAAATATTTAATCACAATCCAAATTCAGTGCTGTATCAAGCTTGAATGTTGTGTCCATATTTGCCCCAACTGTTCAGGGTTCGACCTCTGCGGTCGTATCAAGCTGCGCCCAGCGGAGCATTTTATTTAAATTGGTCTACATTAAGGTCCAAAGGGTCCAAAATTAAACTTAGTTTGATTTTAACAAAAATTTAATTCTTTGGATTCTTTGATATACTGAATCTAACCATGTATTTAGATTTTTGATATTGGACCATAATAGGTAAATCAAAAAAAAATAAGTTCTTAGACCACATTCATTCTGTGTCAGAAACCTATGCTGTGTCAAATATTTAATCAAAATCCAAATCCAGAGCTGTATCAAGCTTGAATGTTGTGTCCATACTTGTCCCAACTGTTCAGGGTTCGACCTCTGCGGTCGTATCAAGCTGCGCCCAGCGGAGCATTTTATTTATTGTTGTAAAAGGGAAGTGATAAAGTTTATTTCAAATCGAAATAGATTTTTTAAAACCCAAAATGAAATTATAAGCCGGGGTCTGGAAGCTTAAGGAGTACGGCAGCCCACCAGAAGCTGAACGATTATAGTTAAATTCTTATTGGAAAAAAAAATGTTTTATAAAATTATTTGTAAGCACATGCTTACAATGCTACACTGGTGCTACGCTATTGAAACCTTTATCATATATTGTTAAAAATATATTGTTGTCTCCAGAAAAGGCACTCCATCCAGCAACACAAATGAAAGATGAATTAAAGATTAAGTAGGGGGAAGTTTTGGATTACAAATATTTTTTTTCTTCCCATGCTCATCCATGAAAACGTCAACCTTTTCTCTTATACGCCAATTTGTCATCTGTTTCAACATTTTACTTTGTTACATATTATTTAATTGTTTTACATACCAACATCAATTTAACCCCAGCTCTTAATAAAAGTATGTATTGAACAATCAATGTAATGAGTACATGCGATGAGCTAATAGAAATCATACGGTAATAAGAGAAAGGTTCCGATTTAAGTATTCCTTAGTTAAGTGAAGACTTCAGTAATTTTATGCATACGATTTAAGAATTTTATTTAACTAAGGGAATTCTTAGTGAAATATAAGTTTTACGAACACTTAAGTTAAGATGTTTTATGCATACGGGCCCTGGCAATTTATTTCATATTTCCAGCAGTAGGTATGAAGTCAAAATGTATATGGTTCAAATGTAATTTATAAAAACATTTTATGCCCCAACTAGGGGCATTATGTTTTTTTGGTCTGTACGTCTGTTCGTTCGTCCGTCTGTCCCGCTTCAGGTTAAAGTTTTTGATCAAGGTAGTTTTTATACGACCGCAAAAAAATTTTTGCGATCGTATATTGGTATGACGTTGGCGTCGTCGTCGTTGCCGTCGTCGTCGTCGTTGCCGGCGTCGTCGTCGTCGTCGTCGTCCGGCGTCGTCGTCGTCGTCGTCCGAAGACACACTGGTTTTCGCACTCTAACTTTAGTTTAAGTGAATGGATCTCTATGAAATTTTTCTGTAAGGTTCAATACCACAAAAGGAAGGTTGGGATTGATTTTGGTACCAACAGTTAAGGAATTAGAGGCCAAAAAGGGGCCAAAAATAAGCATTTTTGTAACTTCCAGACATAACTTGTGTGTTAGTGTATGGATCTCTCTGACATTGTACCACAAGGTTCCATATCACAAAGGGAATGCTGGGATTGATTTTGGGGGTAATTGCCTCAAAATTTTAGGAATTAGGGGCCATAAAAGGGGCAAAAAACAAGCATTTTTTGTGGACAAATACTTTAGTACAAAACATAATTTAAAGCAGTGTAAGGGAGATAAATCAAATACATCATTTGAATTACCTCCCTTACACTGCTTTTAAACTATGTATAAAGTAATGGTTAATGAACAATTAAGACAATTTAAAACAGTGTAAGGGAGGTAATCCACATACAACGCTTTGATTACTTCCCTTACACTGCTTTTAAATTATGTTTAAAGAAATGCATATTTATAAATGAAGACCAGTAAAAATATCTGCAAATGTTGCATCTTTTTTTTTTTTACAAAAAAATCCATATGAAAGATTTGACACCATATTTTAAATTCTATTATAAAATAAATTAAGTTAGCACTATGGTAAATTTAAATGGGTAATTATGGTTGCAAATTCCATTGGAAATTTGAATTGAGATTAGGACCATATCTTGAGGGAAAGAATTGAGGGGGGGGGGGGAAGAAATTGTGGGGGGTCAATTTTTTCTCATTTCAGATTTCAGAAATTAAAAAGAATTATTCTTCAAATATTATTTTTTTTCAAATTTCAAATATTGAAAAATTTCAAGAAGTAATCTTTAATTGCGCAGTATGGCGCATTAGATTTGTAAAATCTTTGACAACATTTATTTATTTGTTATGCCAAATCTGACCCTGTATTTAGATTTTTTATTTTGGGTCCAGTTTTCAAATTGGTCTACATTAAGGTCCAAAGGGTCCAAAATTAAACTTAATTTGATTTTAACAAAAATTGAATATATGGGGTTCTTTGATATGCTGAATCTAAACATGTATTTAGATTTTTGATTTCGGGCCCAGTTTTTAAGTTGGTCCAAATTGGGGTCCAAAATTAAACTTTGTTTGATTTCAACAAAAATTGAATATATGGGGTTCTTTGATATGCTGAATTTAACCATGTATTTAGATTTTTCATTTGTGGGCCCCGCTATCAAATTGGTTCATATTGAGGTCAAAAGGGTCCAAAATTAAACTTTGTTTTATTTCATCAAAAAATGAATTATTGGGGTTCTTTGATATGCCAAATCTAACCGTGTATTTAGATTTTTAATTTTTGGTCCAGTTTTCAAATTGGTCTACATTAAGGTCCAAAGGGTCCAAAATTAAACTTAGTTTGATTTTAACAAAAATTGAATATATGGGGTTCTTTGATATGCTGAATCTAAACATGTATTTAGATTTTTGATTTTGGGCCCAGTTTTCAAGTTGGTCCAAATTGGGGTCCAAAATTAAACTTTGTTTGATTTCAACAAAAATTGAATATATGGGGTTCTTTGATATGCTGAATCTAACCATGTATTTAGATTTTTTATTTGTGGGCCCCGCTATCAAATTGGTTCATATTGAGGTCAAAAGGGTCCAAAATTAAACTTTGTTTCATTTTATCAAAAATTGAATTATTGGGGTTCTTTGATATGCCAAATCTAACCGTGTATTTAGATTTTTAATTTTGGGTCTCGTTTTTTAAAATTGGTCTACATTAAGGTCCAAAGGGTCCAAAATTAAACTTAGTTTGATTTAAACAAAAATTGAATTCTTGGGGTTCTCTGATATGCTGAATCTAAACATGTGTTTAGATTTTTGATTATGGGCCCAGTTTTCAAGTTGGTCCAAGTTGGGGTCCAAAATTAAAACTTTGTTTGATTTCAACAAAAATTGAATATATGGGGTTCTTTGATATGCTGAATCTAACCATGTATTTTGATTTTTGGGCCCCGTTATCAAATTGGTCCACATTAAGGTCCAAAGGGTCCAAAATTAAACTTAGTTTGATTTTAACAAAAATTGAATATATGGGGTTCTTTGATATGCTGAATCTAAACATGTATTTAGATTTTTGATTTTGGGCCCAGTTTTCAAGTTGGTCCAAATTGGGGTCCAAAATTAAACTTTGTTTGATTTCAACAAACATTGAATATATGGGGTTCTTTGATATGCTGAATCTAACCATGTATTTAGATTTTTTATTTGTTGGCCATACTATCAAATTGGCTCAAATTGAGGTAAAAAGGGTCCAAAATTAAACTTTGTTTTATTTCATCAAAAATTGAATTATTGGGGTTCTTTGATATGCCAAATCTAACCGTGTATTTCGATTTTTAGTTTTGGGTCCCGTTTTTTAAATTGGTCTACATTAAGGTCCAAAGGGTCCAAAATTAAACTTAGTTTGATTTTAACAAAAATTTAATTCTTGGGGTTCTTTGATATGCTGAATCTAAACATGTGTTTTGATTTTTGGGCCCCTTAGACCACATTCATTCTGTGTCAGAAACCTATGCTGTGTCAAATATTCAATCACAATCCAAATTCAGAGCTGTATCAAGCTTGAATGTTGTGTCCATACTTGCCCCAACTGTTCAGGGTTCGACCTCTGCGGTCGTATCAAGCTGCGCCCAGCGGAGCATTTTATTGATGAAATTGTTCCCTAGGATATGATCTTTCGGTCCACTGAACATAGAAAATGATAGTGCGAGTGGGGCATCCGTGTACTATGGACACATTCTTGTTAAGTTTTGTATTATACATATTATAGAAACTTCATACACAGTTCCTGCATTTTTTGGTATGAATGTGTTTTTAAATTATTTTAAATTATTTTAAATTTGTTTATTTTGTTTATAATCGTTATAAGACTGATCTGCTAAAAAAATGTGTATGGAAGGAAATGATTTGAAATGATATCTTTGTGAAACTATATTTTTTGGTATCATTTTGTTTGTACCCCTGCTCTGAAGAAAGGGGTATACTTAATTAACTTCAGTCCGTCCATCCCATGTTTCATTGCATTTTTCTCTAGGAATCAAGCTTTATACATTCTCACATTCATCACTTATCAACTTCCTGTTTACTGAACTATGAATCAGAGCTTCCTTACATTTTGTAGCAAGCTTTATATGAGCAATGCCCATGCTTTTACATGTGATACATACGCATATTCTTCACTTATCAACTCCCTGTTAACCAAATACTTAAAATATGTATTCTTATACATAATGGCCAAGTATGTCGTTTGTTGATGTGGTTCTTAAGTGATTCTCGTTTCTTGTTTTTTATATAGATTAGACGGTTGGTTTTCCTGTTTGAATTGTTTTACACTAGTCATTTTGGGGCCCTTTATAGCTTGCTGTTCGGTGTGAGCCAAGGCTCCGTGTTGAAGGCCATACTTTGACCTATAACTGCTTACTTTTTACACATTGCGACTTGGATGGGGAGTTGTCTCATTGGCACTCATACCACATCTTTTTATTTCTATGAAATTTCTGTCACAGTTTTCTTAGGAACTATGAATCAGAGCTTCCTGAAATTTGGTATCAAACTTAAAGTGAGCAGGTTATACCATGTGACTAGTTTCAAACAAATACTTGTAGGGGGTATCATAAGTGCATCGACAGCAGCTGCATGGGCAGTATAACTCGCAGTTCAGCTTGTTTCATTCTCGGTTAATTCAATCAACTGATTTAAATACCTATTAAAATGCATGTTGGTTTTATTTCATTTTTTTTTTTATGTTGATGTGAAATCATAAATGCAAACAGTAAACAAATCATTATAATGATAAAGGTTATGATTGTAAGGAGTATTTTATTTGAACCCCTTATCTTTAACGAAATTCGCATACATTTTTCAAAGTCTGAAATGAAAACTCAATCTACGGACTCACTCACATACTGAATACAGTCAAGAAAATATCAATGTATTACTTATAATTCCAATAAAATGCAGTATAAAGTGTGTCAACACTTGCATATAACTACTTTGCCTTTGTAGGAATTTATACTTATACTCATAAACAGGTAAGATTATAAGACCTGGCACTTATGCATGAATATCTATTGGTCCCAGATAAAAATAACAAACCCTGAAATTGTTTTTATACCCCCGCCGTATTGGTGGGGGCATTAAGTTTTACCCTTGTCCGTACGTCCCAAAATTGGTTTCCGTTCTCTAACTTGAGTTTGCCTAAACCAAATGTTATCAAACTTATACACAATGCTTATTACCACAAAACACAGATCAAATTTGAATTTTGGTGGCGTCACTTTAACCGTTCTAGAGTTATGCCCCTTTATAAATGGAATAATTGCAAAATTTTTAGTTTCCGTTCTCTAACTTAAGTTTGCCTTAACCAAATGTTATGACACTTATACACAATGCTTATTATCACAAAACACAGATCATGCTTGAATTTTGGTGGCGTCACTTTAACCATTCTAAAGTTATGCACCTTTATAAATGGAAAAATTACAAAATTTTTAGTTTCCGTTCTCTTACTTAAGTTTGCCTCAACAAAATGTTATGAAACTTATACAAAATGCTTATTACCACAAAACACAGATTATGCTTGAATTTTGGTGGCGTCACTTTAACCGTTCTAGAGTTATGCCCCTTTATAAATGGAAAAATTGCTAAATTTTTAGTTTCCGTTCTCTTACTTAAGTTTGCCTCAACCAAATGTTATGAAACTTATACACAATGCTTATTACTACATAATACAGATTAAGTACGAAATTTGGTGGCGACATTTTTACCATTCTTGAGTTATGTCCCTTTATAAACATAAAAACATAAAAATTGCTGAATTTTTCGTTTCTGTTCTCTTATCAAATGTTATAAAACTTATACACAACCGTTCTGGAGTTATGCGTGTTCACAAATAGAAAAATTGCTGAATTTTTAGTTTCTGTTCTCTACTTAAGTTAGCCTCAACCTTTAAAAGCTAGAATGTATAAATTCCTGAATTCGTGAGCAGCTATATGGCCAAAAGATATATAAAGTATAGTCAAATTCATCTACTATCTTTGCATAGAAGAGTTGGAACCTAAGTATCTTAAAGGGAAAATTCGCGATTTTTTACTTTTCATCTTATTATGTTCATAATACAATAAAAAACATATTCACCAAGTTTTATCTGGATATGAACACTAATAAAGAAGAAAATTGGGAATCAATAATTTAATTTATTCGAACTTCCTGACTTATGTGACGTAGTTTAAGTCTTTTTGCATGCCGGGAGTGAATAAATCTCATTGTAAGTCTTGTTCGTTAATCATCTAATACCGCGATTTAAAGCGCATCGACGACTTTTGGTGTAGCTATTAACCAACTAATAATTGAGAAAGTAAAGTGATCAGCCGTGCAACTTTCAAAATTAAAATGTACGATTTATATTTAAAGGATTTCTGATATGATTATAGTAATAAAAGTAAATCATACAATAGAATATATTTTTTTATGATTTTTTTTCCGACGGATATTTTGAACAAACATATATAACTGATATTGTTTTACAAATGCATGTTTGTATTCTCACCTGAAGGCTTTTACTTCAGTCTATCAAACATTTCACACTAGTACTGTGTAAATACAATGTGTATTGTACTACTGTGACACTTAGTGACTACCTGTTGAATGCGTGGTTAAATTCAAGGCGATTAAAAGATTAGCATTCTGTAATTCTATTCTTTTGATCTTCATTAATGTGAATTTTAGCCAACACGGTTCACCGTTACAGGTGTGAACAACATTTCGTATGAATAATAAAAACATTAATTATTTGGGGAGGAATATGGTGGCAAAATACCTGAATCGCCGTTATATATATCTTTTATATTTTGCGTAAGCTTAATTTTATAATAGATAGGTGAGTATTTTGTTGTAACATCGAAATTCTGTATTACTTTCAATTGAATAATTTTATAAATAAAAATGGCCCACGAAAACGAGCGTATAAACCAAACACTGTACTTACTTTTTTCAAATTATCATGGGTATTAAGCTTGAATATTTCAATGTTTAGCGAAAATTATCGTGGTTACATGATAAATATAGCTTGGTCCGTCCACAGCGATCTACATTTACCTAATCGGGAATGCCCTTATTAAAATATTTAAAATCTCACAACGTATACATACTTTAGCTATTTGACCAACGATGTTTAAAAAAAATATCAGAATCAATATAACGTCAACTTTCCTTTTTTGAATGGAGACAGACCGGCGGAATCAATTTTCAATGTGCTTTATATCTTGTACCTTTGAAAGACTTATCATTCATTCATAAACCCACTCTATACCAGATACATATATGTCAGTCTTAACTGACAAGAATACACCTCAAGCGGACAAGCAGTATATTCTTTAAATTTCTGTGATTTGATACGAAGAAAGAAAAAAATCCCGAAATTAATTTGATACTTTGATACTCCATATTTTTCCTGGAAAATAGTCACATTCTCGTTTGGTCTGAAAATAAGATAAGAATTTGGTATACAGAACATGCAGATGTGTGAATGTCATAAAACCTTGTTATCAGAAACCAATGTGAACCTGTATACGTAAGACCTCATGGGACGTCACCTAACCACATACAGGTAATATACAAGTAGCTCTGTTATACCCGGAAATGTCAAGGTAAATCACTACCGATACAGAATGTACCAATGCAAAGAAAATTCTGATGATTGTGAAGCGTGACCATTCATGATTTTAGAGGAGTCTTAGGTGGAAATTGCCGGTACGATTTAAATTCTGACTAGATTTTTTTCTCTCAATTTAAATCACTGAACTAAAAAAAAAAAGAAACCTACGTCCAAGATCAGAATTATTCATGTAAATTCATAAATACAACGTTCTTATTTTGTAACTTTCAATATACTTTACCTCCAACCACCGCCCCCCTCCCAACCTGGGAACAGTATATCTAACATTACAATGTTTGTGTACCTGCCCAAATAAAAAAAAAAAAAAAAGAAGAAAAAAAAAGAAAAAGGAAAGAGATGAACGGTAAGTCACATCAGATTCAAATATTTATATGGTTGATTGTCGTTAACTAGAGATGTATAGTTACATGTCTCTGCGTTAACTTATAAGAATGACAGGAAAGTATATACTTGAAATAGATTTATGATGAATAATATGCAACTGCGGCACCTCTTTTTGTCAAAGTGTACATGCATGTATTTTAATGACTGTCCGTTATTTCGATTAAGAATGACAATTGTACGTGAAATTCTATAGTTGCCAGTGAGACATTCTTTTACCAGATATGCGACTTTTCGTATTTATATTTTCTCTCATATTACTCTCATTTAATATTTTATGCAAAAGTGCAATATTTGGGAATAGTTTATTCCCCCCACAAGCCAACTAAATAAATAAATCAACCATCTAGCTAATCAGACGTTAATACAAATACTATCAGTCTATCAGGAGTGAAGTTTCTTTATTTCTTCAAATAGATTTTTTTGGGGATCATTCAGGGGCGGATCCAGAACCTCGAAGTCTGGGGGGGCACCATGAAACCAAAATTAAAGATTTGTTTAGATATGTATATATGCGAGTGTGGGTGGAGGTGGTGTCATGTATTGGGGATGATGGTGGTCGTGGAAAGGGGGGTTAGGTCTTCATTTCTATATCTTTTCATTATTTTTGGATCCATTTCTTTCTACTCTTTTATTTGCTGCCAATTGTCCTCTATTCTTTATAGTTCATCACACCTTTAACCTGTTTTCTATATTTTTGGGGCACATTTTTTTCTAGTCTTTACTTTTTGACCATTATTCTCTAATCTGTAAACCCCATTCATACCCTCATTCACGGTAAACCATTCATGGTAACCTATTCATACCCTCATACATGGTAATTAAAACAAGAAAAAAATGTGTATACACATATTACTGTACTATAATAGAAAAAGAATGGATATTGGGTATCCATCCACGACACAAAATCAGTACATGCACAGCAAAAAAACACACAATAAGTAAAGGAACAGCGCATTTATTGCTGTTCTTTATCTCAAATATGAGTATAGGTTTTCTAAAAGTACAATATCATTTTATTAATGATATATATATAAGGCACAGACCATTCATGTTTTGTGGAGGGGGACTTAAGGTTTTTTTTTAAAGACAAATCATTGGTTTCCATAAAAAAAATAAAGGGAAAAAACACGACATTCAGTTTAAAAAAAAGCTGTATGCATTGAAAAAAAATCGTTTGTTGTTTAATAAAGTCCGAAAAAGACTGTTCTGAGAAAGACACATTCCCCAGAAACCGTATACAATGTGAGTGTTTGGTGATAAAGACGTATCTCATATCGATACTAACATTCCTGACACAAAACATCTATTTTTACATATTCTTTTCAAACCGATTTTAGTTGGTAATTTCTTTCCTGATCAGAAGATTTCTCTTGTTAATCGATCTTGATCCTGTAATATTGTATTAGAAATCAATAAATATATTCGTATTAATTCCAATCAGCATGTAGATGTACATGTAGTTTACATATTATAAAATGCTTTTGGATATAGACATTACACAAAGGTGTCAATATTTACACACCCATCGATAAGTTGTCATAAATCACGCATGTTGAAGCTGGGGTTAATTAACGACCAGTTTAGGAAGTCAGATCAAGCTGTGTCTTGATTTTAGATCTAGATATCTAGATAAGCAGATACAGTAGCAATAAAACTATGTTAGAAAATTTTTTGGTGACCCCGACTGGGGGGGGGGGGGGGGGGCACGTGCCCCCTGTGCCCCCCCGGTAAATCCGCCACTGTCATTAGTGCACGTCAAGTGGCATATATATTACATGCATGTCGGAACAGGAAAGTTAGCACTTTACTTTTAGAACCATGTTCACATCATTATACATTATACTCATCAATTGTGGTGATGACGAATTTCTTTAACTGTTCGAGAACAATCTAAATGAAATATAAATCTGTGATTTTACTATGTCCATAACTTCGATGAACCAAAGCAAGTAAGATATCAACCTGTATTTAAATCAAATTGGTTCTGGATGCTTCTCTGTTATATTCAAAAACATGTATATATTTTTAATTGCGACTATCTATAGTTCCGTAACTTTCTATCTAGGCGTATTAACCAATGATCGACAAGTGCGTACATTTTTGTTAAATCAATATTTGTATGTTTCAAAATGTCCATCATTATTGACAACGAGTATATACTTACATTTCCACAATTTACCCTTGGAAAAATTTTATCAAATCTTTTTTTGGAATTATTTAGATTTTCATAAATATCATTCTTTACACCAGAAATGTTATTTATAAACAAGCGTGTGTGTTTAGTAATGACTAGTATATCACTATCGGACACGCAAGACAAAGATGTATATTACACCTGATAGTTTCAAAATGGAAAGTTACAAGTTATCGGCCGTGTACACTGATCAATACCCTTAGAAATGAAGGGATGCATGAACTTGCTTTATGTAATTGTGTAATAAGAGTTTTTAAGCCTGACAGGAAATCGCATGAATACCTGGACGTGTCACCTCACAATACCTCTGGGAATAATTCCTTTAGCCATGCTGGTGATCAGATAAGGGAAGGTCTGAATTTATTTAAATAATTAGATATAAGAAAATGTGGTTATGAGTGCTAATGAGACAACTCTCCATCCAAGTCACAAATTGTCAATTTTTAAAAGTAAACCATTATAGGTCAAAGTACGGTCTTCAACACTTGGTTTATTACATAAAAGTTTATTACATAAAAGAATTATGAACAAATTAGATTTTCGAAAACAATTATACACGGGACACTTATTTATGACTTTGAACTTTGACTTTTTAACTAATTCCCATATAAATTTCTTGTTTCAAAACTTAGTAAAAACAAGGATTTGTATAGTAACAAATACAAATCCTTGGTAAAAAAAAACAAGTTTAAATACGACAGACCATAGTTATTTAAAAAAAATAATTACATTTTCCGTATCATGTTAGTTAGGAAAGGTTGCACAACCATGTCTATTATAATCATTTTTGTTACCCGGGAAACTGTTTATGCTTTTCTTGTCGGATAAAACAACTGTACGCTTGACAAGATATCGACACGCAATTACGACTACGTTAGGTTACTGCTGGTTTTGGTCCTTTGTGGTTAATAGGTATATCGTGGTTTCTAAACCGAGAAGATGTCAAAATGGCCGCATGCAGAGAATTGATACTCTAAATTTAAAATCGATGGTGATCTCTTATATAGCAGAATAAAACTTTAATATTTATGAATTTGTGCTTTTTTATACAGAATGAACATAATATCAATTTTCATTTTTTTGCGAAGTTTCCCTTTAATAATTCATAAATTTATCTACGGGGAGTTTAAGAAACTTATGTTATAAATATGTCCGAACCGAATCACTGACTTCTGAGCTGATGATACTCTTCGGGACTAACAGTCCACCTGCAGTGGTATAAAAACTAAAAAACAATCAATCCAACCTAAATTTAAGATTGGATTTCAAAGATCGGGTTAACGTGATAGCGTTAAAGAAATCGTTTATGCAATGTAGTGATTGATGCCTTTTAATATCTTTTACACCCAATTGGCATCAAGTTTAAAAACGGAAGAATCCTATTTATATATAAAATCGTGATCATTGTTCAAAGGTTGCATGATATCACCTGATAGCTTTCTGGAAATAAGCTTTCACGTTACTAATTTATGAAATTTTGCACAGAATTTTATGAGATTAAAAGGAAGCAGTAAAAAAAAACGTGAGTTGAAGGTAGACGGACGAGATCGTGGTAAAAAAAAAGTCAAAAAAAACGCTATACGAAAACTAAAAATTAAACAACATGAAACAACATAAAACAACCGAGAAGCGAGGATGAACTCAGGTACTAATGAAAGGCCAGCAGTTCCTTCCTGTTTTATTTTTATATTTAATTACCCTCTTAAACCCAAATGAAAGAAGACTAAAAGGAAACAGTAATATCCATCTCAGCGTGTCAGTCTTTTTCGTAGCAGGATTCATATAAATAACACATCAACATTTTTTCGGTCGCATATGATTGTGATATTTGCCACTGCACGTTAAACACCAATTCGTCATCATCCTTCAAATAGTGCTTATAAGTGGATAAATATCTATGAAATTTATGTACCTTAATATGCTAATATATTTCTTGACAGTAGCTGTTATATTCCGCCTAATCGGATGTCTTTATTGTTGTAAAAGTTAACGAAATGTTATGCTTTCTCTTACGGTGCACTTGATACTATTATGTTGTGTTTGTGAGCTTATCTTTTTTTCTGGAAGAAAGTGCGGTATTAACAGTATGAATCTCTTGCTATGCAGAGTTAGTACAGATTACAAAGCTCTGCAAATTACGATGATGCACTTTTAGACTTAAGTAATTGAATTCAAAATATTTGCGCAAAAAAAGGTGTGGGGCCAAATTTCCCTGAAATTATTTAAATTCATAGTATCACAACCCAATGTGTGTTTGTAATAGTTTTTACATTATGGCTTATTTCTAAACAGGTCATCAATCTACAAATGCCTAAAGACAGCCCAAAACCGCCATTTTGAGTTTTGGCAAATTTTGCGTATTTACCCCTAAAACGTATAAGGACATCGTAAACCAAAACAAACCGAAATTATTTTTAGTAAAGCTATGTATTGACTTTCGGAAACAAATTAATTCATTTTGGTTAGCGATGTTTTACGATGCAAAATTTGACAAAATCATGTAAAATTGGCAATTTTCTATCAAAATGCCATTAACAAAACATGATTTAATGGAAATATGTAAAATTGTGAAACAATATTTTAAGTATATGATATAGACTCTTTAATAATATGATTTGACAACTTTTAAATGTTGGTCCTCTGAGTGAAACAAATAAAAGGGAATTTGACCTACTGCTTTATATTTATTTCTTTTTTTATTTTTTCAACCATTAAACAAAATTTTTTCACCATTTAACACGCCAAAACAACTGAACAGCATCTCATCAGATTGGAAAAATCGCGAAAAACTTTTGTCGGTAAAGAAGCGGTCCCATGATGGTGGATTTTTATTTAGATGTCTCCTGAATTTGTAATGCAGTAGTTAGACTTTAAAATACTTACATGTCTGTAAAGATACAAACTTTAAGGAAACATATAGGTTAATTTTCAAAAATTTCGCCAGTGACAAACATTGAAATTACAGATATCATTTAAAGAATACTTTGTTCATACATTTTAAAATATAAAATGTCTCTTTAAGTATCCATCACATTTCTGCATAATTGGTTGATACGAAAAAAAGATAAGTTTTCAAATGAAATTTCCTAAAATTTGTGAAACCGTTCACCAAATGTGTTAACCTCAGACACATTAGCCCTTGCTTTGTGTATTTCCGTTATATCAATAACTTAAAATAAAATAAATTTTTTTGATTAAAATAATCAACTAAAATAGGCATTTTTAGTTTTGCTTTGTGCATTTTTGTGCTTGCTCTTTGAATACAAATCTTCAAATGGTAAAACCTTAATACATTTTATTTGTTTATGATTTGAATCTAATTAGTTTTTTAACATCTCCTATTCAGTAAATGACCAAAAAATCTTTTTTATAATGTTTTAATTGCTTATGAAATATGTTTCACAATCAGTTATTAAACCAACCCATACTTTCATTATTATTATTATTATTATTATTATTATTATTATTATTATCATTATTATTATTATTATTATTATTTGTTTTTCTAAATATTTAATTTATTTTCCATACTTGCACTAAATAATTGTAGTCAAAACACATTGTCATTTACAAAAATCCCTTCACCTTCACCTGTCACACCTGTATAATGAAACCCTTAATTATTGGGACCCTACTTCACTAATACACAAATATACAATACAATACAATATCCTGCACCTGACACGATATTTCCGACGGTTCGGCTGTAAAATATTGAAAGGAGTGGCTTCCCCATGGTTGATGACTCGGAGATCGACCATATAAACAAAATCTTCCAGAAGTGTGATCATTCCTATTCCAAAGACCCAAAGAGATATATGTAAGTACTGCGTTATATTATTTGTTGATGTTTATATATTATGTTACACTCAGTCCATATGTTGGTTTGTGTTATTGGAGGGACAGAGCAATTAAGAGATTGTTTTTCTATACTTTGAATATATTTATTTGAACTTTATATTTCTGTTTTTTTATATTTTCACTAAGAGCTATTACTGAAATTTTATATTCAAACTGAATTTTTAGGGAAGACAATACAGACAATTTTTTTCTAAAAATTTAGTTTTCAAAAATGAGTATAGGCGTACCAATAAAACAACAAATAAAATTGGTATTTTTGAATATTTGTTTTATGCATAATAAAGCTTTAATAATCTTTGAAACCTAAATATTTTAAGGTTAAAATAAATGGTTTATTGGTAATATATAAAGATACATCGTTATAAGTTAAGTGTTCATTACTAAAGTGCTGGTCCAACTGGCTTTTTTATTTGGGTAGTCGGTCGAGTTGCGCTTGGGTCGACTTGTCACTTTAACCCTCTTTAAGACTTGTCCATTCGTTGCATATTTTTAAAGGTCTTTAACCTTCCCGGCAAACTATTCAATCGGACGCAGCAGGTTTTTTTTATATACAAGAACATAATAATTTGTCATACTGAGTATAAGCAGGAACATATATATTGATATACTGTGAGTAACTGTTCCCAGGTTTAAGTGAAACGCCACGTTTATAGATAATATAAGATATTTTTTTAACTCCATTTTATATTCATAATGATCTTATTCAAATGGTACTAAAACACAATCATATATTCCGACTAAATGCAAAAATAGATATATATAAAATAAAAATCCAGCAAATACAATCCTTTGTCTTAATTTCTAATGAACTCATATACTTTTCATTTACTTTAAACGAGTAGAGTCTAAAGCTTGAGAAAGACATCTCTTGATCTAGTGAAAATTTAGTTTATTTCTTTTCTTTACATTTTCATATTAATCTATCAAAATTCCGATTTTAATTTTTCCTTCAAATGCTTTTTAAATGATCATTACAGTGAACTGAAAATTTATTCGTCTAAAGAATGACGACTGAAGCTTAGTCTGTGTTCTCTGGACTCTACTTTTAAGTTGCAATCTACATATTTAATATATATATGTTATATTAATATTACCGAGACATTGATATTACTTCCCAGTTTACAACTTCGTTTTAACAGTTATCATAAGTATTGTTATTCTTGCACGTTTTCTATATTATCATTTTATAAAAAATGAAAAAGGTTCTCATATTTTATAGATACACGATTAAAAACCATAGATTACTAATTTTTAAAGTATGAATCTATTATGTCTAAACCATTATGTAGATAGACCCTTTTTGTTACTGATTATATCAATATCAACTGTGTAAAAGAAAAACAAAAAAATCGAGTCTATGACTTTCAAATGAAAATATGATTTATCGTTTGTGCAATGTCGTTATAAAGAATGGCAATTAAAAAGGACACGAATTTCTGATATCTCTCCCCTTTTAAAAAGATATTAAATAGATTTGAATACATTAAATTGATATTTGTATTTTTATCATATTACCCTGTTCCTGTACACGACCTTTCTTGTTGTCAGTGTTTTAGACATTAAACATTGCGATCTTATTCATTTACTATTCTTGCTTCCTTGTCAATTGTACAATTGATATCATGATTCATCATAAGTATTTCACAAATAATTAATTAAAGTTTGCGTTTTCGATAGATGACAAATATTGAAATTAAGCGAATGGCAATCATTTTTATTGACTAATAAAAACAATTATTTTACGGTTTGCTTAAATTTTAATAGAATTCAAAACAGAAACATAATGCACACCTCACTTAACTGCAAAATGGAGTCATCAGAAATATATTGACCAAACGAGACCGGTAAATTCATTGATCGTAGCGTAACTTCACTGTTTGACCATAATAACATATATGAGGTAAACTAAAAAGTCTCTAAGGTCACAATTGCAACCTCCTAGTAAGTAAGTGTTCACTATATAAGAATTGGACCCTTCAATAATATTTCCAAGTATTTCGTACATGGAATCTGATATTCATTCTTTAGTCTTTTACTATATACATTGTATAGAGCTTAAAAACACATAATCACGACTCTCTTCGACGAATTGGTACCTATTTATACTTATTACATTTACTATGCAGATATCCGAAAAGGACTAATTACTATCGGTGTGAAAACAATAACATTTTCATAAAAAAAATAATTCACTCAATCCAAGGATTTGTATAGTGAGAACTCACTATACAAATCCTTTCTCATACTAAATTTATTCCGTCAAAATCATCATAACAGGGCTTTTCGATATAATGATTGATTGATATATAAAGTACCTCGTGTTCTTAAAGTGCATATCTAATTGTATAACGATAAAGCCCTGATTCTAACTATACTTCTCAGCTATGTGTAGCTTTATAACACCTTTTTCTTGTGGATATCTGGTTGTTAGGATCTAATTAATTTTTTATATACTTTGTCCTGAATATGCATGCAATATTTGCTATTGGTCATTTTATATATATAAATATGTCGATTTACTTCTTAGTTTATTCAAAGATTTATGTAGATTAAAAAAAACCATACAATCTGATTATGATCTATCGCAACTCGCGTGCTCGTCGAAGAGCATAACGAAATCAGGGATCGAATTAGATCTATATTCAAATTAGATAGAAAAACAGCATCGGATCATATGTGTATATTGATTTCTATATATTTGCGAATTTTTCATAAAAGTGAATACATGTTATTTAATATTCAAATATCAATGGGGTTTCACAACTTTCATTTGTATAGATTAAAGAAAAAACTTTTTTGTCAATTTTGAAAATAAAGTGAACTTAACAAAAAATTTGTTAAATTAATTAATACAAATTTATCATCGGAGTAGTCTTTATTCGTTTGAACAAACATTTAAAAGCCCCTCGTGTATGTAAAAGCTTAGTTTTGAATTTAATTTTGTAATTTCTTGAAAGGAACACATATATAGTCTAAAATACACTACGTAATAATAATAGTAATAATAATAATCAACAGGAAAAAGCTAGAAGTCTATCCTTTTCTGATTCTATTGCTAGCATATTGATTTAATTCAACATTGATTTAGTAAGGGACGACATCAAAAGATCAATGTAGGATAAAAAAAAACTTAAAGAAATCAAATAGTTGGGGGGGGGGGGGGGGGGGGTTAAAATTGCTTCAAGTTTTGTTTATCCAAAATCGATTTTACATATATCCATATTGGTCAATCAATTTTTCCCAAATTAAGTTAAGAGAGGGGGGGGGGGGGGGGTCAGTGAAAAAACTATGTGAATTAATTTTTTTTTATCCTACATTGAACTTTTTATGTCGTCCCTAACAAGGGTTTGTAGGAAATATATAGGAAACATTTGTCACTGTGTTTGACGAATTCTTTTGGTCATGTTCTGTATCTGGCCTTACCAGATCTGAAAATTTCAGAAGGGGTCTGACATTTTCTGTACATATATATATATATACATTTTATGGGCGCAGGACGATTATGTTTTCGCTCCATACACTTATCTAAAAATTGAAACTGTATTCCTCTTCTGTACATTCGATTGCATAGAAAGTCATAGAATCATCAGAGTTAATCTAAGCTTGTTTAAATTTGTGAAGACCGAAATTTGATTTTTTAAACCACCTGCTGTTTATGTTGACTTCAAGAAAAAATCTATGCTGTTATAAGGAATTGATTTTTATCCGACCTCTTGAAGTGGTGTATTTTTCAGATGACACAAGCATAATGGCAAAGATATAAGTCTTTTATCAGTATATAAACATGAATTGTGTTTTTGATATTAAAATAGAATTTTCAGCTTTTTACCATGATAAATCAAATGTAATGTTGATAAAGCGCAAATATCCTATAGGATAAGCGCAAACGTCATGTTTGTTAAAAATATAAGAAATAAGCATATTTCAGAATATTACCACAGATATCCAAATGTTGAGAAAATGAAAGGGCTGCTTTCATTTTGCAATATTAAAATTATGAAGAACTTATCACTTTATTAACAAATTAGTTAAAATATTATAATTTGATATGTATAATTATGTTCTATAGCACCATAAATATGATTATGTATTTTGCCTCTTGTAACACATGTATATGTGTCTGCATGTTTCAAAATAAAGTATTGTTATTGTTATTGAATAAGCATTAATATCCTATAAATTAAAGCGCAAATGTCCCTTAAAAAACGCATTTGTTCTAAAAGTATCAACAAGCGCAAACGTCTCAAGCCGCATGTTATTAGGCCGTATACATCCTCTGTATTGTTATTCTCTGTAAACTGAATTTGAGGGGAACAAATATTTGTGTACTAGTTTTTTTCAATAGGGAATTATGTTTCTAATACGCAGAAATCATTAATTAAAGACTCCAGCACTGTAACAACTATTAAAAAGCCAATATGAACATACTTATATCAATACCCAACCCCCTTTTGATAAAAGATTAAAAATGAAAAATAATTTTGAATATAGAAAATGAAGACACTCCTCATCATGTCATCAACATGTCCAAAGTAAACAAATCTTGTATATAAGAAACTCATAAATAAAACGTTGTTTTTTTTTACTTTATCTTTCAATTTTTCTGTAAAGTATGTTTTTTTTTAATTCATATTTAAAACAGCACAGCCTCTTGCAAGTATTGAGTATACCATTGATATCATTTCTGTCTATTTTTCAAATTTCAGAGTATGTTCTTTCTTATTCTAAAGGTGTAATTTCAATGCTTATAAATACTGACTGTTACCTGTCATTCATTGTTAATTGTTATAACAACACCTATTGTATTTTGTTTGTTTACATGGGTAGAACCGGCGGAGGACATTTTAGTGCATTGATAGGACAATTTTAGCGACAAAATCGGACGTTTTAATGCCAAGGTATAGCCTCAGTATCAGGACAGCACAATATAAAAAATGTCATGTCCATTCCGTAGACATACAGCACTAAACTAAATTAATGTTTAATTTAAAATTTATTTCCAAGTGAACATACAAAATGGTCTCTTCAACTACCCCCTGTACAGTAATGTTCATAAAATTGTGATAGATTAGAGTGCTGATTCATTGGTGCTCTTTATTTTAATATACGTTGTTCTTTGTACTTTAAAGATAATATCCACAAAACGTAAGTGGCTAGGTGACCTTTCCCATACTTTTCGCTTTTATTTCCTCTGCTTGTTTCAGCAGAATTTATTTGTTAACTATCCGAATTGTAAATTCAACTGAACAACTTAAACATTATGCCACCATATTAAAATTACTGTTCACGGTTTTCGTAATCAACTGGTATGATTTCGCTAAAATTGGCTATCGTAAATACGGGTGAACGGATTAGTCCTGCGCTAAAATGGGCTATAATGTCTGCGCTAAAATGTATCCTGGTAGTTTTAAGTTTTTCGCTTAAATGTCCTGCAACCGGTAACTCGAATAATTCTGCGCCCTCTAGCGGCCTATAGCCTATCGAGGATGTAGCAATCGGAGATTAGACGGAGATCGGCGGAATATAACGACTGACATTATTCGGGTTATGCAACCGGCTGAACAGAGACGTATAATATATATGTCATACAGTTTTGATGTTATCCAATTTCTATTATGTTTTAATATTGTTATCTGTTATTGTCCTATCAGTCTTTATCAAGCTCTGTTTTCGTATTAACTTTCATTTTTTTTGTATATCAAATTGTTCTTTTTCAATAATTATGTAAATACAATTTTCTATGAAAATGATTTTATCGATATTTAAACAGTCCATCATGCCACATTGAACCTTGTTGTAGTCTTATGTTTCTAAAATCTCAATTGGTTGGATAACTTAAAAATATAAGTTGATGTCTAGATTTCTATTTCTGTTCTTACATTGATGTCTCATCTCCTTTTATTATATATAACAATGAAAACAGTCAATAATGAAAGAATATTCAAACATTGTGTTCTTCAAGGATTGTCATCTTATAACTAGATATTTTTATCTAAAAAAATTGGTATCCATGGCAGTGTCAGCTTGTATCGACTTATGAGATCAAATGTCTCATTTGCCTCTCTTTTGCAGCTTGCCGATGTGATACTTGAACTGGTTCTGAATAAAAACATAATTCTTTTGTTTTTAGTTTTTTTCTATCTATTTAAGGTTTGCGATAAACTGTTATTTTGGTTATTATTTAGCCTTTTAAGGGCCTTTAATGTGGTGACATTATCAATTCGCACTTCGATTGGTACATCACTATTTTGATGAACTCTAGGCTTGAATGTGATCATTAATAATATTCCAACAGTATGATAATAGGTTTTTTCTATCTCCAAAACCATTGGAAATATTTCATGATCAAAAGAAAATTTATGAGTAATTAACTTTATTTCTTAAAATTGTCAATTACATTATATCTTAATGGTTAAAGATTTCGATATACTAATATGAAAAATAGAAAAATTCGATAGTTCTTACACAATACCAAGCAATGTAATGGAAATTTCATGTACATTATTAAATACATTTGTTAAAGTCATGTGGATGTACACGGACGCTTAGTGGCATGGGCTCCCCTATTTAACTTTTTATTATGCCCCCGCTGCAGCGGATGTGGGATTACGTGTTACCCTTGTCCGTCTGTATGTCCGTACGTCCGTCCCGAAATTGGTGTTTTCTGTTCTCTAACTTTAGTCTTAACCAAATGTTATGGAACTTATACACAATGCTTATTACCACAAAACAAAATTTGAATTTGGGTGGCGTCACTTTTCAGTACCGTTCTAGAATGATGCCTCTTTACAAATGGAAAAATTGCTGAATTTTTTCGTCACAAGTTCCGTTCTCTAACTTAGTTTGCCTTTACCAAATGTTATGATGTTGATTAATACAAAATACAGATCAAGTTAGAATTTGGGTTGTGTCACTTTTACCATTCTTGAGTTATGTCCCTTATAACGTTATATGCAAGCGGGGGCATCGTCTGTGTCCTATGGACACATTCTTCATCTATTTTTTATTAAAATTTTCTTAAATACGTGCTGCCTTTTACTTTTATTTTCCATAATGCAGGAAAGATAGAAAATTTGAATATCGTACATCTTATACTAAATTGACTTTATTGAGTTATTTGCTGTAAGACAGAGTTATCTATCTTGATGTGGAAAACGTGGAAATTATGATTTAAATAATATACACTGTGAAGATTCTTATTTTCAATAAATTTATAAACGTAATATGTTCTGGGTCTTTAAAAGTATTATCTGGGACTATTTTAGTCCCAGGCATAATGGACTTTCTTTGTGACTACTTTTTAATTGCTTATCGATACCCTATTGTAGTATCCCCGAATATGAATAATTTTAACCCCTCTATTTGAAAGCAAGTTCAAACTTTTAAAATCGGCGTAAGCCCTCCCTTAAAAAAATCAAATATCTAAAAATTAAGTTAACTCGTTTGATCACAATGATACAATTATCTTCTAAACCAATGAAGGTCCCTTTATACGTCCAGTGGAAAATATTTCATGAACCAAAATGAATTAACAATGAATCAAAAATGTAGGTATTGCAAAATGGGTCGACCGGTATTAAACGAAAACATACTGAAACTTTGATGTGCTAAGTAATAGATTTTTTCGCTCACCAAACAGAAATTTAGTTACTAACCATCTGAATTTAACACAAAAGTTACAATCACCGATATCATTTAACCATTTTGTATTTGTTTTCCAGACATAATGCTCCGTCAAGATATTCTAACCTTGTCCTTATTGCCGCCTGTGTCACCATTTAGTGAGTCATCCAACAGCAGTACAGATGAGCTTATCAGAGTTGCAAGGTATGTGTACATTATATATCTTTAAAAAGTACATGTACAAGCCATTTGTCTCCATCTACGAGGCCCCTAATGTGGGTGTCCAATATAATCACATAATCATTAATTATTTTTTATACAAGATAATCAAATAATCAAAAATACAGTCCTAGATTATCAAATAATCAAATAATCATGAAATATTTGATCTGGTAATCAAATAATCACTATAAAAACGGCCAAGTAATCACATAATCAAAAACCCCATGAGGAGGCTCATTTAACAATTTCTCAAATGAAACAGATGCTATAGAATAGAGGACTTTGAATTGATCTTTTGATTCAAACCATGTAAATAACACTTTTGTAATCTGGAATTATACTGCCTTGTACGAACATCGGTATCTTACTTTTTTCAAGTCACTGTGAAAAATTAGACACTTCCCAGTCTGTCAAAAAAAGTCAATATCGGTTTTGTTGCTACCAAGTTTTCTTGATTTCTAGACGTTACGTTTTAATGTAGGTTCACTGTATACCGCCATCTTGGATTGTACAATAGCAGTACACAATCGGTCTAGTTCTTTGCCTAAATCTGCAAATTTGGAGACAGATTTGCAATTTATGTGTGAGACTTTATTTGTATAAAGAAAAATAAGTGATTTATTGCATTATCCAAAACAAATACCAAATACTTGTGTTTTTAGAATCATTTTTGTAACTTGGCCATTTAAGGGGAGATAACTCTTATAGTAAAAAATTTATACTTGAATGATAGTGAAATTTTTTATTTTTTACTTTTAGAAAGAAAAAAAGTTCGGTGACACCATTTTTTCTTTTTATTTTCTTAAAGCATCTTACAAAACCTATCTTCTCATATTATATTTCAAAATTCTATCTCATAGCACGGGGACCCATACTTTTTATTATATTTTTGAAAAAAGAATGGTAAAATCTTCATTTTGGCAAAGTATAAGAAAAATCTATCTGAGGAAATATATACCGACGATCCACCTTTAGGCAATTTTCAAGAATTTCGAGTGTGTGATTTCCAATCCAAACCCCTTTAGAATTGTATTCTCGCAACTTGATTCCTTTCTTGTACATTTTTTTTTCAATATTTTCTATGGATAAAGTGTTGTTTGTTCTTATGGTTGTACTTCTCAAGATATATTTAAATAAATCTAACCCGAAAGTAATTCCTATGAAGTTATTTGAAGTACTGTATACAGTTTTGATGTTATCCAATTTCTATTATGTTTTAATATTGTTATCTGTTATTGTCCTATCAGTCTTCATCAAGCTCTGTTTTCGTATTAACTTTCATTTTTTTTGTATATCAAATTGTTCCTTTTCAATAATTATGTAAATACAATTTTCTATGAAAATGATTTTATCGATATTTAAACAGTGCATGCATGCGTTAGTTTTTATTTATGTATTTCTTTACACAAAGATCTATATAAAATGCTTATTGATGTAAATCTCTGTAACAGTAATAATTTCTTTGACTGTATGATATGAATGTGTTGAATCATTGAAAGAGTCGGGGAATTCAACAATGAAACGGTTCAGAACATACAAACAAAACTTACACCCACAATTTTTTTTCTTCAAATTTTAAATTAACTTTCATTTTCTAAAACTGACAAGCTGAAATTGAAGATGCTGCAAGTTAAAAAAAATTAAGACATTCTGAAATTATTTTTTTAAAAATATATATACACTAAAAGCGGTAGGGCCAAATTAGTTTCCTCTGGATTTATTTAACGCCAGGATCATTTTCAAAAAGTCGTTCAATCTCTATTAAAACTCGCCTGTACCACAGCTCCATATGTATACTTTGAGGTTGTAACAATAATATGACTTATTTCTGAATATATTACCAAATCAGAAACGCCTGAAGTAAGCGCAAAATCGAAAGTTTGACAGATATTGGCAAATGTTGTGTATGTATCCACAACAGGGACATCCGTAACTAAAATAAAGTTCTGTTGGAAAAAAAATGTTATTTGATTTGAAGAAATTTATTATTTTTAGAGACCCAATGCAATAATTTAGAACATTGAAAATATGAATATTTTTTTTTTCAATATGCCGTCAACAGCAACACGATATAACGTATGAAAATATGTTTAATTGTTGAAAACTGTTATTAAGTATAAAATATAGTCCCGTAGAATATGCAAACGCTTAGATTTCGCCCCTATTGATGAAACTAATACTAAATTAAAAGTGACATTAGTCCAGCCTTTCTGTTTTTAGGCGAAGCAAATTTCGCTTTCAACAACTTAGTTAAAAAATAAACTTACTTTATCAGATGTAGCTTAATTTGGTCTTTTATCTTCTTTCTTTGTCTGTTTTATACTCTAACTAAATATTGATTAACTAGCTTTAATTGCCAAAATGATTTAACACGATTATGAGGAGAAATCATGTTTGGAAAACAAAATTTTTAATGTATATTTTGATTCAATATATTAGAATTTCGAAACTTGCAACAATAACCGCGTTTGATTTTGCTACTTTTTTTTAACAAAATGATACGAATTGATATTCATAAAAACGTCATATCATCAACAATCCTCATATATATGCTAATTTTAACACTGTTAAATCTTTCTTCTTAATCATCACTATTTGTTCTTCATTACAGTCAAAGGACTATGGCATCGCAGCAACAATACACGTCTATGGTATCTGATGGAAGCCAGTCTGACAACTCTGACATCTCTGCTACAACTGTATCAACTACCCAAAGTATGGAAAGTGTAAAGAGGTTAGTTATCCTAGCTTTACATAAAAAAAAAAATGTATTGAGGAGAATTTTTAACGAGGCAGCAACCAAACAAAACAAGGATACACATGTCACAATACAGTTAGACAGGTGCCCAAACTATAAGCTGGTAGTTGCAATCGATCTGGCCTTAGATCTGTCATGAAAACGACCGTTCGGCTTCATCAATAAGGCAACTTGTCGTTGTCTATCATAATAGGTTTTCGTTTATAATTGTTTAGTATATGCAATATAAATCAGGCCGATGGTTTTCTTGTTTTATTTTTTTTTTTTTTTCAATTTTGTCGTTGCCTTTTTTTATATAGATTACTAAAAAGTTTTGCTCATTATTGAAAGCCGTCGTAATAAAATTGAAATGATTTGGTCTCTAGTAATATTGAAATTTTTTTTTTATAGAAAATACATCAACTTTAGTTTGTTTGACTTCGAAAACATAAGGGAATATAAAGCAAATTTAAAAAAAAACTGCATGTTCGTATACCTATATTGACTCCAATTGTTGATATTGCACATCTTAGTGTTAATTAATTTCTATTCTAAATTTTTATCATTTAATAAATAGATATGTTAAAATTGCTTTTGTGGTACCGTAAATCCATCTATTTTTTTTTTTTTTTGAGAGGGGGGATTATATATTTTAATTTAATTGTTTGATTTAAAAAAAAATATGAAAGCAAATGAAAAATATCAGAAAGGAAGTGGAAAGAGAGATTGTTTGTAATGAAAATTAGAGAAAATAATAAAAAAACAATTTCTGGCCTTGTGAAAAATCTTTTTTAATTATACATCGAAAAAAAATATGGATCGTCGGTACTTGACCAAATAGTCTTTAATGTGTTGGCAAAAAAAAATAGCATGAAAGAATATCACATTACAGGGCCGTAACTACATTGAGGCAAATGCCTCATGTTTGAAATTTAAAAAAAAAAAAAAAACTATAAGTTGAAACAAAAGCTTGTCTTCATATCAAATTGTTTTCACGGTGATTTGCAAGAAGCAAGTTCTGTACTCCCTCTGACACTCATTTATTTTTAGTTTTCAGTGTTGATTGTCTATGATTGTTTGTCGTTTATATGACTGTCTGACCGGTATCTGTTCCCGGGTTTGTCTATTGTTCATTGGTTACCCTTCTTTATGACTATTGTCTTAGCGTTGAATTTCATTTGTAAACTTTTTAATTTCATTATATTTAAGGACCGTGTTAAGGCCCTTAAATAGGAAATAAAGGGATATGGAGTACATGTGCATGGGACAAAATCGCACACAATACATAGAAAAATAGAAATTATCAATGAACAGGGCTTTTATTCCTGTTCTTCATCTTGACAGTCGCTTGAGGGTTTTCAACAATGAACGAATCATTCATACCCTACAAAAAGGTCAAGACGGCCCCTAGCGTCGATTATAGCGGTACTTAAAGTATTAATTTTTGTACTGTTATTAAATTTCAAAGTCACAAAAAAATTACACAAAAGTCTTAACAATACAAGACCAGAACAGACAGATCCGACATTAATCAGCTGATATACATATTAAGATAGCACATAATGTTGCAATGAGGTCTAAGAACAGTTTTCCTGAGTCTACCCTTTTATCCCAGTAAAGAACTACATCAAGTTGTAATTGAAATGTGTTATAAAAACTGAATTAACGTGGTTCTATCAATGATAATCAGCCCCCTCTTAACTTAATTTGAAAAACAAATAATTGACAGGTAAAATACGTTTTCCTGCATACGTCTCCCAGACCTACGCCGAATATATTTTGCCTCCCTTTTAAAAGAAGCTAGTTACGGCCCTGCATTATTTAAAAATTCTATTCGTAAATGACAATAACAAATCTAGTTAATATATAATATGTGTTACGTCTATCATAAACCTATACATGCACATGATGCTCAACTTCGTTGCAAGATTACAAATACTGAGACCCAAATCAACCACAGAGGAACTTTCTAATCTTTTTTAAATTAGATTTAGCTTTTTTTACACACGAGATTATTACCATGTAAAAAGTAGTTCAAAAAGTCTGGGAGAAACTATTTTCTTGTTATCTGTATTAAATTAAATTTGTAATTTTTTTTACTAGTTTAAAGTAAATGCGAGTACTCATAAATCGTAATTTGTATCTTTTGTCTTTGTGGTAGTTGATTTTGTTCTGATGAGTAAAGACATTTCCAACTGATCTTTAGTTTGTTCTTACGTTATACTGTTAAACACCCCTGTCACAAGTCAGAGGGAAGGTCGAGTCCAACAGTCTGTCCCAAAGTCTGCAGCATGTAATTCAGTTGTTGTCGTTGGTTGCTGGTTGTCATGTTTTTCGTTAAGTGTCATTTCATATATATATATATCAGGCCCGATGGTCTCCTAATTTTATCATGTCGGGGCCATTTATAACTGACAATACGGTATGGGTTTTGTTCATGTTAAAAGTCATACGGTGACTCTTAGTTTTTTTTTGCATCCACGGCATTTTGACTCAGATTGATAGTTGTTTCAATGGCAAACATACCACATCTTCTTATCTCTATAAAGTGTCACCGAAAAGACATTATAAAATTACTTTTGCCATTTGAAGTTTACATCTGTCATTTTCATTACTAGAATGAATTAGGGAAATAATTCAAGACCGACATGCCCGATAGCGAGAATCAAATTGAATATAAATAAATATTTGGCAGACAAAAAACGTAACATGACATTTTCAGACCACAAAGAATACCATCTTATGTTAACCCCTGATTAACCCCTGATAAAAATATTTCTGTGTTTTCCTATTCAAAATGTAGCTATAAACATTTGTTCTTACTTTAAACATTTTTGTTTTAATTTTCAGCAATCAGACGTCTGCTACTACAAAACCTAGCTACCAGCGCCACCCTAAGCCGCCATATTCCTACCTTGGCATGATCATCATGGCTATCGAGATGTCTCCTGATAAAGCACTTTCATTGTCCGAGATCCATCTCTCACTTGTCAGCATGTTTCCATTCTTCCGAGGCACGTACCGGGGTTGGAAAGATTCAGTACGTCACACTCTTTCTTCAGGTGCTTGCTTCTTTAAGTGTCTACGTGGCCGTATCAACAAATGGGCTGTTCATCTTCACCTAGCACCTTACAACGCCCTTCTCCGACAAGACACAGCAGTCTCAAGATCCTCATACTGGCCGTCAACCATATATGACTATCTTGGTGTACCCGAAGTTATGTTGCCTACAAAGTACAACACTGCCTCTCCATCAGCTATTACATCAAACAACATCCTGGAGACCAAACGTCCTACAGACTTCAGCATAGATCGTATTCTCACTCCTGAGATAGCAGATGACTCCAGACCACTTCTGACAGATGAGACCTCACCAACATTCAACAAGATGAAGCTAAAACTCAAGACCCGAAAGACAACTACAAGACGTCACCAAAGCTCACCACTAACAAAACTGGTTACAGACTCTGCTACCAAATGGGGTGTTACCGAAGAAACCGCAGTCGACCAACTTCGTTCCTTGTGTAAGATTATGGACACTACTAGTGCTCTACAACAACATCAAGCATCGGAACAGTTACTTCTAGTTAAGTCCGAGTTACCATCACCAAGTCTTACCGATACGTCTAACCATTCACCTCCTAGTGACCTACAAGAGTCATCATCCTACCGTTACCAGCTACCGACTGCATCTGTTCCAAGTTGTTGTTTGACTCAGCCATCTATCGACTACCAGTCTCAAGCCTGCCAGCAGAATTTGTCAACTCAGTCTTACACTACCAGCCAGCACCATCAACTTTATACAACGGAGTACTTTCAACAACTATATGCAGCTCATCAATACCAGCAACAACTTTATACACAACAACTATACCAACAACAACTAGCAGCCCAGCAATATGTTTACCATCCTAGTTTCTAAGGTTACCAACAGAATGGTTTCTTCCAAGTGCCAGCTGATTTCAACACACTTGCAGTTGACCTGCCGTCTCCTTCTTGTCAGTAGTTTATTAAATATGAACAAACAACTAAAACTATTTCATGATGCATTGTTTAAAGTACTTATTGACCCTAAATTTCACTAAAATGTATGCAATTAGTATTATCATTGAAGTAAAATTTATAGAGAGGGATGTTATGAAGGAATTATACTTTAATTTTTTAGACAGTTAAGATGATGATCTTATGATTTGTATATTTATTTATCAGTTAAACAGAATGTATAAATATATATGTATATGATATGAACATAATAAATAATTTATTAAAATTATAATAACTTGTTCTTCTCAAAGCCTGAGTCCTTTACAATCAATTGACCAACGGTAACCGCCTCGTGACTCGGAATTCATAATTATTTTTTTATTTTTAAGTTATCGCCCTTTACATACCCACAAAGTAACGAGAAATATTTATCATTTTATTCTTCAATCGGTGGACTTTTGAGGCTATTTGTTTTGTAAACGTTACGTCAGTGTACTTTTATTAAGTGGGAGAGAATTAATAAAATGAAGTACAACAACAAAACACCAAAAAGTCTTATGTTGTAATGTTATACTACTGTTTCAGGTTAGGGGGAAGGTTGGCGCCTGTTAAAACGTTTAAACTCGCTGCATTTTTATGCACCTGTCCTAAGTCAGGAGCCTGTTGTTCAGTGGTTGTCGTTTGTTGGCGTGGTTCATAAGTGTTTTTTGTTTCTCATTTCTTATATAGATTAGACCGTTGGTTTTCCTGTTTGGTTTGTTTTACACTAGTCTTTTTAGGGCCCTTTATAGCTTTCTGTTCGGTGTAAGACAAGGCTCCGTGTTGAAGGCCGTACTTTGACCTATAATTGTTTACTTTTTACACATTGTGAATTGGATGGATACTAGTGTCATTGGCACTCAAACCACATCTTCTTATTTATATTTATAACAACAAAATTAATGACCTTCATGTGCATGAGATCATCGCATTATCAAAACTATTTCAAAAGATTGGTTGATTGATGGCGATGTAAAATATAGTCATCAGACACGAGTCGAATCGCAGTGAACATTTTTGTTCAAATATCACAAAAACATGTACTGTTGTTTGAATTTATATAACTATTCACATGTAAAGGAACACTATATTTTTTTTATAATCCATTTTTAATTAATATATAGATAAATACTAGTAGCGGGATAGAACCCTGCTTCGTCGGTTGTATGCGGAACATACTGTAGGTTAGAACAACATTATTTATTGTACTTTGCTTTAAAATAGCTCTGAGTAACTTACCATGAGTACTCCTAGAATGGTACTTGGTGTCATTATATCAACTTTTTCGTGCTTCGTACAAATCTGGTGAGTCAGTCATTCCAACTGATTTTATAGTTTGTCCTTATGTTGAGCTTTTAAAACACTGTGCCATGCTATGGGGAGCTAAATGCTCACAAACATATATTACTCTGTCTCATTCTTTATTTGAATGTCCCAAGTCATTGATAATTGGTTGCCGTCTGTCACACATGTATTTGGTTTTTTTTTTCGTTCATTGTATTGTCGTAAATTGGGCAGTTTGTTTTCACCTTGTTTTTCATTTTACCATGGTCATTCTATACCTTACAAACTACTAGTATATGGATTTTGTTCATTGTTGAAGGCCGTACACGCCATATGGACCTGGTAGGGAGTGGTCTCATTTGTAATTCTACCACATCTCCTTATTTTTATAAACTAGTAATCATTATGGGTTTGAATAAACACGTGGCAGGTGCGCTCGACTCCAATCTTACTTGACTAGGATTGTCAGTTTTCCTACCGAAGGTCGGTGGTTCTCTCCCGGCAATCAGGCTTCCTCCGCCAATAAAAACTGACCGCCACAGTAGTGCTTAAAGTGGCGTTAAACACCAAGCAATCAATTAATTGAACTTGCGTTTGAGATCTCCCCCAGTTGAACATTAAGGTACATAGAAAATTGTTCAGAAAAAAAATATTTATAACCATCAAATCAGCATAATAGAAATAAAAAACACAGGTACACGCAAAACAATAAAAACTTATACCTTATAGAAAATACTTTAGGTTACTGCTGCAAGCACAAGTTACTTATAATAATCTTCTGGTATATGATCTTGCCCTGGAACGTACATTCTTATATCGACGTCAGTATTCCGTAGATTTTATACAGCAACATAGTGTTTGACAGAACATGTTGACAGCAAAGGACATTATTAAGTAAAATTTTCGTGCAAAAAAGAAAAAGACAAGAATAACTTGCACCAAATATGTTTTCCTCTACCTATCCTTACTATGAGTACTCTTAGACCGGTACTTGGTGCCTTTATTTGAGTTCTTTCGTGCTTTGTACCGATCTGACGAGTCGAGCCAATCCAACTGATTTTTTTAGTTACTTTAATCTTGTGTTGAGCTTTTACATCACTGTCTAATGCTATGAGGAAAGCTGAATGTTCACAAACATATTTTGTTTTTTTTTAAACTTATGTTTCTTTTCAGAAATTTCCCATAGTTACTTTAGTTAGTAGACAAACATTTTTACTACGAATAATCAAGTAAAAGGAGCAGTGGTGTATATGACATTGAGACAGCAACCAACCAATATAAACACAAAAGAGATGTATCATACATACTGTCTACAGTCTTAAACAAAAGACTTTATATAATGTGTCTACACGTGACTCTTTAAGGTTCTTATTACTAGAGATTTACAATAACTGTCGGACTCGGAGTCCGAGTACGAGTTAAACTACAAATCATACAGTAGCTACATGACAAAGCACGATATAATGTTTGCTTGATGAACGGAGTTGCAGCAACAAATGAAAATATTTATTGAACCATTATTTGTTCCACAAGCACGACTGAAAAACTGGATATCATTTTGAATTAGTTTATAGATATAAGAAGATGTGGTATGAGTGCCAATGAGACAACTCTCCATCCAAGTCAAAATTTATAAAAGTAAACCATTATAGGTCAAAGTACGGTCTTCAACACGGAGCCTTGGCTCACACCGAACAGCAAGCTATAAAGGGCCCCAAAAATCACTATTGTAAAACCATTCAAACGGGAAAACCAACGGTCTCATCTATATAAAAAAACGAGAAACGAGAAAAACTTATGAACCACATTAACAAACGACAACTACTGAACAACAGATTCCTGACTTAGGACAGGTGCAAACAATTGCAGCGGGTTTAAACGTTTTAATGGTACCAAACCTTCACCCTTATCTGAAACAATAGTGTAACATCACAACATAGAAAGACACACTATAAAATATCAATTGAAATGGCTTAACTCAATCAAAAGACATATTAACACCAGTGAACATTCACTGAACAAATAAATTTGATCTATGATACAATGTAAATACAAAATAAATAAACTAAGGGAAGAATAATTAAAGTAACATGTTATACCACTGTGAAATGTTAAACAATTTTAGAAAAACATTATTCTTGAACAAAAATATCAGCCATTTGCAATTACTTAACACAGGTAAATGAAAAATAATTTTGTTGTTATAAGGTCAAATGTAGATCCCGCAAAAAAAACTTTAACAATATAGAACAATATTGGACTTTTATAGCTAATCTTCCCGTGCCACATAGTTTATGCCTATTCAAGAGGAAAACATAGACCTAATGGAATATTTTAAGAGCGACTTACTTAGTGTTAATGCAAGGAGACTGTTTATAATAGTGTAATGTTATACGAGTTAACCTAGTGTAGTGCTATATGATTTGTGCCTATAATGAAAATGGATGGATTCAATATAATGCTTGTTGTATTATGACATAGGCGATAGCGAAGAGTAATAATATGTTGAATTTAGCAGTATTATTGTAGAGTTTATGAAAATTGATGGACACTGGTTTTTAAATTGAGAAAAAAACAAGTCTTTGAATTCTACAAAAATTTAAGAGTATGAACTCATGTCACCCCACATTCCATTAAATATCAAATGAACTACTCTACATTTACCATGACGGGGTTAGAATTGCAGTAAACAAGTGTCAGAATTTTTCCTGAAACTCATATTTTTTTTTTTTAAATCGACTTCAAACTTTCATTCACTGCTTCTGAATGATACACAACAGGACAATAAAAGAAAACATTTTTCGCTACCTCTTCGAAATTGAAATTTAAAGATAATGCTAAAGAACAAATGTTATGTTCTAATTTTATCATACACGTGTTATTGTGAAGTTTCAATTTCAACAATGATTCAAAATTTCGATTTTACTTTCTTAAAAAAATTGCGGACGGAAAAGAAGACACCTGCTGATTTTTAGCACTTATGAATAAAATTAATTGCTGAAATTGAATGACATAGCCTTTACTTTTTCCATGATAAATGTTAGAGTGGGGTTCTTGCTCGAGCTCAATTTTAATTGTCTATGAAGTATTTTGAGGACGGACAATTTTAATTGTCTATGAAGTATTTTGAGGACGGACTTTGTTGGTTCTTTTTTTATAACGTCTTTGTTCCTCGGCTTGTAAATGTTGCATTACTGTTCGATTGTATCTGGCCTTAGTATCTTCTTACTTTTTTTATAAAAATTGAAATATGTGCTTAATTTTCAATTGCATTCATACACCTTAACTCAGCTTTGTGTCGATATAAAAACGAACATGCAAACGTCCTTCTAGGTCAACACATACACATTCACATATTATCATGTCATTCGTCACCTACATTTTTTCGCTAACACTGTGTGTTATTTCATACAAAAATAGCTGGGTTTTCAAAACAAATATTACGTAGTCATAGCTGGTTGGATTACCAATAAAAGCAGAATTGTCACAATATTGTTTGTTTATTTGGTTATTTTTTTTTTTTTTTTTTGTGAAGCATTTTCATTTTCTGATGATATAAAACACAAGATTTATTTTGTATCCTCTATGGTGTGTCTGAAACGGTAACAGAGGTTGAAGTTAAACTAACAATAGGATACTCAGATTTCTGATTTGAGTCATTCTGATTGTCTCTTTGAAGTTTTGAGATAGCAAAGGCATCCTTTTTTTTGGACTCGTGATAAACCACACGAAATCATTTCTCGATTATGAGCTTTTTTTCCTTTCTTGGAGTATGGAAGATTACTCGCGTAACTGACTACACACGTTTTTAACCTGAATTCCACTAGAGGCGTGTAATTACGTATACTTTGCCTCAAGCAATGAACAATCTATCACTTTTAGTGTGCCTAACGACCAGTTGCAAATATTTCATGCGTGTTCATGATAAGAAAAGTGTGGACAACCTTTACGTATCGAACCATTTACTTGTTTGATATGTCTTGTGGTGTGGTTTATGTTCATTGAAGAATGTGATTCGATGACCTCCAAAGATTCACTTTCTCGTCATTTTGTATGTTATTTACTGTGCATGTATTTGACTTGATTTTTGGTCGATGTATTACGGAAGCCCATTTAGGACCTCCCAAAAATATAATTTGGAATTCGATGTCACGAGTTAACATCGTTATCACGTATTGTAGAATTGTTTATATAGATTTATTTCATAATCATGAAATTCAAGGAATTATTTATAACAGTTTTTGTAATTCGTAATAACTGATTAAAAACATGATAACGAACTATCACTGATTAAATTCGTTCTCGCATATGTGTTTCATTTGTTATCACAAATTCGTGATTACTAATTGAACTCGTTATCACAGATTTTTGTAATTCGTGATATAGGTTTAAAATCGTTATAACAACTTGTATAATTCGTGACAACGGATAAAATTCATGAAAACGAAATCCATAAATTCGTTATCACGAATTTGATTCGTTATCATAATTGGAGATAACGATTTAAAGTCGTGATTTCGAATTCAAATATATTTTTTGGAGGTCCTAAATAGGTTTCGGTAATGTATACACCTTAGAAAAGATTGCTGACAAAAATAATCTCAAGGGAAAACTTAGGAGATAAAAAGGGCAATAAAAAATCCTGTCATTTCGCTCTTCGATCTATTTTATACGGAAGCCCATTTACATGTAGGACCTTCCAAAAATATAATTTGAATTCGAAATCACGAATTTAAATCGTTATCACGAATTGTATAATTTGTTATAACAGATTAAATTTGTGATAACGAATTGGTGAAAATCGTTATAACAGATTTTATAATTCGTAATTGCGAATTGAATTCGTTATCACAATTTATTGTAATTTGTGATAACGAATTAAAATTGTTATAACGAATTGCGAATTTGTGGAATTCGTTATCACAGTTTTTTTTTGTAATTTGTGATTTCGGATTAAAATTCATTCTCACAGATTTTTAGCTCACCTGACCCAAAGGGTTAAGTGGGCTTTTCTCCTCACTTTGCGCCCGTTGTTGTTCATTAAATTTAACAAAAATCTTCTTTTTTTTTAAACCTTTTGTCCAAAGTTAAACAATTCGTTATAACAATTTTAATTACAAAAAATTGTGATAACGAATTCAATTCGTAATTCCGAATTATAAAATCTGTTATAACGATTTCCACCAATTCGTTATCACAAATTTAATCTGTTATAACAAATTATACAATTCGTGATAACGATTTAAATTCGTGATTTCGAATTCAAATTATATTTTGGAAGGTCCTAATGGGCTTCCGTAATTTTAAAATTTAGTTGGCTTATTGGAAATATTAAACCGATTTTCAAAAACAAGGGTGACAAAACGGACCCAAAAAATTATAGACCAATAACAAGTCTGAGTTGCCTTGGGAAACTCTTCACTGCAATTTTGAGTGAGCGATTAACTGAGTTTTCAGACGACTTTCTTATCTTGAATGAAAATCAATGTGGATTTCGTAAGGGCTATTCAACAACTGATAATTTATTCATAATTTTCAACTTTTTTGAAATTCTAAAAAACAAGAAGAAAAAAATGTTTTGCGCATTTATTGATTTAGAAAAAGCTTTCGATAAAGTTTGGCGGGATGGACTGTGGTATAAGTTGCTAGTGAATAATATGAATGGTAACATGTATAATATAATTATAAATATGTATAATGGTACAAAGTCCTGTATTTCTTATAATGATTGTAAGTCAGAATTTTTCCCTTGTAGTAACGGTGTACGACAAGGGGAAAATTTGTCCGCTTTTCTTTTTGCCTTATTTATGAACGACCTTGAGTCATACTCAGTCTTATCAAACTGTAACTTAAACGGACTGAAAACGATTTCTAACGAAATTGAACTCAAACTTAATACATATTTAAAATTATTTGTAATTTTATATGCTGATGATACTGTGCTAATGGTAGAATCACCGGCAGATCTCCAAAGGCAACTTGACTCATTTCAAGATTATTGTTCTATATGGAAACTGAAAGTTAATGCTGATAAAAGTAAAATCATGGTTTTTTCTAGAGGAACACTTCCAAAGAACCTAAGTTTTAACTGAAACGGAATAGAACTAGAAATAGTGAACAGTTTAAATTATTTAGGGATAGAATTGGCCAGGAGTGGGAACTTTAAGAGAGCGAAACAGTCCATAGCCAACAAAGCTACTAAGGCTTTCTATGAGGTTCTAAAATTAGGCAGAAATCACGGCTTTGCAATCAAAACACAGCTCGAATTATTTGATAAAATGATAAAACCTATTTTACTGTATGGGTGCGAAGTATGGGGATTCAGCAATAACGAAATAATCGAAAAAGTCCACTTAAAATTTTGTAAATTGCTGCTACATTTAAAATCTTCTACACCATCGTATATGATATATGGTGAACTTGGAAGATATCCTCTAGAAATTGACATAAAAAATAGAATGATATCATTCTGGGCTAAACTTCTTTCTGGAAAAGAGTCAAAATTGTCAAAAATTGTTTATAACTTATGTTATCAATTGTCATATGTGAACGGAGATCGGTTTTTATGGTTAGATCACATAAAAAATATTCTAAATGAATGTGGCTTAACATATATTTGGAACACACAAATTTTTATGAATTTGAATTGGCTGCGTCTGACAGTTAGTAGAAACCTTAAAGATCAATTTGAACAGAATTGGCACTTATCGTTAGAAGAATCACCCAAAGCTGAGTATTTAAAGATAAGTTTTGTTTGGAAGTTTACTTATATATTTTAGATAACAAAAATGTTGTCGAATTTTGCAGATTTAGAACAACAAATCATAAATTGCCTATTGAAGCTGGTAGATGGTATAACACCAACAGACAAAACAGAAACTGTAATCTGTGTAGAAAAAATGAAATCGGGGATGAATTTCACTTTATCTTGGAATGTCCATTTTTTGAACAGGAGAGAAAAATTAACATACAAAAATATAGTTACACCAGACCAAATATCTTAAAGTATGAATTATTGATGTCATCAAAAAAGAAAACAAAGCTTATTAAACTTTGCAAATTTATCAAAATCATAAATAAATCTGTGTGTACTCCAGGCTTAATCTAGTGTGAAGCTACCCCTATTATTGTTGATCAAATGTCTTGTACTAATTGTATTTTATTATATATTGTATATATTGTACATATGTATTTCTCTATACCTTGTCAAAATGATGGTTTATTGAGAATAATGATATATATGGAAGGTCCTAATGGGCTTCCGTAATTTTAAAAGACTGGCAAGAAAATTTTTATTTCACTGTTATATATCTTAATTTTCTATCGACCTTCTAATGATTAAATATGAATACGTACAACCATAAAATATGATATAATTTAATGTAATATACAATTGTTACAAATAAATACTGACATAGCACTATTACATGTTATTAATCATGTCAATAAAACAAACGACCGGAGGATGATTTCAGTCGTTTTTGGCCAGCATACCATGATTTAGATTTGGACCGGAAATGACGCAAATCGTCTTTGTGATCTTTGCTCAACATTGGCACGTAATCCATGGGAGTACACAATGTCTTATAACTTCCATAAAACTCTTTGTATCCTCCCTTTAGAATGTAAAGTTCAGGAAAATACAGGGAAGGATAATTTTCAGCATTTAATTCTCTATCATGATTACGAAGAAAGCGGCACATTTTTGGTCCTCTCTCGGAAGAAAACTCACAATGGAAAATAATTATGTCACGCTTTCCATCTGAGCGGGATGTTTTTGGATTTTTTAATAGTTCTAAAATATCGTCCTTATTATGAATATTTTCAGCGCCTGGTATGTGACCACCTTCAAACTCATACGAGTATCTACTGTCAAGTATACGAACGCTTCCAATTGTATCATCGTATTTACCGTTTAAAACATGATTCATGGTGGCTGGAGTTATGTATCTTAAATCATGGCAGTGTCCCTGAACGGTTGGTAAACAACATTCTTCCTTTCCATCCCCAGTGACTACGGCCCCTTGAACTAAGACGTCTTCTGTTTTAACGGAGTTGTGCTTGATGGCGTCAACGGACATGTCTTTATTGGTACTGATTATCTGTCCATCAAACGACAAAGATTTTTCCGTAATAGTTTTTGAGATCTGATGTATCTTTTCTTGCTATAAGATACAGGGGTATCACAGTCAGTATTGTTGTCAAATTTGTCGGCTCTTTTTCTCTTTGAGCTAAAGTCTGATTTAAACAAACTTAGTGTTGGTGAGTTGTCAAATTCAGAAAAGTCCATACCAAGTCCGGAATCTTCGTCGAACAAGCTCTTTATAAAGTCTGGAGTTTTTGGAATTTTACGACAGTAATCTCCGGTTGAACAATCCATCTCAGTTACTGAAATATAGAAAAACAGTGAAAATGTTTTTTTCTGCTAAGTTTTGTTTTATTGTAGATTGACCGGAAATTATTAAAATACTTGCATAATTATAAAAATGTAATGTTCGGAATACAAAAACATATTAGCACGAGATACAAGTAGAATTACTAGACATGTCAAGCCTTTTCCTCATGATTCTAGCCGGGTACAAATAAGTTTCTATCCGAAACTGTTTATGATTATATCTTTTATACTCATATGGTAATACCTTACTGTACTGTAAATAATTTGTGTTTGGACGTAAAGTTGGTTATTGCGCTCTCAAACATTTTATGATATTTTTAGTTTTCTATATACTCGGTAAGTTTCGAGCGTCCCTGATGAATGTCCGTCCGGAAACTCGAGTAATGCGCATGAAAATTTTAACATTTTAAAAACAATGCAGCTGAATTATTGTTATTTACGTCAAAAGAGTGAAAGCATCAAAAGTTTAAAAATTGAAAATGAAAGTGCTGTATTATATTAACGCAACTTTTATACCAGATTACATTGCTACAAAAACAGTTCTAAAATAAGGAGGACACCAGAGTCACGATGACTTTGATGTAAATAACTGTTTATAATTAGGTCACCAAACGGAAGTCGACAATGAGCAAATCCATGCCGTATAGTTTGTATAATTTTTGCTTAATTATAAATGATATCCTAATTACATGTAACTGAAATAAATAGAAAATAATTTGTAATGATTATCATTTTTTGATAAATTAAATTAAACTTACTTTTTTCGAAAATTTTAGTTGTGACCAGACAGTATTGACAGATGTCAGACAGAAAATGACCACTGTTGTAATCGCCAACTATTTCATATTCTGAGCCGAAAATAATCATATTCTTCATCTCAATTACATCTATACATTTGTAATACCCTTTATGAGATATAATTATGACTAATTATATTGTATATTTCATTGTCATTCAGGTAGATTTTTATGATACCAAGAAATTATGTTGTAAAATATTGTAAACAAACGGTAAATACCTTTATTTACGTCTGCAGGGTGTACATTTCAAGATGCTTCACCTTAAGATAGCTTTAAAGTTAATCTTTTAAATATTAGAACCATAGGGTTAGGAGATTTGTATATACATGATATATCATAATATTCTCTGCAATAATCTGTTTGATGATTGGATCTCCGAAATCTACAGACGATCTCATTTAGTGGACGACAATTTTATTACATCGCGATGACCTTGAGGTCATTCCGATGTATTGCTATCGCCTAGATTTCCATTATGTAAATTAGTTTTGGGTTTGTAACCGATCTATAAACATGATAAATATGCGCACATAAACGAGTGCAAAATAACATTCCTTATCGTTTGATATAAATACATCTCTTCAATGAATACTGATAAAAAATATTTTTGTTTACAACATAAATTAATAATATGAAAATGTTTTGTAGTTAGATATATATATATAAGTAAAAAATCATTGATAATATCAATGCACACGTACCGAAAAATGGTGTTAAAGCATGCGGAAGAATATCTCAAAGAACAATTTGCGACAATACCGGCAAGGACCGGTAACTCTGTAATTGATTTTGCGGGAAAAAACGAATGCCTACTCGTATCCAATCTTAGAAAAATATCGAATTTTTACAGAAAAGTGTCCACCATGCACTTACATTGCACAATTATTAGAATAGTAGAATAGAATGATATACAAATGGATGCAAATCATATATATATGTAACTGTTATTTTAATATAATATATAACAACAAATGATTTGTATCACTACAATATAATAGTTATTACGGTGAAGTTGAATTTCCTGTCATTTATTCATCATCCACGCACGAACTTGTCTCAGAAAAAAATATATCTCTGTACATTAACCTCAGTTTCAGGTAAAGAGATATGTTGTTTTTTTCTGAGACAAGTGCTTTTGACCATCCCCAAGAACTTGTGGTCATCCGATGTTCAGTACTTCAGTACTTTGATTTTTTTTTTTTTTATTTATTTATGTTTTGTTTTTTGTGTGTTTGTTTGTTTTTGATTTTTTTTTTGTGGGGGAGGGGGGATTTGAAAATGATTATTTTGGTCTGTTCTGGTAAAGGCTGAAAATAAATAACATTACAAAAGACAGGATGCAAATATTCTGCAACATAAAATACAGGAAACAGTTGTGTACAAGAGTAAAAATAAAAAATAAGCGTGCATAGCAACAGATGAAAATAGATAAAGTCAATCAGCAAAAAATCCTCCTGCTCCAACCACCATCATCCTCGGAATATCAAATGGTCGTCCCCTTAATCTTAATCTTAATTAATGTTTTATTTATCTAATAATATTTTTTTAAACGGCGCGTAGTCAAATTAAACATAACTGTTTGGAGAAAGTGAACGTAGTAAAAATAACTTTAAAATAACCGGCAATGTGCCCGTAGTAAAAATAACACTTTCAAATTTGGCGTGCATTTGCACGTGAAAGACATAACTAGTTGTGGTGAAAACGGCGGCGGCCACAAGATTTGGTTGCATTTCTGATTTAGAAAAATAAAAGACTCTTATAATTACTGTCCATGTCAGAGCTATGTCCATGTGAAATTATTATTTGTAGTACTTACGTGGTGAACAAAAAATATTTCCTTCCTTTTTATTCCAAAAAACTAGCTTTTAAATTAGCGTATATCATGAATTTATTTTGTTTCAATTAAAAAAGAACGAATGATTAAATATTAGAAAATTCTGCAATATTTATGATATTTCAAACGTCAAATTATAAAAGGTGAGAAAATAAAAGACAAGTACTTAACAAGTTAACAAGTACTTGGTATTGTTAAAAGCAGTCGCATGCAATTTCTATGTTGTTATAGTCTTACTAATTGATATTACAGGTGTGTCAATTACAATTAGGAAGTAAGTTTTTCTAATTTCTGTCTATTCTAATTTTGTATTCCGACCTCCGACATGAAAAACCGACAGTCTTATTCAATTAAAATCAGAGTTGTCGCATCTTGCCACGAGCGGTTTTCGAACTCGCTTCAAAACAATAGATAAATCCTGTTCAACTACTTTGCTGGGGTATTATAAAGTTTTATTTCATTTCCCAATAAAATGCAACACCTATATGACTGCACGTGCTCTACATGACAAATTGAAATGCATAGAAAAGCAACCGAAAAGCTTGATATAATTCATAATTTCATGGCTGAGGCTTAAAATTGTAACTATAAAAATTGAATGCTTCTTTGTTGTAATTCTATAGAGTTATGACAGATTTAAACGTGCGCACATTATAAGCTAACACGAAGTAGCCCATAATGCATTGTGGGTCATTTTGTAAATTGGTTAATTTCTTAGAAGTATGTTTAAATTTTGTATAAAGGTAATTACTATTCAAATGTGTTCTGACCTGTCCATACTGCCGCAAAACACCGCATGGCAAAAATAAATGATCTTACTTGTTAATTCGTCGATTTTCGTTACAGAATTATTTTATGTAAGAGTAGATCGTAAATTACTAAGTTTGGCTGTTGCCCCTGTTCAACAAGATATACACATGTTCTATTATATCCCTTGTGTCCGTCCAGATTTCCCGTCCTACAATACGATCAATACATCCACTATACAGGATTTATTTGTTCTACGTATAGTTCAATTTTATTCTCGTTCTGATTATGAAAGAAATAGTTGCCACTATACGTTAAGCATAAAGAAAAATTTCCCTTTCAAATCAACGGAGAAGTTTCGATTGAATCGATTATTGTTCGCTTAATGTCTAGTGACAGAATCTTCATACATATTCAATTAACGGATAAATGCCTCAAGTAAATTAAAATACACGAAAGGGAGCCCAGTGACAAATATTTCTTGGGAGTTTTTTTTATTATTTATTCTATGAACATTACAAATTTTTAGATCAAAAGATTTCCGAAACTAGTAACACAAATGTGTTGTACTTACTTTAAATGAAATTTTATAGATACATATCGGAAAAATAAAAATCTAACTCTTTTAATGTAAAGTTTGTTTCCAACTGACCCCAATTGTCAAATTAGACATTAAATATGACGAGTTAAGCGCTCTTCAACTGATTTTTATACTAGAAGTTTGTTTTTATGTTGTGCTGCTACTCCACTGCCCCGCGTTAAGGCTCGGAGGGTTGGCGCGTCCGCAAGCATGTTTAACCTAGCCACAGCCTGTATATGCCTGTCCCAAGTCAGGAGTCTATGATTTAGTCACGGGTTGTCGTTTGTTGCTGTGTATACTATTAATTTCGTTTTTCGTTTATTATTTTGAACATAAATCAGGCCGTTAGTTTTCTCGTTTGAATAGTCAGTTTACATTTGTCATTTCGGGGTCTTTTATAGTTTGCTTTGCGGTATGGTTTTGCTCTTTGTTACAGGCCATACGGTGACCTATAGTTTATAACATTCTACGTCCTTTGGTCTTTAGTGGAGATTTGTCTCGTTGGCAACCATACCACATACTTCTTATTTTTATATTAGATGTATATGTGGTATCTTTTATTTCAAGTCAATGAGATGAAAACGATAAATAGTCACTTAACAATGAATTATTCAATGAAAGGACACCATCTAGTTGTTTATAGCGGAACGTGTATTATAAAGGTTAATGTCAGCATACTTGAAAAGATCCTCTATGAAATTAGTCCCCTTAGAATAAAGCAACATCGCTCTTCTTTCTTTCTTATGGATAAGCTTCTTATCTTAGGAACACCCCTTATTGGGTAAAAGAGGAGCATGCCTATAGTTGGTTAGCGTATAACAGTTGATTATCTGTTGAACAACACGTTTTTGAAACGTTACAAATATGTTGTCAATAAAAAAAACATCATTTTGATGGTGTCAGATTCAGAAAACTTTTGTTTTAATCCGAATTGTTTTTCTACAAAGTATAATGTCTCCCTTGCTAAGAAAAGATATTAGTACTTGCAATTTTTTGTATGAAACAAAGATAAAATATTTTATCAATTTCTTCTTTCAAAGCATAGAGTAAAGAATACTTATGTTTGGATACATAATTTAAATATTTTCAAACCATTGCACGAGTACACAGAAGGACAATGTTATAAAATATCGCTAATGCCTCAAAATACATTAATTAATACTGTATAACTTTGTAAACTGTTCTTTTTCTCAAATAAAATTCAGAGACAAATAAGAATCCAGGGTTTTTCAAATGGTGTGACACTTACGTATTATTCTGACCATATCATAGTTGAAATGTAGTCCGCTATTGCTCTCACGTCCACACGGCCCCAGCAAGTCCTACGAAATACAGTCAGACGTCAGAGCTGTCTCGGACAAAGTTGAAATAAAGTTGCAGATGAATGCCATTTCTTCTTTCATTGTCACTCAAATGATCAATTAAGTATTTATTCAGAGAATTTCAGAAAAACACGGATTTTGGGAAATTTTCCCGTAACAGACAAACCTTGAAAAATTTAGGATTTTATATTTACTTTTTTTTAAATCTCTTTGCAATAACACGAAAACTCATTGTTTCCATTTAAAATAAATATGCTTTCGTAATAATTTTGTGTAAAAACGATATTGAATTATTTTTATAAAATAATTTTCACAAATGTTGAAAAAATAAACAAATTAAAATTACTTGAATAATGGACAGAGTAGAAGAACTTACTCCCTAATCTGCTAATTGTAATTAACACACATGTAGTAACAATTAACAAGACTGAAACAACATCGAAATTGCATATGTCTGCTCTTAACAATACCTTATAAGTAAAATACTTAAAATCTCGTTAAGTACTTGTCTTTTATTTTCTCACCTTTTATAATTTGGCATTTGAAAGATAATAATTATAAATATTTGAGAATTTTCTAAATTTTCATCATTTGTTCATAGAGAATTCAAATAGAAGAAATAATTCATATACGAAAAAACAAGAAGAAAGACGGGTAATTTTATCCGTAATTATCATTTTTTCACAAAGTAAGTTTTATCATTTCTTTTGAAACAAAAAATAATTGAACATGAAGAGGTACCGATTAATTAATGCATTCGACAAAGAACAGAAATTTCATGATAACTGCTAAACATCATTATTTTAATTATAAATATGATGATTATCATCCCTGTTTTTTCCTGTATTTTAGTGTCTTTTAACTTACACCCATTCATATAATGACATTTTTACATCTGTACAATTGTATGTCAATATGAGGAAGACAGCAATCTGAAAATTAATGTTAATTTTTTTTTTTTTTTAATTTCTTATTAAAAAAGATAAAAGGTTTAAATGCTGATGAGAATGTCAATTGTTTATGAGTGCATTTTTTGTGGAAATTAGGTCAAGGAGAATTACTAGTCTAAGAGTTGTTTCGAATGTTAGCAAGCCCATTAAATTACAAGTTAGATTAAATCAATGAAAGCGACGGTAGAATTCGGAAATCCAATCATCAAACACATTGTAAATTAAACAGATTATTGCAGATAACTGACTTTTATGTTATTTGTAGATACAAATTCCTAACCCTATGGTTCTAATATTTAAAAGATTAACTTTAAAGACATTTTAAGGTGAGGCATCTTGAAATGTACATCCTGCAGGTGTCTTCCTTCTATTCCCACTTTTTAAAAATCACTATTCCTTCTATTCCCACATGCAAATAACAATAGATGTTTTGATAAATAATTTGTTTTTATAACAATCAAGGTTAATTAAAAATTCACCTGAGATTTACCTGTATTTTTTTAAAAAGAAAACATATTTCTTACACTGTTTAAGTATAATATTATTTTTAAAAAAAATTAATTTAATACACTTTTTATTTGTAATACTTAAAAATAAAGAATAAGTCAGATAAATAGAAATAAGATTAAATAATCATTGAATTTATTAATTTAAAAAATTTGTCATCCGAACAAATAAATTGATGATAGATAATTTTATAACAAACTTTCCCATCTTGCATGATTTCCATGTACAACAAACGCAAGAAGAACCTAATAGTTTTACCAAAAACTGTTGATGAAATCAACAAAGATGGTATTTGGGCACGTACTACCAAAGGTGACCCATTCCTGCTAACAGACGACAACACAGTTGGCGTATGTTTGACCCCGTTCACACTAGGACATTTAGATCGATTTAAACTAGATCGGTTCACTTTAGGTCGATTTAAGGGCCAATGTGAACGCGTTGAATCGATCTTCAATCGGTCTAAACTAAAACACCAAAAGAGGTAGTTTAGTTTGAATCGATCTAAAAATAATACATGTAACAGCACCCCATCTAGTCCTTAGTGGCATAGTATACGTCCTTAGTGCACTAAGGACTCCTTAGCAGTGTTTAGACGTACCGATCTAAAGTGAACCGATCTTACTTTAAATGTGAACGCAGAGATCGTTTTAAACTAGTACGATTGAATCGAAAATAATGTATGCGCATGTATAGCGGCACAACTATATCAATGGTTCGTTGTTTAACCCATATTTCTCTTTTAACTATGAAAGCTTATTTGGGTCATTCTATGCTCTAGAAAAAAAAATATAAGTCGTCTGGTTTTATTTAGATCGATTCAAATTAGATCGATTAAAGAAAAATGCTAGTGTGAACGGGGTCTTAATCTTCAGTACTCAAAATAATCTAACACACTTAGCAGCTGTAAATATCATATATATGGTGATGGTACATTTTACTCCTGTCCGAGCCTATTCTTCCAACTTTACACATTTCACGCAATGGTTGACGGCGCAATGTAGCCATTGGTACACAGTTTACTTCCAGCCAAGAGCGAACTAGTATACACAAGGTTCTTGACTTTACTCAAAGATGTATGCCACCAACACCAACTACAACTTCAGCCTTCCACTATCTTCCTGGACTATGAAGTCGCCATCCGAAATGCAGCATATTCTGTATTTTCTGGCATCAACGCAGAAGTTCTTTCCACTACACACAATGCATCTGGAGAAAAGCACAAGAAACAGGGATTCAGGTTCCATACAAGAAAGACAACAACATTCATCAACTAGTAAGCCGTGTCGCTGTCCTTTCACATGTACCTTCTGCTGAGGTCGGAGATGTGTGGTTTAATACCCTAACCGACATAGATCAGATTGATACTAACACCAACTACATGTCCGTTACAGACTATGTAACAACATACTGGGTCGAACAGAACAGTCACCTTTGGAACCATTACACAACACAGGGACCGAGGACTACACATCTAGAGGGATGGCACAGCAAGCTGAAGAAACATGTCCAGGACCCACATCCAAATGATCAGAATGCAGCCGGTGGGAAGACACTGGCCCAAAAACGAAAGTATGTCGAAATCAACAACAGATTAGAAGAGCTTAAGGTTAGACACCACAACCAGGAAGTCATAGCAGTACAGTTTGGTGATGCAGCCTCCCACCTTCTTCACGTTGAATAGATTATTAAACTTTAATAGACTTATATACAGTGAATTTCTTATGTGTGTGCTACAATGAATGATTTGTTTTAGTGCTGTTAACTTGTATTGCATGCATTGTTTGTTTCATATTATAATGCTTGCTTGAATCAACTGTTGAATTTGTGTTATAAAAGAAAAAATAATTTACTTATATTTGTTTCCATTTCTTTCATATTTATTTTAATCAAAAACACAGAATTCATACACACACAAAAATAACCTATTACCTATCCAAAAAACACTTGTCAATTAGTAGTTGATTAAACAATGTTTATACAATATAATCCTTTGTTTGCACGAGTTTTCCCCGTATTCCCACTTGAAATTTTAACTTTTCTTACCAGATTTATAAAAAGTGGGAATAGGAGGAATGAACCATCCTGCAGACGTTAATTTAGCTATTTACCGTTCGGTTACAATATTTTACAACATAATTGTCTGGTATCACACAAATCTACCTGTATGACAATGGAATATACAATATAATTAGTTATAATTATATCTAATAATGGGTATTACAAATGTCTAGATGTAATTGAGATGAAGAATATGATTATTTTCCGCTGAGAATATAAAACAGTTGGCGATTACAACACTGGCCATTTTCTGTTTGATACCTTAGCAGATACTGTCTGGTCACAATTAAAATGTTCGAAAAAAGTAAGTGTTTCAATAGAAAACGATAATCAATTCTGATATTTTCAAGTTTATTTCAATATACAGTACCATACATGTCTCTAGTAATAATATTAATATTATTTATAATAAAGCATGTACAGTATCTGCAGCGATGCAACCGACGGAAAAACATTCATCGATGCAAAACTGAGAAAGCTGCGTTTATATAACAACACTTTTATTTTCATATTAACGCTTTTCTACTTACAAATCGTATATATCAATATAAACAGCAACAAAAATTTAGCCGGACTAAGACGTCAACTATAACATTGCAGCTCACCATTTAACCTTCAACAATGAGATAAAAAACAAAAAACAAAAAACAAGACCTGCCATAATGCATGGAGAAAAAAAAAGAATTATGAAACAATACTAGTAAGAGAATTCCAATAGTCTAACTGAAGTAAATTACTTTAAAAGACGTGTATTGTTTCGGTTGTAATATTTGATTGAACTCAGCAAACGCATTTATAACCACACTTAAAATGGCTTCAGTCACCAACTGTTCCATTGAGGATCATATGAAGAGATTTCCCCCTTAAAACTACTAACTAGTTCGTATATTTACATTGATTGTTCAGGCAACCTACAAATAAAGAAAACCTATTTGATTGTAGAAAAAATATATTTATTGTTTTTCTTTATTTCAGTAAATGAAATGGATTGTTTAACCGAAGATAACTGTCACCACAAAGTTTCAAAAACTCCAGACTTTATAAAAAGTTTGTTAGACGAAGATTCAGGACTTGGTATGGATTTTAATGCATTTGACGATTCATCGACACTGAGTCTGTTCAATTCAGAACTAAGCTCAAAAAGAAAAAGAGCCGACAAATTAGACACTAGTACTGACTTTGATACCCCTGTATCGTACAGCAAGAAAAGATACATCAGATCCCAAAAACTATTACTGAAAAAATCTTTGTCTTTCGATCTTCAGGTTATCAGTACCAGTAAAGACTTGTCAGATGACGCCACCAATCGCCGCGAAATTAAAACAAAAGACGTCTTAGTTCAAGCCGCCGTACTCACTGGAGATGGAAAAGAAGAATGTTGTTTACAAACCGTTCAGGGGCACTGTCATGACCTAAGATACATAACCCCAGCCACCATAAATGATGTTTTAAATGGAAAGTACGATGATACAATTGGAAGCTTTCGTATAATTGACAGTAGATATTCGTATGAGTTTGAAGGTGGTCACATACGAGGCGCTGAAAATATTCATAATAAGGACGATATTTTAGAACTATTAAAAAATCCAAATACATCCCGCTCAGATGGAAAGCGTGACATAATTATTTTCCATTGTGAGTTTTCTTCCGAGAGAGGACCAAAAATGTGCCGCTTTCTTCGTAATCATGATAGAGAATTAAATGCTGAAAATTATCCTTCCCTCTATTTTCCTGAACTTTATATTCTAAAGGGAGGATACAAAGAGTTTTATGGAAGTTATAAGACATTGTGTACTCCAATGAATTACGTTCCAATGTTGAGCAAAGATTACAAAGACGATTTGCGTCATTTCCGGTCCAAATCTAAATCATGGTATGCTGGCCAAAAACGACTGAAATCATCTTCCGGTCGATTGTTCTATTGACGTGAAAATAATTGTGCTAAATCTGTATTTAATTGTACCAATTGTATATTACATTAAATTATATCATAGTATATTAATTAATTGATTGGTGTTTAACACCACTTTCAGCACTATTGTGCTATTTCGAGGTGGTCAGTTTTTATTGGTGGTATATCATAGTATAAGTATGGTGCGTGTTCATGCTTATTCAGTCCATAAAACATTCTGATACAAAAGAGTGAATAATATAGTATCTCACACGTCTTTTAAACTATGTTAAAAGAACGCATTTGAAGGACTAGCTCTGGTATCAGGCTAAGGTTAACCTATGGTATCTTACTTGTTTTCGTTGAATGTATTTTTGTCATTTTTATTACGATGTATACCCCGACTGAAATTACATATACTGAATATCACAGGACAGGAACAATAACATCGCTGGTTACCATATTACTTACCATTATCAACATTTCAGATAAAAAAAAAAACAGACGCACGATGTCGAGACATGCCATAATGAATAAGAAAACAAAATGTGAAACAAAACTGGAATGAGAAATCCAACAGTCTAACTGCAGTAACCAAATGTTAAAGAAACGTGAACCGTTTGGGTTGTAATAGATGTATACGTATTTTACGGACTAAGCCTTTTAGTCTCAAGACTTTCTTTTTATTAAGCTAAAAATATATATATTCTCTTTGAGCGCTTTCATGTTTTTGAGAGGTTTACATCGGTATATTTTTAAAACAAGCGACACCACCTATTGTGATTAAATATTCGGAAGCAAAAAGTAATCACGTGATCCTACATTGCGATTAAAAATGCCATTGAATTATTCCTTTGGTTGAAAATTGTCTATCTTAGTAAGATTTAAAGTTATCTCTGTCATCAAAAGGTTTACAGTCACCATCATGATTGATTGACCGACGTGGAACATTGGAGTAAGAAATATTCCATGTGTTGTGGCTATGCTACAATCCTTTCATCGTTCATGATTTATTACTGTGCTACTTGCCCCCAGATTTAACTTTTCATCGACACTCGAAGGGTTCTATTGATAAAGCGGAAACGAATTGACCTTCTTGAGCACCCACAGTTTGATCCACAATCTTTGATTTTCTATATAATTTTTTATGTTTGTCTTATATTCTATCTTTTCTTTTGTCCAGTGCTGTCTGTTGTTTTTGATTTAGAATTTTTACCCCATCTGCCCATTTAAAAAAATTCTATCTTTGCTTTTTTATGTGTAATGTAAATAGAATATAACCATTAAGTTAGAAATCCTCTTTCATTTTAGCATAGGAACACGCCACGACAATTGCAACCACACATGCAGGTATACAACGAACTTAAACTCAATAATAATAATGATTTTACCTAAATAGATATATTTTCCGTGTGTTTTTCAAAGCAATGCAATACATTATTTGTGAAATAATAGGTGGGAAAAATTATAATTGAAACTTTCTGCAAAATTAAATTTTTGAGGAAATTGAAAAACACATTTTTGGTAAACTTTGGTTTTTGCCATCTCCATATGAAGGTCTCTACATGCTGCCGTTTAAGCCGCAACACGAAAGAATACATAAAGATGTTATTCGAGTATGAAAATGAATTTTTGATGCAATTGATTGGAGATTATAAGAACAGTTTCTTAAATGTCTACTCCTGTATATGTCTTTCTTAAGACCATTTATTCTTTCACCTTAAAATCATTAATACATATTGGTCAATGAACTAAATCATTGACGTACATTGGTAACTGTACTAAATCATTGACGTGTGTTGGTTACTGTACTAAACCATTGACGTATGTTGGTTACTGTACTAAATCATTGACGTATGTTGGTAACTGTTCTAAACCATTGACGTATGTTGGTAACTTTACTAAATAATTGACGTATGTTGGTTACTGTACTAAATTATTGACGCATGTTGGTTACAGTACTAAATCATTGACGTATGTTGGCTACTGTACTAAATCGTTACGCATGTTTGTTACTGTGCTTAATCATGTCACATGACGCATATTGGTTACTGTATTAAATCATTGACGCATGTTATTGTACTAAATCATTGACGCATGTTGATTACTGTACTAAATCATTATCGCATGTTGGTTACTGTACTTAATCATTGACGCATGTTTGTTACTGTCCTAATTCGTTGATGCATTGTTGACGCATGTTGGTTACTGTACTAAATTGTTGATGCATGTTGGTTACTGTACTAAATTGTTGATGCATTGTTGACGCATGTTGGTTACTGTACTAAATTGTTAATGCATGTTGTTTACTGTACTAAATTATTGATGCATGTTGGTTACTGTACTAAATCATTGATGCACGTAGGTTACACTGTACTAAAGTATTGACGCATGTTGGTTACTGTACTCAACCATTGAAGCAATATTCTTGTATTATTCATTGTGTATAAGCTGTTTAATTGATATACGAATAAAGAGAAAATTGAAGGTCGCAACTCGAGAAGCTGGAGAAGAAAAATTTTCACTTAAAAAAAAAATATAAAGAAAACCGATATATGGCATAATATACCCCCTGTTTTCAAGCGGGCAATACATACATATAGTGATATGGGTGTTCATCCGTTCGTTTGCCCGTCCATTTGTTCATTCGTCCATCAGTCTCTATTTAGTTTATACCGCTTAAACCGAATATCATAATTGATTTTGTGAAAATTTCCCAGAATTTTTACCATATAATGTAATTGTACATCGCCTATATTTTTTTATCCGAGTTATTGACGGGGTTCCCCGTAGCAAATACTTGCCCTTGCATTATCAGGAGAAATACTCACATTGTATCCGTAACTGCTCTTCCTAATTAGAATTATCGAAGACTAATCAGAATCGTAGCAATAAGCATTCTCTTTTTCAACCGATGTTATGGTTTTTTGTTGTTGCAGCAGACTATCTCATTAAAAAATTATACATTACAAGGTGTCTAAGCTTCGCTTACAAGGATCTGAAAACACTCCGTCCTACTTTCTGTTCTGTTTAATTTTATATCAACCAATGACATTTTTGCCTCCAAATTTTTGAAGGTGTGTATCATTACAATAAAACATGAGGACACCGAAAGGTCTTTAATACAAAAAGTAGAATGGAGCGTTTTCAGATCCTTGTAAAGCGAACCGTGAACACATGATATGTATTCTAATCGTTAAGTTTTAATATAACAGATATTGGTATTTTCGGTCAATTTTATAATATTCACATTTCATGACTTAGAGGTTGACAATGACACCTGCCTTGAAGTGTATGCTGATTTCTATATCTCTTCGTTGTGTACATAAAACGAATAACAAGGAACGCAAAAAAAATAAAAAAATCATAATACAGCTTATTTGGTACTGGTACAAAATGTGGTGGGATTCGTCCAGTTTTACGTACGCACCAACCTCTTTCAACGTCTGGTCGATATGGGGACGTTTACTCCGAGGCCTGTGCTTGGGTAGTGTAATGTATACGTTTACAAAACTAACCACTACAGGATCAAAATCTAAAAGTTGTTGAGACGTTACGCACGATATTTCGTCTCAATTGGTAACGTCAATTTGACGTTTTATGCAGATAATCGGGAATATTTTTTTTGGCAAATTTTTTTCTGCACATCAATATGGATACTTCTAAATGTTTGGTTGTACTGAATATGCATGAAATATTTCCCACAGCAAGTTACGCAAGCAACAAACAACACGATATATGTATTTGAGTATAATAATAGGGTCAATACAAAAATAAGAAGACGTGGTACATGTATGGGTGCCAATGAGACAACCCTCTACCAGAGACCAAATGACATAGAACGCAATAACATGCAATGTTTCCCAATTAAATCCGAGAAGAAAGAGGGAGATATCCATTTTGGTTGACTTAAAAGGTACACTTTACTTTTTTTAAAATGGAACAATTAAATTAAGAAATAAAACAATTGTCAGAAAAATCCCACTTGCTTACAAGCTTTGTATGATATCCATTTTGCTTTCATAAAAATGTGTTTGGGGATTACAGTCAAGTTAAAAAGGTTTACTTAAAAAGTACACTTTACTTTTTCTAATAATGGAACAATTAAATTAAGAAATAAAACGATTGTCAGAAAAATCCCACATGCTTACAAGCTTTGTATGATATCGAAGTGTAACTCTTCAGGCACAACCATTTTACTTTTACTTTCAATTTCTATTCATATGAATCGTATTGCAGAGAAATAGCAAATTGCACATTTACGCCTCACAAATTTGAAAATAAATGGTTGATTTGTTATCCTCTCGTAATACAGCCTTTTCACAACATTAGGACCTCGGCTAAACGAACAATCCCAGCCATCGGAAATACTTCTGTTATTGTTTGTGGTCTTGTTGATACTATTACTACACATAATCTATATCGTCTGCCAAAACCACAATTATCATGTCCTTTTCAACAATGTCCTGGATTATATTATAATTTGTACCGCAATGGTCATCATTTTTCTTTCGGAATTCAAAGTTCCTGACATTTTGAATCATTTATACCTTTTTGAAATTTCGTATAAATTGCGTTTTCTCGCAATCGTATATTGCTCGTTTAAATCAGTAATCACAATTGTAACACGAAAAGTCTCGGGCAAGAAGATTTGTAACAAAATTTGTGGATATTATTTCGTATATTTTGCGAGTTTGTTTTACGGGTTTACAATTTATATTACAACAAAGGTTCTCCGAATTTCACCACCATAAAAAAAACTGTCCGATATGATACAACCAAGGGCGCTAAAAGTTGTGTTAAACACCAAAACACAAAACTAACAAAAATTTCGATTCAATTTTAAAAGACATAAATAGCGTCCCGAATCAACAACAAAGAAATTGGATTTTTAAAAACGAAGTCGTTTTGACTACGCAAATTATCAAAAAGTATGTAGTTGTTTTAAAAGGTTAAATTACAATTACGGAAAAAGCACTATTGTGTATGCAAACAATCGAGATTTTTAATAAAAGACGTCGCAACTGACAGTTAACATGTAAAAAGCGGCAACATGACGTTTAGTCTTCAATGTGCCGATGGAACGTCGTACAATGTAGAAATTCGACACTGGATATTCTTGCAAGACATTTGCCAGAATCCGTTGCATTTTTTATTTCGGGTGTGAGTGCTATAAAAATTGTACTTTTGTGAGCATGGTTTATGAAAACGAAATTTCATATAATCTAATATTTCAAGAACCTATAAATTTTTATATCTTACAATTTTCCGAAATCTGACCAAGGTAAAGACTATTTATTTTTGCAAAAAAATAGCTTTGGCCTGTGCCTGGAAGTTAACACGAGTTGTAAATAACCAAATTCTTGATTTAATAAGTTCTTGTCGTTGTATCTATCTTATAAATATCGATAGTTACCTCCCATTTACTGCTTTCCCTTGTTCCCTTATTGTATAAGTCTATCCATGTCATTACCACCCAACACATATTATTTCCAACCACATTCTGTATTTGCCTGTCCCAAGTCACGAGCCTGTAGTACAATGGGTGTCGTTGCATGATTCTTTTCCGTCATATTTGTTTTTCGTATATTATTTTGTTATAAAGTAAGTCGTTTGTTTTCTCGTTTGAATTGTTTCACACCACATTTTTTCATGTTTGGGACTTTAATAGCCGACTATACGGTATAGTTTTTTTCGTTGTTGAAGGCCGTACAGTGGCCTATAATTGATTGCTACCTCTTCGTTTTAACTCTGGTGGATAGTTGTCTCATTGGCAATCATGCCACATCTTCTTATTTTCAAATCAAAACATGTGTGTTGATAAGATATGACAACCCTGCTATATATGCATATTAAAAGTCCTATACCAAGTTATAAGTGTCCTCTTTGACACATTCCCCATTTCCATTCTCAATTTTATTACATGAAAACATAGACTAAACTGGTAATTATAAATGTCAAATGTTTGATATTCACATGTGGGATCTATGTTACAGTTCATCTGTATTAAGAAAATGAAAAACTTAGGCATTGGAATGATCAACCTTTTTGTGAAAAAATCGTGAAGCTAGCTTGATTGATGTGGCTAATTCTCATAACATTACTTTAACATTTGTTGAAGAAAGAATATATCTGTCAGTTATTAGACATGTCCAATTAAAACATATCGTTTAATGTAAAGCAATAGACTTTGGTAGATGGTAAATTAATGATAAAGATTGAAAAGTTGACAATGGGAAAACCTAAATCAACGCTTTTATGTAAAGACGGAAGTCTTGAGTTATCCTTGAGTGTAAATTTCTTGAAACAGATCTAGACTATCAGCATATTCTTTTCTCAGTAGTATCTCATGTTTCAAGATAAAACCAACGAGACGAGGTATGCTTACTATTCAATAAAAGACCAAATGTCATGGATGTACACAACTACAGTTCACATGGTACAGCCTTAAACAATGAGCAAAACCCATACCATATATTTAAGCTATTAAGGCATCAGATTAATAAAACTTCAATGAGACAGCAAATAAACGACAGAAAAAAAGACAACAACTGAAGTCAACATACAGTATTCAACAAATAAAGACGGCTGTCTATACAATATGCCTAAGGGAGCTACCATTTGATTTTTATGAGGGGGGGGGGGGGGGGGGGGGGGGGGGGGCTTGGATGAAATTTGAAAAAAAAGGCAGGACAGGAGTTTTGAAAAAAAGTCAGGATGACAAGTTAGGTAAAAAAAAGTCAGGATAAACTTTAAAAAAAAAGGCAGGACCGAATAGAGTGAAAAATAAAAAGGCAGGACAGAGATTATACAACTAAAAAAAAAAAACGCAGGACAAAATTTTTCATCCTAAGTTTTCTCGTTTGAATTGTTTTATATTTGTCATTTCGGGGACTTATATAGCTGACTATGCGGTATGCTCGTTGTTGAAGGCCGTAATGTGACCTATAGTTGTTAACTTCTTTGTCATTTGGTCACTGGTGGAGAGTTGTCACATTGGCCATCAAAAATAAAAGCATATTATTTCAACTTCTTTGTTATAAATGATTGAAAAAATACATATCTATTTATTTTCCACTTGTATCACATGAAATAATTCCCGAACGAGATTTCAACGAGACTGAAGCATCAGAAGAATACATCCTCAATCAAGTTTGGTTTAACCTGAGTGATTATATAGACCTACGTTTAACCACCTTACAAATTGAATTTATTCACTGGTCCACTTCACGACAATGGACATGATAAAAGTAATCAACGATTAATAAATTTATCAACCAATTTAATGGATAAAACATTTTAGAAGTTTAAGAATTTGAGCCAACCAATCTTTTTTTAGGACTTTTAAAATGTAGCTTACTTAACAAAATAACAGCAGACACTAATTTAATTAGAGTTCTTGTTCACCAGACCGCGAATCAAACTCACTACCGCCTGCGTTCTACGCGAGACCGCTAGAATTAAACCGACCACCGAAGACTGCTGCATTTTACATATTTTTCCCCCAACGCTTTATAAATGAAATACAGGCATGAAAATGTCTCTGATTTAACATTGAATTTCCTCTTTTAATATTTCATTTTTGAAGGAATTTTAACTATTGAATCTACCTTTTATTTCATTTCCATTTGCCTTTATATGATATATAATGAGTGGTTCCTCGATGAAAAGCACTTTCTCTGTATTAATGGTAATTTTAATTGAATCATAAGAAATACAAATAAGTTAGAAAGAATGCTCACAGTAACGGAAAGTATGCTCAACGTATTTTTACATGCTTATATAAAATAATGTCGACGTTCACTCTAATATCAGTGGCTGTACTTCAGAGTAAATTTTATACAACAAAATCATTAACTTTTCAGAAAGGCATGATCGTGCGCAATACACAGAACAAATGGTACTAAATTTCAATGCAGAAAACAAAAAAGACAAACATAGGGTGAGGGTTGAAATCTCACAAAACATGCTTACCCCATTAATCATTTTGCGCCTGTCCCAAGTCAGGAACTTCTGGCCTTTGTTAGTCTTGTATGTTTTTTTTAATTTTGGTTCATTTATATGTTTCGGAGGTTAGTTTGACGTCCATTTTCACTGAACAGTTACACAGGTACACATTTCTGTTTAGGTGTCAGTTTAAGCCCGCCTCCGGGTGCGGGATTTTCTCGCTGTGTTAAAGACCCATTGTTGGCCTTTGTCTGTTTTCTGCTCTTTGGTCGGGTTGACTTATTCCTCGCTTCCATTCTCAATTTTATTTTATACATGTGATAATTAGTATTGCTTCAACAATACAGTTGTCGAATTGATGTTCATCTAAAAAAATACTAGACGCCATAATTAAGCAACAACATTTATCAACCAATATATTGAGCAAAAACAAAATGAACGCCAATTCATTAACTTCTAAAAAGGATACATAAAATTACTGTAAAAAGCTGGATATGCATGATCATGTTTTATTAAATTCCTGCGTGTGAAATCCATAGTTCAACAATAAATCTCTGTATTTGTAATAAAAATGTACGCAAGATTTCCCTATTTGTGTTAAATATATACTTGCTATAAAAGTTACAAGCAATGATAATTTTACGTCGAATTATATGAAATCAAAGACGCGCGTATCGAATCAGCTAAAAAATATACACTCCATAAGGAACATAACCAGCGAGAACAAAGAAATTAACCATAGGAGTGTTAAACTTTATCAAGAAATATTATTGGACTAGACCTTCAACTTATAAATTAGTACAATTACTTTATGTTGAAAACACTATGGAACTTTGTAATCTTGGAAAGTACTTACTCTATGCATTTAAGTGCAGAAACAATATTTAAGACATATTTATATTATATGTAGTCTGAATCTTACAAACTGTATAATATGTGACTGATATTTCTGATGTGTATATACGTGTTTGTTAACTTGTAAATTGTATATTTATGCATACTATACTGATGAACTGTATTGTTCAAAGTAATAAAGAATTGAAATTGAAGTAAATCCGTTCCCTTTAAATCTTAATTTTAGTATTAAGATTACCATGAATTTTTCTTATTTAATGTCTTTAGAAGGACGCCAGCCACTATTCACGTTTGGAGAATTTGTTGAGATGGATTAGTACTTTAAATGAATTTTTAGAAGAAATAAAAAATGAATTGCTTGCATACAATTTATCGTCTAAACGGTTTGTTCACGCTTCTCCAACATTTGAAAAATCCAACTCACGTTTATCCAACAAGTGTCAAACAATAGATGTTCATGGTGTTTAGGGAGCTACCATTTGATTTTTAGGGGGGGGGGGGGGGGGGGGGGCTTGGATGAAATTTGAAAAAAATAGGCAGGACAGGAGTTTTGAGTTAAAAAAAAAGCAGGTTGAGACACTTTGCAAAAAAAAAGTCAGGATGACAATTTATGTAAAAAAAAGTCAGGATAAACTAAAAAAAAAAGGCAGGACCGAATAGAGTGAAAAATAAAAAGGCAAGACAGAGATTACAACTTAAAAAAATATGCAGGACAAAATTTTTCATCCTAGCCCCCCCCCCCCCCCCCCCCTACCATAAAAATCAAATGGCAGCTCCCTTATACAGCAATTAAAATTGTTGTGTTTAGGAAGTTATAGTGAGACCTGTATACAATGCATAATGCTATTTTCATATTATACTTTTTAATGATAGATGTAAAATAATAATTAATTCAGAAAAATTCAGAAATAAATTGGTTATTTAATGATAAAAAAAATCGAATACCGTTCAACTTCCGATTACTATCTGAAATACAAATATTTATGACAACTTGAAAAGGGTTTTTGTTTAACAATTTTAGAGTTAGAATAAAAACAGTATCGTTCTGCATCTTTAGTCGGACTCTTTCTTCTTATTTTATAAGGTGGATCACCGATTTCAGCTTAGTAAAGTTTTCAAAGAAGCACTTACAGGCATTACGTGGTTAAAACGAAGACGATTATAAGACATTTAAAACTTTCTTTATTGAGAATTTGTGTGTTCGATATAAAATTCGATAAAAATACAAATCATTTCGAGTGTCAAAATAAATAATGTAAAGGAACCTTTTTGCTTTGTAAGCAATGGATCAAGAACTGATTTTTGTTTTTTTTTAACCTTTAAACAACACACCAAAATAACTGAGCAGCATCTAATCAGATTGACAAAATACGAAAATTTTAACTCGCTTCTAAAAGAATAGTAAATAAAATGTGACGTTACGATAACCCGAATAATTCAGTCGTTATATTCCACTACTCTACGAGTGGGAGAGTCGATCACAGGGAGGGACTGAATTATTCGGTTTAACGTTACGGGGGAATGTTCTAAGGATTAAAGTGAGAAAAAGTAAAGGTAATTAATTCAGCGATGCCCATGATTAAAGAATCTGCTGCTAAAAATAGAAGAATTTTCTATTTTCACATAAGATATTTATTGTATTTTTAAAAATTATTATTTGGGGGTAAATGTCATCGTTTAAAAACTATCCCGTTGTGGCGGATATTTTTATTCTGATGTATTACGGAATTTGCAAAGTTAAACTATAAAAATCCCTGAAGGCCTTTAAAATACAAGACAAACATTGTGGTTCATTCTCAGAAAAATCGCCAGCCGAAAAAAGGACAATTTTTAACTGAAACTACAATAAATTGGTCGAAACCGAATCGGATCATTAAATACGTTAACCTCCGACACAAAAGCGAGCCCTTGTTTTGCGTATTTCAGTTATTTTTTATAAATTGAAATTAAATAAGACTTTCGATCAGAAGAATAATTTCAAATAAAGGTTTTTATATTCGCTTTGAGCATATTATGTGCTTGTCCTTTATATGTAAACGAAACATAAGAATATGGCATGCCGTTGAGGAATGTATTCCCTATTTTTTACAATATTCAAAAATGATATCATTTTTTGAATATCAAACTATGATATCGGATAGAAGTCCGTTTACGCTAAAAATGCGTCCTTTTGCGCCACTTCCATTCTTTTTCTACACAGATTCTATTTTTCACCTTTTCTTTGAAAAAATTACATCATATTTAACCATAAATCTTCTTTGAAACATAATTTACAGAATAATATTTTGTACTGTAGATCAAAATTTACAAGTAAATTCGTAACTCCAGGACACTGAAAAATTTAGTTATTGTTGAATATAGTCCCTTTAATGTATTAGTCACAGGTTGGCCAGTGTTGGGCCAGCATTTTAGAACGACTAAAAGTGACTGAATTAAAAATCATTTAAAGTGGTTAAGGATGTTCGCTCCTCTTGTTTTTTAATTTTTGCCAGATTTTCGGAATCCTCTGGTTTTATCCATGTTTTTCCATTAAATAATTTTGTCTACTAACCCCTACTTTTCTTTTCATAATTTAATTTCATATAGTTTTAGAAGCCATATTTGAAAATCTTATAAAATCCGTGTTATGTTTTCATAGTTTTTGAAAGAGTAAAACGGACAATGTTAAAAGTATGAAAAATATAGAGAGAATCATTTCCCGCCAAATTTTCAGTGGCTTATATCTCAAAAACAAGCTTAGTTTAAACATATTTTATTTGCTCAAAGCAAAAAAGGATCAAACACAAGTAAAACATACTTAAAAAGTCTTCTCCACAATGCAATATATATAACAATACAAATTGAACATGAGCATGCATCATATAATATAAACAACATAAATATTACTAAACTATACTGAAAAAAGGAGAGGGAATGAGGAAAGAACGACAGAGATTAGGATGATGATGATAATGATGATGATGTGTGTTTTACCTATACTGATACTATACTACGAGGAATCGTTTGGATCTCTTTATAAAATTGAATACTAATAAAGTAGCGAACATCCTTAAATAAACTTTTTTTTAAAGTATTCAACAAAACATAAAATTTTGTACACACTGACGGACAACACAATTATATTAAAGGGTGAAATTTTTAATTTAAGGCAAAAACATGATCTATACTCCTCTTGTATAATTCTGGTATTTTTCAATGGCAAATGTTATCTTTTCTGAGATATGTCTTCTTCTTACTAGTGTTGCATATGCGTTGTGCAATTTAATGTAAGAAGAGGTTTGAAAATTTGTCGATATTGTCCATAAAACACACATAAATGGATGTGTAGTTCTTATGAAATGCCTCTGGGTCATCATTAGTGCGTTTATTATTATTATTATTATTATTATTATTATTATTATTATTATTATTATTATTATTATCATTATTATTATTATTATTATTATTATTATTATTATTATTATTGAAAAGATAAACAAATAATGAATAGCAATGAATCCCAAAATAATAGGTAAAGCAAGAAACACAAAAAAAACAGAAAATTTGTGTCTGAAAAAGATAAATTTTCAGCGATCGTTTGTTTTTCTAAATATTCAATTCATTTCCATTATCATTTACAAAAATCCTTTCACCTTCACCTGTCACACCTGTATAATGAAACCCTTAATTACTGGGACCTTACTTTCCTAATACACAAATATACAATACAATATCCTGTACCTGACACGAAATTCCCGGCGGTTTGGCTGTAAAATACTGAAAGGTGTGGATTCCCCATGGTTGATGACACGGAGATTGACCATATAAACAAAATCCTCCAGAGGTGTGATCATTCCAATTCTAAAGACTGAAAGAGATATATGTAAGTACTGCATTATATTATTTGTTAATGTTTATATATTATCTCAAGGAGATTATATGGTCTCATATAACCTCCTTGATTATGTTAAATAAATAATCTTTATTTCAAGAAGATAATCCCATTAGTTAAATCAAAATTATAATTTACGTTCAGCTGATAAAAAAATATTAAAACTTCCGAAGCCAAAAACAAATTTTTTGAAGAAAACTTTTATATATTCTGGTTCTCAAATATGGAATAGTTTACCAAATGAAATAAAGATGAGTAATACACTTTTATCTTTTAAAACAAAATGATACAAATTTTTCATGAATAGGGCAAATAAATATGCCTCTTACACTCAGTGCAGATGTTGGTTAGTTTTATTGGAGGGTAATCTTGAGCTATTGAGAATATTTTTATATACTTTGAACATATTTATTTGAACTTTTTATTCCTATTCCCAATATTTGTCCTAAGAGCTATTACTGTGTTTAAATCGATTTTATTAGGGAAAACAATACGGAGATATATATCTTTTTTGTAAAGTTTAGTTAGTGTCCATAAATAAAGTGCGGTTCACCCGGCATTTTTTTGTAGACTCGACTTTTAAACCTCTTCATAACTGGTTACTTCTTTGCGTTTTTTTTTCAAATCTTTGACTTTCCAAACTATTAATTCGGACGGAGAAAGTTTTCTAATAATAATTTCTGACAAGACAATTCTTTAAAACCACTGTATAGACATTGGAACAATGAATGAAATAATAATACATAGTATACAAAATAAGAACATATTGACAGAAACTTATAATATGTTTCTGATATTGCTTTATTATAGTGATTATAAATGTAACGACTCGTTTAGTAGTACACGTATATTTATAATATATATGATTTAATATTTATTTTAATTATTACACCATTTATATTCATATGAACTAAATCAAATGTTACAAAAACAATCATTTATTTGAAGGCTTACAGACTATGAGTAGAAATAAATTATTAAATATAATGATCCTAATTTTTAATGAACTATACATTCAGGAATTTACTTCGTCAAAATTATCTCCCCATTACGACACTTAATTTTCATAACCGTAAAAATAGAAGCCATTGTGAATCATTGTAGTGATGACGCGCTGTCATTTTAGCTCTTGAAAACCGATAAATTTATCCACATAGGATCATTACGATCCTTATATGCCAGTTGTGTTTTAAAAGACAAATGTATCCACTAGCTACTGAGCATCAATTAATGTACTTTTATGCATTTCGTTAACTTAAAACTATTGTCTGATCGGTTGTCAGGGGGAATTTTCGAAAGTTCAAAATTATTTAAAAAAATTCTAATTAAATATTTCGTGGAAGGGCAGACTAAAAAATTTCAGAGATTGAAGACTAATTACCCTAGATAGCACACACAAAAAAATAAGTTTTTTTTTAGTTATGCATTTTCAAGATCCACTTGAAAAGTCTGTCGTCAAGTACTTTTAGTAAAAATTTGTTATTCGAATACACCTTCTCTGTTGTTATGACCTATTAGAAAGGTATTTCACTTGACCCATATATTTCATTTTGTAGTACTGTAAATTTATAATGTTATATGTCTATCAACGTAGAGCCTAAACATATAAAAATAATAGAATCTGAAGCGAGATGATGTATCAAAAATTTTTCTTTTATACGTTTTCAAGACAGAATAGTCAACACAAACACGACAGAACATAAAAAGGTGTACTCGACTTTCTCTTTTCGATAAAATCATTGCCTATTTTTGGGATTTTTAAAAAAAAAAAACTGTCGCCGGGGGCAGAGATGCAAATTATTGCTTTAAAAAGGTCAATCTATTATCTTTCTTTGACATTTTTTCGACGCAATCTATGCTTATGCACAAAAAAGATCCACATGTATTTGCACCTACCGCAATCGACATTTTTGTGAAAATTTGTCTATAATTTAAAAGATTACAAATATCTCGAAGCTCCGTACCATAATTTAAGTAAAACCAAATACATAAGACGCATAAAATCCTAAATTAGGCACATTCATTAAACTTTTAAAGCCCATAGAAACAGATGTAAACAAATCAAATTTACCAACTTGACCTTTTTTACCTTCTCTAACAAAGAGTTCCATTTCTTTTGATGAATCTCAACTTGGTTTCCGCCTGTATAGGCTTTACATTTACTGTATATGTGTTCGGAAACTGGCACTAAAAATTGAAAGACATCTCTTGGTCCCAATTGCAATATATTTTTGTTTTTTCACTGTCAGATAAACGACTATAAAAATTATAATTTTTCCGTAAAATAAACATTTCTAAATGTTCATGAATTATAATGTACTAAAACTTTATTTGCCTAAAGAATAACGACTGAAGCATATAGTCTCTGTTCTCTGGACTCTATTTCTAAATAGTGATCAACAATCCTTAAGGGCATACAATACAGTTTTGATCCCACGGTAAATTTTTTACGAAAGTTTGCATACAAGCTATTTTTCACCTAGTCAATTCAAATATGTAATAAAAAATATACCCTTTATGTGCTAATTTTATTTTACTTGACTTTGAAAGGAATGACGTTGCGCACGGTATTGGTGTCTCTTTGAAAAAATGCGATAGATAGCGGGTTATTCCAATTCAAGCTCTTTTCCTACAGAATGAATATCCATGTTCTGTATATCATTCGAAAGGACATAAACCAAAGAAATCAATAAAGTAGGTGATGTTGTGCTTTGTATATTTTGTAAAGGAAAACGTTGCTCATTTCGATGCCTATAAAGTCATTTTAAGGGTGTCCCGCTGTTACAATTTTGCTTTGTGCGCGTCTTTGAAATCACAGTGTGGATTAATTAGTAGGTTAAATGAGATAAAATTTTACAACAGTATTGTACACCATTGACGAAAAATTGTGTCATAGACGTTTTTAACTGTGAGCGAAAGAAGATTGTCAGAAGCGTTGAGATTAGGAAGAGAAAAAATGTCCCATTCAGCTGCTCAGCTATAAAAACTTTCTGCCTTCATTATTACAGGATATAACAGATGCAAGTGGCTGTTGATAATAAAAGAAAATTTATACATGACCTAAAGAAGCAATCTGAAGCCATCACTATATAACTGCGGTCTTACTTTCATAACATCGTCAGTTTTCCCGTGTCCAATAAAATGTCCCCATGGACAAAATAACACATAAAATAAATTGGAGGCTGTTTATTAAACGAAATTTTACTTGATCCGCAATTTTTAGCAAGTTTTAACAGATATGAATGGAAAATACATTTAATTTCCTCTAAAATGATATGCTATATATTTTTGTTTGAACTGCAGGTAGAAAAAACGTAACGATCTAAGATGTCCAATGACATGTCCCCAAAACTGTAATTTGACGATCACGTCATGATAACGCTAAACTGTACATGAATTTTCTTGCATATTTGGCATAAAATTGTCTGATCTATATTAAAAATTTAATTTCATGAAATTGTCTGATCTATATTAAACATTTTATAAATTTATTGTTTGATATGCATCAAAGTAGATCTGGTTTGTATAAATAATTTAAGATGACGAAATATTTAACTCGGATACTTGATAAAGACCAGTGTTCTCGGTCATAAAACTTTACTCAGTACTCGGAAGATAAAACTTGTGCTAGAAACACCAAATCCAGTATTTTAATTGGTTGCTTTCCGAGTCTGAGTCGTGCTCCTTGGCCAAAAAGTGAGAAAAGATAACATATGATCACAGTCTCGTAAATTTTTTTGTTATAAGTGTCGCTGGTGTTTACTAAGAGTTTAGACTAATCTTTAATCATCTACACAGTAACATGTGTATGAAAAAGAAGGTTTACATTGTGTGGCAGAAAGGAGTTGGTTGTCTCGAATCTCCAACAGAATTGCCAGCTACATATTAGGCTTGCGATGCAACGAGTATTAAAGTTAAATTGAAACTTGTCTTTTACATTAATTGGAGATGGAAAGAGAGAGAGAAAAAAAAATGTGTGCTCAGTGTTAGGGTAAGCGTTGTCCGACAAATATGATGGATTGCACACAAACATGTAGCAGGCTCCAGCGTAATAATTTACAGACACTCCTAGGTACATTTTAACCTAGTCTAAGTTCCCTTTCGAAAAAAAAGTCTACCCCGCATCTTCCGAAATTTCTTATTTTCCGTATCTTTGAAAGCGTTTGTTTTGCTGGAAGTTCAATATTTATAACCAATTTATAGAAAAAGTTGGAGAGAATATCAAATAATGATAAATATATACTGTGTGTATAATAAATTGACACCATATTTCCTCTTTTTTAACCACTAAATCAACCACACAATGTCTACTGTGTGGATAAATGGTTCTCTCCGAACACCCCGGCTTCCTCCACCAATAAAAACTGACCGCCACAAGATAGCCAATAGTGTTTAATGTGGAGTTAAACACCAAATAATCAATCCACCAATCTGTTCGGTGGAAATTTTGTTTATACTTGTTAAAACAAAATCAAAAACACTGAAACCGAAAATCCAAAAATAACCCGTTTGAAAAGGATCTTAAAATGTCAAAGAAAATGTAGTGTAAACCGATACCCAGTTATATGTTGAAATTGGAAACACTGAAACAAAAACTATTTAACGTATAAAAAGTAAATTAAATACATTCCTGGTCCATAGTAATTTCTTTCAGATTCTTGTATATTTATGAAAGAAGTTACTAAAAAAATATACATCTTGTCACAAGAAAATTAGTATACTTTTTAAAAATCGGTTTTCGGCCTGTTGTTAATCAAATAGTGGTTAAGGTAGATTTAGGTCTTTATAAAACGGTATAAGTTTTCCATACTTTGCCAAAATGCTATAATTTCAAAAAATAACAAAAAGTATGGATCGCCGACCTTTTTTTAAAGCTTAATTTAATAAAGGTTGTGAAAAATTATCAGATTTTGTAAGGATGCTACATGGAAAAGACCCTTTTATGTGAATAAAAAGAAAACTAAACGATGGAGTGTTAAATACAACGTATACATGAGAAGATGGTTCTCTTTTATAATGTGTTTTCCGAAGCAAAAAAACAAAACAAAACAAAACAAAGCAAAAAAACAAAAAACAAAAAACAAACGTAATCCTCGTACTCGTTTTCTTACTTATTTTGAGGACAATCATGATTTAAAAATTCTTATCAATGAAAACATTTTCTTTTTAAATGAGAAAAGATGTAAACATGCATACGATAAACTCATCATCATATTTTTTCTCTCATTCAAATGAAAAAATTCACAAATTGAATTTTGCATCAAATTTGCTAATAATAATTGTAAAAATTTAGAATCGATCATTTGCAGCTAATTTTGCATCAAATTTGCTAATAATAATTGTAAAAATTTAGAATCGATCATTTGCAGCTATTTGCAATAAAAAATATTTTTAGACCCCGATCTACCTTAAAATATTGAAAATTAACAATGGCAGCATTTCTATTTCAAACGTGATACATAACTTATAAAGATTTAAATTTTCGTTAGGGAAGAGGATTTTCGAAATTATAAAAAAATTGCCATTTTTGACACAATTTGTATTGGTACCACTGAGCGTTACACGACGTTCTCAACAAAAAAAAGAGGATTTTGACGTTGTCTCAAAGAACGTTTCAAGCGTACAAGCATTTTACTTATGTGAAAATGTCGCTTTAACTGACTGTAAAATTAACATTCTGGACTTCTAATAGGCATTCATTTTGCAGAGATTTTTTGAGTTGCTTCATTAGATATTTTCTTTTTTTTCAATCCAGGGTTGGCAATAATAAATGTAAACATTAATATCCAAATTTCCATAGAATTTTTAAAATATTTAAAACACATGCAACATTTGTAATTTTGTGTAAAAATCACCTCCTACCGCAATGTTTAGCAACGAATTATAATATGATGTCATAAACGTATATGTCTTTGTATTATATTATTTAGCTACTTTCATTTTCAAAATAGACCATAGAAACAGAATGAAGCAGGAAACCCTGCAAAACATACTGCATATTAAGCTAAACTTTGACAAGCAATGCCTTGAAAACTTGTATGACAAGGTGGTTGACAAGTTTTTTTTCACCATAAAAAGTAGACAGATAGAGTTTTATCTGGGCTAATCATGTTGTACTTGTATATATATAGCCAGTGATTTAATGAATAAAGACAATGTTTGATTAATATCTTTATTATAACATGCCCTGTTCATATAATCATATCACGCGTTAAATGCCCTTTTTTCAGGATTGACACCCTGCCCTTTTGAAATCCTAGCTGGAACACTGGATGACAATCGTGCTGTATCAACCATCGGTGATAATATCGATATCAGTCACGGTTGCAAGGCTTTATCAAACCCCTATATGTATTACGTCATGTCTCGTGAAAAATACATAAGAGAGATTAGTTGCATTTGATGTACATGTATATATTAAAGTATATTAGCATATATCTTGCATTTATAAGCTTTTTATATGATTTTCGTATCAACCCTCAACCAAAATAATCCCTCGAGCAGAGCTCTTGTGATTATATTGGTGTCTCGGGTTGATACAGGTGTGATAAAAGTTGAAAAAGCCATATGATATTCTCTATTTAATGTCATTATAAAAAGTTGATATTAATTTTTCGTTATCCAGTAAATATTTAAGAAACATATTATTTTGACCTTAAATCATATAAACCCAGCAGAGATCTCTTATAATTTTATATACTTATAGAATGGTTCTCATTTTATGAACATGTCTTGTACATTTATAACTGTACATTACTGTGATTCAAAGATGATAATGTTCGATGTTGAATGGAATTTAGTTCCTAAACATATATCTCAAACTGTCAATCACTCATAACATTTGACTTATCGTTTGTTTTGCAGACATAATGCTTCGTCAAGAGATTCCAACCTTGTCCTTGTTGTCGCCTTTGTCACCTTTCAGTGAGTCATCCAATAGTAGTACAGATGAGCTAATCAGAGTTCCAAGGTATGTGTACATTATATATCTATAAAGAGTACATGTTATACAAGTCATTTGTCTCCATTTACTCAAAGTGATACCAATTCTAGAGAAGACTTTGAATCGATTTTTTTGTTGAAATCGCTGTAAATAACACTTTTATAGTTTTAACTTAACCCGTCCTGAAACATAAAATACATTTCATTTTTGTTTGTAAATTATACCAAATTCATAATCTTGTTCAAAAGATGTCCTTATATTAATACAAGTTTTCATGTGAGGGATGTTTGTGATTTTTTTTCCCCTAGAATTTTTTTAAAACTTTTTGACCTACAAACTTGATTTATAGTGAACATGGCGAAGATTATCCTAGAAATACGTTTGTGTGTTACTATTTTTAAGTTACTTTGGAATATTTCCCGTCAGAAAATATAGGTTTTGTTGACAACAAGATTTCCGGATTCCTAGACGATTTTGCAATTTCCAATATCAAATACCATTTGAATTGAATTCGATTCTCTCTTTTACATTTAGTTTTTTAATATTTAATTTGGATCGTTCTTATGGTTTTACGGGCGCAGGACATTTTAGCGATAATTTGTAAACCATTCGGGACACTGAAGTAATGAATAATCTACACCCTAATCTAGACTAAATATAGAAAAAGAACAGGGTAACATATCTGGCGCTAAAATAAGCTGGACTTATACGCTAAAACGTCTGATTTTGTTTTCGTTGAAATGGCCTATTAATACACAAAAATGTCCAAAGTACTTTATACAGTTTTCCAATTTCTATTATGTTTTAAATTTTGTAATCTGTTATCTGTTAGTCTTTATCTAACATACTCTGTTTTTATAAAAAAAAATAAAAAATCCTTTCCTTCTTTTTGTATTCTAAATGTTTTTTTCCCAATGATAACATATTAATTATTATTTTCTATAAATTTTAATGAAAGAAGTAAATACATGCCTGTAGTTTTTTTCTATGTATTTAATTACACAAAGCTGTATATAAAATGCATATTATCTCTGTAACAGTAATCATTCTTTGACTGTATAATATTAGAATTTAACAATGACTCTTTCACCTGATTTCTTTCAAATTTTGAATTAGATTTAATTTCCTAAAATTGACAAATTCCAAGTGACGATGTTGCAAGTCAAAAATTACTTTCAAAATATATATACACACTGAGGGCAAAAGAGGTAGGGCCAAATTAAGTCTCCCCTGAATTTATTTTACAGCAGGGGCATTTTCAAAAAGTCTCTGAGTCTTTATTTAATTGACAGTATCACAGCTCCATGTGTGTAATTTGAGGTTGTAACAATTCATTATTTCTGAATATTGTTCGACATCATAAAGGCCTGGATATAGCTCAAATCAAAAGAAAACGCTTAGATTTCGCAGCTGTGGATGAAACATATCCTAGTACAATTGAAATAGGTCCACCTTTCTGTTTTTATCCGAAGCAACTTCGTTTTCAACATTTTAATTACTTTTTTCATATGTTTTTTTACTCTTTTCTTCTATGTCTGTTTTATATCCTAACTAACATTGATTAATTAGCTAGCTTTATAATTATCAAAATGTTTAATAGCTATATATAGCCTTATGTAGAGAAATCACGTTTAGGCAAACAAATGTATATTTTGATTCATTGTATGAGAACTTTGAAACTTGCAACAAAAACGCGCTTGATTTTATTCCTTTTTTAAAGATACGTTTGATATTGAAAAAAACGTGATAATTATCCTCAACACTGTTCATACCATGTCAATTTTAACACAATTAACTTCTTCTTCTTAATGTTCATTATTTGTTCTTCATTACAGTCAAAGGGCTATGGCATTGCAGCATCAAGACCCGTCTTTTGTATCTGATGGAAGCCAGTCTGACACCTCTGACATCTCTGTTACAACTGTATCAACTACCCAAAGTATAGAAAGTGTAAAAAGGTAAGTTGTCCTAGATTTACATAAGTAAAATAATTCATACGAGGTAATCATAATTAGTGAGGCAGCAAACAAAACAAGGATTAACATGTCATGATACGGTCTTGACGACAAACAAGTGCATGCCCAAACTATATACGGGTCATCGCAAAGAGTTTAGACAATTGATCTGGCCTATGATTTGTCATGGAAACTTGAGAAAATAACCGTTCGGTTTCACCAATGAGTCAACTTGCCGGTGGTCACAGAATATAATTATTGTTTTTCTTTTATTGTTTTTTTTTCACTTACAATGTAAATCAGGCCGATGGTTTTCTTGTTTTATTTGCTTTCAATGTTGTCGATGCCTTTTTATAGATTACTATACATCATGGGTGTTGCTCATTGTTGAAAGTCGTTGTAACTTTCATCTACGTACTTTGGTGGATAGTTGTCTCATCAACAATCATACCCCATATTTTTATTTATATTTCAGTCCTTTTGAATTACTTGTAGTATTTTGGTCAGATTTAGTAATATAGAAAAAAATGATGCAGATACATCAGACTTTATTTTGTTTGCTCTTTCGAATATGGAATATTAAAGCAAATAAAAAAAAACGCATTTTCGTATAACTATGTTTAAAGACGTTTTACTGATGCATTTATAATTATTACCTTTTGGTTAATAAATGAAACTCGAGCACTTTTCAATAAATTTTTCGTCTCAGTGTAAACTAAATAAATAGATAAAACGAAATTGTCGCAACCAGAGGTATTGTTAAAAAATGAAGTAAACATTGAAAATGTTATTCAGATACCGACCATTCATCTATTTATTTATTTTTTTGGGGGGGAGGTTATTATTTTTTTAATTTACTGAATTTCTTAATTGAAATGTTTTTGAAAGAAAATGAATTATTCTAGAAAGGAAGGGGGGAATAGCTTGTTTCCAACGCAAATTATGAAAAAAAACCTGCAGTGTAATCGAAAACAATTTCTTGCCTTGTGAAAAAAAGTTTTTTTTTAAAAACGTCGAAAGCAATGTTTGTTCGGAAAAAAAATGCCCCTTATTAAAGATGAGTCGTCGGTACTTTACCAAACATTCTTTAATGCATTGACCAATAAAATCGCACGAAAAATACCACATTATTTAAAATATATGCAAATAACCGTATCATTGGATCTCTTTCGATAGTTTCTGTTCTGTCACCATTGCAAATGTGAATATTAAGCAATTACAAATAGTTATATAATTATATGTTGATATGTCCATCATTAACCTATACATGTACATCATGCTTTACTTCGTTGTAGTAGTACAACTACTGAGACCCTGATAAAAGTTCATTTGAAAAGTCATTCTTTCAACTATTTTTTATTAGAAAGCATATTTTTTACACATAGTTTGCTAAACTGTTAAAAGTAGTATGAAAAATCTAGGAGAAACTATTTACTTGTTATTTATAATTGGTTTTGAACTAGCTTAAAGTAAATGCGAATACTCATAAATCGGTACTTTGTGTCTTTTGTATTTGTCTTTCTGGTAATGTATTTTGTTCTTCGTACCAATGTGATGAGTAAAGCCATTTTCAACTCATCTTTTAAATTAGTTTGTTCTTAAGTTGGAGGGGTATACACCACTGCCACACGCTAGAGGGGTGGATGAGCCCGCCAGTCTGTCCCAAAGTCTGCAGCCTGTAATTCAATTGTTGTCGTTAGTTGCTGTCTGTCATATTTTTCGTTAACTGTCTTGTCATATATCAGGCCCGTTGGTTTTCTAATTTGAATGGTTTCACAATTTGATCATGTCGGGGCCATTTATAACTAACGGTTATACGGTATTGGTTTTGTTCATTGTTGAAAGTAGTACGGTGACTTTTAGTCTTTTACCATCAAAATGGACCAGACATGTACGATAGCAAGAATGAAATTAAATATAATATTGCGCAGACAAAAAAGTAACATTACAATTTTGACGAATGAACCCAATCTCATGTTCATCCCTGATTGAAGTAGTAAAAATGTTTAAAAGATTTGCTAACATTTTAAGACAAAAGCGAATATATAAAAATATTTCCGTGTTTTCCAATTCAAAATGCAGCTATATACATTTATTCTTATTTTAATTTTTTTTGTTTTATTGTTTCAGCAATCAGACGTCTGCTACTACAAAACCTAGCTACCAGCGCCATCCTAAGCCGCCATATTCCTATCTTGGCATGATCATCATGGCCATCGAGATGTCTCCTGATAAAGCACTTTCATTGTCCGAGATCCATCTCTCACTTGTCAGCATGTTTCCATTCTTTCGAGGCACGTACCGGGGTTGGAAAGATTCAGTTCGTCACACCCTATCTTCAGGCACTTGCTTCTTCAAGTGTCTTCGAGGACGTATCAACAAATGGGCTGTTCATCTTCACCTAGCACCTTACAACGCTCTTCACCGACAAGACACAGCAGACTCAAGATCCTCATACTGGCCGCCAACCATATATGACTATCTTCGTGTACCCGAAGTGAAGTTGCCTACAAAGTACAACACTGCTTCTCCATCAGCTACTACTTCTGACTACATCCTGCAGACCAAACGTCCTACAGACTTCAGCATAGATCGTATTCTCACTCCTGAGATAGCAGATGACTCCAGACCACTTCTGACAGATGATACCTAACCAACATTCAACAAGATGACGCTTAAACTTAAGACCCGAAAGACAACTACAAGACGTCACCAAAGCTCACCACTAACAAAATTGGTTACAGACTCTGCTACCAAATGGGGTGTTACTGAAGAAACCGCAGTCGACCAACTTCGTTCCTTGTGTAAAATTATGGACACTACTAGTGCTCTACAGCAACATCAAGCATCCGAACAGTTACTTCTAGTTAAGTCCGAGTTACCATCACCAAGTCTTACCGATACGTCTAACCATTCACCTCCAAGTGACCTACAACAGTCATCATCCTACCATTACCAGCTACCGACTGCATTTGTTCCAAGTTATTGTTTGACTCAGCCATCTATTGACTACCAGTCGCAAGCCTACCAGCAGAATTTGCCAACTCAGTCTCACACTACCAGCCAGCACCATCAACTTTATACAACGGAGTACTTTCAACAACTATATGCAGCTCATCAATACCAACAACAGTATGCACACCAGCAACAACTTTATACACAACAACTATACCATCAACAACTAGCAGCCCAGCAATATGTTTACCATCCTAGTTTCCAAGGTTACCAACAGAAAGGTTTCTTTCAAGTGCCAGCTGATTTCAACACACTTGCAGCTGACCTGTCGTCTCCTTGTCAGTAGTTTATCAAATATGAACAAATAACTCAAAACTGATTCATGGTGCATTGTTTAAATTACTTATTGATTCCAAATGTACATTAAATTACAATTAGTATCTATTTTATCATTTTGAAGTAAAATATAAAGAGAGAGATGCTAAAGAGGAAAACTTTTTTAGACAGTTAAGACAATCCTATGATTTGTATATTTATTTATCAGTTAAACAGAATGATATGAACATAATAAATAATTTATTATAATTATAATATCTTGTTCTTTTCAAAGCCCGAGTCAATTACAATCAGCTGTCCAACTTGTAACAGGCCTCGTGGCTTAGAATTCATAATTACTTTACAGTTATCGCCCTTTACCTTACATCACGTAACGAGTTTTATTTAAAATTTTATTCTTCAACCCATGGATTTTTCAGGCTATTTGTTTTGTAAACGTTACATCAGTGTACTGGTATAAGTTACAAATTGGGAGAGAATTTATAAAATGTATTGAAGTACAACAACAAAACACCAAAAAGTCTTACATGTATAACAAAATAATCATCGCACTATCAAAATATAATCAAAGTACTGAAGTACTGAACATCGGATGACCACAAGTTCTTGAGGATGGTCAAAAGCACTTGTCTCAGAAAAAAACAACATATCTCTTTACCTAAAACTGAGGTTAATGTACAGAGATTTATTTTTTTCTGAGACAAGTTCGTGCGTGGATGATGAATAAATGACAGGAAATTCAACTTCACCGTAATAACTATTATATTGTAGTGATACAAATCAGTATACACTGAGTTGTTGTTTATATTATATTAAAATAACAGTTACATATATATATGATTTGAATCCATTTGTATATCATTCTATTCTACTATTCTAAAAATAGTGCAATGCAAGTGCATGGTGGACACTTTTCTGTAAAAATTCGATTTTTCTAAGATTGGATACGAGTAGGCATTCATATTTTCCCGCAAAATCAATTACAGAGTTACCGGTCCTTGACGGTATTTTCACAAAACGTTCTTTGAGATATTCTTCCGCATGCTTTAACACAATTTTTCGGTACGTGTGCATTGATATTATCAATGATTTTTTACTTATATCAAGGACGTATAACTAACATATATACTAATATACGTCCTTGCTTATATATATATATCTAACTACAAAACATTTTCATATTATTAATTTATGTTGTAAACAAAAATATTTTTATCAGTATTCATTGAAGAGATGTATTTATATCAAACGATAAGGAATGTTATTTTGCACTCGTTTATGTGCGCGTATTTATCATGTTTATAGATCGGTTACAAACCCAAAACTAATTTACATAATGGAAATCTAGGCGATAGCAATACATCGGGATGACCTCAAGGTCATCGCGATGTAAAAATCACTACTTAATATTGGTTGATTGATGGTGGTGTAAAATAAAGTCATCAGACACGAGGTGTGTCGCAGTGAACATCTTTTGTTCAAATATCACAAATACATGTACTTTTGATTTTTACTTTCCACGTATAAAAGAACACTATAGTGAAACATTTTGTATTAATATATAGATAAATACTAGTAATCGGGATAAAACCATGCTTCTTCGGTTGTAGGCGCATGTACATACTGTAGGTTTAAACAACATGATTTATTGTAATTCGCTTTAAAATAACTCTGAGTACCTTACTATGAGCGTGCTTCGTACCGATCTGGTGAGTCATATCATTCCAACTGATTTTTATAGTTTGTCGTTGTGTCGAGCTTTTACACAACTGTGCCATGCTATGGAGAGAGCTGAATGCTTACAAACATATTTTACTCTGTCTCATTCTTTATGTGAATGTCCCAAGTCATTGCGAATTGGTTGCTGTCTGCCATGCACATGTATTTGTTTTTTCGTTCATTGTTTTGTCATAAATTGGGCAGTTTGTTTTCACCTAGTTTTCAATTTTGCCATAGTCATTTTATACCTTACAAACTACTAGTATATGGATTTTGCTCATTGTTGAAGGTGGGTTGTGGTCTCATTGCCACATCTTCTTATTTTATAAAGTGGGTCTGAACTAGCACGTGGCAAGTGCGCTCGACTCCAATCTTAATTGGCTAAGATTGTTAGTTTTCCTACCGATGGTCGGTGGTTCCCTCCAGGCACTCCGACTTTCTCCACCAAGAAAAACTGACCGCCACGAAATAGTACAATAGTGTTGAAAGTGGCGTTAAACACCAATAAATCAATCAATCAATTGAAAGAGCTTTTGAAATCTTAGTTATCCTCCTTTTAGTCTTCCCAATGGAATAAGGTACATAGAATAATGTTCAGAAAAAAACACTATATCCATCAAATCAGCATAACAGAAATAAAAATTACAGGTACACGCATAACAATAATAACTTATACCTTATAGAAAATACTTAAGGTTACTGATGCAAGCACAATTTACTTATAATATAAATAATCTTCCGGTATATGATCTTGTCCTGGAACGTTCGTTAATGGCGGAATGACGTCCTTTGTTGATTTTATATAACCACATAGTGTTTGATAGATCATGTTTACTTCATAAAAGACATTTTTTATTAAGAAGTTTATACAGATTCCAGCAAAACAGAGAAAAAGAAGACAAGAATAACCTGCGCCAAATTTATCCACCTACCACGATTTTAAACATGTTTCTCGCTAGACATTTCCCATAGTTACTTAGTAGACAAACATTTGCACTATGAAAACAAATAAAAGGACCAGTGGTGTTTATGCCATTGATACAACAACCAACCAATATAAAAACACAAGAGATGTATATGCAGTGTGCAATAAAAGACTGGATATAAAGTGTCTACCACGTAACTCTCTTGTTACTACTAGTATACATATTAATTACAGAAGGAGTGGGACGATTTGAGTGGTGTTTGCAAACAAAAGTAAACGGATCTTTCGCAGAATCATCAAAAGCAGTACCTGTACTATAGAAAATTTATATCACTGACAACGTCATGGAAAAAAAGGAAAAACGACCAAAAAGACATACAACAGTATACAAAACACATCATAGTAAACTAAAGGCTGAGCATCACGAACCCGAACGAAAACCGGGCGTGATCTCAGGTACCCCGGAAGGTTTAGCAGATCGTGTTATTCCTATAAAATACGTTGATAAGCTATATATATATATCACGTGATTACATGTATGCATCACACATTATATAAATATTATAATTGGTAATTGACTCTTATCTAACCGTAAGACATCACCAAATTCGTTAAATACCGATCATGTAATTTTTTCTAACCCTGAAACTTAACCGAATGTGAAATATTGAAAATTGAATTGAAACCCGTGTTATCACGACAAAGGGTAGACAAGACTGTTCCTGTATAAAACAACACAGTCATTGAAAAATAAAAAAGCACGAAGAACGACACGAACCCCTTTTAAACAAAACTAGGGGTGATCTCAGCTTAATTCTTTTTCACAATTGATAACAGTTTTTAGCATAGAATACTATGGCCGTGATATCATATCCCGATATTTTTTTGTGTGTCTAGGGATTCAATATTAATGTTGGTCCCTTATTGTTACATAGGGTTGTAGGTTGCTGCCAAGGTTTTCCAAAAGATGTTAGGTCCGAAAATGCACACACAAAAAAATCATAGAATTTTGACAAGATCTCCAAAATGAGCTGTCCTTGGAGCCTATAAGTATAGATTCTTACATTGGTACCAGTGAATCATCGGATTTATCCAATCGAGATATTTAAATTATCGAATTTTAAAGTCCGAGCCTCGGCGAGGACTTTACAATTGATAACTTAACTATCGAGATTGGATAAATACGATAGTCCACGAGTAACTATGTAAGAATCTGTTTATTTAATGATTACCCAACAAATTTTCATTTTTGATAAACGAAAATCCCGTTCGAGTGCCTTCCACATTCCACAAAGTTGGCAATTTCTCTTAACACCTGTTAGCACGTTTCGATTCATCCAGTGAGCAGATAAAGGTTATGACTCTTCAACTCAGCCAATCATCTTCTGAGATCATGGGCAATCACACGTTTATTAAATTATTTTATACAATGGGTCAAGAAAGTGATAAATTGCCAAAGAATTAGAGAATGATCTATAATGTATTATATGATAAATTTTGAATTTAAGACCAAATTTTGCAGAGTGAACCTTGTCCTTTGACGGAGAATATTGTTTATCCTGCAATCAGCCAACAATTGAATAAACAACAGATACAAAAATAATGTTTTGGTTTATTTGTACATGTACATGTACATGTACAAATAAAGTTGAACAAACGGTAATGTGAATATTCAGTTCATTTTGGGGTTCCCTTCTCGGTCCGCGTATAAACTATGTCGATTTCTTAGAAAAATCAGTGACAACTATTTGGATTTGAACAGCTATACCTTAAAGTTCCAGGTGTAAATTACAGGACAAAAATAATATATGTACATAGTCGGAAATATGAAATGTATTAGTACTCGCTACGAAACAAGAGAACAAGTTCGACGAGCATCGCTTTTCGTCTTGTTTCTAAAGCTTGCATACAAATAAATTATATACTTTCCGGCAAGGTACATATATTGTGTAAATATATTCAGGAATAAGTTTGAAAATGCTAGGAAAACCTTTGTATCTTAACGCTTTAAGGCGCGGTTGTAAAATGGCTTACTCGTAAAATAAAATTGAGTTATATTTGACGATGCACAATACAAAACATGGATAATTTTATTCTGTCGCTTCCAAAATCGTCTGACCCATATGCCATGGATAAAAATTACGAATCAAAGGATAAACTGATCCAAATTGGATTTAACGCTTAATTAATGTACATAGTCAGCAAAAGAAGAAAGAAACATACACATTTTCTGGTTGTTCTGTAGACTTGTTTCAGGCTAGTGTTCCGGGGTCAACAACATAATGTCGCCTTTCAAAGGACAAATGTAAGCGCCGTATTACAATGAACAAAAATCAGCTATTAGTAAAAAAAATGCAGACACTTATCTTGTATGTACATCATTAACATGTTCAATTCAATTTAGTCATGTTATGCGTCATAAATATTTATTATTTCATATTTCGAAGTATTTCAAATCAAAAAAGGTGATAACGCCGTCAATTATACAATTATATACTACTACTATTACTACTAGTACTACACAAAACAAAGTAAAGTGTTCGACTATGGTGTTCAATACAAATCACAATAAATAGATATTTAAACATTGTCTACACATGTGGCAAATATAGTATATCTTTATTAGCCTCCATTAGGAGAGATAGTGATACGAATACAATATTAATGAATAACACAATATAAATAAAGTTTGAACACACAAAAAAAGGGGGGGGAGAGAAATTACTTTAACCTTATTTCACATTGTTAATTAGGAATGAGAAAATGTTTTGCAAAATTTGTAAACGTATGTGACGCATAAAAATTGAAAGTTTTTTTCTGCTCACAGTCTAGTTCGAATTCTGTTTCGCATGACAGTAAAATATAACCGAAATCTTCTTCAGCTAAGGAACCAAGAAAAGCACTAAAAGTTATTGGGTTTATACATAGTAACTCGCACCAAAATTCATCCCGAATGTCAGATAGGTAGTCACACGACGAAATTGCGTGAATAACAGTAAATTTGGTCCGGTAGTAAAATTTGTGCGCCAGACTTTTTTTCCTAGTTAATCAAGTCCATGACCATTATTTTACTAGGAATGTAAGTCCCGGGACAAAATTTCTTAGGAAAGTCCATATCTAGTAAAATATGAATGGCACTTATTTTCCAAGGAAAAATTGTGCTTAGACTTGTTTTTTCTTGTAATGTTTATTATATTATAAAAATTATTGAAAATTAAAAAAAAAATAATTAATTCAAAGTCACTGAACTTTGCCCTAGGGGCAGGGCCTCTATATAGTTATCAAACTGATATGTACTGATAGTAATGCAACTTCATATTAAATAGTTCCTATCAGACTAACTTAAGCAGAAAACATAACAATTGTTGACCCCAAACATGACGATGAAGTCATCGTCATCGGAAAAGCAATCCCTATATCTCGCTTTCCACGACTTTCGCTGCAGGCAAGACAAAAATGAGGACCAAATATCCCTTTCGAAGGCACAAATAAACAAAAGTTTGTTTCTCCTTCAATTTTCTACAATGTACAGAGTATGTGCTCTGGATTTTTATTTTTTAATTTACATACATTTTATTTTGGACTATCAAAAATAAATGGAGAATGTGTCCCCATGGACACAGATGATGCCCCCGCTTGCATACAACATTATAAAGGGACATAACTCAAGAACAATAAAAGTGACATAACTCAAGAACAATAAAAGTGACGCTACCCAAATTTGTACTTGATCTTAGTTTTGTGGTAATAAGAATTGTGTATAGGTTTCATGTTTGGTTGGGGCAAACGTAAGTTACACAACGGAAAATCAAAATTTTGCATTTTTTTTTATTTATAAAGGGGCATAACTCAATAATGGTTAAAGTGACACTACCCAAATTCAACTTGATCTGTGTTTTATCAGTGGAAGGCAAAATTAAACATTGCATTGTATAAAGCATTGATTGAATTTGATTCAACTATAATCATGGACAAAGGAAGATAACTCCAATTTAAAAAATTACTTGAACAATGACATCATTGATATTTTTAGAAAAAAAATGAAAAATTTAGCAATTTTTCCATTTGTAAAGGAGCATAACACTAGAACAGTAAAAGTGACGCATTCAAAATTCAAACTTGATCTGTGTATTGTAGTAATAAGCATTGTGTATAAGTTTCATAACATTTGGATGAGGCAAACTTAAAGGGAAAATTCGCGATTTTTTACTTATCATCTTATTATGTTCATAATACCATTAAAAACATATTCACCAAGTTTTATCTGTATATGAAAACTAATAAAGAAGAAAATTGGGAATTATTAATTCTATTTATTCAAACTTCCTGACTTATGTGACGTAGTTTAAGTCTTTTTGCATGCCGGGAGTGGATTAATCTCATTTAAAGTCTTGTTCGTTAATCATCTAATAACGCGATTTAAAGCGCATCAACGACTTTTGGTGTAGCTATTAACCAACTAACAATTCAGAAAGAAAAGTGATCAGCCGTGCATTTTTTTAAATTAAAATTTACGATTTATATTTTATGGATTTCTGATATGATTATAGTAATAAAAGCAAATCATACAATCGAATTTTTTTATGATTTTTTTTTCGACGGATATGTTGAACAACATATATAACTGATAGTATAATAGAATTCACGTTTGTATTCTCCCCTATTACTTCAGTCGAGGATTTGTCTTACTATACAAATCCTTGCTTCAGTCTAGCACTGTGTAAATACAATGCATGTGTATTATGCTGACACCACCTGGTAACGGCGTGGTTAAATTCACGGTAATTAAAAGATTAGCATTATGTAATTTTAATCCTTTGATCTTCACTAGAGTGGTGTTTGTCCTCAAGGGTTCACCGTTGCAGGTATGAGACAGATTTTTTTTAATTATTAAGGGAGGAATATGGTGGCAAAATACCTTAATCGCCGTTATATATTTTTTTTTAACATTTTGCATTTGCTCAGTTTTTAAATAAATAGGTGAGTATTTTGTTGTAACATCGAAATTCTGAATCACTTTCAATAAAATAATTATATAAATATTATAAATGGCCCACGAAAACGAGCGTATAAATCAAAACAGTACTATTTTAAATTATCATCGGTAACCTTGAATATTTAAATGTGCAGAGAAAATTATCAGTTACGAAAATATAGTTTTGTCGTCCAAAGCGATCTTCATTTACCTAATCAGGAATGCCCTTATTAAAATATTATAAATCTCACAACGTATTTATATAATTCTTAAGCTATTTGACCAACGATGTTTAAAAAAATTAACAGAATCAATCTAACGTCAACTTTCCTTTTTTAAATGGAGACAGAACGGCGAAATCAATTTTCAATGTGCTTGATATCTTGTACCTTTGTAAGACTTATCATTCATTCATAAACCCACTCTAAACCAGAGACATATATACGTCTGTTTAAACTGACAAGAAAACTCCTATAGCGGACAAGCAGTATATTCTGTAAATTTCTGAGATTTAATACAAAGAAATAAAAAAAATCCCGAAATTAATTTGATCCTGGAAAATATTCACATCCTCATTCGGTCTGAAAAAAAGATACGAATTTGGTATACAGAACATGCAGAAATGTGAATATTATAAAACCTAATTGTTATATCAGAAACCATTATAAATATGAACATACATACGTAAGACCTCATGGGACGTCACCTTACCACATTCAGGTAATATACAAGTAGCTCTGTTATACCCGGAAATGTCAAGGTTAATCATAGATAGATAGACATGACCTCAGACCACCACCACCCCCCCCCCCCCCCCCCCCCTCCCCCCAAATCGAGGAACAGTATATCTTACAATGTGTATATTCCTGCAAAAATAAAAAAAAAATGAGAAAAAAGAAAGAGATGAACGGTAAGTCACATCAGATTCAGATATTTATATAGTTGCTTGTCGTTAAATAGAGATCTAGTGTATACATGTCTCTGCGTTAACTTATAAAAATAAAAGGAAATAATAAACTTGAAATAGATTTATGATGAATACTTTGCAACTGCGACACCCCTTTTTATCACAGCGTACATGCATGCATTTAAATGACTGTCCGTTATGCGATTAAGAATGACAATCGTACGTACAATCCTATAGTTCATGGTGAGTCCTTTTCTATCAGATATGCGACTTTTCGTATTTATATTTTCTCTTATATTACCGGTACTGTCATTTAATATCTAATGCATAAGTGCAATATTAAGAGTGGTTAAATCCCCTACAAGCTAACTAAATAAATTAATCAACCCTCTAGCTGACCAGACATTAATACAACTACCATCAGTCTATCCGGAGTGAAGTTTCTTTATTTCTTCAAATAGGCTTTTGGGGATCATTAGTGCACGTCCAGTGGCATATATATAACATGCGATGATGACGAATTTCTTAAACTTTTCGAAATAATCTTATTGAAATATAAATCTGTGATTTTACTATGTCTATAGCTTCGATTAACCAAAGTAAGTTAGATATCGACCTGTATCTAAATCAGATTGGTTCTGGGTGTTTCTCTCGTATATTCAATATACTTGTATGATATCAGTTCTATATTGCGACTGTCCATAGTTCCCTATAAACCTTCCATCTAGGCGTGTAAACCAATGATCGACAAGTGCCGCACATTTTGTTAAATCAATATTTGTATGTTTCAAAATGTCCATAATTATTGACAACGAGTATATACTTACATTTTCCCCAATTCACCCTTGGAAAATGTGTTAATAGATTTTTATTTCATCAAATCTTTTTTTTTTTTTAATTATTTAAATTTTAATAAATATCATTCTTTACACCAAAAATGTTATTTATAAACAAGCGTATGAGTTTAGCAATGACTAGTATATCACTATCGGATACGCTAGACAAAGTTGTATATTACACCTGATAGATTCAAAATGGAAGTTACATGTTATCGGCCGTGTACACTGATCAATACCCCCAGAAAAAAAGTGATGCACGAACTTGTTTTATGTAATTGTGTAATAACAGTTTTAAAGCCCGACAGGAAATCGCTTGAATACCTGTACGTGTCACCTCACAATACCTCTGGGAACAATTCCTTTAGCCATTCTGGTGATCAGATAAGGGAAGGTCCGAATTTATTTTAAAAAGTTTATTACATAAAACAATTATGAACAAACTAGATTTTCAAAAACAATTTTACACGGAACACTTATTTATGACTTTGAACTTTGACTTTTTAACTAATTTCAATTTCTTGTTTTAAATACTTCGTAAACAAAACAGTTTCAAAACGACAGACCATACTATTAGTACTAGTTATTTAAAAAATAATATATATAAAATTACATTTTCCGTATCAAGTTAGTTAGGAAAGGTTGCACAACCATGTCTATCATAATCTTTTTTGTGACCCGGGAAACTGTTTATGCTTTCCTTGTCGGATAAAACAACTGTACGCTTGACAAGATATCGACACTCAATTACGGCTACGTTAGGTTACTGCTTGTTTTGGTCCTTTGTGGTTTATAGATATATCGTGGTCAATATTCGGGGAGGATGTCAAAATGGCCGCATGTGGAGAATTGATACTCTAAATTTAAAATCGATGGTGATCTCTTAACTTGCAGAATAAAACTTTAATATTTATGAATTTGTGCTTTTTTATACATAATGAACAGAATATGAATTTTTCATTTTTTTGCGAAGTTTCCCTTTAAGTTAGAAAACGGAAATGATTTTTTTTGCAATATTTCCATTTATAAAGGGACATAACTCTAGAACAGTTAAAGTGACGCCATGAAAATTCAAAGTTGATCTGTGTTTTGTGATAATAAGCATTGTGTATAAGTTTGATAACATTTGGTTGAGGCAAACTTAAGTTAGAGAACGGAAATCAATTTTGGGACGTACGGACGTACGTACGTACGGACAGACGGACAAGGGTAAATTTTAATGCCCCCTCCGCTTCGGCGTCTATAGTCTGAAATAGTTAAGATTCAGTTTGGAAAGTTTCATTATTTTTTCCTATTAAAATAATGGACATGGATGTTATTACCTAGGCATGTTAATGACATGGACATGATGTCCTAGGAAAATTTGTCTGGGGACATAAATTTTATTAAAATATTAATACACAACTCTAAAACAATATTTAAACATAACATTTAAATTTACCTTTTAAAATAAACGCCATGGACGTTTTTACCTAGGAATATTAATGACATGGACATGATTTCCTAGGAAAATTAGTCTGGGGACATGAATTTTATTAAAATATTAATTCACAACTCTTTAACAATATTAAAACATACAAATTGAATTTCCATTGTTTACATGTATATAATTTGTTTCATTAAAATTTTCCTTTTAAAATAAAGGACATGGACGTTTTTACCTAGGAATATTAATGACATGGACATGATTTCCTAGGAAAATTAGTCTGGGGACATGAATTTTATTAAAATATTAATTCACAACTCTTTAACAATATTAAAACATACAAATTGAATTTCCATTGTTTACATGTATATAATTTGTTTCATTAAAATTTTCCTTTTAAAATAATGGACATGGATGTTATTACCTAGGCATGTTAATGACATGGACATGATGTCCTAGGAAAATTTGTCTGGGGACATAAATTTTATTAAAATATTAATACACAACTCTAAAACAATATTTAAACATAACATTTAAATTTACCTTTTAAAATAAACGCCATGGACGTTTTTACCTAGGAATATTAATGACATGGACATGATTTCCTAGGAAAATTAGTCTGGGGACATGAATTTTATTAAAATATTAATTCACAACTCTTTAACAATATTAAAACATACAAATTGAATTTCCATTGTTTACATATATATAATTTGTTTCATTAAAATTTTCCTTTTAAAATAAAGGACATGGACGTTTTTACCTAGGAATATTAATGACATGGACATGATTTGCTAGGAAAATAAGTCTTGGGACATCAATTTTATTTAAAAAAATTGATTCACAACTCTTAAACAATATTAAAACATAACATTTATATTTACCTTTTAAATTAAAGGGCATGGACGTTTTTACCTAGGAATATTAATAACATGGACATGATTTAGTCTGCGGACATACATTTTATTAAAAATATAAATACACAACTCTTAAACTATATTAAAACATAACATTTAAATTTACATTGTTTAAATGTAAATGATTTGATTCATTAATATTTGTCCTTAAAAAAGAGGACATGGACATTTTTACATAGGAATATTAATGACATGGACTTGAATTCCTAAGAAAATTAGTCTGGGGACATAAATTACTAACTTCGGACTAAAAATACTAGTAAATTCTGTAACCATGGACTTTTTATACTAGTAATACGTGTCCGCCCGGACATATTTTACCAGGACAAATTTATCTCTAACATATGTAACAAATACACGGGTCGGTGAAAAGTTTACCACATTTATCACATAAAATAATATCACTGTTCGTATTGTGGACCAAACAACACAGGGAAACTATGTAATTTGCCTGTTTACGCAAATATGGAAAATCCATGCAGGATGAGGCTGGAATATTTTATGTATCTTCTTGAATATGTTAAAGTCACTATCTATATTTATACGTTGCTGCCATTCCTTTAGTTCATATTCAAAAATAGATCTGTGAACTATTCGTTTCCATATACGCTGAGACGGAAAAGTTCCGCTAGTCATAAACTTTGTTAAATAGTTCGATAAATGGTATTTGTAGAATAAATCTACACAGTCCTTTGGAAAATCTTATGCACAATTGATGTTCTGTTGATTATAATACTTTAGTTCGAAAAGTCTACGTACGAGAATACGGAATGAAATTGCTGTTTGTGGTAAATTACAAATTCGTCCGAAGAACAGTAACTTACGTTCATTAATAAAACTGTCTAGGTTAAACAAACCAATAAGAGAAAGGCACATAGCAGTTCTTGTACGTCTAGGCAATCCTTGAATGAACTTGCATACATAGTGATGCGTTCGTTCTAACATAAGTGTTTCTGTTTAAGACAGCTTGCCCCAAATCTCGCATCCGTAAAGAGCTTTCGGGGAGCACACTTGGCGAATAATCTTTGCACACACTATAGGGTTGAGTACAGCAGGATGAATACCGGAGCGAATCACGTACGGAGTGGTTGCTGTTAAGGTTCGACACGCTTTTAATGTACGATCCATGGTTTTCATCGAAGTGTCCAGTGAAATCCCAACAAGTGTTGTGCTTTTAACTGGTACAATAAGTTCGTTGTATAGGAATATATCTAGTCCTATTAGTTTTTTGCCGAATTGAAGAAGTTTGCTTTTCGCGGGTGAACCGAGAAGCTCCATGATTCGCTGTATTGTTCACATATTGATACCATTTCATGGGCGGACTCGTGATTTGTGGCAATAAGCGAAATGTCATCAGCCTGAACAGGAGAATTTCTATTAATGTCATAAGAATGCTCCTTTGTTGCTAGATTCAAGTTCATTTATCAAATCGTTAAGAAAGATCAGATATAACTTGGCAGTTAAAGCACTGCCTTGACGCACACCACGGTTCAGTTTAAACCATGTCGAAAGTTTTCCACCAGATAGAATAGCACTTGATAAATCTGTGTACATGTTATCTAATAGTAGCCATAATTTTCCGGTCGCATCATATTCAAAAAGTTTAATACGTAATCCATCAGGAGGTACTGTGTCGAATGCTTTAGTGCTGTCCAATAAAATAATTATAACTGTTCCGTTCATTTCTATGTGATGAATAGTTACTTCATTAAGGTTGAATGAAGCATTTAAGCTAGACAGGAGTTTTTGGTAAGCTACCTGTTGGACATTCGGAAAGTCAGTACGCAATAAGGTAAGTAGCAAGTCAACCATCTTCTCGAAGACCTTTGTGATACTAACGAGATGCCTCTGTATGAGTTTGTATCTATTTTTGGCTTGTTACCACCTTTATATAAAGAAGTTTTATCATACTCTTTCTCCAGTCGTTCGGAATGTACGCACATTTGATACACAAGTTGAAAAGGTGATGTAAGTGTTTTATAAGTAATTTACCGCCATATCGTATGTGCTCATAAAATGAGCCGTCGTGGCCACAAGCCTTGTTGTTCTTTAGTTTTGAACAAATTTCATTTACATCTGATAATTTAAATGTAATGTTGTTCTGATCCCGGTTGACAAGTTTGCGAATACTAGTAGATGACAGTTTTTCTGCAATTTCGGTTTCACGCTTCGGGTCGGTATATGTCGGCAGAGAAAATACATACTGAAAATGAGACAGCCAGATATCATTGATCTTTTTAAGATCGGTATAAGTCACACCATCTTTCACTAACGCACTACAAGCAGTTGATTTCTTTTTTCGATTATTTATGATCGTCCAAACCGTTTTCTGATCAATATCAAGGTTACTTTCGATAATTTTTGCTAAATTACTTTCATATTGATCAAATGCTTTTCTTAAAACTGTACGAAATTCCCTTTATACAGACTTGTAATTTAAAAAAAAAACTCACAGTTTGCATCATGACAGTGACAATTGTTTATCCATTCATTCCGAATACTACGCATCGAGTCTCGTAAAACTGTAAGGTTGAGATTACAATACAGTTTCAAGTGGCGATTGAACTTTTTATATGGTAAAGTGTCTTTTTCGACTTTCTTTAAAGTACTGACAATGCAAGAATAGTATGATTCGATCACATCGGGTAAGGCTGTATTTGGAAATTTTACCGTCCATAGATTTGTTGAAACTGCAAAAGTGTAATCCTCTATACAGTTTGTACTTCGTGCGCGTTCCCAAGATACAGTTGGGTCACTGGTCTCTTGTGGATTTTGAAGATGAGCTTCCGTTTCTAAGGTACATAATATTGGGTGATGATTGGACGTGCTGAATGCATGATTGTCAATTACCATAGCTTTTTTAACGTGTTGCAATTTTGTATATTATTTACTGAAAACAGATTGTGAGTTGACATCAAAGTTTTACAAAGTTTACTTCTTTCGTCGTTTTTTATTTTACACCTCGGACCGCCAATTTTCAAATTGAAGTCCCCCATTAAAATCACAGAACCAAATTCTTCTTAGACGGACGACAATTCGAACAGCAAATCTACTTCGTCACGGAAATACTCGTACGTTGAGTTACTGCAGGTAAGAGAACACATAATATGTTTCACTGTTTGGTATATTTACTTCAATACCGATAGTTCTGTCACTGTTAACCTCAAGATGTAAACAGATAAATGTCTTTTGATATGAGAAATGCTACTCCTGAGCGTCCTTTGCAGGTAAGTAATTCAGGATTACGTTCATCAGTCCCTTTTGCAATGGAGATATAATTCTTATCAATCGAATCAAGAACATGTAACTCATAAGTACGTAGCCAATGTTCAGACAAGGCGCATACATTTACATTATACATCCTAAGACATTCAGCTATGAACGGTATACACGAAAAAACACCTCTACAATTCCAACATATTAAAGTAAGTTTTCTCTAGCAACAGTCATTATGGAAGGTTTATAGAATGTTCACTGGCAAATTGTTCCCATGGTAACCATGGTTTCATGTAAATACCTTGGGGCCAAAATACTTGATGAGTTATCAGATGTTCATCATCTGCTACAATATTGAGTTGAGCGGCGACAGTACGTTTTGATGGTCTATTGAAATATCTTAAAATGTCACTCGTATATTCCGCTCGGAAAGAAAATATTGCATAGCATCTTCAGAACTACAAGATTTATCGATCCCGCCGATATAAAATGACTAACACGTCTACTTTTGAGAGTGAAACCTTTAAAATCCGAGGTTTTAGGGTTACATACTGATCTCGGAAAATGTACCGAAATACTGTTTGTATCATTTGCTTGAATGTTTGTTGATTCGACGATTTTCTTGGGTAAAGTTGACATGTTACTAACTTGATAATTATCCGTTTTAGGTATTGTCTCTTGAGATACACGAATTCGATCGTGTGTAGGTTATGTCGGACATGCTGTTGAAACGCGAGGTGTCTCGAACCTAATCGGAGAATCTAATGGTACAACAGATACAGATTAATCTGCTGTCTGAACTGCGGCTGCTGCATAAGTCATTACTTCACGTTTACTCGCTTGGAAGTTCCTCTCGACATTAACAACGCGTCTTCGTAATTCACTAGTGGATGTCATAGATGAATTAACTTTTGTCTGAAAATCCTCTATAGCGGTATTGACGTCCTTTACTTGATCACTTAAAAGAAGCACCTTACTCTTTAAACTACAAATTCCAGTCGAGCGGATATCACTTGTGTTTGTGATGCGTGCTGCTTCAGAATTTAAACGGGGTTTTGTTTCATTTGCTACAACAGATACTTTAGAGATTCTAGTTTCGCATTTCGAAATAGCCGTTATGTTATTTTCAATAACAAGTTCGATTTCCTTTATTTTGTTGTTTGCTGAGCGCATTGTTTCAGTGGTTTTCGAGTTCTCGCTAGCTAAATCTACTTGCTTTTGTGACACACCTTTAAGTTCCGATTTAACACATGCTAAACTATCATTTAGTTTATTATTTGCAGTTCTAGCTAAATTTAGTTGATTTTGAATGTTATTCATGCGTTCCTTTTGCTTTTTGAAATCAACATTAAGTTTTACGTTTTTCTTTTATAAATTCTCAATTTTACACAGTAAAGCAGACTTATCATTCTCATGGGCAATCTTTAACTCAATAATTGATATCTCTACATGTACCAAAGTGTCCCGAAGGGAACTATTTACAAACAGTTGCGGGGTAGATGTGATAAAGTCATCCACACAAGGAGTGTCCCTTATAGATTGTTTAATACTTAGAACTTCTTTTAAATCATCGCAAAATTCGCCTTTAGTTGCAAGACGGAGGGAAAAACAATCACGACCAAGCTTATTTACCAATGGCTCGCCTTTCTTTGTTTTTGGCTGCATGCGTTTTTTCAAAATTTCGGATGCAAACGGAAAGTCCGGTCTTTGCTTTGCCATGACAAAATACTGTAATCGTAGTTGCTCTAGAGCTATTGCATCATTGTCACAAAATTGAACCAATCGGGTTACAAAAGTATCTTTGGGTAGGCCATTACATTGATCTTCAATGCTCTGTAATAATAAGTTCGTTGGATCAGGGTTTTGGTCAGCCATATTGGTAGACAGTGTATAATTAAACGGGTTTGCAATATGATCGCTTTGAGAACCAAGAAATTGTCTGACGATGTCTTGTGAGCTATTTGATGTAACTTCCGTATCAAAGTTATTTTGTATATTTTGTATATACGTATTTTGACTGCATTGTAGAGAACAGGGTTGTAATTCAGTGTATATTAAGTCTGGTTCATTATTTACACTTTTGTCACAGTTCATTTTGAATAGACAGTTTAACGGGTGGATTAAAACAGTTCACTTCTCATTACTTTACACATTGACAATTTTTGTGTTGACGATCTATTAAATTTAAAGTTGTATTTCTTATCGTGGTAGGTGAAAATATTGTGTTTGTACAAGATTGTTCTTTTTCACCAAATATGTTGACAAAATTCCTGGTGGAAAGCTTCAAAAACACAAGATAATTCTCCGAGCAAAATATCCCACATCCAACCTCATGGGAGACAACTCTAGCTCATGGATATTTTTATTCTGTCGCTTCCAAAATCGTCTGACCCATATGCCATGGATAAAAAAAAACGAATCAAAGGATAAACTGATCCAAATTTTATTTAACGTTTAATTAATGTATATAGTCAGCAAAAGAAGAAAGAAACATACACATTTTCTGGTTGTTCTGTAGAATTGTTTCAGGCTAGTGTTCCGGGGTCAACAACATAATGTCGCCTTTCAAAGGACAAATGTAATTTTTGTACAATGAACAAAAATCAGCTATTAGTAAAAAAAAATGCAGACACTTATCTTGTAGGTACATCATTCACATGTTCAATTCAATTTAGTCATGTTATGCGTCATAAATATTTATTATTTCATATTTCGAACTATATCAAAGCGTAAAAAAAGGTGATAACGCCGTCAATTATACAATTATATACTACTACTATTACTACTACTACACAAAACAAAGTAAAGTGTTCAACTATGGTGTTCAATATAAATCACAATAAATAGATATTTAAACATTGTCTACACATGTGGCAAATATAGTGTGATAACCAATTTTCTTGCAACTTACCAGTCCAATTAAAATACCACGGATCTCTAGCCCCGTTAGAGCCAAAGAGGAAATCTATAATATTTGTGTGCACGACTTAAAATCTTTTGCGCACAACTTTAAATCTTGGCCGCACAACTTAAAATCCTTTGCGCACAACTTTTAAGATTGAGAGCACAACTTTAAATCTTGTGCGCGCAATTTTTAAAATTGTGCACAAAAAATTTAAAGTCGCGCGCACAAATGTTTTACATTTCATCTTTGGCACCAAAGGGGCTCCGCAAAATACGAATGAACGTCCTGTTTTATCTTAGAATACAACAGACCAAGTGGAAGACAATTGGTAAACGCATGCGTGGTGTCGGTTAGAAAACCTTAATTTTTTTAACTCAATTTGTCGGACATTTAACTGATTGATATTATCTATTTTATTCTTGAAATATTCTTTATTTATTTTTTTCGGTATAGTAATATTTCTATATTCTTTCTATATTTTTACACTATATATATACAAATAACACAACTTTGTAAAGATTTCATTCCACCCATCGGAACATCTCGGCTGCCTTTGTAGATAAGAAGATATACGGATTGATGACTGACTTAGAGAATACATTGAATTATATTGCAAATTAAAATCAAAAACTTGAAATAAAGGTTAATAAGTTCGGATCGTGTCGTTGACAGTTAACAGCTTTCCTTTGAATAACTATTTTTTACTTTTCGTACAATATAAAAATCAGTCACTTGTGTCGCAACCATCAAAGTTCCATCTCCTTGTAAAAAATTCAGCAAATTAAAGATGTTTATGTTTTTATGTACGAACAAGATAATTCTTTGTATGAACATAAGTTGTATATTAACTGCGGTATTTTTCGTGTAAATGCTTTTTCTACTATATCTTCATGAAAGTAAACAATATGTAAATCATTTATCATTTAAGCATTATATATTGACTTAAGAATGTGTTCTGCTATCGTCGGGACATTGGCGAGATGGAGACCATGGTAGGTAAACAATTAAATGCTCACCATGATATGTGCCTAATTCAAAAGCAATTATAAGTTTGCGTCTGATTAGCATTTTTAAACATTATTTTAATATCTATTTTACTAAATAAATTTAAAGTTCATGCATAGATTCAGCTAAGGGCCAGAGAAGTAACTACCCTCAAAAGGAAAGACAGGGGTTACGTTAAGCATTGATTTTTTTACTGGCGTAAAATATTTTTTGTAGTAAGTATATTTTGGTAATGACAGAATCGAGTGCAGCTAAATGTAATGACCATTTATTGGTGATTTTTTTTCCAGGGCATTCTACCAATATTTCTGTTGATACATACTTTGATCACATTACACTTTAGTAATGGACTCGTGACACAAATACCTTTACCAAAAAATTTGTACGATTGTTTAGATCAGAAGTCGGACAATACGTCAACAATTCCAGCTAGAACTATTCAAAGTTTCTGTATAGCAAACTTTGTTGAGACAACTGCTACATGGTCTACAAATATTACAGATCCGAATGTAAGGAATTATATCACATCTTTGTTAAGGAAAGTGGTGAGGGAAGCAGAATTGGGCGATCAGCTAAGACAAAAGCGACAGATATTCGGCGGACCTGTCAGGAGAGAAGTGAGAGCAGCACCTTATCAGTACAACTGGCGTCAATATGCATTAGCCGTTCGGAGGCTTAAAAACTCGTTCGTAAGTATACTAGAATTCGAAGTAAAATTAGAATCTCGTTTTTACGTATATTTATGTCCGCCGAAATAAAATTAGCATACAACTGAAGAAACACAATTTGTAAATATAATAATTAGACTCTTTGCATTTGTTCTGGTTGTTTTGAATTTAGCAAAACTCTCAAAAAAAATAGATTTAATTCGCTTCATTTTATTTTGAGTTATATATTTTCAGAGCGTTAGACAAGACACCAACAACTACGACGTTATAGCTGGTATTCATTCAGGGAGAACCCTAGGTGCAGCCCATCAAGGCCCAAACTTCTTCGGCTGGCACAGAATATATCTCTTAATGTAAGATTATGTTATTTTAACTACTTTTTGGGCTTAAACAAAGACTGTCAATTTCAATTAAATTTTATTAGACTTCATGAAACCTGAAAGGAGTGCTGTTTCCGATTTTATGAGGGCCTGGATGGGGGTTATTCATTCCTGTATTCTTTAATTTATTAGGCCATTTTTCTCTATTATTTATACCTTATGCCCATTATTTTCTATTCTTTATATTTTAGCACCTCATTATTCTCTATTCTTATTTTTTTGGAGTCCATTTTTCTCTATTCTTTATATTTTTTGCCAATCATTCTCTATTCTGTAAACCCCCATCCACACCTTCTTTCATTTGTTTCTTGGGTGATAGTATCCAACCAACAGCTGTAGCTACCTTAGTTCGCTTCCCGAAGAGGTTTGCACATTTTAATCCTGATTTCCAAAGTATGCGTCTTTTTTATTCCCTTGGTTAAGAGAGCGGTCATCCTGTTGATAGCTATTGCTTTTAAGTTAAGAGACATAGGTCTAGAAAGGCAAAGGTAGAGGTTTGTGCCCACGTAGAACTGGTGTAACCGTAACCAAGTGACGACTTGTTTGTTGTTGTTTGCCCTTGTTTGTGCGTCTGGTTTTTTTTTTACCGGAGAATTCGGTGATTTGGGTTGATATGATCTGTTGTGATAATCTATATTTTTTGGTGATTACAGTTACCCGTTATATGTATTAACAAGTATAATTCGAAACATTAGTGTTCCCACATTAAATTTGTATTTTGCTTTATATTTTTGGTTCTTGATTATGTTGAAAATATTATAAGTTAAATGAGAACATGATATACTTGTTGTCAAAATAAAGTCACTAAAATCACATTCGAATTTCTCGGCTATATTTCTCGTTCTGAATGAGCATGTCATATTTGTTACAAATTTGTGTTTATCTTCAGACTTGAACATGCTCTTGGAAAAACTGTTCTACAGTAGTAGAGAAGTCCGGCAAACAATAATCAATGACCATTCATAACATTTATTAATAACTTTATCATGCATATACAATCCGTTAGATGGCATACATTATTTAGTTAAAATGATATTTATAAAACCTGGTTGGATGAGTAGAAGTTGAAAATAAAAATATGGTATCGAAAGACAACAGAGATAGCATGTGAAAAAAATGTGACGCATCTTTTGTCTAATTCTCTCCTCTGATTAATATTAAAAAACATTTGTGTTTATCTTTCAGATTAGAACAGGCCCTTGGAACAACTATTCCTTACTGGGATTCGTCTCTGGACTTTGAAATGGATGACCCGGTGAACACAATTTTGTTCACAGCCAGGTATTTTGGAAATGGTTTCGGTTTTATTACTAATGGCCCGTTTGCAAATTTACCGGGAAGACCAATTTTGCGCAACATCGGAAGTGATGGTACGCTTATTTCAAAACAGGCTATTGCGTCTGTTCTCAGTAGAACGCGCCATGCCGAAATTACTGAACCAAGCACAGCCGGTACTGTGCAATACAGCCTAGAAGGTCACCACAACGGTCCACATGTATGGGTCGACGGAACACTAGCATCGTTAGCATCGGCAGCATATGACCCTATATTTTTTTGCCATCATGCTTTTATAGATTATATATGGGAGCAATTTAGGAGTCGTATCCCAAATGCAGAATCAGATTATCCACCGACAAATGTTGCAGGGCATGAACCATTCAGCTTCATGGACTTTGGAGAATTTCCCTATGCTCCCAGGGTAAGGACTTCTGAAGGATTTTCAGGAAGATATGCTCGATTGAGATCATATCAACCTGCACCATCATGTCCACGATGCGCGGGCAGTCCTGATCTTGTTTGTAATACGGACCGAGGAATTTGTGTATCTCGAGCTGCACCACCCCAAATGAGAATGCAAGCTCCAGCAGCAAGAAGTCAGGCCGGGGCAGCTGCTGCCTCAGGATTTACTGCACAAGTTGTATCAGCACCGGACGCAGTGGAGGCAGACACGCCTCAAAGAGCTCAAAATGCTGTTGCGCAGACTGGACCGCTAGCAACAGGACCAAAGTTTGTATCTCCCTTCCGAGACGGAAGAACAAGGGGTGGGTCCCTCCCTGTGGCCCCAGCGGATCCCTCACTAATTAGGGGTAAGAGAAGCGTTGTTGATGAAATAAAAAAGAAACAGTTTAATTCCGTAAAAACAAACCAAAAAACTTTTCATTCTTTTAATACTTTTGTCGGTCAAAATAGAAAGGAAATACCTTATCAAAATTCATTTATTATAAATGGAAAGAGTGATATAAACCAATGGGTTTTTATGCCAGTTAAAGTTGTTTACATGCATTCACCGGGAGTCAGTATAGATCCCATTAAAAGTTTTGACCTGCATATTGACCATGATACAAAAATGTCGAATTCTACTGTCTATAAAAGTCTGAAAAAACTTCCAAACAAGTCAAATCCTGCAGTATATGATAGATGTTCACACCTTACATCAGGTCCCGGCAGAGTTTTTGTGGAGTCGGATGGGATAAATTACTCCGGTCGATATAAAGATTATGCAAAAATCGACCCTTTTCAGCCAGTATCGTCTTCATTTACTTACATCGGAATAAAAAGGCCTTCAAACGAATCCAACGTTGAAGCATTAATTACAGCGTATGATACATGTGGACGAGTTTGTAAGGCGAAGTGTCTAGTACTTGGTTCGCGGCCTCCTGTCTATGAGTCATGCGCAGGCTCAATAATGGCTGATACACGGTTTCCGCTTATGTACGGAAGAACTTATCATGAAGCAATGAGGGATTTGTGGACTTTATGGGAATCAACATTGCGAGGAATTAATGACCGAAATATTCCTGTTATGTTTCTTTGCAATCCCGAAACATCTTCGACATGGTACCATGTCTAAAATAAAATTTCCATATTTTAGTCCGTGTATGATGCCTTTGTTCTTATATCCTAAATCATATAATTGACATCTACTAGTATTTATATGCTTCATATTTTCTTACGGTCAAATATTGTATTCTAGTTTGCCTTTTTGTTTGATGGTTTCTTCTATTCTAAAAAAAATACTTCATGCATATTTAGATTGCTTATATAGTACATACATGCACATTCCGTAAACTACTTATAAGATAAGAAAAGATAAGATAAGATAAGATAAGATAAGATAAGATAAGATAAGATAAGATATTTTATTTTCCAAATTAGGTCCCCAGGGGGGGGGCTTACACATATAACAAATATAATCTTTACAACATACAGTATTTTACATAACATTCATATAATACACCTAAAATATTGATATGAAGTAATACAGGCTGTTAAATGTTAAATAAACAAAAAGTATTTAAGAGTTGCTACTCCAGAGATGTGGCAAATGTCCTCTCACTTGATTTTATTTGCAGTTGTTTTTATTTTATTTTTTTAAATGATTTTATAAACAATAACATAGTTTGCAAGTCAACTCAGTACGTGATGCCAGTATGACAGGACGCGATTTTAGAGTAATATATGAAATTGCTTATGATACATATGGAAACATAAAAGAAAGAGTCAATCATGGTATCCCCATCTTACATAAAATATAACTTTGTAAACGTATGCACTTTACAAAAAAAAAAATACATACATCATGTGTACAACAAATTCTGATGGTTAAATTCGTAAATAACTCGGAATTTTTGTCCCGAATTTGTTTGAAATATTTGCAGATGACCTTGATAAACTAACTATCAAACATTTACTGCGGTCCTATAGTAAATAACTTTTAGGATTTTGTAAGTGGTCAAAATCTTTTACAGTAATTCATGTGGCCATCTTTGACATTAAACCTATCGGTATAGACTTTCACTGATATTAAAATTGGCTCTCCATGTTATTAAACCTTGATTTTGGAGATTTATTGTTATGATCAGTTCTTCTTATCATTATAATGTTTCCCTAATTTAGTTTATAAGCTTTTATCATATACTTAGAGGAAATAACTTATATTCTTTACAGTATGATAATCGCATTAAATTTACGTAAATTCTATATTTTCCGAATGTGCATAGCGGGCTGATATGAAAAATTTATTAACTGCTTCCGATTGATATCGCATACCTGTTCGTAACGTTATCACATGGCAATTCATCGTCACTCGGCAAATTTCGGAAATATACGTAAACTTTATGGAAACGGAAAAAAGTAACACCGTAGGATAATAGACAAATATAAGGAAACAGGAACACATATAATGAAAAATGCCAAATAAACCATAAAATATGTGCATTGTTTTCAAAGTCTAAAAAAAAATTCCGCTCGGTTGTCATTCGGTATATCGGGGAAAATTATCGTGAAAGAATAAGTAACGGTGGTCAAGCATTAAAACCTGTATCGGATCGTGAAAACAATTCAACTGGAAAACCTGTGAAAATATCAGTTGTATTATCAACAGGCGCAAAAAAAAACCCAGAAAAAAGAAATACATCTGTCAAAATGGTTCAACTTCCGTATAATACTGTGCACTGAGGTAGAGAAAAAATGCAGTACGTTTCACGAAAACACAAAAGCGACAAATAACCTATATTAAGTATAAAGTCCGTATAACTGTTCGTTGCGGACTGACGGAATGACAGAATGACGGAATGACGGATAAGGGTAAAACTATATGGCCCCTACAACTTTGTTGCGGGGCCAAAAAAAATACATTTCATCGTACATACATCTTCTTATATCTATATACGGATGATTTGAATGATCTAGAGATGAAGACAGCCAGTGGAAAAATAAATTGAAGTTGGTATTCCAGAAATTTACTCACATAGCAACATTTTAAATCAATTTATATAAAGCTCCTAAAGCCTGCTGTACTCGTTTGTTATTTTATGAGGGAAATAATAATATTTGATGGAAATTTTGTTTTTATTTCAATTTATCTTTATTGATACTATTACCAAAGCGCTTTCTTGTGAATTTATAATTAAGGGAGCAACTATTTAACTTCAAGGGGGGTTATGGTTTTTTGTCTGAGTCAGAAAATTGTTTTCGCGCAAAGCGCGATCAATTTAATTTAGTTTTTCAACGCTATCAATCAAACTTTTTTTTTCTCAATATTTAACACTATAAGGTATGGGGAAAATCTGAATTCAGAATATTTTTTTTTTGTCGTCTGCTTGACCAGAATGTTTTTTTTTTCATCAATTTGGGGATCAGAATATTATTTAAGTAAAAAAAACCATAACCCCCCCCCCCCCGCCTCCTTTGAAGTTAAATGGTAGTTCCCCAATAGCATCCTTGCTTAAACGGAACAAACATTGAGAAGATCAAGTTTCCAGTATTTGCAGGGGAGGTAATATTTTGACACTAGATGTCTCACTGATGCGTGTGATTTTTCTGTGAGGACAGCGATTCAATGATTTCCTCCTATCTTGAAAGTTGGAATTATACCTAATGTCAATGCTCCAGGAATTATCCCAGTATCACCAGTTTATAAAAGATTTGGTATGTAAAAGCAAATGATAAATTAACAATATATTTTGTGTATTTATTTACTGTGTTGTCATAAACAAAAGTACCAGACTCAAGCTGGCAGCCACTTTTTTTTAGATTTTTATATTAGGTATAATTATTTTGATGAAACAAATTGATCGCTTCAAATTGTGTTCATCGAAAAATTAAAAACGGTGCACTTTTAAACCATCAATGTGTTAGTTGGTTAACCACACTTTTCTTTGATCAGTATACCGTGAAAGGAAAATAAACACGGAAAGTCCCAATGTAAACATTATTCTCTGATAATGAGTCATTTCAAGGTATTCAGAGGATAAAAAATTGCAATGAGTATTTCGATTACAAAATTATTCACAGAAAAAAATTGTATTTAAATTTGATACTTGTGGGATTATAGTACCTCAATCGAGTGCACCTATTTTAGTGGTTAATGAGTTTTGTTTACAATGGCGATGAAATTAAAGCCTTAGGTGATGGATTTATCTTTGATAACTATTCATACAAAAACTCAACAGATTTCTTATGAAATTGAACAGACGTTAAAAGGCCAGATTAACAGTAGATAACCCGTGGTAAGACACGTTTTCTTCTTCTTTTCTGAAATGCTACTGAGAACGGAAGCTTGCAACTTGTTGTTTAGCAACATATTTATTCAGTAAAACCCCTCCTGTAAGAATGAAGAGGATGTCCTGTCTAACTGAATGTGATGTTTTACGAGCATCAACTTTCATCACTAACTGTATAGCAATTTACATGCATTGTTTTAGTACCCCTTCATCACCGTTTGCGAGTGTGTGAAAATCTCAGTCTCTGTCTTGTATTTGAAGGATTTTAGTGAAACCAAAAAACCGTAATAGTTGCATTCAGCTTGTTAGAAGAACATTTTTTAAAATCTAGGCAATGTGTCTGTAATGAACGCCTTAAAATGAGAGTAAAGCCAAAATTACACGGAAATGCAAAAAATAAGAGGAGACATTGTAATTTTAATGGATCAAAAGAGTTTCACATTATACACAATAAATATACCATGGCTATGAAATCCCACCAAGGACCAAGATATGATAATATCTTGCAATCAAAGTAACTTTACCTTGAGTTTTTTCTTTCCTTGTCCAATGTTTTGACTTTTGTGGAATTAGGATCTAAACATGTAACATAAGCTAGGATCGTCCATGTATAAACCATTGTTTTCTGATGCAACTTATACATTAAGTAACGGGAACGGCAGTCTTGGAATCCAACTAAAAGATGCATGTAACTACATCCAACCCATCCACCCCGAGGCACATTTTTGAAATGAAGTAAGACAGGCTCAGATTCTGGAAGAAGATATGTCAACAGCTAAACAAATCGTTAGAAGTTGAAATATTATTGCTTCAAGTTCAAAGGTTGTTGAGTGATGAACATTAACAAGAGTGCACTCGACGGCGTTGTCGTGCTAAGCATACCCCCACTCGTAATTCAAAGTAGAGGCAAACAGGAAGTAGTTATCTCACAAAAAGTTCCTTTACAACAGTGTACAACTCAGCACTGTCAAGCTGCTGACCAAACATGAAATCATTCTGTTCAGTAGTACTGGATTGATTGATTGTTTGGTTGCTTAACGTCCAGTGACAAACATTTCATGCATGTATAAGTAAGTAAGTAAGTATTTTTTATTGAAATAAACTCCAGACATTGGACTATCATCAGATACAACAATTACAAAATGAACATATACATGTGTTTATAAAAAACGAGAGGAACTGTAGAAGTGTGTGCTAGAAATATTTGTTGGGCGGACGGGACGGACGGGACGGACGAAACGGACGGGACGGACGGGACGGACGGAACGGACAAAGTAAATGCAATGTAGGAGTGAGGATATAACAGTATAATTTTAAACTTGAACAAAAATAAATAAACAAATACTATGTATAGTGAGTAGAATAAAGTTTACTGAGCTTTGTTTAGAAATGAGCTAAGGCTACGATTTGTTATTTGATAAGAGTTCAAAAACTAAATAAACTAATTAATCGTAGATGAGCTCTGACAAAGTAAGTCTTTTTTTCTTCATACAAAACCATTTTTGACCACTTTTGACAAAAATATAAACTTTTGGCTGGTACGTCGATTGGAGTACTTGTTTGGCAAGCATGTTTTGTATGCATCCATCTTCCCCTGTTTGTAATCGCCAGCCATGAAACTTGCTGCTTGCCGTTGTATTCTTTCTTGCTTGTCGGTATCTGCTAAACTTAGTTATTTAATATTTAGACATTGACAGATAAAATTGAGAATGGAAACGAGGAATGCGTCAAAGAGACAACAACCCGACTAAAGAGCAGAAAACAACCCAAGGCAACCAATGGGTCTTCGACACAGCGAGAAAATCCCGCACCCGGCGGTGGGCTTCAGCTGGCCCCTAAACAATAATGTATACTAGTTTAGCTAATGGACGTCACACTAAACTCCGAAACCAATGAACCAAAATTTAAAAAACATACAAGACTAACAAAGGCGAGAGGTTCCTGACTTGGGACAGGCGCAAAGATGTGGCAGGGTTAAACATGTTTTGTGAGATCTCAACCCCCTCCTAATACCTCTAGCCAATGTGGAATAAACAAACACACAGCAATACGCACAGTAAAATTCAGTTCAAAAGAAGTCCGAGTCCGATGTTAGAATACGTAACAGAAGAATACATATGTTTACCGAGTGTCAAAGGATCATTTCGTTTCTCTGGTGTTTAGTATAGGAATATTCTCAATATGCTTTAATTGAGATGTGCGGTATACATGAATGAGACAGCAACTCTACTAATTTGAGATATTTCTAGTACATTTTGAGATCTCCTTGCCCAATGTGAGCTGATGTAACAACTTGAATTCAGTCGTCCAGCGTCGTAGTGAACTTTCAAAAATATTCTCTTCTGAAACCACTGGACCTCTTTACACTAATTATAGCCACAATGATTCTTATGTTGTCTAGATACGAAATAATCAAGATAGAAGCTATTGCTAAAGATAGATAATTCTATAAAATCTATTTGAAACAAACTGATCAAATTATAAATAGCTAATCCAGTTTGAATAAGTGTCTACTCAATTCCTTACACATATCAGTTTTTACAAATGTTTTTTAATAGGACGCTGGAAACATCATTTGCTGTCGCCAGACATGAGAGAACGGATTTTTCAACTATGGATTTTTTTACTGCTCTATTTCATGGTAAATATTTCAATTTATCAGGCCATGTCAAATTCATTTTCAGTTTTTGGATTTTCTGATATCAATTTTGGCTGATTTAGCATTTAATTAAAATATTCCACCGCATCCCACTGAGAAAACGACTAATATTCAGATCCCTTGCAAACATACAAACATAAACACTTATAAATATTAATCTAAGCCTTCTCATATAAATTAGTTAAACAAACATTTTTTTTTTAATTCTGAATCCAAAGAACTGGAATTAAGTTAAATTGATAGGCCCTTTCAAAATAATCTTAATATCATAGCAAAGTAGCTTGTTACATGTATAACCCCCACTGCAAGAAATATTACTTCCAGTTTAATTTTGATCAATCTGATTCCTAAATATAGATCTACTTGCCGATATTGTATTGTGTCGCCTCACAGCTTGGAGCTTGGCGACACATATGGATCACTTCTGTCGTCGTTCGCATCACTTTGTTATCTTTTGAAGACATGTTTTTCAATAGACAAACGGCATTTCTGTGAAACCTTTTATGTTTCTCTTTTTACCAACTTGCTCCTTCGTTTGTATGAGCAGACATCATACAGAATAATCTCAAGAAAAAAATGGAAAGCAGTTGGCATTATCGATTTTAAAAGTTCATCCGGCATATATCTAAAAATGTCTTATCCCAGTATATTATAATCTCTATTGAAACAGTTGCATTTGCCAATACGTGTAAAACAAACGTTGTTTGCAATGCGAGCTATTTGGAAAGCGGATACTATTTAGAATAGGGTTTTATTAAATGATTATAGAAGGCTAAAATGCCGACATGATGCTCTGAGAACTGCAATTTTGAAAGGCAAACAAATTTTATCTATAAAAAAAAGAATAAGAAGAAAATGTTTATTAAAACTAAAAATTTAGAATATATATGATATCCAATATGATTTATATTGGTAACGGATGTCTTCGATAACCTGTATGAAAAAATATAAGTTTAATTACAAAATTTCCTTTTATCGCAATGCATATCGTGAAATAGTATTTTATTGCATGGTTATAAGGGATTATTTTTACTTATACTACATGATTGAGACACTTTGCTAATAAAGTTAGTTTAATTATTTTCGGACGTCGGATTTTGAACCCATTGCTCAAACAAATTCAAGAGAAATTGGCCATTTCTCTCTATCTGCATAGAAAGTTTTGGTTGTTATCCAGATGAGTAGGATCTATAGCAAAACTGAAACTCAATTTTATCATGGACAGCATTGGATTTGTAATACTAGAGGTTTTTTTTCTCTTCAGATACCATACAACAGATGTGCTGATCCAGGTAAGAACATTAAATGTGTATCTTTAGCAGTATTATAAAATTATAGCCTTTGTATGTGGACGATACGAGGATATATCGACCTAAAATAATACATCGGTACGAGGATATATCGACTTGAAAGAAGTATTTCGAATGAGAACGAAGTCCGAGGCCTATATACTTCTTTAGTTCGATATATCCTCGTATCGACCTCATACTACTGTTGTCATATTATTATTGCCGGTACGCCGGAAATGGAGCAGAAATTCAATTGATTGATTGTTGCGATGCGTCACAAAGTATTGCGGTTTTTTAGATTTCTATTTTTAGATATTTTAAAAATAACTAATATCACACTTCTATCTTCCATTTTCAGTCTCCCTTTAAAAATACAGTTGAACATGTGACTATTCCCGAACGAATCAAATTAGTTAGAATATACAAAATAGTAATATAACATCTTACAGCATGTGGTACAAAACTGTCTGGAATATTGCAGTGAGAAACAAATACTGAGGGACCTCTTACTTATTTCTTCGAATAGTATTCCCAACATAAACTGATAGGTAACTTCCATTTGAAATGATCTCTTGGCTATCAAAACAAAACAAAAAATAGAATATTTATTTTATTACATCTACAACAAGAATCCGTCATTTTTCTCTTGAAATCTTTCAAAATGAGATTTTCCATTCAATGAAACTTTAGTTAGATCAATTCAGTGATATTTGTATAGTCAATCTGATACCAATATAATCAGAATTAACCAAGAAGGAGGGTTATTATATATGGGCCCTATTTTTATACCGAAATTTATCTTACGTCTTACGGTCAGTTTTCGGAATTGGTTAGGGCCGTAGTACAGAAACCCACCGCGATCGTCATTTCTCCAACGGGCGAGACGACGCTGGTCGTCATTCGAAACATCTATTTAGTTTCTGATACAGAGTTCATTGACAGGTTGTAGGTATTCCTTGTGGTACTATTTTTTTTTATTTTGTTTATTCTCTTCCTCTCCAGTAGGCCACAAGAACACAACAAACTAGTTGCCTTTGTTTTGGTTTCTGTGAAAGAAAGATAGATGAGTAAGCCCATTTCCCAACTATTGCCATGATATTAACTTTGATATAACTGCACACTACAGTAGACATTTTTATCTACCATAAATCCACCTTAAAGAATGATCAGAATTTAATGAAATTTTCTAAAAATCTTCATCATATGATTTCATTGTGCATTTTCCATTTTGTTTATGATCCAAATGAATACTTACTATAATAGTCACAGGTCTCCCTTAACAAAATCACACTTTGCCATTGCTTTATCCAAGGTGGAGGGGAACAAATTTTGTATCCGCAGCTCACAATAAACCCCTTATAATTTAAAGAAATTTTCTCGGAATCTTGACCATATAATGCTCCAGTGCACCTCAAGATTGGGTTTCGAAGTGTCCGGTAAGCGGTGTTATGCATCTAATTTTGAGCTTTATACAGTTTTTCTAGTATATTTTGTGAAAAGGAGCATGTTGGACAGTGGTTGTCGTTGGTTGTCTCATAATTGTTTTTCTTTTAATGCTTTCAGCTTAAATAAGGCCCTTGTGTGTTTTAGTTGATTTTAGTCTCTGATGCATGATTTTTTATTATTAATTGTTTTGGCTTTTAACTAGCTGTCAGTAACTGCGAGTACTCTTAAATCGTACTTTCTTGTTTATTTGACCTGTTGATACTAATTGTATTGCTTTTTTGTTATTTAATGTTATTCAGGGTTATATCTGGTCTATATACCAGCTTTGATAAGTGTTTGGTATTACTATAAATTTTCACTTCGTAATATGAACATCAAAATTATTTATTTTTGTAAAAATATTTCCTTTCTCTATTGGAACTGTACACGTATACCTAACAACAAAATTATTTTCATTTACCTGTGTTTAAAGTTATTGCAAATGGCTGATATTTTTGTTCGAGCATATTGTTTTTCTTTAATTTTTTAACATTTCATACCGATATAACATGTTACTTTTATTATTCTTCCCTTAGTTTATTTATTTTGTATTTACATTGTATCATAGGTCAACTTTCGATTTGTTCAGTGTATGTTCAATGGTGTTAATATGTCCTTTGATTGAGTTAAGCTATTTCAGTTGATATTTTATAGTGTGTCTTTCTGTGTTGTGATGTTAAACTATTGTTTCAGAAAAAGGGTGAAGGTTTGGCACCATTAAAACGTTTAAACCCGCTGCATTTGTTTGCACCTGTCCTAAATCAGGAATCTGATATTCAGTAGTTGTCGTTTGTTGATGTGGTTCATAAGTGTTTCTCGTTTCTCGTTTTTTATATAGATTAGACCGTTGGTTTTCCCGTTTGAATGGTTTTACACTAGTAATTTTTGGGGCCCTTTATAGCTTACTGTTCGGCGTGAGCCAAGGCTCCGTGTTGAAGACCGTACTGTGACCTATAATGGTTTACTTTTATAAATTTTGACTTGGATGGAGAGTTGTCTCATTGACACTCATACCACATCTTCTTATATCTACTTACTCTTTTTTGTATTGTTTCACATTTTGTTATTTTGGGACTATCATAGCTTACTATACGGAATTGATTTAGCACATTGGTGACGGCCATTCAATGAACTGTAGTTGTTTATTTTCTCTTCAATTTTTACATCGCGATGACCTTGAGGTCATTTCGATGTATTGCTATCGCCTAGTTTTATGGATAGCTTTCACATTGGCAATCATAAAACATCTACCTTTTGATATTAATCTGCAAAACTTTCAACATAAAATTAATTATCAAATCAGTAAAGCATGCAATATATTTCAGTGTGCATTTTGTTTTTGAAGGACTAGCCATAAGACATCCATGTTTGTATATTATAGAGCATAACTAGATTTTGAGGAATTATTCCAATGGTCTTTTCATGTATAGAAATATTCACAATGAAACATTTGAATCATCTTTTATAGTTCAGGCAATCTGATTAATATTCTGATCTATATTAACTCGCGTGCTCGTATATATGGCCTAATATGAGTATAACGAAATCAGAGAACTATATTTTAATTAGATTGATAGTTCAGGATACTTTTACCACACACTTAAAAGGGGACAACATCACATATCAAGCCATTCTTTAGGTGTAGTGGTCATACATTTACTTTCTATGCATCACTTTGCACAGCTGTTTGTTTAAATCATTTTATATAACTTTTGTTGTTACATTTATGACAGTAACTGTTGAGTGTGGTAATACAAGGAATGATACGATCAACGTCACGTATGTCGGAGAGGCCACAGCCGTATATTCCACTGCTAATGAAGCAGGTTGTGCGGCGACAGAGACATCGACTGCAGTGTGGGAAATCGAAAGGGTTAACGATAAACCATGTGGATTAGAGGTATATTTGTCATTTCATTATCGACTGCTTCGCTAGATTTCGCGATTTTCAATTGAAAAAATTTTGGTTATATTTCAATGAAACAGCAACTTGCACATAAAACAAAACAGTAAACAGATATCAATATTCTGTGTAATATAAGTACCCGACTCAGAGGTACCCGAGAGGCATGTGTCATGAAAGGGGGATCTATTATCAATACATTAAGCACCTTTAAAATGAACTTACTGGTATTGTTTATTGTTGGATAAAATTACATATCGTACTAAGGACTATATAAGACCTGGAGGGACGTGTGTGAGCTATTGCCATAATTTGGCATATGTCGTCGCCCGTCGTACATATTTTCAAAGTTATTCTCCGAAGACACTACTGATCCACTTTGAACCAAACTTCTCAAGATTTATCCTTTTTGTGTCTATATGATATATAATTGTCCTTTAAGCCTTTCAAATTTCACAAAAAGATGAATATGCTTGATATAACTGAATGGTTAGTTTGTTTTCTAAACACATGAACATGGACATAAAGAAAAAATCATTCTGATGTCAAAATCTACAGGAAATACCTACTATTGAATTATTGTCTTCCCGTACTTTAATTCGCAGACAGCATTTACGTATGCAGCTACCTCAACATGAACACTCAGGTTAGAAACTCTGCAATCGCATCTGCGGAAAAACCGCGATGGAAGAAAAAAGTTAAACTTGGAATACTGAAAAAAAATATTTAAATATACCAAATCATTTAACAATCGTTATGAATGACACGGTTTAATCAACACATACATTTGTAGGATAGCTAGGAAAATGTGAAGGATAAACATTGCTATACTACCATCAAAATAAAATATTACTTGTTATACAGTTGCTTATCTTTTTGTGTTGATTGTTTGTCAGAATCACGATCGTTCTACTTCGACCTCAAAACCCAAAAGTTGATAAGCACCGAATGAATTATTGTTTTTTGTCCCGCCTGCGACGAAAGTCGCAGTATGCGAGACCTAGGTATTACTATCCGGCGTCGGCGTAAACTTTTTTGTATAAAGCTTTATATTTCAGAAGGTAGAAGACCTGGATGCTTCATACCTTGTATGCAGATACTTTATGTTACGAAATTTCCGTCTGTCATATACCCATTGTCCTTGACCTCATTTTCATGGTTCAGTGACTGCTTGAAAAAAAATTACAGTTTTTTTGTCATGTGAATTTCTCACTTATTATGAGTAATAGGATAGCTATATTTGGTATATGGGTTCCTTGCAACGTCTACATATCCGTCAGACACGGTTAGCCTGACCTCGACCTCAATTCATGGATCAGTGATCAAGGTTAAAGTTACGTGATTAGGTCCGTTTCTCAGGTACTACAAGCAGCAGGTCAACTGTATGTGGTGTATGGAATGGTTGTAAGGGTCTGTCTAGCCGGTGTCATCTGACCGTGACCTCATTTTCATGGTTCATTGGTCAATGTTAAGTTTTTGTGTTTTGGTGTGTTTTTCAAGTACTGATAGCAATAGATCAACTATAATTGAGGTATGGAATGATTGTAAGGTGTACATGTCTGTCTAGCCAGTATCATCTGACCTTGACCTCATTTCCATGGTTCATTGGTTAACATTAAGTTTTTGTGTTTTGGTCTGTTTTTCAATTACAATAAGCAATGGGTCAACTATATTTGGTGTATGGAATAATTGTAAGGTGTACATGTCTGTGTGACAGTTTTTATCTGACCTTCACCTCATTGTCCTGGATCTTTAAAAATGTTAAGTTTATGTGATACTTGTAATAAAACCTTTATCTTTAAGACTTTCAACATAAAATCAATGGTGAGTAAAACAGGCGAGACATTTCAGCGTGTGCACTCTTGTTTTTCCATTATATGCTTCATATATAGATTAGTAATAAATGGTAAAAACCTACACGGAGGATTAGTTCTATAACATAGTTGTGCGTTGATTCATATAGATTCTTACATTGGTTCCAGTGGATTATCGGATTTATCCAATCGAGATAGTTAAATTATAGAATTTTAAAGTCCGAGCCTTGACGAGGACTTCAAAATTGACAACTTAACTATCGAGATTGGGTAAATTCGATAATCCACGAGTAGCTATGTGAGAATCTCTTTCTCTAATAATTATCAAATCAATTCTTATTTTTGATAAACGAAAATCCCCTTCGAGTGCCTTCCACATTCCTCAAAGTTGTCAATTTCATTAAAACCTGTTACTAGTAGCAGATTTTGATTCATCCAGTTAGGTGACAAAGGTTATAACCCTTAAAACTCATCTAATCATCTTCTGAGATCATCGGCAACCAAACGCTTATTAAATGTTTTTTAAATGGGTCCCGAAAGGGTTAAATTGCCAAAGAATGAAAGAAAATGTTTTAACATCATAATTATCAGCAAAAAATCGTTTCACATGACTTTAATCAAACAAAGAGTTTTAGAAATTTGTCTTACACCTGGAAGTCAGTTAAATACAGACAGAAACAGAACAGAAAGGATCAGCAAGAAAAGTTCCACAAAAATGATAAAATGACGAAAACAATCAATCGACTTCTATTGGGAGTTTAACTTTTCACCAATGTGGGTTTTGACTGCTATTTTGAAAACTGTTGTAGATAAACACTTTGATTAACAATTAAAGTTGAAAAAAAAGAAAAGATCAACTTAAAGTGCAATATGCTGCAACTATTAATCGAATCCTTTTAGTCGTCATTTGTTATCATGTGAGCGCTTCTGTCTTTTCTCTTGAGCTCTATTATATGTGACCAATTTTTGTACAGGTTTTGATTTTTTGCTTTTATCTTAATAGATTATGATCTGGGTAAACTACCGCCTTACTTAACATAGATCCCCAGCCTTGTTATGACAGGTCTTACTGTCAGAATAGTGACTGGGTTAACTACCGACTTACTTAACATAGATCCCCAGCCTTAAAGCTTGTCATGGCAGGTCTTACTGTCAGAATAGTGACTGGGTTAACTACCGACTTACTTAACATAAATCCCAGCCTTGTTATGACAGGTCTTACTATTAGAATAGTGACTGGGTTAACTACCGACTTACTTAACATAGACCCCCAGCCTTGTCATGACAGGTCTTACTGTCAGAATAATGACTGGGTTAACTATCGATTTACTTAACATAGATCCCTAGCCTTGTCATGACAGGTCTTACTGTCAGAATAATGACTGGGTTAACTATCGATTTACTTAACATAGACCCCCAGCCTTGTCATGACAGGTCTTACTGTCAGAATAATGACTGGGTTAACTATCGATTTACTTAACATAGATCCCTAGCCTTGTCATAGCAGGTCGTACTGTCAGAATAGTGACTGAGTTAACTACCGACTTACTTAACATAGATCCCCAGCCTTGTCATGGCAGGTCTTACTGTCAGAATAGTGACTGGGTTAACTACCGACTTACTTAACATAGATCCCATCCTTGTCATGTCAGGTCTTACTGTCATAATAGTTACTGGGTTAATTACCGACTTACTTAACATAGATCCACAGCCTTGTCATGGCCGGTTTTACTGTCAGAATAGTGACTGGGTTAACTACCGACTTTCTTAACATATACCCCTAGCCTTGTCATGGCAGGTCTTACTGTCAGAATAGTGATTGGGTTAACTACCGACTTAATTAACATAGAGATAAATTCAGAGACATGCCATATATTTATTTCATTTATTTTTAATATTGTTTACGACGGTTGCCACATGTGGAGCAGGATCTGCTTACCCTTCCATAACATCTGGGATCACTCCCAGATTTTATGGGTTTCGTTTTGCTCAGTCTTTAGTTTTCTATATTGTGTTTTGTGTACCGTTGTTTGTCTGTTGATCTTTTTCTTTTTATGCCATTGCGTTGTCAGTTTATTTTCGACCTATGATTTTGAATGTCCCTTTGGTATCTTTCGAGTCTCTCTTCCTTAAAAGCTTTTTCTAAGCTAGTTACAGAACTCTTGCATACAACAATGTATGTGTTCCTTTGGAACCATTAGCAGTGTTATGTACATAATTGCATACATTGGTTAAAATGCTGAATCATGACAGAGAAATTGTGACTGCAGTCCTTTTGCGCCAATTGTAATTTTTAAGATACATCATTTGCGCCAAATTTTATTTTCATACGGTATCAATTGCGCCAGGATACTGAATTCATTTGCGTCATATTACATGTATGCATATTTATCAAATAAACTATGTTAGTAGGCATGGTTTATTTTAATACACGGTTAGTAGTCACTAGTGGTGCTACGTCCCTTTATAAAAACAACACGGCGTTGAGGAATTTACTGACCCCATATATATCGTATTAGGTCACTTTCACACTGTGTAACTAATAATATCTTCATGAGATTAACTCCTTGAAGTGGTCTGTAAAAGAAAGACCACATACATGATATCCGAGAGACACTTCAAGTTCATTTGTTCGAAGTTGTTCAATATTGATGAATATTAGCTTATAAGAGCGGATTCAAGATGTATTCGACAACTAATGTACAAAGAAAGAAGAAACCTGTATCTAGGTCAGACGAAAAACTAAAAGGAATTTCTGAAAAATAAAAGTAGTTGCCTAGTTTTGACCAATGAACATGACGATTTCGTTTTGTAAGGAAATCAAATATCAAAATGTATGAAAGTATGATTGTAATTGTCGATTTTGAAGCTTATTTGAAACTTCTCTGAGGAGATAAATAAGATGTATTTGCTGATATCACATTCCGTGAAGTGCTGTTGTAAATGCACTCATTTCGATTATTGGTAGTTTTTGTTTGTTGCAAAAACACTTCAATTGTATAGAATAAATCAAAAATGAAATATTATCTAAGAAATGTCACAATCGTATAAGTAGCAGCATAAGAGAGGCCTGGCCCTTTGGGCCCGTAAATCGTATAAGTAGCAGCATAAGGGAGCTAGGCCTGGCCCCTTGGGCCCGTAAATCCGCTTCTGGTATCACGTATGCTCAATTGCCCACAATTTAACGCACATATTATAAAAGAAAACTATGGTAAAATAATTATCTGGTACAATAATTATCTGAAACATAGAAAAAATATATAAATTATGTCTGTACAATCAGTTAACATATATTTGTATGTATACTTGTAACTCCAAAAATTCATGTTGTTCGTTATCACATATATAGAATAAGTGTTGGTTTAATCCTCAAGCTTAGTTTTAAATTTACACCTATACGTAGGAACTATTTTGTTTTAAATATGTACTACTTTCCAGTATGTTCTTTATTGACCGGGCCGTAGCTACCCGGAGGCAAGACAGCATGTGCATCCAGGTCGTTTTCACCAAAAAAACAAAAACAGAGAGAGAGAGAGAGAGACGGACAAAGTTAACATATAGGAGTTGGTCAATCGGACAGAGTGGGAGGGGTATTAACGTGATGCATCTATATTATCTTAATCTTATTAAAAAATGCAAGTTAACCCTGGAAATTACGACGAAATTTCAAAAGCACCTTTCAGGTGTGTTAATTAAATGCAGAAATTATATGTCATATCGAAACAGTTTATAAATGAATATGCTTTTGAGTCCTTAAAATAATTCTATTGATATGAAACGATTTACAGACACACTGAGTGATATTCTTTGTGGTATGTGACACCCATCCCCAAACACACACAAAAATCAGACGAAAAGTTGAAGTAGCAGGTGCGCAATTTCATTTCCCACCTATAGAAGAATCAGTGCAAGCTCCTTGGAATTCCGTCAATGTGTTTTCAAGGAATGGGGGCAATCTGTATTCATAAGCAAATTTAGATGATCTAGTTGACAGAGGCCTAGAGCGCTTTTGGCGAAAAAATATGACGATATCCAATCAAATTAGACGATACAAAAACGTTTGTATTCATAAGCAAAAAATAGCACAACTTAGTAACAAATTATTTTTCTCTAAATCAATATCTGTATACAATGGAAATGAGATTGCAATATCAGGATTTTTAAATTGCGTACTGGACATTCGCTATACCGTTATTCCTGCTTCCTTCTGTCTGTCACACAATCGTATAAAAACAACAAATCAAAAGCTTCATTATATTTTGGCTAATTTACAAAAGGACTGGTTATGAAATGAAAAAAGTGAGATTTGTTTTAACAAACTGATTTAACTGAAGTATAAAGTTGAGGTTTCAAATTGTTTCTACTCTAACAGTCTGATTGGAGTTTGTTGCCTTGGGTATAAATACATTGAGATCAAGCATATTTTGAATATGATAGCCAATGACCAAACCATATAAACCAGTGTAATTGTTTTTCCTCCAGAACGGTTTTACATGTGGTACGGGATTAGCAAATAAGAATACAGCTTAGAGTTTTGAACTATTTTCATACTGGCTACAAACAAATAATCATGATTAATTTCTATAAACTTCTTCAAAACAAAGACTGTTTTCATATTTACATGTCGACTTTAGCCAGGAAGCTACCTCTAATTTCCAAAACAGCACCTCAGAATGGAACACACAGTGTTTGACTACTATTTATCAAGTTGTAATGTTATCTATATATATCGGAAGAGAGAGGGATGGGAGAGAGAGCAATGATTGCTTAAACAAGAAAAGTATACCCAATATTGAACAGCAGTTTCTTTAAGAATGTAGCTACGCCCCTGTAAATTGGTGTTGTTAAATCTTACAAAGTCTATCCAAATTATTTTTGCAAAGAATTCCGCTCTAGCCGGTGCTAGGGGCCGTCTGAAACTTAAACTTTTTTGTTTGGCTCATTACTCTCTATTCTATGAACTCAATCCAGACCCTCTTATATTTGTCTATGATTATTTGTGTTTCCGTCCACTTAATTTAGCAATGCACACTCAAAGTTCTTATATCATATACAATGTACATAAATTGTAACTTTGATGTAAAATTTTTTGTACTGATTTTGTTTTTTTTTAGTGGGACCAACAGTTAGAAACTTACACATTCAGTATTCGAGTGCAGGACGAGGTTATATTATCTAACAGCGACCCGGTTTATACAGTTACTTGTGTCTATGGAAATTCAACACGTGAAGAGCTTTTGATAACAGTGCAGGATCCTAACTTTAAATTGCTCGTGTAAGTTTTTTCTAGAGATACAAATACTAGACTTTTACAATTTTTTTTATTATTTTATGATTTCAGATAAACTCATCATAGATACCAGGCCTAAAATTTTGTACACCAGACGCGCGTTTCGTCTACAAAAGACTCACCAGTGACGCTCGAATACTTAAAAAAAGGATAAAAAGTCAAAAAGTCAGAAGTATACACCAAAAGGCGCCAACACGTTGATATCGGAGAGAAAAATTCTAAACAGTGAAAATTTTATTCTCAAGTAACATAAAATTGTGAATTTAATTAATACAAAAAGGACATTGTAAGATCATAACATGTATTACTTATCTAGAAATTCTACATTCTATATACATGCGCACGATGTTGGTACGAATTCCATTTTGCTATCAATAATAGATTATCATAACTCATAACAATAAATGCATAGACTGATCAACTCGACAAAAATATACTGATATGAGGTTGAATAGAGTTTAATAGGATTGAAAATAAAGAAAAGTAGGAACCGAAATTTAAAATACCAAAAATTAAACATTTAATTATCCTATTTTTACGCAAATACGTAATGTCCAACGTTATATTGTGTTTGCAAACGATCAGAGTTCCGTTTTTTTCATATCGTATCTTTTTTTTCGACCATCGTAAAACTTGACAAGAATATTGCTTTTGTTATAGTTATTTGCATGTTAAAGCAAAAAAAATATCACTGAAACCATAAACCGGAAAATGTCATGTTTGTAAACGGTCTGAAAAAATGTCCAAGCATATGCAAGGTAAGCATATATCGGGTTCGTGCATTTATATCGTGTTGGAAAAGCTGAGAGGAAAGATATTTCTACTTTAATAAGTTCATTTACTTGTTCCTAGTTCATGATATTTTCTTGCCGGAAACATGAGTATAGTTACTAACGCAATTACTTCAAAAAGTATAACCATCTTGTCATGACGGGAAAAACGTTATATATATTTTACAATTGAGGTTTTGAACAGCTGTATATCAAATAAACATGGTTAGATCATAGAAAAGAACTCTCAAATTCAAACACCAGAAAGTCAGCGATGTATAAACACGTGATGAGCTATCATATCTGACCTAAAGAGACCTAAACGATCAAACAAAACTATCTAAGGTCACTTTGCCTGAGGCTGACCCTATGATGTATATGTAATTTGGCATGGTCGTATAAAGTACAAGAGAAAATTCAGCACTACAGTATCGAATCTTTGTAGAACCAACCGATAGACGTTGATTACGACATTTCTGTGTTGTAAAAGTGGGTGACAACAATATATTCCATCGATATTAAGCAGTGTCGGATCCAGAAATTATCATATTGGGATGGGGGCACTGACTGCCATAAGACGGGGCCGCTTAACCATGCTTCAGTGATTCCCTACATAATCAACCAAATTTTTCCCACAAAAAAGGGGGGTGCGCGGCACCCTGGGCCCTCCTAAATCCGCCTCTGTTAAGTATGTAAGTTAGAATATACGTATGTAATGTCTGCCTTATTGTTCGTCCGACATTGCTCTGACGTCTGACCTAAGCAATGCAATTTCCCAAAAAGGCTACCAGACGTAAAAAAAAAACCTTATACAACCTGATTCTGTTAATTGCACAAATTTAGCTTTTTATTAGTAAACTCGTTATTAATCCTTAGTATTTATTGCTGTTTTAGTTGTAGTATTATAAGTATTCATAGACAAACCATAAGTAGATGGAATTACTCACAGTATACCCGGATATTGGGTTTACTGTATATGATATTCGTATAGAGTTTTGGAAATTTCGTTCCTAGTTCCTTTAACGAATACAGTTTCCAGATTTTATGCGGATTTTGTTTCATGAACATCTCTAATATACCGCAACCACCTCGGTAATCTCGAGGTATCGTGATCGCGTCGATTGCAGGATATAGTGGCTCCGAAACCCGGTAGGGATAAATCAAAGACTTCAAATTTAGTATTTTAGGCTTCTCGCCCGAACCGTTCAACATTTTCTACACTCTCTAAATAATCATGCTAGTTGGATCAAATCATGATAACTTATATTATCATGTTCTCGTCCTGAATAAGCATTTTATTTGCCACTTAAACAGCCATACACCCATCTTATCTATTTAAACAGCCATACACCCATCTTATCTATTTAAACAGCCATACATCCATCTTATCAATTATACCGCCTTATTCATTGAAAATATGAGTGATTATCACGTTATGAAAGTTTTGTGCTTTCGCTGGTGCATTATTTGTGTTATTTCGTAAGCATTTGCATTTGACAATTAAATATTGTCCTCAGTGAATATCTTTAGAAAACACGTACATTCTTTTAATTGTTAGCATATTGTATATTTTTTCTCCATTGCAGAAAAGCATCTACAGTTGATATAACAAATTTAGAGTTGACTGTTCTTGACGAAAACAGTCAGAATATTTCAACGGTCGAGCAAGGAAAACAAATTAAACTCTTTGTTGACGCTAACAATGTTACTTCAGGTAAGGTTGAACATGGAAAACAAATTAAACTCTTTGTTGACGCTAACACTGTTACTTCAGGTAAGGTTGAGCATGGAAAACAAATTAAACTCTCTGTTGACGCTAGCGCTATTATTTATTATTAAAAATAAAAACTAGCATTTTATATTTTGATAGCTTTATTTGTATGCAGCATTTCCTGAAATCGCAATAATTTAACTCACATTTGTGTTGATTGGTCAACAATCGCAATAATAAATGCATGCAATATTTTCTGAAGTTGTATTACGTGTTAAAAAGCCAGAGATAAGTTGAAAAGACAAATGCTGATCTTCATGTTTTATCTTAGCAGTTGTTTGAAGGTTGTCAAATTTAATATGAAAAGATCATTCCTTTAAATAAGATAAATTGCTTTAGTTGAAACTTTGCACTTTGAATACATGAATTTTAGACACCTTCACTATACCACAAAGGTTGGTTCCTACAAAAAAAATGTAGTCGAACAGAAGTTGGAACTCAAACAATACATTTATTGACTCGAAATTAAATTGAATTGGAACGAAAATAGAACATGCACATAGAAAAAATAATATCTTCAACAACAAAATAGAGAAGGAACATACCATTACTGATAACAGTAACATTCTATATGGAAATATGCCATTATTGAAACCGCCACATGTAAGGGTCTTATATAGTATTGTCAATAGATCACTTTACAGAGTGTGTCACACAAAGATCGGTAAAGTGATCTATTGACAATACTATATTTTGGTGTACATTTTAAAACTTATGTCGTTAGCAAATAGTTTCATTCTTCATGATAAATGTTGTATCCTGTACGGTACATGTACTTAGTCTTTTAAGTTTTTTAAGCACATGACGAAGCGGGTTAAGACAACAAATGTTTTCAAATTGTGTGATGTTCTTTCTTCATTGGTTTTTTATAGTTAAATCCTGAGCTTGTCGGACAAAGCGACATAACTCAGATCTAAACGTTGTGGTGCTCGTTGTTACTTTAACTAGTGGACAAATTACGAAAAATGAAGAAGAAAAAAATATGCCTTTATGATATTCAGAATCTTTGTAAATGAAAAGAATAATACGGTTTGAATAGTTTTTTTTTTTTATTTTGATGCAGATTTCGTATTATCAACACACAACATTGGAATTCCCTTTTTTCAACTTTTGAAAATTTAGTTGGAATGCCTAAATCTTAAATAAATGTAGTTGTTTTTATTTCGGATTGCAAAATATTCACGGAATGTTCAAGTTACGCAATGTACTCATTATTTTATAAATGTCCATGTTTCCTTTATTAAACCATTTACATTTTTATTCATGCAACATTTTGTTACAGTCTCAATATTAACTTCTCCGTATTTTATATACGGTGATATTGTATGAGTTGATTTTTATATTAATAAATGTTCTTAGAAGTGTTTTGAAGATAGTTATTTCTGTTAAGCAAATCAGTCTGCTATTCGTTTTGTCTTACCTGTGAAAGAAGGCTGGATGTGAGACCTGAATATCACTTTTACGAAATAGACAATAGTCACATACAGTGGTGATAATCACCAATAAATAAATCAATCAAACGGGTATCTAGTTTTAACAAATTTTAAATAGCAAAAATTATCAGCAAGACAAGAACTACAAATAAGTCTAATGGCCGAAATAGTCGATTCCTTATTGGAGTTATTGATCTTCAATGACGAATTTTAGCAAGTTTTAGTGTTAATCCCTATTATCCTGAAAAATATAAAAGATAGATAGATACTTTAAATATAGCAAAAAATGACCAGAAAGACTAGATCTACAAATGACTTAAATTTTGCTGAAATCGTTAGTACTCTTCATAGGAATAATTTCCCCTGAATGACGATTGTTTACCCTATTTTGTGTTTTGCCCAAAAAATAAAGAAGATAGAGAGAAAATGTTAACAGGAAACATGATCAGTAATACAAGATCAACAAAAATATTGTTGTCATGATCTTTTCTAGTAGCCACAAAAGAAAAATGTTTTATTCAGCCAGGCTCCTTCCCCACAACTGCCAAAATGTTGAAGAGTTGCCTCTGTCGAAGATTCATATAGACCTAGGTGATCGACACAGGCTCTTTAGAGCTTCTAGCTACACTGTTTGTCGGTAGTTTATTAAAATACCAAAAGACAGGTCTGGAATCACCCACTGCCGTTTTGCAATATTCAACTACGTTATGAATTCAAATGGAATTGTTTGACCTTTGGTTGAGATTGAAACAATGTACTAAGCATTTTCTATATTAATTTGATTTATTGTTAATTTGTTCTCGTGTTGAATATACAAACAACTTACAAATGTACTAGCGGACTTGTACATTAAACAACAATACGTCAATCCGTTTTCTCTTTTGTTCCGAAGGTACTTTTAACAACATGATACATGGGGCTTTTTTATTGTTCATTGTATTGTTGTTACATAATTATTTAATTTCTATTTAATAGATGATGGCATTCAGTTGTTAGATGACAAATTTTCGTAACGTAATTCCTTAATTTTATGGACGATGCAAACATTTCTGTTTTGTAGATACTGTTGATGTGACGTCATGTTCCATTGTTGACTCTATAAACGAGGATGATCCCAATTTTAAACTTAAAATTCTGTATCAAAGGTAAATGTATATGTACAAAGGTATGGAATGGGGCATGTCCTTTTCTTATTTAAGGAGGTTTGGTCGCTGATCTTGTTTTTGACTTTTGTCAGTTATTCGGAATCGTCTGTTTTTCTATGACAATGTAGAGCCATTAAATAAAGTTTGCCCGCTAACCTTCCTTTTCTTTTCATAATTTAACTACATACACTTTAATATGCTCTTTTTGAAAATCTTCTAAAAACCTTGTTATTTTTGTCATAGTTTTTGAAAGAAAAAAAGCGCCCATGTTAAATGTATGAAAATTCTTGAGAAAATCATTTCCCACCAATTTTTCAATGCCTTATATCTCAACAACAAGAACACGGACCTTTAATTTTTTTCTGCTTATTCAAGTTTCTGTCATTTATATACTATCAATGTATAACAGTGTTTTTGAAAGCTTGTCATTTTGAAACAGAGCAGCGAACGTCCTTCTAACTTTTTATCCATTTTTCTGTATACTTTTTTTTAGATCATTTTTCACAACTTTTCAGGCTTGGGCCTTTTGTTATGATCTGCGTAGTTTAGTTTGTCATTTTCACAATTCCTTATATTTGATGAGATTGTTCTCAAATAAATGGAAATTTTGTTGCAAGTATCTGAAGAGAATTCAGCTTTTAAGAAAGGAGCAAATTAATGTTTTGTCAGATAGAATAGGATATATCTATGAACATTGATGTGAAACTGGTTTACATCGTAAAGGTTATTGGAAGGTCTGTTCAACAATGAGCTAATAAACTTCCATCTTCAAGACGACCTCTATAGGCGTCAACGTATGCATTGATTTTTAATTTTCATAAATACTTGGCGCTAAAGTTTTTAAAGTTACATACATGGGAGTTATCTATAAGTTTCATATATTAAATGAATTACGAATCCTGTTTGTTAGTGTTGTAATTCGTTGCCAAACGGCATAGTAGTATTACAAGAACTATAGTAGCATGAAATGACAATGGAAAGAAGTGTTAAAATTGGCAATGAAAGTGGTTTGAATGGCTTGATTTTGAGAATTGACAATCACTGCTTTAAAGGAAATTAGAAGTAAAATATCAGACATCATTCTGTTGTAAACATACACTCAACAGTGGTAAAATACATCTAAATATACACGTGAACCACGGGACTCGTTTTGCCATGCCTTTATGACGTAAGAGACAAACCCTGGTCAATTATTTAGGGGGAAAATAATATTTTTTAATATGCACGAGCCAATTTCCACAAGCCTTGGATGTGCACGTGGCATTAAAACGGTATACGTAGAGATAGTCATATTTCAGAGGACAGCATGGTTATGGCTATTCTCCACCTTTACAATTACTGGAAGTTCTCAAATGATAAACAGAAGTAGTAACATCTAACTTCCTTCTTATAAAGTAAACAAGTTGAAGCCCGCCTCCGGGTGCGGGATTTTCTCGCTGTGTTGAAGACCCATTGGTGGCCGTCGGCTGTTTTCTGCTGTTTGGTCGGGCTGTTGTCTCTTTGACACATTCCCCATTTCCATTCTCAATTTTAATTTAAGTAATTATTCTTCTTGCTTTAGAATCGTGCACAAAGGCACGAAATTAGAATTAGACCGTGGATAATATTTAACATTTATCTATTTTGTATTTTTCAAAACACTTAATGTGTACTTTACTTTCAGTTGTGGAACTGGTTATCAGTTGGCATCCAACCAAGGATTTCGTGTAATAAAACAGAATACTTTTCAAACAGACTTATTCACTTTGCAGAACACGTTCACTGGAGTTCGTTACGTTGTCTGTTATTTAACTGTATGCTTTTCAAACACCACAACATGCAGTCAGGTACATTTATATAAACTGATTATGGTAGAATTTTTATTTTTAGAACTTAACGATCTATTAAAATCTGCTGTAGCTATACTGTTGTTAAATGTATTGAGAGGGTCCAACGGTTATGAATTTAGACTAGGGAGTTCTAAAAATCTCTGTAGCCGTTTTATTCGAATTGGAAGTTTGTTGGTTCAATGCCTAGAAACCCAACATGATATAACAATGATAATCCACCAATATATCTTTTATTTAACACAATACATAGAAGCTGGTACTATAATATTTTACCACTGAATTAATAGTTCTGTGTCTGAATTAATAATTCTGATATTTATCTTATATCACAAATTGCTGACCTTGAATTTTAGACCTGTATTTTGACATTATATATTGATTGATTCAATGTTGATTGCTTAACGTCCAGTTGCAAATATTTCATGCATATTTAGTTCGAAGATAAATGACCAATAATAAAAATAACAGGTATGTTCTGCAATGTAGATTGACCAGGATTGCGGACAGAAAGTTCGGACTGCCACTTAAGAGGGTAGTATGGTAGGGCAGACATTTTTACTTGTAGCAGGCCTCCTAGGGAGTCTTTTTAATATGCGCAAATGGTGGCACACTCCCTTCACGAGGAATCGGATGTGAAGTTCCCGTTTTAGTTGCACATTTATTATATAATACATCATGCTCAGCAAAACAGACACACCAAGGACATGGGTCCTATTGCTGTACGGGAGAAGTCCAGAGAACCTCAGTTTTCGCAAAGGTTTTGGTGGAGTACGGTCTTCTAATCTGAATTTTTCTATGAGGAATTTCGGTTTTTTTTTGGTTTTTTTTTTTTCTCGTTCTAGTTTTGCCCAAAGCATTGTTATCTGCTATTTGAAAAATATAGATTTTAAAGTCTGAGAGTCCATTTTATCAGAAATTCATCTAGTCTAAATGTCTTTTTTAACCTTCTATACTGTAAACGTTTAAATCCTCAGTATTCAAGGTACATGTATGATTTAAACATTTCAGGGCTGTGTAATCCCGTATCAACCACAAAGTGGTGCAGTACAGAGTATAATAGCTACAGCAAAATTAGAAGTACAAGAGCCTCCTCCGGTCACCACCACAACCACCACTACAACTAAAGCGCCGACGGGTATGTAAAGTTAAACACATTAATGTTTAGTTATATAATGTTAATACATATCTACAAGACTGTTTCAAAAAGATTAAAAAATATAGCGTTAAACAATAGTTTTATTTTATCTGATTAATTAGTACTATATAATAATGAAGGTAAAGTTCAAAGGGAAACTTTTTTCAGAATGATTGTATTATTGTAATACATGAGTTATATAATTATTTGTCATTTTTTAAGCACTACCGGACTATTTAATTGGTTGCTTATAACAGTTTTATTTATCATGCATTTTTTGTTTATTTCAGTAACTTGTAATCCATCAAATATCCTGCAGACATCTGATGATTTTGCAGTACAAGTTCCTTACATCGTTTCCTTATCCGTTCTTCTGTTTATATTAATTATTTTTGCTGCACTCCTGGTAGCAGTTAGCAGACATTATATTTTCAGACGTTGTGAGAAAAGACAAGCCGTTTCCCCTCCCCCGATATCATTCATTCCCGTGCCACATTTAGAACCTAACTACCCACCAGATGCTTATCGTCACCAGTTTCATCACAGAACAAATCTACCACGATATATAGGTTATTCCGATTATTCGTCCGATACTTCAAGCAGCACCCGATCAAGCAGATCTCTGATACGTCGTAAGAGGAAAAACAAGCCAAAGTCGGCTTTGCGTTTTACCCATGAAATCGATAAATTGCCAGACGAAAGATTTCGTTTTTACTGTGGCAGAGGCACGTCGTACTCTAGACGAGTAGAAAGTGACCCGACCATGCTTACTAGAGTACCAAAATATTAATGGTGTCCATGAAAGATATTAATATTTCGGTATAGACATCGAAAGATTTTGGGTTCAAGGTTATTGTTTGCTTTTAAGATGAAACAAATTTGAAATGAAATGTACACATAGCACAAGGTCCTTACAAGTAAATGATTATGAAATACAAAATGTTAAGTCTTCTAGATATAGACGATTAGTTATCAGTTTTATTGATGTCTTTATTTCTCACAAATGTTTGCATGGTATATTCATTACTATTTCCTCATTCTATGAATTAACTTCCATCACTATTGATTTTGAAATAAATTTAGGTTTTTCTGTTTAGTATAAATAGCTAAATAATATGTAATAAATCGTGTATAGGAAAGAACTCTAACCCTTTATAAAATGGTCAATTGTAAAAATCAATAACTTATTTTGGGCTACAAAATACACGTTGTCATTCAGTCAAACATTTACATTTGTTGTTATACATTTATGTGAATGTAAGTAAATATGAGATAGGGAGCCATAATTATAGCTTTAAAAGAAATCTTTGGTTTCGTAGGCTTTTGTTTACATGAACTATTGCTTTCAGCAATTTGACTAGGAACTCTGTTAGGTCCCTTTATCTAAATTCGTTTTTATTTTTTTTTCACATTTTTATCTTATAAGTAGTAATAAACCAATTGAACAAACAAACATATCAGCTATGCATTTGAGCAAAAATTTAACTTATAGCATTAAACTATAACCATACATTTATGCAGGCTTATCCAAACCAGGTGAGATATTACAGCATTTTACAATGGTTGAATATGTGCAGATCGTTCGTGTATGTTAAATTGTTGTTTTTGTGTTGAGTACATAATGAATAAATGTGTTTATTCCATATTAGTATTATTTTAGTAGGTTTCTCTATATGAATTGGATTTTAAATAAAAAAGCATATTCACCTGGAGAAAAGTATTATTCACCGCGCTAAACGTCACACGATTTTACATGTAACGTTATGGTAAAATGTTTGATCTACAATTGGTTTGGGTAAATATTTGTCATTAAATACATTGTTTTCTCTCGGAATATGGAATAAAACAATTACTGTCTTTTGTTTCGGTAAATATGTGGTTTAATTGACTTTTGAAAAACTGATATTCACTTCGGCCGTCGACCTCAGTGAATATCAGTTTTTCAAAAGTCAATAAAACCGCATATTTACCTCAGCAAAAGACAGATATTGTAAAATATTCGTGTTTATTTCATTCCATTATTAGAAAGAGTATTCTAATCACAATGAACAACAAAAGAAAGCTTTAATTGTTGCTGACCTTGAGTGTCTGATAATTACACCATCGTAGATTTTTTGTCCGATAACTAAACCAGTTGTATACGCCATCTACAATTCTGTTTCACCACAGGTATTTGCAATATAAGAAAAACATCTTTATGAAGGATCCGTCGGTTGCCTTAAGTCGAGGCAAAATTTATTACCCTTCTCAATATACCCACATTTTCAAATGGTAGTCCAAATTTTCCGCTTTTCATCCCCATCGACTCACCTTGTAGTACCACATATCGTAATAATTGCTATTTTGTTCTGAGTATGAATGACATATTTGCCACTTCAGCTAGCAACAATCAACCAACTGAAATTGACCTGATTTTTATGGTTCCTTTATAAGTGTTAATGTTTTTTTATACCTAGAGTTCGGCGTTGACCACAAAGCTTTTAACATAAACAACGCTAAAACAAGACGAGGTAAGACTTTTTAGTGTGTAAACTCTGTTTTAGTTTTGTTTCAAAATATGAAGCTTCAATTAAACTTTCCTCGCACCATACAAAATGAGAGATTGACAAAGAGGTTGGGACAATTTTCCATGAAAATATTTCACAACTAGGCCATTTTCAAAAAGTATGTCTTTACTTAAATTTCCAGTATCGCAGCTTAATGTGCATACTTTACGGTTCTAACAATTTTAAGTCCCATCTTTAAGCATCACCAAATTATAAACGCTTGAAGACAACCAAAAATCGCATTTTGACAGTTTCGGCAAATTTTGAGTGATTATTCCAAACATGTAAAAGACATCGGTAACCAAACCACCATTCTGTTGGAAGTAAAGCTATGGATTGTCTTTTGGATTCAAATTATAATTCATTTATGTTAGCGACGTCCTGCGATGCAATACTTGACAAACACATGTAATTGTATTTCGCATACATGTAAAGGCGTTTCCGCTTATTTCCAATTGCACTAAGAAGCTAAGGAGGTATGATAAGTGCTATTATTTGGCCCCTGAAATTGCAAAAAGGTAAACTTTTTCAAGCCTTTCAAAATTATGTTACTTTTATTATTGATAAATGAACAGATTAATATAATCTGGACACTTGAGTGCAGAGAGGTCACAATGACGTTATAAAAATGGCGAAATTTACGTATTTCACCCAAAATGGCTATGTAAATGCGAAGATCTCAAAATGAGGCTTTTTTGGCAGTTTTTGTCGAGCCTGCGACTTTTGTCGCAGAAAGCTCGACATAGGGATAGTGATCCGGCGGCGGCGGCGGCGGCGTTAACTAACTTCTTCAAAGCTTTATATTTTAGAAGGTTGAAAACCTGGATGCTTCATTCTTTGTATATAGATGCCTTATGTTACGAAGTTTCCGTCTGTCACATGTCCATTGTCCTTGACCTCATTTTCATGGTTCAGTGACTACTTGAAAAAAAGTAAAGATTTTTTGTAATGTTAATTTCTCTCTTATGAGTGATAGGATAACTATATATTTTGTATGTGCGTACCTTGCAAGGTCCTCATGCCCGTCAGACAGTTTTCACTTGACCTCAACTTCATTTCATGGATCAGTGAACAAGGTTAAGTTTTGGTGGTCAGGTCCATATCTCAGATACTAGAAGCAATAGGTCTAGTATATTTGGTGTATGGAAGGATTGTAAGGTGTACATGTCCAACTGGTAGGTGTCATCTGACCTTGGCCTCATTTTTATGTTTCAGTGGTTATAGTTAAGTTTTTGTGTTTTGGTCTGTTTTTCTTATACTGTATGCAATAGGTTAACTATATTTGGTGTATGGAAATATTTTTATGATGTGCATGTCAGTCTCGCAGGTTTTATTTGACCTTGACCTCATTTTCACGGTTCATTGCTCAGTGTTAAGTTTTTGTGTTTTGTTCTTTTTTCTTAAACTATGAGCAATAGGTCAACTATATTTGTTGTATGGCTGTATATGTCTGTCTGGCAGGTATCATCTGACCTTGACCTCATTTTAGTTGTTCATTGGTCAATGTTAAGTTTTCATGGTTAAGTTTGTTTCTTAGATTCTATAAGCAAAAGGTCAACTATATTTAATGCATAGATTATATGTAAGGTGTACATGTCTGCCTGGCATGGTTCATCTGACCTTGACCCCATTTTCATGGTTCATTGGTCAATGTTTAGTTTTCTTTATTAAGTCTGTATCTTCTGAACTTTGGGAAATAGCTATAGGTCAACTATATTTAGTGTATTCAGGGGCGTAGCTACCCGGACGCATGACAGCACGTGCATCAACGTCGTTTTCACCAAAAAAAAAAAAAAAAAAAAAAAATAGAGAGAGAGAGAGGGACAAAGTTAACTTCTAGGAATTAGTCTTTCTATGTATGCATTTTAAAAACTACACAAAGAATAAGAGCAAGAGGAATACACATGCAGCGAAATTTTAATCCTGTAAGACATGTATGTGTACGATGAATACATACAACTGGTGTAAACATGGCGGAACTTTTTATATTACGGACATTGTTTAGGAAAAAAAACAGCTACATAGTTGTCGGTAGCACCACCATAACGTATACTCGCCTTGAGTGCAAAAAAACAACATAATTCCTTTAGGGTTAACAAAAAAACTTGAAAATTATTATTTTCCGCTTCGCCCCAAAACACACATCTTACTAGAACGAAGACTTCAACTCGTATCGATCCGGGAATAATGACTGTTACCTTGTGAACTAGTTCAAAATTGACCAAGTATGTAGGTCTTGACAACACGAATACTTCATTTTCACAACACGTAAACGTACTCCCGTCCTGGTGTGCATGTTATATTTGCTACTGGACATTAATAACCATTCGATCAATCAATAGTTTCCGTAAACTAATAGATGAGAAGTTGGAACTGCTGTTATTATAAAGAAAGTACTCATTTTCCAGTACATGTATTACGTTTTTATTTATTTTACAAAAAAAAACATCTTGTATATAGATTCGATAATTCGAAGTCGTTTCTATATGGGCCGGCTATACGAATAGTTGATGGTAAAAGCATTTAAATGAATTGTTAATTCTAACTCGTTTTACTGGACTATTTGGTCATTCAATTTTATAATGAATTTTCTGTCCAAGTCGGACAGTAAACTGCTGATTCTTGTTCGAAAGAAACACCAAACTTTTAATACACGTATCTTCACTGTTATCATCTAGATATTGCCATACAACTGGTCGAATGCACATGTATTTGTTAATTAGCTGGATAATTAACAAACACAGATCATGAAAAGATCGTGATCAAAGTACCATTCCCTCTGAAAAAGTTCATTAATTTCAACTTCGAGAATTCCTAACTGCGTAAAACTAGACATTCCTATCTGTCTCTTGCATGTAGAGTTTACCCACAGAATTTTTAAACATCTAAATCCATATGTTCAGCAAAATATTGGAGAATGTGTCCACCAAGTATTTAGTATCCAAAGATGCTTATTCTAACAGAAACTTCACATATAGTATTGTGTTTTGTTTATTGTTTTTTTTTATTCATCTACTTTGCTCAATACAAATACTAGCATATGGAACAAATCTCCATGATTTTAAAAGCTCTCACGGCGTACAAAAAACGCAAACGACAATGTTTTGTCTTCATTCGACTCGAAGTTAAACAAATAGTTGACCAAAAAACCACAACAAAAATGTAAAATTTTTATTACGGTTGTGATTGTTTTGAAACGCTATAAATGCGGATCTTCAGGGGGGGCTTCGCCCCCCTCGCCCCCCCCCCCCCCTATCAGGGCTTTGCCCTGGACCTACTGGGGGCCGTAGGCGGCCCCCAGACCTCTCGCCCTTTAGTTTGTGATTCCACTTCATTAAGACGGTAGCTACGCCCCTGATTTTAGATGATTAATTGTTGGTTGCTCAACGTCCAGTTGCAAATATTTCATGCGTATTCAGGACGAGAACAAATTAGCAATAAATCCAATACTAGGTAGGTCCTGTAATAGAGATCGTTCGGGATGAAGGTCGAGAAATATTTTAGGCTGCCACTTGAAAATGAAGGTATATTGGATGGGGACTGAAATTTTGCCTTGCAACAGGCCACCTACGGACCCCTAAAAGGGGTGTTACAAGGATTCTTAATGGGCAGAGAGCGTGGCACTCACGAACAAATCTGACCGGACATGGCTGTGTACTTGTACATTCCGCATAGCCAAACGGACGCCCCACTTTGACAACGGTTTTACTGCCGGACGGAAGTGGACCTAAGTGACAGTATTTCTATTCCCACGCCCCCCTTGGAGGTAAACAATTTTAGAAATGTTTGTTATAAATCATGTCAGTAACGAAGTTCTGACAACTGAGCTGATGATAACATCTGGGACTTATCCAATGTATTTAATAAAAAATGAAATAAATAATCTATAAGCTTTGAAACAATCATTTTGAAATAATAAAAAAACACAGAAATACAGAAATGTGTATATAATATGCGTACACCTCACAAATATACATTGTCAATCTATATTCTTTTAATTTCTAATTTCTGATGAAAAAGAAGCTCTGATGGTGTTTAATTTCTGTGTGACCAAGCATAATATGCGCTTGATCAGACTCCTCTGCACAGTAGGAGCATTTGAACATTGTTTTTGTTTTCCATTTCTAGAACAATAAAACATATTACCATCAAGACAAATAGTAAATGAAACATTTAGGATGTGTTTTTTGTTAAAGGGGCTTTAGCTAAAGAGATATAAAAAAAATAAAATTTAACAATCATTAATGAAAGTGAAATAGTGAAATAATAACATGAATAATTCTCTTCTAGCAGCCAGTTTGATTCAATTTTGTCAAAATAAACTAAGACACATTGCTGTTGAATTATTTACTTGCAAGTGAATAATTTGACCTCATTTAATCCGTATTCATGAGACCATCAATTTAACCCCTTTGCTGGAGATGGGTTACGCATGTATTCAGTTATCAAAAGGAAAAGAATGTCAACATTGAAAGTGAAACAAGAACGAACCATTTGGTTGACTGATTCAATCCACAAAAAATTATTCTATACAGGTAAAAACGATGATAAACATACTTTTTAACCTACAATATGAAATCAGAAAGACCTAGAAAAATCCAATTTCACGTGGTCGCTATCTATTTATATTCATATTTATGTTTATTATGGGTTATATGACCGTCGGCAGTCTTCGGGGTCATCTTGATGGTTAATAAGATGACGTCTAGACAAAAATACACACGAAATGCTTATACATATTATCGAGTCAATGCATCGTTAATTTTTTATTATAGACTTCACTTCGTAATTTGGATATACGTTTTAGTATGTTATTAATCAAAAATGAAAATTTGGGTCAAATCGGTGAACATGAATTTGACAGCTAATGCCCCTTTAAAAACACACATTTACCCGCTTGTGTGAATCGATACAACATTTTCACCTGGTCGTTGACATGTTTACATTGGTGAGGACATGTTGGATCGATCCAAATATATGTAAATCTGTGCGAGTTGGATTCAGAGGACGTGCATGAAGTGATCAGTCTTTACTTGGGATCAGACATGTTATATCTATCCAAAAATAAATGCACGTCTGCTTGTGTCCATGTGATTTATAAGACTTGGCAATAAAACAATATATAACTAGAAGCTCCAAGGAGCCTGTCGCTCACCTGATATTTTTATTTACATTTGATGCATGAAATAATGCAACCGTTATACATTTGCTTTAGTTTCAGAGATATAAGTCAAAAACTGCATTTTCCCCCTAAGTTCTATTTTTAGCCATGTCTAACATGTTGGTTGGCAGGCAAGGTCATCGGACACATTTTTAAAACTAGATAACTAGTGATGATTGTGGCCAAGTTTGGTTAAATTTGTCTCAGTTGTTTCAGGAGAGAAGATTTTTGTAAAAGATTACAAAAATTTACGAATAATTGTTAAATTTGACTTCAAAGGGCAATAACTCCTTATGGGGTCAATTGACCATATTGGTCATTTAACTTATTTGTAGATCTTACTTTGCTGAACATTATTGCTGTTTACAGTTTATCTCTATCCATAATAATATTCAAGATAATAACAAAAAACTGCAAAATTTCCTTAAAATTACTAATTCAGGGGCAGCAACCCAACAACGGCTTGTCTGATTGATCTGAAAATTTCAGGACAGATAGATCTTAACCTGATGAACATTTTTACCCAGTCAAATTTGCTTCAAATACTTTAGTTTCAGAGATATAAGCCAAAAACTGCATTTTACCCCCATGTACTATTTTAGCCATGTCGGCCATCTTGATTGGTGGAAGGGGTCATCGGACACATTTTTAAAACTAGATACCCTAGACGACAGACGACGGACGCCAAGTGATGAGAAAAGCTCACTTGGCCCTTTGGAAATGTAAGTGTTAATACAGCATTATCAAACTGGTTTAATGTATTGGATTCGTGCTTTGAAAAAGTACTTTATTTGAACTTTTTCATTGTTTTTGAACGTTAATGCACTGACATATTACATTTTAACTATAGGGATTGTGTGTTTTCACTCGATAAAACATGGACGCACTAGAAAAAACACGAACTGCTCTCGAAAAAACACAGACATATAAAAATGAATTTAATCTCCAAAATGTCCTTATCAATGCACTAACAAGAATTTTTGTAAAGCTTCTGTATATATCTAAGTTTATACATCGATTCCATGTATGCATTTTATTTGACATTTGCATCGATATGTGTACAAAAATGGCTTTAATATAATAGAAAAACAAAGGATATGAGGTATCAATTAATGACACAAAATCAGTACATGCAAAGCAAAAAACACACAAAAAGCAGAGGAACAGCGCTTTTATTGCTATTCGTCATCTCAAAGTCACATTGAGGCCTTCAACACGGAGCAAAAAAAAATTTCATCTCATTGCAAGTTTAAGACGACCCCTAGCACCGGTTTGAGCGGAATTCTTTGCAAAATGATTCGGATAGACTTTGTAAGATGTATCGGGCCCGGTCAAAAATGAACATACTGGAAAGTGGTACATATTTAAAACAAAATAGTTCCTACGCATAGGTGTAAGTATAAAACTCTGTAGAATATATTCTTGTTATTAAGGTATCAAATGAAAGGTTTATATTTTGTAACAAAGACTTGTAAGGTTAAATTAAACGTTTTTTAAAACAACATAATGTGAGTTGATAATATCTTTTTATCGCAAATACTTATTTACCTTCTATGATCTTGTATATTAGGTTCTAGCACCTTTTTTTACGTCTTACCAGAATGGATGGATGTCTGTTTGTTTACATTTTTTTTTATCATATTCAGTCGAAAAAACGTGGTCACACCCGAAATAACCCTATCAAATCACTCGAAAAAACACGATCCCAGCCGGACATTATTATACCTACTGTGACAATGTATATAATTTTTTTAAAAATCCGTAAAAATATGAAATGCCCGCAAAATAACGTATATTTTTTTATAATCTCGTGTTTGTTTGGTAATCAGGAAATATATTTTGTTCTTTCAAAATGTATATCAAAATTCTGAAATTGTTATATGTTTTAAGCTGAATGGTTATTTTCGTTTTTAATTACAGACCAAAAATAATTAATTTAAAAAATTTCAAATTAAAAGTCACAGTTCGTATAATTCATAAATAAATAATTCGTTTTAGGCTCAATGGTTATTTTCGCTCCAAGAAATTAAGGAAAATATTGATTTGTAAAAATTCATTTTTAAGAATTTTCTGCAAAAAAATAGAAGTCAAACGCAGTGGCGGATCCAAGGGGAGGGGGGGGGGGGGGTAGAACCCCCCTTTTTTGGACGATCAATGCATTTGAATGGGGACATATAGTTGGAACCCCCCCCTTTATCCTGGGTTGGGACCCCCCTTTTAAAAATGGCTGGATCCGCCCCTGAAACGGACGATATTTGTGGATTCAAGTTGGTTTATATGTATCTGTAATGAATTTTTTTGATTGCTTCAATAACTTATGTTTAATTATATGTGTAAGTCTTGTCTATAAATTCCGTTGCCGAATAGTCTTTTATTTTCAATACAAATTCAGTCACATTATGGAAAAAGATTTGAAAGAACACATTAATAGCGTTATATTCAACATAATTTTGTTTTAAAATTTGTTAAAATGGCCCTCTCGTTCATTTCATTTTTGTGTATACGCTCGAAACTTGCCGAAAAATGTAAACTAGGGATTTATTTAGAGCTTGACTTTATGTGTAGACACATCTCCATTGTTTAAAACATTGTGTTAAGATTTTTCCTCAACACCGTGTTGTTTTTATAAAGGGACGTAAAACCACTACTAACCGTGTATTGAAATAAGCCCCGCCTACTAGCCCAATATGGAATATACACGGTCTCCACGCGGTTACTTTTAACCAATCATAGTCCTACAAATGTATAGGAGGTAAGATAAATTGTAATATCTTACATTTCTCTGTGTGGATCGTTGACATTTACCCAGCATATATTTATATTCCTACATATAAGCATCTGAATTAACTTATATATATATTAAAGCTATTGTATTGGGTGTGTATTTTGAACTTATAGATTTAAGGTTACATCTAACCTGTCCTGATGCATCCACATCTGGATTTTTTTTCAAAACTCGATCTCAAATTGTTGGTCACTTTAAACAGTTGTCCTGACCATTAGTAACTTTTTTTTAAAATCCAGAATAATTGATGCTGTTGCAGTTGTTGATAACTTATTTTGAAGTATACAATTAATACAGATTTATAGAGATCTTTTTGCAATTTAAGAGTTGAATTGTTGTAAAGTATTCTTTGCTAACACACGGTCGAATTGCAAATGTTCTTTTATTTTAAAATGAACAAGTCAACTTTGTACACTGATAAAATATAAGCAGTTTTTTTTTTTGATAAGTTGTTATCGGGTTTGAACTAGCAAAGCTTTCAGTAACTGCGAGTACTTTCGGATCTGTACTGTGTGGCTTTAGTGTTTCTGTTAGTTGTTGTTGTGCTTTGAATCGACCGCCACATTCTTTTTTGTGCCTGTCCTACTTCAGGAGCTTAACATTGAGTTGTTGTCGTTTGTTGCTGTTTATCACATTTGTTTTTTCATTTATTGTTTTGTACAGTACGTCTTGTGTTGTTATGTTAGCAAACTACTGTCCCATGTTCAGGGGAAGGATTGGGAGCTTGTTAACATGTTCAACCCCACCACAATATGTGTGTGTAAGGAGCCTGTAATTCAGTGGTTGTAGTTTGTTGCTGTGTATTATGTTTGATTTTCGTTGGTTGCTTTGTGCATGGGTGGGGTCGTTAGTTTTCTCGTTTGAATTGTTTTACATTTTTCATTTCGGTGCCTTTTATAGCTTACTTTGCGGTATGGGGTTTGCTCCTTGGTAAAGTCCGTAAGCTGACCAATAGTTGCTAACTTCGCCGTCATTTGGTGTCTGGTGAAGATTTATAATTAATTGTCTCATTTGCAATCATACTACATTTGCTTACTTATCGGATTATCTTTAGATTATCGGTTTTACCTCGACTAATGTCTCCTATCTCTTGTGTAAAGGGAGAATATATCAATAACTGTTCAGTGTCTTTAGATATCAGCTGTATTTGTACGAGACTAAGAAACAGGTGTAATGCGAGCTTTAGCGAGATATTACTCCTGTTTCGAGTCGAGTACAAATACAGCTGATATTTAAAGACACTAGAGAGTTATTGTCTTTATCCTGCAATTAATTTTTGTACATTATTTTTGCTTTGAAAGACAGAAAAACTCACATTTATTGCATATATTTTCGATTTAAAATCCTTTGGTCCCGCGTAGTAGTATTTTTCAAAAATCACACAATCAACCGGTACGCCGAAAAGAATCTCGCATGGTCAACAATAATACATCGCTCAAAGTTAATAATTATTTATTATGTAGCAATAATTGTTTATCAGATAAATGAATTTAATAAAAGCCACTGGTGTATTTTGTTTTTGTTTAGATTATAATGTGTTTTATTATATATCAAAAGTGTCTGCTTACATTGGCTTACATTTAAGAACGCCTCTTTTTTTTGTTTAGAATAATTACTATCACGTGCATTTTATTCTCAAGAGTGTAAAGCACGTTAAAACTTTCTCAATCAGCATCTGTTTAGCCTCATACAAACATTTTGTTATACAAAAAATTGATACAAAAAATATTTTTCGACATAGTCTATATTTTAGGATTATTGTGCATTCCTGAACTGTGTAGTTATCATTGCTTGAGTACATTCGTAGACAAACATTTTGTTGACATTTATAGTTTTTTTTAAAAGACACAGCCTATATTCAAAGTGTGACGTTACCATTGTCTGAGTACCAGTCTAGCTGTTTGTTTGCCAGGTTCAACACCAATATGACAAGAGGGAATTCAAAGAAAGGGACTCCTGCCAGAGGACAGAGGGTTAAAAGAAGAAGAATGACCGAACCCAAGGAGGGAAATCAATCACTCACAGATCATCTGGTGAGTCAGTTATTGATTTTAGTAGTGTCCAAGGGCCTTCCCAAATGTCAACTAGGACAGAATCTAACACATTTAACGAAAACATTCAGTTTTCACAAAGCCTTCCCTATCTTGAGGAAAGTTTGTTTGACCAAATCGGGTGTTACGTACTCATGAAGCTAAAAGATAAGTTTTGGAAACAAAAATTTATCGACCCGAGTTTGTTGATTAAATCTCCTAGAGAACTGGCAAATTTTCCTGACCAAGAAGGTGACTTAGTTGTAGAAGGGGGTCACATGCGGATTGGATCTTTACCATGTCGCGCTATAGCAAATATACACACATGGACATGCGCTTTCATGATTTATATGAGTATTTTGCTTAAGAAACAGAGTTCTTTGGCACATGAACTGCTAAAGTACACGAGAGATATTCGTTTCGCAGCAAATAAATCACACAGTTGGGGAACATACGATGAGAAATTCAGACTACGAAAAACACAAAGACCCATGTCATCCTGGGCTGTCATAAACTAAGATTTATGGCCATTCTATATAACAACAGCTATGAGAGATCAAGGTCAAAGTAATGAAAGTAAAGTAGGTTTCAGTTCTCAAAGTGAGCCCCTTCATCTCTTTCGTCAGTCATCAGGCCAGCAAAATTTTCAGCCACCAAGAACATGCAATGCGTACAACACAAAAGGTAAGAGATGTAATTTTAACCCTTGCAGATTCAAACATGGATGCTCAGCATGCGGAGGTCAACACCGGAGACATTAAAATGTCAAAACAGAGAGACACATTTTCACTTGGTTTTTCCCCAGTTAATGTTGAAAATTTAGAAATATATTTACATGATTATTCCCTTTTAGAAAGTGCCTCGTCTTTATTGTCCGGTTTCAAATTTGGTTTTCTTTGCATTACTCAGGCCCTCGTTTACCTACAGATTCCAAAAACGTAAAAAGCGCTATCGAGAGACCAGATATACTTCTTCAAAAAATTAAGAAGGAAATAGATGCAGGGGGAAAGGAAGACGGTCAATTTAGAATTATTTCACCACTTATCTTATCCCGAAACTTCATCCGTCAATGATTTTATTGTTTCAAAGAAATGTTCAGTAGTGTACTCAAATACTGATGACGCTGTTGATGTTATAAAATTATACGGTTATAAAACATTAGCTTGCAAGTCTGACGTCCGCTCGGCATTTAGATTATTCCCTATCTCACCAATTGACTTTGATCTTCTTGGTTTCAAAATTAATCAAGAATTTTATTTTGATAAAGCCCTCCCTTTTGGAGCTTCAATTAGCTGTGCTTTATTTAACAAGTTTGCCTCTTTTCTACACTGGGCTGTTTCTGTAAGACAATCTGAGAGCGCCATTGTACACTACCTTGACGACTTTTTATTTTTGGGAAGTGGCGGAACCAGTCAATGTGGTGACCTGCTTCCTACTTTCAAGGTTATTTGCAATGATCTGGGAGTTCCATTAGCGGACGAGAAAATGATCACTCCCACGACACGGCTTACATTCTTGGGTGTAAAAATTGACACTTCCGACATGACTCTCCGCTTACCTTCAGATAAGCTTGACGAATTACTTCAGAAAATTTTATTTGTTTTAAAAATCAAGAATGTCAAACTAAGGGAAATACAATCCCTTTTGGGTTCATTAAACTTTGCATGTCGTGTTGTCGCGCCGGGGAGAGCTTTTTGCAGAAGATTGATTGATTGATTCAACGATTGGTTTGAATAAACCACATTACAGAATAAGAATAACTTCGAACATTAAAGCTGATCTTTTGATGTGGAAAACATTTTTGGAAAATTTTAACGATCTTACGCTTATGCCAGATAGATTATGGACCTCTAGCGAAGCGCTCGACAGGGCCGGGGGGTTCACAATTGGTTTCGGCATATATTTTAAGGGTAGATGGGCTCACGGGTTATGGCCAAGAACGTGGCATAAGCGTGGTTTATTGTCTAACATTACATTTTTAGAACTTTTCCCAGTTATGGTATCTATCATTCTGTGGGGGTCTGAACTTAGGAATAACAAGGTGTTGTTTCATATTGATTACGAAGGAGCAGTGCACATTCTTAACAAGAAAACATCAAAATCATCGGATGTCATGATTTTAGTCAGACGTTTAGTTCTACATGTTCTAGAAACATTACATAATAACATATTAATTAAAGCAAATCACGTCCCAGGTAAGGTCAACATTATAGCTGATGCTGTTTCTCGTTGCCAGTGGTCCCGCTTCCGGAACCTAGCATTAAATGCATCTCCGACACCAACTCCAATTCCGAGCCAAGTATGGATTCTATAACAGAGGAATCAGCTAGAATCTTTTCCGATTCGTTAGCTGGAAATACATGGAAAAGCTATTGAAGAGCTAGATCGGTTCTTGCTCCATTCCAACTTCTATATACACTGGAAGAAGTATGGCCAGTTCCTGTCGAACAGGTAGTACAATTCATCGCTTATTAATCTTTGAAGCATTAATCTCCAGCTATAGTTCGATTATACATAAGTGGCATTTCCTTTTCTCACAAGGCACGTAATTTAGAGGATACTACTAAGAATTTTGTTGTATCGAAAATGCTTGAAGGCTTACACAGAAATCACCCACAGAGAGACAAAAGGGCCCCGATAACATTATCATTACTGCGACAGATTACAGACGCTCTCCCTAGTATTTGTACATCTACTTACGAATCTTTATTATTTAAATCTTCATTTATTTTGGCATTTTTCGCTATGTTACGTGTAAGTGAGTTTACAATTTAAAATAAATCTGAGTCTAGTACCTAAGCAATATAATTGTAGGATGTGGTCTTGTCAGATCGTCAACTAAAAATTAACATTAAGAAAAGTAAAACGATCCGAGAGGTCATTCAACATTCATCGTGATAAATAAATACAGAGATAACGCGAGCATTTGCCCTGTATTAACCTTGAAGAAATATTTATCTGCACGTACTACGATTTCAGGTCGTAATCAGTTATTTATCCATTTTGACGGGTCACCGCTAACCCGTTATCAACTGTCAGCTATGCTAAGGAAGTCGGTAAATTTTTGTAACATTCCAAGCTTTTAGAGGCGAGCAATCGTGGTATTAATGACGAAGCTATTAATAAGTGGGGAAGGTGGTCGTCAGGTGCATTTGAGCGCTACATCTTTGGTGAAAATAATTTCAATTTTCAATTTTCTTTAAATGTATATATAGAACAGAAGTAAACTTATTCTAACAACATTATAGCAAAATCCTTAATATAGTTTTCGGTTTGTAGGTCATGAGGCGCAGTCAACTGTCTGGAGAATTGAATCGTCTATTCCCCATTGGGACCAGACTCAAGCTAGCGACCAATTTCAGCGACCAATCAAGCTAGCGACCAATTCTATCGACCACTAAAGTTAACAATGAGCATCAACACGTTACAGAACCATTTAGAGATGTGTCTGAAAACCACAAAATTATATTATGCTACAACGTTCTGCTAATATTTAATACGTAATATATCGCTATTAATTGTTTAATGGACAATTGTAATAAGAATAAATGCTTATACTTTTAGAAAGGAAACACCAATTAATTTTATTTGAATTTTACTTTTGATTCCAACAAATTAACGTGATGATCGTGTTTGCTCGAGGCTAATGCTCTAAATTTGTTATTCAGTTTTTGAATATTTTATATGAATTTATGAATGATTTTATTCTCATAAACTAGTACATAGCTACAGAGAAAATAACAGTTCATATCTAAAACATATTTTGTTTCGCATTTGTGAAAAATGAATAACAATATAATAGTAATACAGTTCCTCTAACCAGGAGGACAGACTTTCACTGATATGTATCATATAAATCTACACAATTTTTCTAGTTCAACAACATTTTCAGATGAGAATACATTATTAAATTTAATAATGTTTGCAATTCCTTTACAATAATGTGGTAAATATTTTTCTCTTTCTATGTTAACAAATTTGCACGACATAATGTAGTGAAATTCATCCATCGCCAATATCTGTACACTGTAAAAGTCGTGCTTAGAAATTAAACACTTGTATTACATGTTTAGATCTAAACGTGTTTAGGATTGTGTTTAATTTCTAAACACATTTCTCAGTAAGCACATAATATCTAAACATGTCTTGAATTTAAACACTTTTAATGTGTTTAAAAATGAAAGTGTTTAGAAATTAAACACTTTTTTCTAAGCTAATCACGATTCTAAGCACAATCCTAAACACATTGTACTGAGACACGTTTAGATCTAAACATGTAAAAAAAAGTGCACAAAAGATGTGCTTAGAAATGTGTTTAGGATCTAAACACCATTTTTACAGTGTAGAGCTGCATAGATGATAAGACCTTTTCGATCTCGGAATAGTTTAACTGTAGTATCTGGAATGTTATTTGTTTGTTAAACTAAGATTTTTAACGTGAAACAAAAACTACATCGTACATATAATATAGAAAAATTAATTAAAGGCTATCATAGTACATAACGGCTAAACCAAGTCTCAAGATTAAGAGGTATATATACGTAAGTATTGTATGTAAAACAGAATAAGAACATCTTAGTACATTAGTTCAGATGTCAATTTACGGTGAGATAAATAAAATTTTTAAGTGAACAAGGAAGACGCTATACGGTAGGAAAATCATACAACGGCTTTCTATATATACCGTCGACATTCTCAAATATCGAGTATTTCCTTAAAACCATTTGGTTGTGAGGGGAGTGCTTCTGGATACAGTGTATGGGGTATAGTCCAAGGCACTTCAAATAATACTCAAAGCAATAAAACAAATAACAATTTAATGAAAAGAAAGAAAAAACATATTCGATACAACATTCATCACATCAAAACATTTTAACTACGTTCAGCCAGAAACCTTTATCATACGTTAATGCTTAACCAAGTTAACATAGCCATAATGATACCACATATGGGCATTTTATAAGAAATTCAAACCGTCTTTTTCCACTTTAGTATAATCAGGTCACTGATATATATTTAAAGAAGTGTTGTCAATTCATCGTATATATATTAAAGTTTAGCACTATGGAGGTTTTTTTGTTATCTTTATTTAAACCATTATGGAGGTTTTTCACGACCTTGACTGACTATACAGCCCATGCATGGTGGTTAACCTACCTATACAGCCCTTGCAAGTTCTTTCAAAAATGTAAGCAAAAATAAATAACATTTCAAAATTAATACAAACGTCAAATAAATAAAGGAGCTCGAATGTCAGTCTTGTTCAATTAATCAATACTGAATAGAATGAATCAAATGAAAATGTAATATTATAAAGCAAATAAACAAACAGCCTGAAATAATTAAGTAATGAAAAGGGAAATAATCCATTCCTATTACATTGGTAAAGAATTACTATATCGGCCCGGTAAAAAAAAACATAAAATGCAGTACATATATCAAACAAAATAGTTCCATGCATATTGATAAATCTTTGTCAATAAGTATAATAATTGGTTTATTTTAGTATCAAATGAAAGCGTAATCACTTGGGATCACTATATACACCCTTGTTAAAAGTCTCTTTTGAATAATAATAAGAAAAAAAAGCAGGGCATATTTCCCCTGTTGTTCAGGTTTGCTTAGTACCTGTTTTTGTATTTCCGATTTTCCGGGAATCAGTGTATGAACACATGAAGGTAGCAATACACAGTTATAAGTTTGGTTTCGCATTTTGGCCCCGGTGGATTTTTCAAATATGAAAGTTATTGTGCAATAAAATTCATTTTTGGACAGCTGAGTACTAATTTAGCCTTCAAAGATGGTTTATAAGACCATCAAGGTTATTTAACATGTTTAACGGGATATTTTCTGTTTCAATCTCCGTATTTTCATAGCTAGACCGGCCATAGGTCCATAAATTAATGCAATGTTTACAAACATTTTTTTCTACACGAAGCTTTAGACGCAATTTTACGAATAGAAAGACTGAAAAATGAGCCCCTACCCATTACTGATAGGTACCTTAGACTTTAGATGACCAGTGAAGTCTTCAGGTGCACTTTCCCACCCAGGTATTCATACCAGTTGAAGATATGGGTAATAGCTTTCAATCTAACCACCTGTGGTCAAGAACTATGCCGTAGGGAAGTGGGAGTAAAGCGACAGCTGCCACCACCCGTAATGGACAAAAATTCGAAATTGGGTATGTGGTTGTCAGCTTCTGGTGCACTTTCCCACCCGGGCATTTTCATGAATAAAAGGGCCTGGAACAAGCTTTCAATCCCACTAGGTGTGGATAAAAGCTTTGCCGTAGGGAACTGTATAGAAAGACTGAAAAATGAGCCCCTACCCATTACTGATAGGTACCTTAGACTTTAGATGACCAGTGAAGTCTTCAGGTGCACTTTCCCACCCAGGTATTCATACCAGTTGAAGATATGGGTAATAGCTTTCAATCTAACCACCTGTGGTCAAGAACTTTGCCGTAGGGAAGTGAGAGTAAAGCGACAGCTGCCACCACCCGTAATGGACAAAAATTCGAAATTGGGTATGTGGTTGTCAGCTTCTGGTGCACTTTCCCACCCGGGCATTTTCATGAATAAAAGGGCCTGGAACAAGCTTTCAATCCCACTAGGTGTGGATAAAAGATTTGCCGTAGGGAACTGTATAGAAAGACTGAAAAATGAGCCCCTACCCATTACTGATAGGTACCTTAGACTTTGGATGACCAGTGAAGTCTTCAGGTGCACTTTCCCACCCAGGTATTCATACCAGTTGAAGATATGGGTAATAGCTTTCAATCTAACCACCTGTGGTCAAGAACTTTGCCGTAGGGAAGTGGGAGTAAAGCGACAGCTGCCACCACCCGTAATGGACAAAAATTCGAAATTGGGTATGTGGTTGTCAGCTTCTGGTGCACTTTCCCACCCGGGCATTTTCATGAATAAAAGGGCCTGGAACAAGCTTTCAATCCCACTAGGTGTGGATAAAAGCTTTGCCGTAGGGAACTGTATAGAAAGACTGAAAAATGAGCCCCTACCCATTACTGATAGGTACCTTAGACTTTAGATGACCAGTGAAGTCTTCAGGTGCACTTTCCCACCCAGGTATTCATACCAGTTGAAGATATGGGTAATAGCTTTCAATCTAACCACCTGTGGTCAAGAACTATGCCGTAGGGAAGTGGGAGTAAAGCGACAGCTGCCACCACCCGTAATGGACAAAAATTCGAAATTGGGTATGTGGTTGTCAGCTTCTGGTGCACTTTCCCACCCGGGCATTTTCATGAATAAAAGGGCCTGGAACAAGCTTTCAATCCCACTAGGTGTGGATAAAAGCTTTGCCGTAGGGAACTGTATAGAAAGACTGAAAAATGAGCCCCTACCCATTACTGATAGGTACCTTAGACTTTAGATGACCAGTGAAGTCTTCAGGTGCACTTTCCCACCCAGGTATTCATACCAGTTGAAGATATGGGTAATAGCTTTCAATCTAACCACCTGTGGTCAAGAACTTTGCCGTAGGGAAGTGAGAGTAAAGCGACAGCTGCCACCACCCGTAATGGACAAAAATTCGAAATTGGGTATGTGGTTGTCAGCTTCTGGTGCACTTTCCCACCCGGGCATTTTCATGAATAAAAGGGCCTGGAACAAGCTTTCAATCCCACTAGGTGTGGATAAAAGATTTGCCGTAGGGAACTGTATAGAAAGACTGAAAAATGAGCCCCTACCCATTACTGATAGGTACCTTAGACTTTGGATGACCAGTGAAGTCTTCAGGTGCACTTTCCCACCCAGGTATTCATACCAGTTGAAGATATGGGTAATAGCTTTCAATCTAACCACCTGTGGTCAAGAACTTTGCCGTAGGGAAGTGGGAGTAAAGCGACAGCTGCCACCACCCGTAATGGACAAAAATTCGAAATTGGGTATGTGGTTGTCAGCTTCTGGTGCACTTTCCCACCCGGGCATTTTCATGAATAAAAGGGCCTGGAACAAGCTTTCAATCCCACTAGGTGTGGATAAAAGCTTTGCCGTAGGGAACTGTATAGAAAGACTGAAAAATGAGCCCCTACCCATTACTGATAGGTACCTTAGACTTTAGATGACCAGTGAAGTCTTCAGGTGCACTTTCCCACCCAGGTATTCATACCAGTTGAAGATATGGGTAATAGCTTTCAATCTAACCACCTGTGGTCAAGAACTATGCCGTAGGGAAGTGGGAGTAAAGCGACAGCTGCCACCACCCGTAATGGACAAAAATTCGAAATTGGGTATGTGGTTGTCAGCTTCTGGTGCACTTTCCCACCCGGGCATTTTCATGAATAAAAGGGCCTGGAACAAGCTTTCAATCCCACTAGGTGTGGATAAAAGCTTTGCCGTAGGGAACTGTATAGAAAGACTGAAAAATGAGCCCCTACCCATTACTGATAGGTACCTTAGACTTTAGATGACCAGTGAAGTCTTCAGGTGCACTTTCCCACCCAGGTATTCATACCAGTTGAAGATATGGGTAATAGCTTTCAATCTAACCACCTGTGGTCAAGAACTTTGCCGTAGGGAAGTGAGAGTAAAGCGACAGCTGCCACCACCCGTAATGGACAAAAATTCGAAATTGGGTATGTGGTTGTCAGCTTCTGGTGCACTTTCCCACCCGGGCATTTTCATGAATAAAAGGGCCTGGAACAAGCTTTCAATCCCACTAGGTGTGGATAAAAGATTTGCCGTAGGGAACTGTATAGAAAGACTGAAAAATGAGCCCCTACCCATTACTGATAGGTACCTTAGACTTTGGATGACCAGTGAAGTCTTCAGGTGCACTTTCCCACCCAGGTATTCATACCAGTTGAAGATATGGGTAATAGCTTTCAATCTAACCACCTGTGGTCAAGAACTTTGCCGTAGGGAAGTGGGAGTAAAGCGACAGCTGCCACCACCCGTAATGGACAAAAATTCGAAATTGGGTATGTGGTTGTCAGCTTCTGGTGCACTTTCCCACCCGGGCATTTTCATGAATAAAAGGGCCTGGAACAAGCTTTCAATCCCACTAGGTGTGGATAAAAGCTTTGCCGTAGGGAACTGTATAGAAAGACTGAAAAATGAGCCCCTACCCATTACTGATAGGTACCTTAGACTTTAGATGACCAGTGAAGTCTTCAGGTGCACTTTCCCACCCAGGTATTCATACCAGTTGAAGATATGGGTAATAGCTTTCAATCTAACCACCTGTGGTCAAGAACTATGCCGTAGGGAAGTGGGAGTAAAGCGACAGCTGCCACCACCCGTAATGGACAAAAATTCGAAATTGGGTATGTGGTTGTCAGCTTCTGGTGCACTTTCCCACCCGGGCATTTTCATGAATAAAAGGGCCTGGAACAAGCTTTCAATCCCACTAGGTGTGGATAAAAGCTTTGCCGTAGGGAACTGTATAGAAAGACTGAAAAATGAGCCCCTACCCATTACTGATAGGTACCTTAGACTTTAGATGACCAGTGAAGTCTTCAGGTGCACTTTCCCACCCAGGTATTCATACCAGTTGAAGATATGGGTAATAGCTTTCAATCTAACCACCTGTGGTCAAGAACTTTGCCGTAGGGAAGTGAGAGTAAAGCGACAGCTGCCACCACCCGTAATGGACAAAAATTCGAAATTGGGTATGTGGTTGTCAGCTTCTGGTGCACTTTCCCACCCGGGCATTTTCATGAATAAAAGGGCCTGGAACAAGCTTTCAATCCCACTAGGTGTGGATAAAAGATTTGCCGTAGGGAACTGTATAGAAAGACTGAAAAATGAGCCCCTACCCATTACTGATAGGTACCTTAGACTTTGGATGACCAGTGAAGTCTTCAGGTGCACTTTCCCACCCAGGTATTCATACCAGTTGAAGATATGGGTAATAGCTTTCAATCTAACCACCTGTGGTCAAGAACTTTGCCGTAGGGAAGTGGGAGTAAAGCGACAGCTGCCACCACCCGTAATGGACAAAAATTCGAAATTGGGTATGTGGTTGTCAGCTTCTGGTGCACTTTCCCACCCGGGCATTTTCATGAATAAAAGGGCCTGGAACAAGCTTTCAATCCCACTAGGTGTGGATAAAAGCTTTGCCGTAGGGAACTGTATAGAAAGACTGAAAAATGAGCCCCTACCCATTACTGATAGGTACCTTAGACTTTAGATGACCAGTGAAGTCTTCAGGTGCACTTTCCCACCCAGGTATTCATACCAGTTGAAGATATGGGTAATAGCTTTCAATCTAACCACCTGTGGTCAAGAACTATGCCGTAGGGAAGTGGGAGTAAAGCGACAGCTGCCACCACCCGTAATGGACAAAAATTCGAAATTGGGTATGTGGTTGTCAGCTTCTGGTGCACTTTCCCACCCGGGCATTTTCATGAATAAAAGGGCCTGGAACAAGCTTTCAATCCCACTAGGTGTGGATAAAAGCTTTGCCGTAGGGAACTGTATAGAAAGACTGAAAAATGAGCCCCTACCCATTACTGATAGGTACCTTAGACTTTAGATGACCAGTGAAGTCTTCAGGTGCACTTTCCCACCCAGGTATTCATACCAGTTGAAGATATGGGTAATAGCTTTCAATCTAACCACCTGTGGTCAAGAACTTTGCCGTAGGGAAGTGAGAGTAAAGCGACAGCTGCCACCACCCGTAATGGACAAAAATTCGAAATTGGGTATGTGGTTGTCAGCTTCTGGTGCACTTTCCCACCCGGGCATTTTCATGAATAAAAGGGCCTGGAACAAGCTTTCAATCCAACTAGGTGTGGATAAAAGATTTGCCGTAGGGAACTGTATAGAAAGACTGAAAAATGAGCCCCTACCCATTACTGATAGGTACCTTAGACTTTGGATGACCAGTGAAGTCTTCAGGTGCACTTTCCCACCCAGGTATTCATACCAGTTGAAGATATGGGTAATAGCTTTCAATCTAACCACCTGTGGTCAAGAACTTTGCCGTAGGGAAGTGGGAGTAAAGCGACAGCTGCCACCACCCGTAATGGACAAAAATTCGAAATTGGGTATGTGGTTGTCAGCTTCTGGTGCACTTTCCCACCCGGGCATTTTCATGAATAAAAGGGCCTGGAACAAGCTTTCAATCCCACTAGGTGTGGATAAAAGCTTTGCCGTAGGGAACTGTATAGAAAGACTGAAAAATGAGCCCCTACCCATTACTGATAGGTACCTTAGACTTTAGATGACCAGTGAAGTCTTCAGGTGCACTTTCCCACCCAGGTATTCATACCAGTTGAAGATATGGGTAATAGCTTTCAATCTAACCACCTGTGGTCAAGAACTATGCCGTAGGGAAGTGGGAGTAAAGCGACAGCTGCCACCACCCGTAATGGACAAAAATTCGAAATTGGGTATGTGGTTGTCAGCTTCTGGTGCACTTTCCCACCCGGGCATTTTCATGAATAAAAGGGCCTGGAACAAGCTTTCAATCCCACTAGGTGTGGATAAAAGCTTTGCCGTAGGGAACTGTATAGAAAGACTGAAAAATGAGCCCCTACCCATTACTGATAGGTACCTTAGACTTTAGATGACCAGTGAAGTCTTCAGGTGCACTTTCCCACCCAGGTATTCATACCAGTTGAAGATATGGGTAATAGCTTTCAATCTAACCACCTGTGGTCAAGAACTTTGCCGTAGGGAAGTGAGAGTAAAGCGACAGCTGCCACCACCCGTAATGGACAAAAATTCGAAATTGGGTATGTGGTTGTCAGCTTCTGGTGCACTTTCCCACCCGGGCATTTTCATGAATAAAAGGGCCTGGAACAAGCTTTCAATCCCACTAGGTGTGGATAAAAGATTTGCCGTAGGGAACTGTATAGAAAGACTGAAAAATGAGCCCCTACCCATTACTGATAGGTACCTTAGACTTTGGATGACCAGTGAAGTCTTCAGGTGCACTTTCCCACCCAGGTATTCATACCAGTTGAAGATATGGGTAATAGCTTTCAATCTAACCACCTGTGGTCAAGAACTTTGCCGTAGGGAAGTGGGAGTAAAGCGACAGCTGCCACCACCCGTAATGGACAAAAATTCGAAATTGGGTATGTGGTTGTCAGCTTCTGGTGCACTTTCCCACCCGGGCATTTTCATGAATAAAAGGGCCTGGAACAAGCTTTCAATCCCACTAGGTGTGGATAAAAGCTTTGCCGTAGGGAACTGTATAGAAAGACTGAAAAATGAGCCCCTACCCATTACTGATAGGTACCTTAGACTTTAGATGACCAGTGAAGTCTTCAGGTGCACTTTCCCACCCAGGTATTCATACCAGTTGAAGATATGGGTAATAGCTTTCAATCTAACCACCTGTGGTCAAGAACTATGCCGTAGGGAAGTGGGAGTAAAGCGACAGCTGCCACCACCCGTAATGGACAAAAATTCGAAATTGGGTATGTGGTTGTCAGCTTCTGGTGCACTTTCCCACCCGGGCATTTTCATGAATAAAAGGGCCTGGAACAAGCTTTCAATCCCACTAGGTGTGGATAAAAGCTTTGCCGTAGGGAACTGTATAGAAAGACTGAAAAATGAGCCCCTACCCATTACTGATAGGTACCTTAGACTTTAGATGACCAGTGAAGTCTTCAGGTGCACTTTCCCACCCAGGTATTCATACCAGTTGAAGATATGGGTAATAGCTTTCAATCTAACCACCTGTGGTCAAGAACTTTGCCGTAGGGAAGTGAGAGTAAAGCGACAGCTGCCACCACCCGTAATGGACAAAAATTCGAAATTGGGTATGTGGTTGTCAGCTTCTGGTGCACTTTCCCACCCGGGCATTTTCATGAATAAAAGGGCCTGGAACAAGCTTTCAATCCCACTAGGTGTGGATAAAAGATTTGCCGTAGGGAACTGTATAGAAAGACTGAAAAATGAGCCCCTACCCATTACTGATAGGTACCTTAGACTTTGGATGACCAGTGAAGTCTTCAGGTGCACTTTCCCACCCAGGTATTCATACCAGTTGAAGATATGGGTAATAGCTTTCAATCTAACCACCTGTGGTCAAGAACTTTGCCGTAGGGAAGTGGGAGTAAAGCGACAGCTGCCACCACCCGTAATGGACAAAAATTCGAAATTGGGTATGTGGTTGTCAGCTTCTGGTGCACTTTCCCACCCGGGCATTTTCATGAATAAAAGGGCCTGGAACAAGCTTTCAATCCCACTAGGTGTGGATAAAAGCTTTGCCGTAGGGAACTGTATAGAAAGACTGAAAAATGAGCCCCTACCCATTACTGATAGGTACCTTAGACTTTAGATGACCAGTGAAGTCTTCAGGTGCACTTTCCCACCCAGGTATTCATACCAGTTGAAGATATGGGTAATAGCTTTCAATCTAACCACCTGTGGTCAAGAACTATGCCGTAGGGAAGTGGGAGTAAAGCGACAGCTGCCACCACCCGTAATGGACAAAAATTCGAAATTGGGTATGTGGTTGTCAGCTTCTGGTGCACTTTCCCACCCGGGCATTTTCATGAATAAAAGGGCCTGGAACAAGCTTTCAATCCCACTAGGTGTGGATAAAAGCTTTGCCGTAGGGAACTGTATAGAAAGACTGAAAAATGAGCCCCTACCCATTACTGATAGGTACCTTAGACTTTAGATGACCAGTGAAGTCTTCAGGTGCACTTTCCCACCCAGGTATTCATACCAGTTGAAGATATGGGTAATAGCTTTCAATCTAACCACCTGTGGTCAAGAACTTTGCCGTAGGGAAGTGAGAGTAAAGCGACAGCTGCCACCACCCGTAATGGACAAAAATTCGAAATTGGGTATGTGGTTGTCAGCTTCTGGTGCACTTTCCCACCCGGGCATTTTCATGAATAAAAGGGCCTGGAACAAGCTTTCAATCCCACTAGGTGTGGATAAAAGATTTGCCGTAGGGAACTGTATAGAAAGACTGAAAAATGAGCCCCTACCCATTACTGATAGGTACCTTAGACTTTGGATGACCAGTGAAGTCTTCAGGTGCACTTTCCCACCCAGGTATTCATACCAGTTGAAGATATGGGTAATAGCTTTCAATCTAACCACCTGTGGTCAAGAACTTTGCCGTAGGGAAGTGGGAGTAAAGCGACAGCTGCCACCACCCGTAATGGACAAAAATTCGAAATTGGGTATGTGGTTGTCAGCTTCTGGTGCACTTTCCCACCCGGGCATTTTCATGAATAAAAGGGCCTGGAACAAGCTTTCAATCCCACTAGGTGTGGATAAAAGCTTTGCCGTAGGGAACTGTATAGAAAGACTGAAAAATGAGCCCCTACCCATTACTGATAGGTACCTTAGACTTTAGATGACCAGTGAAGTCTTCAGGTGCACTTTCCCACCCAGGTATTCATACCAGTTGAAGATATGGGTAATAGCTTTCAATCTAACCACCTGTGGTCAAGAACTATGCCGTAGGGAAGTGGGAGTAAAGCGACAGCTGCCACCACCCGTAATGGACAAAAATTCGAAATTGGGTATGTGGTTGTCAGCTTCTGGTGCACTTTCCCACCCGGGCATTTTCATGAATAAAAGGGCCTGGAACAAGCTTTCAATCCCACTAGGTGTGGATAAAAGCTTTGCCGTAGGGAACTGTATAGAAAGACTGAAAAATGAGCCCCTACCCATTACTGATAGGTACCTTAGACTTTAGATGACCAGTGAAGTCTTCAGGTGCACTTTCCCACCCAGGTATTCATACCAGTTGAAGATATGGGTAATAGCTTTCAATCTAACCACCTGTGGTCAAGAACTTTGCCGTAGGGAAGTGAGAGTAAAGCGACAGCTGCCACCACCCGTAATGGACAAAAATTCGAAATTGGGTATGTGGTTGTCAGCTTCTGGTGCACTTTCCCACCCGGGCATTTTCATGAATAAAAGGGCCTGGAACAAGCTTTCAATCCAACTAGGTGTGGATAAAAGATTTGCCGTAGGGAACTGTATAGAAAGACTGAAAAATGAGCCCCTACCCATTACTGATAGGTACCTTAGACTTTGGATGACCAGTGAAGTCTTCAGGTGCACTTTCCCACCCAGGTATTCATACCAGTTGAAGATATGGGTAATAGCTTTCAATCTAACCACCTGTGGTCAAGAACTTTGCCGTAGGGAAGTGGGAGTAAAGCGACAGCTGCCACCACCCGTAATGGACAAAAATTCGAAATTGGGTATGTGGTTGTCAGCTTCTGGTGCACTTTCCCACCCGGGCATTTTCATGAATAAAAGGGCCTGGAACAAGCTTTCAATCCCACTAGGTGTGGATAAAAGCTTTGCCGTAGGGAACTGTATAGAAAGACTGAAAAATGAGCCCCTACCCATTACTGATAGGTACCTTAGACTTTAGATGACCAGTGAAGTCTTCAGGTGCACTTTCCCACCCAGGTATTCATACCAGTTGAAGATATGGGTAATAGCTTTCAATCTAACCACCTGTGGTCAAGAACTATGCCGTAGGGAAGTGGGAGTAAAGCGACAGCTGCCACCACCCGTAATGGACAAAAATTCGAAATTGGGTATGTGGTTGTCAGCTTCTGGTGCACTTTCCCACCCGGGCATTTTCATGAATAAAAGGGCCTGGAACAAGCTTTCAATCCCACTAGGTGTGGATAAAAGCTTTGCCGTAGGGAACTGTATAGAAAGACTGAAAAATGAGCCCCTACCCATTACTGATAGGTACCTTAGACTTTAGATGACCAGTGAAGTCTTCAGGTGCACTTTCCCACCCAGGTATTCATACCAGTTGAAGATATGGGTAATAGCTTTCAATCTAACCACCTGTGGTCAAGAACTTTGCCGTAGGGAAGTGAGAGTAAAGCGACAGCTGCCACCACCCGTAATGGACAAAAATTCGAAATTGGGTATGTGGTTGTCAGCTTCTGGTGCACTTTCCCACCCGGGCATTTTCATGAATAAAAGGGCCTGGAACAAGCTTTCAATCCCACTAGGTGTGGATAAAAGATTTGCCGTAGGGAACTGTATAGAAAGACTGAAAAATGAGCCCCTACCCATTACTGATAGGTACCTTAGACTTTGGATGACCAGTGAAGTCTTCAGGTGCACTTTCCCACCCAGGTATTCATACCAGTTGAAGATATGGGTAATAGCTTTCAATCTAACCACCTGTGGTCAAGAACTTTGCCGTAGGGAAGTGGGAGTAAAGCGACAGCTGCCACCACCCGTAATGGACAAAAATTCGAAATTGGGTATGTGGTTGTCAGCTTCTGGTGCACTTTCCCACCCGGGCATTTTCATGAATAAAAGGGCCTGGAACAAGCTTTCAATCCCACTAGGTGTGGATAAAAGCTTTGCCGTAGGGAACTGTATAGAAAGACTGAAAAATGAGCCCCTACCCATTACTGATAGGTACCTTAGACTTTAGATGACCAGTGAAGTCTTCAGGTGCACTTTCCCACCCAGGTATTCATACCAGTTGAAGATATGGGTAATAGCTTTCAATCTAACCACCTGTGGTCAAGAACTATGCCGTAGGGAAGTGGGAGTAAAGCGACAGCTGCCACCACCCGTAATGGACAAAAATTCGAAATTGGGTATGTGGTTGTCAGCTTCTGGTGCACTTTCCCACCCGGGCATTTTCATGAATAAAAGGGCCTGGAACAAGCTTTCAATCCCACTAGGTGTGGATAAAAGCTTTGCCGTAGGGAACTGTATAGAAAGACTGAAAAATGAGCCCCTACCCATTACTGATAGGTACCTTAGACTTTAGATGACCAGTGAAGTCTTCAGGTGCACTTTCCCACCCAGGTATTCATACCAGTTGAAGATATGGGTAATAGCTTTCAATCTAACCACCTGTGGTCAAGAACTTTGCCGTAGGGAAGTGAGAGTAAAGCGACAGCTGCCACCACCCGTAATGGACAAAAATTCGAAATTGGGTATGTGGTTGTCAGCTTCTGGTGCACTTTCCCACCCGGGCATTTTCATGAATAAAAGGGCCTGGAACAAGCTTTCAATCCCACTAGGTGTGGATAAAAGATTTGCCGTAGGGAACTGTATAGAAAGACTGAAAAATGAGCCCCTACCCATTACTGATAGGTACCTTAGACTTTGGATGACCAGTGAAGTCTTCAGGTGCACTTTCCCACCCAGGTATTCATACCAGTTGAAGATATGGGTAATAGCTTTCAATCTAACCACCTGTGGTCAAGAACTTTGCCGTAGGGAAGTGGGAGTAAAGCGACAGCTGCCACCACCCGTAATGGACAAAAATTCGAAATTGGGTATGTGGTTGTCAGCTTCTGGTGCACTTTCCCACCCGGGCATTTTCATGAATAAAAGGGCCTGGAACAAGCTTTCAATCCCACTAGGTGTGGATAAAAGCTTTGCCGTAGGGAACTGTATAGAAAGACTGAAAAATGAGCCCCTACCCATTACTGATAGGTACCTTAGACTTTAGATGACCAGTGAAGTCTTCAGGTGCACTTTCCCACCCAGGTATTCATACCAGTTGAAGATATGGGTAATAGCTTTCAATCTAACCACCTGTGGTCAAGAACTTTGCCGTAGGGAAGTGAGAGTAAAGCGACAGCTGCCACCACCCGTAATGGACAAAAATTCGAAATTGGGTATGTGGTTGTCAGCTTCTGGTGCACTTTCCCACCCGGGCATTTTCATGAATAAAAGGGCCTGGAACAAGCTTTCAATCCCACTAGGTGTGGATAAAAGATTTGCCGTAGGGAACTGTATAAAAAGACTGAAAAATGAGCCCCTACCCATTACTGATAGGTACCTTAGACTTTGGATGACCAGTGAAGTCTTCAGGTGCACTTTCCCACCCAGGTATTCATACCAGTTGAAGATATGGGTAATAGCTTTCAATCTAACCACCTGTGGTCAAGAACTTTGCCGTAGGGAAGTGGGAGTAAAGCGACAGCTGCCACCACCCGTAATGGACAAAAATTCGAAATTGGGTATGTGGTTGTCAGCTTCTGGTGCACTTTCCCGTCCGGGCATTTTCATGGATTAAAGGTCCTGGAACAAGCTTTCAATCCCACTAGGTGTGGATAAAAGCTTTGCCGTAGGGAACTGTATAGAAAGACTGAAAAATGAGCCCCTACCCATTACTGATAGGTACCTTAGACTTTGGATGACCAGTGAAGTCTTCAGGTGCACTTTCCCACCCAGGTATTCATATGAGTTGAAGATATGGATAATAGCTTTCAAACTAATTACCTGTGGTATGTTGTTGTTGTGAGTTTCCGGTGCACTTTCGCAACCGGGAATTTTTATGAATAAAAGGGCTTGGGACAAGCTATCAATCCCACTAGGAGTGGGTAAATTATTTGCCGTAGGGAACTGAACACAAATACGGAAAAGCGAGCCATACCCATAATTGTTGGTCATTTGGACTTTTGGCATTTGAATAATTGAACTACAGTGTAAGCGGATTATGTTTGAATTGTTCCATCTATGTTGTAACCGTATGTCGCCTAGTTTTTACGTAAAGGTTTTTAGCTTGAACGCAGGCAGAGCGCTAGCAGATCATGGCTTCGGCAAAAATTGAACAGGTGATTGAACAAAGTATGAATCCGTCTATGCTTCGCTGACACAATGCACGGAAACCCTAGCTTTTTTTAAGTCTATTATTCATGAGATGAGACCGCGTTCGATGAAGTGGTGTGGGTAATAAGATTGTGACAATGAAATTACTTTTAACTTTAAATATCCAATATGGTTCTGCTATTTATAGCAATAGAAAATCTTAAATCCATAGGTGTCTGCTGCAAGGTCCGCGTCTTTTAACACCTTTAAAAATGAATGTAAATAAAAAGGTTAATGCCTATATATACATAAAACCAAGAATCGATTGGTATCAGTGAATTAATGTATACTGAAACAATTAATTGTCATATGGGCATTCCATAATCTGTTTATTGACAAATACAGTCCAGTCTCAAAAGCACTCCATGCCGTAAATACGATGGTATATCTTTCATTTTAAACAGATCAGACATGCAAGAAGATTTATAGATAATGAAAAAAACAGAAAAAATAAAAACTGTTACCATGACATATCATTTTTCAAAACTACGAAGATCAATCAGAGTCTTTAAACTCAACATTATCAGGACACTGCCATTCAGAGGTAGGCATGGCCTCTAAAATGGCCCAGACCACTTATGTCCTAGATCCGTACGAGTTTGTCAGCATAAGGTGGGGATACCCAGTATGTCACATAGTCCAATCTAATATTACCGGCTGGCCAAAATAAGAGTTTCTCCACATGGCCCATTATACTAAAGGTAGAGGTAGGCATGGCCTCTAAAATAGCCCTGAGCACTTAAGCCCTAGACCCGTACAAGTTTGTCAGCATAGGGTAAAGGGTACCCAGTATGTCACATAGTCCAACTTTACTATTGCCGACTGGCCAAACTAAGAGATTCTCCACATGGGCCATTATACTAAAGGTAGAGGTAGGCATGGCCTCTAAAATGGCCCATAGCACTTATGCCAACTCATTTTCGGTGGATTTGATTTTTGTTTCTCGCCACAATTGCTTTCATGAATCGACTTCATCTATTGTATTACAATCTAGATCAACATGCCTAAGAGAGGGATGTTTTGAAAGGACTATTGGGACCAAGTACTAAACCAATTCCTTCGAAGAATTGTTTACTATTTTGTAAATACAATTTATCTCCAAAGGTAGTGGGTAAGTTATCTGAGAGGTAAATAAATATAGACATTCACCTTATTTTGTGCACAACATACTCATATCCACCGCGTTTGAGTTAATTAATGTATGTATCTTGCGAAGACGAAAGCGTATGTGAACTGCTTACCTCTCAAATCGATAAGATGTCCATCTTGATCAGTTAGATAAGTGCTCCTGTGGATGTAACAGTTGGGACAAAGCTGCAGATGGTGTTTTTTTGTGATTCATTGGCATAACTACCACCGATGATTTCACTGTTGACTTAAATTCTAAGTCTGTTTACAATCTGTTCACCTTCTATGTTATCTTGTTGTATGCGTAGGTTATTTTTTCTCACGCATCGTGTTGATGCTCTTGAAAGAATTAAAGTCTACTTGATAGTATTTTTTGGCTAAGTTAGAGTGGCTTTCAGAGAACTACTATTGGCACCAATGACAATTTTGACTTATGTTTGTTTAGTTGTAACTGTCGTTGGATTTCATTGGTGATGATGTCGATATCGTAAGAACCAGTGTTTAATGAAATGGTGATCCAACTCACATCTTCGTCCAGAGAATACTTGATGATGTTTTTTTTCTCTCATGACTGTTTGGGAAAGAGTTGTAAGTCTCAAGCATTAGTATAGCAATCTCATAACTTTTCCAGTCTTTCAAGATGATAGGTGTATCGTATCAAGTGGTGATCCGGCTACAATTGCTGACACGACAATTGTTTAGGGTCTGCATTGTCAGCAAAGCACTTACTACAGATACTTTTTTATATTTGAATGGGTTCCCACTAATGCACATACACACACATTTACACTCATCTCCCCTTTTCTACCCACACACTTTTTGGTTTCAATAAACGTTGCCCACTTAGCTATACGACTATACGACATCGATAGCAAACTTCTCTCGAGTCATTTATCTTATCCTTATATTCTTAATCCTACTTTTTCATCCATCTGATGTCATATTCCTTTGTGCGCTTATTACACCTATCTTTCCAGGGTGTAATATATATTCCAGATGTTGCTTCTGTCTCTAATTTAGATTCAGAGTCTTAATTTAAACTTTTATGAAAATCATCTAAACAATTTCTGCTCTTTTCTGGATGGCGAGATCAATGGTGATGTACCGATGTGGTTATGACCAACATCGATTGCACAGCTGAACAACACTCTTCTCTAGTGATATCACTACAGTATAAATATGATCATTATTCTTGGTCGGTATGAGCTGTTTGAAATAATTTTGTGAGAGATATGCGAAGTCGACATTGTTGTGCCGTCAACAAACAGAGTAATCTTTACACTTTTTTTGATTTCCCAACATCAAATCATCAAACACAATCCAGTTCGCGTGGTTCAGGTACATCTTTGTTTTGTTAAAAGAAATCAATACCATTGGACTGTTTCGGATATTGTAAATGCATACTGTTCACAATATCCGGTAGGAAAATAGGGACACTTATTTTTTTTTTTTTGGAGATGAGATTATATATGTCTTCTTTGGAAAACCTTTCGTTCAAACCAGTCCTCATGTGTTAGTAGATTGGTTCATGTAGTGATTTGCATATACATGTACATACAAACATAGTCCATCCAACCCAATCAAAGGAGTTGGTTATTTTTTATAGAGATGACATTATATGTGTCTTCTTTGATAAAAACGCCTAGTCTAAACCAGTCCTCAAGAGTTGTAAGATGGGTTGATACAGTGATTTTCATGTTCAAAAACATGTCCAACCAACCCGATTGAAAAAGTTAATTGTTCACTGCTTCTTGATTTCCAAATTATGAACCCACTGATTGATTTTTGTAGTAGAAAAGGGGGATTGTTTCTCTGTGTAGTATTTTCAAAAATGTAAATTAAATGATGATCTATTGCATGAACATACTCCATTCTAACCCCCACCCGCCTTGAACATGCTGATGAATTGGTCCGTGTTTTGACGGTAGTAGATTTTTGCAATCACAGGTACATACTACTACTAGATACATCACATCTACGGGATATTAGTTTACTGACGAGTATATTTGGTTATATTGACTATGCTTTTCTAATGTATGTATGGCGTCCATAGTTTCCTATGAATTCGTGTTTTGGATACCTTTAACTGTTATGCCTTTATTTTTATTTTTGGGGCACTTTATGGCTTGCTGTTCGGTGTGAGCCAAGGCTCCGTGTTGAAGGCCGTACTTTGACCTATAATTGTTTACCTTTTACAAATTGTGACTTGGATGGAGAGTTGTCCCATTGGCACTCATACCACATCTTCTTATTTCTGTTAACGTGTCTACTAGTTGTATGCACCTGTGGTGGCGTAAATCTACTGCAGTTAAATTACAAATAAATTAATCAGCTTTTTCGAGATATTCAGGATATTCAGGATAGTCTTCCTCTACCATGTCTACAAGCCTGCTAACTTTTACAGAATTTAGATGATTAAACTTTGGATTATTAAGTTCACCATATTTGACGTCTGATCTTCTTTCTTTAACTAATTCCTTTCTTTTCATTTTTATTATCATTATTTTTTATTTATAATTTGTGTTTCTTTAATACATATTTTTTTAATTTTGTAATGTTCATAAGCTAATGTATGACAAAGCAATCTTATTAATCTTAAGGCAAAGTGTACGTAATTGCACGCCTCTAGCGGAATTCAGGATAAAAAACGTGCGTCGTTAGTTACGCGGGTTATCTCCCCTACTCCAAGAAAGGAAAAATGGGCACATGAAAGAAAAATGACTTCGTGCGGTCTATCATGAATCCAAACAAGTATTCATGTGCTATCTCAAAACTTCAAAAAAATTATTAGAATGACTTCAATCAGAAATCTAGCTGAGTATCCTATTGTGAGTTAGTCTGACTTTATTACCACTGTTTTTGTTTTAGACACGCAGGAGCAGGTACACAATACGACTCGTGTTTTTTTCAACAGAAGGTAAAAACGCATAAACAACAAAATTATAACCAAATAAACAAATAAACCAGTGACAATTCTGCTTCTATTCTATCAAATTCATTAAAATCAAACCAGAATTGACCCCACAATATTTATTTGAAAAACCATTATAGTTTTGAATGAAATTCACAGTGTACTGTAGCGTAAAATTGTAGGTAACGTACTAACGAATAATTATATTGCATGTGAATTTGTGTGTTGAACAAGAAAGACGTTGGCATGTCCGTTTTTCTGCAATTGAAAATTTTATGATGTTTTATATTTTATTATTTATGTAAAAAGTATAAAAGATACTAAGGGGTAATCGACAACTAGTACAACATAATGAACATTTATAAGCCGAAGGCGAAGAAAAAGCCAACAAAAAAAAAAAAAACCCATCAGATTCCGTCCACAAAACATAACACACTCAGAAACTAAGAATTGAGCACTATTACATTTATCTCAGAATAAGTAAAATATATGTCATCCAAATCTCAGTTTTCAAGGTGCAGAAAATAAACAGGTGTCTTCTATTCCGTCCGCAATTTTTGGGGAAAGTAAAATCTAAATTTAGAACCATGGTTGAAACTGAAACTACACATGTATGATAAAAATAGAACGTGTTATTTTTTCTTTATCAAATTCCAATTTCGAATGGATAGCGACATATGTTTTCTTTTGTTGTGCTTTTGTGTATCATTCAGCAGTAGTATAAGGTAGGGGTGAAGAAAATAAGGTCTACAATGTCAGGGCTTTTTATAACCGACTATACGATATGGATTTTTCTCATTGTTGAAGGCCGTATTGTTGCCTATAATAATTGCTTACATCCACATCATTTAAGGTAGCTGTGGTGTCTAAATGTTGGACGATAAATTTTTCTTAAACTTCTGTAAAAGACTTCTGGGTCAATGTAATTTCAAATTTCAATATAAAAACTGGGGATCACGGACCTTGTTTTTTCGTAATAACACATTGAAATTAACGAAATTTGGGTTATTTTATATTGTTAATATAGGGGAAACTTAAGTTTTCCTTATTGCGGAAACATTAAACGATAGAATTGGCTAAAAATCGATGAGAAAATTGCTTTTCATTAATAACTCCGAAATATCAAATAAAAATAGGGGGTCACGGGCCTTATTTTCTTGAAAAAATCCCCAAAAATTTTAAATATTCTTTACGACACATAATTTTTTGATAGTTCAATCTTTAAATTTCAAGTTTTAGGTATTTTGTTGTATATTAAATGATACTTGGTAAAATATTTTTAAAACAAAAAAGTATTTTTGCAACATGATCAGAACGGACGCTCAGAAAAAGACACCCGATCTACCTTAAACTGTGGCAGATAGTTGTCTCATTTGCAATCATACCACATCTCCTTATTTTCATATTATATTAACAAAACTGCAATTCATTTGCATTATATACAGGGACAAGTTATATCAAAAACTCCGATCTGTTTTACTTTGCTAAAATTCATGTGCGGGTTCTTCTTTTGACCTTATTACAGCCATAAAAATTCTCAAGATAATATGCAGATACAGTTTTCTTATTTTTTGGGAGTCGTGCATGTGGATATTCAACAAATAATGGTACAAGAAATTATTTCCTTTTTTACTTAAAATCTCCAGCAAACATTATATTATGCTTTGTCGTGTAGTTAAAGAAAAGGGAAAGCGATCGAGACAGGAAATTTTTAAAATAAAATTGCAGAGTTGTGTCACGTGCATGTGTGTGAACCTGACAAATAAAATGGGTTTTGTGCGCAATACCTCGAATAGCGCCGGAAATGGTGAGGATGAAAAGATGCAGCAAATTATATACACTTTTTTAAAATAAGATTTTAAAAAAGACGTGTATACGCGATCCCAATATTATAACCGATTATTTAAATACGTATAGAATCATTCTGTCAACGCTGTGTTAACCGGGACAATTTCAAACTTGATATTTGATTCATAATTATTAGAACAATACAATATAAAAATAAGAAGATGTGTTATGATTGCCAATGAGACAACTCTCCACAAGAGTCCAAATGACACAGAAATTAACAACTATAGGTCACCGTACGGCCTTCAACAATGATCAAAGCCCATAGTCAGCTATAAATACAAGCATTTCAAAAAAGATGTGGAACCCTGTCTAATTAAGAAAAGATGGAGTTAAAGTCTATACAGTAACTTTCTTTCACTTGCAGTATATTTATTTGCCAATTTGCTTTTTTTTTGGCAGCAGAAATATCCTTAAAAAATACTCAGTTTATTTCCTTATCAATTGATTACGCTTGAGCGTTTGCAATAATTAGGAAAATGGGTTATAAATAATTCGTAAATATAAATCAACATGTAGACATCTTATACGTTCAGGTATTTCACATCCAATATTTTATGGTAATATTCTTTAGAAAGCACAAAATGTCGGCATTCACCTCAAAAGCTAACCAAAACTTTAAACAGACTTATTCGGAAAGGATATAGTTACGATACTGTTGTCAGGTCATTAAGGATTGCATATTTTGGTATTAATATTGATTCACTCATAGGGTCTTTGCATCGGAAATAAACACTATTATTCTAAAACCAGTTGTTGGCATGATACGGGTTATGTTCTTCTCATATATTTTATGATTGTATGATACTAAACCCCTAACGGGAGGGATTGTACTTGATTTTCATATGATGAAGACATAATCTTTCAATCAGTTTAATTGAGGTCTGGAGCTGGCATGTCAATAACTGCTAGTAGTCCTTTGTTAATTTATGTATCATTGTCTTTGTGTTTAGTTTCTTTTGTTACCTATTCTGACATCGGACTTGGGCTTCTTTTAAACTGAGTTATACTGTGCGTATTGCTATGTGTTTCTTTATTCTACATTGGCTAGAGGTATAGGGGAGGGTTGAGATCTCACAAAACATGTTTAACCCCGCCGCATTTTTGCGCCTGTCCCAAGTCAGGAGCCTCTGGCCTTTGTTAGTCTTGTATATTTTTTTAATTTTAGTTCATTTATATGTTTTGGAGGTTAGTGTGACGTCCATTTTCACTGAACTAGTACACAATTTTATTTAGGGGCCAGATGAGGACCACCTCCGGGTGCGGGATTTTCTCGCTGCGTTGAAGACCCATTGGTGGCCTTCGGCTGTTGTCTGCTCTTTGGTCGGATTGTTGTCTCTTTGACATATTCCCCATTTCCATTCTCAATATTATACACACTCACGATTTTGTTTCGACACTGTACGGTATAATAGCGTTATAGAGTTATATCTATAAAAAAAAAAAAAAAATAGTAGAAATTGTGATGACGTTACAGTAGACATCAATAACGTCGCCGAATGTTTTTTATTCTTTCCGCTAAAAATCAAACTTCCACAGGATTTAGCTTGAAAACTAGCACGGTTGCTAAGGACTTTCTTTGCACCAATGGGTTCGTCGTTCATTTTTGAATCGCATATCGATTTTTAAAAAAATTCTGTGGACCAACGAATTAGAAAATCTTGATAAAGTAAAAATATCTGCCGATTTTTATGATTTTCCCTATATATCCTTTGTATTTTTGGCGTATCATGCTGTTAATTTCAACAGCTTGTATCTGAAAAACGAAAACGGTTACCCCCTTTTTTTATTTTATTGTCTGATGTATTTTTACAAGCAGAATCCACATGTAAAATTAAAAAAAATTCTGTGGAGTAGTTAATTACGTACACTTCGCCTTAATAAGATATTGTGAGGATGACTCTTAATAATATTTATTGATTTGCTGTGATTCTAAACATCGTTTCTATTCTTCAAAAGTTATAGTTTTCTAAACACCTATTAGCTTTCTTCGTAATTTCACCATGTACTATGTGGGTGTACATTTTTGTCCCATAAACCAACAAACTCGGTCATTATTTTACCAGCACTTTTATATTTAAAAATGTCAATTACCGTTTTGTTATCACCAAGTCCTGATAAATAGTTATTTGAATATTTAGAAATATCGAATTTGTATTGAACATATTGGAATATATCCTTGTAAACATCACCCCTTTGAATATCATGACTAAACTATCTGTATCGGTAAAAAAAAAGCTTAACATTGTTTTCATATAATTTGCGTATAATTTTGTAATGACATTGATACATTAATGTTTTTGAAAGATCTAAAAATGCAGTCCAAAGTAAAAGAGGAAAATCCAGAAATGTCCTCTTTGCGTAATTAAATATGCAAAATTCATGAATGTATCAAAAATTACCAAGTACAAAGAAACGGCTTTTGATAACTTCAATGGTTAGAAGACATTTTAAAAAAATTAAAAACTTGCGTAAAACTATGAGAATACTTTACGACACAAATTTCTTCTCTCAGACCTTAGAAGAAGTACATAGAGAGGTCAGTTTAATGGAAGAATTTTCTATTATTCGAGAAAAAAAATAAAATCATTGCAGCAGTTTGTTCATTGAAAGAGATTTCTTTTATCAGACTTATGCCTAAAAAATAATACTATGGCAGTTAGTTCGTTGGAAGAAATTTCTTCTATCAAACGTAACATGAATTACGTCGAGCTGATCGCTCGATGGAAGAAACTTCTTCAATCATATTTAAACCTGAAATGAAATATTCAATCCAAGCCGATAGTTCGTTGGAAGAAATTTCTGCTATTAAACCTACAATTAGATCTAAAATGAAACACATGTAGTTATTTGTTCGTTGGAAAAATTTCTTTATCAAACCTGACCTAAAATGTAATATTTGTGGCAGTTAGTAAGTCGTTAGAAATTTCTTCTATCAAACTTCAATGGAATATTTGAAGCAGTTAGTTCGTTGGAAAACAGTTTTTATATCAGAAATAGGCCTAAAATGAAATATTTGTGGCAGTTAGTAAGTTGGAGAAATGTCTTCTATCAGACCTACATGTAGATCTAATATGAAAAACATATAGCTGTTAGAAAATGGGAAGAAATTTCTTCCAACAAACTATCAGACCTAAAATATAAAATATTAATTAGAATATTTGGAGCACTTCGTTAGTTGGAAACATTTCTAGCCTTAAAACAAGTTAGATCATTGGTAGAAATTCTATCAATTATGAAAGCAAATAACGTGACTGTGAGTAACACAATAATACTCCAGAACTGGTCAGATGTATCTGTATGCCAATTTATCTTGAAATCACATGAATTTACTTGACATTTTGGCATCAAACAGCATACATAAAGAAGTGTAGTTGAACATAATTAGGTATGGTATTTTTTTGTCCTATTTTGGGGAAGGGTATTTTCGACTCACATAACTTTAAACTTTAAGAAACAAAAAACTGTTTGACAAGCAAATAATTCATTTAAAAAGGCATCCCACCTTTGCACAGACAGAATATGAATGATCGTTGCGTTCAAAGGATATGTTCACTTTACATTCTCTAATTTCAAAAACAAAACATGTTCAAAAGAACATATAATTGCATTACCTGTTCTCAAAGGCACTCAAAATGTTAAAGCGTTAAAATACAATATTGTTATGAGGAAGTTAATGTATACATGAACGCATGCTGATTAATCAATTTAAGTAATAACAGCTGTATACAAAAATTGAAAATATTTACATCATTTGTTGCAAAAATCAAATGAGCATGTCTTTCTACACGTTTAAAATCACTGTGCATGTACATGTTCATAATGTCCGTAATCAATGAGGTTGTTTAACAATTTGAATTTTGTTTATAAATACGGAATTTTCCTCCTGATATACAATGTAGGGTCCCAAAAGGGTTAATTCCTACAATTCACATCGGTCAGTTTTATTGATTAGGACAATTGCATGTAACGCTTTGTATTAGCAGTATGATTAAAATGAGAGTTAGATTCAGGCCAATAAGACAGCAACCCATATTTAATTATATTTGAAAAAAAAAACAATTTACCACTTTACTTCCAATAGAATTATATTTTTTTTTTGGAATGAATGTCGCATTTATTAATTTGTTTCCAAATATTAAATACTCAACCAAGAGCAATAATAAACTTTTAAAATTGTAGTTTTAAACCATTTTTAAGCATGTATTATAAATTAGATTTTCATCGATTTTTAGATGGTGGTAAAGATTAGAAAACTGTTTGAAAATAGCTCTAGTATATAAAAACATTCCGGAGTTACATTGTAACCTTACTTTATCTAATATCTTCTTCAATAATATCTAGATGACTTATGCAATATCTGTAAATACAAATGTATATATTTTATTTAATTTACATAATCAAATACATTGTTCATGTGCATGAACTGTCCTACATGTAGCTAAATGAGATCTGTGTAGTTTCTAAAGTAGCCGGTGTCTAATACATATATTGGTGGATGACAAAATGTTTACCACATAAACGCCATTGCTGCAATTCAATATAGTTATCAAGAAGTTTTAAAATGTATTCAAGCTACTATTCATGTGAGAAATATGATATACGGGTAACATAATTACTACCACAGATGGATGTCAGTAAATATCATGTACATCATAGAGCACAGTTCAGGGCCGTAACTACATTGAGGCAAATGCCTCCTGTTGGAAATTAAAAAAAAAAGTTGAAACAAAAGCTTGTCTTCATATCAGATTGTTTTCACGGCGAGTGTCTTGCAAGAATCAAGTTCTGTTCATCCTCGAACGTCGACCCTGTTTTTTCGGGATCCAAGTTTCTCATTTATTTTTAGTTTTCAATGTTGATTGTCTATATTGTTTGTCGTTATGTGTCTTATCTGTTCTCCAGGTTTGTCTTTTGTTCATTGATTGCCCTTCTTTATGACTATTGTCTTAGTGTTGAATTTCATTTGTAAATTAGTAATTTTGTTTTATACTTAAGTTTTATTATATTTAAGGACCTTTTGTCTGATTTTAAAAACTACTTTAAATCGTTAAAATATGTATCGGTAAGTCTATGAAAAGGTATGTACTCTGCAACATTGATAATAAAAAAATAAAAAATATTGAAAAAGCATAGTCGAAGTGGTCGGTAATGACGGGTGAACGTTTGTGTGGTTTGGCAATGTTACATGTCCAGATATTGTTGGAGAAAATGTTTTGAGAAGATACGAAGCTACCGAACATAGAAACATTGGTCGCTTTTTCAAGGAAAATTAAAACTTTATATTAAAGAATACAAAACTGACTCTCTTTTCTGTTTAACTAAAAAGCTGACATAGGTTAAAATTAAAGTGAGACAACCAATCTCCCGGAATCAAATCATTTAAAAAGAAAAATAATGTATTGTCATATGACCTTTTACATTGAAGGGCGTAAACTTGCATTAAGCCGTTTTCAGGCCCTTAAATAGAAAAGGGATATTGAGTAAATGTGCATTGGACAAAATCGCGCACAATACATAGAAAAACAAACAATTATCAATGAACAGGGCTTTTATTCCTGTTCTTCATCTTGATAGTCGCCGGAGAGTCTTCAACAATGAACGAATCATTCATACCCTACAACAAGGTCAAGACGGCCCCTAGCGTCGACTTAAGCGGTACTTAAAGTAGCTATTAATAAATTTTAGAGTCACAAAAAATTACACCAAAGTCTAAACACAATACAAGACCAGAACAGACAGAGCCGACATTAATCAGCCAGTATACATATTAAAACAGCACAAAAATGTAGCAATGAGGTCTTAAGAACAGTTTTCCTTGGTCTACCCTGAGTGTACCCTTTCTATCCCAGTTAGGAACATCATCAAGTTGTAATTGAAATGTGTTATAAAAACTGAATTCACATATAGTTATATCAATGATAATCAGTCCCCCTCTTAACTTAATTTGAAAAAAAAACATAATTGACAGGTATAATACGTTTTTCCTGCAAGCCGAAACTCAATAACAAAAAAAGGCAAAAGAACAGCAGCCACACACTTAACTATGTGAATTACGATTTTTGCTTTATCCTACATATCGGTCTTTTGATGTTGTCCCCAAAAACTAAAAGTCTTACACTGAATCTATATATTTTGTTTTGAGACCAGAATATTGTCGAAAAATAATTAAAACAAAATTTGCGTTTTAGATTAAGAAAGGTTCCGGGAAACGCTCAGAATGCACGATTTTGCGTCATTTTTTCCAGAGCTTCTGGGGGCCTTTAGTGGCCCCCAAACCCTTCGCTGAAAATGTTTTATATATTTTTACTCACTTTTAAAAGAGGCTAGTTACGACCCTGAGCACAACACCCAGTGCCGTGCCTTTGATATTTTACTGTGAACTACAGGGTACTCAGTGGGTAATATTCTTAGTACTTTAATTATGTGACGTGATTACGAGTATCTATTAAGATAAAAAAAGGAATTAATTTCAGTTAGTGGTCGAAATAAATGATAACATTATAACACCTGTTTTTATAGGGATATTCCAAATTCAGATTTTGCCGAAATTATCACAAGATGTCCTTGAACCTTTAATACACGAATGTAGTTTTGTAACATTTACTCCCAAATAACACTTTAACGTAATAATGGACACACAGCGCTACAATCTTTTTAAAGATTTTGTTCTAAGAGGGAAGTTACTTAACAAATCCTGAATTTGAGACTCGTATGATACCACGAGACAGGATGTTTATCTATAGTATTCCAGGTAATTTTTCCAAATTTTATTGATTAACGGATAAATTTCTGTTTTGAACTTAACATATAGCTACAGTCTAAGTTTTAAGTTTTTAGACGTCAATTACACTTTGTGAGTCTTCATGAAATTTGGTGAAACTCCGAGAAAAGCTTCTTCATGAAAAATATAGACTCTTGGGTAAATTTTTTAAGTTAAAGACATTAATAACTTTCGAAAACATTCATGGAGTTTTTGATTTGAAGAAATTTCTTCCAACGAACTAACTTCTCCATGTACTTAATGTAAGGTCTATGTCTGATCGAGGAAATTTCTTCAAAATAATTTATAGATATGTGCTTTTTATTTTAGTGGGATTGAAAGCTTGTCCATATCTTCAACTCATATGAATACCTGGGTGGGAAAGTGCACCTGAAGACTTCACTGGCCACCCAAAGTCTGAGTTACCTATCAATTATGGGTATGGGCACATTTTTCAGTCTTTGTGAACAGTTCCCTACGGCAAAGTTTTTACCCACACCTAGTGGGATTGAAAGCTTGTCCCAGGCCCTTCTATTCATGGAAATGCCCGGGTGGGAAAGTGCACCGGAAGCTCACAACAACATACCAAATTTTCATTTTTCAGCACAGGGGTGGTGGCAGGAATCGCTATCCTCCCGTTTCCCTACGGCAAAGTTCTTGACCACAGGTGGTTAGTTTGAAAGCTATTATCCATATCTTCAACTCATATGAATACCTGGGTGGGAAAGTGCACCTGAAGACTTCACTGGCCACCCAAAGTCTGAGTTACCTATCAATTATGGGTATGGGCACATTTTTCAGTCTTTGTGTACAGTTCCCTACGGCAAAGTTTTTACCCACACCTAGTGGGATTGAAAGCTTGTCCCAGGCCCTTCTATTCATGGAAATGCCCGGGTGGGAAAGTGCACCGGAAGCTCACAACAACATACCAAATTTTCATTTTTCAGCACAGGGGTGGTGGCAGGAATCGCTATCCTCCCGTTTCCCTACGGCAAAGTTCTTGACCACAGGTGGTTAGTTTGAAAGCTATTATCCATATCTTCAACTCATATGAATACCTGGGTGGGAAAGTGCACCTGAAGACTTCACTGGCCACCCAAAGTCTGAGTTACCTATCAATTATGGGTATGGGCACATTTTTCAGTCTTTGTGTACAGTTCCCTACGGCAAAGTTTTTACCCACACCTAGTGGGATTGAAAGCTTGTCCCAGGCCCTTCTATTCATGGAAATGCCCGGGTGGGAAAGTGCACCGGAAGCTCACAACAACATACCAAATTTTCATTTTTCAGCACAGGGGTGGTGGCAGGAATCGCTATCCTCCCGTTTCCCTACGGCAAAGTTCTTGACCACAGGTGGTTAGTTTGAAAGCTATTATCCATATCTTCAACTCATATGAATACCTGGGTGGGAAAGTGCACCTGAAGACTTCACTGGCCACCCAAAGTCTGAGTTACCTATCAATTATGGGTATGGGCACATTTTTCAGTCTTTGTGTACAGTTCCCTACGGCAAAGTTTTTACCCACACCTAGTGGGATTGAAAGCTTGTCCCAGGCCCTTCTATTCATGGAAATGCCCGGGTGGGAAAGTGCACCGGAAGCTCACAACAACATACCAAATTTTCATTTTTCAGCACAGGGGTGGTGGCAGGAATCGCTATCCTCCCGTTTCCCTACGGCAAAGTTCTTGACCACAGGTGGTTAGTTTGAAAGCTATTATCCATATCTTCAACTCATATGAATACCTGGGTGGGAAAGTGCACCTGAAGACTTCACTGGCCACCCAAAGTCTGAGTTACCTATCAATTATGGGTATGGGCACATTTTTCAGTCTTTGTGTACAGTTCCCTACGGCAAAGTTTTTACCCACACCTAGTGGGATTGAAAGCTTGTCCCAGGCCCTTCTATTCATGGAAATGCCCGGGTGGGAAAGTGCACCGGAAGCTCACAACAACATACCAAATTTTCATTTTTCAGCACAGGGGTGGTGGCAGGAATCGCTATCCTCCCGTTTCCCTACGGCAAAGTTCTTGACCACAGGTGGTTAGTTTGAAAGCTATTATCCATATCTTCAACTCATATGAATACCTGGGTGGGAAAGTGCACCTGAAGACTTCACTGGCCACCCAAAGTCTGAGTTACCTATCAATTATGGGTATGGGCACATTTTTCAGTCTTTGTGTACAGTTCCCTACGGCAAAGTTTTTACCCACACCTAGTGGGATTGAAAGCTTGTCCCAGGCCCTTCTATTCATGGAAATGCCCGGGTGGGAAAGTGCACCGGAAGCTCACAACAACATACCAAATTTTCATTTTTCAGCACAGGGGTGGTGGCAGGAATCGCTATCCTCCCGTTTCCCTACGGCAAAGTCCTTGACCACAGGTGGTTAGTTTGAAAGCTATTATCCATATCTTCAACTCATATGAATACCTGGGTGGGAAAGTGCACCTGAAGACTTCACTGGCCACCCAAAGTCTGAGTTACCTATCAATTATGGGTATGGGCACATTTTTCAGTCTTTGTGTACAGTTCCCTACGGCAAAGTTTTTACCCACACCTAGTGGGATTGAAAGCTTGTCCCAGGCCCTTCTATTCATGGAAATGCCCGGGTGGGAAAGTGCACCGGAAGCTCACAACAACATACCAAATTTTCATTTTTCAGCACAGGGGTGGTGGCAGGAATCGCTATCCTCCCGTTTCCCTACGGCAAAGTTCTTGACCACAGGTGGTTAGTTTGAAAGCTATTATCCATATCTTCAACTCATATGAATACCTGGGTGGGAAAGTGCACCTGAAGACTTCACTGGCCACCCAAAGTCTGAGTTACCTATCAATTATGGGTATGGGCACATTTTTCAGTCTTTGTGTACAGTTCCCTACGGCAAAGTTTTTACCCACACCTAGTGGGATTGAAAGCTTGTCCCAGGCCCTTCTATTCATGGAAATGCCCGGGTGGGAAAGTGCACCGGAAGCTCACAACAACATACCAAATTTTCATTTTTCAGCACAGGGGTGGTGGCAGGAATCGCTATCCTCCCGTTTCCCTACGGCAAAGTTCTTGACCACAGGTGGTTAGTTTGAAAGCTATTATCCATATCTTCAACTCATATGAATACCTGGGTGGGAAAGTGCACCTGAAAACTTCACTGGCCACCCAAAGTCTGAGTTACCTATCAATTATGGGTATGGGCACATTTTTCAGTCTTTGTGTACAGTTCCCTACGGCAAAGTTTTTACCCACACCTAGTGGGATTGAAAGCTTGTCCCAGGCCCTTCTATTCATGGAAATGCCCGGGTGGGAAAGTGCACCGGAAGCTCACAACAACATACCAAATTTTCATTTTTCAGCACAGGGGTGGTGGCAGGAATCGCTATCCTCCCGTTTCCCTACGGCAAAGTTCTTGACCACAGGTGGTTAGTTTGAAAGCTTTTATCCATATCTTCAACTCATATGAATACCTGGGTGGGAAAGTGCACCTGAAGACTTCACTGGCCACCCAAAGTCTGAGTTACCTATCAATTATGGGTATGGGCACATTTTTCAGTCTTTGTGTACAGTTCCCTACGGCAAAGTTTTTACCCACACCTAGTGGGATTGAAAGCTTGTCCCAGGCCCTTCTATTCATGGAAATGCCCGGGTGGGAAAGTGCACCGGAAGCTCACAACAACATACCAAATTTTCATTTTTCAGCACAGGGGTGGTGGCAGGAATCGCTATCCTCCCGTTTCCCTACGGCAAAGTTCTTGACCACAGGTGGTTAGTTTGAAAGCTATTATCCATATCTTCAACTCATATGAATACCTGGGTGGGAAAGTGCACCTGAAGACTTCACTGGCCACCCAAAGTCTGAGTTACCTATCAATTATGGGTATGGGCACATTTTTCAGTCTTTGTGTACAGTTCCCTACGGCAAAGTTTTTACCCACACCTAGTGGGATTGAAAGCTTGTCCCAGGCCCTTCTATTCATGGAAATGCCCGGGTGGGAAAGTGCACCGGAAGCTCACAACAACATACCAAATTTTCATTTTTCAGCACAGGGGTGGTGGCAGGAATCGCTATCCTCCCGTTTCCCTACGGCAAAGTTCTTGACCACAGGTGGTTAGTTTGAAAGCTATTATCCATATCTTCAACTCATATGAATACCTGGGTGGGAAAGTGCACCTGAAGACTTCACTGGCCACCCAAAGTCTGAGTTACCTATCAATTATGGGTATGGGCACATTTTTCAGTCTTTGTGTACAGTTCCCTACGGCAAAGTTTTTACCCACACCTAGTGGGATTGAAAGCTTGTCCCAGGCCCTTCTATTCATGGAAATGCCCGGGTGGGAAAGTGCACCGGAAGCTCACAACAACATACCAAATTTTCATTTTTCAGCACAGGGGTGGTGGCAGGAATCGCTATCCTCCCGTTTCCCTACGGCAAAGTTCTTGACCACAGGTGGTTAGTTTGAAAGCTATTATCCATATCTTCAACTCATATGAAAACCTGGGTGGGAAAGTGCACCTGAAGACTTCACTGGCCACCCAAAGTCTGAGTTACCTATCAATTATGGGTATGGGCACATTTTTCAGTCTTTGTGTACAGTTCCCTACGGCAAAGTTTTTACCCACACCTAGTGGGATTGAAAGCTTGTCCCAGGCCCTTCTATTCATGGAAATGCCCGGGTGGGAAAGTGCACCGGAAGCTCACAACAACATACCAAATTTTCATTTTTCAGCACAGGGGTGGTGGCAGGAATCGCTATCCTCCCGTTTCCCTACGGCAAAGTTCTTGACCACAGGTGGTTAGTTTGAAAGCTATTATCCATATCTTCAACTCATATGAATACCTGGGTGGGAAAGTGCACCTGAAGACTTCACTGGCCACCCAAAGTCTGAGTTACCTATCAATTATGGGTATGGGCACATTTTTCAGTCTTTGTGTACAGTTCCCTACGGCAAAGTTTTTACCCACACCTAGTGGGATTGAAAGCTTGTCCCAGGCCCTTCTATTCATGGAAATGCCCGGGTGGGAAAGTGCACCGGAAGCTCACAACAACATACCAAATTTTCATTTTTCAGCACAGGGGTGGTGGCAGGAATCGCTATCCTCCCGTTTCCCTACGGCAAAGTTCTAGACCACAGGTGGTTAGTTTGAAAGCTATTATCCATATCTTCAACTCATATGAATACCTGGGTGGGAAAGTGCACCTGAAGACTTCACTGGCCACCCAAAGTCTGAGTTACCTATCAATTATGGGTATGGGCACATTTTTCAGTCTTTGTGTACAGTTCCCTACGGCAAAGTTTTTACCCACACCTAGTGGGATTGAAAGCTTGTCCCAGGCCCTTCTATTCATGGAAATGCCCGGGTGGGAAAGTGCACCGGAAGCTCACAACAACATACCAAATTTTCATTTTTCAGCACAGGGGTGGTGGCAGGAATCGCTATCCTCCCGTTTCCCTACGGCAAAGTTCTTGACCACAGGTGGTTAGTTTGAAAGCTATTATCCATATCTTCAACTCATATGAATACCTGGGTGGGAAAGTGCACCTGAAGACTTCACTGGCCACCCAAAGTCTGAGTTACCTATCAATTATGGGTATGGGCACATTTTTCAGTCTTTGTGTACAGTTCCCTACGGCAAAGTTTTTACCCACACCTAGTGGGATTGAAAGCTTGTCCCAGGCCCTTCTATTCATGGAAATGCCCGGGTGGGAAAGTGCACCGGAAGCTCACAACAACATACCAAATTTTCATTTTTCAGCACAGGGGTGGTGGCAGGAATCGCTATCCTCCCGTTTCCCTACGGCAAAGTTCTTGACCACAGGTGGTTAGTTTGAAAGCTATTATCCATATCTTCAACTCATATGAATACCTGGGTGGGAAAGTGCACCTGAAGACTTCACTGGCCACCCAAAGTCTGAGTTACCTATCAATTATGGGTATGGGCACATTTTTCAGTCTTTGTGTACAGTTCCCTACGGCAAAGTTTTTACCCACACCTAGTGGGATTGAAAGCTTGTCCCAGGCCCTTCTATTCATGGAAATGCCCGGGTGGGAAAGTGCACCGGAAGCTCACAACAACATACCAAATTTTCATTTTTCAGCACAGGGGTGGTGGCAGGAATCGCTATCCTCCCGTTTCCCTACGGCAAAGTTCTTGACCACAGGTGGTTAGTTTGAAAGCTATTATCCATATCTTCAACTCATATGAATACCTGGGTGGGAAAGTGCACCTGAAGACTTCACTGGCCACCCAAAGTCTGAGTTACCTATCAATTATGGGTATGGGCACATTTTTCAGTCTTTGTGTACAGTTCCCTACGGCAAAGTTTTTACCCACACCTAGTGGGATTGAAAGCTTGTCCCAGGCCCTTCTATTCATGGAAATGCCCGGGTGGGAAAGTGCACCGGAAGCTCACAACAACATACCAAATTTTCATTTTTCAGCACAGGGGTGGTGGCAGGAATCGCTATCCTCCCGTTTCCCTACGGCAAAGTTCTTGACCACAGGTGGTTAGTTTGAAAGCTATTATCCATATCTTCAACTCATATGAATACCTGGGTGGGAAAGTGCACCTGAAGACTTCACTGGCCACCCAAAGTCTGAGTTACCTATCAATTATGGGTATGGGCACATTTTTCAGTCTTTGTGTACAGTTCCCTACGGCAAAGTTTTTACCCACACCTAGTGGGATTGAAAGCTTGTCCCAGGCCCTTCTATTCATGGAAATGCCCGGGTGGGAAAGTGCACCGGAAGCTCACAACAACATACCAAATTTTCATTTTTCAGCACAGGGGTGGTGGCAGGAATCGCTATCCTCCCGTTTCCCTACGGCAAAGTTCTTGACCACAGGTGGTTAGTTTGAAAGCTATTATCCATATCTTCAACTCATATGAATACCTGGGTGGGAAAGTGCACCTGAAGACTTCACTGGCCACCCAAAGTCTGAGTTACCTATCAATTATGGGTATGGGCACATTTTTCAGTCTTTGTGTACAGTTCCCTACGGCAAAGTTTTTACCCACACCTAGTGGGATTGAAAGCTTGTCCCAGGCCCTTCTATTCATGGAAATGCCCGGGTGGGAAAGTGCACCGGAAGCTCACAACAACATACCAAATTTTCATTTTTCAGCACAGGGGTGGTGGCAGGAATCGCTATCCTCCCGTTTCCCTACGGCAAAGTTCTTGACCACAGGTGGTTAGTTTGAAAGCTATTATCCATATCTTCAACTCATATGAATACCTGGGTGGGAAAGTGCACCTGAAGACTTCACTGGCCACCCAAAGTCTGAGTTACCTATCAATTATGGGTATGGGCACATTTTTCAGTCTTTGTGTACAGTTCCCTACGGCAAAGTTTTTACCCACACCTAGTGGGATTGAAAGCTTGTCCCAGGCCCTTCTATTCATGGAAATGCCCGGGTGGGAAAGTGCACCGGAAGCTCACAACAACATACCAAATTTTCATTTTTCAGCACAGGGGTGGTGGCAGGAATCGCTATCCTCCCGTTTCCCTACGGCAAAGTTCTTGACCACAGGTGGTTAGTTTGAAAGCTATTATCCATATCTTCAACTCATATGAATACCTGGGTGGGAAAGTGCACCTGAAGACTTCACTGGCCACCCAAAGTCTGAGTTACCTATCAATTATGGGTATGGGCACATTTTTCAGTCTTTGTGTACAGTTCCCTACGGCAAAGTTTTTACCCACACCTAGTGGGATTGAAAGCTTGTCCCAGGCCCTTCTATTCATGGAAATGCCCGGGTGGGAAAGTGCACCGGAAGCTCACAACAACATACCAAATTTTCATTTTTCAGCACAGGGGTGGTGGCAGGAATCGCTATCCTCCCGTTTCCCTACGGCAAAGTTCTTGACCACAGGTGGTTAGTTTGAAAGCTATTATCCATATCTTCAACTCATATGAATACCTGGGTGGGAAAGTGCACCTGAAGACTTCACTGGCCACCCAAAGTCTGAGTTACCTATCAATTATGGGTATGGGCACATTTTTCAGTCTTTGTGTACAGTTCCCTACGGCAAAGTTTTTACCCACACCTAGTGGGATTGAAAGCTTGTCCCAGGCCCTTCTATTCATGGAAATGCCCGGGTGGGAAAGTGCACCGGAAGCTCACAACAACATACCAAATTTTCATTTTTCAGCACAGGGGTGGTGGCAGGAATCGCTATCCTCCCGTTTCCCTACGGCAAAGTTCTTGACCACAGGTGGTTAGTTTGAAAGCTATTATCCATATCTTCAACTCATATGAATACCTGGGTGGGAAAGTGCACCTGAAGACTTCACTGGCCACCCAAAGTCTGAGTTACCTATCAATTATGGGTATGGGCACATTTTTCAGTCTTTGTGTACAGTTCCCTACGGCAAAGTTTTTACCCACACCTAGTGGGATTGAAAGCTTGTCCCAGGCCCTTCTATTCATGGAAATGCCCGGGTGGGAAAGTGCACCGGAAGCTCACAACAACATACCAAATTTTCATTTTTCAGCACAGGGGTGGTGGCAGGAATCGCTATCCTCCCGTTTCCCTACGGCAAAGTTCTTGACCACAGGTGGTTAGTTTGAAAGCTATTATCCATATCTTCAACTCATATGAATACCTGGGTGGGAAAGTGCACCTGAAGACTTCACTGGCCACCCAAAGTCTGAGTTACCTATCAATTATGGGTATGGGCACATTTTTCAGTCTTTGTGTACAGTTCCCTACGGCAAAGTTTTTACCCACACCTAGTGGGATTGAAAGCTTGTCCCAGGCCCTTCTATTCATGGAAATGCCCGGGTGGGAAAGTGCACCCCCGTCCGGCCCTTTTACCCAGTATGGTAAAAATAATAACCATTGTCCTAACTTCAAATTATATGACAGTTATTCAATGGCAAAATATACATTATCATTACTTCTCCTGGAAAAAAATCAGCATAACAGTACCGATATTTGTTGACTGGTTCCCGGAAATTTGGAAGTACAAAAACAGGTACTGAGCAAAATCTGAGCAACAGGGCAAATATTCCCTGCTTTATAATTTCTTTTTTTTATCATTCAAAAGAGACTTTCAACAAGGGTCCTATAGTGATCCCAAGTGATTAAACTTTCATTTATACCAAAATAAACCAAATATTTCACTTATTGACAAAGTTTTGGCTATATGCGTAGGAACTATTTTGTTTGAAATATGTACTACTTTCTTGTATGTTCTTTTTGACCGGGCCGATATAGTAATTCTTTACCTAAAGGGATTTTAAGGAAATACACGATATTTGAGGATGCCGAGAGTATAGAAAGCCGTTATATGATTTTTCTACCGCATATAGCGTCTTTCTTGTTCAGTTTAACTTTTTATTTTTCTCACCGTAAATTGACATCTGCACTAATGTACTAAGATTGTTTTATTCTGTTCTACAATACTTAATACACCTCTGAATCTTGAGACTTGGTTTAGCCGTTATGTACTAAGATTGCCTTTTATTAATTCATCTATACTATATGTAGTTATTGTTACACGTTAAAAATCTTAGTTTAAAGTATCGCAAACAAATAACATTCCAGATACTTTTGGTTTTTTTTAACTTGTTTTTTTTTTTTTTATTGTTTTTTTTTCATTCATTTTTTGCAAGGAACGAAGATCTCGATTTTATATCAATGTATAATGCCATGCAATATAAAATCTTCAAATACTGAATTACTGATTTAGAGCATAAGCCTTGAGCAAGCACGCTACTCACGTTAACTGTTAGAAAGATTGAAATCCAAAGTAAAACTTAAACAAACTTAATTACTTTTTCCTTTCTAAAAAGGATATGTATTTATTATTCCGTCCCCTATTTATTGCAAATGTAGACATACGTGGTCCATTAAACATTTAAAAGCGATATATTACGTATTTCGTATTAGTAGAACGTTGTAGTATAATGTCAATTTGTGATTTTCAGACATATCTCTGAATGATTCTCTAACGTGTTGATGCTCACTGTTAAGTTTAGTGGTCGATAGAATTGGTCGCTAGCTTGATTGGTCGCTGGAATTGGTCGCTAGCTTGAGTCTGGTCCCATTGGGCTGGTGTAACAGCTGCTAGCCGATCTGGTAGGAAAAATCTTAATTTGGATAGGCTAGGAGTACAAATTAAATGGATAACAAAATCAGGAATGAAATGGAAAAATCTGGATTCATCTTTTGAAAATGAAATAAAAAAGTGGCCAGCCCCATATTATATCTTTATACATCTAGGTGCAAATGATTTAGTGCTTATGAAGTCAAAAGAATTAATCAAGAACATCAAATGCTCAATTTTAAGAATAAAAGTTTTCGCACCTGACATTAAAATCATATGGTCAGATATTTTACCAAGGCCCTATTGGCATGGAACATTAAGGCCAAAGTTAGTTGAAATAGCCAGAAAAAGAGTAAACTGTGCTGTAAGATCGTTTATGAAGAAAGAAGGTCAATACATGTTAAGGTATCCAGCTATCAAAGCCATTGCGTCTAATTTATTTAGACATGACGGCACACACCTGTCACAAGTTGGTATTGGTATCTTCTTGAATAACATTCAGGCAGCTATTGAAACATTCGTACTCGGTGTTGCTAAGGTTTTCCTACCAGATAAATGAGCGCAGAGAATGTTTGGCGGTGAATGGGAAATATTGAGACCCCCATTCATTTGGCGGTTCAGTGAGACAATAAACGGACTTAGAACCGCCCCCCTTTGGCACACATCTCTACCCTACCGGCTCTATAGTGGAGGGTATTAAATAGTTTCCTAGGGTACACTCTTGTCATCGAGAGGAATCCCCTCCACTTCTGGTATCAGAAGGGAGGTGTCATCACCGCAGTACACGTAATTCAGGTTGTTTGCATATAAAAAATCGGAAAGACTGTTGTTTTGCAGAGGTTTGTGTAAACAGAGGGGGTTCTTCGCCAGTCCACTCTTGCACGTAGGAGGGATATTTTGACGCTTATGTTATCATAGGGTCCCCGATATGCTCTTTTCAATCCTTTGGCTATCGGGTTGTTTGTCTCCATGGAACTGGTAAAACATTTTATCTGCGGCCTATCAAATATCCACACATACATATTTTTGTACATATACTTGTTGTTTATTAGTAATAAATATTCTGTATTCTTTCTACACTTTGTATTGTTGGTTTTTCAGCGCAGTGGTCCGTTTATTAACATAACAACTAACTTCAACAGAAAAAAGAAATAACAAAACATTGTCCAATTTAAGACAAAAGTGTTTGATTTGTCCTACGCTTCAGAATTTTGAACTGGCCGTGCATTCACTGATTATTGACATTGTTGCATGGTTGGTTTTGTGTTTTGCACATTTACACATTCAAGTTGGGAACTTGAAGATTGGCATCGTAGATGATGGAGTTCATCCTGCTGTTCATTTTTGTCTATGAGGAGAAAGTGGGTTGCCGATCGGAAATTGGAACATTCACAGACGGAGCAATACGTCATTTAGTCCAGCGGATATAAGAATAATTGATCACTTTTAGGTAAAAGCATGAAACTTGGCATAATGAAAATTTAAGGGGTATAAAAAAAATTTAGATATGGAGACACGAAAAAAAAAAATCCAAAATGGCCGCCAAACTAAAGATGGCCGATATAAGGTACTGGGAATACAACATCATACATTTGATGATGTCTACCATTATCCAAGAGTTCAGTAGATATCACAAATTTAAGGAAATACATTTAAGATATGCCAATGATTATGTTTTCATCTTTATAAATACATAATTAATCAAAATGGCGTCCAAATTTAAACTGGCACCGTCAAAAATGTCAGAGTTTGATGGTATTTATATATACACACTATCAATGTGGTATAGAAAGTTAACAAATTTGTGAAACTGATCATGTGATGTAGACACAGGCCTATAATGTATTAATTATACCAGGGGTCATAGATCATGTTTTCAAAATGGCGGCAACATTCAAAACGGCGCCGTCAAAAATGTCAAAATTTGACGTTTATTTTGTTTGTAATAATGTGGTATAAAATTATACAGAAATAATGAAACATTATTTGGATACAAATACAAACAAGCATCTTAAAATTTTGGAAGTGGTGACATAAAATATGAAATACAAATAGCCGATACAATTCAAAATGGCGTCTCTGACAAGGTCTTGATTTTCAGTCATAGTTAATGTTAACATGACTTCAGAAAATCTCAAAATTTATAAAAGTAAACCTTTATAGGTCAAAGTACGGTCTTCAACACGTAGCCTTGGTTCACACCGAACAGTAAGCTATAAAGGGCCCCAAAAATTACTAGTGTAAAACCATTCAAATGGGAAAACCAATGGTCTAATCTATATAAAAAACGAGAAACGAGAAACACTTATGAACCACATCAACAAACGACATCTACTGAAAATCAGATTCCTGACTTAGGACAGGTGCACCCTACAAAGATAAAGACAAGTATTTTTTTTTTTTCAAAATTGGAGCGAAAATAAAAATGGCGCCTCAAAAGTAACTATTTGGCATAACAACATTATAGAACATATTCAAATTATTGATATACAAAATAAGATTCAAAAGCAGGATAATCAAAATAAGATTCAAAAGCAGGATAATCAAAATAAGATTCAAAAGCAGGATAATCAAAATAAGATTCAAAAGCAGGATAATCAAAATAAGATTCAAAAGCAGGATAATCAAAATTTAGCACAGTCTCAGTCAGTTTCTCTATCATAGTCCGGTGGGCGGTTACATAATGCTGTGCATTTCAATGCTGCTTTCAAGCATTTGCATGCCCCTCGACATCGTTTCGTACAGCCACAGTGGATTAGCTCTTGAAATGAAATTGCAGCTTCTGCAAGTACTGATCAGAATGGCACCCACGTAACATCAAGTTTTTGCCAACCAGATGATTCTGGTGAAGGTATATCAGGATTTACGACTAAAAATTATCCCAATTACACTAACTTGGTAAGCTGCACGTTTCGTATGTTGTAGTGGTACATCTCATTTCAGAGGAATATTGTAAATGTTCTTGTCTTCTTTGTGAACAAATGTTTTCTTAATTCATTCACTGCATTAAATGAACTAGACCGATCATACAGAAGCACAACATACCCTGCTTTAACTTTTATTACTTTTAATATTTCCACTTCATTTGAATTATCAATTATCTGCACAATTGCTTCTTACGATTCCTAATATATGGACCATTTGCCCCAAGCTAATTTCTCACCGTTCCCAGAAAAAGCTGACACTGTGTCACAACCGATGAAGGCATGGAACAATGGTAAGTCTTTCAATTTAAATGATCCTATAGCAAGGCATAATCAATGAACTGAAATATTAATTAAGTCTCTAGAAACGGATTTCCAATATCATCAATAACATCAAACAAAGACACAATATCATTTCTGAATTCTTCTTGATGAACTTTATTAGTTTCATTAGTGTTCACAAACATTCAGTAACATTTTCTAATTCATTTTCCATCCTAGCCATTTCAGGCCCAGCAAACATCAATCTAGGAAGTTCTCATGGATTTTCCGTTAATCCAACAACACCACCTTCTGCTTTAACACACGCAATATTTTGTTCGTGGACTTGGTCAATAGTCATACCAGAAAATTTGTTCTTTGTCTTGTTAACCACAAAATTTCCGTCGACAAATGTTTTGTAAATTTCATGATTCGTTTTTGGTAAATGAAGCATATCACGCAGATGAATTGGCAGCCATCGTGAATAGTTGGTGTGATCCAAAGCAAAGACACAAGGACGATCTTCGTAAGAGCTTCTAGATATAACAAGAAGTTAGTCTCACGTATAGACCTTACAAATACCAATACTGTCAATTCAAATTGCAGGGTCACATACCAAAATTTAAAATCAGGTGATTCTTTAGATCTTTCTAAAAATCGCATTTAGAATTCTAAGATTACCTCATCATCATTCAAAGAATCTGTGTACTGGCAGTAAGAATTTGACAATAAACGGTAAAGTGTACAGTCTGTAACATGGTATGCTCTACGTGATTTTGTAACATGAGAAGCCTTCAAGAATGAATCTACTCTACCGGGTGATGTAACCATGGCATTTACTAAAACACTAGTCCATCCACCATCTTCAAGCTAACTAAACAGTGCTTTAAACGCAGCCATTTCTATGTATAGGCCGCCGAACATTATAACAAAGTTTTCCTCACCCTACATCGGAGGCCAGTTCCATTGTATTAGCTTTGCTACTGTGAAAAGTTGTTGGCCAAAAGCAACAACTGGAGTTTGACTTCGATTTAGCTTTCTTACTGCTCTTTGAATAATGTTCCATGAATGTCGTTTCATTGTTACAGATTTAGCTTGCTCGTGAAACAGAAGTAGAAAGGCAGACATTGCTGGTAGTTTATTTCTATCTTGCAACGATAAAGCATGATAGGTGTACCCTGAAATGGTTGTCCGAACTTCAGCCATAACACTTGAATTTTTAGCTGATGTTTGAGCAATTTGAGTTCCCCTTTTAATTCAGATGGGAATGAAGACATATCAATTGATAGTTTTCCTTCCACTAAAGGTAAATCTGGTTCGCTGAATCTCAATACAGCTGGTGGAAGATTCGAATACTTCTTTGGTAAAAGAGAGACTGTCTTTGACTGACATTTAAATTAGCTTCAGATTGGTCAAACGTTTGCAAAACTTCTTGAACATCCTTCGAAATATGTTGGAATACAGATATACCGGTACCATGATGATATGAATCGTTTAATGATATTATGCTTGGAATTTTGTCAATGTTGTCTGCAGCAGACGAAGTGAATTTATTTTGCAGTTGAGGGGAAGGGCAAACAATGCCTTCCTGGATGTAACGACAATAAGCATCAGTGGCCATAGAAAAAGACATTTTTAACACTCTGTCGTAGGAAACAGATAGTCCAAGTTTGAAGAAAGTGTCTACTAAATTACGTTTTTCTAGTCTTACAGCAGATCATGATACCCAAATAACAAAACACTGGGGATTCATGATCGTTCATGTGACGGTTGGATTCGTCCCCGAAGGTATACTACTAGCCTAGTAGTCAGCACTTTTGTGCTGACACAAATATCAATGATTTGTTTATATTTTGTTATATTTGTTGTTCATAAAGAGGACGAAATAATAAAACAATTTTGTTTATCCGATGTATAGATTACCTTATCCATATTTGACATAATTTTTCTGAAATTCGGTTCATAAAGCTATTTCAATTTTTATTTGATTTGGCTTTCCAACTGGTTTTTTCTTCGATCGCCAATAATGCCTCGAGTTCATAAGAACAAAACGTGCATCAACCTTATCAAATTATAAGCCTGCTATCTTTGATGTGTTTTTACAACCACTAGGTCGAAGCCACTGCTAGTGAACATTTTGTCACCGAGGTTATTACCATTAAAGAAGTCAGCAAATTTTTGCTGACATGAAATATTATTGATGATTATGTTCGTTTTCTGTAAATTCACTGTTAATCAAATATGAAATATTCAGAATCTGTGCTATTGTTACTGTCGACTGAGAATGCAAACGATCATGTACGTTGGGTCAAAACTGAATCATACTGACCAAAGAAATCAATTACTGGGGTAAAGAAGCTTCTTATGGATTTTCATAGATAGCTTCATATTCAAAAATTTTCATTAGCACCATGACTAACACTGTTGGAAGTTTCATGCTTTTACTATAAAGAGGTCAGTTATTTGGACATTTTGAATTTTGGCGGCAATTATGGATTAAGATGGCTTTAGATTCAAAAATGTTCATTAGCACCATTAATAACAATGTGGACAGTTTTATGCTTTTACAATACAGTAGTCACTATATTGGACTTATAGGTTCTTGACTATTGGCAGCCATTTTGAATTTGACGGCCATTTTGGAATTTTTTAAGATGGCTCCATATCCAAAAATGTTTATTAGCATCATAACTAACACTGTGCAAAGTTTCATGCTTTTACTATAAAGTGATCAATCATGCCAATATATAGGACTAAGCCTCTTGACTATTGATGGCCATTTTGAACTTTGGCGGCCATTATGGATTATGTTTAGATGGCTTCATATCCAAAAATGTTTATAAGCATCATAACTAACACTGTGCAAAGTTAGATGTTTTTACTATAAAGTGATCAATCATACCAATAAATAGGACTAAGCCTCTTGACTTTTGGCGGCCATTATGGATTTTGTTTAGATGGCTCCATATCCAAAAATGTTTATTAACATCATAACTAACACTGTGCAAAGTTTCATGCTTTTACCATAAAGTGATCAATTGTCAAAAAATATTAGACTTAGCCGCTGGACTAATTGGAATGCGATTGCAATACATATTCTGAGGTCATGAAAGTTCATAAAACACTCGTCAACAGCAATACACACAAATAGTCCGGCAGTGGGCGGAGCTTTAAGGCGATATCTGTATAGTATACAAATCGAGATACATATACAGGCTAGCGATATCTATTGGGCTGTTAATGTATGATAAGACACCCAATTGCAGGATAATTTAATTTATTGTAAACATACATAAAACCTACGAATTAAAGAGTGGTTTAATAAAACAAGAAATTTATTAAACAGATAATTTACAACAATAAACATTACAATTTTTTAATTTTTGTCATACAGTACTCATTCGAAAAAAAAAACATGCATTGCAATAAAATCCAATTTAATAAATGATTCAGACAAGCGTCTGTACAATACACAAGCGTCGTTTGAGTAGAAAGCATTCGTTTTTTAAACAGGGGCATCTGTCATGACAACTCAATTCCAACCGGATATGACTGCCTTTTTTTACACATCCTGTACAGTTGGTGGCACTTGAGCTATAGTTATTCAACATTTAAAAATGAAAATACATAACTTTTTTGTATACATTTTTAATTGATTGCTTTAAATATCACAGAAATCTTGAGTTAGTTATAATGTAACAAATGTTTTCCTTTTTTAAGCTATTTTCATGAAAAACCCGAACTACTTATCTTTGTAAGATTCGTCGTCAACGATAAAACTATGTTTTTTTTTAATGAAACAGTTCAGCGTGATTAATGGTTGAAATGTTGTGAATGACAATAAGATAGCAGCACATCAAACACACAACGGTCAAAATACGCTTGTCAACATTACTACAGGGAAAGTCATTTATTATAGTATGACGGGTAAGCTATCTATATTTAAAGGACACGGGTAAGCTAACTATATTTAAAGGAGACATTTTTGGAAACGAAATATGGATACTGTAAACCAATGGAATTTTGAATTGATTTGATACTCGATAAATCAAATTTCTCGAGATTATTTCAGGCGTTGATCTTCTTCGATATGTATAGATCAAGAAAATTAGAAATTGGCCAATTGCTAATGGCGGACATTCCAATCCATAGACCAAGAAACGACAAAAAGTTCTCAAACTGAAATTAATAAACAGTTCAGTAAGATAACAACTATTTATGAAAATGTTCTCAAGGCGTTTAGATCATAATCCAAATTGCAAGCAAAATATTGAAATCTGCACTAAAAATTTGAAATTATACGTTAAAACATATTTCCAAACTAGAGATAGCAATAGATTTTTTTCTATATTCATCCACCTGAAGTTATAAAAATGTGCTTTGAATATAACAGCCAAATATAAAAACAAAATAATCACGTGATCAATGTTGTTCGGATCATTTTATGTGTATTCCAGCTACATTGAATATTTTCAAAAGTTCAAAAAAGAAATACTAGCATAACGTTGCAACGATGTAAAAGAACATGTTTTTTTTTTTTTTATCAAAAATACAAAAATGGCTATTTAAACTTTTTCATTCTCTCACTTTAATGTAGATATTACATAAAAACAGGCATCCAAGTTTTTTTCCATTTTATATAAGGTATGTGTTATAAAAGTCACAGTAATTATACATTAGGTATCAATTTTGGTCTGTGGTATGGCAAATGGTCATAAATCTCCACTTTTAAAAATTTTTAAAAACTGACGACGAATTAAACAGCACACAATTTAAAATGTGTGTCGACTCAGCCTGCCTCAAATAACGAAAACAACACTTTGTAAATTTTATGCGTCCGAAGCATTTTCTGGATGTATCTTCACAAGGGACGCTAAAATAATCAAATATTTTTAAGCCAAGGATGTATAAACAAAAGTTTATCGACAGGTTGATGGTATTCCTCTGGGCACCAATTGTGCCCCTTTCGAATTCATAGCAGACTTGTTCCTGTAGTGTTATGAATCACATTTTATGGCCAAACGCAGTAAAAACCTGTCTAAATTGCATTTAATTGAAAAATTCACAACACTTAATGTTATAGTGATGATATTTTTTCGTTAATTAATCAAGAATTCTCTAAATATACTGCCAAAATTTACTCAAAGGAACTTACTTTAAATAATTCAAATATAACAGCAATAACTATTCTTTCCTAGATTTAAATATTTCATTTTTTACAAGATTAACTCTACACAAAAGTTTACGACAAAAGGGACGATTTTTCTTTCCCTAGTGTTAATTTTCACTTTTTGTTATGGTAATTTTCCTTTGGCACCGTCTTACGGTGTTTATTTATCCCAACTCGTTCGCTATGCTCGTGTCTGCAGTGAAGTTTTGGATTTCAATAAGCGTATCCTATGTATTACTGATAAATTATTTTGTCTACTAAATTCTTCCATAGATACAACAATTTAGTTTGGAAGTTGTACCTGTAGAAAACTTATTTCAAACAGAATAGCAAATCAAAATGTTTACGATGATGTTGTTTACCGAGCCCGGAAATGTAGATACGATCCAGGTAAACTTATCAATCCTTTGAATAAACGTATTCTGAAAGGTTACAAATTCAACACTGTAATTAGATCTTTGAATATTGTTTTTATTGGTATTAGTGTGGCGTGGTCAATTACATCAAAGAGTTGATGGTCAATATTTAATCAGTTTTATGATCTTTTATCTTGATTAATGTGACAGTTTATACGGTACATGAGTTGCACAGTAGAGTTGCAATAACATTAATAAGTTTATCAAAATACTCTAAGACCATAAAGCAATGTTTAGTCTAAATAAAGAACATGTGTTAATAGCACGATCTTCTGGGAAACTTTATATTGGTCAGTAGTAGCTTGAAGTACAAAGTTGTATGTACGAATGTCAATTGGAATTTTTAATTGTGAACCTTTACATATATTATATATACATGTACTGTTATATAATTAAATATGTGAACATTAAACAGACTTCGTTAAATAGACTTAGTTGTGAGCTTACGGAGAAACTTTACAATTGCTGGTTCCCTATGCTAAACGGGCAAACATGGAGTAACCGATCCCGGATATATAGATCCGAAATATGACTAGGTACAAAAAACACAGAAGAAAGACCCGTTACATTATATTAAAACCATACTAAATACTTTTGTTATACACATATGCACATTCACGGTTTTTTCTACAATCTGTCGATACCTATATTTTGGCATTGTTTTTCGCTGACTTTTAATGACGTCTTTACACTAAATCCATTGGATGTTGGATGTGTACTGATTGATATTTTAGTCTTAGATAAAGGATTTTTTTATTAGTTGTTATTGGCTTTTAACTTTTAAAGTCTTAATTGTGTGTCATTTTTGTTCCGAGGGATGTATAAATTCACTGCCACGTTCCGGTCGGTGTTTTTGTTAGATGTTTTTCTGCTTTGTATCGGTCTGATGAGTTAAGCCCTTTTCGACTGATTTTCTTTTTGTTTCTAATGTTGTGCCGTTATACTACTGTCCCAGGTTGAGGAGGGTTGGCGCCTTCAAACATGTTTAACCCCGCCACATTCCAAGTCAGGAAGATAGAGATGAGCATCCTCTATTTGAGATTTTATGCAAATGCGTGTACCGTCAAGGGCACCGACTACATTTGGAAAGTTTGTCTTTTCATAAAAACCTCTCAAAATATTGTGAAGTAACTTTTATGATAATCATAAGACCACCATAAGTCATGTCGCGAAGTTTACGATAAACGTTATGACATATCGTAATTTGGGACACTTTTGAAAACATATTTTACGACTATGGCATGTCCTTAGACCATCGTAAGACATGTCTTAGTCATATGATACTTTCGAAAACCAGGCCCCTGTATCGTATCTATTCTCTTTTGGAAAGTTTAAATATTTCATTTAAGGAATAGCTGAATTCTTCCGACTAAGAAATAAGTCGATTTCCTAATTTGATATTATTTTTCATTATCTTGAATTAAACCATAGCAAACTATTTATAAACGAATCAATTCAAGGACACAAACCCCCTATAGGGATAAAGTTGAATTGAAATGAAATTAAGTATCTCTCCAAATGGAGATAAGATATCAAATATTCATTGACATAATTTGTGTGATCTTCCCGTATGACCAGAAAACTTTAAATCTGGGATTTTTCAATTGAATTCATTGGCATTTAAATATTTGCGGACAAACGAAAAAGATCTAGAAAAATCGTCACTATATGATTGCGCGTGCTTGTGGGTCTATTTATATTTATATGTATGTTTATATTGGGTTATATGGCTGTCTGTAGCCTTCGGATGTCATCGCGATGGTTAAATAGATAATGTCTAGTCTAAAATCCGCCAAAAATGTTGATACACTATAACTTTTCCATGCATTGTTTATTGTTTCTTTTTGAATTCGGATCAAAGCGGTGAACACGATATTGTGAAAAAAAAAACAATTTTGCTATTCAAACCTCAACAGGAGATAGGTTACCCATGTGTAAAGCATATTCCGTTATTATGGGGAAGATCCGTTTTTTTTTAATGAACACTCAAACAAACTAGTTCTTATTCAGGTAAAACGATGATTTACATACTATGAATTTTTCTTCCTCAGGAATAGATTACCATACCTGTATTTGGCAAAACTTTTCCGAATTTGGGTCCTTAATGCTCTTCAACTCTGTACTTTCTTTTGCCTTTTTAACTTTTTTATTCGAGCGTCACTGATGAGTCTTTTGTGGACGAAACGTGCGTTTTGTGTACACAATTAATTTTAATCTCTGATGAGTGAATAAACACACACAAAATGCTGATCCATTATAACGAGTCCATTCATCGTAAATTGGTCCTTTTGGAGTTTTTGTAATTTGGATATACGTTTTAGTATGTTATGAATTTAATCTGAGAATTTGAGTCAAATCGATGTACATGAATTTGACAGCTAATGCAACTTTAACATAATGAGCACTGAATTGGTATTGCAGCTTCGGTTGCACAATAGCATAAAGTTTAAACAAAACTTACCAAAAATGCATAACCGGTTGGAAAATACTTTCGATTCGATTTCATTTAAAATCTTAAAATTTTAAAATGAAATGAGCTATAAAACAATTTTTGTTTCATTTCTAATTGTTAGATCAAAAGATTAGTAAGGGTCAGCATTACTCACTTTTTGTTTCTTTGAATGCTTCATATATTTATTTCGTGTTATTGCAGTGTTGTTTCAAGTCTGGCATTTGTATGTCCATGAGCTAAAGCAAAGGATCAAGCAGTTAGGAAAAAAAATATCATAACATTGAAGGTACAAATTTTTCTGCACAAGATGTGTATTTCGACAATAAATGTCTCTTCACTGAAGCTCAATGCCAAAATATTTGAAATTCAAGGATAAGATATAATGAAAGGTTTATGTTAGAGTGTTTGTCTTGTCTTAGCTGAAGTACAGATTGGTAGAAGTTAAGCCCATTCGATCCATCCAAAATATCAGTGTAATGTTTTCATAACAGTCTGTATATGTGTCATCGTACGAATGTTCAAATAACGAGAAAATAGCATTACCCATTAACTAGCTCAAATAAACATCATCATCGTTCATAGGCTTGTTCTCTTTTTCATTTGTTGAAATAGCAGTTTGTGTTTCGGTATACGGATTTTCCACCTTATTTAAATCATTTATCTGAAGTGGTTGATACGGATTTACGTATTCTGATTCACAATTAACATCCTCACTGCCCTCGTTCTCCTGTGAAGAAGCACTTTCATTGTCTGGAATTGTATGACCCCCCAGTGCTTCTGCTATAGTGTCTTTAACATCTGTTTCAGGTTGTTCGGAAATCATATGACCTGATGAATTCCGTTTTAACTTCATCTGGTCGGGGTTATTTCTCATTTGGGTATTGTGGGTAACGATATCAATGTTTGTTTCCATTTCTAAATCGATTTCTGCGTAAATGTCTCCTGGTACGGTTATCCCGGTATTTCGACGGTCACGAAAGCTTACAACGGCCACTGTTTTTTTCTTTTTCATCAGTCTTTTTCGGACAATATAATAACAAATAATGGTAAACTGAATGATACACAAACTTGACGTGAAAATTAGAAACAACCGCTCCATGTTAACTGTGTTTTCATTTCCTGTAAATTTCAGAAAAAATAAATCAGGCTGTTGTTTAAGTCTTATATTTTAATATGATTGCAACGTCAATATATTGTTGTTGAAACAATTAATAATATATGCAAGTTCTAAATTTTAGGATCTTAAAATGAATGTTACACTGTTAACTTTATTTATTTAAATTGTTCCATTGAGAAGTTATTGATATACACAGATCGTGATGATATGTTTTTTCGTTAAATAATCAAGAATTCTCAGAATATACTGCCGAAATTTACCCAAGGAACTTATTTTAGATAAACAGCAATAGCTGTCCTAGATTTAGATTTTTCAGTTTTACACGGTTTTTTGTTCCCGATTGTTACTTTTGCTTATTTTTAGACGATGAAGTTCCTTTGGTCCCATCTTAAGTTGTATATATATCCCAACTCGTTCGCTATGTCCGTGTCTGTAGCGACGTTATAGATATTAATAACGCAATCTATCACTGGTAAATTATTTTGAATAAACCTATTGTATTATAAAAGGTTATCAGATTAACACTCTAATAAGATCTTTGAATATTGTTTTTATCTGTACACACATTGATTTTGTTAGTAATACATTAAAACATATTTAAATACTATACAGCTATGAACTTTTACGGGCCTATATTCTGTCGATACTTATATTTTGGCATTGCGCAAGATCATGTTCTGCTCTGACTATTTATGAAATCTTTACACTAAATCCGTTGGATGTGTATTAATTGATATTTTAGTTTTAGATCCATGATTCATTAGTTATTATTGGCTTTGAAATAGCTTTTAGTATCTAGTATTAAAACATTTGACTTTTCTACACTTTACACAAGTATTTCCCATTCCAAACTAAAAGACAAATTGAAAGAGTTGGTCCTGCTTGGTTTCATAAAAAAGAATGGCCAACGTAGATACAAGTATCTTGTCTTAGGGAGAGATAAATCCTACTTTGTAAAAAATCACTCTGATTCAAACAACAAATTTTCTGAAACTGACATTATCAAGATACTTGATTTCTTGATTAACAACATATTTGTTACGTTTGGAGCACGAGTTTTTCAACAAACAATCGGCATTCCGCAAGAGAACAAACTGTGCCCCTCTTCTTGCCGACTTGTTCCTTTATTCATATGAGGCTGACTTCATACAGGAACTTCTTAGGAAGAAAGTAAAGAAGTTAGCAGTATCTTTTAACTTTTCTTTCTGCTACATACATGATGTTCTCTAAAAATTTGGTGTCTATGTTGAACGCACCTATCCCATCGAACTTGAGATAAAGGATACAACAGATACAGGTAAGTTCGCCTCATATCTTGACTTACATCTAGCAATTGACAATGAGGGTCGGTTGAAAACAAAACTTTATGACAAAAGAGATGATTTCAGCTTCCCAATTGTGAACTTTCCATTTTTATGTAGCAACATTCCAGCAGCGCCTGCATACGGAGTATATATCTCCCAGTTGATACGTTACTCAAGGGCTTATATGTCCTATCATGATTCCTTGATAGAGGGTTGCTGCTCATAAGGAAGCTATTAAACCGAGAGTTCCAAGTGGTGTAGTTAAAATCACCCCATCGTAAATTTTACGGACTCCATCACGAGTTGGTTGACCGTTAGGGAATATCCGTTTCACAGGTGATAGCGGATATGTTCCTAATGTCGTAACTACAATCCCGTTCCCTTTCCCGAATGAGATCATCCCCATGTTTTGGTGGGGTTCGTGTTGCTCAGTCTTTAGTTTTCTATGTTGTGTTTTGTGTACTTATGTTTGTCTGTTGGTCATTTTCTTTTTTAGCCATGGCGTTGTCAGTTTATTTTCAACTTATCAGTTTGAATGGCCCTCTGGTATCTTTCGCCTCTCTTTGTATCTTGAGTCTTTTTGTTAGTTGTTCTATTTTGATTTGTGTCAATCTGAGAGGTAAAGGCTTTTTCATCTGATTTTTATTGTTTGGGTTGTTACAACACTGCTCCAGGTAGGCGGAGGGTTGAACGCCCCGAAACATGTTTAACATCGCCACATTCTATGTGTGTCTATCCCAAGTCAGGAGCCCGTAACTCATTAGTTGTCATTTGTTGCTGTTTATTTTATTTGTTTTTCGTTTATTGTTTTCTACATAAATCAGGCTGTCAGTTTTCTCATTTGAATTGTTTTACATTTGTCATGTCTGGAACTTTTAAATATTGCTATGTGTTATGGATTTTAGTAATTATTGAAGGCCGTACGGTGACATATAGTTGTTATTTCTTAGTCATGTGGTCTTTTGTGGATAGCTGTCTCATTGGCAAGCATACCAATCAGATAAATCTTAAAAATGATATCTAACATATTTTGAAAATTAAATTTTTGTAAGACAAATATCTTTTATTCTAATATGATGTCCTTATTTCGCTTTGTACACAAAGCCTTGTTCTAATTAGCACAAAATATATTTGACACATGCTCACAAACTTACTATTTACATTCATGTTATTTTCATTTGTATCCTAATAAAATATATACGTTTTAGCTGCTTACATAAAATTTATTATGTATTGTTATTCAAACACCATGCATTTATCCTTCAATTAGTTTCTAAACTTCTTTGAACATGTAATGTACACACTTCATGCGGAGAAAACGGGAACAGCCACACATTTGGAAGGTATTTTTGTACGCTTCGACCTATAAAAAAAATACCGCGTTTTTGTCTTATTGGAATCGAAATAATTCCTTCGTGTCATGCTTTATGCTCCTTTTAACATGAGTAGGCATTATATTTGTCGATCTTTTACAATGAGCGTTAGCTAAATAAACTTTACAAGTACTAATCAAAATCAAGCATTTTAACGTGAAGTATAATATAATAATTTCTCGTTATAAAAATCCCTGATCGTAAACGTTTAAGGTATTGAACCACTAATTCGGGCAAGGTCACAAAAACATGCAAGAAAGTAGTACATATTTTAAACAAAAAAAAAAGTTCCTACGCATAGCTGTAATTTTTCAAAGTAAAACATTTGGTTCATTTTGTTATCAGATGGAAGCTTTAGGACTTGGGACCACTGTAGAACTCTTCTTGAGAGTTTCTCTTGAATAAATAACTTTATTTGAACTTAAGACAAAATAGCTATAAATGCTTGAAATTGCATAAATGGACATAGAAAACAATCGGGCTATGAATTAATGGGTTTATTTCTTAACAAAAGGTTTAAGACAATTAGACATGAGTTAACACAATTTATTGAATCCAGAGTTTCTGTTCTCTAAATTTCTTCGTGCAAATGACAAAAATGACGTCTCGACCTATCAGAAAGGTCAAAGCAGTGACTTTCCCATTGATTTGAAGTTATTGTCAACAATTCGTAGTTGTTGTACATGTACCATTTGACAATAACCAAAGCCCCTTACTTTGCATTACATTATTCCGATATTCATTTGATCTAATATAATACCAATATTGTGCCCAGTTGATGTATCTTTTTATGACAATCTGTTTAAGATATATGGTTATAAACTTGAGAGAAAATACAGAAATAGTAACGGTTGATGAATTTTTTGTTATATAAATATATAAACTTACCATCAAGACGTAGGAAAGATCTGGAAATGAAGAATTAGAAATTTTTATTATGAAATTATATGTGCCTAAAAGAATTGTGCTTCATGAGAATTAACAGACCACCTTCACTGAATGAAAATAAATTGATAGATACATTATGCAAATCGTTGGAAAAGTTGTATGTCAATATGATAATTATATGATTTTAGGCGATTTAAATTTTGATATGTCTGAAGACAGTACAAGTAAACAGTTTGCTGATATGCGTAACTTGTATGAATGTGATAAAACCAAAAAAAATGTGTTTTAATACCACAAATTTGTCAAATGGTTTTAGTGATTGGCAAATCTTGATTGGTACATTTATGAGATATAATCCATATGTCAAACCTACAAATATTTATTTACTATAGATCTTTTTTCTAATTCATCTGGAAAATATGGATGTTCATAAAGATAAAAATGTCAATAAAAAATATGATTTATTTGAGTATTCTTTGGTAAATGAAGAAAAGTCTTTTCCATGCATTAACAGCCAATTAAGTAGCACTGTTTATAGAAAACATATGTTGTTTAACAAATTTAAGGAGAGCATAACAAATTTGAATCGAGAAAATTATCGTAAACAGAGAAATGTGGTAAATAAATTAAAAAAAAAACCAAGTATATAAGAAATTATTTTATGCAAAGATACGAAGGCGGTGCGAAGTCTAAAGATTTTTGGCCTTAAATAAAACCATTTTTATTACAAAAAAAAAGATATTTTTCAGCACCACGTATAACACTGGAAAAAAAATAACGAGATCATTACTGAAACAAAAGAAGTTGCTGAGATTTTTAATATGTATTTGTTAATGTTGCAAATGACATTGGTAAGGATGATTTATTCGAAATACGTACTCATCCAATTATAAACAACATAAAAATTTACTTTAATGGTCAGACTCAAAATTTTAGTTTTACTCCAACAGATAATACCAACGTGGCAAAAATCATAAATAGTATTAGTACAAAAAGGCTACTGTCTGAGACAAAATTTCTGCAAAATTAATGAAACTTGGTCAACCTGTAATGACTAATATTGACTGAACTAATAAACATGACAATTGATTAAGATAGTTTTCCATCTAAACTAAAAATAGCTCAAGTCACAACTTCGTTTAAAAAGAACTATAGACCAGAAAGCGTTCTTCCTATGATATTTGAAGTGTTTGGAATACAACTCTAACAGCTAACAGACTTTTTTGAAAATAGTTTTCATATATTTTAATGTGCTCTTCGAAAAGGACAAGGTTGCCAAACAGTGCTATTAAAGCTCATTGAGGACTGGAAAAAGACATTGGACCACAAGAGTATGTGGCAGACATTTTAATGGATCTGTCAAAAGCATTTGATTGTCTTCCTCATGAAATTTTATTAGCTAAATTATCTGTTAACGGTGTGAGTGTGGAATGGTGAAATTTCAATGATTTGTATGTATAGAAATATTATATTTTTTACTTTCAGGATTGTACTTTGATCTGTATGAATTTACTGTTTTGATAATAAAATATTCATTGGAACATATTTATTGGATCTGCTTACTTATTTACAGAATAGAATCTTTATTTCAATATTAAAAGAATGAATCATGCTGTTTTGATTATCTTATATGCTTATTAAGGTGATGACCTGAGTTCTGGTATGTGAACACTTTAAATGTCTATTCATTGTATTGATGGTCAGTTGAGGTCACTTTGTCCATTCTCATTGGTCATTTAAATCACATGTATGTGTGTGTGGGGGGGGGGGGAAATCTCTTTATTCTTTGAAAGCATTCCTTTGATTTGTTTTCAGCATGAAGGCAGACATTTTGAGATATATATAATCATATATATGAAAGTTGTTATCCATTCGTTTAATGTGTTTGAGCTTTTGATGTTGCCATTTGATTACGGACTTTCCGTTTTGAATTTTCCCCGGAGTTCGGTATTTTTGTTATTTTACTTTTTTATATTCTGATATCCATTTGAGGCTTTATACTCAGCTACTGTTTTACTTTGTCACCATATTCTTCATTGAGGTAGTTATGATTACTAACATATATTTAATTATCATTTATTTAATAATTCTAGTGTATTTGAGATGAGTGATTAATTGACTGACGAATAATACAGCTAAATTGATTAGGTTAAAAACTGTAAAAGCATTTAAACCTATATGAGCTAATATTTAAAACTATTAGATATTAACATAAACTATCTGAATAGTATTTTCATCATTTAACTAGTAAATATTAATTAAAAGTAGGATTTCATGTACGATCTGTATATTTGTGTAATTGTGCATTTTTGGGCACGATAGTTATAATCCTTTTTTATATTCAGGTGTTACCATGTTTTGATGAGTCATGTTTGATTCCATCCCATGAAAGGATAATATTGTTTTGACTTTCGCATTCAAGTGTGAGGTAAGCATTAAGTTTGGTTTTATATGTTTTGCTATCAATGCTTATTATTTATATGCTTAAGCTTATTTCCAATTGCTTTGTTTTTGCTAAGTTATTCGGTTTGTTTCGTGTAGAATCTAGTTTTGCATGTAATTATATTTTCAAGACATTATTACATAATTGAATATATTGTAAAATCAATAAGCAATATAATTCAATTAGATTATATTAACATATTTTTGTTAAAATAATGAAATAGAGAAAAGGTTCAGAACTTGTATAATTTATTTTAATTGGAAATTCATTAAGTTCGCATTGTACTCATGCTATTATTCTTGAACCGTTGTTTATAATTTTATATTTCATTACAGGGTTTTTTTGTTACCAACTATATTTATTCATAATAAAACGAATCCTGAACCTGAGAAATGTTTATGTGTTTCTAAAAATCTTGGAAAACAACTTGACTACATGAGTACTCCGATGTTTCACTTTTAGCTGACTATTTGTCTAACCGTAGACTTTGTATAAACATTGGCTCTGTCCTAAGTAATTGGGAGAACATTAGAAATGAGGTACCTCAATGGTTAAGACTTTTGGCCTCTCTTACTCAATGTTTTTATAAATGAAATATTGTTTTCACTTTATAATTTTGCAGATGACAATACCTTGTCCTTTGTAGATTTAAATTATGATAATCTAATTAAAATCCGTGAACAGGAAGGTGGCGAACAAATGAATTGGTTTGAAATAAATAAATGCAAATAAAGAAAACCCATAGCTTAAATCCTGTTTTCAATACCAAGGATTGTATAATTTCATGTGATTTTGTTGTCAAACTTTTGGGAATAAAAATAGACTTTAATTTAATTTTCATATTTAAACATTATGTAAACAGGCATAACAACAATTAAAAGTTTTGAAAACGATTGGTAGTAAGTTATCGAAACTAAATAAATTAACTATCCTTCACATCTTTTTACTTTCAAATTTTAATTTGTGTCCAGTTTCATGGCATTTCTGGGGTGAATCAAATGTCAATAAAGTAGACAAATTCAGGAGAGCTCTGAGATTTATATACAACGATTATCTTTCATATTATGATACATTTTTGGGTTGAGTTAAGATGCCCTCCCTTAAAAATAGACATATGGGAACGGTGGCTTTAGAGACTTTTAAAATTATAAACAGCCTTATATTATTAAAGTATACCTCTATATGTGTAAATTTATTGGAAATTCCATCAATTAAAATAACTTCTTTTGAAAAAAAAATGTTTTCGATATACTGCACCCATATTATGAACTCACCGAAAACTTCAAGAATGAAACAAATTTTAATCAATTTAGAAATCTGATTTTAAATTCGAATGGGAATGCCTGCAAATGTGCCTGTTGTAGATGAAAACAATTATTCTTCATTTTTCTGACCTTTTACTGGTTTTTGTAAAACATTTACCAACAAATTTTTAATGCGTTGATTTTTTTATTATTAGAATTTATTTTCAAAAATATGACTGCCATCTTGTTTCTATTATCAACTTTGCATGAATTGTTTTTGTGTTATGTATATGTTTTATTGTTGGAAAAAAGTTCTTGTGAGCTCGTATTTTCTATGTTTTAAATAGCCGACTTTAAATAAAATTTATCTTATCTTATCTTAGTAATTTAAATTACTTTTAATGTAATTTCTGATGAGGCATGTGATATGTTTACTAAATAAAGGCAACAGTAGTATACCGGTGTTCGAAATTCATAAATCGATTGAGAAAAAACAAATCCGGGTTACAAACTAAAACTGAGGGAAACACATCAAATATAAGAGGAGAACTACGACACAACAGAAACACAACATTAAAATGTAACACACACAGAAACGAACTATAATACAACAATGGCCATTTTCCTGACTTGGTACAGGACATTTTAAGAAAAAAATGGTGGGTTGAACCTGGTTTTGTGGCTAGCCAAACCTTCCGTTTTTATGGCAATGTCATAAATGATATTTAAAATCACTGGTATAACACTATTTTTGTAGTATTCCAACGTTCTAATAAATATTTTGCTGAAACGTTTTCTAATTAATGTTTTCAAAATTTGATAAAGATAGTGACTATATACGAAATAAAAACGAACATCCGCTTAAAGTTTTCAGAAAGCGGGAAATGTTATATTCACAGCAACCGCACAAGTCGATATGTTAACTAAGATATATTTGTTGTACTGTTGGGTCCCTGATTTATTGTATGTGAACCTATATATTTTCATAGTAACAGTGCTGGGAACATCAAATTGAGTCTTGAGCATTATTTTATATGGTTCACAGATTGTAACTTACTCTTGAACATTATTTATTATGGATATATTAGTTTAAGCGATTCTGGCTTTTCCTTTTTCGACATCTATTAAAGAACTAGGATACTTTTATTTGTTCGAGTTAATCTACAGTTAATTCAAACTTTTCTCGCCGATTAATGTTTTACACACATACCCAGTGATCACTGATCTTATTTTGCAGATTTAGATCATTCTGATACAATTTGATATGATTTTATCAAAATTTATATCGAATGACCAAACTGAAAAAATGTATTTGTAAGGTAAAAGATAAGCAGATAAAATTTTAGTTTTGGTTAAGAATGTTCCTCTCATCAATATTTTGGATTAATAACCAAAATATTTCAAACTGCAGTTTTTAAATGGCACCAGTGTGCAATTAATTCAGTGGAATTTGGTCATGAAACGTTTTCACGTTTCTTGGTTAATTTTGAGTGCCAATTCATACTAGGGATCTTGTCAATTAATGACACCATGGTTGGTTAAAACACAAAATACTTTTTTGAAGTATATACATTGCTTTTCCAGCCTTGATATATCTTTTTATGTTCTAAAGTCAGTATATCATCGGGAAAATTGTATACGCCATAATTATTTGTGAACAATTAGAAAATAGGGCAAATTTCTCTTATTGAAACACATTTTTAAATTTTATGTCCCCTTTGATTTTGCATATGTTTTATTATATGTATTTCTAGAAATTCCTTTAAATAATTTTTAGCAAATACGATTTCATTAATTAAATCAATATTCAGGACTAATGGGTGTGGTTGGTTCACATTCAACATATTACAATATTCAGACAGTCTAGCGGATTGTTGTGTATAAGGTGATCACTACACATGTATCATTAACAGTGGTTACAGAAAATGCATTCATATAAGGGGCATAAAAAAGAACAAAGAAAGATTATCAGAGTTATGCTGGTAATTTTGTGGCTAAAAATGTATATTTTTAAAGATTGAATTGACTCTCTTTATTTTAATTTTGCTCTCCCTCTATTTCTGGTATGAGGCCAATAGGAGGGTTTCGAGACAGTTGCTATTGTAAAAGTATAACCACGTGACATGTTTTTATGCATCTGTCTAGTTTTTCTCACAGGTAAATTAAGCAAATGGAATTATTTGATAGATTTCAATGTACAATATTCAACAACACTTTTCTATTTCTACTCCCACACCTTGGTGAAAACCTATAGTAAATTACCGTAAACCCTTAATGTAACTCCCCACATTGCATAGATTTCTGAAACACCCACCAATCTTGGAACTAAACTCAGTCCATCACTTTTGCAAGATCGTGTTCTGCAATCTATAGTTATTACCCGATCACTTTATATAACACTTACTGCGTTGTTGTAAAATTTTCTTTCTGTATGCAATGAATTTCTGTAGGATAGAGAAACTCGAGCTCTAAAATTAAAATAATTGTTCAAGTTGTAATTAGAATTTTTCTGCAAGAACAAAAAATGATATTGAAATCTACCTACTGTTTATTTGCACCAAAATAATAAGACGACTATTCAAAAGAATTCGTGTCCTTAATAGTAAATTGGTGATAATTTTTCAAGTTTTCCCTACTAACTATGATTTAGTGTTCCTGTCTATTATCTTGACAATTATAATCGACACCAATCGTAAATAGGAGGGGGGCTTGAAAGATTTTGTAAAAAATTATCTCAATTTTTACATAAATAACAATATTGCATATCAAGCATATTGTAATTGTGATAATGATTTTAAATTACAATAAAAAGGAAGCCAATTTAGAGTCCCCAAAAAAATATTTTGAATTAGAGATTAGGAATTTTTAAAAAATCGTGAGCTCGGATTTTAGTCGTTATCCCAAATTGTGTCTAATTCGTTCCAACGAATTATGAGTCATCGTTAAATTCGTGACTACAAATCTGAGTAATTAATTATCACACAATTTTTGTAATTTGTAATCACGGATTAAATTAACAGAGATTAATCATTCGTGATCACGGATTAAATGCGTTACCACGGTTTCTAAATAATTTAGATAACGAAATTTTCCTCGGATTCGTACTCACGATTAAAATATGTGATCACTTTTTTTAAGTTCGTGATCTCGAATTGAATTTATATATTTTTGGGGTCATAAATGTGTTCTCGTACAATATTTATTTTCAGACTTTAAGCATGTCTTCATTGTGGTAACGCTATATGTACTATGATATAAAAACGTTATCTTTTTGACAGATAGCTTTTTTATTACACATAGTGCTACCTCATTGCAAGAAAATGGTGTACATATGCCAGTGTCTGTATTATCGGGTTATACCATTAATTGCTAAATATGAAAGACATGTCACTGCTACATATTTTACATTTGACAGCAAGGTTTTGTTCACAGTATATCACAATACCAATCTTAACAAATGCTATTATCTGATTAAACCTGTGCTTCGTATTATTCTGGTATATTTGCAGATGCAAATTATGTTTTTCTCAAACCAGCAGCATGTAGTTCAATGTTTGTCTTTATTTATTTATTTCTTATGGTATTCGCCTGTATCAGTTGATTCCTGGAAATGTTTCTCTTTGGGAGGTTTTTATTTCCCGTCTTAGTATGTTGTCTTTCCTCATAGCTGAAGGCTGGGACTTGGTGGCCGAGTGGTCAAAGTTGTCGAACTACTGTATTCCTAGCCTGTTAACACTGAGCCTGTGAGTTCGAATTCCTCACGTGGCAGATACTCTCGACTCCAATCTTAATTGACTAGCTAGAATTGTATGTTTTCCTACCGAAGGTCGGAGGTTCTCACTGGGCACTTCGGCTTCCTCCACCAATAACAACTGACTTCCACGAAATAGCAAAATAGTCCTGAAAGTGGCGTTAAACACTAACCAACCAATCAATCAATCATAGCTGAAGCCTGTGTAGTAAATGTGCACTCTCTAGTCTTATGAAGATAGTTGTTTGATTAACAATCCTATCGCCTCTTTATGGTTAATATGCATATGTCTAGTACAATTGGTGTAATAAAGTTATAACTGTAGAGCGATTCTAACTGGGGTCTAACACAGGTTCCCCGAAATGGTTTAGGAATGGCACCTGTCGTGTTGCTCATGACAAGTAAATATCCGATGAAAAGTCGTATTCGCATTCGGCACACCTCGGCCGATCAACAGTTTAACATGTAGGGTAGCGGGAAATGCCGATGTTTGTCGTATACGGTTTTTTTCATTAACAAGGAGAAGAGAATGGGATTTTGACTACCATTATATTGGCGTCCTTCATAATTCAGACCTTGTGCTTCAAAAGCTTCCTTGCAAGTAGCATCCGTCTATGAAGGAAAATCATGGTAGGAAACACTAGCTCGTGTTTACTCGGAAGCATTTTCCATATATTTAGGCGTTGGTGGAATGTAGGTTCATAAAAATAAAAAGTTCACAATAGGAAATCAAGTCAAGTTAGTACGTTTAGCAAAGTTGTACAATCTGTTTACCTAATGATCTTCAAGAAAAAATGTATTATAATATTCAAGATAGATTTAGTCGACCCATCAACTCAGCAGATTTAAAATATTTACAGAAAGAAAAAAAGCTTACTGTAATTGAAAGCATTACACATGGACGTCAGTGTGCAGTAGTTGTCGTTCGCTTTAAAACATGCACTCATTGAATATTTCGGAACATAATTGTCTGTAAAATCACAATAGCAAGTTCTGTCTTCTATCGCACTTCCATGGTTACACACTTTCATTCCTTTCATATTACAACTGCTCCTTTTAAATTTGCAATGCTCTGGACCATATTCTCTGTATTTGTTGGATGGATAAATAAATGGCATGAAGTAGTCAGACTCGCATTCAATTTCCTGTAATTTGTATTTTGTTACATTAAATATTGGCATGTATCCTAAAATTTAGAAAAAAAATATATAAATAGAGTAATATAGCTGGATCATCAAGATGTTGGACTAAACATTTTTCTAAAGTGTTGACCACTATTCTTTCCACAGTAAAAGATGGCATTCAAAAATATTGTGATGAAATATTTTCAACCAGTGGTGTCAATCAGATGTGGATTCTCCAAAATTCTAAAGATCTACTGCTAAATCTCAGATCACAATCACTGCAATTTTGTAGTAACATTAAGACCTTTGATTTTTCTACGCTTTACATTACTATTCTCCATGCTCAATTGAAAGATCGACTTCACCATCTCATTAAACAGAGCTTTTTCTATAAAAATTGGAATTGTAGATATAAATTTCTAGTTTTGGGTCATAATAATTCTTATTCTGTGAAGAACCACACTGATTCTATCAGAAAATATAGTGAAGATGGTATTATCAAAATGCTGGTCTTTTCAATCGACAATATCTTTGTTGAGTTTGGAGGATTGATATTTCAACAAACAGTCGGTATTCCAATGGGTACTAATTGTGCACCCCTTCTGGTCGACTTGTTTTTGTACTCGTATGAAGCAGAATTCATTCAAAACCCTCTCAAAGACAAAGAGAAAAAGAACCTTGCAAAGTTCTTTAATTTTACTTTCATATACATGTATATTGATGATGTCCTATCACTGAATTACCCATATTTCAGTCAGTACTTGCATCTCATATATCCCAGTTAATATCCTTAAATTAAGGATACTACTGATACAAGAATGACTGTTTCATACCTTGATCTTTTCCTCAATATTGACAAAGATGGACGACTTCACACTAAAATCTGACAAACGGGATGATTTCAACACCCCAATTATCAATTTCCCCTTTCTCTGCAGTAACATACCTTCTGCTCCGTCGTATGGTGTTTACATATCTCAATTGATACGTTGTGCTCATGCATGTTCTAACTATACTGACTTCATATACAGGAGTGTGCTCCTTACGCAGAAACTGCTCCAATAGAGTTATGAGGAGGAAAGATTAAAAATGACACTCCGTAAATTTTATGGACACCATCACGAATTGGTTGATCTATACGATGTGTCTGTGTCTAAACTAACTAATGACATTTTTACTACGTCTCAGATTGTAGTTTAACATCTATGTGGTCTGTCTGCTAAGTACCGAATGTGACCTATTCCCGAATATGACTGTTATACCGAGAGTGAATTTGCATTGCAATACGACGTGTCTCGGTATTTTGTACATCCAACATTCAATATATTTATTTTTGATGTTTTTGTTATGGTTTCTGTTGAATAATGTGTTAAGTCGTATCGTTTGTTTTCCAAATAATTATAGAATTGCCTTTCAATACCAGCATTGTCATATTCCCGAATATGACTGTTATACTGAATATGAATTTGAATTGCTGTGCGGCGTGTCTCGGTGTTTTGTTCATCAAACATTAATGGATTTATTTTGATGTTCCAATTATGGTTTCGGTTGAACAATCTGTTATGTCTTATCGTTTGTAGTCCAAATAATTATAAAATTGCCTTTCCATACCATCATTGGCATGTACATTGTTTGAACGAATATTGAGAAAATAATTTTATAATGCTCGAGATTGCATGTTTGTTACGTAAGCGCGTCATCGTTTTTGATCTCTTATGGTGTTTTTCTTTGATGAAATATGTTCATTGTTGTTCTGTGGTTTGCATGTTGTGTCGACTATTATATTATTTGGCTGTGCGTTTTTCTGTTATGAATGTTCTTGCGTGTGTTTGTGCTGTATTTCTGTCACGTAGTGTTTTAGCGATATTTGTTTAACATTGTCATAAAGCGGGAGGATTGGTAATACGTGAAACCAGGTTCAACTCCCATTTTTCTTAAAATGTCCTGTACCAAGTCAGGAATATGGCAGTTGTTATCAAAAAGTTCGTTTCTATGTGTGTTGGCGTTTGTTTGTGTTGCACTTTGGTTCATTTGTTTTCCTTTTATAGTTGATGTGTTTCCGTCGGTTTGGTTTGTAACCCGGATTTGTTTTCTCTCAATCGATTTATGACTTTTGAACACCTGTATACTACTGTTGCCTTTATTTGTCATTCTCAATTTCCAAACATAAGAATTATTCAGATTTTTGTAAATATTGCATTCGTGTATATGTTATTTTTATTATACGCTAGATATTCGCCTGATTTAAAATAGGACCAAAAATGATAGACAAAATGGACGTTCAATTCACCTTATCACGTGTTGGTTCCCCCTTGCTTTGTTATTAACACAATGGCGATAGTCCTTGTATATAAGGATAAAGATTGAACATTTGTAAGTTATATCGTATTGCAACTCTTTTCTTATAAAAATATAACAGTGAGTTTCCAATTGCAAAACACTGGCTGCAATTTTCAGTACCTGCTGCAGACTTAAAGGGGATATGCATCACCCTCTACACCCATAATAAACCATTAATTGGATTTCAGTACACTTGTAGGGTTTCTTTATTAAACATTTCCACTATTATTTCATTACAATTTGCAGGAAATTTTTGTAGTGTTTCTCAACATGCTCAAAGATAACAAAACCCATAGATTTCCTAATTACATATTTAGGTAATGATCTCTAATCTGCACTCTCCTTAAACCAGCGAATGCGGTACAGAGATACTCTAAACATAATTCGGTAAAAATACCACTTGATCACTTCCTGGAAAATCACCTGGCCAACTCGGTCGAAACTTAGCAGGAATAAACTTGAAATATCAATTTTGTTTTCTATACTTTTACTCCAGTTGGGCAATGAAAACACGACCGTTTTCTCTCGAGGTGAGTACGCTACACCAAGACAACTGAGAAAATGATAATATAAGAGATTTCCTTAAGCCAAAAATCTTCCTTCCAATGATGGAAATAAAATGCACCTCCTTGTCAAAATTTGTTAACTTCTTTTAAATCTATGTACACCAACCATTTGAGATGAAAGATTACCGTTCTAGATTGTACTTTGTAAATACAGCTGTTTCACAAGCCACGCCTCTTTTGGGGAGATATTTAATATTCATAGATATTTTGTTTTGATTACGTACGTGTTCCCAGAAAACGATCTCTATGTTTCATCTCATAGTGAAATATCTACGATATGTTATCAGTATGAAAACACATGGCAGCGTTGAAAAATGAATTCTGGAGAAGACCCAAACTAAAGGTAGGGGTAGAACAGAATTTTCCGTTCTATGATATGATTTCTTACGAAACTTCATAGTAAAAGTGGCACAGCTATAGCCACAAAGGGAGTTCCTATGGGAAATTGCATTGTCCATATTTACAGAAGTGCAACCGCTAGTGCATTCTTGGTCATACTACGTAAAATGACATATTTTTTCTTTTCTTATTCTTTCAATCTGTAAAGGCGAACAAATGTTTGCCTCTAGCTTCATTTGCATATTACATTTATATTCCAAATCCTTATATACCTATGTGGAGTTATTTTCTTTCAGAACGTCATGTCTTTCTTTTGAAGAATCAACCCGGACGATACCAAGTTTCAATGAAATTTGCCTCAAGGCAGAAAATAATGACCTGTGTAAGGTCATTATTTTCCTTGATTAAAATGCAAACTATAATTTACTTTAACATTTAATTCGTTTGATAGTATCGCGTGCTATGGATAAAGACATAAACAATCCTGTCATTTGTTTTAGACTGAATTATAGAAAAAAGTCGTGAACGCACATTTTAACGTCTGAAACAAATAATGTGAAATCAAACATTGACCTATGGATATTTTTTTTTCGTGTTATATGTACATGTATCAGTATTTCGTGCTCTATTCGTGTCACCTCTGAATTTATTACATCTATAGGTACCTATATCTTTTACTCTATCAAATGATCAAATGGCCACGTGCTTTATGATAGGGTTTTTGTTTTTTTTTTTGGGGGGGGGGGGGGTATAATATTTAATTCTGACTACGTTCTCTGTTTAAAAAAATTTCATTCAAAAGTGAAAACAATAATTCTGAACTGCTCGTTAAAAACTGTTGAAAAATAATCTGCTTTTCCGCGATGAAAATGTCACGAAAAAAATAGAAAAAAACATAGCATCCCCCGTTCTTAAAAAAAGTTGAAAATAAATTACTTACAAAGTGACTTGTATTTTTCATACACCGTAACAATTCATTTGTGTCTTGCTTCATGCATTTGGTGATATTTCTTTTGTAACTGGATAAAGATTGCTAAAGCTTTTTATATATATATTAAAAAGTGAGTTTTATTTCACGTTTCTAATGAGCCGTAGCGCGTATTAAAACCAGTGCGGATCAGAAAAGAATATCCCACTTTAGTGTGGTTAATAAAATATGATGGAAATCTTGCAAATCTTTGCAGAAAATAATATTTTTTTACGGTCGGTCTTTCATTTGATCAATCCTGACACCCCTCGGTGTGTTATACAACAAGAAAGACCTTAAAATATGCATTATCTATAACAGAGCACACGCCTTGTAAACACATTCTTGAAATAACATTTAGCAGTATAAATGTAAGGAGATGTGGTATGATTGTCAATGAGACAACTATCCACACGAGTTAAAATGAAGTAAAATCTAGGTACCCTCTAGACCGCAGTTGTTGAAATAAATAAAAAAAACTTGTACATCGAAACGTACAATGTATAAACAGTCAGATTGCAGTCTTAGGTTCAGTACATCACTTACCTTTGCTAATGTTTTGTGCTGACATACAACATTCTATAAGAGAATCACGGGGAAAATTTTCTGTTATCAAACAGTGATACCGATCGCTGAAAGTACACTCTGCTAGTGAATGTATGTACCAGTCATAAGCATTTCTTGGGCATCTAGGTACACGTTTTAGATGAGAACACCCTTCACATGTTATTGTAGAAAACATACAATAGGACCTAAAAATCAATAAACGAAATCATGGCACATATTTAGATTTTAACAGAATTGCATAGTTATCATAGACACTATTGTTCCTGTTACGCGTTTAGATAATTTTCTAAGTACGCATGATAATTGATTGATTGATAAAATGGTGTTTAATGCATTTTTCAACACTTTGGGCTATTTTGTGACGGTCAGATTATATTTGTGAAGGAAGTCGGAGTACAAGGAGAGAACCATCGACCCTTGTCAGCAATTGACAATCTTTATCAATTAAGATTGAAGTCGAGCGCACTCACATCATAATCAAAACTGACTGTAACTATCAAAAGATATAAGCAATTTTAGATAAACATTTTGATCCTTTACCTATTACAGAAAATTGAAAAAAAATGCTTTTATCTCTTTAATTTTCTGAAATATAACTAAATGAGTTCTTTCAAAATAGATGAAAATTTGTATAGAAAGCACAAATATATTATTGGAAAAACAACGTTCTTTAATATGTCTTACTATCATCAAAATTCTAATTACAAATGCATAGATTTTTCATACAAATTGATCTGTTGTTGATACATATAATTTCCGATTGACTGATATAAAAAAAGCATAGGGTCACCGACTTCTTTTTTTTTTTTTGCGTATAAACCAATCTACTAGTTAGTAGTGAATATGGTCATAACTCGACAATTTATGGCTTACACGATGACGTAAAGCTTATTCCGACTATATGTGGTATTTGTTTTAACTAGAATATAAAAATAAGAAGATGTGGTATGATTGCCGATGAGACAACTCTCCACCAAAGACCAGATGACATAGAAGTTAACAACTATACGTCACCGTACAGCCTTCGATAATGAGCAACACCCATACCGCATAGTTATCTATAAAAAGCCCCGAAATGCCTAATGTAAAACAATTCAAATGAGAAAATTAACGGCCCGATTCATGTACAAAACACTGAACGAAAACCAAATATGATATACAGCAACAAACGACAACCACTGAATTGCAGGCTCCTGATTTAAGACAGGCACATATAGAATATGCGGGGCTAAACTGGTTTGTTGGTGCCAAACCCTCCCCCTAACCAGGAACAGTAGTGTAACAGTACAACATAAGAACAAACTATAAAAATCAGTTAAAAAGGACTTAACTCATCAGATCTATACAAAGCACAAAACATCTAACAAAAGCACAACCACTTTAAAAAAAAAAGTTAACAGCGAAATTTGGTTTTGAGTGTTTAAAAATGTTTGGAAATGTTTAAATCGGGTATAACGTACTGTTAATGTTTATCTCTGAACTAGAAAAAATGTATGTACAATTTAACTCACCAATAGTTGTATCATCTCTATGAATACGGAAAACTTAATAAACAAATACAAGTAACGGATGTTTTAAGTGTAGTTAATTGTACTGAAATAACTTTTATCAACGGATATTCTTTATGCATTGCCGACACAAATATTTATCAATTCTTAACTCATTTTGAAGGTAATCGGATATGAATAGATAAACATTTTTTATTCAATTGTGTCCATTGGGGGGATTTTTGTTTTTATATTTTTCGAAAGTTGAATGCCACTTTTTGTATTTTTAGTAAACAATAAGACATTTAATCTACTTTCAGTGGTCATAACAATAAAGAAAAAGACCTTTGTTTTACTAGTTGAGACCTTTGACTGGTCAACTTATGACCTTTGCCTGGTTGAAATGACGACATATGACTGGTCGAAATGGCAATGATCAACAATGCGTGATTTATATATAATTGTACCTGGTAAATGACATTGATTGTCAGAACAACGAAAACATTCTGCAAATTGAATGATTAATGAGAACATTTCAAATGAATACAAAAAAGTGTGAATCTTCAAACCTACAACATTTCTACTTTCCATGATATTGTAATTAATGACATAGAAATGATTGGAAGATATACAATGCATATTCAATGAATAAATAGTCATTTTCAAATCTAAGAATTAGTTATTGACTGTAAATTTTAATCGTGTGTCCTGATTTAGTCTTATAGTTCTACAGTTTCAAAACATTTTTGAAAATTGGAATCAAAAATTGCCTATGAAGGCCATACCAAGTTCTTTATTTGATCGGACAGAAATGAGGAATTTTATTCCTGTCAAATTTAAACCAAATTGTTCAGATGGTTTAGAGGAAGTGATTGAAATGTTATTGTCTAAAGACGAACAAATTACTAACAGATACACATAATTTTTGATTAGAGCTCACACGTCCATTGCGGTATTTATACGGACAAAAAAATTAAAATATCTCTTGAACAAATTCGCTGGCTTAGGGAGACAGCTGATCAAAGATCATAACCTACATATGAAAAAGAAAATCCATGAATGCCATTGATCCCGTAAATGTTGTAGCAAGAGACACTCACTCAGTCGATGCACCAATACCCGCTTATTTTTAGCTCGTGCGATTCCCTCAGTTTTTGTTTTTTATCTTAATTTGTGTCTTCTTAATAGATTTATGAAACATCAGTAAACCACTGTTGTCTCTAATTTGTACTGACCTATGTCTGGTTTTGAACATGATTGCGATGAATCATACGAAGCAACAGCATCTGATGCGGCATCGTCTGAACTGTTTACCTTTACTTTTTCTTTTCTTGTTGATTTTTACACATTTGTTGGGCGTTTTGCTAAGGTTGAAAACAGTTTGGCAGGGTGTGCTTAGGATTCTGACGAGGAACATCCATAATCTGGTGTACCAAGGTGTCTCTGAAGAGGATGATGATAGAGTTTTAGCCAATTTGCATTCATCATGCTTTTGAGCTCTTTGTCGTTTCTTAATCTCAAGTTTGTAAGTGTGATACAAGCCTTTAGATGCAATGTTAGATTATGTCCATCAAATGTTCAATGTGGCTTTGAGGACAATCATTTGGGCACCTTTGGTGTATGTGATAAGACCGGATCGTGTACTTCAAAGGTAGGCAACTCAGTGTATCTGTCAATTTTCTTATAATACTGTGCATGTGTAATGTTCTCTGTAATTAATGTTTTGGGTATCTGAAGGTCGTCAATAATTTTGAATATGCTTAACTGGATTTTTTTTTATGTTGGGTTTATAAATGATGCTTGTATCAAGTAGACAACTCATCTCGTTGCCTATGCAAAACTATGTAGAAAGAAATAAACTCTGAGGATGCTGTAGTAGTTATCCAAAAAGTCATAAGAATACTAAGAATAAGTTTGAGTTCAGGTCCGTTTTGTTTGTGCGTTTTTTCAACAGAACTGGTTGATGAATAACATATACTGGTAAAGGTGTGACTTATTTGATTGACTGTTTACTGTCAAACATCTGACCTTTGTCCGTGATGATACTATGGCAAATTTAAAATATAAAATAGATTTCTCCGTTTAACAGTGTAGATATTTCTTCTGCACTTTCAGTTCGCACTAAAATGGCTTCTGTCCATTTATTAAAAATGAAGTAACTAAATGATTCCCAAGTCGTTGCTTTAAAATGGGCCAATCATATCCATGTCAAATTTGTATCTGTATCTTTGCCAAAGAGAAAAACAACAAGCACATGCCAGAAGATTTCCACTCACAAACATGCCAGTGCAAGATACCTTCCCTCGATGGCATGTTTGTGAATGGAACTCTACTTGCATGTGCTTGTTGTTTTTCTCTGTGGCAAAGATACAGTCTGAAACAGTTTGATACATACTCGGAAAGAAATATTGTGACTTGTATTTAACTTCACAACATACTTGGTTTAAAATGTCATTCTGAAGTCATATATGTCAATTTAGAAATGTTTATGACATCGAAGTAACATTATAACTGCCATTTGTGTTCAGATTAAGTGTCCAGATTAAATCACCCTTTTTAATTCAAATGGACTTAACATGGGTGTTGTCATACCTTCCAAATTAAGATATTAAAAGAAATATTGGATTCAGATTATATGTCAGTTTTTTTATGATTAATTGCAAAACTTCAAAACGTGATGTTAGAGAAAAAATATTTTTTGATATTGGAACCTTATGACAGTCCGATAACTGATTAATTTGAATTATTTTAATATAAGAATGAGGGGAAATAACAATTAATGAGGTATACCACTTCAATTCATTAATATTTCATTTATGATATTAATTATTGAGAATAACTGATATAAAGGGAAATGTGATGCATATGAACGAACACTTTCTTTGCAAAGCACTAAAGAGAACGCGTTTACTTGGAAGTCTTTTTATTTCTTTAATATTTTACGGTTGGTAGTTTTAGTTATAGGCATTTTCACTGAGACATTTAAATTAATTTTTATATACTTATTAAATAAATATTATTATTGTAACTGATCATTATATTCTGTTATAGTATTATTCATATTATTGTCATCTCTGACATGTGATAATACATTTAAAAGGAAATCTTATAAAAGAAATGCAATTTTATCTTTTTTTTATCAATTTATACTTAACTTTTTATTAATTTGTACGGTTACTATTAATTATTACTGTTATTTTCATTCCTGGAACAATTATCTCTAATTTTTGGTATGTATAGCTAAAATGGTTTAAGCAATTTCTCAAATAACAAGTATTTGTATAAGAAATGAGTCAAAAGACTAAATAATTATTTTATAGAGCTATATAGTGGATTACGGAATGATCTATGTTATGACGCCTCAGTATCCATTTACAACTGTATAATTGATGCAGTGGGCAAGGCTATAATATTCGAGCATCCCCAACCGTCGTACATTTTTCGTAGTCAGGCTTTTACCAAAGTGTGTGAAATAAGGTAAGAACGTGTTCTCCTTCTTTAAATCATTGATTTTCAAACTATTTATTAGTATGTTTATATGATATAGGTGAGTATCTTGATAGTGTCTATCCCATTGTTATTGACAAAGGATACAACAGAAACCGCTAGACCTGCAAAATATCTCAACTTACATATAGAAATCCTCAGTCAGGGTCGGTTTATTAAACTTAACGACAAACACGGCTTTCAAGAAGTATATCGTATTATATCTTCCAGTTGATATGAAACTCCAGAGCTTGCGTTTCATATCATGATTAGTTGAAAACATGATGCCTCTGACAGGGAAACTATTGAATCAAAGGTTCGTAATGATAAAGTTGAGGACATATAATTTGGTTGATCATTTCTCGCCCTAATTTTCTCGTTTATTCTATCACCGTACACGACTTACAAGTGATGTATGTATAACAGGAGACGTTTACTCTGTCGCACTTTTAATTCATGCGATTCCCCTCGTTATTGTTTTTTTATCTTGATTTGTTTCTGTTTAATGGGTTTATGAGTTTTGAACATCAGACAATTATTGTTGCCACTAATTTATAACGAAATGTTTGCCTGTGATGAGCAACAAGATCTGTTTCATACCTTGACCTACACGTAGACATTGACAGTAAAAGTAGCTTAGAAACAACACTTTACGACAAGAAAGTTGATATCAGTTTCTCTAAAGCAAAAATAAGTTAGTTTTAAAAGTCTGTTTATGTTATACATGATTTTTAAAAGTTTTCCACATTTCGCAAGAAAAAGAAGTCAAAACAAAGTTTTGCCTTGTTGTTAATTCTAGAGATTAGGGTATAGGTACCCATATTGTCCTTCCTTTAGACCGCCACATAAATGGCATTTCCTTGGAATTTATTGTATCATGCTTGTAATGAGAAGTGTTTCGAGTGGTCAATATATTTTTTCCAAAAAAAAATTGAATTGGGTAACCTTTCAATATCAAGGATTAACGGTACTAGAATTTTAACTTTTGCTAAATATTTTATAACCCTCAGAAATTTTGCAAGGAAATCAAAGATTCTTTATATTTCTGAATAATTGATTTTTGTCAATATATTTTTTCCGTCAGAATCATGACCAAACTTATAGAATGTTATAGCAATGTCACAGACAGTAGTCCAGATTACCGGGATGCCGGACCCGGCTTAATGAACGTCGAAGCATTCAAAGTATTTATCATTGGCACGTGTATAAACAAAAATGGTAAGTTAAAGACCTGAAACTACTTATTATTTTGGATACTGATAAATAAGCCAAAAACAAACTGCTGCGTTTTATCAATTTTCTAATTTCGCCGTCAAGGAATCTATTACATAATTCATAAATAGGGATGCATTGATTTCGATTTGATTTCAGTACGTACTTTGTTATTTGTAGTACTTATTTTGTTCTTCTCCAATGAGTTTATTTATCAGAATTGTTAGTGCAACCCACCAGAATTATTTGCAAAATTTATACATTATTTCCTACCAAGTTTTTTTGTATTGTATCTTAGTATACATTTGGGTATCTTAATGCTTGTATTGTTTGTGTACTGAGATTGCCAAACTGTTTATGACACTTTTTGATAGATTTATTTGCCGAAATACTTGTAGTTTATAATTTATTGATATTACTCCTCATCTGTGTTCTTTAATTCACCGATGCAACAACATCGACATCAAAGAATTCCTTTCAAATCAATACAAGTGACCGCCTTGAACTTGCTTAGAGATGTGAGCGTTTGTTCCATGACGTTTTGAAGAAGTACATCGATTTAAGCGCTTTTCCTTTGCTTTCCCGTATTTTGTTGAAATGTGTGTAAAAGTTTTCACTCGTTAATGGATACTCCATATCTTTTCTTTTCATTTTTTTTTAAACTAATGAAATAACAAAATATTTTTTTACTTTCCGACCGAGATATAGGCTAATCCATACCGTAACAAAATTATGTGTTATCAATATCTGGTGTTCATTAGTCATTGTAATGTACAGGAATATTTTTCAAAATTGTTTATTCCAGTGTTAGAAGATGGAATAACGTGCATTGGTTCAAAACAATCAGATGTGATTGCCCATGTCAACCAGAACTGCCTCACTTACGATTAAGTTGAGACGATATATGGGAAATCTACACAGACACGCCACGATATCTATGGCAACAGTATTGCAGGTATGCACTTTTTACCGTTCATTTATATTTTAAATAAATTATTGAAAGTAATCTTAACATTAAAAAAACAGAAAGAAATTACCGGTTTCCCTTTCTGCATAAGACAATGAAAATTACACTTAATAATTGTTTACCTTCAAAAGTACGTAAAATGAATGTGAATTTCTAATCGCCTCTTTGCATTCATATAGTTTACAAATATATGGCGCTTTGCGTATATTTTCATAATACGCAAAACCGATGCTGTCAATATTTTTTTTTATTTCTTCAGCCGTATGATTATTGGAATCCAATGTTCTGTCAACAAAACACAAGAGTTCGGATGTTCCGACGAGTTTTATGATTTCTTGTTACATTTTTCCTACGTCTGTCTGCCAGTAGAGTGTCTTGAACCTAATTCAACTAAGTTTAAATGGCTTGATATGTACACGGAAGTACCAACAAAGCTCCCAGAAAGCCAGAACAAAACTGATAAAGAGAAACCGAATGCCCCTATCGATGATACCGTTTCTTCATCTACTTGTAATTACATGTCTCATGTTTCAATAATACCACTGAATCTGATTTTCAGTGGTTACAAGCAGTATAAATTCACCATTGAAACTTAATTGTCTGATTTAAGGATCACGAAGAACAACAATCGTGTACTTTTTTAATGGTAGTTATTGCTTTACCTGATGTCGCATGACCACATTTTGCATGTTTTGAAGGCATTGTTATATTCTTGGAGTACCATGTGTTATTTGAGTCGTTGGTGAGCTATAATACTCTGCTGACTAATTGATCACCTTGATAGAGATCCCTGTTTATGTGGAAACTCGAATAGTACTGTTGCTTTTCTCCATATGTAGGTTCACTTTTGGGTTAATAGTTTTTTAAACAGTAAAATGTTCATTTTTCCGTATTTTCGTAATAAATGGATCTAATTTATTTTTCTTATGTTTGCCCTTATATTTATATGCCGTCTTCGGATTGTTTTAAAGTTTTAGGACATCGATAACTGTGTCAAACCTTCATTGAATTTACAAAACTGGGATTAAAGCTTCTTCATTGTCAAAAGATAGCATTCTAAGAGTATTCGTTTTTCTGGGTTTTCTTAACTGGTAAATGGACTAAGTTATTTTTTGATGGTCAACACTACACTTTTACAGGCGACAAACAGCTTTCCACAGAACCCTTTGCGTATTTTATTTTATTTTGTTTAGATAGAAACTACATATCTAACACATCCGTTTTGTGACTACCACGATCCCACGATAATGATAAAATTCAATTCAACTCAATTCAACATTTTAATCGAAATTCCATATCAAAACAAACTTATTAGTGCAGGTGTAATACCAAGAAATCATAGTACGTCACATCCGGTTGCATACGAAAAAGAGTCGAATAAAAATATTCCCTTGAATTTGACAGTTGTAGGAAATTAATCCTACATTTCATTGCAGTAAAAAATTTCTGAGTAATAAACATATATCGTGGGTGTTTCAAAGCACCATTCGCTTTTTATTTGTTGTTTCTATAGAAAATTTGGAAACTTGAGGTTACATGGTTACTAAAGTTTGTACACAGGGAAAACAGGAGTGAAAATGTGATTGGTTAACTTCCAGTGATAGTTATTATCATATATGCAATGAAATGTTAAGTGAAATTTTGTCTGTAGTTCTGGACAGGATAAAGCTTTACTCATGCCAAGTATTTCTTTATTTGAAACAAAGATAAATTCTGCACAATTTTTTGAAAAGTGCAAATTTAACAAAGACTAATAGGGGAAAACAATGGTGGTGTTACTCCTGCATTTCACAACTTTACAATGAATGAATACTATACATGTACAACATGCATATGCATATCAATCAGAGGGTCATTATATTTTGAAGTATAAAACACAATCTAACGTCATATCATTGAAAACGATTCGTTTATCATGAAACCTATTCGTACATAACTTACAGTATATTTCATTTCTTCTACGGTTACCTGAAATAAGATAATTAGCACAACTTACAATCAAATGACGAGTAAAAGCGAAGTACTAATATCTGCTATAATAAAGAGACATAAAAATAACATTCAAGTGCTGCACTTTTCAAAAATAGATATTGTTTATCATACTCATATAATGCACATTTTAAATTATTACACGGCATTCATCTTCTATATAGATTTGACAAATACCACAGACTCGATATCGTAACATAAACCATTTCGATATGTTTTATTGACCATAATTGATTTGCAAATATTTTTCTCGTTGTCGCTGCACAGCAATGATCTAGTGACTCGATATTATGTTTAGACAATAGAAACTCGGACCAAATTGTTTTTTCATGGGTTTTAGAACTTGAACTTCAGTGTTTTATTTATTCTCCTTTGGAGAGTGTAATCATTAAGAAAAAACAGCGAATTTCTTCCAACTACAAAATCAGTCGATTTCTGAATTTGATTTTTTTTTTACTTTAATTGAGTTCGACTCTAGCAAATTATTTATATACGCTATTATTGTGGATACTGATCAAAGGTTGAAAAGGGTAACTGACATGTTCAAAGAAATACCAACAGAACTCCCACAGACGACTTTGTCTTTATATGTGGTGTTGATTTTTGATGTTGATGTTAGTGTCGTTGTACCAGGGTGAGTTGATTAATTCATGCTTTGGCCTATAGAACACCAACATTGAAATTAACTGTCTATCCAGATTGAGCAATGGCATATAAAGATAATGCCATATGAAGATAATGACAAATAAAGGCAACAGTAGTATACCGCTATTCGAAATTAAAAAATCGATTGAGAAAAAAGCAAATCCGGGTTACAAACTAAAACTGAGGGAAACACATCAAATATAAGAGGAGAACAACGACACAACACTAAAATGCAACACACACAGAAACGAATTATAATATAACAATGGCCATTTTCCTGACTTGGTACTGGACATTTTAAGAAAAATGGTGGGTTGAACCTGGTTTTGTGACTAGCCAAACCTCCCGCTGGTTCTAGCAATTAAGTTCTTGCACGACTGAGAATAGTTGTGACATACTTCTGCAAATTGTTTATTTTTTTCTCTTTTATATGATGGAAAGATCGTTTGACTAGAAAGCGTTCTGAAAACATTACTGCATTCTCAAATTATAAGAAGGATGTGTATTTTGTTTGGAGAACAAAAATAGTAGAAAACGTTTACATAAAATGTATATATACAGTGTTTGGTGTCTTTCTTGTTAATTTGTGCAGAAATATTCTTTTTAAAGAATTAGTCAAATAAAAAGACAATATTGTAATGTCTTTTCACATTGTCAATTGGAAGTATTTTTTCACATTTGTGCATATTTTCGTGATCTTCAGGAAAGAAAGTTTACCAAAATACGGTAAAGGTAAATTAAAAAAGGCGAAGTCCATGAAAACTGACAAAATCAAAAGTTTGACCAAAACTGTGTAAAAATACATCACATACATTCATACGCAACAGATATAAGCATTCAAACAAACGTACAAGTGTACTAAAGGAGACAGTAACTTAAGGGGCTGATATGTTATAAATTATGAAATAAATTTTAAAACTTCAAACTTTCTGCAGTGGTGTTTCCAGGTGATGTAAGTACTAACACTATGATGCATTGATTATTTTATTTTATTTTAAAGTACAACATACGAGGGTTGTCTGTAAAGTTTGAGGACAATCTCAATAAAATATTATTTACCCGTCCGAAATAAATAAAACAAGTATATAATTATTTTCATGATTTACTGATTAAGTGTACAAAATTTTATTTCAGTACCTGCTTAAATAATCGTATTTTCATCAATTTAGAAATCATAAGAAACTCTCACCCGGAGCACCCGAACAAATATTTCCGACGTTCCGACGTTCGACGACGTCAACATTTTAACTTTTCTCAACATAGTCTCCTTTCAAAGCAACACATTTTTTACATCTTTTTATCCAGTCATCAAATATTTTCTCAAACTGTTCTGTTTTCATTTATGTTCATTACTTCCTGGTTCTATTTATGTTCCTGTGTCTTAGTTCAGATAAATCGTCGAACCTTTGTCGACGGAGAAAAGATTTGATATGCGGGAATCCCACAAAATCCATTGGCGCTAAGTCAGGGCTATACGGAGGATGTTTCAGACATTCGAATCTATGTAAATCAATTTCTAGATGAGTTTTTAGAGAAGTGTGGGCCGGTGCATCGTCTTGGTGTAATATCAGTTGCTCTATGTTGGCTGCTAAATAAGGGCGTTTCTTTCTCAAAGCTTGAACCAAATCTCGCCTCAGTACCTGAAAGTACAAAATAAACGGACTGTCGCATTTTTGTTTTTTAATTTTAGTTCATTTATATGTTTTGGAGTTTAGTGTGACGTCCATTTTCACTGAATTAGCAAACAATTTTGGGCCAACTGAGGACCACCTCCGGGTACGGGAGTTTCTCGCTGCATTGAAGACCCATTGGTGGCCTTCGGCTGTTGTCTGCTCTTTGGTTGGGTTGTTGTCTCTTTGACAAATTCCCCTTTTCAATTCTCAATTTTATTTTAATCGTATTGCATCTAAATTAAAGTAAGATTGATAATTTATTTTTCATTCTTTGATAAACACCTCCTTAAACTGTTTATTTCATTTTATTTAGGTTTTAACTATTGATATAAGATCATTCATTATTTTTAAAAGCAAATATTATGTTATTATAATACCTTGGAGTAGTATTCAGAATTAACAGTCTGGCCACGGGGTACAGCATGTGTCAGTGACATTCCTTTTCGGTCCATGAAGAGAATGAACATATTCTTTCCCATTGATTTGGTTATCTTTGCCTTCTTTGGTGGCGGTGAGTTACAGTTTTTCCACTGACTTGACTGTTGTTTAGTTTCCGGATCGTAGTAATGAAACCAGCTTTCGTCGGTTGTAATTCGTATGCCACCACAAGAAACTTTTTTAATAAATTGATTTGACAATTCCGTTCTTTTTGTTAAATGTTCTGCTGTAAGAAGTCGCGGTACCCATCTAGCACATACTGGATTCATATTTAAATCATTGGCTAAAATGTGGTGCGCTGTAGTCTTAGAAATGTCACATATGTCTGCAACTTCGCGAACTGTTAGTCGCCGGTCACTGTTGATAACGTTCAGAACTTCATCTTTTATCGCATCTGATTCCCTGGAAGATGGTCTACCTTCCCGCTCATCGTCTTCCAAATTGTCTCTTCCGTTCCCAAACCTTTTGTGCCACTTGCATACCAATGAACGACTAACTTTGCTATGTTTCTCAGACTGTTTTAAGAATTTGTGTGTTTCTGTTGGCGTTTTTCCGATGTCTACACAAAACTTTATAACCTTCCGCTGCTCAACCTTTTCCGTAAATTTCCCTTTTTTCAGTGATGCCGATTCTGGATTCAATGCTTCAAATCGAGATTTCTCCGCCATTAAGATATTTTGACCATTCAAATTTAGCAGGTGTAACGTCAAGACTATTGTCGACGTCACAATGTAAGTTTCATGTATTTTTTGGAGGATTTTGAAACTTAAAATAAAAAAAATATGAAAACACCAGCCTGCATGTTATGTGATATTTTCGACGTGCTCCGGGTCCCTATTGCTTATATTTATATGAAGTAAGTGTTATTATTTCGCATCTAAAATTGGACAAATATTGATATAAACGAACTAGGATATAGTTCAGGATTACAAATATGCATAAAGAATTTACCTGAAATGCTATTTTTACGCAGACTTCAGCTTGTCCACGAACTATACGGACAACCCTCGTATGTTTCAAATGTCAATAGGAGAATTCTGTCTGATTATAAATTCTATATTTGAATTATTTTGACTTCAAAAACAAAACATATTACATTTATTAACAAAAACAAAACCAACATTATAAAAATCATAATGAAGAATGCCTTCTACGTCGTGACAACGTCGTCAGAGTATCAGAGTATTATGTACAAAACTTTAAAACATAAAATAAGCCGTGGAATGATCTGTAGTTGTTTGCTTTCTCGTTTGCCTCTATGGCCGATAGTCTTCTCCTTGACAATCATAACATATCTCCTCTTTTCGAAAAGTATAGTGTATGGGAGTGTATCTCTCACTCGCCTTTCCTTTTTAGACCGTTTCTGTTGCGTTTACTCAAGTGTGGGAATAAAAAGAGGGGTATTTGGCGCGAAGAATATTTACATATTGGTCAGAGTCCATTGTAGATTGCAATTGTTCGTTCAAGTAAGTTCACATAGTTTATCAACATAGGTTTGATTTGGAACAACCGGAATTTAATTATTTCAGTATCTACGTTAAGAATAATAAGAAATATAGAGTATAAGTCAATAGGACAATAATGACACAAATAACAGAAATCCATTAAAGGTTAACAAACAGTATACAAAAAATAGACAATTGTCTCCAATATGTTAAGCTCTAAATCGTACCGAGTCATAGAAAAATGTGAATAAGTAAAAAGAATCTTTTATAAAACCGACTGTCCTCAACTTGAAATTCTTTGAAAAAAAACCAACCACAAGATAACTTTTCGTGTTGCCCAATTGGCCTAAATATTTGTTAAAATCTGAAAATTGATTGGTTGAAAAAAAAAACAACCACAAAATAACTTTTCGTGTTGCCCAATTGGCCTAAATATTTGTTAAAATCTGAAAATTGATTGGTTGAAAAAAAAAACCACAAAATAACTTTTCGTGTTGCCCAATTGGCCTAAATATTTGTTAAAATCTGAAAATTGATTGGTTTACCATATCGAAATAGAATGAACCAAAATCAAAATTTAATTAATTTTGAACGTGGATGCTTAGTACAATTTAATTTTCAGAATATTAATGTTTTGTCATTTGGAATTGGTTTGTATATATTGTCCAAATATATTTTAATGTTCTTTACAAGTGTGGACACAGATCAGTGTGGATAGTATGTTTGGATGTTTGACAGTGTTTTCTGACAAAAAGAGTTCTCTGGTTTTTCCCCATAGACTGTCATGGAGGAGACACTAATCTAAATCAGTGCTGACCGTTCATAGATTTTATTTAGCTAGACATTGCTTTTAATATCAAATCTACATATTGGACAACGTACTATAAGTGCTTCGTGTATATAATGTGTACATTCCTGTAAATAAATTTTGTGCATGTACAACGTTACATTGGAGGATTTCCTTTCAACATTTTAACTTTGAAATAACTTCTATGTGAATACATTAGCATTTTAAAATGACCCGTTAAGGGAACACAGCTAGCTGAGTGTGCTCCAACACTTGTTTTATGTAAAGAAGCAGAAGATTGCAAGGATTGCCAAATGATTCCGATAAAATATGTTCCACAATTATATTTTGAATAGCAACAAAAACTCAAAATTAGAAGAGGACCACATTAGGTGCATTTCTGCATGATGTTATTTTAGTATGCGAGATGGTGTCCGAGAACCTGCATGCATGTAATATTTGTATGGTTCTATTTATGTTCCTTTGATGTGATCATTTCTTACTTGGGTTTGTCCACATAAAACTGAAAATTTGTTCAGGATCTTCCCAGTATCATTAGTAAAAGATTTTGTTTAAATGTGGAAATTGTTTATATGAAGATATATTATGGTTTTAAGTAACGACAATATACCACTCTATATATGGCAGATACCAATACAGATGCTCATAACTCCTACAAACTGATTAAAATTCTTTTAGATATGAACAGGACTGACGGACAAAAGGATTAAAAAAAAAATATTTATACTTACTAACATTACCGGTATGTATAAGTGAATGATCATTTACACTCAGGCCTCATCAGCAGGCAGCACAGATGTTTAAAAAAAGTGCTACAAAACCACCTAGCATCCCATTGTTAGTACCACGAGTAGCATTGTTTTGTAAATTTGTTCTTTATTTATTTGGCTTCTGGACAAAAATGTTTGGTTCAAGTGTAAATAAAATGCTTTAATCTCCCCTTAAATACTTGCATTGAATGGATGGTACAACTCCTTGTGCTGACAGTTTTAATTATCTTACGTTACAGCAGATCATGTGCTGATGTGAGTTGTCTGTCAAATCTTTATTTCACAAAGAATCCATTTGCATAACAATGAACTGGGCTCAAAGCAAAGCACTTTAATAATACACTTAGACAAAAATCTCAGTCCAGTGATATACTTTGTAATAGATGACTGTCATGAACATTCACCCTTTGCAACCAAACACCGCCATGATCTAACAAACATGCCAAACTACATACAGATCAGAAGTCCTGAAATAGACATGTATTTTTTTATATTATATGTACGTATCACAGTTAAAACATGTTGTGGTAAAAACATTCAGTTTCTAGCAAGTAGTTCATGCACTAATTAATAATATTTTAGCATGACTGCCCCTCTTTTTGAAATAAAAAACATACTTCCACCTAATCATTGTAAACAGGTGAACAAACATTAAAACTTTAAAATGTTATCAGATTTATCTATCAGTGTCTATTTAACATCATAGCTGAATCAATATATATACATATATAAAACTCGGATTGACGTCCAGTCTCTAACCAACCCCAATTCCTGAAGTCGACATCCAAATCTGACGTCATAATAAAATACGATTCAAATCTACATGTATGAACAAGTATATATCCCTGAAATAGAGTCTTTTTTGTTGTTCTCAAATTAATGTCCCAATAGTATTGGCTTCTCTAATTGATGTCTTTTTTACAGACTAGCCACAATGAAATCAAAGTTTTATAAAATGTTAGGTTGAACCTTATACTAAAAAAGTTGTGATAGATATAATATTTTAAGTCTTGCAAATACATGTAATAAAACATAACAACAATTGGCTGTACTTTTAGTTTTTTATTTTGTCTATTGTTTGAGATTGTGTATTGATCTCTAGACGTCTTTCAGTTATCTTTGGCATTGGGTTGTTTTCTTATTGTTGTACATGTATATTAATAATAATCCTCGTGGCATTTATTTAAATGAATATGTCAAAGTAGATAGAGAGGATGAACTTCTTTCACCAAAATATTAATATACATGTACATATATATACATTTAATTTTTAAGATAATGTTGATGGTGGTCTTTTTGTAATTTTCTGAGGTTTGACTTTTTAATTTTAAGCTGTAACATGCCCAAGATTTGATTTCAATAGACCATGAGAACCATGACTAAGGGAGTTGACCAACTAATCCCCATAGATGAGATGTTGTAATTCGGATACATGTACAAAAACACACCAAATATTATTGACTTACCAGTACTGGTTCCCCACAAACTGAACTAATCAGATTCAGCATTTAATTCAGAGCTCCAGATAAGAATTCACAAATTGGGGTTTTTACCCATTAATTTTTATATAATTGAGTGAAATAATTTTTTCAATTGCATAATTAACTCAAATTCACCTCTCAATCAAATATCAGATTGGGCTTTTCACCACCAAGCTCTTTAATGTATTGGTTTTTTTCATCATCAAGATATTGAATTTAGGCATGTTATAATGAAGTTAAATCAAACTGAGATGTTCATCCATGATTTAAATAAGTTTCCTTCATTATATATGTGATGGCTGTATTTGGTTTATACCTTGATCATGTTGATGAGCAATTGTTCATTTAATTTGAGTCTGGACCATTTTAACTGTTCAGCCAGTTTTGTATTTTCTCTCGATGTATATAAACTGGTGTAACTAGTTGAGCAGTAACTAATTACCTTTCTAGAGCACATTCGATCATCCTTCGGTTTATTTGGGGTAGGTGTGGATAAGTTTTTAGATTTTTTTTATGTAGTACTTGTGAACATTGGATCCTGTAAGACAGTTTTGCCAGTCCTATCAACTGTTAGCCAGACCTACTTCAAAAAAAAAATAGTTGGATTACAATACACCTTACAACTTTGACTGGAACGACCAGGTTAAGGATATGACCAGGGGTGGTTTAAAGACTGAGATCACACTCAATTTGAAAGATCCTGCAACATCGGATAAATAAATGACAATGTTGTACTACACTTGATAGTTGAATGTTTTTGTTAAATTATATTTATGTTCCGGACCATATGAGTATTTGGACCATACGCGTATGGCCATGACCATATGCGTATACTCATATGGTCCGACCATACGCGTATGGTCGGACCATATAAGTATTATACTAGTTTGGTTATTAACGGGCCGGACCATATGAGTATTCAGACCATATAGGTATTTTTCGAATAAGTTCTAGCTTTCGCTAGAACACACAACTCAATCTCCGAACCAAAAACGGCACAAGTTACTAATTGAATTTCTTTAATTTTGTTACATTTATTGTCTGAATTTTGGTGTATTTGTTATTTTTAGCTTCGCTAGCGTCAATTTAAAGCACCTTTCTCCTGGCTGTCTACTTTTTCGTCCGTAAGTGAAACCACAGGCGATTGAGACATGTACCATTTTTGTTCATTTTTGGTGTGTGTGCGTAAATTATTATTCCAAAAACAAATTTCTTTTAATTTCTACTTATTTTCACTTAAATGATCATGTCTTCTTTCGACTAAATATATATCAGTAGGATCAAGAACACATAAAATATTTTGAAACAATTTTTCAATATTCAAGAAATTTTATTTTAATAAACACAATAATTCGTACTTTTAAGTAAAATTCACTTTGTTTGATTAATCATATTACATTGATTACCATATGATCATTTTGAATTCATAATCATGCGACACCTTTTCAACGTTAACAATCATAAGTTAATTACCCGGACCATACGCGTATGGTTGGACCATATGAGTAAATACACATATGGTCATGACCATACGCGTATGGTCCAAAACATCTACATAAATGTATCTGGTCATTGCAATTGGTTGTCTTTTATTATAACTTTTGGTTTCCAATGCTATTCAACTATATATTTTATTTGGCGTATCACTGTTCCAACTGATTTTATTGTTGCACCGTTGATTATTCATATGGAACCCGTGTTTGTCATGCATTTGTACTTACAATATTCTCGTTAAGGAGCGTATAGTCGCCTTGGACGCATGGTTTTTCTGTCTTGAAGAGCTATGCATGAACCCATTCGTCGAGGAATGCTTCCTGATAACACTAGCTGAGTTTCGTTATCATAACTATCCCTCAGCTATCAAAAAGAAGCTTAAAACATGCTTCTATTAAATAAATTTTCCGGAAATTTACTTTCGTTTTAATTGATTCATTGTCATATATCCCGAGCAATACCAAAATAATTATGATCACTTACACTAAGTTGATAAACAGAGAGACAACTTTCGATTTATTGCATTTCCCTCAAAAACTTTGATTAAAGTGATCATCAATCGTGCGTTTAGGGGCGTAATCACTTCCGTTCCTATGTTGAGCGATTGGTTGAAAAAAAATGCTATATTGCAAGAGTCATTTTCGCAAATTAAATTCTTTTAATTGATGATCAACACTTCTGTCATTAGAGAAATGTTATTCAGCACCTTCTGGAACAAACATTATTTCTAGTTAATCTTGACGATCACGAAGACACTTGATGAACTTTAATAGTGCAGGGATACAGGCGATCCCCTCTATCTAGTAAATGACGCCATAAAGGCGTTTATAATTGACCAAATTTCCCAGAAAAGGACACAATTCTAAAGTGTTTATCAGTCCAAATAAAAATATATGTGTGGTTCCAGTTACCCTACCTACCCTACTTTTTAGTCTATATAATAGCCTACTCTAAAGATTGTTTTGTCATTTTTCATTAAGCACTGCATGTTAAAGTCAGAATGTTGCTTCTATAGACTCAATGTAAATAAAAACATAAAATAAAAAAAAATCCCTATCTACCTACCCTTACTTTCTTTTTTAACTGGAACCACACATACTATTTTATTTGGCCTCACTTACAATTGCAACTGTCAGTGTTAATGTTTAATTGTGACTTCAAAAAAATAAGTCCATATTAGTGATTAGTTTACAAATCACTATCTAATACCGGTGGACATGACTAAGCGTTCCATTAAACTAAAACGCGAGACGCACATGTATTGGCTTCATATGGAGCGTTTTAGTGTTCATTATTATAAAAAGAACAGGTTTGGGGGATATATAGATGTCACGTTTCTGAGTGTTACACACATAATACTCCTTACTTGGGACCACTCAATGTGCATTTTAAAAATACATGTAGTTTATAGTATACATACATGTTATACTATTATGAGGGGAAAAGCATTACAGAAATTATATGCAACCAGAAATATATATATTTTAGCCAAAAATTTCAATGCATGTTTTTTTTTTTCAAGTATTGAACATGTTTGTTGAAATAATAGGTTCAATGTGTTGATTCATGTAAACATCATATGGCAGACTATAGCTATGTATTATATATATATATGGATGATGCTGCTGTATTGAAAACATTTCTTGGACATATTAGTTCGAGACAAAAATTTGGTTAGACAAAAAGGTGGAAATCCAGTATTTTTTGCAAAATCTGTAAAAATAATCTAAAATTTGGAATGATAAGAAAAGTTCCGACACGTGTTCGTTTCGACGTTTGTTTACAAGTAATAATGTCAAGTGATTATTCTATGATCCGCCATCTTTATGTGTGCTGTGCATACAAATTCCTCAACATAGCAATTTATCGTGTATAAACTTAAACAAATTGAAGATATGTTCATGGTTACACGTTAAATACAAAGATATATTGCAAATACGGATAATTCAGAAATTATTTAACGGTTAGATATTAAAAAATCAGAGAAAAATGTCAGTGACCCATATCCACGGGCAAGGTTCACATTTTTGTCCATTGTCTACATTTCTAAGAAATGGGATTGTTACTTACCGCTCTCAACGACAAAGGCAAACAGCACCCAAAATTAAAACAAACGAATTGTAAATAATCTTAAAACAAAAAGATCATATTCTCCGTTTCAAAGTCTCATTCGTGGAATTTTTTATGGCGGGATAGGTCCTTACTCACTATCGGGATTTTATGTAAAAACATTATATAGACATTCATTTAACAATTTGTCAGTGTCTTCTCTTCTTTTGATATACAGTTTCAGCTTCATTTAAAATTGAAGATTACATCAGGATTATTATATTACCTTTAGAGTACATGAAGCTTCAAAGAGGAATTACAGTTCAGCGGAGGAAATGTATTTATAGTTATGATGTGTGATTCTTAGGGATCATCTCAGTAATTCAACCAATCAAATGAATTTTAACTTTGGGAATATCTATTTTTAATGCAGTTTATTGCACACTTAAATAGGAATTATTAAAAAACGGAATGCTGTAAGAAGATTTAAAACAGGGAATAATAAACTATTTTTATATAAGATGGATTGGATCGGTGTTCCATGTATTCACAGTATCTGTACAACTCTCCTTACTCTTAGGAATGTTTGGAATTTCCGTGACCTAAATGGTTCGCGAAAATTAATATTATTATATATAGTATAGTAATAACTGTTGATGATTTCAAGAAATGAATCCCAGGGTAAAACTGTCCAGGTACATATGGGAAATTTACACAAATGGCGTTAATAAATATTTCTCTGCCATTCGTCTGATCGGTCATTGTCGTTATATGTCATTGCTCTGTGGGGAGAAATACTTAAGTATCGTTAGCTGTCATTCATTAACTATAATAAACTTTCAACTGTATGCCGACAAGAAAGTTAATTGCTTCTTTTCATCAATTTGTTCCATAGGTCAAATCAAGGGTAAATTAACAAAGCTAAAGCAATACTAACAAACACTAATATCAACACAATCATTAATAAAAATTATAATAATAACATCAATGAAGATATGATATGATTGCCAATGAGACACGTATTCATAGACCAAACGACAAAGATGTGAACAATATCAAATCACCTTTGAACAAAACCCATACCCGAATAGTTTATTATGTATTTCAAAATGTACAACGACTCAATCAAAATAACACTTTATGAAAATTGTTCGTTCGACGCCTTTTAATGGATATATCTTCATTAGGAAAACAAAAATAAAAAACCTAGAAATTCAAAAATGTATACATTCTTAAATAGTTGAGAATTGGTATGACCAAATAGCCTAAGCGAATATCAAAAACGTAGCTAAGATTAAATTTTCCTGCAGTAGTTAGAATCTTAGTTGACAACGACCAAAGTACTACTACAAGAATGAACAAAAATCAAATATGACAGACAAAGACCAACTATTAATACTGCATGATATGTTCTAGCCTTAGGACAGGCATAAAACGAATGTGGCGGGTTACCATGTTTGTGAGTGCTCAACCTAGGACAGTAGGGTATAATTACAACTGTTAAAATCAGTTGGAAAACCTTTGACTTATCAGATCGGTAAATTTGTTTAGTTTTCGTAGGAAAGTGATATACATACAAAGACTGAGGAAATCACATGAAATCACAGGAGCGTGACCGAATGCGTCGACAGGATTAAAGTCTCCTGATATGTATGCATCAACTGTCATTCAAATCAACACTCAGTCAAAATTGTCACAATTGGAAATAGGACACAACCGGTAAAATTACAGAAAAGACAACTATTTGGTATCTTAAGTTCTAACTCTGAGAAAATATGTCGTTAATGAGTTGAGACGAATACATATCGTATCTGTCAACCAATAAGTGTTGATGTCAGTCGTTCTTCGTCATTACTCTAATGAAGTCTCTATAGTGTGATCATGCACAGGGCATAAGTTGTCAATTTAGATATGTAAACGTCATATGAGGGTATGTCACTGTTGAGAAATGGAAGGTTGAAAATAAACTCATCATAGATACCAGGATTACATTTTGTATGCATCACATCTGTTTTAAATTCGGATTTAAAGTCGTCTATTTGTGTCAATATGGAGGAAAATATCAAGATATGAATGAGACTTTCTGGTTTCAGTAGTATCATTAATATCAAGTTCGCTGGGATACATGAGATGCAAGCACTCACTCACTATATTGTTGATAGTTACGTTGAAAAGCGTTGGTGGTAACGCTGAAGTGCGATGGATTACATCAACTATATTTTCAATGTTTTTCATGTTCATATTCCGATGTAGTTTAAGTAGTCAAGCAGTTGTTTTAGGTTTTTAAGTAAAGCATCGGGAATATTCGTTCAATTTAAAACAGCCATGAAAAATGGGCATTGCGTTTCCAGTGGAAAGAGATTCATGAGAGGACAGAGTAAAGATAAACTGTAAACACAGAATTATGTCTAAATGAAGCAAAATTAAAGAGGAAGAAATGTAACTAAGCACACGCCTATAAAGAATTTTTTTTTGTATTTCGATATGTTGCAAATACCGTTTAAAATATAATGTAACAGGTTTACTACAGGATAATCATTCTTTTTCACGATTCTTTTATTTTAGCCATACCCATACATATAATCGAAACCGAAATGCCATAAATGTTTTATAAAAAATGATGAATTCAAATGTATATACTAACTAATAAAAAATCTACTTTTTAAAACATTGCATATCTGTAGAATATAAACTAGTCATCACGCTTTTATATAGACCGTCGCACATCAGCGAAAGGACCATCACACTTCGAAGAAAACCATCGCACTTTAGCGTGACTATCACACTTCAGCGTCCCCATCGCACCTCCGAGTCCTACATATGAACAAAAATAAGTCGCCAAGAAGGGAACCACAATTAGAACCCATTAGAAAAAAGTTTAATTTAAGTGTTTTAAAATCATGTAAAGACGATACTATTAACGAACAGAAACAAACATATATGGTTTATAAATGGATGTTTTATATATAATGTCCAGAACATCCACTTCACACGAAAACATATTCTATTAATCACAATTATCCTCTATCTGATCTTAGATGTGTAGCATTAATTGCTGTTATTAACCATGGACTGCTAGGGAAGTTCAATATTTCTACCTGCTAGTCAAATTACCAGCTGGTAATCAAGGTATATAACTCAATGTCACAAGTTAACCATAATATTTCATATTGTATACCTGCAAAGGTTTATGTTTAACATTAATTTAAATGTAATTTGGAAAAACCAATAAATCAGGAAACGAAAAAAAAATATATCTTTTAGAATTCCAGAAGATGACTATTAAATTTGCAAAAATATATAAATTCATACAGTGTAAATCATTTAAATTCAATGATGATATCTTTTATTTTTATACTGTGAACATGATCAAAGCTATCATCCATTAAATCGTATTCATTTGATAATTTATTTCTAAGGGAAGGTGTGAGGGTAATGGTTAAATTTTAAAGACCAGTCGTGTTAAAGGTAGATGAGCTGCCGTATAACAGGAGCAATGATTTCAACAAAAATAAAGGTACTGATGGTATTTTTGGTAGGCCTTGTACATCATATTTAGGAGAACAATCTGAAGTCAGATATGTCAGCCGTCCCGGAATGGAAATCTACTCTCAGTCAGAGTACTGCGGTTGAAAAAAAAAGTTACAGTACCATATATTACTACTGCAATGCCAAAAGCCTCAGTATTCCAATCAGGAGAGCAGCATTGAAGCATTAAAGAAGCATAAAAGATTATTTATGATTTATAAGATCAGAATAATTAATTTAACCACCTTTTATGTTGGAAGTCTATAAAAGCAGTTCTACACTTAGAATGATACTTTACAAGCAGATGCTTTTGTTTTCAAAACAATATAATTTCTAGTGGTTACTTATTTTTTTTTAACTATCTTCAGTTCATTTAAATAGTAAATTATCAGCTTTAAAACATACTTCTTCTGATAAAATAGCGACTTATAAATTACTGGACCGAGGGGCAGCACGTGGTTAACACACCAACGATCTCCGTCAACAGTGGAAAATCCAGGGTGTAAAAACAAAATACCCCTTGCAAACACTAAGAAATAGAAGGTATAGCACTCTCTCCGCTAGAATGCTTTTTTGCACATGTTCACAAGAAAATAATCTGGTGAATACATTTAGTTAAAATTCAAAAGATAATAAAATGATAACAGAATGAAATAAAGTTATCATTTCCCTCTTTTGCTTTCGAAGAGGGTGATAAAGTATTAAACATGTTATATTTATTGACAAAATAACATAATTTTTTTTAAGTAAACCTTTTTATAAGCAGATCGTACAGTCTTTTCAGTTTTTAAAACATCAGTAATCTGATTCAAACCATCATTAAATTCCATGAAACATTTACTGTAGCTTCTTCGTAGCTATTTAGATTAAATTCTAAATTTTGAAATCATGATAAAATGTACATGTATTTACCTCCTTTTTTATACTCAACGTGAACATTAGCATGTAGGTATAGTCTGTGATTAAAGATTTATAAATGTCAATACATATGTCAAACCTCAGCATATTTTACAAAGCTTGGACAGAAGTTTCTTGAAAGTGATAGTATCCTGAGCAGATATTGTCTTCATATGCATTATGTTTAATTTTACTGATGATATAAATAAGATGTGGTATGAGTGTCAATGAGACAACTCTGCATCCAAGTAATAATGTATAAAAAGTTAACAATTATAGGGAAAAGTACGGCTTTCAACACGGAGCCTTGGCTCACACTGAACAGCAAGAACATGTTATTTAACTTAATTATAATCATAAGAAGATGTGGTATGATTGCCAATGAGACCACTCTCCACAAGAGAAAAAGTGACATGCCAATTATCCGCACAAACAGTAGCTCGATGAGAAAGCCTCAGCAAAAAACTAACAAAATCAATTGATATGGAATAAAAATTATAACTTTTGAATTTGTCATATCAAAACAGATCTTCAAAGAAAACAAGCGACATATTCACGCGATGGTTGAAGGTTGTCATATGGACATTTCTTACTTTTTAAGAGTTAACTTTCTTCAATAACTTTGATTTGTACTGGTTAACGGTTACACAAAACCAGGTTTAACCCACCATTTTTCTTAAAATGTCCTGTACCAAGTCAGGAAAATGGTTATTGTTATCTTAAAGTTCGTTTCTGTGTGTGTTGCATTTTAGTGTTTCTGTTGTGTCTTTGTTCTCTTATATTTGATGTGTTTCCCTCAGTTTTAGTTTGTAACCCAGATTTGTTTTTTTCTCAATCGATTTATGAATTTCGAACAGCGGTATACTACTGTTGCCTTTATTTATGTATACTTTACTGGACACTAGTATAGTTATTGTTTCGGTTGAAAATTTATGAAGGAAAATACATTCATATCACCTCATTTCATTTCATTCAATATAAAATCGTGCATAATATAAGGATATTTAGAAAAAAAAGAAATTTAGAAATCATTTAAATTTTTTTCACGATGTTGTTTAAATACAAATACAAATACAAGGAACAAGGACATGTGTTTGTCTTCGTTGTTTATCAATCAAAATTGAAAGTGGCATTAGCTGGCAAAATTTTCTTCAGTGATTTTTTTCAATCTCTCAAACTGATTAAATATATACTACAATGTAGTTCAAAACAACAAAAAGTTCAGAAAAAACAACATTATTTTTTGTATATTTATGAAGTATCAATGATGTGTATTCCTGATTGGACGCCATCTAATTAACTATCGACCATCGAAAAAAGACAATGGGTATGTATGCCCGCAATAACTATAAATACAGACAGATAGGTAAATAAAGGCAACAGTAGTATACCGGTGTTTAAAAGTCATAAATCGATTTAGAGGAAACAAATCCGGGTTACAAACTAAAACCGAGGTAAACACATCAACTATAAGAGGAAAACAAAGAACAACAGGAACACTGAAGTGCAACAATAACTAACACCAACATACATAGAAACGAACTATTTGATAACAACTGCCATATTCCTGACTTGGTACAGGACATTTTAAGAAGGGTTGAACCTGGTTTTATGGCTAGCCAAACCTCCCGCTTTTATGACAATGTTAAAAAAGATCGCTAAAATGACAACATTACGTGACAGAAATGCAGTACAAACACACGCAAGAACACTCATCACAGAGAAACGCACAAACAAATAATAGAATAGTCGACACAACATGCAAACCGCAGAACAACAACAAACATCTTCCATCAACGACAGACACTACAGGACATCACAAACAGTGACGCACCTATGTAACTTAAAACTACGTAGATAAACTTAAATAAAAATAAACGGGTAAGCACGCGCAACAGTGTGTGGTGATTTTCTTAGTTTTATTTGATCTCATTTTATACATATAAACACATAAATTAAAACATAAATCAATTACTCATAACCTGTATACTACTAGTTTTTAGTATGTCGAATCGGTCTTCCTGCTGCAAGCTTCCTTAGGTTCACTTTTTCAGCTGACATTTGTTTTAATCAGTTGATATGCTCACAACACGCATATCCCATATCTAAAAAAGTTTAAATTAAAGGTCGCATGTATACCTATTCAAATGATAAATAATTATTGACTTGCATCATCAATGTTTTTGAGCTTATTTTACAAACAAACAAAAAATACTTAACCTTTTCTATATGACGCTTAATAACCGTTTCTCGCCTCATTTTATAGAAGTAACAGCACACAACTGGTGCCAAAAGTAGAGAAGAATATTTCACCGTCGTTTTTTTCCCTGTTTTTTCCCTTGGTCATGCCATATTGTCCTGAAGGTTTTATTTGTCTCTTTTTGTACTTTTTTCTTTATTATAAAACTCTGTGGTCAAACAAACTATCAAAACCAGTTAGTAACAAAAAAGTGTAATAACTTGGTTCAACCATGCAATTGGTCTTTATAATTTAGTAACAAAGCCATGAATTATAATGAATGCCAGTAAAAGAATTAAAGCAAGCAACTATACTATAAACATATTGTTTTGTCAAAATAAGAAAAAACGACAAAGGATAAGACAAAAGTTTTCTACAAACGAGATATTTCCATTTACTATAAAAATTGTGTGACTATGTATACCGCATCAATCTCATTGAACTTTATATAAAAGGTATCAAAAATAAAAAATAGGGTATTTCTTACCTTTATCAGCATGTAAACATCGACAAGACAAGTGGCTGAGAAACGAAACTTTACAATAAAGCTCATATCAGTTATTAAGAACCACAGACTAATTTGTTTTAAAAGATTCAAAAAGCCAATTAATGATATACTAGTATATGGTTTTAAAAACAATTCTTCAAAGTTTGCTAGAACAACGGATGACCAAAACATAGTTTTCCCCAAACTCCGAAACAGTGGTGACGTTGCTTCGCTAAACTTTCATAAAGTCAACGTAGTGTTGCAAGGAAGACGTTACCACTGTTTCGGAGTTTGAGTTTTACCTCGTTGGAAATCTTTAAGAATCGGGAGTTATTTCCCATATTGACCTTCTTTTAGACCGCCAATTTTATAATATTCCTTTGGATTTGAATGGATCTTGCTTGTAAGGAGAAATGATTCTAATATTCAATATATTTCTCCAAACAAAAACTGGAAACCTCTTTATATTAAGGATTTTCGGTACTCAAATTTCAACCTTCGCTGAATATTTTGTTGGCCTTTTGAATTTTTGTAAGGCAATCATTGATAACTCTTGCCGAGAAACATTTATATTTCTCAATAAATCATTTTTGTCAATACTTTTTTCTCTCATAAACATCACCAAACTTTTAGAATGTTATAGAAATGTCACAGACAGCTGTCAACATTACCGAGAAGAAGAGTCTGACTTAATAAAAAGAGAAGTATTCAAATCATTTATCATAGGCACAGGTGTAAACAAAAATGGTAAGTTTAAGACATAAAATTTTTTATTTATGATACTTGAAATAAAGCTAACAACAAAAAACTGAGTTTTGTCAATTTTATAATTTAGCAGTCAACGAATCTCTCTTACAAAGTTCATACATATGGATGCATTATTTCAATTTGATGTCACTAAGAACTTCTATGTGTGTAATACTTTTTTTTTCTCCGTCAACAAGTAAGCTATCGAAAATGTTATGCAAACCACCTGAGTGATTTGCACCATTCATACATTATTTCCTGCCAAGTTTTCTGTAATATATCTTGATGAATCCTTGGGTATCTAAATCATTATTTTGTGTTTGTTTCTGTATATGACACTGAGATGTTGTCGAGCATTTATTAGAGTCTTTGTTAGATTTCTTTGCCGATATAGTTGGTTATTTGTTGTTATTACTCTGCAGCTGTGTTTTTTAATGCACATGCGTACTGTGATTATCGACATCTCGCGACAATTCAACTAAAACCGAAGCAAGTACCCGCCTGGAACATGCGATTAGATGTAAGCGTTTGTTCAATCATGAAGGCCTTTTTGCGACTTTTCGATGATGAACAGCAATGAAAGTGCTGTTTCTTTGTTGTTATTTTTATTCCGAATGTGTTGTTTTTCTGAGTCATTAAAGGATGCACCATATACGTTCTTTTCAATTATTGACATTGTTGAATCAAGAATTCATCATTTTTTTTTCAGATCAAGACAAAGCTTATTCATAGCAAAATTATACATGATATAAATTTCATTTTCAGAAGTCATTGTAACGATTTTTTTTATGAAAACTGTTTACTTCAGTGTTCACATGACGACATTTTGAACGCATTGATATGTTATCAAAGTACCATGGTTTCTTGATCAGTCTGATTTGCGTCGCTAGTGAGCTAGCTATGATACATTCTTAATCAATGTTTATGCGGAAATCCGAATGAACATTTCTTTTTTTTTTCGTTACTAATTCCTTTTTCTAAGGTAAAATTAATGTTTCATTCCTGTTTTTAACTTATATATAAACAAAATTAGTTCGAATGAACAATCCTAAGTCATATCAAATTTGCTTGAATTATAAAACTTTGATTAATTTGATTTAGATCCTTTTTAATCAATGTTTATGCGGAAATCCGAATGAACATTTGCTTTTTTTTTTTTGTTACTCATTCATTTTTGTTTCAAGGTTTTTAACTAATATATAAAAAAACATAAGTTCGAATGAACAATCCCTAATTATATTAAATTTGCTTGATTTATAAACGTAACTGTGCGCCAAATGACCAACTAACAATTATGTTAAATATTACTATAATGGTGTAATTACCGGAAAGGTGAAGAAACAGATAATGCAAAGTTTTGGTAAAGCTTTTAGTCGCCTAGATGCAGTGATATGCAGTATACGTTGTTCCGGTAGTTAATTGAAAATTTGTGTGTTTTATTAATTAATGATTTAAATCACGTGATATTATTTGAGGCAATTTTTAACACAAAATGCCGATAAATTTTCGATGCGAGGTCTAGACTCAGTGCTGCTATTAAACACAACAAAGAAGTTATTAGAGCTTGCACATTACACACGAAAATGGTGTTTTATATACAGGGAGCACCTACAGCCATTTAAAGAAATTATCAAAATTTTATAAATGTAAGTGAAAGCGTAGTTTGATTCATTTTTTTTTGCCTTGATACGCCAATGGTAACTGGAACGAAACATGGTTATTCCATCGTGGTGTCATTGCCATCATTAAGATGAAAGTTCAGTCTGGAGTTAAAACAAAAATTTAAACAATAAATAAAGGCAACAGTTGTATATCGCTGTTCAATAGTCACAAATTGATTAAGCGAAAACAAATCCGGGTCACAAACCAAAACCGAAGGAAACACATCAACTATGAGAGGAAAACAACGGAACAAGAGAAACTGTATACATGTATGTGCATACCAATAAGAGAGCTATTACATTACATGTATTATGAAGTATAGGACACCATTTAACGTAAAATCAATGAAAAGAGATTCGCTTATTATGAAACAATATCATTAATAGACAAACATTTTACATTACAATGCTTTACTATTCAAAATATAGTTAGTGTCTACTATCTTCATACAATTCACGGAATTCATCATCTGTAAAGTTTTGATATTTATTAGAATCAATCTCGTAAAATTAAAGTTTCAGTTCTTTTTTTTTCGACCAGTTTCATTGACCATAGAAGATTTGCATATTTTCATCTTGTTGTCGCTTTACATCAATAATAAAGTGACTAGATATGATATCTAGACAATAGATACTCGGAACAGATGGGTTTTTTAGGTTTCAGATCTTAACATTCAGTATCTTATTTATACATAATGACCGATTAGGCGATACGAGGTAAAATATCTATCAAAACGATTTGTTTGATTTACCCTATGTAAACCAAGTTCCTGTCTCTGAAAAAGGAGGATGATAGAGTTTATCTAATTTGCATTCATCATCCTTTGAGCTTTTTGTTATTGCTACATCTCCTAAGTTTGAAATTGTGATGCAAGCCTTTAGATGCAATGTTAAACAATGTCCATCAAATATTCAATGTAGCTTTGAGGACAATCATTTGGGCACCTTTGGTTTATGAAAGCAGACAGGATTGTCTATTTCAAATGTAGGCAATAGTTATCAAAGGTACCAGGATTATAATTTAATACGCCAGACGCGCGTTTCGTCTACATAAGACTCATCAGTGACGCTCAGATCAAAATAGTTATAAAGCCAAACAAGTACAAAGTTGCAGAGCATCGAGGACCCAAAATTCCAAAAAGTTGTGTCAAATACGGCTAAGGTAATCTATTCCTGGGATAAGAAAATCCTTAGTTTTCCGAAAACTTCAGTTTTGTAACAGGAAATTTATAAAAATGACCATATAATTGATATTCATATCAACACCGAAGTGCTGACTACTGGGCTGGTGATACCCTCGGGGACGAAACGTCCACCAGCAGCGGCATCGACCCAGTGGTGTAAATAGTTATCAAAGGTACCAGGATTATAATTTAATACGCCAGACGCGCGTTTCGTCTACATAAGACTCATCAGTGAAGCTCAGATCAAAATGCTCAGTATTACTGTCAATATGTTGATATTACTGTGCATTTGCAAGGCTCTCTGTTACTACAGTTTTTGTGTATTTATCTCCTTGCCTATGTAAAACTTACTAGAAAGATCTAAACTCTGAGACATTGTGGTTGTAATAACTTATCGCAATGTGGCTTCGTAATTTAGTAACAAAGCCATGAATAAATGTAGCAGAGTAACAAACAATCAAAAAGGAAGTTACTTTAATTAAAAAAATATTTTAATGTCGACTCAAAGGATAAAAGATGTCTAATGGAGAAATTAAACTACATGTTCCCCAAGTCGTTGCTTTAAAATGGGCAAATTATATCAATGTTCTATCGAGAGAAAGTGTCTTGCATTGGCATGTTTATGAGTGGAACTCTTCTGGCATGTGCTTGTTGTTGTTCTGTTTAGCAAAGATCACACACTTCCAAATTAAGATATTAAAAGAAATATTTGGTTCAGATTATATGTCTGTTTTTTGTGATTAATTGCACAAACTTCAAAACGTAATGTCAGAGAATTTTTTTTACTATTGAAACGTTATAACAATCCGATAACTGATTAATTTGCTTTATCTCAATATCATAATGAGAGAAAATAACAGTTAATGAGGCATAACACTATAATTCATTAATTCTTCATTTATGATATTTATTATTGAGAATAACTTATATAAATGGAATATGATGTATAAAAATGAACACTTTCTTTGCAAAGTACTATACAGAATGCATTTACTTGGAAGTCTTTTGATTTCTTTAATATTTTACGGTTGGTATTTTTAATTTTAGGCATTTTCACTAAAGATTTCAAATTTATTTTTATTTGTCTATCATGGAATAATAATTATTCTATTGTATCTGTTTATTTTGTACTGTTATAGATCTATTCTTATTATTGTCATCTTTTAAATTTGATTATAAAATGAAAAGTAAATTTAATTATAGCACTGATTTTTTATATCTTTATTGTGTTTACTTTACTATTTATAAGTTATTATGGTAATTATTGATTTTTATTGTTAGTTCATTCCTGAAAACAATTATCTCTGATTTCCAATATATATATAGGTGAAATATTTTACGCAATTTCCAAAATGGTTCGTATTAGTAATAAGTCAAAAGTCATCATAAATAATATTTCACAGAGCTATATGGTCGATTACAGAATGATCTATGTAATGACTCCTCAGTATCAATCGGCAACTGTATATTTGATGCAGTTGATAACTTTGCTAAAACCAAGCTTCCTGCACCGTCTTACATTTTTCAAAGTCAGAGTTTTACCCAAATGTGTGAAATAAGGTAAGAACGTGTTGTCCTTCTTTAAATGATTCTTCTTCAATCTATTAATTCGTATGTTTATACCATATAGGTGAGTACCTTGGTCGCATCTATCCCATTGATCTTCAAATCGGACACAACAGAAAACGTCTGCCAAATATCTCAAATTACATTTATGAATCGTTAGTCATGAGTCGTTTAAGATTTAAACTTTACCGCAAACTCGACATTCAAGTAGTATGTCGTATTATATTTCCCAGTTGATACGATTTTCTAGGGCTTACGTTTCCTATCAAGATCCTTGAAATTGTGTGGTCGATCACAGAGAAGTTATTGAAACAAGTATTATAAATAATAAAGTTGAAGACCTCATCGACGCACCGGTCGCTCTCCTGTTTTAATTCATGCGATTTCCCTCGTTTTTGTTTCACTTTGATTTGTTTCTTTTTAATAGATTTAAGCCTTCCAATTGATATTTTATAGTGTGTTTTTCTATGTTGTGATGTTATACTATTGTTTCAAAAAAGGGATTAGGTTTGGTACCATTAAAACGTTTAATCCCGCTGCAAATGTTTGCACCTGTCCTAAGTCAGGAATCTGATTACAGTAGTTGTCGTCTGTTTATGTAGTTCATACGTGTTCTCGTTTCTCGTTTTTATATAGATTAGACCGTTGGTTTTTCCGTTTGAATGGTTTTACACTAGTAATTTTTTGGGGCCCTTTATAGCTTGCTGTTCGGTGTGAGCCAATGCTCCGTGTTGAAGGCCGTACCTTGATCTATAATGGTTTACTTTTATAAATTGTAACTTGAATGCAGAGTTGTCTCATTGGCACTCATACCACATCTTCCTATATCTATTATGAAATTTGAACATTGGAAAACTATCGTTGCCTTTAATTGATAACGAGCAATGATCTACACGACGGTTGTCAACAGTAGAACGAAAAGGGACTATTTACTCTTCGGTAGCACCTGAGTTCAACATAACATGCATAAGTTCGTTACGGGTTGGTGTTGCTTTTAGTTTAGTTAAAATTGAGAATGGAAATGGGGAATGTGTCAAAAAGACAACAACCCGACCATAGAGCAGACAACAGCCGAAGGCCACCAATGGGTCTTCAATGCAGCGAGAAACTCCCGCACCCGAAGACGTCCTTCAGCTGACCCCTAAACAAATATGTATACTAGTTCAGTGATAATGGACGTCATACTAAACTCCAAATTATACACAGGAAACTTAAATTAAAAATGATACAATACTAACAAAGGCCAGAGGCTCCTGATTTGGGACAGGCGCAAAAATGCGGCAGGGTTAAACATGATTTTTGAGATCTTAACCCTCCCCCTATACCTCTAGCCAATGTAGAAAAAACAAACGCACAACAATACGTACAGTAAAACTCAGTATAAGAGAAGTCCGAGTCCGATGTCATAATAGGAAACAAAAGAAAATAAACAAAATGACAAAAATACATAAATAACAACAGACTACTAGCAGTTACTGACATGCCAGCTCCAGACCTCGATTAAACTGATTAAAAGATTATGTCTTCATCATATGAATATCAGGCACAATCCCTCCTGTTAGGGGTTTAGTATTATACCGTCATAAAATATATGAGAAGAACATAACCCGTGTCATGTTGTATGTGTTTTATTAAGGGATATTTCATTTTTTAACATAGTCATGTTTCTTAATGTTATTGTAATGATCTTGTTAATTTATTTCCTTGAGGAACTGGGTTTTTATTTCAATCCTTTCACATTTAGTCATGAATTGGGGTTCGATAATTAACATGCACGGATGTTTAATATATTTGGTAATGTCTAATGGTTATAAAAGACACATATACCTAACCGCTGCTATATGATGCCTGATCTTCGTTTGTCAACAGATTTTAAAGAAATAACACTACAGGTGCCAATAGTTGAGCAAATATCGTCAACCCCTTTTTTCATATTCGTGTTGTTGAAATTTTCTTTAAAGTGTTTTTGTCTGTTGTTGTTTAATTCGCAGTTTTTCTTTCGGTCATATCTTTTTTTAACTGAAGATTTTAAATGTCCCAATTTATCTTTTTACTTTAACGTAAAACTCTGCGGTGACAGACAATATGAAAACCAGTTAACACCATGGTGGTTGTAATAACTTGTTGCAATGTGTCTTCATAATCTAGCCATGAATATACGTAGCAGAGTGACAAAGATTGAAAGGATGTTACTTTATTAAAAAAAAAACATTATAGTGTCGAATCAAGAAAAATGACAAAAGATAGTCCATATGTTTTTTTAATAAGTCTTCTCCAAAGGCGAAATCAAACTATCCTTAAGCTATAACGATAATGATCCGTCACATAAAGTTATAAGACTATGAGGATCGATCTCATCAAACTTGATTTAAAGGATATCACAGATAAAAATAAGTCTGCTTCATACCTTGACCAACAAGTAAACATCGACAAGGTCGCTTCGCACCTTGACCAACACTTAAAAATTGACAGTAAAGATAGTTTAAGAACGAAACTTTACCACAAGAGAGCTATTAGCACAAAGTAGTTGGTTTCAAGAGATATAAAATCCAGTTTATGTTAAACATGGTTCATAATAGTTCCCTGCACATTTTGCCAGAAAAGAGCGCGACCGAAACATAGTTGGTAATCATAGACAGTAGGGATAAATTACCCATACAGCCCTTCTCTTAAACCGCCACAAGCAAAACATTTCCTGAGAATGTTTCATGCTTGTACGGAGAAATGTTCCTAATGTTCAAAATAGTTCTTCCAAAACACTTAAATTTGGTAACTTTTCAAAATCAAGGATTTTTAGTACTCGAATTTTAACCTTTGCTTAATATTTTATAATCCTCAGTATTTTTGCAAGGAAGTCGAGGATTCTTTTTATCTCAATAAATTGTTTTTGTCAATATTTTTTCTCTCAGAATCATCACGAAACTTTTAGAATGTTATAGCAATGTCACAGACAGTTGTCCATCTTACCGGGATAACGGACCTGCCTTAATGAACGTCGAAGCATTCAAAGCATTTATCATTGGCACGTGTGTAAACAGAAATGGTAAGTTAAAGACATGAAATTATTTACCCTTTCGGATACTGGTAAATAAGCGAAAAACAAACTGCTGAGTTTTGTCAATTTTCGAATTTGGCAGTCAATGAATCTATTACATAATTCATAAATATGGATGCATTGAGTTCGATTTGGTGTCAGTACGTACTTTGTTATTTGTAGTACTTATTTTTTCTCCTTCAATGAGTTTAATTATCGGAATTGTTAGGTAACCCACCAGAATTATTTGCAACATTTTTACTTAATTTCCTACCAAGTTCTCTGTACCTATGTGTATCTAAATGCTTGTACTGTTTATGTATTTAGATTGCCGAGCTATTTATAACTTATTTTGTTAGAATAATTTGCCGATATAGTTTATAAATTGTTGATATTCTGTGTTCTTCAATGCACAGATGCAACAAGATCGACATCAAAGAATTCCTCTCAAATCATATAAGTGACCCCTTTGAACTTGCATTGAGATGTGAGCATTTGTTCCATGGTGAAAGCATCATTATGACTTTTCGATAAAAACCTCAATTTAAGCGCTTTTTCTTTGCTTTTTTTTCACTATGTTTAAATGTGTGTAGTAGTTTTAACTTATTAATGAATACATCATATCCTTTCTTTTCATTTTTTTTTATACTAATGAATTAATAAAATATTTAATAATTTCTGACCGAGATATAGGTTAACCCATACCGTAACGAAAATATATATTATCAATACTGGGTTTTCATTAGTCATTGTAAAGTACAGAAATGTTTTTCAAAATTGTTTATTTCAGTGTTAGAAGATGGAATAATGTGCATGGGTTCAAAACAATCAGATATGATTGCCCATGTCAACAGGAATTGCCTTACCTACGAATTAGTTGAACACAATGTATGGGATGTCTATATAGACATGCCAGGATGGACATGGCAAGAGTATTGTAGGTTAGTTCGTTTTACTGTTAATTTATATTTAAAGTAAATTTTTAAAGTTATTTTAAACATTAAAAAAAAACAAAAGAGTTTAAGTTAGTTTCTCTCTGCATAAGACAGAGAAAGATATTTACCTTCATAAGAACGTTAGACAAATGTGAATTTCCAATCGCTTCTTCCCATTTGTGTAGTTTACAAATATATAATATCTTGCTTATATGTTCGCATTGTGCATAACTGATGCTTTAATGGTTTTTTTCAGCCTGATGATTATTGGAATCCAATGTTCTGTCAACAAAACACAAGAACTCGGATGTTCCAACGAGTTTTATGAATTCTTGTTACATTCTTCATATGTCCGTCTGCCAATAGAGTGTCATGAACCTAATTCTACTAAGTTTAAATGGCTTGATATGTACACGGAAATGCCAACAAAGCTCCCAGAACCACAGAACAAAACAGACAGAGAGGAACCGAATAACACTAGGGATAATATCGTTTCCTCAGCGACTTGTAACTACATGTCACATTTTTCAGCCATAGCACTGAATCTGATTTCACTTGCTGCAAGCAGTAGAAAATAACCATTGAAAATTTATTGTATGATTTAAAGATCACGAAGAACAACATTCGTGTACTTTTGGATAGGAAGTTTTTGCTTTTATTGCTATAGCATGACCAAATTTTGAACGCATCGATATATTCTTGGAGTACCCTGGATTCCTGGCCAGTCTTATTTACTTTGTTTATGAGCTAGGATATCAGTTATGCTCTGCTGACCGATTGATAACCTTGATTTAGATCCTTGTTTAATTGGAAATCCGAATTGATATTTCATATTTGTTTCAAAATAAAATCTATTTTAGGCCGTACGGTTGTCTATAATTGCTTATATCCACTTCATTTGAACTCTTTTTGCAATAATATCTTTATCATTAAGTGACCTAACATTAACAGAAAATTAGCGTTAACGTTGACATGCTCTGCTATTTGAAAAAAAAAATCCTATCTGTTATCTTAACATTTCATTGACCATAATGAATTTTCAAATATTCATCTTGTTGTCACTGCACAGCAATGATCAAATGACACAATATGATATGTAAATTATAGAAACTCGGACAAAATTTCTTTTTGATATTATTTAGATCTTGAACTTTAGGATGTTCAGTGCTTTATTTATTTTCCAGTTGATAGTTTAATCATTAGAAATAGCGATTTTCTTCCAACTACAAAATCAGTCAATTTCTTTATTTGATCTATTATTTTTTTTTATTTTAATGAGTAGAACTCTAGCAAACTATTGTTGGCCTATAGAAAATTATCCCCCATAGGGAGAAACTTGAATTGAAATAGAATTAAGTATCTCCCAACATGGAACAATGGAGTATAATGATAATGAATTATCAGACGATAAGAGGTCAAATATCTATTAACACCATTTGTGTGATTTACCCGTATGACCTGAAATAACCTGGGATTCATTTTTCTTATAAACTCATTGGCATTTAAATATTTGTAAATTTTGTAATATGGTTTGTCAATATAATGGAATTGTATGCGACTGTCATACAAGTGAGAGGTTTAGCTAGCTATAAAACCAGGTTTAATCCACCATTTTCTAGATAAGGAAATGCCTGTACCAAGTCAGGAATATGACAGTTGTTATCCATTCGTTTGATGTGTTTGAGCTTTTAATTTTGCCGTTTGATAAGGGACTTTCCGATTTGAATTTTCCTTGGAGTAGGGTATTTTTGTTATTTTACTTTTTACATAAAATGTATATTTTAAACGTTTGGTGTCTTTTTGTTTTTATGTTGTGCACAAAGACGTTTTTATAGACGAATATATCATATAATTTTATAGTACCCTGGGTTCCTGTCTAGTTTGATTTACTACATTAATGAGCTTAGATGACTGTTAAGCTCTACTGACCGATTAATAATCTTGATTTAGATCCCTGTTCAATGGAAAATCCAAAAGAACAATTTTGGGGGTTTTTTTTTAATTGCCATTTCATATTTCTTTCAAAATAAAATCAATGTATGTTTTTTTGTTTTTATCTCAAACAAAAAAAAACAGTTAATTCGAATGAACAGTCGTTTAAGTAGTTTTATCAAATTAGCAATAATTGAAAGCGCATCTGTCCGCTTTCGTTTAGAAGAAATTAGCAATTAAAAACATAAATTAAGTCAACATGTTTGCATTGATTAAACACGGATTATATCGTGCCATTCATCATTTTGTTGCTAACACGTGCACTATAAGGTCATTTACAAGAACAGTTGTCACTCAATACATTTCTCGTTTTTGCTTGTTGTGTGGTTGACTCATTTGTTTTAAATGGCCAGTTATCTCTGCAGATTGTTATTTTGTTCGGAGGAATATGTTTTGTGTCGGTTTTTCAAAACTTTACACTGTATCACCGTTCTTGATATAGATTATACACCAGCTGGCAAAACTGGTGTAATTTCAAAGCTGATTATGCATGTTCAATCTCTTTACCATGTTTCAAATTGGAATGTTTGGGGTTTTTTTCTGTGAAAATAATACATTTGAAAAAGATCGGTAGTTTCAAATTATATAATCAGGTATAAAAAGCCCCGACAAAACAAAATGTGAAACAATCCAAACAAAAAAAAAACTTACGGTCTCATTTATGACAAAAACAAGTATAAAAAGATAGCGACCAAAGTCAACCACTGATTTACAGGTTCCTAATTTTTGACAGACACATACAGAATATGGCAGGGTTTAACATTTTCGTGAGCGTTCAACCCTTCCCTTACCTGGGACAATAGTGTAACACCACAACATAACAACAAACTGTTGGAAATGGATTGACGCATCAAATCGGCATAAAGCACAAAAACAACTAACATAAAGGGGCAGCAGGAGGATTTTTTTCAGGATTGACCATTTAAATTCCTCTGTTATTACGCATACTTATTTATTTTTTTTCCGCCACTTTCCTGGCGAAAATTTATTTTCACTTTACTACTTTACTAATCTTGACTGAAGTATGTCGAAAGTCTTACAGAAAAGGGTTATACATCAAGTATTACATAAAATTAACATTACAAATGATCCATGTAAATGAGGTAAGATCAGATAAACTCTGCTGCAGTGATCACCTTGCTATCATTCTATACAAATAGATTTGACCCACTCCTTAGAGTTTCTGAGATACGGACTTGACCATTGAAACTTATCCTTGTTCACTGATCCATGAATTGAGGTCGATCGAGGTCAGGTGAACCATGTATGACGGACATGTAGACCACGCAAGGGTACCATATACTAGTTACCAAACATAGTTATCCTAGAACTAGTTAGACATTCATATGACGAAAAAACTCTAAACAGTTTTTTTAGCAGTCACTGAACCATGCAAATGAGGTCAAGGACAATGATCATATGACAGATGAAAACTTCGTAAAAACAACGTATCTATAAACAAAGCATGAATCATCCAATTCCTCTAACCTCTAATATATAAAGCTTTTCAATTAGTTTACGCCGTTGCCGGTGCCACCATCATCAGATTGTATTCTCTATGCCTTGCATTCGACGACTCGCGTCGAATGCGAGTTAAAAATAGAACAACTGAAATTAGCTCTCTGGCCTAAACCTGGACGTGAACTTCCATGCTAACAGTAGACAATGAATCGTGATAACTACTACTAGCTATGACAATTTTTCTACAAATGCTTGTAGAATACATCGATGCTTTAAATAACCGTCGTTTTTTAGATCTTTAACTTCATGTCAATTATATAGCCAATTTATGCTCTATAAGTCATATAAGTGTGTAAGATGAAGTGCTTAACCGTCCTGTTTCTAACTGTCATTTTGTTTTCATAATTTTGACAGACACCCATCCCCCTTTTTCACCGTTTGCAGTATTTTCTTTTCTATAGAGCAACGATATACTCAGACCTGCTTATTCAATTCATTATGCGTTAATATTACAAAAGTTTTAGAACAAAGTACAATGGTATGTGCTTCTACATTCACCAAAACAAAGTACAACGGTATGTGCTTCCACACTCACCAAAAGACAAAGTACAATGGTATGTGCTGCCACACTCACCAAAAAAAAAATTGAATATTTACCCAGAATATCATTACGAACACCTTCTATCAAAAGACAGAAAAAATAACATTTTGATAGGGCATCTTATAAATGTTGAAATCTAAAGATTGTCTAAATGTGACTTTGCGTTTTCCCTGAATTTTTGGCTTTGAAATTTGACCCATATTTGAAAAAATTGTGCCCACTCTAGACAATGACGACATCGATACGTCGATGAGGTTTGTTGTCCTCTTTCCAATGATAAGAATACAGCTGTGTCTTATTCCGTTTACCCAAATTAATCATATTCGTTTACTGGGTACTCTACCATTATCATTAAGTGACATAACATTAAAATAGAATAAACATTAACATCCTGTGATATTTACAACCCATAATATTTGTCATCGTTATATAATACACATATTAAATAATTACATGAGCTACATTTTCTATAAATTTTTGACAGATTTCAAAGACTCCATCACATAAAATAAAATTTTCATTTTTGTTGTTGATAAGTTTAATTGACCATAATTGATTTTCAAATATTCTTCTTGTTGTCGCTGCACATCATAATCAAATAACACGATATGATATCTAAACAATAGAAACTCTGACAAGATGGCTTTGTGATAGTTTTACTCCATTCCATTATCTAAACTTTATTTACTATTTCTAGAGGCCCAAAATACTTCCGTTATTGATTCTAAGTCTGTTTTGTATAGATTAGTTCCTAACCATTGACTATTCAAACCCGTATCAACTACTTCAAAAGATGAGGAAAAACGGGTTTTTTTTTTTAAGTAGAATCCGCCAATAAAGGTTAAGATGCTATCAATATAAGCAATATTTTCCACCAGAAATCTGTACAAAAACTATACCTGATTACCCCAAAAATAAAGCTACGCCTGTAATTTCATATACTTACATTAAATTGCATCCAAGATTTTCAACCACAAGAGGGTTTTTGAGGCCTATAACCTCAAAGATGTGAAATCCAAACCTCTGGATTGCTCATGTGCATCGTCAAAATACAATTAATGTCCAGCTGGTCATGTTATTACTGGCGACCTTGGCATCGTAACCAATGAACAATTAAGAGAGTTTTTAGCTTAGGGACCAAAATATAGAATTCCCCAGCCCATCAACTGGAAAAAAAACTTCAGGTTACTGATGGATGCAGTTGAGGACTATGCTAGAAAATGGGTAAAGCGCGAACCAGACGAACCAGAACTGGACACTTTGTCTGAATGGATCAAAGCTATTCGATCATGCATTCAGAAGCGCATTCAGAAACTACGATGTACTATGAGCACAAGGGTTTCAAGAACCCGGAGTTTGTGGATGCTTTTTCCTCTTTGCATGACAAATATGTCGTTGTTCAAGCAGATGAAGCCGCCAATAATATTTTCTTCGTATGTGAAAACCATTATTTGCAATGTCTCACAAAACAGCTTAGAATAAATAGCACAACTGGTAATCCGACATATTCTTTAACATCATTTACAAAGGATGAAATTTTACAAAATCACAAATCCGTCCTTCTTTTTTTTTGGTATTAACATCAAAGAAACCGTAGAAAATCTACCTTCATTATACTATGTATCAAAACTTCACAAAACTCCATATAAATTACGATACATAGCTGGATCATCAAGATGTTCGACAATAAACATCTTTCTAAAGTGCTGACTTCTATTGTTTCTACAATAAAAGATGGCCTTCAAAAATATTGTGATGAGATATATTCAACCAGTGGTGTCAATCAGATGTGGGTTCTAAAAAATTCTAAAGATCTACTGATAAATCTTAGATCACAATCAATGTTATTTTGCAGCAACATTAAGACCTTTGATTTTTCTACTCTTTACACTACTATTCCCCATGCTCAATTGAAAGATCGACTTCACCATATCATAAAACAGAGCTTTTTCTATAAAAATGGGAATCGTAGATATAATTTTCTTGTTTTGGGTTATAATAATTCTTATTTTGAGAAGAACCACACTGATTCTAGCAGAAAATACACTGAAGATGACATTATCAAAATGCTGGACTTTTTAATCGACAATATATTTGTTGAGGTTGGAGGATTGATATTTCAACAGACAGTCGGTATTCCAATGGGTACTAATTGTGCACCCCTTCTATTCGATTTGTTTTTTGTACGCGTATGAAGCAGAATTCATTCAGAACCTTCTAAAAGACAAAAAGAAAAAGTACCTTGCTTAATTCTTTAATTTTACTTTCAGATATATTGATGATGTCCTATCACTGAATAACCCATATTTCAGTCATTACTTGCATCTCATATATCCCAGTGAACTTGAAATTAAAGATACTACTGATACTAGAAGGACTGCTTTATACCTTGATCTTTTCCTCAATATTGACACAGAGTGACGACTTCACACTAAAATCTATGACAAACGGGTTGATTTCAACTTCCCAATTATCAATTTCCCATTTCTCAGCAGTAACATACCCTCTGCTCCGTCGTATGGTGTTTATACATCTCAATTGATACGTTATGCTCTAACTATAAGGACTTTATATACAGGAGTGTGTTCCTTACGGACAAACTGCTCCAACAGAGTTATGAGGAAGAAAGATTAATAATGACACTCCGTAACTTTTATGAACACAATCACGAATTGGTTGATCTATACGATGTGTCTGTGTCTAAACTGACTAACGACATTTTTACCACGTCTTAGATTGTGGTTTAACATCTATGTCGTTGGTCTGCTAAATACCGAACGTGACCTATTCCTGAATATGACTGTTTTGTCGAGTGTGAATTCGCATTGCTATACGACGTGTCTCGGTATTTATACATCCAACATTCATGTATTTAGTTATGTTTCTTAAGTGGGTTCGGTTAGATATTGTGGTATGTCTTATCGTTTGTGGTTTGAATTCTGTTTTTTCGGTATATTTCACATATGTCCTATTTGTCAGTATAGTTGAGTTAATTTCCATTTTCCGTGGATGAAGTATTGTGTTAGTCCAAATAATTGTGACTTCGTCACAGCATTCATTTAAAAAAGCCTTTCATGACCGTCATATTCATGATAATTTTTTGGACTAGTATTATGAAAATAATTGTAAACTTTTGGATCTCGTTTCATATAATTGTATGAATTTCAAAATTATATTTACGTCACAAAAATACGTCACTTTTTGTGGTGTGATGTGCTGTTAAAAGAAGATATTCGTTGTTATTCTACGGTTTACATGTTGAAATGTACTATTATATTATTTATTTATGCGTTTCTCTGTGCTGAGTGTTCTTGCGTTTGTTTGTACTGTATTCCTGCCACGTAGTGTTGTCATTTTAGCGATATTTTTTAACATTGCCATATAAGCGGAAGGTTTGGCCAGCCATAACACTAGATTGAACCCACCATTTTTTCTTAAAATGTCCTGTACCAAGTCGGGAATATGGCAGTTGTTATCAGATAGTCTGTTTCTATGTATGTTGGTGTTTGTTTTTGTAGCACTTCAGTATTTCTGTTGTTCCGTTGTTTTCCTCTTATAGTTTATGTGTTTCCCTCGAATTTAGTTTGTAACCCAGATTTGTTTTCTATCAATCGATTCATGACTTTTTAAAAGCGGTATACTACTGTTGTCTTTATTAGATCTTGAACTTCAGTGTTTTATTTATTTTACTGTGGATAGTTTAAACAATAGAAAATGTCTGCCAACTACGAAATCAATATATTATGAACACCATAAGTGTGACTCACCCGAAAACTTTTAACCTGGGAATGATTTTTCAGAGAAATTCATTGGCATCAAAATATTTACAGGCTAAAGAAACATTTTGTAATATACTTTGCATCAATGTCATAAACAGTGTTTAGTTGATTTTAAACGTAAAGGATAACCTTTTTTATGAAATATATAGAGAAAAAAAAACGGAAAAGAAGGCGATTTATACCTTTACTTATGCAAGATGGTAATCTTAGCTGGTTTCAGCAATTAAAATTCTTACTCGACATAGAATAGTTTTGATATACCTCGGCAAATGTTTTGTTATTAATCTATGGAGAAGAAATTCTTTTGGAATGTGAGGACGATTGCCCTGTGGACGCACCTGGTTCCGTTCTTTTAGAAGTTCATGCAATTCCTTTAGTTTTTGTTTTTCTACTCTAACATCTGTAACCTACTATTCCCGAAATAAATGATGTTCAATAGACAAATTATCTAAATAGTTTGGTGGTTGATTTTAATTTCAATGATAAAGTATTTGCATTGTTAGTTTTTACTACTGTTGTTCTCTTCCGCTAGGCTCGCTCGAATAAAAACTGTCCTGGTTTATTTCTAAATGAAAATTTGAAAACAAAGCAGTTAAAATAAATAAATCATGATAGCATGTACAGCATGTACAGCGATACTAATATAGTAAGACAGTCAAATAATTTCGTTAAAGAAACGAGGCTTATAATGTTCCTCGCCAGACGCGCGTATCGTCTACAAAAGACAATCATCTACACAATTATATTATCACAATCTACAAATACAAATATTATATACGACAAGAAAATACTTATATGTTTTATAAGTCCACTTTATGTATAACAAAAACAAAGATCTTAGAAAGAATTATATTCTAGTTTTCAATGTTTGAAATGCACATAGTTCCAGGTGATCGAAAGATGCTCTTTAGAACATCTAGTTGTTTGTTTATACGACTGTTAATTAACGTCATAATGTGGTACAAAATCACCAAACGTAAGCAAAAGCTTTAAGCAACTATTAAATTGTATTTCATCGTGTTAATTCATCGCACTTTACCTCTTATCATCGTACATAAGTTTAAATATCGTATGTTAGCGTCCACTTCCGACTTTATAATATTAATACATAATGCCACCAAATATAAAGTTGTTATTTGCCCATAATTTTCCAATCCAAAATATACTCAAATGGTGATACAGTACAAGGAAATTAAAAACAAAATATCAAATTCGGCGGGATGTTTCTACATGGTAACTCCTCAAATATGGAATGTGTTGTTTTTTTTTTTTTATTAACTTTTACCTGAGATCATGTATGGTATAATTTAGATTTTTTCCTAAACTCTTTGGACAAAAGTGACCCTTATTTTTCTTCTCTTTGTCTATTTTGCAAAATGTCTTTTATAATGCAGCTATATGTAACAACAGTTACTGTGCTCTCGTTTTATGATAACGATTTTTTTTTCAAATTCATTCAAAGAATGTTTTTTATTTCAATGAGAAATGGTATGTGTTATCCTTGAACTAATATTCAGACTGTTCCAAATCGTCGGTTGTGTGTACGTTTGGTGTTCAAAATCGTCGGGTGTGAATAGATATAGGAAGATGTGGTATGAATGCCAATGAGTCAACTCTCCATCCAAATCACAATTTGTAAAAGTAAACCATTATAGGTCAAAGTATGGCCTTCAACACGGAGCCTTGGCTCACACCGAACAGCAAGCTATAAAGGGCCCCAAAAATGACTAGTGTAAAACCATTCAAACAGGAAAACCAACGGTCTAATCTATATAAAAAACGAGAAACGAGAAACACTTATGAACCACTTCAACAAACGACAACCACTGAACATCAGGTTCTTGACTTAGGACAGGTGCAAACAAATGCAGCTGGTTAAAACGTTTTAATAGGTGTACTTTAGGGGTTTCAAATCGTCGGGTGTGTGTACGTTTGGAATGTTTTTAATATGAGGGCAAGGCAAAGCTCTTTCGATTGAGTCTTTTGTAGATTATATTGATAATTTGTGTAACATAAAAGACAGGCGAAAGATACAAATGGGACATCCGAACTCACAAACTGGCAATTCCATGACAAATCGACAATAAACAAACAACAGTACATAAAACACAATGTAAGAAAATAAAGACTGAGCAACACGAATCCTAACAAAGACCGGGGATAATCTCAGGTGCCTCGGTAAAGTAAGCAGATCCTGATACAATAAGGACACCCGTCTAGTTGCTCATGTAAGTACTGTTTACTATTCTTGATATATATATTTGCTTTTATTGTTCTAGATCCTAGAATGATCAAGGTATGATAAAAGCCATTTCTGGTTCCTAAAATAATTGCAAAAATGATATTGTTTCATTCCTTTCAAAACACTTTTATTCAAAAGCATTACCAGAAATAAAATATGAGTGCAATTGTACATCTCTCTTTGACATTTTACTCAATAAAAGTGTAAAGACTCATAAGCATTACATTGTTATTTCGCAAAGAAAAAAGAAGGAGATGTATGATTTTTTTTAGATAAGTAATAATATTAACATGCTTTCCATCGCTTCTCTAATTCGGGCATAAAACTTTTCTATGTATCAAAAAACACAACTGGAGTATTTTTTTTGTATAAGAATATGCACTGAAGCAGTTCGACAGAACAAGGAAAACACGAAAATGCATTGCTGTGATTATTTGTGTATGTCTTAAGCTGAATATTTTCTTCATCTACACTGTTTTATTATCTTTTATGAATGCTGCTTGTTAAACCCGGATTCTGCTTTAATTTTGTAAACCAACGAATATGGTGCAATAAGGCCCGTTGTTGGTATAAGACAACAACGTTTTTGAGAACTACTTCTTTCCTGATATTATGGGAAATACATAAAAAAAAGAAATATATAGGAAACATTTACAATTAATTTTACAACGTTATGATATGCTCACACAACCAAATGATTTTAGAGAAGCTTTCTTACATATAAAGGAATAAAAAAATGAGATGTTACTCTAAAGTACGATGGTAATGTTTTGTAGCATGCTGGCTTAAGTATGATGATATGACTTGCAAAACTGCAGCAATGCTTCAATACAAAGCTGAGTCTCAACTCATTTGTCATATATTTTCGCCACACCCTTGTTGATAAATGTTCCGTAACAATTTCAAAAATAATACACGATGGTCTTGAAGTATAGATTCTAGGTACTGACGTTGTTTATCATCTTAATAATTGTTATAGTATTCTTTTATTTGTCTTCGTAATTATTACTTTTACGGTTTAGTCTATTTTTGGTACTATCCATTTGACGCGGCTCGGTACTTCCCGTTATTGTGTTATTGTGCTATGCTAAATTTTTGTATTCTTGTCTTTCGTTTTTTTAATGTGCTTTGTATATATGCCTTTTTGTTTTTCTATGTTGACATATTTGTCTGTTTTTATAGTGAGATTATAACACAATGTTGACTGCTGTACCCCTATAATTGACATTTTTATCTATTATGTCTGTTTGTTTTGTTCACACATCGTTGTCAATATAATGGAATTTTATGCGACTGTCATAAGAACATGAGAAACTGGCTGTACCAAGTCAGGAATATGACAGTTGTTATCCATTCGTTTGATGTGTTTTAGCTTTTGATTTTGCCATTTGAATAGGGACTTTCCGTTTTGAATTTTCCTTGGAGTTCGGTATTTGTGTTATTTTACTTTTTTCTTACGGTGGTTGATGCATGCATAGCAGGAGACCATTACCCAGGTCACCTTCCTTTTCAAGTTGATGGCATTCTCTTAGTTTTTGTTTGTTACTTTGATTTGTCGTCATCTATTTATGAATTTTTACATCGGTAAACAGATTCTGTTTTGTGTCGTCATCTATTTATGAATTTTTACATCGGTAAACTGATTCTGTTTTGTGTCGTCATCTATTTATGAATTTTTACATCGATAAACTGATTCTGTTTTGTGTCGTCATCTATTTATGAATTTTTACATCGGTAAACTGATTCTGTTTTGATTTATCCCCTTTCACCAAAAAACTGAATAATTATACATATTCGATTATGCAAGCCGATTCCAACTAATGTTAAACAGTTGTGTCGTCACATCACAGTCCAAGGTTGAGTGGAGGGTTCATCATGAGCACTTACAAATATTTTAACATGTCACACACGTGCATGCTGTATTGCATATTCGTAGTCATAAACATAGTATGCAGTGGTTTTTGTTGGTCGTTTTGGATTATTTTTGTTTTTCGTACATTTTTGAAGTATAACTAAGGTCGTTGGCAACTAAGAATTCAAATGCTTCAGACAAATTTAATCTTAGGTACGTTTTGGCTATTCTCTTTATGTTTTCTGGTCAGATAGCTTCACAAGTATTCAAGTATTTATACATTTTTGGGTTTTTTTTATTATTTTTTTTTGGTTTTAGAGTTCCTGATGATGGTAGATCCAGAAAGCGCCTCCGGCGAACTACTTTCATAAAGTGTTATTTTGATTAAATGGTTGTACGTTTCTGCATTCATGGTCAACTCTCGTTGTTGGAAGGCAGAATGTGATCTGTTATTGTCTTTGTCGTTTGGTCTATGGATACCTTTCTCATTGGCAATCATACCATTTCTTCTTAGATATTATAATGATTATTATTAGTAAAAGTATTGTAGCTCTGTTGATTTGCCCGTAATTTGACGAAAAGAAGCAATTAACTTCATTATTGGCATACAGTTGAAAGTTTATTATAGTTAATGAATAACAGAAAAGATACTTAATTATTTCTCCCCCAAGAGCAATAAAGTAAAACGCCAATGAACAATCAGACGAGAGGAAGGGAAATATTTATTTACGCCATTTGTGTGATTTCCCGTATTCATCAATAAACTAACAAAAAGAACATACAAGATCATACAATAAAATTCGGCACAGGGAAAAAAACTATAAACTTTATAACTACGTTAGGATAGAAATCAAAAGCACAAGTTCAAACAAAACAATAACTAGAATTAAATAGTTCTACTCTTAGCAGTTATCAAATTATCAACAACCTATGGAATAATTTGTAGATCTAACTTTATAATTAAGTAGATGCTGTATAAATGCCAATGAGCAAACTATCTACCAGAGTTAAAATAACGTGGATATAAGTAATTTGCTTGTTTATCAAATTTGCTGTTTACAGTTTATTTCTATACATTATTGTTCTAAATGTATTATTTAATAACCCGCTGAGACATTCATTTAAAGTCACCATTAGGAGACAATTAATCATAAAAAAATCATCTGACTGTTTTGATTGACGTTAAAAGATAGATTTTTTGTGTATTTTCCCCTGTTTACTATTTTCAAAGTATTAGAAAATGTTTGCGTTTTAAATAATTGTTCCTTTTTATTCATGGCGGCTATAGTTGTTGATAGATCGTTATTTAATTCACAAACTAAAACCTAAGCATACTTAGCTTTATTTAGATATTTAAAGGTGTAAATAGCTTAGTGGTTTCAGTGGTGAAGATCTTTGAAATGCAAATAATATTTGAAATATTTTAAATATTCTAAAGATGGATTCATCCCTTCGAATGACGAGTTATATTTTCTAAAAAATTTCATTAAATTTGGAGCACTTTTCGATTTTTCACATTTTTGCCGTTTCCATGGTAACGTCGACGATCTACAAAATTTCAAACACTCAATGCACATGGGGATGCACATTATAATGGAGTATTATCAATGTTTGTCAAGTCATCTCCGAGAGCCAAGGTGGACAAAAAAGTGTGGAATGTAAAATCATAGAATAACAATATGTCCCACCTTTTACCATATCCGCATGTGGAGCAGGATCTACTTACCCTTCTGGAGCTACTGAGATCAAACCCCGTGTTTGGTTGGGTTCGTGTAACTCATTCTTTAGTTTTCTATGTTGTGTTTTGTGTACTGTTGTTTGTCTGTTGGGTTTTTGTTTTGTTAGCCATGGCGTTGTCAGTTTATTTTCGACTTATGAGTTTGAATGTCCCTTTGGTATCTTTCGCTTCTCTTTTTAAATGTCATTTTAAGGCAATAACTGAAAGCACAGTCAATTGACAGTTTTGACCATAAGACTCAATATAAATGAAAACAACACGTTATTAATTGCATGCGTCCGAAGCGCTTTTTTGGATTTACCTTCATTAGGAACGCTAAAAGCCAAATATTTGAAAGCCAAGGATGTATTAGGACCGAAACAGTTGAAGGGCTATATGACCAAAAAGTACCTAAAAACAATAGCCAAATCATCTAAGGTCAACTTTGCCTGAGGGAGTCGATTGTAGATATTGTATTGTTACTTATTCTTGAAGCTTAAAATTTTGCCTATGTCCTCCATTATAAGCAAACAAGATGAAACATGTACCTTAAACTTTAAGCTTGAGATTCGTTTCCTAAATGTATCAACAATTTTAACGAATATCAAAATATTTATGAAAAGTATAAACAAACCAATTCCCAATGACAAAACAGAAACATTCTTAGAATTTAATTGTTCTATACATCCAAGTTCAAAAATGATTGTAAGCTTTTTTTAGTTCATTCTTTTTCTATATGGTACACCAGTCAATTTTCAATTTCGCGAAATATTAAGGCCAATTCATCAATATAATCGTCTATGCTATCATGTTTTTGTTTAGAATTTGATGTTGAGCACAGATGGTTTTAGTAAAGATTTTTTTTTTTACTTATTCACATCTTACTTAGACTCGGTTCGATTAAGAGTTTAACATATTGGAGACAACTGTCAATTTTTGTAGTATAATTTTGATTAATAAACTAACAAAAAGTACATACAAGATCATACAATAACATTCTGCACAAGAAAAAAAAATAACCTGTAAACTCTTTAACTGCGTTAGGATAAAAATCAAAAGCACAATCACAAACAGAACAGTAACTAGAATTAAATAGCTCTATTTTTCCCTGTTTAATGTTTTTTAAAGTATAAGAACATGTTTGCGTTTAAAAAAAAAAGGTTTGGATGAGCTTAGTGGTTTCAGTGGTAAAGATCTTTGAAACGAAAAGCAAATAATGTTTTAAAATGTCATTTTAAGACAATAACTGACCATAAGGCTCAATTGTAGATATTGTATTGCTACTTATTCTTGATGCTTAAAGTTTTGCCTATGTCCACAATAATAAGCAAACAAGCTGAAATTGGTAAACAATCGTAATTGAAGGGCAGAAAATCATGTAAGGAGTCGTTTGACATCTTCAGTTACTTTTATAGAACTTAATTAATTTCGTTGTGTGTGCAATCTGTTATCTGTCTACTTATTGATTCTTTTTTAAGATTAGAGGCAAACATGTTTCAAACGGTCAGAAATCTCTTATTTATGGTCAATTGATTGCTTATGTCAGTAGGTATATTATCGTAACATTTGGTATATATAGAGTTCAAGTATTGCTGATCAAATTTACCTTTACAGTTTAGGCTTACATAAAATAGTTTTCAAAACAAGAATATATGCTTATATGACACCAATTGTCCAATCATATTTCCATGTTCTGTGAACCATGAAATCGAGTCCAAACCGTAAATTTACATTATATTTTTCAATTGGCGAATATTTAAAATTGATAAAAAAAATCGACTTTAGTTGATTTCTTTGTAGATCTTGTATTGCTGACCTTTTTTGTTGTATACAGTTTCTATTTTATTAAATTATCTATTAGAGCTTTCACAATAACAGACACAAATTCACAAAAAAAATTGATAAAAGAATCATCGTTAAATGGCAGAAACTCTTAGAAGGTGACAATTGATAATGTCACTGTATAACCTTTTTGTAGATCTTGTATTGTTGATCATTTTGATAGTTTCTATCTAAATACTACAGTTTATCAGTAATATGTTAAAGCTAAAAAAATTTCAGACATCGTCATTAAAGCTAAATATATCCTATAAAGACGCGTATGATAATTTGGGTGGAATTAGAGAATAAACAGATTGTGCGATATAATTTTATGTGTCTGTTATGGTTTTCAAGATAAAAGAAAAAATATGATGTGCATTTCATAGTAATTGTCTTTGCCATGATCCTCTGCAATGCCCAATATAATTCAAAGTTAACGAACAAACCCTACGATTTCATCAAACTATAATTAAGCGAACTGATGTTCGCCCCAAAAAAATGCAAAACACAATGATTGAGCAATAACAGTATATTATAACTTATTAATCCAAATACAAAGTGTTGAAATGACGATTAATCGACGTAAATAGCGGGATGTGAAACAGTATTTTGTTTTAAATTTTCTGAAGTTTGAATTTTACTATCACTACAAAATGTCTATCATGTCTATATTTGTGAGAAATTTTGTCAGTTTTTTTATCAATATACTTGCCTGTAACGTATCTTAGTTATGGAAAAACTATGTTCATTGAAAACATTCATTTATCGAGTCAACTAAGATATGTACACTCATAACTCATGACTATTTAATTATAATCTATTTTAAAGAAAATATTATTGTCATGTTATGTACTTGATCTGTGTTGATGGCTGTTACGAAAGAAATATGTCTAGTTAATTTTGCAAATATTTTCCAACATAAATATTTGATATTTAAAATATAGATAGGGATGTAACTGGATAATCCTTTTTTTTTTCTTTTTTTTTTCCCTTCTTCTTTACTCTTAACTCCAATCTGTTAATTATCATTATTTATTTATTTATTTATTTATTAATTTTTCTATTTTTTATTTTTTTATCTTTTCAATAGAAAATGTAAAATATTTCCAATTTAGATGTATTTATATTAATGACATTGTATATATTCTTATTGTATTATATTGTATGTATGTCATGTATATGTTGTATTTGTTGGAAATAAAAAAATCAAAAGTTAAAAAAAAAAAGATATGTACACTCCCTAACAAGGACAACTGAGCATCATAATCAAGGAAAAGAAAATAAGTAAAGGAAAGAAAGCGTTGTCATAAATGCTTGTATAAATATTATCATTAAAAATGTCATGTAATTGTATGATTTCATTTTATAACTAAATAAGCTTTAGGACTATAGCCTTAAAAGTGAGGTGAAAGATACCAAAGGGACATTCAAGCTCATAAGTCGAAAATAAACTGAAAACACCAAGGCAAAAAATGAAAAAAAGACCAACAGACAAACAACAGTACACAAAACACAACATAGAAAACTAAAGACTGAGCAACACGAACCCCAACACAATCTTAATACAAGTCAACAAAAAAGTTGATCAACATGTTCAAGCTTTGTTTTGTGTTTTAATACCTTTTCAGAATGATCAAATGTAATCTGTACAATATTTGTAGCAATTGTTTTTAAACATTTCAACGTCCCATTGTATGATTTTTAAACCAACAATTTGCAGCATATTACAGCACTTTCGCAAACACAAGAGCAAAATATTAGAAATACTACCAAATATTAAGACTGTTAAATAGTTTTGATTTGAGTTCGTATAATGTATATGTTTCAAATCGTGAAGCGATTTGAGCTTTGTTCAAATTTAAGGTGCCGTTTATGTTCTACACTCTGTATGTCCGGCGCAATCAAATAAACCACTATTTTGCAAGATTTTGTATCATCTAATCCATAATTATCAAGGGTTTGTTTCAGAGCTTTCGCCTTGCTTTATGTCTATATATGGGTGTTCATGTGATGGCGTAGTTGTACAATCAATATATAAGTAGAATTTAGTTGATTCGACCTTTCCATGCTATCCGTATACTGTAAACCAACTATTTTCGCGAGCGATTTTTTTCGCGACTTTCGCGAGTAAAAAAATAACGCGAATATAAATCGTCGCGAAAATTTAAAACTTATCTAGGTACATCCAGTGAGTTTGAGAATCGCGAAATTAAATCTCCGCGAAGTGGGCTAGAAAGGGCTAAACGCGAAATAAAGTATCCGCGAAAATAAGTCGGTTTACAGTATTCCGTTATCTTAAATCTTATTACTATTAAATTCATTCCCGCTAACATTTGTGACCTCTTTATGAACACAGAAAATTTACAAAACAGAAACAATCTTGCTAGGTCAATTGTATCCTTCGGATGTTGTAAAAATCACAAAATTATTAAAATGATCAAAGTTTAAACAGCTTTCCATGGTGTATTGTCAAATCTTCATTTACTTTGAAATACGTTTTAAAATTTATCGGATAATTATGTAACATTTGTTGATTACAACTGATACGAAATTCAAAAAGATTAATATTGATATTTTGCAAGCTAATGTATGGTGAACATCTGACGAGTGTCATACCTTCTCCCCGTTGAAATGTAACTGCCGACGAGTTTCTCTGAAGGAAATGCCAACTTTTTTTTGTCCAATAAGAGCATGTCAACACATTTGAAGCGGGTTTTTTTTTTTTGGGGGGGGGGGGGGGGTGGCAATAAGGCAATATAAAATTAATTGAAATAATTGCCACTTGATTGATTGATTGGGTATTGCTTTACGTCGCATCAGCGCAAAAGGCTATATCATGGTGAAAGTAAGTCAATTGTCTCAAGACATACTGGGGAACAATATGTTAAAATTCAGACATAATATTATTGAAGGCACGATACTCAGTTGTGGACTTTGTAAGAACAAAGTGTAAACAACGGCATAACCATATCTGTTTTTTTTTTTTTTTTTTTTGTGGTTTTTGCTTAGAATATGCATGTTAATTGAAAATGGTTCCGTTGATGAGTAACGTTTTTGAACTCGGTCCGTTAATTGGTCAGTTGAGAGTTAACTTTGCGAATTTGCTTTTATAAGACTGCAGCTGTTTAATACTTTAAGACTTAACGAATATATCCTTTAAAATTGAAACGAAAACAATTTTAAAACATGTCTTTCAATTTTTCAATTGTGTTTATATGATATATGTACGTGAACGTCATTGGCAGCGGGAGATTAGGTCCACTATTTCAAACACCTCCGATAAGAAAATGTGATATACTTTAAATCTGTGACTCGAGCAGCACTGAATGTTCAGTCCAGCTACTAACATGAACCTTCGTATTGAATGAAATAATGAATAATGAATAAAAATATCGCCAGGTCAACGGAATACCAAAAAGGTCAGGATAAGCTCGGTCGTATGCTCATATCTGTATGGGTGAACGAGAACACCACCTTCATCTCTCACATTATTCTTTACCGCCGTCTCCTTCATTTCATTTCATTTTCGACATTAACATGCATTGGGATAAACCTGAACAGGATCGAATTATTTTCATTCAACATGCCATTAACCCTCATCACACAATAAAAATTACTTAATATTAAATCTCTATCTATTAGCTCATATTCCTTGACATAATTACAACTACATCACGTAAAGAATGGAGTAATTAAAACGAGCTTGCACTGCAACCCAGTGACAAACACCAACAACTTTCTCCGAAGAGTTTACATCTATATATAGCAGTTTACTGAAGCATTTCAACAGTCGGTGCTTCAGATAAATTCTTATCAAAGGTCTTTCTCGTGTAAACAACATCATTCGATAACAGTTTATTTGGTATTTTTTACTTTTTTGAGTCTTTTGTAGACGAAACGTTCGTCTGGCTTGGTATCTTTAATGAGTTTATGTATACTTATAACATAGGGGAACATGTTATTAAACAATAGAATCGCATTTGTGCTTCCCTTTGATCCAAGTTTTGATAAATTGTCACACATAAACAACGATAAATTAGAATCCCTCAACTACATGTATTAGATTTTCCTCGAAATTTCTGCGCTTGCTTTTCTAAGTCCAAAAAGTCTTAAAGGCTTGTCAGGGTTGAGTGTCCTTCTAAACCAGGATCTTTATCCACGTTCACTAAATAGGGGCGTGGTACCAACATTTTCTATACCGGTACCAGAACGACTCACGTCATGATCTTAAATGTCTTTAGACATCGAAGGGCTGTTATTCTCTGATATTCTGCAATGTATGTGTTAAGTGTTGTAGCATCTGCATTTCAATCTGTATACGGATGTTCACTTTGGCTTGAATCAATCCTTAAAGGTTGATATGGATTCAAATATCCTGGTCCGTTTGTATGTTAGCTAGATGAATTGCTATTTTCATTAAGGTTCCTACGAAACGACGTTGAAGTAACAGATAATTCATTTGTCATATGGGATTGCATTTCAAACATTATCCCGGCTGAGATGTTTTGCGCACCGATAGACGTAACAGGGATACCTTCATTGTTCCTTTCTAGATTTGCATGCATATCTACGTATTGGCTTTCTTGGTTCTCACCAATATGCCGAATTCTATGAGACTTCAGGACATTTGTAGTTTGATCTTTCTTTGCAAGGGTATTCCTAACAAAGTACACAGTTATACATGAAAGGAGTACAGCAAGTATCGCAGAAAGTATGTATATTATCAATAGCAATCGCTCATTAGACAATTTGGAATCACGTTTTACTTGACTATTATCTGTAAAAAGATAAATTTTCTACATAAATGATTTAGTGATTATATTGAAAATATAATGATAATGAGAGGTTTTTAAATGAAATGTAATTCTCTGAGTTCATGTGTTCTTTTAAATAATTTTTAAAGCATTTAAATTTGGCAATTCTTCTTGTAATTTTGTTCGGTAAATATAGTATCTTGTAACCAAAATAATCTTATTTTTAACAAAATTCAATTTAATATTTTCGAAGTTACCAAATAGAATAATTTTGATAATGAAAGGTAGTTCAAAAATTGTCATTTCAAAAATCCAGTTGTTTTGTGCATGCCAGAGACTGGAGACCATATGACAACTCCAAAATAGATGTTCTATGGTCATTGGTTCATCTTTACAAAATTTACATATATTGCTACTACTAATTTTCATCTTGTAAAGTTGTGTATAAGTTTTCAAAATTCTATGGATAATTCTATATTGGAACCAGCAAAGCTTTGTGTGTCTAGTATATTTTGTACACGAAGTGTGTATTTTTTCCCATTAGAATTTTTAAAGTTTCCACTTTTTAGGATGTATCAAGTCGCAGTATATTATAATTTTATCCGAGATTGCTCTGACAACCTGTTTAGATTTTCAATGGACAATAATGGAATATCTCAGTCAGCATTCCTATTTATACTTTAAATCTCACTGATTTGGTCTTTTCTGTGAATTTACTGTTTTAAAATGCTGAATAATTCGAAACACAAAGTTTTTTCTATCCCATGCATAGATGGTCTTTGTCCAATTTGGCACAACTTTTTGGAATTTTTATTCAATGCTCGGCATCTTCGTATTCGATTTGAATATTGAAATGAAAAATTAAGATTTTTCAAATTGAAATCACATTTTTAAAAAGAGGTTAAAGGTTCGTATTTCTCAGTTTTGTGTTCTCTGTAGTGTTTTGTTGTTCGTCCTTTGTCGTTTTTGCGTTGTTTGTCACGGCGTAAACAGTTTCTTTTCGACTTTTGAGTTTTTAACATCCTCCGGTATCTTTCGCCTCTTTTTGAAATGTATCATTAACTGTTACGCACGTTTACATCTTTGTATCGAGTAAAAGCTCGTTTCAACATGCATGTTCATACCTTCCAAATCAAAAATCCAAATGACTGCTTATTTTTTTTTTTTTGAAAATGTCATTATTGCTTTAGAAATGTTCAAAGTTACTAGCAATTAAAAGCCTTTTTCTACTATAGAGCAATCTATCTTCCGAGTGGAAAGATACAGTAGCTTGTGTCCATAATTTTCAATTTGAATGGCCAAAATGGCGCGCTCAATTAAATTACAAAAGACCTACATCTTGTGTTATGTTGTTACGCCTCTATTCCAGGTTAAAGAGAAGGTTGAGCGCTCTTTAACATTTAAAATCCCACCACATCCTTATGTGACCGTCTAAAGCCGTAACCAGTAATTTATATTCTTTGATTGTCATTGGTTTCTGCGTGTGAGTTTTGTTTTGTTCATTGTTGTAGTGTAAAACAGACTGTTGTTTTCTCTTTTGCATTGTTTTACATTCTGACATACCGCGGAGCCTTTCATAGTTTACTTAACGGTATGGGGTTTTTTCTTATTGTTGAAGGCCGCACATTCACATATTTGTCCTGTTTTGTCTTTATGGATAGCTTTCTCATTGGCAATCAGATCATATCTCTTTATCTTTATATAAAATGGATTAAGTTAAATCGTTTTACCCGAAACACTATTGCTGATTATGTTGGAAGCGTTGTCCGTAGTTAGAAGAAAATCTGATCTGAAATATTTAAAATATTTTACCATTTATTATCTAATAGGTAATATGTGCAAATGATATAAGAACATTAGTCAAATAACCCACCTTGTCCCCTTTAAAACATTAACCCCCTTTAAAAACCAAATCAACAACACAGAACAAAATGAAACAGCAACAATACCCACACCAACATCAACATAAACAACAGCAAACAAACAAACAAACCACAAACATCTAGAAAATTAAAACATTTTTAGAATCTCAAAATCATAAAATGCAAACATTCATATAACTTCTAAAATGTACTTAACTCCTTATTGTGTCTATATTTAGCCATTAAATTCCAGAAAGGATTTTAAACAGTTATTATTCGGTTTGTTTTTTGGTAAATCTTTTGTTTTTATTTCAAGCTGGATTTAAACATGTCATGAAATGCTATTGGATAAATCATGCACTTTTCCTGCTTTATCATCAAAAAAGTTTTAACTGGTTCTATATTTTTTTTAATTTACCATTTTGCTTTGACCATGATATCTTGGTGTTGATTAAATACATAGTTTTATGTTATGATTCACATTGCTGACGTATTACATTTTTTTCAATTTCGTTTGTTGTGTGCTTTAATGAAGGTACATTACATCAATTGGGTGAAATTTCTTTCAATTTTATATGCCTACTTTATTCACTGACTCTAATAGGAATCTTAATCGTTATTTCTATGGAAGCTGGTAATATTTTTAAATTGATAATTTTCGGTTATATCAACTCTTCAACGTTTGTATTAAAGTTTGGTTTTCAAAATAGTTTGGCCTCGAGAATTACTGAAGAGGATTATTTCTCCAAATGTGGGGTAAAATTAGTACCATAGAATGTTATTATTCATTGACTATGTTCGTAACCCTTATATCTTAAAATTACTTAGACCACACGTTTTTTTTTCCAATTCTGTCATATTCCTTTATTCATTAACTGTAATCTTACATAGTTGCATATGAATTCGTCGTCGTGCACTGACTTTCTGTACTGTACATCAATTTGAATCCTAAATTCAAAAGGGAAGATAAAGATACACATACCGACCTAAACACAATACTTAATAAATAGTTAAACACTGTTAGGTCAAAAATCATAAATTGTAATTTTCAATCTTATGAAAATTGTTATGGTTAAATGGAAAAAAAACATGTTCGTTGGATCTTAATGTAACCCCTTCCCCATAACACCGATACCGCTGACCGGTGAACATAATTTTGCGGTGAAAGATTTGATTTTAAAGTGTCCATCTTTTCATTGTTCTAGGACTCAGTGTGTAACGAGTGCTTGTCGTGTTGTCGCTGTTCTCAGTATTGAAAACCCTAATTTCCAAATAAGGGACTACTAATGGACGGATTTAAGTGAACACAACTTAAAAAAAATCATGAGGATTTTTTTATTTGGTTAGGTGATGTGAACGCCCGTGAGTTTTGATGTAAATGTAGCTACGCCACTGTTCGTATACCAACCACCTTTACTTATCACCTTCATTACTCGTATAGTTTGTTGTATTGTAAAACTAATGAATTGGAAGAAGAGAATGTTCAAACATACAAATTTTACTCCGAATGCACTTACTATACTCAATTATAACATTACAGCTAGATGTAACTATACACTCGTTTTCAAACTGGAGGAAACAAGGACTAGTGGAGAGCATTCGTGGTACATAATTTTGAGTATGATCACAGTAACAAGTTATGTCCCTTGTTGTACTTCCGGTGCTACACATTTTCATTCCATCTCCCGTGCAGCTACCTTTTTGGATTTTACAATGACTTGGTCCATTGTCGTGGTAGCTGTTAGATGTATAATCATATGGAATGAAATATTCATCTTCACACGGAATCTCTTGTATTACATTTTTACGTAAGTTATATCTAGGTCTGTGTCCTGAAAAAAATTAAGAACATCAGTTTATTTTATTGAAAATGTATTATCTTGTCCCAAGACAAACATATGTTTCAAACAAAGTTTTATTGTAAGCTTTTCTGTATTCCCCTTCTTCTTCCACTGATAAAGATAAAAAATTCGAAGGTTTGATACAAAAACAATTATTTTGATCCCGAAAAATATTTATGCTCTTGTCCCAATATTTTGCAGAGTATTGCTAACCTCTGCTAAAATAGACACTTTATCTATAGACTCGGATTTGGAGCTTCAAGATAGGTATAAAAGATTGTACGTTATACTCTGCATATCTGTTCCGCTCTTATTTGTTGTTGTGTTGCTATCTCATTCAGGTTTTTCCACTATTTCTAAAAACACATCGCAGAATCCTATTTATTCACAATATCAGATTTAAAGACATTATTATGCGAATTTTTTTTAGGTTCATACCTAAAATCGCTCTTAGACTTAGATTGCAATGGAAGAGTAATTGTCACGAATAGGATCAAGCCATTTATTCAAATAGATCCATTACATAATTAGTTTACATTTTGTACCAAAGAACCAGACACTTGCTTCATCATAATGCCGTGTATCTAAAACTGAATGCAAATGTTTACAAATAGCCGAAGTCGCATTTATCAAAATATAACGTTTTTTTTCACTTCACGCAAATATCTTCTGGTCTAAACTATAAATCTTCAATTTTGGAAGCTTCACTCTGTATTTCATATCAAAGACTCGGAAAATTTTGATGGTAAAATTTAACAAATTTGCCATTTGCCGTTTTCAATTGTTTTGCAAACAAAGTCATAACGACCTTATTCCAATTAGATTGAATCTGAAATTAATATGTGATTTAAAAGGGTAATTTATTACATTGTAAAATATGCCTATACCTCCAAGATACAAGAATGATTCAATTCAAAAATATATTACTGGTATTTCTGATTGTCGTTACACAAACAACAATCCATAATTCAGAGATACCAGGAATAAAATGATATAGATGTGATATGATAATTTCTTGTGAGTGTTTCCTGTTAGTTTCCTGTTAGTTCCCTGTGATATTTATTCTTGATAGTTTTTCCGAGATAGTTTTGCAGTTAAATAGTTCATTTTAATTTGATTTTTCTGATAATATATCTTCTGAAGTTTGTTTACCTTTAGATATATTTAACGGCCACATACAACATTCAATCAGAGTCTGAATGTCTGTTTCCAAACAATGGTAGTGGTCACTGTTTTTAACTTTTGACGAGATTCAATAAGCCATGCGTTAGAACTTCTTGGACATGTAAATACATTCTCCGGTTCCAGACATCTTTGACAATAGACTCCAATTACATACGAAATAATCAGTGTGTAAAGGTGCTAAAAAACAAAATTCACTTTTGATATTTGTCAAAATTAATTCAAAGATTCATTGATAGATCCATTTCAAATTGAAATATTTAAAACACAAACAACCAAAACGCAGTAATATAAATTGAGCGAGCACACTCAATATAATACTTCCATGCCTAGACTTAGAACATTGTGATCACCCAACTCTATAGTACAGCGTGCACACTTTCCCCTAGTAATGGACTTCTGATTATATGTATTTACTAAAAAAAAAATGACATGAAATAAACAAGAAGATATGAAATTCGAGAGGGCACATTTTTTTCCAACTTGAATCGTTTTGATTTTAAAATGCCGCACTAAACGATGTCAGCACTTTCATTCATGAAACAAATACTCTCTCATTGATTGTTTTATTTTCACTTCATACTCAAAAATATTTCTGCATAAACTTAAAAATTCAGCATACATACTAAATTGATTTTAGGATTTGCTTAATTGAATTTAGTATTTCCAAAAATGAATTCAGGAAATATTATATTGAATTTAGCACATACTAAATTATAATTTAAAATGTACTTAATTTTAATTAATTATATACCTGTAACCAATATATTAGTTGCAGGTATATACCGAATTGACTTCAGTATATGGTAAATTGAATTTAGTATATTCTCTACTCAACATTTATTGCCTTGATTCCGCTTCAAAGATATGGGTGCCATAATGTTGTTTATTTGAACTGCAAAAAATCACGCGTTTTTTGGGGTTACTTATTACTTTTTTTATAACCAGTAAGTTTAACAACCATTTCATGAGAATAAATAAAGCTTAAAGGACATTTAGATAGCACATCTTATCATCCTCCAATTCTAAACAAGATAAGGGTTTCGATTAAAATGTTAGGAATTTAAAAACATTTTATCATAAGGTTTTTAAGTAAATCTCGTGGAAAAGAAATAACCATCTATATCTTTTATTAAATACTTAGTAGGATATATAAGTTAATTGCATGTGAAGTATAATAAATGGCAATCGTCCTGTATCAGCTATCCGTGCAGATCAGAGGTCTTGTGTGTATATTGGTGTCTCAGGTGGATACGGAGTTAAGGTTTAAAAGGCCATATAATATTCTCTATGTTAAACACTTCAATGAACCTCCTAGCAACGATAAATAGTAGCTATGCAATATATAATTACTCAATATATTGAAGTTCCCAGTAACTTACATTGTACTACACTACAAATAGGTTCTTCTTTTTCTGCCTCGATCGTGATCTCGTTGAATCATGCTCGCCTCACGTGTGGTAGGTTGTTAGTTTGATCAGTACCGGGCCAAACCAAATTAACATTTGTACATTGTGATTGCTACTTCTTTGCTACCTAACCAGCATTTATTAGTATGTACAAAGGCTAGTTTACTCGAAATCAGAATAATGTGTCTAATTAGGTGATATGTCTTCCTGCTGACTGGTATTTTTGAACAAGCAAATTAAAAGGACGGCTCTGAGTGTCAGTCATGTGCAAAACAGGATTCATATATCGCAATAAAATGTTCTTGTCCTGATATGCATGTAATATTCGCCACTGGAAGTTAAACACCACTCTATCATTATCATATTCGTTTTCATATACTTATGAAATATATTATCTATTTAACTCATCATTTTTATGCTGCATCACATGCTAACAAAAAACAGATCGAACTTTCTTATCATATTATGATTTGTGACATCAATTCAAAAACAGCGGATACATTTCCAAAGTTTACACGGAAATTGTATTTAAGGGGAACATTAATTTATTTGAAAATTGAGTTTACAATTATTATTCTCAAATTATCAATCGAAATCTACTTATTGTTATTGTATGAACACAGACGTGACTGTATGCAATAATAAAAAGCGGAAACAGTCCAATATACGAACTATATCCGCAAACAGTTGTCCCAAAAATATGTCATTATAAGCAAATTCAACACGCACTCCATGTTAACCTAAAGTTTAGATAACTAGTTAGAAGCATTGATTCAATTCTGTTTTAGAGAACTGTCTGGAGAATCATATTGTTCAGGGAATTATAAGAATATCAGACACAGCGTTTATACGGATGGCCAACTTATGATTCAAAGTTTTAAACAATTATATCACCACATGACTTTTAATGCAGTTTCACACGTATTCAACTTTGAGTGGCATTTTAATCATTGCATGAAGTCTTTATACTAAATCAATTGTCTGTGTACTTATTGATAATTTAGCCTCTAATAGTTGAAAGTTGTGTTAAATGTTATTTGCTTTAACTAGTTGTCAGTAATTGCAAGTACTCTCAGATCGTAACTTTGTGTCTCAAGTCTTTTTGTTTATTTTTTTGTGTCGTTTGTGTAGATCTGATAAATCAAGACTTTTCCAAATGATTTTTTGTAGTATGTTTTTATATTGTACTTTTACACCACTGTCGCTGGTTAGGGGACGGTTGAGCGCTCACAAACATATTACAACTCGCCACATTCTGTATGTTCCTGTAATTCATTGGTTATCAATTGTTGCTGTATATCATATTTGTTTTTTGTTTTTTGTTTATTGCTATTTACAGAAATCAGACCATTAGTTTTCTCGTTTTACATTTGTCATGTCGGGATATAGTTTGCTGAACGATATTGGTCGTACGGTTACATATTTTGCAAACTTCTCCGTCATTACGTCTCTGGTAGGAAGTTGTCTCATTGGAAATTATACCACATCATCTTATTTTCCTTTTTAAAAAAAGCAGAAGATATCAATTACGTGAGCTCCATCCTATGATCTGTTGTGAAAACTTTATACTGCAAGCCAAGTGTTTGGTTAACCTATTAAGTAAGTGTATTTGTATTTGGCTTTATCAAAGTGCAAAGCAAAAGTTCGAGTTTTGAATACTAATTTGAAGGGAAAAAACGAATCTATAATCGAGTAACCTAAACGGGTAAAGAAACTGCGACCTTAGTTTTAAATCCCTCACATTATTTAATATATAAACAATGACAACTATTAACAGGGTTCCTTACTTAAGCACACTTTAGTATATATAGGCACATGCGTAATATAAATGAAACAGTCTTCTTGTACATTTTAAGATTATAATGAGATTCCGTAGTAAAATCTGTCAAATATTAATGTAGTTTAGTTTAATCATATTTTATTGTTCAAAAAGGACAAATTGATAAGACACAATATTTGTTTAACTTAGTAACGTCTTCTCCGAATATTAATGTACGGCTGCCTTCCCAAAGCTAGGAACATCAACACCGCCAATGATTGTCATATCTCCGTGCCTCTGGTATCTTAAAGATTTAGTATGTATGACAAATTTTGCTTCGGACTGCTAATCTATTTACTACTTGCATAGACTCTGAACGACATAGAGCTTCAGCACCTAGAGAAGACACGTGTCTATTGTTGAAGGATTTGTGTGCATAGAAAGTCAATGAAAACACTAAAGAGGACAATAACAAATTATTAGTAATAATAGTTTATATAAAAAAATCACATCTCCTTGGCCAAAAAGGGAAAAAGACAAAAAGACAACCAACAGTAACATAACATTACTAAGAAAATATTGGGCAACACGACCCCCACCAAACCTCCATGGATATGAACTCCGAGTTCTCAGGTAGTACTACTATTGGAGCCCGTCATGCTACTCAAAGAAATAAAAATCTGTAATAAATTGCAATCGATTTTAGATGTTTTTTCTCTTTTTATTGTACTTATAATTATAGGGTTGTTGTCTCATCGACGGAGAAACTACATCTCTTTTCATTTTTTTAATTCAATTAATGTATGACTATAATCGATAACGGAACACCCACTCACTAGTCCCTGTTTCAAGCGTAGTCTCCCGATTTACCGCTTATACTGTCAGTAAACGAAATCTCAAAGTACAATCAATTTGCTAAATAATAATCGTGAATTCTTTGAAATATTTATGACAAATGCAATAAAATCGAAGACATTTCTGAGACACATGGTAAAATGTTCAGGTCATTGAAGACTTTGCTTACGTTTTTTCTGAATAATATCGAAACGCTTTAAATACATTATGCCAAGTTATCAACCATGATAAGACAGTAACAAAACATATTGTTATGTTGTCTTTAATGTCGAGTGTTCTAAGCAAAGGTATTGGAATAGACTAAGATTTCTTTGAGATCTCGGAAACCTTTCTTGAAAAACAAACTATGCTGCAACACATCATAACAAACTATACCTTGTATGTTGTGTCTGGCATAACTTTTCCAAATGCGTATATGTTGTGTATATAAAAAGATGAAGAACGGTAATAAAACTTCATTTTGATGATTAGAAATCCAAGTATTTCAATGTATAATCCGATAAACATTCGCCCCGCAACCTTTCAAAAAAGTAAACTGTATAATATATTTTATAGTTTTGAGTATCACCATGGTCGAAAGTTCTTTTACCTCAAATTATGTTTAACATAGACACCATAACATATTCAATGATTAAGTGTACTCTCTGTATGATATTTCCATTATGTCTTCATCTCAATCAAATCCATGGAATTTATCAAATGTTAAATAGTTTATATTATAAAGTTCTACAAATTGGTCTCCACAAATAAACAAGGTCTTTTCTGATATGTCCAACCAGATATCACACAATCTTCTTATTCTATCGCACTTGCCCAGTATATTTTTTCTATGTTTCCCATCTTCAGATATCAAATGTATGCTCCCAGTTTCATCCCCGGGGAAAACTATACCACGATAGTTGACGGTTACGCTGGTAACTTTTTTCATTTCATCATCTTTGAAAGAAAATATTTTTCCGTCAAGTGAAGTACTAACAACCTTAGAATCTTTTGTTGTATGTACTAAATGTTTGTTTTTTACTGTGCTTATCCAGAAGGCTTTGGGGTATCACAATAGCAATGGCTAAAACAGTTTACCAAATTGCAGTTTGAATTCTTCTCCAACAAACTGATCAACTGGTAAAATATTTAAACTATTTGCTTCAGTGAATGGTTGTTAGTTTGAAGTGAGTGCAATGAAATAAAAAGTAAACTTCTAGCCTAAATACATTTAATAAATATTAGTTCAAAATAAAGGCAACAGTAGTATACCGCTAAGTCATAAATCGATTGAGAGAAAACAAATCCAGGTTACAATCTAAAATCGAGGGAAACACATCAACTATAAGAGGAAAACAACGAAACAACAGAAACACTGAAGTGAACAAAAAACAAACGACAATGCAACACACACAGAAACGAACTATAAGATAACAACTGCCATTTTCCAGTACAGGACATTTTAAGAAAAAATGGTGGGTTGAACCTGGTTTTGTGGCTAGCCAAACCTCCCGCTTTTATGGCAATGTTAAATATAACACTAAAATGACAACATTACATGACAGGAATAAGGTACAAATAAATGCAAGAACATTCAGGACAGAGAAATACACAAATAAACAATACAATTGTACATTTCGACATGCTAACCACAGAATAAAAACTAACACGTAAAACAACATAGGACAGCACATAAAAACAGCACAACAGAACAACGAACTGTCTTTCAAACGACTGGATCAACGCCAGAAAAGTGACGTCACAGGTAAATTTCTAAAAATTTGATACAGTTCAAGATCAGGTTTGTAACTATGTCATTTGATGTATTTTATAACAGTTACAAGAATATTAATATAGAATTGTGTTAGTAATTAGATAATTAATTGTATTATCTAGCTATGTCGGTATTTCTTCTAAATCAAACTGTAAAACAAATAAATCGTGTACTTATAGTTGCTTTAAACTAAAATCTTATAAATGAACTGGGTGATTAATTATCTTTACTTCACATACGAATAGAAAATAAAAAAAAATAGAATTACAACTACAAACGATAAGACATTAAAAAATATCCGATCAGAATTACAAATACAACATCATGAATAAATACATGAATGTTTGATAAACAAATACCGTGTCACGTCTTATAGAAATGCGAATTCACACTCAACAAAACAGTCATATTCGGGAATAGGTCATGTTCGGTACTTAAAAGACCAGACGACGTAAATGGTAAACCACAATCTAAGATGTGGTAAAAATGTCCCTAGTTAGTTTGTTTTGTAGGTCAATAATTTATAGCTTTGTTTTCTAACAGTAAGTTAGTGCGTAATTGTAATTTGGATATTTTTTTCTAAAGCAATTACTAATATGCTAATATTAAAGGGAAATAATTTTGCATTACTCTAAAATCAGCAAAACTTTGTTCTGTAAACTATCAACTTCCTTCATTTTATAAGTAATTTGTTTGTTACATTATGTCCATGATTATTAAACTATCATTCTCTGTTCTGAAAAGAACACTGAAATTTATTTTTGAGATGATTAAAATTTTGAAAAAAAAACCTTTTATTATGGGACACAATCAAAGTTCTATCAATAATTCAGATTTCTCTGTAAATAAATAGGGTATCACCAGTCCAGTAGCTCAGCAATTCTGTGTTGACATGAATTTTCATTGATATGGTAAAAATTATAGATTAACTGTTTTGCAAAACTTTGAATTGTTCAAAATACTAATGATTTTCTACCACCGAGGATTAGATTACTTATAAGCAGTATTAAGCAATTAAAACCTTTCGGAATTTTGTTTCCTCAATGGTCTTCAACTTCATACTCACTCGGCATTTCAATTTTGTTTATTAAAGTCGTATTGATGAATCTTTTGTATGCAAAATCGTAAGCCTGGTATCTGATTAAATTTTTAATATATATATATATATACAATGACTGAATAAAGTTATTTCCCTTTAATGCCAGCAGATTAGTAATTCTTATAGAAAATGTTATCCAAATCACAATTACACAATAACTTCCTCTTAAAAAACAAAGCTATAAATAATTCACCTAAAAATCAATGTTTTGAACTAATTATTTATAAAATTTATTTAGGATAGAAGTTTTCATGTCAAAGTTAGACCTTTTTAAACCAGTGACTAATATTATAGTAAGTCTTTATTTTGTTTGACCATCTTGACATAGACAACAACTAACTTGAGTTCGATGGTAAGCAATACTTTATAATACACTGCACTCACTTCATATTGAAGCAATTTTTAAAATATTTTACCAGTTGGTCAGTTTGTTGGAGAAGAATTTACACTGCAATTTGGTAAACTGTTTTAGCCACTGCTATTGTGATTCCCCAAAGCCTACTGGATAAGCACAGTAAATCAACGAAAGTCCCATCAAATCTGTACAATCTGTGTCAGTTGTGAAAGCGGTTAGCAACATTCCATTCTGTTTTAAGTTTATTTTCATGATTCCGCTTCAAACGACCATATACAGATAATTATCATGAATACAAACACCACCGTTATAAGGCATTCCTGATTTTATCTATACAGTCCGCCAAAAGTTAAGCACCACCTAAATCTAACTGTCAATATTTTTTTAACTATTGCGAAAAAAATATTTATGTTTGGTGTTATGAATTGCCTATAGCATACACTAAGAAAATTCATTACGACAAAAAAAATTCCGGTATACCCGCCAAGCAACCTTTTATCAAAGGTCATCTGCACTTTTACAAATACACTGTTTCGATGCCTTTAAATCATCTTCCTACTGTCCCGCGTACAGGTAAAATTTGACCTTCACCAAGTCACTGTGAAATATGGCAAGCGGTAAGTTATCTGTGACTGAACGTTGACAAGCAATTGACATGTCAAATGCCGGTAGGAGCACTAGGAGCATTGGTAACCATTTCAATGTTAATCGCACCGTCATTATCAGATTTTTACAACGTCATATTGACACAGGAACTGTAAATGATAGACCAAGGTCCGGAAGACCCCGTTTAACTACCTATCGTGAGGACAGACTACTTATTGGTCATGCTAAAGCCAACCCATTTACTCCTACCCCATAGCTTAGACACCACTGGCCTCCAGGTGGTCGTGTTAGTGTTCGAACATTGGTCCGTCGACTTCATAGAGGCTACTTAAGAGCACTTCGTGTTGTCAAAAGACGTGCCCTAACAGCCAGGCACCGTATAATCAGGTTTCAAAGGGCTAATGACCGTCGACGATGGAACATGAGAACCTGGCAAAGAAATAAAACTGCCTATCACCAAAACAACAATTGCCCAACGACAGCAATCGTTGATGGTTGATGGTGGTGTTACAGTAAGGGGTTTCTTCTCATACTGTTGTAAGCTGGGTATGCATATTTTGCAGGGTAACATGAACAGACAGACATACAGGGATTTGTTGCTTAGAAACATTGTAGTCCCTCATTTTGAGAATCCCCAACTTGCGTCAAGACCCTCATAAATGGACGACAACGCTAGACCACACAGGACAAGGATTGTAACCGATTACAAAGATCAAGAAGCCATTGACACTATCTTTTGGCCTTCCATGTCTCCAGACCTGAACCCTATCGAACATGTCTGGGATGCCATTGGCAGAAATCTCAATCGCAGAGATCCACCTTTGCAAAATCTTGGCGATTTAAGAGGAGCAATTGTTGATGAATGGAATAAATTTGCTCAACTAAAGTTCAGAAGGCTTGTACAAAGTGTGAGACGCCGTGTTATGGAACTGTACCGGAAGAGAGGTGGTTACACATCCTATTGACTTTAATATTGACATTAAATTTGCCGAACATACCAAAGATTATTTGTAGAGACTTTTAATGATTTTGGGTGATTAATTGTTGTAAAAAAATAAATTCAAAGTAAAACTTAAATTCCGTTTCTGATATGTGTAATTTTCACTATTTCCAAGAACGCAAAATTCAAATGCATAGAACCTGCATCAGTGACCAAACTTAAGTTGATGGTTTGTTTATGGCATATGTTAGCAAAATTGCTACATGAATATTTTCTCTTTTTCAAGGATTAACTGGTTTTTTTAAATGAAAAAAAAAATCGATGCAACAAAGATAGGTGGTGCTTAACTTTTGGCGGACTGTATATGTTGGTTGCCCGAAGTTTTTGTCATATCTAACACTGTAGAATTCACCTCTGAAAATAGAAACAAAGAATGTTTTATTCTCAGTATCATATGTCAATCGTTTAGAATAGTAGTGTAAAAACCTTCTGCTGTTATTGTTCCTGATGATATATCAGTAACAATCAGCTTGTGTGGCGAGTTATACGTGCAAAGTACCATTGTCTGATCTGAAATACACATTCACCCGCACAAATCATATCCAGAGAGGCAAATATTTGTTCTTCTTTTCAACTGAATAGAATCAAACATTTTACCAGCTGGTAAACTCATATTATCTGATAATACTCCTTCATACTCTCTAATCCATCTATGTTTTGATATTTTGCCAAAATGACATAAAACAATACTAGTATTTTGAGAAGAGGTTAGCTTCGAATGACTTTTTCTTATTCAGTTGTATAAAATGTCCTACCTTTATATGAAAAGCCGATTTCACTAAGCTATTACGGTTAACAATCGATTTTTTTTACAATGTGATTTGATGGGTAGGGTAGATTATATCTAAAATGCTCCCTTTTAAGTTTGTATTGACAGAGATGGCAACATTTCCAAGATAAAAGGGGCTAACGGGTGATCAAACAGGAACTGACAAAACAATTCAAACACATTTTGATAAAGAAAATGCTTACGCGCAAGGGAATACGCATGTTGCCGATCAGCAGTTTTCCGAATGATAAAACCGTCAATGGCAAAGTTAATATTTTGCTATGGTTTAACCCAAAAAAGGAGGAAAGAGCATAAATCGGGGGAAAATTGCAATATGTGTTGCAACCTTTCTACTTTTAAGAATATTACCATGTCTTGTTTCCACACACATTTTAGAAATGTACATAGTTGAGTAGTTGTTGAATTGACAGATGCTTATAAATGACGATAAAATAAGAAACTATACAAGAAGAGAGACTTGACAACAGTATTATATATCACAGTAGCGGCACTAACGGAGAGGACATGAAAAATAGAAACATGAATTTCATGAATATCGACAGCCAGAAATGCAAAGTGTTAGATGTCAGAGAAGCAAATTTTGAAAATTGCTTGAAAATGCAGTGTAAAACAATAGTCAATATTATTAAAGCCAATGCAGAAATAAACGGCATTAAAGGGTATGGAAACTGCTAGATATTCACACACATCCAATTGACTGCATACTTGCTAACAGAAGACGGTGATTACTACAGAGTTTTTGAGGCAAACTGAAAACCTTTAATATTTTGATCAGTATTTTAAGCGTTATAACAAAATTTTTAAATCATATACTTTACACTCTGATATAAAAATAAAAGATTTAGTTAAATGTGATATACCCTAGAAAAAAAAAGTTTTGAGAGGTATATAGGAATCACCTACTCCGTGTGTCTGTCTGTCTATGTATTTTTAAAACGACTGAACTTTACACAGTTGAAGAACAGTACCGGAAGATGTGCATTGTGAATGTCCCTGTGGTATCCTTCACCTCTTTTTTTAGGAGTAAAATTATAGTCTAACTATGAAAGGAGAGATAATCAAAGTTGCCGGCTGGTGGTATTCTTCACTCACATTTATCGTTCAACCTAAAAAGGGGATATCGGGTAAAAGACAATGAGACAATGAGACCGCACTAAACACAACAATACAAAAAATTTCTAAAGGTTAACATTGGTCTTAAACATTATACAAGTGTCTATAGAATATGCCAAGCCCTTAATCGCCTCGAGTCTAAATAAGTCGTGAATAAATTCAAACATAATATTTGAAACCTACTTTTAAAAAGTCTGTAAAGTACATAAAAAAGTTAAAACAGGATATGTTTTCCCTTACGTGTTACATGAGATCGCCCACGGTTATAGGTTTGCTTCATGTCGCCAAGTCTATAATATTCGATACAGTGTCTTTCTAGACTTATTTGTCTTTTCGTCGATTTTAAGTTTTTTGCGTTGAGAGTTTCTATTTGACTAATGAGAATGACTTTGAATGTCACATTGGTATACCGCCACCTTTTTTTAAAGACAAAATAAAATACAACCAATGACGAGATCACGACTTTTACCTATTCATCTAGCAAGGGTCAACTACTTTTTTGAGAAACAAATTTTCTATGTTGTTCATATTCATAGAAAATTTAAAAGATGATTTTTTAATGATAATGATATCTTAATTTGAAGCACAAATTATGTAAACCTAAATGATAAATACATCAAAAGGCTTAAAATGCTAAATTGTCAAAATCGGGATCTATAGGCTAGCTGGTGTACTACAAACAATTTCTAAAGATTCTAAAGGAAAAAACTCCCGAACAATGCAAGTTCTTCTATAATTTTCCTTCTAGATACTCATTTCAAAATATTTATGAAGGATGTATATATTATATTCACATGCATTTGGTGTTTTTGCGTACAAGTAGTGAATGCTATATTTTATGTTTTAACCTCGTTATGTTCACGGACTATACAACCCGTGTATGACAGAGAAAGATATATAAAGGGGTTTTAAAAGTAATTGGGTCATTGATGATAGGAAGAACATGCGATTGTGGTAGAAATTGAAAGGGTCAAAGGAGATTTTATCGCTCACCTGGTATTTTTGCATAATTATATTTGATACAATGCAACAAGAATATGGCGTTGAAAGGAAACTGTCGGCCAAAATCGTGTCTGCTGAATACCAATTTTTTTTCTATTATCTATTTCTTCTTCTTTCTTGATGATAATGTTTTGCGTTTGCTGTTTCAATTTTCTCTTTATCTTTTCTATAGCTTTAAGTTGAAAGCCAAACACACATAAACGGGTAAACAAATTGTTATTATATTTTTTAACAATTTGTTCTTGTTCTGTGATGTTGGAAGTCTGTCCCAAGTAAAGGAGGGGTTTTACCCATCGCTCATAAATACGATACCCCCCCTTTCCCCAACACACACACACACCTAAACCGGCATATTTTGTATGTGCCTGTCACAAAACATTATTCTGTAGTCCATTTTTTGTCGTTGGTTACTGTGTGCCATATTTTTTGTCTTCCTTTTATGCTGTAGTATAAACCAAGCAGTTGGTTTGCTATTTTGAATTGGTTCACATCTTGTTTTCCCGTCCTTTCTATGGTTTACCTATAGTTCACTATAAGGTTTGTGTTTTTCTCATTATTGGAGGCTGTGCAATTTCCTTTAATTGTTCACAGCTTTGTACATTGGTCATTAGGCATCGTTGTCTCATCAATCATGCAAACAGAAAACAGACAAATAAAAGTCCATAAAACACTACATCGTAAATTGAACACAATTAACCAGGGGGAAACTCAGGTGGTCCATCTAGGCCAACAGTTCTTGATCCACTATTGACAACCGGCTTGCTAATCACGTTAATCACGTTAAAATTCTCTGACGAGTAATATTCGAAGATATGGTATACAATAAAGACACAGAGTACTGACCTGGGAGTACCTACAGTAGCGGTTTTGTCAATATTTCTGGACTAACACTTAGACATTCCCAATTTAAAATCATTGGTACATGTAAAGCTTCTGACTCTCATACGTCATGGTATGGACGGGATTTACAGAATATTAGAGAAAAATTGACATTGAATTTAGAATAGAGAATAACAACCTAAAAATTAAAATAAACAGAAATGAAGACCCCCATCAAACCAGACATTCATAACCGAATGAGAAATTAAGTTTGAAATGAAAAAAAGATTGTAGGGACAAAAGATATATATAACAATATCGAGAGAAACAACACATTTGATGTGTACTGATTGATATTTTGTCTCGGTCACATGTTTTTTTATTATTTTGTTATTGGCTTTGAAATAACTGTATGCAACTGTGGGTACTCCCAGATCAGTACTCTGGGTCTAAGTTTTAGCTAAAATCCCGCAATTATGAATACTGGCTGAAATACATTATATTATACATCATTGCGACAGCAACCCAACTACACAAAAAATACAAGAGATGTCATTCAACACAACTTCTCAGATGAACAATAGACATGTGACGTGTCTATACAAAATTTCAAGCTCTTAAAAGGGTATTAACTGTCAACTTCATGATCACTGATTTGATTTAAATTCTCATATTTGATTTATAACCTACTAAAACATTTATCTAAATTTAAAGAAAATCCCAAGGAAACAATTACCAATTCATGGGCTCGTTATAATGTATCAGCATTTGGTGCGTATTTTAGACTAGACGCCATCTAATAAACCATCGAGTTGACCTCCTTCGACTGCCAACGGTCATGCGATCTGATATAAACATAAAAAGAAAGACAAATAAACAGACAAGCACATGCAATCGTATAATTTAATTTTTTTTTTAGGTCTGTTTGATTTTATGTCATAGTTTAAAAATGTAAATCATCGTTTTACCTTTAAATGAATGATTTTTTTTGGTGGTCCGAATCAGTCAACGAAATGGTTTCTCCTGGTTGCTGTTTCACTTTTCAAAGTTCTTTTCTTTCTAATAACTGAACACGATTAGCATATGCGTAAACCATCTCCAGCCAATTGTAAAATTAAAGTTTGCATGAAAACGGATTCAACTGATGATGGAATTATTGACTTGAAAGCCAATAATACATTAGCAATTTTTTTTAGCTTATTTTAACAAAATTGAACCAAACTCACTGCTAATAGCGAAAGATCATTTCAACATTTCGCTTTTATAAATGGTTAAAAAAAACATATTATATGATTTTCTCTAAATCGTGGCTAATATCCCTTTAATCGCACAAAGTTGCTATGAATTTAAGCGAAACTTATTTGCAAGCGACACCTAATTCCTTACAGTGCATTAAAACATTATGACATAACTGAAGGCAACCATGAGGAACCCGCATTTTATGGGGTTATTCTTTTTTATATCCTAATTTTGAAATTTTTTAACTTTTCTCGATTTTAATCTCAATCGTAGGAAAACCAAAAGGTACATACATTCAAGTACGTATACTTAAAATCAGTTTCGATAAAGCACTAAAACTCTTTGATACCAGTAATCTAATCAAATATGAAATTATCCATCAATTGCTGAAAACAAAAACCGTCATCTTATCACTGTTGACTGAAAACCGTCAATGATTAAGATTTTTTTCTGTATGTTTTACCATATATAAAGACTGTTCGTGGAGCTTCTTGTCTGTCTAATTAGAAGGTAAGACAATAACGTTCTACGTATCCATTTCCACAAATAAAGAATATTTTCTTATTTGTCCAACATATATTACACAATCTTTTTTTTTTATCTTAAACCACTTGTCAAGTAGAGTTCTGCTCTGTTTCCCATTTCCGGATATGAGATGTACGATCTCAGTTTCATCCTCAGCATAAATAAAACCACGAGAAATGACAGTTAAGCTGGTAACTTTTTTTCATTTCATCATCTTTGAAAGAAAATATTTCTTTTCCGTCAAGTGAAGTACCAACAACATTGGAATCTTTTGTTGTATGTACTAAATGTTTGTTTTTGAAATCAATAGCAAGACCGTTCAAATATGTACATTCCGTGTCAGTTGAGAAAGCGGTTTGCAACCCTATATCTTGTTTTCTATTTATTTTCATGATTCCGATTCCAACGATTATTTAAGGAATGACTGTAATATTTTTTCTGTCTATAAAGAAATAACATAAAAAATGTGGTGCACACTGAATAACGCGCGTAGCGGGTTATTTAACAGTGTGCACCACATTTTTTCTGTTATTTCGAATAGACAGAAAAAATATTACAATCATTCCTTATAATTTAATTATAAATTCCATTTTTAAGGAGTAAATCATGAAAAAAGTTGATAACGTCACGGTCACATGACAAAATTATGTCTATGAGCTTTAACAAAATTCTCTCAGCCAATCAGAAGACGTGTTACATCCAAAATTAAATTATATAAAGATAATGGTCATGAATACAAACACACCTATTATAAGAACATTTTAATTACGTTTGTTTCCCGACGTTCTGATCAAATATAACTCTATACCTCAGTAAAAAGAAATTTAGAATGTGTTATTTCCAGTCAATATGTTTGCGTTAATTGTTTTTTGAGAAAATCACATTCATATTTAGTTTTTGCTGTTGCTATATCGGTAACGGTCAGCTTGTTATTTTCGCATAGTACAATTGTCTGGTCTCAAATATACATTCCTCCTACATTTTACCCAGAAAGGTGCACAGTTTAACTTCTTTTCAACTGAAAAATGAAAAGAAGTGAACATTTTACAAGTTGGAAAACACAAATAATTTAATACAAGCCTTCCTTAATCTGTTACAGATTTATTGCGTTTCTCTACAACCTGTATTTCTCCTAATTTCTTCATTTCCATCAAATTTTGTAGTGTATTTTCCAAATGGAAATTTACTATAACGCCAGTGAAATGACGTAATAACTCTGCAGCATTATCGATTTCCGAATGCAATTCCTTTTTTGATTTTTGGATATGAATGAAGAGTTGTGTTTTCGAACCAAAAGATCGAATAAACGTTGAAATTCGGACAAAATCCTTGATACGATTTGAGAGTTTTTCGACAAAATCTAATTTTGACTCAAAATCGCCTTGGGTTTTACCTTCAATTGTCTTTAATTCTTTCAAAAATACAACCAATAAACTGTCTAATTTACTTTTAGCTGTATTAACTGAATCGATGACGGTACTTTCAATACTAGAAAACGATTTATTCAAAGTGTCTTTCAGGTCTTTTTGTAATATTTGTTCAGACCCTGATTTAATTTTAGTCCATTTTGCATCAAATGAATCTTTTTCGTCGTATTTTCTGGTTATGTCTTCAATCGCTTTTAAATCGACGCACTTCCTGTGTTGTAACGTTACACACAGTACGCAGCAAAGTTCTTCGTGATCAAAACAGTATGCCTCTACTACTTTAGAACTGTGAACGGGACAAACATCCGATATTTTACTAAAATCTATTCCACATTCATTGGTTGGAATACTCGCAATATCTACAAATTCGTGACTCATAGAAGATTTCATTAAACTGTGCATTTCACGACAATCATCACAAAAAGCTTCACTGCAATCACGACACCATTTCGTTGCGGAAATACATTTTTGTTTGCGTTTACAAGTATGACATTCTTGGGTTTGTTGCTCTTTCGAAGTTTCCAATAGAGAAGAGATGGTAAAATTATGTGGTAAAGCTTCAACCCACTTTGTAGTATCTAACTCTGGGTGTTCGGGCATGACAATAGTTCTACATACAGGACACATATAATTAGCGATTTTATGCCCGGAAAGGCGTTCAGTTGACAGAATATACTCACGAATACATTGAAAACAGAAAGTGTGTAAGCATGGTAGACTTCTAGGTGACTTCAGTTGCTCTAAACAGATAGAACATGTAAATATTTCCCTTTCTTCCACATGACCTGATGTCGCCATAACACCTGTACAGGTAAATAACTCCCCTGTCTGTACTGGTATACCTAGTACATAAATTATTGCTATATTAAGAAATGAGAAAATTATTCAGATTAATTGTTTGTGTTAAGGCTCTGGGCTAGATCAAGTCGATGAATATCTAAATAAATGGTGTTAATTAACATCAAATAAAAATGAAATTTAAGGGGAATTGGGATTGGAACGTACACACATAGGTAACGTTTCGGCTCGACATCACTAACAATATTTGAAGTGTATGGAAGGAAAATCAATCTTTTTGTACCGGTGACATGAGCCTTATTCTCTTTTTTTAATTCTACACAAGGAATCTCCAAGGTGTATAAGCTAAATGCCCTATCCACACGGTGAACCGATATCATCAATTGCCAGGTATTCCGTGTTATGAGATAACGATGCCCGGAATGAAGGTGTAATCATTCACCACCTGGGAATGCATTGGACTAATCGTTAAGTTGACTTACAAGAAGTTCTAGAAATTTTCCCAGCATTAGAAGTCAGACCAAATTACTTTGGTACTTATCATCGAAACAAATTGCTCACTCATAATTGATGGAATATTAACAAAATAGATTTTGCTCTTCGAATTTCATTTTTGAGTTGTTGTTCTTTTTTCTCAGGAAATGTTTTTTTCATATTATATTTCCTGAGAGAGAAAAACAAGTCTTGATGTGTTAAAAAGAGAACTATTGTATTACGGAATACCCCAGAAACACGCTCCCAAAGAGTTACTGGATGTAAACTTTTATTCCTTTACGTTATCTCAGATTAAAACAAAATACATTTATGGTTCAGCGATATCTGGCCACAGCTTTTATTCACAAAATAGATGCAACAATATATATACGTACATATAGATAGATGAATGATTACCGCAGATAATATAGCAACCTTGCAGATAGATTCTAGATAGATGGATATGTATAGAAGCACCGTGGGATACACGGGTGCTTGTAGATTAAATTTAGAATGCACCATGGGATACACAGGTGTAAATATCAAAAAACCTCAAATGTCACATTTTCATGAGTATAATATATATTATAATTCAGATTATATACAGCGAATTCTGCCATATTGACAGAGGACACAGATACTCTGACAACCGCCATAAATAGGGCGGTTCGCTGCAATGCTGTGAGCCAGATACCTTTAACAATCAATGTGAACAAATGATCTTAAACATATTTACATGCATGTATAAAGCAGCAACTAATAGCTATGGCAAAGCCAAAATATCAAAAAATTGTATTAAAACTATGATTATTTAGTATTTTTCTAAGTTGACTTTTAACCTATCTCAAGACCATGCAACCACACTGAACATTTAACAGATCCAGTCTTAAATTAACCCCACCTGGATGATCCCTTGCTACCACAAAGCTTGCTGGATACTAGATGATCAAAATATTCACAGGTTTTCCTACAATTCTTATATAGCTAATAGCTACATAAATATAGGAAGATATAAAATACAAAAATTTTAATACAAAATTTAATTAAATGCATAATCACTTCTGAACTATCTTTTACCCGTGGGTGCATCAGAACTTCAACTAATTAACCTCCTAATTCAGATCTGGTACGCAATCCATTGACAAGCTAAGGTGGTTGCTGCACCAATAAGAAACGAATGTGAACTATATATAAAAATTATGCACGTTAACTACCTGATTCTGAGGTCTTGAAGACCTCAATTGTGTATAATCATAAAAAGGTCTCTGATTAGGCGGTGCAAATGTTTGCCCATTAGGACAAGATATAGAAGGAAGACCAGCATTACTACGAATGCAAACATGGTTATAAAACAAGTTTTTCTGAAACAACCACCCTCATAATTAAAAGTATTACATTTCAGATCAGTTGTATTAACTTTTGAATCTGTGTTCATACTAACTGTAGTACTACCAGTACTTTGATGTTTGTTCTCTTGATTATCATTTATGTACAATAACCATAATTCTGAATCAACGGTAGCCCAGGAACTCGAAGGATCAAATGCTTTTCGTAAACGAAATTGCTCATAGTAAAATTTCTCGAAGAGGAAAGGTAACACCCGGCCACCGAAAGCTTGATTTTTGTCGAGCCTAGGTGGTCGAGTGGTCTAGCGCGCCGGGCATAGTGCAAGGCGATTTGGTGCCACGATATCTCAGTAGCATGAGTTCGAATCCCGGCCAGGGAAAAACAATAATTTGCTTCCGCAAATTTAAAGATCTAACATTGTTGGGCTGTTATTTAGACGAATTATATATATATAGTCTTCACTGGTTCAGACGTACTTATAATATAATTATTCCTGTGACTGCATCTTACATTAATTTGTAGGATCCTCTACAATAGATAATTCAGCTGATCTGTAACAATTCCATCTTCATGCCTTATATATCATGTACTGTGTTACGACGCTAAATAAAAACTGACGAGGAAAGGTAACACCCGGCCCCCGAAAGCTTTATTATAATAGAGCCTAGATGGTTGAGTGTTCTAGCGTGTCGGACATAGTGCAAGGTGATTTGGTGCCACGATATCTCAGTAGCATGAGTTCGAATCCCGGCCAGGGAAAACAAAAATTTGCTTCCGCAAATTTAAAGATCTAACATTGTTGTGCTGTTATTTAGACGAATTATATATATATAGTCGTCACTGGTTCAGACGTACTTATAATATAAATATTTCTGTGACTGCATCTTACATTAGTTTGTAGGATCCTTTACAATAGATAATTCAGCTGATCTGTAGCAATTCCATCTTCATGCCTTATATATCATGTACTGTGTTACGACGCTAAATAAAAACTGACGAGGAAAGGTAACATCCGGCCCACGAAAACTTTATTATAATAGAGCCTAGATGGTCGAGTGGTCTAGCGTGTCGGACATAGTGCAAGGCGATTTGGTGCCACGATATCTCAGTAGCATGAGTTCGAATCCCGGCCAGGGAAGTACAAAAAATTTGCTTCCGCAACGTTCAAACCTATGATTGCGTTGGATAAACACCGCAATTTTTATACGTGTGCATGTAAAACAAATTTCTTGGTAGAGGGGTCTAAATACAGCACAAGCAACATTTTCGAAAAGACCAACAAAGTGAAAAAGTATATGTTCACAAAGCGCATTTGACTAACAGGTCGAACAACTGATGTTCTTAAACCTTTCTGACTGCCATTGGCGATTGCCAAATAAACTGATCACCAGATGTAACAAAATGGATCTTAATATTAATTTAATATCAAACAGAAAACAATAAACTTGCGGCAAAGATGATATACCACAAACATGAGGTGCAAAAATTAGTATACCATATCCGGATTTCGACAATTAATGTCTCTTCAGTGATGTTAGGGATCGAAACGGTATTTGGAAGGCCATATAATTTACCTCAATTTAGGATAGACTCATGAATTTTGAAGAGTCGAAATAGGATGAACGGATCATATAAACCCAAAGGAAAATATAATACAAGCCCAAACAAAAAAATATAAACAAGTCTTAATTGAAAACAACGTTCAAACCTATGATTACGTTGGATAAAAACCGCAATTTTTATACGTGTGCATGTAAAACAAATTTCTTGGTAGAGGGGTCTAAATACAGTACAAACAACATTTTCCAAAAGACCAAAAAAGTGAAAAGGTATATTTTAACAAAACGCATTTGACTAGCAGGTCGAACAACGGATGTTCTTAAACCCTACTGATTGCCATTGGCGATTGCCAAATAAATTGATCACCAGATGTAACGAAATGGATCTTAATATTAATTTAATACCAAACAGAAAACAATAAACTTGCGGAAAAGATGGTATACCGCAAACAAAAGGTGCAAAAATTAGTACACCATATCCGGATTTCGACAATTAATGTCTCTTCAGTGATACATATATTTATATATATGCAGCTAGATCAGAAAAGTTCAGGGAAAAAATTCCAAAAGAAAAAATCAAATGCAAACGGACCTTATCCACATGTAAACATTGATTGTGAAGAGACCACAAAAACATGTACAAACATCGAGACGACCATTTCTTAAAATGGTAATAAGGTACCTACTTTATAAAAATATTTATCTTTAATTTTTGAAACTACACAGACATATTTGTAAATTATTATATTCAAGAAAAGACAATACTTCTATATTGAATGTTAACGTGAAAAAAGCAAACCGGTGTACTCGAAAACTAAGATGTAAAAAAATAAGTATCTTTTTTATAGGATAATGTAACATGCTAAGGGCTTTGTGGAACACTCCGAAAATTGGTGGACGAAAGATCTTTAAATTTTGTATGTATATGATTTTTTCCAAATGTTTTATCAATATGCAGCAAAGATTAACATTTTTTAGATTTCAGTTTCACAAGCTTCTAATACAATTATCACGATAAATTCTTAACATAAAAAATCGTGCATTTGCATGCTTATTTCTAATACAAACAATTTCTTTAAAATATACAATTGTTGAGAAATAACTTTTGATCTGTATCGTCACCTGCATTGTTTTGTTTTTGATTTTGTCGATTTTTTCATTAGAAGTGTGAATTTTCTTTTGTTCTCGTTTACTATATTTCCAACTGTTTCTTATATCCATAAGCAGGTCGGTCTGTTTATACAATGAACATTTACAGTATGAATGTATCTTTACCGAATAAAATCACGTATTTGAATAAAAAAAAAAACATTAAACAATTTCACGCAGTGTCAGTAAATTTACATAAATGAAAAGTGGTCAAACGCTTGTTATTTTTTTTCATTTATACGGTCAGATTTTTTTCCCTAACGAAATATACATATATTCTGTAATTATTTGGCAATTTAACCCTTTCTGAAACCATAGTTTAAATACAGATTATTTTCAATCGGTACCAGTGGTTCGATTTATCAGATAGAGCTAGTTAAATTGTCAAAAATAAAGTCCGAGTAACAATATATGTAAGAATCTGTTTCTCTAATGATTTTCAAAAACATGTTCATGTTTGATAAACAAAAATTCCCTTCGAATGCCTTCCACACTCCTGATTTATGCGTCCTACGCTTACAAAATTTATTTTGATGAACATTTTTGTGGATTGTTTAAGGCAATTACATTATTATAAGGAAAATTAACGGGAGATCATACAGGAGCGAACATTTTTTTTTATATATATTTCATCAATATATTTTATGAGTAACCGATTCGGTTCAAGACAAATTGTTCTGTGAAAAATCTTGTGGTTATCAGTAATTCATCTTAGGGATCAGTCCAATGCATCCCCATGTGGTGGATGGGGACACTTTCATTCAGGATATCGTAATGTCATAACACAGAAAGCCATTTGCTCATATCGGTTCACAGATGTGTGTAGAGCCAAGGCTATGCACATTGTAGAGACCTTTTGTAGAATTCTTAAACATAATAAGCCACATGTCACATTTAAAAAAAAGCATGATTTTTCGTCCATAAAAAAAACCACTTCAATATTTCTTGTGATGTCGAGCCGAAATATGTTATCTATTTGTTTTCCAGTCCCAACCCCAAACGCCTTTCATTTCATTTTAAATTGATCTTAATTTGTATCATTCATGTGGATATTTATCGCATCGATCGAACAGTTTTTACTGCTAGTGCCTAAACACATCTTAATAATTTACCTACCTCATTGAAATTTATTTTTAGGTATAAAGAACGGATAGCTATCATTTATGTAATAGGTACACCCGTAAATACAAGGAAATTGTTTACCTGTATGAGTATTATGGCGACATCAGGTCATGAGAAAGAAAAGGAAATATTTACATGTTGTATCTGTTTAGAGCAACTTAAGTCACCTAGTAGTCTACCTTGTCTTCACACTTTCTGCTTCCAATGTATCAGTGAGTATATCCTATCAACTGAACGACGTTCCGGGCATAAACTCTTAAATTACACGTGTCCTGTATGTAGAATAACTGTCACACCCTCAAATGTAGAAACAGATACCACACAGTGGATTAAATCCTTACAACGTAATTTGACTATCTCTCCTCTAATAGAAACCACAAAAGAACCGCAAAACCAAGAGTGTCATATCTGTAAGAGAAAAAAGAAACATATTTCTGCGACGAAATGGTGTCGTGACTGTACAGAAGCCTATTGTGACGACTGTTGCGACACGCATAGTTTCATAACATCTTTGACTAATCACAAAGTTGTAGACATCAAAAGTATTCAGACAAATGAAGAAGAAATCGATTTGTTTAAAATATCAGATTCTTGCCCCGTGCACAGTTCCAAAGTAATCGAGGCATATTGTTTTGATCACCTACAACTTTGCTGCGTACTGTGTGTAACGTATCAACATAGGCAGTGTAAAGATGTTCAGGCCATTGAAGACCTAACCAGCAAAAAAGATGACAGTTGTTCATTTGAATCGAACTTGACTGAAATTCAATCAGGTACTGAAAAATTGCTACAAGCACAAAAAGACGAGAAGATAACTTTGAAGAAATCGTTTTCCAGTATTGAAAGCATTGTTATCGATTCGGTAAATTCTGCTAAAAGTCAATTAGATAGTTTGTTGATTTCATTCTCGAAAGAGCTGAAGATGATGGAAGAGAAACATCAAGATAAAATAGACTCAAAGTTAGATATATTCGAAAAGCTTTTAAATGATATCATTGAGCTTCTCCGTATAACAACATATATTCGAGCTTACGGCTCAAAAACACATTTTTTTATTCATCTCCAAAAATCAAAAACGGAATTGATTTCAGAAATAGAAAAATCTGTAAAGTTATTATTCGAAATCCGTGTAGTGAAAACAACTGTTGATATTGAAAATGCACTTCATCGAATAATGAAATTAGAGCAAGTAGGGAAAGTACTTATTACAGAGGGAAAAAAAGAATTTGTAGCAGAATATATAGGGATACTTAGAGATCAATCGCATTTACATGCCAGCACTGTATTCCCGTATCTCCATTTGATAAAACGAAAATTGGTCCACGTGCTTTCTGAATATGATTTATTTGGGGGAGTGTGTATTTCAGACCAGACAATTGCATTATGCTGCCGATCGAAGAGTAGCTCAGGCAGTCAGCCATACCATCTGATTATTGTCGATGCATCAACAGGAAAAGTAATAAACGAATGTAAAATTCCAGATGGCACCAAAGGACTAACATATGATACATTGAATACGACATTGTATATTTCCAGCAGCAGTACCATTTACAGTGTTAGATGTGATCAGCAAATTATGCAACCAAGGTATATAAAACATACTGGTACTCAATATTATGGAGGAATTTGTATGAAAGACAATTACCTTTATGTGAACGTCGGGACTGAAATTAAGAAAATGAATTTAAATCAGAACAATGGATTGCAAGCAGCATTCTCAATAAATAGTTCAAATAAAAATCCAAGTGGATTTAACGCACTTACGATAGATTACAAGAACGGTCGTTTAATACATGCGTCCGAAAATGGTAATGTCGTTAGCACTTCACTGGATGGAAAGGAAATATTTTCTCATTACATGACAGGCACCACCAGCGTAGTCGTTAACTCTAATGGTTTTATTTTTGCCGGGTATAAACATGGGTATGTACGTTTGATATTGGAAGATGGGGAACAAGATAGAACCTTACTGGGCAAGTGCGATAAAATAAAAGAATTGCGTGATATCTGGTTGAACAAATCTGAAAATACTCTGTTTATTTGTGGAAATGAATATGTAGAACTTTATGATGTTACCTACTGAACAAACAGTTTACTCAAAAAACATTTCTTTCATATGAAAATGAATATGTAGAGAGATGAGAGAGATGGAAAACTTTAAATTTAATTTACCGTTGCTTCAATGACAAGATAAGCTACGGTAAAGCATGTTTCGACAATATATTGTTATTTAATTAATGTATGTCCATAATTTATATAGTAACATCGAGTTTAACTTCTGTTTTGAAAGAAAGTACTTGATAACGGATAGATGAATATCATGTTATTGTTCAATGAAAAATCGGGAATAGCGGGAATGGTAATACACATAAAAATAATTAAATGTGGTATGATTGCCAATGAGACAACTATCCACCAAAGTTCAAATGAAGTGGATGTAAAACATGTTTATCAAAGGATATACACTTCTATGTTCCTAGTGTCTCTTTTATGTAGGACTGACAGAAAATTTACAAATGCCTGTCAGACACAGCATAAGACCGACTATGGTGTGGTTTTGAACAGCATTTTCACGATTTCTATCACCGAGAGTTTAGGAAGTTCAGATTTTATTTAAGTAAAAAAGTGGGATACACTAGAACGAGACAGCAACCCAACGACAAGAATACTCTGATACATCCTGATGCAACATACAGTATTCAACAATAGGCAGATGTCCACACAATATATCTAGCTCTAAAATGTCCTATAAAAGTCAGCAACCCAACGACAAGAATACTCTAATACATCCTGATGCAACATACAGTATTCAACAATAGGCAGATGTCCACACAATATGTCTAGCTCAAAAACGTCCTACAAAAGTCTATAAAAGTTGTGTTTGAATTTCACAATAAAAAATCAAAGACCCCCTGCCATGAACAATGCACTCTGCAAATATCGAAAACATTTATATAAAACTTACGACAACTACTAACAAGGTTCTTGACTTAGGACAGGCCCCTGAAAATATGGTGATTAAACTAGTTTTTGAGATTTCAACAACCTCTTTTTAAATCTCAATCAGTAGATCGACGAAACGTTCATAAAAGAAAATACATAAAAACCCAGACATGGAAAACACTTAACTCTTGGATAACGGTATAACAAACATCACAAATTGGTATTGAATACGGGATCGTTATATCAAAACGCAAATCTCAAATTTTATGGGTCATACTGTACTCTGAGTTAGTAATCTGCTATTGAGCTGATATAAAAAAGAAGATGTAAAACAATTCAAACGAGAAAACTAACGGCCTCATTTATGTACAAAAAATAAACAAAAAACAAATGTGTAACACATAAACAAACGACAACCACTGAATTACAGGCTCCTGACTTGGGACAGGCACATACATACAGAATGTGGCGGATTAAACATGTTAGCGGGATCCAAACCCTCCCCCTAACTTGGGACAGTGGTGAGACCATTTATGCTTATAAATTAAATGAATTCAGAGATTAAAAAAGAGATTTATGTTATAGTTATCCAATGAGGACGCGTTGTTTCAGTGTAAGATCACCCCGATGGCCGGAGGCCAGAAGGCGATCTTACACTGACACACCAAGTCCGAGTGGGATAACTATTTTACATCCCAGCTCTTCTAGACTATATAAAAAAACATTTACGCTTCATAAAATCTAGTTCAGAATGCCATACAATAACTATAATATACTTTATATATTACTATATATTATTTACCCTTTATGAGCCCCGGATACAATGTTTAATAAAGGCAACAGTAGTATACCGCTGTTCAAAAGTCATAAATGTATTAAGAGAAAAAAATCCGGGTTGCAAACTAAAACCGATGGAAATACATCAACTATAAGAGGAAAACAACGGAACAACAGAAACACTGAACTGCAACAAAAACAAACGCCAACAAACATAGAAACAGGACATTTTACGAAAAAATTGTGGGTTGAACCTGGTTTTATTGCTAGCCATACCTCCCGCTTATATGGCAATGTTAAAAAATATCGCTAAAAGGACAACACTATATGATAGGAATACATTACAAACAAACGATAGAACACTCAGCACAGAAAAATGCATAAATAATTAAAATAATAGTACATTACTACATGTAAACCACAGAATAACAACAGACATCTCCCATAAACAACAACACGAGACACCACAAACAGTGACGTATATATCTTAAAATTCATACAATTATTTGGAACGAGTTCCAAAAATTCACAATCATTTTCACAATACTAGTCCAAATTATTATCATAATTATGACGGCCATGAAAGGCTATTTTAAATTAATGCTGTGACGACGTCATAATTATTTGGACTAACACAATACTTTATCCATGGAAAATGGAAATTAACTCGACTATACTGACAAATAAGACATGTGAAATGTACCGAAAATACAGTATTCAAACCGTAAACGATAAGACATAACAAAATATCCAACAGAACTTACAAAAGAAGCAACATAACTAAATACATGAATGTTGGATGTATGAATATCGAGACACGTCGTATAGCAATGCGAATTTAAATGTGTTGAATTAACAGTAAGTTTATATCAATTCGTCCTGGTGTAGGTGTATGAATCGTGGCTTCATATGCTTAAGGTTTTGAGTTCGATTCCTCGCATAGCAACTGGAAATTTAGTGGATTTTTTCTACATAAATTTTGAGAGTTAGTCTTTATTCCGCATAGATATTTCTTAGTTTTATTGTGTTTTCAACATTCCCGCCAAAATATTACAGAACAAAAGAAAGCATGCAGAACAAAGAAACTCAAGGTAGGGTGATCTGGTAGGGGTGATCCGACTCAGATAACCCCTGTTAGAACAAAGGAGTTGGGATGTAAGGCAAGTGTTGATACCATTATGCCCAGATGTATATCGCCCCTAGTCTAGACTTGTTGTGAATGAGTTTATCAGGGTATCAAACAATGCCATCTACACTAAATTCTACACAAGGTATGACCACAGGGATAAAAATACAACCACAAGCGAGATTCTTGGCTTAGTAACTGCACATTTACACATAGGGCGGAGTTGTATATTAAAACATACACAATACCTTCGCAATAGTATCAAATGTCAGCAGATTTAGGGTTTGATGATGATGTAATGCATGTACTCAACTTCCATTTTTTTATCGATCACCAGTCTCTGCTTATAGACTAAAAACTTAATACGTCTCCAAAAAAAATATGCTTGAAACGATTTATCACGCCTAGGAATCTTCCTTGTCCCAACAAAAAATAATGAGCTTAAGTTAAATATGCGGTAGTTACCGTTTGTGTCATCAAGTTGTGCTAAAGTGAAGCATGGAGAAACAGACCTATGTGTAGAAAAATCTATTCCACATGCTAAAAAAATGTAAAATTGATTTACTTATTCTTTACTCAGATCTTTTGTTCGGTTCCTTTTCTTCTTCAACAACCACATCTAATTTCATGTAAAATTGATGCCACAATTACTTTTTAACTCACCTGGCCTAAAGGTCCAGTGTGAGCTTTCCCCATCACTTTGAGTTCGTTGTCTGTTGTCGTCGCCCGTCGTCCCTCAATTTTTTTGCAAAAATCATCTATTACACTACTTGGCCAGTTGGAACCAAACTTGGCCACAATCATGATTTGGGTATCTAGACTAAATATGTTTTCGATGATATCGCCTATCACCAAAATGACCGAAATGGCTACAAAAAGAACATAAGGGTTTATACAAGTTATGTAAATTATTTAGAAAACCGCTAGCGAAAGAGAAAATCTGTTTAAAATGTTAATATCTACCTTCTGTCCATTTTTCTTCAAAACTGTCAGACGACTTCTTATAGGGGACTTGTTGCCCTGAAATGACGATTTTTACCATTTTGTTGTGATTTTGTACATCATATCGAAAAATATGATAGATAGAGAGAAACTTTAAAAGCTAAAATGATCAGCAAGACAGGATCTACAAATACGTCTGCAAGGACGAAATCGTTAGTCAAATCCTTATTGGAGTTATTGTCCATTAATAACGAGTTTTACCTTTTTTTGCGCTTTTTTATCGTATTATTTGAAAACAATAGATAGAAACTATAAATAGCTAATTTGATCAGCAAGACAAGATGTACTAAATAATCCAGCATTGCAAATATCATCAGTCGACACCTTATGTCCTATTAATTTGAAAATATAATAGAAACTTTAAGTGGTAAAAATAATCCACAATGCAAGATCTACACAAAAGTCAATATTGCTGAAATCGTTGGTAAACTCTTTATAGTAGTTAGCGCCCTTAAATAACAATTTTCCCCCTATTTATTGGCATTTTGCCTATTATCTTGAAAACATACCATAGATTGATTGATTGATTGATTGTTGTTTGCTTTACGCCGCATTAGCACAGAAAGGCTATATCGCGGCGAGAGTATACCACAGATAGGTAGTACTTTAAAAGCAAATATTATCACCAAGACAAGATCTTAAAATAGGTCAGCATAGATGAAATTGTCATTTGTCTTCTTATATAGGAGTTATTACCCGTATATTGCAATTTTTACCCTTATTTGTGTTTTAGGCAAGAACTATAGAAGACAGAAAGAAACTAAAAAAACTATCAACAATATAAGACCAACAAAACGAGATTTTAGTCAGAATTATATTCTAGTCCACACTGTTGGAGAGCGTCCATTGCTGAAGATGTATATATACTTAGGTGAGCAACACATGTGCAGGCTCTTTAGCGCCTCTAGTTTTAAAACGTCTGTACTCTGTCAAACACGATTTGTATGACACAGAAACAAACTAAGGAAAAGACACATACTACTAGTATTCTATTTGCATGTATCACGGTGCGAAGCTATTTGTTTATTCACGCGATCTTGAAATTATTACGTAACAGATATAGGTTTTCATTGTTTGCCTGTTCATGAGGGAAAGATTCTTTTAGCTAGAATGAGATATATAACTGGGAACATGTCCCGGACAGGAGTAGTTATTGAATACGGACAGTGTGAGTACTAGTATTCAAGATCCGGTCTGATACCTGATCAATGAATAATTTGGCCTTTACTGGTTTAACTTGCTATATAATGTCGCGGTAATTCATATAGATAAATAAGAAGAGAGAAAAAGATATAAAGTTTCTGAGTGCTCATCTGGGTATTTATCATTACACCAACGCATAAAATACATATAGCTTCCAATGTTCTTGTCTATTGTAATAAAATACAAATATAATAGAATCTAAGTAATTACACTTTAATTCGGTTATCGCAGGGGTCACATTCGGAATGGTGTACTAGGTTTTAGCTGTACCCTATTTATGACGTGTTATTCTGTGACGTATAGCAGTTTTTTCCAGATAATTTGAGACTTGAAAGCTGCTGAAGTTGTAGCTCGCAAAAATATGAAACAATTTTGAAAGAATAGAGGAACTTTTCTTGTAATTTAGCATTTGTTACGTTATGGTATTTGTGTTTGTGCATTCTATTGTTAATTATAGGTCATCGTAGGAGAATGATTAATTTATGTGATCATGATGTAAGATTCAATCAGATATTTAATCGCACCACGTGGCGAGCACATGCGTTTGAAAGTGCTGTTTTAATTTCTGCGCTTTATTTGAATTAAAGTTAAATGCATGAGTTCGGATCTCGGCGAGGGAAGAACAAATAATTTGCGAAAGCAAATTTACAGATCTTACATTGTTTGGCTGATGTTTAGACGAATTATATATTCAGAATGTATTTTCAGCCTTGTATCACCATCACTGCTGGTGATCCGATGGATAAAATCTGTTCTAGAGTCCGTCCGTGTATAGGTACGTCTGAACCAGTGACAACTCTACAACAGATTTATCCATCGGATCACCAGCAGTGATGGTGATACATGGCTGTGTACATTCTGTGTATACAACTCGTCTAAACATCAGCCCAACAATGTTAGATCTGTAAATTTACAGATCTAACATTGTTGGGCTAATGTTTAGACGAGTTGTATATATATATATGTTGTGTACAAGTTATCATTTTGTACAAATTATAATTTGTACAAAAAAATTGTACAAATTATAATTTGTATTTTGACTTTGTACAAATTGTAATTTGTACAAAAAGTGCTTGTACAAATTACAATTTGCACAAAATTTGACCAAAATTCACTTATAACTTGTACAATAATTTATAGTATGTATTTTGTTATAAAAAAGCATTGATACACACTATAGAATTTTTATTCAATGACCACACAATAAACCTTATTTACAAAATACAAAAATAGTTTTGTATCATTTGTTTAAGCATGTGAGTGAATTATGGCATCGGGAATTGCACAACATCTTTTGCTTTTTGCATTTACATTTAGAAGGGGTGCATCCACCTTTGCATTAACATGAAAGAAACCCCTGACTACCAGTTTTTAAAAGCTTCTAAACTGCTTCACGTAACGAAAGTTGAAGCTCAGAAACCGTTGCGCCGAATAAAGATGTGTCTTTAACAGCTTCAATTTGATTTCTCGACAAATATCCTGTTAAAATTCCTACAGCTGTTTCAATGCGGTACCCAAGTTCTCCAGATTCAATAATTACACCTAAGATATTTCGAGAATCAGTTGGGGCACGATCATACTGAGGAATTGGTATAATGACATTATCACCCACAGCAAGTTTTGATTATTTCTGTTTCGTTTTCTTGGTTAGATACTCGGCTTCGATCTGTTGGCCAGACAGCGCACGCTTCCTGGCACGTTTGATTGGTGTTTTAACGTCAGAGTCATCCTGATTGTCACTGGGGCCAATTTCTATTGTACTATCACATTGTCACTGGGGCCAATTTCTATTATACTATTAGAATTGTCACTGGGGCCATTTTTTGTTATTCCATCAGAATTGTCACGGGGGCCAATTCCTATTGTACTATCAGAACTAACTGGCATGCATGTATCTATTACATTTCCTGTCTCCATCTGGGTACTTTTGTATTTGTAAATAGGGTTTATTGTGTGGTCATTGAATAAAAATTCTATAGTGTGTATCAATGCTTTTTTATAACAAAATCCATACTATAAATTATTGTACAAGTTATAAGTGAATTTTGGTCAAATTTTGTACAAATTGTAATTTGTACAAGCACTTTTTGTACAAATTACAATTTGTACAAAGTCAAAATACAAATCATAATTTGTACAATTGTTTTGTACAAATTATAATTTGTACAAAATGATAACTTGTACACAACATATATATATATATATATTATTTTCACAAACTGATCCACGCCTAAATAGATTGGATGTTGATTGTTGCTATTTTTAGACATTATATATATATATATATATATATATAACTGTTCGACCTGTTAGTCAAATGCGTTTTGTTAAAATATACTTTTTCACTTTTTTGGTCTTTTGGAAAATGTTGTTTGTGCTGTATTTAGGCCCCTCTAACAAGAAATTTGTTTTTGCATGCACACGTATAAAAATTGCGGTTTTTATCCAACGCAATCATAGGTTTGAACGTTGTTTTCAATTTAGACTTGTTTATATTTTTTCGTTTGGGCTTGTATTATATTTGCCTTCGGGTTTATATGATCCGTTCGTCCTAATTTGACTCCTCAAAATTCGAGTCTATCCTAAATTGAGGTAAATTACATGGCCTTCCAAATACTGTTTGTCAAGACTTGTTGTGAATGAGTTTATCAGGGTATCAAACTATGCCATCTACACTAAATTCTGCACAAGGTATGAACACAGGGATAAAAATACAACCACAAGCGAGATTCTTGGCTTAGTAACTGCACATTTACACATAGGGCGGAGTTGTATATTAAAACATACACAATACCTTCTCAATAGTATCAAATGTCAGCAGATTTAGGGTTTGATGATGATGTAATGCATGTACTCAACTTCCATTTTTTTATCGATCACCAGTCTCTGCTTATAGACTAAAAACTTAATACGTCTCCAAAAAAAATATGCTTGAAACGATTTATCACGCCTAGGAATCTTCCTTGTCCCAACAAAAAATAATGAGTTTAAGTTAAATATGCGGTAGTTACCGTTTGTGTCATCAAGTTGCTAAAGTGAAGCATGGAGAAACAGACCTATGTGTAGAAAAATCTATTCCACATGCTAAAAAAATTGTAAAATTGATTTACTTATTCTTTACTCAGATCTTTTGTTCGGTTCCTTTTCTTCTTCAACAACCACATCTAATTTCATGTAAAATTGATGCCACAATTACTTTTTAACTCACCTGGCCTAAAGGTCCAGTGTGAGCTTTCCCCATCACTTTGAGTTCGTTGTCTGTTGTCGTCGCCCGTCGTCCCTCAATTTTTTGCAAAAATCATCTATTACACTACTTGGCCAGTTGGAACCAAACTTGGCCACAATCATGATTTGGGTATCTAGACTAAATATGTTTTCGATGATATCGCCTATCACCAAAATGACCGAAATGGCTACAAAAAGAACATAAGGGTTTATACAAGTTATGTAAATTATTTAGAAAACCGCTAGCGAAAGAGAAAATCTGTTTAAAATGTTAATATCTACCTTCTGTCCATTTTTCTTCAAAACTGTCAGACGACTTCTTATAGGGGACTTGTTGCCCTGAAATGACGATTTTTACCATTTTGTTGTGATTTTGTACATCATATCGAAAAATATGATAGATAGAGAGAAACTTTAAAAGCTAAAATGATCAGCAAGACAGGATCTACAAATACGTCTGCAAGGACGAAATCGTTAGTCAAATCCTTATTGGAGTTATTGTCCATTAATAACGAGTTTTACCTTTTTTTGCGCTTTTTTATCGTATTATTTGAAAACAATAGATAGAAACTATAAATAGCTAATTTGATCAGCAAGACAAGATGTACTAAATAATCCAGTATTGCAAAAATCATCAGTCGACACCTTATTTCCTATTAATTTGAAAATATAATAGAAACTTTAAGTGGTAAAAATAATCCACAATGCAAGATCTACACAAAAGTCAATATTGCTGAAATCGTTGGTAAACTCTTTATAGTAGTTAGCGCCCTTAAATAACAATTTTACCCCTATTTATTGGCATTTTGCCTATTATCTTGAAAACATACCATAGATAGGTAGTACTTTAAAAGCAAATATTATCACCAAGACAAGATCTTAAAATAGGTCAGCATAGATGAAATTGTCATTTGTCTTCTTATATAGGAGTTATTACCCGTATATTGCAATTTTTACCCTTATTTGTGTTTTAGGCAAGAACTATAGAAGACAGAAAGAAACTAAAAAAACTATCAACAATATAAGACCAACAAAACGAGATTTTAGTCAGAACTATATTCTAGTCCACAATGTTGGAGAGCGCCCATTGCTGAAGATGTATATATACTTGGGTGAGCAACACATGTGCAGGCTCTTTAGCGCCTCTAGTTTTAAAACGTCTGTACTCTGTCAAACACGATTTGTATGACACAGAAACAAACTAAGGAAAAGACACATACTACTAGTATTCTATTTGCATGTATCACGGTGCGAAGCTATTTGTTTATTCACGCGATCTTGAAATTATTACGTAACAGATATAGGTTTTCATTGTTTGCCTGTTCATGAGGGAAAGATTCTTTTAGCTAGAATGAGATATATAACTGGGAACATGTCCCGGACAGGAGTAGTTATTGAATACGGACAGTGTGAGTACTAGTATTCAAGATCCGGTCTGATACCTGGTCAATGAATAATTTGGCCTTTACTGGTTTAACTTGCTATATAATGTCGCGGCAATTCATCTAGATAAATAAGAAGAGAGAAAAAGCTAAGTTTCTGAGTGCTCATCTGGGTATTTATCATTACACCAACGCATAAAATACATATAGCTTCCAATGTTCTTGTCTATTGTAATAAAATACAAATATAATAGAATCTAAGTAATTACACTTTAATTCGGTTATCGCAGGGGTCACATTCGGAATGGTGTACTAGGTTTTAGCTGTACCCTATTTATGACGTGTTATTCTGTGACGTATAGCAGTTTTTTCCAGATAATTTGAGACTTGAAAGCTGCTGAAGTTGTAGCTCGCAAAAATATGAAACAATTTTGAAGGAATAGAGGAACTTTTCTTGTAATTTAGCATTTGTTACGTTATGGTATTTGTGTTTGTGCATTCTATTGTTAATTATAGGTCATCGTAGGAGAATGATTAATTTATGTGATCATGATGTAAGATTCAATCAGATATTTAATCGCACCACGTGGCGAGCACATGCGTTTTGAAAGTGCTGTTTTAATTTCTGCGCTTTATTTGACTTAAAGTTAAATGCATGAGTTCGGATCCCGGCGATGGAAGAACAAATAATTTGCGAAAGCAAATTTACAGATCTTACATTGTTTGGCTGATGTTTAGACGAATTATATATACAGAATGTATTTTCAGCCTTGTATCACCATCACTGCTGGTGATCCGATGGATAAAATCTGTTCTAGAGTCCGTCCGTGTATAGGTACGTCTGAACCAGTGACAACTCTACAACAGATTTATCCATCGGATCACCAGCAGTGATGGTGATACATGGCTGTGTACATTCTGTATATACAACTCGTCTAAACATCAGCCCAACAATGTTAGATCTGTAAATTTACAGATCTAACATTGTTGGGCTGATGTTTAGACGAGTTGTATATATATATATATATATATATATATATATATATAAATATTATTTTCACAAACTGATCCACGCCTAAATAGATTGGATGTTGATTGTTGCTATTTTTAGACATTATATATATATATATATATATATATATATAAATAACTGTTCGACCTGTTAGTCAAATGCGTTTTGTTAAAATATACTTTTTCACTTTTTTGGTCTTTTGGAAAATGTTGTTTGTGCTGTATTTAGGCCCCTCTAACAAGAAATTTGTTTTTGCATGCACACGTATAAAAATTGCGGTTTTTATCCAACGCAATCATAGGTTTGAACGTTGTTTTCAATTTAGACTTGTTTATATTTTTTCGTTTGGGCTTGTATTATATTTGCCTTCGGGTTTATATGATCCGTTCATCCTAATTTGACTCCTCAAAATTCGAGAGTCTATCCTAAATTGAGGTAAATTACATGGCCTTCCAAATACTGTTTCGATTCCTAACATCACTGAAGAGACATTAATTGTCGAAATCCGGATATGGTGTACAAAAATCTTTGCACCTTTGTTTGCGGTATACCATCTTTGCCGCAAGTTTATTGTTTTCTGTTTGGTATTAAATTTTTAATTAAGATCCATTTATTACACCTTGTGATCCGTTTATTTGGCAATCAATAATGGCAGTCAGCAGGGTTTAAGAACATTTGTTGTTCGACCTGTTAGTCAAATGCGTTTTGTTAAAATATACTTTTTCACTTTTTTGGTCTTTTGGAAAATGTTGTTTGTGCTGTATTTAGACCCCTCTAACGAGAAATTTGTTTTTGCATGCACACGTATAAAAATTGCAGTTTTTATCCAACGCAATCATAGGTTTGAACGTTGTTTTCATTTTAGACTTGTTTATAAATAACTATATATATACAAGTTTTACCTCAATTTAGGATAGACTCTTGAATTTTGAAAGAGTCAAAATAGGATGAACGGATCATATAAACCCGAAGGCAAATATAAGACAAGCCCAAACGAAAAAATATCAACAAGTCTAAATTGAAAACAACTTTCAAACTTATGATTACGTTGGATAAAATAATTTAATTATAAGATCTGTTTTGTTACATCTTGTGATCCGTTTATTTGGCAATCGCCAATGGCAGTCAGCAGGGTTTAAGAACATCAGTTGTTCGACCTGCTAGTCAAATGCGTTTTGTTAAAATATACTTTTTCACTCATTTGGTCTTTTGGAAAATGTTGTTTGTGCTGTATTTAGACCACTCTACCAAGAAATTTGGTTTGCATGCACACGTATAAAAATTGCTGTTTTTATCCAACGAATTCATAGGTTTGAACGTTGTTTTCAATTTAGACTTGTTTATATTTATAATAATTACCGCAAACAAAAGGTGCAAAAATTAGTACACCATATCCGGATTTCGACAATTAATGTCTCTTCAGTGATGTTAGGAATCGAAACGGTATTTGGAAAGCCATACAATTTACCTCAATTTAGGATAGACTCTTGAATTTTGAAAGAGTCAAAATAGGATGAACGGATCATATAAACCCGAAGGCAAATATAATACAAGCCCAAACGAAAAAATATAAACAAGTCTAAATTGAAAACACGTTCAAACCTATGATTGCGTTGGATAAAAACAGCAATTTTTATACGTGTGCATCCAAACCAAATTTCTTGGTAGAGGGGTCTAAATACAGCACAAACAACAGTTTCCAAAAGACCAAATGAGTGAAAAAGTATATTTTAACAAAACGCTTTGACAAGCAGGTCGAACAACTGATGTTCTTAAACCCTGCTGACTGCCATTGGCGATTCCCAAATAAACGGATCACAAGATGTAACAAAACAGATCTTATTATTAAATTATTACCAAACAGAAAACAATAAACTTGCGGAAAAGATGGTATACCGCAAACATGAGGTGCAAAAATTTGTACACCATATCCGGATTTCGACAATGAATGTCTCTTCAGTGATGTAAGGAAATCGAAACGGTATTTAAAAAGCCATACAATTTACCTCAATTTAGGATAGACTCTTGAATTTTGAGGAGTCAAAATATATATTTTCGTTTGGGCTTGTATTATATTTGCCTTCGGGTTGATATGATCCGTTCATCCTATTTCGACTCTTCAAAATTCAAGAGTCTATCCTTAACTGAGGTAAATTATATGGCCTTCCAAATACTGTTTCGATTCCTAACATCACTGAAGAGACATTAATTGTCGAAATCTGGATATGGTGTACTTATTTTAGCACCTTTTGTTTGCGGAATACCATCTTTTCCGCAGGTTTATTTTTTTCTGTTTGGTATTAAATTAAAATTTAAGATCCATTTTGTTACATCTGGTGATCCGTTTATTTGGCAATCGCCAATGGCAGTCAGCAGGGTTTAATAACATTTTTTGTTCGACCTGTTAGTCAAATGCGTTTTGCTTAAATATACTTTTTCACTCATTTGGTCTTCTGGAAAATGTTGTTTGTGCTGTATTTAGACCCCTTTACCAAGAAATTTGTGTTGCATGCACACGTATAAAAATTGCGGTTTTTATCCAACGCAATCATAGGTTTGAACGTTGTTTTCAATTTAGACTTGTTTATATTTTTTCGTTTGGGCTTGTATTATATTTGCCTTCAGGTTTATATGATCCGTTCATCCTATTTCGACTCTTCAAAATTCAAGGGTCTATCCTAAATTGGGGTAAATTATATGGCCTTCCAAATACCGTTTCGGTTCCGAACATCACTGAAGAGACATTAATTGTCGAAATCCGGATATGGTGTACTATTTTTTGCACGGAATTGTTCTCAAAACTCGTAGAGTAAAATATAAAAAAAAATAATAGAAGAGTATATGATGTAGAGTTGAGCTAGATGATGAAAGCTCAATAAATGACAAGACTGTCTCAGTTTAATACTGAAATGTAGATGTTTTGGCCTGGCCAGTCAAAATATGTGCTTGAAGGTATGATTCTTGAGAGTTGATTAGAAAAGATAGATTAGATATTGATAAGTAATGACGAGAGGTACACAACGAGGCACCTTCCGAAAAAGGCTTGCGTGTACATGAAATATTCCCCAGATCGGATAGTAACTTAATGTTGTGATTGATTGCTCAAAAGAGATAGACACATGTTTGACCTAATTTCTGGTCAGTGTCTATGGAGCAAAGCTTGACAAAAACGGATTTGCTAGAGAAACGTTTCACAATGTTTGCAAGCCCGGATATGAGTATAAAAGTGGGAATAATTCTAGGCAATGTCAAATAATGTTGTTAAAACTCAAAGAATAAATAGTAAAGAATAATAAATAAATAGAAAGAGAAATTTGCTCAATAGAGATAAACACGAGAGTGAACATATCATTGGTCGATGTTTATTAAGTAAAGCTTAGTAATAGCGGGATTGCTGAAGAAATATTTCACAATATTTGCAAGCCAGAATATGAATATAATGAGTGAAATAAGTATGTGATACAAGATAGGGCTGTAAAAATAAAAAAAACTAAGAGCAGAAAAAAATAAATAAATATTATTTAAGAATAGATAGGAACGACAAATTGGCTCAATAGAGATAGACACATGAGTGACCTAACTACTGGTCAGTGTTAATGGAGCAAAGAATGATAAAACGAGTTTGCTAGAGAAGCATTTCAAAATGTTTGCAAGCCTGACTATCAGAATGAAAGGAAAAACCTGAAACCAGAGTTGACAAAAATCAAAGTACAAAAAGTCTGTAAGTGTAGGTGGTTAACATGAATGAATTTATTCGTGTATTTCTTTTTGTATGTTCGTCAGCTTAAAAAAATGAATTGGTTCTAGTTGAATTAAACCTTGCAGACGAATGTATTTGGGGACCAAATCCGTAAAGGTGGGGGCAATGTAATGCCAGCTTTCCCCCCTTTTTATAGTAAACCTATGTCTGTATAGTTTCTTGAAATTATTGAGCATAAATGATAGATGTTAGTGAGATGTCTAATGTTGCAAGTAATGTCAGACTTATAATTTGTTATTTTGGCTGTTGTTTCAATGATACGACAGATTTGTGTATGTTAGTTTGTTAAGAAGTTTTATTTCACGTACTGATTCCATATTTTCGCGGTAGTTACCTTATTAGAATATAAACTCAAATAAAACTCTTCTAATGATCTACTTATGTATTTAAAGTCAAAACCCATCTTTATTGATGAAGATCAATCCATGTTTACAAATGATATCAACATTACGGGAATTTCCCTTGTGTGATCCATGGTTGCCGATTGGTAAACAATATGTAACAAGCTCTGCCATTGGTCAGTCGGAAGTATAAAAGCAAAAGCAACAACAGAACCGAGGGAAGTAACAAATTTGAATAGAAGCTAAAATGTATCTGATAATCACAACCTAGCGTTGAAAGTAAACTGTTTTTATTGAAGGTTGTCGGTGCCAGTGCTAAATCGGGTTGCTGGTGACGGTGCTAATTATAATGTAGTTATATAGACGGTGCAAATTAAGGTTGTCGGTGACGGTGCTAAGGTTGTGGGTGACGGTGCTAAATCAGGTTGCCGGTGACGGTGCTAAGGTTGTGGGTGGTGGTGTTAATTAATATTGCCATTGACAGTGATTAAGTTTGTTAGCGATAGGAATTATTTTATGAATGACGAGACTAAATAATATTGCCGGTGAGGGTGCTAATGTTGTTAGTGATAGTAATAAATAAAGTTGCGGAGGACGGTGCTAAGGTGGTTAATGACAGTCCTAAGTAAGGTTGTTAGTGACGGGGGTAAAATTGTTGCTTCTATATTTAATATTTGTTTTAGATGTTTTATGATGATAAGTCGATGTTGAATACTGTGAAATGGTGATAATATCCTTAAATTGAGATTATTGAAAGAGTCCAAATAAGGGACCACCGGGTTACTTAACAGTTGAATTATATATTATTAGCTGGTTATTATCAAAAGTTTGTTTGTATACTGTAAGACCAACCATTACCGGGGACCCGAACAGACCAGTGACAGAGCCTGCCAGACCCATTCTCTCCGTCGTGGATTATTTTTGATATTAATAAAATATGAAACTTTATTTTATTCAGATATTGTATTTAACAACTGAGAATATATATATAACTACAAATATACGATTTCCCTTTCTGTAATGTGTTTTGGTCCGACGGTAAACAGTGGACGTCGAACCTTACACTTTATAGAACCTTTTACTCTCTTTTTCTTTGTGACCCTGTGTTCTCTGGTGGCCGACTCTAGCACCAAAGAGGCAGTGTTTCAGTATAATGTCCTCTTCTATTTCTTTTTTTAATTTGGGAAATTGGGTGTTAATGGAAAAGTTCCAATTGTTTCTATTAAATTTATTCACAGCTTTTTATACTCATTAGAACTAAAATATACATATTGTATAGACAACTGTCTATTTTTAAAGACTGAATGTTGCTCCCTAGATGCCATTGTGTTATTTTTGTTTTTGTGTCACTGTCTCATTGATGGTATACCCTACTTCTCCTTTTATCAATATTGTAAAGGGAAATTCTCTCATAACAACAACCACATTGTATAAAATGTTTTTATTTTTTCATTACAAGTAACACAACAAAAATGAAGTCAATTTAAAAATAAAAGAATAAATATGTATATTTAATGAAGTAAAATAGATGAACATAAATTCAGCAGATTCAATTTATTCCACATATTGATTACATTACAGATGATATCTAATTTATCATTTAGTTTACTGTAAAATGAAATGACATGTAACGTCATGAACTTTAGTACATGCATTATAAAATGAAATGGTTCTATAAAACATGTCTGTATTTTAATCCATTATTTAGCCCTAAAAGTGGGAGAAACAAAAATTTATAGCAAAAATCTGACCACTTGCAAAATAATTCATTTCTGATGTCACACTGCCAAACTGAACAAAACTGTCCATACCTACTAATTCTATGCTTATTTTTTTTAATAAAACAAAATGTGAATTTTAAGCATATTTTTTTCTAAACTAAAAGGCTAATTTTATGCATATTTTTTCTATACTAAAATGTTACTTTTATGCATATTTGGAAAACATGTTGAATTAAGACCAATACATTTTCAACACAGATTTCCAGGTGTCTTAAGTGGCTTAATATCAGATAAAATCATTCATATATTCTCCATTATTGAAAAATGACAATTGTATGACAAATGTCACTGTTATACATTCAATAAATTTCTTGTCATATCACAATATAAAATGCTAAAATCTACAAAAATGCTAGCACATACTGAGCAGAAAATGACTTCCCATCACTAATGATGGAATACCACCTGACAGCAGAATCTATTCAACCATGACATGCCATAAACTTATCACCCCCTCACAAATCTATGTGATCATAAAAAAACATAAGCTTAACCCTTTAAGAGATATCTTGGGATATACCCATCTGCTTTTCCCCTTCAATATTAATTATAAAAAAGTACCTCTCAAAATTTTCAGTTTACAGAGAAAATTTTCTGACTTGAGATACCATTTAATATTTACATGATGTAAAACCTATCTATATTTATTTGCTATGCTAATCATGATTTATCTTCTCCTATCTCTCATATCAGGTAACATTCTCCGTTCAGGTGATCTCCGTCTTGGCCAATCATCCATTCTTCCTCGAGGTGGTGGCTGAAAATAAAAGCAGTTATCATAACAAGAAGTTTGTCTTCTTTTTGCATAAGTAATACATCACAGTTAAAAATCAGTATCTAAAATCTTTTTATTTATGTTTTTAAATTCTTTATTTTTTTAGATATGTAATTTTTCTAAACATAAAGAATTCTTCCAAGAATTTAGATGACCGAAACAAAATTTCTTTATACCCTACCATGAATGCTACTTCATAAAGGTAACAGTCTGCAGAATTACATGCCATGCTAGCCTACCTGGGCACATTATTCCGATTCCTGACTGACCAGTCTTTTCTCTTACTCCAAAATGCCATAGACTTAGTGGAGAAGCAGCAATATCAATTTTCAAGTTTTACATGTAAGTTTGATCCAGCTATGGATGGAACCCAAGACCAACTGCACTTGGGGTGAGCCAAAGACCACCAATGCAGTGTTCAACAAAAAATAAATCAACCACATATTCATATATCAATACAACCAATTATATCTAATTATAGTTAGAACATACAGTTCTTCTTTCTCTATCTAAGTTTCTTCGAGGTGGCGGTGTTGGATCTGATTCTCTCCTCTTTTCTCTTTCTTTCAATCTTCTTTCTCTTTCTGCCTCTCTTTGCTTTGCTTTTTCAGCTGCCTAAAAATTAAAATACAAACATTAAACATAATGCAATAAAAATATAAACTTTTTTGAGAATTAAGTAACTTTATTGTAGTAATTAATCATTTTTTAAGACGTTTCAGCTACTGGCCTTCCTTCGGTTTCTATATTATCCTTCTTGACTACATGGTAGACATTTCACTATCAGAAAACATCTTAAAACATGGTTCAATTACTACAATAAGGTAATATGTGCTCCCTATTGAAATTTCGAAACACGAAAATAAGTAACTATCAGGTTGGAAACCTCATTAGAAAGAATTTTGAAAGGTGGTTATATTTGCCAGTCATGTCCTAAAGGAATAGATGCAGAATCGTAAGTCTATAGTTTCAGGATGAAAAGTGTTTCCAGAGAATGCATAAACATGTAGGATAGTTAAATAAAATGATTTTGTTGAACTTTACTTATAAAGAATTGACATTTACACCACACTAAGGCCAAACATTTCTGGATTTCATCTACATTAATGCCTGTTTTCATAAAAAACAAGAATGTGTCCATAGTACACAGATGCCCCACTCACACTATCATTTTCTATGTTCAGTGGCATGGCTTCCAAAACGGTCGTATTTTCCGGACATGACCGATAAATTATAAATATGACTTGTTGTGCCAAACCTGAAACGGACATTTAACGTAGGTTTGCCATATTAACATAATTCAGAAAAAAATTAAAATGTTTGCGATCTTTTTGACCCGACCTTTTGCCTTAAACAGCTACATTTCCGGTCATAAAAGTGACATGGTGATAAGTACTATCAAAACAAATCCTATTTTAATACCCTCTCATTACAATCAAGGTTAATTAGTTGTCAGACAGTTGGAATTTACGTGTTCAGGTAACAGGTAAACTAATATGTACCAGACATTGATCGGTCTATTTGAAGATATTTCTATAAATTTCAGCGATTTGCATCTAATTAGTTTAATCAAAAAGATTTAAATTATCAAAAATATGTATACAAATATGATTTGATGAAAATTTTTAAAAGGTAGTTATAAAGGTTTTAAGTGAAAAAATCGTCAGCACCACATCGTTTGAACAAAGTACACACGTGCGCATGTGCGCAGTTGTGAGATTTAATTATGCACCCAAATTCTTCAAAAATACTAAAATTATCATTGATACCTTTATCTAACGTTCATTTCAAGTATTTTCTTGAAGAAATAACGTTAGAAGGAGCTTCTTAAACTCGATTGTGCTTTTTAAACGTACACAGATTTTTCGTATCCGTCTCTGGTCTGTGTTTTACCATTGTAAAGTCAACATCCGGTATGAGAAAATGTACCTTCAAAAACGAAAGTAAAGATTTTGACAGGGATGATTTTGCACAAATAAAGATTCTAAGGCAGATATTAGTTCGTTAATGTTGCACATTTCTAATGATGCACTATCAATTTAACAGTTTACATCAGTACAGCCAATTTGTATCAAAAGTCAAGTTTAATATCGTTTTTAGGTCAATCATTCATTGTTTATATGATGCCCAACTGATTAGCATGATTGCCTTTTGTTACATAGTCTTAAGGGATCAAAATCGGGATAAGACAAAAAATGTCTGGCTGGCACACATATTTTTTGGAAGCCCTGTTCAGTGGATCGTAAAATTGGGGTCAAAACTCTAATTTGGCATTAAAATTAGAAAGATCATATCATAGGGAACATGTGTAATAAGTTTCAATTTGATTGGACTTCAACTTCTTCAAAAACTACCTTGACAAAAAACTTTAACCTGAAGTGGGACAGATGGACGAATGGATGGACGAAGAACAGACGAAAAAATTTGCAAGGGTTCCGCGGAACCCAGTGTCTCGCCTACTTTTGCTGTTAATCGCAGGCTCAACAAAAATGAGGAAAAAAATTAATAAAAATATTCCTCTCTATACTATCTTTTGATTGTAAGTAGCTTCTGTCCAAGTTTGGTAAAAATCCAGGATGGTTTTTGAATCTAATAAATGTTTTTAAAACTTTAACTGCAGACTGTATGTAAAGTTAACTGGAAGAAAAACTAAGTCCATTTATAAGTAAAATACGGAAAAAATGGAACAAAATTTTATCAAAATTTCTTTCTAGATACTAGCTTTTGATCATAAATAAGCTTCTGTCCAAGTGTGGTACAAATCCAGGATAGTTTAAGAAAGTTGTTGAAATTTTAAAAACTTTAACCACAGAGTGAATGTAATGTTAACTGGCAGAAAAACTAAGTCCATTTATAAGTAAAATACGGAAAAAATGGATTTTTTTTTTTACAAAATTTACTTCTGGATACTATCTTATGATCATAAACAAGCTTCTTTCCAAGTTTGGTAGAAATCCAGGATAGTTTAAGAAAGTTATTAAAATTTCAAAAACTTTAACCACAGAGTGAATGTAATGTTTCCTGGCAGAAAAACTAAGTTCATTTATAAGTAAAATACGGAAAAAATGGATTTTTTTTTTTTACAAAATTTACTTTTGAATATAATCTTATGATCATAAACAAGCTTCTGTCCAAGTTTGGTAGAAATCCAGGATAGTTTAAGAAAGTTATTAAAATTTCAAAAACTTTAACCACAGAGTGAATATTTGCGGACGCCGACGCCGATGGAATGTAGGATCGCTATGTCTCGCTTTTTCGACAAAAGTCGAAGGCTCGACAAAAAAGGACACACAGACAAAATAACATAATGTCACTCCACTATCGTAGGTGGGGCATAACAATGTGGAAAATTGAAATCTATGCTAATTTTAATAAAGAAACACTGATCGATACATTTTAAACAAGAAAAGTTTTTGTTTTCCAGTCATTGTTTTAACTATATGTTGTAATAATGGCTGTTAAATTCTACTTGGAAATTTTAGCTAGAAAAAGGGCTATACTGGATCCTTTGAAACCTACTTCTTTCAAAATAATTGAACATACTTCTTTGGCATAATATTGTTAAGGTTAAAATTACCAATTTGTTCACAATAAATTATGCAAATAATTCATTTAGTTTATACTGTTGATTCATTATTAGTGGGTAACAATTTTCATGGAATTCCTGGGTGTAGGTAACCGATCATTTTAAATGTTCCTATATTAAAGATATAATGCCTGAATTAAATATATGACCTCAGCAGCAGCCTAACAAATCTGCTATCTTTTACAACCCTTTGTGAACATTCTTCTAACTTGTTTTTCTCATTCAGCATTAATAAAGACTGTACCATTCAGTTACATCAAATAACATCTAGGGGGCATAACTTCTGCTTGAACCTTAGGGGGTACCCAACACTTTCACTACAATAGATTTTGCTTAAATTTTCATTAAAATATTTACTTTGACCTATTGACAAAAAATAAAAAATTTCAAGAATTTTGAACCTCACAATTTACAGTAAAAATTTCATTGGAAATATATCAGTTTGACAAACACTAATTTTGATCATTGAGCAGCTTGATTTGTCTTCACTAATAGCATGTGATTAAAATGTTCAGCTGATTTTTAAAGCGTTAACTCATTAGGTGTTCTGTACCCCTTAATGTGTAAGCTAAAATATTCTGAAGAAAACTATCTTTTTTACTGGTCTGGCCATACCTGTGCTTCTGTTAATGGTAAACAGTATATACATGGAGTAGTTTTTGTTTTCTATCGTTTGTCTAGCCATACCTGTGCTTCTGTTAATGGTAACCAGTATATACATGGAGTAGTTTTTGTTTTCTTGAACAGATCATCCAATAACTTGGCAGGAGGTTCTTCATCTTCTTTTTTATCTATAAACAAAGCAAAAAATATTATTGATATAATGGACAAAAGACAGAAAGGCCAAGTTACAATACTTATAGTTTGTTATTTGAAAGGCCATATAAAAGGTTATGACAATAGCATTTAACATACTTTAAGGGAGAATATATTTGAAGACCAGTACAGACAAACAATACATACTGATATGTGCAAATTAGCAAAACAAAGGGAATCAAGTCTCTAGGACTCATTACCTTAGATAAAATTCCCTAAATGTGTGCATATAAGAAGGTGCTCATCTTAAATGTATATTCAGTATTCGCACATTTTAGACAGTTGGAAGGCTGAAATGGTTACTTCCATTGAGAATAAACAACATTTTTCAATCTCCAAAAGCTGTCAAAATTTTTTAATTGTGTAAATAAAGTGAAATGCATATCTTCAATGTAAAAATAAACATTCCAGAATGTTTGAAGACTCTAGGTCAAAACCTGCAAGAGAAGTTTATTACACCAAAAAGGAGGTTTCCCCTTCGGCCCCCCATATTCAAGTTACTTATAACTAAATACATTCATTTTGCCAATATTACTGAATTTGTTCTTCAAAATAATAGTCACAAACAATAACTTTATAAATTAATGGTAACTCTTAAATGACATTTTAAGAACAATAAAAAGATAGCTGACTAGTTACAATACCTGTTTTTTCTTTCTTTGCAGGCCTTTCCTTATCTCTTTCTTTCTCCCTACTTTTCTCTCTTCTGCGTCTATCTTTAGTTGGTGAACCACTAGAGGGTCTACGTCGTCTTTGAGGATCTTCCCTTTCCTCTGACTGTCTGATCTTATCCCTGTCCCACTCTCTGATTGGTGGAGGTTTTTTCTTCTTTGCCTCTTCTTCTTCTTTTTTCTTTGCTAACCTCACTTCTCGTTCAGCCCTCCTTTTCTTTTCTTCCTCCTTTCTAGCTTTAGCCTCTTTTTGAGCTTTTTCTCTGGCTAATCTTGGTGCTTCCTCCTCATTTTTGTGATAGTCAATCTGTTAAAATAAACAAGGTTTATACTTTAAACTAGAGGCTCTCAAGGGCCTGTGTCCCTTACCTGATTCTACTTTGGTTTTGGAAATCATGTAAAAATAGATTAAAATCATAACAGATACCCTAATAATGATTGACAACTCTTGGCCAGCACCTCATAAGGAACATTCATGCCAAGTTTGGTTTCAATCCATTTAGTGGTTCTCTAAAAGAAGACATTTGTATGTATTGTCCATAGGGTCCTATGTTAAACGAAGTCCCCCGCTGGCGGCCATTTTGGATGATGGATCAGCTACAAAGTACCAACACTTGGTTAGCACCTCATAAGGAACATTCATGCCATGTTTGGTTTCATTCCATTCAGTGATTCTCTAAAAGAAGACATTTGTATGTATTGTCCATAAGGTCCTATGTTAAAAGAAGTCCCCCACTGGCGGCCATTTTGGATGATGGATCAGCTACAAAGTACCAACACTTGGTTAGCACCTCATAAGGAACATTCATGCCATGTTTGGTTTCATTCCATTCAGTGATTCTCTAAAAGAAGACATTTGTATGTATTGTCCATAAGGTCCTATGTTAAAAGAAGTCCCCCGCTGGCGGCCATTTTGGATGATGGATCAGCTACAAAGTAACAACACTTGGACAGCACCTCATAAGGAACATTCATGTCATGTTTGGTTTCATTCCATTCAGTGGTTCTCTAGAAGAAGTTCAAAATGTAAAAAGTTAACGACGACAACGCCAAGTGATGAGAAAAGCTCACTTGGCTCTTCGGGCCAGGTGAGCTGAAAAAAACAGTATGTTTATAAGTCTTTTTTAAATGAACTTTCAAAGAGTTATGCAAACAGCCTGGCCTTAATTGCAGAAATTACTTTTGAAAACTAAAAGCATGATTCTAATCTCAGCACATCACTGTTGTCAATTAAAACTTGCACTACACATCACTGCTTAAGTGTTATCAGTCAAATAATTTTTTTATACCTCCCTGGAAGAAATTTTGTCAATGAATATCATGCTTGTATAAGCTGTGTGAAGTTTCTTCAATAAGTTGTTTCATTTCACAGAAGCACATTGTAAGGTGTAAGACATTGCTGTTTTAAAGCTATAGATTCATTATTATTTGTGTGATACAAATTTCCATGGGTATATGTGAACCAAAAATTCAAATGTTCTATAGGCTTGTTTACAGATTAATAAATTATCCATGAAAATACAATTTTTTCTCAATCCGCGAAAATTGGTACCCACGAAAATAAATGCAGTAGATTGAATAATAACTGAAAGCATTATTTATATTTTGCAATTACAACAAATTTCATATTACTGGAAATTACAAATTTTGGTTAATATTGGTGAAGACTTGATATAAACATTGCAATAAGTGGAGGCAGGTCAGTAAAGACAGTGATATAAACTTACCTCATCAGGTGTGGCATAATCAACTTGTAATATTTTAGGATTAGATGAGGGCCATTTTTTTCCGTGTAAAGCTTTCCTTGTTTCTACAGCTTGATCTTCTGTCTCAAACTACAACAGAAAATAATAAATACAAGTTAAGTGGATTCTATCAAATTATACATCAACATTCATGGTTTTTCTCTTATACAAAATAAATTCTACATGTAAACATAAAAAATAAATGGAAAATGTGTCCCCATGGACACAGATGATGCCCCCGCTTGCATACAACATTATAAAGGGACATAACTCAAAAACAATAATATGTACTAGATCTGAGTTTTGAGGTAATAAGTATTGTGTATAGGTTTCATAATGTTTGGTTGGGGCAAACTTAAGTTACTGAACGGAAACTAAAAATTTTGCAAATTTTCGATTTATAAAGGGACATAACTCGATAATGGTTAAAGTGACACCACCAAAATTCAACTTGATCTGTGTTTTGTGGTAATGAGCATTGTGTATAAGTTTCATAACATTTGGTTGAGGCAACTTAAGTTAGAGAACGGAAACTAAAAATTTAGCATTTTTTTTTTCATTTATAAAGGGTCATAACTCAAGAATGGTTAAAGTGACCCCACCAAAATTCAAACTTGATTTGTGTTTTGTCGTAATAAGCATTGTGTATAAGTTTCATAACATTTGGTAGAGGCAAACTTAAGTTAGAGAACAGAAACTAAAAATTTTGTAATTTTTTCATTTATAAAGGGGCATAACTCTAGAACGGTTAGAGTGAAGCTACCAAAATTCAAACTTGATCTGTTTGGTTTAGGCAAACTCAAGTTAGAAAACTGAAACCAATTTTGGAATAACAGACGGACAAGGGTAAAACTTAATGCCCCCTCCGCTACGGCGGGGGCATAAAAAATTAAAGACGCCGATTGAGTAGTTTTGAGTTGATCACTTAATTAGTCTTAATCCCTACTTTATGCACAATAAGGCTCATTAATGCATGATTACAGTTAATTGGTTTCACAATAATTTAATAAACTATACCAATGTATCACTAATTATTTATCATGATGATCAAAGATAATCTTAGGTAAAAACTCAGGAATAAGAATGTCATAAATCAATACAGTGGTCAGTGACCGGAAATTTAATTACACTTGTATTGTCAGATGAATTCTTAAATCCATTTAAATCCCTGAGGTCATGTTTTGACATTTATGTATTAGTTAGAGATAATAATGCAATATGAATGCTTTTGTTAACCTTGGGACTGTAAATTTGTTTCAAGTCAACCGAAATTTTGACTCATCCAATTTCGACACATCAGAAGTCGAAATACATATATTTATATGGCACAATGTTCAGGACCCCAAGAAAATTTCGACTCATCCGAAATTTCAAGTTAACCGAGTTTGAGACAACGAAAGTTAATTTTCTTTTAGCATAGCCTAAATTAACTTTATCCTTGTAGGATAGCCTTAATTAACTATTTTCTTTCAGCATAGCCTAAATCATCTTTATTCTTTTACCAGAGCTTAAATCAACTATTTTCTTTAAGCATAGCATAAATCAATATTCTACACTGTCTCTATGGCAATATGCTAGCAAGATATACAAATTAATATTGATAATATTTTATCAAGCCCCTCTCATCTTTTCCAATTCTATCTATAATTTATCAGAGACAAATCCTGAAACTATTGAAAAGAAAAGTTGTTTGCATACCTGGTGAAAAGAAAGGCTTGTTTTCATCAATAACAAAATAATTCTCTGAAAAAATATTTGAAGAGAGGATAAGGTTCTACCTAATGGAACACAATTTCCAGCAGCCCTATCCCCACTGCGTCCTCCTTGGATTATATTCTCTTCATGCATGAATTGATAGAATCTATCCAGAATTTATCATCTGTCAATGTCCCTACCCCCACTGCATCCTCCTTGGATTCTCTTCATACTTACTGTAGCATAACAATGTGACTTGATAGAATCTATCCAGAATTTATCATCTGTCAATGTCCCTACCCCCACTGCATCCTCCTTGGATTCTCTTCATACTTACTGTAGCATAACAATGTGACTTGATAGAATCTATCCAGAATTTATCATCTGTCAATGTCCCTACCCCCACTGCATCCTCCTTGGATTCTCTTCATACTTACTGTAGCATAACAATGTGACTTGATAGAATCTATCCAGAATTTATCATCTGTCAATGTCCCTACCCCCACTGCATCCTCCTTGGATTCTCTTCATACTTACTGTAGCATAACAATGTGACTTGATAGAATCTATCCAGAATTTATCATCTGTCAATGTCCCTACCCCCACTGCATCCTCCTTGGATTCTCTTCATACTTACTGTAGCATAACAATGTGACTTGATAGAATCTATCCAGAATTTATCATCTGTCAATGTCCCTACCCCCACTGCATCCTCCTTGGATTCTCTTCATACTTACTGTAGCATAACAATGTGAATTGATAGAATCTATCTAGAATTTATCATCTGTCAATGTCCCTACCCCCACTGCATCCTCCTTGGATTCTCTTCATACTTACTGTAGCATAACAATGTGACTTGATAGAATCTATCCAGAATTTATCATCTGTCAATGTCCCTACCCCCACTGCATCCTCCTTGGATTCTCTTCATACTTACTGTAGCATAACAATGTGACTTGATAGAATCTATCCAGAATTTATCATCTGTCAATGTCCCTACCCCCACTGCATCCTCCTTGGATTCTCTTCATACTTACTGTAGCATAACAATGTGACTTGATAGAATCTATCCAGAATTTATCATCTGCTAATGTTCCTGTTCTCCTCAGTAAATCCTTCAGCTGTAGTAAGGTGAAAGGTCGTACAAGATTCCTCAAATGGACAATTTTAGTAACAGGATTCCTTGCTGGTGATGGTGACCTTGATTTGACCTGGGAAGGTTCTTCTGTTTCAATGAGAGGCTTCTTATGACTTACTCTTCGTATAACTACTTGTTCAGCTGAAGAGACAATTTTTACATTATTATTTTTTGGCAAATTACAAAATGTCTTTTGTTTTAATATATAAAAAAAAAGATTTATTCAGCAAACAAAATCCAAGTGGTATCAATTTCAATATATCCCCTGGGTATTTAAAAGCATGTGAAATTATTGCAATACAACTAGGAACAACATGGATTTTTTTATTTATATTTCATAATCACAGCTTTGTAAAAAAAAGTTTTTTATGCTTTTTTATAATTTTTTAATATTCATATTAAATTAAGAACCTTATAAAACAACATTTCAAAAAAGCAAATATTGGTAAGAAAGTAAACAGAAATTTCAATCAAAACTTGTAAAGTGTACAGTACCATATAACATGCCACTTTTCATAACCCTTTATAATGACTTAGGTTAGTTGAGAATGAGAATTTATTTAAAGTGTTTCTTGTAACATCTTGAACATATCTAACAATGTTACGGGATACCCTGTAAATTATATGAGTCGTTGTAAATCCAGCTTGTATTATTCTATTATTTCTATATATTTTAAGATGTATTAAAGTGTAGTAAAGAAAGGCAACACAGAAACTACTTATATAACACATTTAAACTGTTTAATGATATAAAATACAGATGATGTGTTCCTCTGTTTGTCATTTCCAAATCTATCTTTACAAGACACATTTAAAGGGCAATGATGCGTTTTCATGTACACGCCTTTGATTGACAGGTTTGACTGCATTTAAAAGCTGAGTATAACATTTAATATAATTTAACCAAGTAGATAGAAACAAAGGATCTATCAAGGACAACACGACTGGTCAATCTCAAACATCTAAGAGTAAATTTTCTAGTTGCTCATGCCCAAAGGATCCTTAAAAAGTACTGGATCTTTGCTCACTTTCAAATTCATCTGATATATTGCTGATGTTAAACCCTTAAAATACAATTCATTAAAATCAAATGAGAACTGTTGGTGTGAAATCACATTCACAGTCTGATGGATCAGCATTTCAATATCCCGCTTCGTGGTCAGGGAGACAAAAATTAAAAATATTTCATAATAATGGATAACAAGCATTCTGTGAGTATTGCCTGGCAATACATAATAGTCCCCTACAGGTTAAAAATTCATTGTACTAGTCCCCTACCGGTTAAAAATGCATTGTACTGGAACAAAATGCTAACTTGATCTACAACTTGTCATGGTGTAAACTATATAACAAATATCAAGTCAATATCTTCAAGCATGACGAAAAAAAATGTGGAAAATTGACTATTTGAGTGATTTTTCTAAGTCCAAGGACCATAACTCTGCACAAAATTATTAGACCGAAACAAAATTCGAACTTGATCTGTTACTTGTCATGATAAAACTATATACCAATCATCAAATCAATATCTTCAAGCATGACAAAACAAAGTGCGGAAAACTGATTATTTGAGTGAATTTTCTAAGTTCAAGGACCATAACTCTGCACAAAATCGTCAGACCAGAACAAAATTCAAACTTGCTCTGTAACTTGTCATGATAAAACTATACACCAAATATCAAATCATAATCTTCAAGCATGAAGAAAAAAGTGTGGAAAACTGATTTGCCTGACTGACAGATGGACAGACAGACAGACAGACACAGAGACGTAGTGCAAACCTAAAGTCCCCTTCGACTTTGTCGGTAGGGGACTAAAAAGTCTAATGCAGTGCCCCACCAGGTGTGTTGAGTAAATTTGGAACACTCAGTCCATATCAATCAATGATAGTTTTAAACTAACAATAGGATGAGAAAACATGATCTTGTTATAAGCCAAGGTTCGTGTTGAAGGCCGTACTTTGACCTATAATTGTTTACTTTTTATACATTGTGACTTGGATGGAGAGTTGTCTCATTGGCACTCATACCACATCTTCTTATTTATATGTATTTATTCATTTTTGTTTACCTTTCTTAACTTTTCTCTCATCCTCTTGAACCTCCATATCATTTTCTTCTTTCTCTTCTTCCACAGCCTCTCCCTCCTCTGGTGAATCGGGAGCTTCTCCTTCCTCTAAGTCCTCTTTAGCCTGATCATCTTTAACTACCTATGTAATAGATAAATCTTTATGTTAACTAATGTAATATGCTTCAAATTTTAGTTGAATATTAAGTACATCTCATACCTGTGAATTGTTTGTGTATAAATTTATCATTTTATTTCAACATATTTCACTATCATATCACAGTAATTTATTCCAAAAGACCTTTAAAGTCCTGAGAAAATATACAATTATTGAAATTTAACCCCTACCTTCCTTCCCCTTAAAAAAAAACCCAAACAGAATACTGCATGACATACTTTTTATCCACCTTACATACTTTTTCAACACCTTACTAACTTTTTTAACACATATGTTATTTGTAACATATACATTCAATATAACAAAGTCTTTTGCTAGTCTATTGTATCTTTTTTTATTAAGCTATCCTACAATAATATTTATACTTAACAAGCATTCTGAGAGTATTGCATGGCAATACATAGTCCCCTACCAGGTAAAAATTCATTATACTGGAACAAAATGCTAACTTGTTCTATAACTTGTCATGGTGTAAACAAAAAGAAAATATCAAGTCAATATCTTCAAGTATGACTAAAAACAGTGTGGAAAACTGAATATATAAGTGAATTTTTTCAAGTCCAAGGAACATAACTCTGCACAAAAATATCAGACTGAAACAAAAATTTGAACTTGATCTGTAACTTGTCATGATAAAACTATAAACCAATTGTCAATCAATATCTTCAAGCATGATGAAAAAAAGTGTGGAAAACCTATAACACTTTAACATTAGATATGATGTAATACAAAGTATATCTATTTTCAAATTACAATCAAATATAATTAATAGTTCCAAATGTTTTTTCTTTCATTTGTCACAAACTAATATAGATTTGTAACTTATCTATAAAATGTCAACAACTTTTATCTACACAATGTAATGTAATGAAATATATACCTTAATATAAATAGATTATTATCTAATTAAAGGATTTCACTTAATAAAAAAAATATATATATATATACATGAAGGTGTGAGCCAATGCTCCGTGTTGAAGGCCGTACCTTGACCTATAATGGTTTACTTTTATAAATTGCAACTTGGATGGAGAGTTGTCTCATTGGCACTCATACCACATCTTCCTATATCTATATATGTAGCATTCAGAAAATTAGTTTATACAAAATAACATATAAACCTGCCACAAAATTCCTCAATCAATTTACCAAAGAATGTCCTTTAAAAAAATGAGTTATCTCCCTTTGTACATATATATGGTTTAACATAGTACTCTAACATTAGTTATGGAGTTTTTTTATGGCCCATAACTCTAAACTAAATCATCAGACCGGAACAAAATTCGAACTTGATCTATAACTTGTCATGATAAAACTATGTACCAAATATCAAATCAATATCTTCAAGAACAAAGAAAAAAAGTGTGGAAAGCTGAGTTGCCGGACTGAAGGATGGACAGACGGACGGACAGACAGACAGACGGTCAGTGTGCAAACCTAAAGTCCCCTTCGACTTCGTTGGTAGGGGACTAATAACATTAATTCAATTTGGAAAATTTATTAGGGCTATTCCATAAACACATACATGAGACCCAGGGAAGGTACTTTGAAATCTCCACTATGGATTGGCGTCAGGTACAGTGAAAATGTAAGAGTAATTCTATTATCATAAAATATGCCTCTTATAAGTGGTTACTCAATTTTGTAAGTGCCTTCCCTATGTACCAGGAATGCTTTAATAAAACAGTCCTTAGCAGAGCTGAAATTGTCATTCCCAACCACTCTCATTTTTACAGAAACGGCAAATTTGATGCATTGCTTCTTGAAACCCAGAACGTTATGTCTATGATAAAATATTGAGTTGCACAATACCAGTAGTTTAGTGGAAAATTCTAACCAAATAATATAGCAAATCTTAATCTTTGGTCATTAGGACCAGTTTATGATGAAGTAATCAGAACAACTAACTTAATATAAATGTCACAACAGGTCCATGACATCACTGTTCTTGGTTTCAATTTGTAAAGAAATTTCTTTTAGCGCAAGAGTACACATCTTATTTCAGCACAAGTATACACATATCTTATTTCAGCACAAGTATACACATCTTATTTCAGCACTAAAGTGTACAGATATCTTACCACAGTCCTCCTAATTGTCACATCTCTTTTGTCTTCTTCCACATCAGAGATCCTGTCATCATCATTACCTAGGTCAAGGACAGGTTCTGTTAACTTGATTTCTGGAATCAATCCCTGTAAAACACATATCAAATGTTAACCAATATTCATACAGCTTCTGCTGTTTTTTTTTAGGTTTATGATGTTTTCTTTGGTACTAAACACGGAAAATGAAATAACTAGTTTAAATATTCTATTTTTTACTTTAAAGATTTTAATCGTATTATATTAAAGTTTCATTTTTTTTTTCATCTAATCCTTAAAGCAAGCAAGTGAAGAATTCCAAGATCTGCATTCAATTTACTAATATTATATAAAAATGTAATATAGAAGGATATTATCACTTGTTATGTACATCTTTAATTCTAATAAAAAGATTTATCTTCTTGCCACACATATCTTTTAATTTCAATATGATTTTTTTTTTACTGTGGTCTTCCTTCACCTTCAGCGAGTCTGTAGATATATTGTAACTAGATATCCTCTTTGCTCCGGTCGGCTGTCCAGTCTTGGATCCCCATTTCCTCTTTCTCACTGGTTTCTCTTTCACATTTTCCTTATCGTCTTCTTTTTCTCCTTCTTCTCTGTCAATACCTGAAATTAAATGTGGCTGTTGTGGTTGATTTTTCATTCACAAATGAATTTCTTATTTAAAAACTTTCTAAGATTCATTATAGTTATCTTTTCATTCAAACTTTTCAGACACAAATAATTACTGAAGAAAAATTGACTATTGGTCATGTTGGTTGGTGCTTCTTTTAATTTTTGATAAAACTAAACAAAATTTACAAATACATTAAAATCAAAGTAATTGTCAAAGATTTCCTACCAATTTTCTATCATGAAAAACTCCCAAAGGAAAAAATCCAGTGAGTTCAAAACATTGTATTGACAGTCTCCATTCTGTGGGCGTAAATAATGATTATTGGATTTGAATTTTGTTGCAAAATAATTTGATGACCAGTAACTATCACTTTTAAATATATAATTTCCATTTAATTAGAACATTAATGTCATATTTTGCTATTGTGTAGCAGGGGAGAAGTAGGTATGTCAAATGAATCAAATATCACCATTCCACCATTAATTTGGAAGGTCTCCTTCCTTCTCTTATAAATACTTTATGTCACTTGAAATCAACCACTTACATGTACTGTATTGAAGAGGAGAAAAGACTTTTTTATCTTGAAATTTTGAAATATTTTAAATTCTTTTGAAAGAAATTTTATATCTAGTATTCTACATTGTAGAGAAAGATAAGTTTTATTGCTCTGTCTTAAAAAGTTTCCAAAATCCAGTACATGCAGTACATCACAAGTCAATGACATCATGTCCCCAAACATGTGTCTTCTGTTAATACGTTCAAATAACAGAAAATTTCGGTATTTCCCTGTCTTAATAAGATCAAACAAAACCAAATTTTTATAAATGAAGTAAAAATATTTGTCTGAAGATAACAGCAGTATGTTGTATTTACACAATGCATCCCCTATAATGGCTATTGCATGAAATGTCAAGTAACAGTTTACACAATGCATCCCCTATTGCATGAAATGCCAAGTAACTGGTAACTGACTGTAGATTGCCCTCAACAAGAAATAACATATTTTATTTAAATTTAAACACAAGTGAACCAACGCCTGGTAAATCTTCTGTCAGTAGATTCCATAAAGTGGATACCTCGGGTACGCAGGGTCGTTACGATAAAAACATAAAAACATATTTTATTTAAATGTTTTATTTGAAAAAGGTTAAAGTACCCGGAGAACGCAGCAAGTAAGCAAGCTAATTATAAATGCAAATGTTCTGCAAAACAATAGGAAGCACAATACTTACTGGTGAGGTGAAATTTTAAACCGTATTTTTACGCTATTATATTATTCGAAAGTGTTATGGATGAACGGATTAGGCGATTCCCTCTCATATAAGCATTAATACATGGTGAAACACCAATACCTCTTTCAGCAAAGACCATGCTTTTCCATGCCCTTCCATGGGATTGTATTGTGGGTTTTTTCAGGTGATCTTTGTTCAATATTGTTAATCTGTCACGTTTTTTTTTGTTTGTGGCTTTGTTGTGTTTCATACTTACAATGTAGCCTTTACAGGCGAGTGTACTGACCTGGAGACAAGATTTTCTTTTTCATCTTCTCTGGTAATTCTTCAGATTCCATCGTTTCGTCTCCTTCTGTTTCCTACAGAAAACACATCAACATATCCCTTTCAGCATTTTGTTTATGCATTTCTTATACAGTCATAACATTGTAAAGTTAAACACACTACATCAAAGTCTATATAAACTTCATTATGTTTTATTCCAATACTATCTTTATACATATACAATACTGTAATGACATTCATTAGATACCAAACTTCATGTATTTCTTAATGTAACCTAAGATCACAAAAATATCCTGAAAATATTCAACTTCCAAATAATGTAACATGTGTAATTCATTTCTTTGTAAAGTTTGTAATTATAACTTATAACTAACCAGTGAATTTTTGTCATACACAAAATTTGGTACCCATGAATAATATATAACAATGTAACAGGATACGACTGACCTTAATTTGGAGCTAGCTTATCAAATATTATTTGCCAAAAAATAATTATGGTCTGTGGTGTCAAACGTTTTGTTTTGCATTGAAAATCAATTCCCTGTAATTGCGGAGACAAACAGCTGTGTAAACAATTGCTTTAACAGCACCTATACTTATAATTTGATTTTTTTTCATGGCGAGACAAATGAATTGGTCAAATGTATCAAGCCAAATATACTAAAGTTTAAATTATTTAGAGAAATATATGCACGTACTGAAAATTTTTACATTTACTTTTCAAATCCACTTTTTATATATGTACATAACATGCTGCTGTATGATCTTGTTTCGTTTCATTTATCATTATCATAAGTTCTCACAAAAAAGTGGTAAAATCATTTTATTTTTCTGCATGAAAGATAAATTGGGAAATGTAGTTTTAACCTAAACATATTCTATTGCTTTTAACATGTTTAATAACTTGATAATCATATCAATTTTTGGTAAGGGTTTCTACATGCATGTGCATATATAGCATCTGAAGAATAAGACATGAATTAGTAACAATTTAACACATTTATCGTATACAATCACATGTTATGTTTTCAAGGGATAATATCAATTAAATGTTATGGACAGGATGAAATAAATTCCAAATTTTAGTTATAGATTAAAAACTGTTTGATATCAGGGAAACTTCAGACTTTTTCTATTATTAAAAATTAATAATGATCAATTAAATATCCCATGAATAGGATTTCAATGATATTGTTACATTTTGCCAAAATTGTTGTTAAATTTGACTTAACATGCGACTGTATGAATTATTAGAACGTAAGATGATTAACACAAAAATTAACTTCTTTCAAACAAACCAGGTGGTTACTGCCTTTTCTGCTGCTCCCGCTGTATTTAATTGTAAACAGGGAATGGGGTGAGTCAGGGAAAACCCATGTTGTCACTTAATTAGATCTGCCTTCTAACAGTATAAAGATTCAGGTAACCTAGCTTGCTCTGAATTGTTCATTTGATCTCAGATTCAGTATTGTCATCAAACTATTCCTGAATTTTCATTCATAAATTCATTGTTTCGTATAACTTTTAAATAACTAGGAACTGTAGCTGACAGTTATTAGCATGTCCCTATGCAATGTTTATACTGAAATTACATCATGGCAGGTTACATTTTACTTTCACGTATAACGTCACAGAGTAATCTATCATTTTAGATTCTAAATGTCAAATCATAGATGATACAAAAATAAGCCTTTTCAACTTGTTAGTGCCAAATGAAAGAAATAGGTAAAATGTTTTTAAAAGTTTGTAAGCAAATTTGGCATAACTCATTCAGTGATCGGCAGTATGAAAGAAACAGCATCATTACAGTTTAGTGCACAACATCTATTCTATGTTGTGGTGGTCTTCAGAGCAGATTGCCAGTTTGAGGTTAACAGTTCTTCACAGTACAAAAAGTCTCAGTCCTGTTATTCCACTAATCATGACATAACACTGAATATCCTACTGGCCAATACGTAGTGTTGTAAGAGAATAACTATTGAAGTTTCCAAATTAGTAGGAAGAACATGTAATTCTTAACCGATTGACATCAAATATCCATTTCTGCACTACTTTTGCATGTAATAAATTGAATGTGTTAAGAGATGAGAAGGAAGTTTTTTAGCTGATGGTAACAGTATGACAAGTTACCAATTGTCCATCTTTCAAATTAGTAATCAAGTGTTAAAATCCACATCCTTTAGTCCACTTCCACAATCAACACTGAATAGTATATATAACAACTGCAAGGTTTTTAATGGTGTGTGGATTCAGAGTCAATAAAAGTTCATCATTTCAGGTCCAGTAAATGGCTAGTTTGAGACTAGCAGATACTTTATTCTCCAGAAAGTCAAGATAAACGGACAATACTTTCTAGCATGTAAAAATTATTCAAATTGTTAAGTTTGAGACTATCAAATGCATACTAAATGTAGTTCAAACAAAATGTTACTCCTATCCAGTTACTCAGAATTGCACAAACAGAAAGTATTCGACCGACAGATGGAATAAAACGCAGTTTCTGAAAAGTTTATTTCAATCCATTAAATAAGAATCAAGCGACCTGTTAGTTTCAGACTAACAGATGTCTTTTTTACAAGTCCAGATAAAATGTCCTCACAAACAGGTAGTATAAGAACTACTGGTGCATTCATCCAAGTCTTGATAAAGATACACACCTTATGAAGTCCAGATAATTATTCACTTCAATCCACTTAGAATGAATTCAGCAAACTGCTAGTTTCAGACTAGCAGCTGCCTACTCTACACAGTTCAAAATTTCACTTTACATATAACGAATTTGACTTTACATAGTCTGAATTTGACTTTAATCCACCTACTGGTATAAAAGCAATGTTATAATGTCATTCTGAACTTTTGTATTTTGCAGTCTTTTTCAACAAAGAACTTGATGTGACAACCTTGACCGTGGGGCAGGGGTTCGGGACGTGAAGAGAAATTCCTCAGTTTGGTCTTTGTTCATCCTTGTACCATTCGTCTCTGGCTCTAGTGAGTTGTGAAAAATTTATTTAAAAATTGTATTCTAGAGAAGGAGTTTACTCAAATACAAAATAACATTTCAAATTATTACAATTAACCTAATTCACATGAAATGGCAATAGTCTACAAATAAAAGAGAAACAGGTCTTATCCCTTTAATTTAAAGTTCTTATTTTTTATTATCAATTTTATTATTGGGATAAATAAATTATATTGAGTAGTTGCCTATACTGTGTCATCAATGATATTGCATCCAAAAAGAAGTAATCAATTTCTTAGAAAACTGTTAGACATTTTTCACATTTTATACCTATTAAATTAAGTTTTGATTTAGGAAATTATGCATAGGGTAAATAATGTGGTTCAAATTAAGAATACTGAAAGGAAACTATTGTATTGTTCAAATTAAGAATACTGAAAGGAAACTATTGTATTGTTCAAATTAAGAATACTGAAAGGAAACTATTGTATTGTTCAAATTAAGAATACTGAAAGGAAACTATTGTATTGTTCAAATTAATTTGCAATTTATACTGAAAATTTGGGTTAAGATCAATAATGTTACTTGTGGTTCTAAGACAAAGCTAAGTCTGAACTAAAGCAAGAACATGTACTACTGCCATTTCCATGAGTGTTCTTTAATTTTCCATGAACTATTTCGTGAAACTTTTACAAAATAAATATTCAAAGTATAGTTTTTCACAATTCAATCTTTGTAATACTCCTTCCCTACTTGTGTAGATCTGAACAGATTAACATACCTTTTCATTTACAGATTCTACAGTAGTATCTGGCTTAGTGTCACTTTCTTCTACCTCCATTGTTGAAGAGCTCCTAAAATTAAATTATTTAAGGAATGACTGTAATATTTTTTCTGTCTATGAAGAAATAACATCAAAAATGTGGTGCACACTGAATAACCCGCGTAGCAGGTTATTTTAAAGTGTGCACCACATTTTTTATGTTATTTCGAATAGACAGAAAAAATATTACAGTCATTTCTTATAATTTAATTCTAAATTCCATTTTAAACCGGAGTAAACCATGAAAAAACGTTGATGACGTCACGGTCACATGACAAAATTATGTCTATGAGCTGATAAACAAAACAACGTCAGCCAATCAGAAGATGCGTTACATCCAAAATTAAATTATTGCATTTTATACAAACAAAATATACATAGCAGGGCGAAACACAGTAAAAAATACTTTAATTTAACATTTTTATTGTTAAAAGTAACCAATTGTACTGATTTTTAGAATGGGATAAATTATAGCGGTTCTGAAATCTGAAGCAGGACTGTTTTTATATAGAAAATCTCAATTCTGGTGCAAAGTGAATAAAATAAATGCAAGCTGAAGCTCTTATTGCTTAAAAGTCATCTTATCAAATATTTCTTACGTGTCTTTCTTTACTTCCTCATCCTGTGTGGATGTTGTAGAAACAGGTTCATCCACTTCCATTTTTGCAGGTTTCTGAATCTGAAATGTAAAATATATCCTTCAATAAAACAAGACGCTTTCTCCCTAAACCGATTGTTTGTTAGATAGGGTTATTGCTATGTTTTATACATGTGTACCTTTCCATAGCAAAATGCCTGACAGCCAAGGAAGGGTAAAACTCATATTTTCCATAAGAAACTAATAAACTATCACATACTGACAGACATTTCTTTTAACTGACTTTTCCCTTTAATTGTAATGTTTTCTCACCCTTATTTACACTAAGAAATAGAAAGTAACGACCAGTTGAGAACTTAACATTACAACAAAAGATATGTGGGTGTTGTTTGTCCTTCAAGTTAGGATTTTGATAAAAATTGAAATATTTTCTTTCTTTTGATACAATCTTTATAGAACACTTACAGGCAAGGATAAATATATATAAAAATTATACCTTTTCAGGCACTGGTGATGGTGACCTTGACTTTGAACTTGATGATCTGGATCTTCTTTTGAATGGTGGTGATCTTGACCTTGATGATGACCTATTACCTGGTGATTTTGACCTCGATCTTCTTTGTGATTTTGGTTGGGTTGCTGCCTCTCTTGTTGGTGACTTCGATTTAGACCTAGACCTCGATCTTGAACTATTAAGAAAGTATCATTATAACTGAAGAACTTATTCTTTCGTAGATGGATGTTATAAAATTGTTAATGATCAATATATTAGAACATCAGCACATCATTTAGTGACTTTAGTATTGATGGCTGACCTTTGATAATCTCTTTTAAGTATTATGTTTTCTAGACTCTAAATAATTTGGAGCTTGACATAGTGTATAGACACTGGTATAGTGTTGAACTTTGTTAGAGCTTGACATAGTGTATAGACACTGGTAAAGTGTTGAACTTTGTAAGAGCTTGACATCGTGTATAGACACTGGTATAGTGTTGAACTTTGTTAGAGCTTGACATAGTGTATAGACACTGATATAGTGTTGAACTTTGTTAGAGCTTGACATAGTGTATAGACACTGGTATAGTGTTGAACTTTGTTAGAGCTTGACATAGTGTATAGACACTGGTATAGTGTTGAACTTTGTTAGAGCTTGACGTAGTGTATAGACACTGGTATAGTGTTGAACTTTGTTAGAGCTTGACATAGTGTATAGACACTGGTATAGTGTTGAACTTTGTTAGAGCTTGAGATCATGTATAGACACTGGTATAGTGTTGAACTTTGTTAGAGCTTGACATAGTGTATAGACACTGGTATAGTGTTGAACTTTGTTAGAGCTTGACATAGTGTATAGACACTGGTAAAGTGTTGAACTTTGTAAGAGCTTGACATCGTGTATAGACACTGGTATAGTGTTGAACTTTGTTAGAGCTTGACATAGTGTATAGACACTGATATAGTGTTGAACTTTGTTAGAGCTTGACATAGTGTATAGACACTGGTATAGTGTTGAACTTTGTTAGAGCTTGACATAGTGTATAGACACTGGTATAGTGTTGAACTTTGTTAGAGCTTGACGTAGTGTATAGACACTGGTATAGTGTTGAACTTTGTTAGAGCTTGACATAGTGTATAGACACTGGTATAGTGTTGAACTTTGTTAGAGCTTGAGATCATGTATAGACACTGGTATAGTGTTGAACTTTGTTAGAGCTTGACATAGTGTATAGACACTGGTATAGTGTTGAACTTTGTTAGAGCTTGACATCGTGTATAGACACTGGTATACTGTTGAACTTTGTTAGAGCTTGACGTCGTGTATAGACACTGGTATAGTGTTGAACTTTGTTAGAGCTTGACATAATGTATAGACACGGGTCTAGTGTTGAACTTTGTTAGAGCTTGACCTAGTGTATAGACACTGGTCTAGTGTTGAACTTTGTTAGAGCTTGACCTAGTGTATAGACAGTGGTATAGTGTTGAACTTTGTTAGAGCTTGACCTAGTGTATAGACAGTGGTATAGTGTTGAACTTTGTTAGAGCTTGACGTAGTGTATAGACACTGGTTTATTGTTGAACTTTGTTAGAGCTTGACGTAGTGACTTTAGTATTGATGGCTGACCTTTGATAATCTCTTTTAAGTATTATGTTTTCTAGACTCTAAATAATTTGGAGCTTGACATAGTGTATAGACACTGGTATAGTGCTGAACTTTGTTAGAGCTTGACATAGTGTATAGACACTGGTATAGTGTTGAACTTTGTTAGAGCTTGACATAGTGTATAGACACTGGTATAGTGTTGAACTTTGTTAGAGCTTGACCTAGTGTATAGACACTGGTCTAGTGTTGAACTTTGTTAGAGCTTGACCTAGTGTATAGACAGTGGTATAGTGTTGAACTTTGTAAGAGCTTGACGTAGTGTATAGACACTGGTTTATTGTTGAACTTTGTTAGAGCTTGACGTAGTGTATAGACACTGGTATAGTGTTGAACTTTGTTAGAGCTTGACATCGTGTATAGACACGGGTATATTGTTGAACTTTGTTAGAGCTTGACATAGTGTATAGACTTGGGTCTAGTGTTGAACTTTGTTAGAGCTTGACGTAGTGTATAGACACAGGTCTAGTGTTGAACTTTGTTAGAGCTTGACATAGTGTATAGACACTGGTATATTGTTGAACTTTTGAACATTTTGAACTTTTAATTTGTTTTTTCTTCTTTGGTTGTAGTCCTAGAGGCATATACCCTTTATCTCTTTTTATTCATATAAAACAAATCATCATGACAGTTCACTACCAGTTAGTAAAGAGTGGCAAATACTGAATCCACTCTGTTAAATCTCTATGCTTCATGACACATGTGATATTCCTGACTTATTCATTTACCAAGAAATCTAGTGTCCTTGGTTTGTTGCAATAAGTGGTTTGCAGAGACATATTAAGCAAAGGCTTGTACAATTTGTATTTGTTGCAGATTTTTTTGTATGGTTAATCAAGGATATTAACAAGTTGTAGTTGCTTTGATCTTTGAATTGAACAGCATAAAATATCATTAATCAGTCAAACTACTCCCTCCAGCAAAGCAATTTTCTGTTACCTTGAAGAAGACATAGATCTCCTTTTCTGTGGTGATCTTGACCTACTGCTACTGCTGCTACTACTACTAGATGCTCTTGATCTTCTTGGTTTCTTGGACTTTTCCCTGTCACTACTGCCACTTTCAGACCTGCGACGCCCACTGGTCTTTCCCCCCTCCTTGCTGCCATCATCTGATTTCTCACCAGATCTACTTGATTTTTGTATTTTGTTATCTTCAGGTGATTTTGATCTCTGTCTAACAGGCTCTGCAAATAGAAGACAAAATGTTTGATTGATTGATTGGTGTTTAACGCCACTTTCAACACTATTGTGCTATTTCGTGAGTCAGTTTTTATTGGTGGAGGAAGCCAGAGTGCCCATAGAGAACCACTGACCTTTGGTAGGAAGACTGACAATCCTAGTCAATTAAGATTGGAGTCAAGTGCACCTGCTCCATGCGGGATTCGAACTCACAACCTCAGTGTTGACTGGCTAGTGATACAGTAGTTTGACTACTTAGACCACAAAGCCACCGAGGCCCCCTCAAAATGTTTGAAATACAATGTCAAGCGTGAATAAAAGAAGATAAGGGGTATACCAATTAGACAGTAATCTTAACAACACAAGAAACTAAAGGAAACCTATCATGTTTAAAAATGTATTAATAAAATTACGGAACTTCAAGGTAAATTCATCAACAAGAAAGTCCATAAAACACGATAAAACCAAACTGTTGACTATATCAAACAACAGAATGACTGAAAAGGACTGATGTTATTATTCATTTTTTACTTTGTAAATTCAACCATGGAAATGCATATTCTATAACATTGTTTACCTAAACAGTTGAAATCTAGTGTAATTAAAACAATGATTTTCTTAATAATTGATATCATATTTTATATTAATCAAAAGTATAATGTAATTTGTTAATAAATACAAACTACACCTTTTATAGATGATTTAATATATAAATTGCATATTGCTAACCCTTAATCAGCAAGAAAGAGCAAGCAATTGCAATACAAGTTTTATCTAATCATTGCCTAAGATCATGATTCTATTCCAGTTTAATTGATTTGTTAATTTATCTAGAGTAAGACTTTTCAATTAATAAAAATAGGGCTGAGATGACAATTTTAAACACTTCTGTTGGTGTATTAAAATCGTTTGTATTTTTTGCCAAAGCCATTGTTTTTTTCCGAGCAACCTTATTCTCACTAAAGAATTAAATCATCTTATCCTAACACATGCAAAATTCTTTAAGAATTTATTGCATTTAATTACAAAAAAATCTGTAATAAATGAACACTGTTATCTGACTGAAATATCTCATTATATTTTATACCCATCACCAATATTTTATGTAATTTGATATCATTACCATTAGATGTTTCCTTTGATTCTTCAATACATGTATTTTTGATTTCTGTTTTATTTTTACTGTCTTCACTTTTTTCTACTTTTTCTGAATCCTTTGCATTCTGTGTTTCATGTTTATCTGTATCCACATCTTTTTCGCCAATACTTGAATCCACAGGTTTACTTGAATCTATAATCTTTTCAGTAATACCTGAATCCTTGATTTCCTCAGCAACCTTGACCTTGTCTGTGACTTTACCGTCCTCAGCAACCTTGACATTGTCTGTGACTTTATCATCCTCAGTAACCTTGACCTGGTTCGTGACTTTATCTTCCTCAGCAACTTTGACCTTGTCTATGACTATATCTTCCTCAGCAACCTTGACCTTGTCTGTGACCTTTTCCTCCTCTGTAGACTTTTCAACAGTCTTAGCTGCTGGCTCATCTGGTTGTGTTGCTTCTTCTTGTGGAAGAGAAGACTTTCTCCATCCTCTTTTAGGCCTTGGTTGAATTGGAGATGTCACTTCAGCCTGTGCTGTTTCATCTGCGTTGCTGTGGCTACTTGAATTTGACCTTCGCCTTGAGGCTCTGGAATCACCAGCACCATCTTCTGATGTTTTCTGAGAAAAAATATCTTACTTATGCTTAGTCTGTGAAGCTTTAGATAAAATATGAGGCTAATTTCTAATATGAGCAAAAACTGATGAATAATAATAAATGTTATGGTTAATATGGTGGTGATATTTCATATTGAAAGCCGGCAATTGTCATGATTGTGGCCGATTCACTCTGAAATCTCTACACATTCATTTATATAATGCATTAATTGTTATCTTACTGAATGCTAGTGGGAAAATTTTTTATTTAGAAAAATATTTACAATTCCATCTCCACCAGCTTTTTATAGCTAACTTTACAGTATGGATTTTGCTCATTGTTGAACGCTGTAAAAGTGACCTGTAGTTGATACATCTTTGTGCTTGGCCGCTGGTAGATATTTGTCTCATTGGCAATCATTTCAAATCTGATTATTTTTATAATACAAGACAAATTATAAAGGGACGTAACTCAAAAACAATAAAAGTGACGCTACCCAAATTTGTACTAGATCTGAGTTTTGTGGTAATAAGTATTGTGTATAGATTTCATAATGTTTGGTTGGGGCAAACTTAAGTTACAGAACGGAAACTAAAAAAAATGCAATTTTTCCATTTATAAAGGGGCATAACTCTAGAATGGTTAAAGTGACACCACCAAAATTCAAACTTGATCTGTGTTTTGTGGTAATTAACATTGTGTATAAGTTTCATGACATTTGGTTGAGGCAAACTCAAGTTAGAGAACGGAAACCAATTTTGAGACGTACGGATGTACATACGTACCTACGTACAGAGGGCCAAGGGTAAAACTTAATGCCCCCTCCGCCACCAAAAGGGCATAACAAATTACTAGCCAGCAATGATGGTATTGATTTAAAATTTTCTTGTGTCATTAAAATTGTATGACATATTGTTCAATTAGCACATAATACAAATGAGAGTAAAATAAAGCCTGGTCCTTATGCACATTTACTTGCAAGATGTAATTTCTATTTTTTTTTTTTTAGGTCTCAAAGAATTGAAATTTAAATTGCTCAGACAACACTCAGAAAAATATAGTTGAAGTCTTTGGCCTAACTGTTCCAGCCAAGCAAATGTTAATTTTAAAGGCTACAGATTTAAAAAAAAATTCCTTAACAAGTTCGGGTAATATGAGTTAAGTTATCAAAATGGCCCCCTGCCCCCTCTGAGTTCATCTTGACATATGACACATTATCTTCCCCTTTTCAAATAAATGTGCACACTGTGCAAGTTCAATGATCTCCCCACTAAGTGCACAGATTCATATGGTGAATTAGTTTTATGAGCACTTTCATTTATTTAGAACTTATATAATGAATCACATAAATTTTGGAAGGTCATTTTATCTCTTTCAGAATAATGAATGGGGTCTTTTTGTTGATGGCATATCTGAACACAGAATTCTACCATTGATTAAGTTTTGATTAAAATCAAGCAAGCAATCAGTAAAGTTGTAAGAGTCATGGGCAAATGGACAGCCATGCCAGGTAATAACTTCTTAAGTTGTCTACACTGCTAACCAATTACAATAAAATCTGTTTAAGGTCACAAAAAAACATACTAGGTTCTCAGGCCCCGCCGCATCTCTAAAAACACTCCCGTGTCAACGATTTTTATTTTCGTCGGAATCCAGAATTTTTTCATATCCAGTACGATAATGATTTTGTGATTATGAATAACTTAACAGAGTCATCTGTGGGCTTGACGAAAATTGTGAAGTTACGTTTCTATTGAGGTTGTTAATTAACATTGACTAGACATCGTAGAGTGGAGCGAGATGACTTTAATTTCTTGCAAAAACTCATATACAAACAAAGTTTTGATGCCATGGTGCATCATATTCAACTTTTCCTCAGAATGTAGCAGTGGATTTGATGAAATTTATTGAAAAAAAGAAAGACAACTTTCTTCTTCTGGAAAAAGATGGAAAAAAAAAGACCACCCTCCCTCATCCATATTTTTAAAAAGTGGCCCAAGAACCTAGGCATTCCATTTTTTGTATGGCCTAAGGGACAAAAGATTAGCTTTCATGATAACATCACAAGTTTTGACATGATTAAAAAAAACTTATTCTCTACAAAAGGACAATATCTAACAGTATCAATCACTTTGTTATTATGCATAAAAGTTGGATAGTGTAAAAAGTTTCAAACCAAGGGAAGAGAATATTGCTGATTTCACTCTATATATAATTAGTTACCTTTTGTTCTGGAGTTTTTCCAGCAGAAAGATCTGGTTTGTCTTTCTTGGTTGGACTTTGACTCTCTTCTGATGCACTTTCATCTGTAAAATGTCACAAGTACTTAAATTACTAGAGAGAAATTAAATTTCATTTGTTAATACATTCAGTAAGAAGGATTGGTAATTTGAATTGCATTTGATTTCTTTCAGATTATTAATTTATTTTTTTCATAACTGAGTTGCTTATCAATTGAATTATGGAATAATAGTGATGAAGTCTTTGATTTTTTGTTCTTTACAATTGTACATATCTGATAAGTGAAAGTTCTATGACATTTTGTACAAAAGGACAAGTTGGGTAACATGTTTATCACAAACACTGTCTTTAAATCTATAATCTTACCCGAAAATCTTCTTATTTCTTCCTGTCTGTCTGCCAATAACTTTTTCTGTTTTTGCAAATATAATTTAATAACATCACTCTTTTCCGATTCCTGTGAATTCAAATTTATGCAAAAATTAAAGAGGAAACATAGAATGTCCATAAAAGACAATGAACATTAATATGCTAAATTGTAACCAAATAAGTAAGCAAAAAAATAATTTGTTTAATGAAAAAAAAATTGATGAAAAGCACTGTCTTTTTGAAAGCAAATTCTTCATAAGGTTTAAAACTTATGACTTCAAAGTAGTTTTAAGAATATCCACTAACCATAAAAGCAATCAATAAACCTAACCTCTTATTTGACATTTTCTGACATAACCTAAGCCCTTGTTTGTATCTATTCAGTTTTAAACTAAAACCTTAGTACATGCAAGGGGATTCAGTTAAATATCATTGTTGGTTAAGATACATGTAGTATTTCACAGTCAATGCTTACATGTATGTTAGTGTGTAAATCACTCTGAAATATATTTTTTTTGTTTTGAACAAATGTGATATAATAGTGATAGTTATAAATTAGAATGTGTAATCTCCCCAATCAGTGTTTTACTCAACACCAAGAAAACGATTTTTAACTAAATCATGTTATTTGTACTTTAGTATATATTCAATAAAAGGATGATTGCAAAAAGTTTGTACAATTTATCATAAAAACTGGGTACAAAATGTATATGTAATATTTCTTATGTAAAACTTTTTTTAATTTATGTAGAAGTAAATTGTGGTATTCATCTATATTACTGTTAAAAGATGAAAGTGTGTAGCCTGTTGATAATCATTTGTTTATGTAGTTACTGTTGTGTCTAAGATTGAAAGATAGAATGGTATCTTTTTCCACAGGGGGACTTTGCATGAAATGAATGAAAAATCTATGCTTGAATTCTCCCTTTATTTTAGCTCTATCCTTCAGACTTGTACTGAATAAGTCTGAATTTGTTGATAATTTTTCAAAATGGTTATCAAAATTAATCAATTTCACATCCACAACAATTAATTTCAAGGCACTAATAAGATACATGGAAAAGGTCCTAATGTTAACTTGTAGTTTTATTCAGAAGTACTCATTTTCTTACCACTGTGGTTATTGGCTCATGATCATCTTGATCTAGAAAGAAAGACAACCATACATATAAACAATATTATACATGTAGTGTACATTAAAATAAAAATACAAAAAAAGAATCTGGAAATCTTTCTCTCGATTTCTCTCATTTTACTGTTTTTTTTTCTTTTGAACTGTTTCACATTTTTTCATTCCAGGACCTTTTCAGCTTACTATATATATATATGGCAAGGATTTTCCCATGCTTTTTGAACACTGTATGGTGACATTTAGTTTTCTTACATCCTTTTTTGTGGTGGATAGTTGTCTCATTGGCAATCATACCACACCTCCTAATTATATATTTCTTTGAGTATTACATTTATCATTATCTAGATCTGGCAAACAGAAATTATATTTTGAATGATTTCAGGCGTAATCAATGTATCAGTACATTTTATGTATACATGCACTTTTAAGATTATATAAGTTTTAATAACTTTAACATTAGTCCAATTTTTATCACTTGCATTGATTTTCTTAAATGAATGTTAAATATGGATTTGTTATACAACTTGTGTACAACAAAAGGTCATCTTTTCCAAACAAAATATCAATAAGCAGTTTATTCAAGCAGTTGAAAATTCTTCTGAATATATGTAAACAAAATTTCTGATTTGAAAATGAAAAAATCTATGCTGTTTTAGCATTCTAAACACGGTCAATGGTCTGATGGTTAGTTTTCACATTGGCAATCACCTAGTTATCTTTATTTCTGATAAAATCTTTTGAGGATCCTTTTTGCTACCTGTTGCATGAGAGTTGATAAGTGTTAAAGCAATAATTTAATTGTTGCGAAAACTATTTGATGGTTCTGGTAAAGAAAACTCAATCAATCCAGTAAAATTTACATACAATACTGTGATCTCCTTATTCATGCTGACAAATAATTATTCTGAAATTTCTTCTGCATGCAAATCAAGAAAAAGTCATTAAAAACAATTGGTCTACCAGTTTCTTACTTTCAGTATTTTCTTGTGTGTCCTGTTCTTCTCGTAGGAACTGAAATAAATTAGACAAATGAGCATGGTAGTAAGCTTATTATTCAGTGGTTGCCATTAGTTGCAAAACCAAGAAGAACAATAACACCAACTTAAGTAAAACTCAAGTTGTTAGAGCTTTCAGGTCCTTTATTTCAAGATCTGTCAACATAACAGTAAAATCTGGCCATCCATCCCCATCAAAATGAAATTATCTGGAAATTGGTCTACTACATGTATGTTTGACAATTGAAATGAAACTGTGTATCATATCCAATTTGGGTGATTAGTCCCAACCTGATTATTTGTTGATCTGTATAAATGTTTTATGTCATGTAGTCAACAAACTGGTGATATAATATTTCTTATTCCACATGCAAAGCTGTACATTTGTTGAAACTGCATATGCTGATGTCATATTTGTTTACTTTTAAGTTTTAAAAGCTCTAAAGTGGAAGATCTTTCTTTGGTGGAAAGTAGAAAATGTACACAACAGTATAAAAGTAAATTTCTGGCTTCAAAAGGTTTTGTGTTGCAGATTTCTATATAATCAACATTGTATTCCGAACTTTATTTTCAATGATTTTTGTTTTTCTTTTAGCAGTCAGGGGTGCTACTTAAACAAGTGATTTCATCATCACTTATTTCAGTGATTTTATAAATTCAGTTATCACCTATTTAAGTGATTTTAGTGTTTTCTTTGATCTTCAAATGCTAATTTCATTGATTTTCCATATTTTCACTATCTTTTCTATAATTTTCCTACATAAATCAATTATCCCTTTTTCTTTGTATATTAATTTCACCAGTGCGCTTGGGCAGTAAGTTAGTGCGCTAAAGCTTTTAAAAGTACCCTTGGGAATTTTTCTGTAATCAAAAATTCATTAACTACTCTTACTATCAGACAAAGATCAACAATATTAGGTAACATGATTGGTTTCCTTTAGAGTTAGAATGATCTACTTCAAGGTTATGACCTGATCTACAAATTATTCCAGTTTTTGCATATCTTAAAAAAACTGTAAAAGTGTCAGGCTTATCAAGCAAAAGACAATTTCTGCATGTACATAGTTGTTTTTTCAATGGAATTGTTGTCTTTTTAACAATAAAAAAATCAAGCTTGTGGGAAAAATATCAAGAAAATGTTATAAACACTTATTAAAGTGATTACATTTTAACTTCTAAAATTACTTGTTTCAGTGATTTTAAAAAGTCTGTGTGAAAATTTTTAATATTTCACAGCCAAAATCACTCGAGGAAGTGATTCTGAAATCACTTGTTTAAGTAGTACCCCTGACTGTTTAGAAAATTAAATTATTAATAGTTGATAAATCTTACAATCCATATTCAAAATTAATAAATCCAATAATTAACCATTATCTGTATACTACAACATGCCAGATAGCTTGAGAACTTTAAAAAGATTACATTCATACATTGGGTAAACAAAACGAACAGTGTGCAACAAGTGCACATATATTCTTAACTTTTGTCACATCGAAAAACTGTGTATTATATGAAATTGACAAAAGGACATAAAGGCTGAAGGTTAATAACTTAAATTTGCAAGGGTTGTGCTAGCAAAAATCATAGAGCCACTTCTTGGAAAATGTTATTTTTGGATCACCTGAACTTGGCGACCACAATACTTGTATACTAGTATTGTCAACAATACTCGTATATAATTAATGTACAAGTATTGTATACGAGTATTGTCATAGTATTGTTTATATAAAATATAAATACATTGAAGTAGAGTAATTATTACTGCCTTTACTCCAAAATATTCAAAAGTAATGTAATGATTTAGAAAAAATATGTATTTCAGGATAAATAAATTAGAAACATTTATTCATTTTTTGTAACGAAATGGTCAGGGTACGAAATGGGAGGTACGATATGGTTAGTGTACGAAATGACTATACATAGCAACATAACGCGTCAGCATACAGACATGGACACAAAGACAATTGACCAGATGAGAATCAACCTGTTTACAGCTGCAGCATATGAACGTTTCTGATTTATTATTGTGATTTCTTTGTACATATCTACTTGTGTAATTTATTGTGTATTAACTCTGGGACTATTATACTAGTCTCAATTTTTATATCTGTCTAAATGCATTAGAAAAAAAAACACCAACAAGATGTTAATAAAACACATCAATGAATAATAACAAACCCTATTGATTTTATAATTTTTTTGTACAATACTTGTACATTAATTATATACGAGTATTGTTGACAATACTAGTATAGAAGTATTGTGGTCGCCAAGTTCAGTTGATCCTTATTTTTACTCTGTGAACTGTCAGCATTAGTTTTTGAAATTTCTACTGTAAAAATACTCTATGCAGAAAAACCTTTGAAATAGCTACAAACCTAAAGCTATATTGACAGTATTATTGTTATAACATTAACAAGGCGAAATTGATAATAAATAAATTTTTATAGGGATACATATTTAATAATTTCATGTATGAAAATTCCTTGTGTTATTTGGCAGACAATATTTTTCAATAAATAAATACAAAGTTTTTCAAGGTTTTTCAGGTTATTTAGGAGATTCGATGTACCACTTTAAAGTTTACAATTTGTGAATTATCTCCCTTTGGTCGCAACTTTTGCTTTGTTTACAAAATTGAGTCTAGTTTTTTGACATTTTCTACTGTACTTAACAAGGTAAAAGTGTGATATAACTATAATGAAAAACAAAGCCATTGAATATACCAATACTATAAGCAATACTTCGAAATTTCTAATTTTTCAATAAATGCCTGTACCGTGTACGGCCCCACTACGGGATAATTGCAGTTTTTTAGTAATATTATCCCATTTGGTTTCTTTTGCATTACCGTTCTTAGTCTCTCTACAATGTCTACTTTATTTCCACTCTTAGAAAGGCCCCTTTTATCACATTCTTTCTTTAAATCTACCACGCGATAGTCATTTATGTCTTTCCCCCTTAGAGTCGGAGCATCAGTGTCCGCCATTGTTGACATGTGCAGTCGTAGATTTCCGTAATATTGAAAACTACTATTATTTTAGATTTATTATTAGCTTAAATCAAATTAAACAAAGACAAAATAAAGTTTAATCTTCATATAAGTATATTTACTTAGAAAAAAATAACTACATAAATATATTTGTTTTATCTATCGATAGTTTCCGTATCCCGGAAGTGAAAAAAAGCTGTCTGCAAAAAGATTGAAGATGCAGGTGCCCTAAAACAATAATCTGTTAAAAAACAAACAAATATTGAGGATGGCAGCTGCAAATACGACATTCACAACAGTGATGAGAACAGTAGCAGATGCGTTAAAGCTAGATGGAGACGGAAAAGTTCAAGTATATATCAAAACTCTTGGAAAGTTTAGGATAATTATACCAAAGTTCACTTATTTAAGTTATTATAAGTAGAACAATTGAAATATTTATGAGGAAACATGTATTGAAATTACGAAATTTCAAGTTTCCTTATATTCCCTGTAATGTATTTTTAATTTCAATTTCAACTTGCACCTGTATAATTATTGGCATATTGCTTACACGGACTGTGGATTGAAAAGCAAACTAGACCTTCAGCAAGGATTTGTATGTGGGATATATAAATCCTTGCTTTCATTCATGATTCTTCTTCGTCAAAATTATCTCCCCATTACACCGACAAATTTGTTCAATAAAAAAAATGGAAGCCACTGTAGGGATGACACGCTGTCAATTAGCCCTAGTAAACCAATAAATTTATCCAAATAGCATCATTACAATCTTTATATGACAGTTGTATTTTAACCCCTTCGCCCCCAATCCCGCCTGTAGTCGTGATGGCGACCACCATTCTTTGATGGCCTGTATGACCCTCCATATTTTTTTAGAACTGCCCCAGCTCAACTGTCTTGACAGCAGGGACTTTAACCATGCAATTCATGGTCCATAAAGTCTTCTCAGATGTGTGTTTATGAAAATATGGCAACTTTAATGGCCTTTTTAGAGTTCAAAATTGGAAAAACATGAAAAGTAGCCCAAATCAGGTGGGGGTGGGAGTCTTTTGATGGCCACTAGGTTACTGGTATGGGCTGTAGGTATCAACTTTTATCATAAATACTTGCATAGATGGTACAGGAACACAAGGAGGTATAATATGGCCAAAAGAAATGTGGTCTGTAAAATCTAGGTCACTTTTTTGTCAGAAATCGGTAAAAACGGACATTTAGGCATACTTGGCTAGCCAATAATAATTCCCCAGCAAGATTCGCAAGTCACATTTACTTCCAGTCAGTATGGATAGACTGCAGTAACTGTAAGGTAATACTTGAATGACAAAGAAACACAGTTTAGTCAATGTTCACCTCTCAAGGTCGTATTAATATCTAAAAATAGACTGAAAATGACCATTTTTCATTAGGGGTGTGTTCAAACCCACCAGAAAATATACCACCTCCCACCCCACCCATGCCATCTGCCCTCAAATCTCAATACATAGTTTGATAGATCAGCATCAGTTACAGCATCACAGAGCTCCAGATAAGAATTCACAAATTGGGGTTTTTACCCACCATTTCTTTATGTAATTGGGTGATAAAGTTTTTTAATTGCATTATCAATTCCAATTCACCCTTCAAGCAAATATCAAATTGGGTTTTTCACCACCAAGCTCCTTAATGTATTGGGTTTTTTCATCAACACAATATTGAATATTTAGGCATGTTATAATCACATTATATCAACCCCAGATGTGTTTCCATCTTAAATGTGTTTCTTTCTTTGTAGAATATGTGCTAGCTGTTTTATTTGGTTTATCCACTGACGAGCAATTGTACATTTAATTGTGTCCCGTTTTAAACGTTCTGTCAGTTTTGTATTTTCTCAAAACTTATGTAAACTGCAGCTGGTGTCACTAGTTGGACAGGAACTAATTGCCTTTCTAGATCCCATATGATCACCCTACAGTTTAATTATAGTTGGGGTAGGTGTGGCTAAGTGTTTAGATTTTTGTGTAATATATGTGAAATTTAGGTGCTGTAAGAAAGTTTTGCCAGTCCTTTCACCTTTTTGCCAGATCTACTTTTTAATAAAAATAAAAAGTAGTTTCCAGATTTAAGATATATCACAAAACCTTGAGGTTTATAGGGTGGTTTATAATGACGGAGACCACATTCAACTTAAATTTACAAATAATTCTGCAACATCAAGTAAATAAATGACAATGTTATACTGCACTTGCAAATAAGACAACTATCTTAAGCATCTAGAACAATTAGACCAAAACAAAGAAAGTGTCAAGCTGCATTGACGTAAAAAACGGATATGTGTATTCACTCATCAACTAAAATGAAAAAAAATAATATATAAACTGTTTTCGTTTAATTCAATTTACATAAATCTGGGTTAAATTGTCCCTTATCAGAACTTTTGGTTTCCGATGCTTTCAAACTACATATCATGTCATAATTGATTTGGCCTTTCACTTTTTCCAACTGATTTCGTTTTTGACGGAACCCCGTGTTTATCGCTCTAGCAATGTTCTCGTTATGGTACGCAAACACGCCCATGCGTTCAATGGCCGCTTCCTAAAATCACTAGCTGAGTCTTGTTATCATCATAACTTTCCCTCAGCTATCAAAAAGAAGCCGAAAACATGCTTCTATTCAATATTTTTACCGGACATTTACTTTCGTTTTAATTCATTGTATGTTATGATAAATCCCGAGCAATTCGAAAAAATATGACAGCATGTCACACGCTAATTGGATAAACGCCGAGAAGATCGAAATGTTTTCATAAACACGTGTACCTTTTGAGCAACGAAAAATTCCAACAGGGACCCATTACAGCTACTTGATGGAGGGCTCTATTTTTAGAACGAAAGGACATTTCCAATTATAAATATTATAAAAATAGATTTACGCGACGACTGTAATCAAGTAAGGGTAAATAACGCAAACGATAGCGAATAAAAGCGTTAAGAACCCATGTTTTTGGCATATAATTGGGTTTTCCTTTGAATTAATTGGGTTATTGAACCCTGCAATGGGCAATTGCATTGGGTTTTTAATTATTTTTATTGCGTGATCACGCAAATACGCAGCTTATCTGGAGCTCTGGCATCAAGAGTCTACTAATTTGCATAAGTTTGCAAATTTTCGAAAATGCCTGATTTTCAGAAATCTCTTGGGGTCGAATGAGTTAAAAGACAAATGTATATTTAGTTATTAAGCATCATTTACTGTACTTTTATGCCTTTTGTCAACGTATAACTATTGTCTGATCGGTTGTTGCTGGAAATTTTCGAATGTTAAAAAAAAATTTTTAAACTTTAATTTGATATTGCATGGAAGGGTTAATTCTCTAATAAAAAATTATTTTTCGTTTATTTTATTTCAACTGGATATCAGCCTGCTTTATAGTATCTCTATTTGGTATTCTGCGACACTTTGCCCCTATACAACATTCAAAATTTCTTTGTGTCATCAGGCATTTTGTCTTGTGACTTCAAAATACTAAAATTCATATCAAAACAAGTTTCTGGTGATTTTGTTGTTAAGGAAATGCATGAAAATGTGTATAATTTCAGAGCTCCAGATAAGCTGCGTATTTGCGTGATCACGCAATAAAAATAATTAAAAACCCAATGCAATTGCCCATTGCAGGGTTCAATAACCCAATTAATTCAAAGGAAAACCCAATTATATGCCAAAAACATGGGTTCTTAACGCTTTTATTCGCTATCGTTTGCGTTATTTACCCTTACTTGATTACAGTCGTCGCGTAAATCTATTTTTATAATATTTATAATTGGAAATGTCCTTTCGTTCTAAAAATAGAGCCCTCCATCAAGTAGCTGTAATGGGTCCCTGTTGGAATTTTTCGTTGCTCAAAAGGTACACGTGTTTATGAAAACATTTCGATCTTCTCGGCGTTTATCCAATTAGCGTGTGACATGCTGTCATATTTTTTCGAATTGCTCGGGATTTATCATAACATACAATGAATTAAAACGAAAGTAAATGTCCGGTAAAAATATTGAATAGAAGCATGTTTTCGGCTTCTTTTTGATAGCTGAGGGAAAGTTATGATGATAACAAGACTCAGCTAGTGATTTTAGGAAGCGGCCATTGAACGCATGGGCGTGTTTGCGTACCATAACGAGAACATTGCTAGAGCGATAAACACGGGGTTCCGTCAAAAACGAAATCAGTTGGAAAAAGTGAAAGGCCAAATCAATTATGACATGATATGTAGTTTGAAAGCATCGGAAACCAAAAGTTCTGATAAGGGACAATTTAACCCAGATTTATGTAAATTGAATTAAACGAAAACAGTTTATATATTATTTTTTTTCATTTTAGTTGATGAGTGAATACACATATCCGTTTTTTACGTCAATGCAGCTTGACACTTTCTTTGTTTTGGTCTAATTGTTCTAGATGCTTAAGATAGTTGTCTTATTTGCAAGTGCAGTATAACATTGTCATTTATTTACTTGATGTTGCAGAATTATTTGTAAATTTAAGTTGAATGTGGTCTCCGTCATTATAAACCACCCTATAAACCTCAAGGTTTTGTGATATATCTTAAATCTGGAAACTACTTTTTATTTTTATTAAAAAGTAGATCTGGCAAAAAGGTGAAAGGACTGGCAAAACTTTCTTACAGCACCTAAATTTCACATATATTACACAAAAATCTAAACACTTAGCCACACCTACCCCAACTATAATTAAACTGTAGGGTGATCATATGGGATCTAGAAAGGCAATTAGTTCCTGTCCAACTAGTGACACCAGCTGCAGTTTACATAAGTTTTGAGAAAATACAAAACTGACAGAACGTTTAAAACGGGACACAATTAAATGTACAATTGCTCGTCAGTGGATAAACCAAATAAAACAGCTAGCACATATTCTACAAAGAAAGAAACACATTTAAGATGGAAACACATCTGGGGTTGATATAATGTGATTATAACATGCCTAAATATTCAATATTGTGTTGATGAAAAAACCCAATACATTAAGGAGCTTGGTGGTGAAAAACCCAATTTGATATTTGCTTGAAGGGTGAATTGGAATTGATAATGCAATTAAAAAACTTTATCACCCAATTACATAAAGAAATGGTGGGTAAAAACCCCAATTTGTGAATTCTTATCTGGAGCTCTGATAATTTTATATTTATTACGTCTACATCTATCATTGTCTATCATCATCATACATGTCATAACAATTGGTGAATGATTTGGTGTATTATTTTTTCCTTTCAGAATCGATTGATTATATCTCCTTTCCACATTTGGCCACAGACCACAATTAAATTCCCCTATTAGTTCTTTATAATGTTTTGTTTCATTAAAAAAATTGCACCATGCATTTTTGTCAAATCTTTTGTGTGTGTAATGTATAGTACTAGTCCAAAAATATATCCAAAATTCAGAAAGATTGAATCAATGACTCTTACAAATTTAGCCAATACACATCCATACCCCTATGGACAAGTCAAGAGATGTTCCGAAAACTGTAAATATCACCTTTTTGCACCTGGCCTAATCACTCTTTCCATATCAAAATCAGTTAAAATACAACATCCAAAAGTTTATTTCACCTCTCTTCTTTTATTTCCACCCCAAAAAAACTAAGAAATGAGTGAGGAAGGGAAAGAAAAAAAATTAAGAAAAATACACTCTAATTAAAAGGAACTATATTCGTGGACAACGAAAAGCGGGATCATTAATTGTGGTCTTGGGCCATTTGTTTACCCTATTTTTCATTTCTGTTTTTCCCTTTACCCTTGCACTGTATGATTGCCAAAATTCTAACGAGAAATATATCATGGTTAAGGCCACTGCATATGGAAAAGCTTTCGGCAAGTTAGTGGATGGGAAGACAACAATTCAAAAGCAGTATATTTTTGAAGATTTGGATTAAATAAAGGATTTTCTTTTAAAAGAAAGTCTATTTACACATGTTTTAAATTCAGTTTATACATGTGATATAAAACATATTCAACCATTTTTTTTCAAATTTAAGATGTCACATAACTTTCAGTGTTTGAGTAATTGTTATTGTTGGTACCAAATTAAATTTTCTATTTCTATTATACATACTTAAGTAAACCATACTACAGGTGCATTTCTCACCTAATTTTGAGAGAATTCTTCAATGCCTTTTTTAGCTCACCTGGCCCAATGGGCCAAGTGAGCTTTTCTCATCACTTGGCGTCTGTCGTCCTCCATTGTCGTCGTCCTCCTCCTCCTCCTCCGTTAACTTTTACAAAAATCTTCTCCTCTGAAACTAATGGGCCAAATTTAACCAAACTTGGCCACAATCATTATTTGGGTATCTAGTTTAAAAAATGTGTCCGATGACCAGGCCTGCCAACCAAGATGGTCGCATGGCTAAAAATAGAACATACATGTAGGGATAAAATGTAGATTTTGGCTTATATCTCTGAAACCAAAGCATTTAGAGCAAATCTGACTTGGGTCAAATTGTTCATCAGGTCAATTTCTATCTGCCCTGAAATTTTCAGACAAATCAGACAACCTGTTGTTGGGTTGCTGCCCCTGAATTGGTAATTTTAAGAATATTTTGCAGTTTTTGGTTATTATCTTCAATACTATTATAGATAGAGATAAAATGTAAACAGCAATAATGTACAGCAAAGTAAGATCTACAAATAATTCAAACATGACCAAAATGGTCAATTGACCCCTTAAGGAGTTATTGCCCTTTATAGTCAATTTTTAACAATTTTTTGTAAATTTTTGTAATCTTTTACAAAAATCTTCTCCTCTGAAACTACTGAGACAAACTTAACCAAACTTGGCCACATTCATCATTAGGGTATCTAGTTTAAAAAACGTGTCCAATGACCCCGCCTACCAACCAACATGGCGGACATGGCTAAAAATAGAACATAGGGGTAAAATGCAAGTTATGTTTATTATTTTTTGAACCGTTATTAATAGAGAAAATCTGAATGGAGCAAAAATGTTCAGCATAATGAGCTCTGCCAATTGTCCATAAATGTCAAAACTGTAAGACAAATTCTTATAGGAGTTATTGGCCATAAATGACAAATTTTACCATTTTTTTTCATTTTTGCCTATTATCATGAAAACTATGATATTTAGAGAGAAACATTTTTTTCCGTTATGCCTTATATGATTTAAATTATAATAGATAAATAAACACTTTAAATCACAAAATGAAAAATGATCAGCAAGGCAAGATCTATTAAAAAGTCAAATTTCTCCGATATTGTTAGTCATGTTAGTAGACTGTCACTCTTCATAGGAGTGATTGCCCTTAAATGAGGATTTTTTTTACCCTCTTTTGTGTTTTGAGCAAAAACTAAAGAAGATAGAGAGAAACTAAACAGACTAAAAGATCAGTTGAACAAGATCAACAAAATAGAGATTTTTGTCATGAAGTCTATTCTTGTCTACAATGTTGGAGAGTGTCCTTTGTTTGATATGCACATAGACCAAGGTGAGCGACACAGGCTCTTTAGAGCCTCTAGTTAATATAACTATCTATCCATATTTCAAAAACATGCAAACTTAACATTGTAGGCCAGTAACTATATGTCATCTTGGCATTTGGATACCAGAGCAATCTCCGACCAGATTTTACACATGGTCTTCAGCAATAAACTTGTGTGTATACCAAATGTCAAGTAGTTATTGGTAACGTCACAGTACCCAATGGCACAGAGTACCCAATTTGCACCCATTTTGTAAAAAAAGCAGTAGAAATCTTGGAGTCTAAGCTATTCAATTTTGAATTATTTGCCATTTTGCACTCCTTTCAATATATATTGCTAAATTTGTTTAAATATACACAAAACGGTCACATTATATATCAACAGATGATGTATCCACTGATTGAAAAAAGTAAAATCTACAGAAACAGCACGTGGGACATCACAAAAAGTAAACTTTAAAAAACGAGCAATTAAAATATGTTAATTACAGGTTTCTTGCAGACAATTTGACAATAGACTATGCTTACTATGCATTTTGCAAAAATGTTGAAGAATAAAACGAACATCAGTTAATCACTTTTTACAGATATGAAGTTAAGCATGTACATGGCGCATTTAGGGGGGAGTAGGGGGTCCAGGGCCACCTTCTGGAGCTCCATATATGATAAATGCATAGACTTTTTACAAGTATCACTTAAAAGGTTGGGCTTGCCAGGGCACCACCCTAAGCTATTAAATGTTTGCAAAGAAATGCATTTCAAGAGAACTTTTTGTGTTAAAAATGTAATTTTACCCGGAGAAGCTGCATTAAGAGTTTTTCAGAGTTTGCAAAATGATGGACAATTGAATCTCACAGTTAGTTTTTGTTTAGTACCCTTAAAATTAAACTTGCCACCATACATACCCAAGTTTGCAATATGAACAGAGGAATTGAACCAAATTGTTGTTAGGGATCATAAAATGCATATCAAGTTTTCATGTATGTATTTCCTGAGTTTTCCACTTTTTATTATTATTTTATTTTAATTGAAGACCAAACAAGATGTTTCTATTCATATATGCTCTTGAAGATAGGTTTTCTTTATACTTAGTAGCATTTTATGGAAATATTGTAATTAATGGTACAATTTACTTATAAGTTCCATTTGCAGTGACCACCTTTTTTATATATACCGTATCTATTTATTTAAAAGTATCATTGATCTTTTTCAGGAATCCTATATGAAGTACTTAGAATGTGTTTTGAGAATAAGTACAAAGCTGCTACAAGATGCTAGACTTGGAGGTAGAGTTGATATTTTTGATCCCCCAAATGACCCACTTTCATGAAAAGCAAATTCTTTTATTTTTAAATGCTTGTAAACTGTGATATGAGTGATAAGTGTTATGGTTAGCATTAAGGCTTTACTAATATGCCCACCTGATGATATGGAAAAGAAGGCATATATTAATTCATGACATTAAATCCATAAACATTTGAAAATAAACAAAAATGCTTTTATAAGTGACACTGTGTTCTCCATCTTTAAGTCATTGCGAAGAATTCTTAAAATCAGTTTTTTATTGTGCTATATACAAATGTATTAACTTTGTGGGATGTGTAAATACAAAGTCTCATCCATAAAATGTCAAACTGAGGATTTAAGATTATATTCATGAGGGATACCAGTAGTATGTTATATTCTTTGGACTTTTAACAACCCTAAGGAGGTGTTCAATGTTCTTTAGATGTACAATAACCGTTGTAAACAATAATTCTTTGTGATATGTATCCCTTTGACTGCTGGATGTATAAATACAGTCATGTCCAAACAAGGGATTCCATTAAGAGCAGGCACTCGTTGATTTTTATGTCGTATATTGCTATCACGTCGTCAGCGTCGTTGTCCGAAGACTTTTGGTTTCTAGACAAAAACTTTATTTTAAGTGTATGGATCTCTATGAAATCTAACCAAAAGGTTCAATACCACAAAAGGAAGGTTGGGATTGTTTTTGGGGGTGATAGTACCAACCGTTTAGGAATTAGGGGTCAAAAACAAGCATTTTTCTAGTTTCAAGACAGTAACTTGTGTATAAATATTTTGATTGCTACGAAATTGTACCACAAGGTTCAATACCACAAGTAGAAGGTTGGGATTCATTTTTGGGGGTAATTGCCCAAACCGTTCAGGAATTAGGGGCCAAAAAGGGTCTAAAACAAGCATTTTTCTAGTTTTCAGACAACAACGTGTTTAAGTGTATGGATGTCTCTTAAATTGTACCACATTTTACAATAAAATGCTTCGCCAAGCGCAGCCTGATACGACTGCAGAGATCGAACCCTGAACAGTTGGGGCAAGTTTGGACACAATATTCAAGCTTGATACTGTCTGAATTTGGATTGTGATCAAATTTTTGACATAATTTAGGTTTCTGACACAAAATAAATGTGGTCAAAGATCTTAAAAATTTGAAATGGGACATTTAATTTACCTAGTATGGTCCAAGTACACAGTTATTTCGTAGTGCATTTCTTTTAGACAATAAATGAAAATTAAAAAAATCCCACCTGCGCTTTCTCAATAATATTTTTACAGTGTGTTGTACTACTTTTGGGACAAATAATATCAAAATTATAGAAAACTTCATCGGCTCTAACTCAAAATATGGACAATTTTATGTTAAGGGGGTCTTGAAATCTTTTGACAGCTTCAGATGTGCTTATTTTTAATCTTTTTCAGCTGGATCAAATCACTACTTTACTTTAAAATTCATGACCCAAATTTTTTTACAGTGTAATTTCATCCCCCTACTTGCTATTTGAGGCATAAAACATGGAGAAATAAAGTTGGAAGGGGTATAAAAAAAATTGGCAAGTAACACACTATCCACACTAGGGACTATATTTGTGGACAACGAAAATCAAAGGACGATAACTGTGTACTCGGACCTAATATGGTCTGATATCCAAAATCTAACAAAGTGGTTAGATTCAGCACATAAAAAAACACCAAAAATTTAATTTTAGATGAAATCAAACACAGTTTAATTTTGGAACCTTCAAACCTTAATATGGACTAATGTGAAAACAGGGCCCAAAATAAAAAATCTAAATGCACAATAAGATTCAGCATATCATAGAGCTGCAATAATTCAGTTTTTGATGAAATCAAACAAAGTTTAATTTTGGACCCTTTGGACCTCAATGTAGGGTAGACCAATTTAAAAATGGGGCCCAATATCCAAAACAGTAATACAAGGTTAGAACCAGGCATGGGGTAATGCAAATTTGTAATTGTAATGCATGGTAATGCATTACATTTTTCCAAGTAATGGCATGTAATGTGTAATGCAGCAATTTGTGCATTACATGTAATTGTAATAAAATGCATTACTTTAGCAAAAAGTTGTGTAATTTCATGCATTACATGGCATTACATGTCATTACTTTTTTCACATACTACATCTTTAACATATTGTTGGAGTTTTAACTAAACCAAATTTAAGATTTCTTGATTAACTAAGAATATGTAAATCATTAGAATACATTCTTTATTTCATCTTATTTCATACATTTCCCTGCATAAAAAGATTGATATTTGAAAAGCATAACTGTATTGTTGTCATAAGATCAAAGAATATCTTGTCTTGCTTAAATAAAAGATAATTAAACTTTGTTATAAAACACTAATTAGTTTGTTTTACAATCAATACTTTCACCATTTAGACAATTGTTCATTAATTAAGGTCTATGTTTATTTTATAATTAGGGAAGTAATTCACAGTAATTAAATATTTTGTTTAAAATTAAAAAAAACAACAAAATGTATATTTATAAAAGTAAAAGTCAACATTAAGTTAAAATAATTAAAATTGTAACAATCGAATTAAATAGACTTTTTACATGTTTACTTATATTCAATTCACGGAACAGTTACGGCAAATGCTAGAATCTTTTGTGACTTCTAGTTGTTTTTCAAAATGATTAATTTTTCTATTCACTTAATAAAATTTTCAATTGTAATGTGTAATTCAAGGCATTACTTTGCAAAAGTAATTGTAATATAATGCATTACTTTGATAAATGCATGTAATTGTAATTGTAATATAATGCATGGTTTGGTCAAAGTAATTGTAATATAATGCATTACATTGCAATGTAATTCGCCCCATGCCTGGTTAGAACCACCCAAAATTAAAGACTTTAAATTAATCCCATTAAAATTGGTTGAAAGATTTGTATTTATTTTCAATTGAAGATTTCTTACTATTGCGCAATACTGTGATATTGCGCAATACTGTGCTATTGCCCAATACTGTGCAATTGAAGATTTCTTGCTATTGCGCCATTCTGTGCAATTGAAGATCTCTTGCTATTGTGCAATACTGTGCTATTACCAAATAATGTGCTATTGAATTTGTGCAATACTGTGCAATAATTTAAGATTTCTTGCTATTGATCAATATTGTGCAATTGAAAATTTCTTGCTATTGCACAATAATGTGCAATTGAAGATTTCTTGCTATTGCGCAATACTGGGCAATTGAAAATTTCTTGCTATTGCGCAATACTGTGCAATTGAAGATTTCTTGTTATTGCGCAATACTGTTAATCTGTTATATAATAATTTACACACCCTGTTTGGTGTGTATCTCTTGCCATATCAGTATTTATTGCTTTTATATATAAATCAGAAATAATCAATGTAAAAATGGAAAATATTTAGAAACAAACCAAAAAATTATGAAAACCCCCCCCCCCCCCCCAAAAAAAAAATTTGAAAGTTTGAAAAATCTTGAAGAAAAAAAATATGAATCCCCAAAAAATTGGAAAAAAAATCCCCTCCAAACTTTTAGAACCCCCCCTTGGAGTAATTACCCCCCTCCCCCCAAACTCAATCCCAACCTTCCCTTAATGGTATGGAACCTTGTATTACAAATTCAGAGAGATCCATACACTTCAACACAAGTTATTGTCTGGAAACTAGAAAAATGGTTGTTTTTGGCCCTTTTTTGCCCCTGATTCCTGAACGTTTAGGGCAATTACCCCAAAACTCAATCCAAGCCTTCCCTTTGTGATATGGAGCCTTGTGGTACAATTTCAGAGAGATCCATACACTTACACACAAGTTATTGTCCTGAAACTACAAAAATGCTTGTTTTTGGTCCCTTTTTGGCCCCTTAAATCCCAAACTGTTGGTAGCATAACCCCAGAGTTCTCGAAATTTTTTTTTTTGCCTGGTGGTCCTTGAAGAAAATGTGAAGGTCCTCACTATCAAAATTGTGTTGGTCCTTCCCAAAAATGTGGTGGTCAAATCCCTAGGCCCACCACTTATCGAGAACTCTAACCCACAAAATCAATCCCAACCCTCCTTTTGTGGTATTGAACATTCTGGTAATGTGTCTTCGGACGACGACATGATACCATTATAGGAACTCCATAATTTTTTGTGGTCGTATAAAAAGAAAAGTTCTTCAAATATTTTTTTTTTTTTTTGAGGGGGGGTAAAAAAAAATTTTTATGGGGGTGGGGATCAATTTTTTTTCCCTCAAGATTTAAGAAATTGTCAATTTTCCAAAGAAAAATTGGGGGTGACGGTCACAATTTATTTTGCTAATTCTTTGTATATAGTCTGAAAACAGATTTACTAAGTATTGCACAACAGCATGAAATCTTCAATTGAATATAAATTCAAATCATATAACCAATTTCAAGTTCTTTGACTACATTTATTCTGTGTCAGAAACCTATAATGTGTCAAATATTTAATTACAATCCAAATTCAGACCTGTATCAAGCTTGAATATTGTGTCCATTTTTGCCCCAACTGTTCAGGGTTGGACCTCTGCGGTCGTATCCAGTTGCGCTCGGCGAAGCAGTTTATTAACCACTTCATTTAAGTTAAATAACATCTGTACATCCAAAAATTGTTTTCCTTTCTCTAACTTTAGTTTGCTTCAACCAAATGTTATGGATAATGAAACTTATACACAATGCTTATTACCATAAAACACAGATCAAGTTCAAATTTGGGTGGCATCACTTTTACATTTCTCTAGTTAAAATGTCCCTTTATAATGTTATATGCAGTTGGGGGCATTATCTGTGTCCCATGGACACATTCTCTATTTAATTAAATAGATTTCCATAAATTCCAACTGGAGATAACAGAGCCTCAGTCTTGGTATCATGATAATTTTGTTGTTCACTGTGCTATTTCTGCAGTTTTTCAATACAAACTTGATATATTAATACTGTTATTGAAAACAATCAAATGTTTGGTGTTTATTTCATTGAAATAACTTACTTACTTAAGCCTTAGAAGAATAGAATATTAGTTATTTCCTGTTCATATTATCTTAGAGAATTGAGCTTCACCTGGGCTTTATGCCCCTTGTTCTTTGACCACTATGCAACTTCCACATGAATTTTACCAGAAATCACATATAATTTATAGGTAACTTAAACATCATCATTGGGAAAGACACAGTGAAGATGGTTAGACTTGGTCAGCAGTGCATGGAAAGGGTTGCTGCAGTTGTTACTCAGATTGGTAGGCGAAGAATGTTTGTGGTTAATTATTCTGGTTCACAGCCACTTAATTTGGTCTGACTTTATAACAAATTACTGTACCTTTACAGGTGCAAATACTTGTAGTTAACTTTCTTTGAACCCTTACAGGAGTAATGTAATTAATATATGGATATTCAGAATCAGATTAAAACTATAAACAAAAAAAATGAAATTAAAATACATACCGGTAGATAACTTCAGATGACATTAAAACAATTTTATTTAAGAATAGACTTAAAAATGTTTCATCATACAAATTTAATTAAAGAATGGTAAAATTCTTAAACTTTTACTGAAGTAATTAAGAATGAAAGTAAATTTTCAAACCCTAAAGAATTAACACTGACAAATAATGTTTCCTTTCATTTTTAAAGGTATTGACAGCCTAATTATGTGGATTTGTCAAAGATTTAAAGCATGTTATGAATGAGAAGTCTTAATTCTTTATATATTGGGTTTGACTTTGTTTTCCAGATGCAGAGAGCAGTTCATTAGATAGTTTACAGATAAAACCATCATATAAACCCAGCGGTACCAAATCTGAACCATGTACTCCATCAGATCAGTTCCAATCTTCTAAATTTAACACATTCCCTGATAGTGTCCTTATGTAAGTAATTTGACAAAGGATATGTTGCTGAAATTAACATTTGGTTTCAATTACTGCAACACATCCATTAAAGTCCCATGAAATCACATTTTGTAAAAAATTTTAATCGCGAATAGAAGTGTTTCTTATTCAAATATCTTTATGCTACATGTATTACTATAAACAGAACATTTTTTGAATATAAGGTTTAGAAATGTTTATCTTAGAATATGTTTGAATAGTTTTTACTGTTTAAGGCTTTGTCTGATTGCCACACTTCACTCAACATCCAAAAAAAGTGGCCATTGTGGAATCAGGGGAATACATATGTGATGAAGTTCATTTAAAACTTGTGGGTGATTTTAGACTAAAATTGTCAAAGTGTTTTACGTGTGATCAGTAATCTGATGTTCTGTAAATAGAACAGTTTATTCATCTTTAAAAAATAAAATACTGTGGCTTCATTATCATTCATAGGATACCAGTTTCGTAGATTACAAGGGTACAGGTTAACCATGGATTGTAAATGTTCAACGGAGTACAATTTTTCTATAGGATTATATGAAAAGTAATATGAAACCACGAAATAAAAAATCACGGAAAGTACAACTTTTCTTCATTTCTAAGAAAGTTGATATCAATGAAAATAAATGAATCCGCAGTACTTGATATGGCAAGGGATAATACTTATTTTCAGAAAATCATAAAGTAAGTTGACAAGTCACCCAAGACCATGATGTCTTACTTGTATGAATTAGGGTGTAAGTATTTGATTTTGATACTGATAATATCTTTTTTATTTCATTACAGTCCTAAGGAACAGTCTCCAATAGAACTAGCCTATAAACAGAACCAACAATTAATGATGGCCTACAAAGCAAGGTTGGCTAGACTGGACCCCAAGAGAAGAACGGCTACAGACTATGTAATGCTTGTTTACTAAAGATACCAGGGGAAAATCTGTAACAGGAATTTATATCCTCTTAGTTTCTGTTACACCTTAAATTTTCTTACAACCCAGTGTACAGCTGGAAAAATGGCCTTTTTCTTGTTGATGAATGCAACAACTAGAACACAATTGATGTCAAAAATATTTCCTTGTATTAATATGTAATAATTTTTATCTCACCTTATTTATGATTTTTTCCAACTAATATATAATTCAGTAGTTGACAAGATCATTTATAATCTTTTGAGCTATAAATTAATTTTGAACTTCATTTTTTTCAATTTTTTTTTATTATTATAGGGTAGGCACTCTGAAATCTCAACTATGGGTAGGTGTCAAGTACACTGAAAATGTAAGTGAAATTCTAAATTTTCCTCTACATAAAAATAAGGAGATGTGGTATGATTGCCAATGAGACAACTATCCACCAAAGTTCAAATGAAGTGGATGTAAGCAATTATAGTTGGTTACCCCCATTTTGAAAGTGCCTTCTTTGGGAAACATTAATCTTTAAATGGAACAGCCAGGCAGGTTTAATTTTATTTGTGCCTTTTTATTTTATACTCTAAGTATATATATAATATATGATATAAAGCTATGTTGTTTTTTTCAGAGCCTGACAGTTCAAAGGAAAATGGCAGAAAATTTAGCAGTTGCAAAAGTACAAGAAGAAGCAGTATCCTTGTTCTAGAATTGTATAATTAAATCCATAACAGTTGTCATAGAATACAAAAGTTTTACATAATGTGAACTGTCAATTCAGAGTTTAATGTTTGCATTTATTAATGTGAGTATCTAACAATCAACACTAATACAGGATTACTTAGGGCTATTCCATTAAAATGTATGTGGGAGGGTAGGAAGGAAAGTTTAATTATTGAATGTGGGTCATGGGTCTTTTTTCAGTATGTGTCCATTACCATTGTGCAAAATTATCTAAAAAATGGTTCTTGGTTGTAGGGATATTTTGAAAGTCCCTTCCTACCCTCCCACATACATTTTAATGGAATAGCCCTTATTTGATTTTTGAACTTGTTGCAATAAGACTAGCAAAATTCAAATTGCAGGTCTAAGTTTTTGTGGTGTCTTTTGTGTTAATGTTTTTGGTAGAAAGGAATTAATACTGCATTAATTATTAAAAGTATATTGATATAAGACTTGGTCTTTATATAACTTTCACAAAATTTTAAAAAAATAGTAAGACATTTTTAATATTGCATGTGAAAAAAAACGTGTTGTTACTGAAAATCCAAAAAAAAAGTAAAATTTTGTTATAATTGTTTGCTTCACTATTTCAAGAAATTTGTACTTTTTTATGCTCTGCCTACTATAATGAAGGACAGAGGGATTAGTATTCCAGTCTATCCGTCCATCTGTTCATCGTCAGGTATTGTCAGGTATCGTGGAAGAAAAGTTTTTGTTCTAGGTAGTATACCTTGGAGATGTGGTCACATAAACTTATTTGTTGTTGGCAAGGCATGGTGTCTAATGGACATATTCCTGTTGAGGCTTATTGTTTGCTAATAAATTCTAGTTGGTTTTATTATTTCTGTAACAATGAAACATATATTTATCCTTTAACTTTGCCAAGCTAAAGAAGAAAATGAATGAAAGACAACAAAGATTAGAAGAACAAGCTGCAAGGTATAGTTTTATTTTTCTAATATGTCTTCCATGTCCTTTAACAACCTGTAGAATTTTATAGACATATTTGCACTTTACTATCTGTATTTGGCAAAAATGGATCACATAATTTATGTTGCATAAATGTTTGAAAAATGTAACAATCTTTTAAGCTGAGAAGTATGCCACAAAAGGAAACCATTTTTAAATGAAAAGTGTCTATTTTCCAATAAAAAAATGATGATGTTAAAAAAATGTAGAGTTAAGTCCATCACCATTGGTAACGAAATACAGAGTAGACTCCTTTGAGATCACAAAGCACTGCCCTTTGTTGTACTGTGTCCTAAACCCAAACATTCATGATTGTATTAATACAATCATTTATGTATCTTCAGTGTTTGGCATCTGAAGAAATTACTGGATCTCAGATTTAATTTAAGCATATAATTACAAATATATTAACATACAAAAATAAAGAATAATATTAGGATTCAGAAACAAGCTTTACATAGTTTAGATAATCTGTTTCCTTAAACTGTATTTCAGTTTTGTAACTCACTCTATGAGATACTAAACACAAACACTGGAACATGTCAAATTAACTCTATGTATAGAAGAACATTCATTAAGTTATCGAATCCATATAAAATGATTACCATTGATTTCAGGAGATTTGGAACACCAACAGGGTTAACAGATGATGATAAAGAACAAAGACAAATTTACAAAAAAGTACTGGAATTTGAACAAGAGCATGTAAATATTTACATAAATAAGTGCTTTTTCTTAATGGGGGTAGAGTGCATGCTTTATGATAAGAAAATAGGGTATCATATATTTTATGAGTTTTTAGTGAGAGGTCTAACAGTAAAAATGTAATTCTATGAGAAAAAACCTCACTCTTGCATGTGCCTATTGTAAAATCATGACTAAAATGTAAATTTGGGTTTTCCAAATAGGATATGTTAAAAAAATATTCTTAATCTTTCTGTTTGTTATTCTGAAATTTTCAATTCCAGAAAAAATTTATATTTAATGATTGGAAGGCACTTTTTATAGATACTACATGGACGATTAAGTTTGGAACAGTTTTTTGCACTAAAAAATGCACATTCATTGCACCTCACTCAATAAAATCTTCATATTATATGTTTTCACCTTTCTTAGGCGAGTGACTTATTTCAAAAAGACGCTTAGTTAACGACTTTAATTCACCCACCTAACACACGGCTGTATTATATATCATTCGAAAGCTAATAATCTGTACTTTCTGTTTTGTCCGGTCATAAAAAAATCGTACAGTGCATTTTCTGTTAAATCAAGGTCAAAGGTCATGAAAAAACATTCCAATTTTTGCGATTACTAAACAAAAAGCCATTTTCTAATTCTTGTACCATAAAATTTTTCAAAAGATCATATGACTTTATATAACATAATACATTATTTCCAAATCAAACAAAAAATAAGAGGTTATATGCGCAATATTTCCCGAAAATTGAAATTCATCACAAATCCTAAAAAAATGAAAAATTGTTCCAAAAGCAAAATATATCTTGGGGGATCGATATTTGTATGCCAAAAAAATAGATAAATAATATGTTTTAGGTCAAGGAATATTTGTTTTGTAATTTTAAGATGCAATTATTAATTATTGTTCATAGAACAGCCTTCTATTGAAGTGTTTGCAGTTGCCCAAAAATCTGCCATCTGCAAATAGCGATCATTTTGTTATTCTATGTTAAGATAGCACATCCCTTATTGTCAATATCAGGAGGAGAATGATTTTCCATAATAAAAGAAGGGGTATTTAAAGTTCGAAAAGAATATATACGAGCTATAATTGAGGTAAAAATATGTTTTTTACGAAGTCAAACTTATTTACTTTTTTTAATCATGTTTAAATGCAAACATGATTTTGCGACTTAATCGTAGGCAACATTGAAATAAGTAACCTTGTTTAGAAACACTTGGTTGTCTAAAGCTGGATGTAAAAGAACTACATATAATGCTGCTGCTTCTTATTTAGTTTAAAATCGTGTTAGACATATTAAATGTGTTTAGAAGTTTAATCTCTTTAATTATTTGAATAAAAGATGCTTCTATATATCTTTATTCTCACAAACCAAATTTCAAAGGTATAGAGATAGGATTGAGTATTTTCAACATAAGCTTTTAAAATACAAATGCAGGTCATTGTATATGTAAAACACTATAAGCAGTTGTGAAATAAAAAAATGAAAAAGTTGAATACTTTCCTGACCTCATAAAATCATTCGCTGTGATCGTTTTCATGCTGTGCTGTGTTTTGTGGACTGTTGTCCGTCTCTTGGACTTTTATTTTATTTTGTTCATGGCTTTGATTCAGTTTATTTGATTCATGGTTTGAGTAGTTGATTGTCCCTTTGTTATTATTTCACTTTAAAGATATTAACTTGCAGTAATGAAAATCGGCCAAAAAATCGCCTCAAAGTAAAGTGAAGAAGATTTACGCAATAAGACAAATATCCGTGAAAATAACTTAATTTGCTCACGGTGATATATATATAGAACCAAATCGTTATCATGATACATTTAACTACAATGATCTACAATTTTTACTACTTGAAGAGTGACGAAATATATCAAAGGGACATCAAACTCATAATTGAAAACGAACTGACAAAGCCGGGCAAAAAACGAACAAGACAAGCAACAGTATACAAAACACAACATATAAAACTACAGATTGAGTAACACAAACCCCCCAAAAATATTTGGGGTGAACTCAGGGCTCCAAAAGGGTGAGCAGATCATGTTCCACATGTGACACCCGTCTTGTGGCTCGTGTAATTCCTACCTCGGTGCCAAGCCTTATTCGGTAGGTGACATTCAAGGCAGAAATGACGGTATTTTGGTTACGTCGATTGGAACTTATCAGTCGTCATCTGGCAAAACAGATATTTCATAATTGTCAACCAACTGGTAGTGGCGTCCATAAAATTTTCAAAGGGATGATTCCAATTTTGCATTTGAACTCTGGTTTAAAACCATGTTCAAACCACCATTTTTCTTCAAATGTCCTGTACCAAGTCAGGCATATGGCAGTTAATATCGAATAATCTGTTTCTTTGTATGTTAATGTTTGTTTTTGTAGCAGTTCAGTGTTTCTGTTATTCCGTTGTGTTCCTCTTATAGTTGATGCGTTTCCCACGGTTTTGGTTTGTGACCCGGATTTGTTTCAGTTACTAGTAAATCGATTGATGACTATTGAATAGCGGTATACTATAGTTGCCTTTATTTAATATCTTCATTGTCAGCAGTTACGCACTATCACGACAATCGTGAAAGTAAATCCAAGCTCTGGAATATTGTATCAACTTGGAGATATATACTCCACAAGAAGATGCCACGAAATCGCGTTTCAATTGGGCAAGCGTTTAAATAAAGAGTTTTATTTAATTTTGCGGGCAGTACGTCGACTGAGCATGCAAAGACAAATTTAGGAAATGCAAAACCCTACATTTATACGTCATATAATAAATATTCCGACTTGTTATTGTTTCAGAGGAGTTGAGGCTCAATGAAATCGGTCTCCTCCTTTAATAGTATAGTTATGCAGGTGTTGCTATAACGTTGCTACATAGAAATGAAAAGTTTATAATTGTTTAGTAAGGAGTGTTTTTATGGGTTGATTTATGCTCATCTGTTTTGTCGTAAAACTTTTTCTCAACCAACCCTCATCGTCGATTTCAAGATAAGTGGTAGAGTAAACTATATCTGTTGAGTCTTTTTGTTTAATTTCAATGGAAAATACGAGTCCAACATTGTGACACATTTGGCACTATTCAGCGAGATGACATCATCTATATAGTGGAAAGTAAAGTTTCAAGATAATGGTAGCTTCTTTTCAGTCGTCATCAGAAGCTCTTGCATGAAGTCATTCTCGTATGAAAAATGAACTAGTCATTCAAGCTATTCAGAAAGTCTAGTTGTAACTAGAATCGTTGTGTATTAATGGATTGTTTTCTTCAAAATTATTCTTATTTGATGAATTAATGCATTTAAACAATGAACAACACAATTTAAGCAATCAAGAAGTCAAGTTTTATAATGTGTTTACTGGTTTTTAAATTCTTTTAAATTTCAATTTTCATCAATTTATTTTTTATTTATTTTTGTCTAAATTTTCAATTTATTTTTTATGGTTCACATTAGATAAATAAAAGGTCTTTTCACTACATCAATATTTATAATGAAGCTACAAATCAAATAATTAGAAAAGTCCAAAGATGTTTATTTCAGTCTGGTAGTTACAATGCAGATTGCAATCTCTTAGTTTCGCCCCCTTTATTTCAAGCAATAGTATGATTCGCACACATATTTTTTTACTTTAAATTTTTCAGATTCTTAAGAATTTGTTTATTAAATCTTATATTGACCACATACAATGTTTAAATAGGAAGAAATGCTTAAAAGCTGTTTTTTTCGCAGATGGCGGTATTTTGGGCAACTGCATGAGTTGTTATGATTTGCTGTTTGGTTAGAAGTAAGCATAATTTTAGGAAATTTATGATGTCAAAAACTTCTTTGATAGTTATTACAAGGTTTTACTTAGTTTTAAGTGATTAGCAGTTGCATCAGAAAGAAAAAATTGGGTTTTCACACATTTTGTTAACTTTTACTCGAATTTCAGGAAACATATGCTGTCTATCAAAAACACGTTTTAAATATTTTAAAATGCATTTAATTAATGACCGTTAATCTCTCTGCTAAAAGTTTAAATGGTTTGCATATGTGAATTTAGTATATAAAAGTCATATTATGCAATCAAGCTGAAATCTTAGAAAATATGCACTTATTGGTCCTTGGCCTTTGATCTTGATTTGACGGAAATTGCACCGTACGATTTTTTTACGACCGGGCAAAACAGATAGTACAGATGTGTAGCTTTCAAATGATATATAATTTAGCCGTGTGTTAGGTGGGTGCATTAAAAATTAAATTTTATGGTTAAAGTCACTCGCCTATCTTATTCGGTAAATAAATTGTGTCTGAAAAACCTCAAATTAAGGGACATAACTTATTAAAATCTATGAATTAAGAAACAAATTGTATAGACTGCAATGTAAATAGCAAGTTCATAGGATATAACTAACAAGTACAATAAACAGCAAAACTTATTTTAAGCTCACCTGGCGTCCATCGTCCGTCGTCGTCGTTGTCTGTTAACGTTTACAAAAATCTTCTCCTCTGAAGCTACTGGGCCAAATGTTACCAAACTTGGCCATAATCATCATTAGGTATCTAGTTTTAAAAATGTGTCTGATTACCCTGCCTGCCGTACCAAGATGGCGGACATAGCTAAAAATAGAACATAGTGGTAAAATGCTAGTTTTGTCTATTATTTTGAAAACTGTTATAAATAGAGAAAATCTGACAGGTGCAGAAATGTTCAGAATGTTGAGCTCTACCAATCATCCATATAGTAATAGGAGTTATTGCCCTTAAATGACAAATTTTACCATTTTTTTTCATTTTTGCCTATTATCTAATAGATAGAGAGAAACTTTAAATTGCAAAAATGATCAGCAAGTCAAGTTCTTTAAATAAGTCAACATTGTCGAAATCGTCATTCGATTTCTTATTAGAGTAATTGCCCTTTGATGAAGATTTTTACCAATTTTTGGGGTTTTTGCCTTATATCGTAAAAATTATAATAGATAGATAGAAACTTAAATAAGAAAAATGATCAGCAAGACAAGATCTACAATTAGGACAATATGGAGGAAATTGTCGGACGACTCCTAATTGGAGATATTACCCTTTAATGACGATTTTTAACATTTTTTTGGCGTTTTGCCTCATATGATAAAAATTATAATAGATAGACACTTTAAATCACAAAAATTATCAGCAAGGCAAGATCTACTAACAAGTCAAATTTTACTGATATAGTTAGTAGACTGTCACTCTTTATTGGAGTGATTACCCTAAAATGAGGATTTTTTTTACCCTCTTTTGTGTTTTGAGCAAAAACTAAAGAAGATAGGGAGAAATTAACAGACTAAATGATCAGCAAATATACAAGATTAACAACACAGAGATTTTTGTCATGAATTCTATTCTTGTCTACAATGTTGAAGAGTGTACTTTGTTGAATATGCACATATACCAAGATGAGCTGTGGTTCAGTTCCTTTGGTAAAAATTCTTACGGAAAATTTTTCAATAACTAAAACAAATTTTTATAGTCTATTGTGTTCAAGAGTCAAAATTCTAGTGTTGAACTTTACAAAAATGTTCATGAATATGCAAATCTATATCCTAAAAGATGATTTCTGATATAGGAAAAAAGGAAACACCATTAAAATCTGCATAGTTATTTCAGATAAGTATTTGCCTTGCTTTTAAAAATTGTCTTCATGATCATCAGTTACTATAGTTATAGGATTGCATGTTTCATCTTTCATTGGGCAAAGTCAAGTTTTTATGAATAGCTCATTTTCACTGCTAGCATAAGAAATGATTGTAAGGGACATGTATGTCTAACAGGCTTAGTCTATCCAATGCTTCATTTTCATTGAAAAACTTTTAAAAACTTTTCATAAGATCAGTTTCTTAGTTAATATAAATAAAAAGTAGACTGACTTTATTAGGTCTTTTAATCATTGTAAGGTGCACATGTATGTCTGTCGGGATTCATCTGAGCATGACCTCATTTTATTGGTTCATTAACCAATGTAAAACTGTGATACATGTAGTAAGACCTTGAACACTAAAACTTCAACACATAGTTCAGTCATAATCAGCAAGCAGGTGAGACATTTCAGTGTGTCTTTTATTGTATACAGCAAAACCAGTAAAAATCAATTCCTTGGGGACTGACAATGAAAGTTTTGTTTAGATTAGACAGTAGTTTTGTATACACACACTAAATTACTATAGAATATCTTTAGCATGATAATAACGCTTTACGAATTTGGTGTGACAGAAGCGTGTTGCAGATTAACCTTCAACACCCAAACTCAAAATTGTGAAAGCCAAAGATGTATAAATACTTGATTACTTGATGAACTATATAAACAAATGAGACCTAACAAGAATCTTTGTCTGATGAATTTGGAACCTTACTTAATTTCTAACTTTGTCAACAAAGAATTAAAAGAAGGGTATTTAAGAAAACTGTCTGAATCCTAAAGGTTTGTGTTTTAAATATTTATTTACAAACACATGCATTGATTTTATTTTCCAGCTTGTTTTTAATAGTTGGAGGAAAAAGCTTGAGGAAAAACCAGATGATTCTGAACTTATAAATAAACTGATACAAGAGATTATAAGGTAATCATAAATAATCATTGTAGTCATACTGTTCTCAGAGAATCAAACTTTAAAGAACAAGGCTTGATCAGAGTATATCATTTATAGAATAGAGGTAATGATACTGTGTTTATTTATGAGCACTGTAATTATGAAATACCTGCCAAGAATAATGTTTATATAGACATGAGTTTTACTGTATGGCCATCTCACCCAATCACTTATCAAGTGTGAAGGTTGACACCTAATTACAATGGTGTGACATTGATCATGCTTGAGCATCTGGCTACTATAGGTGTTGCTGGGCCAAAAAATTTAATGCATAATCTGAGAAAAAGCTAGGCTTCAAAATATCAATGAAAAGTTATAAAACTGGCACAGAAAACATCATAAATCTTTGTCTATGTTATGATAAAACTGAAGAAGAAATTGTTGTGTTATTTTCTTTGCAGAAAAATTTGTAGTTTTTATGCTGTTCAATTACCAGCCAAAGGGGAAAGTCTACAGTCATGTGCTAATTTATCTCTTAAAACAATATTGTCATTACTTGTAGATCTGACAGTCTGGAATCAATAGAAGGGAGAAAACAAAGAATATAAGAGTTCATGTTTGTAAGATTTAATTCAGTTTTACTTTTAGATAGTCTCAGTCATTAAAGCAACAGATATTATTTTTTTAACATAATAGTAATGATCTTAATGATTTGTTAAAATGCTTTTTTATTGCTTTTTTCTTTATTTTAAGATCTAATGAGCACCCATTAACACTGAAGATGAAGGCACTACAGAAAAAACTATATGATAAGTTACAACACATTGTCAATGAGAAAATTAATATTGTTGATCAAATTAAAGTTCCATTGTCAGAGTCATTGTATCCTGCACATCACTGGGACAAAAGCAAACAACAGGATAACAGTAGCAAAGACTCCAAAGGTACCAGTTATTTGAGAAGTGAATGTGAAAGTAGAACTGATGATGGAAATGACAGTACAGATGATAAATTCCAAAGTGAAAATAAAACTGACAGTGAAAGGGAAGTAAATAATGAGAAAATGAAAGATACACATATTTTACAGGAGTTGGACAATGAAAGAGAAAAGTTGCAAGAAGTTAAAGAGGAAAATTTAGATGAAGATGAAAAAAGAGATAAATGGGAACCAGATTATGCCACTGATACAAGCGACATTTCTGAAGTACAAACAATAGTCAAAAAAGATTTGAAAAAAGCAATTGACATGAATGAGAAAGAAAGTGAAAAATTGAGGGATAGTATCAAAGAAACAAAAGGCATTCTTCATCAAATTTCACAAGAATATGACCAGTATAATCAAGATAATATGGATGAACTATTTGATGATGAAAATTCTGATGAAAGTAAGGATGATGCAAAAGATGATGAAAAGTCTGAGAAGAAAAGTATTCAAATAGATGAAGAAGATCAGAATGATTCTGGTAAACCTTTGAAGTCATCTGCATCTTTGTCAGATTTAAAGTCCATAGAGATGAAAATAAAAAATCTAAAAAATGAGGCTTATCAGCGACATATTAAAGCAATATCCCAGGATATTCATATGTACCTGGAGAAGATGTTAGTGCTGTTTACAATCTGTTATGAACAGTTAGATTGTATTGAAGGCAAGGACCAGTGTTATGCTTGTTTGGAGAAATCCATATTTAAACCAGTCTGGAGATATTTATTAGGACTTTTCAGGTAAATTGACTGTCAGTATACTTTCTTCATTGAAAAAAGACAAGTGCCCTTACAATGCATCATGTATAAAGTATAGACAAAATAAAAATTAGTTCAAAAGAAACTCCAAAAGATCTGTCAAAAAATCAACTTTTTTTAAAGGTCAAAATACATGTATCATATGAACAGTGACAACCACTGATGATTTTCCTGGACTTGAACAGGGGTATAAAATTGTGATTGGAATCATCAGATTGTCCTTGATTTTTAGTCAATCTGTCAACAAATTGATTGTAATATGTACAGCTTTTTTTTTTGGCTGGATTGCACAAAGTACAAAACTGGCTCATAGCTGGGCAAATGCAGGCTGACGAGGAAAGGACGATACCTGCTTTGAGCAATTAACTCCTTGTGTATCTTTGAGCCAAAAGCCATTAAACTTTACAATGCTTGTTTACTCTACTTTTTGTACACATTTGGAGAAGTGGACAATAGGTTTCCTTAGATTTTTTAATTTGACGTCTCTCATCCTTAGATTTGATATGCTTTGAAATTATGTTTTGAGAATATACAATTGTAGATTAGCTAATGAACCAAAAGAGTTGACCTTGGCCTATGTGATGACAGAGAGACAGTTGTGTTTACCAGCAGACTGTAGTGTCAAACTAAAGCTTCAGATGACAGATTGTGATGAACCATATAATATTGCAGTGACACATCTAAAAACACTTCCAAATCAGCAAACACTTCTGGATAAACTAGAATGTTTAGGTAAATTCTATGACACATTGAGTTCAATATTGATGTATCTGAAGACACTGTCATATCAATAACAACTTCAGGTTCAACAGTGAATACTGCAACACATTGTATGTAACAGTAAGAAATCAGTTAACACTTGTCATGTATCATAAGCTATTTCCAGTTATTATTCAGGTAAATTCTATGACACATTGAATACAGCATTATTCAGGTAAATTCTATGACACATTGAATACAGCACTATTCAGGTAAATTCTATGACACATTGAATACAGCAGTGACAGATCAGTAAACACGTGCCATGCACAAAAGATTTCTAAACTCCTCAATATTAAACACGAAAAATTCTAAACCAACTAGATTCTAAGAGTATTTGGGTACAATGGCACCAGTCTTCATGCTTGACCACAGGCACACTAGCCAAGGCTTGTCAAATTTCTGTGAGGCCATGCAAAAAGATCATTGGTTTCTCCTAAACCTACAAGGTTTTTTTCCCTCCAGATCAATTCTCTTTTTAACAGATGAAAAAATAAGAGCAAGACTCTTTTTTAAGATAATTATTGATGAGGCTTTAATGGTCTGATAATTCTTGTTTCATTTATCATGTTCATCATTCTTTAAGTTTATTTAAGCTTACATCACAACATAGATCAAGATATAATGTCAAACAAGTTGTTTTTTCAAGAATTCCTTGCTAATTGTTTAAGAAAAGTTTTCTGTAGACCGAAACTGCATGTGCCTTGTTTGATTTTTTCGCAAAAAAATTAAAAAAATTAAAAAGTCTTTCTTGCCTACTGACCCTTTAAAATTTCTTTGTGTTAGGGAAAACCAACATTCAATTTACAATGCCATAAGCAATTTTACTACATGGCGAAAGAATTGATACAAATTTTCCAAAATATGAGTGTCAGGTCTGTAGCTGCAAAAGTTTATCTCGAAGACTGTGACACATAAATTGATTACAGATCTCGAAAGACTTATCTCAACAGACATTTCTATTCAAATCAGCTTGTTTTGTATACACACTTCTAGGTGAACTAGACTGATTAAGTAAATTCTGTGACACATGTTATACAAAATCATAAATACATTTAAAAAACAAAGTTATATAAGCAGACACATCTAGGCTATATCAATACAAATAGTTCAGTTACTGTAATACATCATATACAGCAATGACACTCATTTATGACAAGTTAAACAAACAGATAGTAATGAACTGCAGATGCAGTTATGAGTCCCAGATCAAATAGCTATATATGGATTCTTACATTGGTACCATTGGCTTATCAGATTAATCCAGTCAATATAGTTAAATTATTGAATTCTAAAGTCAGAGACTCAGCAAGGACTTTAAAATTCAATAATTTGACTATCAAGATATGATAAATCTGACAATCCACAAGTAACTATGTAAGAATCTGTTTCTCTAATGATTTCAAATAAATTTCCATTTTTGATAAACGAAAATCCACTTTGAGTGCCTTCCACATTCCTGATTTCTACCTCATATAAATATAATATTGTCAATTTCTCCCACACCTGTTAGCACATTTCAATTCATCCAGAGAGCTGGTAGTTATTATCTTTTAACTTAGCCAATCATATACTGAAATCATTGGCAAACACACGTTGATTATTTATTTTAAACAATGGGTCCAGAAAGGGTTAAATTGCCAATGAATTAGAGAATTACTTTTATTGTTCACTTGTCTTGTATGTTTTTATAATGTTTACTTTCAGTGAAGTGTTCCAGATTAGTGTGTCAGTGTATTGAAGATTATTTCAAAAATCTGAAAATTCCTTCTATGTAAGTTTCCATCTATAGATTTTGAGCTATTTTTCAAATTAAGAAATCAAGTGATGAGATATTTTTATACGACCGCAAAAAAATTTTTGTGGTCGTATATTGGCATGACGTTGGCGTCGTCGTCGTCCGGCTTCGTCCGAAGACACATTGGTTTTCGTACTCTAACTTTAGTTTAAGTGAATGGATCTCTATGAAATTTTATCACAAGGTTCAATACCACCACAAAAGGAAGATTGGGATTGATTTTGGGGGTTATGGTACCAACAGTTAAGGAATTAGGGGCCAAAAGGGGACAAAAAACAAGCATTTTTGTAACTTCAAGACATAACTTGTGTGTTAGTGCATGGATCTCTCTGACATTGTACCACAAGGTTCCATATCACATGGGAATGCTGGGATTGATTTTGGGGGTAATTGCCTCAAAATTTTAGGAATTAGGGGCAAAAAAAAGGGGCAAAAAATAAGCATTTTTCTAGTTTCATGACAATTACTTGTGTGTGAGTGTATGGATCTTTATGAAATTGTACAACAAGGTTCCATATCACATAGGGAAAGCTGGGTTTGAGTTTGGGGGTAATTACCCTAAACGTTTAGGAATTTGGGGCCAAAAAGGGGCAAAAAAACAAGCATTTTTCTAGTTTCCAGACAATAACTTGTGTTCAAGTGTACAGATCTCTCTGAAATGGTACTGCAAGGCACCATACATTGTAACACAAATGGAAGGCTGGGATTGAGTTTTGGGGTGATGAATCATAAGGGGGTTCACAAAAATTTGAAGGGGGATTTTTCCCCCTTTTTTTTCTTTAAAATTTTCCATTTTAAATTGGTTATTTCTGATTTATATATAAAAGCAAATAATAATGATATGGTTTGAATAGGCAAATGAAAAATTTTTAAGTTCTTAGACCACATACATTGTGTGTCAGAAACCTATGCTGTGTCAAATATTTTATCACAATCCAAATTCAGTGCTGTATCAAGCTTGAATGTTGTGTCCATACTTGCCCCAACTGTTCAGAGTTTGACCTCTGCGGTCGTATCAAGCTGCGCCCAGCGGAGCATTTTATTAATGCATTATATTGACAAATAGAACAAATTGGACAAAATATCAAAATGGTGAGTCTGGCAAAGTGGGTCAACTGGGATGAAAGATGGGAAATATGGACTGCCACTTGAGTCATCCATGAGGCTATATTCAAGGGATGCTAATATTCATGGATTTTATGGTTTACAAGGGAAACAAAGAATTTAAAGGGTTAAAGAAATGCTGATTTTAAGTTGCATTGATAGTTCCAATGTACCAGTTGTTAAAACAACAAAATAAAGTATTCTTGAAACAGAAATTTTTAATCTTTAGAAATTAATTATTACGAAAGAAGATGAAATTTTGCTAAATGTATCATTTTGAAATGTCTTCTGTAAACCCTCAATTAGACTGCTCACATGAAAGTATTTGCTGCTAAATCATATGGAAATATTTGTTTAGTGTGTAACTGTCTTATCTAATGGAAATATTGATGGTAGCTCCATGCATGTTTTGAAATTATCTGAGAATTTGACCAGTTATCTACTGTAAAAATATTTTATTGATCAAAGTGTCAAATGTATTTCATATACAAAACAAAAGGATTCATATTAATATACATATGATCTTTAGGATCTTTAGGCATCTTTATGTAAATCCATTTCTAAACTAGTGAACTGATTGTTATACATTTGTGTTTTACAGTGGAGCTGATGATTTGTTACCTATCCTGTGCTACGTTATCATTAAAGCTGGACAACCACAGATCTTATCTGAATGTCTGATACTGGAAGAGTTTATTCATGAAGGGTAATGATCTTTTGCATATTCATGAAGGAAAACAGTGTATCACATATTCATGAAAGGTGCCAATCTGTAGCACATTTATGAAGGGTAACAATGTATTGCATAATCATGAATAGTGACAATTTGCAGCACATTCATGAAGGGTAACAATGTATTGCATAATCATGAATAGTGACAATTTGCAACATACATGAATGGTAACAATTTGCTGCACATTCATGAAGGTTAACAATTTGCAGCACATTCATGAAGGGTAACAATTTATTGCATATTCTTGAAGGATAACAATATTGCATTGAACACTGTCCTTATACTATAAAAAAGTTTCTGTTTCAGTGGAAATGCAGGGTCCATTTATAGCTGACTATGCGGTATGGGTTTTATTCATTGTTGAAGGCCGTATGGTGACCTATTGTTGTTAATTTCTGTGTCATTTGGTCTCTTGTGGAGAGTTGTCTCATTAGTAATCATACCACATTATTTTCTTATTTTTATATTTAAAGATAAAAGAACTTTTGATAGATATCCTTCTTCATAGATGTCCTATCATTAGCCATGAAATTGTTATTAATTCACTGTTACTCTTTCTTCACTTCAGAATTTTGTCTTAAAACACAAACGACAGTACAAAGTATTCATCTATTTAATATCATCAATATTATATAATTTTAAACATTTAGAGGGGCATTAGCTGTCAAATTCATGTTCACCAATTTGACTCAAACTCTTATATTTGATCAATAAGATACTAAAATGCATATCCAAAATACAAAAAGTTTATGATAAACAATCAACAATGCATGGACTCGATAATATATATCAGCATTTTGTATGTATTTTAGTCTAGATGCCATCTCATTAACCATCGAGATGACCTCCAAAGTCTCTGACAGTCATATAACCCGATGTTAACATAAATATAAATATAGATAGCAACCACGTGCAATTGGATTTTTCTAGGTCTGTTTGATTTCATGTTATAGGTTAAAACAATATGTTAATCATCGATTTTACCTGTATCATAATGATTTTTTGTGGATTGAATCAGTCAACGAAATGGTACACCCTTGTTTCACTTTCAATGTTGACATTCTTTTCCTTTAAATAGCTGAACACGCCTATTACATGGCCAGCTTAGTGGTTAAATTGAAGTTCACATGAATGAGAATTCAGATGAGGTCAAATTATTCACTTGCAAGTGAAAAATACATCAGCAATGTTTTTTTCGTGAATGAGAATTCACATTAAGTCAAATTATTCACTTGCAAGTGAAAAATACATCAGCGATGTTTTTAGTTTATTTTGAAAAATTTGGGCCAAACTAAGTGCTTGTAACGAAATGTTATTTCAAAATTCCGCTTTTATTAATACTCGAAACAAAAAGAATCGTTTTTTATATTTTTGTCTAACTTGTAGCTAATGCCCCTTAAAATTGTGCAAGTGCCTCATTTGCTCTTAGTTTTGAGTCTTTTTCATGACAGTAATCGTGAGGTTTATAAATTCCTATATTGTACGATAATTCAGTTTTTGTGGCTTTCCTTTAAATGGCTATGTTAGGCATTGTCTGGCGTCCAGGATTTTTTCTCATTTCCATCTTCTTTGAAACAACTTGTCAAATGTTAACTAAACTTGACAGGAATGATGTTTGGAAAGTCTCATACAAAGGAATCTTCAGTAGGACCTGATCAGATGGAAAAACTAGTTAGAGGCAATCTATGATAATGATGGGACAATTTTCAAAAATCTGAATTTACGTGTTGAAATGTTTAGAAACATTAGGAGATTAATAATAGGAAGACCCTCACCAAACTTTCCCCATTTAATTTTGATCAGATGGCAAACTCTACCTTATGAAAACTGAAATATTCACTATTGGCTTATATCCCAAAAATTCATAAATGTGTTTCAAAAGCTAATTGTTGCATAATTTTGGGGAAATGCCATTTTGGTATCCTTTTGGTGGGCATTTACATACCTTTGAAAAGCCAAAAAATGCCATTTTTTAAAACTTCAGTAAATCTGAAAAGTTATATGCATAGATGCCACACAAATGATCATATCTCCTTTGATGTTCTCATTTGGATATTTTTGCAGTTTTGATATTGATCAAAGTTGCAGATTATACTTTCTAAATGCATAAAATATATTAAACTGACATTTTAGCTAAGGGTTATTCCAGAAAAAAAATGTATGGGGGTGGGGGGGGTTTAGAAGGCAGTTTGTTTCTGCACTTGCCACCCAGACAATTGTAATTGAGAATCATAGTGCATTATAGTGTGAAAAGTTGCTCTGATACCCATCACCCATGTATTATTAATATATATAGTGCCTTCCAACCCTCCATACATTTCTTTCTGGAATAGCCCTTAGTTCAATTTTCCGTACAGGCTATTTATTATAAATAATCAAAACTACTGTTGATTCATTATTATTGATGGATACCAACTTTCGTGGATTTCGAAGGTATAGTTTAACCACGAAATTAAGTGTTCAACTAAGTACAAATTTTTCTACTGGCATATATATATATATTGCAAAACCATGAAAATAAATGAATCCACATTAAATGTTTTATGTTCCTGTCACTTTTTATCAAAATTTACCAAAGTTGCTCACATATGCATGTTTTATTTTCCCTAGGTATATAATGGGCGAAGAAGGATATTGTTTGACATCCATACAGACAGCTGTAGGTTATCTGGTATCCCAGGGAATGGCTGCATAGACTGGAGACCTGCTCATTTATAGCTTTTGGTTGTTATTACCTCCCCTGATAAAGACCTACATATAATTATTAATGTAAAGAAAATATCAGTTTTGGGTTGTATGGCTGTGATATACAGATGCAATGTTGTGTACTGGTAAAAGATTCCACATCATTTGTGTAGTGGAAGTTTGTTTTTTATTTGATTTTGATATCATTTACAAATAAATGTATAGATATGTGCCATTTCTTTAAAAGAACATGAATTATATGTTTGTTATTCATGAACGAGATATTGGAAATAATATTTATTTTCATACTGATGTATTACTAAATAAATTTCACCTGATTAGGCAATGCTTTTAAGAATAGCTATGAAAGAACATAGTGTGTGAGTATTCACCCTAGAATGTTCAGTAATGTTTGAATTATATTAATCAAAGGATCTGAAAAAAAATCACTATATTTTGTTTTCTTGAAAAGAACATCCCTCAATTATCCATTTGTTATATTAAAAGCCATGTGCAGTCAGATGAGATTAAAGCAGTGATGTATATCTGTTACATTTTCACTATTGTGAATGTAAAGTCAATTGTTTTTTTGCATAATAGAATTTGAAAAAAAAATTTCTATTTTGCAAAATCAGGGTTCTCCTAGTATGGGAGAGATGCGAAGCATTTATAATGTATCATGTATAGGTGGTTGGATTTTGTTTGACTTTTTAAAGGACAAATAAATGTCATATGTATCAAATTAAATTTATTTACATCGGTGGTGGTTTAGATAAAATAAGTACCTACAACCACTGCATACATTTTCCTCAATGAACTTTTACTTGCAGTTACTGATGAAATTAGTTAAGTCTTTAGTACACTTTACTAACTCTTCCATAAAATAAATGTTTTTTGTCATGTCTGTTGCTTGAACTTTTTTGTAAAAAGTTGTAGTATCATATTTGATAATAATCTATTGTCTGTGATATTTAAAATGGACTGACTATACTTTAAGTTATAATTTTTTAAGAGACAAGGGGGTGGGTATTAACTTTTGTTAAATTATGCGTTTAGAATAGTCTTATTTTCTTTCAAACAACTTTCAAGAAGGGACATTACTGTGTCCATCCATATGATGTAGATTTTTAAAATTAGTAGCAAACATTTATCATATATCTAGTATCATTAGTAGATATAAGTACACTGTGAAAATAAACTATGTCAATTAATTCTATAAACATATAGAATAAGTATTAGATAAGTGCCATATTTTATAAAAGATTGTGTATTGCATATTTTTACTTGATTTATTGGGAAGTTGGTGCAATACTTATTTGTATTTTATAAAAGATTCAGTCTAAATGACCAGCATTATTTTTGCTTGGTGTTTAATGCCATTTTCAACACTATTGTGCTATTTCGTGGAGGTCAGTTTTTATTGGTGGAGGAAGCCGGAGTGCCTGGAGAGAACCACAACCTTAGGTAGGAAAACTGACAATCCAAGTTAATTAAGATTTGAGTCGAGCGCACATGCCACATGCGGGATTCAAAGTCACAACCTAAGTGTTGATAGGCTAGTGATACAGTATTTGACTACTTAGACCACTTGGCCACCGAAGTCATTTGAGCTCAGTATGTTTATTTCACTTTGCCAGACATTGTAGGAAGTATAGATGATTGATAGGTGATTCCAGATGTGGATGGTTGTGAATTATTTCAAATTCTATTTTAAATTGTGATTTTGCTATTATTTTCATGGGTAGTATGGTTTAGAATACAGGTATCCATTTTTATAGCAGACTTTGCCAGTTCAATATACCTTTATTGTAGGTGTGGATGTTTTGATTTTAAGAGTATCTTCCCTGTTGGTATTACAATGTTAACAAACACATACCACTGTAGTAATTGTCCATATTCTGATTTCATATGTCTTCACCTGAAAGATGCAGTAACAAACATTTTATCACATTTAACACTATTTACTTTACTTGTGATACATGTGATTCTTCTTTCTATATGTTCCAGACCTTTTGTCTCACCTGTAAAAACTACTATTCAGCATAATATATCTTATATAAACACTTACAGGGTCACTTGAATTCATGTTATCATGCACTTGTACTGTATATATTGTATTAAGAGTTATTAATCAGATTTTTATAATACCTAACTCATGGTAATTTGATTTCTTTAGAGACATTTATATTCATACATTGTTAAATTTTCATGTGTAGTTTAAAATGGTTGTGAATAATTCAGTCTGATTAAACTGCAGATATTGTGTCACAGCTTTGCTTACAAGGATCTGACAAGACTCTGTTTTACTTTCTGTTCTGGTAATTATTACATTAGCCTATAAAATTCAAATTTTTGAAGGTGTGTATTAATAAGAGAAAGCCAGAGGATCCTGAAAGTTCTTTAGAACAGAGAGTTTTCAGATCCTTGCAAGCGAAGCTTGGACCCAGATCTGTATTTTAATCCTATAGATGAATAATTGTATGTTAACACTGTATTTGCATAATTAAAGATGCTTGTATGTACATGGCCAGTGTAACAATTTATATGTTTGACAAATGATCCATGGTTGAATTATCAATTCCCATTATATATGTTACCCTGTATTGTCCACTCTTTTAAGTCCAACCCATAGGGAACTATATAATTATATTCCTTCTGCTCGTCACACTTTTAGTTTTCTGCACTTTTTTCTGATATGTCTAAATTTATTGATTAGATATTTGATTTTTACCGGTTTATGTTTTACCTACTACCTTGAAAACTATAGTAGATTGAAAGAAACCTTAAATAGAAAAAATTATCGCCACAGACTAGGTCTACAGTAACATCAAATATGGTCGAAATTGTTAGAATACTCCTTATATGAGTTATAGCCATTTAATGGTAATTTTTACCTATTTTGCAAAATTATATAGCAGATGAAGAAAAACTAAACAGTAAAAATGATCAGTAATATAAGAATGAGAAGATGTGGTAGGATTGCCAATGGACTATCAACCAGAGACCAAATGACATAGATGTAAGCAACTATAAGTTACTGTAGGACCTTCAACAATTAGCAAAACCAATAACGTATAGTCATGTTTAAAAGTCACCGAAATGACAAAAGACCACATCATTCTATATTAGTTTAAATAACTGAAATTATCAATCCACTCCTTATAGGAGGTATTGGCCCTTTAATGATGATTCTTACCCATATTTGCATTTTTAGTACCCTTAGAAAAATTAAAAATTAAATTAAACACAACTGATGAGCTAGACAAGATCTACACATATATTTGTAAATCAACATACCCAAAATTGTCAGTACACTCTTTCAATCCTCAGGTGCCCTTAATGAAAACTGACCCCAAGTGACCTATAGTATTATCTTTTCTTGGTGTCCCTTGTCTGTCATAGATCATCTTTTACAATAATCTTCTGAACCTACTGGGCCAATTGCAACCAAACTGTGCTTTAATCATCGTTGGGGTATCTAGGTTAAAAAAAAACCAGTTGGATTATCCTGCCTATGGCCAACATGGACAACATGGCTAGAAATAGAACATTAGCAGAACAAGATCTACAAACATGTCAAACATGGCAATAATCATCTGTTGAATCCTTATAGGAGTTATTGCCCTTAATTGAAGAATTTTTCAATTTTTAGCTCAGCTGGCTGAAAGGCCAAGTGAGCTTTTCTCATCACTTGGCGTCCGTCGTCCTAGGTTGTCGTCCTTTGTCCTAGGTTGTCGTCGTCTGTCTTCGTTAACTTTTACAAAAATCTTCTCCTCTGAAACTACAGGGCCAAATTTAACTAAACTTGGCCACAATCATTATTGGGATATTTAGTTTAAAAAATGTGTCCGATGACCCCGCCAGCCAACCAAGATGGCCACCATGCCTGAAATAGATAATAGGGGTAAAATGCAAGTTTTGCTTATTATTTTGAAAACCGTTATCAATAGAGAAAATCTGTAATGAGCAAAAATGTTCAAAATGTTGAGCACTACCTATTGTGCATTGATGTCTAAACTGTCAAACGACTTCTTATAGGAGTTATTGTCCTTAAAAGATGAATTTTACCATTTTAAAACATTCTTGCCTATTATCTGAAAAAATTAAATTATTTATTGAACTGCTTAGACCATTCAGTCCTAGTGTTACTGAGATTCATGGATTAATGAAAAGTTTTAGGAAAGTTGATGCAACAAGTCCTTACTATGAATATGATCAATGACAAATGATTTCACTTGATGAATCCTTGACCAGATGGAAATATCATACAGAATGTTATTTCACTGATCATAGAAGTCCCAGTCTCAGAGCAAAGAACACCCTTAAATAAAATGTAGGTTTTCTGTTAAGTCTACCTTTAAAATATAAACTTTGTGTGTGTATAACTTAACCCCAGTGTCAAACTAAAGGTACTGTAAGTTCAAATTTATACATTCTTTTCATTGTATTTGTCTTAATACAATGTATACAGTTTTGTCATTTCTGGGCCTTTTATAGCTAACTATGTGGTATGGATTTTACTCATTGTTGAAGGCCTTACTGTGACCTATAGTTGTTAACTTCTATGTCATTTTGTTTCTGATGGAGCATTGTCTCATTGGCAATCATACCACATCTTATTTTTATATTGAACAATACTATCAATTATATCTTTTTAAAAGCATAAAAATTTGTGAGTGAAAAGACTTATGTTTGTGACCTTGACATTGCAGAAACATTCCAACCTCATTTCCGACACACCGTCTGGGATGGGCGAAATTCATCAAGTATCATTAATTTCCTTAAAGGCATTCAAGAGAGGGACGAAAGATACCAGAGGGACAGTCAAACTCATAGATCGAAAACAAACTGACAATGCCATGGCCAAAAATAAAAAGACAAACAGACAAATAATAGTACAGATGACACAACATAGAAAACTAAAGACTAAGCAACACGAACCCCACCAAAAACTGGGGATGATCTCAGGTACTCCGATAGGGTAAGAAGATCCTGCTCCACATGTGGCAACCGCTGTGTTGCTTATGTTATTACAAACCGGTAAATAGTCTAATTTGGTAGGTGACATTCATGAAAAGGGAAGGGTATTGTAGTTATGTCATAAGGAACATATCCGATATCATCTGTGAAACATTTATTCCATAACGGTCAACCAACTCGTGATGGCGTCCGTTCTGAAGTTCAAAAGTTCTGAACTGGCAAAAAATTGCAAGAATAGCTATGGTAACTCCTATATTACGTCAATTATGGTTCAAATTAGCCACGAGTATTGTGACTTTTTTTTTTTTTTTCAATTCTGCTTTACTTGTGGTTGAATTTATGTTGAAATTCTGTAATATAAAGGTTTTACTACAAGTATCACATAATCTTTCTATAGACCAAATAAAGTGGTTCTATTGCTTATAGTACCTGGTAAACAGACAAAACCACAAAAACTAAACATTGACCAATGAACCATGAAAATTAGGTCACTGTTATATGAACCCTGCCAGACAGACATGTACACCTTGCAATCATTCCATACAACAAATATAGGTAACCTATTGCTTATAGTATCTGATAAACTGACAAAATTACTACTTGACCTATTGCTTATCATATCAGTGAAATAGACCAAACCACAAAAACTGAACATTGTCCAATGAACCATGAAAATGAGGTCAAGGTCAAATTACACCTGCCAGTTGGACATGTACACCTTACACTATGTTGAACCCATCTATCCCATTGAACTTGAGATAAAGGATACAACAAATACAGTTAAGTCTGCTTCATATCTTGAATTGCATCTAAAAATTGACAATGAGGGTCCGTTGAAAACAAAACTTTACGACAAAAGAGATGATTTCAGCTTCCCAATTGTGAACTTTCCATTTCTATATGTAACAATATTCCAGCAGCGCCTGCATACAGAGTATACATCTCCCAGTTGATAAGATATTCCAGGGCTTGTGTTTCCTATCATAATTTCCTTGATAGAGGGTTGCAGCTCACAAAGAAGCTTTTAAACCAAGAGTTCCAAGTGGTGAAGTTGAAGTTGAAATAAAAAAAATGTTCCAATTATCGTAACTACAATCTCTTCCCCATTCCCCTTATGTGACCTACCGAATTAGACACATCACCGGTTTGTACTTACATGAGCAACACGATGGGTGACACATGTGGAGCAGGATCTGCTTACCCTTTCCGGAGCTCCTGAGATCACCCCTATTTTTTGGTGGGGTTCGTGTTGCTCAGTCTTTGGTTTTCTATTTTTTTTGTATACTGTTGTTTGTCTGTCTTTTTCTTTTTAAGCCATGGTGTTGTCAGTTTATTTTTCGACTTGTGAGGTTGAATGTCCCATTGGTATCCATCACCTCTCTTTTACAATCATAACATACATCAAATATAGTAGACCTATTGCTTATAGTATCTGAGATATGGACTTGACCACTAACACTTAACCTTGTTCACTTATCCATGATATGAGGTCGGGGTTAAGTGAAAACTGTGTGACAGACATGAGGACCTTGCAAGGCACACACATACCAAATATAGTTATCCTATTACTCATGATAAAAGAGAAATTAACATTACATAATTTTTTTTTTTTTTCAAGCAGTCACTTAACCATGAAAATGAGGTCAAAGACAATGGCTATATGACGGATGGAATCTTCGTAACATAGGTTATCTGCATACAAGGCATGAAGAATCCAGGTCTTCTACCTTCTGAAATATAAAGCTTTATACAAATAGTTTTCATCACCGCCACCTTTGCCAGATAGTAATACCTATGTCTCGCATACTGTGACTTTCACCGCAGGCAAGACAAAAATCATTACTGTGATAATGTTTTGAAAATTTGATGAAAACTTATGTTAAATTATCCTATGGTTTCAGTTAAAAAGGATTTTCACAAATTTCGTCATAAGTGATGTATTTATGATGTCATGAATGTAGGTATAGTTTGTTAAAAACCTAATATGTCAAAATTTATGGGAGTTTTCTGAAAAATGAACAGTGGAGCCAACCTTTGTCAACAAATATTTTTGCTGAAATATTCTTTATATACCATATTCTTTATTATCAACGAAACTTTCAATGGGTGAGGGGTGGCGCCACAGATGAAATCAGGAAAAAAGTTGGAGAAAAAAGTTACAAATTCATAGAAAAATGGACTTAAATGATATCTATTCCTAATTCAGGGTAACATATTTATGAATATGAAGCATATATACAATATGTCTTATATCCAAAAAAAAAAAATGAATTAAGCAATACATACACTTGAAATTTACTCAAACAATTGAAGGGCTGTTTAATAGGTTACTCACCTGGAGGCTCTACTCCTTTGCTATAAAAGGACATTTCAGGACAATTACTCTAAACTGGGTTGTTCAATTTTACTGAAAATTTCATGGTAGGTAGTTGACCTGCTTATCCGTTTTACTCAGTTAATTTTGCTCTAACTATATTAATTATTGTAAAGAAAGACAAACATGGCAATTTACACCTATGTTAATACTTTCATGCATGCAACAGCAGCCATGTTTTTATGGATCATATCCAAGGATACTATTTTCAATCTAAATTCCCTAATGAACATTCAGATTGAGTTTGCTTACATTTCCAGAACTTCAAGTTGAAACACAATTTGGGCTATGTGAGCTATTATCACATGGTTTCGTCGTCGTTGTCTGTAAGTGTTGTCCATTGTCGTAAACTTAGAATAGCTCATGAACACCAAGCAAAGCCCATAAAATGATACCAGCCCAGGTATTCATCTTAACAAAGTAATTGGCTTGAATTTGCAAACATTCTAACATTATGAATATTCATTCAGAAAAAAATCCTCATTGCCCATCCCCTAGATGATATTTTTTTCATTTTGAAAAAGCCTCTGTTCAAGTTTCAGAACATTCCATGAGGGTTTAAAATAGAAATAGATGTCTAAAAAATGCAATCCCAGACTGTATGTTCATGTTAACTGCAAAGAACTAAGTATTGGTAAAATACTATAAAGTCAAGAAAAAAATCAAACATTATCTCTTATTAAGGTAGATAGGATGTCTTCAGACATCTTGGAATTGTTAAAAAGCAGAACACAAGACTTTTCATTTAGATAAAGAAAATAATGTGTTTTTTCTAATTATAACGACTGATTTAAAATAAAAAGACAGAACTTTTTTGTATCATTCAATTTTTTTAAAACTTTTGTCATATAAGGGGAGATAACTTAAATAACCTTACTTTTATACAGGAATGTGTAAGGAATTTACCGATTTTGTTTTATAGCAAGAAAACAAGTTGGTGACCCGGATATTTCTTTTTACTTTCTGTAAACATATTATAAGAATTATCTTCTCATATTTAATCTTAAAATGCTACTGTTTAGTTTTCTTCCTATCACACAAAATTGTTTTTTCCATGTACAATCTATTCAAAATCTGACAATTTTACACAACCTGTAACTTGAAAAAAGTTCTGTTCCCCACACTTTTTATTATATTTTCGAAAAAAAGCAAGATAAAAAGTTCATTTTGGCAAATTATTGAAAAAGATGCTATTGATTTTAATTCATTTAGACCCCTCATCTACCTTAATCACACAAAAGCTTCTGCCAAAGTTTCATACAATTACAGAATGTTTGACAAAGTTACTGATGTCTAAAATAATGAAGTTTCTAACTTAAAATGTTATTTTTCACAACGATAAACTGTGACATATCTAAAAAAGATGCATTTTTTAACAATTTTAATCATAAGCTTGAAAAATGACATTTGGCTTGATTATGTATGAAGATTACTTTTTCAAATTTTTATGAACAAATCATAGATGAATTTGTTTTAAATTCAATAAATATACAGCACATTAATTGCTGATTTTTTTTCTAAAAGCATGAAAATTTGCAGACAAGACAAAAGTATCTAAGGATCCTTTAAGAATAATACCATATACATTGCAAGGGAGACAAATGGATTTTTTTTTTGCAGTTACAGCTATGTGTAGGTCATATTCCAGTTGTCATTTGCTGAAAGTTTTTAAAATTGGAAGAACAATGTGATGGAAAATTTATCCTCATTACCTTTTGTGATTTGGACAAGAATGCACGTAAGTAATTGCCCTGCTTGTGTAACTGAAGATAATTCTATGTGGAAAGTCTTTCAGACCAATAATGCAGGTTTTAATCAAGGTATAACAGAACATTTACATTATCAATGAACCATGAAAATAAGGTTAATTTAAGACAAACCCTGTCAGATGGATATGTACCCCAGTTTTTGGTGGGGTTCGTGTTGCTCAGCCTTCAGTTTTCTATGTTTTGTTTTTTGTGCTGTTGTTTATAAAAAAGAAGATGTGGTATGATTGCCAATGAGACAACTCTCCACAAGAGACCAAATGACACAGAAAATAACAACTACGGTTGTTCATCATACCCTCAACCACAGAAACCTCTTCCCCCTTCATTTGTCATCTAGACATAAATAAAATATAATATTTAAGACTGTTTTCTCACATAAATTTTATTTTCAAATTCATCTTTATTTTATCATGCATCATGATACAAAATACCTAGCTGCGGAACTGTAGCTCATAGGTCCTTATTTAGATATTTTAATATCATAAGAACCTATGAGCTACGGTTCCGCAGCTACAAAATACCCAGATGAAACCAGACACAATCAGCTTCATCAGGTGTGTATAGATATCAAAGAAATTATAATTAAGTAATAAGCTTTTGGAACCTGCTGTACATTATCTTTACAATTAAAAGGAGGAAAAGGATCTGCATCATTGGTTATGTATCATTATTAAAATATTACAATTATAACAAAATAACTGACATTTCTGAGGATTCTTTTGTATTTCCTGGATACCAGTTCTCAGACTGATTGTTATAGAAAATCATGTCCGTCTTGAGATACATGAATTATATTTTTTAAAAGTGAATTTTTTTGGCTTGATATATAAACTTGAGGCTTTCAATTACTTAATACCAAACTTATAAAAAAAATTATAGATATCAATAAAATATATAAATCCTCAGTTTGTCTCATACTTTAAAAAAAAAGGCAGTTCAAAAATATAACAATTTTTATACAAAGGAAAACTATGGTAAAAACTACAATAAAAAAGAGTTTAAAAATACATGAATCAAATTCATGTTTGAGGTGTACTCAACCTATTTACTGTGTAATTAAAATGAACTAAATATCTTGATATTTGCAAAAATTATTAGATCACCAATGCAAGGAAATAGTTAACTGCATTCAACTCCTCATTTTTAACCCTAAGCTGTTTTATTATGTATGCAGTTTCTTTTCTAATCAATGTTAATTTTGTACTTTTTTCCTAGGAAGGGGATAACAGTACCAAGTTATTTGAAAGTCTGATTTATCTATTAGGAAATATGTTATCGTGAGCAAGGTTGTCATCTGTTTGCTTAGCTATCTACAACTTTCAGCCACAATTAAAGTATTAAATGGACTTTTTCTTAACTTTCAAATAATCTTCAGTATCTGACGACATTGTGTACCATTTTTTTCACTTTTTAAGATTCTCCAATTGAAGAATGGATTTTTTTCATGTATTACATCTTATTAACCTGAAGGATAGGATGGTTCAGCTGATATCAACATAGTTTAGTTAGAGCAGATTCTGAACTTACATCCATAAATCTTGCAATTTTGTCAATCTTCAAGGACTGCATGCATCAATAGTTAAATTCATTACTCATTACGTAAATAAATATCTTGTATTGCATGTATAAACAAAATCTAAATTTTCCCCGTAAATTATATTAAGGCTTGGTATAATAAGATTTGATAATAAAAACAAATAAAATTATATAAAAACCACTAAAATAATATAAAATCAGATAAAACACAAATCTTGTTATAGCAAAACCTTATAAAGTTTACTTAAAAGATACAGTGGTAATATATTAAAGTCTTGAAGCAGAATTTATTCTAAATTCTTGTTAAATGTTATGAAAATTTTGTCATAATGAGATCCAACTATTAAAAGCAAGATTAAAAACAAACCAACCTATCCTTCACATGACGAAATTTTGGTGAGAAGTTAATTATTCCTTCCCAACTTAATCAAAATATTCAAAAGGTCCATTCATTTCAATTGGGAACCCCCAAATTTCATAATAAAATAAAAAACACACTGCCATTAGTTAAAGAAGATAAACTGAAAGTTTCAAAGAAAACCTTCCAATATAAGCTGTGGATGAGAGATTATGACAGACAAACAGACAGACAAATCTTCTTCAACAGCCCATTTCATGCTCGCCTCGCGTGCAGAAGGTCATGGAATATGATCCCCAGCTGGTTCAAACCGAAGAATTAATAATTGGTATTTCATGATCCTCTGCTATATATAAGCATGCAGCATTTAGGAGTAAGAGCAAAGACTGGTTCCTGATTAATCTTGGATGGGTAAATAATTCTTAAGAAGTTGAGTACAATACTCAAAAAATAAACCTTAAAATATTCCTCAAAATATAAATAACGATGAATGAGAAAAAACATAAAAAAACAATCTCATAAAAATATAAAAATATAACAAACTGTAAAAATTGTGTAATCATTTTCACTTGAGTGGCCTACGATGCTGAATAATGCATTTATAATATATAAACAAAACCAATAAATAAAACTGACAGCCATTAATTTGTATAAATGTACAGAAAGTGGAGTAAAACCAGACCAACTAACCAAACATTTTTATTTGTAGTCATTAAAAATGCATAAACTTAATCTCAGTATTTAAATTGTTTAATAGGATTTTTTTTATATTCCCTTTAGTTTTTGGCCATCAAAGTCCTACTTGATTGGTTTCTAACCTGCAAAATTCATTTCAAAAAGCACTTGTAAGACTTGCACATACATAACTTCAAAAATACATGTTAACCAATGTAAGTCTAATGGGTACTTTGTGAAATCATATAGCATACCTTTGGGACCCCTCAAATAACAATAATTTCACTGTTGTGAAATATTCCTAACAATTTTTTATGCTTAGTTACAAACTCAACTAAAAATAACAAAAAGTTTGAAAAGATATATATATCTATTAACAATAGGGAAACCAAAAAATAAATTTCAATAAAATAACATAAATTTTTTTTTTTTTTTTTTTTTTTTTTAGATTCTCCATTCTTTACCTACTGGAAGTGTTAAAGACTAGAGTCACTAAGCACTGACCATTATCAATATATTTCACTTCACTTTCAAAGTAGGAATTAAATCTGGTCACAGGCAAAAAAAAAAAAAAAAAAATAATGAATAAGATCTGAGCTATGAACTCATCATTACAAAACTACATACCAAAAACCAGTTCATTAACCAACAACTTCAAATCTTGTTGAAAATGAAGAATCTTTACATATTTTTTTTTTTTTTTTTTTTGTAAAAAATCATAAACATTTTCTCAAACTGTAAACAGTGAAACATACACAAAAATTGTCTGAATTACATTCTTTACTGTTACAGTTATATCACACAATCATTTTATGCAGCCACAGTTACCTGAAAAAAAATATACATATATTAAGCACATGTCAAAAATATATGGAAACAATATTTAATGCAAAAGAATAATTAATAAGGCATACCAATTATAATGCATACAACATTTCTTTTACTTTGTTTTAAAGTGATTTGTTGACAAAGTTTAAACTACCAGTCTTTATAGCAAAAAAGGATGAACAACAAGTCATTGGTAGATGTCTGATATATTTGTTTTTCCTTCATTGTTTTATCATAAATTAGGCTGTTGGTTTTCTCATTTGAATTGTGTCATATTTTGTCATGATGGGGACTTTTATTATAGGTTTTACTCAATGTTGGAGGCATCAGATGACCTTAAGTTGCTAACATCCACATCAGAAGTTCTCTGATTGATAAATGTCTCATTAGCAATCATACCACATCTCTTTATTTGTATATATGGAGACAATTTTAGATAACAGATAAGATTTCCTAAATTATAATTTTTGACATCTTGATACCTCCTTTGAGATAATATATTCAATTATAACTAAAGAAAACATTATAATGTAAGATCTGCATCTGTGCATCATAAAAAATCTTGGGTATTAAAATGCTCTTTGAATTCATAAATCTTGTATTGGTTCTTACCATAAAAGTCAGCTCCAATGGCCATTCCCAGCCTCAATCCTAAGACAAGCTGTGATGCTTATCTGAAATATGAAATGCTAAGTCATTAAAAACTGTTTGAAAGGATCATTGTTGGTATACTCTGGAACTTATAAATAAATGTATTAGTCCTAGGTATACTATATGTATATTAAATAGAAATAATCTATAAAGGTAATATAGATGTTGAACATATGGATAAGACAGCAATCCAGCAACCCCACAAACTTTTGCATAACATCAGATCGACCTTAAATTTACTCATATATTGGTACTGATAAAAGAAAAAGGACTTCTGACCACTCTTATAAACCTTCAAACCTATAGCACATAATATTTTCAAATTATTTTTATAATACATTTTATTTCTTTTTCAAAACAAGAATAACTTACTGGTGCCTACCTATGTATAAGCTGTACAAGACCACCAAGTCTTATTCCCAAACCATGAAAACATATTGTCACAGATAGTACCTAAAAAGAATTGAAAATTGACACATTATATATCTTACAAATCCATTTGTCCATCTACCTAAAATTTATTAAATTTTGTTCTTATTTCTTACTACATGTACACAATGGTATATCATAAACACCTCTTTCATAAAATTAATATAAAAGATGGAAAACAAAAAAATAAGTCAAAGGTTTATGATTTGAATTTCAACTGCACAAAAATCATCTACATATTTTACAATGAGTTATCTCCCATTGAATTAAAGAATCTTGCTGTTAATTTTACTTGTCTCCCCTTGAAGTTTTATTCCTATTTTGATGTTTTAATAGAAAATCTTGTTCATGTACATGGCAACTTAAAATATTAAACGATGTAATCTAATTCTTCAATGGTGTTTTGCATTTAGATATGGATGCTGTTTGTTGTCTTAATACGCACTGTTCATCAAACTTTTTTAGAGAATGTATTATAGAAATTGTTTGGCTTAAATAAACTTGCCTTATTATTTTTCATGTTAATGCCTCAGACTTGGTTTAAGATTTAATTGACCATCTTCCTTAGAGCTGTTCTGACTGCCAAGGTGGCTGTCCTCATCTAATTGTTGATGTAATTTGTCCATTTTTTTTTTTAGAAATAATGATATACCAGGGTAAATATATTATATATAAAAAAATCAGATGCACTTTCAGCTAATTTTTAAAAAAATTCAACAAATAATTTTTAGTTAGCCTTGATTTCTCCCAACCCACATATCTATTACTTAGAGCTCTGCTTACATTTTTTTTTCATTACAAAGCTCTAAATAATAGTCAATATTAGCTAGTATACATCTGATATGATTTTTTATTATATAAACATAAATATCCAAGTAAAATAAAAGCTAACACAGAAGGAGATTCAAGAATGAGGAGTTAAACAGGGGGATAATAAATTCCTCCCTTTGACCTAAATTTCACCCTGTTAGGACTCCACATCATTGCTATATTTAACAAAATTACAAAAAATAATATAATTAAAATTGAAAAATAATTTAATGACAAAAAACAACACATCTTAATAACATTTCTATTACATCAATTTTCACCTTCGGGCCTTGATGGCAGAGAGTTGAAACCCAGCATGTGGAAGGTGCGTTCTACTAAAATTTTTATCGACTAAGATTGTCTTTCCTGCCTAAATGTGGTGGTTCTCTCTCGTTACTCTGACTTAAACCAATAAAAAAAAATGGTCACCAGCTTTTTAGCTAAAAATAACAAAAAGTTTGAAAAAATATGTATCTAAACCATTCAGGAAACTCAAAAAAAAACATTTCAATAAAAATAACATTTTTTCTCTTTCTTCATTTCTCTTTTTTTCATTTTTTTTTTTTTTTTTTAGATTTTCCATTCTTAACCTACTGGAAGTGTATTGACTAGACATGGACCATTATTAAGATGTCTTTAGTAGGTCAACAAGTAAAATTGTAAAATTGGTCCATTTTACTTCATTTTCAAAGGACAAATTTAGTCTAGTCACAGGGTAAAATAATAATGGTACGATCTGAACTATTAACTCATCTTTACAAAACTACATACCAAAAACCAGTTCATTATCCATAAGCATGACACAATAATTGTCAAGACAATAATGGACATGAGTAGAGATACCAGAATATAGCCATGGGTTATAATGGAAAAAAGATAGAGGCATTTTAAAATGTCAAATACAAATTAACCTACAACTTCCAATCTTGTTAAAAATGGAGAATCTTTACATGTTTATTTTTTTTTTCTTTTGGTAAAAAATTATAAACAATTAATTGCTCAAAAATACACAAAAATTGTCTGAATTACATTCTTTACTGTTACAGTTATATCACACAATCATTTTATGCAGCCACAGTTACCTGAAAAAAAATATACATATATTAAACATATGTCAAAAAGAAATTGAAACAATATTTAATGCAAAAGAATAATTAATAAGGCATAACAATTATAATGCATACATTTCTTTTACTTTGTTTTAAAGTGATTTGTTGACAAAGTTTAAACTGCCAGTCTTTATAGCAAAAAAGGATGAAATACACTTAGTTGGTTAATATCTGACATATTTGTTTCTCCTTCATTGTTTTATCATAAATCAGGCTGTTGGTTTTCTCATTTGAATTGTGTCATATTTTGTCATGATGGGGACTTTTATTATAGGTTTTACTCAATGTTGGAGGCCTCAGATGACCTTAAGTTGCTTACATCCATGTCATTTGTTCTTTGGTTGATAATTGTCTCGTTAGCAATCATACCACATCTCTTTATTTGTATATATGGAGACAATTTTAGATAACAGATAACATTTCCTAAATTATAATTTTTGACATCTTGATACCTCCTTAATGAGATTATATATTCAATTATAACTAAAGAAAACATTATAATGTAAGATCTACATCTGTGCATCATAAAAATCTTGGGTATTAAAATGCTCTTTGAATTCATAAATCTTGTATTGGTTCTTACCAAAAAAGTCAGCTCCAATGGCCATTCCCAGCCTCAATCCTAAGACAAGCTGTGATGCTTATCTGAAATATGAAATGCTAAGTCATTAAAAACTGTTTGAAAGGATCATTGTTGGTATACTCTGGAACTTATAAATAAATGTATTAGTCCTAGGTATACTATATGTATATTAAATAGAAATAATCTATAAAGGTAATATAGATGTTGAACATATGGATAAGACAGCAATCCAGCAACCCCACAAACTTTTGCATAACATCAGATCGACCTTAAATTTACTCATATAATGGTACTGATAAAAGAAAAAGGACTTCTGACCACTCTTATAAACCTTCAAACCTAGAGCACATAATATTTTCAAATTATTTTTATAATACATTTTATTTCTTTTTCAAAACAAGAATAACTTACTGGTGCCCACCTATGTATAAGCTGTACAAGACCACCAAGTCTTATTCCCAAACCATGAAAACATATTGTCACAGATAGTACCTAAAAAGAATTGAAAATTGACACATTATATATCTTACAAATCCATTTGTCCGTCTACCTAAAATTTATTAAATTTTGTTCTTATTTCTTACTACATGTACACAATGGTATATCATAAACACCTCTTTCATAAAATTAATATAAAAGATGGAAAACAAAAAATAAGTCAAAGGTTTATGATTTGAATTTCAACTGCACAAAAATCATCTACATATTTTACAATGAGTTATCTCCCATTGAATTAAAGAATCTTGCTGTTAATTTTACTTGTCTCCCCTTGAAGTTTTATTCCTATTTTGATGTTTTAATAGAAAATCTTGTTCATGTACATGGTAACTTAAAATATTAAACGATGTAATCTAATTCTTCAATGGTGTTTTGCATTTAGATGATATGGATGCTGTTTGTTGTCTTAATATGCACTGTTCATCAAACTTTTTTAGAGAATGTATTATAGAAATTGTTTGGCTTAAATAAACTTGCCTTATTATTTTTCATGTTAATGCCTCAGACTTGGTTGAAGATTTAATTGACCATCTTCCTTAGAGCTGTTCTGACTGCCAAGGTGGCTGTCCTCATCTAATTGTTGATCTATTTTTTGTCCATTTTTTTTTAGAAATAATGATATACCAGGGTAAATATATTATGTATAAAAAAATCAGATGCACTTTCAGCTAATTTTTTAAAAAATTTCAACAAATAATTTTTAGTTAGCCTTGATTTCTCCCAACCCACATATCTATTACTTAGAGCTCTGCTTACATTTTTTTTTCATTACAAAGCTCTAAATAATAGTCAATATTAGCTAGTATACACCTGATTTTTTTTTATATAAACATAAATATCCAAGTAAAATAAAAGCTAACACAGAAGGAGATTCAAGAATGAGGAGTTAAACTGGGGGATAATAAATTCCTCCCTTTGACCTAAATTTCACCCTGTTAGGACTCAACATCATTGCTATATTTAACAAAATTACAAAAAATAATATAATAAAAATTGAAAAATAATTTAATGACAAAAAACAACACATCTTAATAACATTTCTATTACATCAATTTTCACCTTCGGGCCTTGATGGCAGAGAGTTGAAACCCAGCATGTGGAAGGTGCGTTCTACTAAAATTTTTATCGACTAAGATTGTCTTTCCTGCCTAAATGTGGTGGTTCTCTCTCGTTACTCTGACTTAAACCAATAAAAAAAAATGGTCACCAGCTTTTTAGCTAAAAATAACAAAAAGTTTGAAAAAATAAATAACTTAACCATTCAAGAAACTCAAAAAAAAACATTTCAATAAAAATAACATTTTTTCTCTTTCTTCATTTCTCTTTTTTTCATTTTTTTTTTTTTAGATTTTCCATTCTTAACCTACTGGAAGTGTATTGACTAGACATGGACCATTATTAAGATGTCTTTAGTAGGTCAACAAGTAAAATTGTAAAATTGGTCCATTTTACTTCATTTTCAAAGGACAAATTTAGTCTAGTCACAGGGTAAAATAATAATGGTACGATCTGAACTATTAACTCATCTTTACAAAACTACATACCAAAAACCAGTTCATTATCCATAAGCATGACACAATAATTGTCAAGACAATAATGGACATGAGTAGAGATACCAGAATATAGCCATGGGTTATAATGGAAAAAAGATAGAGGCATTTTAAAATGTCAAATACAAATTAACCTACAACTTCCAATCTTGTTAAAATGGAGAATCTTTACATGTTTATTTTTTTTTTCTTTTGGTAAAAAATTATAAACAATTGCTCAAAAATACACAAAAATTGTGTGAATTACATTCTTTACTGTTACAGTTATATCACACAATCATTTTATGCAGCCACAGTTACCTGAAAAAAAATATACATATATTAAACATATGTCAAAAAGAAATTGAAACAATATTTAATGCAAAAGAATAATTAATAAGGCATAACAATTATAATGCATACATTTCTTTTACTTTGTTTTAAAGTGATTTGTTGACAAAGTTTAAACTGCCAGTCTTTATAGCAAAAAAGGATGAAATACACTTAGTTGGTTAATGTCTGACATATTTGTTTCTCCTTCATTGTTTTATCATAAATCAGGCTGTTGGTTTTCTCATTTGAATTGTGTCATATTTTGTCATGATGGGGACTTTTATTATAGGTTTTACTCAATGTTGGAGGCCTCAGATGACCTTAAGTTGCTTACATCCATGTCATTTGTTCTTTGGTTGATAATTGTCTCGTTAGCAATCATACCACATCTCTTTATTTGTATATATGGAGACAATTTTAGATAACAGATAACATTTCCTAAATTATAATTTTTGACATCTTGATACCTCCTTAATGAGATTATATATTCAATTATAACTAAAGAAAACATTATAATGTAAGATCTACATCTGTGCATCATAAAAATCTTGGGTATTAAAATGCTCTTTGAATTCATAAATCTTGTATTGGTTCTTACCAAAAAAGTCAGCTCCAATGGCCATTCCCAGCCTCAATCCTAAGACAAGCTGTGATGCTTATCTGAAATATGAAATGCTAAGTCATTAAAAACTGTTTGAAAGGATCATTGTTGGTATACTCTGGAACTTATAAATAAATGTATTAGTCCTAGGTATACTATATGTATATTAAATAGAAATAATCTATAAAGGTAATATAGATGTTGAACATATAGATAAGACAGCAATCCAGCAACCCCACAAAATTTTGCATATCAGATCCTTAAATTTACTCATATAATGGTACTGATAAAAGAAAGAGGACTTCTGACCAAACTCGTATAAACCTTCAAACCTAGAGCACATGATATTTCCAAATAACTTTTATAATCAATTTATTTTTTTCAAACAGGAATAACATACTGGTACCTACCTACATATTAGCTGTATGAGACCACCAAGTCATTCCCATACCATGAAAAGATGTCACAGAAATAACCTAAAAAGAATCGAAAATTGATACATTATATATCTTACAAATCCATTTCTCTGTCCATCTAAAATTTTCTAAATTTTGTTCTGATTTCTTTAATACTACATGTACACAATGGTATAACATAAACACATCTTTTGTAAAGTTATTATAAAAGATGGAAAACAAAAAATAATTCAAAGGTTTATGATTTGAATTTCAACTGCACATAAATCGACATATTTTACAGAGTTACCTCCCATTGAATGAAAGAATCTTGCTGTTAATTGTGCTAGTCTCCCCCTAGTTTTATTCTTATTTCAAGACCTACTCGTTTTAATAGAAAATCTAGTTCCAGTACCTGGTAACTTAAAATATTAAACTGATAAACTAATTCTTCAATGGTGTTTTGCATGCAGATGATAAAGGTGCTGTTTGTTGTTTTAATATGCAGTGTTTATAAAAAATCACTAGAAAATGTATAGAAATTGTTTTGCTTAAATAAACTTGCCTTATCATTTTTCATGGTAATGCCTCAGACATGGTTGAAGATTCATTTAATATGTATATCATCTTCCGTGGAGCTGCTCTTCTGGCTGCCTAGGTGGCTGTTCTCATCAAATTGTTGATCTTTTTTTTTGTCTGTTTGTTTTTAGAAATAAAAGTTATATTTATAAAAAAAAATATCAGATGCACTTTCAACTAATATCCTTTTTGAAAAATTTCACCAAATGATTTTAAGTAACCCTTGATCTCTCCCACCCAGATATTTATTATCTAGAGATCTTCTGACATTTTTTTTTCATTACAGAGCTCTAAATAATAGTCAATATTAGCTAGTATACATCTGATATTACAAAAGTTGTACAAATGTAAATATCCAAGTAAAATAAAAGCTAACACTGAGGGGGTTTCAAGAATGAGGAGTTAAACAGGGGTATACTAAATTACCTCCCTTTGACCTTAATTTCACCCTGTTAGGACTCCATATTATTACTATATTTAACAAAAATACAAAAAAATAGTATCAAAATCAAAAATAATTTAATAACAAAAAACCAACACATTTTAATAACTTATCTATTACATCAATTTTCACCTACAGCCCTTTGTGGCAGAGAGTTCAAACCCAGCAAATGGTAGGTGCATTTGACTCAAATCTTAATTGACTAGGATTGGCAGTTTTCCTGCCTAAATTTGGTGGTTCCCTCTTGTTACTCCGATTTCAACCAATAAAACAAAATGGTCACCAAATTATAACAAATTGGGCTGAAAGTGGCGTTTCACACCAAAAATCAATCAAACAATTTTTGTTCACCAAGATGTTCCTTTACTATGCTTTTAGTGAAATAATCTTATTTTTTTTAGCTAAAAATACAAAAAGTTAGAAAAAAATATATATCTAACAATGCAGGAAACCCAAAAAATACATTTTAATAAAAATTACATTTTTTTTTCTTTTTCATTTCTTCTTTTCTTTTTTTTTATATAGATTTTCCATTCTTAACCTACTGGAAGTGTTTGAAATTCAAGTTAACTACAATTTCCAATCATGTTGAAAATGGAGAATCTTTACAATTTTTGTTTTTTTTTTTTTTTTTTTTTTTTTGTAAAAATTCTCAAACATACACAAAAATTGTCTGAATTACATTCTTTACTGTTACAGTTATATCACACAATCATTTTATGCAGCCACAGTAAAAGTTACCTGAAAAAGAAATAGACATTCTTAAACCTATCTGTCAAAACTATTTGAAAATTGAAACAATATTTAATGCAAACGAATAATTAACTAGGCATTAAATGAGGGTAGAAATGCCCTTTACCATCAGGCGTCAAACAGTCATTTTCAGCTACTGTTAGCGTCAAATTGGTTAAAACTTTATCATTATTCGTCAAACAATCATTATCCTGATTTGTCAGAGGTCTCAAATAATTATCCGTTACCATTATTTTTGGAAAGAATTTAAATTGAGTAAAAACAGACAATTTTTTATCGTCATAAAGAAAATGTACATTTTATTGTCATGCACCAAAAATTATCGTTGTCATTTGGCAAGATTTTTTTACCAATATTCGTCATGAAATTACCCCCATTACTACCCTCTTACAATTATGATGCATATAATATTTCTTTTACTTTGTTTTAAAGCGATTTGTTGTCATAATTTCTAACTACCAATCTTTATAGCAAAAAAGGATGAACAAGTGAAACTGCAAGCTACTGCTCACTGATGATACCCCTGCCGCAATTGGATAATTTTAATAGTGTAAAAATATGTAAGTGTTAGGTAAACAGGAAGTTGTTGAATGATGAATCTGAAAACGCATCACACAGTATAGCTGACTAATATAAACCCTGGAACCAAATTTCAGAAATCCTTGTATTGTAGTTCCTGAGAAAAATGTGACGAAAATTTTCAACTTGGCTATCATGTGTAAAATGATACAAGTGTTCGGTAAACAGGAAGTTGTTGTGATGAATCTGAAAACGCATCACATGATATAGCTGACTTATATAAACCCTGAAACCAAATTTCAGAAATCCTTGTAATGTAGTTCCTGAGAAAGATGCGATGAAAAATGTTCATGGGACGGTAGAACGGACTGAAGGACTGACGGATGGACAGACGGACAGACAAAGGTAAAACAGTATATCCCCACTTTTTTAAAGGGGGGTATAAAAACAAGTCATTGGTTTATGTCTGACATATTTTTTTCCTTCATTATTTTAACATAAATCAGGCTGTTGGTTTTCTCATTTGAATTATTTCATGTGGTGGACTTTAATAGTTAACTGTATGGTTTAGATTTTACTCATTGTTGAAGGCCATGCGGTGACCTTTTGTTGCTTACATCCACGTCATTTGGTCTGTGTTTGATAAATGTCTCATTGGCAATCATACCACATCTCCTTCATTTTAGAAATATATACAATTATAAACTTGAGAAAACATTAAAATGTAAGATCTACATCTGTGCTTTATAAAAATTTAGGGATTTACATGCTCATGGATGAATAGTTCATAAACCTAAGCATTGGTTCTTACCATAAAAGTCATCTCCAATGGCCATTCCCAGCCTCAATCCTTACGGACAAGCTGTGATGCTAACCTGAAATATAAATTGCTTAGTCATTCAAAATTGTTCAAAAGGATCATTGTTGGTTTACTGTTTGTATGTATAATTATCATAAGGAAAATGGGTTATATAAATAAAATAGATGTTGAGAATATATCAATTAGACAGCAATAAAACAACCCAACACAATTTTACATAATTCAGATCCTTTAATTTACTCATATAATGGTACTGATGACTTCTGACCAAACACTTATAAACATTCAAGCCTAGAGCAGTCAGGATTTTACTTCATCAAAATTATCTCCCCATTACGCCACCTAAATTTTTCAATCATAAAATTGGAAGCCAATGTAGTGATGACACGCTGTCAATTTAGCTCTTGAAAACCCATAAATTTATCCACATAGTATCATAAGATCCATATATGATAGTTGTATCTTAGAAGACATATGAATCTACTAACTATTTAGCATCCTTTAAAGTACTTTAAGGCCTTTGGTCAACGTAAAACTGATTGGTTGTCATGGTGAATTTTCAAAAGCTCAAAAACACTAAAAAAATTCCAATTAAATATTTCATGGAAGGACACTCTCAAAATTTTCAAGTTAAAGATTACCCTAGATAATACACACAAAAATTGAACTTTTTTTGAAGTTACTTATTTCTAAGATCTACTTCTAAAGTCTGTTGTCAAGTACTTTCAGTTAAAATTTGTTAATCAAACACACCTACTCTGTTTTTATGACTCATTGGAAAAATATTTCACCTGATCCATACATTTCAATTTTTAGTACTGTAAGTTTTTAATGTTATTATATCAACCTGTAGCCTAAATATATAAAAAATAATAGAATCTGAAGTGAGAGAATTTATGCCTATGCACAAAATAGATCCACATGTATTCGCACCTACCAAAATCGACTGTTTTGTGGAAATTTGTCTTTAAATTAAAAGTGTACTAATATCTTGAAGCTCATACTTTAAGTAAAAAACACATATATATATAAAATCCTAAATTATGCACCTACATTAAACTTTGAAAGCCCAAAGAAACAGATGTAAACAATTCAAATATACCAACTTGGCCTTTTTAATCTTCCCTAATAAAGAGTTCCATTTCTTTTGTGTAATTTCAACTGGATATCACCCTGAGAGCACATACTATGTCCATATATAGTTTTTATAATACATTTATTTTTTTCAAAACAGGAATAACATACTGGTACCTACCTACATATTAGCTGTATAAGACCACCAAGTCTTATTCCCACACCATGAAAAAATGTCACAGAATGAACCTAAAAAGGAATTAAAATTGACACATTACATATTTTACATTTCTCTGTCAACATAAAATTTACCAAATATTATTCTGATTTCTTACTACATTGACACATAGTATAACATCAAAACTGTTTGTAAAATTAATATAAAAGATGGAAAACGTAATTTTAACCTCAACTGCAAATAAATCAGTCCAAATTAGTGAAATTTTGTATGGCTTTTAAAAATATTTTATTTGGGGCGCCCAGGAAGGCATAACAGCAAAAATCAAAAATAGCCATTCTAGTTGTAACAAGTTATCTCCCATTGAATAAAAAAATCTTTCTGTTAATTGTACTAGTCTCCCCTTGAAGTTTTATTCCTATCTCTGGATTTACTATTGCTATTTTGAGGAAAAATCTTTTTCATGTACCTGGTAACTTAAAATATTAAACTTGTCAGTTTATTAGTCAATGGTGTTTTACACACAGAAAATAAGGATGTTGCTTGTTGTCTTAGTCTTAAGGATGTTCGCTACTCTTGTTTTTGACTTCTTGTCAGATTTGCCAATCCTCTAGTTTTTATCCATGTAGTGCCAATACAAATTTTGCTCCCTAAGACCCTAACCCCTACTTATTTTTTCATTACATATAGTTTTAAATAACCATTTTTTAAAAATCTTATACAATCCTCGTTATCTTTTCATTGTATTTGAAACGAAAAATGTGCCAAAATTAAATGTATGAAAAATCTAGAGGAATCATTTCCCGCCAAAATTTCAATTGATTATATCTCAAAAACAAAGACACAGACCTGTATTTTTTTTTTAAATCTAAGTTTTGTTATTTTTACACATTGTACCACCATTTAATAGGTCTTTTGAAAAGCTTGTGATTTTTAAACAAAGGAGCTAACATCCTTAATATGCAATTTCTATCAAATATTTCTAGTTAACCCATTTCTCTGACGTCAGTCTATTGTTCTAACTGTAGATTATTTTTTAACAATCCACTGACCACTTTGTTAACTTTGATTTGATTTTTTATTTTCTTTTTCATCATAGCAAATGCTTACTTATGGTTTTATTTTTTTAATGCTAGTATTTAGCTATCAATCAAATTTTCGTTGCTTGATTATAAATGGTCAAAAAAACATCATGTCAACATTGAAAGAATATAAATAAGTGTAATATAAAAGCTACGTCCGTAAAACTACTTCTTTGACAGTAAATAACAAAACTAAATTATCACCATTATATGCAATCTAAATATATAATACCTTTGAGATTAAAATAATATGTTGCTTGAGAAATAAATTTCATTTCAGGTACAAGGTTCGAACTTCATACTGTTAATGTCAATCATAACGACTTTTGTTACCAACGACTAAATGATCGCGGCTATATGAGCAGCTTGATTAAAACTTTTAAAATTAACATAGTTATACATCCAAAACTATTAAACATAGTTGATCCTCCACAATCCAATAATAAATTTTGGTTGTATAATAACTTAATAATTGCCTTAATATTGGTTATACCGAATGTTTAACAGCTATAATTGAATTCGCTCTCCAAACAATTGCAGAATCAACCTGCAACAGGTGTTTTTTTTAAATTCTAAGTTCTATTTAACTTTTGTTAACTTGTCGAATGCCTAAATATAAATGTGAAACATGTGGATATAATCATTTCCAAGTATTAAAGAATAAAAAAGACAAAATATGAAATTATCTTAATAAAATTCCGTTGATTTATTGTCAAAATGTAGAACAGACAGTCGTTTTACCAGAAATGGGTTACGCTAAAGAATTTAAGTAGTGGATTCAAAAACGATAATCAACTTGCGACTATCCTGGCTCATTGATTATCATTTACAAATCCACTTCTTCTTATAAATTCCTTAGAACAGAATTTATAGAAATTGTTTGGCTGAAATAAACTTGCCTTTTTATTTTCTTGGTAGAGCCTCAGACTTGGTTGAACATTTATTTAACCATCTTCCTTGGAGCTGCTATCCTGGCTGCTTTTATATGCTTTTCAACATTGGTTTCTGAATCCATTTTATCCAATTAATGAAATGTCCTCTGAATCCATTATATTTCAAAAAATATACAATAGTCACCAGAATGTTCCAAAGCATCTCACAATATTTTCTTTTTTTTCAAATTATGGCAATTGGAGAAATTCTTCATGTAAAATACAAATAATTTTTAAATTCATTCATAAAAATACTGTAAAAATACCAGATATGCTTTTAAAAAGGTAACTTGTATTTTGAAAATTTTCCAAATGTTTTCAGTACCCAACAATTTCTATCACCCATTAAAAGTATTATTTAGAACTATGTTTACATATTTTTTTTTTATTTACAGAGCTCTAAATGAAAGCTTTTATATCAGTTAGCAGACATCTGATATGTAAATACTTATACAAATGTTATAAAAAAAGACAGTATAGTAATTGCCCAACACCTATAAATCACAAACATTTTTTAATATTTTGAAGCATAGTTTCTTTTAAGGTTTACTACACATGTTTATCTGTGTGAATGTGTGCTCGATTCTCATGGTATAGTAGTCCTTTATATCCAAAAATTGATCAAAGCCTTAAATGAGGGGCCTGATGGGTTATTTTTGTTTTTCGTGATCGGCGCATTTTCGCTATCGTGATCCGTTTTTCTACAGATTTTTTTTTTTTTATATTTTCGTGATCCGTGATCATGGAAATTTATTTTCTGTGAATCGTGATTGACAAAAAAATCAACTCATGAATCGTGATGAGACCCCCCCATCAGGCCCCTCTTAAATAGCTGATTTGTGTAGATTGTTCTAAAATAACAGAGAATGGTCTATACTGAAATCTAAATATATGGAAATATTAAAATTTAAAAATGGGAGATGATGCTCAACCTCAATAGATTTGCAAACTCTCTGTGAAGTTCCAAAGATATGGGTTAATAACAAAAATTGTTACCATCTTTTGAAATTTTTGATGAAAAAGTTCCCATATCGGGAAAAATTTGGAAAAAATTATCCAACAATTTCATAGAACCAAAGTGTACAACTTGAATATTTGTGCAATCATTGTGTGAAGTTTCAAAGATCGTGATTGAAAAGGGCAGGAGTTGATTACACAAAATTGGTACTATCTTTGTAAATTTTGATAAAAATTATTAAAGTCACAAATCTTGGAAAAATGGGGGAAAATTCCTCAAGCAATTCCATACTAGCAGGTTCACAACTACAACATGTGTGTAATCTTTCTGTGAAGTTTCAGTGGTACAAGAAACACTGTAATAAAACAAAATACAAATATGATGCAAAATGGTACTATGTAGTATGAAATCTTTAAATTTTGGACAAAATTTAGTAAGGAATAATAAAAATACTGATTCCTTATAATAAAAAATAATTTCAAAATTCAAATAGTGTGTGATACTTCAATAAATTTGTTTTTTAAACTATAATACTTAAAGACAGTTCCAAAATTTACAATTCAAAAAGTTATGTTTTTGTTCCCAAAGTATGTTTGATAGCATATTGATTGGCAATATCAAAATTTGTTTTTCATAAGACTGCTTCTGTTGGAAAAGATGGGAAATCACTGATATCTTGACATTAGTAGAGATGGACTGACACAAGGTAACTCTTGGGAATTACTGGTTCCTTAAATGGATAACAGTCAAAAAAGAACCAGCTGCAGTCAATATACATACTTACAGGAAACACCTGTTATTTGCTATTGGGAAAAGAAAACAGATCCCCAGTTAAATCTAACATAGTCTGGTTTCCTTTAACTTAATTAATGATTTTAAAAATCCCCAAAGTCTGGAACAAGGTCTAATATAAATCTTAAGTGCTTCACAGTTTGGTTAATAGAACTGATTGTATGCAATTCTAAAAATTGTTGGGAGTCTTGAAAAGGATCCTTATTATAATGGAAGCAGTCCAATATGGACTATTATGGACTAATGGGAAACTGCTTTGAACTAATGAGGCTAACTTGGGATCCCTGTTTAAGAGTAAATCTCTCAGATCCTCTTGGACTGGCCCAGAGTTATAAAAAAAGGATCAAACTAAAAATAGCTGCAGTTAAGTATCAATAATTAGGTTTTACTAAAAAAAAAAAAAAAAAAGTATCTTATGATGGCAAATGCATTCTTTACCAATACTATAATTACCAAATACACATTATGGCAAAATATTTTGCAATGTTGTCTGAAAAAAATAAAATGGTTTGATTCCAAGGAGCAAATTAATTTATGTTGTAATTCATAAACTATGATATGGTTAAGATCAATATAATACCTATTTCAATTAAAGATCTGAATTGTTTAAAATACAACTTTATATTTTAACAAACTTATGACAATTCAAATAGTAAATGCACATTCGTTTGAACATGTTGCCAAAAAACAATTTTTAGAATCTTGAAATTAATCTTAAAATCAACATTTGGAGCAAGTTCCCTTACTACATAGTACCATAAATTTGAGTCAGCAAAAAAATTCTTTACGCTTGTATGGAAAATTGGTCAAAACCGTAGTTCAAGTAATTAAAGTAATCATTCAATGTCTGAAAGAAAGCCTAGTGTTAAAGGGAGTTGAAAATTAACCAAAGGTTGAGATGTTTGAAGCAAAGAGAGATAACTACTGTATGATATCATAAATAAAAATAATTCTTGCAGATGATGATAGTTTCAGATAACTCAGAATGAAGTTTTGATTGTGTATTGGAAATTATTATTATTATTTTCAAATATTTTCTATTTTTCTAGTCAAAACATTAAGTGATTACAATATATATATTATAGAAATTTATTATTGTTAACTAAAAATTAAATACTTTTACAAGTTTTCAGTCATTTAAGAACTAACAACCCTTGTGCTTATGTTGATTCTTCTTAAAAATTGTTAAACATCAAAATATTTTTTGTAGGACAGAAGTTTTGTCATGGCTTGACTTTTTAAAATGTATTTTTTCTTCATGATTACCTTGATATCAATCAGTGCTTTGAAGAGGTAGACACCCAGAAACAATTTTGAAGAAGCTGAAGTAAATTTCACTTTTTGGATCATTTTTCACTACACCTGAATTCAACTTAATATACAAAAAAATATTTCTTCTATTTTTTTCCATTTCCAATGCATCATAAAATATTAAATACAATTTAGATTTTGATTAAGTAATGTGCTTCTATCAATTTTGAAAATAAGAAATTAAAAAAAGTATGACAGATTCAAAGTTTGCAGCGGTTTTATGCTCTAACATTGGATACTTTTTTTTATCTAAATGACTGTAAAATATCAAATATTTTTCATTTCAGAAGTACATATATAGATTCCTTTGAATGATATTAACACCTGAATACCTAAAAAACCAAAGAACCATCCAAAGAACAACTGAAACAAACAGATATAACAAGACCCTACTGCAAGCTTACACACCAATAAGAAACTATGTTATATGTTAGTAAAGACTAAAGACGCAGCGCTCCAAGCATAATGTATTTCTGAAATGATAATTTGATATTTACTTAGTTTACACCAAAACACTGAAGATAAAGATTAATGTTTTGCTACAAAACTTTGAATGCACTTGACCAAGAGTTTAAAATGAATTTCAAGTACCGGTACTATGTTATTCTACAATCTGACAATCACAAAGTAGTGAAAATAAAGAAAATTTTAGAAAAATTAATTCATTATAAATCTGAAATGCTAATTTTAATGATAATCTTTATGTTACTGTAGTACAACAAACAAAACTGCAATTACTTTTTTGCAAAACCCATTTTCACCTTAAAAAAAAGGCACTGATAGAGTTAACAAGACAATGTTCAAAATGTTTTTAAAAAATCTGGCCAACATGGGATCAAATGACAGTCTGTTGTAGAGTAAATAGAGAGTAATGTATTACAACCTAATAAACCTCATCCAAAGTCATTGCAACTACCACCATCTCTGCATTGATCCCATTAGATAATAAATTAACAACTTACTAAATAAGTAGGGCCGTTTCACCCGGGGTTAATCTTCAACCTCTATTTTATAATTAAAAATTGCTCATCATAATCTTTTCGAAATATCATTTTAATATACAATATAAAAATTTGATGGTGAAATTTATCATAATCATAAATGAAGACATTTTCATGTAATAATAACTAATTCAGAAATAATAATAATGTGTGCATTTTTGAATCATCAAAAGTTGATAGACATATAAAAATTACTGGATTAAAATTTTGATCTAAATATATTATTTAGAATAAAAATATGAAATTCAAATATTCTGAACCCAGCCTGGTGTCCCTGGATTTGATTTTTGATTTTTGGTGTTTTAACGCCACTTTTAAGCACCGCTTTTGGGCTATTTCGTGGCGGCCAGTTTTTTTGGTGGAGGAAGCCGGAGTGCCCGGAGAAAACCACCGACCTTCGATAGGAAAACTGACAATCCTAGTCAATTAAGATTGGAGTCGAGTGCACCCGCCCGAGCGGGGTTCGAACTCACAACCTCAGTGTTGACCGGCTAGTGATTACAGTAACAACTACTTAGACCACTTGGCCACCGAGGCCCCTGGTGTCCCTGGATCTTACTTTCCAAATTTATAGCACAACTGGATCAAATAGTTGAAATACCGCTTCAGATTCAGTTACCTCCCCTTCTCGTTGAGTGAAATTCTTTTTCTCTACCATCATCAAAATAATCAGTGTATTCATGCAGTAAGTTTGAGTCAACATTTGTCATTGTTTAACTTGACTCACATGACTGTTTAAATAAATAATCAAACATTATTGTGAAAAAAAAAGTTTTAACACAGTTAAATTTCCAAATTTTGGTTTTATTCAAGAAAGTTTTTTACTTGTTTTTGTTCATAGTTCAATGGAAGTTAAAATTTTGTTTACAAATTAACAGATGAAAAATAACCTAAAAGTTGAAGCATGTATTTGCATATTATGTGCCATCGTTAACTTGTCACAAATGTACGTTAACATTTAAAATTGAAGAAACTCTTAGCACAAATGAATGAAAAAAAAACAGCATTCAACTTTGTTAAATTTGTAAATTTGTCAACATATCAAAAACTTACCCTTCTGCAGCACCTGAATTCAACCCTGGTCTTTGGTTTGGCAGAAATGTAGACGATGTATGGAAAGGCAATACCTACTGTGTAATCTCAAAATAATGACATATTACATAATAATAGAAAAACGTTAACAAAAGATATAGTGACGTAACAATGGTAAAAAGATTGAAGTAAATTAAACGGTCTCTAAATTGTTGACAGTTGGTGTTGTACAATTTTAAGTGTTCAGTGTAGTGTTTTGTAGGCTTTTGTCTGTCATTTATTTTGGTTATGGGGTTGTCGGTCTTTCTTCGCCCAATGGCTTTAGATTGTCTTCCCTTTGTATCTTCCTTTTTGTTTATCAATGATGACCACTATGCTTAAAATTTAAGGATAATTGTGGAAATTCTAGTATATGTTTAGATAAACCAATTCAAGATTTATGACAGAAATGTCATTTTCAGATTTTCATTAATACCATCTACTTAAAATATTGTGTGGTGCTTCATGAAAAAAGGGGGAAAATTAGGATGATTCACAAGTTAAATTTTGTGAGGTGGGATATATTTGTGTTCCAAGGAGCGGTAAAGTCTCAAATTACATCATTTACTTCAGAATCAACAATTTCTCACTAGTAAGAAAATATCTGTTCTCACCGTGCATATGGCTATACTGAACATGAACATTTATAATGTCCAATGTGGTTATTCTTTTAATTACCCTGATAAGAATTCAACTGGCCTATATACATGTGATGGTGTTTGATATTATACCATTAGTCTTTGTAGAACTTTATTAAGGCTTTTAAGTTGATTTCTCCTGTGTATTTTATCCCATTGATGTTAATACCACATTTTATTTCTTTAAGACAAACAATCACACACATAGGACATATAAAGACCGTTAGAAATAATAATATACTTATACATCTCTGTAAGAACTCTGTAATGGAAACAAATAATAAAGATTAGTGATTTGTTGAAGAAAACTATCGTCACTTCCATCAAAGTAGGCTCTTTAACAAGCTTTGAGTAGATTAAGCTTGTTTATATCTATGGACTAGACGATATCTATTTGCCACTCTTCCTGGTCTGCTACAACGGAGCCACATTCAAGGTCTATGACTGAAACATTCTCTGGCTGGCATCTGTAACAAAAATAAAATTTATAAATTAGTAGTGGGATGGAGAATGTTGGTGTCACTTTCATCAAACAGGCCCTTTAACAAGCTCAGAGTAGAATGATCTTGTTACTATTGTATAGAGTTACGGAAACTATATGCCACTCTTCCTGGTCTGCTACAATGGAGCCACATTCAAGGTCTATGACTGAAACATCCTCTGGCTGGCATCTGTAACAAAAATAAAATTTATAAATTAGTAGTGGGTTGGAGAACGTTGGTGTCACTTCCATCAAACAGGCCCTTTAACAAGCTCAGAGTAGAATGATCTTGTTACTATTGTATAGAGTTACGGAAACTATATGCAACTCTTCCTGGTCTGCTACAACGGAGCCACATCCAAGGTCTATGACTGAAACATCCTCTGGCCGGCATCTGTAACAAAAATAATTTATAAATTAGTAGTGGGTTGGAGAACATTGGTGTCACTTCCATCAAACAGGCCCTTTAACAAGCTCAGAGTAGAATGATCTTGTTACTATTGTATAGAGTTACGGAAACTATATGCCACTCTTCCTGGTCTGCTACAACGGAGCCACATTCAAGGTCTATGACTGAAACATCCTCTGGCTGGCATCTGTAACAAAAATAAAATTTATAAATTAGTAGTGGGTTGGAGAACGTTGGTGTCACTTCCATCAAACAGGCCCTTTAACAAGCTCAGAGTAGAATGATCTTGTTACTATTGTATAGAGTTACGGAAACTATATGCAACTCTTCCTGGTCTGCTTCAACGGAGCCACATCCAAGGTCTATGACTGAAACATCCTCTGGCCGGCATCTGTAACAAAAATAATTTATAAATTAGTAGTGGGTTGGAGAACATTGGTGTCACTTCCATCAAACAGGCCCTTTAACAAGCTCAGAGTAGAATGATCTTGTTACTATTGTATAGAGTTACGGAAACTATATGCCACTCTTCCTGGTCTGCTACAACGGAGCCACATTCAAGGTCTATGACTGAAACATCCTCTGGCTGGCATCTGCAAAATCAAAATTATAAATTAAACATCTGTAGGTGAACTCTGAAATTAAATATAAATATATATATATTTACAACATTACAAATAAAAAATATATAAAATAAAATGAATCAACCAATCTTATTTTCAATTCTTCAAGTTAACTTTTAAAACTTTATAAAATCTAAATATATTTAAAAAAAAAAAAGAATTACTTTTTACTTCACTTTTCCATAAAAATTTCAGGCGTTATGACTGCTGTCAAAATACAATATAAGATTTATACTTTAAAAGAAAATTTCTCTCAAGCTAGTCAAAAGTGAAACATCAAAATTTTAGTTTTACCTGTGAAAGAATACTTCTTATAGCCAATTAAACCAGTCAGCGAAACAGTTATTCTTGTTGGCACCCCTTTTTTTAATTTTGACATTCCTTTATTTTTATTGTGGTGTATACCCTTATATTTTACAATTATGGGTTGTTTGCCTGTGAGAATATTTTATAGTGTGTCTTTTTATGTTGTAATGTTACACTAAGTACTGTCTCAGGTTAGGGTTAAGGTTGGGGCCTGTTAAAACCTGCTGCATTTTTATGCACCCGTCCGTTGGTTTTCCTGTTGAATTGTTTTACACTAGTCATTTTGGGGCCCTTTATAGCTTGCTGTTTTGTGTGAGCCAAGGCTCTGTGTTAAACGTACTTTGACCTATAATTGTTAATTTTTTATACATTGTGACTTGGATGGAGAGTTGTCTCATTGGCACTCATACCATATCTTCTTATTTAATACATTGAGCATATGTGCAATTATCTACCACTATAGGTCAAAGTAAATGTTGCATGCATACAGACCAAAATGAGGTTGAACTATTGTCTTTGAAAACAATAATATATATCCAAATGTTTTAGAGCTCATTATTACAAAATTTATTACTTCACTATTCCACTTAAATTAATGTTTAGATATAAAAGTGCTGTAATTTTTGCCTAAATCGTAACGTATGCCCCTTTAAGTAATAAATATTCTAAATGTTTTTTTTCAAACTTTTAAAAAGCGAGTGGAAGCTTGCTAAAATACACAATAAGAATTTTTTTTTTTTGTAACAATTTCAACCTCAAAGGAAAAAGGTATTGCTCCTAAGTGTGTTTAACATATCAAATTTACTGGATTCTTTCATGTTTATTGAGTAACAGTGACAATCTCCTTGCGAAAAAAAGTATTCTAGAGCATTAAACCCTTAAAGCCTTGCTATCAATAGTAAAAAATAGTGAACACTTTATCAATTATTAAAATCAAATCTTCTGAACACTTAGAATAGTTAAGCTGACACTGTTTTGATCAGACTCATTGTTCACTCTGCAGAAACTAAAAATGAGTCTACAGTCAATTTAGTCAATCAGGTGTTTAGCATTTATAATGCACTGAACATTTCAATGCCACTAAAACTAACAAACATATGGACAAAGCCCATAAAACTAACAAACATATGGACAAAGCCCATAAAACTAACAAACATATGGTCAAAGCCCATAAAACTAACAAACATATGGTCAAAGCCCATAAAACTAACAAACATATGGACAAAGCCCATAAAACTAACAAACATATGGACAAAGCCCATAAAACTAACAAACATATGGTCAAAGCCCATAAAACTAACAAACATATGGACAAAGCCCATAAAACTAACAAACATATGGTCAAAGCCCATAAAACTAACAAACATATGGTCAAAGCCCATAAAACTAACAAACATATGGACAAAGCCCATAAAACTAACAAACATATGGTCAAAGCCCATAAAACTAACAAACATATGGACAAAGCCCATAAAACTACCAACAATGGCAAAGAGCTTTACAGGTCCTCTACCCAATAGTTTAATTCAATTTTGATAAATATTTTGTTTGTCAGAAGTCTTCATTTATCAGTCAAAGTGCAGTGTTAGTGAAATTGTTTCTGCAGAGAAGAAATGAGTAAAAATCTTTTTAAGAAAGTTCTTCTTGTATTTGAACATTTTTAAAACAATATTTGTTTTATGATGTAGAATACACATTTGACATGTTAGTGTGCTGATGACGGTCTCCAGGCTGTTACTTGTTTTGTTAGAATGGCATCCTACATCATAGCCTTATTTTTGTGAAAATGAAAAAAAAAATCTTTTTTTTATTTATGTAAGCATGACAAAGGGTAATGCTATAGAATCAATTTCTGTATTTCTGTATTTTAATTATTAATTATGAATACCACGGACACTAACAAAAGGAACATTTGAAAAAAATAAATATTACGTCTTGTTATTAAAAAAAATTTTTTTAATTTTGTTTCAAACAAAAACCATAAATTTGAAAAGTGCACATGTGAAATAACTCACTTGAATAAATTTATTTAACATTGGAATACAATTGACAAAGAAATTAAAAATCAAATTATAAATCTATTTTGCTGATATATGTTTACAGAATTGACATATTTGACACAACTTATTAAAATTTAGAAGTCTAAACATTTATAAAGAAGGCAATAATTGCTTTACTGTAAGAAAAGTATTATTTTCTTCGCCAAAAACAAATGGACATAAAAGTTTACTAGTAAGAATGAAATGATAATCTTAATGTTAATCACAAATATAAGTAACCACTGAGTTTTCAAAATTTCAATATATGTGTTCAAAGTTATCTCCCATTGATTAAAGGGAATCTTCATCAAAACAACTTCCATTCACTTGTAAAAAATTGAAAAAGTACCAGAGCAACTGAAAAAAAAATAATCTTAATTAAAAATAATAGTGACATTTTTCTCTTGTTGTCAACTCATAGATTTAAAACATTTTGGTTGTTCAATAGTTTCATCTAGTATTTTTTAAAATGAACATAAATTTGCTAATTAAAGTTTGAAACCATTTAAAAACAAAACTTTCTGCATGAAATTTTGTAAAGTTTGATTTAGGTATTGCAAAATATTTCATATCACCAGGTCAAGAACTTTTGAGTTAAATGCTTTCAGTATATGCAAGAATTCTTTACTAATGATGAGCTTTGAGATATAAAAAAAACCATGATTAACCCTGCCACATGCTCATGTGCCTGTCAGAATTTGGTGGTCATATAAGTTGTTGGTAAGTCTCTAGGTATGATAAGATGTGGTATGAGTGCCAATGAGACAACTCTCCATCCAAGTCAAAATTTATAAAAGTAAACCATTATAGGTCAAAGTACGGTCTTCAACATGGAGCCTTGGCTCACACCAAACAGCAAGCTATAAAGGGCCCCAAAAATTACTAGTCTAAAACCATTCAAATGGGAAAACCAAAGGTCTGTTCATTTTATTCATAACTCTTTTAGACTTTAGACAATTTACAACTTCACTCATTGTATCAGTCTATAGATGAAGACCTCTAGATGTCTTTGGTTATTTATTTTCATTGGGTTGCTGCCTTATTGATGTATCAGTTTTTTTCATAATAAAGATCTAAGACAAAAATTAAAGTATCCTGATGCATAATTTTAACAAAAAAAACATTACTCACCATGTATGATTACAGACGAGGTTCTTACCATACTCTTTGGTTACTACAGAGATAGCTAGCTGTCTTACTGGTCACATTGCTTACTCTTCAAGGTCATTGAATACTGTTCTGCTCTCTGCTCAGTTATTGAGTTCCTCTAAAATATCAGTTTTGTACAAAATATTTGAAAGGATGGAAACTTAAAACTCTATTATAATATTATTCATAGTTCTTTATAAAATATGTATTCAATCTACGACAGTCAGTCAAAGTGTTTTCTTTGGTACATCTCCTTTAATCAATGACATTTTTCACCTAATTTTTCTAATATATTTACCCAACAAGAAAACAAATATCCAACCAAATATTATTAGTATCCTGTAAAACTAACCTATCGAAGATTTCTTTGCATGTAAATATCATTAAGTGTGATGGTTATTGTTCCGTGACCTATGGCTGTTTATAACCTTATGTTTTGATCGTGCGGTGGATAGTTGTCTAAATAGCAATCATACCATATCTCCTTTTTAATGCCAGTATTCAGGGGCGGATCCCCCCTGGATCCGCCACTGGTATTACTTATACTGTCAAACCAAGTCATCTATTCTTTCTTTCTTTCTGTTCAGATTTGTTGGCTCATAGACTTCAAAATAACATTACTTGGAAAGACTTCTTCCATCTCTGTTACTACCATACAAGCATAATAGTTCAATATTTGTCAACTCTCTCTTATGAAATTATTTTTTTTTTCTTACTAGTGTACCTATTTAAAAGGCTTTGTCAATCTTTATTTTTTTAATTTTTAACTGGGTCATTGATTCAGTGAATGAGTTGTAATGCATGATGGACTACATCATACTTACAATTTAACGAGAACACATGTTTTTCATACTTTTTCTTCTTACATGATGCTATTTACGTACCATGATATAAAGTATTAGTACTGTGCTCAGATTAACAAATAATTGTTTCTGTCCTTGCAAAAGTGTGTTTGATTTACTTGAAACTAGTCACTAATGTTTAGAATAAATAAAGATTCAGGCATTTTTTCACAAGACAATTTAACATGTAAACCATGCAAAAGTTTTGAAATCAATAGACCATGACTGAGAAAGTAGAGCTGCGTAATCTCCATGAATATGAGATGTTCCAATGCAAATATAACTGCATACCAAATATCATAGACCTACCACTATTGGTTTCTCTTTAACTGATCTAATCACAAACTGATACATGTTGAAGCACACCTTAGTCTTGCATTTGCCTCTTTGACTTTGTCAATGCAAGACAAAAATGTTAAAAACATATTAAAGGGACATAATCAAAGTTGTTCATAACATAAAACTTCTGCTGCATTTATATAAAATGTCTGAATGCAAATTATTCAGCAGATCAGTAACTACTATAGAAAAACTATCCAAATAAAAGAAGAGTTCCAATGTCCCCCGCAATGCATATATTTTATATTTCCAAGGGGCATAACTCTTTTAAAATAAACTGTTATCACAGAGATATGTCTTATAGATATAAGAAGATGTGGTATGAGTGCCAATGAGACAACTCTCCATCCAAGTCAAAATTTATAAAAGTAAACCATTATAGGTCACAGTACGGTCTTCAACACGGAGCCTTGGCTCACACTGAACAGTAAGCTATAAAGGGCCCCAAAAAATTACTAGTGTAAAACCATTCAAACAGGAAAACCAACGGTCTAATGCCTTTTTGTAATTTTGATAATGCAAATGTTGAAATTAAAATAGCAAAACTTTAACATGTAAGTTATGCAAATATTCAAAGTCGATGAACCATGACTGAAGGTACATGGCTAAACAATCTCCATGAAATGAGATGTGCCAATACTAATACAACTGCATACCAAATACCATTGACTTATTATAAGTCGTTCCCTTTAAACAAACCTAAACACAAACATTAACTTGTAAACTATGTAAAAATTTCAAAATCAATGAACCATGATCAGGGGTGGGGCTATATAATCTCCATGGAAACGATACTTGCAAATGCCAATAAATTTGCATACCAAATATCATTGACTTAACATTAGCAGTTCATCTTAAACTGATCTAATCACAAACTAATACATGAAAGCTAAGCAAAAGTTTCAAAGTAAATAGACCATGACTGAGGGGGCGGGGCCAAATATTTGCCATGGAAATGAGATGTGCTAATGCTTATACAACTGAACACCAATTAACATTAGCCTACCACTAATGGTTCCCCTTGAACTGACCTAATCACAAACTAATACATGTTAACTTAGCAAAATTTTCAAAGTCTATAGACCATGACTGAGGGGGCGGGGCCAAATAATCTCCATGGAAATGAGATATGCCAATGCTTATACAACTGCATACCAAATATCATTGACCTACCACTCATGGTTCCCCATAAATTGACCTAATCACAAACTAATACATGTAAACTATGAAATGTTTCAAAGTCAATAGACCTTGACTGAGGGGGCGGGGCCAAATAATCTAATTCTAATACAACTGCAAACCAAATATCATTGAACTACCACTAGTGGTTCAACATGAACTAGACCTTATCACAAACTAATACATTGTTGACGCCGCTGTCGTCGTCGCCGGAAACAGCATACCTATGTCTCGCTTTTGACTCCGTCAAGACACGACAAAAAATTGATTGTCCACCATTATAAAACTTGTCCGAGATATTGCTGATATTAACCTATAGTATAAGTTTTATAAAAATCTGGCAAGAATTGTACCCGTGAGAACGCTAACGAGGCCATTTTCCATAAATTTAATATTTCCAAGGGGCATAACTCTTTTAAAAAAAAGTCAATCAGCCACCATTATAGAACTTGTCAGAGATATTGCTGATATTAACCTATAGTATAAGTTGTATAAAAATCTGGCAAGAATTGTACCTGTGAGAGCGCTAACAATACCAGAGGGACGGACACACAGACGGACGTCCGTCCGGTATTTCCATGTCCCCTGCAACACGTTACGCAGGGGACAATAACAAGTACAAAATAAATTCCAGTTAGAAAACAAATCCATAACTTAAAGGCCAACAAGACAAATTTTTAGACCTAATTTGTTTAGACCTAATTACTGCAAAATGTCAAGATAGAAGTTGAACTTTTTAAACCAGTGTCTTTATATTAAAGTAGGTGTACAATAGTTTCTAATTTCATGACACAGTCAATCACTAGAATTGGATGGTAAGAATATTTTGTTTTTATTAGCATTTTCTTCGTACTAACAACCTTTAACTGTAGCAATGAGCTAAAAAGATCAGTTCATATATGACAGTTGGGAAAAATATTTTTTGAATATGCACAGTAATATACATTGTTTGTAAATCATATACTTTGAAAAGGACATCCCTTTTAATGTTGCACCAGAAATGTATAAGTGCATAAAACTGAGCATCTTAATGAAATGAAGGTTTACTTTTCCTTAATTGGAAATGATGAGGGCAAATGTCAAAATTTCAACCAATACATACCTTGCAAATAATTTTCAATGCTGTAAAGCTTAGGCACTAACTGATTGATCAATGCAACTGGCTGATTCTTTAATATTTGTAATGATTACTATACAGCCTGGGTGTCTGTAGGTCCTCTTCACAATTCTGTGGTTAAACAATTCATCGAAATGAGACTGTTGTGGATTTAAGTATTGTAAATTCTCTAAACAAGAGTGCACACGCTGAAATGTCTCGCCTACTATACTGACCATTGATTTTATGTTGATAGTCCAACATATAAAGTTTTACTACAAGTATCACATTAAAATTTATGATTCAAGAAAATGAGGTCAAGGTCAGATAAACCAAGCCACAAATACATGTACACCTGCTTATAGTATAAAAGAAAGAGACCAAACAATGGAAATTCTATATTGACCAATGAACCATGAAAATGAAATCAAAGTCAGATGATACCTGCCAGGCAAACATATACACCTTACAATCATTCCATACACCAAATATAGTTGACCTATTGCTTAAACGTTAAGAAAAACAGACCAAAACACAAAAACTAAGCATAAGCAATGAACCATGAAAATAATGTCAAGGTCTAATAAAACCTTCCAGACTGGCATCTACATCATAAAATATTTCCATACACCAAATATAGCTGACCTTTTGCATACAATATTAGAAAATCAGACCAAAACACAAAAACTTAACATTGAGCAATGAACCATGAAAATAATGTCAAGGTCTAATAAAACCTTCCAGACTGGCATCTACATCATCTACATCATAAAATATTTCCATACACCAAATATAGCTGACCTTTTGCATACAATATTAGAAAAACAGACCAAAACACAAAAACTTAACATTGAGCAATGAACCGTGAAAATGAGGTCAAGGTGACTGGTCAAATAAAACCTGCCAGACTGACATGTACATCGTAAAATATTTCCATACACCAAATACAGTTGACCTATTGCATACAGTAATAGAAAAACAGACCAAAACACAAAATCTAAACTATAACCACTGAACCATGAAAAGAGGTCAAGGTCAAATGACACCTGCCAGTTGGACATGTACACCTTACAATCATCACATACACTAAATACAGTAGAGGTCGAGGTCAAGTGAAAACTGTCTGACAGGCATGAGGACCTTGCAAGGTATGCACATACCAAATATAGTTATCCTATCACTCATAATAAGAGAGAAATTAACATTACAAAAAATCTTAACTTTTTTTTCAAGTAATCACTGAACCATGAAAATGAGGTCAAGGACAATGGACATATGACAGACGTAAACTTCATATCATAAGACATCTATATACAAAGTTTGAAGCATCCAGGTCTTCTACCTTCTGAAATATTAAGCTTTTAAGAAGTAAACTAACGCCGCTGTCGGATACCTATCCCTATGTCGAGCTTTCTGCGACAAAAGTCGCAGGCTCAACAAAAACAAATGAAATTTACTTTTATGTATCTTGATCCTGCCAGGCCTTCAAAAGTTTATCAGTTGCACAGGTTTGTCTGTAATCAAAATAAATTTTGTAGTGTAAAATACACAACCATGTTTGCCAAATGGTTTTGATGAACCATAATTAGGTTGGGGCCAATCACATATTTGCTCTCATCATTCAAATAATAAGATTTAAAATGGGTATTTATAAGATAATCAATAAGATTATATATAACCTCCTTGGTACAAATGAATGTCTTTATAACTGACTCAACTGTATTTCAGTAGCCACAGAAAGTACAATTTCATACATTCAAATTTATAAAAAAAATTATTCAAATATTTGAATTTTTTTGTTCATGCTTCACTGACTTAGTTCTATCTTTTCCAAGGTTTAGATAGACCTGTATACTATAAATACAAAGCATATAATTGTACATACTGTTAATCAGCTCTTGATTTAAGCATAGAAACTGGCAGATATTATAATGTAGATGAAAATAATATATTATGTACAAACTGTAGCACTAGCTATATATATTGAAGATGAATACTACTTTATACTTTATTGTCCAAAATATAACTGTTGTCAAATCTGAGAAGAAAAGTATATTAAAAAAATTATTGGAGAAATCCATCAGCAAACAAACTAATCCCAGTTGCTATCCGTCCCAAAAACTAATGAATTAAACATATTTTTAAGTCACTCTAAAAATTTATAAAAAAATATCCAATTGTTAATGTAGATACATTTTTTAGTATAGATGTTTCCATGAATTGTGTTCTAAGAGGGTTTGAATGGGGGTCCTTCATTTCTGTATTCTTTAATTGATTAGGCCATTTTTTCTATTCTTTATAAATTTTGCCTGTTACTCTCTCATAATTCTTTATATTTTATCACCCTATTATTCTCTATTCTTTTTTTTTTTTTTTGCACTTGGAATAAAGTATTATTATCTGATTAACCTGTTAGCTTATAATCGAGAAGGTGAAAAAATAAAGTTTGAATAAGTTTTCTGAATAAACTATTGTCTACCTGCATACACTGGATTGATCACTCAGGGAAAATCAATATAATTGAATTCTGTTATACATACTGTCTTCCTTTCCTAAATCTATCTGGATACCGATTTAGATGTCCGCAAGTTCATTAAATATCCCGGAACTGAAAAGAAACATTTGGTATTAAAAGAAGTCAATGAAAAATGTAGTACAATAGTCACAATAGGTTAAAATAGTCTACTTGCTGATGAGAGATGTCAATCACCACCTCAATACATTATCAATATCAACTAAGTTAATTTTGTTTTAAGTTGGCAAGTTAAATTACATAACAACATAAGCGAGCTTTTGAACCGACATACATATAATTCATGTAAATCAAGCATTTGTATAGTAAAAATCCTTGTGTAAATTAAAGACATTCATATTATATGCATACAGTCAAATAAACCTAGAATACAAGGTTGTTGACATAAACCAATATTCAGTAAGTTGTGCCCAAACAGAAAGAAAACTCAAATTTAAAAGGTAAATATGTTATTGTCCCTTAGACAGATACATGAATGTGACCTCTCTTCCTAAATATGTTATACTGAGAGATTTCTTAAGATGTGATTCCATTTCAGGTTACCATGGTTACAGGTTAATTGCTGTTACTTTTGCAAAACTTGTAAAACTTGAAGACATGTACAGATATTTGGACGGTAAAAAGTCATCATTTTGTTTCTGTATGAACTAATTGTGAAATCATTCCGTCGATTCTTCAAAAGTAATTTTCTGTAACTAAAAGTTTAACTTTAAAGTCGAAAACAGATCACATTGAAGTAAATAATTATTACTTAATTAAATACCTTAAACTCATCATCAAACTTAAAACATATTTCATGTCCCCGAAAAATTCTGAGGAAAAAATGCAAGTCTTTGTCCAAGTAAAGATCAAACACATTTGAATCCAAATCACATGACCATACAGGTAAATCTTTTCACTCGAAATCTACTCACTTCACACTTGAGTAACTGCCTGGATAGAAAAATATATTAACGTAACCTCACAAAATATGTAACAGAAATTTGTTCAGATAAAATAAAGCACTCCCATAGAAAAAATTTAATCCATGAACAGTTAAACTTCAAAACATGAGCTCAAAGAACCTGCATTAATGGGGTCGCCCCGCTATTCCGACACCCCATTGTTCCGACGCCTCATTAGTCCGACACCCCTTTGGTCGACACCCGAGAAGTCCGACACAAGCTGTAATTTAAAATCTACTTCAAACAAAGAAATGACCATTATCCTATAAATATATAAGGCAACGGAACATTATTTATTAAAATGCAAAATATTCAATGTACCTCGTCAAAGACACATACACAACCTACAAATTCCCGGTATCATAATTTCAACTTATGTCTTACTTTTAGGCTCCGATATAGATCAAAATACACTTATATTCAAAGCTGTGCAAAACTTTATTATGTGTAGCAATCGATTTACATCCACAATCTATTTATTCACTCCTCCCCTATATAAAGAAATATTGTCCCTTTCTTTAATAACACTGAGTCTCTCATTTTTCTAAACACCTTTCACCCCCTTCCTGTGCTATTTTTTGTTATATATAATTATATATATATATATGTATAATAACTTACAATGAACTTTCTTTATATTATTGTATTCATTGTCTGTATTTTGTTACGTACATATTTGTTTTCATGTAAACTTAATACAGTCAATGAATACAATAATATAAAGAAAGTTCATTGTAAGTTTAGAGAGATGTTCCTTAAATTAATAAAACATTTTCCTGATTTCAATTTTATATTGAATTCGAAGTTGTTGAATTGTTTACCATATTTTTCGTTAATTATAGAATTATAGAAAACTTTATTTTGTTTTCATTTACTTAAAAATCACACTTAAATGAATGGCAGTGACTTATAATTATCACTATGACTGGTCTTCACTCTTTCCTATAGAAATCGTACAATAACTCGAGTTTGTTTTGAACAATTTCAATTTATGAGAATTTTTAAAAATATGGTTCCTCAATATATATATATATCTTTATTCTGTCAAACCTTTGCAATTACAATGGTATACAGACACTACATGACATCAATAATACAGACATAAATACATGAATGCACAGAGCAAAATATGTACACTATTTACAATTATACTGATAGTATTTAGCCAGGAGGGCACACATGGCAATTTATAAATCTAATGAAAGTACACAGCTTTCTCAATTTAGATTTTATATTTAAATTCATAATTTTCTTAAACATAATTATATTTGGACGATTTACATATTTTTTATCAATACATTCGTTTCTTTTTACTGACATCTCTGTGCACATCATAATATAATGATACTCATCTCCAAGATCTTTAGAGTTACATAATTTACAATTTCTTCTATCTCTCTGAATATTTGTCCATCCCCCTATCTCAATGGGTAATTTATGGTTGATGGTTCTAAATTTGCATAAAGTATAAATATCACGAAATTCTAAAATATCAAAATAGTTCTCAAACCCAAAAGTATCCTTAAAAATTCGATAATTTAATGTCTTCGAACATGCTTGCATATTTGAAAACCATGTTTGTTGAAACTGATCTTGGAGTGATGTTCTGAATGTATTCTTTAACCAAATGTCACTAATACATGTTTGAGATAACCACACAAAAGATAATCCCGTTTCATTAAAAATGGATTCAACATGGTTTAACCAACTAAACTTTACATCGTTTTCATTTGACAGCTTAAACAGTAGTTTATAAATGGTCGCTGATAATTTAGTCGGTTTACCACATACTAATTTCACCCAAAATGATACCATACGGACTTTAATATCTAAATTGATGGGATATCGTCCAAGTTCACCATATATTACACAATTTGGGGTAGAAGACTTTAGGTGCAGAAGAAGCTTACAGAATTTTAATTGAACTCTCTCCAGAATGTCGTTATTCCCAAACCCCCAAATTTCACAACCGTACAATAAGACCGGTTTCACTAATTTGTCAAATAAATCTAATTGACAACTAATAGATAACCCATGTTTTCTCCCCTTTTTGATCACCTCATACATTGCCTTTGTAGCTTTTTCTGCTAAGTGTTTTCTACAGTGTTTAAATGTGCCATTTCGTGAAAAATAGATCCCAAGATAGTTGAATTCTTGAACGATATCTATAACAGAGTTATCATATGTAAAACTCAGATTTTTGGGTTTCCTTCCATTACTAAAAATTACAATTTTTGTCTTTTCTACATTAACTTTCATTTTCCAGACATCACAATATGAGTGGAATTTATCTAGCAATAATTGAAGATTTTTGGCCGATTCCGTCATTAGCACAGTATCATCTGCATAGAGGATTGCAAACAGTTTAACATAAATATATAATTTTTCTTCGAGTGCATCTTCAATAGTGTTCAAACCAATCAAGTTCTCGTTGATAAAAAAGTTTTCCAAATCATTTAAGAAAAGTGAGAACAGAAAAGGAGATAAGTTTTCCCCTTGACGTAGGCCAATATTGCATGAAAAATAATCTGATATATTGCCATTATAAGATAAACATGACTTAATATTTTCATACATCTTATGAATTATGTTATACATATGACCATTTATGTTATTCAATAACATCTTATACCATAAAGCGTCTCTTCTGACTGTGTCAAACGCTTTTTCAAAATCCACAAATGCACAAAACATTTTTTTCTTTTTTAATTTCAAAATTTCAAAGAAAGAGTGCAGTATAAATATACAATCGACTGTTGAATATCCACTTCTAAATCCAAACTGATTTTCATTTATTAATAAAAATTCATCGGAAAAATTTGATAATCTATGACATAAAATCGAAGTGAATAATTTCCCAACACAACTGACAATTGTGATAGGTCTATAGTTTTTTGGATCAAATTTGTTTCCCTTATTCTTATAAAATGGTTTGATCGTGCCAATTACCCAAGATTCTGGTACAATCCCAGTTCTAAAAACTAAGTTAAACAATTCAACATATACATCAATTAAAAAATCACTAGAAGATTTAATATATTCATTTATAATCATATCGTCGCCACAGGCTTTGTTACTTTTTAGTTTCTTAATACAATTCATAATCTCGTCCTTTGTAATTGGACCATTAAGTGTACCATTTAAATCATTTAAAGCATCATTGTCTACATTTGGTAACTCAATAGGATCGGGGGTGCCTGAATTTAGATCTCTGAAAAAATTTAGTAAATTATCAAAATTTATGTCCGGTTGTTTCGTGTGTTCCCGCTTATTTAAAATATTCCAATACTCTTTTGAATTTTGAGATCTGAGGTTTTTTAAATTTTTAGTCATATCACGTTTATGAGTTTTTATGGCTTGGTCCATAACTTTTTTATATTTTCTCTCAGCATCTTTAACTTCGTTATATAATAAAAGCGAAGGTGAAAATTTGAGCCTGCGCTTAAGCTTTCTAAAGTTTTGCCTCGCAAATTTGCAGTCATAATTAAACCATGGCTTGTCTCCCTTCTTTTTAGGGGCTCGCTTTTTTGGTTTATCAGTTCGTGTTCCAAACGTTGTCTTAGCAGACTCTAAAACAACTAATCCAATCTCATTTACAAATGCGTTGACATTTTTATCATCAACTTTTTCTAAATTCACATTTTTCAAATTACGTAACAACCTGTCTAATCTATCAACATTTATATTAGCTCTAAATTCAGGTACCATTTTATGATCCCATTTATTAATCTTTTGTCTTGGCTGATCATTAGGACTGTTCTGTTCATTACAAACTGTGATTAATGAGTTGCTTTCTAAGCGTAAATACAATGGACAATGAACATCTGAATACAAGTGTGAAAATTTTAGTACATCAAAATCAATAAGTTTTTCTAAAACGTTAACATTACTCAAACAATAGTCTACAACACTAGCATTTCTGCAGGTAAATTTCCCAGTCTTATCATTTCCCAGTCTACCATTCATAATGAATAAGTTGTTACATTTACATAAGTCAAGCAGATTATTACCGTAACGTGTTTTCCCTTTATCCATACTAATACGATCTCTTGGTATATTATACAATTCTAAGTTACATACATCATTTATAGGTACACCTTCCAAATCAATACTAATATATTTTTCATCAATAAATACATAATCTTTCTCATTTGAGGTACGTGCGTTAAAATCACCAATAATAAAAATATGTTCAAATGTTGTAGAAAATTCCAAGTATTCATTTTCAATTTCATTGAATGCATCAGGGGAAGAATATGATGTATATTCTGGTGGGATATAGACCACTCCGAAAAGTATATCCTCGTTATTTAAAAATTTAGAAATTTTACACCATAGAACAAATTTACTATTTGTTTCAATCACTTCTATAGAGTTATTCAGATTTTCTCTATACCCGATTACAATGCCACCTGATTTAACTCTTGATATTTTACGTCTATTTTTGAATTTTAATGTGTAACCAGATAAATGAATATCATCCATATCGTCAGTTTTTGATTCAACAAAGCAAACAACATCATGTTTTCGGATCAAACTTTCAAATTCTGGATATTGTAGTCTATGTTTTAGGCCACAACAATTAACATATAAAAGATCTATAGCTTTTTTGTCTGTAATACTATTTTTTGACAAATAGGCAGATTCACCTGATAAAGACGCACTTATGTCTTCATTATTTATAGTAATATTTTCATCAGCATCAATATCTACAAGAACGTTTAAATTTCCAAAAATACAATTAATCTGTTCAAATGTTTCATCATTACACAAAGTTTCATTACAATTACTATTAACATTATTTTCAGCAATGTCTACATATTTATTATCAGGTTTATCAAGTTGTGTCGAACTGTCAATATGTTGCACTCCTCGGCAATCCTAGTAGTGAGCCTTCGGAGTTGAACCTGTGCGGGATCGTTTCTTGGGGTTGCTATCAGATGAGGGGGTTGATTTTGGTCGTTCAATACGCGGTGGTGTGGCGTCACTTTGGCGCTGTGGTGAGGCGTAACTAAGACGCTGTGGTGTGGCATCACTTTGGCGTAGCGACGAAGATCCACCTTGGCGTGTCGGTAGACTGCCATCTTGGTATGGGATATCTGCTATCTCGGCATCGTCGGGGATTTGGTAAAGCTCATTGTCTATAAAGAGGCGGTCTCGTACGAGTGTTGCCATTTTCCTGTTTCGCTTTGCCTCTTTCATAATCAGGATATAGCTTTCGTCTCCTGTCCTCTATTTCTTTGGGGAATTGTTGCTTAATGCCGTATCTTGTGTTCCGTAGCCTGTATGCATTATCTAAAACGTACTGTAGGTCACAATGATATAGGAAACGTGCTACTATGGGTCTTCCGCCACCTTGATATCGTCCAAACCTGTGAACGTTCCCGAACTCTATTTTATAGTCAATGCCTAGTTCGTTGTTAAGAAAACACCGGAGAAGTTCTTCGGTGTTTTCATCTCTGACGTTATAAAGCCCGGTAAAAACAAGATTGTTCTTCATGGAGCGGCACTGAAGGTCGAGCACTTTTTCCTTCATGTTTTCAAGCTCTGTTTGGCAGTTGCATTCTTGTCGCTGGTCACTCAATTCTGATAAATTTTTGAATAGTTTATTTATACAGGCTTTTGCTTGTTCAAGTTCCTTTGAGTTTTTCTCGGTGACGATTTTGTTTCTGTCGCATCGAGCTTTAACATGGTCAAATAGGTTCCCTATCCCTTGGACATTGGTTTCAAGTTCCGTTACTTTGGTTTGACATGTTTTTAGTCCCTGCTCGTTAGTTATAACCCTGCTGGTCAAGGATGTTATTATATTTTTAAATTCACCGAAATTTTCAATCCCCTTTTCAACAACTTGCAACCTTTTATCAATACTCGATACCAAGCTAATAAAAGTGTTCAATAGTAAAGGTACGCTTAGATCGTCTCCATTGCCTTCAATAATTGACCTACTATCTTCCATTAGTTTACGAGTCTCGCTTAAAGCCATTATGTGTATTGCGGATGTGTGTAAACACTAAAGGGCATAGTTGAATATTAAAGTCCAAAGTCCAACTTTGATGAACTGGCCAGTAGCGCTTTCAAATACGTTATATTGTTCAATCTTAGTGAGTTGTATTCGTTACGTGTAGGTGTTATGTACTATTTTGGTGATGTCTATGAAGGATAAACAATTGCTATGAAAATAGATAAAGTGTTACTTTTCTTTGGCTTTCTTCATCCGAAAATAAAGTCCGTTCGATATCGATTCCAATCATATATCACATATCTCCATAGCAACTTCGATTTTGCTACATTTTCAATATTTTGTACTCTGATAATTTTACACGTCCATCATTCTTAAGGGCACACAACTCCTCAATGAAATAAATATAATAGTTATTGAAGAACTGGTCATTATTGTGATACATGAACTGCCCGTAGGACAATGGTATTGACTGCGACAGCGATAATGACCTCGCCTACGACTCAGTCCTTTATCACGATAATGACCAGTTTTTCAATAACTATTATGTAATTAAGAAGCCAGGAACATAATGATGATGTATACCATAGTATCCAGAACATTAATTGACTTTCAATAAACTTATGATTCAGAACATAAGTACCTCACCATACAGTGGCGGATCCAGAGGGGGGCGTAGAGGGCGTACGCCCCCCCTTTGCTTGAACTTTTTTTTTTTTTTTTTTTGTAAAATGATTAATCAGACTAGACTTCGCGAACTTTGCCATTACCCGGCCGTGTATTTAATTTTTATGCGACAATTCTTTACTTATAACGATATTTTTCGCTCGTATTTACTGTAATATATTATTGATTATGTCAAAGTCATGTGATTCGCTACGGTGGAGTTGATCAGTACGTCGAAAAAAAACGTCACTCAGTCATTTTGAAATTCAAATTACAGTAACACATTGCTTACGGCGGAGAATGACAAGCATGACTCTTTCAAAGCGACAAAGGATTGAACAAGAACCATGTATTGACTTCTATTTCACAAACTACTCAACAGAAAATAATACTCTATTACACTCTCATGAAAAAAAAAGTTCCACAGCAATATTATTTACCTACGAAAATATGTTTAACCCCAGACGCCCCAGCCAATTAATAACATTGCTGAATAGTGATCCCCAGTCAGTAAGCTCTAGATAGATTTAAAGTCTAAGGTACGGACCATTTGATTTGATAGGGCAGTCCGAGATATTTTAGAGAAAAAAATCTGACCCTGATTTTTGCCTTAAACAAAAATTCTGGCCGTATCTGTATTGAAAACAATTCTCGTGTCCCCTTTTTTGCTATCAGAAAAAAAAATCAAACAGAATTATTCAGCATTAAATGAACATGGTGAATAAAAAAACGGGCGTAAATTTTTTTGGGGGTTTGCATGTAAATCCCATATCTGACCGAAATGTCTGTTTCGCCGAACTGATATACTGAATACTTTTTTCAAGGCCCAACTGCAACCTGCCTGCTGGGTGTGGCCTTTATGTCTCCATTTGTCGACCGTCATTCACAACTTCGTTGTTATTTGATTTTCAGACTCATTCGTAGCCTTTGGTTGATTTGGGACCCCTCACTTCCCTTGTTGGGTGAAACATTTCAACCAAACATTTGGATAAAAATGCTTGTTTGTCTTTGTTCGTGTCGGTCGTATTATAAACTTCATTGAATAGCCGTATATCATCATACATGTTTACAAAAAGAAATCTGTGAGGTTATGCTAACTAACCATACAACAAACGAGAATTTTTCATGTCCATTTTTTACTGACAACTCCCACATCAAATATATTAGTTGTACATAGCTTTGGATCCATTCAGTCATTTTATAATAGACAATTAATGGGGAGAATGTGGCATCAAAAATGTCCAACCCTAGCTTACACTTTAACTATAAAATATACATGCCCCACGTCAGGAACCGTTAAAAATGTGCATTTTACACTTATTTTATGTTTTTTAGCCCCCAAAAAAGGTCTAAAAAAATTTTCGCCTCGCTCTGCTCGGCTAACTTTAAATACTACGCCCCCCCCCTTTCCAAAATCCTGGATCCGCCCCTGCCATATGCCTGTATTACAGAACCACTCGTATACACATTACCGTTTATGGACCACACTATACGATCACCAGACAATCTTATGATTCTATTAACTGATAGACATTTTGTAGTTTGACCAGAACTATCTTGGACTCGCACCGATGTGTACGTAGACATTTTCGTGCTCGTATTATTTTCATGTAGTTTTAATCAAATTTATCATTTAAACTTTTGTATTTCTAAACCATTACGTCACACATAACGATTTCTTTAATAAAATATGTTTACATTATATAAGGCAATCGACAACCTTGCAATATTTTGCTTTACAAATAGTAAAAAAAAACACTTCGCTAAAAAAGAAATTTGATTGATTGATTGCTGTTTTCTTTACGTCCAGTGTTAAATAATTCATGCATGTTAAGGACGAAAACAAATTAATGATTAATACAAAAGGTATGTCCTGTAATAAGGAATCAACCAGGATTGAGGGCGGAAAATTTGGTCTGACTGCCATGGGAAAATGAGGGTATATTGGATAGGCATAGAAATTTGGCCTGGTAACAGACTGTCATGGAATAGACGTTCCTTTATAATATATGTTCTAAATATAGAATATTATTTCCACTGGAAGAAATATTACGTTACTTGTTCCTAACGAAATAAAAGGTATATATAACATTTGTTCCAAAAGGAACAGATATTATAACATTGTTAATAACAAATTTTCCAGAGGACTTTCTGTTAGGAGGAACAAATATAGGTAAACAAGTGTGGGTACCACCTACGGACCTACCGTTTCTTAAAGTGCAGAGAGCGTGCCATTCTCTCTACACGAGGCCTCGGTTTTAATGTCCTTTTTCAGACCGAACGTGGCTGCGTATTTTTACATCCAGCACAACAAAGGACGCATAACTTGACAAGGGGTTACAAAGTTATCATATTTTTATACCCAGTCACCCTTGATGTGAGGAGAATTTGGAATTTGAAGAACAGTCTCTTGTCGTAAAGAAAATATCCAGACTGCAATATACTCTCCGAAACTCTCAAAACTAAAAATACATCATTAACAAACAAAAACAAACTTATTATATCCAAGCATTTTGGTTTCCATCTCCACCGAACTTGAATCGAAAACTTTATAAAAAAAATGTCCATAGTAAAATTGAATAATCGATTATATTTGGTTCTTTATTGAATACTTTATTACGGTTGTTAAACGGATGGCATTTGCTGTCCGAATGGACTAAGTGTATATTAGTGCTTCCAAATTACCGGTCTTCATTCTGGTCGACCCCTATTTCTGGATTTATTGTTAATTAGTTCTTATCCTGAACGTGCATGAAATATTTGTCACTGGATGTAATGAGAGATGTATCTCCCATTGCGTGTATGTTGTTGAAAAAGCGACATGTTTGCCAGTTACATTGCTTTTGGGAAATTTGTAATTTTTGACCTGATTGAAACAATAGCTGAGTAAGGTAGCCGTTGATTGGGAAATCAATACAATCGTCATGCTTCTGATCGAAGAATCATTTAGGAATGAAATGAATAAAATTGAGAATGGAAATGGGGAATGTGTCAAAGAGACAACAACCCGACCACAGAACAGACAACAGCAGAAGGCCACCAACAGGTCTTCAATGCCTTTATAAGGTATACAGTCACATAGAAATATTTTTAATTATTTTTCAGCGAACTTGATCTGTGTTTTATGGTAATAAGCATTGGGTATAATTTTCATAACTTTGGTTAAGGCAAACTAAAGTTAGAGAACGGAAACCAATTTTAGGACGGACGTACGTACAGACGTACATACGTACAGACGGACGGATGGACGTAAGGACGGACAAGGGTAACACTTAATGCCCCATTTGCCTAACGGCGGGGGCATAAACATGTGCATCTGCATACCGAGTCCCTGTGCCGCGAACGCGTCAAAAACTGAAGAGTATTATTTGGACGAGAGATTATCATTGAACCAGTTTTCAACTATTCGAAAAAGAGCGAAATTACAAAAGAACACTTCAACACAAGCTTGTGTTCTGCCCTAATTTCAATCTTTCTTAAATATTGGTGCCCATATAAACAAGCTAAACTGGTGTTCTTCTTCAACTGATGTTAGTATACTGTTACATTTAAGCACATAATCGTGTACGCAGCAAAGCTTCATTGGTTCCTTTATTTTCTTACTGCGTCATTGTAAACCTGTATCTCTGTGATACTGTATCGAGAGGAATTTAAGCAATTCGCCAAGACTTAACAAAGTAGTTTGTGCTTTTAGTTAGTGGTGATAAAATTCTGCTACTTTAGTACTAATACATTAACCAAGCTTGCATCACCTGTTCACTTAAAGGACAGTGTCCTCTTAATTATATTAAACGAACCTTTTATTTGGCTTTCTAATATAAAGATAAATACATGTTTTTTTAAAGCATTTTGATGTCAGACTAATGGAATGTCTAACTATTGGGTGTCGAACAAATAGGGCGTCGGACTATTGGGGTGTCGGACTAATGGGGTTTCGGACCAATGGGGTGTCGGACTATTGGAGTGTCGGACTAATGGGGTGTCGGACTAATGGGGTGTCGGAATATCGGGGCTGCCTCGCATTAATTTTGTAAACTGTGCATGACATATGCATGATATTGGCCAAAGTTTTTAACAATCTCAGTAACATGGTAATATTGTGTGTTGTATGGCGTAATATTAATTTTTTAATTTTACCAGAGACATATAATCATAATACAATTCTTGAATTATATGTTTCTGATTTTACTAGATAGAAATCTTGAATAAAAAAAACCCAACTAAGACCCCGTTCACACTAGTATTTTTTTAATCGATCTAATCTGAACCACGGCGTTCACACTATAAGTAAAAATGCGGTCGATCTGACCTAATTACCCGTAAAACTGTAAACATTGTGTTTAAATAGAAATAATTTATCAAATTTATGTGTTGATACACTGATATATACACTTGAAAAAAAATGGATGAAGTTATTGTTTCTCTTGAATCACAAGTTCAAATTTTCATACTGGTGTTCTTGCAGTTTTCATTAATTTTGAAACAAAAACCTGTAACTAGGAAGTTACAACATGAAGAAATGATGCAGTTCATGAAAAGAAAAAATCAACAGATTTCAGTCGCAAATTTATGCTACGGCGAAGACAACTTTTTTTCCGTTTGTTTTTAACTTACATGTACACAAAGGTCTGTTAACAGAGAAATATGGATTAAACAACGAACCACCGATATATACAGGGATGCTATGTTATTACACGTGTAGTTTTGCCGCATATACATGCGCACAAATTATTTTCGATTCAATCGTACTAGTTTAAATCGATCTTTGCGTTCACATTTAAAGGTAGATCGGTTCACTTAAGATCAATTCAAACTGAACTATATCTCTTTTGGTGTGTAGACCGATTCAAGATCGATTCAAAGCATTCGCATTGGCTCTTAAATCGATCTAAAGTGTACCGATATAGTATAAATAGATCTAAATGTCCTAGTGTGAATGAGTTCTTATTATATCAGTGGCGGATCCAGGGGGGAGGGGGTCCTAGGGTTGGAACCACCCCCTTTTTGGACGATCAATGCTTTTGAATGTGGACATATGGTTGGAACCCCCCTTTATCCTGGGTTGGAACTCCTTTTTAAAACGGCACTGGCTAACAATTATAATAAAAACGTTATTGTTACAGTGCATGGACACTAATCGCCGGAATGATTTGTTGGATAAGGAACCGATTAATTTCAAACGTAACAGTAATATTTGTTTCTACGGTTACGTTGCTTTATTGTTACGCTAGATTTATTAAACTTTTAACATACTATAGTCTCGTTTCTTAATTCTTCGATATACTTGATGATGATAATACTAACACAACATTGGTGATCATTCGGGAATGAAATGAAATGATATTAAAAGACAACGTAAAACAACCTCACATCAGTGTTTCCAACAAAAATTGTGGTCGAAAATATAAATATTTCAAGAAAAAAAAACCTGAAGTATGGCAGATATTGAAATGCGCTTTAACCTGGGAACAGTATATATAACGTCAATATTTATGTTCCTGCTTTAAAAAGGTATATTGCAGAGTAGAACTGTTTAGTCTGCAAAACCGACTTTCACATTGCTGCATCCGTGACTCGTTTGTGATGGCTGCCTAGAGTGGTTTCACTAAAAATGCATCGGACTAAAACATGCTTTCTAGTTTTATTTTAATACATATATATTACTAGTCCCATCATACATTGAAGTGCATTAACGTACATGTAACAATAGAACAACGTAACCGTAGACACAAATATTATTGTTACGTTCGTAATTAATCGGTTCCTTACACAACCTAGCATTCCGGCAATTAGTGTCCAATGTAACAATAACTTTTTTGTCATTGTTACATTTCAACGTAATCGTAGCCTGTGCCTTTTAAAAATGGCTGGATCCACCCTTGTTATCCTACCCTTTTGTCTCAATCTTGGTTTTATAATGTGTATTCCTAAAAGTGTTCACTATTTGTACACGAGCTTTTCAATTAAATAGTTTCTAAAGATAAATATTTAGTTGTATCTAAAAGACAATCTATGTAATTACTTTATTAATTTCAATAGAATTCTGGTATAGGGTTAAGAAATTCCTGACGAAAAATTTTTGATAATGTTTTCACTTCGCTCATTTTTTTCCAAGAACTATTTCGATTGGTTATAAGTAAATTTAGGTATAAATTTATGACTTGGTAAAATCTTCGGAAATACGCGAAAAATAATCCCAAACCCTTTTTAATTGTTTTAAAAGGGAAATGATTAGAATAGAATTGAGAAAGGAAACGGGGAACTTATCAAAGAGACAACAACCCGACCACAGCTGAACAGAAAGCCCATGGCCACTAAATGGAGGTACATTAAAAAGGCAATCTCACTTTTTTTCTTCTTTTTTACTAGTGTGAAATACAGGTTGGTATAATTCCTATTTTTCGAAATATTTGCCTACTTCGTGTCAATTTTCGCTGTATCTGTATTACCTTTAGATAATGATGTTTATTCTTAACATATTGAAAAGAAAGGATGGGAGCAATATGCAAATACAAGACACAATACAATTTCATATGAAACTCATAAATTTCGAAAACATATGCGGTGTGAATCTAAATTTTTCAATAAACTATAGAGCTTCATCTTCACATGTGTATACTGGATCGTTTCCCGTCTTTCTAAAGCAAGTTTAAAAACAATTCATATTGATGAAGATAACACATGTTTTCCAAAAAAAAAAATTCTCTGAAACAGACATTATCAAGATGCTTGATTTCTTGATTGACAACATATTTGTTACGTTTGCAGGGCGTGTTTTTCAACAGACTGGCGGAATTCCAATGGGAACCAATTGTTCCCCTCTTCTTGCCGACTTGTTTCTCTATTATTATGAGGCTGACTTCATACAGGAACTTCTTAGGAAGAAAGATAAGAAGTTAACAATATCCTTTAACTTTACGTTCCGCTATATAGATGATGTTCTCTCACTAAATAATACAAAATTTGGTGACTATGTTGAACGAATCTATCCCATCGAACTAGAGATAAAGGATATTACAGATACAATTAAGTCTGCCTTATATCTTGACTTACATCTAGAAATTGACAATGAGGGTCGGTTGAAAACAAAACTTTACGACAAAAGAGATGATTTCAGCTTCCCAATTGTGAACTTTCCGTTTCTATGTAGCAACATTCCAGCAGCGCCTGCATACGGAGTATATATCTCCCAATTGATACGATATTCCCGGGCTTGTATTTCCTATCATGATTTCCTTGATAGAGGATTGCTGCTCACAAGGAAGCTATTAAACCAAGAGTTCCAAATGGTGAAGTTGAAATCATCCCTTCGTAAATTTTACGGACGCCATCACGAGTTGGTTGACCGTTATGGAATAACCGTTTCACAGATGATATCGGATATGTTCCTTATGTCGTAACTACAATACCCTTCCCTTTTCACGAATGTGACCTACCGAATTAGACTATTTACCGGATTTGTAATAACATAAGCAACACGACGGGTGCCACGTGTGGAGCAGGATCTGCTTACCCTTCCGGAGCACCTGAGATCATCCCCAGTTTTTGGTGGGGTTCGTGTTGCTTAGTCTTTAGTTTTCTATGTTGTATCATCTGTACTATATTATTTGTCTGTTTGTCTTTTTATTTTTGGCCATGGCGTCGTCATGCAGTTTGTTTTCGATCTATGAGTTTGACTGTCCCTCTGGTATCTTTCGTCCCTCTTTCATATAGATTAACCTGCAAAATCGCTAAATAAGTTCAAGAAAAAGCATTATAGGTTTGCTATATATAACTTTTTTTGCAACCATTGTATGAGGGTACTTTTCTTTGAATTTTAGACATTAACAAAACATGTCTATCCAAAATTTTTTGTAATCACATAGCCGGCCGGTAAGCAGAAACTCAACGCAGAGATAAAATCCCGAACCCGGAGGCGGGCTTCAGCTGGCCCCCAAAACAATAATACATATAGTTCAACAAAATGGACGCCACACTAAACTCCGAAACAATAAAATGAATTAAAATTTAAAAAACACACAAGACTAATAAAGGAGAGATGTTCCCGACTTTAGACAGGCCCATAAATGCGACGGGGCCGTAAACATATTTTGTGAGATCTTACTAAACCCTCCCTATACCATTAACCAGTGTGGAATAAACGAACACGCAGCAATAAGCATTTTATACAATGGGTGCAGAAAGGGATAAATTGACGAAGAATTAGAGAATCTATATTTATCGAATACCCAAACCGTGTCAAAACCTATAAATTTGCAGTTTCGAGCGATCTTTAGACGTTTATCATGTGGTTTATAAATGATCTTAAGTAAGTAATTATGTTATTACAAATTAAAAGTACGTACACAGATAAACCCATGAAACTGTGAAGTATATCAAAGATTGGAAATCTTTTAAAATAAACGGAATTCAACGGAAATTGGCCTACCTCTTAGTTTATATATTTGATGATTTTCACGGTGTTCGTTCCAAAGTTATCATCGGCTATTTTAGTATTCGAAAAAATCGTGCTCATGCACATGTTGCGCACTAACTGAAGATGCCTTGAAGTGACAAACTCCAAACTAGGCCAAAAAAGAGACTATATAAACTTGTTTTATAGGTCCCAAGACTACAATTACACTGTCTTGTAATAGCCTAAGGATGGTCTTAGGACCTGAATCATGAATTTTGACGATTTTTCGACTTTGTAGCATCTGTGTTTATATGATAGTTTAAGTTTCCACTTTTAGCTCATCTGAAGATTTTTAATACATAGGAAACATATTTACGGAAAAAATGACAAATTAAAAGAATACCTTGAAAAATAACGGATTTTGGAAAAAAAAGTGGGGAGGGCTTGAAAAATTGTCCTGTCACAAAGTACCTATGATAAAAACAGCAAATGAAAATATCAAACCGTGACAACTTAACATGGAAAATACCCCCCCCCCCCCCCCCCCCCCGAGGTCATATGTTATAGGACTAAGAAGAGGCAGGGCACAATAAACGATATCATGCACTCATGTTCAGCAGTTCAAGTAAACATGGATAATTTCCCGCTAAAAAGTATAACAGTGTTACCTCCCATTTAGTGGGCGTGTTTAATTTAAGCATGTTCGTTGTTTACAATAAGTAATCATATCCAAAACAACTGGGTCAGGCAGCTGTTGAAACATGGCATATCACAAAATACCTGCACAGTTTTTGTGCCTTTTACGTAAGTATCAATACTTTGAAAACGTTCGCTAAATGCATTATATAGTACGTTTGTTATTGCGCATGTCGTGTAACATGTGTAATTAAGAAGTATTTGATGAAATGATAGAGAAATATAAAGATACAAACGAAATTATAGTATGTGGAGACATGAACGGGTCACTCCATAGAAGCTCTACACCTCATGATAAAATTCTACAAACTTTCTGCAAGGAAAAATGTATAGGAAATACTGAGAAATGCCCATTAAAAGAAACATTTTATCAGCAGAATGGTAAATCGAAAGGACAAATTGATTACTTCCTCTTCAAAAGTAACTCGGAAATAATAAATAAAATCAGACAAATTGATGTCCTTGACACTGACCCAGAGAATACCTTGTACCATGTACCTGTTATTCTGACACTGAATAGCCAACTGAAAAAAGTAAGGGAAAAAGCAACAACTATCATAGCAAAACCTAAATGGACTGACTGTGACCATCAAATTTATAAGGAAATCATCAATAAAGATCTACCAAACCTCATGCAAAAATCAAAAGGAATCATTGAGCAAGATATAAGAAATCTAGAAAAATTGCTACATAAAGCCGGAGAAGCGGCAATCCCAAAGTATAGAAGAAAAATCAAAATCAAATCAAAGGGAAAGGCGATATGGAATGAACAAATAGAAAAGGCATCAAAGCAATAAAAAAATGCATATAAAGTATGGAGGCAACATGGAGCACCTCAAGAAAGAAGTAACGAGCTCAAATTATCAAAATGACAGCTGCAAAAAGAATACTTCGAAAAGCACAAAGACAAGCTTATGCCTCTCAGAGAGAATCAACAGCGGGAAAAATTATGAAAGCTTCAAATGCAGACACAAAACTTTTTTACAAGCTTATTAACATGCAAAGAAAAACACCACTTACTAACACCAAGATACTGAAACTGAATGAAAAGACTGCAGAAGATGGACCAAGCATAATGAACATTTGGCAAGAACATTTCCAACAACTAGCTACGCCAACATTAGAAGAAAATTTCGACACTGAAAAGCTAGAGCTTGTAGAAATACAAAACAATATAATAGAATCCATAGAAAGGGAAAAAGGTCAAGGCATTGATCATGTCAATGTAAAGGAGGTTGATAAAGCTATAGAAAAACTTAAAGCAGGAAAAGCACCAGATGAGGATGGAATTTCGGCAGAACACTACAAATATGGGATGGATGAGTTAACTCCCTTTATAGTACATTTGCTAAATTTAATTTTAACATATCTGGATGTACCAATCTTCCTAAAGACAGGGATTCTTACACCAATCCTAAAGAAAGAAAAAGACAAAACATTACCATCTAGCTATAGAGGAATAACTGTGACTAAAACCTTTGCAAAAATATTACAAAGTATACTGAAGGATAGAGTTGACTCTGTATTTAATAACATACAAAACTCCTTGCAAAGAGGCTTTACAGAAGGAGTATCATCACTATGCGCAGCTTTCCTCACATCAGAAGCAATCGAAGAAAGTAAGAAATTAAAGATACTGATGATTTTAATAACTCTTGATGCAGAAAAAGCATTTGACAAACTAAACCATGAAATACTATTCAACAAGTTGTACCATTATGGAATAAAAGGAAAACTCTGGATACTACTGAGAAACATGTATAAAGGCATGAGCATTAAGGTCAAATGGGAAGGTCAATGTACAGAAGATGTAATGGTGTTACAAGGAATTCAACAAGGTGCAAAACTATCTACAACGCTATATAAATGCTACAATAACGTCATACTGGATAGCATTTTAAAAAGTGGACTTGGAGCATGTATTGGTAATATACAAGTCCCTGCACCCACATGTGCCGATGACATTGCTGTCCTGGCAAATAGTACTGCAGACGCACAAGGAATATTAGACATAGTACAGCACCATACAAGCAGAGATCTAGTTAAAATCAATCCAACTAAATCTGAAGCGGTTTTATATAATGCAAAAGGCTCAAACATAACAACACTGCAATTTGAAGACAATGACATCAATATAACCAATGAAACCAAACATCTAGGTATCAAAAGAAACGAGCAAAACCGGGCAAATATCTCTGAAAGAATAAGAACCGGCAGGGCAACAATATACAGCCTTCTCGGAGCCGGTTTACATGTCAGAAGGGGATTCTCACCCATGGTCGCATACAAGCTATGGAGAACATATGCAGTACCAAGAAGCATCTACGGACTTGAGGTGATGAACTTACTTGCAAAAGAAAAGGATATGCTAGAACTGGCAGAGAGAAAAATCCTCCGACAAATTCAAGGGCTTCCAAATAATACAGCAAATATGGCTGTCTATACCCTGGTAGGAGCAGAACCTATTGCCATCACATTAGACAAAAATCTACTTACCTTCTTCATGAATATTGTTCGAAATTCAGGAACCATAGAATGTGAAATTCTGCGTCGACAAATAGCATTCTCAGACCAAAGAGGAAAAGACTTTATCAACAGAGTGGAAAAAACTCTATCAAAATACAATTTGAAATCTAGTAGTTACTACATAGAAAAACCACTTAAGAAAATCGAATGGAAAAGACTAGTAGGAATAAAGATCAAGGAATACTGGAAAAATGAATGTCACTATGAAAAAATGGAAAAAACATCACTTAAATACATAGAGATACAGAACAATCCATTAAATGAAGCACACAATATATGGAAAAGCATAAAAAACAATAGTAAAGATGTAAAGGCAGGAGAAATAAAAGCAAGAATAAGTACTCAAACGTACATATTACAAGCCAAAAGAGCTAACTTCGATCCGACAGTTAACCCGATATGTACAATCTGTGAACAGGAAAATGAAGATCTGGAACATTTTATTCTACGCTGCAAAGAATTGGGGCAAATAAGATCCAAATATTGCTCAAAAATAAAACAGACAATGGATGAAATCGATACCTCAACATACAAGAAGATCATACAAGAAGGGAATTTACTGCAGCTCATAATGGACTGTACTAGCAAGGACATAAACTGTTACTCAACTGTGTATGAAAACATTGAAACTCTGGCTAGAAATATGTGCTACGAGATGCACATGCTGCGCACAAAAAGGATTAAAAACTTGAACACAAGTACAGTATAAGTAAACTTTTTTAAAATAAAATAGTTCCCTACTTTACCATCTTACTATTTTATGATGTATTAGGACCTAAATTAAATAAAAAAATTTTGCAAAATTTTAAGATATCCAGTTACCTTAAAGAATAATGATAAGATCCGAAATAAGGTAACTTTAAACTGTGAAGGTAAACTTATGTATATATGATGAATTGTTCTAAACCCCAACCCTTTTACATAACGGTAAGTCCTATAAAATAACCTTCTCATTATAAATTCTGATGTACGTATAGCACCTTTAACTAACAATTATAAGAAAGTTTAATTTAAGACCACTTAAATTCTAAATTCTTATTTGTAAATATATCCAGTTCTTACTTAACTTATTCTTACACTTCAGCACATTATGAATATTATTTTTAAAATTTTATGATGACAATCCTATGAATTAGTTATAATATTAATTTTTAGTAATTATTATTGCCTAAATTCAGTCATCTGTACATAATTAAATGCTTCCTTATGTTCTAAGGTGTATATAGTTGCTACAATTATACCCTATGGGTAGTGCTCTACAATTAATGGAGGAATATACAAGAAACTGAACTGAGTATATAACATATAATTTAGATAACGGTTTACAAATATTGTTATCCAGAAATCAGAGCAGTTAATTTTCTACATGTTTACCTGACTGATTTCTTTCTATATTTAATTATACAAATGTATGTCTACGAATGTCTGTCTGAATTCAGACATTTTATCACTTGAAAAAAATAGTCATATGTGCAAGTCTTTAAACACCCCCTTATTTGCACATATTCTCACTGCTAAGCAACTGTCTCTTTAGTGGGATACAAATCCTCCAAAACAATCAATTCATTAAATTAAGTCTTTATCAAATTTTTGCACATTCAACCCAGAAACAAATCATTCAATTCTTTTGTAAAATGAAATTTAAATTAGAATTTATTAGTTTCCAATAATCATAGATATGTGATTGTCATGGCAAAAGTCTCATACTGCAGATGTACCAAGACAGTTCTTGATTAATATATATCACTTAATATAAACTGTCAGTCATTATTATATATTCAACTTATCTGCAGAAACCTGCAGATTTATGAGCTTTTCAGCCACCACCTTGGTCAATTTTGAAGACATTTAATTTAGTATCTAAAGCATCAAAAATAATCAAACCATTTCATGGTTTCTTTTTTTTTTGCAATAAAGTAGCTATACACCATTCATTGAAGAACAATAATTGTTTTTATACAAGAGTTCTTATTAGTCATAGGATTTTATTATCTACAGAATATTTGTGATTCTTTCAGCTTGTATCACTTTAAACTTTAGTACACATGTACTAGTATTAGTCCTTGAATGTTATATTATTAAATTAAACATGACCAACCATGCAATTAGTGTATATGAGGTTATGGATGGGAATTTTTCATTTCTGTTTTCTTTAATTTTTTAGCCCATTTTCTCCATTCTTTATATTTTTGACCCATTATTCTCTATTCTTTATATTTTATCACCCCGTTATTCAAATTATATGCAGAAACCTGCAGATTTATGAGCTTTACAGCCACCACCTTGGGATTAATTTTTGTGGTTTCCAATATGTGAGAGAACTATTCTTAATAATGGTTATTTTAGGTCAAATACTACATATAGATATCTACATGTGTTTATAACTTCATAGTGACCTATATATATAACAAGTGACTTTTTACTGTGTCCAGATTATATTTACCTGGTCATTTATCAATAAAATTAACATAATTATGAAAGTCTTGAATAAGTTTACTATGAAGTTTGCATTTTCAGGGGCCAAATAATGGCTCTTATTAAAAGCTCTCCCTTTGTAGTTGTAAAATTTTGAAATCATTGTGGCTCTGATTCCTTGACCAGTTTTTTCATATAGGTGTACCATTTGATTTATCAGCTCTTCAAAGTTTGTATTTTAAATATTTTGGCTTTAAGCTCTGAAGAGATATTTTAATGTTGAAATGCACATCTGGTGCACAGGCACTTGGGTATAATGATACAGATATTTTTTTGGGATTTTTTTGTTGTTGATTAAAATGTTCAATTTTCTATATTTATACTACATGATCTATCACTACTGCGCATGTCTCACCTAGTTTCGAGTGATTTTACCAACTCTTGAGACAACCCCATTTTTACTATCCACACTAAGAAACATTTGGTGTGCAGTAAAGTTGGTACCATTTATGTTGTTACTACAATTTAGTGCTATTATGTCAGAAAAAAAAAACTTTTCCCACAGTAAAGTTCAACCCTTACCTTAAGATATTGAAAAACTATTGAATTAATTAAAAATACTGTATTAGAATATTAATTTCATACACTTGTATCATAAAAACATTTTATTTAATTTATTTATTTCATTTAATAAACAAGTACATTCTGAACAATTTTCATCCTGGTCTGATGACTGTGTAAACCAACCTCTTAGGCATATTATCAGTGCTTGGCAATTTTGGTCAATTTTGATGACATTTAATTTAGTATCTAAAGCATAAAAAATAATCAAACCATTTCATGGTTTCTTTTTTTTTGCAATAAAGTAGCTATACACCATTCATTGAAGAACAATAATTGTTTTTATACAAGAGTTCTTATTAGTCATAGGATTTTATTATCTACAGAATATTTGTGATTCTTTCAGCTTGTATCACTTTAAACTTTAGTACACATGTACTAGTATTAGTCCTTGAATGTTATATTATTAAATTAAACATGACCAACCATGCAATTAGTGTTTATAAGGTTATGGATGGGAATTTTTCATTTCTGTTTTCTTTAATTTTTTAGCCCATTTTCTCCATTCTTTATATTTTTGACCCATTATTCTCTATTCTTTATATTTTATCACCCCGTTATTCAAATTATATGCGGAAACCTGCAGATTTATGAGCTTTACAGCCACCACCTTGGGATTAATTTTTGTGGTTTCCAATATGTGAGAGAACTATTCTTAATAATGGTTGTTTTAGGTCAAATACTACATATAGATATCTACATGTGTTTATAACTTCATAGTGACCTATATATATAACAAGTGACTTTTTACTGTGTCCAGATTATATTTACCTGGTCATTTATCAATAAAATTAACATAATTATGAAAGTCTTGAATAAGTTTACTATGAAGTTTGCATTTTCAGGGGCCAAATAATGGCTCTTATTAAAAGCTCTCCCTTTGTAGTTGTAAAATTTTGAAATCATTGTGGCTCTGATTCCTTGACCAGTTTTTTCATATAGGTGTACCATTTGATTTATCAGCTCTTCAAAGTTTGTATTTTAAATATTTTGGCCTTAAGCACTGAAGAGATATTTTAATGTTGAAATGCACATCTGGTGCACAGGCACTTGGGTATAATGATACAGATATTTTTGGGGGATTTTTTTGTTGTTGATTAAAATATTCAATTTTCTATATTTATACTACATGATCTATCACTACTGCGCATGTCTCACCTAGTTTCGAGTGATTTTACCAACTCTTGAGACAACCCCCATTTTTACTATCCACACTAAGAAACATTTGGTGTGCAGTAAAGTTGGTACCATTTATGTTGTTACTACAAAGTGCTATTATTCAGAAAAAAAAAACTTTTCCCACAGTAAAGTTCAACCCTTACCTTAAGATATTGAAAAACTATTGAATTAATTAAAAATACTGTATTAGAATATTAATTTCATACACTTGTATCATAAAAACATTTTATTTAATTTATTTGTTTCATTTAATAAACAAGTACATTCTGAACAATTTTCATCCTGGTCTGATGACTGTGTAAACCAACCTCTTAGGCATATTATCAGTGCTTGGCAATTTTGGTCAATTTTGATGAAATTAAATTTAGTATCTAAAGCATAAAAAATAATCAAACCATTTCATGGTTTCTTTTTTTTTTGCAATAAAGTAGCTATACACCATTCGTTGAAGAACAATAATTGTTTTTATACAAGAGTTCTTATTAATCATAGGATTTTATTATCTACAGAATATTTGTGATTCTTTCAGCTTGTATCAATTTAAACTTTAGTACACATGTACTAGTATTAGTCCTTGAATGTTATATTATTAAATTAAACATGACCAACCATGAAATTAGTGTTTATGAGGTTATGGATGGGGATTTTTCATTTCAGTTTTCTTTAATTTTTTAGCCCATTTTCTCCATTCTATATATTTTTGACCCATTATTCTCTATTCTTTATATTTTATCACCCCGTTATTCTCTATTCTTTATTTTTTTGGTCCATTTTTCTCCATTCTTTTATGTTTTGGCCCATTATTCTTTATTCTGTAAACCCCATCCAGACCCTCATTTATTGATACGTTCTGTATTATTTGCGTTGAATTTCCCTTGAATTTAACATACATTTTCATGTAAATTCTATTGAATATGTGAAGGTTTATGAAAAATTCTTTTTTATTAAATTAACCTCAATAAAGATAATCAAAATATAGTGTGAGTAATCCCGTCCTGTTTTGTACTGATAAAATATTTAATTTCATAAACTATTGAATTTCAATATTTGATTGAAATATATATTTCAGAAGTATCAAGATCAATTTCCACACGAGATGTTTCAGATGTGACAAAAATTGTTAAAATTTGAATATTTGAAATTTTCCATTTAGTTCTTGAGTGATAAGAATTATTAAAGTTTCATGCAAATTAAGTGAATATGACCAGATTTCTGTTTAAAATCCTATTAAGAACAGACTTGTGTATCCTGAACATTTTTAATTTTAGAAGATCTTAAAACCGACTTATTTTATGAAAAAATCCTTTAAAATTATTTTAACAAAAATTATCTTTTAAGGAGATTAAAAATGATTTTTAATCTTTTTAATTTTTTTGTTTAAAAAAAGATTAATATGCAAATAGTATTACAATCTTATTGAAATACAGACCCTATATCCAGGTTTAGTTTACAAGGATCTGACCAAGCTCTATTCTACTTTCTGTTTTAAAGAACTTTCAGGATCCTCAGATTTTGTCGTAATGTAACGTTCCTTTAAAAATTGGATTGGCCGATTTAAGAATTACCAGAACAGAAAATAGTACAAAGTGTTTTCAGATCCTTGTAAGCAAAGCTTTGACACTAGATCTGTATTTTAATCAGATTGATAGTATTAAAAAGATTATTTTTTTGCGTGAACCCCGCTTATATATTGGCGAGTTTTGGAAGTGTCTATGGGCCACTTGATATCCTCGGAATCATGATTCTCTGAACGTCTCGAAAATTTTCCATTATTTATATAGGTAGTTATTTATGTCTTTGATACGGTCCCTCTATGGATAGGCTACAATGTGACATTGTATATTTCAACAATCCGACAAATGGTTCATTTGTAGATTTGAAAGTAAAACAACAAAGACTAGGTTGCATTCTAAAAATCATTTATATGTTAGAACCTATTTGCCTTTTGACAAAACATATATGTTTTTAATAATGTGAATGTTTTTTTTAATATCAAGTATAATGATAACGCAATTATATAATTCATGCTTTGAGACGGTACCTCTACGCGTTGTGTGTGTTGTATTTAATAAACCTGGGAATAGTTTATTGATATACAATGACCCAGAATAAACTGATTATTTCTGAACGTTTATAATTTGATATTTAGTATTTCAATCATAACATGAGAAAATGTCGGAAAGAATGAAGAAAATTAAGAAAACGATATTGCTGTTATAAATATATCTAAGGTCGGAAACACAGTGGTCGGAAAGCAGAAAGGTAATCAAACAAAAGGATTTTTCTGTAAAAAAATAACTAATTTCATTAATAGATACTACCAGACTAAAAGAATATTCATTGTTAAGGTAAAACTGAGACTGAATTTATTCTTAATAATTATAGAATATAATCAAAATTGTAATGTATATGTGCATTATGTCTCACAGGTTTGATCAGTCATTGCATTTATGAAAATTAGATGTAACGTATGAGCACCAATGAGCAGGGATGCATACCCAAAGTTAGCTAAATATCTAAATTTTAAACGGATAAAAAAGTACTTGCGTGGTTTCATTCACAAGGATTTTAAATCCTTGCATCTCACAAAAAACGTAATTGATATTTTACAACAATCATAACAAAATTAAATTACTATCATAATGTTAATTATTTTTTTAAATTTTTGTTTCTTTTATTAGTTCAACCTTATAGCATCTTAATATTTGTACTATGGTACGGTTTTGAAAATTGTATTCATTGTGTTGGTCAGCTATCCTACACGTCTTGATTCATTCACATTATACATCACCCTGTTCACACGCACACTATCAGTTTGCATTCACAAAAATTCCGGATAAAATGTCAATGAATCCGGAGTCAAAACACTTGGGGTAGGTAGTTTGACATCCGAATTCAACTATTAGATTAATATATGTGATGACACAAATGCGTATTCTTATCCAGAGTATCAGTGCGTATGCTTTCTATTTACTATTTCTTGTGCAAAAATACCACGTTCATGCATAAATATTAATTTCACTCTAAATTCAGGACACAGCATTAAGAGCTTACCATGTGACTTTCAAGCACGGTCATCAATGCTCACGGTATTCTGACCTCTAGCTGTTTCTCTTTTGTTTTCCTTTTTGAGTCACTGTCCTTTTATAAACTTTGACATTTTCAAAATGCCAAGGATTTTCTACCCAAGGAATAGATTACATATTAACTTCGTACTTTATTTAGCCTTTTAAACTATTTTTATTCAAGCGTCACTGATGATTCTTTGTAGACTTAACTCGCGTCTGGCATACAACATGTTAATCCTGGTATTTTTTTATATCTGTAAGAGTCAGATCGACGTCCGGTCTCTAATCGACGTTCGTTCCTCAAATTGATGTCCAAATCTGACGTCACAATAAAGTAACATTCCAAATTGATGGCCAATTTTATGTCCCTCTAATCGACGTCTTTTTTGTTGTTCTCAAATCGACGTCCAATTTTTTGCTTCTCCAATCAACGTATGTTTTATGGACATGTCACAGTGAAATCTCATCTTTATTAAAGGGTTGGTTGAACCTAAAACTCAAAAAGTTGTTGAAAAACATAAGACCAAATTATAATACTTTTCAACAATTTGCCGTCATGAAAATGCGATTCATAACGTCACATTGGACGTCGATTAGAGGGTTAAAATATTGGATACTGATTTGAGAACGTGACATCAAATTTGGACGTCGATTTGAGGAACGGATGTGGATTAGAGACCGGATGTTGATCTGAGTTTAACATATCTACATGTCTTTTAATATAAATTGGTATGTTCAGGTATTCATAAAACTTCTGAAAATAAGATATTCTTCAAAACCAAGTTTCCCTGTTAAATATTTGGATTGATTTAAGTAAAATCAGGAAATCCTTAAAATTTGAGATGTATTATGAGACCAAAATAAGTCTCTATATAAGAGGTCCAAATGAAGCTGGTGTGTTACTCTCAAGAAAAATATACGAAACCTTCTTATAAGTTGCATGCCACAGGGTTTCACTTCACATGGAAAATGGACTTTAAATTTATCTGTACAACATCTACCATGAGTACAGACAACTTCAATAACGAGTTGAGAATATGAAGGCATCCATGCGGGAAACAAAATATAAAGATGTGATAGATAAATTAAATGCATCCAGATTATAAAGCAAACTGAGTGCTTAAATTTATATTGCGATTGGTTTTTGCAGAAACTGGGGTTTGCAATAGGATTATAAAAAAATGAAGTAATAAATAAATAGTCGAGCTTTAAAATGTATATTCAAATAGTAGCTGTATATACACTTTTCTATTCACACCTATCCAACATTGCTTTCAACTGACTTGTGCAAGAATGTACACACTATTACATATTTTTAATAAAGGTAGTTTAACTTTATCATTATCTCCTTCTATTCACAGTCAATTATTTCAATTCAAAAGCAAACAAAAATTCAGCAACAATCTTTTGGTGACCAGTCAGCGGTCTTAGGTTCACATATTGCTTTTCTTTATTTAAAGAAAGCAACTTGTTTCATCTTTTCCAATGTATGCTAGACACTGAGTATGAAAAACTGGTTCAGGGATTCAGAGGTTTGCAGGAAATTAAATTAATGAAGAGCAAAGACATGAACATGAAAATTATGTAGTTTCATGTGTACTCCTTACCAAATTCAATTTTCAATTTCTGAAATTTCCCCAATAATTTTTCTGCAATCAAGTTTCAGTATAGTGAGGCACATGTCTGTCTATTTTGGCTATATCATTGTTTTACTGGTGGATGAAGCCAGATTATTCAAGTAAGATTGGCAGACCTTTGGCAGAAAAACTGACTATCTTTCTTTGTAAATTGCCTTTAAAAGTTTTGAATTCAGTATAATTATGCACTGGAAAAATAATGTCTACTCTCTCTTATCCCGAGAAGAGGGTCTGGATGGGGTTTACGGAATAGAGAATAATGGGCCAATACTACAGAATAATTAAGGTCATAAAAAGTTAAGAATAGAGAAAAATAGGTAAAAATAACTGAAATAGAAAATAGAGGCTAATGGGGAAAAGGGGGGGGGGGGGGGTTTGGGGGGGGGGACTTTGTAAAATATTAAGAATACGAACAGAGACATGTATACAATATATGTGTATATATGTCTCTGATATGAAATAGAGAAAATTATTGACATTTTATAAATAACACAAAGCTGAGAGGGTGATATGCTCTATCACCCTCTCTGAAATGTGTTATATCATTTATTATACTGTTCTTTTATTACTGTCTATTAAATTTCAAAATCAAAATCTGTCATTTTAACATGAAGTATGATAAATAAAATTAAAGAATACGAAAATGAAGGCCCCTCATCCAAACCCACCTAGACTGTAATTTTGGATTGGTAAGTTGTCATTACATCAGGTTCATGATGTAAATATCTGTCAAATAACTTTAAATAGTCATCATTAAATAAAAAAAACAACCCACAGAAAAAAGTGCATGTCTTAAACATATATTCGATCATATATGTCAATTAAGTTTATTAATACATTGTTAATTATACAATTTCATTGCATTACACCTAATTATGCTACCAGTATTACTAAAGAGATAAACATTACTGTCCTTAATTTTGCCATTGTGTTTTTATATCAATCGTTGTCTGTTGTGATGAAAAAAAGTATAAACAAAGTACATGAAGTATGAAAAGGTATTAATGAATGATAAGCAAGTCATGGTTTTCAAACAAAACATTTATATTTAATATCCATATTGATTTTAGATGCTTTAAACTTTGGTTAATTTTTTATGAGAAAAAATGAATATTTTAAACAGAATAGTTTTCCTCATTAAACTTTAATTGATAAGTGATCATTTCTCTTTATTTTTTCTTCAAATCTGAAACAGTGTGAGATATTAAGGCGGTAAGGGGACGACCATTTGATATTCTGGGGTGGGGGGGGGGGCCAGGAGGATTTGTTTTGGATCGGTTATTTATTTTTGTAAACTAAGAGGACAGATTATTTATTTTCTGCACTGTTGAAGCAAGGTTTTTCATTTTCATTAAAACAAGGGACTGATTATTTATTTTCATAACTATATTAATAATATTTGAAAACATACAATTTTAAATTAATTTTTTATTATAAATAATACATGTACAGTCAAGTCATTAATGTACCATTTAATCAGAATTAATCATCATCCTCTGCGGAAATGAATCTTCTGAATTCCAAACTGCATATACATGTATTGCATACATACACGGTATTAGACTTGGGGCTGTGACTAGCCTCTTTTAAAAGTATTGCCAAATGTATTTACGCTGAGCAGAGCGAGGCAAACAAATTTTGAAGGGTTTTGAAGCCGCTGAAGGCCCAAAGAAACTATAGAACAAATGATGCAAAATCGTGCTTTCTGGGCGTTCCCAGACCCTTTCTTATTCTGAAAACGCAAGTTCTGTTTTAATAATTTTTTGACAATATTTTGGTCTCAAAGTAAAATGTATAGATTCAGCGTAAGACTGAAGTTTATATGGACAACATCAAAAGACCAATATTAATGTGGCTGCTGGTTTTTTGTTTTTTTTGTTTTTTTTTTGTTGTTTCGGCATGCAGAATTTAAATCTTTTATACCTGTAAATTATATGGGGTTTTATTCAAATTAAGTTAAGAGGGGGCTGATTATCAGTGATATAACTATGTCAAGTAATTTTTAATAACACATTTCAATTACAACTTGATGTAGCTCTTAACTGGGATACAATTTAAAGTAATTAAGTTATAAAATTAGCTAAAAAGTACTAAATAAAATAAAAATCATGATCAAGTTGAAAACAAAATTACTAAATCATAAAAGGAATGCAACACTAAGAGAATACAGAAGGGTAATCAATGAACAAAAGACAAATTTAAAGAAACATTGATCCCGAAAAAACAGGTGAGAACAGAATTTGCTTCTTGCAAACACTCGCTGTGAAAACAATTTGATATGAAGACAAGCTTTTGGTTTTAAAATTTGCTACATAAAGGCATTTGCCTCAATGTAGTTACAGCCCTGTAATAAAAGTGAGGTAAGTGTTCCTGAGCCAATATACCTCAAGTTAAATGAAACCCATTTTCAGACATTTCAAGTATATTTAAATAATATTTATACCTTTATTATTAAAAGATTTGGGAAGTGTTTCCCGAATTTTTTTTTGAAAAAAAGATGAATTTTATGAAGAATCTGGTGCCACCTCATACTTTCGAATAGCATTTATAAAATGGCTTAAAGACCTGCTCATGCTGCTGAGTTATTCATTTTCAATACATTGTAAGTCAGGTTATTTATTTTCGAACTACCACAGAACAAACCATTTATTTTTGTGATTATCAAGGCCGAGTTATTTATTTTCAAAATCCTCCTGGCCCCCCCCAGAATATCAAATGGTCGTCCCCTATTACCTGATTAGTTCAAAAATATTATTGTATAACTTATAATAATTGACATTTTAAAACATAATCTGAGACATTACTGAAATAGTATTCTCAGACATAATATTGGATTTGTACAGTACAAACATAATGGCGAGACATATCATTGTAAAAACCAACCATTATATCATCGTAAGTGAACTAGGACTTCTCTCACCACTTCATCCTATCAGTTTCTTAAAGAGAAGTCACATTTCTCTCTGTGATTCTGTGTGAAGTAATGTGAGCCCTATAGAAGAATTATTATTCCTGAAGGACATATTCATTTAATATGACAATATTAAACATCAATAGTTTAGATTAAAACATTTAATAACATTCAAGAAAATCAAGTAATATAGAACAGCTCAAGCTTTTGAAATACGGTGTTGCAAATGTGGCTGATATTAAGTTTATGATTTATATAAAAATAAAAATACATAATTATGTGTATAAAAACAAAAATACATAATTATGTGTATAAAAACAAAAATACATAAATATATAAAAGATATATATACAGTTGGTTAGCCCAGAAGGTTCAGCATGTTTACAGTCCTTCCTGTGTCAAAATCATATATATATGCATACTCACGTTGCTTTTGTGTATGCAAGGTAATTATATATTAGATAGTATAAATATATACTGAATCAGTTTTTTTTTATACTCATCAGTTGAATTATCTCACTGATACTGTGGGGGTTCCATTAGGGTACCCCTAAGGTCACAAGGTCATGTTTTGCAATATTCTCCAGGTCACTTTGAATCCAAGTTTAACAACAAACCTGTAAAGGTCACAAGTCCTTTTAAATAGGATGTCAGGTCCCTAAACCCCGAAGGTTGCAGGTAGAATTTAACCATATTGGAGCCACACTGTGGAAATTCAAAAGGCTTTGACATTTCATTACTAATTGGCTAAAAACTTTGATTGTTGAGATTAAGCCTTTTTTGTGCTGATGTTGATCACCACCGTGATCCCGCTGATTGTTTTGTCAGACTCCTGTATCCCTCTTATTGTTTTGTCAGATCCCTGTATCCCGCTGATTGTTTTGTCAGACTCCTGTATCCCGCTTATTGTTTTGTCAGATCCCTGTATCCCGCTTATTGTTTTGTCAGATCCCTGAATCATGCTTATTGTTTTGTCAGATCCCTGTATCCCGCTTATTTTTTTGTCAGATCCCTTTATCCCGCTTATTGTTTTGTCAGACTCCTGTATCCCGCTTATTGTTTTGTCAGATCCCTGTATCCCGCTTATTGTTTTGTCAGACTCCTGTATACCACTTATTGTTTTGTCAGATCCCTCTATCCCGCTTATTGTTTTGTCAGATCCCTGTATCCCGCTTATTGTTTTGTCAGATCCCTGTATCCCGCTTATTGTTTTGTCAGACTCCTGTATCCAGCTTATTGTTTCGTCAGACCCCTTTATCCCGCTTATTGTTTTGTCAGATCCCTGTATCTTGCTTATTGTTTTGTCAGATCCCTGTATCCCGCTTATTGTTTTGTCAGATCCCTCTATCACGCTTATTGTTTTGTCAGATCCCTGTATCCCGCTTATTGTTTTGTCAGATCCCTGTATCCCGCTTATTGTTTTGTCAGACTCCTGTATCCCGCTTATTGTTTCGTCAGATCCCTCTATCCCGCTTATTGTTTTGTCAGATCCCTCTATCCCGCTTATTGTTTCGTCAGATCCCTCTATCCCGCTTATTGTTTTGTCAGATCCCTTTATCCCGCTTATTGTTTTGTCAGATCCCTGTATCCTGCTTATTGTTTTGTCAGATCCCTGTATCCCGCTTATTGTTTTGTCAGATCCCTCTATCCCTCTTATTGTTTTGTCAGATCCCTGTATCACGCTTATTGTTTTGTCAGATCCCTGTATCCTGCTTATCAATTTGATAATAATGCTTGTAATTTCATGTGTTCCACCTGACTTAATTTCCCTTTTTCACACACAATAAATTGACTTTCACGAGTCAAGCTTACAGAAAATTGGTGAATCCTGTGTCACGCTTAGACCCCAATGTCTATGTAAATTTTGCAGTATTATGGTCAGATTAAAAAAAAATATTAATATCTTAGGATCTTAGGGCCAGTTTTGATCCTTCTAAATAAATTACATAAATTATTTATCATAAACAAAATAAGAATATGTTACAAAAACAATAAAATCCACCCAACCCAGTGGGTTTATGTCACTTTCAAAATCACAAAAAGTGTTTTTTTTTCTCACAGATATAATATGGAGATGCCTGTTGCATAAATAATTCAATATTCATATGTTACAGGTAAAACTTTTAGCTATGGATCAATACGTTGTTCATCATCGGCACCATCCATGCCACCATGTGACTTTATACCAGAGAAGTACCAGGTACATATATTATGAATATCAGTGTTATTTTATCATGTTTTTGTGCTTGTTAATAATTGATATTTCGAAAGTAATAGTTACTCTTTGGCTAACAATAGCCAACAATAATGTAAATATTGAGCCCAGTGATGTGCTAGCCATCCACAGAATACCTGGAAAAGAAGGTTACCAGAAGCCTGTTATCGTGAAGGTTAGAAACACTGACACTAAAATACGGATAATGCGACAAAAAAGATCCTTGAAAAATGAACTTAAATTTCATGATGATATAACACAACGCAATATTGGACTTATGGCAAGACTTAAGAACACTGAAAAATTTGAAAATGTATGGTTTTACAACTGTAACGTGTATGCCAAAACTGAAACTAGTAGCAGAATAAGATTTGACCTGTTTGACAATGTAGATGAAAAAATGAAAAAGAAATTGAAAGAGGGAACTTAATCAATCTTGTTTTGTCAGTTACATCATTTAATTTATTTTTGAATAATGTCCAGCTTTTTATTAATTTCAATAGATAGATATAAATGTAAAAGATAATTGCTGAAGTAAAAAGTGTTTTATATCAGTCGTGAATTACATATTCCTATATAAATAGTTAAGAATATAAGAGATATTCATCTTGATAAATTTGTTTAAAATAAATTATACTGTCACTATACAGTAAAGGGGAAATAACTCTAACATTAATAATGATATAAATATTCAATTTTATCTCCCTTTTAAACATCTATTCCTTTGATAGATTTATGTATAATTGTTACATGCCATACTGTAAATTAATTAATACATTCAATGTTGAATGAAGAAAATAATAAGCGACATCTTATGTTTGTATGTGTGTATGTTTGTGTATGTCAAATTTGTTACAATTGTATATTTGTACTTATGAACTTACTTATATGGTTTATAAAACATCCCTTCATCTATAATCATGGATAATAATGTAACGATATTATCAATGAATGTGAGGGGACTTTTCTCAAATTCCAAAAAGAGGGCAGATGTATTTGATTGGGCTAAGAGTAAAAATACTTCGATAGTGTGTTTCCAGGAAACTCATAGTAAAAAAGACATTGAAAAAAACTGGGAGGATGAATGGGGAAGCACATGTTTTTTCAGTCATAAAGACAGTAAAAGTGCAGGTGTCTCTGTTATGTTTAAAAAGGGTCTGGATTTTGTTGTGCATAATTCTGTTACTGATGATAATGGTCGTTACATTGTTATAGATGTATCAATTTTTTCACAAAGAATGAGTTTTGCCTGTTTGTATGGTTATAATACAGATGAACCTGCATTCTTTGATATAATAATGCAGAACATTTTATCCTTTAAAAACACAAGTGTTTTATTATGTGGTGACTGGAATGTTGTTTTAGATAAATTTATGGATACATATAATATCAAACATAATAGAAACCCTAACTCCTGTAAAAAACTTGATGAAATCATTGATGTTTTTGAACTACTTGATCCTTGGCGTACATGCTATCCAGAAGATAGGAAATATACTTGGCATCAGTCCTCACCTATAAAACAAAGTCGTTTAGATTATTTTTTAATTTCAGAAGACATTTTTTCACTAATGAAAAATACTAAAATTATACCAGGTTATAGAACTGACCACTCAGCAATTATTTTCACCTTCTCAGCTTGTTTAGAGAAACGGGGCAAAAGTTACTGGAAATTTAACTCTCAATTACTCAGAGATGCAGATTATATACAAAAGGTTAAATTATGCATTAAGGATACTATTTTGGAATACTATCTGTCAGGTGATTTGGAAGATCTTCTTTCTGTTGATTTGTCATGTAATGATCAAACATTTTTTGAAATATTGAAAATGAAGATTAGATCTTTGTCCATAAATTACAGCATAAATAAATCCAAGGAGGAAAAAAATTTCACCCTCAAACTTGAAAATAATATTTTACATTTAGAAACTATTATGAACCATTCTCCAAATGAGGAGGTTCAAAAATCTTTACTTGATAAAAAACTTGAACTAGAAAATTGTCGACAAAAGAAGGTTGAAGGTTTGCTGCTTAGATCCCACTCTAACTGGCATGAGAATGGTGAAAAATGTTCAAATTATTTTTGTAAATTAGAAAAGAAAAATTTTATAAAGAAAACAATAACAGAACTAATAGATGATAAAGGTCAACATATATCAGAGCAATCAAAAATTCTAACGGAACAACAATATTTTTATAGAAATTTATACTCAAGTAAAAAATTAGATTGTGATGATTCATCATTTTTTAATCAAAACGTTAAGCTCACAGAAGAACAAAAAGATTTTTGTGAGGGAAATTTAACTTTTAAAGAGTGTGCTGATTCGTTAAAATTTATGACAAATGGTAAAAGTCCAGGTTCTGATGGGTACACAGTAGACTTTTATAAATTTTTTTGGAAAGATATTGGTCCTTTCATCTTTCGGTCTCTTCATTTTGGATACGAGGTTGGAAAATTTTCTGATTTTCAGTATCAAAGTGTAATTACATGCATTCCTAAGGAGGGGAAAGACAGACAGTATATAAGTAACTGGCGTCCTATTAGTCTTTTGAATACTGATATGAAAATAGCTTCTGCTGTTATAGCTAATAGACTTAAACCAGTTTTACCATTTGTCATAAGTGATACACAAAAAGGTTTCATCAAAGATAGATTTATGGGTGAGAACACACGCCTTTTATATGATTTAATGCACTATCTTGAAGAAAATAATAAGACAGGTCTTTTATTACTTGTTGATTTTGAAAAGGCCTTTGATTCCTTAGAATGGTTATTTTTAAAAAATTCTTTAAAAAGTTTTAATTTTGGGCCTTCAGTTTGTAAATGGTTTGAAACTTTATACTCAGGGGCATCAAGTTGTGATATAAATAATGGACATACTTCTAAGTTTTTTCAATTGGAAAGAGGCTGCAGACAAGGAGATCCTCTTTCACCCTATTTATTTATAATTGGTGTTGAATTACTATCTTTAAAATTAAAAGATAATCCTGAAATAAGGGGAATAACTGTAAATGATAATGAATCACTTTTAAGCCAGTATGCAGATGACACATTCCTTATGTTAGATGGAAGGGAAATATCGTTGAGGGAAACACTTTCATGTTTTGAATCTTTTTATAAAATTTCAGGTTTAAAAATAAATGCTTCAAAGACAAAAGCACTATGGGTTGGAAACAAAAAGTATTCAGATATGATTCTTTGTCCTGACTTAAATCTTCATTGGTCACATTCAAATTTTAAACTTTTGGGGATTGAATTTTCTTTAGATTTAAACTGTATCACAGAAATTAATTTTGCCAAGAAGATTAAAGAAGTCTCTGCAATCCTGAAGAGCTGGCAACATCGTAAACTAACATTATTGGGGAAAATTACAGTAGTTAAATCACTTGCTCTTTCGAAATTGGTACACTTAATGACTGCATTGCCAAACCTATCACAATCCAGGTTAACAGAGCTCACTTCATTATTTTATAATTTTATATGGAGTGGAAAACCAGACAGAATTAAGCGTAACACACTTATTGGTGATATTTCACAAGGTGGACTTAATATGGTACATCTTCATTCCTTTAATATCTATTTAAAAATTAGTTGGATAAAAAGACTGATGTCAAACCCAGTTGGTGGCTGGCAGCAGTTGTTACTGGCAGACCTTATACAGTATGGGGGTGAAAGGGTTTTACATCTACAGAAAGAAAAGCTGATTGAGATTTCTAAAAAATGTAAAAATCCTTTCTGGAAGGATGTTTTACTATACTTTTCTATCGCAAAACCTAATACTGAGAATTCTGTCAGTGACATTTTATCATTAGATATTTTGAACTTTTCTTCTTTGGATGATTTCCCATATTATATTCAATGGAAACAAGGAGGTGTGCAGTCAGTAAGTGACCTAATTAATAAAGAAAACATGAATTTTTATAAATTTGAGCAATTTCAAGAAAGAGTAAAAATCAACAATTTTATCAAATATCATGGTCTGATTTCAAGAATCCCTCAGACTATGAAAAAATACCTTAAAGAGAACTGTTTAAAGCAAGATTTGGATAAGCCTGATAATGGTGATATTTTTTTAAAGAGAATTATAGGTAATGTGAAAGCCAAATTTGTATATAAAAATTTAGTAAATAAAGTTATTGAACTACCAACAGTCAAGTTTTCGAAATGGGAAGAACTGTTGATAATTGATACAACAGAATGGTCAGAATATTTCAGGATAACCAAAAAATCATGTAGAGATGTTTATTTAAGAACTTTTCAATACAAATTTTTGCATAGAATCATAGCAACTAATACCTTTTTATACAAAATTAAATTAAAAGACACCAAGATGTGTACTTTTTGTAAACTTGGTGAAGAAACCATTGAACACCTTTTTTTTGAATGCCCAATAACTTTTCAATTGTGGCAGTCTTTTTCAAATGCAGTAAAACTTTTTTTTGTAAACTTTGTTCTTAACAAAGAGAATGTGTTTCTTGGTTGCAAACATGAAAGTTTATTACTGAATCTGTTAGTCATAATTACAAAAAACTATATATACAAATGTAAATTAAATGAAACAAAACCAAATATGGTTGGGTTAAAGAATAGAATAAAGAAATACCAATTTCTTGAATATTATATTGCAAAGAAAAATAATAGAGTCCAAGTGTGTGAAAAATTTTGGTCTCCTTTACATGTAATATTTAATTAATTATTGTTTCATATAAGTGAGAGAATAAAATATCTATATATCATGAGCAAATATTTAGCCTTGAGTTTTTTTTTGTTTTTTTTTTTTTCTTTAAAATATTTTGTTTTTAAAATGTAAGTCAAGATACATCATGTACATATTGTAGCAAAGCAAATGAGTGAAGAGTATTTGTATTGTATAAGAGAAAGTCAGAGAGTGAGAGAATATAATCAAATAAAATTTATATGTAACCTTAAATACTACATGTATAATTATAAAAATCAACTTGTCAGTGATATATATTGTATACTGAATTATTTTTTATATGTAACCCCTTGATACCCTTGTCAGGTGGTAGTGTAGGGGTACATGTATATTAAATCCTGACTATTGAAAAACAAATAAAAGATAAAAAAAAAACAAAAGAGTATCATGTCACAGTCCATAATCACAAATATGAATTTAAGTGACCATTTCATTAAGATTAAAAAAAATAATAATTTGTTACGCCAGATGAGCGTTTCATCTACAACAGACTCAGTGGCAATAGAATCACTTCAAAGTGTAACAGTTCAAAGACCAAATCAAACAGGAAGTTATTAAGTACAAAATATAGAGTTTTGGGTAAGGATTACATGAAATGCAATCAAAACCCTATTGTCCCTGACTTGATAGCTTTATTTTCCAGGCCTCATCTCTACCATCGACAACAAATAATTCTGGGAGGTGAACATTCTTATGTTCCATGTCAAGCAATTTTTGTATTAATAAAATATACTAAGATATTCTACATAGTCAACGGTTTTATATGTATAACCATCCTTTTCACTAAACATGTTTTGCTGAAAATTTCAACTGCAATAATGGACATTTAAGGACAATAACTTTGTTTCAAAATATTGCCTAAATGTGTTCCTCCGGGTGCGGGATTTTTTCGCTGCGTTGAAGACCCATTAGTGGCCTTCGGCTGTTATCTGCTCTTTGGTCGGGTTGTTGTCTCTTTGACATATTCCCCATTTCCATTCTCAGTTTTATTATCCATATCTTAATACAATACAATACTGGTAATATTGGTTTTATTTTAAGTTCATTAGTTCATACTAAAAGCAATCGTTTACCCTTCAGTGCTCACTAACACGCTAATTACACTAGAGATTCAACAGAGTTTTTAATTTTTATACAACCGCAAAACTTTTTTTGCGGTCTTATATTGGTATCACGTTGGCGTCAGCAGACATCATCAGCATCGTCCGAAGTCATTTGGTTTCCAGATAATAACTTTAGTTTAAGTGTATGGATCTCTATGAAATTTAATCAAAAGGTTCAATACCACAATAGGAAGGTTGGGATTGTTTTTGGGGGTGATGGTCCAAACCGTTTAGGAATTAGGGGCCATAAAGGGGCCAAAACAAACATTTTTCTAGTTTCAGGACAATAACTTGTGTATAAGTATTTTGATTGCTCTGAAATTGTACCACAAGGTTCAATACCACAAGTAGAAGGTTGGGATTCATTTTTAGCTCACCGGGGCCCCATGTGAGCTTATGCCATCACTTGGCATCCGTCGTCGTCCGTCGTCTGTCGTCGTTGTCTGTCGTCGTCGTCTGTCGTCGTAAACTATTTAAAAAATCTTCTCCTCTGAAACTACTGGGCCAATTACCTTCAAACTTTAACTGAATGTTCCTTAGGGTATCTTGTGTATAAATTGTATCCGAAGTTTTGATCCATCGACAAACATGGCCGCCATGGCTAAAAATAGAACATAAGGGTCAAATGCAGTTTTTGGCTTATATTTCAAAAACTAAATCTTTTAGAGCAAATGTGACATTGGATAAAATTGTTCAGTTGGTCAAGATCTATCAGCTCTGAAATTTTCAGACGAATCGAACATCCCATTGTTGGGTTGCTGCCACCGATTTGGTAGTTTTAACAAAATTTTGCAGTTTTTTGTTATTATTTTGAATATTATTATAGATATATATAAACTGTAAGCAGCAATAATGTTCAGCAAAGTAAGACAAAAAAGTTAATATGACCAAAATTGTCAATTGACCTCGTAAGGAGTTATTGCCCTTTAAAGACAATTTTACACAATTTGTTCATCAAGTTTTCTAACATTTAAAAATCTTATCCTCTGAAATGCAGGTAAGCGATTCAGGCTCTTGAGAGCCTCTTGTTTGGGTAATTGCCCAAACTGTTCAGGAATTATGGGCCAAAAAGGGTAAAAAACAAGCATTTTTCTAGTTTTCAGACAATAACTTGTGATTTTATACGTCCGTTTACGGGACGTATTGTGGTATACCGTTGTCCGTCTGTCCGTCCGTCCGTCATCAACATGTCGGACATTAACTCAAAAATGCTTTAACCAATTTGCATAAAACTTTGGTGAATTGTTTATATCTATTGACGTGAGCTCCCTTTCATTTTTTATAAAATTTAGATTTTACGTTTCCGAGTTATGGGGTTTTATTCATTAAAAAAAGGGGGATTTTCCAGTTTTCGGACAATAAGTCAAGAATGCTTTCACCAACTTGCAAGAAATTGTGGTGAATTGTTTATATCTATTGACATGAGCTCCCTTTCGATTTTTATAAATTTTAGATTTTATGTTTCCGAGTTACAGGGTTTTATTCATAAAAAAAGGGTTTTTTTTCAATTTTCGGACAAAAACTCTAAAATGCTTTCAGCAATTCTCATGAAACTTTGGTGAATTGTTTATATCTATTGTTGTAAGCTCCCTTTTTATTTTCATAAATTTCTACTATGACATTGGAACTTTATTTGTTTATAGTCTGACAACAGGTTTACTAAGTATTGCACAACAGCAAGAAATCTTTAATTGAATATTCAATTCATATAACCAATTTCAAGATCTTTGACTACATTTATTCAGAAACCTATAATATGTCAAATATTTAATTACAATCCAAATTCAGACCTGAATCAAGCTTGAACATTTTGTCCATTTTTGCCCCAACTGTTCAGGGTTGGACCTCTGCGGGCGTATCTAGCTGCGCTCAGCGAAGCAGTTTATTAAAAATATATGGATGTCTCTTAATTTGTACCACATTTTACTAAAAGAAAATTTCTTCAAAATCATTTTTTTTGAAAAGGGGGAGAGGGGGGGGGGTAAACAATTTTTTTTGAGAGGGACAATTTTTTTTCCTCAAAAAAAATTTTTTTGAGGGGGGTCAATTTTTCTTTCCTCAAGATTTAAGAAATTGTCAATTTTCTAAAGAAAAAAATTGGGGGTCACAATTTATTTTGCTAATTCTTTGTATATAGTCTGAAAACAGATTTACTAAGTATTGCGCAACAGCACAGTGTATTGCACAACAGCAAGAAATCTTCAATTGAATATGAATTCAAATCATACAACCAATTTTGAGTTCTTTGACACATTTATTCTGTGTCAGAAACATTATAATGTGTCAAATATTCAATTACAATCCAAATTCAGACCTGTATCAAGCTTGAATATTGTGTCCGTTTTTTGCAATGACTGTTCAGGGTTGGACCTCTGCGGTCATATCCAGCTGCGCTCGGTGAAGCAGATTATTAATTTTAGCAACATGAGATTTTGATATTTTATTAGATCAGTATAAAAATATGTAGGGTAGATTACTGAAAATTTGGATGCCTTAAATTTCAATCAAAATTTAATCTTAGCAACATGTGGTTTTGATATTTAGGTCATAATAAAAATATGTAGAGTTATTTTACTGAAAGTTTAGAATTTCAATCAAAATACATATGTAAATAGCAAACAATTTAACATGCAGGCAAAAATATTAAAAAATAATCACCTATATCATTTGATGACAACTCAAGTATAAAATTATTTATCACATGAATAACTGTGGATTGATAATATTATTCATGAGATACCAATGTTCCAAGATTTTATGGGTTCAGGTAAATCACAAATTTAAATGTTCAACGAAGTGCATATTTTCTGTATGCTTGTATGCAGACTTTGGGAAATATCACGACATCAAATATCCACGAAAATACAACTTTTCCCCAATCCATGCAAATTGGTACCCACAAAAATAATCAACAGTAAGAAAAAAAACTTCTCATACTTTTGATCAAATGTCAAGATCTTATACTTAAATAACATTTGTGCTCCTCTTTCAGGGAATAAGCTATGATGATGCTATGAAGGTCAGAAGTAAGAACCTGACCCCAGCTTTGTTGACATTCTACAAGAAACCAGTCATGATACACCAGGGCCACATGCAGTGGCTATGGGATGTCAATGGCAACAGATATCTGGACTTGTTTGCTGGTATTGTAACTGTTAGTGTTGGACATTGTCACCCGTAAGTAAAAAAATATTATAACCATTTGTGCATCATACTCAGTAAAAAATTTTGACAATGTTACTGTTATTACAACCACTTTGACCAGTAAGTCATGCTAAACCATCAAAGAAGGAGTTAAAAAATTATTGAATAATGAACCAAAATGTAAGTTTATTTATTACGATTTCAATATATACTTTTAGAATTTATAATGCCATTTCTTATTTTTGCAATTACTATTTTTAGGTAAATTGACTTTTGGTAAGAGAAACATTGTTCAGCGTAGATACTAATGTAGAACTCTTTATTCTTTCTTAGTAAAGTTACAAAAGCAGCAGAGAAACAAATGAGAAAACTATGGCATACAACCAATATATATCTTCATCCTGCCATCCATAAATATGCAGAGAAACTTGTTGCAAAACTGCCAGGAGATCTTAAGGTACTGATATTTATAAAACCAACACAGTTAAAGTACTGTTATTTCACACAAGTTCAGTGATCTCATTGCACTACCACAGGAGCATTTCCTGTTTTTTTCAAAAACTGGGGGAGGAGGAGGCGCCTACCTAAAAAAAAGGGGGGGGGGGCTAGCTGTCATAAAGCAGAAAAAGTACTTAAAAAATAGAAGAAATCAGCTATAAGGGGGTGCCATAGACGAGTAGTAAATAGTTTAAACATTTACTTTTAAATGTAGAAAGTCTTATAACAACAACACTTTAGGGACTGCTGCAGAAAATTTATTGATCTACCCGGGGTACATGTTTTGGTGCCTAGGGCAATCAGTCAAGTGTTGTTCAAATTTGGATTAAACACAAACTGTACACATCCAGACAATAACTTATTATATATTTTAGTTCCATTATGTAAGATGACCAACACGTATTCATTCAACAAACATTTAAATTTCAATGACATTCACATTTTATTCTACTTTCTTATTCAAGTTTACTTCCAAACATGTATACTTTCACTTTCTATTTATTCTTCAGTACCATGGTTACATTGTGACATAATTTATGCATACCCGATTTTGTACTTCAGGCGTAAGAGGGCCAAGTGATCTTTTCTCATCACTTGGCATCCGTCGTCTGTCGTCGTCGTTGTCGTTAACTTTAACAAAAATCTTCTCCTCTGAAACTACTGGGCCAAATTAAACCAAACTTGGCCTAAATCATCCTTAGGGTAACTAGTTTAAAAATTATATCCGATGACCCCGCCCTTCAACCAAGATGGCCACTATGGCTAAAGTAGAACATGGGGTAAAATGCAGTTTTTGGCTTATATCTCTGAAACTAAAGCATTTAGAGCAAATCTGATATGGAGTAAAACTGTTCATCAGGTCAAGATCTATCTGCCATGAAATTTTCAAATGCATCAGACAACCCGTTTTTGGGTTGCTACCCCTGAATTGGTAATTTTAAGGAAATTTAGCAGTTTTTGGTTATTATCTTGAATATTATAATAGATAGAGATAAACTGTAAACAGCAAAATTGTTCAGCAAAGTAAGATCTACAATAATTCTAAACATGAACAAAATTGTCAATTGACCCCATAAGGAGGATTTTGCCCCTTAAAGTAAATTTTTGTGTCTGATGACCCCGTCTGCCAACAAACATGGCCGACATGGCTAAAAATTGAACATAGAGGTAAAATGCAAGTTTTGTCTATTATTATGAAAAACCATTATGAATAGAGAAAATTTGACTGGGCAAAAATGTTCAGAATGTTGAGCTCTACCATCTATCCGTTTACGTCAAAATTGTCAGACGACTTCTTACAGGAGTTATTGCCCATAAATGACAAATTTTACCATTTTTTTTCATTTTTGCCTATTATCTTGAAAACTATAATAGATACAGAGAAACCTTAAATTGCAAAAATAATCAGCAAGACAAGTTCTACAAATAAGTTAAACATTGTTGAAATCGTCAGCCTACTCCTTGTGAGAGTTATTGCCCTTTGATGATGATTCTTACAATATTTTGCGTTTTTGCCTGATTTCTTAAAAATTATAATAGATTGATAGAAACTTAAATAGGCAAAAATGATCAGCAAGACAAGATCTACAATTAAGACAATATAGAGGAAATCGTCGAATCTACTAACAAGTCACATTTTGCTGATTAAGGTAGTAGGCTGTCACTCTTTATATAGGAGTGATTGCCCAGCCCCTTAAATAAGGATTTTTTGTACCCTCTTTTTTGTTTTGAGCAAAAACTAAAGAAGATAGAGAGAAACTAAACAGACTAAATGATCAGCAATACAAGATCAACAAAACAGAATTCTATTCTTGTCTTCAATGTTGGAGAGTGTCCTTTGGGGCCTCCAGTTTGTATTGTTTTTATCCTGATGACGGTGCTCTAGGCACCAAAACATGTAGATCAATAAATTTTCTGCAGCAGTCCCTAAAGTGTTGTTGTTATAAGACTTTCTACATTTTATCTGCTTTATCATAACGACCCTGCATACCCGAGGTATCCACTTCGGGGACTCTACCGTACTACAGATTCACCAGGCGTTGGTTCACTTTCGTTTGTAATTTATTTACTTTTAAAGATGAACTATTAACACTGAAGTTGCTGAATGACAAAACAATCTAACTAATTTATTTGGGTTTTCAGTTATGCTTTAAAAAATATTAAGATTTTATAAATTGAAACAAACACTTGCAAAAGTTTCTGACAATGTCACAGGCAACTGACAAATTGTGTCAAATTTATGCAATTTTTTTTAGCACTTCCCATTTGAAGTTCATAGTAGAATATACAATATATATCAGTTTAAAAAAAGCACTAAACACAATTTTATATTGTTACATGTATTATTGAAAACAAAAACACTGGTTCAAGTAATACTTTATTAAATGATGTTAAATCAAAGAACACTCTTAGATCATGAAATCAAGCTAAAAATACTGTCAAACATACTGATTTAAAAATCAAGCCCTCTTACACTTTAAAGTCTTGAATTGCTACATGCCAATGTTTTCAAAATACAGAACATGTCTGCAGCATAGATACTTTAACATATGATACATTTGGTATGCATTGTACACAGAAACTGGTGGTATACAAATCAAAGTATGTCAAAATGCATTGCTGACAAGTTTTGAGGATTTAATGAATCAAATTAAAGTTAATTTTTTTGTAGGTTGTGTATTTTACTAACAGTGGATCAGAGGCTAATGATCTTGCATTGTTAATGGCAAGGATGTATACTGGTACATTTGAAGCTCTATCACTCAGGTAAACATTGTTAATAGCCAGGATGTATACTGGTACATTTGAAGCTCTGTCTCTCAGGTAAACATTGTTAATGGCCAGGATGTATACTGGTACATATGAAGCTATGTCTCTCAGGTAAACATTGTTAATGGCCAGGGTGTATACTGGTATATTTGAAGCTCTGTCTCTAAGGTAAACATTGTTAATGGTGTTGTGCCACGATTATTTACAGTATTCTTTTAATAATAACCTTCATTCATTGCTTTTCATTTGTATTTCCCGGTGTATATTTTCCACGAAACTAGGTCATACATATTTTCACTTTTGTACACTTGCTTGTTATGCGGAATGATTTTCTATAGTTACAACATAATTACCTTATTCAGAAGTTATTAATGCATCCTATTTTATCCATAGTTATCCTTTTATAATGTTAGAATTATCCAAAATCATACTTGTCAAGTTAAAGGCCATTTTGGTTTACTTTCACAATTGTGTACACGCGTACTATTTTTAGGTGTATTGACTAACTTGATCTTTCAAACGTTTAGAGAAAAGTATAGTCAGTTTCAAATTATAGCCGCTGGCGAACAGCTGAGTTTCAGACAGTGACCCAGAATTATTTATTCAGGTATTTTGGCACACACTGCAATTCTATTTAATTGATTTATTAATAACTATTGTTAATGATATTAGCTTTTAATAAAGCTGCTTTTATTTATTTAAACAAATCTTATTTCTTGATTATCCAAAGTTTGGACTTCAAAACAGTTTTATTACTTTGACTTTAATTGATATTTGTATAATATCTGCCAAACTATTTACAATAACGGTTGGCGCTACAATTGGTGGCAGCGGTAAAAACAACATTTAAAAAAAAAAAGAAAGAAGGAAAAAAGTAATACATAAAAAAAAAAAAAAAACAACAACATACAAATCAGCTTATATTGAAACTCAAAGTGTGGTTTACATATAATATTATTGAACACCAAGAGTTATTGAAATTCAAGGTGTATTTTTCCATATAAATTATTGAACACCAAGAGTTATTGAAATTCAAGGTGTATTTTTTCCTTATAAATTATTGAGCACCAAGAGTTATTGAAATTCAAGGTGTATTTTTCCATATAAAATATTGAACACCAAGAGTTATTGAAATTCAAGGTGTATTTTTCCATATAAAATATTGAACACCAAGAGTTATTGAAATTCAAGGTGTATTTTTCCATATAAAATATTGAACACCAAGAATTATTGAAATTCAAGGTGTATTTTTCCATATAAATTATTGAACACCAAGAGTTATTGAAATTCAAGGTGTATTTTTTCCTTATAAATTATTGAGCACCAAGAGTTATTGAAATTCAAGGTGTATTTTTCCATATAAAATATTGAACACCAAGAGTTATTGAAATTCAAGGTGTATTTTTCCATATAAATTATTGAGCACCAAGAGTTATTGAAATTCAAGGTGTATTTTTTCCTTATAAATTATTGAGCACCAAGAGTTATTGAAATTCAAGGTGTATTTTTCCATATAAATTATTGAGCACCAAGAGTTATTGAAATTCAAGGTGTATTTGTCCTTATAAATTATTGAGCACCAAGAGTTATTGAAATTCAAGGTGTATTTTTCCATATAAATTATTGAGCACCAAGAGTTATTGAAATTCAAGGTGTATTTTTTCCTTATAAATTATTGAGCACCAAGAGTTATTGAAATTCAAGGTGTATTTTTCCATATAAATTATTGAGCACCAAGAGTTATTGAAATTCAAGGTGTATTTTTCCATATAAAATATTGAACACCAAGAGTTATTGAAATTCAAGGTGTATTTTTCCATATAAAATATTGAACACCAAGAGTTATTGAAATTCAAGGTGTATTTTTCCATATAAAATATTGAACACCAAGAGTTATTGAAATTCAAGGTGTATTTTTCCATATAAAATATTGAACACCAAGAATTATTGAAATTCAAGGTGTATTTTTCCATATAAATTATTGAACACCAAGAGTTATTGAAATTCAAGGTGTATTTTTTCCTTATAAATTATTGAGCACCAAGAGTTATTGAAATTCAAGGTGTATTTTTCCATATAAAATATTGAACACCAAGAGTTATTGAAATTCAAGGTGTATTTTTCCATATAAATTATTGAGCACAAAGAGTTATTGAAATTCAAGGTGTATTTTTTCCTTATAAATTATTGAGCACCAAGAGTTATTGAAATTCAAGGTGTATTTTTCCATATAAATTATTGAGCACCAAGAGTTATTGAAATTCAAGGTGTATTTTTTCCTTATAAATTATTGAGCACCAAGAGTTATTGAAATTCAAGGTGTATTTTTCCATATAAATTATTGAGCACCAAGAGTTATTGAAATTCAAGGTGTATTTTTTCCTTATAAATAATTGAACACTAAGAGTTACTGAAACACAAAGTGTATTTTTCTAAAAATATTTTAATAACATTAAAGGTAACTGAAATTAAGTATTAATTAAGTCTGGTATATAAAATATGAATTTAAGACACAGACAATTACCACTTCCTATGTTTTTAAATAATAGAGGGGGAGGGTCCCCAAGAGCTCCCTTATATAGTGTTAATTCCAATTTTTCGGACTTAACAAGAGAAAATGAGACACAATTTGTTTCAAATAGTGGGTTATCAAATATGCCAAGTTTACATGGTTCCTCAAGTCAACTTACCTTGCCTGCTTTAACCAGTAATAATTCATTAAATGAACCGGGGGTGTCAATGATAAGAGACAGTGCACAGAGCATTAATGTTCCTGTACAGAGTGCACTGAGCACAAACGTACAACATCAGAGTGCACCAAGCACATATATTCAAACTCAAGGTGCACCTAGCACATGTATTTCATCCCAAAGTGCATTGAGCACTGGTCATTATACCCAAAGTGCACTGAGCACTGGTCATTATACCCAAAGTGCACTGAGTACTGGTCCTTATACCCAAAGTGCACTGAGCACTGGTCCATATACCCAAAGTGCACTGAGCACTGGTCCTTATACCCAAAGTGCACTGAGCACTGGTCCATATACACAAAGTGCACTGAGCACCGGTCCATATACCCAAAGTGCACTGAGCACTGGTCCATATAACCAAAGTGCACAGAGCATTGGTTCATATACCCAAAGTGCAACAAGCACATTTGTTCAAAACAGTAGCGCTTCAAACACTTTTGCAAAAGTACAAGGTGTACCAAGCACATGGTCCTTTTCCACGGGAGGAATAAGCACATCTTATGCATCTAATCCATTTCATGATCAGACAAAGACGGCTAATATACCACAAATTACATCATTCAGTGACACCAGTTTCAACAGACCAATCAGACATAATAACGGTGATGACCAACAAGAAGTATTTAGATTGAGAGAGAAAATAAGGGAAATTGAAAATGAAAGAGATTATTACAGACAGCAGAATAACCAACCAGATAATACAAGACAGCAAAATTTTCAATCAGAAAATACAAGACAGCAGAATATCCAACCAGATAATGCAAGACAGCAAAATTTTCAAATTGAAAATGAAAGAGATTATTACAGACAGCAGAATAACCAACCTGGGCAACCAGATAATATAAGACAGCAAAATTTTCAATCAGAGAATACAGGACAGCAAAATTTTCAACCAAATAATACTAGACAGCAAAACAACCAAATGAGATACCGAACAGACTCCACATCTAGCATGCAAGATAGTTATCACTCAAGACTACCATTCTACAATGGAAGAAGTGACTGGAGTACATTTCAGATGCAATTTGAAATTATTGCTGAAAGAAATAATTGGGACCCAAGACGTCAAGCTGAGGAAATATTACTGGTGCTTAAAGATGAAGCTGCAAAATTTGCATCAGAGCTACCGCATGAAACAAGGAGCTCGTTTCGACTTTTATCCAAAGATATGGAAAGAAGATTTGGAGATAACAACCTGCCTGAAACCTACAGAAAAGAGTTGCAATTTACCAGAAAAAATTACAAGGAGTCAGTAAATGAATATGCTGCTCGCATTCAGACAATGGTCAGGAAGGCATATCCAGGCATGGATAATCAACTATTCAACAATATTTCAATTGAACATATGTTAAATGGATTAAATGATCAAAGTATTGCCTATGATGTATTGACAAAAAGACCTAAAACTATGGAGGAAACAATCAATCTTGTAGCATGGCATACTACATGCAAAAATGGATTGAGAAGCAAAACTCAAATAAGGCAAATTGAAATTGAAGAAGAAGAAAGGTCTTTTGATGCTGATCAGTCTGATGACATAGAAGTGAGACGAGTTGGAGGTAAACGATTTGTTACAGAGGAGCGTCTGAATCAGTTTGGTAGAGAGATGAAAGAAAGTATCACGACTGAAGTAACCAAGTCTATTGAGAACATAATGAACACAAGGCTACCAACATCAAATACATACCAGCCTAAGAAGAATTTTAACAGCCAAAATTCAAGATGGAATAACAAGGACAAAAACCAGAAGCAAAACAATACAAGATGCTATGCATGTAATGAAGAAGGACATTATGCAAGGTCATGTCCTAACCAGAAACAGACACAAGGACAGGTTTCAGACGGAAATCCGTTAAACTAAAACGGGCTGAGACTAATGGCCAAGTGTCAGCCCACAATTGCAAAATTAAAACAGACTTAGTAGATATAAACCAGACAAATGAGGATCAAGTAGATAGAAACATTGAATGTGTGTTTCTTGGTAAGGGGATTGAAAATCAAATGGTGAACTCTGCCAGTAAGAAAGAAAGTACAGATTTTGTTGCTGAGCCTATACCGGAGGACCAAGGTCTCTCTTTAAATGGTGATAGTGGTCAGGATACAGGTGCTGAAAAGGACGTGATATTTAACACTAAAGAGGAAATTGTAATTGATCGCGTAACAGCAGCCAGTATTAAGGTACCAATGGAAGTCAGTAATCAAAAAGTAAAAGCTGTAATTGATACTGGAGCAGAAGTTACTGTTTTAAATGAAGACATATTTTTCCGCCTTCCAAAAACAAGCAGATCAAAGTTGAAACCAGTACTGAAAAAACTAGTTGTTGCCGAAGCAGGGAAGCAATTGGGAACAAAAGGTATAGCAGCAGTGATGTTAACACTTGGAGACTCAAAGTTTGTCTGGGATGTATATGTAGCAACAATTGGTGATGATTTGTTGCTAGGCTGTGATGTCCTTGATGAAATGGATATAACAGTAAACTCTAGAAAAGGAATTCAACTGAATGGAAAATGGATTGAGTGTGAAGTTAACCGCAAGTCAGACATGATAGCAAGAGTGGTTTTAACTGAAAATGTAACCGTTCCAGCCAATTCTGAGATGATATTATTTGGTGGGAGTGATAATACTGATGCTATAGATACCAGATATACCATGCTACAACCAGTGGTTGAGGATAATCGGAAAATTATGGTTGCACAAATCCTTGTTGACCCTTTTGAAAAAGTCATCCCTGTTAGACTGGTCAATATGGAGGACCACCCTGTACAGTTAAAAAGAAATTATTTAATAGGAGAGTTACATCCAGTTACAAATATTACACAGTTTGATGACATCCAAAACAGTACAAAACCTTTGGAAAATAATACCAAGAATATCTACAAGTTGCACAATTTGAAGATGAATATGAACCTTACAGATGAACCAGTAGGTATTCCTGATGACTGGAATAGTACCATTCGGAAATGTAAAGCAGGAAATTCCTTGGAGATGGATGATAAATGCAGAAATGAGGCCAAAATTCCTGCATTACCAGATCATCTTAGTGATTTATTTGAAAGAAGTAGTAAAAACATAGCAAATGAAGAGACCAAACGAAAGCTTTCAGATATGCTCCTCAAGAACAGCAAGGTATTTGCTGGTTCTAAAACTGATGTTGGAACATGTTCCTTTATAAAGCATAGAATAGACACAGCTGGTGCAGCACCAGTAAGACAGCCACTTAGAAGGACACCAATAGGATTTGAGAATGAAGAATTTGAGAACTTACAAGATCAACTTAAGACGGGAGTTATCAAACCATCAAAATCAGCATGGGCTTCACCTGTAGTACTTGTTCGGAAGAAAGACAACTCTGTGCGCTGGTGTGTGGATTTTCGCAGAGTCAACGATCTTACAATTAAAGATGCCTACCCAATTCCTCGCATAGATATGTGCCTTGATTGTCTAGCGTCAGCGTCCATATTTTCATGTCTCGATCTTCAAAGTGGTTATTGGCAGTTACTGGTAGAAGAATCAGACCAACCAAAGACTGCATTTATTACCAAGTATGGCCTGTATGAATATACAAAGATGCCTTTTGGACTCTGCAATGCCCCAAGTACTTTCCAGAGATGCATGGAGTTGATATTTAGAGGACTTCAATGGCAAACACTCCTGATATATCTCGATGACATTATAATTTTTAGTTCTGATGAAGAAGAACATCTTAAAAGACTAGATGAAGTTTTTTCAAGACTTATAAATGCAGGGCTCAAGCTTAAACCATCTAAATGTGATCTGTTAAGAGAAGAAATATTATACCTAGGCCATGTGGTAGGAAAAGTGGGAATAAAGCCAAATCCAAAGATAGTACAGTCCGTACATAGCTGGAAAGTTCCATCAACAGCAAAAGAGATTCATCAATTCCTTGGTCTATGTAATTATTACAGGCAGTATATATTCAAATTTAGTGACATTGCAGCTCCACTCAGTCATCTTACCAGAAAAGATGTACTTTTTAAATGGACACATCCCTGTCAAGAATCTTTTGAAAAATTGAAAAACGCACTGACAACATCACCAATATTGGCATACCCACAATCAGACGGAATGTTTGTATTGGACACAGATGCATCTAATATAGGTATTGGCGCTGTGCTGTCTCAAATCCAAGAAAACAAAGAAAAGGTTATATCATATGCATCAAAGAAGCTAGACAGGGTACAACAGAGGTATAGTGTCACAAGACGAGAACTACTTGCAGTTGTCACATTTATACAGCAATTTCGGCACTATTTGCTTTGAAGAAAATTTTTGCTGAGAACAGACCATGGATCATTAAGATGGATATTTGCATTTAAAGACCCTCAGGGACAGTTAGCACGATGGATTGAAAGTCTTAGTCAATACAATTTTGACATTCAACACCGTCCAGGTACAAAACATTTGAATGCTGATGCAATGTCTAGAAATTCTAATGAAAATGATCTTTGTATACATTTGAAAGAGGGAAATCTTGATTCCAGTTGCACTGAATGTATTGAATGGAAACGAGAATGGTCAGAATTTAGAAAAAAGGTTGATAATGTAAAGAATTTAACTGATAAACCTATGATAAGGAATGTAACACAGTCAAGCCATAGTCATTGTTCCAGTTGGCTAACTAAATACACAGAAAAAGAGATGAGTACATTCCAGAAAGAAGATCCAGATTACAGTTTTTTACATAGATGGATGGATGAAGAAGAAACACCGGATAGAGATAAATGTGCCAGTTTCAGCCCAGCAGTAAGACATTATTGGCTGAATTGGAGTAATATTGTCCGTATTGGTGGAGTAATATACCAAAAATGGAGAGAAGTTAAAAGTGAACAAGATCACTTACAACTTCTAGTACCAGCTGTTATAAAGAAAGAAATAATCAGCTGTCACGATACTGCATATTCTGGTCATTTTGGTATTAAGAAATCAGTCCAGAAAATGAAAAATTATTTTACATGGTATCAAATGACAAAAGACGTCAGAATACACATAGAAAATTGTGTAATTTGTACTAAAAGAAAAAGTAGAAAATCAAAAGCTTGGTTGGTTGATTATAGAGTGGGTTACCCTTTAGACAGAGTTAGTATTGATGTAATTGGACCTTTACCACAAACACAGAGGAGAAATAAATATTTATTGGTAATAGGAGATAATTTCACCCGATGGATGGAAGTTTATCCTTTGCCACATCAAAAGGCTGATATTGTGGCACATAAGTTTGTAATGGAATTTATAACGAGATTTGGAATACCACTAGAACTGCACAGTGACCAAGGCAGTAATTTCCAGAGTGAATTGTTTAACGCTGTCTGTAGCATATTAGAAAAAACAAAGACCCGGACAACACCTTACCATCCTGTCTCAAATGGGCTTATTGAGAGGTTTAATCGTACCCTGGCAGGAATGATAAAAAGTTTCATCAACAAGAATGCTACAGACTGGGATGTAAACATCAATCTACTACTGGCAGCTTATCGTAGTACACCACATCCTGCTACAGGCTTCTCACCTAATTTTTTAATGCTAGGTCGAGAAATAAGTATTGCAATAAAATTGATATATCCACTGCCAGACCAGAAATATGAAGGGCAAAATGAGTATGCTCTAGATCTTCAAGATAGATTACAAGATATGTATCATATTGCCAGGAAACATCTTAAAACCAATGCAGAACGACTTAAAAAGAATCATGATACTAGACTGACAAAACATAAATATAAAAAGGGAGATCTTGTATATAAATTTGATAAAACTATAAAACAAAAATTTAAATCCCCATGGCTTGGTTCCTATTTTATTTCAAAAGTTTTGAGCACGGTGGTCTATGAAATCTGTTTTAAATCTAGAACTGAAGTTGTTCATATAGATAAATTAAAACCGTATGTAGGTGAAATACCAGACTGGGTTAATAGAAAACTCAATCAATTAGAATAAATGTTATGTTAAGAGTAAACATACACATTTTATACATGTATTTATTTATTCCTGTATAAAAATAATATTTAAGACTTGTTAATTTTATAAAGTATTAAGTATTGATTAATTTTATTCTTACAGAATTATGGTACTGTTTCAATGTTTGAAGTGTCCTTTCCGAGGAAATACAAAAAACACAATTCAACATTTTATAATTAAACATGCTTCGGTTGACCGAGTCCCATTTGTATGCAAAACCTGTAACTTTAAAACAATTTCCCATGCTAAATGGCAGACATTTAAAGGATCTTAAAAAACCTCATGTTAACAAAGAACATATTTGTATGAAAAGTATTAATCCTTATGTGGTGATTGTGGGTGAAGACATTACAGAATTTGAATCAACATGTATAAATGACAAAATATTTATACAAGAAGAAGAGGAGATTGAAATTGTGGAAGTAAATATTGATCCCAAAGATGAACAAATTTTGGAATTAGAGAATAAATTGGTAGAAATGAAATCAACACATGAAAATCAACTTAAAGACTTAGAAGAAAAGCATACATTTGAGTGCCTTCGATTTGGGAATTTATAGAGAGACTGGAAAAGAGGAAGACAGATCTTAAAGAAGAAGTGAGAAAACTCCAAAATAGATTAACCGAGACTCAACCCAAATCCTCTAAGAAGATCAGAAGTTCTGTTTGTGTCATTGAATCAAGAAAATAGAAAGAACTTTTTAATTATATTGAACTTTTAATGAATGAGACTTATTGTGATATATACATGGATATTGTTTTACTGTTATATATGTATGCTTCTTATGTTGAAATTTGAATATATATTCATTTTATTTCATGTCAATTCTAGGGACAGAATTCTTTTTTCTTTGAGAGGAGCAATGTTGTGCCACGATTATTTACAGTATTCTTTTAATAATAACCTTCATTCATTGCTTTTCATTTGTATTTCCCGGTGTATATTTTCCGCGAAACTAGGTCATACATATTTTCACTTTTGTACACTTGCTTGTTATGCGGAATGATTTTCTATAGTTACAACATAATTACCTTATTCAGAAGTTATTAATGCATCCTATTTTATCCATAGTTATCCTTTTATAATGTTAGAATTATCCAAAATCATACTTGTCAAGTTAAAGGCCATTTTGGTTTACTTTCACAATTGTGTACACGCGTACTATTTTTAGGTGTATTGACTAACTTGATCTTTCAAACGTTTAGAGAAAAGTATAGTCAGTTTCAAATTATAGCCGCTGGCGAACAGCTGAGTTTCAGACAGTGACCCAGAATTATTTATTCAGGTATTTTGGCACACACTGCAATTCTATTTAATTGATTTATTAATAACTATTGTTAATGATATTAGCTTTTAATAAAGCTGCTTTTATTTATTTAAACAAATCTTATTTCTTGATTATCCAAAGTTTGGACTTCAAAACAGTTTTATTACTTTGACTTTAATTGATATTTGTATAATATCTGCCAAACCATTTACAATAACGGTTGGCGCTACAAATGGCAATGATGTATACTGGTACATTTGAAGCTATCTCCCTTAGGTTATAAACATTGGTAATGGCCAGGGTATATACTGGTACATTTGAAGCTCTCTCCCTTAGGTAATAAACATTGTTAATGGCAAGGATGTATACTGGTACATTTGAAGCTCTACCACTCAGGTAAACATGGTTAATGGCCAGGATGTATACTGGTACATTTGAAGCTCTCTCCCTTAGGTAATAAACATTGTTAATGGCCAGGATGTATACTGGTACATTTGAAGCTCTGTCTCTCAGGTAAACATTGTTAATGGCAAGGATGTATACTGGTACATTTGAAGCTATCTCCCTTAGGTTATAAACATTGGTAATGGGCAGGGTGTATACTGGTACATTTGAAGCTCTCTCCCTTAGGTAATAAACATTGTTAATGGCAAGGATTTATACTGGTACATTTTAAGCTCTCTCCCTTAGGTAATAATCATTGTTTATGGTCAGGATGTAAACTGGTACATTTGAAGCTCTCTCCCTTAGGCAATAAACATGGTTAATGGCAAGGATGTATACTGGTACATTTGAAGCTCTCTCCCTTAGGTAATAAACATTGTTAATGGCAGGGATGTATACTAGTACATTTGAAGCTCTCTCTCTCTCAGGTAATAAACATTGTTAATTGTTAAACCCGTTGCAATTGTTTGCACCTGTCCTAAGTCAGAAATCTGATGTTCAGTAGTTGTCGTTTGTTGATGAATGGTTCATAAGTGTTTCTCGTTTCTCGTTTTTTATATAGATTAGACCGTTAGTTTTCCCGTTTGAATGGTTTTTACACTAGTAATTTTTGGGGCCCTTTATAGCTTGCTGTTCGGTGTGAGCCTAGGCTCTGTGTTGAAGACCGTACTTTGACCTATAATGGTTTACTTTTATAAATTTTGACTTGGATGGAGAGTTGTCTCATTGGCACTCATACCACATCTTCTTATATCTATCAATGGCAAGGATGTATACTGGTACATGTATTTGAAGACATCTCTCTCGGGTAATAAACATGAACAGGATGTACATGTATATTAGTGTTTGAATCTATCTCTATCAGGTAATTTCTTGTCAAGGGTTCATAGGGCCTGTCAATAACCAACAATCCTTTAACTGGCAGCCCAATTTTCCAGCACTTTAATTCCTTTTAGCCATTTTGCAGAAACTGCTGTAGCAGAGGGAGCATTAAGTTATAAATACCCTTGTCTGTCTGTACATCCTTATGTTTGTACATCACAAAGTTGGTTTCCGTTCTCTTACTTTAGTTTGCCTCAACCAGATGTTATGAAACTTTATCACAATGCTTATTACCACAAAACACAGATCAAGTTTGAATTTTGGGGGCGTCACTATTACCGTTCTAGAGTTATGCCCCTTTACAAGTGGAAAAATTGCTTAATTTTTTGTTTCCGTTCTTAAGTTTACCTCTACCAAATGTTATGAAATTTATATACACAATGCTTATTACCACAAAACTCAGATCAAGTACACATTTGGGTTGTGTTACTTTTATAGTTCTTGAGTTATGTCCCTTTATAATGTTATATGCAAACTGGGTCATCATCTGTGTCCCATGGACACATTCCACATTTATTTGATTATTCCTGTTCTGAATATACATAAAATATCTGCCACAGGATATTAAGGAAACCCCAATCAAAGCCTAGAATGTTTATAAGTGTGTTTGAAGCTTTTCAACGAGATAATCAGATGACAGGTATCACAAGTCTGGAATGGACATTATTGCAATGTTACATTTATAACATTGTTGTTTAAAAATAAGAATACATTGAGATAAACATGTACATTAATTTGACAGAAGGCCCCACCAGGCCTTGTTGCCAAAGTGGTCTAAATAGTTCATCTACCTTAATGACTAGCCTGTTAACACTGAGGTTGAGAGTTCCAACCATACTTGTGGTAGGTGTGAATCCTATCTTAATTGAATAGGATTGCCAATTTTCCCCTGTCATGTTACAGCCAAGAGTGCTGAAAGTGGTGTTAAACACCAATAATCAATCAATCAGTCAATATGACAGCAGCGAGTAAAAAATCAAAGATATCAGAGGTTAACAGACAATCTATCTTCAACAATACAGCAGCAACTACTCAGCATGCTTTAAGTATGTCAAGTTCTAAAGGATCCATGTCTCGAAAAGTAGTTACATAATAAATTTCAGAGAGACTTAAAAAATCTGCCCTCCATATCAGGCACTAACCTATGATTATTATTTAAGTTTTATGGCATATGGATTATAAAATTTTAAAATTATAAAAAATTGCAATATTAATAATGTCTTACAAGAATATATTGAAACGATTTTAGGTGGAACAATGTTTTGTCTATCCTGGTACCATTTCATGAGGAATTTTGGACTATAAAAAAAAGGTTTAGATACAACTTTCAGTTCTTTTTCATGAACATTACAGTGGTTTACATGATAAAAATTTGTATATGCATGTATTTTCTTTATGGGTATTGATAGATTGTTTGTCAATTATGCATGTTGTACTGAAAAATACCCCTAAAAACAGGTTTTCACAGGTTGTAAAAATGACCACCAGCAAAGTAAGTGTAAGATACCAATTCATAATATTCAGTATTTTTTCTCCTAATAACTCCACATTCAGTATTTTCTCCTAATAACTCCACATTCAGTACTTCCCACTCAGTTTTACTTTTGTCATTTTGATGTTGGTATCAGGAACAAATGTTTATGATAGTTCAACAAATTTATATCCATTCTGTTACTTAAATTGTCTATCCTGTTACCGATAGCAGTATTGTATGATGTGTATGCTAAATTGTGAAGATAAAAATGGTTTATTCTTTAAATGAGTTTAAATTATAAAACAATTTTCATTATGTATAAAAAATATATATTGATATACTGTTTTAAGTTTCAGTCAGATATAATATCCTGTTACTTTAACCACAAAATAAGATAGACAAAGTTATATATTTATGAATCCTGTTGTAAAATAACTTTTTCCTTTTGCAGTGTGATGTTTTGCTTGTGTGATCTTGGTTTCCAATTGCACTTTTTATACGACCGCAAAAAAATTTGCGGTCGTATATTGGTATTATGTCGTCGTCGTCCAAAGACATTTGGTTTCCGCACAATAACTTTAGTATTAGTAAATAGAAATCTATTAAATTTAAACATAAGGTTTATAACCACAAAGGAAGGTTGGGATTGATTTTGGGGGTTATGGTCCCAACAGTTTTGGAATTAGGGGCCAAAAAGGAGCCCAAATAAGCATTTTTCTTTTTGAACAGTGTATGGATCTCTCTGAAATTATACCACAAGTTTCCATACCACAAAGGGATGGTTAGGATTGGCTTTGTGGGGGTTATAGCTCAAACTGTTTAGGAATTAAGGGCAAAAAAGTGAGAAAAAACAAGGGTGTCCTGGTAAATGGACAATTACTTAAGTACAAATTACAGTGTAAGGGAGGTAATTCAAACACAACTTTGAATTACCTCCCTTACAGTGCTTTAAAATTATGTAGAAAGAATTTTTGTATTGTCTTGAGGATATTAGCTGTCAATTCATTTTTATAAGATCGCAAAAATTAACAATTTTTTGGTCGTATATTGGTATCACGTTGTCGTCATCGTCGTCCGGCATCGTCGTCAAATGGCATCATCGTCGTCTTCAGCGTCGTCTGAAGACAGATGGTTTCTGGATAATAACTTTAGTATAAGTAAATAGAAATCAATAAAATACACTGTTTTATCATATTCAAAATATCTTTTTCTTCCAAATAAGAATTAATCCTGGTAGTTATTTTTAAAATCTTATGTAAAATGAATCTGTTATCATCAAATAACCAGTTTGTATTACATTATGTATGTTTAACAGAAATGCATACCATGGAGCCAGTCCGTACCTTATGGGACTAACAGCATTATCTACATGGAAATACAACAGTCCGACTGGGCTTGGAATACATCAGGTATTTGAAATCTGAAATTATACCCCCACTCTAGATAAAGGGCTATATTTCAATCACCTTGTCTGCCTGTTTGCCAAGATACATATTAATAAATGTAAACTGTATGTTAATCAATCTTTAAATTATGCTTTTTCTAAAATATATAAATGTAAAAAAAGGATTTCTTCAACATTTCCCTAATAACTTGCAGGCATGCCCAGTTAAAAATTCCATTATTGAATGCTACATTTGTGCAGAATTTTTTTTAAAAACAGTATAGGTCATTTGAAAATTTACAGGAAAATATAACATAAACCACAAAGAAGTTCTGACTGGGCTGGCTTTCAAATTGTCCATGTACAATCTTTTGTCTGTCACAAGCATTATGTTATGTATTTTCAGAAAGATTTTATAGAAAAAATTTGTCCTAATTTATTGTACATTATAGACAATGAATGCAGATCCTTACAGAGGCCCATGGGGAGGGGCAAGATGTAGAGATTCACCGTCTCAGGTAATCAACTATGTAACAAGTCCATAAGGGAAGAACATGTAGTCACATATTTGATAAAATTGGCAATACTGAATTCTATAGACATGTAACAGTGTACAATCTAGAGCAAACTGCTGGGTATCTAAATTTTATATGAATGTGGTGTTTTTGAAAATATCAACAGTGCTCTTACAGCTAGTGTAGAGCCCATCAGGACGCCAAAAAATAATTAAATTTGAAAAATCAGGATAAAAAGATAAGAAAAATATTTAAATGTACATTTTTACTTTGTTAAGTGAGCAATCATGTACAATGTATTATGTAAAACAGTCTGTTGCTTTCTATTTTAATCTATTTTTTAGGAGTACTAAAAAACCATTGAAATGTTTCATGTCAACCCAACACATTTGATTTGAAATGCAATTAATCATTTACTCGTTTCACTGAAATCATAGCTTGAATTTTGATTTATTAGATTATTCTTTGTAATATATCAAATGAAAAGAACCAGATTACCGTCTTTATGTGTGTATAGTACACAGGTTTTACCCTGGGAATGATTTCTGAAAAGGGAGGTGCGTATTATGTATGGCTACACTGTTCTTGACTTTTTTCAGGCCGAATTCTGATCAAGGAACCAGGTAGTTTAGAGGAAAATATTTTCGTAGCTTAAACTGGATTGTTGTTATGTTTTACATGTATATTTGTACATTTTTAAGCATAAAGAGAGAAAAACCTAAATCTTCTCTTTGATAATATTATTGTTTAATAATTGCCAGGTGGTAGGTAGATCATGTGACTGTGCTGAAGGTCAGTGCCAAGCTGGAGAACATTATTTGGACCAGTTAAAAGACACAGTAGCATTCTCTATGCCAAACAAAAGATGTGGTGCCTTCTTTGCAGAATCTATTCAGGTAAAGTGAGTTTGGATATCATTATACTTCATTGGCTTGAAGTTACATTTTATACATTGCTAGATTGTTAATATAGTGCCACAACTACTTGTATTATGTAGCTGTATAAATTAAAGGCAATGAAATTGAAAGATTTAAAATGATTCAAGTTTTTATAAAATACTAGGCAGTTGTGCAATACTTTTAAGTCTATATCTTAATTATGTCATCCTAACACATATTTTTCTCTGACAATTTATAAATTTGTCATACAATTCTTCTACTAATATCTACTGTATTTTCCAGTAAAAGTATAATTCAAAATGGTATTTTTAATTTGATTAAGAAATATTTTTTCGAGTTAAAAAACCTCACAGTTTGATGTCATTAAGTTTCTACTGATATGTCTGATGAAATAGATGAAATAATTTTAAAGTTAAAATTAGAAAACATTTGATTACTATGACAACCAAAACTAAATTATAAATTATTTGTAATTTTACACTTGACTGCACATCAGCTGTTCCAAAGTAAAGATGGTAAAGAAATTATTAAAAGATAAAAGAGATCACTGTAATAACATTCTTCAATCAAAGACAATTTATATTAACATATTGCTTTGAATGAAATAGCTAAGATCAAATAAAATGTAACCATATGTAAGAGAAAATGACAAGATTTTATGCCCCACCTATGATAGTAGACGGGCATTATGTTTTTCGGTCTGTGCGTCCATTCGTCCGTTCGTCAGTCCGTCAATTCGTCTGTCCGTCTGATCGCTTCAGGTTAAAGTTTTTGGTCAAGGTAGTTTTTGATGAAGTTGAAGTCCAATCAACTTGAAACTTAGTACACATGTTCCCTATGATATGATCTTTCTAATTTAAATGCCAAATTAGAGTTATGACTCCAATTTCATGGTCCACTGAACATAGAAAATGATAGTGCGAGTGGGGCATCCGTGTACTATGGACACATTCTTGTTGGGATTTGGGATATATGGTGTAAAAAAAAAGTGTGAATGTTGGATATAAGAGATAAAAAAAAGTGGGGGTGTGGGATAAAGGAGGTAAAAAATGTGGAATCTAAGAAAAGGAATAAAAAAAGTAGGATTTGAGAAATGAGCACCCCTGTGTCACCACCCTCGTTGAACTGCAGGTTACTTTCCTTTTTAATGGTATGAATAAAATGATATGTTGGGTATACTTACTCGAGAAAGCAACTCAATGACAAATTAAAAACCAATTGTTCAGAGAACAATTGAAGGTCTTTCCACCAATAAAGATCTATTTTGATATTAAAATATTAAAAATCAGTCTAAAATGTCAGTTCCTATGGCTTTATGATGTATAAAAGATGAATTTAAAGCAATGGTCAAAATCTAGTACGTCCTATTAACCTATGACTCTGACCTCAATTTCAAGGTCACAAATCAAGGACCTCAAATCAAAAGACACTAGGTCTTTAATATGTATGGTTAATGAGTTATATCACTTTACGCAGAATTCTAAATGTAAGATGGGCAAAAACTCCCATTTATTGTCTACGCACCCTTTCAACCAAAATTTATAAGTTACGACATGTAAATAATTTGTCGAGATGTTATACGGTTTTTGAAAATAAGTGAAAATAAGCCAAAATCAAAATTTATAATATGACCTTGACCTTTGACCTTGACCTAATTTTCATTTTTTTGGACCAAGGACCTTAAATCAATAGACCCTATGTCTCTATCACTTATGGTTTACCAGTTAGAAATGCATATTACTTATATAAAATGCATAAGGGAAATAACTCTCATATGGAGTCTCTGGAAAGCTTCGGTCCAAATGAATATCCTAATCCTGAAGATGTAACGAGCAATTTGGTAAAATGAATTTGTCGTAATCTTTTACGGTTGGGAAGGAGTAGTGGTCACAAGAAAAACAGTGTTTGGGGAGATAACTCTTACAACGTAAAGTGTTCGGTTTAGCAGTTGTCAATTTTCAAAGCGTATAAACTATACAATATCATATTCCAAATATCTAAGCGGCATCTTATGAAACAACAATACTACGTAAGAAGAAAAATTAGGCGAAAGAAAAAAAAAATAAATATAAATCAATTGCTTTTCCCCTTCTGAAACATGATTGATTGATATATGTGTATGTTTGTTTGTTTGTTTGTTTGTTTGTTTGTTGTTTTTTTTGTTTTGTTTGTTTGTTTGTTTGATAGTTTCTTTCTTTCTTTCTTTTTTTCTCTCTTTAAAGGGTCCATATTAGTGTGTTGGTTAAGTTTCTATATTTAGTTTGGAAAGTTTTTATTCTATTTCAGGTCCCGCGCGCTTCTATGTCTTGCGCCAGATTGTGGCGTCACGTGACGAAGCTTTATAATAGCGAAAACTTAGTATTTTTATTTCTTTTTAGGTGGAGACGTTGGACAGAGAACATGTATAGCGACAGAGTACACACAATGTATTTCTTTTGTCATTGTAGGTAATTGACATTTCGATCACAGTTCACGAGCAGTGCATGCTTTGGATTTAATTGATCCTGTGTAACTTTAAAACACGTTTATCGATTATTTTCATACAAAGTACATTTTTTAGCAGCAGTTTGTAACACAGATTTGTATTTCAATCTAGGAGCGGACATTTTATTGTAGTATTTCACTGAGATTTATGGAACAAGCAAGCGATTTTTACGGCATTGCAATTTCTTTTCTCTAGGAAAATTCTTGAGAGATATTTGCACCACAATGTTTTATGAAGATGTAATACATGTATACCCTGCTGGCTGCAAAATTTGGGGTCAATTGGACATGTAGTTTCTGATAACATCTGAAAACAAGCATGTGGATTTTTTTTTCAGAAGAGATGTAAATACAATATTAAACACATGAGACGGAAACATGCATACAATGAATGATTGGTTTGTTGGTTGGTTGGTTGGTTTATTGATTGATTGAATAATAAATTAATTGGATTGATTTGTTGATTGGTTGGTTGGTTGATTAAACACGTGGGATAGGGTCTCTTGAAACAAGCGAAAAAAGAAACAAAGGAAATCTTGGACCCCGTATTAAACACATGAGACGGAAACATGCATACAATGAATGATTGCTTGGTTGGTTGGTTTATGGATGGATTGGCTGGTTGATTGATTGATTGGTTGGTTGATTAATTTAACATGTGGGATATGGTCTCTTGAAACAAGCGAAAAGATCTTGGACCCCATATTAAACACATGAGACGGAAACATGCAGGCATGCAATGATTGATTGGTTGGTTGGTTTGTTTGTTTGTTGGTTGATTGATTGATTGATTGATTGATTGATTGATTGATTGATTGATTAAACACATGGGATAGGGTTTTCTTGAGACAAGCGAAAAAGAAACAAAGGAGATCTTTGACACTGTATTAAACACATAAGACGGAAACATGCATACAATGAATGATTGATTGGTTGATTGGTTTGTTGATTTATTGATTGATTGGTTGGTTGTTTGGTTGGTTAATAAATTTAACATGTGGGATATGGTCTCTTGAAACAAGCGAAAAAAAAACAAATGAGATCTTGGACCCCATATTAAACACATGAGATGGAAACATACATGCATGCAATGATTGATTGGTTGGTTGGTTAGTTGGTTGATTCATTAATTGATTGATTGATTGATTAATCAATTAACTAATTAATTAAACACGTGGGATATGGTCTCTTGAAACAAGCGAAATAGAAACAAATGAGATCTTGGACCCTATATTAAACACATGAGACAGAAACATGCATGCAATGATTGACTGACTGACTGACTGATTGATTGATTGATTGATTGATTGGTTGGTTGGTTGGTTGGTTGGTTGGTTAGTTGATTAACACAGAGAACGGATCCACTTGGATCCTGCAAAAACGGAATTGAAAGCCTAGATACTATATCTAAACACATGGGATTTATCTTTTGAGAGATCACTTAACAAGTAGTAAGGTTAAAGGTCAATGTCAACCTACAAAAGCATTAAAACACAATCAAACTCTTTAAATAGTGCCAAAAACACATAATTTGCCTCTTTGTACATGACCTTGACCTTTGACCTTGACCCCAATTTCAAGGTCATGAAACAAGGGCCTCAAATCAAAACACTCTAGGTCTCTACTATATATTGTTAATAAGTTATATTACCATACAGCTAATATTAGATATAAAAGGGGCGAAAACTCCCATTAAATGTCTACGTACCCTTTCAACTAAAATTTATGTGTTACGACATGTCGCAACTAACAATTCTGTAAAAATATTTTGTCGATATCTTATACAATCTCTGAAAATAAGTGATAACAAGCCAAAATCAAAATTTAGAATATGACCTTGACCTTTGACCTTGACCTTATTATCTTTTTTTTGGACCGAGGACCTCAAATCAAAAGACCTCAGGTCTCTATAAGTTATGGTTTTTCAGTTACAAATGCACATCACTTATATCAAATGCATAAGGGGAAATAACTCTCATATGGAGTCACCGGATAGCTTCGGTCAAAATTAATCAAATCATCCTGAGGATATAACAAGCAATTTGGTAAAATAAATTAGTCGGTTTCTTATGCAGTTGCGACGTATAAGTAATAACAAGAAAAACAGTGTTCGGGGAGGTAACTCTTACATCGAAAAAGTTTTTGGTTACGCGGTGTCAGTTTCAAAAGCGTATTAACTGTTCGATATCATATACCATATGTCTAACATATGTCTTGCGAAACAAAAAAACAGCGAAGGAAAAAAAATTAGGCGGAAGAAAAAAAATAATAATCAGAACAAAACCAATAGGTCTTTCCACGGAAAAGTGGAAAGACCTAATAATCAGAAGAAAACCAATAGGTCTTTCCACGGAAAAGTGGAAAGACCTAATAATAATAATAATCAGAACAAAATCAATAGGTCTTTCCACGGAAAGGTGGAAAGACCTAAATATCCAAAAGATATTTAGATTTCAGTAAATATAATCTTCAACGAAAGATAGGACTAGTGTCTTGACAAAGTGTCAAGCTCTAATCAGTCCTCGGTTTCTGAAAGTTGAATCTGGCAAACTGGACATATAAATGCTTTCACTTAAAAATAGGCAAAGCCCTTTTTTTTTATTTCTTTGTTTAAACTGAATAATACATCAGATTGAGACATACTTTACAGTGTTTTCTGACAATCCGTTAAAAAACTTTTAATGTTTAAACAGCTCAGCATCTTCTAAAATGCTAACTTACAAATTGGAAATCTACACAAATAAAATATCATCAAAATTTTTCTTATACTTTTTCTAGTCCCCTACCGACGAAGTCGAAGGGGACTTTATGTTTGCACTCTGTCCGTCTGTCCCTCTGTCCATCTGTCCGTCTGTCCATCTGTCAGTCTGTCCATCTGTCAGTCCGGCAAATCAGCTTTCCACACTTTTTTTCTTCGTTCTTGAAGATATTGATTTGATATTTAGTATATAGTTTTATCATGACAAGTTATAGATCAAGTTCGAATTTTGTTCTGGTCTGATGATTTAGTCCAGAGTTATGGACCATAACTCTGGACCATTTCTAATGTTAAGAGTACTATGTTAAACCATATCTCTGTACAAAGGGAGATAACTCATTTTATAAAAGACATTCTTTGTTAAATTATTTGAAGAATTTTTTGGCAGGTTTGTTTGTTATTTAGTATGAACTAATTTTCTGAATGCTATATATATATAAAAAAAAATTATGAAGAGAAATCTTTTAACTAGATAATAATCTATTTTTATTAATGTATATATTTCAATACATTACATTACATTGTGTGGATAAAAGTTGTTGACATTTTATAGATAAGTTACAAATCTATATTAGTTTGTGACAAATGAAAGAAAAAATATTTGGAACTTATGGCTTATATAACACATTTTAGCAACCTTTGACAACCCTTGGTAAAATCACGATATATTCAAGCCCCCATGAATTATTTCGATTCTAATAGGACAAATACGGCAATTCTTTTGGATCGAAGCGCTCTAGGTGAAGGCATTATTTGCCGTTCCCATAAATAAATGCACTATTAAATAGACGTAAAAGAACTGGGCAAACTGAATAAATGGCATGCTTAAACTATTTACAATGACATATTTAGATAGGTTTGGATGAATCTAAATGATAATTGTACTTATATGTCTTATATGTATACAAAAAATGGCTTATATAACACATTTTAGCATCGTTTGTTTACGTTTCCTTGTTGTGATGATTTTCGGGTTCACAAGGGTGTATTTTCCCGTAAAATGCTTATATTCTTACGTCATCGTTCTATGACGTCGGGTAGCTCATTCATAAAAAAGCATATGACGCGGGAGTACGATCGGAACAGCCCAAACAATATATTCATATTTTACCACGGGTGTGTACTCAAAGCGTTTGAAGAACGTCATGTTAGAATTGATTGTAATTTGAAAATAGATATACACTGTATTACATCATATCTAATTTTAGAGAACTATTAATCATATCTAATGTTTTTTTCATCATGTTTATAAGATATTGATTGATAATTGGTATATAGTTTTATCTTGACAAGTTACTGATCAAGGTCAAATTTTTGTTTCAGTCTAATGATTTTGTGCAGAGTTATGGTCCTTGGACTTGAAAAATTCACTCTTATAAGCAGTTTTCCACACTGTTTTTAGTCATGCTTGAAGATATTGACATGATATTTACTTTTTGTTTACACCATGACAAGTTATAGAACAGTGTTCCAGTATAATGAATTTTTACCCTGTAGGGGACTATGTATTGCAATGCAATACTCTCAGAATGCTTGTTTAATCCTAAACTGCTAAATTGTACTCCTGCAGAAAAAAATATGCAATATGGTATATTGGGAAAGATAACATTTGTATGAATTGAATATTTTGTAGGGAGTTGGTGGTACTGTACAGTTTCCTAAGAATTTCTTGAAACCAGCTTTTGAACATGTAAGATCACATGGAGGAGTTTGTATCTCAGATGAAGTAAGTTTAATGATCCATTATTCCAGAAGATGTCTCTAATTTGTTCCATTTGCATGAGTTGTCTTTCTTTTAATGGGTTATTTTATTTTCTTCAGGTAAATTAATTGATGAGTGATGGATTTCTCTTAGGAGAAATTTAAAGGTCAGAACAATGACTATTGTATTCTTTCAATCGAACAGTACATTGTCTAAAAGTTAAATTGACACAGGTAGTGCTACTCAAAGTGGGGAAATGTTTTATTTCCTTAGCAATGACAGAATTTCAAATTGCTCAACCATTTTATTCTATGAAACATTATGCAGTTCAGTCAGAATTTTCAGTAAACTGCAATAGGTGGACAGCAACACTTACAATCCAGTCACAGTAATTGTTTGTCTCTCACAAATCTGCAAAAAGGGCCCTTGCTGACATGTCAGTTTTCTAGTATTGAGTAGCAAGTGTTTTATAATTAAAAAAAAAAAGAAGAAAACAAATATCTCGGATAAATAACTATATAGATGTCTTAACACATGTACAAAATGCTGGTATTCTATATGGAAATTATATTTATAGAGAGTTTTGCTACCTACTATATATGTTATTAAATTATTTGGAAAATGTTCATTCTGTTTTTATTATGGAAGACAAATTATCTGAAATTAGTTATTTCTTGTAAGCAAATATTTTATATTTAAGGTGCAGACTGGTTTTGGAAGACTTGGAACTCATTTCTGGGGATTTGAAACTCATGACGTAGTTCCTGATATAGGTATTGTATTAATCTATTTATACTTTTTAGAAAATGGACATTGAAATTATTTAATAGAAATAATAAGCATGTATTATTTATTATAGAAAAAAGTTTTACTGAAATTTAACTGGAGGCTCCCAAGGAGCCTGTTTCGCTCACCTGATATTTTTGTTTACAATTGGTGCATGAAATAATGCAACCATTATACTTTTGCTTTAGTTTCACAGATATAAGCCAAAAACTGTATTTTACCCCTATGTTCTATTTTTAGCCATGTAGGCCATGTTGGTTGGCAGGCGAGGTCATCGGACACATTTTTAAAACTAGATACCCTTATGATGATTGTGGCCAAGTTTGGTTAAATTTGTCTCAGTAGTTTCAGAGGAGAAGATTTTTGTAAAAGATTACAAAAATTTACGAAAAATTGTTAAAAATTGATTTTAAAGGATTTTAAAGGGCAATAACTCCTTAAGGGGTCAATTGACAATTTTGGTCATGTTGACTTATTTGTAGATCTTACTTTGCTGAACATTATTGCTGTTTACAGTTTATCTCTATCTATAATAATTTTCAAGATAATAACCAAAAACGGCAAAATTTCCTTAAAATTACTAATTCAGGAGCAACAACCCAACAATGGGTTGTCTGATTCGTCAGAAAATTTCAGGGCAGATAGATCTTAACCTGATGAACATTTTTGCCCTTGTCAGATTTGCTCTAAATGCTTTAGTTTCAGAGATATAAGCCAAAAACTGCATTTTACCCCTATGTTCTATTTTTAGCCATGTAGGCCATGTTGGTTGGCAGGCGGGGTCGTCAGACACATTTTTAAAACTAGATACCCCAATGATGATTGTGGCCAAGTTTGGTTAAATTTAGCCCAGTAGTTTCAGAGGAGAAGATTTTTGTAAAAGTTAACGGACGATGAGGGATGACGGACGCCAAGTGATGAGAAAAGCTCACCTGGCCTTTCAGGCCAGGTGAGTTAAAAATGTATTGGATTACTCATATTTTGAAACTCAACGTTATGTTGTTTAATTTTATTATCCATGAGATTACAAAGGCTATCGTCTATCAATTAAAGTTGTTCTTTTTACCAGACATTTATTTGCAAGTTAGAGATGTAACAGATTTTATATAATACACAATTAAATCGGTAAAAGGTCCTTATAAAATTTCGTCACCATGACCTACATTTCAATTATATAACTAAATGTGCTCTTCTTTATGTGATCCCTTTTTTGTCTCTTGGTAGCTTGCACACCTTAAGTGCACAAGGTCATGGCTTTAATCCATCCAAAGGTCAAACCAAAGACTTCCTGAGTAAGCATGCAGCATTTAGGAGTAAGAGCAAAGACTGATGGTCTTATGGTCATGGTCATGGTAGGGTGACATTTCTTCCTTGGAATTGTTACTTTGTGAACTAGCATGTTAAAAATACAGCTAAGTGTGTTGATCTATCACAAGCAATGGTTCATATTCATAGTCATATCACATCAACTTGTTCTCATCCTAATATGCATGAAATATTTGCCACTGGACATATAAAACCTATCCTTCGTCATCTCCATTATATAAAATTGTTTAGGCAAAATTATATTTATATTCTTAATTTGAATAGCATAATGTTTTACAGTAACCATGGCTAAGGGTATTGGTAATGGCTTCCCATTAGCAGCTGTTGTCACTACTCCAGAGATAGCTAAACATATGGGAACAGCTCTCCATTTCAATACCTATGGTGGTAACCCAATGGCATCTGCTGTAGGATCAGCTGTTCTTGATGTGAGTATAGGAAAGTTGTTGTTTATATTTTGAGGTTAAAAAAGTCAAATCATTTGACATTTTTGTATGCATCCATCTAGTTTTGCACACAGGCCAATTAAGCAAATGGAATGATTTAAATAGATTTCCACTTCGTATTTTGACCCCTTCTCCCTTATGAAAACCTATGGTCATACAACCATAAGTCAATGTTTTCATGCAGACAATGTTGTATTGATCCCAACACTGCTGAATTCTAATGCAATTATTTTGTATCAATGGTTCTGATTGGATGACAGTAAGCGTAAAATTCTCTATCTCCTTGTCTGTAACTAAGGAAGCCAACATTTTATGTATTGACATGTAATTTTTACAATAATAAGCAAAAAAACTCACATGTTGCACCTAGTCATCTTCTTTTTATCAAATTTTATTACATTCTGAAGTGGCCAAGAAGCCAGAAAACGCCCATTGTTTACGTTTGACGCCGGAAGCATACCTATGACGTCACCTAGTTTAGGGGCCAAAGAAGATAACATCTTTTCGCGGAATTTTCTTTAATGAGAATTTTACACTGAAATAATGATTGAAATTGAATTATGTACTTGTTTTGCATTAGAATATAGATAACTTTATTGTATTTGAAGCTTTGCAGACGTCCATCGGTAGTTTTACTGTTGCAAATACCCGTTTACCTGTCTCCGCTACATGTCGCCAGGTAAACTAAATTTGCGACAGTAAAACTACCGATGGACGTCCGCAAAGCTTCAAATACAATACAGTTATCTCTTAAATGTTTAACATTATCAGATGAATTTTGTGTATCAAATAAAATAGGGCACAGAAAAAAGGAACTATCTCAAAACTAAAGAATTGAAAATTATTAATCTACAGTTATAAAATTTTGCCTCATTAGTCCATTGTTTAAATAAAACATAGGGTCACAGACTACGATTAATCAATCTGAAAGTAAATAAAAGTAGAAGTGGGGTATTACTTCAATGAGACAGAAACAATAAAACAAGAAACTAAAAGGTGTAGATCCAGAGGTCAACATACGATCTTCAAAAATAAACAGGTGTCTGTGCAATATGTAAAGCACTAAATCTTCAAAATCTGAAAAGTCTGAAGTTACATATTTTTATTTTGTTGTGATTCTCACACAAAGCATGCTTTTAAACGTTGAACAGACCACCAGAAGCAACGAAAAGTTGATTGAACTTTATGTGCACAGTAAAGATTCATTGTGCCGAGTGAACTTGGTCTTAAAAATTGAAAATCTTTCATCCAATCTGCTTGACATTTTCAGTTATATTTCTTCTTTTTTACACTGCCGCTTGGTACAGACAAAGACCTCTATCTTGTTGGAGTTGACATAGCAGAAATGATTTTCGATTACTAATAAATCGAATATAAAAACATCTGACCAAAGTTTTCAAACAATTGACAACTGTTTATTTCTTTTGACAGTAAAGAAAAATCTCGAAGAAATACAAACGTGGGTCATTCCGGGTTAAAATATCCGAATGCGGGAGATTCTATACTCCAGCATGGGAGCAGACCAGCAAGTGGGAGATTTCCGGAATTTCTTCGTTTGCGAGGGAGACTCCCACTCAAAACAGGAGGGTGGGCAGGTATGCCCATCTTTCTATCCATTAACCAGTTAAATTGAACAGAAGTCTGATGAAGATGTAGAATACAATATTTTACATTATTTTAACAAACAATAATAAAAGACCAACAATAATTTTTCACAACATAAATTTCTCTTTTTTAAATCATTTTGGCCAGAGACATATATACACAGAGATTGGCAACTGTAACAGTGGTCAGCGAAATCCAATTAAAAACACGCATCACACGAGACTTTAACGAGATCGCCATTTTGCATCTGATCATGACAAGTTCACCACCGCTTCGATTTTTATTTTACATCAAGCATTTCAAAACAGCATAATGTAAGTATATATTTCAATTTCGTAAATTGTTTACCTTGTTTTATTCAGTTTGTAGTAATTGTTAGTTAAAATATTGTGACAATTAACATTTTATTGTGGTCAATAATAAGGGGAAAGCTTGGCCGACATGGATGTTATGAAAATTTTTTATTCGGACGTATTTTTCATTAAAACCTTTTCATTCGAAAAGGAATAAAACCATTTATGAGATGAATCACTTTTCCCAAGACATACTCAGCCCTGCTTTCCTGAACTGGAATTATTCATGAATATTCCAGAATAATTCTAGAACATTCATGAATAATATTCATGAATATTCATGAATATTCAAGGTTACAATTCATGAATATTCATGAATATTCATGAATGTTAAATGGCACCTTGCATATACATGAATATTGTATGAACTGAATAACCAAGAATTAACATGAATATTTATCTACAGAATATTCTTGAATGTGAAAAAGGATGTCCATGAGTATTGATAGTGGAATACTGACTAAGGATAACCATTACTGTGAAATAAGATGTCCATGAATATTGAATGGTTGAATATTCTAGAATAACCATGAATGTGAAGTAATTTTCCATTAATATTTTAGAACAACCATGAATGTGAAATATCCTTGAATATTCTAGAATAACCATGAATGTGAAATATCCTTGAATATTTTAGAATAACCATGAATGTGAAATATCCTTGAATATTCTAGAATAACCATGAATGCGAAATAGATGTTCTTGAATATTGAATGTAGAAATAAATTTAGAATTCCATGAATACAAATATGAGGGGCAGAAGGTCTTTCTCGAGCTTTTATTTTTGCAGGAAATCAGGATTTGACCTTTAAAATGCAGTTCTAAATATATTTTGCTATTTTTGCATTCTTGATATAAAATATTTAAAATATTAAATGACATTTTAATTAAGAAAATCACTTTAATGCCCCTGGTGATGGTGACTGACCCTTGCAAAAATGGGTCAGGATATCACAAGATATCCCCAGCAGGATAATCTTGGGAAAAATCCCAGGGCAATCTTGAGATAATCCTTATCCTGAGATAGGGTTAAACATGGGACGGTATTGGAACAAGGATATTCCAGGGATATCCAGAGACCATCCAGACCATAAATATCATCATGATCATAGTAAAGAATCTTGTGATAATCCTGTGCTTAGGATTCATCAGGTCCTGGTCTCAGGAAATTATCCTGATGTCAGGATTTACAGATTTGCTTGCATTAAGTTGGCCCTGGGATAATTCTTGGATAATCCTGAGAATGTCCTTAGTTCAGGACCAATAAAATGACTTAATGTCTTGCATGTATTCTATAAGGAATTAAAAAATTTGAGTAAAATCTATTTTTTATGCACAAATTTGTTCTTTTGCAAATATTTTCTTTTATTAGTTTAAATGCATATTCCTCATTATAAGGTAGATGAATATTGCCCTTGTTGTATCAAATCTGTCACGTATATATAAACATTGCGGCATGAATTACATTGTATTGGCCATGTTTAATATCTTATTTCAATGGCTGTCAAGTTCCCATTTAAAAAAAATGTACTTGTATTTAATGTCAGATCCTTAAACTTCCATCAAAATTATAGATACTAGTACTACTAGCAAACTTGTTTGCCATTTTTAATGGCTGCTTATATTGTTAAATTACCCATTAATATGGTACTCACCCCACCCCTCCTCCCCATGTTCTCTAACACCTTCAAGCATTTCATTGTCTTAATTGTATTTAGATACGCAGTTTTCACCATGGCTTAATGATGCTCGCTGTTCAGTTTCAAATATTATAATATTAAAAATGTGTGTCAGATATAAAGGATACATGTGAAGTTCTCCTCCATTCTGTAATTAAATTTGCTGTCTCTGTACTTCCAACTAGTATTGCTGAGTAAAGGTAACTGGAATCTGCATGCAATCCGTTTACTTTCAAAATTGGCAGCTCCATTTAATCATTTAATCCCCTAAAAGTATAAAAAAAATCCACAAAGAATCAATTGTTCTAGACATTTTGAAGCAATAAATTCAATAGAAATATTATTGCATGTTTATACAGTATACATTGGAAGCCATTTGGAATCAAATTAATTACCCTGACCCTCTTTTTTTATCCCCTGAAGATAAAAAACTAGCGACTTATTATTTTCACCAAATAACCATTCACACAATTCAATTAAATTTTTACATATCTACCAGTTATGCCTGTTATGTGACAACAAGATTATTCAATGTTGTTAAAAATAAATATATTTTTCAGTTTATGCAGGAACATATATATACACCTTATCGCTATTTTTCCGCCATTACTGGATATCACACAGGTTCCCGTAAAATTTTGACGTCATAAAACAAAATATCTGACGCCACAATGGAAAAGTGATTGTTGTTGACGTCAAAAGTTCAAGCGGCCGGGTCAGCCGGGAATAGGGATCATTCGTAATATTTCTTCCTGTAGACGTCGCTGGTGTTCCATAAGTGGTTGTCGGAAACGTTTTAATCACTTGGACGCTTGAATCGCATTACGTTGCACATGTTTACATTAGTAACCACAAATTATCGACACTCGCTAATTTCACCAACCTAAGCTTCAAAATTGTTGTGTCCCCGGCTGCAATTATTCTGAAGGGGGACCACAGATTCCCAAAAGACAATGAAATTCTTTTGAAATGGAGAGAAGGCATCAAGAGAGTTGATCCACCCATCAAAAATATCTAGCCTTCTAGGGAAACCCGGCGGAAAAGTCGACCAAGTTTGCCATAACCAGCTGATAACCATGTCATGCCAGGAGATTATATAACAACAGGATTAGGTTATTATGTATTTATATTTTTCTTATATTTAGTACATTATTAAACCTCTTTGTTTTATTTTTTCTCGATTAAACAGCCCAATAATTTGACAGGTTATTATTTATTAAAATAGGGGGATGACACAGGGATGTATTTTATTCTTCAAATATACCCTCACACTTTGCAAGTTTTTTCCTAGTCTTCACACTTTGTAAGTTTTTTCCTAGTCTTCACACTTTGTAAGTTTTTTCCTAGTCTTCACACTTTGTAAGTTTTTTCCTAGTCCTCCCACTTTGTAAGCTTTTTCCTAGTCCTCACACTTTGTAAGTTTTTTACTAGTCTTCACATTTTTTCACCCTTTTACCTTTGATTGCATTGTAAATAAGAAATAATAATTATGTTGTGCACTTAATTATAGCAAGTGAAATATATTTCCCTGACAAAACAATGCATGAAAGGAAGAGAACTACATATATTGGGAAATATGACAATCCCTATATTGCATTCTAAAAAAAACCATGGTACACATGAGCATAATTTTTTTATTTGTTTGTCGCAATAAAGTCTGAATTTTCTAAGGACTTTACATTAAACTTATGGCAAAAGCTGTGTGAACAATTTTTTTTAATTCTTCAAAGTTGGAAATCAAGAGTATTTTTGTGAGAAAAAAAACATCACACACATACCCGCATTAAACGCTTGTCCTTTATGAATGATATAAGAAAAATTTTGAACCTGCAGTTTATTAAATAACATGATGCTTTGTGGTTTCCTGTTTTAATATTTCAGAAGCCATCATGGATAACAGACTTTTTACCCAACCATGAAGTGATGGATGGGATACATCTTTATGTTTGAAATGAATTCATGGTTAAAATCCAAGTGGCTGCAAGTGCGAGGATCAATACTTCTGTCAGAACCAGATGTAAAAAAAAATTTGACAAAGGTGACAACAAATGGCAAATAGTCATTAGTGGAATTATGGAACAGGATTTATTTACTAGCCAAGACAGTTCGATCCTTATATTAACACACAAACTTTTCTGAAAGGGAAATTCCAACTAGATCAGAAGAAAGTAGTTTGTGATAGAAAAGTGTCATCCAACCGAATTCACATTAAAAGAGTCCTTGTATTGTCTAAAAGTTACACAAGGGTAAAACTTAATGCCCCTCCTTCGCTGTGGCAGGGGAATAAAAAATCTGAAACATGTAATTCCACGTGGAAACTTCTAATTCAACTTGGTTCCAGAATTATCTATGTTTGCTGTGTTCTTTCTAATCTCATAAAAATACATTGTAAATAAATATGCATAAAAGATGAAATGGATTTACATGCAATTGATTTTATTATTTGTTCTAATGTGGTGCTGTTTCACCACTGCTTTCCCAGTTAGCACCAAAAAAAAATAGAAAATGTTGAAAAAATATTGTAGAAAAATATCAAACTCATGCAAAAATGTATGGCGTTAAAAATATTTTCAAAACATTTTCATGATACTTTTCAAACATCATTAAAATGTTACTGAATTTTGATGACAATGTTTGTAAAATGTCTTATAAATGATTTGAATGTGTTTGTTAATCAAATATCCCTGAAACATTTGAAAAACATATAAAAATTCATTTCTGCAGGATAAAATGTTTTGAAAAAGTTCAAAAAATATTTTTTAACAAAATGTTTTAATCATCTTCATATTCTCAAAAAATCGTTAAAAAAATCATTTAAATGTTATACGAAATATCATTATAAAAATGTTTTCTAACATAATCTTTCAAGTCCTTTTATAAAATATTCAGAATATAATTGAGAATGGAAATGGGGAATGTGTCAAAGAGACAACAACCCGACCATAGAGCAGACAACAGCCGAAGGCCACCAATGGGTCTTCAATGCAGCGAGAAACTCCCGCACCCGGAGGCGTCCTTTAGCTGGCCCCTAAACAAATATGTATATTAGTTCAGTGATAATGGACGTCATACTAAACTCCAAATTTTACACAAGAAACTAAAATTAAAAATGATACAAGACTAACAAAGGCCAGAGGCTCCTGACTTGGGACAGGCGCAAAAATGCGGCGGGGTAAAACATGTTTTTTGAGATCTCCCCCCTCCCCCCATACCTCTAGCCAATGTAGAAAAAACAAACGTACAACAGTACGCATAAACAATGTTTAATATCAGAGACAGATTTAGGAGTGGGGTGCCTTTATGGCCCTTATGGAGCTACATTTATGGTTAATCCAGATTTTTTTATTACTCTCAAAACTTTGTCTAGTTTGGGGTATGATGACCCCTTTCTATGCCCCTGCAACTGAAAGTTGGGGGTAGGGGGCATATTATTTTACCCCGGTCTGTCCTTCTGTCTGTCTGTCCGTCCGTCCCATTATTGGTATATAGTTATTCAGCACAACTCCTCCTACAGTTAGAATCCTAGGAAGTTTTCACTTTGATGTCTGTTTGTACATATATTGAAGATGTTCATGTGGTCAGGGTTTTGATTTTTATTAATATTTGCTCTTTTGGGAGATACAATGTAGTTGAACTTTGTCATTTTTGGGGTATAAGCGGTTAAATGTTATAGTTATTTTAAAATAACACTTTGCATCTACGGGGGCATCAATTGTGTCTCCCAGACACAATAATATCTCAACGAAAGTCCTACATTGACTTTGTTTTAATACAGTTACTTCAGAGTGGAGTGGGGGGGTCACTTTATTTAGATTCAAAATCCTGGATCAACATTTGAGAAAACAACTGCCGTCATACTGATCTTTACCCCACATCTCCTTTTACATTTGTCTGCATGCTGTTGATGCCGGCTTAATCTACATATATTTTGGCTATTTTTGTCGGGTTGATGTCTCATTGACAAACCCCAATATTTCCTGTCTTAGATATCAATTTTATTGAATAGTCCATTTTTTTGTATTTTGCACTGAACACATATGAAAAAGAAGATGTGGTATGATTGCCAATGAGACAACTCTCCACAAGAGACCAAATGACACAGAAATAATTACAACTATAGGTCACCGTACAGCCTACAACAATGAGCAAAGCCCATACCGCATAATTTGTTTCACTTGCATAGAGGTATTAATTTTTTCAGATTATAAATATCCTCATGCATTTCATTTGGTCCAGCATTGAACAAATTTTTTTCTTAGAAGTGTTTTTTTATCTTTTGTTTGATCATGTGTAGCATCTGTCATTTTCTGTCTGAACAGCTTTTCGATGGTTTTTTTTGCTGTCTTGGTCAACAATACACAAGATAACAACAATAAGAAATGCAAAAATTTTATTTAATTTTGTCATTTCACTGTTCTTTTTCATTTTTTCTTTTGTTCCATTCTTTTTATTTCTCTTGACTTCTGCTGGCTTCTGTAAAGAAAATGTTAACAAATTAGTCCTGTTGTTTAGTGAGTAAACTAGTGGAGATAATTTAAATTTCACCAAATTACACAAGAAAATTTTATTTTAATCCAGTCTGGTTTCATAAAAATTTATATTGAAAAGCGACATCTAATCAGTGTGGCTGGATTCGGAAGGAATATTCATAGCTATTAGATATGCACGTACATCTGTGGAGTTTCAGGTGTATTATTATCATACGAGTCTGTAACGGTAGAGTTCACCAGTACTAAAATAAAACTGTACAGTACCATTTTTCCAACTGAGATTAGGTCCTGTAACCTTTACTTGGTCTTAACACAAATACATTTTTGTGATATAGATTGAGGCTATAAAAGGATAAATACCTTCACACAATCTGCTCCTCCAGAATGTTTTGAACCTAAGCTTATACATTTTGGCTCCTCTAATTGATTCCACAAAAGATAAAAAAAAAAGAAAAAATATCAAATAAAATACAGTCAAGAAAAAATCACATTGAACAAGTCAGCTACAAAGGTCACAACATTCAAAAATGAAAGAAAATTCAAACAAGAAAACTAATGGCTTGATTTTAAATTATAAAATAAGACAATAAAAAAAACAAATATATATGTATATATATCAGAAATTAACCAACTATAACTACTAGATTAAAGGCTCCTGACTAGGATTGACACATTAACAATTATCTATACTTACAAAAAATGTATCTGGCCTGGCCTGAAGGGCTAGCGATTAATCACAGGCACTTGCCTCAGAAAAAATTTCCTATATGCCTTAATATAACACGTGTTATATTAAGGTATATAGGAAATTTTTTTCTGAGACAAGTGCCTGTGCTATTAATCATGAAAACTGTATAATGAATATATTGTCTTTCATGGTTACAAATATCTATCAGTAGAAAATGTCTGCAATATTTCACTATTTTATATTACTTTACTAACTAATACATTGTTGATGACGCTGAAAACAGCATACCTAATATATGCTATGTCTTGATTTTGGACTCTGTCAAGGCAAGACAAAAAGGAAAGAAATCAATGATTCAAGTTCAAATATATTGATGGATTGTTGGAATCTTAATGTCCAGTGACAAATATTTAATGCATGTTCCAGCCAAAGTTTAATTAAACAAGCTAAGGAATGGTTTGAATTTTTTTAAAACATGTAGGTACAGATTTTTTAAAGTACTATTACATAGATTAAAATGTTAGGATTACAAAGGAGGTTTCTGCTTGCCATGAAATATTTGAAAAACAAGATATCAAGTGGATTTAATGGTATAACTAATAAAATTTTGAAAAATTCTTGTATGCTGAATGTTGGGCATGATATGTATATAAAATTATGAAACACTACTTTTTTCTTAAAAATTAATAAAATTTTCTCTCTAGCAAGAAGTTCTTATTGGAGAGAAAATTTATTTAACCCATATTCAAAGGAAGATGTTTTAATAGCCCTTCAAACCATAGAGGTATAACCCTTTTTACTAGTTTAGGAACATTTTTTTCTAGAGAATAATAGTTTAGAAAACTATTTAGAATCATATAAGATTATCTGCCAAGAACAGATAGGATTCAAAAAAAGGACGTAGAACTATAGGGACCACATTTCTAAGTTTAAAAAATATTTAGTTGGGTTAGTTTTCATAATTATTTTCTAATCAATTTTGAAGAATTTGAAATTATTCCATATTTAAATAATTCCTTGTTTGAACTTGAATTACAAATAAAACTTCATTATAGATGTATATATCTTTAAAATTTCCAAAAATGGCCCCATCATGTTATATGTAAAAAGTTTGCAGAGAAGGGCCTTTATATTTTTTTTTTACAGTGTCTTTTTTTTAAGTTGATGAAGCTGAGACATATTAAAAGATTTAAAGCTTAAAAATGTAGAATCATGTCTTGTTTAAAAGTGGTATTGGGAGGATTTAATACTTTCCTTGTGTAATTGTCCCATTTTCAAAAGTAATAAATTGTTTATATATAACTGGGACTATAATACTATTAGTATAATAGTCCCAGTATATAACAAGTTAAATTTAGTTTTCCCTTGCCCAGTCTGCATGGTTTATATCACATTTCATGGCCAACAGATAATATCTGTATAGAACCCCTATTTTTAATTATTATTATACAAAATCATTTAAATGTATCCTAGAAAGTTTAATTATACATTCATGACTATTTATAAGTTCAGTGGGTTTTTTGTTGTTGTTTTTTTTCTAACTTGGGGTACATGTATTTGTCACTTGGTATTTCACACTAAATATTTCATATAAAATTGCATTTCAAAAGATTATTTAGGGGACATTTCTGATTTGATTTTATGCAACTTGGTACCAACAGCAGAATAATTATTTGTTTATTTTCATTTTCTTCTGAGATAAACATAAATATTATTGTCTATTATAAACAATCTTGCTATATACCCAAACAAAAAAAATTGAGGAACAAATCATGGTAACAAATGATAAACAAATCGTATGATTTCTTTGTGATTTGAAAGTGATAAAATTTCACATGCAAATGAGCTAACAAATCACAATAACAAATCACGAACAAATTGCTTACAATTCATAAGCAAATCATAAACAAATTGTGAAGAAATTGTTTTGAAATCATTAACAAATCAGAAGTAATTGCTTTCCTACTTCAAGCAAATCACAAACAAATTGTTTTCAAATCGTAAAGAAATTGTAAAGAAATTGTTATCAAATCTTTAACAAATTAGAAGTAAATCATATTCCTACCTCAAGCAAATCATAAACAAATTGTTTTCAAATTATGAAGAAATTTTTAACAAATTGTTATCAAATCTTTAACAAATCAGAAGAAAATCATATATTCCTACCCGAAGCAAATCACAAGCAAATCGTAAATAAATTGGCATCAATCATGAATTCACAGATTAAATCATTTACATCCAGATCAAAAATAAGTTCTGCCCCTGAAAACCCCAAACTTTGAAGCGCAATTGTCTTCATTTTACCTTTAATAGCTACTCCTCTAATTGTAAAAAGGAATACTATCTTTGGTTGCGATGAGGGACGAATTGTTCCCTCTGTGTAGGTTTCTCTTCTTTTCTCCCGAATTTGACTATAACGAAATTTGAGAAAAAAAACATAGGCCACCACGTGTACTTAGTAGAATGATGTCGAATAGGTGATGGGTCTTAGTCTTGGTCCAAATCTGCTACATTGTATTATAGCTTTGTCCATTTTGCCCGGGACCTGGTCAGTAAACAACAATTAAAACATTGAACTTGCCAGTGAATTTTGGCTGCTGGCACGGGAAGCTAGTCTTGAAATGAATGTTTTGATCTGTTTACACATCTTTTACACATTTTTTTTTTGAAAATTAATCCTTACAGCACAAAAATATCATGATTATAACGAGATACTGAAATGCACAGTTTCTGAATTTTAAAGGTTAATTAACGTTTGAATAGTATTAGTTGAATATGTGAAATTATAAATAAATAACTGAGATTCCTTACCACCATCATCTTTCATAGACTGAATAAAACTCCTCATCTTGCAACCTTCTTTGTTCAGTTATTATAGAACAGTATTTGAAATTTGAATTTGACCTCAACCAGAAGTCAGAGAGATAGATAAACAAAGAAAGTTTGAATGCATTAATATTTTATTCATTGTAGCAAATTATCAATGAATCACACCAAGATAGCTAACAAAGTTAACAAATTATTTTCAAATCATTTTATATGATATTCAAAGTTAACAAATCATAACGAAATCACACCATTCTAGCTAACAAAGTTAACAAATCTCTTTCAAATCATTTCATACGATATTCTAAGTAAACAAATCATAAAGAAATCACACAAAATAGTACATGTGTTCACATCAGGAGAAAATAAAAACAACTGATGACAGAGCTATGACAAAACAATCAAATACTCTTTATATACAATTCAGCGTTTTTCAACACATTATTTGTAAAAATACAACCATAAATGCCTCCAATAAACGTGTTTTTATATGAAATATATAGCCCAAAAATGTAGGTGACGAAATCTTTTTGGCCATGTACTGTAGCGGCGTTTCCGCTTTATATAATAGAAGAAATCTCAATATTTTTTAAATACATCGTTTACCTTTCTATAAGATCTATAGTTCTGTCTCTTGTGACAGCTCCACGTAACGTTAGTTCTGGAACAGACCAGGTGATGTAATCATCGGATGCCATTGTTTACGTTGTAAATACAGATGCAAGCGTTTTACGTGATTGAAGCGTTCAAGTAACCACTTATGGAACCGCAGCGCCGCCATGCGTGAAAAGTCGTGAATGATTCCTATAGCGATAAGGTGTATTAGATATACTGTTCCCAGGTTTATGCTTTCAGATTTTCTGATGTTGATTTTCTAAAAAAAAAAACCATAAAAAAATCATAGTTCCTCAATAAATTATATTTTATAATCTCATTCTAAACACATGTTAAATTAAATTTTTAATGCACTTATCTGAAAACATCTTCACATGGAATCTTCTATTTTGCTACAGCGTAATCACATTTTGATGACGTTTTTATTGAGTACACTAACGTCGAGGTGACAATCTCGCCCCATATTATATCGGCCAGAAGTTGATCCGTCCCCGTAACGGTATTATAAAAATAAATCAAGGGTGTCGTATAAAAGTATTTGTTACTGGCCAGTTTTTAAAAATAAGAAAAAAAACCTTTAATTTAATCGGCACAGGGTGCATGCGGATGAACTAGTGGCCGCATTATCTAGGACGGTATTTTCTAGGGTCGGACTGTTCAGTACAATTACTAAAAACCACGTGGTCATGACTTGTTTACATAAGTTGAGAACCAAGGTTTTACGATGTCGATCGTTGGCCTATCATTGATCTGATAATTTTTCTATGTTATTTAAATGCCGGACAACAGGTAGAAAATCAGAAACGATCCAGCTTGTCTGGCAAAACAGCCGTTGGCGTTTCTCGGGCGCCCTGTCGTTTTTATCTCGAAAATCTCGGCATTTTTCTGACTTTGAAATACTGTCAAACTGAAATTCGTAATTCTTCCATCAACAGGAAGTTCAGCTAGCTGTGTAAACTGTCAAATTAAGTGACCCATCAAGTGCAGGGCTTCACCTGACAGCTTTGGTGTCAAACACACTGTTAACTAACACAAATAACCTTTGCTTTATGTCATAAATAATTTGTGTATTTCAAAAATGTTTCAGTTACTTCCCCTTTTTTATCACCTTTTCACAATATATTCCTTAAATTTATTGTTTTTTTTCTAAAAAAAAAAATAAAATAAAACAAATTGAATGCAAATGCATATCAGAATATTACTTTTAATTATTTTTAACCTGAAAACACTTAAAATATAATTATTTGAAAATTATTTTTTTCATCTTTACTTCCATTAATTGATCTATCAAGTGCATTCAAATTATAATTCAAATTTTTCATTGATAGAGGACAACTTTTATTTTTAGAAGCATTAAGTGGGGGAGAGGCATTAAAAAAAGGGCATCCAATTTTTCAAAGCAGCAGTTTTTAAGTGGGGTCATTCAAAATATCAGACATAAGGACTTGTCACATGAAATATTCATGATTTTTTTCATCTAATTATTGAACATATTTCCTCAGCCAAAAATAGTCCAAATAAACAACAAAATCCTAGAACAAATTACATTTTGCATCGGTATTATTAATGCAGTTGGTCACTCATAATTCTGAGTCATTATCATGCAGCTTTATTCATGGTTATTCGTGTTTGTCACACAATCGAGAAATATTTTAAGTCCAAATTTCATTCATCATTATTCATCCTTATTCATGTTATATGACTATTAGAAAAATTCTAAGTCCAAACATTCAAGTTTATTCATGTTTATTCATGTCCCAAAAAAAGGTTTCTTTTGTCCCCAAATTAGTTTTAGAAAGAAGAAAACTTCATTATAGTAATCTTTAGGCATTTTAACAATTCTTTTTGATTGTCTTCATACAGTTATTAAGAATTCATGTATATTCCAGTTTATTCATGCTTCTTATTCATGAATAATTTTGACACTGGAATAGAACCCATGAATAAAACTGGAATATTCATGAATATTCATGAATATTCTTCCTAATTCATGAATATATGAATATCATGAAAGCAGGGTGGTTTTGTGTAAATATGTTGAATTTTTCATTAAATCACCCAATGTGATGCAATATTACAATTAAAATTCAGTATTCTCGCTGTCGGCCACGTTCAATTTTTTAAATATAAAGACAAGCCCTGTCCATGTCTACAGTCAATAAACTTTTCCATCTTTAGAGAATAATTATTCCCAGCACATGAATTACTTTCTTATGACATACTGGATTTGTGTATAACAGTTGTTTTTTCCATATTTTCACCAGCTTTGATGCAATTTACAATTAAAAGTGACCATTCAAGCTGTCGGCCATGTTCATTCTCTTCAATACAAAGACAGACACCTCTCCATGGCTACAGTTTATAAACTTGTCCATCTTTAGAGAATCATTGTTCCCAGCACATGAATTACTTTCCTATGACATACTGGATTTGTGTATTTCAGTTGTTTTTTTCCATATTTTCACCCACTTTGATGCAATTTACAATTAAAAATCACTATACAAGCTGTCGGCCATGTTCATTCTCTTCAATATAAAGACAGACACCTGTCCATGGCTACAGTTTATAATTGTCCATCTTTAAAGAACAATTGTACCCATCACAGGAATTACTTTCCCAAGACATACCGGTTTTGTGTATATAAATTGTTTTTTTCATTATTTCCACCACTTTGATGACATTTACAAGTTTATATACATATATATTTACATTCAGTATCTGACAGCATTTTTTTTTTAACAGGATCCTGCATGTTATAAAAGAACAAAGATGTTGATCAAATTTACCTAACAGTGCAGCATACAAGAGATGTAATATCATACATGTGCTGAATATAGGACTCCCTAGCCTTTCTGATTGAAAAAAAAGATTCCCTGGCAGACAGGAACAACTATTAGTGATGACTGTTTTCAAATGTTAGTGCATAGTCATGTTGTGGACCGATTACATGTACTACTATCAATGTGATACTAAAAAATGGTTTTGTAAGAGAGAAAATGACATGTGCTTATCCTGACTGTGAAAGCACCATATTATTGTAGTTCAAATATCATAGTTCATATGCCAAACTTGATGTACATGTGTATGCGATTTTTGTGCAAGTGATGGTGACATCATTGAACTAAGAATAAATACAAGACTCCGCATTCAATCTATTGAATTTGAAACAGAAGTGGCAGTTGTGCAGAGACTATACGGAAAAAAATGCAAATAAATATCTTGTGTTCTACTTCGTTTGTCTTCTTTACGTTTACAAAGTATACATGTACATAATTTTTACATACATGTATAACAATATGATGATGTAGTATGATTGCCAATGAGACAATGATTTACATGTATGACTATCATTGGAAGGCCACTCTATAATATCTTTGTACATCATGAGAATGGAAATGCTACCTTTGTAGCATAAAGGTAGCATAATGTAAAAAAAGGGAAAATGTTCATTTATTCAACAAAACTCCTGTGAATATATAACTTGACAATACTAAAGGCAAAATATTTCGTTTCACAAATTCCTTCCTCTCCTCTGAAAATAACATATTTAATTGTTTACATGAAATGACAAAATGTGTAGAATAAGAAGCAAGAAATGTTCACTCTACTTGTACACTACTAGTCGCTCATATTAGTCATCATCTATGTTTGTTTCAGTCCTTTAGCAATGGTGCTTGTTTATATTTATCTGTTGTGTTGTGTTGTTTCAGTTTTACATGTCCTCATTCTGTGATCACTGTTTCACCTCGCCTATTTTGAAAAATGTTTATGCAAATATTTTCTGCAATAAATTGAAAAGGCACAGCTGCTATGACTATTCAGAAATGTGAGGTATATGTCAATGAGACAACAACCCAACGACAAAAATATTCTTTGCACATCTATGAATGTTTAAGAATTCTTGTGGAGGTCAAAAGTACATAACATGTACTTATATATTGGTGACCTGGTACATGTATGTACCTATTGATGCATTCCGTCCTAAACATAAGTTGTGTGAAGAGACCAAGCAGTTAATATGATTATAAAAAAACTGATATTAAAATGAATTCCTGTATAACAAATTCCGGGAATGAGACACTATTTTATTTAAACCAGATGAAATATTAGTGGTAAAGGTTTAAACAGAAGCAGGAGATGTCAAGGGGCAATACAAAAAGTACAAGGTCATGTAACACATGAAAAAATGACAAATGAAAAGAAAATAACAGCTCACATAGCACTGCACCGAAACATAAACCCACAAAAGATCAGATAAAACTTGTCTACAATTTTAAATCTTTCTAATTTCAAACTCGAGTTTCACTACCCGATAGGAAAGAGTAAAGATAAGGATGTTGCAGTACTTCTGTGGTCTATGAAACAGAACATTAAAATTCTACAGTTCAGCAGAGCATTTTACTGTACTTATGATACACATTGTTTTTAATCAGGGTCTGTGATATTAAGTCTATAAAAAACTACAAATAATGACAGATTTATATTCAATATTTCATGACAGCAAAAATAGTGATTTCGACAACACTGTACATAATGTACTTTCATTTAGGAAATTCATGCAAAGGTTCCACAAATAATGTAATTGTAGGTCAATCAAAAATTAATCATTTAAATCAGTTTTCCACAGACAAATTTCTACTGGCTACATATTTTTTTTTATATAAAAAAGTTGCTTTCTGATTTCTTTTTTTGACATGTTAAATGACTATTTTTGTTCCTGATTGAATACTATAGTAGAATGTAGGACAGTAAGTCACAGGACAAAAAGTCACGGACGAAAAGTCACAGGACAAAAAGTCACAATTCAGTTTTGAGATTATTTTTCTCTGAACAAGAAAACACTAATTTTAAAAATAATTTTTGGATTTTTTATTGAACTATAATATATGAAGCAACTTTGTAATTAAAATTTATTCAATAAATATCAATGATGATCAAATAATTGTTATGATAACAAAATGTCAAAGTGGATTGGCACTTAAATGGCTTCATGGTGCCAAGAAATATATTATTTGCATGATTAAAATTTAATAATTTTTCATTTATCAAGGCTTATGAACAATTTCCTGAACTTAAAAATGAATAAATGTAAAAAAAGATATTATTTGAAGATCTTTCTCTTATATATTCAAACAATTTTCAATAAATTATTTGTGACTTTTTGTCCTATCCAATTTGTGACTTTTTGTACTGCGACTTTCTGTCCGTTTACCCTATTCATAGTAAAGCCCAGTGTTTCTGTTAAAATAAAGTTCTGGTCATGGTTAAAATAATGTCAGAATTTGTTTAGTTGTAAAAACAATTACTAAGTAATAATCCACTTAGAACTTCACCTCCGGCAAAATTCAGGTGATCGGAGGGCAATAAATTGCGTAATCGCACACCTGTGAATCCACAGTCACAACTCTAAGGAAATAATGACCGGAAAATCGGACACACATAATTTCACTGTGTAATTTAGAAGCAAACTTTAGCAAAGAAATGTTTCTTGTAATATCATGATCATAACCAGATTTTACTTTTTAAATTAAAAGAAATGCCGAAAAAAAGAAAAAAATATTTTCTCAATCAAATACATTAAAAAAAATACAACTATTTCAAGTAGTTTTTTAGAAAAAGAATTTATTTGATCTGAAATAAGTTTTCCTATTACTTTTCTTGATTAGCTATCGAGGTTATTCATCCCTGACTTGTCTACATGTTGTAGAATAATTATCGACGAGAATCTCATTCTGGGCCGCGTTTTTTAACGGGATTTCACAGAGTTGCCAATCTCTGTGTATATATGTCTCTGTTTTGGCTATTATAAATTAATATATGCCATATAGTGAATATTTTGTAAAACTATTTGAATAAATTAGATTTGATTAAAACAGAACATTTTTATGTCTCTTTTTTGCAGGCTATTGAAGAAGATGGAACACAGCAAAACTCACTTGAAGTTGGAACATATTTTATCAATAAGTTAAGAGAACTGCAGAATGAATTTGATGTTATCGGAGATGTAAGGGGCAAGGGACTTATGATTGGTCTAGAATTAGTATCAGACAGGGTAGGTGTGAATTTAATGTTATTGGAGATGTAAGGGGCAAGGACTTATGATTGGTCTAGAATTAGTATCAGACAGGGTAGGTGTGAATTTGATGTCATCAGAGATGGAAGGGGCAGTGACTTATGATTGGCCTAGGAAGAGTAGCAGACCAGACCCATTAATAGGGTTTCTAAAACAGCCATATTTGCCAGACATATACTTTTCTTTCAATAAAGGTCCAATTACAATAACACTGGAAAGAGAATTTCATTTGATAAAGAAAAAATTAAAATTTAGACGTCTTTTTTGGCCTGACAGTTTTCACTTCCAGTCATAAAAGTGACACTAAGAGTAATTATTGTAAAGACAAGCTCTTTTAAACTTCATCAAAACAGTTATTAGCATGTGTTAATTGACACTTGTGATTTACTTGTTCACTTGACAGTCAACAAGTACCAGACATCAATCTGGCTTTTGGAAGTTGTAATTCATGTTTAACTTGTTAGACACTAATTATTTAAGCATGACAAAATTTCAAAATAAACAATTAACAATTCATAGAATTGTTATAATGTATTCATGTTTCATGAGTATGTTAGACAAGACACCATCTAATTAACCGTTGAGATGATCTCTGAAGAATACAGAGGGTTATATCACCTGACATAATCATAATTATGAATATAAATACATTGCATGTGCAATCGTTTTCTAGCTAGGTCTGTTTGATTTCATGCCATAAATTTAAAAAATATGTAAATCATTCTTTTACCTGTATAAGAATGAATTTCAATGTGCTCAAATCAGTCAAGGCAATTGTTCTTCGGTATGGCTCCCTTGTTTCACTTTTCAATGTTGACATTCTTTTCTTTTTGATAACTGAAAATGCTTAGCACATGTGTAACCATCTCCAGCTAAGGGTTAAAATGAAGGTGGCATGAACACAGATTCAAAATAGTTTGAATTATTGACTTCCAAGCCGATAATACAGTAGCAAGGTAATTGAACTTATTTTGACCAAAGTGAATGATTAACAGGGTAATATTATTTCAAAATTTTGCTTTTAAAAAGGTTTGAAAAAAAAAAACATTTTGATTTTTTGTCAAAATCGTAGCTGCCTCTTTCTTCCCGTGCCTTGCTTAAATCTATGGTAATTTTATGATTAATGATACTGCCAGAGGAAACAAAAGTGAAAATTGTATTTTTGTATAAATATTTATTACACAGGAAAAGAGAACACCATTGCCAGCAGATAGTGTTGGTAAGATCTGGGAAGACATGAAAGATATGGGTTTATTGGTTGGAAAAGGAGGACTTTATGGCACAGTGAGTTTATTTATATTCTGTTAGATGATTATTAAAACTGTTCTGAATATTTGAGAGAATGAAAGATTCAATACGAATAGTCATAGAGGATGAAAGTTGTTGCATTCCTATATGCCACCTGATCATTTATATCATCCATATGTATAGTGATGGTTGTGTCTGTTGATCTTTTTAGCTCACCTGACCTGAAAGGTCAAGTGAGCTTTTCTCATCACTTTGCGTCCGTCGTCCGTCGTCCTGCGTCCGTCGTCCTGCGTCCGTCGTCCGTCGTCCGTAAACTTTTACAAAAATCTTCTCCTCTGAAACTACTGGGCCAAATTTGACCAAACTTGGCAACAATCATCATTGGGGTATCTAGTTTAAAAAATGTGTCCGGTGACCCGGCCAACCAACCAAGATGGCCGCCATGGCTAAAAATAGAACATAGGGGTAAAATGTAGATTTTGGCTTATATCTCTGAAACCAAAGCATTTAGAGCAAATCTGACATGGAGTAAAAATGTTTATCAGGTCAAGATTTATCTGCCCTGATATTTTCAGATGAATCGAAAACCCGTTGTTGGGTTGCTGCCCCTGAATTGGTAATTTTAAGGAAATTTTACCGTTTTTGGTTATTATCTTGAATATTATTATAGATAGAGATAAACTGTAAACAGCAATAATGTTTAGCAAAGTAAGATCTACAAATAAGTCAACTTGACCAAAATGGTCAGTTGACCCCTTAAGGAGTTATTGCCCTTTATAGTCAATTTTTAACCATTTTTCGTAAATTTTTGTAATCTTTTACAAAAATCTTCTCCTCTGAAACTACTAAGACAAATTTAACCAAACTTGTCCACAATCATCATTAGGGTATCTAGTTTAAAAAATGTGTCCGATGACCCCGCCCGCTAACCAAGATGGCCGACATGGCTAAAAAATAGTACATAGGGTAAAATGCAGTTTTTGGCTCATATCTCTGAAACCAAAGCATTTAGAGCAAATCTGATGAGGTTAAATTGTTCATAAGGTCAAGATCTATCTGCCCTGAAATTTTCAGACCAATCAGGCAACACGTTGTTGGGTTGCTGCCCCTGAATTGGTAATTATAAGAAAATTTTGCAGCTTTTGGTTATTATCTTGAATATAATTATAGATAGAGATAAACTGTAAACAGCAATAATGTACAGCAAAGTTAGATCTACAAATAAGTCAACATGACCAAAATTGTCAATTGACCCCTTAAGGAGTTATTGCCCTTTATAGTCAATTTTTTACAATTTTCATAAATTTTGTAAATTTTTGTAAATTTTTACAAAATATTTTCCACTGTAACTACCGATCCAAGTTCATTATAGATAGAGATAATAGTAAGGAGCAAGAATGTTCAGTAAAGTAAGATCTACAAACACATCACCATCACCAAAACACAATTTTGTCATAAATCCATCTGTGTCCTTTGTTTAATATGCACATAGACCAAGGTGAGCGACACAGGCTCTTTAGAGCCTCTAGTTTTTTTGTCATCTGCTTTTTATTTGTATCTTTGATTTCCACTTTTAAAACTAGTAATTCAACAGAAAAAAGGGGGTATTGAATTCCGAACTCTGTCCTCAGGATTTCTAGTATCTAATTAACAATTATTCATGAGATGATTGCTCATGGTTTATGGCAATTTTTTTATAAAAATATTTATTTATTTATTTAGTCCATCAAATGGCCAAGTTGAGTCATGGTAGCTTACTTAGTTACTTATGTTAGAAGTCAATTTCCATTTGGGTCAAAGCAAAGACTTTACAATTGTTACTTGCTGCTTCTCTGCCATTTAGGAGTAATAGCAAAGACTGGCTGGTGTCATATGGTATTTTGAACCCCCTAAAAAGTGAACCTGGGGTCAAAATACCATGCGGTATAATGACCCCGGTATCAGTCTAGTGCAAAACAGGGAATATTCATATCTTGATAATAACATGATATGATCTTGATTATGCATGTAATACTGTAAATTCAGAATTTTTGGTAAATATTGCAACAGGATATGTTTTGGCAATAATAAATACTGACATTCTATTTGTTCATAGTATTGTAAGTTTTGTAGGTTATCCTGAAATCCCAATAATTAATCTTCATTTGTGTCCTTTGTTCAAAAATTACAAATTGAAATGCATGAAAAAATTTCTGAAATTTACAGTATTTGCTTCTTAATTTTTAGCAGCCATCAATTTCTTGTGTGTACCCTTATAGTTCCAATTTAAGATTAAGGATGCACTTAAGGTGGTACATAACACTACAGGGTGATAACTCTGTGAAAATCAGCTGAACGCTTTAATCACATTCTATTGTTAAGGAAATATTAAGCTTCTCAATGTTCAAAACTAGTGTTTGTCAAACTGCTATATATCCAATGAAATTTTTCCGATAAAGTGTGTGGTTCAAGTTTTTTGAAATTTTTTATATTTTTGTCAAAGGGTCAGAGTAAATATTTTGTCAAAATTTTATGAAAATTAAACTAGCCAAATTAGTTTTAGTTAAGGTGTTTGGTACCACCTAAGGTCAGATTTAGGAATTTTTTTGTCAGATGTTCGGACTCCTCGGTTTTTAGCTCACTGGGCCCAAAGGGCCCCATGTGAGCTTATGCCATCACTTTGCGTCCATCGTCGTCTGTCGTTGTCTGTTGTCGTCGTCGTAAACTATTTCAAAAATCTTCTCCTCTGAAACTACTTGGCCAAATACCTTCAAACTTTAAATGAATGTTCCTTAGGGTATCTAGTTTATAAATTGTATCCGAAATTTTGATCCCTCAACAAACATGGCCGCCATGACTAAAAATAGAACATAGGGGTCAAATGCAGTTTTTGGCTTATATCTCAAAAAGTAAAGCATTTAGAGCAAATCTGACATGGGCTAAAAATGATAAACAGGCCAAGATCTACCAGCCCTGAAATTTTCAAACAAATCAAACAAACCATTGTTGGGTTGCTGCCACTAATTTGGTAATCTTCGTCGTCTCTCGTCGTAAACTATTTCAAAAATCTTCTTCTCTGAAACTACTGGGCCAAATACATTCAAACTTTAAATAAATGGTCCTTAGGGTATCTAGGTTAAAATTGTATCCGAAGTTTTGATCCATCAACAAACATGGCCGCCATGGCTAAAAATAAAACATAGGGGTCAAATGCAGTTTTTGGCTTACATCTCAAAAACTAAAGCAGTTAGAGCAAACGTGAAAGAGAGTTAGAGTGATGATTAGGTAAATATTTATCTAATATGAAATTTTCATGCCAATTGGAGAATTTTGAGAATTTATTGTTGGGTTACTGTTAGAAGTAGTTATTTATTAGGAAATTTTAGATTTTGATTATTTTCTTGAAAATTATAGTAGATAAGAAGAAAGTGTAAATGAGAAAAATAGTATTGATCTATCTGCATGAACATGTTCAGAACAAATTGCCAATCTGTTGTTGGGTTACTGTAGGAAATTTTTTTTTTTGGGAGAAATTATAGTTTTGGTTATTTCCCTTGAAAGATTTATTTTTCACAATTTTCTTCTTGAATCATTACTTTTTCTCTAAAACTACAAGACTTAATTCAACTCCTTTTCACCAGGTTTACTTATAGATAATAGATCAACTTAGAATTTTGTTCCAATACAATGATTTTTTACCAATAGGGGATTATGTATTGCCATGCAATACTCACAGAATTCTTGTTATATTTCATCTCTAAAGCACTAAGAACATACCGGTAACTTAGATATTTATTTTGAGGCATATATAACCCCCCCCCCAAAAAAAAAGGTGCATTTTTAAGCAAACACCAATATACATTATTACTCAAAAATATAAATCATGATTGATGGAATGAATTAAGCTTTAACAAATCAGGTGAGCGATTCAGGCTCTTGAGAGCCTCTTGTTTTTCCTACGATACAGGGTAAAATATTTTGCCCCATAACACCCATTTTTCTTTTCATATAAGACTTCAATAGCTCATAAAAGGTCATTTACCAAAATTTAAGCAGATTCTAGATTTAAATCTTTCAATTTAAGACCCAAATAATACCAATATGAATATAAGGTAAAAGTCCTAGTCAGCTTTATCTCACAATTTTTTAAAAATTAAATATCTTGAAAAGGAGCTCCATAACCTATCAATATTTTTAGCTTATTTTGTTCCTTAGCTAATGCTCTTCTGACTTCTTGTATCAATTTTAAATTCTTGATTTTTTTAATTTCACCTAATACATCCTTGAGTAAAAATAAAATGCAAATTACAGGTTAGAAATCCAACATTACTTACAGCAATAGTTTATTATTATTATTTACAATTTTTTGACTCATTTTTGAAATGTTAAATATTGAAATCTTTTTTTCAGACACTAAGAATTAAACCACCCATGTGTATAACTAAAGAAGATACAGACTTTGCAATTGATGTTATGAAGAAAGCGTTTCAGAATTTCTGTCAGTGAAAAGAAAATTCAAAATAATAACTAGAAGTATTATATGGTGCTAACTTCTGCAAGATTATGATATTTAGTATATTTTGTATGCTTAATTTAATTTTTACATGAAGTTTATATAAAATTCAACCTGGTCATATGAGACAGATATAAAGCATGAAGAAATATTTGCAAGTTTTCATTAAACCATTTTTGACCAGGGTACAATTATTAAAGTTATGTTTTTATCTGAAGTTTTTTCATGTTTATTTTTTACAGTAAAAATGATCAAGTATTCAATGCATATTATATAAAAGATCTAAAAAGAGCTACTACCTCCTTTTTACAAAATATGTAATTATCTCCTTTTGTTCAGATGCCAGAATCTCCAGAAAAACCATTTGACCTATTACCAGACTTACTTCATCAAAGGGTCAATGCTTGGACAGTTGTTTTTTTGTATACATTTTTAATAATTATTTACAGAATTGAATGAAAATCATGATTTTTATTTACCTAAACTCAATTAAGTGTCTATTTTAGCTTTGTGGATTCTCCATTGACCACTTATGTTTAAAATATTAACAAAAATCATCATTTTGTTTGAAATTATTGCAGATAATATAATGTATATACTAGTTCATCAGTTTTATTTCAACAAAAATTAAAAATGAATACATTTACATTTGCTAGAGAATTTTTATATCAGGATAATTTGTCATACAATTGGAATCAAATAAATTTTTGAGCTGATTGATATAAACTTTTCTTTGAGAATGGTGTCAGTGGTCATGGGGTGAATGTTTAGCATCCAGTGTTAAAAGTATCTTTTAGAGAATATGTATTTGCTATACAATCAGAACTAGATAATCAGATTTCATTGCTGATTGACAGTAATTTGTTTTCTTCTAAGAAGAATGGTTTTATTAGTCTTGTAGTGCAAGCTGGTATTCACTGTTAAAGGTTGTGGGATTGATCCATATCCAGGTCTTATTTTGGTGTTATAATTCTTTTTTGTTTTGGTATGATAGATATTGATATGTCTAATTACCTTTTTTTTATTACTTTCAGTCTGATTTGATTTTGTTATTCATTTGTAAATAAACCCTAATCTTCTAAAATATACAAAATGACAAATCAAATTAATCAAACATTCAACACTTCTATGTCATTTGGTCTCTTATTTTTATATTACAATAAGATTTGCAAAAAATTTCATAAGCTGAGCAAACATTTCTATAAGATGTACTATGCAGAATGTTTTGGTATAGCGTAGCAGAGCTTAAATTGAGTTCCTCTGAGGTCATTTATGTTTGAACTGTTAGAGAAAATATTAACATTCATCAAACGATAAATTCCTTTCCTTTGATTCATATTTTGCTTGTTGCTGTTTGAATAGAACTTTTCTTGCAATACTATTAATCAATACTAGTTAAAAAAAAGAAAAAAAAAGGTATAATGTTGTTTGACATATTTTAAGCTGTTTTAGATTAATTTTTTTTGGAAATCCTTTCTCAAATTTCAGGAAGAACAAAACTTTGCAAGAAGTCGTACTGAACGAAGATAATAAATATAAAAAATGAAATTTAAATGTTTTAATCTGTTGATGCTGTGCAGTCAACAGTAGTATATGTATTTAAGCATGGGGTTAATTAGACACTTTTGTATATTTTATAGAGCATATATCAATCTTTTTAGTTGAAAATGTGCACTGCTTTTTTTCTAGTCATAGTTATTATAATGAAATCAATTTTAGTAATATAAGTATATGTTTTTATCCAACGCAATCATAGGTTTGAACATTGTTTTCAATTTAGACTTGTTTATATATATATATATATATATATATATATATACATCTCATGGATATGTCTGATATATTATGGAAGAAACTGGTCTGCAGTCTTACATTTTTATAATTAGAGTGTATGTTTTTTGTAATAATTGACAGGGTTAAAAAGAGTGGATTATCATTATAAATTACATTACATATTTATAATTATGAAAAATTTGATGTAATTTAATTAAAACCAAAAAATATCTAGTCTACATTTAAATTATTTATGCATATTATATTACATTAAGTTGCACATTATAGTCATAAAACTTTTACAACTGTTTCATAGGCTGATATTCAGTGCATATCTATATAGTATTTTTGTATATATATATGTTTTTATATCTAAGTGTTGATGGCTTTATATAACATCACTGCAATTATAAACTGGGTATATTGATATTATATATGAATAAATACATTTACAAATTACATGTTGTACTTTTCGTCCTACTTTATTTATTTCAATTTCTACAATCAGAGATTCTGACACAAACCATTCACGCAACTGTCTTGAATCCTTAAAGTAAAAACTAATCAAGTCAATCACAATTATTTATATAAAAGAAGAAAAAGAAAAGAAACATACCAATTTCCTGCAGAATATTCATTTTCATCCTATCTGGTGCAAAGTTATTGTTTCAAGTTATGGTGTAATACCACCATTGATTTTCCCCTATTAGTCTTTGTTAAATTTGCACTTTTCAAAAAATTGTGCAGAATTTATCTTTGTTTCAAATAAAGAAATACTTGGCATGAGTAAAGTTTTATCCTGTCCAGTACTATAGAAAAAATTTCACATAACATTTCATTGCATATAAGAAAATAACCATCACTGGAAGTTAACCAATCAAATTTCCCCCCTTTTTTAACCTGTGTACAAGCTTTAGTAACCATGTAACCTCAAGTTTCCAAAATATTCTATTGAAACCCCAAATAAAGAAATAATGGTGCTTTGAAATACCCAAGATATATGTTTATGACTCAGAAATGTTTTACTGCAATGAAATGTAGGATCAATTACCTACAACTGTCAAATTCAAGGGAATATTTTTTTTCGACCTATTTTCGTATGCAACCGGATGTGACGTACTATGATTTGGTGGTATTACACCTAAAAAAGACTTTTTTGTTGAATAAACTGAATGTGACTTTTTTCCTTTGTAATACTGGTTATTTCAAGCATTCCTGTCAAGTTTTGTCATAATCAGTTCAATAGTTTGAGAAAAATCTAGTATAATGTAAGACGACATCTACAGCGATTCGAGCAAAATTTCTTCAAAAAATTCAAACCAAGCCGCATCATGATAGAATATAGTGTGGACCAATAAATGATCAAATATTTATCTCATCTGCCTACAAACAGTTGAATATGATACAAAAGATGACTTTAGGATGATAAATACTACTAATGGACCTCTTATTCTTCCTTATAAAGTCTCTTTTGGTCCATTTATACCTCTCATTTCCTCAAAATTTCTACTTTTTAAGCCAATAAATAAAAATTTTGGGGTAACTTTCACTCATTTATGATAGGAATGTTATTATAAATGATTAATTGAAGTATTCAAGCTGCTTGAACTATCCGTATAAAAGTTTACTGTCTCCAAGGAGGTTTCAATAAGTCCTTGCGTAAAACTTAAATTTACGCCACGTTCCAGAGAGGGACATAAAAAACTTCTCTTTTGGTGAATAATTTGTTGTTACTGCTTTAAAAATAATTTCATTTACTTAAAACTATATATTTATTAAAGTATTTCTTAGGAAAAATTTTCTAGTATAGCAGAATATAAGAAATAAGGAGAAAAAGCTCCCCAAGACTCTAAGTATGGCTTGTTCTGTCAACTAATATTCATGGTAAAGTCCTATTTCAAGGAAATTTTCTCATAAAATGTATTTTGGAGACTCAATCCACTCAGAATATTTCATTATTTGTAATATTTCACTTAAATAGCAAGAAGTTTTAACACATGTGAGTACTCACAAGGTCAAAGGTGCATGTACAGCTTCCCATATTAGGTGTAATACCACCATTGATTTTCCCCTATTAGTCTTTGTTAAATTTGCACTTTTCAAAAAATTGTGCAGAATTTATCTTTGTTTCAAATAAAGAAATACTTGGCATGAGTAAAGTTTTATCCTGTCCAGTACTATAGAAAAAATTTCACATAACATTTCATTGCATATAAGAAAATAACCATCACTGGAAGTTAACCAATCAAATTTCCCCCCTTTTTTAACCTGTGTACAAGCTTTAGTAACCATGTAACCTCAAGTTTCCAAAATATTCTATTGAAACCCCAAATAAAGAAATAATGGTGCTTTGAAATACCCAAGATATATGTTTATGACTCAGAAATGTTTTACTGCAATGAAATGTAGGATCAATTACCTACAACTGTCAAATTCAAGGGAATATTTTTTTTCGACCTATTTTCGTATGCAACCGGATGTGGCGTACTATGATTTGGTGGTATTACACCTAATTGCCAGACGATTTATTTCCTAATTACACCTTATGTAAGAATCCTGGGTTTTGATTGGTTGATATCCAGTGTATTTTTCACCAATTTACTGTTATCAAATGAATATCGTTCATTTTTTAACGACGCCGGGGTATATGCAAAAAGGATATGCTTTTTTTACCCTCTCTGTCATGGTATTTGCCAAAAAATACTCTATCCGACTGGACGCTTGTAACGTCACGATCATCAATGCGTTTTTGAACGTTAACATTCAGTGTTATTAAACAGATATAGCATGTTCTTGAGGGGTATTTGTGAAAAATATCAGTCTTTAGATTGAATTTCCCTCGCCTTATGGCTCGCGAAATTTAACATTCTCTCGACTGGTATTTTTCGCAAATACCCCTCCTTAACATGATATATCAGTTCAAAACACCCCCTCAAAGGTCCATAATATATAATAAATAAATGGAGAATGTTTCCATGGGACACAGATGATGCCCCCGCTTGCATATAATGTTATAAAGGGGCATAACTCCAGAACGATAAAAGTGACGCCACCAAAATTCGAACTTGATCTGTATTTTGTGGTAATAAGCATTTTGTGTAAGTTTCATAACATTTGGTTGAGGCAAACTAAAGTTAGAGAATAGAACTAGTTTTGGGAAGTATGTACGGACAGACGGACAGACAAGGGTAACACTTAATGCCCCCTCTGATGAAGGTGGGGGAATAAAAGGGATAGACCAATGGACAGACAAACTAAAAACCGACGGACAAGGTCATTGCAATATGCCACCCATTCTGTGAGTGGGGGTATGCTAATTGAGCTATTATTTACAGTTAAAAACTAGCTTTATCACAAAAATGTTAATCAAGTATTAAGACAAAAATGAGGTCAGGTGACAGACAGGCAGTTATCAAACAAACTACAGTGTGCTACTACTGCCATGTGAGTAGTAACTGAGAAACTTAACCTAATAAACACAAAAAATTTGACTGATCAACAAACTATGAAAATGGGGATAAGAAAAAAATAAGGTGGTAGACAACATATATTTAGCTATTACTTAGGGAGCTACCATTTGATTTTTATGGGGGGGCTAGGATGCTGGACAGTTGGAGACATCCATCAGTTACTCTGTCCTTCAGTTTTTCTGTCCCTCCCTCTTGTATATTCTTCTGACCTTAAACCACTTGTCAGAACTTTGTGTGAACCTTTCTCAGAATCTTACTCGCATGATGTACTTTTTGACCTCTTATTTCATTTGTCCATGTGAATGATTTTTAGTTTTTATTTTTGTTTGAAATGGACTTTGTCATATACATGTACTGCAGTACACATTTGTATCCAAGAATTAAAAGAAACTCTCAGAATAATCATCAAATACATGTATAATGCCATTGTGCACCAATATTTCATTTTTAGGCAGTTAAGCTGCCTTATGCGAGCACCCTAGATTTGTGTTCTACCAAATAAATGCTGAAATAAGTGCCATTGTTATTATCTAGCTGGCTATTATGTTATTTATAACTAATTGGAAATTTTTTTAATACTTTTATTTCTGGAATACAAAAAATATGACCAGAAAAACCTTAAATGATCGTCGAACTACCCGAAACTTTTGAAGTTGCACATAGGAAGTAGTGCTCAATAGAAATCCATACATAGTTTATTATCCCCTGTGCTTTTGGCTGCGATGTCAAAGAACAATTGTATGAAATATTTCATCGCCAAAAAGTACAAGTCGTTTATATTTCCCAAATGGCAAAATGCGCAGGAATATTGTTCATGTACAACAAATCTCTATGATAGAGGAAATAAAGTTATACAAGTGGGCGGCAGTTTTTAACTTATCTTGCCAAATAAGGTTGTTTTGATTTTATGAATGAAACGAGGTCATGAAACAGATGCGGAAATCGACGTTGATGGGATGTTTTAAGTAATGTGTACAACTCGTCCGCTAGACAAGTCGGACTGAATCCACTCAAACCGTCTAAGAAGACAACTTTGACCGTTTGTCAGATTTACTTAGGGTTTCATAAAATATTAGACTAACATGTTAGCGGAGCCATTAATCTTTTGTTTGTGCATTGGGGTCTATTTAGGGGTATTTGGAGGGGCCTGAAGAAGGGAGGGGTTTACTATAGAACCCTATGGGATTTTATTTTTTTAAATTTTCAAATGACTATTTCTCGAAAACAGTAAGTGATAGACACATGCAGTCTTCAGTAATGAGAACAGGACAATAAAAAAAAAATCAACAAAAATATAGGGTGAGTCCCTGGGGGTCATCCCAACCCCCTTCAATTTGAAAATGTACTTTTATCTTGTAAACTGTCGCGATCCCCACCCCTAAACAATAAATATACTTGTATGGGACAATAAAAGAAATCAAATGAAAATAATTTGGGGGAGTCCCCGGTGTTGTCCCATCCCCTCCTGTTTGAGAACTTGGAAATGGTCGAGATCCCCACCCCTAAACCATATATATTAATGTATGGGACAATAAAACAAATCAAATGAAATACCGTATAGCGGGTTATTTTCGCCGGTGTAAAATTTCGCGATTCAGGGACAACAAAGTGTACGAAAAATTTTGGCGGAGTCTTTAATCACAATTAGATATTTTGGCGGATACTGAAATTTTTGCAGTTAAAAGATTGTTAAATTTGACAAACAAGGGTCTATTATTATGGTGAAATGGTTGTTTTACGTGCATGACGTATTATTTATTGATTATATTTTGACACAGTTAATTAATAGATTACCGATAGATAGTTATTTGTCAGAAGTGAACAAACTTCTTGTAAATGTTTCTGTTGATTAGTTACAAAATTGACCACAGGACCTTTGATGTACTAATTAGATTATGAAATTATCATGAGGTACTTGCAACTCTTATAAAATTTGACACTAATTAATAAGGACAAAACACTTGACAGCATTATCTTACTCTCTTACATTATTATTTGGTTTATTATGTAACCAAATCAACTTATTAACACCTGACAACCAGTGAACAATGACATTTGGAATTGATGTTGGTTAAATTAACATAAACCGTTATTGATTCGTAGAATTGCGGAATTTATTTTCAAGATTTCCCCTGACCCGCCAAAATAAGCGAAAATAAACACCCCGCGAAAAATAATCCACTATACGGTATAGGGGGAATCCCTGGGGTCACCCCACCCCTTCCTGTTTGAGAACTTGGAAATGGTCAAGATCCCCACCCCTAAACCATATATATTCATGTATGGGACAATAAAACAAATCAAATGAAATATAGGCGAGTCCATGGGGTCACCCCAACCCCTTTTGTTTGAGAACTTGTAAACAGTCAAGATTCCCACCCCATAACCATATATATTCATGTATGGGACAATATAACAAATCAAATGAAATATAAGGGGAGTCCCTGGAGTCACCCCACCCCCTCCTGTTTGAGAACTTGTAAACTGTCGAGATACCCACACCTAAACCATATTTATTCCTGTTCATCATTTCAAAAAGATTTGAATGACATACAGGGTCAATCTCCTAGGTGTCACATATGCACATCACTTTACTAGACCAAACCAATATGAACTGGACTTTGCCCAATGTCAGGAGACCATGGGAATGACGAATTATGGGGGCTTTGTTTGGGAGACTTCGTAACGGCATCCTGTTACAATTATTTTTTGTTTATTATAAAATTTTATTGATGCAAAAAATGCGTCTAGGTTAATTGAATTTACTTTAATTATTTATTAAATTATTTCTGGGCCTATAATAATTTTCATTTATGGCTCATTTTAAAGAAAACATATAAATCTTTCAAGCAGTGTAATGCCCAAGAATGTTTGACAACTGTTTTTTAATCACCTGTCATTTTATTCCAAACTTGGTATGGAGTAACATCATGCACTTGGGGGTGAAAATGGGGGTCATTTACATTGATATATGAGTTGCTTTTGAAAACCTTGATGAAAAATTTGCCTTAATAATCAATTCATTTAATGAACATAAATGTACAATGTACGAATGTTTCATGTTTGTTCTTTCAAATCTTAAAAAAAAATTGAAGCAACACTGCCACAGTTTTCATAATTACGTTTGCCTTGGTTTTTGGTTAACTGCCTACAGCGCTTACAGTGCTTTGATTTTTATATATTATTTTTCCGGGTTTTTGTTAGCATGCCATGAACTTTGCCATTTGTGTTGGATTGAAACTTTCTTGGACTCTTAACCATATAATGCCATTATGCATCTATTTAGTTTTTTATCTAGAAATTTTTTTGAGTTTCCCCTTTACTCTACAAGGGTTGGTTATCATTTGTGAGCTTTGCTTGTTGTACCTCTAGGTATTTTAATTAGTCCCCTACCGACTAAGTCGAAGGGGACTTTAGGTTTGCACTCCGTCCGTCTGTCCATCCGTCAGTCCGGCAAATCAGATTGCCACACTTTTTTTCTTCATGCTTGAAGATATTGATTTGATATTTGGTATATAGTTTCATCATGACAAGTTACAGATCAATTTCGAATTTTGTTCCGGTATGATGATTTTGTGCAGAGTTATGGTCCTTGGACTTAGAAAATTCACTCAAATCATCAGTTTTCCACACTTTTTTTTGTCATGCTTGAAGGTTTTGATTTTATAATTGTATATAGTTTTATCATGACAAGTTACAGATTGGGTTCAAATTTTGTTCTGATCTGATGATTTTGTGCAGAGTTATGGTCCTTGGACTTAGAAAATTAACTCAAATAATCAGTTGATGGATATAGGAAGATGTGGTATGAGTGCCAATGAGACAACTCTCCATCCAAGTAACAATTTATAAAAGTAAACCATTATAGGTAAAGGTACGGCCTTCAACACGGAGCATTGGCTCACACCGAACAGCAAGCTATAAAGGGCCCCAAAAATTACTAGTGTAAAACTATTCAAACGGGAAAACCAACGGTCTAATCTATATAAAAACGAGAAACGAGAACTAGGTATGAACTACATAAACAGATGACAACTACTGTACATCAGATTCTGACTTAGGACAGGTGCAAAATTTGCAGCGGGATTAAACGTTTTAATGGTACCAAACCTTCTCCCTTTTCTGAAACAATAGTATAACATCACAACATAGAAAGACACACTATAAAATATCAATTGGAAGACTTAACTCAATCAATCTTTATATTTGTTATATATTTTACACCTTGACAAGTTATAAATCAAGTTAGCATTTTGTTCCAGTACAATGAATTCTTAACTGGTAGGGGACTATGTATTGTTATGCAATACTCTCAGAATGCTTGTTGTAACTGAGAAACTGGCCTTACTACAATGACATTTGGTCTCTGGTGGAAAGGTGTCTCATTGGCAATCATGCCATATCTTCTTATTTTTATACTATTTACAGAAACTTAACATTGAATAACCTGTTTGCCCTTTTAAACTGACTTAATTACAAACTTTAACATGTAAACTTTAGTTTCAAAGTCAATAGACCTTGACTGAGGGGCAGGGCAAATTAATCTCCATCATACTGAGATGTGCCAATGCAAAAACAAGTCCATACCATACATATTTACTATGTGGGCAATGAAGACAAATGATGAGGTTTTTTTCAATAGATATTCTTCTCCAGTGAATGAATATCATGAAGTACAGTAAAGATTTTATTACTGTGAATTCTGTCTTATTTTTCTTTACAGAACTTTTTTGTTAGTCTACTAGTTACTAAAAGTGCTTTTGATGTGATTAATAAAACAAAACAAAATGAATCACTTCTATCATGTATAGTTTAATGGATACCAATAACCAAATACATGTTCTGTTAAATCAGAAATAAATGTGTGCATTTATTGTTGCAAATCACTGATTACTGATAAAAATTAGAGATCTAATTTAAAATGTGATTGCAAACATTCTGTGAAAGAAAATCACCACTGAAATTAGAATTAGAAAGTTTTCATTATTGCAAACCTAATACTGTCTCATTTTTGCATTAATGTCAACACTGCAATAATTTCTGAATTTACAGTATATAAATCACAAATCATAACCTATTAAATGAAAATGTACAAACAACTTAAGACTATAAGATGATGGATAGTTAAAAGTGAAAAAGCTATGAAATAGGTAATTAGATTAAACATTGCACATAAAAAACCACAGATAAATCATGCACTTTAATAATATAACACAATAATTCTACAAGCTTTTAATATCAGTCCATAAAACAAACATGCAATTTTCAGAAATAAAAGTGAAACCAAACCAAACCTGTCATTTCATATCTCTTTATATATAATAAGAATTCTGACTGATGCAGCTTTTTTAACTGAAGTTGTTACATAATTTTTCAAAGCATGAACATCTATTATCCTTGCAGTCTAAATATACATCAGAAAAGCTTAATCAACGAATATTCAAATTCATATTGCACAAAAAAATAAAATAATAGCTAATTTGAAAATAAAAAAAAAAAATATTACTAGAGAAATTTTCAATTCAAATGCTTACTTATGAGAAATATTATAAACTGTCGGTGGAGATGGAAAGGAACAAAACAAAAAAGAAAGAGAAGCAGATAAATATCACAAGACCCTGTTGACCTGTATTTTACCTTCAGACCCTTCTGGCAAAAATTCCTGATAAAATGAAATTTGGAATGTCAAAACTTGCCATTGATACTCTTTCATCTTTATGCTTCTCCAAATTCAAGAAAATTTATATATGCCTTGTACTGTCAGCTGTGTACATACTTTTTTATAAAATAAATATCATACACTAAGTAACGAAAACTACACACAGTCTAGTAGTGCAAAATGATAATTTACCCCTAGAAATTAATGGTAAGAAATATTATGTCGAGTTTAAGCAGTAAGTAGCATTACCCTGATAGTATGGTGCAAAGAAAAAACTATTTTTAATGCTGAAACCTTAATTCTACCTTGAAAAGCAACTGAAACTTTGTATTACTGTTACATATTAAATGTACAGTATGTTATTTCAATAAATTAGTACTACCATACGTTTGCATACATACTATGGATCAAACAGTACATACATGAAGAAATAAATATAACATAGTAACAATAGTAACAAACAAACACCTCATGTAGAATAATTATGTGTATTATCTACAGGTAAATAGTCCCAAAGACTCATTTCAAGCATGGGAAATAGACTTGGACATTTAAAATATCATATTTCAGGGGAAATAACTTTAATCTGACACTTGGATTTCCAGATGAAAGTAAATAACAATCTTTGTTTGAAAAAAAAATTGTTTCAAGCAACAATTTCAATGAAGCTAACAAAGCTTGATAAACAAAACCAAATGTTTTATGACCTATTCATTTTTGGAGGATATCTAGTGAACAATAAAAAAAAAATGTGATATTAAAGTCAAAATATCTATAGAATAACTAATCGAAGAATTCAAATAGAGAAAAATATTCAACGAGTTACCGAACAACACATTAATTCACGAATGCGCGTAGCGCATGAGTTAATTATCAGTGTTGTTCGGTCACGAGTTGAATATTTTTCGATATTTGAATTCTTTGATTAGTTATTCTTTTTATTACATTGAAAAATGGCTTTTTTTGTGAAATCAAAGTAGAAAATGTAAGGGACTATATCGTTTTCTACGCATTCACAATTTGTTTTGATCCGACGTTATCGACGTCTTGACAACGCCTATTGTTGTATGACGTCAGAGGAGTGAAATAACCACGTTTATTTCACATGTGAAATTATCGGGTTTTATTTCACTGGGAAATCAATGTAATTCATTGCAACCAATGTAATAAGTTCAAAAAACAATATTGGAAATTAAGTCAAAAACTAATTTTAACAGTAATGATGAATAGACCAGTCTCTAATGGAATGGACTAATCTGTAAACTATAGTATTTTGAAGCATGTTGTGTAAATATTGTTTATTTTCTATTGGTTTTCCCACACTGTCTTAACATTTAAAAAAAGTGAACACATTATACAGAAACTGAGACACTTCATAAGATCAATCAAAACGGATTTCACAGTTATTCCCTTTTGCTTATTTTTCTCATATAAGATAATGTCAAATATTATAATAGCCATCAATTTTCTAAATACCCTTTGCTTATAATTTCTACTTTTTGATTCCTTACCAACCTCATATGATGAAAAAAACGAGGGTGACCTGGGTATTTATACAAAATTGCATTTTTTTCTATCATATATTCAAATATTCTTTTTAAAGTTCATGAGCACATTGAGCAATGTCTCTTCTAGGCCTGTATACAGGAATGTAATGTCATAACTTTATCACATGTCATCAATTACTGGAAAGGTATGTCTTGCAAATAGTTGGTGATCATAATCAGTGCTGGTTGTGGTTTGTCTGTGGGAACCATGTGACCTGCTCCCTAGAAATAACAATTAAATCACACAATGTACAGTTGAATATTGTTTTCTTAAACAAAAATAAGGTAAAATTCAAATATTTCATTCAGTCAAAATAAAATTACTGTCACACAAGAGTGAGGATTAGGGCACCATAAAACCTTGTCCAACTCACTACTTTCATTTGCAAAGAACCTGTACCAAATTAAGAAATACATCACAGTTGTTATATCGGTGGCCATTTGAAGACATTTTTCACAAATCTACCAGAACAATCAGAAACAGAAAATTTGTAAGGGTTTTTTTTTTAGTTAAGGACATTTACTATTACTAAATCTTTGGAACACAAGAACTATCCAATTGCAAGCATATTATGGCTACCATTCCAAAGCATCTTATCTGATCTGATATAACCAAAAAATATTATATATATTCTATAATCATGATAATATTTAATTGTTTATTTTGTTTTTGTTTAAATTTTATTGTCATGGCCTTGTATTGTCATTTTTATTTCTGATATCTCTGTTGTCTCAGTGGTGTTAAAAGCTCTTTATTTTTTTCTGTAATAACAATATATAATACATATAATAATTTTTACTGCCTTTTTATGCTCATGATTGTTTTTAGGGATTTGGTGTTAAAGTCAAATATTTCGTCATTCCTGTTGAAATACCCTAACAGGTTGTCATATGGTAAAAGTGTTTGTCTCTTTCTGAACACATAATAAATTTAAATGTGTATTGTTGGTGAATTTGTGCTGTTGGGTTGCTATCTCACTGATGTTTAATCTTTATTACAACATCTTCTTTCATTCATTTATACTAACTTTAAATTTATTTTACCTAGACTTGATAATTACCAATAGTTCTTTACAAGACTTAGAAATGACTTACTCTGACAGTAACAAATGTTAAATCTTCAAAATGTTTTACAAATCCTGCAACTTGTTTACTGGTGGTGCCCTCTGGTGTGTAATGCCAAGCTTTTCTTTCTGTCACCAACTAAAACATAAATATATGTGAACATGTATAAACATGTCTCTTCCTCATAAGATGTCATATTAAGATGCTTGAATTATGCCTAAATCTTGTTCATTTCAATGTTTTGCCTTCAAATTTTTTTTTAATTTCTTCCTCATATCATAATAATAAAATACATTTTTCTTTCTAATCTTTTAATTTCTTTAACCATTTTATCAGTTAATTAAGAAATAATTCATGGAAGCCATAGATTTGTTGGACATTTACACATGGCCTGGGCCGTGATATTCGAATTTTATCCTGAGCGTTAGCGAGGGATAAAATTAACGAATGTCACAGCCCAGGACATTTGTAAATGTCCAACAAATCTATGGCTTCCATGAATTATTTCGATTTTAATAGGGCAAATACGGCAATTTAAAAACTGAAGCAAAGGTAAGATTGCCGTGGGTATGGCTGTTCTAATTTACCCTCTGTAAGATAAAAGCTACAAATTTCAAATAAATCTAAGTCTTGCATGGATTATTTCTTAAATAACCACTGCAAAAATGTGTTCAATCCTTATAATTCTTAACCCAAACCTTTTTTTTTCGTTGGCTACTATTTACTGTCAAATCCACAATTGACATGTTGTAACTAAGGAGTGAGCCTCCATGTTGACTTGCTGAAATCCACAAATTTGCAAATAATGCAATAGAATGGAATTGAAACAACACCTACCTCAAAACTCCATTTTAATGCAATATTACGCAAACTTAGGGTGTATACGTAATGAAAAAACTTCGACTAGAGAGTTTTCATTCTTATAACGTCATGTTATGACATGACGTTGATGCGCCAAGATCTTTCATGAAATTTCGCAGAATTTTATTTTATTTTGATTTTATACATTTTTAAAGCTCTTGTGCATTACTTCTTATTGTTATGCATTTTAATAGGAATAACGGTTCTGCAGTTTCTTTTTCAATTTCAATTTGAACACAACGAAATCGACATAGTGTTTGCACACAGGTTACGATACATGTGGATTTACGTGGGAGGTAAATAATAACAGCCATCAATATGCACATCTCTGAGTCTGCGCTAAGTATAGATATATCGAGAATTTTATCAGGCTGTTGTTTACAAAGCGAAAGAAGCACATCATATTAGAATACAATATAAACATTTATTTAATAAATATTAACAACCAAATTATCTTAAAAAAAAGTTATGAATACTCTTTGTACTGTCTTTATACAAACCATTTGATTAAGACTGTCCACAAACCACTCACCTTTTGATTGAGACTGTCCACAAACCACTCACCTTTTGATTGAGACTGTCCATAAACCACTCACCTTTTGATTGAGACTGTCCACAAACCACTCACCTTTCGATTGAGACTGTCCATAAACCACTCACCTTTTGATTGAGACTGTCCATAAACCACTCACCTTTTGATTGAGACTGTCCATAAACCACTCACCTTTTGATTGAGACTGTCCACAAACCACTCACCTTTTGATTGAGACTGTCCACAAACCACTCACCTTTTGATTGAGACTGTCCACAAACCACTCATCTCCAAGGAAATTACAAGCCATATCTATATCTCCATTATACACCATGACTTTTTTCTGTAAGGGAAATCAAGAATAAAAATATCTCTTCTATAAAACATTAAAATATCTACCCCTCTCGTCTAAACTCTGCCAATTCTGTTTTTCAGAAGCAATTTCACCCGATGATTGCCAATTGATATCTGCTGGATATTCTTTCATTTGATCTACTTACTGAGAAACAAATTTTTTGTGGAAAAAGAATAATTTGTCATCAGAATATGCAAGCACATTCAGGAACAAATATTTATTTTCTCTCCATATTCAATAAGATGTTATTTCACTTAAAAACTAATTTCTACAAGTTATACATGGAATATATATCAGTTAAATTGTATAAGATATTCTAGTTAGTCTAAAGAAAAAAGTGAAACCTGGTCTACCTTTCAGTGAGTGTTTTTAACTCCTTTATCCAAGTGAACTTGAAATTAAGGACACTACCAAAACTTGAAGGTCTGCAACACATCTGGATCTTTTTCTCGTTTTTGTCACACACAAAAATTATGGTGACCTATATTTGCTTACATTCAAGTCATTATGACTCGGGTGGATGTTCAATATTAAATCAAAATACATTTTAAATGAGTTAGGATTTATTGCATTCATGTGATACTTTTAAAAATACTTTTTGAAACTTTCAGAAAAAAAGAACAAGATATTTATTACTTGTGTGTTTGCAAGAAGAAAAAAACAATGCATAGGATTAATGCTATATGTGTGAGAGTTGTTAGAACTGGAGAAGTGTTTTACAGTTTTCTGAAAACTAGCTTTAGTACATAGGTTAACTGATTATAGTAGTATACTTTAATGTAAAATTCCTACAAATCAATGTAGTAAGTTTTACCAACTAAATAACATTAATCTGTAAATTACATTAAAACAACTAAGACTGTAATCTTTTTTTTTATCATACACTTTTACATAGTAAAGAATTTTACAAATACTGCAACTTAAGGTGGTACCTAACACTACAGGGAGATAACTCTGTAAAAATCAACTAAACGTTTTAATCACGTTGTATTGTTAAGGAAATATTAAGCTTCTCAATGATCAAAATTAGTGTTTGTCAAACTGCTATATAACCAGTGAAATTTTTCTGATAAAGTGGTTGGTTCAAATTATTCGAAATTTTTATATTTTTGTCAAAGGGTCAAAGTAAACATTTTGTCAAAATTTTAGGAAAATTAAACGAGCCAAATTAATATTAGTCAAGGTGTTGGGTACCACCTTAATAGTGAAAAGCAACAAGAAAGTACAGTGTACAGAAGATAGACTGGTAACTACACATTATCTGTACTAGATATGTAAGCAGTAGAGTTCCTCAGTTAGTAAATTAATAATATAAAATTGCCATGCACATCTCTACAACCCATGCTATATTAAAAAAAATCATGCACACTTTCACTTGCCTTAGCTAACAAGACCTTCTGATATAGTTTATCCACTGAGGAATATATATGCTTATATCCCATTCCTACAACCGCACTGGAAAAATATCAAAATGGAATTTTTATCAAACAATAATTGCTCATACAGCATCTATAGTACAGTTAATATGCTCACCTTGGCCAATAGTATTTTGTTATATTGGTCCTTCATTGAGTTATATTTTCTGCCATAATTTAAATTTATATCTGCACTGCAAATAAAACATTAAATAAATGTAGTGACAGTATTACTTTTTAATATTCAACTATTTTTTAGAACTTACATGTACAGTATGGAGTATTGGAAGGTCAAGGACAGTGATTTCAATTGAAGGTTTTGTTATTTAAAACCACAAAGAATAAAACAGTATATAAAATGGATGGATGATTACAGTAAAATTAATCACTATTTTATAGAACCTATATTGCATTGTAACAATTACTAATTCTCAGGAGTACAACTGAATGTCATAGTTGTGTGCCCTGATAGAAACCTTACCTCACTTGATAAAAGAAAGCTCCCTTACTGATTTTAAATTTTCGTACCTACAGATATCCCACTTTTGTACAGTATCAGGTATGTGTAATTGTTTCCTAACTTCAGCAGTGTTCATGTACTTGACAACATTGCTGTAGTTCAGGCATGGAGGTGTTAGTCTGAGGTGATTTTCCACATCTGTGAAGTCTTGGATAAACTACAAAATAAAGTGTGTATTTTTTCAGGATATAAAGATATATAAAAAGCCATATCAGACTGTTAGTCTGAGGTGATGTTCCAGAAGGTCAAATAATTTAATCACTATCCTATACATGAGTGATATTTTACATTACATGTCTAAAGGTTTTAGTCAGAGGTTATGTTCAAGGTAAGTAGGCAAATGTTGTTCAACACCTGTCTATCCAATCTGCAAAGAAGATTATATTTTATTTGCCTTCCTACATATTTAATCTGGAACTTTTTTACCATGCACATTTACCAAAGATATACATTGTAATGATATTGGTTTTTAGAAATTTTTCTCATAATAACTAGTAATTGAAAAGAGTTAATTTTTGTGAAATTTACGATATATGGTACAAGGTTAATTGTCTAAATTGTATTCCAGTTATGTCCATAGAATTTTTTAGTTAAAAATTCGTAAGGGTTCCGCGGAACCCAGTGTCTCGCCTATTTTTGCTATTAATCGCAGGCTCAACAAAAATGAGGGAAAAAAAATTAAAATGTTCCTCTTGATACTATCTTTTGATTGTAAACAAGCTTCTGTCCAAGTTTAGTAAAAATCCAGGATAGTTTATGAATCTAATAAATGTTTTAAAAACTTTAACTGCAGACTGTATGTAATGTTAACTGGAAGAAAAACTAAGTCCATTGATAAGTAAAATACGGAAAAACAGGAAAAAAATTTCTTCTAGATACTAGCTTTTGATCATAAACAAGCTTCTGTCCAAGTTTGGTACAAATCCAGGATAGTTTAAGAAAGTTATTAAAATTTTAAAAACTTTAACCACAGAGTGAATGTAATGTTTCCTGGCAGAAAAACTAAGTCCATTGATAAGTAAAATACGGAAAAAAATGGGAATTTTTTTTTTACAAATTTTACTTCTGGATACTATCTTATGATCATAAACAAGCTTCTGTCCTAGTTTGGTAGAAATTCAGGATAGTTTAAGAAAGTTATTAAAATTTTAAAAACTTTAACCACAGAGTGAATGTAATGTTTCCTGGCAGAAAAACTAAGTCCATTTAGAGGTAAATTACGGAAAAAATGGAATTTTTTTTTTACAAAATTTACTTCTGGATACTATCTTATGATCATAAACAAGCTTCTGTCCAAGTTTGGTACAAATCCAGGATAGTTTCAAAAAGTTATTAAAATTTCAAAAACTTGAATCACAGAGTGAATATTTGTGGACGCCGACGACGCCGACGGAATGTAGGATCGCTATGTCTCGCTTTTTCGACAAAAGTCGAAGGCTCGACAAAAACCAAAGGTGTGCATATTGTCAGATTTATGATTTACTTTAATTTTTTGTCAAATTACAAATTTGCTAAAAATAATCACTTTCTGTAACAAAATTTAAAACATATAAGGTACATGAAATACATATCTTAATTCAAGTACATCATAGAACTTATGGATGTGTCATATGTGTATTACATACAAAACAAGTTTATGACAATAAATCACTGTTTGCTTCTTTACCTCATGTGTCCAAGTGTTGTGTGGGGATATGCTTCATTCTCTAGTTAAAACTTGTGTCTTAATGATTGATTTCAAGCATCATTCTCATAGGTTATACATGTTCCCTTCTCATAAAATAATATTAAGGCTTTTTCACACACTGCCATTGTTTCCCCTTAGTAATGAAACAGTTTGCATTACTCCTAGACATTGAACTAGATTACATGGAATCAAATCTATATGGGACCAGTATTTATCAGTATTTGTCAGTATTTCCCAATAATTACAACTGACCTGCTCCATACTAGTATTGACCCTTGTTAAGGTACATTCCTAAATAAATTGACTGATCAAGCTAATCAAACCAAACATCTAACAATAATTTAATTTTGGATGTAACACGTCTTCTGATTGGCTGAAAGTGTTTTGTCTATCAGCTCATATACATAATTTTGTCATGTGACCTTGACGTCACCAACGTTTTTTTTTTTAAAATTTACTCCTTAAAAATGGAATTTAGAATTAAATTATAAGGAATGACTGTAATATTTTTTCTGTCTATTCGAAATAACCTAAAAAATGTGGTGCACACTTTTAAATAACCCTCTATGCAGGTTATTTAGTGTGCACCACATTTTTTATGTTATTTCTTCATAGACTGAAAATATATTACAGTCATTCCTTAAATATTACTTTACCTTCATTTTCTGGGAAAGAAATGGATTATTTTTCATTTGCCACTTCTGATGTGTGAATGCCACTTTATTCGACTCTTCATCAAAATAGATGCCAATGCCACCTTCACATGTACCATATAAGTTATACTCATTTAAACCACTGCCATACACAACCTCCATTACAGGACCTAACTGTTTTTAATAAATACAAACATAACATGAACACATATATAAAATACAAACATAACACAAACACATGTATAAAATACAAATGTAACACGAACACATGTATGTATAACAAGTATGTGTGTCCACATGACACCATGCCCTGCTCACAGTATCACATCACCACGTTCAGTGAACTGTGAACAATAGGACACCATGCCCTGCTCACAGTATCACATCACCTCGTTCAGTGAACTGTGAACAATAGGACACCATGCCCTGCTCACAGTATCACATCACCACGTTCAATGAACTGCGAAATCAGGGAACAAACTCTAATTTGGCATATATTTTAAAAAGTTCACATCATAATGGACTTAGGTATTAAGGATTTGAAGACTGGGATGACAGACATTTTGCTCAAATAAACTAAGATTTTTTTTTAATGTAAATACATGTACCAATAACCATAACTAAAAATTATGAAATAAACTAATACCTAAGATTGGAAATATATACATCAAATACCATAACATACTATTATTCTGTAAAAGAACAAAGTCATACTAAGTTTCCTGGTCATAACTTACAGCTTTGCCACAATCCTCCTTTCCTCTGTTCTGTGAAAATGCACACCTTGTCATGTTACCCTGACAACAGTACTTTGATAAATCATCCCACAAACTGAAAGTAAATACAACATACTCATTCATAGCAAATGTGGTAACAAGAGTATAATTTTTAATATAATTACACCTTATATAAGAATCCTGGGTTTTGATTGGTTGATAACCAGTGTATTTTTCACCAATTTACTTTTATCAAATGAATATCGTTCATTTTTAAACAGCGCAGGGGTATATGCAAAAAGGATATGCCTTTTTTGCCATTTCTGCCATGGTATTTGCCAAAAAATACTCTATCCGACTGGACGCTTGTACTGTCACGATCATCAATGCGTTTTATGTCACGATCATCAATGCATTTTATGTCACGATCATCAATGCGTTTTGTACGTTAACATTCGATGTAATTAAACAGATATAGCATGTTCTTGAGGGGTATTTGCGAAAAATACCAGTCTTGAGAATGAATTTCCCTCGCCTTACGGCTCGCTAAATTTAACATTCTCTCGACTGGTATTTTTCGCAAATACCCCTCCTTTACATGTTATATCTGTTCAAGATAGAATAGATATAATGGTGGATGTATTACTGTAAACCAACTTATTTTCACAGATACCTAATTTTGCTTTCAGCCCTTTTCTGCTGACTTCACAGAGATTTATTTTTGTGTTTTCCTAATTTTCTTGATGTATTTATACATGTATAAGGGACGACCAAAGTTTTACATATCTCTGACATTTCTAATCCTATTGAAAGTCATGAAAAAAAATCACCTGCAAAAATGAGTTGGTTTACAGTATGTTCAACTTTCCTGTTCTCTAGATTTTTACACACGTTGAAGTACTTACAGGTGATGTTTTTAATCAACGTGGAAAATTTCCATTTAAAACTTTGTAGATTTCCATCCTGTCAGACAGATTAGGACAGCTATGTTAAGAAGTACGGATGTCTAAGTCACAGTGAGCTTATTTATTAGTGCTTAAATTAAACTGATCAGTTTTGGATATATTTATTGATTTCTTCACTAGTGCATGACCTAAATAATATCTTAACACATAATAAAAGGATAAAAATATTTATTATATTAATTTCTTACAAATTTACCTTAATTTATTTTAATTAAAATAAAATTTTGAAATAACATATATGTGCAAGAATTCACATAAAAACTAAGGATTCTACAATCACTGAACTAAACTGCTATGGCAGCATAAAACCAAACAATTATCTAAACTAAATTGCTTACTGCTTACATTTTATATATAAAAAAAGTTTTTTTTATCTGGACATGCATGGGAGCTTAGATATGATAATTTGCATGAACAAGGAAAGATCTATATGCGAAAGCCACAATTAATGACAGCTTGCAGAAATAACACTATTTGTTTACCTGTCCCCTATCAATCCATGATAATAGGCGAAGTAAACGAGAGAATCAGAATTCATACTGTCATCAGATAAACCATTTCCTACAACAAAGCCTTTGAAGTTGATAGCAGTATCATCAACAACTCTGGCAGACAGTGTTGGAACATAAATACCGCCATAGCTTTCACCAGTTATATAAAAATCACTTTTGGCATATTCCGGAAACTTTTTGAAGAAATTTTTCAATGCCATGTGATTGTCTAGTGCCACTTGATCATCATCTGTTGTGTAGTTTTTATCTTGCGAGTAAGAGAATCCTACCCCCGCTGGAGCCTCCAGATAAATCATATTGGCTACCTTTAAAGATAATCAAATATCTATAATTATTACCTTCATGTAAATGTTTGAAATAGAAAGTATTTACAGCCAGTCTATCAGCGATAAAGAATAGTGCCTTTTTGTTTTGGACAGCTGTATTAATATAATACATATCATGACAAATTGACCTCTACCACAAATGTACATAATAGTTGTTACTCGTTGATTATTTATATTATATCTGTATCATGTGTATATTTGGGTATTGGTTTGGAGTGGCACAATGAATGTGATATTCTCTCTTTACAAAGTTTGGAGATTTTCAAATAAATCTGTTATCTTATACCATGTTGAAGAGGTAAGCACTGCAACTCTTTCCAATGGTTGTTTTGTAGCATGGACTTCTATACATCACCTATTTGTCCTATTGTTCTAGGAATTAAAAAATTTTACTCAAACAGTTTCAAAATACATGCTATTCAAAAGTGTACTTCTTATTTTCTTAAATCATATTTCAGAATAAATGGAGAATGTGTCCATGGGACACAGATGATGCCCCCGCTTGCATATAACGTTAAAAAGGGACATAACTCAAGAACGGAAAAATGACGCCACCCAAAGGAGTAGGTTCGATAAGGCCCTAAAATGGCCCTTAATTCTAGCTGAAATTTGAAATTAGGATTTATTGACTAATGTCACAAGGAATCATAGGTAATATAATGACTAGATTGCAAAAACGTCTTTTTGTTGAAAATTTATGTTTTTGCGTTCTATTCATGATGTCACAAAAAGCACTCATTTTGATTTTCTGCGAAAATTCGATGAAAACGGGTAAATTTACATCGATTTTTAGGAGAGGAAACATACAGCGCATGCGTCGACAACAAAGATATTTTAGCCTAATGTTTGTTATGAAATTTTACATATCTGACTTGAATATTTTGTTTATTGACGCCTGCGCTCTATGTTTCCTACGTCGTAATTAGGTTGAAATCAGGTCGATTTTGTCCAATGTCGCAAAAATCTCTATTTTTAACCTATTTGGGATGTAAAAATCAATGCTTGAATATAAAACTTTGGCAAAAATAATTTTATTTAACTTTCTCGCATGTCTTTTCGCCAACTTAAAACACGTTTTATCCTGAAACATTGCACTAAATAATTGGGGCCAAATTTGGCCCTTACTGAACTTACTCCTTTGAACTTGATCTGAGTTTTGTGGTAATAAGCATTGTGTATAAGTTTCATAACATTTGGTTGAGGCAAACTTAAGTTAGAGAACGGAAACAAAAAATTCAGCAATTTTTCCCTTTGTAAAGGAGCATAACTCTAGAACGGTAAAAGTGACACCACCCACTGGTTGAGACAAACTAAAGTTAGAGAACGGAAACCAATTTTGGGACAAGAGTAACAATTAATGCCCCCTCCAGTGACGGCTGGGGCATAATAAATAATTCTTAACTTACATTATTCCAGCTGTGTGGATTATATGTAACACTAGCTCCATCTTTACCAATCTAAAAATAAAAATTCTTGGTATTATCATAATACTCTTATACTGCTGATTAACACAATGAATACTGTAAACTCAGAAACTATTGTGATGTTTTCATTAATACGAAAAAAACAGTACCAGGTTTCGCAATAATAAAAACTTGCATTCATAGTTTCGGTAGTGATTTTCTTCATGAAATCTTTGCATTCACATTAATTTGATTTTGTATTTTTGCCAGAGGTCAAGGATTCACAACAATAAATGCATGCATCAATTTCTGAGTTTACAAAATGGGATTTTTTATTGAATTTTAATAATGATGCTAGCAAAATTACTATGATAATATGTCCATTTGAATATTGTCAGAGATATTTGAAACTTTCCTAGAAAATGATGTGACTTATAATTCTAAGTTGAATCTCACCATAATTTTCAAATTTCAAATCCTTAAATGGCGTAGCTTACAACAAAAATTTTTACAAATATCATCTGAATTGATTAAATTGAAATAATTTCTGAGAAAGTCTGTTTCTCTGAGTCCTGAAAATTACAGTGATGCTGAAAGGAGCTAATGGCTGTTTTTCTTAATTTTTGGCAATCTCTTCAACTTATTTCTGTCTTTTCTCTTATCAGACACATCATGAGATTTGAACTATGACCCTAGTTCAAATCCTTTTTACTTGTGTACCAACAGTGCATATAAGATGATATGATATTGACAACACAAGTATTTTGAATAAATTAAATAATTCTTTAGTAATACATGTATTAGCATTTATATGTATAAAAACTCTTTTTCATCATTCAAATGTAATGCTGAACTGAAATAACTTAAAATTCTTAGCTATGGAGAAATGGATTATGCAGCTGCCTACAATATATATATCAATTTCAAACATACACATTGTACAATAAGTTATTTTACCCTAAAAGGTCCATGTTCTGAGAGTAAACCTAAATCAGAACTACATCCTGGTCCCCCATTCATCCACAGAACCAGAGGATCTTCTGATGGTTTATTAGCTGACTGTATAAACCTGGCAAAGATAAAGACAATATTTTACCCACTTTATATACACTTTTTATTGTTTTGCATCATCAATATTCTTCTAAGGAATGACAAGTATTGAAACCAAAATTGCTGAGGCAAAAATTTGGTAGAGGTAAGGTAAAGGAAAATTAACAAATTAACTAATGAATTATAAGATTTAACAACTAGTACCTGGAATGGTATTCAGATGTAAACAATTTACCAATAACCATGTTCTGTGAGATCTGGATTTGAAATAGACAAAGTTATCTCTCTTGGTATTTAAGCAACTTGTCCTCTAATTTCCCCTTCCGATCCTATCAGAAATGAGTTTTCTTAATACAAAATTTGAGAAACCCTGATACTGTCAATTTTTACAATATATTCTATTTTCTTTTAAACTATGAATATTGTTTTTTTCTTACCAGTAATGTAGCTGTTTTGTTCCAGTAGCATTCAAATACCCAGAGTACTGTTTCCAATATGGCTGCTTGTGTAGTCCTGGCATGTATTTAATTTCATCTGCAGGTGGCGCTCCATAACTCATATGAAGTATCAAAGTAATTGTCAAAACTACAGTAGTCCACATGTTTGTGATCTGAAACAAATAAATTGTCTGTTATTGGTGCTGACTAATTAGCATCAGAAAAGATGTGTCTATGGGGATAGATCTAGCTGATATGAGTGAACAATTGTACATACAGTACACTTTTAATAGGACATACTGAGATAAAAGACAAACATGGTCTGATGTCTGTCCTCCCATGACAGACCATGTGTCTGTCTTTTGCCCTTTAGATATATAAGTTAAAAAAAATAAAAATCATTTAACACCTTGGTCATGTGGAATCATAAGGTTATACCTTGCACAATCTTACCAGGTGACTGATACACATGTTACCCCTTCTACATGTACTTACTGATAATACAAATGATAAAAATTGACCTTTTTCAAAGATAAATTTGATATATATACAAGTATATTTTTTATGTTCTTCTACTTATTAACAAATAAACATTTCAAAATGACACATAGCTGTCATTTTAGCTGATAATATAACTTTAATCTAATAGTATATATATAGTTTGGCATTTTTTACATAAATATATATACATTTGTACTCTAAAATGTAAGGTATGAAACACTTTCAAATAGTAATAAATACGTTTCTTTCAATACAGCCATAGGGCTATAGGACTCCTCAGTCTGAATTGGGCAGCTATATAGATCTACTGAGAGAGATTAAAGAATATACAGAAAACCTAAAGCCAAAAAGCTTATCATGGTTATTATATCATGGACACCAGAACATGCTAACATACCAGTTAATGATGAGGCTGACATCCTTGCACAACCAGCAGCATAGGAAGCAAAAGATTTACAACCATAGTGCTACAACATAACCTCCTTACAGGATGTCAAACAAGGGGCATACAAGAGCACTGTAATAAAATGGGAGAAAAGATTAAAGATATTAGAAAAAGGCCCATAGGGATCTATATCAAAAGATACTGACCATCAATCATACAATCTTTCATGACTTCCTGACCAAAACATACCATACCACATTTGCTCAGCTGAGAATAGGATACTCAGAACTCAATCACAACAAGAATCAAGTAGGCCAAACTAATTCCAATGAATCATGCAAATGTGGAGCACAAGAAACACCTCACCACCTTATCCTTCAGTGTCCCTGCTATGAATTGAAAATGAAATTATGTACCACAAAATTACTGAAGAGGTCTAGAACAATCGGGATATGTGAAGTCATCTTAGCCACTTTACTTACTATCCCCCTTAAGACAGCTCTTAAGATTAAGGATTGAGGAACCCCTTGATGGTTTGGAAAGGAATCCGACTCAATGTAAACATGCTTTAGAAAGCTTTCCCGATACAGGCATACCATAGTGAAATATTTGCCATTATTTGACTTTTATTGCTTAGTTCAGATGGTTCAAAACATTGCCATTTTGTACAAAAATGCCAGACTGAATCTCATTTTTAATTGTTTTTGGGCAAAATGAAATACTTTCATTATTTCTGTTTCCTGTAATTAAAAGAAATCAACATCATTGATAACAATTGTTGATGTCAGTATGATTTTGAATGGCGAGCGATTTCAAGTAATGATCAATTTCTGGGGACAGGAATTACAAAAAGTATAAATTGGAAGAAAAAAAAAGAATGTACACGTTTTATTTAATGACCTGAACACATACATGTATGGTACTAACAAGCAGAATTCAGAACTAACTAACACTTTATTAATACTGTTAATTTTATCATACATTTGTAAAATCATTGAGAAATACATAGGCATCCCAACTATATCTTTAAAAGTTCAAAAAGGAATTACAAATTGGAGTTAATATAAATACACCTGTAGCAATCTGCTTCAAAATACAAAATGACCATTTACCGGTAAACCATATTGTATTTTTTCTTTTATGGAGATTTTGAATATCACAAAGACATCCATTTTTTTTTCATTTTTCCTATTGGTTACCAGTCATGCCTGTATCAAAGCTTGGGCACAACCATTTTATTAAAATTCATACAGTTGTTTTACCTAATTAGCTCTGTGTTAGGTGTCTTTGTTCAAAGAACATCACTTTTAACAACTAAAACTGATGCAAATCGAATATTAATATACATTTATTGACTTTTGATGAGGTTGAATGATACAATGATTTATGAACCCCAGATATATGATATTCACCAAGGCAAAGTCATTGTATCAACTGATATCAAAAGTAAATAAACTGCTTCGCTGAGCGCAGCTGGATACGCCCGCAGAGGTCCAACCCTGAACAGTTGGGGCAAAAATGGACAGAATATTCAAGCTTGATACAGGTCTGAATTTGGATTGTAATTAAATATTTGATATATTAAAGGTTTCTGAATAAATGTAGTCAAAGAACTTGAAATTGGGTATATGACAGATTTCTTGCTGTTGTGCAATACACTGTGCTGTTGCGTAATACTTAGTAAATCTGTTGTCAGACTATAAACAAATAAAATCTTATAACTTGGAAACATAAAATCAAAATTTATAAAAATTAAATGGGAGCGTACAAAAATAGATATTAACAATTTACCAAAGTTTCATAAAAAATGCTGAAAGCATTTTTGAGTTATTGTCTGAAAACTGGAAAATCCCCCTGTAATGAATAAAACCCCATAAATCGGAAACATATAGTCTGAAATTTATAAAAATCAAAAGGGAGCTCATGTTGATAGAAATAAACAATTCACCAAAGTTTCTTGCAAATTGGTGAAATTGTTTTTGAGTTATTGTCTGAAAACTAGAAAATCCCCCCTATTTTAATGAATAAAACCCCAAAACTCGGAAACGGTAAATCCGAAATTTATAAAAAACAAAAGGGAGCTCACGTCAATAGATATGAACAATTCACAAAAATTCCTTGCAAATTGGTGAAATTTTTTTTGAGTTATTGTCTGAAAACTAGAAAATCCCCCCTATTTTAATGAGAAGATATAAACAATTCACCAAAGTTTCATACATATTGGTTAAAGCGTTTTTGAATTAATGTCCGATATGTTGACAACGGACGGACAGACAACAGTATACCATAATACGTCCCGTAAACGGGCGTATAAAAATTGTTTTATTATATGACTTCTTTTTTTATTCTCAAATTTTCTAGTATTCGTTCAAGAGATTTAACAGCTCCTTATTTTTATAACTAAATACAAATATATTATCTGCTTTGGCAGTTGTTATCTTTTATAAGTTGTAATTTTCAATAAAATTTACTAAAATAACCAATTTCAAGAAAAGAAAAACAAAAATTTTGATAAATTCATAAACCTTCCACATTGATGTTGCGTATAAAAATAACTATTTAGGTAAATGATAATTGTTAAAGTGTTTCAAATATTATATTAATATTCATATAACCGCTCATGATTTTTCCTGTGTTCATGGTGTTGAATATAATATTTTACAAAAGTAGATTCACTTTCCTTTTAGCCAATGGGAAAACAGAAATTTTATAGTCATATAAGCATGACCATTTGATATTCTGGTGAGATGGGGGCTATCTATTTTCATCTGTTGTCACACATGCTTATTTTTTTCCACTGCTTCGTTGCAGGAAAATATATTTTCCCTTTTGCACAACTGTTTACTGCACTCAAGTCTGATTTTAACGTTGACTTCAAGCCGACTACACAAAACTTAATTCAATTCAAAATATTTTATTGTTCAAATATCAAATGTACATTTAAACATAGGCCTGAGGGATTGGACAAAAGGCAATGCCTATACAAATCCTTTCCCATACAAGTTGGATTGAATAATCTGATAATATATAATATATTTCTGATAATTCATAGATCATTCATTATTGCAGCGAGTCAGGGGAGGCAATCCCCCACTTCTTGAAATATTGGGTATGCATATATAAATAATAATTATCAGTGAACCCTTGAAAGTTTACTATTGAAGATAATTATGTCAAATTCTATACCACATTAATAAGTAATGTAAAGAATCAAATAAATCTTATAAGTGATATTTACTCTAATTCACTAACTCACTGCAAGAAAGACTTGTTCTATTCATATAAATTATGCTTGAATTAAAAACTAATGTATACATACTTCATCCCCTTTCTCATGTAACGCCTGCATCATATTAAGAATTATTGCCCCTTACTTTGCAAAACTTAAAACACTGTAACATAAGTACATGATATATATATATATATATATATATATCTTATAAAACATTTTCAAGAAGATTGCCTTTTAATCCCAAAGGGGATTAGATTGCCTTTCACCATTGCAACATCAAATATGACATAAAAAATACCCACATCAGTAATAAACGTTAGATACAATTCTTCTTTCAAACAATGTCCACATCCAATGACAATGTAGTCAATTTTCTATTGGAATGTCAAAAATAAGGAAATCTTTGAGATAGACCAGGAAGAAATAAATAGGAAAATTTATTTTCTTTGACAATAACGATAAAAGTTATGGTTCGCCTATTGTTAGGATTAGGAGTAAACATATTTTATATATACCTCATACAATGACAACCTACCAGAGAAATATTATCATTCAGTCATGAGATTCTTTCAAAGTTTGATCACGTGAATATTTTTTCGTGTGATATGGGATATATCTGATACCCAACTATAGGAACTTTTGAGTATCACATTCTTTACTGTTCATTATTTTTTACCATTATTTTATTTGTCTGAAATTGCAAAACAATACGATTGGTGTTAAGGTAATTCCTGAGAATATGTATTTTTTGTTTTGAATTTGAAATAGTCATTTGGTTTTATCCTACTTTGTCGTTGGTGATTGGCCTTATTAACGTTCCAGCCGGAATGTTAATTCAACAAATCATTTAAATTACAGCATAATTATATAAAAAAAATAAAATAACAACGCACCTCGAAGGACCCTATTTAAATTTGTCAAACTTTGATGGATCCTTAGTTTCCGACTTTGTATGACCTTCTTGGGAAGTCAAGTAGTTAAACAATAGTTATAAAAGATAAATACAGAGTGTCGTTTTAGCATAAGCAAATAAGATACTTGGTTGTTTATTATATATTGAGGATGCAAAGGGTTCATTGTTATATCTAAAATGATTTTGAGTGACATAAGTCTGAAAAGAACTTTGGTTACCTGTCAGCAAGGGGAAGTAATCTCAACATGTGCTAAATTTAAAACGAAAAGCAGACGATTTTACAGGTTTTGAGATGACCATATGGGAAGATGAGCCTATTTTCTCGAAAATTCTGGAAACCAGGTACATGATCATTTCACTCTGTGTTTTTTTTTAGTTCTTTTATCCTAAAATTCAAAACAAAACAGTTCAACATAACTTCATAAGTATAAGCGCTTGTTATGAAAGTGAATTTGTTCCAGCAGTGTACCCTTTCCCATTAGCTGTTTAGAAGAAATACATTAATGTAAAAACAAAAACCATGACAGATTTTCCGTAGTTTTTTATTTCTTTGCTGAATAAAGGCATGCAGATTTGTCCCATTAACCAGAGGTTTTAATCCTGCTGTATTTACAGACTAAGACTTAAAGAGTATAAGAGTCAAGACCTACGTACCATTGTACCAATTTGACCCACTAATGAAAAGAAGTCATATCCAACTTACCACTTTTATTGGTGGGGCAAGATGGCAGGCTTGATTTAGCAAGATTAAATGCCAATTCATTAAGCAGTTGGCAGGCCTTTCTTCAGCAGGATAAAACTACTCTATAATTTTTTTTAAAACATTGGTAGAAAGAATTAAAAAAATTAAAAACTTTCATTCATGTTAATATTTATGCCCCCGCCGTAGCGGAGGGGGCATTAAGTTTTACCCTTGTCCGTCCGTATGTACGTCCCAAAGTTGGTTTCTGTTCTCTTACTTTAGTTTCCCTCAACCAAATGTTATGAATCTTATACACAATGCTTATTACCACAAAACACAGATCAAGTTTGAATTTTGGTGGCGTCACTTTAATTGTTCTAGAGTTATGCCCCTTTACAAATGGAAAAATTGCTGAATTTTTCGTTTCCGTTCTTTAACTTAAGTTTGCCTCAACCAAATATTATGAAACTTATACACAATTCTTATTACCACAAAATACAGATCAAGTTTGAATTTTGGGGGTGTCACTGTAACCGTTCTAGAGTTATGCCCCTTTACAAATGGAAAAATTGCTGAATTTTTTGTTTCCGTTCTCTAACTTAAGTTAGCCTCAACCAAATGTTCTGAAACTTATACACAATACTTATTCCCACAAAACTCAGATCAAGTACAAATTTGGGTAGCGTCACTTTTACCGTTCTTCAGTTATGTCCCTTTATAACTTTATATGATATGCAAGCGGGGGCATCATCTGTGTGGACACATTCCCCATTTATTTATTAGTTACTTTAGAATTTGTATTTGCTGTTTGACATATTAAGAATGGTCTGACAATAGCAGTATTAAACATGTTAAAATGAAATGAAAGAGAAAATATGTGAATGTATCTAAAGTTCTTTGTTATGTCTTGGTAGCTAAATGTAAATGTGCTCACATATTTATCAATTTTCACATTAATTAGGGCCCCGCCGAATGGCGGATGCCCTATAGTGATCAGTATGTCCATCTGTCCGTCCGTCTGTCCGTCGTACCGTCCATCTGTAACAAATCGTGTCCGCTCTATATCTAGAGAACCGTTATGATTTCAAAGTTTATACTTGACATGTATATTAACCAACACCAGAGGGTGTGTCATATTGTATGTACAACTTCCTAGGTCAAAGGTCAAGGTCAAAAACTTTGGTTTTAGTTGACAACCCCATGTCCTATGGTAAAGGTCGTGTCCGCTCTTTTTTATTTTTTTTAATTTTTTTTTTCTCTTTTTTTTTTGTTTGGTGATACCCTGGATGTTATCACGCAACACTTTCCTGTGACGCTTGGCGCCTCCTTTTCCTCTGCCTGACATATTTAACAATTTTTTTTTTTTTTTTTTTTTTTTTTTTTTTCTCTCTTTTTTTTTTTTTTAAAGGTAATTTGTGGGTGGGGCTTATCTCGCCCTTTATTTCATAACACCAAGTTGTATTTCTGGCATAGTTCTTGCATGTCATCTTTTCTACTTTCGCTAAAGAGAAAGTTCTTTTTGTCTCTAATGTCTGGCCAGGTATTGAAGCTTTTACTGATTTCGGCGTAAAATTCAGGATTTTTTTTCTTTTTGACGTCTTTGTATGCCTGTAATGTGTCTGAAAACACCAGGACATACATGTCTTTTCTCTTCAACTTCAGTATGTAAGTTCTCTGTGGATGGTCGAAAACTATCTTTTCTACCTCATGGCTTTCTTGCTGTACCCTTTCCTTTCCTGTCGTGCTGGGTGGTGGTCGACCCTCGGCACCTTTAGTGCAGGCGGGATCTTGTTGTAAATCTTGTACAGCTTCAACTGATGGAGGTAGATCTCTGCATTCGGTTGATGTGGTTTCCGGTAAGTCCTGTACTTCCACGTCTCCCATGTTGGTTGGAGCGGGTGTGCCTATCTCCTCTGGGTTTGATGAAGTTTCATCCGCATCGGACTTCTTCTTCTGGATGAAAGCTTTGAGGCGGCGAGTATTTCTCTCTGTCCGTGCTTTCGATGATTTCTTTTTCTTTGTCGTCTCTCTTTGAGTGGTAACCTTTCCTAATGGCGGCCATCTAACTGTTAGAGTGTACTGTCCATTCCTTCTGGTTAAAGTCCAGTCGGCGGTTGTACTTCCCACCACAGCTAGTACCGATGTAACATCATCGGGTAGAGAAAGAGTATGTTCTTGGCATGATTCACGTGAAGTCATTTCACCATATTACAAGACATCATAAACACGTCCGTCCAGGTGAAAATCTACTCACTCCACTGACATATTTAACAATTATTATTCGATTAGTCAAATGACGTGTCCGCTCTATATCTTGAGAACCGTTATGATTTCAAAGTTTACACTTGATATGTATATAAACCAACACCAGAGGGTGTGTCATAATTTATGTACAACTTCCTAGGTCAAAGGTCAAGGTCAAAAACTTTGGTTTCATTTGACAACCCCATGTCAAATGATAAAGATACAAATTTTTTACCACACATTATTCACAGGGGGGGCCCACAGAGATGGCTCCCATCTCAATGATATCTAGTTATCACAAAAATGATCATCTTGCAATATAAAATAAAAATAATGACACACATTCAAATAAAGCTTCTTATAGATTTACATTTGTCATGTTTGTTCACAGCGGTTTGAGTTAGAATTTGTTGCATTGACACTTTTGTGGGGTATACAATAAATATCTTCTTCTTTTTAATCAATTTGAATTATTCCTTAGGCTTATCAAACCATTTATGACACGTTGACTGGAGACTTACTTGCACAAAATTTTCAAAATTTTGTTACATGAAAGCATGTTCTTCCTTAGCTATTTTTTCATGTTTTTGGTAGGCTGTTCTTCAACTTATATTGGCTACTTCGTGTGGTATTTTTCAAACTTACTATATATTGTCTTGGATATGAGATATCAGTCAATATTATTAAGAATATGTTTTTGTTTTGCTTTAGGGACAGAGGCACCAGATTCTGCTTTAAATGAGGAAAGGAAATATACAAATGAGGATTCAGGGGCCACAGTGATTTATAATCCTAACAGATCATTATCTATAGAACAGCAAAGACAAAGACTTCCAGTGTTTAAAGTATTGACATTACTTGATAAAGCAAATAATATTTCATATCTAATTGCTATTTATTGCAAGATTTGATTTTCATACCACCTATGCTATTCAGCTTTTAAGTTGCAGAAATCTGTACAATAAACATTTTATTTCTTTGATAAATTTAAAGGGAAATTATGGCAACATTTAGTCCAGTACATAATTCAACTTCCACAGACTTTCATAAGTATATTTTATTGTATTTTGCAACTGGATCTTAGGATTGTAGTACCTGCTAAATAGATTTTTGGTAATTTACAGGGTTAAAGTTATACCTAAGCATTCTTCTCTCTGGAACTATATAAACAGTTGATGTAATTAGATTTAAATTGATAAAATTGAAATTAGGAACATGATCTATATGCATTTAATTTTAAATCCTTAGGTAAATGTTGTCTAAACATGCTGATGCCTTCAATCATATCACTTATCAGTATACATATTTGACTTTATTTATTTCTGGACAATCCACAACTCAAAGCCCTGTTAAATATTTAGTGCAAAAAATGCTTTAGTTGCACCTTATGTGCATTCATATACTTGTTAGTTTGAAGCTTAGTTTCAACAAAAAAGTGTATATTAGAATGTTGTCTCATTTTCATCCATCCACTCCCTTTGTGTTGTTGGCCTAATCTGACATTATATATATATAATTATAAGACTGGAAGGAAGGCAGTTAGGAGAAGAACCTTAGTTGCTACGCAATTGTTTTGAATAAATGTATCATATCTCAGTAGTTATTAGAGAAAAATAAGATCAGCAAATAAAACATTGAACTATACATTACCATTTTATTTTTGCAGTTAAGAAATCACATTTTATATTTACTGGAGAAATATCAAACAGTTGTGATTGTTGGTGAAACTGGATGTGGAAAAAGTACACAGATTCCACAGGTAAATCATGTGATACTACATCTTTATGTAAGATTTCTAAATATAAAAATAAGGGGATGTGGTATGATTGCCAGAGTTCAAATCACCTGGATGTAAGCAATTGAGTATGCCATTATAACATTTTTAGCTCACCTGGCCCTTTACCTGGCCCAAAGGGCCAAGTGAGCTTTTCTCATCACTTGGCGTCCGTCGTTGTCTGTTAACTTTTACAAAAATCTTGTCCTCTGAAACTACTGGGCCAAATTTGGCCACAATCTTCATTGGGGTATCTAGTTTAAAAAATGTGTCCGATGACCCTGCCTGCCTTCCAAGATGGTCGACATGGCTAAAATTAAAATGTAGGGGTAAAATGCAAGTTTTTTCTATTATTTTGAAAACTGTTATAAATAGAGAAAATCTGACAGAAAGCAGAAATGTTCAGAATGTGGAGCTCTACCAATTGTCTATATACTTGAAACTTGAAACTTTTTATTTCACTAAAGGCCTCACATGAGGCATGATAGTACAAACAGTACAATATATATATACGTCAACACTGTCAGATGACTTCTTATAGGAGTAATTGCCCTTAAATGACAAATTTTACCATTTTTTTTCATTCTTGGCTATTATCTTGAAAACTAACATAGATAGAGAGAAACTTTAAATTGCAAAAATGATCAGCAAGACAAGTTCTACAATTAAGTCTAACATGGTCGAAATCGTCAGGTGACTCTTATTAGAGTTATTGCCCTTTGATGATGATTTTTACCAATTTTTTGCTTACAAATAAGTCTACATCGTCGAAATTGTCAGGCGACTCCTTTTAGAGTTATTGCCATTTGATGACAATTTTTACCAATTTTTTGCTTATCTAAAAAAACATAATAGATAGATAGAAAATCAAATTTGCAAAAATGATCAGCAAGACAAGATCTACAATCTGGGAACAGTATATCTAACGGGAAATGAATCTGATACGCTTTTCAGTATAAAATTGATAAAATCTCGGACTCCCCGAGACTTCCCGAGATTTACGGATTTTAGTAGCGTCTGACTGAAAAACTATCAGAACTGCTCAACTAATAAACCACATAACTCTACTTGTAAATAAATACAAGTTTTATCATTTAGTAGATATATTTTGTTATATAAAATTACCAAAATAAGTTTGATTTATTTGATGTGAAGTGTTTTACAATAGTTTGGGAATTTGTAAATCATCGCGGCAATGGCCGCCATTTTTTTATTACCTGGTTTGCATTCTGCACAATTCTGTGATGAAATGCTTTCGATTTTAACAAATTTGAAGTGACAGAATACAAGTTTGATACACTAGCATCACTGTAAAACTAGTTTGAATGACATTTTATTGATAATATCAAAAATTATTAGGATAATAGCGAGTCCGTTTTTAACACATGTCCGTTTCTGTATCGTATCTTTATTAACTATGGCACGACGATAAAATCGACTACAATCAGGTAGTGTCAAGTCCCGTCAATATATATGTTCCTGCTACAATTAAGACAAATATGAAGGAAATCGTCCAACGTTTTGCCCCTTTAATGACGATTTTTACCATTTTTTGTTGCGTTTTGCCTTATGCATGTATGATAAACATTATAATAGATGAATAAACACTTTAAATCACAAACCTGATCAGCAAGGTAAGATCTACTAACAAGTCAAACTGTGCTGATATAGTTATTAGACTGTCACTATTTATAGGAGTAATTGCCCTTAAATGAGGATTTTTTTACCCTCTTTTGTGTTTTGAGCAAAAACTAAAGAAGATAGAGAAAAACTAAACAGACTAAATGATCAGCAATACAAGATCAACAAAACAGAGATTTTCGTCATGAATTCTATTCTCATCTACAATGTTGGAGGGTGTCCTTTGTTGAATATGCACATAGACCAAGGTGGGCGACACAGGTTCTTTAGAGCCTCTAGTTATATTCAGATTCTATAGTTGAATCTTACTTTAAGACATTTATACCCATATTCTTCAGGTATATTAAAATAAGGAGATGTTATATGATTTCCAGTGCAACAACTGTCCACCAGAGTTTAAATGATATTTATGTAAGCAACTAGAGGCATAATAGGTGACCAAGGTCACCATATGGCTATAAACAATGAGCAGAACCAATACCTTATAGTAAGCTATAAATAGCCCTGACATGACAAAATCTAAAACAATTAAACCAATTCAACAAAAAAAAAAAACAACAACAAACTGATTTATAATCAAACAAAAAATTAAAAATAAATCAAACAGACAAAAACCACTGAATTACAGGCTCCTGAATCATTTTATGATTTCTGTACATCCAGATACCTCATGTAAATCTTATTATGTGACAACCATAGACCTGTTACATCTTTCTAGAAATTTGATAAAAACATATTGCTGTTTAATTGATTTTTATTTTTGCGGTCGTATATTGGTATGACGTTGGCGTCGTCGTTGTCGTCGTCCGGCGTCGTCCGAAGACACAATGGTTTTCGCACTCTAACTTTAGTTTAAGTGAATGGATCTCTTTGGAATTTTACCATAAGGATCAATACCACAAAAGGAGGGTGGGGATTGATTTTGGGGGTTATGGTACCAACAGTTAAGGAATTAGGGGCCAAAAAGGGGCCAAAAATAAGCATTTTCTAGTTTCCAGACAATAACTGTGGAATGGTGTATGGATCTCTCTGAAATTATACTACAAGTTTCCATACCACAAAGGGATGGTTAGGATTTGCTTTGGGGGGTTATGGCTCAAACCGTTTAGGAATAAGGGGCAAAAAAGGGGGAAAAACAAGGTTGTCCTGGTTAATGGACAAATACTTTAGTACAAAACATAATTTAAAGCAGTGTAAGGGAGATAAATCAAATACATCATTGAAATTATCTCCCTTACACTGCTTTTAAATTATATATAAAGTAATGGTTAATGAACAATTAAGATAATTTAAAACAGTGTAAGGGAGGTAATTCAAATAGAACGTTTTGGTTACTTCCCTTACACTGCTTTTAAATTATGTTTAAAGAAATGCATATTTATAAAGGAAGACCAGTAAAAAATATCAGCAAATGTTGCATCTTTTTTTTTTACAAAAATCCATATGAAAGATTTGACACTATATTTTAAATTCTATTATAAAATAGATTAAGTTAGCACTATGGTAAATTTAAATGGGTAATTATGGTTGCAAATTCCATTGGAAATTTGAATTGAGATTATGACCATATCTTGAGGGAAAGAATTTTTTGGGGAAAAGAAGGGGGGGGGGGGGGGGTAAAAAGAAATTGTGGGAGGTCAATTTTTTCTCATTTCAGATTTCAGAAATAAAGAAAGAATTATTCTTCAAATATTATTTTTTTTTTCAAATTTCAAATATTGAAAAATTTCAAGAAGTAATCTTTAATTGCACAGTATGGCGCATTAGATTTGTAAAATCTTTGACCACATTTATTTATTTGTTATGCCGAATCTAACCGTATATTTAGATTTTTAATTTTGGGTCCAGTTTTCAAATTGGTCTACATTAAGGTCCAAAGGGTCCAAAATTAAACTTTGTTTGATTTTAACAAAAATTGAATATATGGGGTTCTTTGATATGCCGAATCTAAACATGTATTTAGATTTTTGATTTTTGGCCCAGTTTTCAAGTTGGTCCAAATTGGGGTCCAAAATTAAACTTTGTTTGATTTCAACAAAAATTGAATATATGGGGTCCTTTGATATGCTGAATCTAACCATGTATTTAGATTTTTTATTTGTGGACCCCGCTATCAAATTGGTTCATATTGAGGTCAAAAGGGTCCAAAATTAAACTTAGTTTGATTTCATCAAAAATTTAATTATCAGGGTTCTTTGATATGCCAAATCTAACCGTGTATTTAGATTTTTAATTTTGGGTCCTGTTTTTTAAATTGGTCTACATTAAGGTCCAAAGGGTCCAAAATTAAACTTAGTTTGATTTTAACAAAAATTGAATTCTTGGGGTTCTTTGATATGCTGAATCTAAACATGTGTTTAGATTTTTGATTATGGGCCCAGTTTTCAAGTTGGTCCAAGTTGGGGTCCAAAATTAAACTTTGTTTGATTTCAACAAAAATTGAATATATGGGGTTCTTTGATATACTGTATCTAACCATGTATTTGATTTTGGACATTGGACCATAATAGGTAAATTAAAAAAAATCAAGTTCTTAGACCACATTCTTTCTGTGTCTGAAACCTATGCTGTGTCAAATATTTAATCACAATCCAAATTCAGAGCTGAATCAAGCTTGAATGTTGTGTCCATACTTGCCCGAACTGTTCAGGGTTCGACCTCTGCGGTCGTATCAAGCTGCGCCCAGCGAAGCATTTTATTTAAAATGATGATTGTGTTTACTTTCAGTATTTATTAGAAGCAGGATGGGCAGAGAAAGGTTATCTGATTGGAGTTACCCAGCCCAGGAGAGTAGCTGCCGTAACAGTAAGTATTGGGCAGAGAAAGGTTATCTGATTGGAGTTACCCAGCCCAGGAGAGTAGCTGCTGTAACAGTAAGTATTGGGCAGAGAAAGGTTATCTGATTGGAGTTACCCAGCCCAGGAGAGTAGCTGCTGTAACAGTAAGTATTGGGCAGAGAAGGTTATCTGACTGGAGTTACCCAGCCCAGGAGAGTAGCTGCTGTAACAGTAAGTATTGGGCAGAGAAAGGTTATCTGATTGGAGTTACCCAGCCCAGGAGAGTAGCTGCTGTAACAGTAAGTATTGGGCAGAGAAGGTTATCTGACTGGAGTTACCCAGCCCAGGAGAGTAGCTGCTGTAACAGTAAGTATTGGGCAGAGAAAGGTTATCTGATTGGAGTTACCCAGCCCCGGAGAGTACCTGCTGTTACAGTTAGTATTGGCAAGAAAAGGTTATATGATTGGGGTTACCAAGCCCAGGAGGCCAGCTGGTGTTACAGTAAGTATTGGCAAGAAAAGGTTATCTGATTGGAGTTACCCAGCCTAGGAGAGTAGCTGCTGTTACAGTAAGTATTGGCAAGAAAAGGTTATCTGATTGGGTTACCCAGCCCAGGAGAGTAGCTGCTGTTACAGTAAGAATTGGATAGAAATTTTATAGTGTTAATTCATATCTCAAAAGCAATGTTCAAATCTCACTTTGGTCATTTTTACAGTGACTATGTGCACTTGATTGTAAATGTATATGGTAGAGTTTCAGTTACTTACCTAAAGTCAAAGGTTTACCATAGACTTTATAGTTTTTTCCATCTGTAACACTGACTGTTGTAAAGCTGCCCTTTGCAAATAATCTCTCATGTGCACCACAAACCATATTTTATTTGAGCCAATAATACATGTCAATAGTATAGATGAATTATGTCGAGCTTGTCACCTCTGTACTGTGAGCATTGTAGTATTTTAAACCTAAGAGACTATCAGTAATGCTACTAATGTATGAGAATAAGTATGAACTAACTTACAATCCCATGAGTATTCTACAAAATTTCTTTTACAAGCCTCGTATTTGGAATACAACATACATTGAAACTTTAGTTTGCGATTAATGTTACCTGCAAACTAAGTACTGTGAAAGTACTTTTATTCGTGGGGTACCAATTTTTGTGCTTTTTGTGGATGGCTTTATGCACGAATTTAAGTGTCCAATGAAATTTAAGAGCTGTTGTTCAAATTAAGACGTGGAAAGATCCCCATTACTGTAGGTTTTGCTACATGGATACGGGCATATGATCTAGAGAATACATGGAATATCAGCAAACGCACTATGAACTAAATATACAACTTCAGACAGGATTTTACCCCTATTTTTTTTTTTCTTTCAAAAAATTTAAATCCACGAATTTAAGAACCCACGAACATGTAACTTTTGCTCAAACCACAAAAATTGATACCCACGAATAAAAGTACTTCCACAGTATTTGTTTTTGGGTACAAATGAATTATAACCTTGTGGCATAAATAAAATACCGGTAATGCATTTTTTTCAAAAATTAATGCAAATGCAATTCACTCTCTAAAAGTAACATCATATGTGTCAAGTTTTGCAACTTCAAAATTGGGAGATTTTTGTTGATCACTAACCTTGGAAATGTGGTAGAGTATATGGGGCATGAAGTCCGCTGGACACACATTTATTTTTTCTTCATTTAAGTTAGTAATGAGACGCAATTTGTTCTTGACAGGTAGCAAGCAGAGTAGCAGAAGAAAGGGGCTCAATATTAGGGGCTGAAGTAGGCTACACCATTAGATTTGAGGATTGCTCAGAAGAAAAAGTTACCAAAGTTAAGGTATGTCATGCAACTGAAATTTGACAAGATAATAAGAAAAAGACAGAATGCTAGTATTCTTTGCTGTCTATTTTTCATAGTTTGATAAATAGAACAGATAATAAAAAAATCTTAAGGCAATGCTGTTTGTGATTTATGGCTGGTTTGCTGTCTCATATTGTATACTTTATATCTACTTTTGTTGATATTTAAGGTCTTAAATAGCAGTATTATTAAAATAATGAAAATGTTCTATTTTCAGTTTCTAACTGATGGATTGTTGATTAGAGAGATCATGGGAGATCCACTACTGAAAAAGTACAGGTAAAATGACGAAGTGTAGTTTCATATAACATCAGTTTGAAATAAAAGATCATGATAAGTTAAAAACTAGTAAAAAATTTTCTGGTTTGTTCATTTGAAGTTACAATACACCATTCAGAATCATGGGCACAGCCAGTTTATGAAGATGATACAGTATTGAAAATTAAGAGTATGGATATCCTGATCGGTTGTTGTGTGCAGTCAATATTTTGTATAACTAGATGCTCTGTGCACTCTGCCTTATATATTTTCCTAAGCCCTGTATAAGAATTTTTTTCTTTGCTGTGATGAGACACATGTTTTTAAGTGCAGAAATGATAGGCAAGGGAGATAAGTACACACTGTGGTAAGAAAAGTAATGAGAACCCATACTTTTTTTTACTAAAAATTACTGTCCCATTAAGTTTTCTTTAATTCTAGCAAGGTTTTATTCTAAAAATTTACTTTTTGAAGTCTGTATCTTGAAAAAGGTTACTTTTGTTGTCTATGGGAAAACGAATGGCATTTTGCAGTCTTGAATTAGAATTGAATTATCTCCCTTCAGATAGGACTTACTAGAGTGGAACTAATTCATTCTCTATATTAATGGCAGATGTAGCTCAATTATCTTCAGAAGTTGTCTAGTTGTTGTCACGTTAAATGTCTTATTTAGTCACTACTTATGACCTGGATAAATAAGATGAAGTAAAGGTAACCTTATCATTGCCTTCTAGGCAATAAGATATGAAACTTAAGATTGACAGTATGGAAGTTTGTGGACTATTGTTTGTCTTTTTATGTGCCATTCTTTAATTTTAGTCTTCTGTCTTTTGACTGACAATTTTTTTGTCCATTTTGAAACTTCTTTGTTTTTATGCCCCCGCTGTAGCGGTGGGGGCATTAAGTTTTACCCTTGTCCGTCTGTACGTACGTCCGTCCGTACGTCCGAAAATTGGTTTCCGTTCTCTAACTTGAGTTTGCCTCAACCAAATGTTATGAAACTTATACACAATGCTTATTACCACAAAATACAGATCAAGTTTGAATTTTAGTGGTGTCACTTTAACCGTTCTAGAGTTATGCCCCTTTATAAATGGAAAAATTGCAAAAATTTTAGTTTCGATTCTATAACTTAAGTTTGCCTCTACCGAATGTTATGAAACTTATACACAATGCTTATTACCAAAAAACACAGATCGAGTTTGAATTTTGGTGGCGTCGTTGTAACCGTTCTAGAGTTATGTCCCTTTATAAATGGAAAAATTGCAAAATTTTTAGTTTCCGTTCTCTAACTTAAGTTTGCCTCAACCAAATGTTATGAAACTTATACACAATGCTTATTACCACAAAACACAGATCAAGTTTGAATTTTGGTGGCGTCACTTTAACCGTTCTAGAATAATGCACTTTATAAATGGAAAAATTGCAAAATTTTTATTTTCTTCTAAATATCAAGAATTTTTTTTTTATTAAAATTGGAGTTATCTTCCTTTGTCCATGATTAAAGTTGAATCAACTATAATCAAGGCTTTATACAATGCAATGTTTAATTTTGACTTCCACTGATAAAACACAGATCAAGTTGAATTTGGGTAGTGTCACTTTAACCATTATTGAGTTATGCCCCTTTATAAATCGAAAGATTGCAAAATTTTTAGTTTCCATTCTGTAACTTAAGTTTGCCCCAACCAAACATAATGAAACCTAAGATCAAGTACAAATTTTTTGTTTCCATTTTCTAACTTTAGTTTGCCTCATCTAAATGTTCTGAAACTTATACACAATGCTTATTACTACATAATACAGATTAAGTACGAAATTTGGTGGCAACAGTTTTACCATTCTTGAGTTATGTCCCTTTATAAACATAAAAATTGCTGAATTTTTCGTTTCTGTTCTCTAACTTTAGTTTGTCTCAACCAAATGTTATAAAACTAATACACAACCGTTCTAGAGTTATGCGTGTTTACAAATAGAAAAATTGCTGAATTTTTAGTTTCTGTTCTCTACTTAAGTTAGCCTCAACCAAATGTTATAAAACTTATACACAACCGTTCTATAGTTATGCGTGTTTACAAATAGAAAAATTGCTGAATTTTTAGTTTCTGTTCTCTACTTAAGTTAGCCTCAACCAAATGTTATAAAACTTATACACAACCGTTCTAGAGTTATGCGTGTTTACAAATAGAAAAATTGCTGAATTTTTAGTTTCTGTTCTCTACTTAAGTTAGCCTCAACCAAATTTTATGAGCCTTACACACAAAGCTTATTACCACAAAACTCAGATCAAGTTCAAATTTGGGTAGCGTCACTTTTACCATTCTTCAGTTATGTCCCTTTATAACTATATGATATGCAAGCGGGGGCATCATCTGTGTCCACATCTGGACACTATCCACATTTATCTTGGTAACTTTTTTGTCAATTTTAGTTATTTCTGCTTTTATATTATTTTTTTTTTTATTGCAGTGTGATAATGTTAGATGAAGCACATGAGAGGTCATTGAATACTGATATTATCCTTGGACTTCTAAGAAAGGTAACAAAATTGTTTCCCAAGTTATGCCTTTGAAAATGAGTTGGTTAAGTGCCTAAGAAATCAACTAAACAAAGTGTATATTTGTTATATAAGGTGATAAAACCTCTGAGCTGATTTTTAATTTCTGAAGTTTTTTCATACGTTGGTGTTTGTGGGTGTTTTTATATTGTTATTGTTTTAGCTAGGCCTTATCTATTGTATCTCATAACACAACAACAACATGAAAGAGATTTTTGGAATCATCCCTTTCCCAAAAGATGTGGTTGTAGAGACAATTCTTAAGTGGACAACTTCAGTAACTATATCAACCTGATGAATTTGAATCCTCAAAATGATATTATCTGACATTTTATTTCTTCAATGGTAATAGCTTCTCTGATGTTTTTATACGACCGCAAAAAAATTTTTGTGGTCGTATATTGGTATGACGTTGGTGTCGTCGTCGTCGGCGTCGTCCGAAGACACATTGGTTTTCGCACTCTAACTTTAGTTTAAGTGAATGGATCTCTATGAAATTTTACTACAAGGTTCAATACCACAAAAGGAAGGTTGGGATTGATTTTGGGGGTTATAGTACCAACAGTAAAGGAATTAGGGGCCAAAAAGGGGCCAGAAATAAGCATTTTTGTAACTTCCAGACATAACTTGTGTGTTAGTGTATGGATCTCTCTGACATTGTACCACAAGGTTCCATATCACAAAAGGAATGCTGGGATTGATTTTGGGGGTAATTGCCTCAAAATTTTAGGAATTAGGGGCCAAAAAAGGGGCAAAAAACAAGCATTTTTCTAGTTTCATGACAATAACTTGTGTGTAAGTGTATGGATCTTTCTGAAATTGTACTACAAGGTTCCATATCACAAAGGGAAAGCTGGAATTGAGTTTGGGGGTAATTGCCGAAACGTTTAGGAATTGGGGGCCAAAAAGGGGCCAAAAATAAGCATTTTTCTAGTTTCCAGACAATATCTTGTGTTCAAGTGTATGGATCTCTCTGAAATTGTACTGCAAGGTACCATACCACAAAGGGAAGGCTGGGATTGATGATGGGGGTAATTGCCTCAATATTTTAGGAATTAGGGGCCAAAAAGGGGCAAAAAACAAGCATTTTTCTAGTTTCAGGACAATAACTTGTGTGTAAGTGTATGGATCTTTCTGAAATTGTACTACAAGGTTCCATATTACAAAGGGAAAGCTGGGTTCGAGTTTGGGGGTAATTGCCCTAAACGTTTAGGAATTTGGGGCCAAAAAAGGGGCCAAAAAACACATTTTTCTAGTTTCCAGACAATAACTTGTGTTCAAGTGTATGGATCTCTCTGAAATTGTACTGCAAGGTACCATACCACAAAGGGAAGGCTGGGATCGAGTTTGGGTGTGATGAATCATAAGGGGGTTCAAAAAATTTAGGGGGGGGGGGATTTTTTTTTTTTTCCTTTTTTTTTTTTTTTTCCTATTTTTTCTTTTAAAATTTTCCATTTTAAGTTGGTTATTTCTGATTTTTATTTAAAAGCAAATAATAATGATATGGTAGGAGATACACACCAAACAGGATGTGTAAATTATTATATAATAAGTATTGTGCAATAGCAAGAAATTTTCAATTGCACAGTATTGCACAATCGCCAGAAATCTTCAATTGCACAGTATTGCGCAATAGCAAGAAATCTTCAATTGCACAGTATTGCGCAATAGCAAGAAATATCCAATAGCACAATATTGCGCAATAGCAAGAAATTGTCAATTGTACAGTATTGCGCAATAGCAAGAAATATTTAATTGCACAGTATTGTGCAATAGAAGATACTTCGTATAAATTGCTTATTTCTTGACCAATTTCAATGGGGTTTTATTCTTGAATTCTTGGGGTTCTTTAATATGCTGAATCTAACCGTGTATTAAGTTTTTGGATTTTGGGCCCCGTTTTTAAATTGGTCCACATTGAGGTCCAAAGGGTCCAAAATTAAACTTTGTTTGATTTCATCAAAAATTGAATTATTGGGGTTCTTTGATATGCCGAATCTAACCGTGTATTTAGATTCTTAATTTTTGGTTCCGTTTTCAAATTGGTCTACATTAAGGTCCAAAGGGTCCAAAATTAAACTAAGTTTGATTTTAACAAAAATTGAATTCTTAGGGTTCTTTGATATGCTGAATCTAAACATGTATTTAGATTTTTGATTATGGGCCCAGTTTTCAAGTTGGTCCAAATCGGGGTCCAAAATTAAACTTTGTTTGATTTCAACAAAAATTGAATATATGGTGTTCTTTGATATGCTGAATCTAACCATGTATTTAGATTTTTGATTTTTGGGCCCCGTTATCAACTTTGTCCACATTGAGGTCAAAAGGGTCCAAAATTAAACTTTGTTTGATTTCATCAAAAATTGAATTCTTGGGGTTCTTTGATATGGTGAATCTAACCATGTATTTAGATTTTGGATATTGGACCATAATAGGTGAATGTCCAATTTAAAAATTTTAAGTTCTTAGACCACATTCATTCTGTGTCAGAAACCTATGCTGGGTCAAATATTTAATCACAATCCAAATTCAGAGCTGTATCAAGCTTGAATGTTGTGTCCATACTTGCCCCAACTGTTCAGGGTTCGACCTCTGCGGTCGTATCAAGCTGCGCCCTGCGGAGCATTTTATTGATAAAATGACTTGAAGATTTTCAAACAAAAGTTTAAACAATAGCTAATGTGCTGCAATTTTGAATGACCCAAGCTTGGCTTGATATAGATATATTTGATGGCTTTGATATTTGCAGAACATTGTATTGGTTAATATGAAAATATTTTAAAATGCAAATGTTTGCTTTACATCTAGATCTGAATGTCTTGAAAAATGTGTCCAGAAGTTAAAGAGTTATTTACTTCTAGAATCACTAGCTTTTCATTTTCACTTTGATAAGTAATAAATAAAATTTTCAGTGAAACATAGGTTTAGATTAAATTCAGCTAGGTTACATAAACCAAAAAAATAAAATATGATTTACCATGCAATTAAACATATCATCTTTAATACTTAAGATTTTGTACAGCATTGAAGAGATCTGCCATCCCCCTTTAATCAAAAATAGAAAAAAAACAAACAAAACAGCAACAAAAATCAGAAAATTGAAATAATCATGTTGGTTATTTTACTCTTTATTGTTAGAATAAAATTATCTGCTAAATTGTACATGTAGAATACTGTAAATTTAGAAATTATTGTAATGTTTTAGTAAATATGGAAACAGGACTTTCTTCACTTTTATAAAACTTGAAATTTATATTGTTCTGTACATTTTCAATACGGTTTTTAATCACATTCACCAGGGTTTCTGCTTGCGGTTGCCATTTTTCGCATTTTGCAAAAACATAAAAATTGTGGCGATTAATATTCGTAATTTGCAAAAGAAATATAAGGGTTCGACTTTGTCCATTGTTTTCTTTTTTCGGGTTTCTCAGACTTTTTCCCTGATACTCAGACTTTTTCCCTGATCAGACAATACTCGGAATTCACATTGAACTTGTTACGATTTTGATAGAAAATCAATAATCAGCTGATTGTATTTTATACCTATCGGAAACAAAGGATTATAATTTATAAAGGTGTTGATTGTATTGTTTCATGAAATGATGTGGTTAATTGGCTTCACATGTCACTTAAAGGATTTTTTTTACAACTTTGATTGAAAGAATTGTTTTGAAGTGAATACTTTACAACGTTTTAAATAGCGACGCACATGTTTGAAGCATATTTTACCTCTGCTCTTTTTCTTTTAACAATGGTCTTTTAAAAAAAAAATTTTTGTTATGACGAAAAATGTTCAAAAGTAAGAAAAATCTCTGATTTTAAATTTTATCCTATAACTTTTGATAGAAATAATTTTTGAAGAGGGTAATTTACAATTGTTTTAGCAATGCACGTGTTTGAGGCATAGTTTTACGTCCAAACTTTTCTTTTAATGATGTTCCAAGAGGGAAAAGTATTCAAAAATAAGAAAAAACTCTGACTTCAGTCTTTATCCTTTAACTATACGGGAATCACCTTATAAACTATCATAGATGAATCCCTTGTTCCATTGTAGAAGTCAAAAATTATGATTTCATGATCTATATTGCAATTTTACAGTATCTTTTTAAAACTAAATGTTTGTAATTCTTGAGTGTTAATTAATTCAAAAAATATTAAGAATTATAAAAGATACAGTTAGTTTTCTCGTTTGAATTGTTTTACATTTGTCATTTCGGGGCCTTTTATAGCAGACTATGCAGTATGAGTTTTGCTCATTGTTGAAGGTTGTACAGTGACCTATAGTTGGTCACTTCTTTGTCATTTGGTCTCTTGTGAAGAGTTTTCTCATTGGCAATCATGCAACATCTTCATATATTTATAAAACAATGTGATAAAATTGAGAATGGAAATGGGGAATGTGTCAAAGAGACAACAACCCGACCATAGAACAGACAACAGCAGAAGGTCACCAACAGGTCTTCAATGCAGTGAGAAATTCCCGCACCCGGAGGCGTCCTTCAGCTGGCCCCTAAACAAATATATATACTAAAATATAATATAAAAACTGTTTTTTATTTTTTTTGTTAGAAAGAAGGAAAATTTTAAAGGTAAATATATATTTATATTATTGGTGAAAAACAATTGAAAGTAGCAAAAAATATATTGTTTTTGGTGAAAGAGATGGCGAAGAAGAAAATTGATCCAAGGGAAACCCTGTTCACTAATCTTGTGGTTTGGATGGTTGTCAAAGATGGGAAGTGAATAAATTTGCACATTGATTTCAATGTTTACGTTAGTAGAAATATATATTTGTTACATGGTTAATGTGTCATAGTATTAAATAATGTGTAATAAATTATATCACTTACATAATTAGAACATATTTTAAGGAATAAAAAATGCTTACTTTCAGATTCAGAAGAAAAGGACAGACTTGAGAATAATTATTGCGTCAGCCACATTAGATGCTGAGGTATATTGTGAAATTCAATAAATAAAAACCAAATATTCAAAATACAAAGTTTAAACCATCAAAAAATATTCAAAGATATTTTTTTTTTTGGGAAGACTTTTAATAAGTATTAAAATCAATACTTGACTGCACATTTGATTTAACATCATACTGAATATTATACATCTGAGAATTTATAAAATTTAAAGGTCATTTCGTCAATGTGGTTTTAGCAAAGGTTTCTTCTCTAGAGGTTCAAAATTCTCTTCTGCTAGTGTTAAACATGATTAAAGTATAACTAATATATTCATTCACATAGCTGATCAGTTCAATCCAGCTATCCTTTATACAGTAGAAGAACTTTTATTCCTTATGTACCAGTTTCGTGAATTTTGTGGTAAAAGGGGCATTAGCTGTCAAATTCATGTTCACCTATTTGACTCAGATTCTCATATTTGATTTATAACATACTAAAATGTATATCCAAATTATGAAAAGTCTAAAATAAACGATTAACAATGCATGAACTTGATTATAAGTTCAGAAATTATTGCAAGGTTTTTATTATTGCGAATAATGCGACTTGGTGTGTATCGCAATAATAAGAACTCTCATTCTGATATCTGTTACATATGTCTATACACAGATTTTCCTGAAATTGCAATAATTAATCTCGCATTTTTGCCCATTCTTGAAAAATCGCAATATTAAATGCACGCAATAATTTTTGAATTTACAGTAATTAACCATCAAGATGACATCCAAAGGCTGCTGACGGCCATATAACCCGATATAAACATAAATATAAATATAAACAGATATTGACCAAGTGCAATTGAATTTTTCTTAGTCGGTTTGATTTCATATTGTAGGTTAAGAAGTATGTCAGTCATCATTTTTACCTGTATAAGAATCTCGTAGCTAATGCCCCTTCAATATAACTCACACTTTTTAAAACATATTAGTACAATTACTTTTGCAAAATTCATTTTTTGGCATTGATTTATCAATTTGCATAATTTTAAGCCTGAAATTCTTAACCCATGGTTAAATGATTTTTTTCTCAACACCTTGGAAATTAGATCCATGAATGAAAGAGCTTTCTCAACATGTTCTTACCTTGACTATGCCAGTATGGCTTGAGTGATTTTTGTGCAACACATTTTCCCATTTTGTTGCCACATTCTTCTTTGTCCCTATTGTAAGATAGCCACTGAATGCAAAATATCTGTCTGTCTGTTTGTTTTCATGCAAAATGCAATAAAATGATTTATTTTGGTTACAAAATGATGGAATTGGCTATTTATTTGTTATATAACATTTATACTTTAGGAAATGAGAGATTTCTTCAACAATAATGAAACTGGTGATAAAAGGTAAGAGTTACACCAATAATATAAGCAATATCGTTAGGAGTTTGAGATATTCCATCTTTTTGATGTGGTGTACGGATTACAATTTTTGTTCATGTTTGAAAGGTATGTTCTGACCTTCATTCCATTTGCCAGCAAAGTAAGGCCACACTTGTTATTTCTACCTTCAGGGAATTGGTGGGATATTCTTTGCTATTTGATATCAACTTAATAGTGAGATATGTTTGCTGTAGATAGTTAAATTTGAATTAAGTCACATTAAAAGCTCTAGATGTATCACAACATGAATTTTCAAGTACCTCCTTAAAAGGAGGTGAAAGTTTGATACAGTCATTTGGTTGGTTTATCCATATTTTTACTGGTTTGTTATTTGGTCGGTCAATATAACATAATTTCATTTCTTTATCAATTCAAGTACCAGTATTCAGTTTTACATCATCAGCTTAAAGTCAACACCAATAAATGTTAGAACATTTGTACCTGAAAACTTGTCTGATGAATATAGGCAATATGAGAAATAAAGTCAGAAATTAAAACATAAATAATATCACAGGGGAAACAAAGCTACGAAAGTGAGGCTGAACTTTTGAGTTTGATTACCAGATATTTTTAAGAGATACTTTAGTTTGATGCTTATTTGATTAACTGTTAATTTCCTTGAATGTTTTCTTTGTTGGAACAAACTGTTTTAAATATAAACAAAATTTAAGATGTTATACAGAAGATACATTTTCAATCAAGTTTGTTTATAAATCTTATCAATAGTGTTTGTGTAATGTAAATATATCACAAAGCACAAAATAAATGTTTAATTCTAACACCTGTATAGTAGAAAAATACAACTAATGACATTTCAAGAACTTAATTCTCACTTCTGTATGATAGAAATGCACTACAAATCATTAAATTTTGATTTGCTTGAAATAGTTTGATTTATCTCACATTTCAGTTAAAATCAGTACATTTAAACATTAATATATTGATTATATTTTCAGTAAAGATACAGCATCAATTATGACTATAGAAGGCAGAAATTATCCAGTAGATATACATTATTCTTTGGAGTAAGTCTTACATACTATTTAAAATTAAAAAAGTGTTTACACCTAGTAGAATTCTTATGGTTTTGTTTTGTTTGGTTGATTGCAGTCAATTTGACACATATTTGTGATTTTGGGATATTATATTTTGAATCATGTGTCCAACTTTTACCAATTGCGATAATACCCTATAGGATGAAAAACTGTAATGGTCACTGAAGCTATTGATAAACTGAATTTTGGTTGGTTTCCATATGGGCTATTTTTAATCAAATGTCCAACTTTGACCAAACTTCATTTAATTATGCCCCTTTAAATGAATAAGACCCTATAGATTTTTAGGTCAAAGGTCAGTGGTACAGTGCCTATAAATAGACTGAAGTTTCTGGAAAGTTTTGATAAAATATTTTGAGCCATAAATAAGATGTTTACCAATTCTGTTTTGATAATGCCCAAATAAGGTAATGAAGATCCCTATGACTTTGTGACCAGTAGGTCAAAGGTCAAGATCACACCAGCAATTCATAAAGATTGCAACTCTGCTTTTAAATTCATAGTGCTTTTGTAGATAGAAATAAACTATTAACAACACAAAAAAATAGTGAAATAAGATTATAGTTAAATCAAATGAAAATTGCAAGTTGGCTCTTTTAAAAGAACCATTGTCCCTCACAATAAAATATTGACTCAAAGTTAATCAAAGCTAAATTTTTTATTTATAATATGTTACAGGTTTTTTTATTCTTTTTCAGTCCTGTTCCAGATTACCTGAAGTGTACAGTTGAAACAGTTATGAAAGTTCATAATTCAGAAAAAGAGGGCGATGTTTTGGCCTTCCTGACTGGTCAGGTAATAGAAATGATAAAACTCCATTGAAAAATTGTATGTATTGTTGAGCCATCACTTTTTTTCTCTTTTTTTGTGTTTTTGTCCCCTACGTAATGCGTTTCGGGGGCCATGGAAATGCCAGGCTTCAGTCTGTCTGTCTGTCCGTCCGGCATTGTTAGTGCTCTCACAGGTACAATTCTTGCCAGATTTTATAAAACTTATACTATAGGTTAATATCAGCAATATCTCGGACAAGTTCTATAATGGTGGCCTATCGACTTTTTTGGAAAGAGTTATGCCCCTTGGAAATATTAAATATATGGAAAATTGCCTTGTTAGCCCTCTCTCGGGAAAAATTCTTGCCAGATTTTTATAAAACTTATACTATAGGTTAATACCAGCAATATATCAGACAAGTTATATAATGGTGGACTATTGCCTTTTTTAAAAAGAGTTATGACCCTTGGAAATATTAAATTTATGGAAAATGGCCTTGTTAGCGATCTCACAGGTACAATTTTTAGCTCACCTGGCCCAAAAATTGTTAGGGTATCTAGTTTAAAAAATTTGATCGATGACCCTGCCTTCCAACCATCATGGCCAACTTGGTTAAAAATAGAACATAGGGGTAAAATGCAGTTTTTGGTTTATATCTCTGAAACTAAAGCATTTAGAGCAAATCTGACACGTGGCAAAAATGTTCATCAGATTTATATTTATATGCCCTGAAATTTTCAGACAAATCCGACAACCCGTTGTTGGGTTGCTGCCCCTGAGTTAGTAATTTTACAAAAATTTTGCAGTTTTTTGTTATTATCTTAGATATCATTATAATATCTAATATCTAATACTATTAATTATGATTTTAACCTTATTTTAAATGATTTCCAAAGCATCAGTAAATAAGGTGAGCGACACAGGCTCTTGAGAGCCTCTAGTTTTGAAAACCGTTATGAATAGAGAAAATCTGACAAAGCAAAAATGTTCAGAATGTTAAGCTCTACCATCTGTCAATTTAAGTCAATTTTGTCAGACGATTTCTTATAGGAGTTATTGCCCTTAAAAGACAAATTTTACCATTTTTTTTCATTCTTGCCTATCATCTTGAAAACTAACATAGAAAGTGAGAAACTTTGTATTGCAAAAATGATCAGCAAGACAAGTTCTACAAATAAGTCTAATATTTACATTGTATCATAGGTCAAATTTATTTGTTCAGTGTATGTTCAATGGTGTTAATATGTCCTTTGATTGAGTTAAGCTATTTCAGTTGATATTTTATAGTGTGTCTTTCTATGTTGTGATGTTACACTATTGTTTCAGAAAAAGGGTGACGGTTTGGTACAATTAAAACGTTTAAACCCGCTGCAGTTGTTTGCACCTGTCCTAAGTCAGGAATCTGATGTTCAGTAGTTATCGTTTGTTGATGTGGTTCATAAGTGATTCTCGTTTCTTGTTTTTTATATAGATTAGACCGTTGGTTTTCCCGTTTGAATGGTTTTACACTAGTAATTTTGGGGCCCTTTATAGCTTACTGTTCGGTGTGAGCCAAGGCTCCGTGTTGAAGACCGTACGGTGACCTATAATGGTTTACTTTTATAAATTTTGACTTGGAAGGAGAGTTGTCTCATTGGCACTCATACCACATCTTCTTATATCTACTAACAATGTCAAAATCGTCAGCCTACTCTTTATGAGAGTTGTTGCCCTTTGATGATGATTTTTACAATATTTTGGGGGTTTTTGCCTTATTTCTTAAAAATTATAATAGATAGATAGAAACTTAAATAGGCAAAAATGATCAGCAAGACAAGATCTACGATTAAGACACTATAGAAGAAATCTTCCGATCTACTAACAAGTCACATTTTGTTGATAAAGGTAGTAGGCTGTCACACTTTATAGGAGATATAACCCAGCCCCTTAGATAATGATTTTTTTTACCCTCTTTTGTGTTCTGAGCAAAAACTAAAGAATATAGAAAGAAACTAAACAGACTAAATGATCAGCAATACAAGATCAACAAAACAGAGATTTTTCTTATGAATTCTATTCTTGTCTTCAATGTTGGAGAGTGTCCTTTTTTGAATATGCACATAGACCAAGGTGAGCGACACAGGCTCTTTTAAAGCCTCTAGTTTATAAAGCTTATAGTATACTCTAAGTAATGCCCTTGAAGGTCTGTTTGAAATATTTAGTATACAATAAAAAAAACTTTTTTATTTATAAATTAAACGACATTAAAGACAACAACACCCATCAATTACCGCATGGTGATTAATTTATTGTGGTCGACATGTTTCGCCAACAAGCGTGGCGTCTTCAGGACAATATTATACATGAAATCAAACAGTGAAGTACAAATTTTGCGGTTGTGTGGTTCGCCGAACAATAGAGGTTTATAAATTGTTTGAAAGAACAATAAAAAAAAGTGTTTTTTTTTTAATTATTGCCCCTGGATAGATGAAATATGTGCAACGTGGGGGACATTGAAACTCTGTTCTTTAATTTTGTTTGTAATAAAAATTTTCATCATATCAATGAATTTGACTACTTAAGAAAACACACTTCTTAATGTTCATTAAAATTCTGAATGTTCTCTAAAATTAAGTGCTCATTGAAATGATGTATGATTTTCAAGATTTTGTTTGCCAATGCACTTAAATATGACAAATAAATATATCTGTAAATTATAATTCAATTTTATTAAACAGGATGAAGTTGAAGCAGTTGTGAGGATGCTTATGTAAGTAATTTATCTCAAGTTCTCAGAAATATGCAAGTTGAGTAGAAATCCATATACTGTTAATTCAGAAATTATTGCGTGCATTTATTAATGCAATTTTTGAAGACTGAACTAAAATGCGAGATTAAGTTTTGTGATTTCAGGAAAAGCTTCATACAGATAAACGTATCAGATATCAGAATACAAGTTCTTATTATTGCGATACTCACTCAGACACATTACTGGCATCTATAAAAACCTCGCAATAATTTCTGAATTTATAGTACTGTGGATTCATTTATTTTCGTGGGTACCAATTTTCGTGGATTGAAGAAAACTTGCATATTCGTGGATATTTAATTTCGTGGTTTTGACAAAATCTGCATATATTCCTTTAGAAAATTTGTAAATCGTTGAACATTTAAATTCGTGGTTCCCCTGTACCCACGAAATCCACGCAAATTGATATCCAATGAATATTAATGAATCCACAGTAATACTAAATGGCAATTTGGATACACCAACTTCAACAAAGTGATAGCCAACACAGATAATATAGGGTTTTTGTACCTTAATGAGGATTGCTATGTACCTTTTAAAAATTTTGTGATTGTAATTGGTATTGATCAGTGAATGGGCTGTTCATCCCTGTTTATATTATCTGATTATACGAGAAATATGTTGCCTTTGGAATAATTTTGTATTTTATAGCTGTGATGGTTGATGCTTGTTTGCCCACATTTTACACATCCATGACTTTGGGTTACCAAGGGACATATTTTAGATAGATCTAAACAGTATTTTTTCAATTTTCACTTCAAATTAATCTATCTTATTGCAGAGATGAGGCAAAGAAGATACCCAGAGATGGACATAAGATGAAAGTTTTACCTATGTATGGTACATTGCCATCCTCAGAACAGGTTTGTATTATAATAATTACCAGTGAATTAAAAACCTGGAAAAAAAAACTTATGGGTTTGGCTTTTTAAAGATGAAAATAACACTTAAAAAATGAGTGTGACTGACACACTTTTTTGGATTATCCTTCATCAGGAACTCTCAAACCTAAAAAGCCAATGATTCATAAATACTGGAATATTTAATGAGCTATATACTAAAAGGCATCTTAAATAAAATAATAGCCAAAGGTCTATTTTGCCTGAAATAACTGAAGTAGCTTCTAAGACTAAATTTATGTGTTTTATTAAACAAAAATCTCTGATCCCATATTCAGGTGCCAAATTCAAAAAGAAAGCAAATACATATTAAGTTTTCAACATAGATTTTGTTACCACCATCATTTTTATTCAACCTAAATTATTGTATTTATCACAATCATACTGTAGAAATTGAGAACATTACAATTTTGTGTGTATTTTCGCTGAGTGTGTGGTAGTTCCCATACATTGAGTGTTAATCGTATTTTCGCTGTGTGTGTGGTAGTTCCCATACATGGAGTGTTAATTGAAATTGAAGACTGTTAAGAAATGAAAAATGAATTCTGAGTATTTGACATAATTTTGTGAGATATAATTGTTTTTGTTGTGTAGATGCTCACTTTAGAACATGCAACAAATCATACACATAAAATATTAGTGCTGAATTGTAAATAACATTTTGTAGATGAAAGTATTTGAGAGAACTTCTAGAAATATAAGGAAGATAGTGATCGCTACAAATATAGCTGAAGCTTCTATTACAATTAATGGTATTGTATATAGTAAGTATATTGGTACTCTGGGTTTTTTATACGGTGGAACCTTTGTATTCAGAATATCAATAAGACTGCAGATTAGACATGTGTTTGTTTTAACACAGGATAAATTACAGAAGAATTTTTATTTATGTCCTGATATATGTGTGAGAGTTCACATCTGATAGGTTTTCAGTTTATATAGAGGTTTCAATCACTACTAATACATTTAATCAACAAGTGTTTTTATAAGCCCGTTTACGGGACGTATTATGGTATACCTTTGTACGTCCGTCTGTCCGTCTGTCCGTCCGTCGTCAACATGTCGGACATTAACTCAAAAACGCTTTAACCAATTTGCTTAAAACTTTGGTTAATTGTTTATATCTATTGACGTGAGCTCCCTTTCGTTTTTTATAAATTTTAGATTTTACGTTTCCGAGTTATGGGGTTTTATTCATTAAAAAAAGGGGGATTTTCCAGTTTTCGGACAATAACTCAAGAATGCTTTCACCAACTTGCAAGAAATTTTGGTTAATTGTTTATATCTATTGACATGAGCTCCCTTTGGATTTTTATAAATTTTAGATTTTATGTTTCCAAGTTATGGGGTTTTATTCATAAAAAAAGGGGGATTTTCCAGTTTTCGGACCATAACTCAAAAATGCTTTCAGCAGTTATCATGAAACTTTGATGAATTGTTGATATCTATTGATGTAAGCTCCCTTTAGAATTTTATAAATTTTAGATTTTACATTTCCGAATTATGGGGTTTATTCATTAAAAAAGGGGGGATTTTCCAGTTTTCAGACAAAAACTCAAAAATGCTTTCAGCAATTCGTATGAAACTTTGGTGAAGTGTTTATATCTATTGATGTAAGCTCCCTTTAGAATTTTATAAATTTTATTTGTTTATAGTCGGACAACAGATTTACTAAGTATTGTGCAACACCACAGTGTATTGCACAACAGCAAGAAATCTTTAATTGAATATAAATTCAATTCATATAACCAACTTCAAGTTCTTTGACTACATTTATTCAGAAACCTATAATAGATGTATGTCAAATATTTAGTTACAATCCAAATTCAGACCTGTATCAAGCTTGAATATTGTGTCCATTTTTGCCCCAACTGTTCAGGGTTAGACCTCTGCGGGCGTATCCAGCTGCGCTCAGCGAAGCAGTTTATTTAGACTATGAAATACTTCACCACTCATATTTGTCATTTCACACCTCAAAACTCCTTTTCAAATACGCTTTAAGCTGTACATGTAGATTTCATAAAAAAAGGGGGAAATTCTCTCTGAGTTCACTTTCACTTACAGTATTTTCTTTCTTGTTATAGCTGAATTGAAGATTTCAATTGAAATATTTGTTTTAAGTGTCAGAAAATGTTGTGAGTGAGCATTTATTATAAGAAAAAACAGAGGCTGAATGTTGGAGGATTTTAGTCGTTGCTTAGGTATCAATACAATTTTAGTCAGTACAGACATCATTGCCAGTTTCAATTCAGTGTTGATTTGGAAGGAACTTATTTCCTCATACTTATCTGTAAGATATGTGTAGATCAAGTGCATATAAAAATAAGAAGATGTGGTAGGATTGCCAATAAGGCAAAACTCCAGCACATATCTTAATGGAAGCTCAAACCACTGTTGAACTGGTTCTAGGCTATGATGATTTTAAATCTTGAAATTGACTGTTACATTTATTTTTGATAAAAATGCTCTTTTAAAATGTTTAACTTAATTTACGTGAAAGTGCAAATTTAACTTATTGTTTTTGATATTGATCCCTGACTTAAGATTGATTGATTGATAGGTGTTTAACCCCACTTTCAGCACTACTTGCTTTTTAGTGGGGGTTATTTATTTTTTTTCGGTGGAGGAAGCGGAGTGCCCAGAGAAAACCTGGACCTTTAGTAGGAAAACTGACAATCCTAGTCAATTAAGATTGGAGTCACACACACCTGCCATATGCAGGATTTGAACTCACAAACTAAGTGTTGACAAGCTAGTGATACAGTAGTTGAACTACTTAGACAACTCGGCCACCAAGGCCCCCTTCACTTTAGGAACATACAATACAGATTTTGCTTATGTTAAGCTGTTGCACCAAAGTCCCAGGTTAAGGATGTCTTGAGTGGTATGAAACAGTTTACACCCCCCCACCACCACCACCACATTCTTTATGTGGCTGTCCCATGTCATTAGCCTGTATTCAAGTGGTTGATCTTGGTTGCTGTCTCTCATAATTACTCTTTTTAATGTATGCTTAATTCAGGCTGTTAATTATGTCACATTGCCAATGCAATAATATTTTGTTCAGGCTTTCAAACTATGTCACATTGTGTTAGCCTGGGGCCTATTATAGTTTAAGGTATGGGTTTTTCCTCATTTTTAAAGGCTGTATGGTTACTTGCAGTTGTAACCATCCTTGTCCTTTGAACCTTAATGACTAGTTGTCTCATTTGGGTATCATTTCACATCTCATACTTGATCAAAGAAAGACAACTCAAATCTCAAAAATGAGCAGATGCCCCTTTAAAGAAGTATTTTATCATGTATTTTTTCAAACAGCAAATTAAATTAAAGATGCTAGATTACTTCTGTGGAAATCTCTACTAAAACTTTAAAAACTATGTAATGATATTAGGTGTTTTTTCAGACTTTACTTATGCTTCTCAATAATCTGTAAGTTTGTTTTCAGTATTTTTATATCAATTTGTAATTTTTCAGTAATTGATTGTGGTTTTGTGAAGATTAAAGCTTACAATCCAACAACAGGAATAGGTAACAGTTTACTAATACACAAGATATAATATTTTGAATTATTATTACTCAATTTATTTACTGGATTTCTTGCAGTGGTTAAATTTTTTATGTTGAATTCTACCCCTTGAATAGATAGATGCATTTGTTTACCAGAAAATATTGGAAGGAAAGGAAAAATATTTTTTTGAATGAATATAAATTAATTCTCATAATTTCACATATTTTTCATGTAAAAATGCAGTACTTACGGACACATAAACCAACCAGATTAAGCAACACAAAACATTTTCTTGAAGTAGTCATCCCTTGAATTGATAAGGATTGCAATCAGATATGGAGATGTAATAGTGCATGGCAAACAAACACTTTATGAACACTTATGGAAAACAGATTAATATAATAAGCAAAGTATTTATTTGTATGTGGGAAATATTTAGTTGCACATTTAGTTACACATAGTTATAAAGTAACATAAGACACTTTTTGCACATTTCATGATTGTTTTGAAAACATATTTAATTGGTAATGTTGGTGCATGTATACCTGTATGTGAATTTAAAACAAAGTGGTTGACTAATTAATAAAAGTTTGTGTGTGTTTTTTTTAGAATCTCTTGTAATTATCCCAGTATCCCAGGCTTCTGCCAACCAGAGGGCTGGTAGAGCAGGTAGAGTCAGAGCTGGCAAGGCTTATAGGCTTTATACAGGTAAGCTATATCTAATAAAACTCAGAGCTTGCAAAGCTTATAGGCATTATGCAGGTAAGCTTTAGCTAATTAGAAACCTGGGAGATGGCTATTATTTTGGTAACAAGGCCATATATGATATTAAGAACACACACACACACAAACAGTACAGATCAACCTGGCGGATGAATAATACACAAACAGTACAGATCAACCTGGCGGCTGAGTAATTCTTGAAAACAACACATTCACACAGAGAAATTAGCAGAAAATAATCTTTCCTATTTCTACTGTTGCCATGTTGGGATTGTGGTAACTGCAGTTACCACGATCTGTTTAACACAATTGCAGCATTAAATGCTTTATGATGTTAAAAGTTTCTTTACTCCTGTCATTGATCTTTTCTACAAAGGTACTTATTGTTAGATATTCAACTGATTTTTATTTTTCAGAGGAGAGTTTCCAGAAGTTACCTCTAGCTACGGTACCAGAGATGCAAAGATCAGACCTGGCACCAGTTGTTTTGCAGCTGAAGGCACTAGGAATCATTAATATCATCAAGTTTCATTTTCTGTCTGTAAGGAAATTATGTGTATTCAATGAACTTTATTATATTATTCCATGGATTTTTTCTGAGTAAAGTGATGAACTATCAGTTTAAGATTCTTATGAATAATACTCACTTTTTATATGCATATTCTAAACTTCATTCTTTGAATGCATTGTACACAATGGAGAGGGTGTAATTTTTGGGCCAAATATTAAGTCATAAAATTAACTTTACTTAATTTGCAAAATAAAAAGTTGAATTTGTAGACTTTGATGAAACATTGCAGTTTTGGTTCAAATTATACCCATTTCATTAGTTTTAAAACCATAAGATTTACATTCATTATGAAAAAAAGTAAAATTATGCAATGTTGTGACAATTTGATGCCTAAATGCTTAGGACTGTTCAATTAAAACATACATGGTACACAGGGAGGGCATGTTGAAAATATGTTAACCACCTTAGTCATCATAGAAGCAATTTTAGTGACCATCGTAGATTTTTTCACACCCACTCGTTGTTGCTTCCCCTAGGTTTGCGTGTATGTTTTTTATGGAACATTCCTTAGCAATAATGTAGAGAACAAAAGTTATCTATTCACAGTCAAAAAGTGATGTTGGGTGACGCATGAGGTATATTTTAACTATGCCATATTTTTTATGCAAATCTGAAATACTCTTCCTTGAGACACAGTAAATTTTTGTCAACAAGGCATCACTAATATTTACATTATGGGAAAGCTCTTCATCCAAAGTTTAGAATAATTGATATATGCAGCTCCTTGTTGAAGCATGTTTATATAGGACCAAGAGCAAAGACTGGTATACTCATAGATAGCATATTGTAGTAGGATAGATTGATAATTTCTTGCTAGGGACTTAGTTTATTGTTATTGTGTGAAGTACCATATTAAAGACAAGGCTCAGTGTATCAGCCAGTTACAAAGCAGAGCTGATAAATGTAAAAACATGTTCTCCCCTTAATTTTTACTTGGAATATTATTGGTTAATTCTATAAATACCAGCCAGCCATCAGTGGAAAATGTCTTAAGAAATAAATTTGGTGATGTTGATGACCATTTTGATCACATTCAAAGTTTTTATGATAAAAATGTTTGAAGTAAATATTTAACTCTTTAAAAGTGACATTTTTGGACTGTTAAAAAGTTGGAAGTTTTGGTAAATAATTTTTTCTAAGAGTCCACACAATGATAAAACTGTTTAACTAGTTTGATAAAATGATTAATTTACCATTTTATTATAGCCACCACCTGCACAGAATATGGTCAGAGGTCTGGAGTTATTATATGCATTAGATGGTAAGGTTTATTACTATCTATAGGGAAAGGCAGATATTGGATGTATGTGCAGGAGATAAATCTTATAACAGAGTTCTATATACAAAAGGAATGGTTTTATTGTTTTTCTTCATCTAAATGTTTATTGGTGGTCTTTTAACAAATGAGATTATACAAGATCAAGCTGGTCATACTATCACTATCAAATCCTTTTTCAACCATTTCTGGTAGTTTAGCTTTTTCAGGATATAAAACTATAAAACCCAACAATTTAAAGAAAGAAAATTTATAATAGAATTTGAACATGTATGTTTAATACCATCTTCTTGCATGGCCTTTGGTAGTTTTGGTTTTCTTTGAAAGCTCTCTTTTATTTGATGCTTCAAATACCTTTTATACATTTTTAACTTTTAAAATTTTGAACATCAGCATACCTAAAAAGTTTCATGCAGCGTAATTGATACCTATTTTTATGCCCCAACTACAATAGTAAAGGGGCATTATGTTTTTCAGCCTGTACGTCCGTTCGTTCGTCTGTCCCACTTCAGGTTAATTTTTTGGGTCACGGTAATTTTTGATGAAGTTGAAGTCCAATCAACTTGAAACTTAGTACACATGTTCCCTATGATATCATCTTTCTAATTTTAATGCCAATTTAGAGTTTTGACCCCCAATTTCACAGCCCACTGAACATAGAAAATGATAGTGCGATTGGGGTATCCATGTACTATGGACACATTCTTGTTACACATTTTTTTTACTTCATTACTGTGTAAATCAACAGTGTGTGTACCAATGTTCTTTCAGCTGGTCAATTCTATTTTACTTTCAATTCAGAGTTGTCTGAAAAATTGTTGGGAATTGAAACCCAAATAGTCCAATAAAATACAGGTAATCTATGGTAAAGTCAGTTGATTCAATCTGTTTACCCGAGCAATTGCAGTTTTAACAGGGATGATTGTTGTTTTTTATAAGATCTAAATGGATTTACTGGCAATAAATTAGTTAACACATGAATGGCAAATAATTTAATATGCATGAAAAAGCACTTGTTCATGAAACATTCTGTTAATTTCCACTTAATTCTGTTCACAGTATTGGGATAAAGTAAGGAAAGTATGTTGGAATTTTTAAAACTTTAGTTGTTTTATTAAATTGAGCATAATTATTTTGCATGCAATGTTTTGCATAATACATGAAAACTTCATCCTTTTTTTAATCAAATATTTGTATTCTTTGTGCAAATCATTTGATACAATTTATTTTAAAACCCTCAAATAAAATATAATGAGAAAAAAAATATACCAAGTGAGAGTTCTTTGGAAATACATGGGTAGTAATTGTTTAATTGTTGCACATTTTCCTTTACTTCAAATTGTATTGAGATATATGAACTTTTTGTTTTGGCATTGTTAAAATGATTCAGTTCATGTTTGTATTTAGATTTTTTTTTGGAGAGGTCTAATTGTTGGTATTGTTTATATATCTTCAGAAGATCTTTCTTCTTTCATGGCAAAAAATTACAGATTTTACTTTAAAAAGTACAATTATCAACCACAAGATGTGGTCAAGTTATATTTTCACTGATAACAATTGTCTCCTGTTAAGCTTTGTGCTGTTGAAAAACAATTGTGTATCGTACTTTAGTTTATTTATTTGTTGCTTTCAGTTCATGTTTTGAGATACTGTTATGTATTTATAAACATGTTCTAGAGTTTCTTCCTAATAAAGAAATACCTGTATAAATTTTCTGGTGCTTTGATATTAAATATTAATGGCTTTTTATAACATGTACTTATATAAACATTTCACCAGAAAATCTTACATTTAAGTAGACCATGTTGAACTATTGAATGGTGTGTTTCCAGAGATTACTTTCTCCTTCCTTCCTTTACAGCTATAGATGAAGACTGTAACTTGACCTCTCCACTGGGTTTACAAATGGCAGAATTTCCACTCACACCAATGTTTTCTAAAATGTTGCTTGAGTCTGGTAAGTTAATAGACTACACATCACATATTCTTCTGTCACCCGCAGTTGAATTCAAGTTATATTGATATGTATAAAGGTGCATTGACCATAGTTATAGAATAACTAATTGAAGAATTAAAATGTAGAAAAAATATTCCATGAGTGACCGAACAACAAATTAATTAACGAATGCGTGTAGCACATCAGTTAATTATCAGTGTTGTTCTGTCACGTGTTGAATATTTTTTTTCTATATTTGAACTCTTCAATTAGTTATTCTTTTTATTACATTGAAAACTTGCTTTTTGATGGAATTAAAGTAGAAAATGTAAGGAACTATATCTTTTTCTACCCATTCACAATTTGTTTAATGTGACGTCATCGACAACGTCGTGACAACACCTATTGTTGTATGACGTCAGAGGAGTGAAATAACCGAGTTTTTTTCACATGTGAAATTATTGTTTTTTATTTCACTGGGAAATCATGGCAGTTCATTGCAACCAATGTAATAATTGATTTTATTTCTAAATAGGTGTCTGATAATTCAAAATTTTTGTTCACATTTATTTTTATGATTGTTGAACAATGTACACAAATGTGAGATTTTCGGAAATACTGCATACCAATTATGCTTTCAAAACTCATACTGCATGTTTTTGTTTTTGCAAAATTCTGTCGCAACTTTCACAATAATAAAAACATCTAAAAGATATCTTTAGTTTTCAGTAGCTCTATCTAACCCACATCTGGATTTCCAGGCACCTAAATAGACTATTTGACAAATATTTCGGTGCATGTGGACATGATTTTAATTTTTGCTATATTATTATATAAAACTACTAGTTGTTGAACTAATACTGTTTGAATCTGAACAATTTTTTTTTACAATACAAAATTTGAACAAAATAATATTATTTATGTAATCAGTATTTGCATAATTTTTGGCTAGGTTGATCCAAAACTGGCTTATAGTATGGTGGTGTCAGGTGGGTGTGGGTGGGCAGGCGTTTTTTAGGGAAAAGTGGGTGCCTAATTTGTGTAGTAAAATTCTCCTACAATTTTCCATCCAGATCCCTGAAACTTCACAGGAAGATTTCACACATGTTGAAGTTATAATGAAATTGTTTGAGGATTTTGTTCTCATTTTTCCAGACTTGGAAACTCAGTCTTTTTTCAGCAAAATTTATGAAAGAGTGTACAAGTTTTCTGTAATCCACTCATCCTACAGCAATAAACCCAGATCCCTGAAACTTCAAAGGAAGATTGCACATACATTGAAGTAATGCACTTGCTATTGGTGGAATTGTTTGAGGAATTTTTACTTTTTATATTTTTTATACGACCAAATTTTTGCGGTCGTATATTGGTATGACGTCTGCGTCGTAGTCGTTGTCGAAATTTTACCTTAATGTTCAATACCACAAAAGGAAGGTTGGGATTGATTTTGGGGGTTATGGTACCAACAGTTAAGGAATTAGGGGCCAAAAAGGGGCCAAAAATAAGCATTTTTGTAACTTCCAGACAATAACTTGTGTGTTAGTGTATGGATCTCTCTGACATTGTACCACAAGGTTCCATATCACAAAGGGAATGCTGGGATTGATTTTGGGGGTTATTGCCTCAACTTTTTAGGAATTAGGGGCCAAAAAAGGGGCAAAAAACAAGCATTTCTCTAGTTTCATGACAATAACTTGTGTGTAAGTGTATGGATCTTTCTGAAATTGTACTACAAGGTTCCATATCACAAAGGGAAAGCTGGAATTAAATTTGGGGGTAATTGCCCAAAACGTTTAGGAATTAGGGGCCAAAAAGGGGCCAAAAATAAGCATTTTTCTAGTTTCCAGACAATAACTTGTGTTCAAGTGTATGCATCTCTCTGAAATTGTACTGCAAGGTACCATACCACAAAGGGAAGGCTGGGATTGAGTTTGGGGGTGATGAATCATAAGGGGGTTCAAAAAATTGGGGGGGTGGATTTTTTTTTTCTATTTTAAGACTTTTATGATGTATTTGAATTGGTAATTATGGTTGCAAACTCCATTGGAAATTTGAATTGAGATTATGACCATATCTTGAGGGAAAGATTTTTTTTTTTGGAAAAGGGGGTGGGGGGGAGGTGAAAAAAAAATTAGGAGGGGGGAGGGGGGTAAAAAGGAAATTGTGGGGGCAATTTCTTTTTTCATTTCAGTATAAATTCAAATCATATAACCAATTCTAAGTTCTTTGACTACAGTTATTCGGTGTCAAAAACCTATTATGTGTCAAATATTTAATCACAATCTAAATTCAGACCTGTATCAAGCGCGAATATTGTGTCCATTTTTGCCCCAACTGTTCAGGGTTGGACCTCTGCGGTCGTTTTCAGCTGCGCTCAGCGAAGCATTTTATTAATATTTAATGTTCAGTATAGAGCATTCTCCATTGTTTAAAAACATTCTTAGCAACCCAGCCAATTGAGTGATCTATTTTTTGTACAATATATATATTCTTTTCCACTTTTCAAGTCTAAAATACATATTTCCCACTTTTAAGTACTGCTATCAGTTTTGTTATTCATCAAGTACAGGAAGTTCAATAGTTTTATCTTGTAAAACTCTTAAAGAAAGAGGTAAAAACAGTAATTAGGCATCCCATTATTGAAACTATGATGATTTTCTAATTATCCTGTTAAATGTACCTTGACTAGGGTTAGACTTTAAAAGGAAGAAGCCAAGGTCATTTTGAAATTGTTGTTGACAGAATACATGTTACCTCAAGAAAATACTTTTGATCGATATTTTAACAATATACTTGACAGGTGATCAGAGAGATCTTCAAAAACATTACTTATCCATTTTATTTTTATTTCCATTACTTGAAACTTGCACTTGCTCAGCCATGTATAAAAGAGAGCAATACGTGTGGGAGACTTCTGTAGTGTAAACAGTCTACAAAATACCACACATAAAACAAAAAACTAAGGTTAATGTCAAGGTCCTCCCTGAAGGGTAAGAAGATCCTGCTTCACATGTGGTACCCCTTGTGTGGCTCATGTCAAGTAAAAATTTGGTAATAAGAAAAGAGGACAGAATTGTGGCTATGACAGTTGGAAATATCCGTAGTCAGTGTAAAAATCTCCGGAAAAATACCTTAAAAATTTTTTTTTTTTTAAATCTTTATTAACAATTCAAATATTAATATTTTTGGCAATAGATAAATTGTCATTTGATTTAAAATGAAAAAATGTGAATATAAAATTTCAGCTTTCAAGCATTACGACAGAATATTTTTGGTTCATTCAGTTCATGTTATAATCTGTATTTTCTCTCCCAGAGGTTCACACGCATGAAAAAAGGTTTATGCATGGGCTAACTAAGACTGTTTGTTTAAGTGATTTCTTGTTTTATATTTTCAGGTAATTTTGGTTGTTCAGAAGAAGCAATAACAGTGGCTGCCATGACACAAATACAAAATGTCTTTGTTACTCCCTCTGGCAATAAATCTTCTGCTGTAAGTCAATGGTTTTCAAGTCCAAATTGATAAAAAGTTTGTCTGGCCCATTGAATGTTATTCTTAAATTTAAAAATTGAATAAATGATGAATCAGGGGTTAACCTTCGTAGTATCAGAGCTAAATAAGAATTCTGTGATGTAAAGTTTGATGTCAGGGATAGATTTTGATTACTTGATCATACATGAGATTTGTATATCTTATGAAGAATGTTCCAGCCATCTTAGTTTATATCATTTACCAAAATCACAAAGCTTTATGTTACAGTAATGCTTAAAGTAACAGGTTAAATTCTAAATAAGTGTATTTTTAGTGTGGATCTACATGTCAAATTATACAATTAATACACATATAAAATCATTGCAGTTTATGCTTCGCTAATTTAGCACATGCTTACTTAATTCAGGTTACATAAGCTCTGGAATTATTATAAAAGTTGTCCTTCATCTTAACACCTTGCAAAAGAATCCCAGGGTAGAGATTTATTATAGGATGAAACACATTTTTTAAACACAGTGTAAACTGAACAGATAACCTGAAATAACACAAACTGAATAAAAGTCCTAGGGTTAGGAAAGTAGTTTCCGCAACATGTTCAATTGAAGTGTTGACCAAGGATACAAATTCTAACAGTCCAATCATATTCAAGTATTTGTAGATATGCAAATCATAATAAAAAAATAACGATAGCATGTTTTAAATTTCCTTTGTAGGCCAGGTCAAGAAGGAAATTTGCCGTAGAAGAGGGTGACCATGTGACCTTAATTAATGTGTTTAATTCATTCATCAAGGTAAATAATGGCGTTTGTTTATTTGATTTTACATGAAGCTTCTCTTTACAATTTTACATGAAGCTCCACCTTACAATTTTACATAAAGCTCCTCTTTACAATTTTACATGAAGCTCCTCTTTACATTGTAAATGTATGACAAATGATACATTTCTCAATTATTTGCTGTTTAATTTTGGTGAATTTGTGGTTTTTCAAATATTCTGTAACATAGGAGTTTTCTTTTACATTTTTAAACAATTGCTGTGATTTTGAGAAGAAAATACCATATAGGGGCTTCAAAAGAATTACATAAACTCCAAGCAATGGAAGTAATATAAACCACCCTATATCTCTACCTTCTATCTGTCTTAAAAATCTGGTTAGACATTTTTTCAACTTCTTTGACTATTTTATAACATGGATCACTGCTTTTTTTCTGGTTGGCAATGCACTAGTGGTTTATACTTCAACTAAATTTAAAATGTATGTGGGAGGGTAGGAAGGGACTTTCAAAATATCCCTACAACCAAGAACCATTTTTTAGATAATTTTGCATAATGGTAATAGACACATACTGAAAAAAGACCTTGACCCACATTCAATAATTAAACTTTCCTTCCTACCCTCCCACATACATTTTACAGATAGTAGGAGGGCACAATGTTTTCTAGTCTGTGTCAATCCCATCTTGTGTCTGTTCTGCCGTTCCTTATAAAGTTTAAGAGTATGGTAAAGGTAGCTTTCCATTCAGTTCTCGTCACAACAACTAGAAACCTAGTACACATAATGATGTAATGATATGAAATTTTATAATTATATACCAAATTAAGGTTTTGACACCAATTTCACGGTTCATTAAACATTGAGATGTGATGGAGTTGAATCAGTTCATTCTCAGGTTGAATTTTTATGGTTACTGTAGTTTACAATGAAATTGTGGTCTCATCAACTTGAAACATAGTACAAATGTTCATAATGATGTAAACTTCTAAAACTATATGCAAAAGTACTGTTTTGACCCCAATTTTACAGTTCACAGAACATTGAAATATAGTGTGAACTGGGCATGGTATCCTATTGACACATATTCCTGATAGATATTTGTTTGGGAGTAAATTTAATATTGCTCAAGTTCTCAAGAACTTAGAACACCTGATATTTTTAAAACAGCTCTTGATGAGATTAGAATAGAATTTACCACTTAAATATGGAAAGACTCATCAAAATAAAAATATGTGGTTTGATTGCCAATGAGGCAATAGGTCACCATACAGCCTTCAACAATCAGCAAAACCCATACTGTATAGCAAGATGGTTATGTAACATTTATCAAATAACTGATAATTATTTCCCACTGGTGTCACATGCTACTGTTTACAATTTAGTTTTTTGAAGCTTTGCATATTGTTGACACAAATAGTAAATATGTGCATTTGTTTCTATGAGACAGTTTAAAATTCCTATCTGATTACTAGACTTTATAACAGATATTTTTCATCAGAAAGATTTAACATAAATAAATATAGTATGATTGCATGTCATTAGTGCTTTTTTCAGTTTTTACACCACCTCAATATGATAACCAATATTTTACAAGGCTTTAATTTTATTCTGATTTTATAAAGTGCAATGCTAAAATATAGTAGATGTTGAAACTAAAATTGCTCAGATGAAACTGGGGAAAGTGCATAGACAATGTTTCCTGAAGTATGCTGTTTTAAGTAAGCACATAAGCAGAGTTGACAGAGGCCTATTCATGCTGGGATGTAGCTGGTTTGGATCCCCCAAATTAGAAAAATATATTTTTTGATGTAGAAAAACATTTAAAAAATCAATAGGGTCATACTACCTTTGACCTCAAAATCTTGTATCCACCCCAATTGATTTCAATTAATACCTTACTTGTGTGTGTTTTAATAGTTCTCGATAAAATATGAATTCTACAGAGTTACAATAAAACTGGTTAACAAGTGTATTATATTGTTTGTAATATTGTTTAAAATATTTACCTACACTATAGAGGTAATTTTATAGCAGGTCTTCAGCAAGCATCATGATGAAGAACAGCAAAAAAACTGTGCTTCATTTAATATATTGTTTCATTGCATTTCATGAGATCTTTCTCTCATATACATGAGGGTCTGGATGGGTATATCTTCATTTCTGTATTCTTTAATTTTCTTGGCCATTTCTCTCTTTTCCCTATTTTTTTTTACTGATCATTATCTATTCTTTATATTGAAGCATCCTGTTATAATATATTCTATATTTTTTGCCTATTTCTCTATTCCTTTTTTTGGGGGGCTCTTTAATTTTCTATTTTTTGCCTATTACTCTCTATTCTGTAAACCCCAGCCATACCCTCATGCATCCATCCCAATATCCTTACATTTTTTATTTGGTATTTGGAAACATTAAGTTCAAAATTGGTAGTAGGGCTGCATTTTATATTTAATCTTAGTATACAGTTTTTTGCCTCGCCTTCACAGAGTCAAAAAGCGAGACATAGGTATGCTGTTTCAGGTGTCGGCAGCGGCAGCGTCAACAATGTATTAGTTTGTGATTAGGTCTGGTTTATGGTGAACCACTAGTGGTAGGTCAATGATATTTTGTATGCAGTTGTATTAGCATTGGAACATCTCATTTCCATGGAGATTATTTGGCCTTCCCCCCTCAGTCATGGTTTTTTGACTTTGAAACTTTTACTAAGTTTACATTTATTAGTTTGTGATTAGGTCAGTTTATGGGGAACCACTAGTGTTAGGTCAATGATATTTGGTATGCAGTTGTATAAGCATTGGCATATCTCATTGCCATGGAGATTATTTGGCTCCACCCCCTCAGTCATGGTATATTGACTTTGAAACTTTTGCTTAGTTTACATGTATTAGTTTGTGATTAGGTCAGTTTATTTGGAACCACTAGTGGTATGTCAATGATATTTGGTATGCAGTTGAATAAGAATTGGCACATCTCATTTCCATGGAGATTATTTGGCCTTCCCCCCTCAGTCATGGTTTTTTGACTTTGAAACTTTTGCTAAGTTTACATTTATTAGTTTGTGATTAGGTCAGTTTATGGGGAACCACTAGTGTTAGGTCAATGATATTTGGTATGCAGTTGTATAAGCATTGGCATATCTCATTGCCATGGAGATTATTTGGCTCCGCCCCCTCAGTCATGGTCTATTGACTTTGAAACTTTTGCTTAGTTTACATGTATTAGTTTGTGATTAGGTCAGTTTATGGGGAACCACTAGTGGTATGTCAATGATATTTGGTATGCAGTTGAATAAGAATTGGCATATCTCATTTCCATGGAGATTATTTGGCTCCGCTCCCTCAGTCATGGTCTATTGACTTTGAAACTTTTGCTTAGTTTACATTTATTAGTTTGTGATTAGGTCAGTTAATGGTGAACAACTAGTGGTACGTCAATGATATTTGGTATGCAGTTGTATAAACATTGGCATATATCATTTCCATGGAGATTATTTGGCTCCACCCCCTCAAACTTTTGCTTAGTTTACATGTATTAGTTTGTGATTAGGTCAGTTTATGGGGAACCATTAATGGTAGGTCAATGATATTTGGTATGCAATTGTATAAGCATTGGCATATCTCATTTCCAGGGAGATTATTTGGCTCTGCTCCCTCAGTCATGGTCTATTGACTTTGGAACTTTTGCTTAGTTTACATGTATTAGTTTGTGATTAGGTCAGTTTATGGGGAACCACTAGTGTTAGGTCAATGATATTTGGTATGCAGTTGTATAAGCATTGGCATATCTCATTGCCATGGAGATTATTTGGCTCCGCCTCCTCAGTCATGGTCTATTGACTTTGAAACTTTTGCTTAGTTTACATGTATTAGTTTGTGATTAGGTCAGTTTATGGGGAACCACTAGTGGTATGTCAATGATATTTGGTATGCAGTTGAATAAGAATTGGCATATCTCATTTCCATGGAGATTATTTGGCTCTGCTCCCTCAGCCATGGTCTATTGACTTTTAAACTTTTGCTTAGTTTACATGTATTAGTTTGTGATTAGGCCAGTTTATGGGGAACCACTAATGGTAGGTCAATGATATTTGGTATGCAAATGTATAAGCATTGGCATATCTCATTTCCAGGGAGATTATTTGGCTCTGTTCCCTCATCCATGGTCTATTGACTTTGGAACTTTTGCTTAGTTTACATGTATTAGTTTGTGATTAGGTCAGTTTATGGGGAACCACTAGTGGTAGGTCAGTGATATTTGGTATGCAGTTGTATAAGCATTGGCATATCTCATTTTCATCATGGAGATTATTTAGCTTTGCCCCCTCAGGCAGGGTCTATTGACTTTGAACTTTTTGCTTAGTTTACATGTATTAGTTTGTGATTAGTTCAGTTTAAGATGAACCGCTAATGTTAAGTCAATGATATTTGGTATGCAAATTTATTGGCATTTGCAAGTTTTGTTTCCATGGAGATTATATAGCCCCACCCCCTCATCATGGTTCATTGACTTTGAAACTTTTACATAGTTTACAAGTTAATGTTTGTGTTTAGGTTTGTTTAAAGGGCTTATGATAAGTCAATGGTATTTGGTATTAGCATTGGCACATATCATTTCCATGGAGATTGTTTAACCATGTACCTTCAGTCATGTTTATTGACTTTGAATATTTGCATAACTTACATGTTAAAGTATTGCCATTTTAATTTCAACATTTGCATTATCAAAATTACAAAAAGGTGAGACATATCTCTGTGTTAACAGTTTATTATTAACTAAAGCATATACCATGTGGTAATGTCACAGACTTCAATATCATGTGAAAACCAGTATTCATTTTAAAGCATGTGGCACCATCAACACATGGTAAACAATAGGAAAAAATAATCAGTACAATAGATTATTCTCTTTAGTTATTTATTTATAATCATTCTATTTAGTTATTTATTGATAATCATTCTATTTAGATATTTTCTATTACAGTAATATAAAATTAAGGAGATGTGTTGTGATTGCTAATGAGACAACAATCCACTAGAGACCAAAGGACGAGGACGTAAACGACTTTAAGGCACTATATGACCTTCAACAATGAGAAAAATTCATACTGAGTTTTGATTTATATGTAATATGTTATATTTCTTCATATTTAAAGTGAATATAAGAATTGAATGTCTTTATTGTAATCTTAAAGAGATTAAAAAGGCAAGAAACATAGCACATTTTTAAGAAAAAAATGCATACATGCACATACAATGAATACCTTGCATTCATATGGTTTAAAACTTTCAATATAGGCATTCAATTTTTGAAATCGGTATAGGATTCTTAACGTGATTTGTATTTAGGACTGTGCTTGACTGGTACTCGTACTGTGGATTCAATTATTTTCGTGGATTGAGGAAAACTTGTATTTTCGTGGATATTTGATTTCAAGGTTTTGCCTATCTGTGCATACAAAGCCTATAGAAAATTTGTAATTAGTTGAACATTTAAATTTGTGGTTCACTTATATCCACGAAACCCAGGAATATTGGTATCAAACGAAAAAAAGAAATCCTCAGTACTTTGTTCAAGTTTTTAAATAGGATTTTACTCAAATCTGTAAAACCTGATGAAATATTAAACAATTTATAAATGTTCTTCAGTATAACAAGAGTTCCAGATGGTGCCATGAGTATTTCCTTAACTATAAAGGATTATGTAGAGCTGTAGAGATTAGACATCAGTTATCCAGAATCCTGAAAAAGTTTAATGTACCACTGGTCTCTTGTGGAGGTATGTGAAACATAGTGTATTGGTAAATATCATGAATTTCTTTCACAGGGTAAGAGTTATACATATTCATGGAATCTGTTTAGCTCTGTTAGCTGAGAAAACTAACAATGTACCTATATTTTTTTTAAGTATAAAATACTTACAAAATTCATCAGAATTGGTAGAAAAATCTGTCAATGGAAAGAGGAGAGCCCTATTTATATTAAGTTCAGAGATCAGAAGTTTGGCTTGGTTTCAGGATACAGAAGATAGTGATGAATTTGATGAGGATAAAAGAATTAATTACAAAAAATGACTTACTGCTTCTCAAGGTTAGAGGTCAATAAAATGTTACACTTTATTTTTTAGATATTTATAGTTTCACAATGAAAATCACTATGATCCCTCAGTATGTTTTCTTTCTGTTATATATAAGTAAATCTGTATATAAAGTTCACTCTTGGACCCAGAGCAAACTGACCTAAGAGATGTGATCGTTTAACTGAGGTTCAGAATGCATAGAGTGGGGCAATAATAGGGTGACCTGACAAGACAGATATTGCTTATATAGTAATGTTTGACTGTATTTCAAAGTATGAAAAAAGGAACCCAATGATCTTTTATTTTGCCCTCATATATCAATCAGATTGCAGGTGAGTATTTAATCTGTAGCTCTCTAGTTATCATTCATTTCCTAAAAATGCACAGATAGCTTTTTTTTCAAGAATCCGGAAATACATCAATTCGCTTTAGCTGTTGTGACATGAATGATAATTTTTTTGTGTAAACTTCAGGTGTTGCAGAAATTTGTTTTGACACAATAGATAATATTTCTGACAACAAATTTCTGCATCTTTTAATCAGTTGAGAAATAGACCTTAGGTCATATAGGGTGTATTCTTAATTTGAAAGTTTTGTAAATTGTATTAAATTCCAAAGATGTTCTTTTTCTTAGCACAAAAATATGTTATCTTCAAATTGAAGAAGTAGCAAATCAACAAGACAAGTTTTGTTTTTGCAGAAAGTAAGACACATAGCCAAAGTTAACCTTTTCTTGGTTCTTACAAGTGCATCTGTATTATCTGGAACGTACATGCAGATTCAAATGTAATACAGAATATTGTTGTCCTGATGTGAAATGATTACAGAATACCGTTGAGTTCACATTTTGATTAAAATTCTGTACATCAATACAGAGAATCTTGATCTATGTTTAATTTGGTTTTGATATCTGTTTGTTGCTGTTGATTTATTGATTGTTGCTTGTTTAATGTCCAGTGGCAAATATATCATTTATTTTCAGGATGAGAACAGATAATTAATTCTAATACAATAAATAAGTTTTGTAAAGTTGGTTGACCAGGATGAAAGTGTGGGAAATTTGGACTGCCACTGGAAATTAAAAGTCATGTTTGATTAAGACTTAGACCAAGCTTTTAACCAGATTTTGACTGCCTTTTTCCCTTAAAAAAACCTCAAATCTCTGAGATTTTTTTCCATGGAAATCGATAGCAGGTGATTTTTTAAATATTTTATGTAAGTTGTTGTCAGGTTCAGGGTTGGTTAGATATTAAAGGAAAATTAAAGTTGCATTTGTTAATATAAAATTAGAATAGATACTTGTGAACTTTCATATTCTTCCCTAAAGTACCAAACAATAAATTGAAACACTGAATAAACTTGAAATAGGAAACCAAATTATTTGTAGGAAACAAGTTAATTGTAATAAATGGCAATAATTTATTAATTTGTTCTGTAACTTCATCACTCATATGCAGATGATAGCCAGAGTTTAACAGTTTTAAATGAATTATTGAATTACAACATCATTTTGAGAAAATTATGTTTTGCAACAGTTTACAGTTGATAAATCTGGTTGACATTCATCAGAAACCCTGCAAGGTATCACTCAATGAAATCTGTCGTCAATTTCCCTATTAAAATAAACAAGAGTGTGGGTATTAGGTATAAATTAATTAGATATTATGTAAATGAAGTGCAGATGAAGGACAATTAACTCCAGTTGTTAAGTGTGAAATGTACATTAATTTTGCATTGTGTGAGTTGGCGGAGGCCCGAGTGATAAGGAAAGTTCAATGGAACATGGAATAAGAAAAGATTATAGATTGTATGATGGGTGATCTTGTTGTAAAAGGTCAATCGAAACTTCTAATGATGATTTTAGCTGTAGATTTATCTTTCAAATTAATTTCGGTGCAATACATTATATAACCGAGATTTCGTTGCCAGTTTTTAAGATGATATAGAAGAGGATGTTAGGTACATAAGATTTTCTGAGAAGATTGCATGCTAACATAAAGTTTTGTCCATTTTTTGTAGGACATTTGTGGATCACATTAAAAAAAAAACAATCTACTTGGTTGTGTTGACTTCTATATGTCTTCATGTTCTGTTTGTGTTGTAGGGTTGCTGTAAAATTGATGTATACCTTAAATCTTTTTCATCAATAATTAAAATTACAGATATTCCATGGCAAAAATAGTTGCATAGTATTTCCTTTCATTACGATGTAGTGAGTGTACAGTAAATTGAAATGTCTCTTTTGCTGCTATAATTTCTCCTAATGATAGTTTTTGACATTTATGATCACTATGATGGACGGCCATCACACACCTGTAATCCATTATTTATTAAAGGCATATTTACTACAGTAAGTTTTAAGTACTTTTTACTTAACATTCCTTATCTAATGAGAGGAATTTGTCTGTAGATATTACATCAATAATTCTGTAACATTTTTAAAAAGTTTTATGACCAGTGTAAATTATGATTAGATTAGATCATTGTGACCTACTTAATTAGTGTTACTTAAATAAGGGAAATGTATGTAACATGAATGTACTAACGCATTGTCCTGAGGTATAATAATTGATATTGTTTTTCCCAAAACCCATGAGTCTCCTTATGACTATACACTGTAGATATTTAACTAATATGATTGTTGATCAAGAAGAGATATCTGGTTTGACTCAATTTGATTTCATAGGGATTAATTTTCGTGGTTTCCAGTATGAAAAAGTAATATTCTTTGTAGGTTAAGATTTAATTGGATTTTAATTTTAATTTCAAAAACCAAACAAAAATTTCTGCTCTTACAGTACAATGTATATATAGTTAGACGAAACAGTATGTTATTGTAGGCCTGTGTATGGTATTTACCAATCATTACTTAGATATGAAGCTGTTATTCTCACATGTCTATATCAATATGCTTATAACTAGGATAAATACTCCTTCAACTAATATTTCATAACAAGTATAGTTAGAGGTATATAATTTTGCGTAAATAAAAATAGTCGTGGAGTTTGTGGAGTTCAATCTTTAGTTTTCTGTGTGGTCTGTTCTAGATTGTTGTTAGTGATTGTGTTGCACCTTTCATATCTTCTTCCTGTTTTATAACAAACTATGTACTTTTCTTCATAAAGGAATTAATCAAGATTTGGTTTGAAGAGAAAAAGTCTTTCCCCAATATAGATTAGCACAGGGCTTGGTGACTTCACGTATTTATTGTTAAAGTCAGACACTTCTGTGTGATGAAGGATTTGATTTCCAACTTGTTACGTTAGATATTTAAGAGAAAATGACAACATATGAATATAGAATCATTTTGGGAATTATACAATTTCTGTAAATGTGCAATTCATCAGCAGTGATAAAAAGGAATATACTGTTTGTAGAATTAATCTTTATTATGCCAGACTATATGATATAAACACTTCATGACATTTTTGGTTAATACCCACTGGTACATATAACAACTGTTAATGTAATTATTCTTGTGTGCTGAAATTAGACAAATAAATCTGACATGCAATAGAATTAATGAGAATTCAAATTATTGAAATGAATAAATAAATTGCAATACATCATTCAAGATTAAATAATATATATTGATATTGAAGTAGTATTAATGAGTCCAAGTGTAACAACCTCTTTATTAGATCATAGCAGAATAATCCCTGTAACTTTATGTACCTTTACTACCTCCCTGCAGGAGAGTAAATTGTTCTTCATGCTTGAGGGATTTTCTATGTGAAATGATGCGCCCAATTACTTTTCAATCAACTGAAACACTAATGCAATAGACATCTGTCAGTCATTCTTGTTTACATATCTTTTTTAAAATGAATTTAAAAGGATTGCTCTTCAAATAAATGTATTTAGAATGGACAATTGTTGTTTTCCAAGATCACAGTGTTTGAGTAATTATTAACTTAAGAACGGGTATTGAACTGCAGCTAGCAAAAGTACATTATTCAACTTTAACTTAATACTTATTTCAAACATTGAACAAATAATGTTTGTAACATTACTAAACCTTCCCCCTCCCCTCCCCCCCAATTAAAAATCAAAGTACTGAAGTACTGAACATCAGATGACTGCAAGTTCTTGTGGATGGTCACAAGCACTTGTCTCAGAAAAAAAAATCACATCTCTATACCTGAAAGTGAGATTAATGTACAGATATAATTTTTTTTTCTTAGACAAGTTCGTGCGTGGATGATAAATCAATGAAAGGAAATTCAACCTAACCGTAATAACTATGATATTGAAGTGATACAAATCAGTATACACTGGTTTGTTGTTATATATTATATTAATATTTGTATATTACAGTTACATGTATATATAATTTTCATCCATTTGTATATCATTCTACTCTGCTATATTAATAATAGTGCAGTGCAAGTGCATGGTGGACACTCTTCTGTAATAATTTGATTTTTCTAATAGATTGGATTGAGTAGCCATTCATATTTTCCCGCCAAACATTCAATCTCCCATGCAGAGTTATGGGTCCTAGAGAGAGTGAGGACCAATAACTCTGCATGGGAGATTGCAAACGTTCTTGAGATATTCTTCCTCATGCGTTAACACACATTTTCTGTACGTTTGCATAGATATTAAAGATTTTTTACTTATATATATATTTCTAACATTTTCATATTATTAATTTATGTTCTAAAAAAATTATTTTTAGGAGTATCCATTGAAAAAATGAATTTATAACAAGCGATAAGGAATGTTATTTTGCACTCGATAATGTCCGCATATTAATCATGTTTATAGATCGGTTACAATCCCAACACGAAAGTTATGTAATGGAAATCTAGGGGACAGCAATACATCGGAATGCCCTCACGGTCATCTGATGTAAAAAGAGATGTGCATTAGTAAGTCAACTGACAATAGTAAAACTTAATTTGACATCAGGTGGTCTCTGGAAGGGTTATAATCATCATCATAGAAACAGCAAGTGATTCAGTGGCATAGCTGCAACATAGCATTGTTAGTATATATATATATGCTTACAAATAATTTTAGCAATATTGTTTTTTTTTAATAAGAATTTAAAAAAAATTGTTGAGCTTCTGGGACTGCCATGTATGAAATATTTGTTGCATTTCTAGGGAACAACAAATAAGAGCTCCATGAAATTTGTTCATATCCATTGCTCTTCATCTTCCTCTTTACCAAACACTTAAAGTTGGGGTATCAATAGTAAGCAAACTTCCTCTTTACCAAACACTTAAAGTTGAGGTATCAATAGTAAGCAAACTTCCTCTTAACCAAACACTAAAAGTTGGGGTATCAATAGTTAGCAAACTTCCTCTTTACCAAACACTTAAAGTTAGGGTATCAATAGTAAGCAAACTTCCTCTTTACCAAACACTTAAAGTTGGGGTATCAATAGTTAGCAAACCTCCCCTTTACCAAACACTTAAAGTTGGAGTTTCAATAGTAAGCAAACTTCCTCTTTACCAAACATTTAAAGTTGGGGTATCAATAGTAAGCAAACTTCCTCTTTACCAAACACTTAAAGTTGGGGTATCAATAGTAAGCAAACTTCCTCTTTACCAAACACTAAAAGTTGGGGTATCAATAGTAAGCAAACTTCCTCTTTACCAAACACTTAAAGTTGGGATATCAATAGTAAGCAAACTTCCTCTTTTCCAAACACTTAAAGTTGGGGTATCAGTAGTAAGCAATAACTCACATTTCTACTCTTATGAAGCAGGTGTTTATTGCTCATCTGCAACACATTCTTCATCCCTCAAAACTTTTAGTTTGAAGTATTTATATGAAGTACTGTCATCTCCATTTTCATGTTTTATCTAAATTGATAATCCTAATTAACCAGCCTTTACCATATTTGCACAGTGAATAGAAAGATAGATTACATACTCATATGGTTGAATTCAAGGTACTTATCAAGTTAACATTTATGTAACATATAAAAAGTACTTGACCAAGTTAACATTTTAAAAATGTATCAATTAGACCATATGCTACAGTGTTTTTTTTTCTGTGTCATTTCCGTTTATTTGATCATGATGTATCAGTAATATAGTCCATTATCACCTCCCGACGGTGTTGACTTAGATGTGCAAAGTACAATGACCTAAATATTCCCATACTGAATTACATGTCTTACTATGTAAATGATAGTTGGTATTTCAGATCTTTAGTAGTTCTGCCTATGGTCTTTTTTTGAAAGCTAGAACAGTTTGATTTGATAAAACAAACTGCAATTTGATCAAAATTTTTGAATGAATTGCAAGGTGGAGAGAAACACTTATAATCAAGTCACAATAAGGCCAACGTTTTTTTATTATCTGTTTTACAAGATTTTTTTCAGCGAAATAAAAATAAAAGAATGGATTAGTTTTAATTATTTCTTCTTTTTATTTTGAATATAATTATCCCCTTCTTGCAATTACTTTTTTCTTGTTTTAATAATAAAGATGTAAAGATTGATTTTTGGACATTGTGCTGTACCATACATTTATAAACTGCTTTTGGCATACCGGGTAATTGATTGGGCTACTCAGAGCTTACTGCACAAGAAATTTCAAGTTCGAAAGACCATAGGGTGAACTTTGCAAGTGTGTGTTTTAATCTGGTTTCCTATGCAAAAATATTCATATTCAGTTGCATATTCAGGACAAACATTTTAATGTAATATGATTACTAACCCTCCTTTGCACTAGACCTAGACACGCTAGTTCACAAGGTAACAGTCTGCAGGAAGACATGTCACCCTACAGGGACACATTATTCTGACTCTGAGCCTACCCATTTTTGCTCTTACTCCTTAATGCCACATGCTATGGGGAGAAGCAGCAAATTTCAATTTTAAAATCTTTAGTTTGACCAGCTTGGGTTCAAACCCTCAACCTTTGATTTGTATTTTTAATAGGGGTCAATAAAATGATTGCTGTTCAACCGAGGTTGCTCCCTTTTTAAAAGCTGGAGCGACGTTAGCATGTTTCCAGTCTATTGGAGTTTGCCCAATGTCAGATGACTTTTTGAATATAAGCTGTAATACTATTGCTATTTGTTCATGTAGTTCTTTAAGACCATTAATGTTGTCTGTGGCTTTTTGAGGGTTTATGTTCTTTAGGAGTTTGTAATACCAAGTGTAGATATGGTAAGATGTGAAATATTTGGATGTTCACTAGGTCCTTTATCTGGTATGGTGTCATTGGGTTCTGTATGAAAACCGACTGAAATTGATGGTTCAAGATGTTGGCTTTTTCAGTGGTGTCAGTTATGTGGTTATCATCTTTTTTGAGAGCCAAGATACATGATTTGTCTGTTCTTATGGATTTTAAATACTGGAAAAGGTTTTTTGGCCTTGCCTGATTGTTTGAAGGTTGGTCTGATTCGTTTAAAGGTAAGTCACAAATTATTGTTTTAATGTAATTCCAGTAAGCTTCTCTTTGTTCTTTTTGTACTTTCCTTTTAAGTTTTATATATTTGTCAGAGAAGTTGCTGTCTTTGTGTTTCTTATATAGTCTGTTTTTCTTGTTTATGAGTTTTCTAAGTGAAGTAGTTATCCAGGGTAGTCTATGCTTGTATGTTAGCATTTTTGATGGAATGTTTTCAACAGTCTTCAAATGGTTCAATAGGGTCCTGGTCTCATAGGGATCTTCCCCACATCCTAATATCTATTATATGTGTATACATTTTAATAAGTAGGCCGATTCTACTGGCTATTCTATTAAAACATTTTACAAGAAGACAACTTGTACAAAAATCTAATCTGGATTTAAACAAATTAGGGTTTTATACCTGAGATAGGCAGCATTAAAAATTGTAGTCAAAGGGGTATATAATTGTTCACGTTTTAATTTTAAGGTCGATAGGAACTTGTCATTCAGTTCAAGTTTATCATCACAGAAAACTGAAGAGTGCACTCTAGTTGGTTTGGATGTCAGAAAGTTGGTTTACCAGAACTCTTTAAATACCCACAGTGGGGTGTTAGTTGTGGTTTCTGCCTTGTCGGCAAAGTACTTTTTTACGGATAGTGCTGTTGCCGATTCATCTGCATAATCCAAACAAATACCCCCCACTGTGCATCTGAATCTGCAATTTCGTATTTTCGTGGTCTCTTTTCCATCAATCACTGATTTTATTTTAAAAAAGCAGCAGCGGTCTTCCAGGCAGTGTTCAGCCTCGGCAGCCATGCTAAATATTATCCACTGATACCCTGCACATTTCTACGTGAACAAACTTACCGGGGGGGGGGGGGGGGAAATCAGAAACCAGATTAGGCTTCTGGCAAGAAGAGTGTGGTAAAGTGTTGATATTTCTTTTATTTTCACTACTGCAAAATTTTGGCGATCAGCGAAAAGAAGGTCGGCGGGTTTGTAAAACAGATAATTGAAAAATATTGGCCTAACAGGAAATTTTCAGAAAATGGCAGTAGACAATAATCATTAAGTCAGTCCATCAGTCTGTCAGTCCATCGCTCACTTTGGTTTCCGGGGAAGGCTAACTCAAGTACTATATATCTGATTGGAACCTTACTTGGATATATAGTCACACATAATGAGAGGAATATCCCTATTGATTTGTAGGTTATCACATCAATAGTCAAGGTCATAATTACAAAAAATAGACAGAATTGTTAATAAGTGGTTTCCAGATGCTAAATCAAATACTGCATATGGGATGGCAAACTTCACTTGCACTAATGAGTGGAGGATCCTGCTTCATTTATATGTCACTACATCTAAGGTCAAGGTTATAGTTACTAAAAATAGACTGAATTTTTAATTTTGCCAAAAAGTAGTATCAGATCCTAAACCAAATACTACAGAAGATTACTTGAATATATGGCCACATGAAATTAGAGGAAATTGACTTTTGATTTTGAGGTCAATACATCAAAGATCAAGGTCGTAGAAACTCAATAAAGACTGAACTTTGTGCAGAAAGTGATTTCCAGTTGCTAAATCAAGTACTATATATAGGACCCTTACTGTGATACATGGTTGTATAGAATGAGAGGAATATCCCAATTGCTTTTGAGGTCACTTTTTCTAAGGTCAAGGTCATATTGACTAAAACAGATTTGTTTAAGACAACATTACTTTCTGAAATCAAAACAGAAAAGAATCATTTAAGTAATCAGGAAAAACTATGCAGTCAGCTCCCTATAAGCTATTCCCCTTTAAATGGGGATTGGAGGTATATGAGCTTGCAAACTAAAAGTAATCTTCAATTGATTTTAAATCAAAAATCTATAAATTAATGAACTAAATATTTTGATTTAATTGTTCCATAAGACATTGATTATGCTTAAATACAAAGTCCCAGTTGGTGATACTATATATCAAGAATAATATTAGTGACACATATCAAAATCTTTGTACAACTTCTCAATTGGTGTTATTTATGGTGATTAGGTATAGAATTGGGGGAAGTTTTGAAGACAAATTGCATCATGTTCTATGGCTGCTTCAGCCTAGCTTGTGGTTAGTTTAGGACAAATATGCCATCTTAGGCCATGCAGAAACAGTTTATAGATGTTCCAGGAGTTAGGCTTATAATGATTTATGAATGGACCAAATCTTTTTTTTATCATATCAATGGTCTTTACCAATAAACAAATGACCAAACATAAGTTAAAGAAGCTACAATAAACAAATGACCAAACATAAGTTAAAGAAGCTACAATAAACAAATGACCAAACATAAATTATAGAAGCTACAATAAACAAATGACTATTCATATGATTAATTCAATAAGGAAATGACTATATATAAGCTACAATAATCAAATGACTATACATATGATGACAAATAAATGATCTCACATAAGATGAGCTACAACAAGCAAATGACTACATAGGTTAAGCTACATTAAATAATTGACCGTACATAATATTAGCTATATTAAGCCAATCACTGTAGATAAGATAAACTACAAAAGCAAATAATAAGATAAGCTACAATATCGATAAGCAAATGACTGTACAGAATATAAGCTACAATAAGCAAGTGACTATACATGAGATAATCTACAATAAGCAAATGACTAGCTTTTAATGTAGTATTTTATAAAGAGCTGTTTGTGGGTTTTTTATCGTTTGGCCATAGGGCTGTCTGTCTGCAACTTTTTTTTACCTCATTGGTAGATTCCCCTCCCCTCTTTTTCTAAAGCAAAAATATGTTTCAGACACATTTATTGTGCATCACTAATATCTTACCTATGGATGATGGGAGTTTAACGCAGTAGTTTATTGGTGAAGTTATGGATGTGTTTCAATTTGGATGTAAAAGAAATTAATGTTTTAAAGAAGTAGTGTGCTGATAGTTTTATATGTGTGTCTAGTTTTAACAATGGTGAAAAAATCTTTACTGTATACATCGAAATTTGAGGCAAAAATGCATATGGAGGTCAGAAGTGGGTTTCTCTAATTTTTGTGCTATTTTCACATTTCTTGATCGGTGTGAGAAAAATATTTCTCATATTTCTTGATTGGCGTGAGAAAAATATTTCTCATCACTAGTGAAATATCTGTTCTCAGCAAATAACTGGTCAAAATTTAATTATGACGTCAAATTTTATGGGTTTCTTCTGAATTTCCTTTTGTGATGTCATGAAAAAAGGCGACCATGTCTGATGACGTCACATATAAAGAACACAACTTACTTCAAATCTTTGAAAAGGAAGGATAAAAATCATTAGAGAAACAGATTCCACCAGGCCTCTACAATAACTTTTTTTTCAACTTGTCCAGTAGGACAAGTACATACCAAAATTTACTTGTCCGAATGAAATTGTAACTTGTCCAAAAGAAATCTTAATAATAACCTTTTTTTGCATTTTAAGTTGATTCCAGGAACAAAATGAATTAAAACAATATAACAGAAGTTAGTTTTATATCTTTTGATATACTTTTCAAAAATATGAGTCGAGAACAACTGAATCTAGTCATGTCACTGGACTTTAAGGTTCTAGTTTTCTTCAATGCCAAAGTCTCATCAGACTCTGCACATGAGGCACTGTCTGATAGGCCTGTCAATGTACACTCATTGGATTTGTATCCTGTTTTTAAGCTGAAAAAAAGTTTATTCAAATGCAATCAATAAAAAAAAGAAGATGAGGTATGATTGCCAATAAGATAACTCTCTGCTAGAGACCAAATGACACAGAAACTAAAAAACTATAGGTCACAGTATTGCAAGTATTGTTTTTTTTTCTACATATGATCAAATCTGATTTTGTGAAATTTATGGTAAATAATTTCTTCATTTTTATTTAAAAAATATTTTTGTTAAAAAATTACTGGTTTGGTATTTATTATAAAGCAACAGAATCAAGGTAGGAAAACGAGGTACTGATTTGTCTTGGTCCCGAAATTTCTGTTGCCAAACTGTCTATTTATCATGTCTATTAAATATGTCTCCTACGGTGCCAAACTGTCTATTAAACTTGGAGCCGAATTGTTCCAAGCTGGAGACCAACTGTCTTGTAAAGTTATCCATCTACAAAGCGCATGCAGTAAGACTGGTTTCTGATAATAGTATGCCTTTTACCTGTTAAAAAGTACCTGACAAAGAACCAGTTTTCAATTATCGATTGCAAGTAAACATTATTTGTTATATTTACAAGAAATCTACCCGGAAATTTGTGTTTAATTATAGCCAATTGTGTAAAGATGTTAATATCAGTGAAAATACACCTACTTCATGTAATTGCAGTAATTCCGAATACATTTATGGACCCATTTCCCATGTTATAACAGGAGATCTTAACATCGTTCAAGACCGAGAGTTAAAATCATTCCTCAGTAAAGGACCTAAATATCGTCCCCCGTCAATTATTAATTGGAATGAGTGTCGTAATATCATCCACGACTCACTCCATACTTACTGTTTGAAATGGATAAAACGGGAAAAAGCTGACAAAAAATCTTTGGACTCTTTTTTTAAATCAGTAATGAACATAGTTGATATACGTATTCAACATTTTAAAGAACATTTTACTCTTAACAATAACCACAATAAACCTATTTCTCGTATCAAACATAAACTAAAAGAACTAGCCAAGGAATTTGTTTTTGTCCCGGCCGATAAAGCTGCTAATAATATTATTATTGTTTGACGTAAATTTTACATTGAGGTTCTGAAAAAAGAAATCACCAATTCACCAACATTCCAACTGACTCCATTTTCAGAAAACGACATCTGTAACAAACATAAACTTTTAGCTACCGCTTTACAAGCAGAACCAAATACAATGAAAGTCCCAACTATGTATTGGCTTCCGAAGCTACACAAAACACCTTACAAATATAGATTCATTTTGTCTTCAAGCCATTGTTCCACTACTAAATTGTCTATTCTTCTTACCAGTACACTTGGTACAATCAAAAACCTGATAATAAATTGTTCAAATAAGGCCTTCGAAAATAGTGGAATTAATTACTTTTGGAGTGTCAAGAACTCGTTGGAAGTACTTGATAAATTGCATGCATATATTGGTGATTTTGAATCTGTTCAAAGTTTTGATTTTTCTACCCTATATACCACATTGCCTCACATTCTCATTAAGAAAAAATTCACACACCTAATTAAATGGGCATTTAAAAAGTCAGAATGTGAATATATATGTTCAAACTCTTTTAGGTCATTTTTTAGTAGCAATAAACAAAAAAACTATGTCAATTGGACATGCTTTGATACTATATATGCCCTTGAATTTTTACTAGATAACATTTTTGTTCGCTTTGGAGATTCCGTATATCGTCAGGTTATCGGAATTCCAATGGGGACTAACTGTGCACCACTTATTGCGGACCTTTTTTTGTATTGCTATGAGTTACAATTTATGACAAAAATCAGTAAAGACCCATCGAAACAACATCTGATACACAAATTTAATAATACTTTTAGATATTTGGATGATATTTTGGCTCTCAATAATGACGACTTCAGTATGTATACTAAAGAAATTTATCCTGTTGAACTTACTTTAAATAAAGCTAATACTAACAATGACCACTGCCCTTTCCTCGATCTTGATATCTATATCATTAACGGAAAGCTTAATACTAAAATATATGATAAAAGAGATGATTTTTCATTTCCTATCGTTAATTATCCATTTTTAGATGGTGACGTTCCCTTGTCACCATCTTACGGTGTTTATATATCTCAACTTGTACGATTCGCTCGTGTATGTAACAATGTTTTAGATTTTAACGAGAGAAATGTATGTATTACTGAAAAATTATTACACCAGGGTTTTCGATATCACAAACTAGTCAAAACATTTACTAAATTTTATCATCGGTATAAGGACATCATTCGTAAATATAGCTCAACATGCAGACTTCTTATACGTTCAGGTATTTCACATCCAATTTTTTATGGAAATATTCTTTATAAAGCACAAAAATGTCAGTATTCACCTCTGAAACTAACAAAACCTTTAAATAGACTTATTAAGAAGGGATATAGTTACGATACTGTTGTCAGGTCATTAAAGATTGCATATTTTGGCGTTGATATTGATTCACTTATAGGGTCTTTGCATCTGCACTAAACACATTTATTTAAAAACCAGTTGTTGGCATGACACGGGTTATGTTCTTCTCATATATGTTATGATGGTATGATACTAAACCCCTAACGGGAAGGATTGTGCCTGATATTCATATGATGAAGACATAATCTTTCAATTAGTTTAATTGAAGTCTGGAGCTGGCATGTCAGTTAACTGCTAGTAGTCTGTTGTTATTTATGTATTATTGTCATTTTGTTTATTTTCTTTGGTTACATCTTCTGACATCAGACTCGGACTTCTCTTGAACTGAATTTTAATGTGCGTATTGTTATGCGTTTACTTTTCTACATTGGCTAGAGGTATAGGGGGAGGGTTGAGATCTCATAAACATGTTTAACCCCGCCGCATTTTTGCGCCTGTCCCAAGTCAGGAGCCTCTAGCCTTTGTTAGTCTTGTATTATTTTTAATTTTAGTTTCTTGTGTACAATTTGGAGTTTAGTATGGCGTTCATTATCACTGAACTAGTATATATATTTGTTTAGGGGCCAGCTGAAGGACGCCTCCGGGTGCGGGAATTTCTCGCTGCATTGAAGACCTGTTGGTGGCCTTCTGCTGTTGTCTGTTCTGTGGTCGGGTTGTTGTCTCTTTGACACATTCCCCATTTCCATTCTCAATTTTATGTCAAATTAATACTTGTTTTTATCTTCTTTTTTTGTTTTTTGTTTATAATTACTTTGTTCATCAAAGTTGGATTAAATTTATTTTATGCAGAATAAATTTACTTGTCCCATCGGACAAGCTTGATATAGCTTTTACTTGTCCGACCTTTTTTTCCTCTGGTACCGGACAATCGGACAAGCGTTATTGTCGAGCCCTGTCCACCACTATAACTTGTGTATTACGATATTTCTCCACTCTTAACAGTTAAATTTTAATTATTTAAAAAGCTTTAAATATTAAAATTTAACTGTCTCCAGTGGAGAAATATCGTAACACACTTGTTGCAGTGGTGAAATCTATATTTTTAGCATGGCCTAGTGAAAGTTGAAAGTCAATGCAGACAATAAAAGTACTTACATAGAAAATAAAGGCGATTATAAAGTAGATTAATGCAGGACAATACATTTATATTGAATTATAAGATTTGTATGGCTGAGAAACATTATATTCAAATTAAGCAGTGTGACTTGCAATGTTATTGGTTTTGAGTTTACAGATAGAATGAAATGGATGTAGACAAGACGATTACAAATAACAGAAAGTTGATATGGTTTCATTTCAGGACAACATAGGGACATTGCAGGCATTTTTTCCTGTGGGAAATTGTAGAAAATCTGTCAGTAGAAATTACATTGTTTTGTTTGTTTTTTAAGATTTATAGATAGATTATTTGCTGAGTTTGATTTATTTTTCTTGATTAACTTTCATTAGAAATTCAGAGGTGGAAATTTTGAAAGTCCAAGATGTATGATTAAAAAAGGAAACTTATGTATTTGAAGAAATGTTTGATGAATTGTCATAACGTATAAAATTAATGTAAATTACTTCTTTGTATTTGATTTGGTTTTATACCTGCAAAGGAATTTCTGTGATAGATCAACTTGGTAATTTTCTATTTTCTCTTATTAAAGCAAATGGACCATTGTATAATGTGTTAGTCAATATCCACTAAAATCAATATCAAATATGATCGAAAAAGAATTAATCTACAGTATCATATTTTGTTTTAATGTTCCTCCTCAGTTGAAATTTTCTGTTAGCCAAAATCAAAAGGAATTGGTAACCCTCCATGAACCCAGTTACCCTTTAAAAGTAATACTGAGTAAGATGAGAAAAATTGATAGCAAAAAAGGTCATGTATATATGAGTTTTCCTGACCCAATCATATATTTACTGGCTTCAGGCGTATCAGGGCAGTCAGTGAATTTGAGTTATAGGATCAATTTAGGCAGTTCATTCCTAGTTCTTATAATTATTTTCCTGTGTAAGCAATTTCAGTAAAGGGAAAGAGAAAGATAGTTAATTGATATATCATGAAAAAGAAATTTAGGTGAACAATACTAAGACAACACTTTAGAAGAGACATACTTAATTGATATATCATGAAAAGGTAGTTGGAAAATACTAAGGCCATACTTTGATTTTTATCCTACGCAAAGTTTTTTTTTTTTTGTTTTACATCATGAAGCTGTAATGCTTACAATATTTGTTCGTAGGTAGGACGTCATCAAGGTGTATAGGTTTGTTTTAAGACGTAGACTCCTTTATTTAATTAAAAAAGTATTATTCTTGTTTGATCTTGAAACATTAGACATGATCACGATAATATCATAGCAAACTAAAATAGCTATTTTCATGTAACAGTTCTGTTGCTGCGCTCAATGTGAAAAAAATAGAAGTTTTGTATTTTATTACTTTGTTTATTTAATTCATGTTTTTAATTAAGACATGATTAATTTTTTACATAGTTATCACAAGACTCTGTATGATTTTATATTTTAATGGTGTACTGTGTCAGGAACTATGGGTACTATTATTATTATAACAGTGTGAGTAGCTACATTATGTCTGGGCAGATGGATTTAAGAAATTTCTTGAATTATTCCATGTAGCTTATGTTTTTTGTTTGAAATTTTAATAGCTGCACTTGTTGAAGCAGATTAATTGATGAAATTTGTAAAATTAGTGCTTGCATAGCATGTGTTTTGAATCTTTTGTGAACTTTAATTTAACCATAGTTACCTATAAATAGAAGAAAGTAAATGAAAGGCATGCAATGAGACAGCACTCCAACAGTACAATAAACCCATAAATGACACATAGATGTTGTTAGTATATATGACCTTCATCAATAGTCAAATGTCGACATCATATGTCCTTTTAAAAAAGCTCCAAATACAAAGTAGGAACAAGGATATAAAAGTCAATGAGACCACACTTTAGCAATACAATAAAACCATAAATGACACTATGATCTTCATCAATAGCTAAATGTCTATACAGTGTCATACCTGTGTCTAGACAAGATGTGAAGAAATTTAACAGAGACTGTTGTCAACACAAATAACTTAAATAGCATAAAACACAAAGTGGGAACAGTCACATGACATACAAATATCCAAACCAAGATTTCTTATTTATAATGAAATGAATATGCTCTCAGCAGTACAGATTGATAAAAGCAGTTTTAAAATATCTTTTTATTTATAACGAATTTTAATTTTACTGTGCATAATCAAAAGACTTTGTCCTTAAAATCATAATACATGTAATAATTGGCCAAAACATTTTACCAAGTTGAAGTTTGAAATTGTCTCTTCAAACTGATCAGCTTGTAAAAAGTTTTAGCCTATTATTGTAAAAGGTTTTTAGTATAGAGCAAGTGCAGTGTAAACAAATATTTGTTTACCATCCCAATTCCAGAAATTGACATTCACAATATGCACAGTGATTTTTGTCTTCTAAGGTAGCTTTAGAAATGTTTAATAAGAAATAATTTGGTTTTTATTAACTGACGTAAGGCTTTAAACAAATGAGCTATTCTGACCTCTAACATAATACAAAGTGGTAGAACAAACAAGACAATTTAGTATCAAGATTGTAGTATTAATCTTTCTATTTTATGTATTAGAAGATGTATTGTATTGTCAGTCTCAGTCATGTTATAGTTTCTCTTCATTTATTCTTTCATTCATTTACTGTGTAAGTACTAACTATAAATCAAGATATAGAGTACATTCCTGTCTACTGGCATTAGTACATTGTACTATAATGCTAGGTAAGATAGTGTTTATTTGAACAGACTTAATATTCTTCTGATATACAATATGTATCTAGACAACTGATGCAGCAATTACTTTCCAATAATTCACCCTGTCATTAAAGTTTTCAAGAACTTTCCATTATGGTGAAATTTATGTCTTAACATTGAAGCTTAAAGAAGAAACTTATATCATGTCTCGTTGTGTTGCAGATGAAGAACAGGAATAAAAGCCCTGTTCATTGATAATTTTCTATGTTTTCTATGTATTGTGTGCGATTTTGTCCCATGTACATTTACTCCATATCCTTTCATTTTCTATTGTTAACATTTTTGACTCCTTTGCAGTTAGTCTAAAGTAAATGTAGGACAGTTTGTAGGCCCTTTACCAATTTTTTTCATTGAGACCTTTGGCATCAGGACATATATTGCATACAGGTGAGGTGTAAATTAATTTTCTTGCATTATTTCATTTTTCGAAAGAGCTTTAAAAAAAAAAATCAGGTGTTAAAATGAAAGTTGTGTTGGTGAAATGCATGTAAATCTTATGTCAAGTCACATGAAGCAAGCTGTTATACCAGGGCAATGTTGAAACAATACAAATGTTCAGATATCTCTAGGAAAAACTTAAATTAACTGCCCTCTGTGCCCTGTTAAGAGGGAAATTTGTGATTGGAGAAAATAAGATACTTAATATTTTAGCTCCATAATTTGCTCCTTAATAATCCAAGTGTCTACAAATTGGTATTTTGTCGAGTGGTAAAAATTGTTTTTTTCTCTCCTTTATACAAAGCATACTTCGTGAATTTGTTATTCCTATAACTTGCTGTTTATGCTATCTTGTCTTGTTTGTCCATTCATGACTGGACATCATGTCCATTCATATCTATTTAACACTTTGTATGTACAAAGAGGTACCACATGTAATCTGTCTCCAGAAAAATATTTACAATGGTTCCTTTGACATAAATACATGTAAGATCAATGTTAAAGTGTAGTTTTTACATCCTTTTGATGGAGAATTGTCTAACTGGCATTTACACCACCTCTAATTATTTACAAAGTTTTAAGATCAAGCTCAACTGTTTCAGCATTATGGAAAAAGCTTTTAAGCGCTATAAAAATATCATCTTGCATCTTGTCAATATTGAACTTTGTCCATTGGTTTTAGAAAAGGAGTTATGAATCCTATTTAATTTGAAGATCAAAGTCACTCAATAGTCAACACATCTTCATTGACAAGGACCTTATTGTAGTGTGTATATAATGTACTAATTTGACTGAAAGAAGTCATGCAGCTGTATTCAATTAATGAAATAACTGAAGGTGTGATCAATCAATACTAAAATATTTTCACAGTTATGTTTTTGAATTAAATTATATTTTCAATCAAATTCCTAGTATGATGTTAGGCATTTATGCTTTTTTGAAAGCAAGTAATAGTACCTCTTTGACCTGCTCTGGTTCTATTATTTTTATCATAAAAGTGAGGATTGAGAGAAAACTGATAAATGTTAATGTAGTGCGTCTTAAATGGTAGAAATCTGATCAGAACTACTTCCAGTTACATGACAGATGATGTATTTCTGTCAAAATTATGTATCTGCACTGAAAATGCAAGATATTATAAAATCACTTATGATTAATAACAAAACTGTCAGAAAAATGGTGGTTATACTTTGTAGATTTTTTGTAGAAAATGAAATAAATCTGATGTGTTTAACATGTTGTTAAAATTGGTCACGGTAAAAGCTTTAAAATTGGTCACGGTAAAAGCTTTAAAATTGGTCACGGTAACTTTCCCCTTTGTCATCCCTAATTAAATGTTCCAAAAATGTTTAGTTTCTAAAGGATAAAATTTAAGTTTATCTTATACAGGAAGAAAATAACATCCCTTTTATTTTTAACTATTTTCAATATAAAAAAAAATGTAAATTCCCTTTGTGTTTGAAATGTGTCTTTTATGGTTTCATTCATTTTGAACAATTTTCCCTTTTGCATTAATAATACTTCAATTGGAGTCATTTGCTTTTGAATCAGTTTGTGTTCTCTGTTTACAGTTATTTTGGTGTTTAAGATTAGTCTGTGCTGTCATTTCCTGCTCATCATATCTGTCTGGTATTCTTTTTAGAAAGCACTCAATCCTTATCTTAAAAGTACATGACCAACCTCTGATCAATAATTTTGTTAATAAGCAGAAACCCACACAGGTGTCAGTACTTTTAAAACTTATATTCATAGAGAAGAATGTAACTATATAATTGTTAATAAATACCACAGTATGTCATGCACATGTATATTCTTCCTCATCTAAAACACATTTTTGTTTTACGTTTTTGTACGTTTTGACCCATTAGTGAACCAATTTTCAAAGAATCCATCCTACCTTACTTTCTCTGCCAACATGCTTCTGAAGTTGTTATGTTCAGTTTACCAAATTGTGACGGTACTGTTATGAGCTATTTATTAGTTTAACATGAATAAGTTAGAATTATCTTTATGTTTTAATCATGTTTATTTTGTTAAAGTTGTTATTAACAGGACTGTATACATTCTGTGGGTAGATCTTAGGTTTGAAGTGCTCTTCTTGAACTTTGTGCTCAAAATCGAATTTTTTACTTGTAAATAACAAAATGGGACAGGTAAAACAGTTATGTTTAGGTCATTAAACTTCAGATTTTCTGTGACTTGACTGTTAGTGTTGCTCCCCACCTATTACAACTTATTCAATTCTGAACAAATTGCTATTTGTTTTATAAAAGCAAACTGTTCAACTGGTCAGAAATTTGTACAAACTGCTGTAGAAAATCAGTCAAGTTGTGAAAGTGCAAGGGGATAAAATAAAGTATACTTACAATCCTATAAGACTTTAATTCCACCTCAATGATATTATGAAAAATCTGTCTAACAATTTGTATATATACAAATTTTATTGTAATTGTCATGCTAAAGGTGATAGGTAGTACTTTTTATGCCCCCGCCGTAGTGGAGGTGGCATTAAGTTTAACCCTTGTCCGTCTGTACGTCCGTCTGTATGAACGTCCCAAAGTTGGTTTCCGTTCTCTTACTTTGGTTTGCCTCTACCAAAATGTTATGAAACTTATACACAATGCTTATTACCACAAAACACAGATCAAGTTTGAATTTTGGTGGTGTCACTTTAACCATTCTAGAGTTATGCCCCTTTATAAATGGAAAAATTGCTGAATTATTATACGCCCGTCAAATTTTTGACGGGACGTATTATGTTATACAAATGTCCGGCGTCCGTCTGTCTGTCTGTCCGGCGTAAACATGTCGCACCGTAACTTGAGAATGACTTATCCAAATTTCATGAAACTTAACATAGTTGTTTCTTATGATGGTCAAACGATCTGTATACTTTTTGGTGAAAATAAGATTAAAACTTTTTGAGTTACGGGACTTAGTATCTAAAACAGGTGTGTTTTTTTTTCACATGTCGCGCCATATCTCAAACACAATTTATGATTATTGATTAAAACTTCACACACTTCTTAGTTATATTAATCTTAAGATCTGTATACTTTTTGGTGATGATTCAAAATTTTATTTTAGAGTTATTGAGTATTTTGTTAAAAAAGGGGGAGGGGTTTTTCACATGTCGCGCCGTATCTCAAAAACGATTTATGATTATTGCTTAAAATTTTACACACTTCTTAGTTATATTAATCTAAAGATCTGTATACTTTTTGGTTTAGATTCAAAATTTTATTTTTGAGATATTGATTTATTTTTTTTTTAAAAGGGGGGGTTTTCACATGTCGCGCCGTTTCTCAAAAACGATATATGATTATTGCTTAAAATTTTGCAAACTTCTTAGTTATATTAATCTAAAGATCTGTATACTTTTTGGTTTTGATTCAAAATTTTATTTTAGAGATATTGAGTTTTTTGTAAAAAAAAAGGGGGGTTTTCGCATGTCACGCCGTATGTCAGAAACTATTTATGCTTATTGCATAAAAATTCACACACAAGACGACAGGCGTATCATGCGCTCATGGCACAGCTGTTTATTAGTTTCTGTTCTCTTACTTTAGTTTGCCTCAACCAAATGTTATGAACTTATACACAATGCTTATTACCACATAATACAGATCAAGTTTGAATTTTGGTGGTGTCACTCTAACAGTTCCAGAGTTATGCCCGTTTACAAATATGAAAATGGCTGAATTTTTCGTTTCCGTTCTCCAACTTAAGTTTACCTGAACCAAATGTTATGAAATTTATACACAATGCTTATTACCACAAAACACAGATCAAGTTTGAATTTTGGTGGTGTCACTTTAACCGTTCTAGAGTTATGCCCCTTTACAAATGAAAAAATTGCTGAATTTTTCGTTTCTAGATATAAGAAGATGTGGTATGAGTGCCAATGAGACAACTCTCCATCCAAGTCTTCAGTTATGTCCCTTTGTAATTATATGATATGCAAGCAGGGGCATCATATGTGTCCCATGGACACATTTCCCATTTATTCATAATATCATTGAAGTGGAATTAAAGTCTTATAGGATAAAGATAAAAAAAAAGTCTTATAGGATTGTTAGGCCAGGGTTTTTTTAAATTTCTTGGTTTACAGATTCGCCGACCCTATTTTTCTGATTTGCAGAATAAAAATAAAATTGACATTTCATGCTTTTTTATTCCCGCCGACCCTAACAAACACATTATCCCTGAAATATAGATAAAAATATTCTTTTTTATGAAATTAAATGCATTAAACATTAACAGAATTGATTACACATTGTGTTGTAAAAAAATAAAAATTAAAAAATAATCCGTATGTTTAAGTATCTAAAAATAGACAAATCAATCATAACTGACCTTGAAATGTTGTTTGCACTAATAATTTTGTGGAGCGAAACCTGTCTTTAAAACCCTTTACAATAAGTTTGTTTTCCTTTTTTGTCATAATTCCGTAAGATGTATCATCTCATAGATGAAATGGACCTGTCCAAATGTGAAAGACGTCAAGTTAAAGTAATAGATATTCACAAACAATTTGGAATTTTCTTGTTTCATAGATATTAAAAAAAAAGTTTGTCCATTTGGATATCAAAAACGGGAATGCATGACAACTGATGAATTCAATATCCTCATCTTTCTAGTGGAAGAGTCTATTTCGTTTTTGACACAAATGGTAAAGCTTAGTTTTCGTACGACTACGTGTTTGCAATTTTATTTATTAGTTTTCGTGCTTGAAGATCATTATTCACCATGTTTCCTGAAATTTGATAAAAAGCAATGTGAATCTGTTTTTTCTTGTTCATGAAATGACGATTTAATTTTGTCTTTTTCTGTGGACATATCCCCCCTTTTTGGAAATTGTATAAATATAATATAAATATATAATTTTTTTTTACATGTCTTGAAAGATTTTTTTGTTCTTTTTTTTTCCTACCGACCAACCGACCTGACTTTTTCATGTGAAAAATCCGGAAACCATCAAATTAAAAAACCCTGGCTTAAGTATGCGGTATTTTATCACCTTGCACTATCACGACTTGACTGGTTTTCTACAGCAGTTTGTTCAAATTTCTGACCAGTTGAACAGTTTGGTTTTATAAAACAAATAGCAATTTGGTCAGAATTTTGAATAAGTTGCAATAGGCAGAGAGCAACACTTACAGTCAAGTCACAGTAAACCCTAGCAATTTATATTTCAACAAGGCCTAAAATTTTTGATGGAAATGTTCTTGATAAGATTGAAAAAAGATGGTGCATTTTCAGGAAAACTGCTCACGTTAATGAGGTTCGTAAAGAGGGATATGTGCAGGACAAATGGGAAATAAAATGTCAATTTAGCAATGGATGAGAAATAAAAAAAAATAGCTTTCACATTGCTTTTTTCATTAGCATGAAACATGAATAATGAGCTTCAAGTCTGAATACACATGAAATGACAATTGCTGACACTTCACATGTAAGTTACCCTGTACCACCCATTCTGCTGAGGAACAATGAATAAATCATGTTGGTCAAACTATTTCAAAATTTCAAGATATTGATCTATACATATTAAGAATACACCAAGCATAGAATATGTCTGTGACCATCAATAAAGCCTGACAAGTATACATACTAACTTAATGACAACACCTACTCCATGTAATTGTGGTAGATTACCTCATGACTAGAGTTTTCCTACTTGTTATTCATTTCTGCATAACTGAATCAATTTTGATATTTCACTCTGACATTGTTTGCTTATAGATATATGGCGGGAGAACCAATCTTTGACAGTCATATTATATAACCTACACCAGACTTCCCAAGTTTACAATAGAAAATTGTCTGTGGCTTTCTGTTTAAAAGTACAACAATTGTAAGGAATCTTAATCAATTATGTAATTCATTTGTTAAGTTAATTATCCAAAGCTTTGTTGAGTTTGAAGCCAATCGGGACGGATTTGCATAGACGTAAAAATTGTGATATTTTTTGCACTAACTGTTATACTTTTTTGTAAAGCTTTTATAGCTTTGGCATAAATGATATCAAATAAGTTTTAAATCTTTGAAAACTTTTGATTATATATGGATTTTATCCATTGATTTGATTATAGGGTTTCCAATTGTCTGCAAATTCAGGAAGTTTGACAGTAAAATTAGTTAAAACAACATTAGTAATTGCTTTAGGTGACATTTGTTATGTAAACAGTTGATTTTCACTATATATAGCTATAAAGTGAACTGTGATGATTTTGTTAAAAAAAAAAAGGCAATTAACTACGGTTTAGATAAATAAAAAAATGATGATTTGGGCGATTTTTATACGACCGCAAAAAAAATTTTGTGGTCATATATTGGTTTGATGTTTGCGTCGACGTCCGAAGACACATTAGTTTTCGCACTCTAACTTTAGTTTAAGTGAATGGATCTCAATGAAATTTTACCATAAGGTTCAATACCACAAAAGGAAGGTGGGGATTGATTTTGGGGGTTATGGTACCCACAGTTAAGGAATTAGGGGCCAAAAAGGGGCCAAAAATAAGCATTTTTGTAACTTCCAGACATAACTTGTGTGTAAGTGTATGGATCTCTCTGACAATGTACCACAAGGTTCCATATCACAAAGGGAATGCTGGGATTGATTTTGGGGGTAATTGCCTCCAAATTTTAGGAATTAGGGGCCAAAAAGGGGCAAAAAACAAGCATTTTTCTAGTTTCATGACAATAACTTGTGTGTAAGTGTATGGATCTCTCTGACATTGTATCACAAGGTTCCATATCACATAGGGAATGCTGGGATTGATTTTGGGGGTAATTGCCTCCAAATTTTAGGAATTAGGGGCCAAAAAGGGATAAAAACAAGCATTTTTCTAGTTTCATGACAATAACTTGTGTGTAAGTGTATGGATCTTTCTGAAATTGTACTACAAGGTTCCATATCACAAAGGGAAAGCTGGAATTGAGTTTGGGGGTAATTGCCTAAAACGTTTAGGAAAAAGGGGCCAAATAGGGGCCAAAAATAAGCATTTTTCTAGTTTCCAGACAATAACTTGTGTTCAAGTGTATGGATGTCTCTAAAATTGTTCAGCAAGCTACCATACCACACAGGGAAGGCTGGGATTTTTTGGGGGTAATTGCCTCAAAATGTTAGGAATTAGGGGCCAAAAAGGGGCAAAAAACTAGCATTTTACAGTTTCATGACAATAACTTGTGTGTAAGTGTATGGATCTTTCTGAAATTGTACTACAAGGTTCCATATCACAAAGGGAAAGCTGGAATTGAGTTTGGGGGTAATTGCCTAAAACGTTTAGGAAAAAGGGGCTAAATAGGGGCCAAAAATAAGCATTTTTCTAGTTTCCAGACAATAACTTGTGTTCAAGTGTATGGATGTCTCTAAAATTGTTCAGCAAGCTACCATACCACACAGGGAAGGCTGGGATTTTTTGGGGGTAATTGCCTCAAAATGTTAGGAATTAGGGGCCAAAAAGGGGCAAAAAACTAGCATTTTACAGTTTCATGACAATAACTTGTGTGTAAGTGTATGGTCTTTCTGAAATTGTACTACAAGGTTCCATATCACAAAGGGAAAGCTGGAATTGAGTTTGGGGGTAATTGCCTAAAACGTTTAGGAAAAAGGGGCCAAATAGGGGCCAAAAATAAGCATTTTTTCTAGTTTCCAGTCAATAACTTGTGTTCAAGTGTATGGATGTCTCTGAAATTGAACTGCAAGGTACCATACCACAAAGGAAAGGCTGGGATTGATTTTGGGGGTAATTGCCTCAACTTTTTAGGAATTAGGGGCCAAAAAGGGGCAAAAAAACAAGCATTTTTCTAGTTTCAGGACAATAAGCTGTGTGCAAGTGTATGGATCTTTATGAAATTGCACTACAAGGTTCCATATCACAAAGGGAAAGCTGGGTTTGAGTTTTGGGGTTATTGCCCTAAACGTTTAGGAATTTGGGGCCAAAAAGGGGCCTAAAAACAAGCATTTTTCTAGTTTCCAGACAATAACTTGTGTTCAAGTGTATGGATCTCTTTGAAATTGTACTGCAAGGTACCATACCACAAAGGGAAGGCTGGGATTGAGTTTGGGGGTGATGAATCATAAGGAGGTTCAAAAAATTTGGGGGAGTGATTATTTTTTCCTTTTTTTTTTCTTTAAAATTTTCCATTTTAAATTGGTTATTTCTGATTTATATATAAAAGCAAATAATAATATGGTTTGAATAGGTAAATTAAAAAAAATTTAAGTTCTTAGACCACATCTATTCTGTGTCAGAAACCTATGCTGTGTCAAATATTTAATCACAATCCATACTTGCCCCAACTGTTCAGGGTTCGACCTCTGCAGTCGTATCAAGCTGCGCCCAGCGGAGCATTTTATTGTTAGTTGTTTTTGTGCTTTGTATCATTCTGATGATACTTTTTTACTGATTTTTGATAGTTTGTTCTTATGTTATGCTGTCCCAGGTTATGGAGATGGTTGGATGCCCATAAACATGTGTAAAATATTTATATAAGAATCTCTAGGTGAACTTTAAATTGAACTCCAGTTTCAACAGAATTAGGGAATTAATACTTGCATTAGTTTGGATGTAACTTTATCAATATACACCTTCTGTTGTAATCACCATTCAGTAGCAGTTTAGAATTGCAAAGCAAAAGTCATTGTTCAGAATTACTAAAATGATTTACCATGAATTTAGATGTTCAGCAAAATATAAAATTTCTAAAGATTTGTGTGCAGACTTTGGCAAGACCACAAAATTAAATATCAAGGAAAATATAAGTTTTCTTCAATCCCTGAAAATTGATATCCACAAAACTAAATTAATCCACAGTGTGCAAGCAGCTGCAAAACAAAGAGCCTCTATTGCAACATTAATGGGCATGCTCTGATAGTCAATTTGGGTACATTTTGTGTCTTTTAGTATAAACAGGGTGACATGATAATCAAGGAACAAATAAAGCAAAACTGCATTCAATAATAGACCTTTTCTAAAGGCTTAATTTAAACATGAAGAAATGTTTAAATTGGATTGTGGCATTTGAAGATTTGCACAACGTGACCTTTTTATTCCTGATATAGACGTTATAAATGTTAATATTAGATCTAGGTTATAATAATAAAATGTCAAAATATTCAGAAATTTCTTTTAAGTCCTAAAAGGATGAATATTGGAAAATGTACTTATTACAAAAAATAAAGTAAAGAAATATTTCTGACAACCTATGGTTTGTTGGATATTTTACCAATGGGGTAAGCTTAATGGCTATTCAAATGTTACTCTGAATTCAGCACTGGTAAATATTGCTTAATTGCATGTACACCTGGCAATTGTTGAAGACCTTAAGTTGCTGTCCTAATATCTTTGGTTATTTTTGTTGTTAGTGGTACTGTGTCATAGACCTAAACCCTTTCCTTTTATTCACAGTTAAAATTGTTTATGATTCTTTGTTAAGGTTATTTATATATGATAATAAATATCTTGCAATTTTTGTTTTCTTCCCTTTTTCCATCTTTCACATACTGTATAGTAAAAAGAATGTTGAATAAATAGAAAACTCTAAAAGCATTTTCTTGGTCATTAAAATAACAGAAATAAAAAAAAAAAGACAAGTTTGAAAAAAAGTGCAAAGGAACAAAAGCAATATTATCACTTGAGAAACTGTATATTCATCAAATTAGTAAAAAAGTTAGTATTACAACGAAACTTGTCTATTTTCTAATGTGAAATTAATCAGAAAGTCAATTTATAACTCAGAAAACGGATTGTATCTAACATCATTTATTTCATTTAAGTCTTCAAAACATTTTGGTATACATCAACAGATAACTGACAATTAGAAGTATTTTAAAATTCATCAAAACTATTCTGGTACAACAATTGGACTTAAAAAAATGGGATCATGTGCTTTTAACACTGTGAAGAGGGAAATAATGTTTTGCATTTTTTTTACTAAATTGTGTAATAATAAGATTTTCATCCAGATCTGTTTGTGGTAAAACGTTGTTGAGAAGATGACATTTGGCAATTAAAACTTGGAAATAGTTGAAAGGTACTTCAACAATGGGTTGTTTCATTTTGTTGTATGCCAATCTGAACAAGGAAGTTATAGGGCTATTGTGTTTAATGGAAATAAAATGTGTTACAATTTAAGGAGAATTTGTATAATGATGCTTGACTCGGAAACAAAATTTGTCCTAATATACGGATAATGGAGAATAGTTAGTCATGTATAATTTTTTTAATATGAGTGTTGGATTTATTTTATAGTAGCATTTTGATTCAACCCCAGGCTAACTCTGTTAATATTTTCTTGATGAGGAGTTTTGAATGTTAAAGTTAAACGACCAGTACAACTGAAAACTGATTGGTCTACTCTAGGAAGGTAATTGACCATTTATCAATAATTCTGATTTCTGAAACAGTTGCGATAAAAGAAATATATACTAGTCATTGACTAAATAGGGACAGAGGTGTTGTGTACTATCATATAGAACCACAATCTTAAGATTGAGGTGATGTACTAAAAACACCAAATAATAAGAATAGAAATAAGCATCTAACATGCTAATGAACAACTCTATTAATGGATTTCCTGTTTTTTATCTTGCCTGCAACTAATGTCGTGGAATGGGAGACCTAGGGATTACAGTCCGGCAGGGGCGGTTCACCGTAAATTATTTCTTTTTAGATTGATATTTTCAGAGGTTAGAAGACCTGGAACTTCATACATATGTTAAGAAGTTTTCATCTGTCATATGACCATTGTCCTGGACCTTATTAGTTATTATCATGTTCAGTGATTGCTTAAAAAAATGGATAGTTTTTTTTTGTCATGTGAATTTCTCCCTTATTAAGTAATAAGAGGACTATATTTAGTATATGGGTTCCTTTCAAAGTCTACATAGATATAGGAAGATGTGGTATGAGTGCCAATGAGACAACTCTCCATCCAAGTTACAATTTATAAAAGTAAACCATTATAGGTCAAGGTACGGCCTTCAACACGGAGCATTGGCTCACACCGAACAGCAAGCTATAAAGGGCCCTAAAAAACCATTCAAACGGAAAAACCAATGGTCTAATCTATATAAAAACGAGAAACACATATGAACTACATAAACAGACGACAACTACTGTAATCAGATTCCTGACTTAGGACAGGTGCAAACATTTGCAGCGGGATTAAACGTTTTAATGGTACCAAACCTTCTCCCTTTTCTGAAACAATAGTATAACATCACAACATAGAAAAACACACTATAAAATATCAATTGGAAGGCTTAACTCAATCAAAAAACGTAAATAAACACACAATGAACATGTCTGTCAGACAGGGTTCACCTGACCTCAACCTCATTTCATTGATCAGTGATTAAGGTTAAAGCTATGTGATGAGGTACCTTTCTCAGAAACTATTGGCAGTAGGTCAACTATATTTGGTGTATTGAATGATTGTAATGTGTACATGGCAGTCTGGCAGGTTTCATATGACTTTGACCTGATTTTCTTGGTTCACTGATCAATGTTGAGTTTTTATGTTTTGCTCAGTTTTTCAAATACTCATTACTGTAAGCAGCAAATCAACTGTATTTGGTGTATTGAATGATTGTAAGGACTCAGGGGTACATGTCATTGTCATGGATCAGTGATAATGTTACTGTCAACAGGAAACCTTAACATTTGAAAGCCAGGGATGAATAAATGTGTAGAAACATGAGGAGCTATAATGACCAAAAGGAAGCTAAAAAAATAAATAGCCAAATTTATATAAGGTTAACTTTACCTGAAAGAGGAACCTAAACCTATGTTTCTTACCATAGTTATTTCTTAATTTATCAATTATAGAAAAGGTGTTTTTTGAAGCACTGACTTGCGGTGACTGAGCTGATAATACCCTGGAAGCCATAAAATAGTAAAAATTCTGCGTTGAAAATAATACAAAAATTGGAATAACCAAAAAGATAAGACAGTACAACAGTACAACAGACAACTTCAACCACCAACATAACCCTATTCCTCTGAGAACACAGATATTTATACAGCAGTAAACAGCAAATAGTCTACACCATTCCAACTTGTAAAATCATGAAAATTTATAAAATTTACAGTACGCATGTAAACAGAAAAAAAAGTATTCTTTTATTTATAATTATCACAAATTAAGGAGCAGATTGTTGAAGTGAGATTTTGATACCAGCACTGTAACAATTTTTCAATATTTGAACCAACCACTGATGATTACCTTTCAATTAATGGTATGTTACTGTTAGTTTTTCATAATTTTATCTGTTTTAGCAAATTTCTCCTGGGAGACTCTAGTGCCTTAAGCAGTTATTCTAATTAGTAGAAATCAGTATGTATCGCCTTTCCTTACTAAATGCTCCAATAATTTAAGTAGATACAATAGTTATTGTGCCATTACCATTAATATTGCCTTTGATATTTCAAACCAAAAGCATATCAACCATGCCATCTAAGTAAATGACCCAATTTTTCACATTGTTCGTTTTTTTTTCTAGAAGTACTGCAAGCTACATAGACAGACCACAACCTAGCACCATTAACCTTGATATAATTGAAAAGTTTCATTGCAGGGTTTAAATAAAGCAATTGTGCATACACTGCATTGTTTTTTACTTCCTTGAAGACATAGCACAAGGATAAACATATTTCTGAGATGAAATTAACAAGGAAATAGACAATCATATGTCTTGGAGGTCATCTCTATAATTCCATTTTTATTGGCTGTATATCATCCATAATTCTGATACCCATATAGATTGTGACCATTCCCAGATATCACTGATAAAATGTAAAGATTTTATAAATGGTTTTATGGAGAAGATGTTATTACAAATTATTGTTTTGTTATGTTCAGAAGTAAATGGATTATGTGCAGTGGAATATATTAAACAGATAAACTAACTCTTTAATACAAATAATTAGTTTAATGCCTTTGTTAAGAAGAGTTAAATTGTAATTGTAAGCACAATCTTATTAAAAATGAGTGATATATTGTTCGAACTTGCTGACTAAAATCTAAAATTAGCTCTAAGCTTTTATGCTCCTGAAAAATTTTGTGAGTATATAGTTTATTGCTTTTCTTTCCATCCTTACATCCATGCTTGATTGGTATGAAACTTAAACAAATGGAAGATATAGTTATGGGAAAGTAGCCTTTTTATACGCCCGTCAAATTTTTGACGGGACGTATTATGGTATACAAATGTCCAGCGTCCGTCTGTCTGTCCGGCGTAAACATGTCGCACCGTAACTTGAGAATGACTTATCCAAATTTCATGAAACTTAACATAGTTGTTTCTTATGATGGTCAAACAATCTGTATTCTTTTTGGTGAAAATTAGATTAAAACTTTTTGAGTTACGGGACTTAGTAACTAAAACGGGTGTGTGTTTTTTTTCACATGTTGCGCCATATCTCAAAAACAATTTATGATTATTGCTTAAAACTTTACACACTTCTTAGTTATATTAATCTTAAGATCTGTATACTTTTTGGTGATGATTCAAAATTTTATCTTAGAGATATTGAGTATTTTGTTAAAAAAGGGGGAGGGGTTTTTCACATGTCGCGCCGTATCTCAAAAACGATTTATGATTATTGCTCAAAATTTTACACACTTCTTAGTTATATTAATCTAAAGATCTGTATACTTTTTGGTGTTGATTCAAAATTTTGTTTTTGAGATATTGATTTTTTTTTTTTTTAAAAGGGGGGGTTTTCACATGTCGCGCCGTATCTCAAAAACAATTTATGATTATTGCTTAAAATTTTACACACTTCTTATTTATATTAATCTAAAGATCTGGATACTTTTTGGTTTTGATTCAAAATTTTATATTAGAGATATTGAGTTTTTTGTAAAAAAAAAAGGGGGTTTTCGCATGTCACACCGTATGTCAGAAACTATTTATGCTTATTGCATAAAAATTTACACACAAGACGACGGGCGTATCATGCACTCATGGCGCAGCTGTTTATTTATTTTGCCGTCAATCAGGTCAAACGTCAAGATCACTTACTAAAAATTGATAATCTTTTGAAAAATGGATTATTAATTAACTTAAGTTTCCCTTGCTTGAATGGAGTGGAATTTATACAGATGGCAGCTATATGAAAGGGAACAAGGCCTATAAATTTTGGGGCAATAGGTCTAAGTCAAAGTCACTGCTACCAAAAATGGTTTTCAGATAATAACTTGATTTTTCCTTATTTGATTGGAGTAAAACTTATACAGATGGAAGATATAGGAAAGATGGAAGAGCCTTTTGATTTTAGGGTCAATTCTTTGAAAGATCAATGTCACTGTATCTAAAAAAAACCCAAGAATTCTAAGTGAAAAATGTTTAAGGGATAGTTACTTGAGTTTCCCTTGCTTGATTAGAGTGAAGTTAATACAGATGGAAGATAACAGGAAGGTGAAGTAATTCTTTTGATTTTGAGGTGAATAGGTCAAAGGTCAATATCACTATTACTTAACATAGAAAATTTTGGGATAAATGGTTTCTAGATGATAGGTTGAGTTCCCCTTGCTTAATTGTTTTGAAACCTATGCATAGTAGATCAAAGGTCAAGGTCAATGTTACTGAAAAGATACAAATAAAATTGAAAGTTGATGGTATCCCACTATGTATTTTAACACATTAATACAGGTGAAAAATAGCAATGATAGTACATGTTTATTTGCCCCTCAAGGATACTTGTATTTTGAACCCTTGAAATAAAAATGTATTCTCTCAATAAATATGCAGTTTTGGAAGTATCAGATTGCAGTGCCAGCGTTTGACCTGTATTACCTATATCCTCATTTTTATAGAGGTGACGTTGGACTCAAACAATACAGGAACTATGCACCTACAATAAACCATTCAGAAGAGGGTATTGCCACAGTATGTCTCGATGAAGATTGAAAAACAGAAATCCATAACAACACCATGTATGGAGTATTTAAAATAAGCAAAGACTGACATTTGTTTCATATTTTATTTTTAACTCTTTATTACGTTATGAACGTTAATTTACATATTATACATTTCATTTACAATTTCAATCACTTTTACGTCACAATTATAGCAAACCGTATTTATTTAAGGAATGACTGTAATATTTTTTCTGTCTATGAAGAAATAACATAAAAAATGTGGTGCACACTCAATAACCTGCGTAGCGGGTTATTTTAAAGAGTGCACCACAATTTTTATGTTATTTCGAATAGACAGAAAAAATATTACAGTCATTTCTTATAATTTAATTCTAAATTCCATTTTAAACCAGAGTAAACCATGAAAAAACGTTAATGACGTCACGGTCACATGACAAAATTATGTCTATGAGCTGATAAACAAAACAACGTCAGCCAATCAGAAGACACGTTACATACAAAATTAAATTATTGTACTTTAAATAATCAAAACTCTGTATTAACAACCTGATGACCCTGCATTAGCGGCAAAACATGTCGACAGAATAAACTTTTACCTTGCGGTAACCTGAATGTCGTTGTCTTTTTATAGTTTATGTTTCTGATCATTTGTTCAATTTCATAACAGTTTTATTTCTTGAAGGTACCAGAGCTTTGGACCTTATCATGGATATTTTAATAACTGCATTACATGCAGTAGATTGAATATAGGTCCTTGTGTAGTAAAGAAGTTCATACAAATGTTGGAGAAATGAGATATAATGTAGTTGAACAATATACAAAAGTTTACAACAAAAGAGACGATTTTTCGTTCCTGATTGTTAATTTTCCCTTTTTGGATAAGGATGTTCCTATATCCCCTTTTTAATGTGGTGTATATTTTACAACTTGTTTGCAATGCCGGTGTCTCTAGTCGCGTTTTAGATTTCAATGAACATTATTTATGTATAACTGATAAATTATAAAGTCCGGGATTTCATTACCACAAATTAATTAAAACCTTTACCAAATTCTTTCATAGATACAAAGATTTGGTTAGGGAGTTTGACTGTACCTGTAGAGTTCTTAATAGAAATGGGATATCACATCCATATTTTTATGGCGATGTTGATTAAAATGCCCGTAAATTTAGATACAATCCATGTAAACTAATTGATCCTTTGAATAAACTTAGTTTTAAAGGTGATCAATTTAACAAAGTAGTAAAATCTTTAAATATTGTTTTTATTTGTATTAATATTAATTTTGTTTTTGAAAAATTAAAACATTACTAAAATATAAATATATATATCGCTGTACATGTACAGTTATGTGAACTCATGATCCTACATCCTGTTGAAACTGTTTACTTATATTTTGGCATTGCTCAAGGTCGTGCGTTTCTCAGACTGTTTATGACGTCTTTACACTAAATCCATTGGATGATTATAATGATTGATACCTTAGTCTGGGAGAACATGATTCATTTATTAGTTGTAATTGGCTTTGAACATGCTTTCAGTAACTGCGAGTACTCTTATTTCGGTACTTTTTGTCTATTGTTTTTATGGTAGTTATTTTAGTGCCTTGTACTGATCTTTTGTTTTAAGCCAATTGCAACTGATTTTAGTTTGTTCTTATGTTTTGCTGTAACACAACTGTCCAAGGTTAGGGGAGATTTGAGCGCTCACAAACATGTTTTACCCTGCCACATTTTTTATGTGCCTGTCCCAAGTCAGGAGCCTGTAGTTTAGTGGTTTTCATTAGTTCATTTCTGTCATATTTGGTTTTTTTCATAATTGTTTTGTTATAAATATTACTGCTAGTTTTCTCAATTGAATCATTTCATATTTTTCATGTTGGGGCCTTCTATAGCTGACTTTACAGTATTGGTTTTTCTCATTGTTGAAGGCAGTATGGTTGCCTGTAATTGCCTAAATCCACTTCATTTGAACTTTGGGGGATAGTTGTCTCATTGGCAATTATACCACATCTCCTTATTTTTATATGGCATGATTTTTATAATTTTGTTTGATATTGTTAGGCTGGTTCAAGCTATGTAGACAAAACACAATCAAATACATTTTGCACTATTAACCTTGATTATTAAGCAAAATTACATTTCTGGGTGGGAATAAGGCAATTTGACAGACACAAATTGTGTTTTCTCCTTCAAGGCATTCGAAAAGACTAAACATATTTCTGAGATGAAATTAACAAGGAAATAGACAATCATATGTCTTGGAGGTCATATCTATAATTCCATTTTTATTGGCTGTATATCATCCATAATTCTGATACCCATATAGATTGTGACCATTCCCAGATATCACTGATAAAATATAAAGATTTATAAATGGTTTTATGGAGAAGATGTTATTATGAATTATTGTTTTGTTATGATCATAGAAGAAGATTAGTTATGTGCAACGGAATAAATTAAATAAATAAACTACCAATTTATTATTGTTAATGAGGTTACTGACTTTGTTAAGAGGAGGTAATATTGAACATGACCATATTTGACAATAGTTTGCCATGTTTATGATATCTGAGGTTTAGTGTTGTCTAACTTCAGTAGTTTGTTTAATTGATTTTACCTCATAATGTTTATTTGATAGAGTTTTAGGTTTAACATTTGTACAATTTTATAACAAACAGATTTATTTGTGGAGAATCCCAGAGTTCTTGGCTAATTATATGATATAAACCATGGGCATTCAACAATTAATGGTGTTACACTCCAGTAGAATCGTGTAGAGAAAGCCCATATATTTTTAAGAATCTTTGCAACAGTTTAAGCCTGTTTGAGCACAGCAAAATGGTGTTTTTTAACAGGGTGTAAACGATTGAATCTGAAGTTTTGTAATATAATATGATAATGCAATTGGATTACAAATGCGTTAAAGCCTCTAATCTGATACTAGACTATCTTCATATTTCTTATAGATTAGCAGCGTACATAAATGTCAACTTAAGCAGAGCGTTTCAATTTCAAAAGATGTAATTGTGGTATGACTTAAAGGGTGTAGTTGTCATAAAAATGTTATAAAATAAATGAGATAGCATTAAAAAGAAACATTTTTCATAATTGAAGATGTACCATGATTAAAATAATTGTCCTGGAAATTGTCTTACTTCTTCTATTTAGAGTTTACGATTTTCTGAATTAATTATTAACAATTTGTCATTATAAAGTGCTATAATCTTATATGTCTGGAATCTGGAGTATATTTCTGGATTTTCTATATGAATGCTTCATCTTATCAGATTTTTGATCCAATTGTCTTACATGGACTAGACTACTCCCTTTTTATATATATTTTTTTATGACTAGACATTTCAAATATTGTAAATGAGGGTGTGTTGTCTTTTTGAATTTTAGCACAAAATTTCTCATCAGACGCTATTTCAAGGATACCTTACCAAACCCTCGGCCCATTCATACAAAAGTTTTTTTGGCTTCTATAGGGTAACTAAAATGCATTGGCTATCATATGAACAAAATTATACAAGACTTGATTACATCTCATGAATGTTAACCTTATGTCTTTTCATCTTTCAATCCTCATACTTTTTCTTAGTCCATGGATAGTAGTGTATTGCATATGAATAAGAAAAGTCATCCATATTCAATATGTAAAAGAGACAACTGTACTTTTCCTGATTATTTACTGAAGAAAAAAATCCCAGACGCAATAAATGTCAATTTACATGTTTGCATCTCGAATGTCATATAGGACTTCGAAAATGTATTAATTCATTATTGGCTATGAAATAATTTCCAAACCTGGAAATATAATCCATTAATTTCCCAGCTTTGAATGAAAATATCAATTTGAATTAAAAGAATATAAATTTGACAATAATGACGTGAACGCTGTTTCCTCATATCGGTTATTGTATGTGAAGATATTTTCTTTGTAATGAAGTCTTGAGGTGGTCTTTTAATGACAATACACATGCAATTCTATAATTAGTTGACTGTTTAATTCCCTTAATACATTTATAATTACCTTTCTGATTTTCATGTTGTCAGAGTGCATTCTTAATTAACATTCTAAATTTTAAAATTTGGTAAATGTCCCAATAGAAAATCAGAAATTTGATATAATAAGATATCCTACTCTGTTGAATAGTTGTCTCATTGGCCATCATACCACATCTTCTTATTTTATACTGCAGCTGAGACTACTATAGTCTCAGACTGCAGGGAAGGTGTAAAAGGCAATACAGAGATACAGCAATACAAGATACAAGATACGAGATATATATGAGATACAATAAAATGTAATATGAAATCAAATCAAGTGTGTAGGCCTACACTAATCAGTTTTCATTTAGACAGATAAACATGATAAAAGGATCGAATTCAGTTGCGGATCCAGAGGGGGGCGTAGAGGGCGTACGCCCCCCCCCCCCCCCCCCTTTACTTACACTTTTTTTTTTTTATTAAGACTGTTAAATGATTAATCAGACTTGATTTCGTTAACTTTGCCATTTACTGTATATTTCATACGACAATTCGTTAATTATAAAGATATTAATCGCTCGTATTTACGTGTAATATATTATTGACTATGTCAAAGTCTCGTGATTTGCTATCGTGGAGTTGACCAGTATGTCGAAAAAAAACGTCACTCAGTCATTTTGAAATTCAAATCACAGTAACACATTGCTACGGCTGAGGATGACAAGTATTACGCCTTCAAAGCGACAAAGGATAGAGCAAGGACGTATTGACTCCTATTTCACAATTCCACCCAACAGAAGGTACTCACATGATGAAAAAATAGTTCCACAGCTATGATACTTACGTACGAAAACATGTTTAACCCCACACAGGCCAGCCCATTAATAATATTGCTGAATAATGATCCCCAGTCAGTAATCTCAAGATAGATTAAAAGTCTAAGGTACTGACCATTTGATTTTCGGGCAGTCTGAAATATTTTAGAGAAAAGAAATTTTGGCCCTGATTTTTGCCTTAAAAAAATTCTGGCTGTACCTGGGTTGAAAACACATATCTTGCTCACTTTTTTTCTACTACAAAAAAACATTCCAACAAAATTATTTAGTATTAAATGTATAAAGAACGCAAATAATTTTTTTTGGGGTTTGCATGTAAATTCCAGGCCATCCTCAGAAAATCAATTGTTCCGTGCCAAAAATCTTGTTGGTATTTGAGAAATACTATTCTTGTGTTCTTAATGTTTTTAAAAGGAGTTTAGACTTAAGAGAGGGAAGTGACCAGAATGTCTGTTTCTCCGAACTGGTATACTGAGTACTTTTTTCAAGGACCAATTGCAACCTGCCTGTTAGGTGTTGCCTTTAGGTCTCCATTTCTCGACCATCATTCACAACTTCATTGTCATTTCAAACTCATTCATAGCTGCCTTTGGTTGATTTGGAACCACTCACTTCCCTTGTTGGGTGAAACATTTCAACCATACATTTGGATAAAAAAAAAATTGTCTTCTTTTATGTCGGTCGTATTGTAAAGGAGTAGGCCCGGTAAGACCCCTTTTTGGCCCCAAAATATAGCAGTTTTACAAAATTGTTAAAATGCAAATTTTTAGCTATTTATTGGAAAGAAGAATACTTCTGTTACATAAATATGGGCTGTTTTTGACAATACAATGCACATTTATTGGTTACTAGCATCATTAAGTCATGCTAAATTACTGAAATCTTCAAAATTTTAGCATTTTGGTTAATTTTTAGACGGTTTCCGTCTGAAATGGAAGTGGCCGCATTTGTGTTCATTCTTAATATTTGAATGTAAGTTGTATTTGATGATAATACATAACATATATAAAGGTTGAGAATGAACACGGATGCGGCCACTTTCATTTTTGACAAAAACCATCTGAAAAGTGACATATTATGGCATATTTAATAGATTTTTATACGACCGCTAAAAAATTTTGTGATCGTATATTGGTATGACGTTGGCGTCGTCGTCCGAAGACACATTGGTTTTCGCACTCTAACTTTAGTTTAAGTGAATGGATCTCTATGAAATTTTACCATAAGGTTCAATACCACAAAAGGAAGGTGGGGATTGATTTTGGGGGTTATGGGACCAACAGTTAAGGAATTAGGGGCCAAAAAGGGGCCAAAAATAAGCATTTTTGTAACTTCCAGACATAACTTGTGTGTTAGTGTATGGATCTCTCCGACATTGTACCACAAGGTTCCATATCACAAAGGGAATGCTGGGATTGATTTTGGGGGTAATTGCTTCCAAATTTTAGGAATTAGGGGCCAAAAAGGGGCAAAAAACAAGCATTTTTCTAGTTTCATGACAATAACTTGTGTGTAAGTGTATGGATCTCTCTGACATTGTACCACAGGGTTCCATATCACAAAGGGAATGCTGGGATTTATTTTGGGGGTAATTGCCTCCAATTTTAGGAATTAGGGGCCAAAAAGGGGCAAAAAACAAGCATTTTTCTAGTTTCATGACAATAACTTGTGTGTAAGTGTATGGATCTTTATGAAATTGTACTGCAAGGTTCCATATCACAAAGGGAAAGCTGGAATTTATTTTGGGGGTAATTGCCTACAACGTTTAGGAATAAGGGGCCAAACAGGGGCCAAAAATAAGCATTTTTCTAGTTTCCAGACAATAACTTGTGTTCAAGTGTATGGATCTCTCTGAAATTGTACTGCAAGGTACCATACCACAAAGGGAAGGCTGGGATTGATTTTGGGGGTAATTCCCTAGAAATTTGAGGAATAAGGGGCCATAAAGGGGCAAAAAAACAAGCATTTTTCTAGGTTCAGGACAATAACTTGTGTGTAAGTGTATGGATCTTTATGAAATTGTACTACAAGGTTCCATATCACAAAGGGAAAGCTTGGTTTGAGTTTGGGGTAATTGCCCTAAATGTTTAGGAATTTGGGGCCAACAAGGGACCAAAAAACAAGCATTTTTCAAGTTTCCAGACAATAACTTGTGTTCAAGTGTTTGGATCTCTCTGAAATTGTACATGTGAACCTCCTGACGGGAGTACAATAATCCTGTTTTCAGGGGTCTCCTCATGACCTCCCGTTGAAGACAAAAAATTCCAGTGTATGAAATATTTCATGAATGAAAAATTTCAGCCCAACATATCTGGTGTAACTGACATTACCTGAAGTTATATTTTACCTGTAAATCAATTAACATGCATAATTATATGGCTTCACTTGTCACCTTGGGTGTCAAACATACTGGTTATCAACGATTTTTACCTCAGGCTAACTGCTGTTGTGTAATAAAACTTTGTGTAGTTAAAATGAATGTTGGGTTACTTCCCTTGATTTATCCGGTTTTAAGTTACTTTCCTTTAGATAATGTTAATTTTTAAAAGAATATAAATAAAATATAAATTGAACAAATAATCATAAAAGGATGGTAATCAAATGATTTTAAATGTCTTAGGACAAATAAAAAAATAATAATTTGAAAATTATTTGAGGGTTCTATACTTCCTTTCAAGGCTTAAATTGAAATTTATATAATAAATATGACCCATGAATTCTGTTTGAATGTATTACTTATCAAGCATTATAAATCTACTTGCATAAAGATAAAAAAAAAAAAATCTACTTGCATAAAGATAAAACAAAAGATCTACTTGCAGATAGATAAGCAATTGTTTTGATTGCAATGAATAATGGTAAAACAGATATGACCTAAAAAATTTAAAGAACATACTAAAAAAGAAGAATGTTAGATTGAACAAGTTGAAAGTTTAAAAAGATAGAGAAAATTTATTAATAAGTACAAGGGTACAATAAACATAATACATTCGGATGGAAAGTTGAAGAAAACACACTTTAACAGACAATTTCTACAGCACACGGTTACATTTATGACAGAATTTATGTCGATTAAAAACCTCCTGATCTGAGTCCTAATCTCCTGACCAAAATTTCCCAAACTCCTGATCTTAGTTTCACAGTCCATCACATGTATGCAAGTTGAAGGTACCATACCACAAAGGGAAGGCTGGGATTGAGTTTGGGGGTGATGAATCATAAGGGGGTTCAAAAAATTTTTGGGGGGGGGGGGGATTTTTTTTTCATTTTTTTTCTTTAAAATTTTCCATTTTAAATTGGTTATTTCTGATTAATATATAAAAGCAAATAATAATGATATGGTTTGAATAGATAAATTAAAAATTTTTAAGTTCTTTAGACCACATTCATTCTGTGTCAGAAACCTATGCTGTGTCAAATATTTAATTACAATCCAAATTCAGTGCTGTATCAAGCTTGAATGTTGTGTCCATACTTGCCCCAACTGTTCAGGGTTCGACCTCTGCGGTCGTATCAAGCTACGCCCCAGCGGAGCATTTTATTCATATTTAAGCTTGAATTTGAGCATCTTTAATGACTAAATCAGTTCAAATCTTTCACATAAACTAATTGAATCGACTGAAGTAGACACTTAAGTGTTTAAAAAGTGTCCAAATCTTTCATCAGATGAACCTGAATTTTGAGGCCAAAATCGGCCCTTACCGGACCTACTCCTTTCAGTGAATGGCCGTATATCTTGTTTACAACAAGAAATCTCTGAGGATATGCTAACTAACCATACAACAAACGTCAGTCACCATTGCAAATTTATGTCTCCCCTGCGACTTCTGTCGCAAAAAGCGAGACTTAGGGATAGTGATCCGGCGGCTCTTGACTTAAAAGCTTAGTATTTCAAGGTAGAAACCCTGGATGCTTCATACTTTGTATATAGATGCCTTATACATGTATTACAAATTAACGGTCTGTCAGATGACCATTGTCCTTGACCTCATTTTTATGGTTCAAAAATGTCCAACCCTTACACTTTAACTATAAAATATACATGCCCCTCGTCAGGAACTGTTAAATTAGTGAATTTTACACTTATTTTATGTTTTTAGCCAAAAATAAGATCCAAAATTTTTTCGCCTCGCTACGCTTGGCAAAAGTTTCTATTATACACCCTCCCTTAAAAAAATCCTGGATCCGCCCCTGGAATTTTATTTACTATTTATCAAATATCACCTCTTGGAACTTTAGATAAAGGAGTAGTTTTGATGAGGTCCTAAAATGGCCCCTTTTTTTGCTTATAAATTTTAAATTCAGATTTATTGACCAATATCACACTGAATCATAGCTAATACAGTGACTAGATAGGAAATAAGCCTTTTTGTTGAAAATTTAAGTTCCTGCGTTTTATTCATGACGTCACAAATAGTACTCATTTAGATTTTCCAAGAAAAATCAATGAAAATGGGTAAATTTCCATTGATTATTGGACAGGATACATAGAGTGCATACGTCGACAAAAAATATCTTTAAAAATAATGTTTGTAATGACATTTTACATGTCTAACTTGAATATTCAGTTTGTCGACACCTGCACTCTATGTTTCCTGGTCCTAAATTTGGCTGAAATCCAACTGATTTTGTCAAATTTCACCAAAATCTCTTATTTTGACCTATTTGGGATGTAAAAATAAACGCTTTAGAATAAGCACCTTCAAATATGTGTATGTAACCTCAACTTTGCATGTTTGGAGATACATGTATCACCTTAAGTTAGTTATAATATTGGTACAAAGTACATGTACATGTATTATCAAAATCACATCATAATCAAAGAATGAAGTAAGAAGTTGTACTAGACATACATGTATATAATGTGATTCCATGTTTTAGACTGTATAAAAACTCTACATTGAAAATTTGTTTACTTATTAAATTATAAAATGTAAACCCACAACTCCACTCCACTCAAGCCTTCAGTACATGACTGTTTTAAATGACATTTGCTGCCATGCTTAATTGAGACTTCGTTTAATTAATTATGATATAAATTTTAGTATATTTCACAGATATTTTATTTCATATATCTCGTATCTTGTATCTCGTATCTCATATCTTGTATTGCTGTATCTCGTATCTCTGTATTGTCTTTTACACCTTCCCCAGACTGCAGAGACGAAAAGTTGTCTTAGAACTTGGACATTGTTATTTCAGTTCATACAGTTCATACGAAAATTGAGTAAAAATTGAGAAAAAAAATTTGTTGTTATTATGGCATGCTGATCTGCCTTTATCAATATGAATAACTTGAGTGTATATGACTGTAGAATATTATTCATTGGTGTCTTTTAATATAACCATTCAACTTTTCTATATTATATTGGTTTATCTATATTGGTAGTTAGACAGCATTCTGTCTCCTAAAGTCCAAGGCAAACGGCTGGAAAATTGTAATTCTAAAACATCTGCAGATTTGAATCCTATCAAATAGTTTTTGATCTTTGTCAATGATTTCATTGATTACACAGTCAATTTCTTGATATATGTACTTAGAAAGTCCGCTGAACTATATTTGGAAACAATAGTTTTAGAAATGAATTTTTTCAGTTGATTGCAATGAGCTATAAATGTCTTGGCTCATAGTGCTTTATTCTTTGATAAAGAAGTCATGCCTTCTCGTACTGTAATATCGACTACTGTATTTAGTACTTCGTTAGTTAGAATAACAGATGAAAACATTTTATTAATCCTTACTAAATTACCATAGCCAGTTGACCTGAGGTTTTTATGCCCCCGCCGTAGCGGTGGGGGCATTAAGTTTTACCCTTGTCCGTCTGTACGTCTGTACGTACGTACGTACGTACATCCGTCCGTACGTCCCAAAATTGGTTTCCGTTCTCTAACTTGAGTTTGCCTCAACCAAATGTTATGAAACTTATACACAATGCATATTACCACAAAACACAGATCAAGTTTGAATTTTGGTGGCGTCGCTTTAACTGTTCTAGAGTTATGCCCCTTTATAAATGGAAAAATTGCAAAATTTTTAGTTTCCGTTCTCTAACTTAAGTTTGCCTCAACCAAATGTTATGAAACTTATACACAAGGCTTATTACCACAAAACACAGATCAAGTTTGAATTTTGGTGGCGTCACTTTAACTGTTCTAGAGTTATGCCCCTTTATAAATTGAAAAATTGCAAAATTTTTTAGTTTCCGTCCTCTAACTTAAGTTTGCCTCAACCAAATGTTATGAAACTTATATACAATGTTTATTATCACAAAACACAGATCAAGTTTGAATTTTGGTGGCGTCACTTTAACCGTTCTAGAGTTATGCCCCTTTATAAATGGAAAAATTGCAAAATTTTTAGTTTCTGTTCTCTAACTTTAGTTTGCCTCAACCAAATGTTATGAAACTTATACACAATGCTTATTACCACAAAACACAGATCAAGTTTGAATCTTGGTGGGGTCACTTTAACCGTTCTAGAGTTATTTTATGATGATTTAAAGAAATAGAGGGAAAATGCCTTACATAAAGGAAAATAGACTAACTGTTCAGGTTCATTTTGGTCATGTAGCTCTCCAGCTGTTTCAGTTCTTTTTTGGTCATGTAGCTCTCCACTTGTTTCGGTTCTTTTTGGTCATGTAGCTCTCCAACTGTTTCGGTTCTTTTTTTGGTCATGTAGCTCTCCATTTGTTTTGGTTCTTTTTGGTCATGTAGCTCTCCAACTGTTTCGGTTCTTTTTGGTCATGTAGCTCTCCAACTGTTTCGGTTCTTTTTGGTCATGTAGCTCTCCAACTGTTTTGGTTCTTTTTGGTCATGTAGCTCTCCTATTGTTTCGGTTCTTTTTGGTCATGTAGCTCTCCACTTGTTTCGGTTCTTTTTGGTCATGTAGCACTCCAACTGTTTCGGTTCTTTTTGGTCATGTAGCTCTCCAACTGTTTCGGTTCTTTTTGGTCATGTAGCTCTCCAGCTTTTTCATTTTTTTTTGGTCATGTAGCTCTCCACTTGTTTCGGTTCTTTTTGGTCATGTAGCTCTCTACTTGTTTCGGTTCTTTTTGGTCATGTAGCTCTCCAGCTGTTTCGGTTCTTTTTTTGGTCATGTAGCTCTCCAGCTGTTTCGGTTCTTTTTGGTCATGTAGCTCTCCAACTGTTTCGGTTCTTTTTGGTCATGTAGCTCTCCAATTGTTTCGGTTCTTTTTGGTCATGTAGCTCTCCAACTGTTACGGTTCTTTTTGGTCATGTAGCTCTCCAACTGTTTTGGACCTTTTTGGTCATGTAGCTCTCCAGCTGTTTCGGTTCTTTTTTTGGTCATGTAGCTCTCCACTTGTTTCGGTTCTTTTTGGTCATATAGCTCTCCAGCTGTTTCTGTTCTTTTTTTGGTCATGTAGCTCTCCACTTGTTTCGGTTCTTTTTGGTCATGTAGCTCTCCAACTGTTTCGGTTCTTTTTGGTCATGTAGCTCTCCAACTGTTTTGGTTCTTTTTGGTCATGTAGCTCTCCAACTGTTTCGGTTCTTTTTGGTCATGTAGCTCTCCTACTGTTTCGGTTTTTTTTGGTCATATAGCTCTCCAACTGTTTCGGTTCTTATACATACTTGGATTTCAAATATTTGGCTTTGATGATGAAGGTTAATCCAGAAAAGTGCTTCAGACGCTTAAAATTTATAAAATTTGTTTTTTCTTTTCCTCCAACTATCAGTACTAAAGGAACTTGGGATATTACATTGCACCAGGATGCACACGCTATCCCTATGATTTGCATGACCATTCCACATTACAATACAATACACAGTAATTGTTCCATTTGAAGTCAGATCAAGTGTTCTATGTGTCATTACCCGAACATAAAACATTTAATCTGATTCCTATTACTTCCTGTCCAACCATTTCCATCATCGGAAATTGTCATCAATTGTAATCGTAGACATCCAGACAAGGTACTAGAATAAGCAATGATGTCTAATATTTACTGAAAACTTAAACTGGAAACGGTTTTATATTACTTAATGCAGTATGATCAGAATGTTAATTAACAATTAGCATTATAAAACATGGAAATGGATTGGATTATTATATTAAAAAGGCAATTAAAATGTGTTCACACTGTCTATAACTGAGGTATTATGTAATACATGTAATATTACATTTTTTTGTTCTCATTGTTATAGGTTTCATGCAGTGCACTGCAGTTTGAGTTTACTCTAAGAATACTAAAGTGCATTGGTATTCTTTTAGTTGGATTTTCCTACAGAAAAATTTGGTTGGGGTTGTACGATGAGCAAGAAGCTCTAGTTATTTTAGTGTTATAACTTGAGACCTGTTTGATCAATTTTTTTAAATATTTGATATGCTGTTATTGCTGATGGCAAAATGGAGGTCAAGATGATTTTCACTTTTGCAATTCTTGAGTTATTTATGATCCTAGAATGATTGGGAAATAGCACTTTATGTGGTCAGCTTACCATAACATGAGATGGGTTCAAATGATTTGTATAAAAAAGTTACAAAATTGAGGTCACATTCCATATTGACAATTTTCACTTTTGTTGTTCAGGAGTTATGGTTCTTAATTTAACATTTCATGTTGATTCCATGCAAATATTTGTTTTTTTTAATTTTGGTTCATTTATATGCAGAGTTTAATGTGACTTCCATTTTCACTGAACTAGTATACATTATTGTTTAGGGGCCAGCTGAAGCCAGCCTCGGTGCAGGATTTTCTCGCTGTGTTGAAGACCCTTTGGTGGCCTTGGGCTGTTTTCTGCTCTTTGATCAGGTTATTGTCTCTTAGACACTTTCCCTGTTTCCATTCTCAATTTTAAAAACTTACTGATGTTTGGTACAATCCTTTCCAAATTTCAATATGTCGTTTCTCTTGACAAGTTGAGGTCAAGACTGGTTTTGACAATTTTTTATTTTTGCCATTCAGGACTGACAGGAGTTATGGCTCTTGATTGCCTTAACTATGACACTAATAAATGTATAAAATAAAACTGGTTTTTTATCATTTGACAGCCTCTTGTTTTAATTTATTTTACCTGTTAATATTACAAAGAGATAAACAAACAACATTTTTAAATTAAAGTGCAATTTTTGTTCTGTGTTAGATCGTCTACTATCCAGTCCTTTGCCTGACTCTCATTTATGAAATGGTATTGATATTTATTTCAAAGGACAAATAATAAGGGCTTTAGTTTGCCAACTTTAAGATTAATATGAACTATAGGAGATGTTTGGTGATATGTCAATAAGACAGCAACTATACAACACAAAAATCCAAAACACATGAAGATATCAACTTGCTGTCTTCAACATTAGATTAAGTGTCTATGTAATGTGTCCAGTCATCTAAATCACTGCAGTCTAGAAAAGTTGTGAATAAACTTAACACAGACTCACATAATCAAGGATCTGCCGTCACCCCCAAAATGACAAAAATGTTAAGGTATAACTATAACCGATCACTGATGAGATTCCTCACAAGACTTGCCACAGGCACATGAACAATAGTTTTTTAGATTTAAAAATGTTCAGATTTTTATTCCCCACCTACGATAGTAGAGGAGCATTATGTTTTTTTGGTCTGTGTGTCCGTTTGTTCATCCGTCTGTTCGTCCGTCTGTCCCGCTTCAGGTTAAAGTTTTTGGTCAAGGTAGTTTTTGATGAAGTTGAAGTCCCATCAACTTGAAACTTAGTACACATGTTCCCTTTGATATGATCTTTCTTATTTTAATGCCAAATTAGAGTTTTGACCCCAATTTCTCTGAACATAGAAAATTATAGTGTGAGTGGGGCATCCGTGTACTATGGACACATTCTTGTTTAAGTTTCCAGTTAATATGCTTTTTTTGTTTAATACTTAAGTTGAGATAATTACAAAACTAGAAACTGATGGTTAAAGATCTATGACTTCACAATGAAAGTAGTCACATCATAGAAAAAACAATTTTGAGGAAATATATTAAAAAGACATAGATGTCGTTTAAATTTCAAATGGTTTTCATACCTTGAAATACCTTATAGTTTAAACTTTACAATACCGATTATGTTCTAGCGGAAATCACATAATTTTGAAATATTTCAAATTTTGGGTGAAAAAGGACCTTAAAGTACTTACCTCCTTTTAATTTTAGAATGAATACAGTGGATTTTTGACAAGGTTTAATCTCATAAGTGAAAAGAAATTTATTCTAAGAAAAAAAGAAAAGATCTGTCTTCCTTTCAAATCCTTCCTATGAGTTAATGCAGTATATATATATATATATATAGAAGTCTATAAAAAGGACCAACCAGCAAATTTACTATGTACCGGATCGTCTAGAATAGACGATACTGTGCAGATAAGGAAAAAATTATATAAGTCTAGAGATTTGCACAACGATACTAATATAAGGTGGTATTATTCGAAGATGTTGTTAATAAATCGTGTTGACAAATATTTCGGCTTAACAAATAGCCTTCTTCTGTGTCAATTATTTTAACAATACTGATAATATGTATAAAAATAGCTCAATAATACAGGTAAGTTTTGGTCTATTGATTTAATCCAAAATCCTGAACATCATAATATAAAACAAAACTCAATACTCAAATATACGTGACTGTGTATATTTACAACCCAAAATGAGTGAAAAATAAAACTTAGTATTTTTTATTGATGCTGTTTGGATGATGTACATTTAGTTCCTTTATCCAAAAGCTTTCCCGAACCTGTCGCTGGGCATCACTCCAGTGAATGTTCTGTTCAATCACTAGGATCTTCATGCGGTTAAAGTCATCAAGTGTGTGACCAGACTGTCTGAAATGCTGAGAAACTGGGAGAAGTGGCTTCTTAGAGATATCACTCCTATGGCCATTGAGGCGTTTGTGGAAAGGCTGCTTTGACTCACCAACATATTGGAGGCCACAAACCGAACATTCTAGAATGTAAATAACATTCATACTTTTGCAGTTAACATTGCAAAATATCTTATAGTTATTTTCGGTTGCCTTACTGTGAAAAGTTGATGAATGATGCATCTGTAGGCAGCATTTGCAGCGTTTTTCATCACACGAACGACATTCTCCAGAATTACTTCTATTATCAGACACTTCAGCCCGCACCAGCAGGTTACGCAGACTATTGGGTTGCCTAAAAGCTATCATGGGAGGCTCGGGAAAAATCTTGGATAGTTTGGAATTCTTTTCAACTGTTTTCCAATGCTCACGAATGACACCGAAGCTGTTTTTGAGAGATGGGTGGTAAGTAAGAACACATGGAGTCCTTTTATTTTTCTTTTTATATTTGTATTCTAACAGTTTACTCCTTGGAATAGTTTCCGCTTTCTGAAAGCCTTTTTGGATAGTTTTGTGTTTGTAGCCCCTTCTCTTCAATTGGGTTTCGAGTTGACGTAGTTGTTTTTTAGTTGTTTCTGAGTTGGAACATATTCGCTTGACTCTGAGTGCCTGACTGTACGGGATGCTCTTAGTACAATGAGCAGGATGGCAACTTTTAGGGGACAGATATTGGTGAGTGTCAGTAGGCTTAGAATATAGATCAGTGGATATGATGCCATCTGTGAGCGAGCTGGAGGTATCGAGGAAGGTGATTTTGGATTTAGATTTCTCATGAGTAAATTTGATACTTGGATGTATGTTGTTAGCATGAGTGATGAATGTATCTAAATCCGCTGCAAATGCTGCCTACAGATGCATCACTCATCAACTTTTCACAGTAAGGCAACCGAAAATAACTATAAGATATTTTGCAATGTTAACTGCAAAAGTATGAATGTTATTTACATTCTAGAATGTTCGGTTTGTGGCCTCCAATATGTTGGTGAGTCAAAGCAGCCTTTCCACAAACGCCTCAATGGCCATAGGAGTGATATCTCTAAGAAGCCACTTCTCCCAGTTTCTCAGCATTTCAGACAGTCTGGTCACACACTTGATGACTTTAACCGCATGAAGATCCTAGTGATTGAACAGAACATTCACTGGAGTGATGCCCAGCGACAGGTTCGGGAAAGCTTTTGGATAAAGGAACTAAATGTACATCATCCAAACGGCATCAATAAAAAATACTAAGTTTTATTTTTCACTCATTTTGGGTTGTAAATATACACAGTCACGTATATTTGAGTATTGAGTTTTGTTTTATATTATGATGTTCAGGATTTTGGATTAAATCAATAGACCAAAACTTACCTGTATTATTGAGCTATTTTTATACATATTATCAGTATTGTTAAAATAATTGACACCGAAGAAGGCTATTTGTTAAGCCGAAATATTTGTCAACACGATTTATTAACAACATCTTCGTATAATACCATCTTATATTAGTATCGTTGTGCAAATCTCTAGACTTATATATATATATATATATATATATATTGCCTGTGTAATGCAAAGCAACTTATCAAAAACAGTACAGTTGAGTATTCTTTTTTGTTTTGAAGATGAAAGTGATATGGTAGATTAAGGTTACATTTTAATTAGCATAATGACTATAAAACGTGCTAATTACTAATTATAAGTCTGCATCTGTGTCATATTTTGTTTGAAGGTTATAACTGATGGTAGTGCTATGGCATCCTCTAGAATTTTAACATAGTATATTAGTAATTTAGTGACACTAGCTTTGTCACAATCATCTGTTAGTGTTAAAGTTTGAATTTTTCCCTGGTGTTCATCTCAATCAACCAGCAAGACAACCATAACAAATAATAGAACAAGAGAATTAAAACTTTCTTATGGCTATCATTTTAAATATTTATCATGTTTTTATTTTATAGTTTTGTAATTAGTAGTTAAAGATAAACTGAATATTGTTCCAGTTGATATTTTTTAACTAATTTTTAAGAACACTTGTACTTAAAAATAATAAAATAGAATTTTCTTTTCTAATTCGACTTGAGGTTTATTCAAATAAACTCTTGAAATGCTACGATTAAGGTTTTTTTGTATGAATGGAAGACCTGTTATATCAAACAATTGTCCATAAGTACGTCAATTGAAAACCCCTGTGAAATATTTATTAGGTTTATATATTCAGATTTGCACATCTTCTAGTTCAAATTAATTTTAAAATGCTGTATTGATTCTGTAATCTTGGTCAAATTTGGTTCCTCACTCTTGGGATCATTAGGTTACAATGGAATGTGTAATTACCAACATGTTTTGTCTCTCTTCAGGGACGATAGGTACATTCAAAACACTTATTTATTTACGATACGTTTCCAATGATTGATTCTTGAAGAGTAATATTTGATCGGGTATAAAAGACTTTAATGAGGGAGAGACTGGTTCAAACAAGACGATTTATAAACTAATTCTTGATTGTTTATTGAGGAAAAACAACTTTAATTACGAATTGTCATGAAGTATTATTTTTTAGACGTCCACTTAGAAAAATGTGTCGGAAATAGATGGATATTGAATAGATCTTGTTTGACGTCAAGGCATATTTGAGATTAAGTATCTTTTGCGTTAAAACCCTTTTTTACTAATTAATCTATTAATGATGCTGATGAATGTGAAAAGAACACGATAAATTGTGATTGTATGCAATATTGAATTCTTAAAGGACTCTATGACCTTTATTATTTCCATTCTCGGCTTTCATGTTAGTTAGTATGCCAGCTGTGGGACCTTTCCCCATATCAAACATATATCAGTATTATTCTAAATTCATACAAAACATGTCAATAACAGTTATGTTATATTCCCCCTTCCATGAAAAGATTTATATTCTCTTTACAACAGATGCAATTCATCTTTTAATCAGTTTTAACTTTTTATTTAAATGTTTAGCTATTGATAATAAAAATACATGCAATATTATATTATGTTAGATATTATCTTAAAATTCATTTATCATTCCTTTATAATAGACTATGTGCATCTTGTTTTATGACCATTTGTACCTCTTGCAGCAAAAATCCATTTATATATTAATTTTTATTTCAATTGATCAGTTATATTTAGAGTGTTTTTTAGTTAAGAAATTGATATCAGTTAAAAACAAAATAATGTTGTTGGTCATATTTAGATGGTTTGTTTATTTAAATCAATCTGTTCAATTGTCTGTCCTATGTTAGGAACCGTATGCCTTTTGGAATTATAGATTATATGAAAAATTGCAATGTAAGTGCTCTCACATGTACAATTCTTGCCAGATATATTATATTTTTATATAAAAGGTTTCTAAGAGCACTGTCTCGGGGACGAAAATAAGTGCCATAACTATTTTTAAAAGAGTTGTGCCCCTTGGTAATGTTAATTATATGGATATTGCAATGAAAGCGCTCTCACATGTACAAATTTTGCCAGATTTTTATCAAATTTATATCTAAGCTTTATATTAATAATATCCTGGACATATTTCAAAATTAGTGCAGATCAACTATTTTTAAAAGAGTTAAGTCCCTTGAAATATTAATTTTATGGGAAATTGCATTGTTAGCACTCTCAAGTGAACAATTCTTGCCAGATTTTTCTCAAACTTATATCAGTTGTTTATAAAAGCAATGTTTGGGACAAGTTTGAAAATAAGTCCAAATATTAATCACAAAATGGTATATGGAAAATTGCATTGTATTAAGTGCTCTAAAACCTACATTTCTCTAAGATATTTATAAAAAGTTTTAAAGAACCAAAAAGGAATTAAATTCTTTTAATTATTGCGCTTGGACAGATTAGATATATGCAATGCTCTGGACATTGAAACTCTTTAATTGTAGATCTTGTGATATCATCCATGATATAAGAGTAGATTTAATCAGACAGACATGATGGTATTGTAGATTTTGTGAGAACATACATGGTGTAGGTATTTATTTCATGAGATCATCCATGATGTAAGTGTTGATCTTGTGAGAACATTCATTGTGTCAGTGAAGACTTCATGAGATCATTCATGATGTAAGTGTAAATCTTATGAGAACATACATGGTTTAAGTGTAGATCTCATAAGATCATCTATGATGTAAGTGTAGATCTTGTGAGAACATTCATTGTGTAAGTGAAGATTTCATGAGATCATTCATGATGTAAGTGTAAATCTTATGAGAACATACATGGTTTAAGTGTAGATCTCATAAGATCATCTATGATGTAAGTGTAGATCTTGTGAAAACATTCATGGTGTAAGTGTAGATCTTATGTGAACATCCATGGTGTACATGTAGATCTTGTGAGAACATCCATGATGTAAGTGTAGATCTCACCAGAACATCCATGATGTAAGTTTAGATCTTGTGAGAATATCCATGATGTGAATGTAGATCTTGTGAAAACATCCATGATGTAAGTATAGATCTCACCAGAACATCCATGATGTAAGTGTAGATCTTATGAGAACATTCATGGTGTAAGTGTAGATCTTTGAGAACATCCATGATGTAAGTGTAGATCTTGTGTGAACATCCATGGTGTAAGTATAGATCTAACCAGATCTTATGAGAACATTCATGGTGTAAGTGTAGATCTTTGAGAACATCCATGATGTAAGTGTAGATCTTGTGTGAACATCCATGGTGTAAGTATAGATCTAACCAGAACATCCGTGATGTGAGTGTAGATCTTGTGATATCATCCATGGTGTGAGTGTAGATCTTGTGAGAACATCCATGATGTAAGTGTAGATTTTGTGAGAACATCCATGGTGTAAGTATAGATCTAACCAGAATATCCGTGATGTGAGTGTAGATCTTGTGAGAACATCCACTATGTGAGTAGATCTTGTGATATCATCCATGGTGTGAGTGTAGATCTTGTGAGTACATCCATGATGTGAGTGTTGATCTTGTGATTTCATCCATGGTGTGAGTGTAGATCTTGTGAGAACATCCATGATGTAAGTGTAGATCTTGTGAGAACATCCATGGTGTAAATATAGATCTAACCAGAACATCCATGATGTGAGTGTAGATCTTGTGAGAACATCCATTACATGAGTGTAGATATTGTGAGAACATCCATGATGTTAGTGTATATCTCATAAGAACATTCATGGTGTAAGTATAGATCTTGTGAGAACATCCATGGTGTGAGTGTAGATCTTGTGAGAACATCCATGGTGTAAGTGTATATCTCATAAGAACATCCATGGTGTATGTATAGATCTTAAGAGAACATCCATGATGTGAGTGTAGATCTTGTGAGAACATCCATGGTGTAAGTGTAGATCTTTTGAGAACATCCATGATGTAAATGTAGATCTTGTGAGAACATCCATGGTGTAAGTATAGATCTAACCAGAACATCCATGATGTGAGTGTAGATCTTGTGAGGACACCCATGGTGTAAGTGTATATCTCATAAGAACATCCATGGTGTAAGTATAGATCTTGTGAGAACATCCATGATGTGAGTGTAGATCTTGTGAGAACATCCATGGTGTAAGTGTATATCTCATAAGAACATCCATGGTGTAAGTATAGATCTTGTGAGAACATCCATGATGTGAGTGTTGATCTTGTGAGAACATCCATGGTGTAAGTGTATATCTCATAAGAACATCCATGGTGTATGTATAGATCTTGTGAGAATATCCATGATGTGAGTGTAGATCTTGTGAGAACATCCATAGTGTGAGTGTATATCTGTGAGAACATCCATGGTGTAAGTGTAGATCTTGTGAGAACATCCATGGTGTAAGTGTAGATCTTGTGAGAACATCCATGATGTGAGTGTTGTTCTTGTGAGAACATCCATGGTGTAAGTGTATATCTCATAAGAACATCCATGGTGTATGTATAGATCTTGTGAGAACATCCATGGTGTAAGTGTAGATCTTGTGAGAACATCCATGGTGTAAGTGTATATCTTGTGAGAACATGCATGTTGTATGTGTAGCTTTTACGAGACAAAGATTTGATTTAATTATTGATCTTGTGACAACATCAATGATGTAAGTGTAAATCTCATAAAATGGAAAGACATGATGTAATTGTAGATCTCGCAAACATCCATACTGTGCTATGCGATTAAAGTTCTTTCAATGTTTACTCTCTGTTTACCTAAATCACATATATTAAAAATGTCATGTACATATATGGTTCACATTTTTTATTTATATGACATCAAGCTTAACTATCTGGTTATCCCATACTGTTAGATATGTTTCCAGTTCCTTGATGTTCTACTTCCTGTTTAACAAATGGAAGTATGATCTGCCATCTATATTTAGTGTATGGGATAATTGTAAGATGTATAATAATTCATTAGACCTTTTATGGTTATTTGGTCAATGTGTTAAGTTTTTGTGATTAGGTCTGTTTTTTAAGATACTATAAGCCATAGCATAGGTCAGCTATATTTGGTGTATGATATGATTGTTAGGTGACTGACTACATGTCTGTCTGGCATGGTTGTCCGACCTTTACCTTATTTTCATGGTTCATGGTGAATTTTATGTGTTTGTGGTTTGGTCTATTTTTTCAGGTACTATTATCAATAGGTCAACTATATGTGTGGTATGGAATGATTACAAAATGTACATGTGCATCTGGCAATGTTCCTATAATCTTGACCTCGTTGTTATGGTCTGTTTGTTAAGTTAAGATTTTGTGGTTATGTCGATTTCTAAGATACTATAAGCAATATTTGAACTATACTTTGTGTATGGAATGATTGTGAGGTTTACATGTCCACTTGGCAAGTTTGATCTTAACTTGATCTCATTTTTATGTATCACTGATATTTTTTCTGGATAGGAGTATATCATAATGGGTTGCAAATGACAAATAATGCTGTGGAAATGTTTGTCTTTGGACGGTTTTATTTGGTGGATACACCCAGATAAACAAGGTTTGACAGGTTATGGGAAGCTGATCAGACAACTCAAACTTTTTTCTAATTGGATTTTCAAAATAGATTTTCTGCATTTTATAGCTCTTTTTGCTGCCAAAGTGCCATCTTCTTTTCAAATCTGACTGAAACATTAGTAAATTTTATGCATTAACATAAGATGAGCAATACATTGTGCCCAGGCACATGTTCAACCCCGCCACATTCTCTATATGCTTGTCCCATGTCAGGAGCCGATAATTCAGTGGTTGTCGTTTGTTGCTAAATATCATATTTGTTTTTCCCTTTTAGTTTTGTACATGAATCAGACCATTAGTTTTCATGTTGAATTGTTTTACATTTGTCATTTCGCCTTCGGGCCCTTTATAGCTTGCTATTCGGTATGGGTTTTGCTTATTGTTGAAGGCTGTACGGTGACCTATAGTTGCTTACTTCTATCTCATTTTGTCTGTGATGGAGTCAGTTGTCTCATTGACAATCATACCTCATCTTCTGATTTTTATAATACATGCTCCTTTGATTTTTTCATCACCTGGTGTAGTAAGGAAATGTTTGAGTGATGATGAAAATGAACATTTTTTTTTTTTGAATGACTGAAATGTAAAAGAAAAAATAAGGCTGGCCAGGCTGGAGAATATAAGATTTTTTTTATATATGTGAGACCAGATTTGGAAAGTTAAAACAAGAATATGCTTCCATCCGACACCATGTCTCGCTCACCTCATTACATATCAATTAACCATAAAACCTATGTCAAAACCCTAATTATAAAAGAAAAACAAAGGATATTGGGTATCCATCCATGACATAAAACCAGGACAGCAAAAAACACACAAAAAGCAAAGGAAGAGCGCTAAGTACCGGTAGCATATATATCAAACAGTCCACTTCATAATGAACATATGTACTAAGTTTCAAGTTGATGTGACCACAATCTACCTTAAACTAAAACTTTAACTTACATATCTATGTTCAAGGAACCAAAAAATCTGGTTCAAAACCCTAATTTGGCATAAATATTAAACAGTTCACTTCATCATGAACATATGTACTATGTTTCAAGTTGATGTGACCACAAACTACCTTAAACTAAAACTTTAACCTGATATGGGATGACAAACACACAGACCAGACAACATAATGCCCCTCTAATATCATAGATTGGACATAAAAAAACAATAAGCTTCCATTTCAGTGTAAAAAGTCTGTGCTCAAATATAAGCGTCCCTCTGTGATAAAGCTTTGTGTGTGAAGTTACCTCATGTCTAAAAATAAATAAGAGTCAACACTGCATTCGTAGGATGGACATTTATTTACAACATGATCACATTATGGTTGTATCACAGGGACTGAAGTTTAAAATGACAATATTTAAATATCTATATATAAACTATATGTACATCTAATATGTGTGTTCTATAACAGTTACAATGTATTTAGTGGTCAGATGGCATTTTATACATCAAAAGTTCATTTTAGATGAGAAGTTTTTGTGTCCAATTTGATAACAAAAACAACCCAACTTTTTTTCATTATTCTATTTACAATACATGTAGTAGAGCTTCTCACTCAGAATTCAGAGGCAAAATGTACAAAGGTAACAGCATGTTGTATTTTAGAACCCTGTAAAGGATCTACATGTATGTAAGTCAGTGAATCCTTGCATTGGTGAATATTTACTGTTGTTAAATTTGGTCACATTTTGTAAATTTTGAATAATCGAATTCAGTTTAGGGAGCTACTCCTTCTTTATAAAATGTAGATGAAGTTAGAGTGGTTTTTTTTTTAATTACGCCTTCCTGAATTCCTATATCTTTTCATATTATTACAGAATTTGCTGAATGCTAGCTGAATTTTGTTCACCTCACATAATAGAAATATAGCTATAGCTGTTCTGTTAGCAAGATGTAAGGTTTTTTTCACTAAAATATATAGTATCTTGCAGAGTTTTAGTGTAATGAAATCAATATAAATAATTTAATGAATTGTATTAAAGACATTTTTTAAATAGACAGTGTTTATATGAACCAAAAAAATTCTCAATGAGAGTAATGTTTGAATTATTTACTTGATATAGATAGATTTATTCCCCTTGAATTATAAGTTGACCATCTAGCAGGTACAGGATTAAACAAATTCCAGTGTTATGGCCCGAGAACACAGTTATTTCGTAGTGCATTTCTTTTAGACAATAAATTCAAATTAAAAAAATCGCACCTGCTCTATCTTAAAAAGATTTTTACAGTGTAGTGTACTACTATTGATACAAATAATATCAAAATTATAGAAACTTCTACCAGCTCTAACTCAAAATATTGACAATTCTGTGTTAAGGGGGGCTAAAATTCAGTTTGACAGCTTCAGACATTCTAATTTTTGACCTTTTTTAACTGGACCAAATCACTACTTAACATAAAGATTCAGCACCCAAATTTTTTTAACATGTAATTTCATCCCCTTACTTAATATTTCATGCATAAAATATCAAGAAATAAATTGGGAAAGTGTATAAAAAAAAAAAGCAAGTTATACACTGTTCACACTAGGGACTATATTCGTAGACAACGAAAACCAAAGGACGATAACTGTGTCCTTGGACCTAATAGGATAGAAAGACTTGACCAATTTTAATAAAACTTTGCATGACCTAAGCTTAGGCAATTATAAGATAGTTGGCCAAGTTTCATGGCCATAGGATATATATTATAGAAACTAGGGCCATTTTAATATTTAAATTTGGATGTTTATTTTTGACGTTTAAATCAAATATTTTCAACTGTCAAGATTTTGGCCTAAAAAATTTAAATATTGCAAAAATTTGCTTTTTAAATACTCTTGAATTTAATATAATAAGTATTAAAAGCAACGGAACACTCATTTGATTTATCAGATTTATTACAGTTATTCAAAAGTCAAATTTATATGAGCCTGTGCCTGAAAATAGAGATTTTCGAATAAAGGGAAGCCTTACATAAACATGCATTTTTTTCAACCAATTTGAAGTTTTTGAAGTTTTTTAACCATACATTATTCTTCCATATATATTAAATGTACTTTAAATGTAAAGAAAAGTTACAAAAAGCATACCACATGAGTATAAAATGGTCTTAGGCCATGTAAGACTGAGAATTATTTAGAGTCGATTTAGGCCGTAGCCCATATTTACATATAAAAATGCACACAGAGGCTATAAGAAATTGAAATTTGTTACTTTTTGCTCATTTCTATGCTAAGATGTCATGATACAAGAAGTCTAATTGCAAAAGGACTCTTGAATTCAACTTTTTTTTGCAGACAGTATGGTCTGATGACCAGTTTTTCACTTTTCAATGGAAAACTTGCATGTAGTTTTAGTCTCATTTGGCATATATTTGAACCACTTACTATCCTAAAGAAGAAAATTATGGTAGCATATGAAATGAATAGGGTGTACTGATCATTGTAAAGTGTTTTTTTTACAGATTTAGTGAAATATTTGTGATGGACTACAGATTTTATGTACAAAGCTCTTCACATTTCACATACATCAAACAGGCCGTTTAACCAGGGACATAAATACAAATATTCTGCAAATTTTTTCTGTGATAATCTACTTTTCTCTAGATTCTGAGTTCACAAATGGTTAATTAAATTTGATTTAAGCATAGAAACACAAATATCAGGAACATAAAAAGCTGCCAGATAGAAAGTCAGCATGGCTCTTAGGCATAAAATGGAAACTGCTTTAAAATGCTTATTTTATCCGTATAATGCCAAAATGGGACATTTAAACAGAATTTCTGTCAAACAAAGATGTAAATGCTTTACTTTTATTGAGTTTGACAAATTGAAACCAGCAAACCATTCAGGAAAGTTGCCAAAGTACAGAATCTACATTTACGGAATTCATCTCTTAGGCCCGAGAACACAGTTATTTCGTAGTGCATTTCTTTTAGACAATAAATTCAAATTAAAAAAATCGCACCTGCTCTATCTTAAAAAGATTTTTACAGTGTAGTGTACTACTATTGATACAAATAATATCAAAATTATAGAAACTTCTACCAGCTCTAACTCAAAATATTGACAATTCTGTGTTAAGGGGGGCTAAAATTCAGTTTGACAGCTTCAGACATTCTAATTTTTGACCTTTTTTAACTGGACCAAATCACTACTTAACATAAAGATTCAGCACCCAAATTTTTTTAACATGTAATTTCATCCCCTTACTTAATATTTCATGCATAAAATATCAAGAAATAAATTGGGAAAGTGTATCAAAAAAAAAAGCAAGTTATACACTGTTCACACTAGGGACTATATTCGTAGACAACGAAAACCAAAGGACGATAACTGTGTCCTTGGACCTAATTATTAACAAACGTTTTTCTGTTTTTTTCCTTACAAAGAATTAATACTTGAGTGAAAAGAAATTAAATTCTTCTACAATGTTCCCATAATAACAAATTTAGTGTACTTTCATGAAAACAACTATCACTTTCTGCAAAATAAACATTTGCCTAGAATGACTTTGTATACATTCTGCCACAGATATTTTTAGATATAGTCCTAATGAAATGTTGGCTGAAATTTTGGCTCGAAAATTTAGGATGCGCTTTTAACAAGTATCTAATTATTTGAAAATAGCTAAAACTATGGGAATCCTAAAATAAGGAAATAATATTGAGACCAAGTGGAAATTGTTGGCAGTATTACCACTTTAAAGTCTCAGAAGGAGATACCAAGCATATAGTTTTCTTTTTCCCTTACATGCTAGCAGGCAAATACACATATATATATTACATCTTGGCTTCATTATATTTCAGTGTTACTGATATACTGTGTATATATTCATTGGATACCAATTTTCGTTGATTTCATTGTTAGAGGCAAACCAGAATTTAAATGTTCAAAGAAATATGAATTCCCCATAAGGCTTGTATGGAAACTTTGGCAAATCCATGAAAATCAAGTTACCACAAAAATATGATTTTTCTTAAATTCATGAAAATTGGTACCCACGAAAATAAATGAATCCACAGTATTAGTGAATATTGTAGTACAATGTATTACAAAATGTTCCTTATTCATAATTTTTCTTTTAAACTTAATAATCCCATTTTATGTAACGATTCAACAATATAGGTTAGTCCAGATTCTTGAAACAAAAGCAAAATTTAAATGCAACAGACAACAGTATCACAAATTTTAGAGGTAAATAGAAAATATAGCAACTTTTAGAGTCTCACTCCCTGAAATCTTTCACAATAAGCAAATGAAATGATAATTGCCTCAATGTTTTTTTTTTGCTTAGGTTTCATTTTCAGTTTCCTTTTCGCAATCTTCTATAAGTGCTGTTTTATGGTTTCCGTTATGGTTGCTTCTGTCCATCTTTAACAGTAAATCTGGTGGGTTTGTCTTAGACGTCATTGTAATGCTGTTTGTCTGACTGCTGCTGTTGCGGGTAATGGAATGTCCAGATTTAAAGTTGACCAGAAGCAAGACGTTGCCGTTTCTTCTTCGGAGATTCTTGATCCATCGTTGTACCATCCAACGCATAACGTAGCGAAACTTCTTGTTGATGGCACAGTAAAATACAAAGTTCAAAGACAAATTGCACCAGACAAGAACATTGGCTACATATTGCAGAATTAAGTAAAAGTTTGACAAGGCAAATTGATTTAATGGTTGGTTCCCACCAAACAATGCATATGCAATTCTTTTGTTGGAGAATGCTGATGGTATTATGCAGACAATAAAGAGACAGACTATACTGATGAGAGTTACGGTTAGTCTGACTTGTTCTCTGTACCATGTGGCCTCTTTGTTGTTACGGATCTGTAGGATTTCTCTTTCTTTCCGTGCCCTCATTACGGCATAGACAAGATATGCATTGGCCGTGCTGAGAATTATGAGTGGAACAAAGTGAATGATGATGCTATAGAACCAGCGGATTCTATAGTAGTGTTCACTGTGTCTGAAATCCGTAGAAACTCTTGTGTACTGATCTGTTGTGTTTGCAATTGGTTCTACTCTCAATAAAAGAAAGTGTGGAATGTTTATGACAAACATAATGCTAATAATTAATGCATTTTTCATTTTTGCACTGGCTCGATCACACATGGCTTTCGCCCACAGTGGATACCGTACAAAGAGAAAACGTTCAATAGTTAGAACAACAGTTATCCAGACGCTGGAATTGGTACAAACATTTACCAATGGAAGATAAATATAGGCATCATAAAACTTCCAGAAGTATTCTTTTCTCTGGTAAGAACCCACCATGAAAATGAATGAAAATGTCAGTGCTCCCAAATCGGTCAGAGCTAGTCCAGTTAAATATGTATATGGGGACTCTTTGAGTTGACGCTGTGTCAAAACTAACAAGTTCATAATGTTGCACAAGATACCTATTGCACAGATGGTTGGTCCAATATATTTATAGCATATTTTGCCAACTTTGAGAGCTAGCGCTATATCTGGTACCCAGACTGTTTCATTGCTGACCATAGATGGCGTTGTAAAGTTTCCCATAACATGATGTGTATCATTCGCCTCTGAGATGAACTGGTACAGAGGGGTAACAGTGTCTAAAGGACTAGTTAAAGTTGTATTCAACATTTTTGAAAATAGTGGATTTATCTTCTTTTCAGTCAATGAAGACCTTTGAATACCATCTCAAATCTGTAAATAGAAAATAAAAATATCAGTAAAGAGTATTAAGATATTAGATTTTAAGAGGTACTCTTGCAGACTGTAGTAAGCTGTGCTCTCATACTTGATATTTCACCTACAAACTGATTATGAAGGACTCACTGAATTATTCTATGTATGTCTCTGCTAATATGCTTGAAGCTGAAGTTTCTCTGTTTTTTGTTATATAACAGCATGTGTCAGGATAATATAAAAATAATTTGAAATTATATCTGCATTTTCCTTGCCTCACTTAAATCTTGTTTTGTCATCTTAGACGCATAAAAGCATTGAACAAAAAATGAAAAAAATTCCATTGTCTGCAATCCTGCAATGGTTTTTTTCTCTTCTGTTTACTGTTGTTATATTACAAAAATCATCTGGTATTATAGTTGTTAATTGTTCTGACAATAGCATTTTATCCTGATGTGTTTCACACATACAAATATTATGCCAAACAAAACTGTCAAGCCTCGGTTGCCTTCATATGTTATTAAAACTATTTCATAACTTAATGGCTGAAATACAAAATAAAATGCATGTCATTTTCTGTTCAGTATTACATTTCAGTTAAGATGCTCTCGTCACATTGTATGTCACATTGATTATGTAAAAGTATGTCTACATGTGAGAACTCTAAAAGTTATGACACAAAACATTTAACTTTGGCATACAATCTGAAGCTTTCAAATTTCAAAAGCATTGCCAAAAACGATTTCAAATAAGCAAGCACAGCATTTTAATTCTGATTTGAACATAAGTCATTATTGTACTAAAAATAATTAACTCCTGTTGCTAGTATCTGTACGTTCACCTTTAGATTACATCTTTAAAAGCAACACAGGAGGAACAAAGCTTTAATACCTATTAAACCAAGATTTAGCTTAACTTCTGTATCTGAAAGAACATAACAGACTTGTTTATTCTTTAATAATCTTTCATGTTTAATTATGTGCCAGGCTTAAGGTATGTTTGTTTATATAACTTAATTTCCACAGGAAAAAAAATTGCCACAAAATAGCATGAAACCAGATAAGAATTACATGCCTAATTATCTGAATTGCTGTAAGAATGTTACATGAACCCCTTTAAAAAATTACCTGGCTTTTTATAACAGATAGCAAATGGCATCCTTAATTTAATTACATAAACTAGTTAGAATATGTTTCCAGTCACATCTGGAATGTGTTCTGTTTAATAAACTTCTTCACTGTTTGTTGTTGTATTTATTTAGTTTGAGCATTCTCATGTATCTGCAGTTTTTTTAAAGCAGCACTATTATTCCTTAATTGTTAGTGAAAATGTATAATTTTTCCTGAGAATTTTTGGACATTTACATAACACTCAGAGTTACATAGGTGTTTAATAACAATGGAACATTCAGGTAGGGGGCATAGAGGACGTTCCTCTCCCATTTTTTTATCAGAAAAAATTTTTTAAATTTTTTTTGCATAAAATAATTCAAAATTTTTTCACATTGTTAATGTTCAATTTTAGGGAATCCCCCCTTTTTAGCTCACCTGGCCCAAAGGGCCAAGTGAGCTTTTCTCATCACTTGGCGTCCGTCGTCCGTCGTCATCATCGTCCGTCGTCGTTAACTTTTACAAAATCTTCTCCTCTGAAACTACTTGGCCACAATCATCATTGGGGTATCTAGTTTAAAAAATGTGTCCGGTGACCCGGCCAACCAACCAAGATGGCCACCATGGCTAAAAATAGAACATAGGGGTAAAATGTAGATTTTGGCTTATATCTCTGAAACCAAAGCATTTAGAGCAAATCTGACATGAGGTTAAAATTGTTTATCAGGTCAAGATCTATCTGCCCTGAAATTTTCAGATGAATATGACAACCCGTTGTTGGGTTGCTACCCCTGAATTGGTAGTTTTAAGGTAATTTTGCCGTTTTTGGTTATTATCTTGAATATTATTAAAGATAGAGATAAACTGTAAACAGCAATAATGTTCAGCAAAGTAAGATCTACAATTAAGTCAACTTGACCAAAATGGTCAATTGACCCGTGAAGAAGTTATTGCCCTTTAAAGTCAATTTTTGACCATTTTTCGTAAATTTTTATAATCTTTTACAAAAATCTTCTCCTCTGAAACTACTAAGACAAATTTAACCAAACTTTTCCACAATCATCATTAGGGTATCTAGTTTAAAAAATGTGTCCGATGACCCCGCCCACGAACCAAGATGGCCGACATGGCTAAAAAATAGTACATAGGGTAAAATGCAGTTTTTGGTTCATATCTCTGAAACCAAAGCATTTAGAGCAAATCTGACATGGGGTAAAATTGTTTATCAGGTCAAGATCTATCTGCCCTGAAATTTTCAGACCAATCAGGCAACCCGTTGTTGGGTTGCTGCCCCTGAATTGGTAATTTTAAGAAAATTTTGCAGCTTTTGGTTATTATTTTGAATATTATTATAGATAGAGATGAACTGTAAACAGCAATAATGTACAGCATAGTAAGATCTACAAATAAGTCAACAAGAACAAAATTGTCAATTGACCCCTTAAGGAGTTATTGCCCTTTATAGTCAATTTTTTACAATTTTCATAAATTTTGTAAATTTTTGTAAATTTTTACAAAGTATTTTCCACTGTAACTACTGGGCCAAGTTCATTATAGATAGAGATAATTGTAAGCAGCAAGAATGTTCAGTAAAGTAAGATCTACAAACACATCACCATCACCAAAACACAATTTTGTCCTTTGTTTAATATGCACATATACCAAGGTGATGGACACAGGCTCTTTAGAGCCTCTAGTTCAAAATTCCTATATTCACCCCTGAATGATGTTCTTGCTACTGGTCAGTTCAATATATGTCTTTAAAATAACAAATTATTATTTTTTGTGTAAAGGACTTGTTGGAGCTATGTGTTGTAAATAGTTCATTGGTGCCGTCTTTCAAAGGCAATTGGATATTTCATGACCCTGACTACCCATGATGATCTAGCATAAGGATCAGTTTGAGAGCATGCATATCCCTCATTGTAAATTGCAATCGATAAAGGGTTAGTCAAAAAATTTAATAGCTTTGCTTAGGTCTATAGAGATTTTGCTTTATTTGTTTAATACATTCCTAAAACTTAGCTGTGAAATGTAGGTTTTAAAATGCAAGTTTTATGTATGACATGGACTTCATGTTTTTTTAGTCATTTGAACTAATGTGTCATGATAGTAGCCTTACATCAAAGATACGAAATACTGCCTTAAACACATTTATTGTTTTTTAACTTAAAGTAGACTTACAATACAACTCTATTTTGGAATTTTTGTCATTACTTATCCATAGTCTATATGACATGTTTATCTTGAACAAAATTGTTTAAACATCAACAGTTTACTTTGACAATTGGATTTTATTGGAATTGATAACCAAATGATTTGTATTTTAGGGGAAGACTGGACGAATATTTTGAATTGTGTTGTACTGACAGTTACTTAAGAAGAGATTTATTTCTTGATTATATAACATAGGACTATGAAGAGGTACATGTAGTACTTCATATCTGGTTATTTGCTTTTTCAAAACAGTATGCCAAATTTCTTTCCATTAAATGATAAGTTTGTTGTCTGGTTTCATTGAGAGCAGTTTAGTATCTTGGTTAATTATATTTAGATGTTTTTTTAAATGATTTATATTGGTCAATTTTTTTGTAATCTTCTGAAAACCAAAAAGTGCATATTTTGAGGTGAATTGCAAATTCCTATCCTAAAAGGCCTTAAATGCTTCAGTGCATGAACAAATAATGCATTACAGTTGTTTTTAACCTCTCAACAATTATTACTGCTGTCAATATCCAGTTAACTGGTTCTTTGGAAAGACTCTATGAATTTTATTTTAAGTGAAATATTTGCTCTTATCTCATCATTTACCAATAAAATATCAGGTCATCTTTTGGTGCAATATTATTTTATTTAATTATGAAATCCAATAAACGTAAATTATGATTTCAGAGTAAGAATTGAACATTAGATAAACAAATATCATTAGAATGTTAACAAGTGCATACCAATGGCTTTTTTTTTTTAATATCTAACTGGTAATGTTTTTAGCAATGATTTAGTAATATTTTTATAGACTTAAAGCAATGAACAAGAATATGTGTCCATTGGGCATCATGCCCTGCTCCCACTATCACAGTTTCATTTTTAACATTTTGCTTGTAGGGGACTTTCACAGCTGACTTTATAGTATGGATTTTCTCATTGTTGAAGGCTGTATATACAGTGACCTATAATTGCTTAATCTACATCATTTGAACATTGGTGGATAGGTGTCTCATTGGCAATCATACCACATCTCCTAATATCTATATGGATCTATACATTAAAATACCACATGTACATTAAAATATATTAAAAAAAGGGAAAGTTGAGTTTAGAAAGTATGTCTTAAATAAAATGTGTTCAGATTACCTTGTCCAATTATATATTTAAAAAGAAAATCCTGATTGAAACATACATAATTGATGAGACAAAAAAAGTTGTTCTAGTAGTAATGGTTACCCATGACATTTATTCTTAATTTGGTCATCCTACTGATAGTTGTTTTATTCTTAGTTAAATAGGAGTCTGGTTTTTATCAGTTCAGCTTGTCGAAGTTAATGTGTGCTATTCGGTTCTATGTAAGGTTAAAAAAGGATTGGTATATATTTATATTTGGTGTATTTTGTCTTTATAAAATATTAATGAGTAGTTATTTATTTGCTTTAAGTTGTCTCTGCTATTTCAATTGAAATATAATATATATGTATATAAATATGTTGTCTGTGTAAAGAATGTATGATTTTTTATTTTAAAAAGTTCAATAACTTTTAGAGATTAACCTTATTCATTAACATTCAACCGTTTGCAAGATGGAAACATAAGAACTCCATAGCAGAGTTATTTTGTCATGAATCAGGTGGTTGGTTTTCCCTTTTGAATTATTTCACATTTTGTCTTGTCTAGACCATTTATAGCTGACTGTAGGGTATTGGTTTTCCTCATTGTTGAAGGCCCCACAATGACCTATATTTGCTTTCAATTATGTCATTAGGACTCTCAGGTGGATAGTTGTCATATTGGCAATCATACCACATTTTATTTTTATATTCATGATTTATACTACTACCCACAATAGTCTGATATTATATTAAAAACTGTTATTGGCAACATCAGAATGATTTCTCACTTGAAAATTCCAGAGTTCACATGAGGAAATGTCAGTGGCACATCCTGTCAGTAAAACATGGCACAGCTGCTGATTACATGATTAAAAGGGGACCATTATAACTAATAGGTGTGAGCTTTTGAGGTTTGTTTCCTTTAAAAGGAGAGAAAATGTCACATTCAGTAATTAATTGACTATATTAGTAAAAGGATAAGAGGGGATAATGTCAGAGAAACAGCACACTCAGCATTATTTCTTGATTTTGTTCCTGAAAGTGATAGAAATGTCGAAAACCTTTGACCACTCTTATTATACTTCTAATGGCAGTGTCCTATTAGGCAGTGAAAATGAATGGAAATCTTGTTGAGCAAGAAACTGTTATGTGTTGAATAATATTGTGTGCACAAGTTTTTCTTTTATTGGTTCCTGGATTTTAGCTTGAAGAATATTGTGAATAAGTAACGTTGATTCAAGTAGTCTTGATTCTTTAGTACTTTTGATTTTTTTAAATAAATTTATTTCAAACATGTAAGTTGAATTCCTTGCTTGGCCCCTTGAGTTAAAAATTATTATAAATCTATCAAAGAACAACATTTAGATGTTTAAGAAACATTAGTCTATCAGACATCAGAATTTATACCTATTAATTTTGTCTGGAAGGGGGAGCAAAACATTTCCTGAAATGACATTATTTTAGATTTTGTCATTTATATTTAGATATGAGCAAGAGCTTTCACAAAAAAATCTTATTTTGCCACAAAGTGCAAAAAACAAAACAAAAATATTACATGTTTATATGTTATGAAGGAAAATTTTAAATTAAAGTGATATCTGATCTGTAATTATTTGTTTTATTGTGATATTTATGACTTTTAAACCTGAATCACAATTTGTCATCATTAAAAAAAAATTAAAAACTGTGTTGAATAATATTATTATAGATTATGGTTGAACAATTTCGAAAAATCCTTTAAATTTGAATAAAAGTAAATGTATGGCATTAATCAATGAGACAACAACCCAACAACAAAAATGTCAATATACATTAAAATAGTAAAACTTAAACAGCCATTTGATCAGAACCAATCTCAAAAGACTGTAAAATAAATTATTAAGTCAAGGTCAGTCTTCTATGAATAAAAAAAGATGAGTCTATTTATAATGATTATATACTGTAAATTTTCAAATTTTTGTTCATTTTTTTAAGTTTTAAGACCAAGAAATTTAGTATTAGTAAGAGTATAAAATTAGAAATCTTTGGTGACTTCAGAAATAAAAGAAATGAGACAGTTGAAGGTCATTTACAGTATGTAAATCTAATTTCTAAATTCAAATGCATCACGTAGCCTGCAGCCCAAACTCACTAACTTTCTTTCTTTATATTATTCGGTCAATAAATGAATTTTGCATATGATTTTGACAATACTATATAGTTTATCACTATTGTGCACTTAATATCTGAGATAAAAAAGAAAGATTTGTCTCACATCATACAACCTTGATATTTTATAATTGATGCAATGGATATTGGTTTATTATATCGTTTGCCAATTCAAACACTAAAATTAATTGAACAAAAATAATTAAACATGCAAGAAAATATTTCATGACAAAGTAAAGGATTACTAAAGTTATTTTATTAACAAAAGGTAGATTTCATTGAAGAGGAAAGAATCTGATTTCCGGCCTTTTCTCTTATCTAATTCATCTTTGTCAATCAAGTTCTATCACTTTAATTTCAGAAACTGACAATGTTTCAAATCAATTGATTGGAAAAGTTTTATCGCCAAAACAAAAACCGAGAAAATTAAGTGACGCAGATGATATTCCCTGAGTGACAATTTCCAAGGATGTTCAATGGGGTAAATCGCTGTTTAATATCCTAAACAACTTTATTAAAAGAAAGTAGCTGCATTCTACGTAACACTTCATCATTTCAGAAGTTGAAAATAAAACATGAACAGAATATTATCGTAATAATCCAGAATCCCAGGACAAATTATTCATGAAGGTTTTACATTTAGGTTGATTGAAATTCTAGTTTTAATACTTCCTACTTCCTACTGTATAAAACAAAACTTAATGATAAGGTCAGTCATCATTTATTCATGTTTTATCTATGCAACTACTTTGACCTTGAAAAAGTATATCTCCCCCACATATGTGGGCAGACGATTGTTTTTGTCCTCTACTATAACCATCTGTCCTTCTTGGAAGGTGTCAGTACATAAGAACTCCTACAGTTTGCATAAAACTTGACACAATTTCTTCACATTGTCCACCTATGTAGTATCATTTTTTTAATTAGATAGAATATTGTTGTCTCGCATAGCAAAACAGGGTATGGTTTATACTTGTCACAAAGTTTGTTGATGCAAAATCTTGCAACTTGTAATGTATTATTAGAAGAGAACATTTAAGGCTTTATAAAATAACATCATAATACAGGTAGATTTTCTGCTCTTTTTATTTTTTTTATCAGATTGACTTTGGGGTTTCGAAAAAGCAAAACATTGGCTTTAAATGACTTTCAATTGTCAACCCAAAATATTCTTAAGTTTGCATTGAATTGATCGGGATGACAAACAAATGACTGAACCTTAATAGATTTGCTTTATTACACATGACATTTCATGTAGATGTGATTTTTTTCTATAGTTGTTTTTCATCATAGGCAGGAAGAACTGAAGGAGGCCTGTTTTAGGTCCAAAGCAAACTTGTTGTTTATCGAAGTTGTCTTTGAAACTGGGACTAATTGCAAACTATGGACTTTTGAACATATTGCAAACTATTTGCTTGAAAACATTTTTCAAACTGGTGAGACATTTTTTAACTGATTAAATTTTTCATTCTAAACAAACCGTAAACAAAATTATTGTTAAAGTAAACTCAAAAGCAAACAAACAAGAATAAATCCATACTTGATAAAATTAGAATTAAAGAGGACAAAAAAGCCAAAGCCAAACATGTTTTTTTCTTCAAATTAGAACTCTACCAGTATTCTGACCTTGCTATTTCTTATTTAATCATACAAGGAGAAAAACCAAACTGGTAAAATTAAATGAATTTAACACTCACAGTATGAGTCCAAACAAATCTCTTTTCTGGGAAACCGGCTGTCTTGAAGAGACTTGAAGAAAATTAACTCTCCCACATAAAGGTAATAAAGATGTAAGACCAGTCAAGACATCATTGATGTACAGATGGACAGATAAATATATTTTCATTCACTAAGCTTAGTAAAAGTACATATTTGTCAGGATTGTTGGATGTTATTACTTAGAGAATTATTCCACACTTTTATATGTTCACAACAATTGATCATCTATTTATACTTGAATATAAAATGTTTTTAGCATATCTGATTGATGACTAAATATAGTCTGCAAACCAAGACTCTACTTCATTTATTTTGAGGAAAATTATTCAATGTTCTTTTAAAACGATGGAGTAGAGTGTTCCCAGCCTTTTTGCTAACTACAGGTAAATGAAACTGAAATACTGACCAATCTGGCTGGTAATACCACTCTGTCTTACACCAAAACAATTGCTTTTATAGTAAATTATTGATGTAGATTGACTTGCAGTTTGAAAAATTTAATATAAAAACATAATTGGACTGCTAATATTTAATAGAACCATGCTTAAGGTAACAAAGCTATATAAACATGCTACTGTGCCTGATCATTTCTGAATTTATTTGCTTTATCTGTATCTGTTCAAATGAGAAGGAGTAAACTTAAATGAAAAGGAATAGTTTTTTTTTTTTTTTAGTTTTAATGCAGATGTATTTTTTTTTTTTTGTTGTTGTTGATAAAAATAGTATTTTAGGCATACCAAAAAATATAAAAATATTTATTAAAGATATTGTCTGTACTTTGTGGAGCTCTCTCTTTGTTTACCTTATTTCAAAAGGTTTTGAGTTTGAACACTTGTCAATGAGTGAAATTTAATGTGACAGTGTAGAAACATACTGATGAATGATGAACTTTCATATCTCCTTTTAGATTGTTCATGTTTTGAACCAGTGCAACATTTTATAAATTCTTCACTGAATCATGAAAAAGCTATCAACATTTTGCCATGATGCCAAGCAATTTACCCAGCAGCTACAACTTTGTTAGAATTTTTTTTTTTTCATAATGAAAATAAAAAAAAATTTCTGTGAAATAGCGCCAAAGATAAATTAAAACTAGAAAAAACAGACCTAACAAATGGGAATAAAAGGTGTAATACAGGGGTACAGTACAGACACAAGACAGATCTAAAGCAACATAACAGGTGCATGAACAAACAAGAATGCTGTGGATTTATTTGTTTATGTGCGTGCCAACTTTCGTGGAATAAGGAAAGCAAGTACTTTTGTGGATACTTGATTTCATGGTTTTTGCCAAAGTTTTCATACAAATCTATCATTGTACTACAATGAACACTCAAATTCATGGTTCACCTTTATCAATAAAACCAACGAAAATAGGTACCTCACAAATAATAATAAATCCTCAGACTAGACTCTCATCCAATTTGAAATGTGGAGGATGAGAATCATTCTAGTAATTGAGACTGAGACTCCAGAAGATGTAACTTCCAAGAGGGTTTATTTTAATGACCTTGACTATCCATGAGGGTTTTGCACGGTCGATGTAACTTACCCACCTAAGTAAGAGGGTTTTTTATATGTGCCCATCCCAAGATTTTGTTGCACAAACAAACTTTGAATTGTGATTGTCAGTGGTAGAGCCTTAACCATATGTATAGCATACCGGTAGTAATATCTTCTCAGGACAGGACTTAAGAATATCAAGACCAATAATACAAATATCATTCAGATATGTCAGTCCTGTGTGATATGAAATGTGATTAAAAGATTAAGATAAGTAGGTACTGTTGTAATTATTATTTTTTATCTATAGGATGTAACATGACCAAATTTAAAATCTGTGGTAGAATGAATTGGCAATGTGACAAGTATTGAAAATTACAGTTCTGTGAGAATTTGAGTCTGTTTGATTAAAATACTGTTACAATGAAGTGTCATTACTGTGGTAAGATACTCATTTCTCAGTAGAATCAGCTAAGGATCAAAGTTGGATCTGTTAGAGTGATAGGACTTAAACAACTAAGCTGTTAGAAATGTAAGTACTGTGATAAGATAGGAAGTTGTCATTAAAATCTACTGAGGATCAATGTTGGACCTAGCAGAGTAATAAAAATTTTGACAATTAAGCTGTTGGAAGTGTCAGTACTTTGATAAGATAGGAATTTGTCAGTAATATCTGCTTTAGATCTGACAATGTGATAGGACTTTGACAACCAAGTTGCTGGAAGTGTCAGTACTGTGATAAGATAGAAATTTTTCAGTTATGTTTGCTTTGGATCTGACAGAGAGATAGGACTTTGACAACCAAGCTGTTGGAAGTGTCAGTACTGTGATAAGATAGGAAGTTTTCATAGGACTTTGACAACCAAGTTGCTTGAAGTGTCAGTACTGTGATAAGATAGGAATTTTTCAGTTATGTTTGCTTTGGATCTGACAGAGAGATAGGACTTTGACAACCAAGCTGTTGGAAGTGTCAGTACTGTGATAAGATAGGAAGTTGTCATTAAAATCTACTGAGGATCAATGTTGGACCTGTCAGAGTAATAAAAACTTTGACAATTAAGCTGTTGGAAGTGTCAGTACTGTGATAAGATAGGAATTTGTCAGTAATATCTGCTTTGGATCTGACAAAGTGAACGAAATTTGTCAGTAATATCTGCTGTGGATCTGACAATGTGATAGGACTTTGACAACCAAGTTGCTGGAAGTGTCAGTACTGTGATAAGATAGGAATTTGTCAGTAATGTTTGCTTTGGATCTGACAGAGAGATAGGACTTTGACAACTAAGCTGTTAGAAATGTAAGTACTGTGATAAGATAGGAAGTTGTCATTAAAATCTACTGAGGATCAATGTTGGACCTGTCAGAGTAATAAAAACTTTGACAATTAAGCTGTTGGAAGTGTCAGTACTGTGATAAGGTAGGAATTTGTCAGTAATATCTGCTTTGGATCTGACAAAGTGATCGAAATTTGTCAATAATATCTGCTTTGGATCTGACAATGTGATAGGACTTTGACAACCAAGTTGCTGGAAGTGTCAGTACTGTGATAAGATAGGAATTTGTCAGTAATGTTAGCTTTGGATCTGACAGAGTGATAGGACTTTGACAACTAAGCTGTTGGATGTGTCAGTATTAAGATAGGAATTTGTCAAATTTATATTAGCATTAGTGATAGTCAGTACAGTTTTCACAAGGCTTAAGACTTTATTATCAGTATAAACTGTGACAACATTAATTCCTCACCTCTCATGACACATTTAAATTTCATATCTGTATCAGTTTGTGTTATAGTAAGGAGTGTAGATTAACGAAGAGTTTCACCTGTTACAATTACATAACAGTCATGTCTTCAACAACACACTGACATGTAGTAGGAAGTTTGTTCTCTGACATCTGTTTTATGGTAATCTGGTTTCCTAATCAGTCTGTTTCTGCAGTTGTTTATTGATTGTGCATATCAAGTGCAGTGATGACAGTTGTATATTTAAATAGATAATAGGTTTGAGCATAGACTTTTGGTTACGGACTAGTCATGTGCATATATAAGCAGTCAGAGGTTAAGAAACTTTAGTCTTTCATTTCAGCTGAGAGCTGAAATATCATACTCACAATAACGAGTCTGGATAAAAAGTTATTTCACAATAATTCATTTCTATGGTATGATAGACATACCCATGGCTTATGGTTTGAAGTTTTGTCTGCCAGATGTTATTAGACCTTGATCTCATTTTCATGGTTATGGTAAATGACTTATCAATGTTAAGTTTTCATGCTTCTTTCGGTTTTTCATTACTTGAGTAATAAGTTTGCTATATAGAATGGTTGTAAGGTGTACATATCCATCTGACAGGAGTCATTTGACCTCAACCTCTTATCCTAAATCAACGTTAAATTTTCAGGATAAGGTCAGTTTTTCATTTACAATGAGAAGTAGGTCAAATATCTGTTCTATAGAATTATTTTCAAAGTTGCAATCACATCCAGTGTATGCTTGAATGAATCAAAATTCACCTATATTCACAGTAGATTTACTATGACCATAGGCTTGGAGTCTGGAATTGGGATGGCTGCAACTCACTGGTGCATTACCGGTAGTCCTTTTTGTTGACAATTTATCATTGCTGAGTATAATGTTACTATCCCTGTATTCCCATTCTTTAAAACTTGACACTGAATATTAAACACTGTTAGTGATTTCCAGTCTGCTCATGGTTGAGTATTGACCATCGTGGCTTTACTTAAATGATTTTGGGATACCAAAATAGGTCCTTTTGTTGGCTTATTCTTTTATCTTGTATTTCAACTCTCAAGAGAAATCAATAATGTTATGTAATGTTTGTGCCTTACCTTGAATGTATTTAAATCACCTAAAAAATCAAAGAAAACCAATTTATAATGATCTATTAGGCTTTTCTCTCTTTTATTCATTTAATTATGTAAAAACAAGATTAAATTGCAATATTTATGTTTGAGCTTGTTACATCAAACGGGTCTATGTTATAATAATTAAAAAAAATCTAAATTTTAAACCACATTGCAGTAATTAAAGTGGAGATTTTTTTTGTTATTGAATGATTCATTTGTTTATTTACTGAAAAGCAGGTTTATAAGTGTGATTGATGTTAAGGTTTTTGTCATATCTTACATGTACATGCATGATATCTCGGAAATTCTACATTGTAACATGACTTGATTTTGTAGATCATTAGCCTAGAGAATTGACTGATTTTCTCCCCTGGAATTCTGCATAGGGGCAATATAAAGTATAAATGGAGCAGATATTGGCTGACACAATTATGGTCGATGTCTAGCCTGTTAACTGTGCAATTGTTTTGTAAAGAGTTTCCAAAGAAGGTGTTACAGAATAAATAACAGTAGATCACTCAGATCAAAATAGATCGGCTCATGTTTATGGAATGAATTTCTTTTGTTATAGATGAAATATGATATGGAATGTGCAGATTGTATTATAGTGATGAGAAGGAATAAGAAGAGAGGATTGATTTTGGCTACTTTAATCATTTCTAGAAATCAATTTAAGTTACAAGCTGATTTTAAGAAATAACTGCAATAAGTATCTTCACAACAGGTGCCTGAGTAAGAAAGTTTTAAAACTGGTGTTAAGCTCTGGCTTCATTAAATTACAATTTGATTCAGAATATTTTACTACATTTGAACATGTAAGGTTACCATACCATAAGTCCATGGAAATATGAATGTTGGTTTCCCCTAACATGTGAAAATTATTAAGGTCCGGGAGGCAGGAAAAACTTTTTATTTTATTTTATTGTTATGTGAAAAATCAGTTTCTCTATCATGTCTCATACAGTGGATGTTGTTGTTTACCCGATAGTAAATTTCTTTTTTTAAATTCTGTTGTGTATACTTAAAGGAATGATAATTGAGCAATGTTGATGCACTTTAATAGGTGAAACACTTAAAGATGACAGAAGAAGATTTGTAACGCAACAAACTTTGGAAACACCATATAATAAAAATATTTTTTTAGATTTACAAAGTCAAAAGAGTTTTTGTTTGTAGTGCCTGCTGTGATATTGTTGCAATTTCTGTTCATGGTCCTAATGTTTGCATTAATTAGTATCAAAAACACAGTTTGCTTTCAAATTTTGATGACAGTCTCTTCTTGATTTGCATTAGGGTGTTAAAAAGTTTATCTCATATTCACATTTTTCCATTATTTCACTTTTTTAAATGATTCTGCTGAAGAAATAATTTAATCTTAGTGGTTTCATAAAAGAAAACTTTAATTATTTTTATGCTTTAGCTTGATATAAAAGTTCTTCCAGATACCTCAGGAGTAATAATGGTTAATTAATGCATATTTTTTTCTCTTTCTTTTAAAGTTGGTAGTCAGTAGTTCAATGATTGAAGTTCCTACCAACTGAAGACATTTCTATGTTTAACTCCTTTACTGGCCTTTAAAACTTTATGGTAGGCGAAGAATGTGAGAAATTGGTCTATTTTAGAAGAAAAAGTTGAGCCAATTTATAGTTTGTTTTTTTAAGTACCGATATTGTAAACTGATTATTTTATCAATAGTAAACCGTTTTTGAACGGTATAAATTGATCAATCGATCTGGGTGATTTAATACTTGAATGAAGTATTATTGCTCATACAAAAGAATAGTCTAAAAATGTATGGTGATTTGCTCTGATTTTCTGTGAAGTAAGAATTATTAAGAATTGGAGTTGTGTGGTATACGTCAATATGTTCATTGTATCATAAAATAAGGTCATAAAATACCACAAAAGTTCAATTTCATTCTTCAGTTATATTTTTGTATTTATTATAAATCAGTTTTACTAATTCTCTTACCTCTCACACATGTTTAGATTAATTTTGATTTAATTTTTTTACAATTGGACACAAGAACAATGAATTAAATAGTAACTATTAATTTGGTTATACTTTGAAGTCAGAAATGTATAATTTTTTCTGGAAATGCAATATGCAATTTCATTTTTCTTGTTTGATTTTCATTGAAACATGAATCCCTAATGTCATTTTCAATATTAATATTGAGTAAATATTGATTACAAAAATCAATCAGCTGATCTATCATAAGTCACGCAATTGGAGGGAATTTCACTCCATTGACTAAATATTAATTCTCTTCAAACACAGACTGTTCTGTCAAGAGAAGTAAAACGATGCAACCTTGTTGTTGTGGAAAACCATTATGCAGGTACATTAGTCAGGTCATTGGTACTCAGCTTCAAATGGTTCAATCAGCAAATATAGACACTTTGAATAGGCATCCAGTATATTTGATATGGCATCCAGTATATTTGATATGGCTTGCATTCACTTTACTCTTTTTAATATATTCCTTGCTCTTACTTTTGCCCTTTAAACATAGACTTATTCTTTCTTATAGCCATAAACTTGAACTTACTCAAGAACCTGTGAATAGCCATAAACCTTGAACTTACTCAAGAACCAATAGCCATAACCTTGAACTTACTCAAACCAGTATTTGTAACCTTGAACCGAAAATATTCCTTGAAGTAATAGTTCATTAAAAGGGAAATAAACCTTTCATGTGTTTCTATGTCTCAAAAATATATAATATGATACATAACATCAAGTTGAGTGGCCATCTTGGCCTTCATTTTGTCTCTCTGCCACTTAAAACTGTAAAGGCTGAATTTTCTTTGAATTGCTTCATTTTATTTTGGGAGATAACTGCCTAATACTGTACTTTTTGTACCTTTTCTTGATAGGATTATCACTATTTTGCAAAAAAAAAAAATAATTCAGCTCAATACCATTAATTGTCACGAAAGACTGCTTTGATTTCATGAAATAAAATTGTAGACGTCAGCACTTCTCACAAATTATTACTCCTGTTAAACAGTCATGCAACAAGTCTGTATGATTTATGATCAAATTCAGTTGTATAAAACTGCTAATTATTACAGTACAGGTACTCAAAATGTGTTTGACAGATAAAAATGTTCAACTCAGTAACCATTATCACGAAAGAATAGGTTTCATAAAAAAATCTTAGACTTAAACCTGAGTTAGATTACTTGTTTGCTTCATGAAATTGCAGACTTTAGCACTTCTCACAAGATATCACTCCTAGCTGTCAAACAGTCAGTGCACAAGTCCATATAAGTTATGATCAATTTCAGTTATAAAAAACTGCTAATTATTGCAGTACCGGTACTCAAAGTGTGTTTGACAGATAAGATTGACAATATGACAGGTTAAAATTATATAAGTACAAATGGAGGATTTAGTTAGAATCGAATGCTGTATATAGAATCCCTATAAGAAACATTAGTTATAGGGAGGACCATCTGCCATTAAATGGCATGCAGAAAGATATAATTTCTGTTTAATTGTAAAAGTACAACTGTGATCATGAATTAAGTGCAAACTATTAGCTTTAGACAATCTTATGTTTGGTTTTAGGCAGCTTATTAATGTAATTGAGAGTAAAAATATTCATTTATATTGAATTTTTGGTAATGTGCTTTATTAATCTAAATGCAATCAAAATCTGTTTTGAGGAATTGAAGATGAAAAACTAATTATGCAATGAAAGTTAATTAGAATTAGCATAAAAAGCATGTTTATGAAATATTTGTCAGATCAGAAGCATGCCAGATATTAAATTTTCTAGTTTTATATGAAATTAAACAGCTTGAAAGCATGTTAATTCAATATAATAGCAAGAAGTATTTAATAACTGAAATCTTAGATATTCTAGATAATCATATTGCAGGGAAGTCTCCAGAAAACTTGGTTGAAGTTCAGTAAAATAAGATATGTTAAAAGAACTGGGTGGGGACTATTTACTTTAAGTACCTTGAATTAACAGACTTAAAAGTAAGAAATCTATGATGTCAGTTGTAATTTTGGGAAAATGAACATCAATGTCGTCGCGCAGATCTGAATGTCTCATGTCGTGTTATCTCAATTATCAATGTTTAGCAGCTTCTTTAGTTATGACGCGATGTAGCCTTTTTGTGCTGATGCGGCATAAAGCAATCACCAATCAATCAATATTTAGTTATGTTAATTTAAGACATAAATTGGAGTCCTTTTTAGTAAAAGAGTAGCACGGGTTTACCCTAGGTTAATTGGCATAAATGATGCTCTTACTGTGATATAATAACATAAGCATTGTAACATTTGAAATCTACAGTAAAATGCACAAATTTGAAAGTCTTTTATTCATTTTGGTTTCAAAAATGTATTTATTTTTTCCTGGAAGAGAGATATGGGTAAAAGGGAGGTGCTATTATAATGGAGTTTTGACTTACTACATAGTATTAGAAAATGGACTTAAATCAGAAAGAGACCATAACAATTTTGGCATAATTTTAAGGTAATGGTCATTACTTTTTACAGTCATCTTGATCTATAATACATCACTGTTCAAGCTGTGAACCATTTAGTGCTTAAATGTAAGAACATTTTCAATTTCATTCATGAATTTATAAATAGGTCAACAGTTTCATGCATGATTATGTAGGAATTGGTCAGCAGTTACTTAATTTAGCAAACCAATCAGAGATTATAATAAACATAACAGTTTATCTTTAGTGGTTTGGAAATATTAAAGAAATTGTGCAGGTAGAATATAGCTATATTGAGGCAACTCAGAACTGGTTTGATAAGTTTTGCAACAATTTCAATAAAATTGATTAACTCTGTAAGAATATTTGTGTAAAAGAGGGACGAAAGATAAAGTAGAGTGGTTTCTGCAGTGAGAGTTTTCATGGTATGTCTCTCCTGTGACTAATGATTCGAATATTAATTTTCTGTTCATTTATCATACTGTACCAATACAAATCATTAATTTGGTAATATTACAGAACTATTTATTTTACACAAGTGGCATGTAATCTTTCTGGGTTAATTAATTAAGTATGATTAATGTGTAAGATTCAATAGAACCTACTGCTTCATGTGATGTTCCTTTATATGGAAACTATTGAACAATCTTATTTTCCTAGAAAATTTATTTTTAATCTTTAAGTGGCTACTTCTTTTAAAAGAAACTATTTACATAGATTTGTTAACCCGTTTTCTTGTTTAATTGGTCAGTTTTCTTTTTAAAACTCTATTTTTCTATTACAGATTTTGTTAATTTTAGAAATTCTAAAATTGGAAACAAAATTGACTATTGTCTCAATGTCTTGTGTATCAAGAAATTGGGTCTGTTGACATAGCTTTTCATGGTGCTAGAAACTTATGTCTGTCAAAACACAAACAGAGAAATATGATATTATATTTTTATGCCCCCACCAGTGACTCATCGTAGGGTGCATTAAGTGTAACCCTTGTCCATCTGTATGTACATCCCAAAATTGCTTATTACCACAAAACACAGATCAAGTTCGAATTTGGTTGGCATCACTTTTACTGTTCTCAAGTTACGCCCTTAAATAACATTGCATTATCTGTGTCCCATGGACACATTCTCCATTTATTTTTTTATTTATTTAGTTTATTTATATAACAAATCATTTTCAATCATAAACTCAAGGGATGAAACAAAGTTAAATGTCTTTATTTCATTGTATCAATTTTTGTAGACTGTACATTTTATAGAATCTCCCGCTTTCGGATATTTTTACCTGGAATGACCCACGTTCTTAATTCTCTGGCTTTTTCATTACTGTCATCATGGTCATTAGAAATAATTAAACAATCAGCGATCATAAATTTTGAAAACTTTGGTCAGTTGTTTTTATGTTTGATTCATAAGTAATCGAAATTCATTTCTGCTATGTCAAATCCAACAAGATAGGGGTCTTTGTATGGACCAAGCGGCAGTGTAAAAAAGAAGAAATAGATAACTGCAAATCAAAATGTCAGATTGAATGAAAGATTTTCAATTTTTACGACCAATTAGTTCACTTGGCAATGAATCTTCATTTTGCACATCATGTTCAATCAAATTTTCGGTTTCTTCTGGTGGTCTGTACGACGTTTGAAAGCATGCTTAGTGTGAGACTCACAACAAAATCAAAATATGGAATGTGGTGAATTATGAGATTCAGAGGTATTGAAAAAGGCAAAAAAAAAATACCTTGAAATGATAGTTGTATAGATTATAACCATGATTTGAAGAAATAAAGCATATTTATTAACTCTTATTGCTGCTGTGCAGATGAATACGTAAACAAGTCATATATTTAACTTGAAAATGTTGTTTGTGCAAAATCTCCACCTCAGCTGTCATAGCTGTGAGGGAGATCTCCCTCTTTGAAGGTTTCAGAGGTTGGCAGGTATGGTGTACAAGAGCTTTTAAACCTGTTAAAAAAACACAAGCTTTTCCACGTATAAAAGTGAATTGGAAATGTGAGATAACTATTCACCAGAGATCAGTAAAAGGAAGTGAATGTAAGCAATATCGGTCACAGCCTTCAACAATGATTAAAACCCATACCAGAAAGTAAGCTGGTCCGAGTACACAGTTATCGTCCTTTGATTTTCGTTGTCCACAAATGTAGTCCCTAGTGTGGACAGTGTGTTACTTGCCATTTTTTTTTATACCCCTTCCAAATTTATTTCTCCATGTTTTATGACTCAAATAGCAAGTAGGGGGGTGAAATGACACTGTAAAAAAATTTGGGTCATGAATTTTAAAGTAAAGTAGTGATTTGGTCCAGCTGAAAAATGTTAAAAATTAGCACTTCGGAAGCTGTCAAAAGATTTGAAGACCCCCTTAACATAAAATTGTCCATATTTTGAGTTAGAGCCGATGAAGTTTTCTATAATTTTGATATAATTTGTCCCAAAAGTAGTACAACACACTGTAAAAATATTATTGAGAAAGCGCAGGTGGGATTTTTTTAATTTTCATTTATTGTCTAAAAGAAATGCACTACGAAATAACTGTGTACTCGGACCTAAGAGGTGAAATCAGGAAATATAGAATCTGTACTTTGGCAACTTCCTTGAATGATTTGATGGTGTCAATTTGTCAAATAGCATAAAACTAAAGGATTTAAACTTTTATTTGATAGAATTTCTGCAAAAATGACCAATTTGGGCATATTATGGTCAAAATAAGCATTTCATAGCTTTTTCAATTTTGATGCATAAGTGGCATTCTGACTTTCTATCTGACAGGTTTTTATGTGTCAATATTTGTGTTTCTATGCTTCAATCCAGTTGTATTACTCATTTGTGAACTCTGAATCTACAGAAAAGAAGATTATCTCAGACAATATGTACAAAATGTGTTGTATATATGACCCTCGTCTAACGCCCTGTTTGGATCAAGTTAAATGTGAGGAGCTTGGAACATAAAAGTTGAAGTCCATAATAAAGACCTCACTAAATTTGTATGAAAAGCACTTAACAATGTCTTTTGTACCTGTTTCATGTCACATAATATCTTTCTTTTCTTCTGTAGGATAGCAAGTGGTTCAAATATAAGCTTGTTGCGACTAAAATTGCATGCATGTTTTTCACTAAAAAGTGAAAAATCTTTGTATCAGACCATACTGTCAGCAAAAAAAGTTGAATGCAAGAGTCTTTTTGTGCTCAGATTTATTGTATCATGTCACCTGAGTATAGAAATGATAGAAAAGACACACATTTTTATTTCCTATAGCTTCAATATGCATTTTTAAATGTAAATATGTGCTACGGCCTAAATTGACCCTAAATTATTTTCAGTCTTACTTGGCCTAAGACCCTTTTAAACTAATATGATATGTTATTTGTGAGTTTTCTTTCCATTTAAAGTACATTAAATATATATGTAAGGATTATTTATAACCAAAAAGCTTTACAAATTTAAAATTGCTGGAAAATATTACATCTTCATGTAAGGCCCCCCTTCATTGGAAAACCTCCATTTTTAGGCACAGGCTCATATAAATTTGACTTTTTAATAATTATGATAAGTCTGATAAATCAAATGAGTACTCAATTGCTTTTAATACATAATATTTTATATATTAAGGCATTTCAAAAGTATTTTTTTGCAATATTTAAATTTTTTAAGCCCCAAATGTTGATAGTTGAAATTTTTCAATTTTAACGTCTACATTTAACACGCAAAGTTGAATATAGAATTAGTCATATTGTCTATGATATATATCCTATTGCCATGAAACTTTGTAGGCAGTCTTATAATTTATTAAGCTTTGGTCATACCAAGTTTCATTAAGATTGGTCAACTTTTTCTACCCTATTAGGTCCGAGTACACAGTTATCGTCCTTTGATTTTCGTTGTCCACAAATGTAGTCCCTAGTGTGGACAGTGTGTTACTTGCCATTTTTTTTTATACCCCTTCCAAATTTATTTCTCCATGTTTTATGACTCAAATAGCAAGTAGGGGGGTGAAATGACACTGTAAAAAAATTTGGGTCATGAATTTTAAAGTAAAGTAGTGATTTGGTCCAGCTGAAAAATGTTAAAAATTAGCACTTCGGAAGCTGTCAAAAGATTTGAAGACCCCCTTAACATAAAATTGTCCATATTTTGAGTTAGAGCCGATGAAGTTTTCTATAATTTTGATATAATTTGTCCCAAAAGTAGTACAACACACTGTAAAAATATTATTGAGAAAGCGCAGGTGGGATTTTTTTAATTTTCATTTATTGTCTAAAAGAAATGCACTACGAAATAACTGTGTACTCGGACCAGCTCCATAACAAAATGTGAAATAAAATAGCGGTAGTTTGGTTTATTTGAATTTATGAGCACTCTCACTTTATATAGAAATAAGGAGATGTGGTATGATTGCCAATGAGACAACTTATAATCCACCAAAGTTCAAATGAAGTGGATGTAAGCAATTATAAGCAACTGTACAACCTTCAACAATGAGAATGTTTATATTCAAAATTTCAATGTTATACTAAGTTTCCGAGTGTGTAAAAACAATTTAAAACTGAACTTAATCATCAATTTGATGCAGAGCTACATAAATGTCTTTTCAGTTTTTTGTTATTATTGGGTTGCTGTCTCATTGACCTAATTTTGCCCCACATTTTCTTAAAGATATACAATAATTGGTAGCTTTAATAGACTCGACACCTGTAGTTTTCAACAATGGATTTGTCTCTGCCAACTACTTTTTAACACATAGCACTGATCTATTGCATATGAATAGCAGAAACTTACTATGTTCATGTTTAGGTTGATTAGACTTGTCATGTAGACAGGATCATTGTACTCCGAAATAGAAAATTTACTACATCTGTTACAGGCCAAAGTTACAGATTCAGTGATAGAATTAATTAGTACCAATACCCTTTTGGGTTTTTAACTGTTTGCTTGTATTTCGAAATTTGGTCTACAAATTGCAAATAATGCCCAGTGCCTTATAGACTGTTAGAATGAAATGAATTTGATGGCGACTACTATAGATCCATTGTAAGCACCAAATTCTTTGGTAGACAAAGATATGAATAGTAAATCACTGAGGGGATTTGATTTTAAATTTTTGATTTCTTGACCTGCATGACCCTAAAGTTTCTTGACTTAGTGGGACAGACCACTTAATGGGCAGGAGACAAAAAAGGTGAAAAAGTGAAAAAAACACTTAATCCACATACAGAAAACTTAAGATTGGCTAGCGCAAACCTTACCAAAAAAGGGGGGAGGTGTTTCAGGAGATCATCAGAGCAATTAAGACACATTTTAATGACAAAAAATAAAAAAATGGGTCATATTTGGTGAAATTAAGTTAATGGGCTGCAGTCTCAATTATATATAATCACAAAACCTCTTTAAATCATATTGTAAACTTTATCTTTTAAAGGGAATCCAGGCAATTAACCTGTTGTTAAATTCAAGAAGTTTACACTTACTAAAGTATATATTTTTGTCCAGTCCTTGCACTCCTTCTGTTAATGGAAGCAGGTTGACATTTGAAATATGGAAACATTTCACCCGTGGAGGAATTATCCACTTATATTATAAATTATTATTCGATATTGTTTGTCATAAGTTAAGCTTTGTGCAATACAAAATTTTATTTTTCCAAATAAATTAAAAAGCCCTGTCATTATGATGTCACTATGGTGCATTTCTAAGTATATACAAGTGAATACTATCACGATTATAAATCTATTTATTACTTTTAATATTTGATTTCAAAGGATCTTTGTTGGATTTCTATGATTTTTTTATAAGATAGTCAGAGATTGACTTGAAGCATTATGATCAAAAAGTCATTGTGAAATAAAATAACAATTGTAATTAAAAAAAAAAAAAATTAATTTGATTTTTTTTAGATAACTGAAATGATTTGAGATGGTTTAAAGGACTCTGTCTATGCTCACCCTTACACACGAATGCTACCATATCTATCCCCTACCCCCTTTTTTACTGACAGAAATTAAGAAGTAACTAATACAGCTTTAAGTTTCAACATAACATCATATTTATAATTGATATGTCATTAGTATGTATACTGCAATTAAAAGATTTGTCTGTGATGCATATCAATATTATAGCATTTCTCTCAGAAATATTTTAACCAGAGTGTATTCTAAAAGAAGTAATACTTGAACAATATAAATGATGTGTTAAAAACTTAATGTAAGATAATTTCAATTTTTAGTTATTTCAGAAAAAAAGATACACTTTATCAAGAAAAAAAGCTAAGTAACTTACTTACCTTTAAAGTTATTCACATATTATGAAAAAGAAAACTTTGTGAATACAAAAACTTGTTTGTTCTTTAGCACAGCTGATATTTTTTAAACTCCTAAGGTATGTTATGTGGAAAATTATTATTTATAATCAATTAATGCACTTATTTGTGAAAGCAAGTCTTAATTATGTAAAGCTCAGGTGAAAAAACCTTGATTATATGAGGAGGAAGAGGGGGTGTTTTCTTTACACTATAGCTCTGCCTCCAATTGTCAATGATTAGACGAAAAGTGATCATTATAATATTGATGATTATCTACCCCTCACAGCAGGTTATTAGATGACATCAGAGAGCTATTAACATCAATTGTTAGTTTTTCTATTGGATAAGGTGTAATCAGGAGTAGAATTGTAAAAATACGTTTTTTGTAGTCGTGGTGCTGTGTTTTTATATTTGAAAAATTAATGAGATAATAGGGACAAATTACTGAATTCTTGTTTGTTCAGATTGATCTTTTGATCTTTTGATTTTCTGTTTTCAGGAAGAGTAATTTAGGGCTTGAAATTTGTTCAATGTTGGATGCTTATTCAGTAACTTTATTGTTTTGTGGTCAATTTAACAAGCAGAGCAGTGATGCTTTGAACTTTAAATATATGCATTTTACTATAAAATGCATTAAAACTCTTCAGTGTATTACTATAAGCATGATTTCTTCACTTTTAAGGGTACATTTATTTAGGTATATATTTGTTTATTTATTTATGAAAAAAGCACCTTTATCATTTACTAAAAATATTTAGAAGAGGATTTCCTTTTCTTTCATCTTTAGTACATTTAAACTTTCCTGGCTGGTTGATTTTGGTAATTGCTTGATCCCGGTACTACTAAGTTATATATTAGTCCTAGCTTGATCTCAATTCTTCATTGATCAAAATTCAATTATACTCTGATTTTGCTATTGTAATGTCATGATAAAAGTACCTGATGATGACTCTCACAGAAAGATAGCAATTCTTAGCAGATCATTGAAAAATATTAGAAGTTAGCCGATATATCATCAAAAAATTGTAAGAGAAACAGATTCCGTCATTGATTGACTCTTGTTATATGATATCTCAAAATTCAAGCTTTAACTTTTAAGTATTTGAAATAGTAAATGATCCACTCTTAAGATGAAAATTTTAGATATTGGAAAAATTAGATGTTTCGAGTGAAAACTATTGTATCTCACTCGATGTAGTGGTGACATGTACTTTGAATTTGACTTTGACTATAAATATTTGAAAAAAAAGAATTCAGTCATATTTAAATCAAACTTAAGATAGGTTAACACTTACTAAAGTATTTTTTTTTTTGTGCAGTTTTCCTTCTTTTCCTATTGCTGGCAGCAGGTTAACATTTTAATGGGGAAGCATTTCCGCGTTATTAATGTCAACCCTTTATTATTTTCTAAAAACAGTTCTACAAACTACCATTTACTGAGAATGGTTACAAAAAAAATTCCATTTATCATATACTGGGAACTGTTACTAAATGATACCCCATGATCATTTACTGGAAACTAAAGATACCTGGGGCATTATCATTTACATGGAATGGTTTCACAAGGACCCCATTATTAACTTTCTTTAAACACAAAAAAAAAGCGTGAAGAATGGTTAACATTTAAATTTTGATATAGTTTTATAGCATTGATACTTACAAGTAAATGATGCACAAGTAATAAATAGTAAATGATATAACGGGTTTATCATAGGTTATTGAACTAGAAAGATAACAGTTACAGAAAGATGAATAGTAACGGTTTCATCAATTTATTCATATATTTACATAGAATTAATGAACTGTATAACAGAATTTTTAGAAATGAATTCAGTGTTTTTATCAATGCGAAAAAATGTGACTTGCATCAGATCACATTATGTAACATTTTCAATTTTATTCCAGTAAGGTGTATTTCAATTGAAAAGCTTTCAGTCATATTAATTTCCCATTTCAGTCAATTGTTGGTGATTTTCATTAATAAATGTATGCATGATTTTACATAGCTGTAATACAGAGATATATTTTTCATGTTTGCGACTTAACTGAAGAGAAGAGACTTTCTTGAAAGACATTTCAACTGGTTTTTTCCCAGTCTTGTCAGTCTGAGAAGGCATTTTTTAGGAGGCAGTTGCACTGAAATTGATAATGATTTATTGTTGTTTACTTAATGTCCAGTGACGTTTCACATATATTCAAGACTGAGGGTACAGGGAGAATGTAGCTTAAAAGAACAAAAAATTTTGAGGGTCATTTAAGATTATGAAAGTTTGCCTGGCACATGATTGTCAAAAAGTTATTTATAACAACAGATTCCACTACTGCTTTTGGTTGGATAGAATTCATCAAAGATAACAGGCTTATTATTTGGTACACCAGACCCACGTTCTTTCTACATAACCCTCATCAGTGGCTCTCTAATTTAAACTGTTGGAAAAGATATCAGATGTGAAGTTTAAGAGCACTAAAATCCCAAAATTCCAAAAAGTTGTGTATGGCTAAGGCAGTATATGCCTTGAGGTAGGTAAACCTTTAATGTTTTAAGTAGTTCAACATTCTTATGAACAGTACATTTACAGAAAAGGAACATATCAATGATATTTCATGTAACACTAAAATGCTCACATCTGAGCTGTTGATACCCTCAGTGACTAAACTCCACCAGCAGTGCCATTGGTTAAAATGTTTTTTCCATTACAGTGCATTACGTTACATTTCCCCACTCACAACAATTAAATTTCAAATATGTAATTACTAAAGTTTAAGTATTTCACAATTTGTTTACTGTTTACTTATTCGGTGGGATTTTCCTACTTATTTAATTCTTTTGAACAGAATGTAGTGGTCAGTTGACTAGGTCATTTTATGGTTCTCAGATTATTGTGACAGTACTTGACAGGATTATGAGGTCACTTAACCCAGGTTTGTGGGAATCAGTGGTCACTTGTAGCTTTTTTGAATGTCACATTTGTTGTTAATTAATTTTGAGATGATTATAACTTGAAGAAAGATTAGCTTCATTATATGAATATGACGCCTTTTCTGAAATTTGATGACGTAAACGATAGAAAATAATGAAATCAGAAATAGTTCACACTAAATATTAACATCAAAATATTTACATTAATTTTTTAGCTGTATCATTGCATGTCTCCATAGCCTACTTAGTGTCCTTAGTCATCAATAAATACAAATTAATGTTCGGATACAATGGTGGATTCAAGTTGGGATGTGTAGAGAGCATAAGCCACCACCCCTCCCCTTTCTTCCCCCACTCTTCGTGCCTTGAAAGAAAAAAGTCTTTTTGCATAAAATTGTCAAAAATGCTATTATTACCATTTTACAATTATATCCCCTTTCCATGAACACTCAGGATAAACACCCTGGGATGTGTTGATTTCATTTTCAGAAATATGGATTCCTTCTCAAGAACATGTATTATATAAAAATGACATTAAATAGGGGAATAATGCATGGTTATATTTGAAATGTATTTTGATACTCTTAAAGTCAAAACATCAGGGAAATTTTGTAATTTCAATGCCTTTTATTTTCATCAAATTTATTTGCATTGTATTGTTTGTTGATAGCATAGTAAATTCAGTTGTATAAATGATCAAAAGACCCGTGAAATCTCATAAGAGTTTGGAAGTACTTTTTCCTTAACTACTTAATTATTGTAAACTGTGAAATATAATAATATATTATCTAACTAACTGTATCCTTAATCAGGCCAATGTACTTTACAAAAGACTTATTTGTACTAAAACATTCCGGTTTATTCATAATATTGACTAGTTAAATATCCTGGTCCATTGGTCTCTGATGGATTGTTGTCTCATTGGCAATCATAACATATTATTTTTCATTTGTTTGTTTGATAGTACAATGTATTTGTTTTTCTCCATAATTAACAGTTTTACATATGTAATGAAGTGGACCAAGTACTAGTCATGCAATGGTGTGGACCTGAATTTTAGTACTATGGGACAGTGCATGACAGTCCAAGTAAATTTGTGTGAACTTTTAGAAAAAAAAGAAATAAAATCTGATTTAAAAAAAAAAATCACTGGTTGATTTATTGCTTTTTGATGCAACTTCAGCACACATGGGTTTTGTTGTGGCAAGAACACATTTTGTCAAAATTACAAGTCAAGCAAAGACACATCACATAGATAAAGTAAATGTTTAAAACAATATAACTACATATTTATTCATATGTAAAACACCCAGATATATTTACTGAATGTATTGGCTCTTCAAAAAAAAATGTGGGGTCCATTTATGTCAGAAATTTAAAGGACCTGCTGTCCTCAATCACCAGGATTCACCGCCAATCAAGTAAAAAGACTAACATTTCCCATCTAGGGACCCAACCTTCCACAATATGAAAGAATACACAGAAGTACTATATTGACATTTTCAGTTAAATGCAGGAGCCCAGCCCAATATTTAGTTGCATGTGCTTTATGGGCCCCAGCTTACCCCAACTTATATTTTTCCCAGCCAAGAGTGATTATTATACTAAATTTCCTGGTGTGAACTGTATATTCCTATTTCTATAAAAACATCCCACCCTATATCCTCTCTAATTTACCAATAGTTATAATAAATCCCAGATTTATCTAAGCATCAGAAATGGTAATAACAAACTCATCCAAAAATTAATATGAATTTCCAACCCTGCAACAACTGTTTCTTGGATAAGTAGATTAAGTGGAACTAACTCCTTAGGTCAATGCTTTATTGTCAATGTATTACCTGTTTTGATCCCTATTTGTTATTGGAGCTGACAAATTATTAATATCAAGTATATAGATAATCAATTTACCATATGCTATCATAGTTTTATATGACAGTTGTTATGATAATTTTAATAACTGCATGAAATTATTTCTTACATGAACTGAGTGATATGTTTTCAATCTGTTCATGTCCATGTACATAACCCATGCTTTGTAAAATGACACTATTCACATAATTACTAAATATGAAAAAGAAACGGCAAACTTTGGCACATGGGAAAAGTCTTTAATGCTAGTCTCTGTCTGTAATATTTTTGTCACTTTTGTTATAGAAAGAAAAAAGTTAGTGCATGTGACTAAAAGAAAAACTGAACCCTCAGTTGTTAAGTCAACTATGTTATCTGTGAAAACTGAGAACCTGTCAAAAAAGAATTTGTCTCATTGGCAATCATACTTAAATCTCCTTATGTTTTTAATTGATTGCAGTGTTTGTTGCTTGTGCTATATTGATGCAGTAGAATTTATCTCATTGCATGTGGCATATGCTGCTATATTTTACAGTTATAGCTTTTTTTTGCTTGTGAGAATAGTTGTCTCATTGGCAATCATACCACATCTTTTTATTGTTATATCTTTTACCAAGACCTGTAATTAACTTTTTTCAATAATTTGACCTGTGTAAACAAAATGCAGAGTCTTCAGTCCCTTAGAGGTTCAATTTAGACAAGTTTGATGTACTTTCAATGCAGCACAGCAGAATCAGTGACATCCAGTTGATCATGCTGATCCCAATAACATGAGGTCAATATAAAAATCAGTTACACAGGTAACAAAATGAAGGTTTATATAAAGAATTAAGTGATCATTATGGTCAAAAGTTAGATAGCCAGCTACAATTAAGCCTGAACTTAATATTGAGGAGGGTACAAAGGGTATGAACATATAAAAATAAGAAGATGTGGTATGATTGCCAATGAGACAACTCTCCACAAGAGACCAAGATTGCCAATGAGACAACTCTCCACAAGATGCCTTTTTCTATCATAAAAATCTGAATATATATATACATGTATATACAGGAATGATATCTTGTGGATCAGCAAATCTCCCATGTCTGAGATTGCTCTTAATAATCTAAAACCACTAGATGTCAGAGCAATCTCAGATTATAAATCACCAAACAATGATAGTTCTGTGTTAAAACTCATTCATTGTTCTGAATTCCTGTACCTGTCTACCAAATACCTAAGGAATTTAAACATCTCTAAATGATGAGGGTGTCTTTTAAGTGCAACTTATGTCCATCATATAAATATTGTGTATCTTCCCACTCTCTTTTACAATAAACAATGTTTTAAAATCCCTGGAGGTCATAGACATTACTGCCAAACCTTATTATTATATATTTGATACTTCACTAACTATATTTGCCATCGATCAGATTTTCCTTAACAGTCAAATAATTTCATGTATTGTCAGTTTATTTCAGTTTGAGTGTTCCATAATTGATAATTCATGAAATAAACATTGACAATTTGGTTAATCAAGTACATGTATGTTTCTGTCAAACCTAATTATTTCATTATTTCTAATGCCTACAGATTTTTTTTAAGAGGAATGATCGCTTTTTCAAGATTAAAGATTCAAACTTGTCGTTGACATTCTATCACAGCCACTGAACTGAAAGTCCTGTAAATATCTGTAATGGATAAATTGAATTTTAAAGGCTTCAAAGAAATGAAATGGAAAAGTACCAAGCAACTAAAAGGTTATAAAAAAGATTATATATAAAATAACAATCTCCGAGTTCATGACTTTAAGGTGTTTATTACATCAAATTCTGCTATTTTTATGTAGTTTCCCAGTTTCAGAGTTAACATGGTGTTCATTACATCAAATTCTGCTATTTTTATGTAGTTTCCCAGTTTCAGAGTTGACATGGTGTTTATTACATCAAATTCTGCTATTTTCATGTTGTTTCCCAGTTTCAGAGTTGGCATGTAGCTGACAAGGATAAAATATTTTATGATGTATATTTAGAATGTCCATTTTCAATTATAGCTATGTTTACTGACCTTGACTTTTAATTTTAGAACTGAGCTTCATGTATTCTTACCTTGAAGATGCATATTACTTATTTTCATTCAGATTTTATTTTAAACTTGGACAATCTCTGTTGTCTGCTATCTTTTTTGCTGGTTTTATTTCATTTGACCTTGAATCGGACATACATCATACCAAGATTGATACACATTGAATGCAAAATTTACATAGGAATGCATTAGAAGATGATCAATTCAATCTATCAAATTTGGTGTGAAGGACATACATGGACAATGTACTTAATTTAACTTTAATTTCAGAGGTCAATAGTCAAGGTCACATGATGGATTTGTATGCCAACATATTTTAAATTGTTGCATTCATGCATGAATGTTGAGTTTTATTGGGACATAAATCATTAACATCTATGTTATGTAATTATTGTTGCCTATAAACTTTTTAAAGGTTAAAATAAAACCTGTATAAAAGTAATTTATAACTCTTTCATTTAGTGCCTTTAATATACATGTCTAACTGTAATTAAAACCTTTTTGGTCTTGAACTTTCTTATTTCTGACTAACTTTTCCTAAGTAAACATGTTATGAAATAGACTTATTGAATTATCTGGGGAAGAAACCCTTGTAGAAATTCTAGACCGTTAATTAATAATAGTAAGAGTACAAATAAGGAATGACTTGACATAGTTCTCGTCAATATTTAAAGCTTGCATGTAACTTTGCTTTGAAATATGCAAAGTACCTTAGTCTTTAATATGAGAATAAGGAGATGTAGTATGAGTGTCAATGAGACAACTATCCACCAAAGTCAAAATTATGTGGATGTAAGCAACCGAAGGTCATCGTACCGCCTCCAGCAATGACCAAAACTCATATTGTATAATCATCTGCTATAAAAGGACACAGCATGACAAAATGTAAAGCAATTCAAACAAGAAAATCAGCAGCCTGATTTAGATAGTTTATATTGCATAAAAGGTGACATTTGAAAACCTAAAACATACAAGATCGAGCTCAAGCAAACTCTGTTTTATATGTAGATAAATTGGACGTCAGTCTTTTTTCAGGAAATACATTATAAAAACTAATTGTTCAATCAGAGTCTATCAAATCAAAGACTTTAATATTGGAATTTGTTACTTCTTTAGCCAGCTTGTCCTAAGCAAGAGTAAGAACAAAGGCAGTGGTTCAGTTGGAGTCAGAATAATGTGTCCTGTTGGGATGATATGTCTGCCTATGAACTGTTACCTTACAGGAGTAGGAACAAAGGCAGTGGTTCAGTTGGAGTCAGAATAATGTTTCCTGTTGGGATAACCTGTCTGCCTCTGAACTGTTACCTTGCATGAGTAAGAGTAAAGGCTGGTTTGAGCCTTGAGTCAGAATAATATGTCCTATTGGGATGACATGTCTGCCTAGTGAACTGTTACCTTGCAGGAGTAAGAGTAAAGGCTGGTTGACCTGGATTCAGAATAATGTGTCCTGTTGGGATGACATGTCTACCTAATGAACTGTTAACTTGCAGGAGTAAGAGCAAAGGCTGGTTGGCCTGGAGTCAGAATAATGTGTCCTGTTGGGATGACATGTCTGCTTGGTGAACTGTTACCTTGCATGAGTTACAGCAAAGGCTGGTTGGCCTGGAGTTAGAATGTGTCCTGTTGGGATGACATGTCTACCTAGTGAACTGTTACCTTGCATGAGTAAGAGCAAATGCTGGTTGGCCTGGAGTCAGAATAATGTGTCCTGTTGGGATGACATGTCTGCCTATAAACTGTTACCTTGCATGAGTAAGAGCAAAAGTTTCTGTTTTCACCACACACAAATATTTTACTGAAATAAAGTCCAAACTTCTTATTCAGTAAGGCATCCATTGAATCACAAATTTTTGGCAACACATTGAAATTATGTTCTTGTTGATACCAGGTTGATGAATAAAAGTCTTGCAGAATAAAGAATTAAGCAAAAAATTCTTGTTATTTTTGTACTATTTCACGGATCTTTGCAATCAAGTGTTTTGAGTTTGATCAAATGAAATTTTTGACTGCCTTAGATTAGTAGTGAGATCATTGTGGAACCAGTGGAAGCGCACTGTATAATTTATCACATAGTATATCCTTTTTTCCCCTGTAAGATTTTCATTTCAATGTTGAATGGGGATCAGTAAAAGTTTGTTTCAGGGTTCATTTTATTCTTTTCTGTCCTCGATTGATAAAAACCAAATGTGAAGTCATGCACTTATGAAAATGAAATGCACCAAGAGCATTTTCGTAGAAACTCTTTGTTTGAAATACTCAGGTCCTTAAGAACAGTTCTTGAAATCCTCGCAGGGGTGGCAGATTATGAAAGTGCTTATGAACAAAAAAATTATCAAATCATTTAAATCATTTTCCAGTTAAAATTTTTATAAAAGGGAGAATCCTTCAAAATGTTAAAACAATCAATTTCTTCAATTTATTTTCATATAGAACTTTTAAGTGTTATAAGAAGTTTACTATTATTGATGCTGATGTGAACATGTAGTTCAGTCAAAGCATTAAACATGTATTATGAAGAATTAAGTTAAATTTGATTGACAAATTTGATATCTTACCAGGACAAACAGTAATAGAATCAAAAGTATTCCTAATAGTGAGTTGTATCATTGAGTTTGCTGCTTAGGCTCACAGTAGGTTGATTATGTTGGCTTGAGTTCAGTAAGGTACATCTGTTTGGTAAATTTATTGATTATACATGTAGTATCTTTGAATTATTTGTTAAAGGGTTATACATGCATTTCTATATATTGCACCAAATTTTAAAACTTGCTTTGAATTCCTTTAATCATTATAGGAGTTGATTAAAGGTCTTGTCTCCTTGACCCTACCAAGCAATAAGCAGCTAATAGAGATTTGTTTGTTTACTTTTGTAGGGAGAAACAGTCCCTGTTAATTTTATGTAATGAAATTTACTTAATGTAGTTTGTATCAGGGAAAGCATTGTTGAAGGCAGTTTAAGTAACCTATAATTGCCCAACTGCAAATGATGTACTTTTGTTTGTCTTATGCAGTTTAAGTACATTAGAACAATTTCATGGCAATCACTGTTATTGATTGATAAGTCTATCAGGGCTTTCAAATGTGAGTGGTTAGTGACATATTTTGACATTACTCTGCTCCCACTGCCGCCTACTTTGAAATAATATTTATGTTCAAAACTTGGCAGCTTGAAACTCCTACTTCAAGTTCATTGAATTGTTATGAGTCCACAGTATTCAGGTTGAACCAGGTACCTTCAATTTTCATATTGATATATCAAGTGGACATTATTTTTTCAAATAAATTAAACAAAGCTATTACTTTGACTGTGATGGTGACAGTGCCAAGTTATGTATACATGTAAAAATGATCAGCTGGTTTGACCACTTAGGCTTAGATATGCTCTTGGTATGTTTCTGTAAAAATTTATATACCTAAGGGTAATTTCCTAAAACAAAGAACGATGAAACAAGCAGTACTGGTTCAAAAATACAAATTATGTGAAATAAGAAAAAAGGATTTTAGTGACTTAAATGATGCTGAAGGTTCTGAAACCATTTTCCATTATATTTAAAGATTGATGGATCTTTTAACTATTCCTTAAAAAAAAATTATGGAGTGAGGAGCAAGGTTCTGAAACAGTTTTTCCAATATGTTTAAAGATTGATGGATCTTTTTTACTATTCTTAAAAAAATGTAGACAGTTATGAGCAGTAGATATAATCTTGTCTTAATGATGCATATTAACTGATTTAGGAGACTTCCAAATATTCATTACCCCTTTATATTATTACTTAGTTTTCTTTTTCTTTTATGAAAGTTAGAAATGCTATCATATCTGGGTTCAAATGGAAGAAGGATATAATGACAAGTATACATATTGATTTGTAGATGTTAATCTGACATTTTTGTATATTTTCTTTATGTCAGCTTTCAAAATTTGCACTTTTATCTCGAAAAAGCAAATATTCCACTTAAAAAATTATCAATAATCATAAATATAATTTTGATGGTTAAAAACAGCTGGTTGTATGGTCTCAATACACATTTCTTTTATGTTTTAACACTTAGTAGGTGATAAATAAAAAATATTTAAAGATTTCTGATATGCACATTTTTAATTTTGGAAAGGTTCGGGATGACGATAAGTAGAAGATACATGTAGGTTGTTAATTTTTTTCATCTAATATATTCTCATTTGAATTGTTTCACATTTTTCATTGCGGTGCCTTTTAAAGTCGACTATACTGTACGTGTTTTTCTCATCGTTGAAGGCCGTACAATTTGCCTATAATTGTTTACATCTACTTCATTTGAACTCTGGTGGATAGTTGTCTCATTGGCAATCATACCACATCTCCTATTTTCCACAATCTTGACCATGCAAGACAATCTTTTTATCATTTTTTTTAATTTTGTCTGAGGACAGATCATGTGACATAGTTGTGTTGTGTTTGTATAGCTTTTTTATAGCACTTTTCAAGTTTAAACATATTAGTATTATTAAATACAACAATTTTTCCATGAAGAACAAAGTTATTTGTATGATTGTTTATTTTTCTTTGACACCTAATTGATAAAAGGAGTTTGTGGGTATACATAAACTAAAGTGAAGAAAACAACCTTACAACACAAAAAAACCACAAGTCATGATCATCTACAGGACCTAGGTCATCTATGGTCATCAAGTGTTACTTTATCAAATGTGAAGACCATAATCCCCATCAGTCTTGTTTAGTGCAAACATTTAATTTGTTGTTTTTTCAAAGAGTTCAGATCAGTGCTGGTAATAAAATTTAATTTCTTGTGCACTAACCAGGTGTCTGCAATTGCGATTCCTTTTATCCCTTTGTTTTTATATTGAGGATGTATAACTTAAAACTTTAAGAAGTCAACACCAATTTTAAGGGCCATGGTATAGGTACAGCGAGGGTCCTGTTAATTTGTATCTCTGCAGCATTGTGGAAGTTGTCATCATTGAATTTAAGGTACACCCCCTCCCCCCTTACAAATATTTTTTGACAAGCAAACAAAAGAGTTTAAGCAAATGATTTATATTTTGCAGCATTGCTGGATCATTCATTAAATAAGAAGTAGAAATATTTTTGACAATCAAATGAAAAAGTTTTACAAATTAAATTAAAAAAACTCTAATAAAATTAGACTTTGTATTGTGGCTGAAGTTACTGTCATCTAGGACATAGTTTATTGTCAGTATGTTAGTCCCACCTGTTGTTAAATGCAAAGAAGAATATTTTTTGAAAAACATATGACCGAGTTTTACTGAATAAACTTCAAAATCTGAAGTAGACATTCTCTATGAAAGTGCATGTATACATACCTATTTAAAACTATAATAATGAAAGGAAATTAAGATTCATTACTTCCAAACAACATTCTCTGTAGAAAAAACAGTATACATACAACTTCATACATAACTTTCAGGACTAATTATTTCCTCAAAACATATGTTTAAAACAGAAGAAATCTCTGACAAGTTTTGAAGATAGATTAATAAGTAGATGTGGTAACATGTACATAATAATTATGATGAAATATGAAGCATTATCTTTTGATCAGTGGGTCTTTGTGTCTGTAAAATTGTAATTTATCTGTTGATGTAAGCTGTTTTTTTAAGTGCAATTTGTGTTAGTGAGATTGTTATGGAAAAATCAGCTTATGTTTTGTCCAGATAAAGAATCAATAAATATTTTCATGAAAAATCTTTTGAGTACTTTGCAGCAATTCAGTAGAACTTGAGATCAATTTTACTTATAAATTTCATTTTTTTTGGTGGTAAATAGTCCATTAAAAATTATGTAAATACTCTAAGGTTATGTTAAGTTTGTAAGACTTTTTTGTCTACATGATTGAGGTTTTTCATTTGCCAAAGTTTTACTAATTTAAATGATAATGTCAACCATCTTCATAAGTTGGTGAGATGACCTAAAGCAAAGTCGTTACATTTGAATAAGCAAAATTTTAATGATGTATGGAAACAAATTAAACCTTTTATTCATTTTCTGATAGTCTTGATTCAAGATATCTTTATATTTCTCTCTTCTTAATTCTTTAAGCAAAAGAGTCGTACCTATAAAATTGAGAATGGAAACAGGGAATGTGTCAATGAGAGCAAAAAACAGCCCAAGGCCACCAATAGTTGTAACTTGTGTGTTCTTTTCATCAGACTACATGTTGCTTTAGCAGTAAATAGAAACTGATCCTCAACTTTTTTTAATAAGATTATGAGAGACCATGTAAAGAAAAACTCTGGAGGTCTCTATCAAAGGAGGCAAGAAGTGTAACTTTGGACAATATACATTACCAAGATAATACCGTCATGACTATAAAAAGATATGTTTAATCATGATATTTACATGGCAAACACTAATAGCTTCCTCCTATATTGATAAATAATAGCGACAGATAATGGATTTAAGTGCATCTTTTTTATTGACTCTTTGACAGTATTCATCACATAAAAACATCCAAGATTTCATTTTACCACCACAAGTTCTAGTCCTCATTGTTACCTTGCTACCTTTGCATTCAGGTGCTATAAAAATTTAATTGAAAATAAATAAGTTTCTTTCCTTTTGGGTATTGTGGTTATTGAACTGGTCTCAATGGAATTTCTGTGGTTGTTAGTGTTTATCATGCCTGTTGTCTTCGCTAGATTAGCAGCTTTTGTAATGATTTATTGAAGATTCTTGCGGGAATTACTTGAGAGTTGCTCTGACACTCAAATTAACATTAAGCATTATTAAGTTCCAGTTATCTGTCAGACCACTGTTTAATCGTAATTTGAGAGCTTTAATATTGACACTTCGTATCCTGTTATTAGTTGTTCGAGTTTTCATTGCCTAGATTTTTAAATCATCATTATATTTAGATACTAAAATGGCATTTCATCATATAAGGAAAGAGGTTAATATATATAAATTGTCCGAGATTCCAACAAAATACACCTACTGGTTAGTTGTAAACTCAGGGATTTTCCATTCTTCTTGCTTCCGATACAGAATGTGATGAAATTCCAGATTGACTTTAACATGCCATGTCAGAATTAAGAACGATGCTGTTTGGTACATTTACTTTCTCAGTATCAAGGATTTCTATACAAATCCTTGTCAGTATGTAGTTTGTATACGTGCTGTAGTACTAAAAACTTTGTTCAACTTATTGATGATTTATAAAAATGCTAGTTCTTTGCTCAACAAACTTCTATACTTATTTAATGTACTACAATAATGACAGAAAAAACAAGTATTTAGAATTACCTCATACTCAAATACTCTGTTGAACTTAGATTAATCTTATTTTTTTCTTGAGAGCAACAAACTGTACTTGGTCACAAAGCCTTAGCTATAATCGAGGCCAAATATTGTTGATCTTAGATAATTAATCCTACATATTAAAAGTAACAACAGAAAACATGAATAAACAGTGAAGTTACCACATGGGTTCAAGTTAATTGTAGCATAGGTTTAGATTGGTTTGTTGGCATATTTTTGTGGGTCTTGTTCCAAGGTACCAAGCCAGTCAGGAGCCTGTAATTCAGTTGTTGTTGTTTGTTGCTGTGTACTTGTATAAGTTAATGTGTTTTATACATAAATCAGGCAGTTAGTTTTCTCATTTGAATTGTTTTATATTTGTCATTTCAGGGCATTTTATAGCTTACTATGCGGTATGATTTTGCTCATTGTTGAAGGCTGTACAGTGACCTATAGTTGATAACTTCTATGTCATTTTATCTCTGGTGGAGGGTTGTCTCATTGGCACTCATATTACATCTTCTTATTTTTACATTTATATATAATGGTGCCTTCTAAATGTTAAATGGCATTTCTTATTTTCATAACAATAAGCACAACCTTGTTACAGATTACCAAAGATATTTTTATGGCCCCTGCCAGAAAGTGGTCGGGGCCATATAATTTTTCCCTTTTCAGTCATTCCATCATTCTGTCCTTCCTTCGTTTTTTTCTTTTTTTCTAAACACCTTCACAAATTGAGCTGTTTTTTAGAATGTGAGTCATTTATGATTATTTACAGATCAAGTTTACATTTAGTTCTGCTCAGCTGAAATGTGCCGTAATTACAGGCTTTGGACTTCGAAAATTTTGTGAAAATAACATTTATATGGAATTTCATTCTCAAATTTCCACTCCTTAAAACAGCTTCAAGATTTTATTGCGAGCGGGGGCATTTGTGTCATTTCGACACATCTAGTTTATTTGACAGAAATAAGCATTGAGAGAACTCTCATTTCGTATTACATAATCTGTCAATTTCATGTCCATTTATTTTTCTGTCAATAACCATTAAGATAGTATATGTAGATGCATTTTGCTATCAAAAGTTGTTGAAGCATTACTCTATGGATAGTATAAGTGCCCTATAAACTACAGTGAAAATGTTGAAGTAATCTGGATTTGGAACTGTCATCTTATTTCAATGTTTTGGGTTAATTTAGAGGATTCGATTAGAAACATTTATTTGATTCATTATTGAGATTCACATAAACTGTAGTTTTGCATGTCAAATGAAATATTTATAAATGTATGCATATTGCATATCTGAAATCATTTTGGTTTAAATTAAACAGTTTGATATCATTGTGAAAATTTACGATGAAAATGTCACGGTGTTAATGAACTCAAAAGAGCAGATTAGGTCATTTGATCAGAATTGATTTTAAATGTATCTATTAATTATTGATGTTTGCTCTGGTATATTTATTTGACATTTCCGTAACTCCCCCTCTGGCATTTTCATAGGCACTTTAATCCTTTTAAAAAAATTGGCTTTTTTTCCTGTTTTTTTCACACATTTTATTTTTGCTCATTTCTTCCAATACATTTCATATGTTAAAGCTAGAGATATTCGTTTCCTGACAAAGTTCTAGTTTTTTAGATTCTTGTATCTCAAAAACATGCTCACAAATCCATCTACATGTTTCCATAACTATGTTTTAATATACATAATTCCACCTTCCTTATGTAATAATGCTGTATTTTGATTTGATGAGAGACATGGTATTTTTCACCAATTTCTATGTATTGAGATTTTCTTTTCTCTGCCAGGGTATTTGCCTTTAGGGAATTCCATGTGCCGGGGTATTTGCTAGCAAATACCATAGCAGATGGGGAATACCATGTCTAAAAGTAACTCAATGAATTATTTCTAATCTAAAAGGACAAATTTATGGTCATTCTTAATATACTGTTCCAAGTGAAATATTTAGGATAAAAAACATCGTTAATGAATTTGGAGCGTCAATGACGTCAAAATTCCGCGAACCTGTACTTTTAATGACCTCATAAATAAAACTCAACGGAAACACATTGTCAACCGGTCATAAACATAAACTGGAAACCGCTTGTATTACGCTTCACTCAAACTGATGAAGAAAGTGTAGTAGTCAGCCGAGAACCAGCTTATCATAAACAGGGATATATATACAGTCAGTGACTGTACGTCAAAAATGATCAGAAATGATTTTACGGCCAATGCAATTTGTCTGCGCAAATAGGACAGCTGCAGTATATACAAAAATTATACATTCAAGTAGAAACTCCATATGATACCTGATTATAATAAACTTTCTGAGGTCAAGATGGATACAAAGTACATTCGTAGGAATTAAACAATTATATCATGCTTACAAGAGGTATTTGCCAAAAATACTGGTTTCGAGGTAATCAAATTTCCCTCGCCTAACGGCTCTGGAAATTTGTACCTCTCAACCGGTATTTTTGTCAAATACCCCTTGTAAGCATGATATATTTGTATATTAGCTATTGTAACAGTTGATAGGGAATAACAATAGTATTTTATCAGTGTCTTATGCTTGTGGAATTCATTACAAGCTATGTATTGATATCAAAGTTAATTTTCCACTTTTGTACACATATATACAAAGGGAGACAATTCAATCACAGGTATTCAAAATTACAAATAAGTGACAAAAATATAAAATCTTGAAAAGACTATGCTTATATAAGTTACATTTGCAAAGAAATGTTTTAATGTAATACCTCACAAACATTATTAAGCTGATTTGTTGTTATCAAGTCAGATTGGTGTTGCTCACAGCATTGATGGTACTTTGATTATAAGACAAAATAATTCAAATGACCAGTTTCTTCATGTTTAACACAGAAACAAATCTCAGGTTTTGTTTTTAATTAAGAAAACAAACATACAAGTTAACTTTCATCTTCTAAAAAAATATTTCTGCAAAGACGCTATGTTTTCTGAAATTGTTAATGACCACAGGGCTTGTTTTAGAAGAAGTAAGGTCAGTCATCTTTTACTATATACCGTAATCACAGAACTATTAAAGAAAAAATATTCTTACCTTAACACAATTAAACATATAAAGCTGTCCAGCAAGGATTTGTGTTTTCTGTCTAATAAGGGTCAAACCTTGTAATCTGAAATGAAAATAGTACATTTATTAAGTAAAATAAATAAGTCTTTAGTCATGAATATTAGATCAAATTTATCATGCCTATGTAATACATTGTAATTTGGTTTGTGTGCACATCATTTCTGTATGGTCAGGTAGATTTTTGGTTTGTCAAGGTATCAGGTAGATTTTTGGTTAGTTCAGAGTTAAGGTAGATTTTTGGTTAGTTCAGAGATCAGGTGATGTTTGGTTATTTCAGAGATCATGTAGATTTTTCGTTAGTTAAGATATCATGTAGATTTTTGGTTAGTTCAGAGATAAGGTAGATTCTTGGTTAGTTCAGAGATCTGGTAGATTTTTGGTAAGTTAAGATACCATGTAGATTTTTGGTTATTTCAGTGATAGATTTTTAGTTAGTTCAGATATCATGTAGATTTTTGGTTAGTTCAGAGATCATGTAGATTTTTGGTTAGTTCAGAGATCTGGTAGATTTTTGGTTAGTTCAGATATCATGTAGATTTTTGGTTAGTTCAGATATCATGTAGATTTTTGGTTAGTTCAGAGATCATGTAGATTTTTGGTTATTTGAGAGATCAGGTAGATTTTTGGTTATTTGAGAGATCTGGTAGATTTTTGGTTATTTCAGAGATCTGGTAGATTTTTGGTTAGTTCAGAGATCATGTAGATTTTTTGGTTAGTTCAGAGATCATGTAGATTTTTGGTTATTTCAGAGATCTGGTAGATTTTTTGTTATTTCAGAGATCTGGTAGATTTTTGGTTAGTTCAGAGATTGAGTAGATTTTTGGTTATTTGAGAGATCATGTAGATTTTTGGTTATTTCAGAGATCAGGTAGATTTTTGGTTATTTCAGAGATCTGGTAGATTTTTGGTTAGTTCAGAAATCAAGTAGATTTTTGGTTATTTGAGAGATCAGGTAGATTTTTGGTTATTTCAGAGATCTGGTAGATTTTTGGTTAGTTCAGAGATCATGTAGAATTTTTGGTTAGTTCAGAGATCATGTAGATTTTTGGTTATTTCAGAGATCTGGTAGATTTTTCGTTATTTCTGAGATCTGGTAGATTTTTGGTTAGTTCAGAGATTGAGTAGATTTTTGGTTATTTGAGAGATCATGTAGATTTTTGGTTATTTCAGAGATCAGGTAGATTTTTGGTTATTTCAGAGATCTGGTAGATTTTTGGTTAGTTCAGAAATCAAGTAGATTTTTTGTTATTTGAGAGATCAGGTAGATTTTTGGTTATTTCAGAGATCAGGTAGATTTTTGGTTAGTTCAGAGATCTGGTAGATTTTTGGTTAGTTCAGATATCATGTAGATTTTTGGTTAGTTCAGAGATCATGTAGATTTTTGGTTATTTAAGAGATCTGGTAGATTTTTGGTTAGTTCAGAGATCATGTAGATTTTTGGTTAGTTCAGAGATCATGTAGATTTTTGGTTAGTTCAGAGATCATGTAGATTTTTGGTTAGTTCAGAGATCATGTAGATTTTTGGTTATTTCAGAGATCTGGTAGATTTTTGGTTATTTCAGAGATCTGGTAGATTTTTGGTTATTTCAGAGATCTGGTAGATTTTTGGTTATTTCAGAGATCTGGTAGATTTTTGGTTAGTTCAGAGATCAAGTAGATTTTTGGTTATTTGAGAGATCAGGTAGATTTTTGGTTAGTTCAGAGATCTGGTAGATTTTTGGTTCGTTCAGAGATCAGGTAGTATTTCTGTGGATTTTTTGTTTCATGGTTAGCCCTTTCTATCTGAATTTGCTACAATTGATTTTTGTAATTTTCAACTTTGTTTATGTATTTATATAAGAAAAGATTTAAGTTTGAAATTAGTAATATTTTGAATTTGTTTTTGTACTCCCAAAAGTTGTTTATGCTTCATTTTATTGCTTGGTATGTATCGGGTTACAAAAAACTTCACCAAACTAACAGTTGAAATGGTTCTGTCAATGTGGTGCTAATATTACAAGTGTTTTTTTAAAAGTTAATCCTAATGAACTGGCATTATTTTGAAACAATGAGCTAACATGCCGTAACATGGAATGTGCCAATTATTTTTCAACACATATGTTCAAATTGGATTTTTTTAATTGTAGCATGGGAAAACATCACAAATGCCAATCCTGAAAACAAACTGGCATTTTTAAAGTAAATGTTGCAAAATGAATTAAAGATATCATAAAGCAGACCCCCAACGATGATTTGTATGACAGGTTTATCTCCCTTCTTCTTTTTTCTGTAATTTCCCCTATCTGTTTTATGATTCTCATCAACCTGATCTTGGGTAATATGACTTATCATAACTAATTTATGAACTCTCAAAAACTATTAAAGAAAGCCTTTATAACTTCTTATCCACTTTATAGATACTGGTAGTACGATTTGAATAAACTTTGATGTATAGAATGTTTAGAAACAACTTGAGGGTAAAGTTATATAATATGAAGTTTTTTGCAATCACAAGTTCTGCTGCCAGAGATGAAATAAACAATGCATGTAATGAATGATTTGTTCTGCTTCAGAATTTGTAAGTTCTGGTATTAATTAAGCCTTACTTAAAATACCTTTGTCATTTTGTAAACTGCTGGGGTAAAAATTTATTTTGTTAAAAATCTCAAATTCTGAGAAACATTTTATTTTGTGTTAGGATTTAAAAGGAGATTGATAAATTGGTATAATATTTATGTTTATGTGCATATTATTTTTTTGTGAAATTTGAAAAATATATTCTTGTTAAAACTTAAACACAAAAATTTTGAGAAAGACTTTTTGTGATGTAAAATTTCTAAAAGTATTACTGGTACACAATTTTGTATGTTATGTACTTCATATGTGGATGTGCTTAAAGTCAATTGCAATTCAACTATATTATTTGGAACAAATTTGCTTAGGTACATTCAAGGGGTGAAAGGGAGAGAAACAGAGAGATTTTTTTTCTTCCAAGTGGGAGAGATTTGATAAAGTTGTTATTAGTTGGCTTATCTTCAGAAGGAGATTGTCCTTTTTTCAAATATTGGAAACTGCCACCAAAATTTTGATGAGTGGACATCTGTGCTACTGAATGAATAAAGGACTTTGATTTTTATTATGCTAACTTCATCATAGCCTTCTAATATTAAAGCACCCTGAATGTTATATTTATGGTAAAATTATATATTTTTGACGTTTGGTATGTAACATTCATATATTTCATTCTAATGGTCCTTGATGGCAGAGTAGTCTTAGTAGTTCTACATTGATCAATAGCCTGTCAACTTTGAGACCCTGTTTTGGCGTGTTATTTTTTACAACAATCTTAATTGACAAGGATTGCCAATTTTCCTTCTGAAGGTCTTTGTTTCTCTCCAGACTCTCTGGTTTCCTCCACCCAATAAATAATCAGGTTGCCATGATATAGCCACAGCAGAAAGTGGTGCTAAACACCAATTAACAAACACACAATGTAACATTCAAATGTCAGACTGAGTAGAAAGTGGTGCTAAACACCAATAAACAAACACACAATGTAACATTCAAATGTCAGACACAGTAGAAAGTGGTGCTAAACACCAATTAACAAACACACAATGTAACATTCAAATGTCAGACTGAGTAGAAAGTGGTGCTAAACCCCAATAAACAAACACACAATGTAACATTCAAATGTCAGACACAGTAGAAAGTGGTGCTTAACACCAATAAACAAACACACAATGTAACATTCAAATGTCAGACACAGTAAAAAGAGGTGCTAAACACCAATTAACAAACACACAATGTAACATTCAAATGTCAGACTGAGTAGAAAGTGGTGCTAAACCCCAATAAACAAACACACAATGTAACATTCAAATGTCAGACACAGTAAAAAGTGGTGCATAACACCAATAAACAAACACACAATGTAACATTCAAATGTCAGACTAAGTAGAAAGTGGTGCTAAACACCAATAAACAAACACACAATGTAACATTCAAATGTCAGACACAGTAGAAAGTGGTGCTAAACACCAATTAACAAACACACAATGTAACATTCAAATGTCAGACACAGTTAAAAGAGGTGCTAAACACCAATTAACAAACACACAATGTAACATTCAAATGTCAGACACAGTAAAAAGAGGTGCTAAACACCAATTAACAAACACACAATGTAACATTCAAATGTCAGACTGAGTAGAAAGTGGTGCTAAATACCAATAAACAAACACACAATGTAACATTCAAATGTCAGACACAGTAAAAAAAGGTGCTTAACACCAATAAACAAACACACAATGTAACATTCAAATGTCAGACACAGTAAAAAGAGGTGCTTAACACCAATTAACAAACACACAATGCAACATTCAAATGTCTGACTCTGTATTATTGTTATTTAATCAATATGGTATATTTTCTGAGTTTCAGACAAGCTTCTGTCTTTTGTTGAGTCATTTTGGAGGTCAAATTACTATTAAGTCTATTTAAGGCTGTGAAAGCTGATTTTGTGGTTTGATGAAATTTGATCTTCTTTGACTGCAAGCATTAAAGTTAATTACATGTTAATCTTATATACATTTGTATTAATTTTTTTCAGGTAAGTGATAAACAAGACCATAACACAGCAGAATCACATTGAAATAATTAGTAGGTACATGTATTTAATCAGTTTAGGTTATTGTATAAAGCTTAATTAAGATGATTAACTGATTTGAAAGCCTAGAAGCATTTGTCTCTAGCTTGGTCAATATGTGGAATTCATTTCAGGTAGTTGGCATTAGTAATATTTTCTTCAATTCCTTAATGTCAATATCCTCTTTTTGGATATGTATGATGGCTTGTTTCAAAGCTGAGACATTTTCACACACAAACAGTTTGATTTTCGAAGTACCATATGAGCAAAATATAGGACTACCAGAGAACCAGTTGTATGATATGGCTTCTCTAAGTGAAAAATCACAATTTTTATACGACCGCAAAAAAATTTTGTGGTCGTATATTGGTATGACGTTGGCGTCGTCGTTGTCGTCGTCCGAAGACACATTGGTTTTCGCACTCTAACTTTAGTTTAAGTGAATGGCTCTTTTTGAAATTTTACCATAAGGTTAAATACCACAAAAGGAAGGTTGGGATTGATTTTGGGGGTTATGGTACCAACAGTTAAGGAATTAGGGGCCAAAAAGGGGCCAAAAATAAGCATTTTCTAGTTTCCAGACAATAACTGTGGAACGGTGTATGGATCTCTCTGAAATTATACTACAAGTTTCCATACCACAAAGGGATGGTTAGGATTTGCTTTGGTGGGTTATGGCTCAAACCGTTTAGGAATTAGGGGCAAAAAAGGGGGAAAAACAAGGTTGTCCTCATTAATGGACAAATACTTTAGTACAAAACATAATTTAAAGCAGTGTAAGGGAGATAAATCAAATACATCATTGAAATTATCTCCCTTACACTGCTTTTAAATTATGTATAAAGTAATGGTTAATGAACAATAAAGATAATTTAAAACAGTGTAAGGGAGGTAATCCAAATACAACGTTTTGGTTACTTCCCTTACACTGCTTTAAAATTATGTTTAAAGAAATGCATATTTATAAAGGAAGACCAGTAAAAATATCTGCAAATGTTGCATCATTTTTTTTTACAAAAAAATCCATATGAAAGATTTGACACTATATTTTTAATTCTATTATAAAATATAATATGTAGAGACAACAACATCTGGGTTACCGCAAGGTGATAGTTTTATTGAGTCTACATGTTTCGCCACTTACGGTGGCGTCTTCAGGACAATTTAAACATAGAAAACAAATACTGAAGTACATAAAATGCGGTGCATATGGGGTTACAAAGGTTAACAAGACGTAACGTCACAATAATTGATTTGACAACTTTTAAAATGAAAGTGAAAGTAAAAGTTAATAATGCATAGTCAGTGTCTTTTCCAAAATGGACAACACCTCACAGGACATTCCGTACCATTCCAAAAGGCTTCACTCGGAAAGAGGTACTACTTCCAATTGCGTCGGGAATGTTGTAAGATGTATGGTAGTCGCACATGTAGGGCATGGTGGAAGTTGTGGTGAATTGGTTACATTTTGCGGTTGTGGTACACTATCCATGTTGCAAGTTTATTTCAACAATAATCGTGCGGTTCTGCGGTTCAGTACGTTTTGCGGTGGTCTTCTTATTCGCGGGTTTTCCTTTTCTTCGAGGTATGGGCGGTTTCTTCAGTGAGGTTGGTGGTAGAATGGAACTGGTCGGTAGACATGAGGCTAACGGTTGTAACTACAACGCAGGACGGCTAAGGTGGATCGTGTGCGGATGCAGGGGTTCACAGAAAAATAAATAATTTGTGACGAGTGAACCAACACCTTCTAACGGAAAAGCTGGTAGAGTAACCAAGATGGATACCGAAGTATGCTGCGGTTGTCTTAAAACCTCATGGAAATATAATATGTAGAGACAACAACATCTGGGTTACCGCAAGGTGATAGTTTTATTGAGTCTACATGTTTCGCCACTTACAGTGGCGTCTTCAGGACAATTTAAACATAGAAAACAAATACTGAAGTACATAAAATGCAGTGCATATGGGGTTACAAAGGTTAACAAGACGTAACGTCACAATAATTGATTTGACAACTTTTAAAATGAAAGTGAAAGTAAAAGTTAATAATGCATTGTCAGTGTCTTTTCCAAAATGGACAACACCTCACAGGACATTCCGTACCATTCCAAAAGGCTTCACTCGGAAAGAGGTACTACTTCCAATTGCGTAGGGAATGTTGTAAGATGTATGGTAGTCGCACATGTAGGGCATGGTGGAAGTTGTGGTGAATTGGTTACATTTTGCGGTTGTGGTACACTATCCATGTTGCAAGTTTATTTCAACAATAATCTTGGTTACTCTACCAGCTTTTCCGTTAGAAGGTGTTGGTTCACTCGTCACAAATTATTTATTTTTCTGTGAACCCCTGCATCCGCACACGATCCACCTTAGCCGTCCTGCGTTGTAGTTACAACCGTTAGCCTCATGTCTACCGACCAGTTCCATTCTACCACCAACCTCACTGAAGAAACCGCCCATACCTCGAAGAAAAGGAAAACCCGCGAATAAGAAGACCACCGCAAAACGTACTGAACTGCAGAACCGCACGATTATTGTTGAAATAAACTTGCAACATGGATAGTGTACCACAACCGCAAAATGTAACCAATTCACCACAACTTCCACCATGCCCTACATGTGCGACTACCATACATCTTACAACATTCCCGACGCAATTGGAAGTAGTACCTCTTTCCGAGTGAAGCCTTTTGGAATGGTACGGAATGTCCTGTGAGGTGTTGTCCATTTTGGAAAAGACACTGACAATGCATTATTAACTTTTACTTTCACTTTCATTTTAAAAGTTGTCAAATCAATTATTGTGACGTTACGTCTTGTTAACCTTTGTAACCCCATATGCACCGCATTTTATGTACTTCAGTATTTGTTTTCTATGTTTAAATTGTCCTGAAGACGCCACCGTAAGTGGCGAAACATGTAGACTCAATAAAACTATCACCTTGCGGTAACCCAGATGTTGTTGTCTCTACATATTATATTTCCATGAGGTTTTAAGACAACCGCAGCATACTTCGGTATCCATCTTGGTTACTCTACCAGCTTTTCCGTTAGAAGGTGTTGGTTCACTCGTCACAAATTATTTATTTTTCTGTGAACCCCTGCATCCGCACACGATCCACCTTAGCCGTCCTGCGTTGTAGTTACAACCGTTAGCCTCATGTCTACCGACCAGTTCCATTCTACCACCAACCTCACTGAAGAAACCGCCCATACCTCGAAGAAAAGGAAAACCCGCGAATAAGAAGACCACCGCAAAACGTACTGAACTGCAGAACCGCACGATTATTGTTGAAATAAACTTGCAACATGGATAGTGTACCACAACCGCAAAATGTAACCAATTCACCACAACTTCCACCATGCCCTACATGTGCGACTACCATACATCTTACAACATTCCCGACGCAATTGGAAGTAGTACCTCTTTCCGAGTGAAGCCTTTTGGAATGGTACGGAATGTCCTGTGAGGTGTTGTCCATTTTGGAAAAGACACTGACAATGCATTATTAACTTTTACTTTCACTTTCATTTTAAAAGTTGTCAAATCAATTATTGTGACGTTACGTCTTGTTAACCTTTGTAACCCCATATGCACCGCATTTTATGTACTTCAGTATTTGTTTTCTATGTTTAAATTGTCCTGAAGACGCCACCGTAAGTGGCGAAACATGTAGACTCAATAAAACTATCACCTTGCGGTAACCCAGATGTTGTTGTCTCTACATATTATATTTCCATGAGGTTTTAAGACAACCGCAGCATACTTCGGTATCCATCTTGGTTACTCTACCAGCTTTTCCGTTAGAAGGTGTTGGTTCACTCGTCACAAATTATTTATTTTTCTGTGAACCCCTGCATCCGCACACGATCCACCTTAGCCGTCCTGCGTTGTAGTTACAACCGTTAGCCTCATGTCTACCGACCAGTTCCATTCTACCACCAACCTCACTGAAGAAACCGCCCATACCTCGAAGAAAAGGAAAACCCGCGAATAAGAAGACCACCGCAAAACGTACTGAACCGCAGAACCGCACGATTATTGTTGAAATAAACTTGCAACATGGATAGTGTACCACAACCGCAAAATGTAACCAATTCACCACAACTTCCACCATGCCCTACATGTGCGACTACCATACATCTTACAACATTTCCGACGCAATTGGAAGTAGTACCTCTTTCCGAGTGAAGCCTTTTGGAATGGTACGGAATGTCCTGTGAGGTGTTGTCCATTTTGGAAAAGACACTGACAATGCATTATTAACTTTTACTTTCACTTTCATTTTAAAAGTTGTCAAATCAATTATTGTGACGTTACGTCTTGTTAACCTTTGTAACCCCATATGCACCGCATTTTATGTACTTCAGTATTTGTTTTCTATGTTTAAATTGTCCTGAAGACGCCACCGTAAGTGGCGAAACATGTAGACTCAATAAAACTATCACCTTGCGGTAACCCAGATGTTGTTGTCTCTACATATTATATTTCCATGAGGTTTTAAGACAACCGCAGCATACTTCGGTATCCATCTTGGTTACTCTACCAGCTTTTCCGTTAGAAGGTGTTGGTTCACTCGTCACAAACTATTATAAAATAGATTAAGTTAGCACTATGGTAAATTTAAATGGGTAATTATGATTGCCAACTCCATTGGAAATTTGAATTGAGATTATGACCATATCTTGAGGGAAAGAATTTTTTGGGGGGAAAAAAGGGGGGGAGGGGTAAAAAGAAATTGTGGGGGGTCAATTTTTTCTCATTTCAGATTTCAGAAATTAAAAAGAATTATTCTTCAAATATTATTTTTTTTTTCAAATTTCAAATGTTGAAAAATTTCAAGAAGTAATCTTTAATTGCACAGTATGGCGCATTAGATTTGTAAAATCTTTGATCACATATATTTATTGTTATGCCGAATCTAACAGTGTATTTAGATTTTTAATTTTGGGTCCAGTTTTCAAAATAGTCTACATTAAGGTCCAAAGGGTCCAAAATTAAACTTTGTTTGATTTTAGCAAAAATTGAATATATGAGGTTCTTTGATATGCTGAATCTAAACATGTATTTAGATTTTTGGCCCAGTTTTCAAGTTGGTCCAAATTGGGGTCCAAAATTAAACTTTGTTTGATTTCAACAAAAATTGAATATATGGGGTTCTTTGATATGCTGAATCTAACCATGTATTTAGATTTTTTATTTGTGGACCCCGTTATCAAATTGGTTCATATTGAGGTCAAAAGGGTCCAAAATTAAACTTTGTTTGATTTCATCTAAAATTGAATTATTGGGGCTCTTTGATATTCCAAATCTAACCGTGTATTTAGATTTTTAATTTTAAGTCCCGTTTTTTAAATTGGTCTACATTAAGGTCCAAAGGGTCCAAAATTAAACTTAGTTTGATTTTAACAAAAATTGAATTCTTGGGGTTCTTTGATATGCTGAATCTAAACATGTGTTTAGATTTTTGATTATGGGCCCAGTTTTCAAGTTGGTCCAAGATAGGGTCCAGTATTTAAACTTTGTTTGATTTCAACAAAAATTGAATATATGAGGTTCTTTGATATGCTGAATCTAACCATGTATTTAGATTTTTTATTTGTAGGCCCCGCTATCAAATTGGTTCATATTGAGGTCAAAAGGGTCCAAAATTAAACTTTGTTTGATTTCATCAAAAATTGAATTATTGGGGTTCTTTGATATGCCAAATCTAACCGTGTTTTTAGATGTTTAATTTGGGTCCCGTTTTTTAAATTGGTCTTCATTGAGGTCCAAAGGGTCCAAAATTAAACTTTAGTTTGATTTTAACAAAAATTGAATTCTTGGGGTTCTTTGATATGCTGAATCTAAACATGTGTTTAGATTTTTGATTATGGGCCAAGTTTTCAAGTTGGTCCAAGTTGGGGTCCAAAATTAAACTTTTTTTGATTTCAACAAAAATTGAATATATGGGGTTCTTTGATATGCTGAATCTAACCATGAATTTAGATTTTTTATTTGTGGGCCCCGCTATCAAATTGGTTCATATTGAGGTCAAAAGGGTCCAAAATTAAACTTTGTTTGATTTCATCAAAAATTGAATTATTGGGGTTCTTTGATATTCCAAATCTAACCGTGTATTTAGATTTTTAATTTTAAGTCCCGTTTTTTAAATTGGTCTACATTAAGGTCCAAAGGGTCCAAAATTAAACTTAGTTTGATTTTAACAAAAATTGAATTCTTGGGGTTCTTTGATATGCTGAATCTAAACATGTGTTTAGATTTTTGATTATGGGCCCAGTTTTCAAGTTTGTCCAAGTTGGGGTCCAAAATTAAACTTTGTTTGATTTTAACAAAAATTGAATATATGGGGTTCTTTGATATGCTGAATCTAACCATGTATTTTGATTTTGGACATTGGACCATAATAGGTAAATTAAAAAAATTCAAGTTCTTAGACCACATTCTTTCTGTGTCAGAAACCTATGCTGTGTCAAATATTTAATAACAATCCAAATTCTGAGCTGTATCAAGCTTGAATGTTGTGTCCATGCTTGCCCCAACTGTTCAGGGTTCGACCTCTGCGGTCGTATCAAGCTGCGCCCCAGCGAAGCATTTTATTACATAATGTAATTCACAGGAAATTCAGTTCTTTGCAATTTTAATAAGTCAATAGTTTTCACATTTCTATTTTATTGCCCGTTGCACTTTAATACTGAACAAATGGTTGAGCTCATTCAATTCTTTAGAATAGCAACATGTCCAATATGATGGTTGAAGGCCATACACCCAGGGTACCACTAGTGGAGCAGACGGCTTTTTACCCTTTTTCAATATCTTAGTGCATCCTCTAGCAGTATCTTTAGGTTTGTATGATCTTTATGTTGCTCAATATTTACTTTTCCGTGTTGTGCTTTGTGGATTATTGTTTTCATCCTATTTCTTTTGGTTATGAAGTTTGTCTGTCCTTCCTTAACAATATATTTGTTATGGCCCCTTGGTTTTTTTTTTTTCTTTTCTCACAAATGAGACCCATATATTTGTATTGATGTGTAAAAGTCATACTCAACTTTTCAAGTGTTTTTTATGACCTCTTGATATTTTCTTAATTTTCTCAACAAGTGAGGCCTATATATTTATTTTTATCACTATTTTGTGCATTTTTCCTTTGATCTTTTTGGTGATAGATTTTCATACCATGCTACTCGCTTGAGATGGAAAATTATCATCAGAAACTAAGGGCGCACATGAGGTTGTCAATGTAAACATGAACGACCTCATAGGCAAAATAGTGATAAACAGATTATTAATGGTCTTTCAAACTCGAGGATGTTTCTCAGCCACATCTCATCTCATCTTAGGGCTATCACCCTTCGATGAGATTGTAGCATAGAAACACTCTCTCGTTAAAAATCCCATTAATAATCTATAAGTATTGACATTTATATAACAGCCATGATTTTGTTGGTCTCTCCTGGACTTGTGAGTTTTGATTCTCCCTTTGGGATCTTCTGCCTCTTTTTTGCATATATCTAACAAGTGCTTTATCATTTTATGTAACTATTATCTGCACTTAAATTAAAAATAGAAATCACATACATTCCTAAATACTACTGGAACAATTAACTTGCTAGATATAGCACAAATGATTACTTAAATTATATTTTGTTGGAAATCACCTCAGTACCTATCATGTTGAATTCATTAGCTTAATTGGTCGTGAAATCTAAAAGCAGAGGATTAAATCAGAAGTGTGATGAGATTCATTAATTAAACTGCATTATGGATGTAGTTAGTAGCTTTAAAATTCTGGCAAAGAAGTTCATCACATCTGCACCTTAAAACACCTTTATTGCAAGTCCCCCGGTAGTTTAAGAATGTTGTCCCCTGTTGAAATTTTATTATGAATTTATATAAAATATTCCATGAATTAGTTGGTTGCAGGAAATAATGATAAAGAAATTGAACTGATGGTTTGATTAATATTTTTCAAATTGATTGATGCAATCACAGTGATGAAAATTGAGTTCAAAGGTCTACCCCCAAGACTTTTCTCTTGTGCTATCCTAACATTTTTCAAATGTACATACATTATTTTGATTTTTTGATTTTGTTTCTTTTTATTTTTCTTGCTACAATGTAAATTATAAAATTTTATAGTCGACGCCCGGCGAATAATCTTCAATAATTGAAGGATCGCTAGAAACTTAAAGAAGAAGAACAGATTTGGAAGGAAATTTGTCAATATTCAGTTAATATTCAAAAGATATGAAATAATTAGGGTTTTCTTGTCTTTGGTCAGGTTGTTGTCTCTTTGAAACATTTCCCACTTCCATTCTCAATTTTATATTATATAAAAATTAGGAGAGTGGTATTATTGGCAATGAGACAACTACAATGTATCCACCAAAGTTCAAATGAAGTGGAAGTAAACTTAATTGTTTTAAATTAAAATTCATTTTGGTGAGATTTATGTTGCTCAATCTTGAGTTTTCAGTGAATTTTTTTATGGACTGTTTTTTCTCTTTTCGTCATTATTTCTTTTGCGACATTGGTGTTGACTGTTTTTGTTGTACTTATTATTTTGATTGCCTCTTGGTTTCTTCTCCCTCTTTTTAATAACATAATAACATAATAGCCTATATTTTTAGTAATGCTTATTCACAGCTAATAAGCTAAAATTGTGAAGCTTTGTAAACTCCCAACATCAGAATTAATCACATGTAGAACAAGGTTATTAATTAATCAAATATGTCTTAATTAATTTAATTACCGTTTATCAGCAGCAGATAAAAACATGTAACTATATCTACATGTTTACATTTAGTTTATCAGTTAAATGAAGTAGGGGGTGAAATTCAAAGATTTACATGCAGAAATTAACCACATTGTTTCCGGCAGGTTTTGCAGGTTAACATGGATTTTTTTGGGGCATTGACTGAAATAGAATGATTTTTTATCGTATTGTTCAAGGTCTTAAATCTGTTACATTAATATCTTTTACAGATTGGTATGGAAATTCATACGCCCTGTTAAAAGAAACCATTGACTTTGTAAATTCTTACACTCTGTTGAAAGAAACCTTTAATTTGGTAAATCCTAGCACACTGTTTTAAGAAAATTTGACTTGATTGATCCTTACACCCTGTTTAAAGGAACCATTGATTTGATTAATCTTTACAACATGTTTAAATAACCCATTGAAAGTTTACTATTTTATCAAAGATTGATATAACTACATTGTACTGTTAGATTGTTTTCTGGAGTTCCCATTTTCAAGGTAAGATAAAGAATGATATGATTTCTGGAATAACCTTCCTCTGAAAGCTTGTGACTATAATTTCAGTTAGCTAGAATATATAAAGTTTGAGAACATAAAAACCAAACAGACCTAATAGAAAACAGCCAAGGTCAACTTTGCTTGAGGGAGTTGCACCATTATGTTAAGGGAGTCAGTATGTCAAGGTCACAAGTGACATAAATTTGGATGAAAAGTATTGGTTATTAAGTCTCCCAAACGAAGTTTGGGAAGACTTATTGTTTTTGCTCAGTTCTTCTTCTTCTTCTTCTTCTTCTTCTTCTTCTTCTTCTTCTTCTTCTTCTTCTTCTTCTTCTTCTTCTTCTTCTTCTTCTTCTTCTTCTTCTTCTTCTTCTTCTTCTTCTTCTTCTTCCGCCGCTTTTAAATTTGAACTTGTCCGCACCCGTTCTCCAAAACCGCTTGTAAGATTAACTTAGGGTTTCACAATATGTTAGACTAACATGTCTAGTGGTGCAATCAGGGTTTTGTTTTTGCAATGGGGTTTATAAAGGGGTACTTTGAGGGGCAAAAAGAAAGGAGGGTTTTAATGTAGAACCCTATGGGATTTTATTTTTTAAAATTTTCAAATGATTATTAATTGAAAACCGTTTGTGATAGACACAATCTTTTTAATTAAAAATGTTCTAAATGATAAAGCACATTAAATGAAATACAGGGTTAGTCCCCAGGGGTCACCCCCGCCCCTGCCATTCAAGAAAGTTCTAATATCTTGTAAATGGTCGAGATCCCCACCCCTAAACCATATATATTCTGGTTTGTCATGCTAAGATGGTTTGAATGATATACAGGGTTAGTCCCAAGAGGTCATCCCGACCCCCTGCCATTTGAGAAAGTTCTAATATCTTGTAAATGGTCGAGATCCCCACCCCTAAACCATGTATATTCTGGTTTGTCATGATAAAGCACATCAAATGAAATACAGGGTTAGTCCCCAGAGGTCACCTCCACCCCCTGCCATTTAAGAAAGTTCTAATATCTTGTAAGTGGTCAAGATCCCCACCCCTAAACCATATATATTCTGGTTTGTCATGCGAAGATGGTTTGAATGATATACAGGGTTAGTCCCCAGGGGTCACCCCCACCCCCTGCTATTTAAGAAAGTTCTAATATCTTGTAAATGGTCAAGATCCCCACCCCTAAACCATATATATTCTGGTTTGTCATACCAAGATGGTTTGAATGATATACAGGGTTAGTCCCCAGGGGCCATCCCTACCCCCTGCCATTTGAGAAAGTTCTAATATCTTGTAAATGGTTGAGATCCCCACCCCTAAACCATATATATTCCTGTTCCACATGTCTCAAACATTTGAATGACATATAGGGTCAGTCCCCAGGAGTTCCCCCCACCCCCAATGTTCTAGTATCTTGTAAATGGTCGAGATCCCCACCCCTAAACCATATATATTCTGGTTTGTCATGCCAAGATGATTTGAATGATATACAGGGTTAGTCCCCAGGCATCACTAATGCATATAACTTTACTGGACCAAACCAATTTTCACTGGACTTTGTCCAATGTCAGGCGACCCTGGGAATTACGAATTATGGGAGCTTCATTTGGGAGACTTCGTAACAGCATCCTGTTTCAATCATTTCTTGTTTTAACTTTACCTCTAATTCTTTAATATGAATAAAAGAAGAGTTCGACTATACTTCAATGAAATAGTAACCCAAAAGCCAAAATTATCTAAACATGTCTGATTACCTATTTCCACTAATACTGTATGCATTGACTTTAATTTAACAATCTGACTTTAAGTGTCTGTGAACTTGATAGTTTAAGAGTTATCTAGTACATCAGTATAAAGGTTGGCAACTATGTCTATGTTTAGCAAGTCTATCATAAAGTCACTGAAAGTCTGCCAACTAGACCAACAGATTAATGTTACTGTTTGATTTTTTTTCTTTTTTTAACAAATAAAAACATTGATAAATGTATTCTTTACATACAAAAATAAGAAGATGACCATCATGTAGCCAATGAGATAAATCTCCACCAGAGACCAAATGACATAGAAATTATGATCTACAGCTCACCGTTTAGCCTTCTTCAATAAGCAAAACTCATACTGCATAGCAAGCAATAAAAGGCCCCAAAATGACAAATGTAAAACAATTCAAACCTGATGAAAAGGATAAATGAAAAAACAATTATGATATACAGCTACAAAAGACAGACACTGAGTTACAGGCTCCTGACTTGGGACAGGCACATACAGAATGTGACGGGGTTAAACATTTTATGTAAACATGACATAAAGGGATAAAGCATCAATCAAAAACAATCTATATATGGACGTTAAACATGCAGTATTTCATACATTGTTAGTAACAAAAAACAAAGCATCCAATATCAGTAATAAGGGTCTGCAAAATTGTTAATTGGGATGGAGGGCTGGAATCTTAGACTAAACTGAAAAAATTGGCATGTTGAACAGGGGCAGAAGTTTTGCCTTGCCAGTCTTCACAATAAACTGTTGCTGCAACAGGCTCAATGTATATTTTTGGACTGGTAGGCATGTGACCAAGGATGAAGAGGCTTGTGCAAGGACTTCTGCAGACCACTCATAGAATTGTTACATGTGCTCTTTAATGTGCTTAGAGCTTGACACTTTCCCAACATTGGGCATCAAATTTAAAACTCTAATGCCAACTGGACATTCACTTAAATATCTTTCACTTTCAAAAAAATTATCTTTCAATTCAAGTTATAATGACAAATTTATTCTTAGAGGTCAAAGTTATTCAATATTTAATTCATGACCTTGACATTTAGATTAATGATGTAAAAAAAATGGTAATCATTGTTGTTCCAGTTTTGGTCATTTGATTTAAATTGGCACAATCATGTCTGAAACACGAACTTGATCAACTGACCAAGTGATAACCATCACATCAACACCCCTCAACCCAATTTTCCGTGAGATAAGAGGCAATCAAGAACCATTGTTATCAAACATAATATTGACCACAATAATGACCGTGGTACTTAGCCATAATTAATCATCAGTTTTTAGCATATTCATTAGCATTGGTATATGGTTGGTAAATGAAAATCATGTTGGCTTTTGTTCTGTAAGTGGTCATTAAATGTGAAGATGTGTATTTAACCTTGAAATAATAATGTCAATCAAAGATCATGTTGATTTAAGTTTTTATGTACATTTACTTTCACCTGATTTTTTTTATGAATGATCCATTGTCTTCAAATTCATTCATGCTATACCTAGAAGTTTAATGCTTTCGCCTCCATGCAAGAATTCAACTTCAAAAGTTATAATTCATCAACTTGTACCTCATTTTGTAATTTGGTTTGTCAAATAAGAAATTAAGCAGTATGCATTGAGTAATTGAAAAAAAGTAATCCATTGTATGAGAAGTATTGAATGATAAACAGTGGTTCAAAATCTGCATAAATTTTAGGAGCAAACTTTTTACCTTTATACAGTAGGTAAGAGTTTTGAATAAAAGGAGCTGCAACCCTTTCCCTAATATACATATGTAATAATGTTGTGGCCTATTTGCATTACTTAGTTATCACTTAGTTATCACGAAATTATGATTAAAAGGGCTTCAGAAAGATATTAAATTTAATAATGAAACCTCTGCAAATAAATAAAAGTGGAAACAAAATCTGATTTATAACAAACTAAAACAATTAGAAAAAAGATTGTGGTGTTAATTTTAAAAGTAAGCATTTTTTCCTCAGTTCAAGAGCAAACAGGATCATTGAGAAGCTATATTTACAAGATTATGGAAATTATGGGTTTTTTTGTTGTTGTCATATTATAAAAAAGGTGGTTAAGTTGATTAGAATGTCGACTATATTAATGACTATATTAATCGTATAATTTTGTTAACATAAAAATTGCTGGGTTTATGTTTTCTACAAATACTAAACATCTACTTTTATTATGTTAGCAAAAGAGAAATAAGAAAAGAAAATTATAGAGCAACATCAGTGGGATTCAACATTTTGGTCCTTTGTATCTATCAGTAGAAAAATAACTTAAAAAAATTCCTAGCTGTAAAATTCATATCTTGACAGATGCATGATTTGACGTATAAATGCATGAAAGATATAATTCTGATACAAAATATATGACTGCAAATTGTAAGTGTTCAGGTTTAAATTTTTTGAAGTTAATAAAAATGATTTACTTGAAAGTATGTTTGACAAAAACATCTTATAAAACATTTGTGTATTTAATTATTTAGAAAAGAAAGGGTTGCTTAATTTCATACAATTCTTGAATCCCTGATTTACAATCTCTAGCAGGTAGTACGTGTAGTAACAGATGGCATGTTTTTTTTATGACAGATTTAAAAATAAAATGGCAATCGGTTTTATTCTAAAGGTAACATTCATCTATCTGTTATTGTGGTAAACGATGGGTTAAGGTGATGGATAATATAATCCCAAGAAACTCTGATTAATTTTCTGGTGTAGATTTATAATCTAGTAAACTTGATTTATTATTATTTAGTTTGAGATTTACACGAAAATCTTCATTTAAAACATTTTTTAGAATTTAAAACTGATTTAATTGACTTTTTTGCCCTGTGATTTAATGTAAATTTACTTTACTGCTAAAGAGTTTAACATAATAAGAGATAATAAATAGAGAAGCTTATAAAATCTTGATCTAAAGCTTGATTAAAACAACTGAAATAGAATTGTGTTATTAAATAGGTTTGTACTTACAATTATATTCTGTGTCCTGCACTTCTGGATCGTTGGTTTCCAAGCTCACTGATAATGACAACTTATCACCTGCAATGTTGGAGTTAAAATGATAAGACGGAGGGTGGTCAAGATATGATATAACTAGAAGAAGTCTCCTGTTTCCTATTTAATTAAGTAATGTACGTACATTTATTGACCAAAGGGCCTGTTATATGGGAGGGCTAGTGGTGTCATAGTGTAATCATGGTTTATAAAACAAACATAGAATTGTCATCAGTTAATCCACCATGTATCTGTCGGGTAGGTCTATCAGCGTTAGAAAAATAATCATCCTTGGTGTTTTGATGCTTGACATATTTGGACAAAATGACAGTTCTTACTGTGCGGTCATTTTAAACTTAACTGTTATTATTTTCGCATAATTTGGTATCTTAATTTTTTAATGCAAGTTTAAAAATTAAAAAAAATTGTTTTTATATTTTTTTTCTTTTTAAACCCTTCAAATAAGGTTACTTTTATCACTGGATTTAAAGTTTAAGTAATTTACCCCTAAGTGTCCCTTTTGAAAGGTGTGAATAATTGTTAACTTTGGCCATTGGTCATTACACATATGACAACCAAATTAGGAACCTTTTCAATACATTTATAACATGTGTTCTTGTACCTTGTTCTGCTATTGTGCAAACATTTTTGAAAGTAGATAAAAATCTTCAATTTAAATGAAATTTTATTAGTAAAAAAATTAATTATTTAAAGTAACCAAACCAGGTGTTGACTGTATTGCATTATAAAAGTCCCCAAAAGTCTTTCTATTTTTTAGAGGTAGTTTGGATATCAACTTAATGAGAAGAGTTTTGTTGCTTTTTTAGGCATATACCACTGTTAATTGAAAAACTGGATAAAAAATAAGTAGAAAAATAGTTATATTACAAATAATTTAAATATTATTTTACACCCTAAAATCAATTAATGTTGAGCCCTGGCTAGCTTGCTGTATGAATAAAAGAAAATATGTTACATTGTAAGAAAAACTCATTTCTATTTTTTCATTTTTTTAATGAAAATCATTGAAATAAAAGGAAATGTTTTGAAATTATTTCTTGAAATCCACTGTTTCATAACATGTTTGTCATATTTCTCAAAGAATTTTATGTGGATTTTTTAAGATTACTGTCATATTGCATTTCAATTTTCAAGATTTTATAAATTGTTTTTTAATTATAATAATCTTTGATTTTAGCATCATAACAATACAAATTGTATTTTAAATACTAGATTGAAGTTTGAATATTGAAATAAATAGAAATGTTAAATCAGGGATTTATATAGTATATCTTGCTATATAAATCCTTGGTTAAATTCATAAGAAACTTCAGGTATTTTTTTTTAGCTTAATGTTGAAAAATTAGGATATCAAAATTAAAAGAATACAAGAAGACCCATTGGTGGCCTTCGGCTGTTGTCTGCTCTATGGTCGGGTTGTTGTCTCTTTGACACATTCCCCATTTCCATTCTCAATTTTAAGTTCAAAATTTGTTTTTGAAAAATTTGTAAAGAAGAATTTCTATCTATAAATAGATATTTTGACCTACTGACCAAAAGTCAATATGGAGATTTCTCATTTTAAATGGAATTTTCAAGATTATCATTACTTTGGTGATACAGGTAGTTTGATATATAATTCAAAAGATATCACCCAGAATGCATTTTTTTTGGTCAAAATTTCAGTCCATCAATAGCTGATGTGACCTTGACTTTGATCAAGAGGCTTCAAAATGAGTAGATTATTAAAAATTTGTGAATATATGATATATGACCTACTGACATAAAATTAAATACGGGTCTTATTCTCTTCAAGGTCTTTCTCCAGGTAAGAAGGTTAAAGATTGCACTAAAGGCTCCAAAAATGTCGGTAACCCAAACTTTTGTCTCCATTCCAGACTATTAATTTCTACAGTGAACTTGAATTTGACCTAATTGACCTCATAATCAATAGAGGTCTTTTTCAATCTGTGGGACAATCAAACATTATTAAACCAAATTTGGTAAAAGTTGCACATATTGTTCAAAAGACAACATCCAAAAACCAAATTGTACTAAAAATTCAGGATATCAATTAAAAACTGCTTTGACCTTTACCTTTGACCTATTGCCCCAAAAAATAAGATATGGGAGGGGGTGGTTCTCATTCCATTGGCCATTATCAGTTCAAGTTCTGTAAAGAGTTTTCATATACCCTCTACCAAGCAACCTGTAACACAACATTTGTTTTGGCCAAACATATTTACCTGTAAATGATCGGTAAATTTCTATTTTTCGACTAATTCAAAGTTAAAAGCAATATGATATAGTTATTAAAATTAATATTTCTTCTTTTACTGAAACTTATTTCACTATTAATTGAATTCCTGCTGTTGTAGACTTCAAAATTGACACTTTTGTCAGTGAAGCTTGTCATCTATAGAAATATTTACAACCACCTCCTGCTATTAACTAGATCTTCCTGTTTTCTTAGTTCAGGGAGATAGGATTATCATATGAATATGCTTTGTTCCACAAAAAATTAAATGAATAATTTATAAAATGGATTAAATTACATTTTGAAATATTACATAACTTGAGTACGACATTTACTTTTTTCTAATGGGTTTTTTCCGAAATTGATTCCTCTTTGATACTGAATAACTTTTTCCAAATTTGATTACTTGAAATACGATTTATTGTTATTGTTTACATGAAGGTTACTTAAGTGAAAAATCTTAAACTTTGTTTGTTAATTGTCTGGGTAGCGGAAACTTTATTCAATTTCTGTAAAGTTCAGTTTGTTTTAATTTTTACGTGATGGATTTATTTTTATTTGAAACCACATTTAACTGCCAGCATAAACTTTGATTATTTTGTTTTCATTTTATGCTATAAAAGGATCTCCTGTGATATTTTGTGTTTTTGATTGGTTGATTGATTGATTGGTGGTCTGACAGCAAAAAAAGGCTATATCATGACAATGTAATTGGTAGACCAATTATTTCTGGTGTTATATGGTGTATTAATAAATGGATTAATGGGCGTTAATACTATGGTAATAGGGGTGTGGTACAAAAAGAGAACATAGTTTTACATTTTTCTCAATCCAACATATCATTGTGTCAGATTGCTATCAAGTCTGCACAGCTATAAAAAATCACCATGTAGTTGCAGAGGAGGGACGACAGCCAAGGTGCTCTGTGCAAAACTTCAGGTCACGTGATACTATTTCAGCTTCCATTTGGAAATTTTAGATATGGGAAAAGATTGGTTTTGTTCAACTTTTTACATCAAATATACTTACTGCTTACATCAACTTCATTTGGACTTTGGTAGATATTTGTCTCATTGGCAATCATACCACATCTCCTTATTTTTATATTCTTTGTTTTTGTGGAAAACATAGCAAGTTTTCATATAGAAAGATTTATCCATGATCAATAATCACTTTTAAATAAAATATTTACTGGATTTTGAACTTCTTTTGGGTAAATTATATCATTAAAAGAATCTGTTCCGGTAATGACAAGTTTTATTCGATGCTTGTAAAATTTGCAAGGCACATAGTTTTTATCATATTTTAAAAGTTCGCATGTGAAAAACACTGAAATTATATTAGTTCAAAAATACTGCTCATGTAGTCTTAAATTCAAGAGGTCTCCTTAAGTCTCCATCTATTGCAGCATAATTCGTTGCGAAAACCAACAATTTTCTTCTTACAGTATAAGGATCGTTTCAAATGAAATTTCCCAAAACTGGTAAAATCCGTGAATAAATATGTTAACCTTATGAAAACAAATCCTTTGTTTTGTGAATTTTAGTTAACTTAATGAAAATTATGCAATCTGAAAGACCTTATATAATATAGGAAAAAATTTGAAAGGTCTCTCTAAAGTGAGTCAGTCTTCATTGGTTGCTGTATAATAAAATTAAGTCGCTAAAAAATAACTGTTTTCATATAAAATGTCCAATTCGTGAGTAAATACATTAATCTAAGGCACAAGTTTGTCCATTGCTTGCGTATTTTAGCTATATTCAAAATAAAATAAAAATTTTGTCACAAGACTTGTTATTTTTGCATTATGCATTATTTGTGTATTGGATGGCTTGCATTTGTTCTCGTGTATCTCAATTTTATGTGTTGACTAATGAAGAAAGAGTCCAGTGATTTTACTTTTGTAAAATAATAGTAATGACATTACCGGAAAAAATGAAAATCAGGTAAAAATTCACCAAATGGGTATTTAATTATGTCAAAGCTGAATTACATATGTAGTACGAAATAATCCCCCAGGAATTATCAGTTTATTATGGGGATAAATATGTATGTTCTCGGCAAATAAAGACAATTACCAAATTCGTTAACAATGTAAACATGTATAGATAGATTGTACTATTGTATATTACTGCTAATGTTTATAATCTCATCCAACAAATTTCAACTGTCCAGGTGATGTTCACATCACCAAGTGCTTTTAATAAATGACACATTATCACTGCCTCCGATCAAAATTATAAGACAAATAATCTATAAGACAAATAATTGTGTCGTGTGCAGAATGTTGTCCCTCCTCTGATGTATTTGGGTCATAGTAGCATTTTTTACAACCTTATATATGCTGCACATTGTCCACAGACCTATGGATAGTGTCTCCTTATGCTATTTTCTAATCTGATAATCTGATTACAAAAATACAGAAAAATGGAAAATATTTCATATGATATTTACAAATTATTTCTTAATTAAAATTTCACATCAGATATAGGAAGTAAGCATTTTATAAAAAATATTATTTGATGAGAACTAAAATGATTAATAGAAATCCTTGGTTGTAAGTATTTATAAGAGATAACCAAAATACAAATCGTACCTGATAATAGTAAAAACCTACCATTTTGGTGTGTTCAAATTCCAAGATAGGTATGTTTTGTATTTAAATAGTATTTGATTAATTTGTCCAGTAAATTTTTAAATGCCACAATTACATAATAGATTTAATGACTCAGATTTATTATACAAACTGTTATTGTAGGGTGTAATTCACCTAACAGTTTTTGGGAATATTATAAAATAAGTGATGTTTAAGATGGAATGGAACTGACTTGTGATGTTGAAATACTTAAAGTACATGTCATTATTGACTGCATGATTGTTTTCTGAAGTTAGGGTGGATTTTTTAAAATTCTTGTCCATTTTGTTTCTGTAAAAAGGATAAAAAAATCCCTGTTAAATTTGCCACTTACCGGTATATTTGGACATAATAGATTCATAATGAGATCATTCCATTTTGATTGTATTATATATTTTTTACAAACCTGTGGTGGTGAATAGCTGAAGATTTACCATTATGATTGTGCTTCTCTCTTTTGGTACAACACAGTTGAATCACCATCACCTACATTTCATGCTTGAATGACTTCGATACACTTTTGGCTATAAAGATTCAATATAAAAAATTCAATTAGAAAGCACAAAAATTATACTTTCGGCAACCATTCAATTATTTAAGATCACCACAAGCTACAGATAATTATTCAGATATATCAATAATTTATTATTATCATAATAGTTAAAGACACTCAGCGTGGGCTACTTTTAAACTATATGATTAACATTTTTGTTGATCACATATTTCTTTTGGGACAGTCATCTGTGCCTTACAGAGTCATTGTCTAGTTTACATATAACACAATTATAAGCCATTGAAGATATCAAGAAAGCTTGTTTACATTTACAAATCTCTTGCTTGCTTTCATTTTGCTTTGTTTTAGGTTATAGTTAGGTTTTAGGGTTAGGGCTAGTGCTTGTGTTTGGTATGAGTAAGGGTTTGTTTAAGGGTTGGGTTCATTTAGTATAGCTGTATTTGGGATGAGTTCTTAAAAAAGTGAAGGCTCAGAACTTTATGAAAGTAAAAGAAAGCCAATAGCAAGTAGTATGCCTTCAAAACCCTTCCACCACTCCACTCCAAGGTAGTACCATACAGTGTTTTAGTGATTAAATAGTGAAATAGAGTTCTACAATGTATATACTTGGCATTTGATTACTGGTATTATATAGTCATATAATAAACATTTATGCTTGCATTAACCAATCAATTCATCATTCCAAATTGCATTTTATTTTGATTTTTCTTTCTTGCCATAACAATTGCAAGGACATTTGAATAGAGTGGCTTATTAGCCAATAAACTATCAATTATTCTATCATTATATGCAACAATTTATTTTTCAATAGAGTTTCTTTTGTTTCCTCTTAGAGCTCCTATTACTTGGGTTCTAGAAGATTAGAAAAAGGATTCTGAAGTATGGCCTCATTTGTTGGAAATGTAAAATGTATGACATTAAACATTTGTTTATGATGATAGGCAAAATGTTGCTACTAATTTAAAACCCTCCACCTATTTTCCTATTCTAAACTAAAATTTCTGAATACAAAAAAAACATTTTTGTTGTGAAAAACTTCTGTAACGTGTTTTGTGATATTGTTAACAACAAGTTAATAAATCCAATGTCCATCCTTGGAAAGCCTTAACCCTCTTATACTGGGTTAATTATTGTGGGAGATTTAAATCTGCTAAACACCTGGTATCAAGGTATTAGCACTTATTAAACTAATAAATTAAACACCTGGATTTATTGAGTAATATCATACTATTTAATTTTCAATGTTATATTATATAAACATTGTGGTCAAGTTATTTTTTTAAAGATTTCAAACATGTTTAAAACCACCATATTCCATATATACCTGTCCCAAGTCAAGAACCTGTAGTTCAGTTGTTGTCGTTAGTTCATGTCTGTCATATTTGTTTTTCATAAATTGTTTTGTTATAATCTATAGGCTGTTAGTTTTCTCAATTGAATTGTTTCATATTTTTCATGTCAGGGCCTTTTTCTCATTGTTGAAGGCCTTATATAACTGTTGCCTATAATTGCTTACATTACCTTCAATTGAACTTGGGTGGATAGCTGTCTCGTGTAGAATGAAGTCAAAATAAAAAAAATCTTTTTAAGATTCAGTTAGAAGCTGTTAATTATTGAAAATACATCAAGTCACTATGTCATTTTTATACCCACATGACAAAATGTCGATGGGCACCATATTAATTTACCCCTATCCGTCTGTCTGTCTGTATCCTAGTTTGTCCGGCTATCTCCTCCTACAGTTTTTGAGCTACAGCTTTAATATTTTGTAGGTTGTTTTTACACATAAAAGAGGTGTGCATGTCCGCAGGATTTTGATTTTTTTTTTTCAAATATTCTCAAAATACCGGGTATTTGGACTTAGTCATTTTTTGGTACTAGCTGCATAAAGAAATCATAGTTTGCCCGGCTATCTCCTCCTACAGTTTTTGAGCTACAGCTTTAATATTTTGTAGGTTTTTTTTACACATAATAGAGGTGTGCATGTCCACATGATTTTGATTTTTTGTTGAGCCTGCGACTTTTGTTGCAAAAGCGAGACATAGCGATCCTTACATTCCGGCGGCGGCGGCTGCGTCTACAAATATTCACTCTGTGGTTAAAGTTTTTGATAATTTTAATAACTTTCTTAAACTATACTGGATTTCTACCAAACTTGGACAGAAGCTTGTTTATGATCATAAGATAGTATCAAGAAGTAAATTTTGTAAAAAAAAAATCCTGTTTTTCTGTATTTTACTTATAAAGGGACTTAGTTTTTCTGCCAGTTAACATTACAGTCACTCTGTGGTTAAAGTTTTTAAAATTTTAATAACTTTCTTAAACTATCCTGGATTTGTACCAAACTTGGACAGAATCTTGTTTATGATCAAAAGCTAGTATCTAGAAGGAAATTTTGTGAAAATTTATTTCCTGTTTTTCCGTATATAACTTATAAATGGACTTAGTTTTTCTTCCAGTTAACATTACATACAGTCTGTAGTTAAAGTTTTTGAAACATGTATTAGATTCATAAACCATTCTGGATTTTTTACCAAACTTGGACAGAAGCTTCTTAAAATCAAAAGATAGTATCTATAGGAAAATTTTTAATAATTTTTTCCCCATTTTTGTTGAGCTGTGACTAGCAGCAAAAGTAGTCGAGAAACTATGTTCCACGGAACCCTTACGATTTTTATACGCCCGTCAAATTTTTGACGGGACGTATTATGTTATACAAATGTCCGGCATCCGTCCGTCTATCCGTCTGTCTGTCCGTCTGTCTGTCCGGCTTAAAATGTCACACCGTAACTTGAGAATGACTTATCCAAATTTCATGAAACTTAACATGGTTGTTTCTTATGATGGTCAAACGATCTGTATACTTTTTGGGGAAATAAGATTAAAACTTTTTGAGTTACGGGACTTAGTAACTAAAACAGGTGTGTGTTTTTTTTCACATGTCGCGCCGTATCTCAAAAACAATTTATGATTATTGCTTAAAACTTTACACACTTCTTAGTTATATTAATCTTAAGATCTGTATACTTTTGGTGATGATTCAAAATTTTATTTTAGAGATATTGAGTATTTTGTTATAAAAGGGGGAGGGGTTTTTTCACATGTCGCGCCGTATCTCAAAAACAGTTTATGATTATTGCTTAAAACTTTACACACTTCTTAGTTATATTAACCTTAAGATCTGTATACTTTTTGGTGATGATTCAAAATTTTATTTTAGAGTTATTGAGTATTTTGTAAAAAAAGGGGGAGGGGTTTTTCACATGTCGTGCCGTATCTCAAAAACGATTTATGATTATTGCTTAAAATTTTACACACTTCTTAGTTATATTGATCTAAAGATCTGTATACTTTTTGGTTTTGATTCAAAATTTTATTTTTGAGATATTGATTTTTTTTTTTTAAAAGGGGGGTTTTCACATGTCGTGCCATATCTCAAAAACGATTTATGATTATTGCTTAAAATTTTACACACTTCTTAGTTATATTAATCTAAAGATCTGTATACTTTTTGGTTTTGATTCAAAGTTTTATTTTAGAGAAATTGAGTTTTTTGTAAAAAAAAAAGGGGGGTTTTCGCATGTCACGCCGTATGTCAGAAACTATTTATGCTTATTGCATAAAAATTCACACACAAGACGACGGGCGTATCATGCGCTCATGGCGCAGCTGTTTATTTTCAAATATTATCAAAATGCCAGGTATTTGGATTTAGTCATTTTTTTGGTACTAAAAGTCAGAAAGGGGGGATGTTAGTTATTCACAAAAAAACCAGTAGTTGGACTTCATTTCCTTCTCACTTGCTATGTAATTGAAAACATGGGTTGTGCTACTACAGTTTAATGTCCCAAATGCTATTAATAAGATGTTTTAGTATTATCAAATATTAAATCAATACTGGGAAGTTGAACTTGGTGACTACTGGAAATAGAAAGTTGAACTTGGTGACTACTAATACTGGAAAGTTGAAACCTTTTAGCTGGACATTCAGTCCTGCAAGTTCAGACATTCAGAATAAAAATAAAAGATAGATCATCATTCATAGTGTTAAATTTATATTTTCTTATGGTCAGGTAGGGGCATCATTTGTGTCTTACAGACAGCGCAATAATTTCAAGTTGTACTTCATCATCACTGTTTGTCAAATCTAAAGTATGTGGAACTACATGTATACTCATGCATATGGCAAAGCAGAGGGGGCATCATCCATATCTAGTTTGAAAGTGTCTTGCTTAGCACTCATGATGACTGACAGAATAAAACATAGTTCATAATAAGTGACCAGTGGAAATTTTCGACCATATAAAAACAATGAGTTTCTATTAAAAAAAAAGATAGTTCTCACACACTCAGCATGAAAAAATATACTGTCAGTAACTACAAAGAAAAATCTTTAAACTAAAAGGAATTTGATGCACTTATCATTTATACTTCATATGACTCTTTGATATTTGATGCTTTTATTGACAATGACCATGTTCATCAAAACATTTTCTATATATATATATGTGTCACATGAATTTTAACTTTGATTGATCAAGGACATATATACAAGGAATACAAGAACTGTTTAGAATGTTGAGATCTACTATTGCTAAAAATTTGGATCAGCAAGACAAGTACAGCAAAGCAGAAATTGTCTGTCCACCACTTATAGAGGTTTAGCTGCCATGGAATGAATATTTTAACCCATTTTTAAATTTTATTTGCGGCAAAAAATTTAGTAGATCAGAGAGAAACTGAAACAAGAAAAAAATTATCAGCAAAGCAAGATCAACGAAAATAGATCTTATTCATGAATTATATCCTTGTCTTCAATGTTTGGTAATGCACATAGATCCAGGTGAGCAACACAGGCTTTTTAGAGACTAGTTTATTGTTCTTGACACCAGTTATATCCCACTACAATTGATTTGTTGTATGTGATGAAAAATGGCAGACACCAACTAGAGTTTTTTTATAAATAAACTTGAAAATATATAGAGGGGGGAGGGGGGTTAAATGACAGAAAATGGAAGTATATGTCTACCACTATCTCTAACAAAATGAAATAAATGGGAGGAAAAATGACAAAAAATGGAAATATATGTTTACAACATTCTGTGACTTTTTCATTTAACACACATTTAACTAAATTTGGGTAAATATTTTATTTGTAATTAGCACTCCTCCTTGTACACGATCCTTAAGCCCTGGTCACACCTTACCGGGTAGCGCGAACGGAGGCTGAACGGATAACTTTTTTTCAATCCATTCATGTCCGTTAGACGTATGTCCATATCCATTTCATGTCCGTTCAGTGTCCGTTTTATCTGTCGTCGTCCATTCTGTCTGGTGGACAATTTTGAGAATGTTCAAAACTTGGATGAAGTGTCTGTTGAACGTCCAGTAGGTGTCCTTTTTTTACTGTACTCGTCCGTTCCGTTTCCCTTTTGTATCCGTTACTTGTCCGTTATACATCTGTTGGAGGTCCAGTTGACCAATTCACCAACGGACTTTTACCGGGCGTATAACGTATAAAATGGATGATGAACGGATGTGAAACGGACATGAACAGAAGGATAAAGGATAAAACGGATACGTAACAAATGTAAAACAGATAAATGCCAATTGAAAATTTTGCGTCAGAAATGCCAATTATTGGTATGTCAGATTTCTTGGACCCCTAGCTACCCTTTGGCAGCATTTTGAAGAATAAACTAAAACCAGTTACACGGAAACTTTTTAATTATTTAATAGGTCTCGTGTATGTTATTTACATGTATTATTATTGCTGCCTTTAATTTTCCGCTTATCTTGTTCATCCGTTTTATGCGGTACGCTTCCGTTAGGTGTCTGTTTTATACGGTACTCGTCTGTTGGATGTACGTTCGACATCCGTTCTTTCCCTTATGTTTCCGTTCCTTGTATATTGCATATCCTGTGTGTGTCCATTAGGCATTCGTTACGCATCAGTTTATTTGATCAGTATACCAACGGACTCCCAACAGTTAAAATTTTTGTCAACAGAAAACTTTTTTTCCATCCGTTCGGCGTTCATTCGAGCTATCCGGTAAGGTGTGACCACAGCATTACGCAATGACTATTGTTTCTCATTAGTAAAAAAAATCTCGACTATTCCATTGGTCCTCTAGCTTAAATACCAATCTATTTATTGTTTGATTTGTTCTTGTCATCATGCTTGTAATATTGTTAATGACCTACCTCAGAATGCTTAAATCTACGAAAATATTTGATGCAATATATCCAACACGTGGAAATCAAAATAAAAGCAAAAAGTCTTGAACCAATTCATTATTTCAGAATTGAATTGTTCTGGGTAATATTTTCAGTGTACACCAAAACACTATCCTACCCATTAAGTAATATACCAAAGCAATAGATATCCTACCCATGAAGTAATATACCAAAACAATAGATATCCTACCCATGAAGTAATATACCAAAGCAATAGATATCCTACCCATGAAGTAATATACCAAAACAATAGATATCCTACCCATGAAGTAATACACCAAAACAATAGATATCCTACCCATGAAGTAATATCATTTTCATTTTGCACTACGAACAATGTAATTACCCTTAATTCTCTAGATTCTGAGACGTAGAATTATATTGTACATGTAGTAATCTATTCTTTTAATGATATGAGCATTGCACATTTCTTTGGTTATGCAACAATATAATTGAGAATTGTCACCCTTTACTTGTGGGTATATAATTTGACTCATGTCCATGCATCCTTCTGTTTTCTTCTCTTTTATCATTCCATCATTCCAAAATACTATAATTTTCCAAACTTTTTTCTGTCCTTTCTGAAGATATTAAACAGATTTTGGTATATAATTTTACAATCATCAGGGCTCTCGGTCAAATCTTGACTCAGTACTCAGAGTATAAAATGTGTGCTGGAAACACCAAATCCTGTATTTTGATTGGATGATTTTTGTGAGTCTCAGTACAATAATTGTGCTTGAACTTTTATACAATCTCTCTGACATTGTACCACAAGGTTCCATAACACAAAAGGAATGCTGGGATTGATTTTGGGGGTAATTGACTCAAAATTTTAGGAATTAGGGGCCAAAAAATGGGCAAAAAACAAGCATTTTTCTAGTTTCATGACAATAACTTGTGTGTAAGTGTATGGATCTTTCTGAAATTGTACTACAAGGTTCCATATCACAAAGGGAAAGCTGGAATTGAGTTTGGGGGTAATTGCCTAAAACATTTAGGAATAAGGGGCCAAAAGGGGGCCAAAAATAAGCATTTTTCTTGTTTCCAGACAATAACTTGTGTTCAAGTGTATGGATCTCTCTGAAATTGTACAGCAAGGTACCATACCACTTAAGGAAAGGCTGGGATTGATTTTGGGGGTAATTGCCTCAAAATTTTAGGAATAAGGGGCCAAAAAGGGGCAAAAAACAAGCATTCTTCTAGTTTCAGGACAATAACTTGTGTGTTAGTGTATGGATCTTTCTGAAATTGTACTACAAGGTTCCATATCACAAAGGGAAAGCTGGAATTGAGTTTGGGGGTAATTGCCCAAAACGTTTAGGAATAAGGGGCCAAAAGGGGGCCAACAATAAGCATTTTTCTAGTTTCCAGACAATAACTTGTGTTCAAGTGTATGGATCTCTCTGAAATTGTACTGCATGGTATCATACCACAAAGGGAATGCTGGGATTGATTTTTGGGGTAATTGCCTCAAAAATTTAGGAATTAGGGGCCAAAAAGGGGCAAAAAAACAAGCATTTTTCTAGTTTCAGGACAATAGCTTGTGTGTAAGTGTATGGATCTTTATGAAATTGTACAACAAGGTTCCATATCACAAAGGGAAAGCTGGGTTTGAGTTTGGGGGTAATTGCCCTATATGTTTAGGAATTTGGGGCCAAAAAGGGGCAAAAAAACAAGCATTTTTCTAGTTTCCAGACAATAACTTGTGTTCAAGTGTATGGATCTCTCTGAAATTGTACTGCAAGGCACCATACATTGTAACACAGAGGGAAGGTTGGGATTGAGTTTGGGGGTGATGAATCATAAGGGGGTTCAAAAAATTTGAGGGGGGATTTTTTTTTCCTTTTTATTCTTTAAAATTTTCATTCTAAATTGGTTATTTCTGATTTATATATAAAAGCAAATAATAATGATATGGTTTGAATAGGCAAATTAAAAAAATTTTAAGTTCTTAGACCACATTCATTCTGTGTCAGAAACCTATGCTGTGTCAAATATTTAATCACAATCCAAATTCAGTGCTGTATCAAGCTTGAATGTTGTGTCCATACTTGCCCTAACAGTTCAGGGTTCGACCTCTGCGGTCGTATCAAGCTGCGCCCAGCGGGGCATTTTATTTATGACTGCAAGGCCAGTTACATTTTGTGTTTTTGTTTTATAACGGCTGACCTATATTTGCTTAACTTTTAACATAGAAAATTTAATAATAATTGAACTTGCGTGGTCTTTTTTTTTGTCGTGCTTACTTATATAATTCCATAGGTTATGTTTTTTCTGATTCAGAAATACAGGGGGACTTTTGTTCTAAGAATAAATTGAACCAGTGTTAGCATATTCATTTCTCATTGAAAATAAAGAAGTATGTTAGGAACTTTACACCCAATATAACATTAGTATTGCTGTGACTGTCTTTTGCTCCAGACTAGTGTTGTACTTTAACACATCTAGTTTGTTTTGTTCTTGACATATTGGTAATAAACATTGATCTGAATAAAAGAAGATCTTGGGGTATATTTTGATATTTTTATTGGCAATTTCTGTGGCCGTCTACAGACCACATTAATTTACAGAGTATAGCTAAGTCAATATTTGCTGTATTTTGCCAATAGAAATGTTTTAGTTATCATTTAATTTAAGGAGCCTTGAGTGAACTCGAAGATATTAATATTTCAAAGTAAAAAATTCATTAACAATTTAATACATATGCTATATTTTTTATATGACATGTTGTAAAACATATATAGTATAACATTTTTTTTTATAATTAAGGAAGTTGATAAATGAACAGTGTCTGGTAGAAATTGGGTGTAATAAACACTATATTGTCATATATTGTATAAAAGAAGTATTTGAAATACCTAGCTATTGTCCTGTTTATCTTCCTCTCTGTTTACCTTGCCAAAAGTGCAAGATGAACTTAAATTGCCAGAGTGCAGGATGAACTTAAATTGCCAGATGCAGGATGAACTTAAAACTTGCCTAGAGTGCAGGATGAACTTAACTTGCCAAGAGTGCAGGATGAACTTAAATTGCAAGCGTGCACGATGAACTTAAATTGCAAGAGTGCAGGATAAACTTAAATTGCAAGAGTGCAGGATGAACTTAAAATGGCCAGATGCAGGATGAACTTAAAACTTGCCTAGAGTGCAGGATGAACTTAACTTGCCAAGAGTGCAGGATGAACTTAAATTGCAAGAGTGCAGGATGAACTTAAATTGCAAGAGTGCAGGATGAACTTAAATTGCCAGAGTGCAGGATGAACTTAAATTGCCAGATGCAGGCTGAACTTAAAACTTGCCTAGAGTGCAGGATGAAATTAACTTGCCCAGAGACAAGGATGAACTTAACTTTCCCAGAATGCAGTTTAAAGTTATCTCGCCCAGAGTACTGGATGAACTTACTTGCAATTGAAAAAACGACAAAAATGTTCTACAAATATAAGTCCAATGTTTGTCAATTGGCCCTTTGGAGAAGATATTTCCCTAGAATGCTGTTTTTAACCTATTGTTTGCATTTTAGTCAAAAAAATATTAAAGTAGATAGTAATACAAGATAAAAAAAAAATCACTTAAGATTTACAAATAATCAATCATGACTGATTGCCCAATAAAGGTAAAACTAAATATCAAAAAAATATTCATAATCAACAAATTGCACATAGAGCAAAACTTTCATTTTTTTTTGTATTTTACTGACAATTAAGTAAACTTTAACACTGAAAGCAGTAATCACAGGCAAGTTAAGATTTATTTTAAAATTTCTTGCAGAAGATGTGGATTCCCTAAGGAGGTGTATAACAGCAGGATTTTTTGCCAATGCAGCCAAGTTTCATTACACTGGAACATACAAGACTGTGAGAGATGACCATACCCTATATATCCATCCAACCTCAGTGCTTTCAACAGAAAACCCCCCTCAATGGTAAGTCATCCTTCCCCTTGACAGATTAAACCCTCCTCAATGGTAAGTCATCCTTCCCCATGACAGATTAAACCATCCTCAATGGTAAGTCATCCTTCCCAATGACAGATTAAACCATCCTCAATGGTAAGTCATCCTTCCCAATGACAGATTAAACCATCCTCAATGGTGAGTCATTCTTCCCAATGACAGATTAAACCATCCTCAATGGTAAGTCATCCTTCCCCATGACAGATTAAACCATCCTCAATGGTAAGTCATCCTTCCCTATGACATTAAACCATCCTCAATTGTAAGTCATTCTTCCACATGACAGATTAAACTATCCTCAATGGTAAGTCATTCTTCCCAATGACAGATTAAACCATTCTCAATGGTAAGTTATCCTTCCCCATGACAGAATAAACCATCCTCAATGGTAAGTTATCCTTCCCCATGACAGATTAAACCATCCTCAATGGTAAGTTATCCTTCCCCATGACAGATTAAACCATCCTCTATGGTAAGTTATCCTTCCCAATGACAGATTAAACCATCCTCAATGGTAAGTCATCCTTCCCCATGACAGATTAAACCATCTTCAATGGTAAGTTATCCTTCCTCATGACAGATTAAACCATTCTCTATGGTAAGTTATCCTTCCCAATGACAGATTAAACCATCCTCAATGGTAAGTCATTCTTCCCCATGACAGATTAAACCATCCTCAATGGTAAGTTATCCTTCCCAATGACAGATTAAACCATCCTCAATGGTAAGTCATCCTTCCCCATGACAGATTAAACCATCCTCAATGGTAAGTTATCCTTCCCAATGACAGTTAAACCATCCTTTCATATCCTATGTTTTATCCATCCAACCTCAGTTCTGCCAAAAGAAACCTCCATTCAGTAGTCAGTTACTTTCATACCAACCAACATCAGAAAACCATGGTTTTTTGGAACTTTGTGTAACTCGTATAGAGTTTTCTTGCAATACTAGGGTAAATATATATACTGATATGTATTTCTGCTTCATTGAGGTTTGAATTCACATTTCCTTTAATTCAGATATATGATACATCCTGGCCAGTTAAAAACTGAGAGAGAAATGTTGCCCAAGATAGGATGAAAATGAAAATATTGCCCAACAAAATGTAGGATATAATTGTTTACAAAAGTGAAAAAAACATTTTGTACAGCAAATAAGTGAGCAGCCAACAGTCAAAAATTAATATTCCACCCCCAAAAAATAATCATCCTGAGCACTAAAGACAAACAAATTTTTACTATTATTATAAGCAACAGGAATTCAGTTTGTAATAAGCTAAAAATAGATTAATGGAGCTATCAGCTATGCAATGTGACCTATGATCCCCAAAAATTTATTATTAAAACAAATAACTGCACAATTTACACTATATTGTGTTTGAAAGCATATTAACATAAAAGTTGGCTGAGTGGCAGTTTCCAACATGTAAAAATTGCATTATTTGATGATATAAAAAAACAACTACAAGGGACGTAACTCAATTGGATAATTGAAACTGTGAGTGAGAAAATAGATTACATACAAAATTGAACCAGGATAGGAAGAAAGTTAGTGGGAAAATAGATTACATACAGAATAGAATGAGAAGAAATTACATAGGTTATTGAATGTGTTACTATGGAGAACAGGATGGGAAGAAAGTAAGTGGTATGATAAATTACAGGGAGAACAGAATTGGGAAGAAAGCTGGGAACAGTATATCTAACTTGTCAATATATATGTTCCTGAAGAAAGTTAGTGGGAAAATAGATTACAGGCAGAACAGGATAGGAAGATAAATTACGGGGAGTACAGGATAGAGGAAGGTAAGTGGGAAAAGGATTACAGGGAGATCGGGATAGGAAGATAAATTACTAGGAGAACAGGATTGGAAAATAAATTACAAAGAGAACAAGATAGGAAGATAAATTATGGGGAGAACAGGATAGGAAGAAAGTTGGTGGGAAAATTGATTACAGGGAGAACAGGATAGCAAGAAAGTTAGTGGGAAAATAGATTACAGGGAGAACAGGATAGGAAGATAAATTACAGGGAGAACAGGGTAGGAAGAAAGTCAGTGGGAAAATAGATTACAGGGAGAACAGGATAGCAAGAAAGTTAGTGGGAAAATAGATTACAGGGAGAACAGGATAGCAAGAAAGTTAGTGGGAAAATAGATTACAGGGAGAACAGGATAGCAAGAAAGTTAGTGGGAAAATAGATTACAGGGAGAACAGGATAGCAAGAAAGTTAGTGGGAAAATAGATTACAGGGAGAACAGGATAGCAAGAAAGTTAGTGGGAAAATAGATTACAGGGAGAACAGGATAGCAAGAAAGTTAATGGGAAAATAGATTACAGGGAGAACAGGATAGGAAGAAGGTCAGTGGGCAAATAGATTACAGGGAGAACAGGATAGCAAGAAAGTTAGTGGGAAAATAGATTACAGGGAGAACAGGATAGTAAGAAAGTTAGTGGGAAAATAGATTACAGGGAGAACAGGATAGCAAGAAAGTTAGTGTGAAAATAGATTACAGGGAGAACAGGATAGCAAGAAAGTTAGTGGGAAAATAGATTACAGGGAGAACAGGATAGCAAGAAAGTTAGTGGGAAAATAGATTACAGGGAGAACAGGATAGGAAGAAGGTCAGTGGGCAAATAGATTACAGGGAGAACAGGATAGCAAGAAAGTTAGTGGGCAAATAGATTACAGGGAGAACAGGATAGCAAGAAAGTTAGTGGGAAAATAGATTACAGGGAGAACAGGATAGTAAGACAAATTACAGGGAGAACAAGAGAGGAAGATAAATTACAAAGATAACAAGATAGGAAGATAAATTATGGGCAGAACAGGATAGGAAGAAGGTCAGTGGGAAAATAGATTACAGGCAGAACAAGATAGGAAGAAAGTTAGTGGGAAAAAAATTACATTGAGAACAGGATAAGATAATAAAATACAGGGAGAACAGGATAGGAAGAAAGTCAGTGGGAAAATAGATTACAGGGAGAACAGGATAGGAAAATAAATTACAAAGATAACAAGATAGGAAGATAAATTATGGGGAGAACAGGATAGGAAGAAAGTTGGTGGGAAAATTGATTACAGGGAGAACAGGATAGTAAGACAAATTACAGGGAGAACAGGATAGGAAGATAAATTACAGGGAGAACAGGATAGGAAAATGAATTACAGGAAGAATTCGATAGGAAGATAAATTATGGGCAGTACAGGATAGGAAGAAGGTCAGTGGGAAAATAGATTACAGGTAGAACAAGATAGGAAGAAAGTTAGTGGGAATAGTGGGAAAAAAGATGTCACGGAGAACAGCATAAGAAGATAAATTACAGCGAGAACAGGATAGGAAGAAAGTCAGTGGGAAAATAAATTACAGGGAGAACAGGATTGAAAGAAATTTAATTGAAAAATAGATCACAGGGAGAACAGGATAGGAAGATTAATTACAGGGAGAACATGATAGGAAAATGAATTACAGGAAGAATAAGATAGGAAGATAAATTATGGGCAGTACAGGATAGAGAGAAGGTCAGCGGGAAAATAGATGACTGGCAGAACAAGATAGGAAAAAAGTTAGTGGGAAAAAAGATTACATGGAGAACAGGATAAGAAGATAAATTACATGGAGAACAGGATAGGAAAATGAATTACAGGGAGAACAGGATAGCAAGAAAGTTAGTGGGAAAATAGATTACAGGGAGAACAGGATAGGAAGATAAATTACAGGGAGAACAGGGTAGGAAGAAAGTCAGTGGGAAAAAAGATTACAGGGAGAACAGGATTGAAAGAAATTTAATTGAAAAATAGATCACAGGGAGAACAGGATAGGAAGATAAATTACAGGGAGAACATGATAGGAAGATAAATTACAGGGAGAACATGATAGGAAGATAAATTACAGTGAGAACAGGATAGGAAGATAAATTACAGGGAGAACAGGATAGGAAAATGAATTACAGGGAGATCAGGGTAGGAAAATGAATTACAGGGAGATCAGGGAAGGAAGATAAATTTCAGGGAGAACAGGGTAGGAAGATAAATTTCAGGGAGAACAGGGTAGGAAGAAAGTCAGTGGGAAAATAGATTACAGGAAGAACTGGATATAAAGAAACTAGATATGAAAAAAGATTACAGGGAGAACTAGATAAAAAGAAAGTTTGTGGGATTATAGGATAAGAAAAAAGTAACAAAATAAATTATTGGTCTTCCCTCTGCCTGAATCACTCTTCTCAGCTCTTCATTGAAATATACGACTTTGTGACTCTAATACATTGATGGGGTCTAAATAACTTTGACCCAGATGGTCATTGATGTCATACTGTTTGAACTGACTTTGATAAAGTTGACCCAAAACACCCTAAAAAATCTATAAGGTAAAATTCTATATAGCCATATTATAAATCACAATAAAAACTTTATAAACTGTCAACAAGTTACATGTAATACATTTCTTGCAATTTAATTTATGTATAAGGTGAACAAAAATGTGTGTATGTTCCATTTAGCATATGATGAAGATAATGTTGTTTTATATATAGTAGGATCTTAGTTCATCTGCACTTATGACCCGAAATAAAAAAAAAAAAAAAAACACTTTAAATCTGCATCATAAATTAATGTTTCCTGGCAACTGAAATCACACATATTGTTATATTTTTATTTTGTAAAACAAGTTTATTCTTAGTTAATGATTACAGATATATTGGGTTTTTTTCAGGGTCGTATTTAATGAAGTTATACAGACAAAGAAAGAATATATGAGAGATATAACAGTTATAAAACCAGAATGGTTACGTGAATTAGCACCACATTTTTATCAGTTTGGAACTGTAAGTTGTAACATTGGTAGACAATAGATACTTTTAAGGGTACTAAATAAGAATGTTTGGTAGATTGACTTGACTATGACTAATGTAAGCTGTTGCATTTGGGGTTAGTGAACTGATACAAGGTTATATCATTGTCAACATATGTCAGTAACATTCATTTCCTGAGATTTTTGCGGACTCTTGATTCTAATTTTCTATGATTTCAACACATTTCTAAAGAAATAATAGTCTATAAGCATACGCATTGAAATTGGGCTTTGACATACATTGTAATCTAATCGGTCAGGAAATTTGAACTTAAGCCATTGTGTTATCAAAAATTTAAGTAAATGTTGATCTTTTTATTATCGCCCTAAGATTTTGGTATTTTTTTCAGAAAAAATTTCAACTTTACACCTTATGATTTGAGACATTTAACCAATTTTAAAATGTGTGGCCTTAAAAGCCTATATTGTTGTGTGCTGGTGTCTTTTCAAAGTGAAATTTTTATTTACCAATCAGTATTGTCTAAATGACTGAGTAATCTAGGTAGTTTGTAGACAGTAGTCTTATACAGCCTACCAACACAATGAAAACTTGTTCAATTCTTGTTTTGGACAGATGCAAAACTTATGAGGTGTTAGATGTACCATTATGTAGGTCAGTTTATGTAGGTCAGTTTGTGTAGGTCAGTTTATGTAGGTCAGTTTGTCAGTGACTTGATGAAGACCAATGGTTTACCAGTACTCATTGTTTACTTATTTACTTTTATGCCTCACCTACAACAACAGGGGCCACTAATAATCTTTTGACCCAGATTTCAAGGTTCACTGAAAATGAAAATGTAGTAGAATGAGCAGGGAATGGTGCCCTTAGACCCTGTTCACACTATGAGCTTTATCTGGGTTCGACTTGAATTAATTTACATGGGTTAAATTTAAGTTGTGTGAAAGCCTTAACCCGGATTAAAATTACCCCCCAATTTAGGAGTTAATGTGGGGTGAACCTGGCTTAATTGCCTCACCTTTTATATGTGAATGTAAAATGGAGTTAATGTGAGGTTGTCGCTATGGTGACACATGACATCTGCTCATGTCATTCAAAATAAGATATTCCAAATGATGGGCAAAACAAAAGAATCAGTTATAATAAGCCCCCAAAAAAGCAGTCTTGCATGAATGTGGAGAAGACAAAAATCGAGCTATCTTTATATTGGGAATTTGGGAGATAGCAAGATACAGGATGAGCTTACTCCACTACTAGGAAGATGGATGATGTAGGTTTTGTCTGTACCGCTAAGGAGTCCCCAAAAAGAATTTCAGACTTTGAATTTATTCCACTGTGGTTCAAAGAGTATAAACAACTCCAGTGGATAGTTTCAATTTAAAGCATACGTATCTATTTTTGTTGAGAGGGAAAATCCCAAAGTCGGTTCATTTTTGTCTCGTCTGCAATGAAAGTCGCAGTATGTGAGACTTAGGTATTACTATCTGGCAGTGGCGGCATAAACTATTTGTATAAAGCTTTATATTTCATAAGGTAGAAGATGCTTCATATCTGGTATGCAGATACCTTATGTTACAAGATTCTGTCTGTCATAAGTCCATTGTCCTTGACCTCGTTTTCATGGTTCAGGGACTGCTTGAAAAAAAAAAAAAGTTTTTTTTGTCATGTGAATTTCTCAGGAGTAACTATATTTGGTATATGGGTTCCTTGCAACGTCTACATGTCTACATGTCTGCCACACAGGGTTCACCTGACCTCGACCTCATTTCATGGATCAGTGATCAAGGTTAAAGTTACTTGATTAGGTCCGTTTCTCAAATACTATAAGCAGTAGGTCAACTATATGTAGTGTATGGAAAGATTGTAATGGGTACATATCAGTCTGGCAGGTTTCATCTGACCTTGACCTCATTTTCATGGTTCATTGTTTCAAGTACTATAAGAAATAGGTCAACTATATTTGGTGTATGGAATGATTGTAAGGTGTACATGTCTGTCTGGCATGTATCATTTGACCGTGACCTCATTTTCATGGTCCATTGGTCAATGTTAAGTTTTTGTGTTTTGTCTGTTTTTCAAATACTAATAGTAATTGGTCAGCTATATTTGGTGTATGGAATAACTGTAAGGTGAACATGTCTGTCTGGCAGGTATAATATGATCTTGACCCCATTTTCATGGTTCATTGGTCAATGTTAAGTTTTTGTGTTTTGTCTGTTTTTCAAATACTACCGTATTTGGCCGTGTATAGTCCGCAGTTATGTATAGTCCGCACCCCATTTTCATCCCTCAAAATCGTGAAAAAAAAGTTGAAAAAAATATGTAAAAAAAAATAAAAAGTTTAGATGACTATAAAAATCCTTTGAAAGGGACCTATTATTCCATGTATTCAATCTCCATTTAAGTGTTTTATAAGATAACAAAAAATATAGAAAATTGTTCAATCAAAATTTTTTTGTAATATTTTTTGTTTTATCAAATGATATATAGTCATAAACAATGAAATAGTAAGAGTTTTTATCCTGTTATTAATATTTATTAATTTAATAAAAGTTATTGATGAAAGATCCCTTTTAAAATCAACATTTGTCTAAGCATATCCAAGCTAATGCAATGTTCAAGAAATAATTGGAATATTATTGAACAAAAGAAAATAATACAGATCAAACATTTATCTGAATTAATTAGCAGTAATTAAAATTTTAAAACTCTTTAATCCTTTATAATCTTTTCATTGATCCTGTAGATTTTGAGAATTGGATTATTATATTGAACACCTGTCAAAAGTTGACTTGATTATTTAATGGCTTCACACCCATACTTAATCCTTAATTACCCCTTATGATTAACATGCAGGATGTCACACCTTTTAATTTGAATATTCAATTATGAAGTAAAAAGATATAAAAAAAATAAAAAATAGATGAATGAAATAAAATACAATACAATACAATAAAATAAACGTCTTGAATAAATAATTATGAAGAAAAAACGATATTTAATAAAAAAAAAAAAAAAAAAAAAAGATTAAAAAAAAAATAAGAAAAAACGTCTATAGCTATGTATAATCCGCACCCCTTGTACCAACTGCATATTTTGGGTAAAAAGTGCGGACTATACACGAACAAATACGGTAATAGTAATTGGTCAGCTATATTTGGTGTATGGAATAACTGTAAGGTGAATATGTCTGTCTGGCTGGTATAATCTGATCTTGACCCCATTTTCATGGTTTATTGGTCAATGTTAAGTTTTGTGTTTTGGTCTGTTTTTCAATTACAATAAGCAATATGTCAACTATATTTGGTGTTTAAAAAAATTGTACGGTGTATATGTCTGTCTGAAAGGATTTTCTGACCTTGACCTCATTCTTATAGATCTTTAAAAATGTTAAGCTTATGTGATATTCTTAGCAAAACCATTATCTTTAAGACTTTCAACAAAAAATCAATGGTCAGTAAAACAGGCGAGACATTTTAGCGTGTGCACTCTTGTTAACAAGTTTTAATCAGGTAGTTAATTGGGGTTAGCTATCCCTGTTTTCGACCTATATTTCTTTCTTTTTAATTTTAGGTATCAGATTTGGTGTGTTTCAATGCTCTCAATGAAAACAGAAAAAATCTGTTTAAGTTTATGTCAATGTTAAGTGGAACAAAGAATTTTAATGCAAATAGTTTCAGTTGATTGTTATTGAAAAAAGTAGATATTGAATAGATCAGATTAGTATGAAAACCAAGTTTTTAAAAATAATTTGTTTAAACAAATAAAAAAATACTATTTACTTTAGATTGTCAGATTAACATTCGTAATAATTTGATATCAAAAGATAATTAGATTTCTTTGTTCCAGAAAAGACTCATTAAAACTGTTCAATTTTAATGTACCAAATTACTTAAGGTTTGCATTTTGCAATGTTTTATTCAGAGATAACAGAATATTTGTCCATATAGAATATCGGAAATAATAGAAGATGATTATTGTATATTCATTATCCAGTTACAAAGAGAATGATTTTTAACGACTTGTTAGGTTTTTGTCTTGCCTTAACAGAGTCAAAAAGCGAGACATAGTTATGCTGTTTTTCTGGCGGTGGCGGCGATGGCCGCGTCAACAATGTATTAGTTTGTGATTAGGTCTAGTTCATTATGAACCACTAGTGGTAGGTCAATGATATTTGGTATGCAGTTGTATTAGCATTGGCACATCTCATTACCATGGAGATTATTTGGCCCCGCCCCCTCAGTCAAGGTCTATTGACTTTGAAACTTTGCTTAGTTTACATGTATTAGTTTGTGATTAGGTCAGTTTATGGGGAACCACTAGTGGTAGGTCAGTGATATTTGGTATGCAGTTGTATAAGCATTGGCATATCTCATTTCCATGGAGATTATTTGGCCCCGTCCCCTCAGTCATGGTCTATTGACTTTAAAACTTTTGCTTAGTTTACATGTATTAGTTTGTGATTAGGTCAGTTTAAGGGGAACTGTTAGTGGTAGGTCAATGATAATTGGTATGCAGTTGTAGAAGCATTAGCACATCTTATTTCCATGGAGAATATTTGGTCCTTACCCCTCAGTCATGGTCTATTGATTTTGAAACTTTTGCTTAGTTTACATGCATTAGTTTGTGATTAGGTCAGTTTAAGATGAACCACTAATGTTAAGTCAATGATATTCGGTATGCAAATGTATTGGCATTTGCAAGTTTCATTTCCATGGAGATTATATACCCCACCCCCTAATTATGATTCATTGACTTTGAAACTTTTACATAGTTTACAAGTTAATGTTTGTGTTTAGGTTTGTTTAAAGGGAATGACTTATGAAAAGTCAATGGTATTTGGTTTGCAGTTGTATTAGCATTGGCACATCTCATTTCCATGGAGATTGTTTAGACCTGTACCTTCAGTCATGGTTCATTGACTTTGAATATTTGCATAACTTACATGTTAAAGTATTGTAATTTTAATTTCAACATTTGCATTATCAAAATAACAAACAGGCGAGACATATCTCAGTGTTAACAGTTTATTTATTTATATATTTTGAAAACTGTTATTGATATAGAAAATCTGACTGAGGCAAAAAATTTCAGAATGTCAAGATCTACATACTGCCTACTTCCATCAAAAATTGTCAGATGACTCTATTTAGGAGTTATTGCCCTTGAATAACAATTTTTATGAAATTTTTATTTTTCATTTTTGCTTATTTTCTTGAAAACTATACTTTAAACAGCAAAAATGATCAGCAGGACAACTTCTATAAATAAATCAACATGGTTGAAAATCATCAAACAACTCCTTATAGGACTTAAATGATTCTTTTTACCATATGTTTGGGTTTTTGCCTTTTATCTTGAAAACTATAATAGATTGAGAAAAACAACTTACAGCAAAAGTTATCTATAAGATAAGATCTACAAATAGGTAAACATAGCTAAATTTGTCTATTGACTACTTACAGGAATTATTATTGCCTTTATATGCTGATCTTTTTTTACACTTTCTGTTTTTTTTTTGGGGGGGGGTGGGGGGGTTAATACTATAGAATACAGAGAGAAACTGTAAACAGTAAAAATGATCAGCCAAACAAAATCAACTTCGCCAAATTGTCAGTCCATTTCTTACAGGAGTTACCAACCTTGAATGAGGATTTATACCCATGCTTGTGTTTTGGCAAAAAAATAGCAGATGTGAGAGAATCTAAACAGAAAACATGAGATGAACAAAAAAAAAAGTAATTTACTATTGTAAAGGAACAAATCTTCAAAAAAATCAATACATGTTATGATTTTGTATACAGATGTCTTATGTTTTGAAGTTTCTGTCTGGCATATGACCTCATTTTTGAACAGCTGATTAAATAAACTGCAATTGATGAGGGGTCAAATCCATATCTCAGATACTATAAGCAATAGGTCTTCTATATTTGGTGTATGTAATGATTATAAGGTGAACATGTCCAACTGGCAGATATCATCTGACCTTGACCTCATTTTCATGGTTCAGTGGTTGAAGATAAGTTTTTGTGTTTTTGCCTTTTTTTTCTAATACTGTATGCAATAGGTCAACTTTATTGAGTGCATGGAAATATTTTACGATGTACATGTCAGTCTGGCAGGTTTTATTTGACCAAGACCTCATTTTCACGGTTCATTGCTCAATGTTAAGTTTTTGTGTTCTAGTCTGTTTTTTACTTGAACTATAAGCAATAGGTCAACTATATTTGGTGTATAGAATGATTGTAAGGTGTATATGTCTGTCTGGCAGGTATCATCTGACCTTGACCTCATGTTCATGGTTCATTGGTCAATATTAAGTTTTCATGGTTAAACTTGTTTCTTAGATACTATATATATATATAAGCAATAGGTCAACTATATTTAATGGTTAGATTGGTTGTAAGGTGTACATGTCTGTCTGGCATGGTTCATCTGACTTTGACCTCATTTTCATGGTTCATTGGTCAATGTTAAGTTTTCCTGGTTAAGTTTGTTTCTTAGAAACTGTAATTAATAGGTCAACTAAATATGGTGTATGGAATGATTGTAAGGTGTACATGTATCCCCGGTTTGGTTTATCTGACCTTGACCTCATTTTCTTGGATTATATTAAGTTAATGTGACTATTAACATAAAATCAATTGTCAGTAAAGCAGCCGAGACATTTCAGCGTGTGCACTCTTGTTTAATAATGTAACATGATTTTCTCACTTATTTTGAGTAAAAGGACAACAATATTTGGTTTTCAGAATTATTGTAAGTATACATGTCCATCAGACATAGTTCACCTGACCTTGACTCAACTATAGGTCAAATATATTTGGTGTTCATCTGGCCTTGAACTCATTTTAATGGTTCATTGGTCAACATCAAGTTTTTGTGGTTAGGTCTGTTTCTCAAATACTATAAGCAATAGGTCAACTATATTTGGTGTAGGGAATGATTGTATTATGATGTCTTGCCTACAGGATTCATAATGACTTTGACACCATTTTCATGGTTCATTGGACAATGTTCAAGTTTTATGATGTAATAGGTCTATTCACTGTTCCTTGGTTAGTTCTGTTTCTCAGATAGTGTAAGCATAAGGCCATTAATATATTGAAAGATTGTTCTAGGTATATCTGTCCCTCTGATAGGATTTATCCAACCTTGACCTCATTTCATAGTTCATTGATGTTAAGGTTTTGTGATTAGGTCTGTTTCTCAGATACTGTAGGTAACATGTCAACTACATTTGGTGTATGGAATAATTGCAAGGTGGGCATGTAAATCTGGCAGTGATCATCACTGATAATGTTGAGTTTGAGTGATACCTGTAGTAAAACCTTTATCTTTAAAACTTTAAACACAAAATTCAGTTATTATCAGTTTTCTAGTTTTTATTAAAATCCTTAATTTCATGATTATTTGAAATAACTACTGTTAATTTCAAAATAAATGTGTTTATTTATCAACCCTATTGTAAATATTGGATATTGACAATGATTACAGATAAATCAATCATGTGATTCCTGTCTGTTCTCATGTTTTTTTTCAGTAATAAACTCATCCTAGACATTTCTTAATTTACAGTATAAATAATTGGAAAGGATTGTATGTTAGAGTGAAGTTTTATTAGTCTAATTCTTATGTTATTTTGTATGATGCATTTTCATTGTATGCACAGTTAAGTGTTCTTAAATTGGATAGCAGATGATGATTTTCTCACTGAATACTATATACTTACTGTAAGGTCCATTTGACAGATTTGAAATTCTTTTTTTTTAGTCTGCTGAAGCCAATCTTTTTTTTTTAGCTCACCTGACCCAAAGGGTCAAGTGAGCTTTTCTCATCACTTGGCGTCCATCGGCGTCGTTAACTTTTACAAAAATCTTCTCCTCTGAAACCACTGGGCCAAATTAAACCAAACTTGGCCTAAATCATCCTTAGGGTATTTAGTTTAAAAAATTTATCCGATGAACCCGCTCACCAATAAAGATGGCCGCCATGGCTAAAAATAGAACATAGGGGTAAAATGCAGTTTTTGGCTTATATCTCTGAATCTAAAGCATTTAGAGCAAATCTGACATAGGGTAAAAATGTTCATCAGGTCAAGATCTATCTGCCCTGAAATTTGCAGACTAATCAGACAACCCGTTATGGGGTTGCTGCCCCTAAATTGGTAATTTTAAAGAAATTTTGCAGTTTTTGGTATTATCTTGAATATTATAATAGATAGAGATAAACTGGAAAACAGCAAAAATGTTCAGCAAAGTAAGATCTACAAATAAGTCATGACCAAAGTTGACCCCTTAAGGAGTTATTGCTCTTTAAAGTCAAATTTTCACAATTTTTCGTAAATTTTTGTAATCTTTTACAAAAATCTTCTCCTGAAATTACTGGGCCAAGTTAAACCATACTTGGCCTAAATCATCCTTAGGGTTATGTAGTTTAAAAAACGTATCCGATGACCGCGCCCACCTACCAAGATGGCCACCATGGCTAAAAATTGAACATAGAGGTAAAATGCAGTTTTTGGCTTACATCTCTGAAACTAAAGCATTTAGAGCAAATCTAACGGAGTTAAAATGTTCATCAGGTCAACATGGTCAAAATTGTCAATTGACCCCTTAAGGAGTTATTGCCTTTTAAAGTCAAATTTTCACAATTTTTCATAAATTTTTGTAATCTTTTACAAAAATCTTCTCCTCTGAAACTACTGGGCCAAATTTAACCAAACTTGGCCAAAATCATCATTACAAAAATCTTCTCCTCTTAATCTACTTGGCCAAATGGAATTAAACTTAGCCACAATTGTTTTTAGAGTATCTTGATTGAAAAATGTATCCGATGACCCTGCTCTACAACCAAGATGGTCCCCAGTGGTAAAAATAGAACATAGGGGTTTACTATAGAAGTCCATGGGAAAAATGTAAAAAAAAAATTTGAAAAGGTCACAACTTGAAAACTAATTTAAATAATGATAAGGGGTCTTTAGTAACTATTGTAAGACTACAATGGGATGACTTGATTTTTTTCCAGGGGGTGCAATTTTTTCAGAGGAGGCGGTGCTAATAATTTCTCCTTGATATGTTCCATTTTCAGAATTATTCAGTGTTACTTTTTCTATAAACCAATATTATATCTTTTCTTTCAGCATACTTATATTGGGTGAATGCACCCCAGACCTGGTGGGTTAGTCGGGGTCAGGGGAACCCCTGCCCAAATTATTTTTGAAGGGTGTTCCATAAAAACATTTAAAGGCATTTTCAGAATTATACAGGCCCTGGGTGAAATAAATTTTGAGCGGAGGAAAGGAAATATTTTATTTTTTGTTAATTATCTTGAATATCATTATAGATTGAGATATACTGTAAACAGCAAAAATATCAAACAAAGAAAGATCTACAAATAAGTTAATATGACCAATTGGCAATTGACATCTTATTGGAGTTATTGTCCTTAAAAGTTATTTTCTGCAATTTATTGGTAACTTTTGTAAATCTTTTAAAAAATCTTCTGCTTTTAATTTAACTACTGGGCCAAATTAAACCAAACTTGGCCTCAATCATTATTAGGGTATATATTTGATTTTAACTTTATTTTACATGATTTCCAAAACCACAGTAGATACAGGTGGGCAACACGGGCTCTTGAGAGCCTCTAGTTTTTAAAATATATTAGAAAAACAGATATTGCTCCATTGATAAATATCCTTCAATGAAAGAAGATTTAGTTTTTGCCCATATTTTGCTCTATGATTTAAAAAAAACCCTAAACAGTGAACTTTCTGATGGTTGTATAGTATTAAACCTATAGTTGTTTACATCTTTGTTCCTTGGTCTTTTGTGCATTGTTGTTTCTGTTATCATGCCACATCTTCTTATTTTTATATTTTTGTCTGGCCTGCAACAAATATCTCAGAATTGGGGACATAGGGATGCTAATCTGGATCAGCATCTTGGTAAATCTTTTGTATAAAGCTGTATATTTCAGTAGGAATACGCACATATTTCATACTTTACATACATAATTTATGTACTAGTCTCTGAAGTTTCTGTCAGGTATTTGTCTATTTTCATGGTTCAGCAGCTGCCCAAAAAAGAAAACAGTTTATTATTTGTCATGTTATTTTCTCACTTATGAGTAATAGGACAACAATATTTGATATATAGATCATTGCACAGTATACACGTTAAGTTCTGATGGTTATGTCAGTCAAGTACAGGTGGTTATGTCAGTTAGATTCTGGCTGTTATGTCAGTTAAGTTGTGGTTATTATGTCAGTTAAGTTTTGATTGTTATGTCAGTCAAGTACAGGTGGTTATGTCAGTTAGATTCTGGTTGTTATGTCATTTAAGTTCTGGTTATTATGTCAATTAAGTTTTAATTGTTATGTTAGTTAAGTTCTGGTGGTTATGTCAGTTAAGTACTGGTGGTTATGTCAGTGAAGTTCTGGTTGGTATGTCAGTTAAATTTTGGTTGTTATGTCAGTTAAGTTTTGATTGTTATGTTAGTTAAGTACTGGTGGTTATGTCAGTTAAGTTCTGGTGGTTATGTCAGTTAAGTACTGATGGTTATGTTTGTTAACTTTTAGTTGTTATGTGAATTTAGTACTGGTGGTTATGTCAGTTAAGTTCTGGTGGTTATGTCAGTTAAGATCTGGTGGTTATGTCAGTTAAGTTCTGGTTGTTATGTCCTTTAAGTTCTGGTTGTTATGTTCGTTAAGTACTGGTGGTTTTGTCAGTTAACTTCTGGTTGTTATGTCAGTTAAGTAGTGGTGGTTATGTCCGTTACGTTCTGGTTGTTATGTCAGTTAAGATCTAGTTGTTATGTCAGTTACGTACTGGTGGTTATGTCAGTTAAATACTGGTGGTTATGTCAGTTAAGTTCTGGTGGTTATGTCAGTTAAATATCTGGTAGTTATGTCAGTTAAGTACTGGTGGTTATGTCAGTTAAGTTCTGTGGTTATGTCTGTTAAGTTCTTGTGATTATGTCAGTTAAGTTCTGGTGGTTATGTCAGTTAAATATCTGGTTGTTATGTCAGTTAAGTACTGGTGGTTATATCAGTTAAGTTCTGGTGGTTATGTCAGTTAAATATCTGGTTGTTATGTCAGTTAAGTACTGGTAGTTATGTCAGTTAAGTTCTGGTGGTTATGTCAGTTAAAGACTGATGATTGTGTCAGTTAAGGACTTGTGGTTATGTCAGTTAAGTTCTGGTTGTTATGTTTGTTATGTTCGTTTGGTACTGATGGTTATGTCAGTTAACTTTTGATGGCTATGCCTGTTAAGTTGTGGTGGGGTGGTTATGTCAGTTAAGTTCTGGTGGTGTGGTTATGTCAGTTAAGTAATGGTAGTTATGTCAGTTAAGTTCTGGTGATTATGTCAGTTAAAGACTGATGATTATGTCAGTTAAGGACTTGTGCTTATGTCAGTTAAGTTCTGGTTGTTATGTTTGTTATGTTATGTTTGTTATGTTCGTTTGGTACTGATGGTTATGTCAGTTAACTTCTGATGGCTATGCCAGTTAAGTTGTGGTGGGGTGGTTATGTCAGTTAAGTTCTGGTGGGGTGTGGGGGGTTATGTCAGCTTAGTTCTGATGGTTATGTCAGTTTCTCAGATTCTATAAGCAATAGGTCAACCATATTTAGTGAATTGAATGCTTGTAAGATGAATGTATGTCTGACATGGCTCAACCTTGACCACATATATTGGTTTATTTGGTCAACATAAAGTTACTGTAAGCAATAGGTCACAATTTTTGGAGCATTGAATGATTGTATGGTGAACATGTCCTTTTGACCTTATTTCATGAATCATTGATAATGTTAAGTTGGTGTGATATCTGAAGTAAAACCTCATCTTAAAGATTTTCAATACTTAATTCATTTGTACCTAGTAAAGCAGGCATGGCTTTTCAGTGTGTGCACTATTGTTACCTAAACTTTTATTTCTTTCATTTCCAGGAAAGTGAGCTTGCTGTTAAAAGATTAAGATCAGACTATAGCTGACATGGAAATAATCACGATGTAGAAGTACAAATGTACCTGACCAATTAGATTTTAGCAGCATTAAATCCTGGGAATTTTATGTTTAATTACTTGGAGTTGATTAAACAGTTTATGTATCTTATTTACCATTTCATATATATAAGGAAACATGTCAAATACAAATGGCTGTATTATGTAATGTTTATTGTGAAATCATGATATCTTGTAATTAAAATGTATCTTATAATCAGGATATTTACCTATTTTAGATACTGAATTTGATATTATCGAATATCTTTTTAGTTCCATCAAATGGCAATTTTTCTAGAAAAACAAAATTAGTTTGCAAAATAAAGTTGATATGGAGCATGCATGCAACATTGATAAGAAGAATTACATGTTTTATGTTTAGAAGTACTATGTGTCATGAATTTTATGATAATCATTACAGTAAAAGTCATTCATGTGTAACCATTTTTCATGGAAATGTCAGACAATTTAGATTTTATTAAGAGATACATATTAAAATAAATATTCCTCATGTGCTCCATATCTCCTTTTACTCATACTGCAAAATGGTTTATTTCTAGGGGATTAAATTTCAACATTGTCCAGACTTGTTTGTAATGTTTAATTTAGCATTTTTATACCCCACCTAGGGGCATTATGTTTTTCGTTCTGTTTTTTGTCCGTCCGTTTGTCTGTCTGTTCTTCCATCTGTCCCGCTTCAGGTTAAAGTTTTTGGTCAAGATAGTTTTTGATGAAGTTGAAGTCCAATCAACTTGAAACTTAGTACACATGTTCCCTATGATATGATCTTTCTAATTTTAATGCCAAATTGGAGTTTTGACCCCAATTTCACGGTCCACTGAACATAGAAAATGATAGTGAGAGTGGGGCATCCGTGTACTATGGACACATTCTTGTTCTCATTCCTGACTGTTATCTTCCTTAAAGATCAAATTCAGAGGAATATTTTTCACAATTTTAAATTATCGCAAAATAAGTTAAAAAAAAAACCTTGGGGAAAATTTTCCACTTTACAGTAAAACTCAAATTTCTTTGCAAATGTGTGTTTAGGATCTGACATGTTTGTACTAGGATATAGGTGTATTAGGATTATATTTTGAGAAAACGGGTTATGATATCTTATGCTGAAAAAAATGCCTTATTTCCAGCTCTGTATTTGTAAAGTCAGATGCTTTCTCATCATTATTATAACCATTTCAAGCTTGATTGATTGATTGTGTTTAATTCAATGTCAGATCTTATTGCCAGTAGGCAAATACTCACATTATATCTGTGCTAAATGTCCTCTTTTACACCATAACTCATGTAGGTGCTCCTAATGAAAGGAGGCTTATACAAAGCATACATACACATTACCTCAATCACAACAAAATTTCACACATCTTAACAGATATACAAAAAGGGAATAGAAGTAATATATAATTTATGAATTAAGCAAGGTCTATCATTGAGCTTACATCCGATATTGTTTTAAAGCAAAGGTAATTGTATACAAATAGATTTATGAATAAAAAGAGGATTTAAAGCAAAGTATATATAATTGGGTGATCTATCAGAAATTTTGATAAAATTTTGTATGCATTTAGAACTCATGCATGCAACTGAATATACAAAAATGATACATGTAGCATTTATGATTACAGAGATAGAATCAATTAAAAGTGGTGAAAAAAGGTCTATAAATGTATAGAATGTACATGCAAAGCCTTATGTTTTTGCTGAAAACATTTCTGTTTTAATGGTATGAAGATATTAGGGGGTCACCAGAAATTTGCCCTAATTTCAACCAAATGAAATTGGTACAAATTATTATACATGTTCATGTCAAGAGATAACAAAAACAACTGCAGACAAAATTATGACCAATAAAGAATATCCTTCAGACAATTTTTATACGACCGCAAAAATTGAAAATTTTTTGGTCGTATATTGGTATGACGTTGGCGTCGTCGTCGTCGTCTGGCGTCGTCCGAAGACACATTGGTTTTCGCACTCTAACTTTAGTTTAAGTGAATGGATCTCCATGAAATTTTACCATAAGGTTCAATACCACGACAGGAAGGTGGGGATTGATTTTGGGGGTTATGGTACCAACAGTTAAGGAATTAGGGGCCAAAAAGGGGCCAAAAATAAGCATTTTTGTAACCTCCAGACAATAACTTGTGTGTAAGTGTATGGATCTCTCTGACATTGTACCACAAGGTTCCATATCACAAAGGGAATGCTGGGATTGATTTTGGGGGTAATTGCCTCAAAATTTTAGGAATTAGGGGCCAAAAAAGGGGCAAAAAACAAGCATTTTTCTAGTTTCATGACAATAACTTGTGTGTAAGTGTTTGGATATTTCTGAAATTGTACTACAAGGTTCCATATCACAAAGGGAAAGCTGGAATTGAGTTTGGGGGTAATTGCCCGAAACGTTTAGGAATTGGGGGCCAAAAAGGGGCCAAAAATAAGCATTTTTCTAGTTTCCAGACAATAACTTGTGTTCAAGTGTAATGATCTCTCTGAAATTGTACTGCAAGGTACCATACCACAAAGGGAAGGCTGGGATTGAGTTTGGGGGTGATGAATCATAAGGGGGTTCAAAAAATTTGGGGGGGGAATTTTTTTTTTCTTTTTTTTTTCTTTTTTTCTTTTAAAATTTTCCATTTTAAGTTGGTTATTTCTGATTAATATTTAAAAGCAAATAATAATGATATGGTAGGAGATACACACCAAACAGGATGTGTAAATTATTATATAATAAGTATTGTGCAATAGCAAGAAATTTTCAATTGCACAGTATTGCACAATTGCAAGAAATCTTCAATTGCACAGTATTGCGCAATAGCAAGAAATCTTCAATTGCACAGTATTGCGCAATAGCAAGAAATATCCAATAGCACAATATTGCGCAATAGCAAGAAATTGTCAATTGTACAGTATTGCACAATAGCAAGAAATATTCAATTGCACAGTATTGTGCAAAAGAAGATACTTCGTATAAATTGCTTATTTCTTGATCAATTTCAATGGGGTTTTATTCTTGAATTCTTGGAGTTCTTTAATATGCTGAATCTAACCGTGTATTAAGTTTTTGGATTTTGGGCCCCGTTTTTAAATTGGTCCACATTGAGGTCCAAAGGGTCCAAAATTTAACTTTGTTTGATTTCATCAAAAATTGAATAATTGGGGTTCTTTGATATGCCGAATCTAACCGTGTATTTAGATTCTTAATTTTTGGTTCCGTTTTCAAATTGGTCTACATTAAGGTCAAAAGGGTCCAAAATTAAACTTAGTTTGATTTTAACAAAAATTGAATTTTTAGGGTACTTTGATATGCTGAATCTAAACATGTATTTAGATTTTTGATTATGGGCCCAGTTTTCAAGTTGGTCCAAATCGGGGTCCAAAATTAAACTTTGTTTGATTTCAACAAAAATTGAATATATGGGGTTCTTTGATATGCTGAATCTAACCATGTATTTAGATTTTTGATTTTTGGGCCCCGTTATCAACTTTGTCCACATTGAGGTCAAAAGGGTCCAAAATTAAACTTTGTTTGATTTCATCAAAAAGTGAATTCTTGGGGTTCTTTGATATGCTGAATCTAACCATGTATTTAAAGTTTTTTATTTGTGGACCCGCTATCAAATTGGTTCATATTGAGGTCAAAAGGGTCCAAAATTAAACTTTGTTTGATTTCATCAAAAATTGAATTATTTGGGTTCTTTGATATGCCAAATCTAACCGTGTATTTAGATTTTTAATTTTGGGTCCCGTTTTTAAATTGGTCTACATTAAGGTCCAAAGGGTCCAAAATTAAACTTAGTTTGATTTTAACAAAAATTTAATGCTTGGGGTTCTTTGATATGCTGAATCTAAACATGTGTTTAGATTTTTTATTATGGGACCAGTTTTCAAGTTGGTCCAAGTTGGGGTCCAAAATTAAACTTTGTTTGATTTCAACAAAAAATGAATATATGGGGTTCTTTGATATGCTGAATCTAAACATGTATTTAGATTTTAAATTTTTGGCCCAGTTTTCAAGTTGGTCCAAATTGGGGTCCAAAATTAAACTTTGTTTGATTTCAACAAAAATTGAATATATGGGGTTCTTTGATATGCTGAATCTTACCATGTATTTAGATTTTTATTTGTGGGCCCGCTATCAAATTGGTTCTAATTGAGGTCAAAAGGGTCCAAAATTAAACTTTGTTTGATTTCATCAAAAATTTAATTATTGGGGTTCTTTGATATGCCAAATCTAACCGTGTATTTAGATTTTTAATTTTGGGTCCCGTTTTTTAAATTGGTTTACATTAAGGTCAAAAGGGTCCAAAATTTAACTTTGTTTGATTTTAACAAAAATTGAATTTTTGGGGTTCTTTGATATGCTGAATCTAAACATGTGTTTAGATTTTTTATTATGGGACCAGTTTTCAAGTTGGTCCAAGTTGGGGTCCAAAATTAAACTTTGTTTGATTTCAACAAAAATTGAATATATGGGGTTCTTTGATATGCTGAATCTAAACATGTATTTAGATTTTAGATTTTTGGCCCAGTTTTCAAGTTGGTCCAAATTGGGGTCCAAAATTAAACTTTGTTTGATTTCAACAAAAATTGAAGATATGGGGTTCTTTGATATGCTGAATCTTACCATGTATTTAGATTTTTTATTTTGTGGGCCCGCTATCAAATTGGTTCATATTGAGGTCAAAAGGGTCCAAAATTAAACTTTGTTTGATTTCATCAAAAATTGAATTATTGGGGTTCTTTGATATGCCAAATCTAACCGTGTTTTTAGATTTTTAATTTTGGGTCCCGTTTTTTAAATTGGTCTACATTAAGGTCCAAAGGGTCCAAAATTAAACTTAGTTTGATTTTAACAAAAATTGAATTCTTGGGGTACTTTGATATGCTGAATCTAAACATGTGTTTAGATTTTTTATTATGGGACCAGTTTTCAAGTTTGTTCAAGTTGGGGTCCAAAATTAAACTTTGTTTGATTTCAACAAAAAATGAATATATGGGGTTCTTTGATATGCTGAATCTAATCATGTATTTTGATTTTGGACATTGGACCATAATAGGTAAATTAAAAAAATTGTTCTTAGACCACATTCTTTCTGTGTCAGAACCTATGCTGTGTCAAATATTTAATCACAATCCAAATTCAGAGCTGTATCAAGCTTGAATGTTGTGTCCATACTTGCCCCAACTGTTCAGGGTTCGACCTCTGCGGTCGTATTAAGCTGCGCCCAGGGAAGCATTTTATTGTTAAGTGTTATCCTTCCATCCGTCCTTCTGTCTGTCCCATTTTCATTTCCGCACTATAAGTTTCTAACTCAAGTTTTCCTCATCCAAATGTTATGAAACTCGTACACAATTCTAAGAAACTAAACTCACAAACAGAGTTCGAATTTAGGCATGGAGTCACTTTATGTTCTAGAGTTATGCCCTTTATAACTTGGAAAATTGCAAATGTTTTAGTTTCCCCACTCTAACATAAGTTTTCCTCATCCAAATTTTATGAAACTCATAAACAATGCTAAGAACCACAACAAACAGACAGATTTCATTTTGGATAGTGAGTCATATACCATTCTAGAATTAACTTTAAAAATTGCAAAGCTTGAGTGGGACATTTGTGTCCTCAGACAAATTCTTTACTATGGATATTATTAATTGATACAAAATTTATTTTTAAATTCAGAGGGTACATGTAAATCCATTCTTTTGAAATTATGTGAAAATTGATTCATTAGGCATACAACACTCCTTTCCAAGTGAAACCATGTAGAACACCCCATCTGATGAACACACACACACACACACATTCTAGAATTTTTGGAGCTACGTTTATGTTTTCGTGATTTAGAAAATTGGTGGAAAGTTGATGGCTGATCATTGATAGTCTGATCTGTATCTGTTACATTGTAGAACCAAATTTTTGTTTTCATACAATTTTCAGAGAGGGTACAGGGGTAGTCTATTGGCGATGATTCCACAGTGGTTTTTAAGGCCGTTATAAATTCAGCATGCATGATGCTTCCTATCTGGTAGATGGCTCCAATATATTGTAGTATTCAAATAAAATGTGTGTTGATATTGTGTTTTATTGTCGGAGGTTGTTAATGTTTTGGTGATATTGTGGTGTTTTACTGTGGGAGATTGTTAGTTTTTTGGTGATATCGTGCTGTTTTACTGTGGGAGATTGTTAAAGAGAGGCGAAAGATATCAAAGGGACATTCAAACTCATAAGATGAAAATAAACTGACAAGGCCATGGCTAAAAAAGAAAAAGACCAACAGACAAACAATAGTACACAAAACACAACATAGAAAACTAAAGACTGAACAACACGAACCCCACCAAAAACTGGGGGTGATTTCAGGTGTTCTGAAAGGGTAAGCAGATACTGCTCCACATGTGGCACCCCTCGTGTTGCTCATGTTAGTACAAACCCGGTAATAAGTCTAAATCGGTAGGTCACAATCGAGAAAAGGGGACAGAATTGTAGTTACGACATTAGGAACATATCAAGTAACAATCTCCCAAAGTAAAACAACACAATATCACCAAAACAACAAAATTCTCCCAAAGTAAAACAACACAATATCACCAAAACAACAACAATCTCCCACAGTAAAACAACACAATATCACCAAAACAACAACAATCTCCAACAGTAAAACAACAATATCTCCAAAATAACAACAATCTCCCACAGCAAAACAACACAATTTCACCAAAACACTAACAATCTCCCACAGTTAAACACCACAATATCACCAAAATACTAACAATCTCCCACAGTAAAACATCACAATATCATTGGGTGGGTTTCACAAAAATTGGGTTCTACAGTGTAACAGATACAGATCAGACTATCAAAGATCAGACTAACAATCTCAAACAATAAAACACAATATCAACACATATTTGATTTGAATACTACAATATATTGGAGCAATCTACCAGATAACATGTTAGTGTTTTGGTGATATTGTGTTATTTTACTTTGGGAGATTGTTAGTGTTTTTGTGATATTGTGTTGTTTTACTGTGAGAGATTCTTAAAGTGAGACGAAAGATATCAAAGGGACATTCAAACTCATATGACGAAAATAAACTGACAAGGCCATGGCTAAAAAAGAAAAAGACCAACAGACAATCAATAGTACACAAAACACAACATAGAAAACTAAAGACTGAACAACACGAACCCCACCAAAAACTTGGGGTGATCTCAGGTGTTCTGGAAGGGTAAGCAGATACTGCTCCACATGTGGCACCCCTCGTGTTGCTCATGTTAGTACAAACCCGGTAATAAGTCTAAATCGGTTGGTCACATTCGAGAAAAGGGGACAGAATTGTAGTTACGACATTAGGAACATATCAAGTAACAATCTCCCAAAGTAAAACAACACAATATCACCAAAACAACAACAATCTCCCACAGTAAAACAACACAATATCACCAAAATACTAACAATCTCCCACAGTAAAACAACACAATATCACCAAAACAACAACAATCTCCCACAGTAAAACAACACAATATCACCAAAATACTAACAATCTCCCACAGTAAAACAACACAATATCACCAAAACAACAACAATCTCCCACAGTAAAACAACACAATATCACCAAAATACTAACAATCTCCCACAGTAAAACAACACAATATCACCAAAACAACAACAATCTCCCACAGTAAAACAACACAATATCACCAAAACAACAACAATCTCCCACAGTAAAACAACACAATATCACCAAAATACTAACAATCTCCCACAGTAAAACAACACAATATCACCAAAATACTAACAATCTCCCACAGTAAAACAACACAATATCGCCAAAACAACAACAATCTCCCACAGTAAAACAACACAATATCACCAAAACAACAACAATCTCCCACATTAAAACAACAAAATATCACCAAAATACTAACAATCTCCCACAGTAAAACAACACAATATCACCAAAATACTAACAATCTCCCACAGTAAAACATCACAATATCATTGGTGGGTTTCACAAAAATTGGGTTCTACAGTGTAACAGATACAGATCATATAACTTATAATATTTGATTTGAATACTACAATACATGTATATTGGAGCCATCTACCAGATAACATGTTAGTGTTTTGGTGATATTGTGTTGTTTTACTTTGGGAGATTGTTAGTGTTTTGGTGATATTGTGTTGTTTAGGGTGCAATCAACAGTTTTTTTCTATGACGTCGTATTTTAAGGGACCATGCCTAAGTGACCCTTAGTGGTGGAATGGTTAATAAAGATACTTGTATGAAACTAGATATCACTGGAATCAGAACTTTCTCTAGTTTATATTGAAATAAAAATATAGTGTACTTTTAATATAGTAAAAAAGTTCTATCCAGAGAAAATGGGGAAAAAGTTGCCTAATCTGAACATAAAAAACCTGAAATCAGGTCATGTACATACCCATGTAAACATGATACAGGCACATTTCCCATAATCAAAACTGTATGAAATTCATAGGTTTTTACCTGGCCTTTAATAAAAATCTTGTTTCAGGGTACGGTTTCCTGCTTCGAAAAGAGCTACAGTGGCTGCAAATAAGTTTTCAATTTTCACTGCCAAAAAAACAGGATGTTTACAGTGTTGTCTCCCCTCAAAACATGTATATTTAATCTAATTTTTAAAATTATTTTAATCATTCAACCTGTTTAAATTGAAAGCTAATTAACTAATTTTTACAATCAAATACAAAAAACATGATACTTTTTCACCAATTATATGAATAAAAATGGATTTCCCTCCATGGTTATTTTTAGTCGGGGAATAACCCCTAGTTTTTAATACGAAACTTTATAGCACCCTTAATTGTGAGAGATTGTTAGTGTTTAGGTGATATTGTGTTGTTTCACTGTGGGAGATTGTTAGTGTTTTGGGGATATTGTGTTGTTTTACTGTAGGAGATTGTTAGTGTTTTGGTGATATTGTGTTGTTCTACTGTGGGAGATTGTTAGTATTTTTTTGTTATATTGTGTTGTTTTACTTTGGGAGATTGTTAGTGTTTTGGTGATATTGTGGTGTTTTACTGCGGGAGATTGTTAGTTTTTTGGTGATATTGTGTTGTTTTACTATGAAATATTGTAAGTGTTTTGGTGATATTGTGTTGTTTTACTGTGGGAGATTGTTAGTGTTTTTTGTGATATTGTGTTGTTTTACTTTGGGAGATTCTTAGTGTTTTTGTGATATTGTGGTGTTTTACTGTGGGAGATTGTTAGTGTTTTGGTGATATTGCACACAAGTTTGTTATTGATATTTACTGTAACATAGTCAGATGATTTTCCTCTTTGGACTTGAAGTTTGTTGTTGTTTAATGAAATTTGTTTTGGTGAAGCTGACACCAACCTTTTAATCACCTTGTATGGATAGATGAGAAGGAGGGCATGACGTTGTTCTTGTAGTGCCTCTAGTTATAATTCCTTTCTCATTCTTTCTCTCTTTTAGAGTTTTTTGATGAATCTGATAGCTCTGTTTTGAATTTATTCCAATTTGTTGTTGTTCACTTTGAGACATAAATTCTAGTTAGTGACCCCATATTTTACAACAGATTTGAATAGTTATATATGTGATTTTCTTGCTAACACAACATTGTGTGGTTTTCTTGCAAACACTATGGTGACGGTTGTGTGGCTTGCTGAATGGAACCAGATGTGAGATTTCATTTCAATGTAGACTGGAAGAAAAATCAAAATGAAAAAAACAGCAATTGCAAGAAATATTTGATATTTCCAATGAAAAGTTTTCTACATTTGTCTCAAGTATTTTTTTTATAGTAAGATAACTATTAAAATCCTTGGTCTCATATATACTCGCCCTTATTAAGTTTTTTCTCCACATTGATTTATTCTAAAAATGCAGCACAACTTAAATTTGAGTAGCTCAATGGTAGTAGGTTGAGTGTTATTTCAGAATAATATTTTTTTTTTCAAAACGAATCAGTAATCTGTAATGATCTGTAAACGATATTCTGCCAATCAAAGAACACCTAGATCGTTTGGTGGACAATTTTAATCTACATTAAGTTTATATAAAACCAACACCAATAAACACAGATCCATGATGGTTTCAGGCACAGTTCATAAAATGGTAACATAATTCAGGAAGAAAAACAACTTATAGTTAAATAACTTGATTCATAGACTATGTGTGAACAAACTATTGTACCGTCAGTAGTTAGTATCAGAGATATATATCTCAGCCTTCGGAGGCAACGATAGACGGGCGACGGACCTACCTAGGCATCCCCGGTGGTAATATGTCTCTGTTAGTATTATAGTCCAAGACACAAACAACTTGAACTGTCAACATTTACTAGCATTTAAAAATGAGATCTTCTACTGCTTATATTATCAAGGACTTATACAGTCTTACTATATAAATATTAATAAGAAGATGTGGTGCCAATGAGACAACTATCCATCCAAGTCACAATGTGTAAAAATTAAACAATTATAGGTCAAAATACAGCCTTCAACACGGAGCCTTGGCTCACTCCGAACAGTAAGCTATAAAGGGCCCCAAAAAGACTAGTGTAAAACAATTCAAACAGGAAAACCAACGATTTAATCTATATAAAAAGTGAGAACCGAGAAACACTTATGAACCACATAAATAAAGTAACGTACGCAGATAAATTTAGATATAAACCCTTGGTATTATCAAGACTATAGATAATAAAGAGCACATCGTGTATTATGTAGTTGTAGCCTTAACTGTCTACATAGAGGTTCTAGTGAGTAACAAGTTACTTTCATAGACATTTCTTAAAATATCTATGCCTAGGCTGGGATTAGTGTACTATGTCCCAGGCCGGTGTAATAGAAAGGGTTGAAACTTAACTATAAAATATTAGCTGTTTACAAGGATTTGTATAGTGAGACGCATAGATGATAGAATTTCTAGTGAAAATCGACGGCGTGTCAATCAAGTACGTGTAGATGTCACCAAAGATCAGGTCTTGGGTTAGTGTTCCATTTATCGCTTAAACTATGGGTCTGGACGTTTTTATTGTGTCGGAAGCATAGTTTAACTTTGTCTGGTATTTTTCCTTAGCTTCAAGCGACCGTGAATCGTAATGCGGTGAGAAAACAACAGTTTTTGAAACTTATCGACAATGCGATCAGCCATTTTACGATAAGTGGTTATAAACAATCACTTTTTGGACCTTCCGCTGTGCGCGGAAATTCCTATACAAATCCTAACCTGAATAATTTTCGATCTCTACAACTTGCGATGGTCTGAATTCCTAATAAACGAGGGTCGTATTGGGGGTACCTTCATGACGAATAACGGTAAAAAAAACATGCCAAATGACGTTAGCGGTAATTTTTTGTGCATGACGATAACATGTACATTTTCTTTATAACGATATAAAAATCAAATGATTTTGACGAATCACATTAATTTTTTTCCAGAAATAACGGTAACGGATAATTATTTGAGACCTCTGACGAATGACGATAAGGATATTTTGATGAATCACGATAAAGTTTTAACCAATTTGACGTTAACGGTAGCCGAAAATGACCGTTTGACACCTGACGGTAAAGGGCATTCCTACCCTCATAAACTGTGCCCCGGCTGTTGTTTCGCTCTTATCTACACAGAGCGTCAATCAGCGGATGCCCAGTTTAAATTCCTAACACACTAAAAACTCTTCACGAATCCTGGATTTTGATTGGTGCCCTGTACAAGAGGTGACCAATCAGCAGTAAGCTCAATTTTATCGAGATGGGTAAGTCCAGAGCTAATTCCGAATGATTGATTGGCGATTTTTCATTGTCTATGCATTCAGACGTTAACGTAGTAATCGTTGATCAGCGGAATATAACGACTGAATTATTCGGGTTATACAAAACCTTGCTGTTTAAAATCATTTATTATCTGCTAAAATTTGACTACCCACACCTATAATTCTTGCTAGAAGCGGTTGTCTGAATTCTTATTTTTCACGTTAGAATGAAATGATCAATTGGCTCATCTGATTTGTTACACATTATACAACTTGAGCTGACAGTTTTCTTGGAAAATTAGCTTTATGATCAGTGATCTCCCTTGTTAACAGATATTTCATATTATTAATCTGACATCTCATTAATGATATAACAATTACAACAATAACAAAACATACTTGAAAATAAAATTCAAAGACACTGTCATATGGAAATATATTTATAAAGTTTTTTAAACCCGCTATTTGCGATGTTATGTCTAAAATAAGACTTTTATCATGCATAATCAGTCTTTCAATATATATTAAGATTATTTCCGTAAAATTTGGTATAGAATTGGTGCATTGTTATGGACGTGTGGTTCCTAACTGTTTGGTATCACATCCGAAATATCAATGCACCAAATTATTTGGAGTTAATGCCCTGATTACGGGTCAAGTGCTAAAATAAACTGGAAGATCTATATAAGAAAAGAACACATTTATGCCTACGGTAAATATATTTCAATTTCACAATGACGGGGAATCCTTCAATGAATTTTACTCCTCAAATCTAATCTGTAGAATTTAAATTGTTTGTTATTGTTAAGCTTATGTAAATGCATATTCAGGACGAAAGCAAATCATTGATACATCCATTAGTGAAAACTGCCAGTTAGATGGCTTCAAGGGCAGCCTGTCTGTTCAATTGTCCGATCCAACTTCTTTATTCTTTGTTTGAATCACTTCAAACTTTGTAGAATATTTTGATCATAATATGCAAAAAACACCATGTGAAGGATCTTTTTTTATTCTGTTGAGTCTGGGATATAATATATTGACGTTTGCATACTTTTCCAAGGTTGAGTGTATCCAAAACTACCGTGTTCCCTTTAAACATTATAAATTTTGACCCGTTTTCAACCTTGTCATCGTATCTCTTACATAGTTTTATCGTATCATCACCAAACTAAGTACATTGTTAGATCGTTCCTGTACATTGATTTTTTTTAGAGTTATTCCTCTTTCAACCTAAAATTTTGGGCCCTGTTCAGCACCAACCCTGTCATCGCAACTCCTCCTACACGTTTTAAATTATCTACACGAAAAAGCTACTCTTTTACGACTTAAGCTAAACTTTGTAGGTCTCTCTTGGTCACATAGGCTAGCTTCTCACGTTTCAAGGTATTTATATATCCTTGGCTTTCAGATTTTAGTTTGTTTTGAGCGTTCCTGATGAAGGTTAATGAAAAAAAGCGCTCCAGACACATCAAATTTATAACGATTTATTTTAATCGTCTGCACATAAAATTTATACATTGATTTGTCAGATTCTGATATACAAATGTGCATATCGGTATAGGACATTCTGTCATATTGTGTTCTTGTTCGTTAAGAAATTGTTACCCATTTCAACTTGAAATATCTGCTACTGGACGTTAAGCAAACATCAATCAATCAACACCAATTTGTATTGAACTTGCATGAAACATCTGCAACTGGAGGTTAATATTACACCAATCAATCAATCAATCAACACCAATTCGTATTGAACATGCATAAAACATCTGCCACTGAACATTAAGCAAACAACAATCGATCAATCAACACAATCTTAGTTCAGGATAACGAAGAGATGACGAAACAGTTCAAGAAATCAAATATTAATCAAACAAAAGAAAGAAAGGATCAGAATAGGTACATGTATGTATAAAAACGACAAATGTATAACTTAAACCTGTCACCACTCAGTTAGCAAACTGGTGACAAACAATTATTACCCCCTTCAAGTAAAACTCTTCAATGTCTGACAAGGCTATTAAGTATAAGTTTACAATTGAAATTTTGTAAATCGTAATAAAGAAAAAGTACCATAATAACAGAGTTATCATATTTAATGTTATATTTTCTTAAAGATTTGTATATGACAGCAGCAGGTTGTTGGAATTTAGTGTACAACAGTTTACAATGTGGTCATGCGAACACATTCCTTACGTACTAACCCCAGTTTATGTTTTTATTGGTTCTATATATTCACATGACTGAACTGAAACTCCATAAACATGTATTGTACTAAGAACAGGGAAGTAAAAGAAATAAATTACTAACAAATTCGAATGATCTTTAGAAAAGATTATCACTTAAAATGTAGTCACTTATAGGAAAAGGGATGTATTCATTTAATACGAATAATTAGAGAATACCACACATACATGTGTCATAAAATATAATTCTAAAAATCGATAACCCCTAACGGATAATCATTTTTTTTTTTTTTTTGTAAAAAAACAAATATCTTATGGGAGCGGTTCATCTTTTTGAGAAAGTGGTAATTAATCGTAGTTTTATCTTTTTTATCAAGTTGTATTTTTGTAGTTATTGTTATTTGTTTATACATTTTCTAGTAATCTTTGACGACGGAAATAGATGACAGAATACAACCATCAATCTTGTCCCTTATCTTGGTTGATAATTTCTAGCAATTAGCACAAAGCATGTAAACAGCACAACTGTCTATGACCAACGCATATTTTCCAACAATATTGATAAAGTGTCAATATTTAATTTTGTTTGTTGTATGTATAGAATAATCTTAATTAAACTCTCAGTCAAAGTATGATTTTCATCGAAAACACGGCTTTATTTAGGAAAGTTTTTGAAACAACACATGAAATGTCTGTAAGAATAGCGTGAAACAGACGTATTTACTTGATGGTTTTAATGATAAACAAGTAGTACTTATCGAAGTGATTTTTATACAATCTACAGTCCTTCCTAGGTTATCAGAAAACAACAATCTGTTCGATTTTTCAAGTTCAAAATGATCTCCCCGAGCTACACTAAAATTGTATCATCCATGGATGGGCATGTTACACACGAAAGCATGATTATAATCTTATAGATAAGAAAAGACGAAAGCATTAATTAATTAAAACATTTGGGTTTTTTATTGTTACTGTCTCAACAGTATATGCATATATAACTTCTCTTTTTTATTCATTTTACGTGTTAATGACAGTATCAGTGATTCTCGTTGATTGCTGTCTGTTTTGTCTGGCAGGCCTTTCTTCGTTTGAACTCTTTCACATTTGTGCTTAATTTTTTTATGGCTGTAATGTGGCCTATAATTGCTTGAATCTACTTTATTTGGACTCTTTTGGATAGCTGTCTCTTTCGCAACCATACCACATCTCCTTTTTTTTATTTTAATATCAAGTTTAACTTCCGAGTTCAGTTCTCATATATTTAGGGGCCTACAATAACATTACTTGGTGTAATAACGCATCAAGGAGGGTATAAAAGATCCAACTAAAAAGTATTTAGGTCAATCAGTTTCCGAGACGGAGTCATACTTTACTTGAATACTTAACAATTCAGTTATGTAATATACAGAGCACGGTGTTGTTACTCTTTCAAAGCACCCAATATCATATCATGTTTTTCGTCCTTTGTTGGTTAATTGAATTGGATGTTTGTCCATTATCATAATCAATTGTTTTAATTTTTTTTTTATTGTATGGATTTCAGTTTCTAATTTTCCATTTTATTAGAGCAGATACGCTGATTTCTATAACAGGTGGTTTACCTTAGACCGATGGTTTTCCCGTTTTAATGGTTTTACACTAGTCATGTTTGAGGCCCTTTATAGCTTGCTGTTCGGTGTAAGCCAAGGCTCCGTGTTGAAGGCCGTACTTTGACCTATTATGGTTTACTTTTACAAATTTTGACTTGGATGGAGAGTTGTCTCATTGGTACTCATACCAAATCTTCTTATATCTATGATATATTATGGCTGACAGTCAGATATTTGGGTTATAATTATATACACCAGTAATAAACTTCAACCGCATCAAGGACGTATTTACGTCCTTGACCACATGAATAAATTACTTCAAAATTACGCATTTCAAACATAAATGACCACAGAAAGGAATCAATCAGGTAGAACAATAGAACAAATTCTTCATGATTTCATTTCGCAATACAGCCAATTTAAAAAAATCTTTTAGTCTTTACTTAGATTCAAAGTACTACAGCTGCATGTGTTTACGCTCGGTTTATTACGATATCATGACGTATTTCTGAACATTGCTCTAATTATAGATGCTTAAAGGTGACATTAAACTGCAACTTTAATCCGTTTTGACAAGTTTTGAGTATAAATCCAAAAATGACCAAGAAGGCATTTGTAACCAAAACCAACATTATTCTACTGAAAGTAAATCATTGTTTTTTTTCAAGATATACATTAATTCAATTTGGTTACCGCCGGGTAATTATTCCCTTATGCAAAATGTTAAATTTGGTATCTTGTATCAAAGTAGCCGTCAAAAGCAGTGCGTACACACTGAAAAACATTTTAATTTTATAGATATACTAGTATTATAAATTGTTAACAAATCATATAAAGTATCGTCCTCTTTTTCTCGATTGTGTTTTACTTTGGGAGATTGTTAGTGTTTTGGTGATATTGTGTTGTTTAGGGTGCAATCAACAGTTTTTTTCTATGACGTCGTATTTTAAGGGACCATGTCTAAGTGACCCTTAGTGGTGGAATGGTTAATAAAGATACTTGTATGAAACTAGATATCACTGGAATCAGAATTTTCTCTAGTTTATATTGAAATAAAAATATAGTGTACTTTTAATATAGTAAAAAAGTTCTATCCAGAGAAAATGGGGAAAAAGTTGCCTAATCTGAACATAAAAAACCTGAAATCAGGTCATGTACATACCCATGTAAACATGATACAGGCACATTTCCCATAATCAAAACTGTATGAAATTCATAGGTTTTTACCTGGCCTTTAATAAAAATCTTGTTTCAGGGTACGGTTTCCTGCTTCGAAAAGAGCTACAGTGGCTGCAAATAAGTTTTCAATTTTCACTGCCAAAAAAAACAGGATGTTTACAGTGTTGTCTCCCCTCAAAACATGTATATTTAATCTAATTTTTAAAATTATTTTAATCATTCAACCTGTTTAAATTGAAAGCTAATTAACTAATTTTTACAATCAAATACAAAAAACATGATACTTTTTCACCAATTATATGAATAAAAATGGATTTCCCTCCATGGTTATTTTTAGTCGGGGAATAACCCCATGTTTTTTATACGAAACTGTTTATAGCACCCTTAACTGTGAGAGATTGTTAGTGTTTAGGTGAAATTGTGTTGTTTCACTGTGGGAGATTGTTAGTGATTTGGGGATATTGTGTTGTTTTACTGTGGGAGATTGTTAGTATTTTTTCGTTATATTGTGTTGTTTTACTGTGGGAGATTGTTAGTTTTTTTGGTGATATTGTGGTGTTTTACTGCGGGAGATTGTTATTTTTTTGGTGATATTGTGTTGTTTTACTATGAAATATTGTAAGTGTTTTGGTGATATTGTGTTGTTTTACTGTGGGAGATTGTTAGTGTTTTTTGTGATATTGTGTTGTTTTACTTTGGGAGATTCTTAGTGTTTTTGTGATATTGTGGTGTTTTACTGTGGGAGATTGTTAGTGTTTTGGTGATATTGCACACAAGTTTGTTATTGATATTTACTGTAACATAGTCAGATGATTTTCCTCTTTGGACTTGAAGTTTGTTGTTGTTTAATGAAATTTGTTTTGGTGAAGCTGACACCAACCTTTTAATCACCTTGTATGGATAGATGAGAAGGAGGGCATGACGTTGTTCTTGTGGTGCCTCTAGTTATAATTCCTTTCTCATCCTTTCTCTCTTTTAGAGTTTTTTGATGAATCTGATAGCTCTGTTTTGAATTTATTCCAATTTGTTGTTGTTCACTTTTAGACATAAATTCTAGTTAGTGACCCCATATTTTACAACAGATTTGAATAGTTATATATGTGATTTTCTTGCTAACACAACATTGTGTGGTTTTCTTGCAAACACAATGGTGACGGTTGTGTGGCTTGCTGAATGGAACCAGATGTGAGATTTCATTTCAATGTAGACTGGAAGAAAAATCAAAATGAAAAAAACAGCAATTGCAAGAAATATTTGATATTTCCAATGAAAAATTTTCTACATTTGTCTCAAGTATTTTTTTTATAGTAAGATAACTATTAAAAACCTTGGTCTCATATATACTCGCCCTTATTAAGTTTTTTCTCCACATTGATTTATTCTAAAAATGCAGCACAACTTAAATTTGAGTAGCTCAATGGTAGTAGGTTGAGTGTTATTTCAGAATAATATTTTTTTTCAAAACGAATCAGTAATCTGTAATGATCTGTAAACGATATTCTGCCAATCAAAGAACACCTAGATCGTTTGGTGGACAATTTTAATCTACATTAAGTTTATATAAAACCAACACCAATAAACACAGATCCATGATGGTTTCAGGCACAGTTCATAAAATGGTAACATAATTCAGGAAGAAAAACAACTTACAGTTAAATAACTTGATTCATAGACTATGTGTGAACAAACTATTATACCGTCAGTAGTTAGTATCAGAGATATATATCTCAGCCTTCGGAGGCAACGATAGACGTTTGACGGACCTACCTAGGCATACCCGGTGGTAATATGTCTCTGTTAGTATTATAGTCCAAGACACAAACAACTTGAACTGTCAACATTTACTAGCATTTAAAAATAAGATCTTCTGCTGCTTATATTATCAAGGATTTATACAGTCTTACTATATAAATATTAATAAGAAGATGTGGTGCCAATGAGACAACTATCCATCCAAGTCACAATGTGTAAAAAGTAAACAATTATAGGTCAAAATACAGCCTTCAACACGGAGCCTTGGCTCACTCCGAACAGCAAGCTATAAAGGGCCCCAAAAAGACTAGTGTAAAACAATTCAAACAGGAAAACCAACGATTTAATCTATATAAAAAGTGAGAACCGAGAAACACTTATGAACCACATAAATAAAGTAACGTACGCAGATAAATTTAGATATAAACCCTTGGTATTATCAAGACTATAGATAATAAAGAGCACATCGTGTATTATGTAGTTGTAGCCTTAACTGTCTACATAGAGGTTCTAGTGAGTTACAAGTTACTTTCATAGACATTTCTTAAAATATCTATGCCTAGGCTGGGATTAGTGTACTATGTCCCAGGCCGGTGTAATAGAAAGGGTTGAAACTTAACTATAAAATATTAGCTGTTTACAAGGATTTGTATAGTGAGACGCATAGATGATAGAATTTCTAGTGAAAATCGACGGCGTGTCAATCAAGTACGTGTAGATGTCACCAAAGATCAGGTCTTGGGTTAGTGTTCCATTTATCGCTTAAACTATGGGTCTGGACGTTTTTATTGTGTCGGAAGCATAGTTTAACTTTGTCTGGTATTTTTCCTTAGCTTCAAGCGACCGTGAATCGTAATGCGGTGAGAAAACAACAGTTTTTGAAACTTATCGACAATGCGATCAGCCATTTTACGATAAGTGGTTATAAACAACCACTTTTTGGACCTTCCGCTGTGCGCGGAAATTCCTATACAAATCCTAACTTGAATAATTTTCGATCTCTACTACTTGCGATGGTCTGAATTCCTAATAAACGAGGGTCGTATTGGGGGTACCTTCATGACGAATAACGGTAAAAAAAAAACATGCCAAATGACGTTAGCGGTAATTTTTTGTGCATGACGATAACATGTACATTTTCTTTATAACGATCAAAAAATCAAATAATTTTGACGAATCACATTAATTTTTTTCCAGAAATAACGGTAACGGATAATTATTTGAGACCTCTGACGAATGACGATAAGGATATTTTGATGAATCACGATAAAGTTTTAACCAATTTGACGTTAACGGTAGCCAAAAATGACCGTTTGACACCTGACGGTAAAGGGCATTCCTACCCTCATAAACTGTGCCCCGGCTGTTGTTTCGCTCTTATCTACACAGAGCGTCAATCAGCGGATGACCAGTTTAAATTCCTAACACACTAAAAACTCTTCACGAATCCTGGATTTTGATTGGTGCCCTGCACAAGAGGTGACCAATCAGCAGTAAGCTCAATTTTATCGAGATGGGTAAGTCCAGAGCTAATTCCGAATGATTGATTGGCGATTTTTCATTGTCTATGTATTCAGACGTTAACGTAGTAATCGTAGATCAGCGGAATATAACGACTGAATTATTCGGGTTATACAAAACCTTGCTGTTTAAAATCATTTATTATCTGCTAAAATTTGACTACCCACACCTATAATTCTTGCTATAAGCGGTTGTCTGAATTCTTATTTTTCACGTTAGAATGAAATGATCAATTGGCTCATCTGATTTGTTACACAATTATACAACTTGAGCTGACAGTTTTCTTGGAAAATTAGCTTTATGATCAGTGATCTCCCTTGTTAACAGATATTTCATATTATTAATCTGACATCTCATTAATGATATAACAATTACAACAATAACAAAACATACTTGAAAATAAAATTCAAAGACACTGTCATATGGAAATATATTTATAAAGTTTTTAAACCCGCTATTTGCAATGTTATGTCTAAAATAAGACTTTTATCATGCATAATCAGTCTTTCAATATATATTAAGATTATTTCCGTAAAATTTGGTATAGAATTGGTGCATTGTTATGGACGTGTGGTTCCTAACTGTTTGGTATCACATCCGAAATATCAATGCACCAAATTATTTGGAGTTAATGCCCTGTTTACGGGTCAAGTGCTAAAATAAACTGGAAGATCTATATAAGAAAAGAACACATTTATGCCTACGGTAAAGATATTTCAATTTCACAATGACGGGGAATCCTTCAATGAATTTTACTCCTCAAATCTAATCTGTAGAATTTAAATTGTTTGTTATTGTTAAGCTTATGTAAATGCATATTCAGGACGAAAGCAAATCATTGATACATCCATTAGTGAAAACTGCCAGTTAGATGGCTTCAAGGGCAGCCTGTCTGTTCAATTGTCCGATCCAACTTCTTTATTCTTTGTTTGAATCACTTCAAACTTTGTAGAATATTTTGATCATAATATGCAAAAATCACCATGTGAAGGATCTTTTTTTATTCTGTTGAGTCTGGGATATAATATATTGACGTTGGCATACTTTTCCAAGGTTGAGTGTATCCAAAACTACCGTGTTCCCTTTAAACATTAGAAATTTTGACCCGTTTTCAACCTTGTCATCGTATCTCTTACATAGTTTTATCGTATCATCACCAAACTAAGTACATTGTTAGATCGTTCCTGTACATTGATTTTTTTAGAGTTATTCCTCTTTCAACCTAAACTTTTGGGCCCTGTTCAGCACCGACCCTGTTATCGCAACTCCTCCTACACGTTTTAATTTATCTACACGAAAAAGTTACTCTTTTACGACTTTAGCTAAACTTTGTAGGTCTCTCTTGGTCACATAGGCTAGCTTCTCACGTTTCAAGATATTTATATATCCTTGGCTTTCAGATTTTAGTTTGTTTTGAGCGTTCCTGATGAAGGTTAATAAAAAAAGCGCTCCAGACACATCAAATTTATAAAGATTTATTTTAATCGTCTGCACATAAAATTTATACATTGATTTGTCAGATTCTGATATACAAATGTGCATATCGGTATAGGACATTCTGTCATATTGTGTTCTTGTTCGTTAAGAAATTGTTACCCATTTCAACTTGAAATATCTGCTACTGGACGTTAAGCAAACATCAATCAATCAACACCAATTTGTATTGAACTTGCATGAAACATCTGCAACTGGAGGTTAAGATTACACCAATCAATCAATCAATCAACACCAATTCGTATTGAACATGCATGAAACATCTGCCACTGAACATTAAGCAAACAACAATCGATCAATCAACACAATCTTAGTTCAGGATAACGAAGAGATGACGAAACAGTTCAAGAAATCAAATATTAATCAAACAAAAGAAAGAAAGGATCAGAATAGGTACATGTATGTATAAAAACGACAAATGTATAACTTAAACCTGTCACCACTCAGTTAGCAAACTGGTGACAAACAATTATTACCCCCTTCAAGTAAAACTCTTCAATGTCTGACAAGGCTATTAAGTATAAGTTTACAATTGAAATTTTGTAAATCGTAATAAAGAAAAAGTACCATAATAACAGAGTTATCATATTTAATGTTATATTTTCTTAAAGATTTGTATATGACAGCAGCAGGTTGTTGGAATTTAGTGTACAACAGTTTACAATGTTGTCATGCGAACACATTCCTTACGTACTAACCCCAGTTTATGTTTTTATTGGTTCTATATTTACATGACTGAACTGAAACTCCATAAACATGTATTGTACTAAGAACAGGGAAGTTAAAGAAATAAATTACTAACAAATTCGAATGATCTTTAGAAAAGATTATCACTTAAAATGTAGTCACTTATAGGAAAATTCAAAGGGATGTATACATTTAATACGAATAATTAGAGAATACCACACATACATGTGTCATAAAATATAATTCTAAAAATCGATACCCCTAACGGATAATCATTTTTTTTTTTTTTTTGTAAAAAAACAAATATCTTATGGGAGCGGTTCATCTTTTTGAGAAAGTGGTAATTAATCGTAGTTTTATCTTTTTTATCAAGTTGTACTTTTGTAGTTATTGTTGTTTGTTTATACATTTTCTAGTAATCTTTGACGACGGAAATGGATGACAGAATACAACCACCAATCTTGTCCCTTATCTTGGTTGATAATTTCTAGCAATTAGCACAAAGCATGTAAACAGCACAACTGTCTATGACCAACGCATATTTTCCAACAATATTGATAAAGTGTCAATATTTAATTTTGTTTGTTGTATGTATAGAATAATCTTAATTAAACTCTCAGTCAAAGTATGATTTTCATCGAAAACACGGCTTTATTTAGGAAAGTTTTTGAAACAACACATGAAATGTCTGTAAGAATAGCGTGAAACAGACGTATTTACTTGATGGTTTTAATGATAAACAAGTAGTACTTATCGAAGTGATTTTTATACAATCTACAGTCCTTCCTAGGTTATCAGAAAACAACAATCTGTTCGATTTTTCAAGTTCAAAATGATCTCCCCGAGCTACACTAAAATTGTATCATCCATGGATGGGCATGTTACACACGAAAGCATGATTATAATCTTATAGATAAGAAAAGACGAAAGCATTAATTAATTAAAACATTTGGGTTTTTTATTGTTACTGTCTCAACAGTATATGCATATATAACTTCTCTTTTTTATTCATTTTACGTGTTAATGACAGTATCAGTGATTCTCGTTGATTGCTGTCTGTTTTGTCTGGCAGGCCTTTCTTCGTTTGAACTCTTTCACATTTGTGCTTAATTTTTTTATGGCTGTAATGTGGCCTATAATTGCTTGAATCTACTTTATTTGGACTCTTTTGGATAGCTGTCTCTTTCGCAACCATACCACATCTCCTTTTTTTTATTTTAATATCAAGTTTAACTTCCGAGTTCAGTTCTCATATATTTAGGGGCCTACAATAACATTACTTGGTGTAATAACGCATCAAGGAGGGTATAAAAGATCCAACTAAAAAGTATTTAGGTCAATCAGTTTCCGAGACGGAGTCATACTTTACTTGAATACTTAACAATTCAGTTATGTAATATACAGAGCACGGTGTTGTTACTCTTTCAAAGCACCCAATATCATATCATGTTTTTCGTCCTTTGTTGGTTAATTGAATTGGATGTTTGTCCATTATCATAATCAATTGTTTTAATTTTTTTTTTATTGTATGGATTTCAGTTTCTAATTTTCCATTTTATTAGAGCAGATACGCTGATTTCTATAACAGGTGGTTTACCTTAGACCGATGGTTTTCCCGTTTTAATGGTTTTACACTAGTCATGTTTGAGGCCCTTTATAGCTTGCTGTTCGGTGTAAGCCAAGGCTCCGTGTTGAAGGCCGTACTTTGACCTATTATGGTTTACTTTTACAAATTTTGACTTGGATGGAGAGTTGTCTCATTGGTACTCATACCAAATCTTCTTATATCTATGATATATTATGGCTGACAGTCAGATATTTGGGTTATAATTATATACACCAGTAATAAACTTCAACCGCATCAAGGACGTATTTACGTCCTTGACCACATGAATAAATTACTTCAAAATTACGCATTTCAAACATAAATGACCACAGAAAGGAATCAATCAGGTAGAACAATAGAACAAATTCTTCATGATTTCATTTCGCAATACAGCCAATTTAAAAAAATCTTTTAGTCTTTACTTAGATTCAAAGTACTACAGCTGCATGTGTTTACGCTCGGTTTATTACGATATCATGACGTATTTCTGAACATTGCTCTAATTATAGATGCTTAAAGGTGACATTAAACTGCAACTTTAATCCGTTTTGACAAGTTTTGAGTATAAATCCAAAAATGACCAAGAAGGCATTTGTAACCAAAACCAACATTATTCTACTGAAAGTAAATCATTGTTTTTTTTCAAGATATACATTAATTCAATTTGGTTACCGCCGGGTAATTATTCCCTTATGCAAAATGTTAAATTTGGTATCTTGTATCAAAGTAGCCGTCAAAAGCAGTGCGTACACACTGAAAAACATTTTAATTTTATAGATATACTAGTATTATAAATTGTTAACAAATCATATAAAGTATCGTCCTCTTTTTCTCGATTGTGTTTTACTTTGGGAGATTGTTAGTGTTTTGGTGATATTGTGTTGTTTAGGGTGCAATCAACAGTTTTTTTCTATGACGTCGTATTTTAAGGGACCATGTCTAAGTGACCCTTAGTGGTGGAATGGTTAATAAAGATACTTGTATGAAACTAGATATCACTGGAATCAGAATTTTCTCTAGTTTATATTGAAATAAAAATATAGTGTACTTTTAATATAGTAAAAAAGTTCTATCCAGAGAAAATGGGGAAAAAGTTGCCTAATCTGAACATAAAAAACCTGAAATCAGGTCATGTACATACCCATGTAAACATGATACAGGCACATTTCCCATAATCAAAACTGTATGAAATTCATAGGTTTTTACCTGGCCTTTAATAAAAATCTTGTTTCAGGGTACGGTTTCCTGCTTCGAAAAGAGCTACAGTGGCTGCAAATAAGTTTTCAATTTTCACTGCCAAAAAAAACAGGATGTTTACAGTGTTGTCTCCCCTCAAAACATGTATATTTAATCTAATTTTTAAAATTATTTTAATCATTCAACCTGTTTAAATTGAAAGCTAATTAACTAATTTTTACAATCAAATACAAAAAACATGATACTTTTTCACCAATTATATGAATAAAAATGGATTTCCCTCCATGGTTATTTTTAGTCGGGGAATAACCCCATGTTTTTTATACGAAACTGTTTATAGCACCCTTAACTGTGAGAGATTGTTAGTGTTTAGGTGATATTGTGTTGTTTCACTGTGGGAGATTGTTAGTGATTTGGGGATATTGTGTTGTTTTACTGTGGGAGATTGTTAGTATTTTTTCGTTATATTGTGTTGTTTTACTGTGGGAGATTGTTAGTTTTTTGGTGATATTGTGGTGTTTTACTGCGGGAGATTGTTAGTTTTTTGGTGATATTGTGTTGTTTTACTATGAAATATTGTAAGTGTTTTGGTGATATTGTGTTGTTTTACTGTGGGAGATTGTTAGTGTTTTTTGTGATATTGTGTTGTTTTACTTTGGGAGATTCTTAGTGTTTTTGTGATATTGTGGTGTTTTACTGTGGGAGATTGTTAGTGTTTTGGTGATATTGCACACAAGTTTGTTATTGATATTTACTGTAACATAGTCAGATGATTTTCCTCTTTGGACTTGAAGTTTGTTGTTGTTTAATGAAATTTGTTTTGGTGAAGCTGACACCAACCTTTTAATCACCTTGTATGGATAGATGAGAAGGAGGGCATGACGTTGTTCTTGTGGTGCCTCTAGTTATAATTCCTTTCTCATCCTTTCTCTCTTTTAGAGTTTTTTGATGAATCTGATAGCTCTGTTTTGAATTTATTCCAATTTGTTGTTGTTCACTTTTAGACATAAATTCTAGTTAGTGACCCCATATTTTACAACAGATTTGAATAGTTATATATGTGATTTTCTTGCTAACACAACATTGTGTGGTTTTCTTGCAAACACAATGGTGACGGTTGTGTGGCTTGCTGAATGGAACCAGATGTGAGATTTCATTTCAATGTAGACTGGAAGAAAAATCAAAATGAAAAAAACAGCAATTGCAAGAAATATTTGATATTTCCAATGAAAAATTTTCTACATTTGTCTCAAGTATTTTTTTTATAGTAAGATAACTATTAAAAACCTTGGTCTCATATATACTCGCCCTTATTAAGTTTTTTCTCCACATTGATTTATTCTAAAAATGCAGCACAACTTAAATTTGAGTAGCTCAATGGTAGTAGGTTGAGTGTTATTTCAGAATAATATTTTTTTTCAAAACGAATCAGTAATCTGTAATGATCTGTAAACGATATTCTGCCAATCAAAGAACACCTAGATCGTTTGGTGAACAATTTTAATCTACATTAAGTTTATATAAAACCAACACCAATAAACACAGATCCATGATGGTTTCAGGCACAGTTCATAAAATGGTAACATAATTCAGGAAGAAAAACAACTTATAGTTAAATAACTTGATTCATAGACTATGTGTGAACAAACTATTATACCGTCAGTAGTTAGTATCAGAGATATATATCTCAGCCTTGGGAGGCAACGATAGACGTTTGACGGACCTACCTAGGCATCCCCGGTGGTAATATGTCTCTGTTAGTATTATAGTCCAAGACACAAACAACTTGAACTGTCAACATTTACTAGCATTTAAAAATGAGATCTTCTGCTGCTTATACTATCAAGGATTTATACAGTCTTACTATATAAATATTAATAAGAAGATGTGGTGCCAATGAGACAACTATCCATCCAAGTCACAATGTGTAAAAAGTAAACAATTATAGGTCAAAATACAGCCTTCAACACGGAGCCTTGGCTCACTCCGAACAGCAAGCTATAAAGGGCCCCAAAAAGACTAGTGTAAAACAATTCAAACAGGAAAACCAACGATTTAATCCATATAAAAAGTGAGAACCGAGAAACACTTATGAACCACATAAATAAAGTAACGGACGCAGATAAATTTAGATATAAACCCTTGGTATTATCAAGACTATAGATATAATAAAGAGCACATCGTGTATTATGTAGTTGTAGCCTTAACTGTCTACATAGAGGTTCTAGTGAGTTACAAGTTACTTTCATAGACATTTCTTAAAATATCTATGCCTAGGCCATACCCAACTATATCAGTCCTATTCAGGACCGATAACTCTGTCGATAAATATTGTCGGGTATACAATGTTGTTGAAATCAGAGCAATATGTATTATATGTCTCTGTTGAAATGTATACAATAACAAATTTTTTTACACAAGTTTAACTTTATATCGATTTATTGAATGCCTGGATTTTGCTTAAAATATTGAATTAAAAAAATAAATAATAAAATCATATTCAATGAAATCTCGTTTAATTTTTTACGAAATAATACAAAATCCATTTAAATTAAAATTTGAATCAAAATATTTCTTTAAAATAATTATAGAAACATAAATATTAGTTTGATTATCTTTTAAAGCAAAATTTTTTTTTTTAAAAGATTTTTTTTTATAATATTCATATTTTCTTAAAGTTTATTATGATACATACTTCTTCTGGTTTGACACGGGGAAGAGAAGATATTTATTTGTACAGTTATGAAAACTTTTGTATATCACAAAATGTAAACTCTGGTAATACATGTATACACAGGATGTTTAATGTCACATGGTTGCTTTTGGTTTGCACGTCTACCTGACAATATATTGTTATGTAACATTACATCCAAAGTCAGAGTTCACCTGTTCGTCAAGTGATGGGATTTTGAAGGTATGGAATATTTATCTATAATAATTGTTGGGATTTTTTTCTCTCTTGGGACGTAAATATTTTTTTGTTCTAAAAGGAATGTATAAATATATTTCTAAAGAAAGATAAATTATACAGAAAACAGCAAAAAAACCTTTTAAAAAAAGAAGAGAAAAAATTTTATTATAAATTTTATTGTTAACTATTTTCTGGTAACAGTATATCCTGGATATCTGTCAAAATAAAATGTTCCCGTGTCACACTTAAAATAATATTTTTTTAATCAATAAATTTTGAAATCAATCATATCGAAATATCACCAAAGAAAATAACAGAAACATCAGAGATTCAACATGAAAATTAAATTAAATCAAGGAAAGTCTTACTATACAAATCCTCGATTTGATGCAACGTTTCCATATACATCATCCGCCATTTTGAAAAATCCCGAAATATTCACTATTTTAAATCGATTTTTGACCGAAATTGCCCAGAAATTAAACTGTTTTAAATAGTATTTTTCGCCAGATATATGTTTGAATATACTTAATCGATTTGCAAAGTTTTATTTTTATTAACGGAATTTCTTTATTTGTTATACAAGTAGACATGGGTATCGGTACATTTATCATTGAGTCAACGGAGAAATAACGAGAAAAAGTACATGTTTTTACGATTCTCCAGTGACAGAATTTAATCAAAAATTAAACTGTTAGGACCAACATTGTTTGATAGAAATATGTTTGAATATCAAGGATTGATTTGCAAAAGTTAGAAAACGGGTCAGGTTCATGAGAAAACTAAACTTTATTGAAGCACCTATGCATTTTATATGGGGCAATATAATACAAAATGGCGGCTAGTATACGTCACAAAAGTCACGTGATGTCTGACTTAGTTGGATATGTGGGATTAGCGTACTATGTCCCAGGCCGGTGTAATAGAAAGGGTTGAAACTTAACTATAAAATATTAGCTGTTTACAAGGATTTGTATAGTGAGACGCATAGATGATAGAATTTCTAGTGAAAATCGACGGCGTGTCAATCAAGTACGTGTAGATGTCACCAAAGATCAGGTCTTGGGTTAGTGTTCCATTTATCGCTTAAACTATGGGTCTGGACGTTTTTATTGTGTCGGAAGCATAGTTTAACTTTGTCTGGTATTTTTCCTTAGCTTCAAGCGACCGTGAATCGTAATGCGGTGAGAAAACAACAGTTTTTGAAACTTATCGACAATGCGATCAGCCATTTTACGATAAGTGGTTATAAACAATCACTTTTTGGACCTTCCGCTGTGCGCGGAAATTCCTATACAAATCCGAACCTGAATAATTTTCGATCTCTACTACTTGCGATGGTCTGAATTCCTAATAAACGAGGGTCGTATTGGGGGTACCTTCATGACGAATAACGGTAAAAAAAACATGCCAAATGACTTTAGCGGTAATTTTTTGTGCATGACGATAACATGTACATTTTCTTTATAACGATAAAAAAATCAAATAATTTTGACGAATCACATTAATTTTTTTCCAGAAATAACGGTAACGGATAATTATTTGAGACCTCTGACGAATGACGATAAGGATATTTTGATGAATCACGATAAAGTTTTAACCAATTTGACGTTAACGGTAGCCGAAAATGACCGTTTGACACCTGACGGTAAAGGGCATTCCTACCCTCATAAACTGTGCCCCGGCTGTTGTTTCGCTCTTATCTACACAGAGCGTCAATCAGCGGATGACCAGTTTAAATTCCTAACACACTAAAAACTCTTCACGAATCCTGGATTTTGATTGGTGCCCTGTACAAGAGGTGACCAATCAGCAGTAAGCTCAATTTTATCGAGATGGGTAAGTCCAGAGCTAATTCCGAATGATTGATTGGCGATTTTTCATTGTCTATGCATTCAGACGTTAACGTAGTAATCGTTGATCAGCGGAATATAACGACTGAATTATTCGGGTTATACAAAACCTTGCTGTTTAAAATCATTTATTATCTGCTAAAATTTGACTACCCACACCTATAATTCTTGCTAGAAGCGGTTGTCTGAATTCTTATTTTTCACGTTAGAATGAAATGATCAATTGGCTCATCTGATTTGTTACACATTATACAACTTGAGCTGACAGTTTTCTTGGAAAATTAGCTTTATGATCAGTGATCTCCCTTGTTAACAGATATTTCATATTATTAATCTGACATCTCATTAATGATATAACAATTACAACAATAACAAAACATACTTGAAAATAAAATTCAAAGACACTGTCATATGGAAATATATTTATAAAGTTTTTTAAACCCGCCATTTGCGATGTTATGTCTAAAATAAGACTTTTATCATGCATAATCAGTCTTTCAATATATATTAAGATTATTTCCGTAAAATTTGGTATAGAATTGGTGCATTGTTATGGACGTGTGGTTCCTAACTGTTTGGTATCACATCCGAAATATCAATGCACCAAATTATTTGGAGTTAATGCCCTGATTACGGGTCAAGTGCTAAAATAAACTGGAAGATCTATATAAGAAAAGAACACATTTATGCCTACGGTAAATATATTTCAATTTCACAATGACGGGGAATCCTTCAATGAATTTTACTCCTCAAATCTAATCTGTAGAATTTAAATTGTTTGTTATTGTTAAGCTTATGTAAATGCATATTCAGGACGAAAGCAAATCATTGATACATCCATTAGTGAAAACTGCCAGTTAGATGGCTTCAAGGGCAGCCTGTCTGTTCAATTGTCCGATCCAACTTCTTTATTCTTTGTTTGAATCACTTCAAACTTTGTAGAATATTTTGATCATAATATGCAAAAATCACCATGTGAAGGATCGTTTTTTATTCTGTTGAGTCTGGGATATAATATATTGACGTTTGCATACTTTTCCAAGGTTGAGTGTATCCAAAACTATCGTGTTCCCTTTAAACATTATAAATTTTGACCCGTTTTCAACCTTGTCATCGTATCTCTTACATAGTTTTATCGTATCATCACCAAACTAAGTACATTGTTAGATCGTCCCTGTACATTGATTTTTTAGAGTTATTCCTCTTTCAACCTAAAATTTTGGGCCCTGTTCAGCACCGACCCTGTCATCGCAACTCCTCCTACACGTTTTAATTTATCTACACGAAAAAGTTACTCTTTTACGACTTTAGCTAAACTTTGTAGGTCTCTCTTGGTCACATAGGCTAGCTTCTCACGTTTCAAGATATTTATATATCCTTGGCTTTCAGATTTTAGTTTGTTTTGAGCGTTCCTGATGAAGGTTAATAAAAAAAAGCGCTCCAGACACATCAAATTTATAACGATTTATTTTAATCGTCTGCACATAAAATTTATACATTGATTTGTCAGATTCTGATATACAAATGTGCATATCGGTATAGGACATTCTGTCATATTGTGTTCTTGTTCGTTAAGAAATTGTTACCCATTTCAACTTGAAATATCTGCTACTGGACGTTAAGCAAACATCAATCAATCAACACCAATTTGTATTGAACTTGCATGAAACATCTGCAACTGGAGGTTAATATTACACCAATCAATCAATCAATCAACACCAATTCGTATTGAACATGCATGAAACATCTGCCACTGAACATTAAGCAAACAACAATCGATCAATCAACACAATCTTAGTTCAGGATAACGAAGAGATGACGAAACAGTTCAAGAAATCAAATATTAATCAAACAAAAGAAAGAAAGGATCAGAATAGGTACATGTATGTATAAAAACGACAAATGTATAACTTAAACCTGTCACCACTCAGTTAGCAAACTGGTGACAAACAATTATTACCCCCTTCAAGTAAAACTCTTCAATGTCTGACAAGGCTATTAAGTATAAGTTTACAATTGAAATTTTGTAAATCGTAATAAAGAAAAAGTACCATAATAACAGAGTTATCATATTTAATGTTATATTTTCTTAAAGATTTGTATATGACAGCAGCAGGTTGTTGGAATTTAGTGTACAACAGTTTACAATGTTGTCATGCGAACACATTCCTTACGTACTAACCCCAGTTTATGTTTTTATTGGTTCTATATTTACATGACTGAACTGAAACTCCATAAACATGTATTGTACTAAGAACAGGGAAGTTAAAGAAATAAATTACTAACAAATTCGAATGATCTTTAGAAAAGATTATCACTTAAAATGTAGTCACTTATAGGAAAATTCAAAGGGATGTATTCATTTAATACGAATAATTAGAGAATACACACATACATGTGTCATAAAATATAATTCTAAAAATCGATAACCCCTAACGGATAATCATTTTTTTTTTTTTTTTTTTGTAAAAAAACAAATATCTTATGGGAGCGGTTCATCTTTTTGAGAAAGTGGTAATTAATCGTAGTTTTATCTTCTTTATCAAGTTGTACTTTTGTAGTTATTGTTGTTTGTTTATACATTTTCTAGTAATCTTTGACGACGGAAATAGATGACAGAATACAACCATCAATCTTGTCCCTTATCTTGGTTGATAATTTCTAGCAATTAGCACAAAGCATGTAAACAGCACAACTGTCTATGACCAACGCATATTTGCCAACAATATTGATAAAGTGTCAATATTTAATTTTGTTTGTTGTATGTATAGAATAATCTTAATTGAACTCTCAGTCAAAATATGATTTTCATCGAAAACACGGCTTTATTTAGGAAAGTTTTTGAAACAACACATGAAATGTCTGTAAGAATAGCGTGAAACAGACGTATTTACTTGATGGTTTTAATGATAAACAAGTAGTACTTATCGAAGTGATTTTTATACAATCTACAGTCCTTCCTAGGTTATCAGAAAACAACAATCTGTTCGATTTTTCAAGTACAAAATGATCTCCCCGAGCTACACTAAAATTGTATCATCCATGGATGGGCATGTTACACACGAAAGCATGATTATAATCTTATAGATAAGAAAAGACGAAAGCATTAATTAATTAAAACATTTGGGTTTTTTATTGTTACTGTCTCAAGAGTATATGCATATATAACTTCTCTTTTTTATTCATTTTACGTGTTAATGACAGTATCAGTGATTCTCGTTGATTGCTGTCTGTTTTGTCTGGCAGGCCTTTCTTCGTTTGAACTCTTTCACATTTGTGCTAAATTTGTTTATGGCTGTAATGTGGCCTATAATTGCTTGAATCTACTTCATTTGGACTCTGTTGGATAGCTGTCTCTTTCGCAACCATACCACATCTCCTTTTTATTATTTAAATATCAAGTTTAACTTCTGAGTTCAGTTCTCGGATATTTGGGGCCTACAATAACCTTACTTGGTGTAATAACGTATCAAGGAGGGAATAAAAGATCCCACTAAAAGTATTTAGGTCAATCAGTTTCCGAAACGGAGTCATACTTTACTTAAATACATAACAATTCAATATATATAATACGCAGAGCACGGTGTTCAAACTCTATCAAAGCACAGAATATCATTTCATGTTTTTCGTCCTTTGTTGTTTAATTGAACTTGGATGTTTGTCCATTATTTTTTTTTTAATTGTATGGATTTCAAATTCTAATTTTCCATTTTATTAGAGCAGATATACAGGTTATTTACCGTATTAATTGTATACCTCATGTTGGTATGATACATACTGACTGGCTGACAGTCAGATATTTGGGTTATAATTTTATACACCAGTAATAAACTTCAACCACATCAAGGGGGGGTGTAGGAGGGGTCCTGATCCCGAAATCCCGGGCTTAAAAACATGGAATCCCGAGGTCCCGAATTTAAAAAAAATTAAATCCCGACATCCCGAAATTCGAAAAAAAGAACTCCCGGATCCCGAAAGGATCAATCCAGAAATCCCGAGCTTAAAAACACCCGATCCCGGAGTCCCGATAAAGGTCATACCCCCCCTCATCAAGGACGTATATAAAGTTATACGTCCTTGACCACATGAATAAATTACTTCAAAATTACGCATTTCAAACATAAATGACCACAGAAAGGAAACAAACAGGTAGAACAAATTCTTCATGATTTCATTTCGCAATACAGCCAATTTAAAAAAAATCTTTCATTCTTTACTTAGATTCAAGCTGCATGTGTTTACGTTAGGTTTATTGCGACATCATGACGTATTTCTAAACATTGATCTAATTATAGATGCTTAAAAGTAACATTAAACTGGAACTTTAATCCGTTTTGACAAGTTTTGAGTATAAATCCAAAAATGACCAAGAAGGCATTTGTAACCAAAACAAATAGTATTCTTCTGAAAGTAAATCATTGTTTTTTTCTTCAAGATACACATTTAATTCGATTTGGTTACCGGGTAATTATTCCCTTCTATAAGTACACGTATTCAAAATGTTAAATTTACTATTTTATATCAAAATAGGCGTCAAAAGCAGTGAGTACACACTGAAAAACACTTTCATTTTATAGATATATTATAAATTGTTAACAAATCATATAAAGCTTCGTTCTCTTTTCCTCGATTGTGACATCACCGAACGAGACTTATTATCGAATTTGTACTTACATGAGTAACACGACGGGTGCCACTGGTGGGGCATGGTCTGCTTACACTTCACAAGCACCTGAGATCACCCCCAGTTTTTGGTGGTTCGTGTTGCTCAGTCTTTATACTCCTTTGTAGTATTTTGTGGACTTGTTTGTCTTTTTATCTTTTGCCATAGCGTGTTCGGTTTTTGTTCGAACCATTATTTTTAAATGACTGTTCCCTTGATATCTACCGTCTCTTTTTTAAGTATAACAAATTATTGAGAGTCCTTAAAGAAATTTCATCAGGTTTCAAACACTTTCTGATTTTAACGACCCTGTCATTGAAATAAATAGAGGCAATGTTTGCATCTTTATTCTTGATATAGCATACATGTACAATATTACAAGTGTGGGAGTAAATTTTACATACAAAAGTTCATTTTAAAGCATCGAGGTATGTAAAAAAGAGGAGAAATTTAATGATTCTATAACTTTGTAAACTTCTAAACCATAACCTTTCGAAATAAGGATACACAACATTCACAACAAAATTCGAATTCCGAAATGTAGAACATTATTATAGGATTAAACGCCTTTTTAAAGGAATTTATTGGTGTATAAACTCGACCAATTCACCCACAAACAAATAAAACTTCGGACTTTTATGATATGTTTGTGAGTGACTTGGTCCAGTTTATACACCAATAAATTCCTTTAAAAAGGCGTTTAATCCTTTAGTTACAATTCTTTAAAATTTGAGAAAAAGAATTGATTTTTCCACATTCGTAACCTCTATCACACGTATATTGTATATTTGTGTTATTGAAATGGCCTGGTGCATGAATATATGTGTTGGTTAACGCAAAAATATGTACTCCGTGAAATTTGCTGTCTGATAAAAAATAAACTACAAAAATAACTTGTTATCATTCAAATGAATGTTTTTGTATCTATTATCTAATTTAACGATTAGCGCGAAGTCAACATAAATATAGATTATAACATGGCATTTATCATATCAGACCCCTTATCAGCACTAGGTCATGATATCAGCCCGAGAGCCGACAGGCTCGAGGGATGATTTTGACCATGGGCTGATAAGGGGTCTGATATGAAAAATGACATGTTAATATGTTCTTTTTATCATATACTTCAGCAGAAGACATACAGACAAAAGCTATTGTTAAAACTTTGAAAAAATGCATTAGATTTGTTTTGCATTTTTTAATAATATATTTTCCTGATTAATATTTTTTTTTATCCAACTTTGTTATGTTTAACAAAAAAAAAACCGAATCATTGAGGTATTTTTTCCGGAATTTGCCGAATGTCGTCGAAATGTCATGATAACGTTACAGAAAAGCATGCGATAATAACCGAAAGCAGTTGATATAAAACGGAAGCAGTTGATATAAACCGGAAGCAGTTGATAACAAAAGTCATATCACACGGCTAAAGCAATTTTTCAAATTTAATGAATAGATATATGTACAAATTAGTTTTATCATGGGGTACAATTATACTATTATTTTCCTTAAGTATATGATAAATACTTTTAACGTCGAGCCGGATTGTGTAATTATCGCCGCCATCTTGTTTACATTGGTTACAAAAAGTAGTCGTCGTCTATCTAAAAATAAACAACCGTCTAGATCCACTACCGGAAGCCCTCTCGACCAATCATATTAACGTATTACCTAATATGCAAACCATATAAGAATCATCAATATGTAAAATTAAAACGTTATATTTGAACATATTTTTTTTAAATGTTTAAAATTGTAATAACAAATAATATCCCTAAAACCATCATTGTTCTATCAACAAACGTAGTTTGGGAGTATCATCTGTCGTTCTATAGATATGTCGGTTGTCTGTGTCGGCTTGTGCACTATTTGCCACTGGACTTCAACGGTCGATAAATCAATCAAGCAAGCCGTTGTTCGTGTTAAACGTTACATAAATCAAAATTTTAAAAAAAAATCACCAGGGCCCGTATGCATAAAGTTACTTAAGTTAAGATTTTCCTTAGTAAACACTTAAGTTAAGGAAACTCCGCCCTTTTTACCTAAGTGGTATGTATAAAAAATCTTAAACTTAGTATTTCCTTAGTAAAATCTTAGTTGTTTTAAGTCACGCCCACAAAACTTAAGTGTGGGAAAAATTTGGTTGATTATATAGGGAATCACTGAAGCATGACTGGAGCGGCCCTCCCCCCCCCCCCCCCCCTTTAGTTCAGTCAGCGGGCCACCCCCTTATGAAAAGTTCTGGATACGCAACTGAGAGATGAGGATCTTCAGGCATGCACAATAATGTTTTGTGTGGGGGGGGGGGGAGGGGGGGGGGAGGGGGGGGGGGGGGGGGGGTATCGGCTGAATTTTTAATTATTTAGTATTATTCTAAAGATGTAGGGCAAATTTCCCCTGAATTTGTTTCACTTACTGGGACAAAATCGGAAAGTTTTAAGACCTACCCCATTGAATTCGAAGTTTTTATAACGTATTTATGATACATAAACCGTATTAAATTATTTTTCATATTTCCTTATATATTCCATGATATATATAATTGCTGTTAACGAAAATATTGCATATTTCAAATTTTACATAGAGAGAAGACTTTAACCTTAATAAATTATTGTATCTGAAAGAAAATTTAGTAATCACTTCCAATAGAATTGTCCTTCTCGCCTTTTTTGGATAATTGCTCAAATTTGTCTAAAACCTAGCAAGAATGTATGCAGTTTTGAGTCATCTTTAGGCATTGATAACTTTCCAGTAAAATATTCGGAAGTACACTAAGATGTTGATAATACCTTACTGTAAACATATGAATCTGATAATGTGTGTTTTAGTAAAGATTGTATGACTATTTGAAAAATGTCCTTGTTTTTATAGGAATTCATAGAAAATTGATCTTACCCCTTTTTGACTGTTGTAAAAATGAAGTAATAAAAAAGTTTATTTCAAATCGAAATAGATTTTTCAAACCCCAAATAGAAATTGTAAGTAGGGGTCTGGAAGGGGGGCGGCAGCCCACCAGAAGCTGAACGATAATAGTAAAATTCTTATTGAAAAAAAAAAGTTTATTAAAATTATTTGTAAGCACATGCTTATAGTGATACACTGGTGCTACGCCATTGAAACCGTTATCATGTATTGTTAGAGTTAAAACTGTATTGTTGTCTCCAGAAAATTAACAGGCCCCTCCATCCAGCAACAGCCATGAAAGATGAATTAAAGATTAAGTAGGGGGAAGTTTTGGATTACAAATATTTTTTCTTCCCGTGCTCATGTATCAAAACGTCAACCTAACCCTAACCCTATATCAATTAAACCCAGCTCTTAATAAAAGTATGTATTGTTCAATTAATGTAAATAATCAAAACAAACTTTTACACGGATGAGTACATTTGTGTACATGCGATGAGCTAATATATATCATACGATAATTAGAGAAAGGTTCCGATTTAAGTATTCCTTAGTTAAGTGAAGACTTAAGTAATTTTATGCATACGACTTAAGATTTTTACTTAACTAAGGGAATTCTTAGTGAAATCTAAGTTTAAGGAACACTTAAGTTAAGATGTTTTATGCATACGGGCCCAGATGTTAGAGACCAGAGTAATAAGATAATGTTCAGCTATGTATTATGTTAAAATCCCCTTATTTAAGTTTTTTTTTAATTTTAAAATCTACTCACATAGTGACAAACATGTCACAGAATGAAAACAACTAACTTATTTATGCTCATGTATTTGATGTGCAGGACACATAGTTCTGAAATAGCCTTTACTGTCTTCACATTAAAATAGTTAGGAAGAACCATGAAAATTGCATATCCTGACCTACATTTAACACCACAGTTGGATGTAGTCTTATACCATCCAAAGTGCAGTCAGTTTTATTTCTAATTGTCTCTTGTTCTGACAGGACCAACTTCTTGTGTTTTTTTTTTTATTAAGAATTCAAAAAACCTTTCACATTGGTATTTAATTAAGATCGATCCTGTCAGCGTGAACTACATTTATACCATACCTAAGAAAGAATTTACGAATCAAGAAAGATAACTCCTATTTACTATTAAAGCAATAAAATAATCTGCAAATGTGCAATTTATTGTAGAAGATGGTCACTTCAGAATTATCGCCGGTTACATTTAAGTGTACCTCTCACATTTGATCAACTAAATGCGTGCATGTCTTAAATCATCTGGTATAGATAGTTTGCACTGTATAAAAGATCTTGTAAAGAAATTTTTTTTGTTTTATTATTGTCACCGCAACCTTCTCACATGTAACAGAAAAGAAAGACAACTGGGTAACAAAGAATCTGTTTCAATCATGACAAAACAATAACTGTCATTTCACACCAAACCATAAGGCGTCATTTTGTGAGGGTTTTACTGCCGGTTGGAGAAATTTGTGAGCACTAGTTTTTTTTTAGGCACGCAATGCCTATTATAATATTCACAGTATTCTTAATATTATTTACCAAGGGTAATAATTTTTTTTTTCAAGACAGTTGAAAGTTTGAAAACCTTTGTAATGAAATATTTGCAAATCCCATTGATTTTAGTTCTGTGACTTTTTTATTGAAAAAAAACTACGTGTTTGGTATATGAGATTCTACAGAATAGAGAATAATGGGCCAATACGACAGAAACATGGGTAGAAATAAAAAGAATAGAGAAAGAAAGGCAAAAAAAAAAAGAATTGAGATTAATGGGGTGCTCAACTATAAAGTATAGAGAAAAATGGCTTAAAAACTAAAGAACACAGAATCGAAGGATAACCCATATAGACCCTCGTATATCAAATAACTTAAAAAACAATTGTGGTAAGGTTAAACACCAAACAACGGTTCTGTCTTCTAGTGATAATGGATTGCAGCTGTTCTCTTTTAAAAAAAAACTTTTTAAGGAAGGTTTAGAGATTTATACAACGATTTAAGCATATTCGTACAGATGACAAACGATAGGCGCTTTAGCGACGTGATAATAAAACTAAATTTAATTCAATTCATGTATGTTCATCTGTAATATAGATTGATTTGATAAATAAAAATACGGGGAAAAAAAGAAATTGGTCTTTAAACTTGCGAAAGTTTGATGGTTATAGATTGACGGAGATAGATTTGTTCTACTTATCAACGGATAGATTTGTAAATTTATCAAAATAAGTTGTATATTGCATTCTTTGCATTACATTTAGTATCGTCGGTGTCTTTGATATGTTTTGATGCAAATTTCACCGTTAGTTTTCGCTCCTCTGATTTTTATTGCAGTTTGAAACAGAAGGCCTTTTCTCATTTTGAAGGAATCTTCTTTCAGTTTTATAAAAAAAATGTCCTATACATGATGCATATTGGAGTAAATTGATATTCCAATAATCTACAATGCAGCATTTCATAGATTAGGTTTGAACCAGGTACAAAACTTAAGGTGTCACATAAGGGAATCATTTAAGATATTGGACACAATACAGACAATTTCATAACAGTAAAATGCAGAATAAAGTCTAAAATATTCTTATTTATGTGCTTAAAGCTCTGTGAAACGTTAAAATAGAAGTGGATCCCTGAAATAAATATATACTTAAAATGGCGCAATTTCAAAACTAGTTTAAACTATCATATATGGCTATCGTTTCTATTTTTGACGTAATTACTTATATATAGTCTAGATCTGTTTAAAGGCTAGGAAGTATTTCTTCATTTTCACTGTCAAACATATTTTATCGTATTTAGATCTCAAGTGGATGTGAATATACACATTAATGAAACGTAATCTAAATGGTGATTCTGATGATATGCAATCGGACTATGGACCGCATGGGCTGAATGAAGTATAGAAATATAGTATGATATGATATATCTGAATCTCTCTCACCCTGCCTGTAAAACCTATGTCAAAGAGGGATGTCCGCCGTTTTTCTGTGCGGGATTTACAAATACGCAGCCACGTCCGGTGAAACGTTTAATCCAATGCCTCGTGTAGAGATACAGCAACGCTCTCTGCGCGTGAAAAAAACCTTGCAAAAACAATTTGTTGGGTCTGTAGTTGATTTAGTTTACATGATTTTTTTTTACAAAAAAGACCAACAACAGTATACAAAACACAACATGGAAAACTAAAGACTGAGCAACACGAACCCCACCAAAAAACTGGGGTGATCGCAGGTGCTCCGGAAGGGTAAGCAGATCCTGCTCCACATGTGGCACCCCTCGTGCTCATGTATAAAGTGCAAACCTGGACATTGTAGATACTTTGAGATGGGAATAGTTTTGGTTTATATGTACTACTATTTTTTTGGGTGGGGACTCATTCCTCAGTGATTTATTTAAGATCACAACATTGAGTATCTTATCCGTATCCTATTTTTTCAATGCCTATGCACGTTTCATTTTGAATCTTTGTCATATTGTGGTAGTGCTTTTGTAATTTTTCTTGCACTATATGGTCTCCCGGGGTTATGGTCGAGCTACTTTGTGTAATAGTTCCGGTCATGTGACAAATTTTCGGCTATCAAAAAAAAAATCCTTACTTACCTACCTGCCAATGATCAGCATATATCAAATAAAGACAATTGACAATCCTATGGACTGAAGATGTACAGTTTTCAAGAGACCACTACAGACTTGGTGAATGATTATATTATTGACAAAAAACTGAATTTAGAATGTAAGTATATGTAATTTATTGTGCTCGATATATTAAAGTTTGTAACAAACACTTGAAAACTGCATAGATATACATTGTACCATTTTGTTTACTCAAATTGGAATAATAGGCTTTTTTTGTCACAGCTTACAAAACTTCAGTTTACGTTTAAAATTCCAATTTTAACTACCTTTTGTGTATTAGTATTTGGATGTTTGTAGTAGTTAAATACATTATATTACGGTAGCACGCAAGAAACTTCTATAGATATATATTTGGTTCTAGTCTAATTTGATTTTTTAAAGATAACTTTATGGAAATCGATCATTGATGATTTTATACTCGATAGGAGTTTAACATGGATCTTTAAGGTCAGATAGGTTTAATATAAATATTGTAGGCTGTTGTCAAGAATCGGTATAATATTTTCATCGCTTTCAAATAAAATATAATCTCTCAATGTATCTGTAAAATGATCACATAACCCCGCGAGAAGGAAACGCATTTAATTTCACTTACAGATAAATAGATGTTGTTGTCTAACTCAGCGATCCTATAATTTCAGCGTGTCCTTACATCTCATATATATATTCTTATAGTCAAGGCATTAAGAAAAAACTACCGAGACAAAACAATCTGTATCATATCATTTTGTGTACTTATTTTGACACAGAAAGGCGACTTATATAACTAGAATCTATGTCATGATTTAAGTTTTCCTATTTTCAACTTCTTTTTCACGAGTTGTTATACACATTCAACGCCAGTTCACAGTCGTGGCACTTGATCTTGAATATAATTTTGTAACGACAGTAAGTAGTGGTGATGCATGTCATTGATGGCACATGCTAACCAGGTTGATTAACTATGTTTATTTTGTTTGGAATTTACGCGGTTCCGACTGTTTAAAGTCCCCTTCACTGGCGGGCCATTTGTCCGGGGAATGCATGACTATCAATGAATCTTGTTCTTACATTCAACTGTTTCGTACAAAATGTATATAAAGCCTTTTCTACATTCCATTTCTTCGAAGTTTTGACTTTTGCCCTTTAGACTCATTTATTTAGTATCCAAATACATGATTGAAGTAAGGACCCGTCGATTAATCAGCTTCACTGTCCGTTCGTGCGTCAGTATTAAATGTTTTCCGTTATTTTAAGGGGTCAAACAATGATGTCTATATTACCCCTGCTAACTGAATAACTCTGAAAGATTAAGAAATGTTTTTTTTTGTTGTGTTTTTTGGGGGAGGGTTTGGGAGCCAAATCTAGGGTTACTGGTGTATAGAAATATCTTTACCTAAACTACTCCAATATGACAATAAGACCTATGCTTAATTGGCGTCTGTTTGGCTGAGTGGGATGTATAAATACTCAGTCAAATTCATTCGGAATTTCAATATAAAATCCGAATCCTCCTGTTCTGAGAGTACCACACACTCTGCACCTTAAAGAACCCTACAAAATCTTTTTGAGAGCCCTTAAGTTGACTGTTGCATTTCAACATTTTAACCCGTATCCAGTTGCAGTCTAATTTTTGCGCCTTTTATGTCAGTCTATCCACATTGCAGAATCAACCTATTTTTTTTATTATGAATTTGTTTCTTCGAAGTTTTGACTTTTGCCCTTAAGACTCATTTACTTGGTATCCAAAAACATGATTGAAATAAGGACCTGTTGGCTAACTTAATCAGCTTCTTCCTCCGTTCTTGCCGGTCAGTATATAAATAACACACAGCTGAGAGGATGATAGAGCAGATTGTTACCCCGAGAAAACATTGTCAACTTAGGCGAAGCCAAGGTTGAAAATGTCTTTTCGAGGGGTAACAATCTGCTCTATCACCCTCCCAGATATGTATTATTTAATTTATTATACTGAATGTTCTGTTATAACTGTCTATTAAATTTCAAATTCAAAGTAATAAACTATGTCGTCTTGTAGATAACACTCATCTGTATTTATTGAAGCGCACACTTGACCAAGCGTCTCCGTGAAGGGTAATAGAGTATTTTCCATGGGATAGAGTACATTGTCTCTCTCGTATTAACCGATCAAAATCTGGCATTTTGACGTGAAGTATAATAATATCAAATGTTATCCGTTTATGCGTCAGTTTCAAAAGTTGTTCGTTCCCTTACTTTAAAACCTTGGATTTGGGTAATGAAACATGACATCCCATTCACCACTACTATGTGTGTCACTTTCAACAACAAAAAAACAACTTTAAAGTGAAATTCAAAGTAAAAAACTTAATTCAACACACAATTTGAAGTCACTCATGTTTCATATGTACAAACACCGTTTCGACTCTCAGATTAACTTTAGAATCCTAAGGAGTTCGGGGAAGAAACCTGGCATTATTTTCACTACTACTAGAACGCGTAAATGAAAGAAATTTGTGCATTCATGATCATGGTAAAAAATAGTAAGTTGAACTTGAAAGGCACCCCCTTCATGACTTTTTGTGATGGCCTCTAGTTGAATTTTGCGCCATTTTTCCAATACAGAATGCTTATCTTGAATTTTGTAATGAGGCTTTGTATGAAGTGGTTTGTGTCCAAAATGCTCCAATTCATATGCAGTTATTAATGTTATTTTTTAAGTTTGAATTAAATGTTTACTTAGCGTCCAGTAGCAAATATTCAAATTGAAGAACAATTAAGGTGTATCAATTTGATTTAATGTTTGTTTGTTTGCCTTTTAGTGGAAATAGATCAAATTTTAGACTAGAACATATATCCTTCAACTCTGGTTGATTTGCAAATTGTTCTACTGAGATCACAGACAAGAAATCTAGCCGCTTAAAAATTAGGGTGTTTTGGTTAAGGGGGATTTTCCCTTGACATTTGTTACCTTGAAATTACCCGATTGTTTTTGCAATGATTCAACTTCGTATCGGTAGCGTAGAATGCGCTGAAAACATAGATATAATTCAAGATGACTTGGTTGTGTGTTTATACATCCCGCACATCTAAACAGTCGCGGACTAAGAACAGGGTTTACTGTCGGAGGAGATATAGTCAGTTGAACATATTCATATACTCTAATCAACCCTATGGTGGCAAACTGGAAGATGTTCTTGTCTGTCTAACCTTAAGAAACCAACTTATATATGCACAATACTAATTCTCTGAACATAAGACATTTCCGAATATGAAATATACGAATCCAGTTTGTGTATAACCACAAAACGCAAAAGCCTCATGAACTACAACAAAAACATGGAATTTACTAATCTTCTCCGAATTGATAAGCAGTTCAAACTCCACTAGTGACACCCGTTGTTTTCGTCATGACATAAAATCCGATGATTAGTCATAAGATAAAACGGAGACGGGAGTTTTACTACAACAAATGGAACAATTGAGATCACCCTGGTTTTTGGTTGGGTTCGTGTTGGTCAGTCATTAATTTTCTATATTGTGTTCTGTATACTCTTGCTTGTCTTTTGGTCGTTTTTTCGTATTTTGCCATGGCGTTGTTTTCGACTTATGAGTTTGAATATCCCTTTACTATCTTTTGCCTCTGATTAGCATAACAGTCAAAAATCCAGAAAGGGAAAATTAAAGTTATCTCTTGTGTTGTACCGTTTTGTTCATAAATGGCCCCCACTATCCATTTCTTGGTGTATGTTAGGGCAAAACAGAAATAGCTGCATCTGTAGTATACTTTACTTACCAAATGCAATGGGATATATGTGATCATTATAGTCACTTAACTTTGGATTAGTATTCAGTGAAAGGACATAATTTATTAAGCAGAACGTGAACTTCAAAGTTAGTGTTTACGTCTTTTCAATATAGCAACTGTAATATCTTTGGTGGGGTTCATGTAACCATGGTAACTCAGTCTTTAGTTTTCTATGATGTGTTTTGTAGACTGCTGTTTTTTTTTTTTTTTTTCTTTTTCTTTTTTTTCCATGACATTGTCAGTTTATTTTTGACCTATGTGTTTGAATGTCCCTTTTGTATCTTTCGCCTCTCTCTTGGACGTTAGTGACATTATAATTCATGAACTAACGTGGCACGATACTTTAATAACATACTTTTGAGAGTATTTGAAAATTGAAATCGTTTTTGTGCGTTTGTGTGCAATTTGAAGGGGTCGAACAATGATGTGTATATTGCACCCTGCTAATTGAATGACTCTGAAAGATTAAGAAATGGTTTATTTTGTTTTGTTTTGTTTTTTTTTTTTTGGATGAGGGTTGTAATCAAATCTAGTGTTACTGGTTTATAGAAATATCTTTACCTTTTAAACTACTCCAATATGGCACTAAGACCTATGCTTAGTTGGTGTCTGTTTGGTTGAGTGGGATGTATAAATACGCAATCATGTACATTTGGAATTTAAACATGAAATCCAAATCCTCCTGTTCTGAGAGTGCACTCCGCACCTTAAAGAACCCTATAACAATTTTCTGAGGGCCCTTAAGTGGACTGTTGCATTTCATTTTTAATTTAGCGCCTTTCATGTCAGTCTTCCCACATTGCTGAATCAACCTATTTGTTTTAATATTATGAATTTGTTTTCGTCAAGCATGCGATTCTGCCAGTGCACTAGACGTTTAAGCAAACAACAATCAATCAATCATCTAAACTGTAAATCGTTTTTGTTATACATTAATTATCATTTTTTTCTGATTTGACTTCTCTGAGAATAGTCATTATCTTTTTATCAATAATTTTAAAACTGTTGAAAAACAAAAACACTTCTATGAAAAAAACATTAATTATCATAATTATTCAGATCAAAGTGTTATTATAAATTTTTTTCAGGTAACATCAATGTTCAACAAAAATACATTATGTTAATAACACCCCCGCATGTTTTTTTGGGGGGGGCTTTGTTTAAATATTCCTAAACGTAAGATTTTTTCGATATCCATTCAGATTTTTCATCACTCTGTTAATTATAGTTGCATTTTCCTTTTCCATTTTTCGATTTTTTTTTCAAATTTCTTGCTTTCTTTTCTAACACTATGTTAGATTCATTTCTGTCATTCTTGACTTCTTTCTTCTTTTTTTCAGGATTATATGATTTCCTTTTTGTAATTAGAGATTATTTTCCAATGCTCAATTTTTTTTCATCGTTATTTGTTTATTAATCTTTATTATTTCTATTACGTATTTTTCTCTTTGTATATGCGTTTTGTTTATATTCATATTTCCCACTAAGTCCTAAGTTTTTCGGATTTGATTTCAACCTTTTTAATATCTTTACTGTACGTGTGACCTATCTATCCATGTTGCGTTAAAGATTTCCTTTCTTTTGTTTTATGTTCTTTCGGTTTTTTTGTCTGTATAGATATTCTGTGATTTTGTATCATGTAGATGCGATTTTGTTTCGAAAATATTACTCCTCAATGCACAATTTTACTTACATTGATAGACCTTTGAATATTTCTAATTTACGAGACTTCAGTCTACTTAATTTATTATGTAGATTTAATGCCTTCAGTAAATAATTCGATTGGAATCGATCATGTAAGATCATGTAAGCTTTCAAACATTATGAAAGGCATACTTGTTAAATATTAAACGGTGATTTAAACCTAAAATCGAGATGCAAAATCTGGTCTGTCAATTCGATCAAATTGTATTTTACCTGCGGTACAAGTTAATCAATAAACCTACCACCAGGTGACGTTACTGTTGTCGTTGATAAACATCCTTCCTCGTACTAATAGATATTGATACGTTTTGGTGTACATTTCTTCAAGTGGTGTCAATTTCTAAAGGTGTTAATCAGTGAAATTGACATATTTCACTATTGTTTTCATTTACTGTTCGGCAACATAATAACATTTTATTACAAACAGTCATAATTTTTAAAAAGGTAAGTGTTTTTAAATACATTGAATTTCTTAGTTGGTTCTTTTTGTCGAGTAGTTTACCTTAGCAACGAAATAAGATTGTTAGAAGAAATGTTGAAATATTTTAAAACATCGATTGACATAGTTGCATAAAAATCGATTCCTGATTTGTTGTCATGAATATATAACCTGATCATGTACGAACTTGATAATGATGTACTAATTATGTCCGGGTATTTACTCTATTGCCGTTACTATTTTGATTGGATTAAGGTATAGCGTGTGTTTTTCTGATACGGCACAGATTTGTAACTCTATAATCCAAGGGGTATTTCAAAAGAATTTTAAATATAGCTTTTGAGACGTATACCTGTGTGTAGTAGGATAAATTTATAAAAGAATCGGATTATGATACGTCTAAAAGAAGTCTAATTATAATACCCCTTAAAATCAACAGCACATTCTTTTTTCCCAAAACTTATAACAGGACTTAGAATAAAGGTAACTGAACGAATGAAATAACCACTGGTTTTATTATAGGAGGGTGATAGAGTAGGGCAGAAAAAAAGGTAGGATTTCAATTTGAGCATGATACATGCATATTTTGATATAATATAGAGAGTTGACGGGCATGATTGCGAATGAGACAACTATCCACCAGAGTCGAAATGAGTAAGCAAAATCCATATTGACTTTAAGCAAAAACTCGTGAAGTCAACCTCTTCTTGTCCCTTTGGTAAAATACTTATACGTGTAACATTTCATAAACATTAAGGGTTAAACAAATCGTTCAATATATAGTATTCTGTGTTTACCAATTATTAGTTAAGTTCAAGTTTAACGTGTAAACATTCAATTTGTCACAAACATTTTTCTTCAATATAAATCAAATAAAAATATACTGGAAATGAAAAGTGGTAATTTAATTTGCATAATATAGATTTGCCGTTTAAATTAATGGGAGATTTTAATAAAGCGCTAACGGTTCATTTATCTATGTTCTTTAGTCGGTGTATACTAGTAATTCATTTACGTTCCGCTGTATGCTTCACTAAAACCTAAAAATAAAGGCATCTGCATGTTTTCCTGTTGCTGAGTGGCAGTATCGTTGACGTACTGACATTGTATACCTCGCATATCCTTTTATTCAATTATTTCTATTTAAAGAGTTAAAACGTACATTGTATAACTTTTGCATATCCTTTTATTCAAATATTTATATTGAAAGAGGGAAGGTCAATTTCTGCTGTATTTACATGTTCTTTTCAAAAACGTTTTGATTTACACACATCGTCAGTATTAATACGGCTTCATACGTTTAATTTGATTTTCTGACAACATGAATGTCATGTATATGTCTGAACTTATAAATCATTAAATGCTCATTGCTTGCTCAAAACGGCAACTATCGATGATTTTGACAAAATTTAAGGATTTATCTAAAAAGGAATGAGTATAAAGGGCATTCCATACCAAATCCAAACAAATTTCTATATATTGCACAAGGTATCTATGTACATGGTGTATTGTCTTGGCTCTGGAAAAAAGTCTGGATGTCCATTAATGCCAAATTTGAGCAAAAACATACAAAATTAGGCACATAGAAATGTCTTTTATAGAAGCATATACGGCTTGATAAAATTTAAAAATGTAGAAAAATATTTAAAGTTTTAAATATATGAGGGTTATAAAGCCCATTAGCAGATACTTCGGTACTTGAATGATGTTAGAAATAAATTTACTGTTCATAAATTCTGTTATTGTACTTAAACTTAAGTTACAGCTCCAACATGATTGATTGATGAATTGTTGCTTACTTAACGTCCAGTGGTACTCCCACAGGAAAAACTGATCATAGTCGATTTTGGCTGTTCCGTTTAGGTCCTTTAAGTTTTATGTCCTTCGTCCGATTTAAAATTTAGACTTTATCATGTTCTGACCTCTAGCGTACTACAGTGAAGGTCATTCAGAAACACGTGACATGCACACGAAAATCGGTATCAAACGAATTTTCCTTCTTTTTAAACAGATTTCCACAATTTTCAAAAACGAATTCTGTAAGTAAAATTCAGAGGAAATTTGTCAAAAATCTCTTTTGTTTTCTATATTATAGAACATTGTATTTCGACTTTCAATGTACTTTTTTTCCGAATCATCATTTATTTCCATATAGGGCAAATAACTGGCAGTCATCAAGTTATACGTTCCTGCTCTGTTTTGTATAAATTAAAAGATTGCGGTTCAGCCGTCTGCTTTTACTTTAATCGTAATTTTTTGGTGATCGAAACTTTCGCATATGATACAAAATAATGATAAAATAGTTCTGTTTTATTTTAGGGGCAATGCCTGGTGATAAAAAGGGAAGCTGTGGGTCGCAGGTAAGTGGATGCTACTAGTATATCAATATGACAGGAATGGCGAATTTATCGTTTCCCCGTAAAATGAATAATTTTGTACAATCAAATTTTTCCTGCAATTTGTACCACTCTGTAATGCCAAATGGTAATTTAGCATACCAGCTTATTATCAAGAGAGAATTATCTTTGTCAGAAGATTGTCTCTGCTGCATAATTTTTTATAGGGAACTGAATGTTTAGTGGCAAAATTACATGTATGAGAACACACATTTTTTTGTCGTAACAAGTCATGTGCAGATCCCTTAAATAGTTTTTGTAGCAATGACAATGTTTAGTGGAAATGCTTCAAACGCCACTGTTTTTGTCGTTATTATCTCTTGGACCTTTTTAGCCCGACAGTAATATCCTTGCTGAGGAGAAGTCCGTTTGGCTATATCGGATTCACAAATTCAACATGCCTTCTCGTCTAGTTTGACTGGGAACGTCAAAATCCAAGGCAGATGTTGACAGAGTGCTACGCTTTTAGAACATTAAAACAAGAAGATGTCAAAATAAAAGCAAATTAGCTTTTAGTACATTTATTAGAGCCATTGTTAAAGCAGTAAAGGGCCATAACTCCTGAACGCCAATATGCAAAGACCTCATTTTGTCATCAGAAAAAAAAGCAGATTAAAACTTGAAAATTGTTGAACAGTTAGCAAGTTATTGCAAGGAAACAACGAAGGGCCGCCTGGTTGAACAAAACAGGCCACACGCCCGTCCGGCCGATCACCCAACGTACGACTCCAAATCAGTAATCTGACCAACAGCTCAATTTGGGAACAGGAATATGACCTGTTGTAGCAGTAATTTTCTGACCTCATCCGTTACATTCTTGTTTTCAAGTGGCAGACAAGCTCACTGAGTTTCTCTTGATCTACACACATTTAGTACAATATTAATTGATATTTTATTAACTTGTTTTCATCCCAAATAGGCATGAAATAGTTACCCTTTAAATTTAAGGAAATATTTTTTAACCAGTCAGTTTACAATCTTCAAAGTCTCTCAACGTATAATTAAGCATAATTAAGCACCAGGTAATATATCATTATGGTAATCGATAAAACGGTTGGATTGGGTATGGTTCAAGTATATTGACTACACCTAATTGGGGGTGGGTTTAGTTAACCGATTTTATCGATAAACACACTCCATTCAACGATAAATGGTACGTCTACACTCCAAAGGTTTGTTTGAACAAAAAAAAACATTCAGCATCTTACGTATTTGAAACAAAAGGTGTTTCGAACTCCCCTCTGTTAATTTTCATATCGAAAGACTGAAAATTTAGTAAAGGTTTACCAATATAACATATTTAAACGTATTCTTGCATCAGTGAAAAGTCAAGTACCTATCAAAATATTGTTATTATGAGAACACTGATTATACAATACACTAAAGTATTGTCATGTCAATAACAATTCTTTCTACAAATAGTTAAAAAATTCTACCATATAATTAAGTTGGGTTCTCATTGATCATGTAATTGAACCCTTCTTGACACATATTGACACCCTTACAATGTTAAAATTTGCTTAACACACATATGTATTCAATAATAGTATACAAATTACATATCATTTACAGTTAACAAAGGATATTCCTTTAAATAAAATTCAAAGACAATTTGAAATGTCAAGGTTGTTTGTTAAAATCGTGTAATCATTATGCTTCAGGAATTCTTTTCTAACAAATATATACATGGACATGTGTATTAAACTGTTTCTGATCACTTTTGAATTGCACTTCCAATAACCTTTCTGGCATATCATTGGAATCGTTGCTTAGGTATAACACAGTTCAAAATTACACTTACGCAGTATAATTAAGTTCCATGGTAGCTGACACAAAACTCTATCTATATTTATAAAAACAAAACATACTGCAGCTATAACGAATTTATAATAAGGACCAACGGTATGAATTATTCATGCTGAAATTCTTATCGTAATAAAAGCTCGTTGAAACCACGCGATAGTCAATAATTTATACACGATACTTTCTATGCACATCATGAAAGCTATATGAGATAATTCATATGATCACACCTTTTAGCAGCATAAAAAGGATAACAAAGACTGAAAGCTTGCCACTTGATATGTTTTCCTTTCCTCACTTTTCAGCCAAATTGTTTCACTTTTTATACGTGCTTTTTAACGTTTAAAAGTTAAACTTTAAAAAAATTATTTCTATTAAATTCATAAACTTTTATAAATCAATTCTTATCCACCAGCTTAGCTACTCCCTCTTAGTCAAAATTAATTTCCATTGCCAATTGTTAAATGCATTTTACTCTGAAAGTGTCTGTACGAATTCCAGAATGTGACAATCGAGACTGTTTTTTTTTTATCCTGGTAGATTTGTTTTTTCTCGTCCACTGTTCATCGACCTATTAGTTCTGCTTTTAAGTAATATATATTTCCCGCCCTTTTTGTTTTGCTTTCAAATGGTACAGTTCCCTGACCTATTAGTTTTGCTTTTGCAGTACATTTGTATAAAAGGAGATGTGGTGTATACGTCAATAAGACAGCACCCCAACAACAGGAGACATATATAGGTCAACATACCGTCTTCACTTTATATATATATTCATTCATACTGTCAATAATCTCAAGCTAGTTGACACATCATTTTGATAAATTTATTTTTTGAAAAGTGTGTCATAAGAACAGTACCAATATTCGAAAAAAATATTTTGCTTGATGCCTCTTTTGGTATTTGGTCTTTTTGTTTTGTTTTGTTTTTATCATTATCAGTTTTTGCAAACTTTTGTTTTTCTGTCTGTTTATTTGTTTATTGAAACCTAGGTTGTACTATATCTTACACTTCTTGTGGTAGATTAAAAACAAAAATCACCAAAGCTTTCATTTTTGTTTTAATAACAATAGCAATTTCACGTATTTTTAAGTCCAGTAATTTATTATTATCATTTTACTAGTATGAAAAAGCAAAAGATGAAGTTTACGTGCTGATGAGATTTAGGAACGAGGTTTGTGAACTGGTGAGAACTGCCTGTTATAGAGAAAAGAAAGTCATCGAAAATTATAATGGAAGAGTTCTGGGACTTGCTTCGGGGGTGAGTATAATACAGTATGTTAATTTTCAAGAGTTTTTGTTTATGTAAAACAAGTGAAACACGAAGCATTTAGTAAGCGACGACAATGATAAAGATAGGGGATTGAAGGACCTTTAAATTTACTTGAAATGTATTTTTCAAATTAAATACATGTACAAGAAAGAAAACATTCTCATGTTGTTATGATTAAGGATATATTGTTTGATCTCTTAAAACAATCATACAAGCCGGTGAAGACGTTTAAAATACTCGTAACATGTTATCGTTTTAAGAAATAGAATCTATGCATATTTTTTTTTTATGAAATACAAGCAAAATTGACGGTCTTTAAAAGATCCTAAGAAAAGAAAATAAAGTTTCTGTTGATACTTTAGTGTATGGACAAATCATGTAGTTCAATACCTGTTAATGATATACATTTGCTTTAGGTAATTCAACTTTCCTGTTTTTTCTGCCTCTACATTTGGAAGATCTTTGAATGTAAAAAATGACTAGTGTTAGTTGAGTAATTATATACCTCTATCCATTGCAGGTGACAATATACGAAGGAAATTGGCCATGTAATCAAGGAGTATTATTGATGCAATTTGTTAACAAAGAATGTGCTGAACGGTGGCTTAACAGTGACAGGAAATTTCGGGATAAAGAGTGGCCTTTACCATCATCAAGTTTAGAGATTATAATTGCACCATTGAAATATAAGCCTCCAAAAAGTAAGCACTGCCATATATATTGATATTCATTTTCATTTTTTTTAGTTCTATCACATAAATAAGTTGAACTGGTCGTTGAAAGGTTGGTTGATTAATTGATGGATGTCACCCCTCCAATATTAAATACATGTCAATTTTTGGGTATGGGAAAATCCACTAAAGGATACATGGCAAATACATAGTTTTAGCAACATTTAAACCAGTAAACATGTAAATTTAAAACATTTTTTACTAGTAAGCAAACTGCTTTGTTGCTTGTTAAAATCATGTATACTTTTTCACTTTGACTATCCTCTTTTGAGAATTCTAGGTGTGTCATACCAGTACCCAGCAGAAATCGGAATTACCTGATACATCGATCAATTTTCAGCAATATTTATTGCTTACAAGTCTAAATTTACGAGACTGATTCTATTGTATGCAATAACTGATTGTAATGAGAAAAAGCCTTCGTTTCGAGTATCAAGGAAGGCCAAATGTTAAATGAACCATGTCGTTTTAAAAATGATATTTGAATTCGACTTCAGTTCATATAATCTATATTATACATTATTTTTTATTCGACAAGATTGTTAATTTATATACTTGTAAATCTCCTTTGTCGGTGTTAATATTGTCGTTCACATGGCGGGGGACTTCTTTTATTGGTTCATTTACAACAGGCATGGGGCGAATTACATTGCAATGTAATGCATTATATTACAATTGCTTTGACCAAACCATGCATTATATTACAATTACTTTGACCAAACCATGCATTATATTACAATTACAATTACATGCATTTATCAAAGTAATGCATTATATTACAATTACTTTTGCCAAGTAATGCCTTGAATTACACATTACATTTGAAAATTTTATTAAGTGAATAGAAAAATTAAACATTTTGAAAAACAACTAGAAATCACAAAAGATTCTAGCATATGCAGTAATTGTTCCATGAATTGAATATAAGTATACATGTAAAAGTCTATTTAACTCGACTTTTACAATTTTAATTATTTTAACTTAATGTTGACTCGACTTTTATAAATATACTTTTTGTTGTTTTCTTTTAATTTTATACGAAATATTTAATTACTGTGAATTACTTCCTTAATTATAAAATAAACATAGACCTTAATTAATGAACGATTGTCTAAATGGTGAAAATATTGATTGTAAAACAAACTAATTAGTGTTTTATAACAAAGTTTAATTATCTTTTATTTAAGCAAGACAAGATATTCTTTGATCTTATGACAACAATACAGTTATGCTTTTCAAATATCAATCTTTTTATGCAGGAAAATGTATGAAATAAGATGAAATACAGAATATATTCTAATGATTAACATATTCTTAGTTAATCAAGAAATCTTAAATTTGGTTTAGTTAAAACTCCAACAATATGTTAAAGATGTAGTATGTGAAAAAAGTAATGACATGTAATGACATGTAATGCATGAAATTATACAACTTTTTGCTAAAGTAATGCATTATATTACAATTACATGTAATTCACAAATTGCTGCATTACACATTACATGCAATTACTTGGAAAAATGTAATGCATTACCATGCATTACAATTACAAATTTGCATTACCCCATGCCTGATTTACAATGTATAGAATATAATGTAAATATGTTGATGATCGTTGTACATGTTGAATTCTTACACACCATACCATTTTCAGGGGCCATGTAGAACTTATTTTATTTGATTGCATGTTCCATTCGACGGGAATTTAATGAATTTTAATGACAATAGATATATTTTTGATTGCATTTGTCTTGTTGCAAGATGTCTCTCGGACATTTTGCACTAATTCAAGGCTGGCAATTATCCATAAAAAACAAAATTTATGACCCCTTCGATCAACATACGAGTGTGTACAAAATTGAAACTTATTATCCCTAGAGGTATAAAGCTGTCGAGTGCAATATGGTTAACATATTGCGAGGATCAGCATGTCTCGATATATCTACAGTGCAAGAAATATGATTACCAATGAGACAACTATCCACAAAAATTCAAGTGAAGTGGATGTAAGCAATTATAGGCAATCGTACGGCCTTCAACAATGAGAAAAAACCCATACCGTATAGTCGGTTATAAAAGGCCCAGACATGAAAAATATAAAGCAATTCAATTGAGTAATCTTGAGAACCAAAAAATGTCAATTATGAGAACAAAAAATTTAAATATTATGGAAATTTTAAAACATTGATTTTTGTCGAGCCTTCGACTTTTGTCGAAAAAGCGAGACATAGCGATCCTACATTCCGTCGGCGTCGGCGTTGGCGTCGTCGTCGTCGTCGGCGGCGGCGGCGTCCACAAAAATTCACTCTGTGGTTAAAGTTTTTGAAATTTTAATAACTTTTTTAAACTATCCTGGATTTCTACCAAACTTGGACAGAAGCTTGTTTATGATCATAAGATAGTATCCAGAAGTAAATTATAGAAAAAAATCCTGTTTTTCCGTATTTTACTTATAAATGGACTTAATTTTTCTGCCAGGAAACATTACATTCACTCTGTGGTTAAAGTTTTTAAAATTTTAATAACTTTCTCAAACTATCCTGGATTTCTACCAAACTTGGACAGAAGCTTGTTTATGATCATAAGATAGTATCCAGAAGTAAATTTAAAAAAACAAATCCTGTTTTTCCGTATTTTACTTATAAATGGACTTAATTTTTCTGCCAGGAAACATTACATTCACTCTGTGGTTAAAGTTTTTAAAATTTTAATAACTTTCTTAAACTCTCCTGGATTTGTACCAAACATGGACAGAAGTTTGTTTATGATCAAAAGCTAGTATCTAGAAGGAAATTTTTATTAAAATTTTGTTCTTGTTTATCCATATTTTACTTATAAATGGACTTAGTTTTTCTTCGAGTTAACATTACATACAGTCTGCAGTTAAATTTTTCAAAACATTTATTAGATTCATAAACTATCCTGGATTTTTACCAAACTTGGACAGAAGCTTTTTACAATAAACAAATTGTATTGAGAGGAATATTTTTATTAAATTTTTTCCTCATCTCATTTTTGTTGAGCCTGCGATTAACAGCAAAAGTAGGCGAGACACTGGGTTCCGCGGAACCCTTACGAATTTTTCCCCATGTAATTTGATTTTTAAAATATTTCAGAATGGCTGGCTACTTCATATAAGATACAATACCCCATTGCAGTGTAATTTCACGTTTGGTGACGGACTCATTGCTCAACTGTTTAAATTCTTTTTGACACAAAAGCGGTTGTATCTCTTGTTCCATATTGTTGTTCTGTTGATTTTTTTGTTTAAATATGCTATATCGTTTTATCGCTTGTTCCGAAACCTACCTAGAGCTTGAAATACGTAAAAAAAAGTTAATTTACAAAATATTTTCCTGAAGTACAATATGATTTTATATCGATTCGGAAAGGCCCTCCATCTTAGATTGACAAATATAATTACTAATTTACATAGAAATAAACGGGAAATAGTTGGTACTATATTATAAATGTTAGTCTCGGCCCATTTCTCACCTATTTGCACATACTAAGATTCGTACACGTATATTTATTATTTTCCAGGTCACTTAACTTTCCAACTTATAGAGTTGTCTGATTTTATGGATGCACAGTTCCAGGACCGATATGTAGACAAAGTTACCCCAATACTGGACAGTTTTCATGTAAAACATGGCGTCGTGGCTTCTTATGAAATCGATGGTTTTAGAAATGGTTGGTTTAAAAGGGGAAGTTACTGTGTATTGAATGCTTTTGATTCTCCAGCAAATGTGGACGCATTATATTACTCAGGTATTTATCATCAATTTTTATTAGACGTGCTGCTTTTAATTTGTAAACAAATACATGTTCTAATTCCAATAAAACTTGGGATGGTCTTGCATGAATAGAGGGGATGGACTTGCATGAATAGAGGGTACGGACCAACACTGATTATTGGTAGAGTTGAAATCATTTATTTCAAATTAATGGTGATTAACTTTATTAGACGGGAAACTGGGGTGCTCAACATGGTAAACCAGATGATAATTTGGGCAAGTAGCTGGAAAAACTGTACTATACTAGGTAACCGATTGCACCCTAACAGTTTTGCAATTCCACAAAAAGATGAAGACCTGCACTACTGCATAGACCACTAAACCCCATATATATGAAAATAATGCACACTATTTTGAAGTTATTTAAGAATAAAAAAACATCAGTAAGAAAACACAAATAATGTATAACATATCAAATAAAATACAATGTTAACAAACCAAATTTAGAAAGTATTTCCTAAAGTAATCAAACAAAATTAATGTTTGAAAATATTTGCTAAAGTTCACTGTGTATAAAACATTCCGTTTGTGATAAATATTAATTCTTTCAACATATTCACTATATATTCTTACAATGTGTATACAAAATGAGAAAAGTACCAAGTGACATTACCCCGGCCAGTGTTGAATAAGATTGAATATCAAAACATTTATTTTTTACTTCACAGATCAGTACGGTTCTTTGAAAGAATACAGACAATCAGCCTGTAGGACAGAAAACATAGTGTTTACATTGGACCCTGATCTGAAGCCACCAAAGGAGTAGTGTAATAACAGTCTTATTTTTCTTGCATTTCTGTATAGTAACTTACCTCATTAACCAAACTTTCTACCGGAAGAGAAACATAGACCATAGCGTTTAAACGTTTTCTAGAACTTTCCGTCCCTCAAACGCTTGAATTGTTCGTATTTTCACTGATATCAACAAGAAACACAACTCCTATGATAAAGCTATATTAGCATAGATTTAATTTTAACCACATCATTGGAGTTGTATAACTATAATAAGTCGTTGTTTAAATATTTTTTTTGCAATACTTCTTTCGTTAGATAAGTCCATTTTCAAACTTCAGAAAAAACAACAACACAAAACTGATATTATCACTGTCCCCATAGTGAGTAAGACATTTCCAAATTAAATAAATGTTTAAATTTTGCAATGCCAAATAGGCCATTTGCATCTTTCAAAATTTATTTTGAAATTTATCATTGATTCATTGTTTGCAGTAACTTGATATGGTGTTTGGGTTTTACTTATGTGAATTTTTTGTATCTGAAACAGAAGCACAAACCAATAACATACACAAATGCATGTGTCCTCAATGTATAAACAGTATGGTCGCAATATAAGATTAGTAAACATGATTTTTCCAATATGTTTGCTTTTGAAAAGTTTAAAAAAAAAAATACTTGCTCTATGATTTTTCTTTATATATGACAGAAAAAAAACTGTGATATTTGTTAGCGTATTGCAATATACATATATATTTTGGAAGTTGCTTACATTTATTTTTTGTCCAGAACAGTTTCTTATTATTGTTATTTTTTATGTACGAGACAATTATTATGTAGATGTAGAGAATAAATCTTTGTAATACTATTATTTTTGTTAGATTTCTGTTCATTGTCTAGTTCAGTTTAACCCATTGCCGCTTTGATGTCCTTATGACTTTTGTATTGAAACGATACATATATAAAACAAACATTGATTTTCCCAGTGCAAATTGTTGCCTCTTGAAACAACTTTCTAGCACACCCGTCTTAATATTTTCAATTAAAACACGTAATTATAGCCCCAGTTATAATTGTTATGAACGGTTCATGTAGACTAGACTCTCTATTCTTTTCCTCAGAAAACGCAATAGATTCAATGGAAAGATTGTCTGTTGTAATTTAATGCGATATGGAAAACAACCGTCACCCCTAGCCCGAAAAAGCACAACATAGACAAGCAGGCAAAATCAAAGAAAACCTCCAAATGATCTAAAGACCTGCATTTTTTTTACCAAATTACCATATTATATCCATTGTTTTTGTTTTACACAAACAAACTGACTTGACAATTCAACTGATACATTATAATATCATGATAATCTTTTAAGTCTGGTATCTACGATGAGTTTATTTAGTTCCTCCCACCAATGTCGTACTAGTTGTACATGTATATGCATTATACTTATAACGCGATCTGATCTGATTAAAGCTTATCAATTAAGGTTGATAACAGAAACATGAAGTTTAGTTTGCTTGTGTTTTAATTTGACAAACAAACAAAAAACTTTTGTTCCCTAAGTATTGATACTGTAAGAATGATCATTTTATCAACCAATCAAATCATGGAACGGGTATTAAAATGTTGACGGGATAACCCATTTGACTATTTTTTTTTCGTCCAATGAGGAATTTCACTTATATCAAGTCGTTTCAACGGATATATATATATATATAATGCATAGTCGTTCAACCTTATATAGAAATAATCACAAAGAAGTTTCCATTAAATTGTTGTTAATTTAACGCATGGGGATATGGGGATATAATTTGATAATTGATACGTATGCTCACTGATGGCTCTCTAAACTTCAAAATTTTAAACTTATATTTGCAAATATAAGTTTAAACAATAAATTCGGTGTATGTTCCTACAAGAAGTATTTAAGTATATACAAAGCTGTTAAAAGCATTTAAGCACACACACAAACAATATTTAAACATTGTGGGAGAGTAACCGGACAATAGTTCTATTAGAAAAAAATCAAAAATGTCGATTGCACTAAGATAGATGAGCCGTGTTTGTAGGAAATATCAAAGGGAAATATAGATATTTTTTTAAACCTGAACACACATTAAATGAAATCATCATATTAACACAGAGAAAAAATATGTTTATATTGAAAGTTTCCATTACAAGAAGTAATAGAGCAGTGTGCTAGAAAAAAAGCTACTGGAAATTGATCGATATTCGAAAAAATGTATTATTCTTAAGACTGTCAAGAACACTGAAAATTGATGCAAGATTCTCTATTTAAATTATTCCTTTTTTTCGAATTCAAGATAACATTTTTTTAATGGAAATGCGGAAATATATCTATATGGTTTTCAACAATAGACAGGTGTCTATATAATATGTTTTTTTTTATGTAAAACCAAGGAAAATGGCTTAAGGAGTTTAAGGAGAAAACAGTCGCATAAACCACTGAAAATTAAGTGCATATGACTTGGCTTTCCGCAGTTAACTTATCATGCATGGCATCTTTGAAATATCATTTGAAATTATTTCGTCGATTTTTTTTACGAATGTCATCTCGACTTGGTTTACTGTTACAGAACATAAAAACAAGCATGTGTGTTCCTCAATTCCGTCCTCCACTTTCTTCATTAAAGAGTGTTAAACAAATACTACTCATCACCGAACGATGTATGACACTAGTGGAACGGGAAAAGCATACCTTTCAAGAAGACTTAAATTAACTTCTTGGTTTAGAAGGGGCCGTGTTGCTTATTTTTTAGTTTTCTGATTGATGTTTTGTGACGTGTTTTCGCTATGACGTTGGATGTCAGTATTCCATTTAAGATTTAAAACCCTCCCCATTTGTAAATTCCTGTTTTTGTTTTGTAAAAATACAACCATAAAGAATATTAACATGACAAATCACTTTCAATTGAAGAATATGTAAACTATATTATTAATAAATATGTGTAGAATAACCTAATAAAGAAAATGATCGACTGGACCTTCCTACCCAAAGTGTTATACAGTACATACAGTTCTTATCGACAAAACAATCTTTACTATTTATTTAGTTCTTGTGTAGGTTTTTTTTATTGCAAGTCTTAAGGAAGAGCCACAAGTCAAACTTGATGTTATAAAATTTATAAAATTATATTAATTAAAGAATGTATTTCTCTTGTGCATACCTCTGATTCTTTGCCCTGGTTTGGCTATTCTTTTTGCATGTCCATATTCCATTTAAGGTTTATTACCTCTCCAACGTTTTTATTAGGTTTTGGATTTTCTAATATTTGGCCTCAACCTCCATGAAGAGAAATTATTGTCGAAATGCGCATCTTATGCTTTATAATTCGTTACGTTAATGCTACTTTCAACTATTTACTCGATTAGAATATCTGACACAATTGCATTATACATTTCTTACATTAAAAAAAACAAATAAATGAAAATATCTTCTTTATTATATAAATAAAACATAAACTGACAACTTTTTCTGAACAATTATAACCCAGGTATATAAAACAATGATACTTATACATACTATGATGTAACAAAGAAAATGACGAAGTGTTTTGTAGTGCAACAAGTAAACTAATCAGCGGTGAATAATAAGATTAAGAGTAGTGGTCTAAGAAAGATAACTCACTTGTGACTTTGTAACTATATCAGAAATCGTGACCAAATTATATAATGTAGTTAAAAAATAAACTAATATTGTAAGTCCAAACATTTTAGTCAGCTAAGTGTTTGATCATATCTGATAAATAAGACTTAAATAGTAATATCCAATATTGCATAACACATATGCTTGAGTGATTGAACAAGTGATAAGATAATTCGCCGTTTCAGAATCTAAAGGACTATGAATAATTCATTCTTCGTACCACAAAATTAAACCAACACCACGTCATCGTTGAATTTTCATTATTGATGACGTGTCTAACCAAACACGACGTTTTGGTGTACGCCTATGAAAATACTACCCAAAATGCTTGTTTTTCTGAAACGGCAAATAAGACATTAGATATGTAATACTTCAAGAAAAAAATCTATCAACTTTTAGATAGTGCCTTAATATTAAAAATTGTGTGCAACGTAGGTGAACTATTAGCAGTGAAGAATAACAATATCATCCAAGTACTCAAATATTTTGATTCTTCTAATTGAAGGATATCATATCTACACTAAATCTGCCCCATACTTTTATAAATCTGTAACTTTTGTAAATCAATTTCAATGGTGCAGCTGTACTTATAAACATATTTTAACTAAATGTTAACATGCTACTTGTTAAGCGGTTGAAACTTGATGTATTTGGATAAAAAAGTAATAAATAAGATGACATATTAACAGAATGTCAGTTTAATCACAGAATCTCTAGTTCATCACAGCCAATACTTTGATTGAATTTGAATGAGTTCTGATATTCCATCTGAGTTTAGACAAAGTCAACGAGTTGGAACATTACAGTTGTGTGTCTTCCACCTTTTGTAATGTCTTTCAGCTCCCTTCTCATTCTTTCTATTCGAGCTGAAAATGGAAATAAAATATTTCTTTCGTACATTAATCCTTAATGATAAATTTATATACATTGTATATAGAATGTAGCTATGAGTTAATGATTTGTGTTGTTCTTGTTGCATTGGTCATTAGTTTGCTTTCAATTAAAACCTAAGGTTTGCTTCAGCGACACAAACAATCAAGTGTCAGAGAAAACTTTTTAGAATATAAGTGTTTAAATAAAAAGTATGATTTGCCCCTCCTTAAAATAAGACATTTCTCGTTATTTTTATGTTTGTGTAAATGAAACAAACTCGGATTATTGCTTACCCTGTAAGTTTAGAACAAGGAAAACTTGTGTGAAGGGTAAATTAGTTAAATGCTTTCATACTATTGAACCAGCAAAGATAATTTGATTGTTTATACTCTGATTGATAGAACTTTAGAATTGTTTACTATCTTCATCTGAATACTAGTAACTCGCAACTTTAGAAAAAGTTTCAGTAACTTTTTTACTGATGATAGAATGTATGTAATTAGTTTGGAAAGATGTTCAATTGAGCAATTTTTAGGCTCAGCAATATTACTTTGTCTGTAAGGCCACTTTTGATGAGTATTCAGTAGAGTGATGCAAGATACAGTTCTTGGTTTTTGTTGAAATTTAAAATGAACATAAAACAAAAATACGATTGTCCAAAATTTCTTCTTTTAATAATTGTCGTTTGCGTATATGTTGGGGTTTCATGTAAACCACTGGTACCTTATTCTCTTACCAAGTAGTTTATATAATATGATATACACATTAAAAAAAATGTTTTTGGATTTATAAGCACACTGTTTTATTTCTCGCTCCTTTTGGAGTTCATGCGATTGCCTTTGTTTTTGTTTGTTACCATGCTTTGTCTTCTTCATCAGTTTATCAGATTTGAACCTCGGTTACCTACTGTTGCCTTGTTTACAAATATTTGCTTTCTCAATATTATCGCTAATCTGTATTTTACAAAGACTTACGATCGTTGTAGAATTCCCTGGCTTGATTCAATGAAGTGAATCTATGAACAGCGACCATTGTTCGTGACGTTGTCCACATTCCTCTCTCATTAACTATCCTGTCAGTCCAAACAACAAACGGTTCACCTCTCTGGTATTTACTATCCTTGGTAAGAAGGTCTTCCATTGGTTCTTTTACATATTTATTCAAAGCTTGTTTATTCATGACGTCTGGATATTCTGTCACTACATAGGTACTGCATTCAATATCTACAAAAGTGTGACCATTGTAATAATTAGAAGTTAAACTTCCTTATTTTAAACCAATAAATCTAGTTAAACTAATATACCAACTCTGACATCTTTATTCTAAAAAAGTACAACATTCCTACATGCTCAATATATGCCATTTCATGTTGTTATTTCAAATTTTTGGAGATGTTGTTCAAGTGGTTGTTTTCTCAATTTTGTTATATATCATCAGATTGGAAGGTCAATGGTCAATAAATTAACCCTTACCTTTAAATATGACTTGTTTCTAAGTTAAATTACGTTTAACCTTTGGTTTAAACATAAACATCTACCACTAGTAAGAAAAAGAAATGTCATCTTAAAAACAAGAATGGAGAATTTTTTACTACTTTTTCACGAATTCATGCAAAAAATTGTTCGCGAATTTAATGTTTGTAGTGTTTCTCTTACGGATTTTTCATCGATACCATACTAATTTAGTTCTGCTCTTATGTTGTACTTTTATGTTTGGGTCAACATGCAATTAAAAAAGGCATTGAAATGGAGTGGTAACATTTTACAATTAACGTATGTTGTTAGACATGATATAAGACACCATCCTGATGTTATTGTTCATAAACTGAGTAAGAGATGGCGGAATTTTTTCAAGAAGCAGTACATAACATAGTGAAAATCAAATCATGTTCGTGTCTGTATATTTTTTGGAATTTAACTAAAGTACAAGCAAAACAATAATAATCTCATAAAATAATATCTATAGTTTTACTTCGAGAAACAAAAATATGATTCGGACCATAGACAAAAATAAGAGGTACACAATGGCTTTCTATTGTGTAGATTCTGGTGCATTCATTACATTCTGAGTAGGGATTAGGGGGAGAAGCTGATTGAAGTGTATACTGTATTGTGGGAATATGACAAAATCCATGTTAACCCCAAAATGCATTCAGGCAACGAAACGAAATAGGATGTGTAAATGTTCATCATATGATATGAGTAAAATTCTGTTAAAGGTTCACAAAATCCTCTCATGCTGTTTAACAAAAAACTATCAAATTATTGTTCTCTGCTTTAACATGCAACCAAACTTAGCTCAATACATCTTAAATTATTTGTAACCGTTCTTTAAAAGTGACAATTTAAACATCATATTGAACTGTATATTATAGACAACACATACCAAAATAGGAAACCATGGCCAACTTTGAGGGTTTGTAATCCCTCGTTCTGTAATCAGAAATGTTTTTTTTTGAATCAATGCAATTATTTTTTTGAGAGACAGTTCTACACTTTGTTTTCAAACACTTCATACCATATTGCACTGCTATATTTTGATAAGCCTATAATTGGCACACTGGCATAAAGATATATATCAAACATATGTATTGCACACTAGTTTCATGTGACACTTTTTTCAACCGATAGTAAAATAGATTTGTCTACCAGGAACCTACTACACACACATACACATGCCTTACCGTTCATAGGAATATAATTTATAGGTAAAATAAGAAGTTCCACTCCGTATGGTTCTGGGAAGGAGGAAATCTTGAAATCAACATCATAATGAACCCATGTTTTAGCCTGATCCACAGAAGGAAACCATAGACACAATATGACATAGTCCGTTGCATATTCCTCGTTTCTACTCCCAGTTTGCTCATACCAGTAGTCCCCTTTCCTTATCATCGGAGACTTTATATGCCAGTTTGTGAAATCTCCCATTACACTAATCTGCAAAGTATTTCATAATAATTTTTATTTTAACTATATTAAAATAAATTTCATAATATTTATTACGTTTTTATTATTTTCATGTTGTGATAAACTTTCTAAAATGTATAGCTATCTTATTAATTCTTCGACGTAGTTAATCTACATATACATTAATAAGTACTTCAGCGACCAGAATTTTCATTGATAATTTATCTTATCCAATGTGGCTGCGCAACTGAAGTGTTACGGTATTACGAAGAAATGTTATCTCGTTAGGATGTGTCGCTTGGATGACAGAATGATTTAAATGAAGCCTTAAATGCCATGCATATTAATTCCTATTCATAGTTTAAGCCTTTAATAACCTAACATTCCGTAATGGTTTGCTATTCTATGTTAAATAGTGTTGTTTATTTCCACTAACCACATTTCTACACGACACTAAATTTTATCTATATTTGGTTTGGGTCATGCTTTTTCGAATGACCAAATACTCTTTGAAATGTTTTTACTCGCCATATCATTTAATATTTAAAATATTTACATTATCTAACATGAGTATGCTCTTCGGAGTTTCAGAAAATTTTGAGATGATCGATCTTATAAAGATTGGTTACCATACATCTAGTAGATGTTTATGATTAAAATTACCTTATCTGGAGTTGCTATGCCTTTTAAGTGACCAGACATCTTTAAAATACTCTTGTGTCTTTGGAAGGATCTCTTAATATCAAACATAGCATCCTTCTGAGTTCTGATGAATAGGTAAGCTCCACTTTCAGAACGAGCAGGCTGAACAAAAGAACAGACATACATACATTCGAAGAAATGCTCATTCAAGTCCACATATGTGAAAACAAATGATTGAGTTATATGAAACCTACATATAAAAAAGGAGAAACTCAAATACCGGAATAGTTATCAGTTCCTGTTCCGTACAATAAAAAATCGTTTGTGATGTTCATGCCACTGGTAGTCCAATATTTAAAAAAAAAATCTTTTTTGTCTTTTTTTATATGATGCCAAAATGACAAGACTAATGGCAAGGGACGAGTTAGATGTTTAAATTATCATTTGGATTTCTCCGTCAATGGCTTTGATCTTGAGTGTTTTTTTGCACAAATTCAGAAAGCGACATGTCCTAGATTGAATCTATTATGAATCTTGTGAGCACCTTTTTTAAGTTTTCATTTATTTCGCTAATTTGAAAATATTGTAATCTACATTAATACAAAGTAATATTAAATTTTATAATCATATATACCAGAAAGTTATCTGTAAACGTTAAATATTTTGTTATGCATACAAAACGTTTTCTATTCAAAATATTATAAGGGAAAGTTTTACTTACACGCTGGATATTCGACTTGTAGTCAGTCTATGAAATAATCAGAAAAAATACTTTTAAAACATTATAATCCTTCATCATACAAAACAACAAATGAAAGGTGCAAATGTTGGTAGATGAAAGATCTGTTCAATTGACCTGAATGATTCTAAGCAAGTTTTATAACCATGTTACAGTCCAAGATCATTTAACATCAAGCAACAGCTTTGTATCATAGAATGAACATCTGAAATTATCCATTTTTAACAAAATGAAGGATTTTTCAACTTTTTTTGTCTCTACATCCATCCTCGTGAAGGATAACCGCAAGCAAATTTTTATTAAAGAAATAAAAACAATTTTCGTCTCAGATACAAACAGGAAATCATTGCTTGTATCGTTAACACTTTTCTATGAGCCGCATGATTGATAGAAAGGATTCAATGGAAGACAGTGCCAATGTTAAAAGTTTGAGTTGTAAATTCATTACTGATGATACCAATAAACAGTGTGGTGCTACCAAGTTTTCTTAACTGAATGAAAATCTATATATATTAACTTTTTATTTAATTCACGGTATTGTTTGTCATGTAAAGCAGGTGCAACCACTAACCAATACAATAAAATATTGATAACATACCTGTGGAGCAATGTTAAGTGGCAGGCGTTGTTGAGTGTCATATTCAAATTCCATATTCCTGTGTCGGACCTGTAACAAATAAAAAGATAATAAATATGTTGGTTCACTAGAAAGCATCATATTTCAAGATAAACAAAACATATGTTTTTGTTTATTTGTTGTTAATTCTTATTATTTAAAAAAAAAGTTTTTCATGATCTTTTATACGCTAAATACTTATTAAATTGACAGAATAAAATAATTTCGATAGTACCAAAGAAGAGAAAATTGTTATATCAACACCAAAGTTGTAATTCTAAATTGATATAGATATGAAATATACCGTGTGAAATCATTCTATTAAGCAAACGTTTTTTTTTGTTGACGCTTAAATTTTACTGAAAATTATCTATGACTAGTGATATCTGTTCAGAATTAGTCTATATAAGCGTTATTTTGTTTTGCACGTGCCATTAAACTATAACAGGGAACTTATTTGTTGTTAAAATGTTAATACATCATTTTCTTGTTTACTATTTCACATTTAAAACTCAAGCGATAGAAAATGAGTTTGGAGTTAAACTGAGCGTTAGATGTAGACTCATATGGATATGTCTAAAGTACAAAGGCGGATGAAAAAAAATCATGATCCTGAGTTCCAAAGCAAACTGTCAACTTTCTATCACTTATGATGCATTTATTTAAAACTATTCTGGTGCCTTGCCTGCGGGTGCGTATATTTAATATATTCAGTATATTAAAGCTTCTGTGCACATTGCAGTAAAGCTGAACCTATCTATATTGACCACAGAAAAATATTCAATAAGTTAAAATACAATTTATCAAATTTGCTGCATTGGAGGCCCTTTTTTGTTAACCTTCATCTGGAATGGTCAGAAAAGCCGCTAGAGTCAAAATTTATATATAAAGGGGAACTTTTATAATCACAAAGGGTCTTAACAAGTAAAAGTCTTAAATTTTGGCAAAAGTAAAAAAAAAAGCAAAAGAAAAAGAAAGATCGGCTGATGTGTAAATACCATTTCATATTATACATCAAAAAGGCATTCTTTAATCTCTAGATTTATTAATCATATCAATCTTTTATCTACATGCAAGATGTATACACAAAGTATAAGTGAAGACAACATTCAAAACACAAACACAACAAACATGTGTTATTGTAATCGTTTCGAAAGCAGAAAATAGATACACATATTCAATCATGCCATAGATGGCCAATAAAACCGCCAAATGGCTTTTAAATCCTTTTTTTATCATTTTATATGAGTGGACAACCTGTTTTATCTAGGCATGGAATCTTTTATAGTATACATTTATTCGTTAAGAGTCGGTTTATTATAAGACGTCTCCGTGCTTTGATTTGTATCTTCTTAATGCACTTATGTGATTTGAACATCCGCAAACTACTGTTGCTGTTGCTCGAATTTGAGATAAAAGAAGGAAACGCCTATCGATTAAGTTTATGGAATTTACTCAAAAAAGACAAAATACCAGGAATATATATTTGAATAAATGCAATAAATGCAATACCGAAATGTTTAACAATACTGTACAGAAGATATATAACATGATTAATGAATAGTTTTCATTTCTTCGTCATGTAAACCTTTATGTAACAAAAATTGATAAAATAATTATATCGCATTACATCTGCATTAGAAAGTATTTGATTAAAAGATAATGTAATACGTTTGTCTGTACCAAATTCATCTAAACAATACACCGTCTCAAACTGAAGCTCTTCGTTAGTTGTTGCAAAAACAAATTCAAACATTTATAGTTTAATTAATATAAAAGGTGTTATATACATTATTGTTGCAGTAAATATTGTAGTGCACACATTTCTTAATGCCCGCAGCCAACTCAAGCACTGTGCATACGCTATGAATGGTGCCTTTGAGGTGGTGAAATTAAGTTCATACATTATATGCCATTGAAAGCAAGGACACACTATTGCTTAAAATAATTCAAACGTCAAAAAAGATTTTTTTTACATTTTACTTTTATCTAACCAAACTCTAGCTACAACTAAACACAGCAACTTGCAGTTACAAGCTCACATGCTAGCTATATGACCTCTGACCTGTTTCTCCTCAGGACGGAGATATATGTCATCAATATAATGTCCATTTCTATCACGTGGTACATCCGGTGTATCCGGCTGTTGAATATCACGAGGCGTCTAAAAGCAGTATTACTTTTCCTTGTATTAAGGAATTTCTAGCTCAAACACTTTTTTATCAAATAGCACTGGCTACGAGATTGCAAAATCAAAAAGTGACACTAGACAAAAGGAGAGTTGAAAGTTGGGTTTAAGTGAATTGATTATAAATATTATATATTAAAGAGCAAAAATCAATCAAGATATATGGAAAAAAATACTGAAAAGGGAAATGCTGAAGTATATAAGATGGTACAATATTGCTTGTGGGCATACAAGAACGAGCAACTTCTTACTACATTTATATTAAATATAAAGGCGATGTCAGTATATACAGGTATCATTAACTACTGTGTCGCCCACTTACATCAGAAATTGATCGTTATGTTATGTAAGCAAATTGTAATTACTCTGCGGTTAAGCAAATATATGCGTTTCAGAGATACACAAGCCCTCAAAAATTTGAATCAATACATTGGGTTTGTGCGGTCACGTCATTTACATTTGTGATGAACCCGTTTGTTTCCATAATATACACTTGTTGAGGATAGGAATATCTAATTGAATGTCATTGAAATTTTTTTGTTGCCATGAAATGCATAAATATTTATAATTTGACTTACATAATATGCATCTATGATACATTGTAGTTTTTGCATTGTTTGTTGTCAGTGGCAAACTGTTCATAAAAATCATCTTTCCAGTGGATTGTGGGGCTCACAGAAGTTATGAGGTGATACTTGATATTTATGTATTAAATAAATTGGCAATCATTTCAATAAAACAATTTTTGTAATAACATAACTCTAAAACGCATAAGTTCTGTGTAAAAACCAGTATACGTGTTCAAGGTATAAAACTGGGTTACATGTTAAAATTACATTCAAGCTTATGTAGATACATTTAGCGTTACTTTACACATCAAAGTTAAACACCACTGCAATTCATTCTCTGCTGTTACAGCATACATGCAGGTAACGTCTTTCATTTAATACACTTGTCTAGCTTTTAAAAAGGTCAATATCACACAAATTTCAATTCAATAAATTATCATAGATAAAAAAGCATGGATGTATATCAATACAACTAGTGAAATACTCATCTAAATATTTTTAGTCAAATTAAATGCAAACTTAATTGTTAAAGCAAGTCATTGCAAATAAAACTTTTGTTTGTACACACAAATTCACATTTAATACAAGAAGTTCAAAGGAACAAAAAAAACATAAGAAAGAAGAATGAAACAGGACCAACGTTTAAAGACAGCCACAAGAAAGTCTTGTTTTACCATATTCCATTACGGAACATAGAAGGGAAATGAAAGGATCGTTGAATACTATCATGTGCACAATGAGTTATATACAAACACTTTATCAGCCTCAAATCTATAACCCAAGACAAAATTTGAATCTAATAAGGTGACAGCTGATCAAAACTCCTAAAATACAAGATTAAAGTAAAAAGAATATCACGAAGAACAAGTATTTTTAAATGGTTACCGTTCCATATTAAAATAAGGAGGTGTGGTATGATTTCCAATAAGTAAACTATCCACAAAAGACCAAAATGGCGAGGATGTAAGCAACGATAAGCCACCTACACATTTAACAATGCGCAAAATAAGTACCATATAGTAAGCTTTAGAGGTCCAGAATAACAACCAATTCAAACGAGAATACCAACAGCCTGGTTAATGATAAAACAATAAATGTAAAACAAATATTGCCCCAGCAACCAACGACAACATAGAATTACAGGCTCCTGACTTGGGACAGGCACAACAAGAATACTGCAGGGTAAACATGTGTTTGGCTATCTTACCATAACCTGGAAAAGTGGTAATACAGCACAACATAGGAAACCAACAGTAGAAATCAGTTGACCAGGTTTAATCCACCATTTTCTACACAAGAAAATGTCTATACCAAGTCAGGATTATGACAGTCGTTTGATGTGTTTGAGCTTTTGATTTTGTCATTTGCTTAGGGACTTTCCGTTTAAAATTTTCCTCGGAGTTCGGTATTTTTGTTATTTTACTTTTGTTAAGGCTTAACTCATCGGATCGGCACGAAGTACAAACAAAAAACAAATAACAAAAACAAGACACAAAGAACAAAACAAAAAGTACTTACAGTTACAAACAGTTAGTTCAAAGCCAAATACAATACATAAATAAATAATGTTTTCCAAGGCTAAAATATAGTCAGTACACATCTAACATATTTAGTGTAAAGAAGTCATCAACTGTCTGAGAAAAGCAGGAGCCAATACAATGACAGAATATAAGTTCGACAGGACGAAGGACCAGTATTCATAACTGTATAGCTATAGATATTTGGTTATGTTTTAATATGTTAAAAAGAAAAATCAATGTTAGTACGGAAAAAGACAATAATCAAGATCTTACTAAAGTGTAAAATTGATAACATTTAAGTTTCTTCAAAGGATTCATGAGTTTACAAGGATCTTTTCTTAATTTCGGTCTCTATAAACAACATCACAGTAAAAAAAAAAGAATGTAATATCCGCAATGTTATGGTTTCTAATAATACAGCCAAAATTCCAAATTATTAAGTTTTAAAAAAAAATGAGTCTTCCGAGAAAGACGTTTGTCGTCCACTGTCTCCAAATACAATAATCAGAAAAAGGAAATTGAATGTTTTAGTATGAAAAAAATGCCAAAAAACAACTCAGATCAAAAGCTATAATAGCAGGTGCACTACTTCATGTTTGTTATAAGAATTTGTGCAAGTTTGGTCGGATTCTGTCAATCTATTTTCAAGTAACAAACTGGTGTAAGCACAGCTATATCTGTCAAAAAAAGGATATGTCTCTTTCAAAGTTTTTGTATTTGAAAACCCCAAACAGTAATTCTGTGTAAATTTGGTGGAATTCTGTCACGAAGGCGTTGGGAACTAACATAAAGTGTCACGCGGACAATGGGGACAGAAATGATCCGTATGTGACGCTAGCAACAGATCGACGGACGAAGTCGAACACAATAAAGATACTCCAACATCGCTTACATGTTTTGTCATCCAGGCTGTCTCACCGAAGGATTAAATTATTTCAATGAAAGCAAGTGAATCAGGTTCTAAACCTTGTTTACGCTTCAAAATAACATGTACGTGATAGTAAAAACTGAAAAATCTACACAAAAAGCTCTGTTTTAGTAAATTATCTAGTAAATTGTTAAACTAAAAGACTAAACAGTTGGAAGAAAAAGCACGTTAATCTAAAAATTATCTAACACAGTAAGCAATGAGATGTTAAGAATTCAAACAATATCTCAGCTTACCGGATTGCGATTCGTCAGATGTGTGTAGTAAGCATGTGAAGCGTATGGTTTGAAATTGCCTTCATGCATTTCGATTCTGTTATAATCTTTTTTATGTTGAGCAGCGCCTGGTGGGCTTATTTTATCATAGTTGTCATTTAAAAGCATTCTATTGTGGTATGGAATTTGTTTAAAACGGTAGTATCCCTTTAACCTAGAAGATTCTGGAATATCTACATCGTTGAAGTCATATTCATAATCGAAATCATCTAATGGTCTTTGTTCTAATCTGCTAGCATCATTAGTATGCTGTATCTGTGAATTGACAACATCATTTTTCGTATTATATTGTTCATACATAGGTCTGTGTGGTGATCTTAAATCACGCTGAAATTCACTTTCCATTCTACTTTTTATTCCATCTGATTTTAAAGCAACAACTTCACCGTATAACACATCATTTTCAGCCTTAACTTCCTGTAACTCTCTCTCCATCATTTTAAGTTTAGCAGAATGTGTATCATTTCTAGACTTGTATTTGTCCAGTTTGCCATCATGGTTAACAAGATTATTCTCTAAGAAGCGAAGGCGAGAATCGTATGTTCTGTACCTTTCCGCCATTTTGTATTGAATCTAATTTGGTGCAGTTTTATAAGATCCACTTATAATATTGTATTTCTGATGAAGACAGAAATCATTGATAGAGTATTTCAACGTTTGTTGTCAAGGGATATGTACATCTCGCTCAGGTAAATTTAATTAACGTCAACAGTCAACAATTTATCTATATGTGTTTGAATGTATTTGAATACATTTATTGTGAGATATTTTTACCTTTTGAGGCTTTCAAAGTATAAATGAATTACATTCATATACAACTTGTTTGAACTTTAAGAATATTCGTCGCTCCATAATACTTCTATATCATTGTATAAAAGGAAAAGTAATCGCTTCCCTTCATATGTAAAACATTTTGTAATGCTAGGTGTTATGAAATGATTGTAAACAGGACTTTAAACGAACGTCATTTCACTTTCTTTAATTTCTGCATCTTGCGTCTTACATTGTTCAACAACAGTGCAAAACTTAATAAACTTTCAGACATCAAAATAAAATTGATAATCTTGTACCATGGTACAGAAGGTTGCTATTTATGTCATACGTATAACTGAAAGAATCTTTTCATATTCATTACTGGCGCATGAAATGTGAAATTAACTCTACAGAGGCATAAAAACGGGGCAATAATACCAAATTTGTCGTAACATCTGAAAACATCTGATTTGAATGTTTGATAAAATTGACATGTATCTAGCATTCAAATGAGAATGTAAATTGGAGCGTTTACAATAAAAAAAATCCGTTAGAAATTTAAATATTGGTCACGGGAAATATATCAATTGGTCCGTCAATGACTTCTAACATCAATTAAAGTCAAAAAGGAAAATATACCGAGAGGGTAATTGAGTCCTGAACATCAATGTTACATCTCTCGTGAAAAAGTCAAGCGACTCAAACGGGCAATTTCTTCGTACCTAGCCAGTTTAGAAATCAATCATCCATTCTAAATCCAAGTACAAAATGTATATTGACTACAATTCATCAACATCAACATTTATAGCACAATACGCAACAAGTAATGATGCATTAAACAAGTTCAAATAGCCCAGAAGAAATAAAAGTATAATCTTTATCCACTTTTATTATTTTGGAATTAGACTTGTATTATCATAAACATTATTCTAGCAGAGGTAAAATATTAAATAAGCTGACATGAAAAGCTATAGATATAATGATAAAATCCATACAGAAGTAAAAAAACAGACATTAGGACACCGAACAATTCATAAGGTAGCGTATGCAAGACTTGCAACATTCAGGCAAACATATATCATCTGGGCGAATATTGAAGAAAAAAATACAAAATTCTTTGTCGGTGAAAAACATATTTTGTGAAACTTTATTTTATGTTAGAAAAAAGTTCTTACAATACTATCTAACTAAGACTTCACAGGAATATAACTATTATTTTATTTCTTTATAAAGGGATACAACTGAATTAAAAAAAATGTCCAGTTGTCACTTTAAATGATATATTCGTATCAAAGTTATGTTTAATCGCTTCCCTTCTTTACCGAGCTTCTGATCTGAACAGAGAATAACTGGATGAAATAATCAAGAATAATGGAAGAAATACTTACCGTTATGAAATAATTAGGTCCACTTAAAATTCAAATTTTCTTAACTTTCATAATTTCTGTTAATGTTTACGTTTTGGTAAGGAATAACCTTTTTGCAAACAAAATTGGTATACAGTATATACTGCACCAAAAAAAACCCCATAATATAAACAATGAAACATTTATTCTTTAGATATAATTATTAATTTTAAAACATTGAATAAACAACATAAAAACAATGTTAAGATATAACTTGCTATTTTCTTTTAAAAGCATTGTCAAGGTTAAGGATTTTGCAACCAGAAAAATTTACAAAAAATATTGTGTGTGACATGAATTATGAAATAAGTTACATGCATGTACGCTCAACAACTGAAATTGACGATTACACTAGACCAGCAGAAGGAAAACGTTTAGCAAGAAGGACTTGATTTGCAAAAGGCAACTTGTTAAAGAATACCATGAAAGATTCACTACAAATTTCAATAAATACTTAGGTCTACAAAATAATGTTAGAAAATGAATATGAAAGGTAATCTTACCTTATTATGAAAAGATTCCATCTGAAAATCGGGATTGTGAATCAATATTGGTTATATTAGATATCATTTTTGGATCACTGTTACGTGTTTTCATAACCCTAAATCACACTAGAGCTAAACAATATAACAAGGGTTAAATTTTAAACAAATCACATGTGAAACTGTATATCAAGTGAGAAAAAACTCCGAAAGTTTAAACTACAGCGTCAATGAAGCAATAGCACAAGGAAGTTGTTCGTAGATGTTCAGTAAGTAATGACATCTTCCAGTAAGTTAAATTAGTTTTTTCAGTTCTGTGCATCATCATGCAATTTGCAAACCTTAATTGGTAATACGGTTCTCTAAGACGATACGTCTATGGAATACATGCATGATGCCATTATCAAAAGGATTTTTTGACAGTGAACATTAATAAATAGACAAAGATAGAAAGAAAAATCCTGCTCATAAATAAATTATTATAGTTTACCTCTTTATCAATTTCTCCTCTATAAGGCTTTGGCTGCAAAAACAAAATATCACAAAACAATTACTCTCTCTTTATTCTCATAAAGCCAATGCATTACATCAGTACAGAGATAACAACAATAACTATTAACAATATATACAAAACAAGGAGAGAGGTTACAGAAGTCACTAGCCAGGAGGACAAACAAAAGTATTAACATTTTTTATAAATAAACAAAGTTTCTTCAGGACTGGTTTCCGTGTACTCGACATAAGTTCCGAGAATTTAAATGTATTATATCGCTGTACAAAATAGGAGGATAAATACTCTGTACGTTTTTGATCGAAAACAGTACATTCAAATATATAGTGATATTCGTCACCAATTTGTTGATACATGTCTTTCGGTTGCCATAAAAAACTTCAAATATATGACTGGGTTTTGTTATGGTTTTTCTTTAGCTGTTGCTATGTATGTCACAATTCAGTATTTACTTTAAAGTTTATGAAAATGATAAAATGAACAAAACTACTAAAAACGAAAAATAATGAGGTTAATAACGATTACAGATTTGCGAAAAGGTATTGGATAAGTAGAGTGTAACTAGAATAAAAAGAATAATAATATTGTCAATTGAATATCATAAGTCAATGTAAAAGGTAATTGTAATTGTTTTTAAGGTAATATCACAAATTATACCGGCAAAGAATCATTCTTATTTTTTCTTACAAGAAAACCCGGACTAATATGTTATGCGTGTCCGACCCCCCTTCCCCTCTCCGAATTCGATAACTTATAATGGATTTTATTGGGGATGAATAGAAAAGAAAGTATACGGGGTATCAATAAATGACACAAAAAGTATATTTTCCTTTATAATCTTTTAAAGGACGCTATACACACGTATTATTGCAGGAAATGTAAATAAAACTGATTCCATATATTTTTCATGGATCGAAATTAAATCATACAATACTCACCTTATCCATTTGTCCTCTGGTTCGCTGTGAAAACTGTGGAGGAAACAGTTATTTGCATTAGTATTATAGAATGCTTTCATTGGTTTGTCTATGACGTCAGAACGACTGATGTTTTCTGATCTATTTCAGAGTTATCTTTCTTTTTGTACATTTAGTAGAACATCAAAATGTATTTGAACTTTCAAGATTTATGATAAAAAAAACATTGCTAGAAGGCTTGGTTGATTTTAAAACATGAAATTGCGAATATTTTAAAGAATTACACGTAATGGTTCCATTTTGTTCCAATAAAAATACAGCTATATGTATTCACTTTTTGTTATTGTATAGTTTTTGTGGTATCGTTCAATATTTTCTTATCCCTTTGGAAAAGACAATAATATGTATTTGTATTTCGTCTAAGCTTTATCAAAAACTTACATCTCCGTAATCTTTCTGTGTTGTTCTATTGCCATACTGAAAATAATAATAATAGAAAATAACGTAAGCTAAGCCATTTAAATAGATTTGTTTATTAAATACATTATAATGTAGAAATAAAAATTAGAAATAGTTTCTGCATTATCTCTTTAAAGTGGCTATTGGAAATCGTTTCAGACTATTGAACAAGCGCACATCTGCTGATACCCTTCAAATACGTTTGAAAAAGTTTATACCATCACACTAATGAACTGTGAAACACTTTCTTGGTTTTGATCGGCTATTGGAATCGCAATTATCAATTTTAGTTTTGGCGAATCTCGCTTTTAATTCCCTGCCATTCATAACTTTGGAGCACGAAATCTAAATCCTTCGTGAAATATTAAGCCGAAATAGAAAAACTAATATTTGCACTAACTCAAGCAAAAGGTTTTAATAAAAGTATTCTCAATATTCTATACCAAATATTTGGCTATTGATATCAAACCCATTTATATCGCACTGTTTTTAATAACATTTTGATTTGTCTACACACGTTATTTGTTTGTATGGTAGTACTATTGTGTTTTGCTCTTTCATGATATGCAGTATAAGGAATCAACTTACCTTATCCTGTAATTGTACTTCATTATATGAAGAAGGAGGATCATTGAATCTCTGAAAAAGATTATCAAAATAAGTAACATCTATTCAGTAATATAAATTTTAAGGAGATATATTTTTTGTTGAGGAATGGATAAGAGTTTTGTTTGTCTTATCAACGGTACTAAAAATTTAATATAATAAAATAATGATCGCACACATGGTTTTCTTCCCTTCATATGCTCTAAAAATTAGTTTGGAATCACTTTTGTTTGCTGATTGGTGTTTTTGGACTGTTGTTTGTCTGTTCGTCCATTTTTCTTTGTTTATAGTGTTGTCTGTCTTTCTTGAACTTATGTTTTTTTATTGCCACCTTTTTTTAAACGAACATAATTATAGTCATATGAACTTGATTGTTTATGGTAAAAGGATGGTACAGTAATGTGATGAAAATCCTGACTCAAATTGTCGGATCGCAATACGTATGGTTTGTTATTTGAAAGGTTATATAAATGACAGCATATGAAAAGCGTCCCGGTGCATCTATCTTAATTTCTAATAAGAAAGGAAATATTTAAAGATTTCTACAAGTTTGCGTGGTCAACTTCAGTCTCTCAGGAGATATCCGCTGAAAGACAAATTCGAAAATGGTTACTCCAACGAAAATAAAGCTGTAAATTGATCAAATTTGTTTATTTTTAAAATCTGCAAAATTTCGCATAATGGGATACAGAAACATTCTGGATAGTTTGAAAGTTTAAGGTTGAAGACTTTACAGGACTTTGTTTTAAAAATTACTTTCTATTTAAAATTTGCTAATGACATTTACACGTACAGAAATGTGTGCCCAGTGTCTTCTTTCGAAAGAACTTAATTGTTTTCGTTCACAAGAAAGGTTAACTGTAAATTACAAGCAATTACAATATAGAGGTACACAACGACTTGTCAGTGTAATGAGTAATCATTATTTTCAAATCAAACATACAGAACTTGGAAATTCGAAGCGACATTTTCCGTCACCACGAAAACTCAAAGCCAAAAATGTACTATTAATGGCGAACTAATGTATAACAATTTGTAGTAAGGTTTCAAAAATCGCTTGTTGACCAATAGATCTTCTGTGGGAATTACACAATTATCAGGTGAAAATTTCGCAGTCTTGCATTTTACTGGTTGTAATATTGTTCCTTTTACCAATAGTGCTATTTTCGACTCTACAAACTGTAACAGCTGTAAAGATTTGGGCAAACATACTTACACGTCTGTCTGGTGAAACATCTCTTTCTGGTGGTCTTTCAAATCTCTAGAAATTGAAAAGTTAGATTAGTTTGAAATCATAATTTGGAAACGAATTTAAAATTCTGGTTCAAAGCTTACATAGGCAATAGTTACCTATTACAATGTCCAAAATCAATTACTTTTGTGAAATTGAGACTAAAACGAATGTGCATTAATAGATTCGCTTAAATTTAAAACAACCGAAAACCAGTTATTTTGCACCGCTACTTAACCACTGGACTTAACATACAGTAAAACAAGCACAAAATTTCAACATGTCTAGAAGTTTCAACTGCTAGTTATTATAAATATTTAAAAAAAAGGGGGATCAGGTACCGAATAAGACAAAGACAAATGACATAGTTATACTCGCTTCTTTATAAAGTTTGCACTAAAAACAATAGATAAATCAAACCACAAACGTTTCAGATATACGACTCCCCTCATAATGTATATTTGATATTATCATGAAAGCCTCTGATGTTTTTTTATATATTTTCAAGTCAATAAAATTAATGTACATCATCCAACTCAACGTCCAATTTGGCTTTATCCTTAAAAAAGTAAGTTGTACTCACTCTGTCTGGGCCATTCATATCTCGTCTTTCGTATCCTCCCTATAAATTATAATTTCAACTTCTTATCGTGTTTTTCCTTTATATTCGCGGTTAGTTAATAATACATACATTCTATTAGATCATCGTTCATATCAAGGGTAAAGATTGGAATTCTAAAATAGTGAACGTTTAATGATTGCATGAAAATGTGCAAATAAAATGTTGCCTTTATTTCTAATATCATTGAAAATATATGCATTTTTTAAGCTATTTTAATTAGTTTAAACATATTTTATTTGCTTAAATATGCAAAAGGGATGAGACACAAGTTAATCAAACTTATGAAGTCTTCTCCCATGAACAATTTATAACAATAGAATTTTTTACAAAGCATGCATGCAAATAATACATTGTATATATTGGATATGTAAAAGATGATGTGTGATGATGTGAATGGTTGTACACAATATACATGTATATGCACTTTAGTGTGCTGTATTACACAATTAGAAACCTCTTTGACTCTTTAATAAACTCATATACATTCTTTAAAATTCTTTCATTTTCATCATTAGTTAATGACGAATCACCGGAGGTTAAGATGTTCAAATTTAATAGAGAGTTCTCTGGTAACCAGTTCAGATTATTAGATAGTTTGATTCTTATATTCGTATAATTAGGACATTCAAAAAAGAAGTGAAATGAATCTTCACGCTTAGCACCACAGCTACAAGACGGATCTGAAATTATATTAACTCTGTTAAGATCATAATTCAAAAACGAGGCTGAGCATCTAAGTTGAGTCAAAATGATGTTGAGTTTACGATTGCCAAATTTATAATGTTTGGGTACTTGGGCTTTTGAATTCAGTTTAAGATTTTTTAATTCAGTTTTGAATTTACCTAAAGAGTCAATGTTGCGGGTCAGCACATTAAGGTTATTCCACAGTCGTATAGTTGAAGGTATGAAGGATTCTTGGGTCAATGAAAGTCTACAAAAAGGGTATATTATATCATTCCCATTACGTAAGGGGTAAACAGCTGTACTTTGGATTGTTGGTGGAATTAAATTGCAAAGATAGGCTGGTGCATTATTATGTTGAATATTATAAAATAATTGTAACTTCCTCCTTTCTCTTCGTTCAGCTAGAGTTTCCCAATCAATCTCATCATAAATAATTCTACTACTAGTAAAAACTGGAAGACCTGTTACAATTCTGGCTGCCTCAAGCTGCAGCTGCTCTAATTTAATACTATAACCCACACCCATATTATCCCAAACTTCACAGGCGTATTCGAATAACGGTCTTATAAAAGTCAAGTATAGCTTTTCTAAGTTATTTCTACTTAATCTGTACTTTAGTTTTCTAAGTACATTCAAATGTTTCGATACAGTTTTTATGATACTTTCCACATGAGTGTTCCATTTAGCATCTCTACTAAATGTAACACCCAAGTGTTTATGAAAATCTGTAACTTTAATATTCTTACCATTGAATATGAAATTCATTTCCGGAGTTTCAATGTATGAAAACAACATAATTTCTGTTTTTTCTGGGTTAAAGGACATCAGCCATTTCTTAGACCAATCGCTCAGCTCACTCAGGTCGTGACTGATCACTGATTTTATTTGTGACGTGTCACGACTAGAGTAGCTGAGAGATGTGTCATCTGCAAATAATCTACATAAAGATATCAAATTTTCAGCAATATCATTAATATAAATAATGAATAAGAGCGGTCCCAAAACAGAACCCTGTGGGACACCAGCTGAAATACTGCAAAGCTCTGACGACGATTGTTTAATAACAACTCGCTGTTGTCTGTTGTTCAGGTAACTTTTAAACCAATTCAATAATTTCCCGTCCACACCGTATGACTTCATTTTATATAGCAATCCTTCATGCCAAACTTTATCAAAAGCTTTAGAATAGTCACAGAAAACGAAACAGCTAATTTCTTTATTTTCTAGTGAATTTAAAATACAGTTGTAAATTTCTAAAAGCTGGTGAACTGTTGAACATTTTGGAAGAAAACCAGACTGGTATTCATATATTAACTTATTTCTATGTAGGTGATTGAAGACATGTTTATAAACAACTCGCTCCATTATTTTCCCTACACAACTTATAAGCGATATAGGCCTATAGTTAGATGGTAGCGAACTATCTCCCTTTTTAAACAAAGCAATTACATTTGCAGTCTTCCAGCTGGTGGGATATTTACATTGTTGTAGGGATTTATTAAATATTATTTTTAAAGGAATTGCTATTTTTTCAGGACACATTTTCAGCATTTTATGACTTATGACATCTGGACCAGATGCCTTATTAGGATCTAAAATTTTAATTATATCAACTATTTCATATTTTTCAATTACTAAATCATTTAAAATAATATTGGTTCTTGGTTCAACTTCAGGGATGGGAACACCTTCCTCCTCTAGGGAAGAAATTAGACTAAAATATTTATTCAACAGATTACATTTCTCGTCGTCTCCGTACACTACATCTTCCATACTTTCATCGTGAATAATATTATTAAGTGGTGGTAAATCACCAGAACCCTTATTGGATTTAATAAGCATTTTCATTATCTTCCAATAAGTTTTGGGGTTAGCCACGTTATTTAAGATGATATTATCCAAGCTTCTTTCAAATTTTTCTTTTGCAGCTTTTTTCAAATTATTTACTTTATTCCTCTGCTTTTTGTATTTATTAATGTCAGAATCTTTTTTAGTTTTTAAGGCTTTTTTACGAAATCGATCTCTTCTGCGGATTTCTTTCCTTAACTCGTTGTCAAACCATGGTCTGTCATTGTTTCGTATATAAACATGTCGAGTTGGGATGCTCTGCCTTGCGATGTCAAGGATTTTTTGAGTAAATGTATTGCACATCTCGTCGAAATCCTCAACATCAGAAAAAAGTGCATCCCAACTGACAGAATCAAGTCCGGAAGAAATTTTTTTTAAATCTGCTTTATCGTACAACCAAATTTCTCTTTTGAATGATTTGGATGCAAATCTCGGACATTCTAAAAATATTAAAGAAGCATCGTGATCACTTATTTCCGACGGTAATTTAAGTACGTCGGCAACAGAATATTTAATTGTGTCGCTGATTATTATCGGGTCTAGTAATGTGCTACTGTGTCCAGTCACCCTTGTCGGTTTGTTTATTACATTTTCTAAATTAAAAAGATTCATTGTATCATATAATTTATTATTATGGATTGAAAATAAATCAGAGTTCAAATCTCCTGTTATCACAATATTCTCGCTTAGTTGGTAACTCAATCCCAGCGAATAATTAAGTCTTGTCCAATAGTCATTGTCCGTCCACTCAGGCCTATAAGTACAACAAAGAAGAAATGACTGACCTTTACCTTTAATCTCTACCCATATTGTCTCATCAATGTGGTTTTCGAGTTCACCTTTACGTACGACGGATATATCATCCTTTACATAGATGACAATGCCTCCGCCGGCAATGTTACGATCCTTTCGGATTATATTCTTTGAAAATGAGGAAAGCTGCAAATCGTCAATGTTAACACTTGGATCCAAATGAGTTTCAGTTATAGTTAATATATCAAATTCGTCAGTAAAGTTTTGGAGAAAATTAAGCTTATTTCGTAGACTACGTATGTTTATGTTACATATGGATAGTGAGGTTTCATTTATACTGGTAGAGTCAGTTATAATATCTGTATTCGGACCTGGATTAGTCTCAATATTTCCTATAATTAGGATGACATTTAAAACAAATAGCAGAAAAACAATATCTATATTCGGATTTAAGCTCTGGAGAAGTGAGAGAGAGACGACGAGTAACGAGCATCTGAAATTGGTAAGTAATATTTCTTTTAAAGAGCTATCACTAGTTCGTGAGTTAAAGCTGCCGAGTCTAAAAGTGCATCTACATAAGTTAAATAACCCGATAGCTGCCCTATATTGTTCTATACAATTACCCATTGGGTTTTATCATAGAAATCATAATACATATAATAAGGCAGCAAAACGAAATATATAAATCACAACAACCACACACATCATCACATATAACTGAGGAAAAAATCAAAAAAGACAAATAAAAGAAAAATATACAAAACAAAGCTATTTTAATACCCTTAATAGAAAAAATAATGAACGTTTTCTAGAATCGTACAATTTTAATTCATATTGGACATATTGATTTCATGAAATATCACGAAAGGAGAATTTATATAATTATCTCCCTCATTCGAGTGACCGACCTTGTTTGGGTGCATTATTCGATGTCGAACTTACCCTGTCTGTGTACGCACCCCGATCCCGATCATCTGGCCGTCTATCGTACCCCTGTAACGTAAAATATATAGGATGTTAATACGAGAATAATTGCGTTTTTATGTAGGGAACAAAGACTTTCCTTCATGTAAAACTCATAAAATATACCAGGTTTATAATTTGGTACGCAGTTGAAAGTCCGCATCAAATGCGAAGTCGAATAGCATTTAAAACCTAAAATTCCGAAAGTTTGTGCCAAATACGGCTAAGGTAATGTTTTTCGAATAACTCAACATTTTATAATCAGTAAAATCGTTTACATCCAACTGTTTCTTTTCTTGTAAAGAAAAAGGTTTAAATTGTGCCCTGTCGTCATGATATTATGTATCGAATACATAATCAATGCAAAAAAGAGTTTATTCTAGATAACGAGCAAATAAACGAACATTCTGTTTATCAATTGTAAACAAAATTTTAGACACCTTTTGATATAATATAAAAGGATTTTGGTCTGCAGTGTCATTTTTGAAAGCTAGTTTCTTTTTTCAAATGTTATTTCTTATATTTTGTTTAACGATTTAAATGACGCATTTTACTTTATGTAAATTTTCAGTTTGTAATTCCTATGCGTAATGTTGCAACTCCTTTATGTAACCTAAGCTGACCTTAGACAATTATGACTGTGTTTTTCATGTTTCTTTTTTATATTTTGCTGCTTATGTAGCTTTAAAATCTGTTTGAGCGACCGTATCTAGTAAAAATTATTCTAGAGAACATGTATCGGATGCACATGTCATACATTTTCAAAGATGGGAGTTAAGCGACCTTGTCTAGTAAAAGTTATTCTAGAAAACATATATCGGACGCACATGTCATACATTTTCATAGATTGGAGTTGAGTGACCGTATCTAGTAAAAGTTATTCTAGAAAACTATTCTGGGTAAGTGAATGATTCACACTTACCCTATCTGATGGTCCATTCATGTCTTCACGCCTATCATATCGCTGAAAAGTAAACCCCCAAAAAAATTAAACAAACTTTAGATTAATATAGTTGATGTTTTTATATTGGTAAAAACATATGCCACCTGAATACTTTCATATTGTATGAAATATGAGATACCATAGATCCTTGGTAAAAACTCATCAAAGGTACCAGTATTGTAATTTGGTATGGTAGACGACGCAAGTCTTATCAGTGGCACTCGAATAAAAACAGACAGAAGGCAAAATCTATAATAAAATTTGAAGATGATTTGAAACCAAAAATTAAAAAAGTAGTTCCAAATCTGGCAAAGGCCAAGACTATTTTGTTTAGATGTCATGATAATTTGAATTCAAAGTAAATGTAATAATTGAATGTAGTTCTTGTCTTAGCTTGCCTGAAACTTCTTCATTTTCAATTTTAATATATATTTGTGCCGTACATTTATGCTAATGAAATTTGATAATAAGAGTCATAAACTTATTTGTGTTATAATACTGTTTTTCAGTCATTTTACGAAAAAGCGTGATCCACAACAAGCGTTTTTTTTTACTATAAAACTAAATACCACAACGAAAACGAGGAATCAAACTAAAAACAATCAAATTATTCAATGAGCAGGTATATAAACACAAAATAATCAATCATGTTTAGAGCTAATTTCCTAATGCTTGTAGAGTAAAACTTTGGTTGGCTTGCTTGCTTTGTATGTATAAACGTTTACCCAAGCTTTGTAATTAAGATTGACATATTCAAACAATATAGGCATAGTTAAACCTATATATATTATATTTAAATTTGATTGGAAGTTATCCCAATTACAATTGTACAATATACAAACAAAGCAAGCAAGCTAACCAAAGTCTCGCTCTACGTGCATTAGGAAATTAGTTCTAAAAAAATATAAATAATCAAACAGTAAGCGCACTAAACCTTCAAAAAGCACATAAACTAAATACAAATTTTTAATTATGAAGCCCAAGATATATATAAGCAAACTGAAAATAGACGAACTGTACCGGTCGATCTGTGTATGAACCGTCATTATAATGGTGATCATCTTGATATCGACGGTCATAGTAGCCACCCTGAAATTAACATTCTGTTTTAAGTGTGTAATCGCTTGACTTCTGCAGCCATTAACAGTGTGTATACTATCATTTAATTTTGCAGATTTGAAATCCTTATGCAATTACGTTTAAAACCTTACGTGTGCATAAACAGAGGTTCAAAGTCGCGAATTAAAGATAAATTCGTTTAAATAATTACTATATATGTTTTACATTACTTAAACATATGTTTAAAGTCAATTACATATGATGAACATTTGAAATTTATAAAGAATTAACTGTATTTTGCATTACATTTTCCAGTTTTATTCGTGTTTTGGATAAGAGCATTTTCAGCAGCAATATGCTTCATGAACATTATATGAACAATAATGCATTCTTTCATTGAATGAAATATCATTTTATAAACCACAAAAAAAACCCCCATTTTTAAGTTATTATAGTATACGGATAGTGAAAAGACATCTATATTTGTATATCTTTATTTTCCATAAAATCCAGATGCGAATATTTTTGTCCTTAAAATAACAAATACAGTTAAATGGAACATATAATTTTTTTGTGCGTGCAAAAATTCATAATTTGTTCACATATCAATTTAGCAGTAAAACGAAACACCTGTAAGAAATTAATTTGTCCATTTTATTCAGGACAATTAATATATTTTCAGAATGTTGTGTTTTTATCGCATGTACACTGTAGCGACTATTACTTGTATACTAGTATTTGTAAAACTAGTGATGGAGAACCAACTTGTGTTATAATATTCTAACTGTTCCACAAGTCTCCCGGGAATGTTACTTACGGAGCTCCGAGAAATAAATATTTTGTACGAAGAGCTTTAAAATCAAAAAGTTGTTATTAAAATCTTTAAAGGGGGGTTCACAAGATTTAAGTTGCTTGCACAATTTATAAAATTGCGTGTACAATTTGTGCGCAAAAATTACAAAAAAACATGCGCACAGACAATATGCTCTTTTTTACCTCCAAAGTTATCTTGACTGCTTGATTAATATTATCCTTTGTGATGTTTTTGCTAAAACGTTACAATAGTATATTTGGTTACGATCACCGACCTAAATTATCAAATAATCAGAATCGATAATAAAAAACCGAATCAAATAACGTACCCTGTCGGTATACGGTCCTTCTTGTCTGTCGTTGTAACCCTGAAAATAAAAGTATCCTTAATTAACTTATCGCATTCGCATATATGTTTTCCTCCATGTAATAATACATCAAAAAGCTTAAGGTTACAATCAACCATTACATTTTATGGGCGCAACATGGTATTCAGAATTAAGAGTATAGCTAATCCTGATTGGTTGATATGTGCGCCCGTTGTATTTTGTTATTAGAGACTTCGTGCATTCTGCATAATACCAAAGGCCAAATAAATTATTTTCCTAAGCCCTAACGGAACTGAGATGTCTTTTAAACGCTAGGATGAGACACGTATTTTTAAGTGCAAAATTGCCATGATAGGCATGGGAGATAAGTACAAATTACGCTAAGAAAAGCAACGCGAACCTATATTTTTTGGACCAAAAATACTAATAACTTTTCTTTAATTCTAGCAAGGTTTCGTTAAAAAAATCAATTTTCTAAAGTCTGTTTCTCGAAAAAGGCTATCATTGTCGCCTATGGGGAAATTAATTGTTTATTTCAATCTTAGATTACAGAAATTATCAAAATATAGGACAGTACAACAGAACACACTAAACACCAACTCTCGACTTGAAACAAAGATAAACATTTATGTATTCTTTTTTAGATCATTTTCTCTATTTTTTTATTTTTTTGTCAATAATTTTTTTTTTTTTATATTTTAGTCCTCCCCTTATTCTATATAATTCTGTATTTTGTGCCGATTTTGCTCTTTTTATTTATGTTTTTGACTATTATTCTCTATTCTGTAAATCCAAGCCAGACCCTTATAAGAGAACTGTAAGAAATTCACACGGCGAAAGGAAAATGTGAGGTATACATCAGATTGATTTACGATGGTGTGACTCCGCATTTTATCCTACCCAGGCGCAAAATTTTGCGAATACAATCTGATAAAACTTTCCGAAGCATCTATATATAAATAAACTATAATTTTTATAACGAAATATCTACGTATATGTGAAGTTTCACACTCGTAAAACTCAACCTTATATGAATTAAAATTTTAGACCTGAAAAGATATCCATGTTTATTACTCTGATCAAGTAGAAAGGGTAGGGAAAAAGCCCAATATTTTTTGTTTACTAACTGTCGTAAAGTATAATTAATCCATCTGGTCTTTTTGATACCATGAATATAAACATACTATGCAAACACTTTTCAAGTATTAACATTTTTCATCGGTGTAAAATGAAACTTAAAATTGAGATATTACTTTCTATGTAATATATGTATTGTAAATATGAAAGGAGCACGATAACAAACTCGACGGGAATCTGAAAAAAACCTGCAGAACAAAGAAGCAATCAATCATACTTCACTACTTACGTTCTAAAATAAATAATACTGCATTCTTTCCACTTAAACTTATCTTGAAACGCATATTATTGTTCGAAAGGAATTATCGTAACATGACAAAAGTATAATATAATTATTGTTCTTCTTGTTTAAATAAAAGTATATATATTTTTCTGGCAAAATAAGTTAAAACGATGACTCTTTTAGATATGGCCACAAAAGTGCCTTTTTGTTTAACCATCTATACTCTTCGTATAAGTCTGTTCTTGTTTACTTTGTCCGTACGTCTGTTTCATTGCTGTTAATATTTGTGACGTTTATGTATAATAATTTTCTTCGGTCCAATTTTTATTTCCTTCATTTTCGTGATAGTTCGTCGAGTATTTTCATCATGTTGTTTTTTCAGAATCCTTTAGCAATGTTTGATTTTATTTCATTCAATATGATTGCAACAATTTGATATTTGATTGATTGATGTGTGATTGATGTTTGCTTAAAGTCTAGTGGCAAATATTTGATGCATGTTCAGGACGATTCTGTATTGGAAAACTACAAAATTTAAATGAAGAGTGAGATGATTATACTAAAGTTCATTCGGAGTCATAATGACTCTGTTTGATGCAGTCAAAATGTAGCCTCGTAATTGAAATGTGTGATACGTAATAGAATAAACATATGCATTGGACGGCTGTTTTACGTCCATTAAATGCATGTTTTGTCGCCATATTTTTCATCTGTAAAGCCTCCGTTTTTAAATTATGTTTTCCATGCAATGCAATACAAAATACGGGTTTTGATCTTTTGAAGAAACATATGCAAAATGTACTTTCTATTTTTTGCGGTGTATATTTACCTCCTAGTTTAAATTTAACGTAACTGTGTCATAAACATAATACTTACTCTGCCTTGATCTATAGGTATTCTCATATCATCCCTTGCCTATTAAAAAAAAGTTAAATTAAGATACAAAAAATGATTACAACATAAACCAATAAGAAAAAAACGAATCTATCAATTTAAGATAGAGGCTGTATCAAAGTTGAGAGAGCATCGGATTCCTTCCATCAATGAGTTCATAACCTGTCTTAAATTATTGACATTGTCATCTTAAAAAAAACATTACAAAGGTGTTTAATTAAACAAATTGTGATCTTTTGTTTTATTTTGTTTTTTTTTGTTGTTTTTAATTTTTTTTTAATTTTTTTTTTTATCAAACTTATTTAATATACAACAGTGCAGACATTGAAATAGCAATTTCATACATATATATAAATAGAATATAATACAACTCATCAGAAAATGTATAGTACTTGAACTTGAATTTAATATTTTTATAAAAGGTAAATTATTTTTGTGATCTTTTTTGGCTGAAAGACGAAATATTTGATTCCGCCATTAGTTATCAATCTGTATGAAAACAATAAAGATTATTATCTCCGCCAACCTACTAAAGCAACAACTTTTTTTTTACACAGGTTTAAAATAAATTGCATATCATATCAACTTGAAAAAATAATTGACGTTAGATTATATATTATGCTGTTAGTATGAATAATTGATAGAAATATGTAAAAATAAATTACTCTCTATGGTATGAATACATGTTTAATGATAATTGTATTGGATTTTTTACGAGCTATTTACTTTGAAATCGACATTCTCGTTAATATGCGAATTTCAGCTGTGTACGTTTTATTGATTTCGCGTGGATTGATACGACTTTCGTCTCACTATACCATTTCTGCCGACATTTTGTGTTTTAAAGTTATGTTAATAGTCTATATATTTTTTTTATTTCCAAGAGCTGATAAGAATTATATGCTGTGTTTTGGAAATTTATATAGTGAAAGTAAGTTAGCTTTACATTTTGCGTGAAACACGGAATTAAAAAAAAAACAGCATTCGATTCTATAGTGAAAAGCATATGAAATGTACATTCAGTACCCACTCTTTGTCATGAGTTAAATGCATTAGAGCTGTGCTAGGATTGAGTCATTGTAAGATTGTCTGATTTGTTTGCAATGCGTTTTTCTTTTTCAGTATTTTTACCAAATAATTTCCATTTTAACATTTAAAATAACATTTATTTTGTTTATGGCTGTCAAATTTCTGAAGCACAAAATATGTTGTTTTTGATGTACTAACGTCATACTAAAAGCAAGTCTGAAGTCATCTCCGTCTAAAACTTCAAAAAAATGTCTGGTGCTTCCATTCTTTTAGAGGAAAAGTCGTATATAAATGCATATTGAAAAGGGTGTTTTATTTCCTATGAATGGACCTTGTATAGGTTGGTGCCCCAAGGTCTGTTTTTATAGGTTTGTTAAGAACTACGTCCAAGTTATCAACCTTTCCGTATGTTTTCTTTCGATTTTGTCAAATTAAAAATCAAAAGAGAAATACATTTGTTGTATTTATTTTTTCGAATTAGTCAAAAGTTTCTAAGGTTTTATGAAAATGACGGTGGGTTGAAATAGAAATGTTTGTTTGATGGCACACAATGTTATAAAGTAATTAAAATATGAATTCATCTATATTAACGAATTTAAAGGAAAACAAAATAGCCCCATTTTATGTTCCATGTAGAACGTTACAAAAACGTGTACCATTCCCCGGCAGTGCATTAACGGCAAGTAACATGGAACATCATAATAAAAGCGTCGACTATTTGAAATAGCAGCCTCGTTTGAGGACAGCGCACTTCCCTTTGTGTCGTGCACTTTGTCTTCAAACTTGGCTACTATTTTCACATAGTCTATTCCAAACACATCCTTTTTCTATGAATATTAATGCATCATTAAACCTTTATTTTATCAAAATAAATTCGAAAAAGGTATAATATGTTTTGGAGTTTAGTGTGACATCCATTTTCATTGAACTAGTACACATTTTTGTTTAGGGGCCAGCTGAAGCTCGGGTGTTCTGGGTGCGGGATTTTCTCGCGGTGTTGAATACCAATTGGTGGCCTTCGGCTGTTTTCTACTCTTTGGACGGGTTGTTGTCTCTTTGACACATTCCCCATTTCCATTCTCAATTTTATAAGTATGACGAATTCAATTTAAAAATAAAACATGAGAAAAAAGGAATATTTTTTTAAGCATGTCAAGATTATATGCGACAAAACAAAATGTAAGATGACACATATACCAATGCAATAAAAGCAATATATGGTGTGTTAAATCACATGATGTGGCAAAAATTGCCTTAAAGTATGAATGAGAAGCGATCAAAGCAATCGTATACCCTTCGAGGGCGTGGTTGATATAGCCGCTGATTCATTTCCTCAGTGTTGTAATATGTCTGAGGGATGGGCCTGGTAAAGTTTGAATTCTGAAAGAAACATTATAAAGCATAACAGAACTAAGTCGTCGGCGGTACAACAATTTCACACTCTGGATGTAAGGAGAGGTGGATATGTTTTGTTACGTCATTGGTTAAAAAGCTTAAGAATATGACACAGTTGGATTATTGGACCAAATTCTCTCTCATTGTCTCTCTGTCTATTTAAACCCATATATATATAAAGCTTGTAAAACAATATTTCTTTTCACGTCAACTTTTCGTACGACTCTTAAAACTAGTTTCCGGTGCTAATTCAATAAAATACATGTACATTAGTTGCTTTTGAAATAGATTTTTTTTTACATTGTGCAACTGCTATTTGACTTTAGATATGTATTACCCAATTCAGAATATATTGATTGAGATGAAATATGCAGAGAATTTAAATCTTTTACGACTGATGTATTTCTTTTTTTAACACGTCATTGGATCACACTTTTTTTAATTGTTATTTGTTATGAATTGATATCAACATTGCATTCAGTATATGTCTGCACTATTTGTAAAAGGCAATCTAAATGATTTAAGTAAAAGTAAAAAAAAAGTTTTACACATGTATACACAAATCTCAACTTCGTAGAATATCACAAACAAAACAAAACAACACTGAACATGAAATTCCATTACCTTTGCTGCCCCAAAATCATGTCTGTAAGTAGATTCTTTCATATACTGGAAAATAATTAAGTATCATATTTAAGCTTACGATTTGTTACATTTGAGTAATATTCTAGCTGCATCAGGAGAAAATTCAGTTGTATTGGATACAAACAAAAGATGATCCCACGACAAAGGTGTTCAGTCTCTAAAATTCAGAATCGAGTAATTCTATTTCATAAAACATTTAGCTTTGCCATAATAATACCAGATATTTGTGATTATCAAGTCTTATATGCCGCTGTCAATGTTTTGCTCAGTTTTACTATGGTATTATGTGAACAGTTCTACTTCCGATGAAACAGACTTCTCTGAATCTTGTATATTTGTTTGTATTGGCTGTTTAAATACGCAGCCACTTCCGGTCTGAATGGGATGTAAAATCCGTTGTATCGAATAGCGAGAGTGTTTTGCTCTCTACACGTTAAAGACCACCTTGCGACAACTCTTTCATGGGTTTAAGTGAAAACGAAATTATGATTACTTAAGCGGAACGATCTCCACTTGGTTTACATAATTTTGACAACAAAGCTAAAATAAAACTAAATAGTACTAGCACATCTAGAAATATATATAAACTTAAGAATATTCAAACCGAAAATAGAAATAAAAATACTACTAAACCTAACTCTAAAAGGTCAACTCAAAAGTTCATTAGCCAACATAATTTTATATGTCATAAAGGGATTCTACTTATAAATATTATTTTACGAAACTAATCACACGTATGACCAATCAGAAATGGAATAGAAAATTAGAAAGTTAAACCAAACTGAAAAATGGATGAACGATAAACACAAATCATAATTTTACAGACTGATGTATTTCAAGTGAAAGTCCTGCGTTTTGCATTCGTTTGCTTCTTCAAAACATATAAATATTCCGCTAACGTGAAATTTGCATACAGAAACAGTTGCTTTCACTGATGGTGCTGATCATCAGAACTTTGGAAATATCTTGTTATATCATCCATGTCCTATTCCTTAATTATATTGCCCTTTTGTATATTTGATTTTAAGCATCACTATCTACAGTTCTACATAAATGCGCACATATTATTGCATGCAATATCTAGGAGATCTTTCTCCATTGTTATTTTAGTGCTGCAGAATTTTTGAAAGATAACATTTTGATTACCATCTAAAATAAATCAGCTGCAAGCATCACTACTTTTTTAATATTAGATGTTCTGCACAAAGTTCTGTTTATATAGTATGTTTCTAATTTTGTTTTTAGTACTGAATTCTCTTTGTTTTTGCTATTGAATTGCAAATTACTTGTCTTAACGCTATACTCATTAATGATTTTATTTTGAATTGGTTGTTCCAATATGTTCCTTGAATACAAAAGAATGTTTCGTGGCAATATTAAGCTTTGTGGACTAATATATTGTCATATGTGTATATTACTATCAAGCGTCATGCAATGAAAGTATAGACTATATGTACTATACGTGGCGAATATTGTTTTTTTTTAACATAAGAAAAACAAAGATACATTTTCATGACGTTAATTATTTTCAAAAAAAGCTTAAACCGCCAACAGTGAAAGCTTGAACCAATGTTTGTACACAGCATGGCAACATTAGTATAAGTTATACATGATTTCATGGAAAAATGATATCAGAGAGAAGAAGTATTACAAAACATTTAGTCTTTTGAGAACTAAACAATTAGAATGATATGTGAATTTCAGTTCAACTTTAACCTTTAAAATGAGAGTGTATATTAACACTAGCACTATTATTCAGCACGTGCATGCATGTTTGAAAAATAAACAAAATACCTTTGACCAGGTTGGCCTAATTGGCCACGAGTCCCCTAAAAGCTGTTAAAATAAGGTTATATATGTACAAATATTCATGTTATCCTAAATCATTCCTCTGTATCAAGACAAATAATACTATAAATGCGATAAGTATTTAAAAACATATAAATATTTCCTTATTGATATGGAAATAAGAAGTTTAATAGAATTGTATTCGAAGGGCATGCAATCTCAAAAAGAAGGATTTTTTTAATGTTTCAAATAGTTTATAAAAAATTTTTTTTTTAATTATCTAAAAAATCTTGCCAAGATGACTAACCTTGTAGGTGACGATAAAAAATATTCTGAATCACTAATAAAATAACCGATTTTGAATTACTCAAAACCACCTTGGTCACCTCAAGAAAAAAATGCGTAATCTTTGGGAATACTGAATCATAAAAAATATTCCTCAAGAAATTTTGTTTCCCTCTGATTGTTGTCCGGAATCCATAAGTGTTTTTTAAGTGACATATGACCTTTTACTCCATTAAAAATTATGTCGCCACATAATTGAAAAAATCATGCTCCTCTAAATGCAATGGAGGATACAGATCAATCATCGTGTTTGAATTGGCTATAATTCATAGAACTAAATTACATGTATAACTTTTTCATCGGCTATTAGTTTCGGCAACTTTAATGACTTCCGTTTGTTGGCAACAGTTATTGTACATTCGTTTGATGTGTTTGTGTTTTTGATTTTGCCATTTGATTGGGGACTTTCCGTTTTGAATTTTCCTCTGAGTTCGGTATTTTTGTGATTTAACTTTTTGTTTTATACAATTAGTCCTTGTGCTAATATATGCAAATAGAATAATAAAAAAAAGTATGTAGGTAAATGATCTTTATACTTACATAGGAGGACATCGTGGAACTGAATGAGCTAATGCGTCGTGGCTGCTATGTAAAATATGGTTCACCTAAAAAAGTGAAAAAATCTAGCGATAAAAAATAATTTTCCTCTGTTGGCGAACATGAAAACGATTTTAAGCTATTTACATGTTAGAATTACTCATAGCACTAGTAACATCAAACCATTCCATCAACAGTAACTGACCTCTAACCATTTAATCAACCACAACTAACATCTAACCATCATATCAGCCATAACTTACCGCTAACCATCACATCAACCATAATCACTCTCTAACAATTTCATAAACCACAGCTGCCCTCTAACCATTTAATCAACGACAACTAACATCTAACCATCATATCAGCCATAACTTACCGCTAACCATCACATCAACCATAATCACTCTCTAACAATTTCATAAACCACAGCTGCCCTCTAACCATTTAATCAACCTCAACTAACATCTAACCATCATATCAGCCATAACTTACCGCTAACCATCACATCAACCATAATCACTCTCTAACAATTTCATAAACCACAGCTGCCCTCTAACCATTTAATCAACTACAACTAACATCTAACCATCATATCAGCCATAACTTACCGCTAACCATCACATCAACCATAATCACTCTCTAACAATTTCATAAACCACAGCTGCCCTCTAACCATTTAATAAACCACAACTAACATCTAACCATCATATCAGCCATAACTTACCGCTAACCATCACATCAACCATAATCACTCTCTAACAATTTCATAAACCACAGCTGCCCTCTAACCATTTAATCAACTACACTAACATCTAACCATTATATCAGCAATAACTTACCGCTAACCACCACATCAACCATAATCACTCTCTAACAGTTTCATAAACCACAGCTGCCCTCTAACCATTTAATCAACCACAACTAACATCTAACCATTATATCAGCCATAACTTACCGCTAACCATCACATCAACCATAATCACTCTCTAACAATTTCATAAACCACAGCTGCCCTCTAACCATTTAATCAACCACAACTAACATCTAACCACCATATCAGCCATAACTTACCGCTAACCATCACATCAACCATAATCACTCTCTAACAATTTCATAAACCACAGCTGTCCTCTAACCATTTAATCAACCATAACTAACATCTTACCATCACATCAACCATAACCACCCTCTTATCATTTCATAAACCACAGCTGCCCTCTAACATTTCGTCAACCACAACTAACATCTAACCATTACATCAACCACAACTACCCTATAACCATTACATCAACCACAACTAACATCTAACATTACATCAATCACAACTAACATCTAACCTTTACATCAACCACAACTAACATCTAACCATTACATCAACCACAACTAACATCTAACCATTACATCAACACAACTAACATCTAACCATTACATCAACCACAAGTAACATCTGACCTTTACATCAACCACAACTAACCTCTAACAATTACATCAACTACAGCTAAGATCTACTGTTTCATCAACCACAACTAACGTCGAATCATTACATCCACCACAACTACCCTTTAACCATTACATCAACCACAACTAACCTCTATCAATTTCATCAACCATAAGTAACATCTAAACATGTAATTAGTCGCAACTACCTTCGAACCATTACATCAACCACAACTAACATCTAAACATTTGATCAACAAAAACTAATACCTAACCATTTCATCAACCACAACTTACCTCTAACCATTTCATATACCACAACTAACATCTGACAATTACATCAACCACAAAAAACCTCTAACCATTACACCAACCACAGCTAAGATCCACCATTTCATCAACCACAACTAACTTCTACCAATTACATCAATCACAGCTATCATCTAACCATTTCATCAACCACAATTAATCTCTATCCATTTCATCAACCACAACTAACATCTAAACATACCATTAGTCCAACTACCGTCGAACCATTTCATCAACCACAACAAACATCTAACCGTTTCATCAACCAAAACTAATACTTAACCATTTCATCAACCACAACTTACCTCTAACCATTTCATATACCACAACTAACATCTGACCATTACATCAACCACAAAAAACCTCTAATCATTACACCAACCACAGCTAAGATCCACCATTTCATCAACCACAACTAACTTCTACCAATTACATCAACCACAGCTATCATCTAACCATTTCATCAACCACAATTAATCTCTATCCATTTCATCAACCACAACTAACATCTAAACATACCATTAGTCGCAACTACCTTCGAACCATTTCATCAACCACAACAAACATCTAACCGTTTCATCAACCAAAACAATTCCTAACCATTTCATCAACCACAACTTACCTCTAACTATTTCATATACCACAACCAAACTATAACTATTTCATCAACCACAACTAACATCTAAACATTTCATTAGTTGCAACTAACGACGAACCATCACATTAACCACAACTACCGTCTAACCATTCCATCAATCAAATCTAATATGTAACCATTTCATCAACCATAACTAACGTCGAACCATGCCATCAACCACAACTACCCTCAAACCATTTCATCAACCACACACAAGTAACTTCTAACCAGTTCATCAACCACAACTTACATCTAACCAGTACATCAAACACAACTACTACCTAACCATTTCATTAGTTACAACTACCGTCGAACCATTTCAACAACCACAGCTAACATTTAATCATTTCATTAGTCACAACTACTTCGAACCATTTCATTTATCACAACTAACGTCGAACCATTTCATCAACAACAATTAACCGCTAACCATTTCATGTATAACATTCCCAAAATATAGAATAGAAATATGGTCACTTTGGTCTGCAACCTATTGGCAGTAAAACCCTTGCCAAAGAGGGACGTCCGTTTGACTGTGCGGGATGTATAAGTACGCAGCTACGTCCAGTCAGAATGGGGACATTAGATCTGATGCCTCGTGTACAGAGAGTGCCACGCTCTCTGCACGATAAAAACACTTGCAACAACTCTCTGAGGGTCCGTAGGTGGCCTGTTGTACGGCAAAATTTCTGTCCCTTTCCAATATACCCTTATTTTCCAGTGGCAGCCTAAACTTCACAGACCTTCATCCCGGACGGCATCTATTACAGGACCTATCTATTGTATTTATTGTTAATTTGTTCTTGTCGTTGAAAATGCATGAAATAGTTGCCACTGGACGTTAAGCAACCAAAAATCAATCAATTAATGTCTAACTATTTTATGAACCACAACTAACGTCTAACCATTTAACCAACTAGCTGAATAACAACCCATATGAAATTGGAAAATACTTTCAAAACAATTAAAGAATAACAAGAAAAGAAAAACATATACTAGACAGATTTCTAGACGTTCCGTATCTGGGTGAGTGGTTCCGAATACTATAGTAACTCCTTACGTGGAACACACTGTAATATCCGGTTTAAAAATGCAGTTTTAAAATTGAGGAATAAATGAAGGTTGGAGACTACTCGAGTAACGGACCTGGAGTCAAGTGTGGCGCATACACTACATAGCGAACAACCAAGATAGAAAAATATCCATAGTAAAGACTTCATCGTTTTTGTGTATTGAATTTTTTAATAGAACTTATTTTCATCATTATTATGAGGAACATTTTATGTGTAGTTAAAATCTTGATTTCATGTGTCTATTTGTATTCTCTCTCTCTCTCTCTCTCTTGAAATCATTGACAGAGTTTAAAATTGTATTTAATGTCCTTTCTCACAATCTATCAAACTCCTGCGTATAAGTTTAAATACACCTTTACGCTGTTGAAGGATACATTGTATATAAATGTATATATTTTAAGTTTGAATACACCTTTGCACTGTAGAAGGATACATTGCATATATAGTTTAATTAATTTGATTTCAAATAGATCTAACTGTTACAAGGTCATTAATTGTCTTTAAATGCAAAGTAATCGATCAAACATTATCATTTAAAGATTTTATGAATATTTTTTTTTTAATTCAGATCAAATTTAAATCACCTTGAAGTAATTATGAAGATGACAGGTTCGATAAAGTCATTTATTTTCCAACTATTTACAAAGTGACTTAAGCATAAACTATAATATTTAGATTATCTTTCTCAACAGGAATCATATAGAAATTAAATGCCATGTAACTTTCTTAAGATCCATTTATACGAATTTCAATAATATGAATTGACTATTTCAAACTAAGGCTAGCATTAAATTATTCTAAGTACTTCATTGTTGATAAAATATCTTTAAGATTTTGACTTACTTTGGCAAGTTTAATAGTACGTATAATTTGCTTTTGTATAATGTGTCAATCGTCGTATCGTTGTACAATGAAATATGATATCACTGCTGATTGAAGATTTAGAGATCGGAGCCAGCAATCTAGCTATAAATTAGGAAGGACAAATATAATAGAAAATATGGCAATACATTAACATTGGAATTTCAATAGTGTGTACCCCGCACATTTCTGTACAAATTTATGTTTTCGACATGTGCTCTCGAAGCTTTGAAAAGTTTGCAAATCTAAACAAAAAGTTAATACATTTTCTCCATTATTTCTGCTAAAAGATATATTGTTAGCTTTCGATTCGCGAACTGTTAATGTCTTAGACTATCAAATCTCGAACAAAATTTCTTCAACGATAGTGTCGTGCCATTTCGTTCCAACGTACAATAATGAGGCATATATTTATTTTTTATTAAGTATCAAAGTTGAGGTTTCTTTAAATCTTGCGTCATTTGTAAGTTTAAGAAAACGCCATATATTTCCGTCTATTTTTTTTCCAAGGATTTCCCAAGTGTACATGTTAGTTTCATCCTTAAAAGTTTTACTTTCAAAGTCTCTTAAAAATGGCAGGAACATTTGGAAATAAAGACTTTCACCCAGTGCAAATGGAATCAAACGAACACGTATACTTTTACAGTAGCAATTTCATCTCAAACAGCGCATGATACAAAAACGCTTTAGAATCGATTATATATAAATACAAATGTGTAACTTGTATCTGACTTTTCAAAGGACCAATATAAAAGAATTAGGAGATGTGGTATGAGTGCCAAGAGACAACTATGCATTAACTATACAGGTTTTCAACAATAAGCATATAAACACAACCAAACCTCAGAGTAATCTATAAAAGGTATCCGGTATGACATAATAAAAAACACATCGAAAGAGAAAACCAACGGTATGATTAATACTACAACGAAAAAGAAATATGGCAGACAGCGACCAATTTTGTTTAAATTTATAGTGATATCAATGTATAATAAGCTCTGGCATTACATGATAAGAAATGCCTTATAGTCGTTTTGTTTTCAGACGGGATCACACTAATAAGATGTTTTACATCGCAAAAGGTTTTTATATACCTTCATGTTTTACAGTTTCAATAGGTTCAGTATAATTACTTTATGCTCGAATATTTAACATATCTGACGATGAATTACTCATGTCATTTTACAAAATCGTTCAATACAAAACTATTTACGACACAGAAATTTTATTCAAAAATATTTTCATCAATCTTTCTTTTAAGTTCAACCTGCCTTAAATCAAACATAAAATAAATACTCATCGATTTTAAGTTTTATTGAATTTATGTGTTTCATTCTTTCTATGTTTGTCAAATCTATCACGTAAAATAAAGCCTTTACAAATATGATATAAGTATACCTAAACGGTTTTCCACAACTGCTATTTTAAATAGTAGAAACAGCATATAACTATACGTACTCGCTTTCTCTTATTTACATTTCAGATAAGGAAGAAATATTTGTCAATATTTGCCAATATGGCTATGTTTAAATTATAGATTTTATAAATCGTTTGTTAACCATTTCAAGTGGCATTTACTAGTGGCCTTAACGACAGTATGCAAGAATAAGGAAATATTTACCGAATGTATTGCGGTGCTTAAGCATTCGTTTAACTTGTTTTTGTTAATCCGCCCATCTCCATGTTGCTTCCAATATTGTTGACACGTTGGTAGTCAGTAGATATTAAAACCAGGGATATTTTTTTACTGTAGCCGATCAAAACATTTACTTACATCGGTATTACACATATACTTTATTAGGTCAATGTACGAGGCCTAGAAACTTGAGAAGGACGAAATTCACCTACATGTAGCTCTTGAATAGTTTCGTGCCGAATACGAAAAGGTTGATATTTTCAGACATTGATCTAATGTTTGTTTTACACTGCAACCTTTAAAGGCTAAGATAATAGCCATTAAAGTGTGAACACATTATATTTCCGTCCCTTTTTGCATCCCTGATTGTGAAGAAAAGTGATAGACGAATTGACATTTAATTTTTGATTGATAAGCTTTATATCATTTAATGAATAATTTCCATTTGTATTTGGTAGCGGCAAACCCTCTTCCTATGTCTTTGAACAAATGTGTTCCTCATGGGTCTTACAAATATTTGAAACAAGTGGTTAAACTTTAGCCTTAAATTTAATTATATGTTGTAATGTTACACCAACGTCCCACGTTAGAAAGGGGGAGGGTGTTGAGCACTCAAACACGTTTAACTCCGCCACATTCTATATGTGCCTGTCCTAAGTTCAGTGATTGTCGTTGGTTTATATCTGTCATATTTGTTTTTCGTAAATTGTTTTGTTATAAATTAGGCCGTTAGTTTTCTCGTTTGAAACGTTTCACATTTTTCATGTCGGGGCGTTGTATAGCCGGGTAAACGGGGTTTCTCATTGGTAACGGTCGTACGATGACATACAATTGCTTATATGCACTTTATTTGATGTCTGTTGGGTAGATGTCTCATTGGCAATCATACCACATCTCCTTCTTTATATTCATCTTTAAATTGTTTCGTGAAGATTGTAATTATGACCTTCTCTCTTTGTCTGATTCTTCTTTTGCCTAAGCACTTCATATACAAGGACTGTTATGTAAAATCATAAGTACTATACTAATTGTGCAAGAGCCCTGTAACGTTTCTAATAACCTATAATCATTATAGTTACATTTTTTACTTTAATAAATAATTACTGAAAAGAGCAACGTTGCATTGAATATCTATTCATACCCATTTTGTAAATTGTCACTTTCAAGCCATTTGCGAAATTAAAAAATGTAAATTACAAAGCGTGTTTAAAAAGGATACGATCCAGTTCAAAATTATGAATTATGGTAACGAGTGTTTACTCAATAGAAAATGAATATTTTATATTTAGTAATTTCACTGTATGAAAATTGTTAAAGGAAAAGTGTTCAATATCACTGTTTATGAGAATATTTCATAACGGATACAAACGATCGATCAACAAGCTATTAAATTTGATATAGATCAGTTGAATCGACATTTATAACTCTTTTCTAACACTGAAGGATACATTTTAAAATCTGACAAGTTTTTAAATCAACGTTTTCATTCAGTAATACTTGCTATACTTTCCTACGTTTGTTATAGCATTTTATAAGCGTGAAATCAATTAAATTCAAGTGGGGGGACAAGTCACACGAACGTAGATAAACTTATATTTTTTAATTTAACGAAAGCGAAATTGACATATGTGAATTTTTGTTTCTGTCATGACAACGAAACATGCGCAATCTGATACCACTCTCACTAGTTCAATCGAGATTGAAATAGTAATTCGTTGGAATGAATTCAAGTCGGAAATGCTGAACAATGAAAGAAAGATTAGTTAAGCTAGAATTAAAATGTTAAATAGAAGATACGAATAGTAAATAATGCAACCTGATAATTTAATTGATTTGAAAACTAGTTACTTTTAAAGTACACAAAACATTGCTAAGGGGATTGGGATACAATTAACTTTATAACTTTATACAATTTTCATCAAGCTTGTTTTCATTACCTAGGGCTTACGATAAGCTTATTATGACCATTATATAAGATAGAAATAAAGCAAACACGTAATTTTTAAAATACTTTGAATTCATGCCCAACAACTATCCTTAACTGTTTAACAATATTAATGCTTTAAAAAGTGTTATCCTAGGCCTCAAACTTAAAAATTTACGCGATTCATTTGCTTAATGCTGACAATACCATTTACATCGTCTAAATTGAGAGATATTTTTTTATATATATAACTGTTTCTTCACACACCATTAAAAAAGTAAAAAACATAAACAAAGAGAAAATCAGAATATCCCCTAGTTATCAAATTTCTGTTATTAAAAAGAATTATTTGACATTGAGTGGTGTTAAATGCAGTTTATTGTTTAAAACCACTAGCATTCACAATTTTATAGATATAATCTTGAACATGGCAAATTGACAAGAGCTTGAATTAACTGAAATGCGTAAGGTTATTTAAACGACAACACTTTTGCAAAACATATAACAATAAATTACAATAAAATATTTTGAACTTACCTCAAAATATATGAATGTTTTATTTCCAATAAAAACGATTTGAATGAATTAAGATACTTGATTATAGGTAATAGTCCTTAATTCCTTTTCCAATTAGCAACGGGGGTTTTGGTATCTCACTTTCAATGTTTTTCTGAATTAAATATACGGATATTTAAGTTGTTAATCCAATGTTTACAAAGCCGTTTACGTTTGTGTATATTTATTATCTGTCAATAGTGTATAATTTCAATGAAAAATATAAGTATCAAATTGCTGTGGTATAAATCTAATACGAAAACCCTAGTTAAAGAAACAAACGATCCGAAACTAAACCATTCCTATTGCGAATTCCACGTTGATTGAAAAAAGACAAGGGGCGGTAATTAGTTCTCAACGAAGACGGATTTTAAATGACAACACCAAAAGCATCGACTTGTGTGTTATTTATAATCTTCACAGGTTTAAACTTCTAACATTGAAGTTCTGATAAAATATTGGACATATTACGTTCGTAATGGGGATTTAAACGATATCAATTCCTCCTTTTTTTACACAGTATTGCAACAAAGTGTCCATTGTAAACGTAACAATTTTGTAATGACGGAAGTTATTATATAATCTTAGATTGTGTTGACTTTTACGTTATTCAACTGTTTTTATAGCTGAGTTATGAATGATAAGGATTTGTTTTGTATTTTTTCTTTCCTTTCTTCATAGCTTTATATATTTAAATGTATTTGCCAATGTGGTATTTCATATTTACTTGTACTTTTTCAATTCAATGTATGCAAGTTGCTTAAAAGCGGACAATAAGAAATTGAAGAATCATGTAGGATATTATATATATTCAAGATATTATGAAATTCTATAAATCTTAGAAAAATAGAAGGAGAAAAAAAAACCAACATACCGCGTTTTAATATGTTTGATGAAGTTTCGGGCGAATTCCTTTTATGTATTACTTCAGTTCGTTATCAGTTATTAATCTTATATTCAGATCTAGAAAATAACTTATAATAAAAAAAAAAACAACAAAAGAATATGTAGTAGTTATAAAAGAGTGTAACATACTTGCCCTTCCGGCGTACTCGAGTTCACCCTTGGTTTTTGATTTCTGTTTGTGTTCCTTGGTGTTTCTTAGCGATGTTTTGTAAATTATCATTTGTTTTTCATCTTTTTCTACTTTGAGGTTATCTGCCCTTTTTTCCTTATATGACAATTGACATTGGCTTTTATTTTGAATTTTTAATAAAGTTGTGATGACTATGGACTTATTCATTCATACTGTGATGGTGTTTATTCAACTGTTTTTGATAGATACATAGAAGAAATAAAACCTTGCAACTCTAGTGCTTAATATTTTTGTAAATAATTTACTAACACATCTAGCATTACCAACAGGTCGATATTTTTTTTTTGGATCGGATCATATTTCCTTTGTTTTTATAAAATGGCTTGATAGTTCCAATCATCAAAGATACTGGTAATATTCCGGTTCAAAAAATCAAGCTCAACAATTCAAAGTCTTATTTTATCATGTAATAATCGAATCAATGCCACAAATTTTCATTTCTTAGGTTCTAGATACACGTGAATATATATCAGCTTTTATAATTGAACTGTTCAGGTTATCATTCAGTTTAGTTGTTATACCATCTTTGATTCATATTTGACAAGACTATTGAATCTCAGTCACATGAATTTAGCTCTTGAAAAAGTTGAAACATATACCTCCATATGATGCCTCCACTGTGACTATAGGTTAGGGGATGGTTGGGCGCCCAACAATTTGCTTAACCCCGCCACATTCTGTATTTACCTGACTCAAGTCAGGATCCTGTAATACAGTGTTTGTCGTTTGTTGCTTTTTATCATTTATGATGTTTGTTTGTTTTGTACATATATCAGGCCGTTAATTTCTTGTGTGAATTGTTTTACATTAATTTTATACATCTGGCCCTGCTATGCGGTATAGGCTTTTCTAATTTTTGAAGGCCGTTTGGTGACCTATAGTTGCCAACTTCTACGTCATTTATTTTCTGGTGGAAAGTTGTCTCCTTGGCAATCCTACCATATTTATATTATATAGTCACCATCCCTTTTTTGGTAGTTTCATTATCACTTGGGAGCCTTGATTTCATTGCAAATAAAATAGAAGAAAATAATGTGAAAAGATGTTTCAGGGCAGACCTATTCAACAGTTTAATGCCATTGAAAGCCAAAGTTCCCAAAAGCCATGCCAAATCTGCCTGCAAACAACAATGCCTTGCTGGTAGAACCAATTTAATATTGTCTCGAATGTTTTTATTTTTATTTTATGAATATCAATATATAACTTTATTGATGACATGTCATATGTAAAATACTTTGCATAATGTTTTTTTTAGTCCAGACGCAATGATGTGTTTGATTGATTCCCGAAATCAAAGAATAAACCGGATACATTTTCTCTTGAAAATACATGATTTGATAAACATTGAATTATTCATAATTAAATACAATGCATTTCCAAAAAAAATCAAATGTTTTCTGATTTTAACATCTGTTCATGATAAAAGAAGGAAATTAAAGGAAAGAGAAGTTCAACAAATATAAGGATGCGATTGGTTAAAAAGTAACTTTGAGAGATTTATTTTAGTAATGCATACATATAAATGGCAACGGAAACAAAGACTTGAAACAAAAGCTTAACACTTTTATTTTAGAAAGTCAAATAAAATATGTTTTCTTAATCTTAAAAAATACAATAAACTTAAACGTCTTGTGTATTCAAGATCCTGTTACACTGGTGGAATCATTCACATAATTAAAATATAAGTCTAAAACCAGTAAATGGTTGTATTCATTTAGTACCAAATACCAGGAAAGAAAACGGAATATTAACTACAACAATGTTATGCATGTTACAGTTTGAACAGATACATGAAGTGGCACACTATAACGGACAATCACATTGATGCATTTGTTTATAAATTTGAAATATTGTTATTAGGAGTTCTCTGATAATGCAAAGGTTGCAGAGTTGACCTTAAACAGTTTTGGCCCTGTATAAACTCTTTTGATTTTGTTTTGTTTACCAATTATTGGTCCTGAGTAAGCATGTGGATAATGAAAGAAAAACTTGATACATTTGGTGGGTCCTAAGCGCTTTATTAGATTTACCTTAATCATGAATGCTCAAATTGAAAAAAATTGAAACTAAAGAATATGCAAGTACTTTAAAATAAAAGGTCCTATATGACGATGTACTCATGAACGTTTTCTTTTCTCCCTCCTTTTTTAAATACATTTTTGTCTTTCTCATATTTTTTGTCCAAGAAAGTGTTTCCAAATTCATAATTCTTTAAATGTTATATAATTTCTTTTCAGGCGATACAAGCGTTTTGAGTGTTGTTTTATGCAAATTGTTTACCTCAGAAAGGCATGTTGTATACACGGAAATTTTTATGATAAATGATAAATAATCGATGTAATGATAAACGATCAATGGACGAATTTACTATTAGTGTTGAGATTTAATACTACGAGTTGATATCAAGCGAATTGTTTAATCCTTTTTCTCTCATTTGTAAAATATTCTTTGCGTACAATAGGAAATTGCACGAAACATTATCTTGTCATTTACACTGAAAAGTCGGACGTCATTCGCAGACGTCATTCGCAGACGTTTTCAAGCTTAGTGTACGTTTCAGAATGGAATCAAATTTGACAGAATTAATTTTGTGTGATTTTTTTTATCATTAAAGGAATCACAAATCTTTGTTGCAACCAGCTGTGACCTTTGAAAGTCATTATCGACATAGCAAAAAGCCAAATGGAAATGTCAAAATTTACACATCGAGGATAAGCCCAACACATTATCTCGATTTCATATCATACTCCATTCCGTGTGATACGAGATATATCTCTTCGTGTGGAAAATAGATTACAGGCCACAACCATAAGAGAAGAGCTATTATAGGACTCTTTTTCTATTTGTGTAGATAATCGTCTAAGCTCAGCACCAGTCAAGCCTAAGAGTTCCATTTGGATGTGTTATATCTGGTTGAAGCTCGTCCGGGTTTGCTGCTGGTACATTGTCTCTCCTGTAGTCATCGAGTTTTCTCAACATGCTTTCTACTCGAAGAGGATTTTCAGATGCAAGATTTCTTGTTTCCAAAGGATTATCTAAAAGGAAACGTAATATGCTAACATAAAAATGAAGTTTAAGACATAAATATAAAACAGTTTCTGTTCTGTCAAAGTTTAATAATATTAACGTTTATTAACTGTTCATTTTGTCTTTTTCTTCTTGACTTTAAACTACTCTTGAAAACTTCATTAATTGAAAATAAGAACAGAGGTTTTTTTCTTCAGAATTAATACTTTAACCCTGCAAGTTTTACTAAACAAATACACGTAGAACGTATTTCCTTTCTTGGTAAAAAGTAACTAATCAGGCTATCAATCAAAGTTCAAATTTAGTGTACCATTTATTTATAACACCTTAATGACTTTACTGACCAATATGAAGGAAAAAAAAAGAAAGAAAAAACTGTATTTCCATACTATGAAAAAGAAGATGAATTGTTGTTAAATGTTTATTAAAGTTAAGGCATGGTTTATTTTTCAACAATCAGATTTCTATAAAATAACACTTGGATATCATTGCATTTTTCCTTTTACTGATGATTGTTGAAAGTCATTTTAGTAGTGAAATAGGTTGTAACATTACAAATCATTTAAGTTATAGAAGATAATGTCCAGCTAACCAAATGAAAATGTTACTCTATCTAAGTGATTGGAGTATGCTTAACGTCCGATGGCAAATATATCATGCATATTAAGGCTAAGAACAAATAAACAATACATAAATTGTGAGTTCTTCAATCTCGATGATGTGGTTAAAGGTCTGTAAATTTGGATAGCAACTGGAAAAAAGTGAATAAGGTCGGTAAAAGCGATATACTTATTGACATCCGTGAAGGTTATTACGAAGCTTCTGTCAAGTGAAGATAATCTCATAATAGGGTATTGAAGGCAAAGTCACCATTCAAACTTGGCAGGGTATGTATTTGACCCACTCCAAAAAGTGAGGAACATGCAGCACTTGTCTTAACTCCGACCTGGAAAGTCTTGCTGACAATATTTAAATAACCAAGTCAAAATTTAAAATGCAAAAAATTGTCAAATCTCCTTATTTTCTGAACATAGCGAAGCATTTGGGAAGTGTACAATGTATGAGAAGGTATTTTTAGTTATTAAAAATAAAATATTTTGCAAAAAGTACATTTATGTAACAAAGAAACTGTGAAATTTGAGTGGAAAAGCCTCTTGAACAAACATCAAAAAATTACATTACACAAAAAAAAAAAAAAAAAAAACAAAGATCGGGAAACACACACCCCATCAAAAACTTGGCCCAACTCATGTGTTACGGAAGTGTAAACAGTTCCTGCTCGACATGTGGCACCCATCGTGTTGCTCATAAAAGTAAATCCGAATCCGGAAATGTCACAATCGAGGAAAAGAGAACGGGATTGTGGTTATGACAACATATCCGTGGTATTCTGAGTCATAGATATTCTATAACGATCAAGTGTTTTAAAAGTACATATGGTTATATAGATAACATAAGTATCCTTGTTGCATAAAGATGTATTTCATATACAAATAAAGCAGTAGACATTTACCATGGAGATCAAAAAGTCTGACTTCTGTATTATTCGGATCAATTGACGATGAGATGAAAGTGCTGGCATTGAAATTATACACACGTGGATCTGCAACGATCAGTTTATAGTTATCAACTCTGAAAATATTGTTTATACAAAATTATTGTAAAAAAGTTAAGAAGGAAATAAGTTTTATCTGAATGTATTACAGTAGTGTTTACTACACTGTAAAGTGGGAATAATCGAAATTTCGGTCCGAAATGAACGTGGAATTGTACAAGTTACGTTTTATAGAAATGCAGGAAATATGTTTGACGATTGAGGAATTGGAATGACATGATTAATCTAAATTTGGAATGCAGATTGCTTTTTGTAAAAATAAAATTAGGCTCTCAAAAACCAATAGTTTACAACATGAGCTTCTGCAATTTTAACTTTAACACTAGTATATACCGGTACTTTGAAGCTGCAGACTTTGCTATATCGTCATCTATACTGTTTACAAATTCACTTCTTGCTGAACCGCTGCATTTCTTCAAATACTTCCACTGACTTACTGAGTCTAAATGCCGCGGCTTTTCTAAAACATATAAAGCCAATGTTTAAATATATGAATCAGGCTGAATAAAAATAAACGTACCATTAGGATTTATATAATTATTCAATTGCTGATGGAATTATTTAAATCTAATGGATTTGTATAATTATGGTCCATCAAATCATGAAGGCGTTCGTAAAACTAAAGAAGGGATAACTTAACAGTTGAGAACCCTTCGTTCAATAGAATCCTTGTAAAGCTATTGGTAGATATATTTTCCACATGCAGACGCATCTTGAATGTTGTTTAAACTCCTTAAAGATACAAGGCTTATAATGTAGTGCGCCAGACACCCGTTTAGTATACACAAGACTAATGAGAAACACTTAAATTACAACAGTTGGAAGATCATTGATAACTAAAAATTCCCCAAAAGTTTCAAATTTCTACCCCCTGGCATAAATTGCCTTAGCCAGGTTCGGCCCAGATATTTTGAATATTTAGTGTTCAGTGCTCTCTAACTTTGGAGAAGGTTTTGTTTTAAAACTCTGAGCATTATCTTATTAGCTATAATTTACAATAAATGACCGTTTCAATGATATATTATGCCAGTACAGAAACTAGGAAGAACCTTAGATTCCATCTCTTTCAGTCTAAGTTGACCTTAGATGGATTAGGCTATTACTATTTGTTCATTTGGGTTGTATAGCGTTTAACGTGACTCGGTATTTAAACATCTTGCTTTTAACTTTTATGTTTTGAGCGATGAAGGCAAAACAAGAAGACTTTAGTAGTCAAAAATCGCATCTGATGAAGTAAAATTTGTACCGTAACTGTTATTGAAATGAATTTTGTCGTAAATTTCAGTTCTCATCCGACACTCATTATCAGTTTCTTGATGTCACTGAATGGTACAATTATAACATAAATGTTACCAATTTTACTGCACCAGATGCACCTTTCGACAATGACGTGATGCTTAACGTTAATATCCTGCCCAGTCAAGTTTAAACATATCGGAAGAAATTTCTCAAATTCCAATCACACTGAATGGGACCGTAGTAAAGAGAATCGACGCTATTACGATATAACAGGATCAACCATTGTAAACAAATTAAAGTATTTTCAATGAGTCAGTCTCCCAATCATCGCTTCAGTTTTGTTTTGAAAGATTAAGACTTAAAGTTCATAAAAACCTTCTGTACTTGATTTCTGTTAAAGTTGGTTTTGATTATTCATTTGATATCAGATCATAAACATCAAAGTGATTTCTTATATGGTTTAATGGAAAACGTGAATGCCATATTTGCCTACCAATCGCACCAATCGGGTAATCTGTATAAAAGGTCTTCAGGTCAAATAATGATGACACATGTATTGTTTTCAATTCTATGTTTTTGAATAATCAATTAGTTAAAATTCAATTTATTCTTTTTGTCTTTCATGTACATTGAACGTTAAATATTTACCTTGTTGATATCTGGCAATATCCAAGATTGTTGAAAACCAGTCAACTGCATGTATCATTCTGAAAAAACCCAAGATGAATAATTGATAGAATGAATTGAATGGATATAGTCCTTCCATCTTCATTTGTGAAAATGTTGCCATCGTAGTACCCAATCTATTACTTCCTAAGACAAAATTGACCTTAGTTTTCTGTTGACTGATCCTTTAAGGTATTTCTATTTTTCTAAACCTTTTGCCGCTGTTAAAGTTAAAAAAAATCGGCACATCAAGTAAATGACGACACATCTAAACAGAGGGTCCACAATAACGTCCATCGCTCTACATCCAATTTCAAAGTAGAAATAAGAGGAGAAATAAGCCGTGAACACGAAAGCCACAAGACGATGCTACAAACAAAACATTTCCTAATTGGACAGCATTTTAAACATAGAAAGCATAAACAGGCACACGTTTAATTACAAGATCATGTAAATCTCTTATGGTAATAATACAAATAATAGTAATTATTCACTTGCTTTCCTTCGAAAGTCAACTGGAATAAGTGACACTATTCTTACCCATGATGTATATAACCATTTTGCTCCAAATATTTTTGACTGTAAACAAGTCCAACTGATTTTGTTCCTCCTTCCCATAAATCTCCCTTGTCTCCTCTCAAAGGCATGTTGCTAGAACCAAAATCAAGATCACCACCATTCTGTAAAAATAGCTTTCATATAATTTACAATTGATGAAAGCTAGAAGTCTGTTATATTCAAAATATTGAACTGAAGCCCTTATCGAAAAATAATATAATTTATAAATATAAGTAGTATAGATACACTACATAGACCTTGTCATAATAATAATGATTATGATAATGTTAATAGTAACCATTCATTTGTGTTCAATTGACAGACAAATTTCATTAATGCCAATATTGTCATCCGTGATGCTTTTTACATAAAATATTTCGGACTATAAATTAGAGGAAGTAGTAGGTTATAGATATTTAGTTTTCATAAACCGTTAAGAAGATAAAAATCAAGGTACAGTAAAATACTGAGATATTTGCTGATCTCCAAAAGGAACGAGGCCGGATGCGTCTACGGAATAAGCGTTTCGTGCCATGCAGTCATCACCCGACATGGGAATCATCAAAGACAAAATGGTACAATCTAGAATGAATAGGACACAATCGTTAAATTTCCAAATCGGACGACGTTTCTAGTATGTAAAGAACTAAGACCCGAAAGAGGCGAAATAGATACCAAAGTCGAAATCAAACTGACAATGCCATGGCAAAAAACGAAACACGACAAAAAGACAACAGTATACAAAACACAACATGGACAAGTAAAGACTGAGCAACACGAACTCTACCATAAACCGGGGTGATCTCATGTCTCACCCGTCATGTTGCTCATGTATGTACAAACCCAGTGATAAGTCTAATTTTGTATGTTACATTCATGGAAAATTGGACGGATTGTGGTTACGACAATTGGAACATTTCTGTCGTCATCTGTGAAACAGATATCTCATAACTGTCAACCAACTCGTGATTGCGTCCGTACGATTTTTGGAGGGATAACCTCAGCATTTCGAACTCCTGGTTTACAGGCATCTTTGTAAGCAGCAACTCTCTATCAAGTAAATCATGTTAGGCAATGCAAGCTCATGAATATCGTATCAACTGTATGATATATATATATACTCCATATGCAGGCGCTGCAGGACATAGAAATGGAAAGTTTACAATTGGGAAGCTGAAATCATCTCAGACCCTCAGTGTCAATTTCTAGATGTAAGTCCATATATTAGGTAGACTTTATCTGTTTTATCCTTTAAAATTAGTTCGATAGGATAGGTGCGTTTAACATAGTAACCAAACTTTGAATTATTTAGTGAGAGGAAATCATCAATGTAGTGGAACGTGAAGTTAAAAAATAATGCTAGCTTCTTTTCATTCTTCAGAAGAAGTTCATGTTTGACGTCTGCCTCATATGAATAAAAGGCAAAAGTCGGCAAGAATTGTCGAAGGGAATGTAGCCACAGACACATCGTATCGGTCAACTAATACGTGATGGTGGCTGTAAAACTTTTGTAGTGTCGATTTTAGTCGTTCTTTTTATTTAATCTGTTGATGCATGTTTTGTATATGGAGCACATCCCTGTTAATGAAGTTCGTATAGTGTGATCATACACGAGCGTAACGTATTAATTGAGATATTTAAACACCATATGATGATTGATTGATTGATTGTTTGTATCAAATATCACGTTCAGCACTATTGGCTATATAGTAGCGGTCAGTTTTATTGTTGAAAGAAATCGGAGTGCCCGAAGAAAGCCACATATTTTCGGCAGGATAACTAACATTTCTAGTCATGTATGATTACAAAAACGCACCTGCCACGTGCGAGGTTCGTACTCGCAATCCCAGCGTTGACAGGGTAATGATACAGTATATGAACCATGGAGACCACTCGATCACCGAGGCCCAACACCACCATACGATGAGGCAGAGAGGACGAAACAACTGAGAAATTGAAAAAAGGCGGAATATACCAGGAGGAAATTGGAAGCTGACACCATGAAAACAAGAAGTAAAATAAAAAAAAAAAGATACCGAACTCCAAGGAAAATTCAAAACGGAAAGTCCCTTGCCAAATGGCAAAATCAATAGCTCAAACACATGAAACGAATGGAAAACAACTGTCATATTACTGACTTGGTACATGAGTTTCTTATGTAGAAAATGGTGGATTAAACAAGTCCGACTGATTCTTTCCCATAATTCTGTCACCGAAATCAATATTGTCACTTTTCTGTACAAATATTTATCTACAATTATTCACTGTACATTAACATCCAAAATTACCAATTAAGATTTAAGACTTGTCACTTTTATTCCTTGTTATGTTCATAAATTTAGTTATACATTTGTAATACTTTATTATTCATTTTCAAATCACAAGAACTAAATGTGCTACTTTTCAATTCGCTTTGTCATCTTTTCATAAAGCTGCATGCAGAGGAATATATTTTAACCTTTTATAACTTCCTTGTATTACTTTCGTGTTTAACTTTTTCTTATACTCAAAGTTAATGTTTTTCCGGTTTGTTCATTGTTTGACCTACATATATTAGTCTATTTTGATTTCTATCTTTCTGATAGTTTCTTCATGATATAATTCTTTGATAATTCAATAAAACATTCGTTTTATTGCTGTGTGTTTGTTTATTCTACATTGGCTAAAGGTATACGGGAGGGTTGAGATCTCACAAAACATGTTTAACCCCGCCGCATTTTTGCGCCTGTCCCAAGTCAGGAGCCTCTGGCCTTTGTTAGTCTTGTATGTTTTTTAATTTTAGTTCATTTGTATGTTTTGGAGTTTAGTGTGACGTCCATTTTCATTGAACTAGTACACCTTTTAGTTTAGGGGCCAGCTGAAGCCCGCCTCTGGGTGCGGGATTTTCTCGCTGTGTTGAAGGTGGCCGTCGGCTGTTTTCTGCTCTTTGGTCAGGTTGTTGTCTCTTTGACACATTCCCCATTTCTATTCTCAATTTTATTCTTGACCTCTTTTTCAAAAGTAAACTTAAAAATATGAATATGAGTTTGATTAAAAAAATTTGGTTTTGAGTGGGTCTGAAGGTTAACCACAGACATATCAGTCATGCGTACTGAATGAAATATTTTTAACATACATCAGATAAAAAGATAAAGACCGTGTTATTCATGTAGTCATTTCTTTCCAATGCATCGACAACCTTCCCAATTCCAAAATCTAGTGAAGATACCATTCCAAATAAAAACAAACAAATATAATAACTGTTCATATATGATAATTTTTGTCCCTGATAAATTATCATTATCTACTCAAAATTTGAAATCCCTATTAACGCATATACTGAAACTACAAATTGAATTAAAAGTTTTATCTCTTTTGAAAAAAACTTGCATTTTTTAATGCAGGAAAAGCATCTTAATCTTCCCATTCTTGCATCTTATAGATTTGGTGCGTCCGATTAGGTTTTGTTTTGTATTTACCTTCATCAGGAACTATGAGTGGCCATTCGTGTCATTGGCGGTACAAGCATATCTTATAAAACTATATACGCGTTAATAATTGTAACGCGTTGTTTTTCACTTTTAACACGTTGGTTTCACTTTTGATGCGTTAGTATTGATTTTTAAAGCGTTAATTCGTACTTGATACATTATGAAAAATCAAGATGTTAGTTTTTTCAAAGTATACCTATCAGGCAATATGGGATGCGTGGTTGCATGGGTGTGTTGTAATAACAAGATGTCAGTAACTGAATTTCCCCCTTTCAGAATAATTATTTCCCAATGCAACCTAGTCGCCGAAAGAATAAGCAAATGTTTTGATTATTTTTGGGTATCTATAGTTAAAAAACAACACAGTTACATAAGAAATTTCATAAATAAGATATGAAATATAAAGCCTAATCAGGATAGCCTTCTTTTATCCTTTTTTGCACTAGTATGTTTACCAACATTGAGTCACAATCTTTTGAACGAGCTTATAAAAGTGCAGTAAAAGGTGATTATCCGATGAAATTACCCAGCAGTGAAACAATTAAATCTTTAGTAGCCATAGTGTTGAAGAAACAATTATTTTGAGTTTAATGACCGATACTTTGTATGTACAGAGAATAGGCACCAGTATGGGGAGTAAATGCAGCTCAAAAGTATGTGATATTAGAGCATTCGAAGTAATCAATGAAATCATTGACAAATATAAGTGCTAACGTAATATTTAGTTTTTAACAAGGTATAGGGATGATACGTTTATAAGGTGTAATACCACCAAATCACAGTACGTCACATCCGGTTGCATACGAAAAAGAGTCGAAAAAAAAATATTTCGTTGAATTTGACAGTTGTAGGAAATTAGTCCTACATTTCATTGCAGTAAAAAATTTCTGAGTCATAAACATACATCTTGGGTGTTTCAAAGCACCATTATTTTTTTATTTGGTGTTTTTATAGAATATTTTGGAAACTTGAGGCTACATGCATGGTTACTAAAGCTTGTACACAGGAAAAAAAGAGGTGAAAATTTGGTTGGTTAACTTTCATTGATGGTTATTTTCTTATATGCAATGAAATGTTATTTGAAATTTTGTCTATAGTACTGGACAGGATAAAACATTACCCATGCCAAGTATTTCTTTATTTGAAACAAAGATAAATTCTGCACAATTTTTTGAAAAGTGCAAATTTAACAAAGACTAATAGGGGAAAATCAATGGTGGTATTACACTTTTAATAGCTCATTCATCAAGGGAAGAAGTAGAGGAGTTCTTAAAAGAGAGGCGAAGGATACAAAAGGGACATTCAAACTCATAAGTCGATAATAAACTGACAACGCCATATCTTAAAAAGAAAAAGACAAACTCACAACAGTACACAAAACACAACATAAAAAACCAAAGACTGAGCAACGCGAACCCCACTAAAAAACTGGGTGTGATCTCAGGTGCTCCGGAAAGGTATGCAGATTCTGCTCAACATGTGGCACCCGTCGTGTTGGTCATATTAGTACAAACCCGGTGATAAGTCTAATTCGGAAGGTCACATTCACGGAAAAACAGAAAATGATCATCACCCTTTAATAAAGTTTACCTATAAAATTTCAAACAAAGAAATAGTTTTTCTAGATACAGTCATGCATACACAAAGGGGAGAATTTAAGGAACACCGGTATTCTTGATATAAAGAGCTACGTACTAAACCTACAAATACATATCAGTATTGAGGTAAGAATTATATGCATAGCCCTACAGTTTTAAAGCTTTTTTGGATTTATAGAAAAAGGAGCTATCGCCACCATCAAAATAACATTGACACATAGAGTTTAAAAGATACAATTTGTATATTGAAAGATCATCTTCAGCAAAGGGGTTATAAAGAGCATGATATATTTCATAACTGAAGTTGCTGTAAATATAGAACGATCGAAGTAATTCCGCTTTAAACAAGAACCTGACAAGCAGATAGCACTAGAAGTTGTAATGAAATATCTGTAGGTTTAGCTTTGCGTAAACATTATAAACAAAATACTTCGCGAAGTATAGGGGACTATTTCCAAAACCACCAATAGTTGCTTAACAAAAAAAACTGACTAAACCTCTAACTATCTCACTAGTCAAACCTTAGAAAACTATGAAGGATATGTTAAAGACTCCTGAAGAAGCAACCGCCCTTCATTTGTGCCACGGTGTATTATACCGCTTGTCCTATTCTGTACTGCAGAAACACGATGTATTGGGTCCGTGGGAATAAGCATTCGTGGCTGTTTAGGTATTTTCTGACCTTACGCGCTAAAAGTACGTTTTAACTCGTTACAAGTTTTATACGGTATACGTTATTGACACGAAGAGCCACTCAAAAAGAACACTTAAATTCAAAAATTTTGACATTGTCCAACTATAAACCTTTCATAATTGTATGCATATCATAAATCATGTCATTATTTTACTTTAAGCTAGAAAAAAAGAATCGATTTACGGTCGTAAATAACATGACGAAGACACGAAAATGAAAATAAAACTTTATAAATTTGGTGCGTCCGAAGCGGGTTTTCGGATTTACCCTCATCAAGAACTCTCAATCCACATATTTAGAATCACAAGATGTAAAAAAATACTAGAAAACTTGAGGAGCTATATGACCAAGTGGACCTAAACAGAAAAACCAATTCCACGTAAAGTCTACTTTGCCAGAGACTATGCTTTTAATTTACACTTGTTATATGCTTTTAAAACAAAAAAAAGGGCATACAAATGGTACGATTACAGTATACGCATGTAACAGAATATCATTTAAATATACCCTAATGGGTTTATATACACGTTAAAGCATTCGTTCAACTATAAAGGATAGATCCAAAAACACATTGATAAATAAACTCAATTTGTAAACAAAATGTAAGTTTTTATAAACTATAGAAAAGAATTTAAATATAAGAACGTTAACATAAATTAGTAAATATTCATGTTCTTATTAAAATGTTTGTCTATTGGCATCTTTGACATTAGGGTACATGTCCTTAAATGTTTTAGGGAACTTGAAAGAAAAAATCAAATACAAGCACTGCAAAATTAAGGAAAATATACGATTGTGATAATGTCTTTTTGTTTTCTTTTGTTGTTTTATGCTTTTTCTTTCACGTTTATAACACATAATCTCTTCATTGAATATAAGACCTTTACCGTTAAACAAATGTCATCCATATCATTACACTGATTAAAAAACAAGAATAAAACCCTAAAAAGTGGCAAAAAAGCATAAAATGTATCACCATTTTGAAGGTTATGATTCACTTATCCAGAAAAACTAGATCAATGTAAGTTGCCGTTCTTGAGTAAGTACTGTAAATTCAGAAATTATTGCGTGCATTTATTATTGCGATTTTGTCATTTGAGACTAAAATGCGATTTTAATTTTTGCGATATTGAGAAAAATCTTGTTTAATTCATATAAAAAATTTCAAAATGCGAGTTTAAATCATTGCAAATATAACCTTGTCGCATTTTTCGCAATAATAAAAACATCGCAATAATTTCTGAATATACAGGAAGTACTTTGCATCAACCCAAACAGAAAATTGTTTTCCTGTTTAGAGTATAGAGGTACATTTGTAAACAGCGATTAAATACTTACCTGAAGTGGGAAATGAGGAGTCGTATAAGAAATTTGTAAGTACAAGGGAGGTTTCTTTGGGTCGTTGTTTTCTATTATTTCAACAGCTCTCTCTGTGAACAAATCCTGTAATAAAATATATATTTTTGACGCTTGATAACAGCCTATCTTTATGAATAAAACAATATTTTTTTGGTCGAATTTTCTTGGCTTCTATGGAAGAGAATGATAGTATATTCAATCTGCAGCTTGATAATGTTTAGTTGTAGCATATTAACAATTATTATACCTTACATATATTTCAAACAATTCTATTGGGTAAAACGTTATCACGTGACATGGAATAATTCAGTTAATTTTCATTCAATTGCAAGGAAGAACGAATAACCCTTAAAATTTACTCCAGCGTTGAATAACCCTATTATTCACCGGCGAATAATTTAATTTTGGATGTAACGCGTCTTCTGATTGGCTGACGTTGTTTTGTTTATCAGCTCATAGACATAATTTTGTCATGTGACCGTGACGTCATCAACGTTTTTTCATGGTTTACTCCGGTTTAAAATGGAATTTAGAATTAAATTATAAGAAATGACTGTAATATTTTTTCTGTCTATTCGAAATAACAAAAAAAATGTGGTGCACACTTTAAAATAACCCGCTACGCGGTTTATTTAGTGTGCACCACATTTTTTATGTTATTTCTTCATAGACAGAAAAAATATTACAGTCATTCCTTAAATAACCTTTTTAGTTTGTTGATTTGTACCCATGAAAATGACGTCACAGACGTAAATAAACAAAATGGCAACGTTCAAGTTACAGGAAGCCCATTAATCGAGAGAAGAGGAAATAAGGCTTTTGACGTGCATCTTGTGCCGATGATATCTCTAATAACGGTCCTTTTCAGGCCATCAATATTTTACAAAAAGAATCTACCTTTGTTGTACATACGAGAATTCTAAGACACAAATTACATGTATTTTTGAACGTCAACTTGTGTTTGTTACTGACTCAAGTAAGTGCTATTACAGTTATTCAAAATGCCCTTCTACTGTTAGTTCGGTATAATAAAACAATTGTGGACCCTTAGAAGCGATGAATATCCAAAATTGTCAACCCTTAAAAGTTATTTCACTTCGGGCTGCGCCCTCAGTGGAATAACCTTCTCGTGTTGACAATTTTGGATATTCACCTTTTCAACGGGCCATAATTGTATATTGTTACATCTGCCGCTAAGCCATTTCCTGTTTGCTGATATTTTGAAATTTTACAACACTCATTGCACAAGGCAACTTTTCATCAGTGTTCTTGGCATCAATGATTTTAGGGAATGATCAGTTATGCTTCAGTATACATGATTTCAATAAATTGCATGCAGTGCACAGGTCAAGACACGGTATTAGTTTTGTTATATTTTCAAATCAAGAATTATATTCTTTTTTCTATAAGAGTTGATCCTTTGTTTAACCGAATGATAAAATAGTTATGAATGACTTTGTATAAAATAAGTTGTGAAATACTTTGATAAAACCTATTAGATTAGATCTATTGGGAATTATGTTATAAACAGCATGAAAAATAAATGAACACTATATCATATGGTGTATACACTTATGTTTCCTTGAATAACTTATCGTGAAAACTATATGTACATGCATTTCATATCATTTTCCCTTGTTGATGCATTCTTGTGTACACGACGGGTGTCACATGTGGAGCAGGATCTGCTTTCAATTCCGGAGCACCTGAGATCACCCCCAGTTTTGGTGGGGTTCGTGTTGCTCAGTCTTTAGTTTTCTATGTTGTGTTTTGTGTACTGTTGTTTATTTGTCTTTTTCTTTTTAGTCGTTGCGTTGTCAGTTTATTTTCGACTTATGAGTTTGAATGTCCCTTTGGTAATCTTCGTCTCTCTTTTGGTGTATACTCCTCATTTTTGAAAATGTATTTCATATTGTGCATTAACATTCTAATAATTTTCAGACGAAGTTTAAAAAGAAGTTTAAATTATTATATTTTCCGTATGAAAATATCTGATGAGAAATGATGTAACATTGTGAATTTGGTAAAATACGCAATACCGGATAAGACTTACGATCAATTGATGAAATATTTCTCTACCTTAATAATTGCAATGAAGACTTGCATTTTGTGCATGTCCACATATTTGTTTGACATAACTAATTTCTTAGTCATGATAATTGGAAATGATATTTTATATTTTATATAACCCTATTTATATATTATTTCGAATAACGTTATACCGTAGAGTATGAACCGTCTGGTGGAAAATAAATGTCCTCATTTCTCCAAAAGTCGTAGTTACCACCTAAAATATACAGGTAATATCAATTTAAAAAAAAATCTGGAATTAAAGGATTGAAATTGTAAGTTTAAAATCAAAATTGTCATATAAATATTTGTCTAAATATATACAAGCTAACAAAAGTAAGAAGATAAAGATTTAATTGTATAACCTGGTGCTTATATGAGAGTAAAAGTAATGAGTTTAAAACAATGTCTTCGATTTTCTTTTTTTTTATTAAGGCTTGTAAAAAAACGCAATGGCTATGTTCATATTTTACTCATATTTTGCTTTTTATGTTGTGCTTTTGTGTGCTGTTGCTTTCTTTTCGTCGTTTTTTTCGTGTTTTGCCAGTTAATCTTCGACTTTTGAATATTTCTTTTGTATCTTTCACATATATTTAATATCAAAGTTACTTGATTAGTATCTGTTTTAAAAAGAAATGCAACACATAATTAGTTTCTTTAATAGAAATTGTCTTAATTGTTGGACTCAAGTTTTTTCGTTGAATTTTCGACTTTTTCGGCTACTCTATTAACAAATAAATATAGGTAAAAAATTGGTTAACGTTAAATATAGCAGACAACAAAATGGAACGCATCAAATTTAAATTTTGCATCAATATTATTACAGAACTGTTATGAAATGTCTACATTTTGATATCGTGAACTTTATTTCAACCTGATAAAGAATTGAATTTTCTCATTGTGAAAATTCGATTTTCTGTAGCATTTCCAACAAAGCTTACATGTGGAGGATATATATCATATCTGATACAATACATAAAGACTTGTAGTCTAGTCAATTTAGTGAACAACCTGCAACTAATTGCAACACAAAGTTTTTCTCTGAAAAACAAGTCTGTTACTATCTATGAACAACATACTAAAACTATACAAAATATATTTTGCGGAAAGTGGTGTAATTTATAAAAATGTTTTGTAGTAAAAGTAAGGTTATATGAGTTGCTTCCCCTTATTTGCCAAAGTTGAAAAAAATAAAATTATACAAAAAATGTTCTGTATTTTTTAAAACAGTTGAAATAATACAATACAATACATAATTATTTCAATTTAAAAGAATAATATTACAAATGAATCACTTTCCTGTCTCAAAATTTGTATATTTGAATAAAGATATAGACCGAGATTGTGTTCTGCTATTTTACAATCCAAGAATCTAATTCTCCAAAATAGTGTTGGTAAGTAACCTATAAATGGAAAACTGTACTGAATAAGAGTAACCAACTAAGTCATATTCTTACTTGGTATTTGAAAGAATTCTGCCCCTGTGTTAAAGGCACAGATAGTTTATTTTTTGTTGGGGGAGGGGTTCCAGAAATTTTTTGTTTTGTTCTTTATAAAAAAAATGTTATTGCAAGATTCAAAGTCTTTAATGTATTTTTTCTCCACAACTTTATAAAGAAAACAATGTATTTTTTTCATTTACCTTCTGGAACAAACATATTAAGATTTAGAATCCAACAATGTTTCATAAAAAAAATAAGAATGATGAGTGTTAAATGATTTTATGTTAAATATTTTTTCACAAATGAAAATTTCAGGCTCCTCGAAGCAAATAGCTACTCATGTAATTTGCGAAGATCTCAGTACTCACACACCATATAAATAAAGCTTTGACTGTAACACTGAATCCACTTTTCACTTTGGTTACTAATCGGATGTGTACTTATTTATATTTTAGTCGGTGCCAACAGTATTTATTCATCAACTGTAATTACTAAGCTCTGAACTAGCTATGAGAACTCAGAGTCTTTTTGTTAATTGGTTACATACTCCGTGCTGATATTTTTGAGTTGAGACCTTTCCAACTGGGTTTTACAATTTGTTCTTACGTTGTTTGCTATTTAAATAAAATTGAGAATGGAAATGGGGAATACTGTATGTCAAAGAGACAACAACCCGACCAGATCAAGAGCAGATAACAGCCGAAGGCCACCAATGGGTAATCAACGCAACGAGAAAATCCCGCACCAGAAGGTGGTCCTCAGCCGGTCCCTAAATAAAAATTGTTCCTGATTATTTGAGGGCTGAGTGCTCGCAAACAGGGTTAACCCTGCACACTATGAATATGATTATAACAAGTCAGTGGCCCTTCATTACTTGGTTGTTGTTGTTTGCTGCCTGTCATATTTGTTTTTCCGTTTATTGTTTTATCATTAATCAGGCCTTTGAGTTTCTCGTTTGATTTGTTTTATATTTTGACGATGAACTATAGTTGTTTACATCCACACCCACACCATTGATATCTCTTGTGGAAAGTTTTCTCAATGGCAATCATACAACATCTTCGTATGTTTTTAAAGTGGGGAGATTTTATAATAAGTGATGGTTTCATTGGCAAGCAATCAAATTTACTACCAAGAGATCACAGATAGAGTTAAGTGGACCTTAAAAGCTAAACATTTGTATTCTTTTGGAATGAGGTGTATTTTTTAAAATATTTTTATAGTTTCGTTCAAATGAGTTGAATACAGGTCAGCATTCCGGAAGCAGAAAACAGCGTCTTTAACATTGATATATCTGTAATAGAGTATATTTATGAATAAAGAGAGATTTGACGATGAGGTTTTTAAAGTCAACGAGAAAGCAACCCAAACGACAAACAAAAACCAACAGACACATACTTTCAGATTAGACATGACTATCAAAACGCTATCTCTGGCCATCAAAGTCGCCCACAGACACTACAAATTTTAATTCATACACAGATGATGCATGATCATTTTTTTACAGTTCTTAGGCTAAAGCTGATTACCTTTTATTCAATCAATTCAATGAGATATATTAAATAAAGAACTTGGTAATTCTTTTCTTTATATACTAGTAATTATATATATATATCTTTGACCATAATATTCTTATATAGGAGACAACCCATGTTAGTTCTTTGTCATTACCATTTGGTTTATGTTTCAGACCACCACATACATGCAGGTTTATAGGGTACACACATAAGGCGCTGTTGCTATTAACACTTCCTCCAGGAAGTGATACCATTAATTCATTCAACAGTGCTTATCTCATTTTTAACATCTAAAATTGGACCACTTTAGTACAATTACTATTTAAATTCAAGCTCTTGAGGTAAACTTATAATCGTATTGACAAAGCTGCTCTTGAAATTGCCTTTAAACAATATCAGATCTACATTTAATTTTCGATCTATGAGTTTGACTGTCCCTCTGGTATCTTTTGCCCCTCTTTTAATGCTAATTCAGTGAACCAGTATATGTTCCTAAATTTAAAAAGCTTATATATCTGAAATTAAACGTGGATATTAATAGAGCTTGCTAAATAAAATTAGCAACACATTAAGAAAAATCTGCAATCACATCGTCTGTGTTTAACTGTGACTTTATGCAATTCAAATATTGTAAAAGTAGCTAATGAAAAAATACACAAAAAGGACTACAGTCAATAACGATGCAAGGACACTAGAAAAATGACTTTTCCAGCAATTAACATGACAAAATCAAAGTCAGTAACCAAACTGATTTACAGTTATTTTTGAACACAATCATTGATTATTATACCTACACGTATAATTACTATAAATACATAACCGAAACATAAGATAAAATTTCAAACTTCCACGAAATGCACATATTTAAAACTGAGTTTTACTGTGTGTTTGTTTATTCTACATTGTCTTGAGAAACTAGGGCAGGGTTGAGTTCTCACACAATATGTTTTACCCCTGCCACATTATTGCACATATCCCAAGTCAGGAACCTCTAGCCTTTGTTTGTCTTGTGTGTGTGTTTTTTTTGTGATAATTTTGGTTCATTTGTATGTACTGGAGTTTAGGGTGGTGTCCATTTTGCTGAACTAGTGTACAAAATAATTAAGGGGTCAGCTGAAGCCCACCTCCGTGTGCCGGATTTACTTGCTATGTTAAAGACCCATTAGTGTCCTTGTTTTCTCTTTGACACATTCCCTGTTTCCATTCTCCATTTTTTCGTTTTTAGAAATCAAACTAGAAATAACCAAGATTTTAAAATTTTCATTTTATATGCCCCTCACTTAGGGGCATTGTGTTTTTCTGTCTGTGCGTCTGTTCGTTCGTCCGTCTGTCCTGCTTCAGATTAAAGTTTTGGGTCAAGGTATTTTTTGATGAAGTTGAAGTCCAATCATATTGAAACTTAATACAAATGTTCCCTATGATAAAATCTTTCTAACTTTAATGCCAAATTAGAGTTTTGACCCAATTTCACAGTCCACTGAACATAGAAAATGATAGTGCGGGTGGGGCATCCGTGTACTATGGATATATTCTTGTTTTGTAGTTAGTGTGTAAAACAAAATATTTCACACAACAAATTGATTATTATTGATATCGATAACAAGAGGAATACATATGCGATAAACATAAGATAATATAGTCTGTCTATAAAGATCCTATGTTAAAAGTTTTAACCATGAATAATCGAGTTTTTTATTTCCATTTCTCACAATTTTTCTCTACAAATCACATTTTACACAAGAATTACAATTTTTTAAATACTAATAACTATAGGACTTCTTAAGATAAACATCAGATAATATTCTCTATTTTCTGTTAAGATCCCAATTTGAAAGTTTTAACCATCAATAACCGAGATATTTTCATTTCCAGTTTTCCGGGATTTCGGTCTTAAAACATATATTCAACTAAAATTACCCAAATATTAATATTGATAACTAAAGGACTTCACAAATAAAACATAAAATAGTATGTTCTTTTTTCTATATAGATCAAATTTCAAAAATATTAACCATTAACAACGGAGATTTTCTACGTTTCCAGTTTCAGCGTTTTTTCACTAAAAATCACTCATTTCACCTCAAAACTACTTCAATATGAATAATAATAACTAGAGGACTACATAATACTCTATTAAGATAAGGTTTCCTGTATTCAACAAGCTTTAGGTCTAAAAATGTAACCATAAATAACAATTTTTCTTCTTTTCCAGTTTTCAGTATTTTTTCTCTAAAAACCACATATTTCACCCCAAAATAATCTTTTCCGCAAATTATATCAATGTATAGTTTTAGTATGTTGTTAATACAAGTCTATATTATAATTTGCACTGAAAAAACCTTGTGTTGCAATTAGTTGCAGGTTGAGCGATTTTAGAGCTAAATTGACTAAGCTATTGGGTTTCCTTCCATGTTTCTTTCATAGAGGATTGCTGCTTATAAGGAAGTTATGAAACCACTGGTTCCAAATGTTAAAATTGAATTCCCCCCGGTTTTTTAGTTGGGTTCATAGAACTTAATACTTAATTTGTCTTTGTAGTGTTTTTTTTTTCGACTGTTATTTGTCTTCTTGTCGTTTTCTCTTTGACCATGGTGTTGTCTTTTTTCTCTTTGACCATGATGTTGTCTTTTTTCTCTTTGACCATGATGTTGTCTTTTTTCTCTGAGTTATTTTTTTATCGCACCTTTTGTATCATCACCCTCTTTAAACTTCCTGTTCAAAATTATCTTCCTTTGGTCATATTGGGAAATGACTTTAACATTTCATAACTAACAAAACGAAATAAATGAATTTGGTTATGCAAGATCAACGAGTGAAGAAAAGTTAGTGACGGGTCCACTGTTTTCTTGTCAGTTAATTTAAAAAATGCCATCTTGGTCTGTTTTATCAATTATAATTGTTATATTTAGATAACCACGGAATATATCTTTTAGGTATAGAAAAGAAAACATTACAATTTTAGACCTTAAACTTTGCACAATGTTTATCTGCCAAAGTGTTTCTTAGCTTGTTTTGGTGTCTTGTACTACTGTTGGCCGATTGCAAGTGCTAGATCGTTTCTAACAACCAGTGTTTTACTGTGCGTTATTGTATATGATGTTGCAGCATGTAAAATTCTGAAAATCTAGTGAACTCTACTCATCATATCAAAAGAAAGTTATTGCTATTCTGTGTACAACTGTTTCATAATTGATGGTCGAGTATGTTTTGTGTATTTTAGTATTATTGTTGAAAACAAAAACAAAACTCAAATCAATAAAAAAATTGGAGCACTTTAAATCCCACAAATCGGGATGATTCCATGTACTAGAGAAACCGTGCATTACTTGCTCAATAGTAGCCCTCGCCGAGTTTCTTATGAATAATAAAATCCAGGGATCTTAAATGATATAAATTGTCTCTACGAGCAAGAATCAAATTCTGGTCAAGTGAGATATTATAGTTTGATATAGTATGCACAATGTTTGAAGAGATATTTTTTATTCTTATCAAGGATTGTCATTTTCTTAATTTTATTGACCAAATAATGACCCTTTTCGTTTGTCTTCTTTTTCATAAGAAGATATGTTCTGTATAATTTCTAGTTTTCGGTGGTTTTAAAGTTACTATTTAAGGATAGATATATGAAGATAAATGAACTTAGACCGATACCATACATTTTAAAGGAAAATTCCCCAATATGAACAAAACAATTTTCAAAGATTAATGTTCTTTTATGTGTTAAAAATCAGTTTGATTCTAAGAATATTTAACTAACTTACCAAATGATCTGGAGTAATAATCACCTCCTCCTTTTAAAATACCGAGAAAAGAATCAAACCCTCTTTTTGTCGGTATTACATTTAAACTGCAGTGACCAAGGTGCCATCTATAAAAAAATAGTTGCCAGCTTTTCATAATGCTCTATATGTATACAAAAGTCTTTGATCAATTAAACTACATAAATGATTTGATAAAAATATTTATGGATAATTTATAGTTTTGTATTTTTTTCTAATTTTATATATTTTACCTGTTGGTCTTTCATATCCTGTTATACGGATATGTCTAATTACTTTTTACAGAATTGATCATACAAGTATGAAGTATGGTACTAAAAAAATATTTGTCCCATAATTTACCTTTGAAAACTGCCTGCGTCTAGTGAGGAATGCAACAGTCATACAACGGGGAAATATTGTGCAAAAATATGATTTACCCTACAATTTATTGGCGAAAAGTGCCCGCATCAAGTAAGAAATGTTACAGCTATACAAAAAAGAATTATGGTGCCAATCACCCGAGTTCCCTCTACCCAAACAAGAGTGCAACTGAAATAGAGTTTATGAATCGGAGTTGACATAGTAAAAAGACCCGTTAAATACAAATCCAAAGAAAACACAAAAAAAAAATTGATTCATTGAAAACCTGATTTGCCTAACATATCACATCACTTCGTCAAAAAAGCTCGATACTAACTACTACTGTGTTCCATGAATTCACCGTTAGTATTTGTCAGTACCTGGACATACCAGAAGTTAGTACTTCGTATTGGAATGATATTAATGATAAATTAGCTGTATTTGAAGTTCTTTAAACTCTGTTATTGTTAGAAAACTAAAGTGGTAATTCCTTAAGGAAAAGTTAATCATAGGCGATTTTGACAGTTGAATTAGGTCCTTTGATTTTTATGGTCTTAATTTCGAGCAAACCTGATGAAGGTAAATGTTTCGTGAACACGTTTTGTTTTGTGTTATGAAATTATGTCATGCTTTTTCAATACTTATCTTCAAAAAGTTTGGATGACAGTATTGAATGAGAAAAGTTTATGCAAAAAATTTTGAGAGAAGTTGCAACAATAACGTTAATAACTCTGTATGAATAAAAACAATATCTTTTGATGTGGAAACCTCCATCTAGAAAGCAAAAACTCGTTGGTCGATAAGTCAATTCTACTGTAAACCTAACACGGTATTCTGAGCAATTGTTTTTTTACATTATTAATAGCTATGTTCTTGTTCATTATGAAATATAAATATTTTGAATAGGTTTGCTCTTCTACATATGATTGGCTTATGTTAATTGGTTTATATTTAAAGCAAAATAGCAAATTCGAATAAAACGCATAAGCTGTCAATCTTTCAAAAGAGCTTAATCGGGTATTGAAAAGTAAAAATGTTAATGAAAAAGGCTTAAAGCTGATATGTTAATAATGAAATGATTTGTAACAATTTTTGTTTTATAAAAATTATTAAAACACATAATTTAATACTTATGTACCTACTTTCCAGCAATATGAGTGGTATATCCAATTTTCTTCAGAAGTTCTGGAAGTATGGTTATGTTTCTTGGTAAAAACTTTGGTTGATGATTCTCAACGACTAGCCACTGCAATATACATACATGTATGCCAAAGGTTTAAGTGTTTCTAATAAAATATATCAATTATTTTAAAAGAATCTTCATGAGAATAATTATCTTTACACACATTGATTTTGAACAAGAAGCATAATGTAAACACTGTAATCCGCTTTGTTACAGAACATTGAGGCAATGCAATCTATGAGAGCTGATTGCATGTGAATATATATCCTACTTTTTAAACGAAGACACAACAGAACAGTCGGTTTAAAAAAAACCAAATCAAAAACAAAACAGTTTAACATCATCCACGATTCACCTGTAGTGCAATGAGTATACAATACCCAAACTGGAATTAATTTACCAGGTTAATAAATAGAATAATCAAACAAATACAAATCATGAAAACAAATTCTTGTTAATAAGTAAACTCATGTTTAACTATCACATAACAGTTGTGTGCGCAATCCTTTCAAATGAACAATCTTGAAGTTCTGAATTTACAGTTTTATAACTACTACCAGCCTAATGTAATCTTGAATAATTAATTCAGGTGAATAAATGAGTACAGATACATTGTAAAGATTCTGGTAAAAGAAATGACATTTATGTTCAGATAAACCATGACTAATGAACATAGAACCCGACAGCTGAAGTTACTTTTTTCTTTTCGTTTTTTTTAAAGGCGTTGGGTAAACTAAGGTTGACATGTTCTTATGACTGAATAAAAAGGGGTTGGAAGGTGCATTAACCTAATAATTTGGGTTTTCAACAAGGCGACGAATCCTTTAAGAAAGAATAGTATTATCATTGTATGAGAAAATATTGCTTGCTAAGTGGAAAAACATGATTTCCTCTTCGTAGTGTGAATCATTCGTACCATAATAATACTTTGCTATATGGACAAAATGTCTGTCTTAAAAACTAAGAAAAGAAAAGAAATCGTGTATTCGTTTTTTGTTGTAATTTTTTAATTGTGTAATGGCCGTTTTTAAATATTGATAAAAGCTACACAGGAAAGTGTTAAAATTTACTTCTACAATTACTTATCACACTATGAAAATTTGACGAAATGTATATTTTTGTTTTATGTACACTCAGTGTAGGATAAAATGATATTCTATAATTTTTTTCCATAGTCAAAAACAAATATGAAAATAATGAAACTTCGTCTAATATATCGTAAGTGCACGTAACGTTTGTACTTCACGGTTTTATATACTAGTAAATGCTCTCGATTATCTTTAGCATATTTAAATTTTAGGGTCCACGATAAGTTTAGACACAAACCTACAAGTAGATAATGTTAAGTTCTCATACGTAAATTAACTGTATGTTTTATTCCGTTAAATTATCATTGTCAATATATTCATCCAAATTTTTACAAAATAACACGTTAGATGTTAAGTTACAAAGTAAATAATTGAGAATGGAAATGGGGAATGTGTCAAAGAGACAACAACCCGACCAAATAGCAGAAAACAGCCGAAGGCCACAATGGGTTTTCAACACAGCGAGAAAATCCCGTACCCAGAGGCGGGCTTCAGCTGGCCCCTAAACAAAAAAGTGTATTAGTTCAGTGAAAATGGACGTCCCACTAAACTCCGAAACATATAAAATGAACTAAAATTAAAAAAACATACAAGACCAACAAAGGCCAGAGGCTCCTGACTTGGGACAGGCGCTAAAATGCGGCGGGGTTAAACATGTTTTGTAAGATCTCAAACCCCCCCCCCCTATACCTCTAGCCAATGTAGAGTAAACAAACACACAGCAATACGCACAGTAAAATTCAGTTTAAAAAATTCAAGTCCGATGTCAGAATAAGTAAGTTCATGTCTGCTTCATTTTATGATCTTTACCGCGATATGGACGCATATGTTAGACTTTAAAACTATAATCTATGACAAACGTGATGAATTCAACAGACCAATCGTAAACTTCCCATTTCTCAGCAGTAACATAACCTATGTCAAGTTGCATGGCCGCTACATATCTCATCGAATACGTTAATCTCGTGCATGTTTACACTATATGGATGCATTAACAGGGTCGGCTCCTAACAGAAAAACTGCTCCAACAGAATTATGAGGAAGTACGACTGAAATCGATTTAACGGTAATCATAAAAAAAAATTGGTTGACCGATACAATATGTCTTTGTCTCAACTCACTCTTGACCTGTTTTCGCGGTCACAAATCGTTAGATGTCAAAATTGTCGTCTGATGTAATTTTATCGATTGTGTCAAATACCCGATATGACATTTTGACCGAGTGTGGATTCACATGGTGGGTGGTGAATGCTAACACTGTCGACGATCCTGTTTAAGCACCTTTTGAGGTTCATACGATTTCTTAAGCATTTGTGTGTGACTTGTAATTTTTTAATCAATTAATGAGACTTGAACATTAAATTTGATTTCGCGTTTTATTAATTTTTTATTAATTGTAACGTTAATGGTTTATCTTCTTTTCTTAGAGTCTATGATTGCCACGTACCTGTAATCCAGTTCTGAACGGATATTTGCCTGTAAGGATAGCAGCACGTGACCTGCAAAAATATTCCACTTGTATCACATTTACTATATCAATTATACATGCACCTTAATATCAAACTTACCGTACAAATGTGCATGTAATTAACGGCAGTATCAATCACATTTTGATGTTGATTTATTCGTTTGGTGATTTATCTATTATATTATCTTATCTGATGTTGGATTTTTCAATATCAGTTTGGTGTGTCGTTTCGGGAATAAAATAAGTTTCCTAATTAGTGTTAACATTCATACATGTTTGATTCCAGGAAAATTGTAAGACATCCATATAGCCAAAAGCAACCCTCCGAGGAGTGCATCGTCTAAGTATTTGTTTGATAATTTTGCACTTTGACACCTATCATACTAATTGTTCCTCACCTACTAAAGTCATTTTGTGTCGAGATACAAAGCGTGATAGTATAAAACATATTTTGTTTCGATAACTTCATGATTTTCTATCGTAGGAAGCAAAATTTGCAGATGTTCATAATGTAAAAATACTCATTACATTTAGAAAACATTGATATAGCAAGATTGTTTTATTAGATCTCGTTATCACCGAGTACCATACATTGAAAGTATATGCCTCGTGTTCACATTTGTTTTTTTTAAAGCATGAACATCAAAATTGTAAAGTAATATCATTTTTATAATGTATAAATAGAAGCCACTTTATAGAATCTGTTGAGTATTGAAATGAAATCAACATAATCCGTTAATATGCTAACAACTATTTTTTTTATCCCTGGTTTACAAAACTCATGAATGCGATATTTTAAAAGATACGTTTACTGTTTGTGTCACAACTCTGTTGCAATAGCAAGATGTAAAATGAATTTTTGAACTGCATTTTTTTTTATATATACATTGAAAAAAATGATGAAAAGAACGTGTCATTACATTTTTATGTGTAGCTGCATCTACTAAGTCGAACTAATATTGTGTTTGAACTCAACCAAATGAAACGTATAACGTGAAGGTAAGCAGTTCAATAAGTTGACATATAGATAGTCGTTAGATACACAATGTTTAACATAATGTTTATATTTACTGACGGAGTACATACAGGTTGAACATACAAATTTTCCAATATTACACCTTGCCTCGCTAACCTGTCCAGATTTGGAGTTATCACGTTGGGGTTGTGCCATCCTATATCGTTCCAACCTAAATCAGTTAGGATATTTATGTCAAGGACTTTCCTCTGATCGAAGTCAGCATGGATTTCATTAATTACATAGACGTTCTAGCTTGTCAAAATGAGCCTGTTTTTTTAGCTCTTTTATGAAAGATTTTACTGAGTCCAGAAAACTTGTGATCAAATTAAACAAAAACTATAGACGATCTGACATCAACTCCGAATTGAAAATGTACAGTACATGACCTGATACTACCTCTAAAATAGTGCATTAGTGTATCCTTTTTGATAACTTGTAAAAAAAAATATGAAAGCCATTTCATTTATTTAGATTTTATTTTATGTTTCAAATGTCTAATTTTATCTTTATTGTTTTAATATATCAAGATATTCCAAATGAACGTATCAAGACATTCCAAATGAACGTATCAAGATATTCCATATGAAAGTATTATTTACGATATTCCAAATGAAAGTATAAAGATATTCCAAATGAACGTATCAATATATTCCAAATGAACGTATTACATATTCCTAATGAACGTATCGATATATTCGAAATGAACATAGCAAGATATTCCATAAAGAACGATTTAATTTAAAGTGGAAGTTTAAAAACACGGTTCGTTTGTTTTATATTTAATCAGGTTAATTATGTTATTTATATATTTCTGTGTCAACAGTCTACATACCTTGATCATCAGATAAAATTAGGACTATATGAGGCGGATTTTCTGTTTCACAGTTTGGACAGTTTGAATCTGGTAGAAAATAAATTGTTAGAAATTTATTATAACATATATGATTTACACAATGAACTATATTTGATATCTAACTATTTTAGAATAGTTAGATTTCTTTTACAAATTGGCACGTGAAAGTCATCATCTAGCAACAAAGGTTATAATAGATATATAGATACAATAAATAGATAGCAAAAAGTGAGACTCGCATATATTCAAATGGACGTATAGAGATGATGAACGGCCACATGGTTTTACCGGAGAAGAATAAGAAAAAACATTTTTTAATACTTTTCTTCTTTTCTAACAAAGGAATTTCGTTCGTTTGATCTTTTTGAACTCCTTTTTTTATAATTCATAAAAATACTCTCCATAGTGCATAACTCTGTTGAATTCTTATAATAACAAAAGAAAATAAATTTAATTAAAAAGGAGGTTTCATTTTCAAAAATTGGAGTAATGAATAAAAAAGCAAAATAATTGCAGTAGTTCTATATTTTAACATTTGGTGCCTAATGCACAAAAGAAAGTGGAAATTAAAAAAAAAACGTTTTTGAATGAAAACCTAATTACATCATGGCAAAAAAAAAGACGATCAAATCTTATTAACTACAGTCTGCCAAACGCTACCAAGAAAATTAGAACAGCAGGAACCCCACAAAACCTTGCTTGCTCTGGACGCAGTTCCTGTCGTGTTATTAATGGCATGAAAGTATCCGGGGATAAGTCTCATTCGGTAAAGCCATAAACGAGGAAGTGAGGAAAAGAGCATATATAGAGTCATATGTAAAACAGATATTATATAACGGTCAACTAATTAAACATTGAATTTCTAGATATAAGGTAAGATATGGAGAAGAACAGTATAACTACGAAGCGCGGTTTCGATTGCTAATGAAAACGAAAATTGACAGAATAAAGACTACAACATTCTTTGTTAAGAATGTCACCTCGAGTTTGCTGCTCTTTAAGTTTTGATGATTATACAAACTTAATATGTTTTGGCTTCCAAACACCAATTCTCGAGGGTACCGGATGAAAGTTAGTCAAGAAACATGTGTCGTGCGTGTGGGGAGATTATTTAATCGAATTTCACGTCGATATCCACCAACGTTTTTGTGATATGCCAGACAATACCAGACCTTCTGCAGACTATCTTCTAATATTACTGTTCTGTCATCAGTGAACGGAAGAGATTGTTCGCTCTCTTTTACCGATGACCATTACTTGAAATCTGAAAACCTTGTAAACCTGGTAATATTCAATAAATAATAAAAAAAAAATCTAAATATGCAGGACAAACAGGACGTGATTTACTGAAACGAACACCATAACATCTATAGCATTTTAACCAACGGCAAAAAAGATTGATTTTTGCTAAATTGCAGTCTCTCGAAATGATTAAGAACAACAAGGTAATCTCACATAAACAATTTGAAGATTCCGTCAAATTGTCGAGCTATCTTGGATTAAACGATTACAGAAGGTATATCCTTTTAAAAAACCCAAAATTAGATGAACAGAAAAACATATTTAAAATCTCTTTTATTCATATCGTGCAAATTGTTTATAGAAGAAAACGTAATCATTACTCTCATGAACAGTCTATAAACCATGATACACGAATTCAATATCGAGCTAATTCTACACTGAAAAATCTCTTTCCTATATTCAAATATAATCGCATCAATCATTATACAAACTGTTTGGGATACCAAATGATAAAAAAAATTGAAATTTTTTAAGATGTGATGCAATATTGTTATTCAGCGCACTCTATTTATAACTACTGTGGATTCATTATTATTCGTTGGATACCAATTTTCGTGGATTTCGTGGGAACAGGTGAAACACGAAATTAAATGATCAACGAATACCAAATTTTCTATAGGCTTGTATGCATACTTCGGCAAAACCATGGAATTAAATATCCACGAACATGTATGTTTTCCTTAATCCACGAAAATTGGTACCCACGAAAATAAATGAATCCACAGTATAGGATGTTTCCCCGTGTTGATAATAAAACCTGAAGATCATGAAAAGTACTTTCTTAATAATACAATACATTAATTAACTGAGGTATAATTTATTATTTTTTTTGCAATAAAGCATATGAAATATTTTGATTAATTATTTATGGAGTGTAAAAAAGTCTTTGGAAAATTCAGACAATTTACGTTCAATTAGTTGCCGCTCTTATTCGGTTGAATCAAATAAAGCATAACATTGTCAATCTTAATTTTCGGACAATGTTGTTCCGTGGGCCCTTTTATAGCATGCAGTTGTTCAGTTTCATATTCTTTTGTTTTTGAAGGATAGTTGTCTCATTGGCAGTTTAATCACATCTCCGTCCTTATTTTTGTTTTATTCATATGATAATTTTAGTATGGACTTAAGGGACTAATATTTCTAGAGAACGCAGTATTTAAAAAAAAAACTGATCACATTTGTTCTTTGCTAATGACCTAGCAATATGTATTCCTTATGCCCAAGAACAAAAACAAATTTGATATTGAATGAATCATAAATTGATGTCAAATTTAAAATAAAAGGAAGGAGTTGGAACTTTACTATAATAACTGACCCTAACCTTTGACCAGATAACCACATATGGTAAGTGTTAGTCATCAATGGGTGCATCAGTTTCACTAACAGTTACTAAATTTCCATAACTAGAAGCTTGAGATAGACATAACTTTTATGAATCACTGGGGGCCTCGGAGACCGAGTGATCTAAGTAGTTTACGAGAAACAAAGCACTAGCCTGTCAACACCGAGGTTGTGAGTTCGAATCCCGCACGTGTTGCAGGTGCCCTCAATTCCAAGGATTGTTGGTTTTACTGACGAAGGTCGGCAGTTCTCTCCGGGCATTCCGGCTTTTTCCACTAATAAGAACTGACCGCCACAAAATGGCCAATAGTGCTGAAAGTGGCGTTAAACACAAATCAATCAATTAATCAATCAATTTTAATCTCTGATGGATTTGTGTAAACCATTTTCATAATTGTATTCTAAGGTTCTGGTTAACACAGATTTTTAATTCTATATCACATGAATGCTTAACACATAATTATGAAACTTATCATTGCAAATGCATTACCAATTTGAAGAGTAATATCACTTACCAACTTACCTTAACCAAGGTTCGTTGAAAAAAAAATGCCATTTTCAAAAAGGGTAAAGGATCGTATTACCCTCTGAATGAACGGAATGTTTATGGCTGATAATAACACATACCGACAATTATTCCGTTCCCCTGTAGGGGGGGGGATTTTCTTCGGAAATCACTTGTATTTTCGATGACAAAATAAATGAAATAAAAGATTAAAATTTCACATAAACAGAATTCATACTTAAAAAAATTCATACACCCGACAATTAAACAATATATGTCCGTTTCTTTTTTTCAACATGGATAGAGGAAATAAACAAATACAGATCTTAGATGAAACTCACCTGTGTATTTCGCTATGAAGACTGCAAGAGCAGTAAATATAAACAAAAAGACAATTGCTGCAATTACTAGAGCTGGACAAAAATGTCTCATTTTGTCCTTGGTTCCGTTATGTTTATAATTTCCTGTATTCTTCAAGGGTATAGTCTCAACTCGGTGATTTGATTTATCTCCTTGAGCGTTTAATTCTGTCACAATACAATGGGTTTGTTCCGTTTCTTCATTGAAATCGTCAGATTCCACTTTATAATTTGAATGATCGGTTGTACACGTTGTTTAGTCTTTTTCTTTCACTTCAATAACAGGATTACAGTTGGTCTTACTATGGTCAACATTTCCATCAAAAGTTTTAAATTCTTTTTCATCCATATTCACAGTTTCTGTATTTTGAGAATTGAAAATTCCTCTAGTTTTTGAAGTGGTTTTTTATGGTTGACACACATTGAAACTGACCTTATATTTAGACATAGAACTTCATGGCTGATAAACACAAGCTGTCACGGTAGGTGTGATACAAAAGAGGTTTGACGGAAAATTATTGTCAAACTTAAGGTTAAACCAAGTGGACTTGAACATTCACCAATTGACGTACATGTATTATATATAATTATAAGTCTAGTTGAGATACATAATCAGTTGCCACATCTTTAGTTTAAACAGCTACATTTACTCGTTGGTAAATATGTATAAAATTTGAATCGGACAAAAGAGTCAAGTCCTCGTCCGATGCGCTTGATATAGGAAGGTTTGGTTGATGTGTTGTACTTCGATAAAGTGTTTTAAGTTATGTGTATTTGTTTAATTTCAAATTTTTGTTAATATCACGAAAGACAATCTCCTTTGTATTTGTTTCACTCACAGGCTAAAATATAAAGTTGTTCAAACCGTTAGAAATCCAATATTAAGGAGTAATATAATATTCTTGTTGATAATTATAAATATTGCTGTAAAAGACAATACTGACAATTTTACATGTTTTTGTAAAATTGTGTATCGAAGGACATCATAAACTAAAACGCGTTAATGTGTATATGAAGAAGAACGTGTACAAAAACTTCCAAGACCCTCTTGGTTTTGGTTAAGAACGCCCTTCTTATACGTTTTTTAAATTGAATTTCTTAATCAAATTTTCCAAATATATGTCAAAATCGCATCTTTAGGCATTTATAATTTGGTCACAAGTTCGGAAATGATAAAACAGACACACGGGATCTTTGCAGATATAAAGCAATAACGAACAATTATATATATACAAATATAATATAATCTAACAGCCTGTCCTACAGATGGGACGGTCTGCCACTACAAGACAGTGCGTCTGATGCAGTCTATCCTCCGAGTGGCACAGTCTGTCACTTTCAGACAGTACGGGCTGGTACAGTCTGTCCTCCGAGTGGGAGAGTCTGTCACTACCAGACAGTGCTAACTGGTACAGTCTGTCCTCCAAGTGGAACAGTTTACTGAGTCAACCTGCAATATCCAATCCAACCTGTTCGTTTACTTTGTACGCAGTACAAAGTGTCATTTCAATAATATTGCTCTTAAGCAACTAATATCTGATCAACGTAACTCTGTTGGTTTACTGGTCTTCTTCTTTATGAGAAGGGTATTTATCATCCGCTTATTTACTGTAGGTCGAATGCATTATTTCCTGATTAGGGGTGTTTTCTAAATGTTCTTCTGACTGAACATGAGAATCCCTCACAAACACCACAAAATCTTCGACCCGGCTACTGACTTTCTTGCCAAACGTCTTAATCTACACAACGCTTTCTCCAGCGTGAAACATGTATTGATGTCTAGATCACCTGAATGCTTAAGACATAATTATGAAACTTATCATTACAAATGCATTATAAAAGAGTGATACCACTTAACCCAGGATCACTGCAAAAAAAAAATGCCATTCGCAAAAAGGATAATATCATTCTCTGAATGAACGTAATGTGTATGGCTGATGATAACTCATATCGAGATCTTACTCTAGTTAACATTTCAATCTATAGTTTTGAATTCTTTTCCATCCATCGTCGTAGTTTATGTTTTTCTTTTAAGATTTGAAAATTCCTCTGCTTTTGAAATTGTCAACTTAATTTATGATTGGATAATATTGAAAATGAATTTATATCTACGTATAAAACTTCATGATTAATAAAAACAAATCGTTACAATTCTTCGGTTATTATGTACTAAACTTGAATTTGAAAATTGTCAAGTATTCGTCTGATGTGGTTGATATATTTAGGGAGCTTTGGTTTATAAATTGCACTTAAATGAAATGTTTAAAATCATGTCTAGTAATTTAATTAAATGTTTTTGTAAATGCACAAAAAGATATAAGGAAAATTTCCCCTGCATTTGTTTCTCTCGTAGGCTTTAATTGTGAATTTTTGCAAATAACCAAGGTGTGAAATAAATCCAGGGAGAATTGGTCCTACCTCTTTCACCACCTCAGTTTTCTAAGAAATGAAATCTTTTCAATTCGATTACGTTTTAAGAAACCTAATAATAGGTAAAATACGAATAGAAACCTGAATTTTGTCCAGCTATGAACGGATGTTTGTCAGAATTAAAGAAATTAGCATTGTATGAAAAATGTCATTTCTATACTATTCAATTTCTACGGATCTTTAAATCCTAGAGGACTTTTTATTAAATAATTCGACATTTCAAGAATTAACAGAAGTACTTGCTTACCTCCAAACTTTGTAGTAAAGGTAAAAGTTTCTAATAGATAACTATAAGTATGTGTACCGTCATGATTTAACTGAATTTGTGTTCTGTGCACTGTGGTCTGGATGGGGGTCCTTCATTTCTGTATTCTTTAATTTTTTAGACCATTTTTCTTTATCATTTAAACTTTTTGCCTATTATTCTCTATTCTTTATATTTTAGCACCTCATTATTCTCTGTTCTTTATTTTTTTTGTCCATTTTTCTCTATTTTTTTTTATATTTTTTGAACATAATTCTCTTTTCTGTAAACCCACATCCACATCCTCGCTTACGGTTGTAAGAAATAATCCGTTGAATGTGTTTTTATAATTGTGAAGGCTATCATAATAATTCCTTTTACTGTATTAGATTTTTCAGTCTTTAATCTTTATGGTTTTGTCTTTCTTGCTTGCAGGAGATTTTCCTTTAAGCTTAGTGATTGCGCTAATGACTTTTTTTTTGATGATTTTGTATTTCTCATCCTACTGACATGTAAACTAATATTGTACACTGGTTGATATTCACTAATAGTATAAAAACCATATAGATATTTTGAACTCATGATCATTCATTTCCATGGTTGAAGAGCATATAGTTTAAGTTAGAAGTGTCTCAGCTTTTTGAAAATGATTTATAGTGCGTTCAATGATTTTTTGATAAAAAGTAAAATAACAAAAAAATCGAACTCCGAAGGAAATTCTAAACGGAAAGTCCCTAAGCAAATGGCAAAATAAAAAGCTCAAGCACATCAAAAGATTGGATAACAACTGTCATATACCTGACTTGGTACAGGCGTCTTCTTATGTAGGATATGGTGGATTAAACCTGGTTTAAATAAGATATTCAGGTAATAGGTTAAAAAGATATTTCACCTCTCCAATGAATACACTTTTCGATATGCTTATTGCTTATAAATCTTGCGACGTAACTACAATACCCTTCCCTTTTCATGAATGTGACCTACCGAATTAGACTATTTACCGGATTTGTAATGACATAAGCAACACGACGGGTGCCACATGTGGAGCAGGATCTGCTTACCCTTCCGGAGCACCTGAGATCACCCCCAGTTTTTGGTGGGGTTCGTGTTGCTTTGTCTTTAGTTTTCTATGTTGTGTCATCTGTACTATTATTTGTCTGTTTGTCTTTTTATTTTTGGCCATAGCGTTGTCAGTTTGTTTTCGATCCAAGAGTTTGACTTTCCCTCTGGTATCTTTCGTCCCTCTTTTTTAACGATCTCTTGATTTGTTCAGATTTACCGGCCGCTAGAGTGCCCAAGAGAACATAACTGACTGCGGTATGTCATATTTTGGCGATTCATAAAACGTGATTCAAAACAGGAGATCGTATATGAATAAACGAAGATGTATGTAGTGTAAATAAGACAGGATTGAAATTTTGTATTTACGCCAGACGCGCGTTTCGTCTACAAAAAACTCATCAGTGACGCTCGAATCAAAATAAGTTTTAAAGGCCAAATAAAGCACGAAGTTGAAGAGCATTAAGGACCAAATACAGCTAAGGTAATCTATTCCTGAGGTAGAAAAGCCTAAGTATTTCAAAAATTCAAAGTTTTGTAAACAGTTAATTTATAATTATGACCATATCAATGATAATTCATGTCAACACAGAAGTGCTGACTACTGGGCTGGTGATACCCTCGGGGAATAAAAACTCCATCAGCAGTGGCATCGACCCAGTTGTTGTAAATAAACTCATCATAGACACCAGGATTGAAATTTTGTATTTACGCCAGACGCGCGTTTCGCTACAAAAGACTCATCAGTGACGCTCGTTTCAAAAAAAGTTTTAAAGGCCAAATAAAGCACGAAGTTGAAGAGCATTGAGGACCAAAATTCCTAAAAGTTTTTCCAAATACAGCTAAGGTAATCTATTCTTGAGGTAGAAAAGCCTTAGTATTTCAAAAATTCAAAGGTTTGTAAACAGTTAATCTATAATTATGACCATATCAATGATAATTCATGTCAAACCAGAAGTGCTGACTACTTGGCTGGTGATACCCTCGGGGAATAAAAACTCCACCAGCAGTGGCATCGACACAGTGTTTTGTAAACAGTTAATTTATAATTGAATATAATCAGCATAGATATCCAAACATCTTACACAAACACTAAATTTTCTGGACAAAACCACTCGAATAGACAACAATATTCACATTGATTAGGGGCAAGCGCAATACTACTTAGTGGAATTTTCAGTTTTGTGATTTCTCGTTTCTTTTCGTATGACACCTCGGACTTCTGATATTAACTCAGTTTATCTTTACAAGTACGTCAACTGTGCATTCCCTTTGCACGTTAAGAACTCTTGCAACAACTCTTTGAGGGTTCTGTTGGTGGCCTTTTGCAAGGAAAAATTTCTGTCCCTATCTATTATACCTCATTTTTTAGTGGCAGTCTAACATTGCCCGACCTCAATCTCGAACGGCCTATATTACAGGACCTACCTATTGTATTTATTGTTAATGTGTTCTCGTTCTGTTCATGAATGCAATATTTGCCATTAGACATTAAGCAAAAAACAATCAATTACTTAATCAATCAATTGTACGTTCTCTTATTTTTGCGGTCCGTCTTCTATTTCCCGAGGGCCTCTGTGGCCGAGTGGTCTAAGTAGTCGAATTATCAGTTTTCCTACCGAAGGTCGGTGCTTCTCTCCGGGCATACCGGCTTCCTCCAACTATAAAAATTGACCACCACGAAATAGCGCAATATTGCTGAAAGTGGCATTAAAACACCAATCAATCAATCAATCAATCTATTTTCATCATGAAGATATATGTCTCGTATTACACTGAACGAAGTATGATATAAATAAGTGATACCAAGAATGCGATGATTTGGTTGGCTTATCCTGCAATGTGTGACGAATTTGCGATATTTCGATTGGTTATGCGTTAGGTCAATGATGACTTCTTTACATTTCTCCCTTGGTAACGGAGATTTGTGATTTCATCAATACTATACAAAACACGCACACGTATCACTTGAAATATATCTTTTGCCAAATTTTATTCCATTCTGAAGCGAAAAGCTTGAAAACTTCTGGTGTGAAGAGAAGTCTGGGGTCCGCCAAGGGCTGGTTAATTATCATATTGAAATTAAATCACTCGATAGTTGATATCAAGCGATATCCAATTCTCACTCGTAATGAAACCTATGATTAACTATTGATAAAAATTCAGTAATTTGTGATATCTATCATTTCTTTTAAGGTTTGTAGTATATCATTCAAAATATTCATATTGTTTTAGTTGTTGTGTTAGAATACGTAAAACTGATTTTTTAATGAAATAGAAAGTGGTCTTATTGCAAGTGCGTTTGACTCAAATCTTGATTGACTAGGATAGCAAGTTTTCCTGCCGATTGTCGGTGGTTCTATCCTGGCACTCCGGCTTTCTTCACAAATAATAACTGACTTCCACTTTAAGCCAACAATGCTGAAAGTGGCGTTAAAAACTAATAACCAATCAACAAATCAATCATTTGCATTGCCTTCCGATTCATCTATATAAAAGAAATTCAAAGAGATTCATGTAAATCACGCATACGTTTTACATTTCATTTAGTTCTACAATGTTCGCAGCTATGAACACCACATGTACATTTACTTTTGGTAGTTTCTTAGGAGTGGCATTCTATAAACTACCTGCCGTGGATAAATTATTCATTTGATATAATAGAAAAACAAAGGATACGGGGTAAACTTATATAACTAAATATACTTTATGGTGCAGCTGTTGCCCTTTTCGATTTCATGGTTCAACATATATAACATCACAATTACATACAAACTATAAGGTCTAGAACAAAGTTGTTATCTCTTGATGCATATATCAATGCATACAAATCTATGTGTTATCTACTAATGTGATAATTATATGTAGTGCAATAATTTTGTTTTTAAATATTCTATCATTAATTTAAAAGACAAATTGCGGAAATAGTACATTTAGGAGACCTGGTTAGAATTAATGTTGTCTAAAGTTGTGTTGTTATAACTTCGGTAAATAATGATTATTTTATTCATTGAAGAAAAACAACAACAACAAAGAATCCAACAAATTGAATACGAATTCAAAAACTCAAACAAAAATTAATGATCAAACGGACAGCATGACGGGCAATGTATTTTTAAAAAGATTTACCGTGCACAATGAAACAAAATGAAAAAAGTTTACTAAATTTCCTACATTAAAATAGAAAAAATTCTCATAACAGTTATTATTTTCTTTTGGGGGGATTTACTTTTGACAATTCAACAGCTGCATGTTGATTTTCTGTATTTATAATTATACATTATCGAATTTAATTGATGTTTATGAAATGTGAAAATAAACGTTTGAATGAATTTTAAATCAGAACTATCGGTTTAAACTTTTAATCCTTGCATAAAGTTATTTTAACACCATACTTGCATTTGAAAACAAATAATTATTTTAGATTACTTGCATTTGAAAACAAATAATTATTTTAGATTCTGTGCAATAATTGTAATTTTGTTCAACGTGTGTGTGTTTGCCTTAACTATTTGAAGGTGAAAAGAATAAATTTAAAGTTGGAAAAATAGAAAATTAATAAGAGAACGTAGTTTATTGGAGATACTGAGAGATAATTGTACAATATACTCGACCAGGATAATATTCGAGATATCAAAAATAGTTAACTAACATGGATATTTGTTTCCACTCTCAACACTTCTCTTTCCTATGGTCAATAATACATTCCAGTTACTTTTGTTTAAACATCGTCTGCTTTTCATGTTTGAAGCTTGAAATCTGTTTATCAGTAATTTTTTTTCTAACAATATTCTTAAAAACAAACGCACTAAAGATACAAGGCTTATAATCAAGTAAGCCAGACGTCTCCACAAGACTCGTCAGTGGCGTTCGAATCAAAATAGATTGAATGTGAAATCAATTAAGCATTTTAATGCCATTGAAAGCTAAAGTTCGAAAAGTCGTGCCAAGTCTGCCTGCGACCATCACTGAGTTGCAGTCAGAAATATCTTAGTGTTTAAAAGAATTTTTTTAAAACATTTTCTGAACAGTAAATTATAACTTTATTAATGATATATCTTACATAAAATACTTCGCATAATGTTTTTTTTGTAATTCAACCGCAACGATTTTTTTGATTGGTTCCCCAAATTATAGAATATCTCTGCTCCATTTTCTTGGCATCATCTGATTTGGTTTGTCCGATTCGCTTTCCTAGATTACACTCAAACTGAAAAAACAATTGAAAGGAAAGGATGTAAAAGTACTTGAATACATGGAGAACGATATGATAGGAAAAATAATGGAAACGGGAAATGTGTCAAAGAGGCAATAACCCAAGCAAAGAGATGAAAACAGCCCAAGGCCACCAATGGGACTTCAAAGCAGCATGAAAATCCCGCACCCGGAGGCGGGTTTCACCAGGCCCCTAAACAATAATGTATTCTAGTTCAGCGAAATGGACGCTACACTAAACTCCGAAACATACAAATGAACCAAAATAAAAAAAAAAACACACAAGACTAACAAAGGCTAGAGGGTGACCATGTACTCACGAGCGTTTACTTTTTCTGATTTTTTAAAAATATTCATAGCATTCTCATATTTATGTCCTAAGCGCATCTGATGAAAGTATTTCCAATAACACGTGTTTATGTTGAAATCATAAAAACCACTAAACATTTATATCTGTTTACCTTTAATACCGTCAATACTTTTTTCACATCTTATAAAGCTTAAAACGAAGATAAGTGCAGAATGTTGAGAAAAACTTGCATTCATTCAAAATATTTTATATGTTAGATAATTTCTATTCTGGCGATACAAGCGTTGTTTTATGCACATGGGATACTCAAGAAATGCACGTTGTATGCACGAAAATCTATACAATCAATATAATAATAAATGAGCTTTTGGCGAGTTAATTATTATTTTAATTGAAATTCAATAACTAGAGTTCATAACAAGCGATATCTAATTATCCTTCTTATGATAAAATAAACTCATCATAGATGCCAGGATTAAAATTGTGTACGCCAGACGCGTGTTTTGTCTACAAAAGACTCATCAGTGACTCTAAAATTAAAAATGTTAAAAAAGCCAAAACAAAATTGTTTTGTGTAAAAAAAATAATTCCACGAATCATTATAAACTTATATATATTGTAGCATTGTATTAGTCTTTTGAACTTTAAAGCATGACGTCCGCTTCCGGTGTGAAACATTAACATTAGAAGTTTTTAAGCTATCATGCTATCTCTTCATGCGATAAATAGATACCAGGCGTCAAACAATAACAGAAGAATAATAATAGGATAAAACACATTATTCTAGAGGTTATAATTATGTAGATATTCTTTGACGCTCAGCACCAGTCAAGCCTCAGAACTCCATTTGGATGTGTAATTTCCGGTGGTAGATGGTCCTGGTTAGCTGCTGGTACAGTGTGTCTCCTGTAATCATCGAGTTTTCTCAACATGCTTTCTACTCGAAGTGGATTTTCAGATGCAAGATTTCTTGTTTCCAACGGATCACCTTAAAGGATACGTAATATACAGATATAAAAGTGCAATTTTTAACTTTTAAAGTTTCAAACATAAATATTTAATATTTTTCTGTTCCAGAGACAATTTTGATACATTTAGCAAATAATTTTCATTTTCCCTTTCCGTCTTGGCTTGAAACTCTTGAAACATTAAGTCAATTGAAATAAAAAAAAAGGATTTTTCTTTTTAGAATTACTACTTAAACCCTGCACTGATTTACAAGAAAGTAACACGTAGAACTTATTTTCTTTCTTTGTAACTAGTCTGTATATTAGATACAAGTTCAAATCATAAATCATTAACGATACCAGACTTATAATTTAGTGCACAGGACGCACCATTACCCTACATAAGACTTATTAGGGGCTCTCAAGCTACAACAGTTAGAAGGTCTTTGAAAATTAAAAATTCATGAAAAGTTGTTCAATTTTTCATCTCCTTGCATATATTGCCTTAATCAGATTTGGGTATACATTATTTGATATTTGGTGGTCAGTGCTCTTTAACTTCACAGTTGATTTTGTTTTATAAATCTGTGTCTTTTCATTATCAAAAAAATTTCAGTGTATGACCGTTTCACTGATAATCATTCAAGTACAGAACCTAAGAAGAAACTAAGGTTCCAACTCACTTTTGGCAAAATTGGCCTTAATGGATTTGAGTATTGCTAATTGTCCCATTGGGTCGTTTAGTGACTCGTTATACTTAACATTCAGCTTTTAAAGTTTTGGCTTTGAACGATCCTGATGAAGGTGAACACGGAAAAGCGCTTCGGACGCATAAAATATATAACGTGTTTTTTTACATTTCACTACCACTGGGTCAATACCGCAGCTGGTGGTTTACTAGTCCCCGAGGGTATCTGTATCTCAGATGTCAGAGCTTTGGTTCTGATATGATTTATATCATACCTTTCTTACATTTTTCCGTTGATAAATGTAGAAATTATAGAGAAACTAAGGTCCTAAATCCCTCAGGCAAAAATAACCTTAGATGTATTTTAGCTATTACTATTTGATATCTTTGGGTTATCGTTGTTTTCCATTTGTTTGATGTGTTTGAGCTTTTGATTTTGCCACTGTATGAAAGACTTTCCGATTTGAATTTCCTTAGAGTTCGGTATTTTTGTTATTTTATTTTATTTTTTCGTAAAGTTCTTAACGTGACTCGGTATTTAAACATCCGGCTTTCAAATGTTTGGCTTTGAGCGTTCCTTATGGAAATTAATCCAGAAAAGCGCGTCGGACAGATAAAACTTACGAATAATTATTTTCATTTTGATAGGTACTGACTACTGGACTGATGATACCTTTTGAGACAAAACGTCCACAAACAGTAGCACCGAGTCACTCATCAAAAAGTAACGGGCTTAAATTTTAGCCAGACGGTTCTTTCATCTGCAAAACACATACCAATAACTCTATAGCTAAATATTCAAATGTGAAAGTGGCTTCACTTTATGTTATTGTTGGTGGTATCAGCTCTTCAACGTCAGTATTAGTTTTGGAATTTAAAAATATTTTGCTTAGAACATCACGTCACTGAAGAGACATTTATTGTCAACAATTGCATCTGAAGAAGTACAATTTGTACCATTAATGTTAAAATGAATTTTTTGTGAATTTCGGATCTCACCCGACACTCATTGTCATTTTCCAGATGGCTCCGAATGGTGCAAAATAAATAAGAATTAACAGAACCAATTATACTGAACCAGATGCACATTTCGATTATTTATGTCTTCAAATTATGCGATGCTTAACGTCAACAATTCTGCCAAGTCAAGACTAAACATGTTGGAAGAAATTTCTCAAATTACAATAAGACTGTTTGGAAACGTAGTAAAGAGCATAATGTTATTTCAGATATGACAGGATATGACAGTTGAGTTTAAGAAGATTAAAACTTTAAGTTACTAAAAACCTTCTGTACATTAGTTCTGTTGAAGTTGGTTTTAATTATTCTTTTGATTTCAGAAAAAAAACTATTTATACGGTTTCCTGTACGATGTAACGGACAACTAAAAAAGCTTCATTGCTGCCATATATGCTACCAATCGCACCGACCAGGGAATCTCTATAATCACATAATGATTATATATGTACTATACTAGTATTTATTTAAACGATCAATTGGTTTAATTTCTTTATATTCTTGCTGTCCTTCATGTACATTGAACGTTAAATATATACCTTGTTGATATCTAGCAATATCCAAGATGGTTGCAAACCACTCCACTGCATGTATCATCCTAAAACAAACAACAAAAAGACAAACAGAATAGTTTGAGGATGAATTGAATGAATAAACCGCCATAAAAAAATTAAAATGAAATTAGTACTAGTATACGGACCCCAACCCATCCCACAAAAAAGTAAGAAAATACAAAGAGGGCAATCACATTAATAAGTTAAAGAAAGACAGAAAATACCATAGCATAAAGAAAAAAAAACGGAAAGAGAAACAACAGTGATCAAAATTGAAATTAAAATATGTATTAAAATGTCCAATTGTTTCAGGTAAAAAAAAACCATCAATTTCGTCATTATTGATGTATTTCTGACGTCATCAATGTCTTTGTAGATGAATTTCGTGATAACCTGATTATTTGCATAATAAGGCAAAATTTATATCAATTTTCTGAAAAATTGACAGTGGCGCCACCCCTCGCCCACATTATTTTTGCTGAAATATTCTTTATATACCATACTCTTTACTTTTAATCAAATTTCTAGGGGCAAGGGGTGGCGATATGAAATCATGAAAAAAGGTTCTTCGGGCCTTCGACTTTATTTGTCAAAATCTTGTTATCTTAATACCAAATGTCTTACTTCCTTAGATAAAATTAATCTTAGTTTGTTTCGACTGATCCTTTAAAGCTTTTATATTTTTCTAAACATTTTGCCGATGTTAAAGTTAAAACACTTTCACATTTGAACTGCAAATACAAACCTTTTTTTCTTTCCCTAATAATTTAATACATCAGGCAAAGTGTCCCTGTAAATGACGACCCGACTAATCAAAACGTCCAAAGCAACGCTTTTCGGAAAAAGTACCGTTCTATAAGCAATTTCAAAGTAGAAAGAAGAGATAAAAATAAATTGTGAACATGAAAGTCACAAGGCAATGCCATAAACTAACACTAAAAAAAAAACCCAGCAAAGACAAATGTACGAATTGGACCACAGTATAAACAAAAAAGCATAACAGGTACATACACATAACAAGATCATTTATATCTCTCATGAACTTGAACTGTTCGCAATACTTAGGATGTTCTACCACAGGAATAGATTACTTTACATTGTAATTGTATTTATGAAAACCTTTCGGAATTTTTGGTTTTAAATGTTCTTTAACTTCGTACTTTATTTGGACTTTTTATTTTTTTAATACGAGCGTCACTGATGAGTCTTTTTTTTTAGACGAAACGCGCGTCTGGCATAAACAATTATAGACCTGGTATCTTTGATAATACTAAAATTATAATAATAATTATCCACTTGCTTTCTTTCGAAAGTCAACTGGAATTAGTGTCATTATTCTTACCCATGATGTATACAACCATTTTGTCCCAAATATTTTGGACTGTAAACAAATCCGACTGATTTTGTTCCTCCTTCCCATAAATTTCCCTTCTCACCCTAAACGGCATGTTGCTAGCACCAAAGTCAAGAATACCACCATTCTGTATATACATATATATATTTTTTTTTAATTCAGTTGATGAAAGGTAACAGTCTGTTAATCTAGTGATAGATATAAGTGGTTTCGATAGACTTTATGCAACTCATCGTGATAATAATGAGAAGAGTAATCATTCATTTTCCTTCAGTCGACGGTCAAATTAAATTGATGACATTATTCACACCCATGATGTTTTTCGTGTAAAATATATCGGGCAACAGCGTTAATAGATGTTCAAATTTCATAAATCTGTTAAAAAAATACAAATCAAGTTAAATACAAAAGACTGAGATTTTGCCAAAAAGGAGTGAGATCGGTTGCGTCTACGGAATAAGCGTCTCCTGTGATGCATGCACCACCCGCCATCAAATCAGCGGAGACAAAATGTCACTATTGGGAATGAATAGGACACAATCGATAAATTTAATGATCAGAAGAAAGTTCTAGTATTTAAAGATTTAAAACGCGAAAAAAGTCGCTAGGGATTGAACCACAGACACATTGTATTTGGTCAGCTTATTCGTGATGGTGACTGTAAAACTTGTGCGGTATCAATTAAAGTCGTTTGTCTTCATTATTCTGTTGAGGCATTGTTTTGTATTAGGAGCACATCCCTGTCAATAAAATCCTTAAAGTGTGATCATGCACGAGCGTCTTATATTAATTGACATATGTTAACACAATACGATGAATCAGAGGGAATAATACTACTGACAAATTTGAAAAAAGCAGAAGATATGAAGAGGACATTGTAAGTTGACAACATGAAAACAAGTCTGACTGATCTTGTTTCTTCTTCCCACAATTTTGGCACCGAAGTCAACATCGCCACCATGCTGTACAGATATATTATTTACTATTATTCACTGTATATAAACATCCAAACTATCAAATACAACAATGTATTTAGAATAAAGATTCGTCACTTTTATTTCATGTTATGTTTCATTACTTTTCTGATACATTTGTGATACTTTATTATTCATTTTAAATTCACAAAATAGAACCAGATGTGCTACTTTCCAATGCGCTTTGTCATCTACAGCAGCATGAACTTTCTCATATCACTTTCGTGTTTTACCTTTTTTTTTTTAACTTAAAGCTATACTAGCAGTTCTTTCCGGTTGTTCATTGGTGGACCTACGTATAGTCGTCTATAAAGGATTATCTCTTTCTCATAGCTTCTTCATGATAGATTATACTTTCTTTGATAATTCAATAAAACGTTTTTCTTTACCTATTTTTGAAACGTAAACTTAAAAATATGTTGTTATATATTATATAAATTGTTTGCCTTTGGGTGGGTTTGAAGGTTAACCACAGACACATCAGTCATGCGTACTGAATGAAATATTATTTACATACATCAGATAGGAAGATAAAGACCGTATTATCCATGTAATCATTTCTTTCCAATGCATCTACAACCTTCCCAATTCCAAATCTAGTGGAGATACCATTCCTAATAAAAACAATTAGATAAAAATAGTTGCTCATAAGTTTAGTCTTATGAATTATCGTTATCGACTTAATATTTGAAATTCCTGTGAATGCAAACCTGAAACTACAGAAATTCTAATTTTATTTTTTTGACCTTTTTTTACGCTGGAATAGCATTTAAAGCATTTAAAACTTCCTATTTTTGTTGGGTTGCTGGTTAAGTTAATAAATATGACATTGTCCGACTATATACCTTTCATAATTCTATGCATATCATAGGAACATTTCGTTATTTTACTTTAAGCTAGAAATTAAAAACGAATCGACTAACGGTCGTAAATAACATGAATAAGACACGAACATGAAAATTGATCTTTATACATTTTGTGCGACCGAAGTGGTTTTTTAAATTTACCTTCATCAAGAACTCACATATCTGAAAGCAAAATATATAAAAATACTAGAAAACCTGAGGAGCAATATGACCAAGTAGACCTAAACAGGTAAAACCAATTCCACGTAAAGTCTACTTTGATTATAAAGTCATTAAGATTATAACACAATGTTGACTGCTGTACCCCTATATTTGACATTTTTATCTATTATGTCTGTATGTTTTGTTCACACATCGTTGTCAATATAATGGAATTTTATGCGACTGTCATACAAGTTAGAGATTGAGCTAACTATAAAACCAGGTTTAATCCACCATTTTCTACATAAGAAAATTCCTGTACAAAGTCAGGAATATGACAGTTGTTATCCATTCGTTTGATGTGTTTGAGCTTTTGATTTTGCCATTTGCTTATGAACTTTCCGTTTAGAATTTTCCTCGGAGTTCGGTATTATTGTTATTTTACTTTTTGCCAGAAAGTATCCTATAATTTTACACTTCTTATCTGCTTTTAAAACAAAACGGGCATAAAAATGGTACGGTTACAGTATACGCATGTAACAGAATATATCATTTGAATACCCTAATAGGTTTATATACACGTAAATTGCTGGATTAAAGCATACGTTCAGCCATAAAGGATAGATCCCAAAACACATTGCTAAACAAAATGTAATACCCCGTTCACACTATGCCTTTTTATTCCAGGTTCGACCCGAATTAGGTAATTCGGGTTAGATTTAGGTAGTGTGAACGCTTTAACTCGGGGCGAACCCGAATTAAAATTACCCCTCATGTTAGGTGGAGTTAATGTGGGGCGAACCCGGAATAATTACCTCGCCTTCTATATGTGAACGTAAAGTGGACTTAATGTGAGGTTGTTGCTATGGTGACACATGACGTTTGCTTACGTCATTCGAAATTCTAGTAGTAAGATCATGGGAGAAACACTAGAATCAGTTTTAAGCAACACAATTGTGGTCTAGCGTGAAACAAAGAGAAGAAAATAATATAGCTATCTATATTGGGTGATTTTGTTCTTCCAATATGCATGATATTCAAATTAATTCAACTAACGTGAGGGTATCCAAATTGCACCTATTGTGACCGATTTTTTTCACCTTCGTTTATTAAGGAACAAACACAAGTTTCCTTCCTGTGTTTATTTTGTAGATTTATTCCGTGCTTATTTACTATTAAGTATAACAAATTTAATTTTGAATTCATACTGAATCATGGAAAAATTGGTTAGAACCGACCTCCCGACGAGCCAAGATCCTGTATCGGGTTGCACACGTGCTTATATGTAAATCATTCGAAAAATGATGTTTTGTTTTAAATTCTTCACACTTTTAGGACATTTTTTTACAAAATTCCATTTATTTTGTTCCTTTTTGTAAGAGATGAATTAATTTCTCATTTCAAAAGTCTACTTTTTGTGGACGTCGCATGCGATTCTCTTCACTGGAGACTTCATCTGATGAATTAATTGACCGGTTTGCGTATACTATATATATCAAAGTGTATTCAGCTATGTTGAAAGGCGTGCATAATGAAAAATGATGAAAATACGAATTGTTAGTCTCTAAGAAAACCTATAAGATTTCCGTCAATATTTTTTTTTTGTGTGCAAAATGGGTGCAATTTCGGTACTCGGTGCAACTTGATTATTGTGACGTTATTCGCAAACACGACAAGGAGTCAAAGGTGATTAATACGGATTTTCCCGAAAAAGCCAGGAGTGCAGAAAAAAATTTCAAAAAACTACAATGGACTGATGCGGGTTAAAATTTTGTGGCTCACAAGTCTATTTTTGATGGAAGGGAAAATCCCTAAGTGGGCTAATTTTTATTAAGGTTGAACTGGGGTAATTAATTCGGATTAACTATCCCGGGTTCGACCCGGGGCAGATTTCATTGTGTGAACACGGTATAAGTTTTTATAAACTATAGAGAAGAATTTAAATATAAGAACGTTAACTTTTAGTAGTAAATATTCATGTTCTTATTAAAATTGTTCTCTTCATATGTAACATTTATCCAAGTATGTTTGTCTTTTCTCATCTTTGACATTAGGGTACATGTCCGTAAATGTTTTTGGGACCTTGAAAGAAAAAAAAAATCAAATATGAACACCGCACATTAAGAAAACATACGATTGCAATATTGGTTTTTTGTTATTTTGTTGTTGTTTGTATGCTGTTTCTTTCACGTTTATCCCACACAGCCTTTACAGTTAGTTAAAAGATGTACGTTATAGACTCCTAGCAAAGTGCATTCAATTTAAGGACATATTAAACTGTTTAGTCCCTTACCTTGACTAAAATAGAAAAAAAATGTGAAAAGGCATCAATATATAAGCATATTTGGGGTTATGATTCACTTAACTAACAAAAGTAAATTTAGATAAGTTTATATTTGTAAAAATTGACCACATTTAACAGTAAATAAGAAAACCCTGTACCAGTTTAAACCATGCGTGACTTCGCAGGACTTAACTCATGTATATGAATGTGTTAGATAAGTGATTTGAATCAACTAAAACAGAAATTGTTTTTCCTGTTTGGAGTTAAAAGGAAAATAGCAATTTAACACCTACCTGAAGTGGGAAATGAGGAGTCATATACGAAATTTGTAAGAACAAGGGAGATGTCTTTGGGTCGTTATTTCCTATTATTTCAACAGCTCTGTCTGTGAACAAATCCTGTATTTTAAAAATATGTTTGAAGCGTGATATTAGTCTATCCTAATGAATAAAACAAAATAATTTTCGTTAGTTTTTCTTTGTTTCTATGTGAGAGAATGATCATATATTTGCTCTGCAGCTTGACAATGTTGAGTGGGTGAAACATGTCAGCATTTTTTACATCTATCGTACAAACATTTCCTGTTCGCCAATAGTTTGAACTTTTACAACATTCATTGTACAAGACGAAGTTTTTTTGGTCTCAATGATTTCAGGGGATTATCAGTCATGGTTTAGTATACATGATACCTCAAGCAATTGCATGCTGCGACGCAGGTCAAGACACGGTATTGGTTTTATATTTTAATACATTGAACTACTATAGTATATTCTGTTTTCTGCAAAAGTTGCTCCCCTTGTTACGTACATCCTTGGTTCACAAGAATGACAAAATATATACTTTGTATAAAAATACGTCATGAATTACTTTGATACAACCTTTTATATTAGTACTATTGAGAATTATGGTATACAAATCATGAAAAGTGAATAAACACTATAGCATATGGTTGGTATATACCCTTATATTTCATAGAATACCTAATGATGACAACTACATGCTTTTCATATTATTTTCCCGGGTTGATGCATTGTTGATATATATTCCTTATCTTTTTTATATGATGCATTAATATTCTGAATATTTTCACTGACATTTTCAGCATGTCCACCTTTTCAATTGATATTACTTATTTCTTAAGATCATAATAAATTGGAAATCATATTTTTTTCGACTAATGTAATACCGTATTATATGACCCTTTTGGTGGAAAATAAATGTCATCATTTCTCCAAAAGTCGTAGTCACCACCTAAAAATTTACAGGTAATAACAATTAAAATAAACGAAAAATATTGAACAAAATGATGGGCATCTGGCGTTTTATAAATATGAAAGTAATAGTATTAACGTATCTTCGATTTTTTCCTGATTTTCTTTAAGTTTGTGACATACTCTATGGATATATGAATACAGTTTTCAATCACGAGAAGCTTTTTTTACTCATCTTTAGCTTTCTATGTTGTAATGTGTTGAATAAAGTATAAAGGGTCTGTGTTTATTTTTCGTCTTTTGTCTCTTTGTGCCGTGGCGTTGTCAGTTTATCTTCGACTTATGAGTTTGCATATCACTTTGGTATCTTTCGCCACTTTTTTACGTTAAAATAACTTATATGGCATCTGTCTTATTGTCTTTATGTTGTATTTTCAACTTTTTGGCTACTCTATTAACATATAGATAGAAAACATTTACTTGAATGAAAAAGCAAACCAGTTGGAACGCACGATATATAAATGTTTAAGAAACCTTTGTATTAATTCTCATTTCAGAATTGTTATGACTTTTTCTGCATTTTGAAATCATGTGCATCCTTTCAACCTGTTTTTAAAAAAGAATTGAATTTTCTGATTGTGAAAATTCCATTTCTATGTAGCAACATTTTAACAGAGCTTGCACATGGAGTATATATATCCTAAATGATACAAGGTTCCTTTTTCTTTTTGTCTTCCTTTTGATGAAATATATGTTCTATAATTTCTATTTTTCGGAGTTTTTATTTTACTATTAAATGATATTTGTAGATAAATTAACTTTTACCACAAATAAATTTAAAGAAAACATTTTCTAATACGAGAAAAAAGTTTTTGAAAGAATAGTTTTCTTTTAAGTGTTAAATACCTTATAATTAATTTAATTTATTTAATTAACAAGTCGTTTTAATTCTAAGAATATTGAATTAATTTACCAACTAATCTTGAGTAATAATCAGCAACTCCTTTTAACACACCAAGAAAAGAATCATACCCTCGATTTGTCGGTATTATATTTTCACTGCAGCGTCCAAGATGCCATCTATAACAAAATAATTGCCAGCTTTCATAATGCTGTATTCTACCAATAAAACTACATACATGATTTGATGAAAATGGCCTGTTATTTGCTTTATGCATGTTCCTTTTGTGTGTTTTTGTGTTTACTAGATGTGAAATTTAGCCTTATTTCTCATAGGGTTAGGGATTGGTTCTTAATCAACCATTTTCTACAAAGGAAATGCCTGTACCAAATCAGGAATATGACAGTTGTTTTCCATTCGTTTGATGTGTTTGAGCTTTTGATTTTGCCATTTGATAAGGAACTTTCTATTTTGAATTTTCCTTGGAGTTCGGTATTTTTGTTATTTTACTTTATTTTTGTTCTCTGGAAAAGCAATGTTTTGGTCGTTTTCTTTATTTTGTTTGTTTTTTGTGTTTTGTTTGTTTCTTTCGATGGTTTGAAATTCTTTATGGATTGTCATAAAAGTATGAAGTATGGTACCAAAAACCTGTTTTTCCCATCATTTCTAATGAAAAACACAGACATCAAGGCAGAAATGTAACAGTCATACAAATATGAAGTATGCTAAAAAAAAACTATTTGTTTCTACAATCTGTCCGTGAAAAGTATCTGTATCAAGATAGGAACATGACAGTCATATAAGTATGAAGGATGGGTCCATAAACCTGGTTTGTTCTGTAAATACCTATGAAAAGTGACGACATCAGGGCAACGATCAATTTCACAAAAAATCTTTCGAGAAAGAATACTCTCGTTTCAATTTTTGTTGTAAGATTTTTTGTGAAAAAAGCGCCTGGAGTTTAACAGTCAAAAAAGTGTAAACTTGGTTAAAATTACACTTAGCCGTAGAACATGACACTCTATACAAATGAGAAGTATATTGAATGCCGTCAGAATTCATATGCTATCTCAAAATGACGCCGTTGCAAAATTTACTGATTTCCTTTTACCTTAACAAGAGTGCATCTAAAAAAGAGTTTGTGAGTTGTATGAGGTTTTTCGTTTTCTATGTTGTGTTTTGTATACTGTTTTTGTCTTATTGTCTTTTTTTTGCCATGGCGTTGTCTCTTTTTACCGTGGCGTTGTCAGTTTATATGCGACTAATGAGTTTGAATGTCCCTGTGGTATCTTTCGCCTTTCTTTTGATACAACGAAAAGATTCGATAAATACAAATCCAAAGAAAAGCTAGATTTGAGTATTGCAGTGCAAACATTTTTCACCTTAAACATCATTTCATTAAATAACTTCACTGCAACCAACTACAACGTTCGTATTTGAACTAGAAAAAACATCCAATACTTACTAGTACTAGGTTCACTAGGTTTCACACTCGTGGGCTATCAATATCCGGATATACAATAAGTCGGTACTTTATATTGAAATGATATAAATGATAAAATTTTTCTGTATTTCAAGTTCGTAAAATCTGTTTATATTAATGTTATAAAACTAAGGTTGTAATTCCTTTTAGTCAAGTGAAACCTTTAGCGATACTTGGTTTTTCAATTAGGCCCCTTGATTTTTATGGTCTTAGTTTACTTGTCTAGAGCACATCTGGTAAAGGGGAATGTTTTGGGAACACGTTTTTAAGTATTGAAATCATTTCATTCTTTTTTCAATACTTATTATTAAAAGTTTTAGATGGCAATTTGGAATGAAAGCGTGTATGTTTGAGAGAAGTTGCAAAAATATCAGTTCAAAACTCTGTATGAATCAAGACAAAACATTATCTTTGGCTCCGGAAATCTCGATAAATCAATAATTCGTGTGTCGATAGATCAGATCTACTATAAATTTAACTCAGTATTCTAGAGTCAAATTTGTTACCTCATTAAAAGATATACACTATTATTAGAACTGCTATGATTATTGAAATAATGAAGTATTTTGCATATACTTTCCTATATCATGTATATAATCTTCCTTGATTTAAATGGGTTGTGTAATTTGATTTATATTTAAAGCAAAATAATGAATTCAAATAAGACTTTTAAAACTGTCAATCTTTCAAATAGTATTTATCAGGTATTGGAAAGTGAACATGTTAATGAAAAATGGTTACCCCTGAAAAATTACTAATGAATGGTTTGAAACAATTTTTGATTTTGTAAAAATAAGTAAAATAAAAACATACTAAAATGTTGATAAGTACTAACTTCCCTGTAATATGAGTGGCATATCCAATTTTCTTCAGAAGTTCTGGAAGTATGGTTAGGTTTGTTGGTAAAAACTTTGGTTGATGATTCTGAACGACAAGCCACTGCAATAGGTATAGATCAAAGCTAATAAGTATTTTTGTTTAAACATTTCAATTATTTCCTAAGTATCTACTGCTGCTTACAAGGAGGATATTAAACTAAGGATTTCAAGTGGTGACGTTAAAGCCATTGTTTTTTAACAAACAATCGGCATTCAAATGGCAACCAACTGTGTTCCTCTTTTTGCCGACTTGTTCCTTTATTCATATTAGGCTGACATCAGACAGGAACTTCTTAGGAAGAAAGAAAAGGAGTTAGCAGTATCCTTTAACTTCATTTTCTACTATAAAGATGATGTCCTCTCACTGAATAATTCAAAATTTGGTGACTATGTTGAACGGAACCTATCATATCGAACTTGAGATAAGGATACAACAGATACAGTTTAGTCTGCCTCATATCTTGACTTACATTCTAGAAATTGACAATTAGGGTGGGTTGAAAACAAAATTTTACGACAAAAGAGATGATTTCAGCTTCTCAACTGTAAACTTTCCACTTCTATGTTCTTTCACAGATACAAAGATTTGATTAGTAAATTTGGCTGTACCTGTAAAAAACTGATTAAAAACGGTATTTTACATCCTAAATTTTACGGTAATATTGTTCTTAAAGCGCGGAAATCACTATGTGATCCGTGTACACTCATCGAACCTTTAAACAAACTTATTAGTAAAGGTTATCTTACCAATGTTGTAATTAGATTTTTGAATATAGTTTACATTGGCACTAATATCGATTTTGTCATCAGCAAATTAAAACATAACTAAATTTGTATTCTTTTCAAACAGGATGTTTAAAGACACACCCACGTTCATTTTGATCTATAAAGAGGTTAAACTCCTAACTATCCTACTGTCTGTCGATACATATTTATTTTTGGCATTGCACAAGTCATGTCTTCTTTGACTGTCCATGACGTTAAAATACTAAATCCCTGGGATGTGTTTTAGTTGATTTTAGTCTCTGATGAATGAATTTTTATTATTAATTGTTTTGGCTTTTAACTAGCTGTCAGTAACTGCGAGTTCCCTCAAATCGTACTTTCTTGTTTATTTGACCTGTTGATATAAATTGAAATGCTTTTTTGTTATTTAATGTTATTCAGGGTTATATCTGGTCTATATACAAGCTTTGATAAGTGTTTGGTATTACTATAATTTTTCACTTCGTACTATGAACATCAAAATTATTATTTTGTAAAAATATTTCCTTTCTCTATTGGAACTGTACACGTATACCTAACAACAAATTTATTTTCATTTACCTGTATTTAAAGTTATTGCAAATGGCTGATATTTTTGTTCGAGCATATTGTTTTTCTTAAATTGTTTAACATTTCATACCGATATAACATGTAACTTTTATTATTCTTCCCTTAGTTTATTTATTTTGTATTTGCATTGTATCATAGGTCAAATTTAATTGTTCAGTGTATGTTCACTGGTGTTAATATGTCCTTTGATTGAGTTAAGCTATTTCAGTTGATATTTTATAGTGTGTCTTTCTATGTTGTGATGTTACACTATTGTTTCAGAAAAAGGGTGAAGGTTTGGTACCATTAAAACGTTTAAACCCGCTGCATTTGTTTGCACCTGTCCTAATTCAGGAATCTGATTTTCAGTAGTTGTCGTTTGTTGATGTGGTTCATAAGTGTTTCTCGTTTCTCGTTTTTTATATAGATTAGACCGTTGGTTTTCCCGTTTGAATGGTTTTACACCAGTAATTTTTGGGGCCATTTATAGCTCACTGTTCGGTGTGAGCAAGGCTCTGTGTTGAAGACCGTACTTTTGACCTATAATGATTTACTTTTATACATTTTGACTTAGATGGAGAGTTGTCTCATTGGCACTCATACCACATCTTCTTATATCTAGTAACATTCTAGCAGCGCCTGCATATGGAGTATATATTTCCCAGTTGATATGATATTCCAGGGCTTGTTTTTCCCATCATGATTTCCTTGATAGAGGGTTGCTGCTCACAAAGAAGCTACTAAACAAAGAGTTCCAAGTGATGAAGTTGAAATTATCCCTTCGTAAATTTTACGGACGCCATCATGAGTTGGTTGACCATTATGGAATATCTGTTTCACAGATGACGACGGATATATTCCAATTGTCGTGACTACAATCCCGTCCCTTTTCCCCCGAATTTGACCTACCGAATTAGACTTATCACCGGGTTTGTACTTACATGAGCAGCACTACGGGTGCCACATGTGGAGCAGGATCTGCTTACCCTTCCTGAGCACCTGAGATCACCCCTAGTTTTTGGTAGGGTTCGCGTTGCTCAGTCTTTAGTTTTCTATGTTGTGTTTCGTGTACTGTTGTTTGTCTGTTTGTCTTTTTCTTTTTTAGCCATGGCTTTGTCAGTTTATTTATGAGTTTGATGTCTCTCTGGTATCTTTCGCCTCTCTTTTTTTCGAAAAGTTTACGGACGTCATCACGAGTTGGTTGACCGTTACGGAATATCTGTTTCGCGGATGGCGACGGATATGTTGAAATTGTTGTGACCACTATTCCGCGGTCTTATCCTCGTATGCACATCACCGAATTAGACCTATTACACAAATTGTACTTACATGCGCAACACGACGGGTGCCACATGTGGAGAAGGATATGCTTACCCTTCCGGAGCACTTGAGATCACCTCCGGTTTTTGTTTGGGTTGGTGTTGCTTATTGTTTGATTTTCGATCTTGTGTTTTCTGTACTAAGGTTTGTCGTTTGGTCGTTTTTCGTTTTTGTCGTGGCGATGTCATCAAGTTATGAGTTTGAATGTCCCTTTGCTATCTTCCAAAATCTCTTATATTGAGTATTACTATTAAAGTTAATTATTGCACAGTAAAAAGAAAATGATAGAAAAGGATTTATCTTAGGCAATATTAGTTTACAAATGTTAAAATCAATTTGGAATATACAAACCTTTAGAAAAAACTCAAAGGAATAACATAAATGTCTACTGATATGTATGCATGAATTTAAACTCACAAAAAAGTACAAAAAGAAACAGGTTAAGTGACCATTTTCAAAAAAAAAAAAGAAGAAGCAAAAAATATGAATTTTGCATGACATTGAAAGAGTAGCAGTACTGGATATCTATAAATAAAAAAAATGCAATGGCTTGACTCATCATATCGACACGAAGCACAAACAAAATCAATTGACAAAAAGACAAAATACCCTTATTACCGAAAAGTACTTGCAATAAATGAACGATAATTCAAAGCATTAGTCAGTTGAAATGTATATTAGTTTCTAGAGTTACGGCTCTTACGCCGCTTGTGCATGATTCGACAAGGTTTTATTGCAGTATACTTCAATCAACATGATTAAAGAAAACAATAATTTCTGCAAATAAATTGTTCGAAAATTTCATTAAAAATAATAAAAATCTCATTTATTTTAGAAAAAATAGTTTGTACTAATTAATGAAAGACGTATTTCCAATTTATATTATTATGTTTGTGAAGTGGACATTTTATTGATATTACAAGATTTTTTTTAGCATATAAGTAGATGGAAAACTGGAATTTCATACCATTTTTCTGTCAGATATTTTAATTCAATTAAAAAGTCGGTGATACTTAACAGATTTTTTTTTATTGATCTTGAAACAACCCCATCTCAACCCAAATCAAACTATCATCCACCGCCTATGAACGGAGACTAAACTTATATAGGGAAGTTTTGGTTATGACTTGGATAAAGTTTCTGAGGCTTTAATTACAAACCAGAATTTGAAGATAATTGACAGAAGTAAGAGAAAGCGAGAGAGGATGCCCTGGTATCCCTAATATTTCATATGTACAGGCAAACATGTAATTTCTTACCAAACCAAGCGAGATAAATTAAACTTTCCAATTGTAAACTTCCCATTTCTTAGCAGTAACATACCGTCTGTCCAATCGTACGGAGTTTGCATATCTGCACTAATAAGTAACATGTTCACATTATATAGACTTCATTTTATCAGGGGTGTGCTCCTTACAAAAAAAACTGCTCCAATAAAGTCATGTGGACGAAAGCCTGAAATCAATCATACTAAACAAGTTTCACAGTCGTCATCACTAACTGGTTGACCGATATGATATGTCTGTCATCACTAACTGGTTGACCGATATGATATGTCTATCATCACTAACTGGTTGACCAATATGATATACCTGTGTCTACACTAACTGGTTTACCGATATGATATGTCTCATCACTAACTGGTTGATCGATATGATATGTCTGTGTCTAAATTGTGTTTTTTCCCTATTGTGATATTTTAACCGAGTGTGGATTCGCATGGCGGGCGATGAATTCATAACAGAAGAACATTATCATGTCGACGCACTCATTTTCTCACCGTTTGGAGTTCATGTGATTTTTAAGTGTTTGTTTTCTCCCCTAAATTTGTATTTTCTAAATCGATTTATGAGATTTGAACATTAAAGTAAGTTTCGTTTTTTTCAAATTTTATGTAAATGGTTGATCTTCTTTTCTCAGTATCTATGAATAACATATATATATGATTACCTGTAATCCAGTTTTGAAAGGATATTTTCCTGTAAGAATAGCAGCACGTGACCTGAAAAATTGGCCACTGGTATCACAATAAACATATTATTATTCATAAACGTTTCATACTAAGAATATTGTAAGCCATGCATTTACCAAAGGCGAGTCTCCGAACTTCACGATAACGTAAGTGCATCCATCGTCTATATATTTGTTTTCATATTTTTGCACTGAGACACTAAGAATAACTACTTATTTTTCTCTCACCTACGTGTCCTTAAGTGTCGATAATAAATAACTTTATTCTCCCCTAGTTTATAGTTTTTTATCAAATGTATATATACAAAGAGTGATAGAATAAAATAAATATTTTGTACCGATCACTTCATGATTTTCCATCGTTGAAGACAAAATTTGCAATATATGAAAAGTCACTTCATAGAATCTTTTGAGTGTAAGAAAACGCAATCCAAGTGTGATTTTCACACAACTGTTTGTTATCCTTGCTACACATTTCTGATATTTTTAAAAGATACATCGGACTCAATAATTATGTTTACCATTTGTGTCACAATTTTGTAGCGATATGACGAGGTAAAATTAAAGAAACTGTAACAACATGTTTTTATATAAACATTACAATTACAAACTGAACATGCCAAATACATTGTGTCATTACATGATTACGTGTAACTTCATACAATATTTAACCTAACGTTTAATTTTTACTTACGGAGAACATAGAGGTTGAACATATGAGTTTTCCAATATTACACCTTGCTTCGCTAACCTGTCCAGATTTGGAGTTATCACGTTGGGGTTATGCCATCCAATATCGTTCCAACCAGAATACTGTACGTATTTCTGTGTCAAGGACTTGTTTTTTAGAAGCAGATCAAAAGGAAAAAAGTCTATTATCATTGCATATTAGCTTACACTTTGTATTTGATTTGAAACTCCAACTGTTTTGATTCTGGGCCACTGATGAGTCTTATGTACGAAACGCGCTTCTTGAGTACCAAATTTTAAGCCAGCTATCTTTGATGAGTTTTTACAACGGATATTGCTCATCACCGGCACTAAATAAAATGTTCACTGATTTAAATGTATAAAATGCTTACTTTATTTAACGCCATTTTGTCCTAGGTTAAAGTTGTCTTTTTGACATTGAAACATCTATTTTATTTATATTGTGTCATACATCAAATTTATTCGTTCAGTGTATATTTACTTGTTTTTGTGTATTGTATTTTTGATCGAGTAAAGACATTTCAATTGATATTTTATTGTGTGTCTTTTCGTGTTTTAATGTTATACCACTGGTTCAGGTTATGGTGAAGGTTGGCGCCTGCTAAAACGTTTAAACCCGCTGCATTTTTATGCACCTGTCCTAAGTCCGGAGCCTGTTGTTCAGTGGTTTTTCGTTTGTTGGTGTGGTTCATAAGTGTTTCTCGTTTCTCGTTTTTTATATAGATTAGACCGTTGGTTTTCCTGTTTGAATTGTTTCACACTAGTCTTTTTGGGGCCCTTTATAGCTTGCTGTTCGGTGTGAGCCAAGGCTCTGTGTTGAAGGCCGTACTGTGACCTATAATTGTTTACTTTTTACACATTGTGACTTAGATGGATAGTTGTCTCATTGGCACTCATACCACATATTATTTATATTTGAAATGGAACACACGATGGATCTTATATGTTATGTGTGAAACTAAATTTACACTCTTTTCTCTGACAGAAGCCAGAATGCGTTTCACCCACTACATAGACATTCCAGCTTGTCAAAATTGATCTGAAATATTTTCTGTTCTAGATAAGACTTTTTTTAATATGTCCAGAATTTAATCACCCGCAGTCTAGAATTTTTGGGATTAAGTTAAACAGAGGCTATCGAATATCTACTATCAAAGAGAGACTAAAGATACCACAGGGACATTGAAACTCACAATTCGAAAAGAAACTGACAACGCCATGGCCAAAAATAAACAGAAATACAGACAAACAACAGCACACAAAACACAAAGAGAAACTTAAAGACTGAGCGGAAGGGTAAGCACATCCTGCTCCACAGTATCAAAAAATAAAAAAAAATGACATTTAAATGATACTGAAGACAACGACTGGTGAGATTCGTGGGTTTAGTTCATTAACGGAGTAAAACTAGAAAATTCTAGGTCAGTAATATAACCATCGCGACATAACAGAACTTTAAATACAAAAAGTACACTTAATTCTATATTACTGGTATGAAGATAACAAAACACAAGCACAAGCTCGAATAAAATAGAAAACTTAGTGTCTGAATAGAGGTGCCTGAACAAAAATCTAAGCAAACTGGCGCTAAACGGAAGTTAAGTCAAACTAAGACGAATAATCGATTTATATTTCTTAGAAGCAAAGGTTGTATACTGAACGACTACGACATAAATAAAAGGTGAGTTCGAATAGCATCAAGATATTCCAAATGCACATATCAAGATATTCCAAATAAACGTATCGAGATATTCATGTTAACGTAAAGAACACTTTAACTTGAAGCAGACCTTTACCAGAAAAGTTTATTTGTTTTCACGTAAGCATGGTTGTATATGTTATTTAGTTTAAAAAAACATGTATAAGTTTATACTCGAGGCTTTGGTGATGGAGTGAACATATTTATTTCTTTGATATTGCAATACGCAGTTAACATTTGCAATGATACTGGTTAGTTAACATTTGCAATGATACTGGTTAGAATTTGAAACACATCTTTTGAAAAAAAGAAATGCAGTTAATGTATATTATTAAAAGAGATAAAAATAACTGACAAAAGTTCTTACAATGTTGATGATCATATGTTCATAAGATATTGCTCACTGTTGTTAGATGAAGTAAACGTTACAGTCTCAAAATTGATTTATTTGTATCGGCAGTCTACATACATTGATCATTAGACAAAACCAAGACTATATGAGGCTGATTATCTGTTTCACAAATTGGACAGCTTGAATCTAAAACAACAAAACACCTCATGTTTTTATAAGCCTCAATTAAAAGTTGACAAACGCGCATTGCGTCGTTAGGATGTCGTCTCACTTGAACACCCAAAATAACTTCATTTATTCAGTAGACATTTTTTTTTAGAAAATTATTGAAACATATATTTTTTATGATTTACATTTGATATCTTATTACAAATTGGCACACGAAAGTCATCATCAAGCAAGTCAATGTATAGACACGTGTCTATGTATATAGCAAAAAGTCAGTCTGGAATATATTCAAACGAATTTATAGAGATTATTAACTACCACATGTTTTGATCGGAGAAAAATAAGACAAAAAAACATTTCTCAAAATTATTTTTCTTTTATCTAGCATTATCTTTATGTAAACCATGATCTTTATGTACTTTTTTGGTACAGTTTATAAAAAAAAACTCTCTGTAGCACATTTCCCTGTCGAATTCTAATAATAACAGCAGAATATATATTTCCCTGAAAAGGAGTATTTTTAAAAAATGGAGTGATGAATATAAAAGCACAGTAATTGCAGAAGTTTAACATCATAATATTTGGTGTAAAAAAAGGACAAATAAAAAAACGTAATTGAATAAAAACCTGATTTCACCATGGCCTAAAGAAAAAAAAGACGAACATATCTTATTAACTATAGTCTGCAAAAGACTTCACAGAAAAAAGAGGTTGAGCGACAAGAACCCCACAAAAAACATGTCTTGCTTTGGAAGTAGTCCTTTCGTGTTGATCGTGGCATGACAATATCCGATGGTTAGTCTCATGGCTGGAAAATATCCGGTAATTAGTCTCATTCAGTAAAGCCATATACAAGGAAATCTGGAAAAGAGGGTCGTGTGTGGGATCATCTGTGATACAAATATAATATAACGGTCAACCAAATAATGATGGCGTCTGTTAGCTGTTCCATGAAAGGATATTACAGTTAAAAATGGATAGCTGAAACCCAATTATCAAAGAAGAAGCATGCCCTCGAATATAACATTAACTGGGAATAATATTCTCCCTATTCGGGTGCTGCTGAAATGTTGTTACATTAGAATGGATAAGTTCGCGATTGGAAATTGAATTTTTTTGTCATATTTTCAACTAATTTTACATTCAATTTTTAGATATAAAGATAAATGAAACAGGCCAAACATTGTCATGGCATCCTTGATTTTAAGTGCAATGGCATATATTCAATCCAGATAGTCATCAAGCTTTGAACTTATTAATGAGAGGATGTCATATATATAGCGGAACGTGGAGTTTTTTTTATTAGTTCTTCTTCTTTATATCCAGCTTTTGACTTTACTTGCTTGTCAATTAATTAAGACCTTTTATGTTAAAATAAGAAAATAGATTTAGAATATGAAATGAATCTTAATTAAGTTATGTACAAAGTTCCTTAAAGCATAATTTTGAATAAGAGTTGGAATTTTAGCTTAGAATAGATAAACAGTTGATAAGTAATTATGTTATGATATAAAAATTAAGAAAGTAAACAAAATCCTTTTAACAATGAACCAATGGCTATGCATTGAAATTCGTGTTCAGATATAGATATATGTAACCCATTTTGACACTAAAAATATATATTGTTTATAATTTTGAAAAGAGAATAAAAAATTCTCAACAAAATTCTTGCCTTTACTAATTACATATCTAGACGATCAAAGACTTCTAATCAATAAAATACATACTTTGTTTTGATTTCAATTATGTCGAATTAAGTGAGTGATTTACTTTAATTTCACAAGGTTATAAATTTTACTCCATTGGCATTTGTATGACTTGCAATTAGGGAGGTTATCTAAATAAAGGATTAGTTCATGCATGCAATTTTTAAAAATCATGAATTTCCATCTTTAAAATTATCTGTACTAATTAATTCTTCTACTTTTTATATATTTTTTTCAGATGAAAATTCCAACATTATAATGAACTATTTTCAAATAAATACACCTGGTTAATAATGAGTAAAAACAACAAACCTAACTTAAGTCAGTATGACAGTAAAAATTTTCAAAATATGGAGAAACTATTCTAAACTATAAAGAAGTGATTGGTGCAATGCAATTGCATTAATTTTATCACCACCAAGGATTTGTATAGTTAGACTATACAAATCCTTGTCACCACTCACTCATGTTGAAAACAAAAATTTCAAGAACTTTTGAATATTTCAGATCCTCAGTAAGAGCTTCCATTTAGAAAACAACTGTTTACATAATATTTGTAAACTTCTTAATTTCCACTATCCACATTGAACAACATGATAGTGTGTAACATACTTATTGTTTTGTTATAATTTTGTAGCATGTAATTGAGAGTATTCGAAAAGTAATGTAATTACTTTTGATAAAGTAATCGATTACATACAAAAATATGAGTAATCGGTTATCAATCGATTGTTAATCGATTACATAAACATCCTTCAAGTAATCGATTATTAATCGATTACATTTATCAGTAATCGTGCCCATCCCTGTCTGGAAGGGTAAGCAGATCCTGTATCACTTGCGGCATCGGCGTGCTTCTCACGGTAAGTCAAAATTTAGTGGTGTCTAAAATATGAACAGCTATAAATTTCTTTTTTTAATTGGATATATTGATTTCAAACGTGAAGCTCTATGCTTCAATATGACAAAAAAAAAAGACGATGTTTTGTTCCTTATAGTTAACTTTTCTATTTGGACGATGATGTTCCTTTAATGGCTTGTAATTGTTACCTCCTGGTGTATCACAACATTGGCAGTTTTAGATCTGTATATGAGGTTCTTAAGTGTTTCATAAATGACATTTCAGATCCTCAGTAAGAGCTTCCATTTAGAAAACAACTGTTTACATAATATTTGTAAACTTCTTAATTTCCACTATACGAACATAAAATTTTACACAGTTGTGGAAAACCAATGTATGTATACTTAAACTTTAAATAGTTCACATACTTTTGAAAGATAACAAGTAATACCTTCGATTTAAATAGTGTTTTTTCTGTTAAAAAAATGTTATGCTTCATTCAATTTGCATTAAGACTACCTACTGGTTAGGATTGGTGTTTCCTCTACATGTACTTAAAGGGGCACTTACTACGAGATACATAAAAAAAATTGAAGTACAATTTTCTTTTGTTCAATCGTTAATGAAAGTGAAATAGTGAAATAATAATTCGCTATTAGCAGCTAGTATGAGCTAGTATGGTTCAATTTTGTCAAAATAAGCTAAGAAACATCGATGATGAATTATTCACTTGCAAGTGAATAATTCGACCTCATTGAATTCGTATTCATGTGAACTTCAATTTAACCCCTTAGCTAGAGATGGATTATGCGTGATTAATGCGTGTTAGGCTATTAAAAGAAATGAATGTCAACATTGAAAATGAAACAAAGGTAAATCATTTGATTGACTGGTTCGATCCAGAAAAAATCATTCTTTTACTGGTAAAAATGAAAATTAACTTATTTTTTTAACCTTCAAATTGAAATCAAACAGACATAGAAAAATCTATTTGCACGAGGTCCATATTTCTATTTCTATTTATGTTTATGTTTATATCGTGTTATGTGACCGTGGGTTGTTTTTGGGGTCATCTCGATAGATAATTAGATGGCGTCTAGACTAAAATACACACGAAACAAAGCTACATATTATTGAGCCCATGTCCTGTAAATTATTATTTTAGACTTTTTATAATTTGGATAAATGTTTCACATTATTATAAATCTAATATGAGAATTTGAGTCAAATCGGTGAACATGAATTTGACAGCTAGTGCCTCTTCAACATGCAGGATAATGTTATTTAACATTTGGCATAATAGTTACATAAATTATGTGAAGTTACCCTTAGAAACTAGAATTTCAATATGTTCAATAAGAACATGATTGTATTCGAAAACGAAAAATTAAAAGTACATACTATTTCATAAATCTATTTACTTACTCAAAGACAAAACGTCTACAAGGGTATAACCAACTCAGTAGTGTACACTAATGTACTTACATATAATCATAAATGTGGTAATTTTCTATAAATTTACTGTTCATGAAGTGATAAATTCAGTCGAAACTGACTGACTGTCATGAACTGTTTTAATTGAAGTTCCACTGATGGATCTGATTAATACGAAATGCACATTTTGCGTACTAAAATTAGAAGCCTGATATCCTTTTGTCATTGAAGAAAGTAGAAACTTGACCATTATGTAAATTAATGTCAACATTAAAGTCAAAATAACTGACCATTGACAAGATATCCATATTTAGTAAGTAAAGTTAATCAATGGAAATCATTATCAATTTAAAGAATTGTCTACCTTAACACAGCTGGTTCACTTAAAAAAATGCCATTCTCAAAAACGGGGTAAGGATTTTATATTACCTTTTGAGTGAACATGGTGAATTTGGCTAGTTACTCATATCGTGATTATCATTTATCCTTGGAAAATAATTCTCTTTCTGTTTCTCTGCGTATGGAAATCGTTCCATGACAAAATATTGAAATTAAAGTCATGAAAATTTTACGGATACGTTTCAGCTAAAATACAAATCATATTTAAAATATTGCATACGCCCGAAAGTACAAATATGTATCTCAGATGAAACTTACCAGTGTACTTTGCTATGAAGACTGCGAGAGCAATACAGATAAACAAAAAGACTACAACTGCTGTAATGACTAGCACTGGACATAACCGTCTTATTTTTTCCTTTGGTCCGTTAGATTCATGATTTTCCGTATTCTTCAAGGGTATAGTCTCAGCTCGGTAATTTGATTTGTCTCCTTGAGCGTTTAATTCTCGCATCATTATACAAGTGGATAGTTCCGTTTCCTCATTGACATCGTCAGATTCAGCTGTATCATTTGAGTGATTGGTATTGCACGGACTTGGTCTTTTTCTTTAACTTCACTAACAGGATTACAGTTGGTCTCACTGTAGTCAACATTTCCATCTATAGTTTTGAATTCCTTTCGTCCATATTCGCAGTTTATGTTTTTTAAGAATTTAATATTCCTCTATTTTTCAAATTGTCAACTTAATCTTTTGGTTGATATACATTAAAACTGAATCACATTTAATTGTGTAACTTCATGGTTGATAAACACAAACCGTTTCAGTAAGGGTGATACATCTTTTGTTTCATTTTTATAAGTTTGTTCTCATATAGATATATTGTATATTTTATCAGGTCTGATATTCATTTATATTGAGAAAAAAAAATTTGCAGATTTAACATTTTTGTGCTGATATATATGCAATCAATTCCATCTTCATGCCTAAAATATCATGTACTGTGTTACAACTCTAGATTCTACTGACGAGGAAAGGTAACACTAGGCCACCAAAAGCTGAATTTTTAGTTCAGTCTAGGTGGCCGAGCTGTCTAGAGGGCTGGACACAGTACAAGCGGTGTTGTAACGGTATCCAAATGGCATGAGTTCGAATCCCGGAGAGGGAAGAACAAAAATTTGCTTCCGCAAATTTGCAGATTTAAGGTGGAGGGGGGGTCTTAATTAAAATCCATAGAATGTTTTAATGATTTGTCAAAATGTAGTATTTATCATGCTTTTTTCCAAAATATAACAAAAAATATTGGTCACCAGACTTTTGTTTCACGCTACAGGTTGTGCAAAATTGTCAAATTTTGTATTGATTATGCATGGAAAATATAATTTTGTGTGATAAAAAGAAAACTACATCATAGAATTTTAAGACAAAATGTGAGAAGATAGCTCTTATAACATGCTTTCAGATAAGAAAAAGAAAAAAATGGGGTCACCGGACTTGTTTTCTTGCTACATATTAAAATATGTAAATTCACAACACTTTCTATTATAAAAATAACTTTATCTGAGTTATCTTCCCTTATGTGGCAGCGTTGAATAAAAAAAGAATCAAACAAAAATAAGGTGTTTTTGAGAAAATACAGCTGTAAATATGATAAAACACATAATTTTCTATATTAACATGAAAAATCTTACACATGACTTACATACTACTCTCAAAATTTGCACATTCCATTAAAGATCTAGACCAATTGTTATCTGCTACTTCAAAATCCAAGATGGAGGAAGACACCCCAGCCACCTTACATGTAACATTGTTTTGCTGATATTTAGAATTATTATGAATATAATATGTGTTTTCAGCTGTGTATCACCTTCACTGGTGATCCAATAGATGGATCTTTCGTAGAGTTGTCACTTGTGTAGACGATACACACTTCAGAATATATATAAAACAATACGCAGTGTGATATATATACATATATAAAATAATTCAAAATGCTGAAATATGTAAGACTATACAAAGTGTACATTTTTCATAAATATAAAACAATATAAAGCGCAACTGTACACCTAGTCTAGTCTATATACACACAGTAGAGACTAAAGATGCATTAGAACAACTTAGGTCTAAAAATTAAAGTTAAACTAAATTAAAAAGGATAGACTTGTTTGGTAACAAACCAGCCTTCAACCTTTGCAATTCAAGAATGTTAATCTCTTTACATCTTATCTGTTTACACTTCCTCGAAGAAATGATATCATTTTAAATTTTCGAATCATTTTGTATATTATTTTTCATTCTAAGGTAAAGCACATAGAAATCTGATTTCTTCTAGCTTTGAACTAACGTTTATGATTTCCTAAGGCTAAATTTTAAAATACTTCCTCTAGGACTTAAGGACATGTGATACAGTTACAGAGTGGGAAATAACCTCTGTAATGCAAAGTGTTCCTTTTCGCGACGTCAAACTGAAAAGTTGCATTTTTCGATTTTATCATAAGCTTGAAAACGAGTTCATGGACCCTTCTTTTTTAAAATGACACTTGGCGTGATTATGTATGAAAATTATTTTCACCAACTTTTGTGAACAAATCGCCGATGATTTACACAACAAAAAGCCGGATTTGTTTTTCTAACCTCATTAGAATTTAATGAAAATTAATTATTTTCAAAAAATGTTACACAAATTTAGAGCAAAGCTATGTAAATAAAAAAGATATTGAAAACGTTGTTACAAAAATCCGCATGTGTTTATCTTTTGAAACAAAATAACTAGGTGTGTCTGTCCAAAGGATAGAAATGACCAATAAACCGAATTGAGTAAATGTAAAAAATTGCGAACCCTTTTATCATTGAAAGTAGCACATGAAGTTATATTTTCTATTACATACATTGTATTTGAATTGATTAGATTAAAAATATGTTGTATATGATTTTTTATTTACAAACCACCGTAGGATCAAAACTGTATCGTATGCTCTTAACGTTCACGAGGGTATCATCAACCCAGTGTGTGCACTGTTGAACTTACATAAAATATCTTTAGAGCACTTTATAAATTTACTGCATATACAATGACTTATATAATTTAAAGGCCTAGTATATTTGATACTTTTTTTCATGACAGAAAGTAGAAATTTAAGCACAATTTAACATATATATTTCGTAATTCCAATAATGCAGGCAGAATTTTGATATGTACTTTATGAAATATTATCTCTTTTGAATGCAATATTAAAAAAATAACGATCACATCTTTTCTTTGCTAATGGCCTAGCAATGTGTGTTATATTTGAGGGTCTAGATGGGGTTTCCTTATTTTTCTTTTTTTTTTTAAACTTTTTTAGACCATTTTTCGCTATGAGATAGATAGATTGATTGATTGGTGTTCAACGCCAATTTCAGCACTAATGGCTATTTTTTGGCGATCAATTTTTATTGATGGAAGAAGCCGGAGAGAACCAACGAATAATTATATTTCAACAAAAATGATACATTATAACAGCCTTTCCTCCAGATTGGACGATCTGTCAATACAAGACAGTAGGGCTGATGCAGTCTATTCTCCGAGTGAGACAGCCTGTCAATTTTTAGACAGTGCGGGCTGGTACAGTCTGTCCTCTGATTGGGACAGTCTGCTCAGTCAACCTACAATGTCCAATCTAACCTGTACATTTACTTTGTACCCTGTACAAATTGTCTTTTCAATATTATTGCTCTTACGCAACTAATATCTGATCAACGTAACTCTGTTGGTTTACTGGTTTTCTTCTTTATTACAACATTGACAAAAGTAGAAGGGAATTCCTCATCCGCTTATATACATTAGGTCAAATACATTATTACCTGAATAAGGGTGTTCCCTGAATGTTCCCCTGACTGAAAATGAGAATCCCTCACAAACACCCCAAAATATTCGACCCAGTCACTGACACTCCGATAAACTGCGTAATATACACAACGCTTTCTCCAGCTTGAAACATGTATTGCTACAAAAAGATTATACTTATATGTAACCATAACGATAAAAAAAACATTACAGTTTTAGGTAACACAGAATTTTAGTTCAAGATCACATTTTAAAACATAATTATAAAACTCATCATTGAAAATGAATTATCAAAGAGTGATATCACTTAACCTAGAATCACTGCAAAAAAAAAAACATTCGCAAAAAGGGAAATTGTATTATCATTCTCTGAATGAAACGGAATGTACATGGAAATGGCTGATAATAACTTATATCGAAATTATTCCGTTCCCCTGAAAATAGAAACTTCTCTTCGGTAATTACTTGTATTTTCGATTAAAAAAAAAATGAAATAAAAGATATTATAATTTCAAAAAAATACAATTCATACTTTAAAAAATTCATACACCCCACAGTAAAAATATATATCCGTTTCTTTTTTTCAACATGGGAAGAGAAATAAAAAAAACACAGACCTTAGATGAAACTCAGTGTATTTCGCTATCAAGACTGCAAGAGCAGTAAACATTAACAAAAAGACAACTGCTGTAATTCTTAGAGGTGGACAAATGCGTCTTATTTTGTCCTTGACTCCGTTAGATATATAATTTCCTGTATTCTTCAAGGGGATAGCTTCTGCTCGGTGATTTGAAGTATCTCCTTGAGTGTTAACTTCTGTGATAATACAATGGGGTTGTTCCGTTTCTTCTTTGAAATCGTCAGATTCCCCTGTAGTATTTGATTGAACGGTTATACACGTTGTTTGGTCTTTTTCTTTCACTCCACTAACAGGGCAAAAGTTTGTCTTGATGTAGTCAACGTTTCGATCTATAGCTTTAAATTCTTTTTCATCCATATTTGCAGTTTATGTTTTTTTTAAGAATTGAAAATGTTAACTAAATCTAATGATTGAAATTGAATTTGTATATGGATATAGAACTTCATGGCTTATAAACACAAACCGAAACAGTAGGTGTCATACAAAACAGGTTCAGCGGAACAATTCTTTTCAAACTGTTAAAGTTTAAACCTGGCTCACTGGAACATACATTGATTAAACAATTATATATAATATAGTCATAAGAGACGTTCAGATACATTATTGGTTACAATATCTTTACTTTTAACATTAACTCTCCGGTAAATATGTACTAAACTTGAACCTGAAAAAAGGTCTGGGTTCATGTCCGATGCGGTTGATATCGGGAGGTTAGGTTAAGTTGATGAATGTATAAAGGAATGAAAAGCTATAAAATTACTTTAAAAAAAATTATTTCATTATGGTTTAGTAGAATTTTTTTGGATAAATTATTCAGATTTTGCCAATATCTGTCAAAGTTTTGAGTCATCTTTTAAAAGGCAATTAAAATGTGGTCACCACATGTTGATGAAACCTTAAAGTACATATACAAACGTATGATCAATGTAAACGTTAGTAAATATTGATGAATATTTAGAAAAAGGCCGTACGTGATATCATTTCAGGAGCAATTGATCCTACCTCTTTCAGCACCTCAGAAAGTTTATCCTTTTCAATTTTCGATTATTTTGTGGACATTAATTATGCTAAGGTAAAGCACATAGAAACTCGAATTTCGTATTGATATGAAATTGATATGATATGATATTAGAATGATAAAAATAGCATAATGTCTATATAATTAAAATTATATGTGCATTAGAGTGATAGAGAATTTTCTAAAATTGAGTTTTAGTAACATAAATTTAAAATTGTTAATTCTTGAAAAATTAAATTATCTTAGAAAATTTTATCATTAATTTTTACTATTATGTAGCACTGTTGTTTTCACTTATACATGTTATATTACGACATCTGAGATAGTTGTAATTATGTGTACTATTGTAAACATGTAAAATATTACGTATTTTATTCTTGGTTTTTTTTTAAACGAGAGGCTATATTTAGAAACAGATAATTATATTTTAATCTTTACAACAAGGTAAAATAATAAAAATACCGAACTCCATTGAAAATTCAAAACAGAAAGTCCCTTAACAAATGGTAAAATCAAAAACTCAAACACTTCAAAAGAATGGAAAACAACTGTCATATTCCTGACTTGGTACAGCCATTTCCTTATGTAGAAAATGGTGGTTTAAACCTGGTTTTATAGCTAGCCAAATATATCACTTGTATGACAGTCTCGTGAAATTCCATTATATTGACAACAATGTGTGAGCAAAACAAACGGACATAATAAGTAAAAATGTCAAAAATTGGGGAACAGCAGTCAACATTGTAATATAATCTTAATCACTATAAAAGGAAACCAACTATTTCGACAAAAAAAAAATGCCATGTAGACACTTTAGATAAAACACATAAGAAAAAATGAAAGACAAGAATACAAAAAATGATCATAGTACAATAACACAATGGCGGGATGTATAAATACCGAGATACGCCAAAATAATATTATCAAACATGGTCTAAACAGTAAAGGTTAAAAATATACAAAGACAAATAAAAAGAACACTATAACACGTAATTAAGACGATAAACAACGTCAGTATTAGAATCTATACTTCAAGACCATCATGTACGGAATATTTATCAACAAGGTCTTCCGATGAACGACGAGACGTTCTTTGACATAACCCTGGTTCATCAACTTTCTGCTCAGACACTGGTGACGTTTTATAAAGTCTAAGTAGCAGCTGCAAGCTCTTGAATACCGAATGAGTTTGTGGAAATGTATATAATACCTTTCCTATATTATTCTAGGTTTTTCTGTCTTTTATCTTTATCGTTTTATCGAACCTGATTTGCGATAAATTTTCATTTAAGCTTAGTGATTGCGCTATTGACTTTTTCCCTAAGGATTCTACTGACATGTAAGCAAATATTGTACACAGGCGGATATTCACTAGTATTATGAATGTTTTTAAACATTATAGATATTATGAACTAATGATCATTCATCTCAATTGTTGAAGTGTACACACGTCAAGTTAAATATGTATCAGCCTTTTTATTATTTTTTTATAGTGTGTTTTATAATTCATTACTGATGTTAAATAAGATATTCAGGTAATGGGGTATATAAAGGTATTTCACTTTCCTAATGAATAGGCTTTTTGATATGCTTTTTGATTCAAATAAGGTCTTCAAATCTCCTGCGACATTTGACGATCTTTTGATTTGTTCAGATTTACTGGCCGTTACCGTGTCTAATAGTACATAACTGATGACTTCGGTTCTTCATAGTTTGTCGATTCATAAAAAGCGATTCAAAACAAGAGATTATATATGAATAAAAGAAGTCGTAGGTTTAGTCAATAAGACAACATTTTTACGATACAGATCAACTAAAATAGACATAAGAGGTCACTCAACGGTTCAGTATTTCATCAAATAAAAATTGAAAGCGTCAAATTACAAAGTGAAAAACGGTCTCGAGTTGAATCAAACTAATGTGAATAAAGTCAGCTTAGACAGCCAAACATCTGAAACCAATACCAAATTCTCAAGAATAAACAATTTGAAGAGACAACGACATTCACGTTTATTAGATGCAAGCGCAATACTACTTAGTGGAATTTGCAGTTTTGTGAGTTCTCGGTTTTTTTTCGTATGACATCTTGCACCTCTGATATATTAACTAAGTTTATCGCTACAAGTACATCAATTGTGCATTCCCTTTGCACGTTTAGAACCTTTACAACAACTCTTTGAGGGGTCCATAGGTTGCCTCTTGCAAGTCAAAATGTCTGTCCCTATCCATTATACCCTCATTTTCTAGTGGCAGTCCAAATGTCCACGACCTCAATCCCAGACGGCCTTTATTATAGGACCTACCTATAGTATTTATTGTTAATTTGTTCTCGTCCTGGACATGGATGAACTATTTGCCAAAAGAAACCAACAATCAATTAATCAATCAATCAATCAATCAATTGTACGTTCTCTTATTGTTGCGGTCGGTCTTTCACGGTGGTCTAAGTAGTCGAACTAGTGTATCATTAGCCAGGCAACACTGGGGTTGTGAGTTCGAATCCGGCACGAGGCAGGTGCGTTCGACTCCAATCTCAATCTAGGAATCTCAGTTTTCCTCCCAAAGTTCGGTGGTTCTCACCGGGCACTACGGCTTCCTCCGCCAATAAAAACTGACCGCCACAAAATAGGGCAATAGTGCTGAAAGTGGCGTTAAACACCAATCAATCAATCTTTTTCCCGCGTGAAGATATATTTCTCGTATTACACTGAACGGAGTATGATATGAATAAGTGATACCAAAGTTGCGTTGATTAGATGGCCTATCCTGCAATGTCTTACGAAATTGCGATATTTCGATTGGTTATTCGTTTTGTCAATGAATACTTTTAAAGGTCACAATGGATTACATTTCCCCCTTGGTAACGGAGATTTGTGATTTCATCAATACTATACAAAACACGTACACGTTTCACCTGAAATATATCTTTTGGCAAATTTGATTCCATTCTGAAGCGAAAATTTTGAAAACGTCTGGTGGAAAAACCCTGGGGCTGGTTCTTTATCATATTGAATTTAATCACACCAACAATAACTGAACTCCACAATAAGCCAACAATGCTTAAAGCGGTGTTATACACTAACAACCAATCAATAAATCAATCATTTGCATTGCCTTTCAGTTCATCTATAAATAAGGACTTCAAAGAGATTAAGGTAAATCACACATATGTTTTACGTTTCATTTAGTTCTAAAGTGTTCGCAGCTTTAAAAATTGCCCTTTTTTGGGGTAGTTCTTGGGAGTGGCATTCTATAAACTCTCTGCCACGGATAAATTATTTATTTGATATCAACTTATATATCTAAATATACTTTATGGTGCATATGTTGCCCTTTTTGAGTTCATGGTTCAATATATATAACCTCAAAATAACATACAAACTATAGGGCCCAGAACTAAATTGTTATCTCTTGATGCATATATCAATGAATACAATTAATGTTGCCTTAAGATGTTTTGACTTCAGTAAATAATGATTATTATTTTCACAAAAAAAAAAAAAACCCAAAAAAAAACATCTCTGAAAATGAATTCAGAAACTAAAACAAAAAGTAATGATCAAATGAACAGAATGACGGGCAATGTTTTCCATGAAAAATAAAAAGTAAAAGATTTACCGTGCACAATAAAACAAAAATGAAAAACGTTTACTAAATTTCCGACATGAAAATAGAAGTAATTCTCAATGATTTTTTGGGGGGAAGGGGGATTGACTTTTGACAATACAACAGCTGCATGTTAACTTCCTGTATTTAAAACTATAAACCATCTGATTTAATTAATGTTTATTAAATGTCAAAATGCACGTTTGAATAAATTTAAATCAGTAGTATTGGTTTTAACTTTTAATGCTTGCATAAAGTTATGTTAACACCATACTTGTATTTCGAAACAAATAAGATTATGTGCAACAATTGTAATTTTGTTCAGCTTGTATGTGTTTTGCCTTTACTATTTGAAAATGAAAAGAATAAATCAAAATTGGAAAATAGTAAATCAATGAAATGAACGTAGTAATTGGAGATATCGAGAGATAATTGTGTTATATATGTGCCGCGACTAGGGTAACATTCGAGATATCCCAAATAGTTTATGAACATGGACATCTGTTTCCACTCTCAACGCATCTCTTTCCTATGGTCAATAGTACACTCCGGAAACTTTTGATTACACATCATCTGCTTTTCATATTTAAAGCTTGAAACTTTATATCAGTCATTTATTTCTTACATTATACCTGAAAATAACATCATTAAGGTATAAAGGTTATAATATAGTACGCCAGTCGTCTACACAAGACTCGTCAGTGGCGTTCGAATCAAAACAGACGGAAAGTAAAATCAATTAAGCAGTTTAATGCCATTGAAAGCTAAAGTTCGAAAAGACGTGCCAATTCTGCCTGCGACAATCATCGAGATGCGGGTAGAAATACCTTTGTGATTCGAAGGATTTTTTAAAACATTTTCTAAAAAGTAAATTTCAACTTTCTTAATGATATACTGTAAATTCCGAAATTATTGCGAGGTCTTTACAAATGCGAATAATGCGACTGGGTGACTATCGCAATAATAAGAACTCGCATTCTGTTGTCTGTTACATATATCTGTATGCAGATTTTCATTATATCGCAATAATTAATCTCGCATTTTTGTCCATCCTTGAAAAAATGCAATAATAAATATAAGCAATAATTTCTGATTTAACAGTATCTTACATTAAATATTTCGCATTATGTTTTTTTCAAAATTCAACCGCAACGATTTATTTGATTAGTTCCTTGAATTATAGAATTAGGCGAGTGACATTTTCCAAAAAGAGTCTTAGTTAAGGACTTTAATGCACCCATCTAATAAAGGCAACAGTAGTTTACCGGTGTTCAAAAGTCAAAAATCGATTGAAAGAAAACAAATTCGGGTTACAAACTAAAAGCGAAGGAAACACATCAACTATAAGAGAAAAACAAAGGAACAACAGGAAAACTGAAGTGCAACAAAAACAAACGCCAACATATATAGAAACGAACTATTTGATAACAACTGTCATATTCCTGACTTGGTACAGGATATTTTAAGAAAATATGGTGGGTTGAACCTTGTTTAATGGCTAGACAAAGCTCCCGCTTTATGACAACGTTAAAAAATATCGCTTAAATGACAACACTACGACAGACACCACAGGATATCACAAACAGTGACGCGCTTACGTAACTAACATGCAATTTCGATCTATATACAAATATTTTTACAATTATTAACATACCGCTATGTTATATGTCATTCGAAAGCTTGTTATCTGTACGTTCTGTTTTGTCCGATCGTAAAAAACTCGTACGGTGTAATTTCCGTTAAATCAAGGTCAAAGTTCAAGAATAAACATTCAAAATTTTCCTAGAATTAAACAAAATGCCGTTTTCTGGATTCTGTGTGATACAATTTTTCAAAAATATCAAATCAACCTTATGGAACGGGATACCATTATTATACATCAAACAAAAACTAATATGTTAGATTCGCAATAATCATAGAAAATTGCGATTCTTGAAAAATCCCCAAAAAATAAAAAAAATGCTATAAATGTAAAAGATATCTTGGGTGATGAATGAAGGTTTTGCAGTTGCCTAAAATACCGCCATCTGCGAAAATAGATCATTTTGCTTTTATGTGTTAATATCGCACATTGATTATTGTCATTATCAGGAAGACAATAATTTTCTATGAATTTAGAAGAGGTTAGTAAATTTCGAATAGAAATATACGATCTAAACACAGTAAAAATATGTTTTTTTCGAAGTCGAACTTATTTACCTTTTGAAGTCAAGTTGAAATGCCAACATGACCTTGGTCCTAAATCGGCGGCAGCATTGAAATGAGTTATCTACGTTTAGAAGCATTTGTTATCTTTTGCATGATATCAACGAACTAGAAATAAAGCTGCTGCTTTTAAGCTTTGAAAAATGCAAGACATGTTAAATGTGATCAGAAGTTAAATCTTATTAATGATGACTTCAAATTACTTGTCATATAGTAAAAGAATGAATAGGTTCCTGAACAGAGAAATATTTTAATGCTCAAGTAAAACATCAACGGAACCGGTTTTATTGCACCACATGCGCATTTTGACAATTTAAATCTCTTCAGTGATTCTCGAGACCAAAATGTACGAAAGTCTGAAACCTAATACAAACGTTGAATTAAGATCTCACAAAAACAAAAAAAAACGACAAAAAGTAAAGCCAAAGTAAGACAAGGATTCGGAGCGATGTACGAAAGATATTCAATCTTTCCTTATATTAATTTGAAGTCATAATTCAATAAAACATTATACAAACCTTTTACTTGCAATTGTGTTTTAAAAGAGAATATTGTGTACACACTATTCATTCGAATATTAAAACGGTTGTGTTTGCTTTTATTTTCGCCGTAAAGTTTTGTGGACTGCTGTTTGTCTGTTTGGTGTTTTAGTTTTGTTTTGTCATGATGATATATAAATTTATTCGTTTCATGGTTTGCGATTGTTCTTGTATTTTAAATTTTACTTTAAAGACACTGATCGCACATCGGATAAATTATGACGTTATGATTGGTTTAACGCCCTCAGGTGGTGACCCCCTATGGATCCGTATGTGGTTAGCAGATTCCATGTTGGGTTCATGACGTCACGTCTGATGTCATTTATTGATGTTGTTGTATTTCATTGTTTCATTTCTACAAAACGCTACAGGAAAAGTCCAGTGTGCGATACATTCTTTATACGGATCACTACTAACCCCTACGGACCATAGAGGGTTTGTAAAATCCATAGATCCGTAGGGGTCAGTAGCAAACCACATAACTTAAATTATTGCAGTAAAGACAAAATAGCAATTTTACATCTACCATATAATTGTAATGCAAAACCATAGCCCAGTATAGTTTGGCTCGTAGTCGTCCAAATGTATATCTATCTTTCACAAATTTATCTGTCATGTCACATGCAGTTTAATCAGCAACATCAAAGCTTTTTTTCTCGATTTATTTTCTAATGAGGCTCGATGGATGGATGGATGGATGGCTGCCTGTTTAACATCAAATGGCAAACTGAATGTATATTCAGGACGAGAACATGATAATGTAATATGAATATAGAACCTTCTTTGTACTAATCAGTATTTTTCAAAGGTGCTAGTTCACATGGTAACAGTCAAGAGGAAGATATGTCACCCTACCCAGAAACTCTATTCTGACTCCGGGCAGATCTGTCTTTCTTCTTACACCTTAATGCCGCGTGCTTTACGAAGAAGCAGCCAATACACATGTTCTTATATTTGATTTAACCAGGCCGGGGATCAAGCACACGACCTCTCACACCAGATGCAAGCACACTACCATGAACACTCGAAACCAAAAACAACATCAATGGCTTTATATAGATATAAGTAGATGTGGTATGACTGCAAATGAGACAACTATCCACCAGAGACCAAATGACGTAGAAGTTAGCAACTACAGGTCAAACAATGTGCAAAGCCCATAACACATAGTAATCCAAACTAGGCCTGAAATAATGACTAATGTCAAACATTTCAAACGAGAAAACTAACGGCCTGATTTATGTACAAAACAATTAATGGAAAAAAAAACAAACAAATAAGATATACAGCAACACACGACAGTCACTCAATTACAGGCTTCTGAATTGATATAGACACATAAAGAATGTGGCTGTGTGAAACATGTTATCAGGCACCGAACCTTCCCCCTGACCATGGACTGTCGTGCAACAGCACTATACAAGACCAATTTGTTCAATACATAAACACAAAACAAATATGTTAAAGTTTAACAGCAATATACGACAACCACTGAATAACAGCACCTGAATTGGGACAGGCACATATAGAATGTAGCAGGATTAAACGTGTTTGCGGGCGCCCAACCCTCATGTTATCTGGGACAGTGGCTTAACAGCACAATATAAGAACAAAGTATACAAATCAGTTGAAAAGAGCTTAACTAATAAGATCGATACAAAGCACCAAAAAAAAGAAAAACAAAGTACAGATAAGAGAGTACTCGCAGTTACTGAAAGCTAGTTCAAAGCATACTAGAAATCGTTATGAGCTTTGTGCCAAAAGAAACGACAAATACATCAACGTTTTTAGGGAGTTAGGACCTTAGTCTTAGAATAATTTCTCAATTTCTCAATTGCTTTCAATGTTTCTCCATTGTTTTAGAATTGTGTTTTGAAACAACCTAATATTGACAACATACACTGTTTTAACGTGTTAGTGGTAGTGGTAAACAACTATGTTTTCGCATATGGCGGTATTTTGGGCAACTGCATGGGTTGTTTTGATTGATTGTTAAAGTAGCATATAGCGGGCTTGTGGTAAATTGATGTTGTCAAAAACTTTCTTTGTCACTAAATAAAGGATTTCATTTGATTTTAGGTGATTACCAGACGAATCACAAAGATTTTGTTTTGGTTTTCACTCAGTTTTATCATTTTTACTGGAATTTATAAACAAAAAAGGTGCTCTCTATTGAAAAACACTTTTAAAATACCCAATAGTCCGCATAATAAGTAACTACTTATTTCTTTTCTAAACGTTTTTCTTATTTGCATACATTATTTCAATATAGAAAAGACAGAATGTGCAATAATGCTGATATCTTGAAAAGTATGAAAGTGTTTATCCTTGACCTTTGATCTTGATTTCACGGAAATTGCACCGTACGAATTCTTTACGATCAGGCAAAACAGAAAGTACAGATGATCAGCTTTCGAATAATATATAATTTAACCGTGTGTTAGGTGGGTGCATTAAAAATTAATTTTTATGGTTAATGTCACTCCACTAAATATGTCTGCTCCATTTTCTTGGCATCTTTTGATTTGGTTTGTCCGATTAACTTTCGAAGATTATACTCATCATGAACGTTCAAACAGAAAAAAAAACCCACAAAACAATTGAAAGTAAAGGAAGAATAAAAGCTTGAATGCATGAAGAACTTATAAAAAAATTATGATAAAATAAAGAATGGAAACGGAAATGTGTCAAAGAGGCAACAATCCAAGCAAAGAGCTAAAAACAGCCCAAGGCCACCAATGGGTTTCAAAGCAGCATGAAAATCCCGCAGGCAGGCTTCACCTGGTCCCTTAATGATAATGTATACTAGTTCAGCAACATGGACGACAAACTTAACTCTGAAACATACGAATGAACCAAAATTAAAAAAAAACACACAAGACTTACAAAGGCTAGAGGTTGACCATGTATTCATGAGTGTTTATTTTTTCTGATTTTTTTAAAATATTTATAGCATTCTCATATTTATGTCTTAAGCGCACCTGATGAAAGTATTTCCAATAACACGTGTTTTTTGTTGAAATCATGAAAACAAGTAAACATTTATATCTGTTTACCTTTAATAGCGTCAAAACTTTTTTTGAATCTGAGAAAGCTTTAAACGAAGATAAGTGCAGAATGTTTAAAATATTTTATATGTCAGATAATTTCTCTTCTGGTGATACAAGCGTTGTTTTATGCACATGGAATACGCAAGAAATGCACGTTGTAAGCACGAAAATCTATACGATTTACATAATAATAAATGAGCTTTTGGCAGGTTAATTATTATTATAATTGAACATGTTGAAATTCAATAACTAGAGTTGATAGCAAGCAATATCTCCCTCTTATGATAAAATAAACTCATCGTACCAGGATTTCTATTTTGTACGTCAGACATGCGTTTCGTCTACAAAAGACTCATCCATGATGCTAAAATAAAAAAAAAAGTTAAAAAGGCCAAAAATTATCTTTGTGTAAAAAAAAAAAAAAGAAGCATTGCATTACTTAGTAGACTTTTGAACTTTAAAGTATGACGTCGGCTTCCGGTGGGAAACATTAACATCAGACATTATCTAGCTAGCATGATATCTCTGCATGCGATAAATATATAACAGTCTTCAAACCATGATAGAAGAATAATAAGATTAAACAGAGGTTATAATTATGTAGATATTATTTGAAGCTCAGCAACAGTCAAACCTAAGCATTCCATTTGAATGTGTAATATCTGGTGGAAGATGATCCTGGTTACATGCTGGTACATTGCCTCTCTGGGAAGCTCAGCACCAGTCAAGGCTTAGAATTCCATTCGGATGTGTAATGTCCGTAGGTAGCTTGTCCTGGTTAGCTGCTGGTACACTGTGTCTCCTATACTTATCGAGTGTTCTCAACATGCTTTCTACTCGAAATGGATTTTCAGATGCAAGATTTCTTGTTTCCAACGGATCATCTAAAAGGATACGTAATATACAGATATAAAAGAGGGACGAAAGATACCATAGAGTCATTCAAACTCATAGATCGAAAACAAGCTGACAACGCCATGGCCAAAATAAAAAGACAAACAGACAAATAGTAGTACAGATGACACAACATAGAAAACTAAAGTCTAAGCAACACGAACCCCACCAAAAACTGGGGGTGATCTCAGGTGCTCCGGAAGGGTAAGCAGATCCTGCTCCACATATGGACACCAGTCGTGTTGCTTATGTTATTACAAATCCGGTAAATAGTCTAATTCGGTAGTTCACATTCGTGAAAAGGGAAGGGTATTGTAGTTACGACATAAGGAACAGATCCGATATCATCTGTGAAACGGTTATTCCATAACGGTCAACCAACTCGTGATGGCGTCCGTAAAATTTACGAAGGGATGATTTCAACTTCACCATTTGGAACTCTTGGTTTAATAGCTTCCTTGTGAGCAGCAATCCTCTATCAAGGAAATCATGATAGGAAATACAAGCCCGGGAATATCGTATCAATTGGGAGATATATACTCCGTATGCAGGCGCTGCTGGATTGTTGCTACATAGAAATGGAAAGTTCACAATTGGGAAGCTGAAATCATCTCTTTTGTCGTAAAATTTTGTTTTCAACCGACCCTCATTGTCAATTTCTAGATGTAAGTCAAGATATGAGGCAGACTTAACTGTATCTGTAGTATCCTTATCTCTAGTTCGATGGGATAGATTCGTTCAACATAGTCACCAAATTTTGTATTATTTAGTGAGAGAACATCATCTATATAGCGGAACGTAAAGTTAAAGGATATTGCTAACTTCTTATCTTTCTTCCTAAGAAGTTCCTGTATGAAGTCAGCCTCATAATAATAAAGAAACAAGTCGGCATGAAGAGGGGCACAATTGGTTCCCATTGGAATTCCGACAGTCTGTTGAAAAACACGTCCTCCAAACGTAACAAATATGTTGTCAATCAAGAAATTAAGCATCTTGATAATGTCAGTTTCAGTGAATTTTTTGTTTGAATCAGAGTGATTCTTTACAAAGTAGGATTTATCCCTCCCCAAGACCAGATACTTGTATCTACGTTCGCCATTCTTTTTAATGAAACTAAGTAATACCAACTCTTTCCATTTGTTTTTTAGTTTGGAATGGGGAATACTTGTGTAAAGTGTAGAAAAGTCAAATGTTTTAATACTATTGCAAGATGAGAGAGTCTTAGATTGTATGTACTCTAAAAGATCTTTGGATCGGGAGCTAGGGGTATCTGTGATCACTAGATAATTTGTCTAGGTTTTGTTTGTTTTAGCAATTGCATAATAACATTTCTTTCTATCTCGCAATGTCTTGGACAAGTTCGAAAATCAGTACCGATCAATTATTTTTAAAGAGTTAATTAAGCCCCTTGGAAATATAAAAGTGAAGTTTCTAACTATTTCAAGTTTTAAACATAAATGTTTAATGTTTTTTTCTGTTCCAGAGACAATTTTAATACATTTAGCAAATGATATTGACTTTTGTTAACTATTCATTTTCCTTGTCCTTCTTGGCTTGAAACCCTTGAAACATTAAGTCATTTGAAATTAAAAAAAAGATTTTTCTCCATAGAATTACTAATTAAACCATGCACTGATTTACAAGAAAGTAACACGTAGAACTTATTTTCTTTCTTTATAGTATCCGTATATATGATACAAGTTCCAAATCAAGTGTACCATTTGTAAATAACTCCTAAGTATACTTACTGACCAATAGGAAGAAAAAAAGGAGAAAAACTGTATATCATTCAATGCTAAATTGGTTTATACTTTAATGCATTCTTCATTTTCATCATAATTTGCAACAGTCAGATTTCAGAAATTTAAACTTATATATCATTGTTTCCTTTTGAATGATGACTGTTGAAAGTCATCTAAGTAGTAAAATAAGTTGTAAAATAACAAATCACTATAGTTATAGTAGATTATGTTCAAAAAACCAAATAACATTTTCACTTGATCTAATTGATTGTTGAGTGCTTAACGTCATATGTCAAATATATCATGCATATTAAGGATAAGAACAAATTAAACAATAAATTAATTGTAAGTTCTGCCAATTCAATGACCGGGATGAATGTCGAAAAATTCGGATAACAACTGGAAAAGTGGATAGGGCCGATAAAAAATTACGTATTGTGATTACAAAGGTACTGTGACGTAAAGAATATCTAATATATTCATCGGAAGTAATGTCACCATTCGATCAGGACTTGGCAGAGTATTTATATGTTCCGCACACCGAACGAAGGAAGCCACATACCGGGTCTCACCTCCGGCCTGCAAACTTCTGGTGACAATATTTGTATACCGAAGTCAAGTTTTAGACTGAAAACTATTTTGAAATCTCATTGTGTTCCCAACATAGAAACCATTTGGGAAGTGTGAGAGAAGGTTATGATAAATTAATAAAAAATAACATATTCTACAAAAATATCAATTTGAGTCTTCGCTGGGAAAACCCCACAGATAAACGCCAATACAACAATTTAATGAAGGTTGAGTAACGAGACTTACACAAAACTTTGGAATGAACTCAGGTGCTACTGAAGGGTACACAGTTCTTTCTTTACCTGCGGCACCCGTTGTGATGCTCATACAAGTGAAATCGATGAAAGGTTTTCGGAAATGTCACAATGGAGGAAATGAGAACGGGATTGTGGTTATGACAAAATATCGTGATTATTGGCGACACAGATATTCCATAACGGTACAACATGTACATATGCTTGGATTAAAACAAAAGATAAAGGTTCTATTATGGTTGGATAAATCAGTGTTCAATATAAAAATAAGGTAGTAAAATATCCATAGAAACCTACTATGGAGGTCGAATAGTCTGACATCTGTATTATCCGGATCAATTGGTGATGCGATGAAAGTTGTTATATTGTAAGCAATCACACGTGGATCTCCAATGATTAGTTTATAATTATCAACTCTGAAAAAAAATATTCACATACAAATTATTGTAAAAAAGTTTAAAAAAAGAAAAAATATTGTTAACTGCAACGCAAAGTGAGGTAGATTGCATGTTCCGTCAGGAAATGAACGAGGACTATTACAAGTAACTTTATATAAAAATGTAGCAAATATGTTGAAGATTGAGCCATTGGAATGAAATTATTATTCTAAATTTAAACTGCAGATTTTCATAAACCCACAGTTCACAACTTGAGTTTCTTTCATTTGAACTTCAACAAAATAATATTTACCTTAAAGCTGCAGACTTTGCTATATCGTCATCTATATTGTATACAAAATCATTTCGTCCTGAACCACTGCATTTCTTTAAATACTTCCACTGGCTTACTGAGTCTAAATGATCCGGCTTTGCTTAAACGTATAAAATCAATTTTGAATATTTGGAACACGCTGCACAAACTATTCGTACCATTTGGAATCATATAATTATTATATAACTACCGATGACAAAAAAAAATGTTCAAAAGTATAAGTATAGTTAGGGTGATTCATTCACGAAGGCGTTTGAAAAACTTAAGAAGGAATGACTTCAACTTTACCATTGAGAACCATTTGTTCAACAATTAACATTCTTGTAAAGCAAAGGAATTTCATATCGACTACAATATATTTTATCCACATGCAGACGTTGAATGTTATAATAGCTCATTAACGATACCAGGCTTATGACTTAGTGAACAGGACGCAAAATTACCCTACATAAGACTCAACATGGGCTCTCAAATTACAACAGTTAGAAGATCATTGAAAATTAAAAATTCCTGAAAAGTTGTTTCAATTTTTCATCCCTTTGCAAATATTGCCTTAATCAGATTTGGTATACATTGTTTTGTTATTTGATGGTCAGTGCTCTTTAACTTCAAAGTTGATTTTGTTTTATAAATCTGTGTATTTTCAAATATTGTCTTATCAATAAATTTTCAGTGTATGACCGTTTCAATGATAATCATTCCAGTACAGAACCTAAGAAGAAACTAAGGTTCCAACTGACTTTTGAGCAAAATTGGCCTTATATGGATTTCGATATTGCTAATTGTCCCATTGAGTCGTTTTGTGACTCGTTACTTAAACATCCAGCTTTTAAAGTTTTGGCTTTGAGCGATCCTGATGAAGGTGAACACAGTAAAGCGCTTCGGACGCATAAAATATATAACGTGTTATTTTACATTTCACTATCACTGGGTCAATACCGCTGCTGGTGGACTAATAATCCCCGAGGGTATCTGTAACTCAAAGTATCTCAGATGTTAGTGCGTCGGTACTAACATGATTTATAACATACCTTTCTTACATTTTTCCGTTGATAAATGTAGAAATTATAGAGAAACTAAGGTCCTAAATCCCTCAGGCAAAAATAACCTTAGATGTATTTTAGCTATTACTATTTGATATCTTTGGGTTACAGTTGTTTTCCATTTGTTTGATTTGTTTGAGCTTTTGATTTTGTCATTTGATAAAGTTTTGAATTTTCCTTGGAGTTCGATATTTTTGTTATTTTATCTTTTTCTCGTAAAGTTCTTAACGTGACTCGGTATTTAAACAGCCGGTTTTCAAGTGTTTGGTTTTGAGCGTTCCTTATTGAAATTAATCCAGAAAAGCGCTTCGGACACATAAAACTTATGAAGTGTTATTTTCATTTTAAATAGTACTGACTACAGGGCGGATGATACCTTCGGAGACAAAACGTCCACAAACAGTAGCACCGAGCCACTTATCAAAAGTAACAGGCTTAAATTTTAGCCAGACGCTCGTTTCATCTGCAAAACACATACCAATGACTCTATAGCTAAATATTTAAATGTGTCTTCACTTTATGTTATCTTTGGTGGTGTCATCTCTGCGACACCAGCATTAGTTTTGGAATTTAAAATATTTTTTTGTGGCTTCGAACATCACGTCACTAAAGAGACATTAATTGTCAAAAATCGCATTTGAAGAGGTACACTTTGTACCATTAATGTTATTAAAATGAATTTTTCGTAAATTTCAGTTCTCATTCGACACTCATAGTCATTTTCCAGATGTCTCCGAATGGTGCAATAATAGATAAGTATCAAGAGAACCAATTTTACTGCACCAGATGCACATTTCCATTATTTATGTCATTAAGTTATGTGATGCTTAACGTCAATAATTCTGCCAAGTCAAGTTTGGAAGAAATTTCTCAAATTATAATAAGAAATAAGAATGAATGGAAACGTAGTAAAGAGCATAATGTTATTTCAGATATAATAGTATAAATCATTATATACCAATAAAAGTAGTAGCATTTGCAATATGTCTCTTAATCATCGCTTCCGGTAAGTTTATGAAGATTAAGGCTTTAAGATACTTAAACCTTCTGTACATTATTTCTGTTGAAGTTGGTTTTAATTATTCTTTTGATTTCAGAAAAAAAACACATTAAGACGGTTTCCAATACGGTGCAACGGACAACTAAAGCAGCTTCAATGCTGCCATGTTTGCCTACCAATCACACCGATCAGGGAATCTCTATAATCACATAATGATTATATATGTACTTTCTAGTATTTATTTCATCTTTATTTTTGAAAAATCATATGGTTTTGTTTTCTTTTGTTCTTGCTGTTTTTCATGTACATTGAACGTTAACTATATACCTTGTTGATATCTGGCAATATCCAAAATTGTTGAAAACCAGTCAACTGCATGTATCATCCTAAAAAAACCAACGACAAGGTAAAAAGCATAGTGTGGGAATGAATTGAATGAATATATCGCCATAAAAAAAATTAATATGAAACTTGAACCATCCCATAAAAAGTAAGAAAATACTAAGAAGGCAATAACATTAATAAGTTGAAGAAAGACAGACAATACCATGGCAAAAAGAAAAAACGGAAAGAGAAGCAACAATGCACTAATTAGAAAGAAAAAATGATAAAAAAAACAGTTGGTGTGAAGGTAATATCAATATAATAAAAAGCTAAAAATGGTTTCTTTTGCATCAATTAAATACAAGCATTCCATCGTAAGCTTTTGTAAAAGATTCAGAATAAAATTTTTAAAGAGGCTGATTAAATTAATCACGTTATCTCACATTACTATTCCACATGCATTCTCCATTTCACATGTATTTATATAATGGATTCAAAATTGAAGACATGCAAAATGATATAAATCTGTTTTATGATTAAAATACTGCTGGAAGAGTATGAATCCCCGTTAGTGGCCAGTACGTCTGGTATAAGCATCCTTCATAATATACAATTTAATTGATGGTTATTAGTGTATACATCGTATTAAAATGTCCAATTGTTTCAGGTAAAAAGAAATCATCAATTTTGTAATTAGTGATGTACTTCTGACGTCATCAATATCATTAATGTAGATGAATTTCGTGATAACCTGATTCTTTGCATAATAAGGCAAAATTTATAACAATTTTCATTAAAATTTACAGTGGCGCCCTCAAATATTTTTGCTGAAATATTCTTTATATACCATACTCATTACTGTTAATCAAATTTCGAGGGGCAAGGGATAGCGCCAGATATGATATCGTAAAAAAGGTTCTTCGGGCCTTCGACCTTATATGTCAAAATCTTGCTATCTTCATACCAAATTTCTTACGTCCTTAGATAAAATTGATCTTAGTTTGTTTCGACTGATCCTTTAAAGCTTTTATATTTTTCTAAACATTTTGCCGATGTTAAAGTTAAAAAACCTTCACATTTGAACTGCAAACACAAACCTTTTTTGTCTTTCCCTAATAATTTAATACATCAAGCAACGTGTCCCTGTAAATCACGACCCGACTAATGAAAACGTCCAAAGCAACGCTTTTCGGAAAAAGTCCATTGTTCTGTGAGCAATTTAAAAGTAGAAAGAAGAGATAAAACTAAATTGTGAACATGAAAAGCACAAGACAATGCCATAAACAAACACTAAAATGAAACCAGAAAAGACAAATGTACGAATTGGACAACAGTATAACCAAAAATGCATAACAGTTACATTGTTTTTTATCTATAATATCGTTCACATACGCTGTAAACGTTCAAAAACGAAATGACAAGCTTCACACGTTTACCGCACAACACGCTTGTTTTCCGGCAATTGCGTGTATGAACGGAGTGCAACACGGAATTAACGCAAACGAAATGAACGAAATGAATGGAATGAACGATACACGCAAACGGAATGAATGAAAGACGAAGCGAAAATGGAAAAACGGGAACGTTGAGTGGATCAGAAGTTGTACATTCAAATAACAAGATCATTTATATCTTTCATGAACTTGAACTGTTCGCAATACTTAGGATGTTCTACCACAGGAATAGATTACTTTGTAGCTGTATTTGAGAAAACCTTTCGGAATTTGTGGTTTTTAATTTTCTTTAACTTCGTACTTTATTTGGACTTTTTATTTTTCTAAATACGAGCGTCACTGATGAGTCTTTTTTTAGACGGAAGACGTACAAAATAATAGGCCTTGTATCTTTGATAATAATAAAATAATAATAATAATTATCCACTTGATTTCCTACGAAGGTCAACTGGAATTAGTTACATTATTCATGTTATTCTTACCCATGATGTATACAACCAATTTGTCCCAAATATTTTGGACTGTAAACAAATCCAACTGATTTTGTTGCTCCTTCCCATAAATCTCCCTTGGCTCCTCTCAAAGGCATGTTGCTAGCACCATAGTCAAGATCACCACCATTCTGTATATATATATATCCTAACACCACTGAAGAGACATTAATTGTCGAAATCCGGATATGGTGTACAAAAACCTTTGCACCTTTTGTTTGGGGTATACCATCTTTTCCGCAAGTTTATTGTTTTCTGTTTAGTATTAAATTTATAATAAAGATCCATTCATTACATCGGTGATCCGTTTATTTCGCAATCGCCAATGGCAGTCAGCAGGGTTTAAGAACATTTGTTGTTCGACCTGTTAGTCAAATGCGTTTTGTTAAAATATACTTTTTCACTTTTTTTGGTCTTTTGGAAAATGTTGTTTGTGCTGTATTAAGACCCCTCTAACAAGAAATTTGTTTTGCATGCACACGTATAAAAATTGCGGTTTTTATCCAACGCAATCATAGGTTTGAACGTTGTTTTCAATTTAGACTTGTTTATATTTTTTCGTTTGGGCTTGTATTATATTTGCCTTCGAGTTTATACGATCCGTTCATCCTATTTTGACTCCTCAAAATTCAAGAGTCTATCCTCAATTGAGGTAAATTGTTTGGCTTTCCAAATACCGTTTCGATTCCTAACATCACTGAAGAGACATTAATTGTCGAAATCCGGATATGGTGTACAAAAACCTTTGCACCGTTTGTTTGCGGTATACAATCTTTTCCGCAAGTTTATTGTTTTCTGTTTAGTATTAAATTTATAATAAAGATCCATTTATTACATCGGTGATCCGTTTATTTGACAATCGCCAATGGCAGTCAGTAGGGTTTAAGAACATTTGTTTTTAAGAACCTGTTAGTCAAATGTGTTTTGTTAAAATATACTTTTTCACTTTTTTTGGTCTTTTGGAAAATGTTGTTTGTGCTGTATTTAGACCCCTCTAACAAGCAATTTGTTTTGCATGCACACGTATAAAAATTGTGGTTTTTATCCAACGCAATCATAGGTTTGAACGTTGTTTTCAATTTAGACTTGTTTATATATATATATATATATATATATATATATATATATATGTCATTCAATTTACAGTTGATGAAAGGTAAAAGTCTATTAACTTCAAAATATTGACCTGAAGGCCTTGTCGAAATATAACTTTAGTGAAAGATATATTAAGTGGTTTCGATAGACTTCATGCAACTCGTCATGATAGTAATAATAAGAGTAATTATTCATTTGCCTTCAGTCGATGGTCAAAATAAATTTAGGACAATATTCACACCCATGATGTTTTTCGCTTAAAATATATCGGGCAACAGCAGTTAGATGTTCAAATTTCATAAATCTGTTAAGAAAATACAAATCAAGGTAAAATATAAAAAACTGAGATATTGCCAAAGAGGAGTGAGACCAGTTGTGTCTACGGAATAAACGTCTCCTGCGAGGCATACAGTACCCGCCAACAAATCAGCGGAGACAGACTGTCACTATGGACACAATTGATAAATTTACAGATCAGAAGACTGTTTTAGTATTCAAAGATTTAAAACGCGGAAAAAAAAATCGTTAGGGATTGAACCACAGACACATCGTATCGGTCAGCTTATTCGTGGTGGTGACCGTAAAACTTGTGCGGTATCGATTTTAGTCATTTTTCTTCATTACTCTGTTATTTGTATTAAGAGCACACCCCTGTCAATGAAGTCCTTAAAGTGTGATCATGCACGAGCGTCATATATTAATTGACATATGTTAACACAACACAAATCAGAGGGAACACTACTACTGACAAATTGGAAAAAGGCAGAGGATACCAAGAAAACATTGGAAGTTGACAACACGAAAACAAGTCCGACTGATTTTATTTCTTCTTCCCACAATTGTGGCACCAAAGTCAACATCACCACCATTCTGTACAGATATATTATTTACTATTATTCACTGTACATAAACATCCAAAATATTAAATACAAAAATTTATATAGAATAAAGATCCTCACTTTTATTCCATGTTATGTTTCATTACTGTACTCATACATTTGTAATACTTTAATTTTTTATTATAAATTCAAATTTACAAGATCTAGATGTGCTATTTTCCAATGCGCTTTGTCATTTACAGCAGCATGAGGAGGAGGATATTTTCACCTTTTTGAACTACCTCATATCCCTTTCGTGTTTTACGTTTTTTTATACTTAAAAAGTAAAATAACAAAAATACCGAACTCCAAGGAAAATTCAAAACGGAAATTGTCTTATCAAATGGCAAAATTAAAAGCTCAAACACATCAAACGAAAGGAAAAAACCTGTGATATTCCTGACTTGGTACAGGCATGTCCTTATGTAGAAAAGCTATACCAGTAGTTTTTTCCGGTTGTTCATTAGTGGTCTATTAATGTTTATCTCTTTCTCATAGCTTCTTCAGGATAGATATACTTTCTTTGATAATTCAATAAACGTTTTTATTTTTTTGAAACGTAAACTTAAAAAATATGTAGATATATATTATATAAAACGTTTGCCTTTGGGTGGTTTTGAAGGTCAAACACAGACACATTAGCCATGCGTACTGAATGAAATATTTTTACATACATCAGATAGGAAGATAAAGACCATGTTATCCATGTAGTCATTTCTTTCCAATGCATCGACAACCTTCCCAATTCCAAAATCTAGTGAAGATATCATTCCTAATAAAAACAAATAGATAAAAATAATTGCTCATAAGATTGGCCTTATGAATAATCGTTATCGACTTAATATTTGAAACTCCTGTTAATGCAAACCTAAAACTACAGATGTAATAAATAATTCTACCATTTTTAGAAGAAATTCTCATATTTTTTTTTTACAATTTTTTACGCAGAATATCATTCAAAGTATTTAAAACTTCCAATTTTTTTGGGGTTGCAGGTTAAGTTCATACATATGACATTGTCCGATTATATACCTTTCATAATTCTATGCATATCATAGGAACATTTCGTTATTTTACTTTAAGCTAGAAATTAAAAACGAATCGACTAACAGTCGTAAATAACATGAATAAGACACGAAAATGAAAATAAATATTTATAAATTTGGTGCGTCCGAAGCGGGTTTTCGGATTTATCTTCATCAAGAACTCTCAACCCACATATCTGAGAGCAAAAGATGTAAAAATACTAGAAAACTTGAGGAGCTATTTAACCAAGTGGACCTAAACAGAAAACCTAATTCCACGTAAAGTCTACTTTGCCAGAAAATATGCTATAATTTTACACTAAGTCTTGTTATCTACTTATATAATTAAAAACAAAAAAGGCATAGAAAATGGTACGGCTACAGTATACGCATGTAACACATGTAACAAATCATATCATTTAAATACCATAATAGGTTTATATATAAAAATAACAAGATACACGTTAATTGCAGGATTAATATAAAGCATACGTTCCACTATAAAGGATATATCCCAAAAAACACATTGCTCTTTAGAAAAAAAAAGAAACTCAATTTTTAAACATAATGTAAGGTTTTATAAACTATAGAGAAGAATCTAAATATAAAAAGGTTAACATTAATTAGCAAATATTCATGTTCCTATTATTGTGATTCTCTTCATATGTAACACTTACCCAAGAATGTTTGTCTATTCTCATCTTTGACATTAGGGTACATGTCCTTAAATTTTTTTGGGACCTTGAAAGAAAAAATATCAAATATGAACACAGTAAATTAAAACATACGATTGCAATATTGTCTTTTTGCTATTTTTTTTATCCCACTAAACCCTTGCTTTTAAAAAAGGAATTCCAAGTTAATTACATCTATTTTAAGGACATATAAAACTGTTTAGTCCCTTACTTTGACTAGAATAGAAAAAAACGGTAAAAAAGCATCAATATATATAAGCATGTTGGCGGTTATGATTCACTTAACCAACAAAATTAAATTTAGATAAGTTGACATTTGTAACAATAGACCACATTTAACAGTAAATAAAAGAAACCCTGTACCAGTTTAATCCATGCGTGACTTCGTAGGACCTTTTGTACATGAATGTGTTTGATAAGTGATTTGAATCATCTTAAACAGAAAATTATTCCTGGTTAGAGTATAGAGGAAACTAGCAATTTGACTTTTACCTGAAGTGGGAAATGAGGAGTCGTATAAGAAATTTGTAAGAACAAGGGAGATGTCTTTGGGTCGTTATTTCCTATTATTTCAACAGCTCTGTCTGTGAACAAATCCTGTAAAAATATTTTTAAGCGTGATATTAGTCTATCTTTATGAATAACACAAACTTATGTTTGTCAATTTTGTCTTTGTTTATTATTATGTGAGAGAATGATCATATATTTGCACTGCAGCTTGATAATGTCGAGTTGAAACATGTAATCATTTTTTTTTTTACATCTATCGTAGAGACACTTGTTTGCCAATAATTTGAACTTTTACAATATTCATTGTACAAGGCAAAGTTTTTTGGTCTTAATGATCTCAGGGGATGGCTTTTATTATACATTATACCTCAAGCAATTGTATGCTGCGACTCAGGTCAAGACACAGTATTGGTTTTACATTTTTAATACCTAGAATTATATTTATTTTCTACAAAAGTTGATCCCCTTGTTACGTACATCCTTGATTCACCAGAATGACAAAATAAATACTGTGTATAAAAATATGTCATGAAATAATTTGATACAACTTGTTATATTAGTACTGTTGAGAATGATGTTATACACATCATGGAAAATGAATAAACACTATAGCATATGGTTGGTATATACACTTATATTTCATTGAAAAGCTTATGTTGACAACTACATGCTTTTCACATTATTTTCCCGGGTTGATGCATTATTGATGTATATTCCTCATCTTTTTTTTCATGTGATGATATTTTCAATGAACACTTGCATTTTGTAGCATGTCCACCTATTTAATTGATCATGGTAAATTGGAAGTTTGATTTTTTTTGACTAACGTGATACCGTATTATATGACCCTTCTGGTGGAAAATAAATGTCTTCATTTCTCCAAAAGTCGTAGTCACCACCTAAAATATAAAGGCAATAACAGTTTATAATAAAATAAAGTCTGGAAGAAAGTGATAGACAGTGATCGTTTAAAACAGAATATAGTCATATAATGATGTGTCTTAATTTATACAAGTTTACAAAAGTCAAAAGTCAAAAGTCAAAACAAATACCTAGTTTACAAAGCTGGCGTTTTATAAATATGAAAGTAGTTCTTTTTACGTATCATTGAGTTTTTGTCTTTTTTTCTTTAAGCTTGTGACATACTCTATGGATATATGAATACAATTTACAACCATGATGAGCTTTTTGTTACTCATCTTTAGCTTTTAATGTTGTTTTTTTGTGTTGAAAAATGTTGGTTTTTTTTTTTGGTCTATTGTCTTTTTTTTTGCCATAGCTATGTTAGTTTGTCTTCGACTTATGAGTTTGAATATCCTTTTTGTATGTTTCGCCTCTTTTTAACGTAAATTTATTTGTATAATATCTGTCTTTTTGTTTTTTCGTTGTTTTATTTTCTACTCTTTAGCTATTCTATTAACATATACTAGTAGGTAAAAATAATTTGCAGTAAATAAAGCAACAAACCAAATGGAACGCATAATATATAAATTTTTAAGAAACCTTTGTATTCATTCTCATTTCAGAATTGTTATGACATGTTCTGCATTTTGAAATCATGTGTATCCTTTCAGTTTTTAATTTACTATTTATTGATATATGTAAATAAATGAACTAAGAACGATTCCACAAATGAATTAAAGGAAAACACTATCTAATATGTTATTATATTCTTTTAAGTGTTAAATATCTTATTTATTTAAGTAACAAATCATTGATTTATAAGAGTGTTGAATTCATTTACCAACTAATCTTGAATAATAATCAGAAGTTGCTTTTAGCACACCAAGAAAAGAATCATATCCTCGATGTGTCGGTATTACATTTTCACGGCAGTGTCCAAGATGCCATCTATAAAAACATGATTAATAGTTTTTCATAATGCTCTATATTACCAAACAAAACTACTTACATGATTTGATCAAAATACTTATGAATATGTGATAGTTTGGCATATTTCCTAACGCTTAAATTTTACTTGTTGGTCTTTTATATCTTTTAAACATGTATATGTTCTATATGGTTTTTTTCGTGCTTTGTAGATGTGAATTTAAGCCTGATTTCTAATAAGGTTCGGGATTGGTTTTTGTTCTCTTTCAATACTGTGTTTTTTCTTGTTTTTGTTTGTTTCAAAGTTTTAAATTTTTTATGGATTGTCATACAAGTATGTAGCATGGTGTCAAACACCTGGGTGTGTCTATTATTTATTCGTGCAAAATGCCGACATCAGGGCAGAAAGGTAACAGTCATACAAATATGAAGTATGGTGCAAAAAAAAGCATGATTTGTCCCATAATATGTCCGTGAAAAGTGTCTGTATCAAAGTAGGAAAATGACAGTCAAATAAATATGAAGTATGGTGCCATACCTGGTTTGTTCTGTAAAAACCCTATGAAAAGTGCCGGCATCAAGGCAGCGATCAATTTCACATTAAACCTTACAAGAATAGATACTCTTAAAGTCAGTTGAAACTTCAAATTAAAAAAAGGTTGAATATGCTTTATTTACCTGAATGGCTAAGTTTTACTTTAAAAAAGTGAACGTGAACATTCTTGTAAAAGAAAATCTCTTATATTATCAAAATCTTTATTCATGTACTACTATTGAATTATTGCCTTCCCGTACACTAATTTCCCGATATTTTCCCGTATGCAGTGACCTTAACTACGTGATGTCTGGTTAGAAATCCGACCGACGCACAGCTCAAATGCGAGGGGAAAACCGTGATGAAAGAATGTAAACAAACGTGCACTGGAAGGTAAATAGTTATAACTGATTCTTAAAGAACAAATAAAATACAACAAATCATTTAACAAATGTTAAGGAAAAGTTAAATCAACAAAGGGAACGCATGGAAAATATAAAAAAACCAACTTCGTGGCTCTACCAATTCACTTATTTGTCATGTGCTACACGTGCTCTGTGTTGATTGTTTATCAATGTCACGATCCGGTAAACTTCGGCATCTTACTCGAAAAGTAATAAGCTTGCAATCAACAATCATTGAATGAAATATTGTCTGTCGACAATGCGTTATAGATTCTTAATACTTATAAAAAAAAACCCGTCCATACATGACTTAGTTTAGTATACATGCATGCATTGGTTCAATAATTTCAATAGCATTACGATGACAAGAACCTCGTTTCATATCACTTTAAGTCATGCACATTTCAGTATAAAGAGGGACGAAAGATACCAGAGGGACAGTCAAACTCATAGATCGAAAACAAACTGACAACGCCATGGCCAAAAATAAAAAGACAAACAGACAAATAATAGTACAGATGACACAACATAGAAAACCAAAGACTAAGCAACACGAACCCCACCAAAAACTGGGGGTGATCTCAGGTGCTCCGGAAGGGTAAGCAGATCCTGCTCCACATGTGGCACCCGTCGTGTTGCTTATGTTATTACAAATCCGGTAAATAGTCTAATTCGGTAAGTCACATTCGTGAAAAGGGAGGGTATTGTAGTTACGACACAAGGAACATATCCGATATCATCTGTGAAACGGTTATTCCATAACGGTCAACCAACTCGTGATGGCGTCCGTAAAATTTACGATGGGATGACTTCAACTTCACCATTTGGAACTCTTGGTTAAATAGCTTCCTTGTGAGCAGCAATATATCTTACGATCAATTTTTGTCGTAAGATTTTTTGTGAAAAGAGCTCCATCAAACAAGTGTTAACTTGGTTGCTATTACACTTGGCCGAAGAACTTGGCAATAAATACAAATGGAAAGTATATTGAATGAGGTCAGAATTCCTATGCATTCTTAAAATGATACCGTTGCAGAATTTACTGATTTCCCTCTTCATAAACAAGAGTGCATCTAAAATAGAGCTTATGAGGTTTATGAGGTTGATACCACGAAAATATTCGATAAATATAAATCCAAGGAAAAGTTCGATTTCATTCTTATACTAGAAAAAAAAAGGAGATGTGGTATGATTGCAAATGAGACAACTATTCATCAAAGTTCAAATGAAGTGGATGTAAGCAATTATAGGCAACCTTACGGCCTTCAACAATGAGAAAAACCCGTACCGTATAGTCGGACATAAAAGGCCCCGACATGAAAAATATGAAACAATTCAATTGAGAAAACTAACGGCCAAATTTATTATAAAATAATTCACGAAAAACAAATATGACAGACATGAACCAACGACAACCACTGAACTACAGGTTCCTCAGCGCTCACTCTCCACTAACCTGGGACAGTGGTGTAACAGTACAACATACGAACAAACTTTAAAAATCAATTGAAAAGGGCTTAACTCATCAGATGGATACAGAGCAGAAAAAATTCTAACAAAATCACAGAACGGACGTGGCAGGGTATTTATACATCCCTCACAACAAATAAGACACAAGGTACAGATCTTGGGTGTACTCGCAGTTACTGACAGCTAATTCAAAGTGAAATAAAAATTAATGCATACCATCCAGCTCCAGTTAGTTGATGTCTATGTCATGTATTTCAAACAAAATAATGACCTACTATAATATGAGTCACTGATTTAAAATTAGGTCTAACTTTGACATGAAAACTTCTATCCTAAATAAATTTTATAAATAAATAGTTCAAAACATAGTTTTGTAGGTCAATGAATTATAGTTCTGTTTCTAACAGCAAGTTAGTTTGTAATTGTAATTTGGATGTTTTTTTCTAAAGCAATTACTAATCTGCTAATATTAAAGGGAAATAATTTACATTACTGTAAAATCAGCAAAATTTGGTTCTGTCAAATATCAACTTCCTTCATTTTATAAGTAATTTGTTTGTAACATTATTTCCATGATTATTAAACTATTACCCTCTGTTCTTAAAGAACACTGAAATTTATTTTTAAGATGATGTTTTAATTTTGAAAAAAAACAGTTAAAAACATATTACGGAACACATTCAAAGTTCTATAAATCATACAGATTCCTCTGTAAATTAAGAAGGTATCATCGGTGAGTCCAGTAGTCAGCAACTCTGTGTTGACATGAATTTTCATTGATATGGTCAAAATTATAGATTAACTGTTTGGCAAACTTTGAATTGTTCAAAGTACTAATGATTTTCTACCACCAAGGATTAGACTACTTATAAGCAAGTTTTGGCAAAACCTTTTGGAATTTTGTGTCCTCAATGCTCTTCAACTTCATACTAATTTGGCATTTCAATTTTTTTTTATTCGAGTCGTATTGATGAATCATTTGTAGGCAAAATCATAAGCCTGGTATCTTTGATTAAATTTTTAATATACAATAACTCAATAAAAATTATTTCCCTTTAATGCCAGCAGATCAGTAATTCTTATAAATAATATTATCCAAATCACAATTACACAATAACTTCCTCTTAGAAAACAAAGCTATAAATTATCGACCTACAAAACAATGTTTTGAACTATTTATTTATAAAATTTATTTAGGATAGAAGTTTTCATGTCAAAGTTAAGACCTTTATGAACCAGTGACTCATATTATAGTTAGTCATTATTTTGTTTGAAATTCATGACAAAGACAATAACTAACTTCAGTTGGATGGTAAATATTACATTTTATTTCATTGCACTCAATTCATACTAACAACCTTCACTGGAGCAATTTGTTAAAATATTTTACCAGTTGATCAGTTTGTTGGAGAAGAATTCAAACTGCAATTTGGTAAACTGTTTTAGCCATTGCTATTGTGATACCCCAAAGCCTACTGAATAAGCACAGTAATCAGGTATTGAAAAGAGAAAGTGTTCATGAAAAAATACTTACACTTGATAAATTAATAGAGAAATGGTTTGAAACAATTTTTGTTTTTGTAAAATGAGTAAAAATAAAAACATAATAAGACATAATGTTGTTATTTACTTACTTCCCTGTTAAATGAGTGGTATATCCTATTTTCTTCAGGAGTTCTGGAAGTATGGTTATGTTTGTTGGTAAAACCTTTGGTTGGTGATGTTCAACAACAAGCCACTGTAATAGGTATAGATCAAAGGTAAGGAGAATTTTTTGTAAAACATATACATTATTTCCTAAGCATTTATTTATTTACCCGGCTCGAAATGTCATAATCAACAAATACCCTGCAAAACGTTTTATGCAGAAAATATAAATTACTTCATGTTAAAAGGGTTGGTTGAGAAAAAAATTGTACGACCGAATGGTTTATTTCAGTTTTCCCAATTGTAAACATTCAATTACTATTGAGCAAACTTCCAGGCTCTTGCAATGATCTATAAAGTTGCTGTTTACCAGGAAGATATAAAACCAAGAATTCCAAATGGGATGTTGAAATCATCCCTTCGAAAACTTTACGGACGCCATCACGAGTTGGTTGACCGTCATAGAATATCTGTTTCACAGAGGAAGACGTTTCCTAGAATGTGAAATCAACGATTTAGACTTATCACTGAGTTGGGGAGCAGGATCTGCTTACCCTTCCGGAGTACTTGGGATCACCCTCTGTTTTGGTGGGTTTGAGTTGCTCAGTGTTCTATGTTGTGTTTTGTGTACTGTTGTTTGTCTTTTGGTCGTTTGACTGTTTTGCCATGGAGTTATCAGTTTGTCATCGACTGTGGGATTGAATGTCCCTTTGTTATAATGAGATTATTATTGCATATAAAAAAGAAAATCTTAAAACAAAAGATTTATAATACGCAACATTAGTATACCTTTGTTCAAAACTCGTAAATTCATTTTGAATATAATGATAGTGTAACCTTTTGAAAAAAAAAAGAGTAACATGATTTCCAAATGGACCGAGAATAAGTGCGTTGACAAGATACATGTCTCCAGCTATGTATGCATCACCTATGATGACAATTTAAACTTATACAAATGTAAAGAAAAGTAGAAATCTCTAAAGTACCCATTATAAAAAAAAAAACGCAAAATATATGAATGTTGTATGGCATTAAAAGAGTAGCAATACGAATATCACTCGAATTTTAATTGAAAATTTATGAATAAGGAATTATCAATTAAATGTGACTATATCATCTTAATAACAAACCCGTCATTATTTTCTTTTTGTTAAAAAGGCGGCATATAGATTTAGGTTAAAATCTTCTCTCACTGGAATAAAAAGGGTCACAAGGTGCAAAATGCTAATAATTCGGATAAGAAAGTTTCCTCCATAAAATAACGATTCCATACACAAATGGTTCACTTATTTTCAAACACAACAATAAGAATATCATTGTATGGGAAAATATGGCCAACAGATGAAATATGACTAAATTGCTTTAATTTTTAAAATTTTAAGATGTCAAATTCCTGTTTTTATAACAGAACCGATGTAATAGTACAATTATTTCGTAGTGTTGGAGATGGGGCTGGTTGACTTAAGAACTCATTCGAAAGACATAACCTAATTTCAATTAGTTAAACAGTCGTATCTCAAGGAAACAAAACACCCCGCTAATAGTTTGCTTCTATAAACTTAGTTTTCTGTCTTATAATTCGTTAAAAAGAAAAAAAATCTTTTAAATGTGTAATTTTTGATTTTCTGTGTATTTTCTACCGTTTGTAATCATAAGGGCCGGTAACAGTAATACTTTTGACAAGGCGATTCTTTTGTAGACGAAACACGCGTCAGGCGTACAAAATTATAAGCCTGGTATCTTAAAGCACGTGAAATTGTTGACAAGTTAAGTTGGCAATTACCCATCATTAAACTTCAAATATTACTCCTAAAAAAATTGGAATGTGAAAAATTTGTACATTTATTTTAGGGAATTTAATAACTAGGTACTGCATTTTTATTCCCTTACAAATATCATCGATTTTTTTTAAAAGGAAAAATGTTTATATTTTTAAGTTACAAACTTGGTTCAGCTATAAATAATTTAACATTTGATTATATTCTGTTCATTTTGTATGACAAAGTTAGCAAAATAATAATACAATATGTGCTTTTATCATCTTGTATCGATGCATTAGTGAATTTTAATCCCTAGTAGCTTATCTTGGAAGAGTATTGTCGAATTATTGGGAATACTTTTAAAACTTAATCAGTCTAAGTTCGACTGTAGAGTAGCTCCTTATCTACTACGCACTTATAATCTTGCACATGCTATGTTTGTAGATGTTAAGGGTCTTTTTGTTATTTGTTGTATGCCTATATCTAATGAGTCAAGCCCTGTACATCTGATTTTTGCAGTTTATTATTATTTTGAGTTGGTTTACCACTCTCTCATGTTAGGGGAGAGTTTAGTTGGTTTACCACTGTCCATGTCAGGGGTAGAGTTTACTTCGTTTACCACGGTCTCTGATTAGAGGAGAGTTGTGTTGGTTTGCCACTGTCTCATGTCAGGGGAGAGTTTAGTTCGTTTACCACTGTCTCAAGTTAGAGGAGCGTTGAGTAGATTTACCACTGTCTCATATCAGGGGAGAGTTTAGTTCGTTTACCACTGTCTCAGGTTAGAGAAGAGTTGAGTTGGTTTACCACTGTCCATGACAAGGGTAGAGTTTAGTTCGTTTACCACTGTCTCTGGTTAGAGGAGAGTTGAGTTGGTTTGCCACTGTATCATGTCAGGGGAGAGTTTAGTTCGTTTACCACTGTCTCAGGTTAGGAAGCGTTGAGTTGGTTAACCACTGTCTCATGTCAGGGGAGAGTTGAGTTGGTTTACCACTGTCTCAGGTAAGAGGGAGAGTTGAGTTGGTTTAACACTGTCTCAGGTTAAGGGAGAGTTGAGTTGGTTTACCACTGTCTCAGGTTAGAGGAGAATTGAGTTGGTTTACCACTGTCCCATGATAGAGGAGAGTTGAGTTGGTTTACCACTGTCTCAGGTTAAGGGAGAGTTTAGTTGGTTTACCACTGTCTCAGGTTAGAGAAGAGTTGAACTGGCTTACCACTGTCGTATGTCAGGGGAGAGTTTAATTCGATTACCACTGTCTCATATGAGGGGAGAGTTGAGTTGGTTTACCACTGTCTCAGGTTAAAGGAGAGTTGAGTTGGTTTATCACTGTCTCAGGTTGAGGGAGAGTTGAGTTGGTTTACCAGTGTTTCAGGTTTGGGGAGAGTTGAGTTAGTTTACCACTGTCTCGGGTTTAGGGAGTGTTGAGTTGGTTTACCACTGTCCCAGGTTAAGGGAGAGTTGAGTTGGTTTACCACTGTCTCAGTTTAGAGGAGAGTAGAGTTGGTTTACCACTGTCTCAGGTTGGGGAGAGTTGAGTTGGTTCATCACTATTTCAGGTTGAGGGAGAGTTGAGTTAGTTTACCTCTGTCTCATGTTAAGGGAGAGTTGAGTTGGTTTACCACTGTCTCAGGTTAATGGAGAGTTGAGTTGGTTTACCACTGTCTCAGGTTGTGGGAGAGTTGAGTTGGTTTACCACTGTCTCAAGTTAGGGGAGAGTGTATTTGGTTTACCACTGTCTCAGGTTAGAGGAGAGTTGAGTTGGTTAACCACTGTCCATGTCAGGGGTAGAGTGTAGTTGGTTTACCACTGTCTCAGGTTAGATGAGAGTTGAGTTGGTTTACCACTGTCTCAGGTTGGGGGAGAGTTGAGTTGGTTTACCACTTTTTCAGGTTGGGGGAGAGTTCAATTAGTTTACAACTGTCTCAAGTTAAGGGAGAGTTGAGTTGGTTTACCATTGTCTCAGGTTAAGGGAGAGTTTAGTTGGTTTACCACTGTCTCAGGTTAGAGGAGAGTTGAGTTGGTTTACCACTGTCTCAGGTTGGGGGAGAGTTGAGTTGGTTTACCACTTTTTCAGGTTGGGGGAGAGTTGAGTTAGTTTACAACTGTCTCAGGTTAAGGGAGAGTTGAGTTGGTTTACCACTGTCTCAGGTTAAGGGAGAGTTTAGTTGGTTTACCACTGTCTCAGGTTAGGGGAGATTTGAGTAAGTTTACCATTCTCCCATGTTAGAGGAGAGTTTAGTTGGTTTACCACTGTCTCAGGTTAGAGGTGAGTTGAGTTGGTTTACCACTGTCTCAGGCTTGGGATAGTTGAGTTGGTTTACCACTGTCTCAGGTTTGGGGAGAGTTTAGTTCGTTTACCACTGTCTTAGGATAGAGGAGAGTTGAGTTGGTTTACCACTGTCCATGTCAGGGATAGAGTTAGTTCGTTTACCACTGTCTCTGGTTAGAGGAGAGTTGAGTTGATTTGCCACTGTCTTATGTCAGGGGAGAGTTTAGTTCGTTTACCACTGTCTCATGTTAGTGGAGAGTTGAGTTGTGTTACCATTGTCTCAGGTTAAGGGACAGTTGATTTGGTATACCACTGTCTCAGTTTAAAGGAGAGTTGAGTTGGTTTACCACTGTCTGAGGTTGGGGATAGTTGAATTGGATTACCACTGTCTCAGGTTTGGGGAGAGTTTGGTTCGTTTACCACTGTCTCAGGTTAGAGGAGAGTTGAGTTGGTTTACCACTGTCCATGTCAGGGGTAGAGTTTAGTTCGTTTACCACGGTCTCTGATTAGAGGAGAGTTGTGTTGGTTTGCCACTGTCTCATGTCAGGGGAGAGTTTAGTTCGTTTACCACTGTCTCAGGTTAGAGGAGCGTTGAGTAGATTTACCACTGTCTCATGTCAGGGGAGAATTTAGTTCGTTTACCACTGTCCCAGGTTAGAGAAGAGTTGAGTTGGTTTACCACTGTACATGTCAGGGGTAGAGTTTAGTTCGTTTACCACTGTCTCTGGTTAGAGGAGAGTTGAGTTGGTTTGTCACTGTCTCATGTCAGGGGAGAGTTTAGTTCGTTTACCACTGTCTCAGGTTAGAGGAGAGTTGAGTTGGTTAACCACTGTCTCATGTCAGGGGAGAGTTGAGTTGGTTTACCACTGTCTCAGGTTAATTGAGAGTTGAGTTGGTTTACACTGTCTCTGGTTAGAGGAGAGTTGAGTTGGTTTACCACTGTCTCAGGTTGGGGGAGAGTTGATTAGTTTACCACTCTCCCATGTTAGAGGAGATTTGAGTTGGCTTACCACTGTCTCATGTTAAGGGATAGTTGTGTTGGTTTACCACTGTCTCAGGTTAGGGGAGAGATGAGCGCCCACGCATGTTAAACTGTTTAATGTAAGGGGGAAAAACTAGTAGGATTACAAATGTACCACTGTCTCATGTCAGGGTATTATTTAGTTCATTTACCATGTTGAGTTGGTTTACCACTGTCTCAGGTTTGGGGAGAGTTGAGTTAGTTTACCACTCTCCCATGTTAGAGGAGAGTTGAGTTTGTTTACCACTGTCTCAGGTTGGGGGAGAGTTGAGTTTGTTTACCACTCTCTCATGTTAGAGGATAGTTGAGTTGGGTTACCACTGTCTCAGGTTAAGGGACAGTTGAGTTTTAAGATAAAAAAAAAAAAAGGGACAGTTGAGTTGGTATACCACTGTCTCAGGTTAGAAGAGAGTTGAGTTGGTTTACCACTGTCTCAGGTTAGGGGAGAGTTGAGTTGGTTTACCACTGTCTCAAGTTGGGGAGAGTGTAGTTGGTTTACCACTGTCTCAGGTTAGAGGAGATTTGAGTTGGTTTACCACTGTCCATGTCAGGGGTAGAGTTTAGTTCGTTACCACTGTCTCTGGTTAGAGGAGAGTTGAGTTGGTTTGCCACTGTCTCATGTCAGGGGAGAGTTTAGTTCGTTTAAGGTTAGGGGATAGTTGTGTTGGTTTACCACTGTCTCAGGTTAGAAGAGAGTTGAGTTAGTTTACCACTGTCTCTTGTTAGTGGAGGGTTTTGTTGGTATACCACTGTCTGAAGTTAGAGGAGAGTTGAGTTGATTTACCACTGTCTCAGTTTAGGGTAGAGTTTAGTTGGTTTACCTATGTCTCAGGTAAGGGGAGAGTTGAGTTGGTTTACCACTGTCTCAGGTTAGGGAAGAATTGAGCGTCCACGCATGTTAAACCCAGCCAGTTTCTTCATGTGCCTGTCCATGGCCATGTGAATAGTATTTTATCCACTGTTTTTGATTGGTTTCTGTCAGCCATGTTTGTTTTTCGTTTTCTGTTGTTGTACAAATCAGGCCATCGGTTCTCTCTTAAATTATTTTTTTCATACGGGAACCTTTTAAAGCATAACTATACTATATATGTTAAGCTAATTGTCAAAGGATGCACGGAGACCTGCAGTTGTTCCCATTTTTATTATTTTGTCTTTATTGGATAGTTGTCTCATTGGCATTCATACCATTTTCATACATGTGATAATAATGTTTACAGATGCATTTTCGCAGAAAATATAATTCTCTTACCGGATAATATACATTATCAATGACCTCTTGTACCAAAAATAAATAAATCAGGAGACGAAAAGTCAAAATTTTCATCAAATTCCAACCAAATAAAACCCCGATTGTATATTTTGGATAAAATCGTAGCTCAACTCACATAATTATGTTAGTTGCGGATCAATGGCGACTTAGTTTACTAAGTTGATAATACTCTCGAGAACTAGATACATGGAAACATATATCAAAAAGTATTTTTCCCGTATCTTCTAATTTTTTTTTAAATATGGGCATAATAGTAGTTGGCATTAAATGGGAATTTGTGGAACCCCCCTGTTATACTTAAATTGCTAAGTTTTACTATGAAAAAAACCTGTACGTAGACTTTCTTTTAAAACAACATCCTTTATTTTATCAAAATTTTCAGAAATGTACTGATATTGCATTATTATCCTCCCGTTCCCTAACTACCCGACAGCTTGTCCGTGTGCAGTGACCCTAACCATTACATACTCGTTAGAAATTCTGCAGTTGCATTTGTCAATTATACGTTATGGATTTGTAATAAAAGTTAATCAAAGCATCGTTGATGTTGTGATCCAGCCATATTTATAGCTAGTCTGATATTCTTTCTGACCATACTTTTTTCAATATTTTTTTCTCTTTTCATTTCCAATCTTACTGTAAAATTTCTATGTTATTGTCCAAAGGTAGGAAATTTCCCAATATTAATGCAAATATTGATATATATATATAGATATTTCATTTTTAGACTCTGTCAGATTTTTTTTTAAGAATGGAAAGGGAGATCTTCAAATAAGTAATATGTTTTTTTTTATATGCCATTAATAATAACTGACTTAATAATTTCCAGAAAGAGGCCTTAGAAATGCACTATCTCAACAACAAAAATTAAGAAAATAATAACTATTTGTTATCTAAATTGTTGTTCATTCTTCATTAAGAAAAAATACATTTCTTGTATTCCAATTTTAATGTACAAATACCAAATGATGAGATATTTCCAATTACTGTTAAATAGCAATATAATGGGATATAAATGGTAGAACAAACAAATAAATTTTATTGCAGAAAATGCTCAGGTAAGAGTTATGCAATTTTGTATATTATTTCAATCAAATTTCTGATATTTCTGATAATTGTAACTACATAATTAGAACTTGATTATTGACTTATGTCAGATGATAATGACAATGATTTTACAAGTGAAATAAAATTTGCTTGCATTTTTTATACATATTTTTTAATTTTTTGTCTTTTTTTGGAAAAAAAACCCACATCTGATTAATCATTCAGCTAGCTAGCAAAATTAACAGAATATTTTAGTGAAGTGTAGATTAAAATAAATAATACATTTGTAGGTTTTCTATTGAGGTCAAGAATTTGTGTATTCAGTTAAGTGTGTAATAAATTGTGTCTATTTAATTATGTAACAGGTCATGAGATATTAACTGTGGTGAATTAAGGCTGAGGTCGTTTCCATTTAATACTTACACCTTTGATTGTAATTATTTGAAAATCATGACAGTTGATAATCATACTGACTCTTACTTGCCTATGGAAAGAATTGGAGTAATACCATTTCAAAAAAGTGTGGGAATCAACTTAGATATATTGATACACACGTTGACCTAGATTTCATTGAACAACAACTTACACAAGCATAAGATACTAATATAATACTTTCAAAATTCTTATCAACTGATTCAATTGATGTACAAATACTTTTTCAAATTAATTCATATATAGTAAATCATTATAAATTTTGAATAACAAAGGAACTATATGCAAGTGTATATCTAAAATAAAAGGGTTGTTCGACAAATCTTTTCTTAATTTAAGGGCAAATAACATGTCAAAAGTTGGCAGTTGATGATTAAAATGGCGTAGAAAGTTTCTGCAAGTCATTAAAACACATAATTAGTTTCATGGTATGTCTTCATCTTGTTATTCTGCACCATCTCCAAAACCAGAGTGATCGCATAGATCCAGCATGGCTGAATCAAAAATAAATGTGCACATTGGACTTAGTTAGGTATATAAAGATGCAATATTGGTTCAATAATTGCCTTAACATTGTAATCACCAGACACTTGTTTAATTTGCATTTAAGTAAGCAACAAAGATCAATGTTTAACAATTTACAAGTACCTGTAATCCAGTTCTGAAAGGATATTTGCCTGTAAGAATTGCAGCACGTGACCTGCAAATATATTCCATCCTTATCACAATTACTATATCAATTATACCTTAATAATATAATCAATGTAAAAATAAGATGTTAACTTTTAAAAATTTAAAAAAAAGTGCTCAATAAAATACTTTGCCTACATGATAGAAGATATTCACTCTGTAAAGTCTAGAATCAAGGGCTGGGATGCTTGTCTAGCTGGAGTGCGGCCAGAATACTGGGGTTTTGTAAGTTAAAATGCCTTACTACGTAATATTGGCTTGTGAACTAGCACGTTACAAATCAGACTGTTTATAAAAATAAGAAGATATGGTATAATTGCCAATGCGACAATTCTCCACCAGAGACCAACAGGCATAGAAGTAAACAACTATGGGTCACCGTAAAGCCTTCAACAATGAGCAAAACTCAATCCGCATACTAGTAGTCAGCTATAAAAGGCCCCGAAATGACAAATCAGCAACAAACGACAACCACTGAAATACAGGCTCCTAACTTGGGACAGTCATATACAGAATTGGCGGGGTTAAACATGTTAGAGGGCGCCAAACCCTCCCCTAACCTGGGACAGCGGTGTAACAGTACAACATATGAACAAACTATAAAAATCAGTTGATAAGAGCTTAACTCATCAGATCACAAAAACACAGACAGGACGTGGCAGGGTATTTATACGTCCCTACAACAAAAAAGACACCAAGTACAAATCTGAGAATACTCGCAGTTACTGACAGCTAGCTCAAAGCCAATGACAACTAATAAAACAATTCATGTATCTAAGACTAAAGTATCAATTAGCACACATCCAACATCCAATGAATTTAGTGTAAAGACGCCAGGATCCTGTAGTTAAGTGGTTGTCGTTGGTTCGTGTCTCTAATCTTTGTTTTTCGTTAATTGCTTTGTTATGAATTATGCCGTTAGTTTTCTCCATTGAATTGTTTCATATTTTTCATGTCGGGGTCTTTTATAGCCGACTATACGGTATGGGTTTTTCTCATTGTTGAAGGCCGTACGGTTGCCTATAATTACTTACATCAACTTTATATGAACTCTGGTGGATAGTTGTCTCATTGGCAATCATACCTCATCTCCTTATTTTTATATTAACAGTCAGGGAAAGACATAACCTTGTGCAATTCCAAAATACAGGTATCGACAGATTTTAGAACCGTGAATATTCAAACGAATTTTATCTTTGAACTGAATAAATTTTAATATAAATGGCGAAGGGGGGGGGGGGGGGGGGGGGGGTTTAAAGGTATAATTTCAAGCTGAGTTTCAATCAATTAATATAAGTCGTTTGATACACAATATTTAATATATTATTTAAATTTACTTACGGAGAACATAAAGGTTGAACATATGAATTTTCCAATATTACACCTTGCTTCGCTAACCTGTCCAGATTTGGAGTAATCACATTGGGGTTGTGCCATCCAATATCGTTCCAACCTGCATACAGTAAGGACTTTGTGTCAAGCACTTGTTTTTCACAAGAGAATCAAAAGGAAAAAAGTACTATTGTCATTGCATATTAGATTAAACTTCGTATTTGGTTTGGCCTTCCAACTGTTCTGGCGTTACTGATAAGTCTTATGAGAGATGACCAGGATATTGACGAACGAACTTACGAAAACGTAACTTGACGAATCGTACGAAACGGGAGTTGCTGTTTTATACATAATAATGTATAATTCTAACATAAAAACGCTGGTTGAAGTATAATGATTCGCATCGTCTGCATGCAGTTTAAAGAAGATATTACCTGTATCTGTATCTAACTCCTCACATTAATAATTCAATGTTTTCTACGATAGCAAATGGTACACTCAATATCCAAGACTCTGCTTTTAAAATTGATGTTCCAAAAGGAGTTTTAATGAGTTTCAAGGGTAAGAAAAGTGTGCTAAAATTGAGAATGGAAATGGGGAATATGTCAAAGAGACAACAACCCGACCAAAGAGCAGACAACAGCCGAAGGCCCCTAATGTATTTTCAACGCAGCGGGAAAATCCCGCACCCGGAGGTGGTCCTCAGCTGGCCCCTAAATAAAATTGTGTACTAGTTCAGTGAAAATGGACGTCACACTAAACTCCAAACATACAAATGAACTAAAATTAAAAAACATACAAGACTAACAAAGGCCAGAGGCTCCTGACTTGGGACAGGCGCAAAAATGTGGCGGGGTTAAACATGTTTTGTGAGATCTCAACCTTCCCCCTTATACCTCTTAGCAATGAAGAAAAAAGAAACGGATAGTAATACCCACAGTAAAACTCAGTTTAAAAGAAGTCCGAGTCCGATGTCAGAATAGGTAACAAAAGAAACCAAGTAAAATGACAATGATACATAAATGAACAAAGGACTACTAGCAGTTACTGACATGCCAGCTCCAGACCTCAATTAAACTGATTGAAAGATTATGTCTTCATCATATGAAAATCAAGTACAATCCCTCCCGTTAGGGATTTAGTACCATACCATCATAAAATATATGAGAAGAACATAACCCGTATCATGCCAACAACTGGTTTTAGAATAAATGTGTTTATTTCCGATGCAAAGACCCTATGAGTGAATCAATATTAATACCAAAATATGCAATCATTAATGACTGGACAACAGTATCGTAACTATATCCTTTCCGAATAAGTCTGTTTAAAGGTTTGGTTAGCTTTTGAGGTGAATGACGACATTTTTGTGCTTTGTAAAGAATATAACCATAAAATATTGGATGTGAAATACCTGAACGTATAAGATGTCTGCATGTTGATTTATATTTACGAATGATGTCCTTGTACCGATGATCAAATTTAGTAAATTTTTTGACTAGTTTGTGATATCGAAAACCCTGGTGTAATGATTTTTCAGTAATACAGAGATTTCTTTCGTTGAAATCAAATTCGTTGTTACATACACGAGCGAATCGAACAAGTTGAGATATATAAACACCATAAGGTGGTGACAAGGGAACGTCACCATCTAAAAATGGATAATTAACAATAGGAAATGAAAAATCACCTCTTTTATCATAAATTTTGGTATTAAGCTTCCCGTTAAAGATATCGATATCAAGATCCAGGAAAGGACAGTGTTCATTGTTAGTATTAGCTTTATTTAAAGTCAGTTCGGCAGGATAAATCTCTTTAGTGTACATACTGAAGTCATCATTATTGAGAGCCAATATATCATCTAAATATCTAAAAGTGTTATCAAATTTTTGAATCAGATGTTGTTTCGATGGGTCTTTGTTGATTTTAGTCATAAATTGTAACTCATAACAATACAGAAACTGCGAGTAGGAAACATCTGAATTTTTCTAATTTTTTTAAGTCCCCACCGCAAAATAAATTTAAAAGACGTGAAAAATAGAAAGGGGTATGATATTAAGAAGACTTTCGCGAAAAACCTCAAACAACTGAAAGACATCAAACCATTATTCCCTATTATCATCATTCTCCATGTCCAACAAAAAAAATCATTTAATCATGGTTGTTTACGTTCGTTTAGATTATTTTAAGATGTATATGTATTTGTATACACAGTCTACATACCTTGATCATCAGACAAAACTAGGACTATGTGAGGCGGATTTTCTGTTTCACAGCTTGGACAGCTTGAATCTGGTAGAAATGAAATTCTAGTGATTTATTACAACATCTATTATTTATGAATTACTTTTGATTGATAACTACAAATTGGCGTACGAAAGTCATAATCAAGCAAGACAAGGTTAAGGCATATAGATACAATGCATAGATAACAAAAAGTGAGGTTCCCATATATTCACACGGGTATATAGAGATGATGATCGACTGCTGTTTGAGGTCGCTGCTCGAGGGTATTACTAGCCAAGAAGTCAGCATTTTTTTGACATGAATTATCATTGATATGGTAATAATAATAAATTACTTGAAATTGTTCGAAATACTTAGGCTTATCTAATCCAGGAACAGATTACCTTAACTGTATTTGATATTCTTTTGCTCTTCAACTTCGTACTTAATTTGGCCTTTTATTTTTTTTTTATTCGAGCGTTGAGTCTTTTGTAGACGAAACGCGCGTCTGGTGTTCAAAATTGTAAGCCTGGTATCTTTGCTGAGTATTTTTGTACTCCTTTTTTGTACAATTTATAAAAAAAACTCTCTAAAGTACACATGACTTTCTATGGAAGAGTAAGTAGTTCCAGCTCGCGCTGCACATGGCATAAAAATATCCGGTGATTAGTTTTATTTGGTAAAGCCATAAACGTGGAAATGATCAAAAGATGGACATACATTGTATATAAGTGGCCATCTGTGATACATATATGATATAACGGTCAAGCAAATAAAAATATAAATATATAAAGTATTCTATAAAATGAGATGACAGTTGAAAATCGATGGTTTGAGTCCTTCTTTGTAATAAACAACGCTCTTCCAATGAAATTATAAAAGAGCATGCCCTTGAATATTACATCAAATGGAATTTGTATTCTCCTTATTCGGGTGCTGCTGGAATGTTGCTACATCAAAATGGATAAATTTGCAATGTTAACTAAAATTATTTGTCATTTCTTCAACTAATTTTACATTCTATTTGTAGATATAAGGTTAGAAATGAAACTGTTGTAGGGTATCCTTGCTTTCAGTGCAATCGGATATATTCATTAATGAGAGGACGTCATAATATATATATAGCGGAACCTGGAATTTTTTTTTAAATTCTTCTTGAAAAACCCTGCATAAAATATACCTCATATGAATAAATAAACAAATCAGAGAGAAAAGTAGCTCATGTATTTCTCACAGGAATGTGTGTTGTGATTTATAAAACACGCCCATTAAATGAAACAACAATGTTGTTAAGAAAAGATTAACTATTCGTTTTGCAGTACATTTTGTTCGAATCACACTTTGTTTGTATTTAGTAACACAGGGAACTGACAATAAAAAGGGTGGCAGATACCATGGGAATGACAATTCCATGGTAAATATGAAAGAGGACTTGTATACTAAAAACACTACATAGAAAACTAAAGATCCAACAAAACAACGGGTTTTTTTGTTTGGATATTTTGATTTCAAATGAGAAATGTTATGCTTCAGTATATGACAAATAGACAATTGTTCGTTCCTTATTGTTAACTTTCCTATTTGGACGATGATGTTCGTTTGGCTCATTTGTAACTTGCAGTTGTTTTATCCTGTCTTTTGTTCTACGGTAGATCGTTGTATCATACCACATTACCTCATATTATCTATTTTTATTCTTATGATAAGATTCACAAAAGTGGTAATTTTAAATCTGTATATGCAGTTGTTCAGTCTGCTTGAATTCAATTTAACTACATATTGCATTGCATATTAAACAAAGTTTCAACACTGACATTTAATTTTAATAATAAAATCACAGTTGAGGAAAACCAATGTAGGTATATATAGTTATGAAAGATATCTAGTAATAACTTCGACTTTTATAATGTTTTTATGTTATAAATATGTTATGCTTAATTTAATTTGCCCTAAAACTACCTACTGGTTAGGATTGATGTTTCCTCTACATGTACTTAACATGCAGGATAATGTAATTTAACAGTTAACATAATAGATACATAAATTACGTAAAGTTACCCTTTAGAATTAGAATTTCAATATGTGCACCAAAAACATGAGTGTATTCGAAAACGAAAATGTAAAAAGTACATACACGTACATAACGTACACAAGGGTATCACCTACTCAGTAGTGTGCACTGCTGTACTAACATACAATCAATAATGTGGTGATTTTCTATAAATTTACTGTTCGTGAAATGATAAGTTCAGTCGAAATGGTAAGGTTTTACTATGTCAAATTTAGAAAAAAGGGGTGAGCTCGAGTATTTTCAACTAAATGACATTTGACAAGATATCCAAATTTGTATTATTTAATTACCAATAGAATTACAAAACGCAATAAATGACACTATCCATTATCACTGCATTGTCTTCCATCAGAGACATATAATACAATGTATTATATGTCTCTGCTTCCATCATAACTGGTTCACTTCAAAAGAATTACCATTAGCAAAAACGAGAAAAAGATCTTTTTATTACCTTTTGAGTGTTGAAGTTTGATAATAACTCAAATCGTGATTATTCCGTTTTCCTGCAAAACAACTTCTTTTTCTCTGCTTACGGAAATTGTTCAATGACAAAAAATTGTATTTAAGATAAAAGAATTTCACAGATACGTTTCAGTTAAAATTCAATTCATATTTCAAATATTTCATACAACAGAAAGTATAAACATGTAAATTTCTTTTTTTACTAATGAAGAGACATTATTGATCGAAATACAGATCTAAGATGGAACTCACCAGTGCACTTTGCTATGAAGACTGCGAAAGCAATACAGATAAACAAGACTATAACTGCTGTAATGACCAGCACTGGACATAACCGTCTTATTTTTTCCTTGGATCCGTTAGATTTATGATTTTCCGTATTCTTCAAGGGTGTAGTCTCAGCTCGGTAATTTGATTCATCTCCTTGAGCGTTTAATTCTTGCATTATACAATTGGATAGTTCCGTTTCCTCATTGACATCGTCAGATTCAGCTGTATCATTAGATTGGTGGGTAATGCACGGACTTCGGTCTTTTTCTTCAACTTTGGAAACAGGATTTAAGTTTGTCTTACTGTAGTCAATATTTCCATCTATAGTTTTGAATTCTTTTCCATCCATATTCGCAGTATATGTTTTTTTTTAAAGAATTGAATATTCCTCTACTTTTCAAATTGTCAACTAAATCTTATGGTTGATACACATTGAAACTGAATTACATTTAAATATGAAAACAAACTTAGAAATGTTATCATTAGTCCATTTTTATTTCAATAAAAATAAACCACAACTTAATGAACACCTATGTGCTTACAGGTTTGGCTGCAAAATAGGTTTGACGGAAGAATTATTTTTCAAACAGTTTTATTAAGGTAAAACCTAGCTGACTGGAACATTCACTGATTGAACTTTTATAATATAATTATACAGTGGGAAATCTAGTGACAAAAAAAAAAATACCTCCCCTGTAAACACTGAAAACTAGATCTTTTCAATGTTTGTACCATTTTAGCAAGGACGCTATCAATTATGAATTCACGAGAAAACGTTCTGGTAAATAGTAAAAATAGAAATAAGTTGAAATAAAAACAAAACTTCCATTTTATGTTATCATTTCTCTCCTTAAATAGAAAACGACGAGTACAGCAGACTAAAGGAGCTTGGTGTAAAATTGGTTTAAAATGTTGGTATGCGAATAAATTCCTGGAGTACCAACTTCAATTTATTTTTTTACTGGCTGTATACCTCTATCTGTATATATATGCAGGTAGATCAGAGAAAGTCAAAGAAAAAATTCCAAAGGAATCGATTGATATGCAACAAAGATTGGCACTTTTGAAATTAAGTAATTAAGCAAATTCAAACGGACCTTATCCCGATGTTTAAATTGAATGTAAATAGATCGAGAAGACCGCAAATATATGTACAAAAATCAAGACGACCTTTTCTTAAAATTGTATAAAAAATAGTAAAAAGATGACTACTTTATAAGAATATTTATCTTTAATTTTTTAACCTGCACAGACAGACTTTTATATTATTATATTCATGAAAAGACACTATTTCTATATTGAATTTTCATGTGACAAGAGTAGGCCGGTGTACTCGAAAACTTAGAATGTGAAAAATAGGTACATTTTGGGAAATTGTAACATGCTAAGGACTTTGTGGAACAAACCAAAAATTAGTGACCCGAAAGATCTTTACATTTTGTATATGTACATGATTTTTTCCAATTTTTTTTTATCAATATGCAGCAAAGATTGCCATTATTTAGATTTCAGTTTCACAAGCTTCTAATGCGATTATCTAGATAAATACTGAACATAAAACATCGTGTATTTCCATGTATATTTCTAATAACACAGTTTAACAAATAATTTCTTTAAAATGTACAATTGTTATTTAGAAATAACTTTTGGTCGGTGTCGTCATTGTTTTATAATTGATTTTCTCGACTCTATCATAAGAAGAGGTAATTTCTTTTGTTATTTTTCACTAGATTTCCCACTGTATAAGAGAAGGTGAAATACGCAATCGATTACAATTTCTGTATTTTATACAGCTACATCAACATTAAGTCCTCGTCCCGGGAGGTTCGGTTGATACATTGTACTAAGATATGTGTTTTTGTTTAAATATAAATTTTTATTTAAGTAACAGAAAACGTAAAGAAAATTTCCCCTAAACCTGTACTTGTTTTACTCAGAGGGTTAATTGGAAAGTTGTTACAACCCACTAGAATTCGAATTAAGGGACCTAATAATATACTTATCAATAATTGTACATATTTCCATAGAATAAAACTAAATACTGTAAAAAACAATATTGCCAATTTTACATGTGTTTGTAAAATTTTGCACCGAAAGACATTATCATCAACCAAAACAAATTAATGTGTATAGGAAGGAGAACATATAGAACAAAATCCTTTGTTTGTCTATTACATAGAATTACTTCCAAGACAATTTGGGTTTTGGTTAACGCCCGTCTTATACTTGTTTGAATTATTAATCAATTTTTGCCATTCTGTCAATGTTGCAACTTTGGGCCATCTTTAGGCATTTATAATTTGTTAACAAGTTCGGAAATCCGCCAAAATATATCATTGCGTACATTAATTTTTGTAAGAAATAATACTTTAATTCTGTTTTTATATTTGTGAATAATTTCATGGTTTTTCCATTACTGTACTAGATTTATCTGTCTTTTATCCATTATCGTTTTGTTTTACTTGATTTGCGGTAAATTTTCAATTTAGCTTGGCGATTGCGCTATTAACTTTTCCCAAAGGATTCTACTGACATGTAAACAAATATTATACCCAGGCTGATATTTACTAGTATTATAAAAGTGTAAACCATATAGATTAATAGATATTATGTACTCGACGCGATCCTTTATCTCCATGGTTGAAATGCACATAAGTAAATTAAAAGTGTATCAGCTTGTTTAGTAATGGTTTACTTGTGTTCAATGATTCGTTAGTGATGTTAAATAAGATATTCAGGTCATACAGTAGGTTATAAAGGTAATTAATCTTTCCAATGAATATGCTTTTCGATGTGCTTTCTGATTATCATAAGTTCTTCAAATCGCATTAACATTTAACGATCTCTTGATTTGTTCAGATTTAACCGCTACCGTGCGCAAGAGTACATAGCAGAGGACTTCGTTATTTCATATTTTTCGATTCATAAAAAGTGATTCAACACAGGAGATCTTATATGAATAAAACAACAAATTTACAACACAGATCAATCAAAATACACATCCACAGGTCACTCTACGGCTCTGTGTGTCATCAATGAAAAATTTAAAGCGCCAAATTACAATATTAAAACTGTCTCGAGTTGAAACAAACTGATATGAGCATAGACAGCCAAACATCTGAAACCAACACCAAATTCTCTAGACAAAACAACTTGAAGCGACAACGACATTCACATTAATTTAGCGCAGGCGCAATACTATATAGACTAAGTTTATCTGCAGTTTTGTGAGTTCCGGTTTCTTTTCGTATGACATCTTGCATCTCTTATATTACCTCGTTTTATCAGCACAAGTACGCCAATTGTGCTTTCTGTTATGGCTTTGGCCTGTTATCTATTTCCCTCGTGAAGAGATATTTATCATATCACACTGAACGGAGTGTGATATGAAATCAGGATACGAAAAATGTGTTAATTTGGTTGGCATACCCTGCTATGTGTTACTAAATTTCGACTTTCGATTGCTATTCGTGAAGTCAATGAGGACTTACAAAGGTCACAACGGACTACTTTCCCTCCTTGCCAACGGTGATTTGTGATTTCTTTTTTCAATAATAAACTAACATGTTTCTTCTGAAATATATCCTTTGCCAAAGGAGTAGGTTCGATAAGGCCCTAAATTGGCCCCTATTTCTAGGTAAAATTTCAAATTAGGATTGATCGAACAATATCAATATGAATCAAAGCTTAAATAATGAGAGATATGATTTAACACAAACACAAACAGTTTTCGAAAGTAATAATCATAAAAAGAATAGAATAGAGATAAAGATACACAAAACGGAAGATAAATTAAAATAATTAAATCAAAATAAATGAATAAAAAAAAACAGTTAGGGTTGAGGTGAGCACAAATTGCTACAAACCAGTCAGAAAACTGGACATTTTGATGTGCTCGTTGCATACATTTAAACCTGGTGGTTGAGAATTTGAATTGAGAAAGATCTGATACAGGTTTGCACATTCAATACTGTAACAAACTTCACCCGTCAATATTATTCTCAATCTTCAACCCGCTATCTAACTATCTGTATAAATAGTCCAGTCAGCCAGAAGCTAACTTGCCAAGCAAGACATTATTAGAGTGTGTGTACATGCTAAAATAGCATTCAAAGTAAATACAAAAGAAACTAGAGGCTCTAAAGAGCCTGTGTCGCTCACCTTGGTCTATGTGCTGCAGTGCATATTAAACAAAAGACACTCTACAACATCAAAGACAAGAATAGAATTCATGACAAAATTCTCTGTTTTGGTGATGGTGACTTGTTTGTAGATCTTACTTTACTGAACATTCTTGCTGTTTACAGTTATCTCTATCTATAATGAACTTGGCCCAGTAGTTTCAGAGGATAAGATTTTTGTAAAAGATAACAAAAATTTAGGAAAAAATGTGAAAAATTGACTTTAAAGGGCAATAACTCTTTATGGGGTCAATTGACAATTTTGGTCATGATTAACTTATTTGTAGATCTTACTTTGCTGAACAATTTTGCTGTTTACAGTTTATCTCTATCTATTATAATATTCAAAATAATAACCAAAAACTGCAAAATTGCCTTAAAATTACCCATTCAGGGGCAGCAACCCAACAACGGGTTGTCTGATGCGTCTGAAAATTTCAGGGCAAATAGATCTTAACCTGATGAATAATTTTACCCCATGTGAGCAGATGATCTGCTCTAAATGCTTTAGTTTCAGAGATATAAGCCAAAAACTGCATTTTACCCCCATGTTCTATTTTTAGCCATGGCGGCCATTTCAGTTGATGGGCGGGGTCATCGGATACATTTTTAAACTAGATACCCTAAGGATGATTTAGGCCAAGTTTGGTTTAATTTGGCCCAGTAGTTTCAGAGGAGAAGATTTTTGTAAAAGTTAACGGACGACGACGGACGGACGACGGACGCCGGGTGATGCGAAAAGCTCACTTGGCCCTTTTGGGCCAGGTGAGCTAAAAATGCATGAAGTGGATTAAAGGTAATGCCGTGGCTTCTTATATCTTGCTCATTACTAGTGTTAATACTTTTTTAAAGGTGAAAAAACAAGAGCGAAGAAGTACTTGTATCGTACTTTCGATATTTGCAATCAATTTGAAAGATTTCTAATTTCAAAACGGTGTAAATTTGAAACGGTAGCTTACATCAAGCGAAGTAAAAAATAGTGATTATTGACTCTACTCTTATTTCAAATAAGAATAAATGGAGATGTCACTGAGAAAGCAGCCAGATGACAAAAAAACAAAACAAAACACAATACTAAAACAATAGTACGACTATTCGTACTCGGTATATTTTAATGTTTTTCGTTATTTGGCTAGTTAGGTGTTGGATGTCGAGTTTTAATTCTTCTGTTAATTTAATCACTTTTATAGATTCGGTACGATTTAGATCTTGTCATCTCGAGTGGACATCTCTATTGCTCAAGACTGATTGTTATCGTCTATTTGTCTTTTGGTTATTTGTTTCGTTAGGTTGCTACATCTCTTTGCCTCCAAATCACCTTTTATTCATCTGACACTTAAAGGTAAGCATTTATCTTTATAAAATTTCCAACAATAGATAAATACAAAACCCATCCATTAGGAGTCCTAAAAAGTAAACAAAAGAAATTATTCAATTTAATTCTAAGAATATGCTATCGTCACCAAGTTTGCAAAAGAAAAAAATCCATAAAGATAAAACTAAAAACAAACATTAAGGAGGTGTCTGGCTGGTAATAGGCACGTGCACTTACATATTCAAATAAACTGAAAGATAGTTTAAAGTAAATAAATCGCTTATGAAAGAGTAATGTCGTCCTTCATTCTAATATTAGCGACAGTACATCCAAAAGTATTTCATATATCAACATAATGAAAAGTGCAAGAGGAGATAAAAATTGGAAGATCATGTCCTATACTTGTCTGCTTTGTAAATAATGTTACCATAAAACACAGTGACTGTATAATAGATGCCTATCGATATGTTGCATGGGTATAATAGCCACAATCCCCACCTCCTGTACCAAATACTTCTAATTACAAGCTTATGACGTGGTATGAGCAACATGACAACCGAACAAGTGGAAATGATCTGGGTTTTTTTTATTACTGTTTTCCTTTCGTCTTCTTTCTCTAATTATAGTGTTGCTTGTCCTCTTCTTACTCAGTATTTGTTATTCCCACTTTTCCTTTTTTATTGGCACAGGAAAATAAAACGTAAATGTTTATGACATAAGAAATGATGGATGAGATATAATAAGAACTGTTTTATCCATCACAGATGTATGTGCCTTTCCCATGTCAGGAACTTCGTCAGTGATTGTCGTTAAGTTTGTTATAGATTTACAATTTTTTAATAGTTTGATAAGTGGGTGTTGATGGTAGAACTTTTGTATTCTCTATTTAATTAAGTGATAGGTACCTAGTTATTGTTGAAAACTGTATGTTAACCATTAGATTGTCCTTTGTTTATTTGATTGGCTGGATTGCTTTCTCATTGATAAATATCTATCTTTTTTCTCACAAAAAAAACTATTCGGTTCTCCCGATCATGCCCTAAGAGACAAAAAACACTTCTGACAATGTTTTTTTTTAAACGGCCAACTTTGAGTTTTTTTTTTATAAAATGAAAGTTGCATATCACTTCAAAATAAAAATTCTAGTCAAGTTTCCAAATTTATAGAAATTCAAAAATATTTTCTCACCTTTCCCCTTAAAAAAAACCTCATTATATATTTCATAAATCATTTCATCAACATGCATTGACATTTTAAACACCATGCAGCTGTACGTTCTTTTGTTCCTTTACAGATGAGATGATAGTAATGGCGAACTGCAGGAGATGATAACTTAGCTAGTAAGTTATTTTAACAGATAACAGATCAGTTAAGGAAACAGTTTGGGTTGAGAATTATAAGGAGTAAAAACATTTTTTTTTTCTAGAGGTTATTTGATAAATAATTCATACAAGCTCATGCTAATTAAAGCTCGGGATAAATTTCGAATATAACGACCCAGGCCGTTTTAAAATTTCAAACAAATCTATGACGTGCATGAACTATTTCTTAACTAATATTCACTCGATCACATTGTTTTGAAATACATGTACAACTTCTCCATTTTCAGAATTTAAATGGAAGGAATACCGTCCAGAGAAATTAATTCTTTATGTGATCTACAACCAGGCGACCACATAAAATACCACAGGTATGGGATAGCATACGCACATCATGCGATCGTTGTTAGTGTAGAAGCTCCAAACTACACTGTTATTCATTTCAGTAGTGACAACGATGAAGGAAAGGGAAGTAAAATCTGCATCCGAAAAGTAACACGCAATTTTAGTGACGAAAATTTCGAAGTTCTTGAATATCCATCCGAACATAGATTTACGAAGAAAGAAACAGTGGCCATTGCCTTCTATTTTCTTGAGCATGGGGGAAAATTATTCAATTGTGCAAGCTTTTAGAAATTTTTTATAAACGTGATATATCAAAATCAGAATCCATCTCCCGATGTTACCCTGGATATGGAAATTCAGTACACCTACCTAAACTGTGACATCGTAGGTTGTGTGGTATGACAAACTCTCTGCGTTACCCGTTCTGTAATCGTAACTTGGAAACCGTTTTGATATATGGGACTTACAAATTCACAACCAACGTCCGTCGCATGGGAACGTTTCGAATCCGAGATGCCGGACTTTTTAAAGCACTACGCTCTCTGTAGGTTGCAGGAGTCAGTTTCACAAAAAATTTTACGACTAAAGTTGATCGAAGCCTTACACAATTCAGTTAATCGTAAGATTTCTTTGTGAAATTCACTCCAGATCGCGGCTTGTGATAGATCATTATGAGTGGTCCGTAAGTGGCTAGTTACGAGGCTAAATTTCGCGACCCCATCCATTCTGTCGTCCTTCTTGATCAGTGGCAGTCAAAATGTCCAGCCGATTAGGCCATCTCATTCCCCAAATTGATTAATCGTTTGTTAACTTGTTCTCGTCATGAATATAGCTAAAAAAAAAAAAAAAAAAATGCTCGCTGGACGTTAAGCAACTATTTTTTAACAAATAAATCAATTATTGCGAACCCAATGAAAGTTTTCCACAGTGCCATCTCTATCTTGACAAGGTATTTAAACTTTTGTAAGTTCACCTGTCCTATTGAATAAATACAATAGCTATTGTTCTCCATGTAGTTTTTTCACTGGGACCTTTAAATTTCTTCTCAGAGAAATCTATCACTCATTGATTAATTTACCTGAGTAAAAAAAAAATCTATTAAATAGAGGAAAATACATTTATTATACTCAAAACTGCAGTTGATGTTATATTTATTCAATATTGATAATATGTTTTCAATCGGTTGAATGTAAACAGTGATGCAAACATTAATAATAAAATGTGGTATGATTGCCAATGAGACAACTCTCCACAAGAGACCAAATGACACAGAAATTAACAACTATAGGTCACTGTACGGCCTTCAACAACGAGCAAAGCCCATACTGCACAGACAGCTATTAAAGGCCCCGAAATGACAATGTAAAACAATTCAAACGAGACAACTAACGGCCTAATTTATGTACAAAAAAATGAACGAAAAACAAATATGTAACACATAAACAAACGACAACCACTGAATTACAGGCTCCTGACTTGGGACAGGCACATACAGGCAGAATGTGGCGGGGTTAAACATGTTAGCGTTGATTTATGTTATATTAATAATATATTGTCATTCAGTTTAAACATTGATTCAATCATAAAAAGTTGATTTCTGATAGAAAGTTAGAAGTTTAAATTTCCAAATTTGATAAAAATAACAATTGATTTATTCAGGATGTACATGTATGACAAGTGTATCGATAATAATGAAGATCAGAGGGATCTAGAATTTAGAAGTTTATCTTGAGAGGTTTTTTAAGAGAATTTGAATGTTATATCCGTATTTGTCTTTATGAAGATAGTGAAATATGTTACATAAATCTGGCATCCGCACAATTAACTAGGACAAATAACTAAAATGTTGAAATAAGTTAAGCAAAGTTGAAATACACCATTTCGAAGTTCTAATGAGTTTCCTTTTAGAAAGTTATAATCTTTAAAAAAAAATATCACGCGTCGTTTTTCTTTCCTTAATTTTCTCTATTAAAAGAGTAAAATATGGTGCAGGAATTTATCATCCATTTATTGCAAAGTGTTACATTTTAGTACTTACTTGGTAAGTTGTATAAAGTGTTTTTGTCAATTAGATATTCTAATCATGATAATGACAAATGTCCAATAACTGAAATATTTATTACCTTACAACTCTATAATATTGTTAATCATATGTTTTTTAGCGACACGTGGCCAATGCATAATTAACCTTTAAACAATCGCTGTTAAAACGGTTTCGATCCCTAAAGGACGCCACACTTTGTAATGAATTAGATCTATATTTGTTAACGTTTTCAAATTAAATAAACTGAATGGATTTCTTAAAATTCTCAAATGGCTTTAATATTATTAAAAACAAAACGAAACGTTTATTTAACATTTTTAGCAACTTTTATCTTTATTTTTGTTCTAAGAAAACCTTTCTTGCTTGGTTAACTAGTATGTGTTGATTACCTTCACTAATTACTAAAGATCAGACGACCTAATTAAGGATTTGTATAGACCTAATCAATATGATAATTGGTATCGAATATGATCATCCGTCATGCATGACATATTCCAAATAACGGCGCGTGTTAATAAACACGTCAATAACTTCTGAAATATTCAATTAATTTTATTCAAACAAAAATATTAAGATAAGAAAATAAATAATTTATCGGACGCATACCCTCACCGCCCACTGAAATATCTATTACATGTCCTGAGTGCACTCAGGAGGCCCTGAGCGGTAATTTTTGTTGACTGTTAAATGAAATACATTTCAATTCATGGAGTGTCAGTGAGTTATAATATATTTTACAAATGAGGGCCCCACTTTGGTAGTCCAACTTGAACACATTGAGCGATCGTATATATGCAATCAGGAACAGATGTATCAACGAAATTATATTAACATTTTATGAACTTGCCTGCTTAAATAAATCATGTTTTAGTTATAACATACACTTTTAATGTACTATTATTTATAAATCAATGTTTAAAATTCACATATATGTGCTAAGATTAAAACTTCATGTAATATTTCAATACTTTGTTCTTGTAAAATTTTTCATTGATAAATACTGTTTAAACTAAGATTAAAATTTCATGTGTCATACGGTCATTCCAAGTGTCATTCGGTCATTCGTGTTACGTATCTCCAGTACTTCTCTATGGATAAGAGCTAAAACTACCAAAAACAAGTTCACCAGAATTAATCGAAAACTTCCAGAAAAAGCTACTAATAAGCTTATACTCTCATTACCAACTTATGTAGCAGATGTTACTATCAACATCCTAATCAGAATACTACCAGTAGAAGCCCAACTACATATCCGAGTACTTGGACTATTGAACAACATCTGTAATCAGCCCGAAAAGAGCATAGATAAATTGCTAGCTGACGACAACTTAAACTGAAAAATAGCCAAAGTTCTAGTTGCTTGTCGCTATAAAACACATGCCCAAGAAGTACGATCTTCAAAATGGTACATGGACAACACCGTCAAAAAAATATTATGGACCTCCAACATCAACAAAACAGTACAGAGCTACTAGTCTAAGAGTAACTTCAGTAAATAGCAACACTGTATTCTAGCTTCGAAGGCCGTACGGTGACCTATGGTTGTTAGATTAAACATATTTTATTGTTCAAAAATGACAAATGGATTAGACACAAGTTTTTCAACTTAGTAACGTGACGTCTTCTCCTATTGTTGTCAATTTCTGTGTCATTTGGTCTCTTGTGGAGAGTTGTCTCATTGGCAATCATACCACATCTTCTTTTTAATTTCCAAAACGACGAGTGTAAAAAAAAAGCAAATATGCAAACATACAGCCTGATTTATATTTACAACAAAAACAAAATGAAATACAGGAAGAAAGACTCAATGACACCATATCTAGAAATCAACGCCACTTTGCTTATTTGAATATTATACTAAAGAAATCGGATACGGGTCACGGAAATTATATTGAAATGATAGGGAATTTTGAAAAAAAATGTCTGTTTTAACTTTAATTTAATTTAAGTGATAGACAGGTTGCGGGGACAGAAAATAAATATACACAACAATATACACCATTTAAACGAAACATAATGACTGTCGTTGCAAAAATCAAGGTTCCTGAGCTATTTTAAAAATCGAAGCGAGAGGCTTTTAACATTGCAGTATAAAATACAGGCTAAAATGGCTGAAACGTCAAATTTGCAAACTTCGTGTTGAAAATTGGCTAACAAAGTCATTACAAAAACAGGTTGCGGGGATGAAACTTGAAACTTGAATGTCCAAAGAATAAGCAAGTCTAAACCTTGTATGTGTAGTCGTTGAACTCTAGGTTCGCACGTAAAATTAAAATGCCCCAATTTCAAGAAGAATAAACTCACGAAAACACGAAAAATTCACTAAATTCGCGTTCATTATTTTGATTTTGACCGCCTGACAACTTTACGGAAATATCAGAGTGATTATAAACAAGGACTATGTGACGGGCAACTTATAATATCCGTGTTTTAAAGATTTTAATGATATCAAGCCAGTCCAGTTCAAACTATTATCACGTGGTACAATTCTCATTTTCATATTATGAATATTAATTAACAAAAGTACTACTAATTTCTGGCTATGACAATATGTCATGACGGAGGAAGGCACATGCATTTTTGGAAAGGGCTTAAAAAAGGTCTAGTGCCAAACCATACCTTAAACTGAAACTGTACACATGGGATAAGACCGAAGTCAGAACTTAAAGTAAAAAATTGTTGAAAAAGGTCCAGGGTACCGTTTCACAAAGCCTTCGTAAGTCTACGTGTCATCGTACGTTCATCGTAAATAAATCGTAGGTTTTACAGCAATTTCACAAAGCAGTCGTAAGTTAAGATGAGCGTAAATAATACGTCAATCCAGATGTAAATTACTACAGCTATACCCAGTCGTATCTCGATCGTAGTTTTTCCTCGAATATGAATTAAACTATATCTAAGATGGCTTTATTCTCGATCAAGATGCCGCAAATGTTAGAAGACGAAGAAGAATCTTCACTATTAGAACCACACTTTCTTCGTATGATCATTTTGAAAATGAAATGGATATTATATCCAGATACAGACTGGATAGACACAGTATCAATGAAATAACATTGGCAATAGAACCAGATATAAAACATGATACAAATAGGTTCCATGCACTTACTCCTGAAACGCAGGTTTTGTTAGCTTTGCGCTACTCACTGGTTCTCCGGTAAAGCGCCCATTTTATGACGCTGATTTGTCCCACCGTAACAAAGCAAAACTAACGACTTCGAGTTATATACCCGTAGCTTGTTATACTAATATCTGAGGTTTTTATATTTCTTTATTATCCATATTTTTATTTTTTTATAAAGTTTAGTACATATTGCACAACGATAGTGATCGTACCGGCCGTCATAATGTTTTCTTCGTAAACCTGTAATTCCCGTTAACGGATAGAAGACCAAGCAAGACTAAATATTTAGCACAACATAGAGTGTGATATGAGTTAAATTTGATTATAAGGTTACCATAAATAATTTTTGTTTATAAGGTTACCATAAATAATTTGTAAAGTCGTCATTTATTCCAAATCATATCAGTCTAGAAAACTAAACAAAGTTGAAAACTGCAGAGATTTGTTAAGCATGTAATCTCCGTGGAATGGTATATCCTAAACAATGTAAACAAACGCCTATTTTGAAAATTGATTCTACATCCAACAGATCGATATTGGTGTCAACATTCAATTTTAATACAGATCTTTAGATTCGCGTATTATGTTTTATAAATGACGAAATCATCGAAATGTAATCTCCGTGGAATGTAATCTCCGCTCACGTTTTTGTGAAGAGTGCTTTCTTTCACGTCCGCACTTCTATCGAGTATGGCATGCCAAATAAACATTTTAGATAATAGTTACGGATGGCGAATATATAAATTACAGAACAATAACTTACATTGTAATTCAGACGACATAAGAAGACACCATGTGACAATTTTAATTAGTCAATTGTTTTAGTGTAACAGAGTTGCTTTTTTTCTTAGATCTACAAAAAACACAAAAAAACGAACTGGATGTTTTCATAACAACATTAATGCAAGTAAATAATTTTAACCCGTTTTCAATATTAAAGATCTGAAGCTTTTATTATTATTATTAATATAAATTTGATACAGAATTTAATACGATTAAACCATTATGCAAGTAGTCATAAACATTGCTCTGCCTAATGAGTTTAATAAATCATATTGCACAGGGAGAGAAGCTTTTAATACTGGTTCTCTGTAACAATTTAAACTCTTATATAGGGAGTGTGGCACGCATGGTCATGGATTTTCTTCAAACTTCACACACTTACTAGTCTTGATGAAACAAACAAAAAATGGCAAAATTTTGGTTGCTAAGCATATCAGTTGCCATAGTAACCGATGACCAGTTTTACCTCTTCTGAATATCTATGATATTAAGCTGAAAAAGGCTATTTTCAACATAATTTTTCATAATAAATAATTTAGAGAATGAATATTGTTTTAGGATTTTATTAAATATATGCATTTTATTAATGTAATTTAATAACTGATATTTTTATATTCCATTTCAATCATAATCACATATACCCCCCTTTTTATGTGGTTTGCATTAGGCCATAATTGTTTGCAGATACCTGAGTTAAAGTCAACCATGAATTCATAAATAGCATAGTCTTATCTTATCAATGATGCGAAAAAGTAATGGGGAAGTATGTCTCAATATTTTGTTACCATGGATACAAAATGCTTAGTTTTCATTTTTTCAGAAAATATTTTTTCAAAAAAAATGTTTTAAAACCTAATTCTGCAGTCAGAAAAAAATAAATAAATATAAAATATGTAGAAATTATTGTAATCATCAAAATTTTAAACATATTCATATATAACGGTATTATAGTTTTAACTGTGATGCTATGGAAACAATTTCATTTTGATACACAAGTTTAAAACAATTTTGAAAAAAGTTTCAGTTAGTTTCTTAAATGTGCACAAAAGTAGGAAAACTAAAACACTTATTAAGTTTCACTGTATACACACATGTGTATATATAAATGATTTTGCTAGTATAGTATTTCGATAATGGTGTTACCACTTGAAGGAAACAAACACAATTTCTCTATTCTGGATAAAAGTGCTGATTATAAAGAAATTTCAGTCTGTTTTCATGATCATGAAAAATATACAATACAGTATATTATACAGTTTTGCTTACATAAGCAGTTTTTCTTGTTTTTGAGAAATATTAATAATATTCCAGGCATTATTAGTGATAGTGTTGCCATAGAAACAACAAATTACATGTATATGCATAAACTTGGAAAACGCTTGAAAATAGACTAAATCTCTCATACAAAAACTCTCTTCTGTAAGTTTTCAATTTAATGCAGTGTCAAAGAATGATGGCTTTTACAAGTCAGTCCATCAACTAGTATTCAAATGCTGTAGTGAAGATTAAAGATCAAAGTGGGGGGGGGGGGGGGGGGGGGGGGAGGGTAAGATTTTTACTCGTAAAAATGAAATGATTTGATTAGTTATGGTTTGCTTTGTGTCCAGTGTCAAATATTTCATGCATATTTCAGAAGAGAACAAAATCAATAAATTTAATAGGAACATTGTTGGTCCAGTGATAGTCTACTGACCCAAAATTAAATAAAGGCAATAATTTGATACACTTCAACACAATAAAAAATAGAACAAAAAGAGTCCGACGTTGGTCCTATAAGTAAATGATAATTGACCATCTAACCTTTCTTTCTATAAAGGAAAAAATACCTATATTATGAGCTGTTTATTTTTCTTATTCATTATTAAACTCAATGTTGAAATGGCAAAGCATGTATATCTATACGTTTTGAATATTATTGTATTATTGGATGATGAGTATCTACATGAAGATCATTTTTGAGGTGAAGTTGAAAAAAATAGAAAATTTCAAAAAGGTCCGGCAATATGGGTAGGCTGGGATGAAGGCGGACAATTTGAAATATCACTGGAAATCGGGATCAATTGGACAAGGACAGAAATTTCAATAGGTCAACTTGGGTGCCCCTAAAAGAATTAACACAAGGGTTCTTTAGACAACAAAGGGCGTAACCAACAAGGGCGGGTACTGTCGGCCGTTGACCCGATGGTCCCTGCTATCCGTCCGACACATTTCTTGTTTGCCTTTCTGGCCGGGGAGGAATTTTCGGGATTTTCCAAAAAGATTCGTTTCCCTACGAGGACCCGCGGAAAATCTGTCAGATGGTGGCTTCGGGTCTTAAAACGAGCTGTGTGGGGGGAGGGAATATACCATCTGGACAATTTTCATATAACGGGTCCCACTGACTGCCTAAAGTGATGGCCCGCTACATTTGTGCTTCAGTGATTCCATATGTAATCAACCAAATATTTCCAATAAATAAGGAGGGGACGGGCCCTCAGTGCCCCTGGATCCGCCTATGGTAGCACTATCTTAACATTATTATTAGGCATTGGATTATTGAAATTTGAGAAAATAACAATTATCTTCATGAATTTTTAGCAGCAAATTAAAAAATATTGACCATGAATTATGATAACTCTTTACCTTGAAATGGTAACTTTAAAAGAATTATATACATGTACATATAATTTGATTTTCACTCAAGGATTTGTATAGTGATACACTATATAAATCCTTGTTTCACTGAACATGCTGAAAGCCCATTACAGAAAGATGTTTCTCAAAATTAGTATATTGTTTTTCTTTTAACAAAAAAAAAAAAGATTTTACTTTGAAACAGGACTCAATGTTTATAACATATAATACATGTGACTTTTTGTCCTTGACTTTTTGTCTGTGACTTTCTGTCCTATATTCTGACCGTTATCATGACCAGGAAAAAGGACTTTATACCTATTTATATGTAATAGGCTTTGCATCAAATTTATAGAAACACTTAGATTGAAACATTAATTTCATCAAATAAGAAAATATAAAATGCTTTTCAAACATATTAGCAAACGATAAATGTATTGACTTTCGAGAACATTTAGCATACCTCAAATTAAGTCGTTGAATAAGTTTACTTATATTTTATTAAAATATTTTAAACTACCAAGATATCGTGCATGCAGGGACTGGGGCATACCTCAAGTAGTCCGCGAAATGTTTATTTTTTTTATGAAAATATTTAAAACTACCAAGATATCCTACACAAGGCTCGGGCATGCCTTTAGTTGTACGTGGAAATAATTATTTACTGTTATGAAAATATTAAAAAACAATTATATTGGATTTATCAACTTACATGTATTTTTGGCCTACTTCACACCTTTTGTGTGTTACTTTATATTTGTGATCAAATGTGTCAAATCCTAACCGGTAATATGCAACATAATTTACAACACAGTAAAATACAATATACTACTCAATACCATAAAAAGTTTTAATAACCTGGTGCCAGGCGTCACAGTACCTAAACTGTTTTTCCCAGGTTTTTTTTTTATCATTTGATAAAGACTTTATCATTCAATCTTAATGGGTTTTTTTTTTTAAATTTTAAGCAAATCCTATAAGATATAAATAAGTATTAGGTAGTACAACGATTAGGACACAGTCAACCTTGGTCAGGTCAAGTTTTTTTTTACCCAAAAACATATATTTTCCCCCCTTTTTTTAATGATATAAAATAACACAGAAATTTTCATCGGTTAGGTCATTGCTGTTGTTAGTCAGGTCATTGTCAACGTTAGAAGGGTCACGTTTTCGGAATTTTTCGGAATTTTTTAATATTTTTTTCTATATTTTTTCATATAGTTATATATTAAATGATCAAATTTTATTATATTTCAAATTTAACATAAATCCTTTAAGAAATAAAAAAGTAATGAGCATTTTCATTTGGTCCTGCCATTGTCAGCGTTGGTCAGGTCACGTTTTATGAAGATTTAAAAGTTTTCTATATTTTTTCTTATATTTATGTATTAAATGGACTAAATTTATAGCAATTCAAATTTGACAAAATTTTTAAGAAATAAAAAAGTTATTTGCATTTTCGTTTTGGTCCAGTCATTAGTGTAACCCGTCAAAGGGAGATAATTCATATTGTGAGGAATATTGCACAATGACCATTTTTTAGAAATCAATTTCAGATGTTTCTAGGTAGATTCCCCATAACTTTTTTTGATTTTTGATAAAAACAAGGCTGAAATTAATTGTTTTTGTGTTTCTTTTTAATAGATGTAGCCGCATAATTTCACAACACTTCACCAAATATTGTATTTTTCTCAAAATTCCCAACTTTCTCCGCTGTTACCATGGTAACCAACCAATATATATATCGGTTGGCATTATTTTTCTGACTAGGCTAATAGGATATACATATCAGCCAATTTTCAGAAAGATCGGTGACTATGTGTGCCGAAAAAGTTTAAGTGGTTACAGAGAATGAGTATTAAATACTTTCTTTCATTAAAAATGAAATTACGACTTCGGCTGAGAGGGCATGGTATATATTGTCCGTTACATTTATTAACAACACCTTGTACAAATATTCTTTTCGAAAATAAAAACAGTTAAATAGAACAAACAAAATTATCCGTCACAATGATATATGAGGGTATGGATTAGGGGGAAAAGGGGGTGGGGGTGGGTTTTTTTTACATGTCTGTATTCTGTAATTCTTTTGGCCATTTTTCTCTATTCAGTAAGAAATATGCTTATTCTGTAAATTCTTGTGTTCAGACCGTGCATATGAAAATTTCCTGTTGTATCATGATTTTGACATGATAGATCTTTTTGTCTGTATCAACGACATATAAATATTTGAATCTACATTTTAAATTGATACAAAAAATCAAAATTCTCTGATCTATAGATTTTCATGAATGGAGTCTAAAACATATCCATAATAAAATTAATGCACTGTATCAAATGCATATATGAGAACAACTACTTATAAACTGCTACGCGTCGCATACTATGTATAGAGACATGCATCATAAATCTATTTTTAGTAAGTTAAAAGACAAATTAAAATAAAAAGGAATTCTAAAAGCTTTCTTTGACAAATCTTATACTAACTTCATTTTTACAAGTTTAAATTACATTTTCTAAAATAGAGCTAAGAACTGTTTGTAATGTTGTATAAATTTGAAATTTTTATTCAAATACGCTGTTGAAGATTACTAAGCGCCAATAGAATACAACAATTTTGTATTTAATAAATTAGTGTCTTCGATAATGAAAAATTCGTCATCGAACAATCTCATTATCATGTCGGTATTCGAAATGACTCGTTTCATTGTTATTACAAAAAATAGGTCATAATAACATGACAGAGTTTTTTTTTGCTTCAGAATGTTCTAGATAAATATATAAAAAGCAAAGTTTAGACAATGTACCCCCATAAGCCTGGAAGTGGCTAGTCACGTATAGTTAATGGCGTTTTTCTCACAATGATGTTCTACCTCCATAAGCCTGGAAATGTCGTGGCAAATCACATATAATCAATCCTTCTGACTTCATAAATTTTGTTAGAGAGTCGGCTGAATTAAGACGTTATATGATGAAAATTCATTAATTTCCTTCCGTGAAAATGCATCGCATGTATAATAGAAATGAATCACCCCTACAGTGAAAATGAAAGTCTAGTATCATTATTCGACAGTAAACATGAATCGCATAACGAAAACAGCATAGTGGAATTTAATTCAATATCAACAAGCTGAATAACAAAACCTGTTTTAAGTTATACAACATTAATAATTATGTTAAAAGGTACATTTTTCTGCAAATGAAACTTAACTGCTGCTTTTGAATCTCTTGCACGCTCTGTTCGTGAACTATTCTTAATATTTATCTATTTGTGTATCATTTTTACACCTGGATGGCTGTAGGCGCGATGAAAACCCGTCCGCATCTCATACCTATGTCATGAATTTATAAAAACAGTACACATTATATCTTATTTCTTATTCTATTAAAAAATCATGAATTTGTCGTCTGTTTATTTATCATTCTACATTAGAAATTCATGACGGATACAGTGAAAATGGTATTTCAGTATTCGCACATTATATACACTGGTTTTGTTTATTTTATTGGACTTTCTTTTAATTCATTTTCAACGACAACGCATGCAACTTCTTATTTCTTGTTTGAAAATTCTTCTCTTGCTCATAAATCTGCATGAAATATTTGCCACTGTACGTTCAGAAAACAGCAATCAATCAATCATATCTCCTCTAAAATTACATAATAACTTTAGAAATTATCAAATAATTGTAAAAAAAAAAATCGTTTAATTCTTTGATCAGATATAAACACGTCTCGTCACTCTCCTATTATTTCAAATTTCCGATACAAAGAAAAAAAGTATTATTGAATATCAAAGGAAGTAACCTATCAAAGATACAAGGCTTGTGTTTCGTCTACAAATGGATAACATACGAACACACTCACTCACCTGATTCGCTCGTCCTCACAAATATAAAAATTCAAAATAAAAAAACAATTATATACAAAATAAAGGATAAGGTCACCCTGGATGCCGCACAAATGTCAAGGCAACGAACGAGAAACCGGAAAGGACATACTTGGATTCCAAACCGATACCGCTAAATGCCCAGCTGTATTCCTGGAAGAGGAAAGCCGAAAATCCTACAATAAAGTATCTCGGAAAGAAACTACCGATCCATTAGAGGAACAACAGCTAAAACCCTCAGACATCAAATAGATTGGTCTGATAGTTTCCCACATGGAAACTACTAATGGATTCCATCTGACCACATGTCTCAAACAAACCTGAATATATCCGCAGAAACTTTCTTCAACAGAAAAATATAATCCAAAACATAAAATATAAGATGTAAGGATAACAATATTTATCCATGAAACCAATTTGGCAAAACAATTTCAATGATGTTGAAGGATTCTCTCTGCAAACATTTTCACGTCCGCTCTCATCGGCATGCTCGACTCATCGATCTGTGAAAGAAGAGTGTGCCATATTCCGATGTAAATAAACTACGATTCACACCTCCTGTTTACAGCTAGAGTTCCATTTTACGATACACTTACGATGATACACAGTGCGTAACTTGCGATCAACTTAGTAATCCTTTACGATGCCTTTGTGAAACACACGTAACGGGAACGTACTACCACACGTAAACGGATCGTAAAATGATACGGTGAACGTAAGTTAAGAAGGCTTTGTGAAACGGTGGCCAGATCAACACAATACAGACAAAAAAAATATACCAATAAATAGGACACAAAAAAACGATCTGATAGTACTAGCATTTTATAACCTAGTTCAACATGTTCAAAGTCAGTAAACTTTGATAGATCATACAGAGTGGTGATAGATATGCAGAGTAGTGGTAGATATACAGAATGGTGATATATAAACGAAGTGGAGATAGATATACAGAACGGTGATAGATATACAGAGTGGTGGTAGATATACAGAGTGGTGATAGATATACAGAGTGGTGATAGATATACATAGTGGTGATAGATATGCAGATTGAGGGTAGATATACAGAGTGGTGATAGATATACAGAGTGGTGATATCTATACAAAGTGGTGATAGATATACAGAATGGTAATATATAAACGAAGTGGTGATAGATATACAGAATAGTGATAGATATACAGAGTGGTAGTATATATACAGAGTATTGATAGATATACAGAGTGGTGGTAGATATACAGAGTGGTGAAAGATATACTAAGTGGTGAAACATATACAGAGTGGAGATAGATATGCAGAGTGGTGATAGATATACAGAGTGGTGATAGATATACAGAGTGGTGATATATATACAGAGTGGTGATAGATATACAGAGTGGGGGTAGATAACCAGAGGGGTAGTATATATACAAAGTGTTGATAGATATACAGAGCGGTAATTGATATACAGAGTGGTGACAGATATACTAAGTGGTGATAAATATACAGAATTGAGATAGCTTTGCAGAGTGGTAATAGATATACAGAGTGGTGATAGATATACAGAGTGGTGATAGATATACAGAGTGGTGATGGATATACAGAGGGGTGATAGATATACAGCGTGGGGATATATATACAACATGGTGATAGATATACAGAGTGGTGATATATATGCAGGATGGGGATATATATACAGAGTGGGGAATGATTTACAGAGTGGTGATTTATATACAGAGCGGAGGTAGCTATACAGAGTGGTGATAGATAAACAGAGTGCTGATAGATATATACAGTTGTGATATATATACAGGGTGGTGGTAGATATACATGATGGGTATAGATATACAAAGCGGTGGTAGATATACAGAGTGGTGATAGATATACAAAGTGGTAATAGATATAAAAAGTTGTGATAGATATGCAGAGTGGTGGTAGATAAACAAAGTAGTGATAGATATACAGAGTAGAGATAGATATGCAGATTGGTGGTACATATATAGAGTGGAGATAGATATACAGAATGATGATAGATATACAGAGTGGTGATAGATATACAGCGTGGGGATATATATACACAGTGGTGAAAGATATACAAAGTGGTGATAGATATACAGAGTGGAGATAGATATACAGAGTGGTGATAGATAAACAGAGTGGTGGTAGATATACAGAGTGGCGATAGATATACAAAATGGTGATAGATATATAAATTGGTGATAGATATACAGAGTGGTGATATATATACAGAGTAGTGATAAATATGCAGAGTAGTGGTAGATATACATAGTGGTGATAGATATACAGAGTGGTGATAGATTTACAGAGTGGTGGTAGATATACTGAGTGGTGATAAATAAACAAAGTGGTGATAGATATATAAAGTTGCGATAGATATGCAAAGTAGTGGTAGATATACAGAGTGGTGGTAGATATACAGAGAATTGATAGATATACAGAGTAGTGATAGATATGCAGAGTGGTGGTAAATATACAGAGTGGTGATAAATATACAAAGTGGTAATAGATATATAAAGTTGTGATAGATATGCAGAATGGTGGTAGATATACAAAGTGGTGATAGATATACAGAGTGGTGATAGATATGCACAGTGGTAATAGATATACAGAGTGGTGATAGATATACAGAGCGGTGATAGATATACAAAGTTGTGATAAATATACAGAATGGTGAATTATAAACGAAGTGGTGATATATATACAGAATGCTGATAGATATACAGAGTGGTAGTAGATATACAGAGTGTTGATAGATATACAGAGTGGTGGTAGATATACAGAGTGGTGATAAATATACAAAGTGGTGATAGATATACAGAGTGAAGATAGATATGCAGAGTGTTGATAGATATACAGAGTGGTGATAGATATACAGAGTGAAGATAGATATGCAGAGTGTTGATAGATATACAGAGTGGTGATAGATATACAGAGTGGTGATAGATATACAAAGTGGTGATAGATATACAGGGTTGTGATAGATATACAGAATGTTGGTAGATATACAGGAAGGGGGCAGAAATATTAAGTGGTGGTAGATATACAAAGTGAGGATAGATATACAAAGTGGTGATAGATATACAGAGTGGTGGTAGATTAACAGAGTAGCGATATATATACAGAGTATTGATATATATACAAACGAGAGATATATATAATGGAAATAGATATACAGAGTGGTGGTAGATATACGGAGTGATGGTAGATATACAGAGTGATGGAAGATATATACAGATTGGTAATAGATATACAGAGTGGTGATAGATATACAGGGTGGTGATAGATATACAGATTGGTGATAGATATACAGAGTAGTGATAGATATACAGGGTGGTGATAGATATACAGAGTGGTAATAGATATACAGAGTGGTGATAGATATACAGGGTGGTGATAGATATACAGATTGGTGATAGATATACAGAGTAGTGATAGATATACAGAGTGGTGATAGATATACAGAGTAGTAATAGTTATAGTAGGAACTTGTTGAATGTCTTATAGTGATGGCAAATATATGTTGAATGTCCTATATCTAGAGTAGGTACTTGTTGAATATCCTATTGGTATAGTAGGTACTTGTTGAATGCTCTATATAGTAGTATATAACAGGTACGTGTTAAATTACCACTGTTATACTATGAACTTGTTGAATGTCCTATAGTTATAGCAGTTCCTTAGTGAATGTCCCAAAGGTATAGCAGGTACATGTTGAATGTCCTATAGGCATAGATGATACTCGATGAATTAGTGGAGATAGATATGTGTGTAATGCAGAGTAGTGGTAGATATACAGAGTGGTGATAGATATAGAGAATGGTGATAGATATACAGAGTGGTGATAAATATACAAAGTGGTGATAGATATATATAAAGTGGTGATAGATATGAAGAGTGGTGGTAGATATACAGAGTGGTGATAGATATACAAAATGGTAATAGATATATAAAATTGTGATAGATATGCAGAGTGGTGGTAGATATACAAAGTGGTGATAGATATACAGAGTAAAGATAGATATGCAGAGTTGTGGTAGATATGCAGAGTGGAGATAGATATACAGAGTGGTGATAGATATACAGCGTGGGGATATATATACAAAATGGTGATAGTATACAGAGTGGTGGTAGATATACAGAGTAGTGATAGATAAATAAAGTGGTGATAGATATACAGTGTGGTGGTAGATATACAGGATGGGGATAGATGTACAAAGTGGTGGTAGATATACAAATTGGTGATAGATATACAAAGTGGTAATAAATATATAAAGTTGTCATAGATATGCAGAGTGGTGGTAGATATACAGAGTAGAGATAGATATGCAGAGTGGTGGTAAATATACAGAGTGGAAATAGATATACAGAATGATGATAGATATACAGAGTGGTGATAGATATACAGCGTGGGAATAGATATACAGAGTGGTGATAGATATACAGAGTGGTGATAGATATATACAGGGTGGTAGTATTACAGGATGGGGATAAATATGCAGAGTGGTGGTAGATATACAAAGTGGTGATAGATATACAGAGTAGAGATAGATATGCAGAGTGGTGGTAGATATACAGAGTGGAGATAGATATAGAGAATGATGATAGATATACAGAGTGGTGATAGATATACAGCGTGCGGATAGATATACAGAGCGGTGATAGATATACAGCGTGGGAATAGATATACAGAGTGGTGATAGATATACAGAGTGGTGATAGATATATACAGGGTGGTAGTATTACAGGATGGGGATAAATATACAGAGTGGTGATATATATACACAGTGGTGATAGATACACAGAGTGGTGATAGATATACAGAGCGGTGATAGATATACAGATAGGGGGTAGATCTACAGAGTGGTGGTAGATATACAGAGTGGTAATAGATATACAAAATGGTGAAAGATATATAAATTGGTGATAGATATGCAGAGTGGTGGTAGATATACAGAGTAGAGATAGATATGCAGAGTAGCGGTAGATATGCAGAGTGGAGATAGATATAGAGAGTGGTGATAGATATACGGAGTGGTGATAAATATACAAAGTGGTGATAGATATATATAAAGTGATGATAGATATGAAGAGTGATGGTAGATATACAGAGTGATGATAGATATACAAAATGGTAATAGATATATAAAGTTCTGATAGATATGCAGAGTGGTGGTAGATATACAAAGTGGTGATAGATATACAGAGTAGAGATAGATATGCAGAGTGGTGGTAGATATACAGAGTGGAGATAGATATACAGAATGATGATAGATATACAGAGTGGTGATAGATATACAGCGTGCGGATAGATATACAGAGCGGTGATAGATATACAGCGTGGGAATAGATATACAGAGTGGTGATAGATATACAGAGTGGTGATAGATATATACAGGGTGGTAGTATTACAGGATGGGGATAAATATACAGAGTGGTGATATATATACACAGTGGTGATAGATACACAGAGTGGTGATAGATATACAGAGCGGTGATAGATATACAGATAGGGGGTAGATCTACAGAGTGGTGGTAGATATACAGAGTGGTAATAGATATACAAAATGGTGAAAGATATATAAATTGGTGATAGATATGCAGAGTGGTGGTAGATATACAGAGTAGACATAGATATGCAGAGTAGCGGTAGATATGCAGAGTGGAGATAGATATAGAGAGTGGTGATAGATATACGGAGTGGTGATAAATATACAAAGTGGTGATAGATATATATAAAGTGATGATAGATATGAAGAGTGATGGTAGATATACAGAGTGATGATAGATATACAAAATGGTAATAGATATATAAAGTTCTGATAGATATGCAGAGTGGTGGTAGATATACAAAGTGGTGATAGATATACAGAGTAGAGATAGATATGCAGAGTGGTGGTAGATATACAGAGTGGAGATAGATATACAGAGTAGAGATAGATATGCAGAGTGGTGGTAGATATACAGAGTGGAGATAGATATACAGAATGATGATAGATATGCAGAGTGGAAATAGATATACAGAATGATGATAGATATACAGAGTGGTGATAGATATACAGCGTGGGAATAGATATACAGAGTGGTGATAGATATACAGAGTGGTGATAGATATATACAGGGTGGTAGTATTACAGGATGGGGATAAATATACAGAGTGGTGACATATATACACAGTGGTGATAGATACACAGAGTGGTGATAGATATACAGAGCGGTGATAGATATACAGATAGGGGGTAGATCTACAGAGTGGTGGTAGATATACAGAGTGGTAATAGATATACAAAATGGTGAAAGATATATAAATTGGTGATAGATATGCAGAGTGGTGGTAGATATACAGAGTAGAGATAGATATGCAGAGTAGCGGTAGATATGCAGAGTGGAGATAGATATAGAGAGTGGTGATAGATATACGGAGTGGTGATAAATATACAAAGTGGTGATAGATATATATAAAGTGATGATAGATATGAAGAGTGATGGTAGATATACAGAGTGATGATAGATATACAAAATGGTAATAGATATATAAAGTTCTGATAGATATGCAGAGTGGTGGTAGATATACAAAGTGGTGATAGATATACAGAGTAGAAATAGATATGCAGAGTGGTAGTAGATATACAGAGTGGAGATAGATATACAGAATGATGATAGATATACAGAGTGGTGATAGATATACAGCGTGCGGATAGATATACAGAGCGGAGGTAGCTATACAGAGTGGTGATATATATACAGGGTGGTAGATATACAGGATGGGGATAGATATACAGAGAGGTGATATATATACACAGTGGTGATAGATATACAGAGTGGTGATAGATATACAGAGCGGTGATAGATATACAGAAAGGGGGTAGATATACAGAGTGGTGGTAGATATACAGAGTGGTGATAGATATATAAATTGGTGATAGATATGCAGAGTGGTGGTAGATATACAGAGTAGAGATAGATATGCAGAGTGGTGGTAGATAAGCAGAGTGGAGATAGATATACAGAGTAGTGATAGATATACAGAGTGAGTGATAGATATGCAGAGTAGTGGTAGATATTCAGAGTGCTGATAGATATACAGAGTGTTGGTAGATATAAAGAGTGGTGATAGATAAACAAAGTGGTGATAAATATACAAAGTGGTGATAGATATATATAAAGTGATGATAGATATGAAGAGTGGTGGTAGATATACAAAGTGGTGATAGATATACAAAATGGTAATAGACATATAGAGTTTTGATAGATATGCAGAGTGGTGGTAGATATACAAAGTGGTGATAGATATACAGAGTAGAGATACATAAGCAGAGTGGTGGTAGATATGCAGAGTGGAGATAGATATGCAGAGTGGTGATAAATATACAGCGTGGTGATAGATATATATAAAGTGGTGATAGATATGAAGAGTGGTGGTAGATATACAGAGTGGTGATAGATATACAAAATGGTAATAGATATATAAAATTGTGATAGATATGCAGAGTGGTGGTAGATATACAAAGTGGTGATAGATATACAGAGTAGAGATAGATATGCAGAGTTGTGGTAGATATGCAGGGTTGAGATAGATATACAGAGTGGTGATAGATATACAGCGTGGGGATATATATACAAAATGGTGATAGATATACAGAGTGGTGGTAGATATACAGAGTGGTGATAGATAAATAAAGTGGTGATAGATATACAAAATGGTAATAGACATATAGAATTTTGATAGATATGCAGAGTGTAGGTAGATATACAAAGTGGTGATAGATATACAGAGTAGAGATACATAAGCAGAGTGGAGATAGATATAGAGAGTGGTGATAGATATACGGAGTGGTGATAAATATACAAAGTGGTGATAGATATATATAAAGTGATGATAGATATGAAGAGTGATGGTAGATATACAGAGTGGTGATAGATATACAAAATGGTAATAGATATATAAAGTTCTGATAGATATGCAGAGTGGTGGTAGATATACAAAGTGGTGATAGATATACAGAGTAGAGATAGATATGCAGAGTGGTGGTAGATATACAGAGTGGAGATAGATATACAGAATGATGATAGATATACAGAGTGGTGATAGATATACAGCGTGGGGATAGATATACAGAGCGGAGGTAGCTATACAGAGTGGTGATATATATACAGGGTGGTAGATGTACAGGATGGGGATAGATATATAGAGTGGTGATATATATACACAGTGGTGATAGATATACAGAGTGGTGATAGATATACAGAGCGGTGATAGATATACAGATAGGGGGTAGATATACAGAGTGGTGGTAGATATACAGAGTGGTGATAGATATACAAAATGGTGATAGATATATAAATTGGTGATAGATATGCAGAGTGGTGGTAGATATACAGAGTAGAGATAGATATGCAGAGTGGTGGTAGATAAGCAGAGTGGAGATAGATATACAGAGTAGTGATAGATATACAGAGTGAGTGATAGATATGCAGAATAGTGGTAGATATTCAGAGTGATGATAGATATACAGAGTGTTGGTAGATATACAGAGTGGTGATAGATAAACAAAGTGGTGATAAATATATAAAGTGGTGATAGATATATATAAAGTGATGATAGATATGAAGAGTGGTGGTAGATATACAAAGTGGTGATAGATATACAAAATGGTAATAGACATATAGAGTTTTGATAGATATGCAGAGTGGTGGTAGATATACAAAGTGGTGATAGATATACAGAGTAGAGATACATAAGCAGAGTGGTGGTAGATATGCAGAGTAGAGATAGATATACAGAGTGGTGATAGATATACAGCGTGGTGATATATATATATAAAGTGGTGATAGATATGAAGAGTGGTGGTATATATACAGAGTGGTGATAGATATACAAAATGGTAATAGATATATAAAATTGTGATAGATATGCAGAGTGGTGGTAGATATACAGAGTGGTGATAGATATACAGAGTAGAGATAGATATGCAGAGTTGTGGTAGATATGCAGGGTGGAGATAGATATACAGAGTGGTGATAGATATACAGCGTGGGGATATATATACAACATGGTGATAGATATACAGAGTGGTGGTAGATATACAGAGTGGTGATAGATAAATAAAGTGGTGATAGATATACAGTGTGGTGGTAGATATACAGGATGGGGATAGATGTACAAAGTGGTGGTAGATATACAAAGTGGTGATAGATATACAAAGTGGTAATAAATATATAAAGTTGTCATAGATATGCAGAGTGGAGATAGATATACAGAGTGGTGATAGATATACAGCGTGGGGATATATATACAGAATGATGATAGATATACAGAGTGGTGATAGATATACAGAATGTTGGTAGATATACAGGGTGGGGACAGATATACAGAGTGGTGGTAGATATACAGAGTGATGATAGATATACAGAGTGGTGGTAGATTAACAGAGTGGCGATATATATACAGAGTATTGATAGATATAAAAACGAGAGATAGATATGGTGGAAATAGATATACAGAGTGGTGATAGATATACAGAGTAGTGATAGATATACAGAGTGGTGATAGATATACAGAGTAGTAAATAGTTATAGTAGGAACTTTTTGAATGTCTTATAGTGATGGCAAATACATGTTGAATGTCCTATATCTAAAGCATGTACTTGTTGAATATCCTATTGGTATAGTAGGTACTTGTTGAATGTTCTATATAGTAGTATATAACAGGTACGTGTTGAATTCCTATTGTTATACTAGGAACTTGTTGAATGTACTATATTTATAGCAGTTCCTTGGTGAATGTCCCAAAGCTATAGCAGGTACTTGTTGAATGTCCTATAGTCATAGATGGTACTCGATGAATGTCCTATTGATTTCCCGTGTGGGTTATGGTTACCAGAAGTAGAGGTATGCATGGTATCTAAAATTACCCATAGCACTAGACCAGTAAACGTTTTGAAGCATTAAGGTAGAAGGTGTCTGGTTTGTCACAACGACCACCTGAACTATTACCGGCTGTCGGCCATGGTAATAGAGGTAGAGATAGAGTTAGGCATTGACCTCTAAAATGGACCAAATCATTTATACATTTAAAAATTATAAACCAAATTCATGAAAGAATCCCACACAGTGATTTTTTTCTGAGACTTATTTTTCGACATTCCAATACACTATGACAGCATGTTTTTTTTTTTGGTCTCGTAAACACCACAAAGGACATACTTTGAGCACAAAAAACGCAATGTAGCAGAAAGGACCACAAAGGAGTTTATAAGAGCACAAAGGACCTTATAATCACTGTTTTGTAAGGAAATAGTATTTTTTTAAATCTGTATTTCAGAAATGTCAATATGTGCTTTGCTTTATCTGTTTATCAAATCTTATTTTGGACAAAAACAAAGAATCTACAGAAATGTTCTTACTTTATGAATCTTAATTTGCTGTGAGGAACAAAAAGTGCACATGGTGCAATAAAAAAAGGACTGCACAGCTGTCTTTTAGGTATATGTTTCGTTGGGCTGTTTGATTAAACAGATAATATACCTGTCTAGATAACCTCGATATGTAATTGTAATAAAAGTATATCATCATTCCGTGAAATATATGGCCATGAAGAATATATTTATGAAAATCTCTCTGAACTTTATACCTTCTAATAAAAAATTTGACAAAATGGTTTCTATTTCTCCCTTTTTACATCAACAAACGATGAACGATGTCTTTGGTTGTCGCTTGTGTAAATGTTTATTAAATAAATATTATTGTATTTGATAAAGTTTATATGTTTTTAAAGACTGTATTTTTTAACACCGAAATTTTGAAAATGTCATGTTTTAAATACTATCATTCAATACACTAAATATAGTTGACCTATTGCTGATAAATTCTTAAAAAAAACAGACTTATCGCATATAGTATTAGAAAAATTAAAAAAGAAAACATTATTTTGTGCATTCGTCGGCTTTGAAAAAGCGTTTGACACGATTTGGCGAGACGCAATGCTTTTGAATAATATGAATGGATGTATGTGTAATGTTAATGTAAATATGTATCAAGGTACTAAGTCATGTATGTATTTCATATAACAATTCCGTGTCTGATTTTTTTCCCATGTAATAAAGGGGTTAGACAGGGCGAAAATTTATCGCCTTTTCTATTTTCTCTATTTTTGAATGATCTTGATTCATTTTTCCAAACCTGTAATATAGAGGGCCTAAAATCAGTCTCAAAAGAGCTTGAAGAAAAACTTGATATATTTTTAAAACTTTTTATTATTCTGTATGCTGATGATACTGTGTTGATGGCCGAATCCGCAACTGAACTCCAAAAACTATTAGATTGTTTTGTAGATTACACAGATGTATGGAGGCTAAAAGTAAATGTTTCTATATGTAGTCAGTTGGACTCATTTGATAAAATGGTAAAATCAATATTACTGTACGGTTGTGAATTATGGGGTATTGGAAATAATGAGATAATTGAAAGGGTACAACTAAAATTTTGTAAATCATTATTAGGTCTGAAAACATCAACACCCTCTTACATGATTTATGGGGAGCTTGGAAGATATTCTATAGACTTGGACATAAAAACTAGATTGATCTCATTTTGGGGGAAATTAAATTCTGGTAAAGAGACAAAACTATCATATACTTTATATGAATTGTGTTATCACATGTCTTTTAATGACAATGTGCATTTTTCATGGTTAAACAGAGTAAAGACTATTCTAAATGAATGTGGTATACCCAATGTGTGGGAAACGCAATCTTTTATGAATTGTAAATGGTTAGTTTCATTCATCAAGCTCAGACTTAAAGATCAGTTTGTACAAGTCAGGCATTCTTTGCTTGAAAACTCACCAGAAGCACTTAATTATAAACTTTTTAAAGATTTTTTTGGAAAAGAAGATTATTTTGAAATTCTTGGGAACAAACTGTCTATTGATTTGTGTAGATTTAGGACCACAAAGCACAAGCTCCCTATTGAACAGGGTAGATGGAATGATATAGTTAGAAATAATAGATTGTGTCTTCTATGTACTAAAAATAACATTGGTGATGAATTTCATTACATATCAGAATGCAAATACTTTGAAGGAAACAGGAAACATTGTATGTCACATTATTATTTTAAAAATGCAAATACTGTTAAATACAAGCAGATTATGTCTTCAAAACACAAATCAGAACTGCTTAAACTTTGTAAATTTATAAAGATTATCAACACAGGTATATGTGCTCCTGGCTAAAATGTACTTCATATATTGTCTGAGCAATAGTTCTGTTTGTTCTGTCTTATTGTAAATATTGTACATAAATGTCTTCGCTATACCTATGTATATAGTTTATTGAGAATAAAGATAAAGTATGAGAAAAAAAGACCAAAACTCAGAAACTTAATTTTGACAACTGAACCATGAAAATGAGGCCAAGGTTAGATGACACCTGCAAGCTAGACATGTACACCTTACAATCATTCCATACACCAAATATAGTAGACATTGCTTACAGTATAAGAAAAACAGACCAAAACACAAAAACTTATCTATAACCACTGAACCATGAAAATGAGCCCAAGGTCACATGACACCTACCAGTTGGACATGTACACCTTACCGTCCTTCCATATACCGAATATACTTGACCTATTGCTTATAGTATCTGAGATATAGACTTGACCACCAAATCTTAACCTTGTTCGCTGATCCATGAAATGAGGTCGAGGTCAAGTGAAAACTGTCTGACGGACATGAGGACCTTGCAAGGTACGCAAATACAAAACATTGTTGTCATGTTACTCATAATAAGAGAGAAATAATCATTACAAAAAATCTTAATTTTTTTTTTCAAGTAGTCACTGAACCATGAAAATGAGGTAAAGGACAATGGACATGTGACAGATGAAAACTTCGTAACATAAGGCATCTATATACAAAGTTTGAAGCATCCAAGTCTTCCACCTTCTAAAATATGAAGCTTTTATGAAGTTAGCTAACGCCCCCCTATGTCGAGCTTTCTGCGACAAAAGTCGCAGGCTCGACAAAAATCCAACTGATTGTCTAAAAAGATAAGTCCTTCCTTAAATATAATCAAAGAGACAGTTTTTTATCACTGGATTGTGATTTTATGTCTTGTGTTAAAATATGCTAGTTTTCGAGTCAAAAGAGATTATTAGAATAAAATATTAGAGAAAAAGATTGAACAGAAATCATTAGAATATAAATCTTTCAAACTTTCTTTTTCGTGCATGAATTAAAATATTGTTTTGAACAGTCTTAAACAAACTTTTATTTCTTTTTTCCTGTTATGTGAACATTTATTGGGGGCAGTTGTTATATATTAGCACTATAACAGGTAAAGCTTTGACAATCTTGTCACCTGTAATTACATTTACCTGTAAGAATAAAACGTTTTGGTTCAAGATTTAGAAACAGAACGAAGAGGTTTTCTCCTGTTTCTTAGCCACGGGTGTCAATCGGTTTATCGAGAGAAATGATAGTGAAAGAATATCTTACGGTGGTCAAGTATTGCGAGACGATCGCGAAAGCTCTGGTACCGGATCGTGAATGTAATAAAATGTAAATTCTACTTCAGAATGTGTGAAAAAATCGCTGAATTTTCAAAATGCGGAACAAATCCGAACAAAAAAATATGTCTGTCAAAATGATTCAACTTCCTCAACATTACTGTACAATAAGATAAAGAAAATATGCAGTACTTTATGAAAAAACACAAAAGGCACAATGCATGTCTATGAGATTAATTAAAAAACACGTTTTTTGTACCTATAATGGTCATATTTCAATATATCATGATATATTTGAAATTTAATCTTTGTTGTGTCCGAAAGTACAGTAAAATAAAAGTATGCTCTTTTTTTAAAATCGTTCATTTGTTTATGAAAACCTTGAATTTTGTTGATTTTTTCATCAAACTTGATCGTGATAGATCAGGCAACGCATTATTTTGATCGTGAAAGATAATGCGTGACCAGACTTAATAATCAGAAATCAATATTTCTTTTACCATTTGATATACCTGCAACTGGTTGAAGCCTGTAACTTTTTTGATAAGAACGAACATGAAAGCTATCATTTGTTTTTTAATATCAACACTTTACCTCTAAAGTTAAAAATTTTTAACTTAAAACGTGTCTAAATCAGTGTGAAAAATTCAGCTATGAGAATCGGACTAGTACAAATCAGGCAGACCGCCATTATTTAGCCAATAATATGGGTATGCAACGTTTAACCCAAAAAGTTAACCATCAACCAAAAACTTATCGCAAAAACAGCATCTTTCATGAAAAATTTGAGATTGAACGATAACCAACATTTTGTTATATGTATCTTTGTATACAACGTAGCAGATGTGGATTGATTTCCAATGAGATAACTATATATTACAGAATAAAGAATACCAGAGCGCAAATGCAGAAATGTCTCGTCTGCTTTACTAATGATAGTATATATTTGTTGAACTTCTGTAATATTAAGGGTTTTACTAGAAGTGTCACATACTCTTAAAATTGTCAATGATTCATAAAAGAGGTCAAGGTCAGATGAACCATGACATACAGATATCTACAAAAATCCCGTACACCAAATATAGGTGTTCCGATGCTTACAGTACCTTAGAAACTGACAAATGTAAAAGTTATGTTTGGCCAATTAATTCGGAACATGAGGTCGAAAGTATATGAACCCTGACCTACAGTCAGACACAGACATCTTACTATCATTCAATATATCAAATACAATTGACGTCATATATGAAACATGCAGACAGACATGTATACCATACACCAAATACCGTGGCCCTATAGCATACAGGTATGTAAGCTTTATAAATTTAATGGGCATAAAATGAGAATTCAAAGTTATAAATACAAAATAAAACATCTTAATGTATAAAAAATCAATACTTATGAAGGACGGACAAATGGACTGGTATTGATACAATTTACCAAGTCTGTGTGGTATTATAAGATATTAGATCCAATGGCATTGCACGATTATAGCCCTATTCACCAGCAAAAGAGACCCGGGTCAGTCATGCCAATCTAGTTTTTTTTAATACCAATAACAAATATTAATTATCATATAATTGAAGAATAATATGAACGTCTTCGTAGCATTAGATCATTCACGATCCTTTTCACGATCTTCAAAAACCGGTACGTGATCTTTTACGATCCGAAATATCAATTTTGTGTAAATATTTCTTTTTTTACCAAGTTTCAGATTATGTTTATACAAAATAACTATGAGAACCATTTGATGCATTCAAATAGAATGCCCTTTTTCGAAGAAAAGTAGTTTATTTTATTGGAATTTGGGAAAAAATCATGTTTGTTTACATTTTTGATGTCACTGAAATGTCGAGGAGCAATATGCCTTTTGTTGTTTTGTAAAAACTATGTACTTTTAGAACTGGATTTTCTCACATACTGATCATAATGTTCAACAATTTTGACAGACAGTTTTATTTTGTTGTAAATTTGTCCGTGTAATTAATTAAATAAGATTATTTAATGACTTTTCATATGTCTTCTCGATTAAATTTCTTTCACGATCCGGTACCAGAGCTTTCACGATCGTCTCCCAATACTTGACCTCCGTTAGATATTCTTTCACGATAACTTCTCTCGATAAACCGAATGACACCCGTGTTAGCGAGTACACACACATTTTGTATTCAGACAATGTACATTTATTGTTTATATTCTACAATTAATAACTGGCGCTTTAAGGTTCGTGGCATATAAACTCTTATGTATTTTATTATTTTGAAAACAAAATGAAAATTATGTCTAATGAATAACCATGATGAAATAATTGTTTTTTCCATAAATGTCGTGCATTATGTGTATTGGATTACTTAGTTGCCTTCTTTCTAGTGCTATCTATTTTGTTTACCCACAAATGACGAAATAATGCAATAGTTAAAATTAAACATTTTACAAAACTTTGTCACGATTAAAAAATTAAAACCGACTGAATGAATTAAAATATGAGAATTCAATGATTATCGATGTCGAAATTAGCCGTCGGTAATAAACAGTCAGTTTGTGTAAAAGAAATAGCTACCAAATTTGTTTATTATGTATGTACAAAGTATATGTATATTGTATATAATCAGCCGTTCTGTATATTACTTGTTTTTATAATTGATTCAACAAATTTCGCTTGTCCAGGTGTCAATAACGGTGATGTTCACACCACGAGTAGTGATAAATGACACAATAACACAGCGATCGATCAATAATATAAGTAAAAATTGCGTGCCGTATGCTGAATGTCGCCCCTCCTCTGAAAAAGGACGCTCATTTTTATATAAAATCACGCAAAATTATGACCCATATTTTGGCACATCCCCGTTCACCCAATAATAGGAAGTGAATTCGTCACCATCATGGTTTCAAAGAGAAAGTAAAACGTTAAACGCCGGATTGTCGTCCAATTAAAACACTCGTTACATTGTTCTTTTGTATATTTAGAATCCGAGATAAACCTAGATTTTCTCGAGAAATGAGATAATTCATTATCTGAAATTGAGAAAATTAATTATCTGGAGATAAATTAGAATTATCTGAAAATCGATCAGAAAAACCTAGATTTTCTTAATATTTTGAGATAAACCGGGATTTTCTCCAGATAATGAATTTTCTGTATTTTCTGAGATAAACTAGGATTTTCTCGAATTTGAATTTAGCCGAGATAATCTTAGTTTATCTGAGATAAACCGGGATTATCTGAGATAATCTAAGATTAATTAATAAAAGTGGTTCAGGCGTGCCATACACTGTAATACTCTTAAATTTATGTGTGTTTTGGATGTGCACTAGTAATTGGTTAAAATTGATATGTTTCTGTGTTTTTAATATATGTGACTTAACATAAAGAATTCCATTATTATGAAATCGTTCACCTTTGTACACTTCGGTATCTAAATAGAGGGGGGTAAAAAAAGGGGGGTCTGAACACGGAAACACGTGAAATAACAAATCGCAAAAACGTTGCACGGAAAAAAAACTCTGGAAAAAACGGGGTCAAGGAATAAAATCGTAAATATTAAGGAAAAAAGTACAAAAATGTATTACTCAGCCGTTCTTGGAGATCATGCAGTCATTATAATTGGACATGGCGACCCTGCATGTCGTCACCTTTTAGCGTGCGCTAGTTGTATCCGATTTATCATAGTAATACAAAAGTCAATAGACTATTAATAAATATCTTGGGACCAGTTAATTAGTTTATAATTTAAAATAATATCTTGGCTGACTTTGAATTAGTCCCAGTTTACTTTTTAATCAAATATGCGGGTCAAGCACGAGAAATTATAGAGTACCGACACGAAACACGGAAATAATTAAGGGAAAACACGAAGCACGCACATCGAACCAAACACGAGAAAACGAGAAATAAAACGTTGAAACACGAAAACACGTTAAATAAAAAGGCCGAAAACGTTGCACGAAAATAACCCTTTATACCACCCTCTAAATAGGTCATCCTAGATGTCGACACCTCATATTAGAACTTAAGTAGATGGTCAATTTCGTTTGCTAGCTAGGTTTAAGAAATCTTCAACTTGCTCTAATTTGTCTGTGAAGACCATAACATCGTCATCCCTATTGACATTGTAATTTGATGTTATCTCTCCATTAGAACTTATCTAAGATTTTATTGAATAGGACAGACAGATGCAGATCTGTGCATGTTGGTGAAAATATACCACCCATGGGAGCTCCTATAATTTGTTTGTATAACAGTCCATTAAACTCAAATTCATTGTTTCTAAGAATTAATTTAACAAATGCAGTTAAATCTATTTTGTTGAGAATCTTCAAAGTATATTCTCCTGTGTGTCAATTAATTCTAATGCATTGATAATAGTTTCTTCTAAATTATCAATGATCATATTTGTGTACATTGACGTACATCATAGGCAATAAGAATGCATTCTTTTTTTACCTCGTGTGACTCTATTTTATTAATGAAATCTTTTGCATCTTGAATGTAAAAGTTATGCCTCCTCAATAATGGTTTTATAATTAGATCAAGTACGTATCTCTCGCGGGAGAGTTACACTTATTGATGATTGGCCGGTAACGAACATTAATTTGTCCTGCTAGCTGACCGGTTCGCAAATGCTTCATTACTTATTTTTAGATTAATTTTATGAATTTTTTGGAAGAAGGTACATGTGTCCCCCATGTTTTGAATCATTATTATTCTTTAAGAAATTATATGTCTGGGAATCTATTTGTTTGTTTGTTCTCCTCGCTTAATATTAAACCGTTCTCTCAACATGCCAAAATTGTCATGATTTACATTAAAAAAAAAAATATTATCCTCCACACACATGGCAAAGATAACACCGAGATATAATTTCTTATTCAGTTGAATTGATAATTAGAATAAAAAAGTGCTAAGGTTCACATATTGTCTTTTTTTTCAAAAAAACAACTTGTCACTCTTATCTGTGAAAATGACCTCTCTAAATGCTATTTTAATTGTTTGCTGTGACGCCTTCTAGTCGTAGGAAGCCTTCACAGCAAACAAATTAAGCGGGTCTTTCAAAATGTCATAATTATTTGGACTAGTGTTTCGCCAATGGCTTTACTTTCAAATATATATAAGGTGAAGCAATTAACTCGGATTGGCCCAACATTAATTCCTTCTGAATGAGGGGTAACTTCAAACTACGTACAGTGATCGTTTCCGTTCCGGAACTATTTTCCTTTACTATGTAGAGTAGAATGCGGATCGGAGCTGGAACTGCAGAGGAGTTTCGCGTAATTTTAACCAACGAGGTTGTGGAATAGGGGTTTCTAGCAGGATAAGTATAAGTTTATTAGACACAGGTAAACAACACTTAGTCATGGAAACATAAAAACTAGTCATGTAAAATCTATGAATGCATTTCAAATCTTAGAGTAAAAAAGAATTACATGTCCGTACGCGCTGCATAATCATAGCCCACTGGTCTTGTACTGACCGGACCTTGCAAATAAAGCTAAAGTATCGGTATTCCGAAATATTGATTTATTATAGCCGGAAAACACCCGGTTAGGCTTGTAAATGTGGTTATAAATAACCCAGAAATGTTTGAAAAGAGAGAGTTTGATTCCAGATTTACCAGTTGATAAAATCAAAAAAATATCAATGAATTTGAAAATTTTCGAGACGAAGGACTTATGCATGAAATAATGTTTTGTAGGTTTTGCACATGGATATAATTATTTTTCTCTATTCATGTTGTAAACAGTGTTCACAATCAATGAGTAAAGTGGTTGTATTGTTTACTATTTACAGTAGGTTTTCAATTAATAAAAATGATGATCTTTTATTGGCTGAAAGACGAATCATTTAATTCCGTCATATGTATTCCCATTCTGAATGAAAACAATCCATCCCGTATGAAAACAACCCATTCCGTATGAAAACAACCCATTTCGAGTGAAAAAAACCCATTCCGTATGAAAACAACTCATTCCCATTCCATATGAAAACAAGATTATCAGCACTATATTTCACATTGTTCTCTTCCTTTGTGTAAACCGCTACTACTGGCAATAAGGCCATCCTTAAAAAATCTAAGTTTGGAGTGGCCTACCCATGCATTGAAGGGTTGGGTAGGTAGGTAGGGGTTTTATTTTATTTGGGGAGGAAGGGGGGCTCAACATAAGTTACATGTTTTAGACAAGAAAACAACGTTACAGCAGAAAAAAATCTTAAAAAAAAAATGGAAACGACTTGTGTCAGGAATTTTTTTCGGGAAGGCTGCTTTTTAGGTGGGTAGGTAGGCAACATTAAATAATTCAAATTTTATTTTTAGACTAATAAGCGATAAAAATCGCAAATTTTACTAATTTTGAAAAAAAAGTTGTTGACATTGAATCTGATAATTTGAAAAATATTAAATCTTTGTTCTCTGAAATCGACATCTTTATTGTGCCAATGTCAGCTATATGATGAATAATTGATTTCACGTAGAGAACGATACTGTTTTCTCGTTCCTACGCAATTGCTACCGAAGTTTTGTGTTAACTTTGTGTCATTCAGATTCTAAATGTTAATAACATATTATATACTATTTTATTTCGAAAATCTGTAAAAAAAAAAGTACCGAACTCCGAGATAAATTCAAAAAGGGTAAGTCCCTGAAAACTGACAAAATCAAACGTTAGACTTTGTAAACCAACGGATTAACGAATGGAAAACAACTGCCATATTCCTGACTTGCTACAGGCATTCTCCGAATAAAGTTGTGATTCATTTGCACTGCTTTGTTTTTTTTTTCGCTGTCGCATATAAAAAAGCTTGAAAGGTTATTAGTTCCGACTTTTATCTTTATTAGGAATTGACTTTTTTTGTTGACGTCATTGTCAAATTTTTACTATCTACACCTTTCTGTTGTCGTCTTTGTAAGATTTATTTGTATGTTTATTTGATTTTTAAGCCAGTTGTGTTATATGTCTGTGATGTATGTTTACACAGTTTTGGCTCAGTGCTGGATCCCAATTATTGTCTCATTAACCTATTACGTCTGTTTGGGGAATTCTCACCCAATTTTGTCAATTGTCAATATAACAGAACTATTATAAACAACTGTCATGCGAGTGGGAGGTTTAGCTAGTTAACCAACCATTTTCTTTGGAAAATGTCTGTACCTAGTCAGGAATATGGCAGTTGTTTTTCATTTTTTCCTTTGATTGATAGCTTTTGATTTTGTCAGTTTTTATGGACTTCCCCTTGTTTGAATTTGAATTCCGTATGTTGAAATTCTTAATACACACATATTTGTAGAAGAGGTGCTCGAGATTGGTTTATTTATTATAAACACACTTAAGTGTTTTCTTTTCACAAATAGAAACTATTAATTATATATAGCCTGATAGACGTTATTAGATTTTCATATACATAATTTTTAAATCATAATCAAATGGTTTAAATCACAAAGGTTACACGCAAAGTCTCATTTTTATAATAGTAAATGTAATGAAATTATACTTTGACTTTTTAAAAACTAACTTTTAAATTATCTGCTTTCATTATAAAAAAAAATTGTAATTCCAATTTTATAACATTGTTTAATATTTATTCTGTATAAATTCAGGGGAGGTAACAATTTGCATCGTTCATGGAAGTTGTAATTTACAAATTTTGAAGGCACACATGCAAATAAATATAGTTCAGATTTTTCTGGCCCTAAATATTCAAAATATTTTTGGCTTGATACGCTCGGTACATTTACAAAGGTATTTAAGTATAAATAGAAACAGATAATCCAGAAAACGTTCGTCGGATGCATCAATTTATAAAGTGTTATTTTATCCGAAATATTGTCAGTGTTAGTGTACATCTCTCCTTTTGAACTAAAAATATATAATTTTGTAGATGAAATCTTCCAAAATAAAAATTTATCATTTTGGATGATATCACTCCTCTTTCCTTGGACCCTGTATCCACACTTGGTTGGTATATGCTATTGTATAACATATATAAAAATAGATAGTCCGAGATTACTCTGACGTCCAACGGCTGTTTTGCCAGACAAGCTGGGGCCGTGGGACGTCAGAGCTCGTCCCATATCAAAAAGTGGATATTTGCCCGTCCAAAATAGATGCGCTGCTTCGTCGCTTCTAGTGCCAACGGACGGCCTTGGAATTATATGAATCGGGTATCAATTTGTTCATTTTTCATTTATCTCTTCATTTATGTAAGTTTCACCTACCTGCCACCCTTTATTTTCTCATATTTAGACAGTTTTCACAGTGACCCACCGATTCTGGCATTTTGACTTTTATTTTGAAAGATTGTCATGTGATCACGAGAAAAAAGTAAGGCACAATGGACTATGGGAAATGATGCATGCATATGACCCTAGGTCAATATGAATATATAATTTAACACCTCGCTCATTTACGATGCAAGCAATGTTAATATCCGAGAGCTTCCGATTGTTATCGTGGTTGGCACTAAATGCTTAATACCGATCTCCTGTAAAGGAGGTGAAAAATCGTGGTTGGCTTCTAAATGTTAAATATCGATCTCCTATAAAGGAGTTGAAAAAAGTATAAATATTTGCATATTTGAGTCTCGAGGTCGCGAAATCTCTCGTAACTTGACGTCCATTTGAAAATAAAAGTAAAAATGTCTGAATCGATGGGTCACTGTGAAAACTGTCTAAATATTAGAAAATAAAGGGTGGCAGGTAGGTGAAACTTACATAAATGAAGAGATAAATGAAAAATAAACAAATTGATACCCGATTTATATAATTCCAAGGTCGTCCGTTGGCACCAGAAGCGACGAAGCAGCGTATCTATTTTGGACGGGCAAATATCCACTTTTTGATATGGGACGAGCTCTGACGTCCCACGGCCCCAGCTTGTCTGGCAAAACAGCCGTTGGACGTCAGAGTAATCTCGGACTAAAAAATAGAGTAATCGAATATATATTCTAAACTTCATTTTGACTGCTCTATTTGTTTGAAGTTGTTTGTAGGTAATCTGTACCACAAAAGTTAAATTACTTAAGATGATTTTCAGGGAGCGAAGAGGGGCAGTTTTTGCGTCAATTTGAGGAAGAGCAGATAATAAATATTCTAACCTCATGAAATTGCAGCCCCTTGGAATCAAAAAGTCGTCCCCTTAAACAAGGGTCCCGGAGCTTTCGGTGTTGACGCCCTTTATAATATATCTGTGTGTTATGGTACGAAACAGATATTGAACGATTTGATTTAAAAAAATTATATATTTTCCAGTCAAAGAAAAATATATGTATATCCTTTTTTTTTAATGCATTGCAGATTACTTGCTATTCTTTACGTTGTTGTTATTACTCACACCATACTCACTTTATATATACTCACACCATACTCACTTAATATATATATATATATATATATATACATAAAAGTCTAAATTGAAAACAACGTTCAAACCTATGATTGCGTTGGATAAAAACCGCAATATATATATATATATATATATATATATATATATATACAAGTCTAAATTGAAAACAACGTTCAAACCTATGATTGCGTTGGATAAAAACCGCAATTTTTTTACGTGTGCATGCAAAACAAATTTCTTGTTAGAGGGGTCTAAATACAGCACAAACAACATTTTTCGAAAGACCAAAAAAGTGAAAAAGTATATTTTAACAAAACAAATTTGACTAGCAGGTCGCACAACAAATGTTCTTAAACCCTGCTAACTGCCATTGGCGATTGCCAAATAAACGGATATTTTTGACTCTTTCAAAATTCAAGAGTCTATCCTAAATTGAGGTAAATTATATGACCTTCCAAATACCGTTTCGATTCCTAACATCACTGAAGAGACATTAATTGTCGAAATCCGGATATGGTGTACAAATTTTTGCCCTCATGTTTGCGGTTTACCATTTTTTCCGCAAGTTTATTGTTTTCTGTTTAGTATTAAATTAATAATAAGATCTATTTTGTTACATCTTGTGATCAGTTTATTTGGCAATCGCCAATGGCAGTCATCAGGGTTTAAGAACATCAGTTATTCGACCTGCTAGTCAAATGCATTTTGTTAAAATATACTTTTTCACTCATTTGGTCTTTTGGAAAATGTTGTTTGTGCTGTATTTAGACCCCTCTTCCAAGAAATTTGTTTTGCATGCACACGTATAAAAATCGCGGTTTTTATCCAACGCAATCATAGGTTTGAACGTTGTTTTCACTTCGATGACCATTCATGCGTTTGTTGAATGCCTGTTCTGTGTCGCCAACATACTGCATGTCACATCGACACTGAAGAAGGTACACAACATTCAGGGTTTTGAAAGTTACATTGCAAAATATAGTGTACACAGACCCAGTGGAGTGGCAAGTAAATGTTTGAGTATTCAGTATTTGTTGGCAAGTCAGACATCGTCTGTTACCACACGACTTGCACTATCCTGCAGTGTGACACAAAAATTAAAATTCAGAATTAACTAGCCGGTTTAAAAAGAGAATGTCATAGAAAGAATTGTGATTTGAGGGAGGAGAAAAAAAAAACACCGACAAGACAATGTTCTATCCGATATCAATAACTGGATTTTTTTTCAATTTGCATTACACATATGTATGCATTTGTTGAAGTAATTGGAATTTTCTTCATTTAATTTAGAAAAAGTAAAACAAATTTTGAAATCTTGTCTGTGATATCTAGATAGGACCCAAAGTCTTATCTGAAAGCATATTTTGCCACTCAGCGTCTGATACATAGAATCGCCGCAATGGTCTCGTGGGAGCGTGCCCTGCTTGAGTGCGGGAGGTCGTGATTTCATCGGCTTCAAAAATGGTAAGTGCTGCTACTTTGTTCCTGTATTTTCTTGTCTAAAATGAAAAAAAAAAATAAAATAAATAAAAACGGCACAGCCAAATGTACTTCGACATGTATTTACTGCCATAAAAGTTAACTCACATAAAAAGAACATGTCACGCATTTAAATTGATATCTGGATGTTTATCTAATGATATTAGATTAAAATTTGATAATTGTCAGATTTTTTATTTGGTAGTACTAGGTTCAGAAACATATATTCCCTGGTAGTCTCATATTCTTAAAGCTATAACTTAATATACATATTAAACCGTTTCATATTCATAATGAATTTTATTTACATTCATTTTCTGAATTTTATGATCTTGACGTCTGTGCTACGATATAATACTTGAATCGAGATGAAAAAGGATAATTCTTTGAATGGGCTATGTAACACTGCATTTGTAATATGTATTTACATTTAACGTTTCAAACTCATAAGACGAAGGTGGAATCTTAATCTTAGTATATATCAGAATTATGTATGTCGCGAAGTGGTGTTAATTAAAAAGATTTTGACAAATTTTTTATCAATATTACTGCAATTTATAATCTTGACAAAAAGACAAAATGAATACTTTTTTTCTAATTCTTCTAATACATATTTTCTTGAAATTACATGTCGAATTTTATTCCCGTTTAAAACATGTTTGGCTGGATATATAAGGGAGATAATATAGACGTGACTTTGATATGTTGATATGTGTGTACACAATAAATGAATCACTTCTTAGGGAACAACAATTTGATTTTTATAAGAGGGAGTGGGGCTGACAGATTCTGGAAATAATTCCACCTTCTGTAATAATGCTGTATTTTGATTGGACGAGAGAAATAGTATTTTTCACGAATTTTCTATGTATTCAATTTGAGATTTTCTTTTCTCTTGCGATGTATTCATTGCCATAAGGGAATTCCATGTGGTGGGGTATTTGCTAGCAAATTTGTCTAAAATTATCATGACGTCCGAAGACAGTAAATTATTTAATTACACCTAATATATAAGACATATATAAGAGTGCCGGATTTTGATTGGTTGGTAGCCAGTGTATTTTTCGCAAATTCTAACCTTTTTTCAAGGATTTATGATAATGAAAGGGGGGAGACTATGAAGGGGCTTAAAACAGGGTCCTGTCCTCAAGCACCTATGGTTCTGTCTCAAAAAAGGGTCTTCACTGTTAGTATTATCAGTGGATACAGAACTCGCTTCAAATATTGCTTCTAAGTCTTCTTCTGTTTGAAAGTATTTTTCTATTCCCTTCTGAGTGGGAACTCACAATTATAATTCACCAGGTGTGTTTTAAAACGTATTAAGTATTTATAAAAACTACTCAACTGGTCATTAACTGTATCAAAAAGGACAAAACACACTAACATGAATGAACAATGGAAACAAGTGATGAAAATATTATTGAGGTTAATGACATGTGTTGTAAGTAAAGGTTAGACAATACTTGGTCATGTTTTATGAAGATTTAAAGCCCAAGGAGTAGCCGAGGGTTTTACATGCAGAATAGCTAAATATCTATCTTAAAGGATCGTATGATACAGTCACAGAAGTAATTGTTTTGATAAATGCGTCTAAACAAGGGACAACTCTACGACAGATCTATCGATTGGATCACCAGTGAAGGTGATACGCGGCTGAAAACACATTTTATATTCATAACTACTCTAAATATCAGTACAGCACAACAATGTTCTTCCCTCGCCGGGATTCGAACTCATGTTATTGGTAGCAATACACAGTTAGAAGTTTAGTTTCGCATTATGGCCATGGTGATTTTTTTAAATATGACAGTTTTTGTACAATAAAATTGATTTTTAAATAGTTGAAGAATAATATAGCATTCCAAGTGGGTTTATATGATCATTTAGACTGTTTTAGCATGTTTTATAGGCCATTTTTCTGTTTGACAGTCCGTATTTTCCTATCCGCACCGCCCAAGATCTAGAAATTATTGTAGTGTTTTTCATCAAAGATTTGTTGCTCGATCTTTTCAATTCAATTTTATGGAAAAACAAGCAGAAATGCATATGATTTTTTTTGGACCTCTTGATAGATATAGGTCTATGGTTTCAGGAAAGGTATCACTCTAATTGATTGAAATTTTCCTTTGGACCAAATTTTTGAGACTTTTGTGACATGTTCACCCCCTTTTTTGAAATATTTTGTATCAAATAAATGCAGATTGTTGCCATGGTTACACCAAAAAGAGATTATATTTCACCTTTTTAACTATTGAAAATGAAATCTATAGAAGATGCTCTTTCCAGAAATATACACATGCATAACACAAATAGTAAGCCTTATTTATTAGATAGGAAGGAAAAGAGGGTGGTTAAAAATTATGAGTGTCAATTTTAAGATTTTTTCCTAACTATGTATTGCTACCATTGGGATATCGAGAGACAACACCGCCTACACAGGCACATAACGTTCTTTGGTATGTCTGCAACGCCCAGATGTACATGTGGTTTCAGGATTTCGACAATGGAGGCAACGTTTGGAGTGGGACATATAAAAGTGTATGCGTTAACCATATATGCATCTCCGTAAAGTGGACGCTGCTCCCCAAACCCCCCTCCCCCCTTTCCCCCGTCAATTCGCCTCAGACGCCCACGCCTAAATCCGCCCCTATTTGTTTATGTGATAAAAAGTAAAAAAATATATAAGTAATGAATTTCAAAATAAATATTGGTCAGGATTTTCACAGAACTCAGTTATGAAATATATCATATGCTTTTATCGTAATCTGAGTGATAACAATGGTTTCGATACGGATCGACAAATCATAAGATCTATGTTATCCTCAGACTTTTTAACATTCTTCGTTGATGAAGATATCATTACATTTCAAAGATTTTAATGTGTAGATCAATTATATTAAAACAAATGGAATGCATAAAGGCTAAGCTTATATAAATCCTTTCCCATATACAAGATGGATAGAATAATATTTGGCTTTTATATGGGAGGGAATGCCTAGATTATACTTCAACCGTAAGTATATAGTTTAGTGGACCCTCAGTCGGTTCACTTGTGAATGAAATGCTCTCAGAGAGATCATATGTATGTTTCTAAAAATAAAAGGTAGCGCTCTTTTAAAGAGGAAAGTGTAGTGATTTTTTCATTATATTATCAGACTGTGACAAAAAATATCTATCTTTGTAACTTATATACATGTTGACACAATATCAATATTATTAGTTATATAGTGTGCTAGTGACCTAATACGATATATAAGGGGTCTGTAAATTCCATATGGGGTGAGAGCGAAGCTCGAAACCCCATATGGAATTTACTGACCCCATATATATCGTATAAGGTCACTAGCGCACTATGTAACGAATTTATCGTACCGACTATCTTAACATGTGGTATTTAGACTAGACAAAGTGATCAATTCTTCAATACCGTTACAGTATTAAGAACCTACTTCCACTGGTTTATACAAAAACAATTGGCAACAATAAGAACTTGTTGGCTTTAAATGTGTTTTATGAATTTATTTCAATCGTTCATCATCAATTTCTTCATCTGTTGAAACCTTTAAGATTTTTTCTCAACACCGTGTTGTTTTTATAAAGGGACGTAACACCACTACTAACCGTGTATTGAAATAAGCCCCGCCTACTAACCCATATGGAACCCTACTAACCCCATATGGAATATACACGGTCTCCACGCGGTTGCTTTTAACCAATCATATTCCTAGAAATGCGTATTAGAGGTAAGATGAATATGTATATTTTTTAAAATAGTTTTGCTGTTGTCTGCTCTATGGTCGGGTTGTTGTCTCTTTGACACATTCCCCATTTCCATTCTCAATTTTATTGATAATGAGTGTGTTTAAATATTTAAGGAACTAATTATAGTGATATTATTTAACTGGCTCGAACAAAACTGACCTTAAATGGATTTGACTAATGTCCCTTTCGTTCAAACAGCTCTTCTCTTTTTATAAATTATAAAATATAATACTTATAACTGGAATGAAGAGTTTAAAGATGATTTAAAGAGAGACCTTTGTGCAAGTGCAGATAAGATAAGCGACCTTGTTAACAGTATGAATGAAACAGACAATATTGACGATATTGTGGCTGAAACAAACGACATTTTATTAAACATTACCGAAAAATACACAAAAAGAGAAGTGATTAAAACTGTTTAGTGTGATTATTGTAACGGTAAAAAGCGGACTTTGGGAGTTACTGGTTTTAACCGTGATAAGCCGTGGATAAGTGAAGAATGTAACGAGTTATACCGGACGTACAAACGAGCATTATCGCAGTTTAATATATGTAGAAGTGAGGAAAATAGACTTTACTTAAATATTTCAAAAGAAAGGTTTAAGCGTATGGAAAATACTTTAAAAAGGCGTTACAAAACCCAGAGGGGAGATATGTTTAGTTCGATGAGAAGAACCAACCCAAAATACTTTTACAGAAAATTTAGAAGAAAAAGCAAAACACTTAATAGTAATTTAACATTAGATGACTTTGTCACACATTTCAAGAATTTGGTATCGAAAGACATTATTATAGATGGACAAGTAAATGATGAAAACTATGATGTGGTTTATTCAGAATTAGATCGCCCATTTACCGAAGAAGAAATAGACATATGTGTGAAAAAGCTAAAAAGTGAAAAAGCACCAGGATATGACAATATTTTAAACGAATTTATTAAAGAATGTAAAACTGTCCTTTTGCCGTTACTATGGAAGCTTTTTCATGTTATATTATGTACAGGATGGTTCCCATAAGTATGGGTTACTAGCGTATTAGTAACACTATTTAAGAAAGGTTCGATGAATGATACGGGTAACTATAGAGGAATATCACTGGTTTCTCATGTTGGAAAGTTATTCACATCCGTGATACATACTAGATTGATGAAATGGTGTAAAGAAAACAGTATTTTGACCGATGCGCAATTCGGTTTCATTCCGGGATATGGTACAAGGGACGCAATATTTGCTCTTCATTCTGTTATAGCTTAATCTTAACGTAAAGGAAAACGGTTGTATTGCTGCTTTGTTGATTATGTTAAAGCTTTTGATAGTGTTTCACATCTTATTTTATGGTAAAAAATGCTAAGGTGTGGAATAACTGGTAATCTATTGTGTTTAATTAAATCTATGTATTCTAAATTGAAAACATGTGTTAAGTTAGATGGTCATTTTTCACAGTTTTTTAGCTGTAACGCAGGATTGATGCAAGGGGGGTCATTATCCCCTTTTTTATATTCTCTTTACGTAAATGATATAGAAATAGAATTAATCAAACAGGGTATTGAGCCATATATAGTCAGAATGTTAAATTTATATCTGTTTATGTACGCAGACGATACAGTTCTTTTTAGTGAAAGTGTTTTTGAGTTACAAACAATGATAGATACTGTGAATGAGTGTTCAACACAGTATGGGCTACATATAAATCTAAGTAAAAGACGAAAATTGTAATTTTTCGTAAAAGAGGTAAAATAAAAGATAACGAAAAATGGTATTTAAAAGGTAAAGTAGTAGAAGTATGTAATGAATTTGTTTACCTGGGATTATTGTTTAATTATAACGGTATATTTACTGTAACACAAAAGACATTAACTGAACAGGGTAGAAAAGCTACTTTCAGCTTACTAAGCAAAACTTATGATGCATTTTTTAATTTAGAAACTTTAGTATCTTTATTTGATACTGATGTTACAAGTATTATGAATTATGCCAGTGAAGTCTGGGGCTTTCATAATGCCGAGGATATAGAAAAATTGCATTTATACTATATGAAAAGAATTTTAAAAGTTAGAAAAGGAACTGTTAATCACATGATGTATTTTGAGTTGGGCAGAGTGCCCTTGTATGTAAATAGATATGTAAAAATGGTAACCTACTGGTTGAGACTGTTAGATACAGAAAACTGTATTTTAAAACATGTATATAAAGATATGTACGAATCTAGTTGTGTAAAGCCAAATGACAAGCTAAATTGGTCTTGTAAAGAGATATATTATGTAAATATGGTTTTAGTGACGTTTGGTTTTCACAGAGAGTTAGAAACAGTCAATTATTTTTGAGTGAATTCAAACAAAGAGTTATAGATAATTATATATCTGAAGGTTTATCATATTTTGAAAATTCGCCGAAATGTACTTTGTATCAGTATTTACACGATGGCCACACTATGCAATTTTATCTTAGTCGTCCATTAAACAGTTTGTATAAATCTTATATTACTAGATATAGAATATAATTATGCTCATGCACTGTGTATAGAAACAGGCAGATACAATAGTATAGCCAGAAATGAACGTTTTTGTAGTATGTGTAATAAAAATGCTATTGAAGATGAGTATCATTTTATTTTAGAATGTGATAAATATAACGACATCAGATGTAAATATATAAAGAGTTATTACTATGAGAGACCATCTACTTTTAAATTAGTGCAACTGTTATCTGTGAGAAATGTCAAAGAGCTAAACAACCTGGGAAAATATCTATTTTCTGCAGAAAAAGCACGTAATGGTTAATTATTCAAATGCTTATTTTTAGTTTAATATGTCTATATGTCATGTCATACTCCGCTTAATTCTTTCATTGATTTGTATAATTTGTGTATAAATGTTATATTATGCTGTATATAGTCTATTGGATATTTATATTGTGTAAATCCAATACGCTGTATTTGATTACGGAAATAAAGTATTATTATTGCGTATTCAATGAATTATTTACTAGTACATCTTTGCTCCCATTTTTTGTTTGTTTTATTTGTTTTTTTTCAAATGGTCCTGGTGAGGGTCAAATTCAAAAGTTGCTGTTTTGCATATTCCCGTTAAAACCTGGTGCTAATATGGATCAGAAGTTCAAGGTTGACCGTTTCGTGCATTCTTCACTGCCTGTAACCGAGTACGGCAGAAAGTGATTTTCCCCCGATTACAGTACTGATTTTCCCCGATTGATTACCGATTTTTCCCGATTTTCCTATGTAGAGAACATCAAAAGGGTAATTATATATGAATTAAAAGAAAATCTGTGTCAATAATTATGCAACCTTCCTTTTCATTCATACATTTTTATCATTGACCTCCCATGGGCAATATGGATTTTGATGACCAATCCTAAAAATAGAAACTTTTCCGAAGCAAGGAAGTCATGGGAAGTGATTTTCTTATAATATTCAAATATCTTAATGTTATTTCTCTTATTATAGAATACTTATTCAAATGTGCAAATTAAGTAAATTTAGAGCTGAAAGTAATTTTTTAAGGAGATTAAGAAAATACTAAAAAAAATATGATTTCAATTTCTGATGCAGTGTACTGATTGTCCACTACTAGTATCACAGGGTTTCAAATTAGCGGTGGTCCGAGGTCCGTGACCTTCCACTTTTGCAATCGGACTTTCGTTTTGGTTCCTAGCTACGCCCGACGGACCTTTGATTTGAAGAAAATAAAAATTAACTTTGCTGACCTTTTTTAACTATCAGTATCGTCATTTCAAAGCCATATTTTTATTGTATACCCCTCGAGAGCTTACTTCAAATCATTTTAACGTCGGCAAAATAAGTTTGTTAATTTATTAGAACGTGATGAAAGATGCCTTAAGTAAATTTGTAATCCATGTATTGCATTAAAAACGCCATATTCCCTTCCAAAAAGCGTCTCAAACATCGTTTATTTTTGTAATTTTTCTCGGCGGCCATTGAAATATTTGTACAGCATTCATCGGAAACGGACCAGATATGAACGAAATCCGGATTTTTACGATAATGACTACGGACGCATGAATGGCGCAGCTGACAGAAGAGAGGGGTTGAAAAGCTTTTGAGGGAGGTGGGAGGAGGTGGGAGAGAAAAAAGATTCTAAAATTGGGAGGTGGGAAATAGGGGCGGGAGGTTGGAGAAGGGTACCCACTGTCCACCCCTCAGAAGAATATTGATCCCAAAAGGAAAAATTACGCTTTCCACACGCATTTAATACTTGATCTACTTGAATGATGTATATATTTTCATGCCCCCCAAGGGTGACTGGGGAATAGAAGTATGGTCACCATTGGTCTTCCTCCGACCGGCAGTAAAACCCTTGCTAAAGTGGGGCGTCCGTTTGGCTGTGCGGGATGTACAAATTTCCAGCCACGTCAGGTCAGAATGGGGACGTTAAATCCGATGCCTCGTGTAAATAGAGTGCCACGCTCTTTGCACGTTAGGAACCCTTGCAACAACTCTTTGATGGGTACGTAGGTGGCCTGTTGCAAGGCTAAATTTCTGTCCCTATCCAATATTCCCTCATTTCTCGTGGCAGTCTAAATTTCTCCGACTTTACTCCCGGACGCCTCTATTACAGAACCTACCTATTGTATTTATTGTCAATTTGTTCCCCTCCTGATTATGCTTGAAATATTTGCCACTGGAGTTAAGCAACCAACAATCAATCAATATATTTTCATGTATATGCATTGTTTCAATTTATTAATAAAAGTTGCTCAACTCTGGGACTATTATTATACTAATATCATTATATTATGTCCCAGCAGAGCTCAACTTTGTTAAATCTCTATGTTTTTTTTAATGAGAAACACTGAATTTCATAAACATGATAACAGAGTAGTTTTTCAATTGAACTTTAATTGATATAACAACTTTTTTTTCCTTTTTGGTGTAAAAAAAAGTTCTTTTTTTATCATTGCTAGATACTTAGTTGGTAGTTTCTGACAAGACAACTAATATAATCATTGTGCAACTAGATATGATAAACTTAAACAGCTTTGAATTGGAACTCTTACTTTAATTGTATACTCGGGAATAAATTAACAAAAATATAAAAAAAAAGATACATATATAGCCCTTTATATTATAGTTAAAACCAAACATTGTAGCGCCGCGAGCAACTTTGAACACTCCTCTTTCAAATCTCGTCACTTCTCTCTATCAGTTTCAAAAAGAGAAGTCACTTCTCCCTATGATTCTGAAGTAGTGTGAGCCCTGAATTTATTGTATAATTGTTAATGATTGAGACAACACACCCACCCACAGTGACACCCTCCCCAATACAAAAAAAAAAGATTATTGGACTTCATAATATACAAGACAAATACATTTATTATTATACAAGTTATACCACAGTGACACTGACAGTGTAGTGCTTTATGTATATGGTGGCCTGGAAATTATTTGTAAACTTAACAAAACATTACATGCAGTTCTTTAAATATGATGAAACAAGCTCAGTATAACCTAACACCAAAAGCACATTAATTTTGTATCTTAGTTACTGAGTTATGAAATATTTCATGTAAAAGTAGGACCTAGGATTTAGGTTGTGGACCTTTCAGTTTGGAGTGTCAAAGGTCCTGGACCTTCCAGTACCAAATGTTAATTTGAACCCCTGTATCAGTGTACAGATTGTCCCAGAGAAGATGAAGTTAATTACAGATTTTCCCCGATTTTCTCTTTTAGTATCATAAGGAAAAAGGTTCATTCTAAGTTTTATTTTTAACTGTTACTTGCAAGGAAATATCAACATAGCTTTAATAGCTTTCTAAAAATTTCATCTTTGAAGAAATAGTAGCTCACCATCAGAAGACACATCCATCTGAAAAACTTGTCATTTGGAGACGATTTGAAGAGGGTGGTGAAAGATAACATACCATGCATTCATTCCAGAACTTCTTGACAAAGAAGGAAAAACTTTTATTAAAATACAAGATGAAAAAATTATAATCTGTAACTTATCAACAAATACACCACAAAAGATTATGAAAAAGGGCAAATCATCACAATCTCCAACCATTTCAGACAATTTATCAAATTCACCAAACTATGAACCCAGAAATATACAAACAGTAAGTTATGAACCCCAAGCAAGAAGAAACCTGTTTAAAGTTTCTGAACCAACCAATGAAATATCAATGAACAAAAAAATCTCTAATTCAATTATATATATATATAAAATTGTAGAATATTACAGGTTTGCAGGAAAATTTTTCATATATATTCCACTTTTTTTATTAGCACATGCCTAAGTGTAATGAAGATCCACATATTAGCTTTATTTTTGAAGGATTAGCTTTTTCAAAATCGGGGACAATCTGTATAGGTATCAGGGAAAATCTGTAATCAACACAAGCTAATCGGGGACAATCTGTACACCAAAGCTCAAGTTTAATTGCTAGTTTTTTTTCCCCATTTAAATGCTTATTTTGTCCAAATTTCTACTTGCATTTTTCAGATTATTATATTTGAAAAAAATTTCATGAAAAAAAATCTAATTTATACTCCTAGTTTTCTAAAAGCAGACTAAAACAGATTTTTTTTTAACTCAAATCAGCTGCAACAGCATCAAAACAAAGAATAAGGAAGGTCATGATGTAACTTCAAAGCAATCCCACCTCAGGATATCACTTACTAATGACTGCTGACCAGACAAAATAAATGATCTTTAACCAATTGATTAGTTCAAGCTACTTAAATTAAATAGCAGAACTATAGTGTAAAATTTATCATGAAAAATCAGTACAAAATCGAGGAAAATCAGTACTATAATCGGGGGGAAATCACTTTCTGCAGTACTCGGTTATAGGTAGTGTTCTTATCACAAAAAAAAAAAATACATCATGCTCCTTGTATGCAGTTGTCAATATGGACGGGTATAAGACGGACGACATTTTGAGTCAAGCGTTAGATTTGGTAGAAGAGACTAAAGATAAAGGCAATATTACAACACAAAGTACTTACCTGAATCAGTTTAATGAAGGGTCCGGGAGTTGGAATCCCTGTTTTTTTTTAAAGATCAATGCTTTAGAATAGAGACATATGACTGGGATCAAAAATTTTACCTTCAAGCAAAGGAGTATTTAGTGAGCAACCATTTTAAATTCAAAGGGGTGGGGTATGGTTTTTTGTCGGAGTCAGAAATTTTTTTTCTCGAACAATTTTATTTAGTTTTTCAACGCTATCAATCAAATTATTTTTCCCTTAAAGGATTTTTTTTTTTATTCAAAATAGATGCTTAATATTTTTTTCGCTATTGGAATTTCCTAAAATGTGTTTTTTAATATCTTGAAACAACTTGTAGTGAACACTATTAGTAATTTCTTATGTTCATGCTATTTAAAAAATAATCAATTTCTATTGTAATGAATAACAATGGACTTTGTTTACGGGATGTAGAAGCAGGGGTTTCCAGAAACCCCGCTCGTCACACCCTGTGGTCAAAATCCATTGTTATTCGTAACAATAGATCTATTCAATTTACACTTATTTCAGAAATAGAAACTATGAAGTACAACAATAGAACTGGGGTGTAACAGTTATGATGGTCCACCTTGCTTTTACACCAGCTGTGATCAGTATTGTTGATAAACATTACATTTGTAATGCGTCTTTTCTAAATATCTTTTCAAAATCATAAGTCGAAGGCCAACATCATGGTTTCACAGGAATACATATCAAAGTTATATGTAGTAAGTATTGGTATTATTTAAAAAGTATATTGGCAATTTTTTAATCAATATTACTGCAATTTATGATATTGATATATTGAAAATTGAACTCCAGATATATTATTTTTTTTCGTCATATATTTGTTTTGAAATAGATTTCAGTGACTTCCTTTTACTATTTTATGCTATTCAAGTAAGGGAGATAATTAAGACATGGCTTTTCTTAAATGTGTGTACACATGTACATTAGTTGACCCGAGAACACAGTTTTTTCGTAGTTCATTTCTTTTAGACAATAAATTCAAACTTAAAAATATCGCACCTACTCTCAAAAATTAATTGTAGTGTACTATTTTGGGACAAATAATATCAAATTATAGAAAAGTCTACCACTCTTACTCAAAATACTGTCAATTCTTTCTTAAGGACTGTTTCAAAATAACAAGCCTTTAAAAAGATTGTTATAAATTGATAGGATGTTAATAACGGAACATAAAAGCAGAAAAAATAATAGGTCAGTGTCCTTGTTTTTGAGGTATAATCCGGGAAATGATTCTCTCTAGACTTTTCATTCATGTAACATTGGCCCCTTTTTTTCTTTCAAAAATGGTGAAAAAATTTTCAAAAATGGCTTTTTTGAAAACCAAATGTATTAAATTATAAAAAAGAAAAGTAGGAATAAGCGGGCATAGTTTCCATTGGTACAACATGGATAAAATTAGAGGATTTCGAATATCTGACAACTAAAAATCAAGAACATCTTAAGGGGGTCTATAATTCAGTTTGATAACTTCAGACATACTTCTTTTCTTTACCTTTTTTAACTGGACCTAATCACTGCTTTATAAAAATTCAACACCTTATTCTTTTTAACATATAATTGCACCCCTTTACTTAATATTTCATGCATAAAAGACATTAATAAATCTGGAAAGCCACGGTGTATGAAAAAAATTTCAAGAGATACACTGTCCACACTAAGAACTATATTTGTAAAATTAAAGGACGATAACTGGGTCCTCGGACCGGTTGTTATACTTTCAAATAGTCTAAAGCAGTGGGAAATCTAGTGAAACTTGCAGGACAAAAGAAAATTACCTCCTTATGATAGAGTCGAGGAAATCAATAATAAAACATTGCCGGTGACTGATCCAAAGTTATTTCTAAATAACAATTGTACATTTTGAAGAAATAGTTGTTAAACTGTTTTATAAGAAATATACATGCAAAAACACGACGTCAAAGTTTATGTTCAGTATTTATCAAGATAATTGCATTAAAAGCTTGTGAAACTGAAATATAAAAAATGATATTTTTTGCTGCATATTAATAAATAAAATTGGAAAATATCATATACATACAAAACTAAAGATCTTTCGGGTCACCAATTTTTGGAGTGTTCCACATGTTACAATTTCCCAAAATATACCTTTTTCACATTCCAGGTTTTTGAATACACCGATCTGCTCTTGTCACATGAAAATTCAATATGGAAATATTGTCTTTTCATGAATATAACAATATAAAATTGTCTGAGCAGGTTGAAAAATCAAAGATAAACATCTTTAAAAAGTATTATCTTTTTATTATATTAATTTTATACAATTTAAGAAAAGGTCGTCCCGATTTTTGTGCATGTATTTGCGGTCTTCTCGATCTATTCACATTCAACGTTTACATCGGGATAAGGTCCGTTCGAATTTGCTTAGTAACCTAATTTCAAAAGTGTTAATCTTTGCTGCATATCAATCGATTCCTTTGATTCCTTTGGAATTTTTTCACTGACTTTCTCTGATTCAGAGAGGTATACAGCCAGTTATAAAAATTAATTGAAGTTGGTATATTCCAGGAATTTATACGCATAGCAATATTTTAAAACAATTTTACACCAAGCTCTTTAAGCCTGCTGTACTCTTCGTTTTCTTTTCAAGGATGTACTTAGGTGAAATTAAAAAAATCTAGAATTTAGAATTGATACTATTAGTCAGAACAGCATTAGTTAAGGAACTAAATAAGCTAAAGATATGGATAGGCTATGGAGCTCCTTTCCGAGATATTTAAATTATTTAATCTTTAAAAAATGACGGGACTCGGACATTTACCTTATATATATTTGCATTGGTATTATTTGGGTCTCAAATCGAAAGAAAATAAATCTAGAATCTGCTTAAATTTTGGTAAATGACATTTTATGAGCTTTTGAAGTCTTATATGAAAGAAAAATTGGTGTTATGGTGCAAAATATTTTATTCTGTATCATAGCTACAAAAAAAAAATAAACCAAGGAGTCCGAACATCTGACAAAAATTCCTAAACCTTACCTAAGTATATACATCCTTAAGGAGGAAAATGATAACATTTAATGGAACTCTTTTTTTCATTTCAACTAATTACTATTTTTACTGTTTCAGGCTAAAGAGGGTCACATAAATTAAAAAAAAAATTTTGTAAGCCAACAATCGAATTATTTCAGGTTTGGGCAACGAGTCTGTCGATTATCATATGTTTTTCAACCCGAACCAGGCATATGGATTGTTGAAGGATGACCTGTAATCTATTTTTTAAGTCTTTGGTCTTTGGTCATGGTATTGATAGTTGTCTCATATTCAACTCCTTGTTTTATTTAATCGTTTTGTTTCTGGATAATCTCTCATGCAATAGCAGTACCTCTCCAATTACTATTAATGTGTTGCATCTAAATATGTATTGTAACACTTTATATTGACTGAGTAGGGTTAACAAATCATCAACAAATGTAGTAGACACTCCCAAACAGCATCAGATCATTTGACATTGCAGCTTATACACTCAGATTTGGATAGTTCAATTTCAAGGTAAAACAAGGTTAAAATCTTGTGATTCGCCCCAGGCCAATACAGCAAGCCTCGGACCAATAACAAGGCCAATACAGAAATAATCACGTAATACTATCATATTATTGACCAAGAATTGGCCAACTGTTTAATTCTAAGGGGTACTTGGCAATTTGATGAGGTCAGAAAGTTTATTTTCTGCTCTTACCCAAATTGACGCAAAAACTGCACCTCTTCGCCCTCTGAAAATCATTTAAAAAAGTAATTTAACTTTTGTGGTACAGATTACCTACAAACAACTTCAAACAAATAGAGCAGTCAGAATGAAGTCTAGAATATATATTTAATTATTGTATTTATATGTTATACAATAGCATTTCTATCAAGCGTGGATACAGGGTCCAAGGAAAGAGGAGTGATATTATCCAAAATGATAAAATTTCATTTTGGAAGATTTTTTTTAGTTCAAAAGGAGGGATGTACACTACCTCCATAAAAACACTGACAATACTTCGGTAAAAAATAACACTCTATAAATTGTATGCATCCGACGAACTTTTTCTGGCTTATCTGTTTCTATTACTTCAATACCATTGTAAATGTGGCGAGCGTAGCGAGCCAAAACTATTTTACCCGAACATTTTGAATATTTAAGGCCAGGTTTATATCTTTTTTCATAAGTGCTAATGCAAGATTATTAATTTTCACCTAAATAGAGGGCCTGAATATTTTTTTCCATAATCTGCCAGCCCAACTCTTATTTATCCTAAGAAGTGACACATGTTTGTGTACACACATACCAACATATTAAAGTCACTTCTATATTATCTCCCTTATATATCCAGCAAAAACAATTTAAAAAGAAGAAAATTCGACATGGTTTTTCAAAAAAATATGTTTTAGAAGAGTTAGGAAAAAAATCTAGTTTGTCTTTTGTGAAGATTATAAATTGCAGTAATATTGATAAAAAAAATTTGTCAAAATCTATTTTAATTAACACCACTACACGACATACAATATACTGATATATTAATATAAAGAACCATTTTACTGTCTTCGACTTATGGTTTTTAATCGTTATTTGAAAAGACACATTACAAATGTAGTGTTATAAAGCCCACTCTTATGATGTAACAATCTTCTTCGAGCTAAATTTATCGAAATGTAGCAAAGACGTCAAATTCACATTATTTATAAAATAAATGTATAAAATAAAATTATTGTGATTATGAAGTTGTAACTTTATTTCAAGTATACGAGACTACCAGATATATATATAGTTGTTCGACCTGCGAGTCAAATGCGTTTTGTTAAAATATATTTTTTCACTCTTTTGATCTTTTGGAAAATGTTGTTTGTGCTGTATTTAGACCCTTCTACAACGAAATTTGTTACATGCACACGTATAAAAATTGCGGTTTTTATCCAACGCAATCATAGGTTTGAACGTTGTTTTCAATTTAGACTTCTTATATATATATAACAAGTCTAAATTGAAAACAACGTTCAAACCTATGATTGCGTTGGATAATATATAACAAGTCTAAATTGAAAACAACGTTCAAACCTATGATTGCGTTGGATAAAAACCGCAATTTTTATACGTGTGCATGCAAAACAAATTTCTTTGTAGAGGGGTCTAAATACAGCACAAACCACATTTTCCAAAAGACCAAAAAAGTGAAAAAGTATATTTTAACAAAACGCATTTGACTAGCAGGTCGAACAACGGATGTTCTTAAACCCTGCTGACTGCCATGGCGATTGCCAAATAAACGGATCACAGATGTAACACAACGGATCTTAATTATATTAATTTAATACCAAACAGAAAACAATAAACTTGCGGAAAAGATGGTATATCGCAAACATGAGGTTCAAAAATTTGTACACCATATCCGGATTTCGACAATTAATGTCTCTTCAGTGATGTTAGGAATCGAAACGGTATTTGGAAGGCCATATAATTTACCTCAATTTGGGATTGACTCTTGAATTTTGAAGAGTCGAAATAGGATGAACGGATCATATAAACCCGAAGGCAAATATAATACAAGCCCAAACGAAAAAATATAAACAAGTCTAAATTGAAAACAACGTTCAAACCTATGATTGCGTTGGATAAAAACCGCAATTTTTATACGTGTGCATGCAAAACAAATTTCTTTGTAGAGGGGTCTAAATACAGCACAAACAACATTTTCCAAAAGACCAAAAAAGTGAAAAAGTATATTTTAACAAAACGCATTTGACTAGCAGGTCGAACAACGGATGTTCTTAAACCCTGCTGACTGCCATGGCGATTGCCAAATAAACGGATCACAGATGTAACACAACGGATCTTAATTATATTAATTTAATACCAAACAGAAAACAATAAACTTGCGGAAAAGATGGTATATCGCAAACATGAGGTGCAAAAATTTGTACACCATATCCGGATTTCGACAATTAATGTCTCTTCAGTGATGTTAGGAATCGAAACGGTATTTGGAAGGCCATATAATTTACCTCAATTTGGGATTGACTCTTGAATTTTGAAGAGTCGAAAAAGGATGAACGGATCATATAAACCCGAAGGCAAATATAATACAAGCCCAAACGAAAAATTATAAACAAGTCTAAATTGAAAACAACGTTCAAACCTATGATTGCGTTGGATAAAAACCGCAATTTTTATACGTGTGCATGCAAAACAAATTTCTTTGTAGAGGGGTCTAAATACAGCACAAACAACATTTTCCAAAAGACCAAAAAAGTGAAAAAGTATATTTTAACAAAACGCATTTGACTAGCAGGTCGAACAACGGATGTTCTTAAACCCTGCTGACTGCCATGGCGATTGCCAAATAAACGGATCACAGATGTAACACAACGGATCTTAATTATATTAATTTAATACCAAACAGAAAACAATAAACTTGCGGAAAAGATGGTATATCGCAAACATGAGGTGCAAAAATTTGTACACCATATCCGGATTTCGACAATTAATGTCTCTTCAGTGATGTTAGGAATCGAAACGGTATTTGGAAGGCCATATAATTTACCTCAATTTGGGATTGACTCTTGAATTTTGAAGAGTCGAAAAAGGATGAACGGATCATATAAACCCGAAGGCAAATATAATACAAGCCCAAACGAAAAATTATAAACAAGTCTAAATTGAAAACAACGTTCAAACCTATGATTGCGTTGGATAAAAACCGCAATTTTTATACGTGTGCATGCAAAACAAATTTCTTTGTAGAGGGGTCTAAATACAGCACAAACAACATTTTCCAAAAGACCAAAAAAGTGAAAAAGTATATTTTAACAAAACGCATTTGACTAGCAGGTCGAACAACGGATGTTCTTAAACCCTGCTGACTGCCATGGCGATTGCCAAATAAACGGATCACAGATGTAACACAACGGATCTTAATTATATTAATTTAATACCAAACAGAAAACAATAAACTTGCAGAAAAGATGGTATATCGCAAACATGAGGTGCAAAAATTTGTACACCATATCCGGATTTCGACAATTAATGTCTCTTCAGTGATGTTAGGAATCGAAACGGTATTTGGAAGGCCATATAATTTACCTCAATTTGGGATTGACTCTTGAATTTTGAAGAGTCGAAAAAGGATGAACGGATCATATAAACCCGAAGGCAAATATAATACAAGCCCAAACGAAAAATTATAAACAAGTCTAAATTGAAAACAACGTTCAAACCTATGATTGCGTTGGATAAAAACCGCAATTTTTATACGTGTGCATGCAAAACAAATTTCTTTGTAGAGGGGTCTAAATACAGCACAAACAACATTTTCCAAAAGACCAAAAAAGTGAAAAAGTATATTTTAACAAAACGCATTTGACTAGCAGGTCGAACAACGGATGTTCTTAAACCTTGCTGACTGCCATGGCGATTGCCAAATAAACGGATCACAGATGTAACACAACGGATCTTAATTATATTAATTTAATACCAAACAGAAAACAATAAACTTGCGGAAAAGATGGTATATCGCAAACATGAGGTGCAAAAATTTGTACACCATATCCGGATTTCGACAATTAATGTCTCTTCAGTGATGTTAGGAATCGAAACGGTATTTGGAAGGCCATATAATTTACCTCAATTTGGGATTGACTCTTGAATTTTGAAGAGTCGAAAAAGGATGAACGGATCATATAAACCCGAAGGCAAATATAATACAAGCCCAAACGAAAAATTATAAACAAGTCGAACGAAAAATTATAAACAAGTCTAAATTGAAAACAACGTTCAAACCTATGATTGCGTTGGATAAAAACCGCAATTTTTATACGTGTGCATGCAAAACAAATTTCTTTGTAGAGGGGTCTAAATACAGCACAAACAACATTTTCCAAAAGACCAAAAAAGTGAAAAAGTATATTTTAACAAAACGCATTTGACTAGCAGGTCGAACAACGGATGTTCTTAAACCTTGCTGACTGCCATGGCGATTGCCAAATAAACGGATCACAGATGTAACACAACGGATCTTAATTATATTAATTTAATACCAAACAGAAAACAATAAACTTGCGGAAAAGATGGTATATCGCAAACATGAGGTGCAAAAATTTGTACACCATATCCGGATTTCGACAATTAATGTCTCTTCAGTGATGTTAGGAATCGAAACGGTATTTGGAAGGCCATATAATTTACCTCAATTTGGGATTGACTCTTGAATTTTGAAGAGTCGAAATAGGATGAACGGATCATATAAACCCGAAGGCAAATATAATACAAGCCCAAACGAAAAAATATAAACAAGTCTAAATTGAAAACAACGTTCAAACCTATGATTGCGTTGGATAAAAACCGCAATTTTTATACGTGTGCATGCAAAACAAATTTCTTTGTAGAGGGGTCTAAATACAGCACAAACCACATTTTCCAAAAGACCAAAAAAGTGAAAAAGTATATTTTAACAAAACGCATTTGACTAGCAGGTCGAACAACGGATGTTCTTAAACCCTGCTGACTGCCATGGCGATTGCCAAATAAACGGATCGAAGATGTAACACAATGGATCTTAATTATATTAATTTAATACCAAACAGAAAACAATAAACTTGCGGAAAAGATGGTATATCGCAAACATGAGGTGCAAAAATTTGTACACCATATCCGGATTTCGACAATTAATGTCTCTTCAGTGATGTTAGGAATCGAAACGGTATTTGGAAGGCCATATAATTTACCTCAATTTGGGATTGACTCTTGAATTTTGAAGAGTCGAAATAGGATGAACGGATCATATAAACCCGAAGGCAAATATAATACAAGCCCAAACGAAAAAATATAAACAAGTCTAAATTGAAAACAACGTTCAAACCTATGATTGCGTTGGATAAAAACCGCAATTTTTATACGTGTGCATGCAAAACAAATTTCTTTGTAGAGGGGTCTAAATACAGCACAAACAACATTTTCCAAAAGACCAAAAAAGTGAAAAAGTATATTTTAACAAAACGCATTTGACTAGCAGGTCGAACAACGGATGTTCTTAAACCTTGCTGACTGCCATGGCGATTGCCAAATAAACGGATCACAGATGTAACACAACGGATCTTAATTATATTAATTTAATACCAAACAGAAAACAATAAACTTGCGGAAAAGATGGTATATCGCAAACATGAGGTGCAAAAATTTGTACACCATATCCGGATTTCGACAATTAATGTCTCTTCAGTGATGTTAGGAATCGAAACGGTATTTGGAAGGCCATATAATTTACCTCAATTTGGGATTGACTCTTGAATTTTGAAGAGTCGAAAAAGGATGAACGGATCATATAAACCCGAAGGCAAATATAATACAAGCCCAAACGAAAAATTATAAACAAGTCGAACGAAAAATTATAAACAAGTCTAAATTGAAAACAACGTTCAAACCTATGATTGCGTTGGATAAAAACCGCAATTTTTATACGTGTGCATGCAAAACAAATTTCTTTGTAGAGGGGTCTAAATACAGCACAAACCACATTTTCCAAAAGACCAAAAAAGTGAAAAAGTATATTTTAACAAAACGCATTTGACTAGCAGGTCGAACAACGGATGTTCTTAAACCATGCTGACTGCAATGGCGATTGCCAAATAAACGGATCACAGATGTAACACAACGTATCTTAATTATATTAATTTAATACCAAACAGAAAACAATAAACTTGCGGAAAAGATGGTATATCGCAAACATGAGGTGCAAAAATTTGTACACCATATCCGGATTTCGACAATTAATGTCTCTTCAGTGATGTTAGGAATCGAAACGGTATTTGGAAGGCCATATAATTTACCTCAATTTGGGATTGACTCTTGAATTTTGAAGAGTCGAAATAGGATGAACGGATCATATAAACCCGAAGGCAAATATAATACAAGCCCAAACGAAAAAATATAAACAAGTCTAAATTGAAAACAACGTTCAAACCTATGATTGCGTTGGATAAAAATCGCAATTTTTATACGTGTGCATGCATAACAAATTTCTTTGTAGAGGGGTCTAAATACAGCACAAACAACATTTTCCAAAAGACCAAAAAGTGAAAAAGTATATTTTAACAAAACGCATTTGACTAGCAGGTCGAACAACGGATGTTCTTAAACCCTGCTGACTGCCATGGCGATTGCCAAATAAAGGGATCACAGATGTAACACAACGGATCTTAATTATATTAATTTAATACCAAACAGAAAACAATAAACTTGCGGAAAAGATGGTATAACGCAAACAGGAGGTGCAAAAATTTGTACACCATATCCGGATTTCGACAATTAATGTCTCTTCAGTGATGTTAGGAATCGAAACGGTATTTGGAAGGCCATATAATTTACCTCAATTTGGGATTGACTCTTGAATTTTGAAGAGTCGAAATAGGATGAACGGATCATATAAACCCGAAGGCAAATATAATACAAGCCCAAACGAAAAAATATAAACAAGTCGAAATTGAAAACAACGTTCAAACCTATGATTGCGTTGGATAAAAACCGCAATTTTTATACGTGTGCATGCAAAACAAATTTCTTTGTAGAGGGGTCTAAATACAGCACAAACCACATTTTCCAAAAGACCAAAAAAGTGAAAAAGTATATTTTAACAAAACGCATTTGACTAGCAGGTCGAACAACGGATGTTCTTAAACCCTGCTGACTGCCATGGCGATTGCCAAATAAACGGATCACAGATGTAACACAACGGATCTTAATTATATTAATTAAATACCAAACAGAAAACAATAAACTTGCGGAAAAGATGGTATAACGCAAACATGAGGTGCAAAAATTTGTACACCATATCCGGATTTCGACAATTAATGTCTCTTCAGTGATGTTAGGAATCGAAACGGTATTTGGAAGGCCATATAATTTACCTCAATTTGGGATTGACTCTTGAATTTTGAAGAGTCGAAATAGGATGAACGGATCATATAAACCCGAAGGCAAATATAATACAAGCCCAAACGAAAAAATATAAACAAGTCTAAATTGAAAACAACGTTCAAACCTATGGTGCGTTGGATAAAAACCGCAATTTTTATACGTGTGCATGCAAAACAAATTTCTTTGTAGAGGGGTCTAAATACAGCACAAACAACATTTTCCAAAAGACCAAAAAAGGGAAAAGGTATATTCTAACAAAACGCATTTGACTAGCAGGTCGAACAACGGATGTTCTTAAACCCTGCTGACTGCCATGGCGATTGCCAAATAAACGGATCACAGATGTAACATAACGGATCTTAATTATATTAATTTAATACCAAACAGAAAACAATAAACTTGCGGAAAAGATGGTATATCGCAAACATGAGGTGCAAAAATTTGTACACCATATCCGGATTTCGACAATTAATGTCTCTTCAGTGATGTTAGGAATCGAAACGGTATTTGGAAGGCCATATAATTTACCTTAATTTGGGATTGACTCTTGAATTTTGAAGAGTCGAAATAGGATGAACGGATCATATAAACCCGAAGGCAAATATAATACAAGCCCAAACGAAAAAATATAAACAAGTCTAAATTGAAAACAACGTTCAAACCTATGATTGCGTTGGATAAAAACCGTAATTTTTATACGTGTGCATGCAAAACAAATTTCTTTGTAGAGGGGTCTAAATACAGCACAAACAACATTTTCCAAAAGACCAAAAAAGTGAAAAGGTATATTTTAACAGAACGCATTTGACTAGCAGGTCGAACAACGGATGTTCTTAAACCCTGCTGACTGCCATGGCGATTGCCAAATAAACGGATCACAGATGTAACACAACGGATCTTAATTATATTAATTTAATACCAAACAGAAAACAATAAACTTGCGGAAAAGATGGTATATCGCAAACATGAGGTGCAAAAATTTGTATACCATATCCGGATTTCGACAATTAATGTCTCTTCAGTGATGTTAGGAATCGAAACGGTATTTGGAAGGCCATATAATTTAGCTCAATTTGGGATTGACTCTTGAATTTTGAAGAGTCGAAATAGGATGAACGGATCATATAAACCCGAAGGCAAATATAATACAAGCCCAAACGAAAAAATATAAACAAGTCTAAATTGAAAACAACGTTCAAACCTATGATTGCGTTGGATAAAAACCGCAATTTTTAAACGTGTGCATGCAAAACAAATTTCTTTGTAGAGGGGTCTAAATACAGCACAAACCACATTTTCCAAAAGACCAAAAAAGTGAAAAAGTATATTTTAACAAAACGCATATATATATATATATGTTTCTGAACCTAATACCAATTAAAAAATCTGACAATTATTATATTTTAATCTAATATCATTAGATAAACATACGGCTATCAGTTTTGGGTTCTATCTAGATAACACAGACAAGATTTTTCAAAATTGGTTTTACTTCTTCTAAGATGAATGAAGAAAATTCGAATTACTTAAACAAATGCATACATATGTAAGCAAATTAAGAAATCTAGTTATTGATATCGGATAGAACATTGTCTTGTCGGTGTTTTCATTCTCTCAAATCACAATTCTTTCTCTGATACCTCTTTTCATAACGGCCAGTGTAATCCGAACTTGAATGTCTGCCTCACACAGCAGAACATATTAATATTTGATTAAAATTCCGTAACGAATTATTTTACGGCTACATTACAACGATGGGACCCAGGACTCACTATATCTTCTGATTTTATTATGAAAACGAACACGTATAGTGTCCCTGCAAAAACTCATAGTTAAATATAGATTATGTACTTTTAGCGGAAAATTGAATATATATCAAAATTATATCGACAAATAAGTGCTCAATAATTTACCATCTATTAGCAAAGAAATCATAATTATGTACAGTTGGAACCAAAATGTATACTAGTATTAATAGAAAACAAGTTTAAATTCTTTATGCTCATAACTTTTGACAATATGATATTGGAATGTTATGAAATGATTATGTTCAACGCAATAAGGGGAGATAACAAAGATTAACTATTGTACTGTCAATAAATGAAAGACACCTTTTATTATTATGTAGGATATCGTCTTGGTCAAATTCTTCATGCTCGCTTAAGAATGGATTGAAGTTCATTGAATTCTCACCTATTCCTTCGCAATTTAGTAGACTCCCAAAACTCGTTCAAATTCTCACTTCCTGTTATCTTGTCCCATATACACTGATTTAGAAATGAACTATTAGCTTCTGTTTCAGTTCTTCCTGTCCAAGTTGACACAAAAATTTTGCTTTTTGGATCAATGGTACTCTCAGATGAGCATAATAGTCATTTATTTAGTGTGGTGCAGAAATATATTATCAAAAGCAAACGTTTTAACCCTTGATGCTACTGCTTCATCATTCAATAGGAACCCAAGCATTTCACATTGCAGTATACATGTACAAATGTACATTACAAAAAAATATGTTTATTTTTTTTTCTCTATTGTATTTTCAACCTTTTTCATATTCATATTTTTATAACAGAGCATGCCAGTATTTAATTTATGTATTGTTCAATAAGTGTATTATTTGTGTAATAGGAGACAGATTTGTAAAAGCAAATTTGCTTGTTTCAGAATCCTTAATATTTATTTCAATTGTATCATATGCATATCGTTTTGTGATGATTTATCTGAATATATATTGTTTAAACTAAAGATAATTAAAGGGCTTAATGCACGGGGGGTGTGGGGGGGGGGGGGGGGGGGGTGCATTTTTGCCTTAAAAAAAGTACCCATTTTAATATAACATTCACAGAAATTCGGTACCTACAGTTGTATAAATATTTAAGAAAGAATGGCCCATACTTACATACAATATTTAAAATATAACCCACGCTTATATAAGCACTAAATATATATCATCTCTCATAATTCATAAATATACAGCTCCCTTTAGTTTTTATATATTAATTGACATCGTTTGGTGCACATATATTTTAATATAGATTGACCATTAATAATGTAAGATTTTCGATAGCATATTTATATATTATACCCCAAATCAAAATACAGTTATCAAACATGAATGCATTTTAATATAAGATGTCATTAAAAAGGAGGGTCATTTTTACATAAAATTAATCTCGCAGACTTATGACCCATATTTATGGCACCCCCACACCCCCCCTCCCCCGTATACCCAATAATAGGAAGTACCCCCCCCCCCCCCCCCCCCCCCGTGACGAAATGATTCCTAAATGGAACCTGTGCAAAATGAACGGATAGGAATAGCAACATGCCATTTTAATGGACTTCTGTGAATACGCATTACCTCTAGCAAGGGCAATAGACTTCGGTGAATACGTATAATCTCTAGCAAGGGTAATGGACTTCTGTGAATACGCATAATCCCTAGCAAGGGTAATGGTCTTCTGTATATAGAATTAATACATGGCCTTTTCCATATCCGGGTATCATCCCGAGACCCCCATATCAGCCCGAGACGTAGTCGAGGTGTTGATATGGGTCGAGGGATGATACCCGGGCCGATATGGAAAAGGCCATGTATTAATCTCTTTATCATATACTTCCGACAATTGTTTTATGTAAGGCAAATAAACAAATGAAATAACTAAAATAGTCAAAAACTTTTTAAAGAAGTTAAATCACGAACCCAACAAATACACTATAATTGTCCAACAATAGCATCACTACCTCCATATATATTATGGTACCATTTCCAATAGAGGCATTTTGAAACATTAAAAATTTGGAAGCTGGAAGCATGGAGGAAGTATTTACAGTTTTATGATCATTATTACTACATGTTGTTATATGAGATGATTCATAATTGTCAATGGCATTTATTTGTAAGTAATTGTAAACTAGCATCATTTTGAAAATCTATATCATCGGATTTAGCCATGTTAACATTTTTTTTTCAATAACAGCTGGTACAAACAGATTTACCACTGATCCAATAAACCTTATCGCTATTTGTCCGCCATTACTGGACATCCTAAATGTTCCCGTAAAATTTTGACTTCATGATAAAAAATATCTGACGCCACAATTGAAAAGTAAACATACGATACCGGAAATACCGAAAGTAACTTGCACGAGAGGCACTGTTATGGGTTTTTTGCACGAGACGCCCCTGATATGGGTTATCAGCCCGGGTGGGAAATTATGGCTTGTGTACTTCCGTTCATTACACATATGCAAAAGCTATCATATTAATGCTAAGTATATGATAAATACGTATAATCGCTAACAAGGGTAATGGACTTCTGTGAATACTTACAATGGCTAGCAAGGGTAATGGATTTCTATTTTCAACTCACGGTACAGTACTCAATATTGAGATTACTAATGTTCATGCATATTACGTGATCTTTGTTTGAACAAAATTAATGTACGTGTCCAATGAACAATTATCAATCTACAAAACACAACATGGAAAACTAAAGACTGAGCAAGACAAACTTGATGCAAACACACAAAACAAAAACAGGGATGACCTCATGTACTCCGGAAGGGTAAGCAGGTCTTGCTCCACACGAGCACCCGTCATATTGCTCATGCAAGTACAAAATGAATGGGTCTTACTTCCGGTAACGAAAAGTCCAATGTTACCATATTTCTGTATTCACGTGATGACCATATACAGTTGTGGTCCACATTATGCGGTGGTACTCCAAATACCATACAGATGCTTACCATTATTATTTTCCCTTTTCCCGAAATATCCATATTGTTTATTGTTGTCGATTAGTTTTAAATATTTCTAATCATAAAAGGAGACTTTGTTTATTTCAAATTCATAACACTCCCATCATAGAATCGGTGAATTAATTCATTTATGTATACACATAATAACGATGTAACTTTGATAAAGTCTTAGTGGTTAGAGTAAATTATAATCAACGAGGAGGGAATTTACTATTGAAACGAAGGCAAGAATACCCAACAAGGTAGGGCCAAGCCTAATCATCATGCATAGAGCTGTCTAATGGGATCTAACATGGCTTATACCATGTATAACAACAATCAGTACACTAACGATGTAGGATTTTGTTCCCAGATGTTTTTCTATTTTCTTTTTTTTTAAATTTATTTTGGTCATGGTATTACTGGTCTTTTCTCTGAGTAAATGTTTGTATTGCCCCATGCAGTCGGAAAGCAAGCTCTTAGAAACGACCGTTGTTGCTACTTTCTTAAGACAACAATGGGACTGATATTAAAACCCGCTATTCTGAAATTGCGTTAATTTCGCGGAAAAAATAATTTGACATATCATAGTCAAAGTTAGGTTACACGACATAATTTTAATTCAGCATAGCTTCCCGAGAAGTTAAGAAAGAAAATTACGATTTTAATTTCCAGTGACCGATTTTTTTGGTCAACACCTAGACTTTGAAGACACATTTTGAGAGAAAAAATTAGTTTAATCCATAATTGAGTGGATCAATATATTTCTTATTTACTCAAGAATGTTCACTTAAAAGCAAATTAGTTTTAATTCATGCAAAAAACTACAAATTCCAAAAAACGGGCTTCACTTTTCAAGTTTGGTAAAAAAAAATGCCCATATATGGTAATCACATGACTTCCATTGTTGCCGTTTAAGAAATGGAGTCAAACCGGGGTCAGCTTTCCGACTGATGCAATTTTGAATTGTTAACTTCTTATTTTTCAAATATGATTTATGATTTGGCCATATACATATAGATGGATGGTTATGAAGAGAATACTATGCGTGGATATTGCATTAAGGTTTGTACTTAGAAATAGAAAGACAAGCAGGCGTTGTTGTCCAGTTGATTCAATAGGTAGATTTTATCCCTTAACAATTTAAAGTGTGATTTACCTTAACAACTAAAATAGAGTCAAATTGCTTCAAGTCTACCGAAAAAGGACGATATCAACTTGAAAAAACTCTTTGTTTAATTTCTGCTGTATCGAATCCCAATTTGATGATTGTGCCTTAACTTAAATTATGAACTTTGAGGTTATATTTTGGTACCCTTTCTGTATACGAAGCGTAAACAAAGAAACCAAACAACATAATAAGTTTACAAAATACATAGGAGGTAAAATTAAGATTAACATAGAAACAAGCAGTGAAACTGGATTTCATTAACACCAAATTCAGTATTCGGATGTACAATGGAAAGACATTAGTTAAAATTCAGTATCCGGATGTACAATGGAAAGACATTAATTTAGTTCAAATTGAGTATCCGGATGTAAAATGGAAAGACATTAGTTCAAATCCAGTATCCTGACGTACAATGGAAAAACATTGGTTCAAATAGAGTATCCGGTTGTACAATGGAAGGACATTAGTTCAAATTCAGTATTCGGATGTACAATAAAAAGACAGTAGTTAAAATTCGGTATTCTGATGTACAATGGACAGTCACATACATCCGGTTGATATTCAGTATCCGGATTTACAATGGAAAGACATTAGTTAAAATTTAGTATCCGGATGTGCAAGGGAAAGACATTAGTTAAAATTCAGTATCCTGATGTACAATAGAAAGACATAGTTCAAATTCAGTATCCGAATGTACAATGGAAAGGCAAAGGCTCAAATACAGTAACCGGATGTACAATGGAAAGACATTGGTTCAAATTGAATAACCGGATGTACAATGGAAAGACATTAGTTCTAATTCATTAACCAGATGTACAATGGAAAGACATTAGTTCAAATTCAGTAACCGGATGTACAATGGAAAGATGATAGTTCAAATTCAGTATCCGGATGTACAATGGAAAGACATTAGTTCAAATTGAGTATCCGGATGTACAGTGGAAAGACATTAGTTCAAATTGAGTATCCTGATGTACAATGGAAAAACTTTGGTTCAAATTGAGTATCCGGTTGTACAATGGAAGGACATTAGTTCAAATTCAGTATTCGGATGTAGAATGGAAAGACAATAGTTAAAATTCAGTGTTCTGATGTACAATGGACAGTCACATACATTAGTTCATATTCAGTATCCGGATTCACAATGGAAAGACATTAGTTAAAATTCAGTATCAAAATGAACAATGGAAAGACATTAGTTAAAATTTAGTATCCGGATGTGCAAGATAAAAGACATTAGTTCAAATTGAGTATCCTGATGTACAATGGAAAGACATAAGTTCAAATTCAGTATCCGAATGTACAATGGAAAGGCATTAGTTCAAATACAGTAACCGGATGTACAATGGAAAGACATTCATTATAATTTGGTTCAAATTCAGTAACCGGATGTACAATGGAAAGACATAAGTTCAAATTCAGTAACCGGATGTACAATGGAAAGACATTAGTTCAAATCCAGTATCCTGATGTACAATGGAAAACCATTGGTTCAAATTTAGTATCCGGATGTGCAAGGGAAAGACATTAGATAAAATTCAGTATTCTGATGTACAATGGAAAGACATAAGTTAAAATTCAATATCCGAATGTACAATGGAAAGGCATTAGGTCAAATACAGTAGCCGGATGTACAATGGAAAGACATTGGTTCAAATTGAGTTACCGGATGTACAATGGAAAGACATTGGTTCAAATTGAGTTACCGGATGTACAATGGAAAGACATTAGTTCAAATCAGTATTCGGATGTACAATCGAAAGACATTAGTTCAAATTCAGTAACCGGATGTACAATGGAAAGACATTAGTTCATTAAACGGATAACACTTGACATCGATGCACATGGTAATATTTTATTCAGACCAATGTTTTTTCCATCGCATCTTTCATTTTACTTGATTATCTTACAATGTGCTATTTCTGTTTTAATCAAGCCCGATTGAGCTTTTTTTATTCACCTCACGATTTACAGTTTTAATTTGTGAGAGTTATGTGACCAGGTGACCCTTAACGAAAAGAACAGAATTAGAGGACTCGATCAAAACTTTCTCGATGTTAATTGGCTGACCATCAAATTATTTATCTGTCACATGTTTTTTTTTTAACTATTTTTATTTCTCGCCCTTTTTTAATTTACGGCATTTTAATTTTGTTATAATTACTTTTTATGTGCGCACTCCAAACGTGACAGAATAGGGAATTTGGAGACTGTGGACACACAGTGGAAGAAGAAACTAATTGGTAATATTCTTTTGGCAGTGGGGTAACGTTTTTATTCCAAATATCTCTGCATGATGTCCCTGAAACTAATTGATAATATTCTTTTGGCAATGGGGTAACGTTTTTATTCCAAATATCTCTGCATGAATACCCTGAAAATAATTGGTAATATTCTTTTGGCAATGGGGTAACGTTTTTATTCCAAATATCTCTGCATGATGCCCCTGACACTATTTGGTAATATTCTTTTGACAATGGGGTAACGTTTTTATTCCAAATATCTCTGTATGATGTCCCTGAAACTAATTGGTAATATTCTTTTGGCAATGGGGTAACGTTTTTATTCCAAATATCTCTGCATGATGCCCCTGACACTAATGATAAGCAAGTGCAGTAATTGATTGATAAATGCACATCAAAGGGAAGAATGCAATGTAAGAAAAACAAATCACGGTCAAGCATTTAAAATTTATTGCCACATATTCATAGTTATATCATTTACAGAATACCTGAAAATATCTTTTTTGAAAATTTAAATCATTGAAACTTTCAGACCATTCATTGCTTACTTCTGATTTTTGGAACTGTGATCATTTTGTACAAGTGATACAATACAGCTTACACTCACTGTGTATTCAAGTTCGAACAAACAATATTTGCTTAGAGACTTTCATTCTCATTTTATGAAATTATGGAAATCACAACACCAGGTTCCTCGGCGAGAACACTGCTTGCGGCATACATTGTGAACAGCTTACATGTATTCTGTATTTTCATAAATGTCACCAAGGCGCAATTGTTGTATTGGCGACATAAAAGATGACACTCTATGAAGGAACTGACATAGTAGGTAATCTTTGAAGCTGTAGACGGCTTCTTATCCACTGCTGCAACACGAAACAAGGCAGTCGTCAAGGGACCTGCAAAATTGTATCATCAGATGAACATATAAAATAAATGTGTGTTTGCAAAATTAACATAAAACGTCAAGATGTCGTAACGTCTATTAATGTAACTATATTCAATTCAAATTCAAATTTAAATACTTTTTTGTTATATCAAAAGATATTTGGCAAACCCAATATGTAAAAAACAGGACGTTGATCTCTAGATTTCTCTTGGTATAGAAAGTGTGTTAAATCTACCTGATTGACTATGTGAAATGCCAAATGACGCTTACCCTGTCGATGCAACTAATTTGACTCTGTTGGGAGTAATTCCCATTTTGTTTGTTTTCTACCTTAACTAGTGAGCTGGTATACATATACATATAGGTTATACCATGCCAACACTTTGATTACGATGCTGGTATACATATAGGTTATACCATGCCAACACTTTGATTACGATGTTGGTATACATATAGGTTATACCATGCCAACACTTTGATTACGATGCTGGTATACATATAGGTTCTACCATGCCAACACTTTGATTACGATGCTGGTATACATATAGGTTCTACCATGCCAACACTTTGATTACGATGCTGGTATACATATAGGTTCTACCATGCCAACACTTTCATTACGATGCTGGTATACATATAGGTTATACCATGCCAACACTTTGATTACGATGCTGGTATACATATAGGTTCTACCATGCCAACACTTTCATTACGATGCTGGTATACATATAGGTTCTACCATGCCAACACTTTGATTACGATGCTGGTATACATATAGGTTCTACCATGCCAACACTTTCATTACGATGCTGGTATACATATAGGTTCTACCATGCCAACACTTTCATTACGATGCTGGTATACATATAGGTTCTACCATGCCAACACTTTGATTACGATGCTGGTATACATATAGGTTCTACCATGCCAACACTTTCATTACGATGCTGGTATACATATAGGTTCTACCATGCCAACACTTTGATTACGATGCTGGTATACATATAGGTTCTACCATGCCAACACTTTGATTACGATGCTGGTATACATATAGGTTCTACCATGCCAACACTTTCATTACGATGCTGGTATACATATAGGTTCTACCATGCCAACACTTTCATTACGATGCTGGTATACATATAGGTTCTACCATGCCAACACTTTCATTACGATGCTGGTATACATATAGGTTCTACCATGCCAACACTTTGATTACGATGCTGGTATACATATAGGTTCTACCATGCCAACACTTTGATTACGATGCTGGTATACATATAGGTTCTACCATGCCAACACTTTGATTACGATGCTGGTATACATATAGGTTCTACCATGCCAACACTTTGATTACGATGCTGGTATACATATAGGTTCTACCATGCCAACACTTTGATTACGATGCTGGTATACATATAGGTTCTACCATGCCAACACTTTCATTACGATGCTGGTATACATATAGGTTCTACCATGCCAACACTTTGATTACGATGCTGGTATACATATAGGTTCTACCATGCCAACACTTTGATTACGATGCTGGTATACATATAGGTTCTACCATGCCAACACTTTGATTACGATGCTGGTATACATATAGGTTCTACCATGCCAACACTTTGATTACGATGCTGGTATACATATAGGTATTACCATGCCAACACTTTGATTACGATGCTGGTATACATATAGGTATTACCATGCCAACACTTTGATTACGATGCTGGTATACATATAGGTATTACCATGCCAACACTTTGATTACGATGCTGGTATACATATAGGTATTACCATGCCAACACTTTGATTACGATGCTGGTATACATATAGATTCTACCATGCCAACACTTTGATTACGATGCTGGTATACATATAGATTCTACCATGCCAACACTTTGATTACGATGCTGGTATACATATAGGTTCTACCATGCCAACACTTTCATTACGATGCTGGTATACATATAGGTTCTACCATGCCAACACTTTGATTACGATGCTGGTATACATATAGGTTCTACCATGCCAACACTTTGATTACGATGCTGGTATACATATAGGTTCTACCATGCCAACACTTTGATTACGATGCTGGTATACATATAGGTTCTACCATGCCAACACTTTGATTACGATGCTGGTATACATATAGATTCTACCATGCCAACACTTTGATTACGATGCTGGTATACATATAGGTTCTACCATGCCAACACTTTGATTACGATGCTGGTATACATATAGGTATTACCATGCCAACACTTTGATTACGATGCTGGTATACATATAGGTATTACCATGCCAACACTTTGATTACGATGCTGGTATACATATAGGTATTACCATGCCAACACTTTGATTACGATGCTGGTATACATATAGGTATTACCATGCCAACACTTTGATTACGATGCTGGTATACATATAGGTATTACCATGCCAACACTTTGATTACGATGCTGGTATACATATAGGTATTACCATGCCAACACTTTGATTACGATGCTGGTATACATATAGATTCTACCATGCCAACACTTTGATTACGATGCTGGTATACATATAGGTTCTACCATGCCAACACTTTCATTACGATGCTGGTATACATATAGGTTCTACCATGCCAACACTTTCATTACGATGCTGGTATACATATAGGTTCTACCATGCCAACACTTTCATTACGATGCTGGTATACATATAGGTTCTACCATGCCAACACTTTCATTACGATGCTGGTATACATATAGATTCTACCATGCCAACACTTTGCTTACGATGCTGGTATACATATAGGTTCTACCATGCCAACACTTTGATTACGATGCTGGTATACATATAGGTATTACCATGCCAACACTTTGATTACGATGCTGGTATACATATAGGTTATACCATGCCAACACTTTCATTACGATGCTGGTATACATATAGGTTCTACCATGCCAACACTTTCATTACGATGCTGGTATACATATAGGTTCTACCATGCCAACACTTTCATTACGATGCTGGTATACATATAGGTTCTTCCATGCCAACACTTTCATTACGATGCTGGTATACATATAGGTTCTACCATGCCAACACTTTCATTACGATGCTGGTATACATATAGGTTCTACCATGCCAACACTTTGATTACGATGCTGGTATACATATAGGTTCTACCATGCCAACACTTTGATTACGATGCTGGTATACATATAGGTTCTACCATGCCAACACTTTGATTACGATGCTGGTATACATATAGGTTCTACCATGCCAACACTTTCATTACGATGCTGGTATACATATAGGTTCTACCATGCCAACACTTTCATTACGATGCTGGTATACATATAGGTTCTACCATGCCAACACTTTGATTACGATGCTGGTATACATATAGGTTCTACCATGCCAACACTTTGATTACGATGCTGGTATACATATAGGTTCTACCATGCCAACACTTTCATTACGATGCTGGTATACATATAGGTTCTACCATGCCAACACTTTCATTACGATGCTGGTATACATATAGGTTCTACCATGCCAACACTTTCATTACGATGCTGGTATACATATAGGTTCTACCATGCCAACACTTTCATTACGATGCTGGTATACATATAGGTTCTACCATGCCAACACTTTGATTACGATGCTGGTATACATATAGGTTCTACCATGCCAACACTTTCATTACGATGCTGGTATACATATAGGTTCTACCATGCCAACACTTTCATTACGATGCTGGTATACATATAGGTTCTACCATGCCAACACTTTCATTACGATGCTGGTATACATATAGGTTCTACCATGCCAACACTTTCATTACGATGCTGGTATACATATAGGTTCTACCATGCCAACACTTTGATTACGATGCTGGTATACATATAGGTTATACCATGCCAACACTTTCATTACGATGCTGGTATACATATAGGTTCTACCATGCCAACACTTTGATTACGATGCTGGTATACATATAGGTTCTACCATGCCAACACTTTCATTACGATGCTGGTATACATATAGGTTCTACCATGCCAACACTTTCATTACGATGCTGGTATACATATAGGTTCTACCATGCCAACACTTTCATTACGATGCTGGTATACATATAGGTTCTACCATGCCAACACTTTCATTACGATGCTGGTATACATATAGGTTCTACCATGCCAACACTTTCATTACGATGCTGGTATACATATAGGTTCTACCATGCCAACACTTTCATTACGATGCTGGTATACATATAGGTTCTACCATGCCAACACTTTCATTACGATGCTGGTATACATATAGGTTCTACCATGCCAACACTTTGATTACGATGCTGGTATACATATAGGTTCTACCATGCCAACACTTTGATTACGATGCTGGTATACATATAGATTCTACCATGCCAACACTTTCATTACGATGCTGGTATACATATAGGTTCTACCATGCCAACACTTTCATTACGATGCTGGTATACATATAGGTTCTACCATGCCAACACTTTGATTACGATGCTGGTATACATATAGGTTCTACCATGCCAACACTTTGATTACGATGCTGGTATACATATAGGTTCTACCATGCCAACACTTTGATTACGATGCTGGTATACATATAGGTTCTACCATGCCAACACTTTGATTACGATGCTGGTATACATATAGGTTCTACCATGCCAACACTTTGATTACGATGCTGGTATACATATAGGTTCTACCATGCCAACACGTTGATTACGATGCTGGTATACATATAGGTTCTACCATGCCAACACTTTCATTACGATGCTGGTATACATATAGGTTCTACCATGCCAACACGTTGATTACGATGCTGGTATACATATAGGTTCTACCATGCCAACACTTTCATTACGATGCTGGTATACATATAGGTTCTACCATGCCAACACTTTCATTACGATGCTGGTATACATATAGATTCTACCATGCCAACACTTTGATTACGATGCTGGTATACATATAGGTTCTACCATGCCAACACTTTGATTACGATGCTGGTATACATATAGGTTCTACCATGCCAACACTTTCATTACGATGCTGGTATACATATAGGTTCTACCATGCCAACACTTTCATTACGATGCTGGTATACATATAGGTTCTACCATGCCAACACTTTCATTACGATGCTGGTATACATATAGGTTCTACCATGCCAACACTTTCATTACGATGCTGGTATACATATAGGTTCTACCATGCCAACACTTTCATTACGATGCTGGTATACATATAGGTTCTACCATGCCAACACTTTCATTACGATGCTGGTATACATATAGGTTCTACCATGCCAACACTTTGATTACGATGCTGGTATACATATAGGTTCTACCATGCCAACACTTTGATTACGATGCTGGTATACATATAGGTTCTACCATGCCAACACTTTGATTACGATGCTGGTATACATATAGGTTCTACCATGCCAACACTTTCATTACGATGCTGGTATACATATAGGTTCTACCATGCCAACACTTTCATTACGATGCTGGTATACATATAGGTTCTACCATGCCAACACGTTGATTACGATGCTGGTATACATATAGGTTCTACCATGCCAACACTTTCATTACGATGCTGGTATACATATAGGTTCTACCATGCCAACACTTTGATTACGATGCTGGTATACATATAGGTTCTACCATGCCAACACTTTGATTACGATGCTGGTATACATATAGGTTCTACCATGCCAACACTTTCATTACGATGCTGGTATACATATAGATTCTACCATGCCAACACTTTGATTACGATGCTGGTATACATATAGGTTCTACCATGCCAACACTTTCATTACGATGCTGGTATACATATAGGTTCTACCATGCCAACACTTTCATTACGATGCTGGTATACATATAGGTTCTACCATGCCAACACTTTCATTACGATGCTGGTATACATATAGGTTCTACCATGCCAACACTTTCATTACGATGCTGGTATACATATAGGTTCTACCATGCCAACACTTTCATTACGATGCTGGTATACATATAGGTTCTACCATGCCAACACTTTCATTACGATGCTGGTATACATATAGGTTCTACCATGCCAACACTTTCATTACGATGCTGGTATACATATAGGTTCTACCATGCCAACACTTTCATTACGATGCTGGTATACATATAGGTTCTACCATGCCAACACTTTGATTACGATATATATCCCGTCGAAATGCTAAGTCTCCAACTTTAAAATGCATGGTTTATTTTTTGCTTATTTTTTTTATGGGCTTTATGAAAAAAGCTAGACGTATCATAATTATTAGAATGATTCGAAATCGCAAAAATGTTCCTCAAATTGTTAACTTTTCGTATTTTTTTCTCTCTTTTTTTTTTAAAGAAACCGTTTCAATCAAGTAAAATTAGATTTTATAACATTATTTCAACGCGATTTTCTTATAACAAATTCATTGCTCATCTTGTGACGTATTCATTACGTTTTTTTTTCTTTGGAAGAAAATGAATATTTATAGCATCTACAATTGTGAAAAGAATATATGATCGGTTCTAACTTACATTGTAGTTAGACCTAATTTAAAATTCTTTTTATGCCCCCGCCGTAGCGGAGGGGGGTATTAAGTTTTACCCTTGTCCGTCCGTACGTACGTACGTCCCAAAGTTGGTTCCCGTTCTCCAACTTTAGTTTGCCTCAACCAAATTTAATGTTATGAAACTTATACACAATGTTTTTACTACAAAACAACGATCAAGTTTGAATTTTAGTGGCGTCACTTTAACCGTTCTAGAGTTATGCCCCTTTACGAATGGAAAAATTACTGAATTTTTCGTTTCCGTTCTCTAACTTTAGTTTGCCTCAACCTAATGTTATGAATGCTTATTACCACAAAACACAGATCAAGTTTGAATTTTGGTGGCGTCACTTTAACCGTTCTAGAGTTATGCCCCTTTACGAATGGAAAAATTGCTGAATTTTTCGTTTCCGTTCTCTAACTTTAGTTTGCCTCAACCAAATGTTATGAAACTTATACACAATGCTTATTACCACAAAATACAGATCAAGTTTGAATTTTGGTGGTGTCACTTTAACCGTTATAGAGTTATGCCCCTTTACAAATGGAAAAATTGCTGAATTTTGGTGTAGTCACTTTTACTGTTCTAGAGTTATGCCCTTTTTACAAATGGAAAAATTGCTGAATTTTTCGTTTCCGTTCTCTAACTTAAGTTTGCCTCAACCAAATGTTATGAAACTTTTACACAATACTTATTACCACAAAACTCAGATCAAGTACAAATTTTGGTAGCGTTACTTTTACCGTTCTAGAGTTATGTTCCTTTTTAACTTTATATGATATGCAAGCGGGGGCATCATCTGTGTCCCATGTACACATTCCCCATTTATTTCTTCTGATACTCCATGTTTTAGGTATATATTCGTTTAATATAGCGGGCAGTGTACCTCGTAGAATTGTTCACTCTGTTCGCTGATAAAGTATTATGTGAAATAGAATCAAGTCATATGCAATGTTTTATATGTATATGCTTATCATGTTCTACTCGATTCGTTTGCTATTTATCAACATATATGTATTTTGCCCCTGTTACGCAGTTATTGCGGCTGGGCTGTATGCTATTTACTAACCTGTTTCAGTCCCATCCATCTCCTGCAACGAAGAATTCTGTGAAAAAAATTAGTAAAAAAGTATTATTTTGATTTTTTCTAAAGTTTACACAAAGAATATTTTGCGAGTAACGAATGCCGGTACTACGTCTGTGTCATTTAGCTATACTGTCTCACCGATTTAAAACCATGCGATTCCTACCGTTGAACCAGTTTAACCTAACCAATTATGAATTGGTTGACCGATACGATATGTCTGTGTCTCAATTCAAAAATGTTTTTGAAATCTAAGATCTTTTAGATACAAGAATAGTCGCCTTACATGTATCTGCTTACCGATTATTCGCCTTACATGTATCTGCTTACCGATTAGTCGCCTTACATGTATCTGCTTACCGATTAGTCGCCTTACATGTATCTGCTTACCGATTAGTCGTCTTACATGTATCTGCTTACCGATTAGTCGCCTTACATGTATCTGCTTACCGATTAGTCGCCTTACATGTACCTGCTTACCGATTGTGTCCTTTTCCCGATTGTGACATTTTGACAGTGAGGATTGACATGATGGGTGATGCATGCATAGCAGGGGACGAGTACCCTGTCGATTCGCCCGGTCTCGCTCCCTTTGGGGTTTATGCAATTCCCTTGAATTCGATCACCACTCTCCGCTCTTAAAATGAAACTGTTATATATGGTTGTCATTAAAGCAGAAAAATGATACGAGACAACTTGAACTATATTATCTAAATCGCATTTTGAATACGGGGATGTGGGATATACGTCAATGAGAAAAAATGAACAATGTAGGAGGAATGCAATCACAGGTTTTTATTGTATTGGTTTTACATTAAGTGGTTGTAGTGTAGATTTACGGTGTGTTTTGTTCGGCTATTTCCTTTAGTGATACATATTGTAACTACTCTTTGTCTTACACATTTTTTTATATACATGTAGTACATTACCTTGGAACTGTCCAATGCACCTAAATGCCTGTTAATTGCTGTCCCGTATTGTGAGTTTTTAAAATATCCATTCAGATATACAGTGCAATATTCATTGTCTTCTAAGTGACAGGCTAAATGATGGTATCCGGCGTCGATATTTATTCTTACAGCTTCCAGGTTTGCAAACCCACAGGAAGATAGGATTCCTTCATGGGGAATATCCAATATGCTTTTATCATCCAAATATAGTTTTCCTTTTTGCCGATTCAGATACTATAATGATTACAGTATAAGTATAGACGGCAGATTTGAGAGCTGCGTCTACTGTAGTTACAAACATATATTCTGTAACATAGTTATCTAACGACAGTGTCACGATCATTCGTGGATCGCCGTTGAAAAGATCGCCACTAGTACTAATTTGTATGACTTGAACAGGTTTGTCAGCGACTACGGTCGCTCCCTCATTTTTTGTGATATAGAATTCGAAATAAGATGTCCTGTCCTCAATATTTTGAGTAGTCACCGATCCAGGACGATAAATAGAAAATGCTGTATTGTCATGCACAGCAAATACTCTGATTAATTCTTCGTCATTGTTTAGAGAAGCAGCCACAGGATAAACATTTGACAAGGTAGCTACTGGAGGTATCTGTGCCATTATCATATCCGCACCGGAAACGATTTCACGATTTCCATGTACCGTTACGTGTTCATGACCGCTTATCACAGCAATAGGTTTGTTGCTTCTAACAAAGGAACCAGTCACATCTAATCCATGGATCTGTGCAAGCTGGAATTTATTGATAGTGACAACAACTACTTCATCATGTTCATATTTGCGATTATTGAATGTGAGAGCATGGTCAACAGGGGGAGTAATACGAATTTCTGTATCATTATGTATAGCAAAACAGCCTATCAATGACTCCAAATTTGAGCTAGCAACTCCGAATGCGCCCACAATGTATTCAGTTCTGAATGTCTTTGACGGATACAGAAGAAAATAAGCCCCAGTGGTTTTTTGAAAATCTGCAGCAAAAACAAAAATTGCCTTTGATGATTTTACATATACGATTCTGTTGTCCACTGTACTGGTTTGTACACGCAGACCAATAGGCAGCTTAACTTCTAGTGGGTTGGATTTATTTACTGTGTAGGTCAAATGGAAAGAATCCACCGAATCCCATGCCGGTGTGGAAATTTGCAGTTCTACGTCTTCCTCAAAAGGTGTTAATATTTTAAGATAGGGTTTATAGTTATTCAAAAAGTTTTTTAAAAAGGCTATTACAAATTCTTTGCCAGCGGCTGTCATCGAATACTGAAATGCAAGCAGAATATTAATGAAACATTTACGTTTTTAATGATACGAAATTTACTGGGCATTAGGCATTATAAAACTTTTTCAATGACATGATCAAATTCACATTTAAATCTATGTAAAATTCTGCAAGAGGATACTATTACACAAAAATTACAAAGTCAACTTCGATACTGGGCTGATTTAAATAAATTACAGCATTGTGTAATTGTAGTAGAGTTAATATGCCTAAATTCAGTTTGCAAATCCCTCAGGCAAATTGACATTTGACGATTTATGATTTCTGTATAAGAGTTTTGGGTTTTAATGTTTCAAAAGATTTTTATTTTTGTCTTGTCAAACCCATAGTTTCAAGCGTACACATGATCTCTTCAAGGCAATTTCATACACAGATATGGTGCGTACGCAAAACAATATGGACGACGATAGTTTTTAATGGTATAGACGTTACGCATGATGTTCTGTTTAAACTTCAAACTCTTGAAGCACAAAACAGAGCTGTTACCGGCTGTTTTCAAATTTACAATTTATACGTTACGTCGTAGAAAAAATATTCAATTTTAACTTTCGGATGGTTAATCGTAAAACGAAAATGTTTTTTTACGAAAAGTACAGTAATTTAAAGTTTTGTCGTTCGATAATCGATAAAATAATTGCATATAGATAGAGAGAGAGGTGGAAGATATGTTCAAACTCATAAGTCAAAAACGAACTGACAATGCCATAGCAACAGTCAACAAAACACAACATACAAAACTATAGACTACAGCAACACAAACCACCAAAACCTGGGTTTGATCTCATGTGCTCCGGAAGGGTAAGCAGATCCTGTTCTAAATGTTGCACCCGTCGTGTTGCTAATGTAGGTATACATTTGGTGATTAGTCTAATTCGGTAGGTCAAATTCGTGGAAAAGGACGTGATTGTTGTTATAATAAGACAATTGGAACATATCCGTCGTCAACTGTGAAACAGATATTCAATAACGTCAACCAACTCGTGATTGACGTTCGTAAAATTGTCGAAGGGATGACTTTAAATTCACCACTTGGAACTCTTATAAACCTTTTTTTCTAGGAATTTCTGGTGAGATTGAACAAAAGAAAACATTTTTTTTGTTATACTGATTTAATAAAAGGTTAAAAGGTGTATGAAGATTTCTAAAACGCATTTTTAGGTTTTAGAAATTTCTATTTTTTCCATTTTTTTGGATAATGTTTCTTCAAAATTTGAAAACTTATCAACTTTATGTAACCTGTTGCTGATTACATTTAATGTGAACCCGAACATTCAATTTGGTACTCATTATTAAGTGTTTTAATTACTACTAAGATAACAACTTGATATATAACTCACCTCATACAAATATTCTGCATGTAGAATACATGGTAAAAGTGTTAACATGAATACACCATAGTATTTATTCTGAAATAGTCATAATAAAAAAAACAATTTCTGTAAGTTCTTCTACAAAAAATCAAATAATCAGAAAGACAATATGTAAACCATAAAAATGTATGATAAAATTCAGTTTTATGTTTTTGAAATTTGTAAATATTTGTAAGAACACTCCAATAGCTTTTGATAGCTTGGAAATTTAAAGCGCGAAAAAACAATCAATTACTTTAATTGTATTGTATGCTGTAATAAAAATTCTAATAACATTTCTTTGCAAACGTGATAATAATGTGAAAGCACTTAAGTAGATCCGTACTCAAAATGTATCCGTATTTGTCCCCATTAAATAGAATTTAAAAAAAGCAATATCTTTTTCTTTAAAATGCGTACTGATAATATGTCACACTTCAATATATAATGTATCGTACCTAATGCATTCAGTACGGATAAAGAATGAAAAAAAAATCATTACGAAAAGAAATCAAATGGTCATTCTAAAACATAGGTCAAAGACAGACAGACAATACTATGGCTAGGAGAAACAAGACAAACTGCGGACAAACAAAACATAACGTAGACAGTTAAAGTGTGGGCAACACGAGTGTGTGTGTGTGAAGAAGGGGGTGTAGTCTCAGTTCCTGTAGTAGTGACAACCACGGTGCTGATCATGTTAAAGTTTTATTATTAATAGTCAAGCATCTTTTTATGTAAGATATTATAGATATATTAATGACTCTTGTCTAACCCTACGTCAGTACTAAATTTATATACAATCAGTACATGTGAATATGTAAACCCTAAGACGTGACCGCATTCGAAGTTTATTATTAATATACACAGAACAGAGGATAAGCAAGACTCTGGTTAATAATAGTATCGTTGGTAATCATATTTTCGCTTGGTATTCTCCTCCTCTTTTTTAAGCAATGCACTTAAAAACTAGAGATGAACATAGGTGCTTCGGAAGGGTTTCCCAATTCCTGATCCACTAGTGGAAATCCCTTATGTTGTTAAGAGGACATGTCAATAAGCATTGAGCTTCATACTGTGCAAACTTTGAATGTGCAAAAATTTAAATTCAGTTTAAAATGCTCTTAATTGATTTGTTATGTCATAAAGAATATGTTAAAGTTTTTTTTTCTTTTCAATCATGTCCTTACATCTTGTATCTAAGGAAAATGTTTCCTTAGTTACGAGTCCAAAAGCGTACCAAAAATAGACAGAAATCAACACATTTGCAGGCTACCTAGAGCAAAAGTGTGACTAGGAAATTTTTTTTGTTACAAATACAAAGTAAGGTAACCTTTGCCAATAATAAAAAAAATATTTTATCAGTGATGATGTTTTTGAAATACGTTGCTATGTCAACGGGAACATGTAAAGGAATTAGAATTGGAACTATTAAAGATTAAGACCTAATTGTATTATATGTTTACCGAAAGCCAGGGGATGGGGGCATAGAGGGCATACAACTTTTTTTTCTCTCAAAAACTCGTTAAAAATTTCAAAAAATTTGACCATTGTTGGCATTAACAATTCACTATTTTGAACCCTCTTTTATTCCGCCAACCCTGGTTATGCCCCTACAAATGTGATATTAAGTCCTAAATTGTATACTAGTAAATGATTTTGAATTTTTTAGAAATATTCAATTCATTCATTCCAACCTTTCACATAAAAAAATGATATTTTTTATATGTTTAACAGATAATAACTTTACAGAGTTCATCTCATTAGAATTCACTCTAATTATTAATTTAACTTCCTCTTCTAAGCAAAGCACCCACAACATACTATAAAAAATGACCTAAACTGTTTTACACTAGTCATTTTGGGGCCCTTTATAGCTTGCTGTTCGGTGTGAGCCAAGGCTCCGTGTTGAAGGCCGTACTTTAACCTATAATTGTTTACTTTTTACACATTGTGACTTTGATGGAGAATTGTCTTCCACATCTTCTTATTTCAATAAACGTCAATTATTTGCCTTATTTCAACTATGGTCAAGCATCTTTAATTCAAAATTTGTTGACTCAATCATTCAAATTTTTATGGTATTTGCTGGATTTTGCTGAACCAGTTTTGTTGCGAAAATTTAAAAGAAAAAGATATTTTCATCTTTGCAGATTTTCATTTAAATCATAACATTTAAAATTACTAAGAGCATAATATTTCAAATTTATTTTGAAGTCATTCAAGTCAAAACTAATTTACATATGTGGAACATTACAGGGGAAGATACATTTTGGCCCTGCAATTTCAAGTGAGTGATCATATTTTTACACTTTTGAAGAAAGACTTTAAGAAAATTCTACACATTAGTGAAACCCTGGTGACGCAATTGGCTAACAGAAGGAATATGTTTGTACGTACACAGTCTCTTTTGTTCTATTGTTAGTTTTTTCTACTGAATTTTACAATGTGTTTTATGTTGGGCATTTACACTATTGTTCAAGACTATTAGGGTTGAGCACTTGTAAACATATTTACCCCCTCGCCTTACACATTCTTTAAGTGCCTTTCCCAAGTTAGGAGTCTGTGTTTCAGTGGTAGTCGTTGGTTGCTGTCTGTCATAATTAGATTTTAGTTTATTGTTTAAGCCTAAATCAGGCTAGGTTTTCTCGTTTTATTTGTTTTAAACATTTGTTCCTGCTGTTGGCTTTTATGATTTTTTATAGCTTGGTATAGAGTATGGGTTTTGCTCAATTGTGAAGGTTGTATGAAGACCAATAGTAGCTAAGATCTATTATCTAAGAATATACCACAACTCCTTATTTTTGCTCATCTGACACATAACAAATTTTGTCAGTTTACTGAATCTACCCTCATTTTATAACTGATATATATATCCATGGAAATATTATACCTTAAACTTAAACTGCAATGTTTTACAAATGTATCTATTGTACTAGTATATAGAATCAATCAGGGACAGTTTTAAATACAAATATTGTTAGGTTTAATTTGGTCCCATATCATACATGTTTCTGCATGTGACCTCCCTTATATCTGATGAATTCGCTTAAAAAAACCTCTGATTAAGGATTTACACCTCTGAGGAGTCAAAAATTTCTAGAATTAAACTTTTTTTCCTTACCTGATTTTTGGGTTTATATGACTGTAAGAAAGTAATTGATGAAGAAAAAATCATATGGTGGTGCACTTCTTTTTTTTTGCTACAGCCATTTGAAAGCACCCCATTTTTGTGATTTTCCCATTTTTCATCAATTTTTACCCATTTTTTTGGGCTATTATTATGAAAAAAATCACAGTTTTCACAATTGAACCTTTTTTCATACTTTCACTAAAGATGAAGTGGACCAAGCTGAATAAGTTTAACTTAAAAAAAACTAAAGGTAGGTGTTAATATAAGAAAGTTTTATAAAATTTTGTTGCTTTTGTGTCAAATTGACCATGCTGTAAATTTTGTAAATTTGGGATTTTTCTCTTTTTTTTTTAGAACAAAAAGCATATTATATCAACTTCTTTGTTTTGAATGATTGAAAAAATACATATCTAAGAATTTTGAAAGAAAAAAATGATATGGGATGAACATATTTTTGGTAGAATTATTTCTTTGTACACTTCACCCATTTTCTCAACGTTTTGGCTGATGACCCTGACAGGATTGCTTATAAAAATAGAAAATTTTATTTCTCAAAAACTACGTATATATACTTATTGTACACAATTTGTTCACATAGCTTAGTTTGATTATAATATTTTTTAAATTCATTGATATTTCCCACTTGTGTGACATGTTTTGGAAATAATTCCCGAACGAGATTTCAACGAGACTGAAACGTCAGAAGAATATATTCTTAAAATATATTTGCGCAAAATAGAAACTTTTCATTGCAATTATATCCCTCTTCATCAAAGTCACCTTGAAAAAACATTGATCAATTTTGCAAGACAAGGTGATACAGAGATTGAACACCGAATAAATTACAAATATGAAGAGATGGTCAATTATTTACGGAGCCCCTTAAGTGCCATGTAAATATAGATATTTTCATTTACCGGAGATTTAATCTGGTGCGCACTAGATGGGGATCTTGACCGTTTACAAGTTCTCAAAACAGGATGGGGTGGGGGTGACACCCAGGGACTCCCCCTATATTTGACTTGTTTTATTGTCCCATTAAATAATATATATGGTTTAGGGGTGGGGATCTCAACCGTTTACAAGTTCTCAAACAGGAGGGGGTGGAGCTGATCCAGAGGGACTCCCGCTATATTTCATTTGATTTGTTTTATGATCCTGTGATCATTACTGAAAACCGCGTGTGTCTATCACTTACTGTTTTCACGTTATAGTCATTTGAAAATTAAAAAAAAATAAATCCCATAGGATTCTATAGTAAATCCCTTCTGTAAGCCCCTCAAAATACCCCTAAATAGACCTCAAGAAGAAAAATAATAAGAACTGAGCAAAACAATAAGTCTCCAAACTTTGTTTGGGAGACTTAATATCAAGTAGTATAATTACGAATTTTGTTATAGTCCGATTTTCTGATGCCGATTATGTAACAGGCCGAGTTTATTATAGTCCGAGTTTGTTGTGGGCCGAGATGAGATACCGGGATACTTTCGATACACTCGGGATTTTACGTCTTTAATAAACATTGTAAAAATCGTAGTAAGCGTCGAAAAATGTTTATTCACGAAATATTTTAAACACGGTATTTATTTTCTCTTCAACCGGATGACCGGAGGAAAACCCCTGAAACCGGGATTATAGTACTCCCGTTGATATGGATCTCACGCATGTCTTGGGAATACCGATAAAAGCATTACGTAGAAACTGCTGTCTCGTGTAGATGTGTATTGATTTTACTTTCCGCGCAGCGCAGATCAGCGAAGTAGTGTTTGTGATAGCCATTTTCAAAATGAAGTTGAATTATTTGAATTATCGATGAACATTCAGTACATTTTAATTCAAACTGTAAGCTAATCAAAATAGAAGTAACTCAACATTTCAAAAGCATCTTCCTAGAAGTAGTTGTAAAACACCAGTACTACATTATCTAAGAGTAGAACACACATCCTAAAGTAAGATAGTCTGTCACTTCCGGTTTGAGGCCGATGCCTTAGGAAAGTTTTTTGCTATAGTAAACTTTCCAAAAACTGGTACGCACGACTTTCAAGCAAAGTCTGACTGATTCTATACGAAGGTCCGCATGAGTTTGAAAGTTGTGCGAACCATTTTCGAAAGTTGTGAGCACGAGTTTTTGAAAGACATGCGTACATTTTGTACGAGTTGAAAAGTTATGCGCACGAGGTTCGAAGTCGTGCGCATGAGTTTAAAAGTCGTGCGCACCAGTTTAAAAGTCATGAGCACCAGTTTCAAAGTCGTGCGCACGATTTTCAAAACTGGTGCGCAGCAGATTAAATCTCCGGCAAACAAAAATATTTATATTTACATGGCACATAAGGGGCTCCGTAAAGATTAAACCACACAAATTTAAAAAGGTAAAAACACAAAACCTTTGATATTCGCTTTAATAAAAGTTAATTAAAAACCAATATTGCAATGTTACAAGTATTTCATTGTATTTGATGTGGGTTTTTTTTTTTGGTTTAATTTGATATTTGTACATTTGACCAGTTTTTTATATTCGTATTTGATTATTGTAACAAATTTGCTAATTTATATTATTATTATATATAAAAAAGGAGATGGGTATGATTGCCAATGAGACAACTCTCCAAAACAGACCAAATGACACAGAAATTAAAAGCTAGTCTTCTTTAACCAATAGTTATAGTTAAACTTCCAATTGACATGACAACCCTACAGTAAAGTCAGTTGAGTATTTTTGGTCACAGTCCTATCCGACAAAGTGGGCGGTATGATAAGAGCCACTATTTGGACCCTGAAATTGCAAAAAAAAAATAGTAAAATTATTCAAGCCTATCAAAATTATGATAACTTTATTGATAAATCAACAGGCTATTGGACACTTTAGTGCAAAAAGGTCACAAGCGACATAACAAACGTGTTGAAATTGACAAATTTGACCTAAAATGGCAAGTTTTCACGCAGTTTGCGCTCAAAAAAGATAGCAACAGCTTTATCCGAAAATATCTTTTACATTTTCATATTAAATACATCTTGTAGCAAAGTATATTTTGGTGTTAAGCTGTTGTGTAGGGGACGGTCTTTTGATTTTTTAGGGGAGGGGGCAGGAGGATTTTGAAAATGAATATCCTGGCCTGGCAAATCTGCAAATAATTTACCTTGCAGCAGTCAGAATGAAAACAAATACTCTGTAACACAAAATGCCGGAAACAGTTGTGTTCATAGGCAAAGCCACAGAAAAAATAAGCATGCTCAGCAAAAGAGAGACGAAGGATACAAAAGAGATAATCAAACTCATGTCTAAAACGAACTGACTGGTTTTGCTCATCGTTGAAGGCTATAAGGTGACCTATAGTTGTAAACTTCTATGTCATTTGGTCTCTGGTGGAGAGTTTGCTCATTGACAATCATACCACACCTTCTTATTTTTATATGGACAATGCGATGACAAAAAAAAACGACCAAAAGACAAACAATAGTATACAAAACACAACATAGAAAACTAAAGACTTAGCAACACAAACCCCACCAAAAACCAGTGGTGATCTCAGGAGCTTCAGAAGGGTAAGCAGATCCTGCTTTATATGCGAAGTCCGTCATATTTCTCCTATACAATACGTTGATAAGTTATATCATTGTGATTTAGTATCTTACAATAGAGGATTGCTAGTTGACTCATGGCAACAGATGAAAATCAGTAGTCAATGCGCAAAGGACCCCCCCCCCCCCCCCCATGAAAATCAGATGGTCGTCCCCCAATATCTAAATATTAAAATATTAATGAAATTTTTTTAGGCAGTGTTTGCAGTTTTACACAAAATGCAAGGAGTTTGAAGCCCTAATGTAACTACGTTAAAAATATAAAAATATAAATACTGATGATCGGTAATTGGACAGTCGATTGACCTGTGAACATTTATAGCCGGTGTCATATGGAAAATTGAACTCCCTTGAACCCGGGGTCCATTTTCCATATGAAAAATTGAACACGTGGTCAAATATCATATGGCAAATTGAACCCGGGGTCAATTTTCAATAGCGAAAATCTTAGGTCTATTAAGGGGGGGGGGGGGGGGGGGGTAATTTTCCATTACTGAGTAAAAATGTTTAAAAATATTTTCTATCATGTTTCATTCTACCAAGTACTTAGCATTATTACTATATAAAGTAGTTTGAATATCTATGACAATTGGAAAATTGAAGCCCCTACCATGAAAAACTGACCCCTTCCCCTAATTAGACCTCAGATTTTCAAACTGTCATAGCTATAGTTAGGAAACAAAGCATTTTAAAACTACTTATACAATTAGGTTATGTTCCAATTAGTGTCTTGGATGAATCAACAGGGGTTCAATTTTCCATGCAGAAGGGTTTCAATTTTCCAGGGGGGGGGGGGGGGCGGGGTTCAATTTCCCACTATGGGGTCAATTTTCCATGGGGTTCAATTTCCATATGACACCGGTTATATGACTGATTTATAATAACTTTTTATTTTCGAAGCAGAGGGCCGAAAATATTTTTGGCCACCCTCTCCTTTAGTTTGGAAAAATCAAATAGTGTTTTTAAACTAGACTTTGGTTCACAGTGACGACTCCATAAGTGCCGATGAAACGAGTAGCTTGTTGTGGTTTCAAAGAAAGGTTGAATGAATGAAATCAACGAACAAAGTTGAGTCTTTTTGAAGTATTATGAAATAATTTAATTGAATTCCGACAAGCATAAAGTGAGGTCTGGCTCATGTCATCATATACCTCTTTTTCTTGAATTTGATATTGATGAAGAAATGTAAACTAGGATATATGAAAAGGTAATAGTTACATTTCCCTTCAGTCAATTTCCCATAATACTGAGTAACATAACATCAATCCCTGACTATGGCTGAAAGAATATTTGACGGATCCACTACTTATGTGTAGTCCCCAATTGATGTAAGCAGGAGTTGATCAACTGTTAGAGTATACTTTGATTTTAAGCTGTACATATTAAACTAAAAGGCTTCCTGTATAATTGACACAATTTTATCTGACCAGTGACAAATTAGCATTGGCAAGACATACTTGTGTGTCCACAATGGTAGTTGAGGAATTAAATGCACAAAACCAAAATATTCTTTCCAAAAGTCTCAAGGTTAGTTCAGTGAATATATTATATTAAAAGATATAGCCCAGTAACTAAATGATTGTCCCGATTTCAGACTAGCAATTGCTGTGTTGTGACTTTAAACATAGCACATTCAAAATCAGTAGAGGTTTTCTTCACTCCATAGGGCATTGTCACACCAAATGCGGTAAAAATTTAACAAATGGTTCAGAGAATAACATTTGGAAACCATAATTTCTCATTAATTTCCTGTTGCATTAATTAAATAATTGACAAAAAAAAAAGAATTAAACAACATGGCCTCTTAAAACTGGAAAAAATGAAAACATCAAAAATGTTCATCAAAGTCAGATTTTCAAAATTGTTAACTTTACAGTAATATATAACTACGAGCTTATACAAGTAATTGCCCTTGAAAGATGATTTTACTTGTTTTTTCCCCCCGAAATTTAGAATGGCAAGTTTAAATACACATTTAATTAATAAGCTTTATTATTACATATAGTCTTTGCATATAATTTACACCACATAGGTTAGTTGCTATGCAATAAGCAGTGTTGATATAGAGATTTTTAAATACCATAATGCATAATTGATCTTCTTTTGTTGTTTTTGTTTTTTATCAGGCATTTAATTTTTTTAAATTGTGCTTGTTATCCATGAATTAAGCTGGGGTATTTTCAAATATCAGTTGGTTACTAGGCATTTATGTCATGAATGTAGTGTTGCTAAGGAGATTTTCGCATATCTTTAAGCACAATTGGACTGTTTTGGTTTTTTTTATTTCCCATCAGGCTTCAAGTGCCTATTTTTATGCATTTTGTTAAAAATCAACATCGTATATTTTCAACCTTAGTTGGTTGCTATGCAAAACAGATGGTTGCCATGGAGGTTTTATGCATATTTTCCTACTCAGTTGAAAACGCTTTTGTTTGACATTTGTTTTGCAGTACAAATTAAATCATATGTGTAAAATTTTTTATAATATTGACCCCTATATTTTTTGTACAAAATTGATTCCGAAACAGCATAATTTTGGTTAGCTGTCACCAATATATACAAATGTCTACCCAATTTTATTTTTTCTTTGAATTGTATGATAGTCACTTATTTTTGTTAGTACCATATTTTATGTTACAGACTTCTGGATTTTTTACAATTTTGCCCAAAAATTGCTTTTTTATGTGTAAAAGTTATAAAGTTGAACCATTTTATTTTCCTGTTACCATAGCAACCATAAATAAATCTTTGTTTTAGATACATTTTTTTAGCTTATCATTTTAAGGTTACATAATTAAAATATTTACTTGCAGTGACCAATATTCTTAATTCTTATATTATATTATATGTGGAAATATCCTGTTCTTTACCAAAAATAGTGTCTCAGATTGACTAGTTTCTATGGTAACGATTATTTGACTGCTAATAAAGCTTGATTTCTTTCAATTTGACTTCAATGTTTGTCATATAGTCTTATAAGCCTAAGATGTTCATTTTAACCGAGGTTTTATGTTTTTTTTCACTTTCCACTTGAAGCTCTATGCTTATTGGCACAGCCTCTAAATGACACGTACACGTCCGGTAAACAGTCGTATTTAGTAATCACATAAACGAGGAAAAGAGGAGATTGTGGTTACGACTAGTGGACCATATTCGTGGTCATTTGTTGCAAATAAATTCCATTCATGACCTTTCAAGACAAGGAGTAGCAGCCTGTAGATAATCGATATCTCTTTCTCGCTTCTCTTTGAACCGGTGCATTACATTTTTGTGCATTTCCATTACATTTGCGCGCAAAAAGCATTACGTTTGCGCGCAGCTTTTGATTACATTTGCGCGCATTCTCAGTCTTTTACAGTAAACTCAGGTAAACACAGGTAGATTATACTTATTTATTTATTTAGCTATTATTTTCGAGCAGGAAAAGTCCATTTTATTGTGCACAAGCACTTAGTCCTGGAAATATAAACAGATAAAAATGTAAAACACATAGTAAATCTAAAGATTAAAAGTACTGATTTTACATGTCGTAACGTGCACAAAAATACATGGATATACTGAATAAAATTGCCCATTGTAGTGAGCATGGAATGATTCCGGGCCGTTTGTAGTACGCCTGACGCGAAATTATTTACAGTGCATCGCATGAAATATCCCATGCAGGACTAAGTGTTCTGTCGATACGAATTGTAAATCCATCGTACACAAATGATCCACTCACCCCATTTGTTTCTGACAAACGAAACTCCGTGTGTGTGCCATGACGCAACTTTACAAACTTTCTTAAATTATTTGTTAAATCGCTATCTGGTAAAATTATGAAACAGAATGCTATTTACTGTGAAATATTTGCAATTAACTTACATGTATGTATTTAGCTATTACGGGATTTCTCATGGTCACTGTATATTTTTTTTGAAAAATATATAATTTTAATTTACAAATAGAACATGTTGAAAATTCATACTAACTATAGTCATATTTATTATGAATTATCTTTATTTTACCTGTGCTACCTTTAAAAGAAATGCGCGCAAATGTAAAAAATTTTAATCTCCAAATGCGCGCAAATGTAATGCGCCCCCTTTGAACTTATTTTGCTCTACATACTTTTATACCTTCATTTCTTGCTGTCAATGTATTATTTTCTTTAGTTTATCATTTATAAATAGTAACTGTGAATTTTGTTTACGCTTTTATTTTTAATCGTATATTATGTTTAATTAAATAAGATTTTTTTCGTCGAATTAATGAATTCATACTGCGATAATGAAACATTTTTTTTTTTAAATTAAACGTATTTACAATTTTGGTATTTAGCTGAATTTTGTCCCCGAAAGACCTTATGTCTGCTCCGAATAACTTTCTGACGTCAAGCGACAATCACTTTTTATTTATGACGTCAATTTTTTTAAATTGTGATGTCAAATTTTACGGGAACTTGTGTGATTTTAAGTAATGGCGGACAAATTTGCATACAAGTGTAAATACGTCTATAAAATACATTTTTTATGTTGCAAAAATGTGGTGAAATGTTGTATAACATGAATATCTAAAGTTTCATTGATAAGGTATATAATTTTTTGTATTAAAATAATTCCGATTTTAAAACATGTCAAATACTATACACTTTACGCTTGGATTTGCTTTTCTGGCCCTATTTTACATAAGTTTAGAAATTGTAATAATTTTGAAAGAAAGATCCCACAGAAAAGATATGAAAATTGAAAATGATGACAGTTGCAATTATTTGGTACATTACATCAGAAGCAAACAATGAATAGAAAACGTTCACCAGTTTGAAATAATTTGATATTTTGGTTAAACAGAGACAATTGTAGTATAACAAAAGATAGAGTTTTTATGGCGGTTGATCTTCATTATATATATCGTCCTGAACATGTATGAAATATTTGCCATTGGACGTTAAGCAAACAACAATAAATCATATACTTAATATAATATGCAGTTGAATCAGGGAAATATTGAAATATGCTTTTATAATTTTAAGACCATTTAAATACATGTATAAGCATCTTTGCATTTATGCATCCATTTATTTTTTTCAAAGGAAACGAAAGGGTGTGGTATGTACAGTCATCACGCAAAATCACTGCACACACCTGACAAATTGAATAGAAAAGGAAGAGCAATTTTATTCCAGTTCTTTATCTGAAAGTCACAGTGAGGCCTTTAACATGGAGCAAACACCAACACTTCACTACAACCCCTAGCAGTGGATTGAACGAAATTATTTGCTCGCTACATGTCGAAAATTGGTTAAGACAGTTTTAGACTGGTCCAGTTCTAGTTCAGACTTGTAAGTATGGTCCAGATTAGGGTCGAGTACAGATCGCTACAGTCGAGTATGGTTATGATTGGGGTCAAGCAATTTCCAGTAAAATTCAGACTTATTCGGAATGGTCGAGTAAGGATCAGTACAGTCGTGTATAAATACTTTCCATTTCAGACTTTTACTGGTTTGTAGTGAATGTCCTGGTTTGTTATTGACGGTTTGATGTAGTCGGAATTTTATAACTTTGATATTGTGTTTGTGTTTTTCTAAATGTTGGTATGTTGGTAAATCAAACTTTTGAATTTCTAAGGTCTGCGGTAACGGTATAGATGTTCTAGTGTTCCTTTGAAAAAATGCACGTCTATTTTGTCCAACATAACGAATAATAAAGTCATAATAAAAGGAGAGATAAAAAGCTTCACTGATGACCGAACAGTATTATTTGAAAATAATATGGAGCAACCTGGTCATCTTTCTAGCATTGCAGGGGAATATTTGTGGATATCCATGTGCCTTTTTATAGTCCAGCTGCAGAAAAGTGCTTAATTTCGAAGAGAAGCAGTTGAATTTATGTGAAAAATGGGGGTTTTAAGCACGTGGATATTCGAGTAGTGGAGAGGAATTGTGTAATTTTTCCGTTTCTCGGAATCATTATAAAATATTTATAAAAATGGATAAGTAAAAGAGGTCGAAAGTGAATTTGGATCACAATTACGGAATGTGTAGACAATATGAAGTGCAGTCGAAAAACTCTTGATAAAAACTGTAGTTGTTCAGAAACAAAAACTTAGTAGGTTTCAATATCATCACACAAATCCTTGGATCGAAATATTTGAAAAGGCAAAAAGGGAAAAAAAAAAACGTTAAAATAAGACGGAAAGAGCCAAACTGCCTTATTTCAATATTATGATATTAGTACCAAGACCAAGTAAAACATGGGAGTTAAATTTTAAATTGTCATTTAACAATTTTTGTTTTATCAGTATTTCCTTTTTTGTATTTTGCAATTGTTTTCTATTTTCAGTAGAATGATTTAAAAGGTAAAACATTTTTAATTCATTAAAAATCAAACCGCCTCGGTAGTGTCGAGTTTGTCTCAAACACAGGAGGTCATGAGTTCGGCCTATGCTTGAGTCAGACGAAAAACTGTTATGATTTTGCTGCTTTTCTGCTTGGTACGCAGCATTTATGAAAAAGAGCAAAAATGCAGATTTTTTTTTAATAAGAATCAGTTCTATAAACGACTGCTTTGTGGGTTAGTACTCAAAGATTGGCTCCCCGTGTCCTGTCTAGTGTTGTATCAAGCATGACACATTTTATTTATCTAATCATTTTATTCAATTAGTCTTTTAGGTTTAGTTCTTGATCATAAGTTAGAACATTATTTTGCATTATCTTATATGCAATTTTCAAAATTGGACTTCAACTATTATTATTTGCTAATTTTGATAAAAAAAAAAAAAGGGTTACACATTGTTTGCAATAAAGTAAAAATAAAAAGATATTTTTATCATTTGTACAATCTTTTCGCAAAAATAAAATGACATTTGATAGTTTTGTTTATTTTGGGTGTTATTTTGATTGTTTTTGTTGTACAGTTTCAATTGATTTGCTTTCTTTTAAGGCGTTTTAGTCTGGTGAAACGACGAAAAGACAAGTTTCACATGGAGGAGCTTAGTACATATATTAAATTCATATTTTAAAAATATTAATTTTGTTCAGAGTCAAGAACTTGAAAACGAAGTTGTTTTATTCTATTCCATCGGCTGACATTCTGTGGTGTTCCAAATAAATACAAACTTATAATTAAATCCTTTGAAGTTTAAAAATTTGTCTCATTTCCTAATACTCTCTACACATTGTGTAACTGAACAAATTTCATATTTCATCGTTTTTAAAAATTCACAAGGTAAAATAGCAAGGATACTTACTTACCATTTTAAAAAACAAATCAAATCCTCAAACGCAAATCTTTGTATTTTATTTCAAAGCTATGTGCATGGCTTATCATCAATAATTGAATATTGGATATCAAATCTTGTATGCTTTCTCGATCTCACTAATCAACGCAGTACCTCAAATGCGATATTTGAAAGTCAACGGGGATATTATCAGTTTGCAATTGGCTGTGAGTACAGCATATCTTTATGGAAAAACAATCGACCAAATTTTTGCACAAATTAATCGTGCTGATAGTTTCTGGTCAAATTTTTAGAGCTGGCTGCATGAAAAATGCATTCATTGTTACAGTTTTTCGATTGAAATTGAAATTCTATGAATATCACTACCTTTTGCTTTTGAAACTTACAAACTGATTGTTTAAAAAAATGATATAGAATAGAGAATGGAAACGGTGAATGTGTCAAAGAGACAACAACCCGGCCTAATAGCAGAAAACAAACCAAGGCCGGAAATTTATGTTAACTTGACACGACACAAATGTGACACATATAAACGTCCTTCGGACTTACTTGTATCGTGTCACACAGAGGTTTTATAACGTGTTCTATCAAGCAGGATAACAATCCCGAACGGTCATTAATAACGGGTACTTATGCAGCAATTACCAATTTAATATTGTATGGTTTAAAGAAATTCCTGACTTAGTAATTTACCATTTATGCAAAGATTACGTTCGCGGTTTTTCTGTCTTTGGACATTCAAATATACATATACTCCAACCTTTAATAAATGCAATACTGAACAGTTATAGAAATTTCGATAGATTAATGATATACGTAAATAAAAAAGAAATGCTACTAACTTCTGCAAAGACAGTTTTGTATCTTCAATTCCCCCCGGATTCAAATATAAGCAGATACGAGGTACACAGCAATGAGACAGAAACCCCAAAACATAAATAATCATGATATCTAGAGGTCGCAACAAACAACAAAATAGATTCTTGTTTTGGTTTGGTGCTATGAAAGGTTGTATGCATTTCTTTTTTTTTCGGATGTTAGGTTTCAATAAAGCAAAATAAAATAGCGTCTAGATATTATAAAGTGAAATCCGAATGTACATGTACATTTGCTTATAAGATATTCTTAAAACGTAAGCGTAGAATGGTAACACTTATAATATCGCAATTTTTGCTATAGAAGACATTACACAGCTGCATAAAACACCATACAAAGAATGTTCGCAGTTACAGAATGGAAAGAAAGCAAAAGTGCCTTGATTTATGGTAATGTACATGTAGGTTTACTTATATGATACCAGTATTACCCCTAAAATGTACGCGTAGAATTAGAACACTATATAATGTCGCGATGTTTGCTATAGAAGACAAATCTGCATAAAACATTATACAAATAATGTTCGCAGTTACAGATTGAAAGCAAACAAAAGTGTCTTGATTTATGGTAATTTTACTGAGAACTTTTTGTAATCTGTCAAATTAAAATTGCTAGATATTCTAAGTAAATGTCTAATAGTCATGACATAAGTAGTGAAACCTGATTGAATGTTATACGAACTGTTTGATCTCTTCATCAACAAGTTACATCCTTTCATCAGTGTCAACTCTCTTTTAATGAACCTTCTCACTTTGGTTGTAAAACGGTAAGGGATTATCGATGACTTTTCGATGAGCTTTCCATTTTTTTCCAAAAAAAGGTGAACGGTTCCTACAATCTAATTAAAATTAAATGTCCGCATTCGCTAATTTTTTATGCTTGGTCGCTGCTCCCACACGCAGCGACCAAGCATTAAAAAAAATGAGCGAGTGCGGAGATTTTTATTAGATTGATATTCTTATGTCCTTATTAAATGACAATTTATAACCTCTAAGACATTGGCATCAACCAAATTGACAAAAAGATATGATAGTATCTTAAAAACAAATTAGCACGAGAGAGAGAGAGAGAGAGAGAGAGAGAGAGAGAGAGAGAGAGAGATCAGTTTCTTTATTCCCACTCTGTGTCATTCTTTGCAGTACAGGTCGATAAGAAGTTTTATCCCCGGCTTAGTATATTTCTAGGATTTTGATTGGTTAACGCACGTCGTTACAAAACCCATAGCCCCTGGGTGTTGCTAACCCATATACCCGGACGTTGCTACCCATTACAACGGGGAACATCACGCGCGTTTTCCTTAGTTCCATGGTTGTTCCTTGTGAAATATCAAATTCTGTAGATTATCCATGATGTCTGTAATTAAATATTTAATCAACTGACGATTTTATCTTATTATGTCGAACTTTGCACTCATTTTAGTAAATGCATCACTTGGCTGCCACATTGTCAATGAATGGGACTACTGACCTAGCTATGCAAATGACCCACGTTGACGTCACACCGTCTATGATGTAACTCTCACAACATTGAGCGCCAAATTCGCCCCATTCCCGTTTCTCTGTCTCTGGATTAAAAACGTCTTATATTTGACTACCTGTAGGGTTCTACCAAAGGTAGTACCCTACACCCAGTTAAAAATATGTCAAATTCCCAAATTTCAATAAAAGATTTTTAAAAAATGAAAAAAACGTTGCTTTCACGTTACATTTTGTGGTTGAATTTCTCTAAAAATCGCAAGATTTGGACTAAGACCGGGGATGAATTCGTTATCTACGTTCATATCCGTAGATATGGATATTTTAACACCCTTCAGTACCCTAAAAAAATGTATTCGCTGTGCATTAATTATATAGGTTTGGGCTGTTTTCTGCTCTTTGATCGGGTTGTTGTCTCTTTGACACGTTCTCCATTTCCATTCTCAATTTTATTGAACTAAGTATGTTTTTCTTGTTAGAGAAACGAAATCATACAGCGATAATGAAGCAGATTACTTTGAATACAACCTAAAAAATAACAAACTTTCTTATAACGTGTATATTACATAAATTTGGATTAATTTACAGCTTATTTTTTCTACTTTACAAAAACGTAGGTTTCAATTTCAGGCAATATTAATCTAAGATTGACGTGGCTATCATTTTAGATCCCTTTTGATTAAAGAGTTATCGTGTATAACACATCTTTGATATTCCCGGTGTTTGGTTCTTAGTGACGGCTGTTCCATAAAGGAATTTCAAAAACAATTAAACTGACAGGTTTAACTTTGATTTGAACAGAAAAGGAAAAATAATGAAGCACAAGAACTTATAGATCTGAAGCAAAACTTCAAATCCACGAAAGATGTCAAGTAAATTGAAAAAAAGAATATTGAAAAATAAGGATCAAAATAAAAGAAATATGCATTCTGAGCTGTTATTATATATAGTTGTGGCCTCGAAGTGCGTTATTGAGTGCAATCAATATTTATTTAAGCAAAAATATGCCAACTTAAGCGGGTGGGGATGCAAATTTGGATTTTGAATTAATACGTAAAACGCACGTTACGTCTACTTAAAACTCACCAGTGGTGCTCAAAACAGTTGGAAGGCTTAAACAATTATGAAATTAAACAGCGTGAAAACCAAAAATTCCAAAAAGTTGTACAAAATCTGTCTAACCCCATATTTTCTTCGGTAAAAAAAACATGGGTGCTTAATTAATTAATAATACTCTAAGGGACAAAGCTGTCAAAAGCAGTGGAATCGACCACATGGTTATAAAACCTCATCAGACATATCAAGCTTAAAATATTACTGTAGGAGACTTCTTAAGGATCAAGTAATTGTAGTAGTGTTTTGTTTGTCAGATCAATGCATGTACATTGTAGTTGTGAAAGTATAGACATTATACAAATAAAATAGACACCCGAATAGATAGTATGGGGTTCATATACTTGTAGGTCTCCAAGCTAAGGCTATGTAATGGATAGAAATTATTTTATGACGAGAAAGAATCATGTATTTTTGTTGGTTACATATAGATTTTGTTACAATAATAGGCCAACTCGTTACAGCTAACTGGTTTTCTAGAGTATAAGAGGTCTAAATGTGATAAGATGATTTTCAAATTTTAAAATAAATTTTCATAGATTAATTCCCATATTTAGAGTAAGAGAGTGTAATGTATTAACTCTAAATTCCTGTCGGTAGTACCCGTATAGCATCTTCAATTATTCAGTTCTCTAATGTGCGATGCATGCTGTGATTTAATTATCATGGTAGAAAGCGGAGATTTAAGCTTAAATCAAGCGAAGGATCCAAAAAAGAACTTACAAATTTCAAAATGTAGCATTGGACACACGGTGCATGAATACGTATCGATCAGTCAATCAGCGCTATGCACAAATCAGAACGGATACTTACAACTTAAGATTATTTCAACTGCAATGCTAACAATCTCTAAAAAAAATCGTGTTGCGTTTGATCTTATTTGATATTGTGTTGTATTTATGATTTTTAATTTTGCTTAATCTTAAAATTTTTGTATAGTGTTTAATTAGGAACTATTGTAAGGCTTTTCGTGTTTTTCCCTCTAGGTCTTGTTGTTGTTTTATGCGACATTCTTGTGCCATTGATATCTTCTGACTGCACAAGAACTTATAGATCTGAAGCAAAACTTCAAATCCACGAAAGATGTCAAGTAAATTGAAAAAACAATCATTGAAAAATAAGGATCAAAATAAAAGAAATATGCATTCTGAGCGGTTATTAAATATTGTTGTGGCCTCGAAGTGCGATATTGAGTGCAATCAATGTTTATTTAAGCAAACATATGCCAACTTAAGGGGGTGGGGATGCAAACTTGGATTTTGAATTAATACGTAAAACGCACGTTACGACTACTTAACACTCACCAGTGGTGCTCAAAACAGTTGGAAGGCTTAAACAATTATGAAATTGAACAGCGTGAAAACCATAAATTCCAAAAAGTTGTACAAAATCTGTCTAACCCCATATTTGCTTCGGTAAAAAAAAAACATGGGTGCTTAATTAATTTTTTAAACATCTTATTAACAGTCAATAATGAATTAAAAGAAAAGTGATTGTTTCAATGATATTTTTTTCATATCAGAAGAGGAGAACTGAATACTACACTACAAACCAGTAAAAGTCTGAAATGGCCTATATCTGTACTCGACTGTACTGATTTTTACTCGACCAGTCTGAATTGGTTTGAATTTTACTCGACATTACTCGACCCCAGTCTTAACCATACTCGACTGTACTGATTTGTACTTGACCCTTATCTTTGCCATTGAAAATAGTCTGAACTATTACTCGACCAGTCTGAAACAGTCTTAACCCATTCTCGACCTGTACTCGACCTATTTTTTTCAGTCTAAACCATACTCGACCAAAGGTCTGAACAATACTCGACCAGTCTGAACCATACTGGACCAAATAACCTCTACTTTTTCTAAATTTTAACTGTTAAAATAAATTTCTTTTTAACTGACATGACAACAGCCACAATAAAATAAAGATATATATTATAAAAAACAGATTTTTACATTCTCACATAATTCTCAGATATAATCTTATATAATAATTTAATTATATTAATTTTTTTAGAGTTTTGTTAAAAAAAGATTTTCTTTTACCTAAAAACCACACCTATACTGAGGGTAGTTAAACCTGGTAAACGGACAGAAAGTCACAGGACAAAAAGTCACAAGACATAAAGTCACAAATTTGATAGGACAAAGTCACAGGACAAAAAGTCACAAATAATTTGTTGACAATTGTTTGAATATATAAGAGAAAGATCTTGAAATATTTTAGGTGCTTCTTTTTTGGCATGTGTTTTTTTTTTTAATTAATTTTCCTAAATTCCTAAATAAAAACTACATAGGTTTCATGGTTACATACAAAAAATGTACAATAGTTATATAATTATCTTTTTAATGAGGTAACAACAGCCAACAAAATCACTGAAATTGTTTAACCTTATTTTAGAAATATATCTATTATTATGATTTGGGATATATCATATACAATATATATCAAAAAGGGATAAAAATTAAAGAAATTAATAAAATTGTTCTTCTGATTAGTGGTGAAGTATAAAGTAATACCTCCTGCTTGGGGGCAAACTCATGAAAAAGATCACACCTGGTTAGAGAGTATTAAATTCTAAATAACATTCATTCAAAATTGCAACATCCTGTGAAACTTAAATCGCAAGGCCTTTTGAATTCACTAGATAAGTAATACACGAGTTTAAGAAAAATAGGGCTTTCTTTTTACCTGTAAAACACACATGTACTGAGGTAATTAAACCTTATTAAAGTGCTTCTTGTATGCCATGTCTTTAATTTTGACAAAAAATATTTAAATTTAATTGAAATAAATTTATACTGTAACTTTGGAACACATTTCCTTTTTTAAAAGTTTATCACAGGATTACTATGGAATTCTATTATCATGATTATATTAAATTCTTGGTTTAACAAAACAAAGGTGTCATTTTTTAAATTTATTAAGTTGCTTTATATGCTATTTTATATATATTTTAATAATTTAATTTTGGATGTAACGCGTCTTCTGATTGGCTGACGTTGTTTTGTTTATCAGCTCATAGACATAATTTTGTCATGTGACCGTGACGTCATCGACGTTTTTTCATGGTTTACTCCGGTTTAAAATGGAATTTAGAATTAAATTATAAGAAATGACTGTCATATTTTTTCTGTCTATTCGAAATAACATAAAAAATGTGGTGCACACTTTAAAATAACCCGCTACGCGGGTTATTCAGTGTGCACCACATTTTTGATGTTATTTCTTCATAGACAGAAAAAATATTACAGTCATTCCTTAAATAAAAAAAATGTTCACTGCATTATTAACTAAACTCAACTGACACCATTAATCTATACAAGGCTTAAGTTAATGGTGAAAATTGTCCAGTAACCATAAAATATATCTGAAACATTCAAAAAATTTTGAATAACATTGAAAATATTAGTCACAATTCAGTTTTGAGATTATTTGATCAGCTTGTTTTATTTTTATTTTAAAGGTGATATATATGTATGTATATAAGTGTTGATGAATATGGTGAAGTTATATCATGTTTATTGTGAAATTTTGGTTTCAATGCTATATTGAATACATTTTTAATTTCAAATTGTTGTTCAAATTTCTAGCCAGGGGAAATAGCTGTTGTTAAAAACAGTTCCTAAATTGATGAAATACAATAGATAGATAGATACAAAAAATAGGTCTAGGTTGGTTAAGACTTGGTCGAGTATGGTTCAGACTAGGTCGAGTATGGTTCAGACTAGGTCGAGCATGGTTCAGACACGTATAAAATGGTTAAGTACTGGTCGAGTAAGGGTCGAGTACAAGTTCAGACTGTTAAGTATGGTTCAGACTACAGTCGAGTATTATTAAGTAAATTTCAGACCAATTAAGACGGGTCGAGTAAAAATCAGTACAGTCGAGTACAGATATAGGCCATTTCAGACTTTTACTGGTTTGTAGTGCTAGTACTGGACAAATAATCGTACCCTAAGGGACAAAGCGGTCACAAGCAGTGGAATCGACCACATGGTTATAAAAACTCACCAGACATATCAAGCTTAAAATATTACTGTAGGAGACTTCTTAAGGATCAAGTAATTGTAATAGTGTTTTGTTTGTCAGATCAATGCATGTAAATTGTAGTTGTGAAAGTATAGACATTATACAAAAAAGGTAGACACACCAATAGATAGTATGGGGTTCATATACTTGTAGGTCTCCAAGCTAAGGCTATGTAATGGATAGAAATTATTTTATGACGAGAAAGAATCATGTATTTTTGTTGGTTACATATAGATTTTGTTACAATAATAGGCAAACTCGTTACAGCTAACTGGTTTTCTAGAGTATAAGAGGTCTAAATGTGATAAGATTATTTTCAAATTTTTAAATAAATTTTCATAAATTAATTCCCATATTCCGAGTAAGAGAGAGTAATGTATTAACTCTAAATTCCTGTCGGCAGTACCCGTTAAAGCATCTTTAATTATCCAGTTCTCTAATGTCCGATGCATGCTGTGTTTTAATTATCATGGTAGAAAACGGAGATTTAAGCTTAAATCAAGCGAAGGATCCAAAAAAGAACTTACAAATTTCAAAATGTAGCATTGGACACACGGTGCATGAATACGTATCGATCAGTCAATCAGCACAAATCAGAACGGATACTTACAACTTAAGATTATTTCAACTGCAATGCTAACAATTTCTAAAAACGAAATCGTGTTGCGTTTGATCTTATTTGATATTGTGTTGTATTTATGATTTTTAATTTTGCTTAATCTTAAAATTTTTGTATAGTGTTTTAGGAACTGTTGTAAGTCTTTTCGTGGTTTTTCCCTCTAGGTCTTGTTGTTGTTTTCTGCGACATTTTTGTGCCATTGATATCTTCTGACTGCAATATAATACAATACTTTAATATTTTATTTACAGTGATAATTATAACTGTTTAATCATACCATTTTCACGGATTTAATATTTACTATAGTCAGCAATGTTCACCCAAGAGACATAAACATATCAAGTAAAATACATCGTTTTCCAAGATTTTCTGTACCTAGATTATTATAAGTAATATCCACGTTATGCATATTATCATATCGGGTGAGGCGAAGCCAAACCCGATATGAATTTTATTGACCCGTTAAATTTCGTATTTGGACAATTACACACTGTGTAACGAATTCATGATCCTGATTTTGTTATCACACCATTTATTGTTTTTTTTTTAATAGTATTAAGATAGTATTTAAAATATTAATTTTTCGAACAATATCAACCAAATGTATTTACATATTTAATTAACTGTGAAAAAGGAAAAATAAGGACTTATTTTTTTTTATTAAGTCAATTGTATAAGGGAGATAATTCGGATTGACTTAATAAAAAATTGCACTGAAATTTATTAGGACAATATCAGCCAATCAAATTGCGAGAAATTACTCTAAATCAGGATAATTACATTTATACTGGATAATCATGTAATTTTTAACAAATCAATGACTGCGATGTATTCTTAGTTGTTATAACCACTCATCACAGGAGCTAAGATGTCAACGGGAAAATTGTCCTCTTGGTTGTGATAACATCACATATAAATAAAACACACCATCAATCCTATGTTTGAACAAATCAATCGTGCAGATAGTTTCTTGTCTAATGTTCATGCTCGGCTGCATTAAAGATGAATCAATTATAAGTAATAGTATTTCTTTTAAAATTTCTAGAACTAGATGATTTTTTTAAAACAGCAATATGACTGCTGGAAGATGTGTTTCCTATTCTTCATGTTAAAAATGTACCATATTCTCTTTTATTGAAATGTTTACAATACAAGAAATATACACAGCTTTCGTAAAGTAGTTTCTCTGTTGAAGCACATGTATAAGGGAAACCTGTTTTAGTGTCGTGCTTAATGTTTGTTATTTTCATCAAGTTTTTAGCACTTATATTGGAGAAATAAAAAGATAAAAAAGGAGATGTGGTATGATATTGCCAATGAGAAAATTATCAATCAGAAACTAAATGACATAGATTTAAGCAGACATAGTTCACCGTACAGCCCTCAACAGTGAGAAAAAACTTATACGGTATATATATAATTAGCTACAAAAGGCTCAAACACGACAAAGCACTTTATCACTGACTCCATATGGTATTGCTATGCAAGTCAGTAGTTGACTTCTTTACAAAACGCCTTTGAGTTTATTTTAGAAATATTATCTATTCTAAAGCCTTATTTTTGAGAAATTATCTAACCTTATAGTCATAGGAATTTTCAATTGTCTATAACAAAATGGCTTTACGAATAATTTATGAGCTTGGAATAAACAGTTTAAATCAGTAGGTGCATGCTTTTCAGATTGAAAATGGAACATTTCCTAACATTTTAAAAGATACACGTGGATATTTCCAATACAAGAGAGGGCCTTCATCAACCAAGTGATTCTGAATTAGAGTTATGTCCTTTTACCGCCATTTTGGGGTGAAATGTGCACAAATCTACCTTACTTTAACAAAATTCAACCTGTTTTTACCGACAGCTAGGCTTTTGAAATGTTTTTTTTTTGGTTTTTTTTTCGAGCTGGGTATAATTCATAGCTACGATCTATTAATGATCTTTAATCAAATTTATACTTTAACCACATGTTTAAATTTGGGTATTCAAATAATTGGGAAATGGACACAAATGGGAAAATTACAGACCAGACGACTGTACTGATATTTAAAGATCATAGACCATGAAAACATGTCGCTAGTGAGTTGAAACAACGACACGTAGTATCGGTTAAATAATTCGCAATTCAAACTTATTGAGAATCGATTTCAGTCGTTCTACAAACTTGATTGGGGCTGGTTTAGTTCAGGGATTACATACCTGCTGACGAAGTCCTCATAGTGTGAACATGCACGAGCGTAACGAATCAATTTGTAATGTAACCACCATACGACGAAGCAATGGTATGTTGCTGATTAGAAATTGGAAGTTGACAATTGGAAAATTGAAATCATTACGTATGTCATAGATACTAGATATTTGAAGTCGTCCATTTGTGTCAATATCGAGGACAAGACCATGATATGAAGCAGACCTCCAACTTTCGGTAGTATTCTTAATACCCATTGGTGGCCTTGGGCTGTTTTTTGCTCTTTGGTCGGGTTGTTGTCTCTTTGACACATTCCCCGTTTCCGTTCTTTATTTTATTAATATCAAGATCACTCGAATATGTAAGATGTAGACACTTATTGAAATGGGGGTTATTGAGTAGCAGGACATCCTCAATATATCCGAAGTTGAAATTTAAGAAATCTGCAAGATGCTTTCTTTTTTTTGTGTTTGAGAAGGTTCAGTGTAAATTCTGCCTTATACGAGTACAAAAATAAATCAGCAAGTAGTTGTGCACAATTAGTATTATTGGAATACAGACCGTCTTCCGATATAGCAATCCTCCAAACTCAACAAATGTGTTTTGAACTTTCATTATGAATTTCTACACAGACAAAATAGTTCGGTAACTCGATCTGGACATAAACTTAAGTGTATTAAAAAAATGATTTTATTGGAAGTATAAGACATAAATGTTATTTCAACGTTTTTAGTGGATGTGTAAACTCGGTATATCACGAATAACTTAACAGTTAGTCATTTGAGTAGAAATTTGGGAAGGCTTTTTTGTAGCTTTTACCGAACTGCTAAAAGTTTGAAGCACCTATGCAAATATGTACGACATAATTCCATTATGTATAACATTTTTTTAAGAGAGAGGCTATGAGGTTCATATTTTAAAAGGTAAATGTTAGTGTGAAATGACCACTATAATACGATAGACGCCTACTTTTAAACACATATTGGTCAATTATTAATATATATAATGTAGTGAAAATATGTAAAATGGCAAATGAATATATGAAGTTATAAGGTCGTGTCAGAAGTCCGGTATATTAATATATTATTATCATTTATTTAAATGAAATGATTGACCAATAAGGTGAAAATTAACCTTTTATTAAGGCATTTCTGATTGAGAGTTATTATATTAGTTCTTGGTTCGTGTAACAAAAGTAGATTAACTCAGGGTAACAACTTTAACATTCATTATTTATTAATATAATTTATATTTATGAAAATAGCCACGATACAACTTTTTTTTTTCTTTTTCAATGCAACTTCATTGAAAGTGGATGTTCCACCAACAGTTCTTACACAGACGAAGTCCTTCTATTTTTGGTTTACGATTCAATAATTTCCTAAAAACCTATTTTCAGGTACACAAAAAAAAAAACCAATTACAGTTTAAATCATAATAGTAAGCTTATGGAAGTCGAATTTGTTTCGGGTAGTCGCATAATGTTTTATTCCATAACGTTTTGAGTACTTGTTTGGAATTAACTGTACCCCTTGATGCCTGTAGCTTAATGTAATCTGTAGATCATGACGTGTTGACTGATTTGACGTGATGTTTCTTCTTTGTCTGTTAATATGCAATGAAATTTTGAAATTTTAGTTAATAGCCCAAACATGATTTGATCCATATAATGTTTTCTTGCCAAGATGCCATATTTTTTTAATTGGGGGAGGAGGGATAAGCGACATAATTTATAAAAATATATGCCCTTATTTTGATTTTGGCCATGCAAGTTTGTTGCAGATTACACATTGTGATGTGGTTTCAAAGAAAAATATTGTTGTAATAGTTATGACGATAGACGACGACTATGGACCTCTGTTGATGTAAAAGATTTTCAAAATCTTACCGATTATAGTAAAATATGTGAATCAGTTCCCTTTCTTAAAGAGTATACCAGAATCATCTAGAAGACCCATTGGTCGCCTTGGTCTGTTTTTTTGCTCTTTGGTCGGGTTGTTGTCTCTTTGACAAATTCCCCGTTTCCATTTTCAATTATATTTTTAAAGAAGACAAAAGGTAATTTTAAAAGACACAAATTGATAAAATTTAGTGATAACTTTAACTCAGTAAGTCTGACCTATTGAAAATTTTCAATTTTTTTTTTAAACAATGAGGATTGTAGAATTGTTTAAACTGTGTTGGAACCAAACTTTTATGCCTATAAGCTTATATTTAAGTTATGTTATTGTAACAGATTGTTTTTATGTAGATTAGTCATTCACTCAGAATTCACCTCTGGCATTCTGCAGCCTGTTTATGTCACACGGAAAAGGTTTACCTATAATGATTATGAACATTGAGAGAACTATTTCGGGGGTTCCATGTAGTAGTGAACATCAGATTGTATTTATAAGACTATATTGTTACATTTGTAAGTTGAATCATAGTCCCATATCATATCATTACATCTTTGACTTAAATAGATGATAAAATTTGTTTTACAAGAGATTTGACGAAAAATATATGTTACTTATATATCATATTACATAATATAATGTATAACAGTTTTTGGTGGTAATCGTGCTGCTAGAGTCTTTAGTTTCCTATGTAGAGTTTTTGGTGGGAATCGTGCTGCTAGAGTCTTTAGTTTCCTATGTAGAGTTTTTGGTGGGAATCGTGCTGCTAGAGTGATAGTTTCCTATGTAGAGTTTTTGGTGGGAATCGTGCTGCTAGAGTCTTTAGTTTCCTATGTAGAGTTTGTCGTGGGAATCGTGCTGCTAGAGTCTTTAGTTTCCTATGTAGAGTTTTTGGTTGGAATCGTGCTGCTAGAGTTTTTAGTTTCCTAAGTAGAGTTTTTGGTGGGAATCGTGCTGCTAGAGTCTTTAGTTTCCTATGTAGAGTTTTTGGTGGGAATCGTGCTGCTAGCGTGATAGTTTCCTATGTAGAGTTTTTGGTGGGAATCGTGCTGCTAGAGTCTTTAGTTTCCTATGTAGAGTTTTTGTGGACTTGTTTGTCTATTCATCGTCTTCTGGTTTTTGTCATGGCGTTGCCAGTTTCTTTTCGATCTTTGAGTTTTGAATATCCCCTTGGTATCTTCCGCCTCTCTTTTATATTAAAATAACTACATTTTTTTTATCGGTTTACAATAATTTTTAACCCATTAAAAGTATGAAATGGAGGAAGTGTGGGATGTACGGGAATGCAAAATCAACTAAACCACAAAAAAAACAAACAAAAAAAACAAAAAAAACAAAAAAGCAAAAAACAAACGAAAGACTTCTAAAGCTTAGTACTATTCTAGTTTAAAAAAAAAAGCAAATTTCCCTACAATATGTCGAGCATAATACCGTTTCATGTCTAGATACATGGTGAATACATTAACGAGGGTGTGGATGGGGTTTATATAATAGAGAATAATAGGCAAAATGTGCAAAATAAAGGGCAAAAAAAAAATACAGAATAGAGAAAAGTAGGACAAAATAATAAGTAATAGAGAATAATGGGGTGCTAAGATCTAAATAATAGAGAATAATGGCAAAAAAAAAATAAAGAATAGAGAAAATGACCTAAAAAGTGAAAGAATACAGAAATGAAGGACCCCCATCCAGACCCTCATTAATGCTAGCCGGACAAATAGTCACTCTGTACATTTAATAGGGACTATAAAAGATCTACTGGACATTAAAGTCATGAAAGAAATCAAAAGCATATAGATATTATAGCTAAATATAACCACTGACAAGGTTCATGCCTTGGGACAGGCACATGAATATCTGACGAGGTCTAAAACATAGATCGGACACATGAATACATGACGAGGTCCAATAGATCGGGCATATGAATACTTGACGGGGTTAATCATTGATATCCTTTCACAACACGTGTTTTCTGGATTAACCTTCATCGAGAACGCTCGATACCAAAAGTTTGGAAAGCCAATAATAATAGTTATGATAAAGCGTTTGAAGAGAAACTGAATGTACTAGATAATACCGCATCAAACAATGTTCGAGGTCAATTAAAGTTAGCTCGAATATATATAAAACTCGCCTTCTTACACTATAATATTGACGGCTATACTTCCGAAATTGATTTAAATTATTGTGAAATAAGTTACCAGAACAAAAAAGAAATTCTAAGTCTTTAAGTATTTTTAAAAGTCGTATAAAAAAAACTAAAATATTAACTGTCCAGATTTTTACGACACTGGTACAAAAATGGGTCAAATATTGCATGCCAGGTTAAGGATGAATAGTAGTTCCTTGAATGAACATTTGTTCAGACGAAATCTAGTTTTAAAGCAAAATTCCTTGTACGCGTTGTTTGCTTTTCAGTTCCAATTCCAAAGTTCTGAGCTACCGGGCTTGTGAAAGCCACGTGTACTAGTCAATCATCACCCGTATCAACGCAGTTCCCTTGGCACTGGTTAAAATAACAGTAAACTGTACAAATATTGATACATCATTTCGAATAATGAATGTCGCTTTGAAGTGATGCTCGAGGCCAAATGGAAATCAAATGTTGAACAGCTTGGAGAACCGACAAAAAACCGAAATGTAGAACCATTATGATACACGAATGAAGAACCGAAGTCGGGGAAGATGCTTCTGAATTCCGAAATGAATTTCTACATTATACGGGGATTTTTTTTTTAAATAATTTATCCTTTTTCATGTCAGAACCAAAATACGACCTAAATGTCGTTGGGTTACTGTATCCTTGATACTTTCCCCACATTCCCTATACCTTTTGGTATATGGTTAATATGACTATCGAGTCTACAGCTCATTTTCTATTGAATTATGAAATTTTGACGCATTGCGTAATGAAATTATTTTCTCAATTAAAAATCCAGTCATACTGAACACAAACCTACTTCTATTTGGCTAACAAGCCCTAATTTAGACCAGAACAAGGATTATTTTGAAAAAAGTACAAAAATTCTTACTAAAGTGCAAGAGATTTACAAGTTAAAATGTTATTTACTATTTTGAAAGTTGCATCTCATCTTGACATTTGTGTAGTATTTAAAGGGAAAATTCGCGATTTTTTACTTATCATCTTATTATGTTCATAATACCATAAAAAACATATTCACCAAGTTTTATCTGGATATGAAAACTAATAAAGAAGAAAATTGGGAATTATTTATTTTATTTATTCGAACTTCCTGACTTCTGTGACGTAGTTTAAGTCTTTTTGCATGCCGGGAGTGGAATTAATCTCATTTAATTCTTGTTCATTAACCATCTAATAACGCGATTTAAAGCGCATCGACGACTTTTGGCGTAGCTATTAACCAACTAATAATTAAGAAAGTAAAGTGATCAGCCGTGCAACTTTTAAAAATAAAATGTACGATTTATATTTTAAGGATTTCTGATATGATTATAGTCATTATAGTAATAAAAGTAAATCATACAATAGAATATTTTGATGAATTTTTTTTCCGACGGATATTTTCAACAAACATATTTAACTGATAGTGTATTAAAAATGCATGTTTGTATTCTCACCTTTTACTTCAGTCTAGCAAACATTTTCCGCTAGTACCGTGTAAATACAATGTGTATTGTACTGTGACACTTAGTGACTACCTGTTGAATGCGTGGTTAAATTCAAGGTATTTAAAGGTTTGCATTCTGTAATTCTAATCTTTTGATCTTCACTCAGTGAATTTTAGCCGTCACGGTTCACCGTTCCAGGTGTGAACATCATTTCGTATGAATGATAAACGGGAGTGATAGTTTGAGACAGAAAATAAAAAAAGAAATATAATTATTTTAAGGGAGTAATATGGTGGCACAATAACTGGATAGCCGTGGTATATTTTTATATTTTCCGTAAGCTCAGTTTAAAATGAATTATGACTGCTGAATATTATTGTAACAATGAAATATTGAATTAATTTAATTGAATAAATAATAATGGCATTCTAAACACGAGTGTATGAACTAAAAATTGTACTATTTTAAATTAGAATCGGTAACCTTGAATATTCGAAATAGATAATTACCAATTGCAATTATATAATTTGGTCCGTCCAAAGCGATCTTTATTTACATATTCAGGAATTAATGTCCTTATCAAAATATTTTAAATCTCACAACGTATAAATACTTCAGCCATTTGAAGAAAGATAATTAAAAAGTTGACAGGAAATTTAAGGTCAACTTTGTCTTATTGGAATGAGATCGAATAATTAAGAACAAAAATTATTTTCCGGTTTGAAAAACATAAAAAAAAATGATAAAAGAGAAATGTGGGTTGAGACAGAAAAAAATAATTATTTGGGGAGGAATATGGTGGCAAAATACCTGAATCGCCGTTATATATATTTTTTATATTTTTCGTTAGCTCAGTTTTTAAATAGATGGGTGAGTACTTTGTTGTAACATCGGAATTCTGAATAACTTTCAATGAAATAATTTTATAAATAAAAATGGCCCACAAAAACGAGCGTATAAACCAAAAACTGTGCTATTTTGAATTATCATCGGTAACCTTGAATATTTAAATGTGCAGAGAAAATTATCAGTTACATTAATATAGTTTGGTCCGTCCAAAGCGATCTACATTTACCTAATCGGGAATGTCCTTATTAAAATATTCTACATCTCACAACAAATACTTTAGCTATTTGACCAACGATGTTTAAAATTTTTTTACAGAATCAATCTAACGTCAACTTGCCTTTATTAAATGGAGACAGACCGGCGGAATCAATGTTCAATGTGCTTTATATCTTGTACCTTTGTAAGACTTATCATTCATTCATAAACCATGTCTATACCGCAGACATATATATACATATAATTATATGTCTGTCTTAACTGACAAAAATACTCCTGGTTTTACACTAGTAATTTGTTGGGGCCCTTTATAGCTTAATTGCTGTTCGGTGTGAGCCAAGGCTCCGTGTTGAAGACCGTACTTTGACCTATAATGGTTTACTTTTATAAATTGTGACTTGGATGGAGAGTTGTCTCATTTGCACTCATACCACATCTTCTTATATCTATAAGCAGTATTATTTTTAAATTTCTGTGATTTAATACCAAGAAAGAAAAAAATCCCGAAATTAATTTGATACTTTGATACTCAATATTTTTCCTGGAAAATATTCACATCCTCATTCGGTCTGAAAATAAGATAAGAAACTGGTATACATAACATGCAGAAGTGTGAATGTCATAAAACCTTGTTATATCAGAAACCATTATAAATGTGAACCTGTATACGTAAGACCTCATGGGACGATGTACCTAACCACATACAGGTAATATACAAGTAGCTCTGTTATACCCGGAAATGTCAAGGTTAATCACTACCGATACAGAATGTACCAATGCAAAGTAAATTCTGATGATTGTGAAGCATGACCATTCATGATTTTAGAGGAGTATTAGGTGGGGGATTGTCGGAACGATTTAAATTCTGACTAGATTTTTTCTCAATTTAAATCACTGAACTAAAAAAAAAAGAAAGGAGAAAACAACGTCCAAGAAACTTGTAACTTTCGATAGACTTGACCTCCAACCCCCCCCCCCCCCCCCCCCCCCCCCCCTCAAACTTGGGAACATTATATCTAACAAAGTTATGTTCCTGCCCAAATAAAAAAAAAAAAAAAAAGAGATGAACCACTAGAGATGAACTGTAAGTCACATCAGATTCAGATATTTATATAGTTGATTGTCGTTAACTAGAGATGTATAGTTACATGTCTCTGCGTTAACTGATAAGAATAACAGGAAAGTATAAACTTGAAATAGATTTATGATGAATAATATGCAACTGCGGCACCCCTTTTTATCAAAGCGTACATGCATGTATTTTAATGACTGTCCGTTATTTCGATTATAATGACAATTGTACGTGAAATCCTATAGTTGGTGAGACTTTTTTTTTACCAGATATGCGACTTTTCGTATTTATATTTTCTCTTATATTACTCTTATTTAATATTTTATGCATAAGTGCAATAGTGGGAATGGTTTATTCCCCCACAAGCTAACGTAATAAATTAATCAACCCTCAAGCTGATCAGACGTTAATACAACTACAATCAGTCTATCCGCAGTGAAGTTTCTTTATTTCTTCAAATAAACTTTTGGGGATCATTAGTGTACGTCCAGTGGCATATATATTACATGCATGTCGGAACAGGAAAATTGGCATAAGGTTCTATTAGAACCATGTTCACATTAATATACATTATACCCAACAATTGTGATGATGACGAATTTCTTCAACTGTTCGAGAACAATCTAATTGAAATATAAATCTGTGATTTTACTATGTCCATAACTTCGATGAACCAAAGCAAGTTAGATATCGACCTGTATTTAAATCAAATTGGTTCTAGATGTTCTTTCTTATATTCAATATACAATTTTAAATTGCGACTATCTATAGTTCCGTAACTTTCTATCTAGGCGTATAAACCAATGATCGACAAGTGCGTATTTTTTAAATCAATAGTTTTTCATGTTTCAAAATGTCCATCATTATTGACAACGAGTATATACCTACATTTTCCCCAATTTACCCTTGGAAAAATATGTAAATAGATTTTTATTTTATCAAATCTTTTTTTGGAATTATTTAGATTTTCATAAAAATCATTCTTTACACTAGAAATGTTATTTATAAACAAGCGTATGAGTTTAGTAATGACTAGTTTATCACTATCGGACACGCAAGACAAAGATGTATATTACACCTGATAGTTTTAAAATGGAAAGTTACAAGTTATCGGCCGTGTACACTAATCAATACCCCCAGAAGTGAAGCGATGCATGAACATGCTTTATGTAATTGTGTAATAAGAGTTTTTAAACCCGACAGGAAATCGCTTGAATACCTGGACGTGTCACCTCACAATACCTCAGGGAATAATTCCTTTAGCCATGCTGGTGATCAGATAAGAGAAGGTCCGAATTTATTTAAATAAGTTTATTACATAAAAGAATTATGAACAAATTAGATTTTCGAAAACGATTTTACACGGAACACTTATTTATGACTTTGAACTTTGACTTTTTAACTAATTCCCATATAAATTTCTTGTTTCAAAAACTTCGTAAAGAAAAAAACAGTTTTAAAACGACAGACCATAGTTATTTAAAAAAATAATTACATTTTCCGTATCAAGTTAGTTAGTCGGATACATGCGACTACGTTAGGTTACTGCTGGTTTTGGTCCTTTGTGGTTTATAGATATATCGGGGTTTCTAAACTGAGAAGATGTCAAAATGGCCGCACGCAGAGAATTGATACTCTAAATTTAAAATCGATGGTGATCTCTTATCTAGCAGAATAAAACTTTAATATTTATGAATTTGTGCTTTTTTATACAGAATGGACATAATATCAATTTTTTATTTTTTTGCGAAGTTTCCCTTTAAGTGTATTTTTTTGGTTTTTTTCCTTTGTTGTATTTTTTTTTTTCAATTTTCATTATTTTCAAAATATATAATCCCCCCCCCTCCCCCCCCCCTCCTTTCTTTGTTATGTAATTACTTACTTATTCTTTTTTCATATCATTGTAACATTGCATGCTATTTTTTTTATGAAATCGTTAATTGGAGTTGGTATTTCAAGGAAACGGATTAATATAAGCTATGTACAGCTTATTTCTGAATCCTATTTTTATCATAATAGTTTATTTTTGTATGATGATATGTTTGTAATGATGACAAATAAATATGTTTAAACTAAAAGATTTCATACAAAAGAGTCAAAATCAGTGCTTGAGACACGATATATTTTCATGATAAATCTCTTTATTCGGAATTAGATATAGTAAATTGCCTGTCCCCCTATTTCTATTAAAATGAAGTAGAAAGTACATTATTTTAAATATGAGACGTCACTGAAATCACGTGCACATCGAAAAAAAAATGTCCACTTAATAAAATAATAAGAAGGACCCAGTAAGAACAGTAAAGGAAGAAATCTACAATAAAATGGGCATTTACAACTTAGCATCGTTTTGTTTTATCGTCATTTCTATGATTCTATATTTATCCTAATGTAAATGATTATGAACATAACCGATTTCCATGAATCATGTTTTGCTTTGTGTGACTGTAGGGTATATGAGTCAGATGTATTTGCAACATATTTATTTGAAAACCCCCACTAGTTGATATATCATTTGTAGATACTAATTTTGCCGTTTGCATATGTTTTATTAATGACTGCTTAACATCCAACGGCATGACCATTATAACATGTATATTCCTAACAACAACATGAAAATAAAAATGATAAGAATTCCTGCAATTTATATTTGCAGACAATGTTCAACTTCCTTCAAAATAATGATAGTCGACAAATTTATCTACCTCTGATTATTATTCAAGCCTAATTAAAATCGTTGACATAACTTTTCCGCAGATTATCATTTTGATTAACAAAGTAACAACATTTAAATGATAACAATTCAAAGTATTAAAATAAAAAAAGACTTGCTTTATAAGTTTGAATAATTAACAAAATTATTTTGTTATTCTTTTAACAATAAAATTTCATGGGAAACACACATATACATGTATAATCGTCTTTACCCTTAATGATGGATTGGATGGTAACGGTATTACTAATTAATACATATAAATATATCCTTGTGGTCATTTGCAAACGTTGCAAATTGAAAAATTGACATCTGAAAGGTCACTTTACCGTCACATCTGTTAATTACGAGAAATACATGTATAAAACCAGACACGATTCAGAGTATCTCATTTTCATTGGTACATTAATGTCAGGTCATCAAGGTAAAGGTACACCATCTATTTTTTTTTTTAATCTTTCTTTCATTTTATTACTTTTTATTTTTTTTTTTTTTATTTAATTCTTAAGTTAATTGACGTTTGTAGTAAAGACAGACTGTATGATTTTTATTTATGTGTATCGTTTCTTGCGCAAACATGTAGCTACAAGGTCACTGGAAGTTTCTTTTCTTTTTATTTTGGCATGTGAACGGTATTTGGGTTTTGGTTCAAAGTTACTTCAGGTTGCTCGATAATTATGACTTAAAAATAACGTGAAATGAGGTTAATTATGTTTACTGAAGTGCATGCAAAGTTTTTTTTAGTTGTAAATGTTGACCTTTTTCTGAAATAGACATCTGAACCTTCACGTTGAAACAAGCACATTCCAGTGTATCAAAAACTATTGATTATGAAAGCTTTAAAGATATTTGAAATATCAATGTATGAAGAAAAATATGTTTATTATGTTGCAGATGAAAACATTATCATATAGCTTGATTATACTAGCAGTTATCGTGATTGTTCAGTCTGAGATTCCCGGAATAAGTAAATATATTGTATTATATACATAACATATATATAGTTTTTTCATTAGTAAAGTGCAAGTCTTTTCTAGTGTTTAAAACGGTTCTGATGCCCAAATTTCTTAATAAAATTGGTGAAGTGTCTTGTGCTCTTAAAATTTAAAAATGATACATATAATGGCAGGTCAATACGTAAATTAATTTTACAAAAATATTCTGAAATTTGTCTTAGGAAGATTTACAATAGAAGAGGGGAGATCATGATTAGTTATTGCTTATCATTCTGAAAAGACAGTGTCGCAATCAACTTCATTTACTATGATTGTTCTTCAAGTTAAAGGTTGTCCAGGCTGCAGCGTAAAAGGGGTATGTTACTTTCCTAACCAAGAGTGGAAACAAGGATGTTGGACGAAGAAATGCGTCGTCTACTCTTCCGGTAATCTGCAAGGATGGAAAACATCAATAGTAAAAACACGTATGTTTTTTTCTTTCTCGTTTTTCTTTTCGGAGTTCTTTACAAATGTGAGTATATTTCTTATTTTCATATTTAATGCTAAAACAAATGTTTTAATTGAAATAACTTGTGTTTTTATAGGTACGTGTGACTTACTGTTAAAGGCATTTAATATACAATATTCAAATTGAGAAGGATATTTTTTGACATAAAATCAATTTTCGAAAAGCGCATAACGTATCCTTATTTTCAAATGGCTACCAATGGATCGATGCCACTGCATCTTTAGATGTATACTCTGAACATTATCATTTCTCCGATATAAGATGTCTTTGTTATGGCATGATTTTATCTGAATTTTATAACTTCAGAAATTTCTAAGTTGACAAATAATGCCAAATAGTCTTTAGAAATAGGTTGTCCTCCCGATTCGACTGTGTTATTGAACTGGTTTTTAGCGTTCTCCATATATAACATTTTAAAATAAAAACCAAAATATTTTCGAATAGTTGTAGTAGTCAAATGTAATATAACTTCCAATTTTTATCCATAAACATGTAAAATAATGATACATTCTTTTATTTATATCTTTTAATATTATATCCAATAGTTAAGAAACGATTATTGACACGAATGTTTTTGAAAATATTTTGAAACTAATGTGTCATACTCAATTTGCAATCGGGTGTGGAAGTTTTGCTGATTAATTGCTGATTGCAAAGGTGTAAAATAATTTTAAAATCACTTCGATATTTGCTGTATAACTATTTACAGTTTTCCTAAGGTACATACATTTATACTAGTCATAGATAAATATCGCTAACGCAAAATATAACATTGTGAATGTTTTTTTGGCTGTATTACGTTGATTGAAACAAAACCATGTAAACTATAATATTCTTGTCGAACAGATTTTTTTTAATTATCATGTGGATTTGTAGTTCTCTTTTATAGATACTTTTTTGTTTGTTTCGTTATTATTTTTATACTGAATATTATTATATGTATGTAATTCAGACATTGTTTAACAAAATAACTATCGGCATTACTTGTGTTTTTGTTGTTTTTTTTCGTTATTTTTGTGCTTTGTTGTCTCATTGTTACAACTACCACATATCCATTTTTATTTACCTTGGGAATAGTTTTATTGTAATAAATCACAATTGTAAATTACCAATCTGAGTTCATAGTTGTTTTTTCTTGAAGCTGAAGGTGAATTTCTCATTCCATGACATGTGTTGTATTCAAAAAAGGAACCGCTATACCTGTCGACACACATTGTCTCACTCCAGTATGTAGCATCCAATGATTTTTTTTGTGTCATGTGGTCTGTAAAGACCTGATAATATTTCCTTCATACTTATTCTAATAGCAATTGTGTAGTTACTGTTATAGTTTAAGTTTTGTATGAACAAATATATCATTATTATATATTTTTGTTGTAGAATGTCCAGATAATCTTGGTAGATGTGTCGATCACGGTCAACAAGTTGCAGAAGGATGCTTCTGTAAAGTGTCAGGATGGCAGTGGTCAGTGATAGGAAAATGTTATGGAAAATGAAATAAAAAATGAGTAATAAAATATTGTCTTGAAGTGCATCGGTACTGACATGATTTATAATACAGAGACGGAAGATACATAAGGGATAAAAGTCAAACACAAACAGAAAACGCCATGGTAAAAAACGAAAAAAAACGATCAAAAGACAAGCAACATAGAAAAACTAAAGACTTGGCACTAAAAAACGACACGAACTCCAAAATCCAGGGGAGGGTCTCAGGTACTTACGAGAATGTCAAAAGGCAATTCATCTTGCATTTTTAAATAAAGCTTTTTTGATTTCTCGCCGACTATACAGCTGCCATATTCCTCATAGGTCTTATATTTCTCTTTCCGTTCCATATTACATCATTTTAAACACAAAGCACATGATAAACAAGTCGTCGAGTTACTGAGGATGTTATATCAAATTTTAAAAAGAAGAAAAGTTAAGGAACCTATCCATTGGTTATTCACTATCACACTAATTATCTCATCGAATCAATGTTTTTTGAAGAATGGTAGGAAAATGGAAATTGTCAAAAGGTAACGACAACCGAGGGATGTTTTTGACAAACGAGACGATTTTAATTTTGAAATTATCAATTTTTCCCACCTTAACAGCAAAATACCACTTAACCGGCATATGGGATGTACATTTACTATCTCATTCGGTATTCAAGAGCTTGCTGATGCTACACAGACTTTATAAAACGTCACCAGTGTCTGAGCGGTAGGATGATGCACCAGGGGTACTATATTATGTCAAAGAACGTCTTGTCCTTTTTCTAAAAAAAAGTTCATCTGAAGATACCAAGAGCTTGTTGATAAATAAACTCATCATAGATACCAGGATTGAAATTTTGTATTTTCGCCAGACGCGCGTTTCGTCTGCAAAAGACTCATCAGTGACACTCGAATTAAAAAAAAATCCTAAAAGTTATAAAAATTCCGTATCAACTTCACAAATAATACACAATGGTCTTGAAGTAAAGATTATAGGTAATGACGTGGTTTATCATTTTAATTTCGTGTTTTAGTGTTTTTTTATTTGTCTTCGTATATTGTTAACCTTTACTGTGTAGTCTATTTTTGGTAATACCCTTTAAGCGTGGCTCTGTATCTATACATCCCGCTATTGTGTTATTATGCTCTGGTCATTTTTGTATTCTTGTCATCATTTTTGCTTATGTGCATTGTCTATAGAGAGTCTTTATACCATTTTGTTGTTCTTTGTTGACATTGTGGCTTGTTTTTATAGTGATTAAGAATATAACACAATGTTGACTGCTGTACCCCTTTTTTTTTGACATTTTTACCTTTTAAGTCTGTTTGTTTTGTTCATACATTTTTGTCAAAATAATGGAATTGTCTGCGACTGTCACGCAAGTGAGAGGTTTTGCTAGCTATAAAACCAGGTTTAATACACCATTCTCTGCATAAGGAAATGTCTGTACCAAGTCAGGAATATGACAGTTGTTTTCCATTCGTTTGATGTATTCAAGCTTTTGATTTTGGGACTTTCCGTTTTTGAAATTTGGAGTTCGGTATTTTTGTTATTTTACTTTTTAGTAGCAGACATAAACATTGTCGATCCAAATATAGACGATTATTAACGTTTTATACGTATTGGTGTTTTTAACAACCGAAACTTATTATTAGTTTATATATATATATATATAATTTTAATTTTGGATGTAACGCGTCTTCTGATTGGCTGACGTTGTTTTGTTTATCAGCTCATAGACATAATTTTGTCATGTGACCGTGACGTCATCAACGTTTTTTCATGGTTTACTACGGTTTAAAATGGAATTTAGAATTAAATTATAAGAAATGACTGTAATATTTTTTCTGTCTATTCGAAATAACATAAAAAGGTGGTGCACACTTTAAATAACCCGTAACGCGGGTTATTCAGTGTGCACCACATTTTTGATGTTATTTCTTCATAGACAGAAAAAATATTACGGTCATTCCTTAAATATATATATATGTGTGTGCTGAAATCATTAAACTGGCACCCTTTACCTGTTTTGTAAATAATGATACTTTCAAGTGCCAACGCTAACTGGTATGCTAACACGCAATGGAACAATGATTCTGTTTCAGTTTATATATTTAACATTTTGTTATATGATACATACACCAACCATCATTCTGTCTTAATATAATTTTTTCTAAAGCAGGCAAAAAGTCATTAAACAGCTGTGTCATAGATAATCTACGATATATTTTAACTTTTCATGTAAACATACTGTCAAATATAGGGTAAAAAAAGTGAAAATGGTACTATTTTTTACATAAACATATGGTAAGCTGTTAAAAATATCAAACTGTATTATACGTTGATAATCGTATTTGTAGTGGAAATGTTAAAGATAATGGGATCTCAATGTTCTGGAAGTGTGCCTCTCATCAGTTCTCCTTCTTTTAATCATATGATCTTCTTAAAAGATCTTAACAAAATTATTTTAATTTTTGCTGCGTAATAAAGAATTCTCTCTTAATGAAAAGTGAGAATATAATTTTCAGTTGATCAGATACAATAGAAAAATATATTTTTAACCTTTTTCATCTTTTTACACTTTATAGGACAGTTAGTTTTACAAGGATATATTTAAGTGTATCTTGGTCATCTATGACACAACTGTTTGGTGAACATTTGCATGTTTTTATTTCAAAAGAAAAAATGATAGTGACATAAAACAAGATTTTAAGGGCATACGATACAGTTTTGATCCCATAATGAAAATTTGATGAAAATTTGCAAATGGGCTATTTTTTTACCTGATTAAATCAAATATGTAATTAAAAATAATTAAACCTTCATGTGCTACTTTTTGAGTAAAATGAGTTCGAAATTCCAGATATTTGCTCAAAATTCGGATTTGTAAACGTATTTTTCCTTCCGACAGAAATGCATAACTTTTTTGTTTTAAAAGATAAACACAAGCTGTTTTTTGTTAAACTATTTGTAATTTCTGTTTTATATAAGAATCCTATAAATTTATGAAATCTTTTGTTTAGAAATAACTCAAATTCATCAAATGTTCACGAATGTAGAAAAAAACGTCATTTTTGCTATATATTTATCAAATTTAAAAAAAATGCATTATTGACTTTTTCATGAAAATTGGTACAAATAATCTTCATACGTAATCAAACCGAATGTCGTTTTAAAAAAGAGGGGTCCATGAACTCGTTTTCAAGTTAAATCAGTTTGAATGATAAAAATCAGTCGAAAATACATCTTTTCCCGATATGTCACAGTTTGACGTCGCCAAAATAACATTTTACGTTAGCAACGTCATTACCTCCCCTGTAACTGTATCGTTTGCCCTTAAATATGTCAACTTAAACAGAATAATTGTTTCATTGCATGTTAGTATACAAGTTTCCGTTCCCACTTGTTTAGTCTTATTATGAATAAAGATAATAGGATATCAATTTTTATTTATTTTGGATCCACTTTTTTTGTATGCCTGCTGCAAAACGTTTCTCGGTTGTCGTTATTTATTGGCAGTTTTGACATTCCAATCATTCGATGAGTTAATTACTGTGATACCGATCTGATTTTTATTGTTTGCTCTTACAACATTATTTTCTTACCAGTAATGCACCAGTTCACCAGTGGCGGATCCAGAGGGGGGCGTAGAGGGCGTACGCCCCCCCTTTGCTTGAACTTTTTTTTTTTTTTTTTTTTGTAAAATGATGAATCAGACTAGACTTCGTGAACTTTGCCATTTCCCGGTCGTGTATTTAATTTTTATGCGACAATTCTTTACTTATAAAGATATTTTTCGCTCGTATTTACTGTAATATATTATTGATTATGTCAGTCATGTGTTTCGCTACGGTGGAGTTGATCAGTACGTTTGAAACGCCACTCAGTCATTTTGAAATTCAAATTACAGTAACACATTGCTTAGCTAGGCGGAGGATGACAAGCATCACGCCTTCAAAGCGACAAAGGATTGAGCAAGAACGTATTGACTTCTATTTCATATTTCCACTCAACAGAAAGTAATACTCTATTACACTCTCATGAAAAAAATGTTCCACGGCAATATTATTTACCTACGAAAATATGTTTAACCCCACACGCCCCAGCCAATTAATAACATTGCTGAATAATGATCCCCAGTCAGTAAGCTCTAGATATATTTAAAGTCTAAGGTACGGACCATTTGATTTGATAGGGCAGTCAGATATTTTCGAGAAAAAATTCTGACCCTGATTTTTGCCTTACTAAACAAAAATTCTGGCCATATCTGTAATGAAAACAATTATCGTGTCCCCTTTTTTGCTACAAGAAAAAAAATCCAACAGAATTATTCAGCATTAAATGAGCATGGTGAATAAAAAACGGGCGTATTTTTTTTTGGGGGGGGGGGGGGTTGCATGTAAATCCCATATTTAACCGGAATGTCTGTTTCGCCGAACTGATATACTGAATACTTTTTTCAAGGCCCAACTGCAACCTGCCTGTTGGGTGTGGCCTTTATGTCTCCATTTGTCGACCGTCATTCACAACTTCGTTGTCATTTGATTCAAGTTCAGACTCATTCGTAGCCGTTGGTTGATTTGGAACCCGTCACTTCCCTAGTTGAGTGAAACATTTCAACCAAACATTTGGATAAAAATTGCTTGTTTGTCTTTGTTCGTGTCGGTCGTATTATAAACTTCATTGAATAGCCGTATATCATGTTTACAACAGGTAATCTTGAGGTTATGCTAACTAACCATACAACAAACGAGAATTTTCCATGTCCATTTTTTACTGACAAATCCCACATCAAATATATTAGTACATAGCTTTAGATCCATTCAATCATTTTATAATAGACAACTAATGGGGAGAATGCGGCATCAAAAATGTCCAACCCAAGCTTACACTTTAACTATAAAATAAACATACCCTACGTTAGGAACCGTCACTAAGAATGTGCATTTTACACTTATTTTATGTTTTGTAGCCCAAAAAAGGTAAAAAAAAAATCCTAGATCCGCCCCTGACTCACCAATATATTTCAGTTATGTTCTTCCTTAGAAAGGGAGACCGGGTGCGTCAGCAAGGTATACGTCTCCTGCTATGCAAGCGTTAACCAGTTGGAAAATCCATTCTGTCACAATGGTCACAATGTCACTATTCAGAATAAGACACACACGGTAAAGTAACAGATCAGACGACTATTCTGTTACCTAAAGAAACCGCAAAAACATGACACGTTTGAGTTGAGATACTGACGCATCGTATTGGTCAATCAATGTTTGATGGTGACAGTAGAACTTATGTAATTCCGATTGTAGTCGTGTTTTCTTCATAACTTCATAGCAGTTTTGAATCAGAAGCGTATTCCTGTCAATGAAGTCCGTAAAGTGTGGGACATACACATACGTAACGTTCATAACTGGGATAGGCAGAGCTCATACGATATGCATGGAACAGAGGGCATATATGTAGTATTGCAGCAGCTGAAAAATGGGAAGATGACAATTAAAAAATGGAAATCATCACGTTTGTCATAGATTCTAATTTGAAATCTTCGATCTGTGTAAATATGATGATAAGATCAAGATATGAAGCAGACCTTCTTCTTTCTGTAAAACCTTAACATGAAGTTCATTCGGATATATACGATACAAACACTCACTTAGATAAGGTTTATTGAGTGATAGGTCATCATCAATATAGCTGAAAGTGAAATTGAAGAAATTTTCAAGATACTTTTTCGATTTGTTCTTGAGAAGGATTTGTAAGAATTGTACTACATATGAGTGCAAAAACAAGTCTGCCAGTAGGCGTACACAATAAAACTCATTGAAATATCGAATGTCTGTTGAAATATAAATCCGTCAAACTCAACATGTTTGCTGTTGATCAAACAGTCTGGCATTTTCAGAACATCATATTTGGTGTAATTGTTGTTTATATTAGTGTGAAGGTATTACGTAACCCGTATTTATCTGATTCTCTCCTCGTCAAAACTCTTGGAAGGTTTTTCATTCTCTAGTTTTGAATATGTGAGTTGTGTTTATACTGATGCTAAATGGAGCAGTAGCAATGACGTCATAAGTATGACCCATATAGATTTTATATACAATAACACTTTAATTTGTTTTCTTCTCCTTTAATTCATACATGCACAAGTATATATATATATATATTTTATATTTCATTTTGTATGTTGTCTGTTACTTCTTGTTACGATATTAAAGTATTATTTCCAAATTGTATCAAATTGCAATGTTTAATGGAAGTCGGCTTGTTACACGATTTTGGCAGCGATTTTATTTTATAAGTTATTGTCCGCCGCGCGATGCGTTGCGGGGGACATAGAAATACAAGTCGTCAATCCTTCTGTCCGTCTGTCCGCCCGGTCTCGTTAGCGCTCCCACGTGTACAATTCTTGCCAAATTTTTATAAAATTAAATTACAGGTTAATACTTGCAATGTCTCGGACAAGTTCGAAAATCAGTACCGATCAATATTTTTTAAAAGAGTAAGCCCCTTGTAAATATTAACTGTATGGAAAATTTCATTGTTAGCGCTCTCATGTGTACAATTCTTGCCAGATTGTTATGAAACTTATATCATAGGAATATATCAGCAATACCTCGGACAAGTTTGAAAATCAGTGCCGATCATTTTTTGAAAGAGTTATGCCCCTTGGTAATATTTATTATATGGAAAATTGCATTGAAAGCGCTCTTATGTCTGGGAACAGTATATCTAACAATATATATGTTCCTGCTTATGTGTACAATTTTTGCAAGATTTTTTATCAAATTTATATAAGCAATGTATCGGACAAGTTGGAAAATCAGTACCGATTAAATATTTTTAAAAAAGTAATGCTCCTTGGAAATATTAATTGTGTTGAAAATTGCATTGTAAAAAGATTTAAAGAACTAGTTTTTTTTCAGTTATTGCCCTTGGATAGATAAAATATGTTCTTTTATTTGTTTTGGTTTACTGCTATTTGACATATTTAGTCTTGTGAGCATCAAACAACTTTTCATCTTAACTTGCATACACTTAGTTTCAATTGATTATTAATAAGTGATTAGGTCATAAAAAAACCGACGGAAGTGATAAAAACAGCCCACACTGTTTAATGGGTAAGATAACTTGAGAACAAAATGTGATAACTTATTACCAAAGCTTTATTAAAAATACTTTTCTAATGAAGTTCAAATTATGAAATATTCAGTTTACTATGCATGTTGTCAGTTCTGAAAATATAACACAAATAATTTAAATATCAGGTCTTACCATTTAAAGAACTTTAAAGCCCTTTTCCGTTCAAAAAGGAAGTAAATCTTCAAAAAAGAAGCTTGCCATGTGACGATCTACAATTTTATTTTAAGCGACCGTAGCAAATTCTATTAAACTAAAAGTACTCCATAACCGAAACAGTTGACCTAATACAAATTCTTTATTTAAGATTTCGATTTTTTTGATTTTTTTTATTTCACTCTGTCAAAATATAAAATATGAATTGACATTTAAAACACCATTGACGGCTTTACCTTTTCATCCTTTATGAACTGTAAATTACATCCTATAAAATGAAGAAAACCTAAGGTTGAATGATTGATGTTTAGTCTGGGAGAACATGATGTATTCATTAGTTCTTATTGGTTTCAGTAGCTGCGAGTATTCTTATATCGGTGCTTTGTTTCTATAGTTGTTTCTGTGCTTCGTACTTATCTATCGAGTTAATTCATTGGATGCAACTGATTTTTACAACTCTTTCCCACGTTCCCACGTTAGGGGAGGGAGGGTTGAGTGCTCACAGATATGTTTAACACCAAAACATGCTTTAGGAGCCTGTATGTGAGTTGTAGTCGTTGGTTCATGTCTGTCACATTTGTTTTTCATAAATTGTATTGTTATAAAAATAAGGCCTTTAATTTTCTTGTTTGAACCAGAGACATATATACACAGAGATTGGCAACTGTAACAGTGGTCAGCGAAATCCAATTAAAAACACGCATCACACGAGACTTTAACGAGATCGCCATTTTGCATCTGATCATGACAAGTTCACCACCGCTTCGATTTTTATTTTACATTAAGCTTTTCAAAACAGCATAATGTAAGTATATATTTCAATTTCGTAAATTATTTACCTTGTTTTATTCAGTTTGTAGTAATTGTTAGTTAAAATATTGTGACGATTAACGTTTTATTGTGGTCAATAATAAGGGCAAAGCTTGGCCGACATGGACGTTATGAAAAATTTTTACACGGACGTATTTTTTATTAAAACCTTTTCATTCGAAAAGGAATAAAACCATTTATGAGATGAATAACTTTTCCCAAGACATACTGGTTTTGTGTAAATATGTTGAATTTTTCATTAAATCACCCACTTTGATGCAATTTACAATTAAAATTCAGTATTCTCGTTGTCGGCCACGTTCAATTTTTAAAATATAAAGACAGGCCCCTGTCCATGTCTACAGTCAATAAACTTTTCCATCTTTAGAGAAAAATTATTCCCAGCACATGAATAACTTTTTTATGACAAACTGGATTTGTGTATAACAGTTGTTTTTTCCATATTTTCACCCACTTTGATGCAATTTACAATTAAAAATGACCATTCAAGCTGTCGGCCATTTTCATTCTCTTCAATATAAAGACAGGCCCCTGTCCATGTCTACAGTCAATAAACTTTTCCATCTTTAGAGAATAATTATTCCCAGCACATGAATTACTTTCTTATGACATACTGGATTTGTGTATAACATTGTTTTTTTCATTATTTCCACCACTTTGATGACATTTACAAGTTTATATACATGTATATTTACATTCAGTATCTGACAGCATTTTTTTTTTAACAGGATCCTGCATGTTATAAAAGAACAAATATGTTGATCAAATTTACCTAACAGTGCAGCATACAAGAGATGTAATATCATACATGTGCTGAATGTAGGACTCCCTAGCCTTTCTGATTGAAAAAAAGATTCCCTGGCAGACAGGAACAACTATTAGTGATGACTTTTTTCAAATGTTACTGCACAGTCATGTAGTGGACCTATTACATGTACTACTATCAATGTGATACTAAAAAATGGTTTTTTAAGAGAGAAAATGACATGTGCTTATCCTGACTGTGAAAACACCACATTATTGTAGTTCAAATATCATAGTTCATATGCCAAACTTGATGTACATGTGTATGCGATTTTTGTGCAAGTGATGGTGACATCATTGAACTAAGAATAAATACAAGACTCCGCATTCAATCTATTGAATTTGAAACAGAAGTGGCAGTTTGCAGAGACTATACGGATAAAAATGCAAATAAATATCTTGTGTTCAACTTCATTTGTCTTCTTTACGTTTACAAAGTATACATGTACATAATTTTTACATACATGTATAACAATATGATGATGTAGTATGATTGCCAATGAGACAATGATTTACATGTATGACTATCATTGGAAGGCCACTCTATAATATCTTTGTATATCATGAGAATGGAAATGCTACCTTTGTAGCATAAAGGTATCATAATGTAAAAAAAGGGAAAATGTTCATTTATTCAACAACACTCCTGTGAATATATAACTTGACAGTACTAAAGGCAAAATATTTCGTTTCACAAATTCCTTCCTCTCCTCGGAAAATAACATATTTAATTGTTTACATGAAATGACAAAATGTGTAGAATAAGAAGCAAGAAATGTTCACTCTACTGTACACTTCTAGTCGCTCATATTAGTCATCATCTATGTTTGTTTCAGTCCTTTAGCAATGGTGCTTGTTTATATTTATCTGTTGTGTTGTGTTGTTTCAGTTTTACATGTCCTCATTCTGTGATCACTGTTTCACCTCGCCTATTTTGAAAAATGTTAATGCAAATATTTTCTGCAATAAATTGAAAAGGCACAGCTGCTATGACTATTCAGAAATGTGAGGTATATGTCAATGAGACAACAACCCAACGACAAAAATATTCTTTGCACATCTATGAATGTTTAAGAATTCTTGTGGAGGTCAAAAGCACATAACATGTACTTATATATTGGTGACCTGGTACATGTACATTTGTATGTACCTATTGATGCATTCCGTCCTAAACATAAGTTGTGTGAAGAGACCAAGCAGTTTATATGCTTATAAAAAAACTGATATTAAAATGAATTCCTGTATAACAAATTCCGGGAATGAGACAGTATTTTATTTAAACCAGATGAGATATTAGTGGTAAAGGTTTAAACAGAAGCAGGAGATGTCAAGGGGCAATACAAAAAGTACAAGGTCATGTAACACAGATAAAAAATGACAAATGAAAAGAAAATAACAGCCCACATAGCACTGCACCGAAACATAAACCCACAAAAGATCAGATAAAACTTGTCTTCAATTTTAAATGTTTCTAATTTCAAACTCGAGTTTCACTACCCGATAGGAAAGAGTAAAGATATGGATGTTGCATTACTTCTGTGGTCTATGAAACAGAACATTAAAATTCTACAGTTCAGCAGAGCATTTTACTGTACTTATGATACACGTTGTTTTTAATCAGGGTCTGTGATATTAAGTCTATAAAAAACTACAAATAATGACAGATTCATATTCAATATTTCATGACAGCAAAAATAGTGATTTCGACAACACTGTACATAATGTACGTTCATTTAGGAAATTCATGCAAAGGTTCCACAAATAATGTAATTGTAGGTCAATCAAAAATTAATCATTTAAATCCGTTTTCCACGAGACAAAATTCTACTGGCTTCATATTTTTTTTATATAAAAAAGTTGCTTTCTGATTTCTTTTTTTGACATGTTAAATGACTATTTTTGTTCCTGATTGAATACTTTTGTAGAATGTAGGACAGTAAGTCACAGGACAAAAAGTCACGGACGAAAAGTCACAATTCAGTTTTGAGATTATTTTTCTCTGAACAAGAAAACACTAATTTTAAAAATAATTTTTTGATTTTTTATTGAACTATAATATATGAAGCAACTTTGTTATTAAAATGTATTCAATAAATATCAATGATGATCAAATAATTGTTATGATAACAAAATGTCAAAGTGGTTTGGCACTAAAATGGCTTCATGGTGCCAAGAAATATATTATTTGCATGATTAAAATTAAATAATTTTTCATTTATCAAGGCTTATGAACAATTTCCTGAACTTAAAAATGAATAAATGTAAAAAAAGATATTATTTGAAGATCTTTCTCTTATATATTCAAACAATTGTCAAAAAATTATTTGTGACTTTTTGTCCTATCCAATTTGTGACTTTATGTCCTGTGACTTTTTGTACTGTGACTTTCTGTCCGTTTACCCTATTCATAGTATAGCCCAGTGTTTCTGTTAAAATAAAGTTCTGGTCATGGTTAAAATAATGTCAGAATTTGTTTAGTGGTAAAAACAATTCCCAACTGAAGTAATAATCCACTTAGAACTTCACCTCCGGCAAAATTCAGTTGATCGGAGGGCAATAAATTGCGTAATCGCACACCTGTGAATCCACAGTCACAACTCTAAGGAAATAATGACCGGAAAATCGGACACACATAATTTCACTGTATAATTTAGAAGCAAACTTTAGCAAAGAAATGTTTCTTGTAATATCATGATCATTACCAGATTTTACTTTTTAAATTAAAAGAAATGCCGAAAAAAAGAAAAAAATATTTTCTCAATCAAATACATTAAAAAAAATACAACTATTTCAAGTAGTTTTTTAGAAAAAGAATTTATTTGATCTGAAATAAGTTTTCCTATTACTTTTCTTGATTAGCTATCGAGGTTATTCATCCCTGACTTGTCTACATGTTGTAGAATAATTATCGACGAGAATCTCATTCCGGGCCGCGTTTTTAAACGGGATTTCACAGAGTTGCCAATCTCTGTGTATATATGTCTCTGTTTGAACTGTTTCGCATTTTTTATTTCGAGACATTTAAAGGGAAAATTCGCGATTTTTTACTTATCTTATTATGTTCATAATACCATAAAAAACATATTCACCAAGTTTTATCTGGATATGAACACTAATAAATAAGAAAATTGGGAATTATTAATTTTATTTATTCGAACTTCCTGACTTCTGTGACGTAGTTTAAGTCTTTTTGCATGCCGGGAGTGGATTAATCTCATTTTAAGTCTTGTTCGTTAATCATCTTATAACGTAACCCGAATAATTCAGTCGTTATATTCCACTGCTCTACGATGGCTACATTAACATTACCTCGCAAGTGGGAGAGTCGATCACGGGGTGGGACTGAATTATTCGGGTTACTTATAACGCGATTTAAAGCGCATCGACGACTTTTGGCGTAGCTATTAACCAACTAATAATTCAGAAAGAAAAGTGATCAGCCGTGCAACTTTTAAAATTAAAATGCACCTTTTATATTTTAAGGATTTCTGATATGATTATAGTAAAAAAGGAAATCATACAATAGAATGTTTTTATGATTTTTTTCCGACGGATATGTTGAACAAACATATATAACTGATAGTGTAATAAAAATGCATGTTTGTATTCTCACCTATTACTTCAGTCGATGATTTGTCTTACTATACAAATCCTTGCTTCAGTCTAGTACTGTGTAAATACAATGCATGTGTATTATACTGACACCACCTGGTAAAGGCGTGGTTAAATTCACGGTTATTAAAAGATTAGCATTATGTAATTTTAATCTTTTGATCTTCACAAGAGTTTTGTTTGGCCTTAAGGGTTCACCGTTGTAGGTATGAAAAACATTGGAAAAAAAGGATAAAACAGAAGTGCGGGTTTGAGACAAGATATTTTTTTTAATTATTTGGGGAGGAATATGGTGGCAAAATAACTGAATCGCCGTTATATATTTTTTAATATTTTGCGTTAGCTAAATTTTTTAATAAATAGGTGATCAACTTGTTGTAACATCGAAAGTCTGAATTACTTTCAATTAAATAATTTTATGGATAAAAATGGCTCACGAAAACGAGCGTATAAATCAAAACTGTACTTTTTCAAGGTATCATCGGTAACCTTGAATATTTATTTAAATGTGCAGAGAAAATTATCAGTCACATTAATATAGTTTGGTCCGTCCAAAGCGATCTACATTTACCTAATCGGGAATGGCCTGATTAAAATATTCTAAATCTCACAACGTATAAATTCTTTAGCTATTTGACCAACGATGTTTTAAAAAATTAACAGAATCAATCTAACGTCAACTTTCCTTTTTTGAATGGAGAAAGACAGGCGGAATCAATTTTCAATATGCTTTATATCTTGTACCTTTGCAAGACTTATCATTCATTCATAAACCCACTCTAAACCAGAGACATATATACGTCTGTTTAAACTGACAAGAATACTCCTAAAACGGACAAGCAGTATATTCTTTAAATTTCTGTGATTAAATACCAAGAAAGAAAAAATCCCGAAATTAATTTGATACTTAATATTTTTCCTGGAAAATATTCACATCCTCATTCGGTCTGAAAAAAAGATAAGAATTTGGTATACAGAACATGCAGAAGTGTGAATGTCATAAAACCTAATTGTTATATCAGAAACCATTATAAATGTGAACCTGTATACGTAAGACCTCAAGGGACGTCAACTAAGATCACCTAACCACATACAGGTAATATACAAGTAGCTCTGTTATACCCGGAAATGTCATGGTTAATCACTACTGATACAGAATGTACCAATGCAAAGAAAATTCTGATGATTGTGAAGCATGACCATTCATGATTTTAGAGGCGTCTTAGGTGTGGGATTGCCGGAACGATTTAATTTAAATTCTGACTAGATTTTTTTTCTCAATATAAATCACTGAACTAAAAAAAAGAAGAAAACTACGCCCAAGAACAGAATTCTTCTTGTAAATTCATAAATACACATTTCTTATTTTGTAACTTTCGATAGACATGAACTCCAGCCCCCCCTCCCCCCAAACCTGGGAACAGTATATCTTACAATGTATATATTCCTGCCAAAATAACAAAAAAGGAGAAAAGGAAAGAGATGAACGGTAAATCACATACGATTCAGATATTTATATAGTTGATTGTCGTTAGCTAGAGATGAATACATGTCTCTGCGTTAACTTAGAAAAATAACGTATAAACTTGAAATAGATTTATGATGAATACTATGCAACTGCGACACCCCTTTTTATCACAGCGTACATGCATGTATTTAAATGACTGTCCGTTATTTCGATTAAGAATGACAATCGTACGTAAAATCCTATAGTTCATGGTGAGACTTTTTGTACCAGATATGCGACTTTTCGTATTTATATTTTCTCTTATATTACTCTCATTTGATATTTTATGCATAAGTGCAATATTGGAATGGTTTATTACCACCACAAGCTAACTAAATAAATTAATCAACCCTCTAGCTGACCAGACGTTAATACAACTACTATCAGTCTATCCGCAGTGAAGTTTCTTTATTTCTTCAAATAGGCTTTTTGGGGATCATTACATGTAGTGTACGTCCAGTGGCATATATATTACATGCATGTCGGAACAGGAAAATTGACATCAGGTACTTTTAGAACCATGTTCACATTATTATACATTATATACCCAACAATTGTGATGATGACGAATTTCTTAAACTGTTCAAAATAATCTTATTGAAAAGTAAATCTGTGATTTTACTATGTCCATAACTTCGATGAACCAAAGCAAGTTAGATATCGAACTGTATTTAAATCAGATTGGTTCTGGATATTTCTCTCGTATATTCAATTTACATGTATATATTCTAAATTGCGACTATCTATAGTTCCGTAACCTTCTATCTAGGCGTATAAACCAATGATTGACAAGTGCGTACATTTTGTTAAATCAATATTTGTATGTTTCAAAATGTCCATACTTATAGACAACGAGTATATACTTACATTTTCCCCAATTTACCCTTGGAAAATATGTAAATAGATTTTTTATTTTATCAAATCTTTTTTTTGGAATTATTTAGATTTTCATAAATATCATTCTTTACACCAGAAATGTTATTTATAAACAAGCGTATGAGTTTAGTAATGACTAGTATATCACTATCGGACACGCAAGACAAAGATGTATATTACACCTGATAGTTTCAAAATGGAAAGTTACCGGCAAGTTAGTCGGCCGTGTACACTGATCAATACCCTCAGAAGTGAAGTGATGCACGAACTTGCTTTATGAAATTGTGTAATAAGAGTTTTAAAGCCCGACAGGAAATCGCTTGAATACCTGGACGTGTCACCTCACAATACCTCTGGGATTTCTTTAGCCATGCTAGTGATCAGATAAGGGAGGGTCCGAATTTATTTAAATAAGTTTATTACATAAAAGAATTATGAACAAACTAGATTTTCGAAAACAATTTTACACGGAACACTTATTTATGACTTTGAACTTTGACTATTAACTAATTTCCATTAAAATTTCTTGTTTCAAAAACTTAGTTAAAAAAAACAGTTTGAAACACTAGTTATTTAAAAAAAAAATATATAATTACATTTTTCGTATCAAGTTAGTTAGGAAAGGTTGCACAACCATGTCTATTATAATCTTTTTTGTGACCCGGGAAACTGTTTATGCTTTCCTTGTCGGATAAAACAACCGTACGCTTGACAAGTTATATACACTCAATTACGGCTACGTTAGGTTACTGCTCGTTTTGGTCCTTTGTGGTTTATAGATATATCGTGGTCTCTATTCAGGGAGGATGTCAAAATGGCCGCATGCGGAGAATTGATACTCTAAATTTAAAATCGATGGTGATCTCTTATCTAGCAGAATAAAACTTTAATATTTATGAATTTGTGGTTTTTTATACATAATGAACATAATATCAATTTTTCATTGTTTTGCGAAGTTTCCCTTTAACAGCCGTTCGTACGGAATTGATTTGTCTCATAGCTAAAGGCCGAACGGTGACCTATAATTATAACTATAGTGTGAATGACAAGTTTTACTTTTTCAGCTACCAAAAGTTTTGTCAAAGTTCAAGCTCCCCTGTGAATTGTACCATCTGGGATTGACAGTCGATTACGTGATTCTTTATAAAGTGTTCTTGAATGGAACATAGAATGGCTAAAACATCCCACAATTCTGCATAATTTTTTCTATGATGAATTACAGTTAATTCCGGCAGTAAATTGAACAATATGTAGCAAAACTGGCAGTGGGGTCTAAACTTAATTGCTGCAAGGTAAATTTGTAGAAGTCTTTTCGCAGGCGTTATGTGTGAAATATTAATTTCCAGGAGGATGGTCAGCATCTGTTTTATTTTTGCGGTATATAAAAACTTGACAGATACATTTGTATCATTGCTGTGACTTCATACTGTACAAGGTAGGTAGAAAACCACATATTTTAGAATGGACATTGCAATAATCATTAGAACACATTGACCAATATGAAGGACAATATTTCATTTTGCTTTGTATTGCGTCCGTTCGCTGGTAGCTTTGTGATGGTTTGAGGTCAATACAAATAATAGAATATTTGGTTCATTGTAGGTGCAACTGTTTTTGCGGTTGTATGTGTGTGTTGGTTGTTCTTTTTGTCTTGTTAGCTGGTGTTGAAAATTTGACCAACATGTAAAAGTATTATTTCATTATAACAGATACAGCTATTTGGACTCGTTTCGTTCGGTATAGATTTCATAGATACACATTGGGTTGAGGTCGTCTGGAGTATCGATATAATTATTAAAGTGTTCTTTTGATTACTTATATGATCTTTAGTGAGTCGTTTAACTGTATAATATGGTCTTCTACTGACTGAAAGATAAGAGGAAATGTTAAGTACACCAAGAACTATTAATACTTTAAAGCGACAGTCTTTAGTTTTGTATATTGTGTTTTAGACTTTGTTTTTCACCGTTTTTTCGGTTTTTTTTCGTGTCTCTTTGAGTTAGGAGTTTTGATTCGCTCTTTGGTATCACCCCACAACTTTTTTAATCTTGTTATAATTTTGTGGTATCTTTTACAAATTAAAAAACTTAGATATGACAACAGAACCTTTTCTTTACATAGGCTTTATTTTTGTACTTTATAGCTTATGTTAGAAAGTTCGTCATCTCTGAAGCCTTTCAAAACTTGTCTTAACTACACGAAAGCCCTGTTTTGAAAATCGTGTCCAAATTTTGCAAGTTCTATTGATATCCTTGAATATATATGTTTTTAGTAGACTTTTGTTGCTAGTATCCTGTCTCATGGACGGCACTTCACATGTACATCTATAAATACTATAAAGTATAAAAAGCACAATCTTAAATTAATTCCTATACATAAATAAACCGAACAACTTCTTTTGTCAGCAATTTGTACATTTTCCATTTGATCGTACAGCCTACTATTTTCAACTGAGATCATGGGCAGGACTTGATACTCGAAAGTATTAGGCAATGACGTCATGAATGAGTGCAGCAACGTCACGTGTTCAATTTATCAACCACAAAGCACGCGACTTCATTCATACAAATATCACAACGTTTTGTACGCGTAAAAGTAGTTTTAATAACTATTTCATTTGATTTCATATTTTCAACAAAAAAAATACATACATACAGTTAAGACGAATTGCCGATAAAAAGAATAATGGCATTTTGTTTTTTGATACTGACTTCATCAGCTCGAACATCAGCTCGACCTAGCGGGCTCCATTGGGGCTCGCTTGGTATTCTTTTTGATAAAGTCAGTATCAAAAATGAAAATGCCGTTATTCTATATTTATCGGCAATTTGTTTACTAGTACTTTTCCTTTGAACTTAATGCCTGATAGTTATGATATCATGGACAGAACCTGATAGTCGATGATATTAGGCAATGACATCATGTATCAGTGCAGTACTAACGTCACTTATTCATGTCATCCGCGTCAATTCATCAATGCAATGGACGCGACTTCATTCATGCAATTGAACAACTATCACAACGTTGTGTACGCGTAGAAATAGTTTTGCTAATCATTTCATTATATTTCATATTCTCAACACAACAAAAATACAATAACTTACAGTTCAAAAAATTCAAATTACCGATAAACAGAATAATGACATTTTATATTTTGATACTGACTTCATCAAGTGACAACTCCACGACAGATCCAACTATTGGATAACCAGTGACGGTGATACACGGCTGAAATAACATACTATGTTACTAGATTATGGAGTGTGTGTCCGAGCGAGAACTTCTCTAGTTCATTACTTTAGGAATATTTATCAAAAAGTAGTATTTCAATATTCAGCCCCATTCTACTATTTAGTCAGACGTCAGTCGCTACCCTAATATACCCTTTCTTTTTCGGGTAATTAATACGGATAGCGTTTGACATCTTTAGCCGAACAGATTTATCATTTTTACATAATTTCATTCATTGTATGCTGGTTCATATTCTGGACGCCAGTCTTTGCTCCTTTCTAATATAATTCACAAACAAAAAACAAATATGAAGCTTAGAAATGGAAAAATATTAAATACTAAACTCGTTCAAAGGGTATCTACACGTCTCAATCTTCAAAATCGCTTATCTAAAAATACTACCATCGCTAACATTTTAACAATAAAAATCGTGGTTACCCTTCTATCGATAAGTGTCATGCCAAAAAATGACTTACATGTCCCCGTCTTTCCACCAACAATACGGTAAGGTCCACGTTTAATGGTCGCACATTTTCTTTAAATTTTGAAACTGATATAACTTGAAAAACAAACAGTATAATTTATTTACTCACATGAAACAAACCGGGATGCGGTATTCAGTACGTAGGTGAAACTGGACGATATTTATCTAATCGCACTCAAGAACATCTGTATCGTTTTAAAAGACCCAATAAATTCAAAAGTATCATTTATCAACACCTTAAGAAGCACAATCATCCTATTAAATATTTAGCAGTTCAACCTTTAGAAGTAGTAAATAAGCAGCCTGGTGAATCTCATTCAAAGTTTGTACGATCGCGGAAAATAATTGAATTAAATTGGATTAAAAAATTACAGACAGTCTACCCTCTCGGTCTTAATGATAATATCATGGGAATTGTTAATATATCAAGAACCGATTCTGTTAACATTTTGGATATAGTTTCTAAAACTGTTCGTAAAAACCGTTCTCATGGTCGTAGAAAAAATCGCAATCAAAGAAAATTTCGGACCAATCATACCAATATTTCGGACCTAATTTCTATTTCAAAAAACAACGGCAGACATTATCTGTTAACAAAGCTCTGTTCATTACCAGTTAATAAGTTAAATAAAATTTTAGAGGATTGCAACACAATTTCATATAGCAGTCCTAAGTATGAAATCGTTCAAATTATAATGGCATATTGTTATTCTAAACTGTTTCCCAAAATTGATCGCACTGAAGATCATAAAAAACAGTTTATTAAAATAAACTATGTCAATAAAGGTTTTGATTTTGTAAATATTGCCGGTATTTTTAACGACCATTCTGTTAAAGAACAAATTCCGGGATATTTTGATAATACTGAGCTCCCTCTTATTTGTTATATATACAAAAAATCTACCCGGAAATTTGTGTTTAATTATAGCCAATTGTGTAAAGATGTTAATATCAGTGAAAATACACCTACTTCATGTAATTGCAGTAATTCCGAATACATTTATGGACCCATTTCCCATGTTATAACAGGAGATCTTAACATCGTTCAAGACCGAGAGTTAAAATCATTCCTCAGTAAAGGACCTAAATATCGTCCCCCGTCAATTATTAATTGGAATGAGTGTCGTAATATCATCCACGACTCACTCCATAATTACTGTTTGAAATGGATAAAACGGGAAAAAGCTGACAAAAAATCTTTGGACTCTTTTTTTAAATCAGTAATGAACATAGTTGATATACGTATTCAACATTTTAAAGAACATTTTACTCTTAACAATAACCACAATAAACCTATTTCTCGTATCAAACATAAACTAAAAGAACTAGCCAAGGAATTTGTTTTTGTCCCGGCCGATAAAGCTGCTAATAATATTATTATTGTTTGACGTAAATTTTACATTGAGGTTCTGAAAAAAGAAATCACCAATTCACCAACATTCCAACTGACTCCATTTTCAGAAAACGACATCTGTAACAAACATAAACTTTTAGCTACCGCTTTACAAGCAGAACCAAATACAATGAAAGTCCCAACTATGTATTGGCTTCCGAAGCTACACAAAACACCTTACAAATATAGATTCATTTCGTCTTCAAGCCATTGTTCCACTACTAAATTGTCTATTCTTCTTACCAGTACACTTGGTACAATCATAAACCTGATAATAAATTGTTCAAATAAGGCCTTCGAAAATAGTGGAATTAATTACTTTTGGAGTGTCAAGAACTCGTTGGAAGTACTTGATAAATTGCATGCATATATTGGTGATTTTGAATCTGTTCAAAGTTTTGATTTTTCTACCCTATATACCACATTGCCTCACATTCTCATTAAGAAAAAATTCACACACCTAATTAAATGGGCATTTAAAAAGTCAGAATGTGAATATATATGTTCAAACTCTTTTAGGTCATTTTTTAGTAGCAATAAACAAAAAAACTATGTCAATTGGACATGCTTTGATACTATATATGCCCTTGAATTTTTACTAGATAACATTTTTGTTCGCTTTGGAGATTCCGTATATCGTCAGGTTATCGGAATTCCAATGGGGACTAACTGTGCACCACTTATTTCGGACCTTTTTTTGTATTGCTATGAGTTACAATTTATGACAAAAATCAGTAAAGACCCATCGAAACAACATCTGATACACAAATTTAATAATACTTTTAGATATTTGGATGATATTTTGGCTCTCAATAATGACGACTTCAGTATGTATACTAAAGAAATTTATCCTGTTGAACTTACTTTAAATAAAGCTAATACTAACAATGACCACTGCCCTTTCCTCGATCTTGATATCTATATCATTAACGGAAAGCTTAATACTAAAATATATGATAAAAGAGATAATTTTTCATTTCCTATCGTTAATTATCCATTTTTAGATGGTGACGTTCCCTTGTCACCATCTTACGGTGTTTATATATCTCAACTTGTACGATTCGCTCGTGTATGTAACAATGTTTTAGATTTTAACGAGAGAAATTTATGTATTACTGAAAAATTATTACACCAGGGTTTTCGATATCACAAACTAGTCAAAACATTTACTAAATTTTATCATCGGTATAAGGACATCATTCGTAAATATAGCTCAACATGCAGACTTCTTATACGTTCAGGTATTTCACATCCAATTTTTTATGGAAATATTCTTTATAAAGCACAAAAATGTCAGTATTCACCTCTGAAACTAACAAATCCTTTAAATAGACTTATTAAGAAGGGATATAGTTACGATACTGTTGTCAGGTCATTAAAGATTGCATATTTTGGCGTTGATATTGATTCACTTATAGGGTCTTTGCATCGGCACTAAACACATTTATTTAAAAACCAGTTGTTGGCATGACACGGGTTATGTTCTTCTCATATATGTTATGATGGTATGATACTAAACCCCTAACGGGAAGGATTGTGCCTGATATTCATATGATGAAGACATAATCTTTCAATCAGTTTAATTGAAGTCTGGAGCTGGCATGTCAGTTAACTGCTAGTAGTCTGTTGTTATTTATGTATTATTGTCATTTTGTTTATTTTCTTTGGTTACATCTTCTGACATCAGACTCGGACTTCTCTTGAACTGAATTTTAATGTGCGTATTGTTATGCGTTTACTTTTCTACATTGGCTAGAGGTATAGGGGGAGGGTTGAGATCTCATAAACATGTTTAACCCCGCCGCATTTTTGCGCCTGTCCCAAGTCAGGAGCCTCTAGCCTTTGTTAGTCTTGTATTATTTTTAATTTTAGTTTCTTGTGTACAATTTGGAGTTTAGTATGGCGTTCATTATCACTGAACTAGTATATACATTTGTTTAGGGGCCAGCTGAAGCTCGCCTCCGGGTGCGGGAATTTCTCGCTGCATTGAAGACCTGTTGGTGGCCTTCTGCTGTTGTCTGTTCTGTGGTCGGGTTGTTGTCTCTTTGACACATTCCCCATTTCCATTCTCAATTTTATATTCAAAATTACTCTAAATATCAGCACAACAATGTTAAATCTGCAAATTTGCGGAAGGAAATTTGTGTTCTTCCCTATATATATATTCTATATTTATTATGTTTATATAATATCAAACGTAACATCAAAATCAATACACAAACGATTTGATAAAACAAAAATACCAAACAAATACGGTATCGTTATTCCGAAGCACTTTCCTATATTTACCTTACACTTTTACAAAAAGATTGAAAATGTATGATGTGAATTTATTATAGAGTATTGATTAAAGTTATGTAAATAACAATGTATGGTGTGTTGCAGATGAATATACTGACACGTTGCTTGATTTTAATGGTAGCTGTAGTGGCTGTTCAGTCTCGGATTCCAGGAATAAGTAATTGTATATAATTCAATATGTGAAGTGATATATATTTATAAAATCTTTTAACTAACTACATTTTTCTCCAACCGGTTTCATAAATTTTGTGAAAATCATAGATGATAATGAATCATCCCATTAAATTAGTTTTTACAAGACTTTATATGTGTACGATATTAAGCACAAAAAGGCACGCCCAATCTTTCCTGAATTTGATATTTCATGTGGGCAAATAAAACCGAGCTACATCTGATTATGAAAGAGCCTAATTCATAAGCTTTTGAGATCTTTTGATAAATTTGATACATATATAATAACTAGAAGTGTCGGAACGACACGAATGGCCCCGCTTGACGTTTTCAAAGTCCAAAACCTGTTGTTTTGGCAAAAATCATTGGAGCGAAACCAAACGTAAACTCGATCTGTAACTCATCTTAGCAAACTCACATACTAAAAATCCGCTCAATATTTGAAGGCGTTTAGAAAAAAAGTCCGTATAACTGTTCGTTGCAGAATGACGGAATGACGGAATGACGGATAAGGGTAAAACTATATGGCCCCGAAAACCATGTTAACAGAGTCTGTATAGTGTGAACATGCACGAGCGTAACGGATTAAGTGAGCTATGTAAACCCCATACGATGGTACTGAGAAATGGTAAGTTGACAATAGGAAAGTTGAAATCATCATGTTTGTCAAATATTCTGGTTTGAGGTCGTCCAAATTTTATAAATAATTTGAAAATGACTAAGATGTGACTTAAATTCAATGGAAATCTGTCCTACCTTTCACAAATGAAACCTTTGAAATCTTAAATGATGAGGACTTTAAATAAATATACATTTGATTTTAGTTAATGCACTGAATTATACGTTATTGTTCAGAATTTTACAAACAAAGATCATTTTTATCATTTTTGGTATTTGTACATGTTTTTCACTAGTAAATGGCTGTACAGGTTGCAGCGTAAAAGGGGTATGTTATTTTCCCAATCAAGAGTGGAAACAAGGTTGTTGGACAAAGAAATGTTCCGTTTATTCCAATGGTTACGTACAAGGATGGAAAACACTAATTGTAAAAACACGTACGTATACATTTTTGAGAATCGTTAAGATGACAGGATAAACAGATTGTGATTATTGTTATACATGTATTTAATTTCAAAATATATATTTCGTTGAAAATTTGCATTCTTTCTTATTGCATTATTGGTGTTTTCTCAAATTCTGTTCAATCCATGTTTTGAAACTATCGAAAATATTCTTTATTGTTCTACAATGTAGTACTAAAAATGGGATTACAATATGTTATTTTTAATACATGTAGTAGTCTCAGCGTTAAAGAAATGCACAGATTTCTATTTTTGTCAGTGTAACAATCAGTCGATATATAATAAAATTAAACGAGGAAACCAAGTTTCTAATGTGGTACACAAGAATAAATTGGGTACAAAAGAATAAGTGGTAAATAAAATATATATGTAACACTTAATACAAAGTAAAAATGTGAATTATTTCTTAAGAGTATGATGCGTAGTAATATCCTTGAATATCAAAGGCATATTGAAAAAAAACTCGAATTGCCCATTGTAAGGATCGTTCATATGATAATTGTATGTTTTCTCTTGTAGAGTGTCCGGATAATTATGGTAGATGTATAGATCCCGGTCAAAAGAATTCTGGAGGGTGTACCTGTACTGTTTCTGGAATACTTTGGTCATACAGATGTAAAGGAAAATAAATGTCTTTAAAAACTAGGACTTATATTCTTTAAAATTTACGCACAAAAGCTGTTGAAAGACGTAATAAGTAACCGAACTTTTTGTCTTTTCTGTCTTTTTACAGGTTTTATGTAATACACTTAAAAACAACAAAATAGTTTTTTTTTATGTTTCTTACATTTAAACAACGTTTAATTTTCAGTTTCTTTTTTCCATAGAAGTAACCCATTAGTTTTTACATATCAATAACTGCAGGTAATCATAAAGAAATTAATTTCAAACAGCTTTCGCGTTGTTTGTGTTTCAAACTTGTATCTGTGCTTAAAGGGGCATTAGCTACGCGATATGAAAGACAACAACATTTTTTTTTTCTCGATCAATGAAGAAAATTAAATAGTGAAATAATAGTTCGGGTTTAGCAGCCAGTTTGATTCATTTTTGTTAAATTAAGCTTAGAAACATCGCTGATGAATTATTCACTTGCAGTTGAATAATTCGACCTCTGGAATCCGTATTCATGTGACCTTCAATTTAACCCCTTAGCTGGAGATGGGTTACGAATATATTCAGCTATCAAAATGAAAAGAAAGTCAACATTGAAAGTGAAATAAGATGAACCATTTGGGTGACTTAATATTCGATCCACAAAAAAAATCATTCTTATACTGGCAAAAACGATGATAAACATACTTTATAACATACAATTTGAAATCCAACAGACCTAGAAAATCCAATTGCACGTGGTCTATATCTATTTATATGTATATTATGTTTATGTTTATATTGGGTAATAAGACCGTTGGCAGTCCTCGGAGATCATCTCGTTATTAGATGACGTCTACACAAAAAAACACAAAATGCTGATACATATTATCGATTCCATGCATTGTTAATTGTTTATTCTAGCCTTTTTGTAATTTGGATATATGTTTTAGTATGTTTTAATTCAAATATGACCATTTGAGTCAAATTGGTGAACATGAATTTGACAGCTTAAAACTTAGTCAATAAAAAATTCAAAAACAATAAAAACAAATCAAATAAAACCAAGAAAACAACACAAAACAAACAGCAACACAATCACTAATCGCTTTGTTAAGCTAATACGACCAAAGCCAGAGGTTTATGCTGTAATGCGAGTTCTCAAACCTCACCTAATCTAGACTAGTGGTGTAACTATATAACATAAGAACAAATGAAAAATTAGTTGAAAACGGCTCAACTCAACACATCGACGTAATCGCAGTTACTGGAAGCTATATCAAAGACAATTGATAAATAATTCATGTTTCCTATAATAATAGTACACATCTAATGGACTTAGTGTAAAGACGTCATCATAGTCTGAGAAAAAACATGACCTAGTGCGATCCCAAAATATAGATAGATTTTAGTACGGTTCAAAACAATATTTAATGACTTTATGAACAGTGTTTAATTAATTACCTTTAAGAATAAGTTTACATAAAGGATCGATATCTTCCATGATCATAACTCAATTTACGGGCTCTATAAACAACATCAAACAGATAATTGTACTTCATGAACAATTTTATTTAGACTTTACTTATTAAAATCTATAATATATATTTATGATTAAAATTAAATAAGATCCTTTTATGTTTAAATGTGAATATACATATAGAATTCACCACTGCAACACGTGTGTTACGATATTTCTCCACTCGAGACAGTTAAATTTTAATATTTAAAGCGCGAGGCTTGCCGAGCTTTTTAAATAATTAAAATTTAACTTTTGAGAGTGGAGAAATATCGTAATACATGAGTTATAGTGATGGAATCTGTTTCTTTAATGATTTTTATTCTTCCTTTTCAAAGATTTGCAGAAAGTTGTGTTCTTTATATGTGACGTCATCAGGCATGGTCGCCTTTTTTCATGACGTCACAATAGGAAATTCAGAAGAAACCAAGAAAATTTGACGTCATAATAAAATTTTGACCAATAATTTGCCGAGAACAGATATTTTGCCGAGAACAGATATTTCACTAGTGAGGAGAAATATTTTTCTCACACCGATCAAGAAATTTGAAAATAGCGCAAAAATTAGAGAAAAATTAATCCCCACTCGAAGATACCTGTATTAATGACAAAGAACGACATAAAAGGAGGGTTTACAAATGTCGAAAAAATTTTCCAGGTTAAATTATCATTTCACTTCTATCTGCATAATGTACTGTCTTCTGCTCTAAAAAAGCACAAATGTTTAAACTCAGTCAATACTTGTCCAATATCATTGCATAGAAGTTTTTATTATTTCTATTTATAGTTGTGTTTCTCATCTGGAAAAGAATTTGGGATTTTGAACCATATTGAAGACACAAATTCTGATTTTTCCAATTTATTCTTGTGCGATCTTCTGTATAATTTTCTAAATAAATCTACTCTTGTGCAATCCTCTTTGGTATGATTTTCTGAATAAATCTCTGCATTTCAGGTTGTTTCAGCACTTTAGGACTCTGACCTATATAATTTATCAATTCTCAATTCAATTTCCAAGTATAAATTCTCCCTATAAAAATAAGGAGATTTGATATGATTTTCAATGAAACAACTATCCACCAAAGTTCATATGTAAGCAATTATAGGCAACTGTATAGCCTTCCATAATGAGAAAACCCATACCGTATAGTCGGCTATAATAAATATGAAACAATTCAATTAAGAAAACTAACGGCCTAATTTATAACAATACAATTTACGAAAATCAAATATGACAGACATGACCCTACGACAACCACTGAACTACAGGTTCCTGACTTAGGACAAGCACATAAAGAATGTCGCGGGGTTAAACATGTTTGTGAGCGCTCAACCCTCTCCCTAACCTGGGACAATGGTGTTACAGCACAACACAGCACAACATAAGAACAAACCATAAAAAAAATCAGTTGAGAAGGTTTTAACTCATCAGATCGATACAAAACAGAAAAACATCTTACAAGAACTTAGACCGGACGTGGCAGAGTATTTATACATTCCTAAGAACAAAATGATGTACATTCACTGTTCTAAAATCTGTTGATACCATTACTTTGGCATTGCACAATTTAATGTTTTACTCTGACTGTTAACGACCTTTTTTGCACTAAATCCATTCGATTTGGCCGATGCAGAAACAGTACCTTTGACTGCCAAGGATCGGCCCAAAGCCGATGTTGTTTTCCGCTGTGACGTTGTTCCTTGACGTCATACAGAATTTGCAGCGCCCAGCGAAGCCGGCGTGGAAAGAAAATCAGCCGTTGTTCAGAGTTCTGCTACCGGGCTCATTGACTTTTCTTTCGATGAAGCCCCATCATGATCCAGCCATCCTTATTTTTACATTATTACCCAGAAGTGCATTGTCATTTGATTACATTCACATATTTCTTTCTATTGATTTTTCCAAATAAACGGATATGTTTAAAAGTCATCCCAGCTCCAATATCTTCATTGTATAAATGCGTCTTTATCATACTCCGGGTGCCTTCGGCTGTTATCTGCTCTTTGGTCGGGTTGTTGTCTCTTTGACATTTTCCCCGTTTCCTTTCTCAATTTTATGATATAGGAATAAAACAAAACTTTCTTTTATTTTGTTGATGTGCATATGGACCAATGATGGACTTAAAGAGCATAAATCATTTATCATTCTAATATGACGTCCTTGTTACGCCTTGGAAACAAAGCCGTGTTCTAATTAGCACAAAATATGTTTGACACCTGCGCACAAATTTACTGTTTATATTTTCGTTATTTTCATTGTTATTCTAATAAAGTATATATATTTTAGCAGCTTACATAAACTTTTAGTATGTATTGCTTATCAAACAACACATATTTACCCTGCTTTTAGTTTTTAAAGTAATTAAATATGAAAATGTAATGTACAGACTCCATTGGGAGGAAACGAGAACAGCCAAACATTTTTAAGGTATTGTTGTGCGCTTCGACCTATAAAAATACTGTATTTGCCCTATTAGAATCGACATAAAATATAGACAAATATAATGACTACCCATGTTAAAATGAGCAAAGAGCATGACATGAAGGAATTATTTTTTAAGTTATATTTTTTTATTGCATTTATCCCTCTATAAAGTTTTTATAATCGTCTTCGACTTTTTACTTCGGTTTTAAGCGCGGAAACCAAAACCAGGTCGGAAGGACGGGTGGTCAAAGGTAACACTTAAGAGTCACTTAATGCCGCCTCCGGTGGGTGGGGGCATAAATAGAAACAATTATGATTCCGGCGTATCGAGTACCAACACGTTAATTTCTGAATTCTGTGTACCATTCCTTTGAGTACAGAATACTCTTTTTTTCATGTACCTGGAATATCACGTGCAAAAAGGGTGAATCCCTAATACACACAACAACAAAAAAAAACGCGCCGATTTTAAAAATGTACCTTTGACTGCCAGGCATCGGCTTTGGCCGATGTGCAGCACAAATGACGTAATCTTGACGTCATAGACTCTGAGCAGCGCTGAAGGAAACATGGCTGCAATTGAACCTAATCCATAGTTCAGTGTTCTCCCACCAGAGCCAATGAATGACCCACCGTTTAATAGAGCACCAAATGGACCCAATAATATGCCGTCCAGCGATGCCGCGCCAATAGCTTAATTTTATTTGCTGTTTTCTATTGACCTTATCAAAGAGTTTGTCAAAAAAACAAACAGGTTGGTAAAATAATCTTTTCTGAGTTAGTTTCTAGTTTCTAGACGTATCTTTCATAGCCATATTGCAATTTTTTACCATCAATATAGAACCAACGCGCCGTTGAAATGTTAATGACACAGTCAATAAAATAATCAACAAAGTCATACAATTTAAGTCTTTGTGATTACAAGTTCTTTCATTTTATGACATTGTTCTTTCTAAAACATAATTTAGAAATTTTTTTAACACTTTTATATCCACCTGCTGAAATGGTATGTGTAGACCGGTCAAGATAATAGGAAGACAGCCTAACACGACTGTTTGTTCGTTCAGCTCAATAAAGAGTAATGAACATTATGTTTTTCTGTGGTTGCGTTGCAGCTTCCTCAGATACAGGGGAAGCGCCCCAATGACAGGATATAAAATATCACAAAAGCACGTGTAACTCAAAAGAAACGGTTATTCGGGCAGTATACGAAAACAAAACATTAAAAAGAAAGGATATAAGTTACTGGCACGAAGACATCAACATATCACCAAATACAAAAACAAATGAAGAAAATAAGAATAACCCCACTTAATCACCACCACCAAAAAATATACATTTTCAAAGTAATATGGTCGTTCCCTTAAAAAAATAGATATTTACATAAAAGATTCTACGACTTTATATAATAAAATGTATATGATTAATTTTGATTTTTTTTTGTAGATATGCAAAGAATCTTTGTAATGAAACCATTCGCCAAACCAGTCGATTTTCGAGAAAAATGCAGTGGCAGAAGGAGGGTAAACTGACCATACCTGAGTTTAAGGGATTCCTTGCCGTTTTTTATAACATGGGCTTAATTAGGAAAGTATCATTTGAAGAATATTAGAATAAGCACAGTCCATCTCAGTCTACACCCTGGTTCCTTAAAATTTTTGCACCTGGTGGACACCAAAAAAACTCCCTAAGCGTAATGATCCAGCTTACAAACCATCTCAAAGGTTCAAACCGTTACTTGATTTCGTTAACAGGAAATTTTTACGGTATTAAAATCCCCGCAGAGAACTTTCTGTAGATGAATCCCTTGTTGGTACAAAAGGAAAGACAAGTATGTTACAGTATATACCAAGTAAACGTTCAAGGTTTGGCGTTAAATTCTGGATGTTGGTCGAGTCCGTCACCGGGTATGTTTTACAGATGGATGTATATCACGGGAAACGTTTCGATCCCACTCCTGCTGGAACATTACAAGGAACAAATGTAGTAATAAATTTAATGAAGAATTCGCATCTTCTTGGGAAAGGCTTTCATGTTTTAGCCGAAAGTTTTTTTGCTTCACTTAATTTAGCTAACAAATTATTGAGAGAGCGTACGTATCTCACAGGTACAATGAGAACTAATAGACCTATGCCACAGATGATAAAAAATGCACGTCCGCAGGCAGGGAATGCTGTTTACGCTAGACAAAGACAAATCATGCTTTGCCGTTTCCGCGACCACAACAGAAAAAACCCGTCACATTGGTGTCTACTTACTACGATACTATTGATACACTAAACGGTAAACCTAGGATCATAGGCGCGTATAATACATTTATGGGCGGTGTCGACCTTAGCGACCAATTGATTGGCGCATATAATGATCACAGGAAATGCAGTAAAGTATGGGAAAAAATTACATATCACATATTTCACCGCATTATGTTAAACGCGTATATTCTATACAGTCATAACACCTCATTACCGGTTATGTCCCGACTTCAGTTCAACCAATCTGTAATAGAAAGTTTAGTGTCCGCTCATTTGACACACAGACATGGTAACGTGAATCGGCAAGCAAGAGTGAAAAAACTTGACGGTCGAAAAGAACGAGATTGTGTCGTTTGTTCCGACAGAAAGCGAAATATAAGAAAAAGATCAAGAACCTCTTGTGTGAACTGTACCAGAGGACTACATGCAGCTTGCTTTCAGAGGCACGAATGTTAATCAGAAATACATTGTTAATATTGTATTATATAATTACATTTGTCTGGTGTCTTTTATTGTCCAAAGTGCCTCAGTATGTGTTACACATTTACGAGAGATTTTAAACATTTACACAAATTAAAAATGTACTTTCTTTCACAATTCGCATTATATTTCGGCGGCAGATATGTTTTAATATTTATAAATTCACCACGAAAAAACATTTTTGTTTTAATGTCCTTTCAGTCAGGATTCTACTTCGTCAAAATTATCTCCCCATTACGCCACCTAATTTTTATAATCGTAAAAATGGAAGCCATTGTAGTGATGACGCGCTGTCAATTTAGCCCTTGAAAACCGATAGATTTATCCACATAGTATCAATACGATCCTTATATGCCAGTTGTATTTTAAAAGACAAACTAGCTTTTGAGCATCATTTAATGTACTTTTATGCATTTGTTCAACTTTAAAAAAATTATTGTCTGATCGGTTGTCAAGGGGAATTTTCGAAAGTTCAAAAATATTTAAAAAAATTCTAATTGAGTATTTCGTGAAACGGCAGACTAAAAATATTCAGAGGTTGAAGAATGATTACCGTAGATAACACACACAAAAACTGATTTTTTTTGAAGTTATGCATTTTTAAGACTCAACAGAAAAGTTTGTCGTCAAGTACTTTTAGTAAAAATTTGTTATTCGAACACACCTACTCTGTTTTTATGACTCATTAGAAAGGTATTTCACTTGACCCATATATTTCACCTTTTAGTAAAGTAAATTTTTTATATTATTTTTTCAACCTACAGCCTAAATATATAAATTTGAGAGCGATAAATCAACAAAGCAGACAGCTGTGTGGTGTCATCAAAACGAGCAATCCTATGCAGGTACCATGCACAATAGCGTGACGTTATCAATTGTTGTAAAGGTTGCCATGGCGCTGTTTGAAAACGTACGACGCCGGGCCGATTCTTGGCAGTCCAAGGTAAAGCGTTTTCCAATATATTGGCAGTCAAAGGGTTAAAAACAAATTAGCACAATAGAGAGGGATAGAGAGAGAGAGAGAGAGAGAGAGAGAGAGAGAGAGAGAGAGAGAGAGAGAGAGAGAGAGAGAGAGAGAGAGATCAGTTTCTTTATTCCCACTCTGCGTCATTCTTTGCAGTACAGGTCGATAAGAAGTTTTATCCCCGGCTTAGTATATTTCTAGGATTTTGATTGGTTAACGCACGTCGTTACAAAACCCATAGCCCCTGGGTGTTGCTAACCCATATACCCGGACGTTGCTACCCATTACAACGGGGAACATCACGCGCGTTTTCCTTAGTTCCATGGTTGTTCCTTGTGAAATATCAAATTCTGTAGATTATCCATGATGTCTGTAATTAAATATTTAATCAACTGACGATTTTATCTTATTATGTCGATCATTTGCACTCATTTTAGTAAATGCATCACTTGGCTGCCACATTGTCAATGAATGGGACTACTGACCTAGCTATGCAAATGACCCACGTTGACGTCACACCGTCTATGATGTAACTCTCACAACATTGAGCGCCAAATTCGCCCCATTCCCGTTTCTCTGTCTCTGGATTAAAAACGTCTTATATTTGACTACCTGTAGGGTTCTACCAAAGGTAGTACCCTACACCCCGTTAAAAATATGTCAAATTCCCAAATTTCAATAAAAGATTTTTAAAAAATGAAAAAAACGTTGCTTTCACGTTACATTTTGTGGTTGAATTTCTCTAAAAATCGCAAGATTTGGACTAAGACCGGGGATAAATTCGTTATCTACGTTCATATCCGTAGATATGGATATTTTAACACCCTTCAGTACCCTAAAAAAATGTATTCGCTGTGCATTAATTATATAGGTTTGGGCTGTTTTCTGCTCTTTGATCGGGTTGTTGTCTCTTTGACACGTTCTCCATTTCCATTCTCAATTTTATTGAACTAAGTATGTTTTTCTTGTTAGAGAAACGAAATCATACAGCGATAATGAAGCAGATTACTTTGAATACAACCTAAAAAATAACAAACTTTCTTATAACGTGTATATTACATAAATTTGGATTAATTTACAGCTTATTTTTTCTACTTTACAAAAACGTAGGTTTCAATTTCAGGCAATATTAATCTAAGATTGACGTGGCTATCATTTTAGATCCCTTTTGATTAAAGAGTTATCGTGTATAACACATCTTTGATATTCCCGGTGTTTGGTTCTTGGTGACGGCTGTTCCATAAAGGAATTTCAAAAACAATTAAACTGACAGGTTTAACTTTGATTTGAACAGAAAAGGAAAAATAATGAAGCACAAGAACTTATAGATCTGAAGCAAAACTTCAAATCCACGAAAGATGTCAAGTAAATTGAAAAAAAGAATCATTGAAAAATAAGGATCAAAACAAAAGAAATATGCATTCTGAGCTGTTATTAAATATTGTTGTGGCCTCGAAGTGCGTTATTGAGTGCAATCAATGTTTATTTAAGCAAACATATGCCAACTTAAGGGGTGGGGATGCAAACTAGGATTTTGAATTAATACGTAAAATGCACGTTACGACTACTTAACACTCACCAGTGGTGCTCAAAAACAGTTGGAAGGCTTAAACAATTATGAAATTGAACAGCGTGAAAACCAAAAATTCCAAAAAGTTGTACAAATTTATCTGTCTAACCCCATATTTGTTTCGGTAGAAAAAAAACTTGGGTGTTTAATTGATTTTTTAAACATCTTATTAACAGTCAATGTTTTTCTATGTTGTGATGTTACACTATTGTTTCAGATAAGGGTGAATGTTTGGTACCATTAAAACGTTTAATCCCGCTGCAACTGTTTGCACCTGTCCTAAGTCAAGAATCTGATGTTCAGTAGTTGTCGTTTGTTGATGTGGTTCATAAGTGGTTCTCGTTTCTCGTTTTTTATATAGATTACACCGTTGGTTTTCCCGTTTGAATGGTTCTACACTAGTAATTTTTGGGGCCCTTTATAGCTTGCTGTTCGGTGTGAGCCAAGGCTCCGTGTTGAAGACCGTACTTTGACCTATAATGGTTTACTTTTATAAATTTTGATTTGGATGGAGGGTTGTCTCATTGGCACTCATACCACATCTTCTTATATCCAATTAAAAGAAAAGTGATTGTTTCAATGATGTTTTTTTCTATATCAGCAGAGGAGAACTGAATACTAGTACTAGACAAATGATCATACCCTAAGGGACAAAGCGGTCACAGGCAATGGCAGCGACCACATGGTTATAAAAACTCATCAGACATATCAAGCTAAAAATAGCACCGTAGGAGACTACTTAATGATCAAGTAATTGTAATAGTGTTTTGTTTGTCAGATCAATGCATGTGCATTGTAGTTGTGAAAGTATAGACATTATACAAAAAAGATAGACACACCAATAGATATTTTTGGGTTCATGTACATGTAGGTTTCCAAGCTAAGGCTATGCATGTAGTGAAAAGAAATTATTTTATGACGAGGAAGAATAACATTGAGAGTGGAAATGGGGAATGTGTCAAAGAGACAACAACCCGACCATGTTTTTGTTGGTTACAGATAGATTTTGTTACAATGATAGGCCAACTCGTTACAGCTAACTGGTTTTCTAGAGTATAATAGGTCTAAATGTGATAAGGTGATTTTCCAATTTTCAAATAAATTTTCATAGAATAATTCCTATATTCCGAGTAAGAGAGTGTAATGTATTCACTCTAAATTCCATGTCGGTAGTACCCGTTCAATCATCTTTAATTATCCAGTTCTCTAATGTGCGATGCATGCTGTGTTTTAATTATCATGTTAAATCAAGGCAAAGGAACCCAAAAAGAACAGTCAATCAGCGCTATGCACAAATCAGAACGGATACTTACAATGCTAACAGTTTTAAAAAAAAAACGTGTTGCGTTTGATCTTATTTGATATTGTGTTGTATTTTATGATTCTTAATTTTGCTTAATCTAAAAATTTTTGTATAGTGTTTTAGGAACTGTTGTAAGTCTTTTCGTGTTTTTTTTCTCTCTAGGTCTTGATGTTGTTTTCTGCGACATTCTTGTGCCATTGATATCTTCTGACTGCAATATAATACAATACTTTAATATTGTATTTACAGTGATAATTATAACTGTTTAATCATACCATTTTCACGGATTTAATATTTACTATAGTCAGCAATGTTCACCCAAGAGACATAAACATATCAAGTAAAATACATCGTTTTCCAAGATTTTATGTACCTAGATTATTATAAGTAATCTCCACGTTATGCATTTTATTATATCGGGTGAGGCGAAGCCAAACCCGATATGAATTTTATTGACCCGTTAAATTTCGTATTAGGACAATTACACACTGTGTAACGAATTCATGATCCTGATTTTGTTATCACACCATTTACTGTTTTTTTTTAATAGTATTAAAATAGTATTTAAAATATTAATTATTCGGACAATATCAACCAAATGTATTTACATATTTAATCTAAAACTGTGAGAAAAGAAAAATATTAGGACTTATTTTTTTTTATTAAGTCAATTGTATAAGGGAGATAATTCGGATTGACTTAATAAAAAATTGCACTGAAATTTATTAGGACAATATCAGCCAATCAAATTGCGAGAAATTACTGTAAATCAGGATAATTACATTTGTATTGGATAATCATGTAATTTTTAACTAATCAATGACTGCGATGTATTGTTAGTTGTTATAACCACTCATCACAGGAGCTAAGATGTCAACGGTAAAATTGTGCTCTTGGTTGTGATAACATCACATATAAATACAACACACAATCAAGCCTATGTTTGAACAAATCAATCGTGCAGATAGTTTCTTGTCAATTTTTCATGTTCGGCTGCATGAAAGATGAATCAATTATAAGTAATAGTACTTCTTTTAAAATTTTTAAAATTAGATGATTATTTTTAAAACAGCAATTTAACTGCTGGAAGATGTGTTTGCTGTTCTTCATGTAAAAAATGTACCATATTCTCTTTTATTGTAATGTTACAATACAAGAAATATACACAGCTTTCGTAAAGTAGTTTCCATGTTGATGTACATGCATAAGGGAAACCTGTTTTAGTGTCGTGCTTAATGTTTGTTATTTTCGTCAAGTTTTTAGCACTTATATTGGAGAAATAAAAAGATAAAAAAGGAGATGTGGTATGATATTGCCAATGAGAAAATTATCAATTAGAAACTAAATGACATAGATTTAAGCAGATAGTTCACCGTACAGCCCTCAACAGTGAGAAAAAACTTATACCGTATATATATAGTTAGCTACAAAAGGCTCAAACACGACAAAGCACTTTATCACTGACTCCATATGGTATTGATATGCAAGTCAGTAGTTGACTTCTTTACAAAACGCTTTTGAGTTTATTTTAGAAATATTATCTATTCTAAAGCCTTATTTCTGAGAAATTATCTAACCTTATAGTCATAGGAATTTTCAATTGTCTATAACAAAATGGCTTTATGAATAATTTATGAGCTTGGAATAAACAGTTTAAATCAGTAGGTGCATGCTTTTCAGATTGAAAATGGAACATTTCCTAACATTTTAAAAAGATACACGTGGACATTTCCAATACAAGAAAGGGCCTTCATCAATACACCAAGTGATTCTGAATTAGAGTTATGTCCTTTTGCCGCCATTTTGGGGTGAAATGTGCACACATCTACCTTACTTTAACAAAATTCAACCTGTTTTTACCGACAGATAGGCTTTTGAAATGTTTTTTTTTGGTTTTTTTTTCGAGCTGGGTATAATTCATAGCTACGATCTATAAATGATCTTTAATCAAATTTACTTTAACCACATGTTTGAATTTGGTTATTCATGATCAAATAATTGGGAAATGGACACAAATGGGAAAATTACAGACCAGACGACTGTACTAGTATTTAAAGATCATAGACCATGAAAACATGTCGCTAGTGAGTTGAAACAACGACACGTAGTATCGGTTAATTAATTCGCAATTCAAATTTATTTGATCGATTTCAGTCGTTCTACAAACTTGATTGGGGCTGGTTTAGTTCAGGGATCACATACCTGCTGACGAAGTCCGCATAGTGTGAACATGCACGAGCGCAACGAATCAATTTGTAATGTAACCACCATACGACGAAGCAATGGTATGTTGCTGATTAGAAATTGGAAGTTGACAATTGGAAAATTGAAATCATTACGTATGTCATAGATACTAGATATTTGAAGTCGTCCATTTGTGTCAATATCGAGGACAAGACCATGATATGAAGCAGACCTCCAACTTTCGGTAGTATTCTTAATACCCATTGGTGGCCTTGGGCTGTTTTTTGCTCTTTGGTCGGGTTGTTGTCTCTTTGACACATTCCCCGTTTCCGTTCTTTATTTTATTAATATCAAGATCACTCGAATATGTAAGATGTAGACACTTATTGAAATGGGGGTTATTGAGTAGCAGGACATCCTCAATATATCCGAAGTTGAAATTGAAGAAATCTGCAAGATGCTTTCTTTTTTTTTGTTTGAGAAGGTTCAGTGTAAATTCTGCCTTATACGAGTACAAAAATAAATCAGCAAGTAGTTGTGCACAATTAGTATTATTGGAATACGGACCGTCTTCTGATATATCAATCCTCCAAACTCAACAAATGTGTTTTGAACTTTCATTATGAATTTCTACACAGACAAAATAGTTCGGTAACTTGATCTGGACATAAACTTAAGTGCATTAAAAAAATGATTTTATTGGAAGTATAAGACATAAATGTTAATTCAACGTTGTTAGTGGATGTGTAAACTCGGTTTATACTGCAATCAGCTATTTTACTATACAGATAAAGCTATACGTATAAACGTTAGCTTTATACGTCAATGACCTCAACTAACCTATTAGCCACGCCTACTTACCGGAACTACTGTATTTCATCAACAATGTCACGTCACAACCATGACAACGTGTAGTAACAATTGTCAAACTTTTGTAAATTTAAATTTGTTATGTCTTGAAATTCGTAATTTACATACCATGTTTATAAAATATTATTAAATTAGTTTATTTCTTTCTAATTCCTAAAAATTTCAATGTCTTATCGCCTGGACTTTATGAGTTACTACGCTCATAGGGAAATACCCAACAATGGTACCCTAAGAGGGAAATTCCTAACACTTTTTTTTAACAATAAATTTGTTACGTATTTTATTTTTTTTTTATGTTTTTTATCGATTTCAGTATAAAAACAATATACGTATAGTGTCTTGAAATATGAAATTTATTTGTATTCGGCACGAAACAGGGGGAAATGCTCGGTAAACCTCGCATTTCCCCCCGTTTCTTAGCCTCATACAAATAAATTTCATATTTCAAGACACTTTACGTATATTGTCTAAATATCACGAATAACTTAACAGTTAGTCCTTTGAGTAGAAATTTGGGAAGGCTTTTTTGTAGTTTTTACCGAACTGCTAAAAGTTTGAAGCACCTATGCAAATATGTACGACATAATTCCATTATGTATAACATTTTTTTAAGAGAGAGGCTATGAGGTTCATATTTTAAAAGGTAAATGTTAGTGTGAAATGACCACTATAATACGATAGACGCCTACTTTTAAACACATATTGGTCAATTATTAATATATATAATGTAGTGAAAATTTGTAAAATGGTAAATGAATATATGAAGTTATAAGGTCGTGTCAGAAGTCCGGTATATTAATATATTATTATCATTTATTTAAATGAAATGATTGACCAATAAGGTGAAAATTAACCTTTTATTAAGGCATTTCTGATTGAGAGTTATTAGTTCTTGGTTCGTGTAACAAAAGTAGATTAACTCAGGGTAACAACTTTAACATTCATTATTTATTAATATAATTTATATTTATGAAAATAGCCATGATACAACTTTTTTCTTTCTTTTTCAATGCAACTTCATTGAAAGTGGATGTTCCACAACAGTTCTTACACAGACGAAGTCCTTCTATTTTTGGTTTACGATTCAATAATTTCCTAAAAACCTATTTTCAGGTACACAAAAAAAACCCCAATTACAGTTTAAATCATAATAGTTAGCTTATGGAAGTCGAATTTGTTTCGGGTAGTCGCATAATGTTTTATTCCCTAACGTTTTGAGTACTTGTTTGGAATTAACTGTACCCCTTGATGCCTGTAGCTTAATGTAATCTGTAGATCATGACGTGTTGACTGATCTGACGTGATGTTTCTTCTTTGTCTTTTAATATGCAATGAAATTTTGAAATTTTAGTTAATAGCCCAAACATGATTTGATCCATATAATGTTTTCTTGCCAAGATGCCATATATTTTTAATTGGGGGAGGAGGGATAAGCGACATAATTTAAAAAATATATGCCCTTATTTTGATTTTGGCCATGCAAGTTTGTTGCAGATTACACATTGTGATGTGGTTTCAAAGAAAAATATTGTTGTAATAGTTATGACGATAGACGACGACTATGGACGTCTGTTGATGTAAAAGATTTTCAAAATCTTACCGATTATAGTAAAATATGTGAATCAGTTCCCTTTCTTAAAGAGTATACCAGAATCATCTAGAAGACCCATTGGTCGCCTTGGTCTGTTTTTTGCTCTTTGGTCGGTTTGTTGTCTCTTTGACACATTCCCCGTTTCCATTTTCAATTATATTTTTAAAGAAGACAAAAGGTAATTTTAAAAGACACAAATTGATAAAATTTAGTGATAACTTTAACTCTGTAAGTCTGACCTATTGAAAATTTTCAAATTTTTTTTTAAACAATGAGGATTGTAGAATTGTTTAAACTGTGTTGGAACCAAACTTTTATGCCTATAAGCTTATATTTAAGTAATGTTATTGTAACAGATTGTTTTTATGTAGATTAGTCATTCACTCAGAATTCACCTCTGGCATTCTGCAGCCTGTTTATGTCACACGGAAAAGGTTTACCTATAATGATTATGAACATTGAGAGAACTATTTCGGGGGTTCCATGTAGTAGTGAACATCAGATTGTATTTATAAGACTATATTGTTACATTTGTAAGTTGAATCATAGTCCCATATCATATCATTACATCTTTGACTTAAATAGATGATAAAATTTGTTTTACAAGAGATTTGACGAAAAATATATGTTACTTATATATCATATTACATAATATAATGTATAACAGTTTTTGGTGGTAATCGTGCTGCTAGAGTCTTTAGTTTCCTATGTAGAGTTTTTGGTGGGAATCGTGCTGCTAGAGTCTTTAGTTTTCTATGTAGAGTTTTTGGTGGGAATCGTGTTGCTAGAGTGATAGTTTCCTATGTAGAGTTTTTGGTGGGAATCGTGCTGCTAGAGTCTTTAGTTTCCTATGTAGAGTTTGTCGTGGGAATCGTACTGCTAGAGTCTTTAGTTTCCTATGTAGAGTTTGTCGTGGGAATCGTGCTGCTAGAGTCTTTAGTTTCCTATGTAGAGTTTGTCGTGGGAATCGTGCTGCTAGAGTCTTTAGTTTCCTATGTAGAGTTTTTGGTGGGAATCGGGCTGCTAGAGTTTTTAGTTTCATGAGTAGAGTTTTTGGTGGGGATCGTGCTGCTAGAGTCTTTAGTTTCCTAAGTAGAGTTTTTGGTGGGAATCGTGCTGCTAGAGTGATAGTTTCCTATGTAGAGTTTTTGGTGGGAATCGTGCTGCTAGAGTCTTTAGTTTCCTATGAAGAGTTTGTCGTGGGAATCGTGCTGCTAGAGTCTTTAGTTTCCTATGTAGAGTTTTTGGTGGGAATCGTGCTGCTAGAGTCTTTAGTTTCCTATGTAGAGTTTGTCGTGGGAATCGTGCTGCTAGAGTCTTTAGTTTCCTATGTAGAGTTTTTGGTGGGAATCGTGCTGCTAGAGTGAAAGTTTCCTATGTAGAGTTTTTGGTGGGAATCGTGCTGCTAGAGTCTTTAGTTTCCTATGTAGAGTTTGTCGTGGGAATCGTGCTGCTAGAGTCTTTAGTTGCCTATGTAGAGTTTTTGGTGGGAATCGTGCTGCTAGAGTTTTTAGTTTCCTAAGTAGAGTTTTTGGTGGGAATCGTGCTGCTAGAGTCTTAATTTCCTATGTAGAGTTTTTGGTGGGAATCGTGCTGCTAGATATAGTTTCCTATGTACAGTTTTTGGTGGGAATCGTGCTGCTAGAGTCTTTAGTTTCCTATGTAGAGTTTGTCGTGGGAATCGTGCTGCTAGAGTTTTTAGTTTCCTATGTAGAGTTTTTAGTGGGAATCGTGCTGCTAGAGTGATAGTTTCCTATGTAGAGTTTTTGGTGGGAATCGTGCTGCTAGAGTCTTTAGTTTCCTATGTAGAGTTTGTCGTGGGAATCGTGCTGCTAGAGTCTTTAGTTTCCTATGTAGAGTTTTTGGTGGGAATCGTGCTGCTAGAGTTTTTAGTTTCCTAAGTAGAGTTTTTGGTGGGAATCGTGCTGCTAGAGTCTTTAATGTCCTATGTAGAGTTTTTGGTGGGAATCGTGCTGCTAGAGTGATAGTTTCCTATGTAGATTTTTGGTGGGAATCGTGCTGCTAGAGTCTTTAGTTTCCTATGTAGAGTTTGTCGTGGGAATCGTGCTGCTAGAGTCTTTAGTTTCCTATGTAGAGTTTTTGGTGGGAATCGTGCTGCTAGAGTCTTTAGTTTCCTATGTAGAGTTTGTCGTGGGAATCGTGCTGTTAGTGTCTTTAGTTTCCTATGTAGAGTTTTTGGTGGGAATCGTGCTGCTAGAGTTTTTAGTTTCCTAAGTAGAGTTTTTGGTGGGAATCGTGCTGCTAGAGTATTTAATTTCCTATGTAGAGTTTTTGGTGGGAATCGTGCTGCTAGAGTGATAGTTTCCTATGTAGAGTTTGTCGTGGGAATCGTGCTGCTAGAGTCTTTAGTTGCCTATGTAGAGTTTTTGGTGGGAATCGTGCTGCTAGAGTTTTTAGTTTCCTAAGTAGAGTTTTTGGTGGGAATCGTGCTGCTAGAGTCTTAATTTCCTATGTAGAGTTTTTGGTGGGAATCGTGCTGCTAGATATAGTTTCCTATGTACAGTTTTTGGTGGGAATCGTGCTGCTAGAGTCTTTAGTTTCCTATGTAGAGTTTGTCGTGGGAATCGTGCTGCTAGAGTTTTTAGTTTCCTATGTAGAGTTTTTAGTGGGAATCGTGCTGCTAGAGTGATAGTTTCCTATGTAGAGTTTTTGGTGGGAATCGTGCTGCTAGAGTCTTTAGTTTCCTATGTAGAGTTTGTCGTGGGAATCGTGCTGCTAGAGTCTTTAGTTTCCTATGTAGAGTTTTTGGTGGGAATCGTGCTGCTAGAGTTTTTAGTTTCCTAAGTAGAGTTTTTGGTGGGAATCGTGCTGCTAGAGTCTTTAATGTCCTATGTAGAGTTTTTGGTGGGAATCGTGCTGCTAGAGTGATAGTTTCCTATGTAGATTTTTGGTGGGAATCGTGCTGCTAGAGTCTTTAGTTTCCTATGTAGAGTTTGTCGTGGGAATCGTGCTGCTAGAGTCTTTAGTTTCCTATGTAGAGTTTTTGGTGGGAATCGTGCTGCTAGAGTCTTTAGTTTCCTATGTAGAGTTTGTCGTGGGAATCGTGCTGTTAGTGTCTTTAGTTTCCTATGTAGAGTTTTTGGTGGGAATCGTGCTGCTAGAGTTTTTAGTTTCCTAAGTAGAGTTTTTGGTGGGAATCGTGCTGCTAGAGTATTTAATTTCCTATGTAGAGTTTTTGGTGGGAATCGTGCTGCTAGAGTGATAGTTTCCTATGTAGAGTTTTTGGTGGGAATCGTGCTGCTAGAGTCTTTAGTTTCCTATGTAGAGTTTGTCGTGGGAATCGTGCTGCTAGAGTCTTTAGTTTCCTATGTAGAGTTTTTGGTGGGAATCGTGCTGCTAGAGTCTTTAGTTTCCTATGAAGAGTTTTTGGTGGGAATCGTGCTGCTAGAGTTTTTAGTTTCCTAAGTAGAGTTTTTGGTGGGAATCGTGCTGCTAGAGTCTTTAGTTTCCTATGTAGAGTTTTTGTGGACTTGTTTGTCTATTCATCGTCTTCTGGTTTTTGTCATGGCGTTGCCAGTTTCTTTTCGATCTTTGAGTTTTGAATATCCCCTTGGTATCTTCCGCCTCTCTTTTATAATAAAATAACTACATTTTTTTATCGGTTTACAATAATTTTAATATTTAAACCCATTAAAAGTATGCAATGGAGGAAGTGTGGGATGTACGGGAATGCAAAATCAACTAAACCACAAAAAAAAAAAAACAAAAACAAAAAAACAAAAAAAACAAACGAAAGACTTCTAAAGCTTAGTACTATACTAGTTTTAAAAAAAAGCAAATTTCCCTACAATATGTCGAGCGTAATACCGTTTCATGTCTAGATACATGGTGAATACATTAACGAGGGTGTGGATGGGGTTTACATAATAGAGAATAATAGGCAAAATGTGCAAAATAAAGGGCAAAAAAAAAATACAGAATAGAGAAATGTAGGGCAAAATAATAAGTAATAGAGAATAATGGGGTGCTAAGATCTAAATAATAGAGAATAATGGCAAAAAAAAAATACAGAATAGAGAAAATGACCTAAAAAGTGAAAGAATACAGAAATGAAGGACCCCCATCCAGACCCTCATTAATGCTAGCCGGACAAATAGCCACTCTGTACATTTAATAGGGACTATGAAAGATGTACTGGACATTAAAGTCATGAAAGAAATCAAAAGCATATAGATATTATAGCTAAATATAACCACTGACAAGGTTCATGCCTTGTGACAGGCACATGAATATCTGACGAGGTCCAAAACATAGATCGGACACATGAATACCTGACGAGGTCCAATAGATCGGGCACATGAATACTTGACGGGGTTAATCATTGATATCCTTTCACAACACGTGTTTTCTGGATTAACCTTCATCGAGAACGCTCGATACCAAAAGTTTGGAAAGCCAATAATAATAGTTATGATAAAGCGTTGGAAAAGAAACTGAATGTACTAGATAATACCGCATCAAACAATGTTCGAGGTCAATTAAAGTTAGCTCGAATATATAAAACTCGCCTTCTTACACTATAATATTGACGGCTATACTTCCGAAATTGATTTAAATTATTGTGAAATAAGTTACCAGAACAAAAAAGAAATTCTAAGTCTTTAAGTATTTTTAAAAGTCGTATAAAAAAAAACTAAAATATCAACTGTCCAGATTTTTACGACACTGGTACAAAAATGGGTCAAATATTGCATGCCAGGTTAAGGATGAATAGTAGTTCCTTGAATGAACATTTGTTCAGACGAAATCTAGTTTTAAAGCAAAATTCCTTGTACGCGTTGTTTGCTTTTCAGTTCCAATTCCAAAGTTCTGAGCTACCGGGCTTGTGAAAGCCACGTGTACTAGTCAACCGTAACCCGTATGAACGCAGTTCCCTTGGCACTGGTTAAAATAACAGTAAACTGTACAAATATTGATACATCATTTCGAACAATGAATGTCGCTTTGAAGGGATGCTCGAGGCCAAATGGAAATCAAATGTTGAACAGCTTGGAGAACCGACAAAAAACCGAAATGTAGAACCATTATGATACATGAATGAAGAACCGAGGTCTGGAAAGATACTTCAGAATTCCAAAATGAATTTCTACATTATACGGGGATTTGTTTTAAAAATAATTTATCCTTTTTCATGTCAGAACCAAAATACGACCAAAATGTCGTTGGGTAACTGGAGTCGGTTTCACAAAAATACTTACGACTAAGATCGATCGTAAGTATACTGAATTGTTAATGACTTACGATCAATCTCAGTCGTAAGTTTTTTTGTGAAACCGACTCCTGTATCCTTGATGCTTTCCCCACATTCCCTATACCTTTTGGTATATAGTTAATATGACTATCGAGTCTTTAGCTCATTTTCTATTGAATTATAAAAATTTGACGCATTGCGTAATGAAATTATTTTCTCAATTAAATATCCAGTCATTCTGAACACAAACCTACTTCTATTTGGCTAACAAGCCCTAATTTAGACCAGAACAAGGATGTTTTTGAAAAAAAGTACAAAAATTCTTACTAAAGTGCAAGAGATTTACAAGTTAAAATGTTATTCACTATTTTGAAAGTTGCATCTCATCTTGACATTTGTGTAGTATTTAAGTGTATTTTTTTTGTTTTTTTTCCTTTGTTGTATTTTTTTTTTAATTTTCATTATTTTCAAAATATATAATCCCCCCCCCCCCCCCCCCACCCTCCTTTCTTTGTTATGTAATTACTTACTTATTCTTGTTTCATATCATTGTAACATTGCATGCTATTTTTTTTATGAAATCGTTAATTGGAGTTGGTATTTCAAGGAAACGGATTAATATAAGCTATGTACAGCTTATTTCTGAATCCTATTATTATCATAATAGTTTATTTTTGTATGATGATATGTTTGTAATGATGACAAATAAATATGTTTAAACTAAAAGATTTCATACAAAAGAGTCAAATCAGTGCTTGAGACACGATATATTTCCATGATAAATCTCTTTATTCGGAATTAGATATAGTAAATTGCCTGTCCCCCTATTTCTATTAAAATGAAGTAGAAAGTACATTAATTAAAATCTGAGACGTCACTGAAGTCACAAGCACATCGAAAAAAAAATGTCCACTTATTAAAATAATAGGAAGGACCCAGTAATAACAATAAAGGAAGAAATCTACAATAAAATGGGCATTTACAACTAAGCATCGTTTTGTTTTATCGTCATTTCTATGATTCTATATTTATCCTAATGTAAATGATGATGAACATAACCGATTTCCATGAATCATGTTTTGCTTTGTGTGACTGTAGGGTATATTAGTCAGATGTATTTGCAGCATATTTATTTGAAAACCCCCACTAGTTGATATATCATATGTAGATACTAATTTTGCCGTGTGCATATGTTTTATTAATGGCTGCTTAACATCCAACGGCATGACCATTATAACATGTATATTCCTAACAACAACATGAAAATAAAAATGATAAGAATTCCTGCAATTTATATTTGCAGACAATGTTCAACTTCCTTCAAAATAATGATAGTCGACAAATTTATCTACCTCTGATTATTATTCAAGCCTAAAATCGTTGACATAACTTTTCCGCAGATTATCATTTTGATTAACAAAGTAACAACATATAAATGATAACAATTCAAAGTATTAAAATAAAAAAAGACTTGCTTTATTAGTTTGAATAATTAACAAAATTATTTTGTTATTCTTTTAACAATAAAATTTCATGGGAAACACACATATAAATGTATAATCGTCTTTACCCTTAATGATGGATTGGATGGTAACGGTATTACTAATTAATACATATAAATATATCCTTGTGGTCATTCGCAAACGTTGCAAATTGAAAAATTGACATCTGAAAGGTCACTTTACCGTCACATCTGTTAATTACGAGAAATACATGTATAAAACCAGACACGATTCAGAGTATCTCATTTTCATTGGTACATTAACGTCAGGTCATCAAGGTAAAGGTACACCATCTATTTTTTTTTAATCTTTCTTTCATTTTATTACTTTTTAATTTTTTTTTTTATTTAATTCTTAATTGACGTTTGTAGTAAAGACAGACTGTATGATTTTTATTTATGTGTATCGTTTCTTGCGCAAACATGTAGCTACAAGGTCACTGGAAGTTTCTTTTTTTTTTTGGCATGTGAACGGTATTTGGGTTTTGTTTCAAAGTTACTTCAGGTTGCTCGATAATTATGACTTAAAAATAACGTGAAATGAGGTTAATTATGTTTACTGAAGTGCATGCAAAGTTTTTTTAGTTGTAAATGTCGACCTTTATCTGAAATAGACATTTGAACCTTCACGTTGAAACAAGCATATTCCAGTGTATCAAAAACTATTGATTTTGAAAGCTTTAAAGATATTTGAAATATCAATGTATGAAGAAAAATATGTTTATTATGTTGCAGATGAAAACATTATCATATGGCTTGATTATACTAGCAGTTATCGTGATTGTTCAGTCTCAGATTCCCGGAATAAGTAAATATATTGTATTATATACATAACATATATATAGTTTTTTCATTAGTAAAGTGCAAGTCTTTTCTAGTGTTTAAAACGGTTCTGATGCCCAAATTTCTTAATAAAATTGGTGAAGTGTCTTGTGCTCTTAAAATTTAAAAATGATACATATAATGGCAGGTCAATACGTAAAATAATTTTACAAAAATATTCTGAAATTTGTCTTAGGAAGATTTACAATAGAAGAGGGGAGATCATGATTAGTTATTGCTTTTCATTCTGAAAAGACAGTGTCGCAATCAACTTCATTTACTATGATTTTTCTTCAAGTTAAAGGTTGTCCAGGCTGCAGCGTAAAAGGGGTATGTTACTTTCCTAACCAAGAGTGGAAACAAGGATGTTGGACGAAGAAATGCGTCGTCTACTCTTCCGGTAATCTGCAAGGATGGAAAACATCAATAGTAAAAACACGTATGTTTTTTTCTTTCTCGTTTTTCTTTTCGGAGTTCTTTACAAATGTTAGTATATTTCATATTTTCATATTTAATGCTAAAACAAATGTTTTAATTGAAATAACTTGTGTTTTTATAGGTACGTATGACTTACTGTTAAAGGCATTTAATATACAATATTCAAATTGAGAAGGATATTTTTTGACATAAAATCAATTTTCGAAAAGCGCATAACGTATCCTTATTTTCAAATGGCTACCAGTGGATCGATGCCACTGCATCTTTAGATGTATACTCTGGACATTATCATTTCTCCGATATAAGATGTCTTTGTTTTGGCATGATTTTATCTGAATTTTAAAACTTCAGAAATTTCTAAGTTGACAAATAATGCCAAATAGTCTTTAGAAATAGGGTGTCCTCCCGATTCGACTGTGTTATTGAACTGGTTTTTAGCGTTCTCCTTATATAACATTTTAAAATAAAAATACCAAAATATTTTCGAATAGTTGTAGTGGTCAAATGTAATATAACTTCCAATTTTTATCCATAAACATGTAAAATAATGAAACATTCTTTTATTTATATCTTTTAATGTTTATATCCAATAGTTTAGAAACGATTATTGACGCGAATGTTTTTGAAAATATTTTGAAACCAATGTGTCATACTCAATTTGCAATCGGGTGTGGAAGTTTTGCTGATTAATTGCTGATTGCAAAGGTGTAAAATAATTTTAAAATCACTTCGATATTTGCTGTATAACTATTTACAGTTTTCCTAAGGTACATACATTTATACTAGTCATAGATAAATATCGCTAACGCAAAATATAACATTGTGAATGTTTTTTTGGCTGTATTTCGTTGATTGAAACAAAACCATGTAAACTATAATATTCTTGTCGAACAGATTTTTTTTAAATATCATGTGGATTTGTAGTTCTCTTTTATAGATACTTTTTTGTTTGTTTCGTTATTATTTTTATACTGAATATTATTATATGTATGTAATTCAGACATTGTTTAACAAAATAACTATCGGCATTACTTGTGTTTTTATTGTTTTTTTTCGTTATTTTTGTGCTTTGTTGTCTCATTGTTACAACTACCACATATCCATTTTTATTTACCTTGGGAATAGTTTTATTGTAATAAATCACAATTGTAAATTACCAATCTGAGTTCATAGTTGTTTTTTCTTGAAGCTGAAGGTGAATTTCTCATTCCATGACATGTGTTGTATTCAAAAAAGGAACCGCTATACCTGTCGACACACATTGTCTCACTCCAGTATGTAGCATCCAATGATTTGTTTTTGTGTCATGTGGTCTGTAAAGACCTGATAATATTTCCTTCATACTTATTCTAATAGCAATTGTGTAGTTACTGTTACTGTTATAGTTTAAGTTTTGTATGAACAAATATATCATTATTATATATTTTTGTTGTAGAATGTCCAGATAATCTTGGTAGATGTGTCGATCACGGTCAACAAGTTGCAGAAGGATGCTTCTGTAAAGTGTCAGGATGGCAGTGGTCAGTGATAGGAAAATGTTATGGAAAATGAAATAAAAAATGAGTAATAAAATATTGTCTTGAAGTGCATCGGTACTGACATGATTTATAATACAGAGACGGAAGATACATAAGGGATAAAGTCAAACACAAACAGAAAACGCCATGGTAAAAAACGAAAAAAAACGATCAAAAGACAAGCAACATAGAAAAACTAAAGACTTGGCACTAAAAAACGACACGAACTCCAAAATCCAGGGGAGGGTCTCAGGTACTTACGAGAATGTCAAAAGGCAATTCATCTTGCATTTTTAAATAAAGCTTTTTTGATTTCTCGCCGACTATACAGCTGCCATATTCCTCATAGGTCTTATATTTCTCTTTCCGTTCCATATTACATCATTTTAAACACAAAGCACATGATAAACAAGTCGTCGAGTTACTGAGGATGTTATATCAAATTTTAAAAAGAAGAAAAGTTAAGGAACCTATCCATTGGTTATTCACTATCACAGTAATTATCTCATCGAATCAATGTTTTTTGAAGAATGGTAGGAAAATGGAAATTGTCAAAAGGTAACGACAACCGAGGGATGTTTTTGACAAACGAGACGATTTTAATTTTGAAATTATCAATTTCTCCCACCTTAACAGCAATATACAACTTAACCGGCATATGGGATGTACATTTACTATCTCATTCGGTATTCAAGAGCTTGCTGATGCTACACAGACTTTATAAGACGTCACCAGTGTCTGAGCGGTAGGATGATGCACCAGGGGTACTATATTATGTCAAAGAACGTCTCGTCCTTTTTCTAAAAAAAAGTTCATCTGAAGATACCAAGAGCTTGTTGATAAAAAAACTCATCATAGATACCAGGATTGAAATTTTGTATTTTCGCCAGACGCGCGTTTCGTCTGCAAAAGACTCATCAGTGACACTCGAATAAAAAAAAAATCCTAAAAGTTATAAAAATTCCGTATCAACTTCACAAATAATACACAATGGTCTTGAAGTAAAGATTATATGTAATGACGTGGTTTATCATTTTAATTTCGTGTTTTAGTGTTTTTTTATTTGTCTTCGTATATTGTTAACCTTTACTGTGTAGTCTATTTTTGGTAATACCCTTTAAGCGTGGCTCTGTATCTATACATCCCGCTATTGTGTTATTATGCTCTGGTCATTTTTGTATTCTTGTCACCATTTTTGCTTATGTGCATTGTCTATAGAGAGTCTTTATACCATTTTGTTGTTCTTTGTTGACATTGTGGCTTGTTTTTATAGTGATTAAGAATATAACACAATGTTGACTGCTGTACCCCTTTTTTTTTGGACATTTTTACCTTTTAAGTCTGTTTGTTTTGTTCATACATTGTTGTCAAAATAATGGAATTGTCTGCGACTGTCACGCAAGTGAGAGGTTTTGCTAGCTATAAAACCAGGTTTAATACACCATTCTCTTCATAAGGAAATGCCTGTACCAAGTCAGGAATATGACAGTTGTTTTCCATTCGTTTGATGTATTCAAGCTTTTGATTTTGGGACTTTCCGTTTTTGAAATTTGGAGTTCGGTATTTTTGTTATTTTACTTTTTAGTAGCAGACATAAACATTGTCGATCCAAATATAGACGATTATCAACGTATTATACGTATTGGTGTTTTTAACAACCGAAGCTTATTATTAGTTTATATATATATATATATAATTTTAATTTTGGATGTAACGCGTCTTCTGATTGGCTGACGTTGTTTTGTTTATCAGCTCATAGACATAATTTTGTCATGTGAACGTGACGTCATCAACGTTTTTTCATGGTTTACTACGGTTTAAGATGGAATTTAGAATTAAATTATAAGAAATGACTGTAATATTTTTTCTGTCTATTCGAAATAACATAAAAAAGGTGGTGCACACTTTAAATAACCCGCTACGTGGGTTATTCAGTGTGCACCACATTTTTGATGTTATTTCTTCATAGACAGAAAAAATATTACAGTCATTCCTTAAATATATATATATATATGTGTGTGCTGAAATCATTAAACTGGCACCCTTTACCTGTTTTGTAAATAATGATACTTTCAAGTGCCAACGCTAACTGGTATGCTAACACGCAATGGAACAATGATTCTGTTTCAGTTTATATATTTAACATTTTGTTATATGATACATACACCAATCATCATTCTGTCTTAATATAATTTTTTCTAAAGCAGGCAAAAAGTCATTAAACAGCTGTGTCATAGATAATCTACGATATATTTTAACTTTTCATGTAAACATACTGTCAAATATAGGGTAAAAAAGTGAAAATGGTACTATTTTTTACATAAACATATGGTAAGCTGTTAAAAATATCAAACTGTATTATACGTTGATAATCGTATTTGTAGTGGAAATGTTAAAGATAATGTGATCTCAATGTTCTGGAAGTGTGCCTCTCATCAGTTCTCCTTCTTTTAATCATATGATCTTCTTAAAAGATCTTAACAAAATTATTTTAATTTTTGCTGCGTAATAAAGAATTCTCTCTTAATGAAAAGTGAGAATATAATTTTCAGTTGATCAGATACAATGGAAAAATATATTTTTAACCTTTTTCATCTTTTTACACTTTATAGGACAGTTAGTTTTACAAGGAAATATTTAAGTGTATCGTGGTCATCTATGACACAACTGTTTGGTGAACATTTGCATGTTTTTATTTCAAAAGAAAAAATGGTAGTGACATATAACAAGATTTTAAGGGCATACGATACAGTTTTGATCCCATAATGAAAATTTGATGAAAATTTGCAAATGGGCTATTTTTTCACCTGATTAAATCAAATATGTAATAAAAAATAAACCTTCATGTGCTACTTTTTGAGTAAAATGAGTTCGAAATTCCAGATATTTGCTCAAAATTCGGATTTGTAAACGTATTTTTCCTTCCGACAGAAATGCATAACTTTTTTGTTTTAAAAGATAAACACAAGCTGTTTTTTGTTAAATTATTTGTAATTTCTGTTTTATATAAGAATCCTATAAATTTATGAAATCTTTTGTTTAGAAATAACTCAAATTCATCAAATGTTCACGAATGTAGAAAAAAACGTCATTTTTTGCTATATATTTATCAAATTTAAAAAAATTGCATTATTGACTTTTTCATGAAAATTTGTACAAATAATCTTCATACGTAATCAAACCGAATGTCGTTTTAAAAAAGAGGGGTCCATGAACTCGTTTTCAAGTTAAATCAGTTTGAATGATAAAAATCAGTCGAAAAATACATCTTTTCTCGATATGTCACAGTTTGACGTCGCCAAAATAACATTTTACGTTAGCAACGTCATTACCTCCCCTGTAACTGTATCGTATGCCCTTAAATATGTCAACTTAAACAGAGTAATTGTTTCATTGCATGTTAGTATACAAGTTTCCGTTCCCACTTGTTTGTCTTATTATGAATAAAGATAATAGGATATCAATTTTTATTTATTTTGGATCCACTTTTTTTGTATGCCTGCTGCAAAACGTTTCTCGGTTGTCGTTATTTATTGGCAGTTTTGACATTCCAATCATTCGATGAGTTAATTACTGTGATACCGATCTGATTTTTATTGTTTGCTCTTACAACATTATTTTCTAACCAGTAATGCACCAGTTCACCAATATATTTCAGTTATGTTCTTCCTTAGAAAGCGAGACCGGGTGCGTCAGCAAAGTATGCGTCTCCTGCTATGCAAGCGTTAACCAGTTGGAAAATCCATTCTGTCACAATGGTCACAATGTCACTATTCAGAATAAGACACACACGGTAAAGTAACAGATCAGACGACTATTCTGTTACCTAAAGAAACAGCAAAAACATGACACGTTTGAGTTGAGATACTGACGCATCGTATTGGTCAATCAATTTTTGATGGTGACAGTAGAACTTATGTAATTCCGATTGTAGTCGTGTTTTCTTCATAACTTCATAGCAGTTTTGAATCAGAAGCGTATTCCTGTCAATGAAGTCCGTAAAGTGTGGGACATACACATACGTAACGTTCATAACTGGGATAGGCAGAGCTCATACGATATGCATGGAACAGAGGGTATATATGTAGTATTGCAGCAGCTGAGAAATGGGAAGATGACAATTAAAAAATGGAAATCATCACGTTTGTCATAGATTCTAATTTGAAATCTTCGATCTGTGTAAATATGATGATAAGATCAAGATATGAAGCAGACCTTCTTCTTTCTGTAAAATCCTTAACATGAAGTTCATTCGGATATATACGATACAAACACTCACTTAGATAAGGTTTATTGAGTGATAGGTCATCATCAATATAGCTGTAAGTGAAATTGAAGAAACTTTCAAGATGCTTTTTCGTTTTGTTCTTGAGAAGGATTTGTAAGAATTGTACTACATATGAGTGCAAAAACAAGTCTGCCAGTAGGCGTACACAATAAAACTCATTGAAATATCGAATGTCTGTTGAAATATAAATCCGTCAATATCAACATGTTTGCTGTTGATCAAACAGTCTAGTATTTTCAGAACATCATATTTGGTGTAATTGTTGTTTATATTAGTGTGAAGGTATTACGTAACCCGTAATTATCTGATTCTCTCCTCGTCAAAACTCTTGGAAGGTTTTTCATTCTCTAGTTTTGAATATGTGAGTTGTGTTTATACTGATGCTAAATGGAGCAGTAGCAATGACGTCATAAGTATGACCCATATAGATTTTATATACAATAACACTTTAATTTGTTTTCTTCTCCTTTAATTCATACATGCACAAGTATATATATATATTTCATATTTCATTTTGTATGTTGTCTGTTACTTCTTGTTACGATATTAAAGTATTATTTCCAAATTGTATCAAATTGCAATGTTTAATGGAAGTCGGCTTGTTACACGATTTTGGCAGCGATTTTATTTTATAAGTTATTGTCCGCCGCGCGATGCGTTGCGGGGGACATAGAAATACAAGTCGTCAATCCTTCTGTCCGTCTGTCCGCCCGGTCTCGTTAGCGCTCCCACGTGTACAATTCTTGCCAAATTTTTATAAAATTAAATTACAGGTTAATACTTGCAATGTCTCGGAAAAGTTCGAAAATCAGTACCGATCAATATTTTTTAAAAGAGTTAAGCCCCTTGTAGATATTAACTGTATGGAAAATTTCATTGTTAGCGCTCTCATGTGTACAATTCTTGCCAGATTGTTATGAAACTTATATCATAGGAATATATATCAGCAATACCTCGGACAAGTTTGAAAATCAGTGCCGATCATTTTTTGAAAGAGTTATGCCCCTTGGTAATATTTATTATATGGAAAATTGCATTGAAAGCGCTCTTATGTGTACAATTTTTGCAAGATTTTTTATCAAATTTATATAAGCAATGTATCGGACAAGTTGGAAAATCAGTACCGATTAAATATTTTTAAAAAAGTAATGCTCCTTGGAAATATTAATTGTGTTGAAAATTGCATTGTAAAAAGATTTAAAGAACTAGTTTTTTTTCAGTTATTGCCCTTGGATAGATAAAATATGTGCAACGCGGGGACATTGTTCGTTTATTTGTTTTGGTATACTGCTATTTGACATATTTAGTCTTGTGAGCATCAAACAACTTTTCATCTTAACTTGCATACACTTAGTTTCAATTGATTATTAATAAGTGATTAGGTCATAAAGAAACCGACGGAAGTGATAAAAACAGCCCACACTGTTTAATGGGTAAGATAACTTGAGAACAAAATGTGATAACTTATTACCAAAGCTTTATTAAAAATACTTTTCTAATGAAGTTCAAATTATGAAATATTCAATTTACTATGCATGTTGTCAGTTCTAAAAATATAACACAAATAATTTAAATATCAGGTCTTACCATTTAAAGAACTTTAAAGCCCTTTTCCGTTCAAAAAGGAAGTAAATCTTCAAAAAAGAAGCTTGCCATGTGACGATCTACAATTTTATTTTAAGCGACCGTAGCAAATTCTATGAAACTAAAAGTACTCGATAACCGAAACAGTTGACCTAATACAAATTCTTTATTTAAGATTTCGATTTTTTTGATTTTTTTTATTTCACTCTGTCAAAATATAAAATATGAATTGACATTTAAAACACCATTGACGGCTTTACCTTTTCATCCTTTATGAACTGTAAATTACATCCAATAAAATGAAGAAAACCTAAGGTTGAATGATTGATGTTTAGTCTGGGAGAACATGATGTATTCATCAGTTCTTATTGGTTTCAGTAGCTGCGAGTATTCTTATATCGGTGCTTTGTTTCTATAGTTGTTTCTGTGCTTCGTACTTATCTATCGAGTTAATTCATTGGATGCAACTGATTTTTACAACTCTTTCCCACTTTCCCACGTTAGGGGAGGGAGGGTTGAGTGCTCACAGATATGTTTAACACCAAAACATGCTTTAGGAGCCTGTATGTGAGTTGTAGTCGTTGGTTCATGTCTGTCACATTTGTTTTTCATAAATTGTATTGTTATAAAAATAATAAGGCCTTTAATTTTCTTGTTTGAACTGTTTCGCATTTTTTATTTCGAGACATTTAACAGCCGTTCGTACGGAATTGATTTGTCTCATAGCTAAAGGCCGAACGGTGACCTATAATTATAACTATATTGTGAATGACACGTTTTACTTTTTCAGCTACCAAAAGTTTTGTCAAAGTTCAAGCTCCCCTGTGAATTGTACCATCTTGGATTGACAGTCGATTACGTGATTCTTTATAAAGTGTTCTTGAACGGAACATAGAATGGCTAAAACATCCCACAATTCTGCATAATTTTTTCTATGATGAATTACAGTTAATTCCGGCAGTAAATTGAACAATATGTAGCAAAACTGGCAGTGGGGTCTAAACTTAATTGCTGCAAGGTAAATTTGTAGAAGTCTTTTCGCAGGCGTTTTGTGTGAAATATTAATTTCCAGGAGGATGGTCAGCATCTGTTTTATTTTTGCGGTATATAAAAACTTGACAGATACATTTGTATCATTGCTGTGACTTCATACTGTACAAGGTAGGTAGAAAACCACATATTTTAGAATGGACATTGCAATAATCATTAGAACACATTGACCAATATGAAGGACAATATTTCATTTTGCTTTGTATTGCGTCCGTTCGCTGGTAGCTTTGTGATGGTTTGAGGTCAATACAAATAATAGAATATTTCAGAAAATCTGTTGAAAAGAAAATCTGTTTAAGTCAAACCGTTTCCATGTTTGGTTCATTGTAGGTGCAACTGTTTTTGCGGTTGTATGTGTGTGTTGGTTGTTCTTTTTGTCTTGTTAGCTGGTGTTGAAAATTTGACCAAAACGTAAAAGTATTATTTCATTATAACAGATACAGCTATTTGGACTCGTTTCGTTCGGTATAGATTTCATAGATACATATTGGGTTGAGGTCGTCTGGAGTATCGATATAATTATTAAAGTGTTCTTTTGATTTCTTATATGATCTTTAGTGAGTCGTTTAACTGTATAATATGGTCTTCTACTGACTGAAAGATAAGAGGAAATGTTAAGTACACCAAGAACTATTAATACTTTAAAGCGACAGTCTTTAGTTTTGTATATTGTGTTTTAGACTGTTTGTTTTTCGCCGTTTTTTCGGTTTTTTTTCGTGTCTCTTTCAGTCGGAAAGCAAGCCCTTAGAAACGACCGTTGTTGCTACTTTCTTAAGACAACAATGGGACTGATATTAAAACCCGCCATTCTGAAATTGCGTTAATTTCGCGGAAAAAATAATTTGGCGCCAATTTGGAATTATTTCTTTTTTCTGTTTCTTACTTGCCATTAGGGTCAGAAATAGATTTCTTTCGATTTTTCAAGCATGGTTTCCTATTATCAAAGAAAATAATACTTAAACATGTTATAAATTGTCCGTCTTTTAAAAATAACATAATGCCTTTGATCGTCGTTTAAGAATTACAGTGCGAAATTGTCTGTTATTTTTTTCTATTTTTTTTTCCAGATAAACAAAGAATATACAAACTATATAAAAAATTAATAATAAGTATCTCAAAGGTAAAACAAAAATCAAGTCTAACGTTCTATCACCCCTTAGGTAACCCCGTTCGAACTAAATTCCGAACGAAAGACATTTTTTGACATTGTAGTTTTTTTTATCTTACACATCGATGTCAACTTGCATCTTTACGCAATGTACACACATTTAGTGTGTTTGTTTGAAAAAGCAATGGCGAGTTCAGCTGTGATTATATTTGACTGGATTAATTATTCTCTTGAAGTCAGTGAATTGTTTGACTTAACTAAAACAAGGTAAGGAAATCATATACTGTCTTTACACAACCTTAACCAAAACTAATTCATCGTTTATAATATTATAAAAAAAATTGTGATGAAGTAATCCTGCAAAACTGCCAAAGGTAAATGAAAAAGTCTTGTCCTAAATATGAACTTAAAACAATCTCTTTCAGACTAGCATTTTAATCACTCTTATTCAAAGCATGCTCATACTGACATGAAGTGTGACTTACTTATACTTATGACTTGTGATCTAAAACATAATATTGTTGACTTAGCACTCAGAATCTGCTCTGAAATACTTTGTATATAAATATAAAAATGCATAATTGTTTAAACAAATTAAATAGAAGAAGAAAAATATTAGACCTAGTCTTTTTTGTTCTTATCTATTTTCAAGTTGATGATTAGAACCATTTATTTATTGGTTTAGTGTTTTTTTTTATATAATTTGAGTCCATTCATTAGAATCTGCATGGAATCAGTGAGACAAAATTTATTGTTATATTTAGTTTGTTCATACAAGAATTGCAAACTAGTTTCCTTTTATTTCAAATAATGAAGAATTTACATTCAGAATACTTTCATTATGGTCTCGTTTAAGTTTAAATGAAAAAGGTAGGATCAGGTATCAGTAATGAAAAGGAGTTCCTGCATTTGATCATTTTAATCCTGTCTTGATCCATTATTCATGAATATTTTGGCTACCCCTTGTATGATTAAAGTAGAAATTTTTTTCTGTGTTGAAATAATTTGGTTACAGCAGTATAAATACTTACCAAAATATAAATATTAAATTAACTCTTGGAATAATAATATTATGGCACATACTGACATTATTATATCATTAAGGGCCTATTTGAGTATTTCACTGAGACTGAGTTCTGAAAAGTGATAAAATGTGTTTCGCTAATTTTTTTGCACATCTCTTTAGTATCAAAATATATTCAATAAAATTATTTTAATAATATCCTCATGTAAATAACAGCATATGGTGCTTAATATAATAATAGTTTGATCATGAGAGTGTCAAACAAAGGGACGTAACTCGTAAATTACTATCGGCCCTGCTTCGTCAGAAATATCGACACATCGAAGTGGCACATTTGCGTATTACAGCGTATTAAGTGGCACAAATTTGACATATCATAGTCAAAGTTATGTTACATAACATAATTTAAATTCAGCATAGCTTCCCGAGAAGTTAAGAAAGAAAATTACGATTTTAATTTCCAGTGACCGATTTTTTTGGTCAACACCTAGACTTTGAAGACACATTTTGAGAGAAAAAATTAGTTTAATCCATAATTGAGTGGATCAATATATTTCTTATATACTCAAGAATGTTCACTTAAAAGCAAATTAGTTTTAATGCATGCAAAAAACTACAAATTCCAAAAAACGGGCTTCACTTTTTTTGGTAAAAAAATGCCCATATATGGTAATCACATGACTTCCATTGTTGCTTTAAGAAATGGGGTCAAACCGGGGTCAGCTTTCCGACTGTTTGAGTTAGGAGTTTTGATTCGCTCTTTGGTATCACCCCACAACTTTTTTAATCTTGTTATAATTTTTTGGTATCTTTTACAAATTAAAAAACTTAGATATGACAACAGATGTCGCCTTTTCTTTACATAGGCTTTATTTTTGTACTTTATAGCTTATGTTAGAAAGTTCGTCATCTCTGAAGCCTTTAAAAACTTGTCTTAACTACACGAAAGCCCTGTATTGAAAATCGTGTCCAAATTTTGCAGGTTCTATTGATATCCTTGAATATATATGTTTTTAGTAGACTTTTGTTGCTAGTATCCTGTCTCATGGACGGCACTTCACATGTACATCTATAAATACTATAAAGTATAAAAGCACAATCTTAAATTAATTCCTATACATAAATAAACCGAACAACTTCTTTTGTCAGCAATTTGTACATTTTCCATTTGATCGTACAGCCTACTATTTTCAACTGAGATCATGGGCAGGACTTGATACTCGAAAGTATTAGGCAATGACGTCATGAATGAGTGCAGTAACGTCACGTGTTCAATTTATCAACCACAATGCTCGCGACTTCATTCATACAAATATCACAACGTTTTGTACGCGTAAAAGTAGTTTTAATAACTATTTCATTTGATTTTATATTTTCAACAAAAAAAATACAAACATACAGTTAAGACAAATTGCCGATAAAAAGAATAATGGCATTTTGTTTTTTGATACTGACTTCATCAGCTCGACCTAGCGGGCTCCATTGGGGCTCGCTTGGTATTCTTTTTGATAAAGTCAGTATCAAAAATGAAAATGCCGTTATTCTATATTTATCGGCAATTTGTTTACTAGTATTTTTCCTTTGAACTTAACAGTCAGAAAGCTGACCCCGGTTTGACCCCATTTCTTAAAGCAACAATGGAAGTCATGTGACTACCATATTTGGGCATTTTTTGGGTCATTTTTTCCTCAACTGAAACGACTCTGTTTCCTCCAAAAAGTCATATCAAATGAAATCAAAGCATGCTGTACGTTACAAATGCCAATTGTGTATACTTTTTAGAAGTTCTCACATAAAAATTGTTTTGATTAAACGTACTGAATTAGAATACAAAGCCTTCAAACCAAAGGTCGTCACTCGTCGCGTCAAGTTTTTTCAACACATCAGTTGAAATTTCTTTCTTAACTTCTGGGGAACCTATGCTGAATTTAAAATATGTGATGAGGCTTTTTATAAACTGGCCCGTGTCAAATTTGTGCCACTTAATACGCTGTAATACGCAAATGTGCCACTTCGATGTGTCGATATTTCTGACGAAGCGGTGCCGATAGTAATTTACGAGTTACGTCCCTTTGTTGACACTTTTCATGAACAAACTTATTGGTACTATCATATATATTATTATTAAATTATGCACCATATACTGTTATATACAAGTGATTATTATTAAAATAATTTTACTAAATATATGTTGATACTAAAGACATATATAAAACAATTAGGTAAACACATTTTATCACTTTTACAACAATTTCAGAACTGAAATAGGGCTTTGATGTTACTCTGTGCCATAATATATTATTCCAAGGGTAACTTTCATATTCATATTTTGGTAAATAATTTTACTGCTGTAACCAATATATATCAACCAGGAACATATATATTGACTGTTCCCAGTATCAACACAGAAATAAATTTCTACTACATAAAGACAAGGGGTAGCCAAAATATGCATGAATACTGGATCTAGACAGGGTTAAAATGATCACAAACAGGAATTCTGTTTCAGTATTGATACCTGATCCTACCTTTTTCATTTACATTAAAAAGAAATTATAATCAAAGTATTCTATTCATTATTAATATTTGAAATAAAAGGAAATTGGTTTGCAATCCTTGTATGATTAAACGAAATATAACAATACATTTTGTCTCATTGATTCCATGCAAGTTCTAATGAATGGACTCAAATTATAAAAAAAAGCCTAAACAATGGATAATTATTTAAAATGGTTTATAGCCTAATCATGAACTTGCGAATAAATAAGCTCGGTCTCATATTCTCCTTCTTTTATTTAAAAAAAAAAAAACTTTGCTTATTAAAAGTATTTCAGAGGGACAGAGCACTTTCTGAGTGCTAAGTCAACAATTATGTTTTAGATCACAAGTCATAAGTAAGTCACACTTCATGTAAGTATAAAAATGCGTTGAATAAGAGTGATTAAAATGCGTCTGAAAGAGATTTTTTTAAGTTCAAAGGGCAATACTTTTGCATTTACTTTTGCAGGATTCCTTTATCACAAAAAAAATGATACTAACAATGAACTGAGTTTTTTTTAGTCAACTAAGGTTGTGCACATACAGTATAAAATTTCCTTACCTTATTGATTTAGTTAACGTCAAACATTTCACTTAAAGAGAATAATTAATCCAGTCAAATTCACAGCTGAACTCGCCATTGCTTTTTCAAACAAACACACTAAATGTGTGTGCATTATGTTCAGATGCATGTTGACATCGATGTGTATGACCAAAAAACTACAATGTCAAAAAATGTCTTTCTTTTGGAATTTAGTTCGGATGGGGTTTCCTAAGGGGTGACAGAACGTTAGACTTGATTTTTTTTTTTAACTTTGAGATATTATTAATTTGTTATATGGTATAATCTTTGTTTATCTGTGAAAAAAGAAGAAAAAATAACAGACAATTTCGCATAATCTATTAACGTAATTGTTAAAAGACGGCCAAAAAAGAAGAAAAATAACAGACAATTTCGCATAATCTATTAACGTAATTGTTAAAAGACGGCCAATTTAAGTATTATTTTCTTTAATAATAAGACACGTGCTTAAAAGATAGAAAGAAATCTATTTCTGATCCCAATGGCAAGTAAGAAACAGAAAATAGAAAATTTTCCAAATTGCCGCCAAATTATTTTTTCCGCGAAATTAACGCAATTTCAGAATGGCGGGCTTTAATATCAGTCCCATTGTTGTCTTATGAAAGTAGCAACAACGGTCGTTTCTAAGGGCTTGCTTTCCGACTGTTAATGCCTGATATTTATGATATCATGGACAGGACCTGATAGTCGATGATATTAGGCAGTGACATCATGTATCAGTGCAGTAACGTCACTTATTCATGTCATCCGCGTCAATTCATCAATGCAATGGACGCGACTTCATTCATGCAATTGAACAACTATCACAACGTTGTGTACGCGTAGAAATAGTTTTGCTAATCATTTCATTATATTTCATATTCTCAACACAACAAAAATACAATAACTTACAGTTCAAAAAATTCAAATTACCGATAAACAGAATAATGACATTTTATATTTTGATACTGACTTCATCAAGTGACAACTCCACGACAGATCCAACCATTGGATAACCAGTGAAGGTGATACACGGCTGAAAACACATATTATATTCAAAATTACTCTAAATATCAGCACAACAATGTTAAATCTGCAAATTTGCGGAAGCAAATTTTTGTTCTTCCCTATATATATATTCTATATTTATTATGTTTATATAATATCAAACGTAACATCAAAATCAATACACAAACGATTTGATAAAACAAAAATACCAAACAAATACGGTATCGTTATTCCGAAGCACTTTCCTATATTCACCTTACACTTTTACATAACGATTGAAAATGTATGATGTGAATTTATTATAGAGTATTGATTAAAGTTATGTAAATAACAATGTATTGTGTATTGCAGATGAATATATTGACAAGTTGCTTGATTTTAATGGTAGCTGTAGTGGCTGTTCAGTCTCGGATTCCAGGAATAAGTAATTGTATATAATTCAATATGTGAAGTGATATATATTTATAAAATCTTTTAACTAACTACATTTTTCTCCAACCGGTTTCACAAATTTTGTGAAAATCATAGATGATAATGTATCATCCAATTAAATTAGTTTTCACAGGACTTTATATGTGTACGATATTAAGCACAAAAAGGTACGCCCAATCTTTCCTGAATTTGATATTTCATGTAATCAAATAAAACCGAGTTACATCTGATTACGAAAGAGCCTAATTCATAAGCTTTTGTCATCTTTTGATAAATTTAATACATATATAATAACTAGATGTGTCGGAACGACACGAATGGCCCCGCTCGACATTTTCAAAGTCCAAAGCCTGTTGTTTTGGCAAAAATCATTGGAGAGGAACCAAACGTAAACTCGATCTGTAACTCATCATAGTAAACTCACAAACTAATAATCCGCTCAATATTTGAAGGCGTTTAGAAAAAAACCCGAATAACTGTTCGTTGCGGAATGACGGAATGACGGATAAGGGTAAAACTATATGGCCCCGAAAACTTTGTTAACAGAGTCCGTATAGTGTGAACATGCACGAGCGTAACGGATTAACCAAGATATGTAAACCCCATACGATAGTACTGAGAAATGGTAAGTTGACAATAGGAAAGTTGAAATCATCATGTCTGTCATATATTCTGGTTTGAGGTCGTCCCAAATTTTTTTAATAATTTGAAAATGACTAAGATGTGACTTAAATTCAATGGAAATCTGTCCTACCTTTCACAAATGAAACCTTTGAAATCTTTAATGATGAGGACTTTAAATAAATATACATTTATTTTAGTTAATGAACTGAATTATACGTTATTGTTTAGAATTTTACAAACAAAGATCATGTTTATCATTTTTAGTATTTATATTTTTTCACTAGTAAATGGCTGTACCGGTTGCAGCGTTAGGGGCGTTTGTTATTTACCCAATCAAGAATGGAAACAAGGTTGTTGGACAAAGAAATGTTCCGTTTATTCAAACGGTTACGTACAAGGATGGAAAACACTAATTGTAAAAACACGTATGTATACGTTTTTGAAAATCGTTAAGATGACAGGATAAACAGATTGTGATTATTGTTATACATGTATTTAATTTCAAAATATATATTTCGTTGAAAATTTGCATTCTTTCTTATTGCATTATTGGTGTTTTCTCAAATTCTGTTCAATCCATGTTTTGAAACTATCGAAAATATTCTTTATTGTTCTACAATGTAGTTCTAAAAAGGAGATTACAATATGCTAATGTTTAATAGTAGTCTCAGCGTTAAAGAAAATGCACAGATTTCTATTTTTGTCAGTGTAACAATCAGTCGATATATGATAAAAACTCATCGAGGAAACCAAGCTTTAAATGTGGTTCACAAGACTAAATTCACTGTGCTTAAACGGCTGTGGGTAACTTAAGTTGGATGGAGCCGCCTGGCTTCGGTAAGAAACTTCTCTCCTATATAATAACAATACAATGAAAACAATACAAATGTTCAGTAATTAAAAAGTTGTATCAATCTTTTAGGGAAACACCTAAACATAAAAGATGATTGAATACTGCAAAATAAACGATCACATTACGATTTTCGAAAACACTTAGGATGTCCGTAACTTGAAAACAACTTGTCCGTAACTTTTTTCATTATACCAATAGGGATGTCCGTAACTTTAACATGATGTCCGTAACCTGGAACATTATATAAATAACACATAGCTGAGAGAGTGATAGAGCAGATTGTTACCCCGAGAAAACATTGTCAACCGCGGCGAAGGCATATTGAAAAAAAATTCGAATTGCCCATTGTAAGGATCGTTCATATGATAATTGTATGTTTTCTCTTGTAGAGTGTCCGGATACTTATGGTAGATGTATAGATCCCGGTCAAAAGAATTCTGGAGGGTGTACCTGTACTGTTTCTGGAATACATTGGTCATACAGATGTAGAGGAAAATAAATGTCTTTCAAAACTAGGACGTATATTCTTTAAAATTTACACACAAAAGTTGTTGAAATACGTAATAAGTAACCGAACTTTTTGTCTTTTCTGTCTTTTTACAGGTTGTAATACACTAAAAAACAACAAAATATTTTTTTTATGTTTCTAACATTTAAAGAACGTTTAATTTTCATTTTCTTTTTTCCATAGAAGTAACCCATTAGTTTTTACATATCAATAACTGCAAATAATTATAAAGAAATTAATTTCAAACAGCATTCGCGTTGTTTGTGTTTCAAACTTGTATCTGTGCTTAAAGGGGCATTAGCTACGCGATATGAAAGAAAACAAAATAATATTGAAAGTGAATTATTCGACCTCTTGGATCCGTATTCATATGACCTTCAATTTAACACCTTAGCTGGAGATGGGTTAAAAATGTATTCAGCTATCAAAATGAAAAGAAAGTCAACATTGAAAGTGAAATAAGATGAACCATTTGGTTGACTTATTCGATCCACAAAAAAAAATCATTCTTATGCTGGTAAACACGACGATAAACATACTTTATAACATACAATTTGAAATCCAACAGACCTAGAAAATCCAATTACACGTGGTCTCTATCTGTTTATATTTATATTATGTTTATGTTTATATTTGGTAATAAGACCGTTGGCAGTCCTCGGAGATCATCTCGGTATTAGATGACATCTAAACAAAAAAAACACAAAATGCCGATACATATTATTGATTCCATGCATTGTTAATTGTTTATTCTAGCCTTTTTGTAATTTGGATATATGTTTCAGTGTGTCTTAATTCAAATATGACAATTTGAGTCAAATTGGTTAACATGAATTAGACAGCTTAAAACTTAGTCAATAACAAATTCAAAAACAATAAAAACAAATAAAAAAAAAAACCAAGAAAACAACACAAAACAAACAGCAACACAATCACAAATCGCTCTGTTAAGCTAATACGACCAAAGCCAGTGGTTTATGCTGTAATGCGAGATTTCAAACTTCACCTAATCTGGACCAGTGGTGTAACTACATAACATAAGAACAAATGACAAATTAGTTGAAAACGGCTTAACTCCACAAATCGACGTAATCGCAGTTACTGGAAGCTATATCAAAGACAATTGATAAATAATTCATGTTTCCTATAATAATAGTACACATATCTTATGGACTAAGTGTAAAGACGTCATCACAGTCTGAGAAAAACATGACCTAGTGCGATCCCAAAATATAGATAGATTTTAGTACGGTTCAAAACAATATTTAATGTTTTATAAACAGTGTTTAATTAATAACCTTTAAGAATAAGTTTAGATAAAGGATCGATATCTTCCATGATCATAACTCAATTTACGGGCTCTATAAACAACATCAAACAGATAATTGTACTTCATGAACAATTTTATTTAGACTTTACTTATTAAAATCTATAATATATATTTATGATTAAAATTAAATAAGCTTCTTTTATGTTTAAATTTGAATATACAAATTAATCCCTACTCGAAGATACCTATATTAATGACAAAGAACGACATAAAAGGAGGGTTTACAAATGTCGAAGATTTTTCCAGGTTAAATAATTATTTCACTTCTATCTGCATACTGTACTGTCTTCTGCTCTAAAAAAGCACAAATGTTTAAGGTGAGTCAATTATTGAAATAGCAACTTGTCCAATATCATTGCATAGAGGGTTTTTTTATTTCTATTTATAGTTGTGTCTCTCGTCTGGAAAAGAATTTGGGATTTTGAACCATATTGAAGACACAAATTCTGATTTTCCAATTTATTCTTGTGCGATCCTCTTTGGTATAATTTTCTGAATAAATCTATTCTTGTGCGATCTTCTTTGGTATGATTTTCTGAATGAATCTCTGCATTTATGTTCGTTTCAGGTTGTTTCAGCACTTTAGGACTCTGACCTATATAATTTATCAATTCTAAATCCAATTTCTTAATATAATATATTTCTCCCTATAAAAATAAGGAGATTTGATATGATTTTCAATGAAACAACTATCCACCAAAGTTCAAATGGAGTGGATGTAAGCAATTATAGGCAACTATACAGCCTTAAATAATGAGAAAACCCATACCGTATAGTCGGCTATAAAAATATGAAACAATTCAATTAAGAAAACTAGCGGCCTAATTTATAACAATACAATTTACGAAAATCAAATATGACAAACATGACCCTACGACAACCACTGAACTATAGGTTCCTGACTTAGGACAAGCACATAAAGAATGTCGCGGGGTTAAACATGTTTGTGAGCGCTCAACCCTCTCGATCCTAACCTGGGACAATGGTGTTACAGCACAACATAGAACAACATAAGAACAAACCATAAAAAAATCAGTTGAAAAGGTTTTAACTCATCAGATCGATACAAAACAGAAAAACATCTTACAAGAACTTAGACCGGACGTGGCAGAGTATTTATACATTCCTAAGAACAAAATGATGTACATTCACTGTTCTAAAATCTGTTGATACCATTACTTTGGCATTGCACAATTTAATGTTTTACTCTGACTGTTAACGACCTTTTTTGCACTTAATCCATTTTAGTTTTAGATACATGATTTTGTATTAGTTTTTATGTGGCTTTGAACTATCTTTCAGTAACTGCGAGTACTCTCAGGTCTGTACTTTTTGTGTTTTGTGAGTGTTTATATGTGCTTTCTATCAATCTGATGAGTTAACCCCCTTTCGATTAATTATCATAGTTTGTTCTTATGTCGTACTGTTACACCAGGTTAGGGGTAGGGTTTGGCACTAGCAAAGAAAATTAGGAAGAAAGAAAAGAAATTAGCAGTATCCTTTAACTTTACTTTCCGCTATATAGATGATGTTCTCTCACTAAATAATTCAAAATTTGGTAACTATGTTGAACGCATCTACTAGTATCCCAACTTGAGATAAAGGATACAACAGATACAGTCAAGTCTGCCTCATATTTTGACTTAAATCTAGAAATTGACAATGAGGGTCGGTTGAAAACAAAACTTTACGACAAAAGAAGTGATTTCAGCTTCCCAACTTTCAATTTCTATGTAGCAACATTCCAACAGCGCCTGCATACTTGTATATATCTCCCAGTTGATACGATATTCCAGGGCTTGTATTTCCTATCATGATTTCCTTGAAAGAGGGTTGCTGCTCACAAAGAAGCTATTAAACCAAGAGTTTCAAGTAATGAAGTTGAAATCTTCCATTCGTAAATTTTACGGACGCCATCACGAGTTGGTTAACTGTTATGGAATATCCGTTTCACAGATGATAGCGGATATGTTCCAAATGTCGTAACTAGAATCCCATCCCATTTTCTCCTTATGTGACTTACCGAATTAGACTTATTACCGGGTTTGTACTAACATGAGCAACACGACGGGTGCCACATGTGGAGCAGGATATGCTTACCCTTCCGAAGCACCTGAGATAACCCCGTTTTTGTGGGGTTCGTGTTGCTCAGTCTTTAGTTTTCTATGTTGTGTTTTTCGTACTGTTATTTGTCTGTTTGTCTTTTTCTTTTTTTGAAAGTTTATTTTCGACTTATGAGTTTGAATGTCCCTTTGGTATCATTCGCATCTCCTTTAGCAAACATGTTAAACCCCGCCAAATTCTGTGTGTGCCTGTCTCATGTCAGGAGACTGTAATTCAGTGGTTGTCGTTTGATGCTGTATATCATATTTGTTTTTCGTTCATTATTTTGTACATACATCTTTAGTTTTCTCGTTTGAATTGTTTTACGTGTGTCATTTTAGGACCTTTTATAGCTTACTATGTGATATGGGTTTTGCTCATTGTTGAAGGCCGTAGAGTGACATATAATTCTTTTCTTATATGTCATTTGGTATCTACTGGAGAGTTGTCTCATTAGCAATCATACCCACCTTCTTATTTTTATATTGAAGGTTTTTAGATAAACATAATGACAACACAGGGGTTATGATGTCATTAGCTAACGATGGCTTTAAATAATATGCTATTCACAGTTTTCTGTGTTACAAAATGAACAGTTGTCTTAGATTTTTGGGTCGAAAATATAAGTAACTATGCATATTTATTGATGTCAAGTTCATAGCAACAGTTTTCATACCCGCACATTTTCACATCGTGACTGTCATCGACTGTAATGTCAATCGCACAAATGCAATACATGTACAATTAAGAGTTTACTTGATAAAATATAAAGTTTTCCAATACTTTATTTCTTTTTTAAACTTCTTAATTGCCATCTGAGCTTAAATTGAAGTAGTACGTCTAAAATGAAATAAGACGAGAAAAAATAATTCAGGTTTTGTGTTTAGTTCATGCAGCTACAAACTGAAACTTTGAGTGAAATTGTCAGTCTTGATTGCTTTGCCACAAAGAAAAATAAAGCGTACCCGTTTATCTTTTCCAGAGTTCCTTGAGACAAAATCCGAATATGTACAATATGTTATCATATCATTCCTCCGGAAAACACACGTTATACCTCAAGCGGTTTGTTAATTGAAATAGAAAATGAAATGCTTCAATTTATTCCGAATGATTACAATATAACCCTCTTTAGTGATTTTAATGCTAAAACAAAATTGTTAAATGATTTTTTCGTCCTAAATGAAGACTGTTAATTCTTTAGGTGCTTTTGATGATGATGAGACTATGCATTACATGTATGACTTCCAAACTCTTGTTCAAAACGTGATACGCTAACAACGTTTTTCTCAGGACAAAGGCTGTCCAAATAATATCGGGCATAGATTGATTGATTTCTGCCACATGTAAAATTTGTACCTGGTAATGATTTTGAAATTGGAAAGTCAACCTGCAAAAATGTCTCATTGGTAGATTATTTTATTGTATCGTAATCTATATTTCCACACGTCAAATCTTTTCACGTAATGGATTTTAACCCAATATTTTCTAATGTTCATTGTTGCATGAATATTGTTCTTTTGCAAAAAATAGTCATTATAATCAATCTTACACAATTATAACTAGTAAAAAGAAACCATACGATGGATAAATTCAAAGCAGAACGAATTTACTCAATCCATTGAAAATGAGGAATATGTTTCAGATATTGCCGAATTGTTGCAAAATTGCATAGATCATTCTATTCAAATGGGGGTTAATCAAATAGTAGACAAAATTTGGATATATTTGTTAATACCTCGAAAATTGTTTTCCAGGTAAGAACATACACCAAAAGCAATGAAATCTAATTCACAAAGGAATGTCGTGAGAAAAGGAAAATATTACATAAGGCGAAAAAAAACCCGATATAGTTGCATATAGAATGCAGCACATAGAGACGAATTGAAGGAAGCAAGTAAAAAATTTAAAAATAAAATGCACACAAGCTACAAAAAGCATCAATTTGATCTTAAAAACAAAATTCAAACAACATAAAAAAGAGATCCAAAAAAGTTCTAGAAAATTTTGAATACTTTTGCAAAAAATAATATAGATAACCCAAAAAAACAAGAGGCTCTCAAGACCCTGAATCGCTCACCTGTAATTTTTTGCTTAAATCTTTCATCAATGATTACTTATCCTTTTTAATATGTATTAATGAGTGGCTTAAAAAATCCATTGAGATGTTCTTTATATCTGTCATATTTTCTTCAAAAGCAAAGAAATACATTTTACCCCTATGTTCCATTTTAGCCATAGTGGCTATGTTTCTTGATGTACAAGAAAATAAAATACAAAATTTATACTAGATACTCTGAAACTCATTCAGCCCAAGTTTGGCTGAAATTGATTCAGCAGTTTCAAAGGAGAAGCTTCTTTAAAGTAAGCAAACTAGATGAACAAATTGTGAAAAATTGTCTTTAAAGGGCAATAACTCCATAAGGACAAATTTGACAATTTTGGTCATATTAACTTATATGTAGATCTTACTTTGCTGAACATGTGTTCCTTCGGAACGGTGAGCTAAAAAGGAAAAACGAACAAAACGACAAACAACAGCATACAAAACACAGCATATAAAACTAAAGATAGAACAACACGATCAAACTAAATTAATTAATCATGTTAGTATGGATCAATTTGTGATAATAAGGTGTCTATAAAAGTAAACAATCTGTATAGAAGGTATACCTAAAGAAACACAGAATGGCTGATTATCCAATCTTTCAACAATAGCATATTATATTCATGAAAATACAGATAATATCTTCAAATATTGTACAATATAGCAAACTGGTAATGACATCCAAACATAATTGCTGTGAGGTAAAGTTCTATTTGGTAAAAGACCTTTTTGTCGGCATTTTATGTGAAAAATGTGTTTAGATAAGGATATTCAACATCTGTTTAATTTGTCGCTGTATATAAAAGCCTGATAGATACATACACATCACTGTTGCGACTTCAATTTGTACCAGGTAGGTTTAGATACACGTTTTTAAGAATTGAATGCTTCTTTTTGTAAATTTATTGGGGTGTAAAAGCGTTGACCGAAGTACATTTTGTATGAAGCGCGGAAAAGCTTCATTCTAAAAATGTGCGCACAGTCAACGCTTTTACAACTCTATAAAACTACTAAAAGAAGCATTCAATACTTAAAATAAATTTTTTTGCAAGTTTTTCTTTTATTTGCCTGTGCACTTTATTGCGGAAGCTCGTGTCATCATGAATATTACATTTCATTTTGAAATGAAGGTTAATTTCAAAATGACGCGAGATTGCTGTTAGCCAATCAAAATAACGTATTATAATGAAACATACATGAAATGTAATTATTCTATAATAATGCAGCTAAAATGATAACAATAAAAGCATAATACACTTTTTCTAATAATTATAAGAAATAAGAATGGAAGTTTCATTATTTTTTCACATTTATAAGTAATCTATAGTTACAAATTAAAGTGTAAAAAAGACTTAATTCATTAAAAACGCTAAACTATTTTGACAATGTCTAGATCAATAATACCGATAGTATTTCTTTAAGTATGTTCGCTTCTCTTGTTTGAATTTTTGCCAGATATTCATAATCCTCTGGTTTTATCCATGTAGTGCCTTTAAAAGGTTTGCCCGCAAATCCCTACTCTTCTTTTTATAATATTATTACATATAGTTTAAAAAGCCATATTTGAAAATCTTATAAAATCCTTTTTATTATTTCATAGTTTTTGAAAGAAAAAAATGTGCCAATGTTAAATGTATGAAAAATCTAGAGAAAATCATTTCCCGCCAAATTTTCAATTGATGATATATCAAATACAAGGATTGAACCTTTCATTTTTTTTTTCTGTTGTTTAAGTTCCGTTATTTGTATACTATTAATTTATAACAGTCTTTTAAAAAGCTTGTTATTTTGAAACAGAGGAGCGAACATCCTTTAGTGTCCTTTGGGTATTTTGATATACATATTTACTATATACTAGTATTTGATCTTCAACTGTCTGAAAGAAAGGTGGAGCTGTTGAGTACTCTATAAACCATCAAATATTTTAATACGTTTTTGTGTCTTTCCAATATCAAGCATCTGCCATTTGTTGTCAAGTTTATTGTTTTCGCTCCTAAACCATTTATAGTAAATGTTGATTCTTAGTCATCACTCAATTAATTAATTCATGTTTTTTCAGGACGTTTGCGCATTTTTGTTTTACCTGTAACACGAAAGGACATTTGCGCTTTAAACTTTGATACATCTGAACTGAATTGACCGGACATTTGCACTTTTTACTTATGATAGTTTACTTGTAATATTAACCAAATTTACAAAGATGTTCACATATTCTTTCAAAGTTCTTCCGAACAAACGACAAAAATCAGAAAATAATATCCGGGTGAACTCTAGAGAAAACGAAACTTTTATAAATGGAACATTTATATTTTGTCCTAAATTCTTCAAGCAGCTTTTTACAAGTCGTGGATTTGAAATTGGAAACTATATTCGTCGTATGTCCATACTATTGCACGGATAGTCCGAGCAACTGTACCATCATGGTTTTACTAAGCTTGTTTCAATTTGGGAAAATCGAAATTTGATTTTTTAAACCACCAGCTGTTTATGTTGACTGACTTTTAAACAGAGTTATCATGGTTGTTATATGGAATTTACTCCTATCCGCCCCGTTGAAGTGTTGTCGTTTTCATCTGACACACGCATGATGGGGAAAGGTTAAGTCTTTTAGCTGTATATAAATGTATGAATGTATGTGTATTAACGATATTTTTTTAAAACATATACTTATATTGATACTTATTTATAAAGACATAGCATCGTGTATTCTCAATATCAAACCTAGTATATGGAAGGGATTTCATATAAGTAATGGCAAAACAAAACAATGCTTAAACAATATATAAATAAGGAGATGTGGTATGATTGCCAATGAGACAACTATCCACCAAAGTTCAAATGAAGTGGATGTAAGCAATTATAGGCAACCATACGGTCGTCAACAATGAGAAAAACACATTACCGTATAGTCGGCTATAACCACTGAACTACAGGCTCCTGTACACATAGTTTTCTTTATTTAAAAGTGCTTTACTATATTTATCTTCTATGGGAAATGGACAAAACAATGAAATTGTATGATTGTCCATTTGGCATTTAATTCCCATTTTATTATGTCAGATCTTTATAAACAGTTTTATAAAACTTAGAACTGTGTAAATAACCGTTTGTGGTATTGTAGATGAAGATGTTGGCACGTGGCTTGGTTTTCATGGTAGTTGTAGTGATTGTTCAGTCTGGAATACTTAGAATAAGTAATGATATATAATACATTTAAGATTATGCTAAATATAAGTACAATCCAGCTGATGGGCACGCTGCCTTAATCATAATGGTAAACTTCGATTTAATGTTTATTTCAGAACACGTGGTGGATATATTAGTGAACAAAAAAGAATATTTAAATTTGAACGAGTTGAAATTGCGAGATTTTCTTAAATAATGCATTATTTTATACTAAAAATTTATTTTAATTTGACTCGACAGTGCGTCGTGTTCTTGTGATATTTAATAAAACTATATACTTATTATTGAACGTGTTTGCTACTATTTACTCAATGTATAAAGCCGGGCAAATTATAAATAAAATGCTTAATATGTGGCGCATTTACGCGGTGATACCAAATAGTTGTGTGAAATGATATGCATAAAGTTTAGTTTTCCTGGTTTTTCCATTTGACATAATGCATATTTTTTATTGAGCTAATAGATATAAGAAGATGTGGTATGAGTGCCAATGAGACAACTCTCCACCCAAGTCATAATTTATAAAAGTAAACCATTATAGGTCAAAGTACGTTCTTCAACACGGAGCCTTGGCTCACACCGCACAGCTATAAAGGGCCCGAAAATTACCAGTGTAAAACCATTCAAACGGGAAAACCAACGGTCTAATCTATATAAAATACGAGAAACGAGAAACACTTATGAACCACATCAACAAACGACAACTACTGAACATCAGATTCCAACATTATCAATTATCACATACCAAAATTATCATTTAAACAACTTCAGATGAGTACGACATTCAGCACTATAGAGGTACGATCAATCTCCTTTGAATTCGTTTTATTTACATCGTGTAGCTATGCTTCCGATATAACTTTGGTTGTTAAAAAAGTTACAAAAAAGATTTTAATCCATTTTGTGAATCAATACTCGTAGTTCTGTTTGTTAAAATATTTCAACTTTCCATTTTAAGCCCTTTTTAAAGCATTTAAGCTTTGGTAGTATTTAAAAAAACGATATAAAGTTTTTCAGCTTTAAACTATCTAACGCTGTGATTCTCTAAATTTTAGTAAAGATAGAAAAATATCTCTTTAGGGAAATTTGCTTTACCGCTTTGAAATAAAACCTTTAAAAATCATTAAGGAGTTGAAATATCCATATATAAATTTAATATATGGAGTATTTTTTACAACTTTATTTGTTCTATCAGACACATAACATACGTGTACTAGTATTTGATTGTGTAAAATTTTAAAACAACAATGTTGACTATTTTAAATATTTTAATCTTTGATAATAATATTTTTACCAGTAAAAGGCTGTCCAGGTTGCATTGTAAAAGGTGTTTGTTATTTTCCCAATCAAGAGTGGAAACAAGGTTGTTGGACAACGAAATGTTCTGTTTATTCGTACGGTCACGTGCAAGGATGGAGAACATCGATAGTGAAAACACGTATGTTTATTAAAAATTATAATTTTATTGAAACTCATTGTATATGAGGGCATGGATGGGGGTCCTTCTTTTCTCTATTTTGTAAACCCCTTCCACACCCTCGTATATCGCTTTCCTGAATTCTTTAATTTTTTCGCTCATTATTCTTTATCTTTAAACATAATGGTTATTCTGTAATTACTTGATAACTGTATTCTGGACATCGTTCTTCTGTTATCAGTATATTTTCACCCAATTCTTTAATTTTTGCAGTTATTCTTTATAAATTTGGCACCCCATTATTCTCTATTCTTTATTTTGTTTGGCCATTTATCTCTATTCTTTATTTTTCTTTGCCCATTATTCTCTATTTTGTAAACCCCTTCCACACCCTCGTATATCGCTTTGTTCACAATTTAAACAAAACATTTTTTTGACCTGATTTTTTAATTTGAAAAATCTAGTTTCTTGTTGTTCCATTGAAAAAAAATCATATATTTTCATTTTTGTTGACAGAACTCAAGACTGAGAAACAAAAGAACAATAAATGAATATTACACTTAAAACAAAGAAAAGTTGTGATTAAGTTCTACCAACCAGGCAAACCAATGACCTAAAATTATTATTTGCTGCCTCTTCGCTGAGAGGGCGGCATTGAGTGTTATAGAGCAAAGACTGGTCGGCTTGAAGTCAGAATAATGTGTCCTGGTAGGTTGACATGTCTTCCTGTGGACTGTTATCTTGTTAACAAGCACGTTTAAAATCCTGTTCTGCGTGTCGGTTCTATTACAACGCATGGTTCATACTCATATCACACTGAATATGCATTTCATTTACCACTGGGCGTTACTCAGCCATCCACCCATCTACTTGACAAATGTTTTGTAATTCGCACTATAGGTATAACTATTAGTCATTTCTAAATGCAAATCTTGATTTTTTTTTATTTGATTGTGCTTTAAAGTTTTTAAGCCATTTTGACAGGAACCCATTAAATAATTTATCGATTTGCCCATTGTTCACAATGATAATTGCTTGTTTTGTGTTTTAGAATGTCCTGGCAGATATGGTACCTGTATTGATCATGGCCAACAGATTTCACATGGGTGCTATTGTAAGGTTTCAGGATTGCAGATATCATATATTGGCTATTGTTATGGGAAATAAAAGTGTTTGTGTAAAATGTATACCGAACTGTCTTTAGAATTTACACTTAAAATAATATAATAAAGAAATAAAGCATCGAATTGCTAGTCTTTGGTGTCAATTTTTCAGATTTCTTGTAGAAAGCTTGTTTGCCTGATAACACGGAAAATTATACTGTCTGTTTAGAGACGTAACTTTAGAGTGGTAATAATATTGATAATTGAAAGTTATCACGGGAAAATATTTTATGCAATATTGGAAGACGTCATCTTTCAGTAGCAAAAAATTGCTTTTATTTTCTTATCTTAAAGGGGTATTAGCTACGAGATATAAAAAAGATCCAGTAAGATCCTTGAATATTTTCTTTATCGATACAAAATTAGATGTTTTTTTAATTTCAATATCAACTAAGCATATAACACAGTATTTTCCCAAAGCGCCTTTCAGGATTTACTTTCCTCAAGAACAAAATGTGCGTTAAAAACCAATGATTGAAAGCCTCGGGTGAATAAATATTTGATAAAATTGAGAATGGAAATGGGGAATGTGTCAAAGAGACAACAACCCGACCATAGAGCAGACAACAGCCGAAGGCCACCAATGGGTCTTCAATGCAGCGAGAAACTCCCGCACCCGGAGACGTCCTTCAGCTGGCCCTTAAACAAATATGTATACTAGTTCAGTGATAATGGAGTCATACTAAACTCCAAATTATACAAAAGAAACTAAAATTAAAAATGATACAAGACTAACAAAGGCCAGAGGCTCCTGACTTGGGACAGGCGCAAAAATGCGGCGGGGTTATACATGTTTTTTGAGATCTCAACCCTCCCCCTATACCTCTAGCCAATGTAGAAAAAACAAACGTACAACAGTATGAGTAGCTTTATGACAATGGGTGTATCTAATCATATTAGCCCAACCCATCTAAGGTCAAATTTCCATGAAGGAGTTTGAACCTTCCGTACTTTCTTAATAATTTAAAAAGCTATCAACGGAATAGTTGAACTGAAATGTATGTTATTAATCACGTCAGTGGAGAGGCATTGACTTCTCGGCTGATGATACCCTGGTGGACTAGGTGGAGAGGCATTGACTTCTCGGCTGATGATACCCTATATAGTGGACTAAGTGGAGAGGTATTTACTTCTCGGCTGATGATACCCTATATAGTGGACTAAGTGGAGAGGCATTGACTTCTCGGCTGATGATACCCTAGTGGACTAAGTGGAGAGGCATTGACTTCTCGGCTGATGATACCCTAGTGGACTAAGTGGAGAGGCATTGACTTCTCGGCTGATGATACCCTAGTGGACTAAGTGGAGAGGCATTGACTTCTCGGCTGATGATACCCTAGTGGATTAAGTGGAGAGGCATTGACTTCTCGGCTGATGATACCCTAGTGGACTAAGTGGAGAGGCATTGACTTCTCGGCTGATGATACCCTAGTGGACTAAGTGAAGAGGCATTGACTTCTCGGCTGATGATACCCTAGTGGATTAAGTGGAGAGGCATTGACTTCTCGGCTGATGATACCCTAGTGGACTAAGTGGAGAGGCATTGACTTCTCGGCTGATGATACCCTAGTTGACTAAGTGAAGAGGCATTGACTTCTCGGCTGATGATACCGTAGTGGACTAAGTGGAGAGGCATTGACTTCTCTGCTGATGATACTCTAGTGGACTAACAGTCCATTCGCATCAGTATCCGACCAGTGTTATATAATGAAAATTACAATATATTAATTTGGTGCGTTAATCGAAGCGCTTTTCTTGATCCACTTCAACAGGAACGCTCAAACAAAGCATTCACACATTTTCGAGACTAGGGCAGTTATGAGCTTGACATATTGTGTAAACACATCTATTGTGTTGAAGCCAGTATGTTGAACTCTAGGTGTCTTTTCATGTTTTGTGTCCGGGGGTTGCTATCCATTATGTTTTGCTTCCTTTGATTATGAATCGAATACACAGGCTTTGTAAGGGAATGGAAACGGACTATTGAAACATTTTCCAATTTCAATCTACCGAGTAGCATTTTATTTGAAAACTCTGTTTAAATGGTCAGCATATTAAAAATCTACTTGTGGTCTTGTAGTCATTGCTTGCTGATCATTGTACACACACAAACAGTAAAAATGAAAGAAAAAAGTTCAATTGAAAGGAAAAAAAGAAAAAAAAAGGCATTTGCAGCAATTTTCACAAGCAAAAATATTTTGCCTCGCGGAAGACGTCATTTTTCAGTAGCAAAATGTTGTTTTCCCCCTTATCTTAAGTGATTCCGTGACATAATGTCTAATAGTATCCTTAGAACTAAAATGATTGGAATTGATAAAAGAGATTTCAGAAATAATTATCAAAACGGGGTACTACACAAAATGTATTGGCTGTGTACTGATGAATAACTCAGTAACTGTGAATGCTTAGAATGGTACTCTGTGTCTAAGTCTTTTTGTTAAGTTTTTTTTTTATTAAGCTTTTTGTCGAACTGATAATTCCAAGCATTTTTCAAGGGATTTTTCTAGTTTGTTCTTATGTCGTGCTGTTACAACACTGCCATAGGTTAGGAGGAAAGTTGAGCGCTCGCAGACATGTTTGGTCCCGCCACATTCTGTGTATGACTGTCGAGATCCAGTATTTTAGTGGTTGTCGTTTGGTCTCTGTCTATCATAGTTGTTTTTCGCTTATTGTTTTCTATTTTCATCAGGCCGTTGGTTTTCTCGTTTGAATTGTTTTGCATTTAGTTAACTCGGTGCGGTATGGGTTCTGCTGATTGCTGAAGGCCTTATAGTGACCTTAAGTTGCTTGCATCTTAGTTATTTAGTCTCTGGTTGATAGTTGTCTGATTGCCAATCATACTACAACATCTTCTTGTATTTATATGATACTGTATTTTTGTAAAAAAAACTTTGTAGGTTTTGTCCCCTTGTTCATTTAAACACTCCCCTAGTAGATTTCTCAAGTTTTTCTTTTCTCTTATGAATTAGATATCAATTATATAAAATCGATTTGAAAATTCGACCTATTAATATAATTTGTTTTTATTGTGTCCAATATCCACATGCTGTTTTTGGAAAAAAATATGTGTTAAAAATTTATTTGTCAGTAATTGAAAAATATTTAATGGTGCATCATTATATTGTTGCTAAAAGGTAAAAATTAAAAAATCAAAACTCAAAACAAATAAGGAGATGTTGTATGACTGCCTTGAGCCAAATATCCACTAGATACTAAAGCTAAATGTAAACATCTTCAGGTCAACATACGACCTTCAAAAATGAACAAAACACATTTCGTATATTCAACATTTTTGGATGGTTGGTGTGAAATTAGTTTGGTTTAGGGGATTAGAGATGATTGTTTCGCATTGATTTGTATTGATAAGCTTTTAAATTAATAAACCAACATATTTCCGTTCTGTGTTTTTCCGATAATAAATTTACCCTAAATTGTGACCCCCCATTTATTTTGGTACTACAACAGTGTTTATTCTATTATAATTTATTTTAGTCCCGATTGGAACTACAAGATTGCAGTCAGTATATTTCTAAATTAAACATACGAAACCACAGAAAAGAAGCAATTAAAACCAAACTTTGATGAATGATTTCTTCAAAATAGATTCTGTAAATGTATTTTATGTTTCTTTCGATAAACCATAACTATCAGCTTTACATTGAACCTGGTGCAAACTATTTTGTCATTTACAGTCAGTGTGTGCTTCTGTTTGTGCCTGTCCCAAGTCAAGAGCCTGTAATTCAGTGTTTGTCGTTTGTTGCTGTATATCATATTTTTTGTTTTGTTTATTGTTTTGAACATAAATCAGGCCGTTAGTTTTCTCGCTTGAATTGTTTTACATTTGTCATTTCGGGGCTTTTTATAGCTTTCTGTGCGGTATGGGTTATGCTCATTGTTTTGTCGTAAGGTGGCTTGTATTAACTTCTAAGTCATTTAGTCCCTGGTGGAGAATTGTCTCATTGGCAATCAGACCACATCTCCTTTTTTTTCATATTCAATGTTTGATGGTTGTCAAATACAAACGTCATAATGTTATATTACGTAGTTTGATTCATGATCTAAAATTAAGATGCAACGAATATATCTTTTCCTACCAGTGTATGGCTGTCAATATCAACTCAGACGTAAAATTAAAAAAAAAGAATAATTTATTAAGATTTAAATTGCAATTTGATCATGTCAAGAACACAACAATGTCAATTCAATATATAACAAAAGTGTGAAAAACTTCAATCTGATTAAAATACAGACCTTTGTCAAATCTTTACTTACACCTTGAAAGCAAAGCTCAGACAAAGGATCTTAAGTCATAAGCAATTCAGTATACTTACGATCAATCTTAGTCGTAAGTTTTTTTTAGTGAAACTGACTCCTGCAGTTTAATCATATTTAAAAAAAAAAAACTATCATAAAGGTCTAAAACTTGTACGCCTTTGCAAACATTTCACTAAATGAAACTGATTCTAGAAATTCTTTCAAGTTGTATTTGCCATCATTATCATAATCCAGTTCTTCTACAATACATTTAGCTTGTTCGCCTTCGAATCCATGACTTGATAGACCTGCTTCAAGTTCCTCTTTAGTCAGACTTCCACTTCCGTCTTTATCCATTTCTTCAAATGCTTTCTTCAATTCGTCACTGTAATGAAAAAATTTATGTAGATCATGCACAATATATCAGTCTGGATATTTGATTGATTGAATCAATTGATTGAATGATTCTTTTTATGTTTAACGCCACTTTCAACACAATGGCTATTTCATGGCGGACAGTTTTTATTGGTGTAGGAAGCCGGAGTGCCGGATACATTATTCTGACTCCTAGCCGGCTAGTCTTTGTTTTTACTCCTTAATTCCGCATGCTTTGCGGAGAAGCAGCAAATGCCAATTTTAAAGTCTTTGGTTTGACTTGCCCGTGTAAACTGATATCGACTGCTCAGTTCGGCTGTATTACTGGAAATGTTATTAAAAATATACACGAAAATGCAGATGCGTTAACTGGAACCTATTAAACAATTTTGAAAAACCATGAATTGTTAAAATGAATAGTTGAAACAGCTGACATTTTTTAACCAGTTGATTGATGTTTTCGTCATTGTAAAATTCATAGAGATGTCACAATTACATCTTATGTAAGTATCGTCTCGTAGCTAGAGTATTTTTCATATATTCATATTTATTAGATAAAGATTGCATTTATATTTTACTACTGCCAGTGAATATTCACAAGGATAGATCTATGTTATTCTCCCTGTACTTGTATTTGCCAAAACGTGCTTGCCTTTTTAACCCTTCATGGAGACGTTTGATAATTTATGTGCTTTGTCATATGTTGCTATTTTTGTTATGTATTGATAGCAAAAGAATAATGTATACAGAAAATGAAAGGATATGGAGTAAATGTACATGGGACAAAATCGCACACAATTCATAGAAAACATAGAAAATTATCAATGAACAGGGCTTTTATTCCTGTTCTTCATCTTGACAGTTGATGAAGGGTCTTCAACAATGAACGAATCATTCATACCCTACAACAAGGTCAAGACGCAAAATTCAAATTGTCTTATGTAACAGACTATCATTTTCTGGTGGCAGTAAAAACTCCTCTCGGTCTTAAAAATGGAATGTATAATTTGGTTAGCATATGCCAGAAATATTTGCACCTGGACGTTAAGCGAACAAATATTAATACATTTTTATCATCATGGTTTTCATTGACTATGGAATCTGTATGAACATGTATAATATTTTAATCTTATTCTTTATTTTATATGTACCATTTTTGAGTTCTGAGTATGCCTGTCATAAATTCCTCTTTCGTTAAATTTTTTGCTTCCTTTTGTCCGAAGAATATAAACTTTTCCTGAAATGCAACAATTACAGTGTAAAATATTATCATCAGCAATAAAGTTTTTTTCATTTTTTTTTCTTCATTTTACTAATGTTATCTATAAAGTGTCTTTTCTGTACCGATTCTTATTCTACGGTCCTCTTTGTCCCTATTTAACTTTTACTATCAAAATAAAGAGTGCTAAAGAACCTAGTTTCACTTTTAGCCCATTACAATGTACCAGTTTAAAACCAGAAACTTCGCAAATTGCTTTACTTGTTTTTATACAAAATTGTGAAATTTGTTGTTAATGTCAGTTTTATTGTAGTCTCGGATTTATTTTTATTTTCTTTATAGCCTCTTTTAGGTCAAGGTGATTTAAAGCTCGGAAAATGGTGCAAGTACTCCTCTTTATAGCCTCTCTTAGGTCAAGGCGATTTAGAGCTCGGAATATGGTGCAAGTACTCCTATTCTATAAACTAGAACCGGTGTACCTTAAGATGCTTTTATTTTGCTGGATTGCTGTCTAATTGACGTACAGCGAACATCTCTGGTTATTTTTACTTGTCTTTAAATGTACAAGACTATTTGGTGCCTTATGGATAACCTTTCATGTATCATTGTAAAGTCAGTATCCCATTTTCGTACACCCACGCCTCTTTTTCATCAGACCGCAAGGTTTTACTAAGGTATGTATATGAAATAATTTCCTGCAAGACCCATGCAGAGCGACGGTCTAGGAAAAGAAATAAAGAGCTGCATCATGAGCGCATGATACGCCCGTCTCTTTTTCAAAGAATAAAGTTTCATAACTCCTCAATGTCATATCAGAAATTTATAAAAAAAACTAAAGGGAGGTTATTCTAATTGATATAAAACAATTCACCACAGTTTCACGAAAACTGCTCAAAACACTTTTGAGTTATTGTCCGAAAACTGGAAATCCCACCTTTTTAATGAATAAAACCCCATAACTCGGAAACGTAAAAATCTAAAATTTATAAAAATCGAAAGCGAGCTCACGTCAATAGATATAAACAATTCACCTAAGTTTCATGCAAATTGGTTAAAGCGTTTTTGAGTTATTGTCCGACATGTTGATGACGGACGGACGGACGGACGGACGGACAACGGAATACCATAATACGTCCCGTAAACGGGCGTATAAAAATACAGACACTTTCGGTCAGATATGGGGAGTAAAATCGTATGCAGCGTGTTGGAAGAGTGCCCTCTGCAATGTAAAGAACATTAATTTTCTTACTTGACAATGTCTGGTTTACTTATTGTGTGGTACAGGTGTAATTTCTGCCCCTACCCTACAAATTATCTTTTTTCCTGTGGCAATTCAAATTTCCCGTACTCCATCACGTTCGATCCAATTTGCAGAATCAACCTTACCAATTGGTTTATTGCTAAAGTTCTTGTAAAGTACTGACAAATGGAATTCTAAGTTAAGCCAACAAAAGTTAATCGATTCTATTATTTGTATATATACTAGTAAATGTCAACCCCATATCTCCTAACATTTATAATAATAAGATCCTACACATAAAATCCTTTTGAAACTCCTTACCTGATGAATAAAATATATCATGATTGTATACAAGTAAATAATAATATTACGAATTAGTGGTAAACAGGTTAACTAGACACGATACATTGTATTTTGATATCCCATGACGGTTTTAAAAATGAGAAATAATTATTATATTTTGATGATGAATGTTAAAGAAATACCAATGCAGTAACTTTAAATTGTTCCTTTTCGGCTTTAAAGGCAGTTTGTTTACTATTCGTTTTTTAACAACATGAAAAACTCGGTTTGATGTTGTTTTGGTTAAATACTTACATTTATATCGAAATCATCGACCGTTTCGTATACTTCCTGGAGGCATTGTTTCACCTCCTCTATTGTAAGAACATCGTTACCATCTTTGTTATATTTCTTCCAGTAAGCTTCTGCTTGTTTTGGTGTTACTGATCCGGCCATTTTGTAATTTCGATTTCCCGAAAAAGTTTTCTCAATCACTTCCTCTCACACAATTACAGGTAGAAAGATGTTTATATGTAGGCGAGTGTCACGGATAAAAAATCTGTGGAATGTTCTACTATATTGTCATACTTGATGGTTTACACCCTTACATGGATAATATTTGTGTTATTACAAGATGATAAAAATATTTACCTTTAATAGTGTGAGAAAAGTGGAGTGAAAAGGGACAGATACCTGATCAATTAATTATAAACTTACTTCCCGAGGACAATCTTGTCCAATTATTTGCATTGTTAATCTGTATATTTTAAACCGAACTTGACCGATGTCCGTATTTTTTCGAATATCAAATTAATTCTAAACAACGATTACCTTTCTTTCTCTGTTGACGAGAATGTGTATTTAAGTGAAGTGTGTGGAGGAAGGGTGGGTACACTTTAAATTGATAATTTACCGGTTCGATTTACTTGCGTTAATAAAGATGTATATACATTATTATAGCATACTGTTGTAGTCCCTTTTTCTCATTGCGATGGTTATTTATTTAAATCAGTAAAATAAGGACAAATGTCTTTCCCACAAGGAGATGGCCGGATGTATGGATATTTTATATGGAATATTAATAAAACTCTCAAATTTGCTAGTTTGTTTCCAAAAACTAAATACATAAAATATACAATAACAACATATTGAAACAAACTGTTGATTACCCGTTAGTGAAAACTATTTACCGTTGCATAAAAAAATATCGCTGACACTCATTCCAAATAGATATAGTGAATCATAACTTCTAATGTTTCGTTATGTTTTTGAAAATAAAAAAGTGAATATTTATCAAACTATATCTTTGATTTGCCTTTAGTCATATAATAATTAACATAGTCTTGCGTGACGGCTATATATTACCCGACATCAATAAAAAGTTAGTATCGATTTAGTCGAAGTACAAATGCTCGCAGAAAACACGAAAGCTGTAACCATGTTCAAGGCAACAGCAGTGCCTAATTTTTATCGAAAAGTTCTTGAAGGATAAACATAGTTTGTTTAAATCGTGTGATTATTAATTTAATCGACGTGTAAATGCTCGCAGAAAACACGAAAATATAACTATGTTTAAAGGCAATAGTAGTGCCTAATGTATATCGAGAAGTTCTTGGAGGATAAACATATTTTGTTGAAATCACGTGATTTATATAGAAAGGACCAACTATTAAACCTTTAAAATTCAGAAATGATACATTCTGTTGGAATACAAACACCATTAGGTATTAAAGAAAAGTGACCTTTGTTAATGTCTAATTTCATTAATCTTGTGCCACATAAATATTATAGGGCTTATCAGCTGTTGCATTCTCCGGGGACTCGTGTTTGACATAAATGGCCTTCTGTGAAAGAAAAAAAAACTTTAACATAAAAGATTCGCTTTGTATTTATATTAACATTAAACTTTTTGAAAACACTTCTGAAAGATGGTATGTACTATTTTAGAATATATTATGTTGGTTGAGAAAATTATATGTGCGCCATATTACCGTATGTAAGCATATATTCAATGTTCGTGTGATTTATTTTTTTCACTTGTCGTGTGGTACGATATAATGTGTTGTAAAGCAATGCATGCATTGCCGTTTCCCAAATGTTTTATATTTTTTCTTTCATATTGTAATTTCGCTTAACTTAATGCATATTTCTACCAAGAGATTCTTTATCAGGATGTTAGATTTGTATAAGATTTGAATTCTTGTAATGTTTGTAAAAATGTTGGAAATATTTAATTTTTTCACTAAGTCTTGTCAGTGTTGGTAAAAAAAATACATGTAAAAGTGACTAAAAAACAACTACTACAGTGTTTACAGATTTAGTGTGGTTGAGAACTAAACTTACGGCAACAGCGATGATATCAGCTCTCCTACTGTGAACTTACTTTTTCAATGCAGCACATCCCAGCAGCAATTGCATCTGGACAATATGTCCAATGGTTCCTAGTGGGGGTTCCGCTATTCCTAGATTGTAACATCACGAAATGAGATATATCACCGAATTTGTACTTACCATGATCAACACGAAGGGCGCCACATGTAGAGCAGTATCTGTTTACCATTCCGGTTCACCTGAGACCACCCCGCCCTCAGTTTTTGTGGGGTTCATGTTGGTCAGTCCTTGCTCTACATAGTGTTTTGTAGACTGTTGTTTATCTTTTCTCTGTTTTTGTTCTTTTAACATGGTTTTTTTAGTTTGTCTTTGACTTATCGACTTATAATTTTTTATTATTCTTTTGGTATCTTCTGTCTATTTCTTTTCTTTTTTTTTAAAGCAAAATGTATTCAAATTTAAAGATAAAAGGTGTATATGGGAAACCTTTGCCCGATTGTTTTCGGAATACTTGACATTTAATGTTAATATTTGCATGTTAGATACTAGTATAAGTTACAAATTCTTCAACGTTTTCGGTCCTTATACATCCCTGGATTTCAAATATTCGGCTTTGAGCGTTCTTTCTGAGGATAGATCCAGAAAAGCGCTTAGGACGCATGTTTATACCGTGTTGTTTTCATTTTTTACAGTTAGTTAGATATAAACATTTGCTTCTCATGAGTCTTACAGCTTAGCAGGCTTTTATAGCCAACTATACGGTATTGGTTTTTCTCATTGTTGAAGGCCGCAAGGTTGCCTGCAATTGCTTACATCCACTTCATTTGTACTTTGATAGATAGATGTCTCATTGACAAACATACTTATTTCCGTATCTTTGAATTAAGAGGGACACGGGGGAAATCATGTGTGCAACTTTTCTAAGAGGGTCACATAGAGGTATGAATCTTTCAGTAATCCTTTATTATCAATTTACCAGGATGCTCTTTCAACTATCAAACTTGAGATAACATTGTTTAAAGAAACGAGTCCTTAACCATGTCAAATGTTCGGACTCCTTTGTTTTTATACGGCTAATGGTTTTATGAGTTTCAAAAACATAACGACAAATTTATTTGGTAAAGGTAGATAACTCCTATAAGATTTCAACGGGTCGCTTCCATCCAAATCAGCCAAAAATTTCTGAGGATATAACGAACAATTTAGAAAAAGAATTTTGTCGATATCTTTTTTATTTTACGAAGGAGATGCACACACAAGATAAACAGTGCATGAGGAGATAACTCTTACACAGAAAATTGTTCGGCTAAAAGGGGTTAAATTTAAAAGCGCATAAACTACGATAATATATATAAAATATCTAAGCGACATATTGCGAAACAAAAATTTGACGCAAGATCAAACTTTGGCGGAGGAAAAAAAAAATATAATAATAAATTATAATCAGAACAAAATCAAAAGGTCTTCCCACAGAAAAGTGGAAAGACCTAATAAAACGAACCGGGGCACGACACCCGGTGAATTGTCTTTCTGTTTTATTATATTAAAGTGAAAATATTGTGATATAGCTTTATCTTCTTTATTCTATCTTAATTTAGAAGATGTTAGATATTCCTTCAAATGTTTGCGTTTCTGGTATGCGATGATATGCGGTGTTTTAAATAATTGTTTTTTTTTATTATGATGATGTCTTCAATTTAAAAAGCAAAGAGGACACATTTGCATTTTGCACAATCTGATTAAAATACAGATCATGACAACACTCTGTTTTACTTTCTGTTCTGCGGTAGATAGGGAACGACCATTTAACTTCAAAGGGGGAGGGAGGTTATGGTTTTTTCCTAAAAAATATATTCTGAGCCCCAATTTGATGAGAAAAATATTGTGGTCAAGTAGATGACAAAAAAAAATATTCTGAATCCAGATTTCCCAATACCTTATAGTGTTAAATTTTGAAAAGAATAATTTGATTAATAGCGTCGAAAAACTAATTAACAAAATTTCTGATTCAGACAAAAAAAAAATACCCCCTCTTCCCCCCTCCCCCACACACACACACCCTTGAAGTATAATGGTTGCTCCCTTATTATATCAGCCAATGAAATTTTTGAAAGCGTGTATTAATCCGACAAACCCAGAGGATACTGAAAGGTCTTTAAAACAGAAAGTAGAACGGAGCATTTTCAGATCCTCGTAAGCAAAGTTTGGACACAGGATTAGTATTTTAATCAGATAATTCTATGTAAACAAAAGTGTGGAGGTTTCACCCTTCTGTAAACATCATTACAGTTTTAAGAATATGTGTGTCTAGACAAATAGTTCTCTAGAACATACACTATCTTTTCAACCGCTTTGTTATATTATAGATGAGCGTGTTTGTTATCCTCTTTCTTCTGACATTGGTCAATGTCTCTGTCGATGCAGACGGACACTGTAAGTAATTATTTTGTTTTCTTTTTTTGTAATTTGTAAATGAGATAGAGCCTAGTTAAAGTAATTTTACACCCTCGTCCTTTGGTCTCAATGGCAATCATGCCATATCTCTTCATTTTAACATTAATTTTTATGAAATGCAAGTCCTTGATCCCTTTTTTTTTGGGGGGGGGGGGGGGGGAGGGGAGGGGGGGGGGGGGGGGGGCAACATAACGTTTTGAATGTCTTTTTACATGATTTTCTGGTCTGCGCCGAATTCTATATAGTGTATAAACGTCAACGATAATTAGATATAAGAAGATGTGGTATGAGTGCCAATGAGACAACTCTCCATCCAAGTCAAAATTTATAAAAGTAAACCATTATAGGTCACAGTACGGTCTTCAACACGGAGCCTTGGCTCACACCGAACAGTAAGCTATAAAGGGCCCCAAAAAATTACTAGTGTAAAACCATTCAAACGGGAAAACCAACGGTCTAATCTATATAAAAAACGAGAAACGAGAAACACTTATGAACCACATCAACAAACGACAACTACTGAACATCAGATTCCTGACTTAGGACAGGTGCAAACAAATGCAGCGGGTTAAACATGTATTTTACCCAAGGATTCAGTTGCCTCAATAGGCCGTTTCTGAATCTAAAAGACTATAGGTAATTTTATTGTTCGTACACCTAGATGAAAATAACGTTACGTCATTGGTTGAATTTCCATTGTTTGGGACATTTTTAACCAATCACGACGAGTGTACACTTTTGAAAATATTACTAATATGAAAATAAGGAGATGTGGTATGATTTCCAATGAGACGACTATTCACCAAAGTTTAAATGAAGTGGGTGTGAGCAATTATAGGCAACCGTACGGCCATCAGCAATGAGAAAATCCCACACCGTATAGTCGGTTTTAAAAGGCTCCGACATGAAAAGTATGAAGAAATTCAATTGAGAAAACTAACGGCCTAATTTTATTACAAAACAATTTACGAAAAACAAATATGGCAGACATGAAACAACGATGCATTTGATTATACCATTTCATACATAATACTGGTTAATGAGCAGGTTAACAATGGACATGTAAAACTAAATACATTTGTAATTGGATTCTCTTTGCTTTACAGTCTTGTAATACAAGATTGCCTGTTGAGGAACACGTTTACTATAATAGAGAAAACTATATCCATGTAGAAACGAAACTCAATTTAATCTACCAATAAAAAGCTCAATACTAAATGGAGTTTCCTATAATATTTACATCTTTCCAATGATGTCTAAAATATTAGCATAATTGGGTCATTTTATGCTCAAGAAAAACAATACAAGTTTCTTATTTCGTGGGCACGAGTTACTAAGTCGTGGGCACGAGTTGCAAAGTAGTGGCCACGAGTTACAAAGTCGTGGCCCCGAGTTACTCATGTCGTGGCTAAGAGTTTCTCATGTCGTGGCAACGAGTTACAAAGTCGTGTCAACGAGTAACAAATCTGACGACATGAGTAACTTGTGACCACGATTTTGTAACTCTAAGCCACGACTTAGTAACTCGTGGCCACGACATAAATTACTCGTGACCACGAATTGTATTTTTTTTTCTTGAGCATAAAATGACCCGAATAAGCTTTCATACTAGTATCAATCCGATTAAATTGAAAATGCATATAAATTCTTATATGTATCATCAGTTGTATTGCAGGAAAAATATTCCCCAACAAGTTTTCGGATATTTCACGTACTTTATTTTTTTTTGCGAACTTCCTGTAGTCTATAGACAAAATTCTTATAAAGATATCAGTTTCGAAAAAAATAGATACATGTATAATGTAAGTGATGATATTATATAGTATATATGTGATTGTAAGACTGAATAAAGAACGGAGCCTTGTATGATTACATATTTCAGATAAAGCTTCATGGAGCTATTATAGAACATCCGTTGTGAACGCTCATGGAGGATACAATTGTTCTGGGTGCAGGGTAAACGGAGTGTGTTATTTAGCCAATCAACAGTGGAAACAAGGGTGTTGGACGTTACAATGCAATGTTCAAACTCTTGGTCGTCTATCAATACGACAATCAGTCCCAGTCAAAACTCGTACGTTAACAACTTTTTTAGCCTTCATTATATAAAATTAACTTCCAAGAGGACGGACTTATTCCCGCAACACCTCATTTTTTGTTTCACTAGCAGGGTCAAAATTCAAAAGTTGTAAACTTGCTGGAATTTGAATATCAAAGAGGTCAAACATTAATAATAAAGAGTTCACAATTATTTAAAAATATTGAAGAATGTCCTTTTATTCATGTTTGCGATCATTACGGATTTTTTTTTAAATTTCAAAATCAACAAAAAATTGCAATCTAAAGTATTTGTTCAGAAATATTTCAGAATATTGTAATAACTTTAAAGTACGTGCATGAAACTTTCATACTTTACGAATTTTGTCGAAAATGACCATATCATTTGCATATCGTGAAATACATTCAGCGGAAATTGAACCTATCGCTTTCTCGTCATATGTAAAAATTACTAAGGTTATACGTTGTTAAGAAAAAAATATCGCATCTGCATGATATTGCTTAAATTATTTCTTTCAAATTTGTTTGTACTGACATGTGACCATTTTTTAAGTTGCTGCAATTTTCCTAATTTTCAATTATAATTAATGTAACACAGTTTGTGAGTCGTTTTTCAAATAAGATGGTGTTGGCCAGTTATATATATATCTGTTTTATTTTGTTTGTGTTTTTCTTTCTTTATGTGTTGTCGTTCAAATCTCTTATCAAGTAAACATCAGGCGGTTAGAGCATAAGAATTAGAATTAACATATAAAATGTATTATAATAAACACATAGACTTTTGTTGCGGTTGAACAATTTGGCATGTTTTACAAATCCGCCTTATATTATTCAGATCGACGGATCACTTCAAAGAATACATCGGAGAATTAAAAAATAATCAGTCATTAAATACTTTCCCATTTTGCATCTTTTCATATTTTCACTTTCAGTGGATACATGTACATTTTAACCTTATAAGAAGAAAATATAAAATGCTCTTTTTTTCTTAAACTGATTTTATATCACGGTAATTTTTCTTTTGTTTCTTGTATATTTCCCACCATAAACAGCTGAATAATAGACATCCACTGACATTTATTTTTCAATTAATTGATTTTCTTTAATAAAGTCTACCATTTGTTTGTTCAGTATTGCTAATAACGTTTTAAATACAAAGCACATGCATGTTTGCGTTTTAAATACAAAGCACATGCATGTTTGCATGGTAGTGTACCCCATCCACAAATTGACGTTTTGGTAAACATTCATTCATGTTTTTCTAATTGTATTATTGTTTTCTTGATAGAGTGTAGAGATTCATACGGCAGATGTGTGGATAACGGTGGAATCGACCTCAGTAGACGATGCACATGTCAGGTGATGGGAACATCTTTCAGATGGACATGTTTTGGGAAATAAATAACTTGGAACAGCTTGTTGCATTCATGTGAACTTTTTTAGAATACGTTTAAGTCAAATTTTCTGTATAGATAATTCTTGTTATCTCGTCTTAATAGTATGTATATATCATACAATTCTAAATTTAAGACAGCATTTCTCAAAGGAGACAAACAATGATTATATCATCATTTATATGTCACTTTTACAGTATAATGTGTGCATTCAGTTGTTTCTTTAAGCGGGTTAAGGTTAGTCAAGAGAGACAACTCTGTATCAGTTTATGTGATGCCGAATAAAAAAAGGTGACATTGTACTTTGAAGCTATCTATAAAAACAACGTACCAGTGATTCGCAAGAGTTATTCCCCTTAGCCTATGTCAACCTCCTAAAAGTACTTGTATGTATTATACTTTATTGTCGAAAATTTTCAAGCAACATGACTTTAATTTATATACGTATCACGGCTATGTGACAATTTAGTGATTTTCCAATGGTGACTAGACATTTTAAAATCTAAGTAGTCTTCCCTTATAGTAGAAGAAATTACTATTAGGGTTATCAAACATACACATTCGTTCAATCAACTTCAATGTATATTTTTTTTTTATTTCTTCAAACCGTGCAATTCAATTTCCCATCTAGTCAATGACTGACTATTTGATGACACATTATAAGAGGTAAGAGAGTGATTGGCAAAACATACACAATAATGGGCCTAAAAAATAAGGAATAGAGAAAAAAATTACCAAAATTTTAAAGAATAGAGAATAATTGGGTGTTAGAATATAAAGAAATACAGAATTATTGGCAAAATAAATAAAGATAGAGACAAATTGCGTAAAAATTTACAAACTACAGAAATGTAGACCCCTTATCCAGACCATCTTGTTATGCTTTTCATTAATTCATAACCAAATTTCGCGATGTACCACAAAGAAGGATACATGGCCTAATCTCTATAGGACAAAAAAAGTCTACGAGACATAGAAATTATGTTATTTCAAAACATTAAGACTGTACTCCGTTGAGTTACCGGGATGCTTTAATTTATTTTAAAAAGTATGAGTGTTTAACCACGGGTACACGTCATTTTCCAACCTTCTAAAATTCAAACTGACCTTTTTCCCGTGCATTCATCATTCATCGTCCATTCTGCGTGCGTGTTCAGTTCATTCATCGTGCATTCATCGTTCGTGCGCTTATCATTCATCATTACGTGTGTTTTCCTTTCAACGTGCGCTCAACGTTCTTTCATTCTTAATCGTGTAAAGTGCGCTCTACATTCATTCATTCTTAATCGTGTAAAGTGCGCTCAACGTTCATTCCTTCTTAGTCTGTGTGTTCATCCATAATCGTGTAATGTGCACTCAACGTGTGTTAATTCTAAATCGGTTGATAATCGTTCAGCTTTTAATTCATTTTGTAACTTTTAAAATTACTTTACAGTCTTGCATAACCACTACGTACTGATGAGAAAACATTTTGTTAAATTGCGAGATATTCTGAGAGTACTAATTTTCTCATCTACATGTATATTATGATGTTATAAAAATAGGTTAACTAGTATGTGTGTTCTGTTTCTTTACTTTAATATTATTTAGTTGCATTATATTTGAAACAGCAAATATCAAATCTCCTGTTCTCGATTTTGTGTTATAAACTTTACTTAAGTCTATAACTAAAAGGGAACTTAAATACTTTCATTAATTTAGGTTTTGATAAATACCATAACCGGTATCATTTGTCTCAGTTCCTGATGGGCACATGTACATGAGGGTATTCCATCAAGAATATACAATATACAAGGTTGTTATTGCGGATTAAGAAGTTGGATGTCAAACTTTAATTAACAGACTGAGGCGAATCAAGGATTTGTATAGTGAGATTTCATTCACTATACAAATCCTTGGGCGAATTTAACACTGATACCTGTATGTATTTTCTCTTCTACAATTCTATTATCTGATCTTTATTTTCATTTAAACTAAGCTAAATACGTTTGTGACAAATTGAAAAAATAAACATCAGATGTATTTGAAGGAACTTTGCAAATATAAGATCAGGCAAATATATCAAGAACTCCTTATGAATGATTTTAATATAGGAACTTATTTTTTTCCCTTGAAATTGTGTTTACGGGTTTAAAATACAGGTATTTATTTTCTGATAAAATAGTTAAATTTAGGTTATTATGATAATTCTTTATTTCATTTAAAATAAACATTTAACGCTTTCTCAGATTAATTTCGGACATAATACAGAAGTCGCAGGATTAATTTGCACTTTTCAACGTGTTCATGATTGCAAATCTATCAAGATAAAAATCCCGTTCAGCAATTTGGTCTAGTAATACCTGGGACTATACCTGGGACTATTATAATAAATAATAGTCCCAGGAAATACGCACACTGTCAATATGTATCGCAACACATGTTCTCTTCCTGAAAATGCAAGTCATACTATGAATAAGATTGAATGCAAAGTGCAGTTTATTATTTGCAAATTCAAAACGATAATAGTCAAACTATATGTTATGCATCTAAATCACCAATGACATGGGGAAAACTGTACATTTATAACTTTGGTTTTTAAATCATTCCAATTTTTTTTATCAGAGCTTTCATTGTGGGGATTAATACAGAATACAGCATTCATCCATCAAATATAGTACGTTACGTTTGACTTTGTCGAATTGGTTCAACATAATAAAAGGTGTACTGTTAGGTCTTGTGTGCATCATTCCCTAAGGATCGTTTTGGCTTTATAGCTCAAAAATGTATTATTTGTTTTGCCTGAACATTTGAACATTCTTTCTTCTTGATTCCATAATGAGGATAAATTCAGAAATGTGGAATGAATTCGGAACGCTTTACATTGGTTAAATAGTGTAATGTATGTTTCAGAATTTTACCGAAGTCTACTCGGTTTTGACGCCCATGGACACTGTCGTTAAAAGTAAAGTCGAAAATCTGCACATGTACGTCCTTGTTCATATGTATATCAAAATGAATGCCCCCTTTTTTAATAATGCATCTAATAGTTGCCACTGGACGTTAAACAATCAACTATTAATTCATCCGTCTTATCCTAAGGTTTGTTATAATTTGTACATCAACTACATGAAACAACTGCAGATTTACACTATAGTTAGGAGGCCGAAATTATTGAACACATAACCAATCATTCACATCCCTACGTCATACTTTATAAATATCATGCGTCCGAAACGCTTTTCTGGATTTACTTTCACTAGGAACGCTCAAAGCTGAATATTTGAAAGCCAAGATTGTATAAAAAAAGAAAAGGGCGAAAAGCTATATGTCCAATACAGGACCTACACATTCGCCATATTTTTATGTGTCTTGCGCAAATCAGGAGCATGTAGATCAGTGGTTGTCGTTGGTTCATGTCTGTAATATTTGTTTTTCGTAAATTGCTTTGTAATAAATCAGGCCGTTTGCTTTCTCAATTGAATTGTTTTTCTCATTGTTGAAGGTCGTACGGTTGCCTATAATTGCTTACATCTACTTTATTTGAACATTGGTGGATAGTTGTCTCATTGGCAATCATACCACATCTCCTTAATTTTACATAAGAGCTAAATCTATCTAAGGTCAACTTTGCCTGAGGGAGCTGAAACCTTAGTTTCTTAATTTTCTAAATTTATAAACTGACAATTTAAGAAATGTTTGTTATAAATCATGTTAGAACCGAAGTACTGACTACTGAGCTGATGATACCCTCGGAGACTGATAGTCCACCTGCAGCGGTATCGACCTAGTGCTGTAAAAAAATGAAAACAACACTTTATAACGGTAATGTTTAAATAAAATTTCTTTCTTTCTTAAATCAAAACATATTCTTGTTATGGGTTAAATTTCCATTTCAGTTAAATAAAGAAGAGATATCTGTTCATTACATAAACATCGAATTTTTCAGCTATGAAAATTTGTAAACCCTAAAATAAATCATATTTCACTCGGGCAATACCCTCGGGAAATATAATTATTACTATAGTACTATAAAAACCATTATCAGAAAATCGGTATAAAAAGTGTTTGCAATGATTGAAATCAAGTAAAAAGAAGTATATGTATGACTCTGAGGTGCGATTGTGACGCTGAAGTGCGATGGTCACGCTGAAGTGCGATGGACTGCGCTGAAGTTGCATGGTCCGTTCGCTGGTGTGCGATGGTCTATATGACGCGTGATAGCTAGTTTAAAATCTACAGATGTGCAATTATTATGAGCAGTATATTTATTTCATAGTTAGTATATGCATTTGCATTCATTATTATCTATGTATTCATTAGTTACAGTTGCATACTAAATGAGAGATCGTCCTCTTTGATTTTCTGCATGTGGACTTAATTCTGCGTTAACATTTTTCTTTACTTTGTTCCTCTCATGAGATCCTCGTTTATCGTTGAATTGTAATAAGGAGAGTCTGCGGACCCGTATGTGTTTAGAGAATGCCACGCTCCATCGTACGTAAAAAAAAACTTTCGTAGATTTCGCGGTTCAGGGTCCTACATATATGAAGAATTTTACTCAGCACTCAGAAAATTAATACAAGCGCGGTTTATACTGATACCTCTTAGTTTTAGATGTCAGGTAACTAACTTGTGTTTGTGTTGGGTTGCTATCGAATTGCTGTATTACCCACGCATCGTTTTGTTCATGCTATCGATAGCCCTAATGAAGGGTTGATTTTATACAGCAGCGTCATGCAAGGTACACGAAGAAATAACATTAAAGCACCAACCATTCATTTTGTGTTGGCAGAGCATATTTTGTTTAGAAACAAACTTTTTTTCTTTAACATTTTAGAATTAGGGATTTGCTTAGACATCAGTGTTGTTTTTATTTTTTTAAATTAATTTTCAAAAGACACAAACAGTTCTATTTTTTTAAATTAATTTTCAAAAGACACAAACAGTTCTTTGTTTCCTCTCTTCTTAAACAAATTAATTGATTTTCAATAATTGGTGCTTGACAGCTTTTAGCACTTTGGCTAACTGTTTTTTTCTCTTTGGCAAAATATGGCCTTAAATTTGCACTCATTAACATTACATTCGCGCGCAGCTTTTGATTACATTTGCCCGCATTCATTTTACAGGTAAACTCAGGTAAATTCAGAGACTATACAAATTCCCAATCATCCTGTTCAATCAACCTTATCCAATAAACAATTGTCTTTTGATCGTTACTAATTGAATAATTAATAGTACAAATGTAGCTTGAGGTGGTGCATTACATTTGCGCGCAGCTTTTGATTACATTTGCCCGCATTCATTTTACAGGTAAACTCAGGTAAATACAGAGATTAAACTTATTTATTTATTTTTATGTTATTTTCGAGCAGGATAAGTCGGTTTTATTATGCAAAAGCCCTTAGTCCTATATACAGATTAAAATCATTGCACATCTTATGATTAAAGCACTGATTTTGCATATCGTAACGTCCTGCATGTATGAATCCCACTGCTTTCAGGAAACACAAAGCACAAAATACATGGATTTGCTGAATAAAATTACTCATTGTAGTGAGCATGGAACGATTCCGGTCCATTTGTAGTATGCCATGATTCTGATGAAGGCAGTGATGCCCAAAGACTTGGAGGAAATAGGGAATCTGGTGTAATACCTTTGCAATTATTTACGGTGCATAGCCATGAAACATTCCTTGTCATTTAAAAGTGCACTAATGATTTTTCCCCCGATTTGTTTCTGACAAACGAACTCCATGACTGTGGCTTGACGCAACTTTACAAATGACTAAAAATCTTTACTAAAACGATCACTATTACTATTTACTCTGAAATATTCGTAATTAAGTTACATAGATATAGGAAGATGTGGTATGAGTGCCAATGAGACAACTCTCCATCTAAGTTACAATTTATAAAAGTAAACCATTTTAGGTCAAGGTACGGTCTTCAACACGGAACATTGGCTCACACCGAACAGCAAGCTATAAAGGGCCCCAAAAAATTACTAGTGTAAAACCATTCAAACGGAAAAACCAACGGTCTAATCTATACAGTCCGCCAAAAGTTAAGCACCACCTATTTTTATTGCATCGAAATTTTTTTCATTTAAAAAAAATCAGTTATTCCTCGAAAAAGAGAAAACATTCAAGTATTTTTTTACTAACATATACCATAAAAAACATAACTTAAGTTTGTTCACTTATGCAGGTTCTATGCATTTAAATTTTGTGTTTATAGAAATAGAGCAAATTACACAAATCAGAAACGGAATTTCAGTTTCACTGTGATTTTATTTTTTTACAACAATTAATCAGCCAATATCATTAAAATTCAATCTTTACTAATAATCTTGGGTATGTTTGGCAAATTAAATGTCAATATTTGAGTCAATAGGGTGTGTAACCACCTCTCTTCCGGTACAGTTCCATAACACGGCGTCTCATACTCTGTACAAGCCTTCTGAACTTAAGTTGAGGAAATCTATTCCATTCATCAACAATTGCCACTCTTAAATCGCCAAGATTTTGTAAAGGTGGATCTCTGCGATTGATATTTCTGCCAATGGCATCCCAGACATGTTCGATAGGGTTCATGTCTGGAGACATGGAAGGCCAAAAGATAGTGTCTATGACTTCTTGCTCTTTGTACTCGGTTACAATCCTTGCCCTGTCTGGTCTAGCGTTGTCGTCCATGTACAAGGGTCTTGACGCAAGTGGGTGATTATCAAAATGAGGGGCTACAATGTTTCTAAGCACCAGATCCCTGTATGTCTGTCCGTTCATGTTACCCTGCAAAATATGCATACCAAGCTTACAACGGTATGAGAAGCAACCCCATACTGTAACACCACCAGCACTGAATGCAGTCGTTGGGCAAATGTTGTTTTGGTCATAGGCAGTTATATTGTCCCGCCAAACTCGTATTCTGTCGTCTACTGGTCGTAACAGAAACCGACTCTCATCTGACCAATGAATTTTTCTAGCTTCTCATGTTAGGGGACGACCATTTGATATTCTAGGGGGGGGGGGGGGGGGGGGGGCAGGAGGATTTGTTTTGGATGGGTTATTTATTTTTGTGGACCAAAAGGACAGATTATTTATTTTCTGCACTGTTGAATTTTCATTAAAACAGGGGACTGGTTATCTATTTTAACAATTATATTCATAATATTTGAAAACATACAATTTTAAAATTCTTAAATAAATAACATAGTCAATTAAGTCAATCAGAATTAATCATCATCCTCTGGAAGTTAATCTTCTGAATTGCAAACTGCATATATTGCATACGTACAAGGTATTAAAGATGGGCTGTAACTAGCCTCTTTTAAAAGTTGTCAAACATTTTCGCCGAGCGGAGCTAGGCGAAAAAAAATCAGTGAAGAGTCTGGGGTTCGCTGAAGGCCCCCAGAAGCTATAGAAAAAATGGCGCAAAAATCATGCATTATCCGCGTTTCCCAGACCCTTTCTTAATCTGAAACGCAAGTTTTTTTTTCTTTTTTGACAATATTCTGGTCTCAAAGCAAAATATATAGATTCAGTGTAAGACTTTTAGTTTTTAGGGACAACATCAAAAGACCAATATGTAGGACAAAGCAAAAAATGTTTCAGTTTGCAGAAAAACCTTTAATGTCTGTCAATTATATTTTTTTTTTCAAATTAAGAAAAGAGGGGGCTGATTATCATTGATATAACTATGTCAAGTCAGTTTTTATAACACATTTCAATTACAACTTGATGTAGTTCCTAACAGGGATACAATTTAAAGTAGTTTGTAATAGACAAAAGGTCCTTAAATATAATAAAACTCAAGTTTAAAACACCATTACTAAATTACAAATAGAATGCAACACTAAGAGAATAGTCATAAAGAAGGGCAATCAATGAACAAAAGACAAACCCGGGAACAGATAAAACACAAAACGACAAACATTATAGACAATCAACACTGAAAAATAAATGAGAAACATGGATCTCAAAAAACAGGGGCTACGTCAGAGGGTGAACAGAATTTGCTTCTTGCAAGACACTTGCCGTGAAAACAATTTGGTATAAAGACAAGCTTTTGTTTTGAAATTTCCAACATGAGGCATTTACCTCAATGTAGTTACGGCCCTGTAATAAAAGTGAGGTAAATGTTCACGAGACAATATACCTCAAGTGAAATGAAACCCATTTTCAAACATTTCAAATACATTAATATTTATATTATTAAAAGATTTTTCCCGAAAAAAATATGAAAAAAGGTGAATTTTGGAAGAATCTGGTGCCATCTCATAATTCAGAATATCATTTATAAAATGGCTTAAAAGACCTGGCGAGTTATTTATTTTCAATACATTGTAAGTCAGGTTATTTATTTTCAAACTACCACAGACCAAACCATTCATTTTTGTTATTATCAAGGCTGAGTTATTTATTTTCAAAATCCTCATGCCCCCCCCCCCCCCCCCCCCCCCAGAATATCAAATGGTCGTCCCCTTACAGCGTCGATGATCATTAGCCCATTGAAACCTGATTATACGGTACCTGGCTGTTAGGGCAGGTCTCTTGACAACACGGCGTGCTCTTATGTTGCCTCTATGAAGTCGATGGACCAAGGTTCGAACACAAACACGACCACCTGGAGGCCAGTGGTGTCTTAAGCAGCGAGGCAGGAGTAAATGGGTTGGCTTTAACACGACGAATAAGTAGTCTGTCATCACGACGGGTAGTTAAACGGGGTCTTCCGGATCTTGGTCTATCATTTACAGTTCATGTGTCAACATGACGTTGTAAAAGTTTGACAATGACGGTGTGATTAACATTGAAATGGTTACCTATGCTCCTAGTGCACCTACCGGCATTTGACATGCCAATTGCTTGCCAACTTACGCCTTGCCATATTACACAATGACTTGATGAAGGTCAATTTTCACCTGTACGCGGTTAGGTAAGAAGATGATTTAAAGGTATCGAAACAGTGTAATTGTAAAAGTGCAGATGACCTTTAATAAAAAGTTGCTTGACGGGTTTATCGGAGTTCAATCTTTTCGGTCGTAATGAATTTTATTAGTGTATGTTAAAGGCAATTCATGACACCAAACATAAAAAAATTTTTCCCAATAGTTAAAAAAATATTGCCAGTTATATTTAGGTGGTGCTTAACTTTTGGCGGACTGTATATATAAAAACGAGAAACGAGAAACACGTATGAACTACATTTTGTACATAAACAGACGACAACTACTGTAATTAGATTCCTGACTTAGGACAGGTGCAAACATTTGTCTTCAGTGCTTTTACGGCATTTCTCATGGTCACTTTGATTTTTTTAAAATTCAATATGAACATATATAATTAAGATTTACAAATATGTTCAAAATTCATAATAAGTTAGTCATATCTATTATTAATTATCTTTATGTTTACCTGTGTTGCCTATAAAATGAATGCGCGCAAATGTAACCAAAAGCTGCGCGCAAACGTAAACTTTTTAATCCCCAAATTCGCACAAATGTAATGCAACTCATTTAATTCAAAATTAAAATAAAATCTTCAATTATTAAGATTAAATGTGGAAATAATTCAAATGTGATGGACTATACTGACGTATTATATGAAATGCACGAACTATATTTTTTTTTGATTCGACAGTTAATATATAGAGGGCAGTCAAAGATGAAATGGGACTCAGTTTTGGTTTTTCGATTGTTACAAAATATGCATAGTATTTCTTCTAGAGTTTCGTTTGAGTTCCTTCCAGTTCCAACTATTAACGGTTAAATTCCACGTCTAAATAGGGTTAAGTATGACCGCTCAAGTTTACTCAAGTTTAAAATAACGTAATTATCAGTTTCAAAGCCTGTTTTAAATTATATGTTCATTGTTTTAAAACGTTTTGTATCTTTGCAAATAGGCATGAGATGAAGGGGTTTACGCCCGACGGTCAGGTGCTGACGGCTTTCCCATTGAACGGATCTTAACGCTCATACAGGAGTATTCCAAAAATTGAGTGTAAGGAACCATCTTCGAACCATCTTGGAAAGATTTTGTTGTTTCAAGACAATTATCTTGAACTCGCCTTTAGCTTATTATTTATGCAAAGTATACTTGTCAATTCCATTAAAATTGTAACAACAAAAAATGTACTTTTTCGATATATATTGTTTTCAATTGTGAATTTATGGAATCACGGTGTTGACAAGGTTGATTAAAATATGTTAAAATTGAGTTACGAATTTCATATCGCCGATAATTGTGCAATTATGTGACTCCATCGGCCCGTCCTGTCAGTAAAAATAAAAGACGCCAAAGAACTGGGCTGATATGTATAAAACCACTTAACTTAAGTTATCCAATCGTAGTACTTATTTATCGTAAGACGTGTAGATAAAGAAATATATTCTTGTTATTACTATACTATATATAAAAATATTGTTTGTGGTGACCCATTTGGGTCTGAAAATACCTCCACATTTCTAAAGAGTAAGGAGAGATATACAAATAATGTGAATACACAGAACACCGATCCAGTCCATCATTTGCTTAAATGTTATATTTTTAATTGGTTTTCCCTTTCTAAAAGCGTTTCATTTTTATATAGTTTCTATTTAAAAGGTGGAAATCCCCATCTTTTAGTATTAAAAGCCCGATGATTGGACATGATTTTACTTTTTGGAACGCATTGAATGATGTCAGTGGTCTTCGGAATAACCTCAACTGACAGAACAATCTAGACAGAAATATAGATATATAGGCCATCGCTTCATAAGTAAATTTAACCAACTTGATGGTGAGAACATATTTTTTTCAATTCTAAAGTGGGTTATGTTGACTAAATGTTGGTTAATATAACTAACAAAATATTCCCAAGACATTGTTTACAATATACTGACGCTGCCTCAAATGTTGTTTTAGCTAAATAATTTCAATGACTTTAATACTAAATGGTGATCAATTAAACCTAAAACTAATCACTGTTGTTTTTAATCATTTGATTTATTATTTATTATCATTTTGCTCATCCTTTGCGCCATGACTGGCAAATAAAATATTTGTTTTTCGTTTGTTTCATTTTTTGGCTAATAATTAAACTTATTAGAAAGTTGATTTTTTAAAACAATTAAATCATCTTTAATGCACTAAATGATTCTTAAAAAAAATACTAATTTTAAAAATTAATGGTGTTAATTAAAAGAAAACACACTCCGGCTTCCTCCACCAATAAAAACTGACCGCCACGAATAGCAGAATAGTGCTGAAATTGGCGTTAAACACAAATCAATCAATTAAAGAAAACAAATCTCCATCTTAAAGTAAATGAATTAAAAAAAACAATCCCAATAACACGAAATACAGTTAGACGTAAGAGTGTGTAAATATATATATATATATATGTGTGTATGTCTGTTGACATTTCACTGACTACACGTGATTATGGTTGTAAAGAATTGTTATTTTTTATTTGTACAGATATAAAAAAAATTGAAGTTACCACCCTTTTATCTTTTCATTTCTAAAATTTCGAATTAATAAAAAATTAAAATTATTTAAAGTGAAAATTTCTATAGAATAGCAAATAATTAAAATGAAAATGAATGCAAAATAACAACAAATTTCTTCATAAGAGTTAAACTGCAAGAAATATAAATTAAAAATACCACAACGTAAATAATATCTATCGAAATAAAAACTTTCACTTACTTTTCGTAGTTGTGCTCTTACCTAATAAAGATAGCTGAAGGTGAGAGTGCCAAGCTTTCCAAATGATTGGTAGGCAGTAGTGTCCTCCCCATTGGTATGCATTACTGCATGATCCCGACGGTGGAGAACTCAAATACTGCCGCAGCCATACACCAGAAAACAGTCTGGTGTATATTTTTGTGGGCATGATATAGCTCAGAAGAATAATTTTGGAAAGCTAATAGACTCTTTTCTTTCACTTCTCTGCTCTCAGTTCTCTTCTCTTCTCTTCACTTTTCTTTTGTTTTATCTTCTTTACTTTTGTTTTCTCTTGTCTTCTGACTCTCTCTTCATTCGTTTTCACTTTCTTTTTTTTTTCTTCGCTCTTTAGAGAGTAAAGAATGAGTGAGAGATGAGAGAGAGTAAGAGAGTGATGAGAGAGAGTGATAGTGAGAGAGTGAGAGGCGATGAGACTGAGAGTGATGAGGGTGAGGTGAAGGGAGAGGAGAGTGAGAGTTAAGAGAAAGAGTGATGAGGGTGAGGTGAGAGAGTGAGAGGTGAGGTGAGGTGAGGTGAGAGAAGAGTTGAGAGAGAGTGTAAGAGTCTCTGTAAGAGTTCAGAGAGAGTAAGAGATGAGAGGCGAGTGGGAGATATGAGAGAGAGAGAGAGCTGAACAAGTATATTACCATTACAGGAGAATGAGAAACCGAGCGAACGAGGACGAATGAAATAGGGAACGTGCGTGTGAGAGACAGCGATTGAAACAGAGAGGGAACGAATGTGCGAACGAGTGAGTGACTGAGAGAGAATGAGTGAGGTAGAGTAGAGAGGGAACACACGAGGAGAGTAGGTGACAGAGGAAACGAGTGAGAAAGAGAGGGAACAAGGTAAAGAGAGGAGCAACAGAGAGAAGGTAATTGAGAAAGCGCTAGTTAGAGGTATTAAGTGAAGGAACGAGATTGCGTGAGAGAGAATGATACAGTGTGTGTGTGAGGGTGAGGTTGAGGGAGGTAGTCAGCGCGTGTATGAGGGAAAATGAAATGCAAACACGTGTGTAATTTATAAATGCAACTATCTTAAGTTTTCAATGGTTTATTTCCTTTTTTATTTGATGGCTTAAAAACTTGTTGTCAGATCAAAATATCTTTAATATGTCAGTGCATTGATAAAGATTATATTCTACTGAATTTACCATATCGATAATTTTACATTCGCACTTATCACATAATAAGTCCTGTGTCCAGGTAAGAAGTAACAGCAGGTGGTATGTATACTAAAATGTTAATCGTCTTCCATTATACATTTACCGATGACATTTAGCTTTAGTGCAATTAATAGTGTCAATAAAAAAGAACAAATTTTAGAATATTTAATATTCTGTCAAAAAATCATTTTACAGGTAATTATCATTATGGTCATCCGCAAAAGTGATTAGAATAATATGAAATAGAAATAAAACAATGAAAAATATGCATTATTTTACAGTTTAAACTTCGATTCTCGAAAATTCGTCAACAGACTTTTGTTTGATGTTGATATGTCATTGCTTTAAATAGTTCTGTTTTGGTGATATGAAATTATTTGGGGATCGTCGGGTTCGGTTTTATCTTTCCAATTAAAAACAAATGTCTAAACTCCCGGTTACGCTTGCTCGCAGAGATAACACGTATTCGTTAATAAAAAGATTTACCGACAACATCGGCGCGTGCCAACTAACTAAATGGTAATTAGACCAATATATTAAAAATTCAGTAGTTATTGTATTTTTTTTAAAATCAGATAGGGAAATTGACATTATTTGGCATGAAATAATATTTCAACTTATTTATAAATGACATAGTTGAACATTTTGACCATAAAGATTCAAAATCCCTGAGAATATTAAATTCTGATATAGGAAGTCTTTTGTTTGCTGATGACCTTATCATATTATCTGAAAACAAAGAAGGTCTTCAGAATAGTTTAAATAACTTATCAAATTACTGTTAAAAATGGAAGTTATGTTTAAATTCTAAAAAAACAAAAACAATGATCATCCATCAAAGAACTACAAAACGTACAGGAACCATATAAAGTAAGGTTCAACAATGAAAAAAAATATAATAATGTTACAGAATATAAATTTCTGGGCACCTTATGAAAAATATAATGTAAACCTAAATGCAAGGTTAACAGATTTAGCCAAAAAAAGCTAGGAAGGCTCTTTTTCAGTAAAATCATATGCAGCCTTTTGGGGAAAGTATCTGTAATTTCTTTGATTCTCTTATTAAGCCAATCTCGACATACAATACAGAAATATCATACATGAATACATATCATTCTTATTATAAAGCAAAAGGCACATTAAAATCCCAAAACAAAGATATTGATAATTTCCAATATTTGGACAAGATTCCTTTTGTAAAGGTTCATGTAAATTTTTGTAAATATATTCTAGGTACCAGAATGACATCTTCTAATTTAGGAGGTAAAGCTGAACTTGGTAGACAGCCAATAGAAAAATAGAAAAAAGCAAGCAATCCTTTATTTGGCTAGATTAAATAATGAAAATATAAACCCATTTCTAAAAGAAAGTTATACATTAAGTAAACACCTTGACTCACAAGGAGTTTATACGTGGTCCACTTTCATCAAAGATTCTACACAAGAAATGAATATTAATATACAAAAAATAGTTTCATGTCAAAATATGAAAGATGTAAAAAACAAAAGACTTAGATTAAGAATATTTCAAGCAACTTTTACGCAGAATTACTGGAAAAAAAATTAAGTAGTTTAAACGAAATTATTATATACTTAGTAGTAAATACAGATAAATTGTATGTGTAATACAATCATTGGCAAGCGTGCTGTATCAGCCACCCGTGATGATATCGATATCAGCACGGTTGCAAAGGCTTTATCACACCTTTAATCACCTTTCTCTAATTCTTCGTCAATTTATCGCTTTCTGTACCCATTATATAAAAAAAATTTAATCAACGTGTGGTTCGTGTGATCTCAGTTCTTCATTGGTTAAAATCCGATTATGACGTCGAATTTTCTTGCTTTCCTCTGAATTTCCTATTGTGACGGCATGAAAAAAGGCGACCATGCCTGATGACGTCACATAGAAAGAACACATCTTTTTGCAGATCATTCGAAAAGACGGAATGAGTTTGCATGCATATAGGAGATTTTACGGAATTCCCTTTTCCGCGCTTGAGCAATGAACTGGCCGTCAAAATCCGCCATACTTGTTATTGTTGTTGTCATGGGCGGGAAAAGATAAATAATGGAAAGAGAAAAAAAGTTGTCTCCGTATGCGTACGGGTTACCGGCTGAGGCAAGAACAAGATATAGTGAAAAGTTAACTTTCAACAAAGGAACCGAAACCCTCCCTGATCCTTACACAGTTCCCAATTCTGAATGGGTGAACGATCCGAGTATGTGGCCTGAACTTGACTTCGGTCAAGTTTATCTGTACCTAATTGAAACTCCGGCCATGTTTAGCAAAAGTTCTATGAAAGCATATAAAAGCTTAGAAGCATATAGGTAGAGTCACTTATTTTTTTTCCGCGTTTCAACATTGAATGAGAGAACGACCATTTAATTTGAAAAGGGGATCTGGGCACCAGTTTAACAAAATGGGGAAGATCCTCATAAACGAGTGGGACTCGCATTTATGGGTATTAAAGTAAACCCCCTAACCAGAATCAATATTCAGTGGTAGAAATATAAACTTTGAATTTTATGGCATGTTCTGCCAAATGACAATGTTTTGCCCTAAGTAAAGACACCACAACAGAATCACATCATATGCTTGGGTCCCCTTTTTTCAACAACTATCCAGACTTACAAATGTAGTTTATTTGGCACCATCAGTGCATTTAAATCAAAACTAGCTACTTAAATAATAATCTTTAATTTTATCCAATAAAACTTGAATATTCTAACATTTTATATACATGAAAAAGAATTTTTGAGCATAAAATAAGTACATGTATCCCCTTCCACATTAGGTGGTTGTTCTCAGGCTGTTTTTTTTCTTACGATTTAAAATTATTAATTTTCAGTGTTGTATAAATTTTCTCATTTTGTAAGCCCTATTTTTTGGCCCTCTATAGCTCAAATTGTATGATTCTGCTCATTGTAGACAGTTGTACTTTCACGGAAGCAAGTTAACTCGTACCATTGTAAACTCGTACCACGTAAACTCGTACCAAAAAAGTTAACTCGTGCCAACGTAAACTCGTACCACTGGGAAGTCGTACCAATCAGAACTCGTACCACTGCAAACTCGTACCATTAAAAATATATTAAAAAATACGAATGTTTTATGATTTTGTTTTGGTATCACCAGCCCAGTAGTCAGCACTTCTGTGCTGACATGAATTATCATTGATATGGTCATATTTATAAATTAACTGTTTACAAAACTTTTGCAATTTTGAAATACTAAGGCTTTTCTAGTTCAGGAATAGAATCACCTTAGCTGTATTTGGCAAAACTTTTAGGAATTTTGGTCCTCAATGCTCTTCAACTTCGTGCTTTATTTGGCTTTTTTAACTTGTTTGGATTCGAGCGTCACTGATGAGTCTTTTGTAGACGAAATGCGCGTCTGGCGTAAATACAAAATTTAATCCTGGTATCTATGATGAGTTTATTTAAAACACAATGAATAAATTCTTTCGTTAAATAAAAATTCCTTTTAGAAACAAAAGAAAAATACACAAATCTATTCAATGATACTGATTTGGAATGATTAAAAATTAAATCAAATAGTTGTCAGTAAAAGTTTAAAAAAGAGTCTACTCAAGGGAGACAGCAAAGCCAATCTGCCACGGTTTTCTCTATCCAATTAGACAAGGAAAATTAGCTACAAATTGGTCATTGTAATTTCAAATTATATACATTTTACAGATTTACGAGGTATTGAGGGAAATTAAAGTATATATTCATCATTAAACACCATTTGAATGCATTTAAATAAGTTGGTACGAGTTCGTTTACAATGGTATGAATTTACCGTGGTACGAGTTAGCAGTGGTACGAGTTTGCATTGGTACGAGTTTTTTTTTAGTGGTACGAGTTGACATTGGTACGAGTTTACAATGGTACGAGATAACTATAATTCTACTTTCACATAGATATAGAGTTTTTCACAACTTTTGGTGAATGTCTGTTTAGTAAGCTTTCAATCCACATCTCCTTATCTATTTACTGTTAAGTGATGCTATTGATACAGTGAACAGCAAGATGATGTCTCTTTTACTGTAACTGTGTAGAAATTCAAAATATAGTCCCATTAAGAGGATATGAATGATCATTAATCATCAATGCTTTTGAGCGCAGAAGGGTGGGGACAAGGGTGGCTGCCCTTCTATTTAGGGCAGGCGGGAACACTGATAATTGTTTGCACACCTTTTCACTTTATGCAGACTTTGACTTGTGTTCGACCTTCCAACTTAAATTTGTCCTAGCTTATTTTTTTAGTCTATAAATGTAGTTGATTTAAGATGAGGGATTATCATACCTGCTTCAACAAAAGATGAGTTAAAATGTCAAGTTTTTAATCAATTTGTCATATTATCATCGACTCGGACTCATATAATTTAGAAAATCATATTACATGTATTATTGTTTTGATTAACTAGCATAGACATTTCTGTCATTTTCATTGTTGAGTTTATGACCTTGGGGATGACCAGAACTCTTTACACACTAATATTTATCAAACCTGAGGGAGGATAACCTTAGGAATCATGTGTGCATAACATGGTATGTATATTATTATCCTATTTAGATTAGGGTGGGGATTGTTATCAACAAACAGACTAAATTAATGGCCTGAAGTTGGACATTTCTCATGGCATGCATGTGTACAAGCCATTTTCTTGAAAGTTAAGCAAGTCAGATGCAGTCTTGAATTTCAAAAAGTTTGGATTGCTGTTCCTGGTACGTGGGTTCGATTCCCACCCAAGGCTTACATTTACTATGTTACTTGTACCCATACTATATATTAATGCATGAAATTGTTCAGTTTTTTACATGTTAAAATTGTTAAAAATTTCTTCAAATTTAGTGTTTGACATCGTTTGTTATCTTTAAAAATCTGAATGTCATTTATTATTTACAAGAAAATATTTAAATATTTTTATACATGCATTTGATAAGATAATTAATGACATCATTTACATGATTTTTTTCCTATTCAGTATTTCAGTCAAATTAACTTTTATCATAAATATGGGTACACATAACATTTTTGCTGGTGCAAATGGAGGAAACTGCCTTGTGCCTCCACCAGGAATATCAATCCAAAGTTGTGAAAAATATTTCTAGTAAATTAAATATATATATATATACATGTATATATATATATATATTATAAAGAAAATTATTTATGCATATTCAAAGTACATTTGAAAAAAAAAATTAAATTTAAGCTTACAAAACTATATTTTTGTCTGACTTTTCTACTGTTATTTTATATTTTCAAACTATTACTCAGAAGTATGTTTTCTTATTGTACTTATTCAGGTATGTTGAAAGTGGTCATGTAGACCAGATAAAGATTTATGACGTCAACGGAAGTCCTTTCTGTTTTTTGAAAGCTGATGTAATAGGGTCGATGAAAATCCGGGACAAACCACACCAACCTTGGGTCTGCCTAGCTAAAGATACAGCAGACATTTATTGTGCACATTGTACATGTCTAGCAGGGTATGGTTAATTTGGGTATAAATTTTATTCTAATGCAATTATTTTGTATCAATGGTTCTGATTGGATGACAATGAGTGTAAAATTCTCTATTTCCCTGTCTGTAACTAAGGAAACAGACATTTGGATACCGGAATGTATTGACATGTGATTTCTTCAATAATAAGCCAAAAAAACTAACATTTTGCATTTAGAATAAAATTGAGAATGGAAATGGGGAATGTGTCAAAGAGACAACAACCCGACCATAGAACAGACAACAGCAGAAGGTCACCAACAGGTCTTCAATGCAGCGAGAAATTCCCGCATTCTTTTTATCAAGTTTTATTACATTCTGAAGCGGACAAGAAGTTAAAAAACGTCCGGTGTTTGCGTTTGATGCTGGAAGCATACCTATGATGTCACCTACTTTAGGCACCAAAGAAGATACATGTCACATCATTCGCGGAATTTTCGTTTAATGAATATTTTACACTGAAATAATGACTAAACTTGAATGACTTGTTTATTTTGCATTTGAATAAAGATAACTGTATTGTATTTGAAGCTTTGCGGACATCCATCCGCAGTTTTACTGTCGCAAATATCTGTTTACCAGCCTCAGCTACGCGTCACCAGGTAAAATATATTAGCGACAGTAAAACTACCGATGGACGTCCGCAAAGATTACAATACAATACAGTTATCTCTAAATTTTATTTTCGTCCGGAATATGCATGAAATATTTGCCACTGGACATTAAGGAACCAACAATCAATCAATTTTATTCATTTTGAAAAATTGCTCAACTGATTTTTTTAATGCTTGTTACTGCTTTCTGTCTGACAAAAAGTCAAGATATCTTTCTTCAAACATAATATTCATTATATTAAATGAATTGGACCTTAATGTTGTTTTATTCTTAGACAATTTATAGCAATGCATATATATATAGTATAGATGCCTTTCTTTTACATTAAATTGGGAATGGAAATGGGGAATGTGTCAAAGAGACAACAACCCGACCATAGAGCAGAAAACAGCCGAAGGCAACTAATGGGTCTTCAATGCAGCGAGAAACTCCTGCACCCGGAGGCGTCCTTCAGCTGGCCCCTAAACAAATATGTAAACTAGTTCAGTGATAATGGACGTCATACTAAACTCCAAATTATACACAAGAAACTAAAATTAAAAATGATACAAGACTAACAAAGGCCAGAGGCTCCTGACTTGGGACAGGCGCAAAAATGCGGCGGGGTTAAACATGTTTTTTGAGATCTCAACCTTCCCTCTAAAAAAACGTACAACAGTACGCTCAGTTCAAGAGAAGTCTGAGTCCGATGTCAGAATAGGAAACAAAAGAAAATAAACAAAATGACAATAATACATAAATAACAACAGACTACTAGCAGTTACTGACATGCCAGCTCCAGACCTCAATTAAACATGTATATTTAAAACAAGAATCTGTCCATAGTAAACAGATGCCCCACTCACACTACTGGACCGTGAAATTGGTGTCAAAACACTAATTCGGCATTATAATTCTCATATCTTAGGGAACATGTGTGCTAAGTTTCAAGTTGATTGGACCTCAACTTCTTTAAAAACTAACTTGACCAAAAACTTTAACCTGAACTGGAACGGATGGGCGCACAGACCGAAAAAAATTATGCCCATAATTTGGGCATAAAAATGTATGTACAACAATGTAGCTCTCTAGATGCCTTTTGATTACTTATGTCATTTGGTTTGCTGTCTCATTGATTTTGTTTCCCATATCTCCTTTTATTCATATCAATATAATGTGTTAGGATATGACTGAAAAATTACAATATGTCTAGAGGCAGAAAATACACCTTTCTACAGTTAAATTTGACCTAACCAAATTGGACATTTCACACGAAGAATGCATTTTTATTTAATTCTATCATAATGGTCTTCTGAACAAGTAGCATAGAAACTAAACAAAAGCAAATTTAGGAAAAATATCCACGTCATTTGAACTCTTGTGGATAGCTTTCTCATTGGCAATCATACCACATCTCCTTAATATTTTAGATAGTACAATATATGTTGACTGGGGATTGCTTTATACCGAATACTGTGGCAAATACTAGATATGCTTTATTACATTTAATTCAGATTGGGAGAAATGTGCAGTCACATTGCTGCAGTTCTGTTTAAAATAGAGTTAGGAGTTAGATATGGTGTGACACAAAAATCAGTTACTAGTGAAGAATGTAAATGGAACAAAGTTTTTAGAAAACAGGTATAATTTATAATATAGGAGTTGGACTTCTTCTTTGAGTATTTTTGATCTACACTAAAAAAAAACAATACTGTGGTGGAAAGGCTATGTATCACATAATAGATGATACTGATTGGTTGAGTTGTGACCATGATTTTGTTAGTTTACCAGTAAATAAATAAATACGCACACTATTTTCTGATGTTGATTATTAAAAATTGTATACAATATTCAAACAATTCATAACAACATCACTGTTCTTTACTCTGTAACCATCAATAATTCCACACTTTCTTCTCTCACTCAAACCATTTAATGATTATTCAACTTAATCATTTGGTAATGAAAATATTGATAAAATAAAAATTCAGCAATTTTTCTATTTGTAAACACGCATAACTCTAGAAAGGTTGTGTATATGTTTTATAACATTTGGTTGAGACAAACTAAAGTTAGAGAACGGAAACAAAAAATTCAGCAATTTTTATGTTTATATAGGGACATAACTCAAGAATGGTAAAAGTGACACCACCAAATTTCGTACTTAATCTGTATTATGTAGTAATAAGCATTGTGTATAAGTTTAGCGAATGGAAACGAAAAATTCAGCAATTTTTTTTTTTTGTAAAGGGGGCATAACCCTAGAACGGTAATCAAACAGCTTGTAAGCACTGAATGGTAAAGATTGCTTTAATTTATCAGTAGGAAGTAAAATTGAATATTGCATTGTATAAAGCATTGGTTGTAGTTGATTTAACTACCATTATGCACAAAGAAAGATAACTCCAATTTTCAAAGAAGACTATGAAATATTTTTAGGAATGAAGGATAAAGATTGCTTTAATTTATCAGTAGGAAGTAAAATTGAATATTATGCACAAAGAAAGATAACTCCAATTTTCAAAGTAGACTATGAAATATTTTTAGGAATGAAGGATAAAAATTGCTTTAATTTATCAGTAGAAGGCAAAATTAAACATTGCATCGTATAAAGCATTGATTGTAGTTGATTCAACTATAATATTGTACAAAGGAAGATAACTCCAATTTTAAAAATTACTTGATATTTAGAAAAAAAAATGAAAAATTTAGCAATTTTTCCATTCGTAAAGGGCATAACTCTAGAACAGTAAAAGTGACTGCACCAAAATTCAAACTTGATCTGTATATTGTGTTGATAAGCATTGTGTATAAGTTTCATATTATTTGTTTGAGGCAAACTTAAGTAAGAGAATGGAAACGAAAAAGTTAGTAATTTTTTCATTTGTAAAGGGGCATAACTCTAAAACGGTAAAAGTGACGCCACCAAAATTCAAACTTGATCTGTATTTAGTGGTAATAAGCATTGTGTTTAAGTTTCTTAACATTTGGTTGAGGCAAACTAAAGTTAGAGAACGGAAACAACTTTGGGACGTACGTACGTACAGACGGACAAGGGTAAAACTTAATGCTCCTACGCTACGGTGGGGGCATAAAAAAGGAAAATGTGTCCCCATGGACACAGATGATGCCCCACTTGCATACAACATTATAAAGGGACATAACTCAAAAACAATAAAAATGACCCTACCCAAATTTGTACCAGATCTGAGTTTTGTGGTAATAAGTATCATGTATAGGTTTCATAATGTTTGGTTGGGGCAAACTTAAGTTACAGAACGGAAACTAAAAATTTTGCAATTTTTGGATTTATAAAGGGGCATAACTCGATAATGGTTAAAGTGACGCTACCAAAATTCAACTTGATCTGTGTTTTGTGGTAATGAGCATTGTGTATAAGTTTCATAACATTTGGTTGAGGCAACTTAAGTTAGAGAACGGAAACACAGGCACTTGTCTCCGAAAAAAATTTATATAAAGGTATGTAGGGGAAAAAAATTCTGAGTTTTGTGGTAATAAGTATCATGTATAGGTTTCATAATGTTTGGTTGGGGCAAACTTAAGTTAGAAAACGGAAACTAAAAATTTTGTAATTTTTTCATTTATAAAGGGGCATTACTCTAGAATGGTATAGGTGACGCCACCCAAATTCAAACTTGATCTGTGTTTTGTGGTAATTAAAATTATGTATAAGTTTCGTAACATTTGGATGAGGTAAACTTAAGATAGAGAACGGAAACGAAAAATTCAGCAATTTTTCCATTTGTAAAGGGGCATAACTCCAGAAAGGTATGAATGACGCTACCCAAATTCAAACTTCATCTATGGTTTGTGGTTAAAATCATTGTGTATAAGTTTTATAATATTTGGTTGAGACAAATTAAGTAAGAGAACGGAAACCAATTTCGGGACGTACGGACGGACATATGTATAGACAGACATGGGTTAAACTTAATGCCCCATCCGCTACGGCGGGGGCATAAAAATAAAGCACTCAAAAACTTCTACTTTGATAAAATCAAATAAAGTAAAATTTTGGACACTTTGGACCTCAATGTGGAACAATTTGAAAACCAGGCCCAAATATATCAAATCCAAATACATAGTTTGATTTAGCATATTAAAGAATCCCACGAATTAAAAACTTTGAATTATCAACCGCCTTGAAATTGGTCCCAAAAAAAGAAATTTATACCAAGTCTTAACAAGAGGTTGTCAGAGAGACAGCAAACTGGATTTTCCTGCAGAGGTCTAACCCTGAACAGTTTAGCAAGTATGGACACTACATTTAAACTTAAAACAGCTCTGAATTTGGATTGTGATTGAATAATTGACACATTTTATTTTTTTGACACAAAATGAATGTAGTCAAAGAACTGATATATTTGAAATTGGACATTTAAATACCTATTATGGTCCAATATCCAAAATCTAAGTACATATTAGAATCAGCATATCAAAGAAACCCAAGAATTCAATTTTTGATGAAATCAGACAAAAGTTTAATCTAGGACCCTTTGGGCCTCAATGTGGACCAATTTGATAAAGGAGCCCACAATCCAAAATCTCTCAATACATGGTTAGATTCAGCATTTCAAAGAACCCCATAAATTCAATTTTTGTCGAATCGAACAAAGTTTAATTTTGGACCCTGATTTGGACCAACTTGAAAACTGGGCCTTAAAATCTAATATTTAAATAGAGTTTAGATTCAGCATTTGAAAGAACCCTATATATATATTTAATTTATGTTGAAATGAAACACAGGTTAATTTTATCCATGATATTTTCTGTGCAAATGGAAATAACTCAAACTGGATAAATAGTTACTAAAATAAGATATGATGCAATGTTTCAAATTATAATCAATAATATAATAACAACAACCAGTGATGACTAAGTTCTATAAAATTAGATATGATTTAACACTCAAACATTGTTAGAATCAGCATATCAAAGAACCAAAGAATTCAATATTTGATGAAATTAAACAAAAGTTTAATTTAGGACCCTTTGGACCTCAATGTGGTATTATCTTATTAATAATGAAAAGCTCAACCGTTTACAAGTTCTTCAACAGGAGGGGGGTGGGGTGACCCAAGGGGACTCACCTTATATTTCATTTGATTTGTTTTATTGTCCCATACAAGAATATATATGGTTTCGGGGTGGGGATCCTGACCATTTACAAGTTTTCAAAAAGAAGGGGGGTGGGGGTTACCCCAGGGGACTTCCCTTCAATTTCATTTGATTTATTTAAATGTCCCATTCAAGAATATATATGGTTTAGGGGTGGGGATCTCGACCGTTTACAAGTTATCAAAAAGGGGTGGGGGTTACCCCCATGGACTTCCCCAATATTTCATTTGATTTGTTTTATTGACCCATACAAGAATATATATGGTTCAGGGGTGGGGATCTCGACTGTTTACAAGTTATCAAAAAGGGGGGTGGGGGTGACCCCCTGGACTTCCCCCATATTTCATTTGATTAGTGTTATTGTCCCATACAAGAATATATATGGTTTAGGGGTGAGGATCTCGACCGTTTACAAGTTCTCAAACAGGATGGGGTGGGGTTGACCCCAGGGACTTGCCTTATATTTCATTTGATTTGTTTTATTGTCCCATACAAGAATATATATGGTTTCAGGGTGGGGATCTTGACCGTTTACAAGTTTTCAAAAAGAAGGGGGGTGGGGGGTGGTCCTGGGGACTCCCCCAATATTTCGTTTGATTTGTTTTATTGTCCCATACAAGAATATATACAGTTATGGGGTGGGGATCTCGACTGTTTACAAGATAAAACTCAAATTTATTTCCATGAACCAGTAACAAAACAACAAAATAATTCTCTAAAATTAGATATGACTTAACCACTCATAAATCTCTAAAATTAGATATGATTTTATATCTATCAATTAAACACATCACTTTTCAAAACAAAAAACTCAAACTTATTTACATAAACCAATAAATAAAATGCTCCGCTGGGCGCAGCTTGATACGACTGCAGAGGTCGAACCCTGAACAGTTGGGGCAAGTATGGACACAACATTCCAGCTTGGTACAGCTCTGAATTTGGATTGTGATTAAATATTTGACACAGCATAGGTTTCTGACACAGAAAAAAATGTGGTCTAAGAATTTGATTTTTTTTAATTTACCTATTATGGTCCAATGTCCAAAATCAAAATACATGGTTAGATTCAGCATATCAAAGAACCCCATATATTCAATTTTTGTTGAAATCAAACAAAGTTTAATTTTGGACCCCAACTTGGACAAACTTGAAAACTGGGCACATAATCAAAAATCTAAACACATGTTTAGATTCAGCATATCAAAGAACCCCAAGAATTCAATTTTTGTTAAAATCAAACTAAGTTTAATTTTGGACCCTTTGGACCTTGATGTAGACCAATTTAAAAAACGGGACCCAAAATTAAAAATCTAAAAACACGGTTAGATTTGGAATATCAAAGAACCCCAATAATTCAATTTTTGATGAAATCAAACAAAGTTTAATTTTGGACCCTTTTGACCTCAATATGAACCAATTTGATAGCGGGGCCCACAAATAAAAAATCTAAATACATGGTTAGATTCAGCATATCAAAGAACCCCATATATTCAATTTTTGTTGAAATCAAAAAAAGTTGAATTTTGGACCCCAACTTGGACAAACTTGAAAACTGGGCCCATAATCAAAAATCTAAACACATGTTTAGATTCAGCATATCAAAGAACCCAAAGAATTCAATTTTTGTTAAAATCAAACTGAGTTTAATTTTGGACCCTTTGGACCTTAATGTAGACCAATTTAAAAAACGGGACCCAAAATTAAAAATCTTAAAACACGGTTAGATTTGGCATATCAAAGAACCCCAATAATTCAATTTTTGATGAAATCAAACGAAGTTTAATTTTGGACTCTTTTGACCTCAATATGAACCAATTTGATAGCGGGGTCCACAAATAAAAAATCTAAATACATGGTTAGATTCAGCATATCAAAGAACCCCATATATTCAATTTTTGTTGAAATCAAACAAAGTTTAATTTTGGACCCCAATTTGGACCAACTTGAAAACTGGGCCAAAAATCAAAAATCTAAATACATGTTTAGATTCAGCATATCAAAGAACCCCATATATTCAATTTTTGTTGAAATAAAAAAAAGTTGAATTTTGGACCCCAACTTGGACAAACTTGAAAACTGGGCCCATAATCAAAAATCTACACACATGTTTAGATTCAGCATATCAAAGAACCCAAAGAATTCAATTTTTGTTAAAATCAAACTAAGTTTAATTTTGGACCCTTTGGACCCTTTGGACCTTAATGTAGACAAATTTAAAAAACGGGACCCAAAATTAAAAATCTAAAAACACGGTTAGATTTGGCATATCAAAGAACCCCAATAATTCAATTTTTGATGAAATCAAACAAAGTTTAATTTTGGACCCTTTTGACCTCAATATGAACCAATTTGATAGCGGGGTCCACAAATAAAAAATCTAAATACATGGTTAGATTCAGCATATCAAAGAACCCCATATATTCAATTTTTGTTGAAATCAAACAAAGTTTAATTTTGAACCCAAATTTGGACCAACTTGAAAACTGGGCCCAAAATCAATCCCAACTACTTTTTTTTTTTGGTATGGTACCTTGTGGTACAATTTTATAGAGATCTGTTCACCTTTACTCAAGTTATTGTCTGGAAACCAAATGTCTTCTGAAATGACACCTATATATTCTTACAACGTCATAACATTTTATGGATAAAAATTACATGCTTTTCTTGACTGGTGATAACTTTACACACTTAACAAATTATCAAATTTTGTGTAAACTTTATTTCATAGAATTTATACAATTCCTATTATATGATATTTTGTATTTTCAATTGGATAGCTTCTATCCTTTTATATGCCTGATACATGTACAAAGTCTTGATTGGATAAGTACTAGTAGGCTATACTACAGGATTAGTCCTTATTATGGTGTTACTTTAAAGTTATGTCACTTCAACTTTACATGCAATAAACTTATTAAACGAATGGCTCATTACAAGCATGAAAAAACTAGAGGCTCTAAAGAGCCTGTGTCGCTCACCTTGGTCTAAGTGCATATTAAACAAAGGACACAGATGGATTCATGACAAAATTGTGTTTTGGTGATGGTGATGTGTTTGTAGATCTTACTTTACTGAACATTCTTTCTCCTTACTATTATCTCTATCTATAATGAACTTGGCCCGGTAGTAACAGTGGAAAATATATTGTAAAAATTTACAAAAATTTACAAAATTTATGAAAATTGTAAAAAATTGACTATAAAGGGCAATAACTCCTTAAGGGGTCAATTGACAATTTTGGTCATGTTGACTTATTTGTAGATCTAACTTTGCTGTACATTATTGCTGTTTACAGTTTATCTCTATCTATAATAATATTCAAGATAATAACCAATAAAATGCTTCGCTGGGGCGCACCTTGATACGACCGCAGAGGTCGAACCCTGAACAGTTGGGGCAAGTATGGACACAACATTCAAGCTTGATACAGCTCTGAATTTGGATTGTTATTAAATATTTGACACAGCATAGGTTTTTGACACAGAAAGAATGTGGTCTAAGAACTTGAATTTTTTTAATTTACCTATTATGGTCCAATGTCCAAAATCAAAATACATGGTTCATATATTCAATTTTTGTTGAAATCAAAAAAAGTTTAATTTTGGACCCCAACTTGGACCAACTTGAAAACTGGGCCCATAATCAAAAATCTAAACACATGTTTAGATTTAGCATATCAAAGAACCCTAAGAATTCAATTTTTGTTAAAATCAAACTAAGTTTAATTTTGGACCCTTTGGACCTAAATGAAGGCCAATTTTAAAAAATGGGACCCAAATTAAAAATCTAAAAACACGGTTAGATTTGGCATATCAAAGAAACCCAATAATTCAATTTTTGATGAAATCAAACAAAGTTTAATTTTAGACCCTTTTGACCTCAATATGAACCAATTTGATAGAGGGGCCCACAAATAAAAAATCTAAATACATGGTTAGATTCAGCATATCAAAGAACCTCATATATTCAATTTTTGTTGAAATCAAACAAAGTTTAATTTTGGACCCCAATTTGGACCAACTTGAAAACTGGGCCCATAATCAAAAATCTAAATACATGTTTAGATTCAGCATATCAAAGAACCCCAAGAATTCAATTTTTGTTAAAATCAAACTAAGTTTAATTTTGGACCCTTTGGACCTTAATGTAGACCAATTTAAAAAACAGGACCCAAAATTAAAAATCTAAATACACGGTTAGAATTGGAATATCAAAGAACCCCAATAATTCAATTTTAAATGAAATCAAACAAAGTTTAATTTTGGACCCTTTTGACCTTAATATGAACCAATTTGATAACGGGGTCCACAAATAAAAAATCTAAATACATGGTTAGATTCAGCATATCAAAGAACCTCATATATTCAATTTTTGTTGAAATCAAACAAAGTTTAATTTTGGACCCCAATTTGGACCAACTTGAAAACTGGGCCCATAATCAAAAATCTAAATACATGTTTAGATTCAGCATATCAAAGAGCCTCATATATTCAATTTTTGCTAAAATCAAACAAAGTTTAATTTTGGACCCTTTGGACCTCAATGAAGACCAATTTGAAAACTGGACCCAAAATTAAAAATCTAAATACACTGTTAGATTCGGCATAATAAATAAATAAATGTGATCAAAGATTTTACAAATCTAATGCGCCATACTGTGCAATTAAAGATTACTTCTTGAAATTTTTCAATATTTGAAATTTGAAAAAAAAAAAAATGTTTGAAGAATAATTCTTTTTAATTTCTGAAATCTGAAATGAGAAAAAATTGACCTCCCACAATTTTTTTTTATCCCCCCCCCCTCTTTTTTCCCCCAAAAAATACTTTCCCTCACGTTTGGTCATAATCTCAATTCAAATTTCCAATGGAGTTGGCAACCATAATTACCCATTTAAATTTACCATAGTGCTAACTTAATCTATTTTATAATAGAATTAAAAATATAGTGTCAAATCTTTCATATGGATTTTTTTGTAAAAAAAAAAAGATGCAACATTTGCAGATATTTTTACTGGTCTTCCTTTATAAATATGCATTTCTTTAAACATAATTTAAAAGCAGTGTAAGGGAAGTAACCAAAACGTTGTATTTGGATTACCTCCCTTACACTGTTTTAAATTATCTTTATTGTTCATTAACCATTACTTTATACATAATTTAAAAGCAGTGTAAGGGAGATAATTTCAATGATGTATTTGATTTATCTCCCTTACACTACTTTAAATTATGTTTTGTACTAAAGTATTTGTCCATTAACCAGGACAACCTTGTTTTTCCCCCTTTTTTGCCCCTAATTCCTAAACGGTTTGAGCCATAACCCCCCAAAGCAAATCCTAACCATCCCTTTGTGGTATGGAAACTTGTAGTATAATTTCAGAGAGATCCATACACCGTTCCACAGTTATTGTCTGGAAACTAGAAAATGCTTATTTTTGGCCCCTTTTTGGTCCCTAATTCCTTAACTGTTGGTACCATAACCCCCAAAATCAATCCCAACCTTCCTTTTGTGGTATTTAACCTTATGGTCAAATTTCAAAAAGATCCATTCACTTAAACTAAAGTTAGAGTGCGAAACCAATGTGTCTTCGGACGACGACGCCGGACGACGACGACGACGACGCCAACCTCATACCAATATACGAACACAAAATTTTTTTGCGGTCGTATAAAAACGGCAAAATTTTCTTAAAATTACCAATTCAGGGGCAGCAACCCAACAACGTGTTGCCTGATTGGTCTGAAAATTTCAGGGCAAATAGATCTTGACCTAATGAACAATTTTATCCTCATCAGATTTGCTCTAAATGCTTTGGTTTCAGAGATATGAGCCAAAAACAGCATTTTACCCTATGTATTATTTTTTAGCCATGTCGGCCATCTTGGTTCGCGGGCCGGGTCATCGGACACATTTTTTAAACTAGATACCCCAATGATGATTGTGGCCAAGTTTGGTCAAATTTGGCCCAGTAGTTTCAGAGGAGAAGATTTTTGTAAAAGTTTACGGACGACAGACGCAAAGTGATGAGAAAAGCTCACTTGACCTTTCAGGTCAGGTGAGCTAAAAAGTCATGTCACTTCAACTTAACAATAACATTATCAAACCAATGACTCATTACAAGCATGAAAAAAAAGTCATGTCACTTCAACTTTACAATAAACTTATTAAGCGAATGGCTCATTACAAGCATTGAAAAAAAAAAATAACTTATTCACAAACACTTGCAAATCTTTCAACTGATTATAATGATTAATAAGACAATAAGACAATAATACATGTATAATAAACTATACATAGTTATCAAGTGTAGTCTATATCAGGTGTACAAAGAGAGATAACTTTTATTAGTTCTTAATTAAGGTTGGAGTGTTGTATATAAAATTGAAAATACAAGACTGGTTTTCTCAAGTTATTTATATACAGAAACTGTAAAGCATACAAAAAGTTATGTCACTTCAACTTTACAATAAACTTATTAAACAAATGAATCATTACAAGCATGAAAAAAATATATAACTTATTCACAAACACTTGCAAATCTTTCAACTGATTATAATGATTAATGAGACAATAAGACAATAATACATGTACAATAAACTATACAAAGTTATCAAGTGTAGTCTATATCAGGTGTACAAAGAGTGATAACACTTATTAATTCTTAATTAAGGTTGGAGTCTTGTATAAGTTGAAAATACAACACTGGTTTTCTCAAGTTATTGATATACAGAAACTGTAAAGCATACAAAAAAAAAAGAATTATTTAATAAATACTTGACTCTGTTACTTAACTGTCTTTACTTTAAAATTGAGTTTAAACAGTCTGAAAAACTCTCAACAAGGGAAAGATAAGTCAAAAGTCTGTTTAAATTTGGCCCAGTAATTACAGAAAGATTTGTGGTAAAGTTAATGGACGACGACAGATGCCAAGAGATGGGAAAATCTCACTTGGCCTTTTGGGCCAGTAAGCTAAAAATTGATATCTTTGTGTTGTTAGGTTGATGTCAGCTCAATTATGGATATACAGCACCTTATGAACAGTAACAGAAAAAAAAAATTGGAATGTGTTATACCATCAAGCAAAGATCCATTACCAGGCAAAGATGTGTTAGAATCTTTCTCTAAGGTGTGTCCTAATGCTGCATTCTTTTCTCTCATTCCTCCAATGAATGATGAAGTAACTAGAGAAACATCAGTCAAGGTTAAACATACAAAAGAAGAAAAATTACCTAGACCTCTTACAAGTTATTATGATGTCATTAATAAAGAACTAACTGAACAGGAATTAATCAACAAATCAGATCAACTTTTTAGGAACTATCATTGCTCATCTTCTCAATCTGCAAATTTATTCAAAATTACTGAATCTCAAAATATAAGTACCCTTTGGTTTGAACACAGAAAAGGTCGAATAACAGCTTCAAAAGCTCATGAGGTTTTAACATTAAGACCAACTACAAATCCTAATAAATTGATCATGAGACTTGCAGGATACAACTCATATGATCTCAGTAAAAAAGAGGCCATAAAATGGGGGCTGGAAAATGAAGCAACAACCAGAGATGCCTACATCCAATATATGGAAAAAAAACATACAAATTTTGAGTGTAAATTATCTGGGTTGAAGATATCTGAAAAAAATTATTTTCTTGGTGCTTCAGCTGATGGTGTGATTTCATGCAATTGTTGTGGACAAGGAACCCTTGAGATTAAATGTCCCCACAAGCATAAAGACAAAACTTCAATAGAAGCTGCAAAACAAGACCCTACATTTTGTTTGGACACAAACTTACACTTGAAAAATAACCACAAATATTACACTCAGGTTCAGTTTCAGATGTTTGTCTATGACACTGATTATTGTGATTTTGTTGTAATGACAAGTCCTAATGATGTTATTTTGCTTGCTATTGTTAGAATTAATCATTTAATAAGTAAGTGCACTTACTTTGTTAAAGAGCTATTAATCCCAGAGCTACTTACCTGGAAATTGCTACATGATTATAAAGTAGCCAACACTTCAGTCAATGACGTCACAAAAGAGAAGTATTGCTTGTGTGAAGAACCAGAATATGGCAAGATGATTTTTTGTGATGGAGACTCATGTGATATTGGATGGTTCCATTATCAATGTGTTAACATTGTAAGGAAACCAAGGGGAAAGTGGCTTTGTCCAAAATGTAAAAAATAATTTGTGGAAGTAGTGTGCCATCAAACATATTTACAAAATAACCTCTTCTTGAAGCATGGATAACACTTGGTGTACCACTTAATACTTGAATAAATTTTTTCTAGACAATTTTAGTTTAGGATTCTGGATTTTCATTTATCCATTATAATTGAAAAATTTTTACATCATATTTTCAAAAGAATTTTTTTTTCCAGAATTAATTTCACAACGATTTTTTAGTCTTTCAATCTGTTCCAAAATTAATATAATAACAACTTCAAGTGTATTGCGAGGTTCTCATAAGATTTTGGATTTTTTTTTATAAATTTGATATTGTTAATTTTGTAGATAAATTGAACATTTATCTGAAACTGGATAAGGATACATTCTTAACAAAAATAAAAAAAAATCTTTTTGAAATATATTATCATTGGCGGATCCAGAAATTATCATAAAGAGGGGGCACTGACTGCCTTAGAGGGGCCAGCTCCAGTCATGCTTCAGTGATTTCCTATATAATGAACCAAATTTTTTCAAACAAAAGAGGGGACACCCTGCCCCACCCTTAATCCGTTTCTGATTATGGGTGCATTGTATGTATCTGCAAAAGGCATATTCCAAAAAAAAAATTGTAAAGAGTTGTAAGTCTCAAAATCAAGTGATTGAGTTTCTTAATAGGTTATATGGTCAATTTTTCATAAAAGCTTTACAGTAAATGAAAAACAAGTATACCTAGTAATAACAATACTCCTTCTACTGTTTATTTAAATGTCAGACACCAATATTTTTCAGCACCTTATAAGATTCATTGAAAAATAATAATGCTGAACAAAAAAATCTGCAGAACAATTATCTTTCGGTGATGCCTCAGCAATTTTTGCTACAATAACTTCTTGAATTTGAATACAGATATCAAAAATTGAATTTGTTTTAAAAGTCAATGTTGGCTAGACAAAACAACAAGAAACATGTTGTTATGTACATGATGAGATATGAAAATTAGTAATTTTAAGGCCATGGAAAAAAGATTGTTGGTTTACCTAAAGTCTGTTGGGTCTGTTTTCACCCTCCAGTAATACTTGCTCTTAAACTATAAATGATCCTTGTCTGACCATTTCTCAAAATAATGTTTTATTTATCATTCTTCAAGTTTAAAGTAGGTGACATCACAATATAGATCAGATATGATGTCAACATTTTTCTTGTAGTCTGGTAGATATTTCGAACTACAATAATAGAAAAATAAAGTTTTTCTTGCCTGCTGACCTTTTAAAATTTTCTTGTGTTAGGGGAAACCAATATTAAATTTTCAATGGCCTTACCTATAATCAAGGGAAATGTGTTAATCTGTTATTGAACAATATTAGGGTGCATATTTATAATAGCAGAGCAAATTGTCATGATACTGTCAGAATGTGGCACCATATTCAATGACATCTTTCCAGACAAAATACGGAAATTTTTCAGTCGTTCCATTTCTCTTTCAACATGAATTCTTACATGTGCAATATTTCGGCTTCTTTCCACTTCAAAGGCACTTAGCTGGTCTTTTCCCTTTACAAATGATGGTATAATTAATTCAGCCCCTCTCGATGCTAATTCATCTTTAATAAGAAAGCCACGGTCTGCTAGGACAACATCACCATGATGTATAAAGTCAAGGTAACCGGATTTAAGAGAAATCAATTTATCTGGAGTCCTCCCCCAAATGCACGTGAAACAAAAGAAATACTTCCACACGGAACAATACTGACTAAAAACTTAATTGTATTGTGGTGCTTATAGTTACTGTAAGTACAAGATCTGGCTGTAAAATTTGATGGAGTCTCTATATAAACTTCTGTACAGTCAATAACAGAAACACATCTGGGAAAGGCCTCCTTAAAGCAATCTGGTCTAGAGCGTAAAATATCATCTTTATTTGGCCAATGAATCAACCATTTTAATTTGTGGGCTAATTGAGGGATGACACTGTCAATTAAATTGGTAACTAAACTAAGAGAAACTCCAAAACGAAATGAGATATCAGTATGTGGAGAATTTAAACGTAATTTCATTAAAACCAAAAGAAGAATGTCTGCTGAACTCAAAATATTGGAAGAAGGTAAAATACAGGTCACAAAGTTCACCAACCAAATAAAACATGTATAAGATGGCAATCCGGTATAAAATTTTGTTGTTTCTTCTGTTTTCTCCAGGGATAGACTAGAAGCCCTCATATAAGGTGGTTTATTATTTAAAACATTTTTTTCTAACTGCAGTTGTTGAAGTTGATCTATTAGGATTTTGTTTTCACTTTTGGCATTTTTTAATAATATACTGCAATTTTCATATTCTCCTTTACCTGAAATGTAAAGAGTTATAAATTAACCAAAAATACTATAAACATTTCCATTTGGCAACAAGGACACTTGAAACTTTTCTTAAATTACATCAGCATGATAAGGGTCAAATGACTTTTACTGAAATAATTTACTTTTGTGTGGCTTGTAAACATAATGTAACTTGTACTATAAAATCATTTCCTTGTTTTACTTTTATAAAAATGTCTAAATTATATATCAAATTTGCAGTTTTCCAATTAAGAAAACCAGATTCACTTTGAGCTTTTGGATACTAATAAAGGATGAATTAAACATCAAAGTAACTGAAAAGTGTCACAAGGAACAGCATAACCTGATGAAGGTTGGTGTCATATACCAAGAAGTTGTTTTTACAAGTGCATGGTCTATTTTCTGAATAAAATTGACATTTATCCATTGTAAATGAGCTTGTGTCTGTCCCAAGTGAGGAGCCTATAGTTCAGTGGTTATGATTGGTTCATGTATGCCATATTTGCTTTTAGAATTTCCTTTGCGGTAAATTAAGCTTGTGTGTGTGTGTGTGTGTGTTTGTTTGTTTGTTTGATTAGTTGTCTTATTGGCAATCATACCACATCTCATTATTTTTGTACTAACATTTTAAAGAAATAGTTTGCAGTAGACAGGGATTAAAACATCAAAAAATATTAACAAGTACATGTATAGGTACCATACAGCCTTAACCAATGTGCAAAATTAATACTGATGATATATTAAGCTATCTTCATAGAGTCCTAGGAAAAATATAAAATGTATGATAAATTTGTTGCCTTTTCATCTCTGTACAAAAAACATTGTTTATTGCACTACTTGATTATGGATTTTATTGCAATTGAATACATTGTGGTATGTATATACATTTTTTTTTAAATATACGCTGTGCAGCATTTAAATTAACTGCTAATAAATTATTAATGGAGAAACTGAAGGCAACAAGTCCAAAAAGATTATTAACCCTATGAACACATAAGAATAGTAAACTAAGTTCTGGTACCATTTTTGTCTTCCATGTCTACATTGCAGTCTAAGTCTTGTAATGGCAGATGATCATTTTCTTTGCCATCAGCTGTCATCAATAAGTCCAACTGCATTCTGCATTCTCTCTCCTTTTGATCAGCAGTTCTTTTAACAGCTCTTTTATATCTTTTAAAAAATAGTGAAAATGTTACAATAAACTGAAACCAGAACTTACTTTGGATACAAATTTTAAGTATTTCTTTTCAAATTAGTAACTGTAGACTACAACATCACTTACTGTGAATTTAGTACTTAGTGAATTGCTGTCTATAAATGAATGATTTTTTTGAAGTATTTGCAATTAGTGTATCATAGATGTATTTTATATTCAATTGTTGATTAATATTCTCAAGTTTCTATTATTTTATTTGGCCTAATAAAAGACTTATAATATATCTAAGGCCAAAAAAAAAAAAATAATATGTGTGTTTCCTATTACATCTTTGAAAAAAATAGGGTAGGTAGGTAGGGTTTTTTTTTTATTTTACCATTTTTATTACATTGAGTCTATGGGAGGGACATTCTGACTTTAAAAGTGCAAACTGAAAAATGACAAAAAAAAACTTTAGGGTAGGCTATTTTTGAGCTTAAAAAATAGGGAGGGTAGGGTAATAGGAAACACACATCTTTTTTTATTTTTATCACAAAAAGCTGTAAACTATATATATGGTTGTATAATGAAAACTGTGAATTGGAATATTATTTAAAAACTAAAGATGATAGAAACATTTTATTACATTAGGCCAAGTAAATTTAATTAGTAGATTTTCATCCAAATTTTTTAAAAAAATGGGGTGGGTGGGAGGATTTTATTTTTTATTTTTTATTAGATATGAAACGCTCTTGTGACGTGTTCTTCATATATGCAAGTGTAATAATAAGGTTCTATCATGTATATACATGTATAACGAATCAAACATACAAAGAAATGCAAAAACCAAAATTTGAAACAGGATGTTATTAATGAAACGAAATTATCGACAGTTACCGGTAACGAAAATGAACAAAATCTGAAAATCGTAAATTTTTCAAAATAAAAAAAATTCGGGCGGAACGATTTGAGAGGGGCGGGCGGGGATGAAAATCTATCAATTAATTTTAATTGGCCTTAGGTAGGTTGAGACTGGTAGATGGCATAATATTGCAAGTGATAATATGAAATACTTATGTATAACTCTGTAGATATCAGATGAATTTCTTTCTATTTGTAAATGTCCTATATTTAATGATGATCATAAATAGTTATTGAGAAAAGAAATATACTAATCAACCAAATTTACTACATATACATCATGTACATTATGTAATTTTTATTGTGTGTACATGTATCTCTTTAACAGTGTAATATGGTATGCTGATAAATAAAGATATAAAACATTGATTCATACCTAAATCTTGTTTAAAACACTTTCCCATTATTGATATATAAAAAAGAAGATGTGGTATGATTGCCAATGAGACAACTCTCTACAAGAGACCAAATGACACAGAAATTAACAACTATAGGTCACCGTACAGCCTTCAACAATGAGCAAAGTTCATACTGCACAGTCAGCTTTAAAAGGCCCTGAAATGACAATGTAAAACAATTCAAACGAGAAAACTAGCGGCCTAATTTATGTACAAAAAATGAACAAAAAACAAATATGTAACACATAAACAAACGACAACCGCTGAATTACAGGCTCCTGACTTGGGACAGGCACATACATACAGAATGTGGCGGGGTTAAACATGCTAGCGGGATCCCAACCCTCCCCTAACCTGGGACAGTGGTGTAACAGTACAACATAAGAACGAACTATAACAAGAGTGCACACGCTGAAATGTATCGCCTTCTTTACTAATCATTGATATTATGTTGATAGTCCTAAATATAAAGCTTTACTACAACTATCACAAACACTTGACATGATCCAAGAAAATGAGGTCAAGGTCATATAAACCAAACAAGAAATACATGTACACCTTACAATCATTCAATACACTAAATATTGTTGACCTTTTGTTTATAGTTTCTAAGATACAGGCTTAACCAAGAAAACTAAACATTGACCAATGAACCATGAAAATGAGGTCAAGGTCAGATGAACCATGCCAGGCAGACATGTACAGCTTGCAATCCTTCCATACAACAAATATAGTTGACCTATTGCTTATAGTATTAGAAAAACAAACCAAAACACAAAAATTAACACTGAGCAATGAACCGTGAAAATGAGGTCAAGGTCAAACCTGCAAGACTGACATGTACATCATAAAATATTTCCATACACCAAATATAGATGACCTATTGCATATAGTATTAGAAAAAAATACCAAAAACTCAAAAACTTAACTTTGACAACTGAACCATGAAAATGAGGTCAAGGTCAGAAGACACATGCCAGCTAGACATGTACACCTTACAATCATTCCATACACCAAATATAGTAGACCTATTGCATACAGTATAAGAAAAACAGACCAAAACACAAAAACTTAACTATAATCACTGAACCATGAAAATGAGGTCAAGGTCAGATGACACCTGCCAGTTGGACATGTACACCTTACAGTCCTTCCATACACCGAATATGCTAGACCTATTGCTTCTAGTATCTGAGAAATAGACTTGACCACCAAAACTTAACCGTGTTCAATGATCCATGAAACGAGGTCGAGGTCAAGGGAATTCTGGCTGACGGGCATTAGGACCTTGCACTGTACGCACATACCAAATATAGTTATCCTATATTCATAGTAAGAGAGAAATTATCATTACAAAAAATCTTAACTTTTTTCAAGTAGTCACTGAACCATGAAAATGAGGTCAAGGACAATGGACATGTGACAGATGGAAACTTCATAACATAAGGCATCTATATACAAAGTATGAAGCATACAGGTCTTCCACCTTCTAAAATATAAAGCTTTTAAGAAGTTAGCTAACGCTGCCGCCGCTGTAGCCACTGGATCACTATCCCTATGTCGAGCTTTCTGCAACAAAAGTCGCAGGCTCGACAAAAATCAGTTGAAAGAGGCTTAACTCATCAGATGGATAAAAATACAAATACTACAAATACATGTGGACTTGGCCGGGTTCTTGTACATCCAAACAACAAAAAGACACAAAGTACTCGCAGTTACTGACAGCTACTAAAGTAGTTCAAAGCCACTAACAACTAAGAAAAAAAATCATGCATCTAAGATTAAATCTATCACATTGTTATTGCATTAACAGATAAATTTGAAATGATTTTTTTATCCCTGGATTAACCCCATGAATAAATGAATCTAAACATAAGGCACTAGTCCAATTGTTTGTATCATACCTGTCAACACTTTTAGAAGATGAAACTGCATTTACATCACAATTACCATATCCCATTTTCAGAGAAGGTACATAATCAGGGCTTTTTGGATCATCACATTTTCCTAAAAATGATATAGCAGCATACTGAGTATATGGATAATTCCTGTACAAAGTTTCTATTTAATGTAATTGTGCATGGACATAGGGGAGCTACCATTTGTTGATTTGGTGTGTGTGTGTGGGGGGGGGGGGGGGGGGGCTAGGATGAAATTTGAAAAAAGGCAGGACAGGAGTTTTGAGCAAAAAAAAGGCAGGATGAGCAACTTGGCAAAAAAAAAGGCAGGATGACAATTTATGTAAAAAAAGTCAGGATAAACTAACAAAAAAAAGGCAGGACTGAATAGAGTGAAAAATAAAAATGTAGGACAAAGATTACAACTAAAAAAAAATGCAGGACAAAATTTTTCATCCTAGCCCCCCCCCCCCCCCCCCCCCCCCCCCCCCATAAAAATCAAATGGTAGCTCCCTAAGTATTCATCTTAAACCGGTTCACATTCCGCTATATATTTTATTTCATTAGAAGTCCAAAACCATTCTGCTCATTCATTGCAACATGCCATAAGATGAAGAGGTCACATTGTCCCTTCACACCTTAGTTAGAATGAGAGAAGGAAATATAACTTGAAGTTACAATTAAAAAATCGATGGCCATTTTTTAAAAATGCATTATATAAGATCAACGATAAAATTAAAATGTTGTTAATAAATCGTCAATAAGGAGCAAGGTCATATGAATCCTGACACAGAGATACCTACACCTTATACCATCAATACTTTCACATACTGCTTATACATGCAGTATTTGAGACACAGACCAAAGTACGAAAATTTAACATTAACTAACAAACCATGAAAATACATGTATATATTACAGTTGACCTATTGGTTACACACTATGTATAAAACAAATTAACCCAAGAATATATCAGTTATGAAGGAAAGAAGAACAATAAAAAAAGAACATCTGAATAAAAACAAAAAGAGTATATATTTAACATGTTTAACATTGAAAATATATGTCAATTGTCAAATTTGAAGATACATGTAGCAGTCTTGAATTTAATGGATCAAACGTTATTAGGACATATGATAATCCTTTTATATGTCAGTTAGCGTCTCAAAAAAACAGACATAGAAAAATGTTATTAGCAATTAAATCAAAACCATACCAAATATTATTGTTATTAACATATATGCACTTTCACAGTACTTTATCTGTGAATGCCCATTATTTTGTCATTGCACAGTCATGTTTTTCTCTAACTCTTCATATTTTTAATAAGCTTTGGATTTTCGAATATTTTCGCCTCGAGCATCACTGAAGAGACATTGATTGTCTAAATGCGCATCTGGTGCAGAAAAATTGGTACCGTTTATATTATTAATCTTGCGCCCTTAACCCTGAATGTGACCTACCAATTTAGACTTATCACCGGGTTTGAACAAGAGCAACACAACAGGTACCACCAGTATTCGTTCCATGGCCTTTTAGCATCATGAGAATGTGATACTAATTGATATAAGTTTCTTTTACATAGTTTACATAGAAACAAGATGGTATTTTATATATAATTCCCTTTTTGCTAGGAAGATATTCACTGCTAGATATGTGGACAATCTGACATAATAAAATTTGTGGAGTAATTGTGGACAAATTACTAATTCCAAACATGAAAACAAATTGGGCGGCACTTCCCCTTGAAAATGTGAATTTCCACCCTTGCTAGTAGATTCCAGGCCAAAACAGGAAGAATCAAGAAAGAAAATGATCGGTGTGGGGGCAGGTTCATTTATAAAACATGAAACCATACACCATATCATGCCTATGATAGAATATGTTAAAATACAAACCATAGCCTTGTCCTCAAGACCTCATGTCAATTCCAACAAACAATGGCAGTCCTTGTACTACCTACACTATACAGGTCTGTGTAATTTACAAGGAGTGAACTAGTTTTAAAAACCCATAAAAATATTGAAAAAATAGATACCTATACTTACTTTTATGTTAACAGGTATGGTAAATTGTAAACTGGTTAAAGTCGTAAACATCATTGTTGTTATATATATATATTTGAGACAAGTGCCCGTCAGAAAAATTGCGACACGTTGTTTATGCATTGAAGCTTAGATGTAAAATGGATATAACAAGAACTGGAATACATATGCAATGTTTTAAAGGGTTAAGATAAAGCATTGCTTTTAATTTTTACCATCAATGAAATGTTCACTGACACTGCACACTCTGGCTCCCTCGTCACCAGATATCCAAACTTTTCCTGTTAAAGGGTCCCTTCGGTTTATTGCCTTTATCCAAAGCTGTTTTCTTTCTTCATCTTTTGGAATCCTGTGGAATTTGATTCCTGGCTGTTTGTGACTATCTCGATTTCGGCAACCTAACACTACGCACACTTTACCCATGGTTTGTTAGTAAACAGACGACAACAGACTTCCGTTTCAGTCACATGGCGCCGAACGGAAATGGCCGATTGACGGCCAGACTTCCCCGGATTTAAAAATAGAACCGAGATGACGTCATCGATAAAACCTCCTAATAGGATTTGAAAATCATTAGAGAAACAGATTCCACCACCAAATCTCGTGTAATACGATATTTATCCACTCTCGACAGTTAAATTTTAAATATTTAAAACGCTCGGCGAGCCTCGCGTTTTAAATTTGAAAATTTAACTGTCTCGAGTGGATAAATATCGTATCACACTCGATGCAGTGGTAGAATCTATATTTAAACGTCACGTCATCGATTACAGTCACTGTTGCAAACCCTAATCTGTATGACGTCATGTCAAACCTATAATCTGTATTACGTCATTTCAAACCTCCTTATCTGTATGACGTCATGTCACATAAAAAGCATCTACGTGAGGTATATGTATATAATAAAGTGTATATGATATGGCTTTTTCAATATCACACACCGTATCAATCCTCAACCAATATAATCCCTCGAGCAGAGCTCTTGTGATTATATTGGTGTCTCGGGTTGATACGGATGTGATATTGAAAAAGCCATATAATATTCTCTATATAACAAACTTTTTCTTTATAAAAGCATTAAAGTCAAACAAGACCAAGAATTTTATCTTGAATATCCAAATTTTGAAACTAGACGTTTATTTAAAAAAATTAGAATAGTTGACCATAATTTATTTATAGAAAAAGGCAGATATCTGAATACACCTCGAAACCAAAGAACATGTCTAACTTGTTAAACCATAGAAGATGAAAACCACTTTCTCCTCTACTGTCAAAATAATAAAATATTACGTATTAAACTTTTTAATGACATCGCAATAGATAATCCTCTATTTTCAAATCTGTCTGATACTGAAAAACTAGTTGTCCTGTTAAATCCTTCAAAAATAAACTAAGTGAAAAAAACCTGGTTCCTTTATAAAACAATCTTTAGAGCTGAGGACAGGGGACTCTTAGTTACTTTTCCTTGTATGTATATATTATATATGTATTCAAATCAGTTTTTTGTTGTTGTTATTATTTTTATTTGTCACAAGTATAATATTGTTGAAAAACGAGGGCATGTCGGATAGGAGCATTTTTTGTAACATGAACTAACTTTGGATACATTGAACGCAATTTATGTTCAATCATAAAGTTTGTTATTAGAGATATCAACAGGCATTCATGGTTGATAAGATGTGTAAATTAGTAACATTTGATCTTTTATAAAACATGAATAGAAAAAAATGTGTAATTCAGCAACTTAAGACTTCACCAAAATGTATCACTGATGCTGGTCCTGAATATGCATGATTTGTGCAAAAAATATACAAAACTGTCTTTTGATGGGGTAATTATATGGTTTTATTGATTTTTGAAAACTGATGCCGAAGTGAATATCGGTTTTACAGAAGACAATTAAACCACAGATTTACCTCACTAAAATACATTAATTGTTTTATTCTATGAAATTACACGAGAGTTAAAAAATGTTTTTATTGACAATTATTTACCAAAACTAATTGTGCATCAAACATTTTACCATAATTATACATTTAAAAGCATGTGATTTTAGCGGGGTGAATATCACTTTTCTTCAAGTGAATATACTGTCACAGTTTATTCAAAATAGAATTGATAGAGAAAACTATTAATTTAAAAATAATACCAAGGATTTATATAGTAAGAGTACTATGTAACGTATATATATAGTAAGAATTCTGTACAACATATATAGAAATGATAGACCTACAAACAACAAACAACAAAAAACAAAGCCGAGGTGGTGCATTAATAGCTAATACCAAAGAGTTTATTGGCTCTGAAATTGTAGAACTAAAAATAGAGTGCGAGTTAGTATGGGCAGAATTAAACATCTCTGGCACAAAACAGATCTGTGTTGGTAGCTACTACAGACCCCATCAGACAAAGGTAATCACTAGAACAACTCAACATCTCCTTGAACAGACTAGATATTACATCAACCACAAATATATGGTTAGGAGGAGACTTTAATCTTGAACACATAGATTGGTCAATACCATCATTCATCTTAGGCAAACCAGATGCTAAACAACATCTATATCTACTAGATATAATATCAAATCACAACTTACACCAAGCCACAGACAAGCCAACACGAAATGAGAGAATATTAGATCTTGTTTTAGGCAATAATCCAACTTGTATAAATAAAGTTAATACACTACCACCTATCGGCTTAGCAGATCACGATATAGTTTATGTAGAAATGGAAACCTGGTTAAAAAGAGTAAGGCAAATACCAAGAAAAATACTTAAATACAAAGAGGCAAACTGGAACAACATAAACAATGACCTTGATACAACACTTAACACCATCAATATCATGTACGACTGAAGTGAATCAGATGCACTATGGAACATCTTCAAAATTGATCTTCTCAAATCAATAGAGTCAAATGTACCTCACAAAGTTCTCACATACAAGCACAGACTACCACAAGCAAGTGTTATAAAAACAGAAATAGCAACCCATCGAAATACAAGAATCTAAAACAAACAGTTCAAAAAGAGCAAAGGAAGGCATATTGGGACTACATAGAACAAATTATTTATGATTTACCCATCAATGAACCAGACCAACATCAGCAATGATCAGTCAACAAACACAAAACCAAAAAAGTTATTTCAGTACACCAAAAGCACTAGAAAAGATAATACAGGAATTGCTCCTCTGAAAAAAGAAGGCATACTAGTAACAGACACTACTGAAAAAGCAGACATACTAAACCAACAATTTCAGTCAGTATTCACTAATGAACCACCGACCAATATTCCTGATAAAGGTCCAAGCCCATATACAAAAATGCCAGAAATAAAAATCACAACACCAGGTGTCGAAAAATTATTACACAAACTAAATCCTCATAAAGCTAGTGGTCCAGATAACATCAGTGGACGTGTATTAAAAGAACTACAAGCACAAATCGCACCAATCTTAACCATCATTTTTACCAAATCTCTTGAAACAGGCAAAACACCAAAGAACTGGAAACTTGAACAAGTGATCAGTATGCTGGAGTTTCTTATTGACAACATATTTGTTGAATTTGGAGGTAGACTTTTTCAACAAATTGTCGGCATTCCTATGGGAACGAACTGTGCGCCTCTCCTTGCCGACCTCTTCTTATTTTCATATGAATCGGAGTTCCTTCAGACACTTGTCAAAAACAAGAAGATCAAAGAAGCCAGGTTATTTAATTTCACTTTCAGATATATTGATGATGTTCTTTCCATTAACAATCCGAACTTTTCTGATTGGGTTCCATTAATATATCCACCAGAACTAGAAATTAAAGAAACAACAGACACGGATTCCTCCGCCTCATTTTTAGACTTATACCTCGAATTTGACATACACAGTCATCTCAGTACCAGAATCTATGACAAACGAGACGATTTTAATTTTGAAATTATCAATTTCCCCCACCTTAGTAGCAATATACCAACTTCACCTGCATATGGGATAGACATTTCCCAACTTATTCGATATTCAAGAGCTTGCAGCTCCTACTCAGACTTTGTAAAACGTCACCAGTGTCTGAGCAGAAAGTTGATGAACCAGGGGTATGTCAAAGAACGTCTCGTCCTTTTTCTAAAAAAGTTCATCGGAAGGTACCAAGTACTTGTTGATAAATATTCCGTATCAACTTCACAAATAATACACGATGGTCTTGAAGTATAGATTTTGCGTACTGACGTTGTTTATCATCTTCATAACGTGTTATAGTATTCTTTTATTTATCTTTATTAATATTACTTTTACTGTTAAGTCTGTTTTTTGAGTTATCCATTTGACGTGACTCTGTGCTTATGTATATCGTCATACTTTGTACCACACAATTATTTTATTTTATTTATTAATATTACTTTTACTGTTAAGTCTGTTTTTTGCTATATCCATTTTACGTGACTCTGTATTTATGTATCACGTCATACTTTGAACGACAAAATTATTTTATTTATTAATATTACTTTTACTGTTGAGTCTGTTTTTTGTGATATACATTTGACGTGACTCTGTACTTATGTATATTGTCATACTTTGTACCACACAATTATTTTATTTTATTTATTAATATTACTTTTACTGTTAAGTCTGTTTTTTGCTATATCCATTTTATGTGACTCTGTATTTATGTATCCCGTCATACTTTGAACGACAAAATTATTTTATGTCTACCTGTTCGAATTTCAAACGCATGATTTTACGCCAGTACTTAAAACCTTCCATCCTTTATGGGTGGATTTTACATAGATAAATAAAATCGTATAATATAAGCAAAATGAGGATGTTAAATTTGATGTATGCCTTTTTGTGCTTCTTCGTTACATTTGTTTGTTTTTATAGTGATTAAGATGATAACACAATGTTGACTGCTGTACCCCTATTTTTGACATTTTTACCTATTGTGTCTGTTTGTTTTTTTCACGCATCGTTGTCAATATAATGGAATTTGATACGACTGTCATACAAGTGAGAGGTTTAGCTAGCTAGAAAACCAGGTTCAATCCACCATTTTCTACATAAGAAAATGCCTGTACCAAGTCAGGAATATGACAGTTGTTATCCATTCGTTTGATGTGTTTGTTTTTTTGATTTTGCCATTTGATTCGGGACTTTCTTTTTTGAATTTTCCTCGGAGTTCAGTATTTTTGTGATTTTACTTTTTGCAAACGTTGCACCAGTATTTAAAAGGGCGAACGACACAAGGCTGAAAATTATAGGCCAATTTCAATAACTTGTATTTGTTGTAAATTAATGGAGCACATTGTGACAAGTAACATCACGGAGGCAAATAACATCCTTTACGACCTCCAACGTACATGGTTTCCGTAAATCGAGATCATGCGATTCACAACTCATTCAATTTATACAAGTCCTTCCTAACAACAACAGCAAAAATATACACACAGACCTCATTATTATTGATTTTGTTTAAGCCTTCGATAAAGTTCCCCACAAACGTCAATTCTACAAACCGAAATACTATGGCATTCAAGACAACACTCTATAATGGATTCAGACTTTCTTATCAGACCGTACACAAACAGCGGTTAAAGATGGAATAACATAAAAATAGTACCAGTTACATCAGATGAGCACCAAGGAACTGTCCGTGGGCCTATACTTTTTTTTGTTATACGTAACCGATTTTCCAGAATGCCTCGAACGCAGCAAATTACGACTCTTTGCTGATGATAGCATTATATACTGTGAAATAACATGTCAACAAGATTGCACAAAACTACAAGCGGATTTAAATGCGGCTGCTAAATGGGAGGCTGATTTGCTCATGGCCTTCCATCCTGGAAAATGTACTATTCTAACCATCACACAGAAAAAGAAACCATTCAAACACGATTACATCCTGCATAACCATACTTTAGAACCAGTAACATCAGCAAAATATATTGGTGTAACCTTACAGTCAAACTTAAAATGGAACAATCGCCATGACAACATCAAATCAAATGCAAACAAATCTCTTGACTGCTTGAAGAGAAACCTAAAAGTATCAAACACCAACATCAAATCCCGTGCATACCAATCCATAGTGTGACCAAAACTTGAATACGCCTGTAGTTTATGGGATCCACACACAGCAGAATACAAAAATAAACTAGAAATGGTACAGAGGCGTGCTGCCCGTTATGTATGTAACAACTACCACAACACAAGTATTGTTACATCCATGTTAAATAATCTTCAATGGCCCTCACTTGCTGAGCGCCGCCTCAGCAAAACCAGACTGATTATGTTCAACAAAGTCATCCATGGACTCATTGCAGTTCCATCACTAGTCCTTATACCAACAGATACTAGAACAAGAAAATCACATAACCAATCATTTCGGCAAATATCCACCTCAAAAGACAGTTACAAATGGTCATTTATTTTCCAACTGTTCTCCACAACATAAATTAACTAAAAAAATATCAATGTACATATTTTTAATCACTTGTCTTTTTTTCATGTAAATATCACCATTCAAGTAATCTACAAAAAAAAATAAAAAATTGTTGTATAACTATAATTTAAATATTTTTAATCACATACTCTGCGCATGCAACAGATCGTAATTTTCAATATTATATGAAGTAAACTCATCATAGATACCAGGATTGAAATTTTATATTTGCGCCAGACGCGCGTTTCGTCTACAAAAGACTAATCAGTGACGCTCGAATCAAAAAAAGATGAAAAGTCCAAATAAAGTACAAAGTTGAAGAGCATTGAGGACCAAAAATTCCTAAATGTTTTGCCAAATACAGCTAAGGTAATCTATTCCTGAGGTAGAACAGCCTTAGTATTTCAAAAATGTAAAGTTTTGTAAACAGTTAAGCTGACACTGTATATCTGAAGAAGAAGAAGAAGAAGAAGAAGACACTGTATATCTGAAGAAGAAGAAGAAGAAGAAGAAGAAGAAGAAGAGAACAATCTTGTCCAATTATTTGCATTGATAATCTGTTTATTTTAAACCGAACTTGACCGATGTCCGTATTCTTTCGAATATTAAATTAATTCTAAACAACGATTTCCTGTCTTTTTCCGTTGATAAGAATGTGTATTTAAATGAAGTGTGCGGAATGGTACACTTTAACTTGATAAGTTACCATTTCTTCTCATTACGAAGTAGAAAATGATGTTAAACAATTAAAAAAAAAGGGAAAAAATCTCTTTTGAACATATATATATATATATATATATATACATTATACATATATATATATATATATATATATATATATGGATATTTTATATGGAATATTAATAAAGCTTTCAAATTTGCTAGTTTGTATTTTCTAAAAAAAATAAATAAAAAAATATATAATAACAACACTTTCAAACAAACAGTTGATTACCCGGTGGGAAAACCTTATACCATTTCATAAAAAAATATATTGCTAAAACTGATTCAAATAGATATAGTTTATTGCAACTTGTATATTTATCAAAACATATCTTTAATCAGTCTTAAGTCATATACTGAGCACAATCTAGCGTTTCTTTGTCCATTGACTATATATTACCCGACATCAATAAAAACTTATTATTAATTTAATCCACGTACAAAATTAATGCTCGCAGAAAACACAAAAGCTGTAACCATGTTAAAGGTAATAGCAATGCCTAATGTATATACCGAGTAGTACTCGGAGGATGTGCTGTTTGCTGAAATAGCGTGATTTATATGGCAAGGACCAACCATTTTAAACTGTTAGAATTTCTCAAATGATACATCATGTGGGGATATATACACCAGTTGGTAATAAAGCCCTTATAGAAAAGTTACCTTTGTTAATGTCTATTGTGGGGCTATAGACACTATTTGGTATTAATGCCCTGAAAGAAAAGTGACTTTTTTATGTCTATTTTCATTAATCTTGTGTCATATAAATATTATAGGGATTCTCAGCTGTTGCATTCTCCTGGGACTCGTGTTGATCATAAATGGCCTTCTGTGAAGGAAAAAAAAAGCTCTTTAACATAAAAGATTCGCTTCATTTTAATATTTTATTACATTAAATGTTTTGAAAACCCTTCTGAAATCTGTGAGATTATAATATGAAGATTGTATGTACTATTTTAGAATATATTATGTTGGTTGAGAAAATTAAATTTGCGCCATTTCACCGTATGTAAGCATATCGTCAATGTTCGTGTGATCTATTTCTGTGACTTGTCGTGTGGTATATACCGAGTAGTACTCGGAGGATGTGCTGTTTGCTGAAATAGCGTGATTTATATGGCAAGGACCAACCATTTTAAACTGTTAGAATTTCTCAAATGATACATCATGTGGGGATATATACACCAGTTGGTAATAAAGCCCTTATAGAAAAGTTACCTTTGTTAATGTCTATTGTGGGGCTATAGACACTATTTGGTATTAATGCCCTGAAAGAAAAGTGACTTTTTTATGTCTATTTTCATTAATCTTGTGTCATATAAATATTATAGGGATTCTCAGCTGTTGCATTCTCCTGGGACTCGTGTTGATCATAAATGGCCTTCTGTGAAGGAAAAAAAAAGCTCTTTAACATAAAAGATTCGCTTCATTTTAATATTTTATTACATTAAATGTTTTGAAAACCCTTCTGAAATCTGTGAGATTATAATATGAAGATTGTATGTACTATTTTAGAATATATTATGTTGGTTGAGAAAATTAAATTTGCGCCATTTCACCGTATGTAAGCATATCGTCAATGTTCGTGTGATCTATTTCTGTGACTTGTCGTGTGGTACGATATAATGTGTTTTAAAGCAATGCATGCATTGTCGTTTCCCAAATGTTATATAAATTTTATATAGTAGTTTCGATAAACTAAACGCATATTTTACAAAAACACGTAATAGTCAAAAATACTATCAAGAGCATTTTTAACAGGAAGAGCTTTTTTAAAATATGTATAAGATTTTTGATTCTTGGAATATTATCAATATTTTTACATTGTAAAAATGTTGGAAATGTTTATTTTTTTCACTTGTGTTATTAAAACAAATACATGTAAAAAGGACTAAGAAAGCAACAACTACTACACTTATTTTTTATCAGACTTGTTTTTGCTTTCGATATTAGATTGGTTGAGAACTAAACTTTACGACAACAGCGATGATATCAGCTTTCCTATCGTGAACTTTCTTTTTCAATATAGCATCATCCCAGCAGCACCTGCATATGGACTATATAAACAAGGGTTCCTAGTGTAACATTGTGATTGTAACATCACCGAATTTGTACTTACCATGATCAACGAAGGGCGCCACATGTAGAGCAGTATCTATCTACCCTTTCGGGTCAACTGAGACCACCCCGCCCCCAGTTTTGATAGGGTTCGTGTTGCTCAGTCTTTAGATTTCTATGTTGTGTTTTGTAGACTGTTGTTTGTCTTTTCGCTGTTTTTCGTTTTTTAACATGCATAGAATTTTTAGGTTTTTTTTGGACTTGTCCATTTATAATGTTGTATTATCCCTTTGGTATCTTCTGTCTATTTCTTTTTTTTAAGCAAAATGTACTTAAAAGATAAAAGATGTATATGGGAAACCTTTGCCCGATTGTTTTGGGAATGCTTGAAATTTAATATTAATATTTGCATGTTAGATACTAGTATAAGTTACAGCTAATTAAATCTAAACATTTCATTCTCAGTAGTAACTCCATACTTAAATTTACGACAAAAGAGACGATTTTTCATTCCCTATTGTTAATTTTCCTTTTTTAGACGGCGATGTTCCTTTGGCTCCATCATACGGTGTTTATATATCCCAACTCGTTCGTTATGCCCGTGTGTGTAGTGATGTCATAGATTTTAACGAACGTACTAATCAATGCATCACTGGTAAATTATTAAGTCAGGGATTTCGTCACCATAAATTGCTTAAAACTTTTACTAAATTCTTTCATAGATACAAAGATTTGATTAGTAAATTTGGCGGTACCTGTAGAAAACTGATTAAAAACGGTATTTCACATCTTAAATTTTACGGTAATATTGTACTAAAAGCGCGGAAATCACTATGTGATCCGTGTAAACTCATCGAACCTTTAAACAAACTTATTAGTAAAGGTTATCTTACCAATGTTGTAATTAGATCTTTGAATATAGTTTACATTGGCACAAATATCGATTTTGTCATCAGCAAATCAAAATATAACTTAATTTGTATTCTTTTCAAACGTTTTTTTGGGATGTATAAATACACATCCACGTTCATTTTCTATATAGAGATTAATCTATAGATATATATTACATTATACATATTTATCAACAGGTTAACTCCTAACTATCCTACTGCCTGTCGATACTTTTATTTTGGCATTGCACAAGTTATGTCTTCTTTGACTGTCCATGACGTTAAAACACTAAATCCCTGGGATGTGTTTTAGTTGATTTTAGTCTCTGATGCATGATTTTTTATTAATTGTTTTTGGCTTTTAACTAGCTTTCAGTAACTGCGAGTACTCTCAAATCATACTTTCGTGTTAATTTGACCTGTTGATACAATTTGTAATGTATTTTTGTTATTTAATGCTTACTTATTCAGTGTTATATCTAGTCTCACTATTTTTGATATATACCACCTTTGATAGGTGTTTAGTATGACGATAAATTTTCACTTTTGTTCTCTTACTAGGAACAACAAAATTATTTATTTTGTAAAAATTATTTCAGTACTCCATGTATACCTTACAACAAAATTATTTCTATTAACCTGTGTACGTTATTTTATTTCGCTGCATTTTGTCCAAGGTTATGGTTGTCTTTCTGATATTGTTTTACATCTAACCCCCTTGTTTTATTAATTTTGTATTTACATTGTGTCCTAGATCAAATTTATTCGTTCAGAGTATGTTCACTTGTTTTTGTTAATATGTCTTTTGATTGAGTTAAGCCATTTCAATTGATGTTTTATAGTGTGTCTTTCTATGTTGTGATGTTACACTATTGTTTCAGGTAGGGTGAAGGTTGGCGCCTATCAAAACGTTTAAACCCGCTGCATTTTTTGCACCTGTCCTAAGTCAGGAACCTGATGTTCAGTGGTTGTCGTTTGTTGATGTGGTTCATAAGTGTTTCTCGTTTCTCGTTTTTTATATAGATTAGACCGTTGGTTTTCCTGTTTGAATGGTTTTACACTAGTCATTTTTGGGACCCTTTATAGCTTGCTGTTCGATATGAGCCAAGGCTCCGTGTTGAAGGCTGTACTTTGACCTGTAATGGTTTACTTTAACAAATTGAGACTTGGATGGAGAGTTGTCTCATTGGCACTCATACCACATCTTCTTATATCTATTTACAGCTTAGCATGCTTTACGATATGGGGTTTTCTCATTGTTGAAGGCCGCAAGGTTGCATATCATTGCTTACATTCGCTTCATTTGAACTTTGGTGGATAGTTGTCTCATTGGCAAACATACCACATCTCCTTATTTTTATATTAAGATGGGCATGGGGAAATGAAATCATGTGTGCAATTTTTCTAAGTGGGTCCCAAAGATGTTTACATGTCTTTTTATGGATCTTTCAGCTTTCCTTTATTAGAACTTCACCAGGATGCCCTTGGAACCTTTAATTGAGATACTCACTCTACTGATTTTTTGTAGATTTTTTTCTATTATGATCATGCCTTCAATTTAAAAAGCAAGGATGAGATATTTGCGTTTTGCACAATCTGATTAGAATACAGATCATGTGATCAAGCTTTGCTATCAAGGATCTGACAAGACTTATAGAATAACTAATCGAAGAATTCAAATAGAGAAAAATATTCAACGAGTGACCGAACAACACATTAATTCACGAATGCGCGTAGCGCATGAGTTAATTATCAGTGTTGTTCGGTCACGAGTTGAATATTTTTCGATATTTGAATTCTTTGATTAGTTATTCTTTTTATTACATTGGCAAATGGCTTTTTTTTATGAAATTAAAGTAGAAAATGTAAGGAACTATATCTTTTTCTACGCATTCACAATTTGTTTTGATCCGACGTTATCGACGTCTTGACAACGCCTATTGTTGTATGACGTCAGAGGAGTGAAATAACCACGTTTATTTCACATGTGAAATTATCGGTTTTTATTTCACTGGAAAATCAATGTAATTCATTGCAACCAATGTAATAATCTGTTTTACTTTCTGTTCTGTTGTAGTTATTACATCAGCCAATGAAATTTTAGACTTCAAATTTTGGAAGGTGTGTATTAATGCGATAAAACCAGAGGATCATGAAAGGTCTTTAAAACAGAAAGAAGAATGGAGTGTTTTCAGATCCTTGTAAGCAAAGTTTGGACACATGATTTTAACCAATCACGACGTGTAAGTGTACACTTTTGAAATTATCTCAATGGCAATCATGCCACATCTCTTCATTTTAATATTAACTGTTGTCGAGAAACGCAAATCCTTGATCCCTTTTTTTATGGGACAACACAACACAATGTTTTGAAAGTCTTTTTACGTGATTTTCTGGTCTGCTTCGAATTCTATATAGTGAATAAACGTTACAGATAAACATGATTCAGATTATGACGTTTTTGACCAATCACGACGTGTTAGTGTACACTTTTGAAAATATTAATAATAAAAAATAAGGAGATGTGGTATGATTGCCAATGCATACTTCTATCCACCAAAGTTCAAATGAAGTGGATGCAATCAATAGTAGGCAACCGTATGACCTTCAACAATGAGAAAAACCCATATCGTATGTCGGCTATAAATGTCTCCGACATGAAAAATTAAAACAATTCAACTGCAAAAGAACGGCCTAATTTATAACAAAACCATTTACGAAAAACAAATATGACAGACATGAACCAACGATGCATTTGCTAATTCCATTTCATACATGATACCGGCCGGGTTAATGAGCAGGTTAACAATGGAAATGTAAAACAAAATAATTAAATTCTCTTTGCTTTATATACAGTCTTGTAGTAAAAGAATAATCATGCCTGTTGAGGAACAAGTATACTATAGAGAAAAAAAATTCCATGTAGAAACGAAACTCAATTTAATCTACCAATAAAAAGCTCAAAACTAAATAGATTTTCCTACCATATCTTTCCATGTATGTCTAAAAAGTATCAATCCGATTAAATTGAAAATGCATATCAATTCTTATATGAATCATCAGTTTTATTGCAGAAAAAATATTACCCAACAATCAAGCTTTTGTATAATTTACGTATTTTTGCGAACTTCCTGTAGCCTATGGACATGCCGTATGGGGAAATAAATGACTTGGAACAGCTTGTTGCATTTATGTGAACTTTGTTTTAAATACGTTTAAGTCAAATCTTCTGTATAGATAATTCTTGTTATCTCGTCTTTACAGTGTGTATATATAATAAAATTCTAAATTTATGACAGTATTTCTCAAAGGAGACAGACAATGATTTTATGTCACTTTTACAGTATAATGTGTGCATTGAATTGTTTCTTTTTAAATTTTTTTCAAATTCAAATTCAAATGTTTATTGTCATAAAAACTCTGAACAATAATTTTGTGACAAATTATATGAATACAAACATACACAAAATACTTTTCACAAACAAAACTATAGGAAAACATATCCCATAAAACATAAAAGTAAAAAAGCAAAACAATCTATTTATATATATATTTATATAAATAAATCAAGAGTCCCCTGTCCTCAGTTCTAATGCCTGTTTAAAAAATGACCCTAAGCTTTCTACTTCTTTTGAGCCGGGTTGATGGGCAAAGAAGATATTTAATTTTCTCATTTTCTTGCCAGGACATAAAATCTAGCATATGTTTAACTACATTTTCTATAAAGTTATCTCTTAGTTTAGAATTTTTTCTACAGTATAAAATAAAATGAGCTTCATCCTCCAGTGTATTACAGGATGGGCATAGTCTTTTTTCTCGAGGTATTTTTAAATGTCTTCCTTTTTCTATCAATAAATTATGGTCGCTAATTCTCATTTTGTTATGTAACTTCTCTTTTCAAAAGACTTACAGTTTAAGTAGTTTTCCATTTCTAAATTTTGCTTCAAACTTTTATAAATATAATTTACTTTTTTGATCTATTTGTTCAAATTTTTGTTCAAATATATTATCGTAGAAATTTAAAAATTGGTGTTTTAAGGGTTTTTTTTAACAAATTTGAGTAATTTTTTCTTTTGTTTCCCTCAAGAATGGATACTTCCATGTTTACTTCTTTCAAAATATTTTTAACATATGTAAACCAGGTATAGCAACCTGATTCATCCAAACTTTTAGAAAGTAAAAAGGATTGATATAATAATGGATTAATTTCAGAATTTAATAATCTTGATAAGTAAAGTATACTCTGAGTTTTTATATGCATCTCTAGTGGGTATCTCCCTAGCTCTGTTCTCACAGCTATGTTTGATGAAGATTTCTTGTTCCGAGGATATACTTACAGAAAGACAAATGTAATTTTTCTAAACATGATTTATCAGTAAAATTAAGGAGGTCTATTATTGTTTTGGAGATATTTGCACGTTTTTCTGCTCTAAATTTTGAAACATAAATATCCATATAAGTAATTTCTGAATTATAAGTGGCTACTGGTTTAACTATAGAGTCAAAAACACTGCAAGCTACTTTAAATGGCAGATTATTTAAAGAACCAGTATACGTTTTAATAGCAAACATCACTTTCCTTGCTTTATTTACTAGTTCTTCAGAGCTATGCAATAAGTTTCCATTTGTTTTTACAAGAATTCCAAGAAATGAATATTCAGAGACATTTGTCAAATTTTCATTTTTATATTTTGTAAAAGATGTTTCCACTTTTTTATTATATTGCTGCAGAATCATTGTTTTAGTTTTATTAATATTTACAGTCAATTGCCACTTTTCACAATATTTTTCTAAGTTGTTCAGACTATTTTGTCGGCCTTCTTTACTTTCAGATAATATTAAAAGGTCATCAGCAAATTGTAAAGACCTACTTTAGTATCAATCAGTTCCAATGGACAGCTTTTTTCATTTGAAAACTCTGCATCTAAATCATTTATAAATAAATTAAATAAAGTAGGACTCAATGAATCCCCTTGTTTAACCCCTTGTGTGACCTCAAAATATTCTGAATGCCACTCTTGGTGCTTAAAAGCAGATTTTGTTTCCTGTACTGTCCTTTAATAATATTAAATATTTTTTCCCTGCTCCTGCATTATACAGTTTTTTATAAAGTATTTTCCCTGCTCCTGCATTATACAGTTTATAAAGTAAGGCTTTTCTCCAGACAGAATCAAAAGCCTTTTTTAAATCTACAAAGCATATATATTTTATTTTTATTTTTGTGTAAGTATTTGTTTATTAAGGACTTCAGCACAAATATACTATCAGAGGTTCTGTGATTTTTCCTAAAGCCAAATTGAGTATTACTGATAGTATTTTCCATCAGTTTAATCAATCTTTCATTTAATACAGCATTAAACAACTTTGGTAAGCAACTTATCAGGGATATTCCCCTGTAATTATTAGGATAACTTTTTTCTCCGGATTTATGCAATAAAATTAAATATGAGTATTTCCATATTGATGGGTAAATGCCTGTATTCAAAATTAGGTTAAACAGTTTACTTTGCCTCATATTCTTATTAAGAAAAAATTCACACACCTAATTAAATGGACATTTAAAAAGTCGGAATGCGAATACATATGTTCAAACTCTTTAAGGTCATTTTTTAGTAGCAACAAACAAAAGAGCTATGTCAATTGGACATGCTTTGATACTATATCTGCCCTTGAATTTTTATTTGATAACATTTTTGTTCGCTTTGGAGATTCCGTATATCGTCAAGTTATCGGAATTCCAATGGGGACTAACTGTGCACCACTTATTGCGGACCTGTTTTTTGTATTGTTATGAGTTACAATTTATGACTTAAATCAGCAAAGACCCATCGAAACAACATCTGATACAAAAATTTAACAATACTTTTAGATATTTGGATGATATATTGGCTCTCAATAATGACAACTTCAGTATGTATACTAAAGAAAGTTATCCTGTTGAACTTACTTTAAATAAAGCTAATACTAACAATGACCACTGTCCTTTCCTCGATCTTGATATCTATATCATTAACGGGAAGCTTAATACAAAAATGTATGATAAAAGAGATGATTTTTCATTTCCTATCGTTAATTATTCATTTTTAGATGGTGATGTTCCCTTGTCACCATCTTATGGTGTTTATTTATCTCAACTTGTACGATTCGCTCGTGTATGTAACAACGTATTAGATTTAAGCGAGAGAAATTTATATATTACTGAAAAATTATTACACTAGGGTTTTCGATATCATATACTAGTCAAAACATTTACTAAATTTTATCATCGGTATAAGGACATCATTCGTAAATATAACTCAACATGCAGACATCTTATACGTTCGGGTATTTCACATCCAATCTTTTATGGTAATATTCTTTACAAAGCACAAACATGTCAGTATTCACCTCAAAAGCTAACAAAACCTTTAAACAGACTTATTATGAAGGGATATAGTTACGATACTGTTGTCAGGTCATTAAAAATTGCATATTTTGGCTTTAATATTGATTCACTTATAGGGTCTTTGCATCGGAATTAAACATATTTATTCTAAAACCAGTTGTTGGCATGACACGGGTTATGTTCTTCTCATATATTTTATGACGGTATAATACTAAACCCCTAACAGGAGGGATTGTGCCTGATATTCATATGATGAAGACATAATCTTTCAATCAGTTTAATTGAGGTCTGGAGCTGGCATGTCAGTAACTGCTAGTAGTCTGTTGTTATTTATGTATTATTGTCATTTTGTTTATTTTCTTTTGTTTCCTATTCTGACATCGGACTCGGACTTCTCTTAAACTGAGTTTTACTGTGCGTACTGTTGTACGTTTGTTTTTTCTACATTGGCTAGAGGTATAGGGGGAGGGTTGAGATCTCAAAAAAACATGTTTAACCCCGCCGCATTTTTGCGCCTGTCCCAAGTCAGGAGCCTCTGGCCTTTGTTAGTCTTGTATCATTTTTAATTTTAGTTTCTTGTGTATAATTTGGAGTTTAGTATGACGTCCATTATCACTGAACTAGTATACATATTTGTTTAGGGGCCAGCTGAAGGACGACTCCAGGTGCGGGAGTTTCTCGCTGCATTGAAGACCCATTGGTGGCCTTCGGCTGTTGTCTGCTCTATGGTCGGGTTGTTGTCTCTTTGACACATTCCCCATTTCCATTCTCAATTTTAACAATACTTTTGATAGATACATTTTTACTAAATTTTACTATTTATTAATAATGGTATCTGGCCTAGGAGCTTTTTCTTTTTTAAGCTTACTAATAACATTTTTTATTTCAGAGTATTTTATTGGAACGTTTGTTTCTTTATTAGATGTAATGTTCTTTTCAATATTAATTAAAGAACCTTAGTGAGCGCGCTCACATACCCCACGTCCCCACATTGTCATTGGAGAAATAAAATAAGTGTAAGAAAAAAAAATTGTATCAGAAATAAAAATTAAATCATAATTTCCTGTCAATATGCACATCTACATAGTATGTCCTTATTATTTACACAGTTTCATGAAATTCTGTTGTGTGGTTTGAGAGGAGTTGCGATGACAAAAGGTTGCAGTAGTATATTGGGCAAATAAGTTCAAAGGGGCGTAACTCCTGGAAAAAAATTGAATCGTAATTTCCTGTCGATATGAACATCTACGTAGTATGTCCTTATTATCTGAAAAGGTTTCATGAAATTCTGTTGTGTGGTTTGAGAGGAGTTGCGATGACAAAAGGTTGCAGTAGTATATTGGGCAAATAAGTTCAAAGGGGCGTAACTCCTGGAAAAAAAATTGAATCGTAATTTCCTGTCGATATGCACATCTGCGTAGTATGTCCTTATTATCTGAAAAGGTTTCATGAAATTCTGTTGTGTGGTTTGAGAGGAGTTGCGATGACAAAAGGTTGCAGTAGTATATTGGGCAAATAAGTTCAAACGGGCGTAACTCCTGGAAAAAAAATTGAATTGTAATTTCCTGTCGATATGCACATCTACGTAGTATGTCCTTATTATCTGAAAAGGTTTCATGAAATTCTGTTGTGTGGTTTGAGAGGAGTTGCGATGACAAACTGTTGCAGTAGTACATTAAAGTAAATAAGTTCAAAGGGGCGTAACTCCTAGAAAAAGAATTGAATCGTAATTTCCTGTCGATATGCACAACTACATGTACATAGTATGTCCTTATTATCTAAAAAGGTTTCGTGAAATTCTGTTGTGTGGTTTGAGAGGAGTTGCGATGACAAGAAATAGGACTGACGGACTGACAGACGGACGGGTCAAAAACATTATACCCTCCGCAACTCGTTGCGTGGGGTATAACAAGTTGTTTTTCTATTTCCTCTTTCCATGTTATATTTACAAATGTGGGTTTTCCTTGGTCCTGAATATGCTTCGTAATTATTTCTTCGTCTTTTAAAATTTCTGGTACTTCATTATCAACATTTTTTTTGTTTTTCATTCCTTTAAGTACTTCCCAATAGTCTTTAGGTTTCTTATCAAAACTATCTGTCAACGAGTTAAATATCTTCTCTCTGTATTTTGCTTTTTTAAATTTTACTATTTTTTAAAAACTTTTAAACAATTCAAAATATTTCTGTTTAAGTTGATTATTTGGACATTTTTTAAGGTTATTTCCAACCAAGTTTATTTCTTTTTTTGTCTCATAGACACAATTGTCTGACCTTACCTGTCTATATTTTTTTCTCTTACTTTTAAATCTTTTTGATATTTTACAAGTAATCGCAGAGATATTTTCAAAAATATTAGTTAAATTTTCAGTTGCACCATCAACCCCTTCCTGATTTTCCTCATACTCATTTAATTCAAAATTTGATATATCATTTTTAATATGCTGGTTAAAGTTAGTCAAGAGAGACAACTCTGTATCAGTAATGCGTTCATCAATGTTGTTTAAGCATTCATGTGATGCCGAATAAAAAAGGCGACATTGTACTTTGAAGCTATCTTTGAAAACAACGTTCCAGTGATTGTACCAGGTCAGGAATATGACAGTTGTTTTCCATTCGTTTGATGTGTTTGAACTTTTGATTTTGCCATTTGATAAGGAACTTTCCGTTAGCCTATGTCAACCTCCTAAAAGTAATTATATGGATACTTTATTGTCGAAAACTTTCAAGCAACAGGACTTTACTTTATATACGTATCACGGCTATGTGACGAGTTAGTGAATTTCCACTGGTGATTAGACTAAAAAATAACGAATAGAGACAAATGGACCAAAATTTTAAAGAATTGAGAATAATTGGGTGTTAAAATATAAGGAAATGGAGAATAACTAGTAAAATAAATAAAGAATAGTTATAAATTACGCAAACACTTAAAGAATACAGAAATGTATACCCTCAATCCAGACCATTTTGTATCGTTTTGCATTAATTCGTTAACAAATTACGCAGTGGACCACCATAGAAGGACACATGGCTAAATCTTTCATAAACATATAAAAAAAAAACTACAAGGCATTGAAATCAAAAATTACGTTATTTTAAAACATTAAGACTGTACTCAGGTGAGTTACCAGGATGCTTTAATTTATTTAAAAAAAATATGAGTGTTTAACCACCGCGGGTACACGTCATTCTCCAACCTTTTGTCGTAACATAACAGACACAATCGCCGTATTCAGGCATTGGTTGTTGATCATCTATACAGGTACCATCTTTGTCTCTGCACTCTGAAAAAAAATGAAGGTGCTCATAACAAACAAAGTCACATAAGAGATTGGAATCAACTATATATATATATATGATAAAGAATATTCTCATGGTGATATGATAGTCTTCGACATCAATGAAGGGATCTCATTATTTTGTTTTTCTCGTTGTATGGTGAATTTAATTACTTAATGTCCGTCCTTTATCGTGAATACTTTGACCTCCTACCGAACCACGTTTAAATCAAATGTGAATTTACAGTAGATATACGCATGTGTTTGTTTAATTTGCAGTTTTTTAGTTTGTTTTGTTTTTGTTAATTTTTTCGTTTATTTATTAATCATTTTTCCTTTTCTTCGCGAGTGGGAGAGTCGATCACGGGGAGGGACTGAATTATTCGGGTTAGATCATTCTTTGTTCTTACTCCTAAAGGTCACGTCCTTAGCCAAGAAGCAGATAATACCATCTAAGTCTTTGGTTGGCACGACAGGGAATCGCATCTACTAAATCATACAACAGAGGCGATTACACTAACGCAGTATCACCTAGTGCGATTTTATTTGGTCATAAAAACACCAACATATTTGATAATGTAGATCTTCAATTTAAATGCTATATTACGTTAGTTTTAAATCAAATAAACTAAAGGATGTTCGCGCATCTTGTTTTATATGACTTTTTGTCAGATATTCGAATCCTCTGGTTTTATCCATGTAATGCCATTACAAATTCCCCCCTCTAACCCCTACTTTTCATTTTATAATTTTATTGCATATAGTTTAAAAAGCCATAATTGAAAATTTCATAAAGTTTTTATTATTGTTTCATAGTTTTTGAAAGAAAAAGTGTTAATGCTAAGTGTATGAAAAATCTAAACAAAATCATTTTTCGCCAAATATTTAATGGTTCATTAATTCGATAGCAAGTATACAGACCCTTCATTTTTTTCTGTTTTTTTTTTAGTTCCGTTATTTGTATACTATGAATTTATAACAGTCTTTTAAAAAGCTTGTTATTTTGAAACAGAGCAGCAAACATCCTTAGTGAGTGTAACATGTACGTACGTATCTTGACTATTTCTGTTCTCCAAGAAAGTTCTTCAACCACACATCTTTTCTTTGTACACCCCTCCATCCACTCCTCTTGATTAACATAACAGCCTCCTTTCACACTTCTACAATGGTTTTCCCCGCATTGTGATGTTACTGATAATAATAAACAATTACAAATAAGAAAATGTTGTATGATCACCAATGAGATAACTCTCCATCAGAGACCTAATGAAGTAGAAGTTAGCAACAATAGGTCACAATACGGCCTTCAACAATGAGCATAACCCATACCGCATAGCAAGCTATAATGGGACCCGAAATGTGTCGCTCCACTAGATCTATGTGCATCTTCAACTATGGCCACTCTCCACATTGTAGACTATATAATTCATGACTTATATCTCTTTTTTATAATGCCTTTCTAATCATTTTAATTGTTTATAGTTTTTCTCTATCTACTTTAATCTTTTTTGTCTAAAATACCAAAAAATGTGTAAATAAATCGTCATTTAAGGGTAATTACTCCTATCAGGAGTCGTCTAACAATTTCGGCTATGTTCACCTAATTGAAGGTATTGTCTTGCTGAATATGTTTACTGTTTACAGTATTTCTTTATCCTTCAAAGTTTACTGAAAAAAATGCAAAAATGTGTAAAATCATCATTAAGGGCAATAGCTCCTTTAAAGAGTCAACTGACAAGTTCGGCCTTCTTCAAATATTGCAGATCGTATCCTGCTGATCATTTTTGAGTTTAAAGTTTTTTTGTTTTTTTTTTATCTATTATAGTTTTCGAGATAAAAGTAAAAAAAAAACCCCAAAAATGGTTAAAAATCGTCATTTCAGGACAAATTTTAAACTCCTAGAAGGAGTCAGCTGACGATTTCGGCCATGCTAACTTGTTTTTTTCATCTTGGCTTGCTGATCATTTTTGCTAGATAAAGTTTATATCTATCTATTAAAGTTACCAAGATAAAAGGCAAAAACGCAAAAAAAAAACCCTATTAAAATCTTCATTAAAGGGCAAAAATCCAATAAGAAATCTACCGTCGATTTCGGCCATGCTGACATATTTATATCTTTTGTCAAGGATTTATATAGTAAGATCCTACTTTAAAAATCCTTGCTCTTGTCTTGATGATCATTTCTGCGATTTAAAGTTTCTCTCTCTCTTTGAAAAATTTTCAAGATAATATGCAAAAATAAAAGAAAATTCGTTATTTAAGGCAATGACTCCTTTAAAAAGTCGTTTGACAGTTCTGATGTAAACGAACCGAAGGAAGATTCTTCATTCTAACCATTTCCGCTACTATCAGATTTTTTTCTGTCTATATGGGTTTTCAAGATAATAGACAATACTTCCGTTTTACCTCTACAATTTGTGCTCTATGTTTTGCCATGTTGGTTGGCGGGCGGGATCATCGAACACAATTTGTAGACTATAGACCCAAACGATAATTGCGACCAAGTTTAGTTGCAATTGGCTCAGTAGACTCGGAAGAAAATAGTTTTGTAAAATCAATGGACAACAGATCCCAAGTGATGATAAAAGCTCACTTGACCCGGTCTTCGGGTCAGGTGAGCTAAAAGGAGACCGATCATGATGTTTTCTCTCATCGAAAATAAACGAAACCTAACCTTTTCAGGCTTCTTTTGGGTAATTATTAGGAAATTCTCATTTTTGTGCTAACAGTTTGTCGTACATGGCATAAATAGGCCGTTTCCGAATCTAAAGGACTATGGGTAATTTTATTGTTCGTATCAAAAAATACGTCACGTCATTGGTTGAATTTCAATTGTTTAGGACTTTTTAACCAATCACGACGCTTTGGTGTACATTTTTGAAAATATAACCTAGAATGCAAGACCTGGCAGGAACCCATCCAATACATGATATTTGCATCAAATTTCTTCCATTTTTCACATTTTTCAGGCAGGTGAAAAACATGATTATAAAACAATTCTTAGTAATGGTCAATCCCTTTCATTATTTTGATAAGATTGATGATTAACTGTTTAAAAATAAGGAGATGTTGTATGTATGTAAATGAGACAACTATCAACCAAAGTTCAAATGAAGTGGATATAGTTATATGAGCAATTATAGGCAACCGTACAATGAGAAAAAACCCATACCGTGTAGACGGCTATCTAAGGCCCAACATGAAAAATATGAAAGAATTCATCCTGACTTGGGAGAGGGAAATATAAAATGTGGCGGGGTTAAACGTGTTTTTGAGCGTTCAACCCTCCAGTTACCTGGGATAGTGGTGTAACAGTCCCATTACAACGATTATTCTTTTTCGTTCTCCTTTTTCGACATACCTTGCTACCATGATGGGACATTGTCACATTTAATTTAAGAAAAGTGAGACTTGAGTTGTGTTTATTTGATATTCGTTAAAAAATAATATATACATTTACTCGTTCAATAAAACTGAAACATCCGGTACTGACTTTATTATTGCCGGTTGAATTTAAGCTCCTATAACAAAAGATGTTAGGAAAAATTTGTCACATTCCTTTTTAAGGATTATATTTTTTTTTAATTCAAGTAAATAACAGGATCTCATTTGCCATGAAACGATCAAACGGTGTTAAATATATAATATAAGCATAAAATTATATGCACCTAGATTAGCATTTGCATTTACTAAATAGGATTTTGACGTAAACAAAACATATCAAGTTATGTCATCCTAACGGAAAGAATATGTTACATTAAATCAACTCGAGAAAACACAAAATAAACATAAATTCTACAAAAAAGATTTCAAGTCAATTTGATGATTCAAACCATTTCTAACTGATTTTTACAGTTTAATTTGATGGTGTGCTGCTACACCAAGGTTGAGCGCTCACAGATATGTTCAGCGCCCCGCCACATTTAAATGCACCTGTCGATTGCTGTCTGTCATATTTGTTTTTCGTTTATTGTTTTGTCGTCAATCAGGCCTTTGTGTTTTTCATTTGAATTGCGTCACATTTTGTCATATCGGCCCTTTTTAGCTGATTTTACGATCCGTACAGTGATCTATAGTTACTTATGCCACGTAATTTCGGCCCTGCTGGATAGTCGTCCCATTGGTAATCATACCCCGTCTCTTTATTTCATATTCAATAAAATATACAAGGATAAAGATATACGAGAATACAGTGCTTTAATTTCATATCTGCACCCTGATGGTGCTGTTATAAAAATCTCTCTTTATGTTCAAGAGGCTGACAGTTCAACTTGGATTAGTGTCCTTAACGTCAGTATGAGCGATATTTTGCTATTTTTGCTATTGTTAAACTACTATATAATGTTGGTATCGAAGAAGCAATTCTATATAATACTTTATCAATGAAGTATAAAAAATAAGAGATTTATGAATTTTAGAAATTGTGTCAAATATAAAATATATATTTAAAAAAAGACGAAATATTTAAAAAAAAAAAAGAAAAAAAGAAGAAATTCTGAGATATCAGTGATGGAATATCTACTAACATATGTATTATACCATTCAATTTCTAGTAAATTGAAGAAGGTATCTGAAGGAAATATTTTGCTGAATTTCAAACCAACAATATTTACATGGATACGATCTTTTTCACTTAATAATTATAAAACGTTAAAATGAAGGGGAAACATAAATCATAGATCTACAAAATGTTCTTCTCAGTTTGAGATACGAGCATTTAAAAAAAAAATCCTACTGGATGATTGACTGATGTTTGCTTAACGTCCAGTGGCAATTATGTCTCTAGTTTTTTGTATAAAATGTTATAGGAGAAATAAATTTGCAATATAGATATAGGACACATTACAATAACTTGAAAATAGTTTGTCAGAGGTGTATTCGAAATATGTGTTTTTAGAATTTGTAAAATATAGGTCTTACTTACTGAGTTCAATTTTCGACTGTTGATACAAATACCAACAAAGCATGAACAAAACATGTAAGAACAATAGATTAACGTGTGATCTATTTATCACGACCTGTTCCTGGAGTTGTAGATGATGAATGCGTTTGATATTGACCATGTAATTGCGTAAAGAGAGGAGGATTTTTCCAGATTGTTCATTTATTTTCATCTGTTCATCTGTTGCTACGCATGCTTATTTTTTTGTACGGATTCATATTTTTTCTGCAACCACCACCCCACCCCCACCCCCCCTTCCCACCAAACTGAAAATTAAATGGTCGTCCCCTTATGAAGCATAATGCATTTTTGTGGAATATACGTATTGCTGTAATCATCTTACTTTAGTGTTTCGAGGGTAATAAACGTTAAATTGATTCAAAACATGCTTCAACAGAGAAAAGCATTTTTATTTGAGGGGAAATGTGTAAGTTGTTAAAAAATATAAGATTTTCTATATTCACAATCCAGTACGTTTTAACAACTTTCTGAGTGTGATCCTAGGAGTGAACAAATAAGGGAAAAGTTCTACCTTATTTCAAAATTCGTTAATTAAGCGTCGATTTTATTTCGGTATTTTACAATTTTGTTTTAACAAATTCAATCACCGAAAATTATCTTTTAAATTTGTCGAGTTTGTTATGTGGTTCAATACATACCGTGACAGACTATCGTTACAGCAATTAAAAGCACCAGTCCAGACGCTGTTTTAGTCGCCATTCTCCAGTCTGTCTCTGCAGAGAAATATCCAGATTAGTGACGACTTTTTATTATATAGTATTATCAACACAATATAGAATGTGCATTAAGTAATGATGCGTTTAACAAATGAAGTAGAAAACAAGAAAATGCTGAAGATTAAAAGGTGTATAAAAATCTCATTCAACACAACATGTGATAGAAAATATAATCCATCATGTCTAATACCTTTATGTTTATGTTGACGTGTAAATTCTGAAATACGAGCGATTATATCAACAAAAACAGTATTACTATAAACTAATATTTTCTAGTAAATGGAATTTTGAGTTAAATTTTTTTTGATGATTAGTGCTTCATTAAAGTGATCTCTTTGTTTGAAGATTTCGGTTAATTATGAAGAACATTTGTGTCATTATCCATCTCTGTAATAGTTATACACCGAGGGATAGGTGTGTCTGGATAAGAAACCCCGTCGGCCGGAGGCCGGAGGGGTTTCTTATCCAGACACGCCGTATCCCGAGGTGTATAACTAACTTACACCCCATTCTAAACCCTATATATATTTGTTAACATTGATTATTAAATGAAAATAAAAATGAAAAAAGCGATAGCATATTTATTGATAATATCAAACCATGATTTATAAGAATTTTTTTTATTACATGAAACCCCACTAGTAACCTTTCTTTGATTATTTTCGTTCAAACTTTGACAAGTGAGTATATTTTACAAATGTCAAAGTTGTTTAACATATTCCCGTTAAATCCATGTGCTAATATGGATCAGCAGGTCAAGGTTGACTGTTTCGTGTATTCGTCTTACAAACAAAAAATACATCATGCTCCTTGTATTCAGTTGTCAATATGGACGGGTATAAGACGGACGACATTTTGTGGCAAGCGTTGGATTTGGTAGAAGAGACTAAAGATGAAGACAATATTATAACCCAAAGTACTTACCTGTATCAGTTTAATAAAGGTAATCATAACTTTATTTTATATCTTTAATACGGTTTTATAGAACAAAAGCCCCTCCCCCCTCTTCTCGGAAAAAAACCCATTCATATTCGGACATACTAAGGGATAGGTGTGTCTGCATTAGAAACCCGACTACCAGACACGCTCAACATACAAAGATACAGATTTAATATTTAGGAACTCCCTTTTTGGTGGCAATCAGGGGCTGATCCAGCCGGGGGTTCCCAACTCAAGAGAAAAATTGCATTGATCTTTTAAAAAAAATTCGGGTCCAACCTGCGGAACTTCCACCCCCTGATCGGCCACTGGGTAACCGAGGGGGAGGGGTCCGGGAGTTAGAATCCCCGTTTTTCAATGCTTTAGAAATTAGAATAGAGACATATGACTGGGATAAAAAAAAAAATACCTTCAAGCAAAGGAGTATTCAAAGGATAATTTAGTATTCAAAACAGATGCTTAATTTTTTTTTCGCTATTGGAATTTCCTAAAATGTGTTTTATTAATATCTTGAAACAATTTGTAGTGAACACTATTAGTAATTTCTTATGTTCATGCTATTTAAAAAAATAATCAATTTCTATTGTTACGAATAACAATGGACTTTGTTTGCGGGATGTAGAAGCAGGAGTTTCCAGAAACCCCGCTCGTCACACCCTGTGGTCAAAATCCATTGTTATTCGTAACAATAGATCTATTCAATTTACACTTGTTTCAGAAATAGAAACTATGAAGTATAACAATAGAACTGGGGTGTAAATGTTAATATTAATTATAGAAAGGTAAATTAAATGTTAATTCCCTATGTATTGGTCTCTTTCACAGGGTCATCGGAATTTGAAAATGAAAATGTTCTTTAGCGGGAACTTTTGTTATTGAAGGCATTTTGGTATGAATTTGCAAATTATATAATTATGTTTTTTTGACAATGTCCAATGGCATCGAAGGACGTCTCTGACCAAAATGAATAAATTTTTATCGGAAAAACAATAAATAATTGCATTTAAAACTTAATTTTGGTTTTGATAAGCATGTTCTTATCATTATTTAGGATAAATACTCAAAAGTTGACAAAAACTTTAAAATTGCCGTGTTGAGCTACTTAGTATCCTCAGTAGTTTACAATGTGGTGATATTGTTTAGGTATAACCAACGATTATGTCAAAACCTTAATGTTCACACCTTTAGATATCACGATACTGTAAATTTGAGTAAAGATTGAAATACTTTGAAATTGGTCCATGTTTGAAAAAAAAATCTAAGGGAAATTGGCAGTGGCGTAAACAAGATCTATGAGGGAAAATTTGGTGTTTACTGGACTACCCCTGACCAATGATACAGAGGATACGGAGGACATAATCAAACAATTCATGAGAAATGAGATGAAAATGGATTCAGTGGTTGAGTTTCATAGGGCACACAGAATTGGAAAGGAATCTTTTGTAAAAGACAGTCAAAATCGAAATTTGTACACTACTAGACCGATAGTTTGTCGTTTCAAAAGTTTCAAAGACAAGGAGCTAGTACGATACGCAGCTTCAGCGTTGAAAGGGACCCGTTTCGGAGTGAATGAACAATATCCAAAAGAAATAAATGACAGGAGAAAGTTACTGTGGCCCTACTTCAAAGAAGCCAAAAGTCAAAAACGGAAAGTTCACCTAAAAAAAAGATCGGTTATTTATTGACGGGGCTGAATTCATCCCACCCGACAGAAACGACGAGGCAAAAATGGAGACAAATGAAAGACAATAATATATTGGACGAGGGGCACGCCCGAAAACTACCACCTATGGTCCAAATAACCAAACATTACACCCCAGTTCTATTGTTATACTTCATAGTTTCTATTTCTGAAACAAGTGTAAATTGAATAGATCTATTGTTACGAATAACAATGGATTTTGACCACAGGGTGTGACGAGCGGGGTTTCTGGAAACCCCTGCTTCTACATCCCGCAAACAAAGTCCATTGTTATTCGTAACAATAGAAATTGATTATTCTTTAAATAGCATGAACATAAGAAATTACTAATAGTGTTCACTACAAATTGTTTCATGATATTAAAAAAACACATTTTAGGAAATTCCAATAAGCATCTATATGGAATACAAAAATAATACTTTAAATACTCTTTTGCTTGAAGGTATTTTTTTTTATCCCAGTCATATGTCTCTATTCTAAAGTATTGATCTTTTAAAACAACGGGGATTCTAACTCCCGGACCCACAGCCCCCCCCCCCCCCCCCCCCCCCCCCCCCCCCCCCGGGTTAAGCCAGTGGCTGATCCGGGGTTGGGGGTTCCGCGGGTTGGACCCGACTTTTATTTAAATGATCAATGCATTTGAATGGTTGGACTTCCCTTTTTCTCTTAGAGTCAAGTTGAGAACCCCCGGGATCAGCCCCCGATTGCCCCCAAAAAGGGAGTTCCTCTATATTAAATATTGTATGTTGAGCGTGTCTGGTAGTCGGGTTTTTAATGCAGACACACCTATCCCTTAGTATGTTCGAATATGAATGTTTGTTTGTTCTCGAGAAGGGGGGGGGGGGCTTTTGTTTTTGATAAAATCGTAAGATATAAAATACAGTTATGATTACCTTTATTAAACTGATACAGGTAAGTACTTTGGATTATAATATTGCCTTTATCTTTAGTCTCTTCTACCAAATCAAACGCTTGCCACAAAATGTCGTCCGTCTTATACCCGTCCATATTGACAACTGTATACCAGGAGCATGATGTATTTTTTGTTTGTAATAAGACAGTCAACCTTGACCTGTTGATCCATATTACTACATGGATTTAACGGGAATATGCAAAACAACTTTGACATTTGTAAAATATACTCACTTGTCAAAGTTTGAACGAAGATAACCAAAGAAAGGTTACTAGTGGGGTTTCATGTAATAAAAAAAATAATCTTAAAATCAGGGTTTGGTATTGTCAATAAATATGATATCAATTTTTTTTTCATTTAATAATCAATGTTAACAAATATAGGGTTTAGAATGGGGTGTAAGTTAGTTATACACCTCGGGATACGGCGTGTCTGGATAAGAAACCCCTCCGGCCTCCGGCCGACGGGGTTTCTTATCCAGACACACCTATCCCTCGGTGTATAACTATTACAGAAACACTGGTCGAGACCCCCGTAAATTGCAAACCCAAAGTTAAAGAGGTCAAGGAGGATTAAAGGACAGCTATTGTCAACCGAAGTACTCGAGTGGAACAGATTTTCACCGTAGTAAAAGTGTTAATACTATTCACACTGACTTTACTTATAAAGAAAACAATAAATTACAATTATTGATACTAAATGTATGTGGTTTAAAATCCAAACTTGTATATCCAGAATTTAGAAATTTATTACAAGACCATGATATTGTTTGTTTCTCAGAGACCAAATTAGATGACTTATAATTAGATGATATATCTTTGGAAAACTTCACTTTTTATTGTAAAAATAGAAAAAAAATCTCAAATTATAGATCAGGTGGTTTAGCTTTTGGCCATAAAAGTGTTCTTAAAAATTATATCACTCCGATAGATACAAATTGTCCTTTTGTCTTTTGGTTTAAAATTTGTAAGAAATTAGTACAGCTACCACAAGATCAAATATGTGGTGTGATCTATATTCCACCTATTAATACATTATATACAGCAGATGATACTATATCTGAGATAGAGATAGAATTGCAAAATATGTATAAAGATTCACAATATGTCTGCTTATTTGGCGATTTTAATAGCCGAACTGGTACCTTAGCTGATTATTATGATAAGGATGATTTTGATGATACATTTGTGAATGAATTGATTGATTTTAATGAGTTCTCTGAAATAGGCATTTTAGACGACCTTGGTATACCGAGGAAAAGAAACTCTGAAGATCAAACAGTAAATACATATGGCAGAAAACTTATTAGTTTTTGTAAAAATAATAACATATTTATATTGAACGGTCGATTTTTATCTGACAAAGTTGGTAAGCCAACAAGTCGTAACTCAAGCGTAGTTGACTACGTATTGGGCTCTGCAAATATGTTTCACAAAATTGTTGATTTTGAAATTATGCAATTTAGCAATTTATATTCGGATATTCATACGCCAATCTTTTTACAACTAGATTGCAATGTAAAATCGGACATGCTAAAAGTAAATACATGTATTAGAAATAATGACAAATACATAGGTAAATGGAAACATGAAAAGAGTACTGATTTTACAAGTAACATAAACAGAGATGAGGTTAATGAATTATTGTCACATATCTTAGAAATACATGATGATATTAGTAAAGTGGATCAAAGTAGTGTAAATGAAATTGTTACCAATGTTACTAAGATTTTGCTTGATTCAGCAGAAAAAACTTTTGGTGTATTTACGAAAGATTGTAGTAATTCAAAAGAAGATTATAACAATAAAGAATGGTTTAATCACGATTGTAAAAATAGTAGAAAAGATTATAGAAAGTCATTAAGATTGTATAAACATTATGGGTCTAATATTTTCAAAGTTAGACTACGAAATAGTGAAAAAATATATAAAAAAACTATGGATGATAGCATTCGTCTCTTTAATCATGATTTGAAGAAGAAAATGAAAGAATTACGTAAGAAAAATCCACGTGATTTTTGGAAAATTTTCAATAAGTTTAAACGTACAGTGAATAATGACATTGATATCAAACAGTTTTATGATTTTTTTTTAAAGAATTGAATAAAGATAATCTTAATAAAGCGAATATTGAACTAGATAACAATTTTGATACTGATAGATCAAATTATTTCTTGAATAAAACAATAACAAGAGACGAGGTTATCAAAGGTATACAAAGTGTTAAAAATAATAAGTCACCTGGTGACGACTTAATAATAAATGAATATATTTTATCATCTTCTGAATTGATGTTAGATATATATGTATATATGTTCAATTTAATTTTCGATACAGGTTTCTTACCTGAAATATGGCTTTTAGGAAATGTTATTCCAGTGTTTAAAAACAAAGGTAGTAAAAGGGGACCGAAAAACTATCGGCCAATAACGGTACTATCCAGTTTAGGTAAAATATTTACTTCCATTTTAAGCAATAGACTTTGTAATTATTTAGATGAGTTTTTAATTTTACAAGAAAATCAAGCAGGTTTAAGACCAAGATACAGCACAAATGATCATATTTTTGCTCTTTATGCCTTTTTTGAACTCTTGAAATTAAAGAGGAATAAGTTTTATTGTGCGTTTATTGATTTTCAGAGAGCTTTTGATTCTATTCAAAGAAATCTCCTTTATTTAAACTTTTGAACAATAATATTAACGGAAAGTTTTTCCGAGTTATACAAAATATGTATAAAGATATAAAATCCCGTGTTGTCTTCAATAATGAGAAATCTGACTTCTTCCCTTGTGAAATTGGTGTACGACAAGGTGAAAATTTATCTCCTGCTTTGTTTTCTGTATATCTGAATGATTTACAAGCATTTTTAGAAGAGTTAGATACAAAAGGTTTACAGTCAATAAGTGCAGACCTAGAAAATGAGCTAGATGTGTATCTGAAGATTTTCTTATTGTTATATGCTGATGACACTGTTTTATTAGCGGATAGTAACACTGAATTACAAAATATGTTAAACAAATTTGCCATATATTGTAACAAATGGCAACTTAAGGTAAATGTTGATAAAACAAAAGTTCTTGTTTTTGCTAATGGTAGAATTCCACAAAATTTGAATTTCTCTATTAATGATACTGAAATTGAGATTGTTAAAAATTATAAATATTTAGGAATATTTTTTTCAAAAAGTGGTTCATTTTTACAAACTAGAAAATATTTAAGAGACCAAGGAATAAAGGCTATGTATTCTAACTTGAAGAAGAGTAGAATTAATAATTTATCTATTGAATGTCAACTAGATCTCTTTGATAAGGCTGTTGTACCTATTTTGTTATATGGGTCAGAGATTTGGGGTTTTGAAAACTTTGACTTATTAGAGCGGGTGCACCTAAAATTTGGCAAACTCATTTTACATTTAAAGCAATCAACCCCAGACTGTATAGTTTATGCTGAACTAGGCAGATTCCCAATACTTCTTTATGCAAAAGTTCGTATGATAAATTTTTGGGGCAGAATTATAAACGGTAAAGAGTGTAAAATTTCTCATGTTCTTTATAAATTATTACTTATAAATTTAAATAACTATGATTTTGAAAGTAAATGGTTGATTTATATAAAAAATGTTTTAGATAATTGTGGAATGTCTAATATTTGGAATATGCAGTTTGCTGACAAATGGGTATCAAAAAGTGTGGAACAAAAACTTAAAGATCAGTTCACACAATTATGTTTGTCACATATAGATAGGTTACCTAAATGCCTATGTTATAGAATTTTTAAGACTAATTCGAAATTTGAGAATTATCTCAACATATTGCCTAATAATTTATTATTTGTATACTGCAAATTTAGATGTGGAAGTCACCGGTTACCAATTGAGACGGGAAGATGGCGAGGCTTGTCACGAAACGACAGACTTTGTCATCTCTGCGATTCAAGTGGTATTGGTGACGAATATCGTTACATCATGACTTGTAAATCTTTGGATGTAGAGAGAAAGAAATTTTTACCTGAATATTGCTGTAAAAATCCAAATACATACAAATTTAATGGTTTATTTAATTCAGACAATACTATCATTTTAGAAAAATTATGAATGTTTATAAAAATAATACAGGTGAAAGTCAGTCCTCCAAGTTAAGTTACGTTTGTTCACACATGTGCATGCTTATATATACATATATGTAATTGTAGATATATATTTTCTCTGTAACTATGACATGTAGTTTTGTGAGAATAAAGTTCATTCATTCATTCATGTTCAGGAAGGCGTGGAGGGCGTGTGCCCCTCTTTGATTGGAAAATATATAATGATCATTTTTAGCATAAAATCGTTTAAAATTTCTTTTGACTCGATACGCTCGGCATTACTTCTTCCGTTTTATAAAATTACGCCCCTTTCAAAAATCCTGGATCCGCCCTTGATTGGCCCTACCTCGTTTCCTCTAAAGGTCTTGATGATGCTAAGTGATTGCCTTTATGTAGTTGTAACAATTTTTATGATAATACTTTGTCATGTTTTCTTATAAGAGTATTTTATTCTTTTACGATCTATCAAATATCATCGTTTGCGCAAAATTATAGTTGAATGAAAACAAACGTTTTAGAAAAAATAGCATGAGCCATTTGGCCAAATCTAAACTAACCATACATTTGCAAAGACGAATATGTAATTATATATTTCTATATTAACAATGCAATTTGAAATAAAGCAGTTCGACGTGGTGCGGAATACTATGAAAGGGGATGTTTGTTTTCGTCAATGAGACTGTTACCCATCGGCGCAATTAATCAAAAGACACCTAGAAGTCAACATACAATCATCAACAACAGATAGGGGTCTATAAAAGTTAGCAGTTAATAAACGAAAACTATGGAAGACGGATGCGGTCATTATTGCGTTTTCGCTTTTGCGTAATGGCTTTTCCGCTTTCGCGATTTCGCCTTTGAAAATACCAAGGCGACAACGCGAAAATGAGGAAACGCGATATTGGCGGCACCCGGAATCCATAAGAAATTCTCAAAGACCTGCAATCAACACAACATGTCTAGATAACAAAAACACATTACGATGTGACATAAGACAACCACTAACCGTGATGTTTTATTTACAAATTAATATTCAGTATGTTATAAGTTGTATGTATTATGTACATGGGCTTATGTGCGTTATGCGGAATAATTTTGAATATTAGCGTAATGAATTTGTTATAGCTTTTTAATAATGTGTTTTAAGAATCAATTTGATTCGGTTTGGCAGTCCGTATATAATTTGAATGCACGGGTTTAAAGGTACCGAGGATTGAGTAGTGAGCTAGGAGCCAACGTTTACTATTTAAAAGTTTTATTTTTCATATAACTATTGTATTTTGTTTGTCTTACTGTTGAAAGTTAAAAAAAAAAGTTCTATATATATTTTGTTGAATAATTTGTTGCAGTTCTCTGTGATTCTGCAATGTTCGTGTTATTGCTATAAGATGTGTCTCAAGTTAATCTTACTTTAAGGTGTGATGCACTATTGCTGTGAGGTGTATCTTATTATCGTGCAAGGTATGTCTGAATCTTGCTGTAAGGTTTGTCTTAACCATGCTGTCTTTATGACTATAACTGTGAAGTATGTCTGAATATTTCTTTAAGGTGTGTCTTAAATCTGTTTGTAAGGTGTCTTATTCTTGCTGTTAGGTGTGTCTTATAATTGCTGTAGTTTGTGTTTAACTAATTTTGTAAGGTATGATTTCTGTAAGGTATGTCTGAATCTTGTTGTAATGTGTGTCTTTATCATGCAGTAATATGTCTTTCTCTTGCTGCAAGGTATGTCTTGATATTGTTGAAAAGTATGTCTGAATCTGTCTGTAAAGTGTGTCTCAATCATGTTGTAAGGTGTGTCTTACTATTGCTGTAATGAATACATAATTCTTTCTGTAAGATGTGTCTTAATCTTGCTAAAAGGTATCTCAAGTTTGCTGTAATTTGTGTCTTAATCTTGCTGAAAGGTATCTCAAGTTTGCTGTAATTTGTGTCTTAATCATGCTGAAAGGTATCTCAAGTTTGCTGTAATTTGTGTCTTAATCTTGCTGGAAAGTGTTTCTTAATCTTGCTGTACGATGTCTTACTATTGCATTAAGATGAGTTGTACTATTACTGTGATATGTGGCTTACTATTGCTGTAAGTTGTGTCTTGATAATGTTGTAAGCTGTGTCTTACCTTTGTTGTTAGGTGTATCTTAATCTTGTTGTGGAGTGTGTCTTACTATGTCTAAATTTATCTGTAAGGTGTCTAAATCTTGCTGTAAGATGTCTTAATCCTGCTGTTAAGTCTTACTATTGTCTTTTAAAATAATGTTAAATAGTGTGACTTAATATTGCTGTAAGGTGTGTCTTAATGTTACTGTAAGGCGTGTCTTACTATTGCTGTAATGTGTGTCTTAAAAGGGTTAGAATGCGTGTTTTAATGTTGCTGTAAGCTGTGTCCTACTATTGCTGTAATGTATGACTAACTATTACTATAAGATGTGTCTGTAAATTACTGTACGATGTGTCTTAATATTGCTGTAAGGTGTGTTTTATCTGTTCGATTACATACAATCTCAGTATCTTTCCTCTTGCAATACCAGTAGTATAAAAACATTTGACTTCTCTGCTCTTTACATAAGTATTCTCCATTCTAAACTTATAAATATATTGTAGGAATTAGTAACATTTTGTTTCATTAAAAGGAATTCTAAACGTAGATACACATATCTTATGTGAGGAAACTTTTTAAGGATAAATCATACTGTGTAAAAACACGCAACATTCTCTGAAACTGATTCATTTTCTTGTCGACTTGTTCCCTTGTTCTTATGGGGTAGACTTGGTACTATAATAGTTTCTTAGGAAAAATGAAAAGAAGATATTCTAGTATTATCTTTTAACATCACGTTCCGCTATGTAAAGATGACCTCTCCCTTAACAATTCAATGTTTGGGACTATGTTTATCTCGCCTGTTCCCTAGAAAGAACTTGAAAAACAGGATACCACATGCAGATACAGTTAAATCTACCTCATATCTTGACTTACATCTAGAAATTGAAAATGAGGGTCGGTTGAGAACAAAATTTTCCGACAAAAAAAGACGATTTCAGTCTACAAAATGTGAACAAATTTTTATTTTGCAGAAACATTCCATCAGCGCCTGCATATGGGGTAAATATTTCCCAGTTGATACGATATTCCAGAGCTTCCATATCCTATCATGATTAATTTCCTTGATAGAGGGTTGTTGCTTACACAGAAGCTGTTGCACCAAGGGTTCTTAGTGGGAAAGTTGAAGTCATTCCTTTAATAGTTTTACAGACGCCATCATGAGTTGGTTGACCATTATGGAATGTGTCAACATATCCAATTATCGTAAAAGACAATTTTGTCCTCTTTTACCTGATAGAGATCTCACCGAATTTGCACGGGTGCCACCAGTGAAGCATGATATGTTATATTAAGTGTCAACATATCCAATTGTCGTTACCACAATATTGTTCTCTTTTCCCTGATACAGACATCACTGAATGATCACCAAACGGGTGCCACCAGTGAAGCATGATATGTTAACCCTACTGATGTACATGCGATCACCTTAGTTCTATGTGGGGTTTGTGTTGCTCAAAGTTTTCTATGTCGTGTTTTATGGACATGTTTGTCTTTTCTTCTTCTTTCGATGTGAGCCGTGGCGTCGTCAGATTCTCTTTGACGTACGAGTTTTAAATGTCCCCTTAGTATCTTAGTATTTTCCGCCTCTTTTTTATAAATCAAATTTGTATTTTGAATGATATATATAGACTTGTTTACAGCAACCAAAAACCAATATTTAAAATAAATAATTATAATTACTAAAAATTACCTTTGGTTACGTGCCTTCCAATTTGTGTAGTTTACAAAGAGAATTGTATGTAGAAAACACAAAACAAAACTCCCAACTTTAATATATATACCGTATAGTAACAACACCACATTAATATATCAAACTTGATATATGTATTGTTGCATATATTTCAATAATTAAAATTTGTTTACACAAATTCAAATGATTAATCTTACTTTTGATGAGATTTCTTTTTACTTTGCACTTCACTTTGTCTTGACACAAGAATGCACAAATTAGTCGGTATAGTCTAGATAAAGGCACATGGATAACCAATCAATCAATAAAACACAAACGCATGGTATGGATGGAATAATGTTTGTAACAATGTAATGTTTGCTGGTACAAGTGTATTTTTACATTTTCCGAAGGATTGCAACGTAAAGGGTCAACAGGTGTATTGAAATATGGAATGCCTCGCGAAGAGCGATTGCCAATCTCAATGCACGTTAAGGAAACCTTGCAACAATTCTTTAATTGGTCCATATGTGCATGAACTTTTGCAAGGCATAATATATACCCATATCCTACATATACTCGTTTTCCAGTTGCAGTCGAAATTCCAACTCTTCGTGCGGGTCGATCTATAGATCCAACCTATTGTATTTCTAGTTAACGTGTTCTCGTTCTGAATATGAATGAAATATTTGCCACAAGACGTTACACACACAACAATATTTCAATTGTTATATTTTCCGATAAACGTTCAACTTGATTTATAGCATAACAGCCGAACTGAAAGGATTAAAAAACAAAGAGAAAAATTCAAACTTGATATGTGTTTTGTGGAAATAAACATTGTGTATAAGTTTCATATCATTTGGTTGAGACAGACTAAGATAAGAGAAAGGAAACCAATTTCGGGACGTACAGACGTACGTACGGACGGACGGACGGACGTACAGACGGGCAAGGGTAAAACGTAATGCCCCCTCTGCTACGGCGGGGGCTTAAAAATCAAATTCTATTTTACAAATTGTTTAACTTGTTTCTGTCTAAAAAAACAACATTCAATTTGAACAAGCAACATTCCAACAGCGCCTGCATATGGAGTATATATTTCACAGTCGATACGATATACCGGAGCTTGCGTTTTCTATCATGATTCCTTGATAGATGGTTGCTGCTTACAAGGAAGATACTAAACCAAGATTTCCAAGAATTCTTTTGGTCTTTTTCGTGTTTCGCAATGGCATTGTCAGTTTGTTTTCGACTTATGAGTTTGAAGTATCTTTCGCCACCCTTTTGTAGACATAGAAATAGACTGCAAATGCATGCATTTAAAATTTAAAAAAAATTTGAAAAATTTTCTTCCGGAAACGATTTTTTTCATTACCTTCATAGCCAACTTCTAAAAATAAAAATGGTATCAAAATGAATGAAAGTCTATTCCTTTCGGATATATAGCCACTCACGTATTCAGGTATTTATACCAAGGATTTGTATCACAGACACTTGTCTCTGAAAAAAACAAGAATGTGTCCATAGTCGCGGATGCCCCACTCGTCATCATTTTCTTTGTTCAGTGGACCGTGAAATTGGGGTAAAAACTCTAATTTTTCAATAAATTAGAAAGATCATATCATAGGGAAAATGTGTACTAAGTTTCAAGTTGATGTTTCAAGTTGATTGGACTTCAACTTCATCAAAAACTACCTTGACCATAAACTTTAACCTGAAGCGGGACAGACGGACGGACGGACGCACAGACCGAAAAACATAATGCCCCTAGGTGGGGCATAAAAATTCCTATATACCTTAATATAACACTTAACTCGCATTTTTGGAAAAATGTCACCCGGTCGCGAAATTCCGTTATATTTCTATTTCTCGGTTGTAAACCCCACTAAAATGTGTTATGCCATAAACCTAAATTGATATTATCTACACAGTGGTGTATCACACGCTTACCTTTGTTTTCGGAATCATTCGTAGTAGGCCTCCCTAAGTATGTCAACCGTAATTGTTTCGTCTACCCACAGCCGGAATTTTTTTTTCAGAGACAAGTGCCTGTATAGTTCTATACAAATCCTTGTTTATACATTATTGCCTATTGAATTTTGCGTTTGAGGCGCGTCGGACGCATCACATTTCTAGTGTTATTTTCCTTATATTGATTGATTGATTGATTGTTGGGTGCTTAACGTCAAATGGCAAATCGGTCGAAGGAAGACCAATGGAGACCATATTTCTATTCCCCAGTCACCCTTGGGGATATTTTCATTATAAACCTGTTGTTTGTACATTAGATGCTGATTGCAGGATATATCTGACTAAATGCCCAAAACTGAAAGCGGTATAAAAAGGCAATTGAGACGTCGAACAAATCCTGGTACAGATAGACAAGGAGATGAAAACAGTTAAAACAGCAAGGTTAACACCTCCTGATATGTAATGCGTCGACAGGGTTAACGCCTCCCGATATGTAATGTGTCGACAATGTTAACACCTCCTGATATGTAATGCGTCGACAGGGTTAACACCTCCTGATAAGTAATGCGTCGACAAGGTTAACACCTCCCGATATGTAATGCGTCGATAAGGTTAACACCTCCTGATATGTAATGCGTCGACAGGGTTAACACCTCCCGATATGTAATACGTAGCAAAGGTTAACACCTCCCGATATGTAATACGTAGCAAAGGTTAACACCTCCTGATATGTAATGCGTCGACAGGGTTAACACCTCCTGATATGTAATGCGTCGACAGGGTTAACACCTCCTGATATGTAATGCGTCGACAAGGTTAACACCTCCCGATATGCAATGCGTCGACAAGGTTAATATATACCTCCTGTAAGTAATGCGTCATCAAGGTTATTACCTCCTGATATGTAATACGTCGACAAGATTAATACCTCCTGATATGTAATGCGTCGACAAGGTTAACACCTCCTGATATGAAATGCGTTGACAAGGTTAACACCTCCTGATATGTAATGCGTCGACAAGGTTAACACCCTCTGATATGTAATGCATCGACAAGGTTAATACCTCCTGATATGTAATGCGTCGACAAGGTTAACACCTCCTGATATGTAATGCGTCGACAAGGTGAACACCTCCTGATATGTAATGCGTCGACAAGGTTTACACCTACAGATATGTAATGCATCACCCGATAATCAATTCCATATCTGGTGGCATGTGTAATAGGCAATGACTAAAAATCCAGAAATAGTGTCAGTTGGACGCTAACTTTAATATACACATGATACTAATGTTAAAATACATATGCTTTCATTAAGCTGTTTCTATGAGACTTACATTCACACTTCTGTAGATGGTTCTTCCTGAACATGCATGAAATATTTGCCACTGGACGTTAAGCATACATCAATTAACGTATGATGACGGTTGTCGTACAACTTGTTAACCAATGATTTCAGTCGTTCATCATCGAATCATCATAGCAGTTATAAGTTTTTGAGATCTTGAAATAAAGAGGACAATCATATTCTAGCAAAACGTTTAAATACGATAGTACAATATGTAAATGTATTTTGGTTATTTTGTCGCTGGGTTGATGTCTCATTGACGTACACGTATACCCAATGTCTCTGTAAGAAATAAGACGTAGGTTAACAAAGGCATTTAAGTTATTATAGATACAACAATATATCTTGACAAAAATAGCTTTACATACTTTACATACTATTACCTTTTTAAAGGAAATAACAATTATACATCGCACATTGCATATATTAATTGTATACATAAAAATGATAAAGAGGTATGGCTGATTTCCTGAAAATATAAATTGGTCAAGAAAATACCAGAAAATTCTACCACCACCCCAAATTAATTAAAAAACTGTAAGCCGCTCTAATTCATTAGCAGTCAGCAAACAAGCAATCTGTCAGATTAAAATGCAAATACTGTGTCCATACTTTGCTTACAAAGATCTGACATCTTCCTGTTCTACTTTCTATTCTGTCAATTATTACACCAGCCAATGAAATTTCGGTCTTTTTATGACAAAACCAGAGGATTCCGAAAGATCTTTAAAACAGAAAGTAGAAAGGAACTTGTGATAGCCTTGTACGCGAAGCACGGACACGGGATCTGCAATTGAATCAGATTGGTAAATAATAAACTGAAATATCCAAGTAGCTAAAATTGCTTATTTTTATCGAATGTGTAACATAATTTCCAAAATCTCCCTATTTACATTTCCCCTCTATGTTTAACCAAGGATTTGTATAGTAAATTATACAAATCCTTGGCTTAACATTAAAATTAGTTCAGCAGTTGTTGTCGTCTTGGGAGATGGATAGGCCTGCATGATACTTTTCTTCAATGAAGAAAACAAAGTTTACTTCAATTCAATTTTTGCTTATAATTTCTTTAGCTATGCCCATCAGAGATAAGTGACAACAAGTTGACTCTTGGGATATTATGCTGAAAAGGATGTCCAAGGACTATCCCATCAAAGGTTTATTCTAAATAGACATAGTGGTTTACGGATAATACGAGAAAATATAATATTTTTCAGATGATCACGAAGTGACAGTAGCAGCTCACATGACACTTTATGGGACAAGTGCAATAAAAATAGAACTATGACAATCAATTTGTCCACATGTTTCTTTTGTTGACATGTTTCTTTTGTTGACATGTTTAAAGTTGTCACTGCAATCCTTCTCCAAACTTGTGAAGATGTGCAGCACTTTTCGCTAGCTTGAGAAGCTTAAAGAAAAGAAGAAAAAAATCGATGATACATAACAGTTAAACTCATGCTTAACAACTAAAATTTTATATATTTTTCTACACACAAATGAAATAAAATTCAAAAAGTGCAACATAATTTTGATACAGAGCAGACATGGCAAAATAGCTGTATAAATAAAGGCAAAAGTACTATACCACTGTTCAATGGTCATAACTCAATTAAGCAAAAACAAATCTGGGTTACAAACTAAAACCGAGGGAAACACATCAACTATATATAAGAGGAAAACAACGGAACAACAGACACACTGAACTGCAAACAAAAACAAACGCCAACAAACATAGAAACGGACTACGGATATTTGATAACAACTGCCATATTCCTGACTTGGTACAGGACATTTTAAGAAAAAATGGTGGGTTGAACCTGGTTTTATGACTAGCCAAACCTCCCGCTTATATGGCAATGCTAATAAACTGCTTCGCTGAGCGCAGCTGGATACGCCCGCAGAGGTCCAACCCTGAACAGTTGGGGCAAAAATGGACACAATATTCAAGCTTGATACAGGTCTGAACTTGGATTGTATTAAATATTTGACATATTATAGGTTTCTGAATAAATGTAGTCAAAGAACTTGATATTGGTTATATGAATTGAATTTATATTCAATTAAAGATTTCTTGCTGTTGCGCAATACTTAGTAAATCTGTTGTCAGACTATAAACAAATAAAGTTCAATTAATTCTCAATGTCATATTAGAAATTTATGAAAATGTAAAGGGAGCTAACATCAATAGATATAAACAATTCACCAAAGTTTCATGAGAATTGCTGACAGCATTTTTGAGTTATTGTCCAAAAACTGGAAAATCCCCCCCTTTTTAATGAATAAAACCCCATAACTCAGAAATGTAAAATGTAAAATTTATAAAATTCTAAACGGAGCTTACATCAATAGATATAAACAATTCACCAAAGTTTCATAAGAACTGCTGAAAGCATTTTTGATTTTTTGCCAGAAAACTGGAAAATCCCCCTTTTTTTATGAATTAAACCCTGAAACTCGGAAACATAAAATCTAAAATATATAAAAATCGAAAGGGAGCTCATGTCAATAGATATAAACAATTCACCACAATTTCTTGCAAGTTGGTGAAAGCATTCTTGAGTTATTGTCCGAAAACTGGAAAATCCCCCTTTTTTTAATGAATAAAACCCCATAACTCGGAAACGTATAATCTAAAATTTATAAAAAACGAAAGGACGCTCACGTCAATAGATATAAACAATAATTCACCAAAGTTTTATGCAAATTGGTTAAACCGTTTTTGAGTTAATGTCCGACATGTTGACGACGGACGGACAGACGGACGGACGGACGGACGGACGGACAGACGGACAGACGGACGGACGGACAGACGGACAACGGTATACCATAATACGTCCCGAAAACGGGCGTATAAAAACACCACTAAAATGACAACACTATGTGACAGGAATACAGTACAAACAAACGCAAAAACACTCAGCACAGAGAAATACATAAATAAATACGTATTTACCACGGTAATACAATGTACACCAAGCATAGAAACCTAAGTTAATGTTTTAAAAGTGCTTATATAGTGCGTATAAGCACTGAAGGGTAAAGAATGCAGCTATTTACTATTAGGAATGGAACTAAAAATTAAACATTGCATTGTATTAAGCATTGGAAGGCAATAATTTGAATTGAAGGTATAATCCTTTGTCCATAAATGAAGTTTGATCATGCATGCAGTTATGTACAAAAGGAGATAACTCCTATTTTTAAACAGGAATACATGCGATGTCGTGCTTAGCCTATCCCCGCTCAATTCAATTCAAAGTATCAAACATTATAGAAAGTCAGATCCGACGACGAGGGGGGTTTTTAACGACATTGACTACCCATGAGTGTCTTGCAAGGTCGGGGTCAGATATCCAAAAAGCGCTCTCACATTACAACTCAGGAGTAAGAGCAAATATTGGTCTGCTCGGAGTCAGAATAATGTGCCTTTGGATTATTTACCTTGTGAACTAGCACGTTAAAAATACGGCTCAACGTGTCGGTCTAGTACACAGACAAGTTTATACTCATATCACATTATCATGTTCTCGTCCTGATTATGAATTGAATTTGCCACTGGACGTTAAACAGTCATCCATCCATCCATCTATACTATTGCTCAAAATTCCCTGTGGAAATCTGTTCTCAATTTAAAGACCTTACATGGCTGTACAGGCAGTTATGACATCACATTGCCTTTAATTTGTTTAATACATGTATTATTCTCAGACCAATTGACATCTTGTGTTTCAATTTCATTGACTAACCTCGTGATCTAGGTAATTATCACAACCATAACACCAGACCGACAGATCTGAGTAACTCAGACACATCATATGTCCTTCTTCTACACCATGCATTACCATGTGTTCATTCACGAATCTGCTACAGAATACCTTCATTAAAAGAGATTAACACCATATATTAATATACATACATGGACATAAATATGGCATCCGCTTGCATTTAACGCTTCGCAAAAGTACAAGTAGGCGAGAACCAGCTTATCGTTTTTCTTGCTATTTCAATCATAATTGATAAGTCAAAAAAGAAATTTTTATAGTTTTTGCTTGAACGTCACGATGAAGGGCTTAATGTTTTATAAACTTATCTCTTGTCAATACCAAAAGAATTGTGAATGCTTGATAAATTTAAATATCTCGTCATTTTCGAGTGTATGTCCTTATAATAGTACCTATCTAGACCAAAGTTAAATGCTTTCAAAACCCAAAGTTTGATTTACTTCAATTTTGCCTTTTCGTCATAAATGATATATCATATACCAAGGAATTGTATATTTAAAAGGAATGGAAACGCGGCCGACTTCAAAGAAAATTGTATGATGCATCTCTGACTTGGGTGGTGTGTTAAATAGCCCGTCGCTCAAACTGGCTCATTACTTATCTGGCAGTAGTTATCGAACTTGGTCATTTAATCATGAAATTTAGATATACAATTCCTTAAATGAAATAACAAAAAATACAACCTTAAACAAAGTTACTTCTGAAAAACATTTTTTTTCTTGTACCTCCTCTTGATATTTCACGAAGGTATGCAACAATTAAGATCAATTTATAGATGAAATCTGACATTATACGAGTTTTTAAAAAGATTTAAGGTAATGCAAAAAGTTAAAAAATAACTTTTCAATTTTGGAATATGACTGGTATAGAAAATTATAAAGGAAGAAGTTCGTGAACAGATGTAGTATTTTGTCTAGATAAAAGAACTTAGATAATAGGTGTTATAATAAACACCGGTATAGGATATCCAATTTGCAGGTATAATCTATCATGTATCATTGATAAGCTAATTTTTGTCGTATATATATTTAAGCAGGAACAGTGTATACTTACTATAGGCTGTCCCTGATTTAAAGTGTCAAAAAGAAATCACGCCGAGCTCACCTGTTAATAAATGCTAAATTATGCCGTGGTGCAATAATTTTTTTAATTAGAAATAGTTAAAACTTCCGACATTCGCATATTATTTATTTTAACACCGAAGGAATATTTTGAGACCTCTAGACTACTGCTCTTCTAGAAAAAGGAAGGAACTGTTTTGCTTTTAAGCTTGTGGTAATTTGCTGCAAAGCTTAATAATGGCAAACTGCAATGCCAAACAACGATTAAGTATAAAAATAGTATTTGACAAAAAAATAAATGATTAAAATCGTGTATAAAACGGCACAATCAATCCCAATCGGAAGTCTTATATACATTTCTTGCCTGTAATTTCCAACTTCGTCGGTGTGGAACTTGACTGAACAAAATGGCGTCAATGTGAACTATAAACATGGGATTTTGAAAAATCATAGCAAATTCGTTTTTATCACCATTTTCATAAAATCAACACTATGTGATAGAAAAAAGATTAAGCTTTTAAGTTGTATGTCAATGTCACATCTATTTCAAGTAGTTATTTAACCCTTACCAAAATACGAAGTGTCGATGTATTTAATGACGCACTACTTCAAATTTTCAACATGTTTCGAAATAAAAATCATTTACATAGTACCAATATCATTTAGCATTCGTAATTTAGACCAAACTGTAGGAAAATATTCCTTCTTTAAAATGATATCTCATTTTCTCACTTTGTTCTTTCTACTTTCCAACATTTGAAAGAAATCGTAGTACACTCCCAGATTGATAGACATATTTTGACAGAATAGTGAAATTCAAAACTGAAATTTCGAAAAATCGTAGAAAATTCAGAAAATTTACCAGAAACTTAAAAAAAAGGCAAAATGATAGAATAAGGGTTCAGCTTCATAATGATATCAACTGTTTTGTTTTGCACTTCGTAGTTGTCGAGCTTTTAGAAAAAAAATCAAAAGACAGTATTTTTTGTTTTGTAATCCGGATGAAACTCGCTCAAGTTTCTAGACCAAGGTCTATTTTAATGAGAATTTACATAATACAATATTACAAACGTATGTTTGATGAGGTATTAAAATGATACCTAAGGCCTTAACTATTCACGGAATAAAAGTTTATTCTTGATTTTGGGTTTCTCTCTCCTTTATATCTTCTCAAGCAAGATGACCCCGTGAATTTAAAAGACCGATCTATATGACAGGAAATGGACCTCCGTCATGATTCTTTATATTATTCATCATACTTCCGACTGAGACAGACATGGATTATAACGGCGGGTGCTCTGCGGGTATCCCGATTGATCTCGAGCCGCGTTTCCATTCCTTTTAAATATACAATTCCTTGCATATACTTACTATGTATATGAGCAAATCAATTCTGTATTGGTTTTTGTTTTAACAAATTTAAAGTAACATATTATACAAAATGCCATAAAATGGGATTCATTTGCTAAATATATTAATATTTATAGTTCACGATCTGCTTTCCAAATTTTATAATTACACAAATCATGATGACTGTTATTCTCAAAATATCGTGTGCTCAGAAATGTCGTAAATCATATTTAGTTCTATGCGTTTAGATGCACGGAACAGGTCATAATTGGTTCATAAATATCCTTAGAATCTCAAATCTCTAAAAAAAAAATGCGATCAGACCAACCAAATTATTGTTGATAACTAAGCATTTATTTATCTAAGATGTATAATAGATCTTCCTGTGAACGCCAAGGAGCATGGACCCCGAACATCTTTAATAGTCCTCAACAAAGTCCCCAATCCCAGTGAATAAGTAGGAGTAGACACAAGGAGCGTTTTTTTTTATTCCTCTCACAACTATAAACTATAAATCTCAACATTGGAGTAGATAAAAAGTCATCTAGATACCAGCCAGGCTTATAAGTAAGTAGACCAGATGCGCGATTTGTCCTTATAAACTCACCTGTGACACTAAAATCAAACAGTTGGAGGGCATCATGTAAGTGGAATATCTTGATTCTATGAAAGCATACAGGTATATGGACCATTAAATAAACACAGTTCACACTTTACATTTCTAATTTGCAAGCTCATTCCTTGTTTTACTAGCAATTGGACAAACTTACCCTGTAGCACACTAAACAGATCCAGTTTTCTGATGTGTTACCACACTTTTCACATGGGGCTTTTGTATCAAGAACTGTTGTACCAGCAGGAAGTGGCGCCACTGTCTCTAAATGAGGACACCATGTAAGTGGATTCACAGCATACATCTCAGTAACCCCCTTAAAAACGAAAATATCCGAAATAAAAAACACATATTGGAAATAAATCAAAGGTTCCACTTATATTCCACGGATCTAGATGATCTAAAACTACTATAACGCATGTGTTATAATAATCTCAGGGTTGATATATAAAAATGCGAGTTATATCCATCATCATATGTTCATTGGAGGTTTTTGAAAGTCTCTTCGAATAACCAACTTTTCTTGTACTTTGAGCTGTTATATAGACACTTGTCTGTTGTTGAACGCAGTATGTTGACCTCTATATTCATTTTTTTGTGTGTCGTTGGATTGCTGTCTCATAAACATTTATAACTAACATATCTTCTTTTATTCATAGTAATTTGTTATCCTAAATTTTACTGAGAATCGCCTATTCCACTTCCTTTTCACTCAAAACAACAACCAACAAACTGTTGATAGTAATCAAGTTTTTACAGTCGTCATCGCAAATTAGTTTACCATTAAGATGAGCCTGTGTCTCCACTCGAAGTTACCTGGCTATCAGGTATAACCCTCTTCCAGGTTGTTATGATTCCAAAAGTTGTATGCATTTTGATTCCCAAACTCTTACTAGTAGTCTGAAACTTTTTATAAAATGAAAGATTTTCTATGTCGGCCGTATAGATTGATCGATTGAATGCTTGTCTAACGTCCAGTGGCAAATATTTCATGCATACACGGATGAGAACAAATTAACAACTAGAGAAAACTGACATGTCAACAAGGGCCCCGCTTACACATTTTTATGTGTTACAAAGAGACTGATGCATACCAAGCAAATGTTCATAAGTTGCCTATTTTCGTAAATTTTGACACCAGCAAATAATTCAGGATGAGGTCTCGATTAATATAAGTTCTGTTAAAATCCAAGCACTATGTAATTTGGTGGGCATTTTCGTAATTAGTTAGCAAGGAATAATTTTGACACAGAGAATCATTTCGTAATAGCAAAAACTCACCCAAATATAATATGCATATCTACATAGTATGCACAAACACTGTGCAAAATTTTATTGGCCTCATACCTATACTATTGGATTTTTTTCGTTTACAAATGACATTTCTCAACAATTGTAATTTGTTTCAACAAAAACGAAGTTTTTACCAAAATTAATTAGCCGATTTTCACTAAATTACAATATGCACATCTACATATTATGCACAACAACTGTGCAAAATTTCATTGGCCTTTTACCATGTTTACCTTTACTTTTGGAGTAAAACAATTGTGATTTTTAACAAAAACGAACTTTTTCCTAAATTTCACTACAAAAACTCACTCAAATATATTATGAACATCTATAAACTATGCACAACAACTGTGCCAACTTATATTGGCATATTACCTATACTTTTGGAATTTTGTGTTTTCAAAAGACATTTCTCAAAAATTTTGTGATTTTTTTTTTAACAGAACATTCAAAAATTGATGAGCTGAATTTCCCCAAAATATATATGAAATGCATATTATGCACAACTGTACAAAATTTCATTGGCCTCCAACCTATACTTTTAGGGTTTTTAGCGTTTACAAAAACTGTGGACGGACAGACGGATAAACAGACGGATAAGTAAAAACAATAGGACTCCCACATCCTCAATGCGGGGTCCTAATAAATCCAATGGCAGGATTGAAAAGTAGGTACAAAATGTAACAGGGAGGAAGAGCGGGCAAGTTAAACTGTCACAGGAAGAGAGGCTTACATCAAGCTACTTACCGACCCCTTGAAAGAGTTGTTGCAGGGCTTCTTTAAAGTTCTGATCATGTGAACGCTTCCTACACGGTCTCAAGATTCCAGTTTAAACAGACGTGACCAGATATATACAATGTACATATACCTAACAGCTAAATGTACACCTTTTTTAGCATGTCAATGTTATTGGGTTTCACCACTGCATGAGGGAAGTCTAGGTTGCTATAGTAATCGACATTGGTGACATACATTAGTTCGGACTTACCTGTCCTTCCAAGTACTGGATTATTTCCACTTTGGTATTTGGTCGTCCCTCTGAACCACTGGCTCCTTGATTGCTGCTTTCACCTGAGTCTGCCATTATGTAGGAAGTATTATTTCAATAACAACTGAAACCAAAGAATTATTTCCTTCCTCAAAGTATTGATAATATATTGTATTTAATATATATGCATACGATCGTGCCTTCGGTGTTCGTAGATCTATAAGCAAGTATGCACCAATAAATCAATAAATCTGCATGTGTGTGTATTCAGATATAAACCTGACATACAATATTTTTTCCAATGAATCACTAAAATTCAATGCAGGAAGTAAAATTATAACATGTATAATTACTAGCTTTTTCCAAGCATCTCGCAAGGGACAAGAAACTTATAAAATTTGTTAATAATTCATGACCATGAAGTGATATATTTTATTTGGCATAGAATACAAATATAAAAAAATATATTTACTATTTTCGTGCTTTAAATTGTAAATTACAGTCTTCACGATCGACATAAATTAAATCATGATTAACTACAAACCCTACATCCCAGATCAGTAAATGTTGTCTAGGCAGTATACTTTCTCGAAAAGTTCAGGATTGATGGTCTAAAAGTGTTTACCATGAAGACTACACACAAACCAGATCATATAGTATAGACATTTTTTACGTGTATAAAAAAAAATACATTGACAATACAAGATTAAAATAGATCAAAATACTTCAAAACGATATGAGAATACAAGGACCGTCATGGTAGTCATAAATTCAATTGATTATCGTACAGTCAACACAGATGTTAAAATCAATGTTTATCATAAAAAAAATACTTACATAGATGTTTTGGAATATGAGGTTAATAATTAGGACCAGCAACGGATATCAAAACAAAATCGGACAATATTTCCGGGGAAAATCTTAAATTTCATAATAATTTATTAAAATGTTTTAAAAAATAATCGAAACAAAATTACAAATACATCATAACTTTGATGAAAAAATTTGTTCAATTTCATTTAAAAACACTTAATTTTTGTAAGATTAGAAAAAGTTCTTACCGTATTGGAAATGTTTCTTACTCGCAGACACCAGTTTATCAATATAAATTTAAGGTTGATTGAATTTTCTTTTATAGCAAATGTATGCTAATATGTAATAGTTTGGAAATAAGTATGAACACAACCTACAGAAAGAAACTTCGAGACAACAATATTGTTTCTAAAAATAAATATTACTATTTCCAGTTCTAAAAATAGTGCTTATAATGTGTTATAAATAAAATTCAAAACAAACGAATAAAGGATTCAATGCACAGGGAATTCCTTTAACTTCCAATTAAGACCAAAAGCTTTCAAATTAGTTAAAACAAGTCATGTCATTTGGTGCACAAGCGCTTGGGTACAGGATTCAAAAGAGGGAAAAATCATTTTGTTTGCACTGAATATTCCCCTTTTTATCTTTATACCACACATTTTACCTTGTTGTGGTTGAATTTAACAACTCTGAAACTATCCCGATTTTTTTATTATTCATAAAAAAAAAACAACAGCAAGACAGCTAACTCGAAGCCATTTTGTTCTAAACTACCAAATGTACATATGTACTACTATATACTATGCTTGTCCTACCTTGTAATCATAAAAAAAATTATCGAAAACAATAAAACAGCTAAACATGAACTTTGCGTCCGTCTCTTTTCTGTATTTGAAATGTCTTACATATTTGTATAGTAACTGAGCATTGCACAATATCGTGACTTCAATATTGTACACTTTGCTGTGTTTTCTTACAGCTATAAATACGGCATAATATATCAGTCACAAGAGTTCGGCTACCAGATGCAATATTTTAAACCATCTTAGTACACATTTTTGTTTAGGGGCCAGCTGAAGCCCGCCTCCGGGTGCGGGATGTTCTAGCTGTGTTGAAGACCCATTGGTGGCCTTCGGCTGTTTTCTGCTCATTGGTCGGGTTGTTGCCTCTTTGACACATTCCCCATTTCCATTCTCAATTTTATTCCCTGAAACTGCTGGACAAATTGGAACCAAACTTGGCCAGTCATCTTTGTTGTATCTTGTTTAGAAAAAAAACCGGATCAGCACGCCTGCCAACCAACATGACAGACATGGCAAAAAAAGAACACAATGTCTATTATCTTGAAAACCGCCATAGAGTCCATAGATGGAGAAAATCTGAAAAGGACAGAAATGGCCATTAACATTAAACCTGTCAGTTGACTTCTAATAGGAGTTATTGCCCCTAATGACAAATTTAATCATTTTTTATTCATTTTTGCTCATTATCTTAACAACTATAACAGATGGAGAATAACTTTAACACATGAACAGCAAGACAAGATCCGCAAATAATCAAAAATGTTCGAAATCCTCTGTCGTCCACTTATAAGAGTTATTTTCTTTTGAATTACGTTTTCTACCATTTTTTTGCGTATTTGTCTATTATCTTGAAAACTATATAGATAAAAAAAAATTGATCAGCAAAAATAATCAACAAGACAAGATCTACAAATGAGTCAACATAACCGTAATTGTTAGTCTACTCCTTATAATTTGTATTTTTTTGTGCTTTTATTTTTTAACTTGAAAACTATATATGCATATAATGAAAAGATAGAAATTTGAAAAGCAAAAAAAATCTTGTATAGGTGTTTTAAATTGCCCTTTAATTGTGATTTTTATCATTGGCTTTTAAGTTTCTGCGTATTGTCTCTGAAAACTGTTAAAGATATATCAAAACTTTATAAGCAAAAATAACTGTATGACACGATCTGCAAATAGATCTGTATAGATGCAATTGGCAGTTGTCTTCTTAGTGGAGTTATCGCCTTCAAATGACGAATTGTTTACCTTTTTTGTGCTTTGGACAAAAACTATAGAAAATAGAGAAAAACCGTAAATTAAAAAATGAACAGCAATACAATATCAAGAAAAAAAGATATATAGTCAAGAATTATATTCAAGTAGACAATGTTAGGTAATGGCTATTCATGAAGATGCACATAGACTTATTTGAGCGATGCAGGCTCTCTAGAGCCTCCAGTTTGTTCTACTGATCAAATTATAAGATATTTGATTAATAAAAGGAAATGCAATCCTGCCATTGGTTCATGCCCTGTCCCAAGTAAGGAAATTCCTCATTGGTTGCTCTGTGTTATTTCTTAATATGCTTTGTTTTTAAAGGAATTTGTCTAACTCTTGGTTGCAGACTCTGTTAAATTTATTTATAACTTTTTACATTCGGGTAAGATAGAGACTAACTTATTGTATAGACATGAACTATAACATGTAATTTTTTTTCAGTTTTTATGGAATGAAAAACAATCGGATTTTGACTGTATTCATTCGTCACACAAAATACCAATATGCTCTGGCCAAAACTTAATATCGTATTTTCATCTCCACGTGTCTTTTTGTGTTTTGTTATGTTATGTTTCTGTACACCCCACATTTCATTTCATTCATATAAATACATATATGTATGCATTCAGATCAGCAATGCTAGATAAGCATTTTTACACTTGCACATTTGTATCGTTTCCTCTAAAACCGTTTGGACATCAATGACAATATCACACCACCAACACCCTGAAGCAACTATACAGCTTTCATTAGTTAGATAATGACCTAGCTACTACTAGCTACAGTAACTACTAGTGTACATCATACACTTTGATAGAACCTACATTAAACTGTGCTGATCATTTATGTGCTGTTCCGAGCTGAGTACAAATAAAGTTTATGTTTTTGAAACAATGTCTGATTTTGTCCGTCTGCGACGAAAATTGAGGAATTCGAAACATAAGAAGGGATTAAAATCAGGCGGCGACATTAGCTATTTGTATAAAGCTCTATATTTCACAAGGTAGAAGAACTGGGTGCTTTATACCTTGTATGCATATGCAGATGCATTGTTTTACGAAGTTGTCGTCTGTCATACGTTCATTGTCAGTGACCTCGTTTTCATGGTTCAGCGAATACTTGATTCTTTTTAGAGTCATTTGAAATACTCACTTATCATACAAAAAAAAACAGGATAACTATATGGGATCCTTGCAAGGTCTGCATGGCTGTCAGATAAAATTCACTTGACCTCGACCTCATTTTATGGATCAGTGATTAATGTTAAGGTTTTTTTTTATCAAGTCCATATAAGCAATTATAGGTCAACTATATTTGGTGTGTGTAATGGTTGTAAGATGTACCTATTTGTCTGGCAGGTCTTATCTGACCTTGACCTTTTTTCATGGTACATAGGACTATTTTTTTCGATTTGGTCTATTCCTCAGATGCTATAAACAATGGGACCACTAAATTAGGTGAACTAAATGATTATAAGGTGTACACGTCTGTACGGCAGATATCATCTGCTCTTGACCTCATTTTCAGGGTCCATTGGTCAAAGTTAAGTTTTCATGGATTTGTTTGTTTTTTTGATACTCTTAACAATAGGTCAACTATATTTGGTGCATGCATGGAATGCTTATTAGGTGAAGATGTCTGGCAGGGTTCATCTGAAATTGACTCATTTTTATAGTTTATTTGTCAATGGTAAGTTTTTATGGTTATGTTTGTTTATCAGATACCATAAGCAATAGTTAATATATGTTTGGTGTGTGGAATGACTGCATGGTGTGCATCTGATCTTGACCCCATTTTCATGGTTCATTGGCCACTGTTTAATTTTCGTAATTAGGTCTGTTTCTCTGGTACAATAACTAACTATATTCGGTCTATTGTATGACATTCTATCACTATAAGTAAAACAGGCGAGACATTTCAATGTGTCTTTTTATTGCATCACTTACAATTGTTTCAAGTGTAATATTTTTTGTAGAAACAAATGAATTTTAATTTAAAGCTGGTGATGTGCAAATTCCGCAAACATGCATTCTTAGACTGTGCAAATAGCATAATTGCAGTATAGTTTATTTTCAGTCTCCAAGTACGAATATTGAAAGCTGATACCTTCTTTTATAGCTCCCAATGCGTTAAAGGCCATGTGAGCTTTTACCATCCCTTTGCACCCATTGTACATCGTTCGGTGTAAACTTTTTCAAAGATATTCTCCCCTGAAACCACTGGACCAATTTCAACCAAACTTGGGCTGAATGATCCTTAAGGTAAATGTATTTAGTATAAAGTTTGTGTTTTTCATTCTTGTTCATCATGAAACATGACCGTCATGGAAAACAGAAACTGCACTTATTAAAAGCACAGAAATAGACCTAAAAGTCATAGTTTTAAGAGTTAATGAAAAGAGACAGATGGCATCGAGTGAAAAATAAAACAATTTAAAAATTTGTTTTTATTATTATTTTTTTTTATCAAATTTTATATTTATAAGAAAAGGTTTTCTAAATAATATGTGAAGCAACTTTAAGATAACCAATGTAACAAAGTTAATGACGTGTCAGCACAGATATTGATCTTGATGAAGCGAGTCCATAAAACTTTTCGGACCTACCAAATGCATTGTGCATGTTCTTGTACATGTTCTTATACTGTGTCGCTGCTGGTTGTGGTGGAATGGTAGTCCCCGAAGGTATCATCAACTCAGTCGTCAGTTCCTCGGCATTGACATGATTTATAACATATCTTTCCTATAGGTTTTCCGTTAATAAAATCATGAATTGTTAAGAAACTAAGGTTCCAATCTTTTGTGTCCTGTAATGATTTCCTTGAAAGGGTATTGCTGTTTACAAGAAAGCTATTGAATCAATCGTTCTAAGTGGCAAAGTTGAAGTCATCCCTTCGAAAGTTTTACAAAAGACATTATGAGCTGGTTGATCTTATGGGATATCCGTGTCACAGAAGACCACTGATATGTTATCGTTCCGATTGTCGTAGACACAATCCCGTCCTTTTTATGATTGCGACATCATTGAATGAGACTCATCACCGATTTTTTTAACTTACCATGAGCAGCACGAGGGGTGCCACATGCGAAGCAGGATCTGCTTAATCTTCGGAATCACCTTGAATCATCTCCAGTTTTGGTGGGGTTTTTGTCTCAGAAACAAGTTTCCAATGCAGTGTTTTGTTTAATATGTGTTTATCTTTTCATCGTTTTTCGCTACGGTGTTGTCAGTTTTTCGCTACGGTGTTGTCAGTTTTTCGCTACGGTGTTGTCAGTTTTTCGCTACGGTGTTGTCAGTTTTTCGCTACGGTGTTGTCAGTTTTTCGTCAACTTTTGCATGTCCCTTTAATATCGTCCATCTTATTTCAAAATTCACTCAGTTAAATAAACTCAATATACTAGATAGAAATAAGAAGATGTGGTATGAGTGCCAATGAGACAACTCTCCATCCAAGTCACAATGTATAAAAAGTAAACAATTATAGGTCAAAGTACGGCTTTCAACACGAAGCCTTGGCTCATACCGAACAGCAAGCTATAAAGGGCCCCAAAATTACTAGTTTAAAACAATCCAAACAGGAAAATCAACGGTCTAACCTATATAAAAAACGAGAAACGAGAAACACTTAAGAACCACATCACCAAACGACAACCACTGAAACAGGTTCCTGACTTAGGACAGGTGCAAACAAATGCAGCGGGTTTAAACGTTTTAACAGGCGCCAACCCTCACCCTAACCTGACGTAGTAGTGTAACATTACAACATAGAAAGACACAGGATACCAGGATTGACATTTTGTACAAGAGACGCTTGTTTCGTCTACAAAAGACTCATCAGTGACGCTCGAAAAGTTTAACAGGCCAAAATAGTAAGAAGTTGAACAGCATTATATGATCTAAATTCCGAGAGGTAAATTTGACCTTTAGTTAGAATTGGCTATTCTATTTGGGTCCCTTTTGATCATATAGACCCTCATGTATTCAAGCATTTATTATATATATATAATACACGCTTGGCATTGCGTTCGTCATGTATGTTAATTCAGAAAAGCACTTCAAACGCACCAAATATATGAAGTGTTATTTTTCATTTCATAATTTTTTCTTTAGTACAAGAAAACGCATATTCTGTCACTTTTTGTCTCGACTGGTACAAAAGTCGTGTCAGATAGACTTTGGTGTGAATTATATTGCGTCGGTGTTGTCGGCGGTTTCAACGATTGTTAAGTTTGTGATGTTTTTTCAGATGCAAAACATATTATGGAAGTTAATATTTTGTCGAGTTGTGATTTAGTCTATTTTACTGAATATGACAGCATTAACATTTCTTGTTTTGTTTCCAGTCTTGCTGAGCTCAGGTTTTAATGGAAAAGAAAGTACAGAGGGTATGTTACAGTGGACATTTTTTCCAAGAAAATAATAACCTGATACAGTAAGGGACAACCAAATGTTAGCGTTTCTTTATATATTCAGAGTCAATATAGATTTGGAAAAAAGAAATATGTTTAAATTATAATAACAAAAACTGTTGAGTATCATACAAGATACCAGTTTAATTTGAAATCATGAATCCAGAAAACATACTAAAATGACTTCCAGATTCACTGTAAATTTGTTGATTCGCGGCATTACGTAAGGATACTCTGTCCCCCATATGTAGCTGTAACACTGTGTTGAGTGAACCAGGCTGTGTATCTGAAGCACCTGCATAGATTGACACAATTCTCATCTCATTTTTCCAAAGGTGAACTCGAATTGCATTTCCAGTTCTCATTAATGTGCTAGAAAATTGGTAAACACCGGCCTGAGGAGCAGTGAAAATTCCACTGGTTGCATTATAACCGTTTCTTACATTTGACCACACTGTGTCAAACTTTATGTTTTCATTTTTGCTAAAGGTTTTTGGACCAGAAAGAGAAGCTGAAAATGCAGGGATATCTTTTCTGGAAACTCCAAAACCTGCAACTATAACAAATATATACGATAATAATAACAAATATTTTTTTGTAATTAGATCTTAATTGAAAATACAAACAGTTGAACACGTTACTATTTATTCTTAAAGAAAGAATAATTTTTTTAAGTCTAAATATTTTATTAGGCTCGAAATTAATTGTTTTATCTTTGCACTTTTAAGTCTTAAATAAGTAAAAGCCTGTTTAAAAATAAGAGTTTTTTTCAAAAAATTTCGAATGTCTATAAAAATCTAATTTTAGATTAACATAAAGCAATTTGTCAAAAGAAGCATCTTTTGAACAGCAGTATTATACTAGGATATTTTTTTTTTAAATAGAAGGAGACCGACCTAATCCTGTGACATTCCTCATCATATTGCGGAGATCTTCAAACAGATTGCTTTCTGAAAGTAAAAGAATAGTTATAACAACATCTTTTTCTTGCATTTGATAAATTTGTAACCAAATCTTGAAAAAACAGCAAACCTGTTTTAGTTTAACTTAAAACTCTCTTAAAATTGATGTATGGAAAGAACTTAAGTTTTTTGTGTACAAGATTTAGATTTGTTTTTATCAAAATTCAGCGATGATAAACCTCATCTACAGGTGTTCAGCTGACATTGCGTATAATTAAATTGTTCCTGTAGTAACTCATGGCTCATAGAATTAAAATATAACAATACTATTGGAATAAGTAAAAGAGGCGAGATATTTCATGAGTGCACTCTTGGTGCATCATTTTTCTGTATTCTGTAGATAAAAAAATGTTATTATATACATTTATTAGCCGCTTTTATCTTTTATTTTTTTGTAGACGTCCAGAATTATATAGATTAAGACGATAGTAGTTCACCGATGTTCAAATCTTTAATTAATTAAGAAGAGACAAATAAATGTAACAAACAAATTTTTTTAAAGCTGAGGAAATCACGTGAACTCCTCCAGGATGAAGACCGGGTATGACAACAGGGTAAGCGTTTCATGATATGCATCATGCATCAGCCGCCAAGCAAATTCACACTCAGTCAAAATGTCACAATAGGAAATACGAAACAATCTGTAAAGCTACAGATTAGTCGACTATAAAGGTATCTAAAGTTCTAAGACTGCTGTCGCTACTTATGAAATATGGTTTCAGTAGTTCTTCCTCAAAACTCTATTAGAAGAGTTTTTGAGTGGGGAGCACATCTCTGTTAATGGACTTCGTTTGGTGAGAACATGCACTATCGTAGCATAACGTATTAACTGAGATATGTAAACGCCATACGATGGAACAGAGAGTCTGTTACTGCTGAGAAACAGGAAGTTGACAATTCCAAAGTTAAAATGATCACATTTGTCATATATTCTAGTTTGAAGTCGTCCATCGGTACCAATATCAAGAAAAAATCAAGAATTTCTACTTTCGGTAGTACCTTAATCTCAAGTTCACTAGGATATATGAGATGTAAGCATGCATTGAAATGTGGGTAACTGAGTGACAGACTGAACATCATCAATCTCTCTGAAATTGAAATTAAAAAACTAAGCCAGATGCTTTTTCTGTTTGTCTTTGAAAAGGTTCTGTATGAATTTTGGTTCATATGAGTACAAAAACAAGTCAGCCAGTAGTGGTGCACAACAAGTACCCATTGAAATACAGACTGTTTGCTGAAATACCAATCCACCAAATAAAAGTTCAGCATTGATGATATCATCTTAAAGTTCGATGTACTAGCATTTGTTTTTGTAATCAGTTTGGTTCTTCATAAAGTAAGATTTATCATGACCTAAAATTAGAATGGTTATTTCCCGGGGAAATTACTACAAGATAAACAAAAAGTTAATTGTTTACAATTCGAACTGAAATGAAAATGCAGGCCATTTAAATTTCTATCAGTTTTTTTTAATTTTTTAATCATGTCCTTTTCATTCCTTACTGTATTCAAAGATCAAAATTCAACTAAATACCTTACAATTTGATGGTAGATGGCAAAATTAAATACGTTTGGACTTGTTTGATAAAAAAGTTAATTTAGAGTCGTTAATTGTGTTCGCAAAATGAGTAATTACATATACAAAAGGTGTTACAACAATTTGTTCAAAGCTTCAATGAAAGTAATATGCATGTATACAATACTTTTTGCACATGCTGTTTCTGTCCAATATTCAGTTACATCACACTGACAGGTCCCTCTAATACAATGCAGTGTGTCTATACATTGGACTGATTCTTGGCATTGGAAAGTTATATTTCTTTCTAAAATAAAAGATTATACAACTTAGGTAAGGACATAACCTTGTCAGCATGAGCAAAGGATATATTTTGTTATTTTTGCATTTCTAATTCTTTCTTTCTTTGTTTTTGTTTCGATTGATTCTTCATAGTGTAGCTTGTAATAGAAGCGATAGATCCAACAACCAGTAAAAATGATGAATACATAGATAACAGGCTCAAATGAGACCAGCATTTCCTGTTTTTGTAATAAGGGAATGTTTTCATGGAAGTGTGCAACTAAATTCTAAAATTTAACAACTAGATAAAAATGAATGTTGTGATTTTTGTGCTCACAACACGTTGTAACAGATAAACGAGCATCAATTTCAAAATGTAATATTTTCATGATATATAACAGGGTTCTCACTAAGGGTTTTTGAAGGTGAGTCCAAGGACTCGTCATTTTTGGCCATGGTGAGTCCAACAGTAAGATGAAGATATTTTATTGCAATATAATTTATCATTTTAGTCTCCATGACCTAATAAAGCAAGAAAATGACATTAAATTCAGATTTCTTTTAAATTTTTGCTATAAAATGATGATCATGATGATATGTGTGTTCAGTTTATACAAAATATTTCAATTTTGATGCTTCTTTGGACTCACCAGTTTTGAAAATGGTGAGTCCAGACAGATTTTCATGAGTCAAGGACTCATGGACTCGCCTTAGTGAGAACCCTGATATAAAGTGTATTATCTATTTAGGTGTTGGTATTTATCCCCAGCGAGTACTTATGTTTGTGTAGAACACACCGATATTTGTGCATGGTATTTTGACACTTTTTTGCTATATGTGAATTAGTGACATCTCAGAAACTATCCGATTACGGTGTCTGTGATTTATATTTATCCGCTATGACCCTTACTTGTCTCACAGAACTGTCCATTCCAGAAATCCTGTTCACAGCAAACACAGTGTTTATCCCTGCATTGTAATGTTGCTTTACATTCAAATGGTGAGTCACAAAGGGAATTCTCATCTTTTTCTGAAAGCACATTTGAATTGTAAATGCATAAATGTCACCACTGTTTTATTACATTTTGTAAACATGCATACAAACTATAAAATCAACATGCATTGATTAAAAACTAGAAATTCGAAACATAAACTGTTTTTATGTTTAGACTTGATATTTTTTTAAAAGAACCATTAGAAAATTTCTTCTGTTTTCCTTTGAACATTTGAATTATGATAAAAAAAAAACTATTAATTTTTTATTTATGATAAAAAAAAAATTAATTTTCTATTAGGAATTTGATTTTAGTCACTCAAAAAATATATGCCTAGTGTGCCTTAAATTAACACCTAGTAAACATTACTCAGATAAGAAATTATACTTAGAGAACATGTTGCTCCTGTCCAGTAGTCGGACGATGCACACTGACATATACTCCTAGCACAGTGTAAAGAGGTTCCGCACTCCGCCTCTATCATACATGCATCGTTTACAGTTTTTCCTAAAAAAATATTTAATAAACATGTACATGTAGTTACTAAGGTCAGTTCAAAAAGGTCTTTGTTATGATATAAAAATACATTATATTTATTTATTTTTTACATATTTAATTTGTACTATCATTGAACATTTCGCGCGCTTGAGATATACAGTAGACTAGTTTTTGAGAAAAATAGTTGCAGAATATTTTAAATCATGTGTGCAATGCATTGTACTTCTTAAATTTAAAAAATATAAGAATTGCGCTTAAAAAAAAAAATTCTGGATTTTTTCTGAACCAGGAATGGCAAAACCCCAAACATTGAAAGTCGGGGATGTAAAAATACATAAAATCATTGTAAAGATACGATCGTCCTGAAAATGCATGAAATATTTAATATAATGATTATACTTTTAATAATAATACTACTGATGATGACGAGGGAGGCTGGAAACAGGTTTAAGACACATATCATGATAAAGAGGTTTTGAAAAAAACAAACACCTTGGTGCATGGTTACCTGGTTACGTGCTCAATTCGAGTACGTTAACCTAGGTCGTGTTTCTCCATGAAGCACGTGACATATAAAGCCAGAACAAATAGGCACTGATATCTTACTTGTAGAGCATTTGAAGTTGTCCCAGTATTCAGATTCTGAACACCGACAAACAAACCTGCTACATTCCAGATTTTCTGCACATTCGATAGAAGAACTGCAGGACTGACCTTCGAATTTTTCTGAAATTGAACAGAAGCTGTTTGGTAATTTTTCTATTAAAAGCGAGTTTGAAAGAATACTAATAACGTATTGTAGAAAACAATATTTTAAATTGTTTTTCAATTAAGGTAGTAAATGAATAAATATAATAGATTCCAATTATTTGCTTCTTGTGATTACTTTTGTTATACTGTATATAAGTGCTAAAATTACTTTTAACAAATAAATATCTAGTTTTACATACCGGTCAGCATCAGTGAAAAGAGCTATTTATATCTCATTTCGTATTAAATTATGTAATTAATGACTTCTGATATCATATCAGAAATAATGTGAATAAAAACTAATCTTGTATTGCAGATTAAGCAAAGGAAATGAGTAATAATAAAACAACAATGTTTGATTTCGTAGCAATATATTCACCAGTCGCGTCTCGAATTTCTCATATTGTTACATTGTACATTGCAAATGTTTTAACTGTTTTATGTGTTATTATGTGAATCTTATTGTATATTTGTATGTGGTGAGACTATAATAAAATATTGAATCTGAATCTACATGTATGTAGTTCAATCCGGATTCTAATGATCTGTATGCAATGTCTTCTACATGTACCCCTCCTGACATGTGCCCATTTCTATATCCTTTTCAAGCCAATAAAATCTTAGCTCCATCATTAAGAGACCGATCAGAACTATCTATTGTCAAGTAATAATTTCATAATAGCGCGTTTGTCGTATTGAACTAATAGCTTCGAATCGTGATGCGAGGCAATAACATACGAAACTGCTTCGTGACGATTCAGAGAAAGAATGCAATGTCTGCAGATCTCTGATAAAGCACATTAAAGTTTGACTATATATCGTCTCAAATCAGCTGAGAATCAGATTTCATCACAGTGACTGTATCTCGTTGGATTCAATATTTCTTCATCAACCACATTTAAATTTAAATGAAGCAACTCTCGTGGTGCCTAACTTTTAGAATATGAACATTCAGCTGTATTGAGAGAAGAAGAATCGTACAGAATATGTAGTAGATCTTGGACATTCAATGTCGCAGAGGCTAATTAAATTACCTTTTTACATACATTATGCACAAATGATAGCATATCGGCTAGAATTACTAAACATGCTAAAGGTTTGCACATTAAGTTTTAGAGGTGTTAAGGAATTCAGGTTAGATATACTAAATTTATTACTTACTAAATATACACGTGTTTCCATTCCAAAATAAATCGTCATGACATTGACAGACTCCATCTTCGCACAGAAGTTTTCCGCCACATTCATTTGAATTCGTACAAGTGTCATTCGCTGTCTTTTCTGTTAAATGATATAATCGATTCTATATTTAAGCAAGAATTCAGCAGTTTGCATTAAATCTAAAAATGTTAATTCATTTCCTGGATTTCTTATAATTGAAATTTACAGATTTACTTTAATTTATAAAGTATGCATATTATTCTGTGTGGGTTTTTTTTCAAACAAAGGAGAAACATATTTTTCTCATGCTGTTCTCTACAGTCGGATGTACGCATTGTAATTAATTAGGTAAAAAAGGATCTTGTTTTACTTTTAAACCAAAATCAAATTGTAAATTGCAATGACTATGTATAAGGGTCAGGATGGTGGTTCCTTCATTCTTGTATTCTTTTTTTTTTTTTTTTTGGCAGGTTCCGCAGTTTTTCCTCAAATGTAAGAAGTTTAAAAGCGTAACACAGATTCAAAAAATAATATTCAAAACTGCAAACCCTGATATCTGAGGAATATTATCTGAAACATTTTTATAACTTTTTTTTTCGTTTTTTAATTCAAAATGGAAAATAACATTTCCCTAGCTTATAACCTTAAATATATACTTACATCTATACAAAACGATATACTGGGGTTATTGCACTATAATGGAGGACTACAATTGGCATAAGCAATATATAAGGGAAATCAATTCGGGTCAAATCGAGGCTATTTTGGCAGGTTCAGCAGATTTTCCTAAAGCGTAAGAGCAGATTTTCCTAAAGCGTAAGATGTTTAAAGGGTAACACAAATTCAAATTATGATATCCAACTAAAGTACTGTATCCTGCGAGGGTCAATATTAGTGCAAATCATTTTATGGTATAGTACCAAATATTTCATGCAGCAACATTGATGATACTTCTTACAATTCCTGCAGATCTCATGCATGGATTCAGTTTCGGTCAAGATGAAATATATTCAAGTTTTTCGAAAATTCTCTAATTTTTGGTATATTCATAAAAGAAGTAAAAATATCGGTAAATTTTGCATTTTCATTTTACAAAGAAATCTGCATGATATTTTTGATATTACATTATAAAATAGGGTTATTGCATGAATATTGGTGAATATTGTCCCAGCGTAGATTTTTTTATATTACATGAGCTTGTGATAATTTGAAGCTTTATTTGCACTAGTGCAATATCACAGAATATTACACGCTAACTTTTTCGTTATGTTCTGTGGGTAATTTGAATATATGTTGCTCTACGTAATATCGAATATATGTTGCTCTACGTAATATCGAATATATTCCTTTTATATAAATAACACGTTTACCATATTGCCCATAATTTTTCATATTTGGATTAATACTTTTGTGTGAGGTAATTTGTACTTACTAGGCAAGCAGATATTCCCATTCCAAAAGTGCATGTGTGCACATTGACATGTACCATATATACAGAACAATGTTGTCTCGCATTCTGTTGTGTGCTTACATTTTGAGTTAAAAGTTTTTTCTAGAAATATGAAAGAAAGTATTAAAAATACAGATTTTCAAAGTTTCACTACAGCTGTACAAATTGTTTGTAACAATGTTTACTTATTGTATCATTTTTTTATGAAAAGTCCAATTGATTAAAAATACGGAAATGAAATCATTGTTCCAGTACTAGTATTTAATAAGTTTCCTATTGGAAAATCTAGTGGAAAAAAATCCTCCCCTGCAAACACTTAGAAATGAAACTCTAAGTCCTCCACGAGTACGTTACTGGTTATTATTAGTTCATAAGAAAACGTTCTGATAAACAATGAGAAAGAAAAAAAAAATAAGATATGAACAGCATTACCATATAATGTGATCATTTCTATCTAAATATAACAAGTGATGATAACAGTAAGTTATGGTTTTGTGAAATAATTGTTTGGAAATGTTGACTTTGGAATAAATTGTTTAAGCAGATAGTCGAGAGCAGTACAGCAAATATATCCACAAAATCGATTTATATGTAGCAAATATTTACACTTAAAATTTAAGTCAAAAGGCAAATTCAAACAACTTTATTCCTATATATAATTTAAATTCAATTACTTCGAGATGACACCACAAATATATACAAAAACTGAGACAACCTATTCTTAAAACTTATAAAAGCAGCGTATTTTTTTTAAAATAAACATTTTCTTATATAATTTTAACCTGAACAGTCAAAGGCAATATTTTATATATAAAGTTCTCGTGACCACTTAAAGACTCAAAAACTTAAGTTTTGGTAAAGGTGTGGATATCGGAGGAAATTGTAACATGCTCTCGCCTTCGCCGTTCAACGATTTTCGGCACTTTCTAAATAATCATGCTAGTTGGGTCAAAACATTATAATTTATAATGTGGAACACTCTGATGATTGATAAACGGAAAGAGCTTTATATAGCTTTTGTAGGTAAATGATTTTTAAGCTTTTTATATCCACATACAACTAAAAGTTAGATGTTTTTGAATACCATTGTAAAAAGCTTCTTATGCTATTCTCTCGGTAGATAATGTTAAAAAGTATTAAAAAGTAATTGATTCAAAAAAAAGGGGAAATCCATAAAAATCAAATGCTCGCTTTAACTAGATGGTATATATTTGCATGTATAATTCAAATACCATATAGTTTAATAGATAATTGTTTTGAAAATATATATTGTGATTTCCAAATAACTTTTTATTAGTATGGTTACCAACCTAAACAAATGATTGATTTTCACATTGTTATTTTATCATAAGGAGAGTGGCTTTTCTATTATTTCAATGTCACCAGTTTACACAATGTTACTCTGGTGTGTTTTATGTAACCTCAGTAATCTAAACTGTTTTATAAAACATACAAAAATATTAATAAATGCAAAATATGTGAACGTCTTCAAAATATAAGATAACTATGTTTAATTAGTATACCTTCAATGCAGTTTGTGCCATTCCAGATGTGGTTTTCACTACACTGACACTGTCCATTGAAGCAAACCATTTTCCCACTACATTGATATGTAGTCTCACACGAAGAATTGATGGTTTGTCCTTTGAAAAAACAAAATTATCAATGATTGCAGTCGTCCGTATATAGTTTAAGTATGGTAATATTCAATTGTTATAATTAAAACTATGGGCAGAATAGGTTTTTAGAATGTGTCAGTAAGATAATGGCACTTAACTTCCATTTCTTCGAAGTACACCTACATTTTAGGTGTAGGGGGTATGATAGTGATTCACGTATTTATACTTCAAAACATAAGTATTTTATTCATATAACTTTAAGAAATATGGTCACTTTTGGTCTTTTTCCGATCGACAGTAAAACCCTTGTCAAAGTGGGGCGTCCGTTTAGCTGTGCGGAATATAAACAAATATATACACATCCACGTGCGGTCAGAATGGGGACGTAAAATCCAATGCCTTGTGTAGAGAGGATGCCATGCTCTCTTCACATTAAGAATCCTTATAACAACTCTTAGGGGTCTGTTGGTGGCCTGTTGCAAAGCAAAATCTCTGTCTCTCTCTGATATACCCTAATTTTTCAGTGGCAGTCCAAATTTCCCTCAATTCATCCCGGTCGACCCCCTATAACATGACCTAACTATTGTATTTATTTTTAAATTATTCCCGTCCTTAATATTTTCCACGATGTGATACTTAACAGTATTGTGTAGCAGTTGGTCTTCCATGTGATTAAGAATTTGTTTATCGGTTGTGTTGTCATATTGCTATTTTGGAACGGTAACCGCTAGTATGGATCTTTATTGCATATTGATAAAATTGAGAATGGAAATGGGGAATGTGTCAAAGAGACAACAACCCGACCATAGAACAGACAACAGCAGAAGGTCACCAACAGGTCTTCAATGCAGCGAGAAATTCCCGCACCCGGAGTCGTCCTTCAGCTGGCCCTAAACAAATATATATACTAGTTCAGTGATAATGAACGCCATACTAAACTCCAAATTGTACACAAGAAACTAAAATTAAAAATAATACAAGACTGACAAAGACTAGAGGCTCCTGACTTGGGACAGGCGCAAAAATGCGGCGGGGTTAAACATGTTTATGAGATCTCAACCCTCCCCCAATACCTCTAGCCAATGTAGAAAAGTAAACGCATAACAATACGCACATTAAAATTCAGTTCAAGAGAAGTCCGAGTCTGATGTCAGAAGATGTAACCAAAGAAAATAAACAAAATGACAATAATACATAAATAACAACAGACTACTAGCAGTTAACTGACATGCCAGCTCCAGACTTCAATTAAACTGATTGAAAGATTATGTCTTCATCATATGAATATCAGGCACAATCCTTCCCGTTAGGGGTTTAGTATCATACCATCATAACATATATGAGAAGAACATAACCCGTGTCATGCCAACAACTGGTGTTGTTTTGTCACATGTTTTTTAGCTGTAGAAATGTATTAAACATGATGATCAAGTTTATAACTAGTCTAATGACGAAAAGTTTGTATTAGGTTGGGGAGGAGGGTTGGCACGTTCTTTATGTGCCAGCCAAATTAAGCCAGGAGCATGTATTCAAGTATGTAAATAAAGTGGTTATTGTTTGTTGCTGTTTGCAATAATTGTGTTTGTTTTTTGTTCAACTATAATCAATGCAAGTTGGGTTTTTTCTCTTTTAAATAGTCTCACATTTTGTCTTCCCGAAGCCTTTAATAGCTTACTACACCAGAAATGTTTGGCTTATTGTTGAAGACCGTATGGTGACTTGAAATGTAATCTATCGTTTTAGTTACTTAGGAATAAAATACTCTGCTCTATGGTCGGGTTGTTGTCTCTTTGACGCATTCCCCATTTCCATTCTCAATTTTATCTTGTATATTTTAAAAGTTCAAAATGTTTTACGTTAATTTTGCAAATTGAGTATTATTATTGATAAAATCTGTCTTACCTGCAAGTGTCACAGAATCGAAGTCGGTACTATTTTCCGTAGAACTAATTGTCAGTGTCTCTCCAAATGCCTTCATCCAGAGCAGGAAAAATAACTGTACATTATATGACGGTATCATTTTGACTGCTTATATGCTTTAATTTTAAAGTAAGTACGTTTATAAAGAAAATATGCTATTAATGAGTTGATTGCACAAGGAAGAACCTAGTGTTTTATTACGTATAAACAAAACACTTAGTAAAAGTGCGTTTAGATTTACAATAGAGGAGGTGCGTTAAAGGCGTCATTTTGGACTAAAATTGAAGTTTCAGAAATCATAAGTTTTAGTAAAAAAATGAAAGATGCTAAACTATAAGATGTTTCAAATAAAACGAATATGTATAGAAATGTTTAGATCGAAGGCTATTATTATTTAAAAAAGAAACAACCACTAAATCAAATATCCTATTAAAAAATATAATGTAGCAGGAATAAGCTAGCACTTCATGGTTTAAAAATAACACTTGAAAGAAGTGCAGTGTTTACATTTTTAAAGGAGGCGTCACGTCAAGTACCTTATTAGGCCCAGAAGGTGAAGTACCAGAAAACATATGTTTTTTTGTCAAATTACAGATTTTAACAATTCAGGTTTATTAAATATTACGAATATCTGCAGAGATTTTGATATCTAAATTTGGAGTTTGAGTGTAAAAAATATCGTACATGTATGTAAAAAACATACACATTTATGCATGTAAAACAGGGAAACAAGTACAGTTACAACCATTGAGATATATATGATAGTTGTCTCCTCGGCGAACATCTCCTTTTCTTTTATCTTCGTGAAAAAAGCATTCATTTGAGAACGTCACATTCCAAATCATAGGTTTAAAGTGAACCCTCTGTGCATGTCATACCGCTGGCAAGAAGAAGAGGAGAATAACTGTGAGTTCATTAACTACAAACCTGATGGTCCAGACGTGGAAAAACAACCGAAATATACAAGATTGTAATATTGACGATTGGACGTTGCATGTATCACACAACAATGTTTTTTTTTATTCAAATACAGAAGCTGCAAACATATGTTTCGGTGTCTACATAAGCAACATCAGGTACATTTGAAACTTACTTATCCTGTTGAAGGGAAATGGTTTCCCGATATATTGTGTTTTGACTTGTCATCTAATTGTAAATATTTCACATATTTACATTCCAAATAGTTTATTAAATTACATCCGTTCGTTTGAAAATCGTCAGGATAACGTGTAATTTTTACAACAAAAATACCTACATGTTGCCAAATCAATAGCAAAAATTCAGGGCTTTGCATCTCAAAACTGAGCAAATTTAAGCTGACAATCCACTGCAAATTCAAGACGGCCCCTAGCGCCTGTATCATATTCTTTAAAGATTTTTTTTAAATTTTACATAGTTTCATAAAACAAAATGTTATTCAACACTACAAGTTGCTGTTGAAGACATTTTTAAATCAATTTTACAGTCATGTTTTGTAAATTTTGAAGAACATTGCTAACCGAAAACAAATTGATTTATACCTGAAAGACAATATATATATATATCTTTTAATACTTTAAAATTTGATTTTTGTTAAGGATGTCCTTCATATAGATTTCTGGGGAAAACACTCAAAATTTGTCAAAAATCTGTCAAAACTGCTATTCAGACTATTTTCAGGCGTTTATAGTTTGATTATCTTTTTGCAAATAAGCCATGATCTTGTTACAACCTCAAAGAACACGCATTGGGATATATGATACTGAGAATTTAAGAAAAGGTTGAAAGACTTTTTGATTTTTAAATTAATAGTCAAAAGATAAAGGTCACAGTCACAGTTACAAATATAAACAGCTGTTCATGATAGGATTTGTTTTTGTAACCCTTCGTAAACCTCTTCCTTTAACTTCCGAAAGTGGAGAAATATTGTACATCAAAGAAACAGGAATACAACGCCACAAAAATCCAGAGATCAACATACAGTCTTCAATAATTGACAGATGCTTACATAATATGTCAAGCTATATTGTAAATTTTGACAAAGAAAATCAAACAATCATGATTTGACAAATCACAACCAATGGACTTTGTTTGCGCATTGCTTTTCTTCGCATAAACCATACTATGTTCTAGGTACGATCGGAAGTTCTTGCTTATTCGTGACAACACTAAGAGGATTCGAGCGGTCTTGACATACACACCTTGTAAAGCAATTTCCCCTCATTGTTATTACTGCGATTAAAATCAGTGCCATTTTCATCCGAAGAGTGTTTAAAGAGCCAAGAGGGGGCGGATTTTGATTTTTTAACTAGAAAGACAGGATGTTGTTGCATTGTATGTGCTATAAAATCTTCTTGCTACTGACCGGCCCTATATCATCGTAACTTGTGAATCTATCTAAAAATAATAGAGAATTCCACAATTTTTTTTTTTGCTGTTATGTATAGCAAGAAGCTAGTACAAAATGTGTCAAATGAACTAAACTCATCGTCAGTCTGTCCTTAATTTGGAAGCTCTTCTTTCTGTTCTAAATTAAACCGTATCCAAAAAAAATAATATGTCAATTGAAATTAAAAAAAAAAGATGATTAAAAATTATTCTGCAGAGGAGCATATATTTTTCTGTTGTGCCTAAAATTATTATCCTTGTTTTGTTCTTTTGAAAGAAAGTATTCTAAATCAAACTTTGGATTTATTTTATGTGTAAACGTATAGTTTTCTTAAATCTTGAACATCATAGCAGAATTATGCTGGGTTCCAACGGCCCGATCAAAATACTAATAATTCGATAATTATATATCTTAATCAATCAAAAGAGAGTTTTTATGATGAAACAGAAATTATATTTTCTGAACAAGACAAGATGATCAGGTGTAGTCGCTTTTTGCAATGACATCACAGAAAGCAAATCAGAAGAAGACCAGAACATTTTACGGCATAATTGAATTTTGGCTAAAACAGAACAAAATAATACAAAATTGATTATCAAAAACTAATCAACCGCTCAGAAAAAAGCACATGTACAATTCGTCTAAAATAAGACAGTTATAAAATATAAAATCCAATAGTTCGGATGTCGAAATATAATTGTTATTTTGTATATATGCCCTATTCTGATAAACCATTTCATCGCAGGCGAGTATCCAGGATTTTATGTTGTGTTTTTGTGGTAAAAAGAAGACACATTAACAATGCAATACATATATTTGTGTGTGTGTTTGTCGCATCATGATATAACCAATATTCCAGGAACTTTTATAATATAACCAATATTCCAGGAACTTTTATAACTTTTATGACTAAAGTGCAAGTAATGGACGACCATAACAAAAGTTCCGATTCGAAGTTTCATACGGGTGGAAAATGTCAAAACATTGTCTGCAATATTTTATTCCAAAGAAATTTTAGCATATAACAAAAGTTCCATTGGGAACTTTCATTATGTAATATTTTATCCTTTGTGAAGGAAATGTTTTTATAGCTTTGGATAAAATATTACATAATGAAAGTTCCCAATGGAACTTTTGTTATATGATAAAAGTTCTCAAGTTGGAACAAATATTATGGGGGAACTTATATTCTGTCACAGGGTTTGGGGTGGGGTAAGGGGGGGGGGGGGGGCTTCAATTTTGTATTCTTTACATTTTTAGGACATATTTCTCTTTTCTTTATATTGTTTGCCCATTATTCTCTATTCTTTATATTTAAGCATCCTATTATTTTCTATTCTTTATATTTTATTACTCAAATATTCTCTATTCTCTTTTTGTGTGTGTTTATTTATCTTTATTCCTCCCTTTTTCCCCTTTTTCTGTAGTATCGGCCTATTTATCTCTTTTCTGTAAACCTCATACAGACCCTGTTTCATGCAGAGACCACAAACGCTTTACGGTAAATCGTAGTTTTATATATAAGTTCTTTACAAATAAATAGGACTATTTATCCAATAAAAACAAGTAATGACCAAGTCCGTCGCTTTCAAACACATACATGTAATAAAAAATGTAATATATGAAATAGTTACTTATTAGGATATTCTTTATACAAAATACAGTTATTCGTTTGTCTTTGAGTTTTAGAAAGTGTTTTTAGACAGGATAACCAAAGTACCCCCACCTAGTTTCACATTTTAAATTCATACTGAGAAAAATTACAATCGTTTAGACTGACGCAGATTCTCTAGGATTATTCTTCAACATGTCAAAAAAGCGAGAAAAAAAACGTGAAGCATTAGTGAAACAACAAATATTGATATAATGGGTTACGGTTTCAGCATTATGACGTAGATAAACACTGAAAGGTTCGAATGAGATCTTTCCAGCATATTATCTTTGTTTTCTTTCCCTTTACATACATTACCCTCCTGTAATCAAATGACAGAAGAGAATTATGTTAAAAATTATGCTTTGAATGTAAGAAACTAAATAATGATTACTGAAATCACACTTTTTTTTATTTTTTTATTACACATTAAGGCCCATTTGTAACACAGATACGATCCAGAACTTCGAAGAAAAGGGGCGTTGGCTATCTGGTACATGTACAAATGATGTACCTAGCGGTAGGTGTGGGCCTGTATCTGAATCTGTATATATACTTTGAAGATACCAATTCTGGCTTTTATCCAACGGGAGAGAGAGACACCTATTGACGGTGTTGGAGAGCTGCCTTGAAGCTCTCAACTGTATTTGTGCATATAATACTGTCTTCCAGTGGATTCCAATGTATAAATACACCTTATATAATATGGCTTCCTAGTGTGTTTATCCTGTGTCCTTGAGTCGCCCAAGGAACGAAGATATAATTTGTCATCAACTACTAACTGTCTTATTAAACATGTTATGAATGTGTATGAGAGTCACCATCCTTCTCTTCACTGATTATATTTTTGTGACACTTAGACTCTGTCAAAATGTTTAAACATAGCTTAGTCGTGATTTGCTCAACATTTTTTATTTTTCTGAGCACAGTCAATGAGTTTAATATACAAAATAATATACTAGAATCCAACAAATATGAGGGTATCACTATCAGCCTTCAATGTGACACAACAATTGAGGTATCTACCCAGATTTATTATTGGCACTTGCATGTGTCCAATTTTAAAAATAGATGTGTTTTTGGCAAATCAGATCGCCACATTCATCTTTTGATTAGAATTCTTTTAAGCAACCAGGTTGAAACCAACCCTGGCCCATCAAACTTGAATGACTCCAGTTATCCATGCTCTATTTGCTCGCATGAGTGTACCTGGGACAGTGATGCTATTGTTTGTGATAACTGCGATAAATGGTGTCATATTGGATGTGTAAATATAAGTCCATCTATGTATGAAAAGTTTGGAAATTCATCAGCACTTTGGATATGCCCGATATGTGATACTCCTAATCACTCTAGAACCATTTTTCAATCATACCTCTCATCAGGTAATTCTATTTTGAACCCTAACTCATATTCAGTACTTTCTGATAGTTCAGCTTTTTCCTTAAGCTTCAATATAAATGATAATCATGAAAATTTTGGAGACCCAGTTGCTACATCATCACCAAAACCACCAGTAACGAAGCAATTAAAAAATAAGAATATTAATAGACAAAACTCATTAAGAGTTCTTCAGATCAATTTTAGAAGTTGTAAAAATAAAGTTCCTCAAATTGAAAATTTATTAACGTCATCTAAACCAGATATTATTATTGGTAATGAAACTTGGCTAAACAAAGATGTATTATCTTCTGAAATTTTTCCAAACACACTATTTGAAGATGTATTCCGAAACGACCGGGTCGGAAAAGAAGGTGGAGGTGTATTAATCGCCATTAAAAAAGGTATTATTTGCCAAGAAGTATATAAAAGCAAAAATGTAGAACTTATTGCTGCCCAAATTAATATAACTGATACTAAATCCTTAGTTATTATTTCTGCATATAGACCACCAAATAAAAATGATATAGACTATCTCAAACAAATGATCATTGAAATTAATGAACTTAAATTAAAATTTAAAAATTCCACCTTCTGGCTTGGTGGTGACTTTAACCTTCCAGACATAAAATGGCCGGAGCAAAATATATCTGGCTCATTGTATACTAAGGAGCTGAATGAAGCATTTATAGATATGCTGAACAACTCAGGCATTGAACAAATGGTTGATTTTCCAACTAGGAAAGATAATATCCTTGACCTTTTCTGCACAAACCAACCTGCATTGATAACAAAAATAAAATCCATACCAGGTATATCTGACCATGATATTGTATTAGTGGATGCAATCTGCAAGCCCCAAAGATCTAAACAATCACAACACAAAATTTATTTATGGAAAAAGGTTGATATTAAAAAGATAAAAGACATAACATCTCATTTTATATCTGAACTTATATCTCAGGCTAATGAAAATTTAAATATTGACCAATTATGGAATAAATTCAAAGAAGGTAGTAATAAAATAATAGATGATAATGTACCAAGCAAAATAACTAAATCTAAGTACACCAACCCTTGGGCAAATAGGGATAAAGACCATTTATGTAAAAAACAACGTAAAGCTTACAACAAAGCTAAAAAACTGGTAAACAAGAACATAAAGATAAATATAAAAAGTTAAAAGCTACTGCTCAAAGAGAAATAAGAAGAGCCCAGAGCACGTACATGCAAGAAATAATTAGCCCCCAGTTAGAAGTAAAACCTAAATCTTTCTGGCAATTTATAAAAAGTAAAAAAACAGAAACATCTGGTGTTTCACCATTAAGAGGAAAGGATGGCTTATTATATAGTGAGCCGAATACACAAGCTAACATCCTAAATGAACAATTTAAAAAGGCTTTTACTACCGAAGATACATCCTCTATGCCAAATAAAGGTACAAGTCCCCATCCCACTATGCCAGACATATTTATTAGTAATAATGGCTTATTAAAGTTACTTAAAAACTTAAATCCACACAAAGCCACTGGCCCTGATAATCTGCCAGCATATTTTTTACATAACTTTGCAGAAGAATTGTCTCCATTTTTGACATTCTTTTTCCAAAAATCTATTGATACTGGTAAAATCCCAACTGATTGGAAGCAGGCTAATGTTGTACCAATATTTAAAAAAGGTGACAAGCATAACGCTATTAATTATAGACCAGTTTCACTAACTGCAATATGTTGCAAAATTCTAGAACACATTATAACAAGCAACATAAGGAAACATCTTACAATTAATAACATATTGAATGATAGTCAACATGGGTTTAGAAGTAAAAGGTCTTGTGAGACCCAACTTATCATCAGTTTACAAGATCTTGCAAAATCATTGGGATATGGTAACCAAATAGATGTTATACTTTTAGATTTTTCCAAAGCTTTCGATAAAGTCCCCCATCAAAGATTAGCCCAGAAATTAAACTTTTATGGTATTAGGAATCAAAATTTAAATTGGATAAATGACTTTTTAGCTGACAGGCAACAGCAGGTACTATTAAATGGTGTTAAATCTTCAAAATTAGCTGTTGATTCTGGTGTCCCTCAGGGAACAGTTTTAGGCCCAACATTATTTTTACTCTTTATTAATGACCTACCCGAAACATGTAACTTGCAATGCAAGACTTTTTGCAGATGACTGTTTATTGTATAGAAATGTTAATAATAGTTCTGATGCCAAATTACTTCAAAAAGATTTATCTAGTTTAGTACAATGGGAAGAGGACTGGCAAATGAATTTTAATCCTGAGAAGTGTTATGTTATTCATATTTCTAAAAAAAGTAAACCTTCCACTTTTGATTATATATTGCACAATCATGTTTTAGAAGCAGTAAAAGATAGTAAATATTTAGGCGTAACTATAAGCCATGATCTTGATTGGGGAACACATATAAACAATATTACCTGTAAGGCAAAAAAAAACCTTAGGTTTTCTTCGTAGGAACTTAAAAAACTGCACACGTAAGGTTAAAAACCTTACGTACACATCACTTGTCCGTCCAGTCGTCGAATACTCTTCCCCTGTATGGGATCCGTACAAAAAGCAACACATCACTCAGGTTGAGCAGGTACAGCGTAAGGCAGCCAGGTTTGTCTTCAATGATTATAAAGACAGATCACCTGGAGCAGTTTCAAATTTAATTAAATCATTGGAATGGGAAAATTTAGAAATAAGAAGGAAAAAAGCTAGATTAACTATGCTATATAAAATAAATTGGGGGTTAGTGGAAGTTCCTAAGGACAATTTAACAATATCTGATAGACGTACTAGGGGGAAACATAAATTTAGGCAAATATCAACAAATAAAGATTTCTATAAATTTTCTTTTTATCCTCGCACTATTTCGGACTGGAACTCACTACCTGAAGCAATAGGTATGTCTGACACCCTGGAATCCTTCAAAAGTGGCATATCCACTCTAACATTTGAAGGGGCCACAACAACTTATTAAACTACAAAGCCACTGTACATAGTGTATATATGTTATTGTTAATGATTTTTCTTTGTCATATTATTTTTAAATTAAGTCCATATGTACATAGCACACAAGTTCCGGGAAGTTTTACACTCCTACCTAGGAGTCTACTCCCGTATTCGGAAGAAGAAGATAAATTAACTATTATATGCTCTTGACAAAGAAAGAGTTCTTATATGGATCCCTATGAATTTGAATAGTATCTAGTGCCTTCATATTGTTCTTCATGTAAAAAGTCTATGTATTAACCATATATCTAGCTCCATAAAGACAAATGAAAGAGGAGATGGCGGTTCCCCCCTGTGCCCTTCTACATGTCCCATACCTGTCAACCTATGACAATGAAAATGCTGGTGATGACCTGCATAGAAGAATGAAATCTCAGGTCATAACGCATACAAACTTTTTCGATCTGAATTTCAGTATTTAGGGGACATTTTTCTTATAATTTACATCAAAGTTTCCAAAACATGTCCACATGGTTAAGTAATTTAAAATTGTACATATTATTATTTCATTGCACCTGGAGGCCATTGATAGATTTGTGTTACATTGCCTTAATTCCTGTTCATATTCATTCCATGACATACAATGTGCCAATTTGTGTTTTCTTTACATACATTTGTGCAGCTTTTAAACAGTAGAACATTTCATTATGTTGATATTAGAGTATAATAAAATAAATTTAAACAGTTAAAGGAGGTATAGATGAAAAAGGTAATTTTCAAAATTTTTTTTTTTGTCGAGCCTACGACTTTTGTCGCAAAAGCAAGACATACCGGTAGCGATCCTACATTCCGTCAACGTTGTGGCGGCGGCGGCGTCCACAAATATTCACTCTGTGGTTTAAGTTTTTGAAATTTTAATAACTTTCTTAAACTATCCTGCATTTCAACCAAACGTGGACAGAAGCTTGTTTATGATCATAAGATAGTATCCAGAAGTAAATTTTGTAAAAAAAAATCCTGTTTATCCGAATTTTACTCATATATTGACTTAGTTTTTCTGCCAGTTAACATAAAATTCACTCTGTGGTTAAAGTTTTTCAAATTTTTAATAACTTTCTTAATTATATAAACTATCCTGGATTTGTACCACACTTACACAGAAGCTTGTTTATGATCAAAAGCTAGTATCTAAAAGAAAATTTTGTAAAAAAAAATCCTGTTTATCCGTATTTTACTCATATATGGACTTAGTTTTTCTGCCAGTTAACATAACATTCACTCTGTGGTTAAAAGTTTTTCAAATTTTTAATAACTTTCTTAAACTATCCTGGATTTGTACCACACTTGGACAGAAGCTTGTTTAGGATCAAAAGCTAGTATTTAGAAGGAAATTTTGTAAAAATTTATTTCCTGTTTTTCCGTATATTACTTATAAATGGACTTATGTGCCTTAGTTTTATTCCAGTTGACATTACGTACAGTCTGCAGTTGAAGTTTTTAAAACATTTATTAGATTCATAAACCTTCTTGGATTTTTACCAAACTTGAACAGAACTTCTTACAATCAAAAGATAGTATTTAGAGGAAAATTTTTAATAATTTTTTACCCATTTTTGTTGAGCCTGCGACTAACAGCAAAAGTAGGCGAGACACTGGGTTCCGCGGAACCCTTACAAATTTTTTAATTGTTCTAATGTAGAACAATAAGTAAAAGTATTATTCTGATATGTTTGTGCATTCAATTCATTTTAGATTTAATCTTTTTACAAAAAAAAACTTAAGTTTAAGGAGTATATTGTGAATTGACAAAAAAGGGGAAGTAACTCAATTTTTTTTTAAAACAACTTTGAAATACACAAATTATTTACGACCTAAAGCTAAGGTAATTGGTGTTAATTAACAGTGTGTTTGACACCAAAGCTGTCAAATGAAGCCATGCACTGAAATGGGTCAATTGAGCTGAGTTTACGCAGCTAGTTGAACTTCTTGTCCAGGAAGAATTACGAATTTGCTGGTATTTCATTGAAATCACTTTATATCTAATCAGTCTGAAGGCTAAGGAATCCGGGTGAAAACGGGTTATTTTCCGAATTCCCAGGTTTTTTGGTCACCCGGCGGGTGTTCCGGGTGACCCCTCAGAATTGTGAAAATCTCGGGTCACACCTGCAGGATCCTGTGCAGTAGAAAAAGTTTTAAGGCTTAGTTTCTAGTGCTTCTAGCATGACTAGATATACAACAGTTAAATGCATATTTTGATTCAGGAAGATAAAATCTGATTTAGATTTTGAAGGGCCTTTTTAGCTCACCGGGGCCCAAAGGGCCCTATGTGAGCTTATGCCATCACTTGGCGTCTGTCGTCGTCTGTTGTCGTAAACTATTTAAAAAATCTTCTCCTCTGAAACTACTGGGCCAAATACCTTCAAACTTTAACTAAATGTTCCTTAGGGTATCTTGTTTATAAATTGTATCCGAAGTTTTGATCCAGCGACAAACATGGCCGCCATGGCTAAAAATAGAACATAGGGGTCAAATGCAGTTTTTGGCTTTTATCTCAAAAACTAAAGCTTTTAGAGCAAATCTGACATGGTGTAAAATTGTTCAATTGGTCAAGATCTATCAGCTCTGAAATTTTCAGACGAATCGAACAACCCATTGTTGGGTTGCTGCCACCGAATTGGTAGTTTTAACAAAATTTGGCAGTTTTTTGTTATTATTTTGAATATTATGATAGATATATATAAACTGTAAACAGCAATAATGTTCAGCAAAGTAAGATCTACAAAAATGTTAATATGACCATAATTGCCAATTGACCCCTTAAGGAGTTATTGCCCTTTAAAGACAATTTTACACAATTTGTTCATCAAGTTTGCTAACATTTAAAAATCTTCTCCTCTGAAATACAGGTGAGCGATTCAGGCTCATGAGAGCCTCTTGTTTTTCTTTCGTCCCATTCAAGTTCCTGAACATGCTGAAGAAGACGTAAAAATAAACAAGGTACAACAAATATAACAATCATTGATTGTATTGTTATGTATTGGACAATAGAAGGACAGTAGATATATATCTTCACAACAATACATGTAGGTGATATAAAGGGTTTAAAAGAGAGACGAAAGACACATGAAAGATACCAAAGGGATTTTCAAAGTCGCAAGTTGAAAATAAACTGACAAAAAATGACAATAAGGCACCAGTACACAAAACACAACACAGAAAACTTAAGACTGAACAACACAAACTGAACGGACAGTATCAAATGTAATTCAGGTGTTTGTTTATTTTACCATCATCTGTAGTGATGAAAAAAATGCACATAATATTCCCCAGAAGATTTTGTCTTTCTGAATCACAAAGTACATGTAAGGGTCTGGATGGGGTTTACAGAATAGAGAGAAAAAAAAATAAAGAAAAGATAATAACAAGGTGCTGAAATATAGAGAAAATAAAATAAAAATAATAAAGAATACAGAAAAATGGTAAAAAAGTTGAAGAATAAAGAAATGAAGGACCCCCCCCATCCAGACCTCCCAGAATGCATTTAAGTTAAATATAAGCATTGTGTATCTAGTGGATACTAACTGCACATATTTGTCTGTACTTGGAATACCTTTTGAGGTGTTTACACCACAATTTTTGTCCATTTGTTATGATGAACCTTGATGCACGTCATGAAAATAATTTATCTGAAAACTGTTGTACAATGATGCACTTGCAGTCTAGTACATCACATATGTTGCATTCATTTGGTAGGCAGCAATTACCTTTCAAATTACATCTCTTTTTATTTTTTTACAACTAAACTGTTGTACGAAAATGCCAAATATTTTAACAGTAGGCATATATATACATACCAGTCAATTAATTCTGCCTCAGACAACTATTTTGTTTTCAACTGTGTCTTTTAAGGAATGTTCGCTCCTCTGTTTAAAAAAAAACTAGCTTTTTAAAAGACTGTTATGATTTGAAAGTATATGAATTAAGGAACTAAAAATAAAGAAAAAAATGAAGGGTCAGTGTCTGTTTATAAGCCATTGAAAATTTGGCGGGAAGTGATTCTCTCTAGATTTTTCATACATTTAACATTGGCACCTTTTTCTTTCAAAAACTATGAAAAAATAACAAGGATTTTATAAGATTTTCAAATATGGCATTTTAAACTATATGTTATAAAAATGTAAAAAGAAAAGTAGGGGTTTGCGGGCAACACATTGTTTTAATGGCATCACATGGATAAAACCAGAGGATTCCGAATATCTGGCAAAAATTCAAAAACAAGATGAGGGAATATCCTTAACATGTACATTTTATTGTTTGAATACATCAACGACTAAAGACAAAACAGCAGATTTATACAAATGATTACTAGTGTAATTTGCATCCTTTTTCGAAAAGTTGAAACCCCTTTGTACATGTTGTACATGTTGTATTGATATTGATCTATGATTAGGGATCTACCATTTGATTTTTATGGGGGGGGCTAGGATGAAAAATTTTGTCCTGCCTTTTTATTTTTCCCTCTATTCGGTCCTGCCTTTTTATTTTTCATACTATTCGGTCCTGCCTTTTTTTTTAGTTTATCCTGACTTTTTTTTTTACATAAATTGTCATCCTGCCTTTTTTTTTGCAAATAATCTCATCCTGCCTTTTTTTTTTACTCAAAACTCCTGTCCTGCCTATTTTTTTCAAATTTCATCCTAGCCCCCCCATAAAAATTAAATGGTAGCTCCCTTAGATTTTTCTTCAAAAAAAAAAAATGTCCATATTTACCATGTTTACTGTATAAAATTATTGGAAGATTAATTTTATTTTGAAGGTTAACCTATATATTGTGTCAATATATCAAGTATTGTAACGGTAAAGATCATACAACTGTGTATGCACAAGTGAAGCTATTCCTTAATTAATGGACAGTTCGGCATTCAGTTTGAAACAGGGTACTTTGCCATTATTTTATAGGACTTAAACATGTTAAATGAAATATGTCTTTATGATCAGGGGAAAACATCCATGAGATAGCCATCTAATAATAAAATAGAACAAAGAAGACATTTTAAATCACCATACTGCCATCATGGACAAGTAGCTGTGCCGTAATTTTGTCAAGCTCTAAATTAGTGATAGACTTGGTTTGTTGACTTTGGTTTAAGATTGTTTGTTTGTTCTTGTGTTGTTTAGTTTAAGATGACAGTAAATTTTATATATTCATGATATTTGTACTATTAGATGAAGCGCTAGCCAAAATATGGACCAATAATTTAACTACACTACAATCATTTCAATTATTCTGTAAAAAAATAGGATTTTATGTTTGTGCATTCTGTATGAAATACTAGTAGTGATTATATTTTTCAGGAAAAAAACATACAATATAAATCATGGCGGAACATGCAATGCCAGCTATATGTGGTCCTTGCTTAGAAGGAGGTAATAAAAATCAATCTGTGAAATGGTGTACTATTTGTGAGGAACAGCTATGTTCAGGGTGTGTTCAACATCATCAAACTTTAAAACTAACAAGGAATCATTATTTAACAGAAAGAAGAATTGATGGGGATACTACACATGCTACAGAAAACAAGGAAACAGTCTTTAACACACCTGAAACATGCGTATATCACCCATCAGTTGAAATACAGTTTTATTGCAAGAAACATGATATTATGTTATGTGATGCTTGTCTTGGTTCACACCATTCATGTTATAGTGATGTAGTTCCTATTGACCTTGCTTCCAATGGAACAAAAAATTCACAAAATTTTCACAGTCTGCAAACAGAAATTACAAATATCTTACAAAGTTTCAGTACTATTCTTGTAAATAAGCAGACAGTTGAAAAAATGTTTTCAAACGAGGTTTCTTCAGCAAAAAAGAAAATTGTTGAAATAAGACTAGAATTAGTTAGATACCTTGAGGAAATAATTGATAGAACATTATTGATGGATGTTGAAAGTCAAGAAAAAGAAGTTCTCAATCAATTGATGAAAGACAAAACAGTTGCAGAAGATGGACGAAAAGAGGCTGCTTGGTTCTTAGAAGAAATGTCTTCCATATTGAATACAGGATCAGACAAACAAGCATTTATGTTACTGCAAAGATTGAAAGCTTTCAAGAATGTAAGGGACCAACAACTGAAAGAAATGTTTTACAACATGCATGCATATTCGTTGAAAATGGAACTAACTGATCCTGTTGAATTGCGTTCTAAAATGGAATTACTATTTGGAAAAGTTAACATGGAGTCAACACCATACAATGTAAACATGATGCAAGGGATGAAAATATCAGCTATTTGTGCAACACCTTGCGAGCCAGTGAAGACTGAAAAATATGTATACAGTGTATCGATAATGGACACTGGTCAGCTTCTTGTTGTCGAGTTTAACCTTATATCATCCTCTAAAGTATTTTTATTTACTGATACTGGAAGTCGTATTAGTGAGATTAAAATTCCTGGCACACCAACAGATAGCACTGAAATTCCTGGTGGAAATAAAGCTGTTGTATTAGTTGACAATAAGAAACTTATATTTCTAGAAAAGGAAGATACACTTCGTTGCAAAAATATCATGAAGATGGCAAAAGGTTGTAATCTTATAACCGCCTCTTTGAGTAAATTATATATCGCTTATAAAAGTGAAATTATTGTAATGGATATCAATGGTCATGATGTTCAGTATTTGAAGACCCTTCAAATGTCAGGCGGTGTGATTCAAGCTTTTTGTGTAGGTAGGAATGACGATGTGTATTATGCAATTGCAGATCGTTTATATTGTATGAAGGATTATGGTGAGGAGGTTTGTCTGTACCAGACAAAAGATTTGATAGATGTCTCTGGAATTGCTCTTGACGCAGAAGGAAATGTTTACATTTGTGGTAAGACATCAAACAACATTCATGTCTTGAAACAAAAGGATAGCTCTGCGCAGGTTTTGTTGAGGGAAGGAAATGGTCTACAGAAACCCAGCGGTATATGCTTTGACAAATTCAGAAACAAGTTATTTGTTTATTACGAATCTAGCTATGATCCTATTCAAGTTTACAATGTTACAATGTAGATGATCCATCATGCAAACATAACATGCATGAAAACCATTACTGTTGTATGTGTGCCCTAGAACTTTTACAAACTTCAAACATTTGTACGTTCAAGACCATGTATGTAGATTAGGGAGCTACCATTTGATTTTTATGGGGGGCTAGATTGAAATTTGAAAAAAAAAGGCAGGACAGGAGTTTTGAGTAAAAACGAAAGGCAGGATGAGCAACTTGGCCAAAAAAAAAGGCAGGATGACAATTTATGTAAAAAAAGTCAGGGTAAACTAATAAAAGGCAGGACCTAATAAAGTAAAAAATAAAAAGGCAGGACAGAGATTACAACAAATTTTTTCATCCTAGCCACCCCATAAAAATCAAATGGTAGCTCCCTTAGTACTGTAAATTCAGAAATTATTGCGATGTTTTTATTATTGCGAAAAATGCTCCCTTAGTAAATAAAAGGTCCTAAGATATATCTTATGATAATCATAAGATATATTAAACTTCTATTTAAATGCATCCTTTCTTTATGGCAAAACATAGAAAGACAAAATCGATTTTGTTTATTATGCATTAACAGACAACATGGACAAGTTGGTGATGAACACCACTATATTTTTTAATGCAACCCTTTAGCTGAAAAATGTAATTATTGTATTCGTACGTAGTTCAACCACAGACATAATGCAATAAAATTTAAAGAGCTAATGTCCAGAAAACACTAGAAATTTTAAAGAAATTCTCAGGCAGGTATATTAAATACGTAAATACTTATATTTGCCCATCTGGCTTGCATTTGTAATTCTTATAAATCATGTAAATATACTTTATGTATAATGTATGTTTTCTATTAACCATTGTTAGTTTTATAGATATAAGATGATGTGGTTTGAGTGCCAATGAGACAACTCTCCATCCAAGTCACAATTTATAAAAGTTAACCATTAAAGGTCAAAGTACGGTCTTCAACACGGAGCCTTGGCTCACACCGAACAGCAAGCTATAAAGGGCCCCAAAAATTACTAGTGTAAAATCATTGAAACGTGAAAACCAACAGTCTAATCTATATAAAAAACAAGAAACGAGAAACACTTATGAATCACATCAACAAACTACAACTACTGCCAGTGGCGGATCTAGAGGGGGGCGTAGTGGGCGTACTGCTTGCATTTTTTTTTTTTTTTTTTTTTGTAAAATGATTTATCAGACTAGACTTAGTGAACTTTGCCATTTTCCATTTATTTTTTATGCGACAATTCTTTACTTATAAAGATATGTTTCGCTCGTATTTACTGTAATATATTATTGATTATGTCAAAATCATGTGATTCGCTACGTGGAGTTGACCAGTGCGTCGAAAAAACGTCACTCAGTCATTTTGAAATTCGAATTACAGTAACACATTGCTTAGGCTGAGGATGACAAGCATGACACCTTCAAAGCGACAAAGGATTGAGCAAGAACGTATTTATTGACTTCTATTTCACAATTCCACCGAGCAGAAAGTAATACTCTATTACACTTCATGAAAAAAAAGTTCCACAGCAATATTATTTACCTACGAAAACATGTTTAACCCATCACGCCCCAGCCTATTAATAACATAGCATAATAATGATTCCCAGTCAATAAGCTCTAGATAGATTTAAAGTCTAAGGTACGGACCATTTGATTTGAGGGGCAGTCTGAGATGTTTGAGAGAAAAAAATCTGACCCTGATTTTTGCCTTAAACAAAAATTCTGGCCGTATCTGGATTGAAAAACAATAACCTTGTCCACTTTTTTTGCTATTAGAAACAAAAATTTCCAACAGAATTATTTAGCATTAAATGAACATGATAAATAAAAAAACGGGCGTAATTTTTTTGGGGCCGGGGGTTTGCATGTAAATCCCATATCTGACCGGAATGTCTATTTCGTCAAACTGATAAAATGAATAATTTTTCAAGGCCCGACTGCAACCTGCCTGCTGGATGTGGCCTTTATGTCTCCATATGTCGACCGTCATTCATATATTCGTTGTCATTTCAGACTCATTCGGAGCCTTTGGTTGATTTGGAACCCCTCACTTCCCTTGTTGTGTGAAACATTTCAACCAAACATTTGGATAAAAATTGCTTGTTTGTCTTTCTTAACTCGTGTCGGTCGTATTGTAAATTTCATTGAATAGCCCGCGTATATCTTGTTTACAACAAGAAATCCGTGATGTTATGCTAACTAAACATACAACAAACGAGAATTTTCCATGTCAATTTTTTACTGACAAGTCCCACATCAGATATATTAGTACATAGCTTTGGATCGATCCAATCATTTTATAATAGACAATTAATGGGGAGAATACAGCGTCAAAAATGTCCAACCCTTACACTTAAACTATAAAATATACATGCCTTATGTCAGGAACCGTTAAAAAAGTGCATTTTACACTTATTTTATGTTTTTTAGCCAAAAAAAGGTCAAAAAATTTTTTCGCATCCCTCCGCTCGGCGATCTTTACATACTTCGCCCCCCCCCCCCCCCCCTTTACAAAATCCTGGATCCGCCCCTGACTGAACATCAGATCCCTGACTTAGGACAGGTGCAAACAATTGCAGCGGGTTTAAACGTTTTAATGGTACCAAACCTTCACCCTTATCTGAAACAATAGTGTAACATCACAACATAGAAAGACATTATAAAATATCAATTGAAATGGCTTAACTCAATCAAAAGACATATTAACACCAGTGAACATACACTGAACAAATAAATTTGATCTATGATACAATGTAAATACAAAATAAATAAACTAAGGGAAGAATAATTGAAGTAACATGTTATACCGCTGTGAAATGTTAAATAATTTAAGAAAAACAATATGCTTGAACAAAAATATCAGCCATTTGCAATTACTTTAAACACAGGTAAATGAAAATAATTTTGCTGTTAGGTATACGTGTACAGTTCAAATGAAGAAAGGAAATATTTTTACAAAATAAATAATTTTGATGTTCATAGTACGAAGAAGTGAAAATTTATAGTAATACCAAACACTTATCAAAGCTAGTATATAGACCATAGGCATGTATAGTATGCATGTTGTAAACTATTTATTTATTATTATAAATAATTATATTGTATCTCTGTATCAATTTTATGTTATGCAATGGCCGTTTGAGAAGTATCAATAAAAATATATATATATGCACATTTGTAAGACTGAGTACAGTAAGAACAAATAATTTCAATCAACGATTTGTATTATAGTACTATACAAATCTTTGTTTCAATTTAGGAAGATTTTAGCAATAAGTTAAAAAAAAAATAGAGATACTTCATTTATATATTGCATTATTATATATTTATATATTATGCACGAAACGGCTTCCTAACCTTTGTCAAACCATGCCTGGAAGTATTATATTGATACAATACTTCCATGGTCAAACTCAAATTAGAAAGAAGACTTCAAATGTTTTGCCTAAAACGTGAGCGTTTTTTCGCAACGAGATAAATTCTCCCATCAACATCTCATGTAAATTAAAGTAGGTTTTTGTGTTACAAATGTATGCAATTAACACACATGTCTGTTCTTTTTGGAGATTTGAAAATCTTCTTTAACACGATCCAGTCTGTGATATACCGAATTAGACATATCGCCTAGTTTGTACATACATGAGCAACACGACAGATATGGTTTCTGGATAATAACTTTAGTATAATTAAATAGAAATCAATAAAATTTTAACACAAGGTTTATAACAACAAAAGGAAGGTTGGGATTGATTTTGGGGGTTATGGTCCCAAAGTTTTAGGAATTAAGGGGCCAAATAAGCATTTTGCAGTTTCCAGACAATAACTTGTGTTTAAGTGTATGAATCTCTCTGAAATTATACCACAAGTTTCCATACAACAAAGGAATGGTTATGAGGGGTTATGGCTCAAACCATTTAGCGATTAGGGGCAAAAATGGGGAAAACAAGGGTTTTTATGGTTAAAGGACAATTTAGACAATTGAAAACCAGTGTAAGGGAGGTAATCCAATCCATTTAAAGAATACTGTTGTATATTAGTTTGATTACCTCCCTTAAACTGCTAGTAAATTATGTATTAAGAAATGATGGTTGTCTTGAGATGATTAGCTGTAAATTTATTTTTAGAAGTTACTATTAATTAATATTAATTTTTACCATGACTGTATGTCATTTAATATTTTAATATTTTATGCTGTATTTAAATGAGTAGTTATGGTTGCAAACTCCATTAGAAATTTGAATTGAGATTATTTTTATACGCCCGTTTACGGGACGTATTATGGTAAACCGTTGTCTGTCTGTCCGTCCGTCGTCAACATGTCGGACATTAACTCAAAAACGCTTTTACCAATTTGCATAAAACTTTGGTGAATTGTTTATATCTATTGACGTGAGATCCCTTTCGTTTTTTATAAATTTTAGATTTTACGTTTTTGAGTTATGGGGTTTTATTCATTAAAAAAGGGGGATTTTCTAGTTTTCGGACAATAACTCAAGAATGCTTTCACCAACTTGCAAGAAATTGTGGTGAATTGTTTATATCTATTGACATGAGCTCCCTTTCGATTTTTATATATTTTAGATTTTACGTTTCCGAGTTACAGGGTTTTATTCATAAAGGGGGATTTTCCAGTTTTCAGACAAAAAGTTAAAAATGCTTTCAGCAGTTCTTATGAAACTTTGGTGAATTGTTTATATCTATTGATGTAAGCTCCGTTTAGAATTTTATAAATTTTACATTTTACATTTCTGAGTTATGGGGTTTTATTCATTAAAAAGGGGGGATTTTCCAGTTTTCGGACAATAACTCAAAAATGCTGTCAGCAATTCTCATGAAACTTTGGTGAATCGTTTATATCTATTGATGTAAGCTCCCTTTACATTTTCATAAATTTCTAATATGACATTGAGAATTAATTGAACTTTAATTGTTTATTATAGTCTGACAACAGATTTACTAAGTATTGCGCAACAGCACAGTGTATTGCACAACAGCAAGAAATCTTTAATTGAATATAAATTCAATTCATATAATCAATTTCAAGTTCTTTGACTACATTTATTCAGAAACCTATAATATGTCAAATATTTAATACAATCCAAATTCAGACCTGTATCAAGCTTGAATATTGTGTCCATTTTTGCCCCAACTGTTCAGGGTTGGACCTCTGCGGGCGTAACCAGCTGCGCTCAGCGAAGCACTTTATTGTTTCAGCCATGCTGGATATATGTGATCACTCTGGATTTGGGGATGGTGCAAAATTCTAAGTTAAAGACATGTCATGAAAATAATTATGTGTTTCTTTGACTTGCAGAAACTTTATACACCATTTTAATCTCCAACTGCCTACTTTAAATATGTTATTTGTTCTTAAATTAAGAAAAGGTTGGGCAAACAACTTCCTCGTTTTAGATATACACTTACATATAGTTCCTTTTTAAATCAAAATTTATATAGTTAATTTATATATTTATAAAAGTTTTACATTTAAATTGCCATTTATTAATTAATGTGGAAAATATGATTCATCAAATTTAAGCAATTGATCAAAATAATGAAAGTCCCAAATAGATAAATAAATGAACAAATTGCTATGAAATCGTATTTAAATCTCTTTCAAATCGTGATTCTGCGATTTGTTAGTACCATTTGCTTGCGATTCATTAAAGAAATTATAAACGAATCAGAATTCGCCAAATTCTTCCTAAATTCTTCCAAACTGATTTCTTTTAATTTTGTGATTTGTAAGCAATTTGTTTCTGCTTTGAAGTGATTTCTTTATGATTTGTTTACTTTAAAAAGAATATCGTATGAAATGATTTGAAAATGATTTGTTAATTTTGTTAGCTATCGTGGTGTGATTCATTGATGATTTGCTACAATGAATACAATTTGCATTCTGATTTTCTGGGTTTATCTATCTCTGACTTCCAGTTGAGATCAAATTCAAATTACAAATTGTGTTCTAAATTAACCGAACGAAGAAGACTGCAAATGAAGAGTAAAATCTACTAGCTATCAATGATGACAGTGGTAAAGAATCTCAGTCATTTATTCATAATTTCACACATTCAATTAATACTATTCAAACATGTCAAAGGTGTCGACCTTTTAAATTCGGAAACTATCGATTTCAGTATCTCGTAATCATTTTGTACTGTCAGGAATTAATTTTCAAAATAAAACTGTGTAAAAGAAGTGTAAACAGATCGAGACATGCAATTATCGACTAACTTCCCGAGACAGCATGTTTTAATTTATCATGATGTTTACTGGCGAGGTCCAGGGCTGTAGGAGCACAGCTACATTAGTAGAGTTGGACTCAGACTAAGACCGATCGCCAATTCGATATCCTTCTAGTAAACGTTGTTGCCTATGTGTTTATTAAATCTCGTAAGAGTCACATTTGGGAGAAGTAAGAGAAACCTTCCACAGAGGGATCATTTCGTCCCTTATGGCAACCAGAGATAGTAATTCCTTAACAATGAGAGGAGGAGCTAAGGTTAAATGAAGACATGTGCACTTCAAAGTTTGGGGTCTGGGGGGCAGAACATTTTTTACCTAGATCAAACTGATTGTTAAAATATGTGAATTGATGATTGATGTCAGTTTGTTGACGATTTGCTAGTGATTTGCTTGAGGTAGGAATATGATTTACTTCTAATTTGTTGAAGATTTGACAACAATTTGTTTATTATTTCTATACAGTTTGAAACAATTTGTTTGTGATTTGCTCGAAGTAGGAAAGAAATTACCTCTGATTTGTTAATGATTTCAAAACGATGTCTTGACAATTTGTTTGTGATTTGCTTATGAACTGGAAACAATTGTTTGTGATTTGTTGCTGTGAATTGTTAGCTCATTTGCATGTGAAATTTTATCACTTTCAAATCATACGATTTGGTTATCATTCGTTTTATCAGTATCTTTTGTGGTGGACTATCAGTCCCCGAGGGTATCATCAGCTCAGTAGTCAGTACTTCGGTACTGACATGATTTAACAAACTTTACCAAAATTGTCCGTTTATAAATTTTGAAATTATGAAGAAACTAAGGCAAAGTTGGCTTTAGATGAATTTGGCTATTTATTTTAGGTATTTTTTGACATATAGCTATTCAACGGTTTCGGTACTTATAAATCTTCGGATTTCAAATGTTTGGCTTTGGGCGTTCCTGATGAAGGTAAATCAAGAAAAGCGCTTCGGACGCAAGAAATTATTAAACGTGTTGTTTTCAATTTTTTGTTCCTGTTAGCCATTGAATAAAATTGGTTCAAGATGTGTATTGATATCAGAGTTGATTCCCACACTTTTTTGAAATGCTATTATTCCCATTCTTGCATTAGGCAAATGAGATTATTGACACAATACCAGTATGATAGACAGCTGCCACGATTTTCAAACAATTACACTCAAAGGTGTAAGTATTAATTAAATTAAACTCCACTCAAATGCAGTCTTAATTGACCACAGTTATATTAATATATCACGACAGTTGATAATCATACTGGTATTGAGATCAATAATTTGTGTATTCAATTTATTACACATCTAACTGAATACACAAAATCTTGACCTCAATAGCTGTAAAATCAGTGTTATAATCATCTGACATAAGTTATTCATAAAGTAAAATTAAAATTGAGAATGGAATTATTAAGGTCTATTTAAATTACAATTATCAGTAATTTGATTGAAGCAATAAACACAATTGCATAACTCTTACCTGAGCATTTTCTGCAATAAATTTATTTGTACATTCCCCATTATATTGCTATTTAACAGTAATTGGAATTATTTCAGCATTAGGTATTTGTACATGTATACATTTGAATACAGGACATGTATTTTTTTCTTAATGAAGAATGAACACCAATTTAGATAACAGTTGGGACTATTATACTAACGGGACGACTGGAAGCCGTTACACCAATCAGTGTAATTATACTCAACATCACGGTCGTTAGAACGTGACTTTACCTGCGCGAGATTTTTCGATTCGCCATATTGTTTTCACAGTGAATAAACTCATCATAGAAAGGAAAGTTAACTCTAGTTTAGCAGACGATAATCTCAATTTATTGAATTGATTTAATGCTTAATGATTAAATCGTAATAACTCAATATCTCTAAACATCGTAGTGCATCAACTGGTATGGACATTTTTTGTGTTTAATCTTTCAAATTATGCTATCGTCTTAGTGACTTGTAGTCTGGTCAAAGTCCTCGGTTTCGCCTTGGACTTGACCTGACTACTCGTGCAAAATAACTATACGCCAACGATTGTTACCAGCCTGTCTTTTTGTTACCTTTGTTCTGTATCTAATACTAACATAAACAGTACCATTATTTATGAACCAGATTTGCATTTCGATACTTAACGTTTCTTCAATGATGATCGAGGTCAACTTGTTGAATTGTTTTAAAATACAAAACCTAGTACAAACGTTGAAGAGTTCGTAGGACCGAAAAAGACCAAACCGTGTACCCTTAATGTTAGATAGGAAAACAAGTGTTGATTACTTTCTTGACGACACTTTTAGATAACGATTGAAACAACTAGTAATCCGTTACTCCGGTTGTGATTTTCTGTGGCAGGTTATTTTTTAAACATCGTGTTCCTCGGACTTCTTTCGTAACCAATATATTACCACCTTAAATTTACGATATACATACAAACGGGTATTTACACTGGTAAAAGTATCAAATAGATAAATATTTATAAGGATTAAACACATTTCACCAGAGGTTTTTTATGTTTTTATTCGTGTGTGGGTGAATTGGTCCAGTTTATACACCAATAACCTCCGGAGATCACTTTTTATTCGTTGATCTTTAAATAACTAATATTCGATTATAGTTATTTAGAATCATTGGTGTCGCTAATTTGTAAACAACAATTCGTGTATAAAAATAAATTATTTAATAAATATAACAATTATTTACAAGAAATCATGGTTATATAAATATAAATAAACAATCAACAAAAAAATCCGATCAGAAAATTACACAATGGCTCGAAGCAGAATTTTGATACTAAGTAATTAGTTTTGTTTTCTTCGAACTGCAGAATAAAAAATGTAATACATAAGCTTGCCGAATACATATGACAAAACATGTCTGTTGTCCGCATAGTACATGTAACACGCTTGATTGATACACACTCCCATTACCAGAAAATTACTTTACTAAACGCAGAGTATTGACCTCATTTACACGTTTTAAGGACAGATTTTGTTCCTGCTAGGTTTGTTCCCTACGTAAAATGTTCAGAATACCTTTCTAATATACAAATATGAAATGTCAAACTTGTAACATACAGGATAGGTACCCGACTAGGTCCCAACATTTTTGAACTGACAATCTCATTGCTGCCCTGAGAATTGTACAATATAAAAATAAGGAGATGTGGTATGATTGCCAATGAGACAACTATCCACCAAAGTTCAAATGAAGTGGATGAAAGCAATTATAGGCAACCGTACGTCCTTCAACAATGATATAAACCCATACCGTTTAGTCGGCTATAAAAGGCCCCGACCTGAAAAATATGAAAAAATTCAATTCAGAAAACCATCGGCCTAATTTATAACAAAACAATTTATGAAATACAAATATAACAGACATGAATCAACGACAATCACTGAACCACAGGCTCATGACTTGGGACAGGCACACAAAGAATGTGGCAGCGTTAAACATGTTTGAGAGCGCTCGATCATCCCCCTCCCCCAGAGTGATTTTACATGCAGCAAAGCATAAGAACAAACTATAAAAATCAATTGAAAAGGGCTTAACTAATCAGATCGATACAAAGCAGAAAAAAATCTAACAAAAACACAGACCGGACGTGACAGGGTATTTATACATTCCTAACAACAAAACAGAAACAAAGTACAGATCTGAAAGTACTCACAGCTAGTTCAAAGCCAATAACAACTAATAAAAAAAGCATATTTGTACTCTTATGAATATTATTCAACAGAAACCTGTTAATTTTATCATTTATCATATTTAACTTTATAAAGATATAGTAATTATTCCAATTAAGATATGCATCCCCTTGTTAAACGTTATGATGTAGATTTCATGCACAACAGACCCACTAATGACGTAAGCATACGTTATTATGTAAACGTTGATCTATAGGGTTCTAGAACTGGATATTACAGGCACCTGACTCTGGACAGGCCCAAAGTAAATAAAGGCAACAGTAATATACCGCTGTTCGAAATTCATAAATCGATTGAGAAAAAACAAATCCGGGTTACAAACTAAAACTGAGGGAAACACATCAAATATAAGAGGAGAACTACGACTCACCAGAAACATAACATTAAAATGTAACACACACAGAAACGAACTATAATATAACAATGGCCATTTTCCTGACTTGGTACGGGACATTTTAAGAAAAAAATGGTGGGTTGTAAATCATGTACCCTGACATACGGTCGTGATTTTTGGTTTTTATAACCTTATCTTCTCAAATCGACCTACTCTTGCCAAAAATGCCAAAAATACTTAGATTAAATTTAAGTTAACAGTAAAGATGTGTGTGCAGTAGTTTCCACAATTGATTACCCATTCAAGTATACCCCCTCCCTCAACATATACATGGTGGAGCCTTGCCACACAGATGCACAGTTCTGCCATCAACTGACCCATCGTACAAGTTTATCCATTACCTATCTTCCATCAAAAATTAAAACCAAATTTGTAAAAACATTCTTTTTCTTTGAAAATAATCCCATTTTCCCGAAGATTTAATTTTACATAGATCCATAAAGAAGAAATATCAAGTTACACATAACCTAAAACCATGGGATGGGGTTTGTTCGCCAAACACAACTTGTTTGCCCTACAACCATGTGCCCACAGAGTCTGTTAGCCCTGGGTTATGTTTTCCTCTTTTTAAAATAGTACATTTGTATAAGTACAAGTATAGACGTCAACAATGAACAAAACCCATATTGCATAGTATGCTATAAAAGGCCCAAACATGACTAAATGTGAAACAATTCAAACCAGAAAACCAACATCAATCAATAATGACACACTAATTAACGAAAACCAATTATGACAAGCAACAACCAATGACGACCACTGAATTACAGACTCCTGACTTTGATTAACTCAGTATAATCTTCTTCTATGAAATTCTTTTGATTTGACTTGAGGAAGCTATGAATTGGATCCCCATAACCTAAATATGACACCTCTTCATCATGGGTGAAATGTCGCTTTGAACAAAATTCTTTGGCGGAAAGATCACGGTTAGAATCTAGCATATATTACAATAATATTACTTTCCTGTTGTTTTTATATAAGGTGTTCGACATTCTGCAAAGAATCAAACGAAACATGTAAATATACATGTAAGGCAATTTTAAATTTACATTTTAGGATTCAATTCAGACTGCTTTTATGTCAAAATGTTACAGTTCGTGAAATATTTAGAGTAGTGAACTTTGAAAGTTCTTCATTAATATCACTTCAATAGTCCAATAGATCTAGAGTTCCATTTTGCTACTGTAATTGTAGCTTGATAGACCGATTATTAAATAAAATGTTTGACATCAACTAAAAGTCATTTAAACAATAAGTCAGAGTTGCCGGAGTTTATTAAAAAATCTTAACCTTGAAGTTATTTTTTATCAGACCCTTGAGGTATGTCCTTAATAATTAAAATAATGATAGGTTATAGTATATTGTTTTATTAACATTTAGCTAAAGACCAAACGTGCAATAAATGCTATTCAAAATTGTTATGTTTTTGATATTGATCCAAGTCAAAGATTTACTGATTTTATATTCAGACTTGCTAGAGTGTATGCTATGTACATGTATGAACATGTGAACTTGCAGTATTTTTAGATTTTAGATACATGTACCACCAACAAGACCAAGGGACTTGAAAATAGTACTGTATCCCTTAAATTATAGCACCACTCTAATAATACATATCAATATAAAATCTATTTAGATAGTAAAACATAAAGCACCATTGAGCTATAACGCCCTGGGGAGTACCAAGTAACTAAGGTTCTTACATTTATACATGTAAGAAGATGTACAATGGCTGTGTACATGCACATTGATTAGTTGATTGATTTATGGTGTTGAACACCACATTCAACAATTGGCATTATCAAGGTTGCCATTTTGTTTTGTCGGAAGCCGAAGTACCAAGAGAGAACCAGCGACCTTTTACAGGAAAACTTGCAATCCTATGATTGCAGTCTTATGATCCTGCCAAGAGGAGGTTTTAAAACTCAGAATCTTATTTTGGACGTTCTACAGCACATTGATATACATGTATAATCTGTGGTATCTGTAGGATGTTTTTTTAAAAAGCTACATTTACACAAAAGTCATGTACATGTATCCAGGGAGGGGGTCACTTACTGTGCAATAGGTGGTAGGGATGAGCCCGTGGAATAACTTAATATTTCAAACGTCATAATATATAATAAGGGTAAGACATTTAAATTACATATATAATATAAGCATGATAAGTATCTGATATATTTAGTATTTGTTAAGATGCAATTAAAACCACAGTCATAAATACATAAGATATTTGCCAACCCAAATTACCTCTCCATGAAATAGGGTAACAAAGCTGTATGTTTTCTTAAATTAATATTCAATACATATGAAAAGGGTGGGGTTCTAAATGTCAAGCTGCTCATCTCTACCACAAAAAGATATAAGTGCCACCCCCGCCCCCTCTGTTTCATCAACACTTTGTATCAAACAACATCAGAACTTTTTTGATAGTGGCAATCATTACAATTTAAAGTACGAAATCTAAAATCCAAACATTTGTATTATATTTATATGAAGTAATGCTGAATTCTAAGTCAAATTTATTTAAAAAAAATGTAACATTTTAAAAGCTGGTCCTTTAACAGTTATCCTTTCACTTTATTCTGATTTCTTTAGTTCTAACAGCATTTATACAATTTTATTTCATTCGTTTGAAAATTTAAAAACCATGCCATTGGCTGTTTTCTCTTTGAATGGTCTTTTTGTCTGTTAACTCATATGCAAAGCCTACTGATGAGTCCCAATGCATAAATCAAATTTTAAACTGTGTAAAAAGTACGAAACTCACAAAGCCAAACAAACGCTTAATATATTTATTGCATTTTTTACAAGACATTTCCTCTGATATTTCGAAGCATTAAAGTAATGAAACAAACGTTTTATTCAAATTTCAAAAGATTTGATCAGCTTTTTAAGTAAATCCTTTCAATTTAAGTTGGGCTTTATGAGTCTAGGCATGATGAAATCACATACCAAATTCAAAGCTTAATATACTAATGAATTCCAGATTTCATAGGTTCTATCAAATTTTGTTTTCTTCAAATCCTTTACATTTCAGTTTAGTCTTGGGAGTCAAGGCTTGAAAAAATTAAAATATGCAACACATTTGCAGAACAATGTCAGTCATGGTAATTTTCAAGTGTTTCCTCTGAGAGTTGTCCTTCGTTGTTAATGTTTTATTACTTCCTTAAGTGTCTGTTTTACTATTTCGATGTAATACAGTGTATTATACATTCGCAAACCAAAAAAGACAACAGAATTTTCGATTTTTTAATGACATTTGCGCCTGCAGACATTCTGCAGAATCAACCCCTGCACAAGTCATTATACAAATTCACCCTTCAGACTACACAGGCTGTGTCCACACTTGTTTCCTTAGAAAAATATTACTTACGAATTCTTGGCGGTAAATAAGAATAAATATATCTGTTTATAGCAGATAACAGTAATATAGGTATAGTCATGCGTCAGATTAAAACTTACCAGTATGCCTGCTGCTGTGATTTATACTTTGTAGGATATGAGATGTTTTATATATAATAAATTGTAAGCTTAATACAGTCTTGTTATCTGTTGTACATGTATAAAGTAAGTTCATGTTAAAGAGTTTCTCGGCTACCATATTGAAACCAGTGCCTTAGCTGCTTTGCCTGTTACGCTACCATTGCCTTGACCATTTAGCCAGCTACGCTACTATTATAATTAGTTTGTAACTCGATACAAGGGTTGACAGATATTATAATTTAAACAATAACATAACACACACTAAAAAGTAGTGTTGACCTGCAAATATACCTTTTACTTGTGGGAAACAACCACTCGTACCGTATCAGTACAAACCCTGCCTATTCTATTATATATGGACTGTTGCATGCTTTAATTACTGAACCTGTTAGCTATTTTGCACAGATTTAAAAAAAAACATAAAAGTGTTATTTTTATTTATTATTTCTATGAAATATTTTTATAAATTCATATAATTAAGATCCATTTTGTTACAATTGGTGATCCGTTTATTTGGCAATCGCCATGGCAGTCAGCAGGGTTTCAGAACATCTGTTGTTCGACCTGCTAATCAAATGCGTTTTGTTAAAATGTACTTTTTCACTTTTTTGGTCTTTTGGAAAATGTTGTTTGTGCTGTGTTTAGACCCCTTTACCAAGAAATTTGTTTTACATACACTCGTGTAAAAATTGCGGTTTTTATCCAACGCAATCATAGGTTTGAACGTTGTTTTCAATTTAGACTTGTTTATATTTTTTCGTTTGGGCTTGTATTATATTTGCCTTCTGGTTTATATAATCCGTTCATCCTATTTCTACTCTTCAAAATTCAAGAGTCAATCCTAAATTGAGGTAAATTATATGGCCTTCCATATACCGTTTCGATTCCTAACATCACTGAAGAGACGTTAATTGTCGAAATCCGGATATGGTGTTCCAATTTTTGCACCTTATGTTTGCTGTATACCATCTTTGCCGCAAGTTTATTGTTTTCTGTTTGGTATTAAATTAACAATTAAGATCCATTTTGTTACATCTGGTGATCCGTTTATTTGGCAATCGCCATGGCAGTCAACAGGGTTTAAGAACGTCTGTTGTTCGACCTTCTAGTCAAATGCGTTTTGTTAAAATATACTTTTTCACTTTTTTGGTCTTTTGGAAAATGTTGTTTGTGCTGTGTTTAGACCCCTTTACCAAGAAATTTGTTTTACATACACTCGTATAAAAATTGCGGTTTTTATCCAACGCAATCATAGGTCTGAAAGTTGTTTTCAATTTAGACTTGTATATATATTATATATATATATATATAAGTGATAACTTATTTTTCATACATTTGTTTAGTGTCGCAAATGATGTTCTGTGCGTACATGTCTTGGAGGACGTCCATCAAGCAATCAAAGAACCTGAGTTGTCAGAATCAACTATATATATCACGGTTAAAGACCAGATGTTTGGGAAGGAGGATTTCGGTAATTATAGCTTTTATTAGGGTATATACATTTAAGATAATGACTAGTCTAAAAAGAAAAAGTATATACCATGGGTGCAATAAAAAATAACTACAGTAAAATCATTACTTAAATGCAGTTATAATTTTTCAGGGCGCTTCACTGATTCCGCCAATATATGAAGACATGAAATAACATAGGAAAGAATGAAGATAACAAATGGTAAATCATCATCTTACGGCACTGACCATTAATTTTGTGGAGGCATGGTTTTTTTCTTAAGGAAAAACTATTTGATGTCCACTTTATATGAAAAAAAATTCCAATAACATTCAGGAACAAGGATTTATTTTTGGAAAACCATGTTTTCTCTATTCTTCTAAAACCAAATTATTTTTTGAGAAAACTAAATTACAAAAAAGTATTTTAATAGATATATCCATCCAACCTCAACAAAATATCAATGCCCGAAATCTTTTATAATTAAATGATGGACATTTTACTGAAATAAGTTGTTTGATTCTGAATTTCTTAAAATAAATAAATAAATAATTCGTTTCCGATAGTGACAAAAAATGTACCACGTTAGGTTAAAAATAAATTTAAAGAATAGTTAATAAACAACAGTATTGATTAAAACAATTCTTGTTCCTGTAGCTGAAATAGGTGTTATAGAAGTATAATCTGTAGCTGGGACTTATACATACATAGGTGTGTGTTATTGATTAAAGTTTGTTTCGAAGTTGAAAATGTTATCCCGAGATAAAAATCCAAAATATTTGGTGCATAATTTCCTCATTCGATATTTTAAAGATTCCCTTTAACTATTTTATATACAAGTTATTTAAAGATATGATGATGATTGCAATTTTATTATGTTCTATGCAAAACATAATTTACATACGGAATATAAAAGAGAAACAAGAACCGGAATGATTAAAGAATTACGTCTAGAGCAGGAAATACGTCAATCCAAAACGAAACTAAAATTATAAACGGAAGAAGATCATATAGATTTTACGGACATGCAAAATTATCACAGTCAACAGATGAATAATTATGGCCGGTATGTAATAATTCATAGAATGACATATTATAATTAGTTTATAGGTTTTGTATATGGATAATTCGATGTAAATTTAATTCTTTAAATAAATCATGATAGTACATCCACGATTTCATTGCATAAAAACGAAATTGCAGTGATTATGTACTGGGACCAATTTATAAACGTATTTGTCACAGTTATGTATTTAATAATAAGTATAAAGATATTTAATGCAGGAAAAAAACCCTGATTTTACGAATATTTCATAGTGATTAAGATAAAATCGAAATGCGGAAATTGTTTCATAACACAATATTCATATAGACTTAAAATTTTATTTTAGCTGGTAAGTTTATTTCATTCAATTTGGTTTTTACCCAGAAAGATTTGAACTGTAAAAAAAATTATATTCTGATGTCTAGGATATGGATTGTTGTGAATAAATTGTCTTGCAGATACAAACTGAATATCTTTGCCAGTTTATTTTTCCAGACAGAAAACAGAAATCACGCACAAATTAGTAAGACATTTTGACCATATTCTGGCATATAAAGCAGGAATTGTTATTTTTATAATTATCTCACATAAGGGCTACATCTATTGCCATCGATTTGCTTCAGTTGCCATTCGCAGTAAACTTTTAAAAAAATCTTCTCCTCTGAAACTACAGGTCTAAATATTAGCAAACATCTCTGAACAATCCTTTGGGAATCTTGTTTAAACTTGTATCCAGGGCTTTGATTCATCAACAAACATGGCGGCTGTTTATAAAAATAGAACATAGGGTATAGAATTGCATTTTTTTTGGCTTATATATTAAAAACTAATGCAGTAATTGCAATTCTACCATGCGGCATAAATGATCGGCTCGTCAAGTTTTATCTACCATTTGTTTTTTTTAATCAAATAGTATTTTCCAATTTGGGGTTATTGCCCCTGAAACGTCCTTTTTTGAAAAAAAAAATTTACAGTATAGAAATAAGGAGATGTGGTATGAATCCCAATGAGACTACTATCCAACAAAAATTTAAATGAAGTGGATGTAAAAAGTAAAATAGCAAAAAACTCCAAGGAAAATTCAAATCGGAAAGTCCCTCATCAAATGGCAATATCAAAAGCTCAAACACATCAAACGAATGGAAAACAATTGTCATATTCCTGACTTGGTACAGGCATTAACTTATGTAGAAAATAGTGGATTAAACCTGGTTTTATAGCTAGCTAAACCTCTCACTTGAATGACAGTCGCATAAAATTCTATTATATTGACAACAATGTGTGAACAAAACAAACAGACATAATAGGTAAAAATGTCAAAAATAGGGGTAAAACAGTCAATATTGTGTTATAATCTTAATCACTATAAATAAAAACAAATATGTCAACAAAGAAAAACTAAATGCATAAAGACAAAGCACATAAGCAAAAATGAAAGACAAGATTACACAAAATTAACACAGCACAACACATTGGCGGGATGCATAAGTACCGAGCCACGCCTAAAGGATATTACCAAAAATGGACTAAACAGTAATGGTAAATAATTTACAAAGACAAATAAAAGAATACTATAACACGTAATTAAGATGATAAACAACGTCAGTACCTAGAATCTATACTTCAGTTTAATATAATTTATGAAAAATTAAATGAAATGAAAAACATGTTTAAAATGCATCAATAAAATACCTTTTTATTTTATGAATTCAAGTGGTACATTCTTACACATCTTATTATATAATTTTCAATTGCAGTATTCTAAACTTTAAACAAGAGGCTTCCAATAGTCTGAATCGCTCACCTGGTAAGCAAGTTTAGACAACCAATGAAATTGAATAAAGTTGTTAAAGATTTACAATTAAGACAAAATGGCCTATATTATCAATTGACCTATTATACAATATTGCCCTTGAAAGATTACTTTTACCCTTTTTTCATATATTGCAGAAACCATAATTATATAGAGAGAAACACTAAATATCAAAATTGTAAAACATTTTAAGATCTAGAAATAAGTCAACTTAACCCTTGTAGGAGTTATTGCCCAATGGAAGATACTATTTACCAATTTTCAAGAAACCATAATAGATAAAACAAATTGTTAAAATGGAAGATGTAACATGTGTAAGGCAAAAAAAGCTTAAGTCAACATGGACGAAGTTGTCAACCGTCTGGTTATATGAGCTATTGCCCTTGAAAGACGATTTTATCCGTTAATGTGATTTTGAAGAAACTTTAATTGATAGACAGAAACAGTAATAAGTTTACATAGCCAAAGTTGTCAACCGTCTAGTTATAGATTTCCCCTGGATGATTTTTACCAATTTGTTGCATTTTATTCGAACACTTTAGTGGATAGAAAATTTCAAAATATTGAAATGATCAGAAAAAAAAGATCATACATAAGATCAAAATAAGAAAAATAACTGATTGCAATCAAGGTAAAATTAAATATCAAAATGACATAATTTTACCATGTGAGCGATTCGAGCTATTGGAGGACTCTTGTTTAAAGTTTAGAATATTGCAGTTGAAAATTATACAATAAGATTTGTAAGAATGTACCACTTGAATTCATAAAATAAAAAGGTACTTTATTGATGCATTTCAGCATGTTTTTCATTTCATTTAATTTTTCATAAATTATGTGATCTAAATCATTTAACATGGTAGAAAGTGCGTCATTTCTGCATGTATGCACACAGTCTCATTTTGTTCGAAAAAAGTTGTGATTGTATTTTTTATCGTACTTCACTGTTCCTTTATCACCATGCTCAATCGCTACTTTATGCTCGTATCGTTGTTTTGAGACGTGAAGAGAACTTATCAGCGACGTCACAATATACATAACTTACCAAGCAAACATTCGTAAGGACAACCAAGTGTACAACTATCTAAGGAAGGGAGAACAAATGAAATGGTACGACAAACAAATTATCGGGTTTTCAGCATATTTATATCGTAAATTGTCAGCTAGTCGCCAAAAATTTTAACATCGTTGCTCGTGGTTGATATTTTTACGATATTAATATCCCGAAAACCCGATAATCTATACATCACATTTTATCGTCATTCAAGAAGAATAAATAAATTCAAATACCAACCTAACAGTATAGCATATTTATTGTTGCTTAATTTGATAGACTTGACTATCAGTGGCTGACAATAATGATCTGATATGTCAATTTCAACACATTTTCTCAGAATAATAGAACTTACATATTATTGATTCCATTTCCTTATTCCTAGTTCAGTGGAATGTTTTACATGACCATGATTAAATATAGAATGCTTCAATGCCATTTGTATACGATGTTTTGTAATTTTTAGCTTATTGAGTCACTAATACAAACTAATTCATTGGTTAAGGGTTGATGCCAAAGTGTCTTGAAATTAAAACATATCAAGTCCTATTTTACTTTGGCTAGTTTAGAAGTATTCATAACTTTTCAGAAAGATTTAAGAATGAAAATCAGTGTGATTATACCCACAGTTATACGTTCTATGTCTGAACCCTTTTAATATCGGCAACCTTTGAATTTATCCTCAGAGAGATAAAAAATTTTCCACCAAAAAAACCGACACAAATATGAGAAGCACTAATTGCAAGATGATGTGTCATTTCAACTATTTAAGTTTAATATATTTTCTGGATTATTGCAAATTTCGGTATAAATTTGCCAAATAAATATTTTATACATGTCACTAAATGTAAAGTGACTAAAAAGTTTGACAAAAAACACAAATTTGTTGATGGCTAACAGGTCTCAGACCACACTTATTTCCACTCTTGTTTGTGGTCTACAGAAATAGTTCCCTAGCAATTAAATTGGGTACATTTTGTATTTCGCTTGAATATTCTTGCTGCTATACTGTTTTCTTTGAAAAGTAAACTATTCAATCCTTCTCAAGTTAAATAATATGATTGATGCAAGTACAAGTAGTGATTTGGCCAAGTGAAAGAATGACAGAAATAAGTCTTTGGCATTTATCTAAGAATTAAACACTTCCCTTGGAATGTTAACAGCACTCACAAGTATGTATGTTTCATTTGAATAATAATGTTCTGTTTACTGGTGAAATTATTTTATGTTTGTATGTAATATTTTAAATTCAATTTGATTTTTACAAAAAAAGCACTGGCAAAATATTGCGAACTAGGGCCAAAAGAATGATGCAGCGCATTTAAAATAAGGAGATGTTGTAGTTCGAATCGTTGAACTTTTAAAAATCGTTAAAAAAAAGCGATAATGAGAGACCGAAATTTTATCGATTTAGAAGAGAAATTTCGTTTTACATCTCCAATTTTCATTAATTGTTCAACTAACTTTAAAACGATTCTTAAATGTGAACAATTGTAAAGTTGTGTGACTTTTATGAGATTAAAGTCTGTTGCTCTCACCTAATCAACTACGTTTTGTACGGTGACATAAGGCCCAGATCTTTCATCAACTGATACTAGTAGGTTAATGATTTTTAACTGCGTGCTATTATGTACCAGATAGATGTCAAGATATCTGGTAACTCAGTAGTCGGCACTTCTGTGTTGACATGAATTATCATTGATATTGTCATAACTATAAATTAACTGTTTAGAAAATTCTGCATTTTTCATAGCACTATGGAAAAATTTCAGTAGTATCCACGGGCTACATTTTAACCTAAACTAAATAAAAGTTTATGCTAATCCAAAAAATGCGCTTCGGACGCACCAACTTTATAATTTGTGTACAAATCAATAAAACAAAACTTGGATAGACAACAACATACGACAACCACTGAACTACAGGTTCTTAACATAGGACAGTGATAGAAAAACACAATATAAGACAACCCTTAAAGTCAGTTGAAAATGGCTTGGCTCATTTGATCGAAATCAAGTACCAATCTAAGAGTACCAGCAGTTATTGAAAGGCAATTCAACGCCAATAACAACTTAAAATCGCAGACTTAAATATCAATCAGTACACATCAAATGAATTAAATTTAAAATCGGCATAAATAGTGGTTTAATTTTCGGCTATTAACAATTGTGCAGACTCATTTACAGTTGGAAATATTGTTTAAACACTAAGTCATGTTTATAGTGGAAGACTAAATATACATACATGTTACCCTCGTCATGTCTTATGGTTTTTTGTCTTTAGGTTGCTGTTTCATTTCAATATACCCATCATGTCCTTTTATTCATAAACAGTCATTATAAGTCAATTAAGGATGTTTGTTACTCTAGTTTTATACTTTTTTTGTCAGATATTCGGAATCCTCTAGTTTTATCCAGTGTAATATCAATAAAAGTTTTGCCCGCTAACCCTCACTTTTCTTTGCATAATTTTATTACATATAGTTTAAAAAGCCATATTTGAAAATCTTATAAAATCCTTGTTATTTTTTCATAGTTTTTGTAAGGAAAAAGGTGCCAATGTTAAATGTATGAAAAATCTAGGGAGAATCATTTCCCGTCCAATTTTCAATGGCTTATATCTAAAAACAAGCACACGGACCCTTCATTTTTCTCTGTTTTTTTAGTTCCTTTATTCATATACTATCAGTTTATAACAGTCTTTTAAAAAGCTTGTTATTTTGAAACAGAGTAGCGAACATCCTAAAACGGCACTTCACAGAAGAAGTAAGACATTTCACAAGACCAGGTCATTTTAGCGAACCTTTTATATTAATGTTGTTCTGCATAAGAAAATGCCTGTACCAAGTCAGGAATATGACAGTTGTTATCCATTCGTTTGATGTGTTTGAGCTTTTGGTTTTGCCATTTGCTTAGGAACTTTCCATTTACAATTTTCCTCGGAGTTCGGTATTTTTGTTATTTTACTTTTTATTAATCGACAAAAATATTCTGTTATATTCTGAACCGTTTTCTAGACTCAGGATACAACTTTTTTCATATTACATTTCTGTAATTGGGAATCTCACATATCAGTTGGGTTGCCTATTGAATTTACTTTTCAAGAAAACTGCAATACAGTGTATCCAAATTGTTTTTTTGATAAATTTTTCATTTTTTTAAGCACATATTCTAATATATTTTCGTAATTACAGACTCCCTAACACAAGACATATCAATGGCGCTGTATCGGTATCTGTGTGAGAAGGTAGTAGGATCAGAAGATCATGTTAAAACAATCAGATAAATGAACACTGTCAGGGACAATTTGTTATGCGACTACCGTGCAGCAGTGATAACAAGTGGAAGCTTTGGGGAAGGACTCGATATGAAAGGTAGTGATTTAGATTTTATGTTTGTTTGCAAAGGAATCGAAGTTTATGAAGATGTACAACCAAAATTGAGTACAAGAATAACATATTTTTCAATGGAAACAGACAATGTCAAGCCTGGTTATACTCAGTTACTCCTAAAACATGCGTGTTGGCAGTTTGTGTTTGATGCCTGTGAAAAAATAAACGGTAAATATTATTGTTCGAGTGCATTATATAAAGAAATGATCGCGAATGATAAGCAAACGAAAATTCATGGACCGTGTTTATCCGACGATTATGGGTGGTTTGACAATGCTTTTTGTTTTCATTGCAAATCATGGATATAAATTGCAAAAAAGTGGATAACAAGATCGAATAACTCATGGCCCTGCTATAATGTCAAACAAATGATAATAAAACACGGAGTTCTTTTAGTACCAATCGGAGTTCAGGGATCATGTGCCCCAAAGGAAGATATAGAATGGCGAATATCTTTTTCAGTTGGTGAAAAACTTTTGATGAATACATTTAGACATACCCAATTATTATGTTATGCTCTCTTTCAAGTTCTTATGAAAGATGTAAAAGCTTCTTTCTCCAAATGTCAAGATTTACTCTGTTCATATTTTCTGAAAACAATAATTTTTTGGGTGTCGGAGGAACTACCACAATCCGTGTGGAAACCTTACAATCTTATACCATGTTTCATGCGTTGTTTTAGCAGACTGGTGTATTGTGTTGAACACTCAGTTTGCCAGCATTACTTTATTCCAGAGAACAACATGTTTGAAAACAAGATAGAGGGACCTGTTTGTGAAATACTTTTAGAGAAACTATATACCTTGCGTAGTTACGGTTGGCGATGCATCTTATTTTCAGATCAAGTATCTAATTTTCGTTTGTCCAAGTTTAACTCTTATATCGAACCACACACATTCCATGTAAATGAAGTTGAAAAAATACTTCATTCTAATTCATTTACGTTTGCAAATAGTTTTATGTGTACATTAGCAATGAAGGGTGTGTTTTTATTGAAAAGAGGAATTCAGCAGATTGTTTTAAGTGAAAAATCTTCAATAAAATACTTCATATCGTACTTCATGTCAATGTTCTGCACGTCACTCGCCCAGACTTTACCACTAAACAGCACGAGCAGTAATAATAAATACCAATACAGGCAGTACAAATCCTGTCTTACTTTAATGCTACAGAATATTTATCATGACGCTGTATCGGGATGGCTGATGTTAGCGTCGTGTTTTTATAAGACAAAACAATACGATAATGCTTTACACGTTATTGTTTATGCAATATCTAAATGCAGTCCGGAAAAACTGTATCGCCCCATGGCTATGGTTGATATTCATCATCAATTGCTTAAAATGAAATCATTGCAGAAGCAAAATATTGCTTATCTGTGTAAAATATTGTTTGTAGACTTTTGAATTTTGACGGGAAATGCGAACTGATACCTGATGAACTGACATCAGAAATAATTAATGGAGCATATTTTTCTTATTCTCGAGCATATGCTTATTTCCTTAAGTGTTTATGTCATTATCATCTCAATCATGTCAGACAATGTCAGGATTCCCTCGAACATCTAGAACGGGTTATAGTTGAACACTTTTTCATAGCAGATTGTGCAGAAAATGCTATTTCGTATAATATGTTTGGTATTGCTTTACAATTATCAGGTGACACTGAATTGGCACGACAAGCGTTCTTGCAATCTGTTAATATTTTGCCATTCCATGAATTCAATCCAGCCTTTAAGAGACTTTTTCAAAACAATTGAATGTAATATAATTGTATTCAGTTGAACAACAGATATTATTATGTGAGAAATTTTTTATATATTTTTTTGTTTGTTATATATAATATATGATAACTAAAACCATAAGTAAATCAGTATCAACGACAAAATTATATTTTATAAAGAATAATGCAGTTATCTACCTTTCATCGCATAATGTATGTCGGGTCGTATAAAAAAAATTACTTAAATTTACTGTTAATTAAAATGAAATTAAAGGTGAATGTCGCCAAGAAAGTCCATACCAAGAACACAAATTCAAATTTCACCAGAAGGAAATTTCCACATGCTAGTCCGAAGTCAAGTAATTCGATATTGAATGTCATTGGTTTTGGGTTGGCGTTTTTTTTTTTCCATTAAGGTAATTTGATCTTCATAAATATTTTCTACAGTTCTTTTAAATTTATCAATTTATCACGCCGATTAAATGTTTAACTTATGACATGATAGCTTGTATACCATTGAAGACCGTATGTCGACTTGATGATATCCGTTTTGATTAATTGTTGTTTTTGTTTTCTTCATATCTTAATTTTCGTTCATATCAGGAGACTCGATTTTTTGTAATTTTGTAAGAAGTGAGATCCGAATGTCATCCTGATCGAAGACCCTCTACAAGTAGCATGATAAAAATTCATTTAATAAATTAAATTTTTTTTACATCTTTACCTCATAGTATAAGCCTTGTATATAAGAGTAGTAGGAAATATTGAACCAACGTGAAAATGATTTATACAAAAATGGACTGTAAATACTGTGTAGCATCACCACCGGATATAGTGTCCTCCGAAGCGGTGGAATAAACAAATGTGAAGTCAAGTACGGTTAGATTGTTCTTATTTCATAATATTCTACGTTTTGCTGACAAATAAAGTTGTGTGGTAGTGATTCCTGTTCAAAGACGCACTGTATTTCGAAATAAACGATTGTTTTCACAGAGAAATTCTTGTAAATAAAGCGGATTAATTCAAGTACGGAGAATATTTTTTTACTGGACGAAGAATAGAATAGACACTTTTTGCTATCATTGTATCTTTGCTTCCAGGGTACATGTATCCGATGGTGATGATACACAGTGGAAAAAAATTGGAACTAGAAAAAAAAAGAAACAATCGACCTCACGAACTAAAGGGGGTGAGAAAAACAAACAATCGTTACTTCCCTACACAGTCATTTTATATGATATGCCATATGTATGTATGCTTGTTTTTGAAACGCCCCAGGCTTCATCCGCTGTTTCCTATCTCTCTCTATCCCGAAAGATTGAGAATTTTGAATTAATTTTTAAAATCCTGATATCAGAGTGAAGACAAAGTTTTCTTATCACTGAAGACATTGAAATGATTATAGTGGTGAAATTGCTCACATGAAAACATTACTCATTTCTCACATAGAAAGTACCATTTTCGTTAAATACAATACTTAAGATCTGTTGTTAAACTATTTCCTGTAAAATTAAATTGAATGAATTATATTTTGATTTGCCAAGGTCATGTAACGTCATTGTACCATAAATCCTGTGAATGAAATTTGTCAACTAAATGAACAAGAAACGCTACACAGATCATACAGTTTGGTGATCATCAATTGGTTATTGAGGTTTCTCATCAAAAACGTATATTAATTACATGCAGTTAATGTTGTAAACTAATTTAATCGTTTATTACTACACTGATAAAAAAAAAATGATTTTAAGTAAAACTACCATTCGAAAGCTGTCGAAGTGAGAGTGACGGAGTAGAAATTGCCAAATATAATTTACCCTTAAACAAATAAAGCCAAAAATAAAACAAAATTAGAGATTATTTAATTTTTTTCGGATGGAAAAAGTAAAGTTGTAGGTTAAGGTTCCTAAGTTGTTGAAAACAATGCTCTAAAGTCGTTCTTGGATTAAACGCTTCAAGTCCGATCAAAAGCTATGACGTATTGATACATCCAAATCATACTAGCAAACGGACCCTAAATAACCACGGGCTCCAATGTCGCAGAGAAACAAACTCAGGATTGGGCATAGTTAGGTTGTTCGGCATGTATAAATACATTTGGACATGTCAATTTTGATTTAGAATGTATATAAAAGAGCACCGCTATTTAAGTATGTTAAGTTCTATCTCCTTCGTCTTATTATTATATAGATAATAACATTATTACATCGTCTAGATAGGAGAAGCTAAATTAAAGAACTGGGATGATATTTTGTGACTTTGAATAAAGGTTTTCTTTTTGTATAAGTTCTGCTACATATAATGTATGAGTATTATCTTCAAATCAGTTGTGCATAATTGCTATTCATAGGAACATCTATCAATTGTCCGTGAAAATGGACCTCCCCAACCTAATCTACTTATTCGGATACTGTTTTTGCTAAGATGATAATATACGCAGATTAAATTTTTCATCGGTTTCACAAGTTATTGTTTTAATGTGAATTTACTCAATTATAACGATATTTAACTCCCAGCAATATATATATAGCATTTGCTACAGGGGACTGAATGTTTCCCATTGTGGCAGTAATGTACACATATGTACAAAATTGATTTGCAGCTGACAAACCTTACGAATGAAGTGTTGAAAATGAATACAGGATTCATAACGTGTGTACTTAATTTTATTACACAGCAAATCATGCAGTTTAATGATCATCTATGCCAGCGGATTAATATACCTGTTTCATTTTAAATAAAATGAAGTTGCACGTATTGACTTTCCAAAATATCTTTAAATAGAATACATTAACTCTAAAATAATATACACAAGCAGATACTAATCAAAATGTTCAAGTATGCTTATTTACAGTTCATTGTACACACACATTTGCAAGACAGTGTAATAAATTTGATACACAATAAAATCATTTGGAAAATTTATTTCTCGTCAGTTGTGCTATATATCAAATTGTGAAAATCCAAAATACATAAATAGCAAACATAAAAAGGACACCAAAAGTATCTTTACTAAACAATACGGACTTTTATTATACAAACGAATTAACAGCATGCAGCCACTCAAAAGGAAAGATACCAATATTTAAACACACTGATAAAGTGTCAATTCAATATGTCCATCTCTAATCGCCAAGAATCTGGACAAATTTTGAACAAATTTTATATAGACTACACATATGGTCTCCCAGGTGGAGAGTTGCCTCATTAGCAATCATACCGCATATTCTTCTTTTTCTATGAAGGACAAGTCACCAAGTCCACCATTTTTTCAACAAATATAGTCTTATAAATTAAAACTAAAGACAATCATTAACGATATTCCTAACATACAAATATGGCGGTGTTAAAATAGACTACGTGTTCGAGAATATATCTCTAAGGGGTGACTATGGTATACGATAATTGTTGTTATATCCGTCATTGACTTCTTTATTAGTTACACCACGCGTATGAATATGTTATTGTTATTTACAAACATGCTTGATTAAAGTAGTTCATAAAATGTAAACAATGGTTGCCTGATGCTTTACATCTCCCCCTCGTCCAATACGTAACAACTGGCGACGAGGACGAACCACAGCAACAATGAACATTACACAATATGAAACAAACGTATAGACATTGGTAAAATCGAAGCAAACACTGAACATTTTGCATGATAATAGCTAAATATCGAATTGATTGGCCCGATTCTTTGTTCGACTCCACGTCGATATTGTTCCAAACAAAGGAATCTGCGGTACATTACATAAATCATGGCAGCATTTGGTTTGATAGGAAAAATTGACCCATATGATGAAACAATTGAACCCTGGGACTCGTATGTTTAACGATTAGACCAATATTTTGTCGCAAATGAAATCGACGGAAACAAAAAGGTTCCTGCCCTACTTTGCCTGATCGGGGGGAAACTATACTCGTTGTTGAGGGACCTGACATTTCCTGACAAACCATCAGAGAAAATATTCGACGTATTAGTCAAGTTATTAAAGGATCATTTAGCTCCCAAACCGCTACAAGCATCAGAACGATTCAGATTCGACCATAGGACCAAAAAGAGGGGGGTCGATACAAGACTATGTTGCACAATTACGAAAACTCTCACTGCATTGTGGTTTTAATGCAGATCTCAAAGAAAAGTTAAGAGACAGGATAGTTTGTGGCCTTAAAAACCCGAACATTCAGAAAAGGTTATTGTCAGAAAAAGACTTGACATATGATAAAGCAGTAGATATTGGTGTGGCTATGGAGACCGCATCCAAAGATGCAACTGAATTGCAAGCAAAACATAGAACTGAGAGGGTAAACAAAATGAGTGCAAGTAAATCTAAATTTCAACCACAGCATAACAAAGGGAACTCTCGCTGTTACAGGTGTAACAACGCAGGACACTCGCCATTCGATTGTAAATTCAAAAAACACAATTTGTCACAACTGTAATAAAACAGCCCATATAAAGAAAGCCTGTATGTCAAAATGTAAGAAACCACAACCGAGGAAATTTGATAACAAGAAATCAGTACATGCTATAGAGGAAGACTCTGATAGTGATAATTGTATCGCCAGTCTTGAAACATATGAAATGAATAACATTAAATCATCAAAAGATGTCATGTGGGTAACACCTACTGTTGAAGGAGTAACGCTTAAAATGGAGCTCGACACTGGATCAGCAGTATCGGTCATATCACAGGCAGATTTTTCAAAGAGGCTAGGTCATGTTAAGCTAATCGAAGCTACAATTACATTACAAACTTACTCAGGAGAAAGTATAAAACCTTTAGGGTGTGCAAATGTTAAAGTCCATTATAAAGGAGAAGCACATGTGTTGCCACTATATGTAGTACCTAAAGGAGGACCGCCTTTGTTTGGAAGAGAATGGCTAAAGCATATTAAACTTGACTGGAATGAAATTAAGGAGGTTCATGGGATAGATCAAAAGAAAACAGGGGAAGTAATCAAAGATTTACAAAACAAATACAAAGATGTATTTAAAGATGAACTAGGAACAATAAAGGGAATAAAAGCCAAATTGTCTCTTAAAGACAACAGCAGTCCAAAGTATATTAAAGCTAGAACTGTGTCGTTTTCTTTGCGTGCAAAAGTAGAAGCTGAACTGGACAGGTTAGAAAAAAAAGGAACATTGAATAAGGTTCAACACAGTGAATGGGCTACACCTATAGTTCCAGTATTACAGAAAAAAGGAAATGTAAGAATATGTTGAGATTTCAAGGTTACATTAAATCCCATGTTGAATGTTGATCAATACTCACTTCCAAAAAGTGATGACATTTTTGCAAATTTGAATGGAGGAATACAATATACAAAGATGGACTTAAAGCAAGCCTATTTACAACTTGAAGTAGATGAAGACTGTAAAGACTTGCGAACCATAAACACTCACCGTGGACTATACCGCTATAATCGTATGGCATTTGGAATTGCATCAGCTCCTGCAACATGGCAGAAAACTATTGAGCAAATATTAAGTGGAATTCCTGGAACTCAATATTTATTAGACGACATGATTATTACAGGATCAACAGACGAAGAACACTTGAACAATTTAGAATCTGTACTGAAAAGACTCAATCAGTATGGACTAAAAGCAAATATAGACAAATGTGAATTTTTTAAGGACAGTGTAACATTTTGTGGACATGTTATCGACAAACATGGACTTCACAAAACACCAGATAAAATTAAAGCAATTAAGAACGCTCCAGCACCAGAAAATGTGTCTCAGCTCAAGTCTATTTTAGGATTGATAAATTACTATGCCAAGTTTTTACCAGACCTACCAGCGACGTTAAGTCCACTACATAATCTTCTGCGTAAAGATACTACTTGGAAGTGGACAAAGGAATGCCAAGAGGCGTTTGACAAGGTGAAAGACTTAATCACATCAGATATGATATTGACACATTTTAATCCAGAGTTACCTGTCACTCTAGCATGTGACGCATCACCCTATGGTTTAGGTGCCGTCATATCTCATCGATATCCAAATGGGTCAGACAGACCAATAGATTTCGCCTCTAGATCGCTAGCACCAGCAGAGAAAAATTACTCGCAAATAGACAAGGAAGCGTTAGGAATAATTTGGGGAATTAAGAAATTCCATTCCTACCTGTACGGGCAAAAATTTGAATTGATCACAGACCATCAGCCATTAATATATATATACAACCCTCAGAAAGGGGTATCAGTTACAGCATCAGCTCGTTGGCAAAGATATTCACTTTTCCTGTCAGGATATGAATATGAATATGAGATTGAATTCCGAGGAACTGCTAAACATGCAAACGCAGACTCATTATCTAGACTTCCACTAAAAAGTACTGAAGTAGACACTTCGTTGAAAATGGTTGAATCTTCAATTGGAAGCAATTCCCGTTTCCAACAAACAAGTTCAGCAGGAAACAAGAAATGACCGTGTTTTGGGACTTATAACTACCTTCACACAGGATGGCTGGAACACTTTACACAAAGATGGTGAATATGCGCCATATTATTCTAGACGAAATGAACTGACAGTACATCAAGGATGCCTTATGTGGGGCGTTAGAGTGATAATTTCTAGTAAACTTCGTAGTCAGGTATTAGGACAAATCTATGAAGGACATATTGGTGTCGTTAAAATGAAAGCGTTAGCCCGAAGTTTTGTTTGGTGGCCTGGAATCGACCAGGATATTGAAAAGTTGGCAAAAGCCTGTAATAGATGTCAACAAAATCAAAACTACCCGAAAGGAGCACCGCTTAATGCGTGGGAATGGCCAAGCAAACCATGGGACAGAGTTCATATTGATTTTGCAAGACCATTTTTAGGGTCTATGTTTCTTATCATGGTTGACGCACATTCAAAGTGGCAAGAAGTAATAAAAGTGAAAAACATTACATCAGAAAGCACAATCAATGTTTTGCGAACAATCTTCTCAAGGAACGGAATACCATCATGTATTGTGAGTGACAACGGACCACAATTTACATCACAAGAATTTGATAATTTCATGCAATTAAATGGTATTAAACACATCAGAAGTGCGCCATATCATCCATCGACGAATGGTTTAGCGGAACGTTTTGTTCAAACTTTTAAGCAAGCTATGAAATCTAGTTCAAATGATTCCGGAACCGTTTCGAAAAAACTAGCACAGTTTTTGTTAGCATACCGTAACACTTAACACAGTACAACTAATGAAACTCCAGCAAAACTTATGATTGGAAGAGAATTGAAAACAAGGATGAATCTTTTAAGACCGAACATTGATCACCAAGTACAACGTAAACAGGAGGAAATGTGTGAAAGAAGAAAAACTTATCAACGTGAATTTAAAGCTGGACAATCAGTTGTAGTCCGTGATTACCGTGACAAAAATAAATGGACACCAGGGACGATATCAACAAAAACTGGACCTGTGTCGTATCGAGTACAAGTCGATCCAACAACTATATGGAGGAGAAAGTTATAATCATAATATCAGACTTTTAAAGATAAAGAAGAATTGTTTCAATTTCTATTTTATTTTATATCTAGTCAATTTTAAAGTTTTCATTTGAAAAATCTAGGGAAGAGAAATGTTATATCCGTCATTGACTTCTTTATTAGTTACACCACGCGTATGAATATGTTATTGTTATTTACACACATGCTTGATTAACGTAGTTCCTAAAATGTAAACAATGGTTGCTTGATGCTTTACATCCCCCCTCGGCCAATACGTAACAATGGTCATCTCTCATCTTCAAGTATGACAGGCAGTAAAACCTTGACTAAACGGGATGTAAACGAAGTAAATTCAGTCTGAATGGGACGTTAAATGCGCTTCGGACGCACCAACTTTATAAATTATTATTTTCGATTACAATTATTAATATTTTTTGTTTTGTGTTTCAAAATTAACATTTCTGTAACACAAGTGTGTTGTTCCCTTTTGATGTTATTGTCAATAAGATGAGTTTTTAATTTTAACGTTATATAGCGCATTACACACCTAATTAGTTTGCTAATTGGTATAACCAAACATAATAAACATTTTCTGTGACTTTTGAATTCAAAGAGATTAGCAATGTTCGTGGAAATAATTATCTACATGTATATTTGCTTTATGCTACAATACAAGATTTAAATCCAGGCAGAATACAAAAAAAAATAATTATTTGTTTTCCTTTTTGCAATGTTTGTTTCAGTAGTTTTGTTTAAATCTCAATTGTCTACTTAAACGGACAGACGTAAAATATTGTTGTATCTTATTACCATTAAAATATCCTATAATGAACAAATAAGTGTTATCAAAATAAAAATAAAAAAGGTGTGGAATTATTGCCAATGAATCAACTATCCAGAAGAGCCAGAGTAACGTAGATGTAAGCAACTATACATCACTATATTGCCTTCAACAATGGGAATACACTGTAAAACAATTCATGTGAAAAAACCAACGGCTTGATTTGTGTACAAAACAATAAAAAAAAATGAGATAGGAAGCAACATACGACATCCACTGAACTACAGGTTCTTAACATAGAACAGTGATAGAAAAGCACATAAAAAGACAACCTTTAAAGTCAGTTAAAAAGGGCTTGGCTCATTTGATCGAAATCAAGTACCAATCTAAGAGTACCAGCAGTTACTGAAATGCAATTCAACGCCAACAACAACTTAAATATCAGTACACATCAAATGAATTAAGTTTAAAATCGACACAAATAGTGGTTTAATTTTCGTTTATTTACAATTGTACAGACTCATTTACAGTTGGAAATATTGTTTAAACACTAAGTCTTGTTTATAGTGGAAGACATGTTACCCTCATCATGTATTATGGTTTTTTGTAGTTAGGTTGCTGTTTTATTTCAATATACCCATCATCTCTTTTTATTCCTAAACAGTCATTAAAAGTCATTTGAACGGCACTTCAAAGAGGGAGTAAGACATTTCACAAGACCAAGTCATTTTAGCGAACCTTTTATATTAATGTTATTAAACGACAAAATTATTCTCTTATATTTTGAACCGTTCTCTTGACTCAGAAACAACTTTTTTTCATATTATATTTCTGTAATTGGGAATCACACACATCAGTTGAGTTGCCTATTGAATTAACTTCTCAAGTGAAATACAATACAGTATATCCAAATTGTTTTTAAATGTTTTTTTATAAAATTTTCATTTTTTTAATCACATATTTTAATATATTTTTGTAATTACAGACTTTTTAACACAAAACATATCAATAGCGCAGAATCGTTATCAATGTCAGTATATAGAACGATCAGAAGAGCATGTTAAAACAATCAGATTGATGAACACTGTCAGGGATAATTTGTCAATTGACAACCGTGCAGCAGTGATAACAAGTGGAAGCTTTGGGGAAGGACTCGATATGAAAGGCAGTGATTTAGATTTAATATTTGTTCAAAAAAGGCTCGAAGTTTATGCAGATGTACAACCAAATTTGAATACAAGAATAACATTTTTTTCAATGGAAACAGACAATGTCAAGTCTGGTTATACTCAGTTACTCCTAGAACATACAAGTTTGCAATCTGTGTATGATATCTGAGAAAAAATTAATGGTAAACGTTATTGTTCGAATACATTATTTAAAAAAATGATCATGGGTGGTAATTTACTTAAAATTCATGGACCGTGTTTATCTGATTTTGTTCCAATCGGAGTTCAAGGATCATGTGCACCAAAGAGTGACGAATGGCGAATATCTTTTTCAATTGGTGAAAACTTTTAATGAATACATTTACACATACCCAATTATTATGCTATGCTCTTTTAAAAATTCTAATGAAAGATGTAATAGCTTCTTTCTCCAAATGTAAAAATTAGCTCTGTTCATATTTCCTGAAACCAATAATTGTCTGGAAGTCGGAGGAACTACCCCAATCCGTGTGGAAACCATACAAACTTATACCTTGTTGTATGCGTAGTTTTAACAGACTGCTGTATTGTGTAGAATATTCCATTTGCTTGCATCACTTTATTCCAGAGAACAACATGTTTGAAAACAAGATAGAGGGACCTGCTCGAGACATACTTTTAGAGAAATTATATATACTTTGCGAAGTTACGGTTGGCGATGCATCTTATTTTCAGATAAAGTATCTACTTTTCGTGTATCAATGTTAACCTTTCATATCGAGCCACACTCATTCCATGTAAATTATGTAAAAAAGTTTTTGGATCTAATTCACTAAAAATGTCAAATAACCTGGCGTCTATTATAAATGATAGGTTTTTTCTTGAAAAGAGGAATTCAGCAGATTGTTTCATATAAAAAATCGTCAATTAAATACTTAGTATCGTACAACATGTCAGTGTGGTGTTCATCACTCGCCCAGTCTATACCACTGAACAGGATGAAATGTAAAAATAAATGCATATACAGGCAGTACAAATCCTTTTTTAGTTTTCTGCTACAGAATATCTACCATGACGCTGTATCTAAATGGCTGATGTTGACTTCGTGTTTTTATAAGACAAAACAATACGATAAAGCTTTACACTTTATTGTTTATGCTATATCGAAATGCAGTCCCGGAATACTGTATCGCACCAGGGCTATATGTTTTATATTCATCATCAATTGCTTAACCTGAAATCATTCCAGAAGAAGAATATTAGTCATCTAATTACAATATTGCTTGTAGATTTTATGAAATTTGACCTTATTCTGAACTGATACCTGATGAACTGACATCAGAAAAACATGATGTAATATATTTGTATTGTTCCCAAGGATATGCTTAGTTTCTTAAGTTTCTATATTTTTATCATCGCAATGATGTCAGAAAATGTCAGGTCTCCCTCGACAATTTACAAAGGGTTATAGTTAACCATTTTTCTTAATTGGTCATAAGGAAAAGGCTATGAACTACAATCTTTTTGGTATTGCTTTACAATTATCAGGCGACACTGAATTGGCACGACAAGAGTTCTTACAATCCGTAAAAATATCCCCAAGCCGTTTATGCAATCCAGCCGTTAAGAGACTTTTTCCAAAGAGTTGAGTGTATCCTTATTGTATTGAGTTACTGGTAATATTATTATTTGAGTTAATTTATTTTGCTTTGTTTATGAATATGATAACTTTTATTAGTGAATCAGTAACAATGAAAAATATATTTTATAAAGAATAATCCAGTTGTCTACCTTTGAACACATTATGTATGTCTGGTCATATGAAAAACTCCACTTCAATTTACTGTGAATTTAAATGAAATTCAAGGTGAACGTCTCCGAGAAAGAACTCACCAAAAACACAAATTTCTAAATTCACCATGGGGAACGTCCACCTTTTAGTCCGAAGTCATATACCTCGATATTAAGTGTCATTATTGGTGGGTTTTTTTCGTCCATCAGGGGAACTTGATCTTAATATCAGATTTTCTATTGCTGTTGAATATATTTTCTCATTCGCTTCTCAAAAACTTGATTTTTATAATATGACATTATAGCTTGTCTATCATTGAAGACTGTGTTGTGTGTTGACTTGTGTATATTCGTGTTGGTTAATTGTTGTTCATATCAGGAGCCTCGATTTTAACCCTCCAATAATAGCCTTACGTCATTGAATCTCATGAAGACGAAACGCGCGTGTGGCGTACCAACGTATAAGCCTTGTATAATTGGTGATTATTTACAAGGAAATATTGAATCGGCGAGGAAATAAGCAACTAAAAATTAATGGATAGTGAATAAATTGTTACTAGAAAGAGACAAGGAAACAATCAATCCTCATGAATTAAACCAGTGATTTGGATGGGATTAACAAACGCTACCTCCCTAAACAAATTTATATTACATGCCATGTGTATGTATGACTGTAAGAGAAACGCCCCCTGCTTTATCCGCTGGTTCTTTTCTTTCTCTCTCTATCATGGAAGATGGATTTTTTTAAGGTTAATTCAAGTTAGACAGGGTTTTCTTATCACTGAAGACTTTAAAATGACTTGTGTGGTATTAAGAAGCGTTTTTTTCTTCTACAATTTTTTATTTCTTCAATATTTTCCATTGTTTTTGTTTGTACATATCATTTGAGATTATGTGGCGTGTAATTACCATAATGCTCTCTTTAACTAGAAGTTCATATTATAAAACCACTAAATTGGCTTGAAAATTAATTTAAAAAACGTATGATAACATATAGATTTGATCATGTACAAGACATCCGAAAGGCTGACGTGGATATAGACATATGGCAATCTGTGTTGTAAAATTACCATGAAATATACAGTAGAACAGAGGACGATAAATACCTTGCTCCTCGTGTAAAGGGGAAAGCCAATTTCAACGGCCTTTTAAGGAATACCTAAATCATGTTACAAGGTTTTAGTGGTCCAGCTTTAGGTATAAAAACTGCCCCTATCAGACATATCCTTTTTTTCAGTGTTAGTCTAGCTTTCCCGTATTTCAATTCGATCGACACACTTTATAGAACTGGAAATGATATTGATAGTTTGACTAGTCCCAGTTATGCGTGAGTTATTTGCAACTGGACGTTTTAACAAAGAATATAATCAATCATTTACCAAAAAAATATGAAATGTGATTAATTCGTAAATGAAGGTTTGAAAAGTTCCTTACATCAAAACATGACTGATTTCTCATATACAAAGTTGTATCTTAGTCACATTTAGTGTTGTGAAATTAAATTTTTTCCGTGAAAATTAAATGTTTTATATTTTGATTTTTCAAGGTCATTTGGCATCATTGTACCATAAATCCTGTGAATGAAATTTGTCAACTCAATGAACAAGAAACGTTACACAAATCATACAGGTGATCATTATTTTTTTATTAGGGTTTTCTTCAGAGTCGTATATGAATTTACATGTAGATAATTGTGTAAACAAATTTCAATGATTATTTCTACAGTGAAAACTAAATGATTTAAAGTCAAGCTGCCGGTTCGAAGGCTGTCAAAGTGAGTGTGACGGAGTTGGAATTGAAAAATATTCTTAACCCTATGAAACGAAAGCCCAAAATAAAAACGAGGGATTATTCAATGAGTTTTCTGTTGGAAAAAGTAAAGTTGTAGGCTATGGTTCCTAAGTTGTTGAAAACAATGTTCTAATGTATTCCTTCGATCAAGTTTGATCAGAAATTACAACGTATTTTACATTACTGTGACTTGACTGTAAGTTGATGTAGAAAACAACAGTCAAGTCATGAAAGAAATTGTAAGACTGATTTTTTCATAATAACATTGAAGTGGAATTAAAGTCTGAATAGGATTGCTAGTATGCTTTATTTTATCACCCTGCACTTTCACAACCTGACTGTTGTTTTGTACAGGAGTTTGTTAAAATTCCTGACCAGGTGAACAGTTTGGTTTTGAAAACAAATTGCAATTTGGTCAGAATGTTGAGTAAATTGCAATAGGTGGAGAGCAACACTAACAGTCAAGTCACAGTAATATCATAGCTACCAAACGGACTCCAAATAACCACGGTGTTTAATGTCTTGCACAGAGAAACGTAGGATTGAGCATGGTTAGGATTTTCGGCATGTAAAAATACATTGTATATGTAAAGTTTGATTCAGAACGTATCTTAAATAATATCACGCTTTAAGTAAGTTAAAGACTCCTGTATCTTTATCATCTTATTCTTAGAAGATAATAGCATTGTCACATCCTCTAGCTAGAAGCTGAATAAAGGAATAAGCTGATGTTTTGGGACATTGTGTAATGTTCTTCCTGTATAAATTCTGCTATATACATTTTTCTGTACATTTATCGATTGTCCACGGAACTGAATCTTCCCAACCTAATCTACTTATTCGGATACTGTTTTTTTTAAGATTACTAGTATAATATACGCAGATTAAAGTTTCCATCAGTTTCATTATATGAATGTTATTGTATCATGCGAATGTATTATTTTATAACAAAATTTAACTCCCAGCGATGTATATAGCGTTTGCTACAGGGGACTGAATGTTTCCCATTGTGGCAGTAATGTACACATATTTACAAAATTGATGACAAACTTTATGAATGAAGTTTTGATAATGGATACAGAATTCAGAACGTGTGTACTAAATTTAATTACACAGCAAATCATGCAGTTAGATGATCATGTATGCCAGCGGATTTATGTACCTGTTTCACATTAAATAAAATGATATTGCACGCATTGACTTTCCAAAATACCCTTAAATAGAATATATTAACTGTAAAATAATATACACAATAAGATACTGATCAAAATGTTCAAGTAAGCTTATTAACATTTTATAGTACGAAAAAATTTACAAGACAATGTAATGAAATTGATACACCATAAAATCATGTCATTCACTCACTGTCTCATTCACTCACTGACACATATTCTTTTATTAGCTAGCCCTTTCTTGTTTACTCGCTCACTGTCTTATTCTTTCACTAGTTCACACTCTGTTTCTCTCATGTTCACTTACTCACTCACATTCATTCAGTCAGTGTCACTATCATTGCCTAATCACTCACCCAATTTGATCTCTCTCGTTCACTCGTTTCGTCTGTCGCACTCGCCTACTCATTCAATATCTTTCTCTCTCATCCACTAACTTACTGCCTCTCATATTTCTCAGTGCATCCTCTATTTACTTTGCAAGTTTGCAAAGAGAATTTTAATGGCTTTGTCTTATTACAAAATGAAATAGATATTTTGTGGTATTTTAACATTTTATATTTGGAATAAAGACCCCATTTTATTTTGTTTCCATTTGTACTCTGCTTCTATAACGTCATATTACATCTCTTGTTCAGTTAGCTTTATATCTTTTTATTATTTTGTTCTTTTTTTTATATGTTTATCTTGCGAATATATATTTATAACATCACTACAAGCGTTGAACAACACTGCAATCTGCACATAGTACCAGTAACTCGTTCAAAAGAAAGCAGTAACAAATACAACAAACAAAACAATAATAAAATCAAATATAAACCAAGACTATGTATATCCCTTCTTGGTTTAATGTTTGAAGTGACACTTGTAAACAGTCTATGAATTTATCATATATGAAGCTCCATAAGGGCTCTCTGGGCCTAACCATACATCCGCGTCTGCAGCTTTACAGATATACAATTAATATGCATCTTACTTTTACGGTTGTTGTACTAAAGTAGCTGTGTACTTTGCAGAACCTGCCTATTGTTTTATTGTTTATTTCTTCTCCTGAAATATTGACCATTGGGTGTAACTCAAGCAAACAACAATTAATAAAGCGTTTGCTATTCTGTTTGGTAGGGTCATGTAAGCGTTTTGAAAAATACCAAGTGTCAAATTAAATACTGTTGCTTATTAGACAAACGTTGAAAAGTTCGTAGGACCGAAAGGGATCAAATAAATGCAACAGTAGTATACCGCTGTTCAAAAGTCATTAATCGATTAAGAGAAAACAAATCCGGGTTACAAACTAAAACCGAGGGAAACACATCAACTATAAGAGGGAAACAACGAAACAACAGAAACACTGAACTGCAAAAAATACAAACGCCAAACTACATAGAAACGGACTATTTGATAACAACTGCCATGTTCCTGACTTGGTACAGGACATTTTAAGAAAAAATGGTGGGTTAAACCTGGTTTTATGGCTAGCCAAACCTCCCGCTTATATGGCAATGTTATAAAATATCGCTAAAATGACAACACTACGTGACAGGAATACAGTACTAACAAACGCAAGAACACTGAGCAAGAGAAATGCATAAATAAATAATATAATAGTACATTACAACATGTAAAACTCAGAATAACAACGGACATATCCCATTAACGACAGCACATGACACCACAAACTGCTCGTCACATGAATGGATCAACGCCATGTGACGTGTACTTTAAATGTCATACATGTATAAGGAAACAGGAGCTGGTCACTTAAATGACGACACTTATTAGATAATTCTTAAATGATTGACACAATTAGGAATCTTTTACTCCGGTTGTAGTTTCAGTGGCAGGTTATATTTAATACATCGTGTTCATCAGACTTCTTTCGTTACCAATATATAACCCACTTAGATTCACGATATACATACACAACAGAATTTACACTGGTTAAAAGTATCAATAAAGACATTATAAGAATCAAACGCATTTCACTAGAGTTTATTGATACTTGTATTCGTGTGTGGGTGAATTGGTTCAGTCTACACGCCAATTAACTCCGGAGATTCATTTTTGTTTGTTGATTCTAAAATAATTACGGTTAAATTGTAGTTGTGTGAAATCATTGCTGTCACTCTAAGATGTGTAAGCATGGACAAAAAGAAATAATTTAATAAATATAACAATTATACACAAGGAATCATGGCTATATAACGATCAACAAATAAAATCCGACATAATTACACAATGGCTCGAAAACGACATTTTATAATTTGTTTTCTTTAAACTGCAGAATAAATTAATACTGCGTTCAATATATAAGACATTCTGTATAAATTCAATTATTGTATAAAACTACCACTCAAAATTAATCACTAGATTACCATGGAAGTAAGCCGAATAAATACATGAAAAAGTTTCTATTGTCCAGTTAACTAAATGTTTAATTTTTTTACAAAGCCTTCAATATAACTCAACAGAAAGAAGTTAAACATCTGCCAATAACTGACGGAACATAAACCCGTTCAATTTATCGTGGTAATAAGTTGTCAAACTTACAATGTTGTTCTTTGAAATTTTCAACCAGATCATGACTTTTCAATAGAATATTTATACTGTTTATAAACTAAAACAAAAGAACTCGGATATTTTAGAAATGTGCACTTTATCAGTTCAATATGGATTATGGAGTAATAGAAGAAAGTTAAATCACAAACAATTCAGTTATATATTGTACTTTTCCAGACTAGAACTATCGACGAAATGATTTACCTATGACTGCGTTCTTTATAAACCCACTGACCTTTTCAAACAAGAACAAGAGCGCGAAAATTTAGATTCAATTTGGTAAAATTTGTAGAAAGACTATCGGTGTCTGAGCTGTACCATATCACGACCTGTACCATATCACGACGAAAAAAACAAGTAATGGTCAACAATCACAACAATCGCTGTGAATTCTTTCAATTGTTGCTTCTATTGTGTTACCAGAGTTTAAGAAATCGTGATCTAAAATTATAAACAAAATATAACTAATTGGATCTTATCAAATATTAACGTTGACCAGCTCACACAAATCGTTTTTAGATTTGAACCCCTTAATCCAGTATCAGATGACCTATATTCCTTCAGCTCAATCCAAATGCATTTATTTATAAAAACTGTTGGTCACAATTGGTATGTCCCTTAACCGTCAGTAAACATGACATGCCATACATATGTATGATTTTTCCATAAACGCCACCTGCTTCATCCGCCCCTTGATTTCCATTGCTCACTATCCGGGAAGAAGGATTTTTTTGTACTTTTATTTTTAGGTTTAACAAACTTTTTATAAGAGTTATTACAGAGTTGTCTTCTCACTGAAGACATAAAAATGGCTTTAGTTGTAAAATTGCTTACATCAAAACATTACTAACTTCTCACATACAAAATACTATTTTCGTTTAAAACAATTCTCTAGATATGTAGTTAAACTTTTTCCTGTAAATTCAATTTAAATGAATTATATTGTAATTTTCCAAGGTCATGTAACGTCACTGTACCATAAATTCTGTGAATAAAATTTTTCAACTCCATGAACAAGAAACGCTAAACAGATCATTCAGTTAGGTGAACATCAATTGGTTATTGAGAATTCTCATCAAAAACGTATATCAATTACATGCAGATAATTATGTAAACAAATTTCGTCGATTATTACTACAGTGAAAACTAACGATTTAAAGTGAAACAGTCGTTCGAAGGCTGTCAAAATGAGAGTGACGGAGAACAAATTGACAAATATACTGTATCCTTTAAAACGAAAGCCCAAAATAAAAACAAGAGATTATTCAACATATTTTCCGATGAAAAAAGTAAAGTTGTAGGCTAAGGTTCCTGATATTAATTGTTGAAAACAATTTTCTTAAGTCGTACTTGGATTAAACACTTCAAGTTCGATCAGAAGTTACGACGTACTTATACATGCATCACTCTAACAAACGAACGCGCAATAACCACTGGTTCCATTGTTGTGCACGGAAAAACGCATGATCATGCACACTTTGGCTGTTCGGCTTGTATAGATACCTTTGAACATGTCAAGTTTGATTTAGTATGTATTTAAAGAGCACCACGCTTTAGATATGTTAAAGACTCTTCTATCTTCTTCGTTTTATTATTAGATAGAAAATATAAAATTATGACATCGTCTAGATAGTAGAATAAGCAGACACAAGGAGCTGAAAAAAGGACTAAGATGATATTTTGTTACTTTTATATAGTGTTTAGTCTTGTATCAGTTGTACTACATACATTTTTCTGTACGTTATTTTCAAAATAAGCAGTGCATAATTGTTACTCATCGGAACAATCAATCGATTGCCCAAGGAACTATACATTTCCAACTTAATAGTAATCCTAGTATCTATGATGAGTTAATCTACCTATTTGGACAGTGTTTTTTTTTCCTTTGATAATATATGCAAATTAAATTGTCAATTAATTTTACTATAAATTTAATTGTTTTAATGTGAATGTACTCTGTTATAATGAAATTTAACTTACATCGATAAATATAGCGCTTGCTACAGGGGACTGTTTTCCCCATGGCGGCTATAATCTACATGCACATATATGTACAGAATTCACTTGCAGCTGAAAAACCTTATGAATGAAATTTTGACAATGAATAAAGGATTCATAACGTTTATACTGAATTTAATTGCACAACAAATCATGCAGTTAGATAATCTTTTATGCTTGAGGATTTATATACCTGTTTCACGTTAAATAAAAGGAAATTGTACGCATTGACTTTAAAAATAAATCTCAAAATATAATATATATAAACGTTGAAATAATATACACTACCAAAAACAATATAAGGTGGAAAGTTGACTCATTAGCAATCATACCATATTGTCAAAACATATACTTATAAAGAAAAACTAAAGACAATCACTGACAAAGTTCTTAAATTAGTTTTAACATTAACGGTACAAATTTCACTGCAACAGATGCACATTTCTATAATAAAGTGATGCTCGAGGCCAAAATATTTTAAAATCCATACCTTATTAGAAAAATGAAGACAAAATAATAACCATAAAGGATAGAACGTATAGCCAAAATCAGGCAAGCAAATACATACATATGTTTACATATATTAAGTTTCTAATCTCTTTTTACGCTCACTCTCTCTATCGTTCACACACTCAATATATATATCTGTCTCTCATTCAGTCACTCACGTTCAATTAATATCTCTCTCTCTCTCTCTCTCTCTCTCTCTCTCTCTCTCTCTCTGTTCCTTCCACTAACCCTCTTTTGTTAACTCAATCTCTCGCTTTATTTTACTCATTCACATTGAATTATTATCTCAATCACTCACGCAGTATATCTCTTTGTCTCTCGTTCACGTTCTCTAACACTCGCTGTCTTTTGTTCACCCTATCTCCTTTGTTCATTGCAACTATCTAGTTCGCTCACACTCTCGTATTCGTTTACACGCTCTTATTTCCAATTCACTCTGATTTGCTCCATCCTCTCTCGTTCACTTACTCACGCACAAACACTTATATTTGCTCACTCTCTCATTCACTTACCAATACACTCCATCTGGTTCATTTGCTAATACACACTCTCTTCCTCGCTCGCGCACTCTCTTGTCCACTCACTCATTGTGTATATTCGCCCAATACCTGCATTTTACTCAGACATACTGTTTCATTCGCTCAATAGCTGTTAAGATAGTTTAAACCAATTCACGTGAAATCAGTGCAGCGTTAGAATATAAAAGTAACCATAGGAGGCAATATCAAAGGAATAAGACTTATGTTTGGACCTCGCTTATATTTTCGGATATATATTTTTAAAATCAACACTGCAAAAAGAAGCAGTAACTCGTTCTTAAGAAAACAGCAACAAACACAACACAAAACAATTAAAAAAACGTTAACAAAGACTATGTAGCTCTTCTTGTTTCAGTCACAAAATGTGGGATAATACTGATATTCATTTCCCCCATCTCAGAACACCGCCTCAGACACCTTTCGATCTTCATCATCAACCATATAATACACAGCTACTTTACATTTGCAAATATGGAAACTGTACATCTGTTGAGATGCAAATCAACTGACAATTGACTATGTGTCTGTTAAGAGGTTTATAATAAAATCCTTAATTAGTAACTGTACATTTGTTAAGATTTATACTAACTGTGTATATACATCTTAAGAGATATACAGTTTATGTACATTTGCACGGATGTGCGGTTTATATGCATTTCAACAGATTTGCATTCTATATACAGCTTTATGGATAAACATTTTATATTCATCTCACCAAATGTACATCAAGATATATGTATATAGCGTTTGCTACAGAGGACTGAATTGTTCTCATGATGGCTGTAATGCACACATATGTACAGAATTGACTTGCAGCTGACAAACCTTATGAATGAAGTTTGGACGATGAATACATGATTCACAACGTATTTACTGAATTTAATTGCTCAGCAAATCACCCAGTTAGATGATCATCTATGCCAGCGGATTTATATGCCCTTTTCACATTAAATAAAATGAAAGTGTACGCATTGACTTTCTACAATACCTTTTAATAGAATATATTAACTCTAAAATAATATACACCATCAGATACTGATCAAAATGTTCATGTAATCTTATTTACATTTTATAGTACAAACAAATTTACACGACAATGTAATGAAATTGATACACCATAAAATCATTTCAACAATTTTTTCTTGTCAGCTATACTGAAACCAAATCATGAAAATCCAAAATATGTAAAGAGCAAACATAAAAAGGACACCAAAAGTATCTGTCTTTACTAAACAACGTGGACTTTCATTATACAAACGAATTTACAGTAGGCAGCCACTCAAAAGGAATGATAACAATAGTTAAACACAATTATAAAGTGTCTATTCAATATGTTCATCGCTAAATCTCACATAGTCTGGACAAACGTTGAACAAATTTTATATAGACTACACATATGGTCTCTCAGTTAGAGAGTTGCCTCATACCACATCTTCTTCTTTTATACAAAGCACAAGTCACCAAGTTTTACAAATATACTTATAAAGTTAAACTAAATACAATCATGGACGAATGTCCTAACATACATATGTGGCGGTGTTACAATAGACTACGTGTTCGGGAAATATCCAAAAATAAAGGCAACAGTAGTATACCGCTGTTCGAAACTCATAAATCGATAGAGATAAAAACAAATCCGGGTTACAAACTAAAACTGAGGGAAACGCATCAAATATAAGAGGAGAACAACGACACAACAAAAACACAACATTAAAAATGTAACACACACAGAAACGAACTATACTATAATAATGGCCATTTTCCTGACTTGGTACAGGACATTTTAAGAACAAAATGGTGGGTTGAACCTGGTTTTGTGGCATGCAAAACCTCCCGCTTTAATGACAACGTCAAACACAACACCAAAAGAGCAAGGAGTAACTAGGGTATATGATAGTGGTCATCTCTTCGTCTCCAAGTACGACAGGCAGTAAAACCTTGACTAATCGGGATGTAAACGAAGTATATTCAGTCTGAATGGGGACGTTATATCGATGTCTCGTGAAGAGAGAGAGTGCAACGCCCTCGGTCTCTTGTTTATTCTCTCAACATATTTCTCTACCTCTCGTGCACTCACTTACGTTTAATTACTTACTCACTGCTTCATCCAATAACCTTGTTAGTTTAATCGCTCTCATTTTTTTCACTCGTTCACATTGAACCATTCTCCAAATATATCTATCTGTCTCTCGTTCACCATCTCTTCCTCTCATTGCCTTTTGTTCGCGCAATTTTTGGTTAATCAAAACTGTCTTATTCGCTCGCTCTCAATTTCTCGTTCACTCACTCTCACTTACTATTTCTTATTCCCTAACTCTCGTTCACTTACTGACACCTACTCTCTCTTATTCACTTTCTCGTTCACTTCCTGTCATCTTCGATCACACTCTCTTATTTACTCACTGATAGAAACTCTCTTATTCGCTCGTTCGCATTCTCTTTCGCTCACTTACTTTTTCTTATCCCCTCACTCTCTCGTTCACCTACTGACACCTACTCTATCTTATTCACTCGCTCGTTCATTTTCTCTCATCTTCGATCACACTCTCTTTTTCACTCACTGATAGACACTCTCTTATTCGCTTGCTCGCATTCTCTTTCACTCAGTATTTCGTTCGATCATACTGTCTTATTCACATACTCTCTCGTTCACTCACTGACACACACACTCTTATTCACTCAACCTTTCTCGTTCACTTGTTCGGGAACTCTCTTATTCTCTCACAAGCTGACCTGTTTCTCCCATGCTCACTTACTCAGTCACACTCATACTCGTTCAATCAAAGTGTCGCCATCATTCCTTCGTTCACTCACTCAATTTGATATCTCTCGTTCACTCAACGCGTCTGTCGCGCTCAACCCATCATTTAATATGTTTCTTTCTCATTTACTCACTCTTATAACACACTTACTTCCTTTCATATTTCCTAGTGAATCCATTAATTATTTTACAAAGTATTCGAAGAGAGTTCTATAGGCTATGACATTATATGTGTTCTACTCCTTCAGTTATGTGAATGCCAGAGGCTATCAGTGTCTACCATTCAGTGATGATTTCAAAAGTACAATAGCATCTTAAAAACTTGACACAGCACGTTTCTTGCATAACAGCGTAGAGAAAAGAAAATTCAAGACATTTAGTGACAAAAATATTAGTGGGCACCCTTTTATCACGTCTATGCTGTGACCAATAAATTTATTAATTACAACAATATTAGACTTGTAAAAGGTGCAATTACGTGTTAGAAAACAAACTAACAGCAGAAAAAACGTCATCACTGTATCAACGGGACTAGTTATTTTACAACACCATTCATAAATGGGGAAATTTGTCTATCCTGTTATATCTATCCTGTTACTATGGTTACAGTAACAGGATAGACAATATTTGACTAAAACGTCTTTAAAAAGTATACAATTACATATTATTTTACACATAACGGAACTCATTCGAAGGTGACAACGTCTTAATCTTTGCAATTTAGCATATACAAAATGCAATACTGATATCGATAACAGGATAGACAAAAAGGGTAACAGGATAGAACATAATATGGTGATATGTCGTTTCTGTTACCAAAAACAAAACGACAAAAGTAAACCAACATGCAAGGGAATTGCTTAATGTTGGGTTAATTAGAAAGAGAATAAATGCTGAATATTATGAATTGCTATTTTAGACTTACGTTGCTGGTGGTTATTTTTATAACCTTTGAAAACCAATATTTAGAGGTATTTTTCAGTACATCTTGGAAAATTGACAAAGAATGAAAATTGACACAGAATGAAAATATATAAAAGTGTTTACTCTTGAAAACAACCGTATTGGCAATGACAAACAAGCTTAATATTTTATCGAAACTTTTCCTAAATAACCAAACATTTCTTGAACATGGTAACAGGAGAGACAAAATATTGCACCACCTATCAACAAATGTGTCAATATATTATTGTATGACATTATCAAGATTGCATATTTCAATATGTTGCTCCATAAGTATTGTTCATTTTGATTTGCTTATGAAGAGGGTGGTTTAAATTTGTAACTTTTATTTAATTTTGCAATTTCAAGATTCGACATTTTTTTTAAATGACCCATGTACATACAAACAGGGTATTTACACTGGTTAAACGTATCAAATCGTGTATTCGTTTGTGGGTGAATATACTCCGGAGATTCATTTTTTGTACTTTGATCCTTAAATAACTAAATGTTCAATTATAATTATGTGAAATCGATGATGTCACTCTAAAATGTGTAAACAACAATTCATGTATGAAAATAAATAATTTAATAAATATAACAGTTATATACAAGGAATCATGGTTATATAACGATCAACAAATAAAATCAGACCACATCATTACACAATGGCACGAAGACAAAATTTTATAATTTTCTTCCTTAAACTTCAGAATAAATGAATACTGCCTAAATTGTATGAGACATTCGATATAAATTCGTTTGTATAAAACTACCGCTGAAATTGATCACTGGATTAACCTGGGAGCAAGCCATATATATTTATATGAAACAGTTTCCGTTGTCCGATTAACAAAATGTTTAATGTATATCATAGCCTTCAATCTGACTCACAGTTTTGCTGTAACAATAAGCAGGAGTTGAACATGTGCCGGGAACTAACGGAACATAAAACCGTTCATGTTATCGTGGTAATAATTTGACAAACGTACAATGTTGTTCTATGCTATTTAGGACCAGATCATGAATTTTAATAGTATATTAATACTGCTTATAACTAAAACAAAAGAACTCGGATGTTGTAGAAATGTGCCCTTTATCAGTTACAAAGGGATTATGAAGTAACAGTTAAAAAGAAGTTACTTCACAAACAGTTTACCTTTATATAGTACTTTTCAGACTAGAACTATCGACTAAATGATTGACTAATGGCTGCGTTCTGAATGAACCCGGTGACCTAATTTCATACAAGAACAAGAGCGAAAAAAAATACAAATGTTAGAAATGATTTGTAGAAAGAATAACGGTCTCAGACCTGTACAATATCACGACGGATAATCACTCAGAGCAAAACAGGGCCAAACATGTTTTCTTAGCGTCTTTCCCTTTAATACATCGATGTTGTATAGTTTTGTCCAGAAAAAATTCTGAACTATTTTTAGAAATATTTCGTGATGTCAATGTCATACGACTATTTATGGAAAACAAAGCAAATGAATATTTTGATCTTATAATACTTTCTGTATCCATATTGCTGTGAATTCTTTCAATTGTTGCTTCTATTGTGTTACTCGAGTTTAAGAAATCGTGATCTGAAATTAAAACAAAATATGTATCAAATATTAAAGTTGACCAGCGCAATCAAATTGTTCAGTATCAGATGACTTATATTCCTTCATCTCAATCCAAATGCATTTATTTATAAGAACTTTTGGTCACAATTGTTACCTCCCTAAACCGTCAGTTTACATGACATGCCAGACGTATATATGAATGTTAGAAAACGCCCCTGCTTCATCCACCAGTTGATTTCTATTGCTCTCTATCTGGGAAGAAGAAATGTTTGTAATGTGAATTTATGTTTATCTTCTTGTTATAAGAGTGATTCAGAGTTTTCTCATCACTGTAGACATTAAAATTACTTTAGTTGTAAAATTGCTTACATCAAAACATTACTCATCTCTCACATACAAAATACTTTTTTTGTATAATACAATACTCTAGATATGTAGTTAAACTTTTTCCTGTAAATTTGAATACAATGAATTATATTCTAATTTTCCAAGGTCATGTAGCGTCATTGTACCATAAATTCTGTGAATGAAATTTGTCAACTCAAAGAACAAGAAACGCTAAACAGATCATACAGTTAGGTAATCATCAATTGGTTATTGAGGTTTCTCATCAAAAACGTATATGAATTACATGCAGATTATTATGTGAACAAATTTCATCGATTATTAAAGTAAAGCGTTCAAATGCTGTCAAAATAAGAGTGACAGAAAATCTCAGGATGGTGCATACTTTGGGTTTTCGGCATGTATAGATACATTGGGATATTTCAAGTCTGATTTAGAATGTATTTATAAGAGCACAACGCTTTGGGTATGTTAAAGACTATTCTAACTTCTTCGTCTTATTATTAGCTAGAAAATATCATTATGACATCGTCTAGATGGTAGAAGCTGTGTAAAAAGACTGAGATGATATTTTGTGACTTTTATATAGTCTTTAGTCTTGTATCAGTTATGCTACATACATTTTTTTGTACATTATTTTCAAAATAAACAGCATATAATTGTTACTCATCGGAACATCAATCGATTGTCCACGGAACTATACATTTACAACTTAATTGTAATCCTAGTATCTATGATGAGTTAATCTACATATTAGGATAATGTTTCGTTATATGATAATAAACGCAAATTAGATTGTCCATCGATTTCACTATGAATGTTATTGTTTTAATGTGAATGTACTGTGTTATAGCAATATTTAACTTGCATCAATATATATAGCGCTTGCTACAAGGGATTTATTTTTCCCATGGTGGCTACAATCTACATGTACATATATGTACAGAATTCACTTGCAGCTGACAAACCTTGTGAATGAAATTTTGCCGATTAACAAAGGATTCATAACGTTTATACTGAATTTAATTGCACAACAAATCATGCAGTTAAATAATCATTTATGCCTGAGGATTTATATACCTGTTTCACGTTAAATAAAATGAAATTGTACGCATTGACTTTCATATAAACTATTGACACAGAGATATGTCTCGCCTGTCGGCATAAAATTCAGAAATAGACAATCTGATGACCAGCAACATGGTTTATTCATTCAGTCGCTGGGCCATTATCTAGTTAGAAGGGCCTGAAAATTATCATCCAACTGATATGTTCTGATAGTAATGCAACTTTATACAAAATATCATTGATCTATCACAAGTAATTCTTATCAAACTGACTTAAGCAGAAAACGTAGCATTGAAAATTAAGAATTAATTCAAAGTCACTGGACCATGACCTAGGGAGCAGGGCTTCAAAATAGTCTTCAAACTGATATGAACTGATAGTAATGCAACTTCATACAAAATATCATTGATCTATCACAAGTAGATCCTATCAAACTAACTTTAGCAGAAAACTTAACATTGAAACTTGGTAATTAATTCAAAGTCACTGGACCGTGAACTAGGGTGCAGGGTCTCAAAACAATCGTCAAACTGATATGTACAGATAGTAACGCGACTTCATACAAAATATCATTGATCACAAGTAGATCCTATCAAATTAACTTAATCAGAAAACTTAACATTGATAATTGTTAATTAATTCAAAGTCACTGGACCATGACGTGGGGGCAGGACCTCGAAATAGTCAATAAACTAGTAGGCGAGACAAAAAGTTCTAAATAGAATATATATTAACGTTGAAATAAAATACACTACCAAAAACAATAAAATGTGGAAAGTTGACTCATAAGCCATCATGCAACCTCTTCTTCTTTTTATACAAAAGACAAGTCACAAGTCCACAATATTGTCAAAACATATACTTATAAAGAAAAACTAAAAGACAGTCACTGACGAAGTACCTAACTTAGTTTTAACATTAACGGTACATAGTTTACTGCACCAGATGTACATTTCTATAATAAAGTGATGCATGAGGCCAAAATATTTGAAAATCCAAAACTTATTAAAAAATGAAGACATAAATATAAATCAATTGTTTTAAAAACAATTGTTAAACGGTCTTTCCACTCCGAAACTTGATTAATTGATTGATTGATTGGTTGATTGATTGGTTGGTTGGTTGGTTGGTTGATATGCTAATTAAACACATGGGATAGGGTCTCTTGGAACAAGCGAAAAAGAAAAAAATGCGATCTTGGACCCCGTATTAAACAGATTGATTGATTAGTTGGTTGGTTGGTTTTTTGATTGGTTGATTGATTGGTTGATTGATTGATTGATTGATTGATTGATTGATTGATTGATTAACTGATTGATTGAAAATGTGCATGGCACTCTCTCTAACTTAACGTCCATATTCTGACCGACGACATGGCTGCGTACTTAGACATCTCGCACTCCCAAACGGGCAGCCATAGGATTTCCTAATGAATCAAAATCCTTACATCTTTTTTTTTTAAATTTCTCTATTTTCTACTGGAACTCGTACTTCATGGTTTCTTTTATGTGTTGTGTGTGCATTTTGTTTGAACTTGTAGGAAAAAACTGAGTAACATTTTGTCTCGGAAGTTTCTCTTTCTATATTTGGATACGGAATGTTTTATTCTAATTTTAGGTCCGCGCGCGCGGTGGTGTTTGTGAAGTCACGTGACGCTCAAATATATATGTCTGGAGGGGGAGACCGTTGAACAGAGCACATGTGTATTGATCGGACAAACACGATCACTATTGGTTTTATTATTTACAGGTCATTGATGTCTGATCATGCATGCATTTTACCTACACATGTTTACGGGAGCACAGATTTGTATTTTAATTCATGTTTAGAAATTTGATTGTAGGATTTCAGTAATATCTACGAACTTGAAAACCATTTCTACGTCATTGATTTTGATTTCTCAATCAAGCGGACCGCACGTGTCTAACGGAATATATTTTCTTCATTCATTTTACAGGGAAACTATTGTCTAATAATGCTGTTGTTATAGTATTTTAACAAAACGTTTATCGATTATTTTCAGAAAATACATGAATTGGAGCAGATTTTTGCCGGGATGGATTTCTATTTCAGAAGTTCGTACAGAAGAGGGATTGCATTTTTACAGTAAAATGTTCGGGACTGAACTTCAAGGCGAAATGGGATTCCTCCAAAAAAAAAAGGGGGGGGGGGGTCGAGGATGATAAATTAAGATAAGATGCATGTATACATAATGATAGCTGCAAAGTTTGTTCATTTTACCGTTTCAGTGGCTTTGTACCCCTAAATCAATGACGCGTACCATTTCGACAAAAACTTTCCAGTTATAGCATGTCGCGACTAACATTTTGGTCAATTTCTTTTTGTACGGCTAACGGTTTATGTGTTACAAAACATAACGACAAATTTATTTGGTAAAAGTAGATACCTCCTATAAGATCTCGTTGGATCGCTTCGATCAAAATTAGCCAAAAATTCCTGAAGATGTAACGAACAATTTAAAAAAAGAATTTTGTCGTAATCTTTTTTTCTATCGAATGAGATGCACACACTTGATAAACAGTGAATAGGGAGATAACTCCTACAAAGAAAATTGTTCGGCTTAGAATGAGAACAAAATTTGGCGGAAGAAAAAAATAATAATCAGAACAAATACAATAGGTCTTTCCACAGAAAAGTGGAAAGACCTAATAAAAACAAAAGGATAGAACGTATTGCCAAACCAGGCAAGAAAATACATACATATGTGGCGGTGTTAAAATATATAAAGTTACTAATCTCTTTTTTCGCTCACTCTCTCTATCGTTCACACACTTGCGTTTTTCACTCTCTCGTTCACACACTCAATATATCTATTTGTCTCTCGTTCACTCACTCACGTTCACATTTACTCTCTCTCTCTCTCTCTCTCTCTCTCTCTCTCTCTCTCTCTCTCTCTCTCACACCCTCTTTTGTTAGCTCAATCTCTCGCGTTCTTCAACTCATTCACGTTGGATTGTTATCTCGTTCACTCACGCAATATATCTCCCTGTCTCTCGTTCACGTTGTCTATCACTCGCTTCAAGTAGAATTAGGAATAAATGAGCACCCAGGTAATCCCACATACAAAAACATATCATTTGACAAGGATGAGATTTTGGCGAATCATAAGTCCTTCATGGCTCCAATGATCATTACATTGAACAGCAAATCTGAGGACTTACCTTGTTTCTATTGGATACCCAAGCTTCACAAAATTCCGTACAAACAACGGTACATTGCCGGCTCATCCGCATGCTCTACAAAGGAACTGACCATTAGATTGACAAAAATTATGTCCGCAGTGAAAGAGGGTCTTCAGAAATACTGTGAAACTGTTTACTCGCGTAGTGGTATTAACCATATGTGGATTTTAAAAAACTCTAAAGAAATTCTTGATAATTTTAAATCTCGATCTTTCTCTGAAATTAATTCTATCAAACTTTTGATTTTTCAACCCTGTATACCACCATTCCCAATGTGAAATTGAAAAATCGTCTGAAAGAAATAATCCACAATGCTTTTCAATATAAAAATGGTAGTCTTCCCTATGAATTTATTGCTTTGGAATACCATACGTCATATTTTGTTAATAGTGAACAAAAAGGTAAAACATGCTACACAGAGGAACAAGTGATCAATATGCTGGAGTTTCTCATTGACAACATATTTGTGGAATTTGGAGGTAGACTTTTTCAGCAGGTTGTCGGCATTCCTATGGGACCGAACTTGCCGACCTCTTCTTATTTTCATATGAGTCGGAAATTCCTTCAGACACTTGTCAACAACAAGAAAATCAAAGAAGCCCGATCATTTAATTTCACATTCAGATATATTGATGACGTTCTTTCCATTAACAATCCAAACTGTTCTGATTGGGTTCCATTCATATATCCTCCAGAACTAGAAATAAAAGAAACAACAGAAACGGCTTCCTCCGCCTCGTCTTTAGACCTATACCTCGAATTTGACATAAGCGGTCATCTCAATACCAGAATCTATGACAAGCGATTTTAATTTTGAAATTATAAATTTTCTCCACCTTAGCAGCAATATACCAACTTCACCAACTTCATCTGCTAATGGGATATACATTTCCCAACTCATTCGGTATTCAAGAGCTTGCAGCTGCTACTCATACTTTATAAAACGTCACCCGTGTCTGAGCAGAAAGTTGATGAGCCAAGATTATGTCAAAGAACGTATCATCCTTTTTATAAAAAAAGTTCATTGGAAGATACCAAGACCTTGTTGATAAATATTCCGTATCAACTTCACAAATAATACATGATGGTCTTGAAGTATAGATTCTAGGTGACATTATTTATCATCTTAATTACGAGTTAAAGTTTCCCTATTTTTTTGTCCTTGTATATTTTTAACCTTTACTGTTTAGTCCATTTTTGGTATATACTTATGACGTGCCTCTGTACTTATACATCCTGTTATTCTGTTATTGTGCTATGGTGAATTTTGAATTCTTGTCTTTCATTTTTGCTTATGTACTTCGTCTATATGCCATTTTGTGTTTCTTTATTGAAACAGTTATTTGCTTTTATAGTGATTAGGATTATATTACAATGTTGACTGCTGTATTCCAATTTTTCACGTTTTTTTACCTATTATGTCTGATTAGATCACACATTGTTGTCAATATAATGGACTCCAATGCGAATGTCATACAGGTGAGAGGTTTAGCTAGCTATAAAACCAGATTTAATCCACCATTTTCTACATAATGCAATGCCTGTACCAAGTCAGGAATATGACAGTTGTTTTCCATTCGTAAAATGTGTTTGAGCTTTTGATTTTGCCATTTTATAAAGGACTTTCCGTTTTGAATTTCCCTTGGAGTTCGGTATTTTTGTTATTTTACCTTTTCGCTGTCTTTTATTCATCCAATCTCCTTTGCTCATTTAAACTATCTAGTTCGCTCAATCACTCACACTCTCTCGCTCACACTCTCTTTTTGTTCCTTCACTAACACTCTCTTTTTCGTTTACACTCTATTATTTCCCACTCACTCACATTCGCTCACAACCCCTCTCGTTCACTTGCTAAAGCACAAACACTCATATTTGCGCGCTTTCTCGTTCACTTTCCAATACACACTCTCTCGGTCACTCACTAACACACACTCTTTTCTTCGCTCGCGCACTCTTTGGTTCACTCACTCACTGTTTTTATTCGCCCAATACTTGTCGTTTAATCACACACGCTGTCTTATTCGCTCACTAGCTGAAAAAATAGTTTAAACCAGTTCACGTGTAATCAGTGAAGCGTTAGAATATAAACATTAGGAGCCAATACCAAAGGGATCAGACTTATGTTTGGACCTCCCTCAAGACGAAATACGTTCATTTTTTATCTTCGGATATATATTTCTTAAAATCCCTGTAAGCATGATAAGTATTGAACAACACTGCAAAAAGTAGCAGTAACTCGTTCTTAATGGGGTACTGAACACCTAAGAAAGATCATTCTTACTCATAGTCTGTTTCATTGCAGCGTTTTAATATCACATGCAATATGCAATAATTTAAAAGATCCAGATCAGAATGTTTACATTGTTGTTAAGAGCAGATGTACACCCATTGTTATTCGTTTAATCTTTTAATCCATGTATAGTAACACATTTTCAGGAAAATTTCAAGCTAAATAAATTTAAAAAAGAAAAGCAGGAGGTCAGATTTTTTGAAATGGGCAAATGAAGGGAAACAGAAGGACCCAGACGTATTTGGCGTCTTTAATGACCATTATAACTATATTCATAACTATATTGATATAGCAGCAGAGACCTAGCTATAGGTTACTGAACCCCTTTATGGGAAACCACAGTCCTTGGTCGTGTGAAGAAGAATAGTTGAACTAGATTTGCTTGCATCAACCATGTACTGTTGTATTTGCAAGTCCCCTCTCCCCCTATCCAATACAGTAGAGTAAAAGTTATTTGGGCTTAGCGACGTTTTAATGACCTCCCTTACTCCTAGAAAGGAAAAATGGGCTCACGAAAGAGAAATTACTATGGCGTCCTTATAACGAATCCAAAAAGTATGCCTGTGCTATGAAATTATCATTCTGTTTAGAATGACTCCAATCAGAAATCTGAGTATCCTACTGTTATAGTTAGTCTGACTCTATTTCCACGTTTTTGTTGTAGAGAGGGTACACAATACGACTCGTGTTTATATCAACACGACAACAGAAACATGACAAAGTAAAAACGCTTAACAATAAAAATATAACTAAATAAATAAATAAACCAATGACAATTCTGCTTCTATTCGTACCAAATTGATTAAAACCAAACCAGAATTGACTCCACGATACCTTTTTTTGAAAACCGTAGTTTTAATGAAATACACTTAGTAGCGTAAAATTGTAGGTTACGAATAATTTATATATCTATATGACATGTGAATTTGTGTGTTGAAAAATGCTGGCATGTTCAATTTTTATGCATTTGAAAATTTTAGGACATGATTTATATTCATAAACGTAAGATGATACCAATGGAATAATCGACCACTAGTGCATCATTTACAAGTCGAGGAACAAAGTCAACAACAACAAAAAAAAACATCAGATTCAGTCCACAAAACATTTACACAGAAACTAAGAATTGAGCACTCTAACATTTATCTCAATAAGAAAAAAATATGTCATTCAACTTTCAGTTTTCTACTTTATCCTGACAGGTGTAGAAAATAAACAGGTGTCATCTATTCCGTCCACAATTTTTGGGGAAAGTAAAATCAAAATTTATAACCATGGTTGAAACTTAAACTACACCTGTATGATAAAAAGAAAACATGTTATTTCTGCTCTATCAAACTCTTATTTCGAAGGGATATCGAAATTTGTTTTCTTTTATAGTGCTTTTGTGTATCTTTCCGAAGTAGTGAATGCAATTTTGAAGTAAAGTTTTTCTTCTCAAGTCTCAATTCAAGATTATGACTGAATAGAGTATAAGGGGGCCAAAAAAATAATGTGACACTTGTAACTGCAATTTGATATTAGGTGGAATGAGAGGTGAAATGAGTTAAGACTCTTACATTTTGATAAGATTTTAAAGACTGGTTTGTTTTAATCTAAAAACCAATTGTATCCAATTTTCATAACCTCTGCAGGAATACTATCAAATTCTATGTTTAACGAACTTGATTATACATGAGGATTTCGAACGGTCAGCTCTATTCTATCACCTAGTTCAAATTTTCAGGAGCCCTGGTTCTTTGCACCAATGGATTCGTCGTTCATTTTTGAATCGTATATCCTTTTTTTTTTTTTAAATCTGTGGACCACCAAAATAGAAAATCTTGATAATGTAAAATATCTGCATTTTCCCTATGTATCCTTTGTATTTTTGGCGTTTCATGCTGTTAATTTCAACAGCTCGTATCTCAAAAATTAAAACGGTTACCCCCTTTTTTATTTTATTTTCTCATGTTTCTGGTGTACTTTTACAAGCAGAATCCGTATGTGAAATTAAAAAAAAATTCTTTGGAGTAGTTAAGTACGTACACTTCGCCTTTTTTGAAATTTTATGGAACTACACGTATTTATAGTGTGTCTATATTGTTGTATAGTCGATTTGAAGGTCACGTGAAGGTCATCATGATACAAGACACTTAGCCTCACGATGATACATCCACATGCCAAATATCTAAGGCATAGATCAAAAGACAAAAAAGTTATGGCCCATATGTACTATCAGAATGGATCTTGCCCTTATTTATTGAGGGTGGGGGTATATTTTAAACTTTAATAGAAACACATCTAGTGGTTAAATTTTTATAAATTTTTGCATGAATAACAGACTGATATAGCACTACAAATGGTTAGTTTTTTAAAAATATTAAACGACACATTTAAAAAAAAATCTTCTTCAAATACTTGACCCATCATAGTCATTTTTGGAGGCTGAATCTGAGACCCCTCTTTTTTAGTTCGGACAAAAATTTAAATTCAGAATAAAAACCTTACAAGTAAAAGGTATCGGTGAACTAAAATTCGCATCAGTTATCACTACAAAATATGCTATTGTCAATTTAGGATTGATTGTTAAAAATATTAACATATATACCCTTATACCCATATTTGCTGAAACTTCCAAGCTCGGCCGATATTAGCATGTAAAAGATGCCATATTTGAGTAGCCAAATCTTTTAAAGTAATGGTTCAAGTCTTTTGAAATTTTTATAAGATGTTTAGCTAGGCCTAGTTTATCAATGAGAGAAAAACAAGAAAAATTAAACGACAGGTTTTTTTTTGGGGTGGGGGGGGGGGGTATAGTGTTGGGTACTCCCTTAAGAAAACAGCAACAAACACAATATACAAAACCATTAAAAAAAACGTAAACAAAGACTATATAAAGCTCTTCTTGTTTCACATGTTTCAGTCACAAAATATGGAATAATACTGATATTTATTTCCCCCATTTCAGAAGACCGTCTCAGACACCCATCGATCTTCACCTCATCAACCATATAATACACAGCTACTTTAGTACAAGTAATCTTGATATACATCTGTTAAGATGCAAATAGGCTGTCCATTTGCTAATATGTAAAATGTACATCTGTTGAGCTGCGTATAAACTGACTGTGTGTCTGTTAAGATGATTATAATATGAACATCTTTTAAGATGCTTAATTAGTAGCTGTACATTTGTTAAGATGTATATACATCTTTAGAGATATACAGTTTATGAACATTTGAACGGATGTGCAGTTTGTAGGCATTTCATCAGATGTACATTTTATATCCAGCTTTATGAATAAACAGTTTACATGCATCTTACTAAATGTACATCAAGATTGTGTACTTTGCATAACCTACTTACTGTATTGTCGAACCTTTTCAGATAATGAATGACGCAATTAGGAATCCTTTAATCCGGTTGTGATTTCTGTGGCAGTTTATTTTTAATTTATCGTGTTCATCAGATTTCTTTCGTAAACAAAAGTAAAATATACTTGAATTAGCCCTCGTCGCAATATAGTCATTTTATTTGGAGGTGGTGTAAAGCTAACACCAATCAATCAATCGTAACCAATATATAACAAACTAGAATTTACGATACACATACAAAACGGGCATTTATACTGTTAAAAAGTATTTAAAAGGTAAAGAATTTCAATGATTACATGCATTACACCAGATTTTATCGATGTTTTTATTCATGTGCTGGTGAATTGCTCCAGTGTACACAATAATAAACTCTGGAGATTCACCTTTGTTTGTTTATCCTAAAATAATTAATGTTCAATTGTAGTTGTGTGAAATCATTGGTGTCACTCTGAAATTGGTAATCAACAATTCATGTATAAAAATAAATAACTTAATAAATATAACAATTATATACAAGGAATCATGGTTATTTAACAATCAACAAAAAAAATCCGACCACAGCATTACACAATGACTCGAAGATAAAATTTTATAATTCGTTTTTTTTCCTGTAAACTGCAGAATAAATTAATACTGCGTAGAATGTATGAGACATTCACTATCAATTCAATTATTGTATAAAACTATCACTGATAAAATTATCACAGGATTTACATAGAAATAACCCAAATATATATATTTGAAAAAGTTTCCGTTGTCCGATTAACAAAATGTTTAATGTTTTACAAAGCCTTCAATAAGACTCACAGTTTTGCTGCAACAATAAGAAGTTGAACATCTGCCAATAACTGACGGAACATAAACCCGTTCAATTTATCGTGGTAATAGGTTGTCAAACGTACAATGTTGTTTAATGTAATTTTCAACCGGATTATGAATTTTCAATAGTATATTTATACTGTTTATAAATAAAACAAAAGAACTCTGATGTTGTAGAAATGTGCCCTTTATCACATAAACTATGGATTGTGGAGTAACAGTTAAAAGGGAGTTAAAACACAAACTTTTTAGCCATATATAGTACTTTTCCAGACTAGAACTATCGACTAAATGATTGACTTATTGCTGCGTTCTTGATGAACAAAGTGATCTAATTTCACACAAGAACAAGAGCGCCAAAATTTATATTGGTAAAATTTGTAGAAATACTACCGGTGTCAGACCTGCACAATATCACGACGGAAAAACATGTATATGTCAATAATCACTGAGAGTGAAACAGAAATAAACCATTTTTCTTAAGTGTCTTTCCCTTTCATACTTCGATGTTGTACAGTTTTGTCCAGAAAAAAATCTGAACTATTTTTAGAAATATTTCGTTATTTCAATGTCAAACGACTATTTATGGAAAACAAAGCAAATGCATTTTTTGTGGTTATTATACTTTTTGTATCCATATTGCTGTGAATTCTTCAATTGTTGCTTTTATTATGTTACCAGAGTTTAGGAAATCGTGATCTGAAATTGAAAACAAAATATAACCAACTGGATGTTATCAAATATTAAAGCTGACCAGCGCATCCAAATCTTTTTTTTTAATATGAACCCTTAAATCCAGTACCAGATGATATAATCCTTCATCTCAATCCAAATGCATTTATTTATAAGAACTTTTAGTCACAATTGTTACCTCCCTAAACCGTCAGTTTACAAGACATGCTATACGTATGTATGATTGTTAGAGAAACGCATCCTACTTCATGAGCCCATTTTCTTCTGTTGCTCTCTATCAGGGAAGAAGGAATTTTTGTACTTTAGTTTTAAGTTTAACAAACTAGTTATAAGAGTTATTACAGAGTTTTCTCATCACTGTAGACATTAAAATGGCTTTAGTTGTAAAATTGCTCACATCAAAACATTACTAATTTCTCACATACAAAGTACTATTTTCGTTTGATACAAGACTCTAAATATGTAGTTAAACTTTTTCCCGTAAATTCAAATAAAATGAATTATATTTTAATTTTCAAAGGTCATGTAGGTCATTGTACCGTAAATCCTGTGAATGAAATTAGTCAACTCAATGAACAAGAAACGCTAAACAGATCATTCAGTTAGGTGATCACCAATTGGTTATTGAGGTTTCTCATCAAAAACGTATACGAATTACATGCAGATAATTATGTTAACAAATTTCATCGATTATTACTACAGTGAAAACTAAATGCTTTAAAGTAAAGCAGTCGTTCGAAGGCTATCACAATAAGAGTGACGGAGAAAGAATTGACAAATATTCTTTATCAATTAAAACGAAAGCCCAAAATTAAAACGAGAGCTTATTTAACGTATTTTCCGATGAAAAAAGTAAAGTATTAGGCTAAGGTTCCTGGGTTGTTGAAAACAATGTTCTAAAATAGCACTTTGATTAAACACTTCAAGTTCGATTAAAAGTTACGACGTATTTATACATTCATCACACTACCAAACGGAAGCCAAATAAGCACTGGTTCTATTGTTGTGCATAGAAAAACGCAGGATGGTGCATACTTTGGCTGTTCGGCATGTATAGATACATTGAGACATGCCAAGTCTGAATTAGAATGTATTTAAAAGAGCTTTAGGTATGTTAAAGAACCTTCTTTGTCGTCTTATTACTAGATAGAAAGTAACATTATGACTCGTCTAGGTAGTAGAAACTTACTAAAAGGACCGAGATGATATTTTGTGACTTCTATATAGTGTTTAGTCTTGTATCAGTTATGCTACATACATTTATCATTATTTTTAAAATAAGCAGTACATAATTGTTACTCATCGGAACATCAATCCACGGAACTATACATTCCCAACTTAATTGTAATCTTAGTATCTATGATGAGTTAATCTACTGATTCAGATAATGTACACATATGTACAGAATTGACTTGTAGCTGACAAACCTTATGAATGAAGTTTTACTAATGAATAAAGGATTCCTAACGTTTATACTGAATTTAATTGCACAACAAATCATGCAGTTAGATGATCATTTATGCCTGAGGATTAATATACCTGTTTCACGTTTAATAAAATGAAATTGTACGCATTGACTTTCAAAAAAGCTCAAAATAGGATATATATTAACGTTGAAAAAATATATTCTACCAAAAAACAATAAAAGGTGGAAAGTTGACTCATTAGCAATCATACTACCTCTTCTCCTTTTTATACATTTTATACAAATGAAATGATCAGTCAAAAGTCACAAGTCCATCGTATTATCAATACATATACTTATAAAGAGAAAATAAAGACAACCACTGACGAAGTTCCTAACTTAGTTTTAACATTAACTGTACAAATTTTACTGCACCCGATGCACCTTACTATAATAAAGTGATGCTCGAGGCGAAAATGTTTGTAAATCCAAACCTCATTAAAAAAATGAAGACAAAATAAAAACCATAAACAATCGAACGTATAGCCAAACCCAGGCAAGAATATACATACATATGTGGCGGTGTTAAAATATCTTAAGTTACTAATATCTTTTTTCGCTTACTCTCTCTATCACACACACTTGCGTTTTTTCACTCTCTCGTTCACACACTCAATATATCTATCTGTCTTTCGTTCACTCACTCACATTCAATTAATCTCTCTCTCTCTCTTCTCTCTCTCTCTCTCTCTCTCTCTCTCTCTCTCTCTCTCTCTCTCTGATTCTTCCACTTACCCTCTTTTGTTAGCTTAATCTCTCGCGTTCTTTGACTCATTCACGTTGAAATATTATCTCGTTCACTCATGCAATGTATTTTTCTCTATCTCTCGTTCACGTTCTCTACCACTCGCTGTCTTTTGTTCGCCCAATCTCCTTTGTTCATTGCAACTATCTAGTTCGCTCACACTCTCTTATTCGTTTACACTTTTTTATTTTCAACTAACTCTCATTCACTCCATCCTCTCTCGTTCACTTACTCACACACAAACACTCATGTTTGCTCACTCTCTCATTTACTTACCAATACACACTCTCTGGTTCACTCACTAATACACGATCTCTTCCTCTCTCGCAAACTCTCTTGTCCACTCACTCAATATTTATATTCTCCCAATACCTATCATTTACTCACACATACTGTCTTATTCGCTCACTACCTGTTAAGATAGTTTAAACCAGTTCACGTGTAATCAGTGCAGCGTTAGAATATAAACATAACCTTTGGAGGCAAGATCAAAGGGATAAGACTTATGTTTGGACCTCCCTGAAAAGGATGTCAGTTCATTTTTTATCTTCGGATATATATTTTTAAAAATCCCTATAAGCATTATAAGTATTGAACAACACTGCAAAAGGTAGAGTAACTCATTCTTAAGAAAACAGCAACAAACACAACACAAAACAATTAAAAATCTTAACAAAGGCTTTATAAAACTCTTCTTGTTTCAGTCACAAACTGTGGGATAATACTGATATTCATTTCCCCCATCTCAGAACACCGCCTCAGACACCTATCGATCTTCATCATAAACCATATAATACGCAGCTACTTTAGTACAAGCATGGAAGTAATATTTAAAAGGAATAACAACGTCGTCACTTCAAAGGTTTCATCTGCGTTACCGCCCATCTTTCGATAACTCGTTAATTGGTTTAATATCTGGCATGGAAGTTGATTCTCCGCATGTGATCGATCAAATCACTGACCCTTTTCGGTCATTTTCGTGTTCACGGAAAACTACGAACAGACAAGTTTTTGTCGTATATACGTGCGAAGTAACTCGAATAGTCCATTCGTTACATTCCGTTGATGTACGCTACCGAATAGAGTCATTCGTTCAATTTTTATTTTAGTCCAATTTTCCTATTTCTGGTTAGTTCGATCTTAATAGTACCGACAGCTATCACATATGAAACTGGAGAACAAGGCTGGGTCATTTTCAATTTTAATATTTACAGACAGTTGAAAAGCCATTTCCGTAAATTAAGAAGATGATTGTACAAAAAATACGTTTGGACCCCCTTTTATTAAATACGAATAATCTAAGTCTTTCGTGTATTAGTCAATTAAAATATTCACAATTCTAAAAGGTTCTATCCTTTAATTTATAGTTCTTGATACATAAACTAATTCGTGTAAAAATTAATTTGCCGTAAGACAGATAGCGTCAAGCTCATTTTGTCGGTTTGTTTTAATTTTTGCTGTAGCTTGTTATATTAATACAAGTATTCCACAATAAACACTTTTTAAAAAAATATATGTTTACGACCATATTATCCCTATTTTAGCTGTCCAGTTTCAATAATGTAATCAATGACATTTATGACATATACATAAATTTAGAATACTTCTCGATAAACTTTGCACATTTCAACAGTAAAAAAATCTATGTCTAGATTTGTCTACATTTTTTTGTTTTAAAAACATCATGTGAAACCTGATCGATTCATCGGTATTTAACTGTTTTAATCGGGATCCGCTTTTAACCGGAAAATACTTTTAGAACAGTTTAAAACAAACGGTAAAAAGCAAAAGTATGCTAAATTAAAACAATTTTCCTTGCTAAATGTTGTAGGTTGAACAATTCTCGTTCGTTTTTCAAGTTTTTTTTACATCATACGACTTCTTTCTGAAGGTAGAGGTTTTATATGATACAGCGCCACCTTCTTATTTATAAACCTCGGATTTCACACAGGTGCTTTATAATTACCGGACTCGATAAAATCACGTGACTGATAAGAAATTCCAGATGCCATTTTAAAACCGCGGTATCACAGATAGTAACCAAAGGGGTCTTGCCGCTGAGACTATAATTGGATAAAATCATATGACTTTAGTACAGAGCTCTGCATGCTGTTAATACATGATAATTAGTCGTTGTTATTCCTTTTAAATATTACTTCCATGGTACAAGTAACCTTGATGCACATTTGTTAAGATGCATATAAACTGTACATTTGCAAATATGAAAACTGTACATCTGTTGAAAAACTGTCTGTGTTTCTGTTAAGAGGTTTATAATATGTACATCTTTTAAGATCCCTAATTAGTAACTGTACATTTGTTAAGATATGTACTAACTGTGTATATACATCTTTAGAGATATACAGTTTATGTACATTTGCACGGATGTGCAGTTTATAGGCATTTCAACAGATGTGCATTCTATATACAGCTTTATGGATAAACATTTTATATGCATCTCACTAAATGTACATATATAAATGTGATATATATATATATATAGCGTTTGCTACAGAGGACTTAATTTTTCCCATGATGGCTGTAATGCACACATATGTACAGAATTGACTTGTAGCTGACAAACCTTATGAATGAAGTTTTGACGATGAATACATGATTCACAACGTGTATACTCAATTTAATTGCATACCAAATCATCCAGCTAGATGATCATCTATGCCAGCGGATTTATATACCCTTTTCACATTAAATAAAATGAAATTGTACGCATTGACTTTCCAAAATACCTTTAAATAGAATATATTAACTCTAAAATAATATACACAATCAGATACTGTCAAAATGTTCATGTAAGCTTGTTTACATTTTATAGTACAACAAATTTACAAGACCATGTAATGAAATTGATACACCATAGAATCATTTCAACAATTCGTTTCCTGTCAGCTATGTTGATACCAAATCGTGAAAATTCAAAATATATAAAGAGCAAACATAAAAAGGACACCAAATGTATCTGTCTTTACTAAACAACGTGGACTTTCATTATAAAAACGAATTAACAGTAGGCAGCTACTCAAAAGGAATTATACCAATAGATAAACACAATTATGAAGTGTCTATTCAATATATGTTCATCTCTTAATCTCCCAGAGTCTGGACAAATGTTGAATAAATTGTATATAGACTACACATATGGTCTCTCAGGTAGAGAGTTGATTCATTGGCAATCATACCACATCCTCTTCTTTTATACAAGGCACTAGTCACCAAGTTTTACAAATATACTTACAGAGTTAAACTAAATACAATCACTGACGAAGTTCCTAACATACATATGTGGCGGTGTCACAATAGACTACGTGTTCGGGAACTATCCAAGGGGTAACTAGGGTATATGATAATGGTCATCTCTTCGTCTCCAAGTACGACAGGCAGTAAAACCTTGACTAATCGGGATGTAAATGAAGAATATTCAGTCTGAATGGGGACGTTAAATCCGATGTCTCGTGAAGAGGGAGATAGAGGGCAACGCCCTCGGTCTCTCGTTTATTCTCTCAACATATTTCTCTACCTCTCGTGCACTCACTTACGTTTAATTACTTACTCACTGCTTCATCCAATAACCCTATTAGTTCAATCGCTCTCATGTTTTCACTCGTTCACATTGAATCATTCTCTAAATATATCTATCTGTCTCTCGTTCACCATCTCTTCCTCTCATTGCCTTTTGTTAGCGCAATCTCTCTTTCACTCAAACTGTCTTATTCGCTCGCTCTCAATTTTTCGTTCACTCACTTTCACTTACTATTTCTTATTCCCCCACTCTCTCTTATTCACTCGCTCGTTCACTTTCTGTCATCTTCAGTCACACTCTTTTATTCACTCACTGATTGATACTCTCTTATTCGCTCGCTCGCATTCTCTTTCACTCAGTCTTTCGTTCGATCATATTGTCTTATTCACTTACTCTCTCGTTCACTCACTGACACACACACTCTTATTCACTAAACCTTTCTCGTTCACTTGTTCGGGAACTCTTTTCTTTTCTCACAAGCTGACATTCTGTTTCTCCCATGTTCACTTACTCAGTCACACTCATACTCGTTCAATCAAAGTGTCACCATCATTCCTTCGTTCACTCACTCAATTTGACATATCGCGTTCACACGATGCGTCTGTCGCGCTCATCCACTTATTTAATATCTTTCTCTCTCATTTACTCACTTTTATCATACACTTACTTCCTTTCATATTTCCAAGTGAATCCATAAATTACTTTACAAGGTATTCAAAGAGAATTCTAATGGCTATGACATTATATTTGTTCTACTCCTTCAGCGATGTGAATGCCAGAGTCCATCAGTGTCTACCATTCAGTGATCATTTCAAAGTACAAAAGCATCTTAAAAATTTGACACAGCACGTTTCTTGCATAACAGTATAGAGAAAAGAAAATTCAAGACATTTAGTGACAAAAATTAGTGGGTACCTTTTTATCATATCTATGCTGTTACCAATAAATCTATTGATTATAACAATATTAGACTTGTAAAAGGTGCAATTACGTGTTGGAAACCAAACTCACAGCAGAAAAACATTATCACTGCATCAAAGGGGGTAGTTATTTTACAACAACTTTCATAAATGAAGAAATTTGTCTATCCTGTTATGTCTATCCTGTTTCTATGGTTACGATAACAGGATAGACAATATTTGACTAAAACGTCTTTAAAAAATATATAATTATATATTATTTTACACATAACGGAACTTATTTGAAGGTGACAACGTCTTAATCTTTGCAATTAAGCATAAACAAAATGTAATACTGCTATCGATAACAGGATAGACAAAAAAGGTAACAGGATAGAACATAATACGGTGATATATCGTTAACGTACGTTACTTACGTTGCTGATGGTTATTTTATAACCTTTGAAAACCACTTTTTAGAGGTATTTTCCAGTACATCCTGGAAAATTGACAAATAATCTATGATTACACAGAATGAAAATATATAGAAGTGTTTACTCTTGAACACCATCTTATTGGAAATGAAAAACAAGCTTAATATTTAACTGAAATCTTTCCTAAATAACCCAAAATTTCTTTTGAACGTGGTAACAGGAGAGACAAAATATTGCACCGCCTATCAAAAAATGTTTCAATATATTCTTGTATGACATTATCAAGATTTCATATTTCAATATGTTGCTCCATAAGAATTGTTTATTTTGATTTGCTTATGATAAGGGTGGTTTAAATTTGTAACTTTTATTCAATTTTGCAATTTCAAGATTCGACATTTTTTGAAAATGACCCATATACATATAAAACGGGTATTTACACTGGTTAGAAGTATCAAATCGTTAAAGGTATTATAAGAATCAAACGCATTTCACTTGAGTTTATTGATGCTTGAATTCGTTTGTGGGTGAATGTACTCCGGCGATTCTTTTTTTGTACTTTGATCCTTAAATAACTAAATGTTCAATTATAGTTATGTGAATTCGCTGGTGTCACTCTAAAATTCATGTATGAAAATAAATAATTTAATAAATATAACAATTATGTACAAGGAATCATGGTTATATAACGATCAACAAATAAATTCAGACCACATCATTACACAATGACTCGAAGATAAAATTTTATAATTTGTTTTCTGTAAATTGAGAATAAATGAAAACTGTGTATAATGTATGAGACATTCAAAATAAACTATATTGTATAAAACTACCACTGAAATTGATCACTGGATTAACCTGGAAGTAAGCCGAATATATATATATGAAACAGTTTCCGTAATCCGATTAACAAAATGTTTAATGTATATCATAGCCTTCAATCTGACTCACAGTTTTGCTGCAACAAAAAGCAGAATTGAACATCTGCCGAGAACTGACGGAACATAAACCTGTTCATTTTATCGTTGTAATGATTTGACAATGTTGTTCTATGTCATTTAGGGACCAGATCATAAATTTATATAGTATATCTATACTGCTTATAACTAAAACAAAAGAACTCGGATGTTGTAGAAATGTGCCCTTTATCAGTTACAAAGGGATTATGGAGTAATCGTTTAAAGGAAGTTACATCACAAACAGTTTACCCATATAAAGTACTTTTCAGACTAGAACTATCAACTAAATGATTGACTTGTGGCTCCGTTCTGAATGAAAAAAAAATCAAATGTTAGAAATGATTTGTAGAATGACTAACGGTCTCAGACCTGCACAATTATCACGACGGAAAAACATTATTATGGTCAATAATCAGAGAGCCAAACAATTTTTCTTGGTGTCTTTCCCTATAATACATCTATGTTGTATAGTTTTGTCCAGAAAAAATCTGAACTATTTTCAGAAATGTTTCGTGATGTCAATGTCATACGACTATTTATGGAAAACAAAGCAAATGAATTTTTTAACGTTGTAATACTTTCTGTATCCATATTGCTGTGAATTCTTTCAATTTTTGCTTCTATTTTGTTACCCGAGTTGAAAAAATCGTGATCTGAATTGAAACAAAATATAACCCAATTCGATCTTATCAACTATTAAAGTTGACCAGCGCACCCAAATTTTTCAGTATCAGATGACTTATATTCCTTCATCTCAATCAAAATGCATTTATTTTTAAGAACTTTTCGTCACAATTGTTATCTCCCTAAACTTCAGTTTACATAACATGCCATACGTATGTATGATTGTGAGAAAACGCTCCCTTCTTCATCCACCAGTTGATTTCTATTGCTCTTTATCCGGGAAGAAGGAACTTTTGTTATGTGAATTTAGGTTTAACTTTTTTGTTATAAGAGTGATTCAGAGTTTTCTCATCACTGAAGACATTAAAATTACTTTAGTTGTAAAATTGCTTACATCAAAACATTACTCATTTCTTACATACAAAATACTTTTTTCGTTTAATACAATACTCTAGATATGTAGTTTTTCCTGTAAACTTGAATTAAATCAATTATATTATAATTTTCCAAGGTCATGTAGCGTCAGTGTACCATAAATCCTGTGAATGAAATTTGTCAACTCAATGAACAAGAAACGCTAAACAGATCATACAGTTAAATGATCATCAATTGGTTATTGAGGTTTCTCATCAAAAAGTTATATGAATTACATGCAGATAATTATGTAAACAAATTTCATCGATTATTACAACAGTGAAAACTAAATGATTTAAAGTAAAGCAGTCGTTTGAATGCTGTCAAAATGAAAATCACGGAGAAAGCATTTGACAAATTTTTTAATCCTTTAAAACGAAAGCCCAAAATAAAAACGAGAGATTATTATTTATCGTATTCTCCGATGAAAAAGTAAAATTGTAGGCTAAGGTTCCTGGGTTGTTGAAAACAATGTTCTTATATCTTACTTGGTTTAACACTTCAAGTCGATCAGAAGTTACGACGTATTTATACATTCATCACAATACCAAACGAACGCCAAACGCCAAATAAGCACTGGTTCTATTGTTGTGCACAGAAAAACTCAGGATGGTGAATACTTTGGCTGTTCGGCATGTATAGATACATTGGGACATTTCAAGTCTGATTTAGAATGTATTGATAAGAGCACCACGCTTTGAGTATGTGAAAGACTATTCCAGCTTCTTCGTCTTATTATTAGCTAGAAAATATCAGATGACATCGTCGAGATAGAGGAGGCTGTATAAAAAGACTGAGATGATATTTTGTGACTTGAATATAGTCTTTAGTCTTGTATTAGTTATGCTACATACATTTTTTGCACATTATTTTCAAAATAAGCAGTATATAATTGTTACTCATCGGAACATCAATCGATTGTCCACTGAACTACACATTTCATACTTAATTGTAATCCTAGTATCTATGATGAGTTGCTCTACTTATTCGGATAATGTTTCATTATATGATAATAAACGCAAATTAAATTGTCTTTCGATATCACTATGAATGTTATTGTTTTAATGTGAATGTACTCTGTTATAGCAATATTTAACTTACATCGATATATATAGCGCTTCCTACAGGGGATTTATTGTTCCCATGGTGGCTATAACCTACTTGTACATATATGTACGGAATTCACTTGCAGCTGACAAACCTTATGAATGAAATTTTGCCGATGAACAACAGATTCATAACCATAACGTTTATACTAAATTTAATTGCACAACAAATCTTGCAGTTAGATGATCATTTATGCCTGAGTATTTATATACCTGTTTAACGTTAAATAAAATGGAATTGTACGCATTCACTTTCAAATATACTGGTGACACAGAGATATGTCTCGCCTATTGGCATATAATTCAGAAAAAGACAATCTGATGGACAGCAAAATGGTTTATTCATTCAGTCGCTGTACCATTATCTAGTTGGAAGTGCCTCAAAAAAGTCATCCAACTGATATGTTCTGATAGTAATGCAACTTTATACAAAGTATCATTGATCTATCAAAAGTAGTTCTTACCAAACTGACTTAAGCAGAAAACTTAACTTTGAAAATTGATAATTAATTTAAACTCACTGGACCATTACTTAGGGGCAGGGCTTCAAAATAGTTGTCAAACTTATATGAACTGATAGTAATGCAACTTCATACAAAATATCATTGATCTATCACAAGTAGATCCTGTCAAACTAACGTTTGCAGAAAACTTAAAATTGAAACTTGCTAATTAATTCAAAGTCACTGGACCATGAACTAGGATGCAGGGCCTCAAAATAATCTTCAAACTGATATGTACAGATAATAATGTGACTGCATTCAAAATATCATTGATCTATCACAAGTAGATCCTATCAAACTAACTCAAGCAGAAAACTTAGCATTGGAAATTGTTAATTAATTCAAAGTCACTGGACCATGACCTAGGGGGCAGGTCCTCGAAATAGTCATTAAACTGATATGTAACATTATTTCCCACTCATTCACATTTGCTCACAACCCCTCTCATTCACTTGCTCAAGCACAAACACTCATAATTTCTCGCTCTCTCGTTCACTTTCCAATACACACGCTCTCGGTCACTCACAAACACACACTCTCTTCTCCGCTCGCGCACTATTCAGTTCACTCACTCACTCACTGTTTTTATTCGCCCAATACCTGTCGTTTACTCACACACACTGTGTTATTCGCTCACTAGCTGTTAAGATAGTTTAAACCAGTTCACGTATAATCAGTGAAGCGTTAGAATATAAACATAACCGTAGGAGCCAATACCAAAGGGATGTGACTAATGTTTTGACCTCCCTCAAAACGAAGTACGTTCATTTTTTATCTTCTGATAAATTTTTTTTAAAATCCCTATAAGCATGATAAGTATTGAACAACATTGCAAAAAGTAGCAGTAACTCGTTCCTAAAGAAAACAGCAGCAAACACAACACACAAAACAATTAAAAAAACGTAAACAAAAACTATATAAAGCTCTTCTTGTTTCAGTCACAAAATGTGGGATAATATTGGTATTCATTTCCCCAATTTCAGAAGACCGTCTCAGACACCAATCGATCATCATCTCATAAACCATGTAACACACAGCTGCATAAGTACAAGTCATCTTGATGTACATCTGTTAAGAAGTATATAGATTGTCCATTTATAAATATGTAAACTGTATATCTGTTGAGCTACGTATAAACTGACTGTGTGTCTGTTAAAATGTTTATAATATGTACATCTTTAAAGATGCTTAATTAATAGCTGTACATTTGTTAAGACGTACATACATCTTAAAAGATATACAGTTTATGTACATTTGCACGGATGTGCAATTTATAGGCATTTCAACAGATGTACATTTTATATACAGCTTTATGGATAAACAGTTTATATGCATCTTACCAAATGTACATCAATATTGTGTAAAAGAGGAGCGAAAGATACCAGAGGGACAGTCAAACTCATAGATCGAAAATAAACTGACAACGCCATGGCTAAAAAATAAAAGACAAACAAGACAAATAATAGTACACAAGACACAACATAGAAAACCAAAGACTAAGCAACACGAACCCCACCAAAAACTGGGGGTGATCTCAGGTGCTCCGGAAGGGTAAGCAGATCCTGCTCCACATGTGGCACCCGTCGTGTTGCACATGTTATTACAAATCCGGTAGGTCACATTCGTGGTGAAAAAGGAAGTGGATTGTAATTACGACATAAGGAACAAATCCGATATCATCTGTGAAACGGTTATTCGATAACGGACAACCAACTCGTGATGGCGTCCGTAAAATTTACGAAGGGATGATTTCAACTTCACCATTTGGAACTCTTGGTTTAATAGCTTTCTTGTGAGCAGCAACCCTCTAACAAGGAAATCATGATAGGGAATACAAGCCCGAGAATATCGTATCAATTGGGAGATATATACTCCGTATGCAGGCGCTGCTGAAATGTTGCTACATAGAAATGGAAAGTTCACAATTGGGAAGCTGAAATCATCTCTTTTGTCGTAAGGTTTTGTTTTCAACCGACCCTCATTGTCAATTTCTAGATGTAAGTCAAGATATGAGGCAGACTTAACTGTATCTGTAGTATCCTTTATCTCTAGTTCGATGGGATAGATGCGTTCAACATAGTCACCAAATTTTGAATTATTTAGTGAAAGAACATCATCTATATAGCGGAAAGTAAAGTTAAAGGATATTGTTATCTTCTTATCTTTCTTCCTAAGAAGTTCCTGTATGAAGTCAGCCTCATAATAATAAAGAAACAAGTCGGCAAGAAGAGGGGCACAATTGGTTCCCATTGGAATGCCGACAGTCTGTTGAAAAACACGTCCTCCAAACGTAACAAATATGTTGTCAATCAAGAAATCAAGCATCTTGATAATGTCAGTTTCAGAGAATTTTTTGTTTGAATCAGAGTGATTCTTTACAAAGTAGGATTTATCCCTCCCCAAGACAAGATACTTGTACCTACGTTCGCCATTCTTTTTTATAAAACAAAGCAATACTAACTCTTTCAATTTGTCTTTTAGTTTGGAATGGGGAATACTGGTGTAAAGTGTAGAAAAGTCAAATGTTTTAATACTATCGCAAGATGAGAGAGTCTTAGATTGTATGTACTCTAAAATATCTTTGGAATATTTGTGTATCCACATCTGATTCACGCCACCTCTAGAATAGGCAGTTTCACAATAACTTTGAAGCCCGGCTTTGATTGCTGATAAAATAGATGTTAATAATTTAGAAAGAGGTTTAGAGGAGCACTTGGAAGACCCAGCAATATACCGTTGTTTGTAAGGACACTTATGTAGTTTAGGTATCCAATACAGTGATGGAAAATCCAGTTCTTCATCTTTGGTTGAAATTCCAAAGGGACCTATGATTATCCAGGATTTCCTCTTTGGTAAGTGTCGTGAGGGAATACGTTGAGTTTCCAAGTGAATTGTCAATACCTAATTCATTTATCAAGCAGTTTATGTAATGAGATTTACACACAAAAACGATGTTGTTTGGGGCTTTATCTGCGGGGACAACAACATATTTGTCATGGAGGAAGGGCACGTTTTTTGCAACATTTGGGTCTTTAAAGATTGACGTAGCATGGGTATTGATAGACCCATTTAGTTTCTTAATTCTGATTTGTATCAACGACCTCACAGCCTTAATCTATTCGGAAAGAGTATCTACGTCTTCTTTCTCTCGTTTAGCCCATTGCTTTGCAGAATTACCTATCGTATTGACGACCCTTATGAGATAATGAATGGCACAATTAGGAATACTTCACTCCGGTTGTGATATCTGTGGCAGGTTATTTTTAAATATGTGTTCATCAGACTTCTTTCGTAAACAATAGTAAAAAATACTTGAATTAGCTCTCGTCGCAATATAGCCATTTTGTTTGGAGGCGATGTAAAGCTAACACCAATCAATCAATCGTAACCAATATATAACAAACTAGAATTCACGATACACATACAAACGGCTATTTACACTGTTTAAAAGTATTAAACAGGTAAAGAATTACAAGGATTAAACGCATTTAACCAGAGTTTATTGATGTTTTTATTCGTGTGTGGGTAAATTGGTCAAGTTTACACATTAATAAACTCTGGAGATTCACTTTTGTTCGTTGAACCTAAAATAATTAATGTTCAATTGTAGTTGTGTGAAATCATTAGTGTCACTCTTAAATTTGTAAACAACAATTCATGTATAAAAATAAATAATTTAATAAATATAACAATTATATACAAGGAATCATGGTTATATAACAATCAACAAATAAAATCTCCGCATTACACAATGACTCGAAGACAAAATTTATAATTTGTTTTTTTTCTGTAAACTGCCGAATAAATGAATACTTCGTAGAATGTATGAGACATTCACTATCAATTCAATTATTTTATAAAACTACCATTGATAATTGATCACTGGATTTACATGGAAGTTAGCCGAATATATATATATATATATGAAAAAGATCTGTTGTCCGATTAACAAAATGTTTTAATGTTTAACATAGCTTTCCATTTCACTCGCAGTTAAGGAGAAGTAAAACACCTGCCAATAACTGACGGAACATAAACCCGTTCAACCTATCGTGGTAATAAGTTATTAAACGTACAATGTTGTTCTATGTAATTTACAACCAGATCATGAATTTTCAATAGTATATTTATACTGCTTATAAAGAAAACAAGAGAACTTGGATGTTGTAGAAATGTGCCCTTTATCAGTTACATAAGGGTTTATATTGGTAAAATTTGTAGAAAGACTATCGGTTTCTGACCTGTACTTTATCACGACTGAAAAAAACAAGTATTGGTCAATAATCACTGAGAGTAAAATAGACCTAAACCATTTTTCTTAGTGTCTCTCCCTATAATACATCGATGTTGTATAGTTTTGTCCAGAAAAAAATCTGAACTATTTTTAGAAATATTTCGTGATTTCAATGTCAATGTCATACGATTATTTATGGAAAACAAAGCAAAAGCATTTTTTGACGTTATAATACTTTCTGTATCCATATTGCTGTGAATTCTTTCAATTGTTGCTGCTATTGTGTTCCCAGAATTTAAAAAATCGTAATCTGAAATAAAAAGAATATATCTATAACCCAATGCCTTAAAACAATGTTATCAAATATCAAAGTTGACCAGCACACCCGAACCTCATTTTAATTTATATACTTAAATCCAGTAAAAGGTTACTTCTCAAACCAAGTGCATTTCTTTATAAGAATAAGAGCCAGTAGTCAGAATTGTTTTAATAAATGTTTTACCTTCCGGAGCGCTTGATGTTACCCACGAATTTTGGTGGATTTCGATTCGTGTTTTCCTTCGTTTTCTATTTTTTAAACTGTTCCTTTTTCTTTTTGCCACTGGGTTGTCTGTTCTTCTATGATTAGTGATTTTTAATGAACGTATCATTTTTTGTCTTTTCATAAATAAAAACTATTTATTAAGAGTTTTGAATAAAATCAAGAAGACTAACAATTTCTTGTTGAATGATGTCAGTGAGCTTTTAATTGATTCATATTAATCATAGTGAGAAATTTGAAATTGATGAAAGCATGAACGTCGATTAGAGAATTATCACCCTAAAGAATGTGTACATATTGGCCTTTTGTGTGGTTTCAATAGACAGGTGATCGAATGCAAAACCACTATATAATATGGCTAGTGAATCCAACTGTAAGCTAAAGTTCCAGACCGTTGTCCCGGGAACAGGAACCACTATTTCAGTTTATTTAAGAACTGTTGTCGTCTTATGTAATGTCAATTTGTTGACGTTGAGAGTTCTATATTTGCAATCTAGGGTTGTCTCGTAAAAAAAATCATATTAATCATAGTGAGAAATTTGAAATTGATGAAAGCATGAACGTCGATTAGAGAATTATCACCCTAAAGAATGTGTACATATTGGCCTTTTGTGTGGTTTCAATAGACAGGTGATCGAATGCAAAACCACTATATAATATGGCTAGTGAATCCAACTGTAAGCTAAAGTTCCAGACCGTTGTCCCGGGAACAGGAACCACTATTTCAGTTTATTTAAGAACTGTTGTCGTCTTATGTAATGTCAATTTGTTGACGTTGAGAGTTCTATATTTGCAATCTAGGGTTGTCTCTTAAAAAAAATCACAAACCTTTTAATGTTCCACCAATGATCGTTGTTTTGTCAAGTGTGTGTGAACATTTTGTCAAATCTACCACCATCTTGGCGTCTCGTCCTTTCTTTAGAGCTGCTCGGAGTGCGCCGAAAGATTTTACTGATTTAACGAGTTTGAATGGATCAGAAGTAAATTTTACATGACCGTCTCTGCAAAAAATAATGAAATATTGTTAAACATTCAATCCTTGAAATATACTGTGTATTAAATGTTACGATATGATCGATTGATTGTTGGTGGTTAACGCCACTTTAAGCACTACTGACTATCTATCCGGAGAGAACCGCCAGATCGGAGTCTAACGCACCTGCAAAGTGTGGGGTTCGAACTCACAACCTCAGTATTGACAGGCTGGCGGTTGTTTAGATAAACTACTTAGACCTATCGGCCACCGAGGCCCCCATTACGATATGATTTCTTACTATGTTTTGGACATTTTAACATGCAGGTAACTTAGTTCCAGATCTATACTTCATTCTACGTACGATACTTAGTAAAAAGTAACTATTGTAAGGACTGACATGTTGAATAAATTAAATTTGTATTTGTTTTGGACATCACCATGCACTAGTAACACTGGTGAGTAGTGAATCGGGAACTGCATACCCCTGGAATACACAGGTTCAAATAGGTTTCGTTCTGTCAAGTCTTTCTTTGTAGTATGCTATGGACCTTTTTGGTCAATTGTTGTCTGTCCTATTATAAGATTTTAATTAGCCCCTACGTATCTTCTTACTTTTTTTAAACCTCAATTCCGTAAACGTAGTTCTATAACGTTGTTTTGTTGTGTGAGGGGGGGGGGTGTAAACAATGGTCTAAAACTCGAAATGACATAGATTGTGAATGTTTTATAAACTAGAAAAATACTTGTTGCGTCAAATCATTTATGGTTGTTGAAACTATCCATGATATAATAATCGGCTACAACAATTCCATCTCTGTACAGTTTTACTTCTCGTAGAATATATTTTATATCGGAAATACTATACTAAATAATGTATAAATAATTACTTCGTCTGTGAGTTGTATATTCGACAAACAGCCATTGCTTGTTGAGTAACGTGGTTGCTGAAACTATCCATGATATAATAATCGACTACAACAGTTCCATCTCTGTACACTTTTACCTCTCGTAGAATATCTTTTATATCTGAAATTCGTAAAAATGGTGATTTGAAAATCGGCAGCACATACAAAGAATACTGGCAACAAAACTTATCATGTAGAATATAAAAACTTTTACAATGCTTGACCGTGTATCAATATAAAAAAAAAACGTGCATATTTGAGATTAATTCTTTAAAATCTCCTACAATACAACGTGTTTCGGTATACATGGGCCACTACGACATGGCATATATTGTAAGTAATTAAATCGGTTACAAATGAAAACTTTTCACGTTATCATCATTACTATAGTTAGATCTCCTAAGGGTACCGGGATAAAAAATTCAACCCAATTTACCCGTCTCTGAGTACAACTCCCCCTAGTGTAGTCGATCTGGTTATGTGGGATGTATAAATACCCAGCCAAGTTTTTTTTCTCGTGGTGGTTATACAATGTATATACGGCGCTCTCGCCCTCTGTGCGTTCAAAAAACCTTGCAGTGACCTGTTGCAAGCCAAAATTTCCTCCCTATCTAACCTCATTTTTAAATGGCGTCAAAATTGCCAGCCCTTTCCCTCTGTCAACCAATTTACTGAGCTAATGTTCTGTTTGTATTTGTTTAAATTTGTTCCTTCCTCAATGTGCATGAAATATTTGCAACTTGACGTTGATCAAGCAATAACCAATTAGTTTGATCATTTGAACTGTTAGTTCTTACTAAAATAAATATATGAACTTACCACTTTCATGTAGAACTTTTTTCATAGCAGAGAATTTTAACAGGTCACCATGAAATTTCCTCTTGTCTAATGAAATCTCAAAATTGTCTATATGCATGCCAAAATGAAACCTGTTTGGAATAGGGTAACCCGATTTGGAACACGTTGTTGCGTCAACAACCACATAAACTGATCTTCCGGATGTCAGCTTGTCTGTTATATCGTCAAAGGTTTCTAGATTCCATATTTTTGCATGCTGATTGGCTGAAATACCATCAGAAAATGGAAGCTGATTTCCGTAATGTCCATGACCATGACCTTGACGCCGAAGTACATTGTTCGATGATTGAGGTACTTTGCTGTTACTTGACTTGATATTGTGAGGTCTGTAACTAAAACGAAACAAAAATATTCTTTAAAATAATTTCGGTTTAATATATATACATCAATATAGTTCTTAAATCAGTGAAACCAAAAATACAAAAATAAAAATGTGTTTCAATGTACAACCCCAACATGTGGTATAATTAAATTGCATGTATGCTTCATGAGAATCCGTGCCTTTGATTCGCTGAAAGCATTCGCGAGGTATTTACAAATCAAATTGTACAGTGTTTTCTCAACATTCATGACTGTACGTGCTTCCCGTGAAAAAAGTAAAATAACAAAAATGACGAACTTCAAGGAAAATTTAAAACGGAAAGTCTTTTATTAAATGGCAAAATCAAAAGCTCAAACACATCAAACGAATGGAAAACAACTGTCATATTCCTGAATTGGTACAGGCAATTCCTTATGTAGAAAATGGTGGATTAAACCTGGTTTTATAGCTAGCTAAACCTCTCACTTGTATGACAGTCGCATAGAATTCCATTATATTGACAACAATGTGTGATCAAAAGAAACAGACATAATAGGTAAAAATGTCAAACATTGGGGTACAGCAGTCATATAATCTTAATCACTATAAAAAAAAACAAAAAAAAAACTTTTTCAACAAAGAAAAAAAAATGGCATATAGACACTCTATAGAAAAAGTACATAAGCAAAAATAGAAGATAAGAATATAAAAATGACCATAGCACAATAACACAATGGCGAGACGTATAAATACTGAGCCACGTCAAAAGTATATTACCAAATATTGATTAAACAGTAAAGGTTACAAATATACAAAGACAAATACAAAGAAACAACGTCTGATAAGGTCACTAAAATTTAATGCATAGGCAAGCAAACACAAATCTTGATATAACTTGTAATTTTACAATTGTAGCATTTAAGATATAATTATTAGAAATGAATGCTTCTTTTTCTTAATATGTGGCTGTCAAAGCTATGATCGTGCGCACATTTTTAGTATGCTTCATACAATATGTGCTTCAGTCAACGCTTTTACACCCCAATAAAATTACAAAAAGAAGAATTCAATACTTAAATGTGTGCTCTTTTGTAACGGTCGAAATACTTTTGATGATTCCACTTATCCATTTTATGAATTATACATTTTAAGCTTGATGTATAACATTGGGTGCAAATAAAGGTTAAAAACTTGTTATGACAATCTTTTAACTCTTCAGCTTGTTGTTTTTTTAAAACTCGACTTGTCATTCATTTAAATTAGGGTTTTTTTATCTATTGTTTGCAAAGAGTTTATCATAAATGTTTTTGTAGAGAAGTCAATATTCCTCGGTAACTGTTCTTTTTTTTTTCTTAACGTGACGCTGTGTGGGTAAAGTTGACATTGCTAAATGAAGCACGAGTATTTAATCAATTATGAATAGTAATCTGCTTTCATCATAAATTTGACTATCAAGAAAATCTTTTTCGAATGACTTTTTACCCCGCTAATTGATTAGACACAAGGAAAAATTTGAGGACATTTCCTGTCAGCGTGTTTGACTTTAAATTTGTCCAATGTATTTACTGTTGACATTTCTGTTAGTATTTTATCATATTCCATCTACTCTTTCTGTATTGCCTAATTTGGAATCAGTAATTACACTTCCGTCCTCGTGTAAAATTATGCGACACAGTACCGGTGTTCTAATTTAAATTTAGATCATTCAGAACATATTTGGTTTAAGTTAAAGAGTACAAATTTTAAAGTAAATAAATTTGTCATAGTTTATTTAGCAGAACTTACATTTCCATCGACCAACATGACCAATTAAACTTACTTTGTATTTTTTATTTTCTGCACTTTCTTCATGATGTATGGGCCTTCTGTTGCCAGGGATACAGAACCATCACTAACTTTGAACCAACCCTCTTGCCATTGAAGGGATCTTGTGTCAAGAGTTGCAGATGTTTCAATTCGTAACTAAAATACAAAAATAAGATGACTGACAAATGTTGTCTCGTATTTTTAAAGCTGCAATTAAGAGGTATATTGCAAGTGCATTTGTACGTGACGCTTTGATGATGATGATGATGATGATGATGATGATGATGATGATGATGATGATGATGATGATGATGATGATGATGATGATGAAAAAAATACCTTAGCGACACTATTTATGTCTGTATTTGATTAAAAGTATCATGTTCGCCCCAAGGATGACTTTGGTAAAGTAATTTGGTTTTCTTTACTTCGAACCTTACCATATGAGCGTCCGTTTTATAAATACGTAGCCACATTCGGTTGCAATGGGACGTTAAATCCGATACCAAGTGTTGCGAAAGTGTCATGATTTGGTTGATTGTTGCCTCTTTAATGTCAAGACTCGTGTCCTTGTGTAGCAACTTTTGTGCTAAAAAGGGAATACTTAAACTGTTCTATTATTTTTTCCACTATATCTCTACACATGAAGTGAAAAAAGCATAAGTTTGTATGTTTGTATGCTTGATTATTGCTTGATTAACGTCAAGTGACAAATATTTCATGCATTTTGAGGACGAGATCATCAATGAATTAGTTTTGCAAAGTTTGTTGACATCGCATTCTACACTCGGCATCAGAGTTAACGTCCCCATCCGACCAGACGTGGCTAAGTATTTATACATCCCAATATTCACACGAACTACCATGGGTTTTTATGTAGCTTGGTAAAAGTACAAGTGAACACATTTCTATTCCCCAGTCAAACCTTGGGTTACAAATTGTTTTTATGGTTGTGGATGTGAACATAAAGGAGATGTAGGAAATTCGTCAATGAGACAGAAATCCAACGACACAATATTAAAAGCTTATAATCGCACCTATTCCAGAAGTAGACTGCCAATTGATCAATTATTTGGAATAAAATCTGCGTTGAAGACCTGACACCAATACCACATTTCCTACACACACAAAAAAAACATTAAAATAACTAAAAACAACCACCTCAAGGCATCCGATACGAAAAAGGAACATCAACATGTTGGGTTAGGGGGAGGGGGGATTAAGTTCTAATTTCCTCAGCAACCCGTTATGTATTTATCAGGGGAATACCGAAAGTTACAAATAAAATTAAATTATAACTCTTTAATACCGAGATAATACCGAGATAAAAGATAATAAAACACCTGCACAAATAAAACAGTATTGAATAATACCATAACGAGGAATGCTGTAAAGTAACTGAAAGCAGGGTCAAAGTACTTAACCTGCTTATATATAGAAATCATGCCTTCCTACACTTCTGTCATTTTATCAAGATAAATGCTATTACAATCTTATCTTGTGCATACATGTATAGTATATCTATTTTGATCATGAAAGGGGTTTTTACTAAGATAATTAAAGAGAAATAAAAATACATTGCGCAGATGTATATTAGACAATATTCAAAATAAATATAGCAAAACAAACTAAAACACCTTTCATCTGGAAGATCCGCATTGAAGTTACTTATTTTTTGAAGTTGCTTATTATTAGATTTATTGTTCAGTTTGTTGTGGTCCAGAATAAGCACGAAATAATGGCCACTGAAATTCACACAAATAAAAAAAAACCAAGCATACCCATGAAGCATGTTTTAAAGTACGAGTTCAAGAAATGCGCTGATCATTTGCAAATTCTGCAGGTCATCAGGATATATTAGTTTCTGCAATTTTTGTCAGTTGCTAAATAAATCATCGAAGTCAGTGATTCAGTTGATCGGTTACTCCAGTTTCCAACCCTTACCAATGTATGAACTGTACGGATTAATAGCTAATACAATGCAGGGTCGATCTAAACAATCAAATGAAGAGATTTAGTCTAGATTCAGGACGATTATGATTTTCATATGGTATGTTTGTTATCTACCATTCAAGACTGTATGTTGACCTCTCAGCCAATACCTTTTTTTGACTCTGTCGTGGGTTGCTTTCTCCTTTAATACAGCAAATCTCCATTTATTCAAACAACGAATCGATTTTTACTTATGAACCAACAACTGTAAGGCTTATAATTTTATTTGAGTTTTTCCTTGATTTAGTAGATTTGTAGCCGCTTTCAATAATTTGCGTTACGATATTATCCAGTTGGCGGAGCAGAGTCTTGCTGAGACAAGAGTTCAATTTAGAGTGGTGCATCTGTAATTTTGGAAGGGAGATCGTGCTCTAAATTGAAAACCCAAGGTTAAACGATATCAACGAAATATATAGCCAGGGTTTGATGCTGGATATCGTTATTATGGTATAAAGCCTCCTGAAGTAGAGGATGCATGTAAGCGCCCCCTCTTTTTTTCATTTTTGGTGAGGTAGGAGAGAATGTGGTTAGGTGCCTCCAGTGGCGTAGTAGAAGAGGATATGGTTAGGTGCCTCACTTGTCGAAGTAGGAAAGGATGCGCGTAAGTGCCTCCCTTGGTGTAGTAGGGTATGATGTAGTTGGGTGCCCCCGTATCGTAGTAGGAAAGGATATGGTTAGGTGCCTCACTTGGCGTAGTAGGAAATGATGCGTGTAAGTGATTCCTTTATCGTAGTAGGAAATGATGCGTGCAGGTGCCTCCCTTGATGCCGTAGTAGTAAGGGATGCGATGATAAAGGTGCTACCCTTGGCGTAGTGGGAAAGGAAGCGTGTAAGTGCCTCATTTGGTACCGTAGTAGGAAAGAATGCGTGGAAGTGCCCCCCCCCTTTTGGGCCGTAGTAGGAAAGGAAGCGTGTAAGTGCCTCCCTTGATACCGTAGTAGGAAAGGATACGTGTAAGTGCCTCCCTTGGGACCGTAGTAGGAAATGATACGTGTAAGTGCCTTCCTTGGTACCGTATTAAGAAAGGTTAAGTGTAAGTGCCTCCCTTCGGACCGTGGTAGTAAAGGATGCTACAGGTGTCACACTTGGCATAGTAGGAAAGGATACGTGTAAGTGCCTCCCTTTGGGACCGTGGTAGTAAAGGACGCTACAGGTTCCACCCTTGGCGTATTAGGAAAGGATGCGTGTAAGTGACTTCCTTGAGGCCGTAATAGTAAAAGATGCAATAGGTGCCACCCTTGGCGTAGTCGAAAATGATGCGTGCTACTATCGTCTTTGCTGCCGTAGTAGGAAAGGATGCGTGTAGGTGCCACCCTTGGTGTAGTAGGAAAGGAAGCGTATTAGTACTCCCTTTGTTGTCGTAGTAGGAAAGGATGCGTATAGGTGCCACCCTTGGCGTAGTAGGAAAGGATGCGTGTTAGTACCCCATTGCTGTCGTAGTAGGGAAGGATGCGTGTAGAACCCTTTTCGTAGTAGGCAAAGATGAATGTAAGTGTCTGCCTTTGGGGTCATAGTAGATATAATATTACACTTGACATAATGGAGTACATCTTTATTTCACATTTTGCTAAACAGTAGCTTCCATCGTGTGTACACTGATAATTTTGGAATAAAACTATGGTCTACTTTTGCACGCGATTTCACCAGTAATCAAAAGATAATAATTGAAATGTACTGCAATGAGAACTTGTCTACACCTACAATATTTGTCCATAGGCGGTCCAAATCTTACAATTTATATGTAATAGTAGGTCATATGTTTCTTTAAATGATATTAAATTGTCATCGAATAAACAAATTACATTTTTATTGCTGAATATACGAGATATATTGGTTCTTTTGATGAGAAGTAATAAATTAAACAAATATAAAATGTATCTCAAACATGTACAGTTTGAATTTATAATTATATATTCAATTCATCTTCAAAGAAAAAATCTTCTTGTAAAATATTATGTAATTCAACATGAAATGATAGTTACTTTCTGATGTAAATAAAAGAATTGTGTGTACATAAAACGATAGATTTATAAGCATTAATTAAATAAGAACAAACATTAAAATCTGAAAAAATCTGAAAACAATAAATGTGGACAAATTACATCGCATTTAAAAATGCCACTGAAAGCACTTTTGTGTAAATATAAATGAGGTACTGTCTTTTCTCTAATTTTCAAAGTATTACAAATATACAACACATTGATAAATTTCAGTCATGTCTATTCGGGAAATTTCATTTGACATTTCCATCAAATCATTAAAGATTCTACCACTTTATACAGTTGACCATTCTCGAAAATTCAATTTTCATATTTTAAAAAAAGTTCAGTTAATCTCGCATTTAAACCTTAAAAATAATCTTTTCCAAATGAATAAATCACATAACCAACGCGGTGGTGTAGTAGATCTTTCTTATATCTTGCAAGTATGATTAACGAATACTATTTTGCAACATATTTTATGAAGTCTAAAATGTTGTAAAATCAAAATAAAATAGTAAGTTCATTGATTTGGCCAAATTATTTTTTTCCTAAGTTATCTGTTTTCCTTTACCTAATCGTTTGACCTCTCACATAACCATTTAATCTTCCGTTAGGAGAAAAAATAAAATAACCACCTTTTTAAACCTTTTATTAATGATATCTTGAAAAATGTTCCTTATTGATTTGTTGACGTTTGTTAAATGTTCAGTGACAAGTATTTCATGCATGTTTAATAAAGAAGAGTGTTACTTAACACAAAAACACATTATCCAAATTATGTCGCAACGTCATATTTAATGAACCCTTTTGCCTGATTTAAGATATTGTTAATATAAAAAGTATCTTTTGAACAAATAGATTGAATATAGTATTACATAAACCGTCACCGAAAAACATCGATTATAAAAAAATATATCTTTAACTGAATCAAACCTTTTATAGATTTACTCTGAGTAAACTTTTAAAAACTAATCAACTTTTGAAGTCTTGAACTTTGAACGTAATCGTCAAACTTAAATAATTGTATTTAATAATTTAATATGGCAAAATCGTATGCACCGATCGATCCCTTTTTAACGAACTAGGAGTGCAAGTATCGAAAGAGATTAACAGGATGGGCAAAATCAAATACAATTAGCACATCTACAAAGAAGGGAAATGACGTTGAATATCAACGTATTTATATGCATAAAAGAACAAAAACAAAACCTATCACGTATATAGATAAGTATCAAGGCCCGAGGACTGATGTGTATGCAATACTGCTTCTTAATTGCATCTTGAAGGTTAACGAGTATTATGAACTTGTTGACTTATTAAAAAATCTAACAGGTTGTGGGTCTTGGATGCTCAGTTAAAGGCTGGAGGGCCCATTGAATGATAATGATTTGCTGGGTCTATTGATTTATACATTGTACACACATTGGCATTTATATTGATATACTATGTTTCATCATCGAATTTGGAGAGAAAAAAACATAGAAAAGGAGAGCGAGCATTATTGTTGCCGTTGGTGCTTTGATGGGGAAAACTTGTGGTGAAGCATTGAAACAAACATGAAGAATGGGGATCGTCTGTTAACACGACTTACAAATCTTGAAACAGAGAGTTGTAAACACAGATCGAAGTGTTATTTTAAGCCAAAGCCTTTTACATACTCAATTAAAATATCTATTCACCTTACACTTGTCTTTATTGCCGATTCTATTTTTAGACAGACGACACTCGTATTTGATGATTTCTGTATGCATAACATCTACCATTAGTGTTGAGGCATTCATTTACTTACTGATTTTCTTAAGCTTTTACTAAGTAATGTATTATAAACACTTATCAGCAATACTTTGGATTATATTTAGTCAGTATATCCAGGTGCACTGATGCAATGTCTGCATCTGCCAACAGCACAGGAAATATGTCATGGATGTTGTCCAAAATGTGCTCAGACTTGTAATTAAAAGTTGGCATTCCAATGTGTCGTTGAAAGATTTAATAGAAACAATCTGCAAAAACTTTGATTGAATAATGAAAAAAAGAAAAATATTATATAATCTGGATCTAAGGTGGCGATTTGGTCATTAATTTTCATTTGTTATAACCAAGCTTTCATACAATGCGTAACTACAGTCGACATACGTCTATGTTCAATATATTTACAGAGAATGATACGGTAACATGACCAGGTATAGAAATCAAACACTTTGCCTTACAACCTATAAACCCCTTCATGGAAATTTCTTTAATCGCACTTATTCGTCCAATAGAGCCAACTGCAAAATACACCACTACTGGTAAATTGGGTTTGTACATTCTGGGACGACAAATTGTCATACTATATACTATATGTCATAGCTGGAATGGGTGTCGTTGTCTGTATCATTGGGGGGAAGAGGAGGGGGTGGGGTCTGCATGAAAACTCATAAATCTACCTGTTAATAAGAGTCATATCTGGAGCACCTGAGGTCCCCCTCCCAATTGCTCAAGTTTTATTTTCTAAGTAGTGATTTCTAATTGTTGATCGTCTTTTCATCGTTTTTCTTTTTTGCCATTATGTCCGTTTTGTTGCACTTGTGACATTTTGTATTGCCTGCTTGATATCTTCCATCTCTTTTCACTACCAAGTGAGGGTATCAGTGTCGGTAACAGTAAACCGATGAACAACACGAATAGTATAGTATATCACAATGATACAAATTAAAATAGAAATACTGTTATCCTTTTTGCTAGTCGGGAAATTCGGTCAATGGCTTTGATGGTTTTCGGTTTTCAATTTATACATTTTAGTGTAATTTGATATATATCTAAAAAAAAAGTACAATACGATTTACCTACAAAACTATTAAATAATCTTGAACAATTAATAAGTTTGTCATATTCATCTGAAATATGAGATAAGAGAACACCACGGATATTTTTTATTGTTTTTTTTTTTTTTTATTGTTGACTGCATAACGTCCAGTAACATCAAGAACAAATAATCCAGATAAAGAGCGGATGAAGAAGAAAACTAGGTTTTGATGATAGGGGAGATTTTGATAACCTGAAACCAAGGGCATACAATTGGTAGCGTCAGAAATTTAGGTGATCAACAAGTCATCTTTAGATTCCTTCTAATAGGTACTGTCCTGGTTCTTTGAAACATGACTTTCTCTATGAATTTACATGTATATTCATAAAATTATCTTAATTAAACAGAGTTTGCATGTGTATTTATACATCCTCTATAGCTAAACAGATGCTCTTCAGTACAATTTATCCCATGCTAACCCAGGCCGGTATTAGTTTAGAAAAGTGATTTTAAAGGATAATTATTATATGACTTTGCACACTTAAAGTTAACTCAACCTTAAGCTAATCATTCCGAATGACACGAAACAAACTGGATCGGTCACATGCAATAAAAATGACAGTTTATGAAAACAACAACGGGTAATATTTGGATTTTTATGTCAGATACCATAAACTATGGTGACAGTTATTGCAGCTTATTACCAAGGGTTCTATAAATGTTTATGACAAGAATCTGGAAACACCTGTAACATTCTTGATGTTGCAGTCTCCAGGTATTTATTTACAATATCAGGACACGCCCTTTTAACTAGACTGTCAAAAACGAATTAGAATAATTACATATCCTATCATTACCTATGATACTAATTTTGATAAACTGTTATTTTAGGGAAGTAATTTCGTCAAATAAATGAAGTTGAAGATTAAAATGGACCGATTTGGTATTCAGATTAAGCACATACTGTTACTGCTAAGAGACATGTACTTATGACAGATTTACTAGGTGTTAAACGCATGTCTCCAACGACGGTGCATATTTTGAGGGGACAAACAAAACATAAATTCTTAGTCTAGTCAATAAAAATTACGTACAGTTTGATACATGTACACTGAAGGCTTTACCTGGAATATGATTTTATGATTCCTTGAATCCATGCCCTAAGAAGATTGCTCCCACCCAGTACAAGACTTCATTTTTTGTTATCATTTCTTATATAGATTAACCATCTCGCGTGAAAAAATCACAGGATTTTGCATTTGAACTGGCCTTTAAAACAAATACCAATCCTTTGAATGGCTAAACAAAATGCATTAAATATAAAAATAAGGAGATGGTGTATGATTGCTAATGAGACAACTATCCACCAGAATCTAAATGAAGTGGATGTAATCTTATTTCGTCAATGACATTGTTGATTGCTGTTAATTAAAAGTGTACATAAAGAAAACCAGCGCCATGCATTCCCCTGTGCTATGGAACAGTTAGAAAATATTCCAAGTAAAGCTATTAATCTAGCTATTTTAGGAAAAGATACAACAAATTTTGTATTTTGAATCGCTAGATGTCTCCCCAATTTGTTCTGCACGTAACGAGTATAAAATTGCTTATTCATATTCATTGATAAAGTTTCTCAAGTCGTCAGCATATCTAATTCATGGGAAACCTTGTATGGATATATTACAATTAATTGACACCTGTATATGACAGTTTGTCCTTGGAGTACAATTACGCATAATCATAATGCATAAAATACGTTTCAACAAAAACATCTTATTTCAATTCATGTTAGGAAGAATACATAGATCCTATGTAAATATGCTATAAAATATCATCTTTAATTGATACGTTCAAAAAGTCAACAATAACTGTCCGACCTTTGGCTATAAGACGTTTTATCAGTCATGATGTTTGATGAATTGAATGCATACAGTTTTCTTATTATTAGAAAACAGATGTTACACGTACACATTAATTTTCATTCAATTTGTGTTTTCTTAGATGTATTTGTAATTTACAACTACAGAGGCCTTTACGATTCGTAAATAAAGGGGAATCTTTATTACACGTTCATCAAAGACCGAAAGTTTTAGTGATGCGTGCATGTACAAAGACGACTTATATTTATGTCTGTTGATACTGGATCAGAAGCAAAGCTGACATAATCTTAAGACATTTCAAACGTCTTTTTTTTTTACTTTTATTCGTATGAGACTGTTTTGATGTAGAATATTGTTTCAACATTTCTTGTTTTTGTTATGTAATTCAATTTAATCTATTAAAAAATATGATGTACACGTATGCCCGTACACCATTTATTGCTTTTAAATGACATCCATTGGATGTTCTCTAATTTAAAGACAGAAAAAAAAAATACATGATATGGACATAATTCAGCTATGCAATTCTGTGTAGGGAGACATTGGTGCACTGGTTTGTTGTTTCAGCAATATTGAGGATACACACAATACAAATGTACAAAAAACAACATAGTATAAGAATAAGAATAAGAGAATAAGAATTTTATTAGTTTAAAATCCAAACAATAGGATTGTTACTAAATGAACAAACCAATACAAAACCAAAACAAAACAAACAGATAGACAGACAGACAGACAGACAGGCATATTCATGACAAAACGAATATATAGTATATGTGTTTTAAGTTTCATTTATAGAAAGCATTACCAGAAAAATGTGTTTGTCGAATAGAATTAATTGTTAACTTAATTAATGCCATTTAAACTCTCTTAATTGCAATGATCACAATTTGAAATTTAGACTTGTATTATGTTCTATGTCGAACCTAGTTCACACCATATTACCGGCTATCATAACGGCAGATATACATATAGAATCTGTTTTTGTTGTTGTTTCCGATTGTCATTCAAAACAAGTTTTTGCTATCGTGTACAGCATGTTTTGTCTGCCGTTCAGATTGCCATTGCAATATAATGTATTTTGCAATTGAGTACACCGGATTATTATCGGTGTTGCCTGTTGCAGCTGCAGTACCGATAGTGGTGATACTTAAATTTATTGAAATCACTTTCTTGTAGGGCAACAAGATTTGTTTTATCATACATTAACAAGAAGATAAGCGATTACATTAAAGTTGAAAAATTAAAAACTGCAAAGTCATGAATTCCTAACACTACGCTAGTACATATTTGTAGAGAAAGTCTCGGGGCAATGTACTTTTCATTCATACACATCTTGATGAATTCTTTGGTAGATTAATATTTTTATGACAAGTTGTATTATAACGGAAGTTCATCACCCTTTAGCAAATTATTAGTGACATATGCACGAAAAATAAATGTAAATTTAATTCGAGGATGATTATGTCTAATTTTTCAGAGTCCACCAATTATATTATGTGTCGTTTTCTACGGTTAAAATGATACATAATGTTACTAAAGTGACAATAAAAATTTAGAGCATGTGAAAGGTGAAACGCTTTGGTGCATATCTATATTTGTAATTATCAACATTGTATACATATTAAAATATATATAGAGGTAACCTGAGGATGCCTCAGTTTGGAGCACGGCTTTAAGTATGATGGATAACGATCAGCAGCTAGTATTACAGGATAATATAAAGCTCAAACATCAAACTAAGTGTAGGTTCTGGCATACAGACTGAGTATATGATTTTGATGAAACGTGCATATAGCATGACCTGGCACTGACTGTTCTTGTCTATACAGCTGATCATCCATACGCCACACGAAGAGTTATATTTACAAACATAATAAAAAAAACAGTTCTATTTGTTTATACAAAATAAAAAAAATTAAACGGAATACAAAAAACCTGAACTTACCTTCTCGCCATTTACGTATGCAACACAGTCTCTCCCTGTAGCACCATGGAAATATTTTTTCTTCAATTTTCTCCATAACATATCACAGTTTTCGCGGGAATATATGTCTTTTTCTGTTAATTCTTGGATATATTCAAGATTTTTGTGAATACGTTTTAATTTTTCTGAATCTCTTAAAAGTAAGTTCCTCATCCGAATTGCACGTCCCTGATTATCTACCCGGAAACTGTAAAGCCATTGTTTAAACGGCTTGTTTCGTCTATTATTCACGTATTGTTCAATATAAACATTGAAAGAATCTTCCAAAAATGGTATGTATACTGGACGAATGACCGTTTGTAATGACAGATGTCGTCTGCCCGAGGGAACTTCATTTGTAACATCTAAAACATATTGCTGATGGTTGCTATAATATCCTGGCAATAATCTGGATAAAATTTTCAAATCTTTCTCCAAACGTGACGAAAAAGACGGATATGCACAAAAAACGAGAAGCAACTGAGAAATAATACACAAAGAAAAAATAAAATAATGAATTGATGTTAAAAAAATCATTTTTAAACCGAATGAACGATTGAATGAATTTCACTTCATATGATAGTAGTAGTATTGCACACCGATGTTATATACTACGGTTACAGTGTAACATAGATTATCCGTGGTTTAAAATATAAAGTTACCTTAGTCAACGATTATAGCTGTAGCTTTCGTGATTACAGAGGCGGTAACGAAAGAAATATGATATTTTATATCTCGCAGGTATGATTTTCATGACCTGGTTTCTACAACTTAGTACTATCGTTTAAAAAACTAAACGTATTGTTTCTGGTAATATTCAGAATTACTAAGATAAAATGCATCTATAAGATTCGTATTTATAATACTTATCTCACTGAGGCTACAAGCAGATGCATTTCTTTTTTCAAAAGCAACTAAAATTTTGTTCAGCTGGACTTTGTCATTAGTAAAGTTGTAACATTGACCAAAATTGAAATGTAATGATTTAATTAAAGTTTACCTCACAAGGTAGTGTTTAATTAACCTGTTTTAAATTTCTGGTTTTGATTGGAATGCTACAAAGACAATGCGTAGTTTACACATGCATTACTTGAAGTGGATATAAGGTGTGCGGACCAATTTGCCCGACGTACGTTCCCTTTAAGTTCTTGTTTGGTTCTTTGAAATCTGCAAATATTATCATTTGTTTTGATTTTTTGGAGGAGGCCAGTATTTAAAAAAATAATGCTGGGAACATAATGGTGACGTTGAATCCGGTTTCACGTCTCCTGTTTAAGACCCCTGGCAAAAACTCTTTGGGGGCCTATAGATTGCCTGTTTAGGTGTATGGCTTTCTAAATTGTCCTACATTCATGTCGGTCAATCAACTTTGAAGGAGATACCTATTGTATTAATTGATAATTATATGGTGAATATGCCTCAAATATTTGTCACTGGACGTTATACAAGAAACCATCAACCAATTAAATTGATACGATGTCAATGTGTATATTCATTTCTGGGGGCGATATTGATGCTTAAAGAAAAAGGTTCAAAGAATATTTTACTGTAGTCCAATTAATTATCATATTATATACTACTTCCGTTTTATGAATGAGAGGGACCGTTGATTGACAGAGTCGTAGTAAATGAAATACTATACAACATCAAGAATATATAGGAAATTGTAGGTAAAATAAAGAATTAATGAATGAAAATTGAAGTGGAATGTAGATATTTCCTGTTGAAGGTACTTATAAAGGATTGTTACATCCCTTGTTTTTCTGTTTATTCCGTTAGATTTCGTGATTGTAAAATGACCATTTAACCTCGTACAGTAGATATAGTATATTTATAAATTTAAATGCATATTACTCTTGTATGTTTTAACGTCAATAGACGAAGGGTGAAGGTTTCACATAAAAAGAAGAAGAAAACAACTTTGCTATATACGAGGACAATTTGACGTATACAACCATTGGTTGTCAATTTAAAAATAAGAAGATGTTGTATGATTGCCAATGAGAGAACTTTCTAGAGACCAAATGACGTAGAATTTAACAACTATAGGTCACCGTTCGGCCTCCAGCGATGAGCAGAACCCATACAGCATAGTAAGCTATAAAAGGCCCGGCAATTACAAATGTGAAACAATTCTTTTTTTATTTTTCTTTCCATTATACTATGTAGTAAACTGAAAGCTGAAATTAAATTAGAAGGCTACCTTAGAAAATAAAAAAATCATAAAAGTCGTTAATAATTTACAAAGATTCGTATGAGAAGGGGCTACTTCCTATATACAAATATACAAGGTGATAGGACGTGCCGCTGGAATAGGTCACATTTTCCAGCTTGAAAATATGCGAAAAGGTGGGGAAAACTATCAGAAATATATGATAAGGTCGATAAAGTTCCCGTTACTTGCTATATGAAAAGCCCTGTAACTTTCTTGGTGTTCGCGGCTGTGTTTTATCCACAAATTTTCCCTCATTTGACACTTTGATATTCCACTTTTCCACCACACCACACACGAAACCCATACAATATGGGAAAAAAGGTTATATTTTTACCTACGCAATATATGAAAAGGTATACATTTTAAAAATCTAAATTAAATGTAAAGGGTGGGATAACAGAACCCCAGCGACACCCCTATCAATTCAGTATTGAAGTGCATCCCCCCCCCCCACCACCACCACCACCACCACCACCACCCGAGCTAATACATAAAGAAAAGTCAGCCTAAATTTAACCATCTTGACGCGATTTCAAAGAGGAAAATTCTCATTATTCCATTGTTGCATTGTTGACTATGTAAAGCCTTCTTAAGAATTGCGAGCGTCAGGTTCAGGAACCTCATCAGCAGTTGTCGTATGTCATATCTCAAAGTGTTTCGTTATCTGTAGAATTGTGCGTTAATGACTGATCTTTGATTGTTCCTCTTAACTTTATTTGTTGACAGCTTTAATTGACTGTGGACGATTTAGAGCTTTAAATGGTGTATACATCAGTCTATTATTAAAAACTTGGTTTACCCTCTAAATGGCTTTTGGTTTAATATTTTTTGTAATAATATGGTCGCGGTTTCATTGAAGTTTACCTAACATTTCATTTTGTTCATATCTTCATTGGTCAATTACCGTATATATACTTATTAATAAATATGATGGATGCTTTGTTCATGTTGTGTTTTGAGTTACAATAAAAGAAATAACACCGGCTTTGTAATTCCGTGCGTCCGAATAAAGCTTATTACATAATACAAATTACAACCTGTTGTATATATATAAATTTGTCATGTATAGTAACCGTTATATTCTTATTTTTTCGGTTTTTGATACTATTCTTTTGCATTCCTAATAAAACAAATCCTTGCCTATACCTGACATGCATATGCTTATTTCTAAACATCGTAACTACTAACCGAACAACATTACATGTAAGAGGACGGACGCTTAGTTGTTTGTCCTCCTCTACTTAAGACTAACTACTTACCAAACAGCACACTATTTATGAGAACGGACCCTATGTTGTTTTTCTCATTGAGACGTAGCTTACCGAACAGCATGGCATGTATGAGAACAGATCCTTATTTGTTTGGCTTTGTCGCCTTCAGACGTAACTATTTATTGAACAGCATGTTTGAGAATGGACCCTTAGTTGTGTGTCTTTCTCTCCTCGAGACTTGTTTTGAATTTAGTATTTGCTTGTTCTCGTAGTTTATATATATCTTAAACTGTATTATCTTTATTATCTTCTATTAATTTTCTTATCCATATGTATTATATACTTATTTCGGCTAAAAGGCTCGTCTTATTTCCGTGTATCTTTGTATCTTTGTATATATATCAAGATAATCAAATCACTCTACTTTCATTTTTATTTCATTTTGATGGTAAGCCTTTGACAATGGATGTGGTTAAGTTCCTTTCAGAATAAACAGAAACTCCGATTTACAATTCTCTCTCTAAATTATGGCATATCACTGCTTAGATGGTTCAATATTTTCTTGACAAATACTTTGACAAAATCAAAGACATTTTAACATGTGAGGTAGAATAATCGCGGACATAAACTCAAATTTACGAGACTTAAATGTGAATTCTTTCACTACAAAATACGTTTGTGTGTACAAAGATGTGGTTTATGTTAAATTTAATGGTCCATACCTCTGACATGAACATTTGATTCTTTATTTACTGTAGGTATAAAATTATGGTTTATAGTTCTGATATCAAATATCTCATTGTCAAGAAATTAGTCCATAGCAATACATCATCTTTATTTTTGAATGAATGTTTTTTACATAGTGTCAAAAGTAGCTAATAGTTACAATTATATCTACATATGTAAATACGTATATATAAAACACCAACAGTTTAAAAGTAATTGTTAAGTTGTAAATATAACAGTTTATTGACACATTGGTCAATAAGTTTGATGTCATATTCAATACAATCTTAAACGCAGAAAAATATGATTCTGATGTTTATCATGCCACACCCTATTACCGTCTATCATTACGGGAGATACAATAGAATCTGTGTTACCGATTGCCATTTAAAACAACTGTTTTTGATATCGTGTATACAGTAGATTTTTTTTCCGATTACCATTGCAATACAATGGCTTTGGCAATCTTGGACAGTAGATTTTGGTCAGCTATTCCGATTACCATTACAATACAATGTCTTTGGCAATCTTGGACAGTAGATGTTTGTCAGCTGTTTCGATTACCATTACAATACAATGGCTTTGGCAATCTTGTACAGTAGATTTTTGTCAGATGTTCCGATTACCATTGCAATATAATTGGACATTAGATTTTTTGTCAGCTGTTCCGATTATCATTACAATATAATTGGACATTAGATTTTTGTCAGCTGTTCCGATTATCATTACAATACAATGGCTTTGGCAATCTTGGACAGTAGATTTTTGTCAGATGTTCCGATTACCATTACAATACTACGGATTTTGCAATCTTGGACAGTAGATTTTTTGTCAGCCGTTCCGATAACCATTGCAATACAATGTCTTTTGCAATCTTGTACAGCAGAATTTTATTTTTGTTACCTGTTGTCTCTGCAGTACTAACTGCCGGTAATAGGACGTGTGTACTGTCTATATGTTTTATATAATTATGATGTACTGTGTTGCTTCTATACATGTATACCATTTCCTATTTCAATTATGTATATTTTCAGAGGATCGTCCGTATTGAATTACGCCCAACAATTAGTTTTATAACTTCTTAATTATTTCTTTCAAACAGTGATAATTGAACTCGTGAACAGATAAACGGCAATACCACCAGCGCCTTTGGTAAGTCGGATGATGCCTTTTCTCGTCGGTTTAATCTAGGGTTATATAACAGTATACGTACAATGTAGTAGCTTGTTGGAGATGGTTTGTCTGTGAAATTAAAGTTTATTTTATTAGATTGCAATCACGAGTTGGTTAACCGTTATGGAATAACCGTTTCACAGATGATATCGGATATGTTCCTTATGTCGTAACTACAATACCCTTCCCTTTTCACGAATGTGACCTACCGAATTAGACTATTTACCGGATTTGTAATAACATAAGCAATACGACGGGTGCCACATGTGGAGCAGGATCTGCTTACCCTTCCGGAGCACCTGAGATCACCCCCAGTTTTTGGTGGGGTTCGTGTTGCTTAGACTTTAGTTTTCTATGTTGTGTCATCTGTACTATTATTTGTCTGTTTGTCTTTTTATTTTGGCCATGGCGGTGTCAGTTTGTTTTCGATCTATGAGTTTGAATGTCCCTCTGGTATCTTTCGTCCCTAATTGTAGAAGATGAGAAGGTACGTGTTAAACTATGTTTTGTACCAAAGAACCTGAGATTAATATCCCCCTCCTCTTCCCCTCGTGGGGTTTGGTGGGGTTCGTGTTGCTCAGTCTTTAGTTTGTATGTCGTGTTTTGTAGACTGTTGTTTGTCTATTCTTCGTTTTCGTGTCGTTCCCATCATTTTGTTGTCTATCTTCGTCTTATCGGGTCGTGATTCTTTTTTTGGTATCTTCCTCCTCTTATTTATATATACAGCTTTACCTGCGAACAAACGCTATCCATGGTTTTCATTATATTTCTACTTTTTCTTCTTGATTTCAGTACACCAATGTTAGAACTGCATTTTTTAACCTGCAAATTTATATGATTCTATTATCGGGATTCGAACTCAAGCTATTGAGGGACAGACAACACCGTCTACACTATCCAGCTCCTAAGATCACTCTGTCAAATATTTGGAATTTCGGGGCAAATTAATGCGACAGCAACCCAAGTTCACAAAAATGTTTAAGGGGTCATCATACAATAGACAGGCGTCTATACAATATTTTAATCGGTTCTAGTCTAGAGACGTATTTATAAAAGTATATAACAATTCCAAGTTACGAAAAGCAAGCTAAAGGTACTTAAGTTGCTGATCATGCATGCATCTACAGCTTTCTTTAGTTATGTGATGTTTTTCCTCGTCTTTTAAGTAGATGTACAGATAAGACCTGTACCACAAAACCAATCAATGTTGTATTGAGACGGAGATTAAAAGGAAGAGCTGGCGTTGGATTGGTCATGTATTGAGGAAAGGAAATAAGGATATCACCAAGATTGTTTTGCGATGGACACCTGATGATAGACGAAAATAAGGGAGGCCAAAAGAGACCTGGCGTAGAATGGTAGAAACTGAGATGAAAGACCATAGAAAGACCTGGAAGGAGATTGAGAAGAAGGCATAAGACAGGCAAATGTGGTGGGGACTGGTTGTGGATGAGTGAGTGAGTGAGTGACAAATAAGGCAAAGTCATACGATATACTTTGCATTAAGTCTTATTAACTGACCATCGCATTTGATACGGTTCGTCGTCTTACAAGTTCTCAGATGTTTTTACATTGAATACAGATTTTATTTCTCACATGAAGATTCCTTTATAATTCTTTCCTTCTTGACAGATCGAATGTCTTAGTTAGAAATTTGGATTTTGTATACGTAGATTAATTGATTGATAGATTTTTGGTGTTTAACGCCACTTACAGTGCTATTTGGCAGCAAGTTTTCATTAGTAGAAAAAGCCGGAGTGCCTGAAGAGAACTACCGACTTTCGGGAGGAAAACTGGCAATCTTAGTTAATTACAATAAGAGTGGAACACACATGCGACATGCGGTGTTCGAATTCACAATCTCAGTGTCAATAGGCTGGTTATACAGTAGGTGAACTACTTCGACCACTTGGTCACCGAGGACCCTTTTTGAAATATATATTCTTTAGACATAGTTTTGCATGCATAAGTTAAAACTTTTACTAACAACAAAGAACGGTGTCTATCAAAATGTTTTGAGACGACAATAAAGCCTGTATTTCATTTATATTAGTAGGGCCTTGACAATAAAATTAAAATGTCATGTCTAAACGCTGCAAAATGAGATTTGATAGGATTTACGTTAACTGAATTTGTAGATACATATTTTCAATACCCTCTTCCTTAGCTTGGAAGTGTTGTTAAAACTACTGACGATAGCATGACACGGATTGTTCTGGATTTATTTATTGGATTGCACATGATCAAAGAAAAGCGGGCAAATCTGCTTCAATATTTTCCCTGGTGTGTTGGTAAGTTTGCAGACATAAAAGTCCTGTTCTAAACAGGCCTTATCTCATGTTTTCGAATTTGCAAACTTTCATTCTTCTTAAAAGTAATGCTGTGATGGAAATATTGTCACAATGAAAAAAGGACAACGATTATCATCCTACTATGCACAAAACACTATTCCTTGTATTCAATGTTCAACTGTTTAACTTATTTGCAGACATTAACGAGCTTTTCAGTACTATTACTAGACAAAACAAGCGAATTGTTATTATCATATCGCCAAAATGTGCATTTCATTTATTTATAGTATTTGTATAATATTTGTTTATTTTTCATGTTTATAACATCGTTTAAAATTGATTTGAACACATATGACCAACATGCACGGATGGATGTATATCTCTATATCAAAATTCGATATATTGTTAAGAAATAAACAAAGTACACGAAACATTGTGGTAACACATACTGAAATGTACCGTTAATAATAAAACTACCACAATGTTATTATAATTTACAAAATGTACATTTGTAGTCTAAATTTGATGCGTTCTTGTACCCGGTATGTAAAAGCTTTTATGATATTTAATTTAATTCTAGAGGCACCTTTTATTCCCAAACATCAGATAAATTGTCATCTGCATGTTACATGTTAAGTCACGATAGCTTTCATTGTCATGCAAGCGGTTTGTAAATGGAAGTTGAATTAAACAAATCATTACAATTCACACAATTGGAAGGTGTGAATCATCACATTTGTTAGAATTCTTGTTCAAAGTGGTCCATCTGTATCAAATCAAGGAAAAGATCAACATATGAAGCAGACCTCCTAGTTTCGGTAGTACCCTTAATCCAAAATGCATTGGGATATAGGAGATACAAGAACTTCCTGAAACGTGGGTGTTATTGAGTGAAAGAAAAGACTTTAAAACTTAAAGAACTTTGCAAGAAGCGTTCTGTTTATGTCTTTGAGAAGGTTCTATATGAAATCATAAAAGAACAAAGATAAGTCGGTCAGTAGGGGCGCATAACTTGTACCCATTGAAATACCGACTGTCTGTTAAAATACCAATCCAACAAACTCAACAAATATGTTGCCGATTCCAAAAGTTCATCATTGTAATTATGTCATATCCCATGTACATGTATTTGTTGTTTGAATCAATATGGTTTTTCAAAAAGTTATATATTTTTTCTTCCCGAAAACAAGTAATTTGTATCTAAGATTCTTTTTTTTGTTTGAAACCTTGTCATTTGTAATTCAGGGTGTTTTCATGTCTTTTTTAAGCTAAATTCAAGTTAACGTTTCAGCAACTGTAAGCATTCTTATACATGACAATATTTACTATTGTTTCACCTGTAAATAAACTCATCATAGTTACCAGACTTAAAAAAAGACTCACCAGTGACGCTCGAATAAAAAATGTCGAAAGGTCAAATAAAGTATGAAGTTTGGGAGCATTGAGAACCCAAATTCCAAAAGGTTTTACCAAATACAGCTTAGGTAATCTATTCCTGGGTTAGAAAGTCCTAAGTATTTTAAAATATCCAAAGTTTTGTAAACAGTAAACGATCATAATTCATGTTAACACTGAACAGTGGCATCGATCAAGTAATTGCGTTGTTGTTTTAAGGTTATTTTTTGCCATACGGACTGACTATGATAGATCGTTCTTCTCTGTACCATTGTTAACATGCTGACTGCGGTATGAAATACGATAAGAGATGAGAACTCATAATACTAGTTTGTTATAAACATCAAATCTACTGCTGAAATAATTATGCTGGTCTCAATATGACATTTTCAATTTTTTTTTTTTTTTTTTTGTTGTTTCATGGAAGAATACCTCAAAACTGTTTTTATTCATATATCAAATAAATCGTTTTCGTGAACTGCTGTTTTACGAATAGAGAGTTCCCAACCTGTCTCCAGCTATGTGTTTTCCAGTTCCGGTATGTGTAAAATTAACGAATTAAATCTTCGAGCGTTTCCTTTTTATCACACGACTAAAGTATTGTATTCCTTATAATCAGTACAATGACTGTCATTGAACTTCTAGTCCAGCCAGGTCAAGGTGCAACAATAAATGGATAAGATGTCTGAAAAGTCATTAATTTTGACCTCGTGTAAAGACAGATAAGATACATGTAATCGTTAAGTAATGGACGTTTGATTCAATCTGTAACAGTCCTTTCTTTACCCCCCGGTCATTTTTCAGTTTCCTTTCCAGTTTTTTTAAATTTTCTAAATTTTTAATTCTATTGTTTTTAATATTCTGTTTAATAGTTTCTGTTTGTTGTGTTTCCAACTATTTCACATCACATGAATTTCACATAGAAAACCTATGCTATGGAGAGAATCTCAATTGAAACTGTTTATTAGCATAACCTAAAGAACTTGTCACGAATGGACAAGAAGGGGATTGAATTAAAGTCGTATAAAAAGTCACCTCCCGTAGAATTTTTTAATATGATTCGATTTTTGCAGACAAAAGAGGTGTGATGTACATGTCAATGATGCGTTCGCCATAATCTACAGGGTAACTTGTTGTTTTTAGCCATAGACAAATGTATTTACAATATGTAAAGCTCTAAATACCTTTCGGAATTTCAATGCTCTTCAACTTCGTACATTTTTTTTTGGCCTTTTTAACTTTTTTATTCGAGCGTCATTGATGTGTCTTTTTGTAGACGAAACGCGCGTCTGGGGCGTACAAAATTTTAACCCTGGTATCTATGATGAGTTTATTTGCCTCGGATCTATAAAAGCTGTGATACAACTATTAAAGACTACAAAACGATTGCCATCAACATCAACTAACATAAAGGAAAAAGAGAGTAAGATAGTTTAAAAAAAAAAGCCTGTATCTAGTGTATGTATCTTTTTTCTTTTACTGTAATGACTGTTATCATTATCTTCATACATTTGAATATTTGACATTATTGCAATTTTAAAAATATCCATCTAGGTATTTACCTTGATGAGATTTTGAAATTAACAACCTATATATAAGATAAAGATTAGACAGAAATGCATGTAACTATTCGATTAACAACTATAGTGAATCAAGTCTGTAATACAATTACAACTTTTAAACCAGAACCTATTTTAGAACCATGCAAACCGGTGTTTTTTTTTTAATATTATAATATAGCTAAGAGCTCTCAACCAATTAAATCCCCTGGTTTCGCTCTTTTTAATTGTTTAGATACATGAAAATTGTGTTCTTGATCAATGAGTATTTCATATATTTAAGACTAAATTATTGTTTGTGTAAATTGTTGTACAAAATGTAAGCTGGTTTGTTGAATTTACAGTTTAGATTACCTCGAAGAATGTTAAAGAGAAAATAAGCCAATAATCACAAAACAGAATTTTAAGATTGTTTTAAATATATTTAAAATTTGATTATACAATGATTAATTTAATATTAAAGTATGCATATTCTTATAGAGATTGTAACTATTTCTAGAGTCTTTTTTAATGTCTTGAATACATTTATAAGCCATGTTACTTTTTGGGCTTATCTGTCTCTGTTGATTGTTCCTCTTATCGTGAATGAAAAAAATAAATAAAGTCATCGAAAGTGATTTGTTTTTGTTTGACAATGTTTATATTGGTTTTCCCGAGCAAATTATGTGATTTGTACTATGATGGGGACCAACTGTGCCCCTCTTATCACAGATTTGTTGGGTTTTCATTACGTTATGAAACGAAAATAACACTTTATTAATGTCGTGCGTCCGTAGAGCTATTCTGTCTCTCTCCTCGGGAACGCTAAAATCTAAACAATTGAAAGCCACGAATGTATAATGTCGAAATTTTAAGATCTATATGACAATAGGGACCTTAAACGTATAGCCAAATTCATCTTAAGTCAACATCGCCTGAGCGAGTTGTAAACTGAGTTTCTTAATAATTTCTTATTTTACCATCTTGGAATTATAGAAAAGTAAGGTATCATTATGTCGGTTAAGTGGTTACTTTCACAAAACCAACTAGATAGGTATTTCCAACAATACCTGTAGGTATTAAAGGATAAATATATCTTTTCTAAACATTAGTCGGCCAAATTAAAAGCTATGAAAATTGGGCATTTGAAATCACGCAAAGGCAAAAACAGAAAAATCAGGAGAGTTACATTTCTAAATTCGACAAATTTAAACCTCCATCGTCTTAAGCTTCCATGCTAACTAAATCAATAGAGGGAAATTGGGAATGATCACTCACAAACATGTTATCTCACCTCAATTTTTAAGTGTCCTTAGCCAAAAACGAGAACAACAAAGGAACAATGCGAAGCATATTCCTGCTTTGATCTTAGATCGATACTTTGTGAAAAATGCGGATAGATCTAGGTGAACGATACAGTATCGTTAGATCCTCTAGCTGTACTTTGTGTTGAGTGTTTGTAAACATGTTGAACCCTGCCACATTCTGTATTTATCTGATCCAAGTCAGGGGTCTGCAACTCCGTGCATTGTTGTCGTGGGTTACTGACTGCCACATTTGGTTTTCATTCATTGTTTTGTAATAAATCGTTTGAATTTCATTTCAGTGACCTATCGTTGCTTACATCTCCGGTTGATAGTTGTCGTTGTCTCTTTGACAATTATACTTTATCTTTTTTATTATATTTATTAATTGGCCGCATAAAAAAGTCTAAATTCTATGACAGTCTTTCGAATTTCCATAACTTCCAACGTGAGGCCTAACGCCCACCAAAAGCAGTAAGACTCATTACCTTAGAATCCGCTACAAAAGAACAACCAAAAGCAGGCCAAAGTCCATATCTAGTAAGTTGTAATTTAGACCTTGGAAAAGTTCACCTGAAGACCTCTTGTACAAATATGTTTTTAAGCTTCAAGCCATTGTTAAAAAAACATCGACCTCATTGACAAGGGAATACAAATATGGTCCTTGAATTCTTCCACCCGGTAGTAAAACAAATGTTGGGATGTGTGTTTGTTGTGCTAGATGTATAATAAAACCATTGTGTATGGATATTAAATCCGATGCGTGATGCAAAGAGAATGTTACTCTTTCTACACGTTTAGAACTCTGACAACAACTCTTGAGAATCCGTATGTGGGGAAGTTTTGTCCCTATTCTACATATTTTTTTTTTCTAGCGACACGCCTGCTCTTAAAATTTATTATTGCACTAGATATGTATGAAATATTTGCAAATGGACATTAAGCAAAAAAAAATCAATTTAGCAATAACCTTCAGACATAACAGTTTATTCACCTTTGGTCAGATCTCACTGTTTTTTTTTTTTACTGTTAATATATCATATATCCTGCACAGCTTGAATCCATGCATAAACCTATAGCTAGCACAGACACATTGGTCGGACAGCGAGAATTCCAGTTTACAATATTTTTGAAATTGACTTAGTATGCAATTATCACTATTCCAACGGAACCAAATTATAATCGAAACACACAACCCTGCAGTCTTCTTTCTTCTAGAAGTGTTGGGTAAGAACTTCCAGTCCGTGCGCTTCCAATCAACGATATAACTCCTGTTATGCTATTCTGTTTATATTTTGATAGGTTCGTGTTGTTCTATCTTTTTACGTCCGTGCAGTGAATGCAAACTGTTGTTTATTCTCTTATTTTTATAAAATTGTCCTCAGTCTTTCTTAGTCACGTGGTTTATAGCCTCATTCAGTGGCATCTTCTCCCTATATCAAAATTGTACAAAGTAAAGAAATTGTTGTTAACTCCGTCTGCTGTCTAACAATGCCTTTGTTGTGTGATTTTCTAATTTATTCTCTATTCTTTATCCACGTTCTGTGGTAAAATCCGTGTTAGAATGGGTCATCCGTTTGACTTAGCGGGATGTATAAATACGCAGCCACGTGCGGTCGAAATAGGGATGGGAAAGTTAAATCAGATGCCTCGTGTGGAGAGAACGTAATGATCTCTGCACGTTAAACAACTTTTTGAGGACTCCATAGGTGACCTGTTTGAAATAAGAAAAATTATGTTCCCTATCCAACATACCCTTATGCATTTCCTTGTGGCCGTCGAAATTATAGCCATTCATCCAGATCGAAACACATTTTACAGGACCTACCTATTGCATTAATTGTTAATATATTCTCGTTCTGAATATGTATGAAATATTTGTCACTGTGCGTTAAGGAAGCAACAATCAATCAATATAATCTTCGTCCATTTGAATACAATTCGTTAATCGCAAAACTGTTCTATTGTTATTTAAACAAGACTTTGTGGAAAATAGATATTTCTTAATTTTTATTTCTGAAACAATATTTGAATGACTAGAGGATCTTATAAAGAGCCTGTGTCGTTCATAAGGATCTATGTGCATTTAAACGTTGAAGACTACAGTATAGTTCATGACTAAGATCTTGTTTTTTTTGTATGTCTGACCATTTTTATTTCTGTTTTCAGTTTCTATCCACTAAAGTAAAAAAAACAAAACTAATTGCTCAACATTATCATTTAAGTGCAATAACTCTTAAAAGGATTCGACTGACAATTTCTGCTAGGGGGTCATACATATATATGTTAAAGTTCTTGTCCAGTTGATCAAGTTTACTGTTTTTTATTTTTATTTTATCTATTCTAGTTTTTGCATAGTGTCCGTAAAATGAACAAAACGCATCATTACAGGACAATAACTCCTATAAGGAAGTTTACTGACAATTTCAGCCATGTTGATATATTTGCATATCTTGTCTTGTTGATCATTTTTTATGTTTACAGTTTTCTTTACCTACGATACTTTTGGGTCAAAATGCAATTAAAATGATTATAATCGTCATTTAGGAGCAATAAACACTATAAGGAGTCCACCATTGATTTCGATCATATTGACTTATTTGTAGACTTGTCTTGCTGATAATGTTTTCTATATAAAGTTTCTCTCTATCTATTACATTTTTCAATATATTAGGCAAAAACAGTTTTAAAACAAATTGTAAAAAATCGCCATTTAAATGCAATGATTCCTATAAGAAGTCGTCTGTTAATTCGGTTGAAAATAGACACAAGTTAGATCTCAAGATGATAGACAAAACTTTAATTTTACCCCTTTGTTTTATTTAGAGCCATGTCGGCCATTTTGGTTAGCATGCGGTTCATCGGACATATTATTTTTTCAAAAAGCTACCTAAATGATGATTGTGGCCTAGTTTTGTTCCAATTGACCTAGTATTTGAGTGACGAGTTTTGTAAAAATGAAAGGACAGTGATGGATGCCAAGTGGTCAGTATTTTAAATTGCATGTTGTTTCTGTATGCCTGCAACATATCTTTTGTCTCATACACTTAGTGAAAACAGTTGGCCACAAATTCTAATGAAAAGTTTTGAAGCGGACCCGCTGAATGCATTTTTCAAGTTTTCGAGTACATGCTTTTCGTAAAATCATGTAAGCCAAATTGAATGTGGGTGTTTCAGGTGTATATCTTACATGTCCGGTGCTCTAAATCATTGCCAGTTCAGAGGATTGGTATCAGGTGACACAGGTGAATGTGCAGAAAAGCTTGTATGATGATAAGATAGTTATGAATATGCACAGCTTAACCTTAAATTATGATAACCAACAAAGATCGAAGGCCATTTTGAATCCTAGTTCATGATTCAGGAAGTCTAAGGAGGTTAAAGAAGTTTAATACGCATGCATAAATCATTAATTATAATTTTAATTGTACCCTGTTTCAGACGGCAGCTTAGTTGGTTATTTATAAAGAAAAATGAAAAAGAAATAAATATGTACATTAATCCGGCCGTTGGTTTTGTCGTTTGAATTGTTTTGTTTTACGTTTTGTCATGTCGGGGACCTTTGTGCTTTTGGGTTTTGCTCATTCTGTTGAATGCCAAACGATGATCTTTGTACTTTCATGATCAACACGACGGGTGAAAAATGAGGAGCAGGATCTGCTTACTCTGCGGTACACCTGAGATCACCCCCGATTTTTGGTTGGGGTTCGTGTTGCTCAGTCTTTGGTTTTCTATGTTGTGTTTTGTATACCATTGTTTGTCTTTTGATCGTTTTTCGTTTTTTGCCATTGTATTGTCAGTTTTTTTTTCGACTAATGAGTTTGAATGTCCCTTTGGTATCTTTCGCCTGTTTTCTACGTCAATTGGTCTTTGGTGGATAGTTGTCTCAATTGCAATCATACCACTCTTCTTATTTTTATATTGTAATAAAACTGTTTTAAACACCCCAACAGTCACTTTACGTAATCAACGAGGACAAAAAAAAAAAGAACGCATACCGCAGTGGGTAAATGATGATAGTCTTTAAATAGAATTTAAGTTTCCTCCGCTCCCCCTTCCACCTCCCCAAAGAAAAGTATTGAAGAAGAAAAACTACCATCCAAATTGTGTTGCATAGTGGTCCTTTGGAACGATCTTCACATTATACTAGATCAAGAATGTCTTGGTGTTTTTAATTATGATAAACAATCTGCAAATAAGACGTTAGAAAACATAGAGAGAAGATACCAAGTGGTCAATAAATAGAACAAAACAAATAAATAACAGACATCGCAATGGATAAAAAACGACGAAAAGACAAACAACAGTCGACATAATATAACACGTAAAACCAAAGACTGAGTAACAAAAACCACACCAAAACTTTGGGTGAACTTTGGTGCTCCGGAAGGGTGAGCAGTGCCTTCTCCACTATTGACATCCGCCGTGCTCCGGAAGGGTGAGCAGTGCCTTCTCCACTAGTGACATCCGCCGTGCTACTCCTGTAAATTTGTGGTGACCATTTACCCTCGTAATCCTCCAAATTGATATTTCTCTATGATAATTACTTCACAGTAGTATTTATAAGCATTAAGAAATTTTCATTTGATGCATGTTTAATCAGAATCAACGCGTTGTCTTGTAAAGCGTAATCGTAATTCTTAAACAAGGAAATTGGTGTCGTACGTATCTAAAATGTTCGATGTAATCACTGTCCTTCAATTGTCGGATTTATAAACACAATACCAGTTAGATGTATAATCCCCGCTTACGTTTACTCTTCTTTTACAAATGTTAAAACCTGATGCTTTTGATCAGTTGAAGGTAAATTAGGTAATCTAGTGCGCTACGAGAGCTTATATACATGTGTAATATTGATACAGGAAGTTTTGTCTAAACATGTCAAATGTGAGGGGTGAAACAAATGTTTCTTTTTTTTTCTTCTTAGTTAATTGATCGAGAAACGAATTTTGCCAAAGCGAAAATATGCTCGTAACAAACAGATCAAATAATTGATGGAGATGATTCGAAATGTGCAGGAAATGTTCAAGATACGGAAAAGTCAGATACACATATTAGTAAAACTTAGAAACGATGTTGGAAATAAAGAAAAAGAAATTCTATAGAAAAAGTTGTTGTTATAATGAGGACAAAATAAAAGACTGATGACAGATTACCTTCTACGATTTTTTGAGATCATAAAAACAAGTTCAGTGTAAAATTTGTCACTCAAGATTTGCATTTCTATACCTAGATAAGATAAATAAAGATCAAATTGGTCAAAGAAATCGTGATTGGCTGAATTTTCTTTAAACTTTCAAAGAGATTGTTTGACATGTCCTTTGTTTGCTTATAGTAGTCTTGAATACCAATAAAACGGAAATGTATTGAGCAAATACATACTGTATTTTGGCATTGCACAAGGTCATGATTTTCTCTGACTGTTAATGACATCTTTACACTATAAATCCGTTGGATGTTGGATGTGTATTGATTGATATTTTAGTCTTAGATACATGATGTTTTATTAGTTGTTAATGGCTTTGAACTAGTTGTCAGTAACTGCGAGTACTCTCAGATCTGTACTTAGTGTCTTTTTTTGTTGTGAGGATGTATAGATATCCTGCCAAGTCCGGTCTGTATTTTGTTTCTTATTTTTCTGTTTTGTGTCGATCTGATGAGTTAACATGGTTAAGCCCTTTTCAACTGATTTTGTATATCTTTTTCATATATTGTGTAAGGGGATGGTTGGGCGCCCGCAAATATGTGTAACCCCGCCACATTATGTATATGCAAGTTCCAAGTCAGGAGCATGTAATTCAGTGGTTGTCGTTTGCTGCTGTGTGTCATATTTGTTTTTCGTTCATTGTTTTGTGCATACATCAGATCGTTAGTTTTTTCGTTTGAATTGTTTTTTCATTTGTTATTTCGGGGCTTTTTATATAGCTGACTATGCGGTATGGCTTTTGCTCATTGTTGAATTAAGGCCGTACGATGACCTATATATAGTTGTTATCTTCTATGTCATTTGGTCTCTGGTGGAGAGTTGTTTCATTGGCAATCATACCACATCTTCTAATGTTTATAGTAATATCTAAACAAACTACATGTACATATATAATTGGTTCATTAGATTCCGTAATTTTGATCAGCAGACAACAATCACGTGGCATTTCAAAATAAAACTGTTTACCCCAATAAAATGCAATATCCTTTGACTACACGTGCTCTCAATGACAACGTCACAACAATGCATTGAATATCAAACGGAAAGCTTGATTTCACTTATAATGTTATGGTTTTGCATAAAAATGTAACAATAAGAAATGCATGCTTCATAATTGTAATTTTATAGGCCTAATGGACGTAAAAGCTCACATTACTATAGTCTACTCTTTCGCATTCCCATAAAGTTTCTAAACGAAGCATCACATTCTAACAAGTAAAATATTCTGCTTTTCATAGGGACTCGTAAATTTGTATAGGTAGAAAACAATCTCATGGTGTTTTGAAGTGATGTTTTATGTTCCAATTAAATGCAATATTCATGAGTGTACATATGCTATGCATACCATTACAATGCGTAAGAATAAACAAAAATCTAAAATTTCCCCCTGGTTTTAACATTTAAATGTTATTGTCAGAATTGAATGCTTCATTTGTCATTTTATAGGTTACATGTAAAGCGTTGACCGTATGTTCATTTTAGTAAGAAGACTTGCAAAATTTGCTTTGGTCAATGATGTTACACCAGAATACAAAGACGCCTTTCTTTTAATCTATGGGCATAATGGTCATTCTCAAAATGCATAGGTGTCCCTTAGATAGTGTTGCCAACAATTGATGCTTTCGAATTTCCATTGTCTGAGTACGAACACGGCTAATGAAAAAAAAATTTCAAAATGATGCAAAAATTCAAATATCAAGTTAATTTCAATGTATGTCCGTTTGTAAAATTTCGATACGGTACATTGGGAAATAAAATCTCAATTTTAGAGAAAACGCATTGTCATTCAAAATAAATGTTGAAAAAATGCCATAACTCCCTCCTTAAAACCCTTCCAAAAAAGGTAAATCATTTTCACAAAGCCAGCAAAGATTGTGGAGCAGGATCTGCTTGCCCTTCCGGAGCACCTGAGATCACCCCCAGTTTTTGTTGGGGTTCGTGTTGCTTAGTCTTTGGTTTTCTATGTTGTGTCATCTGTACTATTATTTGTCTGTTTGTATTTTTATTTTTGGCCATGGCGTTGTCAGTTTGTTTTCGATCTATGAGTTTGACTGTCCCTCTGGTATCTTTCGTCCCTCTTTTTTTGCCCCTCATGAGTCTACTACAAAAGTATGGGTGTATGTATATGTTGATCATAAATATCTTCACGTATTCGGGTACCTAACAACTTTTGCTTTTAAGGATGTTCGCTCCTCATGTTTTTGAATTTTTGCCAGATATTCGGAATCCTCTGGTTTTATCCATGTAGTGCCATTAAACTTTTTTGCCCACTAACCCCTACTTTTCTTTGCAAAATTTGATTAAATATAGTTTAAAATGCCATCTTTGAAAATCTTATTAAATCCTTGTTATTTTTTCATACTTTTAGACAGAAAAAAAGGTGCCAATGTTAAATGTTTGAAAAATCTAGAGAGAATCATTTTCCGCCAAATTTTCATGGCTTATATCTCGAAAACAAGCACACGGACCCTTCATTTTTATCTGCTTTTTAAGTTCCTTTATTTATATACTATCAATTTATAACAGTCTTTTAAAAAGCTTATTATTTTGAAACAGAGTAGCGAACATCCTTAAATTTAGGTCTGGGCGTTCCAAATGACTGAATATCAAGAAAAAGAACTTCGGACGCACCTAATTTATAAAGTGTTATTCACATTAACCAAAATGTATGGAAAGGTGCTTTCCTTTGCCTCGTTTATCTTGATCTTTTAACCTATCTTTCTAATAATATCTTTTCACATGAGAATTAGGAATGGTTCATCTATTATCTGCTGAATATGGAACAACTTGTATGGTAGGCGTTCATTGTTAAAATTGTCTGACCTTTGCTGCTCTTTGCTTTATCAAGCTTACTTAAGCACTGAAATAAGAACTATTTGGCAGTTAGATTGATTACGTCAGCCTTAGTATATATACCTCTGTCTTGCATTTAATTCTACATTTATTTCGTTTTTCGTATAACAAAGGATGTATTGCGCAACAGCGCTCATTCTTTGGACGGTCGCCGTCTATCAGACGGTGACACTTTCGAATGCAGCAGGTCAGTGTTCTTATTTTAAATCAGGTTTCGTTGAGAAATCAGGAATAATTCGTATACATTAAAAAAAATATAGCCTTTTTGTAGAAGTGAACAGCAAACTTTTAAACTGTATTAAATTGTACAGTTGTTAAATTTGTCATTTTTATTAAAAAAAAAAAGAGTAACGTGAAGTGCATGCTAATGTGAAACAACAGAATGAAATGCAGTTAAGGAGTGGTGTCTTTGAATTGTTTATATCAAGTTTATCTTGCTGCTCATACATGCTCTACACAATGCATACATTGAATAAACTTAATGGATAATCGATTTTTTAAAGTTAGAGTCATATATCTCCCTTTACGGTGAAAAGACTGATAAAGTATGAAGCGTTACTGAAAATACAGTTATAGTCAAAATAAATCAAAAACTCCCATAACTATGTGAATTCGCACTAAAAACAAAATTTACTATGAACAAATAAATAAGGGACTTTTTTCTTTGGTCCATCATTTGATTTTTGTATTTGTTTGTCTCAAATTTATAATTACTAAATGTTATGTATGCTCCTATCTTTGTCTAGCATAACTGTTTGTTTTTTCATTATTATTACATTCTGTGTCATTTCATTTATTCGTATTAGTAACTTCAATGGTACGCTTTCTAATTTTCTTTTTCAAACGCCTTTTTTTTTGGTGCACTAAAATAATAAAATAGATAAAAACCACGTGGTTCTATAGGCACATCTTCTGATTATTCTGTAGACTTACTTAATCAACCTTGAAGACATCTAAAATCTGGACACAGTTCAGAACTAGTTTAGAAATAGCCATTGATAAAATGTGTGCCGTCTGTGACCATTTCATGTATTAGTTCCAGTTGACGTCTAGGACGACATAAAATCGAACATTTACGTTTCAAAATATGAAGTGCTATGCTAAATAATTTCAAAAAAGGTCGTTTTTGTCAGTTTTATTTCTATAACGATTATATTCTGATTTTTCCTGCTTTCTTATGTCACTTACTTAATATGATGCTTCTTTATTTTCCTTCGTTTGTATAAATATAACCAAAAGCAGACTTTTTGTCAAATTGCCTGAGTTTATCTAGCCAACTCAAAGTCTATCGTTCGGGGTATTTTTGATAGATATCGTTTTTAAAAATAGTTAGTAAAACTGTTGTGTATTCCTCTCAAATACCCTACTTTTAAAATAGTTATAACGGGAAAAATGTCCTCAAATTTTTTACCAGGATCGATTGTACAAGGTACGTGTCAGAATTTGACCTTAATAAAATGTCATGGCCCTCTTACAGAAAGTATTGTCAAGGTTCACAAATCGAAATGGGGCTTATCTAACACATGCTATTCTCTCGGACTGATAACATCAAAATATGCTTTCAAAGTCTTGATATGAAATAAATTATGCATAACGCGTTGTTTCTTTAAATCACATTTTCACGACTTTTTGTATTATTTGACTGTTAACAAATTTAAAATTAAAAGACTATTTGTTATTGTATAGGAATAATAAAAATAGATAAATAAAACTGTATATCAAAAATGAATATTTTTATTAGTTCCCTGTTGTAAGTACATATTTCGACACGTCACTCACATAGAACATTGTATATATCTATCACGTATTGTGCAAGGTCTACGTGTTCTGCGCAAAATAATTCAAGGATAATTTCTTTTCGAATTAATGTTATAACAATTTCATCATATCATAAACAGAAATGCCATTCGTACGAATTTGAAATGTCCAACGTGTTGGTGTGTTCTCTTCGAATTCTGAACCCACAATTTTTAGCTCTTAAAATTTGAACAAACAATTATTTCAACCAATACAAATCCTTGTTTCAACAAAGTCGATGACTTTTTTTGCCATTTTCCTATTGAAATATCGAAAGTGGAAAAAAAGAAAAGATTGTAACTTTATTCTCCAAAAAAATTAATTTTGGTTGTGGAAAATTCTCGCCTTTTTATATCTGAGCTGCGTCGGATAGAAATCGACCTTATGCAAGCGCACGTAAATATGTACATCTATAAGACATTGATTGATTTTGAAACATTCAAATACGAAATAAAAGATGAATTTTGGTCTGTAGGGATCTTATAGCAACTCAATTTTCAGAAAGCTACAGACATTTCTGTAGAGATTTTTTCAACCCGAAATAGGTTAACAGATGTATTGATATTCATTGGAATAAGGTCGATTTCTATCCGACGCAGCTCATCTTATGAATATATGTTTTGATAATCCTAACTTTTGTTTTGGCCAGCATTTTTTTTTTTAATTTAGGACATTGAATAATAATGGTATTAAAACAATCATTGTCATAGATAATTTAGTTTCGTTTAAGCACACATCGCCGTTATCGCAATAAATGTTCCATTAAACTTATATCAGTATGGATGAAAGGGATATTTCTAATGATTAGAAAGATGTGTAGGTTTACGTTAATGAGACAGCAATCCAACAACACAAAAACATATATGTTATTATTTAACTTAATTTCTATAAGTTGTAATAATGATTGCAAATATACCAAGCAAATGTAGGACTTTGTGCGAAGCTACCTTACTCTGTAATAAACTTATACCATGCCTGTTCACACGATCACACAGGAAGCGATGTAACCGCCCTGCGGACACAGCATTATTTAAACTCTTGGTCGATCAAATCTTGGCTCTTACTTCTTAATGCTACAAACTAAGAGAAAAGTGAACTAATGTCAATTTTCAACAGATTTTGGCCCTTGCAATGTATGCGACCAAGCTACATCTAAACAGCTGCAGTGAATGTTTTAAATATTGAATAAGGACTTTGATACATATTCATTAATATGATGAAGCAATAAAATCACTTCTTTACTCAAAGCAACATTATATTGTATTTCTTAAGGTTTTTCATTCAGACAACGTTATTCATAATATTCTTGAAAAAAATACACAAAAAGTCAGCAAAAATGGCAAGTATAAACTTTTAATCGGAAAATAATAAGGCACAAAACCTATATGACTAAAGGTACCGGGTATCCTAAATTGATTGAAAGAAAGCGGGTTTGATTAATTACATATATCTAACTGAAAATTAATGTAATTTACCTCAATTGCAGGATGTTCAACAAAGGCGGATGTAACGTTCGTTTTAGATTCCTCAGATACAGTCGGACAAACAAACTTTGCAAAGCAATTAACTTTTGTTAAAAATACAGTGAACAATTTAGACGTAGGTAGAGACAAAGTAAGAATCAGTACTGTGACGTTTAGTTCAGGTGTGCATAATCAGTTTTTCTTGAACAATTATGCCACCAAGACTGACGTGATGAATGCCGTCTCCGGGATTCAATATCTACCAGGAAGTACAGACACTTCAGATGCTCTAAAATACGTCACGCAGACATCATTTACCCCACAACACGGGGGTAGAGGTGGTATACCACACATCATGGTATTGGTGACAGATGGCCCATCATTGACCAGGGACATAACTAAACTTCAAGCACAAACAGCAAAAGACAACAACATTGCGATCTACACTGTTGGAGTTGGTCATGGTATTGACCTTGATGAACTGAAGTCAGTCTCAAGTGATCCAGACTCACGCTACTTGCTAACAGCTGACAACTACGATTCACTCAACAGTCTTTCAGAATTGCTGGCAACAAAAATGTGCAATGGTAAATTTAGCATTTATAAAGTCTGTTATTTTTTTTTACCCAAGGAATTTTTGTTAACACCGTATAATTGTCCACTAATAATAATTTATAACACTCTAGACATTAAAAAAGTACATAGAACAAATACTGTTTTAGAATAACATGCTTCTATTGTTACAAAAATTAACTCAATATGTAGCCTAGTGGCGGTATGGAGAAAGCTTAGCCCACAGCAGCAAACATGTTACTACCATAAATAATAAGTGGTATCGTAGAAGAAACAAATCATGTTTTTGTCAATTTAGACAATCTCAGTATGAACTCTCTCTCCGAGCGGTAGATGTCTAACACTTTAAATCTTTATAACACAGTTGTGCTCTTTTCTTTTCAGAGGTACCTGGCGCTAACGTATTGCCTCCAGCAACAGGTAAGAAGCATTCCTTAACCACGATGATTCTATTTACAACAAAAAATATACCACCATTTTTCAATATCAGTGTTGTTTCATACTGTGGTCCTCTAAGCGTTCGTGTCTTGTATTTAAGCGTAGATGTTTTAGACAAACCTGCAAAAACAACAAAATCGAATGATTAAAAACAGAAATAAGTGATTGGTAACAAATATAAGACCCGGTTGGATTAAAAATTAAAACCAAAACCAAAACCAAGTTGTTCTAATTGATAATTTTGATCTAGAAAAAGGCAGATGGTTAATTAAAACTTTTCTATATTTTGCAAATTACCGCTTCTCTTGTAAAATCTTGTTTAAATTATATCCTGTTTTGTTATAGGTTGTTTACAGAAAGCCGATCTGGTCTTCATGGTTGATTCATCAAGTACAGTAGGAAACCTCAACCTAGAAAAAACAGAAAACTTCATCAAAAACTTCGTAACAAAATTAAATGTTGGCAAAAATGCTGTTCATGTAGGACTTGAACAATACGGAAGCCGTCCATCATCTGAATTTGCTCTGCGTATGTACGACAACAGATATGATGTCTTAAAGGCTATTCATGGAATGCAGTTAATGGGTGGCGGTACCAACACAGGAGACGCTATTGAATTTGCCAAAACTACGATGTTCTCGCCGGCAGCAGGTGCCAGATCTAACGTCCCAAGAATAGCAATCATGGTGACCGACGGTGGTACTTCAGAAACCGCAGCTGCCATTAATCAGGCAAATGAGGCAAGAGCTGCCCATATCAGTATGATTGGAGTTGGTGTTGGTGGTCTAGTCAACATGCAGGAATTAAACAGTATTGCAGATAAGCCATCTGCAAGTCATGTGATCACCGTACGAAATTACGACGAATTGGAAAGTATTTCTAACCAACTAATGACTATGACATGCGGAAGTAAGTTTTGCAATGACTTACGTTTTGTGGAAGAAATTTGTGTAAATTATTACAATGAAATTTCCCATTAGGATCTTTTTCTTATCTTTTCAGTCACTTAAAATGAATGCTCTTTCTTGTTTGTGTGTTCCTTTTCATTTTGTTTTTGCTTCCTTTTAATTGGTTATTATAACCAATTTTACTCATTTATTTTGTGACAACATTGCTTATTTTCTAATTAAGGTATTATCATTGTTGGTGTATACTCAACTGTGATTTTTTTTATCCTTTTCAGTTCAAACAAGTATCAACTTTTTCCAGAGTAAGTATTATGTACTTCATTGTAACCATCAAAACTGCATTTTAGTATGGTAAATAATTGGACCATTGCTCATTGGCAGGTGATTTGTTTGAACCTGCAGATTCATTTCTAAAACTGACTTTTCTTTGTATCCGTCCACTCGAAGTATTACTTAATTAATTTCGTCAATTCGGGGATAGAGTTAAGTATCCAAAATGACTTATATTATAACGTAAATATATGTTTAATACTTGCTTTTGTTCTGAAAATTTGGAAAATAAGAAACATTTAAAATGAGATCGCTTATCAATTGGCTTGAAATAACGTCGTTCGGAGTAAACATACTTCCGTGACATAGACACTAATCCATTCTTGTTAAATTCTACATGTAGTCAAATGAGTTGTAAATACAGTTATGTTAAATGCATGTTGGTGAAAATTTTATAAATCTTAAGATAACGATAATATTTTTATTTTTTTTCAGATTACACTTCATGCACTGATAAAATCAGTAACTGTCAGGAATATGGATCCAAAGTGTGCACTGACTACAAACAATGGTCAGAAGTAAACTGTCGATCATTCTGTCAAATCTGTTCATGTACGTTATATTTTCATTGTTGTATGTTTATAATGTTACTAAGTCTTATGGTGAGCGCCTTATCAATCTAAACGTTAATATCCAGTGGCGGATCCAGAAATTTTCATAAGGGGGGCCCACTGACTGCCTAAGAAGGGGCCCGCTTCAGTGATTCCCTAAATAATCAACCAAATTTTTCCCACAAAAGGGGGGCCCGGGCCCCTTGGAAAACCCTCTAAATCCGCCTCTGGCCGTTTATACATGTACAAATACGTTTCATTATGAACAACATTATCGTTACCGGATGGTAGATAAGGCAACATGTTTCGTCGAAAGTTTCTTTGCCTTTTTTATTAAAACGTACAGATCTTAAACCTGGGACTAGTATAATAGTCCCAGCTTAAACTGATTATGATTTTACATATTATGTGAGAGAAAACAAGGTAAAATTACTCACTGTTTCTTGTAAAAAAAAATTTTAATCTGTTTTATAATTTGATTGCGGATAGTATAATACAACGTATACTTTTACTAAATTAGTAAGGTAATGGTTTGTCAGAGGCCTTCAGTATTTTCTCATTCACTGTATAAATGACCATGGTAACAACTTTTGTACTTTTGCTCTTTTAGATAAATACGCTGTAACTGAGACTTGTGTCGATCAACTGGGTAACTGTGCTAGCTACGGAAAAGGTTCCTGTACATCGTACAAACAATGGGCTCAGGATAACTGTAAACAATATTGTGGATTCTGCAGTAAGCTTTAAAATCTTCATTTCTTTTATGCAACACCCCATTGATACGATAGTTTTTAGTATATTCTATTATTTTGTTTCAAACTTTTAGAATATAAACTATTTGATAATTCTCCATATTGTAGATCAAATATTCTTTTTTTATTCAATTATTGATCTGTACAGTATAACAAAATAAAAAAAAGCATATCTGTTAAATGCGGAGTTTTTCTTACACAGGGAGTAACGTAAATATGAAAAAGCTAAAGTTCTAAGTTCTTGTTGTTTTATGTTTCAGCTTCTACAGCAGTAACTGGTGGATTTTGTAAGTATTTTAACTATTTTTGCTGTAATTTTTAATTAAAGGCTGGCAAAGGCCCGCATATGGGATGATTTTAAAATCCTACTTAAATGTCCTGTTTCAAATCATAGATAATGCAAAACACGAATACATCAAATTTTCAGAGTTGTCATTGAAAATCTTTAAACTAAAAGTTTCAAGCATTTTGTCGTGTGGTGACCTGTTAATTTTAGTGTTTTGGGACTGTTATACTAGTATAATAGTCCCAGGTTGTTAAAAAACATGAAATTATCCGGAGATTGCAACTTAATACGGAAATTATTGGGGTCTCCGTCATTTATTTGCACTTTAGTATCGCCCTGTTTAGTTGTCGACTGCAAAATACAAAATTGTTTGATTTTAACGTGAAATTTCTTAAACATCTGGATAATGTGAGTTCCAAGGATTCTAACTTAAGGTTTTTGTTGTTGCACATCTTACAACTGAGGCTTAAAACGGAAGGTTTTTGTTGTTACACATCAAGTACGACTGGAGCTGGAGGCAAAAAATATTACCGGGATTTAATAGTGAAACCGTTATGATAACATTATCTAATAATTTGGGGTATGTTAGCTCGGTTATCTAGCTAGCTATTTTTCATGTTCACAGCCATGATTTCATAATGATATTATTAAGTATAATTGTATGACAAAACTTTTTCCAAAACACAAACAAATATTAAAAGGTATTCCTGTTGAAAATCAGTTAATTGAATAAAATTTGGTCTGCTTTGGAGTGCTTCACATGAGTTTTTAGTATACCAATGCCCTTAATAATGTATTAAAAGTGAAAGGAAATATAAAAACATAGATGTTTGATGAAAATCTTTTCTTTGAAGACATGAATCCCATTTCATTGCAAAATAAATATTCTAATATGACGTTCTTCAAACGCTTTGAGTACACACCTTTGGTAAAATATGAATATATTGTTTGGGCTGTTCCGATCATACTCCCACGTCATATGCTTTTTTATGAATGAGCTACCCCAACGTCATTGAACAATGACGTAAGAATATAAGCATTTTACGGGAAAATGCACGATTGTGAAACCGAAAGTCATCAAAACAAGGAAACATAAACAAACGATAATAAAATGTGTTAAAGGCCAATTTTTTTTTTACATAAAAGTAAAATCATTTAAATTCATCCAAATCTATCTAAACATGCTAAATACATAATTTTAATATATATAGTTTAAGCATGTCACTGTTTCAATTTGCTCCGTTCTTCTACTTCAATATAATAGTGTGTTTATTTACAGGAACGGCAAAATTTGCCTTCACCTAGAGTGCTCAGATCCAAAAGAATTGCCGTATTTGTCCTATTAGAATAGAAATTAATTTATGGGGACCTGAATTTATACAGATTTTACCACGGGTTTGCCCATTATGCCGATAATTTACCACTCGCTATCACTCGTGGTAAAATACAAATGTATGTAGCATAAAGGGCCAACCCATGGTAAAATCAGTATTAATTCAAGCCCCCATGAATTATTTCTTTATTATAACTGCAACAGGGGTAATATAAATTGAACAATCAGATCTTACTGAGACTACATGTACATGTACTATAACACATGTGTTATTGTAGTCTCAGGTCCTTACTGTGATGTAATAACATAAGCATTGTCACATAGGAAATGTACGGGAAAGTGCACAAATTTGAAAGTGATCGGGTCTTTTGGTTATGTGTCCCGTTTGAATTATTTGTACATCATTTTTTTGTACATGTATTAACTAGTTTATGCCATGATGTGATAATTATAATGAACAAATTTCCTCTGACATTCTAGCAATCTCCAACAGTAAAAGAAATTTATAGATTACCATCAAATTCAGTGACCAGGTTTTTAATTTATTTTATTACAGACAACCGATGTGCCTACAAAGGCAAATCCTACACTCCGGGACAGAAATGGTATGATGGATGTGATTATGAGTGTGTTTGTCAAGATGGAGCCACTGGGCGTTACCAGTGTTATAATAGGTACATTATCTAAGAGTGGATAAGTTTATTATTCTTACTAAATTAACACTTTCTTTCATGTCCTAAAAGAGAGGTGAATTTAAGATACCAAAGAGATAGTCAAAGATTTTGGCCTCAGCGTTCACTGAAGAGACATTAATTGTCCAAATGCACATCTAGTGCAGTAAAATTGGTAACATTTATATTATCGAACTCGTAAGTAAAAAAGGAACTGACAATACCATGGCAAAAAAGAGAAACAACCATTAGACAATCAACAGTCTACAAAACACAACATAGAAAACTAAAGACTGAGCAACACGAACCCCACCAAAATCTGGGGTGATTTCAGGTGATCTGGAGGGGTAAGCAGTTGAAACTTGGGACTTTAAAACTGTAGACAAATAGATTTAAAAATGTAAAAGTACAAAAGTTGATTTTATCAGTCAAATATTGTGGTGTTCCATACTTTATAGATATAAGAATATGTGGTATGAGTGCCAATGAGACAACTCTCCATCCAAGTCAAAATTTATAAAAGTAAACCATTATAGGTCAAGGTACGGCCTTCAACACGGAGCATTGGCTCACACCGAGCTATAAAGGGCCCCAAAAATTACTAGTGTAAAACCATTCAAACGGGAAAACCAACGATCTAATCTATATAAAAAACAAGAAACGAGAAACATTCATGAACCACATCAACAAACGACAACTACTGAACAATGTTTACATTAGCATGATTAATATAAAAATTTCTTTAATGGTCTTAGTTAGTTTCTCTGTTTTAATTAAACAATGTTTATATCATTTGGCATAATAAACATGTAAAAATGTATACCAAAGATGATCTCACAATTCATTGTTTTGCAACCAACCAGAGATCACACAAATGCTGACAATGTTGAAAAATTATCTTTCTACTGTGTTGTCTTTCAAATTATGTTTATGAGTTATTTAAGTCTGCCTTTGCCTGTATCTTGAATCTTTCGCAGTAATTTAAATCATTGCATACAATTTAAACAATCTTTACAGATGTCCAGTATACTACAACCTACCATCTATGTGTACCCTTGTTAGAAAGCCAGGAGAATGTTGTTTACAACCCGTCTGTAACTTTAAACCAGCCATTCAGAAGTTTGAATCATCAGGGAAAGGACAAAATCAGTTTGGAATTGGTATATATCTGCTTAGAAATTACATATATCAAAAGTACAACATAATCAGTCAGAGCTCTGACATAAACAAGTCAGAATAAAATGACTTCTTCAAGTCAGAAAGTGTTTTGAAATTCTGACCTGTACGCGTCAATTTTTGTTTTGGGTAGTTTTCACTCGAGTCCGTCAAACCAGAAGTTATTTTGAATTTGCCGCCGATCTACGACACATAGGATCACGTGGTTTTTTGCAAGCGATCACGTGTTTGAGAGTCGTTGTTTTGGAAGTGTCTCGAACGAGAAGTCATTGAATATTATATTGATTATTTACGATTTTTAGTGAAAATCTAGGTCATTGTGGGCATTTTTAGAAAGGTAATTCATATTACCTCCGTATTTTCATGGGCATTTTTATATTTTTTGCCTATAAAGAAGTTCCTTGCAAGTGATTTTTTTGCTGTTTCATGAAGGCGCGCGACCTGTAAATACGGACGCGTGGTCTTTGAGATGACCTGGTGATTGACAATTCTGACTTGTTCAGGTCAGAAAATGTTGTTATGATAATGAATTGTTATTTTCGGGAGATAACTCGTGTTGTCTTAAACAATATTAACATTATTAACCAGTCAGTGCAATTTAAAAAGTAAAATTATTGCTTCGAGCTGAACATCGTCACGTGATTTTTCTATTTTTAAACTCAATCACGAATTGATTTTTTAACCTTTCTGATTCGTTCTTCCCAATGAGAAAAACGATCATTGTGAATATTGATATGATGATAATGAAATGAAAATGGGAAAAATTTTAATACAAGAAAAAGGAAGGGAGGGGTTTAACTAAAGAACCCAAGGGTTTTTTTTCTATTTTTAAAGTTATAACTTGAGAACAATAAGTGATGCACACACCTGGTCTTCATTTATGATCATGGGACATGATAAAACAAATCAAATGAAATGTAGGGCAAGTCTCCAGGGATCACCCCTATCCCTGTCCTTTCTCTATTCCTCTTTATAATGTCAAATTGATTTGAATGAAATATACCGGGCTAGTCTCCAGGTTTACCCCCACCCCCTGCCATTTGCAAATGTTCTTATATTTTGTAAACGGTAGAGATCCCCACCCCTAAACCATATATATTCTTGTATGGGACAATTTAACAAATCAAATGATATGTTTGGGAGGTCCCTGGGGGTCACCCCTACCCCTCCTGTTTGAAAACTTGTAAACAGTCGAGATCCCCACCCCTAAACCATATATATTCTTGAAAAAGACAATAAAACAAATCAAATGAAATATAGGGGAAGTCCCTTGGGGTCACCCCACCCCCTCCTGTATGAAAACTTGTAAACGGCCGGGATCCTCACCCCTTAACCATATATATTCTTAAGCTTGTAAGGGTCAATAAGACAAATCAAATGAAATAAAGGTGAAGTCCCTGAGGGTCACCCCACCCCTCATGTTTGAAAACTTGTAAACAGTCGAGATCCCCACCCCTAAACCATATACATTCTTGCACAGGACAATAAAACAAATCAAATGAAATATAGGGGAAGTCCATTGGAGTCATCCCCATCCCCCTTTTTGAAATGTTCTGGATCACCACCCCTAAAGGTAAACCATATGATATTCCTGTTCGTCATTTCAAGAAGATTTGAATGACATGCAGGGTCAAACCCTAGGCGTCACTTATGTATATCACTTTACTAGACAAAACCAATTTGTACTGGAACTTGCCCAATGTCAGGCAACCATGGGAATGACGAATTATGGGAGCTTTGTTTTGGAGACTTCGTAACAGCATCCTGTTACAATTATTTCTTGTTTATTTTAATCTGGTGAGAGACCACCTTTACATATTATATTTATCAGTATTGTGTAAACAGAATTGTCTATTCAGTATTATTTTCTTCTCACATGCATCACATCTTATTGATTACATGGATATACATGTAGGAAGATGTGGTATGAGTGCCAATGAGACAACTCTCCATCCAAGTTACAATTTATAAAAGTAAACCATTATAGGTCAAGGTACGGCCTTCAACACGGAGCATTGGCTCACACCGAACAGCAAGCTATAAATTAAAGGGCCTCAAAAAATTACTAGTGTAAAACCATTCAAACGGAAAAACCAACGGTCTAATCTATATAAAAAAAAATAAAAATTTTGGCATATTTGTTTTCCTCTGAAATTACACATCTATAATTCTTACACCAGATGCTTAGCCACATGAAGCATTTACCTCTTATATGAGACATAGAATAGTCTTTGTTTCTACAGAAGTGAGAAGAACATTGGAAGTCAGAATGTTCTGACTTATAAAAGTCTGAATGTTCTGACTTAATAAGGTCAGAAAGACTCAGAATGATCTGAAAATACTGACTTTTTTTAATGTTTAGAGTATTTTAGAATATGAATGCACTTGTCATGCTAGTAGCATAAGAAACCCTTACAAGATTTTGTTCCCAAACAACAATTTTTAAAGATATTAAGAATAACAAGTGTACAATTAAACATAAATTACAAAGTTATAAGTGTTGTGAAAAAAGCTATTTAAAAAAAATCAATAGATAGTTATCTTTCAACTTTTACATGTATTTAAAAAAACAGTGAAAATATTATGGATTATATGTACGGCTTCTTGAAGGACAACAAAGTCACCATATTTGGTCTGAATTTGTATGTTTTTTTCTCCTCAAAATTTTTTTAACATTAATAATGTCAGCTTTTTTCTTAACTAATTTTAAACATTCTTAATTATAATTAAATTTCCCCAACATTTTGCTTACAAACTCTTTAATTTCTAAAGTCAAATTGAAAGTTGTCTTCACCATGTTCACAGATTCAAAGTGTCTGAAAATGTTATATTGAAAAAACAATACTTTTATATCCTCAAATAAAATGGGCATACCATGAGTTTAATGGTCATGCAGATATGCAATCCAGGATGTTAACAATCAGAGTTTAGATTACAGTCATATAGTAATAGGCAGAGTTTTTCTTATATAATCAATAACCAGAGTAAAGATAATTGATTAATAGAGGTTTAGTTTAATATAAGTAATAAACAAAGCTAATTAATACACTTGCAATCACATACATGTAGTTAAATAAGTAAATACAGAATATTCATACAAAATTCAGACAGAAATACTGTAATAGGTCAAGTCATTAGGGACGACATCAAAAGTTCAATGTAGGATAAAAAACTTAATTCACATCACATAGTTTTTTCACTGACCCACCCACCCCCCTCTTAACTTAATTTAATTTGGGAAAGATTGATTGACCAATATGGATTTATGTAAAATCGATTTTGTTTTAAACAAAACTTGCAGCAATTTTAACCCCACCCCCAAACTATTTGATTTAAGTTTTTTTATCCTACATTGGTCTTTTGATGTCGTCCCTTAGAATGTGCTGACTTTGTACATATTGTAGTGATAGTTATGACACCCATACAACATATAGGAATCAGTCAAAAGGAGAGAAAAATTCCCGAAATTTGTCACATAGTGACATTTGTGAGTCGGAATAACAAAATATAGACTCATTAATCTCTCCATCTTTTCAAAAATTATGAACCAGATTTTATGCATATCCATTTAGTTTTTGACGGACTCTTTTAAGTCAGAACATGATTTGACCTGTTTGAGTCAGTTTGCAGAACAAAATGTCCAATCAAAGCTAGGTGTACTTCCTTTAATCCAAGAAAGTCCTTGCTTTCAGACTGCTTCTGAATCTGCCATTTTCGAGTTTATTATTTGATAAATTTTAAGAAACAATTAAGTCAATTGATTATTTATTTTAGGGGATCTTAACATATATTTCCTGTGTCTTTTATCTGACGTTCCCATACATTCATTTAATATCATATGGCAATGCCCGGCTTAAATACTTTAATAAATTTATTTTAGATTTGGACTGACTCTTTTAAGTCAGAACATGATTTGACCTGTTTAAAACAAAATACATTTAATATTGAATATACCAAATAAACTTATGGGGACCTTATTTCCTCAGTCTTTTATCTGGCTTACCTATACATTTTTAAATCAATATGACAATACTAGACTTAAAAATTGTAATACATTTAATATGACTGACTCTTTGAAGTCAGAACATAATGTGACTTGTTTGAGTCAGTTTGCACAACAGTATTTACATCAATGAAATATCAAAATAATAAATGTTTTGCTCTTAATAAATTTAGCTTAAAGTGGATGAGAATATATCTTTTTTTAACACAGTCTTATCATGAATAAGTGTCTTGTTTTTTCCTTGGAAGATTTAAAGTATTGTCATGGTACTGGTAAATGTATCCAATATTGTATTTTGTAAATCTTTTGATATTCAGAAAATTGTATGATCCATTTTTTCTCACCTGGTTTTTCTTTGTATTTTGAAATAATTGAAAGTGATGAGATAAATATATTATGTTTAGATTCTGGAAAGGAGAAGGTATGATGTCAGATGAGCCCCACTTTTTAAAACTCTTTAATTCGAAACTAGTAATCACCATATTTTTATGGAGATTGATAACAAAGTGGTAGTAATGACTGCTTCAAAGCAGAACAAAAATGACCTCTTGAAGTCAAAATGCATTAAAAAGGGGCATAAATCTTATTAGAATATGAAGATATTAAGTCACAATATTTTGTGCAAAAGCTGACCTGTGGAAGTCATTTTATGATAAATTAAAGTCTGACATAAACTGACCTGTACAAGTCATATTCTGTTGAGTGCATGAAGGGAGACAACACTTACATCAAATTATATCTGACCTATGGAAGTCATTTTATTCTGACTTGTTTATGTCAGAGCTCTGACTGATAATGACTTCAATATTGTTATTCTTGATAAAAAAAAATAAGAAGATGTAGTATAATTGGCAATAAGACAACTCTCGAACAGAGACGAAATGACTTGGAAGTTAGCAACAATAGGTCACCATACAGCCTTAAACAATGAACAAAACCCATACCACATAGTAAGCTATTAAAGGCCCCCAAATGACAAACGTAAAACAATTCAAACAAGAAAACTAACATGCTGAGTTATGTACAAAACAATAAACAAAAAACAAATATGTACAAAACAATAAACAAAAAACAAATATAATATGCAACAATAAAAAAGACAACCCCTGAATTACAGGTTCCTGACTTGGGACAGGCACATACAGAATGTGGCAGGGTTAACATGTTAATTCCTTATAAGTCCTCTAGGGCTCTGGGTAATCATAACAGTTTAGATCAGTAATGTGTTTGTAAAGGGCAATTTCATCAATGATTTTAAAGCATTCATGTAAAACAGAATGAAATAAATCTGTGTTACTTATAAGCTTACAATATATTGATAATTGTGTTTGACAAAAACATACTAGTTATTTTTAACGCTAATCTAGTCAAGTTGAACATATGTTTGTTCCGCCTGACATAAGTTCCCCTGGAAACTTTGTCTTAAACAATGCCATAACATCTGTTCCTGTTGGATCAAATATTCTTTACCATTTATTCCATTAGGAACAAATACTGATATATTTTTTTTCCAACTTGGAAATAATAGTTCCATTGGGAACTTATATTATGAAGGAACTTCTATTTCATGACAGCCTAGGTATCCCTCCTTACTGTCCAAATTTTTGGCCACAAGTTTGGCTTTTAAAACTTATAGTATTTTGAAAAGCACATAGAAAACAGAAACAAGCAATTACTTTGTACACCTACATGTATGCATAGCTTTTAGATTAAGCAAATGTCTGATGTATGAAAGTAAAATAAAAGTGATTTTCCATCAGCATTTTTTTTAAAGTAAATATATAACTACCTGTATACAGCTTTTATTTTTAGACTAATTTCATTGATACTTTTCAGATGTCTGTGTATATAAAGGAAAACAGTATTACCAAGACCAGAGTTGGACTGATGGATGTGACTTCCAGTGCACATGTACTGCTGCTAAAACAGGTCTCTACCAGTGTGAACAATTGTAAGTCTTAAGATTACAAAATTGTAGAATTCTTGTACCAAGACATGAGGCTTGTTTTTAATATAAATTTGTCATAACAGTTACATTCTCATAACAACATGGTTTCTTATACATTTTTGTACATTTTTGTATTTTGGATGAGACATTTTTTTAATGAAAATAAACATGCAAGCAAATGACTAAACCATCTAAACAGAACTAACATGTTAAGGATGTTCACTACTCTTGTTTCTGACTTTTAATCAAATATTCAGAATCCTCTAGTTTTATCCATGTAGTGCCTATAAAATTTTTGCCTGCCAACCCCTACTTTTCTTTCTTAATTTTATTACATATAGTTTAAAAAGCCATTTTTGAAAACCTTATAAAATCATAGCTTTTGAAAGAAAAAAGGTGCCAATGTTAAATGTATGAAAATCTAGAGAGAATCATTTCCTGAATTTTCAATTGATTAAATCTCAAAAACAAGGACATGGACCTTTAATTTTTTTCTTCTTTTTAAATTCCGTTATTTATATACAATCAATTTATAACAGTCTTTTATAAAGCTTGTTATTTTGAAACAGAGGAGCAAATATCCTTAATGTATTTATACATCTAGTGAAAGATTCTATGTATTTTCAGATGTCCATCCTATTCTGTTCTCCCCCAGATCTGTCATTTAGAACAGACACCAGGACAATGTTGTAAGAAACCAGTATGTGAGTTTACACAGCAAGCTGGTACCTTCTCTGGTAACGGAATGATCAGTGGAAGTGGAATCAGTAAGTCTAGAACTGTAATCTTTTAATCATGTTGAATATAAAAAGGATTTTCTAAGAAAAAGTACAGCTCTAGGTTTTCATTAAAAAAAAAAGTGTTTAAGTTTTGAATAACCAGCATAATTGTAATATACAATAAGGTACTTAGACTCCAAATGACAGTTTTAAAGACCTTGAACGACAGAAAGAAAAGAAAATTGATCATGTTGATAAGAATTTAGTAAAGGCTGTAACATTTTCATTTTATCTGATGATAGATAGATGAAAAGTAAATTCCTATTGATGTAGGACTCACGGGTATACTAGAACCTCATTCCATTCCAAGTTTCCAAGTTTTTTTTTTATCTTTTCCAAAAACAAAGTATATTATGAAACATGCTTTTATGGCCTTTGATGGTAAAAATAGAAAAAAAATAATATTGCTTTAAAGTTTCTCAAAGTAATTTACAGCATGCTCATCTGTACATGTATAAGTATCTTTTCCTTTTCTCTTTTCCCTAGACCTTCAGGCACCATTTTCTGGACCTTGTCTTGACTTGTTAACCTGTTCTAACTATGGTAGTGATGTATGTACTACATACAAGGACTGGGCCAAGAAAAACTGCAGAAACACCTGTAACTTCTGTAAGTAAAATGTAGTCTACTATTGAAATGAATTTTGATTAGAATATGAAAGGTGTATACAGCTTTTTCTTTGTGATTACCTATTTAGCTTGTGCAAGTAGGTACATTGAATAAAGATTACATTTTATCATATAATTTTTCAATTTTTGGACTTAAAATGATTTACGTATTTTTATATTAAAACACAAATAGAAAGATTGAACATTGATTAAAAACGTTAAATTTGTAATATTGTGGATTCCTTTATTTCCGTGGATCCACGAAAATTGGTATTCGACAAATAGTGATGAATTCACAGTATATGAAGTTTGGAAAGTTTACACCCTTGTTATGGGGCTTGACATTGTTTAGGTGCAAATACTTTAAACAGGAGGGGAGTTTAACACACATTCATACACTAGGCAATGCTTTGATTTAAACAAATCTTGATTCAAGTTGAATTCACCAGTTGCAAGATAGTAGGTTTACACTAGTATGGTTGATTGTTTAGCTCTAAAGTGATTTACATTAAATGATTATTGATTCTGCTAAAATGTCTATGTTTTCATATTTTTAGGTCCAAGCTCACAATCTTCAGGACCAAATGGTAAGAACATAAAGTTTGCTTATTCAGTACTACATATAGCAATAAACCAAACATTCAATCGTTGACTTTAATTTAGTTTTACGAGGGAAATATCTATGAAATCATAGTAACATTATAGGAAATAAACAAAACTGACAGTTATAACTACAAATTAAATCAGAGAAGTCAAGTGCAATATATATGTCAATGTTATAGTCAAATTTTTATTCCCAGTTTTCATAAGTTCTTCATTTTGTATTTACTTGTTGTTATAGATCATTGTGTATATGATGGAAAGTCATACAAACAGGGAGAAGTTTGGGCACCAAAATGTGATGAGAGATGTTCCTGTGAAAATGCTAAATATGGTTATTATAGATGTGTCAATACGTAAGAACAATGTAATATCAATATCATTGACTGATTTATGGGATTGGATGGCATCTCTTACACTACCCCATAATTCAGGGAAATTCGTTACCTGATTGTTATCATACTTTGGTTTTTTCTCTAATAAACAGTGTAGGTTAAAATCTGTTGAAATAAACAGTTATATTGATAATTGACCAAAAACAAATTGATTTGCAAGGTCCCCTTTTAAAATTGTTGTTGAATTTGCTGTGCAGGATAAAAATGAGGAGATGCGATATGATTGCCAATGTCAGAGACAAGTTTTCAGGACAAGGATGTGAACTTTACCTAATGAGTTGCAACCTTAGCTTAAGGTGGTACCTAACACTACAGGGAGATAACTCTGTAAAAATCAGCTAAACGTTTTAATTACGTTGTATTGTTAAGGAAATATTAAGCTTCTCAATGTACAAAATTAGTGTTTGTCAAACTGCTATATAACCAGTGAAATTTTTCTGATAAAGTGGTTGGTTCAAATTTTTTGAAATTTTTATATTTCTGTCAAAGGGTCAAAGTAAACATTTTGTCAAAATTTTATGAAAATTAAACGAGCCAAATTAATATTAGTCAAGGTGTTGGGTACCACCTTAATCACAATTACAGAATTTGATGAACTGGAAATTTACAAACAAAATGTATCATTTAAAATCACATATAAATGATCATGATCTAGATAGTTTTCATAAGAATGTTCATATTTATAAAAGGTAACAGGTTTTTGAAATGTATTGTTCATACCTGTAAGTGGTTTATTTTTTCTTGGAGTTTAAGCTTTGCAATTTAATTGGCCAAACCTGTTTGCAAGGATATATTTTTATTGTTTGTGATTTTCTAAAATCAAGTGAAGGAGAAGGGTATCTTCACATTTTCATTTTAATTGCGAAATTAGCAAAATCAAACTGCTCGAGAAAATTTCCGGTTTTACAATATCCTTAAAAAAAAGTCTGAACAACAATGCGATTCAATAAGTAAAATTGTCTATTTCAGATGTCCCAGTTATACTAACTTGCCATCAGGATGTAACCTGAACAGAAGAAATGGTGAATGTTGTCTCAAAGTACAGTGTACCAATGGAGTCTTTTTGCAATCTGCCACCAGCAGCTATTCTCTGGGTGGAGGTGGTGGAATTCAAATTGTCAATCAGAATGGAAATGTCTTCCCCATACCCACACTGGCTGGTGGTTATATCCAAGGAGGCGGATCAGGAACAGGGATGCTCCCACCCACAATAGGTTTGGATGATTTTTATATTTGAAGAGTTTTCTAAAGTAATCAGAAAGGGTACTGGAGTATTTATTTCTTAAATTTAGAATTAGAATATTTGGTGACACAGTCTGAATTGTCATTAGGAATCAATTTACACATTGTGTATTATATGAATTGTATTGAAAAATTTACATGACAACAGTTTTCTTATTAAAAAAACTGAATACCGTTATGTTCAACACATTTGAAATTGTTCACAATTTATGCTGCTTCAGCTTTAATTTTAACATGAACAAAGAGAGGCATGGGTGTATGTCACTGAGCAGCAACCCAATGCGGTAACAAAAGATCCTCAAGAGATCAACATAATCTTCAACAATCAAAACAAGAGACATGTGATAATACAATATGTCATACATTAAAAAGCTCTTAAAAGCTTAAAAGCTTTTTGAATCAATTCAATTAAACAGAAACAATCAGAGATCTGCCATCACCACAATTTCTCCAAATTTTAAGATATGACATAGAAAAACAAAGTTTCTTACTTGAGACAGACACATACATTTGTAGCAGGGTTAAGTTTGTTTGTGTGTTCTTATTTTTCTACAAGATTTTACCTATTGCTTCATATGAAATAATATTTTTCATTAGAACTCCGGATTTCAACTTTTCTATGCCCCCTGCCCTTCCTCGTTCTCTAGACCCCAAAACTTGTTTTTGGAGAGTATATAGGGATCCCCCTATCCGTCTGTGCCTTGTATGTGTAGCCCTTTCTTAATGGACGTTAATAAAACTTGACATAGTTGTAAACCACTACCTTAGGTAATCCTTAAAGGAATGTAATCCCATTCCAACATGTTTTAATTAAGATAATTGAATTTTTTATGCCCCACCTACGATAGTAGAAGGGGCATAAAGTTTTCTGGTCTGTGCGTTCCTCCGTCCGTCTGTCCCGCTTCAGGTTAAAGTTTTTGGTCAAGGTAGTTTTTGATGAAGTTGAAGTCCAATCAATTTGAAACTTAGTACACTTGTTCTCTATGATATGATCTTTCTAACTTTAATGCCAAATTAGAGTTTTTACCCCAATTTCACGGTCCACTGAACATAAAAAATGATAGTGCTAGTGGGGCATCCGTGTACTATGGACACATTCTTGTTATACTTCAATATGCTAATGGTATTGGAGGGGGTTATGTCCTTTTGTGAGTTATACCATTGTTTTAGTTTTAAAAAAAAATGAAAACAACACATTATAAATTTCATGTGTCCGAGTGCTTTTCTGGATTTATCTTCATCAGGAACGCTCAAAGCAGAATATTTGAAAGCCAAGGATGTTTAAAATCAGAAACACTTGAAGAGCTATATAACCAAAAAGACCTAAAAAAAAAAGCCAAATCCATTTAAGGTCAACTTTGCCTGAGGGAGTTGAAACCTTGGCTTCTTTATAATTTCAAAATTTATAAACGGACAATTTTAGAAAGGTTTGTTATAAATCATGTCAGTACCAAAGTACTGACTACTGAGCTGATGATAACTTTTGATTTAAAAATCACACTTATTGATTATGTAACTACAGAATTTATATGAATTAACAAAAAAAACCCTACCTTAAAATCTGTCATAATGTCAAATATAAATAAGAAGATGTGGTATGAGTGCCAATGAGACAACTATCCATCCAAGTCACAATGTGTAAAATGTAAACAATTATAGGTTAAAGTACGGCCTTCAACACAGAGCCTTGGCTCACACAGAACAGCAAGCTATCAAGGTAGTCTATAAATGAGAAGGTTGAATAAGACAAAAGAACCATAGGGATAGTGTTAAAGCTAAGGTAGATAGATACCACCGTAACAGGTTTTCTAAACACTAAAAATGTCTTGCAGATGGATGTCTTTATAATGGACAAGTTTACTCACAAAATCAGGCATGGATGGATGGATGTTCCAAATACTGTGTTTGTGTAGACGCTACTAAAGGTCAAATGTCATGCAGAGCAAGGTAAGGGTTCGTTGAATATGAACTTTATAGATATTTTACATGTAGAACATGAAGTATGATACAGATAGAAATAAAACAAGTGACAAAAATCTCTTGTTTTATTCTATAACAATGTATATTATTTATTTCTTTTATTACATACACTTTGTTTACAAATAGTGAAAATTCAGTTTTAGATTACAGATTAGCACATTAATTTTCATTATTCTTTTAACCATTTCTTCTTTTTTTTAAGATTGTAAAAGTTTCTGTTGTTCATAATATACTATTTAAGAATTTGATGCTTTCTGGATAAAACTTTTAAAAGCTTTTACAAAAACAATTAAGTTACAAAATCCTAAGCAATAGATATCCAGCCAATGGGGGCACATTATTCTTGTTTCTGGAGTAGGGAAAATTATATTACCAACAAAGTCGGTGAAATGGCTTATTGTGTGACACTTATTCTATTGATATCATTTTCCGATGGCTTTTTTAAATATCTGTCAAACAATTATAGACAAAAGGTATGTGTTCAATCTTATCGATAGTGGCTTAAAGTCTGTTTAGTTTTGTATATTCTTTTATCAGATTACGTAATTTTAGAAGTAATTGATACTTAAGTGTTTTTAGTCTATAAAAGTTGTGGATCAATTTAACAGAGACTTTTCAAATATCAAAGATTTGATATTAATACAATGTAAATTCTATTGCCTTAGTGATATTTATTTTTTTTCTTTTATTGAATTGACTTCTATTAAAGTTTATGATATTTTCAGATGTCCAAAATATAATAACATGTCACCAACATGTGTCATGAGTACTGACCCTAATGACCCTTGCTGTTCTGCTCCAAAATGCACCTTTGATGCAAATTTGGGAAAAGTACCTCAACCACTTCCAGCATTTGGCCAGTCTGCACTCACTAACTCAATAGTCTCTCCTCAGACAGGAGCAAGTGAACACAATGGTTATGGAAGGACAATAATCCCCTTGTTTAATACAGCATACACACCAGCACCTCCCACTGTTGACCCTGGAAAAATGTCAGCTGGAGGTTGGTATAGTAAACAAAATTTGGCCAAAAATACAGTGTAACTCTTTACTTTAGACAGTACTGCTATGTTTTTATAAATGCAAAAAATGCGATGCTATCAATTTCCCAATAATAAAAACTTACTTTCATAATTTCAGTAGTGATTATCCTTCATAAAATATTTGCAATTGCATAAATTAGATTTCTCATATTTGCAAGAGGTCAAGGATTCTTAATGAGAAATACATTGGGCATTTGGGCGCCTGCAAACATGTTTCACCCACCTCATTCTGTATGTGCCTGTCCCCAGTCAGTAGCCTGTAATTCAGTGGTTGTTGTTTGTTGCTGTATATGATATTTGTTTTTCTTTCATTGTTTTGTGCATAAATCGGGAGTCGGTTTCACAAAAAAAAACTTACTACTAAGATTGATCGTAAGTCATGAACAATTCAGTATACTTACGATCAATCTTAGTTGTAAGGTTTTTTTGTGAAACTGACTCGTGGCTATTAGTTTTCTCTTTGAATTGTTTTGCATTTGTCATTTCGAGGCCATTTACAAGTTGACTAAGCGGGATTGGTTTTGCTCATTGTTGAAGGCCATACAGTGACTTATAGTTGTTAACTTCTATGTCATTTGGTCCCTGGTGGAGAGTTGTCTCATTTGCAATCATATCACATCTTCTTATTTTTATATGCATTAATTTCTAAATTTACAGTAGTGTTTTTGGCATTGTATTTTCATAAGGTAAAAAAAAATATAGTTGTGTTTCCTGCCTCCCTACCTATTCCAAAAATGTTTGTACCTACCTTAACACATTTTATAAACATTTCAGTAAAGCTCAGGTAAAGTCCAAAACATCTCCCTATTAAGTCTATATAAATGTTTAGAGACAGATTGTTTACCTACCTAAATCCTATATATCCCTTTTATTGTGATATGAGGCAAGAAACAAGTACATATATTTTTGGCCCAACTTTATTTTAAGATATTTCTGGATCAAAGTCATTACTTCCTTGTTGTGCTCAGAATGACATTCAAATTTAAAAGAATAACACACATTAGAAAAAAGCACTGAAATGAGATAATAAAAAGATTTCCAATCACTTTTAATCTTTACACAAAGATAGAGTATATACTGTCAATTCAGAACTTTTACATGCATTTATTATTGTGATTTAAGGAATGACTGTAAAAATTTGTATGTCTATTCCAAATAACATAAAAAATGTGGTGCACTCTGAATCAGCCGCATAGTGGGTAATTTAAAAGTGTGCACCACATTTTTGAGGTTATTTGGAATAGACAGAAAAAATATTACAGTCATTCCTTATAATTTAATTCCAAATTCCATTTTCAAGGTGTGATCCATGAAAAAACGCTGATGATGTCACGGTCACATGACAAAATTATGTCCATGAGCTGATAGACAAAAAACTTTCAGCCAATCAGATGATGTGTTACAACCAAAATTAAATTATAGTTGGATATAATCAACAAAAATACAATTTTAATTATTGTGATCTCAGGAAATGCTGTATGCATATAATGCTATAAAAAAAATTTAAAATAGAGTTTATTTTTGCAACACCTGTCTGGTCACACAGTCTTTGCATTAATAAGAACATCTCAAAAATTTGCTTCCCTGAAAGCTATTGAAATCACAAACTTTCCTAGTTTATTTTAGACATGCATCTATTATTTTATTACATTACAGGATACTGTGACTACGGAGGAAAACGATACAATGTAGGACAGAAATGGGACGTAGGATGTCGGTATAACTGTATATGTGATGATGGAAAATCAGGTCATTACACATGTGTAGAAAAGTAGGTACACTATTTCTTTATGAATATGTGTATGAACTAGGGAGACATAGGGTATACATCAATGAAAAAGCATCCCAACAATTCAAAATAAAAAAAACCAGAAAATATTTCTATAAATTGCAGTATGATTTTTTACTAGATATATTATTAAATAATTGGGTTTTGGTACAGGATTTTTTTTTTTTTTTTTTGCATAAAATATGATTTTGAACAAAAAGCTTGCATAATAATTAATGTAATGGTAAACATCATTTGTGATATTAATGCATAACTAATTATTTTGAGAATCAGGTCTTTATTTACAATGATCCAATCAGAAATAAATTTCCGAAGAGCACTGTTTTATTCATTTGCTGATTCTATATTGACCAAAAACAGATGTTAAAAATGTCCTCAACACCAGGATACTATTCAAATTTCTTGGGAGACTAATGAATAAATGTCTATTTTTATGCCCTAGCTGTAGGTGAAGGGGAATTTAGTGTTACCCATGACCACCCGTCTTTCCGTCCTTCCGTCTTTCCGTCTGTCCCATTTTCGTTTGCTTGAAGCTTGAGCATGGGCATTTGTGTCCTCAGACACATTCTTCTTTTATTTCCCAATTTATGATTTCGAGATATTATTTTAATCAATCTTGGACCTGTCTGTATTATAACGTACATATGAAGTTATAGTACTGTAAAACTGAGGAAATAAGTTTCATAGAATTTATCTAAAAACAAATGATAACAATAGAATTATTCACTTTTATAGGTGTGTTCACTACAATAATCTACCACAAGGTTGTTTCCTAATTCAAGATTCGGCTAATCCATGTTGTAAAGTTCCACGATGTAACGTACCTCCAAAATATGAAATACTCACAGGAGTCAGAACAACACCATCAGCAAGAACTGGTAAATATAATTTTAATAGGGATTTGAAACCATTAGCTGGAACCATATATATAGATTCTACCACTGCATCGAGTGTGATACGATATTTATCCATGTTGAGACAGTTAAATTTTCAAATTTAAAACGCCAGGCTTGCCGAGCGTTTTAAATATTTAAAATTTAACTGTCGAGAGTGGATAAATATCGTATTACACGAGATTTGGTGGTGGAATCTGTTTCTCTAATGATTTTCAAACAATATGCAGGCAAACTTATTCCTTCTTTTTGAATGATGGTCGCCTTTTTTCATGCCGTCACAATAGGAAATTCAGAGGAAAGCAAGAAAATTCTACGTCATAATGGGATTTTAGCCAATGAAGAACTGAGATCAAACGAACCACATGTTGATTAAATTTTTTTTATACAATGGGTGCAGAAAGGGATAAATTGATGAAGAATTAGAGAAATATATGTATTAATATATTGTGCTTTCATTACTTATACTGTGGATACATTATTCGTAATTGTTGTCTAAGTAGTTAATCTACTGTAATACTAGCCTGTCAACACTGAGGTTTTGAGATCGAACCTAGCTTATGACAGTTGCATTTGACTCCAATCTCAATTGACTAGAATTTTCAGTTTTCCTACTGAAGGTCGTTGGTTCTCTCACGGCCCTCCAGCTTCCTCATCAATAAAAAATGACTGCCACAAAATAGCCAATAGTGCTGAAAGTGGTTAAAACCGACATACAATCAATTGTTAGGAACTAATTTTCATGAATTTTGGTGAACCTTAAATTTTAGTATTCAACAAAAAACAGGTTTTTTGTAGAACTTGCCTATGCCATGAAATCAAGTATTCATGAAAATGCAATTTTTGCATCAATCACCAAAAAATTTGAACCCATGAAAATAAATGAATCTGCTGCATTTCCTTGTTATTCCTCCAATTTATTTCAGTAACATTCATGTCAAAATTTATGTCTACTGCAGGGCTTCCAAAATTATTTTTAGCCAGCCGGACATTTTATATATTATCCCGATTTTAATCCCGATTTTAATCCCTTAAGACTAAATAAACAAATATTCATCATGTTGAATGTGGGCAGTATATGGAAGAAGAAGAAGAAGGCAATTATGGTAATCAGTTGCCGAGTTGGACATCCCAATGGCAATGATTGACATTAAAAAAAAACGATATTAAACTTTCTTTGATTCAAATTTGAAGTTCTGACGTAAACTAGTAAATTTGCAGTGCATCATTCGAAGTGTGCAACATCAGCGTACTTATATCTGCCTTAGACTCTTTATTTTGGCAAAATAACGTTGTCAAAAACTTTACTTTCGTTTTTAAACCGGATGTTATCTTGACAATGATAAAACATGGACCAGAGACGGATACCTAAATTCCGTGTACGTTTGCAAAGCATGAATGAGTGTAAGTAGCTCTTTCTACGTTATTTCTTCAAGAAAATATTCGAAATAAACGTGAGATAAAGGTATCAATGAAATTTAAGCATTTTTTGAAGAAATTAGGCTGCATAATTAAATTTCACACCTGCGCACACATGTACTAGTTCAAACAACGTGGTTATGACGATTTTTCATTTTCACCTTTTTAATTTTTTCATCAAATCATATTTGTAAACGTATTTCTGATAATTTAAATCTTTTTGACTAAATTAATTAGATGCAAACCGCTGAAATGTAAGAAAATAACTTTGAATAGACCGATCAATATCCGGTTCAAAATAGTTTACCTGTCACCTGAACAGGTAAATTTCAGCTGTTCGACAACTAATTAGCCTTGATTAAAATGAGAAGGTATTAAAGTAGGGGTTGTTTTGATAGTACTTAATGATCATGTCACTTTTATGACCGGAAATGTGTGGCTGTTAAAGGCAAAAGGTTGGGTCATAAAGATTGCGAATTATGTTAAAATGACCGTCTCTTAAGAAAGCCTTGAAAACTAAAAAGTAGATGTCCGTTTCATGCTTTGCCCAGCCGGACTTTTACCGGACATTATACAAATGTCCGGAATATGTGACCGTTTTGGAAGCCTTGGTCTACTGTAATCAAAACCTCCAGTAAAACTTTTGTCATATCTACATAATTTTAGTTACTTAGTTAGTTAAAGTGATTTAATAAGAGCTCTTCTTTTTAAATGGATGTGGTATGGTAGGAAGGGACTTCATAAATGCCCCAAACAACCTCCTGTAGGTTCATTAATACTCGTGGGATACCACTTGTCATGGATTTCGTGGGAGCATGTGAACCAGGAATTTAAATGTTCAACGAAGTACAATTTTTTCCTCAATCTACGAAAATTGGTATCCATGAAAATACATGAATCCATAGTGAGTGAGTAATTTTGCATTCATTGAATGAGCATTCAGTCTTAATAACCCATGTCCAAAAAATAAAAATTCCATTCTTACCCCCTCCCTACCCCTTAATTTTAATGGAATACTCTCAAGCAATTTTGATATTTTAAATAGCTTTTATAGAAATCCTAATTCATCTGACCTGTTGCAAAAAGAAAAATATGTCAGGATCATAAAACCTCTAATTGGAAGCAAACTAGCAATAATTATATGACTAACTGTGGAGAGTGTGTTCTTTAATGTAAACGAAACAATTCTTTTGTGTTTATAGGTGTGTGTACATACAAAGAGCAATATTACCAACAAGGACAAACTTGGTATGATGGTTGTAGTTACAGATGTACCTGTGAAGATGCTGAGAAAGGCATATACAGATGTCTAAGTCGGTAGGTTTCCTTCCTGTTCACCCAAATTATACGATGAATTTGATTTTTTCTTGGCCGATTTAGATTTTTCCAAACCAATCGTTTTATTTTTAAGTAATTGGATTTAGTTCTTCATAAGGTGAAATTTAATTAGGATTTCAAATTTTTATGCCATTCTCTAGTTTTCTATTGTAACAAAATGGAAAGAGGCAACCATGCTGAATGACATCATATAGATTCAGATCCTTTGACCCAAATGTCAGAGTCATCTGAATTTTACTCAGAAGTAGATTCTACCACTTCATGGCTTCTGTGGTGCAATATTTGTCCAAATTCAATAATCAAAGGACAGGATGAGATAAAAGATTTTATTTCAGCCAAACTTTTCAAATTACAGTATTGATATATACCACTCACACATATTGTAAAATTTGCATTTTTATTATTTTCTTTGAAGAAAATTTTGAATAAATGCAATTGTTCAAATACAAAATTCAGAGTATATACTGACATATTTGGATTCCTGCATTAGAGAGTGATCAAGTTTTAGATATTTTCGTTTTACAAAAAATGTAAGTACTGTAAATTCATAAATTATCGCAACTATTGGACCATTGACACAAATGTGAGTTTAATTAATGTGATTTCAGTAAAATGATGATACACATAATATTATCAAAATTTAAAATGCAAGTCTAATTTTGCAACACCTATTTTGTAGAATTTTTTGCAATCCTTAAAACACAGTGAAATGTTTTTGAATTTACCCACAGTAGGTAAATATTTGGTTCGAATTACTTTTGTAAAAGTATCAATGGAGTTACTGTTGATTTTAGGTACCAAAAGTTTATACATTTTTCAAAAGTAACATTTGTATTCACCATTATATTGCAGTTGTCCCGAATATCCACTCAGTCATGGTTCTGAATGTACACTGATATCCGATCCACGTGACCCAACATGTTGTCAGATGAGAGTATGCGGAATTAAAAATGGAACATCAGGGAACAATTCACCAAATCCAACTCCAGCAAGAGTTCCACCAGCAGTATACCATGGAATAGAAACAAATTTCCAAGGTAAATATTGGAATTTTATTGTCACTGTCATTTTTGCATAAAAGTGTTGCTGGTTTTATTTATAGTGTTGGTTCTTTGTTCGATTGTCTGTCTGTCTGTCTGTCTGTCTGTCTGTCATACCATGTTCAGAGTTATTTTTGTAGAGGCTAGAACTCTAGAGGACTAGATCACAGCTGCCAAGTTATGTTGTTCTGTGGATTTTTCACATTCCCTTTAATTATAGATGCCTTGTCAACATAAATTTGTTCCTCATGATAGAACTTTCTCTGCAAACTTTGTTATTAACAATGCTACAATATCTGCTTCTGTTAGGACAAATATTCCACAACTTTTAATCTGTCAGGAACAAATAGTGTCACACTTCTTCCAGTGGAAATGATATTCCAGAATATTTCTTCCCTTTTTATATTTTAAAGAAACTTCTTTTCCATGACAGCCTCATTACTTAACTATTATTTACAAATATACAATTTCAATCAGGGCAATTATCAGAGATAAAGATTAAAAAAAAATGGTAATTTGATTTTGGGGTATCGCTGTCATTGGTGTATAAGTCAGATCCCCTTGTATATTTCTTCATTGCAGGAAAAAGTGGTGTATGTATTTACAAAGGTCAGGCTTATAAACAGGGAGATATCTGGCAAGACGGTTGTGACTATACATGTACATGCGAGGATGAAATAAAGGGAGCTTACTCTTGTACAGATAGGTATTTACATCTTTTAATCATTTTCCCATTCAGATCATATGAGATTGATTCAAATAAAGGATTGCACTTCTGAAAAAAAACATTTGATGTTTGCATTTGAAGCGACCATTTGAACTTGGATGGAAGGGGAATTTAAAGGTATACAAATTTGACATCTAAATGAATCATTAAGGGGAGATAAACAGGTAAATTATATAGAAATTTTATAGTTTCTCTTCTGGATTATTATCAGACTACCATATTAAGGAACATCTGGAAATAGAAACTGAACCCTGAGTTTCTTCAACTGAGAGGGTTCCTGAAAACAAATTATGGTTAAATATGATAAACATCTCAATTAAGTCTTTTCATTTTTAATTTATTTAAATTTCCAGATGCCCAGTTTACATCAATCTTCAACCTGGTTGTGAAATGGTCAGAGACTTCAGTAATCCATGTTGTAAGAAACCACAGTGTACAGTTACTGGACCCCCACCTACACGTATCTACCATAATGTACCAAATCTTCCAGTAACATTGAAGCCAGAGCTACGTAAGTACTAACTTGGTATGGTCTTGATCCAATTAGCCATTTAGATGATATTAGTATGAACAGTGGACTGACTCTTTGAGGTCTGACCACATGAATTTTGCTGTAAAGAGTAGAAATCTAACTGTGTTTCTGATAATAAGTCTATACATTTATTTGTATATTCCAATTTTTATTGATTGAGTACAATGGTATTTTTTTTTATGTCCGTCCGTACGTTCCAAAATTAGTTTCCGTTCTCTAACTTTAGTTTGCCTCAACCAAATGTTATGAAACTTATACACAATGCTTATTAACACAAAACACAGGTCAAGTTTGAATTTGGGTGGCGTCACTTTTACCGTTCTAGAGTTATGCCGCTTTACAAATGGAAAAATTGCTTAATTTTTCGTTTCCGTTCTCTAACTTTAGTTTGCCTCGAACCAAATGTTATGAAACTTATACACAATGCTTATTACCACAAAACACAGATCAAGATTGAATTTTGGTGGCTTCACTTTTACCTTTCTAGAGTTATGCCCCTTTACAGATGGAAAAATTGCAGAATTTTTCGTTTCCGTTCTTTAACTTTAGTTTGCCTCAACCAAATGTTTTGAAACTTATAGACGATGCTTATTACCACAAAACACAGATCAAGTTTGAATTTTGGTGGCGTCACTTTAAAAGTTCTAGAGTTATGCCCTTTACAAATGGAAAAATTGCTGACTTTTTCGTTTCTGTTCTCTAACTTTAGTTTGCCTCGACCAAATGTTATGAAACTTATACACAATGCTTATTACCACAAAACACAGATCAAGTTTGAATTTTGGTGGCGTCACTTTAAACGTTTTAGATTTATGCCCCTTTACAAATGGAAAAATTGCTGAATTTTTCGTTTCCGTTCTTTAACTTCAGTTTGCCTCAACCAAATGTTATGAAACTTATCCACAATACTTATTACCACAAAACTCAGATCAAGTACAAATTTGGGTAGCGTCACTTTTACAGTTCTTGAGTTATGTCCCTTTATAATGTTATATGCAAGCGGGGGCATCATCTGTGTCCCATGGACACATTCCCCATTTATTTTTTATAAAAAGTGGATACCTAGTTTTGACAAATTCTGAATACAAGCCTATGATAAATTTGTATTTTTGTTGAAAAATTTTAAACTTAGTTCACCCTTACCACCAAATCCTCAAAATTTAGTATCAAAAGTATTATTTTTGCTTACATCATGTACATATGAAATGCATGGAAATGCTGTTATTGCCTAAATTCATGACTTCTTTACAATGTATAACTATTTATCATAAAAGGAGGGGATTAGAACTTTAGTTTCCAGCACTTCTATGTATTATTTGATAAGTTCATATGAAATATTGTGTTGAAATGTTAAAATTTATGATAGTTTTATAACATTCTGTGTATTTGTATTATGATAAAGGAGGTTCATTGATGTTTATAACTTATCTCATGGACATAGTTGCCAGATTTTCAGATTTGATTCTATATATACTGGTTTCTGTCATTTTTCACAGAATACTGTGTATATAAGGGAGTAAGCTACTTACAAGGTCAGGAATGGGAAGATGGATGTAGTTTCAAATGTCGATGTGATGACTCAAGCAGAGGAATATACACTTGTAATCAAAGGTGTGTTATCATAACTTTTGCATGCAAATTGAATGTCATGCTGTCGTTATTATTACACCAAAAATATAAAAAAGAATAAATGACACCTTTATAACACATCAAAATTATGAAAATATTAAGACAGGTTCATGTGCTTGATTGTAAGATATACAAACATTTGAATGTGAAATTTGGCGGGGAAAAAGATTTTTCATGTTAAATTTATTGAAATAAGTGAATGCTTCAGGTAGACAGGTGTCTCCTCCCATCTTGGATTATTGAATAGCAGAAAACGATATGTCTGTATCTTTAATGAAATATGCAAATTTGGAAAGAAGAGTGCACATCACTTGTAGTAATTATCATCTGAATGAAGAAAATTATGTGGTTTAACTGTTTTTACATATTCTATATATTTTATGTTTAATTCAATTATTTTCAACTCAGCCATGAAAGGGAAATTAGCTCATTAATTTATATATTAAAAGGAATGTACATCAGTTTTACCTATTGTTTTCTGTAACAAAATGTCTGTGACCTCTCATTTTTATTTTTGTTTTTTATTAAAGCACATTATAATAGCTTATTTTTTCCTTTAGTTTTCTTTTTATTTAAAAAAAATTGGTTTCTACATGTATAATCTATATAGATATGACAATTTTTCACAACCTGTAGCTTAAAAAATTGCTTTTTAGTTTAAACATATTTTATTTGCTTAAATATGCAAAAGTGATGAGACAGAAGTTAATCAAACTTATAAAGTCTTCTCCCAAAAAAAATTGCTCTGTGACTCATAGAATTTCTTATATTAACCAAAAGCATGAGGTAGAAAAGTTGTGTAAATTGAAGTTGGCATTTAGATTTATAACTCAAAAGGAATATCTAAAACTATAGTGTTTACCATTGGTCAAACTTTTTTCAAAAACTTTGCTTCAATGTTTTATGTCCTTTATCTAGAAAATAATTGTTTTTGTTTGCTTTTTTTTATCAGATGTGCCTCAATTGATCAAAATATTCAAGCTGGATGCACATTGAGGACAGATCCTAGAGATGCCTGTTGTCTTGCACAATTCTGTGTACAAACAACTCCACAACCTCAACCAGGAGTATCCCACGGACCGACACCAGTACCAACACTGAAACCAAACACCTTTACAGGACAGGTCTATCTTCCAACACCTTCACCAATACCAGGCCAACCAACACCAACTCCTGGTAGATTAGGTATTGTGTTTTTTGTAAATTAGTTTTACTTATGCTTTAGTATTTGACTTAAATTTTCTTACAAAATTAACAACTTCTGTCTATTAAACCACACATAAAACCTAAAGACATCTAGAGGTCAATATACAGTCTTAAAAAATAATCATGTTTCTGTACAATATATCAAACTTTGATCACCTTCAGTTTTTTTTTGGTTTAATTTATTTGTTGTTGGAGGGAATGTGAAATAAAATATGGTATTGTATTTTATGACAGAAAACACTTTAATATCAGTTGAACACCATCAAAGAGAAATATTATGTACACACAGCTAAAAAATTTTGTTGTTGTTGTAGGTGTTTGTATATATAGAGGTCGCCAGTATTCTCAAGGTCAAACATTTGATGATGGATGTGACTTTGATTGTGTTTGTTTCAATGCAAATGAAGGAAAATACAGATGTTCTCCAAAGTAAGATTTTAGCACTAAAATAGTTTTTTTCTAAGTGAGGTTGTTGAAAAAAGAGTGATCTATAATTAGGTCCCCGCTGAATGGCGGACACCCTATAGTGATCAGTCTGTCCGTCCGTCCGACCTTCTGTCTTTCCGTCTGTCCGTCCGTCCGTAACAAATTGTGTCCGCTCTATATCTAGAGAACTGTTATGATTTCAAAGTTTATACTTGACATGTATATTAACCAACACCAGAGGGTGTGTCATAAATAATGTATGTACAACTTCCTAGGTCAATTTTCAAGGTCAAAAACTTTGGTTTTAGTTGAAAACCCCATGTCCTATGGTAAAGATTGTGTCCGCTCTATATCTTGAGAACCGTTATGATTTCAAAGTTTATACTTGACATGTATATAAACCAACACCAGAGGGTGTGTCATAATGTATGTACAACTTCCTAGGTCAAAGGTCAAGGTAAAAAACTGGTTTTAGTTGACAACCCCATGTCCTATGGTAAAGATCGTGTCTGCTCTATATCTTGAGAACCTTTATGATTTCAAAATTTATACTTGACATGTATATAAACCAACACCAGAGGGTGTGTCATAATTTATGTACAACTTCCTAGGTCAAAGGTCAGGGTAAAAAACTTTGGTTTCAGTTGACAACCCCATGTCCAATGATAAAGGTACAAATTTTTTACCACACATTATTCACAGCGGGGCCCACGGAGATGGCTCCCATCTCAATGATATCTAGTTGTTCCCATTTTTTTTTTTTTTGCATTTTGTCAAAGATAATCAAATGCCTTACCGTTAAAAGGCTTGTATAGTCCGAGGTTTTATTCTCCAAAATTGGACCTTCCAGACGGGTTGCGGACTATAGAGTACAATAAGCAAGAAATAAGAGAAAAAGTTCAATTTCGCGGTCGAGGTGGTTTGTTTACGTTCCGCCATCTTTGTTATTGATATTGTAGAGGGCACTCTTGTGATTTTTTCAAACTAATAATTTTAACTCATCCATATTAATAAGTTATTTCTATTCAGTATCAAATTAATACTGATAAATTTAAAAACTAAACACTTCATTACAAATTTCTCGTTTCTTTTCAATGCATTGGTTGAAATAAACTGGTATCTGCTTGATTGAAATGATACAAAAATAGTAAAAAAGACAACCGTAAACCAGCTTACGATTTGTAAACTACAAAACGTAATCGGTTAGTGTTCGTTCCGTTTTGGCGTTTCATACTGACTAATATGGTTTGTATTAGCTTAAGACCCTTCAAACATTAATGTGATAGATATATTAAGGACTGTTTTACATAAGGATGGAACTGTTTTACTTCCAAAGTAGTATAATAGTGATATCTATCATGTACGGATTTCGACGCTCACCTTTTTTTTCTTCTTTTACACGTGCTATTCAAACTTCCGGTTTAAACATACAAAAGTTTCTAAATTGTTTTTTAAGTGAATTAAACTTATTTTAACAATCATGAAGTGTTCTAGAATCATTTACAAGCAGTTTCAGCTTCTGTTTGATGATGGAAAACAGGTTTTTCCAAGAAAATACCGCAAACGACCGCACACGATTTGAAATTACCGGAGTTTCATTAGACCTTTTCTAACAGTTACAAAAAGTTTTTTTACCTGAAATTTTGTGGGGAGAAGGGGGTGCAGACTATGTACCAGTGCGAACTATACAAGCCCGATTACGGTAACCCTTTTTGAAAAATATAATATGCTCTCACCATGGTATAACCTTTTGTACTGATGTACATAAAGCATCCAACAATCGATCAATAAACTAATTTCCTTACTTATAAACATAACATTTTCAACAAAATTTTCAAATATTCATTGAGAACTCTCCTTAGGAAATCAATCCTTATTGATATTGACTTATACTTAAGTTCATTTATTTAATTACAAATTTTTACTAGATAATAAAGTTTTTGAGAATGGCATTTTTTTTCTAGAGTTATGCTCCTTTTTAACTTTAAAATTGCAAAGCTTGAGCTGGGGCATTTGTGTCCTAAGACACATTCTTCTTTTATTTTACGATAAAGAGAAAATGTTGAAAATTCTGTACCATTTTAAACTGAGAATTGAGATTGTAATTTCAGTTTTTAAAAGTCTTAGGACCATTACTTCTACTCTGATATATGACACATTTTTTTATGTAGATGTCCAGTCTATACAGATATACCTAACACCTGCAGACTTGTCAAAAACCCAAGAAAACCCTGTTGCCAGATACCTGAATGTTATAATTTACCCACTCAAAACCCAACTCAGCCAACTCCAAGTCCAACTCCATACACTGGTCAGCCAACTCCAAGTCCATCTCCATACACTGGTCAGCCAACTCAACGTCCGACTGCATACCATGGTCAGCCAACTCCTAGACCAACTCCATACACTGGTCAACCAACTCAAAGTCCATCTCCATACACTGGTCAGCCAACACTACCTCCACGTGTAACACCACAACCTCTTCCACAACAGACAGTTCAACCAACACAACGACCAACTCCACAACCACAACCAACACAGCCAATAAGTAAGTATATCTTCAAACTTTTTCTGGCTTTTGTTATACATGTCACTACTTAAACGTGACACACCTGTGCTATTGTCAGATTTATGTACTGTAAATTCAAAATTTTTATTAATAACGCAACTGGGTTAGTATAGCAATAATAAGAACACGCATTCTGATAGCCATACACATGTATCTGAATGCAGATTTTCATGAAATTGCAATAATCAATTTCACATTTTTTGTCCTTTCTTCAATAATCGCTATGATAAATGGACGCAATAATTTTTGAATTTACGGTAATTGATGCAATTGTTTAACAGATAAAAAAATCTATACTGCATAATGTTTTGTAGATGATGTGTTGACAAGATCAAGGTTTTTAGACTTCAGTGTATTTTTGTAGATGTATAGATATAGGAAGATGTGGTATGAGTGCCAATGAGACAACTCTCCATCCAAGTTACAATTTATAAAAGTAAACCATTATAGGTCAAGGTACAGCCTTCAACACGGAGCATTGGCTCACACCGAACAGCAAGCTATAAAGGGCCCCAAAAAATTACTAGTGTACAACCATTCAAACGGAAAAACCAACGGTCTAATCTATATAGAAACGAGAAACAGGTATGAACTACATAAACAGACAACAACTACTGTAATCAGATTCCTGACTTGGGACAGTTGCAAACATTTGCAGCGGGATTAATTGTTTTAATGGTACCAAACCTTCATCCTTTTCTGAAACAATAGTATAACATCACAAAATAGTAAAACACTATAAAATATCAATTGGAAGGCTTAACTCAATCAAAAAACGTAAATAAACACACAATGAACGGATAAATTTGACCTGTGACACCTGAATGCAAATATTGATTATATTTTGGTAGATGTACACTACATTTGATTGTATTTTTTCAGATGTATGTGTTTACAAAGGCATTGCATTTGATTGTATTTTTGTAGATGTATGTGTTTACAAAGAAATTACATTTGATTGTATTTTTGTAGATGTATGTGTTTACAAAGAAATTACATTTGATTGTATTTTTGTAGATGTATGTGTTTACAAAAGCATTGCATTTGATTGTATTTTTGTAGATGTATGTGTTTACAAAGGCATTACATTTGATTGTATTTTTGTAGATGTATGTGTTTACAAAGGCATTACATTTGATTGTATTTTTGTAGATGTATGTGTTTACAAAGGCATTGCATTTGATTGTATTTTTGTAGATGTATGTGTTTACAAAGGCATTGCATTTGATTGTATTTTTGTAGACGTATGTGTTTACAAAGGCATTGCATTTGATTGTATTTTTGTAGATGTATGTTTTTACAAAGAAATTACATTTGATTGTAATTTTGTAGATGTATGTGTTTACAAAGGCATTACATTTGATTGTATTTTTGTAGATGTATGTGTTTACAAAGAAATTACATTTGATTGTAATTTTGTAGATGTATGTGTTTACAAAGGCATTGCCTACTCCCAAGGACAACAGTGGTATGATGGATGTGATTACTCTTGTGTTTGTGAAGATGGTATTACTGGTGTATACAGATGTAACAATAGGTTAGTATAAATTCTAATGCAATTATTTTGTATCAATGGTTCTGATTTGATGATAGTTAGCGTACAATTCTCTATCTCCTTGTCTGTAACTAAGGAAGTCGACATTTTAAATTGCTGAATGTATTGACATGTAATTTCTACAATAATAAGCAAAAAACTCACATGTTGTACCTAGAAATCTTCTTTTTATCAAATTTTATTACATTCTGAAGCGGTCAAGAAGCCAAAAACTCCCGGGGTTTACGTTTGACGCCGGAAGCATACCTATGACGTCACCTATTTTAGAGGCCAAAGAAGATAACATCTTTTGGCGGAATTTTCTTCAATGAAAATTTTGCACTGAAATAATGATTGAAATTAAATTATGTACTTGTTTTGCATTAGAATAGAGATAACTGTATTGTATTTGAAGCTTTGCGGACGTCCATCGGTAGTTTTACTGTCGCAAATACCCGTTTACCTGTCTCCGCTACGTGTCGCCAGGTAAACTAAATTTGCGACAGTAAAACTACCGATGGACGTTTGCAAAGCTTCAAATACAATACAGTTATCTCTTAAATGATTAAAATACAGATCCTGTGTCCATGCTTTGCTTACAAGGATCTGAAAATGCTCTGTTCTACTTTCTGTTTCAAAGAACCTTCGGGATCCTCTGGTTTTGTCGGATTAATACATGTCTTCAAAAGTCTGAAGGCTGAAATTTTATTGGCTGATGTAATAATTATCAGAACAGAAAGTAAAACAGTTTGTTGTCAGAAGCTTGTAAGTAAAACTTAAACACAGGATCTGCATTTGAATCAAATTGCCTTTTGTATATTCATATCATAGCTTCATATATTTACTCTACTCTTTTAGAGTTGAATAAAATTGAATTAATAGTAGGAAAATGGATTTGATGTATTAATTGATGCCTTAAAAATGTAAACATGCACTTGATAAAAGGAAAGAAATAACATTTTATTGCTGCTCTTCATCTCAAGTAATTTAACATTAAAACATTTTCAGCAGGTTCAAATATAGGAATAAGTGTTTTATTTCTTGAAATTACAGGAAATATTGTTAAGTCTCAAATTTTAGGAGTGATGGTCAATAGTGATATTGTAGGAATGATTGTTAATTCTGAAATTGGGAGTATGATTGATACTTCAAAAATTGTAGAAATAATTGCTTATTCCTAAAATTTTAGGAGTAATTGTTAACTCTGAAATTGTAAGAGTAATTGTTAACTCTGAAATTGTAAGAGTAATTATTAATTCTGAAATTGTAGGAATAATTTTTAAATTAGAAATTAAAGGAATACTTTGAAATTCTGAAATTGTAGAATGAATCGGTTATTCTAAAATTGTAGAAATTATTGATAATTCCTGAAATTGTAGGTTTACTAGTTAATCTGAAATTGTACATTAAATTGTTAATTCTGTAATTGTAGGTCTGGAGTAGTTGTTACTTCTGAAGTTATTGGACTAATTGTTAAATATAAAGTTGTTGGAATAATGGTTAATTCTGAAATTGTAGGAATAATTGCCATTCCTTTGATTCAAAATTGACGTATTAATATACATATGATCTATTGTAGATGCCCTACATTTGCACAACAGTCAGATCCAAGCTGCACATTACAGCCTGATCCTACAGATCCACTGTGTTGTAAAGTTCCTGTATGTACACCAATACCAGGTCAGACACCAATACCGGGTCATACTTATCCACCATACCAAACACAGCCACCAAAGATTTTCTCTGGTGGTGTTGCTACCCCCGCTCCAACACAAAGAACAACTCAAAGACCTAATATTAACGTTAATCCAAAAGTGACACCAACATTCTACCCACCAGTTACCGTAACTTATAGGCCAGGAGAAACTCCCAGACCCACACCTTATCCATTACCAACGCAACCAAAAATATCCACACCAGCACCATTACCAACAGTCACCCAACCACCAATATATAAAAGTAAGTATCAAATCTCTTGTGATGTTATGTCTACAAAAGGTGTAGTTTTACTTCAGCTCTCTAGCAAAACAGATATGAATAAATAGAGATGTGGGATAAACATTAACGATACAGTGACGCAATAACAAAAATTGAGAAGGCGGAGATATATACAAAGGAAATAATTAGATAATTGTGTCCAGGAAAACAAAAATTCAAACATAAGCAGGAACGTCATATCATAGAAAAATATTTAACGAAACAAACTTTATACATTGGCTAGGTACCCGTAGGCAATAAGCAATGACATTTTTGGAAATAAGTGTGACTTGAGCCTGGGTTGCAATTCAGAACATTTTAACATATATATGAATAATCTGTAGCTCTATGGGCCGCAAATTGTCAAAAAATATCATAAGGACTATAAGAGCAATCATACCACATCTTTTTATTTTTATACATATATGGTTTGGGTAAAAAAAAGATGTATTTTAACAAATCTTTTGTTATTTTAGGTAATTATTGTATATACAAGAGTAAAACCTACAGCAAGAACCAGAGATGGCAAGATGGCTGCCAGTATGATTGTATCTGTTTAGATGATCAAGGAAATTACAGATGCACAGAAAAGTCAGTTTTTACTAATGTCTTATTAAGTACAAGAGATTATCAGCTAATTTAATATCAATCTGATTAAAATACAGATCATCATGTGTCCTCACTTTGCCAACAAGGATCTTACAACACTCCATCCTACTTTCTGTTTTGATAACTTTTACATCTACCAATGAAATTTCTGCCTCCAAATTTTTGAAGGTGTGCATCATTACGACAAACCCTAAGGATCCCGAAAGGTCACTAAAGCAGAAAGTAGAATGGGGCATTTTCAGATCCTTCTAAGCAAAGAGCAGACTCAGGATCTTTATTTCCGTCAGATTGATTTGATATGGAAACAAATTCAATATTGTATTGAAAACTAAATGATATTATATTTCTGTTGATAGCTTTTATGAGAATATTTTTCAGTTATTAAATTAAAATTTCAAAAACTGAGAACTGATAATTGTCAATATTGAAAAAAATTGATATTTTAGTTACTATAATTGTTTAAGCATAATCTTTATGTTTTCATGTAAGATGCCCAACATACTCAAATCTACAACCAGGATGTCGATTGATAATGGATTATTCAAATCCTTGTTGTCAGAAACCATACTGTCCACCACCAACCTCTCCAAATCCTCTCACCTTAACACCACCACAACCACAAGTCTTTGTTTCAACAAAAAAACCAAGTAAGTCTTTATCATTGTTAATTGTCGAATGTGTTTAGTACTCATTTTTTGTGTTGACATATTTTAATACTACAAATCATATCAATTTAAAATTCCCAAAATTATAGATCTATGTATTTGTAGAAAGCCATGTACAGTAAGTGTTTCATTTCATGACGCTTTTTTTTTTCAGTATTGTCAAAGAATACTGTTATTGATTATACCCTGCTCCAAAAAGAATATTATTCTGACATTGTCCCAGGTTTTATACAGACTTTGAACAAATATATTTAAATATAATTGTGTTAAATGAAACATTGTTCACAGATAAAATTTCATATTGTAGCATACTGTGTATACAATGGTGTACAGTTTAAACAAGGTCAAACTTGGAATGATGGTTGTGATCTTCGTTGTATCTGTGAAGACTCCATGACTGGTTTCTACAGATGTGATGACAGGTAAGAAATCTTACAGTAATGGTCATGAATTTTTGTATTTTCAGAATTTTTCTACTTATTAATACCTAACATGTTAAGTGTTTGGTTTTTTTGTTTACACACTGTGGATACATACATATTCGTGTGATACCAATTTTCAATGTTCAGTGAAGTACAATTTTTCTATAGGCTTGACTCTGTAAAACCACAAAAATTAAATATTCACGAATATACAATTTGTTCTTAATCCACGAAAATTGGTACCCACAAATAACAATGAATCCTCAGTTTATAAGTTCTCTTCATTCATCAATTCTTTATGTCTTTTTTAAAAGCATTCAATGCTGTTTCATAAAACTTAAAGATATTCCATATTCAATCATGTCAATTAATGTTGTCTAATATGTAAAACATAATCTGTGATATTCTTTTTTTTAAATTTTTTATCAAGTCAGGTTTCAAAAAGTACTAGCCAGCCAGAAAGAAAAACACACACAAAATAAAAAAGAAACATATTATTAACTAAGCATGCCATTTGTGAACAGTAAATTTATCCTTTCATATTTTATTTGAAACCAAACAGAGATTTACTTTATAGGAAAAACATTTGAGTATAAAAGTTTAATTGTCTCCTTAAAAATACAATGGATTTTCAAAAGATTTTTTTTGTTTGTGTTTAAAAACAATCCAAACACATACCACAAAACAGATGTAACATGAAGACTTGACCACAAAAAAATGACAAGGAATAAAATGTATTAAGCAGGACAAGTTGATTATCTGATAGTATTATTTTATTTTGTAGATGTCCACAATGGCCACAGTTACCACAAGGATGCAGTCTAACCACGGATCCCAATGATGTTTGTTGTAAGAAACCAATTTGTACACCAGATGTCATGACACCTCCTACATTATATGTACCAACCCCAAATCCAACATCATATCCAAACCAACCGACACCATCGCCACAACCAACACAGCCACCAACTCCCTACACATTTACACTACCTACACCAATCAAAACAGGATACTCAGGTATGTTAGAGTACTAAAAATAAATCAATATATAAACAATAAAGAGATGTATTATGATTGCCAATGAGTAAACTATCTACCAGGTTCCAAATGATGTTGATGTTAGTAACTATAGGTGTCCAACATGAACCACATCAACAAACGACAACCACTGAACATCAGGTTCCTGACTTAGGACAGGTGCAAACAAATGCAGCGGGTTTAAACGTTTTAATAGGTACCAACCTTCACCCTACCTGAAACAATAGTGTAACATCACAACATAGAAAGACACACTATAAAATATCAATTGAAATGGCTTAACTCAATCAAAAGATGTATTAACAAAAACAAGTGAACATACACTGAAGGAATAAATTTGATCTATGACACAATGTAAATACAAAATTAATAAACAAGGGGGTTAGATTTAAAACAAATCAGAAAGACAACCATAACCTTGGACAAAATGCTGTTAAATAAAATAACGTACACAGGTAAATAAAAATAATTTTGTTGTAAGGTATACATGGAGTACAGAAGTAATTTTTACAAAGTAAATAATTTTGTTGTTCCTAGTATGAGAACAAAAGTGAAAATTAATGTCATACTAAACACTTATCAAAGGTGGTATATATTAAAAATAGTGAGACTAGATATAACACTGAATAAGTAAACATTAAATAACAAATATTACAAATTGTATCAACAGGTCAAATAAACACGAAAGTACGATTTGAGAGTACTCACAGTTATTGAAAGCTAGTTAAAAGCCAAAAACAATAAATAATAAAAAATCATGCATCAGAGACTAAAATCAACTTAAACATATCCCAGGGATTTAGTGTTTTAACGTCATGGACAGTCAAAGAAGACATGACTTGTGCAATGCCAAAATAAAAGTATCAACAGGCAGTAGGATAGTTAGGAGTTAACCTGTTAATAAATATGTATAATGTAATATATAGATAGAGTAATCTCTATATAGAAAATGAACGTGAATGTGTATTTATACATCCCAAAAAACCGTTTGAAAAGAATACAAATTTAGTTATGTTTTAATTTGCTGATAACAAAATCGATATTTGTGCCAATGTAAACTATATTCAAAGATCTAATAACAACATGTCAAGTTTAATAATGAAAAGACTTGTCGTTTCTATGTTGAACACAATGTTTACTTATAATAGATAGGATATAGCATTTTTAATCCAACAATTCATTAATAAAAAACCTTTTCATTAAATGAGACTGTATTTTAAGACGTAATACTTTTACTTGTGTTTTTCTTTTGATCAGTTTTGTTGTCTTATAAAATCTCTGTTCAAGGTTATACCTAAGGTTAAAGGTAAAATTCGTTTAGGAATAATATTAAATATATACAAGTCTGGTTAGAAATACGAAACATAAAAATATTAGCTAAAATTATGTGAAAAAGCCACATGATATGATTTTTTGTTTTTTTTTCAATTTGAACACCAGACATGTCTGTAAGGGATTTACTGGTAAATGCCTTTGAGTATGATATTTCAATAACAATTATCCTGATTTTTAGAATTTTGTGTTGTATTTTCTAGAGAATTGTATGTACAAGGGAGTAGCTCATACACAGGGACAGAAATGGGATGATGGATGTTCATTGGAGTGTGAATGTATGGATCAGAGGACAGGAAGATACAGGTGTTCCAGCAAGTATGTAACCTAAATTATTCAAAACAGAAATTTATTTAAAAAAAAATATTTTCCATCATGCTTTGATAAATTAAAAGATGGTTGCTGCTTACAGGAAGCTTCCTGATGAATTAAAAGATGGTTGCTGCTTACAGGAAATTCTTGATAAATTAAAAGGTGCTTACAGGAAGCTTCTGAACCCAGGTTTCTTAAAACTGAATTGAAGTCATCTACTGTAAATTCAGAAATTATTGTGATGTTTTTATTATTGCGAAAAATGCGACAGGGTTATAATTGCAATAATTTAAACTCGCATTTTGAAATTTTAAAAATTAAACAGGATTTTTCTCAATATCGCAAACATTAAAATCGCATTTTAGTCTAAAATGACAAAGTCCCAATAATAAATGCATGCAATAATTTCTGAATTTACAGTATTCAAAAAAAAAAATTGGATACTATCATGACTGGTTGAGAATTATAGAATTCAAATGACCAAAATCATGCCTTCTTTGTTGAAGCCACAATTCAGGCCTCCTTTCCTCATTTATGACTTGTTACAGTCGATTCCAACGAGTGTGTAGCTAAAGGTAGAATCTTTGGTTAGCTTCCTTGCTAGCTCAACCATGAAGTCATTATTAGGTAAGGTACATCCAGCCTTTGGGTGGAGTCAATAGTTAAGCAGAGAACCAATCAGAATTAAGTGACAGAATATAAACATTGTAAAACTAGTTTTACAAGTCAGTTTAAAAATAAGTTTTCAATCTAAATTTAAAATTTAATGATAATTATAAGCTCATTCACAAGCATGTTGTAGGTGTGTTTGATGTGCCAATTTTATTTTGATAAATGGTGAAAAGTTAACTGAAAGCTGACATTCCTAAAATGTTTTCTTCTTCGTCAGACATTACAAATAATAATATATTTTACCTGTCTGTTGAATTTGTTACATCAAGTTAATAAAATGTAGTTGAATATGACTGACAAGTGCTGACCGTATTCACTTTTACACATACACATATGTTTACAATACACCCGGACAGGTAAAAAAGATTGGAAGGTGTTCAAAAGTACATATGACCTGATCATTCAATCTAGGTCAAATTAAATCTAACTGAATTAGAGACATAAAAATTGGTCTTCATGGCTGCATTATTTATCTAATACTAATAAGTAAGGTAATGTTAACAAACCAAGTGGATGTCCATAAACTCTGCAATATTTTCAATTCTAAACAGCAGTTGTTTGCTGGGTTTTTTTTTTCGTTGCATTTTTAACCAAATATAAGTACTACAACCGTGCATGATATATTATACAATTATAGCCTTTGTATGAGGTCGATACGAGGTTATATCGACCTAAGAGAAGCATATTGACTGAGGACGAAGTCCGAGGTCGATATGCTTCTCTGGGTCGATATAACATCGTATTGACCTCAACCAAAGGCTACAGTTGTTATATTATTAATCAACAACTATAGCATGAACAATGTAAAATTGGGGATTTCTAGAATCTATTTTTAGTAACATGCTGTATGCCCTGTGCAATATGCTGTTTTTGACCTACAAAAGCTAAACACAACAGTGTTGGCGTGCAAACTGAGCAAATACAATGTACATGTGATCAAGTTTTAACGAATCACAAATCCTTAAAAATATTCGATTAATAATATTAAGTAGTATGATAATTTTTCTTTTCTGTATGAATATAAAAGATTTTAGTTCTAAAAAATATGCATATATAAAGAAAATACATAACAATGTTTTATGCGTGGGGATTACACCAAAAGACATTAATTAACTAAACTGCCTATTCACGGCGTAAAAAAAACGTCACTCCGCTTCTGATTTATTGTAATAAAAAGATTTTTTAATTCAATCAAAGACTATGAAATGAAATTTCATTTGCAAAGTAGTCTAGGTAAACCTTTGTATGAAACATACATATATTATAAATAATAAACAGGCCATTGATATAAATGTTTTCATTGGATGATAAAATAGCGCATTGCTCCTCCCAATTTAAGGTAATAATCATTTCATGGTTGAGCTAGCAAGGAAGCTAACCAAAGATTCTACCTTTAGCTACACACTCGTTGGAATCTGCTGTAATGAAGGTGATTTATCACTTATTCTGACTTATCAATATATGTTTATTTGTTATGAGCAACAAGATAGGTACAACCTGAGCATCTGAGTCCACCCTGTTGTAAGATGGTTTGTGTTGCTGATTTTTTAGTTCTATGTATTAATGTTTTGTGTTTTGCTGCTTATCTGCTAAAAACACAGTATTTAGTAGTAAGAGCAAAGACTGGTCAGCTGCAGTCAGAGTTATGTGTCCTGGAAGGGTGAAGTGTCTTTGTGCAGACTGTTACCTTGTAGACTAGCACATTAAAAATCCTGCTCAGGGTGTCAGTCTAATACAAAGCAGGGTACATATTGATATCACATTAACATAGTCTTATCCTGAATATGCATTTAACTTGTCACTGGACATTAAAAGTCATCTATCATCATCATCTTTTTTTATGTGGCCATGATTCTCTCTATTCTTATTTGATGTGTGCTTTTATTGTCCCATTGGTATCTCATTATCTTTTTATTTATGTTAGAATTATCATCTTATTGAAATGTATGAAACTTTGCAGCCTTCAAAAGTATGTCAAGCTTAAAAAAACCAAGATTTTAGTATGGAAATAATTGAAGTACAATGTAACTATTTATTTTTTTAGATGTCAAGATTACTCAAACTTCCCAAGACCATCTTACTGCCACCTGGTCTCAGATCCACGAAACCCATGTTGCAAAGTAGTACAGTGTAATCCAGTTGTGACTCCTCAACCAACACCACGACCAAATCAACAAACAGTATCACCACCATTAGGACAAACAAACCCTCCGACACTATATCCTGGACAACCAACACAAAAACCACCCGTTGGAACCCTATCTCCAAATGTTAATCCTACACAGCAGCCAACACGAAATCCACCATTTTCTCAACCAACTCCATCTCCAACACCACGTTAGTAATTGTACTATTACCTAGATTTCTTCATAAAATCAGGAATTTGACATCTCAAAGTTTCAAAATTACAGAAAATTTGTCATATTTTATCTCTGTTGGTTTTAAGTGGCTGTAAGTGTCAGGATTATTGTGAGGTACTTTGTTATCAAAATATTTAAATTTGTCACATGTTTTTGTACGGTGGGGAAAAAAATCTTGTCAATAAAAAAGCTTCCCATATACATTAACATAAAAAATAGGGAAGAATTAAAGTCAATAACATTTGAGTTGACAAATTCAACATCATTGTTGGAATACTGAGATTTCCCAAAACAGGTTAAGGTGGTACCCAACACCTTGACTAATATTAATTTGGCTCGTTTAATTTTCATAAAATTTTGACAAAATGTTTACTTTGACCCTTTGACAAAAATATAAAAATTTCTAAAAATTTGAACCAACCACTTCATCAGAAAAATTTCATTGGTTATATAGCAGTTTGACAAACACTAATTTTGATCATTGAGAAGCTTAATATTTCCTGAACAATACAATGTGATTAAAACGTTTAGCTGATTTTTACAGAGTTATCTCCCTGTAGTGTTAGGTACCACCTTAAATGAATTACAATTCAGGAAATTTTAACCTAAAGAACAATAATTATATGGTTTACTCATGTAGGTTTATAAGCATACTCATAAAATAATAAGATACTATAGAAAATATACTAAAAAAGATATTCATATTTTAATTGAAAGTGGAGTGCAATTAAAATCTTTAATGAATTAAATAAAATATAAAAAAATTCTTTTAATTCTGTATATTTTGATACTAAGAAAACTTCAAATTTTCAGATAGGATCCTTTAAAAGAACACTGATTATTTGTGAACTTGTTTCTAGTATAGAAAAAGGACGTAAAATCCACTGAAATTTGTATATCTGAGTATCTGAGAAAATGTTACATTCACATACAGAAATATGTATTACCAAATTATTTTAACTGACCATTTTGATGAAACAGAACTCTGAATTTCTTGCACATAAGAATATTGCACAATTTTTGCAGATGTATGTGTATATAAGGGTGTGCCATACACTCAAGGACAGCAGTGGTACGATGGCTGTGACAAAGTATGTATTTGTGAAAACGGTATGACAGGTTATATACGATGTCGTCAGAGATGTACAACTTACGACAGTATTGCTGCAGGCTGCACAATGGTTCCAGATCCAAATGATCCAGTCTGTTGTCAGGTAACTTTTAGAAATTAGATAAGTTTCAAATTGAATCAAGAATGTAAATATAGGATGTGGCTTGACTGTGAGAATAAAATAGTGTGCAGTTTTTCTTTATATTTGTCACTGTGTTAGCTAGATATGAAGGTATGGATCGATGGGGGTCCTTAATTTCTGTATTTTAAAAAATTGCTGTCATTTTTCTGTATCTTTAAAAATAACGCTTATGCTGAAATTTTACAATTAAAATTTTCTGTAATTAAATGATTTCTTTATTCCGTACATCATTCATTTCTATAATCAGTATCATTTACCGTACTCTTTTGTTTTCAACAGAAATTCTATATACTGTTGCATCCCATTATTCTCTATTCTTAATATTTGTGCTCCTTTTTCTCTATTCAGTATTTTTTTTGCCATACTTCTCTATTCTGTAAACCCCATCCGGACCCTTAAAGATGTGTATGTACAAACCAATTTTAGCACCAATTACAAAATTTTTTCTGTAGATACCATCATGCATTCCTCAAAATCAAACTCCAGGACCTTCTGGTTCACCAGTGATTTTCACAGCCCCAACAGGCAAGGTCACAGGCTTTGGTACTGTCACACCACAACCAACACGAGGACCAACACTTAGACCTAACCTTGTGTACACACAAAAACCAAACCCACTTAACACACTACAACCAGGAACTGGACCAACTCAGAGACCACAAATTGGTATTACATTTAATCCAACTCCAAGTACCAAAGCTCCAACACCAGCACCAAGACCAAGTGAGTATAAAATTGTAAATTTTAAAAGATTGTCTCCCTCCCCCCCCTAAAAAAAAAGTTGCTTTATGTTTGTTAGGTCACTGTTTTCAAAATCACTTTCTATGTATTCATTTGTTTTCGTTAGTACACACTTTTATGAGCTGAGGTAATGTATTTTTTTTTTTGGATACTTGATTTCGTGGTTGTAACAAATTCTTGCTAGCTAATCATGGTACTAAGTAACTTTGTGTCTTGTTGAACCTAAATTTGTGGTTTACCTGTATGCACAAAATCCATACAAAATAGTACCAAATTGATAGAATTGAAATCCACATGTACTAAAGTATATCTTGTTATATACTCTATGATGTTTACTAGATTTGATCACTGTTTGAAATGAAATAAATTTTGTATAAAAGAAAAAGTTTGAGATTTTAACATTGTTTTCTCTTTGTTTTTGTAATCAACTCAATATTTGTAAAATTAATATTTTTAGATTACTGTGTTTACAATGGTGTTCAGTACAAGACTGGACAGAAATGGCAAGATGGCTGTAAATACAACTGTGTATGTGAAGATGGTATGACTGGATTTTACACTTGTAGTGAAAGGTATGGTCAGATCATATGTTTTCGTACACCATATATCCCACTACATTTCATCATCTGAGTAAATGAAATTGAGAATGGAAATGGGGAATGTGTCAAAGAGACAACAACCCGACCAAAGAGGAGAAAACAGCCCAAGGCCACCAATGGGTCTTCAACACAGCGAGAAAATCCTGCACCAGCTGGTGGGCTTCAGCTGGCTCCTAAGCAAATATGTGTACTAGTTCAATGAAAATGGACATCACACTAAACTCCAAAACATATAAATGAACTTAAATTGAAAAACACACAAGACCAACAAAGGCCAGAGGTTCCTGACTTGGGACAGGTGTAAAAATGCGGCGAGGTTAAACATGTTTTCGAGATCTCAACCCTCCCCCTATACCTCTAGCCAATGTAGAATTAACAAACACACAGCAGTAGGCACAGTAAAACTCTGTTTAAAAGAAGTCTGAGTCCGATGTCAGAATAGGTAACAAAAGAAACTAAGCAAAATGACAATGATACATAAATTAACAAAGGACTACTAGCAGTTACTGACATGCCAGCTCCAGACTTAATTAAACTGATTGAAAGATTATGTCTTCATAATATGAAAATCAAGCATAATCCCTCCCATTAGGGGTTTAGTACCATACCATCATAAAGTATATGAGAAGAACATAATAGTATCATGCCAACAACTGGTTTTAGAATAAATGTGTTTATTTTCGATGCAAAGACCCTATGAGTGAATCAATATTAATACCAAAATATGCCATCTTTAACGACCAGTGGCGGATCCAGAACATTTCATAAGGGGGGCCCTCTGACTGACCTAAGGGGGGCCCGCTCCAGTCATACAGTGATTCCCTATATAATCAACCAAATTTTTCCCATGAAGGGGGGGGGGGGGGGCTGGGCCCCCCAGGCCCCCCCTGGATCCGCCTATGACGACCTGACAACAGTATCGTAACTATATCCCTTCTGAATAAGTCTGTTTAAAGGTTTGGTTAGCTTTTGAGGTGAATGTCGAAATTATTGTGCTTTGTATAGAATATTACTATAAAAGATTGGATGTGAAATACCTGAACGTATAATGTCTGCATGTTGATTTATATTTACAAATGATGTCCTTGTACCGATGATAAAATTTAGTAAATGTTTTGACTAGTTTGTGATATCGAAAACCCTGGTGTAATAATTTTCAGTAATACAGAGGTTTCTTTTGTTAATATCAAATACGTTGTTACATACACGAGCGAATCGAACAAGTTGAGATATATAAACACCATAAGATGGTGACAAGGGAACATCACCATCTAAAAATGGATAATTAACAATAGGAAATGAAAAATCATCTCTTTTATCATAAATTTTGGTATTAAGCTTCCCGTTAAAGATAAAGATATCAAGATCCAGGAAAGGGCAGTGTTCATTGTTAGTATTAGCTTTATTTAAAGTCAGTTCAGAAGGATAAATCTCTTTCGTGTACATACTGAAGTCGTCATTATTGAGAACCAATATATCATCCAAATATCTAAAAGTGTTATTAAATTTTTGTATGAGATGTTGTTTCAATGGGTCTTTGCTGATTTTAGTCATAAATTGTAACTCATAACAATACAGAAACAGGTCCTCAATAAGTGGTGCACAGTTAGTCCCCATTGGAATTCTGATAGCTTGATGATATACGGAATCTCCATAGCGAACAAAAATATTATCTAGTAAAAATTCAAGGGCAGTAATCGTATCAAAGCAGGTCCAATTGACATAGTTCTTTTGTCTGTTGTTACTAAAAAATGACCTAAAAGAATTAGAACATATATATTCGCATAGTGACTTTTTAAATGCCCATTTAATTAGATGTGTTAATTTTTTCTTAATAAGATTGTGAGGCAAAGTGGTATATAGGGTAGAAAAATCTAAACTTTGAACAGATTCGAAATCACCAGTATAAGCATGCTTTTGTTGTATGTTTTTAATGAATTTTAAAACAACTTGATTATTCTATTTCATGTATTTTTAGGTGTCCAACTTTCCCAGCAGCTCTTCCACCAACATGTTCCCTTACACAAGATTCAAGAGATTTCTGTTGTAAAACAGTTGTATGTGATTCACGGAAGACAACACCATTTGTGCCCTTTGTTGCTCCAACTCAAGCACCAACATACAATCCACTGGCACCATCAACTACACCTGGCACATATGGCCCATATCAAAAGATTACATTGAATCCAAACCCAACTCCACCAGGTAAAAATTCATATAAGTGCAAAATTACTTTTAAACTTTTGATTGATTTGATTTTTGGTGTTTTAACGCCACTTTTAAGCACCGCTTTTGGGCTATTTCGTGGCGGCCAGAGTGCCCAGAGAAAACCACGACCTTCAATAGGAAAACTGACAATCCTAATCAATTAAGATTGGAGTCGAGTGCACCCGCACAAGCGGGGTTTGAGCTCAAAACCTCAGTGTTGACTGGCTAGTGATTACAGTAGTAACTACTTAGACCACTCGGCCACCGAGGCCCTTACTTTAAAACTTTTAAAAAAATTTGTGCAGTAGACTCAACCTACCACAAAGCCTTCTCTATATGTTAAATGTAAATTTTATATGTATACAGTTATTGGATATATGAATATATCGGCAAATCGTTTAGGAGTATTCATGAAATCTATGTCAAAACCATGCACAATCAAATATTTTCAATGTTTTCTAACCTGAAATGAACCAGAAAGTAAACACAATTACAATCTTTTAAATGTCGAGAAAATTTAGTTTTAAAGAGGAACTATTTCTAAATCAATTATTGACTTTATTTAGTATTTTCCCATTGAAATGTGAATTCATTTACAGTTCAAATGGTTTGAATTTATTTATAAAAACAAGTGCAGTACATTGGGAGAAATTTTGATATAATCCTGTGTTCATGCACAAAATCAGAAATAAAATTTAAACTTAACGTGCCTCCTTTTTATTATTTATTATTTATTTATTGCAATATAAATATAAATCCCTCTAGATAGAGAATTCTGACTCATAATAAGTGTGATCTTTACTATAATTACAGCTTATTGTGTCTACTATGGTGTTCCATACAAACAGGGACAGACATGGGACCAGGGTTGTGAGAAGAGGTGTCGATGTGACGATGCTACAAATAATTATTACACCTGTTTTGACAGGTATGCATTTTACAAAATATTGCTAATATTCTTGAGTTATTTATATCCACCAAAAAATCTTTTTGAATCATAATTAGTAGCACTATTTTAATTTTACAATTAAGAATTAGGACAATTGAGCTAATTTGAAAATTGTGATTTGTTGCTTCCCCAAAAAGCTTGAAAACAATCAGTTACTACTATTACAGTGTAGAATGACTATTTCATGGAATTAAGTATTGTAGGAATTTTGATAAACAAACATTAATATATTTGATCAGCTGCAGATGCTGTACAAATTGATTCAAACTTAAACAGATCCTTACTTAAAACAGAAATTAAATACCGGTAGTCTTTTGCATGTTCAATGTGTGCAATGATTATAAAACCACCAGATTTGTTATATAAACAGCATCAAAATTGAAATCGCTAATTTCGGTAAAGGCCTTGTTTCTTATCAGTATTCATTGCATCTGTCGATGAAGGTTGAAGCCTCTGACATTAACACTGTTACCAAATGATCTAAACAGTACATTTAATACATATTGATCTGTTCACCATGCCATCTAAAAAATAAACTAGGAAAGGGAGGGATGGGTTCCTTTTCTTTAGTATGTTCAATTTAAGGTTATGTAAAGATTTAAATGGCAAACTGTAACTAATGGACTACATTTAAAATAAAAATAAACAAATGAAAATATAAAAAAAGCAATGCATTATATCAATTTTATTATTAGATCCTTAATTTTTATTTGATGTATTAACTTTTTTTTACCTGCTTGATGGTAAAATATATCTTTATATTTTCTTAAATACTATTTTCCAATTTCAGATGTCCTTCATACCCCAACCTTCCTTCAGGTTGTACAAGAACAACAGATCCTAACGATGTCTGTTGTCAGATACCATTCTGTCCATCACCACAACCAAACATTCCAGTGACTTATTCACCACAGTTCCCATACACTGGTCTTCCAACACGGGCTCCAACACCTTACCATGGCCCTCCAACTCAAACGCCAGCACCAACACCATACACAGGACAACCAACTCGAGCACCAAAACCATACACAGGACAACCAACTAATGCACCAAAACCATACACAGGACAACCAACTAATGCACCAACAACATCCAGATACCAAATACCAACATTGCCTGCTGGTGTCATTGTAGGTGGTAGTCCCAGTCCAAATCCACAATTCGGGGGATTTACAAATGCCCCATCTAGTAAGTATAAAATTGTCTTTCTATTGGTTTCAATAGACGATTCTGTTCCAATTTTTCCTGAATTTTTACTATTAATAACTGGATTTGTCCATTATATGTTCAGTTACAGTTCAGCAGTTGTTTTTACTAATGATGAGCAAAATTATCTATGGTTTTCCGATTTTGGTAACATTTGGTATCAAGTTGGGGAAAAAAACAATTGATTTGTTACCTATTGTTTACAACAGAAATACAGTTTTAATTTAAGGTAGTATGGTGGGTTTTCCATCAGGCAGGAAGGACACCCCACACTGTTTTCATATGATAACATAATAACCCCTTAACCAATAGTTTTCAAATTATAATGTGTTGTTAAAGAGGAGATTGCATATTGCAGGTAAAATTAGACATTGATGATTTTCACTTAGTTGTGGAAATTGATTGATTGGGAAAAAGCAGTGTAAATGGCTATTGTGCAATTACTTGAGAACTGTTCGGCCAAAAATTTCGAACTTTAATATGTTGTTTAACATGACAAAATAGAGGTCAAATTCTTTATTGTCTGTCTAAACTTATATACCATTCAGGAGTTAAGTTCCTTGATTAGTTGGAAAACAGCACTTTATTTTTATTACGTGCAGCAACTTAAGGATACTTAATCTAATAGACTATTTTCATATTGCTGACTTTTGACTCCGGATTATATAATTTCGACAGGTTTCCTACTCTGCGGTTGGACATCCTGGTACTCAGTCAAGTAAGAGCAATCAAAAAAAGTAAAATCAAATATATAATCGGTGCAATTTGGAGGAAAGTTTACTGTTTTGTGATGATTTTGTCGTGTATAGAAAACATAAAACAGTTAATTTTCCCCAAAAATTGTACCGATTGAAAGCTTGATTTTACTTCTTTACTTTGCTCTTACTTGACTGAGTACCAGGATGTCCTACCACAGAATAGGTAACCTGTCGAAAAAATATAAATTCCAGAGTCAAAAGTCTGTATTATGAAAATGGTCTATTCTTTTCCAATTTTATTATGTTATTACTTGTGACTTAATCGAGGTCAGGATAAGTTTTAACAATATTCATTTTAGCCATTCAGAAGTTATGGTCTAGGTTGATGAAACAATGCCACTATTAAAAAACTAAAATTTGCTGTAATTTTGACAAAGATATATATCCCATTGGTGAACATTGCAATATTATACAGTTAACAAATGAATTATGTAAATGTTTATTTATAGAATACTGTGAATACAAAGGAGTGCGGTATACTACTGGACAGAGATGGCGGGATGGCTGTGATTACAACTGTGTTTGTGTTGATGGAATGTCTGGTGTATACCAATGTAATCAGAGGTACTGTTACTTGATCATTTTCAAATGTCATGCTCCTGATGTATAATAGATGGTTGTATTTTTTATACATCTGTACCAAAGGAGGGATTGTATACTATTTTTGTCTGGCTGTTGGTGTTTCTATCTTTCTCATTATTTTTTTTTTGCATTTTTCTCAGAAACAACAGATCAGTGCTTCCTGGCCTATGGTGGTAACATCATGTAAGCTTGCTGTACAGTGTGATGCATTTTCACATTCATCAACTTCCGGTTTTCTGAATACTTTAATATATTACACATAATAGCCTTGTATGCAATGTTGGTCACACTTTTCATAGGAAGTATGAATTATAGCTTCCTAAAATTGAATATCAATCTTTATGTAAGGATGCTATACCATGTGATGCATTTTCACATCCATATGTCATCAACTTTCTGTTTACCAAATACATATAGCAGGTTATCATTAGTGAACAATAGCTCACAGTTCAACTTGTTACATATGCATTTATTTGACATGACAACTGTTCATTGATCTCTTTAAAGTAGGATAACTTAATTTTGATTTGGCTATTTTCATAAGATAGTAACACAATGTGAAGAGCGATAGTAGAAATTTCTATTTGGATTTTAATGATGTCTGATTTGTTGGCGTTATGGGACTTTAAGTTTGAAAAACTGGAGAATGTTCATGTCTTGTATGACAACTCCAAAACAGTTTCACAGACTAACATTAAATTTGTCAACATAATTCTCAGCCACCAAAGATTATTTTCTTTTTTCCTTCTTTTTAATTTATTATGTTTATTGATCTTGGGTTAAGGAACTTTAGCCATGAAAGTCTTTTCTATTATCGACTCTTTGTACATTAACTTAATTTCTCTTTTACTGCTATTAGAGGTAACTATGCAATTTCAAAACCTTTTTGAATTTGAAAGTCAAGCAAAATACAGTCTGTATATTTTGAAATAAAAGAGTGTATTTATCAACTGCAATTTAAAATTGTAAAAATATCAGTGATGATTAAAGTAAAATTTTTCTTTATAGGTGTCCAAAATTCCCACAGTTACCAGCAGGATGCATCATGGTAACTGACCAGAATGATGCATGCTGTCTTGTACCAGATTGTCCAAAAACACCAGCACCAACATATGTTCCAACACCAGGCCCACATGGACAAACCGTGAACCCCTCACCTACACCTGGACCAGGAGAAAGACCATCACCACAGCCTACACAGACCGTTCCATTCTTACCAAATCCTAATCGTAAATATCTTTATCTACAATTAATACTTAGCAAAGATTTAATTTGGAAAATCCTTCCAATGTTGTTCTTTTACCAATGCAAACTACCCATTATATAGATTTTTTGTTTTTAAGTGATCATTCTTTATATCATATTTTGTTTTTAGTTCATTATTTTGTACATAAATCAGACCGTTAGTTTTCTCTTTGGAATGGTTTTACATTTGTCATTTCAGGGCCTTTTATAGCTGACTATGCGGTATGGGTTTTACTCATTGTTGACGGCCATACAAATTATAGATGTTAATTTCTGTGTCATTTGGTCTCTTGTGGAGAGTTGTCTCATTTGCAATCATACCACATCTTCTTATTTTTATATTTATTCCTTCACCAGATATATATAGTTAGAATTGCAAGATTCTGATTTCAAAATAGACATATGCAGTCAAGTGTGGTCTACAAGGATTGTTCATGAAATGAATGTATTGGTTTCTGGTGGGTTTTAAGTGTGTGGTGGATGAAACTTTGATTTTAACATGTAATTGATTAATCCTATAATTGTTCAGGCTGTCTATCCTAAAACAATCACCACAGTTCAAATTTTACAGCCTTGAGTTGATTTTAAATGCAATAAGTAGCTGGTAACTGATGAATAACTATTAAATTTTATACTAAAATCTTACTAAGAAATGACTTTTATCAAACTAAATCCCCTTCACTTATTTATGCTTAGTTTAAATTTAAATATGATAAATTCAGAATATTTTTGTGCATTTATTATTGCTAATTGGTTGAATAATGCACAAAAATCATAAGGGACCTCGGTTGCCGAGTGGTCTAAGTACAACTACTGTATCACTAGCCAGTCAACACTGAGGTTGTGAGTTGGAATCCCACACGGGGCAGGTGCACTTGACTCTAATCTTAACTAACTAGGATTGTCAGTTTTCCTACAGAAGGTTGTGGTTCTCTCCGGGTACTTCGGCTTCCTCTACCAATAAAAACTGACTGCCACGAAATAGCACAATAGTGTTGAAAGTGGTGTTAAACACCAATCAATCAATCAATCAATCACAAATGCATAATACTTATTGTGATTTAGGGAAATACAAATAATACTATAAAATCAAATGTTAATTTATATAATTCCCCAATAACTCCCCATAAAATCTATTCTGGAACAGCCATTAATGTAGTTCTTCCAGTAAGGCACTAAATGACGTTAAGTGAATGAACTAATAGGAAGAGCAAAACTACCATCCAGCTTTGTCTTTGTCCAAGGAAAACTTTGATAAAAATTAACATCCAGCATTGACTTGTCCGAGGTAAAACCATGACCAAAACTACCATCTAGCATTGTCTTGTCAGAGGAAAACCATGACCAAAGTTACCATCCAGCATTGTATTGTCAGAGTAAAACTGACCAAAACTACCATCTAGCATTATCCTGTCAGAGTAAAACCATGACCAAAATTACCATCCAGCATTGTCTTTTCAGAATAAAACCATGACCAAAATTAACATCCAACATTGTCTGGTCAGAGTACAACTATGACCAAAATTATCATCCAGCATTGTATTGTAAGAAGAAAACCATGACCAAAATTAACATCCAGTATTGTCTTGTCAGAGTAAAACCATGACCAAAATGATAGACAGAGTATTAACCAAACACAACAATTCACCATTTCAGAATCTAGAGGACTATGGATACTTCCATTGTTTGTACACCAAAATGAAAATAATCTCATCATTGGATCAATTTCCATTGTTTAGAGAGATTTTAACCAATAACGTTTTGGTGTATGCTTTAAATAAAAAAAATTTCCATATTACATTTTGATTCTGAAACAGCGAATTGACTCTTATCCTTTTTTTAAAGACTTTTGTAGAAGTTTGTGTATACAAGGGTAAAACATACACACAAGGACAAGCATGGTATGATGCTGTGACATGAAATGTGTGTGTGTCAATGGTATGACAGGAGATTATACTTGTACAATACTTAACTTTTACCATATGTTTTATAACTTTTGTAGAAGTTTGTGTATACAAAGGTAAAACATACACACAAGGACAAGCATGGTATGATGGCTGTGACATGAAATGTGTTTGTGTCAATGGAATGACAGGAGTTTATACTTGCTCACAGAGGTACATATAATTTTATAAAATTACATCATTTGCTTTGTGCTTTTTATTCCAAACAAACGGAAAACTGTTCTTTTCCTAAGATACAACTTTGATTATTGAATATAGGTTTAAATATGAAAACTGAAATATTTACTGTCCTTCTATTAAACCTAATAGAGTTTAACAGATTTCTTAATTGCAATTTGCAGGTTGAGGTTGTGAGTTGAACCTTACTCTTGTGAGTTGTGTTTGACTCCTATCTTAACAAGAATTGTTGGCTTTCCTGCTAAAGGTCAGTGGTTCTCTCTTGGAACTCCAGCTTCCTCTGTCATAAAAAAGGGGGGAAATGATAAAGCTAATGTAGCTGAAAATTGCTCCAAAAAAATTAACCTTTTTTATCTTTTCAGATGTTCTCAGTATGATCAGAATCCTAACTGTGTTTTGATTCCTGATCCATCAGATCCAGAATGTTGTAAAAAACCACAATGTACATCCCAAAACACAAATCCACCTGTAATTGTTGGTACAAATCCACCACGTCCACCTGTCTACCTAACATTTGGACCAGGTGAAACCATCAATGGTGGAACTAGACCAACAGTCCCCGCTCCAGGTATGTAGTCAAACTTAACACATTAACAAGAAGCGTGAGTTTAAGGTTCATGACCCCTGACTGACTCTTTGTTTCAAATTGAACCGTAGACTATAATAGAATGTTAGAATGAGGTTGCACACTAAATGGACCATTATTCAGTGGATTGTGATTTTATGCAAAATTGTTAGTACATCAAATATGAAACAATGTGTGAGGAAAATGGTATAATATGGGTAAATTCAAAAATGTTGAAAGGCTATACATACACAAATAACAAAAGGTATAATGAAAGGCTATACATACACAAATAACAAAAAGGTATAATGAAAGGCTATACATACACAAATAACAAAAAGGTATAATGAAAGGCTATACATACACAAATAACAAAAGGTATAATGAAAGGCTATACATACACAAATAACAAAAAGGTATAATGAAAGGCTATACATACACAAATAACAAAAAGGTATAATGAAAGGCTATACATACACAAATAACAAAAGGTATAATGAAAGGCTATACATACACAAATAACAAAAAGGTATAATGAAAGGCTATACATACACAAATAACAAAAAGGTATAATGAAAGGCTATACATACACAAATAACAAAAGGTATAATGAAAGGCTATACATACACAAATAACAAAAAGGTATAATGAAAGGCTATACATACACAAATAACAAAAAGGTATAATGAAAGGCTATACATACACAAATAACAAAAAGGTATAATGTAAGGCTATATATACACAAATAACAGGTATAACATGTATAACGAATATAACACTCAATAAATTTCATGTCTGAAGCGTTTTTATGCCCCACCGACGATAGTAGAGGGGCATTATGTTTTTCAGTCTGTGCGTCCATTGGTTCGTCCATCCGCGTGTCCCGCTTCAGGTTAAAGTTTTTGATCAAGGTAGTTTTCGATGAAGTTGAAGTCCAATCAACTTGAAACTTAGTACACATGTTCCCTATGATATGATCTGTCTAATATTAATGCCAAATTAGAGTTTTGACCCCAATTTCACGGTCCACTGAACATAGAAAATGGTAGTGCGAGTGGGGCATCCGTGTACTATGGACACATTCTTGTTCTGGATTTACCTTCATCAGGAATGCTCAAAGCCAAACTTTTGAAAGATGGATGGATAAATACAGAACCAGGCTAATAAATAGCTATAAGACCAAAGGGACCTAAAGTAAAAGCCATATCTGTTTACAGTCAACTTTGTTATAACATGATATTAAATTTCAAAATATCAAAAGTCCCAATACACAAAAATTACTTGGATTATCAACAAAAGATCTAACAACAACACAAAATAGTTTGAAATCAAATCATCATTTAAATGCAATGAGTTTGGATCTTATTCTTTTTTTTTTTTTTGCAGAAGTATGTATTTATAATGGAAAAACATACAGCCAAGGACAAAAATGGCAAGATGGCTGTAAATACACATGTGAATGTGTTAACGCTAAAATAGGAATGCACAAATGTATTCAGAGGTAAGTTTATCACAAATGAGTAACAACAAACAATAATAATCTATTAATTATGGTGAGAAAAATTTTATTTTATTTTATAAGTTTCATTGAAATTAATCACATATAGCTTCCTGATTATTAGATGCTTCAAATTAAGGTTACAAAATTTGATAAACTAACTGACCAATGTTTATGATAAGATTATTACAAACAATTGAAACACCAATCTACTATATGTATTGCTAATGATTGATTTGATTACTTAAATATTTTTCATCTTTTTTTATAAAAATAATAATGTGCAGTTATTGCCGCTCGTTTAAAATGATCGTTTTAATCCTTTGCAGCTGATGTCTTTTCCTCGAAAATTAAAATAAACAAAAACACATGCTATTCAATTTCCATTTTAGCTTCTTCAAACTTAGTTTAAAACAATCATAGAGGCCACTAGATTTAAAAGGTTTTTGATTAATAATCATTCTAGACTTCTTAATTATTTGATAATTGACTTGCTTTAGATAGAAATTTAACTTAAATTTTAATTTCTATTCATAATGATGTCATATTTACATTTCTGGAAAGGTGAATAGTTTTTTTTATTATATTAATTACGTTAATTATCAATTTAAAATTTTTCTGTGGATTCAGTATTATTTGTGGTATACAAATTTTCATAGATTTCGTGGGGAAAGGTAAACCACTATCAAAGTAAAACTTTCAACGAAGTTCAAATTGTCTATTCACTTGTCTACAGGCTAAACCACAAAATTAAATATCCTCAAAAATACAAATTTTCCTCACTTCACGGAAATTGGTATCCACAAAATTAGATGGTTCCACAGTAAACAGTTCTATTATATTTAAAAAGCCATATAATGTTACAGGTGTGCAGACATGAGCATGATTCCACCAACCTGCAAACTGAAGTATAATCCAATGGACCCATGTTGCCCATTACCAGATTGTCCAAACCTGTATGTCACTCCAATACCTGGAACCAACAGAACTGTCCAACCACCAACCCTAAACCCTCTCATGCCACAGCCTAGTAAGTACCAAATATCTGACCCCCAACCTCACTATTTTAAATGCCACAACCTAGTTCTGACACAAATTTTAACATGCCACCACCTAACATGTATAAATTGTTTAATCACCAAACCCTTAGTCCTAACATGCCACACAGCCTAATAAGATAAATGGTTTAAAGATCAAATCTAACATGACTAAATTTTGCAAGTACAAATATTTATATTATCAACCACGAGTTTTAACATGTCCCAACTTTTGAAATACAAACAGTCCATCAATCAATGAGGAGTTCTTTTTATCCTTGCATGGGTCAAATATACAAAGTAAATTCTGAAGAGTATTTTTACCATTATAAATAGATAATACTTTATGTATTATTTTACAGAATATTGTGTATATAATGGTGTGCCATACACACAAGGTCAAACATTCAATGTTGGTTGTGAAAAGAGATGTCGTTGTGATGATGCTTCAACAGGACATATAACTTGTGATGATCGGTAAGATTTTCAGAACAATTGATTTTTATATCTCCATTTTTTTTTATTGCTGTGAACAATTAAAAAATATCTTTTTATAGAGAAATCTGAAAATGTAGAAATTATTGAGTTTCTAACAATTTTATTTCAAATAATAATGATAATATTAAAAATTGCTCTTATTTATATCCCAATATTTTTAATGAGATGTATAAAATTGTCAAGAATCTTATGAAAAGACTTGTTTCCTTTCAGATGCCCTACATATCCACCATTGAAAGATGGCTGCCAGCTTTTGACAGATCCAAGTGACCAGTGTTGCCAGGCTCCTCTGTGTGTTGATACAAACCCCAAAACTCCATTCCAAGTCATCACAGCTCCAAAGGGTTCATTTACTGGAGGCAATCAACCTCAAGTTGGACCAAATAGTCAAATAGTTCTATCAACTGGAAGTAAGTAATAAGTAATTGATTATTATTCCTGGGATACCAGTTTTTGTGGATTTTGTGGGCACTGGTGAACAATGAATTTAAATGTTCAACAGAGTACAAATTTTGGAAATGCTTGTATGTAGACTTTTGTAAAACCTCGAAATCAAATATCCATGAAAATACAATTTTTCCTGAAACCATGAAAATTGGTACCCACTAAAATAAATGAATCCACAGTATTGGACATTTTAATGTGGTAGTTGGAAAAGTCTCATCTCAGGACATTTTACTTATTTAATTTTCTCTCTCACAGCAAGTTAAGCAAATGTGGAATGATTTTAACAGACTTCCATTTAAAATAATATTCAACCAAATTTCTTAATTGACTCCATCATCCTGCAGTAAAATTAGCCATATATTGATATAACCTGCAGATGACATTATTTTGTTCCCACAATGCCTAACTTTTTGACTTAACTAAATAGATGATGTGTTAAAAATGAGCTTGGATCCAAAGAAACACACAATTTTGGAAGAAAGTCAGTGTAACCATAAAGATATCTACCTCCTGCTTACAATTAATTGAAAATGCTCTTAAATGATTTGACTTTTGATCTTTATCATGGTGTTATGTAAGATTTTAAATGAGAGTTTGGGGATAGTTGTTGTTTAAATGTGGAGGTTAAAAAGTTGTATCTTATGACATTTTTCATTGCGTCTTCCTATTATCTCACACAGACTAAATTAGCAAATTGAGTAATTTAATTGATTTTCACTAAAGTTTCAACCACACTTTTCTATTTTGATCCTCTAACCCTGATGAAAATTTACATGCCTTAAGGTGACACTACCCATTAGTTGATGTTTTCATGGAGATGGCATTTTATTGATCTAAACAATGTTATATTTCTGACTTAATCACATGGTTATTGTGTGTAAAATGAAATCAGACAGAAAAAATGATATCTAGGAACTAAAGTATTTTTCTTTGTTATAATTACAGAAGCCTGTGCATACCATGGACAAATATACAGACAAGGACAGAAATGGAAGGATGGCTGTTTATTTGAATGTGAATGTTTCGATGAATCAACAGGCCGATACAGATGTACTGAAGTGTAAGTGGAAAATTCAGAAATAAGTTCGCTAAATTAGAAGAAAATAGTAAAATAACAAAAATACAGCACACTCCAAGGAAAATTCAAAAAGTCTGACTCACTTAATTGTAAACTGATTAGTATTGATCTTTGAATCAAATTGCTATTTGCAATATTTCAAGATTATAACTTTGCATGTTTATAACATTCAAAAGAAACAATGCATTCAGCTCAAATAATTCAAAAGTGAAAAGTTTACCTTGTTTCTTACACAGGAATAAATCTTTATAAATTGATTTACATGGTTGCTTTTAAAGGTAATCATAACTTATTCATTGATACCCTATTTATCAGGTGCGAACATATCTCAAAACTTATATTAATTCTTAAACTTGAATATAACTATAATGTTATGAAATATATGCCAAGGTTTAATAGTTGAGGTTTTAGAGTTTTTCTACATTAGCTATCAATTTCATAACTATATGTGATTTATTACATGAAATGTCAAATTAAATTGATAAATATCATTGCAATGTTTGCTGTGTTGTGTAATAAAGTAAAAATATTAAAAGTTCAAACTTTTTTTCTTCAAAATTTGATATTGAAATATTTATCTATGAAGCAAAAAATGAAAAAATACTTTCTTTGTTCTAAATCTTGCAAAAGAGGTCTTTCATTGACTTTTTCAGATGTCCAAGACATCCACAAGTTCCATCTTATTGCACATTGGTACAAGATCCTAACAATGATTGTTGCCAGGCAGTCTACTGTCCATTACAACCAACAAATCAACCTCCTTATACAGGAGCACCAACTCAAGCACCACTGCCTTACACTGGTGTTCCCACTCAAAGTCCAACTGGAGGACCATATGTAACACCTAAACCTACACGTAAGGTGTTGATGATATTGTAAACAGAATGTGTATATATATATATATAATTTAACTGTCGAGAGTTGATAAATGGGAAAGGATTTGTATAGGCGTTGCCTTTTGTCCAATCCCTTTGTTTAAATGTACATTTGATATTTGAACAATAAAATATTTTGAATTGAGAGTGGCTAAATATCGTATTGCACAAGATTTGGTGTTTCTCTAATGATTTTTAAACGATATGCACACAAACTCAATCATTCTTTTTCGAATGATCTGCAAAAACATGTGTTCTTTCTATGTGACATCATCAGGCATGGTTGCCTTTTTTCATGACGTCACAATAGGAAATTCAGAGAAAAGCAAAAAATTTGACTTCATAATCAAATTTTGACCATTGAAGAACAGATCAAACGAACCACATGTTGATTAAATTAAAATAATCAACAGGTCAGGAAAAGGTTAAATCATATAAGAATTAGAGAAATATATTAATATAAATATGATATATATGCATGCAATATAAAAAGTATATTCATCATCAGCTGGAACTATCTTAAGCTTTTAATTGACTTTTATTATATTATAGATCTGCAATAACACTTAAGATAAGGTTCCTGAAGTTATCTTGTGAGTTTGTCTTATTAATTTGAATAAGATTAAAGGGTCCATATTTATTTTTAAAAATCTACACATCTCCTCCAATATTTAATGAGTCTTTTCATAGTGTAAGTTGATACCTTTCAGCAATGTGTGTGTACAATGGCGTAGCATACAGACAAGGACAGCAATGGTACGATGGATGTGATTTGACCTGCAGATGTGAAGATGCAATGAAAGGATACTACCGTTGTCAACAAAGGTTGATAAATAAGACTTTTTATATACTTGACAATTAGCAATAACAATCAATATGATCGAAAAATCAAACTGTATATCAGCTTTTTAATACGAAGGTTTAAAGAAAAAAATTTCTTGAAAGAGAAATTGTAAGGTACTTTGGATTTATTATTATTGGTTGGATATTAAATAAAAAAAAAAGATGTGGTATGATTGCCGATGAGACAACTCTCCACAAGAGACCAAATGACACAGAAAATAACAACTACAGGTCACTGTATGGCCTTCAACAATAAGCAAAGCCCATACCGCACAGCCAGCTATAAAAGGCCCCGAAATGACAATGTAAAACAATTCAAACGATTGGATACCAACTTTCTTGAATTCGTGGGTATTACCACAAATTCAGGTAAATCTTCAACAAAGTACAAATATTCTATAGGCTTAAATTCACTTTGGCGAAACTATGAAATAAAATTTCCACAAAAGTACAAGTTTTCCTCAATCCATGAAAATTGGTACCCACAAAAAATATATGAATCCACAGTAAATTATATTTTTTTTCATTAATATCAAAAACTAAAAGGCACAGATACAGTTAGTTGGCTGGAAAATTGGAATAATACAAATTTTCCCCAGTATCTTGAATATTATTTGCTATTTGCTAAACTTTTGTGAATCTAATTTCAGATGCAATAGGTACGACAGTTTACCACAAGGATGTACTTTGGTGGCAGATCCAAGTGACCCACAGTGTTGTACAGTACCTCAATGTCAGTTGATCCCACCAAACGCAACACCTCAACCTGGAATCTTCACTCCACCTGTACCTGTCTTTGGATCATTTACTGGCAGTGCTCCAAACCCAACACCTCAACCCACTCCTTCTCCAACAATGAGGTTACCTAATGGACAAATTGTTGCTATTACTCCCAAACCAGGACTACCAACACAGGCACCACCAACTCCTCAGCCAGGTATATATACTTTGATGAACAACTATTTGAGGATGTAATGGATTAAGTTTAGGCTATACAATTTTTTAATATCAGTAGTTTGTATGTTTGTTTTGTTTTTTAACTTTGTTGTAATTTTGACTTTTGGCTTTTTTCTCACAGTATGACCCTCTTTGTTATTATTTTTAGAAAGAACTTCATTCATTGGTTGTCTTTCAGTATATATTACTAAGAATTATTTCTACTGGTGTTTCATATCTGATCAATAACTATACGCTTCATCTCTACACCCCCAAACACCATTACAGGATATTACTCATGTTCCCATAAAATTTCAACTTCATAAGAGAAAAAGTCTGCAGCCTCAAAAGAAGAGTGTTGTAAGGGTCAATAGTTTAAGGGTTGCAAAATATTGTGTCAAATGTCTCAAAATCCAAAATATTAAAAAGATCTATTTAAAATTTGTAAATCCTTATTTTTCTATTTTAGGATGTTTCTACAAGGGTAGATCATTTACACAGGGACAGAAATGGGCTGATGGATGTCAATATATATGTGAATGTGTTAATGATATGATTGGGCAGTATAAATGTACTGAAAGGTAAGGATCTTTAATTACAAAGACCTGAGCAAAGGGAGATAACTCTATAGATAGTCTTGTGTGGGGACAGGATACAATTTTAGAGCTCTTAAACTCCTGTCTTAATATAAGTATGTAAAATCTGATTTTTATGTTTTATTTTATTTTTAAATATATTTTTTAATCAAGTTGAAAAAAGTTTAGTTTTAAAAATGTTAAAAGTCTCATTATAACTTTGAGATAGAGAACAGCAATAAAAGCACTATTAGTTTGCTGCTTCTTTTCGTGGGCATTTATTGATTTTTTTGCCATCGATTGATACACCATGACCATTCTTTTTCATAAATACCATTTTGTTTCTAATTTCAGGTTTAAGGTAATAATGGGAAATGAATGTTTATTTTATGCTTTTTTTTACAGATGTCAAAAATATCCAAACTTGCCAACTTACTGTACATTGATCCAGAATTCCAAGGATAGCTGTTGTCCAGTGCCTTACTGTGACAAGGTTAACCCAACTCCATCCCTACCAGCAACCTATCAACCATATGTTCCAACAACTCATAATCCATTGTTTGTAAACCCAGGAACCAATCCTGCAATGACAGGCCAGCAAACTGCATCACCATTTGGAAAAGCAGGTAATTTTATTGGTTGAAATTTTCCAACAAGGTTATAAAAATATATTAAAAAAATGATACATTAAATATTCATCTATAATTTATTATATTTTTTTTGCAAACACAACCATCCCATACATCACTTTTTGTGAATTTTTAAAGTGATAATTAAACAATGATCTGTATGTGCATATTTTAGGGTACTGTGTATACAATGGAGTGTATTACAGACAAGGACAGACTTGGGTAGATGGTTGTGACAAACGTTGTAGATGTGATGATGTAACCACAGGTCTATACAGTTGTACACAGAGGTAAAATATTGATATTTTTACATTGAAAACTTTAACAATATCCAAAATTTATTGGAAACTTACACTGGAATCAAGACTAAAGGATACTGGAATACTTAAAAGTAAAAGTATATACTTTATTTGTATATGTTTAATTTGGTATTGACAATATTTATTTTTATAATTTATAGCTGGTTAATACTTTCCTATGAATTTGTTTCCTTTTTTATGCTGATTTGCAGGTTGGTTCGTGGTTGAAGCTCAATTATGATGTCATATATCCTTTTCATTCTCCATACAACTTTAAAAAGTTATGACTTAACACAGACAGAAAAAAAATTGTTTGCTTTTTTTCCATCGAGAGGAATGTCAAAGTTTACCTTGATTTCAATTACGAATTAGGGCTATTCCAGAAAAAACTGTATGGGCGGGTTGGAAGGCACTTTATATTAATAATACATGGGTGATGGGTATCAGAGCAACTTTTCACACTATAATGCACTATGATTCTCAATTACAATTGTCTGGGTGGTGGGTTCTGACAAAAACTGCCTTCCAACCCCCCCATACATTTTTTTCTGGAATAGCCCTTATGAGAGAAACAGATTCTACAGCTGCAATTCATGTGAAATGATTATTTTGTCAAACTTTGACAGTTAAATTTCAAATTTCAAAGAAAAATAAACTGTCTCAAATTGAGAAAATAACCTAGTTTACTTGATGCAGTGCTAGAATTAACCATTTCAGGATCTTAATCCTTCTGGGTAATTATTTTAACAACGAACAGCAAAATGAGTTTGGCTTAAAATTATAAATCCAATGGTGTCATGCCTTAATGTATTTTGCTTTAAGAAACATGAAATTAACTGCAATACTTTGGATTCTCAAATAGTGAATTGATATAGAATTCTATAACTTTGACCATGTTTTTATTTATTATAAAGATGTCCTATATTCAACAACATACCTTCAACATGCTCATTGGTTGCTGACAATAATGATCCATGCTGTACCGTACCACAATGTAACCTGTTCCCAAGTACAGCAAGATACACCGGCTCAGGCACACCACCAACAACTGCCAGACCAAACATCATTGTACCTACTCCAATTCAGGGAGGACTGACAGGAGAAGGAACTCTTGCTCCTAACAATCCACTCTATAACCAATTTGCTGGAAATGGAACAGGTATGATTTTTAGGGCTTCTTAGACAACAAATTTGAATAAGTGATTAAAACTTTATATTTTAATGGCTTTCTTTCTCTATAAGGTTGAATTGAGCTTTAAGTTTGTTTAAGGTACAGTAGAGAAATGTCTAATTTCGCAAGCCTATTTCTGTATACTTATATAAACAAAGCCAATGGAAATAATACAATTTTAAGTGTACTATTTACATTCAAAATGTCAGTAACTAGTAAAGGTCCCATTAGTATTTTACATTATCTTAACATTAAAATTAAATTCCAATTTTCTTATGCCTCTACAGAGGGAAGAAAATGTTAAAAAATATTACTTTTTGATTTTTCAGCAGAGATTTTCCCCTTGACCCTATATTAAAATGATTAAGCAGCAAAATAACAGTAGCATTGTGTCTGGTCTTCATTTGAGAAATTTGATGTGTTTTGAATGATTCCACCTCTAATCAAAGAATTAATCAAGATTTTTTTTATTTAGGAATTTTATTTTTTATGTATCCTCAGGTTATTGTGCATACAAAGGTAAAATTTACAGCCAGGGACAGAGATGGGACGATGGATGTGATTATAAATGTCAGTGTATTGATGCCCTTAGAGGTCGTTACAAGTGTGATTACAGGTAAGGTGAAAGGTCATAGCAAAAAATATTTGATGACTTAAATCAAACTATTCATATATATGTTTTGATATTCGTAAAATATAAGATATGTGCATATATGTTTCTATTTTAGAAAGGCTTTTATAATTTCCCTAAAGTTTTTTTATCTTGCATTATTTGGTTTCCATGTAAACTAACTGGTCTGTGCATGATTGACCGTGCGAGACTCTCACAGGTAGTCAAGGTCGTTAAACACCCACATGGTAGTAGTGTTCTGTGCATGAACAGAGCATTGCACTAAATTTTGATACATAAAATTATCAAAGCAAGAATGAACTTCATTCTCTGTGCTGTTCAAGAGATATTTTGTGTTTATTAATATGATATTTCACTGCTCAAGATTAAAACAGAAAGATCTTGGAAAAGCAGTTTTACCCCACAGCATGTTCATATGTGCCTGTCCCAAACCAGGAACCATGTCAATGGCTGTCTTAACTAGTAGTTTCTTGATATTGAATGTCATATAAGGAATTTGTCTTGATGGCAGATCTCTGTTGAGTAGATACATTTTATTCACATCTTTTCTTAACCCAGGGGGCAATATAGAGCTTAACATATTGTATAGGCACTTGTCTATTATTGGAGACCATGTGTTCACCATTGGATGTCTTGTTTTTTTTGGGTAAAGATTGCATGAAATGCAATCAAAACCCTATGGTACTGACTTGATATCTAAATCTTCCAAGGTTTATCACTACTGTATATTCAGAAATTATTGCAAGGTTTTTATTAATGCGAATAATGCGACTGGATGACTATCGCAATAATAAGAACTCGCATTCTGATGTCTGTTACATATATCTGTACACAGATTTTCATGATATCGCAATAATAAATCTCACAAATTTGTCCATTCTTGAAAAATCGCAATAATAAATGCAGGCAATAATTTCTGAATTTACAGTACTTTTGAGATACACAAAATATAGTGCATTAATCATAACATTCTAAACAGCCTATCCATGAACATTTCCAGAAATTTATCAATGGAATATATGCACAGATATTCAAGTTACAAAATGATGTTATACTTGTCAAGAAAATTACATAACTTGTGCAAGGTGCAGGAATCTGATATATGTTCTAAAAATATCAATGATGTAATTGTTAAAGTAATCTTTAAATTGGAGTTATCTTCCTTTGTCCAATGCTTTATACTTTGCAATGTTTAATTTTACTTCCCACTGATAAATTAAAGCAATCTACCTTTCAGTGCTTACAAGCACTTTGATAAATGTCATTGGGCTGCTGTGTTATTAATGTATACACCACATTTGCTGCTGTGTCATTAATGTATACACCACATTTGTTGCGGTGTCATTAATGTATACACCGCATTTGTTGCTGTGTCATTAATGTATACACCACATTTGTTGCTGTGTCATTAATGTATACACCACATTTGTTGCTGTGTCATTAATGTAGAAACCACATTTGCTGCTGTGTCATTAATGTATACACCACATTTGCTACTGTGTCATTAATGTATACACCTCATTTGCTGTGTCATTAATGTATACACCACATTTGCTTTTGTTTATATTTACAGCCATATTTGTATAATAAGTGTCATGGACAAAGCTCCTCTTGTCAAACAATAAGATGACTCATCTTAATGATTTTTTTCAAAACCAGCTTCAGTGTATTAAATATTACCTCATCAGTTTTCATCTGATCCTTGAATAAAGGAGTTGGAAGAGACTTTTTTTTATTGTTTTGATAAGCAAAAATACTGACATTAAATGTTGTTTTATCAATGAAACGATTCTATGAATATTTAATATTACAGATGCCCGCAATACTACAATCTACCTGCCTACTGCCGCTACGAACAAGATCCAAGTGATTCATGCTGCCGTAAACCCAAATGTGATCCAAGTCAAACAGTACAGCCACAAACAACACCTTCCATATACAACAATCTAGGACCTACAGTTGCTCCCAACAAGCCAAAACCATTGGGTAATTATTTTGAAGAATTCAAAGTTCACTTTGATTTTTTTGTGTATAGAGATTATACAGTGTTATGTAAATAGTGTTATGTAATGAAAGTTTGACCTTTCTAGTATTACGTAATGGAAGTCTGACCCTTCTAGTATTATATGATGAAAGTTTGACCTTTCTAGTATTATGTAATGAAACTTTGAACTTTCTAGTATTACGTAATGAAAGTTTGAACTTTCTAGTATTACGTAATGAAAGTTTGAACTTTCTAGTATTATATGATGAAAGTTTGACCTTTCTAGTATTTTGTAATGAAAGTCTGACCTTTCTAGTATCATGTAATGAAAGTCTGACCTTTCTAATATTATGTAATAAAAGTCTGACCTTTCTAGTATCATGTAATGAAAGTCTGACCTTTCTAGTATCATGTAATAAAAGTCTGACCTTTCCATGTAGAGTTATTTCTAATATGAATTCACATATTTGACATTTAAAACTTATAAACTTTTAAATGATAAACTTAAAGTGTATAACTCTTAGGGATCTCGGTGCTAGAGTGGTCAAAGTAGTTCATTTACAGTGGTCACTAGCCTGTGAACGCTGAGGTTATGAGTAAGAATCCTGCTCGTGGCAGTTGCTGTCAACTTTGATCTTAATTATCATGGATTGCCAATTTTCATGCCAAATGTTATTTTTTTTATTTGTACTGAGGCTTCCTCTTCTTACCATTAAAAATTGGCCATCACAATAAAATCAAAAGTGCTGAAATTGTCAATAAACACTAACAATCAATCAATAATGAATAGCTTGTAATTACTAGAAATTACTTGTACCGGTAGCTGTTATGATAATTTTTCAATTAATTGTTATAATGTCATCTGCTTGAACTTTCCCTGGTACTAATTTTCAGTTTTCGCAAATATAAAAATTCATCAATTTTACTCAAAGTTTACTTCAATACAATGAGAAAAGTTTACAATTTTTATTAAAAAATACTATTTGTTTCCACTGGATATTAAGCATGCAACAATCAATCAATCAATATCATTTGCTTGCAGATATGTGTGTTTACAAGGACAGGACTACACATGCACAAGGATCAAGCTGGGATGATGGTTGTGACCTCCACTGTACATGTGAAAATGCCACCTTGAACATCTACCAATGTCAAGCCAAGTAAAAATCTTATTTATTGTTGAAATATTTCTGTTGATGAGGCTTTATTGCAATCCCCTTGTCCAACCATCCGTTTCGTCCAACAAATACTTCGTCGCCTTTTTCTCAGAAACTACTAAAAAGGATGAATTCATTTTTGATCAGCAGTTTGACAGTGAATTCTGAAATATGAATGAGCCCTCTTGGTTTTTCTTGCATGAATAGATAATTCTTGTATCACACTGCACCGAATCTGATACGAAAAAGTGATAAGAAGAATATGTTAATTTAATTGACTAAGCAAGCATTATGAAACAATATTGCGACATTTGCCTTGGTTTTTGTTAAGGTCATGGATGGTTTTTAAAATAATGATGTATATTTCCTCCATGGCAATGGAGATAAGTGATTTCTTCAAAAAAGATACAAAACACTACTGTAAATTCAGAAATTATTTTGTGCATTTATTATTGCGATTTTTCAAGAATGGACAAGAATGCGAGTTTAATTATTGCGATTTCTAAAAAAATCTGCACGCAGGTCTATGTTTCAGTTATCAGAATGCAAGTTCTTATTATTGCTATAATCACCTAGTCCCATTGTTGGCATTAGTAAAAACCTCACAATAATTTCTAAAATTACAGTAACTCTTTTCACCTGAAATCTTATTCTTGTTAAATTTTTAAAATTTTTTTTACAATCTGAATGGTACAAAACGTTTTAAAATGTCTGATGTTAAAGTTAGATGCCAGGCCAGGACCAAGGGTCCGGAAACGGTCATATTTGCCAGTCATGTCCTAAACGAGTAATTGGGATTTAGGACAAATTTTATTTTTTTACAGAAGTAATTTCGGTCATTTCATTGACTCAATGTTTGAAATCGATTTCTTAATCGCCATTTTGCACTTGTGATCACTTGTTTTTGTTTATAATCCCTTTCCTGTAATAAAACTGCCACTACAGTAGTTTGATAATCCTGAGGGCCCTCCTAATATCTATATCAATGCCTCCGGGAAACATTGGCTAAATATCGCTAATCACTTTTTACCTGTGGTTTTAATTCACACTTGACAGTGATCACAAGCTCAGAATAATATCTTTAAAACATTAAAGTTCCCTGACAAGTGTATTCATTATTTATTTACTTTTCATCAAAGACAGTCATCAATTCTGATTTAAAAATTAAATCTAAATTTACGTAGAAAAAAAGTATTTTTTCATGAGTAACACATGTGCTTTATTTACTATGAAATACGCATGCGTGAAATTGTCTTCAGCAAATTTAATATTTAATCGTAAAAAGCAAATTTCATGCTAAATTAAACGAGTGCAACTATTATCTGTTATATTCAAACACTTTTAAAGGTAATAAAATAAAAAAGCCATAAAAAGCCGGTGATTTCCTGTCAATTTGATAAACAAAACAAATCCCAGAAATGAATCCGGAATTATTCGTACTTTAAAATATCGCAAACTTCCGGTTTTAACTTTCGTCAAATCGAAAGAAACGTAAGCAATGTCTGAGAAATTAACCATTTTGAGTCATTAAAATCATTTCAATTTTAAACTGTTGCCTTCCCTAAACTGTCCTTCATGGTAATGGTAAGACATTTACTTAGTAAATGCGATGAAACAGCAATACAAGTTCGTCATGTTCGTTGATGCTATGAATATAGTCTAGTTGATATCGACAATTTGAAAAGGGGCACCAACTTTTCAAACATCTCAAAATGACCGAAATTGTCTGGAAAAATTTCCGGATCCTTGGCCAGGACATATGACATCATATTGGTATGTGCAAAAGACTAGATCAAAGAGTCTCAGACTTTTCTATTTAACACAAAGACAATGTTTATCATAAGAGAAATAGGTTCAACAACTCGTGAGAATTTGATATTTCTTGATCATATTATATTGAAAGTAAATAACTTTTAGTTGATGACAAGTGATATCCAATGCTCATTTACATTATGAAACCTATAATTATATTTCAATTAATGTTTCACCAGTAAAAACCCTTATTTTGATTAAATGCTTCTTTCAGATGTAAACTATTCCAGCAGCTTCCATCTCAATGTACATTGGTCAGGGATCCTGTTAACAGGTGTTGCTACATTCCTAGATGTGTCGCCACAGGAACCAACATCCCACTGAACCCGTACTACAATACACACAATGGGTCATCTAATGTAACACCACAACCAGGAAAACTGAACATTGTTCCACTAGGACAATATAATGTTATATCTGGTAACAATTGGCAAAAACCACAAGGATCAACTTACACAGGAGTAGGAGGTGAATGTAATGTTATATCGATTTAATTATCATAGACCACTAGAATCAATATATGTAAAATGATGTAGGTGTAGGTTGTAAAATATTATGCTTTATTTGGAAATAATTGGCAGAGACCACAAGGATAGATTTGAATAGGATTAGGAGGTTAATATCAAATTTTATTATGCAGAAACCTTGTCTTTTATAGTGGAAACAAATTTGTAAAATGGTTATTTATTTGATTTTTTTGGTCTGAACTGTGGATTTTCTCAAAAATAGTGGTAATTGCCAAGAAAAATTTAACCATCATTTTATTTATGATTGATGAATATTTAAAAATATTGGTTCTGGTAATTGCTTAGAATAGAGCTAAAATTTACCAAAGTTTTAACTTTACTTTTTATGGCCCTGCCAACTTAGGTCGGGCCATATTATTTTACCCTTATCTGTCATTCCGTCATTCCGCAACGAACAGTTATACATATTTTTTTTCTAAACGCCTTCACATATTGAGCTGATTTTTAGTATGTGAGTCTATTATGATGAGTTACAAATCGTGTTTCCGTTTGGTTCCGCTCCGTTGATTTTTGCCGTAGTAACAGGCTTTGGACTTAAAAAATTTCCTCTCCTTAAAATGTCTTCAAGCTTTTTTTTCGAGTAGGGCCATTTGTGTCATTCTGACACATCCAGTTTTTACTAACATCTCAAAGTTTTTTTGTGGTAGCCGGGTCAAGTATGGTCACAATAAGAATTTAGGACCATGCAACTTTATATTCTTAGTTAATTTCATATCAAATTTTCAATACAAACACCTAAGGAAACTTGGATCTCTTTTGTAGGATTTGGAGCATGTGTTTACAAAAATGTTGTGTATAAACAAGGACAGTCCTGGGATGATGGATGTGATTATGTGTGTACATGTGCAGATGCAACCAAAGGACAGTATAATTGTGTATCAAAGTAAGTATACAGAAAATGGCAGTCCAATCATGTGCCTCTGTTAAACTACTTGCATTCAATTGAAATTAAATATTCAAAATTCAAAAAGTACAAGTATTATGAAGTGCATGGTAAATTTCAAATTGTGATGAAATTTATGCAGAAATCTTTTGCTGCTAAATGGCCAAATAATACAAAAAACAAAAAACAAAAAACAAAACAAAACAAAAAAATTGTAAAAGAAACTTCCAAGTTAGTCGACCTCATTTGATGTTTATTATTTTTCGCAGATGTCCACAACTTCCCAATCCTCTACCAAGCTATTGCAAGAAAATGTCCATACCTGGTCAGTGCTGTGTAAATGTGAAATGTGACATTCCTGGGGTATCATATAAACCACCAAGTGAAATCATAGCTACTGCAGCACCAACAAATTCATTTGGATTGATCACTAATAGACCAGGCATTATTATTGTGGGGACTCCAAAACCAACAGCAACACCTGACTTGCCAGGAGGTGGCTTCCCTATCCTTCAACAACAATTTTCTCAAGTCAGAAGTGAGTAATACCAAATCATTGTAGGTGTTAACTTTTGAGGTTTCTGAAGAGGGAAGCTTTCTCTCCAGAAATTTTTCCAAAGGATAATTTACTCAAGAGCTTATTGTTCATGTTTTTTCTTAAATTCATGACTGGAATCACTTGTTATTGCAAAGGCAATCAGATTTTCTCCAGAATCTGTTAGAATTAACCTTTCCATTTAAATTTTTGCAAAGTGTACTTTTTTACAGCCATATTAATCAATGAATGATTGGTTTTTAAAGGAGAAATATACAGTTCCCATTGAGTAAACTTCACAGCAAACAATAGCTATTGTATAAATTCATCAAAATTTAAATGAACAGGTAAACTCCAACTGATTCTGGGGAAAGGTTTGATTGCAATTGCAATTATTGTGAATACTTTTTTAAACACCACTAATATGACTAACAACTTAGATCGAATAATTAATTTTCAAACAACAAAAAGGAATCACTGACGAGGTTGTAACATGGTATGTTGTTTTGGAAAATTTGGTGTTGATTTCAGAACTTTGATAGTTTCTGTATAATTTATACACAACTTTTTTAAACACTGTTTATTGTTTATTATTAAAGATTACAAGTTGACCTCTAGAATTTTTTTTTATTTTTGTGTAGTTGGGTTGCTGTTGCTTTGACATTTCATTCATTTAGCCTCAGTTTTGGACCAAAATGAGTATAGGCTTAATTTATTCAATAATTTGGGTGGGGGGGAGGAGGTCTTTTTCATGCAATATGCCAAACATTTGATATATTGTTGTAAATATTCAACAAATTAATTGACGGTCTTTCTAGATTTGAAAGAGATGGTGACTGAATATGATTGAGAAATTCATATAATTCAGATTATCTTGTTACAGACTTTGGTTGGATAATGTACATGTATTATCCAATTTGTTACAAACAATTAACACTGATGTGAATCATCAATCATTTATTGTCATGTTAAATAGGCAGGCTGACTAAGCTGCTCTTGCTCCTAAAAATAAAATTGAGAATGGAAACGGGGAATATGTCAAAGAGACAACGACCCGACTAAAGAGAAGAAAACAGCCTAAGGCCACCAATGGCAATGGGTTTGAAAACTTTTATACAATCACTAAATTAAGCTTTTGTTCCATTTGAGATGATACTTGGGTATATGATTTGTTATATATTATAGATGTGTGTATAATTAGGGAGTTATGTGGATCTGTTATCGCTCCAGAATGAATTGATGGGTGTCATATTGAAACAGGATATGTATACCTTTGAGAGAAACCTGAAATAACTTCTTCTTTTGACAGGAGTTCATATTGTCTGATACTTGGGTTGTGTTTTAAGTGTTCAATGGTTGTATGGATGTTTTCTTGGTTAAGCATACACCTGTCGAGTTGTTTTTGATTTGTCTCCTTTGTGCATGTGTTTTCTCATGGTTGTTTTTTGTCTCGCTTTGACGAAGTTACAGAGATGCGTTTTGGGCATGCAGTTAGTGGCATCAACAATAATTAATTCTTAAAGTTTGTGTGATAAGATCAGTTTAAGGGAAACCACTTATGGTAAGTCAGTGAGATTTGGTATGCAGTTGTGGTAAATGTGTCATTCACACATCTCATTTCCATGGAGATTATTAGGGGCCTCAGTGGCCGAGTGGTCTAAGTAGTTACTACTGTAATCACTAGCCAGTCAACACTGAGGTTGTGAGTTCGAACCCCGCTCGTGCGGGTGCACTCGACTCCAATCTTAATTGACTAGGATTGTCAGGTTTCCAATTGAAGGTCGGTGGTTTTTCTCCGGGCACTCCGGCTTCCTCCACCAATAAAAACTGGCCACCACGAAATAGCCCAAAAGCGGTGCTTAAAAGTGGCGTTAAAACACCAAAAAACAAATCAAATCATGGAGATTATTTGGCCTAGCCTCCCTCATTCATGGTCCATGCATGAATACTTTGAATAAATTTCAACATTTGCATTATACTATTGAAATTGCACACTGGCAAGGCATATTTCTGTGTCAACAGCTTACCGTTATTCCAATTTTGTTCAATATTTACAATTTTCTATTTGTTTAAAAAAATCTGCAGAAAGTTTGATCTCGTTCCAGATAATAATTATAAATGTTATATTACCAGGTCAGTGTATATTCCACCAGAAAGCCGCTGATGGAAAACCAGAAAAATACTTGGTGTATAACCAAGGAGAAACCTGGAAAGATGGGTGTGAATTTAGTTGTCAGTGTATGGATGGAAAGACTGGATACTACTATTGTGATCCTTTGTAAGCATTAAAACAAAACTCCTCATAAAATCTTCAAAAACTTTCATTTGCTATTGTTATCAGCAATGTTGCTGGTACTGTAAACCAACTTTTTTACGTAGATATTTTTTTCCACATTTAGTCTTTTCTCGCAGGCTTTGAGACGATTTATTTTTGCAATTTTCTGATTTGTTATTGTTTGTTATTAAAGAAGATCCAAGTACCCTATGACATATTCACAACAAAATATTTGTGTTATTTTTCTTCTCACGAAAGTCATAGAAACTAATCTCTTGAGAAAGTTAGTTTGTTAACAATATTTTATACAGCTATCAATGCCAAATAGACATTAGATATTCTTGGACATCAAACAGATTCAATAAATGAAATATGATACAATTTATACCTTATATGATGGTTAATAAAAACCATGAAAAATCTTAATTTTTATTATCAGATTTTGACTTTATAATTTTATCAAAACATTAAAAACCTAGCTTATAGTTGTCTATAGATAACAAGATATATGTCCATAAAAAATAATAGCTGTGTTTCTGTGTTAGCTGTAATTTGTTGAAAAAAATAAAGGTTGAAGGTCGGCAAAACTTTTTAATTTCAATATCTTTTACTGGTTTAAATGGTAAACAGTCTGACTTTAAAAGCGTTTGTTTAAAAAAAGTACTAGAAATCTCTAGGGTAGGCACTTAATAAAAAATTAGGGTTAGCAGAAATACAGGTAATTTTGTTTAGGCCTTTAATATTCACTGGTTTTTAATGATTATCTAATCAAACGAATACATTACAGATGTCCTGTATATAACAACTTACCATCAAACAAATGTTACCTATCACGGGTTGATGGACAATGTTGTAACCAGCCTAGATGTCAATTGGACAGTGGTAAGGTAGTAAACCCACTGCAAACACAGACCAAATATACCATTATTGGAACACTGCCTAATGGTTACACTGGATTTGGTCCAAACTACAACTTCTCTAGTACATTAGTGGGTGGTAACTATCAAAGTCAAAGTGGTGGAAGAAATGGTAAGCTTTCAGAATATAATTAAAAAAAAATAATTTATCAATCTTTAAAGAACTTGTTTGGTTGGCAAATTCACCTATGGAATATTTAAAATGGGTAGAACTTGTTTGCATAGCAAATTCACTCATGGCATATTTTAAATGGGTAGAACATGTTTGCTTAGCAAATTCATGCATTGGGATACAATTGTACTTAAGTAAGATCAAACATTGCTTATAAGTTATAGTGACAACACATCTTCATACCTGTCAACTGACCCGTATTTTGCGGGTGTGACCCTTGAATTTCTCAGCTCACACACCATTTTTTCAATACCAGTTCAGGTCTTCAAATAACCTGGGAATTCATCAAATGACCCGTTTTCACCCGTATTTTAGTGCAATGAGACTTCTAATGTCTAAAATGCTAAATAAGGAATACAAACTAATTAAACTTAAAGGTAAATTAATCAATGAATGATGGATTTCTCTTAGAAGAAATTTAAAGGTCCCACTAAATAAACTACACAGAGAACAATAGCTATTGTATTTATTCAATGGGACAATAGAACAGACAAAAGTTTAAATGCCTTGACCAAGAACAGATGACTCTGTAGAAAACTTTCATTTAGTTCGCAATAATGTAATCAGGTAAAAAATTCATGTCACCTGTTTTTTTACTTAAATTCACCAGTTAGCCTCTTTCTAAAGCAATGATAGAATATATGGGTCTATAGTCAAATAAACAAAATTCTGAAAAAGGGATTAAGAGCTGGACATATTATATAGACTCTTGTCTATTGTTGAAGACTGTATGTTGAACTCTAGATGTATACTGTGGATTAGTTATTATTCCTAGGGTACTTTATGTCATGGATTAAATAGGGGATACAAACTTCCTATAAGCTTATATGCAGATGTTGTTTAAATACAAAATCAAATATCCATGAAAATTTTCCTTAATCCATAGAAAATTGATACATACTAAAATAATATGATTCCACAGTATATTTGTTAATATATGTATCTTAAATTCAATCAAATATTCAGAAGTTGAAATAATAAAAGCATTTGTTTTTAGTCTGTATATACAAAGGAAAGATTTACAAGCAAGGCCAACAGTGGAGTGATGGATGTGACTTTGACTGTAGATGTGACGATGCAAATAGGGGTGCCTTCAGTTGTACTCCAAGGTAACGAATGATGTTTACTTGTTTCCATGACAATTAAACAAGTATTGTTAAAGATCAAAATCTTGAATGAATAGGATTCAGTGTTCTATGGAATACAAAATGTGACTTGTTTATCTAAGCACGCTCATTTAAATTGCAAGAATAATCTCTTGAGTGAACTTCAAATATGTATAGTAACTTACATTTTTAGTTCACCTGGCCCAAAGGGCCAAGTGAGCTTTTCTCATCACTTGGCATCCGTCATAGTCATTTAACTTTTACAAAAATCTCCTCAGAAATTACTGGACCAAATTTAACCAAGCTTGGCCACAATCATTATTAGAGTATCTAGTTTAAAAAATGTGTCTGATGACCCTGCCTGCCAACCAAGATGGCTGACATGGCTAAAAATAAAACATAAGGGTAAAATGCAAGTTTTGTCTATTATTTTGAAAAATCGTTATAAATAATAGAAAATCTGAAATGAGCCAAAATGTTCAGAATGTTGAGCTGTACCAATTGTCTGTATACATCAAAACTGTCATACAACTTCTTTATTGTTATTGCCCTTAAACGACAAATATTACAACTTTTTTTCATTTTTGCCTATTATCTTGAAAACTATAATAGATAAAAAGAAACTTTAAAAAATGCAAAAATGATCAGCAAGACAAGCTCTACAAATAAGTCTGCATGGTCGAAATCGTCAGTCGACTCCTTATTAGAGTTATTGCCCTTTGATGATTAGTTTTACCAATTTTTTGCGTTTTTGCCTCATAACTTAAAAATAATAATAGATAGATAGAAACTTAAATAAGCAAAAATTATCAGCAAGACAAGTTCTACAAATAAGTCTCATGGTTGAAATCGTCAGTAGACTCCTTATTAGAGTTTTGCTCTTTGATGATGATTTTTACCAATTTTTTGCGTTTTTGCCTTATATTAAAAAATTATAATAGATAGATACAGATTTTAACAGGCAAAAATGATCAGCAAGACAAGATATACAATTAAGACAATATGGAGAAAATCGTCCGACAACTCCTTATTGGAGTTATTGCCCTTCAATGTCGATTATTTTTTTTACCATTTTTTTGCGTTTTGCCTTCTATGATGAAAATTATAATAGATAAATAGACACTTTAAATCACAAAAATTATCAGCGAGGCAAGATCTACTAACAAGTCAAATTTGGTGATATAGTTAGTAGACTGTCACTCTTTATAGGAGTGATTGCACTTAAATGAGGATTTTTTTTAACACTCTTTTGTGTTTTGAGCTAAAACTAAAGAAGATAGAGAGAAACTAAACAGACTAAATGATCAGCAATACAAGATCAACAAAACAGAGATTTTGTCGTGAATTCTATTCACGTCTACAATGTTGGAGAGTGTCATTTGTTGAATATGCACATAGACCTAGGTGAGCAACACAGGCTCTCTAGTTAAAACTATTCCCTCTTAATTAATTGTGAAATAAATCATCTGCTAAGGTTTATGTTTATTTTTTGAGAGCAGATTTTTGTTAAGAAGATAAACTAATGATAAAAGATAGAATTTGTAACATAAAATATAAAATAATCCACCAACTAGATTCTTAAATGGACCTATTTGAAATACCTTACTTCTAAGTAAAACAAATTTCTTCATTAAACTACATTATAGGCTCAAGTCAATATATTTTGGAGGTGCTGTCGAAACAATAATTTTTTGCATTTTCAGATCTATCAGCCTTATGAAAACCTAAGCCGCAACATATGATTTAAAATCCCTAGACATAACAATTTTCTAGATTACATGATGATGCAACTTCTAAAATCCTGTAATAATTGAGGAAAATTGGACTAAAACTGAGGTTACAAAACATTTAATGCATAATTAATGTGTCTTAACTGCGTGATTTGAATTGGGATGAGACAAATTTATTTTGTATTTATAGTTATATCACAAGTATTTGGGAGTAAAAGTTGTAACATTATGGCCATATTAAAAAAAATTCAAATCTTAAAGCTAATTTCAGCCTTTCGTGAACCTTCCTCTTTTTTTATTAATGGTTTAAAAAACCTAGATTCAAATATTGGTTTTTAATTTTACTGATCTTTATTTTAGATGTCCAACCTATACATCACTGCCATCATTCTGTTCACTTGTAAAATCTGACCGTGACTGCTGTGCTCGACCAGTTTGTCACAAGCCACCAGTCACATTACAACCGCCAACAACAACGACTGCGTTACCCACACGTCCCACATGTTCTTGGTGTAATGATGGACTAGACAATTGTAAATCTTACGGACAATCTGCCTGCGAAGGCCAATATAAACCATGGGCTAAACGTAACTGTGCTCATTACTGCAACTTCTGTGGTAAGTCTTAAGGCTTAAGAAGATCATTATTGCAGAATTTTTTTTAATGTCAATGGTAATGTCAGTGGTAAGTCTAATGACCAATGAGTCTCTATGTATACCAAGGTTACACTTGCAGTCAGTCTTTCATTCCATGCTGGTACCTTCATTAAGACAGTGAGGAAACTTGCACTAATTCTTAAGCAATCGCCAATGGCAGTCAGCAGGGTTTAAGAACATCCGTTGTTCGACCTGCTAGTCAAATGCGTTTTGTTAAAATATACTTTTTCACTGTTTTGGCCTTTGGAAAATATTGTTTGTGCTGTATCTAGACCCCTCTACCAAGAAATTTGTGATGGATTTCTCTTAGAAGAAATTTAAAGGTCCCAGTGAATAAACTACACGAAGAACAATAGCTATTGTATTTATTCAATGGAACAATTGAACTGACAAAAGTTTAAATACCTTGACCAAGGGGAGATGACCTTGTGGTAGAGTTTCATTTGGTTCGCAATATATTAAAAAACATAAAACCACATTGATATTGTAGTTGTGTTCTAAGTCCTAAGACCACCTGACATTCACTAATATAAATTCTGGGTTGAACATAACTCTCTGAAATTTAAACTCCATTTAAAGTTTCTTATGTGTACCATTGACTACATTAACAGCTTATTTTAATTCTTTAATGGTAACTGCAAAGACTTAACAGAGATTTTCACAACTGTCTTGCAGTTTCTTTGGTTAGTCTTTTTTAATAATATGACTCTGTACAAAAAGTCAGAAATAAACATAAAACTGTTTTGTTTTGATGATATTCAGTCTTATATTCAATAACAATTTTAAATAGCATAACCCCTAAAATTATCCCCCATTAGAATTTGATTATATTACGTATTTGAATAATGTTCAGCTGGGACATTTTTGTGTTACAGATTGCAGTGCTGCTCCCACGACAACAACAGATCCTTTCACTGATCCTACATGTATTGACAAATTAGATAACTGTGGTGACTTTGGAGACGACGCATGTTCAGGAATATTTTATACATGGGCTCTTGATAATTGTCCAAGACACTGTGCATTATGTAAGTAAAACAGTAAGGTTAAGAGGAATGGGGTAATATTGTAAGTCGAAGACAGATAGACATCATTAGGCCATCCTTAAAAAATTCTGTTTGATGTTGCCTACCCATGCCTTGGTGTACTCTCTTGATTCTTGAAAGCATTACCCAGAATGCAGTACATTTTAAAATGATGCATTGTCCAAACAGGGAGTATTTGTATTTTCTGGGACCAATATATAAAGGGACTTGTGACTAAGAATATTTTTCATATTCAAAAATTTACCTGTAAATTGCTGTTTTTTGGGGCATTTCTTGGTACAAACATTGGTCAACTATCTTCTAACTATTCTTAGGATTGTGTTTTGACATTTATAAAAATTATATGAAGATAAATGATTGTTGTTTGGCATAGGGTGATTTTCATTTCAATAATTTCATTATTCATGTAGTCCCAGGTATTTTATAGAAATTACATAGTAGTAAGTATTTATTCGTTGAGCATTGTGTTGGTTAAACAAAATATGGGATATTGTTTCTCTTTACTAATTGGATATATCTAATGCAATTTCTTTATTAAATCATTCTATTGATAAGGCATTATAGGGCCTACATTAAATATTTCTTTATACCCCCGTAACCCTGTTCTGGGAGTGGATTCTTTATTGTAATCTCCTTGTTTGTTCCTTCTGTCTGTCAGTCTGTTAGTCGATCCATTTGTCTAACAAATATTTTCGTCACAATCTTCTTACAATCTTCTGATACAGAATAGTTTCATATCTGGTCAGCAGATTGACAATGATGACTTGTAATGTGTGAGCACTGTTTGGATCTGTTGACACCTACATCCTTTTTAACTGATATCTTTCTCCAGTTTTACTTTAAAAGGGTTCTTAATAATTAGTCAGCAGCTTGACACTGATGAGTTGTATTGTGTGGGTGCTTTTCATCTCTCTCAGACACCCACTTCCTGTTTGCCAATACCTTATATTATGCGTTGGTATGCTGAGCAAACAACACATGCAACTTATTGTATTGTCTTGAATTAGCCCAAACAAAAACAGAACTGCATTTTGCTCTTGCAAATTTATATCATTCCTTCATTATACACATAAATTATCATGTCAAAAGAAATATTATTTGTTTTTCATGTGTCTGAAATTTAAAATGATCTGTTTGTAGACAATTATTCTTACAGGTACTGCTTTACATTCAACTGCTTCTCAAAATAGATGTCAGGATAAACAAGCCACGATTTGTAGCTCCCAGAAAAGTGTTATCTGTTCAAATGCTGCATACAAACTTTGGGCTGAAGACAATTGTCAAAAGACATGTGACCTTTGTCCAGGTAGTCATTTTATATACTTTAACTTGATTTCAGAATATTTAAAAAAATGACGAAATATCCCAAAAAATTAAAAAAAAAAAAAAATCATAATTTTATAAAGAGTAGATAGCAATAAAAACCAAGAGACAAAAAAGTCCAGAAAAAAATTTCTTAGAAAAGAACAGCTTGAGCAACATAAACCCCACAAGATCTTCTTATGGCATTGTGAATGGTGACAACCTGATGTTCTTAATACACTCTTATCAACATAAACAGTGTATTTCTCTTATTCACACCAGAGGTGATCATTTTTTAATCCTATATCAGTCAAAACCTATATTTTATTCTGAGATATTTACAAGTATGCATTTTGTTCCATTGCAGTGAAAGAAGAAATTCGCAAATTGCCATCAAACAAGAGTAAAGTTTATGAATCATGAGTCCATTCTCTACATTTAGTATACATATAATAAACTGATAAGCATAGAGATTGATTTTTCTTTTATGTAATTTAGTATAGACAATATCAAAATTACCTATCTGTTTATATACTTGCAGGACAAGTAAGAACAACACCAACACGTAAGTTACCTTTCAATAGTACTTTTAACAACCGTTTTATCATTTTACTATACACCATCAACTCTCATCAACATTAAGATTAAAACCTATACGTTTTCATTTTGAGTCCTTTACTTAACTTTGACATGATGTGTCCTTTTCTAAAATTTTACATGATGTGTCCTTTACTTAACAATTACATAATGAGTCGTTTACTTTACATATAAATTATGTGTCTTTTGGATGACAATTATATTATGAGTCCTTTACTTAAGATTTACATTATGGGTCTGTTACTTCAGATTTACATTATGGGTCCTTTACTTAAGATTTACATTATGGGTCTGTTACTTCAGATTTACATTATGGGTCCTTTACTTAAGATTTACATTATGGGTCCTTTACTTAAGATTTACATTATGGGTCTGTTACTTAAGATTAATATTATGGTCTGTAATTTAACTTTTATATTATTATTATGAGATGAAAACAACTGAAAATTTGGCAGGAATGATTCTCTCTAGACTTTCATAAATTTAACATTGGCACCTTTTTTCTATCAATAACTATGAAAAAGATAACAAGGATTTTATAAGATTTTCAAATATGGCTTTTTTAGGGGTTAGTGGGCAAAATATCTTTTGGCACTACATGGATAGCACTGGAGGATTTCAAATATATCTGACAAAAAGTCAAAAAACAAGAGTAAACGAGCATCCTTAATATAAGTTAAGTATCCTGTAGCTTATTTACCAAATGCTTATGTTGTACTTTCTACTGGAAATTGATAGTTTTGTCAATTACTTGGGAGAAATCAGTGGTTTCTCTTAAAAGGATATACCTGCATGAAATTTAGTAAACTTGAAGTACTTTGGGCAATTTACTATATCTTTTGAATGTATTACAGCTAAAGGTTGTTCATTTAATGGAATTGATTACCAACATGGCGCTAAGTGGAAGGATGGCTGTGACAAGAATTGTACTTGTGTCGATGGTCTCTACAATTGTATAGATATGTAAGTAAATGGTTTTTTTTTCTGTTTGAGGGAGAAATATTTTCCCTTAAAAATATTTTGTGAACCTTGGAAATAATAAAAACAATCTATGCATCTTCTTATTTTCCTGTTTCTTAAGAGATTTATAAGCCATTAATACTTAAAGAACATCAATACATATTTGTTTAGGGGCCAGCTGAAGGACGCCTCCAGGTGCGGGAGTTTCTCGCTGCATTGAAGACCCATTGGTGGCCTTGGGCTGTTGTCTGCTCTATGGTCGGGTTGTTGTCTCTTTGACACATTCCCCATTTCCATTCTCAATTTTATGAATTGCAAACCTAAATGCAGAATTAGTATCACTAAATCTATTGATTGCATATACACTTAATTTTGAATTTGACATATAGTGTCTTATGAATAGAACCAAACAGTCTTATGTATATTTGTAATTTTGAAACCATGGAACCACTAACAAAATAAAAACTGAAATATCTAAGAATAAATTTCAAATATAAAATTATTGAATCTACTTTTTGATTGCAGATGTCAAAAATATCCAAATCTTCCATCAAACTGGCAACTAGTGAAATCTCCTGGAGAATGCTGTCCCCATGTTGTCATTGGAATTGGTGAACGTGAGTTTTCATATAAGGATTTGTAAATTGATCGATTGTTAGTGTTTAACCCTACTTTCCCAAACTTTTTGCTAAATCATGGTGGCTATTTTTTACTGGTAGAGAAAGCTAGAGAGCCTAAAGAGAATTACTAACCTTCAAAGGAAAACTGAAAATTCTTGTCAATTAAGATTGGAGACAAACACACCTGCCACTAGCTGGGAAGAATATGTAGAAGTCAGATGAAGTTAATATTCCCTATAATTGTATCAGCTACATATAAATTTATTATTAAGAGCATGAAATTTTACAAGAATACAGCAAAATGAACAAAATTTGTTAATGTATAAATGGTCAATTAAATTATATAAGATTTGCAGGCTGATCCATATTTTTTATAATATATTTAATTATCTCTCAATGTCAACATTCAAGTGAACAAAGAGCAGTGCGCTCATCATGGTCTTATAGAGTTGTCTTTATTTTATAACTATTAATTGTACTCTTTCAATATGATATTGTTAAAAATAAGCAATTACATTGCAATTTAAAAATCATTACTTTCAGCTGTATGCAATTATGGTGGAAAGACTTATAAGCAGGATGAAACCTGGTCTGATGGTTGTCAGTTTAGCTGTGTCTGTAATGATGCCAAGAATGGTCAATATCAATGTAAAGAAAAGTAAGTAGTGTTTGCCAAGAAATAGGAGTAATTTCGATAATGCCCCAACATGGCCCCTATTTTTAGCTAATATTTCAAAATTAGAATTTAATGGCCACAATCATTGTGAATCATAGTTAAAACAATTACTTGATAGTTAAAAAGGGCTTTCTTTGAAAATTTACATATTGTCATATATTGTCATTCTTTTTATACGCCTGTTTACAGGATGTATTATGGTATACTGTTGTCCGTCCGTCTGTCCGTCATCAACATGACCGACAATAACTCAAAACGCTTTAACCAATTTGCATGAAACTTTGGTGAATTGTTTATATCTGTTGACGTGAGCTCCCTTTTGATTTTTATAAATTTTAGATTTTATGTTTCCAAGTTATAGGGTGTTATTCATTAAAAAAGGGGGGATTATCCAGTTTTCAGACAATTACTCAAAAATGGTTTGAGCAGTTTTCATGAAACTTTGGTGAATTGTTTATATCAATAGACGTGAGATCCCTTTCAATTTTTAATAATTTTAGATTTTATGTTTCCGAGTTATGGGGTTTTATTCATTAAAAAAGGTGGATATTCCTGTTTTCATGAAACTTTGGTGAATTGTTTATATCTATATCCTTTTCAATTTTTATACGTTTCCAAGTTAAGGGGTTTTATTCCTTAAAAAAGGGGGATTTTCCAGTTTTCAGACAATAACTCAAAAGTGCTTTAGCAATGATGACTGGTTAATATCTATTAAAATAACCTCCCTTTAGTTTTTTTATTAATTTCTGATATGACATTGAGTAGTTATGGAACTTTATTCTTTGAAAAAGCGACAGGCGTATCATGGCGCAGCTCTTTATTTAAGATGTCAAAATAAGGACTGTTCCATTAAAACATAAATGGTACCCAGGGAAGGCAATTTGAAAACAGGATAACCACCTAAAGAGGCAATTTTAGAATTTCACTTACATTATTTTACTATATATAAAAATTTAAAGATACCACATTTATTTGCCACGCATTATATATTGATGGTCAAATAGGGCCCTTACTCCTTTTTTGGGGTTTCAGGAAACAGATATCATAAAGTCATTGAAAAGCTAATTAAAAGAGTTTTAATTCCTGGCTGATTACTTTTGCGATGGACATAAAAATCTTCAATAACAAAAGGAGTTTTTGCTACAAATATGTTCATTCAATATGTATTCAAATTAAGTACAGTATTTTTACCCATCTTGGCAAGAAATTTATGAAAAGTTCACATCCATGATGTAATTTTTACAGTGTAGTAATTTTCTTTGAATTTAATTCAGATTATTACAGCAGTTATTAAAAAAAGAAGGGTTACTTGTCTGAATAAAATTTAGTGAAATAACATGATTAATGAAACTGTTCCTTAGTATTGATGCCAGTTTGGTTGTATTTATTTCTTCTTTTTTAAGAGGGGGCCTCGCTGCCCAAGTAGTCTAAGTAGTCAAACTACTGTATCATAAGCCTGTCAACACTGAGATTGTGCGTTCCAATCCTGCACATGGCAGGTGCGCTGTACTCCAATTTTGATTGACTACTATTGTCAGTTTTCCTACTGAATGTTATGGTTCTCCACGGGCACTCCGGCTTCCTCCAACAATAAAAACTGACCGCCACAAAATAGCACAACAGTGCTGAAAGTGGTGTTAAACACCAACCAGTCAATCAATCAATCTTTTTTTAAGTTTTGGTTGATTAGTACTTTTTTACACTGGTGACATGCTGGTGTTAGTTACAACAAAAATTAAAATTTATTGAACCTTGTACCAACATAATAGATTTATGAACTATTTAACCAATGAGTAAATAAACTACAAAAGTATAATTTCTTAGTTCTTAATCCTTATGTAATTTGTAAGGAAATATTATATTCAGCATCTTATGTGCAAACGTTATTAATCCTTAGTCCTTAAGGAAATGGTCGCGACAGTATATCAAGCAATGAATCGCGTGATTTTAAGATGCCACCATACATGGAAATTTATTAAAAGGTTTGTAAAAAAAATTTCATACAGCTTGAATTTTTTGCTTTTTATTTTGGCAACAAACATCTGCTTACTTTTGGCTTTTTAATCGTTGCTTCAAAAATTTTAAAAGATTATGTTTTATGTTAATGCGTTTATTATTAAGCTCTTAATTTTAAATTTATGCTGTCCTGGCTTTCGTTGTCTTAAATTTATACATTGCTTGATAGTTTATGTTAGTATCACTATAAGAAGTGATATCTTATATATATATTAGCTGACATTGTCCTCTTCTAATTCTTTTGGCTTTGAGTGTGCCTTGTAAATGTAATGTTTTTTTATTAAACTACTTTTTGTCAAGTCTGCAACAATTTTACTACTTATAAATGGGCTTAGTTTGTTTTGTTTTTTTTTGCAATAAACATTAAGATACAGTCTAAGGTTATAAATCAGCTTTGTGGAACCTTCATAGAATTATAGGGAACTTGGACAGAAGCTTTTTTAAGATCAAAAGACAGTATTCAGGTGTAATACCACCATTGATTTTGCCCTATTAGTCTTTGTTAAATTTGCACTTTTCAAAAAAATGTGCAGAATTTATCTTTGTTTCAAATAAAGAAATACTTGGCATGAGTAAAGTTTTATCCTGTCCAGTACTATAGAAAAAATTTCACATAACATTTCATTGCATATAAGAAAATAACCATCACTGGAAGTTAACCAATCAAATTTTCCCCCTTTTTATACGCCCGTTTACGGGACGTATTATGGTATACCGTTGTCCGTCTGTCCGTCCGTCCGTCTGTCCGTCCGTCTGTCCGTCGTCAACATGTCGGACATTAACTCAAAATTGCTTAAACCAATTTGCATAAAACTTTGGTGAATTGTTTATATCTATTGACATGAGCTACCTTTTGTTTTTTATAAAATTTAGATTTTACGTTTCCGAGTTATGGGGTTTTATTCATTAAAAAAAGGGGGTTTTTCCAGTTTTCGGACAATAAGTCAAGAATGCTTTCACCAACTTGCAAGAAATTGTGGTGAATTGTTTATATCTATTGACATGAGCTCCCTTTTGATTTTTATAAATTTTAGATTTTACGTTTCCGAGTTACAGGGTTTTATTCATAAAAAAAGGGGGGACTTTCCAGTTATCAGACAAAAACTCACAAATGCTTTCAGCAATTCTTATGAAACTTTGGTGAATTGTTTGTATGTATTGATGTAAGCTCCCTTTAGAATTTTATAAATTTTACATTTTACATTTCTGAGTTATGGGGTTTTATTCATTAAAAAGGGGTGATTTTCCAGTTTTCTGACAATAACTCAAAAATGCTGTCACCAATTCTCATGAAACTTTGGTGAATTGTTTATATCTATTGATGTAAGCTCCCTTTTTATTTTCATAAATTTCTAATATGACATTGAGAATTAATTATACTTTATTTGTTTATAGTCTGACAACAGATTTACTAAGTATTGCACAACAGCAAGAAATCTTTAATTGAACATAAATTCAATTCATATAACCAATTTCAAGTTCTTTGAATACATTTATTCAGAAACCTATAATATGTCAAATATTTAATTACAATCCAAATTCAGACCTGAATCAAGCTTGAATATTGTGTCCATTTTTGCCCCAACTGTTCAGGGTTGGACCTCTGCGGGCGTATCTAGCTGCGCTCAGCGAAGCAGTTTATTTAACCTGTGTACTAGCTTTAGTAACCATGTAACCTCAAGTTTCCAAAATATTCTATAGAAACCCCAAATAAAAAAATAATGGTGCTTTGAAATACCCAAGATAAATGTTTATGACCCAGAAATGTTTTACTGCGATGAAATGTAGGATCAATTACCTGCAACTGTCAAATTCAAGGGAATATTTTTTTCGACCTATTTTCGTATGCAACTGGATGTGACGTACTATGATTTGGTGCTATTACACCTTCAGAGCAAAATTATGAAAATAATTTTTTTCATTTTTCTGCTCTATTCTTGATCAGGAATGCTTATAGCCAAATATTTGAAAGCTAAGGATGCATAAGTACTGAAACTAGTGAAGAGCTATATGACCAAAAGGGACCTCAAAGCTCTAAGGTAACTTTGTCTGAGGGAGTTGGAACTTAAGTTTCTTTATAATTTCTTATTTTAAAAATGGGCAATTTTAGACATTTTTGTAATTTATTATGTCAGTACCGAAGCACTGACTACTGAGCTGATTATACCCTAGGGGACTAATAGTCCAACAGCAGTGGTAACAACCCAGTGCTATAAAAAATGATAATAATATTTTGTAAGTTGTGTGTGTCCGAAACACTTTCTAGTTTATATTCATCAGGAATGCCTAAAGCCACGGATGTATAAGTATTAAAACTAGTGAAGAGCTAAACTACCAAAAGGGACCTAAAAGTTATTGCCAAATCAGTCTAAAGTAGACTTTGCCTGGGGGAGTTGGAAACTTAGTTTCTTGATGATTTTTATGCCGTTCCGTTCTCTAACTTTAGATTTCCTCAACCAAATGTTATGAAACTTATACACAATGCTTATTAACACAAAATACAGATCAAGTTATAATTTTGGTGGTGTCACTTCTACTGTTCTAGAGTTATGCCCTTTAGAAATGGAAAAATTGCTGAATTTTTCATTTCCATTCTCTAAAGTTTGCCTCAACCAAATGTTATGAAACATATACATAATACTTATTTCCACAAAACACACTGTTCTTCAGTTATGTCCCTTTAAAAATTTATATGATATGCAATCGGGGGCATCATCTGTGTCCCATGGACACATTCCCCATTTATTTAGTATATATTTGAATAATTTAAGAAATGTTTGTTTTAAATCATGTCAGCACCGAAGCACTGACAACTGAGGTGGATTTAAAAACTTATTAGTCCCATATTTAAGTTCCCTTTGAAATTGATTCAGAATACTGCCCTCCTATCAAAATAGAGATTATATATGATGGTATGATACTAAACGGGAGGGATTTTGCTTGATATCATTTGATGAAGACATAATCTTTATATCAGTTTAATTGAGGTCTGGAGCTGGCATGTCAGTAACTGTGAGATTTTCTCGCTGTGTTGAAGATCCATTGGTGGCCTTGGGCTGTTTTATGCTCTTTGGTGTGGTTACCTGTGTTAAACATTACCCGTTTCCATTCTTTATTTTATATAACTGTAAAAAGAAGATTTTGTAGAAAATTTGTTATTTGATTTTGGTTTGTTAATTCATTGATAAGGTTTTGTTGCTATGTGTTCTTTTTTTCTTAAAAAATCAATCTTTTTGAACCAGATGTCTCTTATGTAGTGTATGTATATTGGTTCTCAAATATTTTACAGTTTAAGTCTATTATATGATCATAAATACTGTGAATTCATTATTATTTGTAGGATACCAATTTTTGTGGATTTCGTGGGTTAAGCTGAACCATGAATTTAAATGTTCACCTGAATTACAAATTTTCTTTAGGAATGTATGTAAAACCACGAAATCATATGTGCCTGAAAATGCAAGTTTTCCTCAATACACGAAAATTGATATCCACGAAAAATAAATGATTCCACAGTAAGTGATTGATACAAGCTCCTTGTCACCTCTAATTCTTGAAATTTTGATATATTATTCTTATTTTATCAATCTTTATTTTAGGTGTCCAGTATGGCATTTGCCTGATGTTTGTACATGGAATCCAGCCAAACCAGGAAAATGTTGTAGACAACCAACATGTCCAAAACCATATGTCATTACTGGATATCCAGATGCATAAATTTCATGAATTGTTCTTTTTAAATAAAGTTATTTGTCAACAGGAACTTTTTTATGTCCCCACTACTAGGCAAAGGGGGCATTAAGTGTTACGCTTGTCCGTCTGTACGTCAATTAGTGTCCCTTCTCTAACTTTAGTTTGCCTCAACCAAATGTTATGAAACTGATTCACAATGCTTATCACAGATCAAGTTCCAATTTGGGTGGAATCATTTTAACAGTTCTCGAGTAATGCAAGCTGGGGCATCATCTGTATCCCATGGACACATTCTCCATTTATTTTATTTTCAACTTCACTAAATTTCATTCATTTATTTGGTGAGATCACTAAGATAGCTGTGTCAGTAGAGAAATTGTTAACAGTGTGTGAAATATTGTTGTTGAATAAAAAATTATTTAAATGGTGTTTGGAATTAAATATGTAAGTGTATTTTTAAAATCTGAAATTTTCAACTAGTTAGTTGCAAGGTCAGTATGATAATATTTTATTAAGTTGATTTAGTCTATGAGATAGAAATACTCTTAGAAACATTTTTGAAGTTTCATTATATTTAATAGAAAATGAAAATACTTTAATAATGACAGATAAAGACCAGAAATACAATGTATCCCATTTCCCTAAAATCCTTTAACAATGTTCTAAGTAGAAAATAGTAAGGAAATTAGGAAAACTAGATATAATTGCTACAGTACACGTTGATTAAGAGTATCCACATTAAGATAACTTTAATGTAAAATGTATACATATAACACTGGAATATTGTTAACTTTACATTATCACATACCTGTACTAAAGATTTTTGGGAAAAGACAGACAACTGTTAAAACTCATCAAAGCTACCTGAGGCTTATAATTTGTTACACCAAACTCGGCCTGCGTCTACATAAGACTCATCAAAGATAACTGAGGCTTATAATTTGTTACACCAAACTCGGCCTGCGTCTACATAAGACTCATCAAAGATAACTGAGGCTTATAATTTGTTACACCAAACTCGGCCTGCGTCTACATAAGACTCATCAAAGATAACTGAGGCTTATAATTTGTTACACCAAACTCGGCCTGCGTCTACATAAGACTCATCAAAGATAACTGAGGCTTATAATTTGTTACACCAAACTCGTGTTGCGTCTACATAAGACTCATCAAAGATAACTGAGGCTTATAATTTGTTACACTAAACTCGTGTTGCGTCTACATAAGACTCATCGTAGATACCTGAGGGTTATAATTTTTTACACCAAACTCTGGTTGCGTCTACATAAGACTCCTCAATAGAGCTAAAATCAAAACAGTTGTAAGGCCAAAATCAGACATGATGTTGAAGAACATTGCAAGCCAAAAATTCCAAAAAGCCATGCCAAATATAGCTAAGGTCATCTATGCCTAGGAGTATAATAAAATGGAGTGTTTTGAGTAATGTAAAATGAATATTAACTTAAAATTTATGGAAATAATGACCATCTCAATGATATTTCATGTCACCACTACTTGCTGGTGATACCCTGGGAGAAGAAACATGCATTTATCAGCAGTGGCATCAATCCAGTAGTTGTAAAAACTTATCAAAAGATACTCCCTATTTCAAGCTCTACTAAGGGAAGTTCATTCACATTTTGTATAAAGATTTTAATATATAAGCACAAAAGGATAAAATTTAATTACTTATACATGGATTTAATTAGTTAAACCAATATTCTTGATTAGACGGTTTGTCTTTTTATGATACAACGAAAAGAGCGGCAAAAGAAACCCAAAGAGAAATTTAAACTCATTAGTCGAAAAAACAATCTGACAATGTCATGACAAGAATAGAAAAAACGATCAAGACAAACAACATTATATACAACACACAGAACCCCAAAGACTGAGCAACACAAAACCCACTAAAAACCAGGGGTGATCTCGGGTGCTCAGATCCTGCTCTACTTGTGGCATCCGTCGTGTTGCTGATGTAAGTACAAACCCGGTGATTAATTCGGCAGGTCACATTCGAGGAAGAGAGGACGTGATTGTGGTTACGACAATTGGAATTTTTGTCGTAATTTGTAAAAAAGATATTCCATAAGGGTCAACTAACTCTTGAGAGCATCTGTAAAATTTTTGAGGGGATGAATTAAACCTCGCCACTTGGAATTCTTGATTTATAGCTTCCTTGTGAGCAACAATTCTCTATCAAGAAAATTATGATGCGAAATGCAAGCTCTGGAATATTGTCACAACTGGGATTGATATTCTCCATACGCAGGCGCTGCTAAAATGTTGCTACATAGAAATGTAAAGTTTACAATTGTGAAGCTGAAATGATCTCTTCTGTCGTAATTTTTTTTCTAGTGAATCGATCCTCATTGTCAATTTCTAGATGTAAGGCAAGATATGAGACCGACTTTACTGTATTTGTTGTATCCTTTATTTCATGTTCAATGGGATAGATGCGTTGAACATATTCACTAATTCTTGAATTATTTAGTGAGAGTACATCATCTATATAGAGAATCTTGAAGTTAAAGGATAATGCTAGCTTCTTTTCATTCTTCCCAAGATATTTCTGAATTAAGTCGTCGGCCTGATATGAATAAAGGAACAAGTCGGCAAGAAGAGGAGCACAATTAGTTCCCTTGGGAATGCCGAAAGTTCAGGGTACATCAATATCAAATCTTTTTGAAATTGCAGAGAAAAACTTGGGAAGATTGTGCACAGCTTTTAGATGATACTTTTACCCTGAAAAAAAAAACGATTTTATTAGGGTAGATAACATCTTACTTAGAATATTTGATATTTAGAAATAGTTGTATTGTGTTCAAATATATGAATAGAACACAAAAGTTTTACACATATAGTATTTTATGTACTTTTATTCCATTTCAGATGTCCTAAATGGGAGCTTCCTGAAGTTTGTCACTGGAACCCAGCACCAGCGGGAAAATGCTGTCTTCGACCAGAATGTCCTGCACCTTATGTTATCACTGGTTACCCAGACCTTTAGATGTTTCAACTGATATATGTGACTGTCAATTTTGGAATAATTTTTATTAAAAAGTATTGTAGTCTATCATATTTTTTTTATATAAACTTTATTTTTGAAGTGTATTAGTAAATTAATCCAATTTTTTTAGTTCATCGTTGTTACAAGGTCGTTTCCGAGGTTATCACCAGTCTAGTAGTCAGCACTTTTATGTTGACTTGAAATATCATCGATATAAAAAAAGTACTGTTTATGAAATTTTTAAATATTTGAACACTAGGGTTTTTCTATCCCCAGGCATAGGTAGCCGTGGCCGTTTTTGATATAATTTTTTCAGAACTTTTGGTTTTCAACGCTGTTCAGCTTTGTACTTAAAAAAAGTGGCCATTCAACTTTTCTGATTCAACTAAATTTTTACATCAAGCAACAGTCCGTGTATGGCTATAAGAGTGCATTGTTTTTATGTGAAGCTTCATATAACTTTGGGATTTGTTTTCAATTTTACCTGCGTCGCCGAAGGCGGAATCATGTCTAGTTACCGACTCCGTCCGTCCGTCTGTCCGAAAGAATTTGTAAAAGTTTTCTTGGCTTCTATTAAAAAGAAGGATTTGATATTTGGTCTGCAGATTTGTATTGTTGAATTGTAGCGATTAAGCAATTTTTACATAGTCCGTGTAGCCACTCCCTGTTTGTCGATAGTTTTAATTTTACAGCACTCATTATACATGTTGTACAAGGAAAATTTTCTTCAGGCTTAAGGGAATTACGAAAAACGTGATAAAACAGTAATTATTGTTGTATTACACATTGCATAAAATTAACCACATTAAGAATGATAACTTTAATGTGAAATTTTCATTGTTCTAGACATAGGAAAAACAATGGTTTTTAAAGAATAAAATCTATCGTTCGGGAAAACACAAAAGGACAAATTTTAGAAAATTCCCATGTTTTTACACCATTTTCCATAAACATATAACATGTATAAGCTATGCTTGAGTAAGTTACCGTATGTGTAAAATATTCAACAATTGTTTTAATATCCCTGGTAAATGCATACCAACTTAAAAGCTGAATTTTAGAGGCAAATTTTAATTCAGTGATATGTATTGATACATTTTCATTGACGTTAAATACTACTTCTGCATCCCAGAAGTCAGCACTTTGACTTGAAATATCATTGATTCGTCCATTTTCTGTTAAAATAGTGTTGGTAAAATGTTCGAAACACTAAGTTTGTTCTGTTCCCAGACAATGATAGCCTAAGTCGTGTTTGGCACAACGTATCGTTATTTTTGGTTTTCACTGCTCTTCAACTTCGTATTTGATTTGACCGTCTAAATGTTTTGATTCAAGTGCCTACGATGAGTCTGATGTAGATAAAACGTGCTTCTGGTTTACCAAATTGTAAGCCTGGTATAATTGAAAAGATTTAACAAGGAAACAGTGAAAAGGAAGCACTTGTGGTCTCTCACTTTCAGATAAATAGACAGAAAAGGAGGGGGAAGAAGGCAAACGAACAAATACAAAACCAGAAGAGTAGAGTTCATGTAGATATGGACTTATGGACAAACAAAGATTTGTAGAACATGGAGACGTATACAGGAAACAAAATCTCTTGCAAAAAAATACTATTTCTATAACACTAAGTACAAAGGGCTGACAATGTGTACAAGTTCAACCTGTAGAACAAGATAAGGACGACATCAATGTTATACATGTACTATCTATTAATAGAGAAATGTATATTAACATGATTAAATGCAAGTAGGCATGCGATCTTTATAGAACAATGCAAATGTATAACATTTACATGAATAATTTCTAGCTCAAAAATAGAGGATACCAAGGGGTAATGAAAAACCAAATGTGGAAAAACGACAATTCCAAAAGAAAAAACACGACAAACAACCGTACTCACAAAACACTACAAAGAACACCGAAAGTTAAACAACTCGAAGCCATCCTAAGCTTAGAACAAACTCGAGGTGTTCCGGAATGGTAGTAGTTCCAGTTTCACTGATAGGACCTTTCGTAAAAATCGCTGATTCATCAGTTACAATCGGGGATGCCATTAGGAAGAGAAGACGGATTGTTTTGAGGAATGTCGACTATGCTGAAAAACAAGTCCACAAAATGTAACATAATATGTTTTTTGATAAAAAAAATCAAGTATTTGTCTCAATCTTAAAAACCTCTTTTTATTACAAATTAGGATTTGTCTCTGCTAAAACGAGTTATTTGGATCTACGTTGGCTATTCAATTTTATGAAACAAAGTTGTGTTCTTTCTTTTAACGTGTCAAAAAGGTTAAAATGAGAAATAGTTGTGTAAAGGATAATAAACGTCATACTGGTGCTCTTCGGTTGTTTGAAATCTTAACAGATCATTGGATTTTTTGGTTACACATCTGATTCACATCGCCCATATTTACTCTGAAACATCTTTGTACTTTTTTAAGTATCCACATCTGATTCACACCACCAGTAGGGTGGGTAGATTGCAGATAAATTTAAGTCACAGTAGTTTCTTGCTTGATGCTCAAAACTCAGAAATCTATTAAGAAGATACAAACAAACACTTAGGGAATAGCCTCTAGATGAGCGATATCGGGTGTGCCGCAACAATGCGCAAGGACAAGTGTCTTCTGCTATGCAGGCTTCACCCGCAACGCGAATCCGCACTCCGTCAAATTGTCAAAACCGTAAAATAAAAGATCAGACGACTCTTCTTGTATTTGAAGGTGCACGACCGTAACTACCGTAAATTATTTGAGTTATTTTAACGCCATACGAAGGGACAGAGGGTATGTAACTGCTGAAAAATGGGTAGTTGACAATCAGAAAGTTGAATTCTTCTCGATTGTCATTCATTCTAGGTTGAAATCGTCCATCTGTAAATATCGAAGTAAAGATAAAGACATGAAGCAGACCTTCTCGATTTTTAGGTATCTTTACTCTGCCTTTCACAGGGGTATATGAGATGTAATCAGTCACTTTATTAAACGTTGGTTATTTAGTGACAGAACATCATCAAAATATCTAAAATTGAAATTAAAGAAAGTTGTAAGATGGCATTTCTTTTTGTATTTAATAACGTTCTGTATGAATTCTAGAAGTACAAAAACAAGTTGGTCAGTCGGTCAGCATTATGACGGCATCATCTTCGGTGTATTTTGATGTTGAACTCAGTGTTTTTTGTTCACAATATTTTTTTCATGACCTTAAACCAGAATTTTTTTTAGAAAAGCTCTTTTTAATGAGACAGTTTATAATAGTTTTTCAATAGAGATTGCGGAATACTAGTTTAAAGTGTAAAACATTTTTTTTTTATATTACTGCGAAATTGTAAAAATTGTAATTGAAATTTTGAAACAGATCTAATGAATTTTAAGAATCTAAATATGATTACACTGTTGGTTGAATATATCGTCGCAACAACTTCTGTTGAAAGAATAGTGGTTAGAACTTTAATAAGGTGTTTAATCGAACATTTTGACAATCGGCTATTTATCGTGCTTGTGATGATTTTTGGAAATTTTAGGTACCCAGTATAAAGACGGAAGATTTCTATTGTCCTTTTATATGTTATTAGAAAAGGGGAGAAGGACAGATTTTAATTTTTCCGTAAATGATGTATGGCTATTTTTGAGATTTCAAGTCTTGCAGTGAATTCCAAGTTCTTCCGTTAGACATTTCAAATAATGATTTTATCATATGGAAACAATATTTTTAAAGCTTTGTTTGCTGGAACAACAACATATTTGTTGTTAAGAGAGGAGAAAGAATCCATAACCTATGGCTTAGTGAATATTGTACATAGTAGATTTTAAATGCGTTTAGGAAAATAGACGTTTATTAATTTAGAAAATGTTTACTTTAGGAAATTTGCAGATTTTACACTTTCACTATTTCTTAGCCGAATTACACCTTTCACGACCGGTCAATCATTTTTTATAGCCAACGTTCTTTTGATCTAAGTTGTTCATTGGTCAACATTCAATTATGACGTTGGATGTATTGCCTTCTGGTGAATTTCGTATTGTGACGTCACGAAAAAAGACGACCATGAAACAAAAGTTCTCTACATGCATATAGTCTAGAAATCATAAGAGAGACAGATACCACAACAAAAGAGCGTGCAATACGGTTTTTCTCCAATCACTATTAAAATCTAAAAGTTTCTAGTGGAAAATATCGTATCACACTTGATGCAGTGATATAATATATATATGACGTTGTTTGTAACGACACTTGTGTAATGAGTTTACCCAGTATAGTGACGCATGATCCAATTCTTCGTCTTTGGTTGAATTTCCAAAGTGAACATAAAGCAGACATTTGATTGCTGTAGCTTTCCGCGTTAGTAAGTATCTTCATCATGAATTATATATTTAGTTTCCAAGATATTTTGGGAAAACACATTCCCTTATTAGCAGTTTATATAATATGATAAACACACATTTGTGAAAATGAAGATACATGCATAATGAATATCAAAAGAACCCTTAAGTTGTTTTCATTTCTGATTTGCATCAAGGTACTCAGTCTTAACCCATTCGGGAAGAGCTTCTGTGTATTAACATATTTTGTTGTGTGTCGTACATATTTCTCAACATAATACATTAGTATTTTAAAGTTGTATTTCAAGTGTTTAGATCAAAGGTTGTCATATTTGGATCCTGCAACACGAAGTTTAAGGAAGGCATATTTCTCAATGTCATCATTTTAAATGCCAACAGGTCCAAAATTTCTGTGATTGGCAATTTCTAACTTAATAGTTGTATGATTGTATTGGTTAACGTCGAGATTTGTAAGAGAGGTATCAAGATATTATTATCTTAAAGAAATAAGTTCCGATAGGGGAAATAAATGAGATTTTTATTCGGATTAGATGTATAACAAGATTTGTATAAATTGGAAAATTGAAGCCTTAGCAAGTGTATGTGATTTACAATTACGATGAACATGGCTGCTTCAATGCCGCAGACGGATATGCAACACACAAACAGACCTGAAGGAGACACATGTGAGCATACCATAACCATCAATGTTGTCATTATATGTGTTGCTAATTCCCGAATACAGTATTTTTAATCTACGGAAAGCAGGTGCGGGCTGTAGATTGTTCTTTTTATCTGCATAGAAAGGATTGTATGATCAAACAGATAAAAAAATAGAGCCAGAAGATACCAAAGGGGCAATACAAAATTATTAGTCAAAGTAAAAGAGACGAATCCAGTGCAAAACAGAAAAATGACGACGAAAGACAAACTTTACACGGAAAACTAAAGCTTGCACAACACAAAACCCACCAAACGAAAGGGTCTTTGCGTTGGAAATAAACACATTTATTCTAAAACCGGTTGTTGGCATGATACGGGTTATGTTCTTCTCGTATATGTTAGGATTGTATGATACTAAACCACTAACGGGAGGGATTGTACCAGATTTTCATATGATGAAGACATAATCTTTCAACCAGTTTAATTGAGGTCTGGAGCTGCCATGTAAATAACTGTCAGTAGTCCTTTGTTAATTTACGCATCATTGTCATTTTGCTTAGTTTCTTCTGTATCCTATTCTAACATCGGACTCGGACTTCTTTTAAACTAAGTTTTACTGTGCGTATTGCTGTGTGTTTATTTATTCTACATTGGCTAGATGTATAGGGAGAGGGTTCAGATCTCAGAAAACATGTTAAACCCCGCCGCATTTTTGCGCCTGTCCCTAGACAGGAGCCTTTGGCCTTTCTTAGTCTTTTATTTTTTTAAATTTTGGTTCATCTATATGTTTCGGAGTTTAGTGTGAAGTCCATTTTGGCTGAACAAGTACACAATTTTGTTAAGGGGCCAGTTGAAGACCAATTGGTGCCCTTGGACTGTTTTCTGCTCTTTGGTTGGGTTGTTATCTCTTTTACACATTCGCCGTTTCCATTCTCAATTTTATCATTGTCATTTTCTAGATGTAAGTCAAGATAAAAAGCAAACTTAACGGTATGTGCTATCTTGTATTTCAAAATTCGATGAATAGATTCGCTGAACATACTAGTACTTTGTTTATACCAAACTTTGAAATATTTAGTGAGATGACATCATCTATATATCGGAATGTGAAGCTAAAGGGTAATGCTAGCTTTTTTTCTTTCTTCCTGGGAAAGTCCTGTATGAAATCAGTACCTTATTGTAAAAGGAACAGGAACAGGTCTACAAGAATAGGAGCACAGTTGGTCCCCAAAGGAATGCTAATTATACCCCACGCAACGAGTTGCGGAGGGTATAATGTTTTTGACCCGTCCGTCTGTCCGTCCGTCTGTCCGTCCGTCTGTCCGTCCGTCCGTCCGTCCGTCTGTCTGTCCGTCCGTCAGTCCGTCAGTCCTGTTTCTTGTCATCGCAACTCCTCTGAAACCACACTACAGAATTTCATGAAACTTTGTAGATAATAAGGACATACTATGTAGATGTGCATATCGACAGGAAATTATGATTCAATTTTTTTTTTCTTACAGTTATTTTATTTCTCCAGTGACAATGTGGGGACGTGGGGTATGTGAGCGCGCTCACTAAGGTTCTTTAATTGTTGCTGAAACACACGTCCTCTAAACGTAACAAGAAATATGTTTATAAAAAATCAAGCATCTTGATAATAGAACGGAAAGGATATTGGGTATCCATCCATTACTTAAAATCAGTTCTTCATCTCAAAATCACACGGAGGCTTTCAACACGGAGCAAAAACCTTCTCACTGCAAGTTTAAGACGGCCCCTAGCACCGGTTTGAGCGGAATTCTTTGCAAACTGACGATCACGACACAACTGTGAATTGAATAAAAAAGCCATGGAAGAATATCAATAAAAGGAATCTAACATTTACTGTCATAATTTAGCCCAACAATCACACTGAAGCGTGCCAAAACAATACAAACATTTAAACAACCACTGATAATGTCAGTTTCACAGAACCTTTTGTTTAGATAAGAGTGTTTTTTACGAAGTACGACTTATCTCTTATTTCAACAAGATATGTGTACCTCGTTGGCCATTTTTCTTTATGAAACAAAGTTGGACTATTTCTGTCATTATTTATTTATGTCTGAAATGAGGAATACATTTGAAAATGGTAGAGAAGTCAACTATTTTATACTATTGCGCGAGGAAAGAGACATAGATTGCACGTACTCTGACAAATGTTTGGACATTTCAGATATCCGCATCATATTCACACCGCCCCTATAGTAGATAGTTCTTTATTAACTCTCAAACCCGCTTTTCATTGGTTGATTGAATAAATGAATAATTTTGAAAAAAAACTGGAAAAATTTTACGGACCCAGCAATACATTCATTTGAAATGAAATTTGTAATTTGGCTATTTTGTACATGGAAGGAATGACCAGTTCTTCATATTTGGTTGAAATTCATTAGTAGCAATGAACATCCCCATTATTGATCCGGTTTAAATTTTAGTGAATATCGTCGGAGTATATGTTATCATGTTAATTATCAATACCAAAATGTTGATAAACAATAACCTTTGAACTTTTTGCTAATGCCTTATTTGTGGCCGCACATTCGATTGTTTAGCCTGTCTTTCGTTTCACCGACATATCCCCTGGCACAGACGGCCTACGCTTTATTTGAGAATATTTTGGAGTTTTGATCCGAGTGCCACTCTATATGTTCTAGTAGTTTCAGATTGAAGTCATGGTCTGGTGAATTAGAAGTAATATGTTTAAGATTCGATAACCGGGGAACTGTGTTTCGGATAATTCGCATGTTTGGTGATGCTTGCATAGCGGGATACGTTTACCTTATCGACGCACTCGGTCTCGCTTCTTTTGGAGTTCATGCGATTCCCTCAGTTTGTGTTTGTTACATTGATTTGTATCTTTGTAATCTTTTTATGAGTTTTTGAGCATCGATAAACTCCTGTTGTCTAAATTTTTAAAATATTTTCAGAAAAAAAGTAAGTCAAAATCCAAAATATTTTGAAGCTGAATCGTACATCGCCGCATGCGAACATTAACATCATTTTCCTTGAATGATGTTCGAAGTGTGAAATAATTGTTAACTTATCATGTACAAAACTCATCAATAATATACTTTTGGCACACCATACGCGCGTATTGTCTATTTAAGACTCATGTAACGGAGAAGACGTTCTAAGTTGAAAAACTTGTGTCTGATGCTAATGTCATTTTTTGGACACTAAACTTTGTTTAAAGTAACATATTCCACTTCATTCAATAAATGTGGATTGACGTTATGTTGACTGGTATGTTTGTTTGCTTGCTACTATTGAATCCTAACAATCAATGGTTGTATCCCTTATTAGAAAACAAATAACTTTATTTACATCAATATACACTCCACCATCATACCTATACATTCTTTGCTACTGCATGTCTATTTTTCGAGATTTCTTTATGTTAATATTTAAATTTGTTAGATATTTGTAAATGAGAAATTTAGTGGAAGAATTCGGTGAGTTTACCTCAAGATACCTGTTTTATATTTGTTGAACGTTGTTTAATTGGTCGTCTTTTTTTCTTTGTACCATAATGATGTCTTTCTCTCTTCAACTAATGGTCTATATAAAGATTGTTTTAATGAGAATGTATAGAAATTGTTTATATACTTTTCTCTAAAATAGGATTTGACATAAAAAATGCATTATATTAATTTTGAATTAATTGCAACAACCAATATTCTCCATTTAAAGCTGATACTGATTTTGAATTTTTGTTTTTGTTACAGATACAGCCTAAATATGTTACACTCCTAGACAATGAAGATGGTTTCAAGGTAGATCGATCATACATGCGGATGCGTAGCATGTAGGTATTTGGTATTTCTAATTGTACTTTAAACTATGTTTATATGTTTTGCAGGTAGCAAAAATCAGTTTTCCCTTGAACAACATCTTAAATTAGATTTGATGACAAATTGGTTTAGAATTTCTTTTATTCAAATTTATACACTTTAATATGAAGATTATCTTAATGAGAACGTATTGAAATTGTTTTAATTTTTTTGTGTCCAAATAAGGATTTGACATAAAAAATGCATCATATTAATTTTGAATTAATTGCAACAACCAATATTATCTATTTAAAGCTGATACTGATTTATAATTTTTGTTTTTGTTACAGATATAGCCTAAATATGTTCCACTCCCATACAATGAAGATGGTTTTATGGTAGATAGCACATTAGAATGATGAACATGTAGGTATTTGGTCATTACAAATGTACTTTAGACTGTTTATATGTGTTGGGTAATACAATCAGTTTTCCTTGGGAAAAAAGCTCAAATAAGATTTTATTTCAAATTAGTCTAAATATTTCTTTTTGTTCAAATTTATAATCTAATGAAGTAACTTTTAACAAGAATGCGTAGTAATTGTAAAATATAATAAATATACTTGTGTCCAATTTAGGATTTAACATAAAATATGAGTGACATTTATTTTATAATTGATTGCAACAGCCAATAGTCTCTATTTGAAGCTGATACTAATTCATGATTTGTTTTTGTTACAGATACAGCCTAAATATTGTAAGGGACCTGGGGTAGGCTTCAATATAATTATATCATTTGGGTAAGTCTCTATAAAGGTTGCAGCAATAACCAATTTTAAACGTGTATATATATATATATGTCTCTGGATGGTCAGCCATTATGGACCAATTGTGCCTGCCTGTAACAGAGAAATATCTGCCCAGCCACAAGACAACTGCCCAAAACGTATAATCTTAATCTTATGAAGTTTAGTGCACCAGCACTAAGATGATTAGTGAACAGAAGGATCCATTTCTAGTCAAGAAAACAGTCTTTGCTCATTTTGGAAGTTGTAAGTTGATTTACCATTTACTTGACATTCATATTTCACTAACTATAATGCATAATCCACAGGACTAAATATTTATTAGCACATAAATATAATAATATGGTAAAATACAGGAATGAAATATATTCTTCTTATATTGTTTCTATAACTATGTCACCCTTGACTAAGCCTGGTGATGAAGCATGTATAATTTAGGGTAAGAAAAATCTATATTTAAGATTGTGATGGCACATCCAAATACCAAACAATTGGCACAATCATATAACTAATTATGTCAGGCCGGAAATAACAGTTTATCTTTAGTGAAATCCTAATTAATGGTCCCTTGTTAATTATCTGTGGTTAAAAAGGTCGATGTGATGGGGAATAACTGCATGATTACTTTGTTAACACTCTGGGGCAACTGGACAAGGTAGGAACTGACAGCCGTTTCTTATCCTTATTTCCCATTTAAATTCTGTACGTTCATGTGCTGAGTAAAAATTGGTATAAAAATTGTATAATAAATATTCATACCTCTACTGTGTTGTTTTGTTCTTGCAAATATTTATACTTCTATATTTTGGTATTTCAAGTTACCCGCCACGGCAGCTATTCGCCATATTATGAAAGCGGCGCTCCTTATATAATAAAATTTATATGTCACGTGACATGTATTGGCCAACCGTAACAATGAAAACAAAAATGGTGGGACAAGTTGAGCCGGGCAATTGCCTGAACTTTCATGAATTTGGAGTTACTTAAGAGTTGACAGCTTGCCCGGGTGTGGCGCTTTATTAGCTATGACTTTAAGGAAAGCGGGACTATAGGTTAGAACGTCGTACATTATGTAAATTTTAATCGGGCAAGCAAAACATGATTTGGGGTAAAGCGCTTTGATACAAAAAATGGCGTAATCACATTGTAAACAGGCTTAGTGCAGAAATAACCCAAGGGCGGCACATTCATATCATTTAGATACATAATTATAATAAGAAATTGTTAATTGAAATTTATGTTTCCACGTTTACTGATCTTGCAAAATACTAATCTCAAAGAAAATAAATAGCAGACGAATTCATAGACGTCTAGACGGTCATGTGACTTTGTTTACATGGTGATCGATTACGATCAGCTGAGAATCAATATTCTGTTTACTTCTTATTTTAAACATGTAATGATTACTTTACAAAAATATAAAGCAGCAGTTAAACGTGGAAGTTCTACGGCCTTTACTTTTATATGATTTAAAGCCCTGTGAAATTTATGAAAAGAAAACAACAAACATGATTAACTTTGAACTTATGAACAAGTTAACAAATAATGAAATACTCCATTGAAACTATTTCCTGGCTCGCAACAAGCAAAATTACCAAATATTTTAATATAACAAAGGTCCTTAGCCAAACATTATCAACAAGAACTTGTAAATTGGCAAAACATGAAAAATAAAAGGAAATGTGGATTTCCAATAATTTAAAAAATATGTCAGGGGGGGGTACACCCTGCACATTACACCCTCCCCACCTTAAAGTGGTGGAATTCTCCCGAATTCAATAAATATTTCACTCATTTCTTGTACAACACAACTCAATGCATATCATAACAAATTTCAATATCAAGTAAAATCCACCCCCCATTGTCACATTGATGATTTCATACACTCAAGTGTTCATAATCTGTAATCTTTTGTATCTGCAGTAACGGACGGTATTTGTTTGTTAAAGTCCAAAATAATTGATATAGTGTTTTCATATAATGTCCAGCAATATTTTATGAATTAAATTTAAGCGTCTAATCTCAAAGGAATGCCAGCCTTATCCAAAGCATGGCAAATATGGTCTGTGGTTTTATCGCGACTAGCGCTTGCTTTCTCCAGCATGTCCAGCATGAAAGTAGTGGAAAGATCCGGCTTAATCCCTTCGGTGGCAATTAATCCTAAATTCTCATACATATAGTATCTGTTCTTCATTATGGTTCTGCTAAGATCTTTAATCTTATTATGCGGTGACGTTCCCGGTAAAGCAAACATATTATATTTGTCTAGGAGTCCGGCTCGACTAGGTATAGTTGTATTATTGGAGACCTGCTCATATTGGAAAGCAATATATTCCCAGTTTAACTTCCTGGTGTCGGGGGTCATGTCCTTCCAGCCCTGAGGAGGCCAGTCCTTGGTGAGAACATCTCCTGGAAGTTTCACCTGGACCTCCCCAGTCCAGTCCCGCCGTGCTGGAGGGAACAATGGCATTCCACCAAGACGTAGCAGCGAGGTTGCCCGCTCAGCAGGTGTCCTTAGCTCTACACTAGGTATATTTTCTGTAGTTATCGTCGCCAGCAACTGTTTTGGTGTCGGTATATATGTCGGTCCGGGTTGAGTGGGTTTTTCAGGTGTGTATGGTATGGTCTTTGTCGAAATCTTTGGCTTCTTTGCTGGGGGAGATACAGGTGGCATAGCTGGTGAGAAGGATCCGGTAGAAATTGGAGATAATGCTAAGGTAACGGCCGGCGTTGTAGGTGGTGTTGATGGTTTAGGTGAAGAGGTCTTTGGAATTGATGGTACAACTGTCACTGGTGCAGAGGATGGTGTGTTGCTGGAAGATGATTTGATGGATGGTTTTTCTGGTTTCTTACTGACTGTTAATGAAATTTTTGAAGTTTTCTTGGCCGAAATAGTTGGTTTCAAAATGCTTTTCTTTTTGAGTATTTCTGGATTTTTAGTGGGAGGAGCAAAAAGTTCTGTTGATGGTAAGGTATAAAAATCACTCTCTAAACGATGAATATTGGTAATGTATTTTTCTGGAAGTCCTAGTAATTTCACGGCCAGCGTTACTCTGTCACTGTATGCTTTCCCAAGCAACTTGTGTTTCCTTCCAGCGGATTGTTTACCTCCCTGCGGTATGGCCAGCATTCTCCTTGTCAATGCAGATACATATTTGACATCTGTCAGCAATGTATCTGCAATGGCAAATCGATATGTTTCCCTTCCAAAAACGGCTTCTACCATGATACTCTGTGGCACCAGTGCCACATAAGTTATGCGCCAGGCATCAGGTTTTGTTATGTCCATATCCATGGAAGAGGATGAGGCCGCCCGTGTCTCATCCCCGGAGTATACTGGTTGGAAAAGTTCCTCACCTGGAGGCCCATCAAATTTTGTTCCTTCCTTCCATCCCTGCTCCCACTCTTCTGGCGTCCTGTAAGTGTCTTTCGACTTCTTCATCCATGCCTGCATGGCTTTCTTTAGGTCTCTTGCTGGTGGTGAATAAAAGGCAGTGGGCCTAACTACCTTCCTGTAACATGCCGGATGCACAGCAAGGTAGTAAGCATTCCCTTCCGAAAGAACGTCCGGTCTCATGTCTTGCATGGATTCTTTGTGGAACCGGTTACAATGGTCCTTCAACTCCTAGACTCTTTTATACTTAGTTGGCCTGTCCAGACAAAAGGGACACACCACTTCCATCTTAGAATGTATGCTGCTTGCTAAATGTGATTTCAGCTGTTTGGTGGTGTCAAACTTTTCCGGACATATCCAGCATTCTTTTTCCATCTGAAAACAGAACATCTCTGTAAGTGTGCGGTCACATTTGATATATATATATATATATATATATATATTGTATAACTTGTATATAGATAATTATTAGAAATATATTTAACATTGTTCTTTTAATTTGTTTTGTAGGTATGAAGATTATTTGAATGGTGCTGTAGCTGAAAGGTCAGGTTACTCCAGTCTTGTATCCTTGAAACACTTTAGAGATGCACAGAAAAACTTGGTACTCTGGACAGGTGACCATAATATATAGTACATGGACAGTTTGCGTATGGACGATATATGCACATTAACTCATTTCATTTAATCAAATGAATGTCTTTGTTGAAGTAAAACATCTTGACTTGGTTTTCTTTGTTGGGTTTTTTTTTTAAATTTTTTTTTTATAGTAAATATATATATTATGTAACATCTATATATTATATTATGATAGTACTCAGCACATGAACACTAATTTATTGAATTATTGGGTAAATAATAGGAATCCCCAGTCTTGACAGGACACTGACCACATCATCTTAGTTCTTAACAAGCTAGTGAATTATTTTATACAGGGTTAAACAGCCTTGACACATTTTATAATTTCCAATACCAAATCCAGTTGGCGTATCAGTACAAGTCCTTTGCCCGCAAAGGACGTGGCTCACCACTGTGAAACCACAGAGCGACTACCAATTTCATGGATGGCCAGTCCAGTCCCTTGTAGCCCTTTCTAGTTGACGGATCCGCCTCTCGACAATGCGTCCATCACCAAGATTGTTAAAATAACACACCTGTTATATATCAAAACATCAATGCGTCCATTGAAGAACCAAAATAAAAACTGAAATACGTCCGCACCTGGTTGGTCTAACTTCCTTTTTACACCTCATCATAGGCATAAAATTTACAAGGCACCAGTTCATGAGTAACAATAAAATAAAATCAACAATTTATTTATCATATCACATAAGTCAAATATTCACAATATACATCTTCATTTCATAAAAATAATTCACTAACTCATTTGATCTGTTGTATTTTCTTCATCCACACATGCAGCTTTTGTCCTTCATATGGCATTAGTCTATTTACATGGTAGGCCTTTGCCATCTGCTTAGCAGTCTTTTTTACAATATAGGTAGTGTCATCCATACATCTAATAATAATGTATGGTCCTTTCCATTTAGCACTTAGTTTAGAACATACACCAATTTTCCGGGTTGGGTCATTCAGCCACACTCGTTGTCCCACTGTAAACATCCTTTTCTTTGATTTTACATCATAATACTTCTTTTGATACTGGACCTTATTTTTCAAATTCTTGCGGGCTAATTCATGAACTGTTTGTAATCTATTTTGCAGGTCTATAACAAAGTCTTCTTTACATGTAGTATAATCTTGGGCTGGGGAAGGCATTGGAATTACAGCTTGTAATGGAAGAGTTACTTCCCTTCCAAAGGTTAGGAAATTTGGTGTAAATCCAGTGGTTGAATGAACTGATGATCTGTAGGCAAGTAAAACTTGAGGCAAATATTCATCCCAAACAGCTTGGTCTTTTGCACAGTACATACTTAACATATTCGTTAAAGTACGGTTAAACCTTTCAACACAGCCATTAGACTGTGGATGAAAAGAAGTTGATCTGGTTTTGTCAATACATAACAATTCACACATTTCCTTGAAAATTTTGGATTCGAAATTTGCTCCTTGGTCTGTATGGATCTGCAAGGGGGTACCAAATTTACAAACAAATTCATTAACAAATATCTTGGCCACTGTTGCTGCTTCTTGGTCTGGAATTCCATAAGCGTCTGTCCATTTAGAAAAACAATCTGTCAAAACCAGACAAAATCTGTTACCTAGTCGTGTCTTTGGCAAGGGTCCCAAGATGTCAATTGCAATTCTTTCCATTGGAGCACCAACATTATAATTCCCTAGTGGAGCTCTAGAACTTTGTTTCAACACTGGTTTTCTTGAGGCACAACTATCACACTTTCTAATATAATCTTGAATGCAGACTTTCATTCTGGGCCAGTAAAAGTGCTGTTTAATCTTCTCCACGGTTTTCTCTACACCTAGGTGTCCAGCAGAGGGTATATCATGGTTATATTTTAAAACAGTATCTTTGTAAGACTCAGGTACTACAAGTCTCAAGTGAGTTTGTTCCAAATTATCAATCCAATTTACATATAATACGCCATTGTAAATTTCAAATCTGTCCCACATGTTCCATAAGGTTTTTAAATCTGTTGATTCCTCAGATAGTGAATTCCATTCCGGTTTTGTCTCTTTGTCTTCAAATTTTATGAATAACTGACCAATAATTTTGTCTTGTAACTGCTGTTGTCTTAAAGTATTGACATCCCACCCTAAAAGTACAAACTGGTTCCTTGTTGGACTGGTATCTGCTTTACTACGTGTTACTGTTCTAACTGATAAATGTTCTTTTCCTTCAGAGTCTTCATCACAACTGTCTTGGGCGTTGTTAACACTCTCTTGTCTGGAACATGAAGCACAAGGATTTCTGGAAAGTGCATCTGCATTCCTATGTTTTAGACCAGGCCGGTGTACAACTGTAAGATCATAAGTTCCAAGTTCTTGCAGCCACCTTGCAACTTGGCCAGTTGGTGCCTTTAAGTTCCTCATCCAGCTGACAGCAGAATTATCAGTCCTTATTAAAATGGGTTGTCCATAGAGATAGGAATGGAAGTGGCGAAGAGCACAAACAACAGCCAATAATTCTTTGCGAGTCACACAGTAGCTCTGCTCAGGTTTGGTCATGGCTTTGCTCATGTAAGCAATAACTCTTTCTTGTCCGTCCTGCTCTTGGGAAAGTACTGCTCCCAATGCCTTATCACTAGCATCAGTATCAAGGATAAATTTAGATCCAATTATAGGATATCCTAGGATTGGGGGTGAGGTTGAAACTTCTTTAAGCCTAGTGAAAGCTTCTTCACAGTTATCTGTCCAGTTGAATGCAGCATATTTTTCACAAAGTTTATGTAAGGGTCTGGCTATTTCAGCAAATTTGGGAACGAATCTTCTGTAGTAGGAACATAGTCCTAGGAAACTGCGCATCTGTTTCTGGTTCTTGGGCCTGGGCCATTTTTGTACAGCTTCTGTTTTCTCTGGATCTGTTTGAATACCATTTTCAGAGACAATGTGACCTAAAAATTTGACCTTTTTCTGAAAAAATATGCATTTTGAGGGTTTCAATTTCAATCCTGAGTCTAACAATCTTTGGAACACATGCTCAAGTCTTTCGATTGATTCTTGTACTGTAGAGGCAGGGACAATAATATCATCTAGATATAATAAACATTCCTCCCACTGTAACCCACGTAATACACTCTCCATTAATCTCTGAAAACTGTTGGGGGCATTGGCTAACCCAAATGGCATTACAATAAATTGGTATAATCCTTGGCTAGTTGCAAAGGCTGTCTTTTCTTTATCAGATTCTTTCATCTCCAGCTGCCAAAGTCCACTATTTAAGTCCATACATCCGTAGAAACTGGCTGTAGAAAGAGCATCAAGGCAGTCATCTATTCTTGGAATTGGGTAGGCTATTTTTTCCGTCATTAGTCCGTTTACGCCACGAAAATCAACACAAAAACGAGTTCCACCTTGGCCTCCTTTCTTGGCAATTAAAACAACAGGTGAAGACCAGCTACTGGTAGAGGGTTCTATTACTCCTAACTTCAACATTCTCTGGATCTCATCTTTTTCAATCTGCCTCTTGCCAAAAGGAAGTCTTCTTGGTGGCTGTCTAATTGGTACTGCATTTCCAGTATTTATTTCATGTTGGATTAAATGGGTCCTTCCTATGTCGTCTGAAGACTTTGAGAATACAATTTTGTATCTTTTAAGTAGATTGGCAAAATCTATACTTTCGTTTTCATTCAAATGAATGCAACTTCTTTCCCATAACTCTTTCAAATATTCTGGTAAATTAGATTCTTCTGGATTTTCATCTAAAGAAACCTCTGTACAACAAACAGCAATACTGTTCTTCTCATAATATGATTCACAATCTCCTAACTTCATTTTTGGATATATCTTGATATCAGTATCATTAAAATTATGCAGACTAACAACTTTGTTTTCAGCAGAAGTTTGTAGTATGGCAGGCAAAATGGCTATATTTTTCTCGTCAAACAGTCGTACAGATGGTTCAATCATACAGCTCTCACTCAATTTTTCACAGAAGGGGATATCCACAGGTATAAACATTCTTGAATTTGCAGGTATGGTAATTTCTTCTTTGACTTCTACACGGCACACCATCTGAGTTTCTCCAGCAACCCAACATTGAATGTCTGTCAAACTGGTCTGTAACACCATACGCTGATAATCAATTTTGTTGACATAATGTAACAGGAAGTCTTGTCCAATAATAGCATCTGGACTGATATCACACACTATGATAGTTTGGGGAAATAGTTTACCATTAAAATTCAGGTTCATTATGCTCTGACCATAAGCTGTAATTGTATTTCCATTTACATCCTTTATATTTAATCTTGAAGGTTCTAAATTGGGCTTGCTTCTTTCTAAAATTTGGTCAAACATTTTGCAAGCTAACAGTGTAGTAGTAGAGCCAGTGTCTACTAGAAATTCAACATGAAGTCCACAAATCTCCCCAACGGCATAAAATCCGTTATCGAATTTCCCACAAGTTTTCCCCAATTGCCCAATTCTTTTATTACAATTATCATTAATTCCATAAATTTCTTTTATAGGCCCATTAGATGAGTCATCCGTCAAATAGGGGCCCTCTACATTGACGGTTTGTAGTTTTCCTGCTGCTTTCCAGTGTTATTGGATCCATAGTATGGTCTTGATTGATTGGTTGCATAACTCATCACTTTCTTCAGCATTGGACAGTCTTTGATTATATGCCTAGGTGATTCACAAATAAAACATTTACGTTCAAACTTCCCTTGGGATGGTACATTTGCTTTATACATGGTCTGGGGGGTAGCTGTCGGGGTATTATAACTTGTCTGTTCAAGCTTTGCTACTCTGGCATTCAGCTGGTCAAAACTGTAGTCTTGGTCATCATCTGTAGAAATTTGTCTTACAGCTGTTTTCTTCTTCTCTGTAACTGGTGGTTCTCCTAAAATAGCCTCATATCTTTCTATTACTTGGACTGCATCAGATATGGCAGCACATTCTTTGTCAATACATCTACATTTCATTTCAAGTGACACTGATTTGTACAGTTGGTTTAGGGCAAGAGCTTCTTGGGCACTGGGGTCAAGGTTGGTATAAGCTTTTTGGGAAAGTTGTCTCAATTCATCTCCTAGCATGGCAATTGATTCACATGGCAAACGTTTTCTGGATTCAAACCTTGAAAGCCATCTACTCTGTTGTCTGGTACATCCAAACCGTTGCTGCAATTTTGATACAAGTATATCATAATTTCTTCTCTCTTCAAAAGTCAGGCTTATGTAAAAAGTACGTGCTGGACCACGTAAACTAGCTGCCAAAGTTAAACATTTGTCTTTGTCAGATAATCCTCCTAACTCCACACAGTCTTCAAAATGAGAAAAGTACTCATCCCAATCACTGCTACCACTATATGAATCTGGTTTGATATAAAAACTCCGATTATTTCCTTTGGGCCTACCAATTGCATCACCGTTTCCAAAATCTCTGCTATATCTTCTTTCTTCTTCATATTCATGGTCATTTTGATCATCTCCTTGGCCAAATTCTGGTGGGGGTGCATGAAACTGGATTTCTGGGTCGGGACTGTCAGCCATATCTTTACAAAAATACGATTTTAAATAAAAACATCACGAAACGAATCAACACTAACATATTTACAAATTTTTAAAAGTTGTGGCGGGCGGTTACCATCACATCGAGCTATGTAACATCTAGGTTCGTATCTCTGGATTGCTTGGGAAAATTAAAGCAACCCCAATTCTGACACCATTGTAAGGGACCTGGGGTAGGCTTCAATATAATTATATCATTTGGGTAAGTCTCTATAAAGGTTGCAGCAATAACCAATTTTAAACGTGTATATATATATATATATGTCTCTGGATGGTCAGCCATTATGGACCAATTGTGCCTGCCTGTAACAGAGAAATATCTGCCCAGCCACAAGACAACTGCCCAAAACGTATAATCTTAATCTTATGAAGTTTAGTGCACCAGCACTAAGATGATTAGTGAACAGAAGGATCCATTTCTAGTCAAGAAAACAGTCTTTGCTCATTTTGGAAGTTGTAAGTTGATTTACCATTTACTTGACATTCATATTTCACTAACTATAATGCATAATCCACAGGACTAAATATTTATTAGCACATAAATATAATAATATGGTAAAATACAGGAATGAAATATATTCTTCTTATATTGTTTCTATAACTATGTCACCCTTGACTAAGCCTGGTGATGAAGCATGTATAATTTAGGGTAAGAAAAATCTATATTTAAGATTGTGATGGCACATCCAAATACCAAACAATTGGCACAATCATATAACTAATTATGTCAGGCCGGAAATAACAGTTTATCTTTAGTGAAATCCTAATTAATGGTCCCTTGTTAATTATCTGTGGTTAAAAAGGTCGATGTGATGGGGAATAACTGCATGATTACATTGTTAACACTCTGGGGCAACTGGACAAGGTAGGAACTGACAGCCGTTTCTTATCCTTATTTCCCATTTAAATTCTGTACGTTCATGTGCTGAGTAAAAATTGGTATAAAAATTGTATAATAAATATTCATACCTCTACTGTGTTGTTTTGTTCTTGCAAATATTTATACTTCTATATTTTGGTATTTCAAGTTACCCGCCACGGCAGCTATTCGCCATATTATGAAAGCGGCGCTCCTTATATAATAAAATTTATATGTCACGTGACATGTATTGGCCAACCGTAACAATGAAAACAAAAATGGTGGGACAAGTTGAGCCGGGCAATTGCCTGAACTTTCATGAATTTGGAGTTACTTAAGAGTTGACAGCTTGCCCGGGTGTGGCGCTTTATTAGCTATGACTTTAAGGAAAGCGGGACTATAGGTTAGAACGTCGTACATTATGTAAATTTTAATCGGGCAAGCAAAACATGATTTGGGGTAAAGCGCTTTGATACAAAAAATGGCGTAATCACATTGTAAACAGGCTTAGTGCAGAAATAACCCAAGGGCGGCACATTCATATCATTTAGATACATAATTATAATAAGAAATTGTTAATTGAAATTTATGTTTCCACGTTTACTGATCTTGCAAAATACTAATCTCAAAGAAAATAAATAGCAGACGAATTCATAGACGTCTAGACGGTCATGTGACTTTGTTTACATGGTGATCGATTACGATCAGCTGAGAATCAATATTCTGTTTACTTCTTATTTTAAACATGTAATGATTACTTTACAAAAATATAAAGCAGCAGTTAAACGTGGAAGTTCTACGGCCTTTACTTTTATATGATTTAAAGCCCTGTGAAATTTATGAAAAGAAAACAACAAACATGATTAACTTTGAACTTATGAACAAGTTAACAAATAATGAAATACTCCATTGAAACTATTTCCTGGCTTGCAATAAGCAAAATTACCAAATATTTTAATATAACAAAGGTCCTTAGCCAAACATTATCAACAAGAACTTGTAAATTGGCAAAACATGAAAAATAAAAGGAAATGTGGATTTCCAATAATTTAAAAAATATGTCAGGGGGGGGGTACACCCTGCACATTACAATATGTTACACTCCTAGATAATGAAGATGGTTTCATGGTACATCGATCACACATGCGGATGCGTAGCATGTAGGTATTTGGTATTTCTAATTGTACTTTAAACTATGTTTATATGTTTTGCAGGTAACAAACATCAGTATTCTCTGGACCAACATCTTAAATTATATAGGATTACAAATTGGTTTAAAATTTCTCTTATTCCAATTTATACTCTTATGAAGATTATTTAAAAGAGAATGTATAAAAATTGTTTATATTCTTGTCTCCAAATTAGGATTTGAAATAAAAAAATGCATCATATCAATTTTGAATTACTTGCAACAACCAATATTCTCTTTTTATAGTTGATACTGATTTATAATTTTTGTTTTTGTTACAGATACAGCCTAAATATGATACACTCGTAGACAATGAAGATGGTTTCCAGGTAGATAGCACATTAGAATGATGAACATGTAGGTATTTGGTCATTACAAATGTACTTTAGACTGTTTATATATGTTGGGTAATAAAAATCAGTTTTCCCTGGGAAAAAAGCTTAAATAAGATTTTATTTCAAATTAGTCTAAATATTTCTTTTTGTTCAAATTTATAATCTAATGAAGTTAATTTTAACAAGAATGCGTAGTAATTGTAAAATATAATAAATATACCTGTGTCCAATTTAGGATTTAACATAAATATGAGTGACATTTATTTTATAATTGATTGCAACAGCCAACAGTCCCTATTTAAAGCTGATACTATTTTTATGATTTGTTTTTGTTACAGATACAGCCTAAATATGTTACACTCCTAGATAATGAAGATGGTTTCATGGTACATCGATCACACATGCGGATGCGTAGCATGTAGGTATTTGGTATTTCTAATTGTACTTTAAACTATGTTTATATGTTTTGAAGGTAACAAACATCAGTATTCTCTGGAACAACATCTTAAATTTCAATTTGATTACAAATTGGTTTAAAATTTCTTTTATTCCAATTTATACTCTTATGAAGATTATTTTAAAGAGAATGTATAAATATTGTTTATATTCTTGTCTCCAAATTAGGATTTGAAATAAAAAATGCATCATAGTAATTTTGAATTACTTGCAACAACCAATATTCTCTATTTATAGTTGATACTGATTTAGAATTTTTGTTTTTGTTACAGATACAGCCTAAATATGTTACACTCGTAGACAATGAAGATGGTTTCATGGTATATACCACACGAAGATGCGTATCGTGTAGGTATTTGGTCATTATAATTATTATTTTAACTCTTTTTATATGTGTTAGGTAACAAAAATCAGTTTTTCCCTTGTACAACAGCTTGAAATTTTAATACTAATTTGTTTAACATTTCTTTTATTCAAATATTTACTGTAATGAGGTATATTTTTAATAAGAGTGTAAATATACTAGTCTGTATATTAGGATTTGACATAAAACATGCATCACATTAATTTCTGAATTGATTGCAAATAGTCTAGATTAAAAGCTGAAATGTAGGTATCTTTTTTTGTTTTTGTTACAGATACAGCCTAAATATGTAACACTCCTATACCATGAAAGATGATCCCATTGTAGATAGCACATTATGATGAATCCTAGTAGGTATTTGGTTATTACAATTGTTCTTAAAACTATGTTTATAATTTTTAGGTAATTAAAATCAGTTTTTCCTGAACAGTTCGACAAAAAGATGCTTTCTGTCAAAATGGGTCTCGTAAAAGCAGACCTCTGCAGAGAGCAAGCTTTAGATTTTGATTTAATATTGATGAATTTAATGGGCGCTAATCTCGTAAAAGCAGATCCCCCAGTAGACCTGGGTACATAGTATGATGAAAACTTGTGTTTATAGTAAAATGTATTTAGTTTTTTGTCTGGCTCTATTTCATTATCAACCAATTTGAAACTTTATTACAAATTGGTCTAAAAAAAATTTCTTCAAGTTATACACTAATGATATATATTCTGATGGGAATGTATAGTAATTATAAATATTCTTGTCCAACATGCTAAACATTAAATTATAAAAAAAATGCAACAGCTAATAGTCTCTATTTTAAGCTGATATTAATTTATAGTTTTTTTTGTTAAAAGATACAGCCTAAATATGTTGCACTCCTAGACAGAGAAGATGGATTCATGGCAGAAAGGAAGAGTCACATGTAGGTACATTGTACATAAAACTATGTTAATATTTGGAAGTCAATAAAAATCTGTTTTCACTGAAACAATAGATTAAAATTTTATTACAAATTGGTTTAAATTTTCTTTTATTCGAATTTCAAATGCGGTTTATTTTAATAAGAATGTATAATAATTGTAAATTAATTGTCCCTAATTTAAGATTTGACATAAAACATACATCACCTCTTTTTTAAATTTTTTCAACAGCCATTAAATATTCTCTAAAGCTGATGCATATTTAATTGTTTTTCAAGCATAAATTCTGCCGAAAACATCCACAGAAAGATGAAAGATTGGACTTTTTAAAGCATTATTTAGCATCTCTACCCCCGGCAACAGTTTGAAAAAATCAAAAACATGGGCAATAATTTCATCGAAAAGTATAAGTCGAGTGCACGTTTTTATGTTCGGGCATGTTTCATCTGTCTTGAAAACGTATAAAGTAAAAACTTCTGATTCATCATCTCGCTTCAGATTCAATTATTTTTTTATATATTTAGACTATAGGTTGATTTGATAACATTAAAAATTCACAGTATCAAAAAATGAAATATATAGGTCAAGTGAAGTACCTTTCTAATGAGTCATAACAACAGGGTAGGTGTGTTCGAATAGCAAATTTTTACTAAAATTACTTGACGACATACTTTACAATTGGATCTTAAAAATGCATTACTTAAAATAAACTTAATGTTTTGTGTGTAATCTAGGGTTGTTAGTCTTCAATCTCTGAAATGTTTTAGTCTGCCCTTCCACGAAATATTTAATTAGATTTTTTTAATGTTTTTGAACTTTCAAAAATTTCACCTGACAACCGATCAGACAACAGTTTTAATAAAATTGAGAATGGAAATGGGGAATGTGTCAAAGAGACAACAACCCGACCATAGAACAGACAACAGCAGAAGGTCACCAACAGGTCTTCAATGCAGCGAGAAATTCCCACACCCGGAGGCGTCCTTCAGCTGGCCCCTAAACAAATATATATACTAGTTCAGTGATAATGAACGCCATACTAAACTCCAAATTGTACACAAGAAACTAAAATTAAAAATAATACAAGACTAACAAAGGCTAGAGGCTCCTGACTTGGGACAGGCGCAAAAATGCGGCGGGGTTAAACATGTTTATGAGATCTCAACCCTCCCCCTATACCTCTAGCCAATGTAGAAAAGTAAACGCATAAGAATACGCACATTAAAATTCAGTTCAAGAGAAGTCCGAGTCTGATGTCAGAAGATGTAACCAAAAAAAAAATAAACAAAATGACAATAATACATAAATAACAACAGACTACTAGCAGTTAACTGACATGCCAGCTCCAGACTTCAATTAAACTGATTGAAAGATTATGTCTTCATCATATGAATATCAGGCACAATCCTTCCCGTTAGGGGTTTAGTATCATACCATCATAACATATATGAGAAGAACATAACCCGTGTCATGCCAACAACTGGTTTTTAAATAAATGTGTTTAGTGCCGATGCAAAGACCCTATAAGTGAATCAATATTAACGCCAAAATATGCAATCTTTAATGACCTGACAACAGTATCGTAACTATATCCCTTCTTGATAAGTCTATTTAAAGGTTTTGTTAGTTTCAGAGGTGAATACTGACATTTTTGTGCTTTATAAAGAATATTTCCATAAAAAATTGGATGTGAAATACCTGAACGTATAAGAAGTCTGCATGTTGAGCTATATTTACGAATGATGTCCTTATACCGATGATAAAATTTAGTAAATGTTTTGACTAGTTTGTGATATCGAAAACCCTGGTGTAATAATTTTTCAGTAATACATAAATTTCTCTCGTTAAAATCTAAAACATTGTTACATACACGAGCGAATCGTACAAGTTGAGATATATAAACACCGTAAGATGGTGACAAGGGAACGTCACCATCTAAAAATGGATAATTAACGATAGGAAATGAAAAATCATCTCTTTTATCATATATTTTAGTATTAAGCTTTCCGTTAATGATATAGATATCAAGATCGAGGAAAGGGCAGTGGTCATTTTTAGTATTAGCTTTATTTAAAGTAAGTTCAACAGGATAAATTTCTTTAGTATACATACTGAAGTCGTCATTATTGAGAGCCAAAATATCATCCAAATATCTAAACGTATTATTAAATTTGTGTATCAGATGTTGTTTCGATGGGTCTTTACTGATTTTTGTCATAAATTGTAACTCATAGCAATACAAAAAAAGGTCCGCAATAAGTGGTGCACAGTTAGTCCCCATTGGAATTCCGATAACCTGACGATATACGGAATCTCCAAAGCGAACAAAAATGTTATCTAGTAAAAATTCAAGGGCATATATAGTATCAAAGCATGTCCAATTGACATAGTTTTTTTGTTTATTGCTACTAAAAAATGACCTAAAAGAGTTTGAACATATATATTCACATTCTGACTTTTTAAATGCCCATTTAATTAGGTGTGTGAATTTTTTCTTAATGAGAATGTGAGGCAATGTGGTATATAGGGTAGAAAAATCAAAACTTTGAACAGATTCAAAATCACCAATATATGCATGCAATTTATCAAGTACTTCCAACGAGTTCTTGACACTCCAAAAGTAATTAAGAAGACACCTGGCATATAAATTGTAATAGTGGTATGTGGACAAATCTATCGGTTTTCAAGAGCTAAATTGGCAGCGCGTCATTCCTACAATAGCTTCCATTTTTACGATTGTATAATTGGTGCTAATAGTATTGCATTTTTGCGTTTTTTGTTTGATTTCTCTTCATTTGAAACACTCTGTACCCGATTTAATGTATATACTTGAAAAGTTTAGTCCAAACTGTCATTTAACATGTATAAGAAGTCATTTAGCACTATTGTTTACAGCTTCTACTCTATTACTTTTCAAGATAAGTTGATAATAGTTTATAAGCCTGGCACCATTGAAAAGTTTTAACAAGGAAACTCTTAATTTATACACCAAGCAACAAGCACTGTATGGTAATAGAATGAATTGTTTTAATTTTTCCCGATTGTGACATACTGTGCCGGTGATGCATAGCAGGAGACGCTTACCATTTTCACGGTCCTGATATCGATCCATTTCGGAGTTCATGCGATTCCCTCAGTTATTGTTTGTTACAGTGACTTGTTACGAGATTTGAACACGTGTAGTCTCATATAACTATGGTATCTGTTTTCATTTTTTGTTCCTTAGTACCCATACTATTGACACCAAGGCGAATAGAGTGCTGACCTTTCTAATGCATTATAGTTTGTTCCTACTATTGACACACTATGATGCACTTGTGTTCTCTTAGTTTCAGAGGAAAAGACATAAGAATAAAGAAAAATACCCAGGGACCATAATTTCACCCATTTGAATAAACAAGAAATTTTTAAAATATAGTTTCCTGATAACATTTTTACCATGTCGAGTATATATTGGTCATAATGTCTCGGAAAGGATCAAAATGAAAGTGACTGTATAGATAGGTGGTACCTTGTTGACATGTATGACACATGAAAAGAACGAATTGGAAATTATTTCTCCCTTTATTGTAAAGGACATAATGAGACTATTGAAATAAATTCTATGCGTTTGTCATACAAGTGAGAGGTATGGCTAGCTATTAAACCAGGGTTTAATCCACCATTTTCTACATACGGAAATCCCTATACCAAGTCAGGAATATGACAGCTGTTTTTCATTCGTTAGATGTCTTTGAGCTTTTGATTTTGCTATTTTATAAAGGACTTTGCGTTTTGAATTTCCCTTGGAGTTCGGTATTTTTGATATTTTACTTGAATGTCAAGTGATGGAAAATGTTCACATTGGCCTATTATTAGGTCAGGTGAAGACAGTTCTCTTTTTACTACAGTTTCCAAATACATAATTATTCAACATTTGTAATACATGTTATTGACTTTGATGAGCCTTCAGAAGAGATACCTAATTTTGTTACTGAGTACAAGCTTTATGCAAGAATCGGTCATTAACAATGTGGAAAATTATTATTTGATTAAGAGATAACTAATTCTGGATAAATTTTGCTCATATTTCTTTTCATTAGTACCAGAACAAAATAAAACAGAATCAGAGGGGATGGGAAGTAGACAAACGAACAAAAACAGAATCAGAGGGGGTGGGAAGTAGACAAACGAGCAAAAACAGAATCAGATGGGGTGGGGAGTAGACAAACGAACAAAAACAGAATCAGAGGGGGTGGGGAGTAGACAAACGAACAAAAACAAAATCAGAAGAGTAAAGTTCTTGTAAATATGGACTTATTGATGAACGAATGTATACAAGAAGCAATATCTTTTGAAAACATATAACTATTTGTATATCACTGATTAGTACACAGGCTAAACAATTTGTATCAGTTCAACCTATAGGATAAGATAAGAACATCAATGTTATACATGTACAATCTCTATAGATAGAGAAATGTATATATAAACTGATTAGATGGAAGTACACATACGATCTACATAGAGCAATACATATGTGTAATGGTTATAGATATAATTTTTAATTCAAAAATGGAAAAAGGTACAAAGGAGTGTGGAAAAACGACAACTATACTAAAACAAAAACAAACAAAAATAATATAACTAAAATCTAAAACAATACGAAGCCTACCTTAAATCAAGATAACATTGGGTGATCCGGAAGGGTATTTATTCATGTTCCACTTATAACATGTGTCGTACAAATCGTTGGTTCATCAACAACATTTGGTATGTCTTGAGAATAAAAAAGACGCATTGTGTAAATAGCAAGTGGAAAATATCTTGTTCATCTGTAACAAATCATGATAGTGCCGGTAAACTTTGGAAAAGACGAATTAACCCTACTATTAAGAACTTCTTGATAGCAACAATCCTCTACCAAAGAAATCGAGATAGGAAACTCTTGTCCTTCAAACCGAAAAGGTGCTGCTTCAATGTTGCTACACAAAAATGGGAAATTCACAATTTGATAATTACCGTATGTCTTAAAGTTCAGTTCCCAATCATCCATCAGTTCCAATTTGCAGGTGCAAAACCCACAACAGACCTAGCTGTATCTGCAGTATTCTAACGTCAATGATACAAATGCGACCACAAGTGAAATTAAAGAACCTTGCAAGATGATTTTTGTATTTGATAAAGTTCTTTCTGAATTCTGCTTCAAAGGGGCACAGCAACACGTTGGCCAGAAGGGGTGCACAAGGAATACCCATCGTACATTTTGAAAGAACTTATGAATGCATGCCCGAACAGTTTTATCAATTCAGATAAAGTGCCCAGGTTTGGTTTACTGCTCCAGTTGATGGGTTGGGGAATTCGATATTTCGGAAGTTTGGCTAAATGAGAGAAGTCAACTATTCTATACTTTTGTACGAGGAAAGAGACATAAATTGTACGTACTCTTACAAATGTTTGGAAATTGTAGATATCCACATCAGATTCACACCGCCCCTGAGTAGATAGTTTCTCAGTAACTCTCAATCCCGGTTTATTGTTGATAAACTAAGTGTATAATTTGGGGAAAAAATTCCTGGAGTATTTGACGGACCCAGAATATATAAGGTTGTTTTGAATGGACACTTTAAATTTTGTAAATTGGCTATTTCGTTTATGAAAGGAAGGATCAGTTCTTCATCATTGGTTGAAATTCAATAGTAGCAATGAACATAGCCATTATTGTTCAGATTTCATTTTTGGTGAGAGGCTTTGGAATATATGCTATCATGTTAACTATCAAAACCAAATTGCTAAAAAAACAATGCCCTTTGGACTTTTGCCCAAGCCTTATTGAGGACCGCACATTCGAATTTTTACCTTTATTTCGTTTCACTGACATATCCCCTGGCATAGATGGCCTACGATTTATTTGGGAATATTTTGGAATTGATAGTTTTAAGTAATTAATTTTCTTTAACTCCGTAATTGAATTCGCCATCGAAGTGTTTTGATTCAAGACCCAACTTGTGTATTTTAAGTAGACAATATGAGCGTTTTGCGTACAAAGACTGGTATCTTTAATGGATTTTAAAATACAAAGCTGCAAAGGTAACACACATTTATCCAAATTTATTATATTGTAGCTGATTTACCTTTCAATCTGAGAATACTAGAACACATATATGTTTTAGTAGTCTCAGTCTGGTGAATTCGAAGTAAAATGTGTAAGTTTTGATAACCAGTGAACTGATTATGTTATCGAACTCTACTAGATACCAGTATAGTCATTCGATCTGTAATTCAGTTTACCGACTCCGTCCTATTCCCGATTGTAACACTTTTACTCAGTGATGATTCACATGGGGGATGGTGCATGCCTAGCAGGAGACGCTTAGGGAGCTACCATTTGATTTTTATGGAATTTTTTTTAGTTGTAATCTCTGTCCTGGAAAAGGCTAGGATGAAATTTGAAAAAAATAGGCAGGACAGGAGTTTTGAGTGAAAAAAAAAGGCAGGATGAGACACTTTGCAAAATAAAAGGCAGGATGACAATTTATGTAAAAAAGAGTCAGGATAAACTAAAAAAAAGGCAGGACCGAATAGGGTGAAAAATAAAAAGGCAGACAGGCTAGCCCCCCCCCCCCCCCCCCATAAAAATCAAATGGCAGCTCCCGAACGCCCTATTATAAATAAACAGTGATGTACAGAGTGATTAAAATCTTAAATATTTTGTTACATATTTTGTTTTGTTTTGTTTTGTTTGGATAATGTTATTAGTGTGACATGATTGATAACTCATCATGTAAAAACTCATAAAAGATTACAGGTTTATATTTTAGACTGGCGTCTCGTCTACATAGGACACATCAGTAACGCTTGGGATGTAATACCACAAAATCACAGTACGTCACATCCGGTTGCATACGAAAAAGGGTCGACAAAAATATTACCTTGAATTTGACAGCTGTATGAAATTAATCCTACATTTCATTGCAGTAAACAATTTCTGAGTCATAAACATATATCTTAGGTGTTTCAAAGCACCAATCTTTTTTTATTTGGTGTTTCTACAAAAATAATTGGAAACTTGAGGTTACTTAGTTACTAAAGCTTGTAAACGGGAAAATAAGGGGTGGAAATTTGATTGGTTAACTTCCAGTGATGGTTATTATCTTATATGCAATGAAATGTCATGTGAAATTTTGTCTGTAGTACTGGACAGGATAAATCTTTACTCCTGCCAAGTATTTCTTTATTTGAAACAAAGATAAATTCTGAACAATTTTTTGAAAAGTGCAAATTTAAAAAAAGACTAATATGGGAAAAACAATGGTGGTTACAGGTATTACACCTTGAAATAAACAGTTGAAAGGTCAAAATCAAATACTACGTGGAAGAGCATTTTAAACCTAAATTCCGATGAATTGTGCCAAATACTGCTAAGACAATCTATGTCTGGCGGTAGAAAAAAAAGTAAAATAACAAAAATACCGAACTCCAACGAAAATTCAAAACGAAGAGTCCCTTATCAAATGGCAAAATCAAAAGCTCAAACACATCAAACGAATAGAAAACAACTGTCCTATTCCTGACTTGGTACAGGCATTATCTTTTGTAGAAAATGATGGATTAAACCTGGTTTTATAGCTAGCTAATTATAACCTCTCACTTGTATGACATTTTTAGAAGTGAATACATTCTGATATTGAGAACCGACTTTTCTCTACAATCATTATTATAAATAAACTGTTTACAAAACTTTGAATTTTTCAAAATACTAAAGATTTTCTACCCAGGAATAGATAGCCTTAGCTGTATTTTGCAAAACCTTTCGGAATGGTTGGTCGTCAATGCTCTTCAACTTCTAACTTTATATTATTATAGCCTTTTTAACTTTTTTGATTCGAACGTCACTGGTGAGTCTTTTGTAGACTAAACGCGCGTCTGGCGTATTAAATGTTATAAGCCTGGTATCTATAATGAGTTGATTTGGAATCATAATGGTGACTATCTGCCTTATTAGAAAAGAATCAACTAGGAAAATGTTTTGAATCTATAATATACACTCCACCGTCATATCTGCAGATTCGATTATACTACATATCTGTTTTCGAGATTGCTTTACGTTGATATAAAAATGTAGATGACAAATGTGGTGATTCGTTTTGCTTAATCTAAAGATATCTGTTTACTGTGTTGTTATCTTTTTTGTTTGTTATTTTTTTTCTTTGGATCAAAATGATTTCATTGTTTCTTGAACTAATTGTTTTTATTGCGCAGGACTGTGGTATCTACGTACCTTTTTAATATGCTTTTGACATATCTAAAAAAAAATGTTATTGAGCACTCAGATATTTGAATTTTTAGATATGGTTTAATGTGATATTCTTCTACAACATCTCTGGAGCATTACTGTTAGAATAAATTAAAATAACTCTAATCATTCTGACGTCATCGATGTATATTGAAGGCATATGATGGTTTCTACACAGTTTCAAGTAAACGGTAGGTAGATATAAGAAGATGTGGTATGAGTGCCAAGGTAACAACTCTCCATCCAAGTCACAATTTGTAAAAGTAAACCATTATAGGTCAAAGTACGGTCTTCAACACGGAGCCTTGGTTCACACCGCACTGCAAGCTATAAAGGGCCCCAAAAATTACTAGTGTAAAACCATTCAAAGGGGAAAACCAACGGTCTAATCTATATAAAAACCGAGAAACGAGAAAGTGTACAGATATTTATCGATTATACTGTGAATTTTGGTAAGGATTGATGGAGTTTCAGAAAATATCTCTGTGAAACAAATTAAGGAGAAATTGATCTTTTGGCTACCTCATTGATTTACTGTTTGCAAATTCTGTATCCGTTTACAATAAAGGCACTCGTAAAATATACATGGACGTTATCTATTTCTGATTACATATATCATTAAATCGGTTCGTATGTGCATGTGCATGTCCAGACTATATTAACAAATGTCGTCAGATGTTGATTTTTGTTATACACATATAATAACCTTACATGGCCTTTTTTTAATTTTTCATCAAAATCCGTAATGTTCTTTTGCTGATCACAATCGTGATACACTCCAATAGTAAATGTTAAAAGCGAATGCGTAGAGACAACAATTTTATCAGATTTCTCAGATTGTCTGTTAGCAATGACTATGATTTCCTGTGGCAATATAAAACAAGAGTGCACACGCTGAAATGTCTCGCCTTCTTTACCAACCTTTGATTTTATGTTGATAGTCCTAAAAACAAAGCTTTACTACAAGTAACACATAAACTTAACATGATCCAAGAAAATGAGGTCAAGGTCAGATAAACCAAACGAGAAATACATGTACACCTTACAATCATTCAATAAACCAAACATAGTTGACCTATTGCTTATTGTTTCTAAGAAACAGTCTTAAACAACAAAACTTAACATTAACCAATGAACAATGAAAATGAGGTCAAGGTCAGATGAAACATGCCAGACAGACATGTACACCTTACAATCAATTTAGGCCTAAAATATAGTTGACCTATTGCTTATAGTATCTAAGAAACAAACTAAACCATGAAAACTTAACATTGACCAATGAACCATGAAAATGAGGTCAAGGTCAGATGATACCTGCCAGACAGACATATACACCTTACAATCCCTTCATACATCAAATATAGTTGATCTATTGCTTATAGTTGAAGAAAAACAGAGCAAAACACAAAAACTTAACACTGAGAAATGAACCGTGAAAATGAGGTCAAGGTCAAATAAAACCTGTGAGACTGACATGTACATCATAAAATATTTCCATACACCATTTATAGTTGACCTATTGCATATAGTATTAGAAAAAAAGACCAAAACTCAAAAACTTAACTTTGACCACTGAACCATGAAAATGAGGTCAAGGTCAGATGACACCTACCAGTTGGACATGTATACCTTACAATCATTCCATATACCAAATATAGTAGACCTACTGCTTATAGTATCTGATATATGGACTTGACCACGAAAACTTAACCTTGTTCACTGATCCATGAAATAAGGTCGAGGTCAAATGAAAATTGTCTGACGGGCATGAGGACCTTGCAAGGTACGCACATACTAAATATAGTTATCCTATTACTCATAATAAGAAAGAAATTAACATTACAAAAAATGTTGACTTTTTTTCAATTAGTCACTGTACCATGAAAATGAGGTCAAGGACAATGGACATATGACAGACGGAAACTTCGTAACATAAGGCATCTATATATAAAGTAAGAAGCATCCAGGTCTTCTAGCTTCTAAAGTATAAAGCTTTTAAGAAGTTAGCTAACGCCGCCGCCGCCGCCGCCGCCGCCGCCGCCGCCGCCGCCGCCGCCGCTGGATCACTATCCCTATGTCGAGCTTTCTGCGACAAAAGTCGCAGGCTCGACAAAAACTACTGGCAGACTTTTAACCGCGAAACATGTAGCTAAACTTTGGACTACTCCCCCGATTAGCGGAAACTGCAAATTGTGTGGACACTTTGTCCAAGATACCCTGAACCATCAAATAAGTCTGTGCAGAGAACTTCAAACACACAGACTCTTGCTATATAATGTATTAACAGAATTGACTGGTGACAATTTCGTATACACACTGGTTTCAAAACCAGACGAGACCATTTCAGGTTTTCTGCTTGGAAGTCCTTAAGGAAGTATTTTTCTTTCTAAAATACTAAATGTAGACTGTAAATACTTTTCCATCCAAAGTATTAAGTAACATTTCTAATTTTATGATTTCAAAACTTTATGATTGTACATATATGCCTGTTGTCTTTTGTCAATCTCTATAGGAGGAAATCAAGTATGATGATGATGATGATGTACAAAATACAACAGCTATATGACTGCATGTGCTATACATGACAAGATTAAAACAGTCCATAGAAAAACAACCGAAAAGCTTGATAATACAACTCTCAATTTCATGGTTATAGCATAAAAATGTAATTATAAGAATTGATAATTCCTTTATATAGTTTTATAGGTGATCGTGCGCACATTTTTAGTGTGAAGCGCTTCGAAGTCCACGCTTCATACAAAATGTGCTTCGGTCAACGTTTTTACACCCAAATAAAATGATAAAAAGGAGCTATCAATTGTTTAGTTATATATTTTTGCTATTTATAGAATTCAGCGTGGCGACGCATTCGGCATAACTTCTGTTTTATGCTGAGCTTTTTTTAATAGACTCAATTTTTTAGTTTCCCATATCTTTTTTAGATACCTATTTGTTGGTTTATAGATAGCTGTTTGAGAACCGCTTTTTATTAGCTCACCTGGCCCAATGGGCCAATTGAGCTTTTCTCATCACTTGGCGTCCGTCGTCCATCGTCCGTTAACTTTTACAATAATCTTCTCCTCTGAAACTACTGGGCCAAATTTAACCAAACTTGGCCACAATCATAGTTAGGGTAACTAGTTTTAAAATGTGTTTGATGACCCCGCCTGCCAACCAACATGGCCGACATGGCTTAAAATAAAACATACGGGTAAAATGCAGTTTTTGGCTTAAATTTCTGACACTAAAGCATTTAGAGCAAATCTGACGGGATTAAAGTGTTCATCAGGTTAAGATCTATCTGCCCTGAATTTTTTAGACGAATCAGATAACCCGTTGTTGGGTTGCTGTCCCTGAATTGGTAATTTTAAGGAAATTTTGCAGTTTTTGGTTATTATCTTAAATATAATTATAGATAGAGTTGTACGACTTTGCCCCCAGCAGAGCTATAGAAAAACAGTACATTAACGGGTGTTACACGGACACTTTTTAGATGATACACGGACACTTTTTAGTTGTTACACGGACACTTTTTATGAATAGAATCACTCGTGCATGATCAGTGAGTTCAAGGGCACTTTAAATTTCAATAAGATTTGAAGTTTTTGTTTCACCGACATATTTCCTGTCTTTTTTTTTATTAAAATATTTACGTTAGCATCAATATTTTTTTTTCAGACAATTCCAGTAAATTACTTTTCATATCAGTACACTAAGGGGTTGACCATTTACTGACTTCAAAAGGGGGGTTATGGTTTTTTCCTAAAAAAAGATATTTTGATCCCCAATTTTATGAGAAAAAATATATTGTGGTCAAGCAGATGACAAAATAGTGTTTTGATTCCTGATTTTCCGAATACCGTATATAATAGTGCTAATTTCGAAAAAAAAATATTTGGGTGATAGCGTTGAAAAACTAAATAATTTTCTTACTCAGAAAAGAACAAACCCCCCTTTTGAAGCTAAATGGTCGGTCCGTAAATGTATTTGTTTTCACTATATGGACATAAATAGTATTCTGGACAATGCTGAAAGTAAAGAAATGATGATACCGACGTTTTTATTTCAATAAAAAAGACAGGAAATATATATAAAAAAATCAAATCTTATCAAAAGATAAAATCCTTATCAACTCACTAATGCACGATTGATCCTATAGTTAAAAAGTGTCCGTGTAATACATGTTCAAATAGGCAGCAAATCTTGAAAAAAATCATTCAACTTATGTCATCAATTTTGGACGGTAAGCTGCGATTGGATCATATAGTAACGCGTGTTTAATCCTGATCAACACTATCAGAGACATATAAAAACCTATAAGCATGACATTTAAAAAAAAAATCCAAAATATATGCCTATATATATCTAATAACAAGACACTATCCATTTTTTCATAACATTTCATTCACTAATGAAATAGGAAATTCATTCTTTTGATACATTTATATTGTTATTGAATTCATATATAAGTTGAATTCGTATGTATTGAATTCATATATTTGGCAGCAAACATACGATTTTTACGATTTTTTTAAAGGGGGGGATGGAATGGGACATCCTGCATTTTTTCAATAAAAAAAGGATCAAGCCTGTTTATTTTAAATTTATTTTACCCCCCCCCCCTTTCCGTTTTCCCCCAATAAAAATCAAATGTTAGCTTGCTCACCTCTGAAATCTTATTTATACTTTACTTACTTGCGAAGTTGCATTTTAAAAAGTCTCAAATATGTACAACATTCATCTTTTACTTGAAATAGTTTTTTTTTATAAAATTATTAGATTCTTGAATTTTTTGAGAAAAAAACTCTCGGCTGAAGGGAAGTGAAAAAAAAAGTGTTTAAACTGTAACTTACATTAACTGGTATATGGCCGTTTAAGTTTCTAAAATGTTAAGTTTTGATACCTCTTCTAAATGCAAAATGTACTGCTTCTTTCTTGAAACGTCGTACAAGTCAGATACAAAACAAAGATAACAAAGAAACAGGCCGGAAACAACCTGCCATATAGTTTTTCTGCACTTGTAGTCAGGTCAAGGTCCTCGGCTATCGCCTCGGACCTTGACCTGACTACTCGTGCAGAAAAACTATCCGGCAACGGTTGTTACCGGCCTGTTTCTTTGTTACCTTTGTTTTGTATCTAATACATAAACTGTAAACAGCAATAATGTTCAGCAAAGTACAATCTACAAATAAGTCTATATGACCAAAATTGGCAATTGACCCCTTAAGGAGTTATTGCACTTTATAGTCAATTTTTAACAATTTTTCTTAAATTTTTGTAATCTTTTACAAAATCTTCTCCACTTAATCTACTGCGCCAAATAGAATTAAACTTAGCCACAATTTGCAATAAGGGTAAAACTATCTTATTTGAAAAATGTATCCGATGACCCTGCCATCCAACCAACTTGGCCGCCATGCCTAAAACTAGAACATAGGGGTTTACTATAGACGTCTATGGGAAAATTGTAAAAAAAATTCAAATGGTCAGAATTTGAAAACTAATTTAAATAATGATAAGGGGTCTTCAGTAATTATTGTAAGACTACAATGAGATGACCTGCTTTTAATTTAACTACTGGGCCAAATTAAACCAAACTTGGTCTCAATCATTATTGGGGTATCTAATACTATTTATTATGAATTTAACCTTATTTTACATGATTTCAAAAACCACAGTAGATACAGGTGAGCGACACAGGCTCTTGAGAGACTCTAGTTTATATTTAGCAATTGTTTGCACATTTATTATGCATATGCAATTTGAAATTGTTAAAATAAAAAACAAGAGGAACTAACCTGTTACGTTCAAATGCCAACATGTAAAAAGTAATTTCTGTTCTAAGAAAACGAAATGTAGATTTGAACGTAAATGTTCGATATTAAGGTATATGTAACAATTAGGATTAGGGGGTCCTTCATTTCTGTTTTCTTTAATATTTTAATCCATCTGTCTCAATCCTTTATATTTTTTGCCCATTATTCTCTATTCTTAATATTTTAACACCCTGTTTTTCTCTATTTTTTTCCATTTTTCTCTATTCTTTATTTTTTTGCCCTTCATTCTGCACTTTTTATTCCCTATTCTGTAAATCCCAACCAGGCCCTCATTAAACTGTCCAATGACAAGATGACAATAAGGTAACGACTAGGAAAGGTCATACATGTTTGTGAATGAATAACTTGATCATTACAAATACTCCAGTGACCATTCCCAAATAGTTTATATCATGCTATATTTGGTAATTCAAGTTCAAAGATCAAAGATAACCAAAACTACTTGAACACTTTTCCGGATATCTTTGAATGTCTTAATTTGTCTTGAACCCTTAACAATTTCAAACGGAACAACATATACATAATCTGAGATAAATGATCGAGATAAGAGAGAAAACAAGATCACTCGATTGGAAAAATTTGTGTTAACGTGAAAACTGACTAAGAACTTGGTCAAATAATCCTTAAACTAGAGGCTCTAAAGAGCCTGTGTCGCTCACCTTGGTCTATTTGCATATTCAAAAAGGACACTCTCCAACATTGTAGACGAGAACAGAATTCATGGCAAAAATCTCTGTTTTGTTGGTCTTGTATTGCTGATCATTTAGTCTGTTTAGTGTCCCTTTTTCTTCTTTAGATTTTGCTCAAAACACAAAAGAGGGTAAAAATAAATTCCCAATTTTAAGTGCAATCACTCCTACAATGAGTGACAGTCTACTAACTATATCAGCAAAATTTGACTTGTAAGTAGAACTTGCTTTGTTGGTCATTTTTGTGATTTAAGTGTCTATTAATCTATTATAATTTTGAACATATAAGGCAAAACGCAAAAAAAAAAATGGTAAAATTCGTCATCAAAGGGCAATAATTCCAATTAAGAGTCGTTGAATGATTTCCTCCATATTGTCTTAATTATAGATCTTGTCTTGTGGATCATTTTTGTTTATTTAAGTTTCTATCTATCTATTATAATTTTCAAGATATAAAGCAAAAACGCAAAAAAATGGTAAACATTGTCATCATAGGGCTATAACTCTAATGAGAAGTCGACTGCCGATTTCCACCATGCAGACTTATTCGTAGAACTTGTCATGCTGTTCATTTTTGTAATTTAAAGTTTCTCTCTATCTATTATAGTTTTCAAGATAATAGGCGAAAATGAACAAAAATGATAAAAATTTGTCATTTAAGGGAAATAACTCCTATAAGAAGTCGTCTGATAGTTTGACGTATATAGACAAATGGTAAATATCATCATTCTGAACATTTTTGCCCTCGTCAGATTTTCTCTATTTATAACGGTTTTCAAAATAATAGACAAAAAGATCTGAAAATACCAGGTGTCCTTTATTAACACAGCTGAAAACCTAAAATGTCAACAACATAAATATATTGTTAAATCACACATGTAAAAATAAGAAGAAGTGTATGATTGAAAATGAGACAATTCTCCACAAGAGACCAAATGACACAGAAATTAACAACTATAATAGGTCACCGTACGGCCTTCAACAATGAGCAAAACCCATACCGCATAGTCAGCTGTAAAAGGCCCCGAAATGACAAATGTAAAACAATTCAAACGAGAAAACTAACGGCCTGATGTATGTGCAAAATAATGAATGAAAACAAATATGATATACAGCAACAAACGACAACCACTGAATTATAGGCTCCTGACTTGGGACAAGCACATACAGAATGTGGCGGGGTTAAACTAGACTGAAGGCGCACAAACCCTGTCCCTAAGCTGGGACAGTGGTGTTACAGTTCAATATAAGAACAATCTATAAAAATCATTTGAAAAGGGCTTAACTCATCAGATCGATACAAAGCAGAAACACATCTAACAAAATCACAGAGTGGACGTGGCAGGGTACTTATACATCTCCACAACAAAATGACACTAAGAACAGATCTGACTGTACTAGCATGTCTGGAATATTCACTAGGGTCAGGAGTATACATGTAACATGTATCTTTCAAAAATTAAATTTCATGTGATGCATGTTTCCATAGAACCCGTAATTGTGATTTGCTGACAACAATCACTAGGCACTCTATTTTCATAACAGCGATGACTGCCCGTCATATCTGTGACGGTGTTAAAATAATGCAAAGAAAGACAGACAAGGAAAAGCTTGATATAACTCTTAATTTCATGGTTGTAGAATTAAAATGTAATCATGATTTTTATCATTTTATTGAAAAAGCGTTGTTCGGGCGCACATTTTTTTGTATGAAGCGCGTTTGCATCTCAATAAGATTGTAAAATGAAGCATTCAATCTTAATATCAAAGGTACTTGGGGACAGGACAATTTTTTTTGCCCTCCCCCTTTTTCAAAAATCCGCTATTTTTTTGTTTTCTATTAATTTCAATTATTTTTCGCGTTTTTCTGTATTATACGAACATAAATATGCTACAAATAACTTGTATTTGCTATTTACTATCAATTCCAAATTTACAATCCACAGCGGTCACCGATATATATCATATAGAGAGATATATCAGGGGGAGGGCAAATAAAAAATTGTCCAGTCCCCAAGTACCTATGTTTAATATAGGAAAGTAGTCTTTCACAGTAATTGAAATGTTTAAGATTTTTTTTAAAATACGGGCAATTCACATAAAACCTGACTGAATGCAAAAGTTGCAGCATAACTATTCAACATGTCTGATGTAGAAGACTGCATGTTGTCCTCTATGTGTTTTTCGGATACTTTTTTGTCTCATGGATGTTAACTAAAGTTCTCCTTTTATTAGTATTCGAATTGTGTTAATAAGGAAATGGTTGAAAGAGAGCCACAAATTTTATACTAAAGTTAGTTTCAAATCCACAGAGTTTTCAGTGATCTTTGGTGACTCATAAACATATACACATATAGAACAAGAAGAAGACAAAATAATTAACCACTTAATTCTGATTTTTCAACACGTACCTTTCAGATGAAATAAAACATGATAATTTATGTCACTTAAATAAGATTTTATTATTGAGTAGAATCGGGCACATAATTTAATTTTAAAAACAGGCGCAGAGCCAGCTATTTTGAAAAGGGGGGGGGGGGGGGGGTTCCAACCCCCAGAACACAATATGAAACGTTCACATATAATAAAAAAAAAATCGAAAAAGGGAGCTTGTTTACACATTGTATAGACACTTGACTTGTTGGACACAGTTTGTATACCTCCAAATGTCTTTTGGTTTTGTGTCGGTTGGTTGTTGTTCCATGGACATATACCCCACAATAATAAAAAGTGCCATTAAAGAATCCAAGTAAAATGAATATTTTCTTCCATAAGCAAATTGTTTATTTGTGGATAAACTGTTCTTAATTATCCCTGACAACATGGGCTATACGGAAATGTATTACGCATTTATGGACAGAGTGAAAATGAAATAAACATTGAACTTTTTTAAAGTCGAATTTGTTGCTGAATGTAGTATTTGCCACTGGGCGATACACAGTGGCAACGAACAATCAGTGATTTTTTTTAAATACCATAGATTGCAAGGCTTGGTCAAGCCAAAGACTATGAAATTGCACTTTCTCTGCTTAGAATACAAAATTGAGGGAGGAGATGAAAACTGGTCGGTTCAGAGTCAGAATGTTTCAGAGTATGGTGACCGTTCAAGCTCCTCCAGACTGTTACCGTGTGGGATTGTGCATAAAAAAGTTACATCATTCATCAATATAGCTTCCGTCTATAACGCGTTCTATACTGATATTTATTTTCATATCTTTACTTATGCAGTGGGGTTTTCCTTTGTCCCATAAAAGCAATGTATGTACAAAATCAAAGTCCATTCTTGTAACTGGCTTCTTTTATGGAAAATGGCATCAAATCTAGGGAAATTTTAGCGCTCACAAACATTTGAAGTGTAGCCAATTTGTGCCTGTCTTAAATCAGGAGCCTGTAATTCGATTGTTGTCCTTGGTTGTGTCACTCGTTTATTGTTTATAAAAAAATAGGCCGTTGTTTTTCTCGTTAGAATTGTTTCACTTTTTTGCATACCGGTGTCTTTTGCAGCTTACTCAGTATACGGTATGGGTTGTGTTTATTGTTAAATGCCGTACGTAACCAACTCTGGGAGATAGTTGTCTCATTGGCAATCAAATCGTATCTTCTTATTTGTATACTTATGAGAATGATTTGTAATTGACTGGTACAAACACTTTCAATACCATAAATAGAAGCATTCGAGATGCATCTATCAATTGCAGTTCAAATTTTCTCAAAATTTGCTCGTGGTATTAAAAGAAATATTTCTGAATGGAATTTTACAACTCATACACGAATTGTGAATGTAGGTAAATTGTTTCTTCGTCAATGAAACGAAGGAATAAGTTAGGACGATATAGAACTGTCTATATGTGAAGAGCCACTCTTATAAACTGTACCCCGACATAATAAACCTTCTCTCTAAACCTTTGGCACTCATACCACATCTTCTTATATCTATCTTCTCTCTAATGTCATTTATCTGCTCTGCTTGGACGTCTTTTTTTCTTAGTTATTCGGAATTCCATTAATACTTGATACAAACACGATTTTTTTCTGACTTAATATCAAGCTGGATTTTTATAAGAAAAAAAACCCATCTAAAGGTAATTAAAGACAATATATACAAAAATAGTTTTGTTGATTCAACCAGAGACCTATAATGTGTTATATGGCTCTGCTCCCACAATCATTTTAAGCAGTAGTAATTTGACTAATTATGTTTACCTGTTACTGAATTATGTAAAAGTTTATTTATTGCCAAAGTCAGAATTATTCCGTTACTTAAGACGAGATTACCAAACTTCTCTCAGGCCTTATAGCTATGCATATGTTTCCGGGTTTATCATTCAACAGATATCTTGGGATGGTCAATCCTATTTATACAATTTTCAACAATTATATTGTATCGTAGGTGTTCATTCATTAAACTTTCTGACCTTCCTGTTCTTATCGCCTATACTTCAACTCCGTATTTAGAACTACTGTCCAATGGGAATATTTACGTAAGCAAGACTATAAAAGTCACTGGTATATTCCGTCCTATCAGTATTTCGTTTTTCGTATAGCAAAGGATGTACAGCGCTAAGGCTCTGATTCTTTGCGCCGTCGCCGTCTATCAGACGGTGACACTTTCGAATGCAGCAGGTCAGTGCTTATGTTTGTTATAGGGTTTTCCCGCTTTTTTCTAATTTCTTTTGGTTCTTTTCTCGGTTTCATTTTTTTTACAAATAAATTTCGGTCCTCAATTAAAGAGAATACTTCAATACATCAAAGACTTTAGAAAACCAAAGACACAATCTTCAATTAGACTATATATATATATATTTTTTTTTTCTAATATAATTCAACTTATGTTATCATTTCTAAAATGAATGAATGCATTATTTTGCTAAGAAAAGTGAGAAAAAGTTAATGTTAATGTTTCATCAGAATAAAAAATATATGCCTTCAGGTTTTTTCATCACTCTCGTTGCTTTATTCGATGTTGAAATGGAATCTGAAGGATAAGAGACAAAAGAAACTACTTTATGTATTCATGTAATTTTTTTGAATTCTTTCATGTTTTATATCTCTGCTAGTGTCGTACAATTATTTATTTATAATTTTTTCTCTTTGTATTGTGTTTAAAGGAAAACGGTACATGTACTTTAAAAGAGCTATAAAGTATACAACCTTGCGTTGAACTTTTCGTCTTTTCGTACCATTCAAAATTCAAGGACCCTCTCCTAAAAAGATACAAATAGATAGCACTTATTGTCACAATACTGGTAACTATTCCGAACGTGTTTACAAGACAAGGTAACAGCTGACCAATTCAGTCTTACCTAACATAAGCACGAAAGAGATGTGATTATCAGTAACCATACGTGACTCTAGCTGTTCTTGCCAAATGATAAGACTTCATGGACTATTCATCTCCTCTTAACTCAGTTTACGATTTAGCAAACATTTTAAGTAATTCAAAATCATTATCATAAAAATTCTACTTTCTGTACATAAACTGTGTTACTTTTTGAATTTTTCATTCAATTTAAACGACTTTATAATTATGCTTTACAAAGGATATATACGATGACATACCATTAAAAAAAACTATAACGCCAATATGATCTGCAAGTCCGAAAGTCTGATGTACATGTCTGACATTCCATGTAGAAATATCATCACACAGTGCATATCTGAGGGACTTAGCGGAAGACCATTTGATATTCTTGGGGGAGGCGATTTTTTCCGGAATGATAATTTATTTTCATCTGTTGCCACGCATGCTAATTTTTATTTGTTTCTGGCATTTCGTGTTGCAGAATATTCATTTTCATCCTGTCTTGTGCAAAATTATTTATTTTCAGTTATAACCAGGCCAAGTTATTCATTTTCATAATTCTCATGCACCCCTCAGAAATTAAAATGGTCGTTCACTAAGTAAATGAATAAGAATGCACAACAACAATCAAGAGGTCAAGAAAACCGCAATATGTGACAGGTGTTTTTGTTTATTGTGTCGTTGTGTTGTTATGTATCGACTTATATACCGCATCTCCTTGTCTTCATTATTATATACCATATGATATCGTTTGAAGACCGAACGTATATAAAGTACTTTACCTGCTGATATAGTAGGGTCGGGGTGGGCGTCTTCTGTATCCTTTATTTTTTCATAAGATTTTTCTCTATTTTTTTCATGATATTTTAACCCCCTCCTTTTCATCTATTCAACTTCATTTTTTGTATTGTTTTATCTGTTAATGGTAATTTTTCTCTATTCTTATATTTTGTTCATTATTCTCTATACTTAATAATTTAACACCCATTATTATCTATTCTTTTTTTTTAAACTATTTTTCTCTATTCTTTTTTATTTATTTTTTTGCCCTTTATTCTGCACTTTCTGCTTTGTTTTCAATATTCTGCAAACCCCTTCCTGACCAAGCTCAATTACCAGTGGACTACCCTCTTCGAAATGTATCTTAACTTTGACGCTACACTGTTTATATGTATCAACCTATCAATTCTTCTGCTTATAACGTTGTTTTGTCGTTAAAATAGAATTCAGAATGGAACGGGGAATGTGTCAAAGATACAAAAATCCAACCAAAGAGCATAAAACAGCACAAGGCCACCAATGGGTCTTCAAAGCAGCTAGAAAATCCCGCACTTGGGGGGGGGGGGGAGGGGGCTTCAGCTGGCCCCTAAACAATAACGTATAATAGTCCAGTGAAATGGACGCCACACTAAACTCCGAAACATGTTAATAATGAACCAAAATAAAAGAAAAACACACACACAAGACTAACAAAGGCTAGACGTTCCTAACGTTGGACAGGCGCAAACATGCAGCGGGGTTAAACATGTTTTGTGAGATATCAACCCTCCGCCTATACCTCTGGCCAATGTGGAATAAAAAAAACACATACAGCAATACACACAGTAAAACTGTATATCGTATACACGGTAGATACCTCTGCTGGTGGACTATCAGTCCCTGATGGTATCATCAGTCCAGTAGTCATTACTTCGGTACTGATATGATTTATAACAAACATTTTTAAAATTGTCCGTTAATAAATTTTGAAATTATTAGAAAGTAAGGTTTCAACTCCCTCAGGCAAAGTTGACCTTAGATGGATTTGGCTATTTTTAAGGTCCTTTTTGGTATTATAGCTATTCAACTGTTTCGGTTCTTGTACATCATTGTCTTTCAAATATTAGGCTTTGAGCGTTCCTGATGAAGGTAAATCCAGAAAAGCGTTTCGGACGCATACAATTTATAACGTATTGTTTACGCATTTATAACGCATGTTTTAGTGAAAGACATTATTGTAAGTTTTTCCTCTCTCTGCGATGTACGTTTAGTGCTGCCAGTCTCAGATCATAGTTTCATCTTTTTTCATACATCGAGAAACAATACTCATTGTTTTAAGGATATGCATACATCGGTATGATAGAGTTATGAAAATTAATTCTGTGTAACGTTAGCTGGCAAATGCTGCCTATATTATAAACAGCAAGGTTTTGTCATAAAGAAAATAAGGAAACTGGGTGTCTTAAACTAAACTAAACGTTTAAGTGGTGGAGGTTGGGTGGTGGCAAACCATTTTAACTCGCACTCATAGTATATTATCTGTACTAACTATCTTTTTACAGGATGTTCAACAAAAGCAGATGTAACATTCGTTTTAGATTCCTCAGATACAGTCGGACAAACAAACTTTGCAAAACAGTTAAACTTTGTTAAAAATACAGTGAACAATTTAGATGTAGGTGGAGACAAAGTGCGCGTTAGTACTGTGACGTTTAGTTCAGGTGTGCATAATCAGTTTTTCTTGAACAATTATGCCACTAAAGCAGACGTTATGAATGCCATTTCTGGCATCAAGTATCTACCAGGAAACACAGATACTGGTGATGCTATCAAATACGTCACACAAACAACATATACTCCACAACACGGCTCCAGGAGCGGAGTACCACATATCATGGTTCTCGTCACCGATGGACCGTCAGTAACTAAGGATATAACAAAGTTAAGAGCGCAAACCGCCAAAGATAACGGCGTTATCGTCTATACTGTTGGTGTTGGAGGTGGATTTGATAGAGATGAATTGAAATCAGTCTCCAGCAATCCAGACTCCCGTTATTTCCTAACGGCCGATAACTTCGATTCCCTTAACAGCTTGTCAGAGCTTCTGGCAACTAAAGTATGCAACGGTAAGTTGGCAATAATGGTCGTAAATGGGAAACAATAACTCGAAAAACTATGAATTTACCATAAGTGTACGTTTGATTATCTTCTTTTCTTATCAAAAGCTAAATTCAGATTTTATATTTTCAAGTCTTTAAGTCTGGGCTTGTACAGTTATTGGCACTGTTGTTCACTATCTATATATCTGCTATAATTGTGTTTATTACTTCTAATAACTAGTATTGAATAATTAAATTAGATTATGTTATGTTGCTTCTAATATATATATTTATTCAGTTCCCATTTTTTATTTTCTCCATCCCTTTCAGTCTTGCTGTTTCTACTTATCATTTGTGTGACTATGTAAACGTTTCTATCCCGTTATTATTTCAACAAAATCGAAATGATAAGTCACATTATCTCTTTCAGAGGTACCAGATCGTAGTATGCTGCCAACATCAACAGGTAAGTTTTAATAAGCTTAGTGTCAACCATAATAAAATGCGTCTCGGTATGCTGTTTTTGTTTTTTTTTTCTCATTGACTTCAATAATTAACTTGGAGAAACGTTTCGAACAGACTGTTAAGTCAGATGTTTGTAATTTTAAATCGTAGTAAATGTACAATCCATGAAGTGAAAACATATTTGTATATACTCAAAGGGGCATTAGCTACAGTGTTTTGTCTCAAACATTAATAAAAGCGGAATATTGAAAAAATAATTTCCGTTAAGCAGCAATTTTGGCTCAATGTTTTTAAAGTAAGCTACAAAACATAGCTCCGTGATATATTGTTGGCTTGCAAGACAATAATTCGATCTCATTTTGGGTCCGTATGCATGCAAACTTTAATTTGACACTAAGGAGGCGACAGTTTTCGCACGTGTTCAGCATGTTCAGTTGTTAAAAAGAATGTTAAATTAAAAATGTGAAACAAGGAAACCAATAGCTAGACCCATTCCTTTATATGCTTTGGCCCACAGTTAAAACATGATTAACATTTTAAATAAAATATGACATGAAATGAAACAGACTTAGAAAAATCGTCATTATACCAAAAAAACGTCCATGTCTGTCTATCTATATTTATATCAAATGACCTTCGGTAGTCTTCAGGATTCATCTCGATGGTTAATTAGAAGGGGTTTTGTCCTAAAATACGGACGAAATGGGATAATTCTATTATGATTTCATGCATTTCTTGTTGTTTCTATAATCTGTTTTTAATTAATATTTAGTTGGTTATGAATTAATGTTGCCTCCATGCCTTTTCTAATCTTTTCATAGTTACAATTGTTATAGCCATGCACATTTGATAAAAGGATTACCTATGTTGTTTCCATATGTACCATAAATTCATTTTTCTCCCAACACATAAGCAAATAACTGAAATTCTTTATACTCACAACATACTCTACTGATTTACATGTAACTGTAAATTAATCTCTACAAGCTAACATGTCACGTTATGTTTTTCAGGTTGCTTACAAAAAGCTGACCTCGTCTTTATGATAGATTCGTCAAATACAGTTGGTGCACTCAATCTAGAGAAAACAGAAAACTTTATTAAAAACTTCGTCACGAAATTAAATGTTAGCAAGGATGGTGTTCATGTAGGCATTGAGCAATATGGCAGCCGTCCTTCGGCTGAGTTCCCTCTGCGCATGTACAACAATAGATACGATGTATTAAAAGCAATCCACGGAATGCAGATAATGGGAGGTGGAACCAACACCGGCGATGCTATTGAATTTGCTAAAACCACGATGTTCTCTCCAGCAGCAGGTGCTAGATCAAACGTTCCAAGAATCGCCATTATGGTAACTGATGGTGGTACTTCAGAAACAGCCGCGGCCATCGCTGAAGCTGACAAAGCAAGGGCTGCTAATATCGGCTTAATTGGAGTCGGTGTCGGTGGTCTTGTCAACATGCAGGAACTAAACGGGGTTGCCAATCAGCCATCAGCAAGTCACGTGATCACAGTCAGCAACTATGACCAGTTAGAAACAATTTCTAATCAGCTCATGACAATGGCATGTGGTGGTAAGGTTAAATAATTGTCAAACACATTCAAAAAGTAGTTTTTTCAGTTTCTTTTCTGATAGCAGTTTTAAATTGTATATTTTTTAATAACATAGGATAAGCAACATTTTGAATTTGATAAAAAAAAAATATACGTCAAGAGGATAGAATTTATACAGTTTGAAAATACTATGTTTTTCTTTTTCAGTTCGAACAAATATTAACTTTTCAACAAGTAAGTAAAATTAGAATTATTATATATCATGTTCCTTGTGTCTTACATTTTATTTAAAACCAAACTTAAAGTAGCTCTAAAGAATTTTTTTTGTTAGAAGAGAACGATGTACTTCACTTCACAGGTTAAAATCTCCCTTAGGCAAAGTTGTCTTTAGACTGATTTATTTATTTTATCGTTTTAGGTCCCTTTTTGGTAATATTTATAAATCCCCTGGCTTTCATTTTTGGGGTTTTAGCGTTCCAGATGACGGTAGATCCATAAAAGCTCTTCAGACGCATCAAATTTCTTAATTATATTTTTCTTTTTCATATTAAAAAGTAAGAAGATACCAATAGGCAAGCAAAATACATAAGTCAAAGAGTCACCACCATCGCCAAAAGACCGTGAACCCCCATCCCCATCCCCACAAAAAAGAAAAAAAAGAACGAGCAATATTCCACATACACTACATACAAAAACAAATAGTGTGCAATATTCCATAAAAATCGACAAAATTAAAACGGCATTGGTATAACAGTTATGGATACCTTTTCTGTTTTCTTGGAATGGATACTGTGACTAGGCTAAGGATAAATTGAAAAACTCATCGGAAGTGATTATACAGTTTACCGTTCATTTTTCCCATGCACGTGCATATGTTTTGCTTCATTCTGAAATGAGCTATACAAATAAACCGCTCAAACCGGTGCTAGGGGCCGTTTTTAACTTGCAGTGAGGTGAGAGTTTTTTTGCTCCGTGTTGAAGGCCTCACTGTAAGTTTGAGATGAAGACGCTGTTCCTTTGCGTTTTGTATTTTTTTTGATGTGCATCTACTGATCTTGTGTCAAGGATGGCTACCCAATATCTTTTCTTATCAAGTTTGTATACAATAACAGTCATGATACGAATGTCATGAGCTCGTTTTCTCCTACTTTATGCGTGAAATGTAATATTCTAAATTGTGGGTTTGTTTGGGGGGGGGGGGGTCAACTTTGCATCTAAGCAATGCCGATTCTTAAAAAAAAAATGTAGACAACTGATGAGATAAGTAGTTTAAATTTCACAATAATAACTTCATATTATAAGTACACTGTGGAAAACATACGATTTAATTTGGGGAATAAATGAAAGAGGAAAGATACCAAATCATGTTCTCTTAAAAAAAATGAATAAAAATATTTTCTTTAAATCGTAAAAATATATCCAATCAAATGTATCTGAGCAAAGTAGCAAAGCATTAACATCAATCTAAATGTTTTCTCCAGACCAAACTGAATGCAGAGATAAAGTAAACAATTGTCACGAGTATGGATCCAACGTGTGCAGTCAGTACAAAGTATGGGCATCAGAAAATTGCCAGGCATATTGTCAGACATGTAAATGTAAGTAATTGTAAATAGCTTATGACTTTAAAAAAAATACGGCTTTATGTTAAGAAAGATGGCGTGATTTTTGTGTAAACAATTTCAGCTGGATTGTCAGATATTTTCATGTTTTCAATTGTTCATTTATTTTTTGTCACCATGCTAAGAATTATTAACGTCTTGAGTTGTTGACATTTATTACAAATTAATTTTAAATCAACTCACTACAGGGAATAATGAGAATTGATTTTTATAGGGTTTGTTTGGATATCATTTTGAATAAATATAAAAAAAAATCGAAAAAAAACCCACTTTTTCATTATAGTATTGCGGATTTAGAAATCTACATACAAATTTTTGTATTGTAATATTGCGGATTTAGAATTATATAATATAATAACATGGTTTGCCTAAAAACATCAGACTTCTGAGATTAAAAAAATTCCAATTCCTTTGTGGTAAAAGTCAGATATATATATATATGCTCTTGAACTTGAACCATTATTTCATACACTTGAAACAAATCAAGGACATTATTAACATATAAGTTCTCTAGTTTATTAAAAACAAAATATGACATATGTTTCACTCATATGAGAAAAGATTGCTTGTCTTTTGTCTCGTAAACAATTCCTGAACAACGAATATTACAATTCAAGGCAAATAATAAATGAAATCAAAGATTTTGTAACTACGGAATTAAAATTAACATCTAAATCTAAATTAAATGGTCCCCCCCCCGCAAGAGGTTATATTAATAATCTTTTTGATGACTACCGTATCCATAAATCATTCTTTATATAAAGTATTGAAATGTTGAAGATTATAGCTATTTAATAATGTATATTGTTCTCTACCTTCAGTCCAATACACTGTAACGGAAACATGCACAGATGCTGTAGGAAATTGCGCCAGCTATGGAAAAAGCGCGTGTACGCAATTCAAACAATGGGCCCAAGACAACTGCAAACAATCTTGTGGATTTTGCAGTAAGTGCATATTAATTGTTTCGAAAAAAAAAAAAAAAAACTTTTTAATAATAGTATTGCGGATTTAAAAATCTACATATATACATATTTTTGTATAATAATATTGAGGATTTAGAATTATATAAATAGTAAAAAAATTTGCCTAAAAACATCAGACTTCTGAGAGTAAGAAATTTCCAATTCCTTTGTGGTAAAAGTTAGATATGTATGCTCTTGAACTTGAACAATTATTTCATACACTTGAGGCAAACGTGCAGTGGAATTTTTGAAGGTTCATACTGGCAAGTTCGTTATTTAAATTATCTATAATATGTACTGCTTTCCAATTTTATTGTAATTATAACTCATCTGAAAAACTTTATTTAGGCTGTAGTTACTGTATAGGATGTCATGAGATGACGTTTCTTCTCCGAACATGAAACACATGGATTATTTAAGTAATGTTGAACGACTGCTATCTAAATTTTTGTTTTTGTTTTCTTTCAGCTGCTTCAGCAGTGACAGGTGGATTCTGTAAGTGTAGAAAATATGACTTTTATCTTGGTGTATGTAAAAATTTATACCAGTGTTTTCACTTGGTCCATCTAGGAGATTATAAAAATCCTTATAAGAAATTGAAACATTGTCCGTAGTTCTGTGAAAATAGATTCTAACATATCAATTACTGTAAATGTTGTTTGAAATTATAGTATGTATAAGTGCTAAGGAGTTTACGTGTCTGTCATATTGGTCTGGGAGAACATGATTTATTTATAATTTGTTGATGGCTTTGACCTATAGCTTTCATTAACTGAAAGTAATCTTACATCGGTACATTGTGTCTTTTGTCCTTTTGTTATATTTTTGTGTGTGCTTCGATCTTGCAAATCTAACGAGTCTAGCCATTTTCAACTGCATGATGTTTACAGTTTGTTCTTATGTTATGCTGTTGTCACATTCTTTATATGCCTTTCTCAAGTCAGGAGCCTTTAATTCAGCCTTTTAATTTTTGCAATATGGTAGTAATTCTGCATGGTGGAGTTTTATAATGAAACATGTCATGAATTTTTTTTGTAATTTGGCGTACCTCCAACCCTGTTTCATACAATCAACGTTTATATATATAGATGAAAGTTCTGTCTTACCGCTTCGGCTTTTAGATTATAAAGGATAATCCTTACATAGTTTGAAAAATTATCCCAAACACGTGATCCCAAATAATTTTTGTATATACCAACAAAGGTCGGATAAAACTAAGAGGGTGGTAAAGGGTTATTTTCGTGCAACGTGTTTTGCCATTTTTATTTCACGTGCAGCCGTGAAAAAGGTTCGTTATTCACGTGTTTCGTGAAATCTGTAAAAAGATCAACATGCAAGACATTTTTAATTGTTCGTTCATCGTGAAATGGCACTTTTATTTCGCGTTCTTCCGTGCAGATACTGATTGGTAGTGCAGATGAACAAATTAACTACAAGAGGGTAATTTTTTTGGAATGTCAAAAATATCAATTGGATGCAATATCGCGGAGGTAATATAACAATGGTAGAAATTATTTGTCAATGGGTTCAGTATAAATACTTATACTGTTAAGTTGTCTGTAAAAACTGTGTACTGATCTTTCTTGACCAATAATATGAATGATCCCATTTGGTTTACGTCTAAAGATGTCATAGATTGTATTTCTGATAGCTGGAAACATACAGCAATTGGTTATGATTTTCCTAGATAAGATATTTTATTGGTATAAAATCCAAAATTATAGGATTGTTACCAAGACATATACATAAAGAGGGTGGTAAAGGGGGGGTGCTTGCACGGAAAAAACGTGAAATAAGACATAATTTCACGTTGAATGTGAAATAATTTCTGTCATGAACGTTGCACGAAAAATAAAGACTGTTGTGAACCTTTTGTGAGGCTGAGTCACTGTCTTCTTGTATATATAAACTCTCTGATTTACTTGTTATTCCCGATTTAGTATACACATTTATGATGTAAATGGTTTACGGCTTTTAAAAAAAGTATTTCTTGACGATCCCTGCCAAGTATTTGAATTTTATTTGAAAATACCGAGCACGCAAAATAAGCATTTGAAAATCACGATGCACGTAAAATTAAATAAGCAGAACACGTTGAAAGAGGCACCTGTCTTGCACGACTGAACGTTAAATAAAAAAGTAAAAACACGTTGAACGTGAAATAAAAAACGGCGATCACGTTGCACGAAAATAACCCTTTACCACCCTCCATGATAAACAACTAAACATATATCTGACCACATTTATAAACATTGTATATATATATTTGTATATCCCCTCCATTGTTAAAAGAAAATATTGTTACATTAATAAATGTATATAATCTCTGTTGAGGAGGTGGTACCACAAAGTTATTTAGTACTCAATAAAGCATTTCTAGAATGCGAAATTATAGAAATTAAAGAACATTTCCTATGAAATATATGAATGGGAAGAGATTATAGCATACAGCACTGAAATCCGACTGGTGGTTGTGTAAACAGGGGGATGTAAACAAAGAAGTATGAAATTTTCATTATAATTCTATATGTCATACTTATATAAGCTGGGTCTTTTGTAAATTTATGCGTAATCATGGTCATTAATTATATAAATGAAAACGAGGCGATAAGGATAAATTGTTTTTTGCTCGGTTTCTTTCCCCTTTCACTGAAGCCTCCATTTACCCAAACATTGGAAACATTTGTGAGTAAAGATTCGTTGGTGTTATCTGGGACTAATACTTAATATATAAGTACCAGGTGTTTTCTAAGAAATTGGATATTTTAAATATACAGTTCCTTGATGTTTTCAAGGAATTTTAAAATCTGTGGTCCTTTAGTAGGCATTACATACATTATTATAAGATCTTATCACATGAAATTCGTGAGAGAACTTAGAAGAGCCCAGAGGGTGGTAAAGTGGGGGTCTGAACACGGAAACACGTGAAATAAAAATCGCAAAATACGTTGCACGGAAAATAAAAATCGGGAAAAACGAAACACGAGAAATAAAATCGTAGGATGGTATTAGGGGGGTCTGAACACGGAAACACATGAAATAAAAATCTCAAAACGTTGCACGGAAAATAAAAATCGTGATAAACGAAGCACGAGAAATTAAAAGTACCAACACGAAACACGGAAAATAAATAAGGGGAATCACAAAGCACGCACATCGAACCAAACATGAGAAAACGAGAAATGAAACGTCAAAACACGAAAACACGTAAAATAAAAAGGCCAAAAACGTTGCACGAAAATAACCCTTTACCACCCTCTTAGAATTATGGAATTTTCATTTGAAAATTAAATGTGAATAAACCACTTTCGAGTATGTCCTTCTTCACAGGAAAACTTTGTCAATTATGCGTGCCTTTGCGTCATTTACCAGATAAAGGGGATCCCCTGGGTGTATCCCTGCACTATTAAAGATCTTCAAGCGTCTTTTCATGATTGTCATTATGGAGGATGAACTAGATATAATATTTGTTTCGTAGGTACTTTTACTCACAATTCCCTAATAACAGCAAAGCTGATTACCAATTATAAGAATTTAATTTGCCGAATAATTGGTGCAATATAGCATCATATTTTTTCAACCGCTCGCTCAACATTGGAAGGAAGTGACGATGCCCCTAAACTCACAAATGATATGTTCACTAAGTTAATGACGAAAATGTAAAAAAGTGGTCTATCCTGATTGACATCACAGATATATTTATGAACCTCAAAATTCTCTAAGTTGTCAAAAAGCAGAGATTTAAACTACCATGGTTTTTGTCTGTTATTTGTCTCTTCAATAAGAAACAAATTGAAGGTTCAAGTGGACCTTTTGACCAAAAATGGTTGTCTCTACACCTCAGAATTAACACTGAGTATATACATATAAACTTGTGCATATGGAATAGTTTTATAAAAAAAGGCATACATGTAGCATGACCTAGATCAATAAAATTCAAATGCATTTTATGTTTTAGAAAATTTAAAACTAACTTTATTTTGCTGTGCACCTCTTCCCCCAACTGTGTTTATTTTGGCATCTTCTGTAGGTTCAAAAAACAGGTGCTATGTCTTGAAACTATTCCAGATTCACAGGTGTATCTCTTCTTAGATTCAATTTTGAGGTATTAACACTTACATTTTGGCCAAAAGGTCCACATGAACCTTAAAGAAAGTTGAGACCTGTTTTTCCCACTTAATTTCCAACTAGCACCATGCCGTATGCTAAAATCAGTCTGTAAAGCTTTTGTACTTGAATATGCAAATTGATGAATAATGACATATATGTACAATGTAAGCTGATATATCTGCATTATACAGGAGCTAATGTCAATAAAAATTATACCTTTTAGTAACAATATTGTAAAGTAAAAGTACAGTGTAAAAATGACTTTTTTACTATATATTTTAACAAACACAAGTACTTCAGACCTGTGCTTTGATCATTATTAAGTGTGGATCCAGGATTTTAAAGAAGGGGTCCCCCTGGCAAGACAATGTTAGAAGTGGGACTTGTAAAAGGTCTATGAATTAACCATATTGTAGCTCCATGTGACGAACCCAGGCCCCTTCCCTCTAAATCTGCCTTTTATTGATACTATAATAGCATTACAAAATGTATATGCAGGAAATGTAGTTGCATATATACAAAATATTTCTTAATTTGCAGAAATTTCCAAAAATTTACATTGTCCATGGTTGATGAAATAATACTAAATGAAATGATTTCTATTGTCATTAAAGATAACAGATGTGCATACAAAGGAAAATCGTACAGTCCCGGACAGAAATGGAATGATGGCTGTGATTATGAATGTGTATGTCAAGATGGAGCCACTGGACGTTACCAATGTTATAATAGGTTCGTAAAATTGTTTTTGAAACAAATTTTACCTGATCACTTACACAATTACTTGCTATTTAAACATATAAAATAAAAATGCAAGATACAATGTATGCTTGAACGTTGGTCTAGGACAAATTTATCATTTTTTTTTGTATTTCTTTCAATTCAATCAACTTCATCATGAAGATAAATAAATTTATGATGGGTTGAAAAAATTTATGGTTGCAGTCAATGCAGTGCAGTATTTTTCCCAAAGTGTTTATGAAAGTACCACAGTTACTTGCTATTTATGGCAACTTGAATTTCAAAAAAAAAATAAATTTAGCAAACATTGCTTACTTTTTTTTACAAATGTTTGCCCCATAATAATGTGATGTAGCCAAACTTTAGGACCTCCTCATCTAAACATTGCAAGGGACCACAAAGTACAAGCCAAGTTCTAATTTGACTAATTTATATGTTATTCCACAGTTATATGCTCCTAAACGCAGAAAAAAAATCTTTGAAGTTGTACTATACAGTTATGATGCGTAATAATGAATAAAATAGACAAATTTAATAATGGTTTTCACCTCAAAATAAAAGGTACAATGCATACTTGAAGGATATATTACGACAAATTTAAGCACAAAAAAAATCTTTTTAAAATTCAACATTTTTGTCATATTTTCACTTAAAAATTGCCATAGCCTAGTCTGTTTTTGTTTGGTTTCTTTCACATTATTAACATATTTACCCCCATTCTCCTTTCATTCATGATTTGCTGAACTCAGTTATTTTTTGAAGATTGTGCATACATGTACATGTACATGGACATATTCTTTTATATTTTAATGGTTATTGCTGCTTTCTGAAGAGATCCAACCACATTCAAGAGTTAATGATTATCATTTTCTAATTGTCCAGTAGCAAATATTTTAAGCATATTCTGAACAACACTGATGACTAATTTTTTTTTATTATACCTTAAAATATTTCTAATTCATTTGAGAAAGTGTAATGCTATTTACATTTTTACAGGTGCCCTGTGTACTACAACCTACCATCATTGTGTACCCTTGTTAGAAAGCCAGGAGAATGTTGTTTACAACCTGTCTGTAATTTTAATCCATCTATTCAGAAATTTGAATCAGCAGGGAAAGGACAAAACCAGCAAGGAATTGGTATGTGTTTTCATTCAAATGCACACTTATATTTTATTAAGGATGTTCACTGCTCTGATTTGAAAATAACAAGCTTTTTAAAAGACTGCTTAAAAATTGATAGTACAAATGTATATAAATTAACGGAACTTAAAAAACAGAAAATAATGAAAGATTGTGTTCTCCTTTTTTGAGATATAGGCCTATGAAAATTTGGCTGGATATGATTCTCTCTAGATTTTCCATATATTTAACATTGACACCCATTTTTTTTCAAAAAATATGAAAAATAATAAAAGAAAATGTATAAGATTTAAAAAAAATGGGTGTTAAATCTATATGTGATAAAATTATGAAAAGAAAAGAAGGGGTTAGCGGGCAAAATTTTTAATGGCACCACATGGACAAAACCAGAGGATTCTGAATATCTGACAAAAAGTCAAAACAAGATTAGCAGACATCTTTTAAAGAAGAAAGGAAAAAGGACAAATAATTCAAGCACTGTATACATTCAGATGAGATATGAAGAAGTGATAACACTGTTGAAATGCAGTAGTCTGGACTTCTTTTGTATGAAATTATGTTTGAAATTTGTATTTGGAAGATCTGTTGCCAGTTGGATTTGAAGAAAGTCTGTATTCTTCTAAATGTTGAAACTTGTTCTACATAAATGTGCGCAAGTTTATTTCTACTCAGCAACACAAAATTATTATATGTTATTTTTTAGACTTGTTATTTAAATTTCATTGATATTTTGCAGATGTCTGTGTATACAAGGGAAAACAATATTACCAAGACCAGAGTTGGACTGATGGATGTGACTACCAGTGCACATGTACTAATTCTAAAACAGGTCTCTACCAGTGTGAACAATTGTAAGTCTTTAAATATTTCAGTATTAAAGATTGCTAGATTTTCCAAAAAAGAGAGTTCATACATTTCTTAAAATAAAAAAATGGATCGAAATTAAATTCTATGGAAGTTTTATAATTTAGCTTTACAATAGTTTACTATGATGGATCACTGAAAGATATTTCTGTTTATGAAATCTTAGAGTTAATTGACTCATCTTTCTTTGGAAGTACCATTAGTTGTAGAGCCAGGTGAGCTATCGCTCTTGGCTTCCATTATCGTGTCTGACATCATCATTGTCTGTCATAGTCAACATTGAAAAAAATCGTCGCCCTTGAAACTGGAGGGCAAGTTGCAATCAAACTTCGACTAAATGATCCTAAAGATATTTAGATTAAAATTTGTTATTTTGATCCTGCAAATCTTCCAACATGGCTGTCATGGCTAAAAGTAGAATATAGAGAAAAATGCAAGTAATAGACAGGCAGAAACTGTACAGTGCAAATATGACTGACCGAAAGTGTCAGACAACTTTTCTAGGGGTCATAGGGTATGTTGTTTAAATCGTCATAGATTGTAAACTAACTTAAAATTGAACTATGTTTTCAGATGTCCATCATATTCTGTTCTCCCCCAGATCTGTCATTTAGAACAGACACCAGGACAATGTTGTAAGAAACCAGTATGTGAATTTACACAACAGGCTGGTACCTTCTCTGGTAACGGAATGATCAGTGGAAATGGAACCAGTAAGTTTAAAAGTTGTAGAACTATTTTCCTGGTAACATAATTTACCAGCTTCCCCATTCCCTAAACATTTGCTAAAATCTTAAAAAATTTAAATATCAAAATGCTGTGGCCTAATTGTCTGTAGGTATGTCCCAAAATTAGTTTCAGTTCTCTTTCTTTAGTTTGCCTCAACTAAATGTTATGAGACTTATACACAATGCTTATTACTACAAAACACACATCAAGTTTGAATTTGGGTTGCGTCACTTTTACCGTTCTTGAGTTATGACCCTTTATACATGAACAAAATTGCTGAATTTCCATTCACTAATTTAGTTTGCCTCAACCAAACATTTTGAAACTAATACTTAATGCTTATTACCACAAAACTCGATCCAGTTTGAATTTGGGTGCTCTAGTTATGTCCCTTTATAACGTTATATGCAAGTGAGGGCATCATCTGTTTCCCATGGACATGATGGACACATTTCGCCATTTATTTTATGTTGAATTCCACGCAAGGATGATTAGCCGGTTGCTTTTATCTTAATATCTATCTACTTACTTGTGAAGAGATACTGCATGGTTCTTCATTCTATGATGAAAACTTTAAACATTTAAACTTTTTTACTGATATGTCATGTATGTATATTTCTAGGAGTTCCCATACCATATTTCACTAGAATTTGTATTGTCTATGTACATTTATTTTATTTGGAAAAATCCTTTATAGGCATGCAGGCACCATTCTCTACTGGACCCTGTGTTGATTTGGTAACTTGCTCTACATATGGAAATAATGTGTGTACACAGTATAAAGATTGGGCCATGAAAAACTGCAGGAAGACATGTAACTTATGTAAGTAATCTGCATTTAAAACAAGACAAGGCCTTGGTATATTTTGAATTTGTCCAAAAAACTTTGTATAAAATGGCCTCTTAGGTCAAATATGTCATGTACATGTACCGGGTATGTCAATTTCATCATGTTTATGCATCCTGCAATTTTCATTAAAATTAAGACAATAATGAAAGGCTTGAAAAATTTACCATTTCATTAATTTTTTTAATTTCAACTTGTGACCAACAAACCCCTTAAGAGATTTATGACATGGTTTTTTTTTATGTGCAAAGGGTATGGTGCTTTCTCAACACGAGGAATCATATGTATTGTCCCCAATCCAACCAGATCTAATTGTGTATTTATACGTCCAGCACAGTTTAAATCAGAGGTCCTTTCACCATTTGTTCTTATATCTGAAGATTCCTTTCTCTTAATTCTTACACGATTTATCCTTTTCCTGGCCTGTTGATTATTTTTATTAAATCAACGTGTGGTTCATTTGATCTCAGTTCTTCATTGGTCAAAATTGCATTATGACGTCCAATTTTCTTGCTTTCCTCTGAATTTCCTATTGTGACGTCATGAAAAGAGGCGACCATGCCTGATGACGTCACATAGAAAGAACACATCTTTTTGCAGATCATTCGAAAGAAAGGATTGAATTTGTCTGCATATCGTTTAAAAATCATTAGAGAAACAGATTCCACCACAAAATCTTGTGCAATACGATATTTATCCACTCGCGACAGTGAAATTTTAGTTGTCTCGAGTGGATAAATATCGTATCACACTTGATACAGTGGTAGAATCTATATTTACACCAGTCAACCTTAGGGTTAAGATTGTGATTAACAAAAGATATTAAAATGTGATAATTGCAAAGATAAAGATGACCTAAATAGATTAGTTGTTGTTGTAGTACTACAATATATGTACTTAAATTAAACTGTAAATTCAGAAATTATTGCAAATAATATTGTGACTGGGTGAGGATCACAGTAATAAGAACTCACATTCTGATACATATATATTTATGCAGATTTTCCTAACATCACAATAATTAATCTCATAAGGAGTTCTTGCTCTTTCGTGATGTCTTTTACCAATATTTTACGTTTTTGCCTATTATCTTGAAAAACTTTAAGTGATAGATGAGATAGACACTTTGAATAGCAAAAATGATCAACAAAATAAGTCAAATGTTGCCAAATCGTTAGGATGGCCTTTAAAGGAGTGATTGCTCTTAAATGGCAATTTGTTTGTGTTTTTGGCAAAAACTAAAGAAGATAGAGAGAAACTGTAAACAGAAAAAATGATCAGCAATACAAGATCAACTAAAAAGAGATTTTTGTCATGAATTCTATTCTAGTCCACAATGTTGGAGAGTGTCCATTGTTGAAGATGCACATAGACCTAGGTGAGCTACACAGGCTCTTAAGAGCTTCTAGTTTTTCCAGATTTTTTATAATATTCATTTGGATATACAAAACGTTTCTGTACCTCTGAAAAATAAATATGATATACAGCAACAAATGACAACCACTGAATTACAGGCTCCAGAGTGACTTGGGACAGGCAGTCAACATTTGATGATCAGTGTTATATAACAATGCATCTGTATCTAAATAAACTTTAATTTTTTTTTTCATGTTTTAGGTCCAAGCACACAAACTTCAGGAACAAACGGTAAGAAATTTTTATTTTGGAGACATATCATATCTGTCAATATTAGCCTTGATAAACTCCATCTTGTTTTCAGAACTATAGATAATCTCTCAATATATATGTATGTTACAAGATTTATTGTAGTAATGATTATTATTGTCATTATCATTATGTTCATTATTATTATATTTATGATGCTGTTATTTTTATACGACGGCAAAAAAATTTTTGTGGTCGTATATTGGTATGACGTTGGCGTCGTCGTCGTCCGGCGTCGTCGTCGTCCGGCGTCGTCGTCCGAAGACGCATTAGTTTTCTCACTCTAACTTTAGTTTAAGTGAATGGATCTCTATGAAATTTTACCATAAGGTTCAATACCACAAAAGGAAGGTGGGGATTGATTTTGGGGGTTATGGTACCAACAGTTAAGGAATTAGGGGCCAAAAAGGGGCCAAAAATAAGCATTTTCTAGTTTCCAGACAATAACTGTGGAACGGTGTATGGATCTCTCTGAAATTATACTACAAGTTTCCATACCACAAAGGGATGGTTAGGATTTGCTTTGGGGGGTTATTGCTCAAACCGTTTAAGAATTTGGGGCAAAAAAGGGGGGAAAACAAGGTTGTCCTCATTAATGGACAAATACTTTAGTACAAAACATAATTTAAAACACAAAGCAGTGTAAGGGAGATAAATCAAATACATCATTGAAATTATCCCCCTTACACTGCTTTTAAATTATGTATAAAGTAATGGTTAATGAACAATTAAGATAATTTAAAACAGTGTAAGGGAGGTAATCCAAATACAACGTTTTGGTTACTTCCCTTACACTGCTTTTAAATTATGTTTAAAGAAATGCATATTTATAAAGGAAGACCAGTATGGCACATTAGATTTGTAAAATCTTTGACCACATTTATTTATTTGTTATGTCAAATCTAACCGTGTATTTAGATTTTTAATTTTGGGTCCAGTTTTCAAATTGGTCTACATTAAGGTCCAAAGGGTCCAAAATTAAACTTTGTTTGATTTTAACAAAAATTGAATATATGGGGTTCTTTGATATGCTGAATCTAAACATGTATTTAGATTTTTGATTTTTGGCCCAGTTTTCAAGTTGGTCCAAATTGGGGTCCAAAATTAAACTTTGTTTGATTTCAACAAAAATTGAGTTATTTGGGTTCTTTGATATGCCAAATCTAACCGTGTAATTAGATTTTTAATTTTGGGTCCCGTTTTTTAGATTGGTCTACATTAAGGTCCAAAATAAAACTTTGTTTGATTTCAACAAAAATTGAATATATGGGGTTCTTTGATATGCTGAATCTTACCATGTATTTAGATTTTTTATTTGTGGGCCTGCTATCAAATTGGTTCATATTGTGGTCAAAAGGGTCCAAAATTAAACTTTGTTTGATTTCATCAAAAATTGAATTATTGGGGTTCTTTGATATGCCAAATCTAACCGTGTTTTTAGATTTTTAATTTTGGGTCCCATTTTTTAAATTGGTCTACATTAAGGTCCAAAGGGTCCAAAATTAAACTTAGTTTGATTTTAACAAAAATTGAATTCTTGGGGTACTTTGATATGCTGAATCTAAACATGTGTTTAGATTTTTGATTATGGGACCAGTTTTTAAGTTTGTCCAAGTTGGGGTCCAAAATTAAACTTTGTTTGATTTCAACAAAAATTGAATATATGGGGTTCTTTGATATGCTGAATCTAACCATGTATTTTGATTTTGGACATTGGACCATAATATGTAAATTAAAAAAATTGAAGTTCTTAGACCACATTCTTTCTGTGTCAGAAACCTATGCTGTGTCAAATATTTAATCACAATCCAAATTCAGAGCTGTATCAAGCTTGAATGTTGTGTCCATACTTGCCCCAACTGTTCAGGGTTCGACCTCTGCGGTCGTATCAAGCTGCGCCCAGCGAAGTATTTTATTGTATTTTGGAAAAGATCAGAAAACAAATTAAAGTGATAACTTCTAAATGAAATAATAAATAGGTAGGTTTGGAACACTTTTATAATTGAAATTTTTAAATTTCAACATTAGAGTAGAATGCATTGAGTGTGTAGATAAAGGTAGAATATTAGGTTGGATATAGGAAGATGTGGTATGAGTGCCAATGAGACAACTCTCCATCCAAGTAACAATTTATAAAAGTAAACAATTATAGGTCAAGGTACAGCTTGCTTGTTAGCTAAACCGTGAAGTCATTATTAGGTTAGGTATACTAGTCCTACAGACATATAGATTGGTTATCTGTCAGACTAGTCTACTCTTAAAGGAGGGTAGTTTACCTCACCTAATAATGACTTCACGGTTCAGCTTGCAAGCAAGTTAACCAAAGATATTACCTTTACCTACACACTCAATGCATTCTGCTGTAAAATAGAGTTCAATGATGCAGCCAGATTCTATCTGCGAGTGTATTCTTCATCATTGCATCATCATCAAAATCTAAAAGAATTTTGATACCTAGCCTGATATGGTAAAATAAGGCAGTGATTGCTTTAAAAAAAATATTTTTAATTACTATAGTCAAAAATGACAGATCACTGGACTCTCATGAAAATATCTATTGAGAAAACCTACCATGTATACATTTTTGCATTTTTTTTTCTAAAGGAAAATAATTCACAACATCAAAAATAACATTTTTTAACGATATTGATAAAAGTTACAAGTTAAGTGGATTTCTCTTTGAAATTTGCAAAATACAGGATAGATGAATGAAAGACACTTGACACTTTTGAAATATAATTGAATTTCCATGCAGTCTGCTTACAAAATTTGATGTATCAGTTATCATGTGTTTCAGATCGTTGTGTATACAAAGGAACATCATATAAACAGGGACAAGTTTGGTCCCCAAAATGTGACGAGAGATGTTCCTGTGAAAATGCCAGATATGGTTATTATAGATGTGTCAACACGTAAGTTTGTAAAACATGATAATTTTCAAAAATTTCAAGTATATGTGTAAATATTGCTGATAAAAAAATTTGGGATTGTGAAATATGAAACCCACACTTATAAAATTACCAAATGCAACTTATCACAATTCCCAAATTTTTACTTGAGAGGAATAACATGACACATGCCACTAGTTGGGCAGGAACTGCTTACCCTTTTGGTGCACCTGCTGAGTTCATTATGTGTTATTGCAGGGGTTTGTGTTGTTGAATCTTAAGTTTTCTCTGTCGTTCTCTGTGGACTGTTGTTTATCTGTTTGTCTTATTTCTTTAGGCCATGTTTACGTTTGTTAAAAAAAACATCTAGAGATCAACTTATTGTATTCAACAGTAGACAGATGTCTATACAATAATGTATATCAGAGGAAGGAATTTATTTTTATATCATATGTTGATAATTTTAAAAATCCTCATGAAGGTCCTGTAGAACTATAAAGAGCCTGTCCATGAGGAAACCATGCAAAACAGTCAGGAAGCCGGATTAGCTAATCTTCATAAAATCTTGTTTATAGTTTAACCTTAGTCCTAATACCACTTCTATTGTAAATACATATGCCTGTTTTTATTCTATTTATATATCTTGGTGGTAGGGAGTGCCACTTCAATTCCTTCAACTTTCATGTGAAAATCAATAGAAAATACAAAAAATAATCATTTCAATAAATTTTACCATTTTTCCATTTCTTTAGGTGTCCCACATACACAAATTTACCATCAGGATGTAATCGTATAACACCAAACGGTGCATGTTGTCAAAAGATACAGTGTACAAATGGAGTGTTTCTGACGTCTGCTACAAACAGCTTTTCTCTTGGAGGTGGAGGTGGAATTCAAATCATCAATCAAAATCCAAATTTGTTCCCCATACCCACAATACCTGGACAGCAACAAGGAGGTTCAGGAACAGGAATTATGCCACCAACAATTGGTAAACTTTACATCAGTGATACAATAATAAAACTACAGTATTACACTTCTGATTCATAGAATAATGGAATATAATGATTGTTTTGAGTTTTGGCGAACATTTCACAGACACTTCCACTTTAGTATCTAATGGCATTGTGCATCTCTTTTTTAACCTGTATGTTTTTTGGGTTTCCCGTAGCAAACATCGATGTTCCTAAGTTGTAAAAGAGAGGCAAAAGATACTAAAGATACTATACTTTGAAAACAAACTGACAACATAATGGCAAAAAACTAAAAACAAACAAGATACAAACAACAGTTTACAAAACACAACATAGAAAACTAAAGACCAAACAATATGAATGAAAAAAGGGTGATCATCTATTATCAGCAACTTCTCTTAAAATAGATAACCTTATTTCATTGAAACTTTCTTGTATCATGCCATTTTGCATCATCTTATCTATATTTATTGATCCAAATAATTATGAGGGTTTTACTTGGCAAATATGGACAATGCCATATCTTTACAATTTTTTTGGATATATTGTACACATTTATTATTTATTTTACAGCAGGATGTCTTTATGATGGACAATGCCATATCTATACAATTTTTATATGACCGCAAAAAAATTTTTGTGGTCGTATATTGGTATGACGTTGGCGTCGTCGTCGTCGTCGTCCGAAGACACATTAGTTTTCGCACTCTAACTTTAGTTTAAGTGAATGGATCTCAATGAAATTTTACCATAAGGTTCAATACCACAAAAGGAAGGTGGGGATTGATTTTGGGGGTTATGGTACCCACAGTTAAGGAATTAATGGCCAAAAAGGGGCCAAAAATAAGCATTTTTGTAACTTACAGACATAACTTGTGTGTAAGTGTATGGATCTCTCTGACATTGTACCACAAGGTTCCATATCACAAAGGGAATGCTGGGATTGATTTTGGGGGTAATTGCCTCCAAATTTTAGGAATTAGGGGCCAAAAAGGGGCAAATAAACAAGCATTTTTCTAGTTTCGTGACAATAACTTGTGTGTAACTGTATGGATCTCTCTGACATTGTATCACAAGGTTCCATATCACAAAGGGAATGCTGGGATTGATTTTGGGGGTAATTGCCTCAAAATTTTAGGAATTAGGGGCCAAAAAGGGGCAAAAAACAAGCATTTTTCTAGTTTAATGACAACAACTTGTGTGTAAGTGTATGGATCTTTATGAAATTGTACTACAAGGTTCCATATCACAAAGGGAAAGCTGGAATTGAGTTTGGGGGTAATTGCCCAAAAAGTGTAGGAATAAGGGGCCAAAAAGGGGCCAAAAATAAGTATTTTAGTTTCCAGACAATAACTTGTGTTCAAATGTATGGATCTCTCTGAAATTGTACTGCAAGGTACCATACCACAAAAGGAAGGCTGGGATTGATTTTGGGGGTAATTCCCTCAAAATTTTAGTAATTAGGGGCCATAAAAGGGCAAAAAAACAAGCATTTTTCTAGTTTCAGGACAATAACTTGTGTGTAAGTGTATGGATCTTTATGAAATTGTACTGCAAGGTTTCATATCACAAAGGGAAAGCTGGGTTTGAGTTTGGGGGTTATTGCCCTAAACGTTTAGGAATTTGGGGCCAAAAAGGGGCCAAAAAACAAGCATTTTTCTAGTTTCCAGACAATAACTTGTGTTCAAGTGTATGGATACTTCTGAAATTGTACTGCAAGGTACCATACCACAAAGGGAAAGCTGGGATTAAGTTTGGGGGTGATGAATCATAAGGGGTTTAAAAAATTGGGGAGATTTTTTTTCCTTTTTTTTCTTTAAAATTTTCCATTTTAAATTGGTTATTTCTGATTTATATATAAAAGCAAATAATAATGATATGGTTTGAATAGGTAAATTAAAAAATTTTAAGTTCTTAGACCACTTTCATTCTGTGTGAGAAACCTATGCTGTGTCAAATATTTAATTACAATCCAAATTCAGTGCTGTATCAAGCTTGAATGTTGTGTCCATACTTGCCCCAACTGTTCAGGGTTCGACCTCTGCGGTCGTATCAAGCTGCGCCCTAGCGGAGCATTTTATTTTGGATATATTGTACACATTTATTATTTATTTTACAGCGGGATGTCTTTATGATGGACAAGTCTATTCACAAAATCAGGCATGGATGGTTGGATGTTCCAAATACTGTGTTTGTGTAGATGCTTCCAAAGGCCAATTGTCATGCAGGGAAAGGCAAGTCTTTTCTGTTAAGAGTAAATGTAAATCATGAAGAAATGGGTATGTGAATTTTTTAAGATATAATATAGATAGCTATTATTTCTTGAAAGATTTAGACCTATTTATAATAGTTTGTTGTTAATCTCAAATTTAGTTTTAAAAAAAAACTATTGAACATCACTTTTGAATTATATTGAATCATGCATCTTTCTATAAACATCCCAACCATACTCTAAAGAGGATGACTACATTTGAAAATGTCTATTTCTTCAGTCAATAATCAAATAATGAGGTCTAGAAATATTTTTTTTACACAAGAATATGCAAAATGTCAGAAAAATTTTGGGATAATTGTTATTAATGGTGATGAAACAAAAAAATATAGTGTTAACAACACAAATGTTAAATTTCAGATGTCCAAAATACACAAACATGTCACCAACCTGTGTAATGAGCACCGACCTAAATGATCCTTGCTGTACTGCTCCAAAATGTACCTACGATGCAAATCTTGGTAAAGTACCTCAACCATTACCAACGTTTGGAAAGTCTTCACTGACATACTCAGTTGTCTCCCCTAAGACTGGAGCAACCCAAAACATGGGATATACTAATGCACATATTCCCTTGATAAACACAGTTCCCACACCTCAACCGCCCACTGTTGATCCTGGAAAATTGTCTGCTGGAGGTTAGTTTAGCACTTTATATAATGTACTGTGGATTCATTTATTGTTGTGAAAACCAATTTTTGTGGATTGGGAATTTTCTTTTATCACAGATATTTAATTAGTGGATATGCCATTTAAGTCTGCATACAAATCTTTTCGCTTATTTGAACTACGTTGAACATTTAAATTTGTGGTTAATTTATACCAACAAAATCCTCAAACATTAGTATCCCACGAATAACATGAATCCACAGTCTTCAAACAAAGTACATATTTTGTATTCTCATATGTCTCATAATTGTTGGTAAGCGGTAAGCCATTTTAATCATATTACAGTTGAACTAAGACTGTGTAATTTACTAAGACTGTGTAATTTCTGCATAATATTTAAGTTTGCTTGAATTTTAGTTGAACCATGAATTCTTGACATATCATTATGTTTTTAATATTTATTTACAAAAATCTCCATCCATTGATGATCAGGTGAGTTTCCCCTGAAACTCATTTTGCATTTATTTCCTATCTTATAAGATCATGTTGAATCAGTTTTTATGTAAAAAAATATAATATTCAACCTCTTTCACAGGAAACACCTGCCGTATATTACATGTTGGAAATCAGATATACAAAATTGCAGGAAATCATATTCCTTTTTATGATGTTTCATGGAAAATTAATACCACAAAAAACACGAAAAACAAGAAAAAACGGAATGAGTTTCTGTGCAAATGAACTTAAATTGAAAGTTTGGATTCATTTTTATATTGATTATTTTTATTATTGGTTTTGTTATTGTTATTGAAGACTTTGTCCTCATATAAGCTGTAATAAATATACATGTATATATAAATATAGAAACTAATTTTTATCTTGAGTTATGTCCCTTTATAATGTTATATGCAAGCAGGGGCATCATTTGTGTCCATTTACTTTAGTCAATTTATATTTACTTACCTGTTCCACTGATTAACCATCTGTAATTACAGGCTTCTATTAAACTTTATACATTTCTTGTACATTTTATTTAATTCAAGAAAGTAAATGTAATTTCTCAACTTTAATTTTGTGATACATTTCAGGATTCTGTGATTATAATGGTAAACGTTACAACGTAGGAGAGACTTGGGAGGTTGGCTGTCAGTATAACTGTATATGTGATGACGGTATAACAGGTCATTACAAATGTGTAGAAAAGTATGTACCCTGACATTTTCAATATTCATATGGAATGTTTTGTTCTTTCTGTTAGAATACACGGTTTTGCTTTTGATTTTAAATTTACATCAAGTTGTCAAATGTTGACATTTATTTATACCCCCTCTTCAAAAATGAAAGTGGTATATTGATTTACGTCTGATCGTCCATTCTTCAATTCTTCTTTTTGAAGGTTGGTACTACCTTTCTCGTAAACTACAAATCAGATCTACCTGAAATTTGATATCAAGCTTTATGTGAGCATTCTATAATGTTTGATGCATTTTCAGATTCAATACTTATCCACTCCGGTTTACCAAATACTTATATGTTCTTACACATAACAACATATGTATAAAATTTGGTCTTATTTTTGGATAAAGATTGCATGAAATGCAATCAAAACCCTATGATCCTGACTTAATATCTAAATCTTCCAAACTTTGTCACTACTTTTGAGATACACAAAATATAGTGCATTGGTCATAATATTCTAAACATCCTATCCATGAACATTTCAAGAAATTTATCAATGAAATATATACTCAGATATTCAAGTTATAAAAGGATGTTATACTTTGTCAAGAAAATTACACAACTTTTCCAAGGTGCAGGAATCTAATATCTGTTCTAAAAATATCAATGATGTTATTGTTTAAGTAATCTTTAAAATTGGAGTTATCTTCCTTTGTCCATAATTGTAGTTGTATCAACTACAACCAATGCTTTATACAATGCAATGCTTAATTTTACTTTCCACTCATAAATTAAAGCAATCTTTACCCTTTAGTGCCCACAGGCACTTAGATTCTCAGGAACTGAAAATAAGAGATACCTTTAATATATATTTGATAACAAGCTTTATGTATAAAGCATGCTTTACTGTGAGATGCTTTTCTAGATGCGTACCTCATTCATTTCTTATTAACTGAATACTTATACATTCTTACACATAATGGACATGTATCAAATATTGGTCACATTTTCTCAAAGAACAACAAATCAAGGCTATCTAAAATATGAAATCAAACTTCATGTAAGCTTGCTTTACTGGGGGTTGAGTTTTAACATCTTTCACTTATCAACTTCCTGTTTGATGAAAACTTATAACAGGGGTATCATTTGTGAGTAATTGCTCACAGTTAAATTTGTTTTTCTTTGTCTTGATGTTATACAGCTACATATTTATCATATGAAAATGAATTTAAGTTATTATTTTATCCTGAAACATATCAGAGACACCATTATTAGGTTGCCTGAGTGGAAAGGGGTATGATATTCCTCATCATGTTGAATCATTTATCTATCACACTTTATAATTTAGTGAGATAAATCGCTGTAAATGTCACATCGCTCTTTTTATTTTTTTTAGGTGTGTCCACTATACAAATTTGCCACCAAAATGCTATCTTCTTCAAGATCCATTAAATCCATGTTGTAAAAAACCTGAATGTCCAGTTGATCCACAATATGAAATTATCACAGGAGTAAGGACAACACCATCATCCAAACAGGGTAAGAATTTTGGGATTAAGATTATATTCATGCAATCAAAAACCATATGTGGCTAGCTTGATAGTTATCTAGTTATCTATATTCCAGACTTTATTACTACGTTTGAGATAAACAAAAACATAGTGCATGGAGCACAACATTCTATACATAAACATTTCAATAAGTTTATTAGACATAGACATAATTTGTATGATGAATCTAATTATCAATGATGTCATATCTAAATTTGGAGTTATCTATCATTTCAAAATAAGGAGATGTTGTATGATTGCCAATGGGACTACTATCAACCAAAGTTCAGATGAAGTGTATGGAAGCAATTATAGGCAACCGTACGGCCTTCAACAATGAGAAAAAACATAAATTGCTAATAACTGTAGTTGAACCAAATACAAGTATGGATAAATAGTATTGGCCTTTCAAAGCTTTTCAATGCAATGTTTAATTTTTAGTTCCAACTGCAAAATGAATACAATTTTTACCCTGCAGTGCCTGCAAGCACTTTGATTACATTAATTGATGTCATCTTATATCCAATTATATCATCTTTTGATTGAGTCTTAGTTTTATGTATTACCCATTCAATTTTGATAGAACTGTAGTGTAAAGTTTGATATGTAATTCATTTATTTTCGTTGATTCCAATTTTTGTGAATTGAACAAAAATTGTATTTTCGTGGATATTTGAATTCCTGGTTTTGTGGAAGTCTGCATACAAGCCTATAGAATATTTGCACTTAGTTGAACCTTCAAATTCGTGGTTTACCTATACCCACAAAATCCTGGAAAACTTTTATCCCATGAATAAGAATGAATTCACAGTACTCCAAAGTATTAAAATACATACGAGGAACAGCATATGTAAAATGGTATCATTCCTTGACCTGCTCTTAGATGTCATCAAGGGATGGTTGATTGATTGATTGTTGGTGTTTGACACATGTTAGGACTATTTGCTATCTTTAGTGGAGGAAGCCGGATTGCCTGGAGAGAACCACTGACCTTCAGAAAAACTAACAATCCTATTCATTTAAGATAAGAATTGAATGCACCTGCCATGTGCGAGGTTGGAAATAACAATTCAGTGTTGACAAGCTAGTGATTGCTGTAGATGAACTACTTAGACCACTTGGCCACAGAGGCCCCTGGCTGGTATTGAAGTCTCAGTGTGATAAATGATAAGGCCTCTATAGAAAAAAAATCTCATAATCTGTAAAAGTGAAAATGTGATATTGACTCGCACCATGTTATTATTTTTACTGCTATATTATTTATGCCTCAGATGTTAATTCTATGTAATTTATTTCTCTATTATTCTCAAAATCTTTACTTTGGATAAAATATACAAGAATTGTATCTGTTGCATAAACTTATGTTGAAAAGTGTGAAACTTGAGTCATGTGTAAAATCTATGAGAATTAGATTACAACCTCATTATAACATTTATTTTTCTGTAGGAGTATGTACTTACAAAGAACAATACTACCAACAAGGACAAACTTGGTATGATGGTTGTAGTTACAGATGTACCTGTGAAGATGCTGAGAACGGCATTTACAGATGTCTAAGTCGGTATGCATCCTAACATTTTGCATTTTCACAAATGATGTAAAAAGATTTTTAGGGCTTGAATGGTGTATTACTCAGGGATCATTATTGAGTAATTTCCAAGGGTTGAGCTTAAAAAATAAATACAGTTTATGAAAAAATATTTATAGAATTTTCACATTTTGCAATATATGTGTCTTCAAAGTGTATGTAACTTATTGTATAACAAAAAAAATAGAAGTTAATTATAATCTAAAAAATTATAGTGATTACGAAATTATTTTCCAAACTTATCTCAAATAATCTAAAAATTGATGGTTAATACTATGAACAAAAAGAGTTGTGCTAAAAATTCAAGGGATATCTGTTACCTATTCTATTTAGATGTATTTACACTTGTATGCAAATTTGTCTGCCATTACTGAAAATCCTGCACATTCCCATAAAATTTGCATCACAATTTAAAAAATTTGACTTCATAAAAATTTTAAAGTGATAATTGCATGAATGTAAGTAAATGTACAATTTGCTTTAAGCGATTGTATAAGTTTATAGTAAAATTGATTTTTTTGTAAAATGAAATGTGTGTAGGGAAATTGTTCTTTTAATCTTTGAAATGAACTTTGGTAAGCTGTTTCCATGTTTTTATATGCAATCAGCTTAAATGAAAACTGTTTCCATGTTCTAATATTCTATATGCATCTAAATATATATCATATAACTATTTAATAGATGTCCAGAGTATCCATTTAGTTCTGATTCGAAATGTAATCTGATCGCCGATCCTCGTGACCCAACATGCTGTCAAATGAGAGTCTGTTTAAATGAGACTTCAGGAACGCAGTCACCAAATCCAACTCCTGCTATAGTACCACCTGCAAAATATCAGGGAATAGAGACTGGTATCAATGGTAAATAATCCTGTTATACTAATTCACTGCTTCAGAACCTATGGACTATGGGTTGATTTCATTGGTTGAACACCAAAATGAAAATGCCATGGTTGATTTCATTGGTTGAACACCAAAATGAAAATGTCATGGTTGATTTCATTGGTTGAACACCAAAATGAAAATGCCATGGTTGATTTCATTGGTTGAACACCAAAATGAAAATGTCACATCATTCAATGGTTGCATGTTTATTGTTTAGAACATTTTTAACCAATCACCTTGTTTTGGTGTTAACTTTTAAAAATATTTCTCATAATGCTTTAGATTCTGAAAGGTGTGCTTTGCCCTAGAATAACATTGGAGAATAATTTTATTACTGAAAAAAAATGTATAAGAAAAGGGTGTTGGGGATTGAAAGGTCCTAGAAATTTAGCATTAAGGTGGTACCAAACACCTTGACTAAAATTAATTTGGCTCGTTTAATTTTCATAAAATTTTGACAAAATATTTACTTTGAATCTTTGACAAAAATATAAAAATTTCAAAATACTTGAACAACACCCTTTATCGGAAAAATTTCATTTGATATACAGCATTTTGACAAACACTAATTTTAATCATTGAGAAGCTTAATATTTCCTTAACAATAGAACGTGATTAAAATGTTCAGTTGATTTTTACAGAGTTATCTCCCTGTAGTGTTATGTACCACCTTAACCGGGTGATTCTATTACAATAAAGGCATACATAAAGTAAGACATGAATGGAAAAAATAAGTTACAAGGAACCTTTTGTGAATTGTTTATACAACAACTAATGTGAGAATCATTTTCTGATATTGCAAAAAAATGTTATGGAAATGACCAATTGTTGTATAAAGCAATGCTTCTGAATTAAATTGCATTTTCACATTAAATAAACATTACAATGATTTAATCGAATCAACAGTACATTCCATCTGAAGAAAAGGGGATATTGGGGATTGTTATGATAATTTTACTTGAAAACAATATTAATATGTTTGTAGGTAAAAGTAATGTATGTATATACAAAGGTCAGGCATACAAACAAGGGGCTATCTGGGAAGATGGTTGTGATTATACATGTACATGTGAAGATGAATTAAAGGGAGTGTACTCTTGTACAGACAGGTAACAATCTCCTTATAGTTATAAAACTCCAAATGTGTCCAACAATCTATGAGAAATCGTATTTTATGAAAATTTCAGCTCTAACATACAGACTAGATCAAACAGTTTTACCATACCTTCTGATTTTCTATGGAGTCATAAAAAATAAGCATTTTGATAGCACAGAACTCTTCTTTGTAGTATGTTTATTTTGATGTCGTTGTGAAAACAAATAGTGTCAGCACCAGAATAGATGACACTACTACAAAAGAGCGTTGTTTCAAAATTTGATTATCTGAAGAAAAAACCCAGCAATTTCTAAAAATAATTGTAGCCATATAATAAATAGTTACTTTTCATAAAAATTTCTATCAAATGGAAACAAAAATACTGTATTAATATATCTTTGATTGTTATTCATTTAAAAATAATTCTCTGTATTTTGTTGGATGATTTTGTCTTCTGTTTCTATCAGAACTCTTGAAAATTTGTATTTTATGAGGTATATTTAAACCAGATATGTCTGAACCATTTATTCTTGGAAGTGGTCCATTCTATTTGGATATTTTATGAAGGGTTACTTAGGTAAAACAAATTGGTCATACAAAACACATTTTAATCTGACCTCACTTCACCTGAAGCCTGCAGTTTCACAATGAGCAGTGATTTTCACATCTAACAATTGTTAAAAAAAGATGTTGATAAAATTTGAATTGAACTGACCATGGACAAAATGGTTAATACATCACTAATTTCTACTGTAAATATGTGGATTCCTATTTCTACAAAGTCTACAAAAATCCACAGTGTATTGAAAAGCTGTTGTGACTTAAGCTTTTTTTACTTGTTTCCTTACCGTTTTGAACTTTGTGAGGGAGAAACAAAGTTTTATTATGCTAATTTATCCTTTATTTATCGTTAGGTGTCCAGTTTACATCAATCTACAACCTGGTTGTGAGATGGTCAGAGACTTCAGTAATCCATGTTGTAAGAAACCCCAGTGTACAGTTACTGGACCCCCACCTACACGTATCTACTATAATGTAACAAATCTTCCACCAACACTGGCACCTCAATTACGTAAGTTGATATTCAAATGAGTTTTTTCAAATCTAGAGCACAAATTCAAAAGATGACAATGATTTTATATTGATCACAAAGTTGTTCTCTATACTCACCATCAATATTAAATAATTGTAGACAAGACATTATATAAATCAAAGTTAACCCTTCCAACTTCTACTGTAAAGTTCATAAAGTTAGAAATATTCGTGAGAGGGTTTAATTTTCTCTCATTTTGCAATCAAGATAAAAATCATGAAAATATCCCATGTGCACAAATTCGATGTATAAGGCAATTGAGAAATATGAACTTGAAAAAATGCAAAAAAAAATATGTCTGTAACAGGTATGGCATTACAAAATGTGGAATTTAAATCCCACAAAAAATTAATACACTTTACATTTTGACTGTGGATTCATTTATTTTCGTGGGTACCAATTTTCATTTTCTTGGAATGAGAAAAAAAAATAAATTTCATGGATATTTGATTTCGTGATTTTGCAAAAGTTAGCATACATGCTATATAGAAAATATATACTTCATTGAATATTTGAACTCGTGGTTCAACTTTACCAACAAATTCAATGAAAATTGGTATCCCTCAAATAATAATTAATCAACAGTATCTCAAACATCTCGTATTTGAATTACTTCTTGCATGTATGAGATTATTTGAGAATTCTCATAAAAAACATTTAACTCTTGCAAGTTTTCTTTATCAATTAAATTCGAATGATTTTTTTATCTTGAACATTGCAATACTCTTGTATTATCTTATTTCTTCTAACCCATCAAATCAAGTTGCAAGAACTATTGTTAAAAACGATAGATGATGAAATCAAAAGTGTTTCAATTGAAAAAAACATAAATACAATTTTAGGATTAGAACTTTTTATGAAGTATATTGTGAAAGATGCTTCAATGAATTTTGTTTTGAATATAGACTTTTGTGACTGGATAAAGTTGAAGATAAAAATTTTTTGTTCATTGATGTAAAAGTTTATTTTATTAATAAATAAATAATTTTTTTTTTCTTACAGAGTTTTGTGTATACAAGGGAGTACGCTACTTACAAGGCCAGGAATGGGACGATGGATGTAGTTTCAAATGTAGATGTGATGACTCAAGCAGAGGAATATACACTTGTAATCAAAGGTGTGTTAGAGAATCATTTAGGAAATGAATGCTTCTTTTTGTAATTTTATTGGGGTGTAAAGTGTTGTCCGAAGCACATTTTGTATGAAGCGCGGAAGCGCTTCATTCTAAAAATGTGTGCAAGATCAACACTTTTACAGCCCACTTAAATTACAAAAAGAATCATTCATTTCTTGTAATTATATTTTTATGCTTATAAGACCATGAAAAAAAAGTTTTATCAAGTTTTTCTTTTATTTACCTGTGCACTTTTTTGTGGAAGCATGTGTCATCATGAATGTAACATTTTGATTTGATAAGGTTAATTTTTGAATGACATGTGATTGTTGTTGGCTAATCAAACTAATGAATTCTCTTGAAAAATACATGTAATGTAATTATTTAAACATGAAAGCAACTGTGAATTAGCCTTAAAATTATTTGTAAGAAGTGCATTAGTGTCTATTTTGTTTGTTACTGTAATCTCATCTGGCTGATGAGAAAGGGAGAAAGAGAATTATGAATTTTTTGTAAAGGAACAACTGCTACAGGTACCGGAAGGAAAGTGTGGTTGCTGCATGATATCACAAAAAAACTAGACTTAAAAAAAATTCCAAAAGTTGGTTTAAGCAAGTTGTTACTAAAATTTAGGAAGATAAGAAGTTTGAAAGCATAATTTTTCTTAACCATACACAGATTCTGTCTGACCAATGCAGTGTCTTTGGAGTCTTTATGACATAAGTTTTGACCTGTATTTTTCAGTTTGTATAAATAAAAGTCCTATTATTTTTTACATCATCTGATTAATTATTTTGTATTGGGATAGAAGAGCCTTATAAATTTTAAATGATATCAATATTTCAGAGAACAGAAATAGCTGTCCTGGTTTATAAATGTATTATTGAATCTGAATTGTCAGTTGTTAGAATTGAAGTATTTTGATGCACTTTTTATTTGATATTGAGGGATGAAGAAAGAGCTTAAAGCAAAGGGAGAAAGGAATTATTGAATACTTTCAACCCCTGAGATATTATTGTATATATGTGATAATGTTTTGTTAGATGTGCTGCAATTGAAGCAAATATTCAACCTGGATGTACCCTGAAAACAGATCCTAGAGATGCTTGTTGTCTGGCCCAGGTCTGTACAGAAGTTACTCCAACACCAGCTCCAGGATCAACCAATGGACCAACACAGGTGCCAACACTGAAGCCAAATCTGTTCACTGGACAGGTCTATATACCAACCCCATCACGTATACCTGGACAACCAATACCAACTCCTGCTAAACTAGGTAATGTTTTTAGTATTAAGAGTTTGATACTAGCTTACATTGACCCCTTTAGCTTGTCTTTTTGTCTGTTATCCATTTGTCATGAATAATTAATTATAAAATCTCATTTGAAATCACTGGTTCAGTTAAGAAGTACAAATTTCAGTTTTTAGTTTTGTTTTTAATGTTTTTAATGTTTTTTTTCTTCATTGAATGTTCTAGTATCTATAAACTTCACACAAAAGCAGGGGCCTCTGTGGCCAAGTGGTCCAAGTAGTTCATTTATAGCGATCACTAACCAGTGAACAAAGAGGTTGTGAGATTAAACCCCTATCTTTGCAGGTGCGTTTGACTCCCATCTTAATTGACAAGGAATTCCAGTTTTGATGCTGAAGGTTGGTGGTTCTCTTCAGGTTCTCCTGTTCCTCCACCAATAAAAACTGGCCACCACGATATTTCAAGCATGCTGAAAGTGGTCTTAAGCACCAACAATCAATCAATCAATCAAACAAAAACAGTTTTTTTCTTGAGCTTTTAGTTAACAGGCTGATTTTGCAAAAGAAAAAGAATGTACATCTTTAGTGAAAATTTATAATTGACGAAAAGGCAGACGGCAAAAATTGTGAAGTAGAATATGATAAAGCTACATGTAGCTTTGTAACTGGCTTTGTAGTAAAAAGTAAAATCACAAAAATACTGAACTCTGAGGGAAATTCAAAAAAGTAAAACACTGCAAATTTACACTCTCCACATGTTGAGATTCATGAATTTATTTGATGTAATTGATATATAGTAAAGACAAAATTCAATTTATATTGATGGCATAATTATATTGAATATTTTGTAGGTGTCTGCATATACAAAGGTCGTCAGTATTCTCAAGGTCAAAAATTTGATGATGGATGTGACTTTGATTGTGTTTGTTTCAATGCAAATGAAGGAAAATACAGATGTTCTCCAAAGTAAGATTGTTAATTATTCATCTAGAAATTAGAGAAATTAAGAAAGTATTCTTTTGGTGAATCATTAATGTTACAATTATATCCTTTTTTCTTTTTTATGGTTTGTTTTATTGCACCATTACACGTGAGGGTCAAGTGTGATTTCCTTTCATAACCATGTCAGAGATGTTCTGATAGGAAGTCCAGTGTAACTGTAGAATATTTTACAAAAATATTTACTTGTTTTATTTCAATTTTCATCAATTTAGAATTCTATAAAGATTTGACTACATTTACCAAAAAAGCTAAGATAAAAGCCTTATGATGAATCTTTAGATTGCACAAATTATTAATTAGAAGTAATGTAAATGTATGAGTGTGTGTGTGCATGTGTTTTCGAGGGAAGTGAAAAGGAGCGAGAAAGATCAATACATTTTTATGATGTCTTGATATTTATTTCTCAGGCCATAATCTTGTCGGCGAAATGACGATTTAAGAATTTTGAAAATCGCTAAATCTCGATGGCCTACTGACTTCATAGCGAAGTCAAATCACTATCAAAATCGGTAAAAGGGAGACAACTTGTGATTGACAAGTCTCACAGGTAAAAAAAATGGTGGCTGACAAGGAAAATCGAGATTTTCGAAATGACCCAGGACTAATACTGTAAACGATCAAATTAAATAAATACAACAGCGACTTTGAACATCCTCGGATATAACTTTAAAACTGTTCAAACGGAAAACTGACCGTCTGTTTAAGTTATCGTTTTACGATGATTTTCATCTGAGGATGTTGCGTAATCACTCAGCTGATTTGTTTTATTTTTATTATCTACACGAGTCGATCAATTTTACTATTTGGTAGGTAAAGGATGGGAATTAACGGTAGATTTATTATATTCATTGAATAAAAATTGAAATATAAAAGGTAGAAAGACAGCTGATGGATAATGTGATTGCAAACGTACGACACTCGACCAGATTGTGATCAGCAGTGGATTTTTTCTCATGACCACTTCGTTGATATGGATGATATTTTTAAAAAATGATAGAAAGTAGCTCTTTATCGGATAATTAACTTGATATTGAAAGATATTTTCATTTATAGACTTACAATCTTTAACGATAATCTCAATTTACTACAACTAACATAAATGTCCTGGTTATTCAATAATGTTTTACAAAACAATGACAAGTGGTGATATAAATTAAATTCTCAGTCATGTGAAATTCGTCATATTTTTCTGGAGTTTTAAAAATAAATTGAGGCAGATGTACATGAATTTAATGCATCATAATCTTGATAATATTACTAGGCTACTCCCTCATGTCCCAATCAACAAATTTTATTTAGAACACATTATGGTATCAATAAATAAATAACAACTATATATTGTCTAAACCTTTTTACTTAGAACTTTCTATATATACATTGTGTACAATAACATATGTAAAAACTGCAAGTACATCTTTTATTGAATATAAAACAATTTCCTTAGTGATAAGCTTGAAAACACGATGCAATCGAAATTGTAATGGAATCTCACTTCTCCAAGAAGTTTACCACTTCTCCCTTCTCTCTCATGGAAGGATAAGTCACTTCTCCCTCTTCAAAATCCTAGATTAGGCCCTGATTTCTTATTATTATATAGGGGGCCTTGGTAAACAAGTGGTCTAAGTAGATCAACAATTGTATTACTAGCCTATCAAAACTGAGATTGTGGGCTTGACTCCAATCTTAATTCACAAGGACTGTCAGTTTTCTTGCCGAAGGTTGTGGTTCTTTCTGACACTCTAGGTTCCTCCACCAATAAAAACTGACTGCCATGAAATAGCCAATTGTGCTAAAAGTGGTGTAAAACACCAATCAATCAATCAGTATTATTATGTAATCTTGATTTCCAATTTGCATCATTGATATCCAATAATACAAAGCCAGTTAAATGTTGCTGCTTTTAATTTGATTTTATAATGGTTTTAACTGTAATTTGTAAGTTTGATTGCATTTCAGATGCCCAGTCTATACAGATATCCCCACAAGCTGCAGATTAGTCAAAAACCCAAGAAAACCATGTTGTCAAATACCTGAATGTTATAGTATAGCAACGCAAACTCCAACTCCTGGTGTTGTCACACTAAGTCCAAAACCATACACTGGCCCAGTAACACCAACCCCAACACCAAGTGGGACACCAACACCACAACCAAAACCAACACAGCCAACAAGTGAGTAGATTTTCTGGATGTTTTTTCTGTTCACTATATACATTGTGTGGCATAAGGAGTTTAAGTCTTGGGATTTTGGGGTTGAAAGCACTTTTTACTATATTTCATCATGCAAAAGTTTTTATTTATATTATTTCCTCTATATGCCTAAGGCTACTTCAAAAACGACCACCACTAATACAGTTTTTGTCCTCTGAACAGAAATTTTTTGAACAGTTTTTAAAATAAGGACAAACAAATTGTATTTCAAACCGTTTAAAAAAATCAATTTTTAATGGACCATTCCAGTCACTGACTGTAAAAAAGTCTGCTTCAAAAGGACATCTCATTGCTATAGTTATTTATATATATATATTTGTAGATGTGTGTGTTTACAAAGGTGTTCCCTATACACAAGGTCAGAAATGGTTTGATGGATGTGATTTCTCTTGTGTATGTGAAGATGGATCAACTGGAGTATATAGATGCAATAATAGGTATAAACTATTTACTATGTATAAAGTATAATCTTGTTTTACTGCATTTAAGTATGTTCAGAAAAATTTTCAAGTTTTTATGCCCCACCTAGGGGCATTATGTTTTTCCATTCGTCCGTCCGTCCATCTATATTTTAGAGCAGAAGGTACATTCTTATTCTAAATTCAAAGAATCATTATTTGAGGTGCAGAATGCCTTTTTCTGGACATCAGGATATGGCCTATATTTTTGCAGGAATTTGGAATTGGGCCTATATTTTCATGGTAATTTTGGATTTACCCTTATAGGGACTCAGGAATTAATGAATAATTTTTAGGCCCCACATAGGGGCATTATGTTTTTCAGTCTGTGCGTCCATTTGTTCGTCTGTCCGTTCATTCGTCCGTCTGTCCCGCTTCAGTTTAAGTTTTTGATCAAGGTAGTTTTTGATGAAGTTGAAGTCCAATCAACTTGAAACTTAGTACACATGTTCCCTATGATATGATCTTTCTAATTTTAATGCCAAATTAGAGTTTTGAACCCAATTTCACTGTCCACTGAACATAGAAAATGATAGTGCGTGTACTATGGACACAACCTTGCTTGGGATCTGGGAAAAAATGCTTTATTTTTTCAGGAATTCAGGATGACACCCCCTCCTACTGTCCCTCTTATTTGAGATTTGGTGTGTGTATGACTGTTTGAAATAGGGAACCTTGTTGGTTATATGAACCAGTTTGATAAAATCTTACATTATATACAATATTTATTTTAGATGTCCCCAATACATGCAGTCTGACTCAAGCTGTTCTATGCAGCCTGATCCAAAGGACCCACTATGTTGTAAAGTACCAGTTTGTACCCCAAGACCAGATCAGACCACACCTCAATACCAGACAATTCCAACCAGGGTAATTGATGGTGGTCTTGGAACTGTGACACCATCACCCAGACCTAATGTGAAACCAAAACCTGATGTAAATGTCACACCTGTAAAGGAATTTACACCTTACCCATTACCTACGCTACAAACTCCATCAACAGAGATGATGACAGATCCAACACCTTCCCAGAAACCATTATATCTACGTAAGTATATGAATGCATTAAGTATCTTATCAATACCATGCATAGATATAACCAATGGTACCAATCCATACTTAAAGGTCTTTATGGGTTTCTTGAATATAGAAAACTGAACCAAAAATTAAAGAATAGAGAAAAATGTGCCAAAAAAAGAATAGAGAATAACGTGGTGCTTAAATACATAGAATAGACAGTAGCGGGGAAAATAAAGATTTTAAAAAAGGCTTAAAAATTAAAGAATACAGAAATGGAAACATCTCATAATCTAAAAAGATTTTTTGAAAATCAGGCCATCATGACCTACATTTATGCTTGGAAAAGTGATATTTTTCAAAAAGGTTTTTATATTAATTAAATTTGTGTTTTGTTAATTTAAGCCAATAAGTGTGTATACAAGGGTAAAGCCTACAGTCCAGGACAGAAATGGCAAGATGGCTGCCAGTATGATTGTGTCTGTCTAGATGATCAAGGAAACTACAGATGCACAGAAAAGTAATTTCATTATAATTGAAACATTGAGGAATTTACAGCTTTCCATGTTCCATTGTTCAAAACTATAATCATGGTGACAGTTAGATGTCTTTTTTTAATGAACATGTGTAGTTGTGATGCTGCCTCATTGATTCTTATACTCAACATCTCTTTTTCTTATTCACATAAAAAATTCTGTAAACAAATGTAGATGTGGGGTATATGTCAATGAGAAATCAACCAAACAACAAAAATAACAAAAGCTAGGACATCAAGATGGCAGCATACATCTTCAACAATAAGCAAGTGACAACAATATGTCATTATGAAATTATTATCTGTTTAATTTAAAAAATTATTACTATTATTGTGTAAAGACTTTCAGGCAAATTGCCTTTCAAGAATCTAAAGAATTCTGGGTAACTTTTTTTCAAATGTGTATACCAAAAGGTTGTGATTGGTTAAAATATCCTTACCAAATGATATTCAACTAATGATGTGATGTTATTTTTATTTTGGGGTACAAACAATAAATTTACCCATAGTCCTATTGATTCTGAAATGGTAAATTCTAACATTGATCACCCCAATGACTTCCTTTCATTCTGTGATAATGCAGAAATTAAGTTTTGATTTTATTTTATTATAAGTATTTTAACAGGATTATTTGAATATACCAAATCAAGATTGATTAACAAAGTTTTTCTAATTAGTGTTCTTTTTTCAAGACATTAAGTTACATGCAAAATTTTAATTGTATTACTTTTTTTCACCATATTTTGTTTACATATTGGAAAAGTCATTCACAATGACATAAAAACAATTTTTATTTTTGTTTTCTTTTGTTTCAGATGCCCAGCCTACACTAATTTGTCACCAGGATGTCGTCTGGTTATGGATGCTTCAAATCCCTGTTGTCAGAAACCATATTGTCCACCTACACCAACTCCAAATCCATTTACCATAACTCCACCAAAACCACAGACTGTTCTACCAACAAGTAAGTATTGACCTTTGGTCTATAAACATCCAATGTTGATCCATTTTGTTACCTACCTCTACTTAAACTAAGGACAGCCCATGAAATATCATTTGCAATCTTTCAATATATAGGCCATATTTTCATATGTTTGCACCTAAATTGATTGTTGGAAACCTTACAAAAATATAAGACACACTTTTTGTAATATCATAAATAAACCACTGATTAATGAAATACCGTAAAATTTGATAAACAACTGACAGTTAGGATTGATTGATTGATTTTTGGTGATTAACGCTACTTTCAGTACTATTGACAATTTTGTGTCAGTCAGTTGTTATTGGTTTAGGAAGTCAGAATTCCAGGAGGGAACCACGACCATTGGCTGGCAATCCTAGTCAATTAAGATTGGAGTCAAGCGCACCTGCCGGGTTCTAACTCACAACCTCATTGTCGACAGTAGTTACTAAGACAACTCCGCCACCAAGACCCCAATAATGACAGTTAGGCATTTGTTTTTTTTTTGTAGAAAAAAAATATCCTTAAATATATATATATATATATCATTGCAGCATACTGTCTTTACAATGGAGTACAGTTTAAACAAGGTCAAACTTGGAATGATGGTTGTGATCTGCGTTGTATCTGTGAAAATTCCAAGACAGGCTTCTACAGATGTGACGACAGGTAATAATTATCCATTTTTAAATTGGTAATATCAGGTAAAAAGTCATATTTACAAAAAAAGTGCTATCTATGGATTTATTATTATTCAGGGAGTACCAATTTTTATGGATTTCATGGGTACAGGTGAACCATAAATTTAAATGTTCAACAAAGTAGATATTTTCTGTAGGCTTGAATGCAGATGTGCGCTAAACTACGAAAACAAATATCCATGAAAACACAAGTTTTCCATAATCCACGAAAATTAGTATGCACAAAAAATTGGTATGCAGAAAAATTTGTATGCAGGAAAATTTGTATGCAGGAAAATAAATGAATCCACAGTATCAATTTTATATTTCATTGGCAAATTTTATTAGTAATGTTTTGTTAAACTTTCAGTTTGAAAGATAAAGTAGAAAAAGTCAAATTTTGAAAACCTGAATTTTTCTAACAAAGCAGAAGTTATGTTTTCTGATACTTTGAATTGCAAGGGGAGATAAACTTAGGTTGACAATTGTGGATCCTTGTTTCTATTGAATGTAAACATCAAACTATGTATACACTAAAATTTTAGATGTCCACAATGGCCCCAGTTACCACAAGGATGCAGTCTTCAAACAGATCCCAATGATGTTTGTTGTAAGAAACCAATTTGTGTGCCAGATGTCATGACACCACCGTCAACATATGTACCAACTGTAGCTCCAACATTATTTCCAAACCAACCAACACCATCACCACAACCTACACAACCACCAACACCATATACATTTACACTACCTCAGCCAGTCAGAACAGGATACTCAGGTATGCTAGAATAAGATATGGAAACAGCAAATTTTACCCCACTTCATCAGTACTTCAAAGGTCCAATTCAATGGAAAAACTTGGAAATGGAAAAACAAGAACAATTACAATAACAAATGGACATTTTCATGACATTTTACAGATAATTTAAAAAAAAAAAATGGTGCTCATCATGTTTTCTTTGTTTCAAAGTAAGCAGCTTTTTAAAAGACTGTTACAAATTGATAGTACTTATATAATGGAATTAAAAAAGCCAAAACAAATTCAAGTTCCATGTCCTTGTTTTTGTATCTCTGTATTTTTCGTAAAATTAGCATTGGCACCTTTTTATGCTTCCGCCATAGGCGATGGGGGGTATCAAGTGTTACCCTTGACCGTCTGTCTTACCGTCCGTCCGTCCGTTCATCCCATTTTCATTTGTTTGAAGCTTGAGTTTGGACATTTGTGTCCTCGGACACATTCTTCTTTTACTTGTTTCAAAAACTATGAAAAATAACAAATATTTTTGAAGATTTTCAAAAATGGCCTTTTAAACTATACATGATAAAATTATGAAAAGGTAAGTCGGGGCAGTGGGCAAATTTTTTTTATGGCACCACATGGATATAACCAGAGGATTCCAAACATCTGACAAATTAATTGTGGCAAACTTTCCTTGACAGTTTATAAAAATTCCAATTCTTTAGATTAAATTTGTGTCAAGCTGAGAATCATCAAATCTTAATGAAACATTTTTTTCACTTGTTTATCGTATTTATTATTTTTTGAATTTGTTAAAATTGTGAATTTTCCTTTCTGTGGAATCATTCCAAGAATATAATTTCAGGTTTTATGTCTTGAACTTACCATTGTTTATTTTATGCTAGATAATTGTATGTACAAGGGAGTCGCTCATACTCAGGGACAGAAATGGGACGATGGATGTTCACTGGCGTGTGAATGTCTGGATCAAAAGACAGGAAGATATCGCTGTCAGAGCAAGTATGTATACCAGGTTTATTGTGAATCAAATATTTTTTATTTGAATTTATTTAAGAATGTTACCTCCTTTCTCAATTTCATATGATAGGTGTATTGTGCAAGGGAACATCAATCCTGTTGTGTTAATTGTTTGAGGTTGTTACCTTTTTTTCCCCCTTGAATTATTTAAATTTGAATTATAATAAGTATTTAAAATAATTTTTAGACAATAAGGAATTAATAACTGATTAGATTAAACCATGTGTCAGATGGGTGGTGGATATTTGAGGGATAATATTGTAAGATAATATTTGACAACTTAGCACTGACAAAGTACTCACTTTAGTCTGAGTTTAGTAATTTTCATGTATGTACCATGGAATATTATCAGAAATTTACCATAGTATTCCTGTAGGTACCTAAGAATAAGAAATTTTCCTGAAAATGATATTAGTTTCTCTAATTTTTTCACTATTTTCACATTTCCCAACCGATTGTGAAAAAATTGTTCTCCTCTCTAGTGAAATATCTGTTCTCGGCAAAAGATTGGTAGAAATTTAATTATGAGGTCAAATTTTCTTGGTTTCTTCTGAATTTCCTAATGTGACGTCATGAAAAAAGGCAACCATGCCTGATGACGTCACATATAAAGAACACAACTTTTTGCAAATCTTTGAAAAAGAAGGATAAAAATCATTAGAGAAACAGATTCCACCACTATAACTCGTGTATTATGCTATTTCTCCACTCTCAACAGTTAAATTTTAATTATTTAAAAAGCTCGGCAATCCTCGCGCTTTAAATATCAAAATTTAACTGTTTTTGAGTGGAGAAATATTGTAACATACTTGTTGCAGTGGTGGAATCTATATATCCATTAGTTATCACTCCTGAAATGAACTGCATATATACTTTGTGTCATTTTAAAGCTTAGTTAACTTGCATGATTAATTTGGACTGGAAATTATTTCTTATTGTTTGGCTATTTGGCATGCCAGAAAATTGGTTCAACTCACCTATTTCATTTGCTAGTCAGAATTTGACATTCAATTATCATCGACAATTCTTCCAATCATATTTTTTTTCAATATCTAGAATTGGCAATTGACCTGCCAAGTATCCTTCCTATGTTTTACTGTAAATTCAGAAATTATTGCGTGCATTTATTATTGCGATTTTGTCATTTTACACTACAATGCGATTTTAATTTTTGCGATATTGAGAAAAATCCTGTTTAATTCATATTAAATATTTCAAAATGCGAGTTTGAATTATTGCGATTATAACCCTATCGCATTTTTCGCAATAATAAAAACATCGCAATAATTTCTGAATTTACAGTACTTTGATACCCTAGATTTGCGGAGTATATTTAGGGATAATATCACACTAGGTTAATTTATTGTAAGGATTTCTTTTATTGCTTTCAGGTGTCAAGATTACTCCAACTTTCCTAGACCGTCTTACTGTAATTTGGTCGCTGATCCACGTAATCCATGTTGTAAAGTAGTACAGTGTAATCCAACAGCTCAGCCAAGCATATCACCAAGACCAGGAACAACATTACCTACAGTATCTCCTGGTGTCAACCCATCACAATCATCAACACCAAACCCACCACTCTTTTCACCTACCCCATCTCCACAGCAAAGTAAGTATTATATTTACATATTGATCTGAAAGAGTTACCTGCCCTTGTTGATTTGCAAGATTTGTCTTTCTTCTGAGAAGTTAGTCTCAATCAAAAAACCAACACCAAACCCACTGATCTCATCACCTTATTCATCACTACAACCAAATAAGTATATTTACAAGTTCATTTGAAAGAGTTACTTGCCCTTGTTCATTCCAAAGAGTTGTCTCTGTGAGCAGAATCCAAATGGTAAAATTTTGAACTTTGTACATGTATAGAAAAAATATTTCTATGCAGTCAATAAAAAAATTATAAGATAATTATTAATAACACAGAAAGATTACTTTTGCAGATCTGCAGAGCATTTTAACACAGTGTTATGTTTTATTTTGTTCTATATGAACCAATTCTTTTTTGTTCTATATGTACCAATTCTGGAATTTTTAGATAAAAATCTATCTGTCTCCTCATCATCAACCCCACACAAGAAACCAGAGGTCAATAAAAAAAAGTTCAGATGTGCTGTTCCATCAGCATTTTCTAAGACAGCGGGTAGTTAATAAAATGTTGCAGACTTGCGTCTATTTTTAAGACCAAAAAAACCCCAAAGACTGACAAATTGAATAATTAATTAAAGAAAATTGTTAATTTATTTGGTTTTGATAATGCAATATTTGAATAGAAAAATTTAAAAGAAAATCTATCTTAACTTTCTAAAAACATGGTACAATATATTAGTTTTGAATTTGCAGATATATGTGTATATAAGGGTGTGCCATACACACAAGGACAACAATGGTACGATGGCTGTGACAAAGTATGTACTTGTGAGAATGGTATGACAGGTTATATACGATGTCGGCAGAGATGTACAACTTACGACAGTATTGCTGCAGGATGTACAATGGTACCAGATCCTAAAGATCCAGTCTGTTGTCAGGTAGGACATACTGCAAAACCTTAGCTCATATTTAAAGGAATAGAAGCGATATGGTGTATTAATTCATGTCGGACATAAATTCTCTACATGCACTTGAAAAGGATGAAAATAATGGAACAGTTCTTTTATTATTGTTCTTCATCATCATCACATTGGAGGCTATTAACTATTTGTGGTGTGGTACATCTTATTTTTTAACACAGCTCTTCATAAAATGAAAATAGAAATGTTTACATTTTACTGGTTCTCTGAAAGGGGATAAAAGTTTACTTCAAAAAGATTTATTTTTACTCATCAGGAGCCTTTAAAAAACATTGATGTTATCCTGGGGGAGGGGGATACTTCAATCCTGTTGTGGTACTGTAGCTGAGATATCCAACACCCCACCCTTTTTATATATTTTGAATAAAAATATATATATAGCTGTCATGATTAAGTTATTTTATGAAAAGATAAATAAATATGACACAATCTGATGCATTTATGACTGAGATTTTAATCACATCTGTAAAATAGATTGACATTTGATTAGTACTCAGGATTCATCAGCAACCTTTTCATATATTTCTGTTTAACTTCTCGACCTTATCATATATCAGGAAGCTTGAAATAGTGACCTATTCAAGCAGCTCATCCCTACCCTTCATTACATACCCTCCCTTTTCCTGAGATGTTATCATATCCTCGCCTTTGGAAACCTAGTATGAATCATATGCGTCACTTTATAGAGGCAGTTTATGAGTAATGAAATGAAATATCATTTATTTAAGGTAGGTGGGGTTCTCTAAATGTTTGACGATAGATTTTTCTTTAACTTCTGCAAAAGGCTTCTGGGTCAATGTACTTTCAAATTTCAATATAAAAACTGAAGGTCACAGACCTTTGTTTTTTGTTAAAATACATTGAAATTAATGAAATCACAGTTATTTTACATGTTTATATGAGTAATTTAGGGGAAACTTAATTTTTCCTTATTGAGGAAACATTAAAAGAAAGAATTGGTTAAAATTCAATGAGAAAAGTACTTTTCATAAATACTTCTGAAATATTAAATAATGGTATTAAAGTGGGTCACAGGCCTTTTTTCTTGAATAATAAAAAAAACCCATAAAACAACACTTAATTTTTAGCTCACGGGACCCCGAAGGGCCCCATGTGAGCTTATGCCATCACTTGGCGTCCGTCGTCTGTCGTCGTCGTGTGTCGTCGTCATCTGTTGTCATCTGTTGTCGTCTGTCGTCGTAAACTATTTCAAAAATCTTCTCCTCTGAAACTACTGGGCCAAATACCTTCAAACTTTAAATAAATGTTCCTTAGGGTATTTAGTTTATAAATTGTATCCGAAGTTTTGATCCATCAACAAACATGGCCGCCATGGCTAAAAATAGAACATAGGGGTCAAATGCAGTTTTTGGCTTATATCTCAAAAACTAAAGCTTTTAGAGCAAATCTGACGTGGGTAAAATTGTTCAATTGGTCAAGATCTATCAGCTCTGAAATTTTCAGACGAATCGAACAACCCATTGTTGGGTTGCTGCCACCGAATTGGTAGTTTTAACAAAATTTTGCAGTTTTTTGTTATTATTTTGAATATTATTATAGATATATATAAACTGTAAGCAGCAATAATGTTCAGCAAAGTAAGATCTACAAAATTTAATATGACCATAATTGTCAATTGACCCCTTAAGGAGTTATTGCCCTTTAAAGACAATTTTACACAATTTGTTCATCAAGTTTGCTAACATTTAAAAATCTTCTCCTCTGAAACTACTGGGCCAATTACCTTCAAACTTTAATTAAATGTTCCTTAGGGTATCTTGTTTATAAATTGTATCCGAAGTTTGTATCCATCGACAAACATGGCTGCCATGGCTAAAAATAGAACATAAGGGTCAAATGCAGTTTTTGGCATATATCTCAAAAACTAAATCTTTTAGAGCAAATGTGACATGGGGGTAAAATTGTTTAATTGGTCAAGATCTATCGGCCCTGAAATTATCAGACGAATCGGTCAACCCATTGTTGGGTTGCTGCCACCGAATTGGTAGTTTTAACAAAATTTTGCAGTTTTTTTTGTTATTACTTTGAATATTATTATAGATATATATAAACTGTAAGCAGCAATAATGTTCAGCAAAGTAAGATCTACAAAAAAGTTAATATGACCAAAATTGTCAATTGACCCCTTAAGGAGTTATTGCCCTTTAAAAATCTTCTCCTCTGAAATACAAGTGAGCGATTCAGGCTCTTGAGAGCCTCTTGTTTGAAAGTTTAATCTTTACATTTCAAGTTTTAGATGTTTTTGTTGTATATTGAATGAAAATTTTAAACGAAATAATATTTTTGCAACATGCTCAGAAATAGTCACCCCATCTACGTATACCTTAAGTTTATTTATTTTTTGCTTTAGATCCCATCCTGCATACCTCAGGTCCAAACAGTTGGACCCTCCGGATCAACAATATTTTTCACTGGACCAACAGGTAAAGTGACAGGCTTTGGTACTGTTACTCCACAACCAACAACAAGGAGACCAACACCAGGAAATGGACCAACTGTATCACCACCATACAATGTTACTCCTACTCCTAAACCAAAACCAAGTAAGTATATTGATTGACCGTTGGTGATTAACATCCCAGCAGTGCAAAAAGAATAATTCAAAGTGGTGAAATTGAAATGGGTGAAATTTTTATGTGCCTGAGTCTAAATTCCTGAGGAGAGACATAGTTATGCTACAATCAATTGGGGAGGGGGGTCCGCTTCAATGTTAAGGTTGGTTAAAGTTTTCGAACCCAAATTGTAAATAATTTGGTCAAACTTCATGCAGTTTTACAAATTTAGACAGAAACTTTCTTATGATAAAAAGACAGTATCAAGCGTAAAATTTAAAAAAATCTTTTTTTTTCTTTTTCTGTATTTTACTGATATTTTTATGCAGTTTACATTAAAATACAGTCTAAGGTTAAAGTTTTTCAGACATCAGTTACCTTTGTCAAATCTTTATGAATTTTATGACAGAAGATTTTTTATGATCAAATGGTAGTAATAAGTATCCAGAACAATATTTTTTACGTACGTATTTTACTGATAAAACCACTAAGTTTTTTTGCTGTTAATGTGTATTTTACTGATATATTTACTTGGGTTTTTTTTTGGTAGTTAACATTAAGATACAGTCTAAGATTAAATTTTTTTGGATTCAAATAAATTTGTCAAACTTTCATAGAATTTTATTTATCTTTGGAAGAAGCTTTTTTTTTAAATTAAGAAATAATAAAAATTATATAGATTTTTTATTTTAGTTTTTTTATGTAGTTAACAATTACATACAGTCTTGTATTACCCTTTGTATTTTAGACATCACTTTCAAGTGACTTTGTTAAACTTTCATGGAATGTTTTGAAACTTGGAAATAAGCATTTTCATTACCAAGAAATAGCATCTGTAGAAAATGTTTTAATACCTTAGTATTTTTTCTGTATTTCTACTGAAAAATAGACTTAGTTTTGGTGAATCAATATTACACTTGTACACTGACAACAGCCATCCCAAGTCAGACACAGTGTTCTCTGGAACCCTTTACAAAATGTATTACAATAGGTATAATAAAGATCCCATGGTTCACTTACACACAAGCAAACTTATCTTTAATGTGTCAAGTACATAAATTAAATGAAACAAATATATTTTAGATTACTGTGTTTACAATGGTGTTCAGTACAAGACTGGACAGAAATGGCAAGATGGCTGTAAATACAACTGTGTGTGTGAAAATGGTATGACTGGATTTTACTCATGCAAAGAAAGGTGTGTACACTAGGTGGAAATTAATTAGGAAATATACATTTGCAACTAACCATCAAAAGCCTCTAGGATAACCTTGTTAACTGTTACGACCAAAACCATACATATGTGAACCTATTTTTCAACTGGTGATACTAATTTGAATTTTATCAAAAGCTACTCAAAGAATGTTCAATTAACTCAAGAAATTCAACTTCTGTCCAAGTATTTACTAAAAAAGGACATCTGATATAGAAATAAGGAAATATAAAAATGGGGAGATGTGGTATGATTGCCAATGAGACAACTGTCCACCAGAGTTAAAATGAAGTGGTAGTAAGCAATTATAGGCTACCAGAGCCAATTACAACTTTTAATAATGATTTTCCCACAATGCAACACCATTTATGACTATTTCAACTGTTTTATGTTTTGAAGCACACTTAGATTTCCACTAGAGCAATTTTGGACATTTGTCCCTTATGTTAAAGTTTTAGTTTAAGGTAGTTCACCATGAAGATGTGGTCACATCAACTTCAAAGTTAGTACAGACATTCATTCTGATTTGAACTTTGAAAAATGTACGCCAAAATAAGGTTTGACCCTGATTTTACTGAACATACCCATGTGATAGTGTGAGATGGTCATTGTGTCCTATCCAACACCTATTCTTGTTTAGTTTTGAAAGAAGAGTACACTTTTCTGTGAAGCATTTAATTAAGTCTCACACACTATTTCGTATTTGAAATTGGTCATGATTTTTGTTTCAGATGTCCATCTTTCCCAGCAGCTTTGCCGCCAACCTGCTCATTGACACAAGATCCTAGCGATTTCTGTTGTAAAACTGTTGTGTGTGGCCAGAAGACAACACCATCTGTTCCCTTCATCCCACCAACCTTAGTACCAACATACAATCCACTAGAACCAAAGACAACACCTCAGCCATATACAACAAAATATCCTGGACAAAAAATAACCTTTACACCTGCACCAACACCACCAGGTAAAAATTAAATGTTAACTGTAAGTCTGTTGGCAAAGATTTAACAATATTTTTTGCATAGATATTATAATAGTTTTTAAGCAATAGTGGACTACTGTCACCGACACATTGTCTGATCAGCCTAATACTGTATCCAGGAAATTACTATGTCCAAACTATTTCTAATAAACACTTTTTTCAATTCTTCTGTATTGACAAGTTGCAGTCATACAATGTGGATTCATTTATTTTCGTGGATATCAAATTTCATGGATTGAGGAAAAATTTGGACTTCGATCGATGAACATTTAGATTTGTGGCTAACCTTCATTCACCAAATCAACAAAAAATGGTATCCCATGAATAACAATGAATTCACAGTAGTGCTCTGCTAATCATAGTGCTTTATTTAGAGAAATCATCCTTTTTAACTCTCACATGAAAAGATGGGAGACATTTTTTGTGTGTCTATAACAAATTTTACTCACAATTTTATTTTCAGCTTTCTGCGTATACTATGGTGTTCCATACAAACAGGGACAGACATGGGACCAGGGATGTGAGAAGAGATGTCGATGTGACGATGCTACAAATAATTATTACACATGTTTTGACAGGTACTTAATATATCAGAGAAGCTTTATCATTTTTTAAAAAAGAAAGATTACATCTTGGGGATACATTATTTGTAAGGGGTATTTGTTTTTTAAAAGTCAACAAATTGGTTTAATAGACTTGTGAAAATAAAGCATCTAATTAACATGGATCAAAATTCTTAAAGCAGACGACATCTCCTTCATATAGTGGGACAATTTTTATAAAATTTTGTAGTTTCATTTGGTTGAATTGGCATGTTTTATTAAATGCAGAGTAGAAACTTAGATAATAAGACTATTGTTTAACGAAAGTGTTGGCTGTATCCCCTTTAAGTGATAATGTTTTTGAAATACAAAATGATATCAAAGAAATGTTTAGAAAACAAATTCGGATTTAGGACCTATAGTTTTTTATGAAACAACTATATGTTTGATAGTAATTTTTTCTATGAATTTTGCCAGCTAGAAATGTGTAATGTCTGTAAACATTTATTGTGATAAGAATAAAATTGTTTAATGAAACTAATGTCTGTTGTTTAAAGAATAAAAATCAAAATTGTTTTTAAGACTTGTGCCTATTATGAATAATAATGCAATACCCTAAATGAACAATTCTTAGAAGTTTGTCTTGGACAAGGACTTGATACTTGAATAGAATGAATAATTCCCCCCTTTGTATACATTATTGAAAATTTTCAGATGTCCAACATTCCCCAACCTTCCTCCAGGCTGTTCTAAAACAACTGATCCAAATGATGTCTGCTGTCAGATTCCAGTTTGCCCAACTGCAGCACCAACACCACAGCCAACTCCTTATACAGGAGTTCCAACTCCTTCTCCAAGCCCAACACCTTACCATGGTCCTCCAACACCAGAACCAACACCTTACCAAGGTCCTGCCACACCAAAACCAACACCATATACAGGAACACCAACTATGTCACCAAACCCAACAACTTCCAGATATCCAGTACCAACATTACCAAACGGTGTCATCCAAGGTGGTCGACCAACTCCAAATCCATACAGCCAATATACTCCAGCACCATCTAGTGAGTATATAAACAACTTGTACATCATCTTGTTTCAAATCAACCATGTGAGCTTTGCTGTTCATTCGACATCCAATTAAGAGATAACTGTATTGTATTTGAAGCTTTGCGGACGTCCATCGGTAGTTTTACTGTAGCAAATTTAGGTAAACTGATATTTGCGACAGTAAAACTACCGAAGGACGTCCGCAAAGCTTCAAATACAATACAGTTATCTCAGAAGAAACAAATCATTCAATTTTAATCATTATTACATCATAAAATTTTCATTAAACGTAAATTCCACGAAATGATGTTATCTTATTTGGCCCCTAAACTAGGTGACGTCATAGGTATGCTTCCCACGTCAAACGTAAACACCGGGCTTTTTCCGGCTTCTTGTCTGCCTCAAAATGTAATAAAATTTGATAAAAAGAAGATTTCTAGTTGCAAATTGTAAGTTTTTTTGCTTATTATTTGAGAAATTACATGTCAATACATTCCAGAATTCAAAATTTACAGACAGAGAGATAGAGAATTTTACGCTTATTGTCATCCAATCGAAACCATTGATACAAAATAATTGCATTAGAATATCTATTTAAAGTGTTTTGATTGGAGGTAGTAAATATTTGCCTGCAAAGTTCTTTTAACGTCCAATTCTGTGATGATTAGTAGATGTTTCGATAAAAGCAATTATACAATGGCGATGAACATTTCCTGATTAATAGCATTATGTATTAATACATATACACTTAAGACAAATGATACTTTAGGGTTTACTGTTATACAGTATTATAAATTATGGGATATTAATTTTTATGGATTTGTTTTCTTTGTTATACAGGTGAACAACAAACTTAAATGTTCAACAAAATACAAATTGTCTAAAGGATTTTTTGTAGAATTTATTGCAAAAAAAAATAAATTTTCAAAAGTACCCAATTTTTCTACAATCCATGAAAATTTGGACTATTGAAAGTAGCCTTTGTTAGTCTTTGTTAGTCTTGTATCATTTTTAATTTTAGTTTCTTGTGTATAATTTGGAGTTTAGTATGACGTCCATTATCACTGAACTAGTATACATATTTGTTTAGGGGCCAGCTGAAGGACGCCTCCGGGTGCGGGAGTTTCTCGCTGCATTGAAGACCCATTGGTGGCCTTTGGCTGTTGTCTGCTCTATGGTCGGGTTGTTGTCTCTTTGACACATTGCCTATTTCCATTCTCAATTTTACAGTTTATACCTTGAATAACAAATCATGGTTTTATGTTTTTGTGGACTAATATATCATGGTTTCATGTTTTTGTGGAGTTATATATCATGGTTTCATGTTTTTGTGGACTAATATATCATGGTTTCATGTTTTTGTGGACTAATATATCATGGTTTTATGTTTTTGTGGACTTACATATTATGGTTTCATGTTTTTGTGTTGAACCTAAGGGATAGTAGTGTATATTTGTATGTGTAAGTTATTTTTTTTTTTGCAGAATACTGTGAATACAAAGGAGTGCGGTATTCCACTGAACAGAGATGGCGGGATGGCTGTGATTACAACTGTGTTTGTGTTGATGGAATGTCTGGTCTTTATCAGTGTACTCAAAGGTAATGTTGATGAATGTCATGTGTAAATTATGGTTTACTTGCAGCAGAATTAATGATGTACTGTAAGTTCAGAAATTATTGGGAGGTTTTTATTAATGTGAATAATGTGACTCCTTGAGTATCGCAATAATAAGAACTCACATTTTGATATCTTGTACATACATCCGAATGTAGCTTTTCCTAAAATCGCAATAATTAAATTTGCATTTTTGTTCATTCTTCAAAAATCGCAATTATAAATGCACGCAATAATTTCTGATTTTACAGTATTTATTGATCAGTTTTCTTAGCAAAGGGTTAATCCTTTCAGATTATAACAAGAGCTCCGAAAAAAAAAGTTAAAGCTGTTGAAATCAGAACTCCTCTCATTGAACCTGTTGCTTACTGTGGATTCATTTATTTTTGTGGGTACCAGTTTTCGGGGATAAAGGAAAACTTGCGTTTTTGTGGATATTTAATTTTGCAGTTTTAACATAAAAACTGCATACAAGCTTATAGGAAATTTGAACTTCGTTGAACATTTAAATTCGTGGTACCCCTATACCCACGAAATCCACAAAAATTGGTATCCCACGAATAATAGTGAATCCACAGCATATGCCGATTTCAACTGTATTAGTTACTGTAAATTCAGAAATTATTGCGTGCATTTATTATTGCGATTGTTGAAGAATGGACAAAAATGCGAGTTTAATTATTGCGATATCAGGAAAATCTGCATATGGATATATGTATCTGATATTATAATGCGAGTTCTTATTATTGCGATACTCACCCAAACGCATTATTCGCATTAATAAAAACCTCACAATAATTTCTGAATTTACAGTATTGCAGCCTAATATTCCACTCATTTTTTCTTAGAATTATGTAGTGAACCAATTGATTTTTTTTTATCATTTGGTTTGTTACTGAAATCAAGACTATCAAAGAAGCTAGTTTGATTGGGTAACCACATTCCATAAGATATTTTTTGTTTTTAAAAAATTATGTTTGTTTGGCAAATGTATTATTATTTAAAAGATAACTAAGTAGATAATGCTATTTTGAACCAATACAATTTGACAGATTAAAAGGAGCAAATTGGAACTTTTTTGATGGTGAAAATTTAGGATAGTTTTATCCTTCAGGCCTGTAGCCAGAATGTCCCTGAGGGTGGGGGGGGGGGGGTCTTTGGGGTAATGATGCTCTGAATTTAATAGTCAAACTTCAATATGAAACTCATCTATAGTAGTCTTTGATAGTACTTTTGTTTTCATAGGGGTTAGGTGGAACCCCACGGGGGGGGGGGGGTCTATTCCTATATGAAGGTATATACATATGTGCCGCTGGAATGGGTGGGTCCTTTTTTTGATACATCAAATATATCAATGGGGTGCAATTTTACCAAGGAAATATATCAATAGGTAGTAATTGACCAATTGTGATATATCAATGGGTCATAATTTTTCAGTTTGTTTGCAACGATCTTCACTGAATGGGTTATGATTTCGCTGTGAAATATATGTATAGGTAGGGATTTCACAAATATTAAATAAATGAATGGGGGTGTTTTTTAAATACCAGCTGCACAACTGTACGCAAAATCCCATGTTGAGACCCCCCTTGTGGAACCCCCAAATGAACCCCTGAATCCTCAGTCCTTTCTGGACACAAGGAAGTATTTAACAAGACCATTTTTTGTTTTCAGATGTCCAAAATTCCCACAACTACCAGCAGGCTGCACCATGGTAACTGACCAGAACGATCCATGTTGTCGGGTACCAGATTGTCCAAAAACACCTGCTCCAACATATGTTCCAATACCTGGTGGTAACTCTAATCCTTCACCAACAGGGGGAGTAACTCCAACACCACAGACTTATCCATTCCTGCCAAATCCTAAAGGTATGATATATCATACATAAATACCAAATATACTAAGTAAAAAAGTTTAGCAACATATTTTAATGACAAAACTTTAAATTCAGATTTTCCAAAGTTGTGGAAGCACCTTTTTAATAATTTTTGGTGGGGTAATCATTACTTTTTATGGTTTATATTCTATGTAACCGTAATCTTTTTATTGATTGTGTTTAGAAGAAGATTTAAAATAGTAAATATTCATTGCTAAACTTTTTTTATTCAGTATATGTTATAAAAGATCATCAAAATCCCTATAAGCACTGGCTAACTATATTTCAACCATGTTTTGTGTGAGTACACACAACATAGAGGTCAGTATTTTTTATAGAAAGTTTATGTATAGTTTTGGTTCCAGTGCAGTAATTAAGACTGCCATCCCTTAAAATGTGTACCCAATTATTCTGTGTTGTGAACATATCCATGATTATGTCAAGATAAGTTATATATTTTGTGTTTTTTAACGCTCACTCTCATTGGGATACTATGGATTCATCATGATTTGTTGGATACCAATTTTCGTTGATTTCCTGGGTATACGGAAACCACAAATTTAAATGCTCAACAAAGTATGCATTTTCTATTGTCTTGTATACAAACTTTGGCAAAACCACAAATTCAAATTTCCATGAAAATACCATTTCCCCTGATTCATGAAAATTGGTACTTGCGAAAATAAATGAATCCACGGTATATACACCACATCCCCCTTTATTTGTATCTTATAGCATATCCATATGTTAAATTTTCCATTTATAACTTTTGTAGAAGTATGTGTATACCAGGGTAAAACATACACACAAGGACAGACATGGTATGATGGCTGTGACATGAAATGTGTTTGTGTCAATCAAAAAACAGGTGTATACAGTTGCTCTCAGAGGTAGGCTTTTTTTCATGAAAACTAATGGCTTGTAAATTGCTTAAGGCCTTGACTAGGAGAAATAATTCTTAAAATTCATAATGAGTCTGTAATAGTCAGTTTATCTTGCTTTTTTAGCATTTGATCCTGGCCCAACCTCCTCTTCCTCTTTGCGTCAGTAAGACTAGGTGTGATAAAATCCACGTGACAATTTTCAAGGGCTGAACCGCACTGATTTACTGTGTATGTGTCACATGGACATTTCTTGCCAGATTTTTATTAAACTTATATCAAAGGTTTAATGGCAATTGATTATTGTTTAAAGAGTTAGAAATATTAATTATATGGAAATTTTCATTGTAAGTACTTTGAAGCCTACATTCCTTTTAAAATATTTACCAAAAAGTTTTAAAGAACTAAAAAAAAAAAAACCCAAAAGTTGACAGATAAATATAATCAAAGCAGGGGACATTGGAAATCTGTTCTTTTAATTTGTTTAAACTAAAAACTTGTCTTTCTTTCAGATGTCCACAGTATGATCAGAATCCTAACTGCATTTTGATTCCTGATCCCTCAGATCCACAGTGTTGCAAAAAACCACAATGTCCATCCCAGAACACAAACCCACCTGTAATTGTTGGAACAAATCCACCTGTATACATAAGTTTTGGCCCAGGTGGTTCATTTACAGGTGGAACCAGACCAACAGCCACACCTCCTCCTAGTAAGTAATGAGCAAATAGTTAGATGCAGTTTCAACTCAAGATATCCTTTAGTTTTACCGTTTTATCAAATACTTACATGCAATTTGAACTCGAGTTATCCTTTAGTTTGATCAAACTCAAGTTATGTTTTAGTTTGATCAACCTCGAGTTATCTTTTAGTTTGATCATTTAACACAACTTCTGAGTTTGTCAGCCATTGCATCGAAGACCAGTAAATTTTTCAGTTCACACAAGATGATTCTGTCAAAATCACTCCTGCACATTCAGGTTTTGAATGAATCACAATCTTGATTTTTTTTTTTTTTTTTTATATTTTTGAAAATTCTATTACAGATTGAATAGTATTGGTTGATTGATAGAGTGATTGATTGTTGTTTGCTTAATGTTCCATTGAAAACGTAGAACTGCTCTTTTTATGCTTTCTGCAAAAGTAGAATTGTCTTTCAATATGGGCATTTTATGTTTAAAAGATACTCCCACAGTGTAATTTTAAATTTACCTCATAGTTAAATGTTATGATATGCTTTGTAGAAGTGTGTATTTACAATGGTAAATCTTACACACAAGGACAAAGATGGCAGGATGGCTGTAAATACACATGTGAATGTGTTAATGCAGATATAGGAATGCATAAATGTATTCAGAGGTAAGTTAGTGCTTAAAAAGAAATAATGTGGAATGATTTATTTAATTTTTGCTTTTGTAAAATCATATTCTATTAATTCAGAAATCGATGCAGAGATTGTATTGGGGAAAATTTTCTACAGAGTATAAATAACATTAAAAAAAAAACAATTGCTTTTCATTTAAACTAAAGATTGGGTGGATCCTGTCTGTGGTAAACGAAAAATATAATTTTCTCTAATTGTCTTGCATTACATTTCAAATTATGTGTATGCATATTAATTGAGTTTAAACAATAAGTATTTTTGTTTTTATTGATATTTATTTCATTTTTGGTACAAGTTTATAAATGTTAGAATTGATTGAAATAAATGTATACAGTATTTTTCATTTTTTTATATTGATGTCTTTATTGGTTTTATCCCTCATTCTCTACATTGAATATTTTTACCAACTTCTACTTAGTCATACTTAGATAAACACAGATCTATTTCATTTTTTAGATGTGCTGATTTGAGCAAGATCCCACCAACGTGTACTCTGAAGTATAATCCTCAGGACCCATGTTGTCCATTACCAAACTGCCCTCAGATATATGTAACACCCATTCCTGGAACCAACAGAACCATCCAACCACCAACATACAATCCTAACATGCCACAGCCTAGTAAGTACCAAATATCTGACAACCAACCTATATATATCTTACATGCCACAACCTAGTAACTATACATTAATCCTAATATGTCACATATAGTAAGTTCCAATAACCTAGCCATCAACAATCATTTAAAACATGCTGATCTAGTTTCTGCAAACAATCAAAAGACTAACCACTAGTCCTATCACACATCCATGTAAATACCAATATATGGTTTGACACAAGTAACAACAAACAAGTAATACCAAACCATCTGCCAATTGTTTATCCTAACAAGCCTGAACTCATTAGTTCAAAAAATCAAACCACTTACCATCACTTCTTGCATGCTATGTACAAATAGTTACTCATCAATTTTTTTATTCTAACTATAGCATGACTCAACATTAAGCACAACCATCAACCTTAAATCACCAAAATAGTCCCAAGAATATGCCATTAGGCATAGGCCTTGAATGTTCCAAAACAGTATATTATAAATTGAAAAGGAACATCTAATTGCCAACTCTTAGACGGTGCAATTCCTCATTAATAGACGAGTATTATCATATCTGCAATAATACTTCCATGAATATGTCATTAAAACTACCAAAATCCTCACTGCAAGAAAATTGGTTCAAGTTGTTTATTAAAATCAGATGAACAAATTTTGACAACTCAAACATGTTTTTCTGCATAAATGATACAAAAATGTATTTCATGGATGTATATGGAAGGAAACAAAAAGTGTTTATTTTTACAATTCTTTACAGAATATTGTGTATATAATGGTATACCATATACACAAGGACAAACATTCAATGTCGGTTGTGAAAAGAAATGTCGCTGTGATGATGCTTCTATGGGTCTGATTAACTGTGATGACAGGTAAGTTACCCTTATTCTAAGCCGATTTATACCTTCCCTGACATTTTGATTATTTTTTATAATCAAGATGAGGTTCTTTTCATCTCAGTTCATCATTGGTCAAAATTCAATTATGGAGTCAAATTTTCCTGCTTTTCTGAAATTTCACATTGAAAGAACACACTGTTTTGTAGAACATTGAAAAAGAAAGATAAAGTTAGTCAACAGATAGTATAAAAATCAATACAGAAACACATTTCACCACCAAATCTTATGCAATACAATATTTTTCCACTTTTGACAGTTAAATGAATATTCAAAATGCTCAGCAAGCCTCATGTTTTAAATTAAAAAAATTAACTGTCTCCTCCAAATTATTCTCCACATACAGATAACTTGCATTACATGCTGTTTTTTTATTTCTGTTGTAGATGCCCTACTTATCCAGCACTACAAGATGGTTGTCAGCTTTTGACTGATCCAAATGACCAGTGTTGCCAGGCTCCATTATGTGTTGGCAAAAACCCCAATAATCCATACCAAGTTATTACAGCTCCTACGGGATCATTTACTGGAGGCAATAAACCACCAGTCGGACCAAATGGTCAAGTTCCACAGACATCAAATGGAAGTAAGGAAGAAGTTTATTTTCTACTTTTTGATATCGGTCTTTCTTTTTGTATCCATCTCCAAACTTGTCCCCCCCCCCCCCCCCCCCCCCCCCCCCAAAAAAAAAAAAGAAGAAAAAACACAGCAACAAAAAAGAAAAACATCAGCTCGTATTATTTTACTATAATTTTATCAAATTAAATAGTATTAAAGCAAACTATGAATGAATAAATGTATAAATGTATAACACCCACACAAAAGCAGTTAATCTTTATTTTGTTTGACATTTAGGACCTTACCTACATGTCTATTCACCATTGCAAAATCTATGGGACTATGATTAATTTTGTTGTGAAAAAAGATGACCTCATTGGTCATATATTTCAGTAATTACAATTTCAATGTTTATTTTAATTCATACCACTGGTTGCAATGAAAAACTGATTTCCCATTAAATAAAAACCGATAATTTCACATGTGAAATAAATCCTATAATTTTACTCATCTGATCATGATATCATGCAAGTTCCTTGCAGTTTTAACTTTATTTCGATCAATGAAAGTCCATGGTCAATGTAAAAGAAGAGTAATGTTTATTTTGATATCTTTGACAATGTTTTTTTACAGAGGCATGTGTCTACAATGGACAGTCATACAGACAAGGACAAAAATGGAAAGACAGCTGTTTATTTGAATGTGAATGTTTTGATGAATCGACTGGACGTTACAGATGTTCTGAAATGTGAGTTTAAATCTTATTCATGGGAGTAATAAATTCTGTTTTTCCTCTTTGAAAATTCTTAAAATGAAAAAAAAAAAAAAAAGGCAAAAAAATGTTCTAACAATGTTACAGAAATCATGGATAACAGAGTACTCAGCCAAAATTAAAGATCAGAATCATGCACTTTTAAAAGGATATTGAGAGTTTGTTTCTTATGCCCAAAAATTGACAAAAGGTAAAAAAGAACAAACAAATACCATTCCAAAAAAAATACATGTAAATCCAAAGATTGAGCAAATCGAACCCAATCTAACACAGGGTGTTAACTACTGAATAAGATATCACAGCTAGAAATATTGTCTTACGTGAGAACCTCATGCAAACATGTCCTTAAAAGTCTTTTATTTTATAAATTTTGAAATTAAGAAAATAAGCGGGTTTTCTTCTTTTCAGATGTCCAAAATTCCCACAAGTTCCTTCTTACTGTACCCTTGTACAAGATCCAAAAAATACTTGCTGCCAGACAGTTTACTGTCCAGTACAACCAACTCCAGGTCCAAGTCAACAACCACCAAGTCCAGGAACATATATTACCCCAAAACCAACACGTAAGTTTTACAAAATAATGAATACTTTCAAATTTTAATGCTGTCGTCGTAGTAAATAGTTAGGATTTCTGTTTCTACTTTTTATGCCAAGCATACAATTGTAGAGGCATATTTCGTTTTCAATTCTGGTTGTGCTTGTGTCCCTCCATCCATCAGGTTTGTATCAGGTTTAAGTTTTGGTTTAAGGTTAAAGTTTACACCCCTGATTTTGTTGTTCACTAAATATGGAAATGAACACATATTGTTGTGTTATTTTGTATTGCATATTCTCATGAATTGCCTAAATGGTGTATATTTCAAATCAGTTTTAGTTTTAAAATATTTTTCTAAAATTAAGGGAGATAAATTCATTTGTGTGAGAAACGAGCGGGAAAAATTCCTACAAAAACAGTAGAACACTAAAGTTTTTGGACTGCAAATACCTTTAACACAACACTTTCCATTGTTTTCCAAACAAGATTTCAATCATATAAATCAATAATTATGAATCTTTGTGTTTGAGCTTTTGATTTTGCCATTTGATAAAGGACTTTCTGTTTTGAATTTTCCTTGGAGCTCGGTATTTTTGTTATATTTACTTTTTTCTGAACAAAATCATTTTATTTTTGCAATAGATAGTTTTTATTGATTTAGCCCCATACAAAAATAAAGAAAAAAATGAAACTGATTATGTTTAAGAAAGGAATGAATAAATGAAAACTGTAATTTCAGAAATTATTGTGTGCATTTATTATTGAGATTTTTGAGGAATGGACAAACATGTGAGATTATTTATTGTGATTTCAGGATAATTGCATATAGATATATGTATCAGTTATCATAATGCAAGTTCTTATTATTGCGATACTCAACCAGTGGCATTATTTGCACGAATAAAAACCTTGCAATAATTTCTAAATTTAGAGAATGTAAAAATTCTTAAACTTATTTTAAATTTCAGCAATCTGTTTGTACAATGGCGTAGCATACAGACAGGGACAACAATGGTATGACGGATGTGATTTGGTCTGCAGATGTGAAGATGCAATGGCAGGATTCTATCGTTGTCAACAAAGGTAAAATACTATTCATTGTTATTACATTTTACATAAAGCAATTTTTTGCAAGGAATAACATTTTGCTGTGGGAAATACAGATGATTGAATGAATCAACACATATATGAATACTGTACACCAACTTATTTTCATGAATACTTTGTTTCGTTTTAATTTCTTTCTAGCCAACCTCACAGTGATTTATTGTCGCTATTTTATTATTTTCTTGATATATTTCTATAAGGGGAGATCCAAGTTTCACATATTCACATTATTTTCTACTCAAAATTCGCAAAAATAAATCGCTCACGAAAATTAGTTTGTTAACAGTAGGTCTCAAAATATTTACTCGCCAAATATTATTCAGGTATCACATTACACAGACTTTGACTTGATATGATAGAACAGATATGTGTTGGATGAGCACCTTGTTAATTTGGCTGTGCAGGGCACACATAAGTTTTTATGAAATTGCTTGGCAGATGAGACCAATAGATGAAAGATTTTCATGTTTTAATCCCAGTTGGCAGCAAATAGAGAACAGTATAACCATACTCAATTCCAAAAAGTTAAATATTTATTGCTAGTGTGTTTATCCATGATGATTTGAAATAATAAGATGTCAATGAATACTTGAGTATTGCTCATTAGTATAGAGTATCGAATACCAAAATAATACTCAATTAATCAGTTTCCTGTGAACATTGCCCCTTTCTCTCTCAAAAAAAGATTTTTCCGGAAAACGCTCCTCGGAGAATAAAATAAAATCACTTAATAAAAAAATGGTTAAAAAACGTTTTGTATGTTTGCTCGAAATAGTACATGTAATAATTGAGCAATTAGTTATGTCTAACATAAATTCCTTGATTTCAGATGTAAGAGTTACAGCAATACACCTTCATATTGTACTTTGGTGCCTGATCCAAAAGACCCTCAATGTTGTACAGTTCCACAATGCCAACTGATACCAGATAATGCCACACCTACTCCTGGAATCTTCACTCCCCCAGTACCAGTCTATGGGTCATTTACTGGCAGTGCTCCAAACCCAACACCGCAACCCACTCCAGCACCAACCATGAGACTACCTAATGGACAGATTGTCACAGTAACTCCTCGACCAGGACTGCCGACACAACCAGCACCAACTCCTCAGCCAGGTAAATAGTTTAAATAAAAAGGGAACAGTTTTTTGTGATACAAATTGTTATGTTTTTAATTTTCACAATCAGGTTAGCAATAGTATTAGCCCAATGTAAGTTGTTACAAGATATAAATACCACACCCACTCCTCAACTGAAATCTTTCAAGTACTGATTAATTTTTTTACATGGATTCAGGCAAAATTATGATTTAAGTGGTTATTTGATTTTGTGGTTTTGCCAAAATATGCAAACATACTCAAGTTCCTAACTGTGACTTTGAAATGAAATACAGCAATAAAAGTACTGTTCCTTTGCTTTTTGTGTTTTTTTACTCTACACATACTGATTTTGTGTCATGGATGGATACCCTATATCCTTTCTTTTCCACTATAGTAAATTTGTACTTCATTAAACATTTAAAATCGTGTTTTACCTATAAACCCGAAATCCACGAAATTTGGAATCCCAGGAATAATAATGAATCCACAGTATTCAGAGTGTTGTTGCAGTCTTTTAAAAACTTGTTGGCATTTTATATCAAAGTTGTTCAAGTGAAACAACCTGCTTCTGATGACTTTACCAACACATGTCTTACCTAAGCAATTCACACAGCTATCACCTTTTGAAAAAGCTGTTGCAACAATATTAAATAGATTGAACAACTTTCTGAAAAATGATCAACCTAAAAATGGCTCCTGTTGTAATGGCAGGACTGTATTCTGATGAGAGGTTATTTAATGTTCATTTGGAACTATTACATGCCTTCGAAGGATGAGAACATGTTAATATCATTTGATTATCAACACTCTTGAGCTTGGTTATAATGATGCTAGTTCACAATCTATAAGTATGCAGGATGACATGTCACCCTTATCAGACACATTACTCTGACTTTAAGCTAGCCAGTATTTGCACGTATTTCAATGTGTTGCATGCATCGTGGAGAAGCAGCTTTTTCTAGTTTTAAAGTCTTAGATTTAACCTGTTAGGGAATCAAACAAATCAACTCTCACGATTGTTGCAAGCTCTCTAAGACGAGTGTGGGAGGTCATGGATTCAATCCCCAGCTGAGTCAAACCAAAGACTTTAAAATTGGTATTTGCTGCTTCTTGGCTAAGCATGCACAATTTAGGAGTAAGAGCAGATGGGTCAGCCCTGAGTTAGAAAATGTGACTGGGTAGGATGACATGTCCCCTGTGGACTGTTACCTTGAGAACTAGCACTTAAAATCCTGCTCAGCATATCAGTCTAGCACAAAGCAGGGTTCATATTCATATCACATCAACATGTTCTTGCCCTGAATATGCATTTGATTTGCCACTAGAGGTTTAACAACCATCCATCCATCTATCTAAGAGGACACTTCCCAGAGAGTAGAATAAATTCTGTATCAGGCTTTTAATGTATATAACTCACTTTTTTCATACCTTTTATATCACCCCTTTGAGATATAAATCTTACTGTAATCAGTATCAAGAAAGATTTTTCATTTAAATGTGTGAAATTTTGTTGTTATATTGAAAAAGAGTGATGTCAACATTGATTGATTGATTTGTGTTAAAGCCACTTTTAGTGCTATTGGCTATTTAGCATGTTTAGTGGAGATCAGTTTTTATTGGTGGAGGAAGCTGGAGAAAACCACAACCTTTTGCAGGAAAATTGATAATCGTAGTCAGTTAAGATTGGAGTTGAATGCACCTGCCACATGCAGGGTTGAAACTCACAATATCATGTTGACAGGCTAGTGATACAGTAGTTGGACTACTAAAACTACTCGGCCACAAAGGCCCCTGATGTAAATATGAAGACGACCATAAAATCTACACTAAAAAGTCATGGGCTGCGATAGTGGTACAATACTGAAGGCATCAAAGGTTTATACATGTATGTTTTATTTCAGGTTGTTTCTACAAAAATAAATCCTACAAACAGGGACATACTTGGGATGATGGCTGCCAATACAGATGTGAATGTGTTAATGAGATGATTGGACAATACAAATGTACTGAAAGGTGAAGGCAATTGTTTCTCCCCCCCCCCTCCCCCCCCCCCCCCCCCCCCAAAAAAAAAAAAGCACTCCAAATAACTCAAAAAACAAAACTTTTCTGACCTCATCTAACAAACAAACTAACAAACTAGGCAATTTTTTAAAGAGAAATTTTGAGATAATTTCATTGTTGGATTTTAGCAATGTCCTTTTTGTTGCTGTCTGATCTTAAATCAATTAAAGTGTTACCACTTTTGTAAGGCTTGTTGATGGAACATTTAGCTGTAATATGTCATTTGGTATCATCTGCCTCTCTTTTTAAATGACTTATCATTATTCAATTAAGAATGAAGTTGTCAGATTTAAGATTTTAAACATAAATGTCTTTTGATACAAGTGTCAAATGCCTCTAACTTAAAGCACCTGAGATCACCCCAAGTTTTTGATGGGGTTTGTGTTGCTTAGTCTTTAGTTTTCTATGTTGTGTCATCTGTGTTATTTATTATTATTATATTATTTATATTATTATTTGTCTGTTTGTCTTTTTATTTTTTGCCATGGCATTGTCAGTTTGTTTTCGATCTATGAGTTTGACTGTCCCTCTGGTATCTTTCGTCCCTCTTTTAAAACCTCAGTTGTGTAATTATTTACCTTTTCTTATTTTATAGATGCCAGACTTATCCTAACCTACCACAATTCTGTACATTGATTCAGAATCCCAAGGACAGCTGTTGTCCAGTGCCTTACTGTGACAAAGTTAACCCAACTCCATCTCTACCAGCAACCTATCAACCATATCTCCCAAGTACAAACAATCCATTGTTTGTGAACCCAGAAACCAATCCTCCAAAGACAGGCCAGAATACTCCATCACCATTTGGAAAGTCTGGTGAGTATAAATGTTGTTGTAAAATGTTATAAAACACTATAACATCATCTTCCTATGTTACCATCTTATATTAGTACCGTTGTGCAAATCTTTTGATTTATATAATTTTTTCCTTATCTGTGCAGTATTGTCTATTCTAGATGATCCATTACATATTAAATCTGCTGGTTGGTCCTTTTTATAGACTTCTATATAGATATATTAATTATCCACCAGAAATTATTGCTTCTTACATAATTCTTTTAAAAGTTTTAATTGAGGAGAGTAATCATTTGGTAATTACATCAACAATATGTATTTTGAAGTGACTCACCTGGGCCAAAGTTGGGAAGTGGGAATCAGGGATCTTCCTGCCCACTATGATTGTTGATAAGGGATAGGGATGGTGATGGGGAGATAACCGGGTTGTATGGACTGATTCCTCACATCAATAAACTAATGGAAAATTATGCTAAGAAAAATGCTGCAAAACTTATAACAATAACCACCATCAACATGTTGTCAACTTTTACAAATAATAGAAGAGAAAAGTTGGAGAAGTTGGTTATGACCAGAAAGTTGTTTTTTAATTTATTTAGGATATTGTGTATACCAAGGAGTATACTACAGGCAAGGACAGACTTGGAATGATGGCTGTGAAAAACGTTGTAGATGTGATGATGTAACCACAGGCCTCTACAGCTGTACACAGAGGTAAGATATTAAAGTATGAAGTACATTCATATGGAAAAATTACTTCATGATAAAATTCCAAGCATTCAAGAAAATGTGGAAGTACAATTATTACAAGTAGTTCTTTAAACACAAGTTCTCTTGTAAATATCAAATTAGTTTGAATTTACAATTGATTTTAAATTCTGTAGTTGTAAGATTGACAAAGCCAAAGCTATGAAGAACAAAGATCAGTAAAAACATCACTAAAAAGATGGGGGGGGGGGGGGGGAGGGGGTTGGAAGGCACTTTATATTAATAATACATGGGTGTCAGAGCAACTTTTCTCACTTTAATGCACTATGATTCTTAATTGCAATTGCCCCTACATATTTTTCTGGAATAGCCCTTGAGGGATCTATAGCCGGAAAAATAATATAGACACCTGTCTTTTGAAGGCACATATTGGCTTCTTGATTCTTTTCCTTTTTTCTGTGTTTATTGGTTACTGTCTCATTGATGTTAACCCTATTTTTCTTATTCAACAAATAAAAGTACTTTTTATGGTGATCCATATTTTTCTACGGAACACATCTACTATATTTTATTTTACAGATGTCCAGTATTCAACAATATACCCTCATCATGCACTTTGGTTGCTGACAAAAGTGATCCATGCTGTACCGTACCTCAATGTAATCTTTTCCCAAGCACTGCAGTATACACCGGAACAGGCACACCACCAACAACTGCCAGACCAAACATCATTGTACCTACTCCAATTCAGGGTGCTATTACTGGTCAAGGAACTATTGCTCCTAACAATCCCCTTGTGCCTAACTACAACCAGTTTGCTGGAAATGGAACAGGTAAATTTATTTATATCTTTGGTTTAATGCATTAAAAACACATTCTTGAAAAAGTTTGCCCAAAGAATCAATAACTGATTATAATTTTTTATTTTTTGAATGTTGACCATATGAATAAAAGGAGGCAATTGTCCAGGTGCCAATAGGTAAAAAAACTATAGTTAAGATCACCTGAAGTAAGCTTTTTCACCTTGTGTAATATCAAATTTAAATACCTTACAGTTGTTTTAAAAGCTTGAAAAAGATTTTTCAAATTGAACTGACCAGATATAGGAAAATAATTTAAACACAGGGTGTTTTTTTTTTGTCATAGGATAATTTAAATCAGATGTAGTACAATTTAACTTGCCATTTCCCATTAAAGGTGAGCTTTGAGACTAAATAGTTAAGGTTTCATACACATTACCTCTTAGTTACAAAAATCAGTAAATAAATTATTTTATGTTTTAGAACAATATTTTGTAAGAAATTATAATGTTTATTTATACTTTAAAAGACCTTATGAATTTTTGGTACAGGCAAAGTATATATGAAATAAACAAATTCATTTTCTTACCAGGTTATTGTGCGTACAAGAGTAAGACCTACACTCAGGGACAGAGATGGGACGATGGATGTAATTATAGATGTCAGTGTATTGATGCCCTTAGAGGTCGTTACAAGTGTGATTACAGGTAAGGCCGTACAAAAGGTGAAAGGTCATGATAGAAGATACCATATGTTCAATTCACCGTTTCAGAATGTAATGCAGTCTGGGTAATATTTTAAAAGCATACACCAAAACTTTGTGATTGGTTTAAAACCTACTAAACAATGGAAATTCAACCAATGACATAACGTTATTTTCATTTTGGTGTACGAACAATGAGATTACCCAGAGTCCTTTAGATTCTGAGTAGGCGAATGGCAGCTGAAGTCTGTATTAATCATATGACTCTCATTGCAAAAACTCTTCTATCTATTGGAACTTGATCAGAAAAATAATGGTTACACAAATATAGATACATGCCAATGGGATGTTCATTAAAATTAAATTTAATATTTTCTATGATGGTTAACCCTTTTTTAGGAGTAAAGATTGCACTTACTGCAGTCAAATCCCTATATTTACTGGCTGGTTAGCTATATTTCTGCCATTTTATACCTGTTTTTTGTGATAAAGCAGAGCATTTTTTTAGATCCTTCCCAGTTCATTTGAAGCAATTTATGAATAATGTATGCCCAGAAATTAAATATTCAAAAAGAATGATTGTTTAATATTACAGATGTCCACAATACTACAATCTGCCTGCTTATTGTACCTACCAACAGGATCCAAATGATGCATGCTGTCGTAAACCCAGATGTGATCCAAGTCAAACTGTAACACCATATCCAACTACAAATGGACCTTCAATTACTCAAGGACCAATAACACCAAAACCATTTAGTAAGATTGTAATAAGATAGAAAATAAGATGTGATGAAATTTTTTATAGTTTAAGCCACATAGAACTAATGTTTAGATTCTCATCCATTTTTCCAACAATAAAAAATTCAGTAAAGTACGGAGTATTTTTACTTTTCATTTTTTGCTGATTTTGATGATACTGACATTAGTTTTTGAAATTGAAAATGATCAAAGATATACAGGTAAAAAAACTGAGGCTCGCCTATCTATTAATTCCAGATGTCAATCATGATTACAATGCTTGAGCAAACATTTATACAAACAAAGCAAGCAAGTCAACCAAACCTTTAAACTACAAGCTTTAGGAACAGAGCTCTAACAGTCAAGTCAGGACAATACAATCGTTTGGAAGCCCTGGTTGGATGAGTGAATATTCTGTAAAAAATGTTGACTTAATGATATAAAAGGGAGATAACCTAAGTCATGCATTAAATTGCCATATATACCATTATTCAAACTAATAAAGACCTCATGGTCCCTTATTCTCTCTGCTTAATGATGGAGTGAGTGTAGAGAGCAGAACGTAATTCCTGGATAGTTCTGAATATAAATCACACTAATTTTGCCAATAATCAAAAGTCAACATTATGCAATAAATGTTTTGTTGGAAAAATAAATTATAATTTAGTCCTGCCTGAAACAATGTTTAGGACAAATGTATTACCCTAATGAAATGTCTTTTTAATAAAAGTTTTTTTATACTAGTGTGCTGAAAAAGCTGTGATTCCATATATGTGCCTGATAGTAAGGTGTTTGATTTCTCCACACTATTTTAATGAAACAGAAAGTTATTCACTGTTGTTGGATGGTAAGAATATTTTGATTACATTGCATTTGCTTTATACTAAAAACAACCAAAAGTCAAATTATCATGAATTATTTTTACAATTTTTTTTTTACAGATATGTGTGTCTACAAGGACAGGACCACACATGCACAAGGATCAAGCTGGGATGATGGTTGTAACCTCCACTGTACATGTGAAAATGCTACCATGAACATCTACCAATGTCAAGCCAAGTAAGATTACTTACTGCTTTTTACCTTTTGTTTTATATCTATACAAAGATATCTACAAATTCTGGTGACATAGATTCTTTATTGTTAGGAAGAACAAATCAATTTGAAAACAATAACAAAAAGATCAACTAAGATTACATTCACCAAAAAAAATATAAATGCACATATATGAGACAACATTCCAATATAATATCTAATACTGTCAATTCAGAAATTTTGTTGATGCTTTTATTAATACAAAAAATGCAACAGTATCATGTTCACAATAATAAAACCTCTGTTCATAATTTCAGTGGTGATTTTCCTTCATAAAATTTTTGCAGTCCCACATTTTTACCAGTAATCAGTGATTCAAATAATAATTGCATCAATTTCTGAATTTACTGTAAATCAAAGAAGAAAATTTTGTATTATTGATCTTGACAACTGCAGGAAGCTTTTTAAAGATGAACTAAAAAGCTGATATCTGACAGTGAGGTCTAGACAGCTCCTATGATTTACTTCTAGTGGTAATCTTTGCTATGAATTTAGTGATAATTTCTACGTACTGTGGATTCATTTAATTTCATTGATACCAATTTTCGAGGGAAAATTGTATTATTGTTGATATTTGATATCCTGGTTTTGCTAAAGTCTGCATACAATTATATAGAAAATTTGTGCTTGGTTGAATATTCAAATTCGTGGTTTACAAATACCAATGAAAACCACAAAAATTTGTATCTCACGAATTATAACGAATTCACAGTAATAATTTTAATGAAGACGTCAACAAAGCATATAAAATGGTGAAGTTGTCTTACAAATTGAATGAAAAATCACCAAATTAACAAAATACACATATGACAATATTTTGATTATATATATACTTTTTAGATGTAAATTGTTCCAGTCGTTACCAGCTCAATGTAGTTTGGTAACAGATCCCAGTGATGGATGTTGTAAGATTCCAAGATGTGTCGCCACGGGAACCAACATTCCATTGAACCCAATCTACAACACATTCAATGGGTCATCTAATGTAAAACCAAAACCAGGCCAACTGAACCTTGTTCCAGTGGGACAATACGGTGTGATATCTGGCACTAACTGGCAAAGACCAAACGGAACTACTTATACTGGAGTTGGAGGAGGAGGTATTTATATAGATTCTACCATTCCATTGAGTGTGATACCATATTTCACCACTCGAGACAGTTAAACTTTCAAATTTAAAACGCGAGGCTTGCCTAGAGTTTTAAATATTTAAAATTTAACTGTCGAAAGCGGAAGTATATCTTAAGATTTGGCGATAGAATCTGTTTCTCTGATAACATTCAGAAGAAATGCAGACAAATTTAATCCTTCTTTTCCAATGATCTGCTAAAAGATGTGTTCTTTCTATGTAACGTCATCAGGCATGGTCACAATAGGAAATTCAGAGAAAAGCAAGAAAATTTTACCACACATTGACTATTAAAATAAGAATAATCAACAGGAAAATTATAAATCAGCTAAGAATTAGAGAAACTATCTTATCAACACATTATGTTTAAGAAAAGGGAGAATCCAAATGTAGGTAGGGTGAGGAAAGACGAAAGGGATGCAGAGTTTTGATAAATGTTTTATACCCTGTCTAATGAAATAGGGGGCTTTATGATTTCTGGTCCGGTCCTCTGTCCATACCATATCAGGTTAAGGTTTGGGGTTTAGGTAGTTTATCATTAAGTTGTGGTAAAATCAACTTGAAAGTTCATTATGATGCGAGATTTTAAATGATAAGCTAAATTACTGTTTTAAACCCTGATTGCATGGTTCAAAGAACATGAAAATTTGCAAGGCATATTGTTCTTTTGACACATACTGTTGTTCCTTTCCTGTTTTTTTCACCCCTTCTAGCTATAGAATTTATAAAAAACAACTCAACACCAAGCATATGAAAATTTTAAACCCTCTTCCAAAAGAGTGTTGTCTTGTCTGTCCATCCATCCCATTAAATTGCTATTGGATTTCTCACACGAACTTCAAATTATACATTTCTGAAATTTGTTATCACACTTTATGTCAGCATGATATACAATGTGTCACGGTTTCAGATTTAAAAAAAAGTTTTTTATCATTTCATTGTCATTTTTATCATCGTCATCAGAGAAGAGAACAGGTCTAATGAGTGCTTGATTCTGTTCGTCCTAAGCACATAAAAGGTAACCCCTTTACCGGACTTGTCAAACAGCTTTTTGTTTTTGCCAATAAAACTAGTACTGTATTGAAATTGTACGATTGTAGAGAAGGATGTTATACATCTGCCAATAAAATAAAACTAACACCGCTGAAATTGTACAACTGACTAGAGAAAAGTGCATAAAACTCATAGTGTCTTATATGTTTGACTTTTTACAGGATTTGGAGCCTGTGTATACAAGAATAAGGTGTATAATCAAGGACAGTCCTGGGATGATGGATGTGATTACGTCTGTACCTGTGAAGATGCAACTAATGGACAGTATAGATGTGTAGCAAAGTAAAGATTTATTCACATTTAAGGATGTTTGCTCCTGTTTCAAAATAACAACCTTTTTGAGAAACTGTTATGAACTGATAGTATGTGAATAACGGAACTTAAAAAGCAGAAAAAAATGAAAGGTCCATGTACTTTTATTTGAGATATATTCAATTAAAGAATTTGAGGGAAATGATTCTCATTAGGCTTTTCCTACATTTAACATTGGTATCTTTTTTTTTCAAAAGCTATGAAAAAAACAAGAATTTCATAAGATTTTAGAAAATGGCATTTTAAACTATATGTTATAAAATTATGAGAAATAAAGTATGGGTTAGCTGGCAAAATTTTCATTGGCATTATGTGGATAAAACTAGAGGAATCTGAATATCTACCAAAAGTTAAAAAAAACCAACAAGAGTAGCAAATAGAATATTTTTTTTAGTATATATATTTACCATGTATATACCATATAGTTATGCAAAAATATTAGTACAGTTAAATCTACTGAAAAAAACTTGATGGCCATATTTGTGTCTGTGGCCCTTTATCTCAGTAAATAGGCCTTTTAAAATATTTGTAATTAATTTAATGTAAGATGTGTTCCTTTCCAAGATATGGCTGAAATATTTGCCCTGAATATTGGGCAAACAACATCAATGTATTTGTTGAGCATATGATTTTGATGTTTTTTAGTACCCGTTTAATTTATTCCATTTCTCCTTTTCAGATGTCCTCAGCTTCCTGATTCACTGCCTAGCTACTGTACCAAAATATCAATCCCGGGTCAATGTTGTGCTAAGCTTAAATGTGATATCCCAGGGGTATCATATAAACCACCAGGTGAAGTCATTGCTACATCAGCCCCCTTCATTAAGGTCACAGGTACACCAAGTGGTATAATTAATGTAGGAACACCTAAACCAACTGATGCTCCAACTTTACCAGGAGGAGGCTTCCCAATCCTCCCTCAACAGTTTTCGGAAATCAGAAGTAAGTCTCTCTTATATACTGTGGATTCATTTTTTTTTTTCGTGGATATCAATTTTCGTGGTTTTAAGAAAAATTGTAGTTTCATGGATATTTGATTAAACAACATCTGCATACAAACCTATAGTAAATTTATACTTCGTTGAACCTTTAAATTAATGAATTTGGTATCAACAGTAGAATACAAATTTACAGCAGTATTGACAAATCTATAAATGTAGAATTTATTATGATATCGTTGAACTATGAACAGAAATGCAAGATTTATTATTTTGATTTCAATAAATGCTGAACACGTATAATGAGATCATAAATTACAATGCAAGTTCATATTGATATGATACTAATCAAGCTGCAAAGTTAGAAAATCATGAAAATGAATCGTCACAAAATGGCTAGAAACGGATAAATAAGAAGATAAGTTGGTTTTCAGTACACATACTATTTATCTTTAGCATTTCTTAAACCAGTGAACATAATTTAAATTTTCTACTTTATTTCCAATAGAAATTCCATGGTTCAATGTAATAAAATAACTAATCCAAGAATTAAGATATCGACAAGTATTCAACTCGTGAACAAACAACACTGGTAATTAACTCATGCCCTACATGCATTCGTGAATTAATGTGTTGTTCGGTCACTCATTGAATATTTTTTTATTATTTGAATTCTTGGATTAGTTATTCTATAAAGATTCGTCTGTAGAATCGAAGAATTCATTGTATAAATGGGCCATTTATTATTACATTTTAATTTCCCCAGGTCAATGTGTATTCCATCGTAAAGCTGCTAATGGTCAACCAGAAAAATATCTGGTGTACAACCAAGGAGAAAAATGGAATGATGGGTGTGATTTCAGCTGTCAGTGTATGGATGGAAAAACCGGATATTATTACTGTGACCCACTGTAAGTATAAATAAATATTACTATTTTAAATACTTTTGTCCGGTTTCCACAACACTATCAAAAATGCAAAATTAGTATCCTGCAAAAAATGTATATATTGTACATTTCATGTAATAATATTGTACTGATGAAAAGTAGATAGCAGTATCATGCTGTGGGTAACATGATGAAAAGTAGATAGCAGTATCATGCTGTGGGTAACAAAAACATTCACTGTGTACAGTATTTACAACTTCACATTTTCCACATTTTATCTTCAATAGTATTGTACAAGCTGATGAAAAAAATACATTTACAAATAACAACTTTTCCATATTTAAAAAATAAAGAACTGCTGAACTAATGCCTCCTAAATTTTGTGCTGGTAGAGTTCCATTAAGTTCCCTTAAGTGTTGAAATTTTCACCAGTATTTTTTTATGATACAATTTATAATTTTGCTTTATAAATCTTAGTTTTCAAGAATTAAATTTTTTTTTGTATTTTGAATTCACTTTATTTCATAACAGATGATTTATAATTACTTTTAGCTGCCAAGGGAAGCTTGGTTATGGACCCACTTATAGTAGACCCAAGTTTTCAGGAATTAGTGACTTAAGCATGAACCTATTTTTTTCTTTTATGTGACAATTTGCTATATTTTGATGGATAGAATTAAATTTTGAAATTGAATAATGATTTCCTGATAGTCAAAATTTTGAACAAAATTATATAACAGTAACCATAGGAAACTAAAACTAATCTGAGATTATGGTAAAATTTCATGGAAATTCAGTAAAGAATGAGGTAAAAATATTGTTTTGAAAATTGATTTGATTTTCATAAACTACTGTGGATTCAGTATTGTTCACAGGATATCAATCCTTGTGGATTTAATGGGTAAAGGTCAACCATGAATTTAAATGATAAAGTACAAATGTTTTATAGGCTAGCATGCAGACTTTGTTTTTAAAACTAAAAAATTCAAGTATCCACTAAAAGACAATTTCTCCTCAATCCATGAAAATGATCAAATTAATGGATTTTGTTAACCTACTATTCATGTGTTGTATTAAAATATATTTCAGATGTCCTGTTTACAACAACTTACCTTCCAACAAATGTTACCTTCTGAAGGTCGCAGGAAAATGTTGCAACGAGCCAAGATGTCAGTTGGAGAATGGTCAAACGGTTAATCCACTAAAAGAACAGACAAAATATACCATCATTGGGAAACTGCCCAATGGTTACACAGGCTTTGGACCAAACTATAATTTCTCTACAACATTAGTTGGTGGAGGAAGTTATCAAAATTCATCAAACACTACTCCGAGAAATGGTAGGTTTAAAGATATTTGCTTAATATTGATGGTATTGATGTTTCAACCGAAACCAAACTTGTGTTAACCAATGTTTTTGCAATTGGTCATCTTTATTTTTATTGCATCGAAATATGTTTTCAGAACTTTATGAAATTCATACTAGAATTGTCCCAGGTGAAATTTGGCTGAATCTATTTTTAAAGTCATCTAAAGCAATGTTTCACCTGAACAATATATATATTCACACCTGAGCAATATACATATTTACACCTGAGCAATATACATATTTACACCTGAACAACATACATTTCACACCTGAGCAATATACATATTTACACCTGAGCAATATACATATCCACACCTGAGCAATATACATTTTTAGCTCTCAAAATATTTTTTAACCAGCTGTGCATAAGATTCCAGTTGACCTGACTAATAACCAGAAAATGGTTCTGCATCAAGATATACACTTATTACAGACCTCCTGTTATATTCTTTTATTTGAACTGATCAATTTGCTATAATCAAATAAAAAATGGAAATAAGTCATCATTGGCACTCATACCAAATCTTCTTATTTCTACCTGAGACTACTATAACACAGAGATTGGTCACTATAGATTTATTGGATTATCTGAGTCTCCGGTAGTTAGCTACGTTATTTTAACCTAGTTTCGTATTCGACCGTAGCAGACGACATATATCACCTATCACTGAGAATACTATAACAGTATCGGATATTATTATTTTTCTTTTAAAAATAATTTAAAAACAAAATTGAATTAATCAAAAAAAAAAAAGAATATAGTTTTTATCTTTCAAATGCAGTTATCTCTATTCATATTTAAATTTTTGTTTTTAATCATTAATAATTTGTTAATAGTTTGTTATTATGCGGCCACTCTTGAAAATGTGAATGTGATTAATCTTATCAATCTTACAGTTACATTGTTTTGCTACACGTCCGTTAATTGTATCTAATATAAAATATTTTGCCTGTAAAGACAGGTAGTCTCTAAAGCATGGGAGATGAATTTTGTTTCACAGCTGGGTGCCCAAGGTACACGAGGCTCCGTTTATTGCAGTAAACTTTTGTTCTATACTTGTAAGGTATTTCACTGCTGAGTGCCCAATATACATGTTTATTGTAGTAAACCTTGTCAAATATCGTCGGTGCACTTGTGGTAGGATTCAGGAGGGTGTGGATGGGGTTTTATAGAATGGAGAAATAGGGGCACATAAGTATAGAATGGAGAAAAATGGACCGACAAATAAAGAAAAGAGAACAGAAAATAATAAGTTATTAAGATTTAAAGAATAGAGAAAAATGGCATAGAAATTATAGGAAATAAAGAACCCCCATCCAGACCCTCATTCAGATTATCCAACGTAAATTTTTTTTTTCAAACAAGTTTCAACCCCCCCCCCCCCCCCACTTTTTTAAAAATTCCGTCTGATAATTAGGTCAAGTTTTTGCAAACAATGTAATAAGCGGTGATCACAGAAAAGAGAAAAAAATTCATTAAAGGTAAATGAGTAATTTCCTTGCGTAACAGATCAGCAAAGAGGTTATAACTGCAATGGATACATAAAGCAAACATAAGCCCTACAAATTATATATATGTTCCCAAAATATCGCCGGCATTTTCATTTTTCAATTCACAATGTCCAGTAACATTGATTTTTTATCTTGGGATGATAGTGATCTCAATCTTGATCTTTTACGTGGTGAATATACTGCATCAGATTTTGAATCTGAGGATGACTATACGTCCCTGCTGCAAAGACTGCAAAAACTACAAAAACTCCAAAAGAAGCATCAACCGCAAGTGCATGTAAATCAGAACGAAGAAGCTTCAAAATTACGTGACTGAATAATCAAATTATCTCCATGTTAACATAAATAGAACCACATTAGTGTAAATTACGATGACATTTTTTCAACACCAGAAATATGTGCCCGCTTTCAAAATCCCAGACAAGAAATTTTGTGCTTCAATACAGAGCCGTAAAGTTCTTGAAAATTTGAATATTGTCTATTGTTAAAGTGTCGTATGTTTTAGTTATATCGCTATGCTTTTTGTAACCCTAATAATTGAGCAACTCAGATGAAAAGAGTTGTGATTTGCTTTAGTTTTTTTAGCCACAGCAAATATAAATGTGCTTGTTCAATGTTTGGTGACAAACCATGTTAATTGTTGTCGGCATGCTGCTTTGTAAATAGGTTCCCTATGACATTTTTTTGTTGGGTAATTGCTGACAGTTTACCATGTGAAAATTCTGAGAAGCCAAAAATAATGCGGAATGTATAAATACGTAGCAATGTCAGATCTAAACAAGAATGTTAAATATGATAGCATATATTGATGTCACCTTTCTGTAAATTCAACTTCGATTCACAACTGCTTGTCAATGGCAACCCATATTTCATGTACAGTCAGCCTGATTAAACCGAAATGAACTATTTTCAAATTATGTTTAAAGTTTGTTTTTATGTTATGTCGTTACACCAATGTCCCATGCTAGTGGTGGTGATGAGCGCCTAAAAATATTTAACATTGTCACATTCTTTATGTGCCCCTCTCAAGTCAGGAGCCTGTAATTCAGTGGTTGCTGTTGGTTCATGTCCGTCATATTTGAATTTTCGTAAATTGCTTTGTTATTGTAGACACTTCATTTTCTCTAGTGAATTGTTATATATTTTCCATGTCGGGGACTTTTGAAGCTGACTGCACGGTATAGGTTTTCTCATTGTTGAAGGTAATTACGGTGCATTCCAATAACTTACATCCACTTCATTGAACTTCATTTGGACTAAAGGAGTTGTCTGATGATCATTAGCAAAAATATATAAAAATCTCCTTAAAGTTTGCTTCAAGTGGCTATTCCTTTAATATATAAAGATGTGTGGTTACTTGTTTTTTTTCTTTCATTGAACTGTTGTCCAAACTGAGCGTGTTAGTGAATTTCTGCATTCCTGTCTTAGTTTTAATGTATATAATAATAAAAATGTATATTCAAAGACTTAAATATTTATTTCTCCATGTAAGACAAGCATGACAAATTCAATGAAATTAAAAAAAATACTAAAAAAAGTCATTTTCTCCAGTAGTACTTCTCCCTTCTTCTAATGCGTGATTTCTTTCTGGGGGTATTCCTACAATAAAGAATATATTATAAATAAAAAGAAGTAATCTTTGTCAAGTTTATAGCATAGGCAATTCATTAATTTTTAAGACAGTAATCTGAGACTTGAGACTCAGCAGTAATTGACCAATCATGTCAATATGGATCAAAATAGTTAAACTGATAAAGGATGCAGACCAAAGATGCATGTACTTTTTACATCATGTTTGGGTCAATTATTTAAAAAAAATACGTCTATTTAGGAACTCATGATGTACTGGTATTTCACATGGTGACACATTTTCATTGCATAATATTATTATACTAGCATGTATAGACTGCATATATATTATCAAGGGAACCAAATATAAATCAAAATTTCTTTCACTAACAATACAAATTCACCTATCAGACCTCATGTTGTGTGTGTGCAACTTGTCTCGTGTGTTTCTCAGTTCTGCAGCGGGAACTTACTGATACAGAAAAATTGGAATTTCATATAATTACAAATTTTACATCATTACATGGGTTAATTACTAAGGCTTGCACATACATTATCCGGAAAACAGATTGTTCATCTGAATGTAAGTTATGGGTGAGTTGCTCATTGACCCTGTCCCACGGACTGGTAATAACTCGAGGTTACTTTCCGGTTTGGTCGGTAAATTCAAGTCTATAACTGCACTTATTTTATCTAAAGTGCTTATAAACCAACATTTATGAACATGTCAAATCTTATATTCACACTTACCGGAACATAACACTCTTTATAAATCCACATTTGTTAATTATTATTTTCTCTTTCGCTGTCAAAAATGGCAGTCGAATCCTTCTTGTCAATCATTGCGAGTCACGTGCTCGAAGACTTACAATTAATTACTATTTGACTGGTCAGTACGGGAAGTGACCAATCTCTGTGTTATAGTAGTCTCAGTTTCTACTTAAGAGCACAATAATTTTTGCATGGATATTTCATTTCCAAATTAGGTAACAAACCAGACAAAACTGTAGTCTTGTATCATATATCTTATTAATTTTGATGGCTCAGTGGTTGGATAGACATGGGTGTGCCTTAGAAATAAAAGAGTATTAACTTTGCTCTGAAATGTACATGAAAGCACAAAAATACATCAAAATTGCAATCTATATAAACTATTTGGTATAAAAATGCTCTGTAACTTTGATGGAAGTTTTAACAGTGCACTGGATTTACTATATTTGCTGCTTTAGGATGATGAGAAATAATGAATAATTGCTATTATAATTCATTTTCATAGTGTGCATATACAAAGGAAAAATTTACAAACAAGGTCAGCAATGGAGTGACGGATGCGACTTTGATTGCAGTTGTGACAATGCACAAAAAGGTGCTTTCAGTTGCACTCCTAGGTAATTATTGAATTATTGGCATAAGTGTAAGATGTAAAATGTCATGGCCAAACAACATTTAAGTAATTAAAAAACTCTCAACTGATAAAAAAATCAAAAATTACAATTCTGCAGATGACTGCACATTTTAACAACTGAAAATTATCATTGGCAGTTAGAATAAAGGTTTATATCAGGTGCTCTAGAAGGATACTGTGGATTCATTTATTTTTGTGGGTACCAATTGTCGTGGATTGCGGAAAACTTGCCTTTTCGTGGATATGTGATTTCGTGGTGTTGCCATATTCTGCATACAGCCTGATAGAAAATTTGTAATTCGTTGAACATTTAAATCTTGGTTCACCTGTATCCTTGAAAACCACGAAAATTGGTATCCAACGAATAATACTGAATCCACAGTAAGCCTAATTAACTTGCTCTGTTTGAGGAACTTTCAACTCTGGATTCTTAGTGATATTGTTTGTAATATTTGCCTTTTTTGAAACAACTGAAGCTAATTATTTTTAGTGAGGACTTGAATTCGTTGCTACCCCTGGTTTGTTTTTTTTATTTTGTGACATAGGGGTGCTGTGTCAATGACATGTACCCCACATTTCCTTTTATTTATTTGATTTCTAAATAAAGGACTTTTACTTTTTTTTTCCTTCAAAATTTATTTAAGCTTAAAACTGTTTACATATTTTACCATTAATTTTTCAATGGTGTAAATTGTTTTGAAGAAATGTAGAAGAATTGTAGAAAAACTGCATTGTAGAGGCTCTCTTTTCAAAGGTAGAAACTTTTGAATATCCTTGTATGATAAAATGTACATTTTCTTTATGACGATAAAATAATCGACTGATTTTGACGAATAAAGTTTTATTTTTTCCAAAAATAACGGTAACTGTTAATTATTTGTGACCTTTCACGAATCACGATAAAATTTTAACCAATTTGACAAAAGTAGCCGAAAATGACAGTTTGACACCTGACGATAAAGGGCATTCCTACCTTCTTGTATACTGTGGATTCATTAAGGATGTTTGCTCCTCTTGTTTTTGAATTTTTGTCACATATTCGGAATCCTTTGGTTTTTCCATGTAGTGCCATTACAAATTTTGGCCGCTAACCCCAACTTTTGTTTTCATAATTTTATTACATATAATTTAAAAAGACATTTTTGAAAATCTTATACAATCCTTGTTATTTTTTCAGTTTTTGAAAGAAAAAATGTGCCAATGTTAAATATATGAAAAATATAGAGAAAATCATTTCCCGCCAATTTTTTAATGGCTTATATCTCAAAAACAAAGACACAGACCCTTCATTTTTATTTGCTTTTTTGGTTCCCTTATTTGTTATAAACTATCAATTTATAACAGTCTTTTCAAAAGCTTGTTATTTTGAAACAGAGTAGCAAACATCCTTAACACTTGTGGGATACCAAGTTTTCCGGGATATTGTGGGTATAGGTCAACCTTGAATTTAAATGTTCAATGAAGTCCAAATTTTCTATGTGTTTTTTAACCAGCCAATTGACAAAGCCAGGAAATAAAATATCCACTAAAATGTCAATTTTTTCCTAACCCCATAAAAGTGGTAACCATGAAAATAAATGAATAGACAGTAGTGGAATAATTATGAGGATGAGAAAAACAGGGAAGTAAATTCCATCAAATATGTTTTAACACATGATTTAAGTGCATTCAGGTAGATCGGGTGTCTTTTTCTGAAAATCCCTTCTATTCATGTTGCAAAAATACTTTTTTGGTTTAAAAATAGTTTACCAAGTATCATTCTTACAAAAGAAACACTAAAACTTGAAAGTTAGATTTAAGTATGAAAAAAATAAATGTTAAGAAGTGTATTTAAATTTCCAGAAAAAAAAAAACTTTTTCAAATCAAGGGCAGATAATAATATTGAATTTGATAGGACAATTTGTTTTTTTTTTTATTTTTCAAGAAAATATGGTCTGTGATCCCCTATTTTTATTTGATATTTTGGATGTATTTATGAAAAGTAATTATCTCATTTAATTTTACCCAATTCTATCTTTTAAATGACACCTTAATAAAGAAAAATTAAGTTTCCCCTGTATAACCCATATGAAATATCTGTGATTGCATTAATTTCACTGTATTTTAATGAAAAAACTAGATATGTGACCACCCAGTTTTTATATTGAAATTTGAAAGAACATTGACCCAGAAGTCTTTCACTGAAGTTTAAAGAAAAATCTATCGTCAAACATATAGACACCCTAGCTACCTTTTTAATAAAACCATTACATCATTTTTATTTTAATCTTTGCATAGGTGCCCAACCTATACATCTCTACCATCATTTTGCAAACTGGTAAAATTAGAAAACGAATGCTGTAGCCGACCTAAATGTAATCAAATGAACGGCACACCTGGACCCATAATTACAACCACCACTTTACCTACACGTCCAACATGTGCATGGTGCAAGGATACACTAGATAATTGTAAAGCTTATGGACAAGCAGCTTGTCAAGCTCCATATATTCCATGGGCCAAACGTAACTGTGCTCACCATTGTAACTTCTGTGGTAAGTCTTTAAATTATTTTTTACAAATATTAATTTTGGAAGTATGAGTTTACTAGCAGGAATTTAATAAAAAGTGGTATTTTGCATCCAGCTTTTAACGTTAGTAATATTTATAAGGCTAACATGTCTAGGAATTGTCCTTCAAATCTCTCTGTTTGGCTTAACAAACCTATTGATGAAGGCTTCAATTTTATTGTTGTTGTTCAACTGGTGCCTTTGATATTTGCGGGGATTAACATTTATATTCCTTATTTATAGTTTTAGGCGACACTAAAAATGTTTTTTTTTTTTTTTTTCTGTAAAGTTTGCTCTTGGCATTAAAGTACAAGATGGTGCATTCCACAGAACTGTTTACTGTAAATCAACTTATTTTCATGGATACTTTGTTTCGTGTTTCGCCCTTTCTAGCGCACTTTGCAGCGATTTAAATTCGTAATTTTTATAAATTGACTTGATGTAGTTAAATATGGAAAGATATAACTTTTACATATATGCAACATTTATATTCACGTTAATTTTCTACTTGCGAAAGTAAAAAATAAAATCTCTTGTGAAAATTAGTTGGTTTACAGTATTATTCTTCATATAAAAGCTTCAAGGAAGTATGTCTTTATAATGTTGGTGGCATTGCCATTACACTACATCTATTGTTAAGAAATTCGATATGAGCGTTGATGATATTTTATAACAAAGCATTTGGCTTGGTTTTTGATTAGAAATCTAAGTATATCAAAGTAAACAACAACAAAAAAAAAAAAAATTATGTAAAGGAATTAAAAATTACCAAAACTGCTAGATTAATTTTTAAATAGAAATTGAAAAAAAAAGAGGAAATATATGTGGAAATTTCAATTTTGATATATTTGTGCCAGAAAATCATGTGAAAAAATTAAATTATGCAGAATAAGCGGCCCATTTAGAAGTGTTTTGCACAACACATTAAAATGTTGAAAAACTGAAAAATAAACCACAGTGACAATATTTGTATTAGTAATGAAATATGAAAACACTAAGATTCTTGATAAACAGTAATGTAAAACGCAATTAAAGGCCTTCTTAACTTTATCTTTCTGTGATTTTTTTCCAGACTGTTCAAGCAGTCCAACATTTACAAGTCCAGTAATCACAACTGTTGCATGTGATGATCCTAAATGTGTTGACAAGTTAGATAACTGTGATGACTTTGGAGATGATGCATGTACTGGTATATTCCACAGTTGGGCACTGGATAATTGTCCCAGACACTGTGGATTATGTAAGTTATTGTTTGTTTTATTTGTTCTTTGAAGTTCACCCTTTTCTAGAATGAAAGGTCTTTTTACCTGCGTCGCCAAAGCTCGAGTAACTCCTTCCATCCTTCCCTCCGTCCAAAAGAGTTAAAGAACAAAACATTCGTCAAACTTTTCTTGGCATCTATAAAAAGGATAATTTTATGTTTGGTCTGCAGCTTCATAATGTTGAGGTGTAGCGGGTAAGCAAATTTTACATCCGCTGTGCAGCCACTTCTTGTTTGCCGATAGTTTGAAATCTTACAACACTCATTGTTCAAGGAAAACTTTCTTCAAGATTTTCTTGGCTTCTATGACTGGGAATGATTTTATATTTGGTCTGCAGCTTCAAATGTTGAGTTGTAGCAGTTGAACTTTACATTTTCCATGCAGCCACTTCCTGTTTTCTGATAGTTTTAAAATTTTACAACACTCACTGTGCAAGGAAAGTTTGTTGTCAAAGTTTTCTTGGCTATAATGAAAGGGAATGATCATTTTTACTGCAGTATACATGTCACCTCAGTCAATTGCATTCAGTGACGCAGGTCCGGACCTGGTATTGGTTTTTTTTTTACTTTGTTGGAAAGAGGAGGAGGTTAACACAAATTCTCCAGTCAGTGTTTCATTAGATATCACTTAGAAACACTACGTGATGTATTGCAGAAATTGTTCTAAAGAGACCGAAATTGCAATTTGCATTTCTAAATACATTCAATTATTTCAACCCCCATTATTTTGTATATGATTTACTTCAGAAGTTTTGTTACCCAGTGATACCAAATTGATATAAATTTTTCAAGATTTAAAAAATCTTAAAGGGGATATTGTGGTCTTTCTTTAAGGATTGTCCTGGTTAATTGTGAATGGGTAATACATTTATTGTAATTAGCTCTTATACAGGTTTGGATTCTGTTGGTTAATGTTGAAAAATTACTCCTCATCTTTTACAAAAGTTGTCTTTCTTAGAGACTAGTACTCTATGTGCAGATTTTCAACCAGTATTAGTCCTAGGGTAAAAATGTTAGTTAAGAGCTAATACAGTGAAAATAATCATTAGATTTTGGGTTTTTGTCTCCCCTTGACAGAGTCAAAATGCGAGACTTACCAGTATGTTTGCTGTTTCTGATGGAAGCGGCAACAATTTGTTAAAGTTTGTGATCAAAGGTCAGTTCAAGCGGAACCACTAATGATAAATCAAAGATAATTTGGTATATTTAGTATACAATATGAGTTTTATTCATTGTGAAAACTGAAATTACCTGTAATTGTTCACATCTTTATTCTATGGTCTTTATGGACAGTTATTTAATTGACACATATCACATCTCCTTATTTTTATATATTCTGAAACAGTGGACAACTTACAAAATTCTTATGATATTGAAAGATCCAATAACCCTTGTACTAAGATATGAAAGTAGAAAAAAAAACAGTGTTACTCTATCTTATAGAAATAAAAATAGAAATAGAAATTCTTTATTTGACCAATTATGGACCCTTGCAGCCGTTGCAGGTTTTAAATTTCATACAATGATTACAATGATTTTTTTTTTAGACAATGTGATAATAGATTAAAACATAATAGAACAATGAATAGCTAGTGCATGCACAATGAAAGAGAAAAGGTAATAGGGGAGACAATCAATTAATAGGTAAGGATTATTTCCCTTTGAACAGTATCTTATAAACTTTCAAGATTATGAATTTGACAGGTTGTGAATTACAAACAACTGTACAAAGTGGATGTAGAGACATACAGCCTCAGATTTGTGGGTCTCAGAGAGATATCATATGTGGAAACGAAGCATACAAATCATGGGCTACAGTCAATTGTGAGAAGACATGTGGACTTGGAGGAACTTGCACAGGTAACACTTTATTTACAATTTTGTTTGTCATAAATTATTAACATTAAATAAACCAAATCTCTTTATTTTTATATCAATTAAAGGGAGGGGGATTGGGGTTGTTATGAAATATAAGCAAAAAACAATTAAAGACATCTAAAGACATGTATATTTATATGTTTGATATATGTATGATATACTTGAAATAGTAACTTTGAAATGACAGCTAATTTAAAATGCATTGCAGTATTTTGTTAAAGGAGAAAAATTGGTTTATCACTTAAAAAAAGCTATAACTTGTATGTTTTTGATTCTGAAGTAACTGACCAGCACTAGATGCAGTAAGAAGTAAAGTAATTCATTTATCTTTGCAGATCAATTTACAACATCAAAACGTAAGTTTTTTTCATTTTTTATGACAATACATTTTATAACACTTTTCAGAAGTTCATAACTAGGAGAAATGAGCAACTCACTATATAGGAGGGATTCTCTGTCCCCATACTAATAACTGTGAATTTAACAAGATTTGATTAAAATTCCTAATATTGTAAAGGCAACAAAGAAAGTCACAAAAGCGAGATATAGCAACTCTTAGATTCTGTAGTTGGCTCTGGTGTTGTCAACATTACGTTTCAGTCTGTGGTTGAAAGTTTTTTAAGACATCAATAACTTTGTCAAACCTTCATGGCATTCTATGAAACTCAGACAGAAGCTTTTATTATAAATTCAATTTCTGTCAAATTTCCCACTACAGCAAAACTGATGAATAAAATTATATAGTTTCCTACCATCTAAATACTGTAGATTCAGAATATATTGTGTGCATTTATAATTGCGTTTGTTGAGAAATGGACTGTTTGAAGAGCTCGTTTGTTTTTGTGATTTCATGAAATGCTAAATACAAATAATAACGAATTTAAAATGCAGGTTTTCATTTTTTGCAAAACCTATATCATCACAATTTTAAGCGCAATAATAAAAAACATTTAAATATTTGCTGAAATTACAGTAATGAAAAATAGATTAGAATTTTGATGGTTTATACTGCATATTTTACAGCAAGATCTTGCTCATTTAATGGTATAACTTATACAAATGGAGAAACATGGAAGGATGGCTGTGACAAGAACTGTACCTGTAATAATGGTATCTACAATTGTGTTAATGTGTAAGTATTTGGGAGACTTTTATGAAAGGGGGTCAACTAAGGTTAAGGGGAGTTAACTCAGATTAAGGGAATCAACTCTGTTTAAGGGGAGTTAACTCTTGATATAATTTTAGATGTTGATCATCCTTTTGTTACCATATTCTATTAAAATGATATTGTAAAAGGCAAATCTGAACAAGAGAATGCAGAATATGTATGCTACTACAGACATATTTAGCCATCTTTATATGAACTAGGTGAAAAATATTCAATTTTCGTAAACTTCAGCTTGACCTAAAATCAGTAATGGTGTTAACTGGCTTGATATTTAATAGAAATACAAAAACTTGTTTTGTAAAATATGCCAATATTTTAATCTGATAAAGGTGTAATTTTGCTTTAACTCTTTGTATCATTATGAACTAATTTTTGTTATAGATGCCCTGTATATGAAAACATTCCATCAAACTGGCAGTTAGTGAAAAAACCAGGAGAGTGCTGTGCTATTGTTAATATAATTTTAGAAAGTAAGTTTTGAAGATAAACATACATGTGACATAAAATAGTTGATATGCCAAGTGATTTTCCATAGAAAAAATTTTCCTTACAGGTCTAGAATGTTGAAGGCAGAAAAAAGTTAGTTTAAGGGACATCAAGGCCTTAAATAATTGACCAAAGTGGCAGAGGTATTACATTTCAGTATTGAACTTTTTAATATACTACTCAAAAAAAGTTGAGCGACACAACTTCTGACTGAAAATAAAGTAAAACAAAATCTTGAAGTTTGTGTTTTCTTAATCTTCAAATGTCAAATGACAAATGTAAAACAATTCAAACAAGAAAACTGATAGCCTGATTTATGTACAAAACAATGAACGAAAAACAATAAGGATATTATTTAAATTTTGTTTATTCCATTCAAAGGTATGAGAATAAAAACTCTAGTTCTACACATAGTCAAAGAGCTCTCCATTACTGTCCATAACATTTTGGTAATCTTAAAAGGTCATAGCTAATTTTGTCAGAGACTTTTTCATTAAGATCATTTCAACGCTGAATTCTCAAAATGCCAAAAAACCTCAAGATATACCAAGAACAACTAGTGTATGTTGATAAATATTGTCTACTTAATATTATATATTTATAGATGTTTGCCATTATGGTGGAAAGGTCTACCATCAAAATGAGACCTGGTCTGATGGCTGTAAATTTAGCTGTACTTGTACCAAAGCCACAGATGGAATCTATCAATGTAAAGAAAAGTAAGTAGTTACAGCATAGATTTATCTCCCCTTTTAGTGAGGAATGTGTTTTAGGTATTCATAAGGGTCCTCTGTGGGCAATTGCTCAAAGTTGTTCTGCCGCAGGTCGGTGCTTCTCTCTGGGCCTCTAACTTCCTCCAATAAAAATTTACCGTCACAAAATAGCCAATAGTGCTGAATGTGGTGTTAAACACCAATCAATTAATCAATCAATCAGGTAAAGGTTACAATATATTGAAATGAATTGGATGTACTATATGCAATTTCAAAAAAGATAATTCTTGGTCAAAGTGCTGAAAACCAAACATTGGAAATCTAAAAGTGTCTTTTGTTGCAGAGCAATCAATTCAAAATAAAAACAAATAGGAAAGCCAGAACAAAATTTTAAAGGATCTCCTGTGCATGCATCAGGACAATACATTTAGAATTGAACATAGTTTATGTTTTCATATAACCTGAGAATTTCTCAAAGTGACAGTATCAAGGAAATATCCCAAAAAAACACAAACACTGACAGCAGGGATAGTGATCCTTGTGTATCTGTCACCTATATATCTGCAGATAAAGAACAAGTGCAGATAGAATTTATTTCTTTTGGATTAGATTTAGAAATTCATTTCTTAAAAAACAATCTATGTAAATATTTTTATATAATTTCTCCTATTTATACCCTAACCCCTATATAAGGAGGGTGGTGTATAGCATTTTTTGTTGTTGTGATTTTTTTTTTTGGTGCTTTTTCCTCAGTCTATAAGTGTGTCCATAATCACCTTGTGTCCACACCACATCTAAGGCAATGACTTCTGTGTATCTTCTATTTCACCTTTAGATCTAAATCAGTGTTTGGGTTTATTTAATAGCAAAACATTGACTTCCAGATCTATTTATTGATTGATTGTTGCTTGTTTAATTTCCAGTGGAAATTCAGATCCAAGATGTATATGTGTTTCTTATCAGAAAGCATGGACCTTGCTTGAAACAAGGGATATCATTTTGTTCAGGTCTTCTCTCAGTTTTTTTTTTTATGAAATTTCTGATTTCGACATCGCAGAAATTATTTTACAATGTCTGTATCACTGATGTGATATAATATATTGTGTTTTGACTACTTCAAAATAGCTTCATCACATAACTTCATTTTATTTCAGGTGTCCTATATGGAAGTTGCCTGATGTCTGTACATGGGATGAACCTAAACCAGGAAAATGTTGTAGACAGCCAAAATGTCCACCACCATATGTCATTAGTGGATATCCAGATGAATAAATAAAATATTTTTTTGCTTCAATAATTAATAAATAATAAAATAATTTAAAATTGAATTCTTTCTTATACATGATTTATCATTGTCTGAATTGATCTCATAGCAGAGGGGAGGCAAAATGATGAGGATATCTGCTTTTTCATTCCCAAAATCCTCTTTAACCAGAGATATTCAGTCAGGAAACCAAAGAATCAGTTGAAATGATTGAAAGCATAATAATGACCTTACTTTCTACAAATCCCTGGGCTAACTGGATCACATGGAAGTTGCAAAGGCGAAAGCTAACCACAGGTGCATATCCAAAATTCTATGTTAGTGGGGGCGCAAACCTAATGTTTTTATGCCATTTTTTTTCTTCAGATTTTAGGGGGAAAGGGTGAATCTACCCCTGAACCAACATAGCCGCCTTAATAAATAGAAAATACTGCCAAAACACTTATTCTGACCACTTTCTTTGCAAGTAAGTGCATGTGGCTTATGAGAACATAAATGGGTGCATTATTCTTTTAATTGTTGTTCTTTCAAAATTGTGTGGACTTGCTCAGTGGCATAGATGCAGGTAATCCCTAACATGCTGCCTTTTAACGAAACAGTACAGCCTTTGTGGTCTTGATCTTGCCTATAGTGTAAGAGGTCATGTGTTTGATTTGCAGCTTCTCTTCCAATCATAATGGAATTTACAAGAAAGACCTAAGACTAATTGGCTCAACAAATATTGTGTCTGGATAGGATAGCTTCCTTTCCTGTTGATTGTAACCTTGTTAGTCAGCAGATTATGAAATCTGTCTTTGGATGTCAGTTTAGTACAATGAATGGTATATTCATATCCCATTGATGTGTTTATCTTCATTACAGCTCTTTTCATAATGCTAGCAAGACAATGGTTTGTTTGGCTTGCTTGCTTTGTTTGTATCAATGTTTGCTCCAGCATTGTAATTAAGATTGACATCTGCAAACAGAATAAGTAGGCGGAGTTAAACCTGTGTAAAGGTAAATCTTATTATTTGATAATGTCCAATCAAATTTAAATATAATGTATACAAGATTAAATCCACCTTTTTATGTTGTTTTCAGATGCCAATCTTAATTACAAAACTTGAGCAAACATTGATACAAACAAAGCAAGCAAGCCAAACAAACATTTGCCTTGCTAGCATTATGAAAAGAGCTGTAATATGCATTAAATATTTGCTGATTGTCTTTTGGCAGCCATCAATCAGTCACTTCAGAGATGTTTAGTGTGGCAGAAAATGAAAGTATGAATATGGTACAAATACCTTTTATCCCTTTTTCAAAAATAGCTGTTGGAGGAAACCTCCATCATACAAAATGAATGCACAAAACAAATCAGTTGGTTGTTCACAATGAAATCTCATTCACACTCTTTTCTCAATAACTTGATCGTGAATACAAGGAGATTTTGGAAATGAATCGTGACACAAACCCAATTAAAAAATCTAGAGGTCAACAAACAGGTTTAAACAAATTCTTTACAATATGTCAAATATTTTTATCAATGAGATGGCAAACCTACATAACAAAATAGTGAAAGACATTTAGAGGTCAATTTATGGTCTTCAACAATAGGCGGATATTAATATAAATATCAAGCTCTAAATAACTTGGATTCTAGAAATATGAATATTCAACAGTGAACACAGTCTATGAAATATCTACCAACAACACAGAAAAACATAGCACAAGTCTGGATTACCATTGATAGGGTTACTGACATTCTAACGGACACATGAGCACCCTCCCAATTTAATCTAACTCAGTGGAATAACTGTACTTTCTTACTTCTTTAACTGCTTATTTGTTGTGATGAGGGCATTGTTTTATTTTTTTTAATTAAATCTAACCAATTACAGGGTATTTTTTTCAATGACATACAGCCAGAAGAATTGTTTTCTTTAAAATCTATGTTCTTATTTTTTTTTTTCATTTCCCTTTTGAAATAGGTTTTTTAAAGAAATTTAGAATCAAACAATTATCTAAAAAAGACATGCTCCCAACAAAAAAAAATGAATAGTTGGTGCTATACAGAAGGATGGACAATAACATCATGTAATCTTTACTTTAATATCAGCAGCTGAACTTGTTCTTGAAATAAGTACTTTCATAATTAATAATTGCAAAAAGTCATATCAAACCAACTGAGTTATGTACTATACGAAGGAGTCCATGGAACATCAAGGTAAGGAAAATTAACAATACGAAATTAATAGTTGTCCTGTTTGTCCAACTTTTGGTATGAAGACTATCATGGAAAAATCTGAAATTGTTAATCGATATAATTTAGCAATGCAATTGTGTCCTCGTTGATTTTAACCTGTTTCCTCTGTTTTCTGTTTTGAACATCCACCAGTATATAAAGTGTCATTCCACTGATCAAAAATCCTAAACACAGTCCTAGTTTGACATTCGTGACTAGATAGCCACTCCAAGCAAAAGCTATAATAAATCCGACTGATTCCCACAATCCCCTGTTAGAAAAGGCAGCTACTTTGTCTTTAAAAAATAGATAACCATAAAACGCTGAAATTCAAAACAATTTTATTTTTAACTTTTGTAGTTAAAACTGCATGCCTTAATTTTCACTAAATTAAATACTAGAAAGAAATATTTCTATTTCAAATGCATATTAAACAATTTTAGACATAATGAAATGTCTCACCTGCTAAAGTAATTTTAACTGAATAATATCAGAGACATATATACACATATATGTATATATGTCTCTGATAATATGTTCAAATGCATCTGATCAAATTCTATGTGGTCAAGAGAACAATATTATGATGAAAACAATCTATCCAGTATTGTTCAAAGCATTTGGGCAAACAAGCTCCAACTATGAATGTGTAATTAGTGATGGACGAAAACTATAGCCGTTTCATTATCAGTGATGCACAAACTTGAAAATTGATACTTTTACAAGGAGTAACACAGCGAATGTCACTAGTGGAGCAAGAACGGCTGACCCGCACGAAGTACCTAATTTCAGCCCAGGATTTTGATAGGGTTCGTGTTGTTCAATCTTTATGTTTATGTTTAGTGTTTGTAGATTTTTGGTTATCTGTTCACCTGGGTTTGTTTTTGGCGAAGTTTTTTCTTTGACTTATTTTTTTTTTATTTCCCCCTTGAAATCTTCTACACATTTTCTTTTATAACTTACCATTAAATTGGGACTGCATTACAGCATCTCCAATAGCCCACAATGCTGCGAATATATAAAACCATATATGATGGTCAGGATGTGGTTTCCAAAAAAGTAATGCAATCTGAGTGGCTCCATGAGTAATGAAAGCTACAACATAGATCATGCGTAAACTTTAAGCATGATTTGATCAGCTCTGCAACGTATGAATTATGTTTTGAAATTTCAGATATTTTGGCCCCAGGCATCAATGAAGAGAGATTAATTGCCGAAATATGCATCTAGTGCAGTTAAATTGGTACCGTTAAGGTTATTGATATAATATATTTACAAAAGTAAAATAACAAAAATACCGAACTCCAAGGAAACTTCAAATCGGAAAGTCCCTTATCAAATGGCAAAATCAAAAGCTCAAACACATCAAACGAATGGAAAACAACTGTCACATTCCTGACTTGGTACAGACATTTCCTTATGTATTGATTGATTGATTGTTGGTTGCTTAACGTCCAGTGGCAAATATTTCATGCATATTCAGGACGAGAACAAGTTCACAATAAATACAATAGGTAGGTTCTGTAATAATTTAAGGGATTAAGGTCGGAGAAATTTAGACTGACACGGGAAATGAGGGTATATTGGATAGGGACAGAAATTTAGCCTTGCAACAGGTCACCTACGGACCCCTCAGAGTTGTTGCAAGGGTTCTTAACGTGCATAGAGCGTGGCAACCTCTTTACACGAGGCTTCGGATTTAACGTCCCCATTCTGACCGGACGTGGCTGCAAATTTGTACATCCCGCACAGCCAAACGGACGCCCCACTTTGACGAGGGTTTTACCGCCGGTCGGAGGAAGACCAATGGTGACCATACTTCTATTCCCCAGTCACCCTTGGGGATTTCCTTATGTTAAATATGTAAATGTACAAATATCTGCAATGAACATTTTTGTAATTAAGTATTTTTTGTAGAAAAATTACACTTTTTTTCGTCGTGCTTGAAGATATTGATTTGATATTTGTTATATAGTTTACACCATGACAAATTATAGATCAAGTTAGCATTTTGTTCAGTACAATGAATTTTTAACCGGCCATGCAATACTTTCAGAATGCTTGTTAGTGTTAACTTTATTATTTATCTAATGTGTTTCTTACCTAGTACAAACAATGGAGTATGTCCTGTGACTCGTACTAAGCGTCCAAATACAAACGAACATACAGCATTTACAGTTCCAAAGCAAATCATTACATTACCTACATTCCATATACCCAATGCACAGCTAACGTATGACTAGGATATAAAAAAATACTGATATAAAAAACAAGTACGAATTTATCAACAACATTTGCGTCATTCTAATTATTGTTTCGTAGTACACTGTACAAATTGTATCAATGATTTTACAATTGAAATTTTATTTGATAATATTTTATATTTGAATATGAAAATCTTTTTTTTTCTCAATGAAATGAAGATCACTCGTGCAATACATGCGTGTATTTCCTAAAACCTGGGACATAATATATTGTTAGTATAATAGTCCCAGCTCAAACTAATGAACTTGAAATGAAACTGTTGTGAAGTTATTTATGGTACTGCAAATTCATGTTTGTCTTATTTCTCAATATTCAAATTAGTATATAAAGTGTGTATGGTTATGGTTGTCTTAAGAGACTTAACTTTAGTTTCAGTCTTAAAACTTCTCTCAGAGTTCAAAATGTGTGCTCGAAACACCAAATCCAATATTTTGATTACTAGTAGTTGATTCTGAGTCTCCGTTCGATAATCGTACTCGAGAAATTTTTATGACTGTACGATTCCTTTTAGCCATGACACATGTTACGTACGTTGCAAATGAAATGGTAGATGAACATTTTTTATACAAGAGTCTTTCTTTTACAGGAAAAAAATACTGGTCTATAGTCCTTAAGACGTTAATTAAGCTCTTATCTCTCTAATAAGATTTTTAATTTCAAAAAGTTCTGTCTTCAAAAGTTAAATGATACGTTGAATATGGTTGTTCAATTTTGAAGTAAGTAAAGCATAACTGACTTTTGAAAATTTGTTTACCGATAAGTACAGAATTAAGGTGGTACCCAACACCTTGACTAATATTAATTTGGCTCGTTTAATTTTCATAAAATTTTGACAAAATGTTTACTTTGACCCTTTGACAAAAATATAAAAATTTCAAAAAATTTGAACCAACCACTTTATCAGAAAAATTTCATTGGTTATATAGCAGTTTGACAAACACTAATTTTGATCATTGAGAAGCTTAATATATCCTTAACAATACAACGTGATTAAAACGTTTAGCTGATTTTTACAGAGTTATCTCCCTGTAGTGTTAGGTACCACCTTAAGGTACAAAAATATACTTATCTTGGTCAGTGGAAAATCGCCCTCTTTTAGCATCCCCGTGATCCAGTGCATTATATTCACATTAGTCATTGGAAGAATTTATTTTACACAAAGGTAAAATGCCAAAATATCAATATTCATGACAATCTATTTAATATACACTTACTTTTGTATAATCCCCAGTTATAAAAGCTACCTCAATGCCACTATAGATAGTCAGTATAGTTAGCATTTTCTGTGGTCTAGAATACCACCAATGTCTAAATGTAGACATCACTACTGAGAGTGATATTTTTCTTTTTGTGTAATTGTTGCGAACGTCTAGATTTATGTTATCCAAAAATGTTGCTATAACAAAAAACGCCAGGAATGCACAACCCAAATAAATACTACAGAGCATATAAACCTGCAGAAAATGAATATGAAAATTAATTCAATGAAAATTTCCTACATCTAGATCAGGTAAAGGTAAAAGAATTTGCGACAACATACAATTAGTTTCATGCACATAAAAGCATCAACGATAGGTATAGAGAAAAAGTCAGTTCAATCAAGCTTGGAGTTTCAAGTTAATTCATATATATTTGTTGTAATTATGTATGTGTTAAACATTGCCTACTTACGCTTTTTCTGTTAGCTTTCACAAATTTTCCAAAATCTTTATTATATTGATCAAGTCACGTAAGGATGCAATTTGATTTTCTATTCATGTGAAACATTATACGAGTGTAATTGTAATTTATGTGTTTTCTAATCATTTTATTAAATTGTTATTTTGTGTTATATATGTGGGGAATACGACAACAAGACAGCAACCCAACGACATATGCAGCTATGTATAGGTTCCACTGTATACACTAGCGTTTTTCACTGATTGATATCTTTTAAAAATTTCCTGTTGTAATATAAAATATTAAATCTTTGCGTGCCACGTTTCTACAGATATATCGCTCCTATAATATCCAATAAATCATATACCTTCCACTTACGAAATGGAACGTTTAGTTAACTTAATATCCTCCTGGCAATGATAAGAGGATGAACGTTTAGTTGCTAGTAACGTCTATGCCATGATCATATCGGAGAGTCGTCAATATTTGTTTTTAATTTACAAAAGTCTCTAATGAGCACAAGAGACTTGAAAAGGAGACACCTTTCATTATTATTTAATAAAGTTTTATTTGTCACTTGTTTTTTTTCCAGGAAGCAGGATGCTACATGCAACATAATTACAGGTCTTCCATCTACACTCAAGGTAAAGAAATGAACAACAAGGAATACATTCCGACCTATCTACCCTATTTCTCTTATGTAGGAAACCATAAAAACACATACAATTTTATTTGGCCTGACATACTTGCAGATATCAAATACAGTTACCTTTGTATCACTAGGTCTGGCCAAATTAGAGCTATTTGTTGGCAATTTCGGATCGAAATTAGCTCCACATAAATGCAAATTAATTTGAGTATCATTACTGGATTTTGTTTTAAAAACAGTTGATGAAATCAAATTTCCCCAAATCTGACCTAGAATTGAGAAATCAACATTATAAAATCACTTCATTATTGATACATCTCGAGAAAATAGAGCTTGAAGATTCTAGTTTTTACATATTATGTGGTAAGAACTGTAAAACAATTTACATTAATTTGGTTGATCTGTCGGCAAGAATCATCACTTTTTGTACATATTGTCGCACGAAGTTGGCAAAAGACCTGCTTTCATCAATTTATATTACAATATGAAGTAGTTGTTATCTTTTGTTTTACATATCATTATGATAAATAACGAATTCAGATTAATTATTTAAAATCTCTTAAATCAAAAACTTTAAAATCTCGTACCCCAAGGATTAACTGAAATGTAGCAATCCCGCTCCAGCAGGAACACTCTTGATAAATTGGAGCGTCCGCTTGATGTATGGGAAGTATGAATTCGCAGCCACGTTCTGTCGGAACGAGAACGTCAAATCCGGTGCCTCGTGAAGGGAGAGTACCATGCTCTCTGCATGCTAAAAAAATCCTTGCAACAACCCTCTAAGGTGGCCTATTAAAAGCCAAAATGTCTGCCTCTATATCCAGCATACCCGCAATTTCCAGTGGCAGTCCAAATTTCGCACTCGGCTTCATCCCGGTCGTCCTCCCATGCAAAAAATTGTTGGTTTGTTCTTGTCCTGAATATGCATGATATAATTGCCACTGGACATTAAGCAAGACACCATCAATCAAGCAATCCAAAATATCATGAAAATTATAAACATCAAGTTTTCGTGTGAAAAAACCCAACTTTATACTGTGCTTCGTATTACACAGTCATGTATTTGTAAATAAAATCATTTAATCAAAAATATCTTTTAAGTACTCACTAGTTTGGAAAAACATATAGAAAAAGCCAAAAAAGGTATTTGTGACTTCATCAGTTGTTCTTTGAGTCAATTCAGCATACCATACCGCTATCTGAGTTAAGTATGTACTCGTAGCCGACCACAATGTTGAAGCACCAATGCCGATTATTATTGATGCTGGTACTAATGTTCCCCATACGGCATGGAAATTAGCTCCCATGTATACTACATAACACACCATAGATAAAGCTATCGTCCACTTACAGCCGAGATTTCCAATCACAAATGAAGGAAGAAATAAACAAGAAAGAACACCGGCGCAATAAATCACTGACAATCCAACCGTTCCTAAGGCTTCCTCTTTATTTAAGGTACTTTGGAGATTAGATAATGAATTAAAAGACGTAAAAAGAAGTAAGAACCCTGTGCTTATTATCGCTAAATTTTTAGATATGGTGAAAGTTGACATATGAGACTTCGAGGAAAGCATATCTTCTTTGTTATCAGGATTGATACTTTGAGTATTCATGTCATTGTGGAAATGCTCTGAAATCCAAAATGTTAAACAAAAGTGCATTAATATAGCTACATGTATGTAAACAATAATCGAAGCAAACATACAATTCTGCATCCGTGTAATTGTAATTGTAATTCTTCATAATGACAACATTATCATAAAGATTTACTGGTGGGACCAAAAGATAAAGATACTTTAGCACTAACCTTAGATTAGTTTTTCATTATCGTTGTCTCACCTAATGTTCTAGTGTAAATGGTTGTATTTCGGAGGCATTTCTCTGTTCAGTCATACAGGTCTATTTCTTTCTGACTTCCCTTAATAATGCTTATTAATTACCCTTGAAGGGGGAAGATTAAAATAAACAACATTGGGTTCATGTATTACCTTCCTTTAAATGTCATATTTCAAACATGCAGCAAAGTAACTGATAAATATATTGTCTGAGAAGTACACAAATGGAGATTCTTGTCCCTGGATTATCGTTTTAAACTATCGCGGCTTCTATGCTTGTTTTTAAAAACAAACAAGCAGTTCTTTTTTTCAAAGGATTAAATTATATTCGGATATTTCATATTGTACATATAATCTTAAAAGTTGTTTTCACTTGTTGAGCAACATTTTTTGATTTATCAGAATACACGTAGTGCAAAATTCCAATGTCCAACACACCTGTTGTGAAATATATAAACATTTTTGTCTTAGAGGTAAGATGATGATGATGGATGGCTGTTTAACGTCCAGCGTCGAATTTAATACATATACAGGGCGAAAGCATGTTAATGCAATATGAATATTAATCCTGTTTTGTATAAGACCGACACGCTGAGCCGAATTTTTAACATGCTAGTCCCCAAGGTAACAATCTGCAGGAAAACATGTCACCCTAACCAGAAGTCATGTCACCCTACCCGGACATATTATTCTGATTCCGAGTCGACAGTCTATGTTCTTACTCCTGAATGACGCGTGCTTAGCTGAGAAGTAGCAAATACCAATTATAACGTCTTCGGTTTTACCCGACCGGGGTTTTTTACCCAAATCCTCCAACAATCGAGGCGAACACGCTACCACAAGATCACCGAGGTTTCATAGATGTAAGACAAAGAAAATTAACAAAATAACAAATAATGTAGCACAACCAACTTACTGCAAACATTCTCGTGTTCTTGCGAAATATCAATATCATCAAAGTACTGTCCACACAGTCCACATTTGTACTGTGTACTAATATCAGTATATTCTTTCTACATATCACGTTATTATACTTACATCATATTACTTTGATGTTTACTAATACCTAGAAACAAAAAGTATTTCCAATGTTAGGATTCTTTTGAAGGTAAAAAAGATGATGAGCCTTTGAAGAATAAAATAGTACAGAGAGTCTAAGACAAAGGCTGGAAGAGAAAAAAAACTGTAAGCGACGACCATTAAACTTTTGGGGTGGTATGTTTCTTTTTGTAATTTTTACCAATTTTTAGTACATTCTTTCTCCATATCACCTTATTATACATTTACCCTTTACCTACAACGTACCATTTTAATGTTTACTAATACCTAAAGCAAACAAAATAATCAAATATTTTTTTTTATTTCTAATGTTAGTATTCCTTGAAAAGTATAAAAGATAATGAGCCTTTGAAGAAAAAAAAGTACAGAGAGTCTAAGACAAATACTGGAAGAAGAAAAAACACGGAACCGAGGCGATCATTTACACAGGGAGGGTTTTTTTTCTAGTGACAAACAAAGTATAAAAAAACAAGCATCCCACAAAAGATAAATGGTCGAAGTTTAAACACATCTGTTACTGCGGAAACCCAATTTAAAAATACATGGCACTGGAAAATATACCTACAAAATTAATGATGCTATAATAGACATAAGAGGGGTAAAGAATTTAAATACGGTCACCTGCATTTCATTTATAATCATTTTATTCAAATTTCCCGCTTTAATTTATCATGGTTGATTAAACAACTTCCCGGGGCCTCGGTGGCCGAGTGGTTTAAGTAGTTACTACTGTAATCACTAGCCAGTCAACACTGAGGTTGTGAGTTCGAACCCCGCTCGTGCGGGTGCACTCGACTCCAATTTTAATTGACTAGGATTGTATATTTTCCTATCGAAGGTCGGAGGTTTTCTCCGGGCACTCCGACTTCCTCCACCAATAAAAACTGGCCGCCACGAAATACCCCAAAAGCGGTGCTTAAAAGTGGCGTTAAAACACCAAAAATCAAAAATCAAGTAAACAACTTCCCGGTCATAAACTTAGTGTTGACAATGTATTTACTTTTGTTCATTGAAAACAGTATGTTGACTTCTGGATTTTTGTTCATAATGAAGCAACATGCTTTATTTTGTTGTTTTATTTCGCGTCTCGTTGATTTGTCTTCCTTGGTCATGTATCAGTTTAAATATCAAAATACAAATTTTAGAGATAAGATGGTATTGTGTTTTTTGTGTAACTATGTGTTTCGTGGTAAACACAATGAATCTAGATATTTTTATTTAAATAGGTTCTATGGTTTGAAAAAAGTTTATATAAAGCAATCTGTTAACAGTACTCACGATAACACTAGCGGTATCGTGTCATTGGAAAGCCACAGGAATGCATTCCATAAATAGCCCAATCTCGAATGTACAGGTAAGTTGTTTGTAAACATCAACGGTTACCTGATACATACATATATGACACAATCTGGTTTTAAAGTTCCGTTTTATTGGCAAATAATACACTTGTGTTGTCTTTTAATCTACTTAAAATCTCAGTGAGCACTAAAAGGTTTTTCAACCGAAAAGCAAAAATGGAAGGTGGAAAAATGCTGCAGAACTGCTCGATTCATTATATACGAAAATTATTGATTGTTGGTTGCTTAAAACGTTCAATGGCAAATATTTCCTGCATGTTCAGGACGAGAACAAATTAACGATTTATACAATAGGTATATGTCCTGTAATAGAGGCCTTCCGGGATGAAGGTCGGAGAAATTTATTACTGACACTGGAAAATGAGGGTATATTGGATAAGGACAGAAAGTGTGCCTTGCAACAGGCTATCTACTGACCACTCATAGAGTTGTTGCAAAGGTTCTTAATGTGCAGAGAGCGTGGCACACTCTTTAAAAGAGGTATCGGATTCGACGTCCCCAAGCTCTCCATTCTGACCGGACGTGGCTGCGTACTTGTACATCCCGCATAGCCAAATGGACGCCCATATTGGCAAGGGTTGTACAGCCGGTCGGAAGAAGACCACAGTTACCATATTTCTATTGCCCAGTCATCTTTGGTGGGTTTCATGCCAAAACTCATCAAAGATACCGGGCTTACAATAGAAAGACAGTTATGATCATTAATATTATACACCTCGGTTATCAAAAACAGCCCAAGCGAGTTCCTCATTAAGACAGAGTGAATAACTTAGTCGAACTTTGTTTTCATAAAAATGACAAGCGCCGCTACAAAGATCTTGTTTTAGAAACAGACAAATTATACTTTGTAAAAAAAAACCTCTGATATAAATGAGAGGTTATAATTGTGAAATACATGATGCTTAATTATTGACAAAATATTTATTTCGTTTGGTAGACGTGGTTTTTCAACGGAGGTCGGCATTTCTGTGTGAACTAACTGTTCCTCTTCTTACCAACATCATCCTTTATTTATACGTGTCAGACTTTTCAGAGCTCATCCAGTTATAATCTATTCATGAACATTAATAAACCCTCAAAAGATAAGGTATACGTAACAAGACATAGCGGATCATAAACTTTTATATCACTGAATCTGTATAAAACATTTTTAAAGAGTGATGAACATGATTATGCCAGTAAGTTTTGTTTTGATCAGGACCCGTCTTCATTTAAATACCACAAATTAAATTTTAACCAACAAAGCAACATTCAAATGTATTGATTTAATGTGCATTTGAAAATAACAGTATTTCATGATAACAACTTTACAAATCTTGATTTTTCATGGCTAAGAATTTTGCCAGCTTTATGCCCATCACCCTACCTTCCCTATCACACACAAAAAAGAGAGAAAAAACACTGCACAAAATTGATTAAAGATTGAAAACATGATTCCAACTATATATAGTAGAAATTTGTGTAAATAGTTATACACGAATTATATAAAAGATGTCTAAGTAGTCACTTGGTTGAGCCGACCGTGCGAGGGCTGTATAGCCAGTCAAGGTCGTTAAAAACTCCCATCATCTTGGCTTGAGCGAAATTTGAAATCACAACTTAGAAAAATGGTACAGTTTACATCCGCCAACAAGGACATATTTATTCCGGCTACATTTCGAATTCACAAAACATGTTAGTAAAATAATCATAACAGTTAGATGAAGATATTTGTTATTCGAGCGTCAATGATGGATTTTTTCTTGTAGACAAAACGCGCGTCTGACTTGTACAACTTTAAGCCCGGTATCTTTGATGATATAAATAAGAAGATGTGGTATGAGTTCCAATGAGACAAATCTCCAACCAAATTTACTCCCTTAGCTTCTTTTATACTATTAATACACATCATACATTTAAAAGGGTGTATATTGTCTATATCTAAGTTCACGAACCACTGAACGAGTGGTATCCACCGATCTTTAACTTTGAACAGGGCTGGACATTTTTTACAATTTTTTTATTTCTTTGATTACTTTGACTTTCATTCAAATCAATCTAAATATTGCCATAATTGTGGTAGAGGATTTTGTCATCAGTACCAGTATGATTTATTTTCTTTTAAATTGTTTACAGTAAGTTGAACTACCGATCAGTTTCATTTTTTGGTTTGCCTGTTTTAAATTTCTTATTGTTATATTGCTGTCGTACGTTAAGAAATAATTTAATAGGTTATCGACATACATCAAATATGTCGATTTTTATCGAAGGAACTTATAGTCAAACATTTGTCTTTGTCCTTTTGTGCGTGCGATTACGCCTGTTCTTGTGTGGTGTGTTAATGATTACGATGGTTTCTTCATTTGAATAATTTGATTGATGTTTGATAAAAAAAAAGTATGACAAAAATACAGAATACCAAGGTAAATTCAAAAAGGGGGAAGTCCATAAAAACTGACAAAATCAAGCGTTTGACTTTATCAACCAACGGAACGAATGGAAAGCAGCTGTCAAATTCCCGACCTGGAACAGGCATTTTCCTAAAAAAAATGGTGGGTTAAACCTGGTTTTATAGCCAGCTAAACCTCCCACTTGTATGACAGTTTTTAAACCCCACTAAATTCCTCACACTAATATTAAGCTGTTCACCTTCACCTTCTATATAGACAATGCAGAGCACTTCTTTTTATCATTAACATTTACAAAATAATTTAAGAAACTGTTTCTCTGCGAAAAAAAATCGATGTATGCTTTCTTCAATTTAATAGTAAAATTATTATAATTTGACTAAACATTCTAAATGTTAAATGTCTGGTAACATCTGGGACAAAGAATAATATGTTTTAATGTTACATGCCATGTGACAAAATTTGCCTAGGTTACTGCTCAAAGAGAGATCGCCAAAGTTTTTGACACAACTTTTGTTGATGAAAATTGTATTATCTCTCTCTCTCTCTCTCTCTCTCTCTCTCTCTCTCTCTCTATATATATATATATATATTCACAATATATATTGTCTGTCTGTTATGTTCATTAATTGATGTACTGTATATAATCATACCCACAATTAGCCCATATAAAATTATATGGTTTACAGCACATGATCTTGAGTGTGTAGGTAAAGGCAGTGTTTTTGGTTAGCTTGTTTGCTAGGTGAACCATGAACTCATCATCAGCTAAGGTACTTTAATTTTGATTGGTTTTCTGCTTGACTGTAATTGACTCTGCCTAAGGAAGGTATTATCTTAGCTAAAACTGATATCATCGTTCAGCCAACCGACAAACAAGCTGACCAATAATACTTCATTTACCTACACACTCAAGTGCATGTGCTGTAATACAGATTGTGTGTTATATTGTTTTCGTTCCGTTGGTTGATAGAGTCTCACGCTTGAATTTGTCAGTTTTAACGGACTTCCCCGTTCTTGAATTTACCTTGGAGTTGGTATGTTTTTTATATAGTTATTATGAATATCTATTTGGCAGTTACATTATTTCGATACATCATGAAAAAGATCATATATTACAGCATATTCTTCTAAATATGTACAAAGGACAATGATGATACATTTGCTTGTTTGCTATATTAGCCATGACATCAAAATTATCTTTGTGTACTACCTATTGGAAGAGTAGCAGTTTATATTAGCTAACTAAAATTTCGAACAGCTAAAAAAGAGGGACTTAACAATCTGAATGAGAAGTTTATTTCTTTATGTACAATAACAAATAATAGAATTCGTGATTAACAAATCAGACACACAAACGTCCACCTATTTTGAATTTCGAAAGACCTCTCCAGTTCAAAAAGGTGATGCATGTATTTTGATGTATATAATCTATATAAAAAAGGAACTGAAAACGTTACTCAATGGTAAAGTAAATATAACACAATCACTATGTTTAGTCAATTAAACAATGTTACAAAATAAGATCAACTTTCACAGTCTTGAACTATATTTTTTGCAAAAGAGGTTTTTTATCCTCATCTTTTTTAAATCGACATTGTTTTTTACGTCGATCCTGGATTTCTACGAATGTATAAAATAACATCCCTAAAGTCAAGAAACCTAGGCAAAGTCCAAGTTTGACTTTCGTTACCAAAATTCCACTCCATGCAAAAGCCAAAATGAACCCGATTGATTCCCACAATCTGTAATTGGCGAATGCTGCTTCTGTGTTGTTAGTAAATAGATATCCATATAGGGCTGAAAAGTTACAATATAATCATTTTGTTTACATTAATATTTTTCAGTTACTATGAAAAACCCATTCATGTATATACTACTGATATCCATCCTGCACCAAAATTATGTAACTGAAGCACAAGTTTGTAGGCAAATGTAACTTTATACAAGTATTAAAGTGTTGGAATGCCAAATTAAAAGTGTGCCTTACCTTGTCCGGATTTATCTATACTTTAGGTCCAATTTGGTTTGATACGCCCTTAAACAATTGTATTAATTTTTGAATATTCAAATATTCTGGCCTCGAGCACCACTGAAGAGAAATTAATTGTCGAAATGCGCATCTGGTGCATTGAAACTAGTACCGTTTATGTTATTACCCCATGCTTGAGTTACAAACAGTTTCATAGTAAACCTAAATCTCTTTTAAATCCCCCGAAGTATACATCATAGTCCTAAATTTTAACCTTTCGCAACAACACGGAATATCGGGTTATATATGTGTGAATAAAAAAAAACAATCAGACTAAGGCTTCTTACAGCTGCAGAGGACAAGTTGTTGTCGCGGAATGAAGAAGGCGAACAACACTGTTCCATAATTTTCTTTCGGGAGACTTGGCTCCTTTTCGGCTCTTTATAAGTTGTTTTTACTTGAATTTTATTTCGTTGTTACAGTTAAAGGAAAAAGTTGTCTTTTTACAACCGACTATTGCTTAATATGTAATGTTTATGAAAATACTGAAAATTTGATCAATTCGAAGGTTTACTCCCTGGTGTATATGTGGTGTATATGTGATCCTTAAATTTGAGTGTCGCTAATGATTCTTATGTAAACGAAAGTCGTGTCTGGTTTTTAAAATTATAAGCCTGTTTTTATGAGATGATTTAGCTTGTTTTTGTGTCAATTTGGTGCTATTATAGGTTTATTCCGTTTCTACATTGCAATATAGTAGGTCCTGACTTGGTTTCGAGCAACACTGACGAAAAACTAACCGTCGAAATGCACATAACGCCCATCAAATTTAATTCGATATGGTGTAGCTTTGTACAAATCTAATTCATTTTGCATTTTATTCAAAATCGATAGTAAAATTTTGGTTGTATCAGCAAACAATTACTAAAAAACCCTTTTCCGTAGAACATATAGACCTTTTACCATTTATCTGTGTTTGTATAATTGCATCACCCATTCCCCACAATGCAGCAAATACGTAAAACAGGATCTGGTTGTCTGGATTTGGTTGCCATAGAAACAAAGCTACTTGTGTGCCTCCATGCAATAAAAAAGCTGACACAAGATATTTCATGCCCTTTAAATAAGAAAGATTACTGAACAATGAATTCTGTTTTTATTTGTCTTTAGCCAGCTCTCTAAGTAATTTGAATGTCAAGAGGGATTAAAAAAAAGGAATATTTTCATCTTCAACGAACAAAACATTAGAATTATTATTACAGTAAATGAGTTATTTTGTATCGTCCAGATGATAAGAATACAATCAAATGTGTTTCACACTCCGATCAATATACTTTGATAAACCATATTTAGTAAATAAAAATTAATTATTTTTATCGTCACATAAATATTATTTTCGAGAGTGGTACGTTTTTTATAAGTAGTACATCTGAGTAATGCTTTAATTCTCTTCTTCTTTTGTAATAAAAAAACGGATAGTACTGATTACCAAATGCACGTTACTTCAATTTTTCCGGTACAGTAGCCTTAGAAATGCCATCTTTTTGGTCGTTTTATGGCATAAACAATGATGAAAATGTGAAGATTCTTATTGAAATTAATGAAATAATGAACATAGAAATCGAAAATTCTGTAAGTTGCTGATCTATTTGAGAAAAATGGAAACAGCATTATTTTTATTTTGTACCAGCTACCACTAGTAGCAAGATTTCAGTCTGAAACGGTCATTTTGGTCTGATCAAGTCTGAATCAACTGAATTTACCGCTAGGGAAAAACGTTAAGACTTTTTAAGACTTTCAGACGCTGTTCAGATATGTCGTGTTCAGTCCGTTCATTCATGTCAAGATAAACAAGACAGAAGGCTCTAGCTGTTAAACAAGATATGTTAAGACGGTTTTAGACGAATTCAGACCAAATATAAAAAGTAATGTTCAAAATTTTCAGATCGGGTTAAGATCCGTTTAGTGTGTCAGAATGATATTAGGAGTTACGCCCCTTCATGTGGATGATACATTTTAATTATAAAAAAATTACAATATAAGTTTTCTCGTTTGAATTGTTTCTCACACTTTTCACGTCGGGCCTTTTGACAGTATCGGGTTTTGTCATTGTTGAAGGCCTTAATTACGGTTGTCTATAATTGCTTACATCCACTTCATATCTGAACTCCGGTGGATAGTTGCCTCATTAGCAATCATACATTTCTTCGTTTTTATTTATTTACCTGACTTTTAAACTCGTGTTTTGAACCGAGTCCTGAACATGCATGACATATTTGTCACTGGGCGTTAATAATTAGCAACAATCAATCAACCAATTAAACTTGTGTTAAATAAGAAGAAAATCCATTTGATATTCATTCATTTAGTGGGGTGGGCTGGTAATTAAGAGCTGAAAAATATGCATAATAAGCGACAGATTAAAAATGTTAATAATGCCCTCTATAAATTTAAACTGACCACCACGGAATAGCCCAACTTAGTGTTGAAAGTAGCGTTAAACACCAATCAATCAAAATCCCTTCCCTAGAATATCAAATAGTCGTCCCTTAACTTTTATTGTCCGTGTAGTTCTTATATTTATCCAGCTTATCGTCATACAGGGATGTCCTATTAAGACTGTCATACCATAAAAACGTTAATAACACAGCTCACATTCCAATATATCTGCATTCATAAATTTATTAATGTCACTTAGACTAAACGACGCCATGTTTGTTATGTGCCTCTGCCGTCTAAACTACCTATCAAAAACGAAGAGGTGGAAGAGGGTCAGAAGATCTTCCCTATGCAAAAAAACAGAAATGGACCTCTTCTGGCTCTCTACCGAAGAACAAAAAAACACGCCCCTGTTTCTTGTTGAAGACTGATTTACCCGGTACGTCTAAACACCACCTAGGCCGCCTTGGTGCACTAAGCTCTGAAAACTGCACTAAGCCCATGATGGAACAGTCATATAAGTACCAAGGTCATTCAGTATGATAATGTTGTAAATAAAGAGCATATATTTAAATTTTGGTGTAAATGTATTTAGAAATGAAAGAGTTATTAACATTTTACATGGCACGCGCCGACTTTTGTATAATGTGTCCAGTTATCATAGTGTTGATTGAATCCACCGAAGCTTGACGAGTTCATATAAACCAATACCAATATCTTTATTCCCATAACCATTGCAGATACATAGGTACAGAGAGAGTGCAAAATATGTACATGAATATGCATCTATTTACAAAACATATATACAATACAGTGGTTTCCAAATAATATACATTTTAGCTAGGAAGACCCACATGTTTATTTATACACTTTATAAACTTACATAATCTTTTTAGCTCTATATTTTTGTTTAATTTGCTCATCAATTTTCTAAACTTTAGTGTATTAACATAAGCCAAATAGTACTTATCAAGGTATAATTTTCTACTGTCGTTAAAAAATGGACATTCTAGCAGATAATGAAATTCGTCTCCAATGCTACCAATATTACAAAGATGACATTTTCTCTCATTTCTATTAACATTATTCCACCTCCCTGTCTCTATTGAGAGTCTGTAGTTTGTGGTTCTATATCTACATAAAATAATACTTTCGTGCATATCCAACATATCAAAATATTTTTTTTCAAAATTTAATTCTAACTTAAAAATTCTATAATTTACTGATTATGTAGACTCTTGAAATTGTGTATTCCACAACTGTTTGTATTGGTCTTGTAATCGCAACTTTAGTGCATTTTTTAATCATATATCATTACCAAAACATTGAGAAATCCAAATATTTGAAAAACCACATTCATCCAATATATTTTTATCTTCACTCACAAAAAATGTACATACATTATTAACAGTAAATAGTGTTTTTAATAGTGTATATGCGATAGAAGATAACTTAGTCTCTTTAGCAGATACTAATTTACACCAATAAGATACTATTTTTAATTTAAAGGATATCTACCAAGTTCTCCGTATACCATATAGCTAGGTGTGGAATTTTCAGTTTCAAAAGAAGTTTACAGAATTTCTGATGGATTCTTTCTATAATTTCAACATCATAATGCCCCCAAATTTCACATCATAACAAAAGTATGGGTTTCACAACTTTATAGAAAAGATCTAAGTGACACTGAGTGGAAAGATTATGTATGCGGCCTGATTTCAACACCTTAAACATAGCTTGTGTGGCTTTTTCTGCTAGGTGTTTCTGTGCTATTTTAGTATTACCAGTTCTAGATAATAATATGCCCAAATAGTTAAATTCTTTTAATATTTTCAATGTCAGTGCCGTCTATAGCTATATAAAAATGTAAATTTGACGGCATTCTGCCTCTACAAAAAATCATCACTTTAGTTAACTTTAAGCTTCCAAATATTACAGTATTCACTGAAAGAATCCAGCTGTTTCTGTAAATCATCAGCACTTTCTGCCAATAGTACCATGTCGTCTGAACTAAGGATATGAATGGAAAGGTTAAATATGCACCAAGATTGTAAATTAAGATTGATTATTATAATGTAAAAAAATATGTTCAAAGTTGGTTCGAAAATCTTAAGAGATTTAAAAGTTATCATAAAAAAGAAGATGTGGTATGATTGCCAATGAGACAACTCTCCACAAGAGACCAAATGACACAGAAATTAACAACTATAGGTCACCGTACGGCCTTCAACAATGAGCAAAGTCCATACTGCACAGTCAGCTATAAAAGGCCCGGAAATGACAATGTAAAACAATTCAAACGAGAAAACTAACGGCCTAATTTATGTACAAAAAATGAACAAAAAACAAATATGTAACACATAAACAAACGACAACCACTGAATTACAGGTTCCTGACTTGGGACAGGCACATACATACAGAATGTGGAGTTAAACATGTTAGCGGGATCCCAACCCTCCCCCTAACCTGGGACAGTGGTGTAACTACAACATAAGAACGAACTATAAAAATCAGTTAAAAGAGGCTTAACTCATCAGATGGATAAAAATACAATTACTACAAATACAAGTTAATATTTTTACGGGGCACGCGCTCTTCTTGTGTAATGTCTGATCACCTTGAAAATTGATCCAACCAATCTTTAACTGGTAAATTATGTTTCCTTGTTGCTAAGTAGTAATGATAAAAGGGCTGTTGATCTTTTCTTTGATGCTTTGTTAGAAAAAATATATTTGGAAAAAGTGATTGTTTAATTGCGCTATTTGAAATAAAAACAGTGAAACAATAGAAATTGGCTTTTACTCAAAGACATATCTGATTTACCTATGGCGTTTTTGTCGTTTGGTTGCTGTCAAATTGAAGTTTATTCCACATCTCCTATAGTTTGAGTTCTGTTTGATTACTTTTTATTACCGTCTCCTCGGAGACGGTATTAAGAGTTGAACGATGGACAGTCTGCGGGCTGAAGGCTTTCTTACTACCTAATTGGAAGATATTACTGACGCTGTCATAATTAAATTTCGTTCATTGGTTGGGACAATTCAAACCTAGTAAATGTCTTTTAATCCCGTAGAGTGTCGGATCTGAACTCTTTATTTTAGTAAATAGATTTGCCTGGTTACCAATCATGCATATCGGTACACAGGTAACACTTATCTATCAATAGCCAAATCTCCTGAAGATTTGTAAACACACACGTGATTATTTCATGTTACGTACATTTTATACGTGAAAACATAAGAAAACTTTTAGGAAAATGCCTTTTTCTTAGGTTATATTTATTTATACTCAGTAAGATTTGATTTTTGGTGTTTTAACGCCACTTTTAAGCACCGCTTTTGGGCTATTTCGTGTCGGCCAGTTTTTATTGGTGGAGGAAGCCGGAGCGCCCGGAGAAAACCACCGACCTTCGATAGGAAAACTGACAATCCTAGTCAATTAAGATTGGAGTCGAGTGCACCTGCACGAGCGGGGTTCGAACTCACAACCTCAGTGTTGACTGGCTAGTTATTACAGTAGTAACTACTTAGACCACTCGGCCACCGAGGCCCCCTACTCAGTAAGATAATCTAAAGGCAACACAAACATTTTAAAACGGAGATATCAAATAATTTCTGTTCGATTAATATTAATTTACACAAGAATTTTTATCTCAGGGGGCGGGGGCGGCGGCGGCGGCACTTCGACCTTTCTATGGCAGAGGTGAGCAGCTGAGACATCCAATACCCCACCCTTTATATATATATATATATTTAGACCCCTCTACAAAGAAATTTGTTTTGCATGCACACGTATAAAACCGCAATTTTTATACGTGTGCATGCAAAACAAATTTCTTTGTAGAGGGGTCTAAATACAGCACAAACAACATTTTCCAAAAGACCAAATGAGTGAAAAAGTATATTTTAACAAAACGCATTTGACTAGCAGGTCGTACAACTGATATGCTTAAACCCTGCTGACTGCCATTGGCGATTGACAAATAAACGGATCACAAGATGTAACAATTAGATCTTATCATTAATTTATTACCAAACAGAAAACAATAAACTTGCGGAAAAGATGGTATACCGCAAACATGAGGTGCAAACATTTGTACACCATATCCGGATTTCGACAATTAATGTCTCTTCAGTGATGTTAGGAATCGAAACGGTATTTGGAAGGCCATATAATTTACCTCAATTTAGGATAGACTCTTGAATTTTGAAAGAGTCAAAATAGGATGAACGGATCATATAAGTCCGAAGGCAAATATAATACAAGCCCAAACGAAAAAATATAAACAAGTCTAAATTGAAAACAACGTTCAAACCTATGATTGCGTTGGATAAAAACCGCAATTTTTATACGTGTGCATGCAAAACAAATTCCTTGGTAGAGGGGTCTAAATACAGCACAAACAACATTTTTCCAAAAGACCAAATGAGTGAAAAAGTATATTTTAACAAAACGCATTTGACTATATATATTGAATGATAAAAGAACATACATGCAGTTACCCTAGCTATCATATATTTTTTACAATAAGTATATATACCTGCACATAGCTATCATTGTTACGCTATTTCATGGGGAGATACTAGTAAATAGATTTGACAAATATCTTAAACATTTACGAAAGTGATTTTAGAGACATATATACACAATCTCTGGTGATTTTAATTGCATCTGTAAAAAAATATCGACATCTGATTAGTTTCAGATTCAATCATCAACCTTGTCTTATATTTCACCTAAATTTCTCGACCTCATGCAATTTCATGAAGCTTCAAATAGTGACCTATCCCAGCGACTCATCCTTTCCACTCATTACATAATAAGTGCCCCCACACACACCCCAAGATCGTTTGGCTGAGTTGGATGTTGTCTAGATCTACCTAGCTAGCTCTTCCTAGCAAGATATAGCAGAGGTTGAAGAACAGAAGACTAAAAATATATCTAAAAGGGAATATAAGAAGAGCAAAAAACTACTCTCAGACGATGTATGCTAACATATTTTAAGCAATGTTTAATTTCTATGAATGATTTTAAAGGAGATGTGAAGTATACATAATTAATTTAGACAGCAACCCAATTAAGCAACAAACAAAACGTGACAATTTACTTCTAAAGTTCAATCTACGGTCTTCTTCAATGGACATGTCATTACAACATTTTAAAGTTTTTTATCCTCCCAAGTCTAACTATAATATATAGAATAGTTGTGAATATGTGAGCCAAAATTAGTTCCTGTGAAAAAAGTTCCAGTGGAACAAATATCACAGGAAATATATTCTGGGAGAACTTTTTTCACAGATAATTTCTATATGATTTGTTCCATCTCTATAAAATAAGTTCCACAATTTACCTGGTGAAATAAGTTCTGGGTTTGTGAAATTTGTTCCTTACCTAGTGAAATAAGTTCCAGGTTTGTGAGATTTGTTCCTTACCTGGTGAAATAAGTTCCTTGTCTGTGAAATATGTTCCACTGGTTATACAAGTTATCTTTTATACTGAGCATTGTTATCAGTGAGCTTAAAGTTATAATTCAAGTACATTATAAAAACATGTATTATATTGATAATGTTAAAAAGGTGTAAACATCCAATATGGATTCTGTGGAGTAGAGCAAAATGTTTAATTACATTATCCATACAAAAATATCCAAATGACAATAATTTAATGAGGCAGATAAGCGAAGAATAAGAAAAATCCGTCAGAAATTTTTTATAGATCAATCATTTATTTATGAATATTGCAATTCAACATATGTTACTTCATATCAGAATTTGTAGATAAACTGTTATCACAGAAATATGTCTCATCCTTTTGTAATTTTGATTATGCAAATGTTGAAATTAAAATAGCAATACTTTAACATGTTTCATAAGTTATGCAAATATTCAAAGTCAATGAACCATGACTGAGGTACATGGCTAAACAATTTCCATGTAAATGAGATGTGCCAAAGCTAATACAACTGCATACCAAATACCATTTAATTATTATAAGTCGTTCCCTTTAAACAAACCTAAACACAAACATTAACTTATAAACTATGTAAAAGTTTCAAAGTCAATACCATGAAGAGGGGGTGAGGCTATATAATATCCATGGAAACGATATTTGCAAATGCCAATAAATTTGCATACCAAATATCGTTTACTTAACATTAGCAGTTCATCTTAAACTGATCTAATCACAAACTAATACATGTAAACTAAGCAAAAGTTTCTAAGTCGATAGACAATGACTGAGGGAGCGGGGCCAAATATTCTCCATGGTAATGAGATGTGCTAATGCTTATACAACTGAATACCAATTAACATTTGCCTACCCTAAATGGTTCCCCTTGAACTGACCTAATCACAAACTAATACATGTTAACTTAGCAAAATTCTCAAAGTCAATAGACCATGACTAAGGGAGCCAAATAATCTCCATGGAAATAAGATATGCCAATGCTTATACAACTGCATACCAAATATCATTGACCTACCACTAGTGGTTCCCCATAAACTGACCTAATCACAAACTAATACATGTAAAATAAGCAAAAGTTTCAAAGTCAATAGACCATGACTGAGGGGGCAGGGCCAAATAATCTCCATGGAAATGAGATGTGCCAATGCTAATACAACTGCATACCAAATATGATTGACCTACCACTTGTGGTTCGCCATAAACTAGACCTAATCACAAACTAATACATTGTTGACGCCGCCGCCGCCGCCGACGCCGGAAACAGCATACCTTTGTCTCGCTTTTTGACTCCGTCAAGTCGAGACAAAAAATTAAATATTGTGTTTTAAATATTTATCGCAGTTGTTAATCATAGTTGTGCATTTGTTTTTTAATCATATTATCTACGTACAATATATATGCTGACTTAATTTGAATTTCTCAAAGATTTACCTTATTTTGAACGTTGTCGTGCTGTTTAAAGACTTCAATGTTGAATATAAAACTTGTCAGGTACAACTATAGAATGTTTTGCTTGATATAAAGTTAATGCATCATGTAAATCTATAACACCCGGAACTTATTTAACATTTAGTAAAAAAATTAGTTCCGGAACAAATTTTACAGTGCTGGAACATATTTTCTTAAAATATATATTCCGGGTAAAAATTTTCTGTGATATAAATTCCGGTGGAACATATTTCCTATGAAATAAGTTCCAGCGGAACAAATGTCACGCCGGAACATTTTTTTTGTTACAAAAAAAAATCTTAATAGCAAAAAATAATTCAGATATTACTTGGAACTATGAGCAGGGTCAGGAACAAACTTCTTATGTTTGTTTTGAGGTTTATTGACTATTTATACTAGACATGCTAAATGAGAGAAAGAGAAATAAAAGAAAATTATAAATTTAAAAGACGAAAATACTGTTGGCACTTTAAAAGATTATTCTTAATTGTATGTTTTCTACAAGAATTGTAAAAACAAGTATAAACATACATATACTATGATCATAAAACAAAAAGACATTTATATGTCAACATACGAACGGTCTCCCACAAAAGATTATGTCAATCCAGTATGTCAAGCTTTTAAGGGTAAGTATGATAAGGGCCTTATTCGTCATCCAACATTAAATGGTATCATAGTAAATAAATATGAAGATATGTACAAGTAAAACAATAACAAAAGATACAGTATCAAGCTGTATGCTTGATTAAGTTTTGGTCAAATTTGTTGATTCTCTTATGTTGATGGCCTCATAGTGAACTTAAAGTAGCTTTGCAGAACTTATCACCTTCTTTATAACCAACGACGTCTATTATGATTTGAAAAAAAAATGGCGGCGAAACTACTTTGTTTTCAGGCGCTTACAATAGGTCTTATATAACAAATTACCCGTCTCACGACTCTTGAGTATTTTTCATCAAAAAATAAAATCAAGAAGTCCAATAAAACCAAATAATCTGAAAAAAGAAACATTTAATTGTTAAGGATACTCATTATTCAAATATAGAAAAAGAGGCGTGGGGCATTCCACATTGCAGTCCAACTACAATGAATACAATCTAATTAAAATTAAATCTCCGCACTTGCTCCTCGTTGTTTATATGTCGCGCACGCGCGACATATAAACAACGAGGAGCAAGTGCGGAGATTTAATTTTAATTAGATTGCAATGAATAGACAAAATCTTCATCGACAACAAAAATAACCATACATATATGTGAAGCTTTACATTTTAAGGATCATTTTTGAAAAGATGTGAGATACCGTTGGAAATATATTAATTGTGTTCTTATATGTTTAAATTTTACTACGTTTCACTCTCTAGTCTCTACACTTTTCGATGCCTATTATGAACGAAAAACTTTCAGGTGGAAGCGGCCATACTTTTCTAACACAAAAAACAACCAAACAACCAAAGAAAAAGCCAACGATCAACTCCGATATCTGTTTGAAAAAAAATAATCGATAAAACGACATTACCCCCAATTTCCAGTTTTAATACTCCCCCCCCCCCCCCCAAATAAAAAATTGGTAAATCTAAAAAAAGGTATAAGCCTTTTATAATTTTTGTTATCTACTACAATTTACATACAATTTTGAACGAATTGAACTACAAAACATTTTCCACTTTCATCAGCTATGAGACGGCTAGCTTTTTAGAAAAGCTATTACTTGTTCAGTTTATAAGAATTCATAATTGAAAGGGTTATTTGCATGAGTATAGATCAATTGCTTTTCTTTCACCCAAGCCATGCATATACTCAGAGGACAAAAAGGATAAAAAACTTGAACACAAGTACAGTATAAGTAAACTTTTTGAAAATAAAATAGTTCCCTACTTTACCATCTTACTATTTTATGACGTATTAGGACCTAAATTAAATAAAAAATTTTGCAAAGTTTTAAAATATCCAGTTACCTTTAAAGAATAATGATAAGATCCGAAATAAGGTAACTTTAAACTGTGAAGGAAAACATGTATATATGATGAATCGTTCTAAACCCCAACCCTTTTACATAAGTCTTATAAAATAACCTTCTCATTATAAATTCTGATGTACGTATAGCACCTTTAACTAACAATTATAAGAAAGTTTAATTTAAGACCACTTAAATTCTAAATTCTTATTTGTAAATATATCCAGTTCTTACTTAACTTATTCTTACACTTCAGCACATTATGAATATTATTTTTAAAATTTTATGATGACAATCCTATGAATTAGTTATAATATTAATTATTTAGTAATTATTATTGCCTAAATTCAGTCATCTGTACATAATTAAATGTTTCCTTATGTTCTAAGGTGTATATAGTTGCTACAATTATACCCTATGGGTAGTGCTCCACAATTAATGGAGGAATATACAAGAAACTGAACTGAACTGAACTGATTAATCGTAGAGAGATGTACCTAAATTTATGGTACATAGTTAACAGAAAAAAGTTTCATTCTCAGTCTTATTTCAACTGTATTAATTTTAAAGACATGTCACATCCAAACGAAGTCTTCGTATATGTACATGTATACGTCTTGTCTTGTCTATAGTCGGGAAATTTTCAATTCAATTCATTTCATTTGAAAACGTTAAAAATAATATAGATCTTATTCATTGCAAAACGTGACGTCCTTTTTGGATAAAACCCCTGTTTCATCTACGAGGAAAGTCCTATAATATAAGAATGCATATATAGGTGTGGTTGAACATTGATAGTAAAAAAAGGAAAATCTGGCATCAATAGAGCGCATAATAAATTAAAAAATAATTCCCGAAATAAATGTATATAAAATATGTGTGTGACTATTGAAAGTGTATCCACATATTTACAAGACACTGTCGCTTTTTTCACTCGTTCTTGTCCAGTAACACCGTGTATCATCGGTACAGCGGATATAGGTACTAACCTGATCGATTTTTCTTCTGACACGGTAAGAAAGTCTTTGTTTTGTTTACATAATATCAATGTGTACTCAATCTAAACATAATTGTTGTTTTAAGAAATGATTTGGTCGTAGGTTGATGATTAGAGAAGTCTCATTATTTTCCTAAAACAAGAATGCTTACTAAAACATGTGCAAATACTTGTCAAAGAAGTTGGCGCTCGTCTCATCCGATATGATTCTATATTCAATATTGCAACTCTTTTTCTGATAGAAGGCCATGCACTGTGTGTACGTAATAAGTATAGCTGTTTCAATAATTGGCATTGAAATCTTTCATACATATGTTATTTTTCGATATTTTATTCCGAAAAGAAGCGTTGTGTACAGTGTATAGCTGACCACATAAATCCTTCCGTACGGTTCATAGTTAAATGAATGTACGGTATATAGCTTTTCACCCTTCGAAGTACCTATTAAGCTATATCCGCTGTACCGATGAGTGAGTAATAAATTCCTCAAACGAGTTTGAATAGGGAAATAAAATCTGAAGAAGGAATTTGTCATCAACATTTTAATAAGGCAATATTTGGTTTTGAATGAAGCCCGTTCTTATCTGTATTTGTTGCCGTACTTATCAAAATACGATTTTCAAATAATCAAACTCAAACAGTAAAGTTTTGTTTCTCCTTAAAATCGTTCTTCTCCAGTATTACCATGATTACAAGCCTGAACGAATTTCAATGAGAAAATAAATTCTGAATAATGAATTTGACTCCATTTTTCTGTCAGTTTTCTGTCCCAATCAAGACCGACCCCACTTTCACAAACGGGCTAAAATAATGCGTACATTGAACTCCCGTCATTTATCATATTTGGTTTTTTTTCTTAACATTTTCAGGTAGTAAGATTTGGTTTTAAATCGAGCTCATGAGAAATTATGAACTTTTTGGTCTTACAGAAAACATGTTATTTCATATCAATTTAATGTTGTTTTTGCAAGACTCATAATCAAGAACAGCGAGAAAAACTATTTTGCAGACTGTTGAAAGATACTCAGTCCGTTCTTACAACGAATAAGTCCTTATGCACAGATGTTAAATAAAGATAAAACAAAAACTTGCCCATAAGCCAAACCAAAGAAAGAAACCAATAAAAGCACGTACTCTACCCAGATATTAGACTTATCAAAACAAAACAAAAAACACTTTGTATGTTTATATTAAATAAAATATGATATTCGTTTATTTAATTGATGTTGGAAAGGAGAAAAAATTCACGAAGAAAAACAAAAAAACGAACTGATAATAGACAAACTATAAAACAATATCAATTGTTATTTCTTTTACTTTAGAACTGCAGAACGTATAATAACAAAATTAATTTAGCTGACTCATTACACATAAACTGTATAAAAATACATTAAATGGGACTTTTGAGGTTTTTTTCTCCATTATCGTTAAAGTCAATACACAAAGTATTTAATTACATAAATCAATTTCGAAAAAACTTTAAAATTTCGCATTATTAAATTTTAATAAAAAACACTGTTTTAATAACATAATATTCATAAGATAGATTAATAAAATATTGAATCTGAATATTCATAAGCCATTAGGATAATCCAATCAATTTTGTTGATTGGATTATTAACGGCTGAGTAGTTGTGAATCAGTGACACGTGCCCTCATTATTTTATGAAAATATTGAATATCTATTTAAGTTCGTTTTCAAAATATTCCAAAAGTTTCCACTAAAATAGACAACGTGAAAAGAATGTAAACATTTTTCCTGTGTGCATATACGATGACTTTACAAGAGTCCTGGGTGCACTTTGTATGTCCTGAGTGCACTCAGGAGGTCCTGGGCAGTGTTTAGACGTACCCGTTGATTTGCAACTGTATTTTTTATGTTTTGGCACATACTTATATATGAACCTCATTAAATTCGATCTCAAAATAGCGAATATAAAGGAACAGATATTTTAAAGTCTTAATAAATTCCATTGAGCACAAAACTAATCCAAATTCGATTTCAATTATTTCGTGATTCTAAAATACGTTTTTTTTTGTGGCAGAAATTGCAATTATTTTTTTTTATCTGATATGACTTTGAAACACTGATTTAAGATTTATATTGTCCACAAAATATCATAAAATATAAGGGATAAAAAAGACGCTTTTCTATTATTTTTTTTACAAGGTTGTTAATTGTTTAATTATGTCGTAATTTGCTTGGTCAGTGGCGGATTCAGGAGCCGACATATCGCTTCCCCTTTGATTGGATAATATATCATTTTTAGCATAATTAAAATCATCATTTTTTTTATCCTGGCTACACGTGGCGTTATTTCTCCGTCTGTATAACACAGCTAGTGAATTAGTCTAAATATCCATCCAATGCATAGTAATATTTCTTTTTCATCACTTTTTTTATTCTTAAATATAAGCGTTGTCTATTTCTATCTGACAAGCACACACATGGACTTTTTCATTAGTATAGAAAGTCCCTGGCCAACAATAGCAACAACGTCCTTTTTGATGATCAATTCATTATAAAAAAAACAACTAAACTCTCTAAACTAAACTATGTGGACAGTGGGTCATCGCACACAGGTTTGTTTAACAAGACAGCTGATTGGATAAATGTGATAGATTGTCACTCCTACATTAAACTGTTGTCCAATCAAATGCCAGCAGAAACCTGTCAATAAAAAGGTTATTGCAAGCGTGGATAAGTTAGAGATTTGATTGTGTATTCGATATTTGAACAAAAAGTTAGATAATCACTATTCGTTTAGAATTAAATTGCGAAGAAAGTGTTCGTGTAACAACCCTCCCCTTTTCCCGTTTTCGCCTTCTTATTTTTACACTTTCTTTTTTAACAGAAAAGTATTAAATATGAGCGTACTGCAAGTTTCTGAATTTTACAAGCATTCTATATAGCGACTTGTGATTTCCGGGAACGTCATATTTTCAAGATTTCACAGACCTAGAACATACAAGTTTCTTCTACCATTTGCAGAAAAAACAATACCAAATTATATTTGTAAATTGGAAGAGATTAAGAATTATAGTTTAATATCCGTACTAAAAATCGTCTTAAATATAACAAAACATATTTCTCTCTGCCTGAATGCAATCGAAAGCAAATTTTCATTTTATTCTTCATCTATTTGCAAAAGACGAAGAATTCTCCTTAAAACTGTAAATTACTAAACAGGCATACTAACTTTAAAGGATAAAATACAAGTTTGTACTACCATCCAAGGAAATAAGTGTTCCATAAAGTAACTAATCCTTAATTCACAACCGTCAAAACTCAGGACTCATTTTTGATATTTACCTGAGAGATCATAAAGGACATACATCTACCAAGAACTTATTATAACCAAAATGGCAAAAATGAAACAATATCTATTTTTTTTTTTTGGTAGACGAGTAGCAAATTGAATAAGGAAATGTTATTGAAAGAGAATTAAGATATATGATAATTTTTCCAAGCAAAGTGGCAAAAACATGCATATATAGAGTTACGTAGGTGCAAAACAAAACTATATATTAATAGTCAATTTCGACTATTTAATAAAGGATTATAGGTCGAACACGACACACGATTCTTGATTTCCAATGTACATGATTTAAAACCGTGTTTTTTCTTCTACAGATTGCATTTTGAAGAACACATGCTTAGCCATGATCGTTGAATGTTCAGCGTACAATATTACATAATATTCAGGATGATTTCAACGAAAAGCAAACGAAAAAGATTTTTTTTTTTAAATCCGAGCATTCCTTAAATTCAACATTTAAAACCGTTTTGTTTTACGCAAAACATATAAAATTGAGAATGACTGATGTACTTTTTATTCTCTCTAACACTTAGGATTGGTAGTCCCGACAGCTTTCTCTCCATTAGTAAGGGAGGTCCTGGGTAAGAGAGGTCCTATTCTTAACAGTAAGCGAACACTGAAAAGTCACAGGACAAAAAGTCACAGGACAGGAAGTGACAATTGTTTAAGTATGTAAGAGAAATATCTTGAAAAATTACTTTGTATTACATATATTCTTTTTACAGTTTATGAAATTGTTCATTAGCCTTGGTAAATGAAGATTTATTAAATTTTAATCATGCAAATGATATAATATTTCTTAGCACCATGAAGCTGTTTAGGTACCAATCCACTTTGATAGTCTGTTTACTAAACAATTATTTGTTCATTTAATACATTTGTTTACAGAGTTGGTTTATATATACAATAGTTCAAGATACATACAAAATATATTTTTTTAAATAAGTATTTTCTCTTTTTCAAAGAAAATAGTCTCAGAAACTGAATTGTGACCTTTCGTCTGTGACCTTTTGTCCACAAGCACGCATTATTTATGAGTAAAGTTGGAACAAAGGTCAATTTGGCTCTGATTCACAACAATTGTTCTCTTGTTAACATGACCTTTTTTGTCGACACGCGCTCGCCGTATCAGGCTAGCACAAACCAATGCATATCAATGTCACATGTGTCTTTTCCTCGACTGAATGTTATTAGCAATATTAATATTGGATACAATTGTAACGTAATGAATTGCATTTGATCCTAGTCCTAAGTTTAATTTTTGGTTGAATCAGTTGAACATCTAAGTGATCATCGATGTGTAATATTTGACACTGGACATTATTTTAGGAGCGATGCAATACAAATAATGTATTTCTATCAATCATTTACTTCAGTTAAAGACTTTTGAATGTAACAATATGGTACAAATCGATTTGATTTACTGAATTGCATATTTCTTTTTATCGAAATGAAAATATTATAAACTGCTCCCGGTTAATATAAATAAGAAGATGTGGTATGTGTGCCAAATAATCATCTCCATCCAAGTTACAAAGTATAAAACAATTATAGATTAAAAATACGGCCTCAACACGGAGCTTTGGCTCACACCGAACAGCAAGCTATAAGGGTCCCCAAAATGACTAGTGTAAAACAATTCAAAATGGAAAAACAAAGGTATAATCTTTAAGTATGTAGTCATTTCGCTACGTTATTCTATAGCTTTTTGGTCAATTTCGAAAAAGCAAGTAAGCATCTCACTGTTTTTTAAATGAGAAGTAACGCTGGTGTTATAAAAAAAATCTGATACGAAACAGAAATATAAACCGTACACAAGATTTTATCAATCGTTGTTTGATATTTTTCTATATGATTTATTCTTGTATTAGTTCTTGCTAAAAAAAACTTGATGATAAAAAAAAAAATCAAGAGAGGTATCGAAATCGGTCTTTATAGGTACCTAATGGTAAATATAAACTGTCAACTAAATTCTTAAAATATTCTTTATTCTTGTTGCATTTTTTTTGAAAAAATAATGTTTTATTTGTCAATGTAATAATTTTACCCGGTAAATCCTTATATAAGATAAAACATGGAACTTTATTCATTTTACGTCCATAGATAAAACATCATAAGCGTTGCATGGGTAATTATTTAGATAGTTTATGACAACCCGTTTCGGTTGACTGCTTAGATAATCCGTTTATTGAAATGTAAATAACTTTCACCAAGCAACTGTCATCTGTATAATATTTAAAAATTTAAAGTAAATTAGATACTAAGAATATATTTTTCTTGACAAATTTTATATGGATCAGAACTATTATTTTACATTAGAAACAAAAAATGTATAAGAAAATTTCAGAACATCTTTGGGATATATTACTTATCATTATATCTTTACGGGCGGAATGAATAAATACAGGACTACTTTATGTCAGAAAGCACGTGACGACTGCAAAGTTTTAATGACTAACACATTTCCCGGTTAAGACAATTAATCTTTTCTTATATAACCAATTAAATGTTAAAAATTCTATCGGGAAAAAAATGAATTGTACGTTTGCATACGTTATTTAATGAAATAGATATACAGTATTACATTAAAAGACCACAAAAGAATATCCTCCTAGCTATGCCGATTTTATTCATAAGGGGGAGTAACCCCTGATAAACACAGATAAAGTGTCGCTCGTTTTATTTAAAATATTTAAAATCTTAACACGACTGAACACGATCTTACAGCAACTAAACAGATTTTTTACCTTTGGTCTTATTTTATCTGAACGTGATAGAATCAAGTCTTATTTGAACCCTAGAAGAATCTGTCTTGTTTATCTTGACCCGACTGATCTGACTGAACACGATATATCGGAACAGAGTCTGAAAGTCTAAACCGGTCTTAACGTTTTTCCCTAGCAGTAAATCAAGGCGATTAAGACTTGATCAGACCAAAATGACCGTTTCGGACTTAAATCTTGCTACTGGTGTACGTTCAAAAAATATTCATCCTGAGTTTTCCTTTCCTCGTACATGGCTAACTATTGTATCATAAAGCATCTGAATAAAAGTTAACCACGATACGATAAATATTAAAACAGACAAATTTGTTAATGATAAAAAAAATAATGAAACATTCATGTTCATACGTTCATTTAGAAGTTTGCAATGGCTAGGGAAAACCATTTCGTCTATACAAACCAGTTACACTTTTGGAAAACACAATACCTATGAGGAAGAACGGAGCATGTCCAACAATCTGAACCAATCTTCCAAAAGCAAAGGAACAAACAGCATCCACAACACCATAGCATATCATCACGTAGCCAACGTTCCATATTCCTATTACACAACTAATGTAGGACTGCAAAGATTAAAACAAATAGAGAAAACAAAATAATAAAAATCAGAATATATTCAATACCTATTGTAACGCAGTTGTTTTTCATCACTTCAGGTTTTCCTTATCTTCAATTGCATTTAGCTTATTTTTAGTACTCTTTGAGTTTGATGTGACGAACTGTTTGTGTTTGATTGCTAAATAGATATAATAATTTTAACTATATAAAACTTGTAAAACAACTAATTGATAAAACCTTTGAAACTGACAAGCTTTATATTAAGATTACCTTTGTAAAGTCCCCTGTTATGAAAGCTTGCTCAATACCACTGTATATTGTTAAGAATGTTAGTAGTTTCTGTGGTGTGGACTGCCACCAATGTTTCAATGTCGATAGGAACAATTTTACTGATATTTTGGCATCACCAGCCTGCTTTTTGTCGAGTGTAATATTGTCCAAAAGTAAGGCAATAGTAAAAACGCCATTACAGCACAACCGACGTAAATACCGCATAATGTGTACACCTGTGAATTGATAAAATAAAAATAATAATCATAACCATGATAATCATAATAAATGTCGTAGTAGTGCAACCAAAATGTCTATTGCACTTACTTTGAAAGTATTATCTTGTCCAAATGTTTCATTTCAACCTTTTCAAATGTTTCTATCTTTTTATTCACTCGTTAGCACTTTTAGTGTTTGTTCTCACAAATGTTTTACATTTTTTTCTTACCCATTTTTTAAGCCTAAAGCTTCCAGTAACATGTGTCTTGCGTAAGGCAATCGATATCAAAAGTTTTTATAAGCATTTTTATGTGCAAAAGTAACACAATGTTCTTCTGGTGTATAATCATATTCTAAGGCCAAATCTAAATTTGCCTTTAACTGACTACTGGTAATAAGTCCCCTGTTGATTTAACAAGCGAAGAAAAGTCATGTTTCTACATTGTTTTATAAGCTTTTTAATTATGGCACTGAGCCGAATCAACGGTACAATTCCAGATTATATCAATATTATAGAAATGCTAATTCGGACTAAGTTTAGCCTTACCTTGTCGACGTTATGTAATAGTTATTGTATCTACCGACTTTATTTTGTTTACGTGTTACAAATTTATTTAATCGATATACATTCAAACTATTTTGAGCCATAATTTATCAAAATGTGGTAATATTTATTGAACTACTAACTTTGTTTATATGCAACTCTAAACGATATATTTTGTCTACGTATTTCAAGTCTCGAGAACCTGACAAAATAACTGCCAAACCATAACGGTTAGTTTTGCACAGTCATTTATACGGTCCCCTATAAAAATTTTGACATTTTTTGAAGATGCGCGTTTTGTCTACATAAGACATAAAATGAAAACAAAACTCTATAAATTTCGTACATGAGACTCACCATTCGAATCAAAACAGATGGAAAACCAAAGTAATTGCCAACATATCCATCAGCATTACATCGACCGATTGGATGAATGAACTCATCATGATCACATATACCGTGCTCATACTTTAGTTCACCAGACGCGCGTTTCGACTAGAGACTTAACATCCAATACTCGATTCAAAGCAGTTTGAAAACGAAATCAATTCCAAAGATTGAAAGCATTGAAGAACTAAAATTCCAAATTGTTGTGTTAAATTTGGTCATATCTATTCCTGAGCAAAAAAATTATTGTTTCAAACTTTTTTAATACATTACTAAGCTATTAAACATATTTCCTTCAAATACAATAACTACTTTTTAGACGATACTAATAAACGACTTACCTTTTCGTCTTCTGGTCGATCTAAATTTGAATTATTTGCTACTGGTGCAGTTGGATCAAAATTTGCCCCACACGAATCCAGATCTTCTGTAGTATTCCCTGGTGTCACGGCAAATACAGTAGAAGAAATCAAATTCCCCCAAATCTGACCTGAATATAATTGAATCGAAATGAGAGTTTCATTTATTTATATAACAAATGCTGTAATATACAATTTGTTTCTTTTATTTATCGGGATATTCTGACATGATTTAGATTGGCATGATGTTGATGTGTATAGTATATATATTGAAATTCACCGCGGGAGATGCTTGCCCTGTCGACGCATCCAGTCTCGCTACGTTTTTAGTTCAAACAATTCCTTCATTGTTTGTCTTGATTTGTATATTAAAATGGATTTACGGTTTTGTACATCAACAAACAACATCGAAATTCGAATGAGTTACCTTGATTTATTTATCATTTATTTTAGTTTGATTTTTGAACGTTTTGCAATAAACTGATTTTGTGAACAACCCATTGATTAATAAAGTTTCATATTTCAATAGTGTTTTTCTAGTTAAATTGACATTCTTCACTATGTAAGTATTGAATCTCGAAATTAATTTTGTTCATATCAACTGGTTTTCTGATCATTAACGTTGTAACGTTATATAACTTTAGGATATTATTATCAACATTACATGTATGTTTGGGCTTTTTTGTGCATAAATTGCTATGTAATAAAATTTAGTTTTTAGCGAAGTAGGTGCACAAATATAATATCTTTCTTTTGATCAGAAGACATGAGATACATTATCCTTGAATTACATTAATTTGCACCACATTGTTGTTAATTGGCAACTACCATACTTTATACGTTTTACACGTATTAAAATTGCGTCCTTTTGTTCATATGGAAATGTAATAATATTTGCAATTGAATTGCAAACTAAAACAATTCTTTACTTTTTATTTCAAAATTTGTAATGATGCAACATCAATTTGTGTATGTCTGCTTTTACACGTATTAAAATTGCGTCCTTTTGTTCATATGGAAATGTAATAATATTTGCAATTGAATTGCAAACTGAAACAATTCTTTACTTTTTATTTCAAAATTTGTAATGATGCAACATCAATTTGTGTATATCTGATAATTATTGCCTCTTTTTCAGCTAACGCAAGGTAACTTACTTGTTTGAAATATCATGAAGAAGAAACCGAAAAATCTATTTATGACGTCATCTTCCGTTGCACATGTCAATCTAGCATACCACACTGCAAGTTGTGTAAGATACGAACACTTAGCCGACCATAAAGTGGCTGCACCTAATCCAACAATTATTGAAGCTGGTATAATTGTCTCCCATATGGCATAAAAATTTAATGCCATATAGACAATATAACACCACATTGATAGTGCCACCGTCCATTTGCATCCAAGGTGTGCGATAACAAAAGATGGGAAAAACATACATGAAACTACAAGGGCGCCATATACGATAGACAATCCACCTGTTCCAAGTCCTTCGTCTTTGTTTAATGTACTTTGGAGATTTGATAGAGACTGGAATGAAGTAAATAGAAACATAAACCCAATACTGACAACAAGAACATTTTTAAGAATCTTCGTCTTCCCGATTGGTGCAGTGGCGGTATTTTTAGGCTCATCTGTTTTAAACGGTGGTTGTGGATATTTAGGCGATTCCACACTTCCATAGTCCACGGAAAGTGATGAGGTTTTATTATTTTCCAGTCCAAGTATCTTTTCTTCCATATTCGACTTTAAGATAAAGACGCACCAATTCAACATCCAAGTATTCAAAACGACTAAATCGTCTTCATAGTAATAAGTTGTGACATAAAAAACAGAATTCTACAGGTATCCACCGCTATGCAATCGTTCAGATAAAATCTGCGTAATGTATATGATATGCCAGAAAATGATCTGATATTTACTAACGATCCACGGCAATATACTTACAAAAATTATTTCTAGAATGTAGTTAGATAAGAATGGACATATATGTTACAAATAGAACAACCATCTTATAAAAAAGTATCAGTCCTTATTCAACTTCGACAACCGCTGCCACAAGTATCTTCACAATATTGTCTGTGAAATCTGTAAAATAAAGTCAAACAATATCGCCAAGTTTTATTACTAGATACACGCACTCCAAAAACGTTTTCGCGGACATGGAAATTGAAGTATTGTTTTTTTCAATAAATAAAATATAAGCAGTAAAAAGACTGATTCTATAATAGTTATGAAGATTACAATATTTACTACCTTTGTGTATTTAAATGAAAGGGAACATTCTCTTTTCCATTTTGCAAGGTTTGTTGCATTGTTTGGATATCCGTGTAAATTCTTTGAGAGGGTAATGGTAACCATAAAACAACCCGTGTTTTACTTTCATATGAAATGAAAGTTACATCAATTACATCCATACTACATCAAATATTACCGGGATGTCCCGTTTTAGATGATCATTTTTGCCACACATATCGTAACGTTATTCAGCAAGTATTACAAAATGGAGAGAACCAGAAAGTGCATAAATCGTTTCGTCTTGTCACATTCATAAATTTTGCTGAAATTGGCCAATATTATTTGCTGTAAATTTTATTGAGAATCTTATTTTCATTATCAGACCGTAGGATACATTCGAGACATTTGTATTCTATCGGTATATTCAAGTTTATCTTGTAAAATAAGTGGTAATTTGTCATTCGGTTATATTTGCATATAATTTATGGAAAGAATTTTTAGGGGGGGGGGGGGAAATTCGAAATACTGCAATTCGCTTTAGATTAACCAACGCCTCTACTTTTGTTACAGTTATATAATAAAGTCATGACAGTTTACATGCCTAGATCAAAATTAAGTTTATTGTTTCAACGACCAAAACAAATTTGTGTGTATACTAAACTTGAAATTGCACTACATTGAAACTATAATTTACATATTGCTTTATTTCTGATATTTGTAATTCGGCAATAGTCCAGAAATTAGAATATGCCGCTTGCACATTTTTATGTGAGGCAAAGAGACTGATGCAAAACGCTCGAATTCAAGCTTAAATATGAAAAATCTATCAATTATGCTATAAAACGTCGCTTTTCAGATGGCTTTTGTCTAAAATAGAAATGACCGCACTTGTGTGCAGTCTTAGTACTTAAATAGTTGTTGTAATGATAATACATAACATATGTAAAGGTTGAGACTGAACACGAATGCGCCCACTTATCTTTTAGACAAAAACCATCTGAAAAGCGATGTTTCATGGCATATTTGATAGATATTTCACATTAAGCTTAAATTCGAGCGTTTTTAATGACCAAACCAGTTTAAACCTTTTACGTCAACTAATTGAATTGATTGAAGTAGACACTTAAGTGTTTGTAAATTGTCAAAAATCTGTCATCAGATGAATTCCACATTTTAGACCAAAATCAACCCCTACCGAACTTTCTCGTTTCACCCAAAATGAAATATGCACATCTAAATATTATGCACAACAACTGTGCAAAACTGCATTGGACTCCTACCCTCCCGTTTGAGTTTTTGCGATTAGAAAAGATATTTCTCAAAAATTTGTTTTTTTAAAAGAAAACGAAAGATTTTTCCTAATATAATGAGCCAAAATTCACCAAAATATAATATGCACATCTGGTAGGATACAGTGTATACTGTTGGTGTATCTTGTCTCAGGACTTCATATTTACGTTACTTTACAAATTATTAAAGATGTATTGATAGAGAATGTCGAAACAGACTCAAAGAGTGTATCTAATTCCATGTATTAAATGATAGTTTCATATATGTCCTCTTACACACGTATGTTAAGCATTCTTAGTAGCTCTAACATTTTCTGGGTAAAAATAGACACTAGAAAAGGGACGAAAGATACCAGAGGGACAGTCAAACTCACAGATTTACTAATGGTTAGTAAATTTAATTCAAAATATATATCATTAGAAAACATTTATACATTTTAACTGGGTTTGTAAACATATTTCATCGAAATAGATATATAATTGATGATGAACCTACCTTTAAATGATTCAAAGTCTAAAAATAAATTTGTCCATGGCTCATTGAGATATAGAAAAGTGTCATCACGTGATACAGTTAAAAGATAAAATACCTAACTATTAATAAAATTAGATATGGACATACGTTAATAAGACAATCTAACAAAAACAAAAATAAAACACAAACAAAACAAAAACGATATTGGGCTTATTGTGTTGGTTGTTGTCATAAGATTTCACTTGACTATGATTCATTTAAAAATGCATACAGTATCAAATGCATATAAACGAAAGCATTTAATGTCATTTGCAGCGTTTTCCGAATGCTTTTGTGTCGAGCCAATACGTGAGATTCCGCTGTGAGACATAGCGATTCTACATTTCGTCGTCGTCGGCAGTTTCAATTTTCAGGTTCCGTCTGTGGTTACAGTGGGTTTTTTTTTATATCAATAACTTTGTCAAACCTTCATGGAATTAAATGAAACTCGTTTTTTTATATTAATACAAGCCATTATCAACAGCAAAAGTTTTAAAACCATTGTGTTTTTGTCCTTTTCCCATATTTTGCTGATAGATAGACATAGTTTGTTGGCAGTTAAAATTAAGATACAGTCTGAAGTTTTAGTTTTTCAAACATTAATAACTTTGTCAAACTCGGAGATTTTTTAACTTTGGACATATTTATGATCAAAAGACAGTATCCACAGCAAAATTGAATTATGTTTTCATTTTTCTGCATTTCAATGATAAAAAAGTAAGTTTTGTTGCAGTTAAAATTTACATAGATTGTGGTATTACACATTTAGACACTAATAACTTTGTTTAACATTCATATAATGTTTCGAAACTTAGAAATACTCGTCTTGAAGAACAAGTTAGGTTGTCGTTGGTTTCATGTCTGTCATATTTGTTTTTCGTAAATTGTTTTGTTATAAATTAGGCCGTTAGTTTTTTCAATTGAATTGTTTCATATTTTTCATGTCAGGGCCTTTTCTATCCGACTATACGGTATGTGTTTTTCTCATTGTTGAAGGCCGTACGGTTGCCTACAATTGCTTACATCCACTTTATTTGAACTTTGGTGGATAGTTGTCTAATTGGCAATCATACCTCATCTTATTTTAAAAAGAAAAAGCATCTGAAAAAAAATTGGATTTTCCCCCGTATTTTACTGTAAATGGAAAAAAAGTTATTTTTTATTGGCAATCGGCACTACACTTTTACACTGACAGCAGCAATAGAAGGTGAGAGAGACTCAGGATTCCAATGAAACCTTCATAGGTTTTCTTTTCTATTGTTCATTTAATGAAGATTACCAAATGTTTCTATACGGCGTTCGGTTGCATTTACTGCAACTATATGATCACAAGTTATAGTCCATAATGGCATTGCTCTACAGTAATCAAACGAGATTTAAATAATGTACAAATGTACTTATATTATCGCACACTTTTGTTGGAAATATATAGGTAGCACCCTGTCTGTCCATCCGTCTGTATTTTTGTGTGCTATTATGCCTTGAGAGCGCAATTCCTTCTTAAATGCTGGATGGATATTGATGAAATGTCAACAATTGTAGAATTACTACTGACGATGCGCATTAAGTAATATGCATATGGTCTTGCTTCTATATGTTGAATGGAAGATAATAGAACTTACCTACTTACTTCAATATAGCAATATATAGTAAAAGTATTTTGGAGCGGCGTATTGATTTGTGAGTTCACTCACCGTTCTAGTTTAATTGTGTTTATATTTTATAAATTCATAATTATCTATCATAAGTTTGTCTTAGCAACAAGTGTTTACAAAATTGTATTGGACATTAGGAGAGGCCAAAGTAAACCCCTATTTTAACAGTTATATATTAAATACGGTGCGATCGTTAATTATCATGTAAAGGTCATCTCGCAAAACGTTATGCTAATTGATTATTAAGTATATGTTTCTCGCGATACGACACAAAGCATGTTAAGTAACTGCAACACTTTCCAGTTGAAATATGTGTAAATTGATAGTATTTAAAAGTTTTTAAATCACATGTATGCATCTAAAATAGAGAAATAGTTATAATGCATATGATAGCGAAAAAGTTGTCTAATTGTTGATGAACCTACCTTGTGTGAATCAGAATCTGAAACAAAATCTAGCGATAGCTCAAATAAATATAGAGAAAGCATCATCATGTGATATAGATAAGAGATAAAATACTTACATATTGATAAACGAGCATTTGGACACACGAAAACATTCCAACAAAAATTATTACCAAAACTTATTTAGAAGTCAACATTCAATTCTACAATAGGCAAGCGTTCATATCATATATCAAAATAAAACACACTTGTACAGATAATTCCGTTTTCGATATTACAGAGTTTTGTGTTACCATTCGCAAAAGCTCAAGCATTACGCGTAGTCAATGACGTCATAGTTGTCTAATTAAAAATAAGTGTTACAAAGTCGAGGAAATAGGCTTATAAAACTATTGACCAGGGAAATAGTCTTAGAAACTATTGACTTGCAAATAGTCTGTAGAATGGAATAGCGCAAAAACTATTTCACAATTTTTGATATAGAAAAAGCATTCTGAGATAAAATATTTGGATGTATTGTCACAATGTTTTAAAGGGTTAATACATGTACATGGACATGTATCAATGAGAGAGCAATTTAACAATACCATAAAACAAAACCAAAAATCTAAAAGTCAATATAAAATTTCTACCGAAACTAGATGATCTAGGTCATGTTTGGATCTTTTTTTATGAAATTAAGGAACTATGGCAAACATGACGGCTTTATTAATTTCTTTCCCTAGTTATGAAATATCAATTAAGATATCAGATATGATTACATACCCTCTGTCAATTGTATGCAATTTGTATACCCATGTTGAAATTGACCGCTTGTGCCGTATTCAGTGTCTTTAACTTTTGACGGAGTCTGCATGTTCTTGCATTGCGATATTGTAAGATATTGTATTATCTGATGTATAAAAGAAATGAATGTGTGTCATCAAACATGCAAATGCGGAAGCAGCTTTTTATTTTACGCGAGCATTCAATATGATTTACAATTTTATCATTTTGTAAAATCCTCTCTCTATACGACACAAAACTGGCTAGATATCTGAACACATTATAGGATAACAAAGTTGATAATGTATGGTAATGTAAAATACGAAGCGTTAAAACACATCCATGAGCTTTAATTGGCCACCGGAAAGCCAATATAAAACAACGAATGTGTTTACTGCTGATTAATCTTCCTTGTAATGAATCAGGATCTAAAATAATCCGTCGAAACCTCACAGAGATATAGTAAAAGTTATTCCGATAAGAGATAAAATGCATTTTGATAACATAATGGAGATATTAACATATTTTGATGAGACTGTAACTGAACGAAACAATAAAACAAAACAAAAAATCTAGAAGTCAACAAAAACAGTAAGTCAGAGTAAATTAATATTGTTCCTTTGACTGTAAATTCGTGAATTCGTCCTTGAGGGTACCATAAATCCAGTACTCTGCTTGATGTTCTAAAATCTACTCTGTATAAAATGTTGAATATTTCGGAACACAAAGGTTCTTCTACCCCCACACCTTCTGCAGGCATATATTGCTTAACCATGATTTGTCAATCTATGTAGGAATTTTGTTTTTCACTGCTCTTCTTCTTCCTATTTGATTTGACCTTTAAAATGTTATGATTCGAGCGCCACTGACGAGTCTTATAAGGATGAAACGCACGCCTGGTGTACTAAATTTCAAGCCTTTTCTTATATTCAAAATGTTAAACTGTTCTAAATACATTGATTACAAGTATGCTTTTCATAAAATTACGTTAATGATTACAATTAAGTAGTGTGTGTACTCATGCAAAGCTCAGATTCCTTGCCCGACTTTGGCTCTACTTTTTCTACTTTTTGGTTTTCTGTAAATTCAGAAATTATTGGGAGGTTTTTATTAATGCGAATAATGCGACTAGGTGAGTATCGCAATAATAAGAACTCGCATTTTGATAACAAAAACATAGATCTATATGTAGATTTTTCAGAAATCGCAATAATTAAACTCGCATTCTTGTCCATTTTTGAAAAATCGCAATAATAACTGCACGCAATAATTTCTGAATTTACAGTATCAAGTTTTGGATTTTCAAAATGTTTGCCCGATCATCACTGGAGAGTCATTTATTGTCGAAATGCCCATCTGGTGCTGAAAAATTGGTACCGTTAATGTTACTACACAAATTACCCCCGAGTATAGATTACTAATGCCAGATTGGTCAATACATTTTGAAATTTTGCTATTTTGTGATTGATTAGGCTTTTTAACTGTTTTGATTTGAGCACGACTGATGAGTCTTATGTGAACAAAATGCGCACTTGGTGTATCTAATCATAAGTCCTGTTTCTTTGAAGAGATTAATATATATACAAAATGGTAAACTGTTCCAAATAAATTGATAACAACTATGCATTTTTATAAAATAACCTTATTCAATTATAACAATTAATTAGAATGTTTTACATAGATTACATTTTGCATGAAAAATCGAAAATTGATCAAAATTGAATGAGAACAAAATATGTTTTACATGGAAATGATTAAAAAATAAATAGCACAACAACCATTATGTACCGACCCTAAAAAGAACAGACATCATTGATCTATTTCAACGTTTACTTTTTGGAATTCACCTTTCTTGTTACGTCGGTCCTGAATTTCTACGATTGTAAAAAGGAACATTCCAACAGTTAAGAAGCCAAGACAAAGTCCAAGTTTTACTTTTGTAACTAAATATCCACTCCACGCAAAGGCAATTATATACCCAAACGATTCCCAAAGTTTGTAATTTGAGAATGCTGCTTCAATATTAGTTGTGAAGAGATATCCGTATAAAGCTGAAACAAAAGTAAGACAGCTTATTGTGGGTTTAAAATTGTGGTAAATGAGAGTAGCCTGTTTTTTGAAATTCAAAGCTAATTGTACCTGAAAAAAAAACATGAAAACAAGGGGAATTTAAAAGTTATCAGAAACGTAAACATTACAAGTAGTACAAACCTTGACGTAAGACGGGGTTTGTCGTGTTTGTTTAGCAATTTCATTTGATGTGTGGTACTCTTAATGTTTCAAGACGCCAGTCGGTTATTTTTGTCGTTGGGTTGCTATCTCTCATCTCTTTATATACATGTTTGGCTTTTCAATTGTTTTGTCTCGATTATATCTTATGGAGATTTTTACAAAGAGTCATGTAAAAGGAAATATTTATGAAACGTTTTTAACAGTCTCGCAAACTGAAATGGGACATCGTTTTCCAAAATCCTAATATTTTTACTCAACAGTTCATTACGATAGACAAAATTATAAAAAAAAGGTTGACATTATTTACAACATTAGTTTTTTATTAATTTTTGGTGTGAATTTTGGTGTGAAGCTTGATATCTTTTATTCAATGTGTTGTTGTTTTCTTTGAATAATTGAAGTTTGTTTACAAACGCTTCTAGCTGTAAACATGTCTTTAGTAATCACATGTGCACGTGCGATTTCGAAATATTTTCCTTTTCTTTTAGCTCTTATCCAAGTTGGTAATGTCAGAAGTTATATGTGCCCTTGATGAAATGCTATTTATGACAATGTTTTAACACCAAAAGTACACGCAAGTAACGTTATTATTGTAATGAGGGTTACATAAATAGAGCTCATAGATTTGAGTATCAAGAATGAACATGCTTTTAGATTACATTGCTTGCTTGCTCAACAATGATATCAATATTTCCTATCGATGGGAGGAGCAGAGTGCAAGTGAATCACCTGCTGATTGTTTTCATGTATGTTTCTTGAAAAGCTGTGGCTACCGAGTAATTTATTTTTTCAATATCTAACAATACTTCTGACATTTCATTTCAAACAATTTAAAAAAGTATTACTATCTTTTTGATTACGAAAAAAATATAATCAAAATGACTTTTTTTATTTTTGTTTTGATGAGGTAAGTTTATGCTTCCTTCACATATTACAAAATATTTACAATTCCGTCTTTCCACCTGCCTTTCGCTCTGTTATATATGTATAGCATTGAGTGTACTCAATATCTCCTTTAGTTGACAAAAAATGTTTGCAAAAATAACTCCATACCATGCATTGGAATATAGTTTCTGAACTAACAATGACTTCATGAATCAGAAAGCAAGCAATGCAACCTAAACCAACACCATGTTAGTTCTAAATTATTTTCTTTGTTGTATTGTGTACTCATTTGTAACTGTTGCATAAAGTGACTTTTGTCGGCAAAGTTATCACACTATTAACAAACAATCTTTGCTGGTTGTTTCATATAATGTAGTAATAACTGTCACATCTGTATCTTAATAATCGTATGTAGCTATTATTTATGATCATCAAAGAGTACTTTTAAGTGTGCGCTACTTTTAACTTTGCTGTTCGTTTTGATCTTGTTTGTAAGGCGTGAAGAATATTAATGCTGTTCATCGCTGTCGTCCTCTAAACTAAGGCGACAGTTTACCGATGTTTACAGCTCGTAAATCGATTAAGAGCCTGAGGTGTCAAATTAAGATAAGCAAGAAATCAACAAGATTTTCCATGAGCTTTCGTAGTCAGTAAAACAGGAAATAATAAGCGATTAGGTAAAACACATCAAATGGTGAAAAGGGGTCTCGGTGGCCGAGTGCTCTAAGTAGTTCTACTACTGTCATCACTAGCCAGTCAACACTGAGGTTGTGAGTTCGAACCCCGCTCGTGTGGGTGCACTCGACTACAATCTTAATTGACTAGGATTGTCAGTTTTCCTATCGAAGGTCGGTGGTTTTCTCCGGGCACTCCAGCTTCCTCCACCAATAAAAACTGGCCGCCACGAAATAGCCCAAATGTGGCGCTTATCAGTGGCGTTAAAACACCAACAATCAATCAATCAATCAATCAAATTGTGAAGTACTCTCAAGTGAAGCTTGATACCAAATATCTCTACAGAACTTTCTCTAACTCCCGCTATAATAACAGCTCGTACGAGGAGCAAATTGTTGCGCATCTGATTCTCCGTTGTATTACAAGGTTAAAGCTGTTTTCTAACTGTTTACCCTTCCGGATCACCTGAGATCATTCCCGGTTTTTCGGTGGATTTGTGTTACTCAGTCTTAAGTTTTCTATGTCTACCTTTTGTCTTTCTATCGTTTTTTTGTTTTTCTACGACGTTATCAGTTTCCCATCGAATTATTAGTATGATATTCCTTGGGTATCTTCTGCCTTCCTTTTTAATCTACTTATATGCAATATTTTAAGACTCCATTCATATAAATGTCCTGTGTATTTTCGAGTCGTTAGGTCACTTTCAAATTGACTATTAGGGACCTCTAATCTCCTTTATCAATATGATATGATTTAATCTAATAATTAGAATATTTTACCATTTATTTGTGTTTGCATAACTGCATCCCCTATTCCCCACAATCCTGCAAATACGTAAATCAGGAGCTGGTTGTCTCGATTTGGTTGCCACAGTAACAACGCTATTTGTGTTCCTCCATGTGATAGAAATGCTGAAACATAATATTTATATTTAAGAATTGTAAATTGATCCATGAAAAAAACTTATTATATATTCTGATTGTATACAATGGCTTTCAAAATTCAGATTACCGAAGAATATATATTATAAACCTCTTTCTTTGCATGTCTTTTACATGTGGAGAAGAATCTGCTTACCCAAACGGAGCACATGAGATAACCCCGCTTTTGGCGGGGTTCGTGTTGCTTAGTCTCTAGTTTTCAATGTTGTATCTTGTATAACGCTGTTTGTATTTTGATCGCTTTGTTTTTGTCATGCCGTTGTCAGTTCGTCATCGACTTATGAGTTTGAATATCCCGTTGGTATCTTTCGCCTCTTTTGTACATTAACAAATGAAGGTAAAATCGTTATTGTGGTGTATTTTATCTCTTCTTAAATTATCAGATTTCCTCTACCTTTTTATACAACATATTTATACTTTCAAAAGATAACAAGCACCCAAAAACTAATTTCAATGTAACAAAAAATAATTAATCTAATATAATATATCTAACCTATTAAGAAGAAAGGAACATGACCAACAAACTGAACCAGTCGGCCAAAACCCCATGAACAAATTGCACACACCGTACCAAAACAGATCATTACATAACCAACGTTCCATATCCCGATTGCGCAGCTAACGTAGGACTGAAAGTATTTCAAAATAATTTAGGTAGACCAATAGTTGGGTAATTATGGTGAGTTAGTATAGGGATTTCAAAAAACTGGTAATCACTTCTTAAACTTTTCTGTGGCTTTATAAATGATGAAAGGGTAAACAATTAACTATTTATAGATTTGACACTTTTCGGTTATCTCATTACTAATCTAGTGGAAGTTTTAAACTGTAATCATATTTTCAATGTCACAATTGCTCTATAAAAATGTTTTACATAGTACTATCTTGAAGGAATTGCCTCGTTCTCATGCTTAAACGTTAAATTCGTATCCATGAGAATCAATCGTTCAAAAAGTTGTCTATGCTTGAGAGGTAGCCGTACAACATTAAACATTATGGTGATATTAGAAAAATATGTAATTCAAATCTAACATAGATATATGCATATATTTTTATATATTTTACGATATTTGTACGTTTTATCTGAAGGTTGCCGAGAAAATTGAAAATGATGAACTTGCATCTTGGTTGATGAGCAGATAAGATGACCAATTATGTAGGATTCGGTAACGGGGTAGACCTGGGTCTAGGGAAATAACCCTTGAAATCAATTCTACGTGTATAATCGTCACTTTCATCCTTGCTTTTTGATGAGAAACAGAATTAATAAAATTTTTGATGAAAATGGTCGACAGAAACTTAACTTTAAATTGTTAGAAGAAATGTCACTTAAAATGAAATTAACACTTTATAAGTTTGGTGCTTCCGAAGCGATTTTCAAGATTTACAATCATCAGTAACGAATAAGCACAAAAATGTGTTAGCCAAGGATGTATAAATAGATTATAACACGAGGAGCTATATGATCAAAAGGGACATCAAAGAATAGTCAAATACTCATATGGTAAATTTTGTCTGTTAAATCAATCTAGGACTTATTTCCAGAAATACTACATTTTGATGCGTTTACAACAGAGAGTTAATACCTTAGTATAGTCGCCTGTTATGAATGCTTGTTCAATACCACTATAGATGGTTAAGATTGTTAGGAGCTTCTGTGGCGTTGAGCCCCACCAATGTTTGAATGTTGACAGGAACAATTTAAAGGATATTTTCGAATCTCCCCCTTGTGGAGTTTTATCCAGTGTTATGTTGTCAAGAAATATTGCAGTAATAATAAACGCTATTACAGCACAGCCAACATAAATACCACATAGTGTATATACCTGTAATAAATAATAAGTAACGCTTAAAACACAAAAAACGTAACAGCTCACGGTGTGTATTCCGGTCTCCGATTTCAAACAACATCACAATTTTGATATACATATCTTACATGTCTTGGGAATTTGCTTTTCCAAAATTCAAACATACTTTACCGATGTTCAAGTATCACAATCGATTAAGAGATACAAATTAAGGTAACAAACACAAAACGAGAGAATCGCATAAAGCAAACAAGAAGACCGAGTACTTCGAAAAGGTAAGCATCTTCTGCAATGCATGCATCACTCTTAATGCAAATCTCAACCTAGCTCTGGAGGGGTGATCATGGAACAGCTATTTAATTAGAACTTATCCGAAATCGCAAGAGACACACTGGGAACAACTGTTGAGTGTTTTGCACCGGAGGCACATGCATCATAAATTTGGCTAGGTCTTACTATTTTTTCTATATTAAGCTTATTCCTTTTGTTTTGTTTTTTTTTTGCAGTTAGCGGATTTCATTTTGTTATTATATCTAAAGTGGAGTTTGCTAGAGTTATTTTTACATTATGTCAACTAACTAATACTTTTGGGAGATATAATTTGACTGCCCGACGAAAGCAATAAATGTGGCACTTTTGTGATAACATCAACGTCATTTAAATAGCAGTCCGGCTATATGCATGTACAGCATATAAAATTTGATAAATTTCCATGACAAACCAGTCCAGAAATTAAATTTCCATCATCGTAAATTACTGTACGAGGTTTTGTCTTCTTAAAAAAAAAAATAGACCGACCAGATTGACAGAAATTGAAATGTTCCCATAAAATAAAGCTTTCCTGTTGAAGAACGGTAACTAATAAAATTAAAGAATTCCAATTTGTCTGCTTTGGTAGTACGGCATTTACCATACCCTGTGAAAATTCTAGACAGAAGTGGAAACACAAAAAAGTTTAAAAAGAAATAGCAAAATGTTCTAAATGGGATCAAGAAAACCCCGTAGTTTATAAATACATATTATGTACCTATATCTAAATTGATGCTTATGAGCAACATATTCGAAAATATAATGAAAGAAAAGCCTTTACTGACCTTTGTATCATCCGGTCTATCCAAATTAGAATTATTTCCTGTTGGTGCAGTTGGATCAAAATTGGCTCCGCATGAATCAATATCATTTGTTGTATTCCCTGGCGTTACCGCAAACACGGTTGATGAAATTATATTTCCCCAAATGTCGCCTAAATACATGTATATTAATATATCCATCATCATGATCAATTAAGATGTCTTCAAGCATATTTTGGACACAGTTCCTGCCTTCAAAAATATTTGCAGCGTTTATTTGAGTCTAAAAAGAACTTACTTAAATTTTTAACAAATATGTGTCGTGTCAAGATATAAAGTATTTAAAGTACTTAAGGTATATTTGTCCTTAATGATAAATTTGTTGAAACTCGAATTAAACATAAAAACATAATCTTTAGGGACAAATGGTTCATACAACCGGTCCTTAAATGTAAAAAAATAAATTATATTTGTCTCTTCTTACATTTATGTTTTATTTTTGATATAGAGATAGAGCAAGTTCTTATATATATAAACTGTATAAACTTTATAAACTACCATTTTGCAAGCTGACACTGACTTCCCATCATTTATCCCATCAACAATTAAACTTTGGAATAATTTGAACATATCAGTTCGAAATGTAGACTCATTATCAAAATTCAAAGTAGAATTTAAAAACCACGACATTCGAAATGAGAATCAATCTAAACATTATTTATATGGTTCAAGAAAATTGAATATAATATTAACCCAATTTAGATGTTCGGCATCCTTCTTGAATTGTGACTTGTTTAGAGCTAACATTATATCTGATCCAACATGTAAATGTGGTTTGGATATTGAGGACATGCACCATTTTTTCTTTGATTGTCCTTTCTATCTAAATGAAAGGGCTATTCTTTTTAATGGTCTCAGCTGGCTTCCCGAAGGCTGCGAGTTGGACTTAAAACTATTGGTTTTTGGAAAAGAAACTTTTTCCTATGATCAAAATGTGCAAATTGTTAAACAAGTAATCAATTTTATAAAGAGATCAAAACGATTCCTCGTAGTATAGTATCAGTATAGGTAAAACACACATCATCATCATTATCATCATCATCATCCTAATCTCTGTCGTTCTTTTCTCATTCCCTCTCCTTTTTTCAGTATAGTTTAGTAATATTTGTGTTGTTTATATTATATGATGCATGCTCATGTTCAATTTGTATTGTTATATATATTGTATTGTGGAGAAGACTTTATAAGTATGTTTTACTTGTGTCTGATCCTTTTTTGCTTTGAGCAAATAAAATATGTTTAAACTAAACTGTGAAATATCTATCTTGTTAATCTTTATTTTTTTATAAAAAAAAATCAATTATCATCGAGTTGATATTAAGACCTTTTCAAAATACAATTTTCTACTCTGTGATTCTGGAAATTTTTATTCTGTAATTGTTCATGAAATATATCATCAACTCTGAATTCATAATAATGCACGAATTGAACATAAAATTTATTTGTTTTAATTTATGAAATCGATTTTATTTACTTAAACAAATTGGAACTTTCCGAAAAAAGTAAAAAAGAACAAATTTCAAATGCTTAAGAGTTTAAAATGTTATATTGCAAATTTTCTTTGTAAAACTAAAACTTTCAGAGAATTTTGATTTTCAAAGTCATAGGAAACAAATTTAAAAAAAGTTGAATATGTTTTAAATACTTGAATAGCTAAGTTTTACTATAAAACAAGTGTACTTCAACTTTCCTGTAAAACATGTAAAAGAAAGTCCTTTATATTATCAAAGTCTTCATAAATGTATTGCTATTGAAATCTTGTCTTCATGATAATTTCCCGTATGCAGTGACCTCTTGTTAGAACTTCGGCCACCCCACAGCGCAAGTGCGAGAATGTAAACATACGTGCACTGGAAGGTAAACAGTAATAACTGATTCTTAGAGAACAAATTAAATACAACAAATCATTTAATAACTGTTAAGTTTAAAGTTTAATAAACAACTTGGAACGCACGGAAAATATTAAAAACAGTATTAAAGCTCTTTCTATTCACTTACTGTTTACCAGTTCCACGTACTCTGTGCTGATTGTTTATCAATATCACGATCCGGTAAACTTCGGCAACAAACTCGGAAATTAATATGCTTGCGATCAACAATCACTGAATGAAATATTATTTATCGATAACACGTTATAGATTCGAAATAAATATATTTATTCATTTTTATTTTTGGTGTTTTAACGCCACTTTTATGCACCGCTTTTGGGCTATTTCGTCGCAGCCAGTTTTTATTGGTGGAGGAAGCCGGAGTGCCCGGAGAAAACCACCGAACTTCGATAGAAATACTGACAATCCTAATCAATTAAGATTGGAGTCGAGTGCACCCGCACGAGCGGGGTTCGAACTCACAGCCTCAGTGTTGACTGGCTAGTGATTACAGTAGTAACTACTTAGACCACTCGGCCACCGAGCCCCTCGAAATAAATATAAAAAACGTGCATGCATTGGTTCAATAATTTCGATAACTTTAAAATTACAAGAAACTCCTTTCATATGACTTTAAAAAATAATACAACAATTATCAATGGTGAAATATTGGGTTATGATCATCACTTCAGCACAACAAAAATATAGTGTACAACATTATTATTGAAACAAAATGGATTACCAAATTAAAAGTTTTAAAACTGACAATATACGATATGTAATGTAATATGACATTTTCAGTGGTCTTGTGATGTTTGTGAATTTAATTTTATATATGTATTTTATTTTTTGAAATAAAAGTTACTTAAAAAAATATAAATAATCTATTGTGAAACCATTGCTATAAAAATAATAAAAGTCAGAAAATAAATAATAAAAAGATAGCAGTTAAATCTTTTAATAAATTGTTTGATTGATTGATTAATTGTTGGTTGCTTAACGTCCAGTGGCAACTATTTCATGCATATTCAGGACGAGAACAAATTAACAATAAACACAATAGGTAGGTTCTGTAATAGGGGCGTCCGGGATCAAGGTCGGAGAAATTTAGACTGCCACGGGAAATGATGGTATATTGGATAGGGACAGAAATTAAGCCTTGCAATAGGTCACCTACGGACCCCTCAAAGAGTTGTTGCAAGGGTTCTTAACGTGCAAAGAGCGTGGCACTCTCTTTACACGAGGCATCGGATTTAACGTCCCCATTCTGACCGTACGTGGCTGCAAATTTGTACATCCCGCACAGCCAAACGGACGCCCCACTTTAGCAAGGGTTTTACTGCCGGTCGGTGACCATACTTCTATTCTCCAGTCACCCTTGGGAATTACTTAATTGAAGTGTTAGTGTTTATTGTATAGAAACTGGTCTCTTTATATAATGTGAATTATCTTTACATTATTATGCAAATTTAGTCCGGGTAGATTTCCCGCTAGTCGTGCACGCTTGATTATAGTTTTCGTTTTACGGGTAGATAGTTATCTAGTTAGTTCGCTGCTGAAAGTTGAAGGGGTTGGATGTTCTTTTGTATTGAAGATTTGTCCAAAGTCATGTGGTTGTTATAGTTGGAAATATCAGGTATGTGTAGGATAATTTCTATTGTCGAGTTTCTGTATTTTTCGGTTTGATATAGTTCATATAGCGCGCATTTGTCAAATTAGTTCTAGTAATGCGGGATTCGCTATTCTTGTTAAACTAACACTTTATTGCATGCATGTTCCTTATTTTTACAGTGAATGCACATCCTTGACGCACAAGTATGAGTTGTCAGTGAGCCTAAAATCCATAATTTTGGTATGTGTATATGAATGTTTTATAAAAACATAATACTTTAGAGTGAGCGCATTTTTTCCATATTTCCGGTGAAATGTGTATGTTAATGTAGAAAATATTTTCTATGTTCTATTTTTATTTTATTGCATTGAAAAGTATTAACAAATTAAGAAGGATTGTCTTTTTGACCGTTTTACGATTAACAAAATACATTCAGTTTAACATGAGCGTGAAGAAATAATTCATTGTAAACATACAGTGATTGCCGACACCTTTTTGTCGAGAAGACTGAGATAATAATATTTTACTTAGTTTGATACAAGTGTGCAAATTATAAGTGCACGACGAGGTATATTTTTGTAGAGTTACATATAATAGTTTTCATGTATATTGCGTGATAACAGTAATATCGATCGTATGTATTTATTGATCATATTCAGGGGAGAATTCGACTGAGTATATTATCAATGATACTTGAAAGTTCCGAGAACATTTTCGTAAAGTTAAAAAGTTATTTTCTTTTGATAATTCATACAGATAAAGAAAAGATGAGAAATACAAATATTATGTTTTATTGTGCATTGTGTTATGTAAATGCGTTTATATATGTTGAATGTTATATTTAGAATTTTAATACAGATATTGGCATATAATTATAAATGAATTTATTATGTTTTGTAGGGCGTTTATTTCATTATATTGAATACGTCTAGTGCCAATAATAAATTTATCATCTTTTAATGGATTGGTTTTGTTAGCCACACGAACCCCCGTTACAGTAGTACACTGCACGACCCACATCTACATCTTGATTATATCTATGTTTTGATCAATTTTGATTTCAAATTTGTTTTCTTCGGTCAATAATGCAACTTGACTTACTTGTTTGGCATGTCATAAAAAAGAATCCAAAGAATCTATTCATGACGTCATCTTTCTTTGCACCTGTCAACTTAGCATACCACACAGAAATTTGTGTAAGATATGCACACTTAGCCGCCCATAATGTTCCTCCTCCTAATCCCACGATTATTGAAGCAGGTATAATAGTTCCCCATATGGCATGAAAATTTAATGCCATATAGGCAATATAGCACAACATTGATAGTGTCACAGTCCATTTACATCCAAGGTGCGCGATAACAAAAGATGGGAACAACATGCATGATACTACAAGAGCACCATATACAACGGACAATCCACCTGTTCCAAGTCCTTCGTCTTTGTTTAAAGTACTTTGTAGATTCGACAGGGACTGGAATGACGTAAAAAGAAACATAAATCCAACGCTGACAACAAAGACATTTTTCAGAATCCTCATTCTACCCATTGGCGGTGGTCCAGTGTTTCCAGGAGTTGGCTCAGCGCTGTATGTGGTAGAAGGGTCTATCTGATTACCACCGTTCAGTTGTTCCATCTGCATGTTTTCCTCCTTAGATTGTTCTTCCATATTCAAATCTAAAATGACAAAACTCATCAAAGATACCTGGCTTATATCAAAATCCGAACATACTTTTACCTATAATGGTTTACTTTATAAATTGTAAATTGGATGGAGAGTTGTCTAATTGGCATTCATGCCACATCTTCTTATATCTATTAAAAAGTTTTTCTAGCAAAATAAAGAAAGGTTAAACTTTCCGACAAATGCAAAATCTACCATATTAGATGACAGTATTGATGTCATTATCATGATTATCATGTGAAGAAAATCATTTATATTTTTATGATCTTATAGGTGCTGTAAACGACATTGGTATTTTCTGTGGACAAACATCCTTTTTCATAGATGTATATCCAAACCATATGCATTGACGTTACAATATAATGTTGGGCAGTTGGCATGCTTGGTGTGTCAATGTTGTGTTAGAGGGAAATAGACATTAAAAAAGGTTAGAAACAGGAAATATGGCTATAAACTAGGGTTATTATCATACTTGTAAAGTTATCATGATTAATAAATATTATATCTATATCTGTATCTTTTCGCGATAGAAATGTGTTTTTCGATATGATTGTATACTATAAATTTCACTGTTTGGGAACATAACCTTTTTGCATATATATAAATTCTTACCTTTTGTGTGCTTGATGGTGCAAAATATTTCCAGAAATATCAAAAAGTATAAATGATATAATAATTTACAATACCATCCGAGATATCGATGACCTATTTCTTTTTTTAAAAATACTTTCCCATACTTCCCAAGATCCTTCACTTTCAGAGAAAGGAATATAAAATAAATTATCAAACCGAAAGTTGTAAAATTTATATTATCCGGAACTTTTGGTCCGTCAAATTTTACGAAGTTCGGTTTGAAAATTTATTTGATACTCTCCGAAAGAGAAGGATTCTTGGAAATCACCAACAAGCACACAAAAGGTAAGACTTTGTATATATGCAAATATTTCTACCTGTCAGTGAAGATTTCATGGCAAAATTGGGTCTCAAAGTTGAGAGAAATATTCTCTTTAAAAGTATTACGAAACCTTGGCTTCGGCAATATGACGTCGCAGGAAGGTGTCGCAGCAAAAACAAAATTAAATAGCATATTATGACGTCATAGCTATTTGGACTACCATTTCAACAGAACTTCAAGAAGTATCTCCGTATTTATATAATACATCTCTCACTAGGGTATTTCAAAATGAGATTTCTCTGAAATAAAATTGAGAATGGAAACGCGGAATATGTAAAAGAGACAACAACCGGCCAAAGAGCAGAAAACAGCCGAAGGCCACCAATGGGTCTTAAACACAGCGAGAAAATCCCACACCCGATGGCGGACTTCAGCTGGCCCCTAAACAAAAATGTGTTCTAGTTCAATGAAAATGGACGTCACACTAAACTCCAAAACATATAAATGACCTAACAGGCCAGAGGCTCCTGACTTGGGACTTGGGACTTGGGACAGGCGCAAAAATGTGGCGGGGTTAAACATGTTTTGTGAGATCTCAACCCTCCTCTAATATCTCTAGCCAATGTAGAATAAACAAACACACAGCAATACGCACAGTAAAACTCAAAAGAAGTCCGAGTCTGATGTCAGAATTAGGTAACAAAAGAAACTAAGCAAAATGACAATGATACATAAATTAACAAAGGACTACTAACAGTTACTGACATGCCAGCTCCAGACCTTAATTAAACTAATTGAAAGATTATGTCTTCATCATATGAAAATCAAGCACAATCCCTCCCATTAGGGGTTTAGTATCATATCATCATAAAATATATGAGAAGAACATAACCCGTATCATGCCAACATCTGGTTTTAGAATAAATGTGTTTATTTCCGATGCAAAGACCCTATGAGTGAATCAATATTAATACCAAAATATGATATCTTTAATGACCTGACAACAGTATCGTAACTATATCCCTTCTGAATAAGTCTGAGCTGAATGTCGACATTTTTGTGCTTTGTATAGAATATTACCATAACAGATTGGATATGAAATACCTGAACGTATAAGATGTCTGCATGTTGATTAATATTTACGAATGATGTCCTTGTACCGATGATAAAATTTAGTAAATGTTTTGACTAGTTTGTGATATCGAAAACCGTGGTGTAATAACTTTTCAGTAATACAGAGGTTTCTTTCTTTAAAATCAAATACGTTGTTACATACACGAGCGAATCGAACAAGTTGAGATATATAAACACCATAAGATGGCGACAAGGGAATGTCACCATCTAAAAATGGATAATTAACAATAGGAAATGAACAATCATCTCTCTTATCATAAATTGTGGTATTAAGCTTTCCGTTAAAGATATAGATATCAAGATCCAGGAAAGGACAGTGTTCATTGGTGCTTCGCATCACAGTGCGGAGCTATTAGTTTCAGTCGATATACACGCCATGTTGAAATAATTACTAATCACATATAGATTCTGATTGGTTGCTTTATGATGCGGCTGAGATACAGCAACAGCTATTGGTTTAAATGAGATAAAGAATTACAGACTTTTCTGGTCTCAGGTTAAGACATCAAATGCCGGAAAATTAACTATGTGTATTTCAGTTCCGATCAACTGTCATTAATTCATGTTCGTTTTATTATGCATATATTGCATACTGTAAATATCAATTATTAATACGTGTTTATTTACTTTGTTAATCTGCAATATGCACGATTTTTTTTGCTAAACAATGTTCCTATACAATGTTTACAAAAATGCATTATCTGTATTTTATAACTTCTGCCAATCTAGGCACACCTCCAGAGAGGAACACCTTCAGAATACTAATTTAACAACCACATGTACACATATTACCTTAAATAAGAATAGAGCGAAGCAGTCCACAGATTTTTAGAAAGCTCAAACTTATTAGTATTAGCTTTATCCAAAATATATTAGCTACTATTTACATATATCGTTCACTACTCTGCTAAACTTGAATGAATTTATGTGCAAAGTCTTTAATCTAGCATATTGATTCCAACACGTTAAAAGAGAATTGAGAATTCGTGAACCGGCACATATTTCAGTGATTGTTTTATGTGGGGCGTGTAAAATCTTTCAATGATTGTAGTTTCACACAAGAAGTAAATTAATAGATAGGTTACTTACTAGATAGTTGAATATGAAAAACTTGAAAATTTGAGAGTGTCAATAAATGTTTAACTTAACTCTAACGCTCAGGAACAGCAATCAATTCTTTTATAAATACACAAACAATATCTCTTGAGACAATAATCCAAACTTCAGGTCAGCCCAATAACCGCTCTATCCTAATGACTCAAGGGATGCTATAACGTACCAAATAACATTCATCTGTCTAATTAGATAAGTAAACGGATCTTTATGCAAAAATGCAAAATAAAACATCTATTAGTTTATTTGTGAGAATACAATCGCGAGATTACAATTATCATTATTCCATTAAACGGACATAATTATGTACATAAGAAGTGACGTAAAGATATTGTTTATACGTAATGCAAATCTAGTTGTCTTTCTTTTCACAGATAATGGATTAAATTAAAACTGTTATGTATAGAAAACGTATAACAAAACGAATGAAAGAATACAAGATTTCTCATAACTTGTTATTTCTTTTAAAATACACGAGAATGCAAAACATAAGGAATAGATTACGAAAAGGATATTTATAACACAGTATTCACTCTTCCTACAGTCCTCTCTTAAAATCCCACGAGCCTTAAGCACGTTCTTTGAATTTGATTGTAAATGTACGATAACCCTGTAGTACAACATCCGATGGTCACGATTCATTTGCAGTGTGAAAATTATATCACTTCTGGCGGCTATATTATCAGCTTCGCACAATCTTCGTAAATATCATGAATATTTTGTTTTCATTTAACATTTCAGCCCCCTTTCAAATCGTTTTGCAATTTCAGCACGGTTATAAGGACGACTGAAATCGACACTGCACAAGTTTCACGGTTACTATTACGAAGTGGTGGACCGATACGATGCGTCTGTGTCAAATCTCACAAGAGAGTCATATCTGATAGTGTTTTATCTTTAACTTCCAATAGTCCAGTCAATTTAAAGGTAAAAATACTTAAACCTCAAAGAAATAGCCACATATTTAATTTATGTGCTTTTAGCATTGTGTATGTATACTTTGTGCTTATAAAAAGTCTTCTTTTGTATGGGTAAAAATGGTGAAATGTATGACCCCTGTCTTCATTTTCGGCTAATTTCAAAAATAAGATTGTTTTAAGTTTAGACAATTGTAATAAAGATTAAAAAGCATACAGTCTTACAAAGTTCAAGTTATAGTTTATAACATATGCAAAACAATTCTAAAAAACGTGTAATAGGATAACAAAAAATGATAAACTGTGAGAAAAAGATACAAAAATCTTACTTTATCCTATAAAATATATTGTCACAACATTTGTTTTTCAAGTATTTAACGTTTTATCAATTCATTTTATTAATCTAAAAACATGAAAAAGGATTCCATTTCTATTCATCAAATAATGAAACAAATAGGTTTGGGAGCTTTAAAATAAATTTTTGTAGCAAAATATAAAGAAGAACAAATGGGTGATTTATCATATGCAAATTTTTCAATGAATGTATGTTTGTGTTGTTACCATAGTATATGGTTATGGTAAGCATTTTTTTCTTTTAAAAAGGAAACATAGAGGAAAATTCTGTAATTTGATTAATTTCTTTTAAGTCAGAACAATTTCAATTCACAGTTATAGTTCATAAGATATCAAATTTCAAATTCTCGTTTGATCTGTTGAAGCTAAATCTCATCATTTAGATCCGCATCTGTTACAGAAGGTGAGTTTGAACAGTTTACTCGTCGACATTCTCCACAACTAATTGAACAGTCCATGTTTTGAGACATGTGCGACGTTTTGAGTCACAATTTTGCTTACAATTACATCTAATGTTATTTAGAAGTACTTCTGGTGCTGATGGTACAACTGATTTTGTTGGAAGAAGTTTATAATTACTTATAAACCATCTATATTCCTGAGCATTTAAATCTTAACTTTTGTTAAGCCATGTCTGGCTTTGCATATTAACCCCTAAGCTGTGAAATATTGCTGCATCTGATGTTGGAGGTAGTGTTTGCCCCTGTAAACATGCTGTTCCTGTTGAAACTTTGTTCAAACACTTTCTAAATCGAAGGATATCTAGTCCTTTGTATGGCAGTCCTCCAAATGAACAAACAAGAGCTTCCTCGCCAGCTTTTATGACTTCCTCACTGCTTTTATTCTCGCTCATGAAAACTACTGCTTACTCCTTGAAATGATCATTGTTCATGATCATCACATTCAGCATATTCCCTTACCGATTCCACATCCTAAAATTGCATGTATAAATAGTAGAAAATTACATGTCTCTTCGCCTAAGGCTTTTTTTGTCATTTTAACATCACATTCTAAATTTCTTTGCTGTCTTCTTTTGGATATCAGACTTGAAATAAATATTTCGGGCTCTCATATCTGCATGGTTTCAAAGGAGAACAAAAAGATCTGTATCTTCCCCAACCAAAACAACATCTTGGCCACCATTAGCTGCACATGCAATAGCAGGTTGGATTATTAGTGAATCGGCATCACTAGAAGCATGAAATGTATTGCATCTTTTTTTTCACTAAGCTTGCTACTTAGAAGAATGATGAACTGTTGTTTGTTTTCTATGTTTGATAGAAATATTTCCTGCTTTGTTTTGCATAGCATAAGCTCTGTAAAGTTTACTTTTTGGAAGACTGCACCTTTCGTACGTCGTAAATGGGTAATATCTTTTGCTGAGGGACCATCTAAATACCCCTCAAATACAACGACAGGGTTCTTGAAAGTAAAATCTATGATATTCTTAATAGATTCTATTATCGTCATGCCGATTTCTTTTGCCTCGTCCACATTAACATTTGATTCAGCATTGACACTAGTTTCAATATTTCGTAGAGACTCGTAAAGGACAGATTCATTAGGGTGTCCTTTTTTCTTGAATAAATAAAGGCAACAGTAGTATACCGCTGTTCAATAGTCATAATTCGATAAAGCAAAAACAAATCCGGGTAACAAACTAAAACCGAGGGAAACACATCAACTATATAAGAGGAAAAAACCGGAACAACAGAAACACTGAACTGCAAGAAAAGCAAACGCCAACATATATAGAAACGGACTGTAGATAACAACTGCCATATTCCTGACTTGGTACAGGACATTTCAAGAATAAATGGTGGGTTGAACCTGGTTTTATGGCTAGCCAAACCTCCCACTTATATGGCAATGTTAAAAATAAGACATTTCTTTGTTGATCACTGGTATAAAAACCAAAACCAGAAAGGTTCTGCATTACAGTGTAGACATCTGCACATGACGGCATAAAAGGAAGCCATTGTGCTCTTTGAGTTTCTGACATACCAAGGCCCCTAATTAATCCACCAGATATCTTTACACTTCTCATTTACACGTGTTCTATGACATTTCAGTTTTATAACGGTCACTTCTCCTGGGGACCTGCTATCCTTCCAAAAAGATTCTATACATATCTTGATAGTCTTGTTAAAGAGTTTGCATTATAGAAATGTAAACATAAGTGTAGCATACACATTATGACTAGCTGCATCAAAATATGGTAACATGTCTTGTAGAGTCTGTAAATGTTCCCAATTTCCAGTCCTCTCAGCTTTCATAAATCTTTAGAGAATATTCACCGTATTTCGGAAAACCTCATCCATAGTGAAGCCGAGCGAGATACTTCTAGTGCCTTTCTTTTACTTGCAATGCTTGCATCAAGGACGCAACTCTGACACATTTTGTCAACAGAAATATATACATTTATCAACTGATTGAACAGATTAAGAGCCCCAGATAAGATATCTCGAGATGAATTTGAAACAGGTTCATGTTTTTCTGTTGATGCTTCTGCTATTTGACTTGATTCGAAACTTTGATTCCTATCTTGAAGATGTTCTTCATTTGTCAAATACTGTCCATCATCCGGTAGAGGAATATCAAATGTCATTGAAACGAATAAAGCATTCAATTCAGTGTCTACCAGCAGATGTCCCCTTACTGCACTAGCTAACGCTTTTCCTGTCATCTAACAGCATTTGCTAAAACTTCATTTAGACCAGATTCACTCATCAACTGACCAATATTACCATGAAAATTCATTTCATAATCAAATTCACCTAGTCGAAGAAAAATAGATTGGAATTCACTTGTTGTTGATTCGTTGGTAATTATTGTTAATGCTTTCCAGTAAAGAGGTTGATCAAATTTTACTATTGCCTTTACTCCGTAACTTTTTGCTTGATTGCAAATGAATTTAAGAGTTCAATAATACACGAAAGATCACTTGGATTCATGTCCATCATTGGAAGAAATGTACATGCTGACTGTCCTAGATATTCTTTTTTCTGTACCATTTGCATGAAACCTGACCAACCATGAATATGTGACATCATTACAGGCCACACTACCTTAAATAAAAGATCAAGTTTCCATGTTTATTCCAACTTTTAAAGATTATTCAGCTCTGCAAATGTCATTGTTGACATCTTATTTGTTAGTGGTGGTTTATAGTTATCAATGCTGATTGTACATAAAGGCTTCAGATAATAAAGGCTTCGCTAGTTGCAGTAATTCTTGGTATTGAAATACTTTGTTTTCTATTCCATGAATGTGTTGTACCAATCAAGAGTTCTTATATTATGATCAACATTATCTGCTATAAATTGAACAGAATTTCGCTCGCTATAACCATTGATGTCAATACCTTGGGCTGCTGCTGCACTTAAATCACTGTACCTCTGAATATGACGAGCAAAAGCCAAGCAGTTCAAAACAACAATTAAGAAATTAGAGACAATAAAATGCTCCGCAGGGCGCAGCTTGATACGACCGCAGAGGTCGAACCCTGAACAGTTGGGGCAAGTATGGACACAACATTCAAGCTTGATACAGCTTTGCATTTGGATTGTGATTAAATATTTGACACAGCATAGGTTTCTGACACAGAATGAATGTGGTCTAAGAACTTAAAAATTTTAAATTGGACATTCACCTATTATGGTCAAATATCCAAAATCTAAATACATGGTTAGATTCAGCATATCAAAGAACCCCAAGAATTCAATTTTTGATGAAATCAAACAAAAGTAAAATTTTGGACCCTTTTGACCTCAATGTGGACAAAGTTGATAACGGGGCCCATAAATCAAAAATCTAAATACATGGTTAGATTCAGCATATCAAAGAACCCCATATATTCAATTTTTGTTGAAATCAAACAAAGTTTAATTTTGGACCCCGATTTGGACCAACTTGAAAACTGGGCTCATAATCAAAAATCTAAATGTTTAGATTCAGCATATCAAAGAACCCTAAGAATTCAATTTTTGTTAAAATCAAACTAAGTTTAGTTTTGGACCCTTTGGACCTTAATGTAGACCAATTTGAAAACGGAACCAAAAATTAAGAATCTAAATACACGGTTAGATTCGGCATATCAAAGAACCCCAAAATTCAATTTTTGATGAAATCAAACAAAGTTTAATTTTTGACCCTTTGGACCTCAATGTGGACCAATTTAAAAACGGGGCCCAAAATCCAAAAACTAAATACACGGTTAGATTCAGCATATTAAAGAACCCTAAGAATTCAAGAATAAAACCCCATTGAAATTGGTCAAGAAATAAGCAATTTATACGAAGTATCTTCTTTTGCACAATACTGTGCAATTAAATATTTCTTGCTATTGCGTAATACTGTACAATTGACAATTTCTTGCTATTGCGCAATATTGTGCTATTGGATATTTCTTACTATTGCGCAATACTGTGCAATTGAAGATTTCTTGCTATTGCGCAATACTGTGCAATTGAAGATTTCTTGCTATTGTGCAATACTGTGCAATTGAAAATTTCTTGCTATTGCACAATACTTATTATATAATAATTTACACATCCTGTTTGGTGTGTATCTCCTACCATATCATTATTATTTGCTTTTAAATATAAATCAGAAATAACCTACTAAAAATGGAAAATTTTAAAAGAAAAAAAAAAGGAAAAAAAGAAAAAAAAAGGAAAAAAAAAAATCCCCCCCCCAATTTTTTGAACCCCCTTACGATTCATCACCCCCAAACTCAATCCCAGCCTTCCCTTTAAGGTATGGTACCTTGCAGTACAATTTCAGAGAGATCCATACACTTGAACACAAGTTATTGTCTAGAAACTAGAAAAATGTGTTTTTTGGACCCTTTTTGGCCCCAAATTCCTAAAATATTGAGGCAATTACCCCCATCATCAATCCCAGCCTTCCCTTTGTGGTATGGTACCTTGCAGTACAATTTCAGAGAGATCCATACACTTACACACAAGTTATTGTCCTGAAACTAGAAAAATGCTTGTTTTTTGCCCCTTTTTGGCCCCTAATTCCTAAAATATTGAGGCAATTACCCCCATCATCAATTCCAGCCTTCCCTTTGTGGTATGGTACCTTGCAGTACAATTTCAGAGAGATCCATACACTTGAACACAAGTTATTGTCTGGAAACTAGAAAAATGCTTATTTTTGGCCCCTTTTTGGCCCCCAATTCCTAAACGTTTCGGCAGTTACCCCCAAACTCAATTCCAGCTTTCCCTTTGTGATATGGAACCTTGTAGTACAATTTCAGAAAGATCCATACACTTACACACAAGTTATTGTCATTAAACTAGAAAAATGCTTGTTTTTTGCCCCTTTTTTGCCCCCTAATTCCTAAAATTTGAGGCAATTACCCCCAAAATCAATCCCAGCATTCCTTTTGTGATATGGAACCTTGTGGTACAATGTCAGAGAGATCCATACACTAACACACAAGTTATGTCTGGAAGTTGCTTATTTTTGGCCCCTAATTCCTTTACTCTTGGTACCATAACCCCCAAAATCAATCCCAACCTTCCTTTTGTGGTATTGAACCTTGTGGTAAAATTTCATAGAGATCCATTCACTTAAACTAAAGTTAGAGTGCGAAAACCAATGTGTCTTCGGACGACGTCGGACGACGACGACGACGACGACGACGACGACGACGCCAACGTCATACCAATATACGACCACAAAAATTTTTTTGCGGTCGTATAAAATTATGGTGCATTTGTATTCCAGGACTAATCTGCACTGGACACATATTAACGCGAGGCCTTGCTGCTTAAAAAGTGCTTGACCAACTGCAGATATCTTAAAATTTACATCTTTCTCGCTCAATGTTGCTTTGAGAAAAAGTCTCAAACTTTCTGGAATGTACGACAAGTTACACTCTGCTAAATAAACATCAGATGAAGATGCATAAAACAGTTCAGAAGATTCTATTGACTGGATATCACTCTTAATAAGTCTGGCTGCAGTTGAGATGATGGTTTTTTTTTCAGCTTCTGTGTCTTGTTCAGTTGGAGTTGCAGAATTTTTTTTAGCTGTGCTTCCAAATGTGACAACATTAGTTTTTTCCATTTAACTCAGTATCACAATAGTCAACCAAAATTTTCCTTTAATTTATTTGTCATGTGGACACTACTACATGTTCCATTGCCACATATATCAGACATTTTAGAAACAAGATCAGAAACAATAATTTGCTCATTATCATTTTCTTGTTAATATTTTGCAACTTCAAGAAAATATTCATCAAATGCATTAGGTCGTCCGCGAATGGCATATTTCCGTTTTTTGCTGGCGGTGAAATTGCCTGTGGGACATGTGTGTTTGTCCTGAAATTGACATTGCATGTCTGGTGGTAAATGACATCAGCAGCATGCAAATCACGAGCAAGTTCACACCTTCCATTAATCTGTGTAGCCCATTTATCACCCTATCCATTACACATGGTCTCAACGGTTGTTTGAAAGTCTTCTGTTCTGACTTAAACATAATTAGACCTTTTTTCTCCTAAAAAATCTTAGCTTCTTGTCCACAGAAAAGACAGTGGTCTGCAAATCTGAATAATGCTTGAATTCGTTAATTTTGTGGACCTGTGCTGTTTTCTATGTCTGTCTTCTTTTTACCACTGTCAATGGCTTTTAAATTGCAGTACACTCTCCTGCATTCCTGATAAAATATTGTCTTGGTTGTACCAAAATGGTTACACCATGTTCTCTGCTTGCTTTATTTATTCTACTGCTGCCTTTATCCCGAAGTAAGACGGTCGGTTTGTCATTGTCTAAGTTATCATTGCATATTATGCATCTGCCCATCACTGGAAATTACGATCTGAAAAATTGTATCTAACATTATTTGAGCAAACAATCATTATCATGCAAAAACGCTAAACTAGAATTCTAGCATATGCAGGTTAATATAGGTTCCAAAAATAGGATGCTAGGACTTTCAGGTAAATATAAGTAAAATATTAGCATGCTATCATCTACAAGTATATATACTGTAGGTATACTTAACGTTTTAACTATATTAATAAGGTATTTGTATAACTAATCTTAAAATATTGGATATGTTTCTTTTAAAATGTTTAAAAATATAACATAAAATTAACTTAGCTGAATATGAGTTTCTTGTTAATCCATCTTTACTGTCGTTGTCATGCGTCAGGTAAGGAGGAAATTCATGCTTCCATGCCGCCAATTTTGCCGACGTAAAAATGTTACGATGAAAAAAAAAACATTATTAAATATATGTAATGAATATTATATTTTGGTATTCTCCTTTTTTTTTAAAGATTTTATATGTATTTGTATGTATTTACAGTTATAGCAATAGTGTTATCATTTACTTTGCCCTTTTAACGTGGGGTTAACAAGTTTCATCATTCATATATAAGTTTGTCAGTTATAATTAGTCAGCCCACTGTTTTTAAAGGTTGTTCTTTGTTTCATAAATGTAATTTAACTATCAATGACAGACATTTCCTGTTTTGTTGACCTAGTTTGCAGAGCCCTACCAGGTGCCCTACCAGCCCTACCACTGGAGCTGTAGTGCCCTACCAGGTGCCCTACTAGCCCTACCAGTTTATGTGTCACTTTTTCATTGGTTAAGGGAGTTAAGTGTTTTATGATTATTCAGGTTAATTGGGGGAGTATAAATAGGGGGGTTAGGCATTATTTTAGTCAGTAAGAAGTCAAGAGTTTTGTAGTCTGTAGGGTGAATTTATTGTAATACCGTCCGTTTACTATGCATTGTTAAATTGCGTATATTCCACATGTCTTTTTAATACAAGTTGAACTTATCAGTGACTTCGAGTATCTTTTAGTTATACACTACTCAAGGATCCACTTATAATTTATGTGACCAGGAACATTCGCAGTATAACGCTACCTGATTCATGAAACTTAACAATACTTGGAAGATCAACCTGAGAGAAAGCGGAGTACCACAGGAGTATTAGGAAATTGCCATCACTTTCATTCGTCGTCGTCAGGTTCAGGCATTTCTAGTTCCCCCAGTTACTCGACCGTCCTCTCTTTTTCGTCACATTGGTGGCAGCGGTGGGATTTTTATTGAGTGACTTTGATAACTTTAATGACATTCAGTTGTGATATTTTTCTCTTGGATTTATTGTTATGGAAACTCCAAGGATTATACGTAGGTCATCTACTCGGGCTCCAAGGTCCGTTGAGGTAAGACAAGATAACTGTAGATCTAGATTATTTTCACCTGCAGACTCGGGAGTTGAGGTTTCACCATTCCCCATGACTCCTCTGGATGCACACTCTGGGAAGAAGGCAGGCGACCCGATTATTCGGAAGTTTATGCATTCATCACCCAGGAGCTACCAGAGTACGGAAGTTGTTGGTGCGGTCAATGGTTTGGAGACCAAATGTAGTTGGGGTTGGTTTTGGTCCGTATGGATTTGCCTTCTTGTTGTATGCAGTGGCTGTGTAGTTTTTGTGTGGGTGTATTTTCCGGAGAATAAGGTTGTCCGACGGTCCCAGGAATATGTAATGACTGGTCTTTTTATGATTATTGGGCTCCTTGTTTCGACGGTAGGCATCAAGATTTTTTGGCGCTCTTGTAAAAACGGTGAACGCCATATGTCCGACTTGATGTATGCTGAGGATGGTATTTTCCCTGATTTAAATGGGGATCAATGCGTTAGTGAAAACCGTGATCAACCATGCGACAGAGAAGATTGTACTATTGGTGCCTCGATTCCTTTATTTAGGCAGTCGAAGCCCTCACAATGTGCAGATGGAGCTGAAATGGTGGTGAATGCGAACGATGTGGCAGAGCGTGAGCGGTGTGTTCCTTCGCTGGTGTCACACCGGGATGTTTCGGCTCCATCTTATATGGCAGCTAGTATCCCACGTTCCGGATCATCATATCAACCAGAATACCCTGTTCGTAGAACATTCTCTGGAGTCAACGAAGACGTCTGGAATGAATTTCTGCAGTATTTCGAGAACATCGCCGAGCTCAATTCTTGGGATCCTGAAAAATCAGGACGGGTACTTCTCAGCACTCTTAGAGGACAAGCCGAAACTATTGCATACGGGTTGCCATTGGTACTTCAGCGAGATTATACGAGGTTGAGGCAAAAGATGGAGGAAAGGTTTGGCCATACAGCCATGAAGGAGAAGTATATAGCCGAAGCTAAGATGAGGAGAAGGCGGAATAAAGAGTCCTTGCGAGATTTTGGACAGGCGCTTGAAGATCTATGCAGGAGAGCTTACCCGGGGAATCCTGATATAGTTGAAGAAAATGCTGTGAAAGCTTTTCTGGACAAGTTTGGTCAGTCTGAGGACTTTCGCCTGGCCGTTAAAAGGACAAGGCCTAAAAATTTGCAAGAAGCAGTTATAAATGCAATGCAAGAGGAATGTCTAAGAGTAGGAGAAAAGGATTTAGTTAAAGATAAGCCTGTTAATAGGCCTATATATGAAGTGAGACATAGAGATAATATGATGATAGATGCCAGTGAACCTCCAAGGGCGGGTTCTACTGAGCAAACAAATGATTATGAATATAATAGAGGTGTCAGCCGAGGAAGATATCATTGGAATAATACTGGTAGGGGGTCCCGAGGGAAACCCTTTAATCGAGGCTTTATGAGAGGTAGGGGAGGTGCCCCACAGTTTGGTAGAAGCCAAACAGACAATGGAGGCGGAAAACAAGAGCCGGCACCATTGTCCGTTGGAGCCGAGCCGAGTCCGTTAAACTAGATGTGACAGATACTGAGGGCCAAATATCGGTAACCCAAAGGAGGCCTAATAAAGAAGTTGATGTAAAAGTAAAGAAAAGATGGAGGAAGAGGAGAAAGGTGAAGTTTAAAGAAGATTCGGAGGTTATTGTAAAAGAAACGAGTAGCAGTGACGGTCATGCAGTTGAGACGTCGAGGGAAACTGGAACTCCTATTGATAGTCCTACCCCAAAAGTTAAAGTAAGAGGAATTGCTAATATGGTTGTGAAAGGACAGATCGAGGGCACGACAGTCGAATGGAAAATAGATACTGGTGCCATGAGTACTTTCATTACCAATGAAACGTTTGACTTAATATTGGACAAACCCATGTTAAGCCCAGTTGATAGTCATTTTGTAGCTGCTAATGGACAACTACTGAGGTGTCTTGGTAAAGCGGAGATGATGATAACGTTTGGGGAGAATGTTTTCGAACATGAGGTTATTGTTGGAGGAGTGAGAAACAACTTAATAGGAGAGGATTTCATCTCGACTCATCGTTGTACCTGGGATCATGACGAGTCCAATTTTGTTATTAAAGGTAAGAGAATACCTTTGGAAGGGTCGAAAGAGGCAAGGTCTAGGAGAGTTATAGCATTGGAGACTGTTATGGTACCGCCGAGACATGAAGCTGTAATCAAGTCGGGATTAACGAACAAGGCTGCTAAATATCGTAGTGCATCCAGTTCCTTGGGTATCTTGACGCCCGATCGCCCTTTTCTGGAGCGGCTTGGTCTGGCGTTGGCAAAAACTTTAGTTGATTCAGCGGATGGAGTGGTTTATACCCGAGTGTATAACCCTGGTTCTTCAGATGTTATTGTATATAGGCATACACACCTGGCATTTTTTACGCCCGTGTGTCGAGTCGGGCCGGTTATAGATATGAATGAAATGTCGAACATTTGTGAGGTTGAAGTGGATGCTTCAAGGAGCACAGGCAATATACCTGAGCACCTGCGTCCAATGTTTGAGATTGGTTGTAGGAATTTAGATGAAAAACAAGTGGAATTGTTTAAGAATTTTCTAGGTGCCAATCAGGAATGTTTTGCCCAACCGGGTGAGGTTGGTCGGACCAATATGGGCACTTACAAAATAAAACTTAGAGACGATAAGCCCATTAGAGAACCACCTAGGAGGATCCCCATGTACAAGAGGCAGGCATTGGAGGATGAAGTAAAGACGTTAGAACAGAAAGGTCTTATTGAAAAATCCGAAAGCCCGTGGTCATCACAAGTTGTGATGGTACAGAAGAAAGATGGGTGTTGGCGGATGTGCGTAGATTACCGAAAACTGAATGAAAAGACCATAAAGGACGCCTATCCCCTAACACGGATAGACGAAAATTTAGATACTCTAGGAGGGGCTGAGTGGTTTTCCTCGCTGGATCTAGACATGGCCTACCATCAAGTGCCAATGGTAGAGGAAGATAAACAGAAGACTACCTTTGCTACCCCTAGAGGAGGGCTGTACCAGTTTACGACTATGCCGTTTGGTCTCTGTAATGCGGCTAGTACTTTTGAAAGAATTATAGAAAATACCTTGTATAAGTTACAATGGCGAGTTGCCGTATTATATCTCGATGATATAGTAGTATTTGGCCAATCGTTCCAAGAACACCTTTCCAATCATCAGAAAGTTTTTGGTCGACTAACAGAAGCAGGTCTGAAGTTAAAGCCGACGAAGTGTCACATGTTGCAAAAAGAAATATCCTTTTTGGGGCATATTGTATCCACTGAAGGGGTTAAGACAGACCCAGCTAAAGTAGTTGCAGTTAAGAATATGAAACGACCTGCGACAGTGACACAAGTTCGTAGTTTCCTTTGTTTAGCTTCCTACTATAGGAAATATGTGAAGGACTTTTCGAAAATTGCGAAGCCTCTGTTTGACCTTACAAAGAAAAACCAGAAATTTGCTTGGAACAAAGATGCAGAAGCTGCTTTCCTAGCACTGAAAAGTAGGTTAATTTCGGCACCTATATTGGGATTTCCGCAGGCTGACGGGTCCGATTTTATACTGGATACTGACGCCAGCGCCTATGCCATTGGAGCCGTTTTATCCCAAATTCAGGACGGGAAAGAGAGAGTAATTGCGTACGGTAGTAGGTGCTTGGATAAGTCGGAACGCAACTATTGCGTGACAAGGAGGGAAATGCTCGCTGTTGTTTATTTTACCAAGTATTTTAAACATTATCTTTTAGGACGTCCGTTCCGTATAAGAACCGATTATGGGTCCCTGACGTGGCTTCAGAATTTTCGGGAGCCCGATCGGCAGATACATCGGTGGATTCAGCAACTGAGCCAGTTTCACATGAAAATTGAGCACAGGCCAGGAGTGCGCCATGGGAACGCAGATGCGATGTCGCGGCTAGTAACTGATAATGGAGAATTTTGTAAACAATGTGAGATGCCTTGGGGTTATGGCTACGAGGGTCCGATCGAAACAGAAATTAAATATATGAAAGAGGGCGATAAGAAAAGCATAGACGTAGTTTCTGAAAACTCAGATAGTCATGACGATCACACGAGACCAAGCTTTGACCGTGTAGGAAATAACAATACAGATGTAGTAGTCGATCCTGATTCAGGAGAATCTCCTTTAGTTAGGAGGGGACGAAAGAGCAACAGACCAAAAATCGCCGAGCAAAAGCCGATGCCAAATATAGATCTGAGTTTAGAGGCAGTAAGAGCCCGATAAGAAGCTGATGTTATTTTAGGGAAAATTTTGAACTTTAAGTTAGATAAAATCGAGAAGCCCACCTGGGAAGAAATTTGCGGTTATGGTTTGAATTTAAAATTTTGGTTAGCCAAATGGGAGCTTTTGGAAATTAGAAATAATGTATTGTGTTTGAAATGGGTTGAAATGGCCAAACAGGCCCGATGGAAGATTTGCGTGCCCGAGTCGTTAGTAGATCCTATTCTCTGGTATTTACACGATGCTCGAACGGGTGCACTTTTAGGAATAAAGAAAACTTACGAAAAGGCGAAGCTATCTCCCTTCTAAGGGCGAGATATGCAGGGATCCATTAAGTTATATATACAGCAGAGCTGAATTATGCGGAGATCGCAATAGCCCGATGGCCAAGAAACGTCATCAGATGAAGTCGTACGTAGTTGGTGCCCCATTCGAACGGATAGCGAGTGACATTGCTGGCCCTTTTCCTACATCGATTAATAAGAATAAGTACATTTTGGTAATAGGGGATTATTTTTCGAAATTAACAGAAATTTATGCCATGCCTGATATGCGAGCAGAAACCGTTGCGGATATTTTATTTAGGGCATGGGTAAAGAGATACGGTTGCCCGGTTGAAATTCACTCTGACCAAGGTCGACAATATGAGAGTGCTGTTTTCAGAGAGTTATGTCAGTTATTAGAAATAAATAAAACTAGAACGACACCCCTTCACCCAAGATCCGATTGAAAGAATGAATAAACCGTCAATGATATACTTTCGAAGTATATTAAGAAACACCAAAAAGATTGGGATGAACATTTAGACTATATTGTTATGGCTTATAACGCAACACCCCACGAAAGCACTGGTATTACACCTCACCGCATGATCTACGGTCGGGAGATGTCGTTTCCATTAAATTTAATGACTGAGACTGTCTCGGATGACAATGAAGAAGGAAACTTTATTTCTGAGTATGTTAATAAACTTGAACATAAATTAAGGGAAGCACATGAGTTAGCCCGTAATAATTTAAAGTCTGCTGCTGAGAGGCAGAAAAATATTTTTGATGCTAAGGTTCGACCAGTCGTCTATAACGTCGGAGACTACGTGTGGAGAAACCAAAAGAAAAATGTTCCAGGAATTAAGCTCAAAATTGCTCGTCATTGGACTGGACCTTGGATAATAACTGAAAGCTTAGTGACATTACGTTTAAAGTGAACTGTTCATGGTGATATTTTAAAACCGTATTTGGGATCTAAAAAAATGGTTTGGTTTAATCAACAAAACGCCCGTCCTGATATGCCCGATGTTCCCGAGCAACACCCTGTTGGATTCCCGGATTTAGCCAAATTTACAGCTGATGTCGATGATGAAAATAGTTCTGTGAGTGAAAATCTACCAAGAATTATTGGAGGAGAAAAAATATGTCCGCCTGAAATAATACCGGTTTCGACAAGCGATGGCGAAAACTGTTCAGATACATGCCCGACTAATTTGGGAATCCCGGAATCAGGTACCCGACCAGCCCGACCAAGCGCGCGAATTAGAAACCACATGACCATTTCCGCATCAACAAACAACACGAGAACCAGAACGATTACCAGACCTAAAAGATGTTTGGATATTGATACTTTAGACGAAATGCCAGAAGTTATTTGTAGCTTTTGTGACACAAAGTATGCTAGTCGGAGGAACTTAAAAAGGCATATAAATGCCGTACATAACAGTTATGTGAGATATGTTGGGTGCAACGAACCAAATTGCGATCGTATATTTTTTCGAAGGGAATATCTACTTATTCACCTCCAGAGTACTCATTAAAAAACAATGGACGAAGCTAGGGATCTGTCCAGAGAAGCTTACCTGGGTTATACCTCTAGGGAGAACATTGAAACTTGAGGGCCACAGGAAAAGAAGTTAAAGAGAGCTGAAGAGGATAATGTGCCTGGGCCCAGCAGTCCAGAAGTCCCTGAGGTCCCCGAGTCTGTGGATGAGGTGGTTCTGCAGGAGGATGCCTCTGAGTTTGATATGGAGTCGGCACAGGAGGGTGTCGGTCACGGTGCTTCAGGAAGCAATACCCTAGAGCCGGATGACGTTTATAACTCTGATTCAGATACATGTACCACAACCAGTGATCCAGATGAAATAGGAGATTCACACATTGACAGTGTAGAAATTGTGAATTTATCCCTTATAACAATCCGATCAAGCAGGGATGGAGTCTCGTCTGTAAACATAATTTTGCCACATCCACACATTACGACCCAAGAAGTTTTGATTGGCTTGGCTTCATACGCCATATGGAAGAAGAACTATGTGAACATGCGGAAGCATTACGCAGAACGGAAGTGGTGGTTAAACCTGTAGAGTAGCTAAAGACTTATTTTGTTTGTTATATATGCATGGATGTTTTTTTTATGACAGTTTTTTTTAATTTTATATGGAACTTTTTATATCTTACTTGTACCTTGTTTTGTACCTGTACATGAAAGTATACATGTAAAAAAAAGGGTTTATCATGTTTTTCTAGATCTATTTTTGTTTTTGTTGAAGTTTTGGTACATTGAATGCCCTTTTTGGTGCGTCAATGATGCTTAACACATATTTTGATTCTCATGGTGCCTAGGTCCCTATGGTTGGTGTCCTAAGTCTATATATGTGCCATATATAACTTTATTTCTAGTCGTATAAGGAGATTTATACCGTCCCGTGTTTTTTTTTATATAGCTTTACTGTTTTATTTACACGTATACAAATAGTATAACGTGAGTACACATTCCATTTATTTTGTTGTGTTTAGAGGAACAGAATTATGTATTTTATATGAGTGTGTTAAGTATTACATTTTTTTAAATTACCATTCCGGTGCTAACTTATTCACCTTTATCTTATAACGGTACCATATTTTACATATTTCATTAATTTCATTTTCATTTTTTGAGAGAGAGAGAGAAACATAATGCCAAAAAGTGTTCCGTACTAAATGTATAAATAATTTTTATTTGGAAGTTAACAAGAGATAAATATTTTTGTTATAATTATCATGATTATATAATGTTAAACGTGCCAAAATCATATGTTAATACTCGATCCTATAGCTATCTCACATATCTTTTTTTTAATTATTATTATCAGGTATCATATTCATTTTTATTGTGTCAATTTTCTTGCTGAACAGTGGAAGTTCAGGGCTAAGAGGGGGGCTGTGTAATGAATATTGTATTTTGGTATTCTCCTTTTATTTAAAGATTTTATATGTATTTGTATGTATTTACAGTTATAGCAATAGTGTTATCATTTACTTTGCTCTTTTTAAGGTGGGGTTAACAAGTTTCATCATTCATATATAAGTTTGTCAGTTATAATTAGTTAGCCCACTGTTTTTAAAGGTTGTTCTTTGTTTCATAAATGTAATTTAACTATCAATGATAGACATTTCCTGTTTTGTTGACCTAGTTTGCAGAGCCCTACCAAGTGCCCTACCAGCCCTACCACTGGAGCTGTAGTGCCCTACCAGGTGCTCTACTAGCCCTACCAGTTTATGTGTCACTTTTTCATTGGTTAAGGGAGTTAAGTGTTTTATGGTTATTCAGGTTAATTGGGGGAGTATAAATAGGGGGGGTTAGGCATTATTTTAGTCAGTAAGAAGTGTTAGGCATTATTTTAGTCAGTAAGAAGTCAAGAGTTTTGTAGTCTGTAGGGTGAATTTATTGTAATACCGTCCGTTTACTATGCATTGTTAAATTGCGTATATTCCACATGTCTTTTTAATACAAGTTGAACTTATCATTGACTTCGAGTATCTTTTAGTTATACACTACTCAAGGATCCACTTATAATTTATGTGACCAGGAACATTCTCAGTATAACGCTACCTGATTCATGAAACTTAACAATACTTGGAGGATCAATCTGAGAGAAAGCGGAGTACCACAGGAGTATTAGGAAATTGCCATCACTTTCATTCGTCGTCGTCAGGTTCAGGCATTTCTAGTTCCCCCAGTTACTCGACCGTCCTCTCTTTTTCGTCACATATATCTATTTATCAATATTTGTTTTCAAACATAAGACTTCTACATCCAATCCTTAATGATCATTGTGATCATGTGTTCCCTCAGACGAAATAAGTATACTCTTAAAATAAAACATTGTATAATTCAATTCATATGTATAGCCCTAATGGCTTTCCATAGATAAAACTACCGACAACATACACGGTAGAAATAAAATGTTCTTCTTCAATTTATATCATATGTTTGTTTCTTTTAATGGATGGTTTTAATTATAAATTTCGGGATAATAAATATTTGGGGTAAGATTTAACAATTAAATGATTAAAGAATTTAAAATAAAGGAACAAATTATAGCAACAATGGTAATTAGGTCACACTGCACATTCCTTTGATAAAGATAAATAATGACTTATAAATAGTTTGCTAATCACTTTGCAGTATTGAATAAAAATAAAAATGAAGGAGAAAGAGTTTTTACCCACCGTTTGTACTAAATTATGTCTACTAGCTGATGAAAACTAATGAGCAACGAATGTAGTTACTTCCCTTTGCACTGTATGGATGCCTTTGTTGACATACATTTCAATTATATTTAATGTAAATTACAATTTTCCAGTCATCACATTTTAGAAAATTTTTAATATCTTACTTCTACATTTTTCTTTCTAAAGCATCAAAAATAGTTTCTGTTGCAAATTTCTTTCAGGTCAAATCTTATATTCACTGGACTACAAATTGAATACAGACGTTTGATTTGTAAATTTAACGATTGTGTCCTATTACCTAATTTGACGTTAACTTTGACTAAGTGTGGATCTGCGATACGGGTGATGCATGCATTATCATTATGTAATATCATTTTTCTTTATATTTGTTAAATCTAATAACATGTACCACAGTTAAAAGCTAAAATAAACTACTAAAGGTTTAAGGGTTTTCTCGTTTATTTCTGCGCCTTTAGCATTTTAGGATACTTGTTCAATGTTCCTTGTAATGACTTTTAACGAAACTTGTAAACTCGTTTATACCAACTGTAATTTATACGATTATTCGGTAAAATCACGTCCACACTACCAAGTCTTTTTATGAAAATATCCTTTGATTAAATGTATCATGATCACTCTTTGTTTGGATAGTTTGACCATTAGTTTTTGTAGTTTTCAACAAGAAGAAAAAAAAGTATAACAAAAATACCGAACACCAAGGCAAATTAAAAAACAGGAAGTCTTTAAAAACCGACATAACCAAAAGCTATCAATCCACGGAACAAGCGAAAAACAACTACCATATTCCTGACTTGTTATCCAAGTTATCGAAAAATATTTGTTTATATGTAGTATGTAATGTGTTCATTGTGAAAAAGTTCTTACGCTCTTGACTTTTATTTGTTTTTTTATTGTTAGATATGTGTGTCTTTATAGCCTCTAGCGGTTCTAGTTTAGAACATACCCTTATACACAATTACGTCATAGTGCACTAAAACTGTGCAATTTGAAGTTAGAGCGTCATAATGGTTTTCCATCTCAATATTACAATTTCATTGTATGTTTATTATAGTGCTTTCTTTATACCTTTGTCAATGGCTTTTAGCAGTTTATAGAATAAAAGCATATGGAAAAATCATAGATACTTTATTCATATGATTTGCACCACGTGACTTTGGCCCTTTTGATTAAATTACTTCCCTTAGTTGTAGATTGAAAAAATAAAATATATTAAATTTGCGGAAATCTGGTCTTTCTCCGTCTTGGATCTAAAACTAACGTGTGTTTGAAAACTTCCTTTGGCGGATATTTACAAATATGTTGTGTAACTCTAAGGAAAAATGCTTAGAATTTGACTATTTACGAAATGATAAGGATAAAATCATCATATTTTTAAAAGAATTTGGTCAAAACTTAAGAAAGCAGGTACCATAAAAGTTTTATAAGGGAGCAACCATTTAACTTCAAGGGGGAGTAGGGGGGGGTGTTGGGGGGGGGGGGGGGGTGTTTGTCTGAGTCAGAATTTTTTTTTGCGCAAAGCACGAACAATTTTGTTAGTTTTTGGACGCTATCAATCAAATTATTTTTTTCAAATTTTAACACTATAAGGTATGGGGAAAATCTGGATTCAGAATATTTTTTGTTGTCATCTGCTTGACCACAATATTATTTTCCATCAAATTGAGGATTATAATATTTTTTAGGAAAAAACCATAACCCCCCTTGGAGTTAAATGGTCGTTCCCTAACCTGAAAATTTAACCTGCAAGGTGTTTCTCTATATGCGGACAAATCATGAACAATATCATCTTGTATTTTTATTTCTGTTCTGAATCTTGCTTTTTTACGATTTTTCGTTATTTTATGCAGCAATTATACTACGGTTACGCTTCCGATTTTTAAACTGAAAAGGCCGAAAGTTGTCAAAGTAGACTATACACACATTTTTATTTAGAGGCCAGCTGAGGCCCACCTCAGGGTGCGGGATTTCTCGCTGCGTTGAAGATCCATTGGTGGCCTTCGGCTGTTATATGCTCTTTGGTCGGGTTGTTGTCTCTTTGACATATTCCCCATTTCCATTCTCAATTTTATTTTCATTTGTACATGAACAGGAGGCACATTATTTTTACAATTCACCTATATGCTTACAAATTGTTGATTCAACTTAGGAATTGGCATATATGAATTTTTATTTTAGGGGCATGTATAATCCTATTGTAATGGCTGCCGTCATGATAAGACAATATGGCCGTTAGGCAAATAAGCAAAGCACCCCCAAATTTTGCCATTTGGTAGGATACAAAAAACAAACAGTATTTATAATAACACGAAAAAGATATTTTATAAAATTTGTAATTCTTTGATTTCTACGGCTGTATGGCTGTAATCAAATAAAAAGTTATATACTAACAAATTGTAAAAATATTTCCCAATAACCCTATAGTATTATTATAGTTTACAGTAGCTTATTGATATACGGAAAAGCACTGTTATATTTCCGGGAAATTGTAAATTGTAATTTATACATACATGTATGTTTATTCAATAGGTAACCTTCAACCTATTATTTATAGTATTTTGGGCTTCTAATGAGAAAGCTGTATCCTTTAAAGATTTGTACACAGCTTTAATGAAATATGAAAAAAAGAATAATATTGAAAACAAAAAAGAAGTTGACAAAATTATCAATCTGTTTAACTTTGTATAGACTAATGCTCGTCGGTAACCTCAAAGAAGATCTTAAATATATTCATGTTGTATGCATTTAATGTGGAAACTAATCAAAAATACATAAAGGAAATAAGAAATGAAGAAATCATAAATGAAACAGAAGAATCATCTCCACATACACAAAAGAGACATTTAGGTTCCATTTGTAAAAGGTCTACATGTCGAAATTGTAAGAAATCAAACGGCAGTCACAATATGAAACTTGTGATTTGGTGTGTGAGCGCAACGTTAGATTGTTATAATACTAATATATGGTATGATTACCAATAAGATAGCTCTTCATACCCAGAACAAGGCTACAGGCTCCTAGCGTAGGGACCGATAAAAACAAAGTGGCAGGGTTGAACATGTTTTGATATGGGTCTTTCTCCTCTTAATTTGGGCAATTGATGTAAAAGTACAACATTAGAGCCAGCCGAAAAATCAATTGAAAAGGGTCTGATTCACCTGATCGATGTTAAACACACAACACTGGACACTTTTAATTTGCAAAACACTCATTTGCAAATCCGCCGCCGCCTCTCCTTAGACCTACAATGTCGTGTATATAACCAAAATGTGCGGAATTACATGGGATTCAATAATTTCATTGCTTTTCTACTGTTATTATTATATATATTTTGTAATTTGATTTAGAAAAACATGGGATTTTCAATATCCCATGGGATAGGGCAAATCCCATGGGATTGACCATTATCCCATAGGATTTTTTTTTGGTCCCATGGGATAATTGTAGTCCCATGGGATATTTGTTGTCCCATGGGACAAAAAAAATCCCATGGGACTATAATTATCCCATGGGATTTTTAATATCCCATGGGACAAAATAAAATCCTATGGAATTCAAATTATAAATATACAGTAATGTGTATGTTACAATGAATTCTGTTTGGTAGTAAAAAGTTTATAATAAATATATGACATGTATGAGTGTATTTTGGTTTTTTTCATTTTGTCACAAACATGTTTTTAATTTGTTTATATGTCAATAAAGATTATTATTATTATTTTGGAAAGTATAAGACTATTTAAAGTCAAAAAATAAAATCCTTTAACTGAAATAAAATGATGACATGTCTTAATAAAAGAAAAAAATATTGATTTGAAATCTTTGTCTTGTTTGTTTTATTATGAAAAATAGAACTGAAAAAAATATTTCATATTCTGACTGAATAAATTGACAAAGCACAGTTAATAGTTTACTTTTTTCATGAGTTAAAGTTTTCTTTGTTATAGTTCCATTGCAATACATGAAAATGCAAACGATTTGAATCTTATACCTTTGTGGTGTTCATAATATTACGTTATATTTGCAAATTTATAAAATAAACACTTTTCCTGTTAAGTTTTAGTTTTTCTTGTTTCAGCTTGCTATGTACAATTATTCAGTCCACTATATAAGAGTCAAGTAAATAAATTATTTCATCCACTAGAATATTCCTACAATTCTAAGACAAAACCTCTTTTGCAATCTGTTCTTCAAAAATCTTCCTCCGTACATCTTTATTGGATGGAGCGATTTAAATGAGTGGACAAAGCAAGTTCATTTGGACAACGAAATACTAATATATTTTTTCAATCCTCCCTTCTTTCAATTGATAATTACGTTGTTGCATTTACATGATTAAGTTCTTGTGCATCTATGATCATGATGTTATGACGCCTTTTTGTTTATAGTCATTATGATGAAATTTCCTCTTTCTTATGTAGGAAAAAAACACATTCCATTTCAAATTAATAAAAAAGTCACACTATGTAGAAAAATATCAACTTTAAGTTTTCTGTTCAGTATTGACTTGTTGAATGATGATCATGAAAACCAAGATGTCTGACCTACAAATACACAAAACTCAAAAATTATAAATGAAGAGAAATACAGCAATAAAATGGCTATTTTATCATGTTTACGTACATTTTGATAAAACTTTCATTTGAATATTTAAAATTGTAAGAACTCTTATTTCAGTGCTTTGTGTCTATGGTTTTCATATTAGTTGTTTTTTGTGCCTTGTTGCAGTCTTTTGAGTTAAGCCAATTGCAACAAATGTTTACAGTTTGTTCAAATGTTGTGCAGTTATTAAAACCACTGTCCCAGGTTAGGGGTGGGTTGGGTGCTCACAAAATGTTTATTTTATTAGTTGATATTTGCTTTGAATTAGCTGTCAGTAACTGTGAGTACTGATAGATCTGTATGTTGAGTCTTTTTTGTTAAAGGGAAAGAATAAATTTCCAGCCACATCCGGTCTGTGTTTTTGGTAGCTGTTTTTCTGCTTTGTTGCATTCTAATGAGTTAATAAAATTGAAAATGAAAACGGGAATGTATCAAAATAACCTGACCAAAGAGCAGAAAATAGCCCTTTTCAACTGATTTTATAGTTTTTATATTTAAATGAACTGACACTTACACCACTGTCCTTAATTAGAGGAGGATTTGGCGCCAGCAAACATGTTAAACCATGTCACATTGTGTAAGTGGCTGTCCCAAGTCAGGGGCCTGTTATTCAGTGGTTGTCAATTGTTGCTATATATCATATTTGTTTTTTGTTTTGTGCAAAAATCAGGCACTTAGCTTTCGCCTTTGTGGTGTTTCCCTCAAGCATGTTTAGCATGGATAGACACCATGCCCTTTTTAAATTGTTTTACATTTGTTATTTCATGGCCTTTTATAGATTACTATGAAGCAAGGATCCGGAAATTTTCCCAAGTCATTTCGGTCATTTTTTTTTGTGATGTAATAATATCGTGATGCCAATAATGCATTTTTCTGAGGGTGACAAGTCTTGCACATGGACAAGTAAAGTCCTTTTTTGTGAAGTATTGGGTCAAACAAGTGTAACTGTACCCTGATCTAACAGTAACAGTGATGTCTCTGAGTTAGAAACTACACGAGGAGACGTTTTGTTGTTGTGTATTGCATCACTGAGGTCGTATGCATAACCCTTTAAATTTGCATAAATTAAAAGAGGAATAATTACGGCATGTTTCATCATTTTGAAATAAAGTTATGTAAACCAATTAATAAACTGTGTTGAGTTTCTTATTGCATGTACAAGATATCGTTTGTATTGTTCAAATTGCTGCTGTTTGGATGAGTGTAAGTGATTACCTAATACACAACAAGATAATGTGTATTCACCTGGTTTACGATAAGAGAATCAAAAAGGGGAAACTATGATTCAACTTTTCTTTGAATAAATAACTCAAGTCTGGTATAGTGATAACAATTGAATTTAATAATAAAATTCATGATTTTAAATAAATAAATTATTTATCTGAACAGAAGTTTGTACACAATTACAACAGTTCAATGAAAAACAATTGCATTGTAATACAGTCCAGAGAGAATGTATGGCTTCACTTGGGTAAAAATCGGAAGTTTAGCCAGCAAAACAAAAGAAAGGATAACGCCCATTACATTCTGTGAGTAAGATGGTTTCAAAAAATCGGAAGTGCAAAAAAAACAAAAAGAAATCGAGATTGTTCATTCGCTGAGTATATTTCTTAAATAGGCTGTATGGCTTCAAATCTAAATTACGTTATTTAGTTTTAATTCCTTTTTTAAACATTTTTTTTTAATTCTGCATTCCTATAAATTATACGCTTTACCACTTTTGTAAATCTATTAATATCTTTATCTTCCCAGAGACATATAATACAATATAGGTCTCTGATCTGCCATTTCCTACCGAAAAGTTAACAGTAAAATCGATCTTTCAAATAAGATCATCAATTAACCCATGTTGATCCCCATTTTCCATGCGCAAACTCAGTAAACATAAATCTATATTTAACAAACGTTGACCAAATCAGCTGATCGATTATAAATGGATTATATGTTTTATTTGGATAAAAATGGACAGATTCTCGAGTCAACAGTGTTATTTGACTTCTTTAATGAATAAAATAATATCTTTTTGGGAAAATCTAGGTCAGAATGGTTAAAACGTTAAATTTGATGCACAGCAAATCGCCATATTGTTTTTATTGCTTAACAGGTGTTTACAGGTGAGATTTGTGTACATGGCCTTTATGGCTTTAATCAAGACAATAACGACACCCAAGCCGAATTCAAACTTCCTGGACATTGATTACTATCCTCAAGTGGTGATAATTACTATGTAAACAAACCTAGTGGCTTGAACCCAGACTTACCCCACGCTGTGACTCGACAGAGTCCAGTACATTGTTTTCACTTACATTATAGAATAAACAACAGACTAATGATAAATATTATTAAATCACTAACACAAATCAATAAAATTTTTATTTTGTCTCAAACAAATCTATTTTTCTTAATGACCTGAAAACAAAAATAAGTTCAAAATGGCGACCGATAAAACCCTGATCTCAATGAAATGACCGAAATTATTTCTGTAAAAAAAAAAAAAAAGACCTAAATCCCAATAAATCATTTCGGTCTTTTCAGTTTCCAAATCGGTCATGTCTGGCATATATGACCGTTTCCGGACCCTTGCTATGAAGTATAGGGTTTGCTCATTGCCGAAGGCTGTACAGTGAACTAATTTTGTTAAATTTAATGTCATTTAATCTGTATTGGAGAAAAGTCTCACTGGCTATCATACCGCTTCTTATCTTTATATCAACCCTGCCATATTTTGCCTGTCCAAAATCAGGAGCCTGTACATAGTTCAGTGGTTGATGTTGGTTCACGTTCGTCATATTTGTTTTTTCATAACTTGTTTTTTTTTTTATAAATTAGTCTGGTATATTTGAAGTTTGAATTGATGTTTTGTTCCAAATTTCGTTTGTGGTGTCTTTTATAGATGACTATATCATGTATAGGGTATGGGTTTTCTCATTATTTACAGGTCATCATTGGCCTCTAATAAGTAATTGCATTGCTTACATCCACTTAATTGAACTCTGGTGGATAGTTTTCTTATTTATCATACCACATCTTATTTTCATAATAATCATTATTCAAGGGCAATAACTTTTATAGAAGTGGACTTACCATTTAGGCTTTGTTGACGTCTATAAATCTATTTTTGTTGATAATTTCTTTTGTTTATAGTTTCCCTTTATCTTTAATGTCCTTGCCCTACACATAAAAGGGTAAACATTATCATTTAATGACAATAACTACTATCACATAATTAGTACTAGTAGGCAACTGACAATTTTGGATCATTTGTATATCTTGTCTTGCTCATCATTTTTGCTGTTTAATATTATCAATATTCTATGAAAATGAGGTCACAGTAATATTAACCTTGGCAGACAGACATCTTCTTATTTTTATATGACACCTTGCAGTCATTCCATACACCAACAAGTAGACATATGCTTATAATATCTGATAAAATGAAACAAGAGGCTCTCAAGAGCCTGAATCGCTCACCTGTATTACAGAGGAGAGGAGAAGATTTTTAAATGTAAGCAAACTTGATGAACAAATTGTGTAAAATTGTCTTTAAAGGGCAATAACTCCTTAAGGGGTCAATTGACAATTTTGGTCATATTAACTTTTTTGTAGATCTTACTTTACAATTTTACCCTATGTCACATTTGCTCTAAAGATTTAGTTTTTGAGATATAAGCCAAAAACTACATTTGACCCTTATGTTCTATTTTTAGCCATAGCGGCCATGTTTGTTGATGGATACAAACTTCGGATACAATTTATAAACAAGATACCCTAAGGAACATTTAGCATGTTTAGTTAAAGTTTGAAGGTAATTGGCCCAGTAGTTTCAGAGAAGAAGATTTTTAAATGTTAGCAAACTTGATGAACAAATTGTGTAAAATTGTCTTTAAAGAGAAATAACTCCTTAAGGGGTCAATTGACAATTTTGGTCATATTAACTTTTTTGTAGATCTTACTTTGCTGAACATTATTTCTGCTTACAGTTTACATATATCTATAGTAATATTCAAAATAATAACAAAAAACTGCAAAATTTTGTTAAAATTACCAATTCGGTGGCAGCAACCCAACAATGGGTTGTTCGATTCGTCTGATAATTTCAGGGCCGATAGATCTTGACCAATTAAACAATTTTACCCCATGTCACATTTGCTCTAAAAGATTTAGTTTTTGAGATATAAGCCAAAAACTGCATTTGACCCTTATGTTCTATTTTTAGCCATGGCGGCCATGTTTGTCGCTGGATACAAACTTCAGATACAATTTATAAACAAGATACCCTAAGGAACATTTAGTTAAAGTTTGAAGGTAATTGGCCCAGTAGTTTCAGAGGAGAAGATTTTTAAATGTTAGCAAACTTGATGAACAAATTGTGTAAAATTGTCTTTAAAGGGCAATAACTCCTAAAGGGGTCAATTTACAATTATGATCATATAAACTTTTTTGTAGATCTTACTTTGCTGAACATTATTGCTGCTTACAGTTTATATATATCTATAATAATATTCAAAATAATAACAAAAAACTGCCAAATTTTGTTAAAACTACCAATTCGGTGGCAGCAACCCAACAATGGGTTGTTCGATTCGTCTGAAAATTTCAGAGCTGATAGATCTTGACCAATTGAACAAATTTTACCCCATGTCAGATTTCCTCTAAAAGCTTTAGTTTTTGAGATATAAGCCAAAAACTGCATTTGACCCCTATGTTCTATTTTTAGCCATGGCGACCATGTTTGTCGATGGATCAAAACTTCGGATACAATTTATAAACTAGATACCCTAAGGAACATTTAGTTAAAGTTTGAAGGTATTTAGCCCAGTAGTTTCAGAGGAGAAGATTTTTGAAATAGTTTACGACGACGACAACAGACGAAGACGACGGACACCAAGTGATGGCATAAGCTCACAGGGGGACCTTCGGGCCCCGGTGAGCTAAAAACCAAGAAAACTTAGCATTGACCAAAGAACCATAAAATGCGGTCATGGTTATATGAATCTGCCAGACAGACATGCACACCTTACAATCGTTACATCCACCAAATATAATTTACCTGTTGCTTAAAGCATATGATAAACTGACAAAACAATGCAAACTTTTCATTGACCAATGAACCATGAAAATGAGGTCAAGGTCATATAAAACATGCCAGACAGACATGTGCATCTTACAATCATTCCATTCACCAAATGTAGGGGCCTTATTGCTAACAGTATCCGAAAAATAGATCAAACCACAAAAACTAAACATTGTCCAATGTACTATGAAAATAAAGTCAAGGTAAGATGAAACTTCTCAGTAAGACATATGCACCTTACATTGTACAATCATTCCATACACCAAATACAGTAGAACTTGACCTATTGCTAATTTGAAAATAAGGAAATAGAAAAAGTGACCAAAAAACAAAAAAAATAACATTGAGCAATGAACCATAAAAATGAGGTCAAGGTCGAATAAAACATGCCAGACAAACATATATCCTTAAAATTTTCATACACCAAATATACTTGACATGATGCATACAGTATTAGAAAAACTGGACATTTTTACCTCAGAATAGTATGTCATGGACTAGGAAAATTAGTCTGGGGACATAAATTACTGACATCGGACTAAATATACTAGTAAATTCTGTATCCATGGACTTTTAATACTAGTTATATTTGTCTGACCAGACAATTTTCATTATTTTTACCAGGACTAATTTATCTCTTACACTAGTAATCTCAGAGAGACATGTCACCTTACCTTGACACATTATTCTGACTCTGAACAAACCAGTATTTGCTCTTACACCTTAATAATACTGCGTGCTTAAGGGAGAAGCAGCAAATACCAACTTTAAAGTCTTTGGTTTTACCCGGTTGGGTTCAAAATAAACAACCTTCTGCACTTGAGGTGAACACACTACCACCAGACCAGGCAGTATAATATAAGGAGTTTACCCAAGATTTAAAATGGACAGTAGATTTTTTTTTCAACATTCTGGACATTTCTACCCTTGTCAGATATTGTCTATCTATTTTGGCCTTTTGTAGCTTATTACGCAGTTTGGCTTTTTAGCCCATTGTTGAAATCTGTACGTGACCTATATAGTTGAGGGGTCTGATGGGTTATTTTCGTTCTTCGTGATCGGCGCATTTTCGCTATCGTGATCCGGTTTTCTACAGATTTTTTTTTTCTTTATATTTTCGTGATCCATGATCATGGAAATTTATTTTCTGTGAATCGTGATTGACAAAAAAATCAACTTGTGAATCGTGATGAGACCCCCCCCCCCCCCCCTATCAGGCCCCTCATAGTTGTTAAAACTTCTACATCTTTAGTTTCTGTTGAAGAGCCGTCACATTGGCAATGATACCATATTTGTATATATATTTTTGTCATGTAGGTGTAAGGAGACAACCTTTTGATATTCTGGTGGAATAAAAAGGGGAGACAGATTTTTTATCACCTGGCCTGGTTAGTTTTTCAGGATTCGTAAGGATAGAAAACCCGGCAAATTGTAACAAACCCCTGTGGTACGACCATATTTGCCAAAAGATTAGTCCAAATAATTATGACGTCTTGCAAGGCTATTTTAACTTTTTTCTGGGCACGTAATAGTCAAAGTTGTGACTGAGTGCGGAAATATGAAGATGGATAGATAGAAAAAAAAATTAAAATAGCCTTGCAAGACGTCATAATTATTTGGACTACCAAAGATGAAACCTAATTCTTACTTGTTTGGGGAAGAGGGGATTAACCGAACCACTATTCAATCTAAATCAGTGAACTGAATTATTGTCTTTTGCAGTAGTCCGAGTCGACATCTGTAACTAATCGTGCAAACTGATAGTCAACAGTATACCTTTTTTCAGAATGTCAGCTTACAACAAAGAATCACTGGTGATAGGGGAGTGTAACCGATAAATTGATCCTGAATCAGATAAGATTTTCCCAGTAACGGAGAACCCCTTTCTTTGAGTGAATATAAATAGTGACGGGGGTCTCACAAATAAATATAAATCTGCGGCTCTTTTCACAAAAAAATCTTTAGAGTAAAAATACTCGTAAGTCATACACATTTCAGTATATCTTACGATCAATTTTAGTCGTAAGATTTTTTGTGAAAAGATTCACTGAATTACAGGAACATCGATTAGCAAAGTAAACTTACATATTAATCTCGGAGTTATTTACGGTAAAGACAGACTGTGCTCCTGAATTAAGGTACATTTGTGTATTTTACTCGGGGGGGGGGGGGGGCACTTCCTATATACAAGATGATAAAACGTGCCGCTGGAATATGTCACTTTTTCCTGCTTGAAAATATGGGAATAGGTGCATGGGAAAACTATCAGAAATATATGATAAGGTCGATAAAGCTCCAATTACTTGTATATGAAAAGCCCTGTCATTTTTTCACAGCCGAAAGTCTCGCCGTAAGTAAATATTACACACAGAATCTTAGCCTTAAATATTCCACTTTTCCAACACACCCCATGAAACCCAATCAATATGGGAAAAGGTTACAATTTTACCTACGCAATATATGAAAAGGTATACATTTTTAAGATCTAAATTATATGAAAAGGGTGGGGTAACAGAGCCCCAGCGACACCCCCTATCAATTAAGTATTGAAGTGCCCTCCCCTATAAAACTGCGTAGGTTCATATCGTTTGATTCAACGTTTTTTCGGATATTTTTTAACATAGTCAAATCCGACCTGCCACTTTGCAACCTGACCTGCAAAAATATAATTCGACTAAAAACAATGCCAGTCAAAATTGCTTTTTGAGACTAGGCGACTGAAAAAGTTTTAAAATGTGACCTTGTGACCTTATTTGGAATTCTCCATTCGTCGGTGTGGCTAAAAAGGGGGCATTGTTTTTTTTCTTGGGACAAAAAAATTGTTTCTATCTTTATTAAAAAAAAAAATCAAGACCAATCATTAACTTTTTTTTCAAAACTCAGGGTCGTATTTTATTGTTTTCCCAACAATTTTTAATAAAAGCTTAAAATATTTGTTTCACTTCCCTCTGACTTCCCTCCTGATTTTTTTTCTCCTCAAGAAATTATAGAATCAGTAAATGGATATATATATATATATGTGGTCACCGTCATGCATTTACATAAGACATTCCAGCATGCATCATCAAATAATTCATGTGTATTTGTGACATCAACATAACTGAAACATTATATTATTTCCCAGTAATTAGGTAAATCATTTTGATTTACAATTATATATGTCTGGGACTTATGCATGTATATGTCTCACAGGCACTTGTCTCAGAAAAAAAAATCCTATATACTTTAATAAAGGTATATAGGAAATAAAATTCTGAGACAAGTGCCTGTGATATATATCTGTCAGTCCCAGAATAATAAATATAATTGTATCTTAATCTTTGGAAAAATCCGATTATTAAAATTGTTAAATTCTTTTACTTCATAATTATGTCAAAGTATACTTTTTTAAAGTTTTAAATTTTAAGTTAAAATGAATATTCCGTTTTGATCTGAGGAAAAACTTTTTAAACTGTAATGACATGGTCAGTCAACTGATTTGTTACATGGCTGATTACAGGTAATTAAAGCATGCAGTAATTTTCCATTACGACAGTGCGTGTACCCTGGGGTGTGTATAACGTATTAGAAATACCATAGTTTTCTAGAGAACATCATGTCTATGTGTAATACAGATTGATGACATTACACAAAATTTCTTTCGTTAAATGTAGTTAAGTATCTGTGTCCATTCCCTATTGCAACACTACAAATTTTTCGTAGAAAAAAATGTTAAAATTAAAAAAAAAAATCATTTATATAAAATAAAGAAGAAAAAAGTAGCAAATAAACTTATGTAACTACGCATTGGGTAAACATAATTTCACTTTACATGTACAAACCCTTGAGAAAACGTGTATATAGTTGTGTTTAAAAAGGCCAATTCCCAGTGGATTTATTTCACACTAGGACCACAGGCACTTGTCTCAGAATTTTGTTTCCTATATACCTTAATATAACATTCAAAGTATATAGGAAATTTTTTTTCTGAGACAAGTGCCTGTGACTAGGACCTAAGATAATTAGAACTAAGTTCATTGGAAAGTCTTTTTGTCTGATACATGTATACCTATAGATAATGTACATAATTAAGAACAGCTTCAAATATATGCCTATAAATTAACGGTACGTCTGAAAACCGCTCAGGATCTCCTGAGTGCAGACAGGACATAAAAAGTCACTCAGGACATGTATATATGTTTTACGTCTAGTAATGGACTTCTGGTTTTAGTGAGCGTTGAGGGTATACATTCGATAGATAATTTAATTTTTGATCTTATAATTTTGGTTTTGATAAAATAAAACCAACATTAAAGAAGTTATTTGGGATACGTCATGCATGACCGATGATCATATTCAATACCAATCATCATTTTGATTAGATCTTTAATAATTAGGACTGATTGGTGATGGTTATTAACACGTACAAGTAAACTTTGCAAACAAACAAAAAAAAGCGTTTCCTTGGAATAATTATAATAATACATGAATATTGTTTTTACAAAAAAAAGTTATTTTTTTCGTTTTGTATGTAATAATTGAAGCCATTTAGAAATATAAGAAATCTTCACATAGTCGGGAAATTTTCAATTAAAGTTATTTCATTTGAAAACGTTAAAAAATATAGATCTTATTCGATGTAAAATGTGGCGTCCTTGGAGATCAAAACCCCGTTTAAATAGGGTTTGTCTACTTTCGTCTATTGCCGAACATTCTATAATCAAGGATTTGTACAAATCCTTGCTATGATATATTGAATCGCGTCTCCAATATCACCACCATTACATAAAGTACAAATACAATCTTCTCCTAAATATTTGGCATCTAACAATTTCAATAGGAAATTTTGAGTCACGATTTAGTTTTGGGATATTTTTTTTCGTTGAATAAACTTAATTTTAAAAACGTTTCAGTATTTTTCTGAAACATTTTTAAAAGGAAACGGACTTGTAAACAAAATTTATTTTTGAATATTAATATTGAACAATGATTGTTAAGAAAACAATCTGCCAAAGTGGTTTGGTAATTAACTGGCTTCATGCTGTCAAAAATGTCTCCTTTTTATAAGTTATTGATAAAAAAAAAAAACTATTTGAGAGCGAATTAATCATTTCCTCAACTAAATACCATCTATAAATAAAGTCAATTCGTCAAGAACTTTCTCTCATATATTTAAACAATTGTAAAATAATTAATTTAAACTTTTGTACTGCGACTTTCTGTCCGTTTACCAATACTTATTCCTTGTTAAGTTTTTTCATATCCATTTACGAACACTTATAATGTGATAATTTTTCCGGATGCTTTTTATCCTATTTTCATATCAAACAACCATGTTACCCGTAGAACGGAGTTAAGTACAAATTTAAGAATTTAGTACTTAAAATTTTCAACAAAATTTTTTTACACTTTCGTTTACCTGGATTTTTTTCTACGCTTCGAAGCCACCACCCTGTATCAAACATAGCCAACACCTCGCATGGCGTATTCACAATGTTGAGGGATTGACAATATACAATCAAAGTTAGCAATATACAGCAAGTAAGTAATTGGGTGTTGAATACCAGTAGATCTGAATTTGTAAATTTGTAAATTGAATTTAACCTGTTTAGAACGTGTATTGTTGAATTGTTTAATAAAATTACACACATAATCTGGGCTGATATGCATAAAACCACTTTAAGTTCAAGGTATCAACGAAACTGGGTCTGCATGAAAAAATGACTTATCACATAGTACCAGAACCTATGTTTACTGTTAGATGATAAGAAAATATAGCTGTAGGCCTAGTTGAAAATCTTTACAAATTATTTATTCTTTAAATTTCTATTTGACTGTCTGGGTGCTTCTTATGTGTTTTAAATGTTTGCGTTTTGTATGCTATAGTTAAGTTTTATAGACTGTTGTACGTCATTTGGTCGTTTTTAAGTTTTTGCCATGGCGTTGTCAGTATGTCTTCGACTTAAAAGTTTTATATAATCTGCATCTCGTGTGCTGTATTTTAAAATGTATCTACACAATTGCTGCATCTTTACACATTCATCAATACACCTAAAAATATGAATAAAGCTTTCGTATATATAAAAAATAAGGAGATGTGGTATGATTGGTAATGAAACAACTATCCGCCAGTTCAATTCAAAAACCTGATATAAGCAAATGTGACTTACTTACTTACTTTAGTCAGAGAGATCTTGAATCTGAATTCAAGGATACGAAGTGGGAAGGGGGTAGAGGTGGATTAAGGTGAGGGCATGGGGGCCCGTCCCTTTTTTGGAAAAAATTGGTTGATTATTTAGAGAATCACTGAAGCGGGCCCCCTCTTTATGCATGACAGTTAGTGCCTCCTTGTGACATTTTTTGGATCCGCAACTGGCGAGGACTTCATAAAAAAATATTTAGTAAGTTTTTGTTTTGTGATAAATAAAGTATTTACATTCACATAGACAGAAATAAGATAAAATAAACTACCGAAAGCTTAAGTCCACATAAGAGGGTATGGATGGGGGTTAACAGAATAGAGAATAACGGACAAACAATAAAGATTAAAGAATAATGAAATGCTAAAATATGAGGAAAGAGAGTAATGAGCAAAAAGTGTAAGTTTGTAGAAATATTGATAAAAAAAATAAAGAACACAGAAAAAGAAGACCCCCCCCCCCAAGATCCTGACTTCAACTTTAACGCTGCCGGGATATTTTGAAACAAAGTGCACGTATTAGTAGTCAGCCGGGATATTTTGAAACAAAGTGCACGTATTAGTAGTCAGCCGAAACCACTACTGAAGCGTTTTGCACTATGATCCATACGTTTTTTTTCGGGATACTGACTGAATAGTAAATTATCAATGTACTAGTTAATGTTCTCGAGAGATGACCCTATTACAGAGACATATATACACATATGTGTATATATGTCTCTGCCCTATTTAATAATTACGTGTCAGTAACCTCCTCGACACGGTTCATTTTACGGCGGCTCATTTTTGTCTTAAGAATAAACATAATTGATAAGTTTCTCTCCCCTGCATTCCTCGATCGCACTTGTAAATAGCACATTGGTCTCAATTTATTTCTATTCCGTTATATTTGGAATTTCCCTATTCTATTTCTATCTTTAGACTTGTGGTACAAGTTTGGCTAGTATGTAAATCAGAAGTGGTCTGATGTTACTGTTGTTTTCTGCACGAACATTTCGAGGGCGGTAGTACGGGTGGGGTTTTATAGGCATATATAAGTCCTGATTACGTTTGATTATTATCGATGTGCTCCAGTAACTTTGATAGACGAAGTTAACGTTTAGCTCTGCATAATATGTCCGAGGAAGGCTCCGACCATGATGAACGCCGTGCTACTACTCAACATGCTGAAAATAGTAACGAAACAGAGTTAAGTACGGACGGGGCTATTTCGCTTTTCACTTCAGCTTTAAACAATGCTTTAGAGAAGCAAAAACATTCCTTGATTAATCATTTTGAAGCTCGTTTAGGAAAAAGTGTTAAAGCAACCGGTGTCGACCAAACAGAATTTGTATTCCAAAGTGAGGGAATTAAAGTGCAACATTCGTTTAATACCGAGCGTCTGGAGAGGCTTGCTGCCGTTGAAAGTTGTATAAAGCTTGGAAACGCTTCCGAAGTTAGTGAAATTATTACCCAAGAAAAGGAAATCATCCGTAAGCGTAACAAAATTCTAAAGATAGCCGACAAGCATGGATGGGACACGGTTAAAGAGTACTTGGATAGTCCGTTGGCCGACAATAAAGAAGATGCTAGTGATTTGCGTGCTGCTATTTCCAGGGCTTCTCGTAAAAGAAGTTCCAAGCCGTACAGTAAACCAGATTCTTCCAATAGTGGTTCCGGAAAAGGAGAATTCAATTCCAGGAGTTTTTTTTTTTTTTTTTTTTCGTGGCCTTGGCCAAGTCAGTGATACCGAGTTCTCCAAAGCAGGCAAGTCAGAAAGTTACAAGTGTTTCTATTGTAACCAACCCGGGCACTTTGCAAGGAACTGCCCCGAAAAAAGGATTCCTACAGCGACAGTTGGTGCACCAAAGTTCCAGGAATAGAACACAGGAAAGACCCAGTAACAAAACAGATACAGACATAGATGAAGTTGAGTATTTTTTTCAATTTGTTAACAAGTATGAGAAAAAATCTTGTCAAAATCTTATAAATGTGAAAGGAAATTTAAGAAAACATGCATTGTTTTGGAAAAATGTACTTAACGCTAATGATATTATAATGAATGTTATTAATTTTGGTTATAGAATTTCTTTTCTGAGTGAACCACCGACTATTTTTCTAAGTAATAATAGATCCGCGTTAAAACACTCAGAATTTGTGGAAAATTCTATTGAAGAACTTTTAACTAAAGAATGTATAAAAGAAGTAAATCGACCATTTGTCGTTAATCCACTTACTGTATCGGTAATTATATATATAGTACGGGTAAAGAAAGATTAGTCTTAGATTTGAGACATGTTAAAAAACCTATGAACTTTTTTACAAAAGGTTCACAAGAAAAGAGTATATTTGCACAGAGACCTTTTAACAGTAATGTGTATGTTTTGTTGTTGGATTTCTCGAAGTATTGAGATTTATGCATTGAATGTTTATACAGACTGTAGTTGAATTAGTTTTCTGCGATGGTTATTTGCCGCAGTTATCAGATATGAGACTATATTCGTAAGAATGTTAAATTTAATATTGTGATGTTTTAACTGCAACAATTAGATATGTCATTGTTAACATTGTTGATTAATTGTTTATGAATACAGTGAGGGTTAATGCCACTGTATATATATAAGTATATGACTTTTTTAGATACTGTGAGGTTGAATGCCACAGTAAGTGTGCGAGGAAAATGCCGCATTCATTTGTTTGCGAGGAAAATGCCGCACTCATTTGTTTGCGAGGGAAATGCCGCATTCATTTGTTTGCGAGGGAAATGCCGCTTTCATTTGTTTGCGAGGGAAATGCCGCACTGGGTTGTTTGCGAGGGAAATGCCGCATTCATTTATAGTAGTAATGTTAATTATATTTACTTTGTTTATAGTTATTACTTGGTATTCATTATTATATTTATTTTACAGATCAATGGAAACAATTTGAGTGTTATGCCAATGATTCGAGATTTGCCAGTATCATACGAGATTTACCCTCTTTTGTCGAATCGTCTAGATCAAATTCTACAATTAAGAAATAAAAGTGCTATTTTAAAAAGTTTGAAAAATGGTGTGTTTCATGTTCACTTGAGTGTTTACCAGCGACAACTACTACGATTTCTATGTATATAGGTGGACTCATTCAACAGGGATCCAGTGTTGCGATTTTAGATGCAAGTTTTTATTCAATAAAATGGTTTCATGACTTTAATTTCAAACATAATCCTTGTTCAGACAATTTCCTTGGTCTTATTTATGAAGGAGGAAGGAGATTGCTAAGTAAACCTATAAAAAAAAAAAAAAAAAGAACCTATTGCGCCAGATATATTAAGGAAAATTGTTTTGAAGTTCGGAGATCATAATAATCTCATAAAATTGCGTGTAGTAGTATTATTTCTGTTAGGATTTTCTGGATTTTTGAGGTATAGTGAATTGGCTAACATTAAGATGAATAATATTGAGTTTCAAGTCAGTCATGTTAAAATTCGCATTGATAAAAGCAAAACTGATTTATACAGAAGGGGTAATTCTGTTGTTATAGCTGCAACAGGTACAGATTTATGTCCAGTTTTTTGGTTAAATAAGTATATCAATTTAGCTGAATTGAGCTATAATTCTGATAGCTATAATTTCAGAGCACTGTCTTTTATGAAATCGAAAGATGTTTATAAATTATGTAATATAAATAGTCCATTGTCCTATACCAGAGCGAGAGAAATTTTGTTAGAGAGTTTATCAGATATTGGTTTAGATAAGCTTAAGTTTGGGCTTCATAGTTTGAGAAGTGGTGGCGCTTCTACGGGGCTAATAGAGGAGTCTCTGATAGGTTACTTAAAGTCCACGGTAGATGGGCTTCTGATAAAGCCAAAGATGGGTATATTAAAGACAATTTAAAATCTCAAATGGCTGTTTCCTTGAATCTTGGCATATAGTTCTCAAATTATTTATTCCTTTGTTTTATCGAAGTTACTGCGAGCAAACAAACCTAAATTATGACTTGTCTCTTATTTAGCCATGTATTTAGAATAGAAATGTTTTAAATTCGGACGAATTCATGAGGGAGAATTTAAATTTATTTCTATTCCGTTATATTTGGAATTTCCCTATTCTATTTCTATCTTTAGACTTGTGGTACAAGTTTGGCTAGTATGTAAATCAGAAGTGGTCTGATGTTACTGTTGTTTTCTGCACGAACATTTCGAGGGCGGTAGTACGGGTGGGGTTTTATAGGCATATATAAGTCCTGATTACGTTTGATTATTATCGATGTGCGCCAGTAACTTTGATAGACGAAGTTAACGTTAAGCTCTGCATAATATATTACAGTTATGTTTGTATTGATATGTATTTAGAGGACATTGTGAATGTATATAGATGGAATTGTGGTATATTTTTGTAATTTGTAAAATGTTTACAAGATATTAAATGTTGTTTCGCTGAGAAAATAAGAAAGTTACTGCGAGCAAACAAACCTAAATTATGACTTGTCTCTTATTTAGCCATGTATTTAGAATAGAAATGTTTTAAATTCGGACGAATTCATGAGGGAGAATTTAAAGACATTGGTACACTACGTTACAACACTTGCCGTCAGTACTCAAAATTGGAAAAATATTAAATAAGAAGGTATAGAAAATTCATGCACACACACTATTATCAACCACAGACATGGTGTTTTTCTCAATTTGCCTAAATCGTTATTCCGCAATACAACGAGGGTGATGAAAACCCACCACTTTGAACACGGGCACCGGCATGCTGTGAATTTGAAAGTTTCCCAAATGAGTAACTATCCCTTACTTTTCTAGTGTAAAGTTTTATTTAATACACATTTGATTTGAAATGGCATATCAGAGAGATATATAAACATATATCATAGGCTGATCCAGGGGGGGAGGTTAGGGGCCTGGGCCCCCCTTTCTTTGGAAAAATTTGGTTGATTATTTAGGGAATCACTAAAGCATGACTGGAGCCGGCCCTCCCTTATGAAAAGTTCTGGATCCGCTAAATGAGAAAAACTCAAGAAATTGTTTTCAATTAAGATAAATACATGCAGTTTATAATTGTTTTCAGTTGTTTTTTTAAAGCAGAGGCGGATTTAGTGGGGGGGGGGGGGGGGGGACAGGAGTTCGGGGCCCCCTTTTCTTGAAAAAATTTGGTTGATTATATAGGGAATCACTGAAGCATGACAGGACGGCGGCCCCCTCTTAGGCAATCACTTATGAAAATTTCTGGATCCGCCACTGTAAAATCGTCTTCAGTTGTATTATATTAAAAATTTTATACCTGTATTCTATAGTACAAATCAAAGGAAAATAATGTAAATTATCTGGTTGTAGCAATACAATATAAATATTGAGCAAAATTTCTACAAACTTTACCATACTCTATTCAAAAATAAACATTATACATCAAGATAACAAAATAAAATTTAAAATCGGGGCGAATGGGCGCAGGGCAAACAGATTCAGGCTAACAAGTAATTAAGGTTGAATGTGAATCAGGGTGAATGGACCTAGATCCAAACTCCAGTAGAGTAACTCCTATTGGTCAAAAGTTCATGTTTATAAATTTCGTCAGGTCACCAGTACCTCACTAATATAAAAATGAAACAACATGTTACAGACAATTTACATCTTTAATTTCAGCATAATTTTGGTTTTGGTTATGAATATCTTTCATCTACATTTTTGGATAAAACAAGGAATTTAATGGTTTTGGGCAACTGTTTTGAATTTAAAAAAAAACCTTTAACAATGTTAATTTTTGTGTGCATTTATTTTTGCTAATTTTGAATAATGGACAAAAATGTGAGATTGATTATTGTGATTTAAGAAAAATCTGCAAACATAAAATTGAAAATGGAAATGGGGAATATGTCAAAGAGACAACAACCCAACCAAAGAGCAGACAACAGCCGAAGGCCACTAACAGGTCTTCAACGTGGCGAGAAAATCACGCACCCGGAGGTAGTCTTTAGCTCATAAATATGTATTAGATATAAGAATGCAATACAGCTCTCAGTCGCATTAATAAAAACCTCACAATAAGTTCTGAAAATCAGAATAAAAAATATTGTAAGATTCTTAAAGTGTACACATGGAGTTATGAAACTTAAATTAATCATGCTAATTAAACATGTTAAAGATTGGCATACAACTTGCATTGGAGTAGCCTTATGGCATTGTATAGTGTAATGAGTTCAGGGGATAATGGCACTACCTCTTTGATTTTAAAGTCCTCAGAATCAATCTTTAATATTAATATGCATACTCTTGTACAAAGGAATATAAGTATGCAATAGACATATGCCAGGTCTTCAAAAATAAGAGGTATCCATGCTATACATTTATGACAAGATCTTAATCAAGTATTAATTTTGGTTTGTTTAAATATTTCGGAGGTTAGTATGGCGTCCTTTTTAATGATGATGTTTTTTTTTAAAGTTGGAAAAAATTGTTTGTACCAACAAAAATAAATACACGAAGTTTATCCAGAATTATGTGTTTATCATTTTTTTTATGTTTAGGTTGCCAGCAAGATGAAAAGAACAATGTAGTTCAAAAGTCAAAATGTGGATAAGCTGATATACAAGGTCCTACTTTTGCAGATTTTCATATTTTGCATGAATGAATTTGAAGTTTATATCATGGAGGGCAGAGAAAGAAAAGAAACACTTCAATTTTCCTGCTCCTGAAGAATAAATGTAAAACATCTTGTTAGGTAAGTTTTATGCTCTGTTTTGATAGTGTTTGTGCATTCATCTGTCTTTCTCTAAATTGTATTCACTTAAAGTTTTTGGTTACAGTTCACCATGAACTTCAGTTAGTAACTTGTGGTTTTACATGTATATACTCAAAATTTAGTACTTTAAAATGTTCATGTATTTTTGTCGAGCCTGTCGCAGAAAGCTCGACATAGGGATAGTGATCCGGCGGTGGCATTAGCTAACTTCCTAAAAGCTTTATATTTTAGAAGGTGGAAGACCTGGATGCTTCATACTTTGTATATAGATGCCTCATGATATGAATTCTGTCTGTCACATGTCCATTGTCCTTGACCTCATTTTCATGATTCAGTGACTACTGTGGATTCATTTATTTTCGTGGATTTAGGAAAACTTACATGTTCGTGGAAATTTAATTTCGTGGTTTTGCCGAAATCTGCATACAAGCCTATAGAAATTTTGTTATTCGTTGAACATTTAATTTTGTGGTTCACCTGTATTCACGAATTCCACGAAAATTGGTATCCAACGAATAATAATGAATCCACAGTACTTGAAAAAAAAGGTTCAGATTTTTTGTAATGTTAATTTCTCTCTTATTATGAGTAATAGGATAACTATATTTGGTATGTGCGTACCTTGCAAGGTCCTCATGCTCGTCAGAGAGTTTTCACTTGACCTAGACCTCATTTCATGGATCAGTGAACAAGAACTTAGTCTTAGATGCATGTTTTTTTTTATTAGTTGTTAGTTGCTTTGAACTAGCTGTCAGTAACTGCGAGTACTCTCAGATCTGTACTTAGTGTCTTTTTGTTGTTTGGATGTACAAGTACCCGGCCACGTCCACTTGTATTTGTAGTATTTGTATTTTTATCTATCTGATGAGTTAAGCCTCTTTCAACTGATTTTTATTCGACCGCAAACATTTTTTTGGGGTTCGTATAATGCTATGATGTTGTCGTTGTCGTCGTCCGAAGACACATTTGGTTTCCGGACAATAACTTTAGTTTAAGTGAATGGATCTCTATGAAATTTTACAAGAAGGTTCAATACCACAAAAGGAAAGTTGTGATTAGTTTTGGGGGTTATGGTACCAACAGTTTAGGAATTAGGGGCCAAAAACAAGCATTTTTGTAGTTTCCGGACAATTACTTGTGTGTAAGTGTATGGATCTCACTGAAATTGTACCATAAGGTTCCATATCACAAAGGGAAGGCTGGGATTGAGTTTGGGGGTAATTGCCCCAAACATGCAGGAATAAGGGGAAAAAAAGGGGTCAAAAACAAGCAATTTTCTAGTTTCTAGACAATAACTTGTGTTTAAGTGTATGGATCTCTCTAAAATTGTACTACAAGGTTCCATACCTCAAAGGAAAGGCTTGGATTGAGTTTGGGGGTAATTACTCCAAGGGGGGGGGGGATTTTTTTCACAATTTTTTTTCTTCAATATTTTTGAAATTTCAAATTTTTTGAAAAGTTTCAAGAAGAAATCTTCAATTGAAAGTATTGCGCAATAGATTTTTAAGATCTTTGACCACATTTATTTTGTGTCAAAAATTTGATCACAATCCAAATTCAGACAGTATCAAGCTTGAATATTGTGTCCAAACTTGCCCCAACTGTTCAGGGATCGACCTCTGCGGTCGTATCAGGCTGCGCTCAGCGAAGCATTTTATTATAGTTCATTCTTATGTTGTACTGTTACACCACTGTCCCAGGTTAGGGGGAGGGTTGGGATCCCGCTAACGTGTTTAACCCCGCCACATTCTGTATGTATGTGCCTGTCCCAAGTCAGGAGCCTGTAATTCAGTGGTTGTTGTTTGTTTATGTGTTACATATTTGTTTTTCGTTCATTTTTTGTACATAAATTAGGCCGTTAGTTTTCTCGTTTGAATTGTTTTACATTGTCATTTCGGGGCCTTTTATAGCTGACTGTGCGGTATGGGCTTTGCTCATTGTTGAAGGCCGTACAGTGACCTATAGTTGTTAATTTCTGTGTCATTTGGTCTCTTGTGGAGAGTTGTCTCATTGGCAATCATACCACATCTTCTTTTTTATATTTAAGGTTAAGTTTTGGTGGTCAAGTCCATATCTCAGATACTATAAGCAATAGGTCTAGTATATTCGGTGTATGGAAGGACTGTAAGGTGCACATGACCAACTGGCAGTTGTCATCTGACCTTGACCTCATTTTCATGGTTCAGTGGTTATAGTTAATTTTTTTGTGTTTTGGTCTGTTTTTCTTATACTGTATGCAGTAGGTCTACTATATTTGGTGTATGGAATGATTGTAAGTTGTACATGTCTAGCTGGCAGGTGTCAGCTGACCTTGACCTCATTTTAATGGTTCAGTAGTCAAAGTTAATTTTTTGAGTTTAGGTCTTTTTTTCTAATACTAAATGCAATAGGTCAACTATATTTGGTGTATGGAAACATTTTATGATGTACATGTCAGTCTCGCAGGTTTTATTTGACATTTTCACGGTTTATTGCTCAGTGTTAAGTTTTTGTGTTTTGGTCTGTTTTTCTTAATCTATAAGCAATAGGTCAACTATATGTGTTGTATGGAAGGATTGTAAGCTGTACATGTCTGCCTGGCATGGTTCATCAGATTTTCACCTCATTTCCATGGTTCATTGGTCAATGTTTAGTCTTCTTGGTTAAGTCTGCTTCTTAGAAACTATAAGCAATAGGTCAACTGTATTTAGTATATTGAATGATAGTAAGGTGAACATGTATTTCTTGTCGGGTTTATATGACCTTGAATTCATTTTCTTGGATCATGTTGAGTTTATGTGATAGTTGTAGTAAAGCTTTATATTTAGGACTCTATCAACATGATATCAATGATTAGTAAACTTAAAAGAAGGCGCAACATTTCAGCGTGTGCACTCTTGTTTATACATTATACACCACATTTACTGTTTTTACCATGATTTTATGGATCACTGAACATAGAAATGTCATAATGTGAAATTATAGTACATTCTTAGGTTAAAGTTTTAGGTTAAGGTACATAGCTTACCATGAAGTTGAATTTCATACACATGTTCATTATGTGGTGAACTTTTAAATTCAGTGCTAAACTAAGATTTTGAGCCTGATGACATGATTGACTAGACATTGACACATGCTAGTGTTTGCCAGGCATGGTGTCCTGTACTAGGAATTTGTCCTGTACTAAGAACTTTAATAGTACTCACTGAGTATGGAGTTTTTGTGAAAGTTTAATATTAGTGAGATTTTTGCATGACATCCTGTCAACTGCTTGTTGATGTTGTTTATTAATGTCTTAAAATTAATATCTGACACATTGGTGTTTTGTGAACTTGGAAATAAGTTATTTGATAGAATAATAATGTTTTGAGATTATCAAAATAAAAAATATCCCATTTTTACTATTAATAATTAAGTATTAACAAAAAGAAGATTTAGGATATATGAACAACCATATATAAAAATGAGACAGCAACCGAACAACACAAAAATAAGAAGAAACAAAACAATATAATTTTTTGTATCAATGTTATAATTTCCAACATGTCAAAAGAATTCAAGGTATTTTCTCATTGAAATAAAACACAAGTGGAACTCTTTCAGAACTTCAGAAGCTTAAAGAAGTGCTGTTTCTATTGTTGGCGTTTTGTATAATATATTGCAAATTCTTGTGAAAAATGGAATGTTATTGTAATTGCCTAAAGTTTTAACATTGATCTATATATATATATATATATAACTGGGGAAAATACCCAAATGTTATAAAGAAGAATACATAAATTGATTGTTATATAATATTAGAATAGGAAGATGTGGTATATTGCTAATTTGACAACTCTCCATCAGAGACCAAAGGATGTAGGAGGTAAGCAACTGATGACACTGGACAACCTTCAACAATTAGTAAAATCCATACCGCATAGCTATTTTTATTGAAAATCATATGTTATTGCTACATGTATGCAAACAATTTTTTATAATGCATAACTTCGGATTTTATTGGTTCTTTTTCAGAAGGATTGATTTTCATCACTTAGAATAAAAGGAGAAAACACAGAAACAAGACCAGAATAAATTCAAAGACAAAAGTCAGATCAGTTATTATTTTCATCACTCAGTCAATGAATCGAAGTTCTATTAAATATCGAAAGATATTAAAACCACAATAATGACAATGTTCTGTGCTGAATGGCCAAAAAGTTGACTATACAGTATGATCACACAATGCTGGATGATAAGAAACTATTAATTTTTTGGATGGAGGGATATCCTGAAAAAAAATTAGATTTATGTAAAAAGCTACTAGTATATTAAGCCTAATAATGGAGTTTTCATTGATTCCAAATGGGAAAAAATTGTGTTTCAAAAAAATATTCTAGAATTCATAAATAAACATATATTGATACTTACATTATCTGCTTTGTTGTTTAAAAGTTTAGTTTTGAACAGTTATAGAACAATATAATTGCATTAACATTTCCAAGGAAAAAAAGATATTCAACTTAAAAGATTCATCTTAAAACAATTTACTACGAAACAGAATTCATTGTAACATACACATTACTGTATATTTATAATTTGAATCCCATAGGATTAATTGGATTTTATTTTGTCCCATGGGATATTAAAAATCCCATGGGATAATTATAGTCCCATGGGATTTTTTTTGTCCCATGGGACAACAAATATCCCATGGGACTACAATTATCCCATGGGACCCAAAAAAATCCTATGGGATTTAACCAAAATCCCATGGGATAATGGTCAATCCCATGGGATTTGCCTTATCCCATGGGATATTGAAAATCCCATGTTTTTCTAAATCAAATAAAAAAATATATATAATAAAAACAGCAGAAAAGCAATGAATTTATTGAATCCCATGTAATTTCGCACATTTTGGTTATATACACGACACTGTAGCTCTAAGGAGAGGCGGCGGCGGATTTGCAAATGAGTGTTTTGCAAATTAAAAGTGTCCAGTGTTACACGTCCACATTCTGAGGGTATTGCTTATACAATGCAAATCTTCTACCGGAAGAAACCATTGATGTGTACAATTATTTGGGAAAAATATTCGATTCAAAAGATGGTTTAATATGTTTTCAATTTATATTTGCAGGTCGGGAAAGAGTTGATACGGAAGGGAAATTACATCTGATCATTAGTCGAGTAAGAATAGTAATTTCAAGATACGGATATTTTTAACAAATGCCATCCCTATCCAACTTCTGAATAAGTAAGGTTTTGTTGTCAACGGAAAACTGATATTCTGAAGCAATGTGAAAGGAAAAGCTTCCTACAAAAATTGCTCAAAACTTGAATCTTTTTACTTTTACTTTTAATGATATGAATATATACCAAACAGCTAATAAAATCAAGCGAAGTAGGCATTACACAAGTGCGAAAAACTTATATTTGTAAGTAACTTTCTACGTCAAAGGGTCAAAACGTCAGCAAAAATATCTCAAACGGAACGAAAATTTATAATCAATAGGAATGAGCATTACAGAATTTTTTTTTCTCGGCTAAAATAAATCGTTAACGGACATAACTTGCCCGGTATCACTCAGATGATGATATTCCACATGCACTTGTATTTTTGATCTTTTGGTACATAGTTATTAAATTATAGCCACGGATGTTGATTAAGCTACTACATTGTATGTAACACTATTTCCACCACATTAACTTCAGACAGTGGATTCCGAGTACACTAACCTATGGTAGTTGTATTTTTTTGAGAAAAATGTCTAACATCTTTATGAAGAAATTGTCATTCCCCTGCTCTTGATTAATAAGAATGTCGTGTGTGTTTTGAATTAATCTAAATTCATCGGCCAATACAGTGATTATAGGCTTTTTAAGAAATCTCGAAAAATTCTTTTCTTCATAACATGGACAAGGAAACACTTTTGTTTCAAAATCATTAGGAATTGAAAAAAATGCTAGAGTTTATTGGTTGCTTTTCTTGGTTGTAATTTCAGGTAATTTTGTTTTTATGTCGACTGAATGAGCATGACGAGTTATTGTTTTATCTGGTGGCATCTTTTATTTTTTTTATATATAATGTTTTTTATTCCAGTCATTGTGTGAATAATAATTGTGCTTGTCCCGTGTGGGTCATCTTGAGGATGAACAACACGCGTCCAAATATGGGTATCTGATGAACTGAATAGTTAAAAGCACAACCAAATATGGTATCCGATGAACTGAATAGTTAAAAGCACAACCAAATATGGGTATCCGATGAATTGAATAGTTAAAAGCACAACCAAATATGAGTATCCGATGAAATGAATAGTTAAAAGCACAACCAAATATGGGTATCCGATGAACTGAATAGTTGAAAGCATAACCAAATATGGGTATCCGATGAACTGAATAGTTAAAAGCACAACCAAATATGGGTATCCGATGAACTGAATAGTTAAAAGCACAACCAAATTTGAGTGGTTTGATTAGACTACGTCCGGGGTGAATCATAACTTTACGGATCTCTTTATATGGCGAGTGACGTCAGTCTGGGGTTGAATGATGTAAATAGACGTCATATGGTCACGCCTCTCCGCATTATTGGTGATGGTTTTGACGCTACACAATATGTCTATTACTGTATTACTGACAATATTGATTAGTATTTTAAAAACGTACCGTTACAGGATATGTATTTATTTGACCTGGGTTTGTATAATGCTTATCATGAGGAAATTTTGATGAAACAGTGTAAATAAATCTGAAGCTACATTTCAGTCTAGTGGGTGATCGCAGTGATAAATCTTTTTTGTGCAGAGGTGGCGTAAGACAATCACAATCAATCAGCCTAGTGGTTATCACTCTTGTGTTAACCTTTGATATCATTGAAACGGCCATTTCCCATCAATTCACTGTTAATGGAATGTTGAAATTATTTTTTCCCAAGGCATAGATATCCGTACCGTATCCAGATCTGTCATCCCCTTTTTGGATCTTTGTATTTTCATTGCTCCTCAACTTCGTAATTGAGTTGACCTTCTTACTGTTATGATTCGAGCTCATCTGATGAGTCGTAAGTAGACGAAACATCTGGCGTCCTAAATTATTAACTTGGTATAGGTGATGAGATTTCGAAATGGTATAGAAAAAGTGTCATTCTGTGTAGGCGAAGAACTTCCTAAATATCATTAAAAGGCGATTAAGACATTCGTCAATGATACTGCACCCCTACAAAACAATAAAGCAAAAACCGTATAGAGGTCAATTCTCAATCGTCTATCAAACCTAGAATTATATGGTAAATCTATTGTTTTAAAATAATCGGGGCAGGCATATGTATACGGAAGATAATAAAACATTTAAAATAACTCTAAAGTACGTACCTTTACCAGAATATACATGTCAGTTTCCATTTATTCTTGATTGAGTATACATGACTTAATAATTTTCAATGCTATCAGAGTGTAAAATGAAATCCTGAAACTTCACACTCTCAGTGTGTGTTCACATGCGCTTTTGATTTTTCTTTTTCTGTAGAATCGTTATATATTTCTAATATCTTAGGCCTTTAGATTTTTATGCCATAGAACAGTCTTTCGAGTACGATGTAACATTAAAAACCCATTTTCGCCGATTCGAATAATGAAGAAAGCAAGACTCAATTTTTCAATACAAACTTTACCTTTTCTTGTTTACCATGGTGATGTATTTAAGGTCATAAATCAACGTTTATTGGAATTTCTTTTCAAATAATACTATATCTATAACTTTAAAAGATCAAAACTCTCTTTAACATTGTTATCGTCCTTAAAAAATCAATCAATGAATTCAAATTAAATGCATATATATGTTATTCATTCACATTAAATGATTACAAATATATTTACATAAAATTACATAATATATACACACTATAATCATTGTGATATAAAATGCAAGTTGAATGACTATCAATCTGTTTTAAATAAATAAAATCAAAATAAATAGCACCACATCAGTTATGTACAGATCAACAATATTACAAACAATATACCAACTAAACAATGGAACTTTTACAAAGGTGTCTTCTGGGTTGCATTTAGTTGGAAATCACCTTTCTTTTTCCGACGGTCCTGAATTTCTGCCAATACATAACAGGACATTCCAAGTGTAAGGAATCCAAAACAAAGGATAAGTTTTACTTTTGTAACCAAAAAACCACTCCACGCAAAAGCAATAATAAACCCTAACGATTCCCACAATCTGTAGTTCGAGAATGCTGCTTCTGTATTATTTGTGAAGAGATATCCGTACAACGCTGAAACAAAAGTTAGCTTATTTTAATTCTTGAATAGGTGGAGATTAGTGAAGGCATTGTATAATGTTGTTTTTACATAGATCAAACAGTAATTGGACATGTAAAAGTAAAGTCAGCATGAAAACAACTGAAACTGTACGGTAATCAAAAATTTAAAGCTATCGAAAGTTCGCGGGGTTCTCAGATGAAAAGTTTAGACCGTAAAGTTTAGGCCTTTTTGTGATTGTATGATTCTCAAATGATTAAAGATGTCTTCTTGTCATTTGTGTCGTTGGTTTGTTATATCATTGACATATATACATCATCTCCTTTTGAATCATATTGTTGGCTCTTTAAGCATTTAATAACAAGCGTATCTGATTACATTTACAGTGTCATGCGCCACAAAATAAGAAACATCGGGATATCGCCATCTTACTTTTACGGTAATTGAATTGTCGAAACTATGTCAAATCTGCATAAATGAAAAATTTTCACTACCCTTTGCCATGGGATGTGCTGCTTTTTAAACAATATTTTATTTCTCTCGCTTGTAGTGTAAATTGTTTTGTTATTTTTTCGTCCTTTTTCTTCAAGCAGGTTAGATAATTATACTTTCTCATCCGTTATATATCTTACTAAAGTTTTCAGTATGATGAGCAACACATTGTGCGTTTTTGTCCCATTGTTGGATGAATCTTATTTCCGCCGATGATCTACTTAATATATTCAAACTAGAAAAAAAAATTGTATAGATGTCCTTTGATTTTTGTGTGTGTGTGTTTGTTTTGTTTTTTTTTTTGGTTGCTGTCTTATTGACGTTTAGTTGACATATACTTTTATTCATATTTAGTTTTCCGTTTTGAAAACATGAATATTATACCATTAATTTGTGTTTGAATAACTGCATCACCCATTCCCCACAATGCTGCAAATACGTAAAACAGAATTTGGTTGTCTGGATTTGGTTGCCACAGAAACAAAGCTATTTGTGTTCCTCCATGCAATAAAAATGCTGAAAAAAATATTTCATATTATCAATTGTAAAAATATAGGAAAATATTATAAACACTGAGTGCGTTTGGTTGTGCTTTAATTTAGAATATCAAGAAAATCACGATTTTTTATCTTCTTTAAATCTTTAAAGATTAGCAAATGAAGACAATATCGTTATCTTAAGATATTTATTATCTCATGCATTTTGAAAAGGTCTAGTATATCATATGCCTTCTTTAGACCACATATTTAATCTTTTCTCATAAGCACAATAATTAATTGCATTTCAGATATCTTACCAAGAAGGAAAAAAGGTGCATGACCAACAAACTGTACCAGTCTTCCAAAAGCGAACGAACAAATAGCATCCACTACACCATAACAGATCATAACATAACCCACGTTCCATATCCCAATTGCACAGCTAATGTAGGACTGAAAGTGTTTTAAAATCAATTAGCATGACGTTCGTATTTAAGACAAAGGATAAAAAATAGGAAACACAAAATGGATTGATAAGCTTTATCATTTCAAAGAAAGATATTTCTTATTTGTCAAAAAATATTTTTTTCAACCACATTTCTAGATTTTGTACTTTATTTTAGAGGCTTAAATGTTATAGAACATAACGGATTTCCATCATGCGTAATAACAAATTAAACTGCTGTTTTACAATCATAATAATCTTAATGATTCCTGCGATTACTATTTTTTCTAAATTAATACGTTACAGTCATGCATGCTCAGTCTATATAATAAAAGATGTTAACGATGTGTCTGTGTCTCATTTCACTAGCGACATACACATATTGTGGTCTGCCAATCGTGACATCTTGACTGAATATGGATTCCCATGGCGGGTAATGCGTGCATAACAGGCGATTCTTACTCTGTCAACGCATCCGGTATCATTCCTTTTATGAGTTTCTCTTGAAAGATGCATCATTTATAAGGTAAATCGTTAAAGGGGTAGGTTCGATAAGACCCAAATCTGTTACTTATAGTAACCACATATATATTTATATTACTTAATTTAAGCATTATTGTCTATGGTCCAACAAATTGTATAAATTTATATATTTTTAAAGCATGCAAATTTCCACTTAAGTTTGGAACAGAAGCATACAGCGAATGTTTCGACAAAAGAACTTTCAACATTATGACTTGACGATTTACTTTGTCGAAATATGCGTTCTAGTGTTTCAACAATATAAATGTGGTTCATATCCAAGCGACTGTGTCAACTTTGACCAAAATGTCTACTTTAACTTATTTTGTGTGTTAATTTCAATGCTTAATAATAAGGACAGATGACAAAAATCATCTATTTTTCTTTCACAAATGTTCATGCATCACTCGAACACTTCTTATTTTGATATAATTAACATAATGTTTATTACACTTACCCCTTGACTCGAAAGAATTCTTAAAACAAACTTTTGTTTTTGTCTTTAACGATCGTACAACATTTAAAAATGAGGTGAGATTAAAGAATATCTACACTGAAGTATGCATATATTAAACGCATGCGTAATCCTAACTTGTAATCTTATACACTTTGTTACAGATAAACTATATGACTTGAAGGTCTACTTTGTCAAACTCTGCGTTTTGTATTTCCTAAAAATTAATGTGGTTGATAGCCAGACAATTTTGTATACTTTCAGCAACATATCTATGTTGACTTATTTTGTGTGTAAATTTCAATGCTTTATAAGAAAGGGCAGACAAAAAATGATCTTCATTCCTTTCCCAAACATTCATGCATCAACTTGAACACTTGTTATTTTCATATAATTAACATATTTCCAGATAGGGTCATTATCGCACCTACCCTTTATATCTAAACGAACCGTGAGTACATACAGTTGTTTATGTAATGTATCGTGCCAAATTTGAATTGAGGTAAAATAAGGGAATATATATAAGGTTAGATATTTCTGTCATATTCATATATTAAATGCATGATTTATCAACAATTTTTAAAAACAATTCGAAGTTTACCGAAATTTTATTACAAATGTGTTTGCCTCCTGGTTGCTGTTGACATCAAGTTAATTTTATGGTACGATTTCCTTTAATTGTCATCTTTAGATACGTTCTCTACAGACGTTTAATACCTTAGTGTAATCGCCTGTTATAAATGCTTGCTCAATACCACTATAGATGGTTAAGAATGTTAGAAGCTTCTGTGGCGTTGAACCCCACCAATGCTTGAATGTTGACAGGAACAATGTAGGTGATATTTTACCATCCCCTCCTTGTTGCTTTTTATCCAGAGTAATCTTGTCAAGAAGTGTTGCAATGATAATAAACGCCATAACAGCACAGCCAACATAAATACCACACAGTGTGTATACCTGTAATTGATCATTATAAAGAATGTCAAGTCAAAGCATTAAATACATTGCAAATAGTTGGTAGTTTATATATCTAACCGGTGTCTGATCTTAAACGCCATTACCGAGAGTTTATATATCTAGCCGGTGTCTGATCTTAAACGCCGTTACAGAGGGTTTATATATCGAGCCGGTGTCTGATCTTAAACGCCGTTACAGAGGGTTTATATATCGAGCCGGTGTCTGATCTAAGACGCCATTACAGACAACTTAAATAGCAGATGGGTTGTTGTATACATTTCTTAAAGAATCAATTGCTTCCAGAAGTTCAAGACTCGCCAAACAATCTGTATCAAATGAATTAAACATTATTAATGATCCATTTAAACGATTATTGACACTTTACAATCATTCAATACAACAAATGCAGTTGATCTATTACTTATAGCTTCTTGAAAACAGACCAAACCACATATCTTAATATTACATCATAAATCATAAAAATAAGGTCAAGGTCAAATGAAACCTGCCAGTCGGTCATGTACTCCCTACCATTATCCCATACACCAAATATAGTTGACCTTTTCATTCTTGTATCCGTGAAAGACTTAAAAAGTTAACATTGATAAATGATTCAAGGAAAGTAAGTCAAGGTCAGGGGAACTCTTCCAACAGACAGTAACACCTAGCAATCGTTCAACATACCAATAATAGTTGGCATATTGTTTATAGTATCTGGGAAATGGACTTAACCATTAAAATTGTACATTTTCCGATGAACAATGAAAATGAGAGAAAGGTCGATGAACTCTGCAAGACTGACTCGTTCACCTTACAATCATTCTAAACCCCAAATATATATGACCTTAATGTCTGAAAAACAGGTCAAACCACAAAAACTCAACATTGACCAATAAACTATGAAAATGAGGTCAATGTCAAATAAAAGACAAGACCGACATGTACATCTTACAATCATTCCATACAAATAAAGTTGACTCAATGAACTTAACCACAAAAATGTTAACTGATCACAGACCCATGAAACAAGTTAGAAATTAAAGTAGCAAAAACTAAACAGTTTTTAAGCTGTCACTGAAACAGGAAAATTCGTCAAGTACAGTCAATAGAAATACTAGTATGACAAACGGAACATCTTTACATAAATATACAATAAAATTAAAACATTATAGATTTCGTGTGTCCTAAACTATGAAGCATCCAGCTAGGTCTTTAACATTCTGAAACATAAATCTTTTTACAAAAAATAAGCGCCGTCACCGTCGCCACTGAATTAGCATTTCTATGTCTCGTATTCTTCAACTTTCGTCATGACGAGATAATTCATTGAAATGAAATCGATTTACCTTAGCTGTACCAATGTTCACCGAAGGTGCCAACTAAAGTATACGAGCCAAAAATTTGTAAAGAAAATTCTATTTATAGCACATTTAGCTAAGATAGAACCATATAAATTCTTTTCATTGTACACTTAGCCATGGTCGAGCCAAGATTCAGCTGGGCATAAACGGAACTCCTTGTTCAGATCAACGCAAATGTGAGCCAGGAGGATCGGACTGTTGTCAAAGTATCCTCAGGTTTCAATAACGTTTAGGGATAAATAATCTTTAACACTTTTGTTATATAAGCGTCCTTCCAATTTCCCCGAAATCTTTTGTAAATTAGAATATTTATATGTAATTTATTGAATCAACCTTAAATGTATCTGCCATCTGTAATACTTGAATAGTGCTACCTTGGACTTTCCGATTTTCAATCATTGGATCACCCAGGACTAGTGATGACTAATAGGTAATTATAAGAACTAATAAATATTTCAAAGACAAGGAAGTACAAATATAATCTATAATGTATAGATTAGTTTCGGTTGTTGTAATCGTTCTTTTCTTGATCAACTTCAAATTATCAAAATATATTGGACTTATGTTGTATCGTTCAAAAACTTGTTTCGAGTTTGATTTTAAAGGTTGACACCAAAATTAACAGATAATACACTTTCATATGCGGTATTGAAGTCATAATGATGATCTAGACGCTGTTGTGATTCTATAGTCAAAAAAAAAAATTGCAGACAAAAATTGTAAACCAACATATAAAAATAAATATATTGATCAACACGAAACCTTTAAAAAAATTGGGAATAAAAGCAGATGCTCTTTGAACAGGGATCTAACGTACATCAAATTTTAAGAGAAATACTTATGCATTCAGAAGCGCATTTAAAAGCTAATACATACTATGAGAAAACTGGTTTTTACTCTTTGAAGAAGCAGGAGGTTGTGGTTGATTTATCTATCCTTACGATAAACATTTTGATGTTCCAGCCGACAAAGCCTCATACGATATTGGTTTTATAATGTAGCATTATTTGTATTGCTTTACAAACTTGGAATTTACAGCAATTTTGAGATTCTTACATACACACCTACATAATTCACAAAAGAGAAGATGATAGAAAAACCATAAGTCACATACACACCTACATAATTCACCAAAGAGAAGATGATAGAAAACCACAAGTCTGTCCATCCCTACTTTAATACTAACGTAACAATGGATAAACATTTCCATTATTTATATTGGGTACCAAAAACTTCATTAAACATATAAAGATGTCATACTCTTTTTGAATCCAAAATACAAATTTATGGTTGTAAGTTACGAAAAATCATATCCCAGTGATGTTGAAGTTAACGACAGTAAAGAAACTACCAGAACTGCTTCATTATCTAAACATCTTTCTAGAAATGATACAGATAGACGACTTCACACTAAGATTTATGATAGACGTCTGAATAGCAGTTTTACCGCTGTAACCTTCTCATTTCTGAGCATTAAAATACCCTTTGTTTCATTGCATGGCGATTGTAGATCTCAGTTGAGCCTTACGCATTGTTACATTTAACATGGAAGTGCTCCTTACACATAAACTCTTCCATTAAGGTTCCAAGGAAAAACGACTAAGAGGAGACTGCACAATTTTTGTGGTCACCATGACGAATTGGTTAAACGATACGAGATGTCTTAACTCATTACAAACGTTTTTGCAATGTCTTAAAGCTTAAAATACTGGAATAATCGACTGAACTGGAAATTTGTCGATTGCATCTATCATAACATTCTGACGGAGTTTTGATTCGCGTGATGCATGCAAACTGGAGACTTTGACCCTGTCGGTGTACTCTGTCTACCATTATTTAAAATGCATGTGCGTCCCTAATCTTTTGTTTATCTTGGTCTGAAATTAAAATGGGTTTACAAGTTTTGAACATCAGTTTATTGTTTATTTATCTCTTGTTTGAAAACAAAGTATGGTTGTGTTACATTGGAGACATGGACGAAAACGTATGCTTATATTCAACTGGTAAAATTGAGAATAGAAACGGGGAATGTGTAAAAGAGACAACAACCCGACCAAAGAACAGAAAACAGCCCAAGGTCACCAATGGGTCTTCTACACAGCGAGAAAATCCAGCACCCGGAGGCGGGCTTCAGCTGGCTCCTAAACAAAAATGTGTACTAGACTCCGAAACATATAAATGAACCAAAATTAAAAAAAACCATACAAGATTAATAAAGGCCAGAGGCTCCTGACTTAGGACAGGCGCAAAAAATGCGGCGGGGTTTAGAGAAATATCCATGTGATTATTATTAATTGATTGATTTATTGTTTCAGATCTCCATCATTTCTGATGTCAACTCAAGTTATGAGAAAACAGTGTTATAATCATTTATGATTGAGATGTCTCAACACTTTTGAGAATTATTGACGTAACATTACAACATGCCTGCAGTGAAGTGCCCAGTACCGGATGGTCAATATGACACAGATGATCTCGACGCTGTTGTGGTTGCAGCATTACTTACAACTCACGCAACAGTTCTTTTGGCACCCGCTGGTGTGTCATTGTCTCAGCATCAGTCATAGTTATATTTCAAATAGACACACCAATGACTTGTGGAGGGATAGAGGAATATCCATATGATAATTATTAATTGACTGATTTATTGTTTCAGATCTCCATCATTTCTGATGTCAATTAACAATACGAGAAAACAGTGTTAGTATACTCATGTAGGGTTAAATATGTTTTGTGAGATCTCAACCCTCCCCCTATACCTCTAGCCAATGTAGAATAATCGAACGCACATCAATACACACAGTAAAACTCATTTCAAAAGAAAACCGAGTCCGAAATCAGAATAGGTAACAGAAGGAACTAAGCAAAATGACAATGATACATAAATTAACAAAGGACTACTAGCTGTTACTGCCATGCCAGCTCCAGACCTCAATTAAACTGATTGAAAAATTATGTCTTCATCATATCAACATCAAGCACAATTCCTCCCGTTGGGGGTTTAGTATCATAACATCATAAAATATACGAGAAGAACAAAACCCATATCATGCCAACAACTGGTTTTTGGATAAATGTGTTTATTTCCGATGCAAAGACCTTATGAGTGAATCAATGTTAATTCCAAAACATGCCATCTTTAATGGCCTGACAACAGTATCGTAACTATATCTCTTCTGAACGAGTCTGTTTAAAGGTTTTATTAGCTTTTGAGGTGAAAAATGACGACATTTTTGTGCTTTGTATAGAATATTACCATTACAGATTAGATGTGAAATACCCGAACGTATGAGATGTCTGCAAGCTGATTTATATTTACGAATGATGTCCTTGTACCGATGATAAAATTTAGTAAATGTTTGTGATATCGAAAACCTTGGTGTAATAATTTTTCAGTGATACAGAGATTTCTTTCGGTTAAATCAAATACGTTGTTACATACACGAGCGAATCGAACAAGTTGGGATATATAAACACCATAAGATGGTGACAAGGGAACTTCACCATCTAAAAATTGATAATTAACAGTAGGAAATGAAAAATCAACTCTTTTATCGTTAATTTTGGGATTAAGCTTCCCGTTTAAGATAAAGATATCAAGACCCAGGAAATGGCAGTGTTCATTGTTCATATTATGGATTTGTATATGTTAAGCTTATTCCCCCTCTTTTGTGATCTTTTGTGAATTTTTGGCCCTCGATGTTCTTCAACTTCGTACTTTATTAGGTCGTTTGACTTTTTTGGTGCGAGCGTCACTGGTGAGTCTTTTGTAGACGAAATGCGCACAAAATTATAAGCCCGGTATATTTGAAAAGTTTTGCGAAAGTATTCTAACCTAATTGTATTATTAATCCACATTCCATTATCTATAAATGATTCCATTTTATTTAAGCTAATTGCAAATTTTGGAATCATAAAATGATTGTTGTACTATCATAATACCTTAATCGTCATTGACATAAAAGACCACCTTTATAAAACGTACAAATTCATGTTTCCGCTGCATAACAAATTCAGAAATCCACCTAAATCACTTTGTGAAGAGTCAGCGTCCACATGTACAGTAATAAAGTGTGGACAAAGAAGAATAATTTAAGACTGTAATATTCCAATAATACAGCAGCATTTTTTAATTCATTTGCGAAAGATATTTCAAAATAAAATCGAAAATACTTATTGCGTTTAACTTAATTTAGATTTATATTATCACCAACAAATATGACGACGGTGAAGTTTTCACAAACCTTTGTATCATCCGGTCTATCCAAGTTAGAATTATTTCCTGTTGGTGCAGTAGGATCAAAATTTGACCCACATGACTCTAGATCTTCTGTGGTATTCCCTGGCGTTACCGCAAACACTGTTGAAGAGATTAAATTCCCCCAAATCTGACCTAAATATATTAAAGTCACCATTAGAAAAGACATTCTACAAACACATTTAAGATCAGGTTTCTGCAAGTTTAATATTATTTATTCAGTTTATTTGTGCTAGTTGGATATTGAAAGCCATAATTTAATTGTTAAATTTTATTAAAAGTACACAAATGTATCTTAATGATGTCATACGAGTCTTCTAATGTCTGTTATTAATCTAGAACAACGTATGTTGGGAAACACGTTCCAAGATTTGAAGGACGGCATCACGAGTTATTACGTAATGTGTGAATAATATCCACACATTTGCCTTCCGGAAACAGCGTAGCGATACTAAATAGTCGAATGAAGGGTGCCGCTTGGTGTTACTCCACTGCGTGAGCTTATCATTTACGCTAGCTGTTACGATGAATAAAATTCAGTATAATTATCTGCCCTTGATTTTAAATGGATTTTATCTGAAAAGTTTAGATATACTTTACGACACTTAAATTATTGATAATTTATTTTTTCAATTTCAAGTTCTATGTTTTTTGTTGTATATTGAATGATACTTGGTACAATATTTTTAAAACAAAGAAGTATTTTTGCCACATGAACAGAAGGGATGTCAACGGTTCAGAAAAAGACACCCAATCTACCTTACATACATTACTTAGTATTATTTCCCAGTCGTTGGAATAATGTCGCACATACACTTTATTAGGTGTGTTTTCTCTTGAAGATCGAATCTTATATAGAAAACGGAAATCTTCAAGTAAATGTATTAAAAACAACCTGACCTTGAATTCTTTAAAAAAAAATCATTATGGTTGTGAACGTTTTACTTGACGACGCAAAAGTGCAATTACTTGTCATATAACATTTACATATTCATCTAAACTTCGATATTTATGACCGAATGTAACATGTTACGTAATCAATGATTTGATATTTTCACCTTTAAAGACTAGACATTTCGATGTTTAAAAACCTGAAAATTTGCATTCTGGGACAATTTTTTGCAATATATACAAACATCAAACATATGAAAATTGAAAACTGCGTTATGCTCCTCAACCATGTCTAATATTTTAACAGTGTCTTCAAACCGGTTTAAGTCAGTCAATAATGAAACTTGACTTACTTGTTTGAAATATCATGAAGAAGAAACCGAAAAATCTATTTATGACGTCATCTTCTGTTGCACCTGTCAATTTAGCATACCACACAGCAATTTGAGTAAGATATGCACACTTAGCCGACCATAATGTGGCTGCGCCTAATCCAACAATAATGGAAGCTGGTATAATGGTTTCCCATACGGCATAAAAGTTAAATGCCATATAGGCAATATAACACAACATCGATAATGCCACAGTCCATTTACATCCAAGGTGTGCGATAACAAAAGATGGAAACAGCATACATGAAACTACAAGGGCGCCATAAACGATAGACAATCCACCTGTTCCAAGTCCTTCCTCTTTGTTTAATGTACTTTGGAGATTTGATAGAGACTGGAATGAAGTAAATAGAAACATAAATCCAATACTGACAACAAGAACATTTTTGAGAATTGTCCTCGTTCCCATTGGGGGTGTTTTAGTGTTTCCAGTAGACGTGTCCATACTGTATGGGGGCGGAGGGTTTATTGGATTACCACCGTTCTGCTTTTCCATTCTTTCCTCCTTAGATTTTTCCTCCGTGTTCAAATCTGAAATGACAAAATCCAAATAAGCAAAATACTTATTTAGCAATAGTAATAATAATAATTTGTTGAAAAAGAATAGATAGTTAATGAAGATTTGAACTCAAGCTCTGAAAGTGTTAAGTCCTACTCTGAAAATATAAAGTCCAGCTCTGAAAATGTAAAGTTCAGACCTGAAAATGTAAATTCAAGTGCTGGAGATATAAAATCCAACGCTAGAGATGTAAACTCCAACGCTGAAGATTCAAACCCCATTTCTGATGATTTAAACTCTAGATGCAAAGATGTAAAACGAATGAATTGCAGGCAGTGTTTCTACTAGTACATAGTAAATGACAAATCCTTGTGGTCTCAAATAGTCCTTAGGGAGCTACCATTTGATTTTTATGGGGGGGGGGGGGGGGGGGGCTAGGATGAAATTTGAAAAAAATAGGCAAGACAGGAGTTTTGAGTAAAAAAAGGCAGGATGAGATTATTTGCAAAAAAAAAAGTCAGGATAAACTAAAAAAAAAAAAGGCAGGACCGAATAGAGTGAAAAATAAAAAGGCAGGACCAAAAAGAGGGAAAAATAAATAGGCAGGACAACATTTTTCATCCTAGCCCCCCATAAAAATCAAATGGTAGCTCCCTTATGGGATTTGAATTCTAAAAAAAAATAACGTTTTTCGCAATTAAAATATATTTATAGGTTTCATATCCGACCATCGAGTGTTTTTCTTAGGGGTTTGCAGTGTTTGACCATACATACTAATTGACATACATATTTTCCCCCGACAGTCCCTATGAATCAATAATTCTTATATGATTTGCATATTACCGAACTTCTTTTTGTAACCAATGTAAACAAGATGGCGACGATAATTACACAATTAATCCGGCTCGACGTTTAAAATATTTATTTTCACTTCGCGTTAATCATTAAATTAAATGATAAACACAAAACATTCATTTGAATGATATTATGATTTTTTGTAGTTTATTTCTTATCAGATAGCAAATTTCATGGAGTGCATACTTTTGCTTTAACAAATAAATATACTCATGCGCCAGGCTAATTCAATGACATAATTATACAATTTACGTGTGAAAGAGGTTATGAGTGTGGAAAAATAAATTCCTTGTCTCCAATTTAAAGAATTAAAGAATTATAAGGATTAAACGCCTTTTTAAAGGAATTTATTGGTGTATAAACTGGACCTTCGGACTTTTATTTGTTTGTGAGTGAATTGGTCGAGTTTATACACCAATAAATTCCTTTAAAAAGGCGTTTAATCCTATAATAATGGTCAGTTGCGAATTAGGTATATTGGATAAGCTTCCCTTCAGACCACTGAATGGTGTTATTTTTGCGGGGTCAGAGTTGAGGATAACGGAGATTTATTTTATACAGATCATTTGTTCAAGGGAACTTCCCCTTTTGGTTCCTGAAAGCCCCTTTTGACCCGTACTGTCCAAATCGAATACATGTTGCACGACTTTACATCATTAGTGCTAAAATTCATAATCACTTTCAACCTGAAGTTTACATCTCTAGAGCTGGACTGTATCTCTTCAGCAAAGTAACGGATGTGATTTTTGACGGTTTTTTTTAATACATCTTGACGGACATTTTTCAAGATGATTCGTTCATATATGTAAAAATGGAAAATATTTCATTTTCGAAATTAATATCATTATTGACTTGTATAAGATCTGGTAAATTCGAATGATTGTGATATGTATTTTTCGCAAAAAAATAACTTATATGTAGTGTTCGTCGTCATTATACTGGCGAGCTTAGAAGTTTTCTTGGAAGTTCAGAAATTTATTTATTCTTCTTGGATGTGATTGTATTGGTAATTATGAAACTCTTTCTTGAACTGTATTTTTCTTGTGGAGCAAATAAAACATTAATTTATGCGAAGATGAAGGAATTTTATTGGAAAATGATAAAATGAAGAGATTATTGTCGCAAAAGATAACTGCCGTCCCTTAAAACAATCCAGACGCACCTTCCTTTTTGGCATTATGGCAGAAAAAAAGCTACATGAATATATTTGATTCAAACATTTTCTACCATTTACACATAGCAATTGATATTCATCATAACTCTGACTGAATGGATGATTTAAGTTTATTTGAAATCAAACTTCTTCTGTCTGGATTATCTTTAGTAAATCAACTGTCAAGATGAAGAACAGGAATAAAAGCCCTGTTCATTGATAATTTTCTATGTTTTCTATGTATTGTCTGCGATTTTGTCCCATGTACATTTACTCCATATCCTTTCATTTTCTATCTTCAGTAAGATATGGAGAGAAATTGCACTCGGAGGTAATATTGCAGAAAAAATTTTACAATAAAACAACATAAACATTAGAGGAGGGTATGAGGGTTGTCATCACGATTTCCAGAAAAAATAAAGTATTCTTTCCCGATTCAAGAAAAAAATAATCAAAAATTCCCAAGTGCCGATAAGTGTTAATCCCGAATGCCAGTCACAATAAAGGCCAAATCCGGCCCGACGTCCCAGTGAAGGTCCTTCCACCCCTCAAATAATAATAAGTTGAAAGGAATCTGAAAAATCTAAAAGACTGAAAGAAATAATTTGAAAAAGACAATATACTGTTAAAAAAGATATAAACGCCATGATGTTTGTTGTCATTATTTAAGCTTAACTGCAGTGTTTTGCCTTTCTATCATTCACAGTCAAATATACTAGTAGGAATTACGTAGAAAATCATTATAATAGATAGCACTGGTACGATCAAATTTTTGTGAAGTTATAACAAGGGTTTTAAAGGAAGAGAAAGTAAATTACGTTCGGAAGTAAACCAGAGGTATCTTCTTGGCAGCACGAGAACGGCTGCGCCAACGTGATTTATAATACTTAAAACATGGGTTAACATGATAAACTAATACAACTTTTAGAGATTTTTTCTATAATCAATATAAATACCCTTTTCACTATAAGACAGTGATATTATGTACTGTGCATTGTCGCAACGTTTAAAAACCATTGTTTCATTCCTTAAAGCCACATGAAAGGGTAGATAACAAAAAAAAAAAGTAAAACACTGGGCCTCAGCAAAGTAGGAAATTTTATTGGTCCCTAGAAATCTTCACCAGAGGAGATAAGGGATTGGCCATTTCGTTGGTCCCGTCGGTAAACCACAAGTTAGTTTTCCAAGTACTATTTGAGAAAAAATGCTCTGTTCCCTATTTTTGGATTGTTTGATAATCACACATGCAGCTAAATTGCAAAAAGAGACTTGCTCAGAACTTGAATGAACAAAATAGTTGTGAAAATTGTCTGTCAAAGTACTCCCTTTACATGTACTTTTCTTGTGAAAATAGTCTGTCAAAGTACACCCTTTACATGTACTTTTCTTTTGAAAATTGTCTATCGAAGTACACCTTTTACATGTACTTTTCTTGTGAAAATTGTCTGTCGAAGTACACCCTTTACATGTACTTTTCTTTTTATACAGTGCAATGTTTGTACTAGTCTCGAGGTTAGACCCGAATTTGAACTATTAACCTTATGCGCTTTAAAAAGTGCAGCATATATTGTGCATTTTGTTGTCAGAGTGTCAGGGTAGCTTACTAACTTGATATTGTAGTTTTCCTAGATGCATTGAAATATCTGTGACTTTAAAACTATTACTGTTTGTAACTTTGCATAGAGTACTACTGCTAGGTAACCTCCGAGATCTTAAATATTTACATTTCAATATTTTATGTATATGTTTGAGGTACATATGTACTTAACATGGAAACTAATAAATAAAAACCGCACGTGAAAAAATGAACAGATGTAGAGATAGAGCAAATATGATTGAAAAAACAACAAAAACAACAAAAACAACACAGTGTAGACAAAAGCCTCTACATTTTAATTTGAACATTTTCTGCACATTAAAATTTTAAAATAACAATTGAGGCTTGGGATTTGGTGTATCAGTGCAGCTTCATATCCTGTTTTTTTTTGTAATTTATACATGAGAAAATTCTGATAATCTGACTATCGATTATTTGTTTGTATTTTATCGTGCCTTTGATAATCAAAACCTAAAAGTTCTTCTTTGCTTTTCAGTCTAACCGAAAGTACAAGTGTAGGTCAGAAGGATAATCTACATTAAGGTCATAGAAACCAGGTATATCCTAAATTGTACATGTATCACCTTTCTGCATGCTAATTTTCAACCACTGTTTAAAGTCTTGTAGTGAAACACCAGCGTTCCGAAGGCAACTACTACTAAAAATAACCCCTTGTTTTCGGGAAATCTTAAATAAATAAACTATGGAGAGCATAAATCCTCAATTTTTAATGCAAACTTATGGACAAGTAAAATTTGACTCACAATCGTCTAAATATATTTTTCTTTCATCAAAAGTTCCATATCTGCAAATTTGTTGGTTAGTTTAAGTAAACAAAGACAACAAAAGCACTATTTTTTGTCAGGGAAGGGCTATACTTTTACATATGTTCTAAATTGGAGTGTGTGAAATGGTGGCCTGACACCTGAAACACAGCGGAAATTCTAGTTACAATTATACCAGAAAAATTATCTTAATTGCGAATTTTGAAGGAGCAATTTAAAATAGTAATTGATAATATTGGGATTTTTTAATACAGATTTAACACATAACAAATGTACACCGACACATATATACAGTATACGTATATATAGTTGATAATACCTTGGGATTCTCTTTTAAATATATCTACAAATTATCTAGAATCAGAACTTTATAAAGCTTCACTTATCTATTGGTGAAGACCTCTAGATACGTTTTTCACCTTTAAATATTGATCCTGGTTAGCTGTCTCATTTTAGAGTATACCGCATTTCCATTTATTTATACAAATGGTATATTAAAGATTTTATAAATGCATAGAAAACAATTCAGTCAAAAGCGAAGAAGAGTCTACTTTTATTCATAAAAATGGTGCATTAAAGAACTCGTAAATGTAAGAAACCAATTATGCCAAAAAGCGGGGAATAATCATGAAAAATACAAAGCATTAAATAAAAAAAAAAAATAAAAAATAAAACACACATTTCAGGACAAAATGCATCACTTACACTTAGTCTTGCAATTTACCACACATTAAACATACGTTCCTCTGTAGAAATGGTATAAATACTAGGACTAAAATGTTTAAACTTTATCAAAAGTAAAGTAAACGTTATCGTTATATCCTGAAGACTTACAATGTAGCAACAAGTAAAGATTGATAAATTTGCAATTCTATTTCCGAAGAAAAAGAACTATTCTTACCGTTAGAGAGTATTAACGTCCAAAAAAAGATTTTAAGACGATGTCTTCTAATGTATACTAAACTTGAAACCACGTGGGATAGATTAAACAGTCTACCTCGCAATTGAATGGTTGTTAGGTTAGGCAAATATAAACAATCTTTCAGAAGATAATACACCAATCTAACACCCAGATTAAGTGCAATATTTCACGTGTGACGCAAACCCTTATGTCAAATGTACAATCCTAATGTAACAATAAGTTCAAAACTAGCGGATATGGTATATTTTGAACTGATGATATAATCTAGATTGTTGCGGACACAACATTTTTTTAACATATAAGACTCGTTCGTAAAGGTGATGGTATCTGAAGCCACGTATCCAAAATTGCGAATCTAATACCCCTGGTGTGATGCAAATATCACATTGAATATTATATTACGAATAGATAGTATACTATATGTCCTATGCCCCTTTCTCTCTAAAACAACAGAGATCATCCCATACTCTTAAATCCCTTTGAGGCTCAAATATCAGAAACCAAGTGTGAAACGTAAATGAATGAATGTAGCCCGAGAAGATAACATGGAATTGCAAACCAAATATCCCCGAAAGATGTTTAATGTCCTTCTTCATTGAGAGCAGTTGAACATATATCGTATCCCTCGCCACCGCTAACCCTTTAAAGAATATGCCCATCCGTTAAATCCCCACAAGGCTCATATATATAGCAGATACCAGATTGGAATACGTAAGTCAATAGATATCGCTCGATAAAGTTGAATTTTCCATCAAAACACTCTTATCACCAAAGGAAAGTAATGTACACCAAGAGGATAGACGATAGTACAGAAACAACGTGAGGGTGAAAAAGAGACACCAACCCAACGTAACAAAATACCGAAAGACATCTAGAGGTCAAGTAATGTTATTGAAGGATATAAAACCATTACATTTTGGGCAATTGAAGGATAGTTTACACACATCTGATATGTTTAAACCTTGCTTGTACAAAACTTACAACCAGTGGTTAAGATTTATCTAGTTGTTAAACTTTGTACAAAACTTAAAACCATAGGTTAAGATTTATATCCAGTGGTTAAGCCTTGTACAAAACTTATAACCAGAGGTTCGGATTCACCCAGTGATTAAACCTTGTACAAAACTTATAACCAGAGGTAAAGTTTCATCAAGTGATTAAACCTTGTACAACAGCTTATAACCAGAGGTTAGGATTTATCTATAGGTTAAATCTTGTACAAAACTTATAACTAGAGGTTAAGATGTATTCAGTGGTTAATGTTTGTACCAAACTTATAACCAGAAGATAAGATTTATCCAGTGGTTAAACCTTGTAAAAAATCTTATAACCAGAGGTTAAGATTTATCTAGGGGTTAAACCGTGTACAAAACTTATAACATGAGGTTAAGGTGTATTCAGTGGTTAATATTTGTACAAAACTTATAACAAGAGGTTAAGATTTATCCAGTGGTTAAACGTTATACAAAACTTATAACCAGAGGATATGATTTATCCAGTGGTTAAACGTTATACAAAATTTATAACCAGAGGATATAATTTATCCAGTGGTTAAACCTTGTACAAAATCTTATAACCAGAGGTTAGGGTTTATCTAGGGGTTACGCCTTGTGCAAAACTAATAACTAAAGGTTAAGATGTATTAAGTGGTTAATATTTGCACAAAACTTATAACAAGAGGTTAAGATGTATCCAGTGGTCAAACCCAGTACAAAACTTATAACTAGAGGTTAAGATATATCCAGGGGTCAAACCTTGTACAAAACTTATAACTAGAGGTTTTAATCTATTTTGTTATATCTCTATCCGTCCGGTTTTTGTATAGATCTGAAAGAACATGCACTAAAACTCAGTACATAAAAACACTTAACCTTAACCCAACGGAATAAGATAAAAGAAAACACAAGTACAAACAAAACAATATAGAAATTTTACCGTATCGAAGAGTGCATGTGTAGTCACTGTAAGCATGCTCAAAGTACTTAACCTGCTCCAGGGTATATATCATCATATCGTCTTTATCTCTTATACCAATGGCAATTATTTACTTAGATAAAGATTTTATACAGCATCGTCATAAAAAGTATAGGGAGATTTGACATTGTGCAATGCTTAGAACATATTGTGCAGTATTTCAATGCAAAAAAAAACAAAAGAAACATTTTTTTTCTTGCTTCAAATTATAAATAAGCAAATCGTTGGTCATCGCCCAAATTACCACACAATAATGGAACAACAGAATTATTATAACCAGTCTGTTAAGCCAAAAAGAAAGATTTGCAGAACTTATCAACTTTATTAATAATATAAACATAAAAAACTGGGTGTGAAGAAAACCTATTATATCCCTGCAGTTGGAAATATACTTCCACAATTATTCTCTACATAACCGTTAATTGCGATAGAATTAAGTACTTGTTTTGACAAATTAAATGATCTACATCCCTGCTGTAAAAGATTTTGATAGTGCAAATATAACGTTATTTGAATATAGAAATGTATAAAAGTAAATAAGATGTCCGAATTAATCTGGCAAAATATTTTTGACCATTTAAACGACTAAATAAAATCTGTTTACTCTGCTAGCTCTTCCCTTCTGATGCTGTCAGAGTTTTTAACAATGAAAATATAACGTTCGTATAGAGTATAGAAATGTAAAAAATATTTAAAGTGTCCGAAATAATTTGGTAAATTATTTTGACCATTTATTCAAACGACAAAATAAGTTTGTTTTCCTCTGCTAGCGCTTCCTTCTGATGATAGTAAAAGTCAAGATGCTAAATTTCCATATTCTTTAACCAGTATTCATTGAATATATATAAAAGTAATGATAACGTTATTCATTAAACTTATGCATACATGTTTATTTACACAGGACGATTTATCTTGTGTACCCAAAGTAGATAATAAACACCCACCAAATTCGTACAAATATTGATTTACCTGTGATAGATAACATCAGAGGGCTTGTAACAAGGAAGTCCATTCCATCCCTGTCAGACTGGTCAAGTGAACAAACATTACCGCTAGGTTGTTGTTTCACTTTTCTTGTTTGTATATCTTCTGCCATTCTAACATAAAAAGCGGATCTTTATTTTGTAGTGATACATGTATGTGTCCGTTGTATTTGAGTAAATGTGTGTGCATGAGCTAGAATATCATTTGGAAATTCATAATAAACCTTCAACGTGACAAAAATATAAATATCGTCCAAAACAATGACAAGGATATGCAGAAGAGGGGTCTGGATAGGTGTTTTTTTTTGTCTGTATTTTTCAATTGTTTATGCCAATTTGCCCTATTCTTTTGTTTTGCCCATTTTACTCTATTCTTCCTATCCAAATGTTCTGTATTTTTCTTATTTTTTAGCATCCCAATATTCATTGTTCTTTTTATTTAAGCATTCCTATTTTAAGTGTTCTTTATTTTTCAAAATCCCAATAGGCTCTATAATTCTTTTTATTTAAGCATCCCAAAATGCTAGAATAGACAATGGAAACGGGGAATGTATCAAAGAGACAACAAGCCGAACAAAGAACAGAAAACAGCCCAAGGCAACCAACGTGTCTTCAACGCAGCTATATTGAAAACCCGGCATCCGGAGGCGAGTTTCAGCTGGCCCCCGAACTTGTTCAGAGAAATGGACACCACACAAAAATCAGAAAAATACAAATGAACCAAAATAAAAAAAATACACACACACACAAGATTATATAAGACTCGAGGTTCCTGACTTGGGACAGGCTCAAAAATGCGGCGGGGTTAAACATGTTTTGTGAGATAAGGACTACTAACAATTACTGACATGCCAGCTCCAGACCTCAATTTAACTGATCGAAAGATTATGTCTTCATCATTTGAAAATCAACTATTGTTCTTTTTATTTACGCATTCCAATATTCTGAATTCTGTATTTCTTAGCACCCATTATTCTCTATTCCGTTTATTTAAGCATCCCAATATTCTTTATTCTTTATTGTTTAGCATCCTAATATTCTCGGTTCTTTACTTTTTAGCATTCCCAATATTCTCTATTCTTTATTTTTATGGCCTCTGTAGAAGAGGGCATCATTGATGTCAATTAGACAGCAACCTTGATTTTTTTCAACAAAATAGATATTTAGAGGTCCCAAAAAGGCACTCAGAGATGACATAATGAACATGATGTCCTATGTAAGGGACATTGAGTTTAAAGAAAAGCATGATCCGTTAAACAATAACGGGACGCATTTTAAGAAACCAAGACTTTGAAGATCGTATATTAACTGGTAAAACTTTTCTATAATAAATTGAAAGGAATCTTTCGGAACAAGCGGTTATTATATTTTGAAATTCAAATGAATGCATGCATAAATATATAATTGTTTAAATAGCTAATAGGAGATGGGGTTAACATCATAGGGACAGAATCCAAACACCACAACGAAACCTAAATGATAACATACTACCTATAAGACAAGTGTGCATACAATTTCTGATTGTCTGGATGTGTTTTTTATGTATTTGCTGACATAAATTCTCTGAAAGTGTTTTTAAGCTTTTCTGGCCTACATTGTCCGAATGTTCTTATAAGTATTTGCTGACCTACATTGTCTAAATGTGTTTATAAGTATTTTCTGACCTACATTGTCTAAATGTGTTTATTTAAGTATTTGCTGACCTACATTGTCTGAATGTGTTTATAAGTATTTGCTGAACTACATTGTCTAAATGTGTTTATAAAATTTGACTATTTAATTAAATGGTCGTTTGGTAAATCTGAATGAAAATATATTTGCTGCAACTCATTTAAAGCCTTCTTCTCTAATGAGAAAGATAAATATGCTAGATATACTTACTGGAGGTGTGATGAGATGATTGAAGCTGTTAATTTTCTCCTTGATAATATTTATGTACGTTTCGGCAGCAAAGTTTATCGACAGGTTGTAGGTATTCCTATGGACACTTATTGCACCCCTTTTAAAGCAGACTTGTTTTTGTACTGTTATGAATCTCAGTTTATGACCAAACTCAGTAAAGACCCGTCTAAATTGCATTTAATTGATAAATTCAACAACACTTACCGTTATCTTGATGATATTTTTTCGTTAAATGATCAAGAATTTTCTCAATATACTGCCGAAATTTACCCAAAGGAACTTACTTTAAATAAATCAAATTTAAACGGTAACAACTGTCCTTTCCTAGATTTGGATATTTCGGTTTTACAAGGGAAACTCCACACTAAAATTTACGACAAAAGAGACGATTTTTCGTTCCCTATTGTTAATTTTCCCTTTTTGGATGGTGATGTTCCTTTGGCACCATCTTACGGTGTTTATATTTCACAACTCGTTCGCTATGCCCATGTTTGTTGTGACGTTTTTTATCTTAACGAACGTAATCTATGTATAACTGGTAAATTATTACGCCAGGGATTTCGTTACCACAAATTACTTAAAATCTTTACTAAATTCTTCCACAGATATAAAGATTTGGTTTTGAAGTTTGGTTGTACCTGTAGAAAACTTATTTCAAACGGGATTGCAAATCCTCATTTTTACGGCAATATTGTTTACCGTGCCCGGAAATTTAGAAATGATCCTGGTAAACTTATCGATCCTTTAAATAAACTTATACTAAAAGGTTACCAATTCAACACTGTAATTAGATCATTAAATATTGTTTTTATCGGTACTGATATTGATTTTGTTATCAGTAAATTAAAAGCAAACTAAATATTATTGTTATATACATATACACATTCATGGATCTACAATCTGTCGATACCTGTATCTTGGCATTGCACAAGGTCATGTTTTTCTATGACTGTTTATGACGTCTTTACACTAAATCCATTGGATTTTGGATGTGTACGGATTGATCATTGAGTCTTAGATGCATGATTTTTTTTATTAGTTGTTAGTGGCTTTGAACTAGCTGTCAGTAACTGCGAGTACTCTTAGATCTGTACTTAGTGTCTTTTTGTTGTTTGGATGTACAAGTACCCGGCCACGTCCACTCGTATTTGTAGTATTTGTATTTTTAACCATCTGATGAGTTAAGCATCTTTCAACTGATTTTTTAGTTCGTTCTTATGTTGTTACACCACTGTCCCAGGTTAGGGGGAGGGTTGGGATCCTGCTAACATGTTTAACCCCGCCACATTCTGTATGTATGTGCCTGTCCCAAGTCAGGAGCCTGTAATTCAGTGGTTGTCGTTTGTTTACGTGTTACATATTTGTTTTTCGTTCATTTTTTGTACATAAATTAGGCCGTTAGTTTTCTCGTTTGAATTGTTTTACATTGTCATTTCGGGTCCTTTTATAGCTGACTGTGCGGTATGGGCTAGCTCATTGTTGAAGGCCGTACGGTGGCCTATAGTTGTTAATTTCTGTGTCATTTGGTCTCTTGTGGAGAGTTGTCTCATTGGCAATCATACCACATCTTCTTTTTTATATAATAAGTATTTGCTGACCTTCATTGTCTGAATGTGTTTATAAGTATTTGCTGACCTACATTGTCTGAATGTGATTATAAGTATTTTCTGACCTACATTGTCTGAATGTGTTTATAAGTATTTGCCGAACTACATTGTCTAAATGTGTTTATAAGTATTTGCTGAACTACATTGTCTAAATGTGTTTATAAGTATTTGCTGACCTATACATTGTCTAAATGTGTTTATAAGTATTTGCTGACCTATACATTGTCTAAATGTGTTTATAAGTATTTGCTGACCTTCATTGTCTAAATGTGTTTATAAGTATTTGCTGACCTATACATTCAATTTGTCTAAATGTGTTTATAAGTATTTGCTGACCTATACATTGTCTAAATGTGTTTATAAGTATTTGCTGACCTATACATTGTCTGAATGTGTTTATAAGTATTTGCTGACCTATACATTGTCTTAATGTGTTTATAAGTATTTGCTGAACTACATTGTCTAAATGTGTTTATAAGTATTTGCTGACCTATACATTGTCTAAATGTGTTTATAAGTATTTGCTGAACTACATTGTCTAAATGTGTTTATAAGTATTTGCTGACCTACATTTTCTAAATGTGTTTATAAGTATTTGCTGACCTATACATTGTCTGAATGTGTTTATAAGTATTTACTGACCTACATTGTCTGAATGTGATTATAAGTATTTGCTGACCTACATTATCTGAATGTGATAATAAATATTTGTTGACCCACAATTTGAAGCCTTCAATAGAATATATTCATTCTTACGAATACAGTTTTTATCTTAAATCAGAATGGAATATATTTATAGTTTTGTGTTGGTTCTATTCAATGAAATTAATTTGCACATGATAAGCAGTTGCACTGTTTCATTTACAAAATAATTTAAACTAACCGTTGACCTATAATTATCTTCATTTATATTTTTTATTTTATTTTGATATTATTTTTTGCAACATTTATGGTAAAAAAAATTATGATGTTTTCTGTTTAATTTCATATACATTTAAGGTGCATAATAGAAATAGATTTTCTGTAGAATACATATATTAATCACAGGGCCCATTATTGATTAGTATTCAATTTGAAAAGGTATTCATAATCTTAAGATAATATTATTGTGGTATTGAAAACCATATTCTAAAATGTATGTCATTTATAAGGTCATGTGTTCCTTCTAATAAGAATGACTACGCATTTACTAGTAACTACTACCTTCCGAATGTCACCAAATATCAATCGTGTGTATTTATTTCCAAATTTCGGTGTTGCTATGCACTCACTGTATTGAATATTATCTGAACTTTAAATGACATTTGATCATGGATTCATTTAATACCATAGGTGATCCACACATAAACAGTTTTTCTCTTATTCTGTATGCATTCAAACTGGTTCTGTTTTTGATACACCACACGTCGATTGAATTATTTATTGCGTGCAATTTCCCGTCATATCTATTCGGAACATTGCACTTGGTGTTTTCCTTTAAATCACTAGAGATTCTACCGATTTGCCCCGTTGATAACAATATTTATCCACTTGAGAATTGCAGACTTTGAAATGCGAGGTTAAAACTTTACTGTGTATGAAACGTTTTAAAATTTAAAAAGGAGAAGATATTATAAAGTCACGTTTTACCCCTTTTAAATTGCGAATCAAAAAACACTATAAATCTTCCAAATAGCACCCTTCAGAAGTCTGTAAGACATTACTGTTAGATATCGGTATTTAAAAAAATTTTGAAGTATGCATTACAATTTTGTATTAGGGCTTCAAAGTTCTTGCATTTTAGTACATAACTGCAAAATCTGCCGCAAAAGTCCCATTTTGAGATCGAACTACTTGTTATTAATGTTTTTATGAGTTTAGATATACGCCAAGGCTTTACACAAAATGATATTTCACTACGAAATGTATTTTACAGTGATGCTAATGTAGGTAAAATATCTTTTTGTCTTAGTCCAGAGCTATAATCTATTTTGTCCAAAAAGTATGGCCATTTCATGTACAACCTGTTTATGACATCATTGGTTCAAAGTGACCTTTGTGCACTAAAGTGTCCAGAAAATACCAACCTGTTATAATCATAAAAATGACAATAACATAAATTTGGAAGACTTGAATAATCTTACTATTTTTTGTAGTGTTAGGAGCCAAACATGGCTTTTAAACATACCTCCTCTTTTAAGTATTTCGTGGATAAAAATCGAAATCAAAGGGGTGCTGTGGTAGAATTTATATTACTTAGAATCGGGTCTAGATCGTTGAAAAAAAATGTATAAAAACGAAATACAAAAATACTCGAATGTAACAACTATTTGAAGATCAGGACTCCCTAAACCATACAAATCTGCATTTTTGATTGCATTTTTCACATGGGTGTCACATGTTGTGCAAGATCTATTAACCCTTTCGGCGCACCTGAGATTGTCCCCGTTTTAGTAGGTGTGTGTTGCTCAATCTATATGTTTTAGTAGGTGTGTGTTGCTCAATCTATATGTTTTTGTTAACCCTTTCGGCGCACCTGAGATTGTCCCCGTTTTAGTAGGTGTGTGTTGCTCAATCTATATGTTTTAGTAGGTGTGTGTTGCTCAATCTATATGTTTTAGTAGGTGTGTGTTGCTCAATCTATATGTTTTTTGTAGACCGTTGTTTGTCTTTTCGTTGATTTTTTTTTGCCATGATTTTGTCTCTTTTCGACTGATGAGTTTGGTATCTACCGCTTTTTTAAAAGATAGAAGACAATCGGGTCTTTAAAAAGTTTACAAATTTGCTTTGGTAGATTACCTTGCGCATACTAACGCATAAGACAATAAAATCTATCTTTACAATTTTAATTATGTACTGGACACATCAATTTCATCTTATATTGTGGTAAAACTTACTTTGGTAATAAATGATTAATGAATAGAAGTAATGTCATGTTGCAGTTGATAAAATATGATTCATCTTGGTCCTAAACTTTGAATGAAAATATATGTCACTCAAAGAAATTAAAGATAATTATTAATATGCAGACAAAAAGAAATGATTTAAGTGTTATGCCAGGACTGCATCACGACACATTAATAAGTCTTTCGAACGATGAAAATGTTCTGTGTAGTATTTAAACCAGAGTCAGATACATGTATAGGAAGGGCTCTCATTTAGTACCCATTATTATATATACCAAAAACTATTTAAAACCAGCACTTTTTTATCTGAAAGGCAGATAATGGCATATACAACAGATATTTTAGTGTGATACCCTTGACTAAGAAATTGCAAGATTTAACACACAGTTTGTAAATATGAATAAAAGGAACTTTAGTGTAAACGTAAGCGAGATAACAACCCTACTGCACAAAAAGACATCAACTTATGCAAATAAGAAGATGTGATATGATTGCCAATGAGACAACTCTCCACCAGAGACCAGATTACATAGCAGTTAGCAACTATAGGTCACCGTACGGCCTTCAACAATTAACCTCATATATAAATAGTCAGCTATAAATGAAATGAAATGAAATGAAAAAGTAAAACAATTCAACGAGAAAACTAACGGCCTGATGTATTTACAAAACAAAATATGATATACAGCAACAAACGACAACCAATGAATTACAGTTTCTTTCTTACATTCTTTAACAATAGGCAAGTTTCTAAATGATATGACAAGCTCTTGTATTAAACAGACTATATCAATATCTTCCATCAACACTACATTCTCTAAATATAAAAAGAAAGAAAAAAACAACCCAACACATTATGCCATGAATATTTATAGCCACTTCGGTGTTTATAACTCTATCCCTCCCATTTTTTCATTCGTTCAGTGGAATTACAAAAAGTATTTACAAGATATCTTAAGGTTATCTTTCGCTATGATATAGTCTCAATGACTTTTACCAAACATCTCCTAGTATCTACATGTCGATGCACAATAACAATCAATACATCTAATCATAAGATTGAAAACAAGTTGAAGAACAACTACTTATCTCTTCTTGTGTAGAATAAATGAAACATTTAAAGTTAAGTGATTATTATGTTATATCCGACATTTACAAAGTTGTAATTACGGATTCATGATTGTATTTGATATTGTATATGATAAAGGTATTCATATAGTAATGCATGTTGTTAATATCGCCAAAAATTATCATTTTAATAGTTATTACTCGGTCATTCTCGATTCGCCTACAAAAAGGTTCCGATTGCGACCAATTTACGTCTGTTGATAATGACTATTATTGTCTGGCGAGTAATGTACCGAACGAACTTCCTTGTTGTACCTCGTACTTTCTCGTATATCACTGATTAATCTATACATGTATGTGTGCTTACATATATCGATTAAGTGTCCAAGTCTATTCCTATGGACAACTTTTATAAATTGTAGAATAATTGTTTTGTTTACATAAATGTTCCTGTTTCTGTAAATGTCCAGTCAACCCTTCCCCTTTGTGTTTTCTATTTTTTTTTCAAAACCTTGAATTTGTACATGTACGTGTAATCTCAATGGAAATAGAACGTGCAGTTTGATAGAAAGGTCATTTTACAACTATTATATTACATTTAATTTAGTAAAACATTTCTAAACATAACGTTATATTTAATCTAAAGAATTTTGATTTTTAAAGCTCGCAAATTTGCTGGTGTTCCTGAATTTCAAACCGGTTTGCCAGACTTTGAGTAATGCAAAGATACATGTAATGAAATCGTTATATTTAACCCTAGTATTTTTGCATTTGTTTTTATAGCTAATTGCGTTCTTTTATTAACATATCTTTAGAATCTACAGTTGTTTGAATAAATGTTTTTTTTTATAAAAAAAAAAATAACTATGCATTAGTTTAGTGCACAGTTATAATTCACAGGATAATTAATTTTGATGATAAAGCGTACACCAAAAAGTTGTGATTGGTTAAAATCGTCATAAAAATGGACAAGTCGTAACGAATGGCGTAACACCATTTCATGGTTGAACGAAAAATGAAATTATCAACAATTCCTAGTAAGTAGACACTAGAACGTGAATTCAAGTGCTATAGTATCGCGTATTGATATGTGTTTGTTAGTTCTACATTGGCTAGAGGTATATGGGAGGGTTGAGATCTCACAAAACATGTTTAACCCCGCCGCATTTGTGCGCCTGTCCCAAGTCAGGAACGTCTGGCTTTTGTTAGTCTTGTATGTTTTTTTTTAATTTTGGTATATTTATATATTTTCTCTGAAACAGTAATTGTATATATTTTTGTTTAGGGGCCAACTAAAGCCCGCATCCGGTTGCGGAATTTTCTCGCTGTGTTGAAGACCCATTTGTGGCCTTGAGCTGTTTTCTGCTCTTTGGTCGAGTTGTTGTCTCTTTGACACATTACCCGTTTCCATTCCCAATTTTATACATGCGCGAATATGAGCAATATACAGAATACTAAGTCAACTTATACCGAGCTGCAAACTCTCTTTGATGAAATGGAAAAGTGTAAATCTTTATCCTAACAGTTAGGACCGCCCTAAACAATTACATTCAGCGAATCTCCCTCAGTGTAGACATGTTTGATAAACCCACTGAGGTCAAATATATGTCATACATGTAAGATGGTCATGACACGCCCTAGTCCTTAAACACGTACCTTCGACAAACAAGCCACTGAATTACAATCTACTTATTTTATGTTGTTGAAATAATGCAATTTTTGGGAGAGATATTGCTATGTCAATCATTTAAATGAACGCAAGACGTACAGTACATCGTACGGTATCTGCACATTGTATGAAAATGGTGTAAATCAATTAGAAAATGTACTACTTTAAAATTAGTCAGAAAACAGATAAAATTGAGAATGGAAACGGGGAATGTGTCAAAGAGACAACCCGACCAAAAAGCAGAAAACAGCCTAAGGCCACCACTGGGGTTTCAACACAGCGAGAAAATCCCGCACCAGAGGCGAGCTGACCCCTAAATAGTAATTGTATAACAGTTCAGCGAAATGGACGTCACACTAAACTCCGAAACATATAAATGATGATGATGATGGATGGCTGCTTAACGTCCAGTGGAAATTAATATGTATATTAAGGACGAGGACATGTTAATGTAATATGAATATTTACACTGCTTTGTACTAGACCGACACGCTGAGCCGGATTTTTAACGTGCTAGTGCACAAGGTAAAAGTCCACAGAAAGACATGTCACCTTACCTGGACACATTATTCTGAATCCGAGCAGACCAGTCCTTGCTCTTACTCCTTATTGTCGCGTGCTTAGTGGAGAAGCAGCAAATACAAATTGTAAAGTCTTTGGTTTGACCCGGTCGGGGTTCGAACCCACGACCTCCCGCACTCGAGGCGAACACGCTACCATGAGACTACCGATGCGGTTTGAAACATATAAATGAACTAATATTTAAAAAAATACATCATACAGGTCCAATTGAAAGGAGCAAAGAATGGCGTCCAGAATTTGAACTAGCACACAGGAATTGAATCAAGTAAAAAGATAAAACTGTTCGGCTAAAGACGCCAAACATGCAAAACCTTAAATACAATTGTTATAAATTTTATGAAGAGCGTTTATTGATATAGAGCATATTTGGAATAAATACAAATAACTTAATTTCAACGTCACAAAGCAGTTAACACACAATTTTCTGACGACCCAATCACAATAAACAAAAACGTACTGGGAAACAATAAAATTATCAGAGTACCCTTTAACTACATGTACTATCTTTTCTAGTGGTCCTTTTATATGTAAACAGAGGTAGACACACTTGAATGAAATGCTTTACAACATAAAAACACTTGTGACAAAGATGGATTATCATTTACAAAAGTTGAAATAGATAACATATCACCTCTTTATTTTTGTACATTAAAACAATAAAGATGTCTGTACACTTTTCTTTGCAGATATCAAAATAAACTTAACGACGATAGCCAGACTGTTTTAGTTTAGATAAAAACTAGTAAAATTCAAATTGTATAAGAAAACAAATCTGTCACTAAAGATAAAAAAGACTTATATTCCGTGTAGCTACGTATAGTCTATTTTGAACACATGCATTTTACATGCGGTAGATGGGTTATTTTAAATTTTTAGATTCTAGATACGATTTTTAATCTACAGAATTATGATACACCTTATATCAGCATTCTTCCCGTCAAGAGCAAACTTTCAGAATCAGAGAGAATTCATGTCCTTAATAAAGTCTGATTTCTTGACCGATGGAGAATATATTTTAGAAATTACGCGGTTTAAAGAATCTGGCCTAATACATTTGATACCATATGGTATTAAAGTAAAAACAGCCATGACATATAGATTCATTTCCCGATGTTCCAGCTCTGCAGCAGACATAGTTCCACGTTTATTTTCAATTACAAACACGTTTTGCAGGATCTCAACATTGACGACTTCAAGTCTAAACCTACTGATTGCACCTGTGCTAGTTCCCAATTCACATATAATCCGGCTGGCCACGTTATTACCGGAGACCTCAACATTGTCAATAACACTTCCCTGCGTAATTTGTTATCCAAAGGTTGAAATATCGTTAGCCTAAATCCATCAATTGGAAATACAACTTCAAAATACTGATGGATTCAGTCGAGGATTATGCCAGGCAATGGGCTAAACGCGAGAAAAAAAAAACGTAGATACTCTTTCCGAATGGATTAAGGCTGTGAGATCGTTGATACAAATCCGAATTAAGAAACTAAATGGGTCTATCAATACCCACGCTACGTCAATTTTTTAAGACCCAAATGTTGCAAAACACTTGTCCTACCTCCATGACAAATATGTTGTTGTCCCCGCAGATAAAGCCCCAAACAACATCGTTTTTGTGTGTAAATATCATTACATAAACTGCTTGATAAATGAATAAGGTAACTCAACATATACCCTCACGACACTTACCAAAGAGGAAAGCCTGGATAATCATAGGTCTGTTCTATGTTCCTTTGGAATTTCAACCAAAGATGAAGAACTGGATCTTCCATCACTGTATTGGATACCTAAACTACATAAGTGTCCTTACAAACAACGGTATATTGCTGGGTCTTCCAAGTGCTCCACGAAATCTCTTTCGAAATTATTAACATCTATTTTATCAGCGATCAAAGCCGGGCTCCAAAGTTATTGTGAAACTGCCTATTCTAGAGGTGGCGTGAATCAGATGTGGATACTAAAAAAATCCAAAGATCTTTTAGAATACATACAATCTAAGACTCTCTCATCTTGCAATAGTATTAAAACATTTGACTTTTCTACACTTTACACAAGTATTCCCCATTCCAAACTAAAAGACAAATTGAAAGAGTTGGTATTACTTTGTTTCATTAAAAAGAATGGCGAACGTAGATACAAGTATCTTGTCTTGGGGAGGGATAAATCCTACTTTGTAAAGAATCACTCTGATTCAAACAAAAAATTCTCTGAAACTGACATTATCAAGATGCTTGATTTCTTGATTGACAGCATATTTGTTACGTTTGGAGGACGTGTTTTTCCCACAGACTGTTGGAACTCCAATGGGAACCAATTGTGCCCCTCTTCTTGCCGACTTGTTTCTTTATTATTATGAGGCTGACTTCATACAGGAACTTCTTAGGAAGAAAGATAACAAGTTAGCAATATCCTTTAACTTTACGTTCTGCTATATAGATGATGTTCTCTCACTAAATAATACAAAATGTGGTGACTATGTTGAACGAATCTATCCCATCGAACTAGAGATAAAGGATACTACAGATACAGTTAAGTCTGCCTCATATCTTGACTTACATCTAGAAATTGACAATGAGGGTCGGTTGAAAACAAAACTTTACGACAAAAGAGATGATTTCAGCTTCCCAATTGTGAACTTTCCATTTCTATGTAGCAACATTCCAGCAGCGCCTGCATACGGAGTATATTTCTCCCAATTGATACGATATTCCAGGGCTTGTATTTACTATCATGATTTCCTTGATAGAGTATTGCTGCTTACAAGGAAGCTATTGAACCAAGAGTTCCAAATGGTGAAGTTGAAGTCATCCCTTCGTAAATTTTACGGACGTAATCACGAGTTGGTGGACCGTTATGGAACAACCGTTTCACAGATGATATCGGATATGTTCCTTATGTCGTAATTACAATACCCTTCCCTTTTCACGAATGAGACCTACCGAATTAGACTATTTACAGGATTTGTAATAACATAAGCAACATGACGGGTGCCACATGTGGAGCAGGATCTGCTTACCCTTCCGGAGCACCTGAGATCACCCCCAGTTTTTGGTAGGGTTCGTTTTGCTTAGTCCTTAGTTTTCTATGCTGTGTCATCTGTACTATTATTTGTCCGTTTGTCTTTTTATTTTTGGCCATGGCGTTGTCAGTTTGTTTTCGATCTATGAGTTTGACTGTCCCTCTGGTATCTTTCGTCCCTCTTTTATTCAAAGTCGTGCAATTTGCAATTTGTCATACTTATATAGTAAATAAACTCATCATTACCAGGATTACAATTATGTACGCCTTCAATAAAATCATCAGTGATGCTCTAATAAAAGAAGTTGAAAAGGCCAAATAAAGTATGCATTTGCTAATAAAAAAGGTAATGTCTACTTACCTCTAGCTCCCAATCACCTCTGTACGAGTTGGATGACAACAAATAATGCGTTTATCATTATTCTTATTGGTTTATTAAAAATAATGGACATCAGTACAATCTGCATCAAACGTCAACAATGAATTCAAAGTCAGAATTAGTAAGAAACAATCATACAAATATTAACAATACAGCATGATAATAATGGTTAAGGTATGTCAACTTTGTGAAGACAAAATACAGAATATGAGTGGTGAGTTTAAGGAGTTATTAGGACTATTATGTAAGTCTATAGCGGTGTTATTGTAATGCTATATGCTACAATTATACATGATATATATATCGAGTAAAAACATGACTGAGATAAAAGCGTTCAAAAGTCACAATGCGACCTTCAATAATGAGAAAAAATCATAACGTATACTAGTAGTCAGCTGTAAAAGACACAGACATTAAAAATATGAAACCATTTAAACGAGAAAACTAACGGCTTGATTTATAAAGCAATTTACGAAAAACACGTATGACAAAAACGAACCAACGACAACCACTAAATTACAGGCTCCTGACTTAGGACATGAACACAAAGAATGTAGAGGGGTTTAACATGTTTTTTTGGGCGCTCAACCGTCCTCTAACATGGGACAGTGATGTTACAGCACAACATAAGAAGAAAATAAAAAATCAGTTGCAAATGGCTTAAGTCAATAAATCGATACAAAGCAAAAAACAATAGACACAAATCAATGATATAAGAGTAATCACATATTACTGAAAGTTTGTCAAAAGCCAATTACAGCCAAAGAATAAATCATGTTTTCATATACTAAATATCAACCAGTATACATCCAACAGATTTAGTGTAAAAACTCTAAAACAGTCTGAACCGTATGAATTCTTTTAAGCAAATCATTGCACTATTATTACAAAATTTACTATAGAAAAGTATAAGTGACCAAGCATTAGCTATATATAGGTTATGGAATGTTTCCTGATTTTTTTAATATCATTATGAGAGAGACATGATTTGTGGGAAAAAGGAGAAAAGAAACGGTAGAGGTTTTCTAAATAATGAAACGTATGTACTTCAATTCATTACAACCGATCATAATTTTCTCTTAATAGGAAAAATATTACCAAAATATACATCACATGAATTAGAATTTAAGTTATTGAATTCCTTTTCTACATTACTGAAGTTGAGTAATTTCAGTAGAAATCTATTTCCGATCATTAGGAATACAAGATGGTCGACATGATTTTACACCTGGACTACCTTGATATGTCATAGTTTACAATATTTTATCATATTATGCTAACGGTTATGTACTAAAATCAGATTCAGGATATATGCAAGTTCCCTGGAATCTAGGTTCAATTCAAGTCAAATCCCTTCTGCTTGTTTCTTCTATCATAAACTTCCACTACTACATATAACATCATCCCGACACTCAAAAATCCAAGACATATGTATAGCTTAACATATGTTATTAGGAAGTTACTCCAGGCAAAAGCAATGATAAAACCGACGGACTCCCATAAACGATAATTAGCAAAGGCTGCCTCGGTGTTGTCTGTGAATAAGTAACCATACAGTGCTGAAAAAATAGGAAATATATAAATTAAAAAAAGATTCAAAGAAAGATCTTTATGAAAGTAATTAACAGTAATATGAACAAGAATTAATATCGTACATGGCACTGCATACCCTTCCGAAGCATCTGAGACCCCCTTTGTGTGGGTTTATGATACTTTTTTTGTTTTCTGTGTAATGTTTGTAGACTGTTGGTCTTTTCTTCAGTTTATTTTTGGTCATGGTGTTTTCTGTTTTTCTTCGATTTATAGTTTTTTTTTATTGTTCCCAAAGTATCTTCTGTGTATTTTTTCCATAGTTCATAAACTTTGTGTTTACAGACACTTGAGTTTGAATTTCTCTTACTATGCAAATAAGCAAAGTACCCCAAGTTTTGCCATATGATTAAAAGAGACCTCTGGCGGATATCGGATGTTTCTTTTAGACGTATTGTACTTTCTCTTTTCACGCTTTTGATATCGATAGTCTGCCTCTGAAAGTGACATTCAAATATGTGTTGACGTATATGACCATTCTTCTTTGTTGTATATTCTTGCTGCGCCGCTTGAAATAACATTGAAATTTATCATCTGATTAGATATATTATTACCTTGAATTACAATAGGGTATCGCATGGTCAAATATTAGAAAGGATAAATGAGAGTGGTTGTACATTTTTTTACAAGTTCACGCGAGGTGAAAGTAAACCATTATTTTTGTTCTCTGACGATGTAGTGAGCTCCGTTTCATGTGACTAAACAGGAACTCTTTCAAAAATTAAATTGTTTTATAACATTACTGATAGATAAATAGAACAATGCTTTCCTTTGCACGGTAAATAGGACATGTATAATATTGACATTTAAAGGTGATATGAATTTTCATGACCTCAGTTTGTATCATACTAACAGTATGAGTCGGATTTTTCATCTGCTAACTCACAATGTAACACTCTGCAAAAAGACATTTCATCCTAATTCGATACACTATTCCGACTTTGAGCCGACCTGTCTTAGTCATACTTAAGGGTAGGTTCACTCTGCCGATCAGATCAACTCGATGATCCCGATTGCCCAAATTTCTACGACCAACCGTAACCAAGTCCTTGATCGGGCCTGTTTACGACTTCTATCCGACCGTACACGACTCATACTCGACCATTTACGATTCCTTAACGACTCCTTCGCGACTTCATCCAGACCACGCATTGAATATCTATTCGATTAACCCGACCAATTCACGATCTCTACACGCTCTTTACTGACTAGCTAGACTTAATCAACTATATACTCGATCTCAACCAGATTTGATCGTAAAGGGGTCGTTGGGTCAATTTCAGTATACAATTAAAACGTCTGACTTTTATTTGTTAACATTCAGTAGATCACAGAAGCTCTGAGTATAATCATACATATAAAAATATCTTCATGGAGATAGGGCAGTTGCAAAAATGGGCAAGGTGGTTAGAGCTCCAGAAGGACAGGTTCATAGCTGTGGGCTTGAAAAGGAGCGTAGAAAACGGACAAGAAGGCGTAGACAGCAACGGCGCCGATAAATATGGGCGAGGCAGTGGCTGACAACTGTATGTGCAGTATTAGAGACTGTTGCAGTCTAATAGTTGTAAAAACTTCCTAAGAGTAGACGCTGATATGTTTGGGGAACTTTTAAACCAAATATTACACAGACTTGAAAAACAGAACACCACTTTTAGGAAAGTTGACATGTTTATACATTGACAATTTCATCCGAATGAAAGCAAGGTGAGATAATAATATCATTGAAGGAATGATATTTAGACATTTTTCAACTTTTTTTTATATATTTGAGAAAAGCCTTCAAGCCTTGACTGAAACTGGCTGTCACCCTTCGCCATCTCGCAACTGGCGCTTCTTATGCAGAGCTCATGTTTTCATTCCGAATGGCTAAAACATCATTTGCTTGTTTGTTTCGGAAGTTTTGTAAGCTGTAGTACATGAGCCGGAAGAGGTGATGCCAGCCGTCGTCATCCTTGAACACTTGAACGGTGACAACAGATTGCCGATGACTTTTGGAACTTTCCTCATGCATGTGGAGCACTGGTTGGCAAGCAAGTAAGGATAAAGTGCTCAAAGGACTCACTCTAGTACACTGTACTGTCTGCAACTACAAAGAATTTTTCTTAATCATACTACTGGCCCTCGTCGACACAGACTACAAGTTCATAATGGTCAGTGTTCGTGCAAATGAAAGTGCATCTGACACTCACCTCCTCAACCACATTGAACTAAGGACTTTGATTGATGAAAAAAACCTCTGTATGACGTCACCTGACCCACTACCCGGCAATGACAAGAACACCCCATCCTTCATGTATGGAGATGATGCATTCCCAATGAGAATCTGGATGATGAAGCCATATTGCAGACGTAACCTAACCGACGAAGAGCGCATACGGTATTCAATAACAGATTAGTCTTTAATAACAAAAATTATAAACTACCTTTAAAAAAATTCAGTTACTAGTAATTATAATATATCATAAGCCTAACGTATATCTTTTGATGTTTGAGGGTATCAATTTTTCATTTTTTTCAAAACAATTTATCATCATGGTATTCGCTTTTTGGTCTCTACCAGTACTGACGAAATGCAAAAGAGAAGGAATTCTATAGGTTTAATATAAAAACAGAATTTCAATTGTTTTATTGTTATCAATTTGCGAAAAATAACATCAATGTTATCAATAACTTGTGATAATAGTCTTGCATTTGTACTAATTTTGTATAATTACACATTGTATATTTTTACTATGAAGATTTTCCAAGGCGAATGGTGGAAAACGCATTTGGTATTGTTGCCATGCGGTTTCAATGCCTGCTGGGCTGCTTGAATCAGTCTCCAGAGTCCATTGATTCTATCATTCTTGCATGTATTACACTGCATAATCTTCACTGGATTCGGAATCTTTCTATCGTACGACAGGCCATCGACCATGAGAATGAGCACAATCAACTACAACCTGGTGAATGGCGTCAGGGAAGGCAGATGGCAGATGGTGATCATACCCATGGAAGGAATGCTGTGACATCCGCTTGAGTCCGTCAAATACACTATCTTAAGCACTATTTCAATTAACCAGCAGGTTCAGTTAAATGGCAAGAGAGTATGATTTAGTTTCACCGTCAAACTGCCGATGCAGTTATTTAATTATGAAATCTTGTTCTCATGTGTTATAGAATTGTCAAGATTGTTTTAAAATAAAAGTAATTATGCTTTGTTTTGTTTAAAGTTAAAACTTTAGCTTTGGTATATGATTTGCCTTTTTTTGCGTTTTAAAAAAATGTAGTTTCTTGATAGCACGTTTCTAAGGAGATCCTTAAAGTTAAGGAAATCCTTGAAATAATAAAAAAAAAATAATAATAATCATAATAATTAGAACCGTTTGTATTTTCTTATTTATAAAATTTACTCTTTTCTTGAAAATGACACCACCAAATGAGATTTTGTCACCGGATTGGTACCTATGTTAGGCAATACGACCGGTATTGGTCGAGTAGGTCCGGGATCAAAAATAATAGTAGTCGCAGTGATCGGGAAGCGATCGGATATTAATCAAGCAAAGATCGAGATGATCGAGTAATGATCGAAAAAATATTTGTATTCCGACCAAACTCGATCTCATCACGATCTTGTCCCGATCAACTCGACCGTTACTCGACGAATTCCCAATCTCTTCTAGAGCGATTGGCTTCTTGATCCTATACACGATTTTTTTTGACATGTCAAAAATTGTCTGGTAGAAAGTCAGAGCGATGACGAGCAATGTAGACCACCCCGAACATTCTTGTCGAACGAGTCAGACCAGTCTCCAGATCGCTTAATCTGTCTTGATTGGGCTTGATCGAGTCGATCTGCTCGGCAGTTTGAACTTAATTTTACGCGTGGATACCAAATGTAAAGTTTTTTTTAACTCGGTGGCTGATCGAACCCATAACCACCCGTACTCGAGTACTCTTCCTCATTGTCTTCAAGGTGATTTTTATTTGATCTCTTGATAGATATATGTAAACAATTTCAGAAAAGGTATCACTCCAAGGAATTCTACTCTTGGCCAAATTTGGGGAAATATTTGACATCTTTACCCCCTTTTTACAATATTTTATAACAAAAACAGTAAGCTTAATTTGTAAGAAAGCAGTAAAAACTCCGATAACATATCAGCGTCCACTCTGAGGAAGTTTATACAACCATTGGGGTTCTTTCTCTCTGTTGAGCTCCTGCAACAGTCTCTCATACTGCCCATACAGTGGTCGCCGTGTCAGCCACTGTCTCATCTAGATTTCTTGGCGCCCGTTGCTGTCTACGCCTTTTTGTTCGTCTTCTACGCTCTCTTTTATGTTCAAGCTCCGTCACAGCTATTAACCTCTCTCTCTGACGCTCTAACCACCTTGCCAACAAATCCAATTTCTTAAATGTTATGTAGATATTTTAAATGTATGATGTTACTCCGACCATTTGTGAACTACTGAGTCTAACCAAATAAATGAAGAATGTGTCCATGGGACACAGATAATGCCCCTGCTTGCATATAACGTTATAAATTCAAGAACGGTAAAAGTGACGCCACCCAAATTTGCACTTGATCTGTGTTTTATGGTAATAAGCATTGTGTATACGTTTCATAACATTTGGCTGAGGCAAAATAAAGTAAGAGAACGGAAACTGATTTTGGGACGCACGTACGTACGAACGAACGGACAAGGGTAACACTGAATGCCCTCTCCGCTGAGGCGGGACATAAAAAATCTAGACGTTTTTTATACTGAAATTGTACATACTCGACTAATTCCCGACTATCCCTACGACCCCTATACAATCAGGTCGATCTGGTCTGGTCGAGATCGGGCTGAGATCGAGTATAGTTGATTAAAGATCGTGTAGAGATAGTGAATTGGTCGGAATGATCGAATATGTATTTAATTAGTGGTCGAGTTGGACTCGTGATGGATCATTAAAGAGTAGTGAATGGTCGAGTTAAAGTCGTGTACAGTCGGATAGCGTTCGGGAAGAAGTCGTAAACAGGCCCGATCAAGAATTTTGTTACGCTTGGTCTGGGAAATTTGGGCAATCGGGATCATCGAGTTGATCTAATCGGCAGTGTGAACCTAGCTTAATAAACTTTCAACAGAATTTTATTTTCGATGTTATTGTCCGAAGACATTTTTGCTGCTGTTAACTCAGTATACCGTTTTTAATACCATTTATTACAATAATAAGGTAACGAATAGTGGTTATAAACTTGAGTCTTGCAGACGAAAGTAGAAATATACATCTGCAGATTTATTTATTTACATACCATTAATTTGTGTCTGTATTACAGCATCACCAATTCCCCATAAACCAGCTACTATATAAAATATGTATGTAGGGTTTGGCTGCGGCTGCCACAAGAGTAAAGCAATCTGTGTACCGCCATGAACAAAGAAAGCTGGAATGATTTATAACACATCGTTATGTTATTAAAGATCACTGTTCAATCGAGCTCTAACATTAGGTCACCCTTAAACAAATCTTTGTTTGATGTTGCCTACCCATGCCTTGTAGGGTTGGGTAGATAGGTGGGGAATTTTTAATGTACAACATAAGTTACATGTTTTAGACAAGAAAACGACGTGAGAGCAGGAAAACATCTGTTAAAAAACAATTTGACCGATTTGTGTCATGAATTTTTTTCGGTTAGGCTGCTTTTTAGGTGGGTAGGTAGGCAACGTTAAACAATCTAAATTTTATTTTTGGCAATAAAGTGGCAGATACCCGACAACTAATTTGTCAAATATGTAATAACTTCTCTCTTACTCGCAACTCAAGGATAATCTAGAAATTAACCTAATCATATGAGGATAGAAACTGTTTGGCAAGAAGCTCAACCTGACGTTGATTTCAAGCTTATGACTTTCTTCTACTATAACAATAATATGTCAATGGAACGAAATTTGAATTCTTTTTTAAAATTCAGCTACTAGACCATGTAGACTACACACATTTTCAAAATCCTATGAATATTTTCTGTTAATTTTCAAAGCATTGGTTTGCTTTAGTTTAACTACTCTTTCAAATGATTCATTTCCATCTTCATGTAGTGTTTGCTCAATAATATACATTTCATTGTAGATACAACTTCGGCAACATTTATTTTTGGTGTTACAATCTCTTCTTGTTCTTGCTTTTATCAGAAATATGTCTTTTGACCGAAACATGAATGAATATACAAATTTTATATATGCCAAAGTCTGTTATCAAATAAAACATATTTAGAATGAACGAATATGTCGTACAGTTTCAATCCGTTTTTGACATCTAAGACGATTTTTTCAACAAATACGTTGAATGATTTGTTTAACCAAATATAAAACAGTATACATATATTATAACTAAACTCGATGTCCGCTAAACAGCAAAATTTCTTAATTTTCGACAGATTTTCTCAAAATACACTGTTATTTGTCTTGATCGTTTTTCTTTTCTTGCCGTGGCATTGTCAGTTTGTTTTCGACTTATAAGTTTGAATATCTCTTTAGTATCTTTCGTCTCTCTTTTAAAGATTTAAATGTAACACTGTCTGTAAATCAAATAGAGAGGAATTTGGTTCCCCCATTTCTCTGCGAAATAGGATGATTTGAAGAACAGCTTTGACCTTGTCATCGAACAACTTGATGAGTTTACCTATTGGCTTACTTTTATAGGTCTTATCATTGGCTATCACCAAAATATGGTCTTACCTTGGTTATAAAAGCTGGATCCCAATTATTGTCACATTAACCTGTTATGTTTGTTTGGGATGCTCACCCAATTCTGTTAATAGTACGGAATTATAAACAACTGTCATACAAGTGGGAGGTTTAGCTAGCTATAAAACCAGGTTTAACCCACCTTTTTTTTCTCGGAAAATGCCTGTACCAAGTCAGGAGTATGGCAGTTGTTTTTCACTTGTTCCGCTGATTGATAGCGTTTGATTTTGTCAGATTGTAAGGACTTACCCTTTTTGAATTTACCTTGGAGTTCGGTATTTTTGTTATACTTTTTTGCAACTATCAATATAAGTTTGGTAATAATTAAAGCTACATATAAACAAGACCAAATCTTACCTAACGCAAAAAATGGTATATGTCCAATATACTCTACTAGTCTACCAAAACTGAACGAGCAAATGGCATCCACCACACCATAACATATCATGACATATCCTACGTTCGAAATACCAATGGTACAGCCTACATAAGACTTTAAAAGACAAGAAATAATGTATACGATAACGAAGAAACGATTATTTGTTTTTTTTAGTTGTCTTTCCTTTTGTTGCTATGTTTAATATCACGTATTTTTGCAATGACATTTTATTATATCAGTTGTATTGGCAGAGGAAAGTAGAGTTTCCAATGTAAACAGTCGATCGTTGTATTTTAACTCTAAACTTTTTAACTTTCCTGTAGACAAAATTGCAGAAAATATCCTTTGCCATTTTTTAAATAGCCAGGATCGATGAAGCTGTCTAAACTGCAAATTTGACTTCATGTACATATAAGGGAAATCAGAATTTGAGTTGTAATCAATCGTGGATTTGAAATTTGCATTTAGTACAAAAGACCTTATCAAAATTAAATTACTTTTGCAAAAGGTACGTTGTTGGTTGACATACTTTTTGTCAGAAGGTTAATACGTTAAGTCTTGAGCTTTATTTAGTAACTGTGACCTTTGATTTAAGAATTGAATGCTTCTTTCTATAAATTTATTTAGGTGTAAAAGCGTTGACCTAAGGACATTTTGTACAAAGCGTGAAAGCGCTTCATATTAAAAATGTGCACACGATCAACGCTTTAAAAACCCTATGAAAAGAAGCATTCTATTCTTTTAATAACATTTTCATGCTACAACCATGCAATTAAGTGTTATACCAAGTGTTTTGTTTATTTTTAATGCATTATTTTACGGATAGCACGTGTAGTCATAGCTGTTGTATTTTATACGGAAATCAGATCTATGACATTGGAGTGCCTTGCAATTATTGTCAGCCAATCAAAATTTCGGATTCCAATTTAACATACATTTAATGTAATTATTGGTAATTGTTTTAAGTTTTGTTATACTTGTACGTGTGTTGTTTTTTTTGGTTTTTTTTATACCAGTATTACAATAATTTATCGTCTTTTTCTGAACCGGTTTTTATTATAATTATTTCTAAATATCTGTCGTGATCAACTGATCAAGAACTATAGTAAGCTAGACGATTGAGATGTAAAGAAAACTACAACCCAGCAACATGTCCACATGCCTGTACCCAATCAGGATTCCCATCAATAGTTATTCGAGAGTAAGACGTATTGAACTTAGTTTTTTATTTAGCCTTTTTAACTTTTTTGATTCGAGCGTCACTGATGAGCATTTTGTAGCGTCTGGCGTACAAATTTTAATCCTTGTATCTATGAGAAATTGTTTATTGACAATAAATAGACACTAAATCTTGTCTTTTGTTTTTCAAGACCGATTGTTGAACATTACCCAACATGCTTTTTTGAAGATTTCTGATTATCTCTGTTAAATTTATTCATGATTTTAATCTCTATTCTAGACACAGAGCGATTTAAAACTTGTTATAATGGGAAGAAGCGTATATTTATTGTAAAATCTCCACCTGTCAAATGAATGCTTGTTCTACACCACTGTTCATTGTCAATAACACTAACAACTTCTTACCTTAGTAAAGTCTCCAGCAATGAATGCTTGCTCTACACCACTGTACATCGTCAAAATCACTAACAACTTTTGAGTTGGGGATTTCCAGAAATGTTTAAAAGTTTCAATCAGCAAATGAAAAGAAAATTTGCCTTTTTCTTTTTTATTTTCGTTATGAACTGGTATGTTTTGAAGAAAGAAAACAATAATGAGAAATCCGATCGTGGCACTAGCCAAATAAATTCCACATACAGTATACACCTGAAAGAGAAAAAATAATCCTGTTGCGTAAATTTTGTTTTATATGATATGGTTAAAGGATTTCCATTGTATCAATTATAATTATTATCAATATGGACATATTTCCTTATTTAAGTGAAAAATGCTTTCAATGTATAAAAGTTCTATCCTTGAAGATAAATACTTTTACTTTGACAGTAATTTAACCATCCAGCTAACACTTTAGGTCCGAGATAATCCATTTTACCTTGTCCGATTTCATTTTACATTTTACATACAAACGTCACGTGATAACGTCAGAAATATATGCAGTGTTGAGATCGGTACAATATCCTCTACATGAAAACATCAACTGTCACCTTACGGCAGGTTTTAATCAGGTGAGGAAGTCAAATTGGAACAGCGTGGTCGTCTATGATTAGATGGAAATGATAACGTTTGCTTGATTCGTCTGTGTAAAAATCAAGGCATGTGCATAGAAAAATGTCACGTAATACGACTTTTGCAATCTCCATATTGAAACAACAATTACCTCGGACCACTACTATTATACCCTTTCCAAAAGGAGGCGTAAACTAGTTAAACGAAACATAGATATATTATTATCTAATTTTACATTTTGTGTTTTAACTTTACCAGAGATATGGGATCTACATGTAGTTAAATTGTGTATTCTTTAACAAAGCCAATGAGGCATGGATTGTAGGTCAAAGTTTCTTCATTTTGTTATGGTATTAACATGCTCGCTAATGTGCTTCAATTTTACAATTAAGAAGATCTTGTATATTATTGTGCTCATATGTAAACTATAACCAAAGTCAGTGAAGCATAGGATGTGAGTCATTGCAACCTAATTTACCTGACTGTTAACTTATATATTTAGGCCACATTGTGTGCAAGTTTACATAATCAAAGTAGGTTGCATAGAAAATAACTGTGAAAGGGTTTTTTCACGACGATGTACATGTTTCAAGAGTTGTCTTAAGTAAAATGTAATCTTATTATTTATAAAAAAAATTGTTCGTGTTGCTCAATCATTAGTTTTTTATGATGTGTTTTATATACTGTTGTTTGTCTTTTCGTCATTTTTCGTTTTTTGTCATGACATTGTCAGTTTGTTTTCGTTTGATGAGTTTGAATATCATTTTGGTATCTTTCGCCTCCCTTTAAACTAACCTCATAAATTTTATAGGACATATGGTCTTTTAAATTCTGAAAATTTCACAGTCACGTAGAAACGAAAACAAAAATAATCACATGAAAAATTATTGAAATCATATATATGTTACATTGCCATCAATTCGATTTACTTACTATTTCTATAATTTATTGTCTGCTAAGAATAAGCACCAGAGACATCGAAAACAATAATCATTACCTTTGTAATATCAGGTCTATCAAGATTAGTATTGTTAACCTCTCTACCTGGGTCATAATTTGCTCCACATTCTGCAAGTTCATCTGCTGTTGCGGTGGAGTTAGACTTTGATTTACTAAATACTTCAGATGATATCAGATTTCCCCAAATTTGACCTGAAACAAAGATGATGGTTAGTCATAGGGGGATCCAGGGGGAAAGGGGGGGGGGCCCACTTTTGTTGGAAAAGTTCTGAATCCGCCACTGTTAGTTAAACTTAATTAACATATGTTGAATTAATCCTGTTTTATTTAATTTGATCATATCTTAATCATGTTTAATTTGATCATATGTTAATCCTGTTTAATTTGATAATTTCTTAATCATGTTTAATTTGATCATAAATTATGTTAATCATATTTAATTTGATCATATGCTAATCGTGTTTAATTTTATCATAATTTCATGTTAATCGTGTTTAATTTGACTATGTTAATCATTTTAATTTGATCATATATTAATCATGTTTGATTTTATATAATTATAATTGGAAGTGTTTACACAACAAACTTGTAATTTCCCACTTCCAAAATCTAAATGAGCTACTGATTTAAGAAAAAAAAATCTTCAATGCGCAACTGAGGTCTTAAGCTAATAAACAATACCGGTGTTTCCGTTAACATTTTGAAAAAAAATTAGGGTAGGTAGGTATGAAAAATAATATTTAAAAAAAACTGTTTTGACTGATTTAAACATGGCAAATAGTCTGACTTTAATAGTGCTTGATAAAAAATGACAAAAACCCTAAAAGTGTCAAGACTCAAAATTTTATTCATAACCTCAGACACATGCAGGACAGTTGTACAAGAGGACACTATAATTACAAACATGAGATAATACATAGCGAGACAGGACAGACAAATCACAAATACATAAACGTGTCAGACAACCAATTCACCAACTTCAATTTATAAAAAAAATAGTGTTTTCGATGTCATTGTCATTGTTTACTTAAACTTACAAACAAATTTGCAGAAATAGAACTTTTGGTGAAAGAGAAAGTATACTTCTAACAATGAGTGTGCAGTGTTTCGATTTTAGCTTAGTTTTAAGAAAATAATTCGTTGACGTTTTTAAGTGTAGATTTATGGTATTTTTTTCGATGGATCCCTTCTTCTAATTATACGATCTTCCCTTGAACTACTCTACAGAATTGTTGATGTCTATTTGCTGGTGGTCCTCTATGACTTTTAAATTGTTTGGTTTCCACGCGTTTTTGTCTACATATTTTGAATTGCACAAGTGCATTCTGTCTGCATAAAAACACATCTAAACTGTATTTATGAAAGAGATTGCTGAAAATAAAATGAGGACTGATCTTCTTTATGTGTCTTTTGTTTTAATATTTTCTTTTTCTATGTTTATTTTTAAAATCATGTATCGTGGGAGGAGGAGGAGTGTCATTGATGTTTGTCTCGAGTCTTATTCTTATTATAATTTACTTACTTGTCTGAAAAACCATAAAAAAGAAACCAAAAAATCTGTTAATGACGTCATCTTCTGTTGCTCCAGTCAATTTCGCATACCAGACAGCTGTTTTTGTTAGATATGTACACTTAGCAGACCACAAAGGTGCAGCACCTAGACCGATGATAATAGATGCTGGGACAATAAGACCCCACACAGCATGGAAATTGGCTGCCATATACAGAATGTAGCAGATCATAGAGGCAGCAATGGTCCATTTACAACCAATATGGTTAATCACAAACGAAGGCACAAACATACATGATATAACAAGAGCTCCATAGATGATGGACAATCCTCCTGTGCCGATCCCTTCGTCCTTGTTAAGAGTACTTTGAAGATTTGTCAACGACTGAAAGGATGTAAAAAGAAAGACAAATCCAATGCTGACGACAAATACATTCCGAAGGATCTGAAATTTTGTCAACGGAATGTCTTCATTTGTTGTCTGTTTGTCTACTTCTTTCTTTGTGTCGGTTCCCATTGTATCCTTACCAATTCTAAAAAAATGAAATTAAAAAAAGTTATTAAATATCGTTTCAATATCACGTTTTTTTTTCTTCAGATAATAGGTACAGCAATATACGATCGATCGGAATTAACGAAACATCAGGTACGTCATCTTGTTATCGAAAATTATATATACGTAAAATGAAACGTTTATACTTCAAGAAATAAAGTAGCCATTCAAAGTATAAATGTATCGGCAATGGACATTTGAGCGATAAAAAATGACGTTTGAGCGCCAAAGTATAGGACATTTGAGCGCCGATATTTTTGGACATTTGAGCGAAAATAAAGATAAGTGTAGGACATTTGAGCGAAAAAAAATTAAGAATGATGAAGGAGTATCTCTTCCGTTCGTTCGTTCATCATTAACCTGTAAAAAATGTTCAAATCTATTTGTCTCAATATTCATCTTCGTTAACGATTCGTGCGTTCTCTCTCTAGATTTTGGAACTGCAGGGTGATATTTAAGTCTCTTTCTATTTATAGCCTTTGAAACGCTGCTAATGTCTTCAGATTTTAGGTTTGCCTCATCCATGTTCTGTAACTCGGTACGGATAATTTTCGAATGACGTTGAGCTATATCATCATCGGCTTTACGTTTTCCTTTTAGCTTTTTGTCCACTTTATATCGGAAACTGTCACAAACAATGCTGTTTTTTCTTTTATTAGTCTCGGTCAAAATTATATCCATTTTAACATGTACATGTATTAGTACTAAGATCTCAAGTGCCAAGGGACATTTTGCACTTTATAAATATAAGAAATTTAGAACAAAGAAAATTTTCATAGCCAATGAATTATAGTAGAATTGATTGGTAAGAAGAGATCAACTCAGGACTAAACTACCATTAACTAGCCCTAACCGTTCGAATTACTCGGGTGTAAAATCAAACAAATTATATTTATATTAAAAAGTCATTTTTTTTTCTTACTTTTTAAAAACATTTTCTTAATTCATATAAAAGTATCACAGGAAATTTCGCTCAGACGTCCTATTTGAAAATCCAGGTAAGGTTAAAATTCTGGCGCTTAAATGTCCTATGATGTCGGCGCTCAAATGACCCTATGTGTATATTTTAGTTGCGCTCAAATGTCCTATGCTCAAATGTATAGAATGGGCGCGTATATATCGTTAAAAAATTCAGTTATTAACCTTTAAATAGCCTTCGTTACCGAGCCAATACGTTGCTTTACAGTTAGGAAATAGAATATGATATTTTTCGATGAAATTCCATATTTAAATTAAAATCTTTCATCATTACAATGTTAAACTACCATTCCTCATACCCAATCTTAATATCGACCACACCTTCTCATTAAACAGTGTTTCTACAGAATTTTTAATCGTATATGCAAATTGATTGTTTTATATTATGGAAAATCTTTTTTTTTGTGAAGATACCACTCGGCTTCCATATACAAATACACCAAAGACGATATCAACAAAATGCTGGATTTTTTAAATGACAACATATCTGTCGATTTTGGTGGATTGATATTTCAGCAAACAGTCGGTATTCCAATGGGAACTAATTGTGCATCCTTACTGACCAACATGTCTTTTTTTTTTAATATTTTCATATGAAACAGTGAATTCTTTTTGACAAAAAAAAAAAAATAAAAACCATTTTGCCAATACTTTAATTTCATCTTCACATATATTGATGATGTCATGTCACTCAATAACCCACATTTCAGAGAGTGTTTACATCTCATAAAGCCAAGTGAACTTGACATTAACGGAATACTACCGGAACCACAAGGTCTGTTTCATATCTTAGACTAAATCTCTCTTTTGAAATTGACACGGAAGAACGACTTCAAACTAAGATCTTTGACAAGCGTGACGATTGATATTTTTCATTGTGCAATCTCCTTTTTACTCGGTTTAAAACTTGTTTCGTAAAATAAATGTTAAATGAAATTATATAGAATTTTTTTTATTAAGACAAAGTTTGACTAGGATGTATTTTATCTCCTAAATTATTTGCTATTCTAATGTCTGATCTTGTCTCAATGATAAAAGAAAAGAATCTCGGTATTAATGTAGCGACAGAAGTTACAAGTCACTCTTCGCAGACGATATTGTTTTACATGGGAAAACCGTCGAAGAATTACAAACCCTGCTGAATGTTGCCAGTGAATTTGTTTCAAAATGGAACCTAAAGTTTAATGCCAAAAAAACGAAAGTTCTAGTAGTAGGAAAAAGACTTAACGCAAATAATAACTGGTTTCTAGGGGATGTTTTAATTGGTGAAGGAAACGAATATAAATACTTGGGAGTTTATTTCTCAAGAACGTTAAAATTTAATCATCATATCGAGAAATACCTAAAGGAAAACTTTGAAAAGAAACATAACTATATTATTCGCGTCTTAGGAGAACACGGTGATTTTAATCGGTTTAATTTTGGCTGTGCTTTGTGGATTTTGGTTATACGTCCATTCATTGCTCATGCTTGTGGCGTATGGTACCCCGCGAAATGCTAGACAGCTGGCAGTACAAAGTCGCAAAAGTTATAATTAACTCTAAAATGAACTTTCCAAAATGCTCTGTTTTATCGCAGTTAGGATGGGAATCTTTAACAAATTATATGGACCTTCAAAGGATCACATATTTAGCTAGATTATATTCTTTACCTGGTACAAGATATTGCAAAATGATGTATAACGAACTTAAATTATCAAAAAATTAATACTTTAATCATATTAACGGCATATTCTAGTCAACGGCATAATCTAGTCCACGGGACTAGACCATTTTATACATGGAAATGTTAATATTAAAACGTTTAATAAGTTTGTTTGTATAGAAGCTTGTAATAAGCCCAAGTCCAAAATCCTTTAAAAGCGAAGCCTCGATTATTACCGTTGATTTTACATTACACAAGCACGACAGTCCTATTTAACAAAAGTAGATGATTTTGTAAGTTTCTGGCTAGAACAAACTGTCTTCCATTGAATGTTGTGTTATTCCGCATGAAATTGAAAGATAGTGATACATGTCAAACATGTTGTATTAAAGAATCTGTTTTGAATGTATTGTTGGAATGCCAGGCATATAATGACATTCGAGAACGTTTCTTTTCTGATTTGCACGATTTCCTTCTTAATTACACCTTATATAAGAATGCCGGATTTTGATTAGTTGTTAGCCAGTGTATTTTTCGCATATTCTAACATTTTTTCCTCATTTCAAACGAATTTGCCTGTTTTTCACCACTGCCGGTGAATTTGCCTCAAATTCCCCTCTCTGCCGTGGTATTTGCCATTTTGGATATTCCTTTTTTACCCTCGCGAGCCAGTTCCCGCCAAAATTATTCGGAACCTTTCTCACTTTATCCCGACAACATGGTTAAGCACTATTGATTGAGTTAAACCGAAAAGTGTCAGAAATATACATATAAAGAGGGGAAAAAAATGTCTATACAAATGAACGATTTAATGATGGTATAACAATGACGTTTACACATATAGATACCATGACGTTACAAAAAGACAGCACAAACGCGTATAAGTACATGTATAATTCCCGCGGTACTACGATTTCCCTTCACATGTACAGACAGTTTCAATCAAAATCTATTCGGTGTAATTAAACAGATATATCATGTTATGGAGGGATATTTGCGAAAAATACCAGTCTTGGGACCAAATTTCCTCGCCTTGGGAAATCTCACCGTCCCTTGACTGGTATTTTTCGCAAATACCCCTCCATAACATGATATATCTGTTCACAATGCAGGAACCGATGTGTTTTTCTCACAGTTGCCTCGCTTTAATAAACTTAAATTAATCATCGCAGACATAGTCTTTTTGTTCGGTGATGATATCGGAAAAAAGGTTGTTGAAATGGGCAAAATATATTTGACCTCAGTCTTTAAAGCTCGCAATGAGTTGTTGCATGTTAATGTCTAAATTAATTTATATGTTAGAAAGTTTGAAAGTATGCCAAATTTAAGTGAATGTGTATTTGAAGAAAAAGTCTAAATATATGTGTAATCTTTTAATAATATTCAAGATATCGCACTGCACTTTTACGGTTTTCTTTATTCATCTTTATACATGTTTATTGTCAAAGGTTAGATTTTAAAAGAAATACTTTTTTACGATTACATTGTATGTTGACATTTTAAATTTTTATAATGATGTGATTTTTACGTACACTGTATATAATGTATAGTTTGTATGACGCAAACACTAAAACCCTCGATATATGGAGTACTAATTTTTGCACCTTTTGTTTGTGGTATACCATCTTTTCCGCAAGTTTATTGTTTTCTGTTTGGTAGTTAATTAATAGTTAAGAACCATTTTGTTACATCTGGTGATCCGTTTATTTGGCAATCGCCAATGACAGTCAGTAGGGTTTAAGAACATCCGTTGTTCGACCTGCTAGTCAAATGCGTTTTGTTAAAATATACTTTTCCACTTTTTTGGTCTTTTGGAAAATGTTGTTTGTGCTGACCCCTCTACCAAGAAATTTGTTTTGCATGCACATGTGTAAAAATTGCGGTTTTTATCCAACGCAATCATAGATTTGAACGTTGTTTTCAATTTAGACTTGTTTACATAAATATATATATATATATACATGCTCTAGTTGCATGAGAAATTATATATAAAAACTGCGTAGATTATGTATTAATCACACTGATTAAAATCAGATGTTTCAGTCTGATTCATTGGGGTGGATTGTGGAGACCAATGACGTATATATTAGATACTAGTGGTAATATAAATCCTTGTCGGTGCGTGTAAAACGTTTTGAATCCTACTTCAGTGATTTTATCTCGAAATTTTAAAGACAGTGAGTGCTTTCAAGAGCTTTAAATCTTTAATTAGATATTGCATAAACAATCTACTAGACCCCCATTTTTTCATCAAAACGGGGAAAGAGAAAAAGTCACTTGTAACATAAGAAAATGATAACACGTATTTTCTTCTGACACATATAATTTGAAAAGACAAAGCCATTGTAAGAAAAACGAAAAGTACGTCTTAAAAATTAAAACATATAATAATGTCATAATACATTATTGCCCTGAACATGCATGAAACATTTGCCACTAGACGTTAAGCAACCAATAATCAGTCATAAGAACATTTAATTAACATAATTATACCAGAGTTAATAAAATGCTTCGCTGAGCGCAGCTGGATACGACCGCAGAGGTCCAACCCTGAACAGTTGGGGCAAAAATGGACACAATATTCGCGCTTGATACAGGTCTGAATTTGGATTGTAATTAAATATTTGACACATAATAGGTTTCTGATACCGAATAACTGTAGTCAAAGAACTTAGAATTGGTTATATGATTTGAATTTATATTCAATGTTTTGCTTTTGTGCAATGCTGTTGCGAAATTGACCCCCCTCCCCCCAAAAAAAATTAACCCCCCATTTTTTTTGCTTTAGAGAAATACACTATGCTGTTGCGTATTGACCCCCCCTCAAAAAAAAGTGTTTTTACCCCCCTTTTTTTGCAAAAAAAATAATATTTGAAGAAATTTTCTTTTTAATTTCTGAAATCTGAAATGAAAAAAAAAATTGCCCCCACACAATTTCTTTTTTACCCCCCCCTCCCCCCTATTTTTTTTCACCTCCCCCCCCCTTTTCCAAAAAAAAAAATTCTTTCCCTCAAGATATTCATAATCTCAATTCAAATTTCCAATGGAGTTTGCAACCATAATTACCAATTTAAATACATCATAAAAGTCTTAAAATAGAACCCCACCCCCAATTTTTTGAACCCCCTTATGATTCATCACCCCCAAACTCAATCCCAGCCTTCCCTTTGTGGTATGGTACCTTGCAGTACAATTTCAGAGAGATCCATACACTTGAACACAAGTTAATGTCTGGAAACTAGAAAAAAGTTTTTTTTGCCCCTTTTTGGCCCCAAATTCCTAAACATTCAGGGCAATTACCCCAAAACTAAAACCCAGCTTTCCCTTTGTGATGTGGAGCCTTGTAGTACAATTTCATAAAGATCCATACACGTACACACAAGTTATTGTCCTGAAACTAGAAAAATGCTTGTTTTTTTGTCCCTTTTTGGCCCCAAATTCCTAAACATATACGGCAATTACCCCAAAACTCAAACCCAGCTTTTCCTTTATAATATGGAGCTTTGTAGAACAATTTCATAAAGATCCATACACGTACACACAAGTTATTGTCCTGAAACTAGAAAAATGCTTGTTTTTGTCCCTTTTTGGCCCCTAATTCCTAAAATTTTGAGGCAAATACCCCCAAAATCAATCCCAGCCTTCCCTTCGTGGTATGGAACCTTGCAGTACAATTTCATCAGAGAGATCCATACACTTGAACACAAGTTATTGTCTGGAAACTAGAAAAATGCTTGTTTTTTTGCCCCTTTTTGGCCCCCTATTCCTAAACGTTTTGGGCAATAACCCCCAAACTCAATTTCCAGCTTTTTCTTTGTGATATGGAACTTTTACATGTAGTACAATTTTAGCCTAACCTTCCTTTTGTGGTATTGAACCTTATGGTAAAATTTCATAGAGATCCATTCACTTAAACTAAAGTTATTGTGCGAAAACCAATGTGTCTTCGGACGATGACGACGACAACGATGACGACGACGCCAACGTCATACCAATAAACGACCGCAAAAATTTTGCGGTTGTATAAAAACCAATCATCTATTCTGAATAAACAAATGCCTATTCAAAGATAAGGTAATCTTATGTATGACGTATTGTTGTAATTGTATGCCGTAGTTTTCTCTGATTGGTTCTTTTGTTTGATTTTTTTAATGACAAATTATACATCATTTTTGTCATTTTGAATTTAAAATAAGTAAATATCCTTAAACTGGTTTAATTAAAGTTAAATTTTGAATCGCAGTCATGTATTTATATATTGACTACTTAACCTTATCATAAGATGTAACAAAATACGATTTAATTTATCTTATATGATAGTACGGTAAAGGTAAAGATTGGACATTTCATATTGTTGTATTTACTAAATTATGCGCTTTAGCGTCTGATTGCTTAATTTTTTACAGATAGAACCCTCTAGCCCCTCCAACATAAAAAAAAATTAAGATTCCCGCCTGCGGTAAGGATGAATTAATCCTAAACATTAAAGCATACAACCGTATTTTACTACATAAAAAACCCTGAATTATATAGCCGATGAAAAAAGTTAAAATGTCATATGATCCTTCAAATTTAACAAAAAAGATGAACATGTTTATAAACTTTTAAAAATGGCAAAGTGTTTATTATAAAACACGTGTACATAATTTTTTTATGAAGAAAATCCTTTATCTTATCCAAATCTTCAGAAATGTACTACTATTGAATTATTGTCTTCCCGTTCTATAATTTACTGACAGCTTTCCAGTATGCAGTAACCTTGACTATGACACCTCTCGTTAGAAATTTGGCAATCGCACAGCACAAGTTGAAGGGATATCTCGTGTTTGAAGAAAAATTAACAAACTAAACGTGAAAGGAAGATATTTTTAACCGATACCGAAAGAAAATAACTAAATACACCAAATCATTTAACAACTGGTATGGCAAATGGGAACGCACGAAAGTAACAAATAAATATCGCTCTATCATCTCACTTATAAAACACGTGCACTATGATTATGTTTTGATTGTTTATCAAGGTCTAAATCGGTAATAAAACCAAAAAGTTAATTAGCAGTGCAAGTTTTCGATTAACAATCACAATTGAAATATTTTTTGTCGATTATGCGTTATGAATTCGTAATAAATGCAAAAATACGTGCATATTATACTTAGTTTAGTATACTGTATATGCATGCATTGGTTCAATAATTTCCTAAATATTACAACTTTTTCACTAAAAACTAGTTTCATATGACTTTAAACATTTAAAGGGGCATTAGCTACGAGATATAACAAAAAAATAAAATAAGATTTGTTTGTTCTATCATTAATGAAAGTGTAATATTGAAATGATAATTCGCTTTTAGCAGCCAGTTTGGTTCAATTTTGTCAAAATAAGCTAAGAAACATCGCTGATGAACTATTCACTTGCATGTGAATAATTCGACCTCATTGAATCCGTATTCATTTGACCTTCAATTTAACCCCTTAGCTAGAGATGGGTTTCGCATGAATTATACGTGTTCAGTTGTTAAAAGGAAAAGAATGTCAACATTAAAGTGAAACAAGGGTAAACCATTTGATTGGCTGATTTGATCCACAAAAACTCATTCTTATACAGGTAAATACGATGATTAACATATATGTTTAACCTATAACATGAAATCAAACAGACCTAGATAAATCCAATTGCACGAGTTCGCTATCTATTTATATCTACATTTATGTTTATATCGGGTTATATGACCGTCGGCAGTCTTCCGGAGTCACATCGATAGTTAATTAGATGGCGTCTAGACTAATATACACACAAAATGATAATACATATTATCGAGCCCATGGATTGTAAATTGTTTATTTTAGACTTTTTATTATTTGGATATACGTTTAAGTATGTTATAAATCAAATATGAGAATTTTAGTCAATTCAATGAACATGAATTTGACAGATAATGCCCCTTTAATAAAAGGTCTTTCATTTGGAATAGCAATATCATATTTTCATCAAGGTATACAGGACAAAGAACTGAGCCTAAAACACGGCACCATGCATGGTTTTTTGATAATATTATGCCAATGAACTCCAAATTACTCATTTCAGTTTACATAAATCACTATTATCCCTGAAATATACCTCTTGTCACTGTAAATGATTTTTTACACAATTTGACTATCAATACGGAGAGATTTAACCGTTTCTATCGAAAAGTGGGTGCAATAACAGGGGCGGATCCAGCCATTTTTAAAAGGGGCGTTCCAACCCAGGATAAAAGGGGAGGGGGTCGGGGGGTTCCAACCATTTGTCCCCATTCAAAAGCATTGATCGTCAAAAAAGTGGGGTTCCAACCCCCCGGACCCCCCGTTGGATCCGCCACTGAATAATAATCGATTATATATTAATTAGTCAAGTACCATGGCCATTTTCGTAAGTACAAAATCAACAAATTTTTACCTGTTGCCTTTTGTTTGTAAAAGAGACAGTCATGTTTGTAGTTTAAACATTGTGGTTGCAATTTAGCTTTTAAGCTGTTCAGTAATAAGCAGTTTAAAGACAAGGACTCTTTGGTAACAGAATCAATCATAAACAAACACAATTTTATGCACGGTTTTCTTTTAGGGACACGCATCGAAATTCAGCAATTTTTTTTAACTGACTTGATACCAATTTTCAATTATCAGGCATAAATATGATCCTCATGCCACTGCCAAGTTCACAGCTGCCTCAAAGAATTTTGAATTTCAGATATGAACTTCAGTTTTACTATTGTAACGGAAAATAAAATAAGTGGCCTTTAACGTTTTTGTTTACTATATTTCAATTGAAACTTTTCATGAACAATAACAAATGTAGACAAACAAAGAAGTGCATTGTGCAAACAATAATGCCTTCTCATCCTTAAAAATCACCTTATATACACATCTCATATATCGTAAATCATAATAACAGTCGATATTTGTCCTAGATAAGGTAGATAAGTATTGTATTACATATAATTTACCCTAACTTCCGGGTCTGAGTTAAAATTCTGTAAATTAAGTTAACTTATTAATTGTACCACCTCATACTTTAATCATTGCGTATATTACTAAATTTCTAATATAAACAGTACTGGTTGTCTAAAGTCATATTTATTTATCATTAAGGGAACGACCATTTGACTTCAAAGGAGGGGGTATGGTTTTTTCCTAAAAAATTATTCTGATCCCCAATTTGATGAAAAAAAATATTGTGGCCAAGCAGATGACAAAAAAAAAATATTCTGAATCCAGATTTGAAAAAAATAATTTGATTGATAGCGTCGAAAAACTAAAAAAAAAAAAAAAAAATTCTGACTCAGATAAAAAACCATAACCCCCCCTTTGAAGTTAAATGGTTGTTCCCTAAGGAAAGCTGGTGTTGATATCAGATCGTTGATTAATTTTAGAAATCAATTCACAAATTTTCTAGATTTTTTATTGTAATATTGTATATTAGACATTCGTTTTCATTTGTACAAGACTGTACGTTATCCCTTTGGTTTTTATGTTGATGGATTGCTGTCACATTGAAGTTAACCCTACGCCTCAATTTTATTTATAACCAAATGCGTTAATTATGTCAGCAAAAAAGAGGGGTAGATCTATAATTCGGACGAATTCAATAAATCTTGAAAGATGATTTCTTAAAATCCAAATGTCATATTTGGTAGCTGAATTTGTATCGCATATCTTTCTTATTGTTATACTAACTCTGACAGAATAACTAAAAAGGTAGCCATTACACATGTATGTCTCTATGGTAAATATGTATATCACAATCCAATATATACAGTGGAATCTATACAATTTATGACTACAGCAGCCATTCGAATGTAATTACCCTTTCCATTCACTCAAATACAAGTTTATAGAAATGAAACTGGGCTGATATGCAAAAAAATACTTAAGTTAAGATTTGTTTCAAACGGACGTGATTTTTCTACACAATCTAATTAAAATATAGAACTCGGATTTCGTTATACTACATACGTATAACGAAATCCGAGTTCTATATTTTAATTAGATTGTTTTCTAAATGGGCTACGATAAATTAGTACTACGATTGGATATCTTAACTTAAGTGGTTTTATGCATATCAGCCCAGACTTGTAACACGACGACAATCCAACACGAGACTACAAGCTCTTGGCTCGGCACATAATAGCCAAATATGTTACAGGGTTAAACAATCAAGTTTATTAACGCTGGATCGTCCCCTTACCTTCACTGTGGTGATACAACATAAACTTGATAAAGTGACAAACTGTAAAAACACTAATTACACTGATTTTACTCTTTGTGTGTTTTTATTATGATAGATTGACTTAAAGTCCAGGAGCAAATATTTGATCCACATCAGAATAACATAGTGATATTTAACATGAGGATCCCAAATTGTACATATTTTGACAGGTTTTTCACATACGTTTATTCATGATCCAGACAAAAGTTTTCATTCTGTGTTTATCTTGTAGATGTATCCTTATTTATTATATAGTTCCACCAATTTAATTTCAAATTCATACTGAATCATAGAAAAATGGGTTTGAACCGACCTCCAAACGATCCATGATTCTGTAATGAGGAGTACCCAAACTGCATCCATGCTTAAATTCACGTTCGTCAAATCGAAAAACTGATGTTTTATTTTATTTCTCCAAATATTTAGAACAATTTTACAATAGTCCATGCTTGAAATAATTTTTTTAAGAAACGGATGCCTGTAACATATTTTGATTGCTCATTCTTTAAAGTTGACTTTTTGTGGACATCGCATGATGACGTTTCCGTAGATTTTACTTTTTTCCAGTGAATACTTCATCCGTTTATATATACTGTGAACGTTTTGTGTATATTTAGATATGTTAAACTACATGAAAGACGTGCATAGAAAATACAAATAGTTAGTCTCTAAGAAAACTTGTAAGATTTCCGCTGCTATTTTTCTAAATGGGTGCAATTTGGGTACTGGGTGCAATTCGGGTACGGTGACGTTAGCTGGTAAAATCAATATTCGCTTCTTAATAATTTTGTTAAAAAGAGATGAAGGGGATACGTCGATAAAAAAAATCAAAATAATACAACAATACCTAATTCAGAAAAGACACAGACATCTGTTGTCTCAGTTAGAGGAAAGTCGTTACAAAAAAGATTTAGCTGCTTAGCTACATATCTTATTCAAATAGCGGCTATTTTGATTATGATGAAGATCAACTAGTGTGAAGCTAGCCGTCCATAACAGCCGGCTTTAATATTCACGAGGCCAACCTTCAATAATATTCATGAGCCATCAATAATATTCATAAGATAACTTCCGTTCGATGAAGTCTTGTAAGAAACTATCGATGATAACATGACGTTTTTTGTTTATATTTGATACTGTTTCAAACAGGCAAGTCAATGGGTGTCTACTTCGAGGTCCGCGTTTACTTAATCAATTTTGAAAAGGAATTAATAGTCTTCTGCAAGGTCTGCGTCTTTTAACAACATTTTAAATGAAAGTAAATAGAAAATGTTAATGCTTCCATAAACAAAGAACCAAGAAACGATCTATCTAAATTCTGTAATTAGTGAAATAATGTAAACTGAAACAACAATAAACAAAGGGATGATTGAATATAGAAATTTAACGATTACTATAAATAAAGAAATTGAACGAAAGACATGAAATGTGCATAATTTTGCATCTTGAAAACGGGACATTCCCCCGGACAAATTAAATAGAACAGTTCTTATAAATATCTGTCTAAAAATATGGTCCCATCTCAAAGTACTTCATATCGTAAATGCGATAGTTTATCTTCCATTTTAAACAGACCAGACACACAAAAAGTTTTACAATTAAAGATAAAAGCAGAAGAAATGAAAACTAACCGTTACTTTATCAATGACCTTTCATTATTCAAAACTACGGAGATCAAATAGAGTCTTAACATAATCAGGTTATTGCCATTCAGAGATTGGCATTGCCTTTAAAATGGCCCTAGACCTGTACGAGTTTGTCAGCAAAGGATAGGGGGAATACCCTGGTATATCACAAAGTCAAAATTAACTATTGCCGGCTGGCCAAACTAAGAGATTCTCCACGTGGGCCATGATACCAGAGGTAGAGGTAGGCATTGCCTTTAAAATGGCATATAGCACTTATGCCATAGACCCGGGCGAGTTTGTCATCAAAGGGTTAAAAGGGAGGGGGGGTATCCCGGTATATCACAATGTCAAAATTGGATATTGCCAACTAGCCAAACTAAGAGATAATCCACGTGGGCCATGATACCAAAGGTAGAAGTAGACATTGCCTGTAAAATAGCCTTAGAACTTATGCACTAGACCCGTACGAGTTTGTCAGCAAGGGATTAAAAGGGAGGGGATACCCCAATATATCATAATGTCAAAATTGGCTATTGTCGGCTGGCCAAACTAAGAGATTTATCCATGTGGGTCATGATACCAAAGCTAGAGGTAGGCATTGCCTTTACAATTGCCTATAGCACTTATGCCCTAGACCCATACGAGTTTGTCAGCAAAGGGTTAAAAGGGAGGGGGGTTCCCCAGTATATCACAATGTCAAAATTGGCTATTGCTGGCTAGCTTAACTAAGAGATTATCCACGGGGCCATGATACCAAAGCTAGAGGTAGGCATTGCCTTTAAAAAGGCCTATAGCACGTATGCCCTAGACCCTTACGAGATTTTCAGCATAGGGTGGGGGAGGGGAGTACCCCGGTATATCACAAAGTCAAAATTAACTATTGCCGGCTGGACAAACTAAGAGATTCTCCACGTGTGCTATGATACCATATTTTATATTGCTATAAATAGTAGAACCATATTGGATATTTACAGCAAAAAGTTATTTTATTGTTACAAAATATTAATTACCCACACCACATCATTGAACGCGGTCTCATCTCATGAATATTATTGAAGGCTAGCCTCATGACTATCAATGCCGTCTTCATGGATGTTAAATGTACCATGCATCGCAAATTAAATTCATATTCAGCTGGACGAGAACATGTAAATGTGATACCAATATGAAATCTGCTTTGTACTAGACAGACACGCTGAGTCAGACTTTTAACGTGCTAGCTCACAAGGTAATAGTCCGCAGGAAGACATGTTCCTACCCGGACACATTTTTCTGACTTCGATCCAACCAGGTTTTGCTCTTACTCCCAAATGCCGCGTGTTTGACGAAGAAGCAGCAAATACTGATTTTAAGATTTTGGTACGGCTTTTGATATATATGACCGTTGGCGAAGTGGATCTACATCGAAAAGTATTATTCAAATTGTACCTTTGTCAAAGGTTGTGTTTCCTTAGTTAAAATATTTCTAATCTGCATCAAACAATCACAAATATAAATAAATGCTAAAGCCAAAGTAATACGCAATCGGAGGGTGGTCGAATTAAAACAAAAAATGTCATTTTGACATCGTTTGAAGACGAATGTTCTTTCATTGGTCCTTCTTCGTTCAAGGACGAATCATTCATAAATTGTAAATTAATGTCAAAAAGGATATGGCAGAAATTTCACACCATTGCAGTATCTGATGTTTTAAAAGATGATCCATTCCAGGGGCACGTCTGTGTATCTCCTACGAGATTAATTGATTTAGCCTTGTAGTTTCAAAGCGGTCATGTGGCTAGCTGGTTTAAGATATTCTCGGAAACCAGCAACAGGATCGACTCTGTGTGAGTAATCACATACGACGCCATTAAATAAAATAAAATGATGTAAACATAATTAGTCGTAAATATGAAATGGCCTTGATGTTTAAACATCTTTTGAATTTCATAGTAAAATATACATATTTAAATAATGTGTGTATTCATCTTCGACAACGTGCTCAATTTGTAATTCAATACTTCAACTGGGAAAAACATAATAGTATATAAATTTGACCGAATAATGTTTACTGTAATTCAAATACAATGTATTTTTAGTTGTATATTTTGTGAAGTTGCATCACCATTTGCACTTGATGATTTGAACTATCATGCTGAAATGAAAGTTCGAATTTTGGGAATAAAGAAAACTTGACTTACCTTTTTGTGTACGTATTAAAATTTATCAAACCGAAAGCTGTAAATCTTTATGTATGTAATAAATTAACTTATGCAAATTAATAGACATTTATTGCACGATGTTTTGTAGTACATGTAATCACCAGCCCTCCTTTAGTAGTACATATACATGTAATTTGTTAACCAACAATATACAATGGACCCTCACTAGGTTTTTTTTCACAATTATTTCTGTCATTTTGGCTAAAGAAACCATCGAATCTATCAAACATTGAAATCACATACTCGAGGATGTAATATTATTAATTTCTTATATAACAGTTATTTTAAATATACATTTTATTTATATATATACATTTCTTAAGGAAAAGACGAATAAACTTACGTATATCTGTAAACAACTGTTATTTGGTTACACCTGATTGCATCTGTGACATTATATTAGGGTCTGGATGGGGTTTACAGAATAGAGAATGATGGCAAAAATAAATAATGAATAGAGAAAAATGTGCAAATAATTTAAAGAAAAGAGAATTGTCGGATGCTAAAGTTTAAAGAATAATTGTGGAAAATAAAAGAATTAGGTAATAAAATACCTCTTGCCTTTGTTAGTCTTGTATGTTTTTTTAAATTTAGTTCATTTATATGTTTCGGAGTTTAGTGTGGCGTCCATTTTCACTGAACTAGTACACATTTTTGTTTAGGGGCCAGCTGAAGCCCGCCTCCAGATGCGGGATTTTCTCGCTGTGTTGAAGATCCATTGGTGGCCTTGGACTGTTTTCTGTTCTTTGGTCGGGTTGTTGTCTCTTTGACACATTCCCGATTTCCATTCTCAATTTTATTATTACATAAATGAATGATGTACAGCTCAAAGAAATCTGATTCAATATATTACAGAAAAAGTCAATAGTAAAATCATATTCATGAAAAATGTACAGAATCATCGTTTTTTTTAAAACAAAGAAAAAATGCCCTTATAAATTAAAGAATACAGAAATTAAGGACCCCCATCTAAACCCTCTTAATATGTTGTAAGTCACATTTTTTTCTTTCACCACTGTATCAATAAAGTCAGAAAAATATGTTTATAATTTTTGTTATCATGAATTATTATGTCACGGCATTTTGATATTGACAATACTTTATGCAGAATTGCCTTCTTATGTGTAAAGTTTTTGCAAAAATATTTTTTTAATTTTCCGGAAAGTTTTCTATGCCGTGACGGTTATTTACCTTCATTTCTTTTTATATCGAAATGGACATTTCTGTCATTATTTTACTTCAAATGTGAGCAGTAAAATAAAACATAATTTCATTTGAAAAAAAAAGATGAATAGATAACACGAATCACAAAAATCTTTAAAGAATCATGACTTTGACCCCCAAAACAACTTGCACGAAAAAGTGAAAACAGGCTTTTAAACGATGCAAAACTTCAGACTATGTCTCATTCATCAGACTTCAGTAAAACAGAGAGCATCGACGAACTGAAATCAGCATTACAATAGTTAAATTTTGAAAAGGAAAAACATTTGAATAGAATGATTAAATACTGAAATACCATTATCACAACCCCCCCCCCCCCCCCCCCCCAAAAAAAAATGACGCTGTTAACAGTGACCGCTATGTCATATTTTGAAAAAAAGGACTTCTGATTTATTTTTATGCTAAATTTGAAGTCGGGATACTTCAAAGCTTTTAGGTAAAAGAAGAGCAATACTCATAAACGGCAACATGAAGTTGGGACATTCGGTATATTTTACTTCAAAAAATCTCTGTTTAAAAACACACGCAAACTTATAATAAGTAGAGCACTTCTTTTATCTTCCGTGATACTTTACACTCAATATAATTACCATATAATGTATATGTAAGATAGGAATAGGCAATAATAAGAATATATAGCCTTCGATTTTTAAGAGTTTTTTTATTTGGATAAGATACAATCTCTTTCAAGTATCTTATATATATGATCCAACTGTTTTGAGAATGTTTCTTGTCTACCTGTTTCCTTATCTTTTCTTCAATGTGCTTTTTTTTTATTTGTCTTAATATAACTTTTAAAATGACAAATTTCACGTCACAGTATCCAAATTGCACCGAGCACCCATTTTACAAAAGCTATAGAAACCTAATTAATTTTCTTAGAGACTACATGTAAATATAGCCACTGTTATAGTCTCTCAGAATGGCTCTCTATTTTATATCTATATTTTACACTAAATGTAATGTTGTATTATATATCATTGAGAAATGAGACTTAAATAAAATATTGAATTGAATTGTAAACAAGTCGTATTTTTATCATTTGTCATTCAGTATGCACTTCTTTCAATATAGCTTGATATACAAAACGGACACTTATAAATAAAAAAAGATTTACATAAAAGTCCCCAGTTAAAAAAGGAAAATTCATGGAAACGTCCACAAAAGTCGTCTTTTAAAAATGAGAAAATAAAATTCGTCACAGGCATCAATTTCTTACAAAATGCACAGCAAACAAGGACTATAATATTGCCATATTTATCTAAAAATGCGGAAATTTAAAACAAAACATCAATAATCACATATGTGTAGTGAAGCAAGTGTGCAATTTAGGTACAGCAACAGTAACTTTTCGTTACAGAATCTTCGATCGTATAAAAGTCATATATAAACTCATTTTTATATAATTCAGTATGTATTCAAAATAAATTTCTGGAACTTTTGTTATTACGGGGGACCTCAATATCGTCCAGGACAGAGAGGTTAAAACATTTTGAAAAAGGACCAAAATATCGTCCTCCATCTAAAATAGATTGGAAACAGTGTCGTCAGGTCACCAAAGATGCTCTTTCCTCGCTTTGTAAAAATTGGTGTAAACGGGAAAAATCTGATAAAAAATCTGTTGATTCTTATTTAAATAAATGTATGAATGTGGTAGATAATAGAATATCACATTTTGAAAATAATTTAGAAGTAAATAATAGAGTACATAATACGCCTATTTCCAGAATAAGAAATAAACTTCAAGAACTTTCAAAGCGGTTTGTGTTTGTACCGGCCGACAAAGCAGCCAACAATGTGGTGGTGGTATGTCGTAAATACTACACGGACGTTTTTAAGAATGAAATTTTAAATTCATCTACATTCAAGTCCATGCGCCCCACAGAGAGTCATATAGATAACAAACATATCATAACCACATCACAGCTTAAGGCTTCTTCTGAACATTTGAAGGTCCTAACTGTGTATTGGTTACCTAAACTACACAAAAAACCAGTAAAATATCGTTTCATCTCGGCCTTTAGTAAGTGTTCTACAACTAATCTTAAGCTTTCAGTGCTTTTAACAAGTTCCTTAACTATACTATCTAAGAGCTTATCATAAACTATTGTAATAAAATATATGAAAATAGTGGAATTAACTATTTTTGGAGTGTAAAAAATTCTTTGGATGTTTTAGATAAATTACGTGCTTTTGATGGTCCTTTTGATTCTGTTGACAGTTTTGACTTTTCTACTCTTTACACTACACTTCCACACAATCTTATCAAGCAAAAACTTGACTATTTAATTAAATGGTCGTTTGGTAAATCTGAATGCAAATATATTTGCTGCAACTCATTTAAAGCCTTCTTCTCTAATGAGAAAGGTAAATATGCTAGATATACTTACTGGAGGTGTGATGAGATGATTGAAGCTATTAATGTTCTCCTTGATAATATTTATGTACGTTTCGGCAGCAAAGTTTATCGACAGGTTGTAGGTATTCCTATGGGCACTAATTGACTTGTTTTTGTACTGTTATGAATCACAGTTTATGACCAAACTCAGTAAAGACCCGTCTAAATGGCATTTAATTGATAAATTCAACAGCACTTACCGTTATCCTGATGATATTTTTTCGTTAAATAATCAAGAATTTTCTCGATATACTGCCGAAATTTACCCAAAAGAACTTACTTTAAATAAATCAAATTTAAACGGTAACAACTGTCCTTTCCTAGATCTAGATATTTCGGTTTACACGGGAAACTCCACACTAAAATTTACGACAAAAGGGACGATTTTTCGTTCCCTATTGTTAATTTTCCCTTTTTGAATGGGGATATTCCTTTGGCACCCTCTTACGGTGTTTATATTTCACAACTCGTTCGATATGCCCGTGTCTGTTACTAAGCCAGGGATTTCGTTACCACAAATTACTTAAAACCTTTACTAAATTTTTCCACAGATATAAAGATTTTGTTTTGAAGTTTGGTTGTACCTGTAGAAAACTTATTTCAAACGGTATTGCACATCCTCATTTTTACGGCAATACTGTTTACCGTGCACGGAAATGTAGAAACGATCCTGGTAAACTTATCGATCCTTTAAATAAAGTTATACCAAAAGTTTACCAATTCAACACTGTAATTAGATCATTAAATACTGTTTTTATTGGTACTAATATTGATTTTGTTATCAGTAAATTAAAAGCAAACTAAATATTATTACTATATATATATAAAAATATTAATTTTCGCGAACCATTTAGGTCACGGAAATTCCATTTTTTGCCATCAGTAAGGAGAGTTGTACAAATAATGTGAATACACAGAACCCCGATCCAATTCATCTTTTGCTAAAAATATTTATCATTTTCTGTTTTATATCTCCTAACATCATTCCATTTTTCTGTAATTTCGATTAAAATATGCCAAAACCTGCAGTAAAAATAGATGTATGCCCCAAATAAACATTCCCCGATTGGTTGAACTACTATGGCGTGTCATTTGGTCTCTTGTGGAGAGTTGTCTCATTGGCAATCATATCACATCTTCTTTTTTATATTTTCTACAAAATAAGCACAAAATGGAAATCTTTGTCTGTTTCTTGAATAAACGAAGGTGTCAACATATGTGCAATTTGGATACCCTCACTGAAAACACTGTTGTGCTACCTTAAATGGAAGAAATACACGACTTGGAAAAAAAGGGTTGTACCCAAACTTGGTTTAAGTCCTGTTAGATATACACTGGATAGTAGAACACTCATCAATTTAATGACAATAATAAAAAAAAAATCGTGACTTATTTACAGTTAAGCGGCTTTTTCTAGATCTCAAATGTCCAACAAAAAGAAAATTATTACCACAAAATTCTGTTGTAAAAATATAAAAATCACCCGCTTTCAGTTAGAGCTTGTCATTTTTAACGATATAAAAGGCATAAATGTGTCAGAAAACTAAAACATTTTACAGTCAGTAAATATAAAATGATAGACGTGAAGATATGTGATGTCTATTTAGGAGTCCAAATCATCAAAATATCCACTTATAAGTAAACAGAAAAGAACAGAAAGAAGTAAACACGCATCCATGAAGTCGTAAAACTTGTTTGCACGGTAGATACAAAATATAATTTATTTACTTCATAAACGGAAGCCCGGTAAAAATAATTTATGAATTGAAAGTAAATACAAATTGTATATATAAAAATAAGATGTGGTATGATTGCCAATAAGACAATTCTCTACAAGAGACCAAAAGACACAGAAAATAAAAACTATAGGTCACCGTACGACCTTCAACAATGAGCAAAACCAATACCGCATAATCAGCTATAAAAGGCCCAGGAATGACAAATATAAAACAATTCAAACGAGAAAACTAACGGCCTAATTTGTGTACAAAATAATGAACGAAAAACAAATAATTTTATGTAACACAGCAACAAATGACAACCACTGAATAACAGGCTCCTGACTTGGGCTAGGCTGACTTTTTTCAGATAGTTCCCTCGATTTCATTGCATGATGTTTAATGGTTGGTTCGAAGTATTTGAAGAAGGTATTAATATAGAAATATGGAGTTGTGGTTTGTTTGCCATTGGGACAACTATCCATCAGATTCCAAATCAATTGGATAAAGCAATTATATACATCATTAAAAGGCTTTCAACTACCACATAGTCAGCTATAAAAAGCCCCGACATTACAAATTATGAAGCTGTTCAAACGGAAAAGAGATTATAACAGAGGGACGAAAGATACCAGAGGGACAGTCAAACTCATAGATCGAAAACAAACTGACAACGCCATGGCCAAAAATAAAAAGACAAACAAACAAATAATAGTACAGATGACACAACATAGAAAACCAAAGACTAAGCAACACGAACCCCACCAAAAACTGGGGGTGATCTCAGGTGCTCCGGAAGGGTAAGCAGATCCTGGTCCACATGTGGCACCCGTCGTGTTGCTTATGTTATTACAAATCCGGTAAATAGTTACGTTACGTTGGCTTCATTGTTTTATTGACAAATTCATAAATGCTGAAGGTATTTTTTAAAGTGTAAATTATGTATCAGAACTTATTATAAAAAAAGCTTTAAAGGATGTAACATTTCAAATTCTCTGCTCAATAAAGTTTGTTTTTTTTTAAAGATAAAATCATTTAATTTGCATCATTTTACAGTAAGACACCGCGCGTATCAAAAGCATATATATAATATATGAGATGTTATTCTGTAAACTACTTATAAACTGTTACACTTTGCATGCTATGGGTGGTAATGACATGCACCATAAATCTAGTAAGTCAATAAGTCAAACTCTGAAAAGACAAATGAAAAAACATATATGCTATAGGCTTCTAAATCAATTAATTCAAATTTATACTTACTTCATTACAACACGTAAGGAACTGTTTGCATTGTAGAAAAAAAATATACATTCAATTTTGAAATTTGTGCACTGATATGATGTTTGAGATTACTCAGATTATATAAGCGATACATGTACAAAAACATGCACAGAAACACTAAGCTAGGCATGAGTCCCATGTGGCGTAAACAGTAAGTACATTAAGAATACACAGTAGCGACAATTAGACATAGTAAACCGTACTGAAGACCGACACAATACAATTTTTCACTATTCATGTTCTTCGTACATTGACGATTCTGGAGTTAATTTTGTTTCTTAAAATCTATTATTTGTGTCGTCTGAAGAAGACGTCAAATGCAGGGAGGTGCTTGATTCCAAATGCATCAAATGTATGCATGAATCACGAAGTCCGATAAGTTTGAAAGGTTTCCCATATTTTTATTTTATTTTTTTTAATGTTAAAGAAACAGGAAACCTTTCGAACATGTCGGACAGCATGATTGGCCGGGTAAACATGTTTGGGTGCGCCCAACCCTCTTCTTACTTAGTTACTGAAAGCTGGATCAAAGTCAAATAACAACTAATAATTTAATTTTGGATGTAACACGTCTTCTGATTGGCTGAAAGTTTTTTGTCTATCAGCTCATAGACATAAATTTGTCATGTGACCGTGACGTCATCAACGTTTTTTTCATGATTTACTCCTTAAAAATAGAATTTAGAATTGAATTATAAGGAATGACTGTAATATTTTTCTGGCTATTTGAAATTACCCTAAAAAAAGTGGTGCACACTTTAAATAACCCGCTACGCTGGTTATTTAGTGTGCACCACATTTTTGATGTTATTTCTACATACTAGACAGAAAAAATATTACGGTCATTCCTTAAGTAAAAAAAATCATAATTCTATAACTAAAATATCAATCAGCACTCATCCAGTATCCAATGAATATAGTGTGAAGACGTCATAAACAGTCAGACTAAAAAGATGACATTGCTCAATGCCAAATTAAAGTTATCGACAGGATGAAGGACCGTGAATGTTCATATGTGTATATCAATAAAATTCATTTGGGTTTTAATTTATAGAAAACAAAATCATTATTTACACAGTTAAAAAATCAAATTCAAAGATCTAACTACAGCGTGTATTTGGTAACCTCTAAGAATAACTTTATTCAAAGGATCGATAGGTTTACCCTGTTCGTATCTAATTTTACAGGATCGATAAACAACATCACCGTAAATGTTAGGATGTACTATCCCGTTTGTAATAAGTTTTATACAGGTACAGTTTTATACAGGAATAGCCAAACTTAAAAAAGAGGAATTTATGAATGAATTCAGTAAGGATTGAAGTGACTTGTGGTAACGAAAGCCAACAATTTGCCAGTTACACATTGATTTCGTTCATTGAAATCCGAAACGTCACTACAGACATGGGCATAGCGAACGAGTTGGGATATATAAACCCCGTACGATGGAGCCAAAGGAATATACTTGTCCAAAAAAGGAAAATTAACAATAGAAACGAAAAATCGTCCCTTTTGTCACGTAAATTTTTGTTTAGAGTTTCCCGTGTCAAATTGAAATAATTCAATATAGGAAAGGAGGTTATTGCTGTTTATATTTGATTAATTTGAAGTAAATTACTCTGAATAAATTTCGGAAGTGTATTTAAAGAATTCTTTATTAACGGTGAGTGTTGTTGCATTTATCAGTTAAATGGAATTTAGGCGGATCTTTACTGAGTTTAAGTTTGTTTGTAAAGAAACTTGGTGAGCCTCCCTTATCCTTTTGTTTGAAAGGTCGTACAAATGAATGTGATAGTATTCAATAATGGTGCGTTCATCATAAGGTGATTGTTTAAATATTATACGGAGATGACACTAATCAGTAAAGCTAATTAAACTATTGGATAAAAGGTATCGACTGTGTTTGAGTTCGCCAAAATAAATACTTTTACTGATCTATCTATCTGTATTTGTTTAACGCATGCTCTTGAATTATTTGGTTGTTGCATTGTCCTCTTAAGCTTGCTATCAAATTACTAATATTGTTCATGTTATATTCAATTCATATAGTTTCAGTTCAAGCATTGATCCTTTTATGTAAAGAAATGACCAATATTTAGCTTTAAGATCAAAAGACTGTAGGGATTTTAAATAACATTTTTTTTTCAAATTGACATAGGATATTTCAAACTTAAAATCTTATATTATAAAAAGTGTAGATATGATTCTGATTGGTAAGGAGACATATTTACTTAAAACAGAAGGCAGGAAATCCTTTAACAGATGTTTGCATTGTTGTTATTGAATAAATTCAGGGTATACTATTAAAGATAACCGAGGTATAGTAAAATGTATATGAAATCAATATAGTGGAACAATAGATTTTTTTCAAAGCAGGTACAAATGTACCTAGGTTGTAAATTCAGAGGCAAGATATTTTACTGTGCACTCTATATTCATTTCAAGTTGAAAATGATATCCATAATAATGTTTTGTTTGAATATATTGAGTAGAGATAAGCGATTCCTAAATTAGAAAAACATTTTTTATACAAATAAGGAGATCTCATCATGGATATTTTCCAGACTCAGATCCAGGATTTGATGTCAGGGGGAGTTGGCACTTCTGAAAATTAGGAAATTAGAGGACCTTATTTTGACACAAAATTGGCTGTATTTTTTCCTTAATTTAACTATTCCAGGAGGGCGGGGCACCGGGTTCACCCCGTCTGAATCTACACCACATGTTTTCAATAAAATTGAGAATGGAAATGCATTTTGGAGTATTATCTTATGCTAACCAATACAAAAAATAACACATTTGTCAATTTTCACTTTGGTACAAAAATGTAAAGCCCATGCAAATAGAGAAGCAATACAACAACACAGGTTCCAGTAAAAACTATGTTAGAGATCGTCATACGGTTTTCACCGAAAATCAAGGTTATATTTCTAATGGTATATATCGACTAGAAGAGGGGGAAAACGGAGAATGAAATACACGTTTTAGTAAATCATTTATGTGCCCTTCAAACTTTATAAGTCAAACATTCAAACTCACAATTCAGCGTTTGTTTTTAGTGATGTTTATATTCTTTTTCTATAAATTATTTGGTGTTGAAGATATATCTTTGGTGGTCTTTTAAATATATCACAACTTTTCTAGACTAAAGTATAAGGTGATTAAGAGCCTGTCATAATGTGTAGACACTTATCAACTGATAAAGACTGTAATATGACTTCTAGTTGTTATTTTTGTTTATTATTTTCTATTGTTAGGTTGCTGTCTCATTGACGCTTTCATATCATCTACATTTATTCACAATAAAAATCAAACAAGAAAAGCGTTTTCCAGCCGAGGGTCATAATTACTGTTGGTTTAAACACAGACGCAAGAAAAACAAACTTGTTTGTAGCTGTATATCATATTTGTTTTTCGTTAATATTTTGTTCATAAATCAGGCCGTTAGTTTTCTAGTTTGAATTGTTTTATATTTGTCATTACGGGGCCTCTTATACCTGACTATGCGGTATGGGTTTTGCTCATAGTTGAAGGCCGTACGGTGATCTATAGTTGTTAACGTCTATGTCATTTGGTCTCTGATGGAGAGTTGCCTATAAATGCTTACACCCACTTTATTTAAACTTTGGTGGATAGTTGTCTCATTGGCAATCATACCACATCTCCTTATTTTTATAATAAATAGTAAACTAATATTTGGATCTAAGGCACGAGTGGGGTTCGTTCGAACTTACAGTGTCAGTGTCGACAGGCAAGTGATCACTTTACAAGGACTTATTAGGATATTCGGTCACCGACGAGCTCGTTTTGATGCGTACTGGCTGATTGTATTTTCGTTTATTGCCTTGGTGTTCTTGAGCGTAGTTTCGAAAATTTCGTGTATGTTGAATTGAGCATTCCAAACCTATTTCTGTTATCTTTTTGTGCCACCTGCTAGTTGGTTGAGGGTTATGAAGGCCCTCGGTCTTCCATAATAATCGGCGTTTATTAAACAATAATTTGTGAAAAGAGTTCAAATATGCAACATCAATAAGAGCTTGGCATGGCTAACAAAATTTGTTTCTTAAGCACAGCTTTTATTTGATGCTTGAAACATGAAATAACAAGCTTGGATAAAAAAGACTGTACACTTTATTTTAATTATAAAGCTGTGATACATAAAGGCAACAGTAGTGTACCGCTGTTCGAAATTCATAAATCGATTGAGAAAAAAACAAATCCGGGTTACAAACTAAAACTGAGGGAACTGATGCATGTCTTCTTTTAGAATTATGTTTTTGTTATTTATTTAGTTCAAATCAAAATTAAATTCTAAATGACAATTCTTTTATTTCAATTTAACAAGTGTTTTGTATCCACCTTTTATATTTGTCTTAATGATACATACATTTAAAAATATTTGCTGAATTCTAAAGAAGTTGCGTCTAAATAATACACATTTCTGTATATTTAGTCTATCATCTATCATATTCGTTAATATTTCTAGTAAATTTGATCAATATTTCATGTAAAATCATCCGCATAATTTGATAGTTGACTGTGATATATATTATAACATTTTGCAGGTAAAATATACAGGTAAAAATATGTGTACAATTCTGAAATAAAAAGTTTAATTTGTAAAACAACAAAACACCCTATTTTCAATGATGTTTTCATATACATAATTTTAAATGGGAAAACCAGATTTCTAAAAAAAAAACCCTGATGTCTTTTGAAAAGCAGGAGGAAGTTATTTGGTAGATTTATAATACTTTTGGTTTTTTTTTTCAAATTCAACGGCCTAAAAATATAATCTCCTTCATTCGTTGATGCAGTTTCTTCGCAAAGAAGCTTGGTTTGCACATAATACAAAAGTAGAGACATTTTATTCAACCATTTAAATTGGCTTTCCGAAAACTTTGTTTTAGATACCAAACTGTTAACTTGCGGAGACTCAACACTTTCGATGAACAAAATTTCCCCATTTTCTAACATGTTCATGATATAATTAAGCGACCAAAGATATTTCTTGTACCCTCATTAAGTGTTATTGGTACTAGAGCGGAACATTATCATCGTCGACATCATAATCAAAACCCAAGTATTTCATCACAGAATAATATATGACTACTCAACCTTTGCTTCTTCCTTTTCTTTTTTTCGTTTTATTTATAGTTTGTATAATATCAAATCAATTTGTTCGTTTTACATTCATGCTCATAATTACATTATTTTACATATATACATATTGTATAATGGAGAAGACTTCATAAGTATGATTTACTTGTGTCTTATCAATTTTGCCTAGATTTAGCAAATGGAATATGTTTAAACTGAGAAGATTGGTTGGCATCTCTTTTCCTTTTGTTCGTAAAGTTCGTATAATAAAATGTTATATTATCTCATTATGTAAGTTTGTGGTATTCATCTTTAGGCCATTGTCAGTATATAGACGACATTTAAAACTAACCAATTAAGGCTGATTGAACTGAAAGTAATGTTTTGTATTAAGGTTCATCATAACAAATGGACAAAAATGGCTGTATTTCCACCTCAAAAACTACTCTGAGTACAGACTTACCTGTCCAGTTGGAAAAGTTTTAATGCCTGGCATCCACTAGATATATAAAAGTTAAATGCATTTTGTGTATCAGAAATTTTTTTAAGATAAAATCTTTTTTGGATTTTGATGGCCATTTTTTTTCCTTTCTGCAGAAGGTGTAAAAATAAACTAAGTTGGGATAAAACTTTGAGATGCTCCCTCTCAGGTAAAAACTGTATAGTATTGTATTGATTGTCCTTGATTGACACAGACAATAGACAGACAATAGGTATATACACAATTATAGGAGAGTTAAAGGGTTTAACTGAGTGGACAGTATCAAAGCAATTCAGGTGTTTGTTTATTTTTACACCTTCTGCAGAAAGGAAAAAAAATGCCCATCAAAATCCAAAAGTGATTACATCTTTCTGAAACAAAAAATGCATTTAACTTTTATATATCTAGTGGATGCCAGGCCTTAAAACTTTCCAAACTGGACAGGTAAGTCTGTACACAGAGTAGTTTTTGAGGTGTAATTACAGCCATTTTTGTCTATTTGTTATGATGAACCTTAAAGTTAGCTCAAATTAACATTTTATTGATTTATGACTTCTTTAAATCATATTTTGTTAAATTTATATCATTTCGTTGTTTAATTGTCCATTAAAAATCTTATTACTTGTATTTCTCCAATTATAGTAAATTCAGTAATTTCCGTTTATGCTGTGAACATATGTTCTTCTTTCAAGGCGGATGTACTAGGAATCAAAGACACTGTGACATTAAAAACTGGTTATTGTTCAAATTAACATAGGTTATACAAAACATACAACGAACTGTATACAACTAATCAAATGTGTGGAAGTGATTATCATGGGAATATATTAAGATAATACTTGAAATTAGAATGCCGGAAATCCTTAAATGGATAAATACATATTTATTACCGAATGACTTCATAATATATATTAAATAAAACCAAAATCTAAGCAGCCACTTAATTAGGTGTATGGAATCAAGTAGTAGTACAATATCTTTTTTCGATATAGATGTCGCAAAAATTCAGGAACATCAAATTTTTTTACAATCACAGGCAAGACAATGTTTAATTAAGTTTAAAGTGAAAATGACATTCTGGATAATTTGTGTTTGGATATGTTGGATACAGATAAGTAGTTCATCAAATTATCTCAGTATGTATTCTCTTAAAAAAAAACGATATTAGTTTTGAGACGAAACCAGTTACTAAAAGTTCACTTGCTATGTATTGATATGGGTGACTTTGTTGAGATTTGCTTACCAATACTGAAAAGAGCACATATTTTACTGACTAGATTTATAGCATGCAATTCAAATTAAATTCATAGAATGAGAAATTAGGGGGGGATGGGGAGGTTTCCACTCCTCAGACAAAGTTGACCCTAGAAGGATTTGGTAATTCGTTTTAATCCGTTTGATCACAAAGCTATTCAGATGTGCAGATAGTTATGCATCCTATTTTTTTGGGGTATAGATATAAGAAGATGTGGTATGAGTGCCAATGAGACAACTCTCAATCGAAGTCAAAATTTATAAAAGTAAACAATTATAGGTCACAGTACGGTCTTCAACACGGAGCCTTGGCTCACACCGAACAGTAAGCTATAAAGGGCCCCAAAAAATTACTAGTGTAAAACCATTCAAACGGGAAAACCAACGGTCTAATCTATATAAAAAACGAGAAACGAGAAACACTTATGAATCACACCAACAAACGACAACTATTGAACATCAGATTTCTGACTTAGGACAGGTGCAAAAAAATGTGTGTATGTTCCCGATCAAGATAAAACAGGAAAGTATTTCTTTGATATTTTCTCTTTAATCTATTCACTCCTTTTCTAATTAAGGGTGCATTATTGTTAAAGATTGTATCTAGGTTTTACTGACGAACACCCAACATCTCCTTTTATCGAAAATAATAATCAATCAAGCTTTTTATGTACCGATATTAGTATTACTGGCGATTAAAACAACGAACACATGAAAAATCATTATATATACCCCAAATCTCCTACAATAAAATTGAGAATGGAAATGGGGAATGTGTCAAAGAGACAACAACCCGACCATTGAACAGACAACAAGTCTTACATAACTCACCAACAAGAAATTTTTTCTTAAAAACGGCCAAAAGAGCTTAATCTGGTGATGATGAAATGATGCATCCTTACATTCCAACAAAGAACCGTATACTTATAAGTAGATATCATTGCCACTGCACCAGATGCGCATTTTGACAATATATATCTTCAGTGATGCACGAGGCCAAAATATTTGATATCAAAAACTCTTTAAAAATGATTAGCTTATAAACTGAAGAGGATAAAATGTATAGCCAAAAGCCGGCAAGGAATGAGAGCTTTGCATGCCTTAATTCAAAATAATTTTCAAAATTTTGTAACAGCAAATTTGTAAAACATAATATCTGTATTTACATGCCTGTATCAAAATACTAGCTACTTGGCTGGAAATGACCTTGAGGACTAACAGTCCACCAGCAGAGGTATCGACTCAGTGTCAGTAATAACATTAACGATACCAATTTCACTGCACCTGATGTAGATTTAGATAATAAAATGTTTCTTTGGTGAAGCTCGAGGGTTCAGAAAAGGACGAGATTGTGCATGTCAATAGTGAACTGTGATACGTGTGAATTTAAGCCTTATTTTCTAAAAGTTCTGAACATAAAATTTTAATTATATTTATTTTGTATATATTAACAAACATAAAAATACATTATACAGGTTCTGTATTAACATATCCTGACATCACATTGATATCATAATGGGGTTGTTTTGACATATTAGAAACAATCCTTGCTTCTGCTAATTTCAAGACCAATTGCAAGCTAGCCTTAAAAAGATAAATTTGTGAGTTCTACCACTGGGTGAATTAAATTTTGGTGTGAGGCCAGATTTAGATTATTTTCAAATGCTATGAAAGTTTCCTATTTTGCAAAATACAGGCATATTTTTATCCCCAAGAAATATCATGAGCTTATCATCCACACCACAAAGAAACAATGAATTTTCCAAAAAATCTGACACTCCAAGTTGATTTTGTCAGCTGATAAATTCCACATGTTTTGTTTTCTTGATAAAAGGTGATAATTGTTACATAAATGAATTAAAGGGACATAAGCCACGATTAGGACTAAACAATGAGATATGATTTTATTCTTTGTGTCAAACATTTATTAAAGCAGGATATTGAAAAAAATAATATTTTGCTAGTAGCTGTCAGTTTACTTTAGTTTTGCCAATAAGACTTAAAACACATCGCAAATGTATTGATGGCTTAAAAGTCAAAATTCAAGTCATTGAATCCGTATTCATGCAACATTTAATTTGACCCTGGGTTGTGCATGTGCTAACCATGTTCAGTTATTGAAAATAAAAGAGTGTCAAAATTGAAAAGTGAAACAAAAAACCAACAGGAACAACCATTTTGTTGACTGATTCGTCCTACTAAAAAATCATACTCATACAAATAAAACGATGATCTACTTTTTTTCAATCTATAACATGAAATTGAACAGACCTAGAAAATCGGCTTTACACTATAGAACATGCTTGTCTGTTTATATTAATGTCATATGCTATATGTATATATGCTATAGTTGTTTTCTCTTTGAACATCTTATTGCAAATCACATCTTTATGTAATATATGCCAATGTTTGATGATGTATTTTCTCAGTTTCGAATGCATGGATTTTATTTTGTTGACTAAACGAAAAGTATTTCTTTTCTTTGCCTTTCAGAATTTTGTCTCAGTAGAGATTTTTTTATCTCTCGTAATGGCCACATTTGTACAGATTTTACCTCTCTCTCCTTATACTCTATGCTGATCAAGTTCAATTCGTACTGTGAAAGAATTTGTTGTAACTCATCTGTATTATTTGTGTTTCTGATGTATCGTATTACCCTACCCTTGATAAAACCAGAAGACACGTGTCTAATGTGACAACTGTTTTAATTAAGGTATACACAATGAGTTGGTATTTGTTTTTAAATCCAATATGATTTCATAGAGAAATCTCTTCGTTTTAAATAAGTGAACATCTAAGAATGTGGTTTCAGCGTTTGAAATTTCATATGTTACATTTAGAAATATTTGGTGGCTAATAGCCAACTCAAAAAAATTCATCGAACTCTTGCTTGTTGCATGTGAATTGTAAAACCATCGTACATGTATCTGACATAATAAAGTATTTTATTTCTCTTTTGAAATTTAAAAAGAACTTTTTCATGATATTGTACATTAAATTATTATAACATTCCGGGGAACAGCAAGCCCCAATAGCAGCACCAAGACATTGTTGATATAGAAGCCCATTAAATTCAAAGATATTATTGACGAGAACAGTTCTCGGGAGGTGAAGTAGATCCTCTGTGGATGGCATTTGATTTTGTATTGTAATTTGTCAAAATTGGATTGACAAACAATTCGTCGTGTGAATCCACTAATGAAGTATTTTCATTTGGTAATAGTGGTAAAAATTTAAGTTAAACTTTAAAAGCGCAATATCTTAAATATTTGACTGAGGCATAAAAATTTATATATGAATCGAGTTTACGTACATGAAGAGTAACTCTTTGTACGATTGTTTTTTTAAATAGACAAGCAACTTAGATATATAAAGCATCCTATTTACTGGAGATAGAACATTTCACTACAAACAATGTTGTTTTAGAAATTTATCCCTATTTTTCTATAAGAGATAGCCGATGGATTTTTTTATCTGTGCAATATCCCTAATTCCGGACTGCTGAATTTGCTAAGAATTACTCATAGATTGAGTTTTAACCATGCAAACAATTTAAGCATAGTACTACTAAGACAATTTTGATAACAATTATTTTACAGCAAAAAATACCCGAAAAATAGTGGAGATACAACACTATAAAAAATAAAACTAACTGGATGAATAAGCCAATGGAAATGTGGAGATAGAACAGTGCAGTTCTGACAAAAACTTGTAGGGTATAGAAATATTGCATTATAGTTGTAAAGCGAGATATACCATTGCACTTGGATATCAAAAATATAGATATCTCCATTTTTATAAAAAAAAATGGACATATAGCACTATAAGATTCACACGACGAATTATATAAATCTATCTAGTCAGTTTCAGTATTTTACGAGAATAAATTAATACCCTAGTGAATGAAGAGTTTGCATTCGAAAATTTATTGAAATAATGGTTGACATGAATTATATAAGGATGTTGGAATTCGTGGATGTTGGGTTCAATTTGAATTTGAATTAATGCAAACAATTATATAAATTTGTCTAGTCAGTTCCAGTATTTTACCAAAATATATTAATACCATCTTGAATGAAACATTTTCCTTCAATGATTTATTGAAATAAAGGTTGACTTGAATTATATAAATTTGTTGGAATTCGTAGATGTTGGATTCCATTCGAATTTAAATTAACAGATAACATAGATCAAGTGTGTAAAAACAGTTAACAGTGTACTGACCATTAATAGCTAACAGTGGTATTTTTTTAATAATAACAGTTAACAACAATGTCAATTTTGAGAAAACAGTTAACAGCACATATATTTTTAAAATAACAGTTAAAAAAAGTTTGAAAATGACTAAAACACCTGAACAGAAAAGATCTTGCCCCCACTTTAGTCTGAAATACGCACGAAATGCTGATGCAACATAACGAGTTCATTCATTGTGAATTGTTTCTTTTTGGACGATTTGTAACTTGGATATACGTTTTAGTATATTATAAATCAAATATCAAAATTTAAGTCAAACCGCTGACCAATTATATTGGACAGCTTAATAGTAAATACAATGCACTTATTCAAATGTGTATATTTACTTAAGTAAATCTGTAATACAAATTGTGTGTAGTTTAAAAGGATGAAAAATAAAAGTTTCATCAGAAACTCTTTCATTCTTTTGCATATTCAATTCCTATGATTTAGTTATGAATATATATGTTACAATAAAAACAAGTTGCTTCTTTCATTGAGTGGTAATATCAAACACAAGACACAATCACCTTTATCATGTTTACAAACTCAGTTCTGTTTTAAACAGTCATGTGTTTGTTAAAGGGGCATTAGCTGTCATATTCATGTCCACCGATTTGACTCATTGACTCAGATTCTCATATTTGATTTATAACATACAAAAACGTATATTCAAATTACAATATGTCTAAAATGAAAATTAACAATGCATGCACTCAATAATATATATCAGCATTTCGTGAGTATTTTAGTCTAGACGCCATCTAATTAACCATCGAGATGACCTGAAGACTGACGACGGTCATATAACCCGATATAAACATAAACAAAAATATGAATGAATAGCGACAACGTTCAATTGTTTTTTTCTGGGTCTGTTTGATTTCATGTTATAGGTTAAACAAATAAGTGAATCATAGTTTTAACCTGTATAAGAATTTTTTTTGTGGATCGATTCAGTCAACGAAATGGTTCACCCTTGTTTCACTGTCAATGTTGACATTCGTTTCCCCTTTGATAGCTGAACATGCCTTGTACATGTGTAAACCATCTCAAGCAAAGGGGTTGAATTGAAGTTCACATGAATACGGATTCACATGAGGTCAAATTGTTCACTTGCAAGTGAATAATACACCAGCAACATTTTTAAACTGATTTTAACAAAAAGTAAAATAACAAAAATACCGAACTCCAAGGGTTTTACTGTTTAGCTAATTACCATAATTCATATTTAACGTATGCTTCACTATTTCCATCCAAGTTTTTCATTATTTGGAATATCTTATACTTAGACACAGTAGTATATGTTTCAACAAAAATATTGGTTATTTCGTTTTTGAAACACTTTTTTAAAATAACGAGCAAAACAGATTCAACCAATAAATCAAAAATTTGCTGCATGACAATATGGGTATACCACCAATTGCATAAATCAAGACATATCGTGAAGAAAGATTACTCTTGGATTAACTGTGGTGACAATGCACACCATGTTGCTTATTTACCACTCAAAATACGAGATTCTAAAATTATTTTACTTTTGTGCTGCTGTTGTGAAAATTCATGTATTAACCAAAATTACAGTATTATTTGCGGTGACAAAAATTAAACTGAGAACAGTTCCTCTTATATGTATGTTTTGCTCTACTTTGTACTTACATAAGCAACACGACGGGTGCCACATATGGAGCAGGATCTGCTTACCCTTCCGGAGCACCTGAGATCAGCCCCGATTTTTGGTGGGGTTCGTGTTGCTCAGTCTTTAGTCTCATATGTTGTGTTTTGTGTACTGTTGTTTGTCTTTTGGTCATTTTCTTTTTTGCCAAGGCGGGGTTCGTTTTAAGCAAGGTTTATTTTGCTATCGTCTAATATGAAGAAGCTGAAAAAAAAATGATAACACGATGGACACATTATACATCCAACACTAGTATTAAAAAATTAATAATTCCGAATAAAAAATTAAATAGCTGCTGTTAAACATATGTAAGCTTCTAAAGAATTTTTAAGAATTTTTCAACTAAAATTGAAGAAAAATACGCACTGTATCTAGGAAATTTTGTAGAACACTTATAAAGAATTGTAATGTTACACGTTTGGTTCATTTGTATGTTTCGGAGTTTAGTGTGGCGTCCATTTCGCTGAATTGGTGAACATTATTGTTTAGGGCCACCTGAAGCACGCCTCCATGTGCGATGTTCACCGATACTTATAATCTTATTTAAACAATACGTATACAAAATGTACCATATACAAAGGGCGATGAACTTTGTTTGCGCTTTTCTGTCTTGGTCAAACTACATTCAAAACGCCCATCATCACCACACCTCACCTATCCTCATCATGCCGGTCGGCATTTTAAGGACGGATACATTTTTTTTCATTTAACCCGGTCTTTAGCTGTTTTCCTTGCTATAGCCCAGCTGTTCCATCCATGTGTCATTCTTTCCGTCTCGGCAGTTCGTCTCAAGGTGGTTTTGGGACGTTTCACCTTCCCTTCTGGTTTCCATGTCAGTGCCATTGCACATGTACTGTTGGTATTCTTAGTACATGGCCATCCATCTCCAACGCCATTACCTAATATCATCACTTATTTTCTTTGTTCCTGCTCTGATGTGAAGGTTTTCAATTGATATGGTGCTGGGCCATCTTATTCGCAGAACTGATCTCAGACATCTATTTTCAAATGTGTTTAATTTCTTTTTGTCATGTTATGTTGTTTTCCATGTTTCACATCTATATAGTAATACCTATATAACCAAACTGTTAAATAACTTGACCTTTGTTTTGAATAACAACACTGATGATCTGCATAGTTTCCTTACCTGCTTAATTGGCCTTTGACTTTTTTAAAGCTGTTTTCTATATACCATGGTCACAGCCAACTTTTGTTGTTACTATTCCTCCTAGGTAAGTGAAGGTATCAACATCCTCTAGGTCTTTTTCATTTAGCTACACCGGGTTGTTATCAGTGGTGTTCATCCGCATTACTTTTGTCGTGGTCGTATTTATCTTCAATCCTATCTTGCTGGCATTTTTTTGAAGTTTGCTTGTTTTCAGCTGTATATGTTGGAATTTCGAAGATCGTCGTCTGCGAAATCAAGGTCTTCTAATTTGGTGGTAAATTTCTATGTTATTCCTGTTTCATTTTCTTTTGTTGTTTGCTTCATGACATGGTCAATGGCTAACAGAAATAAAAAAAGACCGGACATTACACAATCTTGCTTTACTCCTGCTTTAACTTTGAACAATTTATATTGTTCGCCTTCGTCTATGACTACATATTCAAATGCATCATAAAATAGTTTTATAACTGTAAATTAAAGTTTGTCTGGGATGCGATATGCTTTCAAGATCGACTATAAGCTTTCCCTGTAGATGGAACCGAATGCTTTTTTTAAAATCTACAAAGTTGAATAATAGAGGAGCATTTCATTCAGAACATTGTTCAATGCTGTTTCGTAAAGTGAAGTGTTGCTCGGTAGTATTTTCCACCTTCTGAAACCAGCATGTTCTTTCTTTGATTCTTTGAATGAGGATTTTGGAGAATACCTTACTTGGCAGAGATAGAATAGTTTCGCCTCTGTAGTTATCGCATACTGTTCTAATTCCTTTCTTTATTATTTTAGCATTCAGACCTTTATTTAACTCATTATTAGGTTATACTTATTCGCTCTTTTTATCATATTGAAAAGCTCAAGCAAATATTTAGTAGATGTTATTGTGTCTGCTATCAGGATCTCAACTGTTATGCCATCTACACCTTCTGATTTCCCATTTTGTAATCTTTTCAAAGTTTTTGTAATTTCCTCTTTCCTGATTGGACCAATATCTATCTCCCTCTCCTGGATTCCATAATTCAGATTGATTTCAAGTGGTATTTCAGGTTCAGGTCTGTTAAAAACCTTTTCGAAGTGTTCTTTCCATCTTTTAGTTTTTCATCATGGCTAGCTAATGAATTTCTTTGATGACCTGAGGTAGCTTTTGTGTTTCGTTGCAAATTTTTGTTGTTGTTTCATAAATTGTTTTCATCATTGCTGCTTTTTCTGCTTCTTCAATTAAGTTGTGTATCCATCGCCTTCTGTCAATAACATACTTTTCTTAACCTCCATGTCTTTAACAGTATATTTGGCATTTAAACTGTTCTTTACTCGTTGAGGTCTACTATTGTGAGTGTTTTTGTCCTCTAGTTTATCTAAGAGTTGGAACTTGTTCTTTAGTTTAACTGAAAATGCTTTAACAACTTCTAGACATTATAATTTGGTAGTATCGAATCGTTTCTTTGTAATATCTATTACAATTTTGTGTCATTTCAATGTGATTCTTAATTTGCATTTGAGGAGTGCATGATTGCTGCAAATGTCAGCTCCTCTCATTGTCCTTGTGTCAAGTATTGAAGTTCAGTGTTGTATTTTGACTAAGATGTGGTCTATTTGATTTTCTATTCTCTTTCTTGGTGATTTTTATGTCACTTTGTGTTTGTCTTCATGTGGTGCCAGTAATAACTAGGTTGTTCCTTTGACAAAAACTAAGGAGGTTCTCGCCGTTTTCATTTCTTCTTCCTATTCCTCGCCTTCCCATGATGTTCTCATGACCTTCATTGTTCATTCCAATCTTTGCATTCAAGTCTCCGATTACTAAGAGGATGTCATGATTATGTGTTCCTGCTATAACTCTATCTAGCTGTTAAATGAAACTTTCTTTTGATTCGTCTGTAGCATCGTTGGTCGGTGCATATATAGTGATGATACTAATTTTAAGCGTAGTTATGGAAAATCTGGCATACATTAATCTCTCAGTGAGTGATTGGTTTTCATTCAATGAATGCCTTTTTAGCTCGGTTTGACAACATCATTCCAACTCCTGTTTGATGTAATCCATTATTCCTGCCCAAGTATAATAAAACTTTACCGCTTTGAAGTGTGATCGTTCCTCTATCTACCAATCTGACTTCGTTTAAGGCTAGAATTTCAATACTAGTATCATATTTGTCCATTTGTCTTTCTACTTCTGTTGTTTTACCTATAACATATATTGTTCATAAGTTCCAACGTCCTAAAAATATGTTTTGTTTTGTTGTACACAAGGGTGTTGGCTTGTCGACTTCCGTAGGCTTTCATCCACCAGCGTCATGTCCCTCAAACCATGTTGCACAGCAGAGGGGTCCTTATGCTGCTTTCTTAACACTCAACATAATAGGCTGGAATGCAAAACAAAATGTATTATAAATTAAAAAAATGGAATAGACCATTGTTTGGTTATTCAGGAATATGCACAATAGAAACCTGAGAAGGAAACTACGAAACTAAACATTATTCTCATGTAAATATTTACGTGATATTCGTTGAATTTTGTCCCAAAATTTTTTTTTTGATATCTATCAAATATTATAAGACGATGACCGCAATAAAAAGCAATAGCTTTTTATAGACACAACTGCCATAATTGAAACAACAAGTACAAGGACATCCGACCAATTTTTAAGAGGTGACCAAAAAAACGAAATCAATAAAAGAAGTTGAATGTTAAATCGTCCCCCTTTTTGAATGTGTCTTGTTGTTCGGTATTATTGTTATACCTTTTAAAGAGTGTTGTTTAACTTTTTTTTTAATGTAAAATATCCAGGTCAGCTTTCAATTATTTTCAACTTGTAACAAAACTTTGCATTAAAACATAATATATTACCAAAGGTATACTAACATATGTTTCCTTTTAGTTTTAGAAGATACACACTCTACTGCAAATACAGAAACAACAACGTTACCTGATTTGACAAGTTCAAATGTTGGCTTGACAATTAATTCATGCCAATGCCCATGCTCGGATGTTGGACATAATAGATGTTTGCTTTTACAAAATTTAAACCTAACAATGCAAGAAATGAAGGAGATAATGCAGCCGGAATTAGACGCGCAGAACTTTGGATAACAAAGACGCTTACAAGCAGGTTGTAAAGTTCTAAAAATTCAGCCCCAGATGACCATACTAGCTCCATTACTATGGGTTACGCCGGAGTTATTTTCGTATGTGTCATTCTTTCTGTCCCAGTTCTTCATGATATTCTGAGATGTTCGTACTGCGTTTATTTTAAAACTAAAGTGAAGTTTTCAAAAATACAAATGGCTTTTGTGTAAAATATTTAAGGTACATTTAGATAAGCCATTTAAGAATGTGCGTGTAGCAAGTCTCATCGGTGGCATATTTGTAATTTATTGGTACTTTTAGCTTTACAATTTTGATGACAAATGATAAGCAAAACAATCCTTTCCTTTATTGTCGTTTGTCATCTTTCATTTCCCATGATATCCTATGAGAATCGAGTTATTAAGTATTTGAAAGGAAAAACTAATGCACTTAAATTCACAAAATTCAAACGAAAACGATGTCCATACATGCACTGACTACTTTAAAATTTCATTTTTTGAACAATTGTGACTAATCCTCAACTACAAATAATGGATTTGGACAAAAAATATTGATGCCAGAAACAAATCTGAAGTAGAATTCAACAGCAACGTTTGAATATGCTTGGAATAGACTTTGTCTTATTTTCAGAAGATTAAAATGTTAAACAAAATAAAAGGTAAACGTAAATATATTGAATTGATGGATTTATCTGAGTCTAGCAGTGATAGATAAATTACCACAGTTAAAAAGTCATTAGCTCTGCCAAATCTAATTCAATCCATATTTTGTTTACTCAACCCTTAATGGATATACATAAAGAGATAGACAATGATCATTTTAAGTTTCTATGGAATATAGATAAAGATAAAAGTATAGTTATTATCAATAACTATGTAAAGAGGGCACGAGAATGTCATTTATAGAATTTTTTGTATGTGTGTAGAAATGACATGGATTGATAAAAATGTGGATCCATTAAGTATGCAACATCGGTAGACTTTATATAACAATCTATATAAAAAGTTCGGAAAAGATAAAAAAAAAATAAATTGGATGACGAATATCTACACACTTCAAGAAGGGATTGAAACATTTTTACCCATTCTCAATTGTTAAATAAGGAACTAAAATAAGTTACCAATATTCAATGAAAATTGGTGCCAAGAAAGAATTTTTCTTGATAAATAGTTTATAAAATGAGAATAAAAAAAATTCATGAACTTCATCTCGAAACCACCCTCGTGCAGTTTTTTTTATTGGATTCAGATGTATAAGAACCAAAACAGTTGAAGAGCTACATGACCAAAAAGAAACTAAAAAAGCTAAATCCATCTAAGGTCAGCTTTGCTTGAGGGAGTTGAAACCTTAGTTTCTTTATAATTGAAAAGTTTAAAAAGGACAATTTTAAAAAGGTTTGTTATAAATCATGTCAGTACCGAAGTACTGACTACTGAGCTAATGATACTCTCGGGGACTGATAGTCCACCAACAGAGGTATCGACCCAGTGCTATAAAAATTGGAAAAAAAAACAGGTTACAAATTTCATGCATCTGAAGAACTTTTCTGGATTTACCTTCATCAGGAACGCTGAAAGCCGAATATTTGAAAGCCAAGGATGTATAAGAACTGTAACTGTTGAAGAGCTATATGACCAAAAAAAAAACACTAAAAAAGCCAAATCCATCTAAGGTCAGGTTTGCCTGAGAGAGTTAAAACCTTAGGTTCTTTATAATTGAAAAATTTATAAACGGACAATTTTAGAAAGGTTTGTTATAAATACTGAAATACTGACTACTGAGCTGATGATACCCTCGGGGGCTCATAGTCTACCAGCAGTCATCGACCCAGTGCTGGAAATAATGAAAACAACACGTTCTAAATTTCATTCGTCCGAAGCGCTTTTCTGGATTAACCTTCATCAGGAACGCTCAACGCCGAATATTTGAAAATTCTGATAGTCCACTAGCAGAGGTATCGACGTTAATTTCAAATATAAGGTAATATCTAGAATATAATACACAAACTCACTTTTTCACAACTACACATGCATTAACTGTCTTAAATAGATTTAACTAAAGAACATCGAGAGATCTTCTTCCATAGTCTCATTTATTGTGGGTCTTCACTTTCTAAAAAGAAACATGGTTTGTTATGAAGAAGTTTTATTCGTGACTGTTCATCTTATAATGAATGCTATACATGTTTTGAGCACAAACGACACACATTTTCCTTGTAGTTCACTTACAGTTCAGTGTTTTATATTGTCCGTGTTTTTTAGAGAGCAATATTTAAAACGTCCGGGTTTTCAACAAATGGTCCTGGGTTTTTTTAAAGTGTGAATAAGAAAGAAGACATTCTTGGGCTTAAAACTGACTTTTTCTAATTTGTAACTGTAATGTAGAGAAGGACAATATTATAGATATATATATTATTCATAAATCCCCATCACATATTACTTTGTTGATCAAATTGAACCCTTTTCAATTTAATGATAACTATCTTTTCTGAAATCATTTTAACCATAATCTTGCAATATTACGATATATAAGAACGGTCTTTAAAACCGAGTACAGGGACTCATAATCTTTTCAATTTCATTTCTATGATATAACCTGAATGACTTTTAACCACCATCTCCTAGTATCTACATGTCGATGTACAATAATAATCAGTACATAAAAGTCATAAGAGTGTAAACAAGTTTAAGAGCAACTATTCATTTCTGCTTGTATAAAACAAATAAAACATTTAAAGTTAAGTAATTATTATGTTATTTCCGACACAAGAATTTACCATATTATAAATACTGATTCATGATTGTATATGATATGGATATGATATAGGTATTCATATAGTAATGTATGTTGTTAATATCGACAAAAATTATCGACAAAATTGATTTTCAATAGTTACTACTCGGTCATTCTCGATTCGCCTACAAAAAGGTTCCGATTGCAACCAATTTACGTCTGTTGATAATAACTGTTATTATCTGACGAGTAATGTACCGAACAAACTTCCTTGTTGTACCTCGTACTTTCTCATATATAACTGATTAATCTATGCATGTATGTGTGCTTATCGATTAAGTGTACAAGTCTATTCCTAAAGAAAACTTTTATAGATTGTAGGACAATAGTTTATATAAATGTTTTGGAAACGTCCAGTCAATCCTTCCCCTCTGTGCCTTCTATTTTTTCAAAACCATGTTACAATGCTGTGTTTACGTTATGATTAACCACTGCTGGAATTCTTGAATTCGTACGTGTAATCTCAATGAAAATAGACAGTGCAGTTTGGTAGAAAGATGATTGTAAAACTTGATATAAGACTTTAGATAAGTTAATCACTTCTGAACATGACACTTTATAGAATCTATCAAAAAATGATTTTTAAAGCTCGCAAATATGCTGGCGTTCCTGAATTACAAACAGGTTTGTCAGATTTTGAATAATGCAAATATGCATGTAATGTAACTGTATTTTTTCATAATCAAATTAATTCTGTATTAGTTTAGTGAACAATAGTAATTCACCGTTTTCAGCATTCTGGATATTTGATGTTAAAGTGTACACAAAAACGTTGTGATTGGTTAAAATCGTAATAAAAATGGAAAAGCAACGAATTACGTAACAACTTTGAAATTAGCAACAATTCCGTAGACTCTGAAACAGTAAAATGTACAGGATATCTTTTATGGTTTAACATCAGTGGCACGACATTGTAAATTTATGAAACACAAATAAAATATAATATATAACTAAGTTTTAGATAATTGTAAACTTTACAACTATTTAATATACCATTATATTATCGATACAAATAATTGTTTATTTTTGAGTGAGTTTTATGAATTCAAGTATCAAAGTATAGTACAATACAGAATTTAAGGGTAGAACGTGCATCTTTCATTGCAAGAAGTGCATCGTAAAATATATACGCGTGAATACGAGAAATAGATAGAATCCTAACTGAACTATCACCAATTGCAAGCTACAACCTATATTTTGTGAAATGGCAATGTATAAATCTTTATTCAAACAGTTAGGACCAACCTAAAACCATTACATTCTGTGACTCCCCCTCAGTTTAGACATGTTTGATAAACCCATTAATGTCAAATATATGTCATAAGATGGTCATGTCCCAAGTCAGGAGCCTCTGGCCTTTGTTAGTCTTGTATGGTTTTTAAATTTTAGTTCATTTATATCTTTCGGAGTTTAGTGTGACCTCCATTTTCACTGAACTAGTACACATTTTTGTTTAGGGGCAAGCTGAAGCCCGCCTCCGGATGCGGGATTTTCTCGCTGTGTTAAAGACCAATTGGTGGCCTTGGGCTGTTTTCTGCTCTTTGGTCGGGTTGTTGTCTCTTTGACACATTTCCCATTTCCATTCTTAATTGTATGACACGCCCTAGTCCTAAAACACGTACCTTCGACAAACAAGCCACTAAATCACAATCTACTTATTTTATTCTGTTGACAAATTGCAGTTTTTGGGAGAGATATTGCTATGTCAATCATTTAAGTAAGTGAACGCAAGACGTACGGTACATTGTACGGTATCTGTACATTGTATTAAGATGGTGTAACTGAATTAGAAAATGTACTACTTTAAAATTAGTCACTGACAGATAAAATTGAGAATGGAAACGGGGAATGTGTAAAAGAGACAATAACCCGACCAAAGAGCAGAAAACAGCCCAAGGCCACCACTGGGCATTCAGCACACAAATCCCACATTCGGAGGCAAGCTGGCCCCTAAATAATAATGTTACTAGTTCAGTGAAACATATAAATGAACCAAAATAAAAAAAAAATTATACAAGTCCTATTGAAAGGAGCAAAGACTGGCGTCCAGAATATGAACCAGCACATAGGAATTGAATCAAGTAAAAATATAAAACTGTTCGGCTAAAGACGCCACGCATGCAAGACTATACATAGACTCAGTATTACAATTATCATAAATTATATGAAGAGCGTTTCTTGATATAGAGCATATTTGTAATAAATACAAATAACTTTCAAGGTCACAAAGCAGTTAACACACAATTTTCTGACAACCTAATCACAATAAATAAAGGCAACAGTAGTATACTGCTGTTCAATAGTTATAAATCGATTACGCGAAAACAAATCCGGGTCACAAACCAAAACCGAGGGAAACACATCAACTATAAGAGGAAAACAACGGAACAACAGAAATACTGAACTGCAACAAAAACAAACGCCAACATACATGGAAACGGACTATTTGATAACAACTGCAATATTTCTGACTTGGTACAGGACATTTAAAGAAAAAATGGTGGGTGGAACCTGGTTTTATGGCTAGCCAAACCTCCCGCTTATATGGCAATGTTAAAAATACTGCTAAAATGACAACATTACATGACAGGAATACAGTACAAATAAATGCAAGAACACTCAGAACAGAGAAACACATAAATGAATAATATGATAGTACATTACAACATGTAAACCACAGAATAACAACGGACACCTCCCATGAATCCACGACAGCATACCAGGACACCACAAACATATTATAAACTGTGCGTGACACGAATGTATCAACGCCACAAAAGTGACGTATTTTTTGTGACGTTTATATTATCACAGGTAAATTTCTAAAAATAGAATTAATTTGTTTTATTGTAGACACGTACAACAATATAAGATCGAGTTTGTAATTGTGTTATTTTATGTATTTTCTAACCATGACAAGAATATTAAAATGGAATTGTGTTTGTAATGGTGTTATTATTTGTATTTTCTAACCATGTCGGTTTTTCTTCGAAATCAAAACTGTGTATAAACAAAAAAATCCTGTGAATATAGTTGCTTTAAACTAAAAATCATATAAACATGGTACATGAAATAGCTGATTTATTATCTTAACTTTTACATACATATAGAAAATAAAAATAAAATAACTGTAATATAAGGCAAGATCATGTAAGACCAAACAGTAAACGCACTTGAAAACAAACAGCATAAAACAAAAACACTGAAGACGATCCACGAGTTACTCGACTATACTGGCAAATAAGACATATGTGAAATGTACCGAAAATACAGAATTCAAACCACAAACGATAAGAAATAACACAATATCAAACCAGACTTACAAAAGAAACATAACTAAATACTTGAATGTTGGATGTATAAATACTGAGACGCGTCGTATAGCAATGCGAATTCACACTCAGCAAAACAGACGTACTGGGAAACAAAAAATTTATCAAAGTACTCTTCAACGACATGTAATATCTATTCTGTGGTCCTTTTATATGTAAACAGAGATACTTGAATTAATAAAAACACACTTGTGACGAGGAAGGATTGTCATTTACGAAAGATGAAAAGGATAACATATCATCTGTTTATATAGATATAAGAAGATGTGGTATGAGTGCCAATGAGGCAACTCTCCATCCAAGTCAAAATTTATAAAAGTAAACCTTTATAGGTCAAAGTACGGTCTTCAACACGGAGCCTTGGCTCACACCGAACAACAAGCTATAAAGGGCCCCAAAATTACTAGTGTGAAACCATTCAAACGGGAAAACTTTAGTTTTGTACTTTAAAACAATAATGATGACTGTACACTTTTATTTGTCGTGTAGATATCAAAATAAACTTAACGAAGAGAGTCAGACTATTATAGTTCAGATAAAAATTGGTAAATTCGAATTGTACAAGAGAGACGTGAGGTCTATTTTGAAATATGCATTTCATATTGCGATATGTCATGTTTTTTTTAATTTCCAGAATGAGGATACACTTTGTACCAGCGTTCTGCACGTGAAGTGCAAACTTTCAATATTGAAGAGAGAATTCATGTCCTTAGGAAAGTTTAATTTCTTGACAGATGGAGAAAATATTTCAGGAATGACGAGTACATGTACGAGTGTAAAAAAAGAAACTTAACTTTTACATTTGTTACTTTTTTACCATGTGGTATTATAGTAAAAACCGCTATGAAATATAGATAATTTTATAATTTTTTCAAGCTCTGTAGGGGGCACGGTAGTATTTTCTGGCCCATAGGGATAATGATAGCCTATTTAGAAGTTTCACCATTTTCTAACACTGCCCAAAATTCTACATACACAGTTAACTGAAGTACTTTCATTATAATATTCAGAAATTAATTTGAATATGAATGATGACCGTTTACTTTTTCTGCTATCTTTATAAACCTAAGGCCACTAGTGCTTTTATGTCTTTTATCATGCAGTGAATACAAAATTTAAAAAATTCTCAAAAATTCATTTTCACCTGTATGTAAAATTGTTTCATATTTTTCTACACCTCATCTCTCAGTTTGGGAAAATATGTTCAGTGGATACTGTATTTTTTTGTCAAAGCACACTGTTCAGATACATTGACTTAAGTAGGGTACACAAAAGAGCAACCTAAATTCCGGATTGCCAATACTACCGTGCCACCTGTAGCAGACATAGTACTACGTTTATTCTAAGTCATGCAATTTGAATTTTTCATACTGATATAATTTAATGATACTATATTTCTTCGTGTAGCTTTGTGATAACTTAAACAGAAGAAAATAAACGGTAGACAAAATTATTTACTTCCCTTCATTATAACCGATGATCATTTACTCGTAATAGGAAAAAAATTCCCAAAAGATACATCATATTAATTAAAATTTAGGTAATTGGCAGCTTTTCTACACTATTAAAGTTTAGTAATTTTAGTAGAAATCTATTTCCGACCATTAGGGATACAAGATGGTCGACATGATTTTTCCCTTGGACTACCTTGATATGTCATGCTTTACAATATTTTATCATATTATGCTAACGGTTATGTACTAAAATCAGATACAGGATATATACAAGTTCCCTGGAATCTAGGTTCAATTTAGGTCAAAACCAGTCTTCTTGTTTCTTCTATCGTAAACTTCCACTACCACATACAACATCATCCCGACACTCAAAAAACCAAGAAATATGTATAGCTTAACATATGTTATTAGGAAATTACTACAGGCGAAGGTAATGATAAAACCGACGGACTCCCACAAACGATAATTAGCAAAGGCTGCCTCAATGTTGTTTGTGAATAAGTAGCCATACAGTGCTGAAACATAGGAAATATCAATTAAAAAAAATGCAAAGAAGATTTTTATGGAAGCAATGAGCAATAATATGAAAAAGAATTAATATCGGACATGGCACCGCTGTATACCCTTCTGAAGCATTTGGGATCCCCTGTTTTTGTTGGGATTGTGATACGCTTTCTTTGTTTTTCTGTCAAGTGTTTTGTAGACTGTTGTCTGCCGTTTCTTCCATTTTCTTTTTGGCCATGGTATTTTCTGTTTTTTTGTAATTTTTGATTGTCTTCTTAGTATCTTCTGTGTCTTTTTTCCATTTTTAATATATGTTGATGTACCAAGTACTAAGATGCATCTTGATTAATACTGCTTTGCATCATATTGCTATTTATGCTACACCGCTTGAAATAAGATTTATATAATAACTAGTTTAAGATTTCGATATAGAAATATATTCAACGAGTTTCGAACAACACATTAATTCACGCATGCGCGTAGCGCATGTGTTAATAAACAATGTTGTTCGGTCATGAGTTTATTAATTTATTTTCGATATTTTAATTCTTGGATAGTTTTTCTTTTATTACATTGATCATGAACTTTTTAATGGAAATAAAGTAGAAAATGAAAGGAACTATATATTTTCCTACGCATTCTCAATCGTTTAATTCCAATGTAATCGACAACGTCTTGAAAACACCAAATGTTGTATGTGGTCAGAGGAGTAAAATTATCAGATTTATTGCCCATGTGAAATAATCGGTTTTTATTTCACTGAGAAATCACGGTTATTTATTGCAACCAATGTAATAATGAAAATGTATCATCTGATTAGATATATTATGACCTTGACTTACAATAGGGTATCGCATGGTCAAAGATTGAAAAAGATAAGTGCAAGTGGTCGTACATTTTGTTTTTGTACGTTCCCGCGCAGTGACAGTAAACGATTATTGTGGTTCTCTGATGACGTAGCGAGCTCCGTTTCACGTGACTAAATAGAAATTTTTTCAATAATCAGGTACAATTAAAAATTTGTATAATATTACGGATAGTTAAATGGAACAAATAAACGCCCCTCTGTAAATATCAGATGCATAGTATTGACATGTACAAGACCGGTGATATGAATTTTCAATCTGCTCACTGACAATGTAACACTCGGCAGAAAGACATTTCATCCTACTTTGATACACTTTTCCGACTTTCAGTCGACCTGTCTTTATAAAAGTCATACATGACTCGCAGATACCAAATTTGAAGTATTGTTTTTAACTTGCTGAGGATTGAACCAATAACCACCCGTACTCGAGCAATTTGCTGCAATGTCTTAAATATGGTTCAATCTTACGGTGATCACGATCGACAAATAGTACAATTTTTGTTATGTAATAAACTTTCAACGGAATTTTATTTGCGATGTCCTTGTCCGAAGACAAAGGTGATACTTAACGGTTTGTTTGCTGCTGTTAACTCAGTTTACCGTTTTTAATACCATTTATAACAGTATGACTTCCTTTGTTGACCTCTTTTCCCGCACTTCACAACAAAAAGAAATGTATAATAAGGTAAAGAATAGTTGTTAAGAACTGGAGTCTTTTAGACGAAAGTAAAAATATACATCTGCAGATTTGTTATTTACATACCATTAATTTGTGTCTGTATTACAGCATCACCTATTCCCCATAAACCAGCTACTATATAAAATATGTATTTTGGGTTTTGCTGCGGCTGCCACAAGAGTAAAGCTATCTGTGTCCCACCATGAACAAAGAAAGCTGAAATGATTATAACACATCGTTATGATAATAAAGACCACAGTTCAAACGAGCTATAATATTAAAGTGTTTCCATGAAAACTAGTTTGTCACGTATGTAATAACTTCTCTCTTACTGGCAAGTCAAGAATTATCAAGAAACCTACCATATGAGGATAGAAACTGTTTGGTTACAAACTCAACCTGACGTTCATTTCTTATGACTTTCTTCTACCATAACAATAACATGTCAAAAGAACGAAATGTGAATTCTTTATTAAAATTGAGCTACTAGACCATGTAGACTTAATACACTTTAACAATCCATTGAATATTCTTTCTTAATTTTCAGAGCATTATTTTGCTTAAGTGTAACTACTCCTCAACAGGTTTTATTCCATTTCCATGTATTATTTATAATATATAATGCTCATTAATATATATCCAATTAGTAGATACAACGTCGGCAAAATTTATTTTTGGGGTTACAATCTCTTCTTGTTCTTGCTTTTATCAGAAATATTGCATACATTTTGACCGAAGCCTCAATGAATATACATGTACATCAAATTTTATATATGGCAAAGTCTGTTATCAAATAAAAAAATTTAGAATAAACTAATATTGCGTACAGTTTCTATCCATTTTGACATCCAACATGATTATGTCAAATAAAAAAAAAAAGAAAAGCGAAACATATTTAAAGGTTATTTTTTTAACCAAACATAAAATAGTATACACATACTACTAAATTCAATGGCCACAAGACGGCATATTTTCTTAATTCTCGAGAGATTTTCTTAATATCTAAGCCTACGATATAATAAAAGGAGCGTGAAATTTTCCAGTCTATGCGTCCGTCTGCCCCATCCGTCCGTATCAGGTGGCAGTTTATCTCGAAGTTATTGTCATATCAACTTGAAATTATTAGAACCTCTTTTCTCTCTTTAAAAGATTTGAAACTAACACTGTCAGATAGAGAGGAATTTGGTTTCCCCTATTAATCTGCGAAATAGGATGGTTCAAATATTCGGCTTTGAGCGTTTCTGATGAAGGTAAATGCAGAAAAGCGCTTCGGACGCAAGAAATTTATAACTTGTTGTTTATATTGTTTGAAAAACAGCTTTGGCCTTGTCATCGAAGAACGTGATCAATTTAATTACTTATTGGCTTACCTGTATAGTGGTTGTCATTGGCTATCATAAAACAAACGTCTTACCTCGATTATCAAAGCTGTTTTGCAACTAACAATATAAGTTAAGTTATAATTAGAGCTGCATATTAAAAAAAATCAAATCTTACCAAAGGCAAAAAATGGTATATGTCCAATATACTCTACTAGTCTACCAAAACTGAACGAGCAAATGGCATCCACCACACCATAACATATCATGACATATCCTACGTTCCAAATACCAATGGTACAGCCTACATAAGACTTTGAAAGACAAGGAATAATGTAAACAATAACGAAGAAACTATTGCTAATCGTTTTTTTTTTTGTGTGTGTGTATGAGTTGTCTTTCCTTTGCTTTGTTGAAATTCGCGGATTTTCATTGTGTCCGTTGTAATGGCAGAGGAAAGCAGAATACTCAATATAAACAGTCGATCGTTATTTTTTTTATTTAGGTTCGTCGACTTCGTGGGTATAGATGAACCACGAATTTGAATATTCAAAGAAGTACAAGTTTTTCATAGGCTTGTAAGCAGACCTCGGCGAAACAACGAAATCTAATATCAACGAAAATTCAATTTTTGCTCGATTCAATATATAGACACTAAATCTTGTCTTTTGTTGTTAAAGACCGATTGTTGAACATTACCCAACATGCTTTTTGTAGATCTTTGATAATCTTTGTTAAATTTATTCATGACTTTTTAACATCCATTCTAGATACAAGGAGCATATTTATTGTAAAATCTCCACCAACGAATGCTTGTTTTACACCACTGTTCATTGTCAATATAAATAGCAACATCTTACCTTAGTAAAACCTCAAGCAATGAATGTTTTCTTTACACCACTGTTAATTGTCAATGTGACTAACAACTTCTTACCTTAGTAAAATCTCGAGCAATGAATGCTTGCTCTACACCTCTGTTCATTGTCAATATAACTAACAACATCCTACCTTAGTAAACTCTCCAGCAATGAATGCTAACTCTGCACCACTGTTCATTGTCAATATAACTTATTGTCTAACAACATCTTACCTAAGTAAATTCTCAAGAAATTAATGCTTGCTCTAGACCATTGTACATTGTCAATATCACTAACAATTTCTTACCTTAGTAAAAACTCCAGCAATGAATGCTTGCTCAACACCACTGTTCCTTTTTAATTTCACTAACAATTTCTTACCTAAGTAAAAACTCCAGCAATGAATGCTTGCTCTAAACCATTGTACACTGTCAATAACAGTAGCAACTTCTTACCTTAGTAAAATCTGCGGCAATGAATGCTTGCTATACACCACTGTTCATTGTCAATACAACCATCAAATTTTACCTAAGTAAAGTCTCCAACAATGAATGCTTGTTCTACAAACTCTGTTCATTGTCAATATAACTAACAACATCCTACCTTAGTAAAATCTCCAGCAATGAATGCTTGTTCTACACCACTGTTCATTGTCAATATAACTAACAACTTCTTACCTAAGTAAAATCTCCAACAATGAATGCTTGTTCTACAAACTCTGTTCATTGTCAATATAACTAACAACATCTTACCTTAGTAAAATTTCATGCAATGAATGATTGCTCTACACCTCTGTTCATTGTCAATATAACTAACAACATCTTACCTTAGTAAAATCTCCAGCAATGAATGCTTGCTCTACACCACTGTATATCGTCAATATAACTAACAACATTTTACCTAAGTAAAAACTCCAGCAATGAATGCTTAATCTAAACCATTGTACATTGTTAATATAACTAAAATTTCTTACCTTAGTAAAGTCTCCAGCAATGAATGCTTGCTGTACGCCACTGTATATCGTCAATATAACTATCATTTTTTGAGTTGGGGATTTCCACAAATGTTTAAAAGTTTCAATCAGCAAATAAAAAGAAAATTTGCCTTTTTCTTTTTCATTTTCGTTATGAACAGGTATGTTTTGAAGAAGGAAAACAATAATAAGAAATCCGATCGTGCCACTAGCCAAATAAATTCCACATACAGTATACACCTGAAATGATATGATACGATATGGTTTAAGGATTTTCAATTGTATTAATTATATTATCAACATGGACAGATTCCCTTATTCCCAATTGTAAACTTTCCATTTCTATGTAGTAGCACTCCCACAGCGCCTGCATGTGGAGTATATATCTCCCAGTTGATACGATATTCAAGGGCTTGTATTTCCTACCATGATTTTCCTGATAGAAGGTAGCTGATCACAAGAGAGCTATTAAACCAAGAGTTCCAAGTGGTGATGTTGAAATCAATCATTCGTAAATTTTACGGACGCCATCACAAGTTGGTTGGCCGTTATGAAATATCTGTTTCATAGATGACGACAGATACGTTCAAATTGTCGTAACCACAACCCCGTCCTCTTTTCCCCGAATATGACCTACCGAACTAGACTTATTACCGGTTTGTACTTACATGAGCAACACGACGGGTGCCACATGTGAAGCAGGATCTGCTAACCCTTCCGAAGCACCTGAGATCACCCCCGGTTTTGGTGGAGTTCGTGTTGTCTTTAGTTGTCTTTAGTTTTCTATATTATGTTTTGTATACTGTTGTTTGTCTTTTTCTTTTTCTTTGCCATGGCGTTATAAGTTTATTTTCGACTACTAGTAATGAGTTTGAATGTCCCTTTAGTATCTCTCACCTCTCTTTTTAAGTGATAAATGTTTTCAATGTTTAAACATTCTATTCTTGAAGATGAATACATTTACTTTTACAGTGACCATCCAGATAATTATTATACCCTGCCCGAAAGGAGGAGTAAACTAGCTGAACGAAACGTGGATGTGTTTAAATCTAATTCTACATTTTGTGCTGTAACTGTACAGAGATATGTGATCTAGTTGTGTATACTTGAACAAAATCAATGAGGCATGCATTGTAGCTCAAAGTTTCTTGATTTGGTTAACGCTAATGTACTTCAATTTAATTTACAAATTAAAAGACCTTGTATATTATTGTGCTCATATGTAATAAACTGTAACGAAAGTCAGTGAAGCATAGGACGTGGATCATTGCAACCTTAATTACCTGACTGCTAACTTATATACTTAGTCCACATTTTGTGCAAGTTTACAAAGTAGGATGCAAATAAAATAACCATGAAAGTTTTTTTTCACGATGATGTACATGTTTCAACAGTTGTCTTTGAAATTAGTAAAATGTAATCTCATTTTATAAAAAAATTGGTTCGTGTTGCTCAATCATTAGTTTTCTATTATGTGTTTTATGTACCTGTGTACTGTTGTTTGTCTTTTCGTCGTTTTTCGTTTTTCGTTTTTGCCATGACATTATCAGTTTGTTTTCCAATGAGGAGTTTGAATATCATTTTGGTATATTTTGACTCCCTTTGCACAAACCTCATAAATTTTATAGTGCACATGGTCTTACGAAAGACGAATACAAAAATAATCACTCGAAAAATTATTGAAATCATATATATATGTTACATTGCCATCAATTCGATTTACGTACTATTATTTGTTGTCTGCTAAGAATAAGCACCAGGAACATCGAAAACAATAGTCATTACCTTTGCAATATCGGGTCTATCGAGATTGGTATTGTTAACCTCTTTACTTGGGTCATAATTTGCTCCACATTGTGCAAGTTCATCTGCTGTCGGGGTGAAGTTTGAGTCAACCGGTTTGCTAAATACTTCAGATAATATCAGATTTCCCCAAATTTTACCTGGATTAAGGATGATGGTTAGTTACATTGTGTAAACGTATTTATCATAATTATGCTAAATTAATCCTGTTGAATTTGATCATATCTTAATCATGTTTAATTTGATCATATTATTTCAATCCGGTTTGATTCGATCATATGTTAATATGTTTAATTTGATCATCATGTTTAATTTGATCATAATTTCATATTAGTCGTGTTTATTTTGACTATATGTTACTCATGTTTAATTTGATTATATGTTAATCATGTTTAATTGATCATATGTTATTCATGTTTAATGTGATCATATGTTTATCATGTTTAATTTAATCATGTGTTAATCATGTTTAATTTCATGGAATGATTGGAAGTTTTCACACAACAGACTTTTAATTTCCCACTTCAAAATCTAAGTGAGCTGCTGATTTAAGAAAAAAATCTTCACTGTGCAACTGAGGTCTAATAAAATAATACCTGTGTGTCCGCTAACATGTTGGAAAAAAAAGGGTAGGTAGGTAGGAAAATAATATTAAAAAAAAACAGTCTGACTTTAATAGTGCTTGATAAAAAAATGACCAAAACCTTAAGGCCAAGCACTACAAATTAGGATAGGCAGGGGTTAGCGGAAACACAAGATATTTTATAAGGCCTAAGAGGAAATAACGTCTCATTTTAAGCATTTAAACCATTCACTATGAAAAGTCGACAAGCTACCTATTTAATCTCTTGAATTTATAAATGAAAATAAATTATGAACGATGAATCTATCGTGTGAGAATTCGGGACAACTCGGCCTGGAGACAACTCGGATCGAACCAAATCGGACCGACTAATAAGTTAACTCGGGCCGTCTATAATGACAACTCATACAAAGTATAAAATTAGGATTTGAACTATATAAATGATTATTAAAGTTAACATGACAATTTACATGTTGCTGAATTTGCAAAAAATAATAAAAAAAAAACATATTGTATAATGTGAATTCAAATTTTTCAACTGCAAGAGGTCATATATTACGTCAACATCACCTGGTTGCAGATCTCGGTATGGTCATTTCAGTTCAGGAGTGTGTTTGGCATAAGTGGCCGTACCAACAATGATGTCGAAGGATTGCACCACCGACTCAACCGAAAGGCAAAGAAAGGCAACCTCCAACTCTACGTTCTTCTTCATCTTAAGTACAAGGGAGCAAAGAAAACACCAATAGATTGCATACTAGTCAGGTTCCAAAAAAAAAACGCAAAACGCAAACACAAGGAATGCTGCCTACTGCATGGAGTTGTATGCCACCAAAGACATGACTGTCAGTCACCTCCTGAAGAAGTGTGCCCGTATTTATGGACCGTCCGTTTGATTAAATTTTGTCAGTGTTATAAGATTAACTTTACATTGTGCTTAGTAAGAATTTTAGTGCTTGGCTATATGAACTATTAATTTCTAGCTTATGAGATGAATCGTACTGTTTAACTTTAGTGGTTTTGAAATAATGATTCCTTATTATATGTTTTAAGTTGTTCTTAGTGCTCAAATTATATTATGTGAATGCCATACTTGTTTTGATTTTGTGTACGTCTTAGGTTTTACTTATAGACGTCTCTTCATAGACGGTCCGAGTTGTCGTTTTGGTCATTTGTATACTCTAAATCGGGGTCAAAACTTTATTAGAGACTTCTCTTCAGACACAGTCTTTTTCATTAAATCAATTATTTCGTCAATACTCTAATTTTATACTTAGTCAGAGTTGGCATTATAGCCGATCCGAGTTGACTTATAGCCGTTCCGAGATGACTTTATAGACGATTCGAGCTGACTTATTGATGGTCCGAGTTGTCTTCATAGACGGTCCGAGTTGTCTGGTACCCTCTTGTAATACCACCCTTTCCTATGCGTAAACATAAAACTAAACGAGGAGGAGGCATGGTTTTGCATTGTTTCTCTTTTTTCCAGATGAAATTAATCAACATGGCTCTCTACCCTAAAGACAGTATGTAAACTATAGTTTGTTATCCACCCTTATGGTTATTTTGTGTTAGATTGAGAATAATTCGGACGGGGGCTAGGATGAAATTTGAAAAAAATAGGCAGGACAGGAGTTTTGAGTAAAAAAAAAAGGCAGGATGAGATACTTGCAAAAAAAAAAGTCAGGATGACAATTTAGGTAAAAAAAAGTCAGGATAAACTTTAAAAAAAAAGGCAGGACGGAATAGAGTGAAAAATAAAAAGGCAGGACAGAGAATACAACTAAATAAAAAGGCAGGACAGAGAATACAACTAAATAAAAATGCAGGACAACATTTTTCATCCTAGCCCCCCTCCCCCCCCATAAAAATCAAATGGTAGCTCCCTTATTTCCATTGAGTCGGAAGGTACCACGACGCACTCGAAAACATAAAGATATATAAAAAAAAAATGCAAAGTTTTGTAAATACACATTATCCAAAAAGTAAATAGGTCCACAATGCCGTTACATTGGAAGAATGTTTTCAAGCTTTTGAGAAATGCAGATATTATTGCTGAAGATGCAATAAAATAAACAAAGTAGTATTAATTATGGGCCTGGTTTTTAGATTTTCATGAACGTAACCTATATATAACTTGTAAATTATTAATAGAGGGATTTCGTTACCCTAATTTACTTAAAATTTTACTAATTTCTTTCATTACAGATATAAAAATTTTGTTTTGAAGTTTGTTTGCACCTGTAAAATTCTTATCAAAAACGGGATGTCACATCCTTAATTTTATGATAATATTGTTTATAACGCCCAAACATGTAGATATGATCCATAAAGACTTATTGATCCTTTGAATTAACCTATTCTGTAAGGATATCAATTTAACACCTTTTTCAGATCTTGAATATTGTATTTATCGGTAATAACATTGATTTTCTTAAAAATAACTAAAATGTGTATTGCTTTACATTTATCAAATCTCATTGTTCTAAATCGTGCCGATATTGTATGCTTTTCTCAGACTATTTACAGGTGAAAGATGTCACTAAATCCGTTGGCTGTGTACTGAGTGATATTTTAGTGTGGGAGAACATGATTGTTTATAATATAAAAAGAAGGAGATTAGACAACTATCCAACACAGTTCAAATGAAGTGGATGTAAGCAATTATAGGCAAACGCACAGCCTTAAACAATGTGAAAAACTCATACCTAATAGTCGACTACAAAAGGCATGAAAAATATGAAACAATTCAATTGCAAAAACTAACGGCCTAATTTATAACAAAACAATTTACGTAAAACAAATATTACAGCCATGAACCAACGACAACCACTGAATACATGCTCCTTACTTGGGACACACACATAAAGAATATGGCAAGGTTAAACATTTTTGAAGGCTCTAACCCTCCACCAACCTGGGACAGTGGTGTAACAGTACAACATAAGAACTAACTATACAAATCAGTTGAAAAGGGCGTAACTAATCAGATCGATATAAGTTGTTTTTGGCTATAAACTAGCTTTAAGTAACTGCGAGTACTATTTCATTATAATGTTAGTTGTTTCTTGTGTTTCGTGCCGATATGATGAGTTAAGCCTTTTCTAATTGATTCTTGCAGTTTGTTCTTATGTTATGCTGTTACACCACTGTCCCAGGTTAGGGCAGGATCGAGAGCTTACTCACATGTTTAGTTGTGAAACATGAAAAATGTTTGTTACATTGCGATTTTCTACAATTGTCAATATTGACATGTAATTAGGGCAGAAAGTACTTATCATAAATTGCAGTTTAAATCAGTTTATCCTATTTTAAGATAACATGTATACTTCTAACAATGAGCATGCAGTGTTTCGATTTTAGCTTACTTAGTCCAAAGAAAGTATTTCGTTGATATTTTAAAGTGTAGATTTATGCTATTTTTGTAGGGTTCGCTTATCCTTTGAACTACTCTAAAACGTTTTGTTGAGGTCTATTTGTTTCCCGTCCTCTATGACTTTTAAATTGTTTGGTTTCCACTCGCTTGTGTCTACATATTTCAAATTGCAAAAGTGCATTCCGTCTGCATAAAACATAACTGAACTCTATTTATGAAAGACATTGTTAAAAATAAAATAAGGACCGCATGTGTGATCTTCTTTAGATGTCTTTTTTTATATTTTCACTTATATATAAAAAGAAGATGTGGTATGATTGCCAATGAGACAACTCTCCAAAAGAGACCAAATGACACAGAAATTAACAACTATAGGCCACCGTACGGCCTTCAACAATGAGCAAAGCGCATACCGCATAGTCAGCTATAAAAGGCCCCGAAATGACAAATGTAAAACAATTCAAACGAGAAAACTAACGGCCTAATTCATGTACAAAATAATGAACGAAAAACAAATAAGTTACACAGCAACAAACGACAAACACTGAATTACGGGCTCCTGACTTGGGACAGGCAAATACAGAATGTTTATTTTTTAATCATGTATCGTGGAAGGAGGAGGGGTGTCATTGATGTTTGTCTCAAGTCTTCTTTTAATTTAATTTTACTTACTTGTATGAAAAACCATAAAGAAGAAACCAAAAAATCTATTAATGACGTCATTTTCTGTTGATCCAGTCAATTGTGCATACCAGACGGCTGTTCTTGTCAGATATGTACACTTAGCAGACCACAAAGGTGCAGCGCCTAGACCAATGATAATAGATGCTGGGACAATTATACCCCACCTGGCATGGAAATTGGCTGCCATATACAGAATGTAGCAGATCATAGATGCAGCAATGGTCCATTTACAACCAATATGATTAATGACAAACGAAGGCACAAACATACATGATATAACAAGAGCTCCATAGATGATGGACAATCCTCCTGTGCCGATCCCTTCGTCCTTGTTAAGAGTACTTTGAAGATTTTGTAACGACTGAAAGGATGTAAAAAGAAAGACAAACCCAAGGCTGACGACAAATACATTCCGAAGGATCTGAAATTTAGTCAACGGAATGTCTTCTTTTGTTGTCTGTTTGTCTACTTCTTTCTTTTTGTCGGTTCCCATTGCATCCTTACCAATTCTAAAAAAAAAAAAGAATTTTTAAAAGTTATCAAATATCGTTTTAATTTCAGAAAATTTTCTTTCAGATAAGAGGTACACCAATAGGTGATCGATTGGAATTTAATGAAACATGTCATCTTGGTATAGAAAATAATACCTATGTAACGTTTATACTTCAAGAAATAAAGTAGCCAGTCAAGATATAAATATACAGAATGGTCGCAAATATGTTACAGGATTAAACAATCATGTTTGTTAACGCTTGATCGTCCAGTTACCTTCACTGTGGTGATACAGCATAAACTTGATAAAGTAAGAAACTGTAAAAACACTAATTACACTGATTTTACTGTTTGTTTGTTTTTTATTATGATAAATTGACTTAGCGTCCAGGAACAAATATTTGATCCACATCAGGATAACTTAGTGATATTAAAAGTGCAAATTGCACCTATTTTGACAGGTTTTTCACCTACGTTTATTTATGATCCAAACAAAAGTTTCCATTCTTTATCTATTTTGAAGATTTAATCCTTATTAAATATATAGTTCTACCAATTTGATTTCAAATTCATACTGAATCATAGAAAAATGGGTTTGAACCGACCTCCAAACGATTCATAATTCTGTAATGAGGAGTACCCAAATTGCATCCATGCTTAAATTCACGTCCGTCAAATCGAAAAACTGATGTTTTATCTTATTTCTCCAAATATTTAGAACAATTTGACAATAGTCCATGCTTAAAATTCATTTTTTAAGAAATGGATGCCTGTAACATATTTTGATTGCTCATTTTTAAAAGTTGACTTTTTGTGGACGTCGCATGGCGACGTTTCCGTAGATTTTACTTTTTCCAGTGAATATTTCATCTGTTTATATATATACTGTGAACGTTTTGTGTATATTTAGATATATTTAGCTACATGAAAGACTTGCATAATGTCAAATCATAAAAATACAAATTGTTAGTCTCTAAGAAAACTTGTAAGATTTCCGCTGCCATTTTTGCTAAATGGGTGCAATTTGGGTATTCGGATCAATTCGGGTACTGTGACGTGAAAGAAATTTTTCTCATATACAAGGAAAAGACGAATAAACTTACCTACATGTATAGCTGTAAATAATTGTTATTTCGTTACACCTGATTGCATCTGTGACTTTATATTAGTATTTAAGAAAAATAATTTATTCCATAAGCTGAAGCTTGGTAAAATAATTTCTTATTCTTAAAATTAAAATTAAAAGCTTTTAAGGTGTGTATCATTCAAAATTCTCTGCTCTATAGAGTTTTTTGAAAGACAAAATCATTTAATTTACATCATTTTAAATTAATGCACCGCGCGTATCAAAAGCATATATGAGATGCCATTCTGTAAACTACTTTAAAACTGTTACGTTTTGCATGTTATGTGTGGTAAAGATATGCACCATAAGTCTAAGTCAAATTAAATCGACAAATAAAAAAATAGATACTATAAGCTTCCATAAAGACACATTTTATACTTACTAAATTACAACACATTTAAGAACTATTTGCATTGTAGAAAAATGTGTGTACTGATATGATGTATGAGATTATTCAGATTATATAAGCGATACATGAACAAAAAAATCCGCAAGGCATGAATCCTATGTGTGCAAATAGTAAGCACATTTTGGAATACACACTAGCGACAATTAGACATAGGGTAGGATTATATCATATATACCCTTAGACCTGTAATCTCTGATATTGTTGATTATACTTGATGCTGCTTTTAGTAAATTTAAAATAGTCGTGAATATTTAAGAATCAATTTAAACAAAGAGATATAGAAATATGGTCACCTGGATTTCTCCTGACCAGCAATAAAACCCTTGACAAAATGAGGCGTCATTTTGGCTGTGGAGGATGTATGAACTCGCAGCAACGTCCGGTTGAAATGAGGACTTTAAATCCAATGCTTCGTGTAGATAGACTGCGAGACTCTCTGCACGTTAATAAACCCGCGCAACAACCCTGTGAGATGTCCTGTTGTAAGAATAATTTTCTACCCCACATACCCTCGTTTCCACTGGAAATCCAGATATCCCCTCTTTATCCCAATCGGCTTAGAAATATGACTTAAAATTTGGATGGACTTGTACGAAAACTGACCAATTGAACAATTACTTTGAGCGTTCTTGATGAAGGTAAATCCAGAAAAGCGCTTCGGACAAACAAAATTACAATGTGTTATTTTCATTTCTTATAGCACCTGGTTGATACTGCTGTTGGAGGGCTATCAGTCCTCGAGGGCACCATCTTCTTAGTATGTTGTATTTCGGTACTTACATGATTCATAACATAACTTTCTATTATTGTCCGTTTACAAATTGATAAATTATTAAGAAACTAAGGTTTCAGCTCCCTCAGGCAAAGTTAACTTTAGATGTATGGGCTATTTTTTTAGGACCTTTTTGGATATATAGCTTCTTTTTTCGGTGCTTGTACATCCTTGCATTGGCTTTCAAATATTCGACTTTGAGCGTTCCTGGTGAAGGTAAATCCAGAAAAGCGATTCGGACGCACACAATTTATTACGTGTTTAAAGAATAATCGTAACTCTAATTGTTTTATGCATACGTGCCGTAATGTAGAAATATACTAGATACCAAACGAAAGTATTATTGTAATTATAATTTTTGTTAGATATTTATCTTTTGAAAAACAATTCTAGGTTTTTACGAACAGTGTATCAATGGATCTTTGTTAAAATGTCGCTTCCAGAAACCTTACTGAAACCGACAACATACAATTTGGCATAATGCATGCTCGACAATTTTATCACGGGAGCGTGAACATGATAAAACTTATTCTCACCATAATTTTAAGAAACATAGTTTGTAAGCATGGAGTACCAAGATGACAAACAATTGTGGAACTGGTATATTTAAATATGTTTGTGAGGGTTGAAATTACATGCTTTCAAGTAAGTTTGGTTTGAGCGGTCCTAATGACGGTAAATCCAGAAAAGGTTACGAGCGCACTAACTTTACAAAGTATTATCTTCATTTAGAGTCTAGGACATTCTGTAAATGTGGACCGTCGTGTATACTTTACTAGATCCGAGCTAGCCTTTAAGCTCAATTTCACGACAGAAGCGTCAGTCCAGACAACAATCAAATTTTAAAACTTGCATGAAGCGATTTAACCAAGACAACTTGGGTTATTGACGAGTTATCTTTTATGTTCTTATCATTGAAATGAACTGAAAACTGTGTTAGTTTGTTCTGAAAATGTCAAAAGATGAATAATGTGTATCATTTTCCTGGTGGTTTAGTATATTTTGTAATAGTGATTAACTGATTTCGGATGCAATACTGATGAGTTATATTCGACCAATTTACTAAAGTTGTGGTAAAATTGTTGATAATTTATGACATATTTACAAAAAATCACAAGTTACAATTGCCACGCATATTGACTCAACTGTAACCTCATGTTTGAAATCAAGGAAAAGTAGCAAACTATTAAACTCCGATTGATCGGCGATTCTTTCTTAACCTTTGAATTCTATAACAATTGAAACTCGCAATAACGAGACTAAAGAATGTTATCACATTGACGATGTTTTATTCTGGAGTTAATTTTGTTCCATCGGAAGAAGACGTCAAATGCATGTGTTGTTTGACACTTCATGCATTTGCATAAATCAATGTCGTTCGATAAGTTTGAAAGTTTATGCATTGATGTGTAGTCATGCGCATGCATTTGACGTCTTCTTCCGTAATGAATTTTACGAAATTAAAGCTACCAAAAAGTGATAATTTGACATTTCTGTATAACTGCTTGCTTGTACATACAAACCACCAACATAAACGAAAAGGGAAATCTTGTTTAAGTTGATACATGCATAATTTATATGATTTCATTAAAATAGGGTGCGAAAAATGTGTGGGAGGCAAACAAATGTACGAATTTTTGCGATCTTTCTTGCCTTGTGGTAAATAAGAATAGAGGGGAATTGTTTATAAACTACTGTTATTTCAAAAATCGAACAGATAAGAGCTTACACATTAAAAAAGTGAATATGTTAAAATATTAAAAAATATTTACTAAAAAAAAAAGAAGATTAAAACACAAAACAAAATATATATAAAAGGAAAGGGTGGGGTGGGGTCATTCCCCAACAGCCTGTTGGGAGATATCATGTTGGCCCTAAAAATAGTTAAATCTCAACCTTTTCATTACTATTGATATTTTAATATGATAATACTATCTTTTGTTTCGACATTTTAGAACAGATTAGGCAGATGAAATATCACTTTCCCGTCATAATCATGACTGTTGCCTTTGACATACATTGTAGATTGTATTTGACCTTAAATGACATTCAACACATACTTTTTAAGAAAATTGGGTAAAAGTCAAAGCCTTACCCAAACGATAGTTTAGCCAAAGTAATATCGGTGCATAAGACTTTTGTAGTAAAACAATGTTTTTTAGTAAGCTTAGGACTTTGATCGTATCTAAATATTTAAAAGATCTAAAAATGAGACTATTTTGGTAGTTTTTGCATTTTACCGTGAAGTTTGAAGTGCTATAGCATATTTGAAAGGCTCAATTTCAGAATATCGGTTCGGATATCCTAAAAGCTAATTTCTTGTGAACTTCTGAAGAAAGTGATTGAATACATTTATAATACTTTTTTGATTTTTGAAATCAATGGTTGAACAAGTGACTTTATCAGATGATGCTCCTTTCATTCGTAAATTAATATAAAAAATATAATACAAGCCCAAAATGTATTTATAAAAAAAATATAAACAAGTCTAAATTGAAAACAACGTTCAAACCTATGATTGCGTTGGATAAAAACCGCAATTTTTTTATACGTGTGCATGCAAAGCAAATTTCTTGGTAGAGGGGTCTAAATACAGCACAAACAACATTTTCTAAAAGACCAAAAAAGTGAAAAGTATATTTTAACAAAACGCATTTGACTAGCAGGTCGAACGGATGTTCTTAAACCCTGCTCACTGCCATTGGCGATTGCCAAATAAACGGATCATCAGATGTAACAAACTGGATCTTAACTATTAATTTAATACCAAACAGAAAACAATAAACTTGCGGAAAAGATGGTATACCGCAATCAAAAGGTGCAAAAATTAGTACACCATATCCGGATTTCGACAATTAATGTCTCTTCAGTGATGTTAGGAATCGAAACGGTATTTGGAAGGCTTTATAGTTTACCTCAATTTAGGATACACTCTTGAATTTTGAAGAGTCGTAATAGGATGAACGGGTCATATAAACCCGAAAGCAAATATAATACAAGCCCAAACGAAAAAATATAAACAAGTCTAAATTGAAAACAACGTTCAAACCTATGATTGCGTTGGATAAAAACCTCAATTGTTATACGTGTGCATGCAAAACAAATTTCTTGGTAGAGGGGTCTAAATACAGCACAAGCAACATTTTCCAAAAGACCAAAAAAGTGAAAAAGTATATTTTAACAAAACGCATTTGACTAGCAGGTCGAACAACTGATGTTCTTAAACCCTGCTCACTGCCGTTGGCGATTGCCAAATAAACGGATCACCAGATGTAACAAAATGGATCTTAACTATTAATTTAATACCAAACTGAAAAAAATAAACTTGCGGAAAAGATGGTATACCGCAAACAAAAGGTGTGAAAATTATTACACCATTTCCGGATTTCGACAATTAATATATATATATATATTAAAAACCAATTGTTCAGAGAACAATTGAAGGTCTTTCCATCCATAAAGATCAATTTTGATTTAGAACTATTAAAATATCATATCCAGCGTCAAAAGATAGCTTATTGTACACTGATTCCAAAAATATATGGTTTCTATACATTTTTTTTCTAAATAAGGGAGATAGATTGTTACTTCCGGTTTAAAGAATGTCACTTCCGTTTTTTTTTATAGTTTACTTGATACTGATTCCAAAAATATATGGTTCAATATACTTTTACATTTAATAAGTACAAAACATAGCTTCTTCCGGTTTACACATGGTCACGTCCGGTTGGCTTTTCCATAGTCAAGTGGCTTGCAACGTAATGCAAAAAGTCCCATGGCTTTATCATGTATACATACATGTATGGGGTAAAAGCAAAGGTCAATCTCTAGAACGTCAAATTTACCAATGACCTTGAGCTCAATTTCAAGGTCATAAACCAAGGGCTTCAAATCAAAAGACCATAGGTCTTAATTATACATGGTTAATGAGTTATATCACTATATGCCTAATATTTAATATAAGAGGGGAGAAAACTCCAATTTAATGTTAGTGTACCCTTTCAACCAAAATGTATGTGTTATGACATGTCGCAACTTACAATTTAGTAAAAATATGTTGTCAATATCTTATACGGTTTTTGAAAAGAATTGAAAATAAGCCAAAATCAAAATTCAAAATATGACCTTGACCTCTGACCTTGACCTTATTTTCTTTTTTTTGGACCAAGGACCTCAAATAAAAAGATCCTAGGTCTCTATCACTTATGGTTTACAAGATAGAAATGCATATCACTTATATCAAATGCATAAGGGGAAATAACTCTCATATGGAGTGTTCGTATGGCTTCGGTCAAAATAGAACAAATCATGCGAAGGATATAACAAGCAATTTTATAAAATAAATTTGTCGCTTTCTTATACGGTTACAGAGGAGATGCAGTCACAATGAAAACAGTGTTCGGGAAGATAACTCCTACAAAGAAAAGTATTCGGTTACGCAGGGTGAATTTCGAAGGCCCATAAACTGTTCAATATCATATACCAAACACCTAAGCGACATCTTGCGAAACAAAGTGGCGGAAGAAGAAAAAAAATAATAATCAGAACAAATACAATAGGTCTTTCCACCGAAAAGTGGAAAGACCTAATAATCAGAACAAATACAATAGGTCTTTCCATCGAAAAGTGGAAAGACCTAATTAGAAGATGTGGTATGATGGCAACGTTTCAACTGTCTACCAGACCAAATGACGTAGCAACTATATTTCAGCGTACTGCCTTCAACAATGATCAAAAGCCATACCATATATAGTAAGCTATAAATTGCCCCGAAATGACATGTAACACAATTCAAACGAGAAAACTAATGGTCTGATTTAAGTACAAACTCAATAATTTGCCAGTAATAAATAGATAACTTTCACTTAAAACCAACACGTAACTATAGACATGGGCATAGCGAACGAGTTGGGAAATATCCAAAATCGTTCAAAAATGACAATTAGCAATATGACACGAAAAATCGTCCCTTTTGTCGTAAATTTTTGTTTAGAGTTTCCCGTGTCAAATTGAAATAATTTAGTATAGGAAAAGAGGTTTTTGCTGTTTATATTTGATTAATTTGAAGTAAATAACTCTTAATAAATTTCGGCTGTATATTTAAAGAATTCTTCATTAACGGTAACTGTTGTTGAATTTATCAATTAAATGGAATTTAGACGGGTCTTTACTGAGTTTAAGTTTGTTTGTAAAGATACTTGGGTAGCCTCCCTTATCCTTTTTTTTTGAAAGGTCGTACAAATAAATGTAATAGTATTCAATAATGTACGTATTTAGCATTCATCATATGGTGATTTTGTTTAAATATTATACGGAGTTGACACTTATCAGTAAAGCTAATTAAAGCATTGGAAAAAAGGTATTGAATGAGTTTGAGTTCGACAAAATAAACACTTTTACTGATGTATTTGTTTAACCCACGCTTTTGAATTATTTGGTTGTTGCATTGTCCTCTGGATATCTAATTACTTATATTGTTCGCATTATATTCAACTCATACAATTTCAGTTCATGCTTTGATTCTTTTGTGTAAAGAGATGACCAATATTTAGCTTGAAGATCAAAAGATGGTATGGATTTTAAATAACATTTTGTTCAAATTGACATAGATTATTTCAAACATAAATTCAGGGTATACTATTAAAGATATTAAAAATAATTGAAGTATAGTAAAAATTTATATGAAATCAATATAGTGGAACCATAGAATATTTCAAAGCAGGTACAAATGATATACAGAACAGTTTTTTGTTTGAATTTATTCAGTAGAGATAATGAATTCATAAAGTTAGTAAAAAGGTGATTCTTAGCATGGATGTTTGCCAGACTAAGATCCAGGATTTGATGTCAGGGATGGCTGGAGGGGGAGTTTGCGCACCTGGTAATTAGGAAATAATAGAACCTTATTTTGACAAAAAATTCGCCGTAATTTTTTAATTACACTGTTCCACTTTTTTCGGAGTAGAGGGAGCACCGGGTTCACCCCGTCTGAATTTACACCATCTGTTTTCAATGCATTTTGGAGTGTTATCTTGTGCTTATAATACAGAAAAGAACACATATTTCAATTTTCACTTTGGTACAAAAATGTTTGGTTTCGTAAATAAAGAAGCAACACAACAACACAGATGATTGTTGTACAAAAAAAAAAAATGTCCGCCATGTTTCATTTGCCTGTTCCGACTCGGTTACCTCGCCATTGGTTGATTTTGTTGATGCTATATGTTGTAAGGATTAAATAATTGAAATTGAAGATAGATCTTTGATAGTCTTTTAAATATATCTACAACTTATCCAGTATTATGACGATTTAGAGCCTGTCATATTGTGTAGACACTTGTCAATTGATGAAGACTGTAATATGACTTCTTGTTGTTATTCCTTTATTATTTTCTATGTTAGGTTGCTGTCTTAATGAAGCTTTCCTGTCATCTCCATTTATTCATAATAACAATCAAACAAGAAAAGCGCTTCTCGGCCGAGTGATGTCATAATTACTGTTGGTTTAAAAACAGACTTATATATCAATTATTTCTTTGCTATTCATATAAAAATTAAAATTTTGTTCACAAAAACCCCAAACTACGAAAGCCTTTTAGGGTCACAAAAAAAAAAAATAAAATTTAATCTCGTAATTACGAGATAAATATCTCGTAATAACGAGAAAACTCTCGCGTAATTACGAGATAATTATCGCGTAATTACGAGAAAACTATCGCGTAATTACGAGATAATCATTTTTTATCTCGTAATTACGACATAATCATCGCGTAATTACGAGAATACTATCGCGTAATTACGAGATAAGAAGTTTTTTATCTCGTAATTACGAGATAATTATTGCGTAATTACGAGATAATTATCGCGTCATTACGAGAAAACTATCGCGAAATTACAAGATAATCATTTTTATACAAACATTAACATGATTAACGGTATATTGGAATTATATCAAAAATATTGCAAATAATACATGCAAAGAGCTTGCGATGTCATATTTAGGTAGTCAATGACAAAAATCAAGACACCCCCTCCTCCTCGTTGGTAATGATAATAAATCCTCTTCATTTCTAACACTTTTTATTTGCAAATGGGTCGTTCAGCACTTTTTCGACCAACTGGATTTTACTAGTATATTGAATTGGTGCCTTAAAATATGTTAACAAGAGGTACAACCCTTGCTTTTGGGTACAAACGTTGATAATCATATCGACTTTTTTCAATATATACAGAGCGAAATTGGGTAAATGTCCCCTATAACAAGCATATTCAAAAGTGTAATATAAGATAAAGATAAAGGAGTTTTCATAACAAGTTCTCTTTGCGCTGTAGCATTTATTCATTTAACAAAGCAAAAAGCTTCTTTTGTTACTTCAAAGGCTCCCACAACATGTTAATAAATTTCTAAAATATTGTTATTTTTCTTCTTATTTCTTACGAAATTCGTATTTTGTTGACTATTTTCGCGATAAAGATAAATGAAATTTACCAAAAACAAAAACAACATTCGGTTGAGGGGAGGGGAGGGGGGCATATTATAATTATAACTAACAAGAAAGAGAGTAAAATAGTTATTATATCTCTTCTTATAATGCTTGTACACATAATAGTTCGAATCCTTGCCCTCGCCTGAATGCTTGTAAGACTCGCAACCTTTCTAAAAGCACTTGGTCATGAGGGGATCTACTTTCAACTTTTTCTTCTGTTTTTCCTGGTTCTCTTCGATAGGAATTAGTTTAAACAGGAACCAATTACTTCCTCCGAAATTCTTGTGCCAATTTAAAACAAACTTTCTATTTGGCAATAGTAATAGTTTTATCCAGACACCGATGACAAGCTCATTTGAGCGTCTTGTATACTATGTGTTTATGTCTATGAGCACATATTAAAAATTTTGTAGATTTGGACACGCAAACACATGATGTAGTCAATTGGCTATAGTATATAGGCTTTTTAGAGGTGTTTTACGGATATGACTTAATTCCTCGCTTCCTTTTTACGCAATTAATTTATAAAATCATCTTTTATGTTTTAATATGTGGCCAATAACATAAATTATTTAACTTAAAAATTAATAAAAAAAAAAGAGATTACATTTCATTCAAATCGATTAACAAATACATCTTTTACTTTCTATAACAACCTTCTTACGACTATATATATATATATGTATGCCTCAAATCTATGTCCAGCCTCAAATCTATGTCTTTTCCGCAAATCTATGTCCCTTTTAATATTGCGTCATAGACGTTCCAAATTTATGTCCTTTATTGTCTCAAATCTATGTCTTTTATTGTCTCAAATCTATGTCCTCTATTAACTCAAATCTATGGCCATTTTTGTCACAAATCTATGTCCTTTATCGAAATTTGGTGACGTAAGACATAGCAAGACGTAATCAAGTAAAAAAACATTTGTAGTTTCATTCTTGAAGGCACATTAATAAAGTAACATGTATGCTCGTTATGCCAATAATTTGTACACAGAATTATGTTGTGGTTGTTGAATGTTGATGTCATGGTACACAATGGATTTAAAAAAATATATATAGATTCGTAACCGGAATAGTTTCACCAGAAAAAAAAACTTTTTTAATAAGATAGTGGCACAAAATATCGTTGTTAAACCGGCAATAAATTATACCCTAATCATTTTTATGTGGTACCTATACATTTAAACATTGAACAAATATGTGTATGTGTTTACAGATTACGATACAGAATAGGTTCAATTCATTGTTGAAGGCCATACATGTACCTTTAGTTGCTTGTATACAGATGTCATTTTGTCTCAGGTTGTTTATTAACTTATATTTCGTATTTGTTATCAAGACGTAATGAGTAAAGGGAAGTAACGATAATTACTACAGAACAATAAAACAAGGGATCAAGACAAGCAAACAATTTGAAAATGTTGTAGTTTTACAATAAAATGTAAATCATACAATAATTACACACTCATGTAAATATTTTAAGCACACACATGGAGAACACATCCCAACTTAACATTGAATTATGGGAAATGACTTAATAAAACAAAAATCCTTTCAGGCCGTACTTATTAGACTGGCATAAATTTGCGCATGGCGAAACAAACTGGAAAAAGATTTAAGAAAAGAACACAGATTTGAGGCCGTATCTTTTAAACGAACATAGGTTTGCGAATGACGTCACGATTGAAAACAAATTTTGAAAATAGGACACATATTTGAGGCCGTGTCATTTTTAACGGACATAGATTAGCGATTGACGTCACGATGGGGCACAGATTGGCGAAACGGACACAGATTTGAGGCCGTACACAGATCTGAGGTTTACATATATATGTAATTTTATCTCGTAATTACGTAATTACGAGATAAAAAACTTCTTATCTCGTAATTACGCGATAGTTTACTCGTAATTACGCGATAATTATCTCGTAATTACGCGATAATTATCTCGTAATTACGCGATAGTTTTCTCGTAATTACGCGATGATTATCTCTTAATTACGAGATAAAAATCTTTTCTCGTAATAACGTGATAGTTTTCTCGTAATTACAAGATAATTATCTCGTAATTACGCGATAGTTTTCTCGTAATTACGCGATAATTTTCTCGTAATTACGCGATAGTTTTCTCGTAATTACAAGATATTTATCTCGTAATAACGAGATAAATAAATTTGTTTGTGACCTTTATAGGCTTTCGTCCCAAACAGCTTATCTGGTGATAATGGAAAATACCTTCTTACATTTCAACAAAGAACAGTTTACTTATAAATAGACCTTATCCAGCATCGTAATAAATGGGCTCAGTAAAAGATGACCTGGTGATTTTATGTCATGCAAATTAAAAAAGGACAGATTTTAGCATTATTTTGAATAAGAACAAAAGTTTAAATGATCATTATTTTGTGCTTAGAAGCATACCTACAAACACATAATATAAATAAACAGATGTAGATGATCCTCTCTAACTATGTGATTCAAAATTTAACGACAATATTGAACGCAAATACAATGTATCCCATTGAATGTGAAGAAAAAATAATATCACAGAAACTGTCAAGTCTGCTTCATATCTTGACATAGATCTAGAATTTGACATTGAGGGTCGATTGCATGAGAACAAAAATTTACAAATGGTGAACTTACCATTATTATGTAGCATAATTCCTACATATGGAAGATATATCTCACAGTTGATACAATTTTCAGATATTTCGATTCTTTAACAATTTCCTTTGATAAGTTTTTCAATGGGTTGATGCCACTATTGGTGGACGTTTCATTCCAAATGGTATCACCAGCCCAGTAGTCAGCACTTTGGATTGACAAGAAATATCATTGATTTGGTTATTTTCTGTATTTTTTTTTTTTTAATTTGAAATAATACAAAACATTAATTGAAGTTGTTTTACCTCAGGTATAGATAGCCTTAGTAGAATTTTACACATTTTTTTTGAAATTGTTGTTAGCAATGCTTTAAAAAATAGTTTTTGATAAGGCCGTACAAACTTTTTGATTTGAGCGTCACTGACGAGTCTTTTGTGGACGGAACCCGCAACTGGTGTAATAAAATTATAAGCCAGGTATCTGTCTTGAGTTTTTAAGGACGCCATTGTGAGTTGGTTGACCATTATCGAATATCTGTGTCACAGATGACCATGGATATATTCCAATTGTCGTAACAACAATCCAATCTTCTTTTTCTCGATTGGGACATCACTGAATGTATCACCGAAATTGTACTTACCATAAACAACAGGTGTTACAAGTAGAGCATTTTCTGTTTACTTTTTCTAAGCACCAGATTTCAGCCCGAGTTTTTGATGAGGTTTTTGATGCGCATCCTGTAGCCTTCTGTGAAGTGTTTTGTGGACTTGTTTGTCTTTTTGTCGTCTTTCGTTTTTTTATACTGGAGTTATCAGTTTGGCTTGTACTTCGACTTAACAGTTGTTAATGTTTCCTTGTAATCTTTCGGCTCGTATTAAAAATTATATTAAGATAACTTAAAAACAATATGCATATGACAGTTTTCATATTTTCCAAAATTGATACATTTCATTTTAAATGACGAGGATAGATTCGAATAGATATTCAATCAAGTTTCTTTGAATTTTTAATCTATAAACACTTAGGCTTTGAAAGTGATAAATTAATATAATAAAAACGACGACTCTGGAAAGTATGAGTTCAAGCGTAATAATTTACATTACCTAATGGTCATTTAAAAATAAAGAAAACATCGTATTACCAAAAATACCGAACACCAAAATTAATTAAAAAAATCGAGAACCTAACAAAATCAAATGCTCATCAAACGAAACAAATAGAAAATAACTATTTTATACCTGTCTTGGAACAGACATTTTCTGAAGAAAATGGTGGGTTAACCCTTTGTTTAATAGCTAACTACTGCCCTTTCGGTTGTTTATAGTTCCGCTATATTGACAACATTAGGTGAGCTACCCAAACAGAACTAATTTGGTAAATAATACTAAATATGACAATAATTGAGATTGATCCAGCAGCCAAAACTGTGTAAACATACATCACAGACAAACAAATACAATTGATTTAAAAAAGCAAAGCCCCAAACCCAATAGCTGGATGTACAAATACCGAATCACGTCAAGAGTCATGCAACTAAAAGGAACAAAACAGTACAGAGACAAATAAAGGAAAAACTGTAAAGACCAGCCTATACTATTTGTGAAGTAGACATTGAATAGAAACATTCTATATAACAACCAGGGAAAATACTATATATATTTTTGGGTTAAGGAATTAAATGACCATGTTCCAATGGTTTCGACATTTACCAATCTGTTTAATGATACTCAATACTTGCATATCAACGTATTTTACTTAGAGTTTCAAGCCGGATGTCAGCATGTGAGCCAAAACGGTTGACTTTTTCGGAGCATATGGGTTCATACCCGATTTTAGGCGGGATTGATTGTTTAATTTCTCATTTTCTGAGTGTTTGTAAACATTTGATTTTATAGTCGTAGTTTTTCTTTTGCCATGCTGGTGATGTCTGCTTTTTCTTCGACTACACAAGATTATTTTAAATGTCAAGAAGTTATAAGGTTAAGTCTGTTAAGAGTTTAAGTATTTTTCATATAATTTTAATAAGATTATAAACTTAATACCGTTCAGACGTTTCGCTTGCAGTCAATTCAGTACTTTCCAGTAACCTAAACTGTACGGACGCCATTATGAATTGCAGTGATGACAACTTGAAAAGGAGTCCTGATGTGATGTTTTCAAAATTAGTTAAATTAGTTAAATTAGTTAAATAAGTTATATTAATTAAACGTTTTACTCCATGTTATCCAGTGAAATAACATGTAAGTCTTCTGTCGTTCTGATATGAAAAAATAATGATTCCAACTGTACGTTAGAAAATAACAAACACACCAATCAACTAACCAATCAATCAATAGTCCATAGCACAACCACATGCATTGGCATATCAATTTATTTGAAAGGTCATTTAGCTACATATTTATCCTTAAAACATTCACAACGGGTTCTAACAGTTAAATTTCTGATATAAAAATTTGTAAAATAAGAAAACACCACATATTTTCAGATACTTGTAATTACAATTAAGGAAAACCAGATTTAGGAATAATGATGTCTTTCAAAAATCTGAAGAAATTTATTTGATAGATTTGTTCTGTACGTGTTTTTTTTTTTAAATTCAAGGGGCCAAAATTTCATAACCTACTCCGTTTAATCGTAAATGAGGTTATTCCGTGAAGAAGCTTTTTTGTCCTCTCTTTTACTCAGTTTCGCTCCTAAACGTCGTTTAATAAAAAATAATATCATCTGATTAGGTATTCATCTGAAGCTATTGTCAATATTTAGACGACATTCAAAACTAATCAGCTGAGACTGATTGAACTGAAACTTAAGTTTTGTGTTTAAGTTCAACCAAATTAACACGAAACTCCTTAAAGATATCAGGCTTATAATTTAAGTGATCTAAGATTGTTTTAAACCATTATTTGTCAAATTGATAATATTTCGTTGTTAAATTGTCCTTTTTTAATCTCATTACTTCTATTTTGCCTTTTATAGTAAAATCAGTAATTTCCGTTCATGCTGTGCACATATGTATTTTCTCTCAAAACGGATGTACTAGGAATCAAGTACAATGTGACATTTAAAATATTCTATTGTTCAAATTGACATAGGTTGTACAAAACATACAACTAATCAAAAGTGTGGAAGTGATTCTAATTTGTATATAGTAAGATAATACATGAAATTAGAAGGCAGGAAATCCGTTTAGAGATAAATACATATTTAACACTGAATGACTTTAGAACATATCAATGAATACAAAATCTATAAGCAGCCACTTAAATAGTTGTACGGAATCAATATAGTAGTGAAATAATTTTTTTCAAAGTGGTTACCGTGAAAATTCAGAAACAATATATAATTTTACAATTACAGGCAAGACAATATGGATTCGACGTTAATTAACTAATGTTAAAGTGAAAATGACATTCAGGATAATTTGTGTTTGGATATATTTGATACAGATAAGTAGTTTGTCAAGTTATCCGGGTATGTAATTTCTACCATTAAAAAGATATGAATTTTGGGACGAAAATGTTTATTAAAGAGAAGTAATTTTTATGCGCTGTTAGGGAATGGCTGTTGATATTTGCTTACCAATACTAAAAAGAACTCATATTTACTGAAATGATTAAATTTGTAACTTGCATTTTCTATCAATTTCATAAATGACTAATTATGAAAGATGAAAATAAGAATTCGACTCTCTCAGGCAAAGTTGAGCAGAGAATGAATTGGTTATTCTTTTATACTCCTGTTTGATGAAATGAATATTCACGTGGGCAGATAGTTAAACATCCTTGGCTTTATTTTTTCGGGGGAAGGGGTTGGGGGGTGGGGGTTTGAATGTTCCGGATGAAGATAAATCCAGAAATTAATCGGACGCAACAAATTTATTATGGATTATTTTCATTTTACTTTGATCAAAACAATGTATTTTGATAAGAAGTACAAATTACGAAGTTTTAGATAAAATTATGTTTTTGAAAATCTTTTATGAAGCGTTTGGTAAACCACTGGTTGAGAGTTAAAAAATTCAAACTCATAAGTCGAAAATAAACTGGCAAGCCATGGCAAAAAAGACCAACAGACACAACAATACATAAAACACAACATAGAAAACTCAAGACTGAGTAATACGAACCCCACCAAATGATATGAGGGAGATATATGCCTTGATTTAAAATAATTTCCAAAATTTTGTAACGGCAAATTTTTTAAACATAATATCCGTATTGCATGCCTGTACTAAAGTACTAGCTTCTGTGCTTGAGCTGAGCCCAAGGACTAACAGTCCACAAGCAGAGGTATCGACCCAGTTATAGTAATCACATTAACGGTACCAATTTCTCTGCACCTGATGTGGATTTCGACAAAAAATATTCCTTCGGTGATGCTTCAAAAAAGACAATATTGTACAATGTCAATAATGAACTTTGAAACGTGTCAATTTGAGCCTAATTTTCTTAACGTTCTGCACATAAAATTGTGTGTTAAAAAAACAGACATTAAAATACATTTTACGGGTTCTGTATTAACATATCCTGACGTCACAATGATATCATAATAGGGTTGTTTTGACATATTAGAAACAATCCTTGCTTCTGCTAATTTCAAGACCATGCAATTGCTAGCTATCCATAAAAAGATAAGTTTGAGAGTTTTACAATTGGATGGAGTAAGTCTTGGTGTGAGGACAGACTTATTTTTTTTCCATATACTATGACAGTTTCATATTTTATTAAATACAGACCTATATCTATCACCAAGAAATACCATAATTTTTTTTATTTTGGATAGAAAATGAGCTTATCATCCACACCACTAAGAAACAGTAAATTTTCCAAAAAATCTGACACTCCAAGTTGGTTGTGTTAGTTGATAAATGCCCCATGTTTTGTTTTCTTGATAACAGGTGGTAATTATTGCATGAATGAATAAAAGGGGCATTAGCCACAATTAAGAATAAATATGAAATATGATTTTTTTTTTCTTTCAAACATTTATAAAAGCGGAATATCAAAAATATTTTAATATTAACTGTCAGTTTGCTTCATTTAAAAAAAGAAGCTAAAACACATTTCAAATGTATTGATGGCTTAAAAGTAAAACCATAAACTCATTGAATCAGTATTCATTTAACCTTTAATATGACGCCGGGTTACGCAAGTGATTACCAAGTTCAGTTATGAAAATAAAAGAATGTCAACATTGAAAAGTGAAACAAGAAACCACCCGGAAAAACCATTTCGTTGACTGATTTGTCCTACAAAATATTCGCATACAACGATAATTTAATTTTTAAAATCTTTAACATGAAATCGAACAGACTTAGAAAAATCGGTATTACAATATAAAACTTGTTTATCTGTCTATTTGTATTTATGTTAATGTTTATATCAGGTCGTAAGACCGTCGGAAGTCTTCGTAGGTAATCTCGATGGTTAATTAGATGGCGTTTAGTCTAAAATTACACACGAAATGCTGATACATCATAACGAGTTCATGCATTGTTATTTTTTTTCTTTTTGGTACCATTTTTTTTAACTTGGATATACGCTTTATTGTGTTATAAATCAAATTTGAGAATTTAAGTCAAATCGCTGACCATGAATTTGACGGATCAATAGTAAAAACAATGCATCTATCAAAATGTGTTATTTCAGTCAATTAAATTTGTAATACAAATTGCGTGTATTTTGAAATGATGAAAAATAAAAGTTTCATCACGAACTCTTTCTTTCGTTTTAATATTTAATTTCTATGATTTAGTTATGAAGATGTTGAAATAAAAATAAATTGCTTTTTCCTTAAGTGGTAATATCAGACACTAGACACAATCATCTTTATCATGTTTACAAACTCAGTTTTGTTTCAAACAGTCATGTGTTTGTTAAGTAATAATATCTGTCGCTTTATCGGCACGAGATGACATATCTAGAGCTCTACTTAACATTTTATATTTAAGAGTAAATGTAAAGTTTATTTTCTCTGAACAGGTTTTGATGCAGGACTGAATAGAAACATTTCATTGAAGTTTAAGAACGACATTTTGATAGACAGTCAACAACTTTTTTTTCTCAATCTATGAACTTCGTACGTCAAAGTGATATATTGATATAATGAAAAAGCCCAATCTTGAAAATATAAACTTTTTTCATGTTGTATCACCTTAAATGACTTAAGCTTAAGCAACTCATCTCCGAATATTTACCTGTCATGAGAAACAAGACTGCAACTGATTTTCCTTCCGGAGCACATGACTCAACGAATGTTTTTTTTTTAATATGGTCCGGGTTGGTCATTCGTTTGTTTTCTGTGTTGTTGGTGTTTGTGGAGTCTTGTATGTCTAGATCTGCTTGTAGTGTTTTGTCTCTTTTGACATATATGTATGGCTTCGTTCAACTTATAGCTTATGGTTACCCCCTCCCCCCTCCCCCCCCCCCAAAAAAAAACCCTTGGTGTCTTCTCTTCTCACTTTAATGACTTTTAATAGAAATCAATAAGCATTTTACGAGCAGACATTTCTTATATAATGAATATTTAGACAGTCAATATGTTGATATCAATGTTGACTTGAAGCGTTATGAGCGAGCTCTTAATTTATACCATCGGTTTTATTTACCTTTTTATGACAAAAGTCAATAACCTCCTGTTTAGATAAACATAGAATTTTTATAGCATCATGTGTTTTTTTTATATAGTTTACCGTCTCTTTGGGAAAGTTTGAATGTAATCCGACGGGCGTTTAGGAGAGTTTACGATCTTGTTGGCGGTACACATTGTGCGGTATTCCTTACTTTATACCTTAATATATATAAGGGAGGGTATTAATGCAATGTCGACTACATGCATACAAAAGCATTCAACAAATGTCAATGAAATACAAGATGATATCTATTTGCGCCAATGCTCCTTTTGCGCCACTGTATTTTGAAAACTATAGGTTTTATTTGCGCCAATAAAACAAATATACAATTTTTTTCAATTTATGTATTTTTACTTATATGCATATATATATCTTCTAAACTATTTTAGAAGGTCTTTCAGATAATTTATGATCTATCAACGCTGATAGGTTCCCTCTATCTAACACTATTTTCATAAACAATATATCATAAATCTTTACATGTGAAAAACTATTATTTTACTGAACAATTTATTTATTGGTGAGTTTTTCTTAATTTTGATGAGAGTTCTGTTTAATCATAAGTAGATAGGCTAAACATGGTACATGTTACATCAATGATTTGTATGTTACTATATAAATCCTTAGTTACAGGCATAACATAGGTAAAAAAATATATACAATTGGTGCAATTTGATTCCGTTTTTTAGCCCAATTAATACCATCAGAAAAATAAAGAGTGGCGTAATTGATACCTTTTTAAACTGTACTTGGTGCAAATTGATTCTTGTCGAAATGTACAACTGTACATGCATGTTAACCTTGTGTACATGACATAACTTTAATTGAACTGTGAAACTGTTAAAACAACACAAGTGATCCATACAGAACAATTAAGAATAAGAGGACAGCAGTTAGAAAATAAGGCTCCAAGCTAAATAGGACAGCTTTAATGTGCAATAACAACCTACACGGATATTAATATCTAGTGAATTAACTCCGTGATGAAAGGAAAACAACGAAAAGACAAACAGCAGTTGATGAAATACTACACAGAACATCAAAGATTGAGCAATTAACACGAACCCAACCAAAAAAACAGTGTCGTATTTATTGTGTGTTTTCAGCGTATCAGTTTATTTTCTTTTGGATGGGATCATGATTTGGATTGACACAAGAGCTGATTTAACCTTGCAAGTTTTCGGGTGTCCAGAGATAATGAAGTTCAGATACTCATTAGGATTGTCTTTCCCCCTCTGTGTTTTTATTCATTTTGCTAATTTGAACATACATCAATTATGCCTATTTGTATCTGCTAACAAATGCAAACAAACAACATTAACATACACACCCACACATCAACAAAAGAAGTAAAAAATAAAATAATATATCAATTATTTATTAAATAGGCTATGAATATCTTGGCTGCTACAAAGATAACGAAGACAGAATGTTAGACCAGAAGATAAAAGACGGAAGTATGACTTTTGAGCTTTGCTACAAAAAATGTTCAAAATATTCTGTCTTTGGGCTTCAGGTTAGTTATTGATGGCTAATTGTTTAGACAATATCAAGGCGGTGCACCTAGATAAATGTACCTAAAATCAATGGTACGGTTCTGTTATCCTTTTAAGAATATAGATTAACATCCATCATGCAAACATGAATTTTAGTATAATATACATGTAGGTGTTGTTGACTTGTTGTATGTTTTAACGGTATGCTGTATAGTATGAGAGTATGAGTATACCACCAATTGCGTAAATCAGAACATGATCGTACTAAAATGATTGCTTTTGGATTAACTGAGGTAAAAATTCACACCATATTGCTTATTTACCACCCAAAATACGAGATTCTAAAATTATTTTACTTTTGTGCTGCTGTTGTGAAACTTTGTGTACTAATTTAAATTACAGTATTATTTGCGGTGACAAAAATTAAACTGAGAACAGTTCCTCTTGTATGTTTTTTTTTGTTCTACTTTTTACTTGTTTCTGTTGTATAAGTTGGGATTATTTTTGCACAGTTGTAAATTATGAAGTACTACATGTATTATATTTTGTAGCCTTTTTTTATTGTATGCATGTCGTTTATGTTAGCCATATATTTTCTGTCCTTCGTTGCTATTATCAAAATGCTGGACTTTTTGATCGACAATATATTTGTTGAGTTTGGAGGATTGATATTTCAACAGACAGTCGGTATTCAAATTGGCACTAATTGTGCACCCCTACTGCTCGATTTGTATTTTTACTAGTATGAAGCAGAATTCATTCAGAACCTTCTAAAAGACAAAAAGAAAAAGCACCTTGCGAAATTCTTTAATTTTTACTTTCAGATATATTGATGATGTTATCACTGAATAACCCATATTTCAATCAGTACTTACATCTCATATATCCCAGTGAACTTGAAATTAAGATTACTACTGATACTAGAAGGACTGCTTCATACCTTGATCTTTTCCTCAATATTGACACAGATGGATGACTTCACACTAAAATCTATGACAAACGGGATGATTTCAACTTCCCAATTATCAATTTCCCATTTACCAGCAGTAACATACCATCTGCCCATCGTATGGTGTTTACATATCTCAGTTGATACGTTATGCTCGTGCATGCTACCACCATATGGACTTCATATACAGGAGTATGCTCCTTACACAGTAACTGCTCCAACAGAGTTATGAGGAGGAAAGATTAAAAATGACATTCCGTAAATTTTATAGACACCATCACGAATTGGTTGATCTATACGATGTGTCTGTGCTTAAACTAACTAACGACATTTTTACCACGTCTTAGATTGTGGTTTACAAACTACGTCGTCTGGTCTACTAAGTACCGAACGTGACCCATTACCGAATATGACTGTTTAGCCGAGTGTGAATTCGCATTGCTATAGGACGTGTCTCGGTATTTATACATCCAACATTATGATGTTTCTTTTGTAAATATAAAAAAAAGAAGATGTGCCAATGAGACAACTCTCCATAAAAGACCAAATGACACAGAAATTAACAATTATAGGTCACCGTACGGCCTTCAACAATGAGCAAAGTCCAGACCGCATAGTCAGCTATAAAAGGCCCCGAAATATAAACAATGTAAGTCTGGTTGGATATTGTGTTATGTCTTATCGTTTGTGATTTGAATTCTGTATTTTCGGTACATTTAACATATGCCTTGATGGTCAGTATAGTCGAGTTACTCGTGGTTCGTCTACCATGTTTATGTTTAATGTTGTTTGTTTTCGAGTGTGTTTACTGTTGTCTTGCATGAACTTGCCTTATATCAGAGTTATTTTATTTTAATTTTTTATATGTATGTAAAAGTTAAGATAACTAATCAGCTATTTCATTTACATGTATATGATTTTTAGTTTAAAGCAACTATATGCACAGGATTTTTTTTGTTAAAACACAGTTTTGATTTAGAAAAAAAAACGACATGGTTAGAAAATACAAATAATAACACGATTACAGACACAATTCCATTTTAACATTCTGGTCATGGTTAAAAATACACAAAATATCACCATTACAAACTCAATCTTATATTCTTGTACGTGTCTATAATAAAACAAATCTATTCTATTTTTATTAACTTACCTGTGAAATATGTAAACGTCATAAAAAATACGTCACTTTTTGTGACGTTGATACATTCGTGTGACGCACAGTTTATAATTCGTTTGTGGTGTACTGACGTGCTGTCGTGGATGCATGAGAGATGTTCGTTGTTATGCTGTGGTTTACATGTTGTAATGTACTATCATATTATTTATTTATGTGTTTCTCTTTCCTGAGTGTTCTTGTGTTTATTTTTACTGTATTCCTGTCACGTAATGTTGTAATTTTAGCGGTATTTTTAACATTGCCATGTAAGCGGGATGTTTGGCTAGCCATAAAACCAGGTTCAACCCACCATTTTTGCTTAAAATTTCCTGTACCAAGTCAGGAATATGGCAGTTGTTATCAAATAGTCCGTTTCTATGTATTTTGGCGTTTGTTTTTGTTGCAGTTTAGTGTTTCTGTGGTTTTGATTTGTGACCCGAATATGTTTTCGCTTAATCGATTTATGACTATTGAACAGCGGTATACTACTGTTGCCTCTACTTGGACCCAGAATTGGCCTTTTGTGTTTTTTCTTATTTAATATAGGCTATCGATATATTCCAAAATTTCTACCAAAGTGCTGACTACTGGGCTGGTTATACCCTCGGGGACGAAACGTCCACCAGCAGTGGCATCGAACCAGTGGTGTAAATAGTTAATAAAGGTACCAGGATTATAATTTAATACGCCAGACGCGTAAAATATATGTGAAAATTTGCATCGATTGCACGAAAGTAAAGAGTGCTTAATGTTCATTATTATCATATATAGTTTAAGTTATCAAATCAATTTGAAGAGAATGTATGCAAACATACGTGATAATTCAAAATGTCGAGGTACAAAAATATGTTATCGTTTGAAAATTCGTAAGGGTTTCGCGGAACCCAGTGTCTCGCCTACTTTTGCTGTTAGTCGCAGTCTCAACAAAAATGGGGGAAAAAAATTATTAAAAAATTTCCTCTAGATACTCTCTTTTGATTGTAAGAAGCTTCTATCCAAGTTTTGTAAAAATCTAGGATGGTTATGAATCTAATAAATGTTTTAAAAACTTTAACTGCAGACTGTATGTAATGTTAACTGGAAGAAAAACTAAGTCCATTTATAAGTAATATATAAAAAAAACAGGAAATAAATTTTTACAAAATTTCCTTCTAGATACTAGCTTTTAATCATAAACAAGCTTCTCTCCAGGTTTGGTAAAATTCCAGGATAGTTAAGAAAAGTTATTAAAATTTTAAAAACTTTAACCTCAGAGTGAATGTAATGTTAACTGGCAGAAAAACTAAGTCCATTTATAAGTAAAAAACGGATAAACAGGATTTTTTTTGCAAAATTTACTTCTGGATACTATCTTATGATCATAAACAAGCTTCTGTCCAAGTTTTGTAGAAATCCAGGATAGTTTAAGAAGGATATTAAAATTTCAAAAACTTTAACCACAGAGTGAATATTTGTGGACGCCGCCGACGACGACGATGACGACGACGACGACACCGAATACGGAATGTAGGATCGCTATGTCTCGCTTTTGCGACAAAAGTCACAGGCTCGACAAAAATGATTAAACATTAGACATATATAGGTCTTTCAGCTGTTTGCATACTTTCTTTCGAGAATGTGGAGGTGGGTTGAATATGTTCTAAGGAAGATTTAATTTGCTTTCCGTCTAAATAATGTTGGGTATGAAGGAGCTGAAAAGGGCAGTCGATGATACGATGGACACATTACTCATCCAAAACTGTTACTGAAAAATTAATAATTTCAAAAAAAAATCAGAAAGCTGCTGTTAAATATATGTAAGCTTCTAAAGAATTTTTAAGAACTTTTCAATAAAAAAAGATAAAAAATACGCACTGTCTCTTGAAAATTTTGTAGAACATTTATAAAGAATGGTTATGTTACACGTATGTTTCGAGGTTTAGTGTGGCGTCCATTTTGCTAAACTAGTATATATTATCATTTGCGCCAACTTAAGCTCACCTCCGTGTGCGGGATTTTCATAGGACCCGTTAGTGGCCTTGTCTATTTTTTGCTCTTTGGCCGGATTGTTTTATCTTTGTCACATTTCCCGTTTTCATTCTCTAGTCTAATCCTTTTAAGAAATTGTCTGTAATAATAACTTTCATATACATATTTAAGAATAGAATAGAGTGTTTCTGCGGAAACTCAACAGAGAATGCAACCATTACCAACGAAGACCAGAAAATGAGTGTAACATGGCGTGTAGTGGAAATTCAAGTCAGACCTGCGGAGGTTATTGGAGAATGTCTGTCTATAGAAACGGTAATTTTATGTACAAATGTATCTATTGTGAATTCCCAAGTGATTTTACCTAAATCAATGAAAATAGTGAGCGTAATTATAGAACTGGATTAATTCAGTTATTTAGGAAAAATATAATTGCTGAACTAAGTACGAAAAACATATGTACATAGGTGAAAATTTCTACCCTGAAATATGTTAGACTTTGCAGTGATGTTAATGCATCAACTCATCAAATACATAACGTAATAGAATAATAGAAGAATGTGTCTGAGGACACATATATCCCTGCTCAAGCTTGCTTTCAATATGTGAAAATACATTTTTGGACGGACGAAAGGGAACACGTAATGCCCCTTTCGCCAAACTAGAAAAAAAATATTGATGACGACATATATCATATATACAATGTTACGCACTTTAATAAATGTTAATGCATGAAACCCCACCCCCTACAACAAAAATACAAGGCAACCAATGATTGAATTATAATAAATCCATAAGAAACAGGAAAATCTGAAAGAGCTTAACTAGAGGAGGAAAGTTTAATTTGTTATCGTTGGACAGAAAATGTCATTGTACTAGTTTTCGTCCCCCAGTCAGTCGTGCATAACGTAATTTTATCTTGAACATTTGCACGGAACCCTTTCATATATTATGAGATTGCTTGTTATCTTGTGTAGGTTATCACATTAAATTGCCATAAACTGTCACTCTGATTTGACAATTTGACAAAGAGTTATCTGTCCTGGATCATAAATTACCCTTTGTATCATATTGATGCAGGTCTGTTCGAGAGCTTTCAAACTCAGTTTAAGGTAGGTTTGTTTTAATGTATAATAGACCATATTGCATCACTCTATTGTGATTTGGTTATAAAAGGGAGGCGAAAGATACCAAAGGTACATTTAAACTCATAATTTATATGCAAAATATAAACTGACAACGCTATGGCAAAAAACAAAAAAGACAAAAAAAAAAACAAAACAAACAACTGTATACAAAACACAATATAGAAAACAAAAGACTGAATAACACAAGCCCCATGAAAAACCAGGGGTGATCGTAGGTGCTCTGGAAGGGAAAGCATATCGTGCCCTCTTATGTTACTCTCGTCACATAAAATCAATCTAAAAATGAAAAATAGATTAAAATAAAAGCTCCAAACTGAATAGGAAGATAATAAAATGTGTGCAGTTATTGGTCTGCCATTTTCTCATAACCGATACATCTTATCTTATTTAACAGACATAACGTTTACAAAATTAACCATATGTATAGCATGAGGAATTTCATGCGTTTCTCTGACTTGGTAAACATGCATTCGGAACGCCCAACATAACCAAGCTGGAATGCAAAACAAAGTGTATATAGAAATTTAAAAAAATCATTGGAATAGACCATTGTTTGCTTATTGTGGAATATGCACAATAGGAACCTGGGAGGAAAATTCAATAATTTCTCGGACAAGTTAACTGTTATGCTCAACATGCTCAATCAAAACTAAACATTATTTTCATGTAAGTAGTTGTCATTCAGGATATGTATCGAGTTTTTGAAAAAGTACAATAACATCCGACAACTGTTAAGGAGGTGACCACAAAACTTCATCAATAAAGGAAGTTGAATGTTAAAACGTCCCCTTTTTGAATTTGCATTGTAGTTCCGTATTTTCGTTTTACTTTTTTAAAGATTGTTGTTTTACAATTTGTTTTTATCTCAAAGATAACTTCAAGATCAGCTTTCCATTTTTTTTATACTTGTAATAAATTTTTCATTAAAACATTAATAAATTACCAAATATATACTAACATATGTTTCCTTTTAGTTTTAGAAGACATCACCTCTTCAGCAAATACAGTATCAACAACTTTACTTGATTTGACAAGTTCAAATACTGACTCAACAATTAATTCGTGCAAATGCCCATGCTCGAATGTTGGACATATCAAATGGTTGTTTTTACAAAATTTAAACTTAACAATGCAAGAAATGAAGGAGATCATGCAGCCGGAATTAGAAGAGCTCCAAAAAGAACTCCGGGTAAAAAAGACAAACACAAGCCGGTTGTTACGTTCTAAAAATTCAGCACCAGATGACCGTATCAGCTCCATTACTATGGGTTACGCCGGAGCCATTTTCTTATGCGTGATTCTTTTTGTCCCGGTTATTCATGATATTATGAGATGTGTATATTGGGTTTATTTCAAAACTAAAGTGAAGTTTTTAAAAATTTCTTAGCAAATGACTTATTTTTAAAACTCAGGATAACATAAAATATTAGTTCTTTTTAATCTGCTTTCATTTAAAAGTGGTATATGTAGCTAGGCCTTTCAGATAAGTGCATTTAGCTAGCCTATTTTAAGAAAGGCTCATGTAACAAGGCCTATCGTTCGCACATTTAGAACATTTTAGTACTTCTAGCTTTCCAGTTTAGATGTCCAATATTATGCAAAGTAACTTTTTTTCATTATTGTCGTCCGACATTATTATTTTCCCATACTATTGTTATATGCATCACATTACATAATGATAGAATTTAAAAAAACATATGCATTAAATTCCATGAAAAGAAAACGAAAATAATGACTAAACACGTACTGGCTACTTAAAAAATGGAAATAATTGGTGACTTACTTTAAACAGATAACTACAAATAATTGATTGAATGAAAAATTAGGTACCAGAAACAAAACTAAGGTGGGATTCAATAGATAAATTTTGATTATTTGAATAAGTTTTGAATTATTTTTAGACGATAAAACTGCTATTATCTTTAAACAATACAAAAATAAATGAAAAAATAAAAGCTATATTGAATTCATTGGACTTATCGGAATTTGACAGTGATGGCTAAGATATCACAGATATAAATTCATTAGCGCTGCCGTTTCTGATCTAATCCATATTTGTTTTACCTTAGCCTCAATGGATATACATAAAGAGATATATAATGATTTTGTTGTTTCTATTGAAATAAGATAAAATTAATACAATTATCAGCAGCTATATAAAGGTTGCATTATCTATACAATCTGTTGGTACAAGTGGGGAAATGACATGGGTTAATTAAATTATGGATCCATCAAATATGCGCCATTGGAAACTCGAATGAAAGATCAATAAAGAAAGTTAAGAAAGGATAAAAAAGTTTGAAGATGAATTAAGATAGTTTAAGCTTAGTATCCATATATTTTAACAAACCATGGACTAATATATTAATCTACTCGGGAGACTTATACGATTTCAGATCAGACATTTTGACAAATTCTATATGGTTTAACAAGGAACTAAAAATAAAGAATAAATCAATATTCTATGAAAATTGGTATAAAGAAGGAATATTTTTTACAAATGATAAACAAAATGGAAACCTTTTGTTTTCTCTTTTCAACAATTTATTCAGAAAATCTGACAAAATACAATTATGGGGAAAAAAAGTTATAAAACTTTACATATGAAATACTGGGCTTTTTGATAAAATAAACTCGTCTACAATTTTCTACAAATACATACCGTCCAGAATAGAAGTCTGTAGCTCGTGTACAGAAACCCGAGAGACAATCTCCTAAACACCTATTTTCACTTTCCCAAAAGCATTATGGCTGGAAATGAAAGACTTTTGGAAAAATATTAGAATTTTTATGCACAAGATGTCAATTTTTGAATTGTTTTATTTGAACATTCTACTAACTACATCAGTGTTCTCATTAAGTATTATTATTGATTCCCTTTGTTTGGTGTCATTAGAAGTATTTAACAATGAAAAACATAGATAAACTGACAACTGATTAAGAAATAATTCATTGAAGCCATAGAATTGTTTCTTAAAAAAAAAGTTGGAAAAAATGTGTTTAATTCTTTTAACTCTCAACCCCAACATTGCCATTTCTAATTTAGATTTCTCTCTCGTAAGCTACCGTTATATCGATAGTTGACATTTCGTAACAAAGGAGCCGCCATGTTGACCTAATGAAATCAGTAAATGTACGAATAATGCAATAGAATAGAAGATAAAAAAACCCTACCTTGAAACTCCATTTTAATGCAATATTATCCGAATTTGGAGCGCTCACGTAACGGAAAAACCTTCAGCTTTAGCGTGTAATTTCGCGGAATTTTTATTCTATTTTGATTTTGTACATTTTTCCGAGCTCTAATGCATTAAATCTTTTTGTTATGCATCAGAAAAAGATAAAGTTTCTGTATTTTTTTTTTTTTTTTTCAATTGAACGAAAAAAGCGAAATCGGCATAGCGGTTGCATATAGGTTACGATACATGTGGATTTACGTGTGAGGTATATTGTAACAGCCATTATTATGTACGTCTCTGAGTATCGATATATCGAGAATTTTATCACGGTTTTGTTTACAAAGCACGTCATATTAGAATGTCTATAATTCTTCTTCAAAAGTGAATAGATAGATGATAAAAGGAAATGCATAAAGATCACTGTCGCCACCTAGTTTTCATTTCCAACATATTAGCGTAAAGCAAATTTATTTTCTGCTGGCTCCTAGTCCAAATAGAAAATTGAAATAGTGAAAAATAAATATAAGCTATTGATGGACAAAACAACGTATTTGATTTAAGGAAAGAAACGTTTTGCTGAAAAAAAATTACATCAGGGTTTTCGATATCACTAAACTTTATCATCGCTACACATCATTCGAAAATACATGACTTATACGTTCAGGTATTGAAAAACCTATTTTTTATGGTACTATTTTATACAAACCACAAATATGTGATTGTTCAACTCAAAATCTAACCAAATCTTTTAATATACTTATTCATAATGGATATAGTTACGATACTGTAAAGTCATTAAAGATAGCATTTTTTGGAATTAATTTTGATTAACTCATAGTGTTTTTGCATCGTAAATATACACATTTATTCTAAAACCAGTTGGCATGATACAGGTTATGTTCTTCTCGTATAATTTATAATGTCATGATACTAAAGTCCTAACAGGAGGGATTGTGGTTGATTTTCATATGATGAAGACGTAATCTTTCAGTTGATTTCTTAAAGTCTGGAACTGACAGGTTTTTAGTTTTCTTTGTTGTGTCATCTGTACTATTATTTGTCTGTTTGTCTTTTTATTTTTGGCCATGGCGTTGTCAGTTTGTTTTCGATCTGTGAGTTTGACTGTCCCTCTGGTATCTTTCGTCCCTCCTTCAGTAACTGCTAGTAGTCCTTTGTTAGATGATGTTTATTTTTTCATTTTGTTTAGTTTCTTCTGTTACCTATTCTAACATCGGATTCGGTTTTCTTTTAAACTGAGTTTTACTGTGCGTTTTGCTGTGTGTTTGTTTATTCTACATTGGTTAGAGGTATTAGGGGGCTTAGATGGGGTTGAGATCTCACAAAACACGTTAACCCCCCCCCCCCCCCCCCCCCCCCCCCCCCCGCATTTTTGCGCCTGTCCCATATTAGGAACCTCTAGCGTTTGTAAGGATTGTGCGTTGTTTTTAAATTTATGTTCATTTGTATGTTTCTGAGTTCAGTGTGGGGTTCATTTCATATACCTATTTTTCACATCTAAGTTTTCGAGTACACCGGTCTGCTCATGTAACGTGAATTTCGGTATAAAAATATTAGCTTTGCGTGAATATAACAATTTAAAAGTGGTGTCTGTGCAGGTTCAGATTTGAATTATAAAGAAAGTTATGTGTTATTAATTTTTGATAGTATTTTAAAAAAAGGTCTTCAAGATTTCTTTATTTATCGATCTAATCACAATCACTATTTTTACATCTGGTAACGGTTCGTTTGAATTTGCTAAGAACCTAATTTTAACAGTGTTCTTTGCTACATATTGATACGGTTTAGGGGATAGACTGTAGGATTGCAATTCTGTACGACTTTTTCAGACTACTCAGTAACCACTCACTTCTACTTTCACTTTCGTCGTTTACTGTTATCCAAACGTGTATAAATAGATATTTGATGAACATTTCATATACTTTTATTCTTATTGTATGTTTGGTCTCCGGGAATAATGGTATAGAGTTCGTCTCCACTGTTTGACCATAGAGGGTGCCATGACTGAACAACGGCTCCCAACTTCTGTTTACCCCATTTCACACGTTCCCGTATTATTACCTTTCTAGTTTATTTGTGTAATATGTGTAAGCCGGGTCCCTCACGTTCTAAGACTAAGCTTTATTAAGCTTATTTCGTCCATTTTCCAATAGATGTACAGTTTGCTTCAGCAACTATATTGACATCAGTGACCTCTTGGCTTGAGTTCAGCATACAATCCATATAAAGTAATTTTCCCATATTCACCATCAGGTCACGAACGAGACTTTGATGGGACAGTTGTATAAAACGAGTGCATATCAGTTTCCAAGGAGACTGCAGCCCACCACCAGAGCGTTCATTCCTGATATACAAAGAAAATTACCACAGGAAACCTAGTACACCAAAGTCGGTACAATTCGTAAAATGCACGTTATTTTGCTAATGTATGCATCCCCATTGAATAAATGGACCAAATCCTAATTGACCTAGATATTTTACTTCGCTCACTAGATCTTACTACGATGTTGACAAACATGTAACATACCAAACAGGATGTCCCTGCGTTTTTATAAGTAAAATAACCAAATTGCTCACGTAGGTTTTATGTGATTTATAGATCGTAGAATATAAGATGTTTTGTATATAAAAAAGTAAAGCTTAGATCAATCTTTTATCTGTTGTACCAGTACTATGTAAGTCAATGTTTATATTTAAGCCAGTGTGTTAGCTGCTTTGCCTGCTACGCTAGCATTGCCTTGGCCATTTAGCTAGCTACGCTACCAGAATAGGTATTATGTAACTTAATACCAGGGTTGACAGATATTTAAGAAATAATATATGGTAGCCGTAGATTTTTATTAATTCAAACATGGGATGGGCATTCAGTTTCGATTATTTTAGAACTACATCACCATTTATTTTACTTTCGGTACATACTCGCACGATTCCTTTGGATTTTTTCTTTCAACTTCTCTAATCTAGCAGCATACATATATGGATAATTAGCATGTTCAGACAGTAGAAAAATAAATTGAAGTTGGTACTTCCGGAATTTATTTTTATAGCAGCATTTTAACTAAGTGTACACAAATAAAATTGAGAATGGAAATGGGGATTGTGTCAAAGAGACAACAACCCGACCAAACAGCAGTAAACAGCCGACGGCAACCAATGGGTCTTCAACAGAGCGAGAAAATCCCGAACCGGGGGGCGGGCTTCAGATGGCCCCTTAACAAAATGTGTACTAGTTCAATGAAAATAGACGTCACACTTAACTCCAAAACATATAAATGAACTAAAATTAAAAAAACATACAAGACTAACACGGTCAGAGGCTCCTGACTTGGGACAGGCGCAAAAATGCGGCGGGGTTAAACATGTTTTGTGAGATCTCAACACTCCCCTATACATCTAGCTAATGTAGAATAAACAAACCAACAGTAATACGCAGAGTAAAACTCAGTTTAGAAGAAGTCCGAGTCTGATGTCAGAAAAGGTAACTTAAAAAACTAAGCAAAATGACAATGATACATAAATTAACAAGGTTCTACTAGCAGTTACTGACATGCCAGCTCCAGACCTCGATTAAACTGATTGAAAGATTATGTCTTCATCATAGGAAAATCAAGCACAATCCCCTCCCGTTAGGGTACAGAATCATACCATCATAACATATATGAGAATAGCATGACCCGTTACGTGCCAACAACTGGTTTAAGAATAAATGTGTTTATTTCCGATGCAAAGACCCTATGAGTGAATCGATATTAATACCTAAATATGCCATCTTTAATGAACTGACAACAGTATCATAACAATATCCCTTCTGAATAAGTCTGTTGAAAGGTTTGGTTAGCTTTTGAGATGAATGTTTACATTTTTCTGCTTTGTATCGAATATTACCATAAAAAATGGGATGTGAAATACCTGAACGTATAAAGTGTCTGCATGTTGATTCATATTTACGAATGATGTCATTGTACCGATGATAAAATTTAGTAAATGTTTTGACTAGTTTTTGATATCGAAAACCTTGGTGTAATAATTTTTCAGTAATACAGAGATATCTTTCGTTTAAATCAATCACCTTGTTACATACACGAGCGAATCTAACAAGTTGAGATATATAAACACCATAAGATGACGACAAGGACACATCACCATCTAGAAATGGATAATTAACAATAGGAAATGAAAAATCATCTCTTTTATCATAAATTTTGGTATTAAGCTTCCCGTTAAAGATATAGATATCTATCCAAAGCTCATTTAGACTGCTGTACTCGTCGTTGCCAATTTAGGAGGGAAATGATAACATTATATGGAATTCTATTGCAATTCATTTTCATTGTTACATATTTTTCCAGACAGTTTTCTCGTGAATTTATAAATATTAACGTACTTGATAAAACGGAACAAATATTGAAATGATAAAGCGTTTAGTGTTTACAAGGCAGGTAATGTGTCGACACTAGATTTTCCACTGAGTTGCAACTACGGCATTAAAATTGACGTTGGACGATTGTGTTTTCTGTTAAGACATATTGATCATATAAAGTATGACACGTTCTTGTGTGTTTAAGCAAGATAACAGAACCCCCCCCCCCCCCTCCCCCCAACCAATAAAAAAAAAAAAAAAAAACATTAAGTGTTTCACAGGTCATTAATATCGAAAGTCAAAACGAGGCATCCATATTTGTTATAGCTACAAAATTTGTGAACATTTATGCACAAAATGTTTCAATTAAACACTGTCTTTCCAAAACATGATAAAGCACAATATAGTGACGGAAAGTATCCTTGAGGAGGTAACAAGCCAGTGGTAGTAAAATGTATGACAGCTTTTCTTAGCAAACGTAAAGTTTAGGTGTACACATGAAAATACCAAATGCATTATTGAATAAATATCTTTAAGTGAGGAATTAAATATATTGATTTCTGCATTTCAACAAAAATTTTCTTTATCAAATGGAAGACAAATAAATGTATCATACATAGTTTCCGGTGAGTCTGTGATATCCCTCATGCATGTTGTAAACTATCTAGTACGGTTTATTTTATTTTTATTTTTTTTCAAATCAGTATACGTACTACATTTCCACAAATGATTTTATAATGTCATCCACAAGTCACAGCTAATCCCTTATCTTAAAGGATTATTCTCGCACGTCGGTACGAGTGTTCTGTGATATTATATCCTTTTTTGAACCGAATGGTAAGTATTGTTAAAAAAAGTAAGATAGATCAAATTAAAAACAACATGGTCAAAAGAATAAAGTACAAAGGGCAAACAAAAGATCACGCAGCATACATCATGATGTTTTAAAATGTTAAAGGAACCCCGCCATAAAGTTGGAGATGAACTCCTGTGTTTCAGAAATTTAAAAGGTGGCCCTTCTAGTGACATACATCAGTTTTCTTATGACAATCAAAACAGGCATCGTCCGTTGATCACTGTGACACGTACAGACATATACTAACTCAAAGCATGATAGCGTACGTAAAACTTGAAAAGGGTAACTTCAACTTTACACTCTACACTCTACAGTTTATTTTGCTCAATAGCGTCCTTGTTAGCAGCAACATTGTATCAAGGATAACTGTATAAAAAACACAAGCCTGAAATATCATACTAACTGGTTATAAATGCAAGTGTTGTTCAAGTCTTGTTGCTAAAAAAAAACCTGCCAGCATTTGGTCGTATAGCTTAAAACTTATCTTACCATCACTTTGAACTTAAAATTTTAAGTTATAAAATATCTGTGTAAGTTATAAAATATCTGTGGTATCTTTCTTCTAAGTTCTATTGGATATATGCGATACACATATTCACTAAACTTTCAACTAGAGCATATCAATTGTTAAACAGAACGTACAGTTAAAGGATTGTAGTAGTCTTAATGAAGTATGCCGCATATAAATAAAAGAACAAGTTGGCAAAAAGGAGAGCACATTTGGTTCACTTTTGGATTTTTGAGTGTCTTTCAAAAAAAGTCCAACAAACGTAACAAATATGCTATAGGAAAAAACAGATAGTGTCAGTGTTATCGGGTTGTTATTTACATGAACAACATGACGGTTGCAACATGTGGCGGAGGATCTACTCACCCTTCCAAATTACCCAAGGTTTTTGGTTGGTTTCGTAGTGCCCAGTCTTTAGTTTTCTATGTTGTGTATTGTATACTGTTATTTGTCTTTTGATCGTATTTCGTTTTGTTTTGCCATGATGGCATTGTCAGTTTGTTATGAACTTGGGTTTGTATATCCCTTTGGTATCTTCGATCCCTTTTTTTTTTCTTAATGAACAGAGTAGTTTTTCATACAATAAACGAACTGTCTCACCATAAAAATAAAAGATATTTGTATCTAAGTTGTTCATTCTTCTAATGAATTTGAAAATGTCTGGACTAATTGGACTTATGTTTTTTAACTTAAACTGACGATACATTTGTGAAGGATGGAGTAGTAAAATATTTTGTGTTCTTGGAAATGTGGAGGGAGTGTGATTTTATGTACTCGAACGAAGTTTCCTTGTCTGATCTGATTCCTTCACCCTCAACAATAATAATTTTCACTTATATAGATATAAGAAGATGTGGTATGAGTGCCAATGAGACAACTCTCCATCCAAGTCAAAATTTATAAAAGTAAACCATTATAGGTCACAGTACGATCTTCAACACGGAGCCTTGGCTCACACCGAACAGTAAGCTATAAAGGGCCCCAAAGAATTACTAGTGTAAAACCATTCAAACGGGAAAACCGACGGTCTAATCTATATAAAAAACGAGAAACGCCAGGTTGTACTTGCTGAAAGAACAGATAGTTGTCATTTTGAAATCCGTTTCGTTGGTACGTTAATGGGAATATTACGGATACGTGATGTTTAATGAAACTTAAGTAATTTGTCTATCCAGATGATATGACATTGACATGAGTTCAATGAACATTCCAGCATTTAGCAGGTTAGATTTTTTTCACACATCACAAACTATTTCATTGTATACGGACTGTATTAACAGACCAAACACACCTCCTGATGACACAACACCATTGAAACAGAATTATGATCACATGTGTTTACATTCCCAAACCATTAAATAACAGGATAGCTGTCTTACCTTAAATCAACGGATTGTGTCCTATTCCGGCTTGTAACATTTTGACTTCAGTTTGGATTCGCATGCGGATCATTCATGCATAGCAAGTGATTCTAATATCCAGTTCATGCACACGGTCTCGATCCTTATTAGAGTTCATGCAAGTCTCTCAGTTTTTGTTTGATCACCTTGATGTGTATCTTCTGAATTGATTTATGAGATTTGAGCATCGGTAAATTACTGTTCCCTCTTTTATATCGAACCCCAACGAAAAACACGTTATACCATTTAAAATATTATCGATGACACAACTGAAAACCCGCACGACTTATTTTTTTTAATTAATTCGGAAAAAAGCTTTCCATTATGTTGATATTTGCAAGTTTTTCAGTATTTAACATTTGTATGCTACATTTATAAGCTAGACGTGTGTTGGAACGAGGCCTGATGGTAAAATTAAGTTAACTGAAACGAAACGCATACTTTATCGGTAATGCTTTGTCATTGCATGTCTATTTATATCGGAGTAGCAAGGTGTTCGTTGTGAGTGTGGTCTGTTTTACTATCTTATATTTTTTATCATTCATTTAATCCTCACTAGGCATTTTATATATCCATTGTTTGTGTTGCTTTCGTTTATGTGCAGCTTAAAGACAATTGGTAGACATATTTTGGCAATTGTGTCGTGGTGTTGACACTTCATAAACAGTAATCCCAATATCTTCTTCAGTTTTCTAAATACATGAAATAAGGAAAACCTTATTCAGATAAATGAATGTATTTAATCAAAGATACCAGGCTTTTAATTTTGTACGCCACACGCGCATTTCTCCCACGTTTAACTCACCAGTTACGCTCGAAATAAAACAGTTGGTAGGCTAAATTTAATACAAAGTTAAACGCTTTAAATACGTAAAATTCCGGAAACTGTGCAAAATACGGATAAGGCAACCTATACCCTTATTGTCTCGAACACTTCAACATTTTATTTACGGTAATTTTTCAGAAAATGAACATATCAATGATATTTCATGTCAGCACATAAACTAAAACTGTTGATAATAAACTCATCGTAGATACCAGGATAAGAATTTTGTACGCAACACGTGCGTTTTGTCAGTAAAAAAGTCATCAGTGACGCTCGAATCAAAGACCAAATAAGGAACGAGGTTAAAGAGCATTGAGGACCCTAAATTCCGGAAGGTTTTGTCATATACATCTAACGTAATCTATTTCAGGGGTAGAAAATCCTTAGTATTTCGAAAGTTTTGTTTTTTAAATTTTTAAATTTTTAAATATTTTACCCACAATTCTAAAATTCTAAAAAAACGAAAAAAGTTATTTGAGATGGGTGATAACATCACAAAATTAGCATACTTAAGCCTATTACATTTTCTTCTTACTTTAACAATAATAATTATGCTATAAAAAAAAGAAACATCACTTGGTTGGCACACCATGCCTCCAAGAAAAGAGATTATGTTACCTCTTCTTTGTGTCCGAGACCATTCAGTGACCACAATACGGCATGTCACGAGTAAGATCAAAGACACGGTTGCATACCTTTATCCATTTCAGACTCTTTTTATCGCTGCTGACCAGCAAGTCTACGCATTAGCAAAACAGATACAGTGGCATTGGCCCGAAAAGTATGATGAAGACACGTTTGTCTTTATGCTTGGGAGTCTGCATATTGAACCTTCCTTCAAAATAAAGGATAGACAGGAACCATTGTTGAGGCATCATTGCTTCCATGGGGACAGCAGAATAATTGTTTTAAGATTGTTCATAGGATCCTACTATTTAATTCATTTTCATTGAAATGTAAATTAAAAGAAACTGAACTATGTACATTTTGTTCAGAAATTAGAGAAAACAATTTTCACATTTTTTTGGAATGTAATGTTATACAAATTTTCATTATAATTAGAGCAAGCGACACATATGTTCTTGCCATTGCGGTCATTATTCTGCCAATTTTATAGCTACTTTTTGTAGAAAAGATTTGGGTTGCGTTTCATCATAGACAAAACTTGAAGTGGGTTTCCATAAGTCAATTGGCCAAGAAAAGTCCAAGGATCGTCTTTTTTCCAAGTTTCTACTGGATGTGATGTCATAGCTGCAATCCGTGGTAAAAGGAAAAAGAGGACATGGAATGTATGACCTGAGGCGTTTATGTTTTACAAAAACTCAGTCAGTACCCACCAACAATTGACGAAAAAGATCATTTTATCCTTGAGAGATTCGTAGTCACTATATATGACTTAATTAGTGCCAATGATAGTATCGATGAACCAAGACTAGAATTGTTTGCTCGAAAACAGAGGTCATATGAATAAATTCCTCCTACACAAGCAGCTGTTATTCAACATATTTTAAGCGTGCTGCTTGCAAAGCAGGTTGCACATGGGGCTAATCGACCGTATGTGAAATAGGAACCAAAAGCCCTGCTGACTGGGGTTGGAAAAAGCAAGATGACATATGGCAAATCTTCTTGTAAGCACTTCCGATAATTGATCAGGGTTGCCAACAGCTTATGAAGTGTGGTTGCACAACTGAATGTCGCGGCAGGTGTCAGTGTTATAGATTTAGTCTCCCTTGTACAGCTCTGTTTAAATGCAATTGTGAAGGCTAAAATCTATTCATAGACACAACTAGTTCTTTAATTTGAGAGAAAATAAAGAGGAAAAACTTAAACTACAAAAAAAACCACAAAAGAAGATAATTAAACCCATAGAAATACACAAAGATTCTGACCTTTAATATTTGTAAATATACATACAATGAATTCGTATAATTTCTGACCAACAACCGTTTACTTTGGTCGTGGCTAACGGAATTTTCCGAATTTGTAGATACTAAGGCGTCTCCATGTCAATTTTAGTTCAATAATGTGAACGATTTTTTTCACTAATCTGACGGGCTAGTGAATTTATTGATCTTTTCGACGACTTTTACACTTATTCTGTACATTTTACTTCTGTTTGGCGGATTTTTAAGCATACAGTTGCAATATCAATATATAACTGTATCTTTAAGTACTCTACTGAGATTATCCAAAGAAATATTCTAATATGGATAAAAAATGCACTTTTCTTTTAAGAAGTTTCTATACAAATCAATTTGTGCTTCAAGCCGACGAAGTGGGAATTTATCATGCTATTTATAAAAAAACTCATCAAAGAAACCAGTCTTACGATTTTGAACGCCAGACGTCAGACAAAAGACTCATGACGATCGAATCAAAGAAATTAAAAGGCCAAATCAAGAACGAAGTTGAAGAGCGTCTTAATGATATTTTGACATTTATGTTATTTTTCGTTAAGTCATTTTGTTAGATGAATGAACGGCTGTTTAAAGTCACTACGTGGCAATAATATTGGCGCATCGTCTGGACGAAAACATACACTATTCATATTACCTTGCTTTGTACTAGACTGAAGCGCCTAGTCGAATATCTAACGAGATAGTCATTATTATAAAAGTCCGCATCAAGACATTACTTTTGGCATTCCAACGAAAATTTCAGTAGTTCAAAAAGGAATGTTAAAAATATGTTTATCAATGTGTATAAAAAATACCGAAAAAAAATATTGAAACCTTATTATTTTCTTCGTTTTCGGTGATTCTGAATATTATATAAAAAAAACAAAAAAAAACATTTTAATTTTCAATTATTTTATATAGTTTCCAATAACAAAGAGCGCATAAATATTAACCATTCTGTAATAAAAACAGTCGAATGATTTCAAAAACTTAAATTAAGATTTAGTTTTGAATTATCTCATTTGGTCGACGACCATCCCTTTTTAACCTAAAACTGGTGCACAGTGGAAAATAACGTAAGTTAAACTTTTCGTCGTTTCAAAACATCAAAATATGATTACAAAACTTTAAATACTATTTGTACAAGATACAATATTAAATATAACAAACACTTCTTTTGAGAGCAAAATTTGAACCTCAAAAATCTTATACCAACACAAGGACATCGGTTGATAAGTTAGAGAACCGTTTTACATACTATACTGGGCATGTGTTCGTTTTCATTATTATAGCTTCAAGACGACAAGTCTGCTCTTAAACGCAGCGTGCTTAGCAGAGACTCAACAAATGCAAAATATAAATTGGTATGCTATACTCAACAGGGGATAGAACATTCTTTTATTCTTAAATTCATCATATAGAAAAATCAAAACGAATTTCTTATATATTCTGTGTTCACCGTCTTCATTATCTTGCAGTTTGTGCTCCCTCGATTGTTACATTTAAGCTCAGTGAAGATCTTATAGTTCCAGAAAATTCTCACAAACTATCACAAACTAGTCAAAACATTTACTAAATTTTATCATCGGTACAAGGACATCATTCGTAAATATAAATCAACGTACATACATCTTAACGTTCAGATATTTCACATCTAATCATTTATGGTAATATTCTATACAAAGCACAAAAATTTCGTCATTCACCTCAAAAGCTAACCAAACTTTTAAACAGACTTATTCAGAAGGGCCATAGTTAGGATACTGTTGTCAGGTCATTAAATATAGCATATATCACTCATAGGGTCTTTCTTATATATTTTATGATGGTATAATACTAAACCCCTAACAGGAGGGATTGTGCCAGATATTCATATGATGAAGATATAATCTTTCAATCAGTTTAATTGAGGTCTGGAGCTGGCATGTCAGTAACTGCTAGTAGTCTGTTGTTATTTATGTATTATTGTCATTTTGTTTATTTTCTTTTGTTTCCTATTCTGACATCGGACTCGGACTTCTCTTAAACTGAGTTTTACTGTGCGTACTGTTGTGCGTTTGTTTTTTCTTCATTGGCTAGAGGTATAGGGGGAGGGTTGAGATCTCAAAAAAGATATTTAAGCCCACTGCATGTTTGCGCCTGTCCCAAGTCAGGAGCCTCTGGCCTTTGTTAGTCTTGTATCATTTTTAATTTTAGTTTCTTGTGTATAATCTGGAGTTAAGTGTGACGTCCATAATCACTGAACTAGTATACATATTTGTTTAGGGGCCAGCTGAAGGAAGCCTCCAGGTGCGGGAGTTTCTCGCTGCGTTGTAGACCCATTGGTGACCTTCGGCTGTTGTCTGCTCTATTGTCGGGTTGTTGTCTATTTGACACATTCCCCATTTCCATCCTCAATTTTATTTGCATCGGAAATAAACACATTTATTCTAAAACCAGTTGTTGGCATGATAGGGGTTATGTTCTTCTCATATATATTATGATGGTATGATACTAAACCCCTAACGGGAGGGATTGTGCTTGATTTTCCTATGATGAAGACATAATATTTCAATCAGTTTAATTGAGGTTTGGAGCTGGCATGTCAGTAACTGCTAGTAGTCCTTTGTTCATTTTTGTATCATTGTCATTTTTCTTTGTTTCTTCTGTTACCTTTTCTGACATCGGACTCGGACTTCTTTTTAACTGAGTTTTACTGTGCTTAGTGCTGTGTGTTTCTTTATTCTACATTGGCTAGAGGTATAGGGGGAGGGTTGAGATCTCACAAAACATGTTTAACCCCACTGCATGTTTGCGCCTGTCCCAAGTTAGGAGCCTCTGGCCTTTGTTAGTCTTGTATGTTTTTTTATAATTTTAATTCATTTATATGTTTCGGAGTTTAGTGTGACGTCCATTTTCACTGAACTAGTACACAATTTTGTTTAGGGGCCAGCTGAAGCCCGCCTCCGACTGCGGGATTTTCTCGCTGTGTTGAAGACCCATTGGTGGCCTTGGGCTGTTTTCTGCTCTTTGGTCGGGTTGTTGTCTCTTTGACACATTCCCCATTTCCATTCTCAATTTTTTCATCATAGATGGTTATATAAAATGTGAGGAACACATGGTCGTGTTTGTTGAAATTTATCTGATATAAATCGGTCTTTCAAGATTACAAAGAAAGTTTGATATTTCGAAAAGAACATATAATAAATGTTCAAATTTATACTCATTAAACAGATCCAAAGAAAAGACAAAAAACAGAAATTTAAAAAGTTGTTTACCTTGTAAAATTATGAAACGAATGAACTGAAATGTCATTTAAATCCTGTGAACTTCATCTAATGAAGTTAGAATTAGTTCAGCTATGTTCCGTGTTGTACCACTTGCGTATTACATACAGGAATAGAATAAAGTTTAAAAATCAGACGAACTATGACAATTTTCCATTTTGAAAGGCATATAATATTTTAGATTCCGAGAGGTAAGCTTTTTTCAGTGAGTTGAATATTGTAGAACAGAACACATGAACTTTTATATTAACATTTGAGATCCTTTAATGAAGTATCAAACTTTAAAAGGATTTGTTTCCGCGGTAATCTGTTTTAATAACTTCTTATGCTAAAGTTAATTTAATCACATTTTGTAGTTTTAAAAATAGCAAATCAGGAAGAAAGTAAAATTACGTGAACAACTTACTTGAAACTTTTTTTGGGAACTGAAAACGATACGTTAGTGACTTCACTAAGGAGAAAACATTATATAAAATTCCTTAAACAGTGCAGCTTGGCACGACCGAGATCAATACCAAAATAAACCGAGAAGGAGTTGAAAAGGCTATCAAAAACCCAGGTCATAGAAAAAACAAAATAACATAAGAAAAAAAAAAACAAAAACAAAAACGAATAGACAATTAACATTTCACAAAACACTTCACAGATAACCAATGATTGAACAATATTAACCCTTTCAAAACAGGATGTGACAGCAGGTGCTCCGAATGGGTAAGCATGTTTTGATCTACTAATGTCAATCGTCATACTTCGCATTGTAAATAAATATCGGGCAATACAACATATTAGTTGATGTCATATGTCAATAGAGAATGAAGGGATTGTGGAAACAACAAATGTTAATATACCAGTGGTCATCTGTATCACAGATATTCCATACGGGTAAACCAAATCATGATGGATTTCGTAAATTGTTCAAAGAGATGACTTAAACCATTCCTAATTAAGAATCCTGAGTCTCTATAAAAAAAGTCATGATAGGTTTGAAGCTATGACATATCACAATAACTGTTAGATAAATACTCGATATGCAGGTACAACTGAAATGTTGCTATCCAGAAATAGAAAGGACAAAAAGGAAAAGTAAAATCTTCTGTTTTGCCTTAAAGTCAATATCTTAATTTAGCTTTGTCAATTTTTAGATGCAAGTCAGGCTCATTGTGTTAGTGGTATTTTTTTTAAAACTTACAATGCGATAGGTTTGATATACATAGTCAAACATATGTGAAATGTCCAGTGCTAGGACATTATCTATGAAGCAAAACGTTAATCTAAAGGAGTTATTTCAATGATGAAAGTCTTCTTGAAATCATATTCTGAATTTCAAGCAGCAAAAAAAAAAGAAATATGTTAGTCTTGTTTTTCTCTTCACAAGTAATAATGTGTTACTTTGCTAACTCTAAAGTTTCCGAAACCAAATACTTGGTTAAATTAGTCAATTATATGTTTTGCAAAAAGCAAGATAGAAAAGTTAATTAAACAATCAACAGTTAAGGACATCTCAAATTAGCATAATGAATGACCAAATATGCATCCTATCCATGAAATGGAAACCCCTCCCTTTAGTTCAAAGTTCTAATAACCTGTAAACCATCAAGTTTCATAACATACCTTTCTAATATAGTCTGTTTATAAATGAGAAATTATACAGAATCTAAGGTTCCAATTCTCTCAGGCAAAAGTGATCTTTGATGGATTTGATTATTTATTTTAGATTTGTTTTTGGTCATATACCACCTGTCGTGTTTCGATACTAATTCATCCTTGGCTTTTAGTGGTCTTGATGAAGTAAATCATGAAAAGCGTTTCAGACACATACATTTAATCAAATGTATTTGATTATACTAGACTAATGAGACCCCAAATTTAAAATGATCTTTTTATATTATTCTCTTTTATATATTACGTTGAAATATTTTGCACATAAATGTATGCACAACATTTGAAATTGGTTTTAAAACCTACACAAAGGAATGGAGTACACAAAAATCAGTCGTGTCATGTATTGTTTTAATATCAAACCTTTTCGTGTTTTTGTAGTATAAAGATACTGCTTCATTGGATCTATTGAAAAAACCAAAGAATCCAAACGATAAGGGTATTTAATAAATGTTTGTCATGCAAATGGGTTAAAGTTTTAACATATTACAAGTCTATTTTTGTGCATTGTATTTTGTTAACCCAAGTAACAATTTATTATGTTATTAAGTGTATAGGAATGGCCATTTTGTCAGGATGCCAAGAGAAATATTACTATTTGATCATAATACAAATCAGTTGTATAATTTTTTCATAAATTGTTGACATATTAGTCATTAATGAATGTAATCAATTGAAGAAGGAAGAAAAAAACATCAAAATACCCGATGTGATAATATCTAAATATTTGTAATGCAGGGGGTTAATTTTACGCTATAAATTAACATATTTTAATCAATCGTTTGATATAATAAGAGCTCTTTATTTTTTTAAAGCATATCAGAATAGTGGTGGTAAGCATTTGTAACAGTTTTTCTGCCTACATATTTTGTTTCGGATAAAAAAAGTTGCTTATCTCAGTATAACGAACAGTAAACGTGTTCTTAATCAACACAGTGTAGAAATAAGTTTTTTTAAAAATACCGACCTCAAAGGTAAATTAAAAAAGGGGGAAGTCCATAAAACCTAGCAAAATCGAACGCTCGTCTAAATCAACCAACGGAACAAGTAAAGAAAAATGCCATATTTCTGACATGGTACAGCCATTTTCTGAAGTAACTGGTGGGTTGAACCAGGTTTTTGTAGGTAGCTAGACCTCCAACTTTTAAGACAGTTGTTTAGGGTTTCGTTAATTAATTATTGAAAAAGTGGATGAGCAACCCAAATAGACATAATTGGCAAACAATAATTGGAATCCAGCAGCCAAAACTGGTTTTTGTTGTTGATATTACATACAGTATTGTATAACATAATTTCATAAACACTTTCCCAATAATAGGGATCCAGCAGCTAAAACTGCGAAAACTTACATCACAGAAATGCAAACACAAATAGCTTAAAGTTCAAACAAACATACAAATACATCTGACATAAACGCGTACAAAAAAGTTTTGTAGCTGATTTTATATTCCGACGAAAGTACATTTATTTTTGAAACTCAAATATATAGAATAGACAATACTGCACAGATAAGAAATCTTAATATAAATGATATTTTGGTAAGCATGTTGTTGCATAGACTACCTGTATATTGGAAAAGGGGTAAGAAAGTGCTTAGCACCTGAATAAATGCATGAGTTCAATGTTGAATTTTAGTGGTTTCTATTTTTCCTATTTGAATTAAATTTCTATGGTTTTTCAACCGCTATAGGATGTGAGATTGTATTATGTTTTCCGAATCCAAATATAACTGTAACCGCATGTACAGTTGCAAAATATATATTTCAGAGACAATCCATGTTAAGTACAATTTTCACTTTTTTTGGAAACTGAAAAGAAACACTATCAAAAGATTTTTGTTTTCATTTGGAACAAACGTTGATTTTTTTTATCAATTAATTTAAACATAGATAAATATTTCTGCTTTACATCTAACAATATTTATGGTCTTTCATACTGTCAATACCCATATTTTGGTATTGCATGAGATAATGTCCTTCTCTGATTATAAATTATTAAGTCTTTACACTAAACTATGTGTACTGTTTGATGATCTTATCTTGAAAACATGATATTAGTTGTTGTTGGCTTTGAACCTGCTCTCAATAACCGCGAGTATTTCTCGATCGGTTGGACGTATCCTTAGTCCTTTTGCTTTTTGTTTATAGAGTGCTTAGTGTTGATCTGATATGTCAAGAACTTTTAAATACTCTCATGTTATCATGTTGTGCTGCTAAACTCCTGTCCCAGGGATGGTTTGGCTTCAACACACATGTTGAATCCTGCCACATTAATTATGTATCTATCAAAAGTCAGCAGCCTGTAATTCAATGTTATCGTATGTTGCTGTTTATCATATTTGTGTTTTCGTTTATTTTGTTTAAATAAATCAGACAGTTAGTTTTCTCGTTTGAATTATTTGACATTTGTTATGTCGAGGCCTTTAATAACTTGCCGTGTGGTATGGGAATTTTTTGCTCATTGCTGCAAACTTCTACATTATTTTGTCTCTGGTGGAAAGTTCCCTCGTTGGCATTAATCATACCACATCCTCTTATTTTAATACTTTTATGTGTTTCCCCCGGTTTTGGTTTGTGACCCGGATTTGTGTCAGTTAAATCGATTTATGACTATTGAACAGCGGTATACTACTGTTGCCTTTATTTAGTCCTCTGTAAGAGAAGTCAAGTTCCTCAGTATATAAATTTATATCAGACCCAGATGATTAAAAAAACGGATGAATTAGCACTCGAATATTAACTTTCTACTTATAGTAGTATATATTTAGTGCAAGTAAATTAAACAATTGGAGTTTGATTTTTAGCTAAAAACATTTCTTTTTCACTGTTTAACATGTATAATATGTCTGAAAAGATTAATTCAGTGAATGGGGGGGAGGGGGTGATCATTGAATTTCCTTAAAATGGTCCAAATGTAACCTGTTGTACGGCAGAACATTTATCACTTTTTTATACTAGTATTTGTTCACCCAGTGGTGTACGAAACGTCCTGGATGGTTATGGAGGTCAAATACAAGCAAGGTGCAATACATATAATATCAAAATATTCATTTTGGTAAATACCAGGAGAAAAAGGTACGGAAGTCGCGGAAAAAACAACCATATCTAAATCAAGGCCTAGGAAACATAGAGTGCAAGCGTCGACAAACTAAATATTCAGGTCAGATATGTAAAATTTCATAACAAACATTATGTTAAAAGATTTTTTTTGTCGACGCATGCGCTCTATGTTTCCTGAAAAAAAATTCAATGGAAATTTACTCGTTTACATTGAAATTTCGTGGAAAATCAAGATGAGTGTTATTTGTGACGTCATACATAGAACGCAAGTACTTAAATTCTCAATAAAAGAGGTATTTCCTATCTTGCCATTGTATTAGCTATGATTCCTTGTGATATTGGTCAATAAATTAATGGCGGGTAGTATTTATGATACGTCGTAGTAAGAAAGAAGGAGGTTTTATAAGAGCTGTTATTTAGCGCCTGAATTGCAAAAAATAATAAAAATATTCAAGTGTTTCAAAATAATTATAATGTTATTGATAAATAAAGAAGTTGGTATACTAGTAATCTAAACGCTATAATTTGAAAGGTCGATATGATGTTATTAACATAGAAATTGTCAAAATTAACCAAGAATGACCGATTTACGCATAATTGTTTTTAGACATATTAAATGACTCACGGACTAACCAAAAAATGTATTTTACATATAAAATATCTTTTGAATAGATATCATGCTCATATTCATATGTATATATCAATGACATGATTGCAAAATGAGACATGATGAAGGTAAATCTAGAAAAGTGCTTCGGACGCATGAAATTATTAAACGTGTTGTTTTCAATTTTTTAATAGTTTTGACAGTTTACATGTTTTACGTTGTGTTATTGAAATTTGCTGTTACAAAATTTCGATATTTTTTTTTAGATTTAACGAGCTATCTCCCTCATACATAGCTCTAATGCCGTGCTTGTCTTTGGCTATACTTTTTGTAGTTTTTGGTTTAATTAGTTTTGATTGTCAAATTTAAGGGGAATAAAAACTAGCCTCATCGCATTTTCTTCTTTAGTAGTAATTGATTTTAAGAGTATACATAATTCTACCTTTATTTTGTTTTATCTTTAACGCATAATAAACTATTGAAATCAACATGTACTTAGCGTTTGAGATTCGCTGATTACTTTGTTTAGATTTGATTAAATGCCAGCTAAAACAAGTCGTTGATGTAGCATGCCATACTGTAAACACTTATTGTTCAAGAACAAAAATGTAACAAAGACATGATTAGCTTTTCTCTGGTCCGAAGAGAAGTTATATTGTTAAAAAAATATATTATGAAATATGATAAACGAAATCTGTTATAAAATAAACTAGTAATGTATAATAAGTACAGGTATAATGGTTTCATAGTCCAAGCTTAGGGATCTACAATTCAAAAACAGAATACACTACGCATAAATACATACATGTAAGTCTATTGAAGTACTTTAAAGATTTATATATAAAATATTTAAAATCATAATTCATTCTATAAATTTGATTTATTGGTAATTCATTCTTTATAAATCATGGAAAAATATTTCTTTGTATTACAAAAGTAACCAATGTTATGGCAAATAAGAAAACCTTGTACAGCTAACTTAGCGGAATTGAAACAATAGTTTCTTAAATAAATTTTAATATTTTCTAAATGTATCAACAGTAAATTTAAGAAGAGTAATAAATAAATTATGTCAGTACCGAATAACTGACTTTTCAGCTGATGATACCCTTGGGGACAGCCAATCAGCAGCGATACTGATCAAGTGCCAATGAACAAAACAAAATAAAAATACAAGAATTGTGTGCGTCTGACCTGCAATTGTATTAACCTCCATCAGGAGTATTATGAATTTAAAAGTCGAATTTAAACCTCTCAGCCAAATTTAAATTCCTACTTTAGTAAAAAACGATGCCCTTCAATTTAAATCGAGTGTATATAACCATTTCAGAATTTAATCTAATATAAAATACTGTTAAACACAACTGATTTTTTTAGGTCAACGCTTCTGTGACTTGAATTGTGTTGTGATACTAAGTATGTGTATTGTTTAGGAATGATGAAATCAACTGCTTTTATCGAGTAAAAAGGGAAAATATTTTCCTTTGAAAGACGTCGTGATTGCTTAATAGAAATATGGTTTATCTTGATTTAGGTGATGTGACCAAAAGTGTCTATCCGAACTTTAGTAATAGTAAGGCTAAAATGTAGAAAAGTATTATCCTACCACCGATGTAAACACTGGAAATTTTTATAAAGTCCATATTTGGGGAATTATACAGTTGACAGATGATAGTATATAACTAATTGAAAACTATTTCGGAGAGATAGTAATGCCCTTGCCTGCGAAGTGATGAAAAAAAGTCCCCCGAACGAAATACAGACTTAACTCGATTCTCTCGACTTTGTAGTTGCCTTGATTTGTATCTTCTTAATGTATTTATGTTTTTTTTTAACATCTGTTAAGTACAGTAACAATATCCCCTTGTTAAATATTTACATAATAGCTATTGAAAAACTGGTCATTATCGTGATATATGGACTGCCCAAACAGTGGTATTGACTAAGATAGCGATAATGACTGAAACGTAGGCGAGGTCATTATCGATTTCGCAGTCAATACCACTGTCCTACGGGCAATCCATGTATCTTCAATAACTATTATGTTTATTTCATTGAGGAACCATGTTTTAAAAATTCTTATAAATTCGAATTGTTCAAAGCAAACTCGAGTTATTGTACGATTTCTATTGGAGTGAAGACCAGTCAAAGTAATAACTGTAAGTCACTGCTGTTCATTTAAGTGCAATTTTTCAGTATAAGAATACAAAATAAAGTTTTCTATAATTTTATAATTAACGAATCGCGATTGCGTTTTATTAGAGGGACATCACTCTAAACAGAGAAACCACGCCCCACTGGTCATTAACATGTAAAAGTCCGTTAAAGACCAGTTTTCTGGTCCTTTTTTCTGTTAAAGACCGATGGATTTTTTTACTTAAGAATAAAGAATGTCATGTGGCTCCTTGTTATCCAATAAGAGAAGCTAATTCTTAACCGATATGAAATAAATATTATTTCGATATATTATTAAGAAAATAACAGCCTATGGGCTCTTCACTAGTAACCCCTTACTCAAAAGGGCAAATGGTCTGAAAAATTGCAAACCTGAACTTTAAATTCTTTATTTTACTGTTTTTATGTTTAATTGGCAAACTACAAAAATCTGAAAAAATATAAGATTTCTCAACGCGATTGATGAAATGATCAAATGATGGACATGAAACCATTTTAAAAACAAGATTGCAACAGAAAAGCTGTGTCAAACGCCTATATACTAAGGTTTTCGAGTTCTCTGAAATTTTCAAAGAGAATACTTTCCGTTGATTTTAAAATTCGTTTTCCCATTTGCTGATGTAATTTTTGACATATTTGTCATTTAATGTCGATAAATATATAGATGTAGAGGGCTAACAATGTTGATGTACAATATTACTACAGTTGAAAGGGGCATTACTCCCACAAAAAAATTTATTAACTCTAATCTTCGAACTAATCCAATATATTGCTGATGTATACGTAATTTTTCAACAACAAACCGTACCGTAAAGGGTGCTATAAATGGCCCAGGTACAACAATTGTGAAATAGTTCAAACGAGAAAATCGACAGCCTGTCAATTTTTCATAACATTTAGATTTCCAAGGGGGAAAATGTCCCCTTAAATAATTGATATAAATATTTGTAAAACCATTACACCCTAAAATATTATATGAATTCTTGTTCATTTCTTGATATTTATTTCTTTTCAAAAGGGCATTAGCCCGCCCAAAAGTAATAGCTCGGTTTAGATTTTCGAACTAATTGGAGATACTTAACGTAAATCTCATTCAACTTTAAGGAGAAATTTTAAAGGAGGGCGTTACAAAAGACTCGTTCCATATCACTATCTTATGAAGGAGTATACCTGCACAATAAAGCATCGAGTGGTCCTGATTTCGACACTCGTCCATGATATTGATAATGAAATAAATTAACCTGAATTTTATTTACAAATTACAAAAAAACATTTTGATTGAAAGAACTGACATTGTCGGAAGCATGGATATCAACATTTCAATATATATTCTGCTTCGCCTCGAGGCAACGCATAACAAAAGTCCTTTTTATTATAAAGACTAATTTTGAATGTCAGTCCTCTCATAAATTTTGCTATTTATGCTGTATTCTGCGATACAATCGTTCATGGTTAAATTGACTTTCATTTTTTTTTATTTATCAATACCCGACAAGATTTATAAATTGGCCGAGCTATATTATGCATGTCTGTTTGGTGAATAAATTGCCAGATTCTTAAAACTTTGGATGTTAAACTTCTACTTGAAGTACATTCAATAATGGAAATGGTCGCCTTTGAAAACCCAAAGCAAAGTTGTGCAGATAAATTTAGAAGCTTCCTATTTGAAATAAATATTTGATATTATTGGTTATATCATACTCCTGCCTGTAACTATATTTTAATCACAGTTAAATCTCAAATGCAGAATGATAAATCTACACTTGTTATCTCTTCAAACTTCAGCCGCTGACCAGAAATAAAGTCATTCTGCTCAGTAGAAAATTATTGAACGAACGGACGATACGACGGAATAACAAGTTGATTGCAATTATCTCATCAGTCTTTCAATGGGGGTAAAGAAGAGAACGACACACATATGAAATTAGAGACAACATTAGTTTCCCGATGTTCAAATCCCGTAAATTTATATTAAATATATTTAAAAACATCCTCATCAGAGATACTCAGCTTATAATTTTGTACGCCCGACGCACGTTTCGTTTTCAATTGATTCATCAGTAGCGCTCGATTCAGTTTTAAGGCAAAGATCAAATACGAAGTTGAAAAACATTAAAAACCAAAATCGTGTCAAACACATTTAAGGCTATTTATGCCGTTGGTAGAAATGCCTTAGATTTTCGAAAAGTTTAGCATTTTTCAAACAGAAAATGAATTCATGTCACTACAAAAGTGCTGACTACAGGACTGGTGGGATCCTCGGGGAAGAAACGTCCACCAGCAGTGGCATCGATCATGTTGTTATAAAAACGCATCAATTAAAGATACCAAGCTTTTCATTTGGTACGTCAGACGCTCATTTTGTATTCCTAAGACTCATCAGTGTCCCTCGAATTAAAACAGTTGTAAGGCAAAATGAGGGAATCACATCATCTTGAAAAAGGAGATAGACTGGATGCATATACAGGTTAAACGTCTGTTGCCATGCATGTATCATCTGCCCTTCGAATCCAGACTATGTCAAAAAGTAACGATATGGAGTAAATGGGACACAATAGGTTAAATAGATTAGGCATATTATTTGGTATCTAAAGAGTTATATTTAAGACCGTGAAAGCATATGTGTTGTCAGCAGGGACACAGACTCACCTTATCGGTAAACAAATTCATTTGTTTTTTTGTTGTTGACGGAAATGTGATGAAAGGAGTCGTTTCAATTGAAAACGGACTAAAACATTTTTTTTGCAGAAAATCAACATGATTTCTGAAACAGAAGAAAAAATTTATCAACTGAAGTCACTCTCAGCTCTTTCACAAAGTGTAGTCCGAAAATATATTAAAAAGGAATATTTGCCGCTTTATGATGGCAATCTTCAAACAGTTCTCAATCAGTACAAACACGACTTATTTCATCTTTGTTACAATGTGACTCCTTGCTGTGAATGTCCTCAAGAAAGACCACAGTTACATCGAGATCGCCAAATACATTATGAGCAATTCAAGAAACTTTATAAAGGCGACGGAATAAGCAAACATGAAATCGTCGAAACAACACAGAGAGGTACGACGTTTGTTAGTAGGCATTGTCTGTGCAAATTTAAAGCAAGTGCATCGCTAGATCTGTTAGATTTACCACTCATGTTTATTTTACTTGAACATTGCTTTGAGTTGAAAAACGATATTCATGTGAATAATTGGATAGCAACGTTAAGACAAGTCCGAAACTTTGTAAGCCATATTGGTAGCTTTAATGCTTATGATGTGTCAGAATTTGATACAAAAATTAAAGATATTGAATATGCAATGATCAAGTTAGCAAATCTGGTATCATCAACTGAGGGTGAATACAAGATGACTGTGAAAACAAAAATCGGAGAAATCAAGGTCCATCGAACAGAAGTAACTTATATTCCACAAGAGATAGAAAGGAATCAAAATGTGGTAAGATATGTGATTTTAATATGCAGTAAAATAATAATAAATTATTGCTACCTTGGGTGTTCGTCAATCAGGCAGCAAAAGTTTCTTGTTTTGTCAGTTCTTATATTTGTTTATGAGTCGGCCTTAATTGTGAATATTTTAAACTAAGTTCATAAGTGATACATGTTACCGTCCTAATAAACTGAAAACAAAGAAAACATTTCCTAAGAGTGTGTTTTCACAGTTGCAGAAAATCACTTTTCAACCATGAATGGGGATAATTACTGTCAAAAATAACAGATTAATAATTGATAACATGAAGTAATTTTGTGTAATCGTTTAATAACCAATTACAAACAGGATTTTTGTGTAATCGTTTTCATAATCGATTACTCTGTTTTTTGTATGTAATCGATTACTTAATCAAAATTAATAATATTACTTTTCAATTATTGTCAATTATATGCTTCAAAAAAGCAAAGATGATGACACAAATTTGGAAATATGGATTCAATAAGAGAAAGTGGCGATAAAGCTGTTGCAATGACATGGACCAATGCATCCAGAGGCGCTTCCAAAAAAATGTCGCCAGGTTTACGTGACACTACCTTGAGGTTGACAAAAATGGTGTGCCATATAGAGTACATTTAAAAATGATTAAATTTAACAATTAGTCTATCATCGATAATAAACAATACAACAGATTTACCTTAAAGCAGAAATACATGTACATTGACATTTGAATAAGCAGATTGTTTTTTGTTCAATCATTAATGAAAGTGAAATAGTGAAATAATAATTCGCTTTAAGCAGCCAGTTTGCTTCAATTATGTCAAAATAAGCTAAGAAATAACGCTGCAAGTGCATAATTCGACCTCATTGAACCGTATTCATGTGACCTTCAATTCAACCCCTTAGCTAGAGATGAGTTGCGCATAAATTAGGTGTGTTCAGCTATCAAAAAGAAAAGAGTGTCAACATTGAAAGTGAAATAAGGGTAAACCATTTGGTTGACTGATTCGATCCACAAGAACTCATTCTTATATATACATGTAAAAACGATGATTAATATATATATATATATATATTTAACCTATAATATTAAATCAAACAGACTTGAAAAATCCAATTGCACGTGTTCGCTTTCTATTTATATCTATTTTTATGTTTGTGTCGGGTAATATGACCGTTGGCAGTCTTCGGAGGTCACCTCGATGGTTAATTAGATGGCGTCTAGACTAAAATACACACGAAATGTTGATACATATCATCGAGTCCATGCATCGTAAATTGTTTATTTTAGACTTTTTTTATAATTTGGATTTACGTTTTATTCATGATGTTATAAATCAAATTTGAGTCAAATCTTTCATCAGGAATTTGACAGGTAATGCCCTTTAAAAAAAGTAATTTATCAAATCAATATGTCTTTGCTCGTTTAAATTTTATCGATTGCAGTACAATAACACTTTCAGATCGTCAACAAAAGGTAGTTTCAGAAGGCTTATCATCAACTCTTAAAAGTATACATGCAGGAGTCCCCCAGGATCAGTTTTGGGACCCTTTCTGTTTCTCATTTATATAAATGATATAGAAAATGACATTGTTAATGATATTAGACTTTTTGCAGATGACACCTCTTTATTTGTTATAGTAGATGATGATCATGCTGTAGTAGCTGCTTCTTTGACTGATGACTTAGATGTTATCTCAAATTGGGCAAAATCATGGGCTGTTCAATTTAATTCATAGAAAACTAAAAATATTGTATTTACTAGAGGGGAAAGGGAGCATCCACCTGTATATTTTGCGATAAATGGCGAAGAGGTTGAGAAAATAAATATTCACTGTCATCTTGGGATAACATTTTAGTCATCAGCTTCATGGAACACATACATTGATATTATTTATAAAAAAGCATGCTCTCGTCTATCTGTGCTTCGTCAAGTTCAACATTTAATAGATAGGAGTTCAATTATACGTATTTATTATGCTTTTATTAGACCTAAATTAGAGTATGGTGATGTTGTTTGGGGCAATTGCTCCCAGCACGAGTCTGAGCTTCTAGAAAGTACTCAAATAGAAGCTGCTAGAATTATTACAGGACTACGGAGTAATTCCTCAAGACAAAAACTTTATATTGAATTAGGATTAGAAACTTTGGAGAATAGACAAAATAAACATAAGCTTATACTATTCTATAAAATATTAAATGGGATGACACCTGCATACTTATATGAGTTAGTCCAGCCATATCTTCCCAGACAAACCCCTTATACTTTGAGGAATGAAATTAACACTTTTCACCCGCCTCTTGCTAGAACTAGCTCTTGTTTTAATAGTTTCATTCCTTCCACTATAAGACTTTGGAATAGTCTTCCTCTGAGTTTACAAAAATCCCCAAGTTTGTGTATATTTAGAAGTGGACTGGACAAGTTTTCTAGGACTGATGAAATACTTAAACCTTTCAACTATGGGATAAGGAGACTTAATATAAGTCATTGTCAACTCAGAAATAATGCCAGCAACCTAAAATCACATTTGTGTAATCAGTTCTTATCAGAGAACACTTTTTGTGCAAACTGTAATGACCCTGTTGAGGATAACCAACATTTCTTTTTTATTTGCCCTAAGTACAATGATGTAAGACAGATCCTACTTGATTCCATTTACTCCATTGTTGATAATGTTGACATAAATATTAAATTATTACTTTTTGGAAACAGATTATTACACTTAAGACAGATCCTACTTGATTCCATTTACTCCATTGTTGATAATGTTGACATAAATATTAAATTATTACTTTTTGGAAACAGATTATTTTCATATGATATGAATATTGCTATTTTTAAATCTGTTCAGAAATATATCAGTGACACTCAACGTTTTGTTTGAAATTTTCTTAATTTTTGTTTTATTTAGTGTTATTTTTTTTTTCTCCACTTCAACATTAATTCATTAATTCCACTAAGCTAGCTTAGTGTCTCTTCCAAACCATATATATATATATATATATATATTTCTAATGACATATAAAGGATATTTACATGTTTCAAGGTACATGAATAAATGATGAGTAGTTGCCTATATACTTAAATATACTTTACATTTAGTATTTAACACTGTAAACATATATTTGCGTATGTGTGCTCATAAGTAGCATGCATGTTCCACTATATTATATTATTCTAAATACAGTTGTTGATATTTGATTTATACCTTGTAAAATGTAAAATGGAGAGAGCTTTTATAGGCTGTGCCTGTTGCTCAATCCTTTTCATATCTTAATGAATAAAATATGTTTAAAATCAAAATAACACTTAATTTGTAAATTGTATATGATTACATTAGATTACTTGTCTTTAAAGTAATCATGATAACTTTTGATTACTTATGATTTACATTGTCTACTGCGATATCAAACACATGTTTTCAACATTGTATCCTCACTTGATAAAGTTGATTTAATATAAAAAAAATGTGCTTTAATATTTATAATACATACGTGTTATTAAGAATTTCAGCCATAAGCAGTGTAAAATTTGTATTGTTAGATAGCATAGACTAGTGTAATTTCTATGTCAAAACAATACGTGTAATTTCTATGTCAAAACAATAACTGTTTTATTAATATTTCCTCCCTGTGTATATTTTCAATCAACAAAAAGAACTAAACAAATAGTGGTTTATAATAGGCGAGTGACATTTTACAAAAATACGCTTATTTAACGACTTTAATGGACCCACCTAATATACGGCTATATTGTATATCATTCGAAAGCTTATTGCCTGTACTTTCTATTTTGCCTGGTCGTCAATAGATCGTACGGTGCAATTTTCGTTAAATCAAGGTTAAAGGTCAAATATGAATATTCCAAAATTTTGCTAGAATTAAACAAAATGCCCTTTTCTGGTACCTGTATGATATTTTTCATCTAAACATTGTCTGAATCTTATAAAACAAAATACCATAATTCCAAATCAAATGCAAACTAAAATGTTAATTGCGCAATATTTACATAAAATTGCATTTCTTAAAAAAAACTTCCAAAAAGGATAAAATTGCACTCAAAGCTAAATAATTCTTCAGGTATCAATATCTATATGTCAAAAATATAACTAATTTATCGTTTATAGGCCGATAGAATTTTTGCATCATTGTAAACTTAATTAATATGATATAGATAGATATAAGAAGATGTGGTATGAGTGCCAATGAGACAACTCTCCATCCAAGTCAAAATTTATAAAAGTAAACCATTATAGGTCACAGTACGGTCTTCAACACGGAGCCTTGGCTCACACCGAACAGTAAGCTATAAAGGGCCCCCAAAAATTACTAGTGTAAAACCATTCAAACGGGAAAACCAACGGTCTAATCTATATAAAAAACGAGAAACGAGAAACACTTATGAACCACATCAATAAACGACAACTACTGAACATCAGATTCCTGACTTAGGACAGGTGCAAACAAATGCAGCGGGTTTAAACGTTTTAATGGTACCAAACCTTCACCCTTTTTCCGAAACAATAGTGTAACATCACAACATAGAAAGACACACTATAAAATATCAACTGAAATAGCTTAACTCAATCAAAGGACATATTAACACCATTGAACATACACTGAACAAATAAATTTTACCTATGACACAATGTAAATAGAAAATAAATAAACTAAGGGAAGAATAATAAAAGTAACATGTTATATCGGTAAGAAATGTTAAACAATTAAAGAAAAACAATATGCTCGAACAAAAATATCAGCCATTTGCACTAACTTTAAACACAGGTAAATGAAAATAGTTTTTTTGTTAGGTATACGTGTATAGTACCAATGGAGAAAGGAAATATTTTTACAAAATAAATAATTTTTGAAGTTAATAGTACGAAGTGAAAATTTATAGTTATACCGAACACTTATCAAAGCTGGTATATAGACCAGATATAACCCTGAATAACATTAAATAACAAAAAAGCAATACAATTAGTATCAACAGGTCAAATAAACAAGAAAGTACGATTTGAGAGTACTCGCAGTTACTGACAGCTTGTTAAAAGCCAAAAAAAAATAATAATAAAAAATCATGCATCAGAGACTAAAATCAACTAAAACACATCCCAGGGATTTAGTATTTTAACGTCATGGACAGTCAAAGAAGACATGACTAGTGCAATGCCAAAAATAAATGCATCGACAGACAGTAGGATAGTTAGGAGTTTAACCTCTTTATAGATCTAAACGAACGTGGGTGTGTCTTTATACATCCCGCTTGAAAAAAATACACAAATTTAGTTATGTTTTAATTTGCTGATGACAAAATCGATATTAGTGCCAATGTAAACTATATTCAAAGATCTAATTACAACATTGGTAAGATAACCTTTACTAATAAGTTTGTTTAAAGGTTCGATGAGTTTACACGGATCACATAGTGATTTCCGCGCTTTAAGTACAATATTACCGTAAAATTTAGGATGTGAAATACCGTTTTTAATCAGTTTTCTACAAGTACAGCCAAAATCTTTGTATCTATGAAAGAACTTAGCAAAAGTTTTACGTAATTTATGGTAACGAAATCCTTGATTTAATAATTTACCAGTGATGCATTGATTACGTTCGTTAAAATCTATGACATCACTACACACACGGGCATAACGAACGAGTTGGGATATATAATCACCGTATGATGGAGCAAAAGGAACATCGCCGTCTAAAAAAGGAAAATTAACAATAGGGAATGAAAAATCGTCTCTTTTGTCGTAAATTTTCGTATTGAGTTTTCCTTTAGAGATTGAAATGTCCAAATCCAGAAAAGGACAACTACTGCTGTTTATGTTAGATTTAGTTAAAGTAAGTTCTATTGGGTAAATTTCGGTAGTATATTTAGAGAACTCTGGATTATTTAACGAAAAAATATCATTTAGATAACGGAAGGTATTGTTGAATATATCAACCAAATGTAACAATGACGTGTCTTTACTGAGTTTGGTCATAAACTGAGATTCTTAGCAATACAGGTATACATCTGCTATTAAAGGGGCACAGTTAGTGCCCATAGGAATACCTACTACTTGTCGATACACTCTATCGCCGAAACGTACATATATGTAGTCCAGGAGAAAATTTAAAGCTTCAATCATATCTTCACATTTCCAGTAAGTGTATCTAGCATACTTTCCTTTTTCGTTACAGAAAAAGGCTTTAAACGAGTTACAGCAAATAAATTTGTAATGAGATTTTTCAAAAGACCATTTAATTAAATATGAAAACTTTTTCTTGATAAGATTGTGTGGAAGTGTAGTATAGAGAGTAGAAAAATCATAACTGTCAACAGAATTAAAAGGACCATCAAAAGCATGTATTTTATCTAAAACCTCTTAAGAATTTTTAACACTCCAAAAATAATTAATACCATTATTTTCATAAGCTTTATTACAAAAGTTAATAACAAGTTCTTTGATACGCACTGATAGATTAGTAGTAGAACACTTACTAGATGCGGAGATGAAACGGAATTTAAATGGTTTTTTGTGCAATTTAGGTAACCAGTACATAGTAGGGACTTTCAAATGTTCGGTAGAGGCTTTAAGCTGGGTAGTGGCAGTGATATGCTTGTTTATAATTTGACACTCTGTGGAGCGTACGGACCTGAATGTAGATGAATTTGTAATTTCGTTTTGGAGAACTTCCGTGTAGTATATGCGTCACACCACCACTACATTATTTGCTGCTTTGTCTGCCGGTACGTACACAAACCGCTTAGCGAGTACTTGGAGTTGATTTTTTATTCTGGAAATGGGAATATCATGGATATATAGGTCTAGATGCAGCCTTCTAATGATACTCAGCTTATAATTTTGTACGCCCGACGCACGTTTCGTTTTCAATTGATTCATCAGTAGCGCTCGATTCAGTTTTAAGGCAAAGATCAAATACGAAGTTGAAAAACATTAAAAACCAAAATCGTGTCAAACACATTTAAGGCTATTTATGCCGTTGGTAGAAATGCCTTAGATTTAAGAAAAGTTTAGCATTTTTTAAACAGAAAATGAATTCATGTCACTACAAAAGTGCTGACTACAAGACTGGTGGGATCCTCGGGGAAGAAACGTCCACCAGCAGTGGCATCGATCATGTTGTTATAAAAACGCATCAATTAAAGATACCAAGCTTTTCATTTGGTACGTCAGACGCTCATTTTGTATTCCTAAGACTCATCAGTGGCCCTCGAATTAAAACAGTTGTAAGACAAAATGAGGGAATCACATCATCTTGAAAAAGGAGATAGACTGGATGCATATACAGGTTAAACGTCTGTTGCCATGCATGTAGCATCTGCCCTTTGAATCCAGACTCTGTCAAAAAGTAACGATATGGAGTAAATTGGAAACAATAGGTTAAATAGATTAGGCATGTTATTTGGTATCTAAAGAGTTATATGTAAGACCGTGAAAACATATGTGTTGTCAGCAAGGACACAGACTCACCTTATCGGTAAACAAATTCATTTGTTTTTTTGTTGTTGACGGAAATGTGATGAAAGGAGTCGTTTCAATTGAAAACGGACTAAAACATTTTTTTTGCAGAAAATCAACATGATTTCTGAAACAGAAGAAAAAATTTATCAACTGAAGTCACTCTCAGCTCTTTCACAAAGTGTAGTCCGAAAATATATTAAAAAGGAATATTTGCCGCTTTATGATGGCAATCTTCAAACAGTTCTCAATCAGTACAAACACGACTTATTTCATCTTTGTTACAATGTGACTCCTTGCTGTGAATGTCCTCAAGAAAGACCACAGTTACATCGAGATCGCCAAATACATTATGAGCAATTCAAGAAACTTTATAAAGGCGATGGAATAAGCAAACATGAAATCGTCGAAACAACACAGAGAGGTACGACGTTTGTTAGTAGGCATTGTCTGTGCAAATTTAAAGCAAATGCATCGCTAGATCTGTTAGATTTACCACTCATGATTATTTTACTTGAACATTGCTTTGAGTTGAAAAACGATATTCATGTGAATAATTGGATAGCAACGTTAAGACAAGTCCGAAACTTTGTAAGCCATATTGGTAGCTTTAATGCTTATGATGTGTCAGAAATTGATACAAAAATTAAAGATATTGAATATGCAATGATCAAGTTAGCAAATCTGGTATCATCAACTGCGGGTGAATACAAGATGACTGTGAAAAGAAAAATCGGAGAAATCAAGGTCCATCGAACAGAAGTAACTTATATTCCACAAGAAATAGAAAGGAATCAAAATGTGGTAAGATATGTGATTTTAATATGCAGTAAAATAATAATAAATTATTGCTACATTTGGTGTTCGTCAATCAGGCAGCAAAAGTTTCTTGTTTTGTCAGTTCTTATATTTGTTTATGAGTCGGCCTTAATTGTGAATATTTTAAACTAAGTTCATAAGTGATACGTGTTACCGTCCTAATAAACTGAAAACAAAGAAAACATTTCCTAAGAGTGTGTTTTCACAGTTGCAGAAAATCACTTTTCAACCATGAATGGGGATAATTACTGTCAAAAATAGCAGATTCATAATTGATAACATGAAGTAATTTTGTGTAATCGTTTAATAACCAATTACAAACAGGATTTTTGTGTAATCGTTTTCATAATCGATTACTCTGTTTTTTGTATGTAATCGATTACTTAATCAAAATTAATAATATTACTTTTCAATTATTGTCAATTATATGCTTCAAAAAGCAAAGATGATGACACAAATTTGGAAATATGGATTCAATAAGAGAAAGTGGCGATAAAGCTGTTGCAATGACATGGACCAATGCATCCAGAGGCGCTTCCAAAAAAATGTCACCAGGTTTACGTGACACTACCTTGAGGTTGACAAAAATGGTGTGCCATATAGAGTACATTTAAAAATGATTAAATTTAACAATTAGTCTATCATCGATAATAAACAATACAACAGTTTTACCTTCAAGCCGAAATACATGTACCTTGACATTTGAATGAGCAGATTGTTTTTTTGTTCAATCATTAATGAAAGTGAAATAGTGAAATAATAGTTCGCTTTAAGCAGCAAGTTTGCTTCAATTATGTCAAAATAAGCTAAGAAATAACGCTGCAAGTGCATAATTCGACCTCATTGAACCGTATTCATGTGACCCTCAATTCAACCCCTTAGCTAGAGATGAGTTGCGCATAAATTAGGTGTGTTCAGCTATCAAAAAGAAAAGAGTGTCAACATTGAAAGTGAAATAAGGGTAAACCATTTGGTTGACTGATTCGATCCACAAGAACTCATTCTTATATATACATGTAAAAACGATGATTAATATATATATATATATATTTAACCTATAATATGAAATCAAACAGACTTGAAAAATCCAATTGCACGTGTTCTTTTTCTATTTATATCTATATTTATGTTTGTGTCGGGTTATATGACCGTTGGCAGTCTTCGGAGGTCAATTCGATGGTTAATTAGATGGCGTCTAGACTAAAATACACACGAAATGTTGATACATATCATCGAGTCCATGCATCGTAAATTGTTTATTTAAGACTTTTTTTATAATTTGGATTTACGTTTTATTCATGATGTTATAAATCAAATTTGAGTCAAATCTTTCAACATGAATTTGACAGATAATGCCCTTTAAAAAAAGTATTTTATCAAATCAATATGTCTTTGCTCATTTAAATTTTATCTATTACAGTACAATAACACTTTCAGATCGTCAACAAAAGGTAGTTTCAGACGGCTTATCATCAACTCTTAAAGGTATACATGCAGGAGTCCCCCAGGGATCAGTTTTGGGACCCTTTCTGTTTCTCATTTATATAAATGATATAGTAAATGACATTGTTAATGATATTAGACTTTTTGCAGATGACACCTCTTTATTTGTTATAGAAGATGTTGATCATGATGTAGCAGCTGCTTCTTTGACTGATGACTTAGATGTTATCTCAAATTGGACAAAATCATGGGCTGTTCAATTTAATTCAAAGAAAACTAAAAATATTGTATTTACTAGAGGGGAAAGGGAGCATCCACCTGTATATTTTGGGATAAATGGCGAAGAGGTTGAGAAAATAAATATTCACTGTCATCTTGGGATAACATTTTAGTCATCAGCTTCATGGAACACACACATTGATATTATTTATAAAAAAGCATGCTCTCGTCTATCTGTGCTTCGTCAAGTTAAACATTTAATAGATAGGAGTTCAATTATACGTATTTATTATGCTTTTATTAGACCTATATTAGAGTATGGTGATGTTGTTTGGGGCAATTGCTCCCAGCACGAGTCTGAGCTTCTAGAAAGTACTCAAATAGAAGCTGCTAGAATTATTACAGGACTACGGCGTAATTCCTCCAGACAAAAACTTTATATTGAATTAGGATTAGAAACTTTGGAGAATAGACAAAATAAACATAAGCTTATACTATTCTATAAAATATTAAATGGGATGACACCTGCATACTTATATGAGTTAGTCCAGCCATATCTTCCCAGACAAACCACTTATACTTTGAGGAATGAAAATAACACTTTTCACCCGTCTCTTGCTAGAACTAGCTCTTGTTTTAATAGTTTCATTCCTTCCACTATAAGACTTTGGAATAGTCTTCCTCTGAGTTTACAAAAATCCCCAAGTTTGTGTATATTTAGAAGTGGACTGGACAAGTTTTCTAGGACTGATGAAATACTTAAACCTTTCAACTATGGGATAAGGAGACTTAATATAAGTCATTGTCAACTCAGAAATAATGCCAGCAACCTAAAATCACATTTGTGTTATCAGTTCTTATCAGAGAACACTTTTTGTGCAAACTATAATGACCCTGTTGAGGATAACCAACATTTCTTTTTTATTTGCCCTAAGTACAATGATGTAAGACAGATCCTACTTGATTCCATTTACTCCATTGTTGATAATGTTGACATAATATTAAATTATTACTTTTTGGAAACAGATTATTACACTTAAGACAGATCCTACTTGATTCCATTTACTCCATTGTTGATAATGTTGACATAAATATTAAATTATTACTTTTTGGAAACAGATTATTTTCATATGATATGAATATTGCTATTTTTAATTCTATTCAGAAATATATCAGTGACACTCAACGTTTTGTTTGAAATTTTCTTAATTTTTGTTTTATTTAATGTTATTTTTTTTTCTCCACTTCAACATTAATTAATTCCACTAAGCTAGCTTAGTGTCTCTTCCAAACCATATATATATATATATATATATATATATATATATTTCTAATGACATATAAAGGGTATTTACATGTTTCAAGGTACATGAATAAATGATGAGTAGTTGCCTATATACTTAAATATACTTTACATTTAGTATTTAACACTGTAAACATATATTTGCGTATGTGTGCTCATAAGTAGCATGCATGTTCTACTATATTATATTATTCTAAATACAGTTGTTGATATTTGATTGATACCTTGTACATGTAATATGGAGAGAGCTTTTATAGGCTGTGCCTGTTGCTCAATCCTTTTCATATCTTAATGAATAAAATATGTTTAAAATCAAAATAACACTTAATTTGTAAATTGTATATGATTACATTAAATTACTTGTCTTTAAAGTAATCATGATAACTTTTGATTACTTATGATTTACATTGTCTACTGCGATATCAAACACATGTTTTCAACATTGTATTCTCACATGATAAAGTTGATTTAATATAAAAAAAAATGTGCTTTAATATTTATAATATATACGTGTTATTAAGAATTTCAACCATGAGCAGTGTAAAATTTGTATTGTTAGATAGCATAGACTAGTGTAATTTCTATGTCAAAACAATACGTGAAATTTCTATGTCAAACAATAACTGTTTTAATAATATTTCCTCCCTGTGTATATTTTCAATCAACAAAAAGAACTAAACAAATAGCGGTTTATAATAGGCGAGTGACATTTTACAAAAATACGCTTAGTTAACGACTGTAAAGCACCCACCTTAAATAAGGCTATATTGTATATCATTCGAAAGCTTATTACCTGTATTTTCTATTTTGCCTGGTCGTCAATAGATCGTACGGTGCAATTTTCGTTAAATCAAGGTTAAAGGTCAAATATGAATATTCATATATTTTGCTAGATTAAACAAAATGCCCTTTTCTGGTACCTGTATGATATTTTTCATCTAAACATTGTCTGAATCTTATAAAACAAAATACCATAATTCCAAATCAAATGCAAACTAAAATGTTAATTGCGCAATATTTACATAAAATTGCATTTCTTAAAAAAAACTTCCAAAAATGATAAAATTGCACTCAAAGCTAAATATTTCTTCAGGTATCAATATCTATATGTCAAAAATATAACTAATTTATCGTTTATAGTCCGAGAGAATTTTTGCGTCATTGTAAACTTAATTAATATGATATAGGTCTAGATGCAGCCTTCTAATGAAACTTTTCAGTTGCCCTATAAAAACACCATCCTCAAATATGGATCATTTGGCTTTTCTTTGGCTAGATAATATAGTAAATATCGGAAGAAAATGATTAACCATATTTGAATAGGTGTAATGAAAGAGCTTTCATGAATAAACAAGGTATATATAGTAAAAATGTGTTTCCGATGTCGAAAGACGAAGTTTATTCTCGGTCAATATTCAAACGAATACTGTTCGCACAATGCGCCTTTTCAATCACAAATCCGGCTGATTCTTTTAAATGTTAGCTCATTATTACATATGTTATTAGTAGTTTTACTAAATATGACAGAAAATTAATATTGTGGAAGATTGAATTTATTCTTACTGAGCAAATGCATTTACCACAGGTGTAATGTTGTGTTCGCACATTTCGGTATAGTGTTTTAAAGAGTGTAGTTTGTTTGTCCGACTTTTTTGCTTTGTTCATGTGTTATCTGTTTTTTGAAATTGAAAACCAGCTAGATCAGATATCGATGTAAGATATAAACCTTGTGTCCCCACGTCGGATTGTCTTTAAAGTGCACTTATGGAGATTGTACATGAAGGGATTTTGTTCATGATAAAAAAAATAGTTAAATAATAAGCAAATCAAATATACCATTACATCTCATAATCTTATCTTAACACATGACATGACAAATGATCTACTAAGAAGTAAATTGACAAAAATACCGTACTTCAAGGGAAATTCAGAACTGAAAGTCCTTTATAAAATGGCAAAATTAAAAGCTCAAACACATAAAACGGAAATGGAAAGCAACTGCCATATTTCTTACTTGATACTACGTTTTCTTGCGTATAAAATGGTGCATTAAACCTGGCTTTATAACCAGCAAAATCTATCACTTGTATGAAACGGCGCTCTTGTTTTCTGATATCTTAAATGAGAATATTATGTGGTACAGTTACAATTAGATTTAAATGCTAAACCATAGGCAATTGAATTTAGAATAAAATTGGTTTAAATGCATATCTATATATCAGTTTTTATTAAGAAAATTTACTTGCAACATGTAGTTGTAGTAATTTACAACATCTACATCAAAACTGCTTTGTTTGATTAGAGGTTGCCTACTTTAACAAAAGGCCATTGATGATGATTGGTTGACACCTACACAGTAATTTCGTCATTCATAATAATAAATATAATTGAAGTATAATTGACGGGGATTATCAGCTATCTGCTGAAGGCCTCTCAGAGCTCTCCGGCTTCCGCCTCTAATAATTACTGATCGCTACAAAATACTGTGTAATTATGATGAAGATACATGATGTCTGGAGTTGGCATGTCAGTAAAACTGCTGTAGTCCTTTGTTAATTTGTGTATCACCGTCATTTTGCTAATTTCATCATTTACCTATTCTGACATCGGACTCGGACTTCTTTTTAACTGACTTTTACTGTGCGTATTGATGTGTGTTTGTTTAGTCTTCATTTGCAAGAGATAAAGAGGATGGTTGAGATCTCGCAAAACATGTTTTACCCCTCCGGATTTTTGCGCCTGTCCTAAGTCAGGAGCCTCTGGCCTTTGTTAATCTTAATATTTAATTTTAGTTCATTTATATGTTTTGGAGTTTAGTGTGGCGTCCGTTTTCACTCAACTAGTACACGTTTTTGTTTAGGGGCCAGCTAAAGCCTGATTCCGGGTACATGATTTGTTTGCTGTGTTGGAGACCCATTGGTGGCCTTGGTCTATTTTCTGCTTTTTTGTCGGGTTGTTGTCTCGTTAACACATTCCCCATTTCCATTCTTAATCTGAGTTAAAGGCCAGTAGTGCCAAAAGTGGCGTTAAACAATCAATCTTTCATCTTTACACTACAGTGTAATATTTTAACTACTAGTACTCAGGAAGTGAAAGTGCACTTATAGTGAACTGCTAGAATTTTCAAATAAAAAAATAGATTTGCAGTATGTGTCAATTTACATGTATTTCAAGAAATTAATTAGCTTTAAAAAAAGATTGGTACATACAAATTTTGTTAACATAGAAGGTGTAATACCACCAAATCATAGTACGTCACATCCGGTTGCATACGAAAATAGGTCGAAAAAAAATATTCCCTTGAATTTGACAGTTGTAGGTAATTGATCCTACATTTCATTGCAGTAAAACATTTCTGGGTCATAAACATATATCTTGGGTATTTCAAAGCACCATTATTTTTTTATTTGGGGTTTCTATAGAATATTTTGGAAACTTGAGGTTACATGGTTACTAAAGCTTGTACACAGGTTAAAAAAGGGGGAAAATTTGATTGGTTAACTTTCAGTGATGGTTATTTACTTATATGCAATGAAATGTTATGTGAAATTTTTTCTATAGTACTGGACAGGATAAAACTTTACTCATGCCAAGTATTTCTTTATTTGAAACAAAGATAAATTCTGCAAATTTAACAAAGACTAATAGGGGAAAATCAATGGTGGTATTACACCTAATACAGCAAAAAAGCTATCTTTTTGCAGATGATGGTATTTTGGGCAACTGCACGAGTTAATATAATTGGCTGTTTAATTATCATGAAAGGTAATTGTAGTAATTTGATGATGTCAAAAACTTCCTAAGCACTAAATAGAATATGTTATTTGGTTCTATGGTGAATTACACATGATAACAGACAAAGATTTTGGTTTCAACGCAATTTTATCATTTTTACTGGAATGTCTGGAAAACGGCGCTATTTATTAAAAATCCGTCACTAATATTTTAAAGTGCGCTTGATAAGTGACTGGTAACATCTGTTATAACAGATTTTCATATTGCCATACAAAATATTATTGTTCAGAAGACAGAGTATGCAAAAATGCTGACATCTTGTAAAATTAGAAAGTATGCGACCTTGACCTTTTATCGTGATTTCACGGAAATTGCACGGTACGAATATTTGACGACCGGGCAAAAAAGATAGGGCAGATGATATGCTTTCGAATGTTATGTCATTAAACCGTATGTTAGGTGGGTGCATTAAAAATAAGATTTTATAGTTAATGTCACTCGTCTATAAGTGATTAAGTTCCTTTTTAGTCTGTAGGGGGCATATTTGACATTAACATATGTTTTCTAAAGGTGTAAAACTGTTAATTAATACTTTAAATTTTATGACGAACAATAGGTGATAATGGATAATATAAAACCATTGCTTTAATCGCAATTAACAATTACGTTTTACGCATTTTAATTTCATTATGTACCTGTGTGTCTGAAGGTTGCAATATTTAATAATTCAATTTTAATGGATAACGAAGTTTAAATAAAATTTGAAAAAAACATTGTTCTAAATTCTTTTATTATTGAAGTGGCTCATTTATGCATGTTGATCATCAAAGTCGAAATTAGAATCAATCCCTTTTACTAATGTTCTATGCAGTTGAATGTCTATGAAGTTATAACAAACATTTGTGTAACTAAAAATAAATCCAGTATCTAAACAGAATTATAAGGGAACACTAAATGTTTTGTAACAGATATATCACAATTATCATATACAAAATTTTTAATTAGCAGGTAATCATATAAATATAATCGAAAAGTTATCTCAAAATAAATTTATCATGATTACACCTGTTGTTTTGCATTGTAATCGATTAAACTACGATTACTTTTAATTAGAGAATGCATGATTACTGATTACATGTTATTACATTGCAAATATGTAATGGATTACAGTTGATTACGATTACTGATCAGCATACGTTGAGTATATGGCTAGATTGTAAACAAGTCCTGGCATAATACATACACGAAATACAAGACTCTAACATAGAGATGACAGATAGCGATACCGACATTTACAAAGTCAGAATGTCTTAGATTATATCTTCAATTCAGTTTTACAAATTTCATATCATTCTCTTATCAATTGTTTAAATATGAGGATGGAATAGAGAAACCCAAATTACAACTAACAATTGAATTTACTTGAATTCACGATAACGATAAATATATAATTCGTTTTAACACAAACAAGAATTGAAAAATGCGTTTTTGAAAAAATACAATAAAATTTAAGGCTCATTTGGGGCTATCCATAGTGAAAATAGGGCGTATGACGGCTGACGATAAAAACCATTCCCATAAGCTATGTCAACTTTCTATTGATACAATGGCTTGTAATAATACCCAAGTTTATCTACAGGAAGAGTTTCGATCCTACATTGTACCATTTGATATCCAAATTGTCGCTTTATAATAGAGAAGCATTGTTGAAGTACGATTAAAAATAGAATAAAGAAACACAAAACAAAAATCGATGACACTTCTGCAAATCTAACTTGCTTGCATAATACTAAACCTAAATTGAGTTTTTGACATAAATACAATGTACACCATACTGAATCGACTGTTGTAGGGCTTATTTTTAACTATGCATCGGATTAAGCATCACCATCTAGACCGGACAATCAATATTTCTAATAATCATTGTAATAATTTATTATTATTCTCCTCGTCGCATTGTTATGACACATACATATTTAGAAAGCGGGGTACATAGTGATGTGGATGTCCGTCCGTCTGTTTGTTCATCCGTTCGTTCGCTCGTCAATATAAATGATTTTGGGGTAATCTTAGGGATTGCATAAACTTCGTCACATCTGCATACTATGTTACACAATTGTATCCACTTCTCCCCCTTAATATCTAATCCTAATTGTATGAAACTTTCTCAGAATCTTTGCCGTATAATTCCATTGAGCACCTACTTTTTGTTTTGGTCCGAGTTAATTTTGGAATTTCCCTGACCAAAACATGGTATTTGTCATTGTTTTATCTGCGTGTGTGTGTCTTAATGTATTTGGGGGAGGGAATATTCATGCCACCTTTCATCTACGGTACCTCCTATAATGACGTTTCCTAATTTTTGACGTCATGTGTCATGTATGTATTCAAATTCTTCAAAAAACGTATGAAAATAAGAAATCGTTTCGGAACTTAAAAGGTTAAATATAAACGAATTTCAGTACATGTAGGACGGTCCTAAAACAGATATGACGCAAAAAATGCAGTTTGACGATGTTTCCTTAAATTCTTTGCACAACATTAAAGTAATAAATTACGAGTACAAAACGGCGTGCATTCTAAAACCTGGCAGTGAAAGGATTAAATGCTTACAAACGGTAGTAAAGCTAATACAGCAGAATTGACATGGTGCTTGCAAATAGGTTACGCTACAAATGGATTTACGTCGTAGGTAAATTGTAGCAGCCGTTATATGTATACATCTCTGAGTCCGCGCTATGTATATATGTAGGAATCTGAACCACAATGGTACTCCTAACCGCGATGGATACGCTGATGTGTGTGATGGTCTGACGCTGAAGTGCGTTTTTGATCACGCTGAAGTGCGATGGTGGCATTGTGACACTATCTTGTTGATAGCTACGCCGAAGTGCTATGGACTACATAAACTATATTTTCAATAATTTACATGTCGATGTAGAAATAAATGTGTTTGTTAGAAGCAGTTTTTCGGGTTTTTAAGTTAATAAGGAGCTTATAAACTTTTAATATAACGGGAAACGGGGCTTGATTGGTGGAGAGGGGAACTTAACCTTTTTGACGAAGTCTATGGAAGGTTCTTTTTGTACGTACGATGGAGCGTGGCATTCTCTGCATACATACGAGTCTGCAGACAAACTCTCCGTAAATATGATAATATGATAAAAGAGGAACTCATGAGAGGAACCAAGTAAAGATAAAATGTTAACACAGAATTATGTTCACATGCAGAAAACCAAAGAGGACGATCTCGCATTTAGTATGCAACTGTGACAGAGGACTTATATATACAATAACAAATGCAAATTTATATACCACTTATTACAAAAATCTACTTCTCAAAGGCCTAATAATTGAACAATAATTTTTATTGTAGATTCTAAACTATCTACCATAACACTTAGTATAGACCATCGCACATCAGCGAACGGATCATCTCTCTTCAGCTTGACCATCGTACTTCAGCGTGATCATCGCACTTCAGCGTCCCCATCGCAACTCCGAGTCCTACATATATATAAGGAGAATTTTAGAACGCAGTTGTTTTCAAAGCGAAAGGAGCACGTCATATTAGAATTTCAAACAATTAAATTATGCTTTCACACGATACTGGAAGAAGTGCGTACATGTATTAACTTTGATCATGACGTCATAATAAATTACGTAATATTACTTTTACATCGGGGACTTTTCCTTATTTCACCTATCTATTAAACAAAACGCTTGTTGCTAAAGCTTCAAATATTTGTAAATAAAAAAAAAACATCATTTCTATTTACTTCTCATCATTGCAGTTAACCTTTTTTTTTACCAAAAATATTTTTGAAGATTTCCCCCTATTTTACTGATAATGATTTGTCTTGTTGTTCACAAGACACGACAAGACAAGACAAGACAAATACGATATTAAAGTTTCACCACTTGTTAAATATAAAATATACAGCATAGTAAAACACAAGTTAACAACAAGAGCCATTCTATTAAGAGTTATGTGAGACTATTAAACAAATTTTTAAACATAATACAAATACAAGTCAACTGTCACGTACTCGGTGTAGTGTCTTATGGGTATCGTACCAGAGTTTACCCCCTGGATATTTGAAGATACACCGTCTCTTAGATATCGACTTTAACTTGTTAATTTGGCCTCTCTCACCAACCAGCAATGTGTTGCACAGACCTTATGTGTCCAGTAGCAATCAGTGCTAACCTATGCACTATCCAAAACTAATCTGTATTCTACCTAAGCACTACTATCCTGTGCACCGCTATCCGTCTTATTCCGCCTGTGCACTGCTTAACCAGTGCACTCTCTGGTTTATGCTTTATTTGTGCACTTGTTTACCTGTGCACTATAACAGCACAGTCGCCTATGCACCTATTACCCGGTGCGTATGTTTCATTTATAATATCCTCCTGCAACCTTATTCAGGTACGCAGATAGATTCTTATTCAGAATCTATTTAATCTTTAATAAATGAAATAATTACCTTCTTGCTTCTTCTAGACGTCTTGACTATTCATTAAGCGACCCTTTTTCTGACAGCACATCAGGTTTTATACTAAGTTTTGGACCATACCATTTACTTTGGACGATACCAAATGTCTTATTCCTATAAGTGTTTGTAGAATACCTAACCCTTATTGCTCAAACGTTTGAATGACGGCCCTTATTATTACAACTACCGATCGAAATATTTCCGGGTTTGCTAACCACAACCTGTCTGTTTCCGATTCTAAATATTATAAATATCCATAGCAATGCATAAACAAAACAGAACTGGAAGTAGACAAACGTTCAATTTGCAAACTAAACGAGTTTGTATAACAATGTTTTAACTTGATAAAAGTCATAATTAGTTGAACCCTAGTAAATAAAACAGGTGAACTATTTTCATCACATTACCCACGCCTCCAGGAAATGCGTCCCCGCATTTATCGAAATCAATTCAATGAGCACATCTACATCAAGTGGACATTATTCAGTCCCAAACTCTATCCGGGTATTGCCTCGAGCCATGTCATTCAAAACCCGCAAATATAAATATCATGAAACAACTGTTACTTCTTTAGTAACTAACCACTAGCACAACTCGTAGATGTATGATCTACCTGATATGACAAGATTCCCGCTCAACTGTATACTCTTGTTTAAACTTTTGAGGTAACATTTAACATGGGCATCAACCTAAACACATCAACCTTAACCTAAGTACTCTTAAATCATTTCCATCTGTATTTCAAATATGCATGCTGACAGATTTTTGATTTTTTATTAACCATGAAAACCAACAAACCAAATGATACATTTGAAACCCACTAAAAACATCAACAAGCCAAAACCGGTATGAAATAAATTTTGCCTAACAACCGGCCACTCATGGACCACTCAAAGAGCTTGTTGAGAGGGATCTTTCACGTGCACAAAGCGTGGTACTCCCTGAACACGGGACCTCGGATTTAACGTCCCCATCCGACGGACATACATACTAAAATATACAACAAAATAACATTTCTAGTAGTGATTCCCTCACTTTTGATTAAAAATTAAACTGTCTTTCCATCAAAACCTCTAAACACTTCTATAAGCGTTCATATAACTTTCTTTTTATATATATAAGAATATATATACAACAATGACATCCACATTATCTAACAAAATCATGCAGCCATGCCGGCTGCTTGGTAATCCTGCATGGACGCCCTGTGTAGTCTGACTCATCCCTTGAATCACTTTGTTCAACAATGTTGTCCGCATCATCAAGCTCATCATTGGATATTTCGGGCACCACACTTTCCGGCACAAAAGTATCAGTTTTCGTTTTCATACATTTCTGTTTCTCCTCTCAGAAGTTGGCCCTTGCCCAACCTCATTCTATCTACATGTATAACCTGTGATCGCCCATGCCTACCACAATTAATGAGATAATTAAAATCCGAGTATTCTTTCAGTACCCGAAAAGGACCACGCCAGTAGGATGTAAATTTAGGAGAATGACCAGCTTTTCGAATTGGAAAGAATACATATACCTGGTCGCCTTTCTTAAATTTGCTCCAGTTTAACTGTTTGTCATAATACTTTTTCTTACGCAACATTTCCTGTCCTTCGTGTTTTCTTACAAAGTGGTGGGCTTCTTCCATTCGTTCTTGAAGTTCACACGCCCATTTGTTTTGTGAAATTTTCTTTAAATAATCAGGTACCTCGTACATAAGGTCCACGGGTGTAGCAATTTTGCGTCCTAACATCATGCGATTAGGCGTACATCCTTTGGTCTCATGTTGAGCTGATCTATATGCCTATATAACGTAGGGCAGTAAGCAATCCCAATTGGAATGGTGTTCATCAACATAAGCAGTCAACATTTTTACCAATGTGTCATTAAATCTCTCTACCATTCCGTCACACTGCGGATGATAGGGCGTGGTTCTAGTCTTGTCTATCTGTAATAGCTAACACATTTCTTGAAATAATTTACTCTCAAACTGCGCGCCTTGGTCAGAGTGAACTACAGTAGGCACGCCGAAACGCGTAATAATTGGGTAACCCGATTTCTGCAGCTGCATAGGAGCCCTTTGTCGTTTATTTGGACCTTTTCTTTTAGCACAGACTTCACATCCGGCTATATATGCTACTACGTCCTGTCGTAAACCAGGCAAATAGAACCTATCTTTGATTCTAGATAGTGTTTCTTTGATGCCAAGGTGGCCTGACGTCTTGTTATCATGACACTGCTTAAGTATTCGACGTCTTTCTGTGAGGGGTACTATCACTCTACATTTGCTGCTGTCTTTGTGCAATTTGCAAAGTACTCCATCCTGAATCTTCAGGTCATCAAACTGCGACCATAAGCTTTTAAGAACAAAATTGTACTCACCTAGGTTTTTGAGGTAAGGCTTGTGTCCATCTTGTACCCACTGTCTTACAATTTGCAAATTTTTGTCATTGTCTTGAAGATGTTTGAGTGATATTTCTGTGTCGTCCTTCGTGTCTCCTTCACATTCATCGGGCTTTGATGACACTGTATGTACAAGGTGTTGTGCCTTCCAATCCGAGCTATATCCACACTGTCTACAAGGTATCCTACTTAACGCATCTGCGTTTCGGTGCTGACTTCCTGGTCTGTGTTTTATTGTCATGTCATACGTACTCAACACCTCAAGCCATCTTGCTAATTGTCCCTCTGCGTTTTTGAAGTTTAACAACCATTGCAATGAGCTGTGGTCGGTTCGAACGATGAATGTTCGGCCATACAGAAAATGACGAAAACTTTTGACAAAGTGTACCACTGATAAAAGTTCTTTTCTGGTGACACAATATTTCCGTTCTGTTTTTGATAGGGTTCTGCTTCCAAAAGCAATGAGTCTCTGTTTACCATCAATTTCCTGTGAGAACACAGCTCCGATAGCGTTATTACTCGCGTCAGTATCTAGGATAAAGGGTCTAGATAGGCCTGGATGAGCGAGAATGGGTGCTTTAGTTAGCTTTCCTTTCAAGGCTTCGAAAGCTTCCTGACATTCTTCTGTCCATATGAAATTCCGTCCTTTTTCGGTTAGTTGATGGAGACATTTAGCGATTTTTGCAAAATTTTCTATGTACCTCCGGTAATAACCACAAAGACCCAAAAATGAACGTTATTCGCTCGCATCAACTGGAATGGGCCAATCTTTGATGCTCTTTATCTTTTCTGGATCCGGGGCTACCCCTTCTGCGGTGACGACATGCCCAAGAAAGTTAACTTTCTTTGCAAATAGTGTGCACTTTTTGGGCTTAAGCTTTAGGCCAGCCCCCTTCAGCCGATCAAAAAACGATCGAAGATTTTTGAGCATCTCCTCAAAAGACTTTCCAACTAAAATTATATCGTCCAGATAGACTAGACATATACTCCACTGTAGTCCTGCCAATACCCTTTCCATCAATTTTTCGAAGGTTGCTGGTGCGCAGGCCAGACCGAATGGCATCTGTCGAAATTGAAACAGTCCCAGTCGGGTGGCAAATGCAGTTTTTGGGCGATCTTTCTCTTCCATTTCTACCTGCCAGTATCCCGAACACAGGTCTAAAGTAGAGAACCATTTATTTCCGGACAATTGCTCCAATGAGTCGTCGATGCGGGGTAATAAATGTGCGTCTTTTACGGTTAAATCGTTAACCTTGCGATAATCAACGCAAAAGCGCAGTACCATCCTTTTTCTTTACCAGTACTATCCCAGACGACCAGGGACCGTCGGCTGGCTCAATTACTCCGCGTTCCAGCATATCATTGATATGCCTATCGACTTCCTCTCGCATATAAATAGGTGCGCGGCGAGGCGGTTGTTTTACTGGTGCATTATTTCCTGTATTTATGGTGTGGCGCACCAAGTTAGTTCTACCTAAATGCCTGTCGGATGCTGCAAAAAGATCTTTGTATTCATTTAGGAGATTTTCGACTCCTCGTTTTTGTAACTCAATACTTAGGACCGGATCATTTTGTTTTACAGTAATATTTTTGTTGTCGCTTATCACGTCCTTGACAGGGCTTATATTTCCTACAATTGTCCCGGCTATAATTGTCTTCACTACATTCGAAACATTCATAAAGCGCAGTGGTACGATTTCTGAGGCTTTCACTAAAGTTCTTGCCATTAAAGCGTTGTCCCTTGCTATGAATTTGTCACAGGGTTCAATGACTCCTAAGCCTACTTCATTCTTTGTTGACGGATATTCGTTAATGTGACCTCGGACCAAAGCTTCTGTACCTGGCTGTATGCATGTATCTTCAACTACTGACACTCTATAACGACCAAGCTGTCCAGTGAAGTTCAGCGGTATCTTCTGGTTATGGCAAACCATATGTTCTTCTTGTAAATTAATCAGACATCCATTTTCCCTGAGAAAATCTAAACCAAGTATACCCTCTATAGCAAGATCCGCTACTACTGCCTCTGATAGGTATTCCTTTTGATCAATCCAAATGTGAAATTCTTTTTTTCCCGCAACGTTTAGTTCAGTTCCGTTTGCTGACATAATAGTTTGAACCTCTTGATTGAGCTTTGGCATTTCTTCCTTTCTCAAACTATTGAATAGTTTATTTGATATAAGAGTGACAGTGGCTCCTGTGTCTACTAGAAAACTTGACTTTATATTTCCCATAACTACGTCTATATATGCCCCTGCTTCTTTCGTAGAGTTATTTTGGACATTCAATTTGATTTGTTTTATCCGCTGTTTTCTGGTTTGAGAATGTACTGGCCTTGCGGAGCCATTCTCATGGTTCCTGTATTGACCGTTTTCATTGCCGCCTTGCTTTTGTAGCCTACATTCTCGCTTAAAATGTCCATATTTACCGCAGTTGTAACATTGCTGATTTCTTTTCCATTCCGGATCGGCAGAGTTCCTTTGTCCACTCTTTTTGAATTCATTTAAATCCATTCGAAGTGATTCTAATTGCTTAGAAAACAAGTCCATCATTTCTGTAAATTTATCGTCCTTAGAAGATACCTCTTGTGTACTAGTATCTACATGCGTAGCCCGCATTTGAGGTTTTACAAAATCTTGTCTTTTCTCTGCTTTGTAGAACGACTCAAGTTCGACAGCTAAACAGATTGCTTCGTTTAAGTTATGCGGTCTGGATTGTTTAATTTTTATCCTCATCTCACTATCGTGCAATGCATCTAAGAAATAATCCTTTGATAATGTTTTTTTGACTTTAATGGGTGCTAGTGGGTATGTTCTGTTAACTAATCGCCGTATAGTTTGTTCTAGTTCTGACAAGGTTTCACTTGCGCGCTGGCGTCTCTCCTTCAACTGAACTCTGTATAGTTCGTTCTGATTTGGAGGAGCAAAACGCTCTTCTAATGATTTCACTAAGGTCTCATAATCCATTTTCTTGTCAATTGGTAAATCGCTGAATACACTCTGTGCGTGCCCTCGAAGGGCATCGTCAAGATAAAGCCCCTTTTCATATTCATTCCAAATATTGATGATGGCACATGCATCAAAGTGCGATTTAAAATCAACCCATTCGCCAGACCCATCATTATTGGCCAGTCTGATTTCTCTCCTTGTATTCTTTCCTGGCGTGTGTACTTTTTCCTGGTTATTGACAACCTGTCTTGCATTCCTTTGGTTATATCTTACGATAGGAGAAATCTCGACTGAACCTCCGCTACTGGTACAGGGTGCGGCGCTAGTTGTGTTGTATTGCACTTGCTTAGAACGGACTCCCGGGCCTTGCTCACTTATGTAAGGTCCAAACAATGTTGGAGCATCATCAGCTCGTTGAAGCTGTGTTTGGACTGTGCGCTCTGTGACATCGCCGAAATCCGTGCGCCTTGTCTGAACAATACCAGAATCCGTCAGGTTTCTAGGTTGCTCTTTTGGGGTAGAGTGTTGTGGTGTCAAAAGCCAAGGGTTTTGAGTTTGTCTCAACTTCTCCCTTCTTTGCTTAACCTCTTCCTCTAGCGTACTTATTTGCTGTTGTAAATCATCCATATTTATTCAATTATCGGTGCACTTACCAATATCCCACCGCTGCCACCATAATTATGTCACGTACTCGGTGTAGTGACTTATGGGTATCGTACCAGAGTTTACCCTTGGATATTGGAAGATACACCTTCTCTTATATATCGATCTTTAACTCGTTAATTTGGCCTCTGTCACCAACCAGCAATGTGTTGCACAGACCTTATGTGTCCGTAGCAATCAGTGCTAACCTATGCACTATCCAAAACTAATCTGTATTCTACCTATGCACAACTATCCTGTGCACCGCTATCCGACTTGTTCCGCCTGTGCACTGCTTAACCAGTGCACTCTCTGGTTTATGCTTTACTTGTGCACTTGTTTACCTGTGCACTATAACCGCACAGTCGCCTATGCACCTATTATCATGTGCGTATGTTTCACTTATAATATCCTCATGCAACCTTATTCAGGTACGCAGATAGATTCTGATTCAGAATCTATTTAATCTTTTATAAATGAAATAATTACCTTCTTGCTTCTTCTAGACGTCTTGACTATTCATTAAGCGACCCTTTTTCTGACAGCGCATCAGGTTTTATACTAAGTTTTGGACCATACCATTTACTTTGGACGATACCAAATGTCTTATTCCTATGAGTGTTTGTAGAATACCTAACCCTTATTGCTCAAATGTTTGAATGACGGCTCTTATTATTACATTATTCTCCTTCATTTTGTGTGTATTAAATTGTTTTGAAAGACATCAACTGTGAGTTACACGGAAAGTTGATATGAATATATGAGCTCTTATCTTGAAAAAGAGGGAGAAGATACCAAGGGATGGGGATTCAAACACCATAAGTCGAAGATACAAACAATACTATGGCCAAAAAGAAAATAGACAAAAAAAACCTAAAAATATCAAAAATATTAACTTATTGTATATCAAATAAAAAAAAAATTATGCATCTAAGTGGTTTATGGTTTATGTCACTCGTAAAAATGAAAAGGGTCACTCTTCCTAAAACATATATTACATGCAAAAGGGAATTAAACTGTTTTTGCGCTAAATTGGCTGTCATGCATTTGTTTTCTTCTATGTGTAATCAATTATCTCCATGAAAAAGCCTCATATTTGAGTTGCAACTATACATTTTAATATATTTCATTTACTCTTAAAAGGTATATACTGTAATTATTGTTAAGTTTATTTTCCCGTTTCGATAATGACAGCAATTACTCAAATCCAATACAAACTATACCCATATAGGCAAGGTATTTTTTCCAATTTTGAAAAAAAACCTCATCGGTCGGGTCCGTTTTATTTTAGGCGAGCAACACTTATATTATTTGTTTGAATATAAATGTTGATATACAATCGAATGGTTCCTAATGGTTTAGTCTATGTTAAGCAATATTTGAAAAAAACTAATTTTCTTACGTACCTTTGTCAACTGACACACAACAACTATTCTTTTCAATGTCAACCAGAATCATTTTCATCAACATTTTTCACTTGAAATATCCTGTTATCAAACTTATTGTGTGAACCCCTGAGGGTTCACGCAGTATATATTGGACGACCTCTGTAGTCTTTCGGAACACCGGAAGTCTTTTCGGAATGCAACTGTTCTTTTCTATGGCAACTGCGTAATAGGTAATTAATTGATGAATATTCATTAGCGTTTTGCAGTTACTATAGAGATAAGTGTTTATCGATATTGAATGATATCCTACACAAATAGATAATTAATTAGAGATGCATGAGTAAACGTTTTCTGAAACACAAGCTGTGTTCACATTGGAGATGAGATTTAAAGTGAAAAAAGTTACCGTCAATGGAGAGGGCGTTTTTAGAATTTTAAAATCTATTAATTTTAGCAAAATTAAAATAGAGCGCAGTCATGTAAGCAGGAACATATATATTGTTAGATATAATGTTCCCAGATTTAAGGAGCTATCAAAATTCTATGTCCAGGACAGATGCGTATAGTAGAAATTGATATCTACAATTACACTTATGAGGTAAATTAGAACCAGGGGTCATTTTTTATTTTCGTTTTAAGAGGAATGTATAAGAAAAAATATAAATTCTTTACCGTCATCAAAGTAGAAACAAAAACAGAATGAAATACGGCCTTGAAGCCATACGGTTACCCTTGATTGCTTATATCCTACATTCATTTGAACTCTAGTGGATCGTTGTCTCATTGACAATCATACCACATCTCCTTATTTTTCTATTAATCTCATAAAAAATGCCAGTTAACCCTGGGAATTTAGACGAAATTTAAGAGGCACCTTTTGGGTGTGTTAAATCAGGGACATCTCTGGTTAAATGCAAATATTTCGTCATATCGAAACAATTAATTAATGAATATGCGTTTGAGTCCTTAAAATTATTATTTAGATATAAAACGATTCGCGTATACTGAGTGATATTCTTTGGCGTGAGACGATGACTTTTATTTATTTAAAACGTTTGGTCATTGCAATTAAATAAATGAGGTTTGATGTATTCCTTGATGTTTGACATCACAATTATCGTAAGTTACTACTGATATGTGGTTTTCGAGAATAGGTAAGCAATTGTTTCAGTACTAGTAATACCAGGAAGATAAGAATTATTTAGTCATGATTATTATATCAAAATAGAGATCCGTTTGTCTTTTTTTGTGGAGGAAATATGTGAGTTTTCCAAGGGACGCCTGTGTCAACTACCACCTCCAATAAATATTTTTAAATATGGCAAAGTCAATTCTTTTGTTTTGGTGCATGTATGTATATTAAACCCCTCCCCGTAATAAATAAGATTAAAAGTAAATAAGCAGGTGTCCCATCTATCACTGCAAGTTTCTGGGAATTCCATCAATTCATTTTCGAGAAGTTGCGACAATCTGTATTCATAGGCCAAGCCACGGTTAGAGGGTCTAGTTGACAGATGCATGGAGCGTGTTTTGCGACAAAATGTGACGATATGTTAACAAAATAGGCGATGTAAAAATCGTTTGTAATTCATTACACACATACACACACAAACGCAAAAAAAAACCAAAACAACAGAATAGAAAATATGATTTTTCTTTAAATCAACATCCATATGTATTCAACGTCGACAGCCTATTACAAAAACAGCATTTTTTTATTGCGTACTGGACATGAACTATTATACTGCATTGTCCCTTTTATTCCTACTTCCTACTGTCTGTCACACAAAGCGGTGGAAGATTAACTAGATTTTATCATAATATGTACAGAACTTGATAAATTAAACCTACGATCAAAATGTTTAGTAAAATTTCTAATATTGTCCCCTGTTTTAACTCAATTAGCAATGAAAATAATTTTGATGCTATATTTTCTTGTGAAGAATGTGATATATTGATAATCATGGTTAACAGTATAAGTGAAATGTATACTGAGAGAAAAAATTTAATGTCAATATATGAACTGTGAATTAGTCACGACTAATATTATGATGTAATATATTATAATCAAGATATTTTAATGGTACCAAACCTTCACCCTTCACTGAAACAATAGTGTAACATCACAACATAGAAAAACACACTATAAAATATCAATTGAAATGACTTAACTCAATCAAAAGACATATTAACACCAGTGAACATACACTGAACAAATAAATTTGATCTATGATACAATGAAAATACAAAAAAAATAAACTAAGGGAAGAATAATTAAAGTAACATGTCATAACGATGTGAAATGTTTAGAGTCATTATATAGTTGAAACGTATATGAAAACCTAGGGACACACCGCGCATGCTTTTGTTTCCTCGGTTATACATATTGATACTTAGTAAGATAACCCGAAGGTAACAATTTAATTGAAAAACGGATATAACCAACGATTAATATATATTAATACGGGAATAATTTAGAGGACGGTTTGCGCTGGGCTAGACGATGTCTAACTTTTCTTACCGTGGCAACGCCAAGATAGCAGAATGTGAAGAACATTAAACGAGGGGATAATAATAAGAAGAAAAAACGACTCTCAGATTATCAAAGCAATTATTTGTGCATGTTAATATAGTATTATTAACTGGCTGTTTCTGTATTGGCCCTGTTATATATTCGAGGTTAGCTGTATTGGACCCGAGACTCGAAGAGTCGAGGGCCAATACAGCTTACCGAGAATCTATAACAGAGCCAATACAGAAACAGCCAGTTCATAACACTTTTATTAAATGATTTTAATTCTTTAAATTAGAATAAACTTAGAAACTTATCGTGAAGAAGATACAGAATTTCTTATCTGAACTTGTCTTTTCGCATTCACGTCTACGGATTTTTGTCAACATTGTCAGATGTAATTTTTGATTTTTCGTCCAAGTACTTAATATTATGCTATTACAATTCATTTTATCTAGCAAATATAAAGTAGCTGGGAAGAATAAATCAGACAGTTTCTATTCTTTATACTCTTGAATCGTCTGCCTTCTGGTGATTGATCAACGGAAATGAAACAGTGTCAATAATCGAAAGTCGTACTTGAAAAGGCTGTGAAATATTTCCGTTTCAAGACGGTCCGTGTAACACTTATCAATTCACAGTTTTGAAAAGTTTTCAAATTTTAGATTTTTGGAATTCTGATCAAAGTTTTAAAATATCAAAATTCCATATTATTTAAAAGTTTTGAAATTTTGAAATTTTCACCAAATAATTAAAATTTTAAAATTCTAAATATCGTTTTTAAATTTGATAGTTTAGATATTTGATCAAACTTTAAAAGTACTAAACTTAACATGCAGTTTTGATTATTTCGCTTTTTGAAAGTTTGATTTTTTCAATTTTTGATTAAGATATCAAAAAAAGAAAAGGGGCGAAAAGAGGGGTACCTGTAAACACGGTTCTGATTATAATCATTCTTATTTAGGAATAAAAAGTACGAAGTATATATGTAAACTGCGAAACGAAATAAAAGCGGAACGAAGCGAAACAAAATGAAGTGAACAGTTACTGTTACTTAAAAGTTAATGTATAAAATAAAACCAGAGGCAGACAGTTGAAAGCGGTTAAAAATTGGATAACAAAATAAATATTTCTCAAAAAAAGAGAATGCATTTTAAAACAAGACGCACGGCTCTGATTATGATGATTCTTACCTTAGAAAAGAAAGCACGAATTGTAGCAAATCATTTTAAGTGCAAAATAAATAATCTAAAGAAGTTGTTTTTTAAACAAATTGGACATCACATGAGATGCTGAAAATTTTAAGGTTTTGCATCTATTGAAAAATGTAAACCTATTGAAACCGGCATCAAACAAGTTGATTTACGTTTTGAAAATCTCTAACATAAGCTTTATAGCGTTTCAGATAAATAATTCAGAACTATGTGGTTTGCCAAGCGCCCATCATTTATTTTTTGACGTTTTGTTTTCATTTTTCATCGATTGCATGACGATCATATATTGCCTTGTATCATTGATTTTAGTTCAAAGTATTGGTACAGTAGGAAAAATGAATTCAATGAACGTTGTGCTAGCCTCGAATGTGGGTAGCTGTTGATATCTTTTTTACGCTGAATTTAAGAGTAAGACCAAATATTAGAAGCTTGGAGCCAGGATACTGTTATAAAGTATCTACATAACCTCACCATAGATAGATACTAGGATGTAAACTTTGTTTTTGCGCCAGACGCGCGTTTCGTCTACAAAAGACGTATCAGTGACGCTCGAATCAAACTAAGCTAAAAAGGCCACTACAGTCAAATAAAATTAAAAAGGCCAAATAAAGTAAACGTTAACATCAAACTCATCGTTCTGGTTTTGTAAAAGCTGAACACATTCATATCATATAAACGTATACCATTAACATTATTTTCAGCCTGCATACTTATGTAATAGTTGCCGCTGTACATTAAGCGCTCATCTATCGATTTGTAGGTGTCGGCATTTTGAAAATTGAAATTATTTTTAAAAGTTTATATCAGCGATAAATGGTTATCTATTTGGGAATCCGAAATGTAAATATTGTCACTAAGGTGACACTATATTTGACCTCCCGCAATAATGGTACATTTTTCAGGTGCGGATCAATGAATTTGAAAAGGTGGGGGCCTAGTCAGGGAACGATCATTTAACTTCAAATGGTGGTATGTCTTTTTCCTAAAAAAATATATGATCCCCAATTTGATGGGGAAAAATATTCTGTACAAGCAGAGGACAAAAAAAATATTCTGTATCCTGATTTTCCCCATGCCATATAGTGTTAACTTATGAACCAAATAATTTGATTAATTACGTTGAAAAACTTAATAAAATTGTTCGCGTATAGCGCGAAAAAAAATTCTCACCTCGACAAAACAACCATACCCCCACTTTTGAAGTTAAATGGTTATTTTGTAGACAACGTTTGGACTGATGCTTGTAAAAAGTATATGCATTTATCATATACGTAGCTCGATTAGGGGTCCTCAATCCGCCAATTTTTTAAAATAGCAAATAAAAGGAAACGGGATTTTTTTTGTATTAAGGGATAGTTCCGTATTTGTTATTTGTGCATTTATAAGTTTGCGTACGACAATTAACTTTCAGCAAAGTCCAGTCAGAATGGGGCGTGTAAAGAGAGTGCCACGCTGTCTGCATGATGAATTTTTAATTTTTGGCCATACACCAATGTTGCTCTCGAAAAACAAGGACAATGTAAAACGCGGAATTTTAATTAAAGCATTTACCTACAGAACGCTGAAAACTGAACATTTGAAAGTCAAGTAAATATAAGAACTGAAACAATTGAAAAGGTGTTTGGCCATATCAAAATCCATCTAAGGGCTTCTTTTCCCGAGGCAGTTGAAACCTAAGTTTCTTTGTAATTTGTATGTTTACGAACTATTTTAAATGATCGATTGTTGGTTGCCAGTGGCATATATTTCATGCATGTTAGGACGATAACAAATTAGCAATAAATACATCAGGAAGGGATTGTGCTTGATATTCATATGATGAAGACATAATCTTTCAATTAGTTTAATTGAGGTCTGGAGCTGGCATGTCAGTAACTGCTAGTAGTCCTTTGTTAATTTATATATCATTGTCATTTTTATTAGTTTCTTTTGTTTCCTATTCTGACGTAGGACTTGGACTTCTTGTAAAGTGGGTTTTACTGTGCGTATTGCTGTGTGTTTGTTTTTTCTACATTGGCTAGAGTTATATGGGAGGGTTGAGATCTCACAAAACATGTTTAACCCAGCCCGTCCATTAGTGCGCCTGTCCCAATTCATGGGCCTCTGGCCTTTTTAGTCTTGTATGATTTTAATTTAAGTTCATTGTTATATTTCGGAGTTTAGTATGACGTCCATTATCACTGAACTAGTACACATTTTTGTCTAGGGGCTAGCTGAAGCACGCCTATCACAACGTTCATTGCGACACCATAAATTCAGTATTCCTTCTGTATCAATACTTGTGTATTTCTATGTTGTGATGTTACACTATTGTTTCAGATAAGTTTTTCTCGTTTCTCGTTTTTTATATAGATTAGACAGTTGTTTTTCCCGTTTGAATGGTTTAACACTAGTAATTTTATGGGCCCTTTATAGCTTGCTGTTCGGTGTGAGCCAAGGCTCCATGTTGAAGACCATACTTTGACCTATAATGGTTTACTTTTTATAAATTGTGACTTGGATGGAGAGTTGTGTCATTGGCACTCATACCAATATATTATCGTCATGCAATCGATAAAAAATGGAAACAAAACGTTAAAAATTGCATGCGACCGAAGCGCTTTTTTCTGGATCTACCTTCATCAGGAACGCTCAAAAGTCGAATAATACTATTTCGCTTACTGCGAGTTGGTCAGTTTTCACTGTTACTCCCAAATGTTGGGCGCTGGGGACACCAAATATTAGAGATTTTTTTAAAAATGTAAATCAACTTGTTTGATGACGGTTTAAATAGGTTTAAAATTTTTTTTAAATAGATGCACAACATTAAAATTTTCAGGATACTGTGATGTCTAATATGATTTATAAAAATCCGAATTCTTATTTTAATTATTTAGTTTGTAATTATAACTGATTTGATATACTTCGTGCTTTTTATTCCTAACTAAGAATGATCATAATCAGAGCCGTGTTTACATGTACCCCTCTTTTCGCCCCTTTTCTATTTTTGATATCTTAATCAAAAATTGAAAAAATCAAACTTTCAAAAAGCGAAATAATCAAAACTGCACGTTAAGTTTAGTACTTTTAAAGTTTGATCAAATATCTAAACTATCAAATTTAAAAACGATATTTAGAATTTTAAAATTTTAATTATTTGGTGAAAATTTCAAAATTTCAAAACTTTTAAAAAATTTTGAATTTTGATATTTCAAAACTTTGATCAAAATTCCAAAAATCTAAAATTTCAAAACTTTTTGAAATTTTGAATTGATAAGTGTTACACGGACCCAAGACGTCAAGACGTTACAAAACACTGAACATCATTAAAAAAAATTTATTTTATGATTTGAAGTTAAAAAAATATAATACAAATGTTATTTTTTTATACATAACGATACGTCCAAAGTTAAGTAAGGAGTAAGAAAATTGAAACCAGAAGTGAACGTCCCACATTAGCCCATGGGCCAATACGGCTTTTTTTCCGTATTGACCCTGTCCGAAAAGCAATATTAACTCTTAAATTTGATTTATATCGATAGGGCAACGTCATCAGTATTGCACATGCTGATTTATCCGTATTAGGGCTGATTTGCTCATATCATTTAATAATAGATTTTAATTTCTAAATATGATTTAAAGGAGATGTGAAGTATACATAAATAATTAAGACAGGCAACCCAATTAATCGACACACAAAACTCCTTACTTCTAAAGTTCAAACAGCGCATGCCTCTTACAAGTTATAAAGTCTTCTACAATGGACATATCATGTCATAACAATACGTTTTAGCTTTTAACCCTCCCAAGTCTAGATAGATACAGAAGAATTGTGAATAAATGTTAAATAAAAATAATTATGGCAAAAAATGAATTTATATCACCGAAAACAATGAACAGAGTTAGAAACAAACGTCTTAATATACTTGTTTTTGAGATTTAGTGACTATTTATACTAAACATGCTATACGAAAAAGAGAAAGAAAATAGATATCTATACATCTAAAAGACGAAAATACTGTTGGCATTGGATTATATGAAAATGGATGTTTTCTAGAAGAATTTAGAATCATGTATACGCATATAAACACTATGATAATAAAACAGAAAGACATTTGCGCTCCCACAAAAAAAATATGTTAATTCAGCATGTTTAGCTTTGAAGGGTAAGTATCATAAAGGCCTTATTTTTCTCCAAATATCGATCAAGTTCATCATGCGACAAAGTGAAAAAGAACGAATTTTGTCGAACTCTTCGAAAGTTACGTTGGAAAGTATACCCGAAAAAGGCACCAAAAACAGATTTTGATGAAATTTTTCAAATTTTATGGATTTCAACGAAATTTAGGCTTGAATGGCATAAAGCGCTGTATTCGACAAACTAAAGATTTTAGTCAGATATATTATTTATTATAAAATGTATTATAGGCATAATGTTGCAAGATTTTTTTGTCGATGTGTGCGCTGGCGCTGTGCCCTGTTCTGTAAACGAATGGAATTCTCGGCCTGCTTTCTTTGTGTTTACTGGGGAAAAAAATTTACGCTGAATGTTTAATCAAAGAATGATATCTAATCCATAGCTATTGTTTTTAAAATATTTCATTGTTATCACAGCCATCAATCAAAATTTGAATTTTAAGTTCGATATACTAGTAATATTTTGATCTTGTCCAACTTACTCCTATAGCCTTAAAGCGTTAATAAGTTGATTTATTGGGACTATCGTGACCAGGGACCAGACCAGTACATTAACTTTATTAGGTCAATGCTCAAGCTATGTTTTCTACATCTCAACACTTCTCGTTTTAAAAAGTTTCGAATGACAAAAGGCAGATAAAAGATTGTTCAATATAAGTTTTAAGGATCATTTTGAAAAGATGTGGAAAATCTTTTGAAAAATAATTTTGTGTTCTTTAATGTTTAAATTTTACTACGTTTCACACTCTATACACTTTTCGAGACCTACTTTAAATGCAACAGATACAGGCGAAAGTGGCCATACTTCTCTAACACAAATTAATAAACAACTGATCTTGGAAGAAGTAAATGAATAACACATCTTTTTTAGAAAACAAAAAATCGATAAACAGGTTAAAACGCAGATGATTGAGTAAGTATCCCCCTTTTTCGGTGTTCTATACATTCCCCCACAGACATTTGTCTGTGAAAAAAATGTCATATGTACCTTGATGTTATATTAATGTATATAACTATGGAAAAATCAAAGACAAGTGCATGTGATTCCACACAAGAAAAAAATAGGAAAATCTCAAAATTAGTATTTACCGTTTATTTTATGTAGTTCACTATACAATGCTATTCTGCATGGAAAAACATTTTCAAATTTCATCAGCTATGAGAATGCTAGCTTTTTATAAACGCGATTACTTGTCTTCCGTTATTTTTCCCAGGTAGCAGTAGATGACATTTCTACTTTAATTCTAGTCTCGTAACTAAAAATTAAATATAGAATCTAATACAAAAATAGCACTTCCGTTTCCCCCCAAATAACAAAACGGTGTGGAGCCGTGTATTAATGTGATTATTACTTAAGAGACACGTTTCTGATTAAAATAACTGACCTTTTTGTATCTCACGTTGTGATGTTCAATGTGCATTTCCAATGAGAGACACTATAAGTACTTAAACTGTTTCAAACAATATTATTCATAACCAAGACTACTAGTTGTCTCGGCAGTTTTTACACATTTTTTAAAGGGGCACTAGCTGTCAAATTCATGTTCACCGATTTGACTCAAATTCTCATATTTGTTATATAACAATGTAAAACATTTATCCAAATTATAAAAAATCTAAAATAAACAATTTACATTGCATAGGGTGGATAATATGTAGCTTCGTTTTGTGTGTATTTTAGTCTAAATGCCATCTAATTAACTGTCGAGTTGACCTCCCGAAAACCACCGATGCCCATATAAGGGATACAAACATAAATAAAGATAAAAATAGATAGCGCAACTCGTGCAATTGGATTCTTCTATGTCTATTTTAAAATTCCTTCTATGTCTATTTAATTTCATTTATAGATTAAAAATTTATGTTAATCATCATTTTTACCTGTATAAGAATGATTTTTTTGAGGATCGAATCAGTCAATTAAATGAATTACCTTTGTTTACTTTCAATTTGACATTCTTTTCCTTTAAATAATTAAACATGCACACAATTCATGCGTTCTGTATTAGATACAATACAAAGGTAACAAAGAAACAGGCCGGTAACAACCGTTGCCGGATAGTTTTTCTGCACGAGTAGTCAGGTCAAGGTCCGAGGCGATAGCCGAGGGCCTTGACCTGACTACAAGTGCAGACAAACTATACGGCAGGTTGTTTCCGGCCTGTTTTTAGAAACCTTTGTTTTGTATCTGACTTGTACGACGTTTCAGTAATAGTTATACACCGAGGGATAGGTGTGTCTGGATAAGAAACCCCGTCGGCCGGAGGCCGGAGGGGTTTCTAATCCAGACACACCGTATCCCGAGTTGTATAACTAACTTACACCCCATTCTAAACCCTATATTTGTTAACATTGATTATTAAATGAAAAAAAACAAAAAACGATAGCATATTTATTGATAATATCAAACCATGATTTATAAGAATATTTTTTTTGTTACATGAAACCCCACTAGTAACCTTTCTTTGGTTATCTTCGTTCGAACTTTGACAAGTGAGTATATTTTACAAATGTCAAGTTGTTTTGCATATTCCCGTTAAATCCATGTGCTAATATGGATCAGCAGGTCATGGTTGACTGTTTCGTGTATTCTTATGACAAACAAAAAAAAAACATCATGCTCCTGGTATACAGTTGTCAATATGGACGGGTATAAGACGGACGACATTTTGTGGCAAGCGTTGGATTTGGTAGAAGAGACTAAAGATAAAGGCAATATTATAACCCAAAGTACTTACCTGTATCAGTCTAATAAAGGTAATCATGACTGTATTTTATATTTTACGATTTTATCAAAAACAAAGGCCCCCCTCCCTCATATCGAGAATAAACAAACATTCATATTCGAACATACTAAGTAATAGGTGTGTCTGCATTAGAAACCCGACTACAAGACACGCTCAACATACAATATTTAAAATTGAGGAACTCCCTTTTTTGAGGGGCAATCAGGGGCTGATCCAGCCGGGGGTTCCCAACTCAAGAGAAAAGGGGGCGGGGGGGGGGGGGGGGGGGGGGGTCCAACCATTCAAATGCATTGATCTTTTATATAAAAGTCGGGTCCAACCCGCGGAACCCCCAACCCCGGATCGGCCACTGGGTAACCGGGGGAGGGGGGTCCAGGAGTTAAAACAGGAGTTAAAATCACAATTTTTTTTAAAGATCAATGCTTTAGAATAGAGACATATGACTGGGATAAACAAAATTACCTTCAAGCAAAAAAGTATTTAAAGGATTAGTTTTGTATTCCATGTAGATGCTTATTGGAATTTCCTAAAATGTGTTGTGTTGTGTTTTTTTAATATCATGAAACAATTTGTAGTGAACACTATTAGTAATTTCTTATGTTCATAATCAATTTCTATTGTTACGAATAACAATGGACTTTGTTTGCGGGATGTAGAAGCAGGGGTTTCCAGAAACCCCGCTCGTCACACCCAGTGGTCAAAATCCATTGTTATTCGTAACAATAGATCTATTCAATTTACACTTGTTTCAAAAATAGAAACTATGAAGTATAACAATAGAACTGGGGTGTAAAGAAGGAAGAAGTACAATTTGCATTTAGAAGAGGTAGTAAAACTAAAGATATTAGAAACTTAAATGGCCATATACCAGTTAATGTAAGTTACAGTTTAAACTCAATTTTTTTTCTCACTTCCCTTCAGCCGAGAGTTTTTTTCTCAAAAAATTCAAGAATCTAATAACTTTATGAAAAGAACCATTTTAAGTTAAAGGTGAATGTTATACACATTTGAGACTTTTTGAAATGCAACTTCGCAAGTAAGTAATGTATAAAAAAAAAGATTTCAGAGGTAAGCAAGCTACCATTTGATTTTTGTGGGGGAAAAGGGGGAGAGGGTTAAAATAAATTTAAAATAAACAGGTTTCATCCTTTTTTTGTTGAAAGAATGCAGGATGTGCCATTCAAGTCCCCCCCCCACCCCCATTCCCCCTAAAAAAATCGTAAAAATCGTACGTTTGCCGCCAAATATATGAATTCAATAACAATATAAGTGTATCAAAAGAATGAATTTCCTATCTCATTAGTGAATGAAATGTTGGATTTTGTCTCGTCATTAGAAATATATAGGCATATATTTTGGATTAAAAAAAATGTTCATGCTTATACGTTTTTATATGTCTCTGATAGTGTTGATCAGGATTAAACACGCGTCATTATATGATCCAATCAGAGCTTACCGTCCAAAATTGATGACATAAGTTGAATGATTTTCTTCAAGATGTGCTGCCTATTTGAACATGTACTACACGGACACTTTTTATTTATAGGATCAATCGTGCATTGGTGAGTTGATAGGGATTTTATCTTTTGATTAGATTTGATTTTTTTATATATATATCCTGTCTTTTTTATTGAAATATAAGCGTTGGTACCAGCATTTCTTTCAGCATTGTCCAGAATACTATTCATGTCCATATATTGAAGAAAAAAAAACATTTACGGACCGACCATTTAGCTTCAAAAGGGGGTGTGTTCTTTTCTGAGTAAGAAAATTATTTAGTTTTTCAACTATATAATATATTATATATTTTTTCTCATAAAATTGGGGATCAAAATGTTTTTTTTTAGGAAAAAACCATAACCCACCTTTTGAAGTTAAATGGTGAATCCCTTAGTGTACTAATATGAATAGTTACTGTAATTTTTTGAAAAAAATATTGTTATTGATGCTAACGTAAATATTTTAATTTAAAAGACAGGAAATATGTTGTTGAAACAAAAAGTTCAAATCTAATTGAAATTTAAAGTGCCCATGCACTCACTGATCATGCACGAGTGATTCTATTCATAAAGAGTGTCCGTGTAACAACTAAAAATTGTCCGTGTATCATCTAAAAAGTGTCCGTGTAACACCCGTTAATGTACTGTTTTACTATAGCTCTGATGGGGGCAAAGTCGTACAACCAACTCTATCTAAGGGGTTAAATTGAAGTTCACATGAATACGGATTCAATGAGGTCGAATTATTCACTTGCAAGTGAATAATTCATCATCAATATTTAATTGCTTATTTTGACAAAATTAGACAATACTGGCTGCTAAAAGCGAATTATTATTTCACTATTTCACTTTCATTAATGATTGAACAAAAAATATCATATTTTATAATTTTTTTATATCTCGTAGCTAGTGCCCCCTTTAAGATCTATTAGTCAAAGTAAGATCAAGTTGCATCTGTTAAGCACCACACACGAATGTAGACCAAGTCATGCTCAGTTTTCGTATATATTTTTTCATTGATTAATAATAACAGAGGCATATTTTATGAGGGTCTGGATGGGGTCATTCATTTCTGTATTCTTTAATGATTTGGGGAATTTTTCTTTATCTTTAAAAATAACGCTGATTCTGTAAAATCATATGTACTTTATTTTACAACTAGATCTATCTATTCCGTAATTACATGATTTCTTTATTGGCGTTACAGCAAAAAAAAATATAGCTTTAAACGACCTCATAATTATTACGACTAATCATATCCAATAACCAACTTCTTGGTTATTTGTCTTGTATATTATCCATTTAAACTTGCTAAAACGCCGATGTTATTCCGACTTTCATAAATTACCGTCTCGATTTCATTTATCATCCAGACTCTATACTTTGAAAAAATAAGCGACTGGATGATCGAAACTTCTTTAATTCAAATGATAGCCATAACAGTGATTGGCTATTTCCGGTAGAAATCATATTCGCCGTAGTGATTTTAAATGATATCATGACATTCAGTAGTTAAGACGTTAATGAAATCATATTATTGTTTAATAAATATCATATTTAAAATTCAACACCAGTGTCAAAGAACTATGAATGCGAAGACAAAAAGAAAAAAAAACCTATGTACTATTGATGATAAACTTTCTATTTTATAGCCAGTCGTGGGTGCATGTTCTTCTGTCAATAGGTTGGAGCAAATACCGGAAGAAATGGCGAATGCAAATAAGAAATTAGATGTTGTCATTCAAAACTCAGAGAGTTTATTGATAAAAGTACAGGGCATTCTACAGTGTCAGCTTAGTTCCGAAAGAAGAATTACAGAAGAAATAAAACAGATGAAAACTCAACACCATGACGACATAAGTCTTTTGAAAATCGACATAAAGTCCTTATCTTCGAATAATAGCTTACACAAAAAAGGTTTGTTTAAAACTGTAAGAAGGGATTTACTTATTCTTAATGATCAACAATTAAAAACTTGAAATGTAAACAGCAGGTAATGTAACGAAAGAAGATATTAGGTACAATTCTATGAGACATCAACCAAACAACACAAAAAAGGAAAAGGGCTTCAGCATGCCAACACACATTTTGAATAAGCCTCAATAGCATATGACGGGTTGTTAATCGCCCAAAAGGTTGACAAATAGTAAAGAAATGTCAAAGCTGGCTTATTGAGTATACCTTCATGAATAATGCCAGTCATTTGCGTGGCAATTTTATCAATTGATTAATTTTGATTCAATTTAGAACTTTTCATCCTCGATTCGGCAAAAAGTGTCGATATTATGCCATTTGTTTAAATACACAGGTTTGACACACTACTTTAATCATTCAATGACCGGTTTGGTAGGCATTATAAAAGAAATAATATCAGTGAAAATGAATAGGATTTCATAAACTTGATAATTGACTTGGCTTAACGAACTTTTCCTGCCAAAATACTTGTAACGTGTAACTGTAACAGTTGTTAACAGAGCTACCAAATGCATACTACTTCTATTTGTATATAGTCTGTTAATTATTTATTACATTTTTGGGAAACCAAACACAAACCATTCAGATATATAAAAAAAGTAATAAGGCCATAATGCCATTAAGTACACTGAAAACATTTCTTTACAAAAAATATAACAATAATTATCAAACATAATGAATATTCTAGAATCACGTTTAATAATTGTTTAAATAAAACTATAATTTCAATCAATCATTCTTTCAAACTGAACAAAATAAAACAACAAAAAATTTAAGTTTCTGGAAGCAGGTTTAAAAAGGGTCGTCACTGTGGTTACGGTAGCTGGGGGTACCACTTGATGCATCTCAAGTTAAAAAATCGTCGGTGACACTTCCTAAATACTAAATTGAATATCAACATTGACATTTAGTTATATCTTCATAAGAACAAAAAGATAGGAATGAATATTTTGTCAAATGTTTATCTTTGCATTTGAATGTTTAAATATTATATGTCTATATTATTAATCGAATATTTTTAAGGATTTGTGATTCGTTAAAACTTGATCACATGTACATTTGTATTTGCTCAGTTTGCACGCCAATATTGTTGTGTTTAGCTTTTCGTAGGTCAAAAACAGCATATTGCACAGGGCATACAGCATGTTACTAAAATAGATTCTAGAAATCCCCAATTTTACATTGTTCATGCTATAGTTGTTGATTAATAATATAACAATTGTAGCCTTTGGTTGAGGTCAATACGATGTTATATCGACCCAGAGAAGCATATCGACCTCGGACTTCGTCCTCAGTCAATATGCTTCTCTTAGGTCGATATAACCTCGTATCGACCTCATACAAAGGCTATAATTGTATAATACAGTATTTCATTTTCTAAATCAACCTGAGTATACTTAAATAGTTTATTTAAATGATTGTTTGCTTATAACACTAAAACAGCTACTGTGACAGATAAAGACACAGAATTGCTTGAGACTAAAAAGAAAAATGAGGAGCTCCTGAAAGGCATAATCGAGGTTGAAAAGAGTCAAAAAATGTAGACATTGAGTTTTGACTAATGGTAAAGTATACGTTATAATTAACCTTCTTCCAATATCATATTCCGCTTCCAAGGGTATGCTTTTAATTGATATTTTTAAAAATCTACGGAAATGTTTTTTTATGGTGTAGAATATAACTATAATATCTATTTTCAGTTACAAATTCCTGCTTTGATATGTTATCCCAAACTGCAATTGTTTTAATGTGCAAAAACTGAGACATATGATTTATTGTTAGCTTATTTTCTTTGCTAGCCGACAGATATGTATTCAGAATTTTATTTTTAACTATTGCGTGAAACTCAACCTGCCTGTAGCAATAATAATATAATAATTCAACAGAAACAATCATTATGATATTAGTATTACATATTTTGCAGGATTGCTTGATGAAAAAGAAGTATTTGTACGAGAACACTAAAAGGTTTTTGGGTAAACACGTTTCGCAAATCTTTATTTAGTTGCAACTGGCTTTTCGCCCGCGTGTGAATGTTAAATGGAGTAGAAGATTCTTAAAAATGAACATTGTCCGGTAATTGGCCTTGTTTATGATGGAAAAGCTATTTTTGAATGACATTTGCGATTGAACACTACTTTAAAGCGCACGAAGAAAGAAAACAGAGACAATATTTACCCAGGAACGTCATAACTATATTTATTAAAAGAAATTGAACCTTTTTAATGCGTGAAGATATGACTGAAAAGAAAATATCATAAGAAAGTAACTCGTGCAAGCATTTGCATAATTATAGTGTATACTTTTAACACCTTTACAATTATGGTATGTTTACTTTGACATAACTTCTCAAATGTTTTCTACTTCATTTCCTCTCTTTTGTCCAATTTGTTTATCAAAATTTTAATAAACCCTTTCGAATACTTATCCTACTCATACATTATTTCCTGCCAAATTATTTTACATTAATATCGATGTGCGCCCGTAGATGTCTAAACGTTTGTATTTTCACTGTATTTTGCAGTGACAATATCGATCAGTATTGACAGTATTTTTCAGATTTTATGTGAATTTTGTGTTCTTAAAAGACAATTTCACTAAACGATGAAAGAAAATATTGAAATACCCTATAAATATGGAGGTTAACTTACCCGCATGTGATTGGATAGATAAAGAACCGTCTCGAAAAGAAGAATGAGTTCGTAGATATCAACAAGGTAGACAATTTGATTGACACTTCTTCAAATAGCTTTTTTTTTACACAAAATGAAATGTTTGATTATATGGTCGCATTTTAAGGTTACAACAAAATCTTCGTAATTCAGCACACATAATATTTTAATAATGCTTATTGGTTACTTGATCGACAATACACGTAATAGGATACAACTATACTGACGGACTTTAAAAACGCAACACTAGATTATCCTTTTTTTAATTTTCTTTTTTGTTTGAATAAAGTTTGCAGTTGGAAAGTTTGATTGATTACGTCACGTTTGATGTTCAAATCACGTGGTATGTACTGAAACCCTGGTTTTCTACAATCCATGGATGTGTGACCCCGTTGGAGGCAATGACTGCTTGGAACCAACACCTAAATGATTGACAGAAAAGTCAACTAGTTCTATTGGACATGTTTTAAAGTTTTGTTTTTGTCACTTTTGCTTCCCTCTTTGCTTTTGCCTTTGTCCCACCCATTACAGTCAGATTTGGCAATTATGCGGTTTAAACTGTAGCCCCTAAATGTTTAGATTAATCATGATTTGGTTAAACAAATCACCAAAATGTGTGTTGCATTTTTAAAGTCTGTCAGTATATATTTGGTGATAGTTTTGAAAACGTACGTTCCTGTTATCAAAACCATATTGGCAAAAGTAAAACAATATTGGAGCCAAGTTCTTGATGTTGTGTGTTTTATAAAAAGAGAAAAAAATATCTGAATTTGAAGAACAAGTATCATAAGTTGCTGGTGATTATTTTTAGATCAAACCCATATTGGCAAAAATTAAATAATATCATTGCTATCTTTGAAAACCATTTTTAGAGGTATTTTTTCGGTACGACATGAACAGTTGAAAAACAATATATGGATACACAAAAATAAAATATGTAGATATCCTGTTCGTGAAAATCACTTTTAATTGTTCATGAAAAACAAACGGTATGGGTGCTTACATCTACGTCAGTTGGCCTCCTGTGGATAGTTGTCTCATTGGCAATCATACCGCAACTCCTCATTTTAAATTAAAGTTTTTGTACATACCTTTTCTTAATAGCGAAGTTTTTTGTGGAGTCCGTGTTGCTTATTTGTTAGCGTTCTAAGTAATGTTTTGTTATATAATTGTTTGTTTGGTATTTTTTTGTTTGTTTGGGTTATTTTTATGGTGTTGTTTGTTTTACACTGGACTGTTTTTTTGATAGCCTCCATGGTGTCAAAATTGTCCTCTGTCATATGTTATTAAGTGTACTGTACACGTGAACATTTTCGCGCGGAGGTTATTTTTTTAATTGATTTCGCGATCACGTTAAATTCCCGCAAGCACATATTGTGTAGATAGCAATGATATTGGTTTGAATGTTGAATAAATAATTCTATGGGCGAACAAATTATGCGATAAAATTTCACGTTTAAAGTATTGTGTATTAAATTTCTATTTCAAGTTTAATTGTCATTTAATTTTTAGTGTGCCACACATACTATATAATAAGAAACAAACCATTACAGACTAATTATAATGCAAGCATAAAATAATGAAAAACAAACTTATAAGTCCCCTGACCTTAAAGTTCTTATTATCATTATTGTATCATAATGCTACGAAGGTTTATGTAAAATGTATTCTGAACACGAAGTATACATTAAATCAAAAAGGGTTGAAATTGATCATCATAGTTATATGTAGTTGGTCTTTATATGACTATTTGTCAATGTCTTCACTAAATTGCTGTAATAAATAAATGTAAACTTTAAGCGTCCAGAATTTCTTCTTTCTTTTTTATATTTTCTCTCAATTAAACTATTAAATTCAGGCACTATAACAAGGTAGAATACATGACTGAATAAATTAAAGTCGCCTTGAGAATTTGATATACTGAATTAGACTGAAATCTCAGACTTTAAAAAGAGGCGGAAGATACCAAAAAATTAATAGTCTGAGTAACCGACAACGTCATGGCAAAAAACGAAAGATGAAGAAAAGGCAATGAAATCCATGAAATACTACCTAAAAATTAAAGAATAATCGACCCTAACCTTACTCAAAAATGGGGTTGATCTCAAGTGTTCCGGAAGAATACACGGACACTACTGGTAGCACCCCTCATATTGCTCAAAGTAAGTTCAAACTCGGTGATTAGTGTCATTCAGTAATAACAAAATAAATTTAGTGCACAACAGGATGACTTGAATATATAAATAGACAAATACTAAATAACATATTGAATATAATACTTACCTTCAATAGAATAATACAAACTAGACAAGGGACAGGTCATTTTCTTTAATAGCGTGGGGAGGGGGGTTGAGAGCAAATATCTGAATTTCTCTTATTTTTTTCTTCAAATTCCTACCTTGAAGAAGACTAATAAATTCAATACACCTCTTCCACAGACAAGGACACGTTTCAATACTTTTATTCTTTACAACAAATACATACACTATATATAAAATAAGAAGATGCGGTATGATTGCCAATGAGACAACTCTCCACAAGAGACAGAATGACACAGAAATTAACACTATAGGTCACCGTACGGCCTTCAACAATGAGTAAAACCCATACCGCATAGTCGGCTTTAAAAGGCCCCGAAATGACTATTTATATTATTATTATTCAATGAAATAGTGCATAAGTATTGGAAAAAAAGCTTCAAGTAGGGAAGTTGTTTGTGACTACAGGGAAGCCTGTTTGGTATGGTCTCATTGACAATTACAACACCTTCATTCAATTTCAGCACATTGTTCCTTCTCTTTATCAAAGAAGTTGGTAAATCAAATTTAGATAAAAAAAACTTTCCAGAAAGAATATGTTGAAACTTAGGAATTTTTCTGAACAATTGAGCCGAGCGGAGCGAGACAAAAATATTTTATGTTTTTCCTGCCAAAAAATTATATTTTCATTATTGTAAGGGGAAGCATTAGGTGTGGTTCGCCTGACTCTATATCTCAAGGTCATAAAGGAAAATTATTCATGTTAAGATAAATTAAAATGCCAAACTTGACTCCTAGTTATTATCTTGAATCATTGAAATATATGCGCAATCATGAGTTTTGAGATTAATCATGTAACGAAACAACTATTGATATATCAGTGTATTTATTATATGGAAAGGGTCATAATATTAAGAAAACCTTTGCAAAAATCTTGCAAAAAAACTGAAAGACATCAAACTATAATCTCTATAATTGTCATTCTTCATGTACAACAAACTAACAGAAGTTCATCATGATCGACTCATATAAAACATTTAACATTGAAAAGATGGTTGAAGCCAAAAATTATATGACACAATAGTTATAGGTATGAATAAAAGGCAACAGTAGTATACCGCTATTCGAAATTCATAAATCGATTGAGAAAAACACAAATCCGGGTTATTACTAAAACTGAGGGAAACACATCAAATATAAGAGGAGAACAACGACACAACAGAAACACAACACTAAAATGCAACACACACAGAAACGAACTATAATATAACAATGGCCATTTTCCTGACTTGGTACAGGACATTTTAAGAAAAAATGGTGGGTTGAACCTGGTTTTGTGGCTAGCCAAACCTCCCGCTTTTATGGCAATGTTAAATATAACATTAAAATGACAAGATTACATGACAGGACTACAATACAAATAAATGGGAGAACATACAGGACAGAGACACACACAAATAATAGCTATCAAAAGGTACCAGGCTTATAATTTAATACGCCAGACGCGCGTTTCGTCTACAAAAGACCCATCAGTGACGCTCAGATCAAAAAAGTTCGAAAGCCAAAACAAGTACAAAGTTAAAGAGCATTGAGGACCAAAAGTTCCAAAAAAGTTGTGCCAAATACGGCTAGGGTTATATGACTGGGATAAGAAAATCCTTAGTATTTAGAATAATTCATACTTTTGCAAACAGTAAATTTATAAAAATGACTATATAATAGATATTCATGTTAACATCGAAGTGGTGACTAACTACAGAATAAAAACGAATACGTAAAACAACCTAAATCAGCACATAAAAAAGGCACAGTCGAACAACGTATTATATGTTAGCCGAAGAGATCGACGCACAATGTGACGTCACATATAAATTTCTGTAAATTTCCAAAAAATAGGATATAGTTCAAGATTAGGTTTGTAACACTGATATAACATGTATTAATAACAATGAAAATTACTATACAATTGTGGTAGTAATTAGATAATTGATTGTATTATCAAACTATGTCGGTATTTCTTCTAAATCAAACTGTAAACCAAATACATCGTATAAATTTAGTTGACCCAAACTAAAATCTTAAAAATAAACTGGGTGATTAATTATCTTTACCGTAACACACGAATAGAACAGAAAAAAATAAGATTTACAACTACAAACGATAAGACATTTGACAAAATCCGATGAGAGTAACAAATATAACATCAAAATTAAATACATGGATTTTGGATAGAAAAATACCGTGACACGTCTTATATCAATGCAAATTCACACTCAGCAAAACAGTCACAATCGGGAATAAGTCACGTTCGTTACTTAAAAGATCCGACGACGTAATGGTAAACCACAATCTAACACGTGGTAAAAATGACCTTTGTTAGTTTGGACAAAGACACATCGTATGAATCAACCAATTCGTGATGGTGTCATTTTTAATCTGTCCTCCTCATAACTTTGTTGGAGCAGTTTCTGCGTTAGGAGAACACACCTGTATATGAAGTCCGTATAGTATGAACATGCACGAGCATAACGTATCAACTGAGATATATAAACACCATACGAAGGGGCAGCGGGTATGTTACTGCTAAGAAATGGGAAATTGATGATTGGGAAGTTGAAATCGTCCCGTTTATCATAGATTTTCGTGTGAAGTCGTCCATCTGTGTCAATATTGAGGAAAAGATCAAGGTATGAAGCAGTCCTTCTAGTATCAGTAGTATCCTTAATTTCAAGTTCAGTGGGATATATGAGATGTAAGTATTGGCTGAAATATGGGCTATTTAATGATAGGACATCATCAATATATCTTAAAGTGAAATTAAAGAATTTCGCAAGGTGCTTTTTCTTTTTGTCTTTTAGAAGATTCTGAATGAATTCTGCTTCATACGAGTACAAAAACAAATCGGCCAGTAGGGGTGCACAATTAGTACCCATTGGAATACCGACTGTCTGTTGAAATATCATTCCTACAAACTCAACAAATATATTGTCGATCAAAAAGTCCAGCATTTTGATAATATCATCTTCAGTATATTTTCTGATAGATTCAGTTTGATTCTTCACAAAATATGAATTATTGTAACCCAAAAGAAGAAATTTGTATCTACGATTCCCATTTTTATAGAAAAAGCTCTGTTTAATGAGATGGTGAAGTCGATCTTTCAACTGAGCATGAGGAATAGTAGTGTAAAGCGTAGAAAAATCAAAAATCGTTATGTTGTGATCGAAGATTAAGCAGTAGATCTTTCGTATTTTTGAGAATCCACATCTGGTTAACACCACTGGTAGAATAGATCTCATCACAATATTTTTGAAGCCCATCTTTAACTGTAGAAAGAATAGTATTCAGAACAGTATGACATGGCAATCAAGTGTTAGACACTTCTGTTGAAAAATCAGATACTGATTTAAAGTATTCATCAAAATAGCTATAATATTTGCATGTTTGGAAATACAGAATTGCTAAAATCTTGTAAATATTGTTCGATGCAAGCCCCCTAATCTGAAATATTGAAAAATGTTATACCCTTTTCCATTCCCAAAATTTATACTGCCAACCTTCAGTTATTTGACTTTGTACTTTAAAACAAGTTTTGAAATGCTACATAACGAATACAAATCATTAAATTGGCAGTCTTTCGGATTATCATGAAATTTTGTATGCAGTTAGAACCTATACAAAACAGACATTTATAGCAATTATACTTCCTTACAATCCATAAAAATTATGTAAAATAAATCCATAAATGAACAGAATGCCCAAACGAAAACCTGTCTAAAGAATTAAAAAAAAATTGCATGTTTTTGTTATGGACATCTCCATGTTGATTACATGAAATTTATAAGGAGTAACCGGTGTCATATTTTGGGAGTAATCAGTAAGTCTCTATATTTACAGAAAGAAAATCATCAAAAAGACAAAAATACGAGAAATGTCGTGATGTAGTTCTCCTCGTTTTCTTCAAACATCACTCAAACTTAAATGATTTAGACAACACATGACTCGGTGACCCCATATGAAGAGTTTCATGATTACATGAGATATAAGATAGCTGCCCGTATTGTACATTTAAACTTCAATAAAATACCGTGCATTACAATATATTTAATCTTATAAACAATGGATAAATATACATGTTACAATGTAACTAGAAGTCCTCATTTCGAAGCTAATTATCAAAGTTTGCGCACGAACAACTAATTTTGTAGAAATGCAAATTCATGTTCAATGCAGATCAAAGCCCTTCTTCTTATTTCGTCTATCGAAAACTTCCACTACTACATATAACATCATACCAATAATCAAATATCCTAGACATATGTATAACTTAACACATATTATTATGAAGTTACTCCAACATATTAAACTTAATACACCATTAAAATGTATTACCTGATTCGAGATACTACGGTGGTATAAAATGATCTTTATGTACAGTCAATTGCATCTCTAACGGTCAGTAATGAAAGATCTGTGAGTGTGGCACTTTTTGTGACAGGTTTCCATGGTGAAGGTAAAGTTTATGTCGATTCTCTGATGTCGTAGGGATCTTAATTTGGCATGGCTTGTTAGAAATCTTTCAAAAATCGTGTTTATTTTAAATTTGATAAGTGCAAATATATTAAACATTCGGCGACAAATATAATATATATCATGTATGTTTAAGACAAGAACATGTAAAGGTTATATTATCATGACACGGCTTTGTACTAGAGTGAAACAATAAGCTGTTTATTCAACCTATTGTTTTAGTTCTCAAGGTTAAAGTTCGCAGCAGGAAGACATGTCACTCACCTTGACGCATTATTTGGACTCCGAATTGGCAAGTCTTTGCTCTAACACAAACATACCGCCTGCTTACCAAAGGAACATCGAATTACAATTTAAAGTCTTTAGTTTGACACTGTAATGGATTGAACCCACAACAACCCGCAATCGAAGATGCTTCCTCGAGACCACATAAGTAGGGCAATCGTTCGTTGATTACGATTTGTAAAGAGCATAATCTGTATTATGTTATGATGTCAATCAGATCAAAAAAAAAATTGAACGGAATTTGTCCTCAGACAAAGATTCCACCAGACGAGTTTTAGTGCAACTGTTTATGTTCAATTTTGTTGGGGGGGTTTTATGAGCGATAAGTATCACTTTAATCTTCTTCATTTGTTCCATTTTTCCTCTTTACAAAAAGAAAAATATGTAAAGGAAAAACGAAACGGCCATGAGCTTTAGTCCTATAGTAGAAGGTTTATTTACAATTCAGGAAAACTATACGCCAGTTCTGCAGATTTATTTGTTTACTTACCATTTATTTGTGTCTGTATTACAGCATCACCAATTCCCCATAAACCAGCTAATACGTAAAATATATATTCTGGTTTCGGTTGCGGTTGCCACAAGAGTAAAGCGATCTGACCATGAACGAAGAAAGCTGGAATGATCATAAGAATATCGTTTGAGTATTTAACGCCACTTGTCATATAACATTGACAATAAATGTGTCGGACAAGTATTTGACACAGACAGGGCTTCAATATATGATAGCCACTAGACTTCTCACAACATAACCATTAGCCAAAACCTAAAATGTCGCCTGTTTGGATATTCTAGTTCATGTTGACAATGAGATCAAAACATTCCGTTGGCTTTTAAAAAGTTATTTCCTTTGTGAAATCCCCCTTCGGAGCATTTAGTCCCATCTTTAAGAACCCGATGCTCATTTTGTTTCATTGATGAAAATAACTATCTTGGATTTAGGTAAAACTACCTTTCCTCTGAAGATTTATAACTGCTTAATTAACACTTTAAAAGTAAATATTGTTTTTGATATATCCAATGTTTAAGGAGTTCAAAGATTCCAGGCTTATAATTTTAACGCCAGGTGCATATTTCGTCTACATAAGTCTCAAGGGCAGAAATCTGTATAAGAATAAAACACAATATGTTGTCGATTGATATTTGGAAATTCTGTTTAAGCTTCGACGAAAAGCGATAGAGGCATATAGTTTTACTCTCGGTCGTACGTATGTCAGTTCGTCATCTACGGAATTTTTCAACCAAACCAATCAAAATTTTGATGTTGTTAAAATTTGACAGATTTTACTCTCCTTTTTTTGACAGTGTCATACAACTTGATAAAGCTGAAACCGCAATTTAGCGGTTCGCCAAATACATATGAAAAATGTAGTAAAAGACAAATGAACAAAAATATATTTGATTTAACATATTTCTATTTTGTAAATATTAAACAAATCCGTTGATAAATAAGTAAACAGCTATATTTTTTTCTGGACGATAACTTAGATAAGTATTTGATAAATAATTTGAACTTTGGTAATGTAGGGATTTCTGAACACAGGTCGAAATATAATAGAATGAGAAAAAAATCCTTAACTGATGTTTTCTATGTGTATCAAAATATTGTGTTGTAATATCTACCATATGAGTTTTTTAAATATTCGCTGCAACAAAACAGGCTTTTTTTTTCTTTTTTTTTATATAGATTAGACCGTTGGTTTTCCCGTTTGAATGGTTTTACACTAGTAATCTTTTGGGGCCCTTTGTAGCTTACTGTTCGGTGTGAGCCAAGGCTCCGTGTTGAAGACCGTACTGTGACCTATAATGGTTTACTTTTATAAATTTTGACTTGGATGGAGAGTTGTCTCATTGGCACTCATTCCACATCTTCTTATATCTATTTAGAGCCTTATATCTAAACATAAAAAAAAAATTCCAAACCCTATTACTGAGCCAGTATCATTTCCGATCTTACACATGTCAGATGTATTTGACACCCTAGCTGGCTCACAAGCTGAAATATTTTCAACGCTCGATTTAAAGTCAGGTGTTTTGCAGGTCCCACTTGACCCAGCAACCAAACACAAGACTGCATTCATAACACACAAAGGAGTGTATGAATTCAATCATCTACCTTTTGGTATGATAAATTCTCCAATGACATTTCAATGACTCATGACAAAAGTGCTTAAGGACCTTAACTTCAAGATTGCGTTAGTGTATATTGATGACATTTTCATATTTTCAAAAACTTTTGAGGATCATTTACATCATCTTAAATTAGTATTTACAAATCTTCGCGCTGCAAAATTGAAATTGAATCCAGAAAAGTGTAAATTTGGAACAAAAACTGTGAAATATTTGGGACATATAATTTCGAAAGATGGTATTCGTGTTAATCCAGAAAATATTGACAAAGTGAAAAACTTTCCAAGACTGGCTAGTGTAAAACAAGTGAAAAGCTTGCTAGAAATGGCTAATTTCTATATAGAAAATTCGTTAAGAACTATACGGAAATTGCATCATCACTAACATCAGTGTTAAAGAAAAACCAAGACTGCCAAAAATCGTTTGAATTCCTTAAAAACAATCTGATTACTGATCCTATCCTAACCTTTCGAAAAATCGACAAACCTTTTATTCTATCCACAGACGATTCAGATCATTCAATGGGTTACATATTAAGTCAAGATGAAAGAGAACGTGTAATCGCTTATGGTGGAAGAACATTTAGAGGCTCAGAGGTAAAGGCACATAACTGACAAAGAGGCATTAGCACTAGTTGAAGAAGTTCAACATTTTAGACATTATTTAGCAATTTAAGAATTTACTCTAAGTGCAGACACTGTTTCAGTGAAATTTCTTCAAAAGATCAATGATTGCAATAGACGTTTAGGCAGATGGAGTCTTCTTCCTCAAGCATACAAATTCAGCATCGTTCAGAAAATAAGAATCCAGCAGATTTTCTTTCTCGTCAAGATCTTCTAAATACAGAACCAGAGCATTCAAGTGAATTATCAGAACATTTATATTCAGTGAGTGAAAATCAAAAGGAATATACAGAAGCAACATTGTTTTATGAAGGCGAAAATGTGGACTCAATCATTTCTAGTTTGAACAGCATTCAACATGTTCAAGGGATTAATAATATTGTGCTACCAAATCTAGCAACAGAGCAACAGAGATGTCCTGATTTTACTAATATCACCTAGTTCAAACTGTTTGAACAAGTACCCGTAGAACCAGCAAAGGCAAGGACTATCGTCGCTGAATCGTATAACTATGAAGGAGGAGATGGCATTTTGAAGCACTTCTACTCCAAACGTTGCAAAAAGGTTCAAAAAGATGAAAGGCATGTCAAACAAATTGCTATACCAAAGGTCTTGCGGGTTGACCTACTTGAGTCCTAACATGATTGTATTGCTGGTGGTGGACATCAGGGATTTGAAAGGATATATGCAGCTCTCCGTAATAAGTACTTTTGGCCATCTATGTATAGTGATATCAACACCTATGTCAAAACTTGTGAAACTTGTAAACAATCAAAGCGCGTTTTTTAATTCAAGACCTCCTCCTTTGCAGCCGCAGCAAACTCATGATGTTTTTCAAAGATGGCATATTGACATATTAAGTGGTCTACTAACAACAAAGGACAAATTCAAACACATTTTGTTAGTAGTGGACAGTTATTCGAAATGGTGTGAGGCCTTCCCTCTTAGACCACAAGAGGCAAAAGAGGTCGCAAATGTGTTATATAGAGAGATCATCACTCGTTATGGTGCACCCCGTTTTCTCAAATCAGATCGTGGTAAAACGTTTGTCTGAAACATTGTCAAAGCTTTGCCACATCTTTTTAACATCACCAGGCTGTTACGGCCAGAAATCACCTTTAAATTGTAGCCAAAAAAAGACACAAATCAATAATAAAATTTAACAAGATTTAGTATACACAAGTTTACAAGAAGTATTACACAAATAGAAATGTCAACTTAACTGCCAAAATATATGTCTGTTCCATTTGTCTTTTCTTTATCCGGAATTCTTCGCGGGAATTCAAACAGAATATTATATCCAATAAGTCACAATCTAGTATGTTGTAGTTAACGTAAAATAAAACGTCAATCCAACTGAGAAGGCTTCTGAGAATACAAGAATGTTAATGTATCTTCTGTTATTTCGGTATCTAAATTTATAGTTGTCACGGAAACTTCTAGAACAATGTAGAAATTTAAATTACACATGGAAGATTATGATCATTCCAGAATTATTATGTAAGGCAAATATAAGTATTATGTAAACATAAGGCCACACAAAACAAATAAGGTCAGTTGAACGAATGAATTCTGTTATATTGCAAGCTTTCCGTGCATATACTAAAGACATGCAAGATGATTGGATTGATTATTTACCAGGAATAATGATGGCAAATTGAGCAACACCAGCCACTCAATCCACAGACTTTTCCCCATTTTTCTTATTGTATGGTAGAGAGATGTCATTACCAATGCATTAGTACCAAAGGATCATTTAACACAGGATAATAAAATATTTTCGGCCAGAATTCTTCAAAATTTGGAAACAACTAGAACAATAGCTGTAAAGAACATCGAGCAGGCCCAGCAAAAATATAAACAAAATTATGACAAAAGAACAAAAGATCCAGAGTTTAGACCAGCACAACGCGTTTGGCTATACTGCACAAAATTTCCAAGTGGAAAAGCTCCAAAACTACACCTTAAGTGGGTTGGGCCATACTATATCACCAGATTTGGTCCACATCACATATACAAACTTAGAAACTGCAACCAATGAGGAAGTGAAATCTGTAGTAAATGCTTAATGATTGAAACCATATCATGATCCTAAAGACCGACCAGCAAATACTAAATGACATAGATGAACATGATCCTGAAGAATTAGAAGATCAGACAGACCCTCCCATACCTCAAGCAAACAACAACTAGCAAATTCAAGAAAATAATACAGATAGGAACAATGAACAGATAGATCAACAAGAGAATCAAGATTATAACGATGTCCCAGATACACCACCAACATTTGATCAGTGAAATAATCCACCAGTATAAGATACAAAGCCATCATGTAAAGATTGTGAACAAGGAAACTACAAACCATTCAGTGAACATGAAATTGATTCCGTTGTTTCATCTGCAAGAGGAAATGTACATTATATTACAAAATCAAGTTTACAGATAAGTAAAGGTAACAGTAGTATACCGCTGTTCAATAGTCATTAATCGATTTAACTGAAACAAATCCGGGTCACAAACCAAAACCGAGGGAAACACATCAACTATAAGAGGAAAACAACGGAACAACATAAACACTGAACTGCTACAAAAACAAACGCCAACATACATAGAAACGGACTATTTGATAACAACTGCCATATTCCTGACTTGGTACAGGACATTTTAAGACAAACAAAAGGGTTGAACCTGCTTTTATGGCTAGCCAAACCTCCCGCTTATATGGCAATGTTAAAAACACCGCGAAAATGACAACATTACGTGACAGGAATACTTTACAACTAAACGCAAGAACACTCAGGACAGAGACATACATCAATGAATAATATAAAAGTACATTACAACATGTTAACCACAGAATAACAACGGACACCTCTCATTTACACTACAATAGAACTATGAACTGTGCGTCACACGAATGTATCAACGCCACAAAACCTGACGTCACAGGTAAATTTCTAAAAATAGAATATAAAATTGGGATTAAGTTTGTAATGGTGTTATTTTATGTATTTTCTAACCATAACAAGAATATTAATATATAATTGTGTTAGTAATGGTGTAATTCTTTGTATTTTCTAACCATATCGGTTTTTCTTCTAAATCAAAACTGTAAAAACAAATTAATCCTGTGCATATAGACTGATGGATTCAGTCGAGGATTATGCCAGGCAATGGGCTAAACGCGAGAAAGAAGACGTAGATACTCTTTCCGAATGGATTAAGGCTGTGAGGTCGTTGATACAAAACCGAATTTAGAAACTAAATGGGTCTATCAATACCCACGCTACGTCAATTTTTAAAGACCCAAATGTTGCAAAACACTTGTCCTACCTCCATGACAAATATGTTGTTGTCCCTGCAGATAAAGCCCCAAACAACATCGTTTTTGTGTGTAAAAATCATTACATAAACTGCTTGATAAATGAATTAGGTATTGACAATTCATTTGGAAACTCAACATATACCCTCACGACACTTACCAAAGAGGAAATCCTGGATAATCATAGGTCTGTTCTATTTTCCTTTGGAATTTCAACCAAAGGTGAAGAACTGGATCTTCCTTCACTGTATTGGATACCTAAACTACATAAGTGTCCTTACAAACAACGGTATATTGCTGGGTCATCCAAGTGCTCCACAAAACCTCCATCTAAATAATTAACATCTATTTTATCAGCAATCAAAGCCGGGCTCCAAAGTTATTGTGAAACTGCCTATTCTAGAGGTGGCGTGAATCAGATGTGGATTCTAAAAAATTCCAAAGATCTTTTAGAGTACATACAATCTAAGACTCACAATACACAAGTATTCCCCATTCCAAACGAAAAGACAAATTGAAAGAGTTGGTATTACTTTGTTTCATTAAAATGAATGGCGAACGTAGATACAAGTATCTTGTCTTGGGGAGGGATAAATCCTACTTTGAAAAGAATCACTCTGAAACTGACATTATCAAGATGCTTGATTTCTTGATTGACAACATATTTGTTACGTTTGGAGGACGTGTTTTTCAACAGACTGTCGGAATTCCAATGGGAACCAATTGTGCCCCTCTTCTTGCCGACTTGTTTCTTTATTATTATGAGGCTGACTTCATACAGGATCTCCTTAGGAAGAAAGATAAGAAGTTAGCAATATCCTTTAACTTTACGTTCCGCTATATAGATGATGTTCTCTCACTAAATAATACAAAATTTGGTGACTATGTTGAACGAACTATCCCATCGAACTAGAGATAAAGGGTACTACAGATACAGTTTAGTCTGCCTCATTTCTTGACCTACATCTAGAAATTGACAATGATTATCGGTTGAAAACAAAACTTTACGACAAAAGAGATGATTTTAGCTTCCCAATTGTGAACTTTCCATTTCTATGTAGCAACATTCCAGCAGCGCCTGCATACGGAGTATATATCTCCAAATTGATACGATATTCCCGGGCTTGTATTTCCTATCATGATTTCCTTGATAGAGGATTGCTGCTCACAAGGAAGCTATTAAACCAAGAGTTCCAAATGGTGAAGTTGAAATCATCCCTTCGTAAATTTTACGGACGCCATCACGAGTTGGTTGACCTTTATGGAATAAACTTTTCACAGATGATATCGGATATGTTCCGTATGTCGTAACTACAATACCCTTCCCTTTTCACGAATGTGACCTACAGAATTAGACTATTTACCGGATTTGTAATAACATAAACAACACGACGGTGCCACATGTGGAGCAGGATCTGCTTACCCTTCCGGAGCACCCTTGAGATCACCCCCAGTTTTTGGTGGGGTTCGTGTCGCTTAGTCGTTAGTTTTCTATGTTGTGTCATCTGTACTATTATTCATCTGTTTGTCTTTTAATTTTTGGCCATGGCGTTGTCAGTTTGTTTTCGATCTATGAGTTTGACTGTCCCTCTGGTATCTTTTGTCCCTCTTTTAGTAGCTTTAAAATAAAAATCATATAAATGAAATAGCTGATTAATTATCTTAACTTTTACATACATGTAGAAAATAAAAATAGAATTCAAACCACAAACGATAAGACATAACACAATATACAACAAGAATTACAAAGAAACATCATAACTAAATACATGAATGTTGAATGTATAAATACCGAGATACGTCTAAGTGCAATGCAAATTCACACTCGGGAAAACAGTCATATCCGGGAATAGGTCGCGTTCGGTACTTAGTAGACCAGACGACACAGATGGTAAACCACAATCTAAGACGTGGTAAAAATGTCGTTAGTTTGTTAAGACAAAGACACATCGTACATGTATAGATCAATCAATTCGTGATGGTGTCCGTAAAATTTACGGAGTGTCATTTTTAATCTTTCCTCCTCATAACTCTGTTTGAGCAGTTTCTGCGTAAGGAGCACACTCCTGTATATGAAGTCCTTATAGTGTAAACATGCACGAGCATAATGTATCAACTGAGATATGTAAACACCATACGATGGGGCAGAAGGTATGTTACTGCTGAGAAATGGGAAATTGATAATTGGGAAGTTGAAATCGTCCCGTTTGTCATAGATTTTAGTATGAAGTCGTCCATCTGTGTTAATATTGAGGAAAAAATCAAGGTATGAAGCAGTAGTTCTAGTATCAGTAGTATCCTTAATTTCAAGTTCACTGGGATATATGAAATGTAAGTACTGACTGAAATATGGGTTATTCAGTGATAGGACATCATCAATATATCTGAAAGTAAAATTAAAGAATTTCGCAAGGTGCTTTTTCTTACAGATTGGTATTGTCCTGCAAGATTCCATGTAGGTTAGTCCGCGAATTTCATGCAAAAAAATTATGAATGGCAAAAAGAGAAAACGTCCCCTTCAGAAACAAACATTTTTTGACAAAACAAATGATAATGTGAATGCTTTTAATTCATCTAGAAAGCTTTATTCAGAAACAGCGACACATTCAGAATCAGAAACTGATACATCAACCAATTCAATGGACAACTGTGCTAATGAAAAATTAATTTCAATTAGATTCTTTAAAAAAAAAAACTTTTTTTTTTTGGTACAACAGCACAACAGACTCACATGGCAACCAATGACAATAGCTAAAGAGCATGCAGCTATATTTATAGAAACCAGAAAGGAAGAATTCAGAGTTCGTAAACATGAACTGCATCTTCAATACTTGCAACATTTAAAAATGGAAACAAGAAACCCTTCATTAGTGGACCTTCAACAGCTGGGATTTTGGAAGTTTACATCAACAGGGACGGCAAGGATGAATTCCTTATAGGTTATAAGAACAAACATATAACTCCTGAATGGGTAACAATAGATGAAATTCCAAATGGATCAGCTCCTCATTGTAATTTTGTATCGGAGATCAACTCTTCAGTGTTTTGTTGTTTTTTTTTGTACTGGAGAGCAGCTCCTCAGGGTTAATAAGTATTGAATATCATCTCCTCATTGTAATTTTTTAGTACCGGAGATCTGCTCCTCACTTTTATTTGTTTCGGAGATCAGCTCTTCGGTGTTAATAAATAACGGGGATCAGCTCCTCATGGTGTATTTAAGTACCATAGGTCAGTTCTGCTTATTGTGTTTTGAGTACTGGAGGTAAGTCCTCCTCATGTCGAATTTCAGGATCACAAGTCAAGTCCTTCTTATTTTCTTAGTAGTGGAGATGACCTCTCCTCTTTGTGTATTTTATCTTAGTGTATATATGTTTTTTGTCAAATGTCTTAAATATATGCAGGTATACAATCAAGTTATTATTGGACGTCCATGTACATAGTTACTTCGACTTAGATTGATAATAAATAGCATATCACCAAGTCTATATTTTTTTGTATTGGTCAATTTGTTATTTTATTTGGTTCAATCCGATATAAAGTATGGTCCCATCATACAGACTTTGTGACTGATCAAATACTTAGTCAGCCTGATGAACTTATTTCAGTGCTTCCAAAATGTGTTTTCTAAAATTCTTTTCAAAAATTTGTTTTTCTCATGTACAAATTTTAATGTTATACCCTTAAAAAAGTGTAACATAGGACTTCAAATGACAAAGTCATATAGATTATAAGGTTCCACCTTGTTGATTTTGATATTTATCCACTTTCAAAAATTGATAAAATTTGAAAAATTAACTATCGAGATTGTAAATAAATAATGTAGTTAACAGTGTAAAGTTGTAATTTTGTTTCTCTAATAATATTATAGAAAAATCCTAGTGCAATGTTCCGAATTTATATGGCGGAAAATTACAAGAGACCAATTTAATCCACATGTGGTTTATCAAAAATCGTCAATATAACTAATGTAACAACTTCTTACCTTAGTAAAATCTCCAGCAATGACTGCTTGTTCTACACTACTGTACATCGTCAATATCACTAATAAATTCTTACCTTAATAAAATCTCCAGTAATGAATGCATGCTTTACACCACTGTTCATTGTCAATATCACTAACAACTTCTTACCTTAGATAAATTGCGCATACACCTACAAGAAAAAAAGAAGCTTGTACTTGTGAAATTTTTCATTCTTTTTTAGTGAACAATTTTGCAAGTGTTGACAATATTTTCAAAATTGAAAGATTTCGTTAACTAATTGCATAGGTGTATACCGTAGTGTGCATCGATAAAAATATCTTTGGAAGATCAGATCTAACAACAATGCTCCATGGAGATAAATATTATCAAATATATATCACTACTGTAAAAAATATAAAGTTTATCGAAATAAATATTATCTTTAAGTTTGTAATATGAGGCCTATCGAAATTAATATATCTCTGTAATGTCAGGTCTATCGATATACATTTATCTATGTAATATCATTTCTATAAAGCAAAATAAATTGTTTTATCATATACTTAAAGAAAAAAATGGTATAATTGTACCCCTTGATAAAACTGTAAATTGTACATATATTTATTCATAAAATCTGAAGAATTGTCTTAGCCTTTCTGTAACATTATCGCATGACATTTCGACGTCACTCGGCAAATTCCGGAAAATACACCTCAATGGTATGTTTTTAGTGAAAAACATAACAAAGTAGGATAAAAAAATTTATTAGGAAACAGTAAAATATATTCTCTAATTCTTCGTCAATTTATGCCTTTCTGCACCCATTGTATAAAAAATATTTAATCAACGTGTGGTTTGTTTGATCTCAGTTCTTCATTGGTTAAAATCCGATTATGACGTCGAATTTTCTTGCTTTCCTCTGAATTTCCTATTGTGACGGCATGAAAAAAGGCGACCATGCCTGATGACGTCACATAGAAAGAACACATCTTTTTGCAGATCATTCAAAAAGAAGGAATAAGTTTGTCTGCATATTGTTTGAAAATCATTAGAAAAACAGATTCCACCACCAAATCTCGTGTAATACGATATTTATCCACTCTCGACAGTTAAATTTTAAATATTTAAAACGCTCGGCGAGCCTCGCGTTTTAAATTTGAAAATTTAACTGTCTCGAGTGGATAAATATCGTATCACACTCGATGCAGTGGTAGAATCTATATTTATAAAAAATGCAAAACATATAATACAATAAATGCATTTTTTCAAAGTTTTAAAAATAGTTCTTGTCTGTATGTCTTCTGCTGAAGTATATGATAAAAAGATCATAGCATGTCATTTTTCATATCAAACCCTTCATCGGCCCTCGTTCATAATATCATCCCTTGAGCCTTTCGGCTCTTGGGCTGATATCATGACCTAGGGCCGATAAAGGATCTGATTTGAAAAATGCCATGTAATAATCTATACTTATACCACGTCTATCGAGATAAATATATCTGTGTTGTATCAAGTGTATCGAGATTGAATATCAGGTCTTCCGAAATAAATATTACCTTCGTTATATCAGATCTGTCGAGATTCGTATTGTTAACGTTTATGCCTGGATCATAATTCAACTTGGTTCCACACTTTGCAAGTTCTTCTGTTGTTGGGGTAAAGTTTGCATACTTTTGTTTGCTAAAAACTTCAGATAATATCAGGTTTCCCCAAATTTGACCTGTAACATGGATGATAGAAACTTTTATTTATTTATCATATCTTAATCATGTTTCTGTTAATTTTGTAGAACAATTGGAAAATAATTCAAATATCAGACTTAAAAATTCAGTATTTAAAAATGTTTGTGAATTGGAAATTTCAAAAGAAGTCTTCGAAGTAGTACAAAAATGGAGGAAATACCATTTTCAGCATCTAAACCAAGAACGCCGTTATAAGAAAATACGACCAATTATTGGTCTTCCCTCTATGTATCACTCTGAAAAGCTCTCATGAAGTTATATACCAAAACTTTGAGACGTCAAATATGCTGATCCAAATTTGATAACTTTGGCCCGAATTTAACACCGATATCATAATGTTTGAAACATTTTGCATAAGTTTGACTCGAATTTATCAAATCTTCGTCTGGTTTGCTGGTAAAACAAAGAAAAAACTTTTGTTTCTATTATAAAAAACACAAAGAAAACGATAATTAAATCATCCGATTGCTGTCATATTGATACAATTGTTAGATATCAGCTGCTCCACACAATATGAAGCCTCATTTTAACTACACGAAGCAATTGATATTTTATAATATCAATAGCAAAAAAAAAAAAAAAAAGAAACACAAAAAAATCCCAGATAATCGGTACTTATTTGGTCTCAATAATTCATAAATCAAAAATTATTATGGATCTAAGACGTAACGACCTAAATGGTCATCATACATACATGTAAGTCTGTCCGATATCAGTACATGTAGTCTAAAGATGGTCTTATGTATTTGCACACCTTCCAACATCCTCGCATTTGGAAATATTATGCAAAAAATGTAATGATATTGTATGTACTAACTAGATATTAGCAACAACCTTATCCCCAAAAAGAACAGTATGTCTATTTCGAAGATGTTGATTTGAGCAACATACTAGTATCCTTTTCAATAATGTTCTAACAGTTGTTCATATTTAATTTTACCGAAAACCTTTTGTTATATTGCGATTTGGTCAAAATGTTTTAAATAAAATGACATCACAAATTACATTTTACGACTTCAATGACAAGACATTTATCATACTTGACAGATATTTATAAATGGTAAGTAATTTTTTAATTAATTATTAATTAGGATTTGGTTCATGTTTGCAATTATAGGAGTCAAATAATGAGTCTTTTCATACTTCCTTACAGACAAATTTACACTCATCAATACAGGCTGAAGAATATTTGCCTTTTCAGAACAACTGATTGTTTTTTATTAGTTATCTATCATTTATCTGGTTTATATTTGTAATTAAATTGGTTTTGTATAGTATTGATTTCTTATGTTTCTTTGAATTTTTGAATTTTAAAAATATCCCTTCTTTCCAGATCCGTCGGTACTGTTCTGACTATCTAGTTTCCGATCATATTACTACATTTTATAAAGCTGACTGTAATTAAATATTGGAATGAGATGAATACATGTATCTTTCTAATAGTTGTCAATGCCTTTATGCTTAATTGATTAAAAAATATAGTGTGTTTAAATTTAAAAGTGAGGGTTTAAGTAATTTATTCTCCTATTACAACAATTTTCATTATAACTAGTTTTAGCCGTACTGGTGATGCCCTTTCGATTATCATCCTGTACTAAATTTATGCATTTTGTTTTTAACCTTTTTTTTAGCTTTTCTTTTAATTCCACATATTTTAGATAACAGAAATGCGTGTAGTTTGCATAAATGTATGATAATGCTCTTTTGAAAATGAATCAAAGTTCGTGTCTTATCCTTTAAATGTCATCAGATTTTGTTTTTATTGTAATTTTTAATGTTGTTGCTGGGAGAATTTTTTATGTTGTTTGGGGAGGGTTGTCAGAATGTTGTTTGCCTCACGTCTTCTTTTATCTACAAGTATATTTGAAAATGTTGATAATGATAAGTATTGAGATACGGTTGTCCTGGTCAGATAGGTACACTTTGTAGAACACAATGGCGCAGCGCCTAGACCAATAATTATAGATGCTGGAACAATTAGACTCCAAACGGAATGGAAATTGGCTGCCATATACAGAATGTAGCAGACCATAGATGCAGCAATAGTTCATTTACAACCAAGCTGATTTATAACAAACGATGGTACAAACATACATTATAAGACAAGAGCTCCATAAAGGATTAACAATCCTTCTGTACCCAGTCTGTCTTCCTTGTTAAGAGTACTTTGAAGGTTTGACAAGGATTGAAATGATGTAAATAAAAACACAAAACCAATGCTGATGACAAATACATTACGAAGGATCTGATATTTTGTTAACGGAATGAAATCTTTTGTTGTCTGTGTGTCTACTTTTTTATCTGTTCCCATTGCCATTTTTACCAATTCTAAAAAGAAAACACACTTATTTTATAAAGCTTTCAGATATCAGTTTAATTCCAGCAAAAGATTATTCAAGGTAAGTTGTACGTTAACAGACAATCACGATGGATTTTTTTTATTATTTTTGTCTAACACTGGACATGCGTAAAATCATCTGGTTAATAAAAAACTATATAACGTTAATACTTTGAGAAATAAAGAATAGGCAAGATTTAATCGGAAGAAATATAAACGTTTAGATTACATGTTAATATCCATTAAATGTTTTGTTGATTTGCCTTTAAATTGTCTTTTATATTTTATGGCGATACAGTTCTTCTTTTTTCTTTTGAAAATGATATGTTTGTCCACTGAAATTTCAATTTGATATAAAATTTGTCTTGAGAAAAGATAATTGATTGTTTTTGATAATGTAAAACAAACTTTGGAAAAATAATAGAAAAGTACTGACGGTATTTCTGCATCGTACACATGTATTCTCAATTTCGAAGTTTCACAACGGGCGTCGGTGGCCAAGTAGTCGAAGTACTGATTCACTAGCCTGTCAACACTGAGGTTGTGAGTTCGAAACCAGCACGTGGAAGGAGTGCTGGACTACAATCTTTATTTGCAAGGATTGTTAGTTTTCCTACCGAAGGTCGATGGTTCTCTCCTGGCACTCTGGCGTCGTCCACCAATAAAACATGACCGCCACAAAATAGCACAATAGTGCTGAAAGTTTTGTTAAACACCAATCAATCAATCAAACAATCGATATTTTCATATATGACTCACACGCTACAGTGATTTATACAGGAAAACAAAATCGGTAGCAGTAGATTTTGTAACAATAAACAAAATTATTCATAGGAATAATATATCGTTTTAGAGAAACTTTGTAAGACGGATTGATTAACTATGCATTGCAAATCTATTTTATACTCATTTTTAGACTAATTTCTAAGCAACAATATATCTGAATATATTTAATTTTCAATATAAAGATCCGGTTTTAAAGGCTCTAGTTACGCGCAAAATTTTATAAAAATTAAAAAATTAAGTTATTCATAAACGTAGGTTATTAGTTATCTTTGTGTAATCAGGGGTGTACAGAATTTTACACCGTTTTTGAAAATTCATACACCCTGAGGCGCAGCCGAATGTGTGTATGAATTTTCAACAACGGTGTAAAATTCCGTACACCCCTGATTACACCAAGATAACGAATTTATTTCTTATGAACAATTCCTTTATTCATATTTAAACCAGGATGTAAAATTGAAAAATGGTAATGAGAAATTTCCAGTGTAACATCTTTTCAACTTCGATGTTGCTGCGCATTGTCAAATACTTTTTTCTTTATTTTTTTGAAATTCAGAAAATTATCGTGTTCTTTTGAATTTTTGGGGAAAAAAAAAATTTTAAATATTTTTTTTAATTTTTTTTCAATTTTTGTCTCAAATTTATTAATTTTTTTTTTATTTTTTTTTTTTATTTTTTTTTTTTTTGACATTTTATATTTTTTTTATTTATTTTGGCAAAATTTTATTTTTTTGAATTTTTTGGCAAAATTTTATTTATCCCGGGGTGAACAAGGGTGGGGTGTAATTTACACCGGGGTAATTAACCAATCAGATTGCAGTATTTTTGCTGCATAAGAAATAAAAAAGTTTACACCTTTGTAAGCTTACTTAAGTCAGCAATCTCATGGATTTTATTGAAATTGTTCATAAGAAAATTTTTTCAACTGATAATTGTTACTTTTCTACTTTCCGAAATGTAATCAATTAACAACATAAAAAAAGATCGATTAATTATGAATTATAATTTATTCTTGTATTTTGAAGAAAAAATATGCTTATCAAAGATAATGTAACCTTACGTATGAAGCGTATGAAGCGTCATTTTATTATAAGTGATATGTTAATTTTTTTGTTAACTAACTGTTTATAAAATTTTGAATTATTCGAAAGAAAAACTAAGGTTTAAATTTCGATACTGCTAGGCATATATTCCCTTATTTTTTTTTAAGAACACCCTTTTCGGTTTTAAATGCTCTTCGACTTTGTATTTAATTTTGCCTTCCAAATTTTCGATTGGGTTTTAATGCTCTTGAACGTCGTATATAATTTGACCTTCCAAATGTTTTGATTCGAGCGCTATTGATGAAGACGAAACGCGAGTCTGGTGAATCAAACTATACATCTGATATCTTTTATGGGTTATTACATTGTTTCTCTGATAAATTGATCAGATACGTTTGCGACCAAATATTGTTTATTCAAATAAATATTAAAAACTCAGGTGTATAAAAACAAAAAAAGGACTGACCAAAACATAAAAAAAAGGTTTTAACCAACATTAAACATTTGTTATTAACAACAAATAATTTGGAATAAACATTAGACGTGAATGAAACAGCAACCTCACCGCAACAAAAAGAAATTCAGAGGTCTACATTCTGTCTTGAATAACAGACAACTGTCTATACAATGTGCCAGGATCTTGATTTTACAGATATTAATAAGGAGATGTAATATGATTACCAATAAGACAACTATCAACCAGAGACCAAAAGGACGATGATGTAAACAACTATAGGGCACTGTACGACCTTCAATAATGATCGACGTATTAGTAAGCAGTTCCGGGTTCACTTTTGGCACCCGTTGTGTTGGCAAGTCGACATCAGTTAACAAATCGCATTTAGTGATGTCGAAACCGAGGAAAAGAGGATAGTGGGTACGGCAAGTTGAATATTTTTTTGGTCATTTGAAACACAGATTTTTCCATAGCAACCAAATCATGATGGAGCTGTCAAAGGTTGTATTTCCAAAGGACGAATGTTTAGTATATATCAAACAATCACTAATACCAGATTAGTTCCTGTCCAACTTAACTATCTTTCAACAGTACGTGCAATAGGCAAATGTTTAAAAAAAAAATAATAGATGGAGCTTCAATCAAAACAAACAAAATTGCCAATACTGTGAGGAGGCAACTTTTTCTGGACAGAGTCATTCAAGTAAAAATAATTTATAAACTGTTATGCTATTGTAAAAATTGTCTGATAAATTATTAAGTATATATAAGGGCCGAAGCAATAGCTAAAGTATGTATAATGCTCTCGGATACAAGCAGTCCTATCGGCTCTGTATAAAGAAATATATCCGATGCATAAAAGAAAAAAAAATGTGTAAACATAATACATTTAATAAGTTGTACATTTGAAACGGTAATGTTTTATTTTATTAACGTCTTTTCAGACTAATTAAAAGGTAAATATTCAAATTATATGTGTAATCATCTTCTTTACTATGTAATAGTAAGTAAATTTGACAAATTAATATTTTCATGTTGTGTATTTTGTTAATATTCATCAACCTTGTCTACTTGATTACTTGACATTACTATCAAGTCGAATATTTTGAGAAATATTTTAACTTAACTTACCTTTTTGCGGCGTATTAAAATTCATCAAACAAAGACATGTATGTGATCCATTAACTTATGCAAATTAAAGATAGTTTGCAGTGCATGTTTAATCAGTCCTCTTTAAGAAGTACATGCACAAGTAACTTGTTAACCTACTTGAAATAGTGAACCCATCAGGATCGGATGGACACCTTCTCCCTATTAGACCTTTTCAACAACTCTCGATACCGACTAATGACATCTACAGTTTACAGGTAAAATGGAGGGGTCGTCTCAAAGACAAAAACCATGATCATGATTATCATTACGTATTCGATTTAGCGGTTATATACTGTCTTGACAAAAAATTAAATGAAAATATTTCTCTGTCATATACTATTCTTATTACATGTATCTACACAACATTCCACGCTCAATTGATTAAGAAATTACTGCAATCATTCCGCATCCTGATCAGCTTTCTCTTCAATTTTATGATTATGCGAGTCTTCCATCAAAGATTGTGCCGCATGCCAATAACGATTAATTTGTTTCTGTGAAAGTTTTTATGAAATTTTCGAAATTTATGAAACATAATTACTGGACTGTCCGTCCGTCCGTTACGCACTTGTAAACACAGTCGAGTTGGTGTTTTTCAACCGATCTTCACCTTACCTGATGTACATATTCAATTTCGGGAGGGGTAAAAACATATTGATTTCAAAGGTCGAAGGAAAATATCACATCGCTATTTTTATCAACGAGGAACTACTCCGCTTCAAGATACCTTGTTAAAGTTGATGTATTTCCTTGATGAATTGAAAAAAAAATATTATTGACTTCTCGTTCCAATGTAACAACATTTAAGCAGTACATACCTGCGTATGGAATTAATATTTCAACTCGTTAGTTACTATAGAGCTTGTTGTCATTGCAAAGTCTTTTTGGACAGTGCCAAGCAGGGGTTTGGAGTCTGACGACATAGATTATCCCTCATTTAATTATATGGTCGTCCTCTCGAACTGATTAACCGATATAATTGTCCGTGTCCCAAAAAACAACATACCTTGTACCTTTGTCGTAGAGTCCTTCGCCCGTTCTCGAAAATGACCTTTGGGTTTCTTATAAGAAGCTAGAATTGCTTAGCACTGGAGTTTGATGGGGTCAGTGTTGATCAAATATCGTTGGTTTTATATGTTACACTGTCATTGCTATATTTTGTTATGTTGTCACCGGGTCAGAATTTGTTTCTCTATTTCCCTTTTCCTGGATATAGCTTTGGTTTTGTAATCTTTTCTATTTTTTCGTACTTATGATTCTTTTTAAATTCCATCTCTGACCATACATAAGGGAGGTTTTGGATCCAATTAGACTAGTAAAACCCCGTTGCATGTTCTGTGCGCCTGAACCAAGTCCTGAATATGTTGGTAATTTGTACGTCTTTGACACGGTAGAATTTTAGTTAATGATGTGATATTTTGACATTATGCTCAACGTTTAAAAAGAGGAAATGTGATTTAAAGCCCATATCCTTTTCTTCATACTAAATTAAAAAAAACATGTCATTTGGACTCTGTTGGAAAGTTGTATCATTGCCAATCAAATAAATTTCAAGCAATAAAATCAGTAGTGATCAATACTATTATTTTCAATTATTGTTTTTGAAACGACCCCTCACATCTTACCTGTCGTAGTCGTTCTCAACTGTAGGTGTAGACAATTGTTGAAAAGGTCTATTTGTCGATAATATTTTCCATTTGTTGAATGAAACTTTCACACATGAATTATAGATAATAATCCATGACAAAAACGTTTTTCTTACATGTATTAAAAAGTCTTAACAGAGATTTCCAATAAAATGACATACGTACGTAACTCGACGTACGGACCTAATGGGACTGGTTATTGCCAACCATTGAATTTGATTAAATACGTCGCTCAAGTTTAACCAAAGTATTCCAAGACTTTTAAAATCCATACTGGAATTTTCGTCCATATAAAATGATTTCATCATGACGACAAATGATAGAAACCTTGCCTTTTTATTAATCACGTGGTTTTCCAGATTCCCGCCTTTAATTTCACTGACATAAGATCACGTATAAACACACGTATCCCATACCTATCATACGTACGATTTGAGTTATCTTTCATGGTTTTGATAACGAAAATTATTTTTCAATATACATTGCAGATGAATGCCCCATTATACTTTTTTTCTGTCTTTCTTAATAGTTTATCTATCTTATTATTATATTTGTTGCGGGGAAAACATTACGAAGGATATTTTTCTGACGATTTCAGAAATATCGAAACCAGAATTTGTCTGAATCTGTCTCTTTATAAAAGTTGAAAATTGAGAAAAAACTATCGCTTCCATTTATTTCTAAACAAAAGTATTTTTCATTTATTATAATACATCTATGTATTGATAAAAAAAAAATCCCTATATATGTAGTTTTTTTTTAAAGTAAATTAACTTAAAGTATTTTATCCATTTTATTGATAAGCAATTAAAAGGGGGTACCCAATTCATTTTACTGAATAAATCATTAACGGAAATGTGTTAGGTAAGTAATATTGAACAACATAATCTAATAAGATTTCGTTGCCAGATGCGGATCCAGGATTTTGAAAAAAAAAGGGGGGGGTGGTAACTGGCAACTTTAGAAGTGGAACAAAAATAGGATGTAGGGCCATATATGAGTATTCGTTGCATATGTATTTTACATATGCATTTTTAGGACGAGAAGATGAATATGAACCAGACTTTGTATTATACCGTAGGAGGACATGTCATCCTACCTGGAAAAATGATTTTGACCCCGGACCGACCAATCTTAACTCTTACTCTTAAATATTGCGTGCTTGGCAGAGAGGCAGCCGATCTTCGATTTGAAACGTGCGAGGATCGAGTCCAAGACTTCCCGCACTCGAGCAGTTGTGTAGCTTTCATTGACGGAACGAGGCAATCGCCTCACCAAATTTTTGACATTAAAAACGAGAGATAAAGAGAATTATATACCATGTACGTCATAGTATAAAGTATACTGAGTGACGACGGTTCAAAAGGTTGACTGCTTTACTCTTTACTCACTCATTCCTCATTATTAACGTCTTGAAAACTATTTTCATCAAATGAACAAGGTAGATGCAAATATCTTTTTTAAATAACAGACAAAGTATACCTCGCAAAAAACTGATTCAAACAAGAGGTCATAACTGTGACACTGATATGATGCTTGATTTTTTTTTGACAACGAACTTGTTACTTTTTGTGAACAAAGTTTTCAACAGACACTTGGCATTCCTACATTCTATGTAGTACTCTTCTACCTTGGTTAATATAAGCACGAGACTTCATAGTTCACCCAGTTATTATCATCCGTTTAATTTGACAAAAGCTAAACGTATAAAATTAAAAAAACATAGTGGATCTTTAACTTAATATCCCCAAATCTGTACAAAAGCATTTGAGAGGAGGTCATACATATTGTTTTACACTAGTCATTTTGGGGCGGGCCCTTTATAGCTTGCTGTTCGGTGTGAGCCAAGGCTCTGTGTTGAAGGCCGTACTTTGACCTATAATTATTTACCTTTTACACATTGTGACTTGGGTGGAGAGTTGTCTCATGTGCAGTCAGTCCACATCTTCTTATTACTATATAATTCTGTCAATTATTTTTGTTTTGATCAGGACCTGTCTGTAACTGAATACTGAGAATTAAACCTTTAACCAGCAGTTTCATTGACATATATTGATTTAATGCGCACTAGAAATATTATTTCATAATAAAATTCCACAAATCTGGATTTTTCATAGATAGGATCTTTTTGCCAATGTGTGACCTATCTACACCTATTTTGCGATTCATATTTTCAATTAACCGTCCACTCCCTATTGGCATTGGCGTCTTTTAACCAAGGTGAGGCTTTGACTGCAAAGATTCAAATCATTTGCTACACCAGAAATAAAATTCAAGTTACGCTACTGTCGATTGATCGATAGTTGGTTGCTTAACGTCCAGTGGCAAATATTTCATGCATAATTAACGTGTAGAGACCGTGGCATTCTCTCTACAAGAGGCATCGGATTTAACGTCCCCACTCTGACCGGACGGGACTGCGTACTTCCCGCACAACCAAACAGACTCCCAACTTTGAAATAGTTTAACTGCCGATCGGAAAAAAAACAAACAATAGTGAACATATTTCTATTCCGCCGATCACCTTTGAGGGGTAACTGTCGAGGCGAGCGCGCGAGAAAAGAGACAGTTATGAATATGGAAGATACATACACATGTACGTGTATTATTCAAAACATTTGCAACAAGAATGTGTGGCCTTAAGACACCGTGCCCCTTCACATGATCATATTTCCATGTTCAGTGCACCACTTAATCCGGGTCAAACTCTAATTTGGTATATAATTTTTAACGTTTTATATTTTGAACAGAACGGAAGAACGGACGGACGCATAGACCAGTAAATATAATATCCCCTTGCTGTCATAAATTGGTCATAAAACTAAAATGATCATCCTACTTAACAAAACTTCAATCAAATATTCCGTACATGTCCGTTTTTCATACGTATTTGTATAAGTTAAACGCCAAACATTTTAGAAAAACAATTTAAGAGCCGTTAAATTACGCATACGATTGTACGGGCTCTTCCTAGAATCCATGCATCGTTATAATTAAAGACAAGATATAAAAAAATTAACTGATTCAGTACAGTGTAATCATATATTTAAGATGCGTCCTCATAAATTCCATTTGATTAAATTCTACAGAAAGGTGATAAAGTACTATCAGAAAGATGCATCAATGATCTGAATTTTACCTTTGTCAAAAGTATCTTGAAATAAATTATAGAAGTGTGCTAATAAAGAAAAAGAAGAAGCAAGTCGTGTACACCTTTTCCATTCCGGCGCGTGTGAAACTCTTGTTTTATCTTATACCTTTTAAATCAAAAATGAGAATATGATCTCGCTTCAGATTCCATAATGTTTATTTTTTCAAACTTAATTTTGATTTAGTAGCTTTGAGAATTCATCGTTTGAGAGATAAATATATGTGTCAAGTAAAATGACGAAGTAATGATCGGTGCATTTGATTACCGGTACCTGAATTAATTATTCTCTTTAAAGGTTGTTGTCAATGAAATCATCCCAAATTTAAAAACAAAATATGTTAAGAACTAAAATAGTAGTTTGTGCTAATTTTTAAATAGCATATATTCCAACAAAGTATGTAGTCAACGAGCCAAAAATTCATGCAGTCTATGCTCCCCTCCGTCATCCTTCAATGCAATACGCCGAGATACGGTCAGATTGGTTGGTTATGTCGAGTAATGTCATTTTATTGGAAATCTCTAACATGCAATGGCTGACTTTTTATAAGACAAATATATGTTCTGTTGATTTTTTATATACTTATATACTACATGTACAACGTAGGTAGTTATTACTTTCTTAAAATAATATCTTGATGAAAATCATTCTTTGAATTACACATTTTGGGCCTAATTGTGGATATGATGAATAAATGTATATCTTTCCGAATGCGTTCACATTAAGGCCTTTCCATTTTTTGGGGCGTTCTTGATGATGGTAAAGACAGAAAAGTGTTTTGGACTCACATAGTGTTATTTTCCATTCCAAATTGTCGTTTAATACACTTTTTGGCAATAGAAGTGTTATATTGTCAAGACCGTTACGACATTGATAATGATATTTCATTAAAAAAGGTTTAGAGTACCGAAAATAGAAATACAGGTATTGAAAAGTTTATTAAACTTAAAGAATAATGCAATAGATTACTAATGAGCATGCTTTTTACTTTTTAGCTTAATAAACTTTGACAGTTTAATTACAGCAACATAAATGACTATTGCAGCATTTCAATTTATTTTTTTTTTTTTACAATAGGGTTATTTTTTAAAACAACATTTAGTGACGTCGTTACCGTTAGCCGTTTAATAGGTTTCAAAATATTTTTAAGCAAATCGATTTGTAAAGTCATACAATTGCATAAAAGGCCGGATATTTTAATACTAATCATAAAAAGTATGATATCTATTCTCTGATCGTAAATTATGATGATGATTAAATGGAGGTTAACGTTAAGTAGCATATATTGAGTGTGTTTTTGGACGATTATTTGGCTAAAACATCTTTTTAAGTAAGACCTTGTTTCATGAATAATCATGTTAAAATCTATGAGTTAAATGCAGCTCTTTATTAGTTATACCAATTTCCACTGGTTCATGACCTAACATAACATTACTACACCTGTCATTCGTTAATACAGTTTTGTTTGTGTAAAAGCCTGGACGCCTTAATGTTTACTTTTCTCTAAATATTTGGCATTTTAACCCTTTTTGAACCCATTGTTTAAAAAAATAATCAATGCTCGGTTTCCGATGATTTCAGTAGATGATTGGATAAGTTAAAAGGTCATAATCTTTTTAGCTCTCTGGATGAACGAAAATGTTCTAACAGTTGTTAGAGAAATTGACAACAGTATATTGTATGAATAGAAATCAGGAATATGGAAGGCACTCGAAAGGGGATTTTCGTTTATTAAACATTAGAAATTTATTTGATAATCATTTGAGAAACATATTCTTACATAGTTACTCGTAGATTATCTGATAGTTAAATCGCCAAAACTCGGACTTTAAAATACAATAATTTCACTATCTCGATTAGATAGATCCGATGATCCAGTGGTACCAATGTAAGAATCTATATTGCTAATGTCCATACATTAGAATTTATATCACTTGATTCTGTACGTTTATTGTATTAGGAGATGCGGTATAATTGAACATGACATAACTTTAACTATCCCTCATAGTCCAAATACAAGCAGTTCTGCTAACGACTGTATGGTATTGGTTTTTCTCATTGTTGAAGGCCGTACGGAAACCTATATATGATTATAATCACATCATTTGAACTCTGATAGATAGATGGTCTCATTAGCAATTATACAGCATCTCCTTATTTTTGTATTTTAGCAACTTTAGGTCATCGTACGGCCTTTACAAATTAGCATTTCATATAAAGTAAAGTCAGTTATACAGATTCACGACATGACAAAATATGAAACAACTCAATCAAGAAACCCAACGGCCTTAGATTTATGACAAAACAATTAACGAAAAGCAAATTAGGCGGATTGGAACCAATTATTTAAAACCACTGAATTACATGCTTCGTTTGATAGGTACATAAGTAATGTAGCGGACTTAAACATGTTTGTTAACGCTCTCCTCATTACATAGAACAGTGATGTAACAGCATAACATTAGAACAAATTGTAAAGATCAGTTGTAGTAGGCTTGACTCATCAGATTGGTAATAAGCACAACACAACTAACATAAATTTGTAAACAAAAAGTATCGATGAAAAGTTTTAAGTATTTTTAAGTTTTAGGCTATTGTCTATATTTAGATGACACTTTAAACTAACCTTATGAAGCTGATTCCAATTATTTGCATTATTTGGTTGTTACATTTTCCTCTGGATATCATATTACTTATATTCTCTTTTGTAGAGTTATATCAATTTCCGATCGTGACGTTACAATATCTCAAAACCGATCTTCAATATTTAGCTACTGTATCGAGGAGGCTGCGGAAACTTTAAACAGCGTATTGTTCAAATTTACATAGTTTGTTTAACCATACAATATTAAAAAAAACCTAAATATTGAAAGTGTAGATGTGATTCTGATTGGTAATTTTAGAGGAAGTACTTAAACATAGAAAACAGGAAATACTTTAATGGATATACGTATTTACGATAAAAAGAATTCATAGTATACTAATATAACCGAAATATAAGCAGATAGTTGAAATCAATAAAGTGGATCACTAAAAAAATTTTCAAACCGGGTACAAATGTACCTCGTACATTCAAAACATTATGTTTTCTTAAATGAGGCGTGGAAAAATATGAATTCAACTTAAAATCACTATAGTGAAAATGATATTCAGGATAATTTGCGTTATGATATATTGGATACAGATTAGTAGTACAGCAAGTTATCTCAGTATGTATTCTCTATACATTTGCAAATAAAAATTGTTAATTTTAGCCATGAATATATATATTTATGTAAGTGAAGTAATTGTGACTCAACAAAACTGGTAAAAGTAAATATTTCGTCTCGGAATAAAACTATACCTCATACCAATGAAGCAGCAACCTATCAACCCACATTCCCATTAACAATTATGTAGAGGTCACAATACGGTTAACATTTTCACGGAAAGACAACGTCATATTATTGTTTCTGGATTAGAATATTAAACATGTTCAATACATGTCATTGTAAATCTTTTACGCATCGTATACTACTGATTTAGATTAAACAAATTTAGAAAGTTATCATCAAAAGTAGTTTGGCTTCGCCACGATTAATGTGCCTGTCGCGAGTTAGGAACCACGTTAGTGGTTATTATTGATTTTTTCATGTTTTTTTTTTCTTCATTTAAGTAATTTTGTATTGATGTTAGATCTTTGATAGTCTAGGGTTGAGATCTCACAAAACATGTTTAACCCCACCGCATGTTGGCGCCTGCCCCAAGTCAGAAGCCTCTGGCCTTTGTTAGTGTTGTATTTTTTGTTTTAATTTTAGTTCATTTATATGTTTCGAAGTTAAGTGTGACGTCTATTTTCACCGTTCAGTACACATTTTTGTTTAAGTGGCAAGCTGAAGCGCGCCTCCGGGTGCGGGATTTTCTCGCTGTGTTGAAGATCCATTGTGGCCTGGGCTGTTTTCTGCTCTTTGGTCGGGTTTTTGTCTCTTTGACACATTCCCCATTTCAATTCGCAACTTTATTTGTAAAGTCTAATCATGTTTCTAACATTTTGGCAATTAAGTGCATGTTACACTGTTTAGACACTTATAAATTGATGAATATAAAAATAAGGAGATGTGGTATGATTGCCAATGAGTCAACTATTAACCAAAGACTGTATTTTGACATCTAGATGACTTATTGGATTATTTTTTGTTAGGTTACTGCCTCATTGACGCTTTTCTCACATTTTTATGTCAATAGTATTGAAAAATTACAAAGGTTTCTAAAACATGAACGTAAGAAAACAAAACTATGTTCACTACCCTTTTTTTCATTTATGTAAACACTCCAAAGAATGAGTCTTCTCTGAAAACCGCGAAAAGCTCTTTATGGTGAAATTGAAATATGTCATGCTTATATCTTTTTCAGTCTTCGGTTTTTTATAGTGTTTTGTAGCCTATTATTTGTCTCTTCTTCGATATTCATTTTTTGACAAGATGTTGATGGTTTTAATTAAACTTAGTCTTGGGAATTTAAATTGTCCTTTTGGTATCTTATTTTCTTACATTCGAAAAAGATGATTTAGGATCTTATGCAATGTCAATGGTAAGATTAATGCTGATTAAAGCCTCAATAGGAATGAACACCAAAATTAAAATAAATTTCAGTTGTTTTCTAGAATGTAAACATATTAAAACATTATACATGTTATATGAGTTTCGTATTAACAATTTATGATGTTATAGTGGTGTCATATTTAGATTGTTTTGAAACCGTTACAAAATCGTTGGAATCTCTTGTTTCTGGATTTCTAATCAGACATCTGCAAACCAGCTATCGAATGATAAGTTTATGAATAAAACAAAACGATGGAGTACGTTTTGTGTGCGACAAATATAAAATGATATTCAGATCACTCAGATACTATATGCATTGAATTTGTTTTCATATTTTACAATATCTTGTATCCGTTTTTGTTATATTCTGATTATAAAAATGCATAAATAAATAATGCAATCTGAATTGTGCAATATCGGAATGAAAGCGTAAACATCAAAATGATCTGTGAAGTTAAAATTCAAAGATAAAAATAAGACATGAAGTGGTTCAGAAGTTTATTACAAAACAGAAAATGTCAAATTAAAAGATAATAATTTCACCTTTTTATAACTACATATCAATAACAAAAGTATCAACAACAGATAAACAGGTTTTGCGTGAAAAGGTCCTGCACTTATGGTATAATCGTGACAACATTATTTTACCGATGTTCAAAATCTCATAAATCCATTACTTATAAATCAAGGTAAAAGAAAAACTGACTGAATCTCATTAACTCCAAAAGGAACGAAACTGGGTGTGTTGAAAGCATCTCCTGGTATGCATGCATCATCCGCAATGCGAATCCACACTCGATTTAAATATGAAAAGTCACTATCGAAAATACGGCACTATTAGTCAAATAACAGATCATTCACAACTATTATGGTATGTACCATTGTCTAGCCCCTGAAATAAAACAAAAAAGTATCATTTTTCAATTATTTCAAAATTGTGTTAGTTCGATTGATAAACGGATATGACGATATTGTTTTGACATTTAAGATCAGATATGTCAGTTGTGATGTCGATGTGACATTAAAATTGACATATGTCATTTTTCATATACTTTTTGTGAAGGTTTTATATGAGCCAAGAACTTACCCATTTTTTTAGCCACATTAACATATTTGTACAAATTGAAAATGGCACTATATTGGTGCGTCCAAAACGATTTCTTGATTTAACCTTATCAACTTGAAAATCCGAGTCTGTATACATACTTGAGTACTTGAAATATCTGCTCTATCACCCTCTAAGCTATGTGTTATTTAATTTATGATACTGAATGTCCTATCACTATTGTCTTTTACAGATAAATTTTATTTAAAAGTATTTTCTATAGCGTCACGTACATAACAACGTTACGGGTATTAGAAAAATCAACAGAAGTGAAGCAAGATGTTTTATTTCAAATAATAGAATCTGAGCCAAAACGTAGAGCTTCAGCATTGTCTTTAATAACTTGATGTAAATTCAATTCATTGTTCTTTAAATTATCGATTTTTGATTGGTCTGGACGAAAGGGTGACATTCAAAAAAAATAATAATACAAATTGTCAAATCCTATCAATGTAGACATTGCCTGGGGGATTTGAAATCTTAGTTTCTTAATATTTTCTTAATTGTTCAACGATTTTAAAGGTACGTTATAATTCATGTCAGAATCAAAGCACATCCTACTGATGTGATGATACTCTCGATATGATATACTGAAAACCAACTAATTTTCGCGACTTTCGCGAGAAGAAAAATAACGCGAATATAAATCGTCGCGAAAATTTAAAACTTGGATCCTTGTATAAATACATCAAGTTAATTTGAAGATCGCGAAATTTAATCGCCACGAATTGGGATAGAAAGGGTTTAACGAGAAATAAAATAAATTGGTTTACAGTAATATATCTTGTATCGTTTTGGTAAGGCCTTGGCTCATATCTAAAGTTTAATTACAAGATCTCATAAAAGACTATTTTTGGCAGTTTTGGCAGTTTTCAATGAAATTTATGAAGTTTCAAACCTTAAGCAAATTTGAAAGTCTTAATTTTAAAGATATAGATTCGGATATCTAAAAATTACTGTCTTGTGAACATCTGTAGAAATGTTTTTGTTAAACTTGATTTTCTAATGCAAGGGGCAAAATAAAACGTAATCGAAGCATACCTGCCGTTTAATTTGTGTGTCTTTTTTCAAAGCTCGGTTAGCCTCCCTTATCTTCTTTTCTTAAGGTCGTATTCATAAATTTGTATTATCTGATATTAGTTTATTATATACATTTTTAGACAATTGTAAACATTTTTATGACATTTAAAACGTACCCAGTAATGCTGACTGGACCATTTGTAAGGTCACTTAAATCAACATTTTATTATGTGGATTGTTTTTGTGGTAAAATTGTAATAAATTTCTCGTTTTTGAATTGTCCTCTGATTAACTTATCATTAATATTCCTCCTGTTGTAGCTAATTTAGAAATGTTCGTTCATACATTAACTATATGGTTTTTTTTAATCAGATAAAGATGTAATAAAAATTAAAAGAGGCGTATTGTTTGAATTGAAATTGATAGAAATTTGTTTAAAACTTTCTATATAATATACATCTGATTAGAGGTTTGGGTCTGATTCTGATTGGTTAATTTCAAAGTAATACTTCAAAAAAGATGACAGATTATACTTTCCATGAATATTTATATATTCATTATCTTATATCTAAATTTTATACCAATAAATCTGAAATCGAATATAAGCAGCTACTTAAAACTATGTATTATATCAATATTTTAGTAACACTAGAAATATTTATAGCAGGTACAGTGAAACATTATAATAGTACTTTTGAAATATCGAGGAAAAATGTGAATTCAACGTCAAATCACTATTAATTCATTTCAAAGTGAAAATGACATTCAGGATAATTTATATTTGGATATATTGGATACAGATAAGTTATTCATCAAATGATCTCAGTATGTATTCTTTTAACATGTACCGTACAAAAAAATTATTTATGACAAGAAATTAATAACATATTAAGTGATGTCATTTGCCATACATTTATACGGTTGACTTTTTAAAGCAGCTCACCAACATTGAAAAACACTTAAATATGTTAGATCTTTGTCAATGAAACAGCACTACAACAACACAGGTTCTTATAGCAAACATGAAAAAGTGGACCTTCGGCAACACAACATCATTTTTTTTTTGTATCTCGATTAGAAGAAGAAACAACGCAGATTTTAAATGCACGTTATTGAAAATCTTTTATGTACAATATATCAATGATTTATATTAATAAAGATAGGGTTGTTGTCTAAAACAATTAATCTGACTCCGCTACTATCCATATGACTGTCCCAAGTTTGGAACCTCAGTAGTGTTTATTCTTTTACAGATGATTCTCATTTAGGTGATTTGGTCTTGTATGCAGATAATTTATGTCTGATCTGTTCAATCTATCCACAGTTTTAAAGTAAAGGGTCAATTGAAATCCTGTCATTATGTATTCACACGTATCAATTGTTTAACTGATTAAAATATTTATGTATTTTTTGTGCTGTTAAGTTTCTGACTCATCAACGTTTATTCCAACATCTTCCTTAACCACAATGTCAAGCAAACAAAAACACGGTTACTATAGTGATATCAATATTGAAAAGAAAACTATATACCTTACATCTCCATTGTCATGTTGTGTCATATACATTTTCAAAATAGAAATCTGTTTCTTATAAAGCTCAAAGTGAGTCATCTTGTGATATTTAAATATGTGTCTCTTACATTCAAACAAGGATCACTGTAATTATAAAAAGACATCATTCAACAATTTTCTAAGTTAGTTAAGAAAACAAAATGATATTGAGCTCTTGTGGAATTTCCTTATAAAGAATAGTTCCGATTTAACAAAATTTTAGATTATTTTTATATTACGTTTAAAAACTAAAACATGCAAACTTAAATCCTTTATTAACATATTTTGACATCACAATGATGTTATATAATTGTATCTTCTAGACACCCTTGAAAATACAATTTTTCCCGTCAGGAACACCTGAGATCACCCCAAATGTTGTTGGGGTCCGTGGTGCTCGTGCTACAGTTTTCTGTGTAGTGTTTTGTTGATTTGTTTATCTTTCTTTTTTGTTACCATGGCGTTTTCATTTCATAGTCTACGAATGAGATTTGAATGTCCTCTTGTATCTTCCTATTCTTTTTCTTGACCACGCACGGCTTTGACAATGAGTCTTTTTCTATGTTATATGATTTTGAGGTTTCAGATCTTAAACAGTACTGAATTTACCGCAGTGAATAAGTCTGAAAAATGACCGAAAGACTTAACATGACTCATAATCTATTGTGAAGAATTTCCAGACATGTTTAGATCAAAATGACCGTTTAAGACTAAAATTCACTCGTTTGTCTCACACATTGTTGTATATATAATGAAATTCTACGCGACTGTCACACAAGTAGGGGGTTTGACTAGCTATAAAACCAAATCTAGTACACCATTTTCTACATAAGGAATAGCCTGTTCCAAGTCAGGAATATGACAGTAGTTCTCCATTCGTTTGATGTGTTTGAGCTTTTGATTTTGCCATTTGATAAAGGACTTTCCGTATTGATTTTGTTCCTTGGAGTTCGGTATTTTTTACTTTTTACTAGTTAGAGCTACAAGAAAAGTTTGTAAATTAGCCTGATTGTGTCATTTTTATTGGTGTAGATTCAAATTACGCGTAATGCATTCATAGAAAGAGACTCTAACCCTGTCGACGCACCAAGTTTCGCTCTTTCGTAGTTATTGCGAGTCCCTCAGTTTTGTTTTAAGCATTTTTACAATGATTTGTATATTCTTTATAGATATTATGAGATTTGAACTTCTGTAAATTACTGGTCTCTAATTTACGGATACCTTCAGATAACTTTAAAACAACAAGTAATATAATTATTTTATATTTCATTGAAATTCACGAGGAGATTCACATTGATAGTCAACAATCGACTCTCTTTTTGTTCTTTAAACTTAATAATATTAACATTAATATTATACTTAATATTAAAGTTACATATTATTATAATGAAAACGACGTATCTTGAAAATACACGCCTTATCATTCGCGGTACTTGTGATATAGCAATGAAGAAAACAGTCTATAATTACTCTACTTTAAAAAGTATTAAATGAAAAAATTCTATTTATATGCACAGATTAGGGAAATTAGAAATGTATAATTCAATATTTCCATATCGTATCAGATGTGTTCGAGTCTTATCTATAATGATTCTTAAAGTACAATGGATTGTCTCGGCTTGGGTCTATTAAATCGTTCCCTAATTCTCGCAGGTAAAACGTCTTCCACAAACTTAATTTTCCGCTTGGTCAAACTACAAAGGTATTTACAGATATGCCTTTGTGATTGCTATAAACAAACTGATTGACTTAGAATTAATTAATGAAAATTGATGCACAATATATTAAGTCGAAAAAAGTTCACCGATGTTCAAATCTCATAAATCGATTGATATTATACAAAGTAACAAACAAAAAACTGTGGGAATTGCATGAACTCCAAAAGGAGTGAGACCGAGTGCGTCGACAGGGTAAGTGTTTTCTGCCATGCGAATCCACACCCAGACGAAGTGTCACAATCTGGAATAGGTTTCAAAAGGTAAAATTACAGATTAGACGACTATTCTGGTATCTAAGGATCTAAAACCTATTCGTGATGGAGACCGTAAAACTTATGTGGTATCGGAAACCTATTCGTGATGGAGACCGTAAAACTTATGTGGTATCGGTTTCAGTCGTTCTCCCTCATAATTCTGTATCAGCAGTCTTTGTATAAGGAGCGCAGCCCGTTTAATGAAGTCTGCATAGTAAGCAAATCGATACGATGTCTAAGTGTCTCAACGGATTAGCTTCTTGTTTTCGCTGTCTTGGGTCTATAGATACCAGAATATTCGTATGATCTGTAAATTTACCGAGTGTGTTTTATTTTTGAATGAGTGTGAATTCGCGTGACAGAAGATGCGTGAGTCGTACGCCTGTTTTTTTTTTAATCAGAACCATATTTTTTTACAAAGTAAAATTTATAAGTTTCTAAAACAAGATAGATGTATCAACGTTTTATTGTACGAACGATTATAAAAATCGAACATTTTCTGAATTGTTCATTCGATTTCAATAATAGTTCGTACGATTAAAAACATCGAACAAACGATTATTCTTATGTACAAACAACATTTTAATCCTACAAACAATTTTAGAAATCATTTAAAAATTTAACAAAATAGAAATCGTTCAAAGGCTTAACAAAATAGAAATCGTTCGAAATATTTATTAAATCGTACAAAGATTTTCTAAATTGTACTTATTTTTCTGAATCAAACAATTTTCTAAATTGTACATACGATTACAAACCAAATTACATTACAAAATGGCACGAATACTCATCTTACCACAAAAACCAAATGGAAAAAAGTCAAAAATATGGGTTCCTTTTTATCCAAGAAGCAAATAGAAGTCACAGAAATAAAACACTAAGACAAAAAAACATTTTCATGGGTGGCATTACCTTTTTAACGTAAGGTGTTATCAGGTGATAGGGTCTAAACTTAGAATTCGAGTAAAATAAACTATGTAAATTTCATAGTACCAGATTAGTTTATTGATTATTTTTAAAAACAACAGGTTATGAATATATGGGTTGCTATAAAGATAACGCACAACGAATGTTAGATGAGATGATAGAAGATAGACGGATGACTATTGAGCTATGCTACAACAAATGTGCAAAGTATTCCCTCTTTGGACTTCAGGTAAGTCTTTAACTGAGAAATATCAACTTCTTAATTAAAGTTTAAACAACAGACTGTCCCTATCCGTCTTTCGAAGAATGCCCCAATCAGGGTTTAGTATTTGAGACCCGTGTAAATCGTCATAAATGATCTGGTCAAACAAAAAATTGAACATTACGTTAAACCAATTTATGGATGTTCATTGGTAAATAGGTCAACAAAGAACAACGTTTGATTTTACGTTTTTAACAGTTTTACTTTTGATTTTGAAAGTTTATTTGGAATTTACCCATTGTGTCAAATGTTCAATACTCGTTTATAAAAGATTATATCTCCCTCAGGTATAGCTCTAGCTATCTGATTCTTTGACCGGTTTGTCTTTACTTTTGGTCCTTTTTTCGTAAATATCTTCATTTTTTGTATAAGTTTTCGATTGTCAAGTACGAGTATCTTGGTATCGAACATCACTAAAAAATACATTTATTGTCGGAATGTGCATTTATTGCAGAGACATTGGTACTGTTAATGTTCTTACTATCACTTGGGCAATATTTCTGCTGATAGACTGTTCGTACCGAAGGTTATCATCACTACCTCGGTACTGGTCCCCTAGGGTTCAGCAGTCCAAGAGCTAGTACTTACAAAAAAAAATTATTGTACTGGCATGAAAACAACAACATTGCTTTATTGAAATTTGGTGCTTTCAAAAAAAATTTAATATCTAAGAATATATATACTTCCATCGTGCAAAGCTCTGGCCCCTTGTACAGGTCCGTCTTTACTTTTGGTCCATTTTTGTTAAATCAGCTCTTCAATTTTTATAGAAGGATTTGATTTTTTAAATATCAATATTTTTCATCACTGTAGAACCACATTTTTAAAACTGATGCGGTTAATAGATTCCGTTAATTTTATTATTCAGAAACGGAAGAAGTCTGCCTGGAAATCAAACACAATAAATGCACAAATTTTGTCGATAATAGTGTTGTTTTATTATCTAACATATTGCTGGATACTATGGAATTGGAACTTTTTAAAATAATGTGATTGTTATTAATGTTTGTAGTTATGTGGTTCTATTTATGTATGCTGTTTTATAACGAGACAAGACATATGGCATTACTGTCCTGAAAAATATCCACCAATTTTACAAACTTTGAAGCAATACACGATCATTTAAAATGTCAATGTTAACACTAAACATTAGGACAATCTGATCATTGGGTAGGTCTTGAACATCAGGAATTATACTATAAATATAAATCATTATCATCGTCAGATTTAGGAGGTGGTTTTGTTTATATGGTTTGGTAGTTTAATCTTTTGTATGTTCGTTTACTTGTATTTCAGAGTTACTTTTCTTTACATACGGTTATAAGTAAACGGTCGATAATATTTATTTCAAACAGCTACATACATGTAAGACATGATGCACAATAAAAATAATGTGTAGTGTGAGTGATCAGAAAAAGTAAAGGCAGACGCTTACATGAAATAGGTACAATACATATATAACACGTTATTGAAAATGAATAAAATTTAATTACACGTAAAAATCGGTAAATGTTTGTAAGCATCTTCAGATATTATAAAGATTTCGAAGAAAGGAGAAAGAAAAAAAGGAAATTCTCTTTAAAAAGTATCACTTTTTAGATGATACAACAGTGTTTCTGTGGAAACTCAACAGAAGATCCAACTATTTACCAACGAAGACCAGAAACTGAGTGTAACACGGCGTGTAGTGGAAATACAAGCCAAACCTGTGGAGGTTTTTGGAGAATGTCTGTCTATAGAAAGGGTAATTCTTTGTATTTATTATGAATTCCCCTAATTAATAGAGTTAATGTACTGAGCTTTATTTAGCGACTAGACTATTTTTGTTATTGTAGACAATAACTCATCAAAGATACCGTTCAGATTGATGCAGCAACCGAAACATTCAAAAGGTGTTAAATTACTACAAACAGGATAAGTTAAAATACATATGTACTATTTTCAACGTTTATACAATGCTGCGTTCAGAAACATGCATGTAAACTAAGCGCAAAGCAACAGCAGTTTACAGACGTTTAAATCTCACAAATCGATTAAACCGAGAAACCCAGGTAACAAACAAAATCTGATGTAATCGCATGAACACAATAAGATATATCAATAAGGTAAGTGGCTCCTGATTTGTATGCATAATCCGCCATGCGAATCCACACTCAGTCAAATGTGACAATCGGGAATAAGACACAATCGATAAAATAACAAATTAGACGACTGTTATGATATCTAAAGATCTAAGACTTCGAAAACATGTCGGTAGTGAGTTGAGACATCGACATATCGTGTCGGTCAACCAATTTTTGATGTCAATCGTAAAACTTAGTGAAGTATTTATTAAAGTCATTCTTCCTCGTTACTTTGTATGTGCAGTTTTTGAGTAAGGAGCACATTCTTGCTAATGAAGTGTTTATAGTTAGAACATGCATGAACGTAACGTTTCATTTAATATGAAAGGTATAATAACATATTTTATTTTCCTTTGTAGTGTTAGCAGACATCACCTCGACTGAAAATACAGATACAACAACGTTTCCTGATTTGAATACTGGCTTAACAATTAATTCCTGTCAATGCCCATGCGCGAATGTTGGACATAATAAATGGTTGTTTCTACAAAATGTGAACCTAACAATGCAAGAAATCAAGGAGATCATGCAGCCGGAATTAGTAGCGCTTCAAAGAAAACTCCGGGTAAAAAAGACAAACACTAGCCGGTTGATACGTTCTAAAAGTTCAGCATTAGATGACCGCACTAGCTCCGTTGCTATGGGTTACATAGGAATTATTGTCTCTTGTGTGATTATTTTTGTCCCGGTTCTCCATGATCTTCTTAGATGTGTACATTGGTTTTTTCAAAAATTGTTGTTATGTTTTGAATAAGGTATTGACAAGTGGTGTATTTGCTAGATTCAGGATAACCCTTATACAAGAAATTGATATTATTATACTTCATATCAAAATGCCAGATTTTGATTGGTTAATACGAGGGAGACAATTTACTCTATCCTATGGTAAATACTCTATTACCCTTCATTGAGACGCTTGATCAAGTGTGCGCTTTATTAAATATGGATAGTTGTTATGTACAAGACGTCATAGTTTATTACTTTGAATTTGAAATTTAATAGACAGTAATAACAGAACATTCAGTATAATAAATTAAATAACACATATCTGAGAGGGTGATAGAGCAGATTGTTACCCCTCGAAAAGACATTGTCAACCTTGGCTTCGCCTCAGTTGACGATGTTTTCTCGGGGTAACAATCTGTTCTATCACCCTCTCAGCTATGTGTTATTTATATAGTGTTATCATTTAAGACAGCAGCATGTAACAAGGCCTACAATATGTAAATTTGGAACATTAATATTTATACCTTTCATGGTACCATGACCTTTGTTATGCAAGGCAAACTGTTGTCATCATAGTCTCTGTCATCTTTCTTTCATTTTGTGTATAATAAAAAAACCATTTCTAACTACCTTATACAAAGTAAACCTCCAATATCGCTATTTATATATCCCTGGCATTAAAATATTTGGTTTTATGCGTTCCGGGTGTATGTATATTTAGAACATCATTTGGGAGGCAAGAAATTAAATAAATGTTTTTATCTTAGCACTGGGTCGATATTGATATTGGTTGACTATTCTTTTTTGAGATCATCAATAGCCCAGTTGTCAGTGCTTTGACCCTGATGTTACAAATAACATATAATATTTATTACAGTTTCATTTAGATTTTGAAAGGGCCAACTCTTTGATGCAAAGTTGACCATAACACATTTTCCATATCTTTTAGGTCCTATCTGGTGATATATCTTTTTATACAATCCTGCATTGAAATGTTTAGTTTTAACCGTTCCTAAGAAAGGTAAATTCAGAAAAGCACTTCGAATGTTTATAAATTACCATCTTTATAATCATAATTATTTCATAATAAATCCTTACGTAAACAAAATAAAATTATGTAAGAATAGGCAAAAATGAATGCACTAAACTTCATAACAAACATTGTGGATCATATTTTTTTATATCGTTTACCTGAATATTTGTTTTCTGATCTTGTGGTTTGTGCGGGAGAATTTTTAAAGAATTTTGAACATCTTTCCTTGGCTTGGTTGGTTACGATTACAAGTTAATCATCATTTGTGGGTTCTCAATGCTCTTCAGCTTCGTACTTTATTAAACCTTTTTAACTGTTTTCATTCGGGAGTCAGTGGTGAGTCTTTTGTAGAAGAAACGCACGTATTGCTTACAAAGTTTTGCTCCTGGTATCTATAAAGAGTCTACCTCTTTACAAGCAGAACCAAATACAATGAAAGTTCCAACTATGTACTGACTTCCGAAGCTGCACAAAACTCCATACAAATATAGATTTATTTCGTCTTCAAGCCATTGTTCCACTACTAAACTATCTATTCTACTTACTAGTACACTTGGTACAATCAAAAACCTGGTATAATAAATTGTTCAAATAAGGCCTTTGAAGATAGTGGAATTAATTACTTTTGGATTGTCAAAATTTCGTTGGAAGTACTTGATAAATTGCATGCTTATATTGGTGACTTCGAATCTGTTCAAAGTTTTGATTTTTCTACACTATATACCACGTTGTCTCATAATCTTATTAAGAAAAAATTCACACACCTTATTAAATGGGCATTTAAAAAGTCGGAATGCGAATATATATGTTCAAACTCTTTTAGGTCATTTTTTAGTAACAACAAACAAAAGAACTATGTCAATTGGACCTGCTTTGATACTATAACTGCCCTTGAATATTTACTAGATAACATTTTTGTTCGCTATGGAGATTCTGTATATCGTCAGGTTAGCGGAATTCCCATGGGGACTAACTGTGCACCACTTATTGCGGACCTGTTTCTGTATTGTTATGTGTTACAATTTATGACTAAAATCAGTAAAGACCCATCGAAACAACATCTGATTCAAAAATTTAATAACACTTTTATATATTAAGATGATATATTGGCTCTCAATAATGACGACTTCAGTATGTCGTTAAAGAGATTATCCTGCCGAACTGACTTTAAATAAAGCTAATACTAACAATGAACACTGCCCTTTCCTGGATTTTGATATCTTTATCTTTAACGGGAAGCTTAATACCAAAATTTATGATAAAAGAGATGATTTTTCATTTCCTAATGTTAATTATCCATTTTTAGATCGTGACGTTCCCTTGTCGCCATGTTATTGTGTTTATATATCTCAACTTGTTCGATTCGCTCGTGTATGTAACAACGTTTTTGATTTCAACGAAAGAAATCTCTGTATTACTGAAAAATTATTACACCAGGGTTTTCGATATCACAAACTAGTCAAAACATTTATTAAATTTTATCATCGGTACAAGAACATCATTCGTAAATATAAATCAACATGCAGACATCTTATACGTTCAGGTATTTCACATCCAATATTTTATGGTTATATTCTTTACAAAGCACATGAATGTCGGCATTCAACTCAAAAGCTAACCAAACCTTTAAACAGAATGATTCGGAAAGGATATAGTTACGATACTGTTGTCAAGTCATTAAGGATTGCATATTTTGGTATTAATATTGATTCACTCATAGGGTCTTTGCATCGGAAATAAACACATTTATTCTAAAACCAGTTGTTGGCATGATACGGGTTATGTTCTTCTCATATATTTTATGATGGTATGATACTAAACCCCTAACGGGAGGGATTGTACTTGATTTTCATATGATGAAGACATAATCTTTCAATCAGTTTAATTGAGGTCTGGGGCTGGCATGTCAGTAACTGCCAGTAGTTCTTTGTTCATTTATGTATCATTGTCATTTTGCTTAGTTTCTTTTGGTACCTATTCTGACATCGGACTCGGACTTCTTTTGAACTGAATTTTTACTGTGCGTATTGCTATGTGTTTCTTTATTCTACATTGGCTAGAGGTATAGGGGGAGGGTTGAGATCTCACAAAACATGTTTAACCCCGCCGCATTTTTGCGCCTGTCCCAAGTCAGGAGCCTCTGGCCTTTGTTAGTCTTGTATGTTTTTTAATTTTAGTTCATTTATATGTTTTTGAGTTTAGTGTGACGTCCATTTTCACTGAACTAGTACACAATTTTATTTAAGGGCCAGCTTAGGACCACCTCCGGGTGCGGGATTTTCTCGCTGCGTTGAAGACCCATTGGTGGCCTTCGGCTCTTGTCTGCTCTTTGGTCGGGTTGTTGTCTCTTTGACATATTCTCCATTTCCCTTCTCAATTTTTTCGTACGTAAAAAGCGCAAATGTCTAGTCAATTTAGTTCAGGTGAATGAAAGCGTCAAAAATTGAAAACAACACTTTAAACAATTCTTCCGCCCGAAGCGCTTTTCTGGCTTTACCTTCACCAGGAACGCCCAAAGCCGAATATTAGAAAGTCAAGGATTAAAAATAACCGAAACAATTGAAGAGCTATATGACAAATAAAATTGAGAATGGAAATGGGGAATGTGTCAAAGAGACAACAACCCGACCATAGAGCAGACAACAGCCGAAGGCCACCAATGGGTCTTCAATGCAGCGAGAAACTCCCGCACCCGGAGGCGTCCTTCAGCTGGCCCGTAAACAAATATGTATACTAGTTCAGTGATAATGGACGTCATACTAAACTCCAAATTATACACAAGAAACTAAAATTAAAAATGATACAAGACTAACAAAGGCCAGAGGCTCCTGACTTGGGACAGGCGCAAAAATGCGGCGGGGTTAAACATGTTTTATGAGATCTCAACCCTCCCCCTATACCTCTATCCAATGTAGAAAAAACAAACGTACAACAGTACGCACAGTAAAACTCAGTTTAAGAGAAGTCCGAGTCCGATGTTAGAATAGGAAACAAAAGAAAATAAACAAAATGACAATAATACATAAATAACAACAGACTACTAGCAGTTACTGACATGCCAGCTCCAGACCTCAATTAAACTGATTGAAAGATTATGTCTTCATCATATGAATATCAGGTACAATCCCTCCTGTTAGTGGTTTAGTATTATACCATCATAAAATATATGAGAAGAACATAACCCGTGTCATGCCAACAACTGGTTTTAGAATAAATATGTTTCATTCCGATGCAAAGACCCTATAAGTGAATCAATATTAAAGCCAAAATATGCAATCTTTAATGACCTGACAACAGTATCGTAACTATATCCCTTCTTAATAAGTCTGTTTAAAGGTTTTGTTAGCTTATGAGGTGAATACTGACATTTTTGTGCTTTGTAAAGAATATTACCATAAAATATTGGATGTGAAATACCCGAACGTATAAGATGTCTGCATGTTGAGTTATATTTACGAATGATGTCCTTATACCGATGATAAAATTTAGTAAATGTTTTGACTAGTTTATGATATCGAAAACCCTGGTGTAATAATTTTTCAGTAATACATAAATTTCTCTCGCTAAAATCTGATACGTTGTTACATACACGAGCGAATCGTACAAGTTGAGATATATAAACACCATAAGATGGTGACAAGGGAACGTCACCATCTAAAAATGGATAATTAACGATAGGAAATGAAAAATCATCTCTTTTATCATAATTTTTTGTATTAAGCTTCCCGTTAATGATATAGATATCAAGATCGAGGAAAGGACAGTGGTCATTGTTAGTATTAGCTTTATTTAAAGTAAGTTCAACAGGATAAATTTCTTTAGTATACATACTGAAGTCGTCATTATTGAGAGCCAATATATCATCCAAATATCTAAAAGTATTGTTAAATTTTTGTATCAGATGTTGTTTCGATGGGTCTTTGCTGATTTTAGTCATACATTGTAACTCATAACAATACAAAAACAGGTCCGCAATAAGTGGTGCACAGTTAGTCCCCATTTGAATTCCGATAACTTGACGATATACGGAATCTCCAAAGCTAACAAAAATGTTATCAAGTAAAAATTCAAGGGTAGATATAGTATCAAAGCATGTCCAATTGACATAGCTCTTTTGTTTGTTGCTACTAAAAAATGACCTAAAAGAGTTTGAACATATGTATTCGCATTCCGACTTTTTAAATGCCCATTTAATTAGGTGTGTGAATTTTTTCTTAATAAGAATATGAGGCAAAGTGGTATATAGGGTAGAAAAATCTAAACTTTGAACAGATTCAAAATCACCAATATATGCATGCAATTTATCAAGTACTTCCAACGAGTTTTTGACACTCCAAAAGTAGTTAATTCCACTATTTTTAAAAACATGTTCCTGAAATAAAAAGCCTAACCCATCAAAGGTCAACTTAGACCTGAGAGAATTGAAATCTTAGATTCTTTCAAAATTTATCAACGGACAATTTTAGAAAGGTTTGTTTTAAATCATGTCAGCATCGAAGTGCTGACTTCTGAGCTCGTGATACCCTCGGGGACTAATGGTCCACCAGCAGCGGTATCGACTCGGTGCTGTCAAGCGCGAATGTCCACAGTGTTTTGGAACGTAAATGTCCTTTCGTGTGAAAGGTGAAAACGCGCAAAAGTTCTGCGTCCTATTTTCGATAGCCCATTTAAGCGAACAATCACAATCGTGGAAATGTTTGTATAAAAATCAGATGTGGTATTATTGCTTTGTTAGTTGTTAGGTTGCTCTTTTGTCATATGACCTGCGTCGGATAGAAATCGACCTTATGCAAATAAGTATCAATACATCTGTTAACCTATTTCGGATTACTGTGGTTTCATTATTATTCGTTGGATACCAATTTTCGTGGGTTTCGTGGGTACAGGTGAACCACGAATTCAAATGTTCAACGAATTACAAATTTTCTTTTGGCTTTGTATGCAGAAATTGGTAAAACCACGAAATCAAATATCCACGAAAATGCAAGTTTTTCTCAATCCACGAAAATTGATACCCACGAAAATAAATGAATCCACAGTATACGGAAAGTCTGTAACTTTTTTAAAATGAAGCTGTTATTAGAACCCTACAAAACAGACCAAAATTCATCTTTTATTTCGTATTTGAATGTTCTCAAATCAATAAAAGTCTAATACATGTACATGTATGTCATGTATACGTGCACTTGCATAAAGTCGATTTCTATCCCACGCAGCTGAAATACCTAATTAAAGGTGGGTCAAGATTCGAAAATTGTTTTGCTATTAAGTAACATTCCAGCACCGCTTTCATGTGTCCAGATGCAAAGTCTTCTGTTTTCTTAATACATTTGTTACTAACAAGATAATGACTAATACGAATGTCTCGCTTAGAAAGTTTCATGGTTGCCATCATGACCTAGTTGACGTTTTTGAATGCTCCTTAAAAAATTCATTCATGACTAATAAATTATGTAAACTAATGATATATTTTGTATGCATGATATATATGATACATCGCAACACAATAAATACTCCTAAGAATCATTACCGACACTAAAAAAACACAATTAGCCAAAGCTTTGCGAGCTCTGCGTTAAAAACACTTTACTCTCTGTTAAATATCACATGGAGTGTTCTGCATACCCCCTTGTCCTTTTATAAAAACTTTTAAAAGGCAAATATGGTTCAAAATGAACTTCGGATACTGTCCCGCGTGACATAATATCCAACAAAAACTTCACAATAGCGTAAGGAATTCCGCTTTTTACCACGCTGACTGGAAACTCAATTGCATTTTCCTTAGATTCACATAAAAATGTTAAGAAGTGGTTCGTAACTGGTAGGCCATCACAAGTAAGAGACAGAATACCACCAGATACTTGAATGCGAATTCTCTGTAACGGATTTAAACATAAGGCGTCAGTTATATAGATACATCTGAAACCTCTTCTTAAAATTGAATTTTCAATGGTGTCATCAACTTCTGCTTGAATCACACAAAGCGCAAATAATTGACCAAGGTCACTTGAACCTTCATTCGTAGTTTTTGCAAACAATATTATTTTGCAAAGTATGCGACTTCCATAAAAGATGTCAAGTTCCGTCTTTAAAATATTAGTATCCAAAGTTGTACCTACTTGTACAACAGCTAATGCAGCCCTGAAAGAAACATTAGAAATATTGTGTGATATAATACGGTAAAAATGTCCTTTACTAAAGTATATATTTTCATTCTATATTTTGGCATTTGTAACAAAATAGTACAATGTAGTATATATGATAAGATTCTATAAACCAAAGGTCATGTAAATATTGTAACAATTCAACCAAAAAGATATAATTTTCAAGGAGTAATTCATTATCATTGAATGGAAAAAAAAGAAACGGAAACATTCAGGTTAAAGTAAGAGCAGTTGTCAAATCATTTGATACACGACTTTGATAATCATTAAAACACTGTTAGTTCAAAATGAAATGAATAAGATTAAAGCTTTGTATACGGGTAACACAATAAAGGTAGGACGGGAGTTTTGCCTAATGTCTTCAATTTTTTCTGATTAAGGTAAATCCAGAAAAGCAATCGCCGTTTCACTGTAAGAAGAAGAAACTAATTACGGTTGACCTACTTTGATTCTGACAACAAATGTAGACGTGTCATACACCATTCTTCAGATAATTTAATGCAGATTTACAACATAACACGTTTCAGTGGGCCGGGGTAGACCACCGCGAAATCGGAATATAACAAAAGTTTGCGACCGAGTGTTATTTCTAAAAAAATCGAGATTGGAACCATGTGTTATCTAAAGGTAAGGACGTATTTTGGGTTTTTTTTAGGGACAAGTGTCTGTGACATATACATATAAACCTACTGATTTTTTTTAAATTTTTGTACGTAAATTAGGCCGTTAGTTTTCTCGTTTGAACTGTTTTACATTGTCATTTCGGGGCCTTTTATAGCTAACTGTGCGGTATGGGCTTTGCTAATTGTTGAAGGCCGTACGATGACCTATAGTTGTTAATTTCTGTGTCATTTGGTCTCTTGTGGAGAGTTGTCTCATTGGCAATCATACCACATCTTCTTTTTTATATGTATACAATTACTTCAGGAACGATCTAAATGATTTATATGTTATTATTTCGCGTCGATTCACAACAAGATTTGCGCAGGAAATATACCTTTTTCAAAACACATTTGCAGTGCACACGGTTTATGGTTTATTTTGTAATCATCAAGAAAAATATTAAGTGGATATTTTTATAAAAGTTGTTTTGACTATAGGAACATTGTAACAGTTTAATAATCTATCACAAATAAATAACTTACCCATCACAACCTTTAACCTCATACAATATCTCATCGTTAACCTTTTTTGAAACCATTCTAATAATAAACGGACGATGATCTCTGAAGCCAATCAGTCGACGCTCCACACCTGGTGTTCTCAAATTTTCAGGTAAGGGGAAAGATAGGTATATAGGTGTTTTCAAAGAATTCCTGGTAAATTTCATGCATATTTTGTCGCTGACTGCTATCAACAATTTTGGTTTCCACTCAGGTAGAGATTTATTCACACTAGTAATTGCTGGTCGGAATATCTGAAAAAAATATTAAGTGTAACTTCCCAAAGTATGCCAATATTACCATTATCATTGGTTGAGTTAAAACTAACTATAGCTGGAGAAAGGTTTATCAAACTATTTCGGGATGAACTTAAGTGTTGTAGATGTTATTTAGATTTTCTAAATGAAATATATTTATTTTACGTTTTATTTCACAGTCTATATATTTGTACGTATGCCAAAATATTGTTTTTTTTAAAGGGTCTATTACCTGCTAACCATTTTGGGAGGAATTACTTGTTAAATTTACAGAGCTTTGCTGCACACTGTCGGTCAAGTTGAAACTATTATGAGATTGAGAAAGATATATATTAAATCAATATCACTATTCAAAAAAATTTTAGCTTTAAAAATGTAACGTTCATTTAAGTCTGAAACGTCATTTTGCTGGTTCGTTCTTTTTGTGTACAGTGTGGTACCCAAAACAGAAAACCAGCAAAATTATCAATTAACATCAATGATGGGAAATCAAATACTTTTGATATAATATGAGTAAGTAAAGGTGGATAAGTTTATTATTATAAATTATAGGAAAATCTTTAATTGTAAAAATTTTGCTTGCTTTTTACAAACAAAAAAACAATGGTGTTAGTTATGTTTCTGATTATACGTCAGAAAAACTCATAAGATATAACATTGCAATTGCCTTCATTTATGAACTCTAACCGAGCTGTTTAAAGTAAAACCACTCAGGTGAGAAAAACAGCTCACCTGTGTACTATATAAACATGCGTGTCACTTAATGCTTCAAATTTAGCTCGCAGTCGAGATGTTCGGTAAGATTTAATGTTGAAAAAAATAATATGGCTCAAACTCAATTAAACTCGCCCAGTTCTAGAGGGAAACATACTCCTTCCCGAGATTTGTTGGAAGATTAAGACTACTTGTCTGATGTTCAATCTCAAGATGAAATTGAACTGTTTGACGATGGTCATTTGAGTGACCTAAGTGACATTGAACATACCAATGAAGGTGATGTTTCTAGTGCCGATAAGGGCAATACTTATATGGGCAATTCAAGTGCCACAAAAGACAAACACAATGCCAATAAGGGCAAACAAAGTGTCAATAAGGGCAAAACTCATGCACAATCAGACGATGGGGCGTCTGGTTTAGATTGTGAAAGTGACGAGAGAGCCACACGTAACTGGTTGCCGGATAAAAGAAATCCAGTAGAATCATCTTCTTCCGGTAAACGAAAACATGTGGAGGATTCTGGTGATGAATCGGAACAGGAGACCGAGATTTCCTCCTCGGATAGTGGGGAAAGTTCAGATAATGACAATCTGTTTGATCCGTCTGAAATTTTGAAGAAAGGTATCGAGGTACCGGGTAAAATTTCAAAACACATTGAGAAATATGCCAATCAAGGCATCACTAAGAACGTAAGGTTAGAAGTCACAAAGAACTGTAACATTCCTATAAGTAAAAAGCTCGCTTCTAAAGAAACGGATAGATATAAAGAAACTGTTTCGTAAAAAGTTTAATCAACCACTTAATGCCAAGAAAGAACGTTCTATGATTAACTCTGAAAACAGAATATTAGATGCTACTGGTCCCTTAGCAATTTTATGGACAGAAGCAGAGAAAGCTAAGAGACGTGATCGTGGTTTAAATCCAGTAGATGTCATCGACATTGTACAGAGAGCATTAGTCCTGATTGGAAACGCTCACTATGTATACTTATCTGATCGTCGTAGTTCTATGCTTGGTAGAGTATTACCAGAATGTTTAGATTTATTAGCGGATAAAGATGGCAAGAAAGCTCTGTTAAAAAGTTCTCAGGAACGTAAGTTCAGGAAATTGCTCATTGAAGAAAGCAAGGACAACAGGGAATTGTTTAGCTTACTTCAAACTGTACGCCGTTCCAAAAATAAACTATCTAGATTTGGTAATGGTAACTTCAGTGGTGGTCATGGAAATGGTGGCCGAGGCAATAACCAGTATTTTCGGCTCGAGCCCCCAAACAACCAGAACCAGCAGTTTGGGGGCCGATGCAGGGGCAGAGGCAGAGGTCAGTCAAGATCGACACCAGGGATCCCAAGGAAGGGGTTCAATCCCAAGAATTAAGCATACAACAGGTAAAGGTTCAAGAATTAAGTTTTTTCCCCGTTACATTAGACCGTTTTGCTCACTTACCTGTAGGGGGGAGAACAAAACGGTTTGTCCAGAACTGGGGTTGTTTGACATCAGATCCTTGGGTCTTAGATACAGTTCAGGGTCTTAAACTAGAATTCTGTCAAATACCGCCAAGACAAATTCAGTGCCCCAAACTATTTTTCGACAAAGAGAAAACAGCATTGATCAATCAAGAAATTCTATCATTGTTAGACAAAAAAGCAATATGTCAGATATCCCAAAGTCAGGAGTATTATCTAAGTCACCTTTTCTTGGTCAAGAAATAAAAGGGGAGGACACCGTCCTGTAATAAATCTAAAGCAGTTGAACAATTATTTGATGGATACACCAGTTAATTCATTGGAATGGAAGGTCTCTAATTTCCATCCAACCATCTGTAATCATCCAAACAGATGCAAGCAATGTGGGATGGGGAGCAGTAATGAACAAAGTGTCCATAGGGGGTCCTTGGTTACAATCAGAAAAAAGTTTCCATATAAACGCCCTGGAATTAATAGCAGTGACTCATGCAGTCAAATCTTTCTTAAAAGACAGACACAATTTACAGGTGTTGATTCAGACAGACAACATAACAACAATGACTTATATCAACAAAATGGGAGGGACTGTGTCCAAAGTTTGCAACAAACTAGCCCTAGAGCTTTTGACATGGTGTCTGAAAGCAGATTTCATCCCAGGTCGAGAAAATCTGATTGCAGATTGGGAGTCCAGATATCATTTAGACTCCAGAAATTGGAAACTTCATTCAAAGGTTTTCAATTCTTTAATGAGGCAGACAATGATCTGCAACATAGATCTTTTCGCAGATCGGTCCAACAATCAACTTCAAACATACATAAGCTGGCTTCCCGATCCAGGAGCATCCTTGGGCAAGTTTCAAGGCTTATGTCTTCCCCCTTTTCTGCTTGATAGCTCAATGTCTGAAAAAAAAATCAAAGCAGAGAAAACAACTGTAGTTCTGGTAACTCCTGCTTGGATGGCACAGCCATGGTACGCAATATGCTGGAAATGTCAATACAACATCCAATTCTGTTGCCAACATTTCCACATCTGCTACAGTCACATCAAGGGGAACCTCACCCAATGATTCAAAACAAATTGCTTCAACTAGTCGGGTGGCTTGTCTCAGGAGATCATATCAAACAATGTCAATATCAGAGGAAGTTAAAAAAATTTTGCTCAGCTCCTGGGGGAAAGGAACTCAGAAATCTTACGATTTGGCCTGGAATAAGTGGGTTAGCTGGTGTGTGGAACGGGAAGTTGATCCCTTTTCAGCACCTCTAACCGCTGTTCTAGATTTTTTGGCATGGATGTTCCAAAAGGATTTTCAATACAGAACAGTTAATGTCCATAGGTCTGCATTATCCTCTATTCTTCCTCATATTGATGTTCAACCAGTGGGACAGACACTATTAGATAAAAAATTAATAAAGGGCATTTGGAGGGAAAATCCACCTTTACCTAAGTATCAGGAAATGTGGGACATTAATATTGTTCTGAAAATTCTCATTTCTCAGTCTGTTAACCCTGATTTGGATCTTAAAACATTAACCAAGAATTTAGCAATTCTTTTAGCAATAGCTGCTCCGAAAAGATCTTCTGAAATTGCTAGACTTGATATAAGATTTATGCAAATAAACAATGAAGGGGCTAAGTTTCAGCTCCCATGTATATCAAAAACTCAATCTGATTGTAAATCAAAAGAAATATTTTATCCAAAATTTGAGGACAACCTTAAATTATGTGTGGTTGATTGGTTACAAGCTTATTTAAATTGTTCTGTAGATTTTCGAGTGAAGGATAAGTCTACGCAAAATCCATTACTTAGAACTTTAGTTAAACCACACAGAGGTGCCTCGTCTAATACAATAGCTAATTGGATAAAGGATATTATGAAGTTAGCTGGTATTGATACAACTAAGTTTAAGGCTCATTCAACTAGAGGGTCCTCAACTAGTAAGGCTAAATGTCATGGAGTTTCTATATCAGAGATTTTGAAAATAGCTGATTGGTCAAATGCTTTAACTTTTAAAAAATTCTATTTCAGACCATTGCTGGAGGATAGTACTAGTGATCAGTTTTCAAAGAAAGTATTAAGTTTACCTTCAGGTATGTTAGTAATTATGATTAACGCTTTGAACGTGCAATGTTATATCTTATGAGTTTTTCTGACGTATAATTGTAGATTTCATGAGGACGCGTATTATTAAAAAGATGGTGAATTAGGGCGGGTGCCAAACGTTTCCGAGCAATAACTTTTGAACAGTTCAATAAATATATGATTCTCAAATTTTAATATAAAAATGCAATATCTATAGAACTGTGTAGCCAATGCTTTTCAAATTTGAACATGTGGTTATTGATGACAAAAAGGAGGTCAAGTTTAATATTAACTATTTTCACATTCAGCGTACATATTTGAGAATAGGCACAACCCGTGCCACATAAAACAAAGCGCTAGACTTAGAATCGTCAAATGTTATTCGTACTAGCTGCCCACTTAGTCTCAACAATAATTACCTTCAAAATACAGAAAACCAGGTTTGCGGTAACTTTGACAGCTCATTTATTGTCTAGGATGTTTTCTGCTTATTTAAATACAGGAAATGTTGTAAGATTGCCGACTTTCCAATTAAGTCAAGTGAAGCGGATTTAAGCAACCATGGGTAACACGCACGAACAATAATTGCAATTTTCATAATTAACTTATAAAATTAAAATTTAGAAAAGAATTACCTGATATGTTATGTCCCTGTTTTGTTCAACGCAGGTTGGCGGGAACTGCATAATCATTTTACCATCCGTTCCTGTTTTTATAGTCAACCCACATGGCTGTATATTCTGAGATACTTGTTTCGGCTCCGATCGAATGCAGAAACTGCTCATTTGGTAGCATGGAAATATGAAAAACTTATCCTGCAATGATTTATGCTGATAGTAAATTTCCTTTTTTTTAAAAGACATAACTATAATTGTTCATATTAAAGCAATTAGTATTAACCATTATAGAAAAGGTTTCCTTCGTAATGTTCGAAACTTCGTCATCCTTAAGCCGAAAAAACGGCAGCAAAACAAGGTAGATCGACAGAGTAACAGTTTCTTGTTATGCATGCATCACCCATTACGCGATTTCAAATTCATAAACTACCTTAACCCAAAACTCTAAGCTGATACGGAACGGACGAACTGACGCACAGACGGTAAAATATAACGTCCCCTTCTATCGTAAGTTTGGCATCAGACTAGTTCAACCAAACAACATGCCCTTTTGCCTGACTTATGTTAGTTGTTGTCATTAGTAATGAACTGCATGCACTAACTCATCTGAACAAAATTACAGAATTTAATAAAGAGAAAGGCTATGTTGTATCAGTGCAAAAATTACAATGCGCTTATAAAAACACCTTAAAGGAAAGGAATAGCCCTTTTATTGCTGATCTTTATCTATAGATAAAATGAGGCTTTCAACATGTAGCAAAAACTTTCACCTCACTGCAAGTTCAAGACGGCTCCTAGCGCCGGATTGAGCATAATCATTTGTTAAATATCGATCCAGCTACAGCTGCGGTGTAAAATCGACAAACTTAAATTATATCTGGCAAATGTCTTACACATAATTTGATAAATTTCCCGACAATTGTACTGTAAAATACAGAAGCAATACAAATATTTTGACAACAACGGGATATATCAAGATATATAGCAGGTTTTACGTATAATCTCAAATTTGCGCTAAATCCTTCATTATGGAGCAAAAACTCTCGTATCACTGAAATTTTAAGACAGTTCCTGGAACCGGTTTTAGCGGAATTCTTTGATAGGTATGGATCATCTCTGTATTGAGGAAGACAGTGCTTGGTAATATCAATAAAACTATATTTACTAATGAAATTTAACAAATAGTGTCATAAATTGTTCGTCATTCTCCCTGTTCAATACAGATACAATACAAAACTAACAGTATATATCAAAAGGTGTGTTATTTCCAGAATGTTATGCTAATAGCAAATCTTTAATTGTCTCGACTTAATTAATTCAGAACTCGTCTACACCCAGGGCAATTTAGAGCTTACAACGTTTTCTAGTCTTTTTGCAATAGTTTAGAGACACTTGTCTATTGTTGAAGACAGTATGTTTACTATTCCCAGGTTCCTTTGGGCTACTGCGTAATTGGTCTTTACTCCACATCTATAATGCCTTTCAATTTGTCCAGTTAAAACAGAGAGAGAGAGAGAGAGAGAGAGAGAGAGAGAGAGAGAGAGAGAGAGAGATTTCAATGAGACGGCAACCAACGATTCAAATAAAAAAAAAATTCTACGACTTTAGCATACGACATATGCGTGTATGGCAATTTCAATCTCGTCCCGAGTCATGCAAGTTGTGAATAAATTTAAGATTTCTGAAATACACAAAAAAATGATATACAAATATTTTTTTTTTTCAAGTACAACAGACCACACCAACCACAAACATCTGACTCTTCCGAAAAATAAACAATTAAACAACAATGTGCAACAACTGATTAAGATGTCCTGACATGGTACGGACATATAAAATGTGGTGGGGTTCTTCTAGTTTTGCGTGCACACAAACCTCTCTCTGATATGAGACTACCAAACAGACTTTTGTGGTACCAATAATAAATTTAAGGTATTTAATTTACTGTGTCTAACGAATGTCAATTTTCAATAATTCATCAGAAATACCTCCAATTTTGCTTCAGCTTCTTTCCAACTGCATTCATTGCCAACTCCCACACTAAAAGCTACAACAAACTTAGTATCTGTTGACAAATCGGTAGACATATTATTCCCATCGACGGGAACTTTAAAAATACTATTGTTACTCATGGCTTGACTGAAGGGAAACTTGTATAACGTCTTGTTTTCTCGTCCTTCTCTGTTTTCCCTTGATATTATTTTGAAGATATCAGAAGAAAACTTCTTATCATCATTAAATTTGTTCGTATATAGATTCATATTTCTATCCCTCATTTCCCACTTGATTGTTGTAAAACGCCTTAAATCGTTACTATATCGAAATGGCGTCAACAATTTAATACCATTACCCATATCCAGTTCTACTCTGTCTTCGTTTCTGTCACTAAAAGGAACCACCAATTCGCTGACAGGGATCAAACTGTTTGAATCAGATGATAAATTTATGCTGCTGGCAACGGATAAATTTATTTTATTGTCCGAATCTGATTTCTTTTTGAAATCTTTCAAAAAGGTGTGTGCTTGATATTTGTCCGCTGTTCTTGAACTCAACAGACTGTTATCGATGCCATTAGGTGTCATATGTTTTGTGTTAGCATTAATGTAAGTTTCTCTGTCATGTTTACCGTCACCACTGGAGAACGACGTCAAGGTGTGTGAATTATTGTTATGTTTTTGATTTTTGTCTTTTGTTAATGTCTGTTGTTTAGGTCGGGTTTCATCATTAACAAATGATACAAAATCATGTAAATTGTCCTCATTGTCCCAAGCAAATTTCCTGTTCTTCACATAGTTATAAATCTTTGTTCTTTCCAACGGCCTGGATCCAACACTACAAGTTGAGACAAAGTCTTGCAAGTTGTCATTTTCATCAGATGTGACTGATACGCAGTCATTAAGTCCATCATCATCTGTATCTGTATTTTCAGCACGACTTCCGTCACTTGAAGCTATACTTTCATTAAGGCTTACTGGAGAGACCCTGAATAAAATATAATTTGAGTATTCTTCAAAATGGACTAAAATAACACATATCTATATTTTGGCTTCCCAAACTTCTGTTATTTTGTTTTTAAATTGTTAAAAAAAGGTTTTGAATTGTTAATAAAGACAGAAATAATGTCTGTACCAAGTCAGGAATATAACAGTTGTTTTTTTATAAGTTTACTTCGTTGGGTCACATTCGAGGAAAAGTGAACTGGATTGGTCACAACAATTTGAACATATCCGTCGTCATCAAAAATTAGTAATCAAAGCGCGAAAGCGCTGTAAAGGCAGTTAATTACAGGTTGTGAGTATTTTTAGTCCAGTTATCTTGCATAGTACAGTGTACTTATCAGATGTGGCTTTCAGTATTTAAGATTTAGAGTTCTCTAATTTTATTGAACAAGTTTAATGAATGTCATATTCTGAGCACTATATGAAGGCGATTGTTCTCACTTGTTTATGAACTAGTGCATTATGTCCAGTTTGTACCTTTTTTATCTATGTTCAGAGCTCCAGATAAGCTGCGTATTTGCGTGATCACGCAATACAAATAATTAAAAACCCAATGCAATTGCCCATTGCAGGGTTCAATAAAATGCTTTGCTGGGCGCAGCTTGATACGACCGCAGACGTCGAACCATGAACAGTTGGGGCAAGTATGGACACAACATTCAAGCTTGATACAGCTCTGAATTTGGATTGTGATTAAATATTTGACACAGCATAGGTTTCTGACTCAGAAAGAATGTGGTCTAAGAACTTTAATTTTTTTAATTTACCTATTATGGTCCAATGTCCAAAATCAAAATACATGGTTAGATTCAGCATATCAAAGAACCCCATATATTCAATTTTTGTTGAAATCAAACAAAGTTTAATTTTGGACCCTTTTGACCTCAATATGAACCAATGTGATAGCGGGCCCACAAATAAAAAATCTAAATACATGGTAAGATTCAGCATATCAAAGAACCCCATATATTCAATTTTTGTTGAAATCAAACAAAGTTTAATTTTGGACCCCAATATTGACCAACTTGAAAACTGGGCCAAAAATCTAAAATCTAAATACATGTTTAGATTCAGCATATCAAGGAACCCCAAAAATTCAATTTTTGTTAAAATCAAACAAAGTTTAATTTTGGACCCTTTGGACCTTAATGTAGACCAATTTAAAACACGGGACCCAAAATTAAAAATCTAAATACACGGTTAGATTTGGCATATCAAAGAACCCCAATAATAAAATTTTTGATGAAATCAAACAAAGTTTATTTTTGGACCCTTTTGACCTCAATATGAACCAATTTGATAGCGGGGTCCACAAATAAAAAATCTAAATACATGGTTAGATTCAGCATATTAAAGAACCCCATATATTCAATTTTTGTTGAAATCAAACAAAGTTTAATTTTGGACCCCAATTTGGACCAACTTGAAAACTGGGCCAAAAATCAAAAATCTAAATACATGTTTAGATTCAGCATATCAAAGAACCCCATATATTCAATTTTTGTTAAAATCAAACAAAGTTTAATTTTGGACCCTTTGGACCTTAATGTAGACCAACTTGAAAACTGGACCCAAAATTAAAAATCTAAATACACGGTTAGATTCGACATAACAAATAAATAAATGTGGTCAAAGATTTTACAAATCTAATGCGCCATACTGGTCTTCCTTTATAAATATGCATTTCTTTAAACATAATTTAAAAGCAGTGTAAGGGAAGTAACTAAAACGTTGTATTTGGATTACCTCCCTTACACTGGTTTAAATTATCTTAATTGTTCATTAACCATTACTTTATACATAATTTAAAAGCAGTGTAAGGGAGATAATTTCAATGATGTATTTGATTTATCTCCCTTACACTGCTTTAAATAATGTTTTATACTAAAGTATTTGTCCATTAATGAGGACAACCTTGTTTTTCCCCCTTTTTTGCCCCTAATTCTTAAACGGTTTGAGCAGTAACCCCCCAAAGCAAATCCTAACCATCCCTTTGTGGTATGGAAACTTGTAGTATAATTTCAGAGAGATCCATACACCGTTCCACAGTTATTGTCTGGAAACTAGAAAATGCTTATTTTTGGCCCCTAATTCCTTAACTGTTGGTACCATAACCCCCAAAATCAATCCCCACCTTCCTTTTGTGGTATTGAACCTTATGGTAAAATTTCATAGAGATCCATTCACTTAAACTAAAGTTAGAGTGCGAAAACTAATGCGTCTTCGGACGACGACGCCGGACGACGACGACGACGACGACGCCAACGTCATACCAATATACGACCACAAAAATTTTTTTGCGGTCGTATAAAAACCCAATTCATTCAAAGGAAAACCCAATTATATGCCAAAACCATGAGTTCTTAACGCTTTTATTCGCTATCGTTTGCGTTATTTACCCTTATCTGATTACAGTCGTCGCGTAAATCTATTTTTATAATATTTATAATTGGAAATGTCCTTTCGTTCTAAAAATAGAGCCCTGCATTAAGTAGCCGAAATGGTTCCCTGTTGGAATGTTTCGTTGCTCAAAAGGTACACGTGTTTATGAAAACATTTCGATCTTCTCGGTGTTTATCCAATTAGCGTTTGTCTTGTTGTCATATTTTTTTCGAATTGCTCGGGATTTATCATAACATACAATGAATTAAAACGAAAGTAAATATCTGATAAAAATATTGAATAGAAGCATGTTTTCAGCTTCTTTTTGATACTTTAGGGAAAGTTATTATGATGATAACAAGACCTGTTTGCGTACCTTAACGAGAACATTGCTAGAACGATAAACATGGGGTTTTGTCAAGAACGAAATCAGTTGGAAAAAGTGAAAGGCCAAATCAATTATGACATGATATATGTAGTTGGAAAGCATCAGAAACCAAAAGTTCTAATCAGCTGGGACAACTTAACCCAGATTTATGTAAATTAAATTAAACAAAAACATTCAAGTATAATTTTAGTTTATATATTATTTTTTTCATTTTAGTTGATGAGTGAATACATATATCCGTTTTTTACGTCAATGCATCTTGACACTTTCTTTGTTTTGGTCTTATTGTTCTGTATGCTTATGATAGTTGTCTTATTGGCAAGTGCAGTTTAACATTGTCATTTATTTATTTGATGTTGCAGAATTATTTGTAAATTTAACTCTGTAAATTTAAGTTGAATGTGGTCTCCGTCATTAAACCTATAAACCTGGTCAAGGTTTTGGGGTATATCTTAAATCTGGGAACTACTTATTATTTTTAATAAAAAGGAGATCTGGCAAATAGATGAAAGGACTGGCAAAACTTTCTTACAGCACCCAAATTTCACATATATTACACAAAAATCTAAACACTTAGCCACGCCTACCCCAACTAAACTGTAGGGTGATCATATGGGATCTAGAAAGGTAATTAGTAACTGTCCAACTAGTGACACCAGCTGCAGTTTATATAAGTTGTGAGAAAATACAAAACTGGCAGAACGTTTAAAATCGGACACAAATTAAACGTACAATTGCTCGTCAGTGAATAAACCAAATAAAACAGCTAGCATATATACAAAGAAAGAAACACATTTAGGATGGAAAAACATCTGCATGGGGTTGATATAATGTGATTATAACATGCCTAAACATTCAATATTGTGTTGATAAAAAAACCCAATACATTAAGGAGCTTGGTGGTGAAAAACCCAATTTGATATTTGCTTGAGGGGTGAATTGGAATTGATAATGCAATTTAAAAACTTTATCACCCAATTACATAAAAAAATGCTGGGTAAAAACCCCAATTTGTGAATTCTTATCTGGAGCTCTGTATGTTTATAGTCAAATACTGTTTAAAATAGTTAGGCATTTTCTTTTTTAGTAATAAGTAAATGTTATCAACTGTATTTTATTCAACTTTGCAAATGTGGTTTGTTACTGGTAAGTATGGATGATAGTTGTTTCATTGGCAATCATAACACATCTCCTTATTTATATAATGATCTATATTCAACGACCTCAGGTACAAAAACTAGAGGCTCTCAAGAGCCTGTGTCGCTCACCTGTATTTACTGATGCTTTAGAAATTGTGTAAAAGTGATGAGAAAAGCTCACTTTGCCCTACGGGCCAGGTGAGCTAAAAATGTATGAAACTAAACTATGATGGGAAACCTTTGACTTTTTTCTTTTATATAAACTTTTGATTTGGTACCATAGAACTATGTAGAATAAATGTACATTGCAACATGTCAACTCTTTCAATGACAATACTTTTTTTAGAAACTATAACTCCAAGCAAAATTATATTTCCAAGTATAAAGTAATTTATGAATGAAAAAAGGAGTTCTTAATTAAGAAATAAACTGATTCGCTGAGCGCAGCTGGATACACCCGCAGAGGTCCAACCCTGAACAGTTGGGGCAAAAATGGACACAATATTCAAGCTTGATACAGGTCTGAATTTGGATTGTAATTAAATATTTGACATATTGTAGTTTCTGAATAAATGTAGTCAAAGAACTTGAAATCGGTTATATGAATTGAATTTATATTCAATTAAAGATTTCTTGCTGTTGTGCAATACACTGTGCTGTTGCGCAATACTTAATAAATCTGTTGCCAGACTATAAACAAATAAAGTTCAATTTCTTCTCAATGTCATATTTGAAATTTATGAAAATCAATAGGAAGATTACATCAATAGCTATAAATAATTCACCAAAGTTTCATGCGAACTGCTTAAAGCATTTTTGAGTTGTCCAAAAACTGGAAAATCCCCCCTTTTTTAATGAATAAAACCCCATAACTCAGAAATGTAAAATCTAAAATTTATAAAATTCTAAAGGGAGCTTACGGATTGATAATTTATTCTTAGATGCAAGATTTTTTATCAGTTGTTAGTGGCTTTGAACTAGCTGTCAGTAACTGTGAGTACTCTTAGATCTGTACTTAGTGTCTTTTTGTTGTTTGGATGTACAACTACCCGGCCACGTCCACTTGTATTTGTATTTATCCATCTGATGAGTTAAGCCTCTTTCAACTGATTTTTATAGTTCGTTCTTATATTGTACTGTTACATCACTGTCCCAGGTTAAGGGGAGGGTTGGGATCCCGCTAACATGTTTAACCCCGCCACATTCTGTATGTACATGTATGTGCCTGTCCCAAGTCAGGAGCCTGTAATTCAGTGGTTGTCATTTGTTTATGTGTTGCATATTTGTTATTCGTTCATTTTTTGTACATAAATTAGGTCATTAGTTTTCTTGTTTGAATTGTTTTACATTGTCATTTCGGGGCCTTTTATAGCTGACTGTGCGGTATGGGCTTTGCTCATTGTTGAAAGCTGTACTGTGACCTAATGCTGTTAATTTCGGTGTCATTTGGTCTCTTGTGGAGAGTTGTCTCATTGGCAATCATACCACATCTTCTTTTTTATATTTACATAAACAGATATAAACAATTCACCAAAGTCAAGGTGAGACAACAAAACTTAGTTGTAAGACCTCTGATATTTTTTACACAGTACGAGTTTTTCTCATTGTTGCAGATTGTACGGTGACAGTAACACCTGTAACTGCTTAAACCCATTTCTTATGCACTTTGGTTCGATAAACTCACTGAATATCATACCACATCTCCTTATTTTTATATGCATTACAATTTACATGTGCATGTAATTGTACATATATATATATCAGAACAAAATTCATTGCGTCACTTTTATTTATGCATCCTTTGGCACAATACAAGTTCTAAAATTAAACAACACAAAACAACTAAATGTTATTTCAGATGAAAGTTTTGTTTCAGTTCCATTCATAGGATTTATTAGAATTTTGTATGTTTTGCCAAGTCCAATAATTCGCTCTATGTGCACGTGTTAATTGGAGACTTTTCTATCCCGTATAAGAGTTTTGGAACTAATTCTGTTTCTTTTTTGGAAAAAAATTAGCAAATAAATATTGCACATTTAAACCTTTGTCTGCCACCACAATGTCACCTGGATCACATAATTGAACTATTCTACATCTTTCAACTATTTCACAGTCACTGGTACAACCAACATATACTTTAGAGACATAGTTGACTAAACCACCAGGTGTCGAACATAAATGTACAAGTATTTTCAGTGTTTCTGTTTTTATATGATGAAAAGGTTGCCTGAGATCTAGTAGCTTTAGGTTTTATCACGGGATATTCTGTGCTGTCAATACAATAATAATCCAAGTTGTAGGAAACTTTAATTTGAAGTTGGATGGCGCAAAATACCTGACTAAACCACTAGATGGCCAAGTGTTAGCCTCACACCACTGTTTAGACATAAAAACAATCCATGTATACACAATATTCTTAACACTAGATTCAATCTAGAATCTAAACAGTTCAAAGATGGTTGTTTAATGCCTCAATTTCATCAAAGTCATAACAAAAATGATTTTCAAATGACACCCTATCAATTTGAAAATATATGTATCTCAAACAATGTGCTGCTGGACCAAGTGTGGTCAAAACAAATAAAAATTTAGTATACAACTCTAAACCTGTATAAAAATGCATGGCCGTGCCACGTGTCTTCATTTCAAAATTCTCTGCTGAAAACATAGGCATTGACGGCGTTTGTGTACCGGTAATTCCATCTGTGAAGCTCAACATTAGCTCGGCAGTTGGTGGTGGACAGTCATAAATCCTTTCTGCAGTATGAATGACTTCTTCAGGAAAACCAATTTTACAATCAAAACTTTCCTCTAGATTTCTACTACAATATTCATCAAGTTTAGTTCTTTTGTTTTCACAGGAAACTGCCCTGATTTTTCTTTTTGCAGACAATTCAGTCTCTTGCTTGGTCCAGGAAAATAGACTGGGAATGGCAGTAGACTTAAGTCTCTGTATGGTGGGTTTGCGCCCTGAAAAAGGTTATAAAACATTAATTTTTGATAATTAAATGAACTTCCATTAGCAATGTATACTTTGTACTACCTGGCAAAGTATTAACTAGATTTATTCATAACAATCTGGATAAAACTATGTTTGCCTGATTCAATGTATGTTATGTAAATCCAAAGGACAAACAATGAGAGACTTATGCAACAAAACGTACATTGTTTGTACCTAAATAACTATAATATAGATGAGAGCATGTCATTGTTTTGTTCCTGTTAACATTGTCATTGATATTTTTCAAGAAAGTCTATGAGGCATAGCTTATGCATTCCTGTCATTACTACATTAGCATAATTACTGCTAAAATAATTCTCAGTATGATATACCATTTGTAAGAAATCATTATAATTGTAGCAATCACCAAAAAATCTCAAACAGATCACATTGAATCGTAATCCAAAAAAATATGACGTCTTGAATTAACCACCCCCTTTTATTCTAAAACGATAATTGCGGTTGTAAACAGACTTTGGTTTATTCGCATGGCGATTACATATATAACTACATATTTCAAAAAGAAAATAGAGTTTTACCATGAATAGTTTCCTGCACGTAGTCTTTTTCAGTAAAATGTGCCTTGCAAACAACAGCTGATTGAGATGGACGCCACGATGTCCAATCTGCGTATGGGCCATGGCGTTGATCCAACTTTTCCTTCTTTTTAAGTCATTTGGAAATGCATGTCCTCCTCTTAAATGACATCCAGGTACACAACAACAAGTACTTGGCATCGTTAATTAAAAATGTAACGTAATAGTTGCACAGTGCAGAAACCGGAAGTTGAGGAACAGGATCGGCTACCACGGCGCCACCTATTCAGGAACGATAATTTGCTACTATATATAATTGCGAAATAACAATAACGTTAGACGGGTTCACGTGCATAAACAGAAATGCGCTTTAAATTGTATAATAAAATTCATGTTCAGTCGACCTTTAATTATTATATTAACGACTGAAATGATTTATAAACATCTAGATTGCAGATAACACTCGAAATTCACCCGACCTCTTTCCACACGGAATTCAAATTATTCTAGTTTGTCAATCGGTTGACTGCTTATAATGCAAAATACAAATATATCAAAAGTTTTTAAAACTAACAAAACACAATGATCGTTTCTCTATTTCCCAATGTAAATGAAATGAAACAAAAAACATTTTATATCACAATAAGAAGAGGAGAGAATTCAACATTTCCGGATCTACTTGGAGCCTAATGACCCCCCACGTAGATAAGTTGGATATCGCGAAAGGAAAGATTAACCCGGCAACCAGAAAGGCATTAAAGCACTGCCTTTAAAAAAACCACAATGAAAAAAAGATTTAATATGGATTGCTCGACTAGTTATATGCATTTGTATACCTATAAAACTTTCTTTCTATTACGTATTTGGTACAGCTTTACCGAAATTTTGGTTTTTAATGTTCTTTGGTTTCGCATTTGATTTGATGAACTCTATGAAAACAAAACGCGATTCTGGCGTACCAAATCATAAATCTTGTATCTATGTATCTATAATGAGTTTTTACAACCTCTAGGTCAATGCCACCGCTGGTGGAAGTTTCGTCCCCGAGGGTATAACCAGCCTAATAGTCAGCACTTTTGGGTTGCCATGAAATATCATCAACGTTTTAAGTTTCTATAAATTTGATGTTTATTCGAAACACTAGGGTTTTTCTATCTACAGCCATAGCTGAACTTTGCTCAATTTTTTTGACCTTCGATTTTTGATGCTCTTCAACTTCTTGCATGATTTGACCTTCCAACAGTTTTGATTATATCGTCATTGGCGATACTTATGTAAATGTAACACGCGCATCTAGCGTACTCAATTACAGGCATGTCCTAAGTCAGGAATCTGATTACAGTAGTTGTCGTCTGTTTATGTAGTTCGTACGTGTTTCTCGTTTCTCGTTTTTATATAGATTAGACCGTTGGTTTTTCCGTTTGAATGATTTTACACTAGTAATTTTTTGGGGCCCTTTATAGCTTGCTGTTCGGTGTGAGCCAATGCTCCGTGTTGAAGGCCGTATCTTGACCTATAATGGTTTACTTTTATAAATTGTAACTTGGATGGAGAGTTGTCTCATTGGCACTCATACCACATCTTCCTAATTCTATATGGTATCTTCTATGAGTTTTTACAACTATTGGGTCTATACCACTTCTGGTGGACGTTTCATCCCGAAAGTATCACAGGCCCAGTAGTCAACACTTTTGTGATGACAAAAAATATCATTAATATGTTCATTTTCTGTAGATTTAATGTTTATAAAATTTTGAAATGTTCGAATCAGTAATGTTTATCTGCGCGCAGGCGTATATTGTGTATGATGCACAACTTTTCGAAATTTTTGGTTTTCGATACTCTTCAACTTCGTATTTTATTTGGCCTTTCGTCTGTTTTGATTCGAGCGCCACTAATGGGTCTTTTGTATACAAAGTGCACGTCTGTCGTTCTAATTTATAAGCCTGGTATCTGAAGAGTTTTTACAACTATTGGGTATATGTCATTGCCGTTGAACGTTTCGTTCTCGATAGATTTAGAAGCACAGCGGTCAAATTTTCAATGTTTATAAAATGTGAATTATTCGAAACACTTAGTTCTTTCTACCCGCAGGCATAGATTGTCTTAGCTGTAGTTGGCACAATAGGATTGTTTTTGGTTTATTATGTTCTTTTGTTTGTATATGATTTTGACTTCTAGGATGTTTTGATTCGAGCGCCACTGATGAGTCAAAAGAAGACGAAACTCATGTCCTGCGTATCAATTAATAAGACTGGCATCTTGGTTTCTTATAATGAGTAATAGAGCAATTATGTGTCAACCAGAGTAACTTGTATTTCACAAAAATAATAAAGCAAAATATCAAAATCAAAACGGAAAATCAAAAGAAAAAAAAATAGCTAGATCGGTATCACGGATTGTGCCAATTGTTATTACCACAATCCCGTCCTCATAACAAAACGCATGTTTCAAGTCAGGAATATGGCAGTTGTTTTCTTTTGTCTGATGTGTTTGAGCTTTTAATTTTTGACGTTTGATAAATGACTTTCCGTTTTGAATTTTCCTTGAAGTTCGGTATTTTTGTTATTTTTCTTTTCATGTGAGGTTACATATATGAACAATGTACTCTATGATTATACAGGGACGTTTTCTTGATTTAAAAATATAGATTAGCTTTCTTTTCATTGTTTCCTTACAAAACCTCAACGATACCAGACTTATAATTCAGTACGCTAGACGCACGTTTTGTCTATATCAGTGTTGCTTAAATCAAAATAGTTGGAAGGACAAATAAAAACGAAGGTGAAGAGCGTTGAAAGCCAAACTTCCAAGGAGTTGTGTCAAATACGGTAAGGCAATCTATGCCTGGATATATGTCAACCTTAGTTTCGAATTATTTCTATAAACAGTAGATTTAAAGAAAATGAGCGCATCAGTGATATTTCAAGTCAACATAAAAGTTCTGACTACTGGGTTGGTTAAAACCCGGGTACAACTTTGTTACAAATATGAACTCAAAATACTAGAGTATATTTTATTTTGGTTCGAGCAGAGTCATATTTTCTTCGACTTATGAGTTTTGAGTGTCATATTTGTATCTTCTACCTCTTTTTTTATAATAATCTGTTTTCCTTTATCTCTGTACAATTTCATGCAAGTTGTCGTTCAATGAATCGTATGTCGTACATATATTATACTTCCACCTTTCAGAATCATTACAGCATCAATGTCGTTGCTTTACATTTGTTCGGACGCAACATTATATTTAAGTAATTATATTACATTACTGCACACGAATATTTTAATGTAGCCCTTTGAAAATACTTTTTGGAAATATTTATCAGGCAGGTGAGACCGGTGCAAATTCTGGTTATGACCAAAAAAAGTGAATGTCCTATACTAATTTGGGCTGTAAAAACTCAATGTCCTATGACTTGCATGCAGAAAAAAGTATGTGTCCTATTAACTTCATCTGAATTAATCTGTCACTAAGTGATAGGATGTCCCTAATGATGGTTGTTTTTTCTGTAGTAATAAATGAAAACTGTTTTTGAATATTGTTGTTTAAGTATGTACATGATCAATAATACAATAAAAGACATTTAAGATTGTACTTAGATGAAATTTTTAAAATCTGGAATTTAAAATTGATACCATGAATCAGAACAGCATAAGTTTATAAGGAACAGATAAGCTAGAAATATTGATAGGATATGGAACTCTATTTCGAGATATTTGATGTTTAAAAAATGGGGAGAAAAGCTTTCTTGGACTTTTACCTTATATTTAGCATTGGAATTATTTGGGCTTCAAATCGTAAGAAAGGGAACTCTAGAATCTCCTTTATTTGTCAAATGACTTTTATGACTTATTGACGTCTTCTATGATAAGAAAAGTGGGTGATATGGGGCAAAATATTTTACCCTTTATCATAGGAAAAATTCCAAAACCTGACTTAAGTACATCCTTAAATAGTGTAATAGTTTCTAAAACTAGCTGGCACTGAAATTCTACGCCCTCTTGTTGTGGTTTGAATTATTTCCAACATTTTTTAATGTGTTGAGAGGCTTCCTGTGACATGGACCATCATTTCTGAACCTTGATTGATTGATCACATAATGTGATTTTTTTCTAGCCGAATCGAAATGAAATGAAGAAATAGGGGTTCTCTTGAAGCACTTTACCTTTCTTTCGATGACCTAAAAAACAAAAAAACTCTGAAATTTAATAAGTTATCGCATAAGCCCATAATTGTGCTGGTTTTATTTGTCTTTAAAGTCATTGAAAGAAAGTTTAGGTGATTCCATATAACTAAGTATTTTATCTATGAACAATTTCTTTTTTCCATTAATATATATACAAATAATCTTCTACTCAGAAACTGCTGAATAGATCAAAAACAAATTTAGTCTTTACCATCTTTGGTGTGCAATGCATTTGTAATGGGCAGATTCTCAGATACAGCTTTAGAAATTTCTAAAGATGTCAATGTAAAAATTACCATCACTGGTCATCTGTTGTCCAACTGTTTATCTGTCAAGTTTTATCTATAAATAATATTATCAGAAACTACTATATGGATTGAAATCATCATCCTTTTGTTTTTTTTTCGGTGATATTTTTCATCATAGTCAAAAACATATCTGCCTTTGCTTTAAAAAGACCATAATTTCTTTCTTGAAAAATAGAATAGATAAATTAACATTGTATATTTGAAATATAAACATGCTCTGTTATTAAGACAAGATCTGCTGGTAATATAATGAAAGCATTCAGCATATGATAATATGCTTACTAGTCTAAGAGTTATTGCCCCTTTATGTCCAATTTTGCATTAATTCTTTTAAAGGGTATTTTGAAAATTGTATATTAAAGGTAGATGATCGATGTAAATTACAAATATACAGTATTTTCTTCAAGATAAGATATCTACAATCACGACAACCATAAAAAATATCAGGGAAATTAGATAACAGGTCAATGAGTTATAATTATTGCCTCTGAATTGTCAAAATCTATAAAGATACTAAGATAATCATGCAATTTTTAAAAAAGAGTTCAAATTCACAGGGATAAGATCCAGTTCTATCAATGTCTATTTGACTACGTAAACTGAGTTGATCCCTTTCCCAATATTTTTTAGAATACTAGGAAGACAAACAATGTACGTGTGGATTGGTACATTTTTTAAATCAGTTAACTTTAATAAATATAGATGAACTATCAAGGCAATTGTAATGGCTTAACTAAAAAGTAAAATTACAGAAATACCGAACTCCAAGGGAAATTCAAAACTGAAAGTCCTTTATAAAATGGCAAAATCAAAAGCTCAAAGATATCTAACGAATGGAAAACAACTGTCATATTCTTGACTTGGTACAGGCAAGTGTTTCACTTTAGCAATTCAGGTTCCTTTGAGCCTCTAGTTGAAAATATCTAGTCAGTAAACATGAATTATATACATTTTTAGAATATGATTGTTCATAATATATGACATGAATGAAGTATAATCTATGTTTTTACACTTTTTGTATTGAAAATATCTAGTCAGTAAACATGAATTATATACATTTTAAGAATATGATTGTTGATGATATATGACATGAATGAAGTATAATTAATGTTTTTACAATTTTTGTTTATTTATATATTTTTTTTTTTAAAGTTTTATTCCATTTATCATGTTTATGGATATATATTTTTACAATTTATTTTTTGTTTTCAAATCTTGATTTACATATTGTTACAGTTATTTAGTTTAAAAGGTTTGTTGAATAATAATACAATTCCATATAAAAATCATACATGTATGATAAAAAAAAGTTTCAAATACAAATTTTGATGCTAATGTATTTATTTTAGTATTTCTATTGTAGATGTGATGTTAAACTTGCAAAAATACAAATTGAAGGAAACATGTATTAGCTCCCTTTAAAGAAACATACTCGTTTACACATGTTAAATTTGATGAATAGAAGAGTTTGAGTTTTGTAATTTTTGTCATAAATATTTGATTTCATTTGTTAATTATGAAGCTATATACATGTAAAAACATGCATGAACGGTTCTTACATTTATGAAATATTAAAGTGGAAAGTTTAAAAGGGTATGAATAATTACATTTGATAAAATATATCTATATGTTGTTCAACTTTACCTATTTACCTTGAGTAAGATTTCTTCATTTATTTTGTTAATTTGATGATTATTACTTGCTTTTTAATGTCCATGTTTATTTAGTCTGCAAATTTTTAAAAATGAGTTAATTCATATGAATATGAAAATATCATGTATATATTTCAATGATAATATATTAAAGATGATGATTTAAGCCAAAAATAAAGAGCCGATATGTCATACTTGAACATTAATAAAAAATAAAATTTGCCAATCAAACAATTACTATAGTAAATATCATTTAAGTGTGTTTCCAATTATAAAGCACATGTATACCGAGAGAAAAAAAGTTTAGCAACATATATTTTTAATTTGATATATTTTAACAAACAAACTATTCTTTTAAATATAACAAATGAATATAAGTTTACATTGTTTTTTGTTAAAATATAAACTTTAAATATTTATGACAAAATCCGGGTGTTGAAATAAATAGTTATCAAGCGACAAAAGCTATGAAATTAGAAATCGAGGTCGAACCCTCTGTTGGCAAACTGCTAGTCTTCGAGGGTATCACCAGTTAAGCAGCTATATATAATACTTTGGTACTTGCATGACAATACGGACATTATTTTACTTTAAATTTGCTGTTAAAAATTTCTTCAAAAGACATTTAAAATTAAGGAATCTGTCTCCCTCATGCATTGCTATGTTTCGTTGTCCGGCTTAATTATTTTGGCAATACACTTTTGGTCCTTTTTTCGACTTATCAATCTTTGTATTACGTTTTAGACTTTCAAATTGGCCTCCAGCATCACCGAAGAGACAAAAGCTGTCGAAATGTGCAGTAAAATTGTAATCGATGATGTCTTTACAAACATTTTAGTAAGTTGTTTCATTAAATGTATAGTTAACTTGTTCAATTACAGAGAATGACGTCATCAATATAATCAAATCTATGATGAGTACGAACTAATTGTTACCTGTAACCAGTTTTTCAATGCATATTTTCATCTGTTTTGCAAGTCTTTCTTTTTTCAATATTAACATTATGTGGTCTTTAATTGAATACGGTCACTTCTTTCAAAAGTAGAGCCATGATTATATTTTCTTTATTTTTGTGATAATCAAAGTAAATAAGCTGAATATTTACAAAACTGTTCAGTTGAAACGATATTCAAAAGCTTGTACTTTGTAGATCGAATAACATGATGTTTTTTTAAACAGAGAAACTACAGAAATGATAGATTCGGTATTTCAAAGTCGATAAATTTAACTATGACTGGTTAAATTATAGTACAAATTTGCCAAACCTCTCAGGTGACAATATCTCAAGCCTTCCAGTGTATAATATGGTACTAGCATTTCTGGTAATAGATCCAGGTGTCCGCCTCATGTTTTCCCATACACATTTATCATATTCACATTTTGTATGTCATATACGAAACGAAAGAAGACTATTAGGTTTCAGAAATAATACTCTTTACCAATTATTTCTCTTGTATATAACGATGTATTTAAATGCTTTTTATGAGTTCAAGTGCGTAAATATATCTGCGATATTTAGTATGTGTGATTATTGAATAAGAAATTATAGTTTAACATATATGTAGATTTAAATCCACAATCAATTTGGCATCTTTTAGATATATTTAAATATGGCGACTAATACAAAAATTAAACTACAACCGACCGGCCGTTGTCTCTGATTTTCTTGTAATAGTTATAGACAGAGGGTGTATAACTAACTTACACCCCATGCTAAACCCTATATTTCTTAACATTGATTACTAAATGAAAAGAATGGATATCTTATTTATTAACAATATCAAACCATGATTTATAAGAATTTATTTTACATGAAACCCCACTAGCAACCTTACTTTGGCTATCTTAGTTCAAACTTTGACAAGTGAGTAGGTTTTACAAATGTCAAAGTTGCTGTTTTGCATATTCCCGTTAAATCCTTGTGCTAATATGGATCAGCAGGTCAAGGTTGACCGTTTCGTGCATTCTTATTACAAAAAACAAATACATCATGCTCCTTGTATGCAGTTGTCAATATGGACGGGTATAAGACGGACGACATTTTGAGTCAAGCGTTGGATTTAGTAGACATTGTAGAAAAGACTAAAGATAAAGGCAATATTATAACTCAAAGTACTTACCTGTATCAGTTTAATGAAGGTAATCATAAATGTATTTTATATATTACGGTTTTATAACCCCCCTCTATTCTCAAGTATAAACAAACATTCATATTCGGACACACTGAGGATAGGGGTGTCTGGATTGGAAATCTGAGGATCGGACACGCTCAACATACAAAAATATTTAGGAACTCCCTTTTTTTGTGGGGCAATCCAGGGATGAAAGTCAGGGAATTAGAATCTCTGTTTATTTAAAGATCAATGCTTAAGAATAGAGACATATGACAGGGATCAATGGCGGATCTAGTGGGGGGGGGGTTCCGGGGTTGGAATCTCCCCTTTTTGTGACAATCAATGCATTTGAATGGGGAAACATGGTTGGAACCCCCCTTTTTAACCTGGGTTGGCACCCCCCCTCCTTTTTAAAGGTGGCTGAATCCAAAGTTTTATATTCAAGCAAAGGAGTATTTAAAGGATTTTTTTATTCAAAATAGATGCTTAATACTTTTTCGCTATTTGAATTTCAAATATCGAAACAATTTTTAAAAAAAACACATTTTAGGAAATTCAAATTGAATTTCTTAAAATGTGTTTTTTTTAATATCTTGAAACAACTTGTAGTGAACACTATTAGTTATTTCTTTTATTCATGCTTTTTAAAAAAAATAATCAATTTCTATGGTTAGGAATAACAATGGACTGTGTTTTCGGGATGTAGAAGCAGGGGTTTCCAGAAACCCCGCTCGTCACACCCTGTGGTCAAAATCCATTGTTCCTCGTTACAATAGATCTATTCAATTTACACATGTTTCAGTTATAGTTATACACCGAGGGATAGGTGTGTCTGAATAAGAAACCCCGACGGCCGGAGGCCGGAGAGCTTTCTTATCCAGACACGTCGTATCCCGAGTAGTATAACTAACTTACACCCAGTGCTAAACTCTATAATGGTTAACATTGATTGTTAAATGAAAAAGAATGGATAGCATATTTATTGACAAAATCGAACCATGAATTATAAGAAAAATATTTTTTTTACATGAAACCCCACTAGTAACCTTTCTTTGGCTATGTTCTTTCAAACTTTGACAAGTGAGTAGATTTTACAAATGTCAAAGTTGTTGTTTTACATATTCCCGTTAAATCCTGGTGCTAATATGGATCAGAAGGTCAAGGTCCGTGCATTATTATCACCAAAAAATACATCATGCTCCTTGTATGCAGTTGTCAATATAGAGGGGTATAAGACGGACGACATTTTGAGTCAAGCGTTGGATTTAATAGAAGAGACTAGAGATAAAGGCAATATTATAACCCAAAGTACTTACCTGTATCAGTTTAATGAAGGTAATCATAAATGTTTTTTTTTTATGTTACGGGTTTTTTGTAAAGCCCCCCCCCCCCCCTTCTCGAGAATAAACAAACATTCACATTCGGACACACTGAGGGATAGGTGTGTCTGGATTAGAAACCCGACGACCGGGATTCAGCTGGGTTGGGGGTCCGGGAGCTAGAATCCCTTTTTTTTTAGGATCAATGCTTTAGAATAGAGACATATGACTAAGATAAAAAAATTTACCTTCAAGCAAGAAAGTATTTAGGGAGAAACCATTCAAAGAGGTTTGGATGAGGTATGGTTTTTTGTCGGAGTCAGAATTTTTTTTCTCGCAAATCGCGAACAATATTATTTAGATTTTCAACGCTATCAATCAAATTATTTTTCCCTTGAAGGATTTTATCAAAATAGATGCTTAATATTTTTTTCGCTATTGAAATTTCCTAAAATGTTTTTTTAATATCTTGAAACAACTTGCAGTGAACACTATTAGTAATTTCTTATGTTCATGCTATTTAGAAAATAATCAATTTCTATTGTAATGAATAACAATGGACTTTGTTTTCGGGATGTAGAAGCAGGGGTTTCCAGAAACCCCGCTCGTCACACCCTGTGGTCAAAATCCATTGTTATTCGTAACAATAGATCTATTCAATTTACACTTGTTTCAGAATTAGCACATACTTACAACTTCTCGTCCAATCAAATTGCTTATATTTGCCTTCTAATTTTCATAGTACATACTTTTCCTGTGTACTAAGTAACTACGCATGAATGACCACAAGGGTAAGATTTCATTGTATCGTAATCAAGATATTTAAAACAAAAAATGCCACTGGCTATTTTGAAATAAAATGATGTGTTCCAAATTAAATTAAATAGTTTGTAATTAGTTTTCACGTTGATTTTTAAATATCCTGCTATTAAAATCTTTGGTTCTAAAAATTGTTTTTGACAATTGCAAATTTTATCATTTAAATAAAGGGTAATACATATGGTTCTTTATACCTTGATTAGAGTACAACGATATCTTAAAATTATGATAATGTATCATCCATGAAATTACTTTGTACACAGAAAAGTGTGTACTATGAAACCTTGTGCAGGAAAAATAAAGCAACTTGGTGATAATTTTTTAAACTTTTTTAAGGAAGGTGATCTATTTCCTCATGAATTGATTGATTTATTGATTATTGGTTGCTTAATGTCCAGTGGCAAATATTTAATGCATATTCAGGACGATGTCATGAATTGAAAAACTGTGATTATGTCTGAAGATAATGTGCCACCTATATATATATATAAAATTATTCTGATAAATCTTTTAGTTCTTACTTTGAAATAATAAAAAAAAAAAACATAAAACACAAAACCTATAATCTCTGATCTATTGGTAGTTGCTTTTTAATGCATATCTGCTAGACTATATCTATGGGGACAAACTATTTCTATGTTTCAAATTTATTATAGCTTTAGTTTTACTGTGATATTAAAAAATGTTTTCAAAACATGTAAAGCTTCCACTGCAATTTAATTATTGCCTGCTTTTGGTCAATTTATTTTGTCATCTTCCCATGTAAGAAGATCATGTATAGTACAACACCGCTTTATATCAGTATACATACTTACACCAGCAGCTACCATCTTTTCATTCTGGAGTGAAGGGCCTTTTGAAATCACATATTTTACAATAATACTAGTTAGTAGATTTACAAAACTTCGTTAATGAGCTCCTTTTTACAAACACCTGTGATACAAGTAGTCAGACCAATTAAAAGATTACTCGAGTTGTAAATATGTGCTAAATTGGATAGTCTATGAAAAGGTATATACTATGAAATTAAGAGCTCGGGGCAAGCCCCTCGCTCTAAATTTCATAGTATATACCTTTCCATAGACTAACCTAGACATAGAAACTATGAAGTATAACAATAGAACTGGGGTGTAATTACCTATATACCTTTATATAATGCATCAAATTTGAATATTGAAAAACAGCATTTCATTATTACTGATGAGCAGTGGTCAAAGAAAATCAACAGATACATTCTTACCTGTTGATTTTCTTTGACCACTGCTCATTAGAAATTAGCTTTAGCGTTGTAGCGATTGTGGTTGGGCGTATAATGCAATATTACCTGAATATCTGACTCAAGTTCTCCTAGAATAAGCTTATAATAACACAACTCTGCAGTCTTTGAGAAAGCGAACTGTCTTACTTGAAGCTTGGAAATAGAAGTGAGGCTCTGCCTGGTTCCTGTCTAGTTCCTTGTTTTTGGTCTGTTCCTTCTATCCGTTTTCCCATCATATAGAGAGCGAGGTTAGGCTTGTCTGGTTCCCGGTTTCAGATATCATATTCCTCCTATATTGAAGAACCGCTAAAGCGGTGTATCAATCATCCAACGGCACCACACTCCTCCCCGTTTTCTAGAGGAAAAACCCAAATGATCTTGGTTTGTTCGCCATGAGCAAATGTGTGGACAATTAAAAGTAGTAACATTTATACAAATATCTTAAACCAATTACAAACCAGTTAGTCCGGTTAAATGTAAAAGGCGGAAGACCAAAAGTGTACATCAATGGAACACTATTTAATTAAATATATAGTATATACAAATATCTTAAACCAATTACAAACCAGTTAATCCGGTAAGATGTAAAAGGCTGAAGATCAAGCGTGTGCATCAATGAGACACTATTTAATCAAATATATCTATTATTTTAAAACATTACAAATTTTGTTTAAAACTGCCAATCACTATGAAATTGTGAAAAGAAAATTTAAAAATTGCTGCCAAACATTACTTCCAACCCCTCCCCCTTAACAACCATAAATCATTTGAGAATTTTTTGTAGTAGTGGCCAAAACTTCTTCAACAGGTATCAGTAATAATTTTGAAATTTCATGAGCTACAAAGATGACAGTGTATGGATTGGCAAGTTGTTCTTTATAGCGGATATATGGAGCATCAGATTCTAAAACTATCCTGTTGATTCCTTTGTTGCAGATGAACTGTTTGATGGAGGGATATTTGTTGGTAAAGATGAAAGGTGTAACGCCAAATACAATGTTTGAAAAATGTGAGGATGCTGATTCAAAAATTTGTTCTGTCCCTGTGAAGCAATGCCAATGAATTTTATGATTCCTAGGTAAGTTATTGACCATGGAGGTTAAAGTTGAAAGGTTAAGGTTGTTATCTCCTCTGCTGTGGACAACGACTGGAAGGTTTTTCTGCACTGCCAAATTAAGCAGTTTTTCAAAATATGTTATCTGCTTCTGAAAGTTTTGAGAATTTGGTCTATCGGTATATCCAATCCACATTCTCCTACCGATACAGTTTTTGAAGATGCCAAAATAGAAGTTAAATTTTTGAAGAACCGGTCTAAAGTTGATGTAGAGTTTGAGTTGACAATTCGAGGGTGCATTCCAAAAGAGTCTTATAATTCTATGATCTTTCCTGATTTCTGATCTTTCTGCTGATGATGGGAATTTTGCAGGGTTACAGTAATTGGCAATTAAAAATGACAATTTGGTCTTAAAGAGGTGAGATGTACCCATATCATCCAACTCATGGATACCAGTTAATCCGGTTTTTACCATGAGTTGGTCAAGATGAAAATGGACATCGACAGTCATCAATGGTCCTGTTGGTTTGGTTGAGAGACATCCATTAAATAATCCAAAACTATCTTTTTGTTCTTCAAAAGTTTGTATTATGTTTTGTTGTTCTGCAGTTAATTTACTGATGACTATTTTCAGAATTTTCCAATGAAGTAAAGAATGTATATATATGCTTGGCCAAAGTTGTCGAATATGTTAAAGTTGAATTTAGATAGGTTATTAATTTGACAGAAAATATCGGCAAGAAAAAGTCTGTTCTAAATGTTAAATTTTTGGATTCTCCGTACATTTTATTGCCAGGAATATTCAAACAGCTAACAAAATGTATTAGTCCATCTGGATATGTCACTTCCAATATTCTGGCTAATTCCCTAAGCAGACCATTAATAAGCTACACCCACATCTGGAATCTGTCTGGGCCAAACTTTGCGTCACTTTCAACCTCTGGATGAACGTTGTTTATGTGATGTATCAGCATTGTAACTTGGGCAAACTGTTGCTTACAATGGAAACAAGCGGATTCAGGAGCCACATACCATGGCAGATAGAATTTTGCTGCATGCCTAAACGGATGCCTCATAGGCAGCTGACAAATAAAACAAAGTTTACATTTTGGAGGACACGGTACCGCTACCTCAGGTGTTGTGAGAGGTATACAGAGATCTTCATCAGCCTCCTTCACTACCTGATGGTATTGTTCCTCATCTGTTGGCTTACCTCTTGCCACTATTGGTATCCCCATATCTTCGTCCGCCGCTTTCAGTATTTCAAGATACTTCCTCTGGTCCATCTCTAATTCCTGCTTCTTTGTTATTACCATAGGAACACAAAGGTCCTCATCAGCCTCTCTCATTACTTGATGGTATCTTTCGTCTTCTTTCTCCTGCCTCCTTCTTTCTTTTTCCCTAATCACTACCCTTACATCCTCCTGTTCTGTCTCCTGATGAGTATCTTCCTGCTCTATCCATACATCTTCCTGCTCTGTCTCCAGATGAACATCTTCTTTTCCCTCATCCACATCCTCATCATAGTCAAGGTCTTCATAATTCTGCCTATATACCTCTTCCATCTCTTTATCATTATTCCAACTTTTTGCCATGCTGGAAATACACAATTATCCTCATGCTATTTTTAAAAACTTATATATACAATATTTTACGATGTGTTTTTTAATTTTTTTTTATCATTATTTTGTTTTGTTTAAAAGCCAGTTAATCCAGCAATGATTAAAACATTTCGAACAAATCATAATCGTCCAGGTATTTTGGACGATTTCTGATTCTACCACCATAGTTGTCAATTGCGTACAAAAATGTATCATCTAAATTATCAGTACTATTATTACTTAAAATCAAATTTACACCATCTAGATTAGTTACAATATGTCTATCATCTGAGTCGACATCAGATGAATATCTGTTTTCCAATCCTGTACCATACTGGTCTACACCAGTTTCCTTAACTTCTTCAGTATTATCAAGAAAAGATTCCAAATCTTGGAGTTGTTGAAAAGACTCTAAGCCAGTTGATCCGGTATGGTCTTGTTTATAATATCCTCTGTCTCTTGAACAAAACGAACTGGTTCCCTGTCATTATCTTCTTCAAATAACTGTGACAAATCATGAATATTTTCTTCTTCAGTCTGGCCAATTCCCAGGCTATAATCTACCTCACCTTGAAGAAGACGGTGTCTCATATACTTCAACCACTGTGGAAAGTTTCTATCTGAGCAAGCTAGGTTTTAACTGATCGTGATGGATTGTTAGTTCTCTTTTCCTTGTTCTCATTTTATACAGAACTGATGACAGTACTTCTACAATTAGGTATGGTCCTTGCCAGGGTGCCCGCAATTTTTTACTTTCTCCTATTTTTGTAGCGGAATCTATTCTGTATACAATGTCACCTTTATTATATATCCTGTGATTAAGTTTTACATCATAATCTCTTTTCTGTCTGAATTGAGCTGCCTTAAGGTTATCTCTAGCAGTTTTGTGAGCTTTTTCTAATGCAATTTTTAGATCCTTGATATACCGATGGGGTTGGTTTATTTCCATGTTACTCTCTGCTGTTCCCAAGAGTAGATCTACTGGTTGCATTACCTCCCTTCCCAACATCATCATATTAGGGGTGAAGCCAGTTTGTCTATTTTTTGTAGATCTTATTGCGCCAGCCAATTGTTGAAGGTGAACATCCCAGTCTTTCTGCTTACCCTCTAAATAAAATCTTACTGCCTGTAAAATCACACTGTTATATCGTTCAACCTGTCCATTGGACCTTGGTCTATAAGGAGTTGTTCGAGTTTTTGCGATTTCTAGTAAGCGACATAATTCATGGAATAGATTGCTATCAAAGTTTCTGCCTTGGTCAGTGTGTACTTGCAAAGCACAACCAAATTTAGAAAAGAAATCATTCACTGCTGCCTTTGCTATTGTTTCTGCATTTTGATTAGGCAAAGCGAAAAATTCAATCCACTTAGTAAACTGGTCTATGATGGCTAGCACATATTTATTATTAGAATTACTTTCCACAAGTGGCCCAAGTATATCCATGTGTACCCTTTCCATGGGAGCTCCTGCATGATACTGACCTAGTGCCCCTTTTGCTGTTCTGTTTGATTTTTTATTGATATTGCATATTGAACATGTTTGGACATACAAAATTGCATCCACTCTCATCTGGTACCAAATAAATCTTTGTTGTAGTTTCTGTATGGTTTTAGCTTGACCAAAGTGTCCTGCTGTTTTGCAATCATGACAATATTTCATAGCCTCTTCTTTCAAGGATTTAGGAAGTAACAATAGTGTTCTTGGCTCAGCTGGATCCAACCACTTGTAGAATAGGCATCCCTTTACAAATTTCAGTTGTGTCATACAATTCCACCAATGCTTAGTTGCTGGGCTTTCAAGTTGTAACTCATGCTCTGACGGTGGCTCACCAGTATGTAACCAATTTATAAGTGTTTTCAAATCAGGGTCATCTTCTTGTTCTTTTTTTTTCTTGATGTCTTCCAAGGACCAACCTTTCATCCAATTAATTTCTTATATAGAGATATCATCCTGAAGCTGGTGTTGTATACTCCGAACTGTCAGAGGCACTACATCATCCACATCATTCTCAAATTTTCCCAAGGTTCTTTGAGCTCTACTGCAATATGCACAACCTTTACAGGGTAAAGATGAGAGATCAGCTCCTGCATAGTAGCAATTACAAGGTTCTAAATCATCCGGGATTCTGGAAAGACCATCTGCATTTTGGTGTTTTTTGCCAGAACGATGTTGGATAACCATATCATATTGTGAAAGCTCTTCAAGCCATCTTGCTAACTGGCCTTCAATATTCTTAAAACGTAGGAGCCAAATAAGACTATGATGATCTGTTCTCACTGTAAATTGACGACCAAGGAGATAATTTCTGAACTGTCGAGTAAAGGTCACTACTGCTAATAGCTCTTTCCTGGTAGTGCAATAACGCTTCTGTGTAGGTGTCAGCACCTTACTGGAGTAACAAACTACAAATTCTTTACCGTCATGGACCTGGATCAATTCAGCCCCTAATGCTGTATCTGAAGCGTCCGTGTCTAATATGAAAGGTTCATCTGGGTATGGATAGGATAACGTCGCTGCATTAACCAGTGCTGTCTTAATGGTTTCAACAGTTTCTTGGTGATCCAAATTTAACTGCCTTCTTAGTAAGATGATATAATGGAGCAGCTATTGATGCAAAGATTTTTATATGGTATCTGTGATAGTTAACAAAACCAAGTAACGATTCTACATCTCTCTTCTTTGTTGGAACTGGCCAATTTAATATTGTATTCATGCTTTCTGGATTGACTGCAACCCCCTCTCTATTTACTAATTTTCCAAGGAAAAGTACTTCTTTCTGGAAGAGTGAACACTTCTTTGGTTTTAGCTTTAGATTATTATCCTCAAAACGCTGTAAGACCTTCTCTAAATTATGTAGATGACTCTGAAAACCTGACCCTATGACTATAATGTCGTCAAGGTATGCTAAGCATTCTTTCCACGTCAGTCCTGAAAGAATTAGCTGAATAACTCTCTGAAAGAATGCTGGACTATTACACAAGCCAAAACTAAGCAGAATGTGTTCAAAAAGACCATATTTCGTCACAAATGCCGTTTTATGTCTGTCGTCTTCATGGATCTAAAATTGATAGTAACCTGAGGACATGTCGAGACAGGACATGAATTCTGTTCCTCTCAGGGTATCAATACAGGACTCAATTCTAGGCAAAGGAAAGCAATCTTTACGAGTCTTAAAATTCAATTTCCTGTAATCAATACAGTATCTTATCTTCCCATCACGCTTGCGTACTAAAACAGGAGCAGCACACCATTCTGAACTTGAAGGTCGGATAACCTTTCTCTTTAGTAATTCACTAAGATGTTTTTCTTCCTCAGCTTCAAAACCTAACGGTGTTCTCCTCATTCTCTCCTTTGTAGGTGTAGATGTTCCTGTATCTATTCTATGCTTGATTTTAGTAAAATGGCCTATGTCCAAATCATTGACTGAAAATGTGTCTTTATATTTTATCAACAGTTGAGCTAACTGAATGCATTCTTTTTCATTTAGATTCTCTTTTGACCTTTCAAATAAATCTTTCAAATTTTTTGGCATATTTTGACATTTCTCTTCTGTTTTCTCAGAGTGGTTCCCGTCTTTACTTATTTGTCGAGCTGTGATTGAATTCTGTTCCGGGTTGTGATTTTCTAAAACTTCATCAATCTCCACAGCTGTTCCAAGACTAGTACCTTTTCTTAATGAAATATTCTTGTCTGTCAAGTTTCTGATTGTAATTGGTACTGTTTTGTCAGGTGCCGTTACAATATAAGGCATTATTATTCCGTTTAATTTCTGATTGGGTTGAATGCATATATCACTATTAACCGTTCCCTCTAACATTGCAGATAATTCAATAGCAGTCATAGATGGAATAATCACATTTTGATTTAAACTAACTTTGCAAACTTTCATTTCTTTGTTGTTGGACTTCACTGCTGATGCATGTAAGATCTGATTGTTAATTTTCACTGTGTAATTTGCCAAGTCAATCACAGCTTTTAGATGTTGTAAAATATCTAAACCTAATAAGACAGAATCTGTACTATCTGCAACATAATTTGCCATTTTGTCTCAGTTTTGCCCATCCTAATAGACACTCTATTAGCATAGCTTGCCTTTATTTTGTTCTCAGCTCCAGCTCCTTTTAATGTAACAGACGACTTAAGTTCTAATGGTGGCTGTAATTTCTTCATAAATTTTTCACTGATAATTGTGACCTGTGCAGCTGTATCCAACATAGCATCCATATCAACACCATTTATTTTCACATTCAATATTAAGCTTGCTGCTACCGTTTGCCCATAGGAGTCGTTGACTGAAACTTCGGAAATATTTAAACCTTCAGAGTTTTGTTTGCATGCGCCAGTTAATCCGGCTTTGCATGCATTAGGTTTTTCATGCTGACTTGTAAACGTTGAAGACTTTTCTTGACTAGGTATTCCTATTGTGTCCACAGGTTTATTTTCCACCAAATTGGCAATATTTGATCCTTTATTTTTTTCACAACTTCCATTTCTGTAAGTGCCAGTTAGTCCGGCATAATTTACAGAATTTTCATGTGGAGATGGAGGTGGTTGGCCTGTGTTAGCTGGATGGATCGAAGACTGGCCTACTTCTTCGATCCTTGTTCGTTTAAATGAACATTTGGTCTGGAATTAATAGGTGATGGTGACCTATTCCTTCTCATTGGAGATGAACTATTACTCTTATTTTCACACTGATTACTGCAGTGTCCCTCTTGATTACAAGTGTAGCAAGTGACTGTTCGTGCTGGTCTTCTGTTTGGTGATGGTGATCTAGGTCTCCTATTATCATTGCTTCTGGATTCCAGTATCTTCAATATTTTTCCTACATTGTTGTTAATTCCCGTTATATCCTGTTCAGTTTTTAGGACACGCTTTTCAATAGTTTCCTGCCAAAGTACATGGTTTGGTTTTTTTATTTACAACTCTTACTGCTATCTCTGACTCACCATCTGAGTCATCCTGGTCATATTTTTCGAACTGTACTCTCCTTACATCACTCTTCTTGTAACTAAGTAGAACTCTCTGATTATGTATTGAACTCTTAACAAACTGAAGAGCCTGGTCCATTCTGGTAGGATTTTTCTCCATGGCTAGTAATGCTGCTTTTTTATCAGTACAACCTTTCAAGAATGCGTCGACAGAAATTGTCTCAACAACATGTTCAGGTGTGTCTATATACTTAGTAGCCATCTGTTGTCATCTCTTGCACTCGTTCAGCAAACTCATCAATCATTTCATCACCATTCTGTCTAACATCTTGTAACTGTCGGCGTATTGTGTATGGAAGATCCTTGTTACCAAACCTCTGGTTAAGTTTATCTGACAGTAATTTAAAATCAGTTTGTATTGATGGTGGTCTGGTACTAAAAAATTTAAGAGCTTTGTCTCTTAAACACTCAATAAGTTTATCCAACTTTTGCTGTGTATCCCAGTTGTACTTGTTGGCAATGTGTATGAACTGTAAATAATAAGGTTTCCACTCGCTCTTACCGTCAAATGTTGCTAGTTTTGGCGTTATTGGACCTTCATTTCTGTATCTGGAACTAGTACGTTCATCTAGTGTAGTTTTAGGTGTACTCTTTACTGTTGACACGCTTGATTGATTTTCTTCCATCTTAACCGCTGATTTATTCTCATCGATCCTTGATATGATTTTGGATTTATAGACGTTATCTGGTGCAAGATTTCCTGTTGTTTCCACCAACTTTGAAAGTGTTTTTGTTTTATATTCATCTTCTAATTTCTGGACCTTGGTGGCATATTGTTGATCTTTCAATTCAAGATCCTTCTGTTGACTTTTGATTTTTTTTCTCTGCCGCTATCAATAAGTCTAGCTTGTTCCTCAACTTTATTCATCAGCATTTCCCTCTCTGACTTCAACTGATAAAATGACTCTTCAAGTTTTTGATTTTTTTGGACCATTTTCTTTTTCATTTTATGTTGCATGTCTATTAGATGTTGTTCAAATTATTTTCTTTCACTTTCCAGTGTCGATTCAAGTTTATCACCTCGCTGGCGTTCTTCCATTTTAACATAATGTAGCTCTTGTTCCAATTTGTTTTTAGATTTCTGCATGGAGTCCAACACTTCTTCTAATTCTTCAGTCTTGGCTGTAAGCTGTGCACTGCATTGACTCTGTATATCTGATAACTGTTTATTTATATCATTGATTTCTTTTCTTGATCAGCGATCATTAACTTAGTCTTATAATCTTCAATAACTTTTTCTTGTTGCTGAAGTTGATCTTGTTGTTTTGTAACTAGTTCTTTGTACTCTGCAGTCACTTGTTGATTCTCTGGCTGGACATTTTTTTCTTTTTCAGTATCTTTAGTATCAAGTTGTTATTCGAATACGACCCTTCACATAAAAATAAATGGGTCCCAGATATTACTTGGTATTCCCTCTATGGCTTTAAGTGTCTCTGCTGTTAAGGTTCCTAATTTAGTCCTTTCAGTCACGATTAATTGAGCTTTTTTTTGTCCAATATCTTTTAAAGTCATCAATTCCTCAATATCCGCCGTATTAATATTTACCGTTTGTTTCATCGCCATATTGAGATATGAACAGATAAATAGTTCCACAATAAAAATTAACAAGTGTACAATAAATAGTACAATCAAACCTCTATATCAAAAATTATAGTTTACCTCTTGAAATATAAATATCCAAAAGAAAAAATTACCAAATATCAAAAATCTAATAAAAATTATTTAGTATTACCAATAAGAATTGTTCAAATTTTCTTGAATTTATTTAACTTATCTTTTTATTCTAATTTCTCCTTATACTTGAAATTAATGAACAATTTTAGAATGAATGTATCAAAACCAGTTAATCCGGAATAAGACACACACAAAAAACAAAAAACAAAAAATAAAAAAATAATAAATAAGAACTAAACAGACAATTCAAGATTAATTGCATCAAAACCAGTTAATCCGGTATTAACACATACAAAAAATAAAAATGTATGTATATGTATAATTATTTTGTCAAAAGTAACAAACTTTTAAATGTAATACCAGTACGCGTACAACAATATGCAATTTGTATATGAAAATTCTTTATTGAAATATATATGTAGAAAAATCAATATGTAAAAATGTTATAACTATAGCAAAATCACAAACTATCAACGCCTATGGTGGTAGAATTACGAAATTTTCAAAGGATCAAAGTTTGACGTAAAATTTACCAATCATAGATTTTATTGTATCAATACATTTATCCAGCTTATCCGGAATATGTATAACAAATGAAAATGACGGTTTGTGTGTGTGTGTTTGTTTTGTTTTTGTCCTTTTTTTTTATTAAATTGTTTAATAGTCAATACCAGTTGTCCGGTTTATTGACTCGAATCGTACCAAATTTCAGTAACTTGAAATATATTCATGTATGAATTATTGAAAAGTCAATACCAGTTGTCCGGTTTATTGACCAATATTCAATAATGAAAAAAAAATTCATACATGTAACAGTTCAAGCTTGTGTGCGGTTTTATTTTATTTAGTTTATATAAATTTCTGTTTACTATCACACAAATACTGTTAAAATGTATTTATTTCAACTGCACAACTTCTTAAAGTTAATATTCTAACTCATAAGAAACATATTTGATTTATATATACTGTGCAATTTGTAAACAACACAGTTGTCTCCCTTCACTGTTTCAAATATATATTGAAAAAGTGCAACAATCTTCACTTCACTGTTTATATAACTACAGTGGAACAAAACAATAATAGTTTTATGTGTATTTGGACATAAATATGTATTGTATACGAATTATAAATCGCGAGAAACTCAAAATTCAAATCCGATAAATTTGACAATTTCCCCGCGAAAACTCGCACGAAATTCTAATGACAATTTCAGGTATTTTTTGCGGTTTCAGATGTTTTTACATCTGACACCAATGTAGCGATTGTGGTTGGGCGTGTAATGCAATATTACCTGAATATCTGACTCAAGTTCTCCTAGAATAAACTTATAATAACACAACTCTGCAGTCTTTGAGAAAGCGAACTGTCTTGCTTGAAGCTTGGAAATAGAAGTGAGGCTCTGCCAGGTTCCTGTCTGGTTCCTTGTTTTTGGTCTGTTCCTTCTATCCGTTTTCCCATCATATAGAGAGCGAGGTTAGGCTTGTCTGGTTCCCGGTTTCAGATATCATATTCCTCCTATATTGGAGAACCGCTATAGCGGTGTATCAATCATCCAACGGCACCACAGCGTTAATGCTTTGCGCGAAAAGGGGAAAACTGTATTTTAGAATTTTAGAATTTACAATGTAACATTGTATATAGGGAAGCTCCACACTTATGTAAAATTTAATAATAATTATGGTTTCGAAAAATATCTAAATATCATGTCCAATTTTGAACTTAGGAGATCATTAACAAAATTTAGGGTGTCATCTCACCATTTGCAGATTGAAATAGGACGATACCAGGGTACTCCTCCACACCTTAGACTATGTCAGCAGTGTAACTCTGGTAATATTGAAGATGAAGTTCATTTTCTCTTTTATTGCACAAAATATAACGAAGACAGACACCATTTATATCACATTATTTCGGAATCATGTCACAATTTCATTAACTTGAATTCCAAAGAGAAATTGCTATGACTGTTGTCTTGTGAGAGCTTAACTGTATTAAAAGAGTTGTGTATATTCCTGGTTAAACACTGCAAATAGGAGATTTATATGACATGTTTGTTTCGCATAAATAGCAATTGCTGTTATTTAAAAAAAAAAAAAAAATAATAATTACTTGTTAATTGACCGGATTCAGTTTCTCTATTTATTTTGTTCATCTGCTTCTGACACGGGGAGGATTGCTGTTATTGCCTATCGTAATCAACAGTATATCCTAGAGCACCGTCCCTTGGTGTCTCCTGCAGATGAACAAATTTCCATCTTTATAGATAATAATTTAAGGTTGTTCAAACTTTATTATTAATACTTTTTTTTTTATTTTTACACTGCTGGACATAAGGAAGGAAGGGGAAAAAAATACTCAAGAGTACTTTTAATGTATTTTTGTTATTAATGCTATTTTCATTGTCTATTATAATATCTGTCACGTTATATACTGTACAATGTCTCATGTCTGTTGCTTATACTATCATAATTGTTAATTGTAAATGCCCCCTGTGGGACCATGATTGGAACAATAAATATTTGATTTGATTTGATTTGATTTTATAGTAAACATGGTAGATGAACAAGTAGTACTAGTTGTTGGCGTGAGTTAAGGACATAACATTGAATGAAAAATATTAGAAAAACGTTCGATCATGATATGTTAGACACCAGAGGTCTATTAAGATATACTACGTGTAGTCTATACACATGTCTAAGTGAGAACAAATTTTCAATTGATTGATTGATTGATTGATTGGTGTTTACGCCACTTTCAAAACTAGTGTGCTTTTCTTGGCGGTCAGTTTTTATTAGTGGAGGAAGCCAGAGTGCACGGAGAAAACCACCGAACTTCGGTAGTCTATGCACATGTCCAAGTGAGAACCAATTTTAACATCTTTCCAGATATGTCGTATATTTTTTGAAGATGGGGTATCTTTTAGTCTTGTCTACATTTTTGTGAAATCTCAAAACATCTTTGGAATAGGGTGTATATAGATATGTTCCCGTGGTAGATCTTACCTGAAAATATTAAAGACTCCCAACTACAACAAGTCAAGAAAACCAAGAAATCTCAAACACCTTAGAATTCCAGTCATTACTGAGGTTTGTCTGAGACTGATAATTTTCATGATTTTGTCATAGATTTCCAAGTTTTAAATAAAGACGATCAAGACATCTCATACACCCAGGATTTCCAGTCATTACTGAGGTTTGTCCGAGACTGCATGGTAACTTTCATGATTTTGACTGAGATTTCCATGTCTTACACTCTTGTGTGTGTATGATTCTTTTTTTTTGTCCGTTTAGTATTAAAAATGAATTCAAATACTTGCGGGTTTCTTTTTTGTTGTCTATTTTACCGTTATTTTAGAGCTAAGTTCTTTACCTGTACTAATTTTTATTGTTTATTCGTGCATTTGTATATGAGCTTTTTGTTTTTCCGCTCGTGGAGATTGAAAGGAACATAAATAACTTGAGTCCAAAAGAAAATAAAATTAGTTAAACCCCGCCACAATTTCATGTCTTCAGTCACGAACCTCGTCAGTGGTTGTCATATTTTATTATTTTTGATATTTGTAGAATTTAGTGTTGGTGGTAGATGTCTAGCAGTTTCAATTTAATTTATTCACAATTTGTATAGACCAGGACCGATCGAATCAGAGCTTGTTATACTGTATACTATAAAACTGTCTATTGGTGAAGACAGTATGTTGACCTCTAGATGTCTTTTGGTTATTTTTGTCATTCGATTGCTATCTCGATGACATTTACCTCATACCCGATCATATCCTTCTATACATCAAAACGTTAGGAAAATTGATGCATGATTTAATGTGTACACAAGAATATGGCATTACATAGCAACAACGTACATTGAATTTGTAATAGTAAAAGGGGGCATAAGCTGGTCATTTCATATTCACTGATTTGACTCAAATTCTCATATTTGATTTATAACATTCTAAAACTACCGTTACCAACTAAGTAAGACATCACGTGACCGTTGATAAAGTCTAAAATAAACAATTAACAATGCATGGACTCGACAATATTTGTCAGGGTTTTGTGTGTATTTTAGGCTAGACGCCATCTAATTAACCATCGTGATGACCTCCGAAGACTGTCGACGGACATATAACCCAATATAAACATAAATATAAATAGATATCGAGCACGTGCAATTGAATTTTTCTATGTCTGTTTGATCTCATATTATAGGTTAAAAAATATGTTAATCATCGTTTCTATTCCTGTATAAGAATGATGTTTTTTGTGGATCGATTCAGTCAACGAAATAGTTCACCCTTGTTTCACTTTCAATGTTGCCATTCGTTTCTGTTTTATAGCTGAACACGCCAAGTACTTGCGTAACCCATCTCTAGCTAAGGGGTTAAAATAAAGGTCACATGAAGACGGATTTACATGAGGTTGAAATATTGTCTTGCAAGTCAATAATACATCAGCGATATTTTTTTAGCTAATTTTGACTGCTTCTTACGAAATATTATTTCAAAATTCCACTTTTAAAAATACTTGAAACAAAACAAAAAAACGTATTTCATATTTTGTCTAAATTGTAGCTAATGCTCCTTTGACAAAATTACTAAAAATAAGGTTAGAAATCGGAAAGGGCGTTACCTGGAAATATCACACATCTAAGGGTAAATTTCCTAGTTTAAGTTTAAACATATTTAATTGTCCGAAAACATTGACAATAGCATCAGACACAAGTTTTGCAACTTAGATCGTCTTCTCCATTACATACAAATAATATATAACTGAGTCAGCAAAATAAAATGCATGTAAATAACATCATATATAATATTAATATGGAGATATGAAATGAACAAGAATTAAACGAAATGGCTCATCGATTTCTAAAGTCGAGTTGACCGTAAATTTATTTATCAAAGACCAAGTAGGATGTTTTAATCTGGAAATAAATATTCACTCTAAAGGTAAGTTTTTATTTTTAAAGCATTTAATTGTTGTTGTCAACTAATAGGATATTATATAAAAAATCAAATTGATGATCAATGTCTTTGGATAAATTGCACAATTTCATTCGAGGTCAACAAAAAGTAAATACACTGTAAATGCTTATATAATTAGCATAATGTCTATATACTATGTAAAGCGATTGGTCTCTTTAATATAATTCTGAACTTTGGTGAAAATTAACGTGTTTAAGTCTATATTATACATGTTATTACAATACATCCGAATTTTCAAATCAGTAGGTAAATTTTCTTTTCTAGGTTAAAAAAATAAGGTATTCCTTTGAACTGTATAATTTTTACATGAAAGGAAATAATGTTGAGTATCTTCATATAAATATCCACATTGACACATTGCGATGGGTTTAATATTTGCATGATACAGATCCATGTTAAGCGCACTGCATTTATTTCTTAATCTTGCGAGCAAAACATTTAAATATCTATTGCCAAATGTGTAAAATGTAGGGGATGATTTGTTTTTATAATATTTGTGTTTAATTTTTAATTTAAACATATTCAAGAGATTGTATTTCTATTACTGATATATCGAGAGAATCCCATAGTTTAATACTAGATGGAATAAAGGATTTTTGATAAAGGGACAATCTGCTGGGAGTTTGGTAAATATTTTGACTACTTCGTAGATTGTAATTAATTGTTTGTTTCTGCAACGGTATGAGGTATTAAATCTAATAAGTATTCTGGAACATCCTCATTCATAATTTTGTAAAATAGAGTTTTTTTAACTTCCCGTCCAATCTTCAACTTTTCCCATCCCGTTTCTAAATGGGAAAAGTTAAAGATTAGACAGGAAGTTTTATACTTTAAATTTCCTATCTCTGGGTTAACCAGTGAAAGGAAAGTGTGTTTGTACTCTCATCGAGGAGCTTGAGTTTGTGCGCAATATTTTTTGTTTATTTATCAGTCAATTCTGTAATTGACCGTGTTATAAAAGATCCATTTATGCGAGTTGTTTCCCTTCAGACTGAGAGGGACATACATTTTCATTGACAACGAAGAGCTAGCGGAAAGAGAATTCAAACATATCTGTGCGTAATCTGTGTAATTTTTTTTCAAATCTTTTAAATGCGTTTATTTTATTTTATTTATTTTTTTGTTAAGCTTAATCTTTTGTTAGCATTCTTCGTTTAAAAAAAATGATGGTTTAACGCCTATATATCACTTTCAAAATTATCATGCTTTGCATGGGCAGCAGCAGGCCAGTTTGTTCTGTTGAGAACCAGTCCATAATTGGCAAAGGGGAACAACCTGTGCTAAAAGTATTTAACTGTTATTGTCAAATAGACTATCTAATCAAAAGCAACCATGAAAATGTGAAAGCCTCCATTTACTTTCAGGGTCCCTGTTCTTTAAGTTTAGGGATAGAATTAGTTAAGTATAGCTCTGTCTGGGTTGGGACTCCTATAGTTGAAAAAAAACCCGGCAAAGTGAAGAATATGGTAATGGATATTTTATCAGTCCGACCAGTATTAGCTAGGGTGGCAGTTAAACATGAAAAATGTACGACATTCTAAAATTGATCAGTGAAGAGGTGAACATGTTTGAAGGAAAATTTTGAGGTTAAATTTCACGGAAGATCAAATATGTTTTGAAATTCCTTTAGTTTTCTTAATAGGATATTAAATATGTAAATTTTAATGAAACATTTTTGAATTTATTCATAAAATTTCCTTTTCACACGATAAAAAGTCATGAAAAATGTGATTTAAAGAAAGCATAAAAAAAAAAAACAGATTTGAAAAAGGGGGTGGGCAAAGAAAAAAAAAACCATAAGCATTCCTCGGCTCTGTGTTAGCGATTGCATCTGTATGAATCGCCGGTTAAAGGGTGTTTACATGAAATCAAACATCTCATTGGTACAGGAGAAATTATGAACATGGAACACAAAAGGGAGAAACCAAACTCCATTCTTTTACATTTTTGTTTGCAGATGGCCGTATTCTATAGACAACATTCTAACATGACGTTCTTCAAACGGTTTGAGTACACACCCGTGGTAAAATATGAATATATTGTTTGGGCTGTTCCGATCGTACTCCCGCGTCATATGCTTTTTTATGAATGAGCTACCCGACGTCATAGAACGATGGCGTAAAAAAAGGATTTTACGGGAAAATACACGCCTGTGAAACCGAAAATCATCACAACAAGGAAACGTAAACAAACTATGATAAAATGTGTTATATAAGCCTCTTTTTTTACATATAAGACATATAAATACAATTGTCATTTAGATTCATCCAAACCTATCTAAATATGTCATTGAAAATAGTTTAAGCATGCCATTTATTCAGTTTGCTCCGTTCTTTTACGTCAATTTAATAGTGCGTTTAATTTATTTATGGGAACGGCAAATAATGCCTTCACCTAGAGTGCTTCGATCCAAAAGAATTGCCGTATTTGTCCTATTAGAATCGAAATAATTCATGGGGGCTTGAAGATATCGTGGTTTTACCACGGGTTGTCCCTTTATGCCGATATTTTACCCCTCGCTATCGTTCAGGGTAAAATATTTGTCATAAAGGACCAACCTGTGGTAAAATCACGATATATTCAAGCCCCCATGAATTATTTCTTAAATATAATGTCAACAAGATCACGGTCATGACACGTCTACTAGTATTCAACAATGATATCGTGATATCGTGCTAAATTAATAAGTTTAAAGAATTATTGCAATTGTTTAGCACTCTATAGATAAGAAACCGACTAAATGTGAAACGTACGTTGTTGTATATGTTTTTCAAACTTTTTTATTGAATGTCTACTAATCAAGAAAAGATAACTCCATACTTACTTCCGGTTACCTCGATTTCATTGCCGGTTTTGGCGCACGTGTAAAATTAGCTTTTTTGTTAATTTTCCAGAAGAATGGGAGAAGAAAACTTAAGCAAAAAGTATGATGAAGCCCAAAATGTGTTTCACATTTTTTATTCATCTCTATTCTGTAAAACCTCACCTTTTTCTTATGCAGAGCAGAACAATTCACACAACTTGTGATTGCATCATCATGTCATCAAAAGTACATAAATAAATATAATATTAAACAGAAAGTAACACAAATTATACCAAATTAAAGAGAGAATAAAATCTGCATTCTGTTGATAACGTGAGCGGTCAAAAACCTGAAAATTGATTGATATTACAGGAAAACCCTATTGTATGTGGTTGAAAAATTATACAGCTTACCTTTAATGACAATTATATGACTAATTTTAGGATATAAGTCACTTTTACTCAGTTAAAGTTTGTGTCTTGTATGCAAGTTCCTTGTAAAACAATATGGACATGATTATTTAGATATATACCCTAGTCAAAAGTTACAACAATTTATAGACGTGTGTTTCTTTTTTTATTGAAGTTTCATGATTTCAATAGATCAGTTAATATACTCGAAAGATAATTCTCATATAAGAGATATAATTGATAGTTTTTTATTTGAGAAGTTGCATGTTACTACAGTAGTACAGAATACATTCCCAACCTTTGTCATGTTTGTAAAAGATGCATTGAATTTTTTTGCTATGGTTTTATATAATTGGTCTCTCAACTAAAGAGTTTTGACTGCCTCTTTGGTACAGGTATATTCTGTGCCTATTTCAACAATTATATATTTTCAATAACCTACTAAACTGAATTCCTAATATTTACCAATGTATTGCATCACCTCTTTTGTATATATGATGCAATGCTGAGAAAATTTTGTACCTTCATGTATATAAACTAAAGATAAACTGACCCAAAGTAAATTGTTTTGATAAATGCACAGTGAAATTAAGTAAATGGCTTCTTATACTTTAACTTTGTCCAAAAAGTAAGTTTTATAGAGTTTACAATGAATTCCAAAAATTATGAAAATGTAAATAATGTTTGTTGAAGTTCATTTGCATGGTTAATTTAATGAAACAGAAAGATCATGTAAAATCTGCCAAAAATTGATTTGATATTTTAATTATTATTTTTATTTACAAAAAACAACAAATATTCCAATGCAGCTACATGTATTGAGAATTATACTATGTTGAAAAATTCATATCATATCAAAAAGTAATTGTATGGTACATTGGACACCATAACTTGATATTAATCATTTCTTTGTAAGAACCAACTTTTAAGGTTACAACATGTACAAATTTCACTCGAAATTGAAGACAATATCCCTGATTAAACCCTCCTTTTTCCAAAAAGTGCATTTGTTACGAAATCAATAATACAAATTTTCACAGAAGTTATATTTTTGTATTTTTTCTATTAAAAATTCTCAATTTGCACTTAAGTCTAGTTATTTTTTTTTAAGCATTTAAAATGTTTCGCTCTGCATTGAGAAAAAGTTGTTTTTGGCTTGTCCAATGTTCTAAAAGGCTAGGAGGACAAAGATCTGATTTTCTATTAGCAACAAGAACCACACGTCTAACATATGCTCAATGCAGGTAATTGACAAAACTAAATGCCTAAAATATTATTAGCTATATAAAATTATTACCTTGTTCTCAGACACTGCCACATTGACATTTGGATGTGTATACATATGTACATGTCTATATATAAACCACAGTCTATCAAGTTTAAGTTTATATTGCATTTGTCAATGTTTATAAATCAAGTATACTTGCTGTTACATGTAGATTTATTTTAATCTTTTAAAAACTGAGAAACAAGTCTTTTTCTTCATCATTGCGTGTTGTGACGAACCTACTTCCATATATATTCACTGAGATACTATTTAAATACATTAATGAAAATGTGAAAAATTTTAGCTAGTGAAGGATTTATACCTTTTAAAATTTAAAACTTGATTAATTTATTTATCAGATACTTTAAGTTAAATGAATTCTTATCCTCCCTGGTCTTTTAGAAAGTATTGAGTGTCTAAGGAGAGCAAGGCCTTAAAATACTAGGATTCTAAGGATATTGAGGTGCATGGACATATGTAATATGTTTTCTTGATATAAAATAGCCCTTGTTTTAAACTTTTGAAAAATTATAAATGAAAAGTTCTTATAAGAGCTATAATTAGGTGCAAGTCAAATTGATAGAAGTGTGATAAAATCAGGGATTGGCACGATTACCGACAAAAGTAAGCGATAATTAATCGATTAAGGATTTTTGTATAATCGATTACGAATGTCCATCCCTGGATGAAATTTCACACAATTTCACACAATTTTCTGATTACAGGTACAATGTAGTCTGATTTTAGATCATTACAAAACTTTATTGACCAATATTTCACACAGATAATGTCATGTATGTGTTTTATAGTTTTTGTTTGAATCAATTTTTAATCAGCTGTGTCTATGCTTTGCTGACAACACTCTGTTTTACTTTTTTTTCTGGTAATTATTACATCAGTCAATGAAATTTCACCCTGCAAATTTTTGAAGGTGTGTATTAATCTGACAAAAACAGAGGATCCAGAAAGGTCTTTAAAACAGAAAGTAGAACAAATCGTTTACAGATCCTTGTAAGCAAAGCTTGAACATACATCATGTACATGTAGGATCTATATTTACAATGTTTTAATCAGATTAAATCAATATTTGATTTAGATTTGTTGAGGGCTGTTCCATAAAAACATATATGGGACCCAGAGAAGGCACTTTGAAATCTCTACTATGGGTGGGAGTCAAGTACAGTGGAAAAGTAACTGAAGTTCTAAATTTGCCTCTATAGGGGGTTACCCCATTATGAAAGTGCCATCCTTGGGTACCATGTATATTTTTATGGAACAGCCCTGAGCAACATCAGATTACTAATTAAAGACAGTAACTACATTTAAAAAAATACTCTTGGCTTGCAAAAATTTCACTTTTACTTGAAATCTAGTCTTCATGATGAAAAGAATTAAGACTGTAAGCTAGTAGAAATAGTTTTTCAACATTTTTTTAAAGTCCATGATAAGACATTTAATTACAATGTACACAACATGTAGCTTTAAATTTGGAGTGGGTCTAAATTAACCCAATCAATCACATTGATGATCTTTATGTTGCATCATTGACATTTGAAAAAAAGCAACAATTATTATATAAAAATAAATAATTGTAGATTGTGTTAGATTAAGTTTTCCTTGATAGAGATAACATGTTCAAAACCTTACTCAGTGTGTCGGTCCACAGTACACAACATGGTATATTCATGTGTCATTAACACATTTTCGTTCTTAATATCCAAGTCATGTTTGCTGCTGGAGCTTAAGCAGCCATCAATCAATCTAAACAGCTGTTTGAAGTCCCTATTCATAGATAGGAATTCTGTCAATCTTTTAAATGCTAATGTATTGTAGGGACAAAATGTTCAATGTATATTTTTGTACTTTCAGTGAACTTAAAAGACGGATGAAAGCAGAGAAAAAGGCTAAAGAAAAAGCTGAAAAAGGACTTCAAAACACACCGCAAGCTAAAGAATCAGAGAAGGCTGTTAAACCAAAAGATGATGAAGAAATTGACCCAAATGTTTGTATTAATAATTATACCACGCGTTAAAAAATACTGTTTTACCTCTGTCTGTCCGTCGGTCCGTCCCATGAATATTTTTTCGTCACATCTTTCTAAGGAACTACATCATAAGGATTTCTGAAATTTGGTTTCAGAGTTTAAATAAGTCAGCTATACAGTGTGATGCGTTTTCAGATTCATCACTCAACAACTTCCTGTTTACCGAACACTTACATATTTTTACACTATTAAAATTATCCAGTTGCGACGGGGTATCATAAGCGAGCAGTAGCTCACAGTTTCACTTGTTAGTTTAGTGGTGTTTTGATATTAACGATACAAAAACTAATTAGAATTTATTAGAATGACATATGAATGTACCTAATACACCTTCAATGATAACAGTTATTACCACTAGATCTAAATAGACTATTTTCATATTACCGACTTTTGACTCCGGATTATATAATTTATCGACTGGTTACCTTGGACATCATGGTACCAAGTCAGGTAAGAGCAAGCTAAAGAAGTAAAACCAAGCTTTCAATCGGTACAATTTGCGGGGGAAATTACCTGGTTAATATTTTTTTCACTACAAAATCATCGGAAAACAGTAAACTTTCCCCTCAAATTACACCGATTATATGTTTGATTTTACTTATTTTGGTTGCTCTTACTTGACCGAGTACCATGATGTCCAAGGTAACCAGTCGACAAATAACATAATCCGGAGTCAAAAGTCGGTAATATGAAGATAGTCTATTGGAAATACAGGGTAGAAGAACATGAGACAATATCCCAAATATTTAGAGTAAATTTAGGCAAAGAAATATATATTGATGTACATGTATAACTTGTATAATATAGAAATGCGAAATCTACAAAATTTTATATACCTTCACAAAAGTTGTCATGCTGTCGTCGAAGCTGAACAGTTGAACTTAAAGCAATAAAAAGATTAGCTTTGCCATGTTGTTTATGATCCCAATACATCACATGTTCTGACGCAACTTGACAAGCAAAACACTTTGGATATTTTCTCAAATACAAGTTCTTATTTATACATTTCTTAAAACAGAAATGTACTCACCAGTATATATTTAAATAATTTCATACCAAAAATTATAAACCTCTTTGGCATATTCCATGTAAAGAATTTGGTTGCCCTTTATGTTTATACAAAATGGAATAAAGATAACATTGTTTTTTACAGGAATACTTCAAGCTCAGGTCAAAATCTATTGCACAGCTTAAAGAAAAAGGAAATAACCCCTATCCACACAAATTTCATGTACAGATGTCACTATCCACATTTATTGATAATTATGACAGTATACCTATAGGAGAAACTAAGGAAGAGGAAGTCACTGTGGCAGGTTTGTGTACTATAGAATTGCTTTCTTTCTCCTAAAATTAGCTTAGGTCATGCAATATAAATATTCTGGTTCACAGAAACTTGCTTCTAAAAAATTGTTGAGGGAGGCAGTGTACTGTAAATTCAGAAATTATTGCGAGGTTTTTATTAATGCGAATAATGCGAGTGGATGAAGATTGCAATAATAAGAACTCGCATTCTGAAATCTGATACTTATATCTGTATGCAGATTTTCCTGAAATCGCAATAATTAATCTCGCATTTTAGTCCATTCTTCAAAATTCGCAATAATAAATGCACGCAATAATTTCTGAATTTACAGTATTTAAATCATGTAAATTTTGTGTGTAGATCAGTATTTTTTTAACACTGCTTGTATTCATGTTAAAGAATAAGACACCAGAGGGGGATTATAAAAAATCACAAAATCAAAGTAAAAACAAGAAAGTCAAATAGCTAGTTCGCAAAACATTTCAGAAAACTTAATTCTGACACAGAATCCTTTATACCTTCTTTGGTATGCTCAAGACCAAAAGTTCAAAACCCCATAACAGCCTAAACTGTCAATAACTTGAGTAAAAAGAGACATTGGGTATATGTCAATAAGACCCAAACCTAATAACAAACATTGACAACAAAAATCATAAATACATCCAGAAAGCTACATAGACAATGTCTCAGATGAATTAAATCAAGCTTGAATTTTGTAGTCCAGATAGATTTTGAGACTAATAAAGATCTGTAATCCACACCTATTAATCTCATAGATAACCTTTAAACAATATAAAAACAATTGAGTCTATGATCAACATTGCCTGAGGGAATTTCAACCTGCATTCTAGTACAATTACATTTAAACCTGTACCTTGACAGCTGTTAAAACGCATAAATTTCTTATAGTTTAATATAGTAAAAATATCTACCGAGGAGTTCAGAGACATCACTTTTGCTTTATTTATATAAAAGTTGTGATGTTGGTTGTACCAATGAAGCTCACATTCTTTGTTCCATTTATTTTATCTCAAAGTATATATGCAAAATCCCTCAAGCATTAATGGATGTCTAAACTTCTATAGCTACAAAATGACAAACAGAGGTAAAAACCTGAGTTCTCCAAATGTGTTAGAGTTATCACTCTTTGGCTATTTTGAAAGATGTAAAATTTGAGCATTTCCTTTTACTCATACACAAAATTCAGTACAACATAATTGTTATTTATATTTTACAGGAAGAGTACATGCTAAAAGATTATCCAGTTCAAAACTGATATTCTATGACTTGAGAGCAGAAGGAGTCAAAATCCAGGTCATGTCAAATGCAAAGTGAGTAACCATTAAATTCTTTAAGTCAAATAAAATGAAAAGATCGTGTAGAATAGAATTTTGAAGTACAAACATTTCGCCATTGTGTTTGTAAAGAGTTATTTAACATTATCTGAGGTGCATGTGACTGTGTAAACTTTAATTTTTCTGTGGCACATGTATTTTTACAGGGTGCTTCATATTTCGAGATTTATCCTGGCTGGGGTCATGTTGATTAGAATTATATATTTTTATATGCAAATTTTATTTACTCTAGGCCCATTCAATCATAACAATATAAAATATATTAATTCCATCGGAAAAATGAATTAGAAAATAAGTCTGAAAATGGCTCATTGGTAAAAAAAATTCCAATCATTGTTTACCATGTTTATCATGTTTATTTATTTATGTTTATGTAATGTTTTGTCTCTTAAGATTTTTTGAACCAGTAGACTCCTTTGATGAAATAAATGACAACATAAAACGAGGGGACATTATTGGTGTTGTAGGCAAACCAGGTATATTATTTCACTTGATTATAAAGAGTTCACAAAATATTTTTTTTTATTACATAGAAAAAATATTAACGACAGTATGCATGCTTTTGCTTATCCTACAAAAAATTTAGTGGTCCTTCATTTTTATACGACCGCAAAAATTGAAAATTTTTTGGTCGTATATTGGTATGACGTTGGCGTCGTCCGGCGTCGTCCGAAGACACATTAGTTTTCGCACTCTAACTTTAGTTTAAGTGAATGGATCTCCATGAAATTTTACCATAAGGTTCAATACCACGAAAGGAAGGTGGGGATTGATTTTGGGGGTTATGGTACCAACAGTTAAGGAATTAGGGGCCAAAAAGGGGCCAAAAATAAGCATTTTTGTAACTTCCAGACAATAACTTGTGTGTAAGTGTATGGATCTCTCTGACATTGTACCACAAGGTTCCATATCACAAAGGGAAGGCTGTAATTGATTTTGGGGGTAATTGCCTCAAAATTTTAGGAATTAGGGGCCAAAAAAGGGGCAAAAAACAAGCATTTTTCTAGTTTCATGACAATAACTTGTGTGTAAGTGTTTGGATATTTCTGAAATTGTACTACAAGGTTCCATATCACAAAGGGAAAGCTGGAATTGAGTTTGGGGGTAATTGCCCGAAACGTTTAGGAATTGGGGGCCAAAAAGGGGCCAAAAATAAGCATTTTTCTAGTTTCCAGACAATAACTTGTGTTCAAGTGTATGGATCTCTCTGAAATTGTACTGCAAGGTACCATACCACAAAGGGAAGGCTGGGATTGAGTTTGGGGGTGATGAATCATAAGGGGGTTCAAAAAATTTGGGGGGGGGGATTTTTTTTTTTCTTTTTTTTTTTTTTTTCCTTTTTTTTTTCTTTTAAAATTTTCCATTATAAGTTGGTTATTTCTGATTAATATTTAAAAGCAAATAATAATGATATGGTAGGAGATACACACCAAACAGGATGTGTAAATTATTATATAATAAGTATTGTGCAATAGCAAGAAATTTTCAATTGCACAGTATTGCACAATTGCAAGAAATCTTCAATTGCACAGTATTGCGCAATAGCAAGAAATCTTCAATTGCACAGTATTGCGCAATAGCAAGAAATATCCAATAGCACAATATTGCACAATAGCAAGAAATTGTCAATTGTACAGTATTGCACAATAGCAAGAAATATTCAATTGCACAGTATTGTGCAAAAGAAGATACTTCGTATAAATTGCTTATTTCTTGATCAATTTCAATGGGGTTTTATTCTTGAATTCTTGGGGTTCTTTAATATGCTGAATCTAACCGTGTATTAAGTTTTTGGATTTTGGGCCCCGTTTTTAAATTGGTCCACATTGAGGTCCAAAGGGTCCAAAATTTAACTTTGTTTGATTTCATCAAAAATTGAATTATTGGGGTTCTTCGATATGCCGAATCTAACCGTGTATTTAGATTCTTAATTTTTGGTTCCGTTTTCAAATTGGTCTACATTAAGGTCAAAAGGGTCTAAAATTAAACTTAGTTTGATTTTAACAAAAATTGAATTTTTGGGGTTCTTTGATATGCTGAATCTAAACATGCGCCCAGCGAAGCATTTTATTAAAATTGTAATGAGATATGCTACAAAAAAAGAAAGAATAAAAAGAAAAAAAAATGGGGATGACTTGTGGTCATTTTCCTGGCCTTGTGTCCTAACCGAACAAAAGTGAACCTGTCACCATCAGTCTTCTCATAATTATTTTTTGCGGTGGGGGAGAGAGCTGAACCATCTTTTTAAATTTCTCTAAATAGCATAGACCTTACTAACCTATAAGTGAAATAGATTATTGAAGACCAGATAATTTTTAGACAGGCCCTAATTGTTGGGCCTGTGATACATCATGAATAGTGTATGTTAGTTGGCAAGACTAAAAAGATATTTAATAGAATATATTTGTATCAATGATTGCATTTTTTGTAGGCAAAACAAAAAGAGGAGAGCTGAGTATTATTCCAAAGACAATAACATTATTATCACCATGTCTACATCAACTCCCACATTTACATTATGGTCTTAAAAACCAGGTAAGGACATAGCACAGGGGTCTATCCAGAATTTTTGAAAGGGGGAAAGTAATTTTAGACTGTGGAATATTAATCTCTGAGTAGAAGGAGGCGAAAAAATTTTGGACGATTTTAGATGAGATTATATATTTTTGGTCATCCATCTCTGGGTTAGCCACTGTTGAAAATAGAGAGACTTTTTGCAAAGGATCTTACTCAAATATCAACCAGTTAAAAGTACTTAGACTCTTCAAAATAATATTTTAGAGAAAAAAGGATGGTATTTAAGAGAAAAACCTTTGTGGTGCATCTGATTATCAAAATTTGCAGACAAAGGTATCTGATGTGTATTAACTTGTGGTTGGAAGTTTTTTCCTGAAGGGCTTGTTACAGTATGAATTTTTTTTCAAAAATGATCTATAGGGACGCTAGATTTGAAAAATTCAGGATACTGCTATATATATTGTGCATGTTAAATATTTTGTGAGTACTTGACAAATTGAAAACAATGTGCAAATTGCCACTAAAATTTAATACATATTAAACTATCTTTGATTATGTCTAATTTTTTACAATTAGTCATGCAAGGGTCATGTCCTTTTACTACATGTATCTGAAATTCAACCACTACAGTTGGTAGTACAGGCTGGCAGGTTATTGACAGTGGCTATATCACTTGATTCTATTTTTCTATGGGAAGAATAGAATTGTTTCTTGCAATATTTTTTTATTTGTCGATTTGTTTTACAGGAAACCAGATACAGACAGAGATATTTAGATATGATAATAAATGAACCAGTCAGACAGAAATTTATAACTAGAGCTAAGATTATAAATTACATTAGAAAATTCTTTGATCAACAGGGTTTCTTAGAGGTAAATACTTATAGGAGACAATTTTTATGTTGGAAAAGTAAAAATCTTGCTGATTGACAGCTTTTCTTAAAGGTAACCATTATTTATGTTGAAAAGTAAAAATCTTGCTGATTGATAGCTTTTCTTAGGGCTATTCCATTAAAATGTATGTGGGAGGGTAGGAAGGGACTTTCAAAATATCCCTACAACCAAGAACCATTATTTAGATAATTTTGCATAATGGTAATAGACGCATACTGAAAAAGACCCATGACCCACATTCAATAATTAAACTTCCCTTCCTACCCTCCCACATACATTTTAAAAGAATAGCCCTTAAAGGTAGACATTTGTTATGTTGGAAAAGTAAAAATCTTGCTGATTGATAGCTTTTCTAAAAGGTAAATATTATTTATGTTGAAAAGTAAAAATCTTGCTGGTTGACACCTTTCTTAATGGTAGACATTATTTATGTTGAAAAGTAAAAATCTTGCTGATTGACATCTTTTCTTAAAGGTAGACATTATTTATCATGTTTATGTTGGCAAATTGAAAAGTTGCTGATTGACAGCTTTTCCACAACTATTTCATTTAAAACTAGTAAACAAGATTAAATAAGTTAAGTGATATTTTTTAACCACTGTAAATCCATTTCTATAAAAAAAATTGTATAGAATCTTAAAATAGGATTGCTTTCAATATACAATATGTATTATGTCAAACCAAGCCTGAAAAAAACTCACTAATATAGTAACACATGAAAACATCCATTAAGAACTAAATATATAAGAAAGTTGCTAAGTAGAAAGTTTACATGACCTATCATTTGTCTATATTTTTACAGGTAGAGACTCCACTAATGAACATGATCCCAGGTGGCGCTACAGCCAAACCTTTCATCACACATCACAATGATCTTAACATGGACTTATATATGAGAGTAGCACCAGAACTTTATCTCAAAGTAAGTACCCTTCTATGATGTCAGTGTCTTACATGCCAGAATTCTTGCCCTAAATTAAGATTGATAAATTTCCAGCTATACTTTGATTTCTCAGCTTAATATTTTCATTTTTATGCACCTGCTGTAGCCGAGGGGGCATTAAGTTTTACCCTTGTTCTTCTGTACGTCCCAAAAATGTTTTCCGTTCTCTATTTTTAGTTTGCCTCAACCAAATGTTAGGAAACTTGTACGCAATGCTTATTACCACAAAACACAGATCAAGTTTCAACAATTTGTTAAAGTTTAAACTTTTGCATAGTTTACATGTTAAAGTTTGTGATTAGGTCAGTTTAAGGGGAACCACTTATGAAAAGTCAATCATATTTGGTATGCAGTTGTATTGGCATTGGCATTTCTCATTTCCATGGAAATTAGATGATCCTGAACATTTAGTCATGGTTCATTGACTTTGACTGTTTTTGCCTAGTTTACATACTATAAAGGTATTGTCATTTTGATGCCAATGTTTGCATTTTACAATCAATATTACATACGGGCAAAGATATCTCTGTGTCAACAGTTTATTAATTGGAAATGTATAACATATATCGGTTTTTTAGCTCACCTGACCTGAAAGGTCAAGTGAGCTTTTCTCATCACTTTGCGTCCGTCGTCCGTTGTCCGTAATCTTTTACAAAAATCTTCTCCTCTGAAACTACTGGGCCAAATTTGACCAAACTTGGCCACAATCATCATTGGGGTATCTAGTTTAAAAAATGTGTCCATGACCCCGCCAACCAACCAAGATGGCCGCCATGGCTAAAAATAGAACATAGGGGTAAAATGTAGATTTTGGCTTATATCTCTGAAACCAAAGCATTTAGAGCAAATCTGACAGGATGTAAAATTGTTTATCAGGTCAAGATCTATCTGCCCTGAAATTTTCAGATGAATCGGAAACCCGTTGTTGGGTTGCTGCCACTGAATTGGTAATTTTAAGGAAATTTTGCCGTTTTTGGTTATTATCTTGAATATTATTATAGATAGAGATAAACTGTAAACAGCAATAATGTTCAGCAAAGTATGATCTACAAATAAGTCAACTTGAACAAAATGGTCAGTTGACCCCTTAAGGAGTTATTGCCCTTTATAGTCAATTTTTAACCATTTTTCGTAAATTTTTGTAATCTGTTACAAAAATCTTCTCCTCTGAAACTACTAAGACAAATTTAACCAAAATTGTCCACAATCATCATTAGGGTATCTAGTTTAAAAAATGTGTCCGATGACCCTGCCCGCAAACCAAGATGGCCGTCATGGCAAAAAAATAATACATAGGGTAAAATGCAGTTTTTGGCTCATATCTCTGAAACCTGAGAGCAAATCTGATGGTATAAAATTGTTCATTAGGTCAAGATCTATCTGCCCTGAAATTTTCAGACCAATCAGGCAACATGTTGTTGGGTTGCTGCCCCTGAATTGGTAATTTTAAGAAAATTTTGCAGCTTTTGGTTATTATCTTGAATATTATTATGGATAGAGATAAACTGTAAACAGCAATAATGTACAGCAAAGTTAGATCTACAAATAAGTCAACATGACCAAAATTGTCAATTGACCCCTTAAGGAGTTATTGCCCTTTATAGTCAATTTTTTACAATTTTCATAAATTTTGTAAATTTTTGTAAATTTTTCCAAATATTTTCCACTGTAACTACTGGGCCAAGTTCATTATAGATAGAGATAATAGTAAGGAGCAATAATGTTCAGCAAAGTATGATCTACAAATAAGTCAACTTGAACAAAATGGTCAGTTGACCCCTTAAGGAGTTATTGCCCTTTATAGTCAATTTTTAACCATTTTTTGTAAATTTTTGTAATCTGTTACAAAAATCTTCTCCTCTGAAACTACTAAGACAAATTTAACCAAAATTGTCCACAATCATCATTAGGGTATCTAGTTTAAAAAATGTGTCCGATGACCCTGCCCGCAAACCAAGATGGCCGTCATGGCAAAAAAATAATACATAGGGTAAAATGCAGTTTTTGGCTCATATCTCTGAAACCTGAGAGCAAATCTGATGGTATAAAATTGTTCATTAGGTCAAGATCTATCTGCCCTGAAATTTTCAGACCAATCAGGCAACATGTTGTTGGGTTGCTGCCCCTGAATTGGTAATTTTAAGAAAATTTTGCAGCTTTTGGTTATTATCTTGAATATTATTATGGATAGAGATAAACTGTAAACAGCAATAATGTACAGCAAAGTTAGATCTACAAATAAGTCAACATGACCAAAATTGTCAATTGACCCCTTAAGGAGTTATTGCCCTTTATAGTCAATTTTTTACAATTTTCATAAATTTTGTAAATTTTTGTAAATTTTTCCAAATATTTTCCACTGTAACTACTGGGCCAAGTTCATTATAGATAGAGATAATAGTAAGGAGCAAGAATGTTCAGTAAAGTAAGATCTACAAACACATCACCATCATCAAAACACAATTTTGTCATGAATCCATCTGTGTCCATTGTTTAATATGCACATAGACCAAGGTGAGCGACACAGGCTCTTTAGAGCCTCTAGTTTTTTTTGCAATTTGATGACAAAATGGATAGGTTAAATTTTCACTGTATAATTTTTTAGGAACGGGAAAATACTCGCAAAAAATAACTGTATCGTATTGTTAAAGATGTAAAAAAAATAAACTTGATTGACTGACAGGTTATCGATTACAAATAAATATGACAACTACAAACTGAAATACACATAATTCTGAGAACTTATAAGGAACATAAATTATGTACATTACAGCATGCTAAAAATTGAAGGTTTGATCATTTGTGTGATGGTATAACAAATACAAAGATCCGTGGTAATGGTGATTGATTTTTATTTCATTTTTACATTAGGGCTATTCCAGAAAAAACTGTATGGGGGGGTTGGAAGGCACTTTATATTAATAATACATGGGTGATGGGTATCAGAGCAACTTTTCACACTATAATGCACTATGATTCTCAATTACAATTGTCTGGGTGGTGGGTTCTGACAAAAACTGCCTTCCAACCCCCCCATACATTTTTTTCTGGAATAGCCCTTATGTGCAAAATGTTCGGGTTATGACACCAATCAGTAGATCGTCACTTATAAACATTTTTTAAAATGTCACCGATTGCTGTGTTGTCAAAACTTGTAACATGTATGATTAGTCAATTTAATTATTATGAAAACAAATGAAAAAAAAAATTTAAATTAAGTATGCACATTCTTATCTGTCGAACAGCACAAATGACTCATTTTATATGTAATGTTATATCACCATTAAGGTGAATACTGAGTTTACATATCAATTTCGTGTATACTCGATAATTAACAGTATAATGTATGAAATTTTCTAACACCAATAAATCTTGGAATATGCAGTGAAATTTATGCAGGGTCAAATTTTCGCATTTCTTCAGCTGCCGCGAACAAAGCAAAAATTAAAAAAACAGATATACTTAATGGTAGTCTGAATTTGCCCTAAAGTTTGGCTTGAGCTGTTTTTCAATAGAAATTAAGGTAGAATTTGTCCAAAAATATTCACTGTTGGCCCTAACAATCTTAAGATTTGTTTCTGCAGAATTTAGATTTATAGGTCTGAGGTATAGGTATCTAAAGTTGTCAAATTCAGAAAGGATTTTGTCCAACAGCTGGGATGGTGTAAGGTTAATTTTGAAAGCCGGATCATTATAGCAAAATCTTTTATTTCACACTTACTTTTAAGAGTATGAATTTTATATAGGTTGAATTATGAAAAACTTTATCTATTATAAAAAAATCATATAAAATAATTATTGAAGTTCTTGGTTAGAAAGTTACACCTTAATGGCACAAATTGTCTTATACATGAAGAATACCTCATTGCATTGAAAATAATTATTTATATTTAAATTTTGACTTGAAAACTGTAGATAATCCAAAGTAAATTAATAGTAAAAATGTCCATTAAAAGTTCAGCATTCATTTTAGATCTATCTCCTTTACAGATGTTAGTGGTTGGAGGTATGGACCGTGTATATGAGATAGGCAGACAGTTTAGAAATGAAGGCATTGATTTAACACATAATCCTGAGTTCACAACATGTGAATTTTATATGGCCTATGCAGACTACCAAGACCTTATGGTGATAACAGAATCACTGGTATCTGGTGAGTACAATTAACACCTTGTCAACTACAATAGAAATGCTACCAATAATACTTAGTAACTTAGCAATAGTACTGTCAACTCAGTTTAAAACAAAAAAGGAAAAATGATGTAAAGACAAACAAGTTCACAAAACACTACATTAAGATAGTAGTTACAACATTTGAAACATATTTGTGGTCTTTTGTGACACATATATTCCGTAACAGTTCACCAACTTGTGATGGGGTCTGTAAATCTTTCGAATAAAAAGTGCATCTTATTAATTAACATACATTTGCTTTCCTAAAAAAATTGTATTCATGAGTCTTTTTAATCAGTAAGCCACCAGTGATATTGTTTGCCTCAAATTACAGCCGAAATTCGGCTTTTTCCCCTAGAGAAAATTCCCAATTACTAAAAAAAATGGCTTAAAATTCCTCCCAAAAAGTTTTACATTTTCCCCAAACAGTGATGGCATTGGTAGTAATGATTGTAAATATCGTATTCATGTTATTATTTTGATATTAGAAAGCACTTTTGAGATCCGGTTTTCTGATCAGAATCATCATGGTGTTTGTAACACATGTGGTTTTCAATGCATTAAGTACCATCATTGCTTACGTTTCTTTCCCCTCTTAGAAAAGTACCTTTCAGGTTGAAAATGTCTGACAACCAAAATATACATGAAAAAACAGTGCAAAAAAGACTGCAAAGGTCGGCAAAAAATCGGAAATGTGTTTAGAATAAAATATACAAATTTCCCAATTTCAATAAAAAATATGCATTTTTCCCAATAAAAAACGGTAGAGGTAGTTTTGAAAAAAGACAACAATATCACTGGCCACAACTGATATATCACCAGATAGATACTTAATTGAGGCAATAAATGTTTATGAAAACAGAGATAGAAGTAACTCAAATATGCAAAAATATTGCTTGGTTAACTACATCATCATCACTCGTGCACATGCTTTTTAAACATTTTATTTACAGGTATGGTAAAAACATTAACAGGTGGCTATAAAGTACCCTATCATCCTGAGGGTCCAGATGGACCGGTATGGGAAGTTGATTTTACACCACCATTCAGAAGAATTAAAATGATTCCAGAATTAGAGTCAAAATTGGGGGTTAAATTTCCAAATCCTACAGAGTTTGGCAAAGAGGGTAGGTTTTTTCAAGTGAAATGAAAAAGTCTGAGCTTAGTTTTTGTTGTCTTTTGAAGTTATCAGGTTGAGTAGTAAATCTCCTAGCTTGCTGTGTCTTTAAATCAATTTATAATTTTTGTTATCACTACAAAACCGTAAATAAATGCACAGTTCATTGTCTTTATGAGAAGTAAAACTCTCTAAAAACAATATCGATTATAGATTTTGAAAAACAGTGGATTTTGGTTATTTGCATAGCCTACTTTCTAGAAAAATAGAAATTTAATCTGATTTATTTATGACCGAAATCATAATTTTTTTGTCATGCCCGAGTGGAATTAGAGTAAAACAATGATAAACTAGGATCCACACGTACATAATTTGAATGTTCAGATAATTGTACATGCCTGATCTTGTGTAGCAAAGGCATAATGAAGTGCTATTGTTGTAATCAATTACATAGATAAAATAATTTTTTAACATCTTTTCATAAAAGGAACATGAGATAATATTTTATTCAGGTACTTTAAAATTGAAAAGAAAAGAAAAATTAATTTAAAATCACACATTAATTTTATGAAACTCTGTTTGGTATCAAGGACAAATTTCACTTTTGGTAAAATGTGGCTTTGAATATCAACTTTATCATAAAATATCACAAAGGCTGCAATTAATTGGTTATTAAATGGATCCATTCAAAAGCCTATTTGCTAGGTAAACAAATCTCTTCGTTATTGTACCCTCCAAAGTCAGAACATTTTAGCCCTGTCGAAATAAGCATAGAGCATGACATGAAAGAATTATTCCTTTTTTCTTTCAGAAAGTAGAAAATTTATTGATGATCTATGTAAAAAACATGGTGTAGAATGTACTTCACCCAGAACAACAGCCAGGTTATTAGACAAAGTAAGTGCATGAATACACTTCTCATTCACCTCAAATAAGGGATCTATATATAAAAACTAAATAAAATTTTCTGATCCTTAAATTCTACAGGAATTTTCATTTGTTAACCAGTTGCAGACCAAACATGCCTCTTTATGTAGTTACCCCATTTTGAAAGTGCCTTCCCTGGGTACCATGTCTGTTTTAACAGAACATTCTTAATTCCCAATGGATGCAAAACAGTCATCCATTTATAAATTATTAATGACCAAGATGAAAATTCACAATTTTTGTAAGCAATAATTATGGATGGTATTCATTTTGTTATTAAGTTACTGGCATGTTAATTTGTCTGAATTGTATCAGCCCATTATCCTTTAAATTCTGTCAAGTAAGGCCATTTCAAATTAATTTTCTGGTTCTCTGATCCACTACAGAGTCAGCCAAAAACCCTCCACTGGCTTGAATTTATTGTCAATCCAAAATAAATGAAATGTGTAAAAAATCTTTGTTGTTAAAATTTTACCGTTTTTAAACTATTCAAAGAGGAATAACTCTAATAACATTTGGAAAAATTCAGGTGTTCCCTCTGGTAATAAGAAGTTTTAGACTGCAATCATAACTCGTAAATTTTTATTCATAGAAGAATGAAGTTTCATTTCCTCTGACTGTGACAGCCTCATATAGCAATATTTACATGCATGTACTACAGATAAAAAGCAGGTGTGATTGACTCAAGGGGGGGGGGGGGGGATTTAAGGGGAAGCAACAAGCAATTTTTTATTTCGGTTGAATGTAGGAGGTTTTAAGTTTTGATCCAATAATATTTTTGAATTTTACACTTTATGCAGTCAAAACTCATGGTTAGTTGAGGTATTAAACTGAAATTGACTACATGGCTTTCTTCTTTGCAATAAAATCATGTGTTTAAAAGGAGTGCTTTAAATACTGTTTAGGATTGAAAACAAAAGTAAAGGTTCAAATACATGTTTACATGGAAACTTATGTGTTAAATCAACGGTGAATCATTTCTCTATTATTGACAGAATATATATCTTGTGAGGTATCAAAAACTTGGTCAATATTTTGTATCAAGTTAAAAGAGATTTTTTGCTCTGGCCATTGTTAACAATTGTTCATTGCTTTCAATTCATGTTATTTTTTTTTCAGTTAGTTGGTGAATATATAGAAGAAGAGTGTATAAGTCCAGCCTTTATTACAGAACATCCCCATATTATGAGTCCATTAGCTAAATGGTAGGTATTTTGTTTATACTGTCTCTTATATTAGAAATATCTAAAACTTACTGTTGACAACAAAGTTATCAATTCTGTCTGTGTATGTCACCTGTATAACATAGCGTTCAGCAGAGGAGTAATGGCAACAACATTCAATTCTGGTTGAGGGGTGGTGGGGGCATACGGGAAAAGAGTACATACATTTGGGTGGCGTCACTTTTACCGTTCTCAAGTTATGCCCATTTAAAATGTTATATGCAAGTGGGGGCATTACACATTCTCCATTTATTTCTGCTTTCTTCAAAAGAAAAAAAAAGGTCCAAAAAGGGGATGATGAGTTTATAATAGTAGGATTTTGTTTAGCTTCAAAGTATTAAGGATTTATCCTAAAAATAGAAAAAAATTTATTATGGCATGATTAGATTTAAGATCAGCTAGTTAGGAACATATATCTTCTCTAGCACAAATATTTTAAAATTTACTTCCAATAGATTACAAAGGAATATTTACATTTAAAAACTTTACAATATATATTTAGCTTGTTTACAACATTTCAAGATTATGACTTTTTTTGAAGGCATAGATCAACACCAGGTTTAACAGAAAGACTAGAAATGTTTGTTTGTAAAAAGGAGATAATTAATGCATATACAGAGTTAAATGACCCTGTAGTACAGAGAGAAAGATTTGCACAACAAGCTAAAGTAAGTTTTAAACTGAGAGACTCTTTTGTTCAAATTTTACTGTTTTCAGACACAAAATGCTTTATGTCAAAGCTAGAGCAAAGAGAAGTTGACTCATTGTAAATTGATAATTTATTTTGCATACAGCTTACTTTGATGTTAAATCATTTGTCTGTTGGAAAAATGATTTGAATTGGAATTAGTAGTTCACAGCAGTATGAGCTTAGTTTCTAAGTTCATAAATATGCCTTCATCTGCATTTAAACAGGAATGGACTGAAGTACTCAATGGTCACAATAAAGAATTAACAAGCAGACCAGTTTAACAATTCTGACTGCAACAAGTAAAAGATAATTTTGATATGTGCAGTCATTTTGCATTTAGATTATTTTTAGCATTTATTGTAATCTGTAACATTGTTCTGTATTAACTTCTCCATTAATTTACATTTTTGAAAAAAATTCAAAAAAGTTTTGAAATAGAATAGTTGCTGGATTGCATTTTATTGAACTTTTCAAGTACAATTGCACAGTAAATGAGAAGTATGAGATTAGTTCTTCAAGTAGATCGGAAGTCTTCTGTCATCTTTGATTGTGAAATAGTAGAAAACAATTGGTCTAGATCTTCAATGAAATATGCAAATTTTGATAGAAGAATGTAATTCAAATTGTAAGACCATCCATCTAGATGAACAATACTATGTGTTAATATCTTCTATTTTGGACCGCTTTTACGTATACAGAATAGTTTTTGTTTGATTCATTCCCCCTAAATTTACCTTAACTGTTATTATATCCCACGCAAAAAGTTGCTCAGGGTATAATGTTTTTGACCCGTCTGTCCGTCTGTCCGTCAGTCCGTCAGTCCTGTTTCTTGTCATCGCAACTCCTCTCAAACCACAAAACAGAATTTCACGAAACCTTTTTAGATAATAAGGACATACTATGTAGTTGTGCATATCGACAGGAAATTACAATTCAATTTTTTTTCTAGGAGTTACGTCCCTTTGAACTTATTTACTTTAATGTACTACTGCAACAGTTTGTCATCTCAACTTCTCTGAAACCACACAACAAAATTTCATGAAACTTTGTAGATAATAAGGACATACTAGGTAGATGTGCATATCGACAGGAAATTACGATTCAATTTTTTTTCCAGGAGTTACGCCCCTTTGAACTTATTTGCCCAATATACTACTGCAACCTTTTTGTCATCGCAACTCCTCTCAAACCACACAACAGCATTTCATGAAACCTTTTCAGATAATAAGGACATACTACGTAGATGTGCATATCGACAGGAAATTAAGGTTCAATTTTTTTCCAGGAGTTACGCCCCTTTGAACTTATTTGCCCAATATACTACTGCAACCTTTTGTCATCGCAACTCCTCTCAAACCACACAACAACATTTCATGAAACTTTGTAGATAATAAGGACATACTACGTAGATGTGCATATTGACAGGAAATTTCAATTTTTTTCTAGGAGTTACGCCCCTTTGAACTTATTTGCTTCAATATACCTCTGCAACAGTTTGTCATCGCAACTCGTCTGAAACCACACAACAGAATTTCATGAAACCTTTTTAGATAATAAGGACATACTATGTAGTTGTGCATATCGACAGGAAATTACAATTCAATTTTTTTTCTAGGAGTTACGTCCCTTTGAACTTATTTACTTTAATGTACTACTGCAACCTTTTGTCATCGCAACTCCTCTCAAACCACACAACAACATTTCATGAAACTTTGTAGATAATAAGGACATACTAGGTAGATGTGCATATCGACAGGAAATTATGATTCAATTTTTTTTCTAGGAGTTACACCCCTTTGAACTTATTTGCTTCAATATACCTCTGCAACAGTTTGTCATCGCAACTCCTCTGAAACCACACAACAGAATTTCATGAAACTTTGTAGATAATAAGGACATATTATGTAGATGTGCATATTGACAGGAAATTACGATTCAATTTTTTTTCCAGGAGTTACGCCCCTTTGAACTTATTTGCCCAATATACTACTGCAACCTTTTGTCATCGCAACTCCTCTCAAACCACACAACAGCATTTCATGAAACCTTTTCAGATAATAAGGACATACTACGTAGATGTGCATATCGACAGGAAATTAAGATTCAATTTTTTTTCCAGGAGTTACGCCCCTTTGAACTTATTTGCCCAATATACTACTGCAACCTTTTGTCATCGCCACTCCTCTCAAACCACACAACAGAATTTCATGAAACTTTGTAGATAATAAGGACATACTACGTAGATGTGCATATCGACAGGAAATTATGATTCAATTTTTTTCTAGGAGTTACGCCCCTTTGAACTTATTTGCTTCAATATACCTCTGCAACAGTTTGTCATCGCAACTCGTCTGAAACCACACAACAGAATTTCATGAAACTTTGTAGATAATAAGGACATACTAGGTAGATGTGCATATCGACAGGAAATTATGATTCAATTTTTTTTCTAGGAGTTACACCCCTTTGCACTTATTTGCTTCAATATACCTCTGCAACAGTTTGTCATCGCAACTCCTCTGAAACCACACAACAGAATTTCATGAAACTTTGTAGATAATAAGGACATATTATGTAGATGTGCATATTGACAGGAAATTATGATTCAATTTTTTTTTCTTATACAATTTTTTTATCTTAGTTATTTTACTTCTCCAGTGACAATGTGGGGACGTGGGGTATGTGAGCGTGCTCACTAAGGTTCTTTAATTAGATTTTCAATATCTTAAATCTGCATTTTTAAATGATTTCTTTCATTGAACTGTTCAAACTGCACATCTATTTTTATAAAATATTTACATTTTTCTTCTTTTTTAAGTGTCTTTATTAAAAATAATTCTGTGAGGATGATGAAATGATACGCTGGTACAATCTTTCTCTGATTTAATATCTCATGAATCTTTTGTGTTTATGATCATCCTGAACATGCATGAAATATTTTTAAAATCAAGCAACCGACAATCAATCAATTTGTGTTTGTTTTGTGTCCTTGCTGATCTGTATAGATTGTTTCCAGTATTTAGAATGGTAAGTTGATATCGTTATGAATATTGCAGGATAAAGCTGCTGGAGACGATGAAGCTATGTTTGTAGATGAGAATTTTTGCACGTCCCTAGAATATGGTCTACCGCCAACAGCTGGATGGGGTCTAGGGGTTGACAGATTAGCTATGTTCCTCACAGATTCTAATAACATAAAGGTAAACAATTAATGTTTATAGCTGGGAAGATTTGTAATATACAGATAAGTATCACTTTAAAAATCTGTCTTAATTTATTTGTATCTATAGGCTAGTACTTTCAATAAGAGGCATACTTGAAAATTGTTATATGATTTCCGACAGAAGTATTAACCTCAATTCATCCATACAAATTCAATGTTCCATTTTTTATGGTTTAAGATAAAGTTTTTTGAAGATTTAATACTTTGGTTTAGCTTTAGAATTCTGAAGTCTCCTTGATTTGTGGTTCATTGTACCCTTGAAATCCAATAAATTAAAAAGTGAATAAAAAGAAATAAATCAACTGTAGGATAGATTATTTAATGTTTTATAGCAGCAATCAAAATAATGATATTTTCTCTTTTTAGGAAGTGTTATTATTTCCAGCCATGAAACCTGATGAACAGAAACCACCAACCAAAGAAGGAGAAGAAGGAAATGAAAGCTAACGCAAAAACAATTCTTAAGATCTTGTTATTTATTTATTATTTTTAAGAATCTTAATTGCATGAAAATTTTCTTATAATTATATGTAAGATGTTTTCATAAAGGCCGTTTGTTAAAAAGGATTCTTGTTTCATGCAGGATTTTACAAATGACACTTGCAGTATATCATTTGAAAATAGCAGATTTCGTACAACCTTTTCTTAACATAAATAAAATTTTCAGGGATTAGTATAAAAGAAGAAAGAAAAGAAATGTTTTATTTATGAAATAACAAAAACTTATATTTAGCACAAAAAAAACTGGCACAACATTGGGAACCCAGTTTTCTGGTAGGTACTTTAGGTTCATTTGAGGGGCTAAACAACAATGAACAAGGTAACTATCACACTTTTTTTACAGTGTTGATAAGATTATATGTACAATCCTTTATTAAAAGATCATATTTTTTTGTGATGTTTAACAATGAAGCTTAGACGTCAAATAAGCAATCCATAGAATTACTTGGATTTTACCATAATAAAATATTCTGTCATTTTGCATGTAGGACAAAAATGGCATTTGTATCACATATCTTCAACCAATTTCTTTGTATTTGAACATTGTAATTTGAAGAATGAGAGGTTTTGGGAGCTTTTTGTTTCATTATTTTCATCAGTGTACTTAATATTGTTTTAGTATGCATATTTTCTTGAAATACTTATAAATTGAAAGACACAAAATATTCTGAATTTAGCAGTTTATATTGAATAGGGTTTTTGCTAAAAAAAAATAATCCTATATCAAGCTAATTTGGAAAGTGATTTCAATAGTGAAACCAGCCTTAACAATACAAAGCTTATATTGAAAACATGCCTGAGCTCTTATACTACATGTAGTACAAACAGTCAATTTTCTTTAGCATATGTAATTTTACTTGTGTAAAATAAACACCTGTATAATCTTAAGAGAATCTCCTATTCCTTTAGGGGTACTAGGTACACTTGTGTCAATGTATTTGGAGATGAATATGGGGTTATCTTCAACCAAACTTTTTTAGTATAAAAACTGACATGAAATAACTTTTTATTGAATTTTCTGAAACTGTACATTATATTTACTCAGTTCAAGTTTATTATTATGCAGCAGTTTATTGTCACATTCAAAATTAGTAGTGACTGTCGCATAAATCAGTTAATTGCATTGTGTCTGATAGCAACATAGACAGAAAATGTTAAAGTGTACTTGATTCTCTAAAATTGTGTACAGGATAAAAAAAACAACAAGTGTATATTCAAATTGAAATTCCTGAATTTATTTCTGTTTTATAAACATAAGTTGTTTGAGAGAAAAATAAAAGTGCTACATATTTATATAATAATGTGTTGTTTGTATGTGAATGTTAAATGCAAGTCTGCATTTTGTTGTAAACCAATCTTTGACTTAATCCACCTGCCCATCACACATTTTAACTGATTATAACTTTTCATTTACTAACAATAGGATTTTTGTCGAGCCTGCGACTTTTGTCGCAGAAAGCACGACATAGGGATAGTGATCGGCGGCGGCGGTGTTAGCTAACTTCTTAAAAGCTTTATATTTTAGAAGCTAGAAGACCTGGATGCTTCATACTTTGTATATAGATGCCTTATGTTACGAAGTTTCCGTCTGTCATATGTCCATTGTCCTTGACCTCATTTTCATGGTTCAGTAACTACTTGAAAAAAAAGTCAACTTTTTTTGTAATGTTAATTTCTTTCTTATTATGAGTAATAACTATATTTAGTATGTGCGTACCTTGCAAGGTCCTCATGCCCGTCAGACAATTTTCATTTGACCTCCACCTCATTTCATGGATCGGTGAACAAGGTTAAGTTTTCGTGGTCAAGTCCATATATCAGATACTATAAGCAGTAGGTCTACTATATTTGGTATATGGAATGATTGTAAGGTGTACATGTCCAACTGGTAGGTGTCATCTGACCTTGACCTCATTTTCATGGTTCAGTGGTCAAAGTTAAGTTTTTGAGTTTTGGTCTTTTTTTCTAATACTATATGCAATAGGTCAACTATATTTGGTGTATGGAAATATTTTATGATGTACATGTCAGTCATGTAGGTTTTATTTGACCTTGACCTCATTTTCACCATTCATTTCTCAGTGTTAAGTTTTTGTGTTTTGGTCTGTTTTTCTTAAACTGTAAGCAATAGATCAACTATATTTGTTGTATGGAAGGATTGTAAGGTGTATATGTCTGTCTGGCAAGTATCATCTGACCTTGACCTCATTTTCATGGTTCATTGGTTAATGTTTAGTTTTCATGGTTAAGTTTGTTTCTTATATACTATAAGCAATAGGTCAACTATATTTAATGCCTAAATTGATTGTGAGGTGTACATGTCTGTCTGGCAAGGTTCATCTGACCTTGACCTCATTTTCATGGTTCATTGGTCAATGTTAAGTTTTCTTGGTTAAGACTGTTTCTTAGAAACTATAAGCAATAGGTCAACAATGTTTGGTTTATTGAATGATTGTAAGGTGTACATGTATTTATCGTTTGGTTTATCTGACCTTGACCTCATTTTCTTGGATCATGTTAAGTTTATGTGTTACTTGTAGTAAAGCTTTATATTTAGGACTATCAACATAAAATCAATGGTTAGTAAAGAAGGCGAGACATTTCAGCGTGTGCACTCTTGTTGGACTTTGTTCCAGTTTTGATCATTTATCCGGTCTAGAGGGCCAACAAAGTGGCAGTATAATTTAAGTCCATCAATATTTGATTCTGATCTTATTAAACTGTAATATGTAACCAGAACTAAATTCTTATTTTATACTAAATTTACCCCCACTCAAGGAGTGGTAGTTATATCTCCTTGTCAGTTCATAACTTATGTGACATCTACCTCAGCTTCTCAGTATATTAGTACATTGTGGGCCACAATGGTCTTGTGGTAGTGTGCTTACCTTGAGGGAGATCAATTCCAGGCCTGGTCAAACCAAAGACTAAAACGGAATTTGTTGCTTCTCTGCTTTGCATGCAGTACACAAATGTATTAAGGAGAAAGAGTAAAGACTGGTTAGCTGGGAGACAGAACAATGTTTCTGGGTAGGGTGACATGTCTTCCTGTGGACTGTTACATTGTAAACTAGCATGTTAATAATCCAGCTCATCTTGTCAATCTAGTACAAAGCAGGCTCCATATTATTATTAACATAGTGTGGTAGTGACCTAATACAATATATATGGGATGAGATCGAAGCCCATATGGAATTTATTGACCACATATATATCATATTAGGTCACTAGCACACTGTAACGAATTTATCTTAACGACTATCTTTATATGTGGTTTTTGTCCAGCCTTCGACTTTAGTCGAAAAAGCGAGACATGACGATTTTACATTCCGTCGGCGTCGTCGGCGGCGTCCACAAATATTCACTCTGTGGTTAAAGTTTTTGAAATTTTAATAACTTTCTTAAACTATCCTGGATTTCTACCAAACTTGGACAGAAGCTTGTTTATGATCATAAGATAGTATCCAGAAGTAAATTTTGTAAAAATAAAATTCCATTTTTTCCGTATTTTACTTATAAATGGACTTAGTTTTTCTGCCCGGAAATATTGCATTCACTGTGTGGTTAAAGTTTTTAAAAATTTTAATAACTTTCTTAAACTATCCTGAGTTTGTACCAAACTTGGAAAGAAGCTTGTTTACGATCATAAGATAGTATCTAGGAGTAAATTTTGTAAAAAAATAAATCCATTTTTGTCGAGCCTTCGACTTTTGTCGAAAAAGCTAGACATAGCGATCCTACATTCCGTCGGCGTCGTCGGCGTCGTCGGCGTCGTCGTCGTCGGCGGCGTCCACAAATATTCACTCTGTGGTTAAAAGTTTTTGAAATTTTAATAACTTTCTTAAACTATCCTGAATGTCTACCAAACTTGGACAGAAGCTTGTTTATGATCATAAGATAATATTCAAAAGTAAATTTTGTAAAAAAAAACATCCATTTTTTCCGTATTTTACTTATAAATGGACTTAGTTTTTCTGCCAGTTAACATTACATTCACTCTGTGGTTAAAGTTTTTGAAATTTAATAACTTTCATAAACTATCCTGGATTTCTACCAAACTTGGACAGAAGCTTGTTTATGATCATAAGATAGTATCCAGAAGTAAATTTTGTAAAAAACAAATTCCATTTTTTCCGTATTTTACTTATAAATGGACTTAGTTTTTCTGCCAGTAAACATTACATTCACTCTGTGGTTAAAGTTTTTAAAATTTTAACAACTTTCTTAAACTATCCTCCTGGATTTGTACCAAACTTGGACAGAAGCTTGTTTATGATTAAAAGCTAGTATCCAGAAGGAAATTTTGTTAAAATTTTGTTCCATTTTTTCCGTATTTTACTTATAAATGGACTTAGTTTTTCTTCCAGTTAACATTACATACAGTCTGCAGTTTAAGTTTTTAAAGCATTTATTAGATTCATAAACTATCCTGGATTTTTACCAAACTTGGACAGAAGCTACTTACAATCAAAAGATAGTATAGAGAGGAATATTTTTATTAATTTTTTTCCTCATTTTTGTTGAGCCTGTGATTAACAGCAAAAGTAGGCGAGACACTGGGTTCCGCGGAACCCTTACGAATTTTTAGACTAGTGGCCTATCAAAATGATCAAGTCTTCAATATAAAGAACCTACTTCTATTGGTATTTATAAAAACAAATGCCAACAATAACAACTTGATAGCCTTTAATGTGTTTTCTAGAAATATATCAATCTTTCATCATTGAATTCTTTGTTTGTAGAAACATTTCAGATTTTTCCTCAACGCCGTCTTGTTTTAATACAGGGACGTAACACCACTACTAACTGTGTATTAGAATAAGCCCCGCCTACTAACCCCATATGAAATATACACGGTCTACACGCGGTAGATTTTAACCAATGAAAATCCTAGAAATGTATAGCAGGTAAGATAAATATTCATATTGCATTAACATATTCTTGTCCTGAATATGCATTTAATTTGCTGTTGGATGTTAACAGCCACCCATCATCATTATGCATATTTGATGTTTGACTTAGAACTGGATGATTTTACTTACCTTTTATATGGGATATCAAATAATTTTTATTTTAATTTTAACCATTGTGTAGGACAACCAACATGGCTGACATGGTAAATAATAGAACCTGGGGGGGTAAATTGCAATTTACTTGTTTCTTCTTTAAAACTTTTGTCCATTTACATCACAAGAGTGCACACGCTGAAATGTCTCGCCTTCTTTACTAATCATTGATATTATGTTGATAGTCCTAAATATAAAGCTTTATTACAACTGTCACATACACTTTACATTAACCAAGCAAACTAAACATTGACCAATGAACCATGAAAATGAGGTCAAGGTCAGATGAACCATGCTAGGCAGGCATGTACAGCTAACAATTCTTCCATACAACAAATATAGTTGATCTATTGCTTATAGTTTAAGAAAAACAGACCAAAACACAAAAACTTAACACTGAGCAATGAACCTTGAAAATGAGGTCAAGGTCAAATAAAACCTGCGTGACTGACATATAGATCATAAAATATTTCCATACACCAAATGTAGTTGAACTATTGCATATAGTATTAGAAAAAAAGATCAAATCTCAAAAACTTAACTTTGACCACTGAACCATGAAAATGAGGTCAAGGTCAGATGACACCTGCCAGCTAGACATGTACACCTTACAATCATTCCATACACCAAATATAGTAGACCTATTGCATGCAGTATTAGAAAAAAAGACCAAAACTCAAAAACTTAACTTTGACCACTGAACCATGAAAATGAGGTCAAGGTCAGATGACACCTGCCAGCTAGACATGTACACCTTACAATCATTCCATACACCAAATATTGTAGACCTATTGCATACAGTATAAGAAAAACAGACCAAAACACAAAAATTTAACTATAACCACTGAACCATGAAAATGAGGTCAAGGTCAGATGACACCTGCCAGCTAGACATGTACACCTTACAATCATTCCATACACCAAATATTGTAGACCTATTGCATACAGTATAAGAAAAACAGACCAAAACACAAAAACTCAACTATAACCACTAAACCATGAAAATGAGGTCAAGGTCAGATGACACCTGCCAGCTAGACATGTACACCTTACAATCCTTCCATACACCAAATATAGTAGACCTATTGCATACAGTATAAGAAAAACAGACCAAAACACAAAAACTTAACTATAACCACTGAACCATGAAAATGAGGTCAAGGTCAGATGACACCTGCCAGCTGGACATGTACACCTTACAGTCCTTCCATACACCGAATATACTAGACCTATTGCTTATAGTATCTGAGATATGGACTTGACCACCAAAACTTAACCTTGTTCACTGATCCATGAAATGAAGTCGAGGTCAAGTGAAAACTGTCTGACGGGCATGAGGACCTTGCAAGGTACGCACATACCAAATATAGTTATCCTATTACTTATAATAAGAGAGAATTTAACATTACAAAAAATCTTAACTTTTTTTCAAGTAGTCACTGAACCATGAAAATGAGGTCAAGGACATTGGACATGTGACTGACGGAAACTTCGTAACATGAGGCATCCATATACAAAGTATGAAGCATCCAGGTCTTCCACCCTCTAAAATATAAAGCTTTTAAGAAGTGAGCTAACGCCGCGCCGCCGTAGCCGCCGGATCACTATCCCTATGTCGAGCTTTCTGCGACAAAAGTCGCAGGCTCGACAAAAACTGTCTGACAACTGCTTATAGATGTTATTGTCCTTAAATGACAAGTTTTACCATTTTTTTATGTCCCTGCTGCATGGGAGGGGTATTAAGTTTTATCCTTGTAAGTCCCAAAATAAGTTTCCATTCCTTAACTTTAGTTTACCTCAACCAAATGATATGAAACTTATACACAATGCTTATTACCACCAAACACAGATCAAGAGTTAATTTTGGAGGCGTCACTTTCACCGTTCTCAAGTTGTGTCCCTTTATAATTTGAAAAATTGCTGAACTTTTCCAGCCTTTCCAACCGCCCCTTAAATATGATTGATTGATTGATAAGTGTTTAACGCCACTTTCAGTACTATTGGCTACTTCATGGCGATCAGTTTTTATTGGCAGAGGAAGTCGGAGTACCTGAAGAGAACCATTGACCTTCGGTAGGGAAACTGTAAACCCTAGTCAATTCAGTTGTGAGTCGAACGCACATGCCACGTGTGGGATTTGAACGCCCCCTAAATTTGATAAAATTCAGTTTCTGTACCAAATCAATACAGATTACTGTGTTCAATGCAAGCAATGAATTCCTTAAATAAGATACTGAGTAAAGCAAGTTTAGCAACTTATAATTCAACTAAAAAAAATTAATTAAAAATGTCCCAAGTTTCGGAAATAATTTGTTAACTTAGAACATTACTGTAAAAAAAACCACCTGATTGTATATTTTCTTTGTAACGATAATGTATTTATGGCTATGTTTAGGCTTATTTTTGAAATAGATATTCTAAATATTTGTTGCTAAACTTTTTTTTAACTTAGTATATATATATATACCATGTTTGAACGTTGTTTTCAATTTAGACTTGTTTATATATACACATGTATGTATAGAAGTTGAAGTTAAAAGTAAAAATAAATGTGGACCTATTCATGTACATCTTTAGGGTCGCTCAGCTGAAGTGACTCAGCATGAAGTTATGTGGATTATAAACAATAATATGGACATACATGTGAGTAATCCTTTTTTCTAAAATGATATTCAGAGAATCACTGTATTATAGTCCTAATATAATAACTTGCAACGTTTCTTATCGGATATTGTTTTTACTATCCAGACCGCATTGATAGTAAAGAAATAATATCCGATGAAAAAAGTTGAAAGCAAACGATATGGACCTGTGAAGGCATATATTATAGGACAACCCTGTAATACAGTGATGTTTTTGAAAATTTATTAAATTCCTACAAATTTAAATTTTCAATTTAGACACTTGACCGTCCATTTTTTGTGGGGGTACGAGTTTTTATAAATATGAATTATTTGATTTTAAGATTTCAAGAACAAACATGGTTGTCTCACTGGCACTCATACCACATCTTCTTATATCTATGATTGTTTTAGATGGGAATGATAATTATAACTTTTTCCCATTGAGATTGGTAAATAAATCAATACATTTGAGTTTCAAAAGAAATTCTTTTTCCTAAAAGTGATTGAAAAAAAAAAAATTGAACGTTTTTGGTCATTGTTGAAAAAAAACTTTGTCCCTAGAAAAAAGAAATACATGGAAGTAGTTAACCCGAATAATTGGGTCGTTATATTCCAGAGGCGAACCCAGGGAGTTGTCACCTGGTGCACGTGACCCACCTGTGGTTAACAAAAATGGTGCTCCATGTATATTTTATTACAATATTTTGATTAATTTATCAATTTGTCTTTCACAGGTAATAACTTACATTAAGGCGAACAACTTGCATGTATATGTATGTATCTTGACATCTTAATCGTTGATTACATGTTTATTTTGTAACCATGCATACATAGATATAAGAAGATGTGGTATGAGTGCCAATGAGACAACTCTCCATCCAAGTCAAAATTTATAAAAGTAAACCATTATAGGTCACAGTACGGTCTTGCATGTTTATGTATCGACCGTTAATTACTTTTTCGATTCCTTTGATGTGTAGGTGTGAAACTGAAGGGACAGTCCTCAATCTTAGATGTTTTCAGTTGATAATTTTATGTATATTACGTAGTAATCTAAATTTTAAAAGTTTAATTTTGTATGGCAACTTTTCTGACCATTGATGTTTTTCTACTGTGATGCTAAAATTCAAAATATTATTTTTTCCTTTCCGAGTCTTATCAACTTCTTAATCCTTTACCTCTCTTCTATCAATTGTCTAAAAATTCGGGCATTTTACATTTTTTGTAACTTTTACCCTCTGTCATTCAGGAAACGCCACAAATCAGCCCCTTCTGAAGTACCAACGACTCGTAATAGACCTAGCTACTGGCATTGATACGCGAGCAATATTGGTGATTGTTATCACGAATCAACCCCCGACATGCATATACTAGGTATAAACGACATTGGCCCTTTGAAGCAATCAACACGTCAAATAACAAATGAACAAAAAATTAATTTGACAAGGAATCATTTTCCAACTAGGAACAAATAGTAACTTTCCCGTAAATACGCAGGAAAGAACAGACTGTTTCAGAGAAATTGGCTGATTCAATATGACGGGCTTGTGTACTCTTCTTCAAACGAAGAGCTTATTGTATATAATGTGCTCTATTTGCGGTTGACAATTTGGGAACCCTAGCATAAAACCATAAAATGATATGGCACATGCTTGTACCAGACTTGACGAACATCTAGGCCGGGAGGACAACCTTGTAAATAGAGCCAATAACAGACAATATTGAGAAAAGACGGTTGACACAAAATTATATTGATGCACGTGCATTATAATTTACTTTTTTCTTGTGTTTCCCTTTATAACCAGCAGAAGTCCTCTGTTTCGCAATTCAATCCAAGGTGTTTTTGACTTGTAAAAACCTTTATCATTAACAAAATTGTAGCATTTCCCTTGTTGTTCAATATGCATTTAAATATTAATTAAAATTACAAACAATGTCTGACCCGGATAATCTTCACCTTTTTCTTTAATAACTTCACAAATAAATTATGGACAATGAATAACGAAGTTCATCTTTCGTCATTTCTTCAAGATACAACTAATACTCTCGTCTCGTTTCGCTAACTCGTTTCTTTCCATCTTCCACTTTCTTAAATACGGTTAACAGCTCATCTCATCTTTTTCTTTGTATTGTCAGCAGACCTGAAAATAGAAGACAATTTGTTAGTATTTACGAATTTTTAAGATTATACCAGACTGAGAGACCGTCAAACTCTCACATGGGAGCTCGATCGAGACGCCACTTGCAGACAAGTGCACATTATCGTGTCGGTCACTGGCTGTCGACAACAAAGACCACGCAGGGGCTTCTCAATGGGGATGTACGTAATTACTATCTTTACACATGTCCATTCATAAAATTAAAGTTTTTAGGAATTTGTTTTGAATGTATTTGTATACTCACAACAAAAAAGTTTCTTTTGAAAAAATGAGTATATTCAGAGGTGATATCACCAAAAAATCGAGAAAAAAAAACGTTATGTTTTTTTTTTCTTGCACAAACGCGCCACAGAACGCACCATACCGTAGATTTATGGGTTTATACATATATCTTTTTAACCAAAGTCTATATAAACTATAAGTGCACATCTGAATTACATCCACATCAATAATACATATATATATAGGTGTTGTAATTATAAATAAACGGTTCTAAGCTTAAAAGATCTAAAAAATAAATTTACCTAAACTACACGACTCTTTTACATTGTTGGTACTCATTAGTTTAATACATTTGTACATCGATGTTTTTTTCCAATAATATGGCTTAATATAAAATTTTCGAAAACCTTGAAAAAGGGTCATTTGAGGATGAAATGAAACTCATCCTCTTTATCATTTTTACAAAAAGCACATATTTTATTATTTCTTGTTGTACCATAAAATCTTCCATTTTCTATGACTAAGTTGTGGCTACTTAATCTTATTTTCGTAATACTTGTTTTGTAAACATTAGGAATTGGTTTGCATAAATAAAATTGCTGACAAAAATTATCTAACATACACAGCTACTTTTGCATAGGTACTATTTCTGTACCCAAAATCTGTAGTACTGGAAATCTACATGTACTTTTAATATTCAGTACAATTTTGTTACTTTAAAATGATTGTAATATTTAGGTACCTGTATTTTACAGTACTTGATTTGTACTTGAAATTCTTTAAGTACTACAGATTTTTTGTTACACCATTACATTTTCAGCATTTTGAAAGTTTGTCTATTTCAAATCTCTTTCAGCTATGATTTTCAAATATGGAATATTGTGATCACTGTTTGCATTATTTTTGTACCAAAAATTTGTAGTACAAATCAAGTACTGTAAAATACAGGTACATAAATATTACAATATTTTTAAAGTAATGAAATAGTACTAAATATTAAAAGTAAATTTCCAGTACTACAGATTTTTAGTACAGAAATAGTACCTATGCAAAAGTAGCAGTGTATATATTTATAATTAGAACATTTTGGAGAAGTATGCAACTGAGCAAGATCTTGTTTTAGACAATCATATAAACGCTGCTTTATGACAGCAAAATATAATACATCAGGCAAGTCTGAAATAAGGTTTTGGCTATACCATACATCACCTAAACCAATAACAAACAGTTCATTCTTTATAAAATACAACCAATCACACTTATATTGAAGTTATTTATTTAGATATCTCTCTAATTCGCCATATAAGTAATTATAACAGTTTTTCAATATACAGTTTGAAGTATTTAGCAATTTAAACCAATATTTGAAAATCTTGCATTTTCTTATAACAAGAGTGCACACGCTGAAATGTCTCGCCTTCTTTACTAATCATTGATATTATGTTGATAGTCCTAAATATAAAGCTTTATTACAACTGTCACATAAACTTAACATTAATCAAGTAAACTAAACATTGACCAATGAACCATGAAAATGAGGTCAAGGTCAGATGAACCATGCTAGGCAGGCATGTACAGCTAACAATTCTTCCATACAACAAATAGAGTTGACCTATTGCTTATAGTTTAAGAAAAACAGACCAAAACACAAAAACTTAACACTGAGCAATGAACCTTGAAAATGAGGTCAAGGTCAAATAAAACCTGCGTGACTGCCAAATAGATCATAAAATATTTCCATACACCAAATATAGTTGAACTATTGCATACAGTATAAGAAAAACAGACCAAAACACAAAAACTTAACTATAACCACTGAACCATGAAAATGAGGTCAAGGTCAGATGACACCTGCCAGTTGGACATGTACACCTTACAGTCCTTCCATACACCGAATATACTAGACCTATTGCTTATAGTATCTGAGATATGGACTTGACCACCAAAACTTAACCTTGTTCATTGATCCATGAAATGAGGTCGAGGTCAAGTGAAAACTGTCTGACGGGCATGAGGACCTTGCAAGGTATGCACATACCAAATATAGTTGAACTATTGCACATAGTATTAGAAAAAAAGACCAAAACTCAAAAACTTAACTTTGACCACTGAACCATGAAAATGAGGTCAAGGTCAGATGACACCTGCCCGCTAGACATGTACACCTTACAATCATTCCATACACCAAATATAGTAGACCTATGGCATACAGTATACGAAAAACAGACCAAAACACAAAAACTTAACTATAACCACTGAACCATGAAAATGAGGTCAAGGTCAGATGACACCTGCCAGTTGGACATGTACACCTTACAGTCCTTCCATACACCGAATATACTAGACCTATTGCTTATAGTATCTGAGATATGGACTTGACCACCAAAACTTAACCTTGTTCATTGATCCATGAAATGAGGTCGAGGTCAAGTGAAAACTGTCTGACGGGCATGAGGACCTTGCAAGGTACGCACATACCAAATATAGTTGAACTATTGCACATAGTATTAGAAAAAAAGACCAAAACTCAAAAACTTAACTTTGACCACTGAACCATGAAAATGAGGTCAAGGTCAGATGACACCTGCCCGCTAGACATGTACACCTTACAATCATTCCATACACCAAATATAGTAGACCTATGGCATACAGTATAAGAAAAACAGACCAAAACACAAAAACTTAACTATAACCACTGAACCATGAAAATGAGGTCAAGGTCAGATGACACCTGCCAGTTGGCCATGTACACCTTACAGTCCTTCCATACACCGAATATACTAGACCTATTGCTTATAGTATCTGAGATATGGACTTGACCACCAAAACTTAACCTTGTTCACTGATCCATGAAATGAGGTCGAGGTCAAGTGAAAACTGTCTGACAGGCATGAGGACCTTGCAAGGTACGCACATACCAAATATATTTATCCTATTACTTATAATAAGAGAGAATCTAACATTACAAAAAATCTGAACTTTTTTTTCAAGTAGTCACTGAACCATGAAAATGAGGTCAAGGACATTGGACATGTGACTGCCGGAAACTTCGTAACATGAGGCATCCATATACAAAGTATGAAGCATCCAGACCTTCCACCTTCTAAAATATAAAGCTTTTAAGAAGTTAGCTAACGCCGCCGCCGCCGCCGCCGCCGCCGCCGCCGCCGCCGGATCACTATCCCTATGTCGAGCTTTCTGCGACAAAAGTCGCAGGCTCGACAAAAATAAGAGGCAATATACCTTGTTCTTGGTATATCATAACATTGTTAGTATAGATAATTTAACACCAAAGTATATTCTTACAATAGTGCATGTGAACTCTCTCTATCACCATAAAAATATCGTGTTTTTCGACAGGTACATGGTGCTGGGTATGCCCTTAACTTTTTAAAGGTCCATTTGCATTTCTTTTGTGAAAAATCTGCATTTTTTTCAATAAGTTACTCAAAGAGTAGGTTCTGTTGAAACTTCTACTTCTTCTATTGCATGGATATCCTTCCATTCATGGAACACCACATACAGCTCTGTATGTGTACTGAAATGTGTCACACAATTTTTAAAATTTATTTATACTAATAAATTTAAAATCTAAAAGGAAACTTTTAAACAGTATAAATAGGGGGAATTAATTTTAAAATTTATATATGCGACTAAATTTAAAATCTAAGAGGATACTTTTGTACAGTAAAAGTTAAGCGGGAATAAACTTAAAATCTACAAGGATACTTTATACAGTATAAGTTAAGCGGAAAGAATACCCTGTCTCTCCCTGTTTATCGGTCTATATACATACATACAAAAATTTGGCAAAGCACTGTTCAGTAGCCACATTATATACAATGTCAGTTTATGATCATCTCCTTGTATCCTATATATCTGAGTTATTACTTTAAAAGTCTGATTCTATGTGTATGAAGTTTATAGCATAGACTTGCCGAAAGATTATGGATATTGATAATGTCCTCCTTCTTGAATAATGCACAGAAGTGGCTACAGTCGATTACAAGCTGTACAATATCTTGTTTCTTTGAGAAAGTATTTTTCCAAGTTTGTGGCCCAATGATGTTTATTGTATACATTTTCAGTTCTTGTAAAGCTTCTTTTCTTTGCTTAAATAGAGCCGGACAGTCTAGCAAGAAATGAATCTTATCTTCATCGCTCAATCCACAGCATTTACAAGTAGGTGCTTCCTTTCCTCCTGAATATTTATATTTTAGACTTTGTAAGAGATATGTTCCAGTAATTAGTCGTGCTTTTACAGTGCCTTTCTTTATATCTGAGATAGTTGAATTTAGACTGCTCCAGGATGGGTGAGTGGATCCAAAGGTTAGGCAGTTTTGACTTAAATGTTTTAAGGTAGATTTTTGTGATATATCAGATTTTAATTTTTGTGTCCAGAACTCTCGGATAGATGATTTAACTGTAGATTTCCATGATAGTTTAGTGGGCAAGCGTTGTTGGAGAGCAGTTATCTCTGGTAGTTGATATATTGATAGAAGTGGTTGGATCCTGTTAAAGAAGCTTATTGGATTTTGCATATTCACGAGGATTTGACGCTCAGAGAGATCCCTAATTGTACTGTTTTCGCATGAAAGTATATGGAGGAATGTCAGTTGCCTTTTGTGTATTTCTGCCTCAAGGGGCAATGCTCCGATAAGTAATAATACTGCACAGTTTGCTGTCCTGATAGGTAGAGATTGGAAGCTTTTCAAGTTCTTTAAATGAAATATATTTAATTTTTCCATCTGGGAGTTGTTTAGTGGTAAAATTTCCAATCCATAAATCAGTCTTGGTAAAACATAGCACTGGTAGATTTTATAGGATGTTGCCGGGTTTAATCCATTAGTTCCATGTACTCCGGTTTTAATAAGAGAATAAAGTGTTCTCCTGGCTATGCTCATTCTAGCATCAATATTAAGGTCGTTTTCTTTTAGTTCTGATCTTATGATTCCCAGATGGGTTGTTTCTTTGGAAGGATACATGGTGGTGTTGTCCAATGTCCAACTTAGTGTTGATCTATCCATTTTTGCGGATTTATTGAGAATGACAGCTTTAGTTTTTCAGGGTGCAGCGTTACCCTGTCCTGTTTAGAATGCCAGATAGCGGTAGATACCATTGTTTGAAGTTCTGACGGGTCGCTACTCAAGAAAGCAATATCGTCTGCACATGTTGGGCAGCCTACGTAGGTTGTTCCAATTTTTAATCCGATATTATGTGTTTTTAGGTCCTCAAGGAGGTCATTCACATACATTTTATATAGAAAGGGTGACAGTACTCCTCCTTGTCTTACTCCTTGTTTGATGCCAAAAGAGTGGCTGAGGATACCTTTTCATTTGACTTTTGATGTCAGTCCCGAACTGATATTGATATTTATTTTAGATTTTGCTATTACCTGAACACGTATAACACAATTTACGGGATCTATATTGTTTTACTAAAAATGAAGGAAGTTTTTTCAATGAATTTTGTCCTACGCAACTAATTTATTGTTATTTGAGGACGCATATTTGAGACAATTCTGCATAAATGTTTATTTTCATTTTTTTCCATGCTGATTTCAAATGCCTCTTGCAAATCCACCCTCCCTTATTTTAACTGAACCAGGAATGGTCGCCCCCTGTACTCACTTCTTTTTCGGTTTCTGTGTTTCAATATCTATCCATGGATTTAAATGATATGTTCACAATACATATGTTTTGGAATAATAAATCATGTGCAGAAGACTAAACTGGTCAACCGCAACACGTGCTAATGTACAGGTTTTTATGTCAACATAACCGGTAACAGTGTAATAATAACCTTTACACTGGGTGTTCTCGTATACTTATTGTAATATAAAAGGTATTGTGAACATGTTTAATTCATGGATCGATACTGAAACACAAATAAAAAAGTAAGTACAAAACTGTAAAGATAATTGCTACTAAGAAACACATTAAAAACAACTATTATTGCATGAAATGTTTGTTGTCGACAGTCAGTGATACACACGATAACATTTTTAAAATACCATGTGTCCATGTGTGTCCATGTCCACGCTGTTATGAAATTCTATAAACTGCTGTCCATTATTGTGTGTGTGTGTGTATAAGTTGGGTCGATATTTTAACAAATGAATTGATTCTAAAAAAGTTGGTACTTTGTTTCAGAAAAAAGAGGAAAAATAATAATTGTTGATTTACATTCAAATTTAGGGACGAAAAAATTACGACCTTGAGATTAAAAAAGTAATGTTTATGTATGTGCATGAGACGCATGATAAAATGTATCTTATCTTATCTTATATCAACAAGTTACTGTAACATATTAAATATTCAATACCCCATTCCACCGTTATACTTATTTCATATAATTATAATTAAGAAGGCAGGGATTTTCCACCCATTGGTGGCCGTCGGCTGTTGTCTGCTCTGTGGTCGGGTTGTTGTCTCTTTGACACATTCCCCATTTCCATTCTCAATTTTATTTGTTTTTACCTTTTAACAGCAATTCTTTTAATCTCGTCGTTCGACACGATTCTTTTTATTCTCTTGTTGCTGTGTTCTGGACCAGTTACAGTTGCAGCAATGGCGACCAATGGATGTTCAGTCTCGATTTGTTCAGCCCATGCAGCTAGGTCATCGTCGATTTCAGCCGATTCTAGGTGTAGGTCTTGTTCTGATGTTTTTTTTCAAAATGAAAGCCTTTTCTAAATTAGAAGGGTAAACCATATTATCATGTTCAACGATGCATTAATAAATCAAAGTTCACAATTAATCGGTTAGAGAAATACAAGTATAACATAACACGTCTGTCTTTTAAATTAAATATTAAAATATTAGTAAGATATTTTTGAAAGGGCTCATGGTTTCTTTTTCAAGAACCAACGCTTATCCATTGTATCTATATTGTATCCATACATATTATATAAAGGTGAGACTTATCTCTGTGTCAACAGTTTGTTATGGTTAAATGATTGTGAAGTTGTAGTGCTACGGTCATTTTCTTTGTTACTATAAGTCATTGTTATGTCAATTTGGTCTACAGTTGGTATAACGTATAATCATGTGCTTGGGAATCATGCAAAACTCTTGTGCCAATTTGCAAGTTGAAGTCAATTCTATTAACCACTAGTATATAATGTATATTGTTATGTCGTTTGCGTGTTTTTCTCTAGTAAGACATCATCACAGGACTTAAGATTTCATTCCAAATTCATCACAAAAAACTTCTTCTGAATGTGTAACTGCAACTGTAAGATTTGAGATAATGACTCTTTTCCTGTTTTATCAAAACTAATTGCTCTTTTTAGAACAAGAGAAAAGATAAAATATGTATTTATTACTTCTATGTAAATCCGATGTAATCATCTAATATCTTCGGGGCTGACGCCCCTCAGATATGAGAAGCTTACATATAGTACAAACATTTTTAAACGGATGAGACATTTTCAGATGTGCACTCTTGTTTTAGTTATTTATAGCAATTTTATCAGTAAACTGATAAAGAAAAAATAGTACCGATATTGCCGTCATTAAATGACAAAATTTATGATTAGTGTAAGTACAGTGACATATTTATTCTATTTGTTCAAATTATTACAGGAATATTTCCATAAGAAAGTAAGCAGAACTAAAACTACATATTTATGATATTTGTTTAAATCATTATGAGAAAAGTCCTTTTAAAGTGAAAATAAGATCATAAGTCGAAAACAAAATGTCGTGGCAAAACGGAACAAAAAACGACCAAAAGACAAACAATAGTACACAAAACACAACGTAAAAAACATAAGACTGATTAACCCGAACCCCACCAAAAACCGGGGGTGATCTCAGGTGTTCGGGAAGGGTAAGCAGATCCTGCTCCACATGCAAAATCCGTTTATAGGATGATCCTTCAAATCAAGTTACATGGCCATTGTTACAAAACAACACATTGTTGACACCAACCACCCATTGAATATTTTACCAAAACACATTTATTAAGGTCTGTAAACCTCTTTTTAGCTCGCCTGGTCCAAATGGCACGTGTGATCTATTATCATCACTTGCATCAGTCTTCGTCCATTAAGTTTTTTACAAAAGTTTTCTCTTAAACCTGGGACTAAGACATAAATGTATATATTAGTCCCAGCTTAAACTACCATGCCAATTGCAATCAAACTTTGCCACAATCATCCCTTAGGTATCTAGCTTAAAAATTGTGTCCGTTGAATCTGCTGGCCAACCAACATTGCCGCCATGACTATAAGTTGAACACAGAGGTAAAAGGGAATTATTGTTTAATATCTTGAAAGAGGAAGTCTTGCACGTCAGAATGTCAAGATCTACCTTCTATCCATTTCGACCAAAAATGTCAGATGACTCCTCATAGGTTTTGCACTTAATTGACTAAATTATGTTGACTAAATTTTTTCGTTTGTTTTTATCATGAAAACTATTACAGAGAGAGCGAACTTTTAAAAAAGGCGCAGACATTATCAGCAACACAAGATCTATAATTTGTTTGGTCAACATGGCCAAAATCACTAGAGAACTCCGTACAAAGTTTTAGCCACAAAAAGAAACTAAAATGTTCAGCTAGAAAGATTTACCAATAAGCCAGCATATCCGAAATCATTATGCAACTCCGAACAGTTTTAGCCACAAAAAGAAACAAAAATGTTTTATCTATTTTTTTTACGTTTTTTGTTGTTGTTTCTATTATATTGAAACGAATTATTAATACAACTATAGAGAAACTTGGATCAGCTATAGACAAGATCTACCAATAAGTATCAGCTATAGACAAGATCTACCAATAAGTCTCAGCTATTATAGACAAGATCTACCAATAAGTCTCAGCTATAGACAAGATCTACCAATAAGTCTCAGCTATAGACAAGATCTACCAATAAGTCTCAGCTGTAGACAAGATCTACCAATAAGTTTCAGCTGTAGACAAGATCTACCAATAAGTCCCAGCTATAGACAAGATCTACCAATAAGTCTCAGCTATTATAGACAAGATCTACCAATAAGTCTCAGCTGTAGGCAAGATCTACCAATAAGTCTCAGCTATTATAGACAAGATCTACTAATAAGTCTCAGCTGTAGACAAGATCTACCAATAATTCTTAGCTGTAGACAAGATCTACCAATAAGTCTCAGCTATAGACAAGATCTACCAATAAGTCTCAGCTGTAGAAAATATCTACCAATAAGTTTCAGCTATAGAAAATATCTACCAATAAGTCTCAGCTATAGACAAGATCTACCAATAAGTCTACATAGCATATAAATGACTATTCATCAGAATTATTATTGTTGGGTTGTATCAAAAATGCTTAATGAACAATGGAGACTCTGTAGAGGTTCTTGTTTTTTTTTATCAAAAGAATTTTATTTTAAGAGTTTTTTGTAAAATTGCAGTTGTGTCTGTTATATAAAAAAAAACTATAGGAGCTACATTAAAGATGTTAATTGAAAAAACGGTCAGCAACACAAAGAGTAACCATTAGTATGTATAAAAATAAGAAGATGTGGTATGATTGCCAATGAGACAACTCTCCACAAGAGACCAAATGACACAGAAATATAAAAGTAGTAGTTAACAAACTGCAAATGAGTGACACAGGTGTGCCTCTTGTTTTAAAGTTTCAACGGTTAAAACTTGTACAAGTTCATTTTTCATATTCTACGCAACCTATCATAACGATGCATTGAAGGAGTATGACAACCTCACACAAGAAGGTTACATTGACCTAAATTTTACACTTCACTTACTAATAATTGTTAAATTTTATATTTGAGTTCATTTCTTGGACACTAAGCGACTTTTAATGATATCACATGACGTAAGGGTGCATTTCGGAGATTATAGCAACCTCATATGAAGACCTATGTGTAACACTTCATTGATTCATATTAGGTTCAAGTCCAATATATTAACTTAAAGTATAATTCTCATTGAAGTGCATGCACTTTGATTTATTTCCATATCTATTTTGAATACAGATGTATTATACAAAGTTCACGATACCAATGAGGCCAACCCGACTAATCCAGTCGTTATATTCCGACTCACTATCGATCACTCTAGAGGACAACTTTGGTGGATAGTTGTCTCATTTGCAATCATACCACATCTCCTTCTTATACCCCACGCAACGAGTTGCGGAGGGTATAATGTTTTTGACCCGTCCGTCCGTCCGTCTGTCCGTCTGTCCGTCCGCCTGTCCGTCTGTCCGTCCGTCAGTCCGTCTGTCCGTCCGTCAGTCCTGTTTCTTGTCATCACAACTCCTCTCAAACCACACAACAGAATTTCATGAAACCTTTTTAGATAATAAGGACATACTATGTAGTTGTGCATATCGACAGGAAATTACGAATCATTTTTTTTCCAGGAGTTACGCCGCTTTGAACTTATTTGCCCAAGATACTACTGCAACAGTTTGTCATCGCAACTCCTCTCAAACCACACAACAGAATTTCATGAAACCTTTTCAGATAATAAGGACATACTACGTAGATGTGCATATCGACAGGAAATTACGATTCAATTTTTTTTTCAGGAGTTACGCCTCTTTGAACTTATTTGCCCAATATACTACTGCAACCTTTTGTCATCGCAACTCCTCTCAAACCACACAACAGAATTTCACGAAACCTTTTTAGATAATAAGGACATACTATGTAGTTGTGCATATCGACAGGAAATTACGATTCAATTCTTTTTCTAGGAGTTACGCCCCTTTGAACTTATTTACTTTAATGTACTACTGCAACAGTTTGTCATCGCATCTCCTCTCAAACCACACAACAGAATTTCATGAAACCTTTTCAGATAATAAGGACATTCTACGTAGATGTTCATATTGACAGGAAATTATGATTGAATTTTTTTTTTTGATACATTTTTTTTTTCTTACACTTATTTTATTTCTCCAATGACAATGTGGGGACGTGGGGTAGGTGAGCGCGCTCACGAAGGTTCTTTCATTTTATATCTTGTTCTCCGGATTATATAGACAGTTTATCTTCCACTAGTGACGCCCATCATGTAGCTCATGATAAAATCCGACAATAAATCGTTTTCGGTAATTTTTTTTTTACTGTAAAAAAATAAAATTGTATTCTAAGACCTTATATAAATAACCTAAATTGCTCAATCACGCCACCATTTTTAGCTCACCTGGCCCAAAGGGCCAAGTGAGATTTTCTCATCACTTGGCGTCCGTCGTCCGTCGTCGTCGTCCGTCGGCGTCGTCGTCCGTCGTCGTTAACTTTTACAAAAATCTTCTCCTCTGAAACTACTGGGCCAAATTTGACCAAACTTGGCCACAATCATCAAAAAATGTGTCCGGTGACCCGGCCAACCAACCAAGATGGCCGCCATGGCTAAAAATAGAATATAGGGGTAAAATGTATATTTTGGCTTATATCTCTGAAACCAAAGCATTTAGAGCAAATCTGACAGGGGTAAAATTGTTTATCAGGTCAAGATCTATCTGCCCTGAAATTTTCAGATGAATCGGACAACCCGTTGTTGGGTTGCTCCCCCTGAATTGGTAATTTTAAGGAAATTTTGCCGTTTTTGGTTATTATCTTGAATAATATTATAGATAGAGATAAACTGTAAACAGCAATAATGTTCAGCAAAGTAAGATCTACAAATAAGTCAACTTGACCAAAATGGTCAGTTGACCCCTTAAGGAGTTATTGCCCTTTATAGTCAATTTTTAACCATTTTTGTAAATTTTTGTAATCTTTTACAAAAATCTTCTCCTCTGAAACTACTAAGACAAATTTAACCAAACTTGTCCACAATCATCATTAGGGTATCTAGTTTAAAAAATGTGTCCGATGACCCCGCCCGCGAACCAAGATGGCCGACATGGCTAAAAAAGAGTACATAGGGTAAAATGCAGTTTTTGGCTCATATCTCTGAAACCAAAGCATTTAGATAGAGATAAACTGTAAACAGCAATAATGTACAGCAAAGTTAGATCTACAAATAAGTCAACATGACCAAAATTGTCAATTGACCCCTTAAGGAGTTATTGCCCTTTATAGTCAATTTTTTACAATTTTCATAAATTTTGTAAATTTTTGTAAATTTTTACAAAATATTTTCCACTGTAACTACCGGGCCAAGTTCATTATAGATAGAGATAATAGTAAGGAGCAAGAATGTTCAGTAAAGTAAGATCTACAAACACATCACCATCACCAAAACACAATTTTGTCATGAATCCATCTGTGTCCTTTGTTTAATATGCACATAGACCAAGGTGAGCGACACAGGCTCTTTAGATCCTCTAGTTTTTGTTGTTACTTCTAGATTATTTATAACCCAATTGTGTAAGTTGGAAAGTTTAAGTTTCAAATAATTACTTGAATTCCCATATGGCCAACCGAATTCATCACTGATTGATTGACTTAATTACTATGTAAATTATTTATTATGTTTGTCATGTCTTGTTCCATCTTGTTAGAGGGAAGTAGTATACACCTGTATGCTTTTTCTGCCATCCAGTTCCCTTTAACAATATTTTTATCTATAAATTATTTAAAATTGAAATTGAATTAAGACAGTCAGTCTCGCCAGTGACAATATTTATATTATATACGGTATGGATAGATTAGAAATATTTCGTCTGTTGGCGTTTTATTTTAACAAAACCAAAGTAAGGCAATTACATGTACATATAATAATAAGTCAGTATTTCAAAGATTATAATTAAAATCAATGAAATAACGGATTAGCCATTTGTCATAAGCTGGCTAAAACACGATCAAGTTTACCATTGAATCATTATGAAATAGAAACGGGAAGAATATTGTAATTAACTTGTTCATTAGATAAATTGATTAAAAACTAACACGTTTGCATTGCACAGACATGAATTTTTCACGAATCAATATACTACTGACTACATGTATTAGCCGGTGTAATATAAAATCAAATTATCACATTTCAAGGATTTATATCTCTAGCATTACGCCGAGATTACTATATATGTGTTATAGTAATCTCAGCATTAAAACATTTCAATTTATAAAGCATCCAGTCATATTTGTCGAACTGATGCAATTAGTCGCTTCATGTAAATCTTTATATATCCACCGCAGATAATCGTAAACTTGTACAAATGACATATCCGCAATTATCAATATATTACAAAAAAAATGTATGTACTTTGTCCTTTAATAAAAGTAACCGCAGTATGCATTAATTTTGTCAATAATGTAAAGGCTAGATCATGATCAAAGATACAGAATGTTTTCTGTACGACACACTGGCATGCCTGGGTAAATATACACACTCAGAGATAATTTACATGTAAAAAGAGGTAAAGAAAAAAAAAAAGATTTCGTCTTATTCATTGATTATTCATTAATTGTTTAGTTGATAAGGGCTATTAAAATTCATAGTAATAACTTTAAAAGAACTAAAACATTTTTCAATCACACCACGGCGTATTTTGTGTATTTGTTTCATAGGGTATGCATCTCAATCAAGTCATTTTTTTCTGAATGTCACTGTTGTCAGAGTAGCTTAAGTTTATAGATTGTTCTATTCATTGTTCTCGAAATTCGAGGACATTTGAAGAAGTTTGTTTTAAAGAACTTTAATTTCATCGTGCATGATATGAAAAGGAAATCTTCATTACAAAAAAAGATCAAAATTAAAGTATTTGCTCAATGAGGATCCTGTTACATTATTCGTTATCTTTACAATCTATTTCCTAAAAGATAATATTATTCACTGTTTCCTTGTTGATTTAATTACACTTTTAGATAAATCAATAATTCATACATGTATCTAGTACTTAGACACATATACTAATATATATATATATATATATATATATATATATATATATATATATATATATATATATATATATATATATATATATATACACAGTTTATATAACGATCGAACGGTTTTTAATTGCATAACTGTTAAGATTGTTTTAGTTAAATCAGAATAGATTGCCATGATATGATTTATTTACATCATCATTATCATACTGATGATGCGAAATATTTATAGATACTTATTTTAATTGTTACCTTTTATTAATATTCGTGTTGTTTGGTACACCTTTTCCGGCATATATATATAATTCATTTTTTGTGTACAGAATCATTTCTCATAACGATCCAGCGCCCTCGTAAGAAAGATCGTTGACTAATATCTAGACGTTGTATTTATATTACGCTAAAAGTGCATAGAACTAACAAAAAATTACCAAGTGGACTTATGAAAAGTTTGAACCAGAAAAGGTCGTAACAGTTGAGACTTGTGGAAAAGGATGTCACTTAATATTTATACAACAACATTTAAATTTATTTTCATCGTATATTATTGCATGCTATATGATTTGTGTCCATGTGATCATTCTTGTGTGTATTTCTTGTCAAGCACTGTTGGAGATGGTCTAGTATTTCAGAACTCGGATTGCAGTTTAATAATTTTAAGTAAAAGTATTTATTAATAGCATCATTTACATTTCAGTTATAACAATTGAGTTAAGGAAATATTTTAATATTTAAACCTGAAACTTCACTGACCTACACATTCACGTCAGAACAATCGCAACATTGTTGATCTTATGTTTAACTACCCGTAACTCGATCAACAATACTTTTAACAAACCTGTATTAACAAGCAAAATAGGAGTTGCATGCAATATGAATTTAAATGTATAAACAATATACTAACTTGGATTATTGGTATTATGGATTACAACGACTACGGTATTACCATTTCATTATAAAAGGTAAATGTTTTTAAACACACCCGACGTAACCTGTGTACATGTATAGGAATACTTATTGGGACACAGTTTACGTTTCAGACCGACAACTAGATCGAAACTGATTAATTAGACCTATTATAGAGAGCAAATGTGACAATATATATTCATGGAATCTAAACTTATTATGTATTTATAATTTATAGGAATTGTAATGGAACTATAAAATCAATACCTATACAACAATCGATCAATGCATGTATAGAGATCTTACCTGCCATTGTGGTACTATTGCGGGGCTTGCAATATATACTGAAACACGGAACTAAATCTAGGAAAAAACCTACCGGATATTATTTTGGATTACATCAATGTTGGATCATCATTGGTAAATATCTGTGTTTTCTAGTTTATAGGAGCCTTATTGTACTTGAAGTATGCATTTAGATCGCCGAAAAAATAAAATTTCAGCATGAAAAAATCAACATCGAGGTTGTTCATTTGTGCCTTTTGCTTCTACTTCAGTTGTATGCTACTTTTGTGGTCAACAGATTTTCATCAGACGGAATACTCCAATAAGCCACAAGTTCATAACGAAAATCATGTGTTCACGGTAGAAAAACCGAATAATTCTGCGAAAAATGAGAGCTTCATCGAAGTACCCGAACATTACTGGAGAAACGTAACTACGATTCCGTACAAAGCTTTTTATTATTCGGCGTATGCCCATACATCAAATATCATCCGATTGTTCGGGACAATTCAAAAAGGTCTGACAGATAGTTTAGTGTGTTGTTTCTTTACGAACAGAGGAGATAGGGTTGCTGAAAAAAATATTGTAGCTCATTACACTGTGCTACCTGAACATAAAGGGTTAAGGTATGTTTGTAATACTATTGCTTACAAATGCAGACTTCTGGTTTTGATAAGGAGCCCAGTCTGCATAGAGTACACTAGCGGCTCTTCAGATATATATGATTATTTAATTGGTTTTGGCTTAACAATTAACTAAATAAGTGTTCTAAGCAGTACGTAGTTCTTTGACATACAGGGGTGTAGAGTAGCCAACGTTCTCTAAATTTGCATCTGCACAAATAGGTTTTTTTTACTTTTTTAGAATTAATTGCCAGAAAAAAAATACAAGCGTAAAAAGTATTTAAACAAATTAATGTTGCAGTGCAAATCGTTATTTTTCTTATACGTCATATAGTATTCAACAAGGACCTGAAGATGTCGTTTACAATAGTGTATCTCATAGCCAGTTATTCCTTTCATTTTTTATCTAAATTATTGATAAAGGTCAATGTTAAATAGTTGACTTTTTTTACTAAATAGGAAGCAATAACTGACATAAGATAATTTCTAGCTATGATTTGAAGTTGCTTCAGGAGATGAAGGTCAGTGTCACCTTATTTGAGGGTGGTTTTTCGAAACTTAACATTATACATCAACTGACAAAACTGACGATTTAACACACCGCTATGTATCCGGGATAGTAAATTATAAATAAAGTATTTGAACTCCAGGGCTGATATGCATAAAACCACTTAAGTTAAGATATGTAATCGTATTACTAATTTGTCGTAGGACATGTAGAAAAATCCGTCCGTTCGGAACAAATCTTAACTTAAGTAGTTATATGCATATCAGCCCAGCTCTTCTTCGGTCGACATGCTCAGCTGCTCACAATTGAAAATCACACCTGTGTACCTGATTAATAACACTTATTTTCGGTTCTCTTTTATCTAAAGTTTTCCGTATGGTTACAAACATAGTTTCACTATTATGTAACACGGTAGATTTGTGTATTCATAAATGACCTTCAAAAATATTTTAAATGTTAAACAATTTTTGTTGAATATAATGTTTTTTTTTGCTTCATTTTTCAACTTAAGAACTCAAGATTGTTTACCAGCTCGAAACTTCTTATCGAATACACAGTGTTCAGTCAGTTGCAGATGCAAGACATACTATAGTCTTGTGATAAAATAACGTGAAAATAAAAGATCGTGATCGGATCGGCTGGTTGGCAAACTAACAATACCCTAGTTAATAAATCAAAACATGTAAAAAATAACACGAAGGGATGGCATAATCTAACTAGCAGATACAAAATATCAAACCGACTTTGTTAAAGAGAGATCCAAATAAGTTGAAAAATATAAGCAAGAGCTACACAAAGACCCCGGCATACAAACAACGCAGACATAACAAAATGTTAGGTAAAACGAACTTCCATCAAAACAGAGAGGGATGTCAGGTGCTCTGGTGTAACATCATACGCGTCATATTTCTTAAATTGTAGTACTGCGGTGACCGGTCCCCAGGTCCTGACCGTTTTGTATACGTAGTCTTCTATATGCACAGGGGCGGATCCACCCATTTATAAAAAGGGGGGTCCTAACCCAGGATAAAGGGGGGTTCCAACTATATGTCCCTATTCAAATGCATTGATCGTAAAAAAAAGGGGGGGGGGGTTCCACCACCCCTGGATCCGCCATTGATGCATAAAACGTATGATAAACGTTTCCATAGTCGAAATATAAAGTGTTCTTTAAAAATTGCATCATAATTTAATATACATATTTATATTTGTCTTTTTTTTTTTGTTTGCAAAAAAAAAAAGAAATGATCCAAGTTAACCGAAAGAAGAAGAAATCACGTCTTTGGGGGTATATAGACGAAATAACTTGATGAGTTGAAAGATAAAAGTATTATATATTACAGACTACAATCAAACCAGTTCATAGTTTAAAAACTTTCAAATCTATGTCGAACCGGATTTTCTACAACAGGATGAATGATTACAATGGTTACAATAAATTTTGTAAATATATGAGTAATACAACAAATCTTTCTCTTTCTTTCTCCTTATCTTTTTTTTTTTGTTTTATCAGTTAAAATATGATTATATAATATGATTATGTAACACATGCAGACAAACACTGTTTAAAATGTGATTATAACAATACAACACAGCGGGTTTATGACATGTTTATCAAAAATTCAAGAACAGTTTTATATGAAAAATTTTGTATTGATAAAATAACATAATATCTTTAGCAATCATACTTACGTCTCCTTATTTTTATAGAGAACGAATTTCACTGAGCACAGGGGCCCCATTATTTTCAAACGTATTTTTGTAAAGATATTAATAAAATATAGCTAAATCATATTTGGCGCTTATAAATTGACTTTCCAAAAACACATTTTTTTTGGAGTTAGTACTTTTCTATATACAACAGTCACTTTGACATCTTAAATCGACAAATAATTGCGAAATGAACAGATTCACCACCAAAGGAGAAGGTATGATAAGGCCACTTGTTGGCCCCCTGAATTCGAAAATCTAATTTTATTATAAATCCGACTTACAAATTTTCAGTAGTTCATAAGACATTAGACTGTCAATCATCAGTATATATCTATATTGTTTTTTTGATATTTCCATTAGGGCTTGAAATTTCTTGCATTTTCTGCAAAACTGTAAAAATTGCCCCAAAACACATATTAAGATCTTGTGATTAATATTTATATATTAGCCCATGCTTTACCCAAAAAGATATTATCATGCATGTAAATATGCACTAAAGATGTCAGATTATAGCAACCTATTTATTTAGCAATAAAATTAACATAATCTTGGAAGGTTGAACAATTATACTACTTTTGAAATTTCAGGTGTCAACTTGAATAATGTCTCCTATCATACGTCCTCCAAATTTACGTAATTTTAAAATCAAAATATAAGGTACAACTACCACCCATCCAGGTATATATTACACCAGAAAGTCAAGTTTGATAGAAGTTTTTCTTGCCTCTCCCCCCGAAAAAGCCCAACTATTTTACAAAAAAAAAAAAAAAAATTAGTTACATTTTTGACCATTTAATTTTTAATTTTCTAGGACATTTGACCTTTTGACGACTAAGATAATCCTATAAACACGAGAACAAACGCATATTGAAACCTAGTTAAAAGCCTCTAACAGAAATCTTGTACCTTAATTTAGATAATTATTTGAGAAATAAGATAACTTAAATAATGAATACGAGATTCAAGGGGGAACTATAAGTCATAGAAAAACAAATAGACAACATGATGATATAAACAAACATCAGTCCTCAAAATACTATAATAACAAAATAACAGGTTGTGAACTCAGGTGCTGCGGAAGGGTAAGTAGATCATTCTTCACTACTGCCACCAGTCATGTTGATCATAAAAGGTCTGCAGTATAGATCTAAAATTAAAAAAAACTGTTTTTCAGATTATTGTTTTAGGCCATATATATTAATGAAAAATAAGTAAATAAAACTAAATCTTGATAACTTCGACCTTGCTTTTATTCTTCTATGAATATTTGAATGATTTGATTATCGATATCCAGGATATAATTTCTCTCATTTTTTTCAAACATGATATGACATTGTCTCATATTTTGTACCAGTTGTTGGATTATTTGCAGCAGTGGTCACTTACATACATGTACCAATTTTATCGTTTTCAATTCTTGCCTTTTGAAACTTTTTGTCATTGTATTTGGAAAACCGGACAATATTGAACCTGATGATCGTTATATCCTCGCCACACGTGTTATTCCTTCAAAACTCTGGCCTTTGTCTTTTTTTATGCATCTCAAATCAGTCTACCGTAAAAAAGTCACATAAGAAACACTGTAATTAGATAATTAAATATTGTTTTTATTGGTACTAATATTGATTTTGTTATCAGTAAATTAAAAGCAAACTAAATATTATTGTTATATACATATACACATTCATGGATCTACAATCTGTCGATACCTGTATCTTGGCATTGCACAAGGTCATGTTTTTCTCTGACTGTTTATGACGTCTTTACACTAAATCCATTGGATGTTGGATATGTACGGATTGATAATTTAGTCTTACACTGTAAAAACGGCGTTTAGATTTGAAACACATCTACAACATGTTTAGATCTAAACGTGTTTAGGAAAGCGTTTAGGATCTAAACGGATATTCACGTAAACACATTGAAACCTAAACATGTTTAGAATTTAAACGTGTTGCAGTTTTATTATCTGTGAATGTTATCAGTAAGCTAAACATTAAATAGCATCTAAACACTTCTGAAACACTTTCTTAAACACCTAAACACATACCACTTCATTACTGATTTCACCTTTTTACTCTATGTTCCTACATAATCCAACGTATTCTGTGACACTATCTCGGTTTTATTGAAATGAAAATTATGGGACAGATAATTATATTTACAAATCAGTCCCAAGTATGAGTCAATATATATGTTCCTGGTATGAGCTACTTATGAGAACAATTCATATCATCTTCCCCAACTGAGTTCCGCGGCCATTTTTTGTGTTGTAAGAATATAGATTTACTATCAATTAAAATTTCTTTATGTTAAGCAATTACTTTCTTTTACTGAATCTTGATAGTATTTATAAGGAAGATATGAGTGAATATTTTCTCTAATTTCCGGAGTCGTTGTCCGACTATGATCTGATTTTATTTAACGAACAGAGTTATCTTCCTTGGTAATTTGATACAGACGCCTTCAGACCCGCCAAAGACAAACAAAATTTAAAACAATGGATCCCATCGACCAAGGAAATATATCTATGGACGATGCAACAGATACAGAAGATCTTGTTAGAATATTGACGGAATCAAAAACCAGCTTAACAATTATTACAGCAGCGGAAGGTAAGCAAATCCAGATTTCGTAAAAAGGGGGTGGGGCACAAAACAGGCTTAGTTAGGAATATGTGCATTAAACTGTTAACCTATATGTATCTCTTTAAGGTGTCCGGACCCCCTTCCCCTCATTGTTCTGACTCTGATATTGTTGATAGGAGCAAACATTTAATTCGGGGAAGGGGGGGGGGTCTTGACTTGTATCCTCGTCTCGTGGGTTTTCGTGCTATTAAGAATGCATTGTGACGTCGCTGTAAGACTTCAAAGCAAAAAAATAAAATAGCCTTTCAAGACGTCATAATTATTTGGACTAGACAAAATTAGTACCGTTGTAGTTCACTGAATTTTCAGAAGTAACAGTCAGTCTATCATGTCTGTGCACACATTTTAATGTATGTATCTTTGATTTTGTTAGTGAAACATCATTGAGTTTTTATTTACATACTGTATAGGTAACAGTATTCGTCCCTGTACATAAAATCATAGTTTCATGTATTTTAACTTTGCAAGAAATAAGATCCCAATGGCCGATAGTGCAACATCTTTTACACATATAAACACTGAAATTATAGTTACACTACATTTGTCAAAGAGAAACTAAAAATACCAAAAGAACATTCAAAATCATAAGTTGAAAATAAACTGACAATACCAAAGGATCATTCAAACTCATAAGACAAAAATAAACCGACAAGTTATAAATATATTTTATTTTAACCTGTAAATAAATTTAATAATTTGTTTGTATGTATTTATAGGACTGTGACACAGTAGTGGGAATGAAATCCCTAGAATATAGATCAAATTGAAGAAAAGATCAGATATAAAGCAACAAAGAAAGAAAAGGATGACTTAATTTCAAAAGCAGATGTAAGTAAAAATATATAAGTATATTATTAAGCAGTGATCTGGAAGCATTTTTTCTCTATGGGCCCAGGCCCCCCAAAAATAAATTCAATGGGCCATTTTTAGAATTAATGGGCCATGTTGTCAAATGAGTGGGCCATTTGTTTACAATAAAAAAAAATAAAAAAAGTGTATATTTCACTGTACTTACAAGTATGATCATTCTAATTAATATCATGGATATTGTTCCTGTGATTTTGTAATTTCAATTTCAATGAATATACAATAACTTCTTCCAAACCGGGGAATATTTACGGTAACCTTTATTTACAATGTTAAAACTGGTACTGTTCCCTTGTTCATGTTCATGTTTTTTTTTACATTAAATTTGGGTCTTCGTCAATACCATACTTATTCCAGACGTTCCGTATTAGAGGACGTTTCTGGCATTTCCTCTGCACTTGTATTATTATTACTTCATCACGATGACAAGAATAACAGTAGAGAGCAACGTTAATTGATAAGACACAACAACAATTTGCTGAAGGCATGTTTACAAAATGTCAAAACGAGCCAAAGACCAAAAAATTGACAAGGACAGTTAAGCCCCCTTTATGGAGACAAATACTATGCTATTCATAAAAAGGTTTTGGATTTTTCAATCGAAATAATAGCAAGCTTACTTAAAAGATTATAATTAGAGAAGAATTCTCGCCTGTACTAGCCAATTTTCACAAATTTAAAGTTGTTTATAAAAAATTATATCATGAATGATGGTTAATTACGTTTTTTGGGTAATCAGTCATACCGCATGTTGCTATTATTACCATAGGAAAACACCCGAGACGTCCCAAAAATATATAGGTGCTCCTATCATTGGAGTAAACACTACACAGTTGTGTACTCACACATGGCGGCACGTAATACGATCGGAAATCCATTTGACGATATCTCAACGTTTCAAAACGAAGTGAAAAATATCATGCGCCACACAGGCGCTTACATTTGTCACTCTATGCGCCATTTCTGGTCGATAAGCGCAATTGGCGCAAGGCGCACGTCCTTCCCGATCACTGATTAAGTAGCCAAAAGAACTATAATACATTATAATATGATTGAAAAATGAAGGTTAATTCATACTCTAGTATTTATCCTGTTGAAAATAGAAAAAATGGTAATTCTAAAAAAAATATATTATAAATAAGAGAAAAGGCTGTAGCTCTCAGAAATCGAGGATTTTGTTTTAAAAATATAAAAAAACTTACATGCTATATTGTTCCCTTTTATTTATTTGTCTATTGATGTGTACATGGTTTAAAGTATTGTCTTTTTAACTACAATTTGTATTTTTCTTTTGCAAGAATCTTTTGAGAACCTTGTTTAATGTATTTTGATATAAGAATAAGTGACTGTTGCACTACAAATGTACATGTACTTGAAGGTTTCATTTTTTCGTTTCAGTTTACAAAAGTTCACCTGACAACCAAAAAGATGCTCACCAAGAGCCTTTATCATTCAAAAGAAGATTGTTCCGTAATGAACAATTCCTGTATAATAGGAGATGGACTGACAATTTCTGTTTTGTTGAGGATAAAATTCATGTGATTTTACATTTTCCTGTTAATGACTATATAGCTATCTATGGCAAATTCTTTTTATTAAATCTATTAACACTTATGAAATTGGTGATGAAAATGTTAAAATTTATCAAGGGAAAATAATGTAAAGTTGTTATTGTCTCTCATAAATCTGTACATTTATATCAAGATTTATAATTGTATTTTTTGTTTGCTTTAAGTGAGACTTTTAAATAAAATATTGAAATAATTTGAATAGATTGTATGTTATCCTCAAGTCTGGAATAAAAAAAAAATAGAAGAACCAAACTCCATATTGTATTTAAAAAGGTAAAGGTCCATAAAACCTGACAAAATCAAACACTTGACTACATAACCAACAGAACAATTGAAAAAAAAACCTGTTATATTCCTTACTTGGTACAGGCATTTTCCTTTAAAAATAATGGTGGGTTAAACTTGGTCTTATGGTTTACAGACTTTTCTTAGGCCTCCAGGAAGAATAAAAATTATAAATGTGTAACCCTATTATTATTGTTAGTATCATTACTGCATTTTTCTAGCTTTAGTATTCTGTATTGACGAGGACAAATGATGGTAAAAATAATTGCAAGAACATTTAAGCAGATTTGTACACTTGAATTGTATATTCTACAATATTATACAATGCACTATTAGTATCCAATCTGTAGTGCTGTACCACCAGTAGTTCCTGTAAAATCATAGTACTAGTAGCCTTACAGTTCTAAGGTCTAAACAGCATACATTTCTTAACATCTGACATCTAAACACTTGTTGAAATCTAAACACTTGTTAAAATCTAAACATGTTTAGATGCTAAACGTGTTTCAAAACGTACACAGAAAAAGTGTTTAGATTTGTGTTTAGAATCTAAACACTGTTTTTACAGTGTAGATGCATGATTTTTTTTTATTAGTTGTTAGTGGCTTTGAACTAGCTGTCAGTAACTGCGAGTACTCTCAGATCTGTACTTAGTGTCTTTTTGTTGTTTGGATGTACAAGTACCCGGCCACGTCCACTTGTATTTGTAGTATTTGTATTTTTATCCATCTGATGAGTTAAGCCTCTTTCAGCTGATTTTTATAGTTCGTTCTTATGTTGTACTGTTACACCACTGTCCCAGGTTAGGGGAGGGTTGGGATCCCGCTAACATGTTTAACCCCGCCACATTCTATATGTATGTGCCTGTCCCAAGTCAGGAGCCTGTAATTCAGTGGTTGTCGTTTGTTAATGTGTTACATATTTGTTTTTCGTTCATTTTTTGTACATAAATTAGGCCGTTAGTTTTCTCGTTTGAATTGTGTTACATTGTCATTTCGGGGCCTTTTATAGCTGACTGTGCGGTATGGACTTTGCTCATTGTTGAAGGCCGTACGGTGACCTATAGTTGTTAATTTCTGTGTCATTTGGTTTCTTGTGGAGAGTTGTCTCATTGGCAATCATACCACATCTTCTTTTTTATATTTGAAAAAATTTCCAGGCTGACTTTATAAAAATCGATAAGTTGTTAATAAAACGTAATTGAAAAGATACATTACATTAGATCCGGGTGTGGGATTTTCTCGCTGTGTTGAAGACTTATTGGTGGCCGTCGGCTGTTTTCTGCTGTTTGGTTGGGTTGTTGTCTCTTTGACACATTCCCAATTTCCATTAATGATCAATAAGATGACATATCTTAAAACAAACATCATTTCTTGTTTTACCTAAAAGTTTTACGTGTAACTTATTTACATGTTATAGGATTTTTAGTAAGAACATATCACACCCCAAACATATATACTATAAAGATGCATTGTGTTATGTTGACATTCAGGGGCTTTTTGTAATCCGTATAAAGTACGTATCCGCGTCCTAATTCATTCCTTAACGTACATGAACGTGGACGTCATGAAAAAAAAGAAGTTAACAGTGCTCTTCATGTCAGTTTATTTTGTTTGTTTGTTGAACATATGGAAAACAGTACACAAGGTGCATGAAAAGGGTGGTGACACTTTAGGAAATTCATCCGGAGCTCATGTTCATTTCGATATAAATGGTCAATCAGTACACGTTTCGTCACAAATACATGTATCAACAGTAATTTCAAACACGACATTACAAGATCCACACACTCATTTTAAAACTGAATTAGTTGGAACATCAAGATATGTTTTAGAAAATAATTTGCAATATTGGAGATCGGTTGATAATACTTCTGTGAAATTTTATTATTTTTCTGCCTATGGCGATTTGAGGAAATTACATGTTCTTCGTATAGTCGGATCTTTAAGTACTTCCATCAAGGACCACATTAACTGTTGTTTCTATACTTCTAAATCACCATTGTCAAACTTCACTGAAGTAAGGGCCGAATATTCACTCATACCAGAAGGTAAACAACTGAGGTACGTCGAATATAATAGTAATTTTAGATTGATTGAAAATGTTATTGTTTTCTTTTGAATTTAATTATACTAGCATAACGTGTTATACTAAATTCTGCCTGTCAATGGCAATTCATAATTCAACAATAGTTGATATTGTTTATTCTGTTTCTACAATAAACATTTGACTTACTACACCTATGCTAGTACGTTATTTTTCATAATACCATGTTTTAAATTTATAGGAAGAAAAACTGCAGTTTTTATACGGAAATTATTACGAATTGCCATTGAACGACATAAATTTTTGCATTCATGTAACGTAAGCATAGCAAGAACTGACCCTAAAAATGTTTAATTTTCTTATCTTGATTTTTTTCTACCACCCCTTCTCTCTGATTGATAATTTTTCTCTTTAATAATAATTTTCTTCTTTTTCTCTCACTTAACAATCCTTCAGTATACACATGTTACGCCAGTTTAATTGTTTATTTTCCATATCCAACTATCGCGGTCATCACGTGACTTTTACAATTCAGTTGTATATCATTAATGGCCGATTGATTATCAATGAAAATGAACGGGCTACATAGATTAAACGATCATAACTTTTTTGTTACATTGTATATTTTACCTTCCAACCCCGCGTTTTATAGTATTTTCATTTTCACAATTAAAAATGTTTTAAGTTTCAGTTCAGAAATATGATTTCTTGCTTCAAATTAAGTTTGAAAATGGAGGTGACATAACCAAACAGCCTCCGTTGACTTCTTCGTTAAAACTCAATAAAATTGCAATGGGACCTTCTTATATGATCAATTTTCTCAACTTATAATTTGTTAATAATATCCTTCCAACCCCTAAAAAGATCGACAACACATTCATTTAAATGAAATCGAAACCCAAATCAGTTTAGGTAACAAACTTTTTGCTTCAAAATTTGATTGAAAAGTTTACATTTTGGCATTCGTTAACAATATTTTGAAAATGGCGGCCGATGTCGGAAGTGAACAAAGACACGACATGTATTCATTTAGCAATTAATTAAAAAGTAATTTGTGAAATATTTATTAAAGTGTGTCTTATTGTTTTTAGAAATTTCTTATTTCACCTTTAATTTAATATATTTATTAGAAACAGTCTCTCGCACTCAAAACAAAGATTTATATGCATCAACCATGCATTGTTTACATTGACCATGTTGACAGCGTAGGTCGACTTGTGAAAATATATATTGTAATATTTTTACGATGACAATCAAAAAACTGTTGGATGCATGCGTTTTCAGTTTTTGTCTTACCTTAAAGCAGCATAGAATCAAATATTTTGTCTTTTTGATAATGTGGATACATGCTTTTTGTTTTGATAAAATTTCGAAGTTACGAAACAAAATGGCGACCAAACAATTTTCAAACGTAGACGATGTTCGACACTTATTTTGCCCATGCAAATAACACAATTTAATTTCACTGTTTATATTGCAATCAAATATGACACGTTATTGTCACTCTAATAATACCCAAGGACATAGCTTGATTAAGGAGATATTAAGTCATCAACGTGATCAAAGAAAACAAACACGGCACCTAATCACGATGTAAGATCATGTAAGTTTTGACAAGACTTATGTAGATTAGTATGGTCCGATTCTTATAGAAATTATTTGATGGTATTATTTTATATTAAAAAAAAAAACTCGAAACCCGAGGTGAAATATCTATATTTTTCAATTTTCTAAATCATTCATCACACGGGTTACCAGTAAATTTTTCATAATCCTAATTAAACCAGTTACATGCAGAGTTATCGAACGTAATTATGACTGGTATAGTTGCATATGTTTTTATAAATTTAATTTTACATTTAAGATTATACAATTACTGTCTTTTGATGAGGTAAATATGTGGTTTTATTGACTTTTGAAAAACTAATATTCACTGAGGCCAGCGGCCGAAGTGAATATCAGTTTTTCAAAAGTCAATTAAACCAACTATTTACCGAAACAAAAGACAGTAATTGTTTTATTCCATATTCCGAGAGAGTACCAAAAGAAATGTGTATAATGACAATTATTTACCAAAACCAATTGTACATCAAACGATTTTAACATAACGTTTGCGGTAGAGCAATGATATTTGGTATGCAGTTGTATTAGCACTGGCTCATCTCATTTCCATGGAGATTATTTGGCCCTGCCCCCTCAGTCATGGTCTATTGACTTTAAAACTTTTGCTTAGTTTACATGTATCTGTGATTAGGTCTAGTTAAAGGGGAACCACTAGTGGTAGGTCAATGATATTTGGTATGCAGTTGTATAAGCATTGGCATATATCTCATTTCCATGGAGATTATTTGGCCCCGCCCCCTCAGTCATGGTCTATTGACTTTGAAACTTTTTGCTCAGTTTACATGTATTAGTTTGTGATTAGATCAGTTTAAGGGGAACCATTTGAACTAGGTCAATGATCATTGGTATACAGTTGTATAAACATTAGCATTTCATTTCCATGGAGAATGTTTGGTCCTTGTCCCTCAATCATGGTCTATTGACTTTGAAACTTTTGCTTAGTTTACATGTATTAGTTTGTGATTAGATCAGTCTAATATGAACCACTAATGTTAAGTCAATGATATTTAGTATGCAAACGTATAGGTATTTGCAAGTCTCATTTCCATTGAGATTATATAGCCCCACCCCTCATCATGGTTCATTAATTTTGGAACTTTTACATAGTTTAAAAGTTAATGTTTGTGTTTAGGTTTGTTTAAAGGGAACGAATTATGATAAGTCAATGGTATTTGGTATGCAGTTGTATTAGTATTGGCACATCTCATTTCCATGGAGATTGTACATGTTCAACCCTTTACCTTCAGTCATTATCGAAATAACAAAAAGGTGAGACATATCTCTGTGTTAACAGTTTATTATTTATTATTTTATTATCATTGTTTTTTTTATATTTTATATCCTTTTTTGAATTCTCGTTCGTATATGAAATAAAAAAAAGCAGAATCCAAAGGGGGGGGGGGATTCCAACATCAAACAAACTTCTTTCTTTAACGATTTATCTTTTCTACATTCTAATGGTTTCTGCTGATGGTTGTTGTTACTACAACAATTGCCAGAACAAAAAAGAATGGATACGGGTAGGCGCGATATATGCAGTTTTAGAATGTAAAACAAAATGTTAATTATAGTGCATAAGAGATAGGCGTATATTTTCTTTGAGACGTTGAATTACTATCATTTTCTAACCCAGATTATCTTGTTCTATGGTATTATCTATTAATTATTAGTAAGGCCACTTCCTGCTCTGTTTAAGATAGAGGATGTGTTTACGGATCTTTCATATAAGTACATATTGTTCGTAACTTTTATGCCCCCGTCGTGGCGGAGGGGGCATTAAATGGTATCCTTGTCCGTCTGTATGTTCATCCGTACGTCCAACTTGAATTAGTTTCCGTTCTCTAACTTTATAGTTTGACTATGAAACTTATACACAATGCTTATTATCACCAAACACAGATTAAGGTTGAATTTGGGTGGCTTTCACCATTCTTGAGTTATGTCCCTTTATTAATGGAAATATTGCTAAATTTGTCGTTTCTACACCCCAGCTTTAGTTTGCCCCAACTAATTGTTATAAAACTTATCCACAATGCTTATTACTACCAAACACAAAGATCATTTTTGAATTTGGGTGGCGTCACGTTTGCTGTTCTTGAGTTATGTCTCTTTGTAAATTGAAAAATTGCAGAATTTGTCATATATTTTCGAGCGGGGGCATCTGTGTCCCATGAACACACATACTTTGTTTATTTATACATGCCATACTGAATACTGTATCCGTAATTCGCCGAAAATAAAGTTTAATTTTGTACATACACCCTTGTCGTTTAGGCATTAATCAATGTTTGTGTGTGTGTAAAATGGTAGGATGTTTAATAAACCCCGCCGCATTTTTGCGCCTGTCCCAAGTCAGGAGCCTCTGGCCTTTGTTAGTCTTGTATGTTTTTTAATTTTAGTTCATTTATATGTTTTGGTATGACGTCCATTTTCACTGAACTAGTACACATTTTTATTTAGGGGCCAGCTGAGGACCACCTCCGGGTGCGGGATTTTCTCGCTGCGTTGAAGACCCATTGGTGGCCTTCGGCTGTTACCTGCTCTTTGGCTGGGTTGTTGTCTCTTTGACATATTCCCCATTTCCATTCTCAATTTTATTTGATTCTCAATTTAAAACATACAGTTACAGTAGGGAAGTGAAAACATAGTTTGTTCTTTTTGAAAAATGTAAGAACATGATTTCAGTATTTCATTTGAAAAATAAATAAAGAATGTGGCGGTGTTTGAAGGCGCCAACCCCCACCCTAACCTGTGACAGTGGTGTGATTGTACAACATAAGAACAAACAACATGTATAAAAATCGGTTGAAAAGGACTTTATAGCTCATCAGATCGATACAAAGCAGACCGAACGTGGAAGTTCATTTTTTAACCCATATATATATATTTATATATTAAATGACTGAATAATAGCCAACGATAAATCTTACGGGGCGATGGATCATATAATTATGATACAGTACACTACAAAATATAATATATAACAAGTCTAAAAGGGTACAACATCACCAAAAAATAATAATAAAATGAACAAATGTTAAATATTTCGGATAACAGATATCCTTCATCAGTATGATCACGATGTAAAATGAATCACATCAATCTAGTCTTATTATAAAACTATAACAATCTTGAAATTTATACAATTAAACAGTCAAAACTGAACATCATAGAGACGCTTGTACAGTTCTAAAATTTTTAAACATGACGTAGGTTATGTAGCTATTTACAACAGAGACTGCAAAGATATGCTTCAAATAAAAATAGTAATGTGCGATATGAACTGGTACAACTCTAAAATTTCAAAGGTGACGACAGTTAAGATGTTACAACAACGATTGCGTGGTAATACATTCCCAATAAACGGCACTGACCGATCCAAGCTAGTATAATATTTCAAATTTGACAACGGTAAATATATAAATATGTCACTGACATGCAGTATGTTTGGCGATGATCGATACATCCTTAGCCAACGAGTCTTATTGCGCCGCTTGGCCTATGGTTGGTAAACTTTGTTGTCGACTGATCTCAGAGCAAACAGAGACAATGTTTGCCTGTCATGTTGGTTTAACGTTGGTTCAACATATGTTAGAAATGAAATATGACATGCATAGGACCAATATATCCCCCCTCAACATTGCACCAACGGTTGATTTGTACGTAGATATAAGAAGATGTGGTATGAGTGCCAATGAGACAAACCTCCATCCAAGTCAAAATTTATAAAAGTAAACCATTATAGGTCACAGTACGGTCTTCAACACGGAGCCTTGGCTCACACCGAACAGTAAGCTATAAAGGGCCCCAAAAATTACTAGTGTAAAACCATTCAAACGGGAAAACCAACGGTCTAATCTATATAAAAAACGAGAAACGAGAAACACTTATGAACCACATCAACAAACGACAACTACTGAACATCAGATTCCTTACTTAGGACAGGTGCAAATAAATGCAGCGGGTTATATATATATATACCACCCATAATCCAACCTAATCCCAACTGCAAGCTTATCAAATATTAAACAGTTACATGTATAAAGTTTCTGAATTTTTCTGTGTTCTTCCCTTCTTAATTCTTTTTAGCGCCAATTATAAGTCTTCGAAACAGCTTGGAATTCTTTTAGACAACCTGTTCATAGTTATTGTATTTACCATACAGTATCTACATGATAAACATGCATTAGTAGAATTTATAAATAAATCAACTTGAATTACACAAAAATGTACTTAAAGTTGAAAAGTGAAAGTAAACATATCTTATTCCCCCATGTAACAAATGTAATATTTGAACAAGCGCTATATTGAAAACGGGACAACCATGTATGCAGGCCGAGGGTCATACATATCTATTAAGCACTATATAAAGTGTTCTCCAGGTGTTATACATGTATATACATGTATATACATTTTGTTGAGAAACTATCTTATAACATGTCAGTGTGAAAACAAGATTTTATTATTACTTAGTAGATCGGCATTTGATTTAATAGATACATCCATGAGGGCGTTAGCCCGATTGTGTGTTTTTAATTTACACCAAGTTATTATGGTTAATGCAAAAGGATAGAGGGGGACTTTCAGCAATTTGATCTTCTTTTATGGTAAAGCAGGATAGATGCAGGATATCTAATTACATTTAATGCAATCTTGCTGTTTTTTGACAAAGTACAAATACAACGAATAATAACTTATTTATGGAATAGTAAAAAATCTAAAAGCGTATACTTTCTTGATTTGAATTTAAGTAGATAAATGCTGTGTTTAGCAGTTTTTCCGCCATATCCATTCGGAACATTGCAATCGGTACATTGCCTGGGATTCTGGCTAACTGCTCGACACTGACGCGAAGAGAAGGTTGGTTCAGGATCCCAAGCTACAGTGTCCATTTGGATCATTAGAGAAAGGGATACAACCACTTAATCCCGTGTAGTACAATACTTATCCACTCTCGATAGTTAAAATTCTAAAATGCTCGGTAAAAGTTTTGAAATTTAACTATCTCACCCCCCCCCCCCCCCTATAAAAACACCACACCAATTATTGTAGGCAGTAAATGTAGAGTTGAGCAACGTAAACGAGCCAACATTTATGTAATACTTAATATTCGTGTTGCTTTATTACCAGTTATTAATACTTTCATGAAGCAAAACTAAATACTAGAAAGTAAAATAACTGGCTTCAAAGGAGTTTATTCCCGAAGGATAGAAATTGGCCTTATTTTGATTTTTTTTGTAATCTGGGCAAAATACTACTAATTTTACAGAGAAATTGTAGTAATATATATCGTAATACAAAATTGAGTGCAACCCCTGATTCAAAAAAATATTGTTTCCAGGGATTTAATATAAACCTTGGCACCTTTTGGTTACATATCATTTGGAAAGTAGGATTCGGCCAAGGTTTTCCTCAAGCTAATAGACCCGAAAAATGCACAAAATCTGTGTGTTTTGAAAATATCTCTCAAAATTGCCGTTTTTGGAGCCTATATATAGTTTACTCCTATAAAGAGATTTGTTTTACTTAGCATAAAGCTTTTGAAATTAATCCTTTTTCGATATGATAATGTTGAAATTCAAGGTAATACTTCGGCTAAAATGAACCTGGTCTTTTTATCACCTACTACAATCAATCGTGAACCTTCGTAAAAATCGACAATCTGTTCTGTTTGTGTCATATTTAACGATAAGGGAAAAGTCGTCGAATTTAAATTTTAAAATCAACACTAAAGTACAATTCCTGCTAAAAAACTGAATTATTAATGTACAAATATGTGGGTAAGGTGAGCTTTTATGCTAATATATATGATTGCTGCAGTTGAGCACAAGGGATCGAATGAAAAAGTATTACATTACTTTCACTGTGAAATAATTATTCAAATTTTCTTTGTAAGGGCTTTTTGTATTTGTATTTCCGAAGAAAAAATAATTTATTAATTTTTTTCCAAGTTTTTTATTGTATCATATATAACGACCATTATATATGTGGGGACTTATAAATAAAAAATGCCAATTACAAAGTCAAAGAATAATGATTGAAACTTGAAGCCATTTACAAAGTTGACTGAACATTTTATATTGACTTTTTGTTACAATTTAACGGGTTATTGTTTTTCATAGGGATAATCTGAATATTCTAAACATTAAATTTGATATGATCTATCCAATTAAACTGATATTTAAGATCACAACTTAATAAATTTATTTAACAAAGTGTTAGAAGTTAATTTATTAACTGTCTGCACACATATTTGTATATAAACATTCGGACGACAGATTCGTTTATTTTCTGGCATAAAAATATTCTGATAAAACCAGTATCACAGAATTCAATTAACATTATAATGGATCGAATTTTACGAAAATGTTAAGTTTGAAACGTTAACACAATTCAGTCAACATTCTAACGGATCGAATCATAACGTCAACAATGACACGCTGCAGTAACGTTCACATTATTGGGATAATGGTGTTTATGTTGTACCTGTTGGGCTTTGGATATATTTTTAATGGTTTTTCCATTAAGGAATGTTGTTCTTTGGACAATTTTCTTAGAAATTCTGGATATGCTGCTAGGAGGTTCGATAAATGGCGGGAGTTTGTTACACGTGATACATACTTATATTCCGTTTTCGTTATAGAAAACCTGGCCCGATTTATAATATGTGACTTATTAGTGAACCGTAAACCAGTTGCATATTGCTGTTTCTTTGATGCTAACGATACTTTATTATTGAACGATAGTGAATTTCAAGTGCAATATTTTAGAATACCAGAATTCAGGGTAAATCACCGGCAAGTATGATACATACCAACGAAGCTTGTGGCTGTGCTTGTGTCGTTACCCCCCTCCCCCCCAAAAAAAGAAAATCCTTTCAACCCACAACTTTTGAATGTCCTTGATAGTTACAAAAAAAAGTAATGATAGGAGAAATTAATTGGATGTAAATTTTAAAATATGACATGAAGCATAAAGTTCTGCCAAGAAGCTGAACTATTCGAATATGTGGGTTAGGTGTGAGCTTAATAACTAAACACATTTTAGCTAATATATGATTGTTGCTAGTTGAGCAAGAGCTAAATCTAATGAAAAAATAATTAATTTTATTTTTACTGTGAAGTAATTTTCATTATTTTCGTCGTAAAAACTCTTTGTATTTTTGTTTCCTTTGCTTCCAGAACTTCGAAAAAATTAACGAATTTAGGATTTGCTACGAGTTTTATTGTTTCACGCTCACGACCATTATACATGTGTGGGACTAAATGATATAACTTATAAATAAAAACGTCAATTACCAAAGTCAAAGACTAATGATTACAATTTAAAGCCATTTACAAAGTTGGCTAAACATTTTCATATTGACTATTTGTTACAATTTAACGGGTTATTGTTTTTCATAGTGATAATCTGAGCATTCACATTAAATTTGATATGATCTACCTAATTGTGTTATTTCTAGGTGGGGATATGAATAAATAAGCAATTCAAGAAATGTTTACCTTTCGACAAGTAAACTGTTAAACGTATTTTACAAGAATGTACCAGTTTGATTGATATTTGCAGAAATATTTAGTGTTAATATGCCTGGTAACTATTCAAATAAAGATAAAATATCGTTTATACAAATATTCAAATATATTCCAAAATTCAAACTTGTGGTGTGTTTTAGCACTTTACTTTAGAATTGAGTCTTTATCTATCGATAAGCAAAATTGTCATAAAACAGTTTTAAGTAATGGACCTTTTTTCGTCAACCTAAAGAATTTACTCGTTTAAGCAATAATCAATCAATAAGTATCATAGATTTAATGGTGACTGTAGCCGTTTGTGAATTCACTATGTCGCTTTACCAAAAAAATGCAACATGAGGCATTTGAACGAAGTAAATTTTACCTTTCACTTTTGCGAAGTCTGTAAATTTTATGATATTCAAAAATAAATAAAAATAAAGTTATCTTGTTCCGTGAAGGTCAACATCTAAGAAAACGCTATAGATAAAAACTCTACCAAACGAAATGCCAAATGAATAAATAATTTTTATTTATGAAATCCATATATGATAAGGGAAGTCATCAATGCATATAAGAAATTAGAGCAAGTAATCAATAAAGTCGGTATTGCAGACTCGTTTTTTTTTGGGTTTTTTTTTTTGCTTCCTTACACCGTGGGCGGAATTCATACACGTTACGGGAAATTAAAATGAATTAATCTCTTCACGTTCTTATAAAAGTACAGTACAGGATTTTGCAGTTTTGTAGACTGATTTTGGATTATCATCACCAAGAATGCTAACACTGCAAATGTGTATAATAACAAGGGCATTAAAATAACTAAAATCGTTTTAGGTCAATTTTACCAGAAGTTCTGACCTTGCTTCTTTTGAAAAAAATATTTAAGAATATACACGATAAATCAAGGTCAGCAATGGCGGATTCCGTATTTTCAAAAGTGGAAGCGGAGAGACTTACCGAAATGTATTACAAAATATTATTTGCCAATACGGAAGAACAGTCAAAAATTCAAAATGCAATAAAAATAGTAAATTTTCTGAAACAAAAACGGGAAATTACCTCCTCCCTAGGAAACGACATTCCTGAGTGCTCATTAAGACAGTGTTTGATATGCTCTATCAGCGACCATTGCCACGTTTGATTCATATCATTTCGATTACCAGAAATACTTTTTTTACTATACTAGTACGCTGATTCTCACGTCATTTAAACGTTTTATAGGCTAACTGGATCCCTGCATATTTGAACTGATAGAGAAATTGTGACTGTTTGACATTTTTCAAACACTTGTCTTTATTCTTTTGTACATAATCCAGCCCTGCCTACAGAAATATATTAATTTTATCTTTTAAAAATAGTTATCGAAGCAGCCATATGGAATTTATCCCCATTAGAATATTCATCCCTTAGCTCAACGTACTGACGTAGATTTAATGCCCAACAAACGCACAAATGAGGTCAAATAACGTCACCTACAGCCAAACACTTTGACGGAAAGATAACGATTGGAATCAAGCGGCTCATAGGCTTTTATTGTCCCAAATAAGGCACGACGTTAAAGTTTTTTATGTTTAATAGTATGTTTTAACCCAGTTTATAGAATCGAAACGTTCATATACCATACTGTTGCTTTCAAAATACTTTTGAATTTCACGATTTATCTTTGAAAAAAAAAATGAAAGATATCAGAGCGAAAAAAAATAAATTGTTTATTTTATGGGGAGGATCCCATTATAAAATGAAAAAAATATATATATATACTCTAAGATGGAATCAATATACTATATAATAGCTAGGTGTCAAACGTGTTTACTCGATCTTACTAAAAAAAAAACCTTGAACATGCGCATTGTGCGAAATTTTATTTGGAATTTAAATCAAAATTAAAACGTCTATACAAATACTTATTTTGAAGGACGTTACTTACAAAATAAAGATACACTAAGCCAATGATCTAATGGAATATAATTGTAACGGACTGGAGTTACTTTAATTGTCTATTTTAAATATATTCCATTTCAGGTGGTACTTATAATAGTTAAACTTTGCTTAGGTCACACCAATTTATTTTATAAATTTTTAAGTGGTTTTAAATAGCTGTCCGACATAATTACTTAGCTCTATTTTGGGTTTTTTGTTTGTTTGTTGTTGCTTTGATTATGGATTTGAGTTGTGATTGTTTACCGTAACGGTTCAAGAACTTAATCAATCATTCTGTTGCAGTGCAAAAGGATTGTTTCCATTTAGTTTTATTGTTTAATTTCACGGTGTAATTAATTAATTAATTTGACCTGATCGGGCTTGACACAATTTATGTTATCAATTCTTAGCTATACAATGTTCTACAATTTACTTGTTGTCTGGTAAAATTGAAAAAAAAAAACATTCGTGTTTCACTTTTTATGCCTCATTTATGGGCATTATGTTTTTTGGTCCGTTCGTCCGTCCGTCCGTCCGTCCGTCTATCCCGCTTCAGGTTAAAGTTTTTGGTCAAGGTAGTATTTGATGAAGTTGAAGTCCAATCAACTTGAAACTTAGTACACATGTTCCCTATGATAATATGATCTTTCTAATTTTAATGCCAAATTAGAGTTTTGATCCCAATTTCACGGTCCACTGAACATAGAAAATGATAGTGCTAGTGGGGCATCCGTGAACTATGGACACATTCTTGTTAATTATTTAAACTAACACCATTTTGTTTACCTTTATTTATAATAAGGAAATAGTCTTCGATATGGCCTAATAAGATATTACCTGTGTTTCCGCTAACATGCTAAAAATAAGTGTGGGTACTTAAAAAGGCAAATAGTTTTTGTATTTTGAAGTTTTTGACTTATTTAATAAGGGGACTTAACTTAATTAACAGTCGAACTTTAATAATGCTGTTTCAAAGATAACAAACAAATCTTGAGTTAGGGATAGCGGAAACACAAGTAAATCTTATAAGGCGTATTGTAGCTGTTAAGAGTGAAATTGCCAAAATAACTTTTGTTATTACATGAATTTCAATTATTATCCTAAAAATATGACCAAAATCTATATAATTGAATAAAATGCAATAATCAAAATGAAAAAAGCCCCCCCCCCCCCCCCAAAAAAAAAAAAAAAAACAAACAAAAAAAACTCCCCACCCCCACCCCCCACCCGCCCCGAAAAAAATACACAAAAACAAAACAAAGGATACTAGAATAAAAAAAATGAAATCTCCGTTTTATCATCAGTTATCCCCTTTTCCCTTTCTTACAAACTGTGAGGTAATTGTAGTCTAGCATTGCGTTGGGAATTTCGTATATGTAAATATAAATAATGGTTCATTCATGATAGCCGGTAAAACAATTTTCACCATTAAATGTATTAATCTAAGTTTTATTACAACTTTTTAAAAAAACACAAAGGAATCGTTTTTGTTTGGTAAATCATAAGTTACCTGTAGGTTAGGATCCAAGGTAAAATCATTCTGTCCCGATGACTAGATCTGATGACATAGGGTTTATCTGGGTTTATAAGGAGAAACTGGATCCCTATTTTGTTCTTTAAAAAAGAGTTCATCGGAAACACTGTTGAAAATGACAATCCAAAACAACTTTTGATTTATAAATTAAACACGAATAAGGCTTTTATATTTTTGTCAGGATATACCGAGTTTAATCCCAAATTGTTCCCCAAACATTCTTTGAATGTCGTGTTATTTGAAATCCTTTAATAATTGTACACAATAAGAAAATAGCCTAAATAAATATAAATATCAATATCTGTTTGTTTTTGGATCCTATATTGACAAATAATACAATAAGTATATATGTAAATTGATCTGGTTAAGGTTGAGAGGATAACGGTTCTAAACATCACCCGTACTACATTGGCTTAAGTATATTTCAAGTTAAATTCGGAAAACATATTGATTGCGTTTTTTTCTGATATATTAATGGATGTAAATATTCTGGAAGGAAAATTCACAAAACCTTATTTCATAGGAAAACATTGATGACTAAAATAATTCTCAGTGATTGATTTTACCTGGAATCTCTTTTTCTTGAAATGCTTAAGCATTTGCAGACGACATCATCGTAAATGGGCAGACGTCGCCTCAAAGCTTTATTTTACGGTATTATTTTTTGTGGAGTTACTTTTTATTGTTTCTTTCTTGGATTTCTTCTTGTGAAAATACGAGATTTAAAACATGTAAATACTGCTACAAGTTTCGATCTCACCGACAATTCAAAGGAATCATGGCGTCATCGTGGTGTTACAAGCAATAATCAAGGTTGTAATAAGCTTTCTAATAACCCGTATGGATTATTGAATTTATTTACCACTATTTCTCTTAAACCGTTATGGCAGAATGTTAGTTTTTGCGATATGACTTATGTATTTTCTGCGTTCTATCACAGTAAAGATCTTATAAGTATAATATCAACAACTACCCGTAAAAGTTTGTTAGATAGGAATGTGCAGTACCAGTGTCGATTCTTCAATGAATTTTCGCTTAATGCGTTAAGTAATTGTAATGAAACTATAGTAAAAAGGAAAGCAATGCCGGAAAACCGAGGGAAAAGGTTTGTCCTCTATTTAGATATGAAATGAAATAGTAGTTTACTTTAGTTTGTCATTAATCAGGTGCTTATATAGCATGTTCGCCCGAGTTTGCGCTCGAACCGAATTCGTATTAAGCCATGCTCTTAAATCTTAATTTGTTGCTTCTCATCCGGGCATATGGTATTTGCAAGAAATAGCTAACTTTAAAAGTAGACCGACTTGGAAGAGAATACAAACTTCGACTCATCCTGTCGATCAGACTAGCACAAAGCAGGATTCTCCGCGTCCTCGTCTAGAATGTATTATCCTTTGTTTTTCATTTAGGATTCAAATACGTTATCATGTGTATGTTAGTCATCTATCTAATCCATTGGGTTCACATGGGTATATAAATGGGGTCATCAAGATTCCTCCTCTTAAGCTTTAAATCCATGCAGAGGGGGTGTTTGTTTGGCTATTTTGGATGAATAGATACGTTCCGTCAAGTCTGGCGGAATCGGAAATTTAAATTGATGACTTAGGAAGGCAGATGTCAATTTCTCAGTAGCACGTAAAAACACAACTCTATCGTGTAAGGCGGACTGTCGTAATGCCAAACTCCGGCCTCTATCTAAAGACCATCTTTTTGAACAATCCACCAATCAAGCAGTCAATCAATTAATTAATCTCCCATCACTGTTATTAGTGTATTAACGTTGATAGTGGTCCCTGTGTGGAATTCATGTAACAATATATGATGATTGTTAATATTTCGTCTTAGTTGCCCTTGTAGAAATACATTTGTAACTCTATGTATGAGTGATCAGATCCAGTGACCTGTAAAACTGTAACAGTAGATGTCAAATTAGACCATTTGAACTGCACATACATCTAATATTAGATATTGTGAAAGGAAATGTACAAAAAATGATGTATGACACTGCACATACAATCTACAATTCTAAATATGAAACAAAAACATATACAATAAAAAGTAAAATAACAAAAATACCGAACTCCAAGGAAAATTCAAAACGGAAAGTCCCTTATCAAATGGCAAAATTAAAAGCTCAAACACACCAAACGAATGGAAAACAACTGTCATATTCCTGACTTGGTACAGGCATTTCCTTATGTAGAAAATGGTGGATTAAACCTGGTTTTATAGCTAGCTAAACCACTCACTTGTATGACAGTTGCATACAATTCCATTATATAGACAAACAATTTGTGAATAAAAAAAACCCAGACATAATGTACAAATTACTTAATTTACTTACTTAATGATGCACATGCTTTAAGATAACAGGAAAAAAAACAACAATCAAACAAACAAAATCGTTATCTTTTTTTTCTCATTTCAGATACAGTGCTGCATTTTATACATGTCCATTACCAAAGTCGACTCGTCCATACGCCGTATCATTGTCAACCGATCATTGTAAATCTCCATCAAACATCTTGCCAATAATTTACCCTCAGCAACAGAAGAGAAAATTTACCGTCTGTGTTTCTCCATTGAATTATCGCTACAGTAAAGCCTACGAGCTGGTGGAAATGATTGAATTAAATAGAATATTAGGAGCAGAATATTTTGTGTTTTACAATTATAGCACAGACTCTAATGTGGATAGGGTTCTAGAATATTATAAAGAACAAGGATTAGTTGAAGTTTTAAAATGGAATCTACCGATGAAGGTTGATACATGGCCAAAGAAAAAAGAGCCTGTAGAAATTCATTACTTTGCTCAACTTGCAGCATTAAATGACTGTTTATATCGCAATATGTACCTCAGCAAATACGTTGTCTTTCAAGATTTAGATGAATTTATTATACCAAAAAAACACTTAACTTGGTCCGATATGATGGAAGCTCTTCCGAAAGGTTCAGGTGCTTATATTTTTAGGTGTTTTTTCTTTCGAAAAGAATGGCCGGACACAACGAGAGACTTTGAAGGTAAAGATAAAGCTCAAAAATATAAAATGAACACTTTATTGAAGCAAAAGCGAGAATCTAAATTACTGGGAAAAAGCCATCGATCTAAATATATTATTGACCCAAAACAAATCGATACTGTAGGAATTCACAATATATGGCGGTACCGGTCGGGTTCTAAAGCCCATTTTGTTGATTCAGAATTCGCTCGCATGCATCATTACAGGGACTGGTTAAATCCAAATGATGCTAACACAGGTATTGAGGATAATAGGACTATGGTTTATAAAAATGAATTGTTACAGAATACAGTACATGCATGGGAAAAATTAATAGATGTGCCTTTAGGACCAATCATCCATCCATGACCTCAAATTTGCAATTTGTGTCAAAAGAAGAATTGACACTCTAATTGATGCCAAAACTTATTAAAATTATTTGTTTTTTTTCTAAAATTGTTGAATATTATAAATATTGAATTTTGATAGATTTCATAGTTAATATTGCCATTCAGAGAATTAACCTTGAAGGAGGTTATTTCATAAAAAAAACTTATCAAAGACATCAAGCTTGTTATAAATCAACTTCATCAATCTATTGTTAAACTTAAACATATAATTATTGAATTTAGTTATCTAAACAAGCCACAAATTTGGTTCCAGTGGCATTTGTTCTGCCATCATGTGAAATATAGAAATATGAGTTCACAAAAAGTAAGAAAGTATGTATAAAAAAGAGGCGGAAGATGACACTCAAAACTCACAAGTCGAGAGAAAATGACAACGCTATGTAAAAAAAACCCGAAAGACGACGAAAGATTGACAGTTCAGGAAACGCTAGATAGAAAACTAAGAAACACGAACCACATAAAAAATTAGGGGTGAACTGAGATACTTATATAGATTGTGCAATAAAAACCACAACTGCGTGAAAAAGACAACACCATAGCAAAAAAAAAAAGGTATTATTAACTGATGCACAAACCACCATGGCTAGTTAACAAACACTACACAAACACGCGAACCCAACGAAAAACCGAAGATGAACTGAGTTGCTCCGGGACGGTCATCATTCATAGCACTTCCAGTGACATCCGCCGAGTTACTCATGGCAAGTAATTAGTGAAGTTACAAACGAGTTAAAGAAGACGGGGTTGTGGCTATTACATGTGGTACACTCATTTATGAAAAAGATGTTCTATAACGGTGACAGATCATGATCACATCCGTAATACTTTCGAAAGATCACTTCAACTTTACCATAAAGTACCCTTGCGTCAGATATTTCCTTGTAAGCACCAACTAACGTTAAACATTTTTTGACATTGCTGACATTCTCAGCAGTGAACCTTGGTTGAATATCAAGAAATAGTTTTGTCTTTGACCTGGCAATCATATTAAAAACTTGTTTTGAGAATATTTGCAAATGTGAACAACTCGTGCATTTTGATATGGTGTTTGGTTGATTTATTTTATGTTGAATTTTTTCCATCAGTCAAAAGAACGCTATGACCGGAAAAAAGAAAGTTCTCAAACGAAAAGAGACGATGGAAAAAATGCAATGTATACATTTAGTAAAGAATAAACAGCTGCGCAGAATGTGCATAATACACCTGTTCACACATTAGAGTGAAGAGACGATTCAGTGTTTTAGCCATAATTTAAAGGCAAAGGGCACAAATTTAAGTTGAAGGGCACAAGTCATTAGCGCGATTTCTTGTCTGAAAAGTGACAAACTTGATCATGTATATAAAAAATTAACAAATTGAAGTTTTTAGCTGGATTTATGGTATTTTAGGGGTTGTGAAAAAGCTTTCGCCAATATTTAAAATGCCAATTTTGAATTAAAAATTATTTATATCCTTCCGAAGACAAAAAAGCATAGGGCAGGCCAACAAGGACAGAGGAGCCGCGGCCCGCTATTTTAGATTAGTTAGGACACTGCGGTCACAGTGTATATAAATTTAATCATTTCTTTGAATGAAAAAATCCGTATGTAAATATTTGAATCGATTCATCAAAGCATACTTCAGATATGAAAATATGACTAGTTTATTTTAAGGTTGATCTCCAATAACTCTATAATCACTGACCTAAACATTTTACAATCAAATTGGGAGCTTACTATTTTTTGTGATTTATAGTAAAAACATATGGGATGCGTTCAATGAAAGCAAACGCGAGTTTTAGCCTTATATATATATATATATATATATATATATATATATATATATATATATACATGTATAAATATTCGTAATTTTCAAGTTTTTGACGATATTAATTCCCATAACACAACAGCTATTCTGAAAATCTTCAAAATCAAAATGTGCTCTTTTCAATGAAACCTAGCATTGCGCAAAAATTTCATAAGGCATTAAAAAATCATGCATTAGTTATCGTTGGACATAATGAAAAATAGGCTCGTTTTTGTCACGCTTGACGTAGTCAAAAAGCGAGACATAGGTATGCTGTTTCCGGCGTCGGTGACGACGACGACGGCGGCGGCGTCAACAATGTATTAGTTTGTGATTAGATCTAGTTTGTGGTGAACCACAAGTTGAAGATCAATCATATTTGGTATACATTTGTATTAACATTGGCACATCACATTTCCATGGAGATTATTTGGCCCTGCCCCCTCAGTCATGGTCTATTGACTTTTTAACTTTTGCTTATTTTACATGTATTAGTTTGTGATTAGGTCAGTTTATGGGGAACCATTAGTGGTAGGTCAATGATATTTGGTATACTGTACCAGTTGTATTAGCATTGGCACATCTCATTTCCATGGAGATTATTTGGCCCTGCCCCCTCAGTCATGGTCTATTGACTTTTTAACTTTTGCTTATTTTACATGTATTAATTTGTGATTAGGTCAGTTTATGAGGAACCATTAATGGTAGGTCAATGATATTTGGTATGCAGTTGTATAAACATTGGCACATCTCATTTTCATGGAGATTATTTGGCTCAGCCTCCTTAGTAATAGTCTTTTGACTTTGAAAATTTTGCTTAGTTAATATTTATTAGTTTGTGATTAGGTCAGTTCAAGGGGAACCATTAGTGGTAGGCCAATGTTAATTGGTATTCAGTTGTATAAGCATTAGCACATCTCATTTCAATGGAGAATATTTAAACCCACCCCCTCAGTCATGGCCTATTGACTTTGAAACTTTTGCTTAGTTTACATGTATTAGTTTGTGATAAGATTAGTTTAAGATGAACTGCTAATGTTAAGTCAATGATATTTGGTATGCAAATTTATTGGCATTTGTTAGTATCGTTTCCATTGAGATTATATAGCTCCACCCGCTCTTCATGGTTCATTGACTTTGAAACTTTTACACATTTTACAAGTTAATGTTTGTGTTTAGGTTTGTTTAAAGGGAACAACTTATAATAAGTCAATGATATTTGGTATGCAGTTGTATAAGCATTGGCGCATCTCAATTACATGGAGATGGTTTAGCTATGTACCTCAGTCATGGTTCATTGACTTTGAATATTAGCCGAACTTGTTAAGTATTGCCATTTTAATTTCAACATTTGCATAATCAAAATTACAAAAAATATCTCTGTGATAACAGTTTATTTTTTTTTGTTCACAATTAAAGTCCAATAACTCTGAAACGACTAATTGAAAAATCGTCAAAATTGAAGGAGACATAAAAATTCATGATTTAATGAAAACAAATTGATTTATCACCAGGCATATGAAAATTTCCTAGCTTTTGACGATTAAAATCCAATTACTTTGTTAAGTTTCATAATTATTCAATAAGGAATACTTGAGTTAAGATAAGTAAATGAAAAATTGAATTTTCTAATTAATCAGTACTGTTATGGAAATTGCAACTTTTATAATGGATTAATATAACATTGACCATACTTCCTAAAGTCTGATTGAATTCGCTCAGCTTTGTATTATTATTTGTACATGACGGATTCATCAACAAAATATGTTTATACTAACCATTACTGTGCCTCAAGATGTTTCAATGCAAACTATTCTTCTTTGGAGGACAACAGCGGACATGCTGGCCGATTGTGTACAGTCATATACAGAAAAATAGATTGGTAATTTAAATTGATATTCAGAGTTATGAAGAAATTAGAGATATATGACGTAGGACCAATCTTAATAAAAAACGCACTTATAAAAGAGAAGCGATACCAAAGGGATATTCAAACTCACAAGTCGAAAACATACAGACAATGCCATGGCAAATAACGAAAAATGATCAAAAGACAAATAACATTATACAAAACTTAACATAGAAAACTAAAGACTGCGCAAAACGAATCCCATCAAAAACCGAGGATGATCTCAGGTGCCCCGGAAGGGTAAGCAGATCTTGCTCTACATGTGGCACCCGATAAGATATCGTATATTGTGCTTAAAGGTCTACACCTCAACAACGTCAAAGGTTTTCAAGTTATTGCACGGGCACTGTTTGGCAGCCACCAGGCCACCAAGCCGTACATCACCAAATTAATAACCGACATTTCCTTTGCAAATCCGGTTAAAAACTGTATAAATGCCTTATATGTTATAACTACAAAAGAGGTTAGCTTATACATCTGATCTTTATCAAACTCGGCATAATAGTTTCACGTTACGGCGCATGAACATTAATCAAAATGAGTCCAATAATTGTGCAATGTAATTAAAACGTCTTCTGGATTGTCCTTAGTTTATGTATAATCATTTACATGAATGTAAAGTTAATTATTGATCAGTGCTGAATTCAACACGGAAGTGTACAAGTCCCCGCCAGTTTATATTTTAGCTGGAATTACTTCATAATATTCAAAGTGATTACATATGAATGCGTTTTAGAAAATTATACGATAAAACAAAAATGCTGTAGATTTATTATCTTTTTAATTAAATTTATATGGCAGAAATAGTTTCACAAACGATGATCAATTGTAATATAATGGTATAAAACGTAAACAGCAATGCATACAAGATGTGTTAGGGAGCTACCAAATGATTCTTATGGGGAGGGGGAGGGGGGGCTAGGATGAAATTTGAAAAAAAGGCAGGACAGGAGTTTTGAGTTAAAAAAAGGCAGGATGAGCAACTTGGCAAAACGAAAAAAGGCAGGCTGACAATTTATGTAAAAAAAGTCAGGATAAACTAATAAAAAACAGCAGGACCGAACAGAGAGAAAAATAAAAAGGCAGGACAGATTACAACTAAAAAAAAAATACAGTACGAAATTTTTCATCTTAGCCCCCATAAAATTCAAATGGTAGCTTCCTTACGCCTTAAAATAGGAGAATGCCAACATTACAATATCTCTCTATAGATGTACAGGCAGTCACTCACAGAAACCGCAGTCATGACGGTTTGAATATACTACAATTGAGAGACAGCAAGAAGTAAACAAAGATGAAGTTAATTTATTTTTTAGCCTTCTAAAACAATCCTACTGGTCAACATTTTAATAGGCACGTGTTTTAATGGACTTCAATATTGCATAATATTGTCAACACGTTCGGTTGGCAGTAACAAAATAATATTTGAAGCAATAAATACATCATCAGTCTCGCAAACGCATGCCGTCTTTCTTTTGTTACTTCTTGACTGACTTTTGGAAGTGAAGAGCAACTACTTACGGTTGATTGTGTATCTTTATACTGAAAGTTACTAGTACTCTGAATCGACCCGAGTGATTTTCTCTTGTGAAAAATACTTTCCTTGTGATTAGCTTCTTTTATGTTGTACTTATTCTGGAAGACACATGTTAGTACTTTTCTGCAGGAAACCGTTCGCTGTAAGCAGACTATGTGTGAAGCTGTAAGAACTTTGTACATTATCCATTGAGCGTTTCTGATCTTTTTGTTCTTTTCTTACTAGTTGTATATATTTTAGTATTTTGTTTTTATACAACGTTTAGTGATTTTTATTCAAATTCAGTTGCATCTAGGAAATTTGTGGTGGGTACTTTTGTGAAACTGTTTTCTCGAGTTATATCTTCTGGAACTGCAACAATTTTATATTTCTTTTATCAAGGAAAGGATATACTGAAAAGAATTTTGGGGAATCTCAAAACATACTAGTAAAAGAATTGTCATTCACGAAGGGACGATCACCCTTCATCTGTAAACAGACTTTGATTCAAGTTGTCTTTTTTATTTTAGTTTGTCATAGTTTGTTATAACAAAATATTATTATATAGGTCCTACACATATGCAATTTTGTTGACTTGTGTTGCTCATGTTTTTGTGCGTCTATCTTGCTGGCATTAAACAATACTTTCTTTATTTCATGCAAATCTTGACACAGGTCAAACACCATCTAGAATTATCAATTATAAAAGAGAGGCGAAAGATACCTAAGGGATATACAAACTCAAAAGTCAAAACTAACTGACAATGCCATGGCAAAACACGAAAAACTCCCAAAAGACAAATAACAGTATACAAAACACAACACAGAAAACCAATGACTGAGCAACTTGAACCCCAATAAAAAAACCAGGTGTGATCTCATGTGTTCCGGAAGGGTAAGCAGTTCCTGCTCCACATGTCGCACCCGTCGTGTTGCTATGTAATTACAAACTCGGGAATAAGTCTTATTTGATAGGTCACATTCGACGAATAGGGAGCGGGATTGTGGTTACGACAATTGGAATATATCTTCATCTGTTAAACAGATATTCCAGAAGTCGATATTTCATTAATTATGCTCAAGAAGCAAATTCAGTGAATTCAGTACTACAATCTGATGTAAAGAGGCACAGGTTTATATTAAGACCAGATATAAAATATATCAGTAAAATGTATAATTATTATAAGATTTAATATATTATATAATATAAAAATATAAAGTTAAAGAAATATATTTCTCTTTTGCTTTGAGGTAAGAAAATCTTACTAATGCATTTTATAAATGGATTGAGGATCTATTGTCCGAATTAGATGCTTGATGTGTTGAAATATTTCCAAACCGGCCAAGTCCAGCTTTTCGGTTCTGAGATTGGGGAGTTTGCTGTTGAGGTGTATATGAAAGTGATGAAGGATTCGAAAATGCTGTATCATCATGGCGCCCAAATGGAGGGTTTTGTCTTATTGTCGGCGGAACTGCAGCTTGATTCAGGCTGCTTTGATGACTGAATTGGGACTGATTGCTACTCTGGCGACCATACTGAGGAGTCTGTGTTTCACCACCTTGACGTTTCGGAGGAGTACCCTGAGCTTTATAACGTTCAAAAACCGCACTTGTTGCCGCTCTACGCAATTTATCCTTATATCCTTCCTCTTGTTCGCTTGTTCCTGTGCTTTCTCGCGTATGAATGGGTTTCATATGAGTTCTTTGCAATTTTGCCGTTTCGGAAAATTGTGGAGTAAAATGCTGCTGAGAGTTTGTTTCAAACCCTTGTTTATTAGATGACGAATGGAAGTCGTACCGTGGCGGCAGTGGCGGTGGATCATCATCGTTCTCGTGCAAAGTCATTGGTCGTCGAGGTGTTATGGGTGTTGACGTCGACAACATTATTTGTTTATTAGGCTGTTCATTTGTTTCTTTATTCAAATCTTGTTCGCTGTCTTTTTCAAACCTTTTGATCAGTGATGTTATCGGAGCACGGTTTATTGCAGTTCTAGATATATATTTCCTGCTATCGTTATTATGAGGTATTTGTTCATTAGACATCCCAAAATGCTGATGCGTTCTCACTTCCCTATGTGCACTGTCTGGGTTTATTGACAAATTTTGACTGCCCGGATATCTTTCCAACACCCTTTCAGGTTTTGCAGGTGGATCACGTGCAATTTCCCAAGGTTTTTTAGCTGATGATAATTGATGTGAATTTTCATTGACACGTGAGTCGGTAAATTGATAAGCTGATTTAACATTTGTTTCACTATGTTCTAATGGGTTATAATTTCTACTTGTTGGAGTTTCACTCGGATAATGACCAGGACGGGAAACATTGGATGAGTGAGGATACACTGCAGATTCGTTAGTATATTTATCCTTCTTTTCTAAATGCAATCTCTTAGCTTCAGTATGTTCTGATTCAGATCTTTTATAAGCGTCTGAAATACTTATGTTGCTACCAAGAGCTAACGGAGCTCGATTTCTTGGATCTCGACCTTGTCCTCGGAGCTTTGTATCATTATTGTTAATATCGCTTTTCGATGTAGAGTTTAGAATAATGGGAGATGCATATCCATCTTTGTCGATATGAGTCACCGGTGGAGATGAAAATGGAGGAGTGTGATATAATGATGCATACTCCGTAGAAATATCTGAACCTTGTCGTGTTTTAACTCCTTTATATGTGAACTTAGAAGCATCAAACTTGCTCCTGCGTTCTGCAGAGTTAACCTGCAGATCGACATCATTTACATTCCCTTTATCAAATGCACTCGGTCGCAAATCTATTTCTGATGACATCGTACCATACCGACTTTCCCGTCCTAAGCTTGTCTCATACGGGTCAATGTCATTTACATTTAAACTCAATGGCACATATGAGGGAGGTGATTGATAAGCCTTTTCAGTTGTTGTTAGAGATGTATTTTGGACGGACTGTTGATGGCGCTGCTTCGATGTTGATGTTGAACTAGTAAATTTTTGAACTACTGAATGTTTGATTTTAGAAAGGGTTGTCTCCCCTGATGTTCTTTTACCACCTTCAATGGTTTGTTCTAAACGTTTGTCCTCACCACTAGATTTACTTTCGCCGCTATTGTGCCTCTTTCCTGGTTCTCTCTTTAACCAAGATTTAAAAGAAAATTGAGATTTGTCTGTTTTTTCGGAATTACCACTCCTTTCATCACTTTGAATTTCATGTTTTGAACCATACACAACTTTTTCAAAATCGTTTTGATTTTCATAGTGTGGAGGAGTAGATCCATTTTTCATTGGTTGAGGTTTATGAACACTGGCTGAATCCGGTGGATCTGAGGTAAGTGGCTTCGGGGATGTACTTCTTTGCGGTGTATATTTCTGTTTATTGTCTATTTGATGAGACGAATATAACGACCCCGACTTTTCCTGTTTGATAGGTACTTCATTTGTGCCCATCCAATTGTTTAAATGTTTCACATGCAACGAACCATCTTTCGGGTCGTGGGTGTTCCTGAGGGTTGTCAGGTGCCGCAGCATATTTGCTCTGTAGTTGTCAAAACCATGCGAAGCTCCCATAGACTACAACAAAATGTAAATCTTATTCAAATATGTCTTTAAATGATACCAATAACACATGTTTATACTACTAACTTTTTTGTAGCGTTTTGCTATTGTAGTGTTTGTCTCTGTCTTTGTTATTGTCTATTCGGTCTTATATATCTTCAAATATTTAATTTATAGTTACTCATCATGAAATGTCAAAATCATTCGAAACGCATGGCCTAATCCAGATTTGGCACTACTTTTTGTAATTTGTCAACGCTCTGTAACTCCCCTTTTGATTTGGCTTTCCAATTATTTTGATTTGAGTACCACTGAGAAGTATTAAGTAGATAAATGTGCAACTGAGAAGTATTTAGTAGACAAAATGCAATTGTTTTCATCCCGGTTGCTTTATCCGTACATTTCCATCCGTGGGAAACGTTCTAGATATGAAGCAGATATTTATATAATTCGTTTCCGTTACAATACAAATAAATCATTTTGTTATGAAATCATAAATATACGCTGCCTACGCTCTCCCATATCCGCAAAAAGTATTTTAATAATCTCGATAGGGTCTTGTTCGTACATTCTATATCGTTTTTTGTCAATCTTCAATACTGATGAAAATCCAAAGTATATGATATACTGATCAAGATATCCTATGTAACGCTGTGTGAATGCAGGCACTGCACATCTTGGGAACACAACAGAAAGAGGTAATATAATGCCATTGTTTTTATTCCTCAAATAACGCATTCCGAGAGTATTGCATGGCAATACATAGTCCCCTACCGGTTAAAAATTCATTGTACTGAAACAAAATGCTAACATGATCTATATCTTAACATGATGTAAACTATATAACAAATATTAGGTCAATATCTCCAACCAGTACTAAAAAAAGGGAGGATAACTGATTATTTGAGTGAATTTAACTTGATCTTTTACTTGTCATGATAAAAACTACATACCAATTATCAAATCAATATCTTCAAGCATGACAACAAAAGGGCGGAAAACTGATTATTTGATTGAATTTTGTAAGTTCAAGGACCATGACTCTGCACAAAATCATTAGACCGGCAAAAATATTCGAACTTGATCTGTAACTTGTCACAATTAAACTATATACCAATTATCAAATCAATATCTTCAAGCATGACGAAAACAAATGCGGAAAACCAATTATTTGAGAGAATTGTTTAATTCTAAGGACCATAACTCTGGACAAAATTATCAGACCGAAAAAAAATTCGAACTTGATCTGTAACTTGTCATGATAAAACTATAGCCCAAATATCAAATCAATATCTTCAAGCACGTAGAGAAAAAGTGTGGGGAACTGATTTGCCAGACTGACGGATGGACAGACAGACAGACAGACGGACAGAGTGGTAACCTAAAGTCCCCTTCGACTTCGTCGGTAGGGGACTAAAAAGAAATCTTTTAAGCCTTTAAAATATCAAAATTCAGATAATGAGATATTAATGAGTATTGTTTACAGAATACATGGTAACTAGTATCACTAAACTTCTCACATCAAATATATATTAAAATAGTTAACCAAAAACACGTCACTTCGACTAATTTATGTTCCGTTTTACCATACCATATCCCATAAAGAAATTTAAAAAAAACCTATCATATTCTCTTCAGAAACCGATAACTTTGATGCTTACATTGTAGGGTCGATAAATATCAACTTTCAACTTAACTCTGTATATTAAACAAGATCAGTTGTTCGTAACTGTAATACTTATTATGTCTCTTGATGCAGGTAATTCAACTTACCGTTTGTCCTTTATATTTGAATTCAAGTTCAAATCTTTCTTTAGCAATTCGTCGATGTGCTAGCTTCCAATAATATTTACAGTCATGCAGAAATATTGCCCATATTTGAAAAAAGTTTTGTGGTTTATTCTGAAAACATATAAACACATTTTCAAGTTACAAACTTACATGAGCACCAAACGAATTGACACCCGTTTGCAGCCAAAAACTATATAACATACATGCGATACACACATGCAAATAACATCTTGTTTTAACTTTGAACAAAACCATACTACATATAACTGCAACAAAAGCGCTATTCCTTAACTTGTTGTGTTTTTGCAATGCAGATACTGATTTTGTGTCACGAATGGATACCCCATATCCTTTCGTTTCTATTACATGATTAAATCATGTTGCATCCAATTCAACATAATTGCATTGAATGCATGATCATAGAAAACGGGGTGAACGCTACATTACCAAAATCCTAAAAATAGGTTAAGCAACGATATATGTTAGCAAATTCTAAGTTTTAGTTCGATTTATTATCACTGTTTGAGGACTGTCAGTACCCAAGCTAAATAACTTCTTCATTGATCCAGCATTTGCCATGATTTTTTCATAAATTCCTAGCTATTAAATTTTATTTTATTTTACAAAAAATCCTCTTTGATAAAGGTCCCCTCTGACGATAATGACTGCTCGTTTTATTAATTTTTTAACTCCCCATATATTTACATATCATTTAGTTAACAGACATGGCTTTGAATATTTCTAAAGAAGTTATATCCAAAACAAAACATGCATCTTGTTACTTTGTTTTTCGATTTTCTGGTGATCCACATTTGAGGTTGTCAAGAAGAAGAAGTCAACCGATCGAATAAAAACAAGCACTATAGATATCAACTAGTTGCATAAAACACTAAGTATACACACGATACAGCAGAATAGCTTACAATACGGAGCACCTGGGTTCACCACCGGTTTTTTGTTATTTAGAAATGGTGTCGTATGGAATGTAGCTCTTCTCTATTTGCCATTGTGTTGTGTATCTTTTATATATTTTCATCCACTAGTTGGATACTAGTTCCAACCATGAGAATGAAACGAATTTTCATATTGTTTGTAATTAAATGATAGCTGATCTTTCTGTTTTTGTGTCAAAAAATACAAGTCAAAAACGGAAAATAGAAGCGAATGGGAAAATTTTATTGTTACTGTTAAATAGCTACATACCGGTGCTTCACCATAAAGAAAATATGTTGAAGTCTTCTGATAGACATCTTTTGTGTCGTGCAATAATCGTTCTTCTTCTGTCAACATTTCAACAGCTGAAGAAACAAAGTTGAGAACTGAATTAAATCTATTTAATGAATTATTCGAATTTTGTTTTTCCAAAAAGAAGTTTCCGAAATTAAACAATACTGTACTAGGCATAATATATAGAAATTACATAACACTTATAAAATCTTGCAAATAATAAAAGATATATAAGAAAAGGTATTAAGTATATTAGGAAACATTTGATTTGGTTGATTAAATGTTGCTTCTAACAATTGCCATTTTTATAATTTTTAATTTTTTGTGCATGAGTTAAATAAATTTACTGCCAGAAATATTATATGTGTTTTTACTACATACTCAGTTTTGCTACTGTATTATTTGTAGATTACTAATAAAAATATGATTGCAATAGAATGATACAATCGACAACGATGATATAACTACAGCTTGAGAAAAGGATACATATATGATTTAAATATTGAGGAACAAAAAATAAATACAAATATGGTGAAGCTGAATTCGCAGATTAAAACAAGTAATGTATAAGCGTAATACCTGAAGTATGAAAGTTATCAATTGTTGTTTTAATCTGGAAAGTATTCTCTGTATTTCCGTTCTGCGAGAACTGCTCAGCAACCTTAAAAAGTACAATTATTGAAAACATATAAATGACAAAGGACATTATTTAAGGTATCAAAGAAAAATATATAACAAAGAACCGCTCCCCACCCCCACAAAAATATAAGAAAGAAACAAAGAAAATCGTGGCTTGTTAGGCAATACTCATTCTTTATTATTAATTATTTCGCCCTCGAAATTATTAAACCTTCAGGTCTATTCCATTATTATCTAAAATACGTGTGTGCCAAATCTTTATATTTTATATATTACTTAATTTAGTACCATAATGCATTTCATATTTTCAATTTTTACAGTTTTGTTTGAACATTTCAATACTTCTAAATATTTCAGATTTTGAAAGACAAGAAGCTTATCTGCAGGACAGGACAAGCAAAACAATCAATATAAGCATATCTACAATGTAATTTGGATTGGTAAAAAAACAATTTTACTCTAAAAAATAAAAGGAAGAAGAGGTTTGGATTCTACACTTTAAACAATTTGCCATTCGTCAATCACTAATCGTTGCAACGCCTCTTGAAGATGCCGAGGGCATAATTCAATTTTCCAACTTGCTAATCAAGTTTTAATTTCTTCCATTTGTAGATGAAAACACATTTTAGAGTTTTTGATGTTAATCATAACAGTAACATATTAATGTACTTACTTTTTCTTTATGAATCTTCAATTCACCATGAAGATTTTGTAAAGTTTCTTGTATACTTTCAAACGAAACCTGCAGCGAAAAAAAACCCCTCAAAATGGTCAGTGGAGTGATAAAGAAGAGGATATCATAGTAACATGACCGTTTTCGTAGTAAAGTTAGAAGGAAAAAAACATCAATATGAAGGATTTCTGACTACCCGACCTCCTTTTTAATTAAATATCCCAGAGCCATTACACTATTTGTTTGTTGATGGCGGCTGCAGTAACGGATTTCCATCATCGATAGATTTTGACATAAAATGCAAGCTGAGATTCTTTTCAAAACAAATTTGATCGTCACATATTCGCTTTGAGACAGCTTAATTGCAATTAATAAAAGAGATATTTTTCTTTCTTTCAAATAGAGTACTACTGCAGCGCCTTATTTTTACGCAGGAGAGACTTCACAAAGTTTTAACTGACTCTATCAAATATCTACCATAATCGCATACTTCCTTGTCAGAAAATTAATAAATTTGCCTCACCTGAGCAGCATGTCTCATATTTGATGGTTCTGGAAGTCTGAATCTAGTGGGACAACTAACATCAACTTCTGTCTCATAAAGCTGACAATACATTTTCAAAACAAACTCCAGTAAATTAGTTTTATTATCCTGTAATCAAGAAAATAAAATTACATACAGGAAATGAATCTAAGGCGAAAAAGGCCGATAAAGTGTAAATTTTACAGAAAAAAAACAAACAGCTGTTTATAAAATATGTCTGCCAGTGAACGTTTCGCCCCCGAAGATACCACAACCTTAATGACAGCCGTTCCGTGCTGACATGGTATATTATTGATACTATCGTTTTTGTAAATTAACTGTTCTTGAATATTAAAATCATTCGAAACACTAATGCTTTTTACCCATAGTCAAAGATAGCCATAGCCAGATTTGGTACAGTTCTTTATCTCTAGTTTACTTAATGACATTACAAGTAACCAGAAATGTCAACAGTGCATTACATGTAACACAAACCATGCATGTAGTTGTGATGCGCACAAGAACTAAACCAAATTTTCAAGAGTGATAGGTCCTTTTATTTATATTATATGTGCGGGAGGTTTGGCTAGCCACAAAACCAGGTTCAACCCACAATGTTTTCTTAAAATGTCCTGTACCAAGCCAGGAAAATGGCCATTGTTATATTATAGTTCGTTTCTGTGTGTGTTGCATTTTAGTGTTGAGTTTCTGTTTGTGTCGTTGTTCTCCTCTTATATTTGATGTGTTTCCCTCAGTTTTAGTTTGAAACCCGGATTTGTTTTTTTCTCAATCGATTTATGAATTTCGAATAGCGTTATACTACTGTTGCCTTTATGTAACATCATTTTGCAATAGGAATCAAGATGCTAAATTATCAATCTTCAAACGTAGATATTGTCAGCGTTAAAATTGCATATGCATGGTTCGTTATAATGCACTGTTGGCAGTTCGAAATGCTCAAATTGGCATTTGGTTGCAAGTATAAGATACAATCATGTCATGAAGTGATGCTTCATTTATAGGTATTATCGTCTTTTTTCTTTTTTTTTTGCCACCGTATCGCCGGTTTTTCTTCTTACTTATGACTGTTCATTGTCCCTTTAGTCTTTATTGCTTCCCTTTTATTTAACAGTTAACCAAAATTTAATAGTTTTGCTCACTTGATCTTGTATTTCCTTTAGTTTGTTCATCGTTTCTATAGTGAACCCATCTGCTTGTCCTTCTTCTGTTCCTCCGTTAACATAGTTGCCAACTGCTAATAATGTTTCCATCAAATTCTTCAAAGCCATGCTGGAATAATAAAAATTTCTTAAATGAATAAATCAATTAACATAATGTCAACAATGAACTTAATATGATAAAGAATTATATCTAAATTCATAAAAAAACGAAAATATGTAAATGTCTTTCTTTTGAAGAATAATATAGACCTCTCATTGATATAGCAAGTTCGATTATACCTTATAATAATCATTTTACAGTAAATCTTTTATAGACAAAACATAAACAAGCTTTAAAGTAAAGTTTGATCTTAGTTCTTCATTTCGTTTTATATGTCTCTGAAAGTAGTTTTTTTTTACAGAACGACATAATTACCTATTTGAAATTTCATCACAAGCTGTATGAAGTTCACGTAGTTGTTGATCTAAAATTAAACATGAAATAATGTTTCAAACGTCTATAAGAATATGCTCATCAAATTAACAAAAACAAAGTTCGTTAGGGGAGTGGCCAAGACAGACTTTTTCAGATATTTTTAGGTATGCACTATAAATAAAAACCATCTAACTCACTTCACTGTATACACAATAAATATTATCCTTAAGTCCTCAATGCTGTTCAACTTCGTACTTTATTTGGTCTCTTAAACTTTTTTATTCGAGCTTCACTGATGAGTCTAATGTAGACGAAACGCACTTCGGCTTTCAAAAGTTATAGTCATAAGAAGCAAAGAAATTTGATTTCTCCTCTTTGTAAAATTTTGACAAGGAAAATAAATGAGTACTGGTAAGCATTCTGCTCATCAACATATTTAATGTCAATCAAAGTCTGCAATTACCCGCCCGTGTATCCTTCATTGCGAAAAAGACTGTTGAAAAATGAAGGTGAATGTCTTTCAATTTCGCGTAATTTTGAGTAGTCATGAGAAAAAAGAATATGTCGTCACTCTCCAGACTGATAAAAATAAAAGCTATCTCCATTAGACTACAAAAATGAAAATAGTTCGGACTTCGATACGCAAATTGTCTGAACGCTTCATACGACCTTCACCAAAACATACCAAAAAAGACTTGCTAATTATAAGCATACACATGTATGAAGGAATCGTCTTCAAACGAAAAAGAAAGTTATTGTCGTCTTTTTGAAATGTTATTGAATATAAGCACCAACAATGGAGTGTTATTTTCTATTCTCTAACATAATTTGTATACTCTAGTCTTTCTAGGAACATTATTAAACTGCCCCTTCTCAATATCTCAATATTCTGTATTTGAAGATTATAATTACTAATTCTTAGCTGAGTGAAACGTTTTTCTTATAGAGAAGTTTGGAGACAACAAATAAAATCATCTATCCATACTGGATGTTAATTTTTGGTATAAAAGCACTTTTCTGTTTTCCTCGTAACTGTTTGTTCTATATTTTCATTTTTAATAAGTGCAGATTTTCTAGATTTTACCTCTTCAGAGTGTCAACAGTATATAATTGTATCTAAGTGGGGCGACATGTTTTTGAAAAATTCATACCAAGAATATGTTATACGAGAGTCCAGCATCTTTGACAATGTTAATTAAACCACCAACATTTAGAATAATGTATACCTATTTCAAATAAGTGCCACTGAACTTTCTTTTTGAACCTCATGAAATCAAGTCTGTCTTTAAGGTGGTCCAATTTTGATATTTCACTGATGAAAAATTCTGGATGATCAATATTAGCTGCAAAACATAAGGCTTTTGGTAAACAATATTTAAGGCAATACAAACTATATAAATTATTCAACTACCATTTATGATATTTGAATTTTTAATATATTTCAATAGTAATATTCTCATGATGATATTTAATACAACTGTCATAATTAATAATTCAGTGTTAGATATGTTTTGTAAATCGTTCATTTTTTCAACTGGTAAATAATTAAACGATTCAATTCATTCATAATATTATTTTCATATGTGAACAAATACCTGTTCCTTTTCTTTTCACGTGGTACATGATGGTGTCTATTTCATTACAGGTAGCAAGAATTTCCACAAGCTCCACAAATCTATAATTATAAATGATCCACAAGACAATCAAATGCGTATGCAATTTATTTTATTTTTGTTTTATCTATATGATATTAACATGGAAACAATAGGCATTTTCAGAGCATTGAAAGCAAGAACTCCATAAAAGTTTTACTAAATCTGGCTCATGCGATCTATGCCTGAATGTAGAACAACCTTAGTTTTTCAAATGATTTTAACATTTTATCAACATTTTATGTCAACAAAGAAGTGCTGACTATTGGGCTTGTAATACCATCGAGGACGAAACATCCAACAACAGAGGCATCGACTAAGTGATTACAGATTAAAAAAATGAGAATAATGCGTTTATATATATACTACTGAAACACCTTTTCTTTTACGTTCAGATTAATAAAAAAAAGTACGGCCAAAAAATACAAAGCAGTAAAAAAAATCTGAAAGCGTTAGGATTAGGTTTTTGGGAAGCGTTTCGAATGCTTCCAAACAAAGGATTACAAAATCTCGAAATGTTTCGTTTGATAAATAGAAGTATGTTTCTTTCTAAATATTTTCTTCTTGTTGTCTTTTAGATGACCTTTGATTTCGGAGTACTTGAAATACTACATTGGGAAATTTATTTAAGGTACCAAATCAATGTTCAACTCGTTACTCGGTAAAAGTGTTGTTTATTATTCGTCCACTTTGTATTCGTCTCCATAACTAAGTGTCTAGTGCAACTTAAGAAATATTAGAATAGAGGAAGTTTAATTAAACTTAACTTTTCAAAATTATGAGGACGTGAAATAGTAGCTTTTTGAATAGTGGGAAACTCTTTTATAACAAGAAGGATTAGAGCAACATTGAATAATTAACCATAATGTTGTACAAGTGTATCCTAATTTGACTTTTACCGAAATAAACGAATTATGGAATGTTAAAAACAAACCATAATGAATTTGAAGAAATAATATGAAACTGCACCGTGACTTAACTGAATGATTATATGTATACGCCCTCATATACGCCAAATAAAAGTAGCCAAAGATTAGGGTTTTATCTCTATCAATTTCAATTTGGCTACGTTACATATAAGAGCAGTGGAGCTTCGATTTTTTTATGCAAAAACAAACCCGAACAATTGCAGTTTATGTGTTAATACAATGATTTCTAGTATGATTTGTAAATTAACTGTTGTGAATGCAGTTATATTGGAGTGGATTGGAGGCTGGAAATATCCAGAAAAACATATACTCTAGAAACAGCTTCTTGTTCTTTAAGGAAGCAGACTCTTGTACCCTCCCTCGGATCCTCCTCCTTCTTTTGTGATAATGTTAAAGGACTATGTACTGTAATCAGCTTCAAATTACTAGTCAATTCGTTTTCTTAACGAAAGTCAACAATGTGCGAAGGAATAATCAAAATGGCAGCGGACAAATATAGTGTATTGTCAGGGGCTCAAAATACAATCTATGAATATAGTTTAACTAACCTATCTGACTGTACAGCCTGATAATCCATCGCCGTCAGACCATCTACAACAGTTGGTAACTCGCACGGCAATACTCTCATGGTACTGACTAGACGCCGTGACTGGTCACCGGTAAGTATGGTCACATACTGAAAATAAATTTTCAGCTGGTAAACTCAAAGAGACATTATGAATATACCAAAAATAGAATGCGATCATTTCTAGAAAAAATAGCATGACAACTTATTTCATTTCTCAATTGAATCAGCCATAGGCATGCATACATGTGTACCCGAAAATACACAATATACACAATATACAAATCTCATATATACAAAGTCATGTACATGTAAAATTAATCCATCAAAAGACCATCGTCTGTTGCTGTTATTCATCTTGAGAAATGTAAGGCTTATGGTTGCAGCTTAATGTAATTCATATTTAATTTTGTAAGAAAAACCCTGCTGTGATGAAATTTGTTTGATTTTCGAAGACATACCTGTTGTTTTGACTTCCCTCTACGATTTACAATATCATCATACAGGCTGCATCCTACTCCACTAAAACATCGGAATAACCTGGAACATAGAGATTATAGACATAATTATGTTAGAAAATCACTTCTTTTCAATGAACCTAAATATATAACTCTTTACATTTATTATCAATTCATGCTTTTGGTTTATCATTCTTAATTTTGCCGAACAATTTATATTTATGCATTTTAAAAATAGCAACATTAGAAACTAACAAAAGTGTTTAATATGCACGGACGGTCAGACAGGGATGATCTTTTGTGCATGCCAAGAGAAGGTTGCATACTTAAAATACGCCATTCATTTTGATTTTGTAAGTGTATCGGATGTAATCAATATACCTTGAAAGGTATAATTTTGGAATTCCTATTATTTTCAAACGGCAATATTGGAGACCTTCTAAAAAATACATATCCCTAGAATGGATATAATTTGATGATATTTTAGTTTTGTGATAAAAATGAATTACAGGCACATTTTTAACTAGCAAAGCAGGTGTGTGCATATCCAACCTAATGAAAATTATGTATGTTTACACAGTTTTGACTGCTGGATCCCAATTATTGTCAAATTTACCTATTATGTCTGTTTGGGTTGCTTATCCAATTTTGTCAATATAACGGAAATATTAACAACTGTCATACAAGTGGGAGGTTTAGCTAGCTAAAACAATACAGGCTTAACCCACCATTTTTTCGAAAAATGTCTGTACCAAGTAAGGAATATGACAGTTTTTCACGTTGGATTTCGTCAGTTTTTATGGACTTCCCCTTTTTGAATTTGCCTGTGAATTCGGTATTTATGTTATATTTTTTTTTTACTATGACCTTTATCAAATTAGTGAGAACGTCTTTTTGACTACATAGGTTTTGCTCTTTGATGAAGGAATCTTTTAACTTTATCTCATAGGCCTTAAATAAGAATATTTTTGCCTCAAGAAAACCTTTGACACATGCATAGACCAATGATTATTTTTTAAAATATGTATATTCTTTATTCTTTTACTTTATTTTTTAACTATCATTCTCTATTCTGTAAACCCCATGCATACCCTCTTGTATTGAGAATAAAGTCTTGCATAATATGTATTTTTTTAATAAGTAAACGACATACCTTTCAAGCTCTTCTGTGTCAATTTTCGGCTCTGCCATGTTGTGCCATAACGTAGTTAGAGAATTTTGTGATCCTGTAATTCCAAAATCATAATTGACATGCTTTATATCACAGAATATCTCAGAGAAATTGATAAAATATCTTAAATCCAATGAATATCCTAGGGTCTCAAACAATCCTATTACAATTATGAAATATTCTCCTGGAATGCTAAAACCTCAAATGAGTAACTAAAACTGTAGGCATTAAATCGGTAAGTAAGTCATAAGATAGTTTAATAACAAAAATAGTTTGAGTCATGCAAGGCTTACATTAACAATACATAAAGCTATTTTTGTTTGTATAAAACATAAGCAAATGGATATTTAAAAATTACAATGTCTTTAAAGGCATAATATGTGGTATCATCAATGGTTAATATTCTTACACTCCTTTTAATTTTACAGAAAAATACACCTTTCATATGTTTTTGTAACATATTTCTAGCTTTGTGATTTAGTAAATAGTAAGTTTTAAGTTACACCGCTTGTTCAAATCATATAGAATTATCTTGTCATTTTGTAAAATATACGAACAAGGACAATAATAATATTTGGGTTGCGACCTCTGTGTTAACGCATGCATGCACTGTGCTAAAACCTGTACACTTAAAAATATAATATACAATATTACAAACTAGGAATAACAGGGAATTAACTACTTAAAACATTTAGCTACATTTTTTTGTACTTTTTAAAAATAAAATGACATATTTCACGTACAGTATGTATTTATTTAGTCAGTTTAAAATTGAAAGCAATTACATGCACTTCTATATGGTATCGTTAATGATTTAGTTCGTGCGCCACAGAAGAGTCTTATCAGTTACGGATTCAAAGGGGGGCTAGAGGGTGTACGCCCCTCCCTTTGATTGGAAAATATATTTTTTTTTAGAATAACATTGTTCAGTTTTATGTAATTACGCCCCCTTTCAAAAACTTGGATCCGCGCCTGCTTATGAAGAAGCGCGCGTCTGGCGCATTAAATCATAAGCCTGGTATCTTTGGTGAGTTTTTAGAAATAAGATGTGGTGTGAGTGCCAATGAAACAACTCTCCATCCAAGTCACAATGTGTAAAAAGTAAACAATTATAGGTCAAAGTACGGCCTTCAACACAGAGCCTGTGCTCACACCGAACAGCAAGCTATAAAGGGCCCCAAAATGACTAGTGTAAAACAATTCAAACAGGAAAACGGTCCGAGTACACAGTTATTTCGTAGTGCATTTCTTTTAGACAATAAATGAAAATTAAAAAAATCCCACCTGCGCTTTCTCAATAATATTTTTACAGTGTGTTGTACTACTTTTGGGACAAATTATATCAAAATTATAGAAAACTTCATCGGCTCTAACTCAAAATATGGACAATTTCATGTTAAGGGGGTCTTCAAATCTTTTGACAGCTTCCGAAGTGCTAATTTTTAACATTTTTCAGCTGGACCAAATCACTACTTTACTTTAAAATTCATGACCCAAATTTTTTTACAGTGTCATTTCACCCCCCTACTTACTATTTGAGTCATAAAACATGGAGAAATAAATTTGGAAGGGGTATAAAAAAAATCAACAAGTAACACACTGTCCACACTAGGGACTATATTCGTGGACAACGAAAATCAAAGGACGATAACTGTGTACCCGGACCTAATAGGGTAGAAAAAGTTGACCAATCTTAATGAAACTTGGTATGACCAAAGCTTATTAAATTAGAAGACTGCTTACAAAGTTTCATGGCAATAGGATATATATTATAGACAATATGACTAATTCTATATTCAACTTTGCGTGTTAAATTTAGACGTTAAAATTGAAAATTTTCAACTATCAACATTTGGGGCTTAAAAAATTAAAATATTGCAAAAAAATACTTTTGAAATGCCTTAATATATAATATATTATGTATTAAAAGCAATAGAGTACTCATTTGATTTATCAGACTTATCATAATTATTAAAAAGTCAAATTTATATGAGCCTGTGGCTAAAAATGGAGGTTTTCCAATGAAGGGGGGCCTTACATAAAGATGTAATATTTTCCAGCAATTTTAAATTTGTAAAGCTTTTTGGTTATAAATAATCCTTACATATGTATTTAATGTACTTTAAATGGAAAGAAAACTTACAAATAACATATCACATTAGTTTAAAAGGGTCTTAGGCCAAGTAAGACTGAAAATAATTTAGTGTCAATTTAGGCCGTATCACATATTTACATTTAAAAATGCATATTGAAGCTATAGGAAATAAAATTTTGTGTCTTTTCTATCATTTCTATACTCAGATGACATGATACAATAAATCTGAGCACAAAAAGACTCTTGCATTCAACTTTTTTTGCAGACAGTATGGTCTGATACAAAGATTTTTCACTTTTTAGTGAAAAACATGCATGCAATTTTAGTCTCAACAGGCTTATATTTGAACCACTTGCTATCCTACAGAAGAAAAGAAAGATATTATGTGACTAAAACAGGTACAACAGACATTGTTAAGTGCTTTTTATACAAATTAAGTGAGGTCTTTATAATGGACTTCAACTTTTATGTTCCAAGCTCCTCACATTTAACTTGATCCAAACAGGGCGTTAGACGAGGATCATATATACAACACATTTTGCACATATTGTCTGAGATAATCTTCTTTTCTGTAGATTCAGAGTTCACAAATGAGTAATACAACTGGATTGAAGCATAGAAACACAAATATTGACACATAAAAACCTGTCAGATAGAAAGTCAGAATGCCACTTATGCATCAAAATTGAAAAAGCTATGAAATGCTTATTTTGACCATAAAATGCCAAAATTGGTCATTTTTGCAGAAATTCTATCAAATAAAAGTTTAAATCCTTTAGTTTTATGCTATTTGATAAATTGACACCATCAAATCATTCAGGGAAGTTGCCAAAGTACAGATTCTATATTTCCTGATTTCACCTCTTAGGTCCGAGTACACAGTTATTTCGTAGTGCATTTCTTTTAGACAATAAATGAAAATTAAAAAAATCCCACCTGCGCTTTCTCAATAATATTTTTACAGTGTGTTGTACTACTTTTGGGACAAATTATATCAAAATTATAGAAAACTTCATCGGCTCTAACTCAAAATATGGACAATTTCATGTTAAGGGGGTCTTCAAATCTTTTGACAGCTTCCGAAGTGCTAATTTTTAACATTTTTCAGCTGGACCAAATCACTACTTTACTTTAAAATTCATGACCCAAATTTTTTTACAGTGTCATTTCACCCCCCTACTTACTATTTGAGTCATAAAACATGGAGAAATAAATTTGGAAGGGGTATAAAAAAAATCAACAAGTAACACACTGTCCACACTAGGGACTATATTCGTGGACAACGAAAATCAAAGGACGATAACTGTGTACCCGGACCAAACCAACGGTCTAATCTATATAAAAAACGAGAAACGAGAAACACTTAAGAACTACATCAACAAACGACAACCACTGAAACAGGTTCCTGGCTTAGGACAGGTGCAAACAATTAAACGTTTTAACAGGCGCCAACCTTCACCCTAACCTGAAATAGTAGTGTAACATTACACCATAGAAAGAAACACTATAAAATATCAATGAATATGAATTTTGTTCATATATTCTAATTTTGATTAGAATTATGCACATTTATTTATCAAAATCTGACATTCAACTTTTTACTGTAAAACTTAATACGTGAAACAATGAAAGAACAGATCCATGAACTATTAGTTGTCAATTTTATTATGTATGTAAATGATACAACATTGAAACTTATTTTTTTATAAAAGCAATTTTTTGCATAAAAAATGGAGGAAAAAAAATAATTATACATGGCGTTTACACAGACGATTTTATTTATATCTACCTGAAATATAAAATAGTCGAAGAAAACAGTTGCCTTATTGAATCTAAATAATGAAACGCTGTATCGTTTTTTTTATCTTTAAAATCAACCATATAAAGTGAGAAAATATTTTAGCTATTATTTGTAAAAAGTAATAACATAAAGCAGTAAATCACGACAGAATGTAAAAAGCTTACCGGACCGGAACAGATACGGCGATAAAACTGTATCCCTTTTCTATCACAAACCATAATTTCATATGGATACTACAAATTCGACGTTTTAAAAAAAGTCTTCCATGTGACATATTTATTGTTATATACACATGATTAATGCTAGATGGCGTGACTTTTCAACCAAGCATTTCTATTCAAGTTATGGTAGGTAGCGCGCATATTAACATTCCTGTCTTTTGTTAGACCTATTTTATATCATTTATATCCACAGAACATAATGGTAAGATTCAAACTGACAATTGGGCATCTTCTATTAACCTGGTTTAATTGGTTAGAAATTTTATTCTATACCAGGAACGCAATGCAATGCAATACCATTGTTAAGTAATTGTTCATTATTTGAATACAACTTATGAAGTATTTAAATTATCTTTCCTTGATCATGATAATATGAACACCATTTGACCCTGACCAACATTTTATTTTCCAAATAATTTTAATTTGACATCCCTAATAATTAAACTGCACATTTTGTAGTATTCCTGTCTGTTGGAATGTTTTTATCTCCTTATATGTGTCAGCTATTTTTTTTTTTTTTTATTTTTTTTTACAAAAGAGCACAACATACATTTTTGTAAATGAATGATTAACTAAAACGCTGTCGGCTGAAAAATACCATATGGTCCTTCACCTTTATAAAAAAAGGAATAACATTGTTTACAACTTTTTGTAATAATGATCTACAACTGTTTTTATTTAATTCATATCACTTACCATCTTTTAGAATAATCCTTGACCAATCCAGATGTTTCATTTTACATTTTGGATGAATAATTGGTTTATTTGGATACACTTTATTGCCTTTGGTTGGTCTTGGCGGTAATGGAGGAGGTACAAATCCACCAGTAGTAGATCCTAGAGGTTTCTTGTCCTGTTTATTCCCTACAAGATACGATATATGTTTCATTTGTATCAATACATGCAAAATCAATTATATATTAAAAATTTGAACAACAGGTTTCATATTACTCATTTATTGATATTTGTTCATGTTCACTATCCTTTAAGTACCAAATTACATCCAATTTTATGAGTAACAAAACCGCTACCCACAAACAGCAATACAGGAGGAGGTAAAGCTGTTGTGAAGAAAACTAAACCATTGAACATGTATATATATTTAACAACGTGTTTACCTAATTAGGAATCATTATTCCATATCAATAACGACTTGCATCCATTCCAGTGTGTTTGTATTCATCCTCAGAAAAATATTCCAAGTTTGCTTCTCGTGAACGTAAAAGTGTGTCGTCGGCCACTCACAATAAAACTTTCCAACATTTAATTTCAAATTTTGAAATGTAAATTGACCTTTTGGTAAATTTGATTCAATTATCCTTCGCGTGAGGTTAATGGTATATATTCTATACCTTAGCATTTACTATTTTGTATAATGTTAAAATGATCTATGAACATTCCTTGTGCATTTGTCGAAAATATATGACCTGTGTACAAACATGTTTTTACATCAAAGATTAATGGATACTGTATCTAAATTATTTAATGAATGAAATATTTGTCTGTATCATTTTAGTGTACATATCTTTATTTCCTTCAATATTGAAGAGCTTTTGAGCAGCATATTATGTAATTGTAAAATAATATGTTCAACAGAGCAAATATTTTACATTTGGAGATTAGATGCAGATAACATGGGTGAGGTATTTTTACAATAGGTTTTATCATTACGATATAGAAGAAAAACAATTTTCAGGTAACAAAATACGTTTTCTGTCAGGAAAAATCCTCAATACGACGATACTACACAAACCTTAAGAACACTTTCCAGCTCTATGTTTTTTTCAAAATTTATACACTCAAAAATGCAAAAAGGAGACAATTTTTGATTTTTTGCCTAATCTTTCATATGATATCATAGCCATTCAGGAAGAAATCGATATGCAAGCAATTTAGTGTACCACACCATGTAATGTGCTTGGCAAGGATGTATACAATGCAAATAAAATAAGCTAAATAAGATACCCCCCCCCTCCCCAAAAAAACAAAAATAAAAACTCACCTAAAATATTTATAAGATGTGCTCGACCTGGAAGTAAACCGTAAGGAGATCCCTTGGTACTAGAATTTTCCAACATTTCAGCAATACCTTTAAGTTCGTGCATTTTGGCCATTAGTTTACTTATTCTTTCTTCATAAGCTTGAATGGATTCGTTATGATCCCTTTTCATTTTCTTCATTTCTTCTATAAGTTGTTTTTCATTGTCTGAATAGCAAAATTGTGCATCTTGCCATCGCCTGCCATTGGATTGATTTCCTCCTGACAATTCATACTCTAAAGAAGACCCACCATGAGAACGGTCAAGAACAGGCATATCTTCCTCGGGTATAGAACTATAATTTCGTGTATTAGAACCCATTTGATACATATGATGGTTAACTTTATTTCCAGGTTTGTCTTTGAATTTCGAGTAGCTATGAGTGATTGTATCGGCCGAACTTTCACTTGACGCAGTACTCAATCTTGGGTTAATCCAGTTACGCTCGGATGATTGTGTCTTCGGTGGAGAATTAGAATCAGGAAAATCCTTCTGAAGATCCTTGAAGAATTTACTGATTAAAGACGTATCTTGTTTTGCTCCACTTAGAGCGGATTTCACACTCTTTATTATATCGATATCTTCTTGGTCGTTGAAGCTTTTCTTTTTCGGAGTGTATCCTCGGAAATTTGTCTGTACTTCGTGAGACGTCATTTTACGCCATTCGGCGGAGCAGTCATTATTTAGCCACGTGTAAAGTTGTCCAGAGTCCTCGAAAGATTTGAGATTGACGACACTGTTTATTATGCCGTCACGAAATAGGCCTCTGGCAAACTTTACTGCAGCCCAACGACTTTGAAATCGACCTGGATATTTTTTCAGAAGAGTATTAACTAACACATTCCCTTGAAATTTCTCTTTTGTTGATGAATCATGCCATCCATCTCTCATCTAAAAAGAATTGAAATTAGACATCAATCATTACAATACTTTATAAATTGATATATTAATAGACATTTTAATGTAGGAAGAAAATTTTCGCTTGCTGTTTTGCATAAGTATACGTATCCATAAAAAAGTATCAATAAATAGGAGGATTTTTACGTTTTAAGCTTCAGTTGAACTCTTTTTTTGTCAAAGAAATGGATCGGAAAATCTAACCATGTGAAATAACTCGTTATTTCATGTGTAAATGTAATTACCTGTGAACTCAGAGATCAGCCTTAAAAGTAATATAGGCAGAAATCGGTATGAAAATATACAGCGATAAAAAGATACAAGGAAAAAGGAGAGAAAGTACATATCTTTATTACCAAAGTCTATATAAAATATAGGTGTAAAGTAAAAGCATCGAATCGAGACGTATCCCAGATGATTAAAATCCGAACATTCAGTTGAAATATTTATAGATTGCAATCGAGAAAAACAATTTCTGACGAAAAACAATATTAGCTCTTTTTTCTGATAGGAAGACATCCTCAAGGAGCACATACAAATCCTTGAAAGTTTATAATTTTCTAAAACATAAAATGCATTTAAATTTTTTTTATCTGTCTTGCCATGTCTTAAAACGGTTCAAGGTGCACGGGTTTGTCTGTATTTGTCTGAGTAGATTTTGTGGTGAAAACACAGGCATATTTGTCAATTCAATTTCCTCAAGCTGCAAATTTTTAACTAATACCAACAACGTTAACTTTAATTTGGTTACATACAGATTGGTGGCACAGAATATTTTGAGTTATGTAGGACAAAAAAAAAACATGTTTAGCTTTAAACTTGACATCAGTTGTGCATTTCGACAATTAATGTGTCGCAGTATTTTTGGTCATATATAATAACTTTTCATTGGGATTAGTATATACTAATAATATAAAAGTCCCAGCTCTTCAACTATTCTTATACATCTTTGGCTTTCTAATATTCGGCTTTGAGTGTTCCTGATGAAGGTAAATCCTGACATGCGCTTCGGAGTGCATGCTTAAATATTGAAATCAAAGAGAGAGAGAGAGAGAGAGCAGAAAAAGTACATAAGGACAAATATTTTGAAACGAACAGGAAAGAGAATGAAAGTTGCACACAAGAAATAAACACAATTATAAAATCACATCCATCATTAACTAAACATGAATACAATTTCAACCATCAATATAATGCTTGGTCAAAAACTGTATCTAGCAATTTAAACATTGGCATGTATTTTTTTTTTTATTTTGAATAAGATAAAGATTTAGCACAAAGTTCAAATAATTTCTTAAAAAAAAACTCTTTTTTTATATTTAAAAAAATAAATATTTACGAGGTATTTTGTGTTTGTTTTTCCCTCATACTATAAAAAAAAATCAGCAAACAAGCGAATGCAAAACGCAAAAATAACAAAAACTTTATCCATGAAGGTAGATAGAACAAGACATGCACCATAGGTCTTTTATATCCGCTTGATAAAACTGAGTATGTATATGGTAAATATCTTTAAATATTGTCATTTAAAAATAGCTTACGATTGGAATCTTTAGACTGCAAATAATTGAAAAAAAATATAGAAGATATAAGATATACGTCAATGATACGGCAACCAAACGACACATATAATGCAACATGCAGTCTTTAAAAATAAACAAGTGTCTATAGATAAAAAATGTCAAGCTTTAAATCGTCCCCCAAGTCATAAAATTTGTGAATAAATTGAACAGAAACAATCAAACATCTCCCATCGACTTCAAATTCTCCAAATAATAAAACATTATAAGATATGACATAAGGCAACTACTGACGAGGTTTCAGGGTCGAATGCCTGTAAAACTTAAATTAATCAGTTTGTATAGAATATCAAGTTAACTAAGTGTGTATGCTATAGGAGATATGTATGTGCAAAGTCATCAAGTTTTACCAAACAAACATTGAAAAAGTAAACAAAGCATGACTTTGTTTTTGCAACCAGACAGGAAAATATTTAAATCTCTAGATACATGAAAGAAAAAGAATTCAAAAAACGATTAAACCAGAGTAAATCATTTCCTCCGTTAAAAGAAAGGTTGGAAGGCAGATAAAGTATTTGAACAATTTAAATATCATAAATAGTCTTCATGCTATCCACAAAGGAATACGAAACCGAATGCTTTACCTAAAGTTAATGCACACACCATTCATCATTCAATTAAATAATGCACGTTAACGAACAGTTCCGACAACTCCTTGAGGGGTTCGTAGGTTACCTGTACCGAAGCAAAATGTCAACCCCTATCAAACCTATACACATCTTCCAGTTGCACTTTACCCCGATCAACCTACTGTACAACCTATTACTAGAATGTATTATTAATTTGATCTCCAAAGGAATATGTATGAAATATTTGCAACTGAACTTTAAACAGATAAGTTTAACAATCAGTAAAATATAAATATACACATTTGAAGAAATCATTATTGTGTCAGATGACATTCTACATTAAGTTTTCAATTTAAAAAAGTTTGTTTATTTAAACGCGGAAACAATTTAAAGCATTACAACGTATGCACTTCTTGTATTTGCAAGACAATGACAAATGATTATAGGAAACACGGCGCATTGCAAGTTCTTTAAGAAATACAAACCTGATGAGCAAACATAATCCGACTTTGTGTCTGTATTCGAAAACAATAATGATCATACAATTCAGCAGACGACAACACAAAAGAATTTATTGCTACCACGGAATGTTCGCAGGTGCATGTTTATGGCAATGTCGATCGTAATAGCAGTAGTCCAGTAACATAAAAACTGTCTCAATAAGGTTTGCTTTGTCTGTTTTAAGAAGAAATCCTTACATAATATTTATTTCAGAAGCCATAAATCGAAAATATAGTATGCTGCTCATAATAGTGCATCCTGCTTACCAAACATATTTCATCATCTGGCAAATTTTAATGGCTTCGTAAAAAAGTCACGGGCATTTGCATAAAAAAGAAAAGAAACATTCAAATTATGAATTCAGTCATGAAAAAACTTTCCTTGTTCAGTAACTACAGGAATCTACACACTAAACATGAGAAAGTGTATCAATTGTTCCGCATGTCACAACGTAAAATGAGATTGTAAAATTATTGCAAAATTGAAAATTTCCAGCTGACGAGATGATTATCACATTTTAATGCTAGATCTGTGTAATAGACCATTTTACTTGCGAACGTATCGATTCCAGTTGTAAAACAATATCCAATCTGCTTCACCAATTATATACCTGTCTATCAAACCAGTCAAACCGATCTGATAGAAAACTCAAATGAAATCTAACACATAACTTAAATGTTCAACTTCATACAGTATCCGATACAATCTTGCCTCACAACAAAACAATGATGTAGCCACCCTTTGTAAATGGTATTCAATTTCACCCACGAAATTTCGCCATAACAAATCTGTCTAATTCTAGATGATTGAGCGATTATTTCTGCTCTGCTAGTTTGAACATCAGTCTAATCCACAATAATTGTACACTGTTAATAATTTAAACTCTTTTGTTATCCATCTCAGGGATACAATTTTCTATATGGTTAGAGTTTGTTTCGCAGTTGTAAAGAATACAATATTTGTTTTAAAATTCAATACCTCTGTCCTGAAATAGAATATATCAATGGGTTCATGTCTCTCCTATAGCTGGTTAAGTAACTCAATACAAGACCAAGTTATGTACATTCATATATGTATACGGTAGTATTTTAGTTTTTTAAACTTTAAAACATTATATATTGATATCATGAAAAATTAAAGAGCGACGCTTCAAGATAAAATTTGGTCAATAAAATTGTTTATTTAAGAAAAGTTTTTGCTACACAATAGGAAGGAGTCGGAGATCTAAATCTAATTTAAAAAACCTTAGTGATATATTTAAACACCTGAATAAACGCGTATAGATGATTTATAGTTTATAAGTAATGTACATATTATATTTATATTTACCAAACAATTTAAAGACATTTTCTTTACATTTCCTTTACTGCTCTACTTCGGAAGAAATGCTAATCTTCAGAGCGACAAGTAGGTAAATTTACATAAAACGCAAGGTCAAAAGAAAGAAAAAACAACGCTACTGTAATATGATAAAGTTGAGTTTACACGTCGAATAAATTATTGGACTTGTTTAAAGAAAAATTCTATGTAGAATACTTAAAACATGCAAACTCAAATATACCATACAAAGAGCAAACATGTACAAGCATGATAAAAACAACTGTTTCAGATCAAATGCAGACGAAAAAGGTCTGATTCAACGACACTTTTAAAACACATCAATTTGTGTTTTCTCATAATGTCCCTTTATGACAAAATTAAGTTGCATTAAACCGCTTTATATAAGTAATTTAGTAATTTAGATAATCTTCTGAACGGTCGACCTATGAATTCTATTTTATAGTACCTCTTTAGGTGCCATACTTATCTGCTCGATCACAGACAGGTGCTTTTAAAAAAACTTTGTTTACTTTCGCACAATTTGATAAGAAAACTTTTGTCAGATATATCAAATATTGTCAAGTGTTTTTAATTTACATTTTGTATAGTTCTGGACGGACCGGTGATTTTGATAATTTGTTGTATATTTGTATTTAATCTTTCTTATTTTCATTTTATCAAATTTAATTTGTTTTTCGTACTTATTAATTTCATTTCAAGGCAATTTTCAAACAGATCCCGGTTTTTTCTCTTGTCTATTTAAGAGATCAAAAGAAAAGATTTTAATCCCAGACGAAGATTTCTTTACTCCAATATTGTAAGTTATTAAATAAACTGCATGCTGAAACGTATTTTACATTTTTCGGGATGTGAACCTTTACATGAACAAAAACGACCAGTAAGTTTCAATTCTAATGCGAAAACATTTATCGCGACCGGGTTAAAAATGATTCAATAACTTTCGCTTCTTCGTCAATCATATACAGCATTTACAAAGACTAGTCGGTTTAAATTAGAATGCGTGCGGGTCGCGTGAAATGTAATCTGCGTTCTGTTAAATTATGAGCTTTGTTGCATGTTTTACATCCTCCTCTGCTTTCCGGTCTAGCACACATCAGAGTGCATATTCATATCCTTTTTACTGACATATTTCGGTCCTGAACATGGCTTAAAGATTGTCTGATAGACGTTAAGAACTATCCATTTAATTAAAAATGAAAACAATTTCAAAAATACAAGACTGCAAGTATAATAAATAACATTTGTACTGTTTGAAGAAGTCTATGCTAAAAATTATGTAAAATTGACAAATAAAGAAAAAGAAAAAAAACTTACCCGAAATGCTTAACATAATTAATGAAATGGGTCTTAGACTTTCAAGCGTTTTTCCCTAGGACATAGGATTACTGCATTAAAGGGTACTTCGGCAAAGCTGGTATATGAAGTGTTCTCCATATAAATTCATAACATAAGTGAATTATCGTATTATATCGCTTTATGTTCTAATAACTGTACACTTCCACCAAACTTTTTTCTTAATCTACTCATGATGTTTTATTACTCAAATCTGTTTTAAATATAATATTATGGAACATTATTCAAAACAACAAAAGGTGTTCAAAATATCAGATATATTCAATATTAACATGTCTGTGTATTGTTTCTTTTTAAAGTTAGATTTGTTTAGTACCCTTTAATCCTGAACCCCTAAACGTACATCTCGTGGTATCTTATAAGAAGGCATATTTCTATCTTGTATGAAAAAAACCAGACTATTTCTTTCACTAAGAAACAGCTGAGAGAAATTCGTAGGGCGGCGTTTTGTTACGGACCTATATTACACTTTCGGACATTTACTTACACGTTGTATGTTCTTAAACATTTATCAAGATCCGGTTTGTTTCATTGCTAAATTATTTTACAGATAAAAATATTTATTTTCTTTGTAAACAAAAAATGATCACAAACATTGTACCTATGTATATATATTAAATTGTTGCAAGTCATTATATATAATTACGAAACAGCTCATGTACACAGCTCATGTACACATCATTCCATAGGTTGCATAAACGGGGCACTGTATATATAATATATAAGCATCACTCTCTACATATCATCCGGAACATGTATGAACTACTTGCCATTGGACGTTAAACAAACACCGATCAATCACTTTGCATTTATACATACTGTGTTACCTTTTCATTTACAATCTATACATTTTGATAGTACTACTTATAAGAGGACAATTTCTGTGTCAAACCGCAATTATTTTATCAGCACAACATAAAACATAACTGCATGGGAAGTGCAAACAGAGAAACATACGGACTCAGGGTACATTTATAATTCAGTTGAATGAACCAATTTTGAAATTCACCTGCCGTCTTCGTATAGATATTACGCCATATTCGCGTTTCGTCTACATAAGACTCATCAGTGGCGCTCGAATCAAAACTATTGCAAAGCCAAATCAAACAACAAAGTTGAAGGGCAGAAATGACATTTGAAACAGGGACGTATCCAGAATGCAACACAGCATTTCAGGATAGGTCCATCAAGAACAGTTCAGATAAAACAAAAAAACATCTATACACAGTCCATCACATAACAATAATATGTGGATAGCGTTTTAAAATGGTTAAATAAATCTTCCGGATTGTACGCCTTTTAAAAAATATTTAAGACGATTTGCGATGGGTCATTAGGCTTGGAATACTCTATTCAGTGATCAATTTTCCATATTTGTATTAAGATTTAGTTTGAAATGTCTCGTATTTGATCTTTTTTAATCAAAGAATACATCAAAATAATCATGTTGACAGACTTGTTTATTAAATCGATGATATTCTTTATGACCAATCAAGCTTGTTGGTCTGAAAGCAACACACAGATATACGGAAGCAAAGAACAACTTTCATTGGGAACTTGATTAAAATTGTAGTGTTAAATTATAAGCGTTTAAAAATTCCATGGAAAAACATGACAAGACAGTCATACTCTTTTATTTGATAAAAGTGAGGAGATGTGGTATGATTGCAAATGCGCGCGACAACTATCCATCAGAGGTCAAATCAAATCTACCAACTCTCCATTACCACGAATAAAAGGATATGAGGGTGTGGATGGGGGTTTACAGAATAGAGAATAACGAGGGAAACATTTAAAGAATAGAGAAAAATGGGGAAAAAATAAAGAAAAGAGAATAATGAGGTGCTATAATATAAAGAATATAGAATAATTGGCAAAATGTATAAAGAATAGAGAAAATGGCCAAAAAGATTAAAGAATACAAAAAGGGAGGACCCCCCATCCAGATCCTTGGATATGTGCGGTTGTATACGTCATTGAGACAGCAACTAAGCGATACAAATGACATACAGACATCTTGAGGTCAACATACAATCTTCAACAAAAGACAGGTGGCTATAATATGGGAAGCTCTAAATCATCCCGAGCTTTAAAGGTTGTCAAGAAATTTAATAAAAAACTATCAACGAACTGCAATCAACGTCAAATCCTCCAAATAACTATACAACTTTAAATAAAATCAGACATAAGACACGTCACGAAAAACCAAAGATTGGGCAACATAAACATTTAAAACTGTTATCATAGCTAAAATCTTAATGTATTTTAACACTTACATTATAAGCAAAACGATATCACTATCAATCTGCAATCTTGTACAATACAATTTCAAATTTGAAATGCAGTGACACTTTTCAATATAGAATATAATATGAACAATTAACTGTTGCATTGAATTGTAGTATTTTCAGGCTTTTTATACGATCAAGATATCAAGTAATGCTTCAAATTATCTAAACTATTACTCAATATTATATTATAAAGAAAATGTTGCGTTCTGTGGTCTTAAACCGACAATTTTTTTAAGTAACAGCATTTTCTTCACAAAGCGGGAAACTAATTGGATTATAGATACCAACGAAGAAATGTATGTAACAAAAGTAGTTACTGAAAACAGCATTTCTTCTGCACATATAGGCCTAATTAAATGTTTTCAAATAAAACAAAAAGAAAGGAACGATATGCAAATTTTTACTTGAAATAATACTTTCTTATTTATGGGAACATCTTTCCGGTTTATGGGAACAATCATTTGATTGACTAACTGTCGGTTTAGAAATTTATTTCAAACGTGTATTCAGTTTTGACTCTTTTATGCAACAAAATTGCATATCTAGTATGTAAAGAATAATGAAAAAGCACATCTTGTACGTTTATAAATGACATACAAATCGATCGGCAGCAAATATGGGATTTATTAGAGATGAATTTCATATGTGATATAATTAATACTTCGTGCCTAGTTTTAATGAGTAAAATCCCGAGTTGTCTGAAAGCTAGAGGCTTAGTACTTCATTTCAACACTGTCACCGACTATATAGACTTCAGTCCTATCAGCAATTACATCGCATGCCTATACTAAATATATCAATAAGTGATGACAGTTGACACATCTATTTTATCATCGTACTCCGTTTGCTATAAAAACCAACCCAGCAGTCATCAAAAACATCTTTCATTGTTATATTCTTTAATTAATTGACCTGAATATCTGAGGCATAATGATTAAAAACAGATCAAAGGTTTACAGCAGAATAATGATGTTCGGAACGCACCAGTGAACTAATTCTGATGTCTTTATTAAATACTGACTTCGCTAAAAGCTGAACAAGGATAGATTAAATATCATGTTTAAGTAGAAACTGAAAGGGAATAAAGAACAAGAATGAAAAATAGAAATAAGCCATAACAGATGATTGAATTTTGTGTCTTAGTTTACAGCTGAAAGAGCAATAAACAGACACAATACACTGATCTACCTCAACCGAGGACGATCACTCGCAGACAGATACGTCGCTAATCCGTTACTGAAAGAACATCAAAGAGAAAACAACGAACTGAATTAATATGAAGATCGTGATAATTTCCCATTATTTCCAATGCTTTATATTAAAGCTATGGATATAACAACTTCGAGACAAACATTTATTACAGCATCAGACACCAAATTGAATTTTCTATATGAAATTAGCTGGAACGAAGGGTAAAAATAAACTATATTAAAAAGACATGCAGCCCTGTGAATCGGATGAAGAGAAAATATAACAGTAATAATGAACAACAAATGATCAATATTGTTTTCAACCATTACATAATAAAGCTGAAAGTGTCTTTTTTGTACTGTTGGGACTTTGTTTCATTGAGGTTTACCCCCGCTCCCTTAAAAAATAGAATACAAAGGTGGGTACTAGATTACTCTTTACTATTTAAAAGCAAGATAACGTCTTAAAGAAATTTCAAAACTATAAGGAAAATGTTAAAACGTCAAAAAAGTTACACATACGAATGTATAACTGATATAGTAAGGCTAGTAACAGTGAAACTAAATTATTTTCTTCACACATTGTTGTCAATATAATGGAATTTTATGCGACTGTCATACAAGTGAGAGGTTTCGCTAGCTATAAAACCAGGTTTAATCCACCATTTTCTACATAAGGAAATGCCTGTACCAAGTCAGGAATAGGACAGTTGTTTTCCATTCGTTTGATGTGTTTGGGTTTTTGATTTTGCCATTTGATAAGAGATTTTCCGATTTGAATTTTCCTTGGACTTTTTTTTTTTTTTTTTTTTTTTACTTTTTAAAGATCAAATTATTAACTTCTTCAATATAGTGTCATGGTAAATAATATGCAAACCTCAGTAATATTTATACTATGTCGTGTACTTCTTTATACAAATTCTTTCCATGCACTAAATCAACCAAATCTTCATTGAAATAACTAAATAGTGCAGAAAACCACAACAAAGATTTTTAGTATTATTTAATTCAAATTTAGAAACATTTTTAGGTTGAGTAACGACGTGATTATATCTGGCTCGTCTTACAATGTTAAAAGTTTAGGTATCAAGTTTTTGTAATTGCGTCCGTTGTTGGATGATGAATGTCGAACGGAAGTCCCAAGTTAAAGTTTTATTAGTAACATCGTGAATCATTTTCAAGGCCTGTGTGTCGTGGTTTGGATGTCAGTCTGAGAAATTATAGTACAATTATACAACTTTGCCTCAACTCTATAATTTCTCATTTTATTAACTTAAGTTACTTTTGTGAAAATGATCAAATATCTCATAAGTAAACGCTTACATCGAACGGACATTTTTATCATTGCAATTCAGCATTACCGGTAGCTAGTACATGTACTGTTTCAAGAGGTTAACTAGATACTAGATATATACTGGCACATAATATTTATTCAGTATAATAGTCCCAGATATATATAAGTATTTGTATTAATAGTTTGTTATTTTTAGAAATGATCGACAGTTGTATTTAACAAAGGAAGGAAAATGAAATAAAGGAAGGAATTTGTAGTAATTCTATGAAATGGAATTATATATAGACTCTTCGAAATGATTTTCTACAAAAAATATAAAGTGAAAATGCAACGGAAAATCCACAACCATTAGACAGAAACTGTTTAAAGAAATAATTATTTTGCTAAAAAATTCTCACAAAAAAAAACCAATATAATGAATGGTCCAGTCGTGCTTATTAAACACAGATTATTATAGGTCAAATTTTAAACTATCACCTGATAACTAAGTACAACTTTAGATATAGAAAGATGAACGAAGGTCAAGCATAACAAAGTTACCATACGCAGACAGTTGCACTTGAAAGAGTCGTCTCATTCAAGGATGATTTTGACTGTAGATAACCGAGGTTTCAAATACAAAAGATGAGAATTTAAAGGATCACGAAAATCTTTTTAACTGATATGATCGACGAGACAGACAAAAACGTTGTTTTCGCGTAATTGCATACCGAAAGTCGAATAACTGACCAACTTTGAAAATGAAAACGAAAGTTGAAGTATCTTACCAGCTTCATAAGCGAATAATATATGACAGAAAATCGTTTCCAAGTAATGCTTTATTATATATAATTCTAAATGAAAACTAAACAGCTGTCGAAAGGTATATGAACAACATTTGTAATTTTCTTCTCGTATTTATTGACGATTATTATCGTGGTTTTACAAATAAAACAACGTTGCTATATTCAATGAATGCTTGAAAAAGCAACAATTTTGAGAAATTCTTGACTAAAGAATTAAAATAAGCACAAACCTTGGTTGATTTATTTTCTGTTTTTGTCTTAGCCCCAAAGCAGATATCCCTCCTCATTTTGAAATTATTGATGAAGCTGACAACAAACGGTCAGTGTCACTACGTTCCAGCTACTTTAATATCATTTTCTATTGAAATATGACAATAAGCTCGCGTGCATAAAGCAGACGATATCAGTCACATGATCAGTCCCATTTGCAACAGATTGATGAAAACGATTAACCCTCTTAGGCATAAAATCATTTAATAACTTCGTTGATGATATTATCATCCTTGTCCATGATGGTACGTTCAAAGAACCAATCCAGAGAATTATGGACTTCGGAATATTCCAACCTTGAACGAAATTGAGCGACGCAACTCTTATCTGAAGATAAGTTCCATTTTAAAGGTAATACCGGAAAGACATTGTAAGAGAAACGTGTACTTTATTTACATTTCAAGTACTTTTACCTGAGTTTTTTTTAGAAATCAAATACTTGTGTTACACGGCTAATAGTTTTGTCAATAGTTTACCTCAAAATTTAGGTGAACATATATTTGTGATCACGTGCAGATAAAATATTGAGAAAAAATCTTGATAAAGGTTTAATTGCGAACAGAGTATTTGTTTTTTTCAATTTGTTACAAAGATATCAAACAACGCACATGGTGTAATTCAATCAGAAAATTGTTAATGCAATGTGTCATATCTAATGATTTTATACTGAAAGACTTCTTAAAAAATAATTTCATATAAAACTTTAAAAAATGACATAAAGTTTGAAACACTTAAAAAGAAATTGATACTGTATATGAAATATCGAATTAGAAAAACCCTGAAATAAAAACGTATATGAACAGTTGTTAACATCCTCTTTGCACTATAAGCGGAGAAGTAGAAGGAAGCAAAAACAAATTTAGTCACAGGTAGCCCCGGTTTGGTATCGAATCCGTGAACCAAGGTTTCTTAGAAGCGATGGGAAGTTAAATCTGTATAGTATTACTACTTTATAAAGTATTTTATAAATCCGAAACAGATATCAAAAAGTAGCATAACCAATTACCAATTATAGAAATGACCTAGAAGTTTAACCTCTTTATCAGTTTGGTATAAATTTGAAGCGAAGGTACCAAGGTTGTGAATAAGACTTTTTGTGGCAGCTTTCTGAGTATTGTCAGAAATCATATTGATTGATTGATTGTTGGTTGCTTAACGTCTAGTAGCAAATATTTCATACATGTTCAGGACAAGAACAAATTAACAAAAAATACAATAGGTAGGTCCTTTAATAGAGGCCGTCCGGGATGAAGGTAGGGGAAATTTAGACTGCCACTGGAAAATGAGGGTAAATTGGATAGGGTAAGAAATTTTGCCTTGCAACAGGCCAACTACGGACCCCTCAAAGAGTTGTTACAAGGGTTCTTAACGTGCAGAGAGCGTGGCACTCTCTCCACACGGGGCATCGGATTTAACGTCCCCATTCTGACCGGACGTCCATGACTCTTATTAATTCACATCAAGAAGTATTCATACAATGATGAATACATTTCGATTTGATGGCATATGACATCACAAGAAACCACTTTAAGCCTGAAATCTGATGAACAACGGAATATTATTCACACCATCCTTTTGACCTATAGTTTACTCAGTGATTATTTTTTAAGGTCTCAAGTCAACAACTCATACTTGAACTTCACGCTAGAACACCTTAACATAAACTGTTACTAAAAGTTAAATCATAACCATTGAAACACGAAAGTAAGTCGTTTTATTTTTACACGTATTATATATACCCCCGAGGGCGTTAGCTTGATGGTGTATAAATGTATCTAATTTACACTATGATATTATGGAAACTGTAAAATGATAGTTTTCAGATAAGTCAAAAGGGATGTCGTTCACGAATTTATAATTTTTTTTATTAGGATAAAGCATAATAAATGTATGATATCCAAATACATTCATAACATCATGGTGTACATATTCATGTGTATTTTTCATATGCGTGCCTTTATGGACTATAACATGTTTTGTATTTTTAACTTTAACTTGAACCAGTTATTCAAAAGTGATGACTAAATCATGAAATTCAAGTTATTTCATGCCATACTGATACTGATATATTCCTGGAAAAAATTGCATATTAATATCCTACGCACATAAAGCTATAGGAGTACCTTTTACCTTAACTTTAAAGATGTACTTAGGTTAGGTTCAGGAATTTTTGTCAGATGTTCGGACTCCTTGGTTTTTTTCCTACGATACAGGGTAAAACATTTTGCCCCATAACACCAATTTTTCTTTTCATATAAGACTTCAAAAGCTCATAAAGGTCAATTACCAAAATTCAAGCAGATTCTAGATTCTTTTCTTTTGATTTGAGACCCAAATAATACCAATGCAAATATAATGTAAGTCCGAGTCAGCCTATTTCCGCCATTTTAAAAAAAACTAAATATCTCGAAAAGGAGCTCCATAACCTATCAATATTTCTAGCTTATTTTGTTCCTTAAATAATGCTCTTCTGACTTATAGTATCAATTTTATATTCTAGATTTTTTTAATTTCACCTAAGTACATCCTTAAACAAATTAATGTTAAAAAGACCACTTAACCGTGAAATGTAGGTCACATTATTCTTTAACACATCATTCGTAGGCCCACAATTTGATGTGTTAAATTGAACAACAGAATGTAGGTCATGTCTTTTGACATGTATGTCTTGAAACATTTTTGTATATTTTAAGTTCTGCGTTGCTAGCCTATCCACTTATCAAAATCAGGCTTTTTTAACATTTGAAATTGAATCGCCAATTCTATAAAAAAAATAGTTGATAAAAGAATATTTTTAGTGTATTCTTGGACGAAATTTCATACTACTTTGCTCATAACTGCATGCCGTAAAAGTAAATTTCAAACAAATACTCATGCAACCGGGATACAGACAGACATGACACAAATATCGAAGCACTATGTACCTATCAAAATTACTTGCGGAGCATTTGAAATAATATCAAATTATTTAAGTTAGCCCCGTCTATCAAGGTTTACACGATGATGCCGTAAATTAAGAGAATGACTCGGTATCCCTCTACGCTTAGACGGAGGGGAAATTTTCTACAGATTAATCTTCGTCTTTAGTAATGCATACTTAGTGCAAAAAAGTTTATGGTAATCTTCTTTAAATGTTTTCGCTGTTCTTTTCCAAAATAGAGGCGATTAAGAGCTTCACATTTTACATTGTAAAGAGACACCTGTATATTTTGAAGACCGTTTGTTGACCTCCAGTTTGTGTTGTTGGGTTGCTGCGCCACAGACGTATATCCCACATGTTATTTCATTCATATTAATTAATACATGACATGTTATAAGGAAGAAGAAGAATGAAAATATTTATACATGCATAGTAAGACTACGAAGGATTAGAATTACACTTAATCCTTACTTGACCTAAAATAGATTATAAGAAATGTATCAAGATCGTATAGGAAAACTTTGGGGAATTTTAGAAATCTAAATATAGCACCTGATGACATGCATTATAACTTTATGTATACGGTATTGTTGCTACCAGCTGTTGTGTATTGGATTGTATTGACATTACTATTGACAAATTATAGCTGTCGTAACCATAAATAAAACATCAATTGGTACGTATACGACGTGTCACAACACTCAAATGAATATAAGTTGGATATTAAGGAAGAAACTTAACATGGTAATTCAAGGACAACATCGGTGACAACAATATTATAGTATCAATGTTGTAATAAAGCAGAAATTATTCAACATGCAGGATATAATTTTATTTTGTAGAAATACAAAAAGACAGACAGTTCTACGTTTAAGGATAACTATATATTAATTAGTTCAGCAAAAAATAAAAACATATGAATGTTTCATAGTTTACCAGTCTATACCATTTTTCTTTTCATCTATATGAGAAAGAAGTGACGTGTCAGAAAAAGTAACTGACAGAAGAAATGAACCGTTGCATAAATTCTAACTACAAAAGTCGTTAGAAGAAATCTATAAAGGGCAAGAGAAACGTGGAGGACCAAAAATATCCAACGACGTTGGAATCAAATGTAGTGTAACTAATTAAGCGGAACCGATTAGTAAAATTAGTAATCTGAGATTAGGAAACGTTCAAACAATAAAAAAGCAACGTGGTGAATTGTACATGTATACTTTATGTTGGTACTGCTACCCAAAATAGATTATTTTCCTAAACCACAGTCTACACGAATGCATATACCATAAGAAACTTATTTTGACAAAATACACGTATACTGAAAACGATTAATATCACGATTCTCAATTAAATATGATATTTAGCAAGATGTATGGCGAGTAAATTAATTTTCTTTACATGCGATTTTGTCATGAACGAATAAAATGTTTATCATGCAATACATATGATAAGCTTGTTTATATTTCATTTTCAGAAACAGATACCATTGAAGATAGAAGATGAATATTACCACTAGTCAAATACACCAAACTCCTTGAACTTCTAGTCAATGTCGAGAGAGTGTACACAAGAAATTTAATTTCAGTTTAAACAAGTTGATGCCAATTCATTCCCATCGAAACGGTGTAAATGAAAATAAATACACTAGCATTTGGCCACTTAAGTAAAATAAATTTATGGGCAGATGTTTTAAATTTGTGAATGTAAATTAAAATTGTAGCACAAATATTTTTAAACTCGAAATTATGTATGATGGATCGAAACCACTTGTAATAAAAGCTTTTTTTTTAAAGCAAAATTGAATAAAATACTCATTATCGTTCTTTAGAAGTTATTTTGTTAATGAATGAATGACATAAGAGACAAGGTAAATACAATGTTTTGCATATTATGTCAACAGAGATGCCGGATTGCATAAGATCTTAATTCAGATCATCTTTTATTTGACAGATGAATACTTAATTTTGAATTCAATACAAAATATATGGCAGCTCTCCAATTACAAACTTTGGAGAACCTTGATGAAATGAGAAAATGCATTTTATGTGTTTAAGTCAACACAAGTAGATTTATCTACACTGTGCAATGGTACAATAGAAATGTTGTCCTCGTGCTTCAGATGCAGTGAATATTAAAGCAATTAAGAATTATTTCAACCCACATGTATACAATTACGAATTAACAATTAGCTGAAACGATGAGTACATGGATGAACTGAATATATGCCTTGATTAAGAATTTACCCGCCTTTGTCTATAAAGGGCATACGAACAATAAAAAAGAACATTTCCGCTCTTGTTGCCACTATCCAATAGCAATTGGACATGTGAGTGGGCGAAACGTTATACGGACATAAAACATCGTGGACATGAAATAGATTAGCACTAAGTCGTCGTTATTATCAAAATTGTCAAAATGTCGCTCATTCAACTATTTACATTTGAGTGTAACCCCAGGGACAAAATTCTAATGACACACGGGAACAATCATATCTACGTTACGATTACATTTCAACGTGTTTGCATTTGATAACTGATCGGACTCCAAGTTGTTATAAAATTGTTAAGTTGTTTATCAGTTTATAACGCTTGAGGTGTCCAGATTATGTCTGCCAAAGTGAGAGTAATAAATGGTAAGTCCTGGATGACCTTGGTGTCGTGGAATGTAAGTCCACTATTAGATACACAAACATTTAGACAAATCTGAGATCAGTTGGGCTCCAAGGATATACCAGAATTCTTACAAATGTTAAATTAGATAAAGGCGTAATATGGTAGCTTGTTTTTAAAGAGATATCCCAATATTTACAGATAATTATATATATATAGATGACAGCAAAAAGTGAATTATTTTCATTTTTAAATTCATGATCGGTTTTCGAATTAACCTTTACTGATCGGCCGCCAAGACAGATACCAATATTATTTTATCTCAGAAACAAGTTGCAGCATCAATGTTACATGGACGCACTTTCAGCTATAAAATTAAGTAATTGAACCAATCCACCTTTTTGCTAGTACATATTGGTTGCAGACAAAACAAAACACCCATTGCATATCTAAACGTTGTTTTTTTTTCTCGATAAGGCTATGCCAAAGCCACCTTAATATAATAATAAAAAATCTTTTTAATGGCGTGTATCCAAATGATTACTTCTTTGTTATTTATGAATACTATACTGGCCACTAACATAGGACACGTACTCGCACCTGTCGATTCAATTTAAATTAACTTCAGTTGATTTTGTGGAATTTATAAATTAGTCTATTCAGAAATGCTCATATCAACATTTCCACTGAGCATTACTGAAACCTAAGTGAATCTGGCACATGTCGTGCATGGTCACCTGCATAGGTCATCCATTATTTTGTAAGCGTTCTAGGGAGATCCGGAATTGAATTGGGAACAGCAAATAATCAAACTTTACTACATGTCCAAATTTTTTTTGTATATAAAACTCGAAACTATTAAACAATCTGTTTCAACAAAGAGTGTTTCTCTCAAGTTTGAAAACAAATTAAAGAAGAACGATCAATTATCTATAATTGCACAACATGGCAATTTTCAAACGGTCTTCCAAACAATGATTCACAGTATTATGTACGAACTTTAGATTATTTCAACATTATGTTATATTTCTGAAGATGTCACAAATTCTTAAATGTCTAAAGATGGCAAAAAACATCAATGTGGGTGGATTGTGACAAATTTGGAGTAATTCTCGCAAAATAACAGCCCTAGTGGAAACAAATTCTCGTGGATGTACAACTTTGTTTTGGCAATCTTATACATTTTGTACAAATAAATACATGTTGGCCAAATATATCCTCCGATGAAAATTTTTCGAAAACATGTCAAATTTTGAATAATTATATTCAGCGTAGAATAACACTTTAATAAATATATAGAAACGTTTGAAATAATTGTAAAATACTTGAGGTTTATCATTTAGACAATTTTATTTTCAAATCCTATCAGGTTTTATTAACTTTCGGATTTTCACAGAGCGAGTCAATGAAGTACAGGGATTTTATCGTATATATTTACTGAGTAGCATATGTTTCAAATTATGGTTAAGAGTCATTGAATTAAAAGCTCGGCATCAAAAAATCAATCGAAATAATTGATTTAAAACGGGAAGTAAAATCACGAATGATCAAAGTAATACAGTATTATATATTATATAATAATATTTTAATAACTTAGTATGACGTGACAAAAGCTTTATAAAATACTGAATTGCAATAATATTCCTAATCTTAAAATCCTATTAGGTGAAATGTTGATAATCACTAAAATCAAAAGATTTACACCTGTTTAGATCAAAGATAAATACGTCATAATCTGTCAGCAAATTAGATGATTATTACCTGAACATGTTTATATTGACAAGTAATGACCATCAGCGATTTTTTATCTATTGATCGCATGTTTGTCCTGGAATTTTCTGCGAAAAAAAAACCCGTCATGCCACTAAATTAGGACACGTACTCGCACCTGTTGATTTAATTTAAATTAACTTAAGTTGATTTTGAGGAATTTTGCGAATTTTGCGAAAAGATATGTGTTATTAGATTGTTAAAAAATGTAACTTTTACAATTTAATTTATAATTAAACTCGAAGGCCGTACATTGTTGACCTTGATAATCCTGACATTAATATGGGAAAACATTACGTATTTATTATATAATTTTATTTGTAAAGTGCAAAATGAAAATGTTTACAAAATTTGGAGAAAGATATATAATTATAGATTATCGTTGGTCATCTCAACGAGATTGATTTTCTCGCTTGAGCCGGTACGGCGAAAGTGAGAAAAGCAATCGAGTTGAGATGACCAATGATAATCTGTTTATCGCTATTTTACCTATGACGACGTTGTTAATTTCATTGACAACGGCACGTGCATGCGCCCTTAGTTTCTAGCGATAATTTTTCATATCACTCTACTGTGCTGAGATTGAGTAAAGTATTTTCAATTATTCGAGAGAAAAAAGGCGTTTTATTATACAGGAATTACTATTTGTATGCATGGCTTCTATTTTCTTCTTCAGGACAATTTCCGTTCAATCAGCACATTTTGATTTGGCATTTAAATGTCCAATTAACTTAAATCAATCTTTGATGAAATTGCAGTTTGAAATGACTGTTTATTACTTTAATACTCATTTTGTCCCGCCCATTCACTAAGATCTGTTATTAAAGATGTTAAAGAAACAACCAAACTGTAATTCAATCTTCTAAATTACCCCAAATCAAGACGAGCACTTGTATGGAAATGGTCTGCTTTTTTAACAAAAGAAGTAGGCCATTTATTAGGTTTTAGTTTTTAAAAGAGAGAAATGGCTTTTTAAATAGCAGTTACAGCTAAGCAAAGCATCGGGAATATGGTTTGAGTGCTAACTGGAAGTATATGAAGAAATGAAATGTGTGTTGAAAAGTCAACGAGGCAGCAACGCGACAACATGACAAAACAAAAAAGACATTTCGATGTCAAAACGTAACCTTTTTCGAAACATAAGTGATAATATACTCTTTTTCTTCCAAAAATATTCAATATTCCAACAGTACCATATAACTGAGCATTTCTTGGGCTGGAGGAACTGTTATTTATGGAGGTAGAATGCAACAATTGTATTTTTAAAGAGCGCATGCTGAACCTAATTATATGGTACATTCTCCATGTTGAAATGCATTGGCTTCAGACTGTCGGCGCTTATGTTGCCTTCGCGGGAAAACATGTACAATCGAACAAGAGAGGAGAAAAATAAAAATAATGCAGTGACCACATTTTTCTGAAAGACGTGTCTCTTAATAAAAGATATCTCAATTATAAAGAGGTTTTTGTTGCTAAACGTCCCCAAGGACAATAAAAATTCCTCAGTTAAAATTAATTTTGTGTGAATATTTAAATGAAAATGAAAGACCACCCTAAGTTAATGTACTTTGTATATTGATATATCACCTGTATCTTACATTCCTTTCAATCATAATACGACAAATTAACGCCACAGGTAGACATCTTAAACTACCTGTCAACTTTTAACAAATATTTCACTTGGAATTTGAGTGTGTAAACAAAACCTAAATACGAAAAATGCATACTGATGCTCATTCCTCTGTTGGCAGATTATATAATACAATAATAGGATATCTTATCTTTTAATGCCAGTTGTGTTATATGCAGATTTTAAATGTAATACATATGGAACTATTCCAGCAAATTTTCCCCTCATCCGTCCACTACGAAATGTGAGAATCACGTTTTATGTTTGTAAAACATAATTCGAAGTCACGTTTTAGATATATATATATATATATATATACAACATATATATATATGATGCAAATAAATCATGGCTTGCAATTAGTATTTTAAGAAATGAAAAAATATTATGTGCAAATCAAAAAATACAATTATAGATATATACTGGCACGAAGTTTGATTTTGATACGATATTTTACATGTTTTAATCAGATTTTGTAAATTTTCATTCATCATCATGCCATTTGGCGATAACTTTGCACCAAATAAACTCTAGCATGTGACACCAGATAGCTATAATCCTGAATGCAAGAGTCAATTAACGAAATAAATGTGTAATTTCCACGACATCTTACTTCACACAGGTTTGCTTGTGATTTGACTTGAAAAAGGCAGATAATAAGACGAAAAAATGCAGATAATGCAATTATTTGTTCTTAATGCATTAAACGATATCGTAGGTCAAGGATAAGGATTGAAAAAAAGAAGCAGAAGAAATAAACAGACTTCCAATGAAGTCTTACACATACACATATATCTAATTAGGGCATTTAATTTGAAATGAATGAATGACTGAATTAACGCATTGCATGGATTTGGTTAAAGGTTTTGTTTGAAAAATAAAGGATAAAAGAAAATAGTCTTACCAAATGTTAATTATCCTTTCTTTTAATCATGACAGATAATCCGTTCGTCCAAATATTGTGCAGGATTAACTTAGTTTCTCCTGGTTTATTCCTTCATCATAACGTTGTCGATTTGTAGACTGATCTGGTCAAAAATACAAAATCAAATACTGAAATTAAAAGATTTAAACTAACAGATCTCGTTGAAGCTCGAATGACAAAGCTTTCATTGAACCGTTAAGACCATCTCCGAAGTGATGGTTTTATTTCATTACATCTGATAAGGCAATTATAAATTTTTTAGGCCTAATGTAGTCCGTCCGGCAGTTTACCCGCGAGGTAAACTTGGTTCATCAGTATTTAAATACGCTTCGTGAAACAAGAAGATGGCTTGTTGACAAGTGTGAAAATATTTTTGAAACGATCATGTCACGGAGGTTTGAATAATGCGAAGTCTCCTGAAGGCAAAGATCCATTGAATAGAGAAAAAAACTTGCGAAGAAAACATATTTTGTGAAAATGTCAAAAAAACAATCAAAAGCAATTGTTATTTACTCTTGTTACTTAACTTACCTGCAAAACCTACCCATTGACAAATTCACATTAAGAGGTATCGAAATAACTCTCGAAAACCTCAATTTTATAACCCAAATACCCCAAAACAGGCATTCAACCGACTTAATATGAAAGTTATGCATATATGTTTATATACCCATTAGAATCCATAGAACATCCGATTAAACACACTTTAATGTCATCTATAAGAAATGCATTAGGTACTCTTGCACTGAAAATCCGTCATGGAGATTTTGAAAAGTAGAAGGTGTATGTTTGGGAAATAATGAGGTAAAAAATATGTCAACTAAAAGTTTGTAACTGACTTTCATCCTACTAATTTGTTTTCATTCTTTCTTCATTCACTTAACTTTTTACTTTTCGTATAAATTAATGCTGTGTTATGCCTATTTTGATGATGCTCATATATAACAAATGTCTATTTTTCAGATATAGCAATGATTCGGGTCCTTGGAAAGTAGCTGTAAACATCAATTCATTAAAGCAAGTTCTGTTTTGTTTATGAAATGAATTTTGTAAATGTGACAGAAATATCATGAATTGTCACTTAACTTTATATTCATGCTAACGGTCATATTTTTCACTTTTATGTTTGATAAATGGAGCGGTCAGAATTTATTCGGGGAAGGAACATACTTCAGGGAAATAAAGATTGTCATATTTCAGTTTTAATGTGTTTATTTCAACAGTGAATTAATAAGTCTCTTAAATAATGTCTACTTTGTAGGATACAACGTTTCAAAAATGATGAACAATGAATTAAAAAAGACTTCGAAAATTTAAACCAAATAATTCAGTCTTTATATACCGCTGATCATCGATGGCCACATGTCACAAGTAGGATAGATTTATTACGGCACAGACTGAATTATTTGGGTGATCGAAAAGCTTGGTTTTTGATTTGTTATGTCAGCTGATAAACTTCGACTTCTCGGGAAATAACGGAAAACCCTTAAGCTACATTAAGATTTCTACGTTCAAACAACTTCAAAAGCAAAGGGACTGTTTTTATATTACATTGTTGCCGTTGAATAAATAGCTTATATTTGTTCCACATATATTACTCAATCAAAAAGGATGAAAAACATCCGTGCTTTTTCTTTAATATTAAAGAAACAGAAGTCTGATGTAGATCTTTCTTTAATTTCTGTGCACTGAGTTTCCATAAAACTGTCTATTACATTCGGATACCAGGCGATTGTTAGGTTGCTATTCACAAGAAAACTAGACTTCAATAATTTAGACATTAAAGGATGCTTACTCCCTGGTAGTAGAGTAATAAATAGTATGTTTTGTAAACAGTTGCATTGATTCACGAAGAAAAGTCCCAGACCTGTGGTTTTAAAAGCATTCGGTAACCACTATTAAAGAGAATTTTGCCTTGAACACTTGTCAGCACACTTGACTTTTTCATAGCGAACAGTTATTATAGATGGAGGAAGCCGGAGTTTCCGGAACGAACTACCGACCATCAGCAAGAAAAGTGGCAATCAAAGACGTTTAAGATCGGATTTCAACGCACCTTGCCGAAGCGGGGTTCGAACTCACAATCGTAGTGTTAGCAGGACTTTATATACTATGAACAACTTCACTGCCCTATCCTGTTAGATTGTTTATATGTTTGATAGTGAGTGTGACATGGGTTATAGTTTGCATTTGCATACTACATATGTATCATTCTGCATTTGTCATTATATCTAAGGGAGCTACCATTTGATTTTTATGGGGGGGAGGGGTCTAGGATGAAAGATTTTGTCCTGCATTTTAGCACTAATCTCTGTCCTGCCTTTTTATTTTTCACTCCATTCGGTCATGCCTTTTTTTTTATTAGTTTATCCTGACTTTTTTACATAAATTGTCATTCTTCCTTTTTTTTTTTGCAAAGTTGCTCATCCTGCCCTATTTTTACTCAAAACCTGCCCTTCCTTTTCCAAATTTCTTCCTAGCCCCCCCCCCCCCCCCCCCCCTAAAAATCAAATCAAAGTAGACCTCCACTATTTAATATGCTTTTCTTCGTGAAAGCTTATAATATACATTCCAAAGCTTAAGCTGTTAATTTTGTTGCTTTTTTTGTTTCTTAGTACGATAAGTGCAAGGTCAAACCATCATACGGATCATACAAACCAAATAGGCCAGACAGAACAGTAAATATCCTTTAAGGATTGGTTGATAAATGATCAAACAGTCTTTGCATTAATTATCTTCGTATGGCGGCTTATGTACAAGTACAAAATACCAAAGATACAATATTCGTTATTACTTACATTCATATGTCACATGCAATAAGACGGGACATTCTTTTTCATTCATAAAACAAACTTAATAGCCGAAATTGTAGACAATTACATATTGGTAAACGCTATGTAAGCGATTTAATACATAAATACATTCCCACAATTTGCCGATCAATGGGATTAAAACGTCTGTTCGATTACCCCAAAACACGGAGGCGTGATTAATGGGAAAGAAAGGTATAAAGAGGAATTAGGGGATTAGAAAAGATCAAACTTTACAATAGTCTACAGTCGCGTATTGTGCCGTTCTCACACCGCGGTGAAATGTTTTCGAATTGGTTTATCCTTATTTCAATTTACAACTTATTTCAATTATTCATAGAAAACACCGCTAAGATATTCCTTCTTATATTTTGACTGCGATAAATTATTTTATTTCCATATATTTGGAAAATGGCACTTCATAAATCACTGATCCTACACGGTATATATGCCATTTAAAGAAATAATATAATGATTTATGAAGAAAGAAAATATATAAACTAAAATATTGCATTCAGACCGTTAGTAAACAGGAATTTAATTGCTTTATATGCACATACATAAATATTAAGCGTATACATGCATTTAATTGAATTAATATTATTTATGATTTATTTTGCATGAAAGGCATTTCCATACATGTACATGTATAAATCCTCTGAATTCTTTGAAAAATTTGAATACATTATAAACGGATTTTTTACTTATAATTTTTTTTCAGATCACGATCATCTAAACTGAAAACGAGTCTACAAAAGATTTATAAAAGCCTGTTGCAAATGAGCATTAAAAAGTTTGCAAACAACTTTTGTCATATTTATGACAGAATTGATTTACAGTTTTTATCTGTGCAGCGTTCATAGCCCGTTCAAAACAGGGATTAACACTTTTAAATTTATATTCTTATTAATTCCATCATTATTAGATAATGCAAAAGTACAAAGGTCAGCAGCTACAGAATGACTGGATCTGCATTTTGAACTGCTTACCATAGGTGAATAACAGAGGTTATCCAAGTTTTTGGTGGGGGTTCGATTTGCTCAATCTCTAGTTGTTTGTAGTACATGTAGACTGAAGTTTCTTTTTTCTTTCGGTTTGTCTTCCCTTCATCGTCCTTAAATGTACTGTTGGTATATTCTTCAATTTTTAATAGAACGAAGAATATATCAAACATGCAAAATGTACATGTAAAAATGCCCAATTATGTGAAAAGAGCCGTAATCAGAGGGGTGCAAAAACGTAAAATAACAAAAATACCGAACCCCACGGAAAATTCAAAACGAAAGTCCCTCAACAAATGGCAAAATCAAAAGCTCAAACACGTCAAACTAATGGAAAATAACTGTCATATTCCCATCCCAGTTTGAAAGAAAATGGAATATCTTGCATACTCTTTTTGTAAGATATAATATATGTAGAACATAATTGCTGTTACATTTGGTACCCTCTCCCCATGTCAAAATCTCGGTGATACAAATCATGAACTTTTGTTCAAAATTTACCGTTTTATCTATTAAATAGAAACTATACACTATCAATTATAATAGATCTACTCGAAAAAAATTAAAACATCTAATAGTAAGAAAAAATAATGTGTCAACCTTTGCTATAATAACACTCTGAAATATGACAAATAGCTACATATCATTGAACATACATAAAAATTACTTACATATATTTTGAGCGCATGTTTCCTCAATTGATGACAACCTTAGAAAGTTATTTCTCACCTTACAAATAAAATATATGTTTATACATAGGTAAATGGCTACCTGTCTGACACATATATACAACGATACTCATGAATGAACGCGATCATTCGTCCTAAAATGCCAGGCCTCTCTCATGGATCAGGAAATAAAAGATCATTCATAGCAAATAAGACGCCATTAGTTCATAAGAGCCATTGATATTTATATAGGGATCACTTTTATACTTAGTGTATACATACCTACTGAGATATTTTCTATAGGATATAGATATCAATAGATAAATGTTTAGAATTAACGCCTCCAAGATATGTACTAATTTAGGATCAATTGATTAACTCAGTTGTATACAAAATGACTAAAAGTTTATATTTAAATCAGACAATTAAATATTTAATGCCATCTGATTTGACACAAATTAACTCGGGCAAAGAATGGAAAGAAATTAGGTTTTTTGACTTCAGAAATAATTATAGATCCAAAATAGAATCGTGTCTTGCCTGAACCCTTAATACACGTCTAAGTCGAAACATTTCATTTATTTTTTCAACACACTTTTATTTCATTTTCTCATTTATACATAGCCGTACGGAGTCCTATAGTTGTTAAATATTTAGTCTATGTAATTTGGTCTCTGGTGCAGAGTTGTCTCATTGGCAATTATACCACATCTTCTTATTTTTATGTAATATAGAACCTTAAAATTATGCCGTTACCTTCTTGTTTCGATAAAATAAAGTAAAATAAACAAAATGATATACAAAACGTCTATGTATATTTGGTAATAACCAACATTATATCTAACGAAAAGATCTGATACCAATCATGAAAATGGTTTGCTTACCGCCCAGTGGCAAATATTTTATGATTAAAGGCTATATAGCATCCATAAAAAATGAAATATACATGTATGTAAGTATAACTTAGATGGATAGTTGTCTCATTGTCACTCATACACATCTTCTTATTTATATTCTAATTTATATAAGCACAAATGTACATGTAAATAAGATATGATAATAAACGAAAAAAAATAATACAATTATTGTATCTCGGATAGAATGTCCATCTTCAGTATACCAGGGGCTGTTTATCGAAGCGCTCTTAGGATTAGTTCATGTCCTTAGATCATCTTTATATTTTCGTTTCAAAAAGTTTGAATGCACTATTTTTAGATAAATATCATTATCATGTTTATAATACTACTAATAATAATTATAATTTGTAACCTCATGATTATTACTACGGTTAAATTCGATGCATTTTGATATTTTTTATTTTTTTTTTAATATTCCATTTTCCTTTTCGATGTGCATGCTGGGACATGTTGTAAGTCGGTCCTAACATTATCCTGGCTTATTTCTTAGATCGGTCTTAGGATAGATCCCAGGTCAGCTCCGATAGACAGGCCGCTGGAGCATATTTTTTTTATTGTCGACTAACCGTAGATATCCTAAACTTCTATACTTCTAAAGGAAGAGACCGATTTCATTGAGCCGCAACTCCTATGAAACCATACAAAGTCGGAAATATTTGTGATATGACGTATAAATGTAGTGTTTTGTACTTCCTAAATTTGTCTTTGAAACAATCTTTTTTCCACAGAAAACGCCAATTTTTGAAAAAATATCCTAATTCGGAGACCCGGTTATCGATCCGTGTCGTATACGCTTTCGCGCATGCTCAGTCGACGTACTGCCCGACAACACGGTCCACGGCCAACTCGCACCAAATGACCAAATAAAACTCCACTTTTACAACTTGCATCACTTATATATCAAACTCGCACCACTCAAAAAAAAATTACAACAAACTCGAAGAAATGTGTTTAATCATTAGGTTGTTTTCTTCTTCTCTTAGTAAATTCATCCTTTCTCGGAGTCTCGTGTCACACAGAGAAAGAACTCGCAACACTCGAAAAAAAAATACTACAAACTCGCACAACTGAAGAAATGTTTTAAATCATCAGAGAGTTCTAGATTGTCTTTTTCTTCTATGAGTTATTTCCTCCTTTCTAGGAGCACCTGTGTAACACAGAGACAGAAGCTATTTGGATATTCAAACTCCTATGGAAGAAGAACTGACAAACTAATAAAAACTATCAACATAATGCATCAGTGCATAAAAACAGTTTGAGAAACACGAACCCAAGCTGTGTATCACCATAAACATTTCAAGTAGTCTTCAAGTATTATATCCTTCTAAGGAATTTACAAATGATAATTTTTTTTATTGCAAAATCCATCTTGTCAATTCGCGACATTTATCAACCCACGTCTCCTTTTATTCATTTGTTTTAAATTTGAACCAGTCTGGGCCAGAAAAATAGTTGGAATTTATTTTACTCAATCATTATACTCTGTAGTATTTTGTGGATTGTTCTTTGTCTTTTCCTCGTCGTTAATCTTTTTGGCCATGGTGATGTCTGTACTTTCAGCCTTATGTTTTCATTGCATCCTTAGTATCCTCTCATTTGTTTACAAATCAATAAAACAGATGTATATGAGATTGAACGTCCGAAAATTTACAAATACAAGAAATAGACAGTCCACACTGTGGGAGGATCGTCGTTTTGAATTAGTAATCGAACGTCATGCACTGCAAAACAGATCTTATAAAGATAAGAATATGTGGTATAATTATCAATGAGACAATTCTGCACCAAAGACCAATGACATAGTAGTTAACATATAGGACATCACACGGCCTTCAACAATGAGCAAAACCCATAATGCATAGTAGCTATAAAAGGCCTCGAAATGACAAAAACAATTCAAACGAGAAAACTAATGTACAAAACATTAAACGAAAACAAATTTGATATACAGCAATAAACAATAACTACTCAATTACAAGCTCGTGATTTTGGACAGGCACATGCAGAATATGGCGGGGTTGTTTTAATTTCTAAATAGTTTTCATAATCACAATTAACAGTTGTGTTTTTCTAGTTGCGATTTGTATTGTTCCCTCTAAAAATAAATAAATATACCATTTATATTGTAAAAATAGCAAATAACCATATTACATAATTTAATCTAAGTAAACCGCGTCTGATTTACCTTGAACAATATCACCAGAGGTTACATATTGAGGTTACCGTGTATGAATAAATCGGAAACCACAAGAAAACGGTATAACTTAGAATATTAAAAATAAACTTTACCTGTTTCATCCTTAGAAGTGGTGACGACAACATGTATATATTGAAACCACTGCTGATGGATTGTTTATAGCTCCGGAGAGTATCATCAGTCAGAAGTCGCGGCTTTGGTAACGACATGATTTAAAACATACTTTACATGAATTCATTGATAAGTAAGGAAATGATTAAAAAATGAAGCTCCTTAAAGCAATATTGCCCTTAGAGAAATTTGACTATTCGCTTCGGGCCCCTTTTGTCATGACGGTTTTATGTATTCATTATCCCTGGCTTTCATTTTTTTAGATTTGAGAGTTCCTGGTGAAAGTAATCCAAATCCAGAAAAACGCTTCTGAAGCACGAATTATTTTTAATGTGTGGTCACCGTAGGAGCCGGTCATCAATAAATTCCACAATTTACATATTTAGCGAAAGAACTAACATTTACCAGCTCCGGGTAGTTACCACTGCTGGTGGACTGTTAGTCCCCGAGAGTATCATCAACCCAGAAGTCGATGCTTTAATGATTGAAAAACTAAGATTCCAACTCCATTAGGCAAAATTGACCATTGATGAATTTGTCTATTCTCTTTATGATCCTTTTGGCCACCAAGAATACATTTTTATTTTATTCCGTTGCTTTCAAATATTTAGGTTTGAGTGCTAGCGTTCCTAATGAAGGTTAATCCAGAAAAGTGTCTCGCACGCACGAAATTTATAAAAATAATATTTTCATTTATAGTAAAATTGACATACTTTGTTTCGTTCGACGCAAATTTCTGAATAACTAGGAATGATCAGTTCTCAAAGCTGATGCATGCAAGGTTATTGTAATTAAAAACATTTCTTAAAAAATATATGTAATAAATCAAAGTGTTACCGTACCTCATTATATATAGTGATCCTTTGCTAAAATGTCGCGATTTGTGGTGTTTGTCCAAGGCCCATAATAATTTGATTATTTCTTTATTATTTTTAGTTAGTTTATTTGGTGTATTTAACTTGAACTTGAAATTCGTTTATTCTTTTCAAGTTATACGTTAATAATTAGTCATCTTGATTGTAAGAAATTAATTCTGACAGCTGTAAAATGTGCCGCTTAAGTTTCTGTGTTGTTGTGAACTTGTTCTTTCTGCTGTTTTGTGGAGGTGTGGCAGTGTGTTGTGTGTTTTTCGTTGACTTTTGGTCCTTAGTACTTTCTTTCCGAATTCTATACTGATATTCACAGTATCACAGTTTCAGGTATGTACTTTGAATTTCATATAAAATCATTGCGTATTTCTGCACTATAACCTAATTACATATGTCTAAATATGGTCGAATGTTAATAACCGAATTACATATATGTCTAAAGATGGTCGATTTTGAGTTTTTTTCCTACGAAAAGTGAATGAGAATATTCTTTACCAAAACTGAAATTCTACCGGGAAAAAAGTAATGCATAGTCTTTTAGACAAACAAAATATTAATGCTGATTAACAATAGTAGGCTTCAAAAACAAACTGGGTTTACAAAAATGGAAAGATTTGCCAATCAATTGTAGTAAACTTGTCTACAGCAAGCCGTTTTTAGCTCTGAATAACATTTGAATGTTATTCAAATTCAAATTCAATTTTTTTTCGGGATATTGCTTATTTTTTTTACCTAGAGAGGGAAGTAAGTACAAGAGAGGTGGTCATACTTCTTTTTATTTGTGGTCACTGTAGGAACAGGTCGTCAATAAATTTCACAATTTACATATTTAGCGAAAGAACTAAGATTTGATTTAGAAATACAATTTTAAAATAGCATCAAACTATGAAAAATGTTTCCAGTTTATACGCGTATTTGCGCGATAAATTTTATATAATTGCCATAAAAGTAAAAAAAGATGCAAAATAAAACTTTTTTTTACATTTCGCTCAAAACGACCATTTGATCATTATGTGGAATAGATTCCTTTTGTATCATGATATACAGGTTTTGTTTGGTTAAAGGAAGATAACTCAATATCAAATATTTAATAATGCAGTGTCAGTATAAAAAGATTTTAAATGCATATATATAGTAAAACACTTTAGAAAATATCATGCACTTTGTATGTATTTTAAGTTTTATATTATATATAATAATTTTATGTTTTTACCATGTTATTTCTTGATTGGAACTTAACGAAATTTTAGAACAATGAATTTATCAACCTTTACGATTGAAATGGTGTTCCATATACATGCTACCATATATCATTCATCTATAAAGCCGACGAGGAAACGCATTTCTCGATTAACAAAAGCTATATTTTTATATATTACGCTGGACACAGTGCAGGCAATTGCTATAATGTAACAGATGCATTGGCTTAAATCCCTTTGAACCGCCTCGGTGGTCTTTTGGTAGCGCGCTCCCCTCAATTTTGTGTGGTCGTAGATTCAATTCCCGGCCAGGTCAAACCTACGACTTAAAACTGGGTCTACTCCATCGCTAATTACGCGGATTTAGGGTGTAAGCATACAGATTGTTTGACCCGGAAGAAAAGCAATATGTCCGGGAATACTGTTACATTGTGAACTAGAACATTTAAATTCCGACTCATCGTATCAGTCTAGTACAAAGCAAGGTGCACATTCATATTGTAACAAAATGTTCTCGTTCTGAATATGCATTACATTTGCCACTGGACGTTTAACAACCACCCATTATCATCATCATCATCGCCATATCTATTTTGCTTCTCACAAAGTGTACCTAAAGACATTAAATATACCAGATTTCAAATTCAGTGCAACTAGACGTGCGTTTTAAGTACATGTATATAGTCAACACTGGCACTCAAATCAAAACAGATCGAATGTCAACAGAATCAAACCAATTAGAATATGAAGAGGTTTTCAAGACCAAATATTCGAAAAGTTGTTCCAAATCTGGCTAAACATCTTATGATGAGAGAGGATTAAAAACCTTTGAGTTTATATTTCGAATGATTTTCACATTTTATGCAATTTAATTCACATAACCTGACCACATAAATGACATTTCGTGTTAAGATCGCAGTTAAACCTCTGTGACTGGTATTTCCATTGGTGAATAAATGGCCACCACAGTGGTAATAAGCAAGATGCTATACTTTTAACAAGTCCTCAAATATTACTGGCTCTATTAGTTTGTACGCATGACGTTCATTAGGTTCACGAATAAGAGTAAAACCCAAACCAATTACAATAAAGAAAAGCATTCAAAATAAAATAAAATATAAAAAGTTGTTCGAAGTAGTTCAATGCTACCTCTGCTTGTGGAAGAAACACTGAAGTATTTTCCTTTTTTTTTAAATTACATTTGATGACGAATAAGTTTTCAGAAAATTACCAAATCAATGGTATTTAAAGTTACTTTATATGTTTTCAAACGTGAAAATATTGTCATAAAGATCAAATGTATCCTATGTAAGAGTTCATTTGGTTCTGACTTGATTGGTAACAAATCTATCTAAAATTCGCGTTTGACAAGATATGAATCATTAAAAACAAGGGTTCCAACTACCACAGGCGAAATTACATTTGAGGGATTTGGCTCTTCTCTTCCCCTTGGGTCCAATTGCTTATCACGTTGTTACGAAGTTATGCATTCTTCGCTTTAAAGTTTTGTTGTCGAGATTTTTTGATGAAAGGAAATCAAGAAAACCCCTTAGGAAGCACCAAATTAATTAAGTTTTTTTTTATATACAAATATTGTAGAATTTCGCGAAATTAAATGTGAACATTGTTCGAAAGTTTGATCTATTAATTTGATATTATTGGATGGTTGTTTAATAGCGAATTGAAATTCAGATGGACACTTAAACCTTATCTTGGGATTTATTTATTTCAACAAATGAAGCAGGGTTTTATTGTTTTCGGACATCACATGAGGATCGATTTTAAAGATAAACGGAAGATGATCCAATTTGAACTGTGTTTCAGAACCTATCAGATATGTATTAATCGCCCGATGCTAACATGAGGTAAAATCTTTGTATCAGTTATGTATATTCTCCTGGGTCTACACCTGACGTTTACGGAATAACAAAATAAAAAAGACCCCCCCCCCCCCCCACCTCAAATGAACAACGAAACAAAACACCAAAACCAAAAATAAATTTCGGTGAACTTTCAGTCTTCATCGTGAGACAAGTGTTTATACCATAAGGTCTCCATTTAACTTCCAATTCACTTCAAATGTCATTACTGAAATATTTATTAGTCTATCAAGTGATTTATACTCTAAAAGTAGATATGGTGAAACTATTTCCCCAAAATTTGAATCCAACCAGTTGAATGTTTCATGGTTGTTGCTGAAAATGTAAAGAAAGTTATAGCACTTACACGTTTACAATGTGTAAAATATAACCCAAAAGAAAAGTAATACTATGCTCTGTTTCATTGCTATTATGTAAGTGTCTCAGTATATTGCTCATAAACTTATGACATACTTGGCTTCCCAATTCTCTTGATCTCGAGCGTACCGGTTTGATGTCATTATAGGAATTTATCTATATTAGAGGCAACAGCAGTTTACCGACTTTAAAATCTCATGAATCCAGTCCGACTATACCAATCCAGATAAAGCTAGGGGTATGATAATTAAAGACCTAAGACCTTGAACAGTAATCGCTTGAACATTAACGTTGAGGCACACATACATCGTATTGGTCGTATTGCTCAACCAATAAACTCATCATATTTACTAAGCTTAAACTGACGTTTCTTCTTTCTGATTTTTTGTTATAAACATAAGCATAAACAAATTTAGAGTTTTTGTATTATATTTTACGTAGTTAATAATTCTGATTTGGTAAATCTCGCATTGACCAAAAATCTATGCATTGTAAATCCTAACAATATTTATATTTTGAAGATAGAGTACTCTTTGTTGAACCTTATTTTATATTTTGAATATACACAATATATGAAACATAATTCAATTTGTAAACATTTTGCGTTCTATGAAATTACTGAATAAATAACTGTAAAAGGGGCATACCGTAATATGTATATGTTTTCAATATTTTTTTAAAGACCGTACGTTTGCTTTTAATTGCTTACATCCAATTTATTTGAACTTTGGTGGATAGTTGTCTCATTGGCAATCATACCTCATCTTCTTATTTTTATATAAACTTTTTATTTAATGTGAATCATCATATGACTTTAAATCAAGAAATATATAAAAGATAATCGAGGAAACAATGTTTACCAATAACATGCAATTTAATTTGTTAAGTCACTTTTTTCATTGCTATTTCAATTATCTCACTTTAAGGTACTAGTATTACCGAAAAAAACTATAAATGCTACTTAATTTTGGTTTTAATTCTACTAACCACATAAACCACATGTTACAGGACAAAGTTGTCGAAGGGCTGAATTACTGCAGATATGTCTATCTGTGCACTGTACGTATGTAACATCTACACACTGATTAACAGGACTCTTGGTTGCTGCAGTAACTTAAATTATACATACATATATGGTTTACTTTTGACACAGTCACGCTTATTATAGTTTAAAAAGAATAAATAAATATTGCACCAGAAGATAGGTTAAAGCACCTAGAATCGAAGAGCTATCAGTGAAACTTTTACTTTTACTTTTATAATTTAAAATATATTACTTTTTATAATGTGTCGTTTGTGTGTGTATGAGATCACTCCAAAGCCATGGGTACATGGGCCTCTGACAGCCATGTTTAAATCTGTAAATACATTATAATCATGGGATTGATGACATATCAACGTTCTTTGAACGTTTAGTATCCAGAATGCAAGCAATTTTTTTTTTTTGGTAGTTAGGCCTAATTGTTTTTTGTTTTTGTTTTTATTTGAATATTTGGTCACTGGCTTGGTTGGGGGACATTGTTACAAGAAAGGCTGTGGGTAACAATATTGTGGCGAATGTAACCCCATGTTTGATGGGATGGGTCAATAGGTTATTTTTATTATAAACATATATGTTGTTTATAAATATGATTTATTGATTTAATTATTCATGTTTTTCATTTTGTTGCTTTTTCGTCATTTTAATAATAAATGACAGTTTTCAATTCATACATATTGGTTGTTTGTCATTCCTTCATTCCATCAAACAGAGCAAGCGTGTGTTGACAAAAATGCTAATTTTTATTAAAAATGATTTTTTTGGCCAACTTGGCAGTACTATAGAAAGCGGCATAACTCTTTGACTTTATGTTGGAGAAATGCTAATACAAAGTTAGTTCCTTCCCCTGTTGTTATCATATCTCAAAAGGCGCTTCAGTTGCAGATAGAAAGTGGCTGGAAAATTTGGGAACTGAAATAATACCCACCATCCCTCCCTGGATAACTCATTTTGATAATGAATTATTTTTAAATCATTCTAAATTTGAAATATTTTAACTTTGTTTAATTGGGGTATTGTGTATATTCAACATTCATTCGGTAAGGCACATACTATTAGTTACATAGTGTGCTAGTGACCTAATACGGTATATATGGGGTCAGTAAATTCCCTATGGGGTGAGAGCGAAGCCCCGCCTCCCTACTAACCTAATATGGAATATACACGGTCTCCACGCGGACGCTTTTAACCAATCATATTCCTAGAAATGTATAGGAGGTAAGATAAATATTTTTACTTTGTTATACAAGATGTCAGTGTTATATTCGATTGTAACCCCATCTTTGATGGGATGGGTCAATAAAGTTTTGTCATTATAAACATATATGTTGTTTATAAAAAAATAAATCACAAAAATACTGAACTCCGAGGAAAATTCAAAACGGAAAGTCCCTAATCAAATGGCAAAATCAAAAGCACAAACACATCAAACGAATGGACAACAACTGTCATATTCCTGACTTGGTACAGGCATTTTCTTATGTAGAAAATAGTGGATTGAACCTGGTTTAATAGCGCTAAACCTCTCACTTGTATGACAGTCGCATCAAATTCCATGATTATTGATTTAATCATAATACATGTTTTTCATTTTGTTTGCTTCTTCGTCATTTTAATAATAAATGACAGTTTTCAATTCATACATATTGGTTGTTTGTCATTCCTTCATCCCGTCAAACAGATCAAGCCTGTGTCGACAAAAATATTACTTTTAATAATGTGTCGTTTGTGTGTGATTGAGATAACTCCATTTTAAAGCATAACAAACTACTTAATTAATTATGTTTTTCTTTGATATAATAGATATTGACTTACTTTCTAGGAGTTTCCTGTAATTCTGAGAAAGTTTTTTCTTTTTTTTTGCCAGCATGCTACTTCGACTGTTGGTGATGTTTTCTTTTTAAAGTGTAATCAAAAGTAGTCAATAAGTTCTATGATTTTAATTTTTGTTTTACTGTGGATTCCTTATTATTCGTTGGATACCAATTTTCGTGGATGTCGTAAGATCAGGGGAACCACGAATTTAAATGTTCACCGAAATTGTGTATAGGAATGTATGAACACTAAAGCAAAACCACGAATTCAAACATCAACGAAAATGCAAGTGTTCTTCAATCCACGAAAATTGAAACCCCAGAAAATAAATAAATCAACGGTATTATTAGAGAATAAAGTGGTAGAGGTGTTACTGTAGAAATCACAATTTAAAATTGGGATACTTGTTGTATATTTGTTGCATAATGAGAATATAATAGCATGCTTTTTTTCTGGCAGTACTTCAAGGGCTTACAAATTAACTTTCGTTTTTGTTATGATGTTTAATTGCTGTAAAAGAGAGGTGAAAGATACCAGAAAGGTCTTTCAAACTCATAAGTAAAAAACCGACAACTGTTCCGCCATGAAAAAAACCGACCAAACGTCAAAGAACAGTACACAAAACACAACACAGAAAACCGAAGACTGAGCATCACGAACCCCACAAAAAATTGGGGTGATATCAGATGCTCCGGAAAGGATTAGTAAATCCTGCTCATTATGTGGAAAAGTATTAATTCAAAATGCTTCTTTGCTTTGTTTATCTCATTATCAATTTTACTCACCACAAAGGCCACATGTTACAGGACAGTGTTGTTTAAGAATTGTATCACTACACACATGACTTTCAGTACACTGCACGTATGTAGCATCTTCACACTTAGTAACAGGTATCCTTGTTGTTCTTTCAGGCTTAAATAATATATATAAATGTCCTTTATTTTAGTTAAAAATGAGACAATAGTTTACACATTGAAAGACAGAACTAAAATAAATTCGATAAAACTGAACTGATTCTGGCCTACATATGCCGTTTAATGAGTTTTGTCAAGTTTTGCAAAGAGTTTAAAACTGCTGGTAACGCAAAGTGAAAAATATTAAACTAGTTGCTTACAGTGGCGGATCCAGAGGGGGGCGTAGAGGGCGTACGCCCCCCCCCCCCCCCTTTGCTTGCACTTTTTTTTTTTTTTTTTTTGTAAAATGATTAACCAGACTAGACTTCGCGAACTTTGCCATTTCCCGTGTATTTAATTTTTATGCGACAATTCTTTGCTCGTATTTACTGTAATATATTATTGATTATGTCAAAGTCATGTGATTCGCTACGGTGGATTTGACCAGTACGTCGAAAAAAACGTCACTCAGTCATTTTGAAATTCAAATTACAGTAACACATTGCTTAGGCTGAGGATGACAAGCATGACGCCTCCAAAGCTACAAAGTATTGAGCAAGAACGTATTGACTTCTATTTCACAATTCCATCCAACAGAAAGTAATACTCTTTTACACTCTCATGAAAAAAAAAGTTCCACAGCAATATTATTTATCTACGAAAACATGTTTAACCCCACACGCCCCAGCCCATTAATAACATTGATGAATAGTGATCCCCAGTCAGTAAGCTCTAGATATAGATTTAAAGTCTAAGGTACGGACCATTTGATTTGGGGGGGCAGTCTGAGTTATTTTAGAGAAAAAATTCTGACCCTGATTTTTGCCTTAAACAAAAATTCTGGCCGTATCTGGATTGAAAACAATAATCTTGTCCAATTTTTTGCTATTAGAACAAAATATTTTCAACAAAATTATTTAGCATTAAATGAACATGATGGTGGGCGTAATTTTTTTTGGGGGGGTTGCATGTGAATCCTATATCTGACCGGAATGTCTGTTTTGCCGAATTGATATACTGAATACTCAGTCAAGGCCCGACTGCAACCTGCCTGCTGGGTGTGACCTATATGTCTCCATGTGTCGACCGTCATTCACAACTTCATTGTCATTTCCGACTCATTCGTAGCCTTTGGTTGATTTGGAACCCCTCACTTTCCTTGTTGGTTGAAAGATTTCAACCAAACATTTGGATAACAATTGCTTGTTTGTCTTTCTTCGTGTCGGTCGAATATGAAATTTCATTAATAGCCGTATATCTTGTTTACAACAAACAATCTGTGAGGTTATGCTAACTAACCATACAACAAACGAGAATTTTCCATGTCCATTTTTTACTGACAAATCCCACATCAAATATATAATTAGTTAGTATATAGCTTTGAATCCATCCAATCATTTTATAATAGACAATTAATGAAGAGAATACGGCACCAAAAATGTCCAACCCCTACACTTTAACTATAAAATGCATTTTCCACTTATTTTATGTTTTTTAGCCAAAAAAAGGTCCAAAAAGTCTTGAGGATTTCGATAATTAATGTTTTCGTTTTTTTGGTTTCATTAGTACTGTGGAACTTTTTTTGTTTTTTTGCAAAGATGTTGTTTCTGTTCGATTTATTGACAAATCCTTGATAACTGACTTGTTTATGTGCATACGTATTCAATTATTCTGATAAACGTTAATTTATGTTAGGCCATAAAAAAAACCGACCCCCCCCCCCCCCCCCCCCCCCCAAACACTGACGATCTTTACACTCTTACCACAGAGTCCACATGTCACCGGACAATGTTGTTTTAATAAATTATCTCCACAAACATGACTATCACTACAGGTTACATACGTAGCATCGACACACTGTGTTGTGGGTACACTGTCTAAAAACATATCATAAATTATTAAATGATTAATATCCAATCAACATAAATAATTATAAAACAGAATTGCTTCTAACTTTTGTATTCTCAAAATACAGTTCATTCACCTCAACCTGGCGTCCACCAACTTATACCATTAATCGTCTATTACATAGATTCTCAGTGACGGTCCCCCAAAAAAAATACAAAAGTTAAGTAAGTTTTTAAATTAATTCCACTAGTGAACAGAAATCAGTAAGTTAGCCAATTCAAACTTAGGAAATTAAGTTTACAAACAAATTTTAAGAATCCATTTTAAGGGACAGATTTAGGAAGCGTTGATTCTAGAAAAGAAACTACGGTAAATAGGCTGACGTCACGACAATGGTTTTAATTTTTGTTTTTCAATGACCGTTGATTACACTATGTTCATCCTCCATTTAATGTTCAGATATTTACAACCAATCGTTTAAAGAACGCGAACTGCTCCATTGAAATGAACTGTGAGGTAAATATCAATTTAAAAATGAAAGAAGCAGTGAACAAAGTGTTTGTCATGCATGGTGTTTCATGTTTGTCGTCAATTGTAATGTTTTCCATTGTGATTCAAATAAAGCTTCAACACAGAACAATATATATATACAATGAAATAAAAAAAAAAAAAAATTGGTTCGAAAATGTCGACAAGGCTATATCTATACAGTGAAGAACACAGCTACAGGGTCACATAAACAATTATAGACTATAACGAGAGGGGGATCTAACAAATACTGTCATAATTTGCCTGAAAATCTCACTGTAAAATATCGAAACAATAGAAACATTCGGAACAAATATTGTGCAAATCAAGATAATGTTAGATAACTTGGTATATGCAATGTATGAACTGGGCAAATAGTACAGACGGACTGAACAACAAATATAAATTCACACCGAAGGAGAGAATGAGGAGTAGTACAAACGTGTTGTTTTCTGTTATCAAGAAATAAGGGAACGTGGAGAGTATGACATATAAAAAATAGAATAACAAAAATACCGAACTCCAAGGAAAATTGAAATCGGAAAGTTCCTTATCAAATGGTAAAATCAAAAGCACAAACACAGCAAACAAATAGAAAACAACTGTCCTATTCCTGACTTGGTACAGGCATTTCCTTGTGTAGAAAATGGCGGATTAAACTTGGTTTTATAGCTAGCTAAAGCTCTCACTTGTATGACAGTCGCATATAATTCCTTTATATTGACGACAATATGTGAACAAAACAAACAGACATAATTAGAAACAAGAGGCTCTCAAGAGCCTGAATCGCTCACCTGCATTTCAGAGGAGAAGATTTTTAAATGTTAGCAAACTTGATGAACAAATTGTGTAAAATTGTCTTTAAAGGGCAATAACTCCTTAAGGGGTCAATTGACAATTTTGGTCATATTAACTTTTTTGTAGATCTTACTTTGCTGAACATTATTGCTGCTTACAGTTTATATATATCTATAATAATATTCAAAATAATAACAAAAAACTGCAAAATTTTGTTAAAACTACCAATTCGGTGGCAGCAACCCAACAATGGGTTGTTTGATTCGTCTGAAAATTTGAGAGCTGATAGATCTTGACCAACTGAGCAATTTTACCTAAATGTCACATTTGCTCTAAAAGATTTAGTTTTTGAGATATAAGCCAAAAACTGCATTTGACCCTTTTGTTCTATTTTTAGCCAAGGCGGCCATGTTTGTCGATGGATACAAACATCGGATGCAATTTATAAACAAGATACCCTAAGGAACATTTAGTTAAAGTTTGAAGGTAATTGGCCCAGTAGTTTCAGAGGAGAAGATTTTTAAATGTTAGCAAACTTGATGAACAAATGGTGTAAAATTGTCTTTAAAGGGCAATAACTTCTTAAGGGGTCAATTGACAATAGTGATCATTTAACTTTTTTGTAGATCTTACTTTGCTGAACATTATTGCTGCTTACAGTTTATATATATCTATAATAATATTCAAAATAATAACAAAAAACTGCAAAATTTTGTTAAAACTACCAATCCGGCGGCAGCAACCCAACAATGGGTTGTTTGATTCGTCTGAAAATTTCAGAGCTGATAGATCTTGACCAACTGAACAATTTTACCCTATGTCAGATTTGCTCTAAAAGCTTTAGTTTTTGAGATATAAGCCAAAAACTGCATTTGACCCCATGTTCTATTTTTAGCCATGGCGGCCATGTTTGTCGATGGATCAAAACTTCGAATAAAATTTATAAACTAGATACCCTAAGAAACATTTAGTTAAAGTTTGAAGGTATTTGGCCCAGTAGTTTCAGAGGAGAAGATTTTTGAAATAGTTTACGACGACAGACGACGACGACAGATGACGGACGACGACGGACGCCAAGTGATGGCATAAGCTCACATGGGGCGAAGGGCCCCGGTGAGCTAAAAAATGTGAGAAATAGGGGTACAGCAGCCAACATTGTGTTATAATCTTAATCACTATAAAAACAAACAAATATGTCAACAAAGAAAAACAAAATGGCATAAGCAAAAATGAAAGACAAGAATACAAAAAATTACCATAGCATAATACGTCGCAAATGTGCTTAAATGGTATTAAAATAATGACATGTATTCAGCTAAACAGAACATATACAAGTTTATAAAAAATATGTTATGTTTATATTTTGTATTGTGTAACTCCAATTTTATATTTCATAAATCAAGCTGACGGGACAAAAATATAGATTGATTGATTTCTGCTCGATTTAACCCAGTAACAAATAGGAAACCGTTACGTAAAGTTTTGATTTAAATCTATAAAACAGTTTTCAACTGGACAATCTTCATACCTGCATCTTCCCACAAGGTCTTACAATTCTGCATTGTTGTTTATTCCTTAAAAAAAAAACGCAATTATTTTTGTTGGTACATTTCAGTGTGTTCGAACAATACCAAAAAACTCTAGAACTAAGCCGTTTTTGGACGTTGCATTAATAGAATTGTTTTCTTTCTGTCTTGTTTGTTATCTCTTTTTGTTGGTTTGTGCAGTTTTGTTTTTTGTGTGACTGATATTATGTATATCATACGAAAGAAATAAAATTCAGACGAGTTCAAACTTACATCTATCAAACTTTAGTACCTTGAGATGATCCCTAATAATAATTTAAGTCTCCGTAATTACCTTATCAGAATGTCAATTAATTCTTATATATATTGTCCGATTATATTTATAGTATGACCTCTGACCACGAAATACCTTATAGATAAGCAAAGGTTTGATTTTTAATTCTACACTTTTCCGACTGTAAGAAGTGTTCATAAAGTTTACTTATTATATTTATGAATAAAAGAAGATGTGGGACTTACGTCGATGAGAAGAAACCCAACGACATAATACCAAAAATAATAACTAGAGTTCAATAGTCACGTGTTTATACAATGTACAATATGCCAAGCTAAATATCGCCCGAGGTTAACGAGAAAGTTGTGAGTAAATTTGACAGAGTATCCAACACCAAATTCCCAAAATGAAAAAAGATAAGTTAATTAAAATTTAAAAAAAAGTTTCATGCAAAAGTCTTGGTGGAGCCCTCTAATTGATTGTTTATAATAATAACTTTATCGGGAATAAGGAGACATAAACAAATGTTTTATCTTGCTGATGTATATATGAATTAATTTGAATATCTTATTAAATATTTCAGTCATGAGATAATGTAAAAAGTATAGTTTCAATGTTCGAATCAGTCAACAATCAATGTTTGTTTTCAAATAATTTTATGCTTGATAATTAAAAAAAATCCAATGCTTTTGATTGCAATGATTGTTTTGCGCGTTTGGAAAGGTTGGTTATCCTCAAAGTTTTCTTTTCTACTTTTTAGGTTTTTTCCTAAAATGTTATGTGGATTTGATATAGAAAATTAATAACAAAACTAAGAATGAGTGACCATAATTTAAATATAGAAAAAGGAATACATTCTAATGTTCCTAGATAGCAGAGATTATGCCTTAAATGTAACATATTAGAAGATGAAAAACATTTTTTTATTAGATTTTGAATTAAATAGGGAACTGAGAAACAATTTTTTTGATAATTTGGAATTTAACTTTTCTGTTAAAGAATTTTCTGATGAAGAAAATGTGATTTTTTATACTCTTCCATCAACACCACCACAAGTAAATAAATTGGGGTCCTACATCAAAAAGTCATTAGAACTGAGGACAGGGGACACTGGACTATTTACTGTTATTAAATGATTGTGTATAATTTTATATATATGTGAATTTCAGTTATATTGTCTACTTATTTTGTATTAGTCACAAACTTATTGTTTAAAGTTTGCATGACAGTAATTACAATACATGTATGTTTCATTACAATAAACGTTATTTTGATTGGCTAACAACAATCTCGCGAAATTCTGAAATTAACCTTCATTTCAAAATCAAAATGAAATGTAACATTCATGATGACACGAGCTTCCACAAAAAATTGCAAGGTAAAAAAAAGAAAAAAAACTTGATAGAAATCGTGTTTCATGATCCTAGCAAAATAAATGTAATTATAAGTATTGAATGCTTCTTTAAGTAATTCTATAGGGTTGTAAAAGCATTGACCGTGCGCACATTTTTAGAATGAAGCGCTTCCGTGCTTCATACAAAATGTACTTCGCTCAACGCTTTTACACCCCAATAAATTTACAAAAAGAAGCATTCAATTCTTAATATAAATATTTGAATTTGAATTTGATAAAGATTGACTAGTACAAGTGCGTATAATTCCTTCTTATTTTCATGCTATGGAGCGTTTATTCGTTAGATATTTCATTACTCATATCTATAAGTCTTAAGCATGACTGTTTTTTAATCATTCAATGCAAATCTTTAATTTTTTCTATCTAATTTTTCTTTGTCAAGTGTTCCTGGTCAGACAGTGCTGATGTCTTATGTCATAGTTGATGTATGGTTTTAACGTGTTAATTGTGCAATCTGTAATTATTTTTGCATTTAGCGTCGACATGATCAATATCCACCACTTTGGACGGCGCAAATGAATATTTAACATTGCTGAAAGTATCAGCTCTATAATATCATACTTACAGCTGTCAAAATCAAGAAAAATCTTTTTGATATATTGGTTATTTTCTATACAATTGAATCTTGCAGTTGGATAAATGTTAATGTGACAGCAACCCAGCAATGAGAACAAAACCATCTTCAGGTCAACATTCGGTCTTCATGAAAGGACAAGTGGCGTTTCCATATGCTATGCTTCAACTAGTTTCCGAGTGCATTTGTAAACTAATACAACACAACCAGACAACATAAAGAACCAGTCTGAGACATCTACAGCTTATTTCTAACTGTCCCGTCTACAAATAAATCAATAACTAACGAATGAATGAATCAAGAAAGAAAGAAACATTAATAACTCCAAGAGACTAGCATTTCATTGCGTGTGTGTATAATTGATTTTTTTTGCCAATGTATATTTCAGGTGCTGTGTATCATAATAAGATCCACCCCGATTTTAGACTGGGTTCGCGTTTCTCAGTCTTTAGTTTTTTTATGTATGTTCTTTTTGTTCCGTCTCAAACAATAACCACACAATGACACAAAATTGTCAAATTCTTACTGTAATCCAAGAAATAAAACGCTAAAAAGCGATTTCCGAATTATTTGGATAAAAATGAAATAGAAAATATTCAATACATCCAAAGAATATCGCTGTAATTATTTCTTCATATGGACAGTTACTAAAATGCTTTTCGGGATCATACTTTTTTGAAAGATAAAAACACAGAAATATTGATCTTTGAACAGGTAAATAAAAGTCAGAACAGTGAGCATGGTGAGTAGCACAATAAACACACAATAAACCGAATGCTTTGCAATTCAAACCCATCCGAAGAAATCTGAACATCAATAAGGGAAAATGTATGTAAAATAATGTAGAAATATTAAAGTTCATCTACAGTGTCGTCGTCACTGTTGACAACTATTTCGGCTTAACAAATAGTCTTCGTCAGTGTCAATAACTTTTACAATACTAATTGTTTGTGTAAAATAACTCAGTAATACAGGTAAGTTTTGGTCTATTGATTTAATCCCAAATCTTGAACCTCATCAAATAGAACAAAACTCAATACTCTCTATAAACGTGTCTGTGCACATATACATCCCAAATTGTCAAAATGTAGTAGTATGTAAGAATGTGTGTAAAAGAATAGAAGAGTCCCTCTATAAAACTGCTAGTATATCTTCTTGTTGCCGTTTTGGATGATGTACATTTAGTTTCTTTATCCAAAAGCGTTCCCGAACCTGTCGCTGGGCATCAATCTAGTGAATGTTCTGTGCAATCACTAGGATTTTCATGCGGTTAAAGTCACCAAGTTTGTGACCCGACTGTCTGAAATGCTGAATATAATTGGGAGGAGTGGCTTCTTAGAGATATCACTCCTATGGTCATTTAGGGGTTTGTGGAAAGGCTGCTTTGAATCATCAACATATATTTAGGCCACAAACCGAACATTCTAGGATGTAAATAACATTCATACTTTTAGAGGTCACATTGAAAAATATCCTATAGTTATTTCCGGTTGCCTTACTGTGAACTTTTTGCTGCCTACAGATGTCGGGTCACAAACTTGATATATATAATATGTTTATGTAGCCTAGGTGGTCGAGTGGTCTAGGGCTCTAGGTACGGTGCAGGCGGTGTTGCCACGATGTCACAGACGCAAGGGTTCGAATCCCGCTACGGGAAGAACAAAAATTTGCTAACGCAAATTTGAGGATCTAACATTGTTGGGCTAAATTTGAGACGAATTATATATATATATATATGGTGTTAGCCCTGTATAACCACGTGTTATCCGATGGAAAACGTCTGTCATAAAGTTGTCACATGTTTAGACGTGTATGTATATTATAGTCTTGTCCCTTTTTCCTCAACCATCTTTCAGAGTAGATACTTATTGTTTTCATAATAGGGGTAACTCGAGTTCCACAGTTCCCGTGGAGCGTGGAGATCACGTATAAGTACTTTTACTGTATTTTGCGCGATGATCCCTACCTTTGGAGCTTAAAGCCATATCATTGGAGTTCGGTGTCCTATCATTAGATCTGGGAGCAAAATCAATTGACACTGGAACAAGAAACAAAAACAGTGCTCATAGGAGTCTAAAACCCATTAACGTCGAACCTAGAACCCAACGATAAAATTAGAAAAGTTAACCATAGCCCAGATCCCGTCTTATCCCACATGCATGTACGAAGCCCGTTGCTTACAAGAAATCTACACAGTCAAGGTTCCATAAATTAAGTAAGACGGAAGCTATTACAAGTTAAAATAGTACTTCATTGAATACCACACAATGATTATTTATAGTGTTTGTATTATTTATTGATTCCAGATATGTATATCTGACTGGCAAGCTATCCCTCTTTCTTCATTCGCAGTTAACTACATGCTTCTGAGACTGAGTTCAGCAGGACATGCGTATCAGTCCAGGGGCGTGTTTTATTGGTCTCTTCTGTACATCTCCAGAATGTCTTCTGGTGAAGAGTCCAACAAATAAATCTGGACCTCTTCTGGAGAACGGCGTTTCTCAGACTGTTTATGACTAAATCCGTTGTTTGTGTACTGATTGATACATTAGTCTGAGAGAACAAGATTTATTTCAGTGTTACTTATAATTAGCTTTGAACAAACTGTCAGTAACTGCAAATACTTTCGGTGCTTTGTGTCTATTGCCTTAATGTTAGTTGTTTTTTTTTGTGTGTCTCGTACCGATCTTTTGAATTAATCTAATTGCAACAGTTTGTTCTTATGTTGTACTGTCACACCACTGTCCCATTTGAGGGAACGGTTGGGCGCCTACAAACATGTTTAACCCTGCCATATTCTTTATGTGCCTGTCCTACAGAACCTGTAGTTCAGTGGTTGTCTGTCGGAATATTTGATTTTTTTGTTAATATGTTTTGTTATATATAATTAGGCCGTTAGTTTTTTCGTTCGAATTGTTTCACATTTTTCATGTTGGGGCCTTTTAAAACGACCACATGGTATGGGGTTTTGTCATTGTCGAAGGCTGTACGGTTGCCAAACTTATGTGGATAGTAGCATCATTGGCAATCATACTTTATCTCCTTATATTTATATTACATACCATACATAAATTTTAAACTCGTGTTTTCCTGACGACATGCATGAAATATTTGTCACTGGACGTTAAAAATAAGCAACCAACAATTAATCATTTTAAACTTGTGTTAAATAAAGAGAACACCATTTATTTATTATTTTTGTGGGGGGTGGGGGGAGAGGACAAGAGGATTTTAAATTTGAATATGGTGGTCAGGTAAGAGTTGAAAAAATAGGCATAATTAGCGACAGATTTAAATGAATAATAAATCCGAGAAAAAAAATTCTCCTGCCCCCTCCCAACACACTCCCAAGAATATCAAATAGTCGTCTCCTTACAGATATTGTCCGTGTAGATCTTATATTTATCCAGCTTATCGTCCCTATATATACAGGGATGTCCTACTAAAGCTGCCATACCATATAAAACGTTTATCACACAGTTCAAATTCTATTATATCTGCTTTCATAAATTTATCAATGTCATTTAAACTAAGAGACGCCATGTTTGTTATGTGCCTCTGCCGTCTTAACTACCTATTTAAAAGGAAGAGGTAGAAAAGAGCCAGAAGATCTTCCCAATGCAAAATAAAAACAGAAATGGACCTCTTCTGGCTTACTACCGAAGAACAAAAAAAACACGCCCCAGAACAAATTTGTTCTTCTCCAATTCAGTAATCTGTAAATAAAGAAGTTCAGCACTTTTTTTTCAAAATTTGCACGGTTCTTGACTGGGAAATAAAGAGTTTTATTATAACATCGAGAAAAAATAAGTGTGATGGTACGATATGCTTCGTGAATGTTATATAATATGCACAACCATTCAATAGAATAGAATTGTATCTACTAATAAAGATACACCATTATTAACTAAGATCAAATATCACTTTTATGTTTGTATGCAACCTCGACATTGTGTATTTAAATTCTTTATAACTTAATAAGTTTGTAATATTTTAAATAGCAACACCGTACCACTGTACTATATATTGTCGGCGAATTTTAATCTTCTTTTGGTGAAACTACTGGTCAAAGGTAAGAAGTCATTTTTTTTTATAATAAATTATTATTCATAACTTTCAAATCTTAACATATTCATTCACCCTTTTTTTTTGGTACATTTATTGCTACCCATACACGTGTTTTTTACAATGCTCTGTAAATCCACTATTTATGGTGAAATGCATACATGTAATATTAATTTGTGTAGTGAAGATACAATATCTATCTAATTGTCTTCTTTACGGATCGATGAACATTAAATCCCGAGTACCATGTTTATTACAGAATGATACCGGACTTTTTTGTTCCTCTTTTCTGACAAAGTATGTGCACACTTTCTGATTCGGATACATGTATGATGTTTAACCCGTGAAAACGATCGCATACAAGTACTTACATGTAGTTAATTATACGATATGTAAATTTTGTAGTTTATATTTTTGGTAATGAAATAACTTATTAATTTGATAAATGGATAAATTTAAAACAGGGAAAGGTAGTAAAAATAGACGTATTGCACGGTAGATTTAAGTGTGAAAAAATAAGCTCCTTGATTTTAACATACTGGTCAAGTTTCACACACTTATTACAAGTGTGATTATCAGCATGGACAAACGTATTCAAATAGTCAATATTTACATTGTCATTGATATTTAAGCTGTACATAATGCTCAAACTATAGGAAATATGAAAGATGAGACATTTAAAAGTTTAAATATATTGTATGAAGTTATTAAACTACTTTCCATAACTTGTTCATGCAAGGATTGAAATAATGTATTTCTCGTAGTTCAAAGTAATGGAAACTCATTATCAATTTTAAATGTGCTATTTATTACTCGAAGTTACTATTGGTCTGGGGACTTCGGTGGCCAAGTGATCTACGTAGTTCAACTACTGTTTCACTAGCCTGTCAATACTGATATTGTAAGTTTGAACCACGCACGTTGTTCGACTCCAATCTTAAATAACTAAAATGGCCACTTTTCCTCTCGAATGTCGATAGTTCTCTCCGGCTTCCTCCATCAACAAGAACTGACCGCCACGAAATAGCCAATAGTACTGAAAGTAGCGTTAAACATCAACCATCTTACCTATCAATCAATCACTATTGGTCACGTTAAATTTTCGGACTGGCATCTTTCTGCCACGTTATACATGTACTACCTTTTAAAAGGTTTCCGTGGGAGGGGAGTTCAACAGGTCAGATGATACAAGTAAGACGCCAAGCTTATTTTCAAATGACAAACAAATTGATACCCTTATTCTTACATTCATCAGCTTTCTCTCTCCTACCCTACTCACTCTAGTTCAGACACATGAGTAAAATATAAATCTCTAGACGTTGAGAAATTTATTTACCAGCCTTTCCAGTTCGTTTGAATTATACTACGTTGTACTTCGTACTAGACAGTGGAATATTATAGCGCGACTTTTAATTACTATTATAATAGAAGTTATATTTCTCTTAACTTTACATCTAAATTTGTCTGGTATGACTGTATCATCAACACGAGACTATTCTTCAAATCAGTCAAAACATAGATACATGTATGTACATGTATATATACTATTTAAAATCAAAAGAAGGAAGGTGTTAAAAGATTTTTTTAAGAGAAAACCGTTAATGTATTCATTTATTTCTTCCTTGTATTTCCATTGTGTTTCAGTTAAATATTTAGGCAGGAGGAAAAATTACGTAAGATTACATTTTAGAGATTTAACAACATTTTAGAAAAGTTTACAAGATTCTATTGCATGTGCGTATTGTAAATTTTATTTTATATAATTTTGTTATTCATTTGACAAGGACTCACTACTGTCACTTTGAAAAAGGGAGTTAAGTTTGGTGACTTGTGTCGGGTTTCATATGTATGGGCTTATATTCTTTGTCAGTGTTTTCTGTCTCAGGAGCCGCCAGGCGAAGGGGATATAGGGGACTGACAGGGAATGTAAGCCCATAGCCTATGTGAAGCCTGAATAAAAATTATATTATACTGGAGGTTTCTTATTTCTACATATTTTACAATTCTGATCTTTGGTTTTGTTCATAGGGTATATTTGCTTATAATCCCTAACAGGGTACCCACTCAAATTACAGGATAAGTCCGGATATTTCGCTCCAGTATAATATAATTTTATATTAACTTTATTTTCAATCATGTGTTTCTCATATATAATATATCATTCGCCGAGAATATATTTAAATGATTTTCATTCTGAGAATGGAGAAAGGAGAACTAACTCACTTTCAAAAGTTACCATTCGGATGTTAAAAAAGGGGGATACCAATTGTTCCTGATTGTACAATTTGATTCTATGCAAAAGCCAGAATCACATATCTATATGCACTTAGAAATTGAACAGAAAACCGAATAAATGTATTTAAAATTGTGTCACATTTTAAAGAATTCCATTAACTTGCTCTGTTATTCAAATAGCCGTTTGTCACTTGGTTCCCCGTATCAAGTTTATAAACGAGTAAACAAGCATACTGAACTCACGATAGATTCGATAAACGTTATATATAATTCTTTATAAAGCACAAATTACACCCATAAGATTTATAGTCAGTTTAATGAGAGGCGAATCGATGCATATTTATCTTATTGTTTTACGGAAGGGACTGATGATTATAAAATGCAGCAGTTCTAGTTATACTGTATAACCTGTTAACAATACTTACTGCTTGTATTATTATATATAAAAGCTTGAATACATTTGTTGAAATGTTCAATTGCGCATACAGACTTCAATATTCAAGAAATAACAGTACAGACTGTAGTCGAAGAGTTTCCATCGTCAATTGGTCGCAAATGCAGTTAAACTGGCGTCGCGTAGCTTCAACTTCAGTACTGGTCCGGGTACACAAAAAACTCACGATAGATTCGATAAACGTTATATATAATTCTTTATAAAGCACAAATTACACCCATAAGATTTATAGTCAGTTTAATGAGAGGCGAATCGATGCATATTTATCTTATTGTTTTACGGAAGGGACTGATGATTATAAAATGCAGCAGTTCTAGTTATACTGTATAACCTGTTAACAATACTTACTGCTTGTATTATTATATATAAAAGCTTGAATACATTTGTTGAAATGTTCAATTGCGCATACAGACTTCAATATTCAAGAAATAACAGTACAGACTGTAGTCGAAGAGTTTCCATCGTCAATTGGTCGCAAATGCAGTTAAACTGGCGTCGCGTAGCTTCAACTTCAGTACTGGTCCGGGTACACAAAAAACTCACGATAGATTCGATAAACGTTATATATAATTCTTTATAAAGCACAAATTACACCCATAAGATTTATAGTCAGTTTAATGAGAGGCGAATCGATGCATATTTATCTTATTGTTTTACGGAAGGGACTGATGATTATAAAATGCAGCAGTTCTAGTTATACTGTATAACCTGTTAACAATACTTACTGCTTGTATTATTATATATAAAAGCTTGAATACATTTGTTGAAATGTTCAATTGCGCATACAGACTTCAATATTCAAGAAATAACAGTACAGACTGTAGTCGAAGAGTTTCCATCGTCAATTGGTCGCAAATGCAGTTAAACTGGCGTCGCGTAGCTTCAACTTCAGTACTGGTCCGGGTACACAAAAAACTCACGATAGATTCGATAAACGTTATATATAATTCTTTATAAAGCACAAATTACACCCATAAGATTTATAGTCAGTTTAATGAGAGGCGAATCGATGCATATTTATCTTATTGTTTTACGGAAGGGACTGATGATTATAAAATGCAGCAGTTCTAGTTATACTGTATAACCTGTTAACAATACTTACTGCTTGTATTATTATATATAAAAGCTTGAATACATTTGTTGAAATGTTCAATTGCGCATACAGACTTCAATATTCAAGAAATAACAGTACAGACTGTAGTCGAAGAGTTTCCATCGTCAATTGGTCGCAAATGCAGTTAAACTGGCGTCGCGTAGCTTCAACTTCAGTACTGGTCCGGGTACACAAAAAACTCACGATAGATTCGATAAACGTTATATATAATTCTTTATAAAGCACAAATTACACCCATAAGATTTATAGTCAGTTTAATGAGAGGCGAATCGATGCATATTTATCTTATTGTTTTACGGAAGGGACTGATGATTATAAAATGCAGCAGTTCTAGTTATACTGTATAACCTGTTAACAATACTTACTGCTTGTATTATTATATATAAAAGCTTGAATACATTTGTTGAAATGTTCAATTGCGCATACAGACTTCAATATTCAAGAAATAACAGTACAGACTGTAGTCGAAGAGTTTCCATCGTCAATTGGTCGCAAATGCAGTTAAACTGGCGTCGCGTAGCTTCAACTTCAGTACTGGTCCGGGTACACAAAAAACTCACGATAGATTCGATAAACGTTATATATAATTCTTTATAAAGCACAAATTACACCCATAAGATTTATAGTCAGTTTAATGAGAGGCGAATCGATGCATATTTATCTTATTGTTTTACGGAAGGGACTGATGATTATAAAATGCAGCAGTTCTAGTTATACTGTATAACCTGTTAACAATACTTACTGCTTGTATTATTATATATAAAAGCTTGAATACATTTGTTGAAATGTTCAATTGCGCATACAGACTTCAATATTCAAGAAATAACAGTACAGACTGTAGTCGAAGAGTTTCCATCGTCAATTGGTCGCAAATGCAGTTAAACTGGCGTCGCGTAGCTTCAACTTCAGTACTGGTCCGGGTACACAAAAAACTCACGATAGATTCGATAAACGTTATATATAATTCTTTATAAAGCACAAATTACACCCATAAGATTTATAGTCAGTTTAATGAGAGGCGAATCGATGCATATTTATCTTATTGTTTTACGGAAGGGACTGATGATTATAAAATGCAGCAGTTCTAGTTATACTGTATAACCTGTTAACAATACTTACTGCTTGTATTATTATATATAAAAGCTTGAATACATTTGTTGAAATGTTCAATTGCGCATACAGACTTCAATATTCAAGAAATAACAGTACAGACTGTAGTCGAAGAGTTTCCATCGTCAATTGGTCGCAAATGCAGTTAAACTGGCGTCGCGTAGCTTCAACTTCAGTACTGGTCCGGGTACACAAAAAACTCACGATAGATTCGATAAACGTTATATATAATTCTTTATAAAGCACAAATTACACCCATAAGATTTATAGTCAGTTTAATGAGAGGCGAATCGATGCATATTTATCTTATTGTTTTACGGAAGGGACTGATGATTATAAAATGCAGCAGTTCTAGTTATACTGTATAACCTGTTAACAATACTTACTGCTTGTATTATTATATATAAAAGCTTGAATACATTTGTTGAAATGTTCAATTGCGCATACAGACTTCAATATTCAAGAAATAACAGTACAGACTGTAGTCGAAGAGTTTCCATCGTCAATTGGTCGCAAATGCAGTTAAACTGGCGTCGCGTAGCTTCAACTTCAGTACTGGTCCGGGTACACAAAAAACTCACGATAGATTCGATAAACGTTATATATAATTCTTTATAAAGCACAAATTACACCCATAAGATTTATAGTCAGTTTAATGAGAGGCGAATCGATGCATATTTATCTTATTGTTTTACGGAAGGGACTGATGATTATAAAATGCAGCAGTTCTAGTTATACTGTATAACCTGTTAACAATACTTACTGCTTGTATTATTATATATAAAAGCTTGAATACATTTGTTGAAATGTTCAATTGCGCATACAGACTTCAATATTCAAGAAATAACAGTACAGACTGTAGTCGAAGAGTTTCCATCGTCAATTGGTCGCAAATGCAGTTAAACTGGCGTCGCGTAGCTTCAACTTCAGTACTGGTCCGGGTACACAAAAAACTCACGATAGATTCGATAAACGTTATATATAATTCTTTATAAAGCACAAATTACACCCATAAGATTTATAGTCAGTTTAATGAGAGGCGAATCGATGCATATTTATCTTATTGTTTTACGGAAGGGACTGATGATTATAAAATGCAGCAGTTCTAGTTATACTGTATAACCTGTTAACAATACTTACTGCTTGTATTATTATATATAAAAGCTTGAATACATTTGTTGAAATGTTCAATTGCGCATACAGACTTCAATATTCAAGAAATAACAGTACAGACTGTAGTCGAAGAGTTTCCATCGTCAATTGGTCGCAAATGCAGTTAAACTGGCGTCGCGTAGCTTCAACTTCAGTACTGGTCCGGGTACACAAAAAACTCACGATAGATTCGATAAACGTTATATATAATTCTTTATAAAGCACAAATTACACCCATAAGATTTATAGTCAGTTTAATGAGAGGCGAATCGATGCATATTTATCTTATTGTTTTACGGAAGGGACTGATGATTATAAAATGCAGCAGTTCTAGTTATACTGTATAACCTGTTAACAATACTTACTGCTTGTATTATTATATATAAAAGCTTGAATACATTTGTTGAAATGTTCAATTGCGCATACAGACTTCAATATTCAAGAAATAACAGTACAGACTGTAGTCGAAGAGTTTCCATCGTCAATTGGTCGCAAATGCAGTTAAACTGGCGTCGCGTAGCTTCAACTTCAGTACTGGTCCGGGTACACAAAAAACTCACGATAGATTCGATAAACGTTATATATAATTCTTTATAAAGCACAAATTACACCCATAAGATTTATAGTCAGTTTAATGAGAGGCGAATCGATGCATATTTATCTTATTGTTTTACGGAAGGGACTGATGATTATAAAATGCAGCAGTTCTAGTTATACTGTATAACCTGTTAACAATACTTACTGCTTGTATTATTATATATAAAAGCTTGAATACATTTGTTGAAATGTTCAATTGCGCATACAGACTTCAATATTCAAGAAATAACAGTACAGACTGTAGTCGAAGAGTTTCCATCGTCAATTGGTCGCAAATGCAGTTAAACTGGCGTCGCGTAGCTTCAACTTCAGTACTGGTCCGGGTACACAAAAAACTCACGATAGATTCGATAAACGTTATATATAATTCTTTATAAAGCACAAATTACACCCATAAGATTTATAGTCAGTTTAATGAGAGGCGAATCGATGCATATTTATCTTATTGTTTTACGGAAGGGACTGATGATTATAAAATGCAGCAGTTCTAGTTATACTGTATAACCTGTTAACAATACTTACTGCTTGTATTATTATATATAAAAGCTTGAATACATTTGTTGAAATGTTCAATTGCGCATACAGACTTCAATATTCAAGAAATAACAGTACAGACTGTAGTCGAAGAGTTTCCATCGTCAATTGGTCGCAAATGCAGTTAAACTGGCGTCGCGTAGCTTCAACTTCAGTACTGGTCCGGGTACACAAAAAACTCACGATAGATTCGATAAACGTTATATATAATTCTTTATAAAGCACAAATTACACCCATAAGATTTATAGTCAGTTTAATGAGAGGCGAATCGATGCATATTTATCTTATTGTTTTACGGAAGGGACTGATGATTATAAAATGCAGCAGTTCTAGTTATACTGTATAACCTGTTAACAATACTTACTGCTTGTATTATTATATATAAAAGCTTGAATACATTTGTTGAAATGTTCAATTGCGCATACAGACTTCAATATTCAAGAAATAACAGTACAGACTGTAGTCGAAGAGTTTCCATCGTCAATTGGTCGCAAATGCAGTTAAACTGGCGTCGCGTAGCTTCAACTTCAGTACTGGTCCGGGTACACAAAAAACTCACGATAGATTCGATAAACGTTATATATAATTCTTTATAAAGCACAAATTACACCCATAAGATTTATAGTCAGTTTAATGAGAGGCGAATCGATGCATATTTATCTTATTGTTTTACGGAAGGGACTGATGATTATAAAATGCAGCAGTTCTAGTTATACTGTATAACCTGTTAACAATACTTACTGCTTGTATTATTATATATAAAAGCTTGAATACATTTGTTGAAATGTTCAATTGCGCATACAGACTTCAATATTCAAGAAATAACAGTACAGACTGTAGTCGAAGAGTTTCCATCGTCAATTGGTCGCAAATGCAGTTAAACTGGCGTCGCGTAGCTTCAACTTCAGTACTGGTCCGGGTACACAAAAAACTCACGATAGATTCGATAAACGTTATATATAATTCTTTATAAAGCACAAATTACACCCATAAGATTTATAGTCAGTTTAATGAGAGGCGAATCGATGCATATTTATCTTATTGTTTTACGGAAGGGACTGATGATTATAAAATGCAGCAGTTCTAGTTATACTGTATAACCTGTTAACAATACTTACTGCTTGTATTATTATATATAAAAGCTTGAATACATTTGTTGAAATGTTCAATTGCGCATACAGACTTCAATATTCAAGAAATAACAGTACAGACTGTAGTCGAAGAGTTTCCATCGTCAATTGGTCGCAAATGCAGTTAAACTGGCGTCGCGTAGCTTCAACTTCAGTACTGGTCCGGGTACACAAAAAACTCACGATAGATTCGATAAACGTTATATATAATTCTTTATAAAGCACAAATTACACCCATAAGATTTATAGTCAGTTTAATGAGAGGCGAATCGATGCATATTTATCTTATTGTTTTACGGAAGGGACTGATGATTATAAAATGCAGCAGTTCTAGTTATACTGTATAACCTGTTAACAATACTTACTGCTTGTATTATTATATATAAAAGCTTGAATACATTTGTTGAAATGTTCAATTGCGCATACAGACTTCAATATTCAAGAAATAACAGTACAGACTGTAGTCGAAGAGTTTCCATCGTCAATTGGTCGCAAATGCAGTTAAACTGGCGTCGCGTAGCTTCAACTTCAGTACTGGTCCGGGTACACAAAAAACTCACGATAGATTCGATAAACGTTATATATAATTCTTTATAAAGCACAAATTACACCCATAAGATTTATAGTCAGTTTAATGAGAGGCGAATCGATGCATATTTATCTTATTGTTTTACGGAAGGGACTGATGATTATAAAATGCAGCAGTTCTAGTTATACTGTATAACCTGTTAACAATACTTACTGCTTGTATTATTATATATAAAAGCTTGAATACATTTGTTGAAATGTTCAATTGCGCATACAGACTTCAATATTCAAGAAATAACAGTACAGACTGTAGTCGAAGAGTTTCCATCGTCAATTGGTCGCAAATGCAGTTAAACTGGCGTCGCGTAGCTTCAACTTCAGTACTGGTCCGGGTACACAAAAAACTCACGATAGATTCGATAAACGTTATATATAATTCTTTATAAAGCACAAATTACACCCATAAGATTTATAGTCAGTTTAATGAGAGGCGAATCGATGCATATTTATTTTATTGTTTTACGGAAGGGACTGATGATTATAAAATGCAGCAGTTCTAGTTATACTGTATAACCTGTTAACAATACTTACTGCTTGTATTATTATATATAAAAGCTTGAATACATTTGTTGAAATGTTCAATTGCGCATACAGACTTCAATATTCAAGAAATAACAGTACAGACTGTAGTCGAAGAGTTTCCATCGTCAATTGGTCGCAAATGCAGTTAAACTGGCGTCGCGTAGCTTCAACTTCAGTACTGGTCCGGGTACACAAAAAACTCACGATAGATTCGATAAACGTTATATATAATTCTTTATAAAGCACAAATTACACCCATAAGATTTATAGTCAGTTTAATGAGAGGCGAATCGATGCATATTTATCTTATTGTTTTACGGAAGGGACTGATGATTATAAAATGCAGCAGTTCTAGTTATACTGTATAACCTGTTAACAATACTTACTGCTTGTATTATTATATATAAAAGCTTGAATACATTTGTTGAAATGTTCAATTGCGCATACAGACTTCAATATTCAAGAAATAACAGTACAGACTGTAGTCGAAGAGTTTCCATCGTCAATTGGTCGCAAATGCAGTTAAACTGGCGTCGCGTAGCTTCAACTTCAGTACTGGTCCGGGTACACAAAAAACTCACGATAGATTCGATAAACGTTATATATAATTCTTTATAAAGCACAAATTACACCCATAAGATTTATAGTCAGTTTAATGAGAGGCGAATCGATGCATATTTATCTTATTGTTTTACGGAAGGGACTGATGATTATAAAATGCAGCAGTTCTAGTTATACTGTATAACCTGTTAACAATACTTACTGCTTGTATTATTATATATAAAAGCTTGAATACATTTGTTGAAATGTTCAATTGCGCATACAGACTTCAATATTCAAGAAATAACAGTACAGACTGTAGTCGAAGAGTTTCCATCGTCAATTGGTCGCAAATGCAGTTAAACTGGCGTCGCGTAGCTTCAACTTCAGTACTGGTCCGGGTACACAAAAAACTCACGATAGATTCGATAAACGTTATATATAATTCTTTATAAAGCACAAATTACACCCATAAGATTTATAGTCAGTTTAATGAGAGGCGAATCGATGCATATTTATCTTATTGTTTTACGGAAGGGACTGATGATTATAAAATGCAGCAGTTCTAGTTATACTGTATAACCTGTTAACAATACTTACTGCTTGTATTATTATATATAAAAGCTTGAATACATTTGTTGAAATGTTCAATTGCGCATACAGACTTCAATATTCAAGAAATAACAGTACAGACTGTAGTCGAAGAGTTTCCATCGTCAATTGGTCGCAAATGCAGTTAAACTGGCGTCGCGTAGCTTCAACTTCAGTACTGGTCCGGGTACACAAAAAACTCACGATAGATTCGATAAACGTTATATATAATTCTTTATAAAGCACAAATTACACCCATAAGATTTATAGTCAGTTTAATGAGAGGCGAATCGATGCATATTTATCTTATTGTTTTACGGAAGGGACTGATGATTATAAAATGCAGCAGTTCTAGTTATACTGTATAACCTGTTAACAATACTTACTGCTTGTATTATTATATATAAAAGCTTGAATACATTTGTTGAAATGTTCAATTGCGCATACAGACTTCAATATTCAAGAAATAACAGTACAGACTGTAGTCGAAGAGTTTCCATCGTCAATTGGTCGCAAATGCAGTTAAACTGGCGTCGCGTAGCTTCAACTTCAGTACTGGTCCGGGTACACAAAAAACTCACGATAGATTCGATAAACGTTATATATAATTCTTTATAAAGCACAAATTACACCCATAAGATTTATAGTCAGTTTAATGAGAGGCGAATCGATGCATATTTATCTTATTGTTTTACGGAAGGGACTGATGATTATAAAATGCAGCAGTTCTAGTTATACTGTATAACCTGTTAACAATACTTACTGCTTGTATTATTATATATAAAAGCTTGAATACATTTGTTGAAATGTTCAATTGCGCATACAGACTTCAATATTCAAGAAATAACAGTACAGACTGTAGTCGAAGAGTTTCCATCGTCAATTGGTCGCAAATGCAGTTAAACTGGCGTCGCGTAGCTTCAACTTCAGTACTGGTCCGGGTACACAAAAAACTCACGATAGATTCGATAAACGTTATATATAATTCTTTATAAAGCACAAATTACACCCATAAGATTTATAGTCAGTTTAATGAGAGGCGAATCGATGCATATTTATCTTATTGTTTTACGGAAGGGACTGATGATTATAAAATGCAGCAGTTCTAGTTATACTGTATAACCTGTTAACAATACTTACTGCTTGTATTATTATATATAAAAGCTTGAATACATTTGTTGAAATGTTCAATTGCGCATACAGACTTCAATATTCAAGAAATAACAGTACAGACTGTAGTCGAAGAGTTTCCATCGTCAATTGGTCGCAAATGCAGTTAAACTGGCGTCGCGTAGCTTCAACTTCAGTACTGGTCCGGGTACACAAAAAACTCACGATAGATTCGATAAACGTTATATATAATTCTTTATAAAGCACAAATTACACCCATAAGATTTATAGTCAGTTTAATGAGAGGCGAATCGATGCATATTTATCTTATTGTTTTACGGAAGGGACTGATGATTATAAAATGCAGCAGTTCTAGTTATACTGTATAACCTGTTAACAATACTTACTGCTTGTATTATTATATATAAAAGCTTGAATACATTTGTTGAAATGTTCAATTGCGCATACAGACTTCAATATTCAAGAAATAACAGTACAGACTGTAGTCGAAGAGTTTCCATCGTCAATTGGTCGCAAATGCAGTTAAACTGGCGTCGCGTAGCTTCAACTTCAGTACTGGTCCGGGTACACAAAAAACTCACGATAGATTCGATAAACGTTATATATAATTCTTTATAAAGCACAAATTACACCCATAAGATTTATAGTCAGTTTAATGAGAGGCGAATCGATGCATATTTATCTTATTGTTTTACGGAAGGGACTGATGATTATAAAATGCAGCAGTTCTAGTTATACTGTATAACCTGTTAACAATACTTACTGCTTGTATTATTATATATAAAAGCTTGAATACATTTGTTGAAATGTTCAATTGCGCATACAGACTTCAATATTCAAGAAATAACAGTACAGACTGTAGTCGAAGAGTTTCCATCGTCAATTGGTCGCAAATGCAGTTAAACTGGCGTCGCGTAGCTTCAACTTCAGTACTGGTCCGGGTACACAGTTATCGTCCTTTGATTTTCGTTGTCCACGAATATAGTCCCTAGTGTGGACAGTGTGTTACTTGTTGATTTTTTTTATACCACTTCCAAATTTATTTCTCCATGTTTTATGACTCAAATAGTAAGTAGGGGGGTGAAATGACACTGTAAAAAAATTTGGGTCATGAATTTTAAAGTAAAGTAGTGATTTGGTCCAGCTGAAAAATGTTAAAAATTAGCACTTCGCAAGCTGTCAAAAGATTTGAAGACCCCCTTAACATGAAATTGTCCATATTTTGAGTTAGAGCCGATGAAGTTTTCTATAATTTTGATATAATTTGTCCCAAAAGTAGTACAACACACTGTAAAAATATTATTGAGAAAGCGCAGGTGGGATTTTTTTAATTTTCATTTATTGTCTAAAAGAAATGCACTACGAAATAACTGTGTACTCGGACCTAAGAGGTGAAATCAGGAAATATAGAATCTGTACTTTGGCAACTTCCCTGAATGATTTGATGGTGTCAATTTATTAAATAGCATAAAACTAAAGGATTTAAACTTTTATTTGATAGAATTTCTGCAAAAATGACCAATTTTGGCATTTTATGGTCAAAATAAGCATTTCATAGCTTTTTCAATTTTGATGCATAAGTGGCATTCTGACTTTCTATCTGACAGGTTTTTATGTGTCAATATTTGTGTTTCTATGCTTCAATCCAGTTGTATTACTCATTTGTGAACTCTGAATCTACAGAAAAGAAGATTATCTCAGACAATATGTGAAAAATGTGTTGTATATATGATCCTCGTCTAACGCCCTGTTTGGATCAAGTTAAATGTGAGGAGCTTGGAACATAAAAGTTGAAGTCCATTATAAAGACCTCACTAAATGTGTATAAAAAGCACTTAACAATGTCTGTTGTACCTGTTTTATGTCACATAATATCTTTCTTTTCTTCTGTAGGATAGCAAGTGGTTCAAATATAAGCCTATTGAGACTAAAATTGCATGCATGTTTTTCACTAAAAAGTGAAAAATCTTTGTATCAGACCATACTGTCTGCAAAAAAAGTTGAATGCAAGAGTCTTTTTGTGCTCAGATTTATTGTATCATGTCACCTGAGTATAGAAATGATAGAACAGACAAAAAATTTTATTTCCTATAGCTTCAATATGCATTTTTAAATGTAAATATGTGATACAGCCTAAATTGACCCTAAATTATTTTCAGTCTTACTTGGCCTAAGACCCTTTTAAACTAATGTGATATGTTATTTGTAAGTTTTCTTTCCATTTAAAGTACATTAAATACATATGTAAGGATTATTTATAACCAAAAAGCTTTACAAATTTAAAATTGCTGGAAAATATTACATCTTTATGTAAGGCCCCCCTTCATTGGAAAACCTCCATTTTTAGCCATAGGCTCATATAAATTTGACTTTTTAATAATTATGATAAGTCTGATAAATCAAATGAGTACTCTATTGCTTTTAATACATAATATATTATATATTAAGGCATTTCAAAAGTATTTTTTTGCAAAATCTTAATTTTTTAAGCCCCAAATGTTGATAGTTGAAAATTTTCAATTTTACCGTCTAAATTTAACACCCAAAGTTGAATATAGAATTAGTCATATTGTCTATAATATATATCCTATTGCCATGAAACTTTGTAAGCAGTTTATTAATTTAATAAGCTTTGGTCATACCAAGTTTCATTAAGATTGGTCAACTTTTTCTACCCTATTAGGTCCGGGTACACAGTTATCGTCCTTTGATTTTCGTTGTCCACGAATATAGTCCCTAGTGTGGACAGTGTGTTACTTGTTGATTTTTTTTATACCACTTCCAAATTTATTTCTCCATGTTTTATGACTCAAATAGTAAGTAGGGGGGTGAAATGACACTGTAAAAAAATTTGGGTCATGAATTTTAAAGTAAAGTAGTGATTTGGTCCAGCTGAAAAATGTTAAAAATTAGCACTTCGCAAGCTGTCAAAAGATTTGAAGACCCCCTTAACATGAAATTGTCCATATTTTGAGTTAGAGCCGATGAAGTTTTCTATAATTTTGATATAATTTGTCCCAAAAGTAGTACAACACACTGTAAAAATATTATTGAGAAAGCGCAGGTGGGATTTTTTTAATTTTCATTTATTGTCTAAAAGAAATGCACTACGAAATAACTGTGTACTCGGACCTAAGAGGTGAAATCAGGAAATATAGAATCTGTACTTTGGCAACTTCCCTGAATGATTTGATGGTGTCAATTTATTAAATAGCATAAAACTAAAGGATTTAAACTTTTATTTGATAGAATTTCTGCAAAAATGACCAATTTTGGCATTTTATGGTCAAAATAAGCATTTCATAGCTTTTTCAATTTTGATGCATAAGTGGCATTCTGACTTTCTATCTGACAGGTTTTTATGTGTCAATATTTGTGTTTCTATGCTTCAATCCAGTTGTATTACTCATTTGTGAACTCTGAATCTACAGAAAAGAAGATTATCTCAGACAATATGTGAAAAATGTGTTGTATATATGATCCTCGTCTAACGCCCTGTTTGGATCAAGTTAAATGTGAGGAGCTTGGAACATAAAAGTTGAAGTCCATTATAAAGACCTCACTAAATGTGTATAAAAAGCACTTAACAATGTCTGTTGTACCTGTTTTATGTCACATAATATCTTTCTTTTCTTTTGTAGGATAGCAAGTGGTTCAAATATAAGCCTATTGAGACTAAAATTGCATGCATGTTTTTCACTAAAAAGTGAAAAATCTTTGTATCAGACCATACTGTCTGCAAAAAAAGTTGAATGCAAGAGTCTTTTTGTGCTCAGATTTATTGTATCATGTCACCTGAGTATAGAAATGATAGAACAGACAAAAAATTTTATTTCCTATAGCTTCAATATGCATTTTTAAATGTAAATATGTGATACAGCCTAAATTGACCCTAAATTATTTTCAGTCTTACTTGGCCTAAGACCCTTTTAAACTAATGTGATATGTTATTTGTAAGTTTTCTTTCCATTTAAAGTACATTAAATACATATGTAAGGATTATTTATAACCAAAAAGCTTTACAAATTTAAAATTGCTGGAAAATATTACATCTTTATGTAAGGCCCCCCTTCATTGGAAAACCTCCATTTTTAGCCATAGGCTCATATAAATTTGACTTTTTAATAATTATGATAAGTCTGATAAATCAAATGAGTACTCTATTGCTTTTAATACATAATATATTATATATTAAGGCATTTCAAAAGTATTTTTTTGCAAAATCTTAATTTTTTAAGCCCCAAATGTTGATAGTTGAAAATTTTCAATTTTACCGTCTAAATTTAACACCCAAAGTTGAATATAGAATTAGTCATATTGTCTATAATATATATCCTATTGCCATGAAACTTTGTAAGCAGTTTATTAATTTAATAAGCTTTGGTCATACTAAGTTTCATTAAGATTGGTCAACTTTTTCTACCCTATTAGGTCCGGGTACACAGTTATCGTCCTTTGATTTTCGTTGTCCACGAATATAGTCCCTAGTGTGGACAGTGTGTTACTTGTTGATTTTTTTTATACCACTTCCAAATTTATTTCTCCATGTTTTATGACTCAAATAGTAAGTAGGGGGGTGAAATGACACTGTAAAAAAATTTGGGTCATGAATTTTAAAGTAAAGTAGTGATTTGGTCCAGCTGAAAAATGTTAAAAATTAGCACTTCGCAAGCTGTCAAAAGATTTGAAGACCCCCTTAACATGAAATTGTCCATATTTTGAGTTAGAGCCGATGAAGTTTTCTATAATTTTGATATAATTTGTCCCAAAAGTAGTACAACACACTGTAAAAATATTATTGAGAAAGCGCAGGTGGGATTTTTTTAATTTTCATTTATTGTCTAAAAGAAATGCACTACGAAATAACCGTGTACTCGGACCTAAGAGGTGAAATCAGGAAATATAGAATCTGTACTTTGGCAACTTCCCTGAATGATTTGATGGTGTCAATTTATTAAATAGCATAAAACTAAAGGATTTAAACTTTTATTTGATAGAATTTCTGCAAAAATGACCAATTTTGGCATTTTATGGTCAAAATAAGCATTTCATAGCTTTTTCAATTTTGATGCATAAGTGGCATTCTGACTTTCTATCTGACAGGTTTTTATGTGTCAATATTTGTGTTTCTATGCTTCAATCCAGTTGTATTACTCATTTGTGAACTCTGAATCTACAGAAAAGAAGATTATCTCAGACAATATGTGAAAAATGTGTTGTATATATGATCCTCGTCTAACGCCCTGTTTGGATCAAGTTAAATGTGAGGAGCTTGGAACATAAAAGTTGAAGTCCATTATAAAGACCTCACTAAATGTGTATAAAAAGCACTTAACAATGTCTGTTGTACCTGTTTTATGTCACATAATATCTTTCTTTTCTTCTGTAGGATAGCAAGTGGTTCAAATATAAGCCTATTGAGACTAAAATTGCATGCATGTTTTTCACTAAAAAGTGAAAAATCTTTGTATCAGACCATACTGTCTGCAAAAAAAGTTGAATGCAAGAGTCTTTTTGTGCTCAGATTTATTGTATCATGTCACCTGAGTATAGAAATGATAGAACAGACAAAAAATTTTATTTCCTATAGCTTCAATATGCATTTTTAAATGTAAATATGTGATACAGCCTAAATTGACCCTAAATTATTTTCAGTCTTACTTGGCCTAAGACCCTTTTAAACTAATGTGATATGTTATTTGTAAGTTTTCTTTCCATTTAAAGTACATTAAATACATATGTAAGGATTATTTATAACCAAAAAGCTTTACAAATTTAAAATTGCTGGAAAATATTACATCTTTATGTAAGGCCCCCCTTCATTGGAAAACCTCCATTTTTAGCCATAGGCTCATATAAATTTGACTTTTTAATAATTATGATAAGTCTGATAAATCAAATGAGTACTCTATTGCTTTTAATACATAATATATTATATATTAAGGCATTTCAAAAGTATTTTTTTGCAAAATCTTAATTTTTTAAGCCCCAAATGTTGATAGTTGAAAATTTTCAATTTTACCGTCTAAATTTAACACCCAAAGTTGAATATAGAATTAGTCATATTGTCTATAATATATATCCTATTGCCATGAAACTTTGTAAGCAGTTTATTAATTTAATAAGCTTTGGTCATACCAAGTTTCATTAAGATTGGTCAACTTTTTCTACCCTATTAGGTCCGGGTACACAGTTATCGTCCTTTGATTTTCGTTGTCCACGAATATAGTCCCTAGTGTGGACAGTGTGTTACTTGTTGGTTTTTTTTATACCACTTCCAAATTTATTTCTCCATGTTTTATGACTCAAATAGTAAGTAGGGGGGTGAAATGACACTGTAAAAAAATTTGGGTCATGAATTTTAAAGTAAAGTAGTGATTTGGTCCAGCTGAAAAATGTTAAAAATTAGCACTTCGCAAGCTGTCAAAAGATTTGAAGACCCCCTTAACATGAAATTGTCCATATTTTGAGTTAGAGCCGATGAAGTTTTCTATAATTTTGATATAATTTGTCCCAAAAGTAGTACAACACACTGTAAAAATATTATTGAGAAAGCGCAGGTGGGATTTTTTTAATTTTCATTTATTGTCTAAAAGAAATGCACTACGAAATAACTGTGTACTCGGACCTAAGAGGTGAAATCAGGAAATATAGAATCTGTACTTTGGCAACTTCCCTGAATGATTTGATGGTGTCAATTTATTAAATAGCATAAAACTAAAGGATTTAAACTTTTATTTGATAGAATTTCTGCAAAAATGACCAATTTTGGCATTTTATGGTCAAAATAAGCATTTCATAGCTTTTTCAATTTTGATGCATAAGTGGCATTCTGACTTTCTATCTGACAGGTTTTTATGTGTCAATATTTGTGTTTCTATGCTTCAATCCAGTTGTATTACTCATTTGTGAACTCTGAATCTACAGAAAAGAAGATTATCTCAGACAATATGTGAAAAATGTGTTGTATATATGATCCTCGTCTAACGCCCTGTTTGGATCAAGTTAAATGTGAGGAGCTTGGAACATAAAAGTTGAAGTCCATTATAAAGACCTCACTAAATGTGTATAAAAAGCACTTAACAATGTCTGTTGTACCTGTTTTATGTCACATAATATCTTTCTTTTCTTCTGTAGGATAGCAAGTGGTTCAAATATAAGCCTATTGAGACTAAAATTGCATGCATGTTTTTCACTAAAAAGTGAAAAATCTTTGTATCAGACCATACTGTCTGCAAAAAAAGTTGAATGCAAGAGTCTTTTTGTGCTCAGATTTATTGTATCATGTCACCTGAGTATAGAAATGATAGAACAGACAAAAAATTTTATTTCCTATAGCTTCAATATGCATTTTTAAATGTAAATATGTGATACAGCCTAAATTGACCCTAAATTATTTTCAGTCTTACTTGGCCTAAGACCCTTTTAAACTAATGTGATATGTTATTTGTAAGTTTTCTTTCCATTTAAAGTACATTAAATACATATGTAAGGATTATTTATAACCAAAAAGCTTTACAAATTTAAAATTGCTGGAAAATATTACATCTTTATGTAAGGCCCCCCTTCATTGGAAAACCTCCATTTTTAGCCATAGGCTCATATAAATTTGACTTTTTAATAATTATGATAAGTCTGATAAATCAAATGAGTACTCTATTGCTTTTAATACATAATATATTATATATTAAGGCATTTCAAAAGTATTTTTTTGCAAAATCTTAATTTTTTAAGCCCCAAATGTTGATAGTTGAAAATTTTCAATTTTACCGTCTAAATTTAACACCCAAAGTTGAATATAGAATTAGTCATATTGTCTATAATATATATCCTATTGCCATGAAACTTTGTAAGCAGTTTATTAATTTAATAAGCTTTGGTCATACCAAGTTTCATTAAGATTGGTCAACTTTTTCTACCCTATTAGGTCCGGGTACACAGTTATCGTCCTTTGATTTTCGTTGTCCACGAATATAGTCCCTAGTGTGGACAGTGTGTTACTTGTTGATTTTTTTTATACCACTTCCAAATTTATTTCTCCATGTTTTATGACTCAAATAGTAAGTAGGGGGGTGAAATGACACTGTAAAAAAATTTGGGTCATGAATTTTAAAGTAAAGTAGTGATTTGGTCCAGCTGAAAAATGTTAAAAATTAGCACTTCGCAAGCTGTCAAAAGATTTGAAGACCCCCTTAACATGAAATTGTCCATATTTTGAGTTAGAGCCGATGAAGTTTTCTATAATTTTGATATAATTTGTCCCAAAAGTAGTACAACACACTGTAAAAATATTATTGAGAAAGCGCAGGTGGGATTTTTTTAATTTTCATTTATTGTCTAAAAGAAATGCACTACGAAATAACTGTGTACTCGGACCTAAGAGGTGAAATCAGGAAATATAGAATCTGTACTTTGGCAACTTCCCTGAATGATTTGATGGTGTCAATTTATTAAATAGCATAAAACTAAAGGATTTAAACTTTTATTTGATAGAATTTCTGCAAAAATGACCAATTTTGGCATTTTATGGTCAAAATAAGCATTTCATAGCTTTTTCAATTTTGATGCATAAGTGGCATTCTGACTTTCTATCTGACAGGTTTTTATGTGTCAATATTTGTGTTTCTATGCTTCAATCCAGTTGTATTACTCATTTGTGAACTCTGAATCTACAGAAAAGAAGATTATCTCAGACAATATGTGAAAAATGTGTTGTATATATGATCCTCGTCTAACGCCCTGTTTGGATCAAGTTAAATGTGAGGAGCTTGGAACATAAAAGTTGAAGTCCATTATAAAGACCTCACTAAATGTGTATAAAAAGCACTTAACAATGTCTGTTGTACCTGTTTTATGTCACATAATATCTTTCTTTTCTTCTGTAGGATAGCAAGTGGTTCAAATATAAGCCTATTGAGACTAAAATTGCATGCATGTTTTTCACTAAAAAGTGAAAAATCTTTGTATCAGACCATACTGTCTGCAAAAAAAGTTGAATGCAAGAGTCTTTTTGTGCTCAGATTTATTGTATCATGTCACCTGAGTATAGAAATGATAGAACAGACAAAAAATTTTATTTCCTATAGCTTCAATATGCATTTTTAAATGTAAATATGTGATACAGCCTAAATTGACCCTAAATTATTTTCAGTCTTACTTGGCCTAAGACCCTTTTAAACTAATGTGATATGTTATTTGTAAGTTTTCTTTCCATTTAAAGTACATTAAATACATATGTAAGGATTATTTATAACCAAAAAGCTTTACAAATTTAAAATTGCTGGAAAATATTACATCTTTATGTAAGGCCCCCCTTCATTGGAAAACCTCCATTTTTAGCCATAGGCTCATATAAATTTGACTTTTTAATAATTATGATAAGTCTGATAAATCAAATGAGTACTCTATTGCTTTTAATACATAATATATTATATATTAAGGCATTTCAAAAGTATTTTTTTGCAAAATCTTAATTTTTTAAGCCCCAAATGTTGATAGTTGAAAATTTTCAATTTTACCGTCTAAATTTAACACCCAAAGTTGAATATAGAATTAGTCATATTGTCTATAATATATATCCTATTGCCATGAAACTTTGTAAGCAGTTTATTAATTTAATAAGCTTTGGTCATACCAAGTTTCATTAAGATTGGTCAACTTTTTCTACCCTATTAGGTCCGGGTACACAGTTATCGTCCTTTGATTTTCGTTGTCCACGAATATAGTCCCTAGTGTGGACAGTGTGTTACTTGTTGATTTTTTTTATACCACTTCCAAATTTATTTCTCCATGTTTTATGACTCAAATAGTAAGTAGGGGGGTGAAATGACACTGTAAAAAAATTTGGGTCATGAATTTTAAAGTAAAGTAGTGATTTGGTCCAGCTGAAAAATGTTAAAAATTAGCACTTCGCAAGCTGTCAAAAGATTTGAAGACCCCCTTAACATGAAATTGTCCATATTTTGAGTTAGAGCCGATGAAGTTTTCTATAATTTTGATATAATTTGTCCCAAAAGTAGTACAACACACTGTAAAAATATTATTGAGAAAGCGCAGGTGGGATTTTTTTAATTTTCATTTATTGTCTAAAAGAAATGCACTACGAAATAACTGTGTACTCGGACCTAAGAGGTGAAATCAGGAAATATAGAATCTGTACTTTGGCAACTTCCCTGAATGATTTGATGGTGTCAATTTATTAAATAGCATAAAACTAAAGGATTTAAACTTTTATTTGATAGAATTTCTGCAAAAATGACCAATTTTGGCATTTTATGGTCAAAATAAGCATTTCATAGCTTTTTCAATTTTGATGCATAAGTGGCATTCTGACTTTCTATCTGACAGGTTTTTATGTGTCAATATTTGTGTTTCTATGCTTCAATCCAGTTGTATTACTCATTTGTGAACTCTGAATCTACAGAAAAGAAGATTATCTCAGACAATATGTGAAAAATGTGTTGTATATATGATCCTCGTCTAACGCCCTGTTTGGATCAAGTTAAATGTGAGGAGCTTGGAACATAAAAGTTGAAGTCCATTATAAAGACCTCACTAAATGTGTATAAAAAGCACTTAACAATGTCTGTTGTACCTGTTTTATGTCACATAATATCTTTCTTTTCTTCTGTAGGATAGCAAGTGGTTCAAATATAAGCCTATTGAGACTAAAATTGCATGCATGTTTTTCACTAAAAAGTGAAAAATCTTTGTATCAGACCATACTGTCTGCAAAAAAAGTTGAATGCAAGAGTCTTTTTGTGCTCAGATTTATTGTATCATGTCACCTGAGTATAGAAATGATAGAACAGACAAAAAATTTTATTTCCTATAGCTTCAATATGCATTTTTAAATGTAAATATGTGATACAGCCTAAATTGACCCTAAATTATTTTCAGTCTTACTTGGCCTAAGACCCTTTTAAACTAATGTGATATGTTATTTGTAAGTTTTCTTTCCATTTAAAGTACATTAAATACATATGTAAGGATTATTTATAACCAAAAAGCTTTACAAATTTAAAATTGCTGGAAAATATTACATCTTTATGTAAGGCCCCCCTTCATTGGAAAACCTCCATTTTTAGCCATAGGCTCATATAAATTTGACTTTTTAATAATTATGATAAGTCTGATAAATCAAATGAGTACTCTATTGCTTTTAATACATAATATATTATATATTAAGGCATTTCAAAAGTATTTTTTTGCAAAATCTTAATTTTTTAAGCCCCAAATGTTGATAGTTGAAAATTTTCAATTTTACCGTCTAAATTTAACACCCAAAGTTGAATATAGAATTAGTCATATTGTCTATAATATATATCCTATTGCCATGAAACTTTGTAAGCAGTTTATTAATTTAATAAGATTTGGTCATACCAAGTTTCATTAAGATTGGTCAACTTTTTCTACCCTATTAGGTCCGGGTACACAGTTATCGTCCTTTGATTTTCGTTGTCCACGAATATAGTCCCTAGTGTGGACAGTGTGTTACTTGTTGATTTTTTTTATACCACTTCCAAATTTATTTCTCCATGTTTTATGACTCAAATAGTAAGTAGGGGGGTGAAATGACACTGTAAAAAAATTTGGGTCATGAATTTTAAAGTAAAGTAGTGATTTGGTCCAGCTGAAAAATGTTAAAAATTAGCACTTCGCAAGCTGTCAAAAGATTTGAAGACCCCCTTAACATGAAATTGTCCATATTTTGAGTTAGAGCCGATGAAGTTTTCTATAATTTTGATATAATTTGTCCCAAAAGTAGTACAACACACTGTAAAAATATTATTGAGAAAGCGCAGGTGGGATTTTTTTAATTTTCATTTATTGTCTAAAAGAAATGCACTACGAAATAACTGTGTACTCGGACCTAAGAGGTGAAATCAGGAAATATAGAATCTGTACTTTGGCAACTTCCCTGAATGATTTGATGGTGTCAATTTATTAAATAGCATAAAACTAAAGGATTTAAACTTTTATTTGATAGAATTTCTGCAAAAATGACCAATTTTGGCATTTTATGGTCAAAATAAGCATTTCATAGCTTTTTCAATTTTGATGCATAAGTGGCATTCTGACTTTCTATCTGACAGGTTTTTATGTGTCAATATTTGTGTTTCTATGCTTCAATCCAGTTGTATTACTCATTTGTGAACTCTGAATCTACAGAAAAGAAGATTATCTCAGACAATATGTGAAAAATGTGTTGTATATATGATCCTCGTCTAACGCCCTGTTTGGATCAAGTTAAATGTGAGGAGCTTGGAACATAAAAGTTGAAGTCCATTATAAAGACCTCACTAAATGTGTATAAAAAGCACTTAACAATGTCTGTTGTACCTGTTTTATGTCACATAATATCTTTCTTTTCTTCTGTAGGATAGCAAGTGGTTCAAATATAAGCCTATTGAGACTAAAATTGCATGCATGTTTTTCACTAAAAAGTGAAAAATCTTTGTATCAGACCATACTGTCTGCAAAAAAAGTTGAATGCAAGAGTCTTTTTGTGCTCAGATTTATTGTATCATGTCACCTGAGTATAGAAATGATAGAACAGACAAAAAATTTTATTTCCTATAGCTTCAATATGCATTTTTAAATGTAAATATGTGATACAGCCTAAATTGACCCTAAATTATTTTCAGTCTTACTTGGCCTAAGACCCTTTTAAACTAATGTGATATGTTATTTGTAAGTTTTCTTTCCATTTAAAGTACATTAAATACATATGTAAGGATTATTTATAACCAAAAAGCTTTACAAATTTAAAATTGCTGGAAAATATTACATCTTTATGTAAGGCCCCCCTTCATTGGAAAACCTCCATTTTTAGCCATAGGCTCATATAAATTTGACTTTTTAATAATTATGATAAGTCTGATAAATCAAATGAGTACTCTATTGCTTTTAATACATAATATATTATATATTAAGGCATTTCAAAAGTATTTTTTTGCAAAATCTTAATTTTTTAAGCCCCAAATGTTGATAGTTGAAAATTTTCAATTTTACCGTCTAAATTTAACACCCAAAGTTGAATATAGAATTAGTCATATTGTCTATAATATATATCCTATTGCCATGAAACTTTGTAAGCAGTTTATTAATTTAATAAGCTTTGGTCATACCAAGTTTCATTAAGATTGGTCAACTTTTTCTACCCTATTAGGTCCGGGTACACAGTTATCGTCCTTTGATTTTCGTTGTCCACGAATATAGTCCCTAGTGTGGACAGTGTGTTACTTGTTGATTTTTTTTATACCACTTCCAAATTTATTTCTCCATGTTTTATGACTCAAATAGTAAGTAGGGGGGTGAAATGACACTGTAAAAAAATTTGGGTCATGAATTTTAAAGTAAAGTAGTGATTTGGTCCAGCTGAAAAATGTTAAAAATTAGCACTTCGCAAGCTGTCAAAAGATTTGAAGACCCCCTTAACATGAAATTGTCCATATTTTGAGTTAGAGCCGATGAAGTTTTCTATAATTTTGATATAATTTGTCCCAAAAGTAGTACAACACACTGTAAAAATATTATTGAGAAAGCGCAGGTGGGATTTTTTTAATTTTCATTTATTGTCTAAAAGAAATGCACTACGAAATAACTGTGTACTCGGACCTAAGAGGTGAAATCAGGAAATATAGAATCTGTACTTTGGCAACTTCCCTGAATGATTTGATGGTGTCAATTTATTAAATAGCATAAAACTAAAGGATTTAAACTTTTATTTGATAGAATTTCTGCAAAAATGACCAATTTTGGCATTTTATGGTCAAAATAAGCATTTCATAGCTTTTTCAATTTTGATGCATAAGTGGCATTCTGACTTTCTATCTGACAGGTTTTTATGTGTCAATATTTGTGTTTCTATGCTTCAATCCAGTTGTATTACTCATTTGTGAACTCTGAATCTACAGAAAAGAAGATTATCTCAGACAATATGTGAAAAATGTGTTGTATATATGATCCTCGTCTAACGCCCTGTTTGGATCAAGTTAAATGTGAGGAGCTTGGAACATAAAAGTTGAAGTCCATTATAAAGACCTCACTAAATGTGTATAAAAAGCACTTAACAATGTCTGTTGTACCTGTTTTATGTCACATAATATCTTTCTTTTCTTCTGTAGGATAGCAAGTGGTTCAAATATAAGCCTATTGAGACTAAAATTGCATGCATGTTTTTCACTAAAAAGTGAAAAATCTTTGTATCAGACCATACTGTCTGCAAAAAAAGTTGAATGCAAGAGTCTTTTTGTGCTCAGATTTATTGTATCATGTCACCTGAGTATAGAAATGATAGAACAGACAAAAAATTTTATTTCCTATAGCTTCAATATGCATTTTTAAATGTAAATATGTGATACAGCCTAAATTGACCCTAAATTATTTTCAGTCTTACTTGGCCTAAGACCCTTTTAAACTAATGTGATATGTTATTTGTAAGTTTTCTTTCCATTTAAAGTACATTAAATACATATGTAAGGATTATTTATAACCAAAAAGCTTTACAAATTTAAAATTGCTGGAAAATATTACATCTTTATGTAAGGCCCCCCTTCATTGGAAAACCTCCATTTTTAGCCATAGGCTCATATAAATTTGACTTTTTAATAATTATGATAAGTCTGATAAATCAAATGAGTACTCTATTGCTTTTAATACATAATATATTATATATTAAGGCATTTCAAAAGTATTTTTTTGCAAAATCTTAATTTTTTAAGCCCCAAATGTTGATAGTTGAAAATTTTCAATTTTACCGTCTAAATTTAACACCCAAAGTTGAATATAGAATTAGTCATATTGTCTATAATATATATCCTATTGCCATGAAACTTTGTAAGCAGTTTATTAATTTAATAAGCTTTGGTCATACCAAGTTTCATTAAGATTGGTCAACTTTTTCTACCCTATTAGGTCCGGGTACACAGTTATCGTCCTTTGATTTTCGTTGTCCACGAATATAGTCCCTAGTGTGGACAGTGTGTTACTTGTTGATTTTTTTTATACCACTTCCAAATTTATTTCTCCATGTTTTATGACTCAAATAGTAAGTAGGGGGGTGAAATGACACTGTAAAAAAATTTGGGTCATGAATTTTAAAGTAAAGTAGTGATTTGGTCCAGCTGAAAAATGTTAAAAATTAGCACTTCGCAAGCTGTCAAAAGATTTGAAGACCCCCTTAACATGAAATTGTCCATATTTTGAGTTAGAGCCGATGAAGTTTTCTATAATTTTGATATAATTTGTCCCAAAAGTAGTACAACACACTGTAAAAATATTATTGAGAAAGCGCAGGTGGGATTTTTTTAATTTTCATTTATTGTCTAAAAGAAATGCACTACGAAATAACCGTGTACTCGGACCTAAGAGGTGAAATCAGGAAATATAGAATCTGTACTTTGGCAACTTCCCTGAATGATTTGATGGTGTCAATTTATTAAATAGCATAAAACTAAAGGATTTAAACTTTTATTTGATAGAATTTCTGCAAAAATGACCAATTTTGGCATTTTATGGTCAAAATAAGCATTTCATAGCTTTTTCAATTTTGATGCATAAGTGGCATTCTGACTTTCTATCTGACAGGTTTTTATGTGTCAATATTTGTGTTTCTATGCTTCAATCCAGTTGTATTACTCATTTGTGAACTCTGAATCTACAGAAAAGAAGATTATCTCAGACAATATGTGAAAAATGTGTTGTATATATGATCCTCGTCTAACGCCCTGTTTGGATCAAGTTAAATGTGAGGAGCTTGGAACATAAAAGTTGAAGTCCATTATAAAGACCTCACTAAATGTGTATAAAAAGCACTTAACAATGTCTGTTGTACCTGTTTTATGTCACATAATATCTTTCTTTTCTTCTGTAGGATAGCAAGTGGTTCAAATATAAGCCTATTGAGACTAAAATTGCATGCATGTTTTTCACTAAAAAGTGAAAAATCTTTGTATCAGACCATACTGTCTGCAAAAAAAGTTGAATGCAAGAGTATTTTTGTGCTCAGATTTATTGTATCATGTCACCTGAGTATAGAAATGATAGAACAGACAAAAAATTTTATTTCCTATAGCTTCAATATGCATTTTTAAATGTAAATATGTGATACAGCCTAAATTGACCCTAAATTATTTTCAGTCTTACTTGGCCTAAGACCCTTTTAAACTAATGTGATATGTTATTTGTAAGTTTTCTTTCCATTTAAAGTACATTAAATACATATGTAAGGATTATTTATAACCAAAAAGCTTTACAAATTTAAAATTGCTGGAAAATATTACATCTTTATGTAAGGCCCCCCTTCATTGGAAAACCTCCATTTTTAGCCATAGGCTCATATAAATTTGACTTTTTAATAATTATGATAAGTCTGATAAATCAAATGAGTACTCTATTGCTTTTAATACATAATATATTATATATTAAGGCATTTCAAAAGTATTTTTTTGCAAAATCTTAATTTTTTAAGCCCCAAATGTTGATAGTTGAAAATTTTCAATTTTACCGTCTAAATTTAACACCCAAAGTTGAATATAGAATTAGTCATATTGTCTATAATATATATCCTATTGCCATGAAACTTTGTAAGCAGTTTATTAATTTAATAAGCTTTGGTCATACCAAGTTTCATTAAGATTGGTCAACTTTTTCTACCCTATTAGGTCCGGGTACACAGTTATCGTCCTTTGATTTTCGTTGTCCACGAATATAGTCCCTAGTGTGGACAGTGTGTTACTTGTTGGTTTTTTTTATACCACTTCCAAATTTATTTCTCCATGTTTTATGACTCAAATAGTAAGTAGGGGGGTGAAATGACACTGTAAAAAAATTTGGGTCATGAATTTTAAAGTAAAGTAGTGATTTGGTCCAGCTGAAAAATGTTAAAAATTAGCACTTCGCAAGCTGTCAAAAGATTTGAAGACCCCCTTAACATGAAATTGTCCATATTTTGAGTTAGAGCCGATGAAGTTTTCTATAATTTTGATATAATTTGTCCCAAAAGTAGTACAACACACTGTAAAAATATTATTGAGAAAGCGCAGGTGGGATTTTTTTAATTTTCATTTATTGTCTAAAAGAAATGCACTACGAAATAACTGTGTACTCGGACCTAAGAGGTGAAATCAGGAAATATAGAATCTGTACTTTGGCAACTTCCCTGAATGATTTGATGGTGTCAATTTATTAAATAGCATAAAACTAAAGGATTTAAACTTTTATTTGATAGAATTTCTGCAAAAATGACCAATTTTGGCATTTTATGGTCAAAATAAGCATTTCATAGCTTTTTCAATTTTGATGCATAAGTGGCATTCTGACTTTCTATCTGACAGGTTTTTATGTGTCAATATTTGTGTTTCTATGCTTCAATCCAGTTGTATTACTCATTTGTGAACTCTGAATCTACAGAAAAGAAGATTATCTCAGACAATATGTGAAAAATGTGTTGTATATATGATCCTCGTCTAACGCCCTGTTTGGATCAAGTTAAATGTGAGGAGCTTGGAACATAAAAGTTGAAGTCCATTATAAAGACCTCACTAAATGTGTATAAAAAGCACTTAACAATGTCTGTTGTACCTGTTTTATGTCACATAATATCTTTCTTTTCTTCTGTAGGATAGCAAGTGGTTCAAATATAAGCCTATTGAGACTAAAATTGCATGCATGTTTTTCACTAAAAAGTGAAAAATCTTTGTATCAGACCATACTGTCTGCAAAAAAAGTTGAATGCAAGAGTCTTTTTGTGCTCAGATTTATTGTATCATGTCACCTGAGTATAGAAATGATAGAACAGACAAAAAATTTTATTTCCTATAGCTTCAATATGCATTTTTAAATGTAAATATGTGATACAGCCTAAATTGACCCTAAATTATTTTCAGTCTTACTTGGCCTAAGACCCTTTTAAACTAATGTGATATGTTATTTGTAAGTTTTCTTTCCATTTAAAGTACATTAAATACATATGTAAGGATTATTTATAACCAAAAAGCTTTACAAATTTAAAATTGCTGGAAAATATTACATCTTTATGTAAGGCCCCCCTTCATTGGAAAACCTCCATTTTTAGCCATAGGCTCATATAAATTTGACTTTTTAATAATTATGATAAGTCTGATAAATCAAATGAGTACTCTATTGCTTTTAATACATAATATATTATATATTAAGGCATTTCAAAAGTATTTTTTTGCAAAATCTTAATTTTTTAAGCCCCAAATGTTGATAGTTGAAAATTTTCAATTTTACCGTCTAAATTTAACACCCAAAGTTGAATATAGAATTAGTCATATTGTCTATAATATATATCCTATTGCCATGAAACTTTGTAAGCAGTTTATTAATTTAATAAGCTTTGGTCATACCAAGTTTCATTAAGATTGGTCAACTTTTTCTACCCTATTAGGTCCGGGTACACAGTTATCGTCCTTTGATTTTCGTTGTCCACGAATATAGTCCCTAGTGTGGACAGTGTGTTACTTGTTGGTTTTTTTTATACCACTTCCAAATTTATTTCTCCATGTTTTATGACTCAAATAGTAAGTAGGGGGGTGAAATGACACTGTAAAAAAATTTGGGTCATGAATTTTAAAGTAAAGTAGTGATTTGGTCCAGCTGAAAAATGTTAAAAATTAGCACTTCGCAAGCTGTCAAAAGATTTGAAGACCCCCTTAACATGAAATTGTCCATATTTTGAGTTAGAGCCGATGAAGTTTTCTATAATTTTGATATAATTTGTCCCAAAAGTAGTACAACACACTGTAAAAATATTATTGAGAAAGCGCAGGTGGGATTTTTTTAATTTTCATTTATTGTCTAAAAGAAATGCACTACGAAATAACTGTGTACTCGGACCTAAGAGGTGAAATCAGGAAATATAGAATCTGTACTTTGGCAACTTCCCTGAATGATTTGATGGTGTCAATTTATTAAATAGCATAAAACTAAAGGATTTAAACTTTTATTTGATAGAATTTCTGCAAAAATGACCAATTTTGGCATTTTATGGTCAAAATAAGCATTTCATAGCTTTTTCAATTTTGATGCATAAGTGGCATTCTGACTTTCTATCTGACAGGTTTTTATGTGTCAATATTTGTGTTTCTATGCTTCAATCCAGTTGTATTACTCATTTGTGAACTCTGAATCTACAGAAAAGAAGATTATCTCAGACAATATGTGAAAAATGTGTTGTATATATGATCCTCGTCTAACGCCCTGTTTGGATCAAGTTAAATGTGAGGAGCTTGGAACATAAAAGTTGAAGTCCATTATAAAGACCTCACTAAATGTGTATAAAAAGCACTTAACAATGTCTGTTGTACCTGTTTTATGTCACATAATATCTTTCTTTTCTTCTGTAGGATAGCAAGTGGTTCAAATATAAGCCTATTGAGACTAAAATTGCATGCATGTTTTTCACTAAAAAGTGAAAAATCTTTGTATCAGACCATACTGTCTGCAAAAAAAGTTGAATGCAAGAGTCTTTTTGTGCTCAGATTTATTGTATCATGTCACCTGAGTATAGAAATGATAGAACAGACAAAAAATTTTATTTCCTATAGCTTCAATATGCATTTTTAAATGTAAATATGTGATACAGCCTAAATTGACCCTAAATTATTTTCAGTCTTACTTGGCCTAAGACCCTTTTAAACTAATGTGATATGTTATTTGTAAGTTTTCTTTCCATTTAAAGTACATTAAATACATATGTAAGGATTATTTATAACCAAAAAGCTTTACAAATTTAAAATTGCTGGAAAATATTACATCTTTATGTAAGGCCCCCCTTCATTGGAAAACCTCCATTTTTAGCCATAGGCTCATATAAATTTGACTTTTTAATAATTATGATAAGTCTGATAAATCAAATGAGTACTCTATTGCTTTTAATACATAATATATTATATATTAAGGCATTTCAAAAGTATTTTTTTGCAAAATCTTAATTTTTTAAGCCCCAAATGTTGATAGTTGAAAATTTTCAATTTTACCGTCTAAATTTAACACCCAAAGTTGAATATAGAATTAGTCATATTGTCTATAATATATATCCTATTGCCATGAAACTTTGTAAGCAGTTTATTAATTTAATAAGCTTTGGTCATACCAAGTTTCATTAAGATTGGTCAACTTTTTCTACCCTATTAGGTCCGGGTACACAGTTATCGTCCTTTGATTTTCGTTGTCCACGAATATAGTCCCTAGTGTGGACAGTGTGTTACTTGTTGATTTTTTTTATACCACTTCCAAATTTATTTCTCCATGTTTTATGACTCAAATAGTAAGTAGGGGGGTGAAATGACACTGTAAAAAAATTTGGGTCATGAATTTTAAAGTAAAGTAGTGATTTGGTCCAGCTGAAAAATGTTAAAAATTAGCACTTCGCAAGCTGTCAAAAGATTTGAAGACCCCCTTAACATGAAATTGTCCATATTTTGAGTTAGAGCCGATGAAGTTTTCTATAATTTTGATATAATTTGTCCCAAAAGTAGTACAACACACTGTAAAAATATTATTGAGAAAGCGCAGGTGGGATTTTTTTAATTTTCATTTATTGTCTAAAAGAAATGCACTACGAAATAACTGTGTACTCGGACCTAAGAGGTGAAATCAGGAAATATAGAATCTGTACTTTGGCAACTTCCCTGAATGATTTGATGGTGTCAATTTATTAAATAGCATAAAACTAAAGGATTTAAACTTTTATTTGATAGAATTTCTGCAAAAATGACCAATTTTGGCATTTTATGGTCAAAATAAGCATTTCATAGCTTTTTCAATTTTGATGCATAAGTGGCATTCTGACTTTCTATCTGACAGGTTTTTATGTGTCAATATTTGTGTTTCTATGCTTCAATCCAGTTGTATTACTCATTTGTGAACTCTGAATCTACAGAAAAGAAGATTATCTCAGACAATATGTGAAAAATGTGTTGTATATATGATCCTCGTCTAACGCCCTGTTTGGATCAAGTTAAATGTGAGGAGCTTGGAACATAAAAGTTGAAGTCCATTATAAAGACCTCACTAAATGTGTATAAAAAGCACTTAACAATGTCTGTTGTACCTGTTTTATGTCACATAATATCTTTCTTTTCTTCTGTAGGATAGCAAGTGGTTCAAATATAAGCCTATTGAGACTAAAATTGCATGCATGTTTTTCACTAAAAAGTGAAAAATCTTTGTATCAGACCATACTGTCTGCAAAAAAAGTTGAATGCAAGAGTCTTTTTGTGCTCAGATTTATTGTATCATGTCACCTGAGTATAGAAATGATAGAACAGACAAAAAATTTTATTTCCTATAGCTTCAATATGCATTTTTAAATGTAAATATGTGATACAGCCTAAATTGACCCTAAATTATTTTCAGTCTTACTTGGCCTAAGACCCTTTTAAACTAATGTGATATGTTATTTGTAAGTTTTCTTTCCATTTAAAGTACATTAAATACATATGTAAGGATTATTTATAACCAAAAAGCTTTACAAATTTAAAATTGCTGGAAAATATTACATCTTTATGTAAGGCCCCCCTTCATTGGAAAACCTCCATTTTTAGCCATAGGCTCATATAAATTTGACTTTTTAATAATTATGATAAGTCTGATAAATCAAATGAGTACTCTATTGCTTTTAATACATAATATATTATATATTAAGGCATTTCAAAAGTATTTTTTTGCAAAATCTTAATTTTTTAAGCCCCAAATGTTGATAGTTGAAAATTTTCAATTTTACCGTCTAAATTTAACACCCAAAGTTGAATATAGAATTAGTCATATTGTCTATAATATATATCCTATTGCCATGAAACTTTGTAAGCAGTTTATTAATTTAATAAGCTTTGGTCATACCAAGTTTCATTAAGATTGGTCAACTTTTTCTACCCTATTAGGTCCGGGTACACAGTTATCGTCCTTTGATTTTCGTTGTCCACGAATATAGTCCCTAGTGTGGACAGTGTGTTACTTGTTGATTTTTTTTATACCACTTCCAAATTTATTTCTCCATGTTTTATGACTCAAATAGTAAGTAGGGGGGTGAAATGACACTGTAAAAAAATTTGGGTCATGAATTTTAAAGTAAAGTAGTGATTTGGTCCAGCTGAAAAATGTTAAAAATTAGCACTTCGCAAGCTGTCAAAAGATTTGAAGACCCCCTTAACATGAAATTGTCCATATTTTGAGTTAGAGCCGATGAAGTTTTCTATAATTTTGATATAATTTGTCCCAAAAGTAGTACAACACACTGTAAAAATATTATTGAGAAAGCGCAGGTGGGATTTTTTTAATTTTCATTTATTGTCTAAAAGAAATGCACTACGAAATAACCGTGTACTCGGACCTAAGAGGTGAAATCAGGAAATATAGAATCTGTACTTTGGCAACTTCCCTGAATGATTTGATGGTGTCAATTTATTAAATAGCATAAAACTAAAGGATTTAAACTTTTATTTGATAGAATTTCTGCAAAAATGACCAATTTTGGCATTTTATGGTCAAAATAAGCATTTCATAGCTTTTTCAATTTTGATGCATAAGTGGCATTCTGACTTTCTATCTGACAGGTTTTTATGTGTCAATATTTGTGTTTCTATGCTTCAATCCAGTTGTATTACTCATTTGTGAACTCTGAATCTACAGAAAAGAAGATTATCTCAGACAATATGTGAAAAATGTGTTGTATATATGATCCTCGTCTAACGCCCTGTTTGGATCAAGTTAAATGTGAGGAGCTTGGAACATAAAAGTTGAAGTCCATTATAAAGACCTCACTAAATGTGTATAAAAAGCACTTAACAATGTCTGTTGTACCTGTTTTATGTCACATAATATCTTTCTTTTCTTCTGTAGGATAGCAAGTGGTTCAAATATAAGCCTATTGAGACTAAAATTGCATGCATGTTTTTCACTAAAAAGTGAAAAATCTTTGTATCAGACCATACTGTCTGCAAAAAAAGTTGAATGCAAGAGTCTTTTTGTGCTCAGATTTATTGTATCATGTCACCTGAGTATAGAAATGATAGAACAGACAAAAAATTTTATTTCCTATAGCTTCAATATGCATTTTTAAATGTAAATATGTGATACAGCCTAAATTGACCCTAAATTATTTTCAGTCTTACTTGGCCTAAGACCCTTTTAAACTAATGTGATATGTTATTTGTAAGTTTTCTTTCCATTTAAAGTACATTAAATACATATGTAAGGATTATTTATAACCAAAAAGCTTTACAAATTTAAAATTGCTGGAAAATATTACATCTTTATGTAAGGCCCCCCTTCATTGGAAAACCTCCATTTTTAGCCATAGGCTCATATAAATTTGACTTTTTAATAATTATGATAAGTCTGATAAATCAAATGAGTACTCTATTGCTTTTAATACATAATATATTATATATTAAGGCATTTCAAAAGTATTTTTTTGCAAAATCTTAATTTTTTAAGCCCCAAATGTTGATAGTTGAAAATTTTCAATTTTACCGTCTAAATTTAACACCCAAAGTTGAATATAGAATTAGTCATATTGTCTATAATATATATCCTATTGCCATGAAACTTTGTAAGCAGTTTATTAATTTAATAAGCTTTGGTCATACCAAGTTTCATTAAGATTGGTCAACTTTTTCTACCCTATTAGGTCCGGGTACACAGTTATCGTCCTTTGATTTTCGTTGTCCACGAATATAGTCCCTAGTGTGGACAGTGTGTTACTTGTTGGTTTTTTTTATACCACTTCCAAATTTATTTCTCCATGTTTTATGACTCAAATAGTAAGTAGGGGGGTGAAATGACACTGTAAAAAAATTTGGGTCATGAATTTTAAAGTAAAGTAGTGATTTGGTCCAGCTGAAAAATGTTAAAAATTAGCACTTCGCAAGCTGTCAAAAGATTTGAAGACCCCCTTAACATGAAATTGTCCATATTTTGAGTTAGAGCCGATGAAGTTTTCTATAATTTTGATATAATTTGTCCCAAAAGTAGTACAACACACTGTAAAAATATTATTGAGAAAGCGCAGGTGGGATTTTTTTAATTTTCATTTATTGTCTAAAAGAAATGCACTACGAAATAACTGTGTACTCGGACCTAAGAGGTGAAATCAGGAAATATAGAATCTGTACTTTGGCAACTTCCCTGAATGATTTGATGGTGTCAATTTATTAAATAGCATAAAACTAAAGGATTTAAACTTTTATTTGATAGAATTTCTGCAAAAATGACCAATTTTGGCATTTTATGGTCAAAATAAGCATTTCATAGCTTTTTCAATTTTGATGCATAAGTGGCATTCTGACTTTCTATCTGACAGGTTTTTATGTGTCAATATTTGTGTTTCTATGCTTCAATCCAGTTGTATTACTCATTTGTGAACTCTGAATCTACAGAAAAGAAGATTATCTCAGACAATATGTGAAAAATGTGTTGTATATATGATCCTCGTCTAACGCCCTGTTTGGATCAAGTTAAATGTGAGGAGCTTGGAACATAAAAGTTGAAGTCCATTATAAAGACCTCACTAAATGTGTATAAAAAGCACTTAACAATGTCTGTTGTACCTGTTTTATGTCACATAATATCTTTCTTTTCTTCTGTAGGATAGCAAGTGGTTCAAATATAAGCCTATTGAGACTAAAATTGCATGCATGTTTTTCACTAAAAAGTGAAAAATCTTTGTATCAGACCATACTGTCTGCAAAAAAAGTTGAATGCAAGAGTCTTTTTGTGCTCAGATTTATTGTATCATGTCACCTGAGTATAGAAATGATAGAACAGACAAAAAATTTTATTTCCTATAGCTTCAATATGCATTTTTAAATGTAAATATGTGATACAGCCTAAATTGACCCTAAATTATTTTCAGTCTTACTTGGCCTAAGACCCTTTTAAACTAATGTGATATGTTATTTGTAAGTTTTCTTTCCATTTAAAGTACATTAAATACATATGTAAGGATTATTTATAACCAAAAAGCTTTACAAATTTAAAATTGCTGGAAAATATTACATCTTTATGTAAGGCCCCCCTTCATTGGAAAACCTCCATTTTTAGCCATAGGCTCATATAAATTTGACTTTTTAATAATTATGATAAGTCTGATAAATCAAATGAGTACTCTATTGCTTTTAATACATAATATATTATATATTAAGGCATTTCAAAAGTATTTTTTTGCAAAATCTTAATTTTTTAAGCCCCAAATGTTGATAGTTGAAAATTTTCAATTTTACCGTCTAAATTTAACACCCAAAGTTGAATATAGAATTAGTCATATTGTCTATAATATATATCCTATTGCCATGAAACTTTGTAAGCAGTTTATTAATTTAATAAGCTTTGGTCATACCAAGTTTCATTAAGATTGGTCAACTTTTTCTACCCTATTAGGTCCGGGTACACAGTTATCGTCCTTTGATTTTCGTTGTCCACGAATATAGTCCCTAGTGTGGACAGTGTGTTACTTGTTGGTTTTTTTTATACCACTTCCAAATTTATTTCTCCATGTTTTATGACTCAAATAGTAAGTAGGGGGGTGAAATGACACTGTAAAAAAATTTGGGTCATGAATTTTAAAGTAAAGTAGTGATTTGGTCCAGCTGAAAAATGTTAAAAATTAGCACTTCGCAAGCTGTCAAAAGATTTGAAGACCCCCTTAACATGAAATTGTCCATATTTTGAGTTAGAGCCGATGAAGTTTTCTATAATTTTGATATAATTTGTCCCAAAAGTAGTACAACACACTGTAAAAATATTATTGAGAAAGCGCAGGTGGGATTTTTTTAATTTTCATTTATTGTCTAAAAGAAATGCACTACGAAATAACTGTGTACTCGGACCTAAGAGGTGAAATCAGGAAATATAGAATCTGTACTTTGGCAACTTCCCTGAATGATTTGATGGTGTCAATTTATTAAATAGCATAAAACTAAAGGATTTAAACTTTTATTTGATAGAATTTCTGCAAAAATGACCAATTTTGGCATTTTATGGTCAAAATAAGCATTTCATAGCTTTTTCAATTTTGATGCATAAGTGGCATTCTGACTTTCTATCTGACAGGTTTTTATGTGTCAATATTTGTGTTTCTATGCTTCAATCCAGTTGTATTACTCATTTGTGAACTCTGAATCTACAGAAAAGAAGATTATCTCAGACAATATGTGAAAAATGTGTTGTATATATGATCCTCGTCTAACGCCCTGTTTGGATCAAGTTAAATGTGAGGAGCTTGGAACATAAAAGTTGAAGTCCATTATAAAGACCTCACTAAATGTGTATAAAAAGCACTTAACAATGTCTGTTGTACCTGTTTTATGTCACATAATATCTTTCTTTTCTTCTGTAGGATAGCAAGTGGTTCAAATATAAGCCTATTGAGACTAAAATTGCATGCATGTTTTTCACTAAAAAGTGAAAAATCTTTGTATCAGACCATACTGTCTGCAAAAAAAGTTGAATGCAAGAGTCTTTTTGTGCTCAGATTTATTGTATCATGTCACCTGAGTATAGAAATGATAGAACAGACAAAAAATTTTATTTCCTATAGCTTCAATATGCATTTTTAAATGTAAATATGTGATACAGCCTAAATTGACCCTAAATTATTTTCAGTCTTACTTGGCCTAAGACCCTTTTAAACTAATGTGATATGTTATTTGTAAGTTTTCTTTCCATTTAAAGTACATTAAATACATATGTAAGGATTATTTATAACCAAAAAGCTTTACAAATTTAAAATTGCTGGAAAATATTACATCTTTATGTAAGGCCCCCCTTCATTGGAAAACCTCCATTTTTAGCCATAGGCTCATATAAATTTGACTTTTTAATAATTATGATAAGTCTGATAAATCAAATGAGTACTCTATTGCTTTTAATACATAATATATTATATATTAAGGCATTTCAAAAGTATTTTTTTGCAAAATCTTAATTTTTTAAGCCCCAAATGTTGATAGTTGAAAATTTTCAATTTTACCGTCTAAATTTAACACCCAAAGTTGAATATAGAATTAGTCATATTGTCTATAATATATATCCTATTGCCATGAAACTTTGTAAGCAGTTTATTAATTTAATAAGCTTTGGTCATACCAAGTTTCATTAAGATTGGTCAACTTTTTCTACCCTATTAGGTCCGGGTACACAGTTATCGTCCTTTGATTTTCGTTGTCCACGAATATAGTCCCTAGTGTGGACAGTGTGTTACTTGTTGATTTTTTTTATACCACTTCCAAATTTATTTCTCCATGTTTTATGACTCAAATAGTAAGTAGGGGGGTGAAATGACACTGTAAAAAAATTTGGGTCATGAATTTTAAAGTAAAGTAGTGATTTGGTCCAGCTGAAAAATGTTAAAAATTAGCACTTCGCAAGCTGTCAAAAGATTTGAAGACCCCCTTAACATGAAATTGTCCATATTTTGAGTTAGAGCCGATGAAGTTTTCTATAATTTTGATATAATTTGTCCCAAAAGTAGTACAACACACTGTAAAAATATTATTGAGAAAGCGCAGGTGGGATTTTTTTAATTTTCATTTATTGTCTAAAAGAAATGCACTACGAAATAACTGTGTACTCGGACCTAAGAGGTGAAATCAGGAAATATAGAATCTGTACTTTGGCAACTTCCCTGAATGATTTGATGGTGTCAATTTATTAAATAGCATAAAACTAAAGGATTTAAACTTTTATTTGATAGAATTTCTGCAAAAATGACCAATTTTGGCATTTTATGGTCAAAATAAGCATTTCATAGCTTTTTCAATTTTGATGCATAAGTGGCATTCTGACTTTCTATCTGACAGGTTTTTATGTGTCAATATTTGTGTTTCTATGCTTCAATCCAGTTGTATTACTCATTTGTGAACTCTGAATCTACAGAAAAGAAGATTATCTCAGACAATATGTGAAAAATGTGTTGTATATATGATCCTCGTCTAACGCCCTGTTTGGATCAAGTTAAATGTGAGGAGCTTGGAACATAAAAGTTGAAGTCCATTATAAAGACCTCACTAAATGTGTATAAAAAGCACTTAACAATGTCTGTTGTACCTGTTTTATGTCACATAATATCTTTCTTTTCTTCTGTAGGATAGCAAGTGGTTCAAATATAAGCCTATTGAGACTAAAATTGCATGCATGTTTTTCACTAAAAAGTGAAAAATCTTTGTATCAGACCATACTGTCTGCAAAAAAAGTTGAATGCAAGAGTCTTTTTGTGCTCAGATTTATTGTATCATGTCACCTGAGTATAGAAATGATAGAACAGACAAAAAATTTTATTTCCTATAGCTTCAATATGCATTTTTAAATGTAAATATGTGATACAGCCTAAATTGACCCTAAATTATTTTCAGTCTTACTTGGCCTAAGACCCTTTTAAACTAATGTGATATGTTATTTGTAAGTTTTCTTTCCATTTAAAGTACATTAAATACATATGTAAGGATTATTTATAACCAAAAAGCTTTACAAATTTAAAATTGCTGGAAAATATTACATCTTTATGTAAGGCCCCCCTTCATTGGAAAACCTCCATTTTTAGCCATAGGCTCATATAAATTTGACTTTTTAATAATTATGATAAGTCTGATAAATCAAATGAGTACTCTATTGCTTTTAATACATAATATATTATATATTAAGGCATTTCAAAAGTATTTTTTTGCAAAATCTTAATTTTTTAAGCCCCAAATGTTGATAGTTGAAAATTTTCAATTTTACCGTCTAAATTTAACACCCAAAGTTGAATATAGAATTAGTCATATTGTCTATAATATATATCCTATTGCCATGAAACTTTGTAAGCAGTTTATTAATTTAATAAGCTTTGGTCATACCAAGTTTCATTAAGATTGGTCAACTTTTTCTACCCTATTAGGTCCGGGTACACAGTTATCGTCCTTTGATTTTCGTTGTCCACGAATATAGTCCCTAGTGTGGACAGTGTGTTACTTGTTGATTTTTTTTATACCACTTCCAAATTTATTTCTCCATGTTTTATGACTCAAATAGTAAGTAGGGGGGTGAAATGACACTGTAAAAAAATTTGGGTCATGAATTTTAAAGTAAAGTAGTGATTTGGTCCAGCTGAAAAATGTTAAAAATTAGCACTTCGCAAGCTGTCAAAAGATTTGAAGACCCCCTTAACATGAAATTGTCCATATTTTGAGTTAGAGCCGATGAAGTTTTCTATAATTTTGATATAATTTGTCCCAAAAGTAGTACAACACACTGTAAAAATATTATTGAGAAAGCGCAGGTGGGATTTTTTTAATTTTCATTTATTGTCTAAAAGAAATGCACTACGAAATAACTGTGTACTCGGACCTAAGAGGTGAAATCAGGAAATATAGAATCTGTACTTTGGCAACTTCCCTGAATGATTTGATGGTGTCAATTTATTAAATAGCATAAAACTAAAGGATTTAAACTTTTATTTGATAGAATTTCTGCAAAAATGACCAATTTTGGCATTTTATGGTCAAAATAAGCATTTCATAGCTTTTTCAATTTTGATGCATAAGTGGCATTCTGACTTTCTATCTGACAGGTTTTTATGTGTCAATATTTGTGTTTCTATGCTTCAATCCAGTTGTATTACTCATTTGTGAACTCTGAATCTACAGAAAAGAAGATTATCTCAGACAATATGTGAAAAATGTGTTGTATATATGATCCTCGTCTAACGCCCTGTTTGGATCAAGTTAAATGTGAGGAGCTTGGAACATAAAAGTTGAAGTCCATTATAAAGACCTCACTAAATGTGTATAAAAAGCACTTAACAATGTCTGTTGTACCTGTTTTATGTCACATAATATCTTTCTTTTCTTCTGTAGGATAGCAAGTGGTTCAAATATAAGCCTATTGAGACTAAAATTGCATGCATGTTTTTCACTAAAAAGTGAAAAATCTTTGTATCAGACCATACTGTCTGCAAAAAAAGTTGAATGCAAGAGTCTTTTTGTGCTCAGATTTATTGTATCATGTCACCTGAGTATAGAAATGATAGAACAGACAAAAAATTTTATTTCCTATAGCTTCAATATGCATTTTTAAATGTAAATATGTGATACAGCCTAAATTGACCCTAAATTATTTTCAGTCTTACTTGGCCTAAGACCCTTTTAAACTAATGTGATATGTTATTTGTAAGTTTTCTTTCCATTTAAAGTACATTAAATACATATGTAAGGATTATTTATAACCAAAAAGCTTTACAAATTTAAAATTGCTGGAAAATATTACATCTTTATGTAAGGCCCCCCTTCATTGGAAAACCTCCATTTTTAGCCATAGGCTCATATAAATTTGACTTTTTAATAATTATGATAAGTCTGATAAATCAAATGAGTACTCTATTGCTTTTAATACATAATATATTATATATTAAGGCATTTCAAAAGTATTTTTTTGCAAAATCTTAATTTTTTAAGCCCCAAATGTTGATAGTTGAAAATTTTCAATTTTACCGTCTAAATTTAACACCCAAAGTTGAATATAGAATTAGTCATATTGTCTATAATATATATCCTATTGCCATGAAACTTTGTAAGCAGTTTATTAATTTAATAAGCTTTGGTCATACCAAGTTTCATTAAGATTGGTCAACTTTTTCTACCCTATTAGGTCCGGGTACACAGTTATCGTCCTTTGATTTTCGTTGTCCACGAATATAGTCCCTAGTGTGGACAGTGTGTTACTTGTTGATTTTTTTTATACCACTTCCAAATTTATTTCTCCATGTTTTATGACTCAAATAGTAAGTAGGGGGGTGAAATGACACTGTAAAAAAATTTGGGTCATGAATTTTAAAGTAAAGTAGTGATTTGGTCCAGCTGAAAAATGTTAAAAATTAGCACTTCGCAAGCTGTCAAAAGATTTGAAGACCCCCTTAACATGAAATTGTCCATATTTTGAGTTAGAGCCGATGAAGTTTTCTATAATTTTGATATAATTTGTCCCAAAAGTAGTACAACACACTGTAAAAATATTATTGAGAAAGCGCAGGTGGGATTTTTTTAATTTTCATTTATTGTCTAAAAGAAATGCACTACGAAATAACTGTGTACTCGGACCTAAGAGGTGAAATCAGGAAATATAGAATCTGTACTTTGGCAACTTCCCTGAATGATTTGATGGTGTCAATTTATTAAATAGCATAAAACTAAAGGATTTAAACTTTTATTTGATAGAATTTCTGCAAAAATGACCAATTTTGGCATTTTATGGTCAAAATAAGCATTTCATAGCTTTTTCAATTTTGATGCATAAGTGGCATTCTGACTTTCTATCTGACAGGTTTTTATGTGTCAATATTTGTGTTTCTATGCTTCAATCCAGTTGTATTACTCATTTGTGAACTCTGAATCTACAGAAAAGAAGATTATCTCAGACAATATGTGAAAAATGTGTTGTATATATGATCCTCGTCTAACGCCCTGTTTGGATCAAGTTAAATGTGAGGAGCTTGGAACATAAAAGTTGAAGTCCATTATAAAGACCTCACTAAATGTGTATAAAAAGCACTTAACAATGTCTGTTGTACCTGTTTTATGTCACATAATATCTTTCTTTTCTTCTGTAGGATAGCAAGTGGTTCAAATATAAGCCTATTGAGACTAAAATTGCATGCATGTTTTTCACTAAAAAGTGAAAAATCTTTGTATCAGACCATACTGTCTGCAAAAAAAGTTGAATGCAAGAGTCTTTTTGTGCTCAGATTTATTGTATCATGTCACCTGAGTATAGAAATGATAGAACAGACAAAAAATTTTATTTCCTATAGCTTCAATATGCATTTTTAAATGTAAATATGTGATACAGCCTAAATTGACCCTAAATTATTTTCAGTCTTACTTGGCCTAAGACCCTTTTAAACTAATGTGATATGTTATTTGTAAGTTTTCTTTCCATTTAAAGTACATTAAATACATATGTAAGGATTATTTATAACCAAAAAGCTTTACAAATTTAAAATTGCTGGAAAATATTACATCTTTATGTAAGGCCCCCCTTCATTGGAAAACCTCCATTTTTAGCCATAGGCTCATATAAATTTGACTTTTTAATAATTATGATAAGTCTGATAAATCAAATGAGTACTCTATTGCTTTTAATACATAATATATTATATATTAAGGCATTTCAAAAGTATTTTTTTGCAAAATCTTAATTTTTTAAGCCCCAAATGTTGATAGTTGAAAATTTTCAATTTTACCGTCTAAATTTAACACCCAAAGTTGAATATAGAATTAGTCATATTGTCTATAATATATATCCTATTGCCATGAAACTTTGTAAGCAGTTTATTAATTTAATAAGCTTTGGTCATACCAAGTTTCATTAAGATTGGTCAACTTTTTCTACCCTAAGAGGTGAAATCAGGAAATATAGAATCTGTACTTTGGCAACTTCCCTGAATGATTTGATGGTGTCAATTTATTAAATAGCATAAAACTAAAGGATTTAAACTTTTATTTGATAGAATTTCTGCAAAAATGACCAATTTTGGCATTTTATGGTCAAAATAAGCATTTCATAGCTTTTTCAATTTTGATGCATAAGTGGCATTCTGACTTTCTATCTGACAGGTTTTTATGTGTCAATATTTGTGTTTCTATGCTTCAATCCAGTTGTATTACTCATTTGTGAACTCTGAATCTACAGAAAAGAAGATTATCTCAGACAATATGTGAAAAATGTGTTGTATATATGATCCTCGTCTAACGCCCTGTTTGGATCAAGTTAAATGTGAGGAGCTTGGAACATAAAAGTTGAAGTCCATTATAAAGACCTCACTAAATGTGTATAAAAAGCACTTAACAATGTCTGTTGTACCTGTTTTATGTCACATAATATCTTTCTTTTCTTCTGTAGGATAGCAAGTGGTTCAAATATAAGCCTATTGAGACTAAAATTGCATGCATGTTTTTCACTAAAAAGTGAAAAATCTTTGTATCAGACCATACTGTCTGCAAAAAAAGTTGAATGCAAGAGTCTTTTTGTGCTCAGATTTATTGTATCATGTCACCTGAGTATAGAAATGATAGAACAGACAAAAAATTTTATTTCCTATAGCTTCAATATGCATTTTTAAATGTAAATATGTGATACAGCCTAAATTGACCCTAAATTATTTTCAGTCTTACTTGGCCTAAGACCCTTTTAAACTAATGTGATATGTTATTTGTAAGTTTTCTTTCCATTTAAAGTACATTAAATACATATGTAAGGATTATTTATAACCAAAAAGCTTTACAAATTTAAAATTGCTGGAAAATATTACATCTTTATGTAAGGCCCCCCTTCATTGGAAAACCTCCATTTTTAGCCATAGGCTCATATAAATTTGACTTTTTAATAATTATGATAAGTCTGATAAATCAAATGAGTACTCTATTGCTTTTAATACATAATATATTATATATTAAGGCATTTCAAAAGTATTTTTTTGCAAAATCTTAATTTTTTAAGCCCCAAATGTTGATAGTTGAAAATTTTCAATTTTACCGTCTAAATTTAACACCCAAAGTTGAATATAGAATTAGTCATATTGTCTATAATATATATCCTATTGCCATGAAACTTTGTAAGCAGTTTATTAATTTAATAAGCTTTGGTCATACCAAGTTTCATTAAGATTGGTCAACTTTTTCTACCCTATTAGGTCCGGGTACACAGTTATCGTCCTTTGATTTTCGTTGTCCACGAATATAGTCCCTAGTGTGGACAGTGTGTTACTTGTTGATTTTTTTTATACCACTTCCAAATTTATTTCTCCATGTTTTATGACTCAAATAGTAAGTAGGGGGGTGAAATGACACTGTAAAAAAATTTGGGTCATGAATTTTAAAGTAAAGTAGTGATTTGGTCCAGCTGAAAAATGTTAAAAATTAGCACTTCGCAAGCTGTCAAAAGATTTGAAGACCCCCTTAACATGAAATTGTCCATATTTTGAGTTAGAGCCGATGAAGTTTTCTATAATTTTGATATAATTTGTCCCAAAAGTAGTACAACACACTGTAAAAATATTATTGAGAAAGCGCAGGTGGGATTTTTTTAATTTTCATTTATTGTCTAAAAGAAATGCACTACGAAATAACTGTGTACTCGGACCTAAGAGGTGAAATCAGGAAATATAGAATCTGTACTTTGGCAACTTCCCTGAATGATTTGATGGTGTCAATTTATTAAATAGCATAAAACTAAAGGATTTAAACTTTTATTTGATAGAATTTCTGCAAAAATGACCAATTTTGGCATTTTATGGTCAAAATAAGCATTTCATAGCTTTTTCAATTTTGATGCATAAGTGGCATTCTGACTTTCTATCTGACAGGTTTTTATGTGTCAATATTTGTGTTTCTATGCTTCAATCCAGTTGTATTACTCATTTGTGAACTCTGAATCTACAGAAAAGAAGATTATCTCAGACAATATGTGAAAAATGTGTTGTATATATGATCCTCGTCTAACGCCCTGTTTGGATCAAGTTAAATGTGAGGAGCTTGGAACATAAAAGTTGAAGTCCATTATAAAGACCTCACTAAATGTGTATAAAAAGCACTTAACAATGTCTGTTGTACCTGTTTTATGTCACATAATATCTTTCTTTTCTTCTGTAGGATAGCAAGTGGTTCAAATATAAGCCTATTGAGACTAAAATTGCATGCATGTTTTTCACTAAAAAGTGAAAAATCTTTGTATCAGACCATACTGTCTGCAAAAAAAGTTGAATGCAAGAGTCTTTTTGTGCTCAGATTTATTGTATCATGTCACCTGAGTATAGAAATGATAGAACAGACAAAAAATTTTATTTCCTATAGCTTCAATATGCATTTTTAAATGTAAATATGTGATACAGCCTAAATTGACCCTAAATTATTTTCAGTCTTACTTGGCCTAAGACCCTTTTAAACTAATGTGATATGTTATTTGTAAGTTTTCTTTCCATTTAAAGTACATTAAATACATATGTAAGGATTATTTATAACCAAAAAGCTTTACAAATTTAAAATTGCTGGAAAATATTACATCTTTATGTAAGGCCCCCCTTCATTGGAAAACCTCCATTTTTAGCCATAGGCTCATATAAATTTGACTTTTTAATAATTATGATAAGTCTGATAAATCAAATGAGTACTCTATTGCTTTTAATACATAATATATTATATATTAAGGCATTTCAAAAGTATTTTTTTGCAAAATCTTAATTTTTTAAGCCCCAAATGTTGATAGTTGAAAATTTTCAATTTTACCGTCTAAATTTAACACCCAAAGTTGAATATAGAATTAGTCATATTGTCTATAATATATATCCTATTGCCATGAAACTTTGTAAGCAGTTTATTAATTTAATAAGCTTTGGTCATACCAAGTTTCATTAAGATTGGTCAACTTTTTCTACCCTATTAGGTCCGGGTACACAGTTATCGTCCTTTGATTTTCGTTGTCCACGAATATAGTCCCTAGTGTGGACAGTGTGTTACTTGTTGATTTTTTTTATACCACTTCCAAATTTATTTCTCCATGTTTTATGACTCAAATAGTAAGTAGGGGGGTGAAATGACACTGTAAAAAAATTTGGGTCATGAATTTTAAAGTAAAGTAGTGATTTGGTCCAGCTGAAAAATGTTAAAAATTAGCACTTCGCAAGCTGTCAAAAGATTTGAAGACCCCCTTAACATGAAATTGTCCATATTTTGAGTTAGAGCCGATGAAGTTTTCTATAATTTTGATATAATTTGTCCCAAAAGTAGTACAACACACTGTAAAAATATTATTGAGAAAGCGCAGGTGGGATTTTTTTAATTTTCATTTATTGTCTAAAAGAAATGCACTACGAAATAACTGTGTACTCGGACCTAAGAGGTGAAATCAGGAAATATAGAATCTGTACTTTGGCAACTTCCCTGAATGATTTGATGGTGTCAATTTATTAAATAGCATAAAACTAAAGGATTTAAACTTTTATTTGATAGAATTTCTGCAAAAATGACCAATTTTGGCATTTTATGGTCAAAATAAGCATTTCATAGCTTTTTCAATTTTGATGCATAAGTGGCATTCTGACTTTCTATCTGACAGGTTTTTATGTGTCAATATTTGTGTTTCTATGCTTCAATCCAGTTGTATTACTCATTTGTGAACTCTGAATCTACAGAAAAGAAGATTATCTCAGACAATATGTGAAAAATGTGTTGTATATATGATCCTCGTCTAACGCCCTGTTTGGATCAAGTTAAATGTGAGGAGCTTGGAACATAAAAGTTGAAGTCCATTATAAAGACCTCACTAAATGTGTATAAAAAGCACTTAACAATGTCTGTTGTACCTGTTTTATGTCACATAATATCTTTCTTTTCTTCTGTAGGATAGCAAGTGGTTCAAATATAAGCCTATTGAGACTAAAATTGCATGCATGTTTTTCACTAAAAAGTGAAAAATCTTTGTATCAGACCATACTGTCTGCAAAAAAAGTTGAATGCAAGAGTCTTTTTGTGCTCAGATTTATTGTATCATGTCACCTGAGTATAGAAATGATAGAACAGACAAAAAATTTTATTTCCTATAGCTTCAATATGCATTTTTAAATGTAAATATGTGATACAGCCTAAATTGACCCTAAATTATTTTCAGTCTTACTTGGCCTAAGACCCTTTTAAACTAATGTGATATGTTATTTGTAAGTTTTCTTTCCATTTAAAGTACATTAAATACATATGTAAGGATTATTTATAACCAAAAAGCTTTACAAATTTAAAATTGCTGGAAAATATTACATCTTTATGTAAGGCCCCCCTTCATTGGAAAACCTCCATTTTTAGCCATAGGCTCATATAAATTTGACTTTTTAATAATTATGATAAGTCTGATAAATCAAATGAGTACTCTATTGCTTTTAATACATAATATATTATATATTAAGGCATTTCAAAAGTATTTTTTTGCAAAATCTTAATTTTTTAAGCCCCAAATGTTGATAGTTGAAAATTTTCAATTTTACCGTCTAAATTTAACACCCAAAGTTGAATATAGAATTAGTCATATTGTCTATAATATATATCCTATTGCCATGAAACTTTGTAAGCAGTTTATTAATTTAATAAGCTTTGGTCATACCAAGTTTCATTAAGATTGGTCAACTTTTTCTACCCTATTAGGTCCGGGTACACAGTTATCGTCCTTTGATTTTCGTTGTCCACGAATATAGTCCCTAGTGTGGACAGTGTGTTACTTGTTGATTTTTTTTATACCACTTCCAAATTTATTTCTCCATGTTTTATGACTCAAATAGTAAGTAGGGGGGTGAAATGACACTGTAAAAAAATTTGGGTCATGAATTTTAAAGTAAAGTAGTGATTTGGTCCAGCTGAAAAATGTTAAAAATTAGCACTTCGCAAGCTGTCAAAAGATTTGAAGACCCCCTTAACATGAAATTGTCCATATTTTGAGTTAGAGCCGATGAAGTTTTCTATAATTTTGATATAATTTGTCCCAAAAGTAGTACAACACACTGTAAAAATATTATTGAGAAAGCGCAGGTGGGATTTTTTTAATTTTCATTTATTGTCTAAAAGAAATGCACTACGAAATAACTGTGTACTCGGACCTAAGAGGTGAAATCAGGAAATATAGAATCTGTACTTTGGCAACTTCCCTGAATGATTTGATGGTGTCAATTTATTAAATAGCATAAAACTAAAGGATTTAAACTTTTATTTGATAGAATTTCTGCAAAAATGACCAATTTTGGCATTTTATGGTCAAAATAAGCATTTCATAGCTTTTTCAATTTTGATGCATAAGTGGCATTCTGACTTTCTATCTGACAGGTTTTTATGTGTCAATATTTGTGTTTCTATGCTTCAATCCAGTTGTATTACTCATTTGTGAACTCTGAATCTACAGAAAAGAAGATTATCTCAGACAATATGTGAAAAATGTGTTGTATATATGATCCTCGTCTAACGCCCTGTTTGGATCAAGTTAAATGTGAGGAGCTTGGAACATAAAAGTTGAAGTCCATTATAAAGACCTCACTAAATGTGTATAAAAAGCACTTAACAATGTCTGTTGTACCTGTTTTATGTCACATAATATCTTTCTTTTCTTCTGTAGGATAGCAAGTGGTTCAAATATAAGCCTATTGAGACTAAAATTGCATGCATGTTTTTCACTAAAAAGTGAAAAATCTTTGTATCAGACCATACTGTCTGCAAAAAAAGTTGAATGCAAGAGTCTTTTTGTGCTCAGATTTATTGTATCATGTCACCTGAGTATAGAAATGATAGAACAGACAAAAAATTTTATTTCCTATAGCTTCAATATGCATTTTTAAATGTAAATATGTGATACAGCCTAAATTGACCCTAAATTATTTTCAGTCTTACTTGGCCTAAGACCCTTTTAAACTAATGTGATATGTTATTTGTAAGTTTTCTTTCCATTTAAAGTACATTAAATACATATGTAAGGATTATTTATAACCAAAAAGCTTTACAAATTTAAAATTGCTGGAAAATATTACATCTTTATGTAAGGCCCCCCTTCATTGGAAAACCTCCATTTTTAGCCATAGGCTCATATAAATTTGACTTTTTAATAATTATGATAAGTCTGATAAATCAAATGAGTACTCTATTGCTTTTAATACATAATATATTATATATTAAGGCATTTCAAAAGTATTTTTTTGCAAAATCTTAATTTTTTAAGCCCCAAATGTTGATAGTTGAAAATTTTCAATTTTACCGTCTAAATTTAACACCCAAAGTTGAATATAGAATTAGTCATATTGTCTATAATATATATCCTATTGCCATGAAACTTTGTAAGCAGTTTATTAATTTAATAAGCTTTGGTCATACCAAGTTTCATTAAGATTGGTCAACTTTTTCTACCCTATTAGGTCCGGGTACACAGTTATCGTCCTTTGATTTTCGTTGTCCACGAATATAGTCCCTAGTGTGGACAGTGTGTTACTTGTTGATTTTTTTTATACCACTTCCAAATTTATTTCTCCATGTTTTATGACTCAAATAGTAAGTAGGGGGGTGAAATGACACTGTAAAAAAATTTGGGTCATGAATTTTAAAGTAAAGTAGTGATTTGGTCCAGCTGAAAAATGTTAAAAATTAGCACTTCGCAAGCTGTCAAAAGATTTGAAGACCCCCTTAACATGAAATTGTCCATATTTTGAGTTAGAGCCGATGAAGTTTTCTATAATTTTGATATAATTTGTCCCAAAAGTAGTACAACACACTGTAAAAATATTATTGAGAAAGCGCAGGTGGGATTTTTTTAATTTTCATTTATTGTCTAAAAGAAATGCACTACGAAATAACTGTGTACTCGGACCTAAGAGGTGAAATCAGGAAATATAGAATCTGTACTTTGGCAACTTCCCTGAATGATTTGATGGTGTCAATTTATTAAATAGCATAAAACTAAAGGATTTAAACTTTTATTTGATAGAATTTCTGCAAAAATGACCAATTTTGGCATTTTATGGTCAAAATAAGCATTTCATAGCTTTTTCAATTTTGATGCATAAGTGGCATTCTGACTTTCTATCTGACAGGTTTTTATGTGTCAATATTTGTGTTTCTATGCTTCAATCCAGTTGTATTACTCATTTGTGAACTCTGAATCTACAGAAAAGAAGATTATCTCAGACAATATGTGAAAAATGTGTTGTATATATGATCCTCGTCTAACGCCCTGTTTGGATCAAGTTAAATGTGAGGAGCTTGGAACATAAAAGTTGAAGTCCATTATAAAGACCTCACTAAATGTGTATAAAAAGCACTTAACAATGTCTGTTGTACCTGTTTTATGTCACATAATATCTTTCTTTTCTTCTGTAGGATAGCAAGTGGTTCAAATATAAGCCTATTGAGACTAAAATTGCATGCATGTTTTTCACTAAAAAGTGAAAAATCTTTGTATCAGACCATACTGTCTGCAAAAAAAGTTGAATGCAAGAGTCTTTTTGTGCTCAGATTTATTGTATCATGTCACCTGAGTATAGAAATGATAGAACAGACAAAAAATTTTATTTCCTATAGCTTCAATATGCATTTTTAAATGTAAATATGTGATACAGCCTAAATTGACCCTAAATTATTTTCAGTCTTACTTGGCCTAAGACCCTTTTAAACTAATGTGATATGTTATTTGTAAGTTTTCTTTCCATTTAAAGTACATTAAATACATATGTAAGGATTATTTATAACCAAAAAGCTTTACAAATTTAAAATTGCTGGAAAATATTACATCTTTATGTAAGGCCCCCCTTCATTGGAAAACCTCCATTTTTAGCCATAGGCTCATATAAATTTGACTTTTTAATAATTATGATAAGTCTGATAAATCAAATGAGTACTCTATTGCTTTTAATACATAATATATTATATATTAAGGCATTTCAAAAGTATTTTTTTGCAAAATCTTAATTTTTTAAGCCCCAAATGTTGATAGTTGAAAATTTTCAATTTTACCGTCTAAATTTAACACCCAAAGTTGAATATAGAATTAGTCATATTGTCTATAATATATATCCTATTGCCATGAAACTTTGTAAGCAGTTTATTAATTTAATAAGCTTTGGTCATACCAAGTTTCATTAAGATTGGTCAACTTTTTCTACCCTATTAGGTCCGGGTACACAGTTATCGTCCTTTGATTTTCGTTGTCCACGAATATAGTCCCTAGTGTGGACAGTGTGTTACTTGTTGATTTTTTTTATACCACTTCCAAATTTATTTCTCCATGTTTTATGACTCAAATAGTAAGTAGGGGGGTGAAATGACACTGTAAAAAAATTTGGGTCATGAATTTTAAAGTAAAGTAGTGATTTGGTCCAGCTGAAAAATGTTAAAAATTAGCACTTCGCAAGCTGTCAAAAGATTTGAAGACCCCCTTAACATGAAATTGTCCATATTTTGAGTTAGAGCCGATGAAGTTTTCTATAATTTTGATATAATTTGTCCCAAAAGTAGTACAACACACTGTAAAAATATTATTGAGAAAGCGCAGGTGGGATTTTTTTAATTTTCATTTATTGTCTAAAAGAAATGCACTACGAAATAACTGTGTACTCGGACCTAAGAGGTGAAATCAGGAAATATAGAATCTGTACTTTGGCAACTTCCCTGAATGATTTGATGGTGTCAATTTATTAAATAGCATAAAACTAAAGGATTTAAACTTTTATTTGATAGAATTTCTGCAAAAATGACCAATTTTGGCATTTTATGGTCAAAATAAGCATTTCATAGCTTTTTCAATTTTGATGCATAAGTGGCATTCTGACTTTCTATCTGACAGGTTTTTATGTGTCAATATTTGTGTTTCTATGCTTCAATCCAGTTGTATTACTCATTTGTGAACTCTGAATCTACAGAAAAGAAGATTATCTCAGACAATATGTGAAAAATGTGTTGTATATATGATCCTCGTCTAACGCCCTGTTTGGATCAAGTTAAATGTGAGGAGCTTGGAACATAAAAGTTGAAGTCCATTATAAAGACCTCACTAAATGTGTATAAAAAGCACTTAACAATGTCTGTTGTACCTGTTTTATGTCACATAATATCTTTCTTTTCTTCTGTAGGATAGCAAGTGGTTCAAATATAAGCCTATTGAGACTAAAATTGCATGCATGTTTTTCACTAAAAAGTGAAAAATCTTTGTATCAGACCATACTGTCTGCAAAAAAAGTTGAATGCAAGAGTCTTTTTGTGCTCAGATTTATTGTATCATGTCACCTGAGTATAGAAATGATAGAACAGACAAAAAATTTTATTTCCTATAGCTTCAATATGCATTTTTAAATGTAAATATGTGATACAGCCTAAATTGACCCTAAATTATTTTCAGTCTTACTTGGCCTAAGACCCTTTTAAACTAATGTGATATGTTATTTGTAAGTTTTCTTTCCATTTAAAGTACATTAAATACATATGTAAGGATTATTTATAACCAAAAAGCTTTACAAATTTAAAATTGCTGGAAAATATTACATCTTTATGTAAGGCCCCCCTTCATTGGAAAACCTCCATTTTTAGCCATAGGCTCATATAAATTTGACTTTTTAATAATTATGATAAGTCTGATAAATCAAATGAGTACTCTATTGCTTTTAATACATAATATATTATATATTAAGGCATTTCAAAAGTATTTTTTTGCAAAATCTTAATTTTTTAAGCCCCAAATGTTGATAGTTGAAAATTTTCAATTTTACCGTCTAAATTTAACACCCAAAGTTGAATATAGAATTAGTCATATTGTCTATAATATATATCCTATTGCCATGAAACTTTGTAAGCAGTTTATTAATTTAATAAGCTTTGGTCATACCAAGTTTCATTAAGATTGGTCAACTTTTTCTACCCTATTAGGTCCGGGTACACAGTTATCGTCCTTTGATTTTCGTTGTCCACGAATATAGTCCCTAGTGTGGACAGTGTGTTACTTGTTGATTTTTTTTATACCACTTCCAAATTTATTTCTCCATGTTTTATGACTCAAATAGTAAGTAGGGGGGTGAAATGACACTGTAAAAAAATTTGGGTCATGAATTTTAAAGTAAAGTAGTGATTTGGTCCAGCTGAAAAATGTTAAAAATTAGCACTTCGCAAGCTGTCAAAAGATTTGAAGACCCCCTTAACATGAAATTGTCCATATTTTGAGTTAGAGCCGATGAAGTTTTCTATAATTTTGATATAATTTGTCCCAAAAGTAGTACAACACACTGTAAAAATATTATTGAGAAAGCGCAGGTGGGATTTTTTTAATTTTCATTTATTGTCTAAAAGAAATGCACTACGAAATAACTGTGTACTCGGACCTAAGAGGTGAAATCAGGAAATATAGAATCTGTACTTTGGCAACTTCCCTGAATGATTTGATGGTGTCAATTTATTAAATAGCATAAAACTAAAGGATTTAAACTTTTATTTGATAGAATTTCTGCAAAAATGACCAATTTTGGCATTTTATGGTCAAAATAAGCATTTCATAGCTTTTTCAATTTTGATGCATAAGTGGCATTCTGACTTTCTATCTGACAGGTTTTTATGTGTCAATATTTGTGTTTCTATGCTTCAATCCAGTTGTATTACTCATTTGTGAACTCTGAATCTACAGAAAAGAAGATTATCTCAGACAATATGTGAAAAATGTGTTGTATATATGATCCTCGTCTAACGCCCTGTTTGGATCAAGTTAAATGTGAGGAGCTTGGAACATAAAAGTTGAAGTCCATTATAAAGACCTCACTAAATGTGTATAAAAAGCACTTAACAATGTCTGTTGTACCTGTTTTATGTCACATAATATCTTTCTTTTCTTCTGTAGGATAGCAAGTGGTTCAAATATAAGCCTATTGAGACTAAAATTGCATGCATGTTTTTCACTAAAAAGTGAAAAATCTTTGTATCAGACCATACTGTCTGCAAAAAAAGTTGAATGCAAGAGTCTTTTTGTGCTCAGATTTATTGTATCATGTCACCTGAGTATAGAAATGATAGAACAGACAAAAAATTTTATTTCCTATAGCTTCAATATGCATTTTTAAATGTAAATATGTGATACAGCCTAAATTGACCCTAAATTATTTTCAGTCTTACTTGGCCTAAGACCCTTTTAAACTAATGTGATATGTTATTTGTAAGTTTTCTTTCCATTTAAAGTACATTAAATACATATGTAAGGATTATTTATAACCAAAAAGCTTTACAAATTTAAAATTGCTGGAAAATATTACATCTTTATGTAAGGCCCCCCTTCATTGGAAAACCTCCATTTTTAGCCATAGGCTCATATAAATTTGACTTTTTAATAATTATGATAAGTCTGATAAATCAAATGAGTACTCTATTGCTTTTAATACATAATATATTATATATTAAGGCATTTCAAAAGTATTTTTTTGCAAAATCTTAATTTTTTAAGCCCCAAATGTTGATAGTTGAAAATTTTCAATTTTACCGTCTAAATTTAACACCCAAAGTTGAATATAGAATTAGTCATATTGTCTATAATATATATCCTATTGCCATGAAACTTTGTAAGCAGTTTATTAATTTAATAAGCTTTGGTCATACCAAGTTTCATTAAGATTGGTCAACTTTTTCTACCCTATTAGGTCCGGGTACACAGTTATCGTCCTTTGATTTTCGTTGTCCACGAATATAGTCCCTAGTGTGGACAGTGTGTTACTTGTTGATTTTTTTTATACCACTTCCAAATTTATTTCTCCATGTTTTATGACTCAAATAGTAAGTAGGGGGGTGAAATGACACTGTAAAAAAATTTGGGTCATGAATTTTAAAGTAAAGTAGTGATTTGGTCCAGCTGAAAAATGTTAAAAATTAGCACTTCGCAAGCTGTCAAAAGATTTGAAGACCCCCTTAACATGAAATTGTCCATATTTTGAGTTAGAGCCGATGAAGTTTTCTATAATTTTGATATAATTTGTCCCAAAAGTAGTACAACACACTGTAAAAATATTATTGAGAAAGCGCAGGTGGGATTTTTTTAATTTTCATTTATTGTCTAAAAGAAATGCACTACGAAATAACTGTGTACTCGGACCTAAGAGGTGAAATCAGGAAATATAGAATCTGTACTTTGGCAACTTCCCTGAATGATTTGATGGTGTCAATTTATTAAATAGCATAAAACTAAAGGATTTAAACTTTTATTTGATAGAATTTCTGCAAAAATGACCAATTTTGGCATTTTATGGTCAAAATAAGCATTTCATAGCTTTTTCAATTTTGATGCATAAGTGGCATTCTGACTTTCTATCTGACAGGTTTTTATGTGTCAATATTTGTGTTTCTATGCTTCAATCCAGTTGTATTACTCATTTGTGAACTCTGAATCTACAGAAAAGAAGATTATCTCAGACAATATGTGAAAAATGTGTTGTATATATGATCCTCGTCTAACGCCCTGTTTGGATCAAGTTAAATGTGAGGAGCTTGGAACATAAAAGTTGAAGTCCATTATAAAGACCTCACTAAATGTGTATAAAAAGCACTTAACAATGTCTGTTGTACCTGTTTTATGTCACATAATATCTTTCTTTTCTTCTGTAGGATAGCAAGTGGTTCAAATATAAGCCTATTGAGACTAAAATTGCATGCATGTTTTTCACTAAAAAGTGAAAAATCTTTGTATCAGACCATACTGTCTGCAAAAAAAGTTGAATGCAAGAGTCTTTTTGTGCTCAGATTTATTGTATCATGTCACCTGAGTATAGAAATGATAGAACAGACAAAAAATTTTATTTCCTATAGCTTCAATATGCATTTTTAAATGTAAATATGTGATACAGCCTAAATTGACCCTAAATTATTTTCAGTCTTACTTGGCCTAAGACCCTTTTAAACTAATGTGATATGTTATTTGTAAGTTTTCTTTCCATTTAAAGTACATTAAATACATATGTAAGGATTATTTATAACCAAAAAGCTTTACAAATTTAAAATTGCTGGAAAATATTACATCTTTATGTAAGGCCCCCCTTCATTGGAAAACCTCCATTTTTAGCCATAGGCTCATATAAATTTGACTTTTTAATAATTATGATAAGTCTGATAAATCAAATGAGTACTCTATTGCTTTTAATACATAATATATTATATATTAAGGCATTTCAAAAGTATTTTTTTGCAAAATCTTAATTTTTTAAGCCCCAAATGTTGATAGTTGAAAATTTTCAATTTTACCGTCTAAATTTAACACCCAAAGTTGAATATAGAATTAGTCATATTGTCTATAATATATATCCTATTGCCATGAAACTTTGTAAGCAGTTTATTAATTTAATAAGATTTGGTCATACCAAGTTTCATTAAGATTGGTCAACTTTTTCTACCCTATTAGGTCCGGGTACACAGTTATCGTCCTTTGATTTTCGTTGTCCACGAATATAGTCCCTAGTGTGGACAGTGTGTTACTTGTTGATTTTTTTTATACCACTTCCAAATTTATTTCTCCATGTTTTATGACTCAAATAGTAAGTAGGGGGGTGAAATGACACTGTAAAAAAATTTGGGTCATGAATTTTAAAGTAAAGTAGTGATTTGGTCCAGCTGAAAAATGTTAAAAATTAGCACTTCGCAAGCTGTCAAAAGATTTGAAGACCCCCTTAACATGAAATTGTCCATATTTTGAGTTAGAGCCGATGAAGTTTTCTATAATTTTGATATAATTTGTCCCAAAAGTAGTACAACACACTGTAAAAATATTATTGAGAAAGCGCAGGTGGGATTTTTTTAATTTTCATTTATTGTCTAAAAGAAATGCACTACGAAATAACTGTGTACTCGGACCTAAGAGGTGAAATCAGGAAATATAGAATCTGTACTTTGGCAACTTCCCTGAATGATTTGATGGTGTCAATTTATTAAATAGCATAAAACTAAAGGATTTAAACTTTTATTTGATAGAATTTCTGCAAAAATGACCAATTTTGGCATTTTATGGTCAAAATAAGCATTTCATAGCTTTTTCAATTTTGATGCATAAGTGGCATTCTGACTTTCTATCTGACAGGTTTTTATGTGTCAATATTTGTGTTTCTATGCTTCAATCCAGTTGTATTACTCATTTGTGAACTCTGAATCTACAGAAAAGAAGATTATCTCAGACAATATGTGAAAAATGTGTTGTATATATGATCCTCGTCTAACGCCCTGTTTGGATCAAGTTAAATGTGAGGAGCTTGGAACATAAAAGTTGAAGTCCATTATAAAGACCTCACTAAATGTGTATAAAAAGCACTTAACAATGTCTGTTGTACCTGTTTTATGTCACATAATATCTTTCTTTTCTTCTGTAGGATAGCAAGTGGTTCAAATATAAGCCTATTGAGACTAAAATTGCATGCATGTTTTTCACTAAAAAGTGAAAAATCTTTGTATCAGACCATACTGTCTGCAAAAAAAGTTGAATGCAAGAGTCTTTTTGTGCTCAGATTTATTGTATCATGTCACCTGAGTATAGAAATGATAGAACAGACAAAAAATTTTATTTCCTATAGCTTCAATATGCATTTTTAAATGTAAATATGTGATACAGCCTAAATTGACCCTAAATTATTTTCAGTCTTACTTGGCCTAAGACCCTTTTAAACTAATGTGATATGTTATTTGTAAGTTTTCTTTCCATTTAAAGTACATTAAATACATATGTAAGGATTATTTATAACCAAAAAGCTTTACAAATTTAAAATTGCTGGAAAATATTACATCTTTATGTAAGGCCCCCCTTCATTGGAAAACCTCCATTTTTAGCCATAGGCTCATATAAATTTGACTTTTTAATAATTATGATAAGTCTGATAAATCAAATGAGTACTCTATTGCTTTTAATACATAATATATTATATATTAAGGCATTTCAAAAGTATTTTTTTGCAAAATCTTAATTTTTTAAGCCCCAAATGTTGATAGTTGAAAATTTTCAATTTTACCGTCTAAATTTAACACCCAAAGTTGAATATAGAATTAGTCATATTGTCTATAATATATATCCTATTGCCATGAAACTTTGTAAGCAGTTTATTAATTTAATAAGCTTTGGTCATACCAAGTTTCATTAAGATTGGTCAACTTTTTCTACCCTATTAGGTCCGGGTACACAGTTATCGTCCTTTGATTTTCGTTGTCCACGAATATAGTCCCTAGTGTGGACAGTGTGTTACTTGTTGATTTTTTTTATACCACTTCCAAATTTATTTCTCCATGTTTTATGACTCAAATAGTAAGTAGGGGGGTGAAATGACACTGTAAAAAAATTTGGGTCATGAATTTTAAAGTAAAGTAGTGATTTGGTCCAGCTGAAAAATGTTAAAAATTAGCACTTCGCAAGCTGTCAAAAGATTTGAAGACCCCCTTAACATGAAATTGTCCATATTTTGAGTTAGAGCCGATGAAGTTTTCTATAATTTTGATATAATTTGTCCCAAAAGTAGTACAACACACTGTAAAAATATTATTGAGAAAGCGCAGGTGGGATTTTTTTAATTTTCATTTATTGTCTAAAAGAAATGCACTACGAAATAACTGTGTACTCGGACCTAAGAGGTGAAATCAGGAAATATAGAATCTGTACTTTGGCAACTTCCCTGAATGATTTGATGGTGTCAATTTATTAAATAGCATAAAACTAAAGGATTTAAACTTTTATTTGATAGAATTTCTGCAAAAATGACCAATTTTGGCATTTTATGGTCAAAATAAGCATTTCATAGCTTTTTCAATTTTGATGCATAAGTGGCATTCTGACTTTCTATCTGACAGGTTTTTATGTGTCAATATTTGTGTTTCTATGCTTCAATCCAGTTGTATTACTCATTTGTGAACTCTGAATCTACAGAAAAGAAGATTATCTCAGACAATATGTGAAAAATGTGTTGTATATATGATCCTCGTCTAACGCCCTGTTTGGATCAAGTTAAATGTGAGGAGCTTGGAACATAAAAGTTGAAGTCCATTATAAAGACCTCACTAAATGTGTATAAAAAGCACTTAACAATGTCTGTTGTACCTGTTTTATGTCACATAATATCTTTCTTTTCTTCTGTAGGATAGCAAGTGGTTCAAATATAAGCCTATTGAGACTAAAATTGCATGCATGTTTTTCACTAAAAAGTGAAAAATCTTTGTATCAGACCATACTGTCTGCAAAAAAAGTTGAATGCAAGAGTCTTTTTGTGCTCAGATTTATTGTATCATGTCACCTGAGTATAGAAATGATAGAACAGACAAAAAATTTTATTTCCTATAGCTTCAATATGCATTTTTAAATGTAAATATGTGATACAGCCTAAATTGACCCTAAATTATTTTCAGTCTTACTTGGCCTAAGACCCTTTTAAACTAATGTGATATGTTATTTGTAAGTTTTCTTTCCATTTAAAGTACATTAAATACATATGTAAGGATTATTTATAACCAAAAAGCTTTACAAATTTAAAATTGCTGGAAAATATTACATCTTTATGTAAGGCCCCCCTTCATTGGAAAACCTCCATTTTTAGCCATAGGCTCATATAAATTTGACTTTTTAATAATTATGATAAGTCTGATAAATCAAATGAGTACTCTATTGCTTTTAATACATAATATATTATATATTAAGGCATTTCAAAAGTATTTTTTTGCAAAATCTTAATTTTTTAAGCCCCAAATGTTGATAGTTGAAAATTTTCAATTTTACCGTCTAAATTTAACACCCAAAGTTGAATATAGAATTAGTCATATTGTCTATAATATATATCCTATTGCCATGAAACTTTGTAAGCAGTTTATTAATTTAATAAGCTTTGGTCATACCAAGTTTCATTAAGATTGGTCAACTTTTTCTACCCTATTAGGTCCGGGTACACAGTTATCGTCCTTTGATTTTCGTTGTCCACGAATATAGTCCCTAGTGTGGACAGTGTGTTACTTGTTGATTTTTTTTATACCACTTCCAAATTTATTTCTCCATGTTTTATGACTCAAATAGTAAGTAGGGGGGTGAAATGACACTGTAAAAAAATTTGGGTCATGAATTTTAAAGTAAAGTAGTGATTTGGTCCAGCTGAAAAATGTTAAAAATTAGCACTTCGCAAGCTGTCAAAAGATTTGAAGACCCCCTTAACATGAAATTGTCCATATTTTGAGTTAGAGCCGATGAAGTTTTCTATAATTTTGATATAATTTGTCCCAAAAGTAGTACAACACACTGTAAAAATATTATTGAGAAAGCGCAGGTGGGATTTTTTTAATTTTCATTTATTGTCTAAAAGAAATGCACTACGAAATAACTGTGTACTCGGACCTAAGAGGTGAAATCAGGAAATATAGAATCTGTACTTTGGCAACTTCCCTGAATGATTTGATGGTGTCAATTTATTAAATAGCATAAAACTAAAGGATTTAAACTTTTATTTGATAGAATTTCTGCAAAAATGACCAATTTTGGCATTTTATGGTCAAAATAAGCATTTCATAGCTTTTTCAATTTTGATGCATAAGTGGCATTCTGACTTTCTATCTGACAGGTTTTTATGTGTCAATATTTGTGTTTCTATGCTTCAATCCAGTTGTATTACTCATTTGTGAACTCTGAATCTACAGAAAAGAAGATTATCTCAGACAATATGTGAAAAATGTGTTGTATATATGATCCTCGTCTAACGCCCTGTTTGGATCAAGTTAAATGTGAGGAGCTTGGAACATAAAAGTTGAAGTCCATTATAAAGACCTCACTAAATGTGTATAAAAAGCACTTAACAATGTCTGTTGTACCTGTTTTATGTCACATAATATCTTTCTTTTCTTCTGTAGGATAGCAAGTGGTTCAAATATAAGCCTATTGAGACTAAAATTGCATGCATGTTTTTCACTAAAAAGTGAAAAATCTTTGTATCAGACCATACTGTCTGCAAAAAAAGTTGAATGCAAGAGTCTTTTTGTGCTCAGATTTATTGTATCATGTCACCTGAGTATAGAAATGATAGAACAGACAAAAAATTTTATTTCCTAAAGCTTCAATATGCATTTTTAAATGTAAATATGTGATACAGCCTAAATTGACCCTAAATTATTTTCAGTCTTACTTGGCCTAAGACCCTTTTAAACTAATGTGATATGTTATTTGTAAGTTTTCTTTCCATTTAAAGTACATTAAATACATATGTAAGGATTATTTATAACCAAAAAGCTTTACAAATTTAAAATTGCTGGAAAATATTACATCTTTATGTAAGGCCCCCCTTCATTGGAAAACCTCCATTTTTAGCCATAGGCTCATATAAATTTGGACTTTTTAATAATTATGTAAGTCTGATAAATCAAATGAGTACTCTATTGCTTTTAATACATAATATATTATATATTAAGGCATTTCAAAAGTATTTTTTTGCAAAATCTTAATTTTTTAAGCCCCAAATGTTGATAGTTGAAAATTTTCAATTTTACCGTCTAAATTTAACACCCAAAGTTGAATATAGAATTAGTCATATTGTCTATAATATATATCCTATTGCCATGAAACTTTGTAAGCAGTTTATTAATTTAATAAGATTTGGTCATACCAAGTTTCATTAAGATTGGTCAACTTTTTCTACCCTATTAGGTCCGGGTACACAGTTATCGTCCTTTGATTTTCGTTGTCCACGAATATAGTCCCTAGTGTGGACAGTGTGTTACTTGTTGATTTTTTTTATACCACTTCCAAATTTATTTCTCCATGTTTTATGACTCAAATAGTAAGTAGGGGGGTGAAATGACACTGTAAAAAAATTTGGGTCATGAATTTTAAAGTAAAGTAGTGATTTGGTCCAGCTGAAAAATGTTAAAAATTAGCACTTCGCAAGCTGTCAAAAGATTTGAAGACCCCCTTAACATGAAATTGTCCATATTTTGAGTTAGAGCCGATGAAGTTTTCTATAATTTTGATATAATTTGTCCCAAAAGTAGTACAACACACTGTAAAAATATTATTGAGAAAGCGCAGGTGGGATTTTTTTAATTTTCATTTATTGTCTAAAAGAAATGCACTACGAAATAACTGTGTACTCGGACCTAAGAGGTGAAATCAGGAAATATAGAATCTGTACTTTGGCAACTTCCCTGAATGATTTGATGGTGTCAATTTATTAAATAGCATAAAACTAAAGGATTTAAACTTTTATTTGATAGAATTTCTGCAAAAATGACCAATTTTGGCATTTTATGGTCAAAATAAGCATTTCATAGCTTTTTCAATTTTGATGCATAAGTGGCATTCTGACTTTCTATCTGACAGGTTTTTATGTGTCAATATTTGTGTTTCTATGCTTCAATCCAGTTGTATTACTCATTTGTGAACTCTGAATCTACAGAAAAGAAGATTATCTCAGACAATATGTGAAAAATGTGTTGTATATATGATCCTCGTCTAACGCCCTGTTTGGATCAAGTTAAATGTGAGGAGCTTGGAACATAAAAGTTGAAGTCCATTATAAAGACCTCACTAAATGTGTATAAAAAGCACTTAACAATGTCTGTTGTACCTGTTTTATGTCACATAATATCTTTCTTTTCTTCTGTAGGATAGCAAGTGGTTCAAATATAAGCCTATTGAGACTAAAATTGCATGCATGTTTTTCACTAAAAAGTGAAAAATCTTTGTATCAGACCATACTGTCTGCAAAAAAAGTTGAATGCAAGAGTCTTTTTGTGCTCAGATTTATTGTATCATGTCACCTGAGTATAGAAATGATAGAACAGACAAAAAATTTTATTTCCTATAGCTTCAATATGCATTTTTAAATGTAAATATGTGATACAGCCTAAATTGACCCTAAATTATTTTCAGTCTTACTTGGCCTAAGACCCTTTTAAACTAATGTGATATGTTATTTGTAAGTTTTCTTTCCATTTAAAGTACATTAAATACATATGTAAGGATTATTTATAACCAAAAAGCTTTACAAATTTAAAATTGCTGGAAAATATTACATCTTTATGTAAGGCCCCCCTTCATTGGAAAACCTCCATTTTTAGCCATAGGCTCATATAAATTTGACTTTTTAATAATTATGATAAGTCTGATAAATCAAATGAGTACTCTATTGCTTTTAATACATAATATATTATATATTAAGGCATTTCAAAAGTATTTTTTTGCAAAATCTTAATTTTTTAAGCCCCAAATGTTGATAGTTGAAAATTTTCAATTTTACCGTCTAAATTTAACACCCAAAGTTGAATATAGAATTAGTCATATTGTCTATAATATATATCCTATTGCCATGAAACTTTGTAAGCAGTTTATTAATTTAATAAGCTTTGGTCATACCAAGTTTCATTAAGATTGGTCAACTTTTTCTACCCTATTAGGTCCGGGTACACAGTTATCGTCCTTTGATTTTCGTTGTCCACGAATATAGTCCCTAGTGTGGACAGTGTGTTACTTGTTGGTTTTTTTTATACCACTTCCAAATTTATTTCTCCATGTTTTATGACTCAAATAGTAAGTAGGGGGGTGAAATGACACTGTAAAAAAATTTGGGTCATGAATTTTAAAGTAAAGTAGTGATTTGGTCCAGCTGAAAAATGTTAAAAATTAGCACTTCGCAAGCTGTCAAAAGATTTGAAGACCCCCTTAACATGAAATTGTCCATATTTTGAGTTAGAGCCGATGAAGTTTTCTATAATTTTGATATAATTTGTCCCAAAAGTAGTACAACACACTGTAAAAATATTATTGAGAAAGCGCAGGTGGGATTTTTTTAATTTTCATTTATTGTCTAAAAGAAATGCACTACGAAATAACTGTGTACTCGGACCTAAGAGGTGAAATCAGGAAATATAGAATCTGTACTTTGGCAACTTCCCTGAATGATTTGATGGTGTCAATTTATTAAATAGCATAAAACTAAAGGATTTAAACTTTTATTTGATAGAATTTCTGCAAAAATGACCAATTTTGGCATTTTATGGTCAAAATAAGCATTTCATAGCTTTTTCAATTTTGATGCATAAGTGGCATTCTGACTTTCTATCTGACAGGTTTTTATGTGTCAATATTTGTGTTTCTATGCTTCAATCCAGTTGTATTACTCATTTGTGAACTCTGAATCTACAGAAAAGAAGATTATCTCAGACAATATGTGAAAAATGTGTTGTATATATGATCCTCGTCTAACGCCCTGTTTGGATCAAGTTAAATGTGAGGAGCTTGGAACATAAAAGTTGAAGTCCATTATAAAGACCTCACTAAATGTGTATAAAAAGCACTTAACAATGTCTGTTGTACCTGTTTTATGTCACATAATATCTTTCTTTTCTTCTGTAGGATAGCAAGTGGTTCAAATATAAGCCTATTGAGACTAAAATTGCATGCATGTTTTTCACTAAAAAGTGAAAAATCTTTGTATCAGACCATACTGTCTGCAAAAAAAGTTGAATGCAAGAGTCTTTTTGTGCTCAGATTTATTGTATCATGTCACCTGAGTATAGAAATGATAGAACAGACAAAAAATTTTATTTCCTATAGCTTCAATATGCATTTTTAAATGTAAATATGTGATACAGCCTAAATTGACCCTAAATTATTTTCAGTCTTACTTGGCCTAAGACCCTTTTAAACTAATGTGATATGTTATTTGTAAGTTTTCTTTCCATTTAAAGTACATTAAATACATATGTAAGGATTATTTATAACCAAAAAGCTTTACAAATTTAAAATTGCTGGAAAATATTACATCTTTATGTAAGGCCCCCCTTCATTGGAAAACCTCCATTTTTAGCCATAGGCTCATATAAATTTGACTTTTTAATAATTATGATAAGTCTGATAAATCAAATGAGTACTCTATTGCTTTTAATACATAATATATTATATATTAAGGCATTTCAAAAGTATTTTTTTGCAAAATCTTAATTTTTTAAGCCCCAAATGTTGATAGTTGAAAATTTTCAATTTTACCGTCTAAATTTAACACCCAAAGTTGAATATAGAATTAGTCATATTGTCTATAATATATATCCTATTGCCATGAAACTTTGTAAGCAGTTTATTAATTTAATAAGCTTTGGTCATACCAAGTTTCATTAAGATTGGTCAACTTTTTCTACCCTATTAGGTCCGGGTACACAGTTATCGTCCTTTGATTTTCGTTGTCCACGAATATAGTCCCTAGTGTGGACAGTGTGTTACTTGTTGGTTTTTTTTATACCACTTCCAAATTTATTTCTCCATGTTTTATGACTCAAATAGTAAGTAGGGGGGTGAAATGACACTGTAAAAAAATTTGGGTCATGAATTTTAAAGTAAAGTAGTGATTTGGTCCAGCTGAAAAATGTTAAAAATTAGCACTTCGCAAGCTGTCAAAAGATTTGAAGACCCCCTTAACATGAAATTGTCCATATTTTGAGTTAGAGCCGATGAAGTTTTCTATAATTTTGATATAATTTGTCCCAAAAGTAGTACAACACACTGTAAAAATATTATTGAGAAAGCGCAGGTGGGATTTTTTTAATTTTCATTTATTGTCTAAAAGAAATGCACTACGAAATAACTGTGTACTCGGACCTAAGAGGTGAAATCAGGAAATATAGAATCTGTACTTTGGCAACTTCCCTGAATGATTTGATGGTGTCAATTTATTAAATAGCATAAAACTAAAGGATTTAAACTTTTATTTGATAGAATTTCTGCAAAAATGACCAATTTTGGCATTTTATGGTCAAAATAAGCATTTCATAGCTTTTTCAATTTTGATGCATAAGTGGCATTCTGACTTTCTATCTGACAGGTTTTTATGTGTCAATATTTGTGTTTCTATGCTTCAATCCAGTTGTATTACTCATTTGTGAACTCTGAATCTACAGAAAAGAAGATTATCTCAGACAATATGTGAAAAATGTGTTGTATATATGATCCTCGTCTAACGCCCTGTTTGGATCAAGTTAAATGTGAGGAGCTTGGAACATAAAAGTTGAAGTCCATTATAAAGACCTCACTAAATGTGTATAAAAAGCACTTAACAATGTCTGTTGTACCTGTTTTATGTCACATAATATCTTTCTTTTCTTCTGTAGGATAGCAAGTGGTTCAAATATAAGCCTATTGAGACTAAAATTGCATGCATGTTTTTCACTAAAAAGTGAAAAATCTTTGTATCAGACCATACTGTCTGCAAAAAAAGTTGAATGCAAGAGTCTTTTTGTGCTCAGATTTATTGTATCATGTCACCTGAGTATAGAAATGATAGAACAGACAAAAAATTTTATTTCCTATAGCTTCAATATGCATTTTTAAATGTAAATATGTGATACAGCCTAAATTGACCCTAAATTATTTTCAGTCTTACTTGGCCTAAGACCCTTTTAAACTAATGTGATATGTTATTTGTAAGTTTTCTTTCCATTTAAAGTACATTAAATACATATGTAAGGATTATTTATAACCAAAAAGCTTTACAAATTTAAAATTGCTGGAAAATATTACATCTTTATGTAAGGCCCCCCTTCATTGGAAAACCTCCATTTTTAGCCATAGGCTCATATAAATTTGACTTTTTAATAATTATGATAAGTCTGATAAATCAAATGAGTACTCTATTGCTTTTAATACATAATATATTATATATTAAGGCATTTCAAAAGTATTTTTTTGCAAAATCTTAATTTTTTAAGCCCCAAATGTTGATAGTTGAAAATTTTCAATTTTACCGTCTAAATTTAACACCCAAAGTTGAATATAGAATTAGTCATATTGTCTATAATATATATCCTATTGCCATGAAACTTTGTAAGCAGTTTATTAATTTAATAAGCTTTGGTCATACCAAGTTTCATTAAGATTGGTCAACTTTTTCTACCCTATTAGGTCCGGGTACACAGTTATCGTCCTTTGATTTTCGTTGTCCACGAATATAGTCCCTAGTGTGGACAGTGTGTTACTTGTTGATTTTTTTTATACCACTTCCAAATTTATTTCTCCATGTTTTATGACTCAAATAGTAAGTAGGGGGGTGAAATGACACTGTAAAAAAATTTGGGTCATGAATTTTAAAGTAAAGTAGTGATTTGGTCCAGCTGAAAAATGTTAAAAATTAGCACTTCGCAAGCTGTCAAAAGATTTGAAGACCCCCTTAACATGAAATTGTCCATATTTTGAGTTAGAGCCGATGAAGTTTTCTATAATTTTGATATAATTTGTCCCAAAAGTAGTACAACACACTGTAAAAATATTATTGAGAAAGCGCAGGTGGGATTTTTTTAATTTTCATTTATTGTCTAAAAGAAATGCACTACGAAATAACTGTGTACTCGGACCTAAGAGGTGAAATCAGGAAATATAGAATCTGTACTTTGGCAACTTCCCTGAATGATTTGATGGTGTCAATTTATTAAATAGCATAAAACTAAAGGATTTAAACTTTTATTTGATAGAATTTCTGCAAAAATGACCAATTTTGGCATTTTATGGTCAAAATAAGCATTTCATAGCTTTTTCAATTTTGATGCATAAGTGGCATTCTGACTTTCTATCTGACAGGTTTTTATGTGTCAATATTTGTGTTTCTATGCTTCAATCCAGTTGTATTACTCATTTGTGAACTCTGAATCTACAGAAAAGAAGATTATCTCAGACAATATGTGAAAAATGTGTTGTATATATGATCCTCGTCTAACGCCCTGTTTGGATCAAGTTAAATGTGAGGAGCTTGGAACATAAAAGTTGAAGTCCATTATAAAGACCTCACTAAATGTGTATAAAAAGCACTTAACAATGTCTGTTGTACCTGTTTTATGTCACATAATATCTTTCTTTTCTTCTGTAGGATAGCAAGTGGTTCAAATATAAGCCTATTGAGACTAAAATTGCATGCATGTTTTTCACTAAAAAGTGAAAAATCTTTGTATCAGACCATACTGTCTGCAAAAAAAGTTGAATGCAAGAGTCTTTTTGTGCTCAGATTTATTGTATCATGTCACCTGAGTATAGAAATGATAGAACAGACAAAAAATTTTATTTCCTATAGCTTCAATATGCATTTTTAAATGTAAATATGTGATACAGCCTAAATTGACCCTAAATTATTTTCAGTCTTACTTGGCCTAAGACCCTTTTAAACTAATGTGATATGTTATTTGTAAGTTTTCTTTCCATTTAAAGTACATTAAATACATATGTAAGGATTATTTATAACCAAAAAGCTTTACAAATTTAAAATTGCTGGAAAATATTACATCTTTATGTAAGGCCCCCCTTCATTGGAAAACCTCCATTTTTAGCCATAGGCTCATATAAATTTGACTTTTTAATAATTATGATAAGTCTGATAAATCAAATGAGTACTCTATTGCTTTTAATACATAATATATTATATATTAAGGCATTTCAAAAGTATTTTTTTGCAAAATCTTAATTTTTTAAGCCCCAAATGTTGATAGTTGAAAATTTTCAATTTTACCGTCTAAATTTAACACCCAAAGTTGAATATAGAATTAGTCATATTGTCTATAATATATATCCTATTGCCATGAAACTTTGTAAGCAGTTTATTAATTTAATAAGCTTTGGTCATACCAAGTTTCATTAAGATTGGTCAACTTTTTCTACCCTATTAGGTCCGGGTACACAGTTATCGTCCTTTGATTTTCGTTGTCCACGAATATAGTCCCTAGTGTGGACAGTGTGTTACTTGTTGATTTTTTTTATACCACTTCCAAATTTATTTCTCCATGTTTTATGACTCAAATAGTAAGTAGGGGGGTGAAATGACACTGTAAAAAAATTTGGGTCATGAATTTTAAAGTAAAGTAGTGATTTGGTCCAGCTGAAAAATGTTAAAAATTAGCACTTCGCAAGCTGTCAAAAGATTTGAAGACCCCCTTAACATGAAATTGTCCATATTTTGAGTTAGAGCCGATGAAGTTTTCTATAATTTTGATATAATTTGTCCCAAAAGTAGTACAACACACTGTAAAAATATTATTGAGAAAGCGCAGGTGGGATTTTTTTAATTTTCATTTATTGTCTAAAAGAAATGCACTACGAAATAACTGTGTACTCGGACCTAAGAGGTGAAATCAGGAAATATAGAATCTGTACTTTGGCAACTTCCCTGAATGATTTGATGGTGTCAATTTATTAAATAGCATAAAACTAAAGGATTTAAACTTTTATTTGATAGAATTTCTGCAAAAATGACCAATTTTGGCATTTTATGGTCAAAATAAGCATTTCATAGCTTTTTCAATTTTGATGCATAAGTGGCATTCTGACTTTCTATCTGACAGGTTTTTATGTGTCAATATTTGTGTTTCTATGCTTCAATCCAGTTGTATTACTCATTTGTGAACTCTGAATCTACAGAAAAGAAGATTATCTCAGACAATATGTGAAAAATGTGTTGTATATATGATCCTCGTCTAACGCCCTGTTTGGATCAAGTTAAATGTGAGGAGCTTGGAACATAAAAGTTGAAGTCCATTATAAAGACCTCACTAAATGTGTATAAAAAGCACTTAACAATGTCTGTTGTACCTGTTTTATGTCACATAATATCTTTCTTTTCTTCTGTAGGATAGCAAGTGGTTCAAATATAAGCCTATTGAGACTAAAATTGCATGCATGTTTTTCACTAAAAAGTGAAAAATCTTTGTATCAGACCATACTGTCTGCAAAAAAAGTTGAATGCAAGAGTCTTTTTGTGCTCAGATTTATTGTATCATGTCACCTGAGTATAGAAATGATAGAACAGACAAAAAATTTTATTTCCTATAGCTTCAATATGCATTTTTAAATGTAAATATGTGATACAGCCTAAATTGACCCTAAATTATTTTCAGTCTTACTTGGCCTAAGACCCTTTTAAACTAATGTGATATGTTATTTGTAAGTTTTCTTTCCATTTAAAGTACATTAAATACATATGTAAGGATTATTTATAACCAAAAAGCTTTACAAATTTAAAATTGCTGGAAAATATTACATCTTTATGTAAGGCCCCCCTTCATTGGAAAACCTCCATTTTTAGCCATAGGCTCATATAAATTTGACTTTTTAATAATTATGATAAGTCTGATAAATCAAATGAGTACTCTATTGCTTTTAATACATAATATATTATATATTAAGGCATTTCAAAAGTATTTTTTTGCAAAATCTTAATTTTTTAAGCCCCAAATGTTGATAGTTGAAAATTTTCAATTTTACCGTCTAAATTTAACACCCAAAGTTGAATATAGAATTAGTCATATTGTCTATAATATATATCCTATTGCCATGAAACTTTGTAAGCAGTTTATTAATTTAATAAGCTTTGGTCATACCAAGTTTCATTAAGATTGGTCAACTTTTTCTACCCTATTAGGTCCGGGTACACAGTTATCGTCCTTTGATTTTCGTTGTCCACGAATATAGTCCCTAGTGTGGACAGTGTGTTACTTGTTGATTTTTTTTATACCACTTCCAAATTTATTTCTCCATGTTTTATGACTCAAATAGTAAGTAGGGGGGTGAAATGACACTGTAAAAAAATTTGGGTCATGAATTTTAAAGTAAAGTAGTGATTTGGTCCAGCTGAAAAATGTTAAAAATTAGCACTTCGCAAGCTGTCAAAAGATTTGAAGACCCCCTTAACATGAAATTGTCCATATTTTGAGTTAGAGCCGATGAAGTTTTCTATAATTTTGATATAATTTGTCCCAAAAGTAGTACAACACACTGTAAAAATATTATTGAGAAAGCGCAGGTGGGATTTTTTTAATTTTCATTTATTGTCTAAAAGAAATGCACTACGAAATAACTGTGTACTCGGACCTAAGAGGTGAAATCAGGAAATATAGAATCTGTACTTTGGCAACTTCCCTGAATGATTTGATGGTGTCAATTTATTAAATAGCATAAAACTAAAGGATTTAAACTTTTATTTGATAGAATTTCTGCAAAAATGACCAATTTTGGCATTTTATGGTCAAAATAAGCATTTCATAGCTTTTTCAATTTTGATGCATAAGTGGCATTCTGACTTTCTATCTGACAGGTTTTTATGTGTCAATATTTGTGTTTCTATGCTTCAATCCAGTTGTATTACTCATTTGTGAACTCTGAATCTACAGAAAAGAAGATTATCTCAGACAATATGTGAAAAATGTGTTGTATATATGATCCTCGTCTAACGCCCTGTTTGGATCAAGTTAAATGTGAGGAGCTTGGAACATAAAAGTTGAAGTCCATTATAAAGACCTCACTAAATGTGTATAAAAAGCACTTAACAATGTCTGTTGTACCTGTTTTATGTCACATAATATCTTTCTTTTCTTCTGTAGGATAGCAAGTGGTTCAAATATAAGCCTATTGAGACTAAAATTGCATGCATGTTTTTCACTAAAAAGTGAAAAATCTTTGTATCAGACCATACTGTCTGCAAAAAAAGTTGAATGCAAGAGTCTTTTTGTGCTCAGATTTATTGTATCATGTCACCTGAGTATAGAAATGATAGAACAGACAAAAAATTTTATTTCCTATAGCTTCAATATGCATTTTTAAATGTAAATATGTGATACAGCCTAAATTGACCCTAAATTATTTTCAGTCTTACTTGGCCTAAGACCCTTTTAAACTAATGTGATATGTTATTTGTAAGTTTTCTTTCCATTTAAAGTACATTAAATACATATGTAAGGATTATTTATAACCAAAAAGCTTTACAAATTTAAAATTGCTGGAAAATATTACATCTTTATGTAAGGCCCCCCTTCATTGGAAAACCTCCATTTTTAGCCATAGGCTCATATAAATTTGACTTTTTAATAATTATGATAAGTCTGATAAATCAAATGAGTACTCTATTGCTTTTAATACATAATATATTATATATTAAGGCATTTCAAAAGTATTTTTTTGCAAAATCTTAATTTTTTAAGCCCCAAATGTTGATAGTTGAAAATTTTCAATTTTACCGTCTAAATTTAACACCCAAAGTTGAATATAGAATTAGTCATATTGTCTATAATATATATCCTATTGCCATGAAACTTTGTAAGCAGTTTATTAATTTAATAAGCTTTGGTCATACCAAGTTTCATTAAGATTGGTCAACTTTTTCTACCCTATTAGGTCCGGGTACACAGTTATCGTCCTTTGATTTTCGTTGTCCACGAATATAGTCCCTAGTGTGGACAGTGTGTTACTTGTTGATTTTTTTTATACCACTTCCAAATTTATTTCTCCATGTTTTATGACTCAAATAGTAAGTAGGGGGGTGAAATGACACTGTAAAAAAATTTGGGTCATGAATTTTAAAGTAAAGTAGTGATTTGGTCCAGCTGAAAAATGTTAAAAATTAGCACTTCGCAAGCTGTCAAAAGATTTGAAGACCCCCTTAACATGAAATTGTCCATATTTTGAGTTAGAGCCGATGAAGTTTTCTATAATTTTGATATAATTTGTCCCAAAAGTAGTACAACACACTGTAAAAATATTATTGAGAAAGCGCAGGTGGGATTTTTTTAATTTTCATTTATTGTCTAAAAGAAATGCACTACGAAATAACTGTGTACTCGGACCTAAGAGGTGAAATCAGGAAATATAGAATCTGTACTTTGGCAACTTCCCTGAATGATTTGATGGTGTCAATTTATTAAATAGCATAAAACTAAAGGATTTAAACTTTTATTTGATAGAATTTCTGCAAAAATGACCAATTTTGGCATTTTATGGTCAAAATAAGCATTTCATAGCTTTTTCAATTTTGATGCATAAGTGGCATTCTGACTTTCTATCTGACAGGTTTTTATGTGTCAATATTTGTGTTTCTATGCTTCAATCCAGTTGTATTACTCATTTGTGAACTCTGAATCTACAGAAAAGAAGATTATCTCAGACAATATGTGAAAAATGTGTTGTATATATGATCCTCGTCTAACGCCCTGTTTGGATCAAGTTAAATGTGAGGAGCTTGGAACATAAAAGTTGAAGTCCATTATAAAGACCTCACTAAATGTGTATAAAAAGCACTTAACAATGTCTGTTGTACCTGTTTTATGTCACATAATATCTTTCTTTTCTTCTGTAGGATAGCAAGTGGTTCAAATATAAGCCTATTGAGACTAAAATTGCATGCATGTTTTTCACTAAAAAGTGAAAAATCTTTGTATCAGACCATACTGTCTGCAAAAAAAGTTGAATGCAAGAGTCTTTTTGTGCTCAGATTTATTGTATCATGTCACCTGAGTATAGAAATGATAGAACAGACAAAAAATTTTATTTCCTATAGCTTCAATATGCATTTTTAAATGTAAATATGTGATACAGCCTAAATTGACCCTAAATTATTTTCAGTCTTACTTGGCCTAAGACCCTTTTAAACTAATGTGATATGTTATTTGTAAGTTTTCTTTCCATTTAAAGTACATTAAATACATATGTAAGGATTATTTATAACCAAAAAGCTTTACAAATTTAAAATTGCTGGAAAATATTACATCTTTATGTAAGGCCCCCCTTCATTGGAAAACCTCCATTTTTAGCCATAGGCTCATATAAATTTGACTTTTTAATAATTATGATAAGTCTGATAAATCAAATGAGTACTCTATTGCTTTTAATACATAATATATTATATATTAAGGCATTTCAAAAGTATTTTTTTGCAAAATCTTAATTTTTTAAGCCCCAAATGTTGATAGTTGAAAATTTTCAATTTTACCGTCTAAATTTAACACCCAAAGTTGAATATAGAATTAGTCATATTGTCTATAATATATATCCTATTGCCATGAAACTTTGTAAGCAGTTTATTAATTTAATAAGCTTTGGTCATACCAAGTTTCATTAAGATTGGTCAACTTTTTCTACCCTATTAGGTCCGGGTACACAGTTATCGTCCTTTGATTTTCGTTGTCCACGAATATAGTCCCTAGTGTGGACAGTGTGTTACTTGTTGATTTTTTTTATACCACTTCCAAATTTATTTCTCCATGTTTTATGACTCAAATAGTAAGTAGGGGGGTGAAATGACACTGTAAAAAAATTTGGGTCATGAATTTTAAAGTAAAGTAGTGATTTGGTCCAGCTGAAAAATGTTAAAAATTAGCACTTCGCAAGCTGTCAAAAGATTTGAAGACCCCCTTAACATGAAATTGTCCATATTTTGAGTTAGAGCCGATGAAGTTTTCTATAATTTTGATATAATTTGTCCCAAAAGTAGTACAACACACTGTAAAAATATTATTGAGAAAGCGCAGGTGGGATTTTTTTAATTTTCATTTATTGTCTAAAAGAAATGCACTACGAAATAACTGTGTACTCGGACCTAAGAGGTGAAATCAGGAAATATAGAATCTGTACTTTGGCAACTTCCCTGAATGATTTGATGGTGTCAATTTATTAAATAGCATAAAACTAAAGGATTTAAACTTTTATTTGATAGAATTTCTGCAAAAATGACCAATTTTGGCATTTTATGGTCAAAATAAGCATTTCATAGCTTTTTCAATTTTGATGCATAAGTGGCATTCTGACTTTCTATCTGACAGGTTTTTATGTGTCAATATTTGTGTTTCTATGCTTCAATCCAGTTGTATTACTCATTTGTGAACTCTGAATCTACAGAAAAGAAGATTATCTCAGACAATATGTGAAAAATGTGTTGTATATATGATCCTCGTCTAACGCCCTGTTTGGATCAAGTTAAATGTGAGGAGCTTGGAACATAAAAGTTGAAGTCCATTATAAAGACCTCACTAAATGTGTATAAAAAGCACTTAACAATGTCTGTTGTACCTGTTTTATGTCACATAATATCTTTCTTTTCTTCTGTAGGATAGCAAGTGGTTCAAATATAAGCCTATTGAGACTAAAATTGCATGCATGTTTTTCACTAAAAAGTGAAAAATCTTTGTATCAGACCATACTGTCTGCAAAAAAAGTTGAATGCAAGAGTCTTTTTGTGCTCAGATTTATTGTATCATGTCACCTGAGTATAGAAATGATAGAACAGACAAAAAATTTTATTTCCTATAGCTTCAATATGCATTTTTAAATGTAAATATGTGATACAGCCTAAATTGACCCTAAATTATTTTCAGTCTTACTTGGCCTAAGACCCTTTTAAACTAATGTGATATGTTATTTGTAAGTTTTCTTTCCATTTAAAGTACATTAAATACATATGTAAGGATTATTTATAACCAAAAAGCTTTACAAATTTAAAATTGCTGGAAAATATTACATCTTTATGTAAGGCCCCCCTTCATTGGAAAACCTCCATTTTTAGCCATAGGCTCATATAAATTTGACTTTTTAATAATTATGATAAGTCTGATAAATCAAATGAGTACTCTATTGCTTTTAATACATAATATATTATATATTAAGGCATTTCAAAAGTATTTTTTTGCAAAATCTTAATTTTTTAAGCCCCAAATGTTGATAGTTGAAAATTTTCAATTTTACCGTCTAAATTTAACACCCAAAGTTGAATATAGAATTAGTCATATTGTCTATAATATATATCCTATTGCCATGAAACTTTGTAAGCAGTTTATTAATTTAATAAGCTTTGGTCATACCAAGTTTCATTAAGATTGGTCAACTTTTTCTACCCTATTAGGTCCGGGTACACAGTTATCGTCCTTTGATTTTCGTTGTCCACGAATATAGTCCCTAGTGTGGACAGTGTGTTACTTGTTGATTTTTTTTATACCACTTCCAAATTTATTTCTCCATGTTTTATGACTCAAATAGTAAGTAGGGGGGTGAAATGACACTGTAAAAAAATTTGGGTCATGAATTTTAAAGTAAAGTAGTGATTTGGTCCAGCTGAAAAATGTTAAAAATTAGCACTTCGCAAGCTGTCAAAAGATTTGAAGACCCCCTTAACATGAAATTGTCCATATTTTGAGTTAGAGCCGATGAAGTTTTCTATAATTTTGATATAATTTGTCCCAAAAGTAGTACAACACACTGTAAAAATATTATTGAGAAAGCGCAGGTGGGATTTTTTTAATTTTCATTTATTGTCTAAAAGAAATGCACTACGAAATAACTGTGTACTCGGACCTAAGAGGTGAAATCAGGAAATATAGAATCTGTACTTTGGCAACTTCCCTGAATGATTTGATGGTGTCAATTTATTAAATAGCATAAAACTAAAGGATTTAAACTTTTATTTGATAGAATTTCTGCAAAAATGACCAATTTTGGCATTTTATGGTCAAAATAAGCATTTCATAGCTTTTTCAATTTTGATGCATAAGTGGCATTCTGACTTTCTATCTGACAGGTTTTTATGTGTCAATATTTGTGTTTCTATGCTTCAATCCAGTTGTATTACTCATTTGTGAACTCTGAATCTACAGAAAAGAAGATTATCTCAGACAATATGTGAAAAATGTGTTGTATATATGATCCTCGTCTAACGCCCTGTTTGGATCAAGTTAAATGTGAGGAGCTTGGAACATAAAAGTTGAAGTCCATTATAAAGACCTCACTAAATGTGTATAAAAAGCACTTAACAATGTCTGTTGTACCTGTTTTATGTCACATAATATCTTTCTTTTCTTCTGTAGGATAGCAAGTGGTTCAAATATAAGCCTATTGAGACTAAAATTGCATGCATGTTTTTCACTAAAAAGTGAAAAATCTTTGTATCAGACCATACTGTCTGCAAAAAAAGTTGAATGCAAGAGTCTTTTTGTGCTCAGATTTATTGTATCATGTCACCTGAGTATAGAAATGATAGAACAGACAAAAAATTTTATTTCCTATAGCTTCAATATGCATTTTTAAATGTAAATATGTGATACAGCCTAAATTGACCCTAAATTATTTTCAGTCTTACTTGGCCTAAGACCCTTTTAAACTAATGTGATATGTTATTTGTAAGTTTTCTTTCCATTTAAAGTACATTAAATACATATGTAAGGATTATTTATAACCAAAAAGCTTTACAAATTTAAAATTGCTGGAAAATATTACATCTTTATGTAAGGCCCCCCTTCATTGGAAAACCTCCATTTTTAGCCATAGGCTCATATAAATTTGACTTTTTAATAATTATGATAAGTCTGATAAATCAAATGAGTACTCTATTGCTTTTAATACATAATATATTATATATTAAGGCATTTCAAAAGTATTTTTTTGCAAAATCTTAATTTTTTAAGCCCCAAATGTTGATAGTTGAAAATTTTCAATTTTACCGTCTAAATTTAACACCCAAAGTTGAATATAGAATTAGTCATATTGTCTATAATATATATCCTATTGCCATGAAACTTTGTAAGCAGTTTATTAATTTAATAAGCTTTGGTCATACCAAGTTTCATTAAGATTGGTCAACTTTTTCTACCCTATTAGGTCCGGGTACACAGTTATCGTCCTTTGATTTTCGTTGTCCACGAATATAGTCCCTAGTGTGGACAGTGTGTTACTTGTTGATTTTTTTTATACCACTTCCAAATTTATTTCTCCATGTTTTATGACTCAAATAGTAAGTAGGGGGGTGAAATGACACTGTAAAAAAATTTGGGTCATGAATTTTAAAGTAAAGTAGTGATTTGGTCCAGCTGAAAAATGTTAAAAATTAGCACTTCGCAAGCTGTCAAAAGATTTGAAGACCCCCTTAACATGAAATTGTCCATATTTTGAGTTAGAGCCGATGAAGTTTTCTATAATTTTGATATAATTTGTCCCAAAAGTAGTACAACACACTGTAAAAATATTATTGAGAAAGCGCAGGTGGGATTTTTTTAATTTTCATTTATTGTCTAAAAGAAATGCACTACGAAATAACTGTGTACTCGGACCTAAGAGGTGAAATCAGGAAATATAGAATCTGTACTTTGGCAACTTCCCTGAATGATTTGATGGTGTCAATTTATTAAATAGCATAAAACTAAAGGATTTAAACTTTTATTTGATAGAATTTCTGCAAAAATGACCAATTTTGGCATTTTATGGTCAAAATAAGCATTTCATAGCTTTTTCAATTTTGATGCATAAGTGGCATTCTGACTTTCTATCTGACAGGTTTTTATGTGTCAATATTTGTGTTTCTATGCTTCAATCCAGTTGTATTACTCATTTGTGAACTCTGAATCTACAGAAAAGAAGATTATCTCAGACAATATGTGAAAAATGTGTTGTATATATGATCCTCGTCTAACGCCCTGTTTGGATCAAGTTAAATGTGAGGAGCTTGGAACATAAAAGTTGAAGTCCATTATAAAGACCTCACTAAATGTGTATAAAAAGCACTTAACAATGTCTGTTGTACCTGTTTTATGTCACATAATATCTTTCTTTTCTTCTGTAGGATAGCAAGTGGTTCAAATATAAGCCTATTGAGACTAAAATTGCATGCATGTTTTTCACTAAAAAGTGAAAAATCTTTGTATCAGACCATACTGTCTGCAAAAAAAGTTGAATGCAAGAGTCTTTTTGTGCTCAGATTTATTGTATCATGTCACCTGAGTATAGAAATGATAGAACAGACAAAAAATTTTATTTCCTATAGCTTCAATATGCATTTTTAAATGTAAATATGTGATACAGCCTAAATTGACCCTAAATTATTTTCAGTCTTACTTGGCCTAAGACCCTTTTAAACTAATGTGATATGTTATTTGTAAGTTTTCTTTCCATTTAAAGTACATTAAATACATATGTAAGGATTATTTATAACCAAAAAGCTTTACAAATTTAAAATTGCTGGAAAATATTACATCTTTATGTAAGGCCCCCCTTCATTGGAAAACCTCCATTTTTAGCCATAGGCTCATATAAATTTGACTTTTTAATAATTATGATAAGTCTGATAAATCAAATGAGTACTCTATTGCTTTTAATACATAATATATTATATATTAAGGCATTTCAAAAGTATTTTTTTGCAAAATCTTAATTTTTTAAGCCCCAAATGTTGATAGTTGAAAATTTTCAATTTTACCGTCTAAATTTAACACCCAAAGTTGAATATAGAATTAGTCATATTGTCTATAATATATATCCTATTGCCATGAAACTTTGTAAGCAGTTTATTAATTTAATAAGCTTTGGTCATACCAAGTTTCATTAAGATTGGTCAACTTTTTCTACCCTATTAGGTCCGGGTACACAGTTATCGTCCTTTGATTTTCGTTGTCCACGAATATAGTCCCTAGTGTGGACAGTGTGTTACTTGTTGATTTTTTTTATACCACTTCCAAATTTATTTCTCCATGTTTTATGACTCAAATAGTAAGTAGGGGGGTGAAATGACACTGTAAAAAAATTTGGGTCATGAATTTTAAAGTAAAGTAGTGATTTGGTCCAGCTGAAAAATGTTAAAAATTAGCACTTCGCAAGCTGTCAAAAGATTTGAAGACCCCCTTAACATGAAATTGTCCATATTTTGAGTTAGAGCCGATGAAGTTTTCTATAATTTTGATATAATTTGTCCCAAAAGTAGTACAACACACTGTAAAAATATTATTGAGAAAGCGCAGGTGGGATTTTTTTAATTTTCATTTATTGTCTAAAAGAAATGCACTACGAAATAACTGTGTACTCGGACCTAAGAGTTATATTTATAACCCTCCTTTTCCCCTTTGCTGAACCTACATATGGTATTAGTTGTTGATTTGTTCTCGTCCTGAATATGCGCGCCTTGAGATATTTGTCACTGAATGTAAGCTAGTTACAAACAATAATCACCGATTAATAGTATTATTATGATACAGACGTTGCGCACGATGTTGGTACGAATTCCATTTTGCTATAGATTAGCATGAAAATAAATACGTAGACTGGTCAGTTTGATAAAAATATAGTGACTTTTAGTTGAATTTATTACATTAGACTTCAAAATAAAGAAATAAGGAACCGAAATTTAAAATATCAAGAATTATAACACTTAATTATCCCATTTTTACGCAAAAACGTAATGTCCAACGTTACATTTTGTGTGCAAAAGATCGGAGTTTCGTTTCTTTCCTACAGTATTTTTTTTCTGACCATCGTAAAACTTCACAAGAGTATTGCTATTGTTATTGTTATTCGCGTGTTAAAGCAAAATCAATATCACTGAAACCGTAAACCGGAAAATGTTATTTTTGAAAACGGTCTGAAAAATGTCCAAGCATATGCAAGGTAAGCATATATCGGGTTTGCGCATTTATACCGTGAAATTGGAAAAGCTGAGAGGAAAAATATTTATGATATTTTGAAAGTTTTTTACAATTGAGGTTTTAACCGGCTGTATATTAAATAAGGCAGCATAGTTAGATCAAAGAAAATAAAACTTGACGGTAAAAGTTTTTTTCTTTTTAAACAATATAGTGTTTAACATTTTTTCGATAGGCAACAAGATGTTTATATATCGTTTCGAAAAGTATAGCCGTTTTGTCCCAACGTTCGCAAAACGTAATTGATGTCATGCTCGGGTTTTTAATTTTATATCATAATTAATAGTTTCCAGTTTAATTCGAATGAAAATAAAAAAATAAGTTAAAATATAACCAATGTATGATAAAGGAAAAGTTTAAGTTTAAATTCAAATGTTGACCAAATGAGATTGATCTAAAAAAACATCGGGATCTTAGTTTTTTTTTCCGCACATTCATGACATTTGTTTTATTCAAGGAACGTTGTCTATATGCAAGTTTTAAATCATCAAAAGCAACATGTATAATTTTTTTGTTAATAAAATAAAATAGAGAAAAACCATTGCTGGCTATTATAACAAAACAAAGGATGTGCATATAATGTCACAAAAATACGGAAATGAGAAAAACATGAATCCAAAATGTTTAACTACCTAGAAATTTTGCGACAAAGAAAGCATCGGGAAATGATAAAATATAGAAAGGAAACGGAAACGGAAAGAAATACAACAAAAGGAGTATGTATAAACATGCATTAAAAAGGGAAAATAAAATCAAAATCTAATTTATATTAAAAAAAGAAATCTGTATAAATTTGGAAATCAATGTATGATTCATTGATGCGAACTGCTTCCAAAAGTAAAATGATCAATTATGGCCTGGAAAGACTGACAACTCCTATAAATGAATATTCATTAAAAAAAATATGTGTACGATATTTTATTTGTTAAACTATGCATTTTCAGACAAACCGAAATCGGTTACCAAATTCACAACAGTAAATTGACCTCATCAATTATAAGCTTGAACGCTTGAAACGTTCTTTGAAATCGTCGAAATCGCTTCATTATTCGGAACGTCGTGTAACGCTAAGTAGTACATATGTACCGACATCGTGCGCAACGTCACAGTGAATTTTGTTAAATGGCTAAAAAAGGCATTTTTTTCAATCCTTTTTTCATTTTTTTTTATCCAAATGGAAAGGAGTGGTTAGTCTTTACTAAAGTAATGTCGTCTTATGATTTAATTGTACGCATGACTTTATAAACATGCATTAATTGAAATAGATGAAAACACATGGTCACTTCACATATACAATTTGGTTAAATTAGACGTGAGAAACAGCCTTTACAAAAAAGATGATTTACGTACATTGTGCATCAACATATAAGTAACTGTTACAGTATAATACGTATTGTGGTAAGTCTTAATATATATTTAATTTAAATCAGAATATGACGATATAAAAACTAATCTGTAATGTCGATTTTTGCATTTTTTTTCCTTATTAAGAGAACTTTGAAGGTCAAAAGTAAATATACGTAAGAAAGCATTCTAATTTTGATTAATACTAATACATGTATCAATTATGATCAGCTGTGGGAAGTTGATTAAAATATCAAAACTCCTTTATTAAAAAATGCAAAAGGCAAATTATGGCCTAATCATCCCTTCTATTTTTCAAACTTTTAGTCATAATGAAAGTAGAAACAACTGAGTTTGTTTAAAAAAATAAGGCCCATATTCGTATAAAACGCTACATATTTTAGGTATTAGATTTTTCAAATATGTTGAGCATCACTGAAGACATTAATTGTTGAAATGCGCATTTTATGCAGCAAAACTTAGTATCGTTAATGTTGATACTTCACAGCATGCGTGTATGCCTGAAACTATCAAAGCTCTACACAATGGTTTTTTGAATGTTTCCATTTAGTTGGTCTTTTCTTTAGAATGATTGTAGATGTGACACATAATATACAGGCGCCATGGTGGCCGAGTGGTCTAGGTAGTACAACTACTGTATCATAAGCCTGTCAATACAGATGTCTTGCGTTCGAATCCATCATATGGCAAATGTGTTCGACTCCAATCGTAATTGACTAGGATCGTCAGTTTTCCTGCCGTAGGTGGGTGGTTATCTCCGGGCACTTCGACTTCCTCATCCAATATAAAATGACCGCCACGAAATAGCCAAAAGTGCTGAAAGTGGTGTTAAACACCAATCAATCAATAAATCACAAACTTCAAACCAACATGATTGCCGACAGTTTCTATCTTTTTCTTGTTTTATAACATAATGCTATAATTTAAATAATATATGCGAGAATACAACATTGAATAATAAGATACTCGATAAAGCTGACAGTGGTGTTTTAAAGGTTACATGCATCAATTCATTTACGTGCCAACAAAATTATTTCTTATATAATGTTAGTGTTGTTTTTTTCCATCAAAGATATGCGCACTTTTTGTGGTCATGTTCCGTTCAACAATCATGATTCTGAATAATATGCTTTTATGTGCTTCGATTTACGACTTCAAATGGAAAATACGATGACATACTTTTGTATAATTTAAATGCGTAAATTAATTTTTTCAAGTACAGTAAAGATATCAAATTTAAAATAATTGTGAGTGCAGTAAATGTATACAATGCAGAATATAAAGATATTTAATGGGTGGTCTTTTTCTCTGTTTTTGAACAGCGGTTTGTCTAATCTCAAACGCTAATAACAACTATTAATGCACGTGGTGGCCACAAAGAATTTGAAATGAATTATTTACATGAGGTACATTGTAGAACCAATTTCCACTGAATTCATTTCTCACCAAGTCCATTTGAAAAAAAAGCGTCTTTCAATTTTGCTAAAATTAACAGCATAACAGCGTTTTCATATGTGTTCTTTGAGTTTCCAAGAATATTTGTATGTCTTTTAAATATATTTTTAAAAATATAACCACATTATAAAAGCCCGAAAATGGTTCGAAACTGATTTTTTTATATAGATTTGGCAAATTAGAAGAAGTTATATAAAATAAATACAAACTTAAGGCTATTCTTAATCAAAACCTAAGTTCTTAGACTGTCAGAAGTAAAGCTTTGTACGTATACCAAGAGTAAAGTCCAAAAAAAAAAGGAAAAAAAAAAGATAGCACCACGGCTTAACAAGGTAAAATAACAAAAAAACAAAACAAAAATCACTCTACGATACACTACACAGAGAGTTAAAAACATATAAAACCTATTTATTTCTTATGCAGCAAGAATTCTGAAATCTGATTAGTTAATTACCCGGTTGTAAATAACACCCTACCCTTGTTCACCCGGGAATAAAATTTTGCTAAATTTTTCTAAAAAAGTTATGCCAAATTAACAAAGAAATATAAAAAATGACAAAATAATACACAAAAAAATATTTTTTTTTTTGGCAAAAATGAAAAAGTTTAATTTTTTTCTCCACTGGACATTAAGGTGGTTGATTGATTTGTTCTTTGCTCTACGCCCAGGGGCAAATATTTTATGCATGTTCGGGACGAAATGGACGTTAAGGAAACGGAAACCAAGTTGACTTTCCTCATGAACACTCATATTGAACTGGACGTCAAGGAAACCAGTCCGAGTGTTCATGATGAAAGTTAATTTATCCTAAAATTTCGATCTCAGCAAATTATTTTATGTTTGATTTTATTTATGCTGAAGATGATATATATATATATCAGGCGCGGATCCAGCCATTTTGAAAAGGGGACAGGGGAGGGGGGTCCAAACCCCGGAATACCATTAAACGTTCACATGATTAAAAAAAACACACAAAAGACTAAAATACTAAAAATCGAAAAAAAAAGTGGAGTCCAACCCCCGGAACATCCCCCTAAATCCGCCAATACGTACTGTAAATCAAATGCATGAAGCGTAGCATGTTATCTTGTCGTTTTAAATCATACTATAACATGAGTGAGTAAGAATTGCATTCTATTGTGATGTTTTGATGTTATAATCAACCTGCGTGTTGAAGATGACACTGCATAAACTCATTCATGCTTATAAAATAATCAGTCAAACTATTTTTATGATGTAATGTGTTGTCAGTCACTTTAAATGTAAGTGTTAGATTGTACATGCTCTGTTAGCAAATTCATTTCATTTTTACTTTGCTTTGATGTATGAAAGTATCAATTAAAATTCAGGTTAAATTAGAGGGGGAGGATAACATTGTAGGGAAAATATCAATGTTTAAACATAAAAAAATGGTTGCATCGTACCGTAAGGGATTAACATTTGTACAGGTTTTTTTTTCCAATTGAGGTTCCTTTTTGGAAAAGTTAATGATCTCTCAAAATTTTTAAGCATAATCTAGGGTTTGTCACAAAAAGAGAGGCGAATGATACCAAAGGGACATTCAAACTCACAAGTCGAAAATAAACTGACAACGCCATGGCTAAAAAGAAAAAGACAAACAAACTTCATTGCGCAAAACACAACATAGAAAACCAAAGACTGAGCAACACGTAAAATTGCTTAATCAATTGCTTGATTACAAAATAAGTCAAAAGTCAGTTATTAAATCACATCGTACACCAGCGAACAAAATCACAAAAAAAAAAACGCTTACGAGAAAAAATACTCTGAAGTCATGAACATTTCAGTAAAGATTTTTTGTGAAAAGAACCCCTGACCCAAAATTAGTTTTAATCCAGACCCGACAAATATCACAAGGGAGGAATTTTTGCATTCTTTATTTTTTCAGTTCTTGAATGAAATAGGCTGTTAGTTCAGTTCAATGAATATAATCGAATTAACTCAATTTAATTTTTGATAAAGTACATTTCCCCATGTTTTATACAGTTTGTTTCGGATTTTGAACAGACTGTCTATTTATTCTCCTTTTGCAATTTTCAATTGGGTTTCACCTCATGCAAACAAATCAGTAATAACAATGGCATCCACTCAAGATTTTATGAAAATAAAATTAACTGATAAAGATATTCCTGGGGCAAAAATACATTTAAATGATTTTGAAAGCTGTGCAAATGTCCAACTGAAGAGATGGTTACAGTGCCGTGGTGTTAGACTAAGAATGAAAAAGAGAACATCGATCAATTCAAGAAATTTGAATGAGGAGAAATATAATGAATTTCACGCTGTCTCCCTTTACACACTCTCCAAGAATACAGCAATGTGTAATTGTAAACGTATCCCTCGGGTTTTGAACAAATAATGCAGGTCGGTTGTACGGTGCATTAACCAAGAGTTCACAATTGTGCAGTTCATTGTTCTTTAACAAATGGCTTTGATGTCTAAGTTAATGCTATTAAATGTTTATATATTACGAGGAAAGATGCAAGATGTGACCTTGATATCTACAAAGTTCTGAAAGAGCGCATACTTTATGTTTATTTTTAGCGTATGTAATACTTGCAATAGTGATCCAGCAAAACATTCATACAATTATTAACGCTCTTCTTGCCAATTATCATTTAGTTGAAATAATGCATCATAGTCAGGCATTATCAACATAAGATCTTGTACGTTTAAATTAGCATCATCCTATTAACATTTCTTTCAAGTTCTTTACTATTTCTTCTTATATTTTTCACTTTAGTTCTACATATTTCAAAATGAGAACAAGGAGAAGTCGCTCATTGCCGCGTAGCAGACGTACAGGAAGTAGTTCTACTATCCGCACGAGACTTTTTAGCGATGTCCTTAGAAATGGTGGTAACAGATTCACACTCTCAAATTTTCCTAGACGTTCAGTTAGCACTCCAACATCAGAAGGCCGAAAACCAATTATAGAAAGAGAAGGTAAGCTTTAAAATACATTGATAATATCTTATTGAAAGAAAAAAAAACCATTTCAACGATACACATAAAGCAAACATTCAAAAATTTGATAAGTTTATTAACTTTGAAGAGCATTGAATCATCCCGGCTTCTGGAAACATGCGAGGTAACAAGGAAATGTACATTCAAGACTTAGGGGACGACCATTTGATTATATTTTTTGGGGGAAAAGGGGGGGGGGGGGGGGGGGGTGGGGGGTGGAAAGCGAATACCTTGGCCTAGTAAGAACTGACAATAAACATCTTTGCTGCTACACAAAATGCAGGAAACAAATTGGACAAAAGTTAAAAATACATCTTCCTGCGGAAAAATAGCATGCGTAGCAACAGATGAAAATGATCTATGCTATTCGGAAAAAAATCCCTCTCCCAGAAAATCAAATGGTCGTCCCCTTAATCATCTTGTTCAAAACAGCGTGTAATGAAAAAAAACTAAAAAAAAATTCTGATCTCTGACATTCTCGATTGTCTAAAATTTATATTGGACGAAAGTAATATTGAAAAATCAGAAAAAAATCGCTATAAACAGGATACATTTGTTGTGTTCCCGCGATTGGGGGACTCACTATGCGTGCCTTTAAAGATTGCTTCGACATGCACAATGTTACTTTGAACAAAATAAGAGAAGGCGTTAAACTCAATAGTTATGAGGTAGATAGGCTTAATTCCTTTGACCCTTCTTACATATGCATATTTCAAAACTCGTTCGCTATGCTCTTGTCAGTAGTCGCGTTTTAGAATTTAATGAAAGTAATTTATGTATAACTGGTGAAGTTTAAAATCAAGGATTTCGTTAACACAAATAAATTAAAATCTGTACCAAATTATTTCATAGATACCTGAAGTATTCTTATTAAAAACGGGATATCACATCCTAATTTTTACGGCGATATTGTTTATAGAGCCTGTAAATCTAGATGTGATCCATGTAAACTTAACGATTCCCTTAATAAACTTATTCTCAAAGGGTATCAATTTAACACGTAAGAAAATATTTAAATGCATGTATTGTTTTTATCGGTGCTAACATTGATTTAGTTTTTAAGAATTAAAACATAACTATAAAGTATATATTGCTATATACGTAGTCTACAGTTATGAGAACTCATAAGCCTACATCCTGTCGATACAGTTTACCTATATTTTGGCATTGCATAAGGTCATCTGTTTCAAAAAATGTCTATGACCTCTTCACTAAATCCGTTGGATGTGTACTGATTCATACTTTAGTCAGGGAGAACTTTTATTTATTTTTAATTGTAATTGATTTTGACCGAACTAGTTTTCAGTAACTGCGAGTACTCTTATATCAGTGCTTTGTGTCTATTGTTTTTATGTTAGTTGTTTTGTGCGTCGTACCGATATTTTGAGTTAAGCCAATTGCGACTAATTTTTAGCGTTTGTTCTTATGTTATGCTGTTACACCACTGTCCCAGGTTAGGGGGAGGGTTGAGCGCTAACAATAATGTTTAACCCCGTCACATCCTTTGTTGCATGTCCCAAATCAGGAGCCTGTAGTTCAGTGGTTGTCGTTGGAAAACAGGGGGTGGGGGTGGGGGGGGGGTCTCACTGTGCGTGAAAGCTATGTTAAGTGTTATGAAGAAATCACGCATGTTAGACAACTCCAATTATATGTTTGTAAGATACATGTACTATGGTGGCGTGTTCCCATACTTTTATTTGGATCTGAAAAGTTAAAAAGTCTACGCAAAATTGTTTTCTCTAAGGGAAAATTGGTCGTCATCCAGTTGATTTCTGATTATAAAATGACTGGTTTTGTTTGGAAACAGATGATATTAGATTGAACTTGAAATAAATAGTTAAAATTGATTATATTATGATTAATATTCTAATTTCTTGCATCGATATTTTAATACTAATAATTAATATATACATATAAATAAAAATATTGATTTTGCTTTATTTTGAAGAACCTATACCACCAGTTAAACCAGATTTGACTATAGAAAATGTGGATTTGAATATATCTATTAACTCGAAGGAACATCACACTAATGAATACAGCATCAGCGAGGAAGGCAGAGGTCTGATAGTGAGACGAGGGCAAACATTCGATATTACTGTTGAAGTGAACAGGAATTATGATATAAAGAAAGATGATCTAAAGTTTGTTTTCCTTGCAGGTATATTTCCTTTATATACTCTTTTGGTGGCCTTCGGCTGTTGTCTGCTCTTTGGTCAGGTTGTTGTCTCTTTGACATATTCCCCATTTTCATTCTCAATTTTATCTTTATCGAGAAGTATTGTAAATATTACTGTACGGTATGGGGTTTTCTCATTGTTGAAGGCCGTTTTTATCGCCGTATTTTAATATTCATCCATGGTCAATATGATGCGTGTGGTCATAAAGGGGTTGGCCAATTTACTGTAATGTATTTCTCCTTTTGTTTCTGAACGCCACCCTCTCGGATATCTTTGTTTTATGCACACAGGAGATGTAGTGTGACACAACTTTCAGGCTGTGTATGCTTACTTATAGAACTTATCTATTCAACTGAACATATTTAATTGGGAATCATTTCGTTACAAATAAAGAATATATCATTAATACGTAGAAAGTTCGTACTTCGTCACTTTATCCAGCATCCGATCGGGCGAAATGATTATATTAATAAAACTATAAAATTTTAACCTTTGTAGTAAGGGTTGTGATGTTCAGGAATCATTTAACCTGTCTGCCAGTGGAACGTAATTTTTCTTTATGTTTAATATATTAATCAAGATACATGTAGGTGTTGAATGTGACAAAAAGATTTAATGTTTTTATCAAAAACTTAAACGTTAAAGGATAATTTATTTAAAACACAAGTTCCTTTTGTAATGAAATATCCGCCATTGTAAACAATACTAAGAGAGAGGTGAGAGGTATCAAAGGGACAGTCAAACTAATTGTTCGAAAACAAACTGACAACGCCATGACAAAAAAAAAAAAACGATCAAAACAAATAGATAAAAACACAACATAGAAAATTAAAGAATGAACAGCACGAACCACAACAAAAACAAGTTATAGTTTTAGAATAAAGTAGCGAACATCTTCTTCCTCGTGGAAATCTTATACTCTGAAAACTGAAGAAATTTATTTTCTCTTTATTGTTACATTATATCGGATGTGTCTCCTTGTAGGAGTGTCCTTTATTCATAGTGTTAGAAATGATGACTGAAAAATTCTCAGCAAATATTCTTAAACTTATGATAATTGATTCATAGTTTAGATAACTAATGAAGATACAATAATAATACTATTCTGTTGTGTTTTTTTGATAAGCCAGAGGAAACAATAACACAAATGTTTACATGTAACTTTACTAAATGCTTAATACCACTTTACAATTTTTTTTTACAATTATCCAGCTGAGTAGCTTCCTTTTTTCCATCAGGAAGAGATACTCAGCATATGTTCTAAACATTGTTTTGTTTATTGTTCAATATGCAATCATAAAAAATCATGTTAACAGTTTTGTTAATACACAAAGTTTTTTAATTGGGTATATAAGCTCCCGAATATGTCTAACCCTATCACATTCTGTATGGGCCTGTCCCAAGTCAAACGCCTATTAATCAGTGATTGTCTTGGAAAGTGCAATTTTGAAAAATGTAACTAAGATTCAAATAATGCTACTGAGATTTAAAATTCGAGATGATATTATTGGAATTGTCAACATGACAAATTTTTCGCACTAAAAAGACAAAAATTCCTCTGGGTAAAATTACATTCATTTATTGACTAGATGTCAACTTTCATCTAATTTGAATTGTTTATTATGTGGAGTTCAAAAGGTCGATTGATGTGTTTGCTACTACATGTAAAGTGTGAACAAGATGTTTTGCCTGTTTCGAATGATTCAACTAGTGATATAATGTTGAAAAGTTGTTCCCCATACAAAGTGCATATTCACATTTAAGGAATGACTGTAATATTTTTTTCTGTCTATGAAGAAATAACATCAAAAATGTGGTGCACACTGAATAACCCGCGTAGCGGGTTATTTAAAAGTGTGCACCACATTTTTTAGGTTATTTCGAATATACAGAAAAAGTATTACAGTCGTTCCTAATAGTTTAATTCTAAATTCCATTTTAACATTAAGGAGTAAATCATAAAAAAAAACCATTGGTGATGTCACAGTTAAATGACAAAATTATGTCTATGAGCTGATAACCAAAAAAAAATTCAGCCATTCAGAAGACATATTACATCCAAAATTGAATTATCAAGCAATATAACGGTCATTTTTATGTGTGTTCAATAAGCGGATATATATGTAACGTTTCCTTATTTGTAGGAATTCAGGAATACTTACATACAACCTTAAATTTATAGTTGATTAATTGGTTGCTGTTTCTTTTACGTTTAGTGGCAAGTTTTGCGTGCATATTGAGGACGAGAACAAATTAACAATAAATCAATATAGCCTGTGCACAGAAGGTCGACGGCATGGATGTCGAGAATGTCGACTGTCATTGGGAATTGAGGACATGTTGCATAGATGCAGACATTTTGACTTGCAACAGAACACTACTGACCCCTAAAGAAATGTTGCAAAGATTTTTATTTTAACACGGACGCCGAGAGATTTATCGATTAATATCTATTTATCTTCCAGTCGCAAATACTATATATGCATTTTCAAAACGAGAGCATTTTAATGTCAACATAAACTTATGGTTCACCTATGACTTATGTATAATGTATTGCTTGTAATGAGGTTGTTTTCCTCTTTTTTTTATCGCATTATTAATATAAACTTTTCGTGTACGACAGCATAAACTAGATATTAATGTGTATACTGTTCTTTTCATAAAGTATTTCCTGGAACTATAATTTAAGTAGCAAATTAGTTTCTTTCCTGAGTAACACAGTAGTTCCTTTAACTCGGTGACAAAGTAGTTCCTTTAACTTGGTTAAATGAAGTAGTTCCTTTAACTTCGTAAACTAAAATAGTTCCTTTAAATTGGTTACATATGATAGTTCCTTTAACTTGGTTAAATAACGTAGATATTTAGTCATGATAGTAACAAAGTAGTTCCTTTAACTCGGTGACACATTATTTTCTGTAGTGTAACTATGAAACACATTATTCTTGTAACTTAGTGGCTAAGTAGTTACGTTAACTATATTACCACGAGTGGTATTACAAAGCAATTCCTGTAACGAAGTAACCAAGTTAGTAGTAACCGTTATTAAAAACCTCAGCGGTTTCTGCACCAAAGTATCATCTATTTCCTAAATTATGTAGTTTTGAAATGAAATTCTAAATTCAGTATTAACGGTCATTGCAACACTAGATTACGCAGATACGTACTCTTGCACATATATTTTCATCTTTTTTGTGAATGTGAAGTTCACAAAAAACATGAAAATGTATGTGCAAAATTGATGGAGGTTTTTAGTGCAAATATACCGCATATACAGCATAGCAGTATTTTTTTCAGGGTATAATCCGTCACCAACAAAAGGGACACGTGTTAGTCTCATTCTCTCAGATAAGGATGTAAAGAAAGAATGGGGAGCATGGATCTTAAAGAACGAGAAGAAAAGGTTGTCAATCAGGATAAATACCCCGCCTTCTTGTTATGTTGGGATATGGAAGATACAGATTGAAACTGTAGTGAAATCCGATAACAAGACAATAATATTTGACATGTGTCACGATCAAAATATCTACATGCTATTCAATCCTTGGTGTAAAGGCAAGTTTAATATAATGAATAAGTCAATTTGTTTATGGTCTTCACATGTGGCTTTTTTGATTAACTGACCTGCTACAAAACATTTTACAGGTTCGCATTTTAATTTTTATAATTCCTATAAGTGAAATAAGTTGACACTTTTTATATTCTATATTTTGACAGAAATTCGGTAAAGAACTTTGACAAAAAAGTCTTAATGGCACAGATAAATAAAATTTTGACAGAAATTCGGTAAAGAATTTTGCCAAAAAAGACTTAATGGCAAAGATATATCACAATACAAGGATCAGATAAAACAGTTAGGTTATCATTCAATCACCCATAAGTAGTTTTCTGTGGAAGCATCACTTAACTGAATAAGGATACAGACTTAGGACGGTAATTCCGTAAAACAAACAAAAAACAACAAGAAAATTGTATCTTAAAGTTTAATACCCTGCAATGATACTATGAACTGTTATCAGCTTTGTTTTTAAAAAAGAAAAAAAAACAGACTTTACTGTCAGACCGAAGTATTATAATCAAGATCGACTGAAAGAAAGACGGAAGAAAATCATTTTATTTTAACCAAAGTTTGATATGCCAATCATATAAAAAAATGAGGTACTTTGCTAATTTGCAAATTTCATATGATTTATATTTTCAATCTACAACTAAGTGAAATAATTTACTCAAAAAAGGCCAAAGTCACGTGATACAAATAATGAACGAAGTACCTAGGATTTGGCCATATGTGCCCTTAGATACGGCAGGATGAAAAGACAAAACGACAGCCACATCAGTGATGTTAATGAAGTAAATACCATCTGACTACCAGACATGTCAGTGTAAACTACCAAACTAAAAAATACAGTAGTCATTTACTTTATACTTTGCAAACATTGCCGTCAAATGAAATCTAGTACACGTATACATCAATTACAATGGCAGCTTATCAAGTCAAAGAAGTTGCTATTAACTTCTATAGTTAATATACATCGAGATCGTATTTTCACCTACATTTCGTGACCTTAATATTATCAATTGAAAATGTCAATGCAACATTAATAGTGGTAATACCCCAATTCAGTCGTTGTGACCATTCACTCACCTTTTACTTTATATCAACTACACCATTCGTATACCAGTGACTGGATTTGATTAATTAAATGATAATGTCATTGTGAATTTTTAAAATTGTTTTGATATTTGAATGATGCTTTTGTTATTAACGTGAATTTTTCTATACAAAAGAAGAAAAACACGCAATATTTGTAATTTTCCTAAATCACAGTCCCTATTTCAATGATACTTCCACATTATCTTCACGTACCAAATTGCATTGTGCAGCTGTGCATGTATTTGTTTTTTATCCGAAGGACTTCTTTTGGTTTCTCATTGCAAAAATAACTTTGCCAAATCTATTCAAATGACAGACCATGGTTTGAGTTTGTGAGCTCCGCTCGCAGTTTTTCTTGTTTAAACTGGCCATCAACAATTGCTTTCATCTATAATTAAAATATATTTTCATAGACGACCAAGTTTACCTTCATGAACAAGATTTATTAAACGAGTACATCTTAAACGACAAGGGGAGAATCTATGTTGGAAACATGAAGTCAATGAATGGAAGAAAGTGGAACTTTGGACAGGTACACCTATAGTTAATGATATAATACGATATAAAAAAAAACCAACGAAGCTAGACGTAACGTTTACAGCGTTATCTTAATTTAATAAAACCTCAACGACATTCTATACATGTAGAGACAGACTCTGCATGCATAATTCAACCCACATTCCTACACTAAGAAACATAAAAGTTTTGTGTAAAAATTGGAATAATATCAATTTCTAATTAAAGAAACGAACACATTTTATTCTGTAGATTTCATTAACAGTTTGATGCATAACGTATTGCAATTTGTTTTAGATATATTACGGACTATTATACATGAAAACTGTACTATATTGTTTAATTTAAACTTTTTTTTTGTCGTTGTGCAGCCTCTATACAAACAAGTTGCATATTACCCTATCATTATTTTTATCATCATACCCATTGAATGCAATGGCATGCCAAAGTTTTCTTGCTGAATGTTTGTAGAGAAATCTGTCGAGAATTTTAAATTGCCAGTCTGCCTAAGAATCAGGCAGTGGTGAAAACATGACAAACAAAATCCCACTCAATATAGAAATAAGGAGATGTGGTATGATTGCCAATGAGACAACTATCCACTAAAGTTAAATTAACATTAATTTAAGTTCGAAATGTGTAATGGCGCACGAATATAACATTCATTTCCATTTACTGTTCTGGTATTTCAAGATATATTTGGTTGAAATGCACTATAAATTACCAATTAAGGGGAGCTAACTCCATAATTTGCTATCATTCCATCCAAAGATTGTCTAGTGATTTCTGGAATTACCAGACACGCAGAAACGAAAGACCTACCATTTCTATCTTGGGACAAGGGTAACTTCAAAATAAGACGGTTAGGTCGGCGGTTTTTTTTCGGTCATGTTTTGAAATTCTTCTAAATTGCCTGATTCTTACAAAGACTTGCACTTAAATTCATTTAAATAAGATGAAAGTTAAAATTTGTCAGATAGAGTTGAAATGTTTTCAATTATGATTTTACACTTACTGTGTTATTTGGTTTTATTTGTATTTTGTTTTTTTAACAGTTTGAAAAAGATATTCTTGATTGTGCCATGTATCTGCTAGACAGTAATGTAGAACTCTGGTCTACTAGAGGAGATCCAGTCAAAATGGCAAGAAAAATATCAGCACTGGTAGGTCTAGTTAGAATTTCATGAAATGTAAATAAGCACATTCATATTGACTTTAAGATAATTTATTTGGATACTGTGTCATTTACGTAATTCTCAGATCTCCTTTAATATGTATAATGTGTATTCAGAAAATAGGGAAGATTTTCAAATGAAAATCAGAACACACTAATCAAAGCAAAACAGAAAATGCCACTACAAAAAGACAAAAGAGGAAGTCCATAAAATACTGCACAAAAATTTGAAGATTGAGCAGCAAAACAAAGAAAAAAACGCGGGATGAACTCATGTGCTTCGAAAGTTCAACACATCTGAAGTCAGTTATTGCTTATTTTTTTTTAAATAACAGTATGTGTATCCATGTAAACAGTGGACTGTTAGTCCCCGAGGGTACCATCAGCCCAGTAACCAGTGCTTCGGTACTGGCATGAAAATACGGATATTGTTTGATTAAAATTTGCTGTTATAACATTTGTTTTATTATTTTGAATAAAGGAATATTTCTCCGCATGTAAATCTATAATTCATTGTCCGGATTTGGCTATACTTTAGGTCCTTTTTGGTTGACTCCAGTCTTCAAAATTTGTATTAGATTTTGGATATTTAAATATTTGACCTCGAGCATCACAGATGCGACATTGACGAAATGCGCATCTGGTGCATTCAAATTGGTGACGTTTATGTTATTACATTCTTTGGTCGTTGTTTTTATTTCCCCTGGCGTTGTCAGTTTGTCACGACTTATGTGTTAAATATCCCTTTGGTGATTCCGTCTCTCTTTCAACACTGTTCTCCAAAAACTCAACGATAGTCGTTTTGGAATCAGTACCAACCAGTTCTATGTCGAAAAATGACCAACAAACACAGTTCAGAATGAGTTGCTAAAATGATTTAAAATGTTATATTTCTCTCTCAGGCAAACGGTTCAGACGAATATGGTGTTTTAGAGGGAAACTGGTCAGGTGACTACGAAGGTGGGAAGTCGCCATTGCATTGGGTTGGGAGTATTGCAATTTTACAAGAATATTATAAAACTAAAAGGAGTGTATATTACGGACAATGCTGGGTTTTCTCTGGAATTACTACAACTCGTAAGTTGAAACCTCTCCATTATATATTTTTTTGGATATTGTATTTCCAATGTGTGACAAAAAGTAAAATAACAAAAATATCGAACTCCGAGGGAAAGTGGGACATATATACAATAAAAATAATTTGTCGGATAACATATCAAATTTGATATGCACGAGTTATAAAAGCAAGAATAGATGAATCTCTCCTGTTTCGTATCGATTAATAAAGGAGAAGGGTCGGCAGTGCCCAAATATGACTCCTATTTCTAGCTAAACCACGGATTTATGTACCATTATCATAATGTTAATACGTAGAACAACTCTATGATGATTAATCGGTATCTTTGTTGAAAATCTACTAATCAGCTTTCTTTTTTTCTGGCTTCACAAATAGAACAAATTTTGATATTATTAGAAATACATTGGTTTTCGGACGATGAACACACAGCGCATACATCGACAACAAAGATATTTTGACATTTTGTTTGTTGTAACACATTACATATCTGACTTGAATGCACTATATGCTATGTAGGCCTACATGTGGACGATTTTGTCACCTTTCACCAAAATCATGATGTTCGGCCATTTTGGGGTGTAAATGTCAACGCTTTATTAGAAAAGCTAGACAAAAATAGTTCATTTTTACATGCATATTCATTAACTTGAAATAATTTTTATCTTTAAACAATCGACATAATATTCGAGGCAATAGTTCCCAAACCGAACTTACTCCTTTTACCCATTTCCGACATCTGTACTGTATTGGTTTTTGTCATGTAATATGAAAATTATATTTAAATGTTAAGTTGCATAATATTTATGTTTTAATTGAGGAAAGTCCCATTGCTTGGACGGTGAAATTTGTTCCCATTTATCTTGACCAAAATTATAATAAGTCAAATGTAAAATATAATACCAAGAATATGCAGGCGACGTTCAGGATTATTCATTGAGAAAAATAGTACTATGCTCAGTTATTGTAATAGAAAAATCTAAGTGTTAGCAAACAAGTGACTGCCATAACAGATATTAAAATCACTTACACCGTTCAAAAAGACGTTATAAAGGTCCAAATATTTTTTATACTAGTACATATCAGAATATGAGTACCATCATGTGAAAATAATAATGGACGGAAGTGCTAACAGACAACGACAACGACGGACGTACGGATAATGGCGGTGAAGAATACAACTACTTGGTGAATAAGGATAGAAGATTTAGATGGAAAATAAGTTTTGTATTTTCCAATTAATTCATTCGATCAATGGAAGTATTGTTTACTTATACAATGATGTCAATCTTGATCCCTAAGAACATAAACAGACGAAAACCCCCTTTCACTCCTGTACATACAAATACTTGAAATTCATGATACCAACATATTGACAACATTTCTTTTATCTTACTTTCCATTTACAAATATCTTAATTAACAGTTTGTAGAACTCTTGGTATACCGGCAAGAAGTGTGACAAATTTTGCATCTGCACATGATTGTGATGGTTCTATTTCTATTGACAATCACTTTGATTCGACAGGAGACTCATTAGAAGAACTTAATGATGATAGCGTTTGGTAAGTGAAACATAGCGTCTTCTATCAATTTGCAAACAAGAAAAATGAATACATGATAAATCTGAAAGTTGCTTATAAGGTACAACCCAACATTATCAAGCTTATTTCCATTTTTATTAAAGCAATATTCCTCCAGCGCTTGCATATGTATTATATCTTCAAGTTGATACGATATTCCATCTAGCTTGCATTTCCTATCATAAGTTCCTTGATAGAGGGTTGCTCCTTACAAGGAAGCTATTTAACTAAGAAATTTTAGTGGTGAAGGTGAAGTCGTCCCTATTTTATAGACTCCATCACGAATTTGGGTACTGTTATGGAATATCTGTTTCAAAAATGACTACGGATATGTTCTACTTTTCGAAACCATGATCCCGTCCTCTTTTCCTAGAACGTGAATTACCGAATTAGATAAATCACCGGGTGTGTACTTTCATGAGCAAAACGACAGGTTCCAAATGGAGGCTCTGCTTACAAACATAAACTAGAAACTAAAGACCGAGCAACAGGAACACCATCAAAAACTGGGGGTGATCTACTCATGTGCTACGGAATGGTTTTAAACTGTTGTCTGTCTTGTGGTCGTTTTTGTATTTTGCCATGGCAGTGTCAGTTCGTTTTCAACTTTTCAGGTTAACTATCCCTCGGTATATTCCGCCTCTCTTTCGTGGATTAGTATAAAAATAATTCTGTACTACGTAACAATAGAATAACTGTGTGAAGCGAACGCACAATCAAATAAAAGATTTTACCACGACGACGTAATACAACCGAAATAATTTGAACCGATCTTTAGAGTCTAAAGAATAAATAATTCCTGTCCTTTTTATTAACTCAATATTAAAAAAATATAATTGATTTTGGATGATTGCTGATGATACAACTATTCATCATAGACAATAGAACGTGGATGTAAGCAATTATAGTTGACCGAACTGCCTTAAAAAATTAGCATAAACTTATACCTTTAAGTAAGCTATAAAAGACCTAGAGATATCACGTTATCATACTCAGAAATCATTTCCTATCGTGTTTAGACCGAACTACTTTTTTCGCTAATATGCTTCGACTAAAGACTCACGAATGGACGGACAATTAAGGCGAATGCAAATTACCAAGCTAGACAAATTGAATTGTGATACTTAACTAAAAGTGTTGATTACTAGTCTTTCTATTTATTATATTCATTTATGACGACAGTAGAGAGATGTTAATACCTATATATTAGGAATTGCAGAAAACGTTCTCTACAAAGTTATTTGTTCCTACACACGCAAAGAAAAACTAATTATTATATGTGAACATCAAATTTAGTAAACATTTTTTGATTGAAGGAATTTTCATGTATGGAACGATGTATGGATGGCAAGGCCAGATCTGCCAAAAGGCTATGGCGGGTGGCAAGCTATAGATGCTACACCCCAAGAAGCCAGTGATGGTAAGTTTAAATATGTTTTTCAGTGCTAATCTTTAAAAAGCTGCGAACATTATTGATACTGTATTAGAAAGTGTTGCTTCTATTAAGTTGGGTCTTGGTTTTTTGTAAATGAGATATAATTTAAGTTTTTTTCTGGAGGGATTTTAGAGATGTATCTTTAATAGCTTGTTTTTTTCCAATGTTAGAAAAAAAATCAGAAGATTATTTAACTATAGTTGTCGCTGGCGCTTTTTGTTTTCTATTAAGTGAAAATACATGTCGTCATCCATGTTGAATTCATAACTTTTTTAGATGTAAAGCGATTTGTGAATGCGAAGATAACTTGCAATACGATGTGAACACTTTCGCAACCTTCACTGAAGATTGCATGAAGATATTTTATTATTGTGAGTTGTTGTCTCATTGACACACATTCCGTATCTTTTTTATGTTAATGTGTTACCGACAATAGTTACGGTCTTTCCACGAAATTTTACCAGACATATTTATATTTCACCATTAATGTATTTTTGTGATATTTGTAAGTTACTTCCCAATTGTGAACTTACAATTTCGATGTAGAAAAATTCCAGCAGAGTCTGTATATGGAGTATATATCGATATTCCAGGGCTTGTATTTCCTATCATGATATCCTTGATAGAGGGTTGCTGCTCACAAGGAAGCTATTAAACCAAGAGTTCCAATTGGTGAAGTTGAAATAATCCCATCGTAAATTTTACGGGCGCCATCACGAGTAGGCAGACCGTTATGGAATATCTGTTTCACATATGACGATGGATATGTTCCTATTGTCGTAACTACAATCCTGTCCTCTTTTTAGCTCACCGGGCCCGAAGGGCCCCATGTGAGCTTATGCCATCACTTGGCGTCCGTCGTCTGTCGTCGTCGTAGTCTGTCGTCGTCGTCGTAAACTATTTCAAGAATCTTCTCCTCTGAAACTACTGGGCCAACTACCTTCAAACTTTAACTGAATGTTCCTTAGGGTATCTAGTTTATAAATTGTATCCGAAGTTTTGATCCATCAACAAACATGGCCGCTATGGCTAAAAATAGAACATAGGGGTAAAATGCAGTTTTTGGCTTTCATCTCAAAAACTAAAGCATTTATAGCAAATCTGACATGAAATAGAAATGTTCAATAGGTCAAGATCTATCAGCCCTGAAATTTTCAGACAAATCGAACAACCCATTGTTGGGTTGCTGCCACTAAATTGGTAATTTTAAGTAAATTTTGCAGTTTTTAGCTATTATCTTGAATATTATTGAAGATAAAGATAAACTGTAAACAGCAAAAATGTTCAGCAAAGTAAGATCTACAAAAAAGTTAAATGACCAAAACTGTCAATTGATCCCTTAAGGAGTTATTGCCCTTTAAAAAGAATTTTACACAATTTGTTCATCATGTTTTCTAACATTTAAAAATCTTCCCTGAAACTACTGGGCCTAATAATACTTCTAAGCTTTAACTGAATGTTCCATAGGGTAACTGGTTTATAAATTGTATCCGAAGTTTTGATCCATTAACAAACATGGCCACCATGGCTATAAATAGAACATAGGGGGCAAATGCAGTTTTTGGCTTTAAGTTTGTCTCAAAAACTAAAGCATTTAGAGCAAATCTGACATGGGGTTAAATTGTTCAATAGGTCAAGTTCTATTAGTCTTGAATTTTTCAGACGAACCGAACAACCTATTGTTGGGTTGCTGCCACTAAATTGGTAATTTTAAGGAAATTTTGCAGTTTTTGGTTATTATCTTGAATATTAATGAAGATAAAGATAAACTGTAAACAGCAAAAATGTTCAGCAAAGTAAGATCTACAAAAACGTTAATATGACCAAAATTGTCAATTTACCCCTTAAGGAGTAATTGCCCTTTAAAGACAATTTTACACAATTTGTTTATCATGTTTGCTAACATTTAAAAATCTTCTATGAAACTACTGGGCCTAATACTTTTAAACTTTAACTGAATGTTTCTTAGGGTAACTGGTTTATAAATTGTATTCGAAGTTGTGATCCATTAACAAACATGGCCACCATGGCTAAAAATAGAACATAGGGGTTGAATGCAGTTTATGGCTTTTATCTCAAAAACTATAGCAGTTAGAGCAAAAGTGACATGGAGTTTAAGTGATGAATAAGTCAAGATCAATCTGCTATGAAATTTTCAGACCAATTGGACCAACCATTGTAGGGTTACTGTCCGAAATATTTTATTTTCATGAAATTTTACTGTTTTTGGTTATTATCTTTAATATTATAATAGAGAGAAAGTGTACAATGGCAAAAATGTTCAGCTAAGTAGGATCAACAAATAAGTCAAATGATCAAAATAATCAATTGACTCCTTAAGGAGTTATTGCCCTTGAAACGTTTATTTCTTATATTTTTTCCTGAAGGTCTATTACTTTTTTCAAAAATCTTCTTCTCTGCAACTAGTGAGCCAACTACTTCCAAACTTTAACTTAATGTTCCTTAGGGTATCTAGTTTATAGATTGTATTCAGGGATTCGATCCATTCAAAAACATTGCGGCAGTTTTTAAAAATAGAACATAGGGGTCAAATGAAGTTTTTGGCTTTCATCTCAAAAACTAAAGCAGTAAGAGCAAAACTGACATAGGTGAAAGTGTTAAACAGGTTTAGATCGATCTACCTGTCAAGTAGTCTCTAGACCAATAGGAAAACTTGTTGTTGGGTTACTGTCCTGAAAAGTTAATTTTTAGGAAATTTTACAGTTTTGTGTACTTTACCCGTTATGTATTATCTTTAATATTATTATAGAAAGAGAGAAAGTGTAAATGACAAAATTGTTCAGCAAAGTAAGATCTACAAATAAGTCAAATGCCTGAAATTGAAATTACAGGTGAGCGATATCAGGCTCTCATGAGCCTCTTGTTTCCGAATGTGACCTACCGAATTAGACTTATCACCGGGTTTGTACTTACATGAGCAACACAACGGGTGCGAAATGTAGAGCAGGATCTGCCTACCCTTCCGGAGCACCTAATATCACCCCTGGTGTTTGATTGCGTTCGTGTTACTCAGTCTTTAGTATTCTATATTGTGTTTTGTGTACTGTAACAGTTGTTTGTCTTTTGGGTTTTTGTCTTTTTTTTGGCCATGGCGTTGTCAGTTTTTTTTCATCTTCCGAGTTTGTATGTCCTTTTGGTATCGCCTCTCTATAACAATACACTGAAACACATATACGATATTGCTATCTCTATCTAAATCTTAGACTGCATAGACATGGGAAAATAACATTTTCGTGTGTCTGTAACGTTTTTCTGGATATATCTTCACCAGGAACGCTCGAACCTAAACATTTGAAAGCCAGTATAGATACGGAGAAACATTAGGAATTATATGTCCAAAAGGGACCTAAACTATATAACCAAATTCATCTAAGGTCAACTTTGACTGACGGAGTTTAAAACTTTGTTTCTTAATATATTTAAGATGAATTGTATGTAGTAAATAATGTCATTGTCCAAGCACTGACTACTGAGCTTATGATTCCCTCGAGGTCTAACAGTTCACAAGCAGCCTAAGCTAGCACATAATACATTGCATTGGTTCTCTACTACAGAACAATCAATTTAAAAAAAAATAAAACATCAAATGAGGGTTGGTTTTTGGTGATATAACATGAATTACATTTATTGGTGTAAATATATTAGATTTACTATTGTAATTTATAATGCACAGTGTATTATCCCAGGTATATATCAATGTGGACCTGCTCCATTAGCAGCCATTAAAACCGGAGAGGTCTACCTTCCTTTTGATACACCATTTGTCTTCGCGGAGGTGAATGCAGACAAAGTCTTCTGGCAAATGACTGAAACTGGTGATCTAAAAAATATTGGACTCCAAAAACACAGGTAACCAGTACCGAAACCCTTTTTTGCAAAAGAAATTTAATGTAAGGATGTGTCATAAAGACAGTAAAGCACCTATTAGTATAAAATGTAATACATGTTTTTGTTTCAGATTAATGAAAACAAAACTATCATAAAAACAAACAGACAGACACATATCAAAGGTTTCTGAGCTAGGAATAGTTATAAAAATGATTTTTCTGTCTCATGAATCAAAACTATATGAGTTTTATAGATGTTTAACTGTTTAATGTTATTAATAATTTAAAATGTGATGTCTTAAATTTCTGCGTTAATCTATAATACCTCTTGCGTTTGAGTACAAAGTAAAAACTGCAAAAGCTGTAAAAAAATTCATTCTGCAATCTCTCCAATGGTATCACACGCCCAGTAGTAGGCACTCCTGTGTGGAAATAAAGTATCATTGATGTGGTCATATTTCTAAATTAACTGTTTACACAACTTTTAATTTTTCGAAATACTAAGGAAATTTATACCACAGGAAAAGACTACCATAGCTGTATTTGGAAAAATCTTTCGGAATGTTGGGTTCTCAATGCTCATCAGCTTCGTACATTATTTGTTCTTTTAACTATTTTGACCATAGCGTCATTTATGATTCTTTTGCAGACGAAACGCGCGTCTGGCGTACGTACAAAATTTTAATCCTGGTATATATAATAAGTTTACCCTACGTCTTAAAATGAATTGCATAAACTGCTGTTCTTTTATTGTTTATCAATTATTATTTCAGCATAGGAAAACATATAAGTACACATTTACCAACCGGGAAACCAATGGGAAATTGGGAAAATTTCTGTTATGATAGATATCGCGAGGATGTGACTAATCAGTACAAACACCCAGAAGGTAAACCATGGAGGTTAAGAGTGATATTTGATAAAAAAGAACAAAATTGCATAGTTTTCAATGAAGGGAACTTTACTTGACACTTTGTTGATGCGATTCCCTCAGTTTTTGTTATTTGTCTTGATTTGTGCCTTTCAAATGGATTTACGAGGTTTGAACATCGATAACTAACTGTTGCCTTAATTTGTGCTATATAAATAGCATGGGTTGCGTCTTTGAAATTTACAAGTAATCATTATACTTCATTAGCAAGAACGAAAGCTTATAAGAAAAATTAATAAACTTGTGATTTGATCATTTTATGAGTTGTATGAATTTTTCCAAAACAAAGAAAGTGTTCTATTAACTGCCATCAATTTTTATTTCTTGTCTTGCTTTGTCTATTCCTAATCGATTGACTAGGTTTGACCATCGGTACACTACCGTCGCCTGAATTTGCATTATACAAATAGAATGAATTGCTTCTTTGAAATGGACAAATAATCGTTATACTTCATAAGGAATAACAAAAGATAATAAGAAAACAATATTTAATTTTTGATTTAATCATTGTATGAGTTTTATGAGTTTTTCCAATATAAAGGAAGTTGTCTTTGAATAAAAGGAATATTGATTTTGATAAAGAAATGTAATTTTTGTCATAAAAAAGTCCAAACAATATAATGCTTACTTTTCGTGACTGATGTTGAATGTCAATTTTACACACTTGCTTTCTTCAATTTAAACCCAGTTTATATATAATATATTGATATTTTTATTTAAAATCTAATTTTTTAATTTTTATGTAAGGTTCGAATGAAGAAAGAACAGCAGTCATGAGAGCCAATCAAGAGTCTAGTAGAAAAGGTATCTACCATGAAGGCAAACCTATGGTAGGCGCTTTATAATTTCATGAATTCACAATTATTGCTTTAGTTATTCAAACAATAAACTGGAATCAAACACAAAATTATAACATGTAATGTTTTATGAATTTTGAAAATCAAAATAGGGTTGAAACAACATGCTTACTGATTAATTTCGCATTTACTCATATAAAAAAGTAACTGTATGGACATTGTACTGCTAAATGGTCAATGATATAATAAGGTTTTCACTGTTTAAGAACAACGTGTAAAAAAGCATTAATGAAAATAGCGAACTCCAAGGTAAATTTAAAAAAGGGGAGAAGTTCATAAAACCTGACAAAATCAAACGCTCGACTTTATCAATCAACGGAACGAATGGACAACAGCTGTCTTATTCCTGACTTGGTATACGTACTGGTTTCTGAAGCAAATCTTGGGCTAACCTGGTTTTATTGCTAGCTAAACCTTCAACTTTTATGACAGTTGTTTATAAATCCGTTTTATTGACAGAATTGGGTGAGTTACCTTAATAGACATGATACAATGTATCAAATTCTATTATGTATAAATCAAAATTGTAAGCTTACTGTTCTAATGAGCCCTAAGTGTAATTCAATAATACATAAAATGATAGCAAGAATCTCATGAGAGCTAGACGTTTGGTTGCTACAGTTTGATAAATAGTTGCTGTCCCATTGACCCACACCTATTTTACTCATTTAGTAACTTTATAACTGAATGAGGCTGAATTAAATTGTGAAACAATATTAAACTCATCGTGGTTCAACTTTGTCAGAGGAATGTGAAACAACAAAAGTAAGTGTAAAAATTACAGAATTTATAGGCAGATAACTTATAAAAATATGTGTTAATATTCTGGCGAATGGGAATCAAATAATAAATTATTCGTTTTACCAAGGTATTTGCATATTTGATAAAAAATATATGCTACTGAGCAGAGTTGGCGTAAAATTGGATTAAAATCATATCCTAACGAAAAAACATGAAGAATTGCGGATTATTTTATTTTATAAAAGTTCAACATATAAGATATTATCATGTTATCAGGAATTAATGAGTATTTTGAAAAAAAAAATGATGTCTTAATATACATTGGATATAGGATGTACAGTTTGAATTGCTGGAGAAAGAAACAGCTCCATACGGAAAAGATTTTGAAATTATTCTAAAGATAAGCAATAACAGCAGTGAGATCCGGACACTGTCTGGTTCAATATGTACAAGTAGTATGTACTATACTGGAGTTCCAGCCAAAAGAGTGAAGAATTTAGCTATTGGCAATGAGAAAATAGCAGCAAATAAAAGTGAGTATAATACCTGTATCATATTTTCCACTGAACGTTGATTAATGTGACAAGAAACCATTGCTTAATGATTCTGCGTCAAAAAAAAAAAAAAATCCCAGTCAGTATTGCACATCAAAATCAGCAGTAAGATCAAAATATTGGCGAAAAGAAAGTAACTTCAGTGTTTGAAATCTAAATGGGCAGACTGCTTTAGCCTTTTGCAATTTCAAAAGGTTCAACGGTTTTAGGGTATCAACACCACTACTAGTCATGTGACAATCTATCGACTAGTTTGTGATAAGGTTACTTAATAATGTTCATTGCTTCCTCCATCATTATAACATTGAGTGTTTTTAAATTCAAACAAAGAAACAAACCACAGAAACAATCAAATTAAGGTCAAATCAATTAAACCACATGGTTGATAAAGATGAAACACATATAAGCAATACACAAATATCCTGTAATTTCTTAGCATTCTATTCATTTATTTGTATTTATTTGTAGGTAAGGAATTGAGCCTCAAGGTGACATTTGATGAATACTATAGCAAGCTGGTTGACCAGTGCCATATGAAGATGTCATGTATGTGTACAATCCTCGAAACTGAACACTCATACGTCGATCAAGATACCTTTCGCCTGATTAAACCAGAACTTAAGATCAAGGTATTTATTGCAGTTCTTTATAGATACACCATTTACTGTGTTACCCGGGGATATGTAGTTTTTATCCACCCGTAAGTTTGTCTTTCGCTCATGCGCTCATGGCGCAACTCTTATTAGCAGGACGGATAAAGCATATATCATTTCTGATTAATATCTTTTGAAAGGGGTATTTATTTCTCAAGGGGCTTCATTCAAATTAAAATTCCACGAATAAAAAAAAAAGTTGTTTTACTTCAATTTTCAGTCTAAAATCTCAAAAAGGGATATATTTTTTGGGAAGATGATTACCAAACCTTTCATCCATATTATTTCGCCTGAAGCAGCTCACTGTTAGTTCTTCCCTAAGTTCTTTCGTTGAATTAAAGTACAACTACATTGAATAAGAAGTCAGGAGCCTATAATTTAGGTGTTTTCGTCGGAATCTGTCACTTTATTTGTTTTTCGTGTATTGTTTTGAGTATAAATCAGGCCGTGGATTTTTTTCGGTAAACTGTGGAGCAGGATCTGCTTACTCTTCCGGAGCACCTGAGATCACCCCCAGTTTTTGGTGGGGTTCTTGTAGCTCAGTCTTTAGTTTTCTATGTTGTTTTTTGTGTACTGTTGTTTGTCTGGCGTTGTCAGATTGTTTTTGACTTATGAGTCTGAATGTCTCGTCGGTATCTTTCGCCTCTCTTTTACATTTTATCATGCTAAGGCCTTGTTTAACTCATTGTTTAATAAGTTTCTACCTATGGTTAAAGACCGCACTGTAATCTATAAAATAGTTTTTTACATCATAGTTTCTCGTCTCTGGTGGATGTTTGTTTGTGTGTTAACTTTTCTCATTGCCAATTATATAACATACCCTTATTTTTTATACTTAAAATGGATGGACTGAATCATACACTTATATGCTTTGCATTTATATTATAATGATATATCGATACTGTTACTTTAGGCACCAGCTACTGGAAAGGTTGGCGAGAAGATAAAAGCAGAAGTCTCGTTCACAAATCCACTTCCATGTGCATTGACTAGTTGCGAATTAACAGTTGAGGGTACTGGCTTAACGGAAAACCAAGTTATACCTCAAAGGTTAGAGTTGTATTCGTAATTGATTGAAATAAAATGGGGTTTCTTATAAATTATGTATAGCTATAAGGAAGATATTCATAACAAGGGTATATTCAAATATGTACTTGGAATACTTGGTACACAATACTGGTACTGTTTATGTGATGCCTAATAATGAGTTGACTGAACGCCTCATACGTTAATGGACTTCCCATTGTGTAAATCCAGTCACTGCGTAAAAATTATTTACGATTAATCATTACAATAACGGGTTTTATTTTTCATCAATGCCAGATCAACATATTCAAAATATGTCTTCCTTAATGCATTGCTTTTTTTTTTAACAATTGTGTACTTTTGCAGTCAGTTTAATTTAGAAATTGATGACGTAAAACATAACTGAGTGATTACTTTCAATGAATGTTGTAAAGTAAAATACAAATGTATCGTCATAACCGTGAATTTGTATTCAACACTAACATTTTGTTTTTCAGCATTGTACCAAGCGATCAAACATTTATGACAACAGTCGAAATTTTACCCACAAAAGCTGGAATAAGAGAGTTGATCGTCTCCTTCAACTCGAAAGAGTTGGAAATGGTTGATGGATCCTGTGAAATAAAGATAAGCGAATAAATCCCACATTAAATTATCTGACATTAGTGCAAACTGATATGTTCCTTCTGTAATAGATTTTATAATACTATAAATTACGTTTTGTTTTATACAACTTGTTTTGAGATTTTATCCTTACATATAAAGGGTAAAACCGACTAAGAGCTACAGATATTTTAGTTGCATGTATGTCCAACTATATATAATTTTGCTTTGAGAATCACATCTTGATAAATGTTAACATTGCTTTATGGGCAGCAAATAAAAACAGTTATTATAGACATAACCATTACATTGTCTCTATAATATATTTAATTTTTTTAAATACATAAATATATATTATCTATGTTGTTATTATCATTTATGTACCTCGACGATGATTTATTGGATCATCACTAAAAAAACTATTCAACGATATAATGTACACCATTTTAATAGCTTCGTATGCACAACGCACATGCCGAGCGATCAATTACAAAGTTAAACAGCATCTAAAACACAAATTTATAGACAAGAAAAAATTCACACACCTGATTAAATGGGCATTAAAAAAGTCGGAATGCGAATATATATGTTCAAAGTCTTTTAGGTCATTTTTTAGTAACAACAAACAAAACAACTATGTCAATTGGACCTGCTTTGATACTATAGCTGCCCTTGAATTTTTACTAGATAACATTTTTATTCGCTTTGGAGATTCCGTATATCGTCAGGTTATCGGAATTCCCATGGGGACTAACTGTGCACCACTTATTGTGGACCTGTTTCTGTATTGTTATGAGTTACAATTTATGACTAAAATCAGCAAAGACCCATCGAAACAACATCTGATTCAAAAATTTAATAACACTTTTAGATATTTAGATGATATATTGGCTCTCAATAATGACGACTTCTAGTATGTACACTAAAGAGATTTATCCTGCCGAACTGACTTTAAATAAAGCTAATACTAACAATGAACACTGCCCTTTCCTGATCTTAATATCTATATCTTTAACGGGAAGCTTAATACCAAAATTTATGATAAAAGAGATGATTTTTCATTTCCTATTGTTAATTATCCATTTTTAGATGGTGACGTTCCCTTGTCACCATCTTATGGTGTTTATATATCTCAACTTGTTCGATTCGCTCGTGTATGTAACAACGTATTTGATTTCAACGAAAGAAATCTCTGTATTACTGAAAAATTATTACACCAGGGTTTTAGATATCACAAACTAGTCAAAACATTTACTAAATTTTATTATCGGTACCAGGACATCATTCGTAAATATAAATTAACATGCAGACATCTTATACGTTCAGGTATTTCACATCCAATATTTTATGGTAATATTCTTTACAAAGCACAAAAATGTCGGCATTCACCTCAAAATCTAACAAACCTTTAAAAAGACCTATTCGGAAAGGATATAGTTACAATACTGTTGTCAAGTCATTAAGGATTGCATATTTTGGTATTAATATTGATTCACTCATAGGGTCTTTGCATCGGAAATAAACACATTTATTCTAAAACCAGTTGTTGGCATGATACGGGTTATGTTCTTCTCATATATGTTATGATGGTTTGATACTAAACCCCTAACGGGGGGGATTGTACTTGATTTTAATATGATGAAGACAATAATCTTTCATTCAGTTTAATTGAGGTCTTGGGCTGGCATGTCAGTAACTGCTAGTAGTCCTTTGTTCATTTATGTATCATTGTCATTTTGCTTGGTTTCTTTTGTTACCTATTCTGACATCGGACTCGGACTTCTTTTGAACTGAGTTTTACTGTGCGTATTACTATGTATTTCTTTATTCTACATTGGCTAGAGGTATAGGGGGGGGGGGGTTGAGATTCACAAAACATGTTTAACCCCGCCGCATTTTGCGCCTGTCCCAAGTCAGGAGCCTCTGGCCTTTGTTAGTCTTGTAAATTTTTTTTTAATTTTAGTTCATTTATATGTTTTGGAGTTTGTGTGACGTCCATTTTCACTGAACTAGTACACAATTTCATTTAGGGGCCAGCTGAGGACCACCTCCGGGTGCGGGATTTTCTCGGTGCGTTGACGACCCATTGGTGGCCTTCGGCTATTGTCTGCTCTTTGGTTGGGTTGTTGTCTCTTTGACATATTCCCCATTTCCATTCTCAATTTTATGTAGTGCCAAATCTAGCTAATACTAACGATGCTTCGGAGAAAAAAAAAATGATATTTTATAACACTTAATGCACAGCATTAACAAAATATCGAATCAATGATATTCCAATCCTTGCACAAGAGTACTGACAACTGTAATGGTGATACCTTTGGTACATCAGTCAGCAGGCTTATAATTTAAAAAAATAGACGCGGGTTCTGATAACACTTATCAATGGCATTTGGAGGCCAAACACTTAACTTTTGAATTAAATGTAGCCAATCATAGGGTTTCACAGTTGCATTTTACTTGGAGGTTTTGTTGGTCGAGAAATTGATGGTGACTACAAATCTTAGCAACCACGTTTTTCAATTTTAATACGCAATGTGTGATGCATGTGAGTATTGAAGTTGTAGGGATTTAAGAAACGTAGCTTTATTTTTACCCGCATCACCAAAGGCGGATGAAGGTTATCTTACCGCTCGACTCCGTCTATCTGTCCGTCCGTCCGTCCGTCCAAAAGAAATTATTCTTGGCTTTTATGAAAGGGAATTATTTGATATTTGATTTGCAGCTTGATAACGTTGAGTTGTAGCGAGTAAGTAATTTTTTTTTACATCTTTGATGTAGCTTGGCACCTATTGAAGTTTTTTTAAATTTGGTCTAGGAATGATAAGTTTTGATCCGGTATACATGTTACCTCAATCATTTGCATGCAGCGATGCAGGTCCAGATCCGGTAATGGTCTTGTTTGAAAATACCCTTGCGTTTATCCAATATAATGTAACTCGGAAAATAAAGCATAATTGGAGAGGTTTAGAAACTTTAAGACTGACTGCACAGTATATTGTTTATTTTATTCAATAATGGCACAGTGAGGATAACAAAAAAATTAGGCTCGACGTATAACTTAATCTAGCCTAACAATCATTTAATTTAAAACAGTTACGGAATAATTGATCCCTTTCTCCCTCCTTACTTGCAAAACTCTTAAAATATCAACTTACTAATTGATAAATAATAACATTGCATTTTTTTCTAAACAAATGTTAGGTTTATAATTCAAGGTCTTTTAAATTCCGCCATATCAAAACTAACTAATTCTGAAGGTGTGCTGGTTTTAGAAATATTCATATATTTTACGAGGGAAGATGACAAACGAAGCTTAAAAACAAGTGAAAAATAAATACAAGAAATAATGAAGACGAAAAATCAAATTAATAGAATAGATTTGTTCTTTATGGGGTTTGATCACAATACCACCGTTTCACTTATACAGCGAGTATATCGATTACCCTGCTAAAGCTGCACAACAGAACAACACATCAAACGCTTAGCGTTCACAATGTCACAGAGGAATGTGCTAAATATTAATATTCAATTGCATAGAAATAAAGGCAACAGTAGTATACCGCTGTTCGAAATTCATAAATCGATTGAGTAAAAAACAAATCCGGGTTACAAACTAAAACTGAGAGAAACACATCAAAAACAAGAGGAGAACTACGACACAACAGAAACACAACATTAAAATGTAACACACACATAAACGAACTATAATATAACAATGGCCATTTTCCTGACTTAGTACAGGACATTTTAAGAAAAAAAATGGTGGCATAGAACTGTTTCATAAGGAAACAATTATCAACTAATTCGGTTTCATTATTTCCCATAAGCGTCACAAGGGGGCTTGCGTTTATCGTGATTTTACCACGGGTTGGCCCTTTATGATCAATATTTTACAACGAGCGATAAAATATTAGCAAGGACCAAACCGTGGTAAAATTAATATAAATTCAATCCCCAATGAATTATTTCTATCCTAATAGGACAAAGACAGCAATTCTTTTAGATCGAAGCCCCCTATGTGAATGGAAATGAATGATGTTCCCGTAATTGAACACACTGTTTATATTGACGTAAAAGACAAAGAAAACTAAATTAGTCACATACTTAAACGATTTACAATAAGATACTAAGACAGGATTCGATGAAGTTAAATGACTCTCTTATTTTTATTTAAGAAAATGGGCTTTCAACAAATTCTTACCATCGTTTGTTTATGTTTTCGTGTTTTGACTACTTTCAGTTTCACAGTCGTGCATTTTCCCGTAGAATGCTTCAATAACGTCATTTTCACCCTCTGACCTCAGTTAACTCAGTATTCATAACCCCTCAACGGATTGAGAGTAAGATTGGAACATGACGATCAGCTGACATAATCAATATATCTATATGATATTTTCTTAAATTAAAAAAAAAAAAGAAAAGAAAAAGGTTATTTTTGACAATGCGCAGCAACATCGGTGTAGAAAAAATGTGAAGTGAAAGTTCTTCATAAGAATTTTTCAATTTTTCAGCCGATATAAAAATGAGAAAAGGAACGCTTCATAAGAAATGAATCCGCTATCTTCACTTGGTGTAATCAGGGGTGTACGGAATTTGACACCGGTGTTGAAAATACATACACCGTTCAACTGCGCCTCAGGGTGTTCAGATTTTAAACACCGGTGTAAAATTCTGTTTACACCAAGATAACTAAATAAATATTAATCCTTATTGCATATAAATCACGTTTCTCCAATATAAACTACTTTACCTGACACAAGTGTATACAATAATATCAAATGATGGAAAACCTTGAACAAACAGTTACTGGCAGTATGATATTACGGAACACTTTAACTCTTTCAAAGCAAATGTCAAAGCTAATGACAAATTTACAACTTAATTTGTAATTAAAACATTCCGATCCAAGATAAGATTGTTCTCTCACTGCGTCAATGTGGCTCATGTTACATAATAAATTTAAGCTTCTTTGTTTTAAATCATTGTTGTCTTCGAAACAAAGTAAAGAAATTGACAGTGGTGATAGATATGGTACGCTCTCAATTGTCATCCCGAATACTGTGACGTAATACTGAAATATCAACATTAATTTTGATACTTTTGTCTCTTCAGTGTCAAAACAATTATTTTGCTTTGTTTCTTTCAGCTTTATGGTATGACATAACTTTTCTTGTTAGGTAGTAAGACAATATGTTAAAATTCAAGGCATATGGTTTTTGTTTGTTTGTCTAAATAGACGGAATTTCAAATGTATTTTCAAATTTTGGAAATCATTTGAGAAAGGTTTTTAATGGAAAATTTGAAAACATCTTTTTTAACGTTTAACGGATGCCATCATGATTTGTTTCACAGTTATGAAATATCTTTGACACAGATAACCAATAAGGTGTTACATTTATCGTACCAACAATTTCAGCCTTCTTTGCTTGTTTATGTGACCAAGGAATGAGAGTTACATGTATCATGGGATTTTTACTTGCCATGAGCGACACGATAGTTACCATTAACTTAGCAGGAACTTCATACATTGTAGCATCTGTGTTTTAGTTTAAGATTTTTTCAACGTCTTTGTTGTTTCAATTGGTCTTGTCTACATGTATCCTTCGCTTTTAAAAACTGGATTTTTATTTAAAACTTTAAGAGGAGTAATACGATGGGTGTCGCACGTGGAGCAGGATTTGCTTACCCTTCCGGAGCACCTGAGATGAGCCCCTGATTTTGATGGGGTTCGTGTTGCTCAGTCTTTAGTTTTCTATGTTGTGTTTTGTGTACTGTTGCCCCTGTTTGTCTGTTTGTCTTTTTTTTTTTAAGCCATGGCGTTTGCAGTTTATTTTCGACTTATGAGTTTGAAATTAAATTCCAGTGAACAATACACAAAAACATCTTAAGAGAAAAAATAGAAGAAAGTCATGAAAATTACAGTACAACTAATGAGCGATTTTAGTCAAAAACATATTAGTGAAAAAAGAGCCTCAGAATTATTGCAATATAAAGCTTATCTCAAGAAATATGTGACAGAAATTAGATATACCAAGGGAGAGTCAAAATCATGAGTCGAACAAAGAAAGAAAACACAATGAGCTACACGTATACGAACTGGGGGTCGACTGAAAAATTTCAATAATTCATGATTCATACAAATATTCAAGTGTTTTGAATTAATTTCAAAAAAGAAAAAGAAGTACAAAACCGTAACATTTTATCAGATTGTCGTTTTGGGTTCACCAATTTCTGTTTCAATGATTGTTAAGACTGCTCGGAATTCCCTTACTCGGTAATAAAAAGTATCTGTTGAACTGAAGTTCTAGCAGACAGCTGTTGCGCCGCAGGGAGGATAGCTAGAAGTTGGTAAGTACACTTATTCAAAATATTGAATAATAGTTATTCATTTTTTCGGTAGAGCCATGTTTTGGGAAATCAGTTTTGTTTACAGAGTACAACTATATGAATTACATAACATCAACAATAGTTTCATAACCTCTTTCATTTAAAAACTAAGCATATATAGTATCTATCTCATTAGGTTCAATTCACAATTTATCTGTCCTCCGATGGCATACATGTAACAACAAATAAAAAATGATTAAACAATTGAAAATAATGATATAATTATTAATATATATAGAAGTAAAAAATAATATTATTTTGATATTTATTTTGATATTTTATTAATAATTTATTATCATTATTCGGTTAAATTGAACATATTTGAAAAGAACCCCAATAAACTATTCACGATCTTTACCGAGCGCCGTATAATTGTGTTAATGCAGCCAAACAAGTTAGTCTGAGGGAAATGCTGCTTGGAAAGAATTCCAAAATTATCCATGATCCTTACCGAGCTACCTATGATAGTTTTAAGAATGTTCGCTACTTTGTTTCAAAATAACAAGCTTTTTAATAGACTGTTATAAATAGATAGTATATAAATAAAGGAACTTAATCAGCAGAAAAAAATGAAGGATCCGTGAGCTTGTTTGCGAGATATAAACCACTGAAAATGTGGCGGGAAATGGTTTTCTCTAGTTTTTTCATACATTTAACATTGGCACCTTTTTTCTTTAAAAAAAGTATGAAAAATAACAAGGATTTTATAAGATTTTCAAATATGACTTTTTAAAACTATATGTCATAAAATTATGAAAAGAAAAGTAGGGGTTAGCTAGCAAAATTTTTAATTGCACTTCATGGATAAAACCAGAGGATTCCGAATATCTGGCAAAATTGTCCAAACCAAGTATAACCGTACTTCTGGAGAGTGCCGCTGGTATGGTGACAGCCGTTGTAAATGTTGTAGCATAACAGTTCTTGTGATTGAACAGAATGATACTAAAATGAAACTCATGGGGAGGATAGGGAACTATTTTGGTTTTAGTCTATAGCTATAGTCTATAGAACTAGTCTATAGCTGAGACTCTATGTTGCCATCTAGATGTATTTTGGTCGTTTAAGTCGTTATCCGATATCTTCTTTAATTTCTATTTAAATAAATGTTCCTCACTAACATGACATTAACAGAACGAAATTATATTTGTTTTGTTCATAAAAGTGCTTATCGTTTTTAAAAATATCACATTCTTCACTATTAATTGTTATATCAATCGATATAAGTAGTTTTTTACACTTTGCTAGTAATTTGATATTTTCAATATTAAGGGTTATATTTTTAATGTGATATAAGCCATATTCTTACAATATTTGATACTCCCTTCTTAATTTACAAGTGTTTGATCGTGCTTTATAATTAATTACTTAAACTGACATTTCATTTTGAAAAGTTACTCTTTTACCTAATTCTCAGGTCTTTTATTTTAAATTTAAACATATTCTATAAATCTATAAGGTAAACTGTCTTGAAACTTTACATATAATTGATAATTAAGGAACCCTCTATAAACGATCCAAATTTCAAGTTAATCAGGTGCAAACGTGGTTGTATTGATAAAACTTAGTTCCCTTTGAAACTCTTATAGAAATCGTTTTAACCATTTTGTCTTTAACTACATGGAAAATTTAACCAAACTTGACATGCATGAACGTTAATTTGGTTGGATCGAACGAAAACATGGCCACACTTTACTGCTGATTGGCCATTTCTTTTAAATCTTCTCCGAAACTACTAAATGACCTGTTTACTTTACGTGATTTAATGGGAGACCCTCTACAAACAATCTGCATTTAACTTTAATTGAACGGATAACATGGTAGCATTGGTGGCACATATCTTCAATCCCTATGAATTCAAATTTTCATCATAAGACTGTTTTTGTTCTGAAATTGAATGGTCATTTTTCGCAAAATTTGACAGGAATAATGAATGAAAAGTCCTACAAACGATCTTCGTTTTTTTTCCGATCGGACGAAAAACATTGTCGCCAGAAGTAAACTTTGATTATGATTTGCGCATTTCCAAAAGTGTTCTTCTCTAAAATTTGTGATTGTTGATTTGGAGACACTCTACAAACGATCTTAATTTTCATTTAATGTTGATAGGATGGTAAACATAACAACATTGCAATTGATGTCACATAGTTTTAAATTGAAACCGTGGTAAATCTCATTTAAATCGTCTTGTTAAAGTTTGAAACTTGACTTACCCTTGACCACATCAGCAAGTCGTTGTCGAAGGAGAGTATTCTTCATCTTGCTCTGTCGACTCAGGGGTGCCCAAAGGAATCATCCTTGAGCCCTTCTTTTTGTATGCCATATAAATGACTTACAGCGCTGTGTAAAATTACAAGTACGTTAACTTTTCATTGCCGATGACTGACTTTTATACAACACCATATACTCAAAAGCTGGACCAACTTCAAATACAAAATAACCTAGAATAATTGGATAAATGGGCAAAAAACTTGGGAAAGCGTTTTAACGCTAGCAAGTGCTATGTCATGTCAAATCATTATTTTTTTCCACAAACTATAAACAATTGGAACTCATTGTCAAACAGTGTGATAAATTGTAAAACAGTGGAAAGCTTTAAGGCAGTTGTCTCGCGCGACTAGTTGAAACAGTGGCGCACACACACATCCTCGATAAGTTTTACTCAAAATTTTGAGTTCATTTCAAGCATTATACAGATACAAATACAGATCCCTTCCGAAGCACCTTAGATCATACCCGTTTTTGTTTTTGTTTTTTTTTGGTGGTGGTGGGGGGGGGGGGGGGGGTCTTTTTTTATGGGGCGAGATCTTCTTGCTCAGTTGTAAGCTTTAAATGTAATGTTTTGTATACCGTTGTTTGAGTTTTCGTCGGTTTTTTAAATTTTTTTCCAATGATTTATGAATCACTCTTTCGAATATTCCACCTCTTCTTCTCGGATTGATGAGTTGTACAAGCCACTGGTTACTGTAGTTACATTTCTAAAGTAACCCCCCCCCCCCCCCTTTCCCCTCCAAAAAACAACAACAACAAAAAAAAACCACACACACAGACACATTCTTACGTACATGTCTTATGCTAGTAACCTAGTCAGTTAGTAACATCTTATTGATATATGTCATTTGAAGAATTTGTATTTGATTGCAAATATTTGGCAGTTTTTTAAGATTATTCATGATCTAGGGTAATTTAGCTTGACGTATGTTGACCTCTTAATGTCTATTGTGGTAATAGGTTGATGTATACATACATGTTGTTTTGACATACGCGTTGTATGAAAAAAATCAAATTACTATAATAAGTATGTGCATATTATTTCATAATAGTTAGTTATGAAAAAGGGGGTGGTATCGTGATATATAGACTGTCTTGATGACAGTTACATAATTATATATTAATAACAATAATGCCCACTTCATAAGTAGCTTTCATTTTCATTTCATTAAAATAAAAACAATCATTTTTAAACAAATGCGGGTGCTGAAATAGGTTGACAATAGAAAACAAGTGATACAATGTAGACATAGTTGACGTTAGGAAAATATGAATGACACATATATGTTGTCGACAGGCGGCAAATTAAGACAATATGTTTACAGCAAATGATAGCAAAATACGGTAAAAGCTGATACATATATTCCTACTTGCGCAATGTTTACATCTGCAAATATCTGAATCAACGTTGAGGTTTTTTTTTTAAAAAGCGAAGTATTTCTTAAATAAGAGATGATATTGCACACGGGAATTATCCGTATTTTTACAGTATGTTATTAGAATGTCACAATCATGCCCACATTGATACCAATGAATAAAAATGGAATTTAGATCTATAAGGTAATTTTGTATAACATTATATCAGAGATATATAAATCATAGTGATCAGGCAAACATTGTAAATGTTATTGACGCTATTGGGCGCCAATTATCCTTTAGTTGTTATAACTCATCATACTTATTCACGTATTATCAACATACTACGAGCAGCTTTAGATTTTCATCTTCCTATTAATACATGTAGATATAAGAAGAAGTGGTATGAGTAAAATTGAGAATGGAAATGGGAAATATGTCAAAGAGACAACAACCCGACCAAAGAGCAGACAACAGCCGAAGGCCACCAATGGGTCTTCAACACAGCGAGAAAATCCCGCACCCGGAGGTGGTCCTCAGCTGGCCCCTATATAAAATTGTGTACTTGTATGAGTGCCTATGAGACAACTCTCCATCCAAGTCACAAATTGTAAAAGTAAACTCATTTATAAATATTATTCATGTTCCAATGTTTAATGTGTTTGTAGTGGTCTAAGTAGTTGAACTACTGTATCACTAGCCTGTCAACACTGGGGTTGTGAGTTCGAATCCCGCACGTGGCAGGTACGCTCGACTGTAATCTTATTTGACTAGGATTGTCAATTTTCCTACCGAAGGTCTCTAGTCCTCTCCGGGCACTCCGGTTTCCTTCGACAAAAAAAATGACCGCCACGAAATAGCACAGTAGTGCTCAAAGTGGCGTTAAACACCAATCAATCAATCAATTAATTTGTTTGTACTTCAGTTCTACAGATTTCACAATGAGAAGAAGCAGTAGTCGATTTATGTAGAGTAGCAGACGCACAGGAAGTACGTCAACTGGAACTATCCGCACGAGACTTAACAGTGATATCATTCGAAGTCGTGGTAACCGATTCACACTCACCAATTTTCCTAGACGTTCAGTAAACACTCCCACATCAGAAGGCCGAAAACCAATTCTGGAAAGAAAAGGTCAGTTTTTGCATACATATATATGTCCGTGGAGGTGAGAATCTCTCTGGAAAAAAATAGTTGGATAAGAAAGTTAATAAAAATAATGACACCATATGGGATCCTTGAGAATAGGAAATTAACTATGTGTATTTCATAATACAGAAGTTTAATGTTTTTTTAACATAAGAGGTGTTTAATCTCGTTCATTTGAGAACGAACACCACTATTCCAAATCATAGGAATAAATGCTGACTGGGATGGATAGATGGCGGCTGTTTAACGTACATTGGCAGATTATGTGCATATTCAGGACGAGAACATGACAATGTGATATGAATATAAACCTTTGCTTTTTACAAGACCATCACGCTGAGTCGGATTATAAACGTGCTGGTCCACTAGGTAACAAGGTCCGCAGGAAGACATGTCACCATACCTGGACACATTATCTGATTCCGAGTCGACCAGTGTTTGCTCCTACTCATAAATGCAACATACATGCTTAACAGAGTAGCAGCAAATATCAATTTCTGTGGTCTTTGTTTTGACCCGGCCAGTGTTCGAACCCACGATCTTCCGCATTCATGACGAGCACAAAAGACCACCACCGTACAACTGTTGGGTTTACCAACTATGTTACAGAAAAAGTAAGTGAATAGCGCAGAATCGTTCGTATCTTGCTAGTAATATTGACCATTGGACGTCGCAAGTAATCTCAGTATACTTCGATAAGGTATCATGCAAACAAGTATTTTAACATTTTTTCGTTTTAATTTGTCACCAAATATTCATGTTTTTTTTTATAATAACTAAAAACAAGTACCTATGTTTAAATACACCAGCTTTTATTTCGGGATTTGATACCTTGTCGAAGGAATATTAATTGAACAAGGACAACTAAGACGACTTGTCATAAAATATGAATTATTTTAATTGTACATGTACAGGATTGAATATGCACTCAATTCATTAATATAATTGCAGCGTGTTATTGTTAACATATAGATCTTATCATCGTGTTATACTGCCAATTATATATACCTTGTCCGATGGATTTCCTACGATTAGGAAAATATCGCATCTGAAGTATTACAAATGGGCCTAGAAAATCAACTTACCAATGTTAGAGTTTATCTTATTCTGCTGTCTCCCCAACAGGGACTGAATCGCGTACATTTCCCCTCACTTGTAGCATTGCGACAGTTGCCTTATTCCCTCTTCTTACTTCAACTCACAAAAATCGTCTTTCATTTCCAAGGTGTTACCTTCTCGTAGGTTTTGAACAAGGACGACTTATCACAACACACGAATTATTTAAGAGAAACAGGAATGATCACATGAGTATATTTGCAGTATATATGAATTTAACACATGACATAAGGGAAATCTGTTTGTTCTTACTTTGCTATAATATGGACAATGCACAGTGAAGTTGTGCATTAAAACTACTTCAGATATACTGCACAGTGACTCTTGCCTCACAATTACGACAAAGTTGATCAACAACTTTATCAGAACTTACTTTTCTTTTAAATGGGTAAATTGCCGATTTCTTAATGTGCTAGTTGTTTTATGTTTTCTATTAATGAAGACATTATATATAGAACAAAATCGTTATAAACTACATTTAGTTATATATTAGATATCACAATACAAACCATTAGCGTTTTAAGAGTAATGGCCCTTTGAGATTGAATAAGAATTTGATACAAGGTTGAAATATGAATAATATTATCTTTATTAGCTAGATACTATAACAATAATGTTAAGATATATATATACAGTATATATAAATACATAAATAAAAAAATGCTTTTTTTTCTATTTAAGAACCTCCACCACCAGTTAAACCAGATTTGACGGTAGAAAATGTGGATTTGAATATATCTTCTAATTCGAATGAACATCACACTGACGAGTAAAGCATCAGCGAGGAAGGCAGAGGACTGGTTGTGAGACGTGGGCAGACATTCAATATCATTATTGAAGTGAATAGGGATTATGATGTAAAGAAGGACGATCTTAAGTTTGTTTTCCTTGCAGGTATATATCCGTTTAGATTTAAAAAGTATTGTTTATTTATCAATTAACATTAACTCTGTCACTTTAAAAAAAAACCGATAGGAATACGGATTCAGTTACAGAAAATTTCCCCCCAAAGAATTAATTGTGATAACAACAGTTAGTTAAAAAAAGAATGTGATAATTTAATAGTCTATTTATAATGAATATATCTTTAAAGTATTTTTGTCTTGCATGCCACCATATTACATTTCCTCCTCTATGACTTGTTCTTGATTTGTAATTATCGCCAATGAAAGCAATATACATCAGAGACTACAGGACGAAGATGTAAACAACTATAAGTCGCCGTACGGCTTTCATCAATGAGAAAAACACAAGCTTCACAGTAAGCTCCGGCATAACAAAATGTAAAACATTTTAAAAGGGCAAACTAACGGCTTATTTCTACACGAAATCAATATGGCACAATGCAACCAACGACAATCACTGAATTACTGGCTTTTGACTTTGAACAGGGACATAAAGCATGTGGCGTGGTTAAACATGTTTTTAAGCGCAAAACCCGCCAACCTGGGACAGTGGCGTAACAGCACAACATAAGAACACAGTGTAAAAATCAGGTAGAAATGGCGTAGTGCTGAAGTGGTGTATCTATTTATTTTACTTCAGTTTCCTTGTTATTTGTCTTCGTGCTGTTAACGTTTCTTTATGTTGTATGACTTTTGACGTGACTCGAGATATCTGCATCCTGTTATCTGGTTTTTGTCTTTGGGCGTTCCTGGTGCAGATGGGTCCTGCTGTGCGACTCGGACACAAAAGGGTTTTATATGGAACGCCACAGCTGTCTTATGTGGAACCATATTAAGTACTGACAAAACTATATCAAGTCAATACGAAACCATATCATGTAATATCGAAATATCATTATGTAATGACTATTCCATATTGAGTTATATCAAAACATCATTACGTAATGTCAAAACCATATTATGTGAAGACAAACTATCATCAATTAATAATAGAACAACATCACGTAATATCAGGGTTCCACATAAGACAGCTGTGGCGTTCCATAGTTTTACAGTGTTGTGTCTATTTTGTTTACCTTTGCATTTATATTTTACTTTATCGAGAAGGTGAATACTATATACCGTATGCACTATCAACGACACGAAAGTTTTTATCAGCGTCCGTGTCAATTTACTATCAACGACAAAAACATTGTTTTTGTAGGCGTCATTGTCAAATTTACCAACTACTACAGCACCTTTTTTGCTGGCGTCTTTGTTAGATTTATTTGTATGTTTTTGAATTTTGTAATCAGTTGTGTTGTATATATGTGATTTATGTTTACAAAGCTGCTGAATCCCAATTATTGTCACATTAACCTTTAAAGTCTGTTTGGGTTCCTCACCCAATTTTGTCTATATAACAGAACTATAAACTACTATCATACAAGTGGGGAGTTTTCATCGGAAAATGCCTATACCAAGTCAGGAATATGGCAGTTGTTTTTAACTTGTTCCGTTGATTGATAGCGTTAGACTTTTTCAGTTTCTACGCACTCCCCCTTTTTGAGTTTGCCTTGAAGTTCGGCATTTTTTGTTATACTTTTTTGCCCCGTCATATTCTCATGAATGACAACCAAGAAAAAGACAAAAGACAGAAAGTACCGGTCTTAGAATACTCGAAGTTACTGAAGGCTCTTTTTAAATCAAATTTCAACTACTAAAATAAGGGTTTCCAAGCAAAAAATATAAATCAGTGCACAAATGAAATTCATTTTCGAATGGAATGTCCAGCATTCAAACAGTAACGCCAACGTCTGTTAGATTCTGCTTTAAATATATGTATTAATGTCAAAAATATAGATACAGAAAACAGATTGTTATGGCTTATGTCATGGAAACATGAAGAAATATGCATCAATGTAACTGATTTCTTATAATTTTTTTACAATTAGAAAACAGCTGTCATAGGGAACTTTATATCATCAGTACTATTAGCATTTTATTTCTTTACTTTTGTGTATCTACAATCAGTACACGTAACATGCCCTTTATTGGTCGATCATTGGTTAAAAAAAGGTTTTGGTATTCATATGCATCTAACGAATTGATAGTAAAGACGTCAAAAACAGGCATGCGAAAATGACCACCGTGTACAATGGCAAAACATAAGTTTCGATGGGATTTTTTAAAGAAGACGGTCTAAATTACAGGTCTATTTCAAGTTTAAAGGGATATGCTATCTAAATTGAGCGAAATTTCTCTTGTATCGTCATGTCCTCAGATGACAAATACTGATTGTAGAATGAAGTTACCAACCACTTCCATCTTCTTCCTTCTTTTGCTAAATGAAATACAGTCATGAAAAATCAAATTCCGCGGAAAACTAACAACACATTTTTTCCCTCTAAAACTTAGTTAATTTTTAAATTAAACGTACATGCACATACTTGTTGGTGTGTCCGTGTATTCATACTGTAAGAAATGTTTACCTGAAATTATCACTAAAGATTGCAAAAAATCATCTTGTTATATACTGAGTATTTGTATGTGTTATGTTGTGTGTTTTAAAATTGTATCAAAATTTAAAGGGGCATTAGCTACGAGATATAAAAAAACATGATTTAAAAAATATGATTTCTTTTTCAATCATTAATGATAGTGAAATAGTGAAATAATAATTCGCTTTTATCAGCCAATTTGGTTCAATTTTATCAAAATAAGCTATGAAACATCGCTGATGAATTATTCACTTGCAAGTGAATAATCCGACCTCATTGAATCCGTATTTATGTGACCTTCAATTTAACCCCTTAGCTGGACATGGGTTACGATTCAGTTATTAAAAGGAAAAGAATGTCAACATTGAAAGTGAAACAAGAATACACCATTTGGTTGACTGATTCGATCCATAAAAAATCATTCTTATACAGGTAAAAATAGCTTACTGTTCGGTGAGCCAAGGCTCCGTGTTGAAGACCGTACTGTGACCTTTAATGGTTTACTTTTATAAATTTCTACTTGGATGGAGAGTTGTCTCATTGGCACTCATACCACATCTTCTTATATCTAAAATCGATGATAAACGTACTTTTTTACCTACAATATGAAATCAAACAGACGTAGAAAAATCCAATTGCACATGGTCGCTATTTATTTATATTTATGTTTATATCAGGTTACATGACCGTCGACAGCCTTCGGAGGTCATCATGATGGTTATTGAGATGACGTCTAGACAAAAATCACACGAAATGTTGACACATACATGTATTATCGAGTCCATGTATTGTTAATTATTTGTTTTAGACTTTTTGTATTTTGGATATACGTTTAAGTATGTTATAAATCAAATATGAGAATTTGAGTCAAACCGGTGGACATGAATTTGACAGCTAATGCCCCTTTAAACCTGGTGTCTATGATGAGTTTATTTACAACCACTGGGACTATGCCATTGCTGGTGGAGGTTTCTTCCCGAGGGTATCACCAACCTAGTAGTCAGCACTTCTGTGTTGACCTGAGTTATCATGGTCATAATTATAAATTCACTGTTATAACACTTTGAATTTTTCAAAATACTAAGGATTTTCTACCCCAGGAATTGATTACCCTAGCTGTATTTTACAAAATATTTCGAGATTTCAAGTCCTCAATGCTCTTCAACTTCGTATTTTATTTGATTCGACTAATGAGTCTTTTGTAGACGAAACGCGCGTCTGGCGTACAAAATTTTATTCCTGGTATCTATATATATTTGCATGCTACATTTGATAAGCGAAAGGAAACATGAAAAATATTGCTTTTGTGTCTGATTCTGACTCTGATACCTTGTTCTGGTTTTGCTTTACTTTTAGTCCCTATCTTATTATATCTCATCTTCAACATTTGTAAAAGAGATAGGATATACGGAGTTTACTGTATGTACTACTTTGATCATATTCAAATTGTTGATTATATGGAGTTCAAAATATTATGATGATTCATATGTACTTGTAACCATTATGTTTTGTTTCCAATTAGAAATAGAACATTAAAAGCTGTCTATAAGGAAGAAAGTTTCTTATCATTGACCCCGTCTTCACACATTGATTTCCCGCATGTATGCAAATTCAGGAAAATGATGGTCATTTTTTGTTGTTCTTGTACTATAATTAAAGGAACAAGCAAGTTCAATAATAGACAATAATAACGCCTTACACATTTGTTGCATCAGACGCGCTTTCCTGGTTTAACTTCATCTGTAACTCTCAAAACTAAACCTTGAAAAATCAAGGATGAAACAAAGTAATTTAACAAAGTGTAAATAACAAGTAGTCCAGTAACAAAGAAATAAAGCAATTCCGGAAAGAAAGTAAAACAATATAAAAAAAGGAGATGTGGTCTTTTAGTGGCAACAGTAATTTACAGATGTTTATATCGCATTAATGCATTAAGCAGAAATAAATCAAGGTAATAAACAATTACTACGAGAATCGCATGATCTCGAAAAGAAATGAGACCGTGTGTGTCAACAGGGTCAGCTTTTCCTGATATGTATGCATCACTCGCCATACGAATCCAAACTGAGTCAAAATGTAACAATCGATAACAATCGATAATAAGACACAATCAGTAAATTTACAGATTAACGACTATTCTGGGATCTAAAGATTTTAAACCGTGTAAACTACAGTGATTTGAGACACACACATATCGTATCAGTCAACAACTCGTTACGGTGACACATAAAAACATATGTAGTGTCAATCCACATATTTGAAATATACGTAACTCCGTTGAAGCAGTTTTTATATTGTGTGAGAACCACACCCCTGTTAACGAAGTTCTTTAAATGTGAGCATGCACGAGACTGATTAACGTATTGTTTAAGATATGTATACCATACGGCGGTATGATTGCCAATGCAACAACTATCTGCTATCATAATGACGTGATTAACTATTATAGAGAAGTTATTCCTTTTATTAAGAAGCAAGGTGCTCAAGTAACTGGGAAATACAGTAATTCCTGTAAGTTAGTAACAGTGTAGTTCCTTTAATTTAGTTGATTGGGAAGTAGTTGATGCAACTAAATGATAACAAATAATATCCTGTAACAAAACATATAACTTACCCTTTTTTAGAATGACGTTCCTGAATCAGTTTAGACTGTTATTGACACACTAAAAATCGAAAAAAAAAAAACTTTCTGCACACAGAGATATGTTCAATATTAAAGCGAAGTAACCATTCTACAGTTATGGAAACAAAATGACAATTGATTAATTTTACCATTGTGAGTGCAGATATACAGAATAACAAAAACAATTGTATTTTTCAGGTGATAATCCGACCCCTACGACGGGGACACGTGTTAGTCTCGTTCTTGCAGATGGGGATCCTGATGAAGAATGGGGAGCACGTATTTTAAAGTACGCAAAGTAAAGATTGTCAATCAGGATAAATACTCCACCTACTTGTTAAGTTGGGATATGGAAGCTGCAGATAGAAACTTTCGTTAAATCCGATAACAAGACTGTAATATTTGACATGTGGCACGACCAAAATATCTACATTCTATTCAATCCTTGGTGTAAAGGCAAGTTTTGATTTCCTAAAATATGAAAGCTCATGATCAGAATATAGTTTGTTTTATTGGGGTGTGCTCTTCTGCAGTGGTTTCAAGCTGCATCGCGGCAACTTTAAATTTTCCAATTCATTTCTTATAATTCAAGTAAAAGAAGTTTGTTAACATTTATTCAGATTCTGAATTAACAAGAATAGAGTTTTTTTTCGAATGCAACAATCCTGATAATTTCGATGTTACTCTACAGGGGTATCATTCAATCGTCCATTTATAGTTTACTTTGACATCTGTTGAACATCTTTGCAATGAAAATGTAACTGGTATACGTCATCTTGCCATTATTTACTATACTTACTAGTTTAGCAGAGAGCATTATTAATGTATAAGAGGATGAACACATATTTTGATGAAAACTACTGAACTGAAAAACATTTTTGTTGTTTATTCAATATGAAGCATATATTACTGCCAAGGTGAATTTTCAATTAAAATAGAGAGGGACTTTGGTAGCTTTTTCGTTTTGTTTTTTAGTTATCCGGAGGATTATTGGGCTTCCCGTTAAAGTTGATATGATCTCAAACCTGGACTAGATTCGTGTAACACTTCCTTCGTATTCCCGATATGCCTAATCGCATTATGCTGTTATGAATTTCTTTTTTGAAGCGAAGATTGTATTTAGTTTTCTTTAGCAAAAAAAGATTTACCTCACAATACACATGTCGTTGTCAGTCTGTCTTCGATTTATGAGTTTGAATAATCCTTTATTATATTCCCCTGTTTATCTATACCAAAAGATCAGGGTTATTAGCTTTTGAGCTCCGCTGGCATGTTTGCTCGTTTAAGATGATCACCCAGAATTGCTAATGTAATTTCTTTTATTTTTTATAGACGACCAGGTATATCTTCCTGAACAAGAATTGTTAAATGAGTATATCTTAAATGACAAGGGTAGAATCTATACTGGAGAAAAACACGAAATACATGGACAAAAATGGAACTTTGGACAGGTAAACGTAATTAAATGATATAATACGATATGTAAACGTTTAAATACATCTTTACATAAGTAATCTTAACCAAATAATTTAAGAATTGAAAACATTTCATTCAGCATATTTTATGATCAAGTTGATCTTAAGCAGTATTTGAAGAAAAATGAGACGATATTATTTTATACTCGATTATGCATAAAACAGCTTTTGTCTTTGGGCAACTACTATCCGCATACTGTATCTTTATTATATCATGTAAAGAATAATGTTTCACCATTATTCATTTATCAAAAAATCAAATAGATTTAATTCAAATTCTATAGCTAATAATCCAAGCTAAAATAGCGCAACTGAATTTTAAATGTGTACTTAATTTTTTTTTATTAGGATTTAAACCGGCAGTGCAATCTGGTAGTATTTGTTTGTTTATTTATTTTATTTTGAATTTCTTCATTTACAAGTTTGAAGAAAATATTCTTGATTGTGCCATGTATCTGCTAGATAGAAATGTAACTCTCTGGTCTGCTAGGGGCGATCCAGTCAAAATGTCAAGAAAAATATCAGCAGTGGTATGTAAAGACAATCATCAAATTCTAAATAATACACTTATACTGACTATATGATATTCTTTCTGATTAACATGAACCTCATATCTTTCTCTGTTGATATGTAGGTATCTCAAAAAGAGGGAGATGTAAGATATAAATATGAACAGAGAAATCAGTTAACTGTTGGTAATTAAAGTGTCGACACAGGATACCATGTGCTTCCTGGGTTAATTTGATTGATTTCTATAGAGGGTCAATTCAACAGATTACATACGTTATCATGATTTTGTTGACTTCAATAGAATATCTTAGTCACCGATGACCAAGGATATGTTCACTTGTCGTAGTCACAATCCCATCTTCTTATCATCCTCTATTGTGACATTCCAGAATGTGACTAATCACTGAATGTTTGTTTGCTAAAAACAACTCGATGTGTGACAATAGTAGAAATTAAAATAACAAAATACCGAACTTCAAGGAAAGTTCAAAACGGAAAGTCCCGGATCAAATGGCAAAATAAAAAGCCCTAACACATCAAACGAATGTGAAACAACTCATATTCCTGACTTTGTACAGGCATTTCCTTATGTAGAAAATCGTGGATTAAACCTGGTTTTATAGCTAGCTAAACCTCTCACTTGTACAACAGTCACGTTGAATTCCATTATACTGACAACAATGTGTGAGCAAAACAAACCGACATATTAGGTATAGCAGTCAACATTGTGTTATAATCTTAATCATTATAAAGACAACCACTCTGTCAACAAAGAAAAACTAATTGTCATACATACACTCTATAGACAAAGCACATGAGCAGAAATGAAAGACAAGAATACAAAAAAATGACAATAGCACAAGAACAAAATGGCGGGATGTATAAAAACCGATCAACGCCAAAAGTATATCACAAAACATGAACTAAACAGTAAAGGTTGAAAATATAAAAAGCCAATAAAAAGAACAATATAACACGCAGTTAAGATGATAAACAACGTATCTATAATATATACTTCAAGACCATCGTGAACTGTTTGTGAAGTTGATACGGAATATTTATCAACAAGGTCTTGGTATCTTCCGATGATTTTTTTTTTAGAAAAAGGACGAGACATTATTTAACATAACCTTGGTTCGTCAACTTTCTTCTCAGACACTGGTGACCTTTTATAAAGTCTGAGTAGCAGCTGCAAGCTCTTGAATACCGAATGAGTTGGGAAATGTATACCCCATATGCAGTTGAAGTTGGTATATTGCTGCTAAGGTGGGGGAATTTATAATTTCAAAATTAAAATCGTCTCGTTTATCATAGATTCTTGTACTGAGATGACAAAATCGAGGTAGATCACATACTGTTTAATTTCAGATATTTGTTGGATTGGTGTTGATGAACGTTTAATCTGATGCTTTGTGAGTTGTTATTGCTATTCGTCATTTATTTTTGTCATGGTGTTCTCTCCTTTACTCAAGTTATGGTTTTTTTTTATTATTCTCCCCATTTTTGTTGTTTCAGAATTGTCAAATATGCCTCTCTATATTTTGAACAAAAAAATAGACGCATAATATTGATATTGCAAGAACTTGTGGTAATTTCTGGAACCCCCAATGGAGGTTATGCCCTAAGTAGCCACACCATCATGTTTGTGAATATGTCGTTAAGAGGATTGCCACTAAAATTAAAAACATTTTAATTAGGGATGTCGCTGAATGATTTCTACACAAATACAATAATTACATGTTCTTTAAACTGCATGTACTATTACAGATTATGTCACAAGGTCATGTTTTTCTCTGACTGTTAATGACGTCTTTACACTAAATCCATTGGACGTTGGATGTGTGCTGATTAATATTTTAGTCTTAGATACATAATTATTTTATTAGTTGTTATTGGCTCTGAACTTACTGTCAGTAACTGTGAGTACTCGCAGATCTGTTACAGTAATTAGTGTCTTTTTTGTTGTAGGAATGTATAAATACCCTGCCACGTCCGATCTGTGTTTTTGTTACTTGTTTTTCTGCTTTGTATAGATATGACGAGTTAAGCCCTTTTCAACTGATTGCTATAATTTGTTCATATGTTGTACTGTTACACCACTGTTTCAGTTTAATGGGTGGGTTGGGTGCCCGCTGACATGTTTAACTCGGCCACATTCAGTATGTGCCTATCCCAAACCAGGAGCCTGTATTTCAGTGGTTGTCGTTTGTTGCTGTATAGCATATTTGTATTTCGTTCATTGTTTTTTTACATAAATCAGGCCATTAGTTTTCTGGGGGCCTTTTATAGCTGACTATGCGTAATGGGTTTTGTTCATTGTTGAAGGCCGTACGGTGAGTTATAGTTGTTAACTTCAATGTCATTTGGTCTCAGGTGGAGATTTGTTTCATTGGCAATTATACAACGTCTTCTTACTTTCATACGAGTTCCATTCCTTTCTTTTGTTCAGTATATAAGACTTAGAAAGACGACAGGACAAGATATTCCATTACATTGTAAAATTAAATTCAAATCTCTTTATTCAAGATTTCAAGCCAATATTGTCGTTATCTGCTCTGCTCTAATACAAAAATTGCGGTAACATTCCTAAAATTTACTTCAGTATTATTTTCGGTCTACATTTTTTTCGAAACAATTCTCAAATTATGCATCGTATTTGAATAGCCTTATTCAAAAATTAATTTTGACTAACATTTGCTGAATTTAAATATTTAAGTAAGTTCAGACCTGCCAAATTTCAACCAAAATCTTGTGTTGGCAGGTTAACAAAGCAGACGAAAATGGTGTTCTAGTCGGTAACTGGACAGATAACTTCGACGGCGGAAAGACACCTTGGCATTGGGTTGGAAGTATTGCCATCTTGCAAGAATATTATCAAACCAAAGAGCCTGTGTGTTTCGGACAATGCTGGGTTTTCTCTGGTGTTACTACAACTCGTAAGTTGAAACCTCTCTTTATTAGTTTTCGTGGCAGTGAAGTAAGGTTAGTATACATAATTCAATAAACGTACATTTCCAGAAAATATATTTTTAATTTTTTTCGAGTTTAAGGGCCTGGACAAAAATAGCAAAACACGGATTCTATCTCCCGTTTCTTAGCGAGTTGAAATAAATATACTTTGATTTCACGTTTTCTTTAAATGTAATTTAAAAACTAATCGGTTATTTGTATAATTCTTAGTGCTTGTGCGGTTTTTCGAGGTAGAAATTTCACTGCGTAGGTTTCACGTTTTCTTTAAATGTAATTTAAAAACTAAACGGTTATTTGTGTAATTATTAGTGCTTGTGCGTTTTTTCGAGGTAGAAATTTCACTGCGTAAAAGAGTACACCAAAAATGAACTCTGACGTAAACATTTGAAATTTACCTATCGTTAATAACAATTACGCCAACAACTGTGTACTGATGTTTCAAATTTAATAAATCCACTAAAAAGATACAAATCAATGTAACAAACAAAACGGAAAGAATCGCCTAACAGAGCGAGATAGGATGTGTCGACAAAATCAGTTATTTCAATGTCGTCATTCGCCTACAGTGGACGCAGGATACTAAGGGACGATATTGGTATACCTTATCAATATTGCAGTATTGAGATTAATTTACAACTTTATTTGTAAAGGAAAATGGTCGCCTGCTAGTGCTTGGTAACTACTAAAAACCTTAAACAATGACATTTTGCTTTCTTTTACACCAACCATAATAATACATATACTTCGTGAACTAAGTTCCACACAATTCATTGTAAAGTTGGTCCCTACTTGCTCTGAAAATGACGCAAATTGCAATGCTCAATGGGTATTAAAAATTAATATTTTCCTCAGTTAGGAAGTTACTTCCCGAAAGATCTAAATATCGCTTACACGATACAACCACGGCACAACGTTTCAGTACAGCTTTCAAACATCTCTTTTATACGAAGGTACGTAATGTGAAATAAAAGTAATGTACACACAGAGATACACAAACACGGTGATTGCATTATGCAACCCTTTTTGTGAATATTGTAAATACATTCTAGAAGGGATCTTAGATATTGATCGTATTTCAGAAAAGTTCCGTTAAGATTAATTATAATTTGGTAATATTTTCTATTAATTTGGTTAAAATTTTTTGCACAAGACAGTGTTTCATGGTCCAATTAATAGTTCAGCTCAGTAGCTCTTCGGTTCTGATAGGAGTTATATCATATTTTCTTTTATTGTCCGTTTCGAGATTTATTAACTTATAAGAAACTAACGTTCCAATTCCATGCGGCAAATTGGATTCGGTACTTATACAGTCTTGGCTTTGAGGGTTCCTGATGAAGGTAAATACAAAATACTGCTCTTTATACAAATACAATAAAGTGTTATTTTCATTTCGTTCTATTTATTAATATATTCTTAACTTACACAATGCTGTCCATTTACCCTCCTACTCCCAATTCCAAACAGAAGGAAACAAAAACATGTACATTCTTCAATATGCATGCTAACGAAATACAAATAGCACTACAGTTTCTTCGTTTTTGTATTAACTTTATCAACAGTTTGTAGAACCCTGGGTATACCAGTTAGAAGTGTGACAAATTTCAAATCTGCACATGACAATGATGGTTCTATTTCTATTGACACTTTCGTTGATGTATCCGGAGAACCAATAGAAGATCTAATTACAGAAAAGGTTTGGTAAGTTAAACATGAGATTGCATGTGATTAAAATTACCTCGCTCATTTGTCTATTCCTTTGTATCAATTATTGAAATGTTTTGGCTACTATTTTTATGTCTTCGGACGCACATAATTTATAAAATATTATAATTTCCTAGCACTGGTTTTACTACGCTGCTGACGGACTATTGGCCCCTAATGATACCATAAGCTCGATAGACTGCTTTGGTACTGACATGATTAATACATTCTCCTTTGATCAATTAGAAATTATTAGGAATCTAAGGTTTCAACTCCCTCAGGCGAAGTTAACTTTAGACTGTTAGGGTATTCCTTTTAGCCTCTTTTACTCACATTATATAGCTCATCAAGAATTAATTCATTCTTGAGTTTCAATATTTTGATTTTTACCGTTCCTAATGAAGGTGTAACCAGAACAGCGGTTTGGACGCACCAAATTTAAAAAGCATTACAAATATTTGCTTAAATGGTACATTTCAACATTATTAAGCGCTTTGCTACATTGAACAACATGTTTTTGTTAATATGAAAATTATTCATATGATACATAATTTTGCCCGCCATAAGATACTAAAATCAACAAAATACCCTTATAGAAGGTTACATAGTGTTTTGTTTTGACGTACGTTCAGTAAAACAAAGTGTCCTATAACATGTATAATACCAAATGTATGCCACATATATATACTAAAACTAAACACCAAAAGATTTGTGAGGAAAGTATAGAAAATCGTACGGTACCATTCTTGCAGAACAGTTGTCTACAACGAGGGATCACGTATAGACACTGGCGTTATTCCAATATTTAAGCTAGACTTAAATAGAAGGTATACTTCTCGATTCGAACAGTTTTCTCTGTCTGTGTTCAACTGGAAGAGGACATAGTGATGATCTTAAAATTGAAGTAATCTCAGACTTGCCAGGCAATTAACAATACCTTACCTTTTGATTATAATCCATAACTAATAAGATCAACACAAACACTATATCCTTCAATCATGTCAGGTTATGATTATCTGATCACACTGGACACACGCACGATTTTTCTAAACGAGTAAAGTATGTATCAGACTGTATAAGGATGGAAAAGTAAAGGTCTAATCCGAAAAAAAAACGTTATTACCAATTTAGATGATTTGCATTTATATATATATATATGTATGTATTAAATTATGTAATTAACTATCAATTATAAAGTCATCCTGTTCTTAAAGATATTAATTTATCAGGGTACCTAGTTCGTAAAAGCTGTAGCAACAAGGTAATTGTAACAGCTTTAGACCAACAAATCAATTATCATTGTAAAAAAAAAAAAAAAAAAAAAAAAAAAAAAACAAATACAAAAAAATACAAAAAACAAGCCAGGTGTATTCTTCTTCTGTTTAGTGATTATTTTGGTGTTGCAACAATCTGTTTGAATGACAGCGATACTTGAAAAAGCTGCACATGCAGGTATTTCAAAAAGACATGATTGAGACAAAAGTCTTTTCAACAGTCACTAAAACATTAGTTGATAATCGTTTTGCCAAATATTAGATGCAGTCGAATTATTCCATTGAGGCAACTATGACGTTATCCATTTCAAAGTTACTTCTGTTTTATTTCTCTTTTCTTCTTTAACATTACATTCAACTGAACTAAAACCATCTCTGAATGGATATATGGCCTTCAACTTGATGCTAGGACCAGAAAAGGAGGTACTAAATGACAAAATGTACTGTTTACGTTTATCGTTTCGAATGATCCAATTATCCATTTATCTACAGTACTAGAAGATTCCATTTATGAAACATTCAACAATGAATATGCGGTTCCTCCCGCGAAATCTGGTGGTTTTACAACAGCAGCCATTTACAATATTGACAACAACAAGAGTTCAACTACTGCTGAAGAGTCGTTACATATTACATAGTTCAATATTTCAGCATTTTCTTAGTCTAACTTGGCAAATTCGTCATAACCTTATATATGTATTTCCCTTTGAATATCTGGTACTTTAACAAATACATTATACGCCAGCACAACTGTTCGTATTATTGCTATAACTTAGTTTATATTTCACTATAGAAAAAGACATATCCTTAATACTAACCAAATACAACAATGCGTTTCATACTTACATAATAACCGTTTATGGACATACACTCTGTCAATTGTCTAACCAGAAATACATGTATACCAACCTGGTATAATTAGTCAGTTTTGCAACTCTATCCTTACATGGTATAAATAAGTTAACAAAATGATAACAAAGATGGCTTGAAGCAGATAATACTGAAAACATTAAATGTGTCGGGAGCCAAGACAATGGTCACCCGACTTTCCATATCAGTGTGAATTGACCAATGTTTCAGGAATAGATCAAATCTGTCACAACGATTCGACATTCCATGAATACTATCCAGCAATGTATTACTGTGACTTGACTATAGGTGTTGCTGTTTACATTTACCTTTTGTTCAACCAGATTGTAAAATTGACAATACAATTGGGACATTTAAATTGACCAGTTGGTGTTGTTAAGAGTTGAGACTACCTTGATGCTACCTGTACTGATTTTTATTCACCTAACCCAACCTTACAGCATGCCTTTTTCCTGAAGTTTTTCTTCACCTAGGGTTACTCATTATAAAATTGATAGGGAAGAAAATATTATTGGTTTTCATTGTTTTAAGCCCCGAATATACTGATATAGATGAGTTAAATCAGTCAAAATTTTTTCAGAACTGCATTTTAATATGTATGAAAATTAAAACTGTTTTTACATAATTAATGAATCTTTAAATTTTTAACCCTTAGAAATAGTATTGTCCAGTTGTCAGTGAAACAAGAAATAGCTATTCAGGTGTTTTCAGTTTTAGTTTTCAGATGAATATGTTTTGTGTTTCTTCATATGTCCCTTCCAATTTTTCATTATGGATTTTTATTCGCAGTGTTTGAAATCTATTGAAATCAATTTGCATAAAATATTGGGATTTATTTCATTTGAATTCAATTCATAGATGCATTTAATTTTGCTTCTTACTAGTAAAATGTGACTTTGAATGGATTGTCATGAATGTAACAAGGAGAAAATAATTCATTCAAAATGTTTTGTGTGGCTTTCACATGATGATGTACATGTAAAAGCCAAAATAATTTTGGATTATACTTGCAGTGTTTTTCTTTGATATCATTTAGGATTTTTGTGCTAAAAAAAACTGATCACTCAAGGAAACTCACTTTTTATAAGTTATGATTTAGTTAATCTAAAAATTAAAAAAATTCAAAACTTGAACCCAAGTAGGAGAAATAAGTTCAACCAACATGTTTCTGTGTCTTTAAATGTTTAAAAAAAAAAAAAAAAATGTGATTTTGGAAATAATCATTATAAAGTTCTGGATCTAATATGAAGATGATTCACCTGTTTAAATGGGATATGTATCATGGAATTGAAATAAAATGTGAATACAGTGGATATAGTCAAATCTTAAGTGCTAAAGTGAATAATAAAAGTAAAATATTCCAAAAAAATCATTACGTGAGGATAACAATTTTAATGTGATATTGGAAATAATCATTATAAAGTTATCGATCTAATATTGTTAAATTGGGACATATATCATGGGAAATGAAATAAAACCTGAATACTGTAGATAAAGTAAAATCAAGTGATAAAGTGTAAAATATAAATAAAATACTCCAAAAAATTTGTAAAGTGAGGACAATTATTTTCAATGTGATATTGGAAATGATAAAAAATTACAAAATTCTGGATCTAATATAAAGACTCTGTGTCTGTTTTATTGGGATATATATATCATGGGAAGTTAAACAGAATACTGTGGATATAGAAAAAAAATCTAGTGATAAAAAAAAGTAAGAAAATATTCCAACAAGTTAATAGAATTAGGAAAATAGTTCAAAAATTACTTCAAATAGCATTACTTCAAATAGTGAAAACTCGAATACTGGCTGGGATATCAAATATCAGTGTCAATAAATAAATTAATAAACCAGTTTATTCATAACTATTATTTTTTTATATTTCACTATGCATGAACACTTTGTATAAGGCTCGTGTCAATAAGTATTGAACAAATGTCTAAACGACGGAATGCACACATATGTTCTGGTGTTTTTAATCCTGGAAAATTATGTAAATTATAAAATAATTAAGATTTCCACGAAAGTAAAATATAAATCTTTTGAGTTATCTCCCATTAGAAAGAGCGAATGAGATAAAAGAGGTCTTTTTCAACAATATAAAAGAAATCCAAGCAATCATAGTATTTGAATATGAAAACATCCAAAGGAAATGTAGTGCATTATATGACATGCAAGTTAATACTCTGCAAGAAAAAAACCACATATATATATATATTCTTGTTCTGGCTTGCTCACTCTTGAAATTTGAAAGGACAGTAAAATAAAAATATCTCCTTTTTCTTCTGAATGTTGTGTTTCTCTGTAAATTGTATGGCCAATTACTTCAAGGAATACATTCATTTCAATGAAAAAGACTGTAATTACATTGTGTATTCCCTTTACTTATTTTAGGATTCTCTAAAGAAAAACATGAGGAAATTCTATTAAGAACAAATCTGCAATCTTTAGCAAATATTAGAACATGGAATAATTTTGCATATTGTGGCCATATTCTAGCTTTTTTCATACCATATATACTTATTTAAACTGTAGGCATGTTATGTTATTTCACAAAGATAAAACTTGAAACCTAAATGCCACATAGATAAGTTTTTCAAAAAAGTGACAATTGAACAGGTAAAGTGATGGGACAGCATCAAGGTAGACTGTAAATGCGTGAGTGATTACCTATTGTCAACTCTTAACAATACCAACTGATCAATTTAAATGTCCCAATTGTATTGTCAATTATACAATCTGGTTGAACAATAGGTAAAGGTAAACAGCAACACCTATAGTCAAGTCACAGTAATTGTTTCCAAGACATCATGATGTATCAATTATCACTTGTGATCAATCGTTTTTTGCTTTTGCAAAATCGGAACCGTGGAACTGGGCAAACATATATGTGTAGAACAAAGAGTAGTTTTGTTTTTATGTCTATATCGTTGATAACCTTATGAGATTGGTTAGAAAACAGTGTCTGAACAAGTGTTCAATCAAGGAAACATAGTACTTAACGAACACCAGATTCTTTTAGAGGCTCTAATGCATCCTGAACAAGACATTTCCATGAGGTTACAGAATGTGTACTTCTCATTCTTATGCAAAGATCCTGACATAATTTATACTGAGGAACGAGACCCTGGTGAGAAGAATGGAGTAATAAGAGGGATATTGAGAGTCAACTTAACCACAACTGGTCTAGATCTGTAACGTTAAAGATTAAACTGGACATTTGGATGTGAGATCATTAAGAAAATGTTCCTTCTAGGTGTATAAGATTCCATTATTCTGTTTATTCATTGGTTCTTTGCATTTTTCGACCTGTGCGCGATATTTTGTCATTCAACTTTAGAATTTAAGTGTTGTAAACATTATGTGAAAAGTAAATGTAGATCAAACCCATGAGTAGAATTACACACTTGTAAAAGGAGAAGGTGAGGCAAGCAGAATGACCATCAATATTGCACAACTACAGTATTTAATAGTGTTTTGTCTAGAAATTGCCATAGGAATTAACAAGTTTCAATCCACCTTTGAAATAATATAACGTGGTCAGGTAATCCACATGATGTTCTACAACAGGAACGGTTTTAAAGCAAACACACAACAATCTCAAAGCATGTGAAAGCTTTTAGGCGGGGGATGTTTTGGTCTTTTACCCAGAGTGCTACTTCGGGTGAATGTGGATGGCATATATCCTATTGGACATTTATCACAAAAGTATCAGAATTTGTTAATGAGCTAATAAAATGTGGTTGACAGATATAAAACGGATGTCACGGTAGATGAAAATATGCGAGAACAATGATGTTCTGTACGGTCCTGTTTAACATATGGTAGTGAGTGGGGCAAAGACTAAATGGCATTGTGAAATCTGCTGTGAATATATGTTATTGTTTTATAGATGACAAAAAGGATGGAAAAGATACTTAGGCACTCAAAAATCATTAGGACAACAAAACCAGAAATCACTACACCAAAATATTAGAATAGAGCAACACAAACCGCACTAAAAACCGGGGATGATCTCAGGTGATCAAGAAGGGTCAGCAGTTCCTGTTCAACAAGTGACACTAACCTAGTTGCTCTTGTTTAAATAAATTGATGAGTCATTACCAGTAATTAGCCATATATCATATTATAGTGGATTTGTAAATGTCTCTTTTCTAATCCTTAGAATCACAAAATTTTGAAAACATGTAAAAACCGTTGGTACATGTAAATTATCTAAAACTTGACCGAATGTAAACGTTTGAAATGAAATAATGTTTTCCATGCTTGTACGATGGATAAACGAGACTTTCACTAGTTGACAACACAGACATTGAACAATAAAAAGCAAAAAACAGAACATTGAAAGCATAAACAACACCAATCCCTTTTTATCAAAACTAGGGGTCGACGCAGGTGTTCCGTAAGGGTGTGTAGTTTCTGGCCAACTGGTAGCACTCGTGCAAGTAGAAATTTGGTGATAAGTTGTATTTATTAATTATCTTGATGTTACCACAATTCGAGGAGGATAAAAGGATTGTGGTAAGGAGAAGTGGACCATATTATTTATCATTTGTGACTCAGATGTTACTTAGTCTTGTCTTAGATTTGTTCATTTTCACTTTTTGAGGGCCATTTTGAAATTTTCCGCCATTTTGAAAAAAATAAAAAGTCTAATATAACGTCATGACTTACTAGAAACGTAGGAGTACATTTTTTATGTTTTTAAAAGATTTGGTTTGAACAATATTTGCTTTAATTTATACATGGTTGTGAAATTAGGGCTGATTGGCAGACATCTCGGAAATGGTCGCCATATTGGTTTTTTCAGAGTGGTCCATAGCATAAATTGACTACCAAATATATATCTACAATTGTGCAAAGTTTCATAATTTTATCATCAAACCCAAAATTCTTCTAAAAATATGCACGAATCAGCTCGACTAAACATTTGTAAGTTGAACATGTTTTTAGGCGCCCAACCCTCCCTTATCCTAGGAAAATAGTGTAACAACAAAACGAAAATATGTAGGACCGTGAAGGTTCCTAGGTGTATAACAATAATATTTAGATGGGTTGTAATCAATGGATAACAAAATCAATATTTTACCGATCAAAACAATATCTAAAGATCTAATTACAGTTTTTAATTGTTAACCTTTTGGATAGTTTATTTAACGGATCAATAATTTTACAAGGGTCGTAAATAAATTTACATGCTCGATAAACAACATCACCGTAACAATAAGAATTTACGATCTCTTTTTAATCAGTTTTCTACAGCCAAACTTCCAAAAAAAATATTTGTATCAATGAAATAAGGTAGTAAAGGTTTTAAAGTAATTTGTGGTAACGAAATCGTTGACTAAATAATTTACCATTAATACATAGATTACGATCATTAAAAAATTATGTTGTATCAGTAATGGTCAAGACTTTCAACCAGAATATGCTTGATAATGACAGAATTAAACAATATATACATATTAGTTGCTAGGCAGAAGTTACAGTATTTTGGCAAACAGTATTTTCATTGCATTGTTAATTGACTCGTGTATAACCTCAATGAAGAATAAATCGAAATAATAAAGAAATTAGTCTGTATTTTTCACTTATTCCCTAATTTCACCACCACCATTTCAAGCGTTGCTAGGCAACATAATATATATGACAGACTCAAAATGACACCTTTTTCTTATGGCCCTGGCTACATGTATAGAGTTACAACATTTGAATTTGGAAGTGGGCTAAACAAGGATTTTATCAGTCTCTTGTCGAGAGTTGTCTCATTGGCAATCATACCAAATCTTCTTATTTTTATATTATCAGAACTTGCAAAAAAACAAACCAAAAAAATATGTTTTATTTGTAATACCATGTGTAATAATGAAATGAATCGCATAATTTTTTTTAATTTTAATGAAAGATATTACAAATCTATTGCACTCCTGTCTCAAAATGTGCATATTTCATTAAAAATCAAAACCGATTGTGTTCTGCTATTTTACAATACAAGATGTCGGAAAACACACATCTACTTTCAGAAACCGACCGTGCTTGACCTTCAAATTAAGTAGTCAATGCAATGTCGTTAACCACCCCATAGTAGTATCTACTTTAACCAGACTACAATTATTCATATTCAGACATTCCAGAGTGTGGTCGGATAACACGATTTTTTCAGACTCATATTAATTGACTAGTTCCGAATGTTTGTTTTGTAACACATAACATTAACGGTACCAATTTTACTACTTATGAAGTACAGATGGTCTTCTCAACAAAATGATTTCGGATAGCGCAAATATAGACACGATATGTTTCAATTTTCTATTCGTTTTTGTAATTGAAGGAATTTCCATGTTTGGAACGATGTATGGATGGCAAGACCAGATCTGCCAAAAGGCTACGGCGGATGGCAAGCTATAGATGGTACAGAACAAGAAGCCAGTGATGGTGAGTTAAATATATTTTTCATTCTTGTTGATAGGTATTGCTTTAAATAGCTGCGAACATCAGTTGATACTGTATCTTTAATTGTTGTTTTTATTTTGTAGTACATGTATGTGAATATTTTGTTATACCTGTATGGTTTAACTTTTTCTTTATTGATTATTTTGCCACTTTTATTTGTATCTCACGTTTGTTCACTGGTCAAAATAATCGGCCTAGGGTTAAGAAATATCCCTGAATCAAGTTTTTGTGTGGCTTTTCGTCAGAAATATATGTATGCTTTCCATATATTCGTCGTCAGTGCTGAATTTCTAACGTTTGATATACTTGATGCCACCCATTAGGATAGCTTACAATATAATGAATACTTGTTGATCGGGCATTGGAGACCGCATGGTGATCTTTAGATTTATATTTCTAGTTACCGTGTGCTTTTCAGTTATATACTCATTGACGTTGATCTCAGATGTTCATTTTTCATTTATGATTTAAAATAAACAAGGTCTAGATTGTATAAATTTTGCTTTCTTCTGAATAACTCTGAAATATTTTACAACATGAGATATATCTTGTGGATTTTGTAAAGAAATTTTAATATATTGAAAAACTTTATGTAAGCCATTGATATATCTTTCTAAATTTAAAACTGTACTCAAAGCTGATAAATGAAAAGAAAATTGTCAGTGCATTACTTTTTTTTAAGTAGAACAGTAAATTTGATAAAAACGGATGATGGTTATTTACATAAAATCATACTGTTTTGTTGCCATTGATATTAATATATTGCTTATATTTTACTTTAATTTTTATTTCACTAAATCAGGTATTTATCGATGTGGACCTGCACCATTAGCGGCAATCAAAAGCGGCGAGGTCTACCTTCCCTATGATACACCATTTATCTTCGCTGAGTTGAACGCTGACAGAATAAAATGGAAAATGGATGAATTTGGGGATGTCACAAAAATTAAGCTAAGCAAAAATAGGTAGGTGGCATCAAAACCAATTAATTTTCCAAAAGTCATCAGGACAAAATTATTCTTTTATGATAATTTGTTTCAATTTGTTTCATAAAGATAATTTTATAAGAACAGTGAAGCAACATGAACATGTATATCATCAATTTTAAAGTAACTATTATTTTGCTTTTTTCAAAAAATATATGGTTGCTGGTTCCTTAATTAAAAAACAATAATAAAAAAAGAAAAATGTATGTTGTAAAAGACTGTCAGATAAAAGTCATCACATATAAAAGTTGGGTTTAAAAATATGCATTCGCCTTCAAACGTTAAAGAAAAAGTAAAAACAGTATACAGTAGACGTATTTAACCTTTTCGGTATTTAGTCTACGAATGTCCCTAGATCTGTCTCCGAATAATCTTTGGACTTCATGCAACAATCTCTTTTTAATTATGACGTTAAATATTTTAAATTATGATACAATTTGTTTTAGGGAACTTGTGTGGTATCAAGTAATGGCTATTGAAAATGAAAATAACACTATATAACTTTGGTCAGACCAAGGAAATTGTCTGGTTTAACCTCAGGAACGCTCAAACCCAAAACATTTTATGCCAAAGATAAAGAAGAATTCTAATGCAATTATTTTTTATATCAATGGTTCTGATTGGATGACAATAAGCGTAAAATTCTTTATCTCCCTGTCTGTAACTAAGGAAGCCGACATTTTGAATTCCGGAATGTATTGAGACCCTCTATTGAGATGTAATTTCTCCAATAATAATAAAAAAAACTCACATTTTGCACCTAGAAATCTTCTTTTTATCAAATTTTATTACATTTTAAAGCGGACAAGAAGCCAGAAAACGCCCGGTGTTTACGTTTGATGCCGGAAGCATACCTATGACGTCACCTAGTTTAGGCACTTAAGAAGATAACATCATTTCGCGGAATTTTCGTTTAATGAAAAAATTACACTAAAATAATTACTAAAATTGAATGAATTGTTTATTTTGCATTAGAATAATGCTACGCGTCGCCAGGTAAACTAAATTTGCGACAGTAAAACTACCGATGGACGTCCGCAAAGCTTCAAATACAATACAGTTATCTCTAAATTTTATTACATGACGATGAGCAATGTTACTAAAATAAACACATTTTCATAAATCTTTCAATAAGTATTTCAACGTGAACAACAACCTTATCAAATACGATGCTTTGATACCAGATGTCATGCATATACTACAATGTTGATGAAAATCCTATATCTTTTAAGTAAAGCCGTTGCTAACGTTTCAGTGGACAAAATTTATAAAAAAACGTGAGAATTTCCCAAAGTTTAAAACGTCAGACTGTTTTCAAAATTGACATTTGTGCACCTCTATAGTGTGAATAAAACATCATCAAAGATACGAGGCTGATCATTTGCTACGCTTGACATCAGACATATCGGTATTGCTCGAACCAAAACAATTGGAAGCCAAATCAAATACGAATTTGAAATGCATTTAAAACCCCAAAAACTCCGAAACGCTGTGCCAAGTACGGCTATGGCAATCTATGTCTAGGGTTAGAAAACCTTTAATAAATTAATATTTGACAAACAGTAGATTTACAGAAAATAAACGTTTCCATGACATATCCTGTCAACAGAAAAGTGCGAACTACTTTGCTGGTGATACACCTGGACACGAAACGTCCACCACTAATGGCATCGACCAGTGGTTGTTTAAAAAATTTACCAAAGAAACCAGGCTTATAATTTGCTACGCCAGAATCGCTTTTCGTCTACACCAGACTCGTCAGGGTCAATTGTATCAAAACAGTTGGAATTAAAACAATCATCGAGGAGCTCACCTGACATATCTTGCACTCAGCAATCATCCAGATATAAGAAGAATGTGTCCTTCATAGTTTTAAACAATTGGAAAAATATACATTATTATTCCTAAAAAGTTATCCATAACCACCAATCATATGTTTTAGAAGACCATATTTTGAATAATGGAGACAACTTTTATGATAACAAAATTTTTTCTAGCTCCGCTTCCCCATACAACCTGAAAGTTTTTCCAAAAACACCAATCATAAGTTTTAGAAGACCATATTTTGAATATTGGAGACAACCTTTCTGATATCAAAATTTTGTCTAGCTCCGCTTCCCTAAACAACTAGAAAGGGGACATATCTTGCCATCAGCAATCATCCAGAAATGAAAAAAAATGTGTCCTCCTTAGTTCGAAACAATTTGAAAAATATACCACCAAGCATATTTTTTTGGAAGACCAAGAAAATATTGGAGACAACTTTTATAACAAAACTTTCTCTACCAATGTTGCCTTCTTTGAAAGAAGAAGTGGTTATGTTGAAAATCTGCCAGTATCAGCCGCTCTTTCTTCCGTATGAAAAGAATGCAAGCTACCAGTGATTTCAAATCGTAAAACTATTCAATTCTAAAAACTGTATGCTAACGGGGGAAATTGTAGTGACAATTCATGTGTTCGCATTTAATAGTTGATGTATAAATTACGTTGGAAACACAAAGTGCCCAATCTAACATTCGTTTGAATAAACATCGATTATGGTATAAAGCAAACAAAAAATCTTTTGAATGAAAAAGACGACAGTATAAAGGAAATATAACATTACTAGAGATTATCAATTGTCGGGATTATATGATATGAAAGGAGAATCGGGATTCAAAACTTCCAATAATTAATCTAATGGCAGGGCAAAACACATTACAATGACTCACATTTTATACACAAATTAATGTTTTAGTCGTGTTCGTTTAACATTTATCATATTTAATTCCAGCATAGGCATACGAATTAGTACAAAACTCCCAATAGGGAAACCAGTGGGAAAAAAGGAATATTTCTGCGATGATAGGTATCGTGAAGATGTAACCAATCAGTACAAACATCCAGAAGGTAAAACATATATCATGTTTTAGGAAGTTATTTGTTAGAAAAGCTACTGTCAAACAACTGTTAAATAGCCAAAGACGGTAGTAATATGCAATCGGACTTTGAGGTTCAATGTTTGTAAAATATTAACCTCCTTATAGTTATCAGTTTACATGTTAAAAAATAACCATGAAGATCTATGAGGCATACTTATGTATAACATTTTTAAATACTACCTTTAGTAAGCTATTTTATTAAACACGCTTTGTATGTGTGTTCTATCAATGCAGAATTAACTAAAGTATAAAACATCTCAGAAAGAAAAATAAATAAAATAAATAATCGATAAAAACTAGTATCATTATCGAGAATGAATATTCACTAGATTTACTTGAACAGAATTATAGTGCCGTGGTTAGTAATGAATCAAAATCTTATAGAAAGCCAATTATTATGCAGACATCAAATATATATTTGTTATTAAATGAAATCTAACAAAACGTTTCTTTTCCAAAATTAGCTGAATTAGAGTTTTCGTGATAGCGGGGTCGCATCGATTGGTTCGTTTCCCGGTCAGCTCAAACTAATTACTTTAAAAATCTGACAGAACATTTTGATCTAGTAATAGTCGGGGTATATTCAATATGACGATGATATGTTATCTTCCTGAAAATCCATGTTATAATTGCAGCTTTATGATAGGTGCATGCTTATCAGTTAATTATCATATAGCATTGATTCTAATTCCAATAAGTATCTTTGTGAAATGGTTGGTGCATTTTCCCTTTAAGGCGCATGTACTCAGATCTTTAAAGCTTATCTGACACCAACATCATCGATCTATTATTAGTTATTGTACAAAACAAGAATTACATGTTTAAAGAGAACAAAGACTGTAAAACAAAACGCTAGCATTTCTGAGGTGATTAATAAAGAAAAATATTTGAACACTTTTAAACTTTTAAAATATGTTCTTTATAGGTAAGAAGACAGTACCTACAAATGCGACTGTAGCCTTTAATGAAGAAAATTAAGATTTTAACTTTTGTGCATGGATGAGTAAATGCGATGAGTTGACATCTAAAATACATGTTATAACAATATTTTCCATGTCATCAGTTCGAATTTTCTTTAAAACATACGGTATATTTTGGAAAAACAAAACGAGAAAAACAATACTTACGTCTTACATGATCAAATATTATGGAAATTATAAAATCTTGCTGTGAAGGTTGTTTCTCTTTCCTGAAACATGAAATGCTTGGTCTATTCCACTAACCATGTAGTGTACCTGATTGATATTAAAGGTGTGAGCTACTAACAGCTCGTCCTTTCAGACTTGATTTACTAGTAGCACGCCCCTTTATTGCAAATCAGATGCATCTATGTTATTCAAGGACACCTTAAGTTTATTCAAATAAATTTATCTTTGAAATTGATATAACCTACTGATTGTACTTGGATGGGATATATACCTATGTACCGTTACAATACACAAATCCTACGTTAACACGCCCTATATTAACGTATACAGACATTTATAGTTCACTTAGTTCTTAGATTTATTGGAATCTAAGACAGTTCTACTTTAGTGTTGCACATACATCTTTGTTCATTAAAAGTATAAAAAAAAAAAACAGAACTCAAAGATCAAAGCAGAAAGCTTGAATTTCATAAAAACTGACTAAAAAAATCAAACAAACAAACAAATAAATATGACAAAGATGCCAGCAAAAAACGTTATTGCAATTGATAGTTAATCCGAGTTAATAAAGGACAAATTAAGTTAAATATATATACAAGGGTACACAAAATGAAAGTAATACTTTAAAAACCTCTTGCGTCCGAATTGCACCTCTGGGCCCACCTGTACCAGGAATGCTCAAAGCCAAAACCCCGATAGCTGGATGCACAAATACCAACCCACGTAAAGATTTACGTAAATAAAAAGAAACACGACTATAAGAACAATTATAGTTTTTTAAAACAAATGTATCTTTTATATTGAAATGAATCAGAAGCAGTTTGCTATATATTTTCATAATTGATGATGAATGGTAATTGTACACAACTTCTTTCTTTAGTTATCAACCCAGTATTTATCTCATTGTTTAAAAGGTTCGATTGAAGAAAGAACAGCTGTCATAAACGCCAATCAAGTATCTACTAGGAAAGGTATCTACCATGAAGAAGGCAAACCTATGGTATGCGCTTTATTAATGATATTATAATTTATAATTAGTATCTAATGTTTTAAATATTTGAACTCTTTTACGGGCCCATCACAAATTATTTGCGTCATTGACAGATGCCATTCTGCTAAAGGAAAGGCACAACAACACTTTTTAGTACTGGAAAGGGATTATCGTGTCAAATAGGACTATGCATGAATAATGAGGGGAGGTCTTAAATATGACGGACGTATCATGAACACCCCCACCCCGGGACAATCCATAGTGCACTTATATGGTTTAAGGATGAAGGTCCGAACAGTTAAGGAGATATCTAAACTAATAATGGTATAATAAGGCATGTGTCCAGGCTCCAAAGAACTAAACCTATTGTACACTGTAAAAGTCTTATGGTAATTCATAATATACAGGATCTTTTCAGTGATCAAAATATTTTACTATAATTGTTAAAAGAGCGTGGTTTGTCGTCCGCAGACAAAACCCTATGGTGCACTATAAAGGTCCTATAGGGGCTAGTAAGAATATGTAAAGGGTTAAAGGGTAGAGATCTGAATAATTTTTGAGATCTTTAACATTTTTGAAATATGGGGGGTTCGGTACAACACCTGGGCCAAACCCTAAGTTGCGCTTGAAAGGTCCTATATATAATATTTCACTGAACATATTCTTAAGATGAATGTCATTTAACATCTTTAATGGTATATTACACATTGTTTTAAGTTGATGTACCTAATTGCTTAATATGAAAAATGCCCCAAAATATCAATCAAGATCACCAAAAAGTCATGATGAATTTCATCACATTATCTTATGGTTATAAGCCAAATATCAATAGTAAAAATCAAAAGACAAAGCAGGTTTAAGCCCGGACAAAATGACATTAGAACCAGAAATAGAAATACAACCAAAGCATTATGCTTCCGTCTTCCAAGGGGTTACACAATTAACAAAAAACATAATTTTTTTCCTTCACTGGTTTACATTCTTGTTCAACTTTATAACAAAATCACTAAAAGCATTTGTACTATCATCTTTTTATAATACACCGGTTTCTTGTGTGTACAAATCATTTCAAAAGCGTACAAAATGGGGTAAGATAAACCTGTAAAATTTTCATCAATAACACTCAATCAAATAGGACTAAATACAAAAAGAGCGCTCTGAAACCAAACCAAGGCTGTATAATGAAGCAAAATCAGAATCGGTCAACTCTGCCTAAAAACTTAATCCGCTGAACAGTCATGAATATATTATTGAAAAATCAAGACTTAGCCGTACAAAATCATTAATTAAAACATGTGAATTTTTACTCAGTTACATGTTTTTGGGTTTTTTTTTTTAGTTCCGAGTAAATGTTTCACGTTTGTGCAGAGTAACAGTGTTTCACATGAAAGCACAAACGACAGAAAATGAGCGCACTTGTATATCGTATAGTTATATAACCGTCTAGAACAGTACATATTTCAATGTAGGATGTACAATTTGAATTGCTGAAGAAAGAAACAGATCCATATGGCAAAGATTTTGAGATTAGCTTGAAGATTACCAATAATAGCAGCGAGACACGGACCTTTTCTGGTTGTATACATACAAGTAGTATGTTCTATACCGGGATTACAGCTAAACGTGTGAAAAAATTAGTTATTGAAAAAAAGAAAATAGGAGCTAATAAAAGTGAGTTGAGTGATTATTTTATTTTAAGAATGAGGGTTGATGTAACAGAGTACCTTTGCGTAATGAATGTGTTTCTCGATCTGTATAATGGACAAAATTGGAAGGTGCAATTGATTAACGAGTATAAAATATAGTTTCCAAAAATCATACTACTTCTTAAACAGTCCAACAAAACGCTACAAAATTTTACAAATATTTGAAAAATTTCTTCAAACCTTAGTGAACTAACTAACAAACAAACAAGGTAAAATAACATATATTTAGTATTAGCTTTCAAATTCTTTATATAAAGTAGCAGACTAAGCTGAACGCAAATGTTATGATATTTCTAAATTTATTAGTTATCCATTTTTAGGTAAAGAATTGAGTCTGAAGGTGACATTTGATGAATACTATAACAAGCTGGTTGATCAGTGTCATATGGAAATGTCATGCATGTGTCAAGTCCTCGAGACGAACCAAACGTATGTCGATCAAGATACATTCCGCCTGATCAAACCAGACCTTACGATCAAGGTATATATATACGGATGAAAACAATAATACTAATATAACAGTCTCCTAAACTAAGTTTGGGGACTTATTGTTTTAATCAGTCCTTCCTCCTCTTGTTATATTATTCCGGGTTCCATTAGCATCTGCATTTGTCTGCAGTATTATTTTAGAAACAGCAAGTCGGATGTAATCAAGGCTCTACAATGAGCTATACTTGAATGGCTAGTTGTGCATAATGAGATTTGATTGGGAATAGAGGTCTATTTAAGGGTACTTTTCAGGTTGAAAAGATGGATGGGAAATACTGTCTGTATCGTTTTTCTCACCAAATTTTGTCAATGTAGCAGAACTTTAAACATGATAAGCATCTGTCATACAAGTGGTAGATTTGACTATAAAACCAGGTTAAACCGACCATTTTAATTTTCTTCTACCAAATAAGGAATATGACAGATGTTTTCTATTATTTCCGTTATCTGACAAAGTCTAACTTTTTATATCATCAGTTTTTATGAACATTCCCCTTTTTTGAATTTAATTTGGAGTTCCGTTTTTTCAATATTTTTTCAAAGAACGTGAATGGAAAATCTTATCATAATGTTTTAATGGTAAGAACTTCAGCACAGTGAGTAATAGGTCTTCAGTGATTATGATTTGACCATATGACCTACTTAAGGGTATAAAAGTCAATGGTCACCTATGACAATGACGTTTAAAATTATTTTTCAATTACCCAAAAATTATAATAGAAGAAAGACGAAGGACACCGAAGAGATATTCAAACTTATAAGTCGAAAACAAACTTTTATCTTATATATATAGATAATATAATAAATGAAAAATGTTGTACATTTTCTACATAATAATACAATCCAGTGGCGTGTAAGATGAGTTTCAAAGGGTTATCAATGCATCCAGCAATTTGACAATATTCTAATATCTTGAAAATGTTTACGATACCCTCCTCTTAACAATAACTTTTCTTGTTTGGCATGTCAAATTGCATAACCAAAGCCATGTGAGAAATTTCAAATATCCTGAAAATGGTTGACATACCAACCCAAAAACCTATTTTGTCTTGTTTGACATGTCATGATGTATTAAATAATAATTCAGACTGGAGCATTCCTCATCAATTTTCAAAATTGCCCCTACAAGTTGTGTTGAAAATTAAGGACTAGCATTACATTTTTCTCAGACATCTGGTTATTTTCCCAGGAAATTAATCATCCAGAATCATTATCTGATGCGCTTATAGTGCTTTTGTGGATTTACATTCACCATGAACACTCAAACTAAAAAACATCAAAGCCAAGAATGTTTAAATACCTTGAAACTTGAAATTTTGCCCCCGACTGTATAAGATGAGTCCCCGGGATTATATATGTATGTAGGCCAAAGGAGACCTCCTTTGTGAGACTTAGTTACACTAATTACTTCTGTGTATATACGTTCATAACATACCGTCTATCAGCTACAGAAAGTTGAATGTATTATACAAAGACTTCTTTCTATATAAAAATCAGGCGAAAAGGCGGAATATACTAATTTTGTGCTGGTACTTTTAACATAGATACCAGACAACGGAAAGATTGGCAAAATGATGAAAGCAGAAGTATCATTTACAAACCCACTTCCATGTGCTCTGACTGATTGCGAATTAACGGTCGAAGGTATTGGCTTAACAAAAACCCAAGTACTTCCTCAAAGGTAAGAACTGTTTGTTGATACGAGGGAGAGTATTCTTTACATGTATTTTATCCTAGAATTTTTCAAAAAGATGAAACATTTGTATAGCATACATGGTACAAGATACTAGGGCAATTACTTCTAGTAGTTATTAGTTGATCAAATCTGATACATTCATTAGTAAGATACAAAACAAGGTAAAGGAAATGAGGGATTCCAAAAGGAGCAAGATTGGGTGCGTCGACATGGTAAGCATCTCCTGCTATGAATGCATCTTCCACACTTAATCAAACTTTCACAATCAGGAATATGACATAAATCGGTAAATTTAAAGATCGGAAAACTATTCTGACATCTTAAGATCGAAGTCCGCGAAAACATGTTTTTGGAGGTGAGACACAGACACATCGTATCGGTCAATTTTTTCGTAAAACTTATGTAGTACGAATTTAGTCTTTCTTTCCCATATATATACTTGTAACTTTGTTTGAGCTTTTATTGTCAGGATCATTAGTATAGTTTGGTTTGTTTAATTTTAAGATGTAAGAGCGTAACGTATTAATTGAGTTATGCAAAAGCCATACGACGGGAAAGTGGGTATGTTACAACTAATACATTGAAAGGTGAATTATCACATTTGTCATACATTTGAGTTCGTCGGTGTCAATATGATAATCTTGTTTTTGTTTGTAAATCTCAAATTCACAAATGATATATGAGATTCAAGCACTCACTGAAATGTGGATAACTGAGTGGCAGGTATTGTTTTTGTACAAATTGTTGGAAAATATTGCTGACATTGATAGCATCCAACAGCCTAATTTGCTAATTCTATCTACTACTATTGCTATTTTAATCATCTTTGAAAGAAGTTGTGACAGGAAGACTATCTTGTGGTTATCAATGGTCAAATTCATCGCAACTAATTTGTACTTAGCAAAATGTATATCAATGTATCAATAACTGAAGTGTTTGGGTCTCTTGAAATTTTGAACAGAGCTTTGATAATAGAATGGAAAACAGTTTAATTTGATTATAGGAAATTCCCAAATGTTTTTGAACAGAGGATAACAAACCATTCATACACGGTGTAAATGTTTATTTTTGTTGACCGTAAATCCTATTGCGCCCAACAAAAGTGTTAAATTATTCTAATTTGTTTATATCACTACATTTTAGACTAGACAAAATAACTATACCATCATTTTTCTAGTTCATCCTGATCTTCATAGAAACATTGGAATTGTCTTCATAGAGATATTAGAATTGTCTTGAATAGAAACATTGGAATTGTCAATCATTATTTCTTAATTTAATTTAGTCTATTTAAAAAATAATTTTTACCATTTACATATCAATTGCTATTTGTTTAAATACTAACGTTTTTCTTTTCAGTATTGTACCTAGCAATCAAGTGTTTATGGCAACAGTCGATTGTTTGCCTACAAAGGCTGGCCTTAGAGAGTTAATTGGCTCCTTTAATTCGAGGGAGTTGGCAATGGTTGACGGTTCGTGCGAAATAATGATCAGTAAATAATGTACATTTTTTATCATTATATGTATTCCTTCCTTTTTTTTGTAGTTTTCGTAATAATATTAATTTGGTGATTTTATGTTATAGTTTCTAGTTGTTTTGAAATTGCATCCATAACAATATAGGGCAAACTATCAAAGTGTGTAAGAAATTTAAGGTTAGATCAAAAGACTATTTTGGTTTGACAGTAGCAGCTTAATCAACTGTTACTTTACTTTGCTAAATGGACAGCAAATAAACACAAACATTAAAGTTTTACCTATATGTATACTATTGTCTCTACATATTATTTATATTTTTGGAATTCATAAATACATTATCTTATGTTGTTTATTTTTATTTAGATCTACGTAACGAAATTGATAAGTCTATCGAAATATCAAAGAGAAGACATCAAATATACTTTACAATTTAGTACACCTAAAGGGCGATGGAGCTACATTATTTCAAAAGTTCAAGAGCAATGGAATAAAAAATTCAAAAACAAATGTCATCTTTACCTAGTCGAAGAAAACCTGAATGTATCGAATTATAACTTTTCATGAAATGATCGCGTGCCGTAAATGACCACATCAAGTAAATCTCATGTCAGCAGAAGAGTACTGACTACTGTTCTGATGAACCTCTTTCCCTCGGGGACGAAAAGTCAAACTGTTGACTTTTTTCATATTCAATTCTGCTAATGAAATTAATAGATCAGTTTAAGACACCATTTTTCTTATACATATAGTATTAAATGTTTCGTTATGTATTGTGTCTACTTCCGTTGTCTTATAAATGGTCCTTCCAGTAGTTATTTCTTAGCAGTTATTTTTTATAATATGAAACGTGTTTTCTATACTACTTTAGTAACTAATATATTTTTTTGGAGTTTACTGTGTAGTCTGTTATTTATCGCTCGTCATTTTTATGGTCATAGTGTTGTTCGTCTACGACTTATGGTTTATGATTGCTCCCTTGATATCTTCTCCCCCATTGTACTAACACATGTTACATGAAAATAATTCTTTGTGAGTTAAACAGTCCCATAGTATATTTATATAAATAAAACACGGAAAGAAGTAGTGACATTACTTACATATAATACATATACATTATCTGAATGTATCATATTATCCCATCGTGGCTTACCGGACATTACAACCATGAGGTATATCAGAATATGGAAAAGGATGTTTTATTATGTTTTTTTCTCTAAAAAGAAAGTAACGTATTTGTAAAACTTTATCCTATCCCAAAGCCCTGCAAAAAGAAATTTGACAAAATGAACAATTTCATCTAAAATTCAAATCTTACAGAAAAACCGGTGTAACATCATTGTCACGGTTGAGACTTTACTTTGTATTTCTATCAGATACACGTATTACTCCCGCAGCACATACATGTATGCACATAAACATCAGAAAAAATCATACATTGAAGTCATATAATGTCTTTATCACCTCCTCTGTGATTTTTTTTTATAAAAAAATTATATTAAGAACATTTCTGTTTCTTAGCGAAGGAATGAATCATGAAGTTTTCAATTCATGATCAAAGTAATTGCGTGTATTTTGATATTAAGAAATTTGCGGAATCTCGTTATGCTCATTCGAAATTTTGGGAACACATACTTAACATAATGGTGTCGGTTATTTAAAATATTTGGTTACAATACACTGAATAGAAATATCAACGCTAAAGAAATGATGTGACAATATTTCCTTGACAACGTGGCAATACCGATATCGATGTAGATGCCTAGAAGCAATAGAGTTTCGTGTTATATAAGTATCAAAGCTTTTTATCCACTTTATACTGAAATATTTAACAAAAGTTGGTGAAGAACTACATACATTCCATTCCCAACGCCAAAATGTCATCTATAATGAGTCTACAAGTTGTTCGAATAGACATATACGGGATCTTTATGCGGATTATTCCCTCGGGAACTAAATGTTTACTAACAGAAGTATTGATGTGTGGGTGTGTCGTGTAGTACAGCAAAATAAAATGAACCAATTTTCTCCGTGAGTTCGTGAATTCGTGTGCAATCTTTTGGATTTACCTTTAACAATAAAAAATGGATGATCATATTGGTATCAAAACATAGAATCATTGGTCCTATATAATAGTATATTATTTTTTAACTTAAACTTAAATTTCCAACTCAAATTACATTTAAAATGAACAAACACAAACATTTATGACTAAGTTATAATCCTTTTCAATTTTTAACTAGTCAATGCCGACTTATGATATTATCCTTCAGATTTTAAAATAACATAATCCCGTACAGAATTCAAGATTTAAGGCATATAATAAACTTTAGAAGTGTTATTGATTTACAGAGACTATAAAGTATTATTTCTCATCTTCCATTATTTTCACTTATAATTTACCCTAAAATAGTTTTTTAAACAAACATGAGCCTCTTTCTTTTCAACAAATACAAAACTGTACGTGTGCTCAATGATATCAAAATGAAATTCCAACACATTCTTAAATACGTCAAAGTGCTCACCGGAAGTTTAATGACTGTTTCCCACTTGTACGAATTCCGATTTTAATCCCTTGTCCACAATTGTCGACTGTGGTCGTGAAAAGAGCCCAACACACGATTGTCTGCAAAGTCTTCGAAATAAAAATGTTGTTTGTTTTAAATTTGGGGTTTTCCCAAAGGAGACAAATGATAGACACCTCGACCCGAGGAAAACTCGGAACGTCAATAAAAAAGATGACATTTACGATTTACGAAGACAACTTGGACCTTCCTACATGCTGTGGCTGATGTACTTTTTGTATGACTTTGAAGATTAATAAACAGGATAAGTCTTTTGTCGAATATTATCTTTCAATATGTACACGACAGAGAAACGCCAAAATATTTGATATGAAAAACATATTAAAAAATAAAGAGCTGATAAAACAAAAAAAGGATAAAAAAACTACAGCCAAAGCCGGGCAGGTATTCAGAGGTTTGCATGTAACGAAGCACTGGCTTCTGGGCTGGAGATACCTCCAGGGATAACAGTCCTCCAGCAGAGGTATCGACCCAGTGGTAGTAATAACCTTCTATAGATTTATATATTTCTCCACGGTAATAATGCATTAATTAAAACATTTTTGGCATCCAAACCTTGTCCTTTAGTCTTCAAAACATTGTGGAGTATGAGCTGTTGCAAGACATTTGAAAGGAAAGAATGATATAGTAATCTTCTATTTTGGTTAACATTTAACTTAAACTATTCAATTTTAAACAAACACGAAAATTTTTACCACTTTTAAACACTTTGCAATTTTAAATTTTCTAATCTCACCCACCTATAATACTTATGATCCCTCTGTATTTGTTTTTAGACCAAACTGTAATAACTGTACACACAAATAAATATGTGCGTAAAAAGTGGTTTGGCACACCTTAAAATTTATTCTATTAATAATTGTTTGATCACAGCTTTTTACAATGTTTATTTACACTATCGTACTGTTTAAACCAGCCACTAATTTTATTCTGCTTATTCTGTTTTAAATCTATAATTTTTGACACAACATGTGCAGTATACTGCTTTAGGTTTTCATTTTCATTTATTAATACATACGGGTAACATGAGGAAGGAAACGTGCGATACGGTTAAAATAGTTTGAACAAAAGTTACCTACAAAATTCAGGCGGTACAAGCACAGGACATATCTTGATAAGTTCTCAAATGATTTTAATAATAAAAGTGAAACTACTTAAAACTACTGGTGATTCTTTGGTTAAAGTTTGAAACAAGAAATGAACTGATGCAACCGTGTTTCTGCTTTATGTGTAGTTGGTCTGTAGCAAGCCTGATAATAGTTGATTACAAAAACACTACAACCGATATTATAAAATTACATTTCGTGTGAAAATAAAACGTCCCGTCCCATATTTGTGATACCAACAGACTGTTTTCACTTAAATAGACACAACTACAATTCTTGGTGATCTAGTTAATTTAGGAAATCAATGACGCGTTTATGATAACATTTATTAATGAAAGGGTATTTAGCAAAAACGTTTAGTATGTACTGAATGTACTGAAAGTATTTTTTCATTTGACTCGTCATTGTTTTTTGAAAATCAATCAGTTATGTGGAACACGTTTTTGTTGTGGTTTTGTATTGCTTGTATTTTTTATTTCAATTACAGGATTTATTTTTGATGTTTATCCCAAATCTCTTTTATTCCTTTTGTATCTAATAGCATGCATATTTTGGTAATTTTCATGATAATTTCATTAAATGAGAGATATATACTCCATATGCAGGCACTGCTGGAATGTTGCTTCATAGAAATGAAAAGATCACGATTTGGTAGCTGAAATCATCTGTTTTTTCGTAAAGTTTTATTTTTAGACTAAATATCTGTTCATAAACATTTTGGATGAAAATGTGTAGCGCTTCTGCTAACACTTCATGTAAATGGTATTTAATAATTATAAGTAAATAAATATGTGATTTGAAGTTATTTGATATTTTACAACCAAATAGTCATTTGTATTTAACGAAGATTTCTTTTATGTTAAATATAAATGTAAATATTATATGACAGATTAATTAAAGGGTATGTCAAATCAGCGATATATGGTTGGCGTTCTTGATTAATGATAAAAAGTCTTATGTTATGTAAATTACAAAGGCGTTTCGTTAAATGATATCCTTTTGATTTATTTTTCTTTTTTCCTTCTTTTATTTTGACTTAATTATCAAACTCGAGCATTTTTTATGAATTCTTTAATATGTTTTCGAAAAATTGCGATAGAATAAAAAAATAAAACATTTGAAAGCAAAAATTCCACAAGGGATTAAGTTCACCGTCCAATTTAAAAACCGACTAAAACAGACGTTTCCGGAAGGAAATGCAACCTTTATTTCGCAGAACTATATAATATAAAGAACTTTAAATTAAAAGCGAAAATATATCATTCATATAACAACGACGAGATAAGAACTATCTTTAATTGTATAATTTTTTTTTAAATTAAATAAACAATTTCTATTAAATATCTTCACATATGAAATCGTAAATTTTGAAATTTGAAAGTATTTTATATTAGGTTCTACTGAATGAATTAAATGTATTTGATTTTCAACAATACTAAGGTTTAGATAAACGTAAATGAGATTTCAATTCAACAACACAAGTCAATACCCTTGATGAATACCACATTCATACAACTTGACTTGTCAATAAATTTTTCGTGCCTTTATAAACATGTCTTAAAGTACATGATGATAATATTTATTTAAAGAAAAAAAAAAGAGAAAAAATTTGACAAACTTATTAGAAATGTTATGTTCGAGATTTATGTTTTTAAATCATACCGAAGGTACTTTTAAGTTTTATCTTTACGACCTTATGTGGTTGTCAAATATGGAAATACATCAAAAGAAACAAAAAGCTAATATATGTGGATGTTATGCAGACTCATTAATTTTAAATAGTTCTTCTATTTATGAATTGTTAAGCGTGGGAAGCAAATCCGCTTTCTTTTTAAAGAAGCGTGGTTGTAGCTCATGCATTTCAGCAGTATTTAATATATGTTGTAAGTAGTAAAGATGATGCAATTCAAGTATTATTACGTTAACTATACTTACAAATTCTGTCAATTTTAGCAAATGTAGGAGAACTGTTTTAATGCACATATTGCGTCTACACCCTTTACCATACATTTTGTTTGTTAACAGTCTCTCTCTCTGTCCTCGTCAAAATTCTCATTAAAAGACCTATATGAGCTTTACAGTTTAAAACTTGAATTAGATTTAGTGATCACAGATACCCCGCCTTCAGCTAAAAATTTCTACTGGATTGAAATGTTGAAAATCATTTGTACTACCAAGTTCTTCAATCACTTCACCTGTTATATGAAATCTTAGGAAAGTAACATGTCTTATTCATGGTTTAATACAATCCATGAAATAATAGATTCTTTTCATAAGACATCTTTTTATCATCAGGAAACCTCATAATTACACTGAGATGGTATATGCTAAAATAAGAAAAAAGAACATGTGTTTAGTCATCTGAGCACTCAATTCAAATTTGCGCATTAAATAAACTTCTGCTAGCAATCGACGTCAGGACATTCACTGGTGCAATACATGTCTATTTCGTTAATTTGTGTTCTTTGACTAAAGTGTCTACTTGCGTTATTCACCCTCAAATTATTCCAGAGGTCGCTCGCTTTGAATATATATTTGAATATTATGATGACTGTTACTGTCAAATGAGTAAACAGAAAATAGGTGTCACCTTAGAAAAAAACCTGACCCATCCATTTACGAAATGTCTATTTGAATAGGAATAGGTAAGTCAAAAATGAATATGTATATATTCTTACCAGAATAGCAAACAGAAAATAATGATAGAGGCTAAATCTATGCTCTGAATGGAGTAAGCCAAAAGTAAAAGGCATTTACATTTCTGTTGATCCATTTATCAAAATCTAAAGTAGCCATTGCAGGTTGTGTTTCTGCGAATGACCTAGTTCAATTATCACAAGCTGACTCTCATGAAGATGGTTGAGACGGCATATTCTCTGAAGCTGATTGACTACCCCGTGACTCTGTGACTAAATAAGGACACGTGTCTCTGAAACTGCGTGAGGCCCAATCTTTGAAGATGTATAATATTGGGGTTTTGATGTTGAATCAGAAAGTGTTTTGGAGTATTGTTGTGGGGTATTTACTTTCAAAATGATGTAAAATGTTGTGGGGTTTTTACTTTCAAGATGATGTAAAAGGTCATGCATCTAAATAAGATGACAGTGTCTCTGAAATCGACTGAAGTCCAGTTTCTGAAGCTAACTTGGATGTGCATGTCTCTGATTTGGGTAATTGAGATTTTATATTCCCTGAAACTGACCATGTATGTGGGCCTACTTGAGGAGGTTATGACATGATTCTTTTAGGTTGATAGTTAAAAGAGCAACCCAAACAGACACAATTGGATAATGTGATAATAATCGGGATTTGGCAGCCCAAACTGTGTAAGTATAAATGATAGACATACAACACAACTGACTAAATTTTTTTAAAACAAACAAATGTGACAAAGACGCAAAAAAAAGAATTTTCAGTTGACTGTAAATCTGACAAAGACACCAATAAAAAAGTGTTTGTAGTTGATAGTACATATAGTTACATACTTTTATAATTAATTAAAAACACAATGCCGTACTAGTATACGCTTTCCCGATAACGTACAGGTTAAGTAAAATATCTAAACAAGGGTAAGGAAAATGAAAACAACAATGTAAAAACCTCTTGCGTTCAAATCGCACCTCTGGACCCATCTGCATCAGGAGCGCCTAAAGTCAAAATCCCGATAGCAGGATGAACTAATACCGGGTCATGTCAAGAATCATACGATTAAAAGGAAAAAAACTTAATTTCACAAAGACAAATGAAGGGGAAAAGTAAAGAAAATAAAAAGATACAGAAAAGAACTTCAACAACTAGCTATAGAATCTATAACTCAAGACCATCTTATATTATTTGTGACGTAGACACTGAATATTTATCAAAGGGGGATATTCAGGTGGTACCGTTTGGGTAAACAATAATCATCTCTTGCAAGACAAGCACAGAGATGAATTTTGGTGAACGAGGAAGAGTGGGCCTGCATCATACTGTCATACGAGAGGTCAATTAGGTCTTTGTATTTTCCGTTGATTTTTTTTAGAAAAAAGACAAAAAGTTCTTCGACATAATCCTGGCCTATTTACTTTTTTTTATCAGACACCGTTTTTACAAAGTCTGAGTAGAAGCTGCAAGCTCTTGAATATCGTATGAGTTGAGAAATGTATAATCTATACGCGGGTGAAGTTGATGTATTGCTTCAAAGGTTAGGAAAGTTTATAATTTCAATATTATAATCATCTTTGTCATAGACTCTGGTACTAAGATGACCGCTGTAGTCAAATTCGAAGTATTTGTCTAGAAATGAGACGGAGTTCTGGAGGATATAATAATTGGACCCTGTCAGAAAAGTTTGGATTGTTAATGGAAAAAATATCATCAATATACATGTTTGTGAATTAAAATGATTGAGCTTCTTTGATCTTGTTTTACAAGTGTCTGAAGAAACACATAGGAAAATATGAAAAGGTAGGCCAGGAGAGGTGCACAGTTAGTTCCCGAAGGAACGTCGACAACCTGCTGTAAAATTTTACCTCTAAATTCGACAAATGTGTTGTCAATGAGAAACTCGTTGTAGTATGTTTTATTTCCGTGCTCTTATTAAACAAAAAATGCCGAATTATATCCAAAAACAATAAATTTGTAGTGTGTCGTACCATTTTATGGAGTGAAGGAAGCATTATTGTTTTTTTTTTAAACTGGTTTTTAATTTTTCCTGTAGTATAGTGTAACACAGTGCATGATGTATAGTGGATTGGAGATTGCATATCTGTGTAGTAATTGTTCGTCTTTGTTTCTGTGTATTCAGAGGACGACATGTTACTTGTCATAATCAAATATTTTGTTTTGACTGTACATATTTATTTTTCAACGACAATATGACCATGATGATATATGTTTTGTTCATTTGATACCGAGCTAACGATTGCACACCACTTTAAATTTTTTGGAAAATTTTAATTTAACTGCATTGTTGCAGTTTTAGTTTAATACCGCAGATAGGTAAGATCTTATTGTATGGGGGAAAGACAGGTAGACGATACTAAAGGAATATACAAACTGATAACGCCATGGCGAATTAATATTATAAAAAGCGACGGGAAGTACCATTCCAGTAGGGCAATATGGTATATATTGTTGATGACCATATTCTGACCTCAATATATGTTTTGGTTTATGTGTTGTTCAGTTGCTATCTCATTGACCACCAACAGCTCCTTTTCTATCTGAATTAGGAATTTAAGGGGAAAATAGAGAATAATCATTACGAACAAAAGATAGAATAGAGGATAAAGGGATAAAAAAAAAACTAATAGAGAATGATGGGTTGCTAAAATGACCAGAGGCTCTGAAGAGCCTGTGGCGCTCACCCACATCTTCAACAATGGCCACTTTTTTTTATCATTTAATGGCATGAACTCTATAAACATAGTAACAATTTCTTGCATGCTGACATATTTGTAGATCTTGTCCTGCTGATCATTTTTACCTTTTAAATTATCTATTATACTTTTCAATATATTTACTATATATATATAAAAATATTAATTTTCGCGAACCATTTAGGTCACGGAAATTCCATTTTTTTGCCATCAGTAAGGAGAGTTGTACAAATAATGTGAATACACAGAACCCCGATCCAATTCATCTTTTGCTAAAAATATTTATCATTTTCTGTTTTATATCTCCTAACATCATTCCATTTTTCTCTAATTTCGATTAAAATATGCCAAAACCGGCAGTAAAAATAGATGTATGCCCCAAATAAACATTCCCCGATTGGTTGAACTACTGTGGCGTCAATGTAAAGCAACGCAAGCCTCGATGTAAAGCACACGCTTCCCAAGAGTAAGGAGAGTTGTACAGTTAATGTGAATTCACAGACCCCCGATCCAATTTATCTTTTGCTAAAAGTGTTCATCATTTTCTGTTTTGTATCTACCAACAACATTCCATTTTTCTATAATCCCGATTTAAACATGTCGAAACCTGCAGTAAAAATAGATGTATGCCCCAAGTAAACATTCCCCGATTGGTTGAAAAGCTGTGGCCTTGATCTAAAGCAACGCAAGCACACGCAAAAATTTCCGTTGATATGTTGAACTTCGACCCCGGAATTCAGCCGATTTACATAGAGATTTGTTTGCGCTCAAATGTAATTCTAAGTGAAGTATACTGGTAAAGTAAAATTATATTCTTTTACAGAAATATTTACACATTTTATCATTAATGTATTGTCATGCTTCTGCATATTTACGCTGAGCTTTAGTAAAATATAATTCTATACAAATTTTGTTACGTCAAGCATTAAGAGTAAGAATATATTTCGCGCCATAACAAGAAAATAATCTGTGTCACCAAATAAGTTTATCAGCATCTTTCTCAAATTTTCCAACAGAAAATAGCGTTAATTATAGAGAAATTTTGGTGAGTATTACTTATTAATGTTAAGGTTCTCCAGAGGTGGTTCTCTACACCTTCTTGGCGGTCAATTTAATCCCATTTATTAATTATCCCCGATGGCGATGACACCCAGTCAATTTGTGTCATGAGTGAAAATCTTATCTATTTGATGAAATAACTTCTTCATTAACTGTACATGCAATATTTTTGAAGTTTTTGATAACCGTGCACATTCCCATTGCATGTCCGCAAGATAAATGGGTTATGCATTTGTGAATTGTGCAAGTACAGTAATATTATGTAATAAGAATGGTGGAGGATAAAAATTTGTGACGGTGCGTGATCACGTGACATTATTATTTGTAAACAAACGGGCTCCCCATGTAACACGTGTCGGAACTTTCCATACAAGGTGCAATCAATCTTATATTTCACTATTTGATGATATTTCTGTGTCTGTTTGTAGGTTTTGCAGATCAGATGTCGTAGTGTAGTTTCATAGACAAAAAAGTACCATGAAGGCATGATTGTTCCTGTTCAGTAGTTGTGAATTTTTTTATAGAATTAGAAGGTAAGTCTACATTAGTCATTATTTAAATTAAGTCTGAAAAAAATGACTCAACTCTCTGTGTAATTTTTCCCTAATTTTTGAAACATGCATAATTTAAAGAGCATTTGCTTCCCTTGAACCCTCTCCCCTACAAATTGCCTTAAACTCATACTCATAGTCCGAGATTACTCTGATTTCCAACATCTGTTTTTGCGATTCCGGCATTTTAACTCTTTATTTTCAAATTGAACACACTCAGCCATTCAGCTTATTTGCATCATAAATGAACGAGGTGTTAGATTATGTTTTCCTATTGAATAAGGGTCATTTTCATAAATCAGCTCTCATAATGCATTGTAAATTACTTTTTCTGTTGGTCATGTCACAATCTTTTAAAGTTAAAGTAAAAATGCCAGTATTGATGTGTCAATGTGAAAACTGTCCAAATATGAGAAAACAGCGGGTGGCAGGTCGATTCAACTTACTTAAATGAAGAGAAAAATGAACTAATTGAGGCTCGATTTATAAAGATTATGTTTTCCTATTGAATAAGGGTCATTTGCATAAATCAGTTCCCATAATGTTGGTCATGTGACATTCTTATAAAGTGAAAGTTAAAATGAGGGTGGTAATGGGGGTACCTTCATGACGAATAACGGTAAAAAATCTTGCCAAATGACGTTTACGGTAATTTTTGGTGCTTGACGATGAAATGAAGACTTTCTTCAAGACGATAAAAGAATCGACAGATTTTGACGTATCACGTTAATATTTTGCCAAAAATAACGGTAACGATAATTATTTGAGACCTCTGACGAATCACGATAAGGATATGTTGACGAATCACGGTAAAATGTTAACATATTTGACGCTAACGTTAGCCGAAAATGACCGTTAGACGACTGACGGTAAAGGGCATTCATACCCTCTAAAATGTCCGTATTGATGGCAGAGGCGGATTTAAGGGGGGCCCGGGCCCCCACTTTTGTGGGAAAAATTTGGTTGATTATATAGGGAATCACTGAAGCATGACTGGAGCGGGCCCCCTCTTATGAAAATTTCTGGATCCGCCACTGGATGGGTCAATGTGAAAACTGTCCAAATATGAGAAGATAACGGGTGGCAGGTTGATCAAACTTACTTAAGAGAAAAATGAATAAATAAGAGCTTGATTTATATGGATCCAGTCGCCTCCAGAAGCAACGAAGCCGCACATCCACTTTGGACGGGCAGATATCATCTATCTGATATGGGACCAGCTGAAGTCCCACTGCCCTAGCTGATGTCGTAAAACAGTCGTTGGAGGTTAGAGTAATCTCCGACTACAAAACTCAATTCCAATGACAAAAATGCCCTGATTTCAAATTGAAAGCATTGGAAAAGTAAACTGTAAATTATAATTTCGACGATGACCACAATTTGTTTTAGTTCAATGTACATGTAATAATATGCGGGATAATACATGAACTTGATACTGCTTCAAGGTTATACAGGTTTGTCAATGTAAATATGAAATAATTTTTTTGCTAACTTAGGGGGGGGGGGGGGTCTAGGATGAAATTTGAAAAAAGGCAGGATGAGACAATATGAAAAAAAAGGCAGGATGACAATTTTTGTAAAAACAAGTCGGGATAAACTAATAGATAAAAAGGCAGGACAAAAAAGAGTGAAAAATAAAAAGGCAGGACAGATTACATCTTGAACTAAAAAAAAAAATGCAGGACAAAATTTTATTCCAAGCTGCCCCCCCCCCCCCCCCCACCCCCCCACCACCCCTGCACTTTTCCCCCCATAAAAATGGAAAGGAAGCTCCCTTATAGTGTTTCCTTCAGAGGGTGTTGGCCTGGAATGGTACCCTGCAGTTTTCATACGCCTGTTCATGAGAAATATTATGGTATGCCTTTGTCCGTCTGTCTGTTTCTTGCATGTTGTTCACTAACTCAGTAATATTTTCACCAATTTGCATGAAACTCTGGTGAAATATTATATCTACTGACGTGAGCTCCCTTTTAGATTTTTAGGAATTTTATAATATACATTTTCAAAATGTGAGGTTTTATTCATTAAAAAAGGGGGATTTTCATGTTAATGCCCATTAACTCTAAAAATGCTTTGTTCACTAACTCTTCAATGCTTACACCAATTTGCATGAAACTGTTGTGAATTGATTATTTTATAAATTTTAGGTTTCCCGTTTCAGAGTTATATGGGATTATATTCATGTATTGATGTGAGCTCCCTTTAGATTGTTTTGGAATTTTAGAATTTACATTATCCAGTTAATTACAATGTAAGGGGTTTTATTCATTCAAAAAGGGGGATTTCCATGTTTTTGGACATTAACTCGAAAATGCTTTAAGCAGTTGTCATTTGTCATGAAACTTTGGTTAATTATTTATATATATCTATTGATGCAAGCTCCCTTTCAATTTAATAAATTGTGGAATTTTATTCATATAAAAGGATGGCTTTCCCAGTTTGCAGATCAAATTCAAAAGTTTGTACTTGCACTTCTCTGGCATGTTTCAGTAAATATGTAAATTATAACTGACATAACTAACTTTGACAATGACCACATATTTTTAAGTTCAATGTACATGAAATATACAAGGTAATGCATGTAGACTCGATACTGCTGCAAGGTTATACAGGGTTGTCAATGAAAAAAAAAAAAAATTTGTTTGCCAACTTAGTGTTTCCTTCAGAAGGTTTTGGTGTGGTATAACACCCTGTCATTTTTATACGCCCGTGTACGGGATGTACTATGGTATACCGTTGTCCGTCTGTCTGTCCGTCGTCAACATGTCGGACATTAACTCAAAACCGCTTTAACTAATTTGCATAAAATTTTGGTGAAATGTTTATATCTATTGACATGAGCTCCCTTTCGTTTTTTATGAATTTTAGATTTTACGTTTCTGACTAAAATTAGGTGGAGGTATGTTCTTATTTCTGACACAGGGGTACTCAACCTATATCAATTTGTGCATGAAGCGATTGATAGTTGCTAGATACTGAATAATTTTTCCACAAATTTGTGAAAGTTTTAACCAGTGTATATACTTAAAATATGTTAATAAAATTAAAGTTCATGTCTTTTTCAGGACTTCTGATCCAACCATGTAGTATGGCATGTTTGTGAGATATGGTTTTGATCAGTAGGATGTTCATGAAGGACCTGTAGTACAAATTATATCACTGGATTGAGCTCATTGTCTAAGTGTATTATTAAAGTGCTTTGCTTTGAGCTCAGTTCATTGTTATGCAATTCATTCTTTGTGAAATAAAGATTTGACAGACAACTCTCATGTACAAGGAATTGTCAAAGAAGTATCCATTCTATGTACAATGTAAGTAATAGGGAGATAAAAGCATTTTATTTAGATTTGAACCAAACATTTTTTGTCCATTAGCCAAACTAAAAAAAAAAAGCACAAATTCACCAAACAATGCTACTGGCGCTACTAGCAATATGATGCTAGGTTCTTTTGTTACACTTTATTTTTATGCCCCCGCCGTAGCGGAGGGGGCATTACGTACGTACGTCCCAAAATGGGTTTCCGTTCTCTAACTTTAGTTTGCCTCAACCAAATGTTATGAAACTTATACACAATGCTTATTACCACAAAACACAGATCAAGTTTGAATTTTGGTAGCGTCACTTATACCGTTCCAGAGTTATGCCCCTTTACAAATGGAAAAATTGTTGAATTTTTCGTTTCCGTTCCCTTATTTTAGTATGCCTCAACCAAATGTTATGAAACTTATACACAATGCTTATTACCACAAAACACAGATCAAGTTTGAATTTTGGTGGCGTCACTTTAACCGTTCTTGAGTTATGCCCCTTTATAAATGGAAAAATTGCTCAATTTTTATGTTCTTCTAAATATCAAGTAATTTTTAAATTGGAGTTATCTTCCTTTGTCCATGATTATAGTTGAATCAACTACAATCAATGCTTTATACAATGCAATGTTTAATTTTGACTTCCACTGATAAAATACAGATCAAGTTGAATTTGGGTAGGGTCACTTTAACCATTATTGAGTTATGCCCCTTTATAAATCGAAAGATTGCTAAATTTTTAGTTTCCATTCTGTAACTTAAGCTTGCCCCAACCAAACATTATGGAACCTATACACAATATTCATTACCACAAAACTAAGATCAAGTACAAATTTTTTGTTTCCGTTTTCTAACTTTAGTTTGCCACAACCAAATGTTATGAAACTTATACACAATGCTTATTACTATAAATACAGATTAAGTACGAAATTTTGTGGCGACTCTTTTACCATTCTTGAGTTATGTCCCTTTATAAACATAAAAATTGCTGAATTTTTCATTTCTGTTCTCTAACTTTAGTTTGTTTCAACTGAATGTTATAAAACTTATACACAACCGTTCTAGAGTTATGCGTGTTTACAAATAGAAAAATTGCTGAATTTTGAGTTTCTGTTCTCTACTCAAGTTAGCCTCAACCAAATGTTAATAACAGTTATGAGACTTACACACAATGCTTATTACCACAAAACTCAGATCAAGTTCAAATTTGGGTAGCGTCACTTTTACCGTTCTTCAGTTATGTCCCTTTATAACTATATAATATGCAAGCGGGGGCATCATCTGTGTCCACATGTGGACACTATCCACATTTTTTACATCTGTACTGCCTACTGGCGACTCAGTCCTGAGTGTAAATGGTCATTCAGTATGTTAAGAAAAAGACCAAAATTTATAAGGCCTATCTGGCCTAATTTATTTCTAAAATATATTTCATTGTACATGTTCAACATTTATCATTCATTTGTTTATTTCTTAATTTGTGTGAATTAACAGTAAATGCTAATTACTACACTTTCATACCATAACAAAACTGCCTTACTGTATTGGTATCACTTACATTTGTATCCATATAACAAAAAAAAAACTGAAAAGAGAACACTTTTGCAATAGCTTTTTCATATTGAATACTAAAACTTTTTAGATATTTAGACATATTAAGTAGATGTTCATACTATCCACTTGACATTTTATCATATGACTTCTGTAGTTAGTTATGAGTCTTTGAAGCATGCTCACAAAGGTTCTTTTGTTGATATCATAAAACTTTTTTTTGCTTTGACCAGCTTTATAATAATATAATAATAATAATAAATTCTTTATTTAAAGAGGGTAACTCAATTAGAAGTAGTCTAATTTTCATTGAGGCCCTCAAACAAAATACATGTATACAGTTAACATTCATACATTAAAATACAATATATATTACTAGTATATACACAATTCAATCATTCAAACATACAAATGGCAATAAATGGCAATAATTGGTAAAGTTTTGATTAAATTTTCTTATTCTTACAATAAAAGAAAGAAAACAAATTATTCGACTTGCATAGAATTTTCAAGAAAATGATTATAACAATGTTTCTTAAATAATTCCACATTTCGACAATTTTTTATTTTGTGTGGTAAATTATTCCATACCTTTGTTGCAGAATAATGAAGAGATTTTTTATATAAATTTGTGTTTGGTCTTGGAACAAATAGATCATTATTAGAGACAGATCGTAAGTTGTGGTGTTGCACATCATTAATATTTAGCATAGTTAAGTAATCAGGTGTTAGTCCATTTACAATTTTATACACTAGAATTGATTGTTGGTATTTTATTCTTTTTGTAAAAGATAGCTATTTTAAAGATGAAAACATAAAATTAGATGGAACAGAAATATCGCATTCAAGTATAATTCTTGCTACTCTTTTTTAAAGTTTTATGATTCCATCTGAATCTTTTTGTAATAAATTTCCCCAAACTGAACTACAATAGTCTATACATGTATATGGTAGAATATATGCATTATAAAATAGTTGTCTTGTGTGTATAGGCAAATATACTTTAATTTTAAACAAAAGTGATATTTTAGATGAGATAATCTTGCATATACGATCAACATGATCCTCCCAGCTTAAATTTTCATCAATGTCAATTCCAAGTAATTTGAAAGAATGGACATTTTCAATACATGTTTCATTGACGGTAATACATAATTCTGATAGTTGTGTAAGTTTTTGTTTTGAACCCAATTTCATACACTTTGTTTTTTGTGCATTAATTTTCATACTGTTATTGTTACACCAAGATTGTATAGCATTTAAATCATTTTGCAATATGCTGTTTTTTTTTGTCAAATCTCAGCTTTGGAGGAGATATTTTCAAAGAATTAATAAAAAATAACACAGAAATTCACTTTCTAGCTCATCTAGTCCCAATCATCATGTCAGGCATTGTCATTACTAAAAAACATTAAATGTCTTCTAAACTGAGAAACAATTTGCACATTTAACCGAAATCTTTTACTAACGATACTGACAATCCCCCACAAAGTAATATAAATAGAACCATACAAATAGTAAGCAAATACATGTTCTCAGATACCATCTCCCATATAAAAAAATCACATTAAGAAAAAAATGAATCTATTATGTGTTCCTCTCCTAGCTACAAAATGTATCCAAAATCAAAGATGTGGAACATATATATTCTATCATAATCATTTGGTAATTAATGCAATTAGTATCTCTTCCATGCTAGTGTTGAACATAAAAAACTAAATATTACATAAACAACACCCCTAATGCTCATGTTGGTTGTCATTGTGCAACACAGTTAATACATAGAAAACATAAAACATAGAACTCCTTTTGTCATATAAAACACTGTCAAACATCCAATCATACTATCCACACTGATCTGTGTCCACACTTGTAAGACTATAAAAAAACATCGCAATTTAAAGAGTCAACTCACGATTTCATCCATGTTGTCTTATTTGTAGATCTTGTCCTGCTAATACATTTTGCTATTTAAAGTTTATATACATATCTAGTATAGTTTTCAAGATAATTGACAAAAACCCAAAGATGGTAGAATTGTCACGAAAGGACTGTCGATGAGTTAGAGAGTTTGATTTACTTCAAACGTTAGCGCTACGTTTAGTGCCGTTTTTATTTTACAATTGTTCATGTTGTTAACGTCACTATATCTGTTGTTAACGTCACTATATCTGTTGTTAACTTTGTTCTATTATTATGTAACACGTTTCTTTATTGAGTTGAGATTACACAATCAAACGAGGAGCCGCAAAAAAAAATTGATTTCAAATATAGAAGAAAAGTTGAAAAAATCAACAACACAACGCGATGAAATTGAAAGTTTATGTGAAACTTTTACGTGAACAAAAGGGACATTCTTACGCAACTGGACAGTGAAATTCTAGGGGAGATATCTGAGGAAAACATGGTAGCTGAGATAGAAGACGCAGGTCGGTATGTTTTAGATATAGAACATATTTTGACAAAAGTACACAATGCATCAGGCTCAAAACAGAAAACCAAATCGAATGAAACCAGCTCTAACTTAAATTAAAATGCAGCAGATTTCGTATATTTAAACTCCTTATCTATTTTTAATACTTCACATCCCATGCAGAATAATGATATGCACTGCAGATCGTCAATGAACACAAAAAAATCTAGCATCTATCACAAGCTACACAATTGAATCTTACATATTTTAATGGCAATATATTAAACTGGCAACCTTTCGATGATGCGTATTTATCCATTATACATGATAACAAAACTTTAACAGACGTACAGACGTTTACGTATTTGCAAAATCAAATCCAAAGAATAGCTCCACAATGTGTTGCTGGATTACTTCTCAAAGTGCAAAGTCCTAGCAAGCCGTAGCAGTGCTGATAGAGAAGTTTGGTCAGAACCATAAAATCACGAACGCATGTATCAAAAATTTGATGATTTGCCAGCGCCGAGGAGGTTTAGAATCTTACGTCTGTAATATACAACAAGTTACCGTCCGATGTACTGAAAGGTTTCTTCCGCATGCCACAATACATCACAGCTAATGAATAGTGCATTTGGTGGCCCCGAGAATGTCAATGTTCTGGAAACAGTTTGATTTACTATAAACATAATAAATGTTAACGCTACGTGTAGCGCCATTTTCATTTTACCATTGTTAACGTCACTACATCTTTTGTAAACGTTCTTCAATTATTATGTACTACGTTATTATATTGAGTTGAGATTACAAAGTCAAACGAAATACACGTTGTTTATCGCCTCTCCATACATCAAATTTACCCATCCGTCACAAGGACAATAACATAACAAAAAGTTGATCGACGATTTTGGCCAAGTTGACTTATTTGTAGATCTTGTTATGTTGATCGTTTCTGCTATTTTAAGTTTCTCTATCTATTATAGTTTTCAAGATAAAAGGTGAAAATGAAAAATATGGTACAATTAGTAATTTTGGAGCAATCTGAATACAAGTCATCTAACAATTTTGATGTAATAGGACAAAAGGTAGAATTCAACATTTTGAACATTTTTGCCCCTGTCATAATTTCTTTCTCAATATGGGTTTTCAAGATATTAGACAAATCTTGTATTTTACCCCTATTTACTATCTTCCATGCAGAATCATGGTGAAAATCGTTTTAATTTCCACTCTTTGGTATTTCAAAATATAAAGTAATTACAGAAGCCAAAAGAGGGACGAAAGATACCAGAGGGACAGTCAAACTCATAGATCGAAAACAAACTGACAACGCCATGGCCAAAAATAAAAAGACAAACAGACAAATAATAGTACAGATGACACAACATATGTGTTACATACATTTAATAACAAATTGTTAATTTACAATTAAAGGCATACAATTTTAAAGTTTTGTAATAGTTTGCAAACAAATACACAGGTATGCTATCAACAATGCTTCCTTTAATGTTTGCAAATCCAATGTAAATATCATATAACAGATTTATTAAAGACTACACCAAATCACCGACAGTCCGGATATCGGTTGGCCTGCACAATAGCTATGAGTCACCCAGGAGTGGTGTGTACTGGTGCATTTTAGAACATTAGAACAATCCAAAAGTCGACAACATATGGACTTTGCAAAAACGGTGAATACTGCCTTCGTATTAAGGTAAGTGTTTTTTAAATTAAAATTTTCCAAACTTTTATCAAAATTAAATTTACAAACATCAAAACATATCTCAAATAAATATCAATGAAAATATTGCAACGTTAAGTAAAAATTGTGACCTATGTCTGAGAAGCTTTAAGCCTTAACTCCAATACTTATAACCATATGAAAAGCCATATCAGTCACAGAATGCTACCGGGATGAAACTGAATAAACAGTTCTGACGAAATGAGTTTCAATGCAAGCAATGGCACCCAACTTAAATGCGATGGTTACGGGATTTATCAAAATGATGTTTATTTTATCGTGCTTTCAAACTAAACCCAATCATCCGCTTTCTTTTACAACAGTTTTAGTTTTTTGCAAGCGATCAAAATCATTTGATGGTAGAAAGAGCTTTTGTTGAACCCTAAGGGCAAGTTTAACCTTACTAAGCTGTTTCACTGGTTTAATTTTCAAGGTTTCAAAAGATAGCAATTGGAAAATATTAAAAAGCTTCTTCAGCAACCTTGAAGGACTTGACCATTTGCAGGAAAACTTGGTTTGTATTTATCATGTTTACGTCAGTCAAAATAGTTAAATGAATTAATCGCACACCTATGCTGGAGAAATAAGGAAGCCATGAACTGTTATGTTGCAAAGATCCAAACGATTATTGATAACTAGTAAAATAAAGGAGATCATTACTGTGATATAGTTTTTGAAGAAATGTGCATCTCCATGTACATTGTAGGTACTATAAAATAAGTTTTGAGAAACAAATAAAAGGTCAAGTCAAAAGCATACTGATTTCTAAATAGAAAACACAATATTTGTTTTTAAAAACGAACGATACTATTGGGTTGATGTGTACTTTAAAAGGTTTATCCAATTAATAAAGCAAGGTCATTAGTTTTGACAATCTTTCCGGTGTATTTCAAATGCATTTGACATTTTACAAGTTGGACCCGGTTCTCTATACCCATTAAATCGATAACTGGTAAAATGAACCTTGATTAAATAGTTCACAAATGTTACTTCCATGAATCTATTCTTTTTGTATCTAGTAGAGATTCCCTTTGTTATCATGCTATAATACTAATATAACCGGGTACATTTTACTGCACCCGATGCAAATTTTGACAAAAACTGTCTCTTTAGTGATGCACGAGGCCGAAATATTTGAAAATCCAAAGTATATTAAAAATAAGGCGCTGATAAAACATAATGAAAAAAGGATAAAAAATATAGCAAAGTCGGGCTAGTATTCGGAGCTTTGTATGAGGAAGATATATTCATAAAGCTAAAATAATATTTAAATTTTTTAAATGCAAATTTTTATAACACTATCGTTGTTTTGTATGCCACCAGCAGAGGTATCAACCAAGTGGTAGTTATAACGTTCTATTGATCTGTTGTTCTCAACGGCAATCCTTCATTGTTTTTATCATTTTGTGGTATCCAATCTTGTCTTCTCAGTGTTCATAATGATTATGAAGTATGACCGATTCTGTTGAACATAAGCTATTATACTGCAGATGGGCGTTTCTATTGCGTATGAAAGTTTCTATTAAGCATGACTTTTAGCGTTTCTACCGAGCACGATATAACTTCTTTTTACCTTGAGCGTTTAAATTCACCATTATAGTATTTATCAACCATAAGCGGGATTTATAGTTTATTTTTGACAGAAACGCGATTTTATTAATTGATAGTTGGTACGCTTGCTGTGGCAAATATTTCAGGTAAATCAGTTATGAACATAATTGTTCATTAAGCGTTAAATATTTTACTAAATTTAAAAGTCAAATTTTCATTGATTTTTAAAAATACAAGACATATTTATAAATGTTTGTAATCATGAGGAATTCATTTCATTTAAAACTGCATTCTTTTGAACTAATACATTGTGAAAAATGAAAATTACATTTGGGACCTGTATAATAAACTTATAGGTAACAGGTACGTAAATGGGCAATCTTACGGATTTTTATGAAATTTAGCAAGCAATTTGAGCATGTGGAACTGCATATGAATATCGAAAAATTATATAAGTAACTTTTATACTTTCGGATTTATAGTAAATTGAATATTTGTAGAAAGGAGTACAATTATAGGATGCACGTAAAAGAGGGACGAAAGATACCAGAGGGACAGTCAAACTGTAAATCGTGAAACAAATATTGAAACAATTGACTTTAGATTGCCATATCAATTTTATATCAATAAAACGGAAATTTCAGTAGCAATAACATATCGTTTTTATAAAAAAAAAAAATTGAAGGACAGGATTTCCAGAAAAGTTAATTTTAAGTCAAAATTACTGGGCTTTTTATCGATATTTACGTGTATTCTATACATTTGTAATACTATTTTCCGCAAATTTTATTTGCTTTATCTCAGAAAATATAACAGTTTTAACTGTTTCGATGTTCATGTGCAGTCCCTCGTGATCTAGTTTTCTCGTTTGAATTGTTTTACATTGTCATTTCGGGGCCTTTTATAGCTGACTGTGCGGTATGGGCTTTGTTCATTATTGAAGGCTGCACGGTGACCTATAGTTATTAATTTCTGTGTCATTTGGTCTCTTGTGGAGAGTTGTCTCATTGGCAATCTTACCACATCTTCTTTTTTATATGGTTAGAAAATGCAAATAATAACACCATTACAAACACAATTCCATTTTAATATTCTTGTCATTGTTAGAAAATACATAAAATAACACCATTACAAACTCAATCCCAATTAAATATTCTTGTAAGTGTCTATAAATAAAACAAATCTATTTTATTTTTAGAAATTTACCTGTGATAATATAAACGTCACATACAATACGTCACTTTTTGTGACGTTCATCCATTCATGTGACGCGCAGTTTATATTTCGTTTGTGGTGTCCTGGTGTGCTGTCGTAAATTCATGGGAGGTGTCCGTTGATATTCTGCGGTTTACATGTTGTAATGTATTATTATATTATTTATTTTATATGTATTTCTCTGTGCTGAGTGTTCTTGCGTTTGTTTGTACTGTATTCTTGTCACGCAATGTTGTCATTTTAGCAGTATTTTTAACATTGCCATATAAGCGGGAGGGTTGGCTAGCCATAAACCAGGTTCAACCCAGCATTTTTTTCCACAAATGTCCTGGACCAAGTCAGGAATATGGCAGTTGTTATCAGACAGTCCGTTGCTATGTATGTTGGCGTTTGCTTTTGTTGTTGTTCAGTGTTTCTGTTGTTCCGTGGTTTTACTCTTATAGTTGATGTGTTTCCCTCGGTTTTATTTTGTTATCCGAATTGTTTTTGCTTAATAGAATTATGACTATTGAACAGCGGTATACTACTGTTACCTTAAGACAGATTTACCCTGAAATGCGTACAACTATTTACCATAAAGCATTATATAGTTATATGTAAGAAAAGGAAAGGCAGACCGAGTCATTACAAAACTTAATATATATATATATATAATTTTTGCACCTCATGTTTGTGGTATACCATCTTTTCCACAAGTTTATTGTTTTCTGTTTGGTATTAAATTAATATTAAGATCCATTTTGTTAGATCTGGTGATCAATTTATTTGGCAATCGCCAATGGCAGTCAGCAGGGTTTAAGAACATCAGTTGTTCGACCTGTTAGTCAAATGCGTTTTGTTAAAATAGACTTTTTCACTTTTTTTGGTCTGTTGGAAATTGCTGTTTGTACTGTATTTAGACCCCTCTACCACGAAATTTGTTTTACATGCAGACGTATAAAAATTGCGGTTTTTATCCAACGCAATCATAGGTTTGAACGTTGTTTTCAATTTAGACTTTTATATATTCTTTCGTTTGGGCTTGTATTATATTTTCCTTCGGGTTTATATGATCCGTTCATCCTATTTCGACTCTTTAAAATTCAAGAGTCTTTCCTAAATTGAGGTAAATTATATGGCCTTCTAAATACCGTTTCGATTCCTAACATCACTGAAGAGACATTAATTGTCGAAATCCGGATATGGTGTACAAATTTTTGCACCTCATGTTTGTGGTATACCATCTTTTCCACAAGTTTATTGTTTTCTGTTTGGTATTAAATTAATATTAAGATCCATTTTGTTAGATCTGGTGATCAATTTATTTGGCAATCGCCAATGGCAGTCAGCAGGGTTTAAGACCATCAGTTGTTCGACCTGTTAGTCAAATGCGTTTTGTTAAAATAGACTTTTTCACTTTTTTTGGTCTTTTGGAAATTGTTGTTTGTGCTGTATTTAGACCCCTCTACAACGAAATTTGTTTTACATGCACACGTATAAAAGTTGCGGTTTTTATCCAACGCAATCATAGGTTTGAACGTTGTTTTCAATTTAGACTTTTATATATTCTTTCGTTTGGGCTTGTATTATATTTTCCTTCGGGTTTATATGATCCGTTCATCCTATTTCGACTCTTTAAAATTCAAGAGTCTTTCCTAAGTTGAGGTAAATTATATGGCCTTCCAAATACCGTTTCGATCCCTAACATCACTGAAGAGACATTAATTGTCGAAATCCGGATATGGTGTACTAATTTTTGCACCTCATATTTGTGGTATACCATCTTTTCCACAAGTTTATTGTTTTCTGTTTGGTATTAAATTAATATTAAGATCCATTTTGTTAGATCTGGTGATCAATTTATTTGGCAATCGCCAATGGCAGTCAGCAGGGTTTAAGAACATCAGTTGTTCGACCTGTTAGTCAAATGCGTTTTGTTAAAATAGACTTTTCCACTTTTTTTGGTCTTTTGGAAATTGTTGTTAGTGCTGTATTTAGACCCCTCTACCACGAAATTTGTTTTGCATGCACACGTATAAAAAATGCGGTTTTTATCCAACGCAATCATAGGTTTGAACGTTGTTTTCAATTTAGACTTTTATATATTCTTTCGTTTGGGCTTGTTTTATATTTTCCTTCGGGTTTATATGATCCGTTCATCCTGTTTCGACTCTTTAAAATTCAAGAGTCTTTCCTAAATTGAGGTAAATTATATGGCCTTCCAAATACCGTTTCGATCCCTAACATCACTGAAGAGACATTGATTGTCGAAATCCAGATATGGTGTACAAATTTTTGCACCTCATGTTTGTGGTATACCATCTTTTCCACAAGTTTATTGTTTTCTGTTTGGTATTAAATTAATATTAAGATTCATTTTGTTAGATCTGGTGATCAATTTATTTGGCAATCGCCAATGGCAGTCAGCAGGGTTTAAGAACATCAGTTGTTCGACCTGTTAGTCAAATGCGTTTTGTTAAAATAGACTTTTTCACTTTTTTTTGGTCTTTTGGAAATTGTTGTTTGTGCTGTATTTAGACCCCTCTACCACGAAATTTGTTTTACATGCAGACGTATAAAAATTGCGGTTTTTATCCAACGCAATCATAGGTTTGAACGTTGTTTTCAATTTAGACTTTTATATATTCTTTCGTTTGGGCTTGTATTATATTTTCCTTCGGGTTTATATGATCCGTTCATCCAATTTCGACTCTTAAAAATTCAAGAGTCTTTCCTAAATTGAGGTAAATTATATGGCCTTCCAAATACCGTTTCGATTCCTAACATCACTGAAGAGACCTTAATTGTCGAAATCCGGATATGGTGTACAAATTTTTGCACCTCATGTTTGTGGTATACCATCTTTTCCACAAGTTTATTGTTTTCTGTTTGGTATTAAATTAATATTAAGATCCATTTTGTTAGATCTGGTGATCAATTTATTTGGCAATCGCCAATGGCAGTCAGCAGGGTTTAAGAACATCAGTTGTTCGACCTGTTAGTCAAATGCGTTTTGTTAAAATAGACTTTTCCACTTTTTTTGGTCTTTTGGAAATTGTTGTTAGTGCTGTATTTAGACCCCTCTACCACGAAATTTGTTTTGCATGCACACGTATAAAAATTGCGGTTTTTATCCAACGCAATCATAGGTTTGAACGTTGTTTTCAATTTAGACTTTTATATATTCTTTCGTTTGGGCTTGTATTATATTTTCCTTCGGGTTTATATGATCCGTTCATCCAATTTCGACTCTTTAAAATTCAAGAGTCTTTCCTAAATTGAGGTAAATTATATGGCCTTCCAAATACCGTTTCGATTCCTAACATCACTGAAGAGACCTTAATTGTCGAAATCCGGATATGGTGTACAAATTTTTGCACCTCATGTTTGTGGTATACCATCTTTTCCACAAGTTTATTGTTTTCTGTTTGGTATTAAATTAATATTAAGATCCATTTTGTTAGATCTGGTGATCAATTTATTTGGCAATCGCCAATGGCAGTCAGCAGGGTTTAAGAACATCAGTTGTTCGACCTGTTAGTCAAATGCGTTTTGTTAAAATAGACTTTTCCACTTTTTTTGGTCTTTTGGAAATTGTTGTTAGTGCTGTATTTAGACCCCTCTACCACGAAATTTGTTTTGCATGCACACGTATAAAAATTGCGGTTTTTATCCAACGCAATCATAGGTTTGAACGTTGTTTTCAATTTAGACTTTTATATATTCTTTCGTTTGGGCTTGTATTATATTTTCCTTCGGGTTTATATGATCCGTTCATCCAATTTCGACTCTTTAAAATTCAAGAGTCTTTCCTAAATTGAGGTAAATTATATGGCCTTCTAAATACCGTTTCGATCCCTTACATCACTGAAGAGACATTGATTGTCGAAATCCGGATATGGTGTACAAATGTTTGCACCTCATGTTTGTGGTATATCATCTTTTCCACAAGTTTATTGTTTTCTGTTTGGTATTAAATTAATATTAAGATCCATTTTGTTAGATCTGGTGATCAATTTATTTGGCAATCGCCAATGGCAGTCAGCAGGGTATAAGAACATCAGTTGTTCGACCTGTTAGTCAAATGCGTTTTGTTAAAATAGACTTTTTCACTTTTTTTGGTCTTTTGGAAATTGTTGTTTGTGCTGTATTTAGGCTCCTCTACAACGAAATTTGTTTTACATGCACACGTATAAAAATTGCGGTTTTTATCCAACGCAATCATAGGTTTGAACGTTGTTTTCAATTTAGACTTTTATATATTCTTTCGTTTGGGCTTGTTTTATATTTTCCTTCGGGTTTATATGATCCGTTCATCCTATTTCGACTCTTTAAAATTCAAGAGTCTTTCCTAAATTGAGGTAAATTATATGGCCTTCCAAATACCGTTTCGATCCCTAACATCACTGAAGAGACATTAATTGTCGAAATCCAGATATGGTGTACAAATTTTTGCACCTCATGTTTGTGGTATACCATCTTTTCCACAAGTTTATTGTTTTCTGTTTGGTATTAAATTAATATTAAGATTCATTTTGTTAGATCTGGTGATCAATTTATTTGGCAATCGCCAATGGCAGTCAGCAGGGTTTAAGAACATCAGTTGTTCGACCTGTTAGTCAAATGCGTTTTGTTAAAATAGACTTTTTCACTTTTTTTGGTCTTTTGGAAATTGTTGTTTGTGCTGTATTTAGACCCCTCTACCACGAAATTTGTTTTACATGCAGACGTATAAAAATTGCGGTTTTTATCCAACGCAATCATAGGTTTGAACGTTGTTTTCAATTTAGACTTTTATATATTCTTTCGTTTGGGCTTGTATTATATTTTCCTTCGGGTTTATATGATCCGTTCATCCAATTTCGACTCTTTAAAATTCAAGAGTCTTTCCTAAATTGAGGTAAATTATATGGCCTTCCAAATACCGTTTCGATTCCTAACATCACTGAAGAGACCTTAATTGTCGAAATCCGGATATGGTGTACAAATTTTTGCACCTCATGTTTGTGGTATACCATCTTTTCCACAAGTTTATTGTTTTCTGTTTGGTATTAAATTAATATTAAGATCCATTTTGTTAGATCTGGTGATCAATTTATTTGGCAATCGCCAATGGCAGTCAGCAGGGTTTAAGAACATCAGTTGTTCGACCTGTTAGTCAAATGCGTTTTGTTAAAATAGACTTTTCCACTTTTTTTGGTCTTTTGGAAATTGTTGTTAGTGCTGTATTTAGACCCCTCTACCACGAAATTTGTTTTGCATGCACACGTATAAAAATTGCGGTTTTTATCCAACGCAATCATAGGTTTGAACGTTGTTTTCAATTTAGACTTTTATATATTCTTTCGTTTGGGCTTGTATTATATTTTCCTTCGGGTTTATATGATCCGTTCACCCTATTTCGACTCTTTAAAATTCAAGAGTCTTTCCTAAATTGAGGTAAATTATATGGCCTTCCAAATATCGTTTCGATCCCTAACATCGCTGAAGAGACATTAATTGTCGAAATCCGGATATGGTGTACAAATTTTTGCACCTCATGTTTATGGTATACCATCTTTTTCACAAGTTTATTGTTTTCTGTTTGGTATTAAATTAATATTAAGATCAATTTTGTTAGATCTGGTGATCAATTCATTTGGCAATCGCCAATGGCAGTCAGCAGGGTTTAAGAACATCAGTTGTTCGACCTGTTAGTCAAATGCGTTTTGTTAAAATAGACTTTTTCACTTTTTTTGGTCTTTTGGAAATTGTTGTTTGTGCTGTATTTAGACCCCTCTACCACGAAATTTGTTTTACATGCACACGTATAAAAATTGCGGTTTTTATCCAACGCAATCATAGGTTTGAACGTTGTTTTCAATTTAGACTTTTATATATATAAATATATATATTAAGTTTTGTGTTGACTCGGTCTGCCTTTCCTTGTATATATATATATATATGTTTCCGTCTTAACAATGTTGGATTTGCTTTTTTGCAAATAATTGTTTTAATCTATAGACAGGCCATGTCGCAGTTATAGTACGGGGAATTGACATTCAGATGAGGCCTAATGTTAAATATTAATAAAAACCATGTGCTAACCTTAAAATGTGTTGTTGGTTGTTATGTTGTTTGGTGACTGTCTCATTGAAGTTAACCTCACCTTCATTCTTGTTTGCATTATAATAACAATCAGGCAGAGTTCGTTGAGGCTGATGATAATTTCTACGCACTCTTGTTTATGTGCTAAAAATAGGAAAACAAGAGTTATTTTACAGAGACAAACGACAAATTTATTGTGGATGATAATGTGTAAAGAGCACTATATGTAAATGGTATATTTTCAAAGATAGGCATATCTTTTTAAATGAATGAAAGTTTAAAACCCAATACACATTTGTGATTTCAATCATGGCTCATTTTATTTTGTAAGTTCAATATAAATATTGTATAACAAATTTATTAAAAGGAACACCAAATCAGCGATAATCCTGATATCGGTTGGAGTTCGTAATGTGGGTGTAAATTGATTTGTTACGACAATCACTCTTGCGGGTGGTGCATACTTGTACTTTTACATTTTCATATCACTATTTAACTGTATATACACTTCAGGAAATTGCAAAAATTCAGTGAATCTTACCTTGGTTTTTCAGTATTAGAACTTTCATTTTAAAATAAAAAAAGAAAGATATGTTCAAATATTTCTTTAAAACAAAATAGTGCACGGTCAATGAACGAGTCAAAGCATATCATGTTAACTGAGAGGTTGAAAACTAGACCTCCATCAGTGTATTTTATTTAAGGAATGACTGTAATATTTTTTCTGTCTATGAAGAAATAACATAAAAAATGTGGTGCACACTGAATAACCCGCGTAGCAGGTTATTTTAAAGTGTGCACCACATTTTTTATGTTATTTCGAATAGACAGAAAAAATATTACAGTCATTTCTTATAATTTAATTCTAAATTCCGTTTTAAACCGGAGTAAACCATGAAAAAACGTTGATGACGTCACGGTCACATGACAAAATTATGTCTATAAGCTGATAAACAAACAACGTCAGCCAATCAGAAGACGCGTTACATACAAAATTAAATTATAGTTATATATCTTTATTTTATCGAAAACCCTATAGATCAAAGACTTGATAAAATAGGATGAACTGCCAAACATTATGGTTTTGCCCGTATAAATAGTTGTTGAAAGATAAGAAATAATCAGGAGTATCCAAAATGAAGTTCATCAAAGAAACCAGCTTAAGATAATTGTAATGCTAATGTCATTTATTTCTAGTTGATATTATTCCGCAGTGGTTACGGATGAAACTATTCTGATATTGATTATTTTCTTGCAAGTGATAAGATATATTTCGGTTGGTACAAGAGCTTTGCTGTTACAAATCGCTGTGGAAACTCATCTTATAATTACTGAAAAAATCAAACACAAAAGAAAACAGAAATAAAAATTCATAATGAAAATATAAAACAAAAAGGTAAAAAGAAATGAAATAAGAAATGACATGCATATGAAATTCACATTTTTGCATATCAAAAAAGTTTTAAAAGCTAATTCAAAACAAACCAAAATTAACTAAAAAAATAATTCCCAAATATCCTGAAGTATATTTAAAAGTTGTGTTGACCTGATGCACATCCAATATATTTGAACACCTTCAAAATATTTAGAATTTTCAATGTTAGTCAAATCATTTAAACATACAGGAACTAACCTATGTATTATCTTAAATGTTTCTAGTGCCATAGTTCTTATTCTTCTGAACTTTAAAAACAGACTGTACCCATATTCCGAAGATCCTCATATGAACTAGAAAAGACGCTGTTGATAAAACTTTTGCGATAACATGGTATATTTATAGTTGCTTTTGGTCTTGAACTAACTTTTAAAAACTTTTCAGTAACGTTTTTATTTGTGCTACATTGATGGATGAAAATAACACTCTATAAATTGCGTTCATCCGAATCGTTGTTTCTGGATTTGCCTTCATCAGGAAGCATAAAATCAAAACATTGGATCTTTTTTCTTTCACTACCACTGATAACAGTTTGAAAGAGTGTAGACAAAGGTTTAAATATATTTGAATATCTTTATAAATATGTCTTCTTTTTGTTTTGTTGCATATCAAAAAGATATTTATAAAGATAGCGATCTATTAATAAATAAAACGTCTATTTATTCATGTATAGTGCAACCTGATGTAAATCTTTTACATAAATATATACAAAATCAATCAACCTGCTTTCAATGGCATATGATGCACTGTCTGTTTCAACCTCTAAATATTAAAAAAAGGTATTACATCAATGCTTTAATAACAGTTACAGTAAACAAGATTATTTATATACCGTGATGTGAATTTGTATGTTAGTTCATGCATATCCATAGCAGGTACTTTTTGTCGGTCTATCAAGTAAACAAAGGCATGTTTAACATAATTGTACAAGATATAAGAAACTAGAGAAAGATATAAATATCTTCAAATTTGGTAAACATTTAAATCACATTATTCAATTTTAAACAAACACGAACGTTTTTGACCAACATTTAACACTTTGCAATTTTTAAGTTTCTTATCTCACCCACCATAATACTTAATATCCTGTTGTATTTCTTTTTGGATCAGACTGTACATACTGTGCACCCACATATATATAGGTGTAAAAAGTGTTCTAGCACACCTTGCAATTTATTCTAGTTTTGTTTTCAAATTTTATTGCATTAATAGTTATGTACAATGTCCCTTAGCGCTACAACAATGACGCTAATCTTCCTCCTGTGTTGTTAATTGCCAATGCAATTAGTTTTGCTAATAATAATTTTATCGCAGCTTTTTTTACCGTGTTTATAACAACTTTTGTATTGTTTAAACCTGTCACTGATTAAACCCGTCACTGATCAATCCTGCATTTTTTGTTTTATATCTATACGTTTTAAGCACAATCTGTGCAATTTTTATAAATTGAAAACTGATTTCTTTTATTTTCATTTATTGATCACGATTTATACGAAAAAACACGTGCGGTATGGCAAAAAAACAAATTATTTGCACAACAGTAACTTGAAAAGTCCAGGCGGTATAAGCATAGAATATATCTGGTGAGATTCTAAAATTATTTTGATGATACAAATGAAACTACTTTACAATACAGGTGATTCTAAGGTTAAATTTTGAGATCAGAACCGAAGCATTCGTGTTTTTTCTTCCTATTTAAATGATGTGAAGCAAACCTGGTGATAGTCTTTCAAGAAGCACTACTCAAAGTAATGTGTCGTGTGAAAAATAAGTCCCGTCCCTATTTTTGATGTCTAAAGACTGATCACACTGAACAGACACGGCTTTAATTTTGAATGATAATCCAATTTATTTAGAAAATCAATGCCGCGTTCGTATTAACATTTATAAATGTAGTGGTTTATATGTATATGCACCTGGTCAAAAACGTTTAAGTATAGCCTGAATAGCTCAAAAGTCAATGGGATGTCTTTGATGAATTATTCATTTGACTCGTCATTGTTTTTAAAAAAATAGTCAGTTTTGGACGGTTATACATGCTAAAAAAGAGGGACGATAACAAAGCCACAATCAAAATTAATATGTCAAAGAGAAACCTACAAAACTAGGACATAAAAACGAAAAACGACAAAAAGACAAACAACAGCAATTTATATTCTAAAATACTAGAGCAGTCGTCTGATCTGCAGATGAACGAATTGCGTCATATCCGATATCGTGACATTTTTACTCGAGTTTGGTTTCGTATGACGCTTACCCTGTCGATGCTTCATGGCTAGCTTAGTTTGGAGTACTTGCGCAGTTTTGTCGTGATTTGGATATTAAAAAGATTTTGAACATCGGTGTACGACTGCTGCCTCATACTTCAGACTTTTTTTCACTTACCTTGCAAAAAAATGACATGCCTTCTTATCCAGACATAATATCATGACCCTCGAATGAAGCTAGCTAGACAATTGATATGAAAATCTTGGTTACAGGGGAAATTACGTGCGGTACACGTCAATAATAAACTAACTTAAAATACGGCGTAACAAATTTATCTGATTAATGTCAACAGACACATATTGTACCTAAGTCACACATTCTCACTTTTAAGATTTTTCTAAATGTTTCCCGCAAAATTAAACTTGGTAGAATTTTAAGCAATATGTATGTTTAAAAGGAAATTACGTGCGGTACACGTCAATAATAAACTAACTTAAAATACGGCGCAACAAATTTATCTGACTAATGTCAACAGACATATATTGTACCTATGTCACGCATTCTCACTTTTAAGATTTATTTTTTATGTTTCCCGCAAAATTAAACTTGGTAGAATTTTGGGCAATATGTATGTTTAAAAGGAAATGTATGAAATAACAACCTAAGGAAACGAATAACCGAGAGACATTCAAAAAACAATACTCGGAAATAGGTGCTTTGTGAATTGTACCTTTAGAATGAATGACAATATAAAATAATAATCCCTAATTCAAAAATATTATAATTCTGTATTTCAAAACACGATTCGCTGGGTCATCTCAGTTTATGCAAACAATGATTAACACATTAATTAAAGTACACTCATTCACAAACTTGAAATCAATCAATCAGGGTGTATAATGTCGTAAATGTTTTGCGTTCTTCTACATTTAAATATCACTAGGCAACATCAAATACCATGTAACATACAGAAAAATGTATCAAATAAATGTTCGTATTTACTTGCTACCTTGATAGATTATATATATTTCTGAATTTGTATTTAATGTTTTATCTACATACTTTATAATTACATTTTTAAAGGTAAAAATTAAGAATTAAAGTAAAAAGATTAAAGCCCTATTCCTAAATAATTTTTCTAACATTTAAAATATCACAATATTTGTCTTTTTCTGTGATCTACTAGGAGTCTTTCGATACTGTTAATAATCCGGTGATACATTTCCTCTTTGACTCACATGTACTATAGAGGTGGTCCGGAAAACAAGTTTTCATTTCAAACTTTTATATTTAGTCAGATCGAAGGAGGGATAATTTACACAACCAATGGTTAATGGATTCGGTTTTAGAATTAGATTATGTTTCAAACTTTCAAATACTTTGGCATCCAGTATCGTAAAGAAACATTAACTGCTAAAATGCACATCTTGTGCGATAGCATTGATACCATACAATTTATGTAAATAGTATATTTACAAATATAGGCATACTTGTTTTTAGGTTATTTGATAATTTGCAGCCATATAGTCACTCGAGTTCAACAATGATTTCTTTTGTGTTAATAGTCAATGTAAATATTGTATAACAGATTTATTAAAGGGTATGTCAAATCAGCGATATCTGATATATGGTTTACGTTCGTTATATGGGCGTTCATTGAGTAAAAGTTGTAAATGCCTCTTGATTATTGTGCATACTTGTAAAATTACATTTTATATCACTAGTTTTAAACAACATATACTATACAGAAAAGTTGCAAAAAATCAGTGAATTGTACCTTGGTATTTCGGTAAGTTTTTTCATTATAAAATTTAAAACAAAATATATATTTAAAAAAATACTTTTAAGAAAATATCATATAGTTTAGTAATGTATCAAGAGATATCACCGTGACTGTCTTGTTCAAAACTAGATCTCCGTTATTGATGTACGATTTATTCGAAAATCAAGTTCTTTCGAAGAATAGATATAACGGGTTGAAGTTGATAACAACATGGTTTGACCCGTATATACTGTTGTTAAGAGATATGAAAAAAGCAGAAGTGTCCGACCTAAGTGTGATGCTGATGTCATTCATCTTAAAAATATCTATTCAACAGCTTTTTTCAGATGAAACAATTCATCTGTTTGTATTAATTCTTGCAAGTGGTAAAATTTAATTCTCACAAGAGCTAAACATCGATGTCCTATCTGTTAGAGTAATATAACTTATACGGCTGTTAACTGGTGTTATTATATTACATTTTGGTTTTTTAAATATTCGTCAAAAACCTTTCTGGACAAGTTGCAAAACATATTGTAACCACGTGAAAGGTTTTCTGTGTGAACGACCGTATCTCAATCAAAAAGTCGCATTACATAGTTATAAACCACTGCCGTCAAAATAATGCAGCCCAAAACTTAACTGTTGCAAAGATCCAATCGATATCAGTAAGCTGGTAAAAATTTCTGACATATAACGTTTTGCAATGAAAAGGTGTATTAAACTTATGAAATCTGTTTATTTTAGGTGCATATTCGTTGTATAGAATTGAGATTTGCAAGAATGAATAAAAATTCACCTCAAATGAAAACTGTTCTCCTAATTAGTAATGTACTTAAAAATATAAACGTTATTATGTAAATCAAAATATTATTCAACAGTATCGTTTGTCTTGCTGACCGCCGCGGCATTGTAGGAAATCGTGAAGTCGATCCTGCCGATTTAAACCAAAGACTTGAAAATTGGTATTTGCTGCTTCTCCGCTACGAACAAAGTATGTACGAGTTAGAACAAAGACTGGTCGTCCCGGTGTCACAACTATATGTCCGGGAAGGGTGACACGTCTGCCTACAGACTGCCCTTGTAAACATACACGTTCAAAATCTTGCTCAGCATGTCGGTCTAGTACACAGGAGTTTCCATATTATTATGATGTTTACATTTTAAATATCTATTTAACTTGCCGCTGGACGTCAAACAGCAATCCATCATCATCACGTTTATCTTGTTATTGAGGTAAAATTAGGTTGTCAAAACATCATTTTTCTTTTACTACCACTAACAACAGTTTGGCAGAGTTTTTACCAGGATATATATTTGTTTTGTCGCTTAAAAGACGAGATATTTTAAAAGTGAGTTATCTATAGTTACTGTAATAACTAACACTTCTATGTGATAGAAACCATTTAATTTATTCTAACATATTATATCCAATGTTCGTAAAGTAAATGCGTTCATATTAACAAACTATCATTCAACTATGTGTATCAGTAAAAGATTGAAATTACCATAATTCATTTGGCCTTGCAAAACGAAATCTTAATTCATAAAAAGAGTATACACAACAAAACACATTCTGTCGATATTATATACAGTAGCCTACTTCGTTATCTTTTGCGAGTTTTTGTATAGCTATTAAATTTGCATTTGTTAAAATCAAATTTATTTATTTCAGACGACACATTATACTAATTTTGCACATTATTTCCTGTGCACCATGAGCGTTTCTTTTCAGCAAGTAGTGTACATTTGTATTGACTATTAGAGTTATGTTAAACCTTAAGCGGGATTCGTATTATATTTTTAACATAAAAGCTAAAATTTTAAAGAAATCGATTTCAACGACAATTGGTTGTTTAACTTCAGTGTCAAATATTACAGATGCATGGATGCACATTAACCGTTAGACATTTTACTGAAATTAAAACCCAAATGTCATTGATTTAAAAACAAAAGATATATTCATAAATGTTTGTAATCATGCGAAATTGTTTTTATTTAAAATGCTTTCATTTGAACTGATTGTTGTGTTGAAAAGAATGAATAACATATTTGGTTTACATGCGAGGCCATTACGCACTGATCTAAAATAACTATTTGGCCTGTTATTTGTACAATCAATGTATCATAAGCTGGGTGAAAAAAGAAAAGTCCTGTTTACATAACACGACAACATGTAATAAAATTGTGAGAGAAAAAAACACTTTCTCAAAATTTTATTAGCTACTAGTACTTTGCAATTAGACTGAGCGTAAATTTAATTTACTTTTGTAAAGCACTCGGTACGATTTAGGAAAAATCATAAACTAAAAAGATGGTCTGAACCATTAAGGCGTTGTCAAAAAGAAAAGTCAAATCTTCTTTACTCTACTAAATCGTATTAAAGAACTCAAATATGAGTTCATTTTAAGTAGCAAATAAAGTAATATGGGATATGCATCAGTTTCAACCATTCTCAAACACTTTTGTATTGTTTAATGTTAAGTTAGATAAAATTAAACTTTACTCAAGTTCTTTTTATAGCTGATATATGTAGTGTTCAGAAACAATGCGTTTACTGAGTTGAGAAATGTTGATCTTCATATTCTACCTCAGGATAATTAGGTTCAACATTGGGAAAATGAAAGGTGAGCCATTAACAAAATCAAATAAAATCATTAAGAATTATAAGACTTTTGTTTTTCAATATTTCAGGTGTATTTTAAGTACGTAAAAGTCCACATAGCTATACTATACATTACATTGGGCGTTTTGGTATTCATTGTTGAAGACCATGTGCTGACCTTGAGATGTGTTTTAGATTATATATGGTTAGATTGCTGTCTCACTGTTTACCCCACCTCTCCTTTCATTAGTTTTTATTCGTTACTGTGATGCACAGACCTGTGTTAGACCCTCTTTTCTATGCATTAAAAATAAAGTAATAGTACAAACAAAAGACGCAAAAAAATGGGTACATATCCATTTCGGTTTATAATTATGTGTTAAGAGCCTGGACATATCTAAATTTTATACTTACAATTATAGGCATATTTTTTTTAAATATATGATATTTAGCAACCTAATACACAGATTTCCAAAACTCATCGTTTTATTTTGTAAGTTCTATGTAAATATTATATTATAGATGTATTAAAGGGAACATTAAATCAGCGAGAACACTGACATCGGTTGGTGTTCGTAATGTGGGTGTAGATTGATTTAAAACGGTAAACCTCCAGAGTGGTGCATACCTCTACATTCACATTTTTATATCACTAGTTAATATATACCATACAGGAAAATTGCAAAAATTCGTGAATCTTACCTTGTTATTTCGGTAAGTTCTTTCATTATATAATTTCACCAAAAAATATAATGTAGTTTCAAATAATACGTTTAAAGAAAATATTGGACGGTCAAGTAGCTTGTCAAAGCATATCATTGTATTGATTTTTGTATAAGTCGTTAAACGTATTTCGGTTGTTTGGGAGAGCTTTGCTTTTAAAAATTCCCGTCAGAACCGTTAGGGCAATATCCCTAATCAAGCTGTTTGAATGGTATGATTCAATTACAATGTTTACGATTCTTCTTAAAAGACTAAATAAGCTTTTGCACAAGATCATGTTTTTCTCTGACTGTTTATGACGTCTTTACACTAAATCCGTTGAATGTGTACTTATTCATAATGCAGTTTCACATAGAGTAATATACTTAGTAGTTGTAATCTTTCAATAATTTTCAAGTATCGTTCAGCTTACTATAAAATGGACTAACTAGTAGTAAAATCAGATCCACAATGAATAGATATAAAAAGAATGTCTTTTATAATGATTGATAAAAAGTAAAATAACAAAAATACCGAACTCCAAGGAAAATTTAAAACGGAAAGTCCTTTATCAAGTGGCAAAATCAAAAGCTCAGACACATCAAACGAATGGAAAACAACTGATATATGCCTGACTTGGTACAAGCATTTCCTTATTTAGAAAATGGTGGGTGAAACCTGGTTTTATAGCTAGCTAAACCTCTCACTTGTATGACAGTCATATAGAATCTAATTATTTTGACAACAATGTGTCAACAAAACAAATAGACATACACATGTTATAGGTAAAATGTCAAACAATGGGGTACATCATTGACCGAAGTACATTTTGTATGAAGCGAGGAAGCGCTTCATTCTAAAAATGTGCGCACGGTCAACGCTTTTACAACCCTATAAAATTACTAAAAGAAGCATTCAATACTTATAATTACATGTTTTTGGCTAGGATCATGAAAACACGATTTCTATCAAGTTCTTCTTTTATTTACCTGTGCATTTTATTGTGGAAGCTCGTGTCATCATGAATGTTACATTTCATTTTGAAATGAAGGTTAATATCAGAATGACGCGAGATTGCTGTTAGCTAATCAAAATAACGTATTATAATGAAATGTACATGTAATGTAATTATTGTATAATTATTAAGGTTTATAAATGCGTTCATGTTAACCAAAAATCTTCACACTGTTTGTATCAATTACTATGATTCACAAGGTTTTAAACAAAGAAGTTTGATGTTTTTTACTGAACGTAAAATGTTGTGTCGATGTTATAATAGTGACTTTCATCATAACTGTTTTACAAGTTTTCTAGAGCTCCAATTTACATGTAAATGTCTGGATTCTAATACAGTTAACAATAAAAGTTACGTGTTAAATTACAGTAAATGACAAGTTGCATTTGATAAATCTAATTTATTTGAATAAGACGACGTGTGCAAATTTGTTACACAATTTCCTGTTCTAAATGCATAAACGTCATATGCGGTATCACCAGTAGTTTTTCCGCTGTTTTTTTTCGATTATAAAAATATGCCACATTAAATGTGTGAAATGTCAAAATTATTTTAAATGCTATGTATTGAGAACTCTCCTTAATAGTCCACCTGATTCGTGCATATTTTTAGAAGAATTGTGGGTTTGATGATAAAAGCATTAAACTTTGCACAATAGTAGATATATATTTGATAGTCAATCTAAGCTATGGACCCACTCTGAAAAATCCAATATGGCGGTCATTTTCAAGATGTCTGCCAATCAGTCTAAATATTACAACCATGTCTAATTAATAGAAAATAATATTCGAACCAAATCTTTTAAAAACATATAAAATGTAATCCAACGTTTCTAGTATGTCATGACGTTATATTAGACTTTTATTTTATTTTTTGAAATGGCGGAAAATTTCAAAAAAGCCGCCAAAAAGTGAAAATGAACAAAACTAAGACAAATATTTGCTTATATTCTATCGATTTGCATTTTACAGTAATATTCTAGGGATTGTATTTCCATGATATATGGACGCTGCTAGTAAGAACATATAATCAAAATCCTATAAATGGAAACATTCGAACGTTTTCAGGACGCCATCAGGATTTGTTCGACCATTAGATACCATCTGAGTCACAAATGATAATTAATATAATTTACTTCTCCATGCCACAATTCTTTCTTTTTCCTCGATTGTGGGAACATCAAGATGATCAATAAAAACGACTTATGACCAAATTTCTACTTGCAAACGGTAATCATGGTAGCATCACGAGTGCTTCCAGTTGGCCAGAAACTACACACCCTTCCGGAACACCTACGAATACCCCTAGTTTTAATGAAAAAGGGACTAGTTTTGTTTATGCTTTCAATGTTGTGTAATTTTCTCTTTATTTTTCAATGTCTGTTTTGTCAAACAGTGAAAGTCTTGTTTATCCATCGTATAGGCATGGGAAACATTATTTCATTTCAAATGTTCACATTTAGTCAAGTTTTTTTATAATTTACATGTACCAATGGATCGAAAACAAACTGACAACGTCATGGCCAAAAATAAAAAGACAAACAGACAAATAATAGTACAGATGACACAACATAGAAAACTAAAGACTAAGCAACACGAATCCCACCAAAAACTGGGGGTGATCTAAGGTGCTCCACAAGGGTAGGCAGATCCTGCTCCACATGTGGCACCCGTCGTGTTGCTTATGTTATCACAAATCCGGTAAATAGTCTAATTCGGTAGGTCACAGTTGTGAAAAGGGAAGGTTTGTAGTTACGACATAAGGAACATATCCGATATCATCAGTGAAACGGTTATTCCATAACGGTCAACCAACTCGTGACGGCGTCCGTAAAATTTACGAAGGGATGATTTCAACTTCACCATTTGGAACTCTTGGTTTAATAGCTTCCTTGTGAGCAGTAATCCTCTATCAAGGAAATCATGATAGGAAATACAAGTCCGGAATATCGTATCAATTGGGAGATATATACTCCGTATGCAGGCGCTACTGGAATGTTGCTACATAGAAATGGAAAGTTCACAATTAGGAAGCTGAAATCATCTCTATTGTCGTAAAGTTTTGTTTTTAACCGACCCTCATTGTCAATTTCTAGATGTAAGTCAAGATATGAGGCAGACTTAACTGTATCTGTAGTATCCTTTATCCCTAGTTCGATGGGATGGATTCATATCTTCTCGATATTTTTTATCATCTAAATTACAACATTTTTTTCAATGCAGTCTTCAACATGTTTTTTAAGGACAGTCCATTTAGTCTTTACATAACACAATTGTCCTCGCGCAACTTCATCTACCGTGACATTCGTTTTATATCTGTCAACCACATTTTATTAGTTCATTACAAAATACTGATACATTTTTGATAAATGTCCATATGGCATATGCCATCCACAGTCCCTTTAAGTAACAGGATCAAAGGGCGAAACATTCCCAGCATTAATCTTTCACATGCTTTGAGAATGTTGTGTGTTTGCTTTTAAAACGTTCCTGGTGTAGAACATCATGTGGTTTACTTGATCACGTTAAATCATTTTAAAGGTGGATTGAAACTTGTTAATTACTATGGCCATTTCTAGACAAAACAACATTAAATGCTGTAGTTATATCTTTATTGTCAATCTGATTGCCCCACCTTCTCATTTTACAAGTGTGTAATTCTACGCATGGGTTTAATCTACATTTATATTTTCAAATTCCGTTTGCAACATTTAAACTGTATAGTTAATATATTTGGAATATATATAATATGGAAGGAAAAATGCAATGAATCAATGAATACGCAGTATAAAGAAATCTTTATGCACCCAGACTGAGCATTCTCTTAATGATCTCACATCAACATGTCCAGTTCAATCTGTAATGTTACAGACCAGTTGTGGTTATGTGGACTCTTAATTCCCCTCTTGTTACTCCATTCTTTGAATATTTCACAGTTCTCATCAGGGTTTCTATCATCAGTAAAAATTATGTCAGGATCCTTACATAAGAATGAGAAGTACACCTACTTTAACTTCATGGAAATGGCTTGTTTATGATGCATGAAAGCCTCTAAAACAGAATCTGCTATTCATGAATTACTATGTTTCCCTAATTTAACACTTGTTCAACCACTGTTTTCTAACCAATCACATAAGATTCTCAACGATTCAATTTCTATATGAATACCTAAAACAAAAACATTCTTTGTTCTGCAAGAATATGTATGCCGAGTCACACTATTTCGCTTTTTCAAAAAGATTGATGACAAGTGATAATTGATACATGTCTCGGAAAAAAATAACACATTGTTGAATTGTATTCATGGAATTTCGAATCGATGTGATAGATTTGATCTCTTCCTGAAACATTGGTCAATGCAGACTGATATATAAAGGCGGATGACCATTTGTTTTGGCTCTATATTCGTGGACTGATGTCCAGACATTTTTAATGGTTTCATTATCATCTGCTTCAAGCCATCTGTGTTATATTTTTGTTAACTTATTTATACCATGTAAGGATAGAGTTGCACAATTGACTAATTGTACCAGGTTGGTTTGTATGTATTTCTGATTAGACAATTGACCAGAATGCATGTCCATAAAACGGTAATTATAAGATGTAAGTATGAAACGCATGGTTATCTTATTCTATAGTAATATATATATATATCATATACTAAGTTAGAGCAATAATACGAACAGTTGTAATGGCGCATAACATATAGGTGAAAGTACCACAGATTATAAGGGAAATGCAAATATTTCAAAGCATAAGATTATGACGAATTTGCCAAGTTAGACTTAGAAGATGCTGAATGTAACGATTATTTAGCCGTAGATGAATTCTTGTTGTTGTCAATATTGGCCACGACTGCTGTTGTAAAACCACCAGGATTCGAGGGAGGAACCACATATTCAATATAGGAATGATTCAAAGATGGAATCTTCTGGTATTGTAGATACGTGGATAATTGAATCTTTTATAAATGACAAACGTGAACTGTACATTTTGGTTATTTAGAACTTCCTTTTCTGGTCATAGCATTCATAAGAAGGCATATATACATTAAGAGATTGGTTTAGTTCAGTTGAATGTAATATTAAAGAAGAATAGAGAAAAACACACAAAAGTAACTTTGAAATGGATAGCGTCGTATATGCCTCAATAGAATAACTCGACGGCATCTGAATATTTGGCCGAAGGATTATTAACTAATGTTTTAATGACTGTGGAAAAAACTTTTGCCCACATCATGTCTTTTCGAACTACCAGCATGTGCAGCTTTTTTCAAATACCGTTGTCATGCAAACACATTGTTGCTGTTGCATATTTAAATGCAACACCAAAATAATCATTAAACATGCAAATGCCTTGTTAATGGCCTGGCAAGCCTGAGATTACTGTTTTTTATTAGATCATTACTATGTCCTCTTCCAATTGATCATAAAGAAAACTGTTCGAATCGAGAAGTATACATTCTAGTTAAGTCTAAATTAAATATTGGAATAAAGTCAGTGTTTATAAGTGATCCCTCGTTGTTGACTACTGTTCTGCAAGAATGGTACCGTAGTTACGATTTTCTGGCGTAAATACAAAATCTCAATCCTGGTATCTATGATGAGTTTATTCTATACATTCCTCATTAATGTTTTGACGGATGTCTTTAGTGCAGCATATAAATGTGGCATGCACTTGGTATTATAGGGCACTTAGGTTTTACTGCAGGTACGTCAAAATAAAACACTTCTATAAGGGATATTTGTTGATTTTTATATCTTATGGCGGCCATCTTTAAAAATAGCCGCCATATTGAAATTTCAATTTGGGTCCATAGCTGATATTGTTTGAAGCACCTAGCACTAATAAAATGACAAATTTGAACTAGTATGAGGGATATTTGTTGATTTTGATATTTTGTGGCGGCCATTTTGGAAAAAAAGCCGCCATATTAAAATTTCAAGTTGGATTCACAGCTAATATTTTTTGAAAACCCAGCACTACTACCATGCCAAATTTGACCTTAAATGTGACCTTATATAAGTGATATATGTTGATTTTGATATTTTATGGCGGCCATCTTGGAAATAGCAGCAATATTGAAATTTCAAGGTGGGTCCATAGCTAATATTGCTTGAAACACCCAAAACTACTACCATGCGAAATTTGGTGCTTTTATCATCAAACCCACAATTTTTTCACCAATCTGCCGGACTACTTTGAATGCGGGAGGTCATGCGTTCCGTTTCTAGCTGGGACAAATCAACGACTTTTAATTTGGTTGTTGCTCTCTTTCCACTTAAGATGCAGCTTGTCAGGATATGAGCAAAGTCTCATCGTTTCGGAGCTAGAAGTGTAAAGTAATAGAAACAAGACCAAGCTTTTCAGCTTAGTACAAAGCAGCTTTTGTAAAAGAGAATAGGTTATAGACTTTCCAGATGTTTTTTTTCACCAATATTTGAGAGTAATTTCATTGCATTCATGACAACTACTCTGTTCCATCTTCAAACAATCTTAGTGTTCAATTTTATTCAAACAAAAGAGAAAAAAGAATAGTCAATGATAGTCTTAAGTTTTATCCTCATTGAAAGGTGTAGTTGAAATTCAATAATTTGAATTTGTTCTGTGTGCCTTTTTCGTCAATACAAGTCAAAAGTACCATCATTCGTCAATACAAGTCAAAAGTATCATTAGTCGTCAATACAGGTCAAAAGTATCATAAAATACTTAATGTCAAATTTCTTCTATGAAGTCTATGTTTAATATCTAGCAAAGATTTCCTGTGTACCCATATTACAAAATTTATTGTATTGGGATTTATCAATGCAATACCTATGGCATGCCGTCAGTGCGTTTTAATGAAACTGTTTTTTTTTTTAATTTTCTATTAAATATCATATGGCTACCGTATTTCCGCTCTTCAATTGTTTAATAAATCGATTAATAGAACGATTATTGACAATTGTTTTCCAAATGTAGAAAACCCTTTATGAAATATAAGATGACTTATCAATGTTCACTTGTTCCTACAGTGTATAATATGACACTGTGTGATCCAGAAGAGAATCATTTAAAAGTACAACATAACCCATGACACGACAGTTAATCAATCAAGGAACGTCTCTTATGTATTTGAATAATTCCTATGATAATACATAAATGATAATTATTACCAGTTGCCCACGCCAGGTGACATTTAAAAGTAATTCTACTAAAGTATTTGAAGAAGTTTAAACTCGTGAATTTTCATTTCTCTATTACGGTTCTTTTCTGACATTATACGCGGTAGAAAACATCAAATGAATCGCATAGATGAACATGCAAAGTCTATTTTGCTTGATTGTCAACATGGGTTTTTAAATATCAAAACTTAGTGCTTTTCTTTTAGTTTTTATTGTAAAAATCCATATTTTCCTATCAAAAAAGTTTTTTTGTTTCTCCATTAAACAAGAATTCATTTATTTCTAAAAATGCACCTAATCGAAAGTTAATGTTTATCTAACGATATTTCGTTAAATTTCGAATATGTCTCGACACTTTTAATAACACTGTTTATCTGTTCAATATAAGAATAAGGAGATGTGGTATGATTGCCAATGAGACACTTATCCACCAAATTTCAAATGAAGTGGATGTAAGCAATGTAGGCTACCGTACGGCCTACAATCGTGTAAAAGGAGAACGATAGTTATGTTTTGTCAAAATTGACTGACGTATACAAAAAAAAATAATTTGAACATGTACTTACAGAAATTATTGACAACATGAGGAGAATGTATATCAATGGTACCACATCTGGATACAAAGTAACGTATAGCAGGATTTCAAGAACACCTAGAAATTCAATATCTCGAACATTTTCTGAGATTATTTATCGCCGTGGAAATAGATATCGACAACCAAACAGTGAACCAGAAACATCAACTACCAGTCATGGTAGAAGATCAGCGGTACGAACAGCAGGTAATCGCTTAGTAAAGCCTTAGTTTTTTGGTTCAGTTGTGTCGCTGAATGTTTTGTTTTATTTGGTGTGATTTTTGTTTTTTTACAATAATAATTGATTGTTTTTTTTATTATATTGTTTTACATGGGTTTGTCTGGCCTTTGCATAAGACAAAGTTCCCTTATAGTTTCTTACACTTTTTCATTGATTTCTAAAATTTCTAATTCACATGTACGTATGCACAGAAAATGTTAGTTAATAAAATTCGCCATTTTTTAGAAATGATCTAAGTGTTTAAAACGGTAATTCGTTATCACTGTGTAGCATCACCACCGGATATAGTTACCCCCGAAGCAAAGAAACAATGACAGCAAAAAGTACCTAAAAGTATTCTTATCCCCGTACAGTAAACAACAATTCGCCGTACAGTTTATCCGCTTTATTTACATGAATTTTGTGTACAAAATAGTTTATTTCGATATTAGCATTGACAGTTCTAATTTCCACAGAGGTTATTTGAATCTTGGCCCTGCACCTTCAGTCATGGTTCGTTGACTTTGAATGGTTACATTTTAAAAGTATTACCATTTTAATTTCAACATTTGCTTTATACAATCAAAATTACAAAAAGAAGAGACATATCTCTGTGTCAACAGTTTATTTGTAAAACTTTGCACCGAATAATAAAATTATTTCAATTCAAATCAAAATTAATTATTATGCATCTAAAAGACAATATACAGCCTATCTCTAAATAAAACTACTGTGTTTTGTTAGAATGTTAATCTCGTTTCGTTTATTTTTGAAAAACATTCGCTGAACTCGTTCAAAATTGCAGGTTATCAATACACGCACTCTGTGATTTTAATAAAAACATTATGAAAAGTGTTAATTAAATTCAGGGCAAATTGGTCCTATTCATGAAAACTGAGATAATTTGAAACACATACATTACCAAAGCACACTTGGTGTGGCTGTAGTCTTGGGAATAGTACAAAAGCAAGTAACAAGACCAAATCCATGCATGTGTTTACTATTTTTTGTTAACAACTGGGAATGTTCAGGTTATGTTTTATTTCGATTTCTTCAAATTCGATATTACAGTAATCACGTTGGATTAACATTTAATAATATTTGCAATTTTGTTTCCAATACTTGATATCTTTAAGCAACTTTGGATGATAAGAAAAAGTCATAACTAACAATTGACAACTTGCAGTAAGACTAAATAACCTTCGTATGATTTGGTGGTAGAATTTTGTAAAACGTGTTTGATCTTGCTTTTTAGGCAGTGGTATTTTAGGCACATGTATGATATATACGCTATTATATACATGTACCGTAACAGATCGGGTAAATTATACATGTATTTTAGTTTGTATACAATGATACCAAATTGGTTGATTCATCTCCCCTTTTTTATTTGTTTGCAGTGCATTCTATACCAAATATATTTTCAGTATCCCGAAAGATTGCAAATAACTTTAAAATTTATTTTCACTGTTCTGAATTCGATACCAAATATATTGTCAGTAACCCGAAAGATTGCAAATTAAATTAAAATTTATTTTGACTATTCTGAATTCGATTTAATGCATTCGCACTTGTTTATTTTTTCCATCAAAGTCTGATCTTTAACCTAAGTTGTCATGAAGTGATATGTAAATGTCCTAAAAAAAACTTTTAAATTGAACACAACCGGTTTGCTTATGTGTTAATCGGCTGAATGCTACGCGATTAAGTAATCCTTACGTGAATCTTTAGAAAACTTGTCATTTAATGTTACAAAAATGTACCTCCTACGTAGATGTTTATCATGTATTTCGTAAAAAATTTGCACTTTTACCTGGCAACAGATTATATCTTAACACTTTTTTCACTTTTAGATACGCAATTTGCATTTTTTCAACCCTGCTGAGACAAATTTTAATCAAAATGCAAACTTTAAATCGTATTTTTCTTGATAAACACAGTTATTTAGTGTTGTATTTAAAGGTGATATGAATATTTATAACTCCTTCAATAGACATATTAAAGTGTTTTGATGTCAATGTTTTTCTTTAAATTCTGTGCAAAAAAAAAAAAAAAGAATCAGTTATGAATGGGAAAGTGTAAAATTGTTAATATTCACACTCTATATGTAAGAAAATTGTAATCGATATCCAATGACAAGCGAAGTAAATTTCATTCATTGAAGAGTTGTGGATTCCATTCATCAATCATTCAATATAGATGTACAAGTTAACTTATCCGACATTCGTACAGCACAGATTATAGCCTTTTCATTTGCTATGATTAAAACGGAAGGTACCACTAATAGGTCAGGAACTCTTACCCTTCCTGAGCACCTGAGTTCACCCCTGTTGTTTGTTTGTTTTTTTTTTTGTTTTTTTTTGTTTTTTTTTTTGGGGGGGTGGGGGGGTGGTTCGTGTTGCTTAATCCTCAGTTTTCTGTATAGAGTTATCTTTTGTAGGCTTGTTCGTATTTTCCTGGGCTTTCTTTTTGGCCATTGTGTTGTATGTTTGTCCCCTGGATATCGTCTCCTGTTGATATGAAAATTACTGTTCATTTCATATTTTCTTTTGAGTTTATTCTGCTGTGCCCGAGTTTCCCTAAATTAGATACAGAAAATCAAAAAGTGAACATTTACCGTAATGTTAATTTGCAGGAGAAAACAAAGTACTTTGCCGGAAAACATATGATATCCTTGTTCTCCTTACGATACTTTAGAACATTTCAAAGACGCTCGCTATTCTACCCGATGTTATTAAAGCTCGTATAAAGAAATACTTGTATATATCTGACAATGTACGTAGTTTGTATATTTACCGAAAATACGTTGGTCAACGCGGTTTTGCAATTTGTAATATAAACAAACAACATACTGACACATTATCATCATTATTTTGTTTTGGCAACCTTCTATTGGTGTGTTCATTTAAATTTAGTCTGACCGATGTACTATAAATTTTGTTACTGACAAGAACAATATGCATTCGACACTGGCCATGCAGACGTCCCAGCGGTACATTTGGTTACAAAATGTATGTAGCTCGATCCTGAATTATCCTTTGAATGTGTTGACTATACAAAATAATTATTTGAAATAAAACTATATTTTTATAACGAAAGTGACAGGTTATTGTTGTATGTTATAAGCTTCGTGTAAATGGTAAAAATCCCTTGTTTGTTTCGTGTTACAAATTAAAACGTATTTGTTAAAGTTTTTTTTCTTTATTTGGGTGGTACATGTAATTCCTATGAATTTCATATCAATTGATTGTGCATGTTTTATAATGAATCCTACATGTTCTAATTGATATTGATTGTTGTTTACTCGGAAGATACTTTTGATATTATTAAACTTACGGTACTGTGGTATATATGTTTTAAGCCAGGTTAAAGCCACCATTGTCTGTGGAAAACGCATTTTCCAAGTCCGGAAAGTGACAGTTGTTTCCCACTCGTTCCTTTGATTGATCGTATAGTTAAGCGTTTGGTTTTGTCAGGTTTTATGGACTTCTACGTTTTTGAATTTACTTAGTTGGAGTTCAGTATTTTTATGCTCCACCTAGGGGCATTATGTTTTTCGATCTGTGCGTCCGTCCGTTCGTTCGTCCGTCCGTCCGTTCGTCCGTCTGTCCCACTTCAGGTTAAAGTTTTTGGTCAAGGTACACAATTGTAGTTTTTGATGAAGTTGAAGTCCAATCAACTTGAAACTTAGTACACATGTTCCCTATGATATGATGTTTTGACCCCAATTTCACGTTCCACTGAACATAGAAAATGATAGGGCGGGTGGGGCATCCGTGTACTATGGACACATTCTTGTTTTTTTTTATAAAGTTGATGATTGGTTAAAGTAGAACTTTGATTTTTTTTTTATCACTTTTCTTAAACTTATTGATTTCCTCATAATCACATAGAACCTTTTTGGTTGTCGTTTTTATATAAATAAAAGTAGATGTGTTGTAAATGGCGGTTAAGCAGCAACCCAGCAGCAAAATAACACCAAAATGTTTTTTACAATTTCGTTGAATAATAATCATTTCAGTTCAACATCCCCCAGTCAGCCAAGACCTTCAGGTGGAGGACATAGATTTTAACGTCTACAACAACAGCAAAGATCACGTGACTGATGAATATCATATAAGCGAGACTGGAAGAGATTTGGTTGTGAGACGTGGACAACCATTTGACATAACCATAGCATTTAACAAAGACTATGATCCGAAGAAAGATGATCTCAAATTAGTTTTCCTAGCAGGTAAAGATGTCGTGACTATATATGTGCTACATAATGTAGTTTTACCAATTTAGCTTCTCAATAGTCCTTATGTCTCTAATTAAGTTACGAATGCCAAATATGATCAAATATTGAGCAAATACTGATTTTCCATCAATAGAACCTGAATTCAAAGGTTCTGATGTCGTGTTGTGCAAACTGTATGTTAACATTTGATGATGATTGTGATTACTTTTCAGTTTTGATTATGAAAATTCTGATTAACTACTTGCCACGTACATACTGTTTAAGATCAAACAAACGTCAAGGATAATGAGAAAGAACACAGTTATCTCCCTTATATCAACTACAACCATGGAGAGCTTGTTCTACGGGATGTAAAAACACATAGTCAAGTACTTTCAGATAGTGTCATTTAATCAATGGAAGGATATTGGCACTATGCAGGTTAAAGACTCCTCAAAACAAGTCTATAAATTTTCAAAACATCTTAAAATCCTGTCGAAAGTTCTCGTCTTCTATTATGGTTGAACCCTTCTGTGGAACTTTTATCAAACTATTAACTGATTACCAGTTTGTCAATAAGACAGGTCCAACAGAGAAATCAGGACTAAGAATGTAATCAACTATAGGACACTGTACGGCCTTCAATCATGAGCAAAACCCTTACCGTATAGTAAAGGTCCCGGTATTTGTTAGCTGAAATATTGACCACTAAACGTTTGGCTAACAAAAACTGAATTCAAACGATATATCATTGTATGGTATACTTTTCATCTAGGTATGTATTACAGAAATGTTGTTGTCTCTTTGACACATTCCCCATTTCCATTCTCAATTTTATGTTAAACATTGTTAGGTTTGCTTCTCCTCGAGGTAGCTATATGTATATAGTAATACAGAAATTTATTTGTGAATTAGGCATTTATCAAAACATTTTACAAAAATACAATAAAGGTTAAAAAAATCTTTAACAAGGTTTAAAACGTTTAAACAAACATGTCTTATACAAAAGTTTACAGGTACATGTGGGATGAATGATATTAAATTTTTAAGATAAGGGATAAGCCATTAAAAAGCACGTCTAATTTACTTGATATCTGTCTTGGCAGGTAAAATACTTGACACCTTCGACCTAGACAAAAAGTAAATATTTGCAAATATTGAGTTACAAACTACATCAAAATAAACTCGGTAATCCATTATAACCTTAATTTTGAGGTTTTCATTTAATGGAATTCATCTTGAATAATTTAAAAAAGGAGCATGAAAGTAAACGTACTTACTTAAAACTAGTTAAAAATGTCCATGTGCCTTTCTTAAGTCAGGAACCTCCAGTGGTTGGCTTTAATTGTTCTTAATTATAAAATAATGTTTAGGGGTGAAAGTATAGCAGATGTTTATAGCCATGAGGGTATTAAGAGCTTCCCTTTGCCTGATACAGTGTGAGATGCTGAAGTATGTTGAAAGCCGTTTCATTGACGTATACACATATATCCTTTTAAATAGAATAAACTAAAAGTAATTAGAATAATGTTTTGATAGGTAGCAAACTTGATGGCTGTTATAAAACACCGACCATTTATAATTCTATTAGGAGAAGGAAGGAATAGTTTCTTAAATATAAATTGTTTGATTCTGAATTGCTCGAAAAAACTGCTTCAGAAGGGATATTTGTTTCTATTGAAAATTAGTATACGAATTAAAAAAAAAAAATAACATTCGTGTTCCTGTATGTTATTGTATAGATTTCTTTATTTTTGTTTTATGTTGAAACATTGCTCTTTCCGATACCCCTGTTTCCCTCCACACACGTACATACCCCCAATACGACTGATCAATGACTACAGGTGAGAAAGTCTGTACACGAGAATAATGTGTTTTACAAAGTTTGCTGAGTCAACATCAGGTACAATACTCGGCATTTTTTTTTGTTGGAACAAAATTTATAGCAGTATAGCAATGAACAATACACATTTTGCAAGTTTGTCAAGCAACAACATATAGTCTGTAAGATATTTCAAACTTCACGAGAACTGGAGAGTCTCTACTCAAGAATCTAACAGACAATGTATACAAGAATAGGATTAAAATCGTTTTTATAATCGTAAGGATATCTCACGTTAGATTGATTTGATCTTTATTCATTTTTCATGCTTATTTTTTTTTTACCTGAAAAAGCTGTTGATTTGTTTCCATCTTTTTACAATATACAGTTAGTTTATTCAACTATAATACTTTATTTCTCTCTCTACTCTTTTGAAATCTCTAAAAACACACCCTATTACTGACTATCGCTACTGCAGATACAATAATATCAGTGTTCCCGATCGCCATTCAAAACAATTATAAGAGTAAAAAATGGGATCGGTGAACGTTTTTAAGAGGCAACAACACACAAAGAGCAGGAAACAGCCCAAGGAGCCATCAATGCGTCTTCAATGCCAGGGGCGGATCCAGGATTTTGGAAAGGGGGCGTTGTATTTAAAGTATAAAAGAAAATTTTTTTGGACCTTTTTTGGCTAAAAAACGTAGAATAAGTGTAAAATGCACTTTTTTAACGGTTCCTGACGTGGGGCATGGTTATTCTATAGTTAAAGTTTGGACTTTTTTGATGCCGTATTCTCCCCATTAATTGTCTATTATAAAATGATTGGATGGATTCAAAGCTATGTACTAATATATTTTATGTGGGATTTGTCAGTAAAAAATGGACATTAAAAAATTTAAATTCTTGTTTGTTGTATGGTTAGTTAGCATAACCTCACAGATTTCTTGTGGTAAACAAGATATACGGCTATTCAATGAAATTTACAATACGATCGACACCAAGAAAGACAAACTAGCAAATTTTATCCAAATGTTTGGTTGAAATGTTTCACCCAACTGACAAGGGAAGTGAGGGGTTCCAAATCAACCAAAGGCTTCGAATGAGTCTGAAATGACAATGAAGTTGTGACAAAATCGACAAATGGAGACATAAAGGCCACACCCAGCAGGCAGGTTGCAGTCGGGCCTTGAAAAAAGTATTCAGTATATTAGTTTGGCAAAACAGACATTCCGGTCAGATATGGGATTTACATGAAAACCACCCCCAAAAAAAATTACGCCCGTTTTTTATTCATCATGTTCATTTAATGCTAAATAATTCTGTTTAAATTTTTTTCTAATAGCAAAAAAGTGGACAAGATTATTGTTTTCAATAAAGATACGGCCAGAATTTTTGTTTTAAGGCAAAAATCAGGGTCAGAATTTTTTCTCTAAAATATCTCAGACTGTCCCCTCAAATCAATCGGTCTGTACCTTAGACTTTAAATCTATCTAGAGCTTACTGACTGGGGATCATTATTCAGCAATGCTATTAACGGGCTGGGGCGTGTGGGGTTAAACATGTTTTCATAGGTAAATAATACTGCTGTGGAACTTTTTTTTTCATGAGAGTGTAATAGAGTATTACTTTCTGTTGGGTGGAATTGTGAAATAGCAGTCAATACGTTCTTGCTCAATCCTTTGTCGCTTTGAAGGCGTCATGCTTGTCATTCTCAGCCTAAGCAATATGTTACTGTAATTTGAATTTCAAAGTAACTGAGTGACGTTTTTTCGAAGTACTGGTCAACTCCACCAGTAAATACGAGCAAAAATATCTTTATAAGTAAAGAATTGCCACATAAAAATTAAATACACGGGAAAATGGCAAAGTTCACGAAGTCTAGTCTGATTAATCATTTTACAAAAAAAAAAAAAAAAAAAAAGTGCAAGCAAAGGGGGGCGTACACCCTCTAAAATATTTGATATCGTATACAACAGATTTGCGTCTGCTATTGCAATACAAATGGATTTTGCCGTCATGTACAACAGATTCTGATCGGTTTCTACCTATTACATCTGTCGTACTGATAGCCGGTAATAAGGTGTGTGATTTATTGTCGGATAATTTTATGCACTTGTTGTTTTTTTTTTAATTTTATTTAACAATGACTAAAAAACCAAATTACAGGAGATAATCCAACGCCACCTAAAGGTACTCGAGTTACACTCATCCTTTCTGACAAAGACGAGGAAAAAGAATGGGGTGCATGGATAATGAAAAATGAGGACAAAGAACTTACAGTTAGGATAAACACGCCTCCTACTTGTTACGTTGGAATCTGGCAACTGCAAGTAGAAACTATACAAAAGGCTGACAACAAGAAAGTTATATTCGAGTACACCCATGACCAAGATATTTATATCCTGTTTAATCCATGGTGCAAAGGTAAGTCAGCATTACTAAGGAATTGTTGATGTTCAAATTGCAACTTGTAATGAAAACAAATTTATACTGAGTGTCAGTAGTAAAATTATATACCCCAGCATACTAACACATCCGACCAAAAAACAAATAAATACAAATGTAAATATAACCCATTAAGTACTAGTATGTAAATGGAGCTTTATACATAACTTAAACAAACTGATTAATGCTCCAATCACCATTGTCAAATCCCTTCTAACAGTCTAAGGCATGACTATCATATTTAGAATTTTAAAAAAAACCGACCATTTGAAAAAAACATGCAAACATTAATCTGTTATGTATTTAGAACGTTTACTGTAATGGTGTACATGACTTTAAACATTGATTAATTTTAAAGATGATCAAGTATACCAACCAGATAGACAACTGTTGGACGAGTATATTTTGAACGACACAGGGAAAATATATACTGGAAATAGAAAGCAAATCAATGGCAAAAAATGGAATTTTGGCCAGGTAAAATTAACTTTGTTTCTTTCTTTATAAAATAATTAGACCTAGCATATATAAGGATATTAAGGAAAGCTTTCAAGCAATAAAACGAAGCATTTATTATAAATCCTAAGTTAGAAAAAAAACTATATATTATAAGGCAAAACATATTAGTTTCGTTCATTTGACTGTGATTGATATTAAAATTACATTATACGGTTATATTAACCATTGACTAAAGAGAGGTTCATGTAACGGAATAGTTAATGAGACTACAATTTAACAACCCACAACTCAATAAACACGAAATAATGGACTTCTGCAGAATACAGAATACCATCACTTTGTCATCAATGAAAGATTTCCAATTCCACTAGCCAAGACAAGTATATACATTTGTTTACTGGCTTCAAAAGTTACAAACCCTATTGTGATTAGAAAAGAGAAATATGGTAACCTAGATTTCTCACGTCTGATAGTAGGACACATGCCGCGGGAGATTCCGTTCTGATTTCTTGGATGTATAAATACGCAGCCACGTCGTGTTGGAAATGGATGTTAAATCCCATTTTCTATGTTGTTTAAAATACACTCGCCAAAACTCGTTTAGGGGCCGGATGGTGATCTGTTTCAAAGCAAAATTTATTTCTCTATCAAACATGCCGTCTGTTTTTAAATTACAGTCTATATTTCAAGCCCTTCAACCCCGTTGTTGACCCATCTATTTACTGTAAACGGTAAACCTAATTTCGAAATGTGCATGGAATATTTACAGATATGTACCACTGAATGGTAAGCAGACAATAATCAATCAATCAACGTTACACTCTTTTGAAAGAGATATCTCTGTTTGTATCAGCTGCACTTTTACAGTCTTGGTTGGAATTTCGTGATGTTTGTAACAGGCCAAAGTTCGTTTGTTTTGTTTTCGATCACTTGCGAGTAGTTTGTTTGGTCGGAGGTAAAAAAAAAACAAAAAAAAAAACACGCACATAAAATATTTCAGAAATTTTTTTTAAAAATCAAGAAATTAGGACTTTCTTGTGACATGTGAGATTGATTCATTTATATCCTAAAATACTAATTTAAATTAGTTAAAAACTAAAATATTATGTACAATGCATGTGTTACAGTAGTTTGCTGGAGACATTTATTGAACATGAATGATTTTGATTTTCAAAATGGCATCATTAGATTGTAAGGGTTTTTATTTATATTGTGTGTTTTTCATGTTTGGCTGATAATCTGACGATGCTTTACAGATCAAAAGATAAGCATAACCTTATTTTGTATACTTAGAGCTTTCAAGGTACTTATTCTTTATGATGCATTACATATGAAATTGTAATACATTTAGATAGGCACTTGTTTTGATAAACATTTCAGAAATAATGCTGAGCTTAATGATGTTTAAAGATACATTAATTTTTGAACTATAATATGCTATGAAAAAATGCGAAATAGGAATTAACATGAATGGACGACCTTAACAGTTTTTCATTTCTACAATACCATTCATATAAATTGCACTTACATTTGCAGTTTGAGGAAAACATCCTTGACTGTGCCATGATGCTACTAGATCGTAACAATTTAGCATGGACCGTAAGAGGAGATCCAGTAAAGGTTGCCAGAAAATTGTCAGCAATTGTAAGTTATGTTTGATATAATTCTTTACAGTTATAATTTTAAGTATTTGAAAAAAAATAAAACTGTGAATCTTTATCTACTACTTTTATTAAGAAAATGTAATCAAACACTACGTGTCAATACAGACGCCCAAACGAAATAACTTAATAAAGCTACACATGTAACGTAGAGTTCGGACTATAACGCATTTGTACATAGATTACCATATAAATATATATACATATCTGACTGTTAATGACGTCTTTACACTAAATCCATTGGATGTTGGATGTGTACTGATTGATGTTTTAGTTTTAGATGCATGATTTTTTATATTTAATTCAGTTGTTATTGGCTTTGAACTAGTTGTCAGTAACTGCGAGTACTCTCAGATCTGTACTTTGTGTATTTGTTGTTGTTAGGGATGTATAAATACCCTTCCTCGTCCGGTCTGTGTTTTTGTTAAATGTTTTTCTGCTTTGTATCGATTTGATGAGTTAAGCCTTTTCAACTGATATTTATAGTCTGTTCTTATGTTGTACTGTTACACTACTGTCCAAGGATAGGGGAGGGTTGGAGCCTTCAAACTAGTTTAACCCCGCCACATTCTGTATGTGCCTGTCCCAAGTCAGGAGCCTGTGATTCAGTAGTTGTCGTTTGTTGCTGTATATCATATTTGTTTTTCGTTCATTATTTCGTACTTAAATCAGACCGGTAGTTTCTCGTTTGAATTGTTTTACATTTGTCATTTCGGGGCCTTTTAAAGCTGACTATGCGGTCTGGTTTTACTCATTGTTGAAAGCCGTACGGTGACCTATAGTTGTTAATTTCTGTGTCATTTGCTCTCTTGTGGAGAGTTGTCTCATTGGCAAGCATACCACATCTTCTTATTTTTATATGGATATACATATTAGTTTAAATTGGGTTGTCTACCGTCTACCAGGAAATATAATTCAAATGTATAATACATGTAGGTTCAATCTCCCATTTCAAATGCATTATAATACGTCTAATGGGTCTGATATAGTTTATGGTATACCGCTTCTTCTGACGTTACTGACATTACTACATAATAACATAATCTAATTGAAAACATTATATATAGGATAGTAACGTTTTCTTCTTATCATTGAATATTATGAAGATAAGAAGATGTAGTATGATCGCCAATGATAAAAATTTCCACCTGAGACGGAAGGACAAGGATGTTACAACTACAGGTCAACATACAGCCTTAACCATTGGCAAAACCCGAGCCATAAAGTTAGCTACAGCAGGACCTATCAAGACAAAATATAAACAATTCTAAAGCAAACCCAACAGCCAGCTGATTAATGCTAAAAACAGTAAAAGAAAAACAATTTTACAGAAAGAAGCACGGTGACCGTTTTTCCATGTGTAAGAAGAACATGGAGATGACATAAAAGAAAGATTTAATAAACTTTGTAAATGTAAATTTGGCTGGACAAATTTAATCGTTTTTGGTTTAAAATTTTTAAAATTATAAATCTACGTCGATGAAACAGTATATAAATAACACATAGCTGAGAGGGTGATAGAGCAGATTGTTACCCCGAGAAAACATTGTCAACTGAGGCGAAGCCAAGGTTGACAATGTCTTTTCGAGGGGTAACAATCTGCTCTATCACCCTCTCAAATATGTGTTATTTAATTTATTATACTGAATGTTCTGTTATTACTGTCGATTAAATTTCAAATTCAAAGTAATAAACTATGACGTCTTGTACATAACAACCATCCGTATTTAATAACGCGCACACTTGATCAAGCGTCTCCATGAAGGGTAATAGAGTAAATTAACACCCTCGTATTAGCCAATCAAAAAACGTGAAGTATAATAATAGTTATTATTCAGAAATGACATTTAAAATGGTTACTGAAGTTACAGTTTTACAGATTAAAGACCAGTGCCTATAAACTTTTTCCGTCTTCTTGATTGCCCCAATGTGAAAGATTGTGAATAACAGAGACCATCTAAGGTCTGATATCAACACACATTTGTTTAAGGGACCAAAAAGTATACTAGAATATGAAAATATAGACATCCTTCTATGTTGCTTACCCAGGACGGACATATGTCAAAGCGTGTTGGGTTTAAAATATGTTTTAGTACTAAACGTTCCCGTCGTTTTCCTTTGTAATTTGATAAATTTTTAGCCTATTTCAATCCTTTACTCACGAATATTCGTATGGTCTCAAGTAATTAATTTTTGCATTTAATATATATTATAACATGAATTTTCAGACCAACTCGCAGGATGATAAAGGAGTTTTAGTCGGTAATTGGTCTGGAAGTTATCATGGAGGAAAATCTCCTTTAGACTGGGCTGGAAGTGTGGCTATCTTAAACGAATATTACAAGACAAAACAACCTGTACGCTTTGGTCAATGTTGGGTATTTTCAGGAGTAATAACAACGCGTAAGTGTATCTTAAAAAACAAATCTATGTGTCTCCTCCTGACGGTGGGTATTGAATAACTTTATGTACAAAATAATTTCTCTCTTTGCAGTACTTTGTACGTTGAAATAGAACTTTTTATATTTTTCTATTGAATTAGAGAAAAAAAATGGTACCAGAATTACTTAACATCAAAAAGGAAGTAACTTAATGGTTTATACCACCAATACTTGAAAGTAAGATTCCAAAATAATCTAAAGGATATAATATCATTTACAACTTTTCTTTACAAGATATCTCATATAAAACTTCTATACATTCATCCATATAAAAATAATTTGTTGCAAGCTATATCTGACACATTTCGGATACCGATAAATTTAAATTATCCCCGGCTTAGTATATTTCTCGGATTTCGATTGGCTAATGCACGTCGTTAAAAAAACCATAGACCCTGGTGTGCTCACCCATATACCACGGTGTTACTACCTATTACCCCGGGTAACTTCCCGCACGTTTTCCTGAGTTCCGTGGTTGTTCCCAGTGATATGTAATCCAATTACAATGTTATCCTTTTATGCCGATGATTGGCATTCATTTAAGTAAATGCATCACTTGGCTACCACGTCGACTAGAAACGGGATATGCAAATGACCCACGTTGTTGTTACGCCGTCTTTAATGTAACGCTCGCTCGCAACATTGAACGCCAAATTTGATTTATCCTAGTTTTTATGTCTCTTGATTAAAACATCTGATAATTGACAACCTATAGGGTTCTAACTTTCTAACCCTACATCCCGTAAAAATTTGTCAAATTTCCAAATTTCAATAAAACATTTTTTAGCATAATAAAAAAAAACGCTGTTCTCATGTTACACTTTATGTCCGAATTTCCCTAAAAGTCGACCGATTCGGACTAAGACGGGAATACATTCATTATCTAAGTTCATGTCCGTACATATTGGTATTATAACACCCTTCAGTACCCTGTACACCTGTGTTATTTTAGGGTGTAAAAATACCGATATCTACGAAACTTATAATCGTCCTTTTTGTAATTACTTGATCAAAAGATTTTGAAAAGAAAATTGACATATTAAAATTTCAAAACAAGCATTGTAACATGTAGTTTGTTTATTATGAAGTTTGTAGAGCTCTTGGAATTCCTGCCAGAAGTGTAACAAACTTTGCATCTGCTCACGATTGTGATGGCTCAATTTCAATTGATAGTTTTTGGTCAGAATCAGGAGAACCGATAGAAGAGTTGAACAGCGATTCAGTATGGTAAGAAAACATCATTGATATCTAACTAGGAATACACACGTTTCTTGCCCTGGACATGTATGAAATATTTGCCACTGGACGTTAAGAAATCACAATCAATCATAGCATATATACATTTTGTGTATTTTTTCGATGAAAATAACAATTAGCCAAATAAATGTGACCTCTCCATTATGATATGTTATTTAAGCAGCGTGTGTAAGGTTAATATTGTATTCAGTTACTGAGACGATATTAAGGAAGATTCCGGGTGCGGATTCTTTTCAAAAGTGATATATTTGCCAGCGGTTGTACTTGAAAAAACTAAAATCAGCTTAACATTGAGCACTCCAACTGTATAAAGTAAATTAAGACATCTTGTACGTAGAAGGTAGAACTTGTATGTAGAATGAAAACTTGGGAATATGTCTTATATCTTATTAGTTAAATTGGACACAATACATATCGCGTAGGGATTTTTAAGTTAAAATGGACACAATACATATCGCGTAGGGATTTTTAAGTTAAAATGGACACAATACATATCGCGTAGGGATTTTTAAGTTAAAATGGACACAATACATATCGCGTATGGATTTTTAAGTTAAAATGGACACAATATGTAACAGTAAATTTGTTCCGGTAGTAAAATTTGTCCGCCAGATTTTTTTTCCTAGTTAATCAAGTCCATGACCATTATTTTACTAGGAATGTATGTCCCAGGACAAAATTTCCTAGGAAAATAAGTCCATAGCTAGTAAATTATGTCTGGCACTTATTTTCCTAGGAAAAATTGACCTAAGACTTGTTTTTCTAGTAATTTTTATTATATTATAAAAATTAATGAAAATAAAAAAAAAAAAAAAATTTCTTAGTTAAGATGGGAAAGTTTTATTTTGTTCCCTACATGGACGTTTTTACCTAGGAATATTAATGACATGGACATGATTTCCTAGGAAAATTAGTCTGGGGACATGAATTTTATTAAGATATTAATGCACAACTCTTTAACAATATTAAAACATAAAAATTGAATTTACATTGTTTACATATAAATAATTTGTTTCATTAGAATTTTCCTTTTAAATAAAAGACATAAACGTTTTTAACTCGGCATATTCATGACTTGGACAAGATTTCCTAGGAAAATTAGTCTGGGGACATAAATTCTATTAAAAAAATTGATACACAAATCTTAAACAATATTAAAACATAACATTTATATTTACCTTTTAAAATAAAGGGCATGGACGTTTTTCCTAGGAATATTTATGACATGGGCATGATTTTCTAGGAAAATTAGTCTCGGGACATACATTTTATCAAAACTATAAATACACAACTCTTAAACAATTAAACATAACATTTAAATTTCCATTGTTTAAATGTAAATGATTTGATTCATTAATAATTTTTCCCATAAAAAAAAAAAGGACATGGACGTTTTTACCTAGGAATATTAATGACATGGACTTGAATTCCTAAGAAAATTTGTCTGGGGACATAAATTACTAACATCGGACTAAAATTACTAGTAAATTCTGTAACCATGGACTTTTTATACTAGTAATATATGTCCGCCCGTACATATCGCGTACGGATTTTTAAGTTATAATGGACACAATACATATCGCGTAGGGATTTTTAAGTAAAACTGTAATTTACAAATGTAGAATTCTATATCTTCTCTTTCCAAATGCTAAGGTCAGGAAAACTTTATTGGAACACTTAATCTTGCCTTTGTAGTTTGCATTCATCAAATAACTTCCGTGGAATAAATTGAAAAATCGCCTTCAATCTAAAAATAATCATGTCTGCTTTCCAATAATTTTGAAAATTCCTAAATACAATTTACATGTCTTAAAAAACATTTCTTTATTCATTATTTGTCTAAAAAATTTACAGGAATTTCCATGTCTGGAATGATGTGTGGATGGCCAGACCAGATCTACCACCTGGATACGGTGGATGGCAGGCAATAGATGCCACACCACAAGAAGCCAGTGACGGTAATGTTTGTTTTTTTTCTTTTTGGTTAAGAGACATGTTTATCTCAAATATTCATGTAATTATGAAAAGTATTTTGATTATCACATATGATTTGTAAGTTTATTATATTCAAATATACATGACATGCAAACTGACAAATTTTTGTTTTGTAATGGAAAAGGATAATTTCTAAGAGCATTGATTTTTATCAATGGTTGCTTCGAAACTGCAATACAAAAAAAAAAACTGAATTCCCTCGTCTTCACAAAGTCATTCTATTTATTTAGCCCCTCCACCCCACGGGTGACTGGGGGAATTGAAAATATGGTCTTCTTCCGAGAGGTAAAAACCCTTGCGTTAGTTTTGCTGTGCGGAATGTACAAGTACACAGCCACGTCCAGTCAGAGTGGTCACGTTAAATCTGATGACTCGTGTAAAGAGAGTACCACGATCTCTTTGCGTTTAGAACCCGTGTAACATGCCCTCATTTTCCAGTGGCAGTCAAAATTTCCTGACGGTCTCTATTACAGACCCTACCTATTGTATTTATTGTTTATTTCTTCTCGTCCTGAACATGCATGAAATATTTGCCACTGGATATTAAACAACCAACAATTAATCAATAAATTTATAAAGTTGCTAGAATTAATCAATAATCGCACTATTGACATAGTGTAATAGGTTACGAAAAATAGTTTCGGCAACTTGTTCTATGGAAGCGTTAACCAAGGACAAAGTTTTTTAACGACCGATCACCTTTAAATATTTGTAGATAGATATGATAATTATTAGCTTATGAACTAGCAATTTGATAATTCAGCTCTTCATATAGCTCAAGCACAAAGTTTATATTCACAATATTCCTGTAGTGTTTGTTACTGCATGTTAACCCCCTCCCCCCACATCAAATTATTGCTATTTTCACAATTGTGCAATCATTGAAGGTGTATACTGCTGTGGTCCTGCTTCTTTACATGCTATCAAACGTGGAGAAGTAAACATGCCATATGACACACCATTTGTTTTCGCCGAAGTTAATGCCGATAGGGTCAATTGGGAATTGAATGAAGTTGATGAAACAAATAATGTTGGTCTGGAAAGACGTAGGTTAGTAAATATAATTAAACGAACAGCTACTTTAATTGAACCTTTAATGTGTGAGGACAGTATGTTAATTGTTTTAAAATTGCTTTTTCAAGTAGAATTTGTGAAGTAATATTTTGTTGAAATACTGTTTTTTTTTAACTATGGCCTATTCGATCATTTCCGATAGTTTTAATGAGTATTTTCGAACCTCCATGTACTAATATAATTGGAGATTGAAAGATGACCATTAATACGAATAGCTATGACTTATTTTCCCCTATTATTTTTTATTAATCTTAAAATAAAGCATTAATTTATTTCGAAACTACAAGAAAATTCAGTGCCAAAAATTAAGAACCCCGCAAAAAACGAAAATATTGGAAGCAAAGAAGAAGGATTTCGTTACCACAAATTACTTAAAACCTTTACTAAATTATTCCATAGATACAAAGATTTGGTTTGCAAGTTTGGCTGTACCTTTAAAAAACTAAATAGCACATACTAATTTTATTACAATCTGCCGATACCTATATTCAGGCATTGCACAAGGTCATGTTTTTCTTTGACTGTTAATGATGTCTTTACACTTAATCCATTGGATGTTCGATGTGTACTGATTGATATTTTAGTCTTTGTTACATGATTTTTGTTATTGGCTTTGAACTAGCTGTCAGTAGCTGCGAGTACTCTCAGATCTTTACTTAGTGTCTTTTTTGTTGTGGGATGTATAGATACGCTGCCACGTCCGGTCTGCTTTCATTAGATGTTTTCTGCTTTGAATCGATCTGATGAGTTAAGCCCTTTTCAATTGATTTGTTTAGGTTGTTTTTACGTTGTACTGTAACACCATTGTACAAGGTATGGGGAAGGGTTTGGCGTCAGCAAACCAGTTTAACCCCGCCACATTCCGTATATCTACCTGTACCAAGTCAAGAGCCTGTGGTTATGTGGTTGTCGTTGGTTCATGTCTATCATATTTGTTTTTTTTTAAATTGTTTTGTTATCAATTAGGCCGTTAGTTTTTTTCAGTTGAATTGTTTCATATTTTTCATATGCCGTACGATTGCCTATAATTGCTTACATCCACTTTATTTGATTTTGGTGGATAGTTGTCTCATTGGCAATCATACCACATCTCCTTATTATACGTCCGTCAAAATTTTGACGGGAAGTATTATGGTATACAAATGTCCGGCGTCGGTCTGTCTGTCGGTCTGTCTGTCCGTCTTTCCGGCGTCCACATGTTGCACCGTAACTTGAGAACGACTTATCTAAATTTCATGAAACTTAACATTGTTGTTTCTTATGATGGTCAAACGATCTGTATACTTTTTGGTGAAAATAAGATTAAAATTTTTTACGGGACTTTGTAACGAAAACAGGGGAAGTATTTTCACATGTCGCACTGTATCTCAAAAACGATTTATGATTATTGCTTAAAACTTTACACACTTCTTAGTTATATTAACCTAAAGATCTTTATACTTTTTGGTGATGATTCAAAATTTTATTTTAGAGTTATTGATTTTAAAAAAAATAAGGGGGGGGGGGTCACATGTCGCGCCGTATCTCAAAAACGGTTTATGATTATTGCTTAAAACTTTACACACTTCTTAATTATATTAATCTAAAGATCTGTATACTTTTTGGTGATAATTCAAAATTTTGTTTTAGAGTTATTGATTTTTTTTTTATAAAAAGGGGGGTTTTCACATGTCGCGCCGGATCTCAGAAACGATTTATGATTATTGCGTAAAACCTCACACACAAGACGACGGGCGTATCATGTGCTCGTGACGCAGCTGTTTATTTTTGTTTTATATCTTTTAATTTCTAAATTTTTTGATAGTTTACATTTTGGATTGAACTTAAGAGTGCATTGAACAAATTGTTGATATTTATTGACACATTGCATGGATTGTTTCTTTCAAGTGTTGGAATGCGAATCAGTACAAAACTACCCAAAGGAAGAACTGGCTGTGTTGAGGATTTCTGTTATGATATACAGAGGGAAGATGTAACACGAATGTATAAACACGAAGAAGGTAAATAAATATAAAGAAATAAAATGCTCATTTTGGTATGATGTTTTGTATGCGTAGTTATTTGGACAATTGAGTCTCATTTATATGCTTAAACTGTTCACCGCACACACAGTTTATCTTTTTCACATATAAAAATAAGGAGATGTGGTATGATTGACAAGACACAAATGTCCATCAAAAGACGCAGTGGAAATGATTAAAACTACTACAGGCCATATTACGGCCTTCAACAATGAATAAAACCCATATCGTATAATAAAGCTATAAAAAGCCCTGGATAAGTAAACGTGAAGTATAAAACCATAACCACGGCCGCGTTTAAACTAATAACATTAAAAACATAAAATGAAACTATAAATTATGACAGACAGCAACCAGCGACAATTACTAGACTACTGAAAAAGCACAATTAGAATGTGGCTGGGTTATTCATCTGTGTGATTGATATATCCTCCAATTCCTTGTGACAATGGTGTTACATCACAACATTGAAACAATTGTCATTGTGAAAAGGATTGCCTCGTTAGATCGGTATTAAGTACACAAGCAATAAACAAATTAATTTTTTTTGTAAAACGACATATATGTTTCAATTGTCGTAAGTTTAACCACAATCCCAACGTGTCTTCCTCTTAGATAACCTACCGAATCAGACTTATCACCAGGTTTGTACTTGACCGTGCACACATATTTAGTTTGAAGCGCTTCCGTGTATCAATCAATGAGTTCAAACCCCAATAAAAAATACCAAAAACTGTCATTTCTATTACGACATTGTAATAGAAACTGTAATAAAGATTTTACTACTAGATATTTGAATGGTATATAGGCTGATTACTACAATGATCTCTTATTGATTATAGGATCTAACGAAGAAAGAGCAGCTGTCTTACAGGCAAACCAGAGCTCAACAAAGCAAGGACTGTATGATGAAGGCAAACCATCGGTATATTTTAAGAATTATTATTTTTGTTTAAAAAACTGTTGTCTACATCTTATATAAGTGCTGTGTTTTGTTCATTGGTTGATGATTGTTCATAAAGTTCCTATATAAAGTCTATAGAAATGTTATAATTGATATATATGCTATGTTCACTTCATGAATATTATCTTACACGTGATTGAAAAAATATTTATCCTTGTTCTAACCTTATCCTTTTAGTTAACTGGTATTATGCCAATACCATTAAAAATATCTTGAAGTCGATGTATAAACAGACACGCATTAGAGAGATGGAGATAAGAGTGCAAGAACTTTTAATGGAGCGAGACTAAGTTCGTCGACAGGGTAAACATCTCCGATGCTACACCTTATTATCCATAACCAGTTTTTTATGGCCCCAAAACAAAGTTGTCGGGGCCATATAGTTTTACCCTTATCCATCATTCCGTCATTCCGTCATGAACAGTTATACGGATTTTTTTCTAAACGCCTTCACATATTGAGGTGATTTTAAGTAGGTGAGTCTATTATGATGAGTTACAAATCGAGTTTACGTTTGGTTCCGATCCACTGATTTGTGCCGAAATTAAGGGCTTTGGACTTTGAAAATTTTGTGAAAATAACAGTTATAACGACTTTCATTCTCAAATTTCCACTCCTAATAATGGCTTTAAACTTTTTATGCGAGCGGGGCCATTCGTGTAGTTCCGATACATCTAGTTAATACAAGGAAAACCACGTTTTGACATACAATTGATGAACATTGTTGATGTCTTTGAGACAAAAGGAATCCCTCGTTAAGCTGCAAATGTAAAAAAACCTCCAATAATTGACTTTATTGTAAGTCAAAGAACGTCTCGTTCTTTTTCTAAACAAGTTAAGCGGAAGATACCAAGACCTTCTTGATAAATATTCCGTATCAACTTCACAAATACTATTAACCATTACTGTTTATTCCATTTTTGGAAAATATCCTTTAGGCGTGGTTTTTTATAGTAGTTAAGATTATAACACAATGTTGACTGCTGTATCCCTATTTTTGACATTTTTACCAATTATGCCTGTTTGTTTTGTTCACACATTGTTGTCAATAAAATGGAATTTCATGCGACTGTCATGAAAGTGAGAGGTTTAGCTAGCTTTAAACTAGGTTTAATTCACCATTTTCTACCTAAGGAAATGCCTGTACCAAGTCAGGAATATGACAGTTGTTTTCCATTGGTTTGGTGTGTTTGAGCTTTTGATTTTGATAAGGGACTTTGCGTTTTGAATTTTCCTTGGAGTTCGGTATTTTTGTTATTTTACTTTTTTGTACATACAGGACGTAGAATTTGAGCTTGTCGACAAAGAGACAGTTCCTTTAGGAAATGATTTTGAAATCTTATTGAAAATAAAGAATAACAGTGATGAAGAACGCACTATTTCCGGTTGTATCAGCACGAGCAGTATACACTATACTGGTGTTCCAGCAAATAAGATCAAGACTGTACAGGTTACAGAAGAAAACGTTCGGGCAAAATCAGGCAAGTATTCGTTAAAAGAAATTTAGGATTGAAAATTATATCTTGAATGTTACAATTAGACTTGTTTTGTATTTAACTACAATTTTTCAAGCATTATTTTGAATATAGTTTCCTATATCATTTTTTGATTACTGTATTTGTCTTAATCCTTATAGCAATGGTACGTGTCCATGTCCTTCTTTGATTTGTAATTATACCCCCGCCGTAGGCGACAGGGCATTAAATGTTGCCCTTGACCTTCCTTTCTTTCGTCTTTCTGTTCTTTCGTCTTTCTGTCCGTCTGTCCCATTTTCGTATGTTTGAAACTTGAGCAGGGGCATTCATGTCCTCAGACACATTCTTCTTATATTTTTTATAACCTTTTTGGTATTGTCTTACTCTTCACAATCCTTTGAAACAAAACTTATTGTGTAATCAATTTTTGGTATTCGATTTTGCTATCTCTATACTGTTAATATGTCACAAAAATTAAAATGTGCATTTAATATAGATTATGAATTACATATAACCAGTTAACCTGTCCGTGGTAGCTCTATCAATTAACGTTTTGTTTCTCTCTCTCAATGAGAACGTTCAGTTTAATAAGAAAGAGAGATGCAGGGGAATTTGATATATGGCTATATTTTGCAGTAACCAAGACTTAGTATTCAGATTCTTTTTTTTGTAAATCGTTGGTTTTTTTTATGTGTTATCGGGTTTGCATTTTCATACTTATTTAATTTCTGTGTTTCGTTTTTGTTCATTAATTTCAACAATATTGGCATTCAGATGGTATCTATTCCATTGACTTTAATTAGTTTTCATGGCCGTAGTTACATGCATCTACTTATTCTTAATCAACCAAAACCTCTGGAAGAAATAAAAAACCATGTAACATTTTTGTAAATATTCCACATTTGAACCTAATTTTAGTTAAAAAAATTTATGTATATAGAGAAAGTGATCAGTGTGAAGGTGACATTCAATGAATACTTCCCTCAACTAGTGGAACAGTGCCATATGAAAATGTCATGCATGTGTAGAGTTTTGGAGACGAAGCATACATACGTCCATCAAGATACATTCCGTCTGCTCAAGCCTGACATTACAATTAAGGTATAAACTAGCATGTACTTCAAATTATGCTTTTTACATTCAAATGATATTTAATATGAAACCATCTTTAAATCTCAGTTTTCGTTGGCATATTCTTCATTTCTATAATGTTTGGGCTACTTCCTGTTGGTAACTGAAGTTGTAAACATGTAATGAAGGCACGTCCTTATTAAATTGTAATCATGAGCATATGCATTGCACATGCATTGCACATCGTTAACCATGACGTACTATTGGCAACCTTTCCAGTGGTAGCGTAAGTCTTTTAGAACAATCTTTGCAGAAGGAATACAAGTCTTTGCTGACTTTCATTCATAAGTCATATCAGAAGTCCATTACTAGAGTCCATCTGGGCATGTTTAAACATGACTTAAACTAATAAAAATAACGTAATTAAGGGAGTACCCAATACTTTGACAAAAATAGATTTGACTCGTTATATTTTCATAAAATTTTGATAAAATATCAACTTTGACCTGTGGACAAAGATATAAAAAAATAAAGAAATTTGAACCACACAATTTACAGGAATATTTTCATTGGAATATATAGCAGTTTGACAAACACTAATTTCGATCTTTATTATTACATTTTGTACTATGATTAAAACGTTCAACTGATTTTAGAAGAATTAACTCTATTAGGTGTTATGTACCCCTTCATGTTTTGGAAATAATTTATACTTCAAGTACAATGTGCCATGCTTAACCATTTATCTTTGGTAAATGACAATTTTTTTTAATTTGAAAACATGTCTACCAGGCACCAGCTACCGGGAAGATTGGACAACTAATCAAAGCAAACGTTTCCTTTACAAATCCAATACCATGTACTCTGACAAATTGTTCGTTAACGGTGGAAGGGCCAGGGCTACAGGAACCTAATGTACTAAAACAAAGGTATGATTTATGAAGTATATTACATTACTAGTGGGTTTATACATGTAGATATTTAATTAGTTTCAGACATCTTCAGCTTGTTAAAACCAAAGTTGTTTACATGTTAGACCTACGGGATTCATATGCACAAATTACATCTAACGTCACCTGTAAAGCGGTAGCATTGAATTACAAGTTTGCCTTAGACGGTTTTGGCTGGTCAGTTAAGGCCCTTTGATTAAGTGGTCATTTGGGGTTGATTTTGATGTTCCTAAAAGTTAATTGTTAATTTTCAAACTTTTGCTCTCGAAAGAACTTGGAGAATGTTAAGAAAGAAGTGTCATTTTGACTGAAATCCGTATCATACATTTATACTGGTAAACTATCTAACAATAAGGAGATGTGGTATGATTATGTGACAACCATCCATCAAAGACCAAATGACAAAGATGTGAGCAATTACTGTACCAGTTTACAATACGGCCTTCAACAATGTGCAAGCGCAAACCATAAAGTAAATCATAAAAATTCCTCGGGCTAACAAAATGTGAAATAATATAAAAAAACAACAACGACCTGATGTGTAGTACAACAAATAAACGAAAAACAATGAAAGACAGCAACTATAATGACAACCACTGGACTAACAGGCCCTTGTCTTGGAACAGGCAGATAGACAATGACTTGTTTTAAAAAGTTTGTATGAACTCAAGCCTCAGCCAACCTTGTACAGTGGTGTACAACACAACGTAAAAACAAATTTTAAAAACAATTAGTTTGGAAGGGCTTGAATCCTCAGATAAGTAGTAAGCACCAAATCAAATAACAAAAAGACAAAAGTCACATATTAAAGTATAGTACCGATCTAAGGGTACTCGCAGTAGATACTGAAAGCTAGTTTCAACTGATAGATAAACCATGTTCTCCTAGACTAAAATATAAATATAAATTAGTACACTGCCGACTTACTTAGAGTTAAGACATTATGTGTAGTCTGAGAAAGCATGTATTTTTGCAATGCCAAAATATAAGTATCGACAGGATGTTAAACCATAAGTGTTAGTAAATGTACAGCATAGCGAACGATTTGGGAAATAACCACACTGTAAAGAACATCACCTTCCAATAAAAGTTCTTTTGTCGAACAATTTAGTATAGAGCTTCCCATGTTAAACTGAAATATCCTATCAAATCAAGAAAAGGAGAACTATTGCTATTTGACATGGAATTTATTTAAGTCAGTTCCTTAGGATAAATTAGTTGTTGCTTTGTGTTAAAGGTTGCAATGTAACTTAGAGACAAAGAACAGCAAAGCAATTGTTGCTCCTTTGCTAACGGTTTTGTCAACTGCGTGTAGGAATTTTCTGTCATTAATTAACACGCCATATCTATTCATCTTAGTTGCAAAAATAACTGATGCAGTTTGTGACTAACAGTTTTAAGCCATCATGATGATAAAAATGGTTTAAATCCGGTAACAGCAACCATTTGTTTAAGACATTCATATATTAGCTTCTGTAAAATGAAGGCATATTTTCTGTTTCACAGATTGTGAAGTTCATTTCATATAGTAGATTTACATCGGATATGTTCCTTATGTCGTAACTACAATACCCTTCCCTTTTCACGAATGTGACCTACCGAATTTGACTATTTACCGGATTTGTAATAACATAAGCAACACGACGGGTGCCAAATGTGGAGCAGGATCTGCTTACCCTTCCGGAGCACCTGAGATCACCCCCAGTTTTTGGTGGGGTTCGTGTTGCTTAGTCTAGTTTTCTATGTTGTGTCATCTGTACTATTATTTGTCTGTTTGTCTTTTTATTTTTGGCCATGGCGTTGTCAGTTTGTTTTCGATCTGTGAGTTTGACTGTTCCTCTGGTATCTTTCGTCCCTCTTTTACAATAAATTCTATAGTCTGGTAACTGAGGTTAAATTCAACTAACTTCTTTTTTCAGCATTGTAGCCAGTAAACAGACGTTTATGGCAACCATTGAGTTCCTTCCACGTAAGGCTGGCGTGAAGGAGCTAGTCGTCGCGTTTAATTCAAGAGAATTAGCAATGGTGGAAGGATCTTGTGAAATTACTATCAGCGCTTAAGTGATTGATCTTCTTGATTTTCATTTTGTTCTTTTAAGACATATTTTAGAAATGCTTTAATGTGATTAATTTTACACTTTTTATAATATTTAAGGCAGCTTATTACATTTTTGATACGCATTGTATTGGATCATATATATGTAAATGAATGTGTTTTTATTAGTTTAAAAATAAAATATACTGCAGTTTACACCTGTTCTCAGCTGCAGCAAGAATAATTGATCATTTTCTTGTAAAAGCATCAAACTTTGCACAGGGTTAGTTATGATGGTAATATACATTTTTGAATATAGGGCCACGAAAAAAAAAATCCAATATGGCCGCCAAATTGAAGATTGCCGACATAAGGTACTGAAAATACAACAGCATACACTTGATGAAGTATACCAATACGCACGAGTTCACTACATATTCAACCATAGTATGAAACAAAAGCCCAGGGTATACGCTTTTATAAATATCATCAGGTTTTGCAGCTTCGTTGTTCCCTTTTCTTCTCACAATTGAAAAATATACCCATACCTCATGAACTAGAGGCTCTAAAGAGCCTGTGTCGCTAACCTAGGTTTATGTGCATATTCATCAAAGGACACTCTCCAATACTGTAGACGAGAATAGAATTTATGACAAAAATCTCTTGTTTGTTGATCTTGTATTGCTGATCATTTTGTCTGTTTAGTTTCTCTCTATCTTCTTTAGTTTTTGCTCAAAACACAAAAGAGGGTAAAAAAAAATCCTCATTTAAGGGCAATCACTCCTACGAAGAGTGATAGTCTACTAACTATATCGGCAAAATTTGACTTGTTTGTGAATCTTGCCTTGCTGATAATTTTTGTCTCGCCTTGATGGAGTCAAAAAGCGAGACATGGGTATGCTGTTTCCGGCGGCGGCGGCGTCAACAATGTATTCGTTTGTGATTAGTTCTAGTTTATGGTGAACCACTAGTGGTAGATCAATGATATTTGGTATGCAGTTGTATTAGCATTGGCACATCTCATTACCAATGGGATTTTTTGGCCCGGCCCCCTCAGTCACGGTCTATTGACTGTGGAACTTTAACATAGTTTACATGTATTAGTTTGTGATTAGGTCAGTTTAAGATGAGCCACTAATGTTAGGTCAATGATATTTGGTATGCAAATGTATTGGCATTTGCAAGTTTCATTTCCATGGAGATTATATAACCCCACCCCCTCATTATGGTTCAATGACTTTGAAACTTTTACATAATTTACAAGTTAATGTATGTGTTTAGGTTTGTTTAAAGGGAACGACTTATGAAAAGTCAATGGTATGTGGTATGCAATTGTATTAGCATTGACACATCTCATTTCCATGGAGATTGTTTAGCCCTGTACTCTCAGTCATGGATTATTGACTTTGAATATTTGCATAACTTACATGTTAAAGTATTGCTATCTTAATTTCAACATTTGCGTTATCAAAATAATAAAGAGGCAAGACATATATCTGTGTAAAACAATTTATTGTTATTTAAAGTTTCTATTTATCTATTATAACTATTATCATATAAGGCAAAATGCAAAAAAAATTGTAAAAATCGTCATTAAGGGGCAATAACTCAAATAAGGAGTCGTCGGAAAATTTCCGCCATATGGTCTTTAATATAGATCTTGTCTTGCTGATCATTTTGCTCATTTAAGTTTCTATTTATATATTATAATTTTTAAGATGTAAGGCAAAAACGCAAAAAAATTGGTAAAAATTGTCATCAAAGGGCAATAACTATAAATAGGAGTCGACTGACGATTTCAACTATGAAAACTTGTTCGTAGATCTTGCCTTGCTGATCATTTTTGCAATTTAAAGTTTCTCTCCATCTATTATAGTTAACAAGATAAAAGGCAAAATTGAAAAACAAAATGGTAAAATTTGTCATTTAAGGGCAATAACTATAAGAAGTTGCCGGACAGTTTTGACGTCAATGAACAATTGGTAGAGTTAACATTCTGAACATTTTTGTCCTTGTCAGAATTTTTCTATTTATAACGGTTTTCAAAATAAAAGACATAACTTGTACTTTACCCCTATGTTCTATTTCTAGCCATGTCGGCCATCATCGGATACATTTTGTAAAAACTAGATACCCCAATAATGATTGTGGCTAAATTTGGTTAAATATGGCCCAGTAGTTTCAGAGGAGAAGATTTTTATAAAGGTTGACGACGACACACGACGACAGACGACGACGGACGCCAAGTGAAGAGAAAATCTCACTTGGCCCTTTGGGCCAGGAGAGATAAAAATAAGGTAAAAATTGGAAAATATGAAAATCCAAATTTTTTCAATCTTCTTTGTATTCTTACTTCAAAAATTGATTCAAATAGGTCAAATGCTGCAAAATATATCCAGCTTTACAATAACTATCAGAATACATCAAATTTTCAATTAGTTATTATATTTTATGTTAAAGGAACAATGAATAATTACATTTTTGTCGATTTTTCATAAGGTAGGTGTACATATTTCTATTGTGAAAAGAATTGTGAAAAACAAAGCTGAAAACCTAATATTTTAGAAAGCTAATATCCTGGACGTTTTTTTGATACCATACATAAATATGTACTGAAATTTAGAAGATTGGTAGACATCATCAAGTATATGCTGTTGTATTCCAAGGTCTTTGTGTCGGCCATCTTTAATTTGACCGCCATATTGGATTTTTTTTTCGTGGCTCCATATCCCCAAAAAATATTTAAGCACCATAATAAAAAATGTTTCATGCTTTTACCATAAAGTTATCAATTATAGGAAATGAAAGGATATGGAGTAAATGTACATGGGACAAAATCGCACACAATACATAGAAAACATAGGAAATTATCAATGAACAGGGCTTTTATTCCTGTTCTTCATCTTGACAGTTGATGTAGGGTCTTCAACGATGAACGAATCATTCATACCCTACAACAAGGTCAAGACGGCCCCTAGCGTCGACTTAAGCGGTACTATTGATAAAAATAAACCACAGTTCACCTTCTTGCTACCCACCCGCCTCGAAGTGCAAACTTATGCGATGCTTGTGTACGACGGTTCTCCAGTCGAAAGCATCAGAGATACAAGAAAAGTTCAGTAATTTTGAAAGACATCGATCGCCTCTAAAATATGCCTTTTTGAAGTTACACATGTCGGGAGCCGTCAATGAATTACATAATTTATAATTACGAGCGAGGTTTTTCAACATATATTTGTCATACATTGCCTAAAAAAAGACCAATAATTTCGAAACAACAAATGATAGACAATACATACAAAACTAAACAACAAATGATAGACTGCACGAGGCACATTGAAATATATATAAAAAAAACCTAGCAGTTTAAAATAGTATGAAAGGGCAATATACAAAACAGATGATCAGACCAGTATTTTGAAGAAATTTAACCAAACATGAAATTTTTGACGGTGTATCAATATGAGAAATTCTCACATGAACAAGCACACGATAACTGTAAATATTATAAGTACCAATATATTGCACTTGGCTGCTGGACTACATTGTTCGTGTAGGTTTTAAATGCTTGTTTATGTTTATGGTCTAAATAGGAAAAGAGAGTTGGTTCATATGTAGTGATGTAACCCAACCTCATTGTGTGCCTGTATCAAGTCAGACTAACAGTGCACACGTCGCCTTTTGCTTCATGCAAATGTGAATTCCGTGTTGAAGGCCTCACTGTGACTTTGATATGAAGAACAGCAATAAAAGCGCTGTGCCTTTGCTTTTTGCTGTGCTTGTACTGATTTTGTGTCATGGATGGATACCCATATTCTTTGTTTTTCTATCAAAATGCTATAACATGATATATGCCAACCCTAAGTCGATATCAGACCTCGCGCAAAAGGCCTTATTGGCTGATATCGATCGAAGATTCGTACAGAACACGACAAGTCTTTTTAAATATAACGCTCACTTTAACATATTTAAACATGCCAATTGTAGAAGAATTTCAAACAGGGTAACACATTTATAATACTGGGTATATGATTAAAGGGGCGTAATACACCATAAGCGATTCGGGGTATGCCATAAGAGTATGCAATAGGGGTATGTGATAAGGGTCTGCGATAAAGTGTATGTGATGAAAGGTATGCTATGTACACATAAAATTGAGAATGGAAATGGGGAATGTGTCAAAGAGACAACATGTATATATGATAAATGTTTTATTTTACTAACTGTATCAAATATTCAAAACAGTAGTGTAAACCGCTAAATATATGATAAATCAACTCATATGAACATCAACAATATGAATAAAGATCAGAGTTGACAACAATAACAGTATTATAACTTGCTGTTCTCAATGACATTTTCCTGCTTCTCAATGGGAACTTTTTTCTTCGAAAGTAAAAATGCTATTCTACAGATAATTGTAAAGATCACCAGTATTATGACATTAAACATTCCAAATATCAGAGGAAACATAGCAATTTTTGTGGATTCCTCAAGTTTAAATGAGACGAAAATTAATGTCAAACAAAGAGCAACGTTCTGTGATGATACCTCAATAGCAACTGTTCGACATTGATTTCGGGTAAGACATGATGCCCATGCCCCTAGATACCCGATCAATAGACCAAATATAGGCATCAGTGATGCTGAGCACCATAACTTCCATCCTGCGTCAAACATTTGTGGATAGATATAAAAGTTGATACCTGTAACAAGTAGAATAAAGAGAAAGCCTATGCCCCCTCCAATCTGAAATGTGAATAAAAATAGATTAATTTAATTAAACTTATATAATAATTGTTGCATTGAACACCAAAGAATCTGAGAATACAAAATATGCTTATTCTTTCGGACCTACTTCTTCCATCTATTTATGTGTGTGCGTGTGTGATGTTAAAATTCTCTTAATTGTTATTGTTTTTTACGTGTTTTTTTAAATTGTTTGTTGGCTTTTTTTCTTTTCTCTTTTTTAGTATTTCCATTGATTGGTGAGACAGAGGCTGCTAACCCGATTTCATTTGTGTCTGTTCGTCTCTGACGTGATAACTTTAAAAATGCTCACTAGTATTTATATTTTCTAGTGATAAATGATCGCAGAAATTGCATGTAAGGAAAGTGTCCCTATACATTACTTTTTTGTTGTATGTAAAGTGTAGAACCCTTTTCTCTTATCATCAGGCAATAATTTTATTTTCCTGATATATTCCTGTTGTCTATTGTTAAGCGTATAAATGTTAATTGCCTGGAAGTAGTATCTAGAGATTAAACTTACATTGACAACATTTGCTGCAACTTTCGGCAACTTTCTGAGGATAAGCATTCCTACAGATACTGGTATCAAAATAAGGACCAGACCAGAAGCTATTTTGACGTAAGGAATTGTCAAACAATGGGTCGAAAAACTGCTGGAGTATATATATAGATTCAACGGCATCATACCTACAGCAAGTGTGGTCGCCAATGATGTCATACAAACGCTGCAACACGAAATATATAACAATTTTTAAATGTCTAATTATCAAATACTAGTAGATGATGATAGAAAAACAAGAGGCTATCAAGAGCCGGAATCGCTCACCTGTAGTTTTTTATTTAAATTTTTCATCAAAGTTTTTCTTTTGCTTTTAAGTTTTTAAGTTTTTAATGTATAATAATTAATAAATGTGGACACAAACCAGTGTGTATAGTATCCAGCATTCTGAGAGTATTGCATGGCAATTAGGAAAGATGATCTAAAAACAATAAACGAAAAGCAAATATGAAACACAGCAACAAATGACAACTAATAAAAAAATATTGGATTTTAAGTTGTGCAAGGAGGGATAAAATTCATGTACTGTATCCAAACCCTGTCTTTAACATGGGACTGTGGTGTCACAGCACACCATAAGAACAAACATTTATTTTTTTTAAATAGACTTCTTATATGTATGAGTGTGTTTTTTTTATTGCATATTAGCTAGAGGTACAAAATTTATTGGTGATAGGTTAAATCTCACAAAACATGTATAACTTGCTGAATTTTTGTGCATATCCTAATTCAGGAACATCTAGGTAGCTTTTGTTAGTCTTGTATGTTTTTTTTTATCTTGGTTCATATTTGTTTTGAAGTGTAGTGACGTCCATTTTTTTGTGCTAGTATACATTAATGAATAAGGCCCTGATCAAGCCTCAGTTTATCTTTATCTATAATAATATTCAAGATAATAACCAAAACTGCAAAATTTCCTTTAAATTATTAATTCAGGGGCAATAACCTAAAAATCAGTTATCCAATTTGGCTGAAAATTTCAGGGCAGTTAGATATTGTCCTTATGAACACTGTAACTCATTGTCAGATTTGCTCTAAATGCTTTAGTTTTTGAGATATAAGCCAAACCCTGCATTTTACCTCTATGTTCTATCTTTATCCATGGCGGCCATGTTTTTTGACGAAACAGAAAATAAAACACAAAGTTTATACTAGATACCCTAAGAATCATTCAGCTTAAGTTTTGTTGAAATTGGTTCAGTAGTTTCAGAGGAGAAGATCTTTGAAATAGTTTACACCGGACGGACGACAGATGACAGACGACGGACGCCAAGTGATGGCAAACGCTAAAAGGAAATGTGAGCTAAAAAACCACTTTAAAACAATATTTTCTGGTTGAAAAGAGGAGAAAAATAGTATACGACACTGAAATAAAGTGTAAAATATGAAATCTGAGTAAAAATGACGTCAAAGGAAGGATACTAGGTTCCTTAATTACGTGTGTTATTTATGGAACTACTCGTGGTGACATATGTCGTACGCTTCATAAATAAATGTCTAAAAACATGAAATGTAAAGATTTAAGTTATTTTTTAAAGCCATAGCAAAAATATTAATATTATGACGTTGAACCTATAACTAAAATCTTCTATTTTGTCAAGTTTATTAAATTGTTGGTTGTTTTTTGTGTTTGCGAACCCCAACAAAAACTGGGATGATCTCAGGTGCTCTGGAAGGGTAAACAGATCCTGCTCTACATGTGACACCCGTCGTGTTGCTCGTGCTAGTACAAACCCGGTCATAAGTCTAATTCGGTAGGTCAAATTCGTGGAAAGGGGGACTTTTATTGATATAGTTAGATTAAATATTTTGTTTGGAGCACCACTGGAATTCTTATTAAATGTACTTTAGTGTTAATATTTAAACAATACGATTATGTTGTCGTATTGGGATGTTTTGATAAACTACAAGTAGGTCGAAAAGCTTCATTTAGCGATACAATTGCATACCTTAAAACTACTTCTCCGGAACACCAGTATGTTATTAGATTCGACAAACTTCCCCCTGGACAGGTACCGAGTAGGAGCATCCCCAGAGCATTGTACTGATCAAGCTGAAATGCATGAACCAAGCCGAAAACCACTAATGGATAGACTATAAACTGTAATGCCATTCCGATAAGAGCCGGAAGTGGTTTTTTGATCTGTTGGACCAGTTTATCTAATTCAATGGTACAACCAAGTGACATCATTATGATTGCAAGAAGAACAATCAAAAGAGAACTCGTGAGCCTCTTTAATACTACTATTGTAGGATCAGTTACTACATCTTGTGTTGTCACGGTAATGTTGAATGTTGTGTTGTTGTTGTTGTATGTTGTGTTGTTGAATGTTGTACTGTTGAATGTTGTACTGTTGAATGTTGTGTTGATCAAAACTGCTGTCGTCATTTCACTGACTACATCTGTCATCGTCAAATCAATATTGACAAACTAATGATTTATTATCTGAAATACAAACAAATGTGTCTGAACATTAATGATGCTTTAAAAAATACGTTCAGTTCTTACTGAAAAGTAAGAATGTCATCTCACCAAGTGTTTCTTTGCCGATTAACACTACTATTATTTTTAGAAGCCCCTGTATGAAGTCTGTCACATGCGCACAACGGAATAAGTCGACTAGAGAACAGTTGGTATTCCAACGGAAATACAAACATCCTCGCCCTTTGGTCTCTGATGGAAAGTTGGCTCTGCAATCGTACCACATCGTTTTAAATTCATATACAGCTTTCAGCTCGGATTTTGTCCGTCATATGCTTCTCAGACATGTTAACATTAAAAAAGATGACACGGAAAACGTCCCCCTCTAAATTATTCTCTTGTCAACAACTTCTTTATGTTATTTATTAAGACAATATCCTTCAACATAAATCTTTGAAGTCTAAAATACCTCCCAATTTTGAAGATTACTTATTTCAAATCATCTAGCTGTTACATGTATACTTATAACACTACTTTTACAAATAAGGTTTTCAATTACAAACACGTATTACAGGATGTCAATATTGAAGATTTATAGTCTAAACTTTAGATGTGCATCTGTGTAAGTACCACATTTATATTATAGTCCTGAAGGCCACAATGCTGACCTAACAATTGTAAAAAATGTGTTGACCATAAGTATGAACCTTTATGTTTAAAAGGAGGATGTGCATGGTATCCTTCTTTGTTAGAAATAACTCAAAATGTTCCATGAAAATTACTTCGTTGAATTGTCATATTTTGATTTACTTTTTTTTTATTTTCACATTACATGTGTGTTTCATTATAATACGTTATATTGATTGGCTAACAGCAATCTCGCGTCATTCTGAAATTAACCTTCATTTCAAAATGAAATGTAACATTCATGATGACACGAGCTTCCACAATAAAGTGCACAGGTAAATAAAGAAAAACTTGATAGAAATCGTGTTTTCATGATCCTAGCAAAAAATGTAATTATAAGTATTGAATGCTTCTTTTAGTAATCTTATAGGGTTATAAAAGCGTTGACCGTGCGCACATTTTAGGCACTTCATACAAAATGTACTTCGGTCAACGCTTTTACACCCTAATAAATTTACAAAAAGAAGCATTCAATTCTTAAATAAACCTTCAGAATTACAATGGTAATTAACAAAGGCATATTTCTATCACCTCAAGAAAATCAAGCAAACCCTGCACATGACAGTTACTGGTGCTTCTCGGGAAGAATTTTAATGTGCCAGTACAATGTACTATCCCTTTATTTAACTTCGGTTATGTGCCTTATCGTTTTATTTGACTTCCAGTCTATTCAGATATCACAAACGTACAAATGGTAGCATCAGTTGATCTTAATTGCATATCGTTTTTCAATCGAACTGTCTAACTATTTAACTTGACTGTGATGAGTGTCGTCGCTACCAAAATATCTTAGTCTTGTATTTTACATTCTTCAAAATATTATCCCTTTAGACGTAATATACATGAGGGTGTGGATGGGGGTTTATAGAATAGAGAATAATGGGCAAAAAATAAAAAAGATTAGAGAAAAATTAAAGAATACAGAAATGAAGGATCTCCTTCCAGGCCCTCATACATACTAGTTTTGATGTCCTTATCAAACCCACTATGTTTTGAAGCATGTGTTTGGCTTCTCTATCGTTTGGTCTCGGAAGTACCTCACGCGTCATTTAGTCGTAATTTATGAGTATTATTTCGGAAACACTTGTCATGCAGTACTGAAATTGGTTAATCTGTTAACTATTGTGTTGTTTTGCCCCAACGGCACACGCCAAGGTTTCATTTGTTTAATTGATGTGTTTGCTTAACGTCCAGTGGCAAATTAGCAATAAATTATACAATAGGTATATTTTCAGGTTCAGCAGAGTGGCTCGACCGATATGACGGGCAGATTCCGACTGCCGCTGGAAAATGAGGGTATGTTGGACAAGGGCAGACATATTGTCTTGCAAGATGCCCCCTAAAAACCCATCGAGTTATTGCAAGGGTTCTTTAACCGGCTTCTTACATAACGTACGCGTATCAATTCCTTTTCCGACCGGACGTGATTGCGTAATTATACATCCAATTTAGGAAACGGACATCCCAGCGGTGGGAGTTATACACCTTAAACAGAGAAACGTGTACAAATTTCTATATCCAGGGGGAGGTTTTATCGAGGGGATGAACGTTGAAGGAGTAATTTAAAAGAACATGAAATGAAAACTTAGTGGGATCGAAAATTTAGCCTTAGTATTAGTCCCTTTTGAAACTGTTCTACAAATTTAATTATGATTGAAGAGTCATTTCAGTGTTAGGGTTGTCGCTGCGAATGTTGAGGAGTAGGTGAATCTGGGTATTATTTCTAGACACCGGTGTTAAAGGAGATGTACATATATAGGTTATACAAAATGTACGTCATTGAGGCAACAGCTCAACCGCTAGAAAATCAAAAGAATGCAGTCACAGGATTCTAAAGATTTATTTTCGTCAATGCCTAGGCCATTTTTTCTTCATTCATCAAAAAGTCCTGCCTTATGGAGAAAACCTTGAATAACAAATATAATTTTTCAATCAAAATTTACTTCGGTTCAAAGTAGAAATTAAGAGTCTGTATTCCTTCTCTTTAGGCTATAATCTAATTTTATCATACATTACGTAGTTCATTAAATAAACAATGTTTAATTTTATCATACATTACGTAGTTCAATAAATAAACAATGTTTTATTTTATCATACATTACGTAGTTCAATAAATAAACAATGTTTAATGTTATCATACATTACGTAGTTCAATAAATAAAAAAAATGTTTATGCAACTTATAATTGCGCAAAGCTTTCATAATGTATTGCCGATGTTGTTGTTTTTTCTTGGGAACAAAATTTTGTCAACTTCAATAAAAAGTTAAACTTATTTTTTCAGTGAAATACAGGAACAAGTACAAGAATTTGCTTTTTTCACATCAACATAAAAATCACAAACATAGTAGAGGACCATCATATGATCATTCAGACAAAGTATCCATTTAATCCATCAAACAATTTATAATAAGATGCTTGTATTTTCCCCTATTGGTCCTGTGCTAACTATGTCATGCAGTGATATAAATTTTGAATTTCCAATCAGCATCAAATTACAAAATTAGTACAGAACAATGATACTCATGCAATCATTCAAGCATATTATCAAATCAATATTTCAAACGGTTTCAAAGGAGAAGTTGTTTGTGTTTATTTCCCATAAGGTTCTATATCGTATGTAACTTTATTATACTTTACGTTAAAATGCCTGATTTTGATTGGTTCATAAGAGGGAGACAATTTACTCTATCTCATGGCTCAGCGGGAGATAATTTTTTTGAATGTCACCCTCTCGTACGGACAAATAAAAAATCGATAATTCAAAAGACAATGCATTGCATTTACATCAATGATACTAAAGATAAAGCTAAAGTTTACTGGTTTTTTTTAATGACCGTCACTGTAAATACAAAAAATAAAAAAATTCTTGCTTCATTTTTATTATTTTAGTACAACTGTAACGTTGCTTTGTAAACGACTTCATAGATGATTACTTTTAATTTAAGTTTAAATAACAATAATGATAGGACATTCAGTATAATAAATTAAATAACACATAGCTGAGAGGGTGATAGAGCAGATAATTACCTTTCGAAAAAACATTGTCAACCTTGGCTCCGCCACGGTTGACAATGTTTTCTCGGGGTAATAATCTGCTCTATCACCCTCTCAGCTATGTGTTATGTATATAATGTCCCATGGTGGCGGCGTTTTGGAATCGCAATCAGCACCAAATTTGTAGAGGACAACCTGTAAATTAGAAGTTCATTTGGACTTGCAGTTTTGAACGAAAAGATTTTTGAAATTTTAGCCAATCAGAACAAATTATTGGGCCTAAAAGCCGTGTTGAATATTCGATCGGAACTAAAACCAATTCCCATGAACATTGATTCTATGCTTGGTTTTATTAGGTTAAATGGTTTTAGAAGAGAAGATTAAAATGGAAAAAGTTAACGAACGGACGGACGCACGTCGGATTCAAAATGATAGCGAACACTGAACCTGGCTTTTAGCAAAGTGAGCTAACAGAAGAAAAAAAATGATGAATTGTGCATGTCAACTGCTGAAGCAATGAATACAGGGTATGCTAACTGGAGACTTACAACCCACAACAGTGACATCAACCGAACTATTTTTCTGTTAAAATCAAATAATTAGAATATTTTTTTAGTTTTAGTCTCGACAATAAAAATGACCACAGTGTTTTGTAATTCTATTTTCATTAACGTGAACTTAAGGTTCTGTTAAGTTAAAATGCACGGCTGCTGAACAAAATAACAATTAAAAAAACGTGGCACAATTTTATAATTTAAAAAAATCCAACACGTACATGAAATATTAAAGGTTTATGAAGTTTCGTCCATGTTCCATGCAAGATTTTAATCTCGGTTTATCATTAAACCGTACAAGTTAACTTTGACATGCAGATTATATATTCTTCATCTCATATTTCTAATGATACATGTATGATGAATTAGATGTTTATCGGAACCCTTCAGGTTCGTGGTTTTTTTTTTATCGGGAAGTTTTCTGGGTAAAAAAAGCCTGGGAATGTTATAAATGATTTACACTCAACTTGTCTTAATAATTCTCAATAATCTTCAATACATTGTTTCATATCTCGAAGAATATTCGTTAAATATATGAATATACATGTATACTTACAGTTTAAAAGGAGTAAATTTTAGAATCCCCGTATTAAAAGGCTGACTGTATAAAAAGGGTCCGCGTGTTTTCTATTAGTTAAGTATTTGTTTGTCTTTCAAAACAACAACAAGTTAGCTTCGTTTCATCTATAAGTATTTTAAACATACAAATACAATATTGATATCCGACATAACTTTGACGTTAATAAATCTAGAGTACATTTGACCCCTCAACGATTCAAACATCTTGACAGTTAACATAACTAGTTCCCATGTCATGTAGTTACTTAAAAGACTTCTAAATTTATGTAACGTGTAAACTTCATAAAGTTAAACTCTACAGCATAGACATAAAAGAAAGTGTGTGTTTTTTTTAATAAGGTGGTATATATAACATTACTGTAGAAATATTGATGAAATGTATCAATTACCTGAAAATTGTCCTCTAGTATATTTATCCCGGGAATGTTCATGCATTCATTTTGGAACTTGCACCAAAAATGTATATATTAACTTTCATCTTAACCTTGCATTTCATAGAAAGTAAGGGGTTTCCTTATCTAAGTTTCTATTTCCCAAAAATGGCAAAAACAAATTGTATAGACAGCCACAGCGAAAAAAAAAACACTAATGTGTCACCTTACAATAATATTAACCGGAAACTTAGCCAAAAGATTGCCAAAATATCAAGTGTTTGCAAAGTCAGAATAAATCTGTCATTTATTTTCGACAACAGGAACAAACATTCGCGGATATATGTAATTAGGGATATCAAATGTCTGAATGATATTGATTCTTGATAATAAATTGAATATGATTTCATATACACAAATTACAAATCAGAATTCATATTTTTTTAATTAATTTAATACAAATGTCTGTCCTTTTACCAGTTTTGTAAAATGTAAAATTTAATGTTTTAAAATACCTTTTATTTCAATTATTTCGGAAAGTCCATCCTAGCCTATTACTCTTTTCTTGGGAACAGAATGGACAGTATCATGTCAGACAGATTTGAACCCAATCCGAAACTGTTTTAGAATAAAAGCACCGTTACAATCTACGTAGAGTTTAAATACTTTCTGGCAATATGGTTAAGTTACATGTCAAACATTTTTATGAATTAAATTAAAATGAAATAATCGGCCTCTAAAGGTATGCATACCATAACACTTACCGATCTCTTGATTCTGCTCACCAAGATGATCCAATCGTGACAAACCACATAATCATATCATATCATAATATTTCAACGATTGGGTATCAAAACTAATTTTGATACAAACAACAGCATACTATTGGTATGTTATAGACCTTACACATGACGAAAACGTTCTAAAACAATGAAATTATGCAAAATTTACGTATTAAATTGACAATATAATTGAACCGATAATTATGCTTTTTGAATATGACCAAAATAGGAAATGCATCCGTTTCCTTTCACAACAAAGCAATGCATACTTTCAGTAATTGTGAGTACTCGTAGACCAATACTTTCAGTAATTGTGAGTACTCGTAGACCAATACTTTCTGTAACTGTGAGTACTCGTAGACCAATACTTTCAGTAATTGTGAGTACTCGTAGACCAATACTTTCGGTAATTGTGAGTACTCGTAGACCAATACTTTCTGTAACTGTGAGTACTCGTAGACAAATACTTTCAGTAATTGTGAGTACTCGTAGACCAATACTTTCAGTAATTGTAAGTACTCGTGACCAATACTTTCAGTAACTGTGAGTACTCGTAGACCAATACTTTCAGTAATTGTGAATACTCGTAGACCAATACTTTCAGTAACTGTGTGTCTCTAGTCTTTTTGTTAGTGTTGTGTGGGCATTGCATCGGTCTGATGAGTCAAACCCTTTTCAGCTGATTTTTATAGTTCCTTCTGTTACAACGCTGTATCAGGTTAAGGGAGGGTTGGGCGCCCTCAAACATGTCTCACCCTGCCACATTCTTTTTGAGCTTGTCTCAAGTCAGGAACCTGGAACCAGTGGTTGTCGTTTGTTGCTGTTTATCCTATTTTTCTTTCGTTTATTGTTTTGTACATAAATCAGGCCGTTAGTTTTTTCGTTTCGTTCTTTATTTGGCCTTTTAATCTTTTATTGATTCGATCGTCATTAATGAGTCTTTTGTAGACGTAATGCCTGTCTGGTGTACAAAGTTTCATTCCTATCATCTATGATGAGGTTATTCAGTACAATCAAGCTGAAGTTCATCATCACATTGAAATATAAATGTTTGTCATATTTCAATACTTCATACTGACAAGTATGAGTCAGCTTTTTTCACATTTTTCATTTTTCTAATAATTAAATACATTTGTCCTACCTTGTCTCGAAACCTTGGCCTTGGTTTTCGAGAGCATCCTAAGACATGTTCTAAGATTTTTACAGACTTTTTGACTCTCTCAAATATTTTCAACTGTTTGAAATACAAAGGTTTGTTTCTTCTCCCAGCAAGAGATGGCCTAAGCCATTTTTATGCCCCACCTATGATAGTAGATGGGCATTATGTTTTCGGTCTGTGCGTCCGTTTGTTCGTCCGTCCGTTCGTCCGTCTGTCCCGCTTCAGGTTAAAGTTTTTTATCAAGGTAGTTTTTGATGAAGTTGAAGTCCAATCAGCTTGAAACTTACTGTACACATGTTCCCTATGATATGATCTTTCAAATTTTAATGCCAAATTAGAGTTTTGACCCCAATATCACGGTCCACTGAACATAGAAAATGATAGTACGAGTAGGGCATCCGTGTACTATGGACACTTTCTTGTTTACAAATTATTTTGGATCTTTTGGTTAACATTGCTCCTCAACTTAGTATATCATTTGGCTTCCAACAGTTTTTTTTTCGAACGCCACTGATGAGTAATTTGTAGACCGAAACGTGCATCTGGCGTACCAAATGATAAGTCTGGTATCATTCACGATTTTTTTGTGGCCTAGGGCAGTCTTGGACGGTAAATAAAAGTTAGTCCAAGAGCCGAAGGCTCGAGGGCTGATATTGACCGAGGGCTGATAAAACATCTGATATGAAAAGTTACATGTTATGATCTTTTTATCATATCCTTCAACAATGGAGAAAAATAACAGTTTTATATATTGATCCTTTTAAATTGTTCTCAAGTAGAAGTTCAAAAGTGAAAAGTTTACGGACGTCGGACGCCAAATGTTATACATCCGATATGAAATCTTTCTTTCATATGCCTCAACAGAGGGGAAAACAACATTTTAATATATATTTATATTAACGATAAAAAAACAATTCAACAAAACACAGTGTTTGGAAAGGTCAACATTTGTAAAGTAACTTTCTAAATATGCTGGAAACTTTGAAAAAATGCATTTATTGTAACATTTGCTTTTTGTTGTTTTTTTTTGTTTTTTGTTTTGCATTTTACATAATATATTTTCCTGTTACCTATAATAATTGTTTTGTACCCTTCTTTGTTATGTTTTCACTGAAAACGTACTACACCAATAACAAAAAAAGGAACTATAAATGTAATTATTTATAAATATTTTGGATAAAAGATATCCTTCATCAGTAAATATGATTGTGATGTTGAATGAATCATATATCAGTCTACTTAGATTAAACTAGTCAAACCGAACATCAGGTAAGACGCTTGCACAATTCTAAATATGTGTTAAACACGACATAGGTTATATGACTAATTACAACAGAGAGTTCAAATATAATTATGCTTTAAATAAAAATAATAGTGTGCGATATGAACTAGCACAATTCTAAAGCTTTAACGGTGACGACAGTTATGATGTTACAAGAACGTTTGCGTCAATAAGACTTCCAAATAAACAGCACTGAACGATCTAAATTTGTAAATATTTCAAATTTGACAACGGTAGAGTAGTTACAACAGAGTCTGCGTATTTAAACATCGCAAACAAACGGCCGTTAAAATATAATAATAAATTTTGACTAAGGTTAACTAGTTGAACGTGGCTTGGTTCTTTTACATCCCTCAAAAAATTAAGCAATTTAAATTGGTATATTCAACAGATTTATTTTAGAGATGAGTAAGGTAAAGAAATAGGAACAGAGACTGTAATAATAAGTAATATAACCCTGAATGTGAAGCACTGCATGGAGTCGAACTACATCTTTTCATTTATCCCATTTGGTGCCAAAGTTGTTAATTTTCTTATCCAAAATCTTTCCCGAGTGAGTCTATCCTCTCTAGACCAAGCAGAGTTGTGGTCAATGATTGTAATGGTCAGTCGATTGAGATCTGCCTTAGTGTGGCCAGGGGATCTCAAATGTCGACTGAGAGGGAGGTCTGGCTTGCATTGGTAGTCGCTACGATGACCGTTCATTCGTATGTGAAACGGCTGTTCTGACTCGCCAACATACTGTTTACCACATTTACAATGTAGGAGATACACAACATTTGTAGTCTTGCAATTAACATTGCAAAATATGGTGTATTCTGTACCAGTGGAGTGACTGTTAAAAGTCTGGGTAACCAGTATTTGTTTGCAAGTCAGACATCGTTTGTTTCCGCAACCCTTGCAAGAGCCCACAGACGAAGAGCCTGCTTGAGAGGATAAATCAGCTCTCACCAGCAAGTCTTTAAGGCTTTTGGGCCTACGGAAAGCCAGTTCAGGTGGCTCGGGAAAGATCTTGGATAGTGTAGGATGTTTTTCGATTTCTTTCCAATTTTCGCGGATTAGGTGAGATAAGTTGTCAAATTTTGGATGGTAAATCAACACAAAAGGCACCCTTCTGTTGACCTTTTTGACTTTATATTGTAAAAGTTCATCTCGGCTGATGTTGTTAGCACGAGAAAAACCTTTATCAATGTCTTTTCTTTTGTAGCCCCGATGTTTTAGGTGACCGCGAAGTTCTTGTAGTAGTTTTTTTGCAATATCGTTGGTGGAGCAAATCCTTTTTATTCGTATGGCCTGGCTGTAGGGAATGCTCTTGGTGCAATGTTTAGGGTGACAACTCAAAGGAGATAGATATTGATGTATAAATGTTTGTCATATTTCAATACTTCATACTGACAAGTATGAGTCAGCTTTTTCACATTTTTCATTTTTCTAATAATTAAATACATTTGTCCTACCTTGTCTCGAAACCTTGGCCTTGGTTTTCGAGAGCATCCTAAGACATGTTCTAAGATTTTTACAGACTTTTTGGCTCTCTCAAATATTTTCAACTGTTTGAAATACAAAGGTTTGTTTCTTCTCCCAGCAAGAGATGGCCTAAGCCATTTTTATGCCCCACCTATGATAGTAGATGGGCATTATGTTTTCGGTCTGTGCGTCCGTTTGTTCGTCCGTCCGTTCGTCCGTCTGTCCCGCTTCAGGTTAAAGTTTTTATCAAGGTAGTTTTTGATGAAGTTGAAGTCCAATCAGCTTGAAACTTAGTACACATGTTCCCTATGATATGATCTTTCAAATTTTAATGCCAAATTAGAGTTTTGACCCCAATATCACGGTCCACTGAACATAGAAAATGATAGTACGAGTGGGGCATCCGTGTACTATGGACACTTTCTTGTTTACAAATTATTTTGGATCTTTTGGTTAACATTGCTCCTCAACTTAGTATATCATTTGGCTTCCAACAGTTTTTTTTTCGAACGCCACTGATGAGTAATTTGTAGACCGAAACGTGCATCTGGCGTACCAAATGATAAGTCTGGTATCATTCACGATTTTTTTGTGGCCTAGGGCAGTCTTGGACGGTAAATAAAAGTTAGTCCAAGAGCCGAAGGCTCGAGGGCTGATATTGACCGAGGGCTGATAAAACATCTGATATGAAAAGTTACATGTTATGATCTTTTTATCATATCCTTCAACAATGGAGAAAAATAACAGTTTTATATATTGATCCTTTTAAATTGTTCTCAAGTAGAAGTTCAAAAGTGAAAAGTTTACGGACGTCGGACGCCAAATGTTATACATCCGATATGAAATCTTTCTTTCATATGCCTCAACAGAGGGAAAAACAACATTTTAATATATATTTATATTAACGATAAAAAAACAATTCAACAAAACACAGTGTTTGGAAAGGTCAACATTTGTAAAGTAACTTTCTAAATATGCTGGAAACTTTGAAAAATGCATTTATTGTAACATTTGCTTTTTGTTGTTTTTTTTTGTTTTTTGTTTTGCATTTTACATAATATATTTTCCTGTTACCTATAATAATTGTTTTGTACCCTTCTTTGTTATGTTTTCACTGAAAACGTACTACACCAATAACAAAAAAAGGAACTATAAATGTAATTATTTATAAATATTTTGGATAAAAGATATCCTTCATCAGTAAATATGATTGTGATGTTGAATGAATCATATATCAGTCTACTTAGATTAAACTAGTCAAACCGAACATCAGGTAAGACGCTTGCACAATTCTAAATATGTGTTAAACACGACATAGGTTATATGACTAATTACAACAGAGAGTTCAAATATAATTATGCTTTAAATAAAAATAATAGTGTGCGATATGAACTAGCACAATTCTAAAGCTTTAACAGTACACAGTTATGATGTTACAAGAACGTTTGCGTCAATAAGACTTCCAAATAAACAGCACTGAACGATCTAAATTTGTAAATATTTCAAATTTGACAACGGTAGAGTAGTTACAACAGAGTCTGCGTATTTAAACATCGCAAACAAACGGCCGTTAAAATATAATAATAAATTTTGACTAAGGTTAACTAGTTGAACGTGGCTTGGTTCTTTTACATCCCTCAAAAAATTAAGCAATTTAAATTGGTATATTCAACAGATTTATTTTAGAGATGAGTAAGGTAAAGAAATAGGAACAGAGACTGTAATAATAAGTAATATAACCCAAAATGTGAAGCACTGCATGGAGTCGAACTACATCTTTTCATTTATCCCATTTGGTGCCAAAGTTGTTAATTTTCTTATCCAAAATCTTTCCCGAGTGAGTCTATCCTCTCTAGACCAAGCAGAGTTGTGGTCAATGATTGTAATGGTCAGTCGATTGAGATCTGCCTTAGTGTGGCCAGGGGATCTCAAATGTCGACTGAGAGGGAGGTCTGGCTTGCATTGGTAGTCGCTACGATGACCGTTCATTCGTATGTGAAACGGCTGTTCTGACTCGCCAACATACTGTTTACCACATTTACACTGTAGGAGATACACAACATTTGTAGTCTTGCAATTAACATTAAAATATGGTGTATTCTGTACCAGTGGAGTGACTGTTAAAAGTCTGGGTAACCAGTATTTGTTTGCAAGTCAGACATCGTTTGTTTCCGCAACCCTTGCAAGAGCCCACAGACGAAGAGCCTGCTTGAGAGGATAAATCAGCTCTCACCAGCAAGTCTTTAAGGCTTTTGGGCCTACGGAAAGCCAGTTCAGGTGGCTCGGGAAAGATCTTGGATAGTGTAGGATGTTTTTCGATTTCTTTCCAATTTTCGCGGATTAGGTGAGATAAGTTGTCAAATTTTGGATGGTAAATCAACACAAAAGGCACCCTTCTGTTGACCTTTTTGACTTTATATTGTAAAAGTTCATCTCGGCTGATGTTGTTAGCACGAGAAAAACCTTTATCAATGTCTTTTCTTTGGTAGCCCCGATGTTTTAGGTGACCGCGAAGTTCTTGTAGTAGTTTTTTTGCAATATCGTTGGTGGAGCAAATCCTTTTTATTCGTATGGCCTGGCTGTAGGGAATGCTCTTGGTGCAATGTTTAGGGTGACAACTCAAAGGAGATAGATATTGATGTTTGTCTGTGGGCTTGCAATACAGATCTGTAAATATGTTTCCATCCCTCACTTGCGTTGTAGTGTCAAGAAATGTGATCTTAGAGTCAGAGATTTTATATGTGAATTGTATTGAGGGATGGGCATCGTTGGCATGTTGAATGAACAAATTTAGTTCTTGTTCAGTATTATCCCACTTCATGTCAATATCATCTATAAATCGGAACCAAGAGAGAGGTTGATAAAGAGAATTATTGAGAATTCTCTGTTCTAATTTTCCCCATAAAAATATTGGCATCAGACGGGGCCATCTTTGTTCCCATTGCTGTTCCATTAACTTGGAGAAAGTGTTCACCATTGAATGTGAGGAATATATATATATATATATAATATAGACAAAACTAGAGTCTTCAAAGAGCTCGTGTCGATCACCTGCATCTTCAACAATGGCCACCTTTTTTTTTTGTAAAAAAACATCATTACAGAGAAATAACTCTATTAAGAGTAAACTGACTATTTCTGTCCTGTTGATGTATCTGTAGATCTTATCCTGCTGATACCTTTCTTTAAAAGTTTTTATTTTTCTGTCATATAAGATAATAGGCAAAAAACAGAATAGTTAAAATTATGATTAGAGATCAATAACTCCATAATGAGTCGACTGAAGATTTCGGTCATATGGCTTATTTGTAGATCTTGTCTTACTGATCGTTTTTGCTACATAAAGTTTCTATCTATCTATTATAACTTTCAAGATAATAGGCAAAAATGCAAAACAATTGGGAAAAAAATCGTCAATAAAAGGCAATATCTTTAATAAAGTATCAGTCATGTTGATTTATTTGTAAATCTTGTCTTGCTGATCATTTTTGCTATTTAAAGTTTTTATCTATCTATTATAGTTTTTACAGTCGAACCTCGTGTCGAACTCGGTTGTCTGGAAAACTCGGATGAGTCGAAGTAATTTCTCGGTCCCGGTAAAATTCCCGTTTGATCAATGCATAAATTACCTCTTATGAGTCGAACACGGTTGATTCGATTACTCGGTGAAGTCGAGTAAATTTTATAGTCCCGTCGACGTAAAATTAATGTAAATAGACCCCGATGTCTCGAAGTTCGAAAGTAAGATTTTTCGAAATAGTGGTGACCTAATGATAAAAATTCAAATCGGGTGTATTTCTTATGTAATCTAATCATATTCAAAAGAGATTAAAGATGAGTAAACATACTTCTTTGTATAACAGTTAAAATTACATGTTTATGGTGACCGGTAATTAACACCTTTGTTGATCGTTCAAGCAAAACGTTAGTGTGTTGTACATATTTCACCTGACGTTAAAATGAAACGAATTTAAATGACCCAAGCCGAGATTAAATAAATCGTTAGAATCAATACTCATTAATTACCGACCGTGCGAGGGCTGAACAGCCAGTCAAGGTCGTTAAACACTTCCATTTGTTGTATCAATTACAATTACAGCCGATTCCAAGTCTAGGTTAGTCTATGGAAAGGTATATACTATGAAATTTAGAGCGAGGGGCTTGCCCCAAGCTCTTAATTTCATAGTATATACCTTTCCATAGACTATCCAATTTAGCACATATTTACAACTCGAGTAATCTTTTAATTGGTCTATTGATAGTTTATTTTGGCTGACTACTTGTATCACAGGTGTTTGTAAAACGGAGCTCATTAACGAATTTTGTAAATCTACTCACTAATATCATTGTAAAATATGCGATTTCAAAAGGCCCTTCACTCCAGAATGAAAAGATGGTAGCTGTTGGTGTAAGTATTTATACTGATATAAAGCGGTGTTTTACTATACATGTTCTTCTTACATAATAAATTGACCAAAAACAGGCAATAATTAAATTGCAGTGGAATCTTTACATGTTTTGAAAACATTTTTTAATTTCACAGTAAAACTAAAGCTATAATAAGTTTGAAACATATAGATAGTTTGTCCCCAAAGATATAGTCTAGCAGATAGGCATTAAAAAGCAACTACAAATAGATCAGAGATTATAGGTTTTGTGTTTTTTTTTTTTTTTATTAGTTCAAAGTAAAAACTAAAAGATTTATCAGAATATGTTTATATATATATATATATATATATAGGTGGCACATTATCTTCAGACATAATCACAGTTTTTCAGTTCATGACATCGTCCTGAACATGCATGAAATATTTGCCACTGGACATTAAGCAACCAATAATCAATAAATCAATCAATTCATGACGAAATAGATCACTTTCCTTAAAAAAGTTTAAAAAATTATCACCAAGTTGCTTTAATTTTCCTTTACAAGGTTTCATAGTACACACTTTTCTGTGTACAAAGTAATTGCATGGATGATACATTATCATAATTTTAAGATATCGTTGTACTCTAATCAAGGTATAAAGAACCATATGTATTACCCTTTATTTAAATGATAAAATTTGCAATTGTCAAAAACATTTTTTAGATCCAAAGATTTTAATAGCAGGATATTTAAAAATCAATGTGAAAACTAATTACAAACTATTTAATTTAATTTGGAACACAGCATTTTATTTCAAAATAGCCAGTGGCAATTTTTGTTTTAAATATCTTGATTACGATACAATGAAATCTTACCCTTGTGGTCATTCATGCGTAGTTACTTAGTACACAGGAAAAGTATGTACTATGAAAATTAGAAGGCAAATATAAGCAATTTGATTGGACGAGAAGTTGTAAGTATGTGCTGACGAGTGTGTAGCTAAAGGTAGAATCTTTGGTTAGCTTCCTTGCTAGCTCAACCATGAAATGATTATTATCTTAAGATTGGGAGGAGCAAAGCTCCATTTTATCATCCAATGAAAACATTTATATTAATGGCTTGTTTATTATTTATAATATATGTATGTTTCATACAAAGGTTTACCTAGACTACTTTGCAAATAAAATTTCATTTCTTAGTCTTTGATTGATTTAAAAAAAAATTATTACAATAAGTTAGAAGCGGAGTAACGTTTTTTTAAAATATTTACGCCGTGAATAGGCAGTTTAGTTAATTAGTGTCTTTAGGTGCACTAAAAAAAACATTGTTATGGTCTTGGTGTCTTTTCTTCATAGACATGCATAGATTTTAGAACTAAAATCTTTTATATTCACACAGAAAAGACTTAATATCATGCACGGTTGCATTTGTGGACCTTTTATTTAGTTAAAAATGCAACGAAAAAAAAACACAGCAAACAACTGCAGTCTGGAATTGAAAATATTGCAGAGTTTATGAACATCCACTTGGTCCGTTAACATTACCTTACTTATTAGTTTGATATAATTAATGCAGCCATGAAGCACAATTTTTATGTCTCTACTTCAGTTTTAATCTGACCTAGATTGAAAGATCAGCTCATATGTACTTTTGGACACCTTCCAGTCTTTTTTACCTGTCCGGGTGTATTTTAAGGTTCATGTGGACCCTTTGGCTAAAATGGCTGCATTTTCACCTCATTAATTACTCTGAGTACAGACAAACCTGTGTATCTGGAAAAATGTTAAGGCATAGCATGCCCTAGATAAATAAAATTCAAATATATTTTATGTTTTAGAAAATAAAAAACTTAGCAGGATTTTGCAGTGCACTTTTTTTCATTCCTCCAGAAGGTGCCAAAATAAACTAAGTTGTGAAAGAGTTTTGAGAACTTCCCCACAGGTAATAATTGAAGTGAACTGTATTGATTGACATGGACAATAGATGGAAAATAGATACCTGACAATAATTGGTGATTTAACTGTGTACCTGAGTGGACCATATCAAGTGAAACTCAACTGTTTGTTAATTTTATCATCTTCTACAGGAACGAAAAAAAGTGCACTGCAAAATCCAGTTAAGTTTTAAATTTTCTAAAACATACAATGCATTTGAATTTTATTAATCTAGGGCATGCTTTGCCTTAAAACTTTTCCAGATATACAGGTTTGTCTGTACTCAGAGTTAATTTTGAGGTGAAAACGCAGCCATTTTAACCAAAGGGTCCACATGAACCTTAAAAAAAAGGAATTTCAGCTTTCAGTTAACTTTTCATCATTTTGGCAAATCAAACACACCTACAACATGCATGCTTGTGAATGAGCTTATAACTATCACTAAATTTTAAATTTAGATTGAAAACTTATTTTTAAACTGACTTGTTAAACTAGATTAACAATGTTTATATTCTGTCACTTAATTCTGATTGTTTCTCTGCTTAACTATTGACTCCACCCAAAGCCTGGATGTGCCTTACCTAAAAATGATTTCATGGTTGAGCTAGCAAGGAAGCTCACCAAAGATTCTACCTTTAGCTACACACTCGTTGAAATCGGCTGTAATAAAAGGATTATGACAATTACGATAAATTCATAATAATTTAATGTAAAGGAGCCGATCTCATCAGTGTTAAAATTCGTCATTAAAGGGAAATAACTCCTATAAGAATTCGTCTGGCAGTTTTGATGTCAATAAACAGAAGTTAGATCTCATCATTATGAGCAAGTTTGTCCCGTCAGATTTTCTCTATCTATAGTAGTTTTCAAGATAAAAGAAAAACAAAAGCATTTTACCGCTGTATTCTATTGTAGGCATGTCGACCATGTTTGTCGTCAGGCAGGATCATCGGATAGATATTTAAAACGAGATACCCCAATAATAATTGTGGCCAAGTTTGGTTAAATTTGACCTAGAATGTTCATTGGAGATGATCTTCGTAAAAGTAAACGGACGACGGACGACGACGACGGTGATGATAAAAGTGATGATTTTAACGGGAGAAATCTGACAAAAAGTCCCTTGATTCCTATTAGACAAAAATCTCTATTACATTGTAGATATTTGCATATCACATTTCGAAAACAATTTAAAAATTAATAAAAGGGTTGTTAGTACGCCCATTTCAAGGATTTAAACAAGAGGCTGTCAGAGTGACATCAAACCGGATTTTCCTGCAGAGGTCGAACCCTAAACAGTTGAGCAAGTATGGACACTAAATTTAAGCTTAAACAGCTCTGAATTTGGATTGTGATTGAATATTTGACACAGCATAGGTTTGTGACACAAAATGAATGTGGTTTAAGAACTGAAATACTTGAAATTGGACATTTAAATACCTATTATGGTCCAATATCAAAAATCTAAGTACATAATAGAATTAGCATATCAAAGAACCCCAAGAATTCAATTTTTGATGAAATCAGACAAAAGTTTAATTTAAGACCGTTTGGACCTCAATGTGGACCAATTTGATAAAGGAGCCCACAATCCAAAATCTCTCAATACATGGTTAGATTCAGCATTTCAAAGAACCCCATAAATATTTTTTTTGTTGAATCAAACAAAGTTTAATTTTGGACCCTGAATTGGACCAACTTGAAAACTGGGCCCAAAAATCTAATATTTAAATACAGGTTTAGATTCAGCATTTGAAAGAACCCTATATATATTTAATTCATGTTGAAATGAAACACAGGTTAATTTTATCCATAATATTTTCTGGGCAAAGGGAAATAACTCAAACTGGATAAATAGTTCTCTAAAATAAGATATGATGCAATTTTTCAAATTGTAATCAATAATATAATAACAACAACCAGTGATGACTAAGTTCTCTAAAATTAGATGTGATTTAACACTCAAACATTGCTAGAATCAGCATATCAAAGAACCAAAGAATTCAATTTTTGATGAAATTAATCAAAAGTGTAATTTAGGACCCTTTAGACCTCAATGTGGTATTATCTTATTAATATTGAAAAGAAATACAGGTTTAGATTAAGCATTTCAAAAAACCCTATATATATTCAATTTATGTTGAAATCAAACACAGTTTAATTTTGGACCTCAATTTGGACCAACTTGAAAACTGGGCCCAAAATCAGACATCTAAATATATGTTTATTAATAGACAATATAAGCTTAGTTTTCAAAGGAGTTTACTACTTCATCAAAAAAAAAAATATATATAGCATTCAGAAAATTATTTTTTACAGAATAACAAACAAACTTGACACAAAATTCTAAAAACAATTTACCAAAGAAAAGAAGAAAAAAATCTAAAATTTTATTTATCATTAATACAATGTCATTATAAAATCTATAAAACTTATCAGTAACAAGAAATAATTGTAACAGAATGCTGTTACGAAGTCTCCCAAACAAAGCTCCAATAATTCGTCATTCCCATTGTCGCTTGACATTGGGCAATGTCCAGTACAAATTGGTTTATGATATGCATTAGTGACGCCTATGGATTGACCCTGTATGTCATTCAAATCTTCTTGAAATTACGAATAGGAATTTATATGGTTTAGGGGTGGAGATCTCGACCGTTTACAAGTTCTCAAAAGGGGGGGGGGGGGGGGTGATCCCCAAGGGACTCTCCCTTTATTTTATAGGATCTGTTTTTTTGTCCTGTACAAGAATATATATGGTTTAGGGGTAGGGATCTTGACCGTTTACAAGATCTTAAACAGGAGGCATTGGGGGTGACCCCAGGGGACTCGCCTTATATTTCATTTGATTTGTTTTATGGTCCCATACAAGCATATATATGTTTTCCGCACGGGGATCGTGACCGTTTACAAGTTTTCAAAAAGAAGGGGATGGGGGTTACCCCAGGGGATTTCCCCTTAATTCATTTGATTTGTTTTATTGTCCCATTCAAGAATATATATGGTTTAGGGGTGGGGATCTAGACCGTTTTACAAGTTATCAAAAAGAAGGGGGGTGGAGGTGACCCCCATGGACTTCCCCTATATTTAATTTCATTTGTTTTATTGCATACAAGAATACATATGGTTTAGGGGTGGGGATCTCGACCGTTTACAAGTTCTCAAACAGGAGGGATTGGGGGTGACCCCAGGGGACTCGCCTTTTATTTTTTGTTTGATTTGTTTTGTTGTCACATACAAGAATATATATGGTTTCAGGGTTGGGATCTGGACTGTTTACAAGTTTTCAAAAATTAGGGGGGTGGGGGTGAACCCAGGGACTCCTAAAATATTTCATTTGATTTGTTTTATTGTCCCATACAAGAATATATATGGTTTAGGGATGGGGATCTCAACCGTTTACAAGATAAAAGCACATTCTCAAATTGAAAGGGGGTGGGGTAAAGAATATATTTGGTTTAGGGAAACTTACTTATCTACAAAATGTCTAATGATGAACAGTAAATTTCAAATTTTATTTATACAGTCCTACTAGTAAATTTCAAACTTTATATATACAGTCCTACAGATCTTTTCAGGTAACAGAAAATTTTCAAATAAATCTGTCACTCCAATGATATTATATGCTAACCCAGATCTAATTAATAACTAATAATGTAATTAACTTCAAAATGTCTAATAATATAGCTGATAATCATTACCACTTAGAAAATAGATAATTTTCAAATAAATCTGTCACTCTAATTTTTATTGTGAGATAAGACAGTATGCTTAGTCATAAAAAAGATAACAAGAGTAAAATGTTTAAAAATTCCACTTTTGGATATTAAAAATGGCGATAACTCACAAAGGAGATATACTAATATCTTGAAATTGAACTAGACCTTCATTAAGTCCCAGGAAACAACATATTTAAATTTGAAAAAAAATTGTTTAAGCGTTTTCATGTTATTGTGCTGACACTGTTTGGCAGCCGCCCGTAGATCCGCACATCAAAACATCACCATTTTAATAACCGATATGTCCTTCGAAAATCCGGTTAAAAACCAGGCAACTATCTGGTGGTGGTATTACGTAAATAATGTACTACATGGAAGTTCTTTATATATCGTTTCATCTCAGGTTCTAGTAAGTGTTCTATTCCTTATCTTTCAGTGCTGTTAACTAGTTCCCTTACCCAAATTAAAAAAAAAAACTTGTTATACACTTTCGTAATAAAGCATATGAAAATAATGGAATACATTATTTTTTAGAATGTAAAACACTCTTTGGATGTTTAAGATAAATTACATGCTTTTGGTGGTCCTTTATATTTGGCTGACAGTTGTGACTTTTCAACACTTAATGCTACACTACCATACAATCTTATAAAACAGGGGTTATCTTACTTGGTAAAACATGGTCATACTAAGTTTGTTAATGTTCACTTACAGTTACGTTGATAATATGTTTATTTAAAAATAATTCTCTAATTATACTGCAGAAACATACCCAATGAAACTTACTTTTCGTACTCTAATATTAACATCAATAATTGTCTTTTTCTAGATATTGATATTTCAGTTTCACATGGGAAAATCAAAACCAAAATTACGACAAAAGAAACGATTCTTTGTTCCCTGTTGTAAATTTTCCTTTTTTGGACGGTGATGTTCCTGCGGTCCCTCCTTACTGTGTTTATATTTCCCAACTCGTTAGCTATGCCGGTGTCTGAAGTGAAGTTTAAGATTTTAATGAATGTAATCATAGTCAGGATTTCGTAAACATAAATTATTTAAAACTTTACTAAATTATTTCAAAGATACAAAGATTAGGTTTCCTGTTCCTGTAGAATTCTAATAAAAACTTGGATATCACATAACAATTTTTACTGTAATTTATTTTTTATAAAGCACGTAAATTTAAAAACGATCCTTACAAACTTATTGATCGTTTAAATTAACTTACTCGTAAAGGATATCATTTTATCACCAGGTAGTAAGATATTTGAAAATGTTTTTTATCGGCACTAACATTGATTTTGATTTTGATATATATTTCAAACATCATAACTTAAATATGTATTGCTTTTTATTTATAAAAACGTATGGTCCTACTTTCTGTCGATATCATGTACTTATATTTTGGCATTGCACACGATCATGCTTTTCTTATACTGTTTATGACGTCTTTACACTAAATCCATTGGATCTGTACTGATTGATACATTAGTCTGAGAGAATCTGTATCATTTACTTATTAGTTGTTATTGGCTTTGCACTAGCTTTCAGTAACTCCAATTACTCTTAGATCGGTACTTTTTGTATTTTGTCTTTATGTTAGTTGTTTTGTGCTTCGTGCCGATCTGGCGAGTCAAACAATTTCTACAGTTTATTTTAATGTCGTACTTTTACATCATAGTCCCAGGTTAGTGGAATTGATGGGCGCTCACAAACATGTGTTACCCCTCCATAATCCGCGTGTGTCTGTTACCAAGTCGTTGGTTGCTCTCTGTTATATTTGTTGTTTGTTTATTGCGTGGTCATAAATCAAGCTGTTGGTTTTTTGTTTGAAGTGTTCCACATTGTGTCGTGTCATGGCTTTATAAATGTAGCTGATTATACTGCATGGGTTTTTCTCATTGTTAAAAGCCGTACCGTGACCGTGAATTTTTGCCAGATTTTCGGAATCCTCTGTATTTAATCATGTATTGCCATTTAAAGATTTCCCCCGCTAATAAAAACTAATAACTACTTTTCTTTTCATAATTTTATAGTTTGAAAAACCATAATTGAAAATCTTAGAAATTCCTTGTTATTTTTTTCATAGTTTTTTAATAGAAAAGAGGTGCCAATTGTTAAATGTAAGCAAAATCTAGAGAGAATCATTTCCCGCCAAATTTTCAATGGCTTATATCTTTAAAACAAGCACACGGACCCTTCATTTTTTCTGCTTTTTTAGCTTCTTTATTTATATACTATCAATTTATAACAGTCTATTAAAAAGCTTGTTATTTTGAAACAGAGTAGCAAACATCCTTAATCTACGTTATTATGGACTCTCTTAGAGATACTATTCTCATTGTCAATCATACCACAAATCCTTATTTTATAATAAAGATATTTGAAGTGTTATGTGATTAGGAAAAGTTATGTTTTGAAAAATATCGTGGGTCAAAAGATTAAAATTTAGAGGACAAATTGTATGTCGTACATATGCATACATTTATATGCAGCGTAATCAATTCTTTCATGTGGTAACCGAAATGTAACAACTCTTTATAACATGCATTTAACATGTTAGATGACATTTCTTAGACATGTTTTACATGTAAGCCTTACACGACAACATCATTCGAAAATATATTTATCAGATGGAATTATTTTTCTAGATTTATTTATCATGCAGCAAATATAAATTTGTTCTTTAATAAATTATATATATGTATATCCATGTAGTCTATCACACTTCAATATTTTGTCTGATAACACCCAGAAATGAGCTTCGCACGCATGCAACTAAAAAAGTTTGGTTTTGCTTTTCTCTTTTTTTTTCTTATTGTTATTGTTTACATTTTTTTTTGGAATTCTGATCAAAGATGGATGATTCTCAATGATTTAACTACTTTAAACATGCTTGATGAGTATGAATCATTATAAGGATATAATACTAGTATTTAAATTTTGAATTTGACCCTAGTTCTCTTAAATATAAAGAGATCATGATGCACATTCTTGTCACTTTGATACTAGTGTAAATAGGTTACCTTTAATGTCTGATAAATTAACTTGGCATTGTTATCACTTTCATATACTATTTAATATCTGACAATGGCGTTTTATTTTCTTCGTTTTGACAAAAACATTTCATCAAAAAAGACGAATTATTCAATTTTAACCCCACTACTTTATACTGTTTTTGTTCCATGTCAGGAACCCCGTCTAAGGATTTTTTTGTTTTGTGTGTTTGCTATATAGTACGTAACTATTTGTTAATGTGCGAACTTTCTATTAGACTTACATAATGATTCCAGAATGATCATTATCTACGATGTGTACTTTTAACTTCTACCATATTCTAGAAGTTTCCGTTCTAAAGTTTTCTAGGAGGTTCCCTTCTACAATGTTCTAGAGGTTTCCGTGACAGCTTTATATACCGAAACCGAAATTGGACAGATCAAATATTAATATACTTGTATTCTAAAAAGTTCTTTGAAGTTGTTGGATTGACACTTTTATTTACGTTAACTACATCATACTAGATTGGACATATTCCGTACAGTTAAGAGAAGAATTCCGGATAAAGAAAAGACAAAAGATCGGACATATATTTGAACAGTTAAGTTGACATTTCAATTTGTGTAATATTTCTTGTAAACTTGTGCATAATAAATCTTGTTAAATTTTATTTTTGATTTGTGTTTTTGTTGGCTACACTTAAAGGTAATTTCTTGCCGTAACACTGTTGCAATTTAGTAATTTAATTTATAACTAAAAAGGTTTGAGGTTCAGGTCGCTAGGGTGGTTGCTACATGTAAGGGAACATAAAAGTGCAATATTTGTTATTTTGTAAAAATGATTTTGACCTTGTTATTAAAATATCTCACAAACTATGACAGATAAAGGTTAAAAATTAATTGAAAAATGTTGCGCATTCAATGACCTTAAGTTTGATTCAAAAGTAAAAGGTTATTGGTGACTTTGAACTTGGGTCTTTTTTATTAGATTTTGTCAGAAATGGTTACAAATATACCATACCTTGAATAGAAAAAATGTTGAGAACGATTATTGCTTTTTTTGGTAACAAGGTTAATTTCCAAAGGTCAAGGTTTTTTAAAAGTTCTTAGCAACGACCCCTACTTGATATAAAAGTACCTACATGTAGCAGCCATACATAATTGTAGTCAGACTAATATGAACAGTTATATAGATAGTTATCGAAAGGTAAGGGGTCAAAATCATTACCAAAGACTTCAGTAGTCATTCTCGTGTAGCTGGAAAATGCCTAGCAGTCATCAATATTTTGATCCCTTGTGACAAAATTTCGAAATTTTAAATCTAAAATGTAATTTTTTCTTTCAACTAGAATGTAAAATTCCTTTTAAGAACAGAAATACTTAACGGCCTTGATTTTACTCATGTGTATTTCAGTTAATCACCAGCCACGTTGTCTCCTGTTCTGACCTAAAACATCATAGATTTTTGTTTGTTTGTATTAAGTGTTCATGAAACTAGAAATCATTCGAAATAAGTTCTAAAGGCTGTTTTCCCAGGGATATATATAGGTTTACAACAAGGGGGTAAGTTGTCAATATCGTCAGAGTAGTCTTTAGTAGCCATTCTCATATCGTGGAAAATGTCTAGCAATCATCAATTTTTGTAATGCTAAGGAAAAAATGTAAAACAAATCTTACTGATCATGATTCTAAGATCTTTCCTTTAAACTCATCAGGCTCTTAAGAGCTTTATGAGGTTATACAAACACTGGGCGTTCGTCATTGTCATCATTTTGTACATTGTCCGTCTAAAATATTTCTCTTTGAAACTGCATAATCAAATGTTATCAAACTTAAAAGTAATAATGCATAGCATATATTCTGTAAGAAGCCATATTCTTTTGACACCTGATAAAAATTATGGCTGGTACAGGTAAAAAATTTCCAACAAGACTAATTAATCAACATGATCGAAATTGTCTAATGACTCCATATAGGCGTTATGCCGACTGCTATACCAATTATTTAGTCTAATTAAAGGTAATCTTGAAACTGCAATACAATATACAACAAAAATATTTAGCAAGACAAGCCTTTGTTAGTCTTGTATTATTTTTAATTTTAGTTTCTTGTGTACAATTTGGAGTTTAGTATGGCGTTCATTATCACTGAACTAGTATATATATTTGTTTAGGGGCCAGCTGAAGGACGCCTCCGGGTGCGGGAATTTCTCGCTGCATTGAAGACCTGTTGGTGGCCTTCTGCTGTTGTCTGTTCTGTGGTCGGGTTGTTGTCTCTTTGACACATTCCCCATTTCCATTCTCAATTTTATTAAGATCTTCAAGAAAGTCAAATCTGGCATGAATCTTCAGTCAACTTTCCCCTTTGTGATGATGATTGTATCCTTTGTGTTTTGCTAAAACTTATGGCCGATAAATATAAACTGTATACAGCTAGATCAATCAGCAAAAACAAGATGTTAAAAAACTTATAAAACACAGAGATATTTAAAACTTTAAACATCGAAGTCAATCAGCTATATCAGATCTACAGACATGTCAACACAATCAAAATCAGTTTGTCTACCCCTTTAGCAAGTTATTGCCCTTCAGTGACAATTTTCTCCGATTAAAGTATTTTTAACGAAATCAGTATTAGATAGAATAAATTGTAATAAGAAGCAACAATGTTCAATAAAATAAGATCTACAAATAAGTCAATTGACAATCGGCACATATTGCCGTTCAAATAGTTATCAAAGGTACCAGGATTATAATTTAATACGCCAGACGCGCGTTTCGTCTACATAAGACTCATCAGTGACGCTCAGATCAAAATAAGCCAAACAAGTATAAAGTTGAAGAGCATTGAGGACCCAAAATTCCAAAAAGTTGTGCCAAATACGCTAAGGTAATCTATTCCTGGGATAAGAAAATCCTTAGTTTTCCGAAAAATTCAAAGTTTTGTAACAGGAAATTTATAAAAATGACCATATAATTGATATTCATGTCAACACCGAAGTGCTGACTACTGGGCTGGTGATACCCTCGGGGACGAAACGTCCACCAGCAGCGGCATCGACCCAGTGGTGTAAATAGTTATTTTGTGCCTACTTTTTTCCTTTTAGGCAATTATCAATTGCCTTGCTGATCATTTTTGTCTATTCAAGTTTCTATCTATCTATTATGCTTTTACAGATATTAAGCAAAAACTCAAAAAAACATTTTTGCCCTTGCTTTTCTCTATTTATAGTGGTTTTCAAGATAATAGAAACAACTTGCATTATACCCATATCTTCTATTTTTTGCCATGTCAGTCAACTTGGTTGGTAGGCGGAGTCACATTTTTAAACTAGATACCCTAATGATGATTGTGGCCAAGTTTTGTTATATTTAGATCAGTAGTTTCAGAGAAAAAGATTTATATAGATCTAGAATGAAAAACATGTAGCTGTTAGGAAGTTGGAAGAAATTCCTACCAACAAACCATCAGACTTAGACCTAAAATATGAAATCTTAACTAGAATATTTGGAGCACTTAGTTCGTTGGAAACATTTCTAGCCTTAAATAAAGTTAGATCACTGGTAGACATTCTATTTATTATGAACGTGACTGTGAATACCATAATAATACTCAGGAACTGGTCATATGTACCTGTATGCATGGCAAATTATCTTGAAATCACATGAACTTACCTGAAATTATGTCATCAAACAGTTTAAGAAGTGTAGCTGAACATAATTAGGTATGGATGTTTTTTGGTCCTATTTTGAAGGGTATTTTCGGGTCACACAACATTAAACTTAAATAAAAAAAACTGTTTGACAAGCAAATAATTCTTTTAAAAAAGCATCCCACCTTTGCACAGACAGAATAAGAATGATCGGTGCGTTCGAAGGATATGTCCACTTTACATTTTCTAATTTTAAAAACAAAAACAAAAATGTTCAAAAGAATATATAATTGCATTACCTGTTCTCAGAGACACTTCAAATGTTAGAGCGTTGAAATACAATATTGTTATGAGAAATTAAATGATAAATGAACGCATGCTGATTAATCGATTGAAGTAATGACAGCTGCATACAAAAATTGAATATTGAAAATAACTATATAATACCATTTGTTACAAAAATCAAATGAGCATGTATTTCTACACGTTTAAAATCACTATACATGTACATGTTCATAATGTCCGTAATCACAGAGGTTTTCGGAATTTCATGTCATAGGCATCATAATTATGCCAGTGGCCAGGAGTTGTTACAATTCAATGTTCATCATTAGTCTTCAGATACATTATCTTTATTTACCTATTACATATATAACATCGATTTATGATGGAAAAAAAATTAGCTCACAGATTTAACAGACAAAGAATGTTAATAGATATTCTCTAAATAATATTAATCTAGAATAGATTAATATATAAAACATGTACATTTTATATCCATAATCTTTATAATATATTTTTTCATATAGATCTATAAAAAAAAACAATCTGTCTCTTAATCATTGAATTCTGAATCAATATGAAGTATTTATGTGTACTCAAGGATAATACTTGATTCTTCTAAGGAGATGTATCATAATATGCCTTTGAAACAATTATATTATATCTATCAAAGTATGGCAAAATAGAGGTAAATATGCAATCAGAGAAAATGCTATAACATATTTTCCCCTTTATTGCTGGAAAATTGTCACCTATAAAGCTTAGGATCAATATTTTTTTCTAATAATTAACTGGTCCAAAATCCCTTCATTTATGTAATCATTTTTTTACCACATGCTTCTTTTAATTTCTTTTGAAGCTAACTGTGTGTAGTGTTACAGGTCTGAAAACAATGAATACTTTTTGGGAAACAAGAAATTTAACTTATAGAGGTAAAGTTTTGATTATTAATATACCAATGAATCAATAGATATAAGAAGATGTGGTACATGTATGAGTGCCAATGAGACAACTCTCCATCCAAGTAACAATTTATAAAGTAAACCGTTATAGGTCAAAGTACGGTCCTCAACACGGAGCCTTGGTTCACACCGAACAGCAAGCTATAAAAGGGCCCCAAAAATACTAGTGTAAAACCATTCAAACGGGAAAAATCAACGATCTAATCAATATAAAAAATGAGAAACGAGAAACACTTATGAACCACATCAGCAAACGACAACTACTGAACATCAGATTCCTGATACCTATTTTTGGGATACGAGGTTGAGATGAGGGGTATACCTAATGAGTGTGAAAAAGTTTTGTAATCATACCCTTATTTGTTTCAACCTTGAAACTGAATTTATCATATAATTAACTGTTCTGGAATATGCATGTGTACAATTAAGTCAGTGAAATTCAAAATTCGATGCATACAATGTGTGTTCTTCGAAGGGATTACTAATTTTAAGAAAACTGCATGTTTGATATCAATTTTTTCCTGATTTTTTTGTCTCAATTAAACCGAAAATATATTGTTGCTTGGCACATTTTCAATATAAATAAATGGTCGCATGGCATTTTTACACTATACAAGGATGGTTGCTAAGGATTTGTGTGGTAACATTCACCCCTGACCATTTGGATATGGTCTATGTAATAATCCATACAGTCCTGAATCAAAACATTTATGGTTACTAGGTTCTTTTGTGTCAAATAAGGGTGATTGTTAAGCACTTTTGACAAGACCTTGACTTCTTACTGTTGACCTGTAAACAAAACTTTAATCATCCTGAACATTTCCCTCACGTATTGTTTGCCTCTTTTTCTATTATCTTTTCTTACAAAATCCAATTAATATACGCAATATCAAAGGTAAAGGTCATCTGACTTTTTCTTTGGGTTAAATTTGAAGTCATTTAATGCTCAATAGTTTTCACATCATAGTCATTCAAAAGTAATTACTTTTTTCATGTAATAGTAATAACATGGTCATATTTCTGAAGAAAAAACTTTGATACTTTATATTGATAACCATAACTTAAATGGAGGTGGATGCAAAACTGTATATTTGTTTATGCTAAATGTGTATAATTTGCCTTCACAAATACAATGAAAAATGACCTCTGCTCCTGCCGTTGTGACAATATTCAGCCAAAATATTTTTTATATATGACATTGCTGTTATGTTTGTTAAGTATCATGTTTCTGAAAAATATTAACAAATATCATTCAATAAAATCTGGTTTTGTTTCAGAATGCCTGCAAAGTAGTTGTTTTTTTAATGCTAAATCCCCCAAAATGTAACGGAAAACTCATTGACTTGGTTGCCATGGCAATCGTGGCCTAGCAACACTTCGGAAGACATTTTTCTTACTTTTTCTGCATTTTAATTCTTCGATTAGTTATTCATTAATTAATATACACTTGCGTCATAAGAAATACTATAATTTATTTAAAAGAACATCTGACGTCGACGATAAACTAAGCCTGAACAAATATCACTAATGGCAGATATTTTGATCATTCGGTGTCTCAACAGTGTTCCAAATGTATGCTTGTAGCAATTGTCTGAAAAAAAATTATCCAAACCCTTTCAACCTTTCATGAGCTTGAAAAGTTCTGTCAAGGGATTATTTTCAAAAGTTTTAAAACATGTATCGAGCAAATACTGATTATAGAATCGTTTTCTACTTTCCACGAATTCGCAAACATCTGCCAAGCATTTACATATTTGTTTAACTTTTAAATAACAAACGTTTTCATGACATAAGGTTGATCAACTTTTTTTTTTAGAAAACCTTCTTCCATCCGTTTAATTGTTGTTCTGTACCTTCTTTCTTTCTTATTTTGTTCTAGCTTTTGAAAGGAACATTATGCTTAGGGACTTTCCGTTTAGAATTTTCATCGGAGGTCGGTATTTTTTGTTATTTTACTTTTTTTTTTAGATATACGCAATGGATCTACACATTTTGAAAATAGAATGGAAAAGAATAAAATATTGAAAGTAAACTTTTAAGAAACCCAATGTCAGTTCAGAAGTTCAGAAACAATTAATATTTCGTTTATAGAATCTCTCTTCACCTACATCTATATACTTCATTTCTCTTTTTTTTTCTTCTTCATATATATCTTTGAAAATGTTAATTTTTAAAGCTTCAATAGATTGTTGGATCTCCAAAACTAAAGAGTTTGTCTCTTAATAGATATGATATAGTCATTGATATTTGAAAATTCTTATAAAAACACAATTAAATTCAAGCGTGAAAATGTTAGGATGATTATAAATAGAATTAACCTTTTTTAAAAAAAGCTTGCATCCTTTATATTCACCTTTCATTTGGAACGCTCGATACGGAAATTAATAATTACCCGAAGAGTTATATAATTGAAAAGGACATTAAAAGTATAGCCAAGTCCATCTAAGACCTGAGTGACTTGTAACATTAGTTTTGAAATATATCTAATGTTATCAACGGAATATATATGCTTTCTTTGATGTAATAATAAAAAAAGTAAATCTAGTTTCATATTTAACACAACAACGTAGGGGATGCTAGCAGTGGGTATTTTACAAGCACTTGCACACGGATTATTTATCTCTAAGGGTGCATTTCTTTCTAACCGAAATTTTGTAAACGTTGTGTGGCATTTGCTATCGTTTGCTGAACGCTAAAAAAGTAGAAACAAATACATCGTTTAATAAGTGTTTACTGACCCTATTGAACTTTCAATAATGCATGCAAATGTTGTTAGTAAATACTAAACAGACTTATTTTGGTCATAATTAAATGCGGTTCCTTCAACCAACATACCTAATAAATCTCAAGTTAGAAACAAATGTAGCGTTTGCACAAACAAACGACGAACGACAAACTGTACACACATTTTTAGCGAGTGCATAGTTTGTCAAAGTTTATGTAAACTTTGCAAACGAATGTTAAAAACAAATGATCAAAACATGTGCGCGCTTAGCCGTTTGCATCGTTTGTGTTAGAAAGAAATGCACTCTAAGTTTGACTCGATATTCAAGGCATTGAATTTATCGTTAATTCCTTGAAAAGGAGTTATTGCTTGTAAAATGCCAGCAGCGCCTGCATATGGAATATAAACCTCTGGTTGATACGGTATTACAGAGCTTTCATTCTCTATTATGAGTTTCATTAACGAAGGTTACTGCTTACAAGGAAGCTTTTAAATAAAGGTTTCAAGTAGTTTAAGATGATCATGAAGTCATTCCTTCGAAAAATGTACGGACGATTTCGCGTGTTGCTTGACCGTAATGGAATTAGAATATGTGTTTACCAAATAACGACGGATATGTTTAAGTTGTCGTAACCGTAATCCTGTCCTCATCCTCCAATGTGACATCACAGAATTAGACTTATCACAGAATTTGTACTTGCAAGAGCAGCACGACGAATGCCACATGTGGAACAGGATCTGCTTACCTTTCCAGAGAACCTGAGATCACTCCCGGTATTTTTAATTTCTGTTGCTCCGTTCTCAGTTTTTTTTATGTTGTGTTTTGTCATTTGGTCGATTTTTGTTTTTTGACATGGTGTTGTCAGTTCATTATCGACATATGAGTTTGAATATCCCTTTGGTACAAAAGATATCTTCTGCTCCTCCTTTGCAAGAAAATTGTTAGATCGATGGTTCCAATTTGTAACATTGACATCACCCTTGAAATATTTACAACGTCATCATATTTTATTTGACCGGCATGGAATAACTGGGCCACATATGGCCACCGATAGTTCCACTTCACGTAATAACTTGTTCTCGTTTGTACCTTAACAGAATTTGACTTATCACCGTGTTTTGTCGTAATGAGTAACCCGACGATTGCCTCTGATGGAGGGGTACATGTCACTTCTTACCCTTTCAAAACGCCTGTGCTCGCCCACATTTATTGGTGGGGTTCTTATTGATAATTCTAATATGACGTTTTTCAAACGCTTCGAGAACACACCGGTGGTAAAATATGAATATATTGATACGCCAACGTCATGGATTGTTTGGGCTGTTCCAATTTTACTCCCACGTTATTTGCTTTTTATGAATGAGTTAACCGAGGTCAGACGGTGTTAATGACGTCATTGAACGATGACGTAAAAATATACGCCATCTACGGGAAAATCCACGATTATAAACTGAAAGTCGTCAACATATGGAAACGAAGTTGATTGATTATCTTACTTCTATTTAAGAAAATGGGCTTCAACAAATTCTTATCATCGTTTGTTGAAAGCCCATTTTCTTAAATAAAAGTAAGATAATCAATCAACTTCGTCCAAACATGTCTTAGTATGTTATTGTAAATCATTTAAGCATGACACTTATTTAGTTTTCCTCGTATTTTACGTTAATATTAAAAGTGTGTTCAATTACGGGAACAGCAAACAATTCCCTTCATCTAGACCGCTTCGAAACAAAAGAACTGATTTCTTTGTCCTATTAGAATAGAAATAATTCTTGGGGGCTTGAATTTATATTTATTTTACCACGGTTTGGCCCTTTATGCTGATATTTTACCCTCGCTATCGCTTATAGCATAAAGGGCCAACCCTTGTTAAAATTATAATCAAAATTAAAGATCAGAAATGTTTTATGAAATCTGTTTCATACGTTTAATGGTACAAACATTCATTATAAAACGAAGGGTAGTATTTGAGCTTTCGATGGGAGACTGTGTAACGTCCCATAATGCACCTTTAGACTAGGTTATGGGATTATTGGTCTTTTGTATAAGATACTCTTGCAAATAAAAGTATATGGCTCTTTCAATCCGTACCCACAAATTCTTTCTCAAATAACATACATCTCATGTATTCGATTGTATTGACATAAAGTATATCACTAAAACTATGAGAGGTCTGCTTTCTATTTAGATATCTTCCTTTAAATTCACAAAGATGAACGAATTGTAGCTAGGGTTTATAGCAAATATTAAGTTAATCCATAGCCAACTTCCAATTTCTCAAAATGTACAAAAGAAATAAGTCAAGAGGTTATTCAAAGGTGACATTTTATTATTTTTTTGAAATTTGTTATAAGTCTCCTTTTTATAAAGAAAATACTCACTTTGACATAATACACTTAGGTTTCTAACACAAGCAGTTATAATTGTCAATGCTACCTATTGTGAAAATTACGTAGATGTATTTGCGTAATTTCTATAACGGAAATATCGTTGTTTTGTTTAACAGAGACCATAAGCGTTAGGTTAGTACCACTTCTAGTAGACTGCTAGAAACTGTGCACATGAAAATGATACATCCAATATAAACATTTTGGTGAAATTAACAGCAAATACATTATATATTTTTAACAAACGAAAATTCATATTTCTCAAATACGACCCATCCAATCCAGTTTAAATGTCAATTTAAAATAATGCTTTTCCTATTTTGTAATATGTTCTTGTAATATAACTACTCAAGTATTAAAATATCTTTCATTTACCAAACTTGTATTATAGAAAGCGTTTCAGATCATTGTAAGTGTATGTGACTTAGAACGGACACTTCTGATTTCTTGAATTGATTTAACTAAAGTGTGGAGGGCCAAACAGACATTTCTTGACGGTAAGATCGTAGATGAACGACTGACCAGCAAGCTGCTACTGAAAACAACACTGTTTCCAAAATTTTTTGGTTTTCTTATTAAACACGAAACACAGGAAAATTATGTTTTATATCTGCCCCAATTTAAATATTTAACGACACACGTTTTGTATTGTTTGACTTGCGCTCTTACATTGGTTAAGGAACTCGTAATCAAATATTGTGTCTACTCTTAAGGAAATAGCGGTATTCAGTACTTCTTTATTTTAAAATTATTGGAGATTGTGTCTTCCTGCAATGTTGATGACGATGCTTTATGACATCTTTTCAGAATGTAAGCCATTAAAATTAGAGTGTAGGACGGTATGATTTCATATCAGGACGGTGAAGTACGTTGAATTGGCTTTCAGTAACTGAGAGCGCTCTTCAAAACGTATTGTTTTGTTTTATATGCACCTGTGCAAACCGTTTTTATTGTATTCCATATCGTTATGATGAAAAACAGAGTCATTTTTACAGAATTTCAATACTGAAAATATCCGAAAAGCTCAGTCGTGTTATAAACTGTAAAGTAACGAATTGATATGAATCAACAATTATAACAGTATGATCCTTACCTTAAATAATAATAAAGTATCTGGTACAAAAAAGTTATATTAGGAATCAACCGATCAAAAAAGGTCAACATAAGAAGATTTAGTAGGAATGCTGGAGTTTAAAATCATTAACTTTTAACATGTTTCGCCAACCAAGAAGGATTTTAAAATTTCGCTGCTTCCTTTGGATTTTTTCTCTTTACTAATGTAAGGCAGAATTCATCCAAATCCTAGTGTATACAGAAATTTAAGAATATAAGCCCATGTTTTCGGTGGGGTTCGTGTTGCTCAGCCTATAGTTTTCTATGTAGTGTTTTGTTTACTGTTGTTTATCTTTTTGTCATTTTTTGCCATGACAGTTTCAGTTTTCGACTTATAACTTTGATTATCCCTTTGGTATCTTTAGCCTCTCTTTTGGATACATTACCAGTTCTTTATGACTTTTTTGATGGTTTTACACCCAATATTGAATTTTCCTTGTAACAGTTACGAATACCTACTCCATCTGCTTATATAGTGTTTTCATATCATACTTGTTCGACTCTTAAGATCTTGTGTCAATTACATATCTATCTCTGAGACAGCATGGTCACTGCCACTGTCAAATATAATGATTATGTCTTATATCATCATTACAGAAATTTAACGGTCTGTTTATTGTAGTAGATCGGTATAAAGTAATTTTGTCAAAAACGACCAACATATATTTGTCATTGCCTCGTGTACTTAATGATAAAATGAGATGTATGTATACGCAATTTGGACCAATCCAAGGAAAAATAAAGATAAAAAAGTGTCTACACAATGTGTTAAGCTCCTCATCGCCCCGCTGTGTATCAATTCTACATAGTATATATCAAATATTTGATATTGACACACACTTTGTTATATCGCGTTATTGTTTTTTTTATTTACATTTTGATACTGAATTGTAACCATTATAGGGTTTAAGAAATGGGAAAAACGACATACATAGAATGTAAGGTAGGAGAATATTAAATTTGTAAAGATCATCATATCACTCCTTGGTTTTTTGTTTTTTGTTTTTTTAATTTTTTTTAGGTTTTATTTTTACAGAGTTACTATGTTAGAATAGATAAATACAGAAAGTGTGAATTTAAAACATTCATAAAAAGTACAGGTAAAACACGCAACAACCAACAAAAGATACACGAACATTTTTTTATACTACTGTATCAATAAAAAAAAACCTCTTAAGTCGAAGACATATTGACTAGGCCATGGCAAACAATACCGAAAAACCACGAAGAGACAAACCGTCTACAAAACAAAACAAAGAAATCTAATGACTGAGAAACAGGAACCCCACACAAAAAAAAAACATGCGTGATCTCAGGTGTTCTGGACGGTAAGCAGATCCTACTTTCTTTGTAGCATCCGTTGAAAGCTCGAATTTATTTTAATGTCGTTTTCGTTTTTCCTTATTCTTGAATTATTCTTTGCGTCTTTTCGTGTATGGTGTTCAGGTTTTTGGTTTTGTGGTTCTTTAATGTGAGTAATTTTACATAAATATATTTTTACTAATGTTTTTAATTACAGCATTCCAATGCTAACTTTCTCTTACCTACGTAGAGTCTCAAAAGTATAACTTAATTTATGCGACATTTTAAAATAATTGCGTAGAGGCGAAATACAATTAATCAGGAAATTCCAAACTTTTTTAGACTTGCTAGAAACTGTGCACATGAAAATGATACGTCCAATATCAGCAAATACATTATATATTTTTAACAAACGAAAATTCATATTTCTCAAACACGACCCACCCAATTCAGTTTAAATGTCCATTTAAACTTATGTTTTTCTTATTTTGTAATATGTTCTTGTTATATAACTACTCAAGTATTAAAATATCTTTCATTTACCAAACTTGTATTATAAATAGCGTTTCTGATCATTGTAAGTGTATGTGACTTAGAACGGACACTTCTGATTTCTTGAATTGATTTAACTTACCTTACATTAACAAATGTAAGATATTGCGTAAAGTCAATTAAGGCTTTTACGGTACATTGTAAATGGAGAGTTTTGTATATAGATTTTGCTACAAACGTGCTTGGTGGAAAGTCATGAGGGCCAAACAGACATTTTCTGACGAAAAGATCGTAGACGAACAACTGACCTGCAAGCTGCTACTGAAAACAACACTGTTTCCAAAATGTATTGGTTTTCTAATTAAAAACGAAACACAGGAAAATTATCTTTTATATCTGCTCCCCATTAAATGTTTAACGACACACGTTTTGTATTGTTTGACTTGCGCTCTTACATTGGTTAAGGAACTCGTAATCAAATATTGTGACTACTCATAAGGAAATAGCGGTGTTCAGTACTTCTTTATTTTAAAATTTCTTTAGAGATTGTGTCTTCCTGCAATGTTGATGACGATGCTTTATGACATCTTCTCAGAATTTAAGCCATAAATATTAGAGTGTAGGACGGTATGATTTCATATCAGGACGGTGAAGTACGTTGAATAGGCTTTCAGTAACTGAGAGCGCTCTTCAAAACGTATTGTTTTGTTTTAGATGCACTTGTGCAAACAGTTTTTATTGTATTGTATCATATCGTTATGAAAAAATCCAAAAAGCTAAGTCGTGTTATAAACTGTAAAGTAACGAATTGTAATGAATCAACAATTATAACAGTATGATCCTTACCTTTGATAACAATAAAGTATCTGGTACAAAAAATTTATATTAGAAATCAACCGAACAAAAAAGGTCAATATAAGAAGATTTAGTAGGAATGCTGGAGTTTAAAATCACTTTTAACATTTATCGCCATCCAATCGCTTTTAGAAGGATTTTAAAATTTTGCTGCTTCCTTTGGATTTTTTTTTCTTTACTAATGTAAGACAGAATTCATCCAAATGCTTCGTGTTTACAGAAATTAAAGTATATAAGCCCGGGTAACTTTCTCTTACCTACATATAGTCTCAAAAGTGCAACTTTATTTATGCGACATTTTAGAATAAGTGTGTGGAGGCGAAATAAAATTAATCAGGAAAATTCCAAACTCAATTTTCATGATAGGAATGTTATTTTCTATTTAATCTTATTTTTTTAAGAACAAAAGGATAAGGATAAGGAAGTTAAATATACATACTTACAATACAACTAATCAAATGACGACATGGCTTCTAAAAAGTTATATAACAAAAAAAAAACTCAAAGGAAAATTCAAAACGGAAATTCCCTTATCAAATGGCAAAATCAAAAGCTCAAACACATCAAACGAATTGAAAACAACTGTCATATTCCTGACCTGGTACAGACATTTCCTTATGTAGAAAATGATGGATTAAACCTGATTCTAATTTGCACTATAATAAAAGTGATTGAATTGTTAGCGTTATAGAATCATATTGTGTCAGAAAGAATGTATCTATGCCAAGGACTGCATATCAATCATAAAAGGGCCTCGATGGACACTCCGGCTTCATCCGCGAATAAAAACTGACAGCCACGAAATAGCGCAGAAGTGCCGAATGTGGCATTAAACACTCAATTAATTCATAATTAAAGAATTATAAAATATGTGTGTGTAATTGTAAAAATCTAAATTCTAAATGCATAATTTTATGAATACCTTTTACCGATACATTGCATTTATTATTAGTTCCAAAGGTTACCAAAGTCATGTAATAAAGTGTGTTCCTAGATCTTTTTAGTGGTCATATGTCCCTTAATTTTAATTATTTCTTTAAATAACTGATACGCTATAAATCATAATGTACATGTAATCATGAACATGTTCCGTGTTTTAATTATTATCATCATTATAAAATAAGCATGAAAATAATACGATGCTGACCATATACGAGTGCAACAAAAATGACAAAAATCGGTCTTTATCACATGTGAACAAATCTAATACACATGATGAAAAATCTCGTCAAAGATCCTGTAACTCATGGTTATGCAAATGTATGTTAACCCGATACCGATAGTTTGTATGGAGCAATTATCGATTGTTAAAAATATCTGTTGGACGTCGAAATTTTTAAATCTATCTTTAAAATTCAAATCAGTAATTCGTGCTTATTTTCAGTATATCAAAAATGGGGAGTAAATAAGAAAAATAAGACGAAACCAAAAAGCTTCCTTGAAGAAAGAAAGACAAGTATTATTTCCATTTACATTACAAAGGCCAAAATAATGAAAAAAAGGGGGAACAGAAAAAAAAAAAAAAAAAAAAAACACTTCACAAAATACTTCATAGAAAATTATAATTGAGCAATACGACAACCACAAAAATTTGGGTGACCTATCGGTGCATCTGAAAGGTGAACTCGTTCCATTAATGACACGCATCGTATTGATCATACCAAGTAAAAGTCTGGCTGTCAGTTACATTTGAGGATGTAAACAAATCGTAAAAAAGGTGATGGAAGTATGTCTACGACAAGTAGACAATATCCGTGGTCATTCTTTGCACAGAAATTTCATAACGGTCAATCAAGTCATGAGTGCGACCGTAAAACGAAGAGATGATTTAAACTTTTCCATTCGAATAATTTGTAAATTAGCTTCAGCAGTTAGAGTGGTACCGTTGATGTTATAAAAAAAGATAAGGGCAATTATGGAAATATATTCATGTTTTACGGTAATTTGCTATTTAACCACGTGATTTTAATATAACAATCGTCAAATTCGTGGTGTATAGATAGAGTATTTAATAAACGTTGCAATTGTAACTTTTGTTGTTAAATCATTGTGTTTGGTATACTTTTAGAGCAATATCAATTCGATTATATACAGATTGATACACAACTAATCTGGGTTTTGAATTATTTTTGTACCGAAAGTATGTCTTAATTTCCTGTATTGTTCATGGCATTGCTGTATGAAATCTAATAGAAATTACAACGGCCTATAAATTATTGTATTACTTCTATATCAGTAGGTTACGCGCTTTTACTTTTCTATTAGTAACATGAGTAATTAGATATAAAAATAATGAGATGTGGTATGATTCCAAATGAGACAACTATCCACCAAAGTTAAAATGAAGTGGATGTAAGTAATTATAGGTAACCGTGCGGCCTTCAACAATGAGAAAATTCAATACCAATATAGTCGGCTATAAAAGGCCCCAATATGAAAAAATAAACAATTCAATTGAGAAAATTAACTACCTTATTTATAACAAAACAATATACGAAAAACAAAAAATGACAGACATGAACCAACGACAAGCCCTGAATTACAGACTCCTGACTTGGGACAGGCACATATAGAATGTGGCGGGGTTAAACATGTTTGCGGTCTTCCAACCCTCCCCTAACATGGGACAGTTGTGTAGCAGCATAACATAAGAGCAAAAAACTATAAAAATCAGTTGAAACGGGCTTAAATCATCATATCGACACAAAGCGAAAAACAAACAAATGATATAAACACTGACCGGACGTGGAAGGGTATTCATACATCCCACAACAAAAAAGACACTAAGTACATATCTGAGAGTATTCGCAATTACTGACTGCTACTTCAAAGCCATTAACAATTATCAAAAAAACATGTATCTAAAAATAAAATATCAAGCAGCACACATCCAATGAATTAAGTGTAAAGACGTCATTAACAGGCAGAGAAAAACATGACCTTGTGCAATGACAAATTACAGGACCAACAAATTGTAGAACTGTGAATGTGCATATATGTATAACGATGATATTTAGTCTGGTTTTAGTTTACTGACAATTAAATCAATATTTATACCAATAAAAACAATATTCAAAGATCTAATTACAGTGCTGAATAGGTAACCTTTTAGAATATGTTAATTTACAGGATCGAGAAATTTACCCGGATCGTTTCTGAATTTCCGGGCTCGATAAACAACATCTTCGTAAAAATAAGGATGTGCTATCCCTTTTGAAATAAGTTTTCTACGTGTAAAGCCAAACTAAAAAACCGAATCTTTGTATCTAGGGGAGAATTTAGTTAAGGTTTTAAGTAATTTGTGGTAACGAAATCCCAGGCTTAATAATTTACTAGTAATACATAAATTACGTTCATTGAAATCAAAAACATTACTACATACACGGCAAAGCGAACGAGTGGTGATATATAAACACCTTAAGATAGTGCCAAAGGTACATCACCATCCAAAAAGGGAAAATTAACAATAAGGAAAAAAGAAAGATGCTTTCTTTTATATATTGCATTGTTTTACTGAAGATACATAGTGGAAAGTAAAATAACAAAATACCGAACTCCAAGGAAAATGCAAAACGTAAAGTCCTTTATCAAATGGACAAATCGCAAAAGCTCAACCACATCAAACGACTGTCATATTCCTGACTTGGTACAGGCATTTCCTTATGCAGAAAGTGGAGTGAATTGTTATGAACTTAAATTTTTGTTCGTTCTTCTTTTTCCCTTTTAATATTCCAATGATCAATAGACAAATACAATAGGGAAGAGAAATAATAATAAAAAAAAAAAACATTCTAAAACCCTGTACCTGTTTCTTTATCTGTTTTAAGTAAAGGATATAAGCCGATAACAGTCCAATATTTTACAGAATGGACAGTCAGAGGCTTATATCTTACTTAAAACATTGTTTAACACGTCAAAAAAGGGGGATAAAAGCAAACAAATACAAATAATACAATAGACAAAAATAAAGTACAGTTGAAGGTAAACAATATGTATTGCTACATGTACCTGAAGACACACCGTATGCGTATCATGATTTTTGCGGGCGCTAGAAATACTTTATATATTTTCCGTGAATACCTTACCATGCGTTTAGTGTTTCTAAATGAATAAAGACGATGGAAGTATATTATTATTGCAATAAACAAAGACGTAATTAGTGATTGTGTTGTTTCAAACTTTGGATTAAAATCAAATGTGTATTCAGATACATTCGATTTCAGTGTCGATTACAAAGAGGATTTAGGTATAGCAGCTAATAATGGCAAGTTTTATATATATCATATTTCAAAATGTAGTCCTCTCTTAATAGTTCTTTATTTCTTCTGGGGTTTTATTTCTTATTAGGTGAATGAGAAAAAAAGAAAAACATGTGAATACAGGTTCGACCATATCGAGTGCACTGCAGTCGATTTTATTTCAAAAATACAATTAATGAGAACAAATGAGGCGATAACAAATTGCAATCAATTTAAATGCTTTTGTTGTTCGTCGAAATTTTCCTATCTTATATTATTTCAATGAATTTAAAGAGAATTATGATTAAAATATTATATCTTTTATTCGCTATCTGAATTCATCACCATGAAATGTCCGGAGATCAATAAATCGATCAGACTTAATCACCTATCATGCATGAAAAAATATATATATTCACAATTTTCCCGACTAAAAGTATGACGCAGACCTCCTCTATTCTTCCGCATTCACCACAATTTACCTCTCGTATGACAGTATGATGCAGGCCCACGCTTCCTCTTTCACCTAAATTCATCTCTGTGCTTGTTTTGCAAGAGATGATTATTGTTTACCCAAATAGTACCACCTGAATATCCCCCTTTGTTTCTGTTTTTTTTTCCGCAAAGTCGTGTCGCTCTGTTTTCGTTTATTTGTGTATTGATGTCCCTTGTGGTTTTTATTCATGTTACTGAAACATAATTTTGTCTCTTTTCCCTATGCAAAAAAAGCGCTTTTTTATTTTCTTTCATAACAAAGCATTGCAGGTGTACAATCCTTGTTCTGTGCTTAACGTACAATAATTGCCCTCAAGCAATTTTACCTCTGATATCTGAACTAAACTGAAGTGTCTGAAACTGTTTGGAAAGTACATTGGAAAGAAACAATTGATTTCGTATTTTGATGTTACATAAAGTAAAAAATACTTTTATTAATCACAATTTTTCAATCAATTCAATGCAGGAAAGGGTTTTATGCTCAAATTTATATAACACAATCGCAAATTGTCTAAAACTTATTCAAACTATATAGTTTTATTATATGATTTGATCTAGCACCTACGTTTATTTTATTTCAAGAGAGTACATCGGTTTAAAAAAAAGATCACTACGAACAAAGTGCGAATCGGACAAAAGATTGATCTGTTTAACAGATAGCCTGTGGTAACGTGTCCCTTTATTCTGCTTTCAAACGTTAGAAGCATGACTTTATTTTTTTTCTTTTGAATTGTAGCTGAAACTGATGTTAGGTAGAATAAGAGCAACACCGGAGGTCAATTTTGGTATCCCAAGACGGACGAGGATAAATCTTTTGAAAAAAGAAATACATAAAAGCAACAAAAACAAAACTTACAACGAACACTATCGACCAAATTGGTGCTAAAGGAAACAATTCAAAACACGAGTAAAATGGCTGTGATATAAGTATTGGCAGTATTAAAATCAACTTGAACGTGTTTTATTTTTCCTAAAGAAACCGTCTTGATGAGTGACTAAATTATTGTATTGGAATCGATAGTTATCAATGGAAGCTAGTTAAGAGCTTTTCAAATACTGGTAAATTTTTGAAAATATCGTAATATCATATCCTGTGTCTGTAACTTTATATATAAATATTTCTATCAATTCATTCGTTACTTGTGTACGGGCATTATACTTAAAAAAAGGCAAGAGATCAAAACTTTGAAAAAAATGAATCGGAAGAAATGTATTGTTTATAACAGTTTCACTGATGCCTCTAACAAGTCTGTTGTTATCCTCGATCACAAGAAATCACATGATGAATAAAGTTGTTTGTCCTAAATTAAAACTAAAAACAACCATTGACGAGGTTCTTGACTAAGGGTATGTGACCGGATTAAACTTGTATTTCTTTAACTGTATTAATTTTTTTTATATATGAATCCGTTGAACAACAAAAATAGAACGGTCAATAAAAACCTACAGAAAAAAACCCTTAACCGTACAATATTGGTAAATCAGGCTATCTCGGAAAAGGTAATTTTCAATTTGCGCAAAATATCAATAATGAAAAAATTAAAAAGGAATGATTTCATAATGTTAACAATATAATCGTTTCCGTTAACAACCAAAAGATATATGATAAAAATAGTCAAGTAACAGTCAAAAAAACAATTGGAAATATAAGATTTATTACGAATGCTGTAGTTTAAAATCATTAGCTTCATCTGAAGAATAAAGGTTTTGGTTTGCCAAACAATCGGCGTACAGAAGGATTAAAACATTCGCTGTTTTCTTTTGATTAATTTCCTTTCTCGTGTAAGGCAGAAATCATACAAAACACGTTTTTACAGAAAATAAAGTGTATAAGACCCGGTTTTGATCTAAACTTCGGCTGTGTCAATTACGTATCAATCGCTGACACACAATCAAAGGGGGAAAAATTAAAGTGTCCACACAATTTGTTAAGCTACATATTACCCCGCTGTGCATATCATGTAGAATATATCAAATATCTGAAAATTTGTGATCACGCGTATGTTGTTTTGTTTTATTATTTATATCTTGCGCACTGAATTTTAACCATTATAGGAATTTAATAACTGTAAAAAATCGACAGGTATAGACTACAGGGTATGAAAATATTAGATTTGTTCTGCTCGCATATCACTTCTATTCTATAAAAAGTAAAATAACAAAAAAAAAACACGGACTCCAAAGAATATTCAAAACGGATAGTTCCTTATAAAAAGAAAAAAAACAAAAGCTAAAACACATCAAACGAATGGAAAACAACTGTCATATTCCTGACTTTGAATAAAAGTGATATTTTTTACATAGTTACTATGTAAGAATAAGTAAATAAAATAGTGTAATAAAATAACCAGTTCAGAAAAAAAGAGCCTATAAAATACGCAACAAACAAAATATGAGTTCGAAAAAAAACAATTATTACTAATACTGTGTCAATGGAGAATTCATAAGTTGAATACAAACTGACAAAACCATGGTAAATAGCGAAAAACAACGAAAAGGCAAACAACACAGTTTGAAAAACAAAACAATGAAATCTAATTACTTGACGAACCCCATCAAAAGTCAGGGGTGATATCAGGTGCTCAAGAATGATAAGCATATCATGCTCCATATCTGATATCCGTGTTTTTCTCGAATTCATTTACATTATCGTTATCCTTAATCCTTTTTCCTTTATTCTCTTTTCTTTATTTCTTACTGTTTCTGCCGTGTAATAATCTCAGGTTCTTAGGTTTCTTTTTCTCTTTCACTATAATTGTTTCTATATCTACAATATGCAATCATCGTACAGTTATTTATATCTATGAGAAAACGAGACGATTTTAATTTTGAAATTATCAATTTTCCTCACCTTAGTAGCAATATACCAACCTCACCTGCATATGGGATATACATTTCCCAACTCATTTGGTCTTCAAGAGCTTGCAGCTGCTTCTCAGACTTTATAAAACGTCACCAGTGTCTGAGCAGAAAGTTGATGAACTATGGTTATACCAAAGAACGTGTCGTCCCTTTTCTAAAAAAATAAATCATCGGAAGATACCAAGACCTTGTTGATAAATATTCCGTATCAACTTCACAAATAATACATGATGATCTTGAAGTATAGATTCTAGGTACTGACGTTGTTTATCATCTTAATGACGTGTTATAATGTTCTTTTATTTGTCTTGGTAAATTATTAACCTTTACTGTTTAGTCCATTTTTGGTAATATCCTTTTGGCGTGGGTCGGTACTTATACGTCCCGTCATTATGTTATTGTGCTATGGTCATTTTTGTATTCTTGTCTTTCATTTTGTCTTAAGCGCTTTGTCTATACGTCTTTTTGTTTTTCTTTGTTGACATATTTGTTTGTTTTTATAGTGATTAAGATTATAACACTATGTTGACTGCTGTACCCATATTTTTGACATATTTTCCTATTATGTCTGTTTGTTTTGTTCACACATTGTTGTCAATATAATGGAATTATATGCAACTGTCATACAAGTGATATGTTTAACTAGCTGTAAAAGCAGGCTTTATCCACCATTTTCTACATACTAAAATGACTGTACCAAGTCAGGAACATGACAGTTGTTTTCTATTCGATTGATGTGTTTGAGCTTTTTGATGTTGCCATTTGAGAAGGGACTTTCCGTTTTGAATTTTCCTTGGAGTTCGGTATTTCTGTTCTTTTACTGTTTTTTATATGAAAAGTGTTCTTACTGATGTTTTTAATCTCGGAATTCCAATACCAACTTTCTTGTATCTGCGTATTGCCCTAAAAGTGCAACCTAATTTATGCGAAATTTTTAAATTACCAAAAGGGCATTGAAACGAAATTGAATTAATTTGGAAAATTCCAAACGCAGTTTAAAGCAATTTATTCTATTATTTTTCTATATATAGAAAAGAACAAATAGTAAGGAAGAGGAAGTAGAATATACATCCTTTAATATAACTAATTAAATGACGACATGGCGTCTTATTTGCACTTTTAAAAAATGTATTTGAATTGTTTGCATTATGGAATTATACTAGGCCAGAAAAATTTAATCTAGTATACCTAGGACTGCTTAAGATATTTACACTTTATTAAGAATAAAAGAATTATAAAACAGCTGTAATTGTAAAATTTACTATGTTACGAAAATTGAAATGCATAATATTGTGTATACATTTTTTCGACACATAGCAATTATTTGTTGCTTCCGGAGTTCACCAAAGTCTTGTAGTAAAGTTTGTACCTACACAATTTTAGTGGTCATATGTCCTTTATCATAATTATCTCTTTCAATTTTTTATACGCTATAAACTATGTAATTTACATTTTTCGTGCCTTGTTAATTCATTTTCAAGGTTGTAACTAGATAGATACTTTATTCACCTATCTATGTCAGACATCATCATACAACAATGAAATATAAGGAATTAGTTTCTTTTTAATGTTATTGATTCATACTAGCTATAACAAGAATCATTGAAAATACCCGACAGCACAACATATCAAATCTTCCACCAACACCAGTCTTATACCAAAAGCAGGCTTACAAATAATCCTAAAGTCCTAGGCTGATATGGGGGTCTCTGGATGATACCCGGCCAATATGGAAAAGGCCATGTATTAATCTATATTTGAATTACTATGAACAAAAAAATAAGGAATAGACAAACATCAATCCAAAAAATAAAACCAAAATTTGGAAATGAGCTTTCGGTGCATTCAAAGGGTAAGCTGAACCTGCTCCATTAATGACACCAATAGTGTTTAATCATGCCAAGTGAAAGTCAGACTGTTAGTTGCATTCTAGAATGTAAAATAAATATAAGAACATGAGGAAATGAGGATGTGAGCATGGCCACGACAAATGGACAATATCCTTGGTCATCGTTTTCATAGATACTTTATGACAGACAATTTGTGAGTGCGAACGTAAAACTTTCGATACGATGATTTAAAATTTCCCTTTGAAAAATATTGGTTTAATTGCTTCCATGAACATTAGGGCAATATCTCTCTATCAGAGACATCATTATAAGAAATGCAAATCCTTAACTTTTGTATTATCTGAGATATCTATACCTAATATGCATGTGATGCTGCAATGGTTCTATATTGAAATGTAAAGTTCTCAAAGGAAAAACTGCATTTATCTCGTATGTCGCCAAGTTCATTTTTCAAACAACTCGAATTGCTAATTTTTTAAGCCCCAAACACCATCGCTTTTCTGTGTAAATCACATAACAAACAATGCTTGATTACGGAATAAGGTATTGAATAATCACTTGGAAACTAAACATATACCCCCACAACACTTATCGAAGAGGAAATCCTGAATTATCATATGTCTTTTCTATGTCCCTTTTGAATTTTAACCAAAAAGGAAGAACTGGACCTACCTTTGCTGCATTGGATACATAAATTACATGATAAATGTCCTTATAAAAACGCTATATTGTTAGGTCTTCCAAGTGCTCCTCATCAATTTTATCACTTAGCAAAGCCAGACTTGAAAGTTATCGTGAAACTACCTACTTTAAGGGCATTGATAATCAGATGTGGATACTAACAAATTCTAAAAGATCTGTTCGAGTTCAATCATTCTAAGTTTCTTTTTCTTGCAATGTATTAAAACATTTAACTTTTAACCTTTCACAAAAGTTTTCCCCGTTCTAATCTAAAAGACAAATAAAACGAATGGGTCCAAAAACACTGACCAACGTAGATACAAACATCTTGTTTAAAGGTATAGAACCACTAATTCGGGCCCGGCCAGAAAGAACAGAAAGTAGTACATATTTTAAACAAAATAGTTCCTACGCATAGCTGTATCTTTGTCAATAGGTGAAATATTTTGGTAATTTTGGTATCAAATAAAAGCTTGGGGACTTGGGATCACTGTAGAACCCTTGATGAAAGATTTTTTTTTAATAATAAAAAAAGTTTTTCAAATTATAATAGGAGGGCACATTTGCCCTGTTGTTCAGATCAGAAGTTCCTGTTTTTGTTCTATCAAACTTCAAGGAACCAGTACGCTCTAATATGCAATTAAAGGTATGTTGAATTTTTCAGCACAAGTCAGGATAAGGTATAGTTTAGACATGAAATGACTGCCACTTTATTTAAACTTAAGACAAAGAAACCATTAATGCTTGAAATTGCAGAATTCAACATAGAAAGCAAAGGAGCTATGAATTAGTGGTTTTATTCCTTAAGAAGGGATAAACCATACTCTGTCAAAAACCACTTTGATTCAAACGGAAAAATTTCTGCAACAGACATTATCAGTATTCTACATTGACAATATATTTTTTACGTTCGGAGGACGTGTTTCTCAACAAACAATCGACATTCCCATGGAAACCAACTGTTTTTTCCTTTTCTCGCACAGTTGTTCCTATATTCAAATGGAGCAGACTTCAAACAGGAGCTTCTTATGAGAATTAAAAGAAGCTAGCAATGTCCTGTAAGTTCACATTCCGCTATATAGATGGTGTTCTCTTACTAAATTATTCAAAGTTTGGTAACTATGTTGAACGCATCTATCCCATTGTACTTGAAAAGAAGAATACAACGCACACAGATAAGCCTGCCTTATGTCTTGACTTACATCGAGAAATTCACAATGAGGTTCAGTTGATACCAAAACTTGACGTTTTAGCTCCCCAATCGTAAACTTTCGATTTGTATGTAGCAACATACCAGCAGCGCCTGCATATGAAGTATATATCTTCCTGTTTAAACGATATTCCAGAGCTTGCATTTCCTATTATAAGTTCCTTGATTGAGAGGTGCTACTTATAATTCTACAATCTAAGTGGTGAATTTAGTCATTCCTTCGAGAATTTTACGGACGCCATCACAGGTTGTTCTAATTGACATAACCAAAATCCCGTCATCTTTTTTCGAATGTGACTCAATTGAATTAAACTAAATACTGGATTTTTACTTACAGGAACAACACGATGCATGCCACCTGTGGAGCAGAATCTGCTTACTTCTCCGGGGCACCTCTGTTTACCCTCGATTTTTGGTGAGGTTCGTGTTGCTAAGTCTTTCTATGTTTTTTATACAGGTTTTCTATATTGTCTTTTTTAGACTGTTATTTGTCTTTTTGTCGATTTTCTGACTCTATGTTAGATGTCAAGTACGATGCAGACCTTACATCCCCTTTATTTAAACTTTGGTGGATAATTGTCCCATTGGCAATCATACCACATCTCCTTTTTTAATACTAACTGTATCATTTGTGTAATTTATCTTTATCTAATTTGATAGATGCGATTAACATAAATAAATTTCTTATTTGTTGTCTTTGCTTTTTAATTTAAAGGTAAAAGTGTTACAGATCGTATTACAAAGAGATTTTATCTAATCAAAACATTAATCAAATGAACCGACAAAACGTCATGATCAAAGGGGAATTGATATTCGATACCCTGTCATATTCACAGACAGTGGCAATAGCTGGTCAAGTTAGAATAAGGTAAAAATTGGTTAAAAAAGATGAGGATCATTATGGAAATATACATATATCTATGCTAATTTGCTATACATTCACGTGATTACAATATTACAAAATACGTAATGGCGAATGAGACTTATTGGTAAAGGTAACAATTGTACTTTTGTGGATAAATCATTGTGTCATGTATATTTTTGGAGCAATATCAATTTGATTGTACGGATTAAAACATGGTTTTAAATTATTTTCGTACTGAAAGTATGTATTGATTTCCTGCACTGTTTATTATATTGCTGCATGAAATTGAATAGAAATAATAGCAACCTATAAATAACTGCATAATTCCTATATCAGCAAGTTAAGTACTTTTACTTTCATGTCAGCAATTCTGTGACTTTTTCTAAATTGCATTGTTCTACAGATATTTCACAGTGAAGTGATTTTGTTCTGAACATACATTATTGTTTGTCTTCTGAGTACATTTATTTTACTAATCCGTGGTCAAAGATCTAGAGAAATTGGGGAGAAAAGAACTGGTTGACACCTGCATGTGTAATTTTATCTGTCTAAGGTCATGGACTTGCTCAGTGGTTGTCATTTTACATTGTTAATATGTTAATCTATATTAAACATTCTAACATGACGTTCTTCATACGCTTTGAGTACACACCCGTTTTAAAATATGAATATATTGTTTGGGCTGTTCCGATCGTACTCCCACGTCATATGCTTTTTTATGAATGAGCTATCAGACGTCATACAACGATGACTTAAGAATATGAGGATTTTACGGGAAAATACAAGGAAACGTAAACAAACGATGCTAAAATGTGTTATAATTCAATTTTTTTTAATACATATTAGATATATAAATACAATTCTTATTTAAATTCATCCCAACCTATTTAAATACATTATTGTAAATAGTTTAAGCATGTCACTAATTCAGTTTGCTCTTTCAATTGAATAGTGCGTTTGTTTATGGGAACGGCAAATATTTGCCTTCACCTAGAGCGCTTCGATCCAAAAGAATTGCCGTATTTGTCCTATTAGAATCGAAATAATTCATGGGACTTGAATATATCGTGATTTTACCACGGTTTGTCCCTTTATGCCGATATTTTACCCCTCGCTATCGCTCAGGGTAAAATATTTAGCATGAAAGAGGGACGAAAGATACCAGAGGGACAGTCAAACTCATAGATCGAAAACAAACTGACAACGCCATGGCCAAAAATAAAAAGACAAACAGACAAACAACAGTACAGATGACACAACAAAGAAAACCAAAGACTAAGCCACACGAACCCCACCAAAAACCGGGGGTGACCTCAGGTGCTCCGGAAGGGTAAGCAGATCCTGCTCCACATGTGGCACCCGTCGTGTTGCTTATTTTATTATAAATCCGGTAAATAGTCTAATTCGGTAAGTCACATTCGTGAAAAGGGAGGGTATTGTAGTTACGACATAAGGAATATATCCGATATCACCTGTGAAACGGTTATTCCGTAACGGTCAACCAACTCGTGATGGCGTCCGTAAAATTTACGAAGGGATGACTTCAACTTCACCATATGGAACTCTTGGTTTAATAGCTTCCTTGCGAGCAGCAATCCTCTATCAAGGAAATCATGATAGGAAACACAAGCCCTCGAATATCGTATCAATTGGAAGATATATACTCCGTATGAAGGCGCTGCTGGAATGTTGCTACATAGAAATGGAAAGTTCACAATTGGGAAGCTGAAATCATCTCTTTTGTCGTAAAGATTTGTTTTCAACCGACCCTCATTGTCAATTTTGTAGATGTAAGTCAAGATATGAGGCAGACTTAACTGTATCTGTAGTATCCTTTACCTCTAGTTCGATGGGATAGATTCGTTCAACATAGTCACCAAATTTTGTATTATTTAGTGAGAGAACATCATCTATATAGCGGAACGTAGAGTTAAAGGATATTGCTAACTTCTTATCTTTCTTCCTAAGAAGTTCCTGTATGAAGTCAGCCTCATAATAATAAAGAAACAAGTCGGCAAGAAGAGGGGCAAAATTGGTTCCCATTTAATTCCGACAGTCTGTTGAAAAACACGTCCTCCAAACGTAACAAATATGTTGTCAATCAAGAAATCAAGAATCTTGATAATGTCAGTTTCAGAGAATTTTTTGTTTGAATCAGAGTGATTCTTTACAAAGTAGGATTTATCCCTCTCCAAGACAAGATACTTGTATCTACGTTCGCCATTCTTTTTAATGAAACAATGTAATACCAACTCTTTCAATTTGTCTTTTAGTTTGGAATTGGGAATACTTGTGTAAAGTGTAGAAAAGTCAAATGTTTTAATACTATTGCAAGATGAGAGAGTCTTAGATTGTATGTACTCTAAAAGATCTTTGGAATTTGTTGGTATCCACATCTGATTCACGCCACCTAGGCAGTTTCACAAAAACTTTGGAGCCCGGCTTTGATTGCTGACAAAATAGATATTAATAATTTAGAAAGAGGTTTCGTGGAGCACTTGGAAGACCCAGCAATATACCGTTGTTTGTAAGGACACTTATGTAGTTTAGGTATCCAATACAGTGAAAGAAGATCCAGTTCTTCATCTTTGGTTGAAATTCCAAAGGAACATAGAACAGACCTATGATTATCCAGCATTTCCTCTTTGGTAAGTGTCGTGAGGGTATATGTTGAGTTTCCAAGTGAAGTGTCAATACCTTATTCATTTATCAAGCAGTCTATGTAATGATATTTACACACAAAAATGTTGTTTGGGGCTTTATCTGCGGGGACAACAACATATTTGTCATGGAGGTAGGACAAGTGTTTTGCAACATTTGGGTCTTTAAAAATTGACGTAGCGTGGGTATTGATCTGCCTATTTAGTTTCTTAATTCGGATTTGTATCAACGACCTCACAGCCTTAATCCATTCGGAGAGAGTATCTACGAATTCTTTCTCGCGTTTAGCCCATTGCCTGGCATAATCCTCGACTGAATCTATCAGTATTTTGAAGTTATATGTCCAATTGATAGGCTCATGATATTTCGGACCTTTGGATAACAAATTTCGCAGGGAAGTATTATTGACAATGTTGAGGTCTCCGGTAATAACGTGGCCAGCCGGATTATATGTGAATTGGGAACTAGCACAGGTATAAGTGATCGAACGTCTTGCTTGAAATATATATCATTAAATTCTTTTTTTGTTCGAATGTCCTGTTGTGTCTTTCTATATACGATTTTTGTTTGTTTCATAACTCTTTGGATGAAATGAAGGCCATTTTAATGAAGTGACCAGCATCTTAATTAACTGATGTATCTAGCATAGTAATAGGAATAATAAGAAGTTTGTTGTGGGGGAGGGTTGTTGTTGTTGTGTTATCGCATGTACATGTTGTTACTGATGTTTCATGTTTGTTTTGTTTTGTTCTGCTTTTGTTTGTTTTCTTCTTTAATGGCTTTAGTTAATCCTGTTTCTTATGAATAAAGCAGCGATTTCTCAAGTATAGAAGTATCCTATTTGTGCCTATCGGAGAGGTAATAGTCATAAGTAATATCGTCATAAGATTCTTTAAAGAAGGTGTAATCGATATGAATTTAGCATTTGAATACTATTTCTTTATAGAGAGGCGAAAGATATCAGGCTGCTAAAGGGACAGTCAAACTCGTAGGTCGAAAATAAACTGACAACGCAATGTTTAAAAAAGAAAAAGACAAACAGACAAACAACAGTATACAAAACACAACATAGAAAACTAAAGACTGAGCAACACAAACCCCTACAAAACTGGAGGTGATCTCAGGTGTTCTGAAAGGCACCCGTCGCGTTGCTCGAGTAAGTACAAACCCGTTGACAAGTCTAATTCAGTAGGTCACATTCGGAGAAAAAGGGACGGTATTGTAGTTACGACAATTGGAACATATCCGTCATCATCTGTGAAACAGATAGTCAATCAATTCGTGATGGCGTCCGTAAAATTAACGATTTTTTTGTCCTTTTCAAATTAATGGTCTCACTTATACTCATTTCAAACTCTTTTCTCCTGTGAACGCTTTGTAATGTAATGATAGAGTATTGATTAGTGTTTTACATGTATTACATGTATCTGTAATTTGTACGAGACGGCAATTATACAAAATAGTATAACAATATCAAAAGTGTTTATATTTCTAAACATATTTAATCAAATCTTTTTTCGATTTATTTTTAGAGAGTTATAGATAAATCTGTTTAATGCTATTACTTGTTTTCTCAGTACATTTGTACTTCAGAAGGTGTTCTGTAATATATATATGTCACAGATGCCCAAGGATGTGTTCTAATTGTCGTAACCACAATCTCATCGTCTTTTCCTCGATTGTGACATCACCGAATGAAACTTATCACTGTATTTGTACTTACATGAGCAAGACGACGGTTGACACAAAAGGAGCAGGAACATCTAACTGTTCTTGAATACATGAGTTTATCCTTGGATTTTTTTATTTGGTTCATGTAGCTTGGTTTTTTCTCTTTTATGTTATGTTTCATTGTCTTGTTCGTCTTTAAGTCGTTTTTCATTTTAAGCCCTCGCTATTTCAGTTTTTCTACGACTTCGATTGTTTAATGTTCCTTTAATAACCACCGCCTTTTTTTCATTTATTTTTAACGAACAAATTGGTTGATAAAGAAAAATCTAACTTCTCTATGGATAAGCATTTCAGAACAAGATAATTTGTAAGGACACTACCTCGTATTAAAATATAGTTTAAAGGCTATAAAATCCAGGTTCATTTATAGGGTGTCCAGAAAAATGCATCTACTTTTATAATATTCGCTGAATTACGATAAATATTTATTTGTGAAATCATTTCTCTGTGTTTTCCGAAATTTAAACATGCAGCACTATACTTTTGTACAGTTAATGCATTAAAGCTGTTTTTATAAGGAAATACTTTCACGTCATTGAATACCTTTCTAATAACATTACAAAGAACCATACCAACCCGAACATGAGTTTAGCAGGTTACAATGTTAAATGGGAAACACGGGTTTCTGCTTTTCGTATAAAAATATAGCATTGTAAAAATGCTGCTCCAAAGCATAGCCTTATATTCATAAACTAGTGTGCTGTCGAAAGAGATTTTTGCATCCATCGATCGATTCAGGTGCCATATAATTTGAATAATTTTATAAACATAAAAAAAACGATCAATTTAGTAAAAGGAAAATAACTATACTTCCTGAACAGTTTATGCTATCAGGTTGATTTCATAAGACACATTTTAAGTGATTAGAAATGTTATTTATTAACAAAACAATACATTTGCAGGTTGAATTACATAATGGATATTGCAAACATTGGTTGCTTATTAGATCTATAATGGTGAAATCAGTTTCAATTATGGAATCATATTTAACTTATCGTTAACAACTGTCATACAAATGGGGATTTAGCTATCTATAAACCCTCGTTTAACCCAATATTTTCTTCAGAAAATGCCTGTACCAAGTTAAGAATCTGACAGTTGTTTTTCACTCGTTACGTTGATTGCTAACGTTTAATGTTGTCAGTTTTTAAGACTTCCCCTTCTTGAGTTTACCTTAGAGTTTGGTATTTTTGTTATACTTTTTTATTGCGACAGTCGCACAATTCGTGTACATTAGACTCATCAGTGACGCTCAACTTAAAACAGTTGTAAAGTTGAAGACCATTACAAAACCCGACATTTTCTTAAAGTTGAACTAAAACAATAGAATTACATAAACAGACAAACATCAGTTTTTAATGCATTAGCGGTTTTGACCATTGAACAATATATGTAATTGTCTTTACAAACCTCGGGCTCGTATTCAATTGTTTGTAGTTGTACTTTACACTTGTTTTTTTTTTTGCGATTATTGTAATTGAACATTAAAATAGGACGTTAGATGTTGCCTTTGAACTGATTCATATTTTGGCTTTTGGAACTATTGTTCATATACATTAGACTACGGTATGAACATCTTTGTATTGACACAAGTTATTTTCAAGTGAACAAGATGTGATGTGTATACCAATTTTATAAATGCACTATGTGTCATACATTCGGTTACTTAGAAAAGCCAATAACCCGATTTGGAAAATAATAGCATAAATATAAAAATAAGGAGATCAAGTATGATTGCCAATGAGACAACTATCCACTAAAGTTCAAATAAAGTGGATGTTAGCAATTATAAGCAACCGTACGGCCTTCAACAATGAGAAAAACCCATACCGTATAGCCGGCTATAAAAGGCTCCGACATGAGAAATATGAAACATTTCCATTGAGAAAACTAACGGTCTAATTTATAACAAATAAATTAATGAAAAACAAATATGACATGCGTGAACTAACGATAACCACTGAAGGTTGCACTTTGTAAATACAGCTGTTTCTCAAACCACGCCTCTTTTGGGGAGATATTTAATATTCATAGGTATGTTAATTTGTTAACGTACTGGTTCCCATTGATGATCTCTGTGTTTCATCTCATAGAGACATCACTTGGGAATGTAACCAGTATAGATAAACATGGTAGCGGCTAAATTTTAATTCTTAGGAGGTCCAAAAATGGAGGTAAGGGTAGTATAGAATTTTAGTATAAGTTTAAACTCTTAGAAGTTCAGGGCATATAAATGTTGAAAATATGCCGCACAGCCCTATATTTTGACCTTTGAATAAAATAGTAGTGCATATAAACTTTCCGTTCTGGGATATTATTTTTCACGAAACTTCATAGTAAAAGTGTCACAGTTTTAGCCGCAAAGGGAGTTCCTATGGGAAATTGCATTGTCTGTATTTACAGAATTGCAACCTATATAGGGTTAAAAAATAGAACATACAGAATTTCACAAAATCTGGTTTATCTCAGAGATTTTAAAGAATTTAACTCAAATATGAAGTTTTATAAATATTTCATGAAGATTGAGAAAATCCTGGGCCTTAACTATGATGACTCAGCATAAATTCACAGTTTACAGTATGCATGGTTTACTTAAAGCCCTGAATTCAAAATTAATTCATAATATATGCCTATTTGTAATTTAAATTGTTTAGAAGTGCTTATATTTACTCTTCGCAGTAATTGCAACTCATTGATCCTTCCTAAATATTTCTGGTGGGGTGTTTTTGTCCTGTCGATAACCCAAAAGTAAGCCGTAACGCCTAAATGTGCTTTTTTGTGACTGCGGCATAAAAAAGTACAAGCTAGAATTACAAAAAGACCTCAGTAAAACTTACAATAGTGTGTTCTATCCTAAATATGTAGTAAATATTTCACATTGCTAGAAACAGGGAAAAAAATTAGGAAATGTGAGGCCCCAGGGGCAAAAAACAGAGGAAAATGCCTACCCCTGAGTCATAAAACAGATAATTTAACTTGTAAATGCTATGATTTTTTTATTTCAAAGGTCTTTTATAAAGTAAACAATAACTGTGCTAGGAAGTTATGCAAAAATCAGATGTAAGCAGTCATTTCAATCAAACTTTTAGTGAATTTATGCACCAGACTGATATCTTCATAAATACAACTTTTGCAAATATGCCTCTGTTTAAACACTTCTAGGGCATATATTAACTAACTTATGTTAGATATATGGTTAGGGATGATACTGTTGTGACAAGAATTCTAAACTGACCATTTGAGGCAGAAATTGTGAACTTTCATTGACAAATAGGCATACAGTAAGATGTGGACTGGAGACACAGGCAGGACTGGATACTTTGTATAATCTTGAATGTTGGAATGCTTGACTACTAAACAATACATTTATAGTATTCTAAAATGCTTTCAATTTGTTATCAGAATAGTTTCAAACAGGTTTTAGACAGTTCATGTCAGAAAACATGCACATAGGGTAAGCTGGCAATAATTAGAGTCTTGTTTTCAAAATCTTTAAAAAATTGAAACAGGGGTAGGGGTATAAAATGTACTGTAAAAGGAGACTTAGAGTATATGCAGTGATTTCTTTAAGGCTATAATTCTGATAAATAAGTATTGTTGTGAGAAAAAGTGTTTTTAGAGAGTTTTCTATTTGAATAAATGTTTGTATAGGTTGCACTTTGTAAATACAGCTGTTTCTCAAACCACGCCTCTTTTGGGGAGATATTTAATATTCATAGGTATGTTAATTTGTTAACGTACTGGTTCCCATTGATGATCTCTGTGTTTCATCTCATAGAGACATCACTTGGGAAAGTAACCAGTATAGATAAACATGGTAGCGGCTAAATTTTAATTCTTAGGAGGTCCAAAAATGGAGGTAAGGGTAGTATAGAATTTTAGTATAAGTTTAAACTCTTAGAAGTTCAGGGCATATAAATGTTGAAAATATGCCGCACAGCCCTATATTTTGACCTTTGAATAAAATAGTAGTGCATATAAACTTTCCGTTCTGGGATATTATTTTTCACGAAACTTCATAGTAAAAGTGTCACAGTTTTAGCCGCAAAGGGAGTTCCTATGGGAAATTGCATTGTCTGTATTTACAGAATTGCAACCTATAACTACAGGCTCCTGACTTGGGACAGGCACATAAAGAATGTGGCGGCGTTAAACATGTGTGTGAGCGCTCAACCCTCCCCTAACCTGGGACACTGGAATTACAGCACAACATAAGAACAAACTATAAAAATCAGTTGAAAAAGGCTTAATTCATCAGATCGATACAAAGCAGAAAAAACATCAAACATAAACACAGACTGGACATAACAGGGCATCTATCCACCATCCCTTATCTCCAACAACAAAAAGGACACTAAGTAAAGATCCGAAAGTACTCACAGTTAATTACAGCTAGTTCAAAGCCAATAACAACTAATAAAATAAATCATGTAACTAAGACTAAAATATCAATCAGTACACATCCAACATCCAATGAATTTAGTGTAAAGACGTCGATAACAGTCAGAGAAAAACATGACCTTGTGCAATGCCAAAATGCCAAACGATCGACAGATTGTAGTACCGTTAAAGTGCATATGTGTATAACAAAACTATAAGTATGATTTTAATTTACAGATAACAAAAACAATATTTATACCAATAAAAACAATATTCAAAGATCTGTATTGGTGTTGAATTGGTAACCTTTTAGAATAACTTTATTGAAAGGATTGATAAGTTTACCCAGATCGTATATAAATTCCCGGGCTCGGCAAACAACATCACCGTAAAATTTAGGATGTGCTATTCCGTCTGAAATAAGTTGACTTACAGGTACAGGCAAACTTGTAAACAAAATCTTTGTATCTATGAAAAAGTTTAGTAAATGTTTTGAAGTAATTTGTGGTAACAAAATCCCTGACTAAATAATTTACCAGTAATACATAAATTACGCTCTTTGAAATCCAAAACGTAAAATAAAATAAATCATGTATCTTAGACTAAAATATCAATCAGCACACATCCAACATCCGATGGATTTAGTGAAGAGACGTCATTAACATGACCTTGTGCAATGCCAAAATGCCAAATTATCGACAAATTATTGCACCGTTTAAGTGCATATGTGTATAACAAAACTATTAGTATGATTTAAATATACTGATAACAGTCTGTTATAAACTTTAATGATCAAATGATATTTAACGAGTCGACTATTCATATATAGGTCATTGTATGAAGCAAACGATGTTGTTCCAGTATGTAGCGACTTGAAGTTTTATTAAATTGAAGAATGAGATGTAGATAATCTTTAAGATATGAGCTGGCATTTTTTCCTTGGTAGTAGTTTGGGTAATAATTGCTGGTTAGGTTCTGCTTCATACGAGGAAATGAAAGGTTTTAACTTCCTCAGGCAAAATTGACTTAGATTAATTTCGCTAATATTTTTCATGTGTTTTTGGCGTTCTTTAGGTCATAAAGCGCTTCAACTATTTCGGTTCTGATACATTCATAGCTTTCGAACAAGCGGCTTTGATCGTTCCTAATGAAGGTCAATCCAGAAAAGCGCTTTGGGCGCATAAAAATTATAAATTGTTGTTTTCATTTTTATAGCACTGGGTCGATATTGCTACTGGTTGATTATCAGTCCCCGAGAGTATGATCAGTTAAGTAGTCAGTACTTTGACACTGGTATGATTTATAGTGAACCTTTCTTAAATTGTCTGTTTTTGAAGTAAGAAATTATGAAGACACTAAGGTTTCAACTCCCTCTAAATTAACCTTAGATGCATTTTTATGTGGTATTATTTTTGTTGTTTTTTTGTTGTTTTTTTTTTTTTTTTTTTTTGGGGGGGGGGGTTGTTATATACCTATTCTTATGCTTAGGTTTTTATTCATCCTTGGCTTTTAAACATTCGGGTTTGAGCTTTCCTGATGCTGTTGAATGCAGAAAAGCGCTACGGAAACTTGAAATTTTTAAGTGTTTTTTTCGATTTTGAAGTCTATTTAGTTAATTGATCAAAAGGTATCTAAGCAGTTTATTTCTTAGAGGCAATGTGATCTTTATAACATTGTACCGATATAAAAAGGTGACACCAAAGCAATGGAAACATTTAAAATAATTTAATTGAATTAGGATTTTGTCTTTTGTTTTGGTATTATCATCGTTCATCATTCAATAGTTCATAATAATGATTTAGTTTTTGAACGTCGGAACGACACGAAAGTCCCCACCTCAACGAAATCTCTGATTTTTTTTTTAATAGAACAACTTTATCGTTAAAATTGGGCCATAGAGAACAAACCACAGCTTTGATGTGTAACTCATCAATATACAATTACTACAGTTACTGTACTCAGAAAATACCAGTTGATCTACTTCAGTCAGAGAAAAAAAGTCAAAACAAGTATATGTACAGTATATAATTCCATTCCAATTCAAATTCCAAGGTCTTCTGTTTATTCATTAAACAAAAAATAACTATTTTGACTGGGAATTCGTCGTATTTTATTGCAACTAACATGAGTAATGTTATTATAGATATTTGTCACATCCATTAACAGCTTCATTCCAAATCCCAAGTTCAATATTTATCAGCCTGCGATACGATAAAAAAACTTGTATAAGCACATTTTTCTTGTAAAACCTTCTATGTCCATGGACCTTCGCACCGCCAAATGTAGATTAGCAAGAACAGAACTCAAATGCGACTACAGAATTCAGTCATAAACATTCAAGCATAGATAAGTACTCGGAACGAGAAAGTCCGAAATGACGGACTTGGATTAAACTTTATATCCCGTCCACGTAGTTGCACGGTATGCAAATAATTGGAGGTGTGGTATTTTTGTATTAACTATCCTGATTAGAATTTAAAATTGCTTGGTGTTGATATGAACAAATAAATATTGTAAAATCAAACGTTGAACATAATCTTTTCAATAAAGTATATTTTTCATGCACAGCTTCACGGTTTGATTGTTCAATATTTGGCTCTTGGATTATTTATCAGTATGCGTTTCTATTTAATTAAGGTATAAACACATTATCCGATACTTTAAAATTGTATTATGTCTCTAGCTAGCAAAGTCAAACAAACATTTTGGCAAGCTACTACGTTATACTGAATAACAATGTTCATGTGTTCTGTTTGTAAATGTCAATCCGTTAGGGTTTCCTTCTTTTCTGAAATCGAGAACTTAACAAAATAAATTGGAATAATTACCATGTATGTTGTATAATTCATAGTACGTTTGATTAGGTTCTTTTTTTTACCTGGAAATTACGTAAAGTGTATATCAATTTGAATAATTAACATGTATTTTGTATAATCAAGACAGACACATGTAGACAGTATGATGGAGAGATATTTTAATTTTATCTTTTGATCATAAGACAGAGCTTATTGCTTAATAAACTTCATCTATGTGCTTACGAAAGATTAAAAGGATTCTAAAAATTACAATTACTGGTGTTGATGAATGGGTCATACATATTGTTATTGTTTCTTCCGGACTGCTTTGTTCTTTAAAATTAAACAAACAAAACTGTTGCATGCGTAGGATGATAAATTATTTGGATTGAATAAACAAAACCTACAGTTTTATTATTATTATTATTATTATTATTATTATTATTATTATCATCATTATTCTTCTTATTATTATTATTGAAATAAAAGAATTCTTAAACTGTGTTGATCATGGTCCGGTATTGTTGTGTTACATTCGTTACGGTATACCGATATTATTTGCTATCTTTTATATTTTTTATATATGCGTCTTACCTTACGTTAGATGTTTATTTTTTTCTAGTATTGCATTAAAGATAAGGTAAATAAACGCCGATCCTATAATCATAATTTTGCTTTGAATTTCACATATCAATTTTAAAAACGTTTGAGCGTAATTTTTTTAAACATGTTAAAAGATTGATCCCTTAAATAGGCATATTACATCTTGAAAAATATCACTGCCGTTTAATATTTTCCAATGAGGATATCTTACAGTATTTTGATTATATGAACATTCGTTTAATAAATTAATGAATGTACTGATAATCATTTCACTGACTAGTAGGTACTGCATTTCCACACGATAAACACTAACTGAGAACGAACTACTGAGCCCATCCTCAACCTGAGTTTACCATTGTTTTTACTGACAAGGTCAGTAAAAACATTGATTTGTGACCTATTTATAAAGGACGCTTCACTATGGTAACGGCACGCATGATGTAACAAATCTTTACTCTGACTGGACGAAATAACGGAATTGAACAAAAACCAACAAAAAAAAATATATGCTACAATAAAAGGAATACATTACGGACATAAAATCAAACTTAAAAATAAAAATATCCAGATAAATTAAAATAAATTCAGATAAAGCAGGTGTCATTATCACCACTGTCAAATTGTTTAGATTTTGTAGGCTTAGCCTTTAATACATGAGTAGGTAAATATCACTGACAGGTTCATTAGATCTACCAGGTCATTATGCTATTAATAGCTTGAGTGTAAACTACATCTTATCGACTAAAATTTCCAAGGCGTAATAATAATCTCAAAGAGAACAAAATATTATACTTGAAATAAAAAAATGTCAAAATGCATATATTGCACATTTAATTACTTGCCAAAAAGCTTGTAACCTACTAATATCTTACGTTTATGTCTATTTCACAGCTATAGGTACTTCTTTATTTCTGAATTTACCTATATATACATTTGTAGATCTACATTTAGTTAAGTATTTATTTTAGTTCTTTAGAGAAAAGCGCATATACTCAAATTTCAGCCCTTTTGGCGTCTAATTATGTGCCACTTTTTCAACTATGATAAAGCAAACCTGATAAGATTCAAGGTTTGTTTTAAACTCTATGCTCACATCTGAATGCGTCAGATATCTTTTTTAGATAGTAATTGTTTCTTCTTTGTTGGGGATGATAGGGGTGTTGCTTACAGTGGTATTAACTCTTGTTTATTCTTCTTTTTTTTCTTCGGAACATGATGGTGTCTGTTATTGTTTTTTTATTAGATCATGAAAATCTATTTTGTAAAAATACAAAAATTCTCTTTTAGGAATGACTACTGCACAAGTCACATGTAAGTAAAGTATTTTATAATATTAGCGTAAATACTTACCGTTTTTCCTAAGTATCTTTGTAATATTCTTCCTCATTAAGGACATTTAAGATTACTGACCTAACTGTTACCAACAAAAATATTATAAGAAATTTAAGCTTTACATTAAAGTAAAATAACAACTTAAAACGAGCTTTGATATAAAGAAATATTTAAAAATTATACAAAACCGATCAAACCATTATTGTATTCTGTAAAAAAAAGAAAGAAAAAAAAAACCCATTAAAAACAACTATATAGATATATTTGGAAAGATACCTTTAAGAAGCTTATTGACGAAGAGATTAAAAAACAATTCAGGAATCAATGTATAATAAATAAGTAAACAAGAAGAGTGGTACATTAAGAAGTTTCGCTAATCCGAGACATTTTATGTACAGGATGTGTGTGTGTCAAAAATTATTTAAAACTCCTGTACGAAGCTAAAACATCCAAGGATTGATTTCGAGGTGAAACATCAAAATCTAAAGCTTGTGTGATTGTGATCTACAAAACAATTAATAGATAAAATAATAAGGATTTAGGAATGAAGGAATTTCAAGTGTGCAAATTGAAGGCGATTAGCAAATGAAAGGTAAATGAAATGGAATTGTCTTGAAGTTCTATAATAAGAAATGAAAATTTTCAGAAAAGTTCGTCTACAAATAAATCATTTGACTGTTTGTGTTCTTACTTCCTCTCAATTTGAGGTGGCCGAGTGGTCTTAATAGTCCAACTACTGAATCACTAGCCTGTGAACACTGAGGTTGTGAGGTATAATCCCGCACGTGGCAGATGCACTTGACTACAATCTTAATTGACTAGGACTTTCAGTTTTTCTAACGAAGGTCGTTGATTCTATCCGGCCGATCCGGTTTCACCTACCAATTAAAACTGACCGCCAAAAATAACACAATAGTGTTGAAAGTGGAGTTAAACACCAATCAATTAGTCAATCAATCCTCTTTATCTGTTTTGATATTTGGATAGATATAACAACCTCCTGCACTCGTAGTAAGCACGCTACCACTAGACCTTTGAAGCGGTCAATGAAATGGAAACCCAAAAATCAAGAGAATTGGAGGAATTTACAGAACAAACACTTGCGAAAAGAAACAAATCAACAAAAACTAAAAAGAAAAAATTACCTTGAAACTGAAAGGGTTTTAAGGACTTCTAGAATTATGTGAACTTCTCACAGGACAAAGTAATTGATCCGTTGACATTATCGTTTAAATATGTAAACGACATAAAAACGATTTCTCGTTATACAAAAAAGGGATTGAGAATAATACATTGTGTTATCCTTTATTATTTCTGTCAAACACGATAGTATTATAGTATTAAGCTTTAATCAATTTATTAGATACAGAGATTACACAATTCTCTGTTTAAACACTGGTATATTGCTGAGTCTCTTCGGCATCCAATAAAAAATCTGCATTTCTATCCTTATGGTAAACAGGACATTTTAAGTACTGTAATCTAATCAATCTCACATGTGATGTGCAGTTGTAGTAAATCATCAAAACATTAACACTTTATTAATATTATATTTACCTAATAGGAATTTATAAACGTTAAATCAAATGTCTCATACAACATTGGTAAAAAGTAAAAGTCATTGTTCAATATATTTTACAATTTAATACCCGACAAATGCAATTAACATAACTTAAAAGCTTTCAAACATTTTTATTTTGAGTTTAAAGTAATGAATTGCTTGATAGTAAGCAGTTTATAAATTTTTCAGCGGGAACTCGTATCGATCCCCTGATGAACGTTAAATATAAGTTGAACTATGTTATGTACTTAAATTATGAAAGGGATTTTGTGTCAGGAACTGATTCAATAATATCAGAACATATAAGGGATCCTATTTTTAAAGGACGTTATTGAAATCTTAAGGACCTATCTTTTAATTTGATTGTTCTGCTTTAATTTATATGTATCATGCTTGTATCTTTATTAAGGTCTATCATTTTCCGAAAAGGAAAGACCTGACTGTTTTTCTTCGGATTATTATTATTTGTCCGCCAAATTTTGTTGCCTCTGTAACCATAAGACATGTCGCAACCAGGTTCACATTTTGTATCGGTCCTACTAATATATATCCGGAACTCAAATTGTGAGTCGTATATTTTGTTGGTACAGAGTTATTAGTCAGAAATCGAAAAACCTTGTTATCAGATAAACGCAGCATCCGTAGAAAAAACCAGAAGGATGGAATCTGTTCAAAACCTTACCCTTTGAAAATTAACTAATGTCGGTTGGACACTTAAACTCAGAAACCGTGTGTCGTAAAGATCTGTGTTATTCACCAATGATCATCAATTCATGTGACCTTCAAAATACCACAAGGTCAAATTATTTAGCAGATCTTGACATTTGACCTTAACATTGTTATAGGATTATCTCAGAAACAATCATACTTACAGAAGTCTTGAAAAGTGGAAAACAATTTGGGTCATTAAGGGGTAACTTTGTTATATTTTGACTGAAGAGGTTGGACATTTTCTTTAAAGGGACATAACACCTTTTGACGGTGTGTGAAATTCATTATCAAGTAAAACTTTGAAACAAAAGGTCCTAGATGTCTTTGCACTGACTTATGGGATTAATTACCTTGAAAAATTCATCAGGTCAAAGGTCAAGGTCTAATCCTAAATAATGATCTTCATGTGTATTGTTTACCCTATTGTAAGTGTTTTGTAAGTTGTTTTACACTTTTCAATGCACTATGCGTCTATTCGAATATATATTTTACATTGTGAAAAGGAAAGACCAATCAAATCAATTGTTCGAGAACAATTGGCATTTTAATATATATACATACTTTTATACATACACAACGGGTGCCACATGTGGAGCAGGATCTGCTTACCCTTCCGGAGCACCTGGAATCACCCCAAGTTTTTGGTGGGATTCGTGTTGCTTAGTCTTTAGTTTTCTATGTTGTGTCGTCTGTACTATTATTTGTCTGTTTGTGTTTTTACTTTTGGCCATGGCGTTGTCAGTTTGTTTTCGATCTATGAGTTTGACTGTCCCTCTGGTATCTTACGTCCCTCTTTCATAAACAACATGTCTTGTAAACTGGTAAATTGGTGAAACAAAACATGCAGTAAAGGGAAAAGGGTTTACTCTTAAATTTATCGGCACACTCTTTGCAAGTAATTTGCTACAGGGCAAGTTGATTTTCTTCTCTACTAGCCTTGTGGACTAGTGTGTCCCAACATGTTGCAGTATCAAAATCGTATTTCAGGATAGATCGAAGTTTTGTAAGAAGCCGCAAAAATTTAATATTTTTTATTACATGATTTGGTTTTGCACATGGAAAAAATTTACCAACATTTTAAAAGTAATGAGTGTCGTGATTCGGTTTTTCTCTGTATGTAATATCTAAGTAATGACCTCAGATAATGTCGCTTTCTTTGCTGACTAGTTTGTCGATTCTGTATGTAAAAACTATGTTAGGGGAGACCACTAGTATTACATGTGATGTTTTTAGCTGTTCCAGTTCGTCTTGTGTTGTACGATAGAACCAGAAGCATCCCTGGATTTGTTATGCGCAAAACGAAATATTTAAAAAAATTGTATGCAAACCATGGCGTTTTGTGTCATAACATGAAAAAGGTTTCTCATGTTGTTTGGGTAAGTTCGAAGAATTTTTTAAATTAAAATTATTTGTTTTTTTTGTGTTCCTGATTTCGCATCGAACCTGGTGCCTAAGCAAAACGTCAATCATTTTCAGTTATTAGATATTGAAAGGATGTTAATCAAACTAGCTAAATCATGACACAGATATAAAAGTTACGCATCGATGAATGAGTGCAAAAAGATATTTAATTACACTAAAAATTGGCATTATTATTGGATTTTAATATTACATTTAAACTGTCCCAGAAGAATAAAATTGAAATCGTGTGTCTATCCTGATAGTTTTTCACTTTTGTGATGATAAACATTAAGATCAAAAGGAAAATTAAGATTTTGTCATGCTAAATAAACTCTTTATTATTATGGCATATGGATTCAGTAAACGTATTTATTGAAATTAAAAAAAAAACATGTTTGCCAATATTCCAATGTCGTAATACTGTTTCCATGGCTTAATAACAGTAGAATGCAACTTCTAGGGTGAGAATTGGAAACAGCAAGATTTCAACATGATTGCATTCGTTAATATTGAAGCTACATGTAGTAGTAGATAATTCTTTGAAATCGTGCATTTATGAACGTGTGTAATAACAAAGTAAATAAACCTATCCTTGTTCATGTACTTTCTGTATAGCATTATTTGAGACTAACTGTAAACATAAACTGGAAATCCACAAATGACAAAATCACTGCATCGAACTGTAAGAATAAAGATTTGTGCCTTTCAATGAAGACAACTAACATTAACACATTTGTTTTTCTTTTGTACGTAATAAGTTTGCATATTTTCTTGATTTGAGCGATCCATCAATCATGTACAACGAATACTCTTTCAATCATACAACTGTCATTAGTGGACCACCTGAGACCGAAATAGGAGTATTCGCATTTACTGAAAAAGAGGGACGAAAGATACCAGAGGGACAATCAAACTCATAGATCGAAAACAAACTGACAACGCCATGACCAAAAATAAAAAGACAAACAGAAAAATAATAGTACAGATGACACAACATAGAAAACTAAAAACTAAGCAACACGAACCCCACCAAAAACTGGGGGTGAAAGCTAGTCCAAAGCCAATTACAACTAATAATTAAAATAAATCATGTTCTCCCAAACTAAAGTATCAATCATTACACATGTCGTAATACTGTTTCCATCCCTTTTCACGAATGTGACCTACCGAATTAGACAGTTTACCGAATTTGTAATAACATAAGCAACACGACGGTGCCACATGTGGAGCAGGATCTGCTTACCCTTCCGGAGCACCTGAGATCACCCCCAGTTTTTGGTGGGGTTCGTGTTGCTTAGACTTTAGTTTTCTATGTTGTGTCATCTGTACTATTATTTGTCTGTTTGTCTTTTTATTTTTGGTCATGGCGTTGTCAGTTTGTTTTCGATCTATGAGTTTGACTGTCCCTCTGGTATCTTTCGTCCCTCTTTTGTACAGTTTATCATCAGTCTTAATTGAATTGTACTTGTATGTTATTCTTCAAGATAGTTTAATGTTATGTATATACGCTGTACAACACTGTTATGTTATGCAATACAAGTGGTGATACTCTTATAACACATTGAAACTTTGATATTGAATGTGTATACGGTTTGTTGGTAAAGATATATATTACATAAATATATTTGTTTAATTTTCAATTATAACTAAATCTTGGTTGTACAACAGTTTAATATTTTATTTTATAAAATATGAATCAAATAAGATAGATAACTTTTGGTTAGAATGATAGCAAATTATTGAGTTAGCTCCCCTTAATTATTAATTTCTAGTGCGTTTCAACCAAATTATATCTTGAATTACCAGAACAGGAAAAGGAAACAAATGTTATATTCGTGCACCATTATATATTTTGAACATAAATTAATGTAAACTTGAGTGGTTTTTTGTTTGTCATGTTTTCACCATTGTCTGATTTTCTGGCAGATTGGCACTTAATTACTCTACTATATACCCAAATAAAGTTTGTGGTGAACCATTTGGGCGGAAAATACCACTACTTGTTTTAAGAGTAGGGAGAGAAATACATTACTGTGAATAAACAGAACCCCGATCCAATCCTTCTTTTGATAAAAAGGTTCATTATTCCCTGTTTTATATCGACTAAAAGCATTCTATTTTAATATTATATCCATTTAAGTATGTATCTAAATATCTGCATCAAAAGTAGATATGGTAAAAATTAGATATTCAACTGATTGGTTGAAATTTACTTTTTTGAACGCATTGAATGTGTCAGCGGTTTTTGGAATAACATAAACTGACAGAAACATCTAGAAAGAAATATATAGGCCATCGATTCACAAGTACATCGAAACAACTTAAACACTATCATATTGGTGAGAACTTTCAATTCTGAAGTGAGCTACCAAAATATATATATATTTTGCTGCAATGTTGATTTAATATTGAGTTCATACAGAAAATCTAGTGTGTCAACAAATTGTCTTCTTTGAAAGGATGCCGTTTTATGTAACCTGATAAATTGAACTATCACACCCTTAAAACATTACCTATTAGTAATAAGTAAAATACACTTATAAGGTAATATAACAACATGTATGTATGTTTACATTTATTTTCACGAACTATGGTTAAATGAAGCTGAACGTACCTTGTGGGTACTATAAGAACGTACCCTGGGTACGTTTTATGAAAAAAATATTACCTATGATGACACTAAAGCTGTTAAAAGAGAGGCGAAAGATACCAGAGGGACATTCAAACACATAAGTCGACATAAGACAACGCCATAGCTAAAAAAGAAAAATACAAACAATAGTACACAAAACACAACATAGAAAACTAATGACTGAGCAACACGAACCCCACCAAAAACTGGGGGTGATGTCAGGTGCTCCGGAAGGGTAAGCAGATCCTGCTCCACATATTGCACCCGTCGTGTTCTCATGTTAGTACACATCTGGTAATTAGTCTTATTCAGTAGGTCACATTCGGGAAAAGGGCCGGATTGTAGTTACGACATTAGGAACATATCCGCTATCATCTGTGAAACGGATATTCCATAAGGGTCAACCAACTCGTGATAGCGTCCGTAAAACTTACAATGTGATGATTTCAACTTCACCCAGGTTAAATTTATCCCTATCTTAAAAGCATACCCATGTTGCTGTTTTCAGAATCTTTAAGTAATTAATCGATGAAGCTGAACCTGCACTTGCATCATGGCAGCATTGCAGTCATAACAAGAGTAAAAAATAATGATTTCAAATCTAAGCATTACTTGGATTCAATAAAAACTTTTAAATATCAAGGTTGGTTAAAAGGCGGTAAATACTAGTATTGACAATGCTGGTAGTAAATACTGGTAAATACCTGTCAATACTGGCAAATACTGGTCAATACTGGCAAATACTGTTCAATTGAAATTTGGATAGGACTTTACGACCAGTCCCTACCTGGTCAATTACTTGGCAAATGGATGGATATAGTCACAAGGCAAACAGTCACTTATTTACTACATTGTACTTGACAAAAAGTCACAATTAATTAGTTCATGAACATGGTTTTATGAAGATTTATCAAATATTAGTTTAATCATACAACAGATATATTCATTAACACCATAAAGTCAAGTCACTTAAAAGAGACTACATAAATGTGGGTTTCTTTACAATTATTTTAAAAAGTGCAATACAAAAATTAAAAGTTGTTTTATATATACATGTATGTTCAAGATTTATAAACAAAATAGTCTCAAAAATAAAGTCTTTGGTATTTTGTCATACATTCAATTATCGTTCGTCGTTTCAATATGAAAGTGTTCAAGTCAATATGAGACTTTTTTAAATGTCCTTCGTTGTTTTCTTATAAATAAATAAATTCTACACAGGCACAAAATGGACATTTTATCAGAATAAGATATTAATGAAAATAGCAGCCATGAGAGTAAAGATCCTTTTTACTTTTCATCTCCTGCATTCAGAAGATTTGTATCATACTGATTAATAGTCAGGAATTATTTCATTATTTTAAACAGTCTTCAGTATCACTTTTGACTTTTGCCTTGTTATGTTAACATTTATTAGGGGACAGTTGTTATAGTAATAAATCTTTTGACACCTGTTAGCCATAAAAAAGGCAATGCTCTGATAATATATATTGCTAGTCACTTTTTTAAAAGGAAAAAATGTAATCTTACCATCTTCAAGTAAGAAAATTATCCAACCCTGTTCAATTTGGTTTTGTCTTTGAAAATGAAATGTTTTTGAATGTAAAACACACTTCTGAGATATATCGTTATAGAAAAATTTAAACATTTTAAATTTCTCATGCATTGAATATAACAAAATAAACGACTTTCTTCTAGAGTATTTCCAACTGCTCCTGAATACTGAATTTTTCCTTCATGAGTTTGTAACTTCTTAGCTTTGAATAAAAATATCTGACAATAACCAAAAATCATTATTTAGATCCCTGTTTTATCTTGACTTTTGGCGAATAATTATGATGAAGACCCCTGATCATTGGTGTGTGATTTATGTTTGTATACACATTGATACATATTTCACTACCCATACATCAGTTCTAACAAATACAAATGTAAAATTTACATGCCCTTTTCTGTTTTGACTTCGAGTAAATATTTAACGTATTTTAGAGTGTAATGTTTTTTTTCAACGTGTTCCCAAATGTATAAATGCGTTTAATATTGTTTGTAATTTTTTAAATATTTTTCTTGCTGAAAATACTGTACTGTTTAACTGTTAACCTTGCATTCCATACAAGCAACGATATAAGCCAACAGTTCATTCTGTATAATATTGGCAATATTTTACAGCATGAACTGATAGAGGCTTATTTCTTTCTTAAAAGATTGTTCAATATGTCAAAAAAAGATGAAACAATTAAACAAATACAAACTGCTAATTAGATTTATTTTCATCAAGTGCGTAAATTGTTTTGGATCAACTTTATTAATATCTATAATTTTCCTACATGTTGGACCCGTAAAACAGTAACTCAACTTAAACAATAGAAAATAATAAACTACAGTTGAAGGTAAACTACATGTATAGCTACATTAACATGAAGACACAGTGCATGTGTATCAAGCTTTTTATGTGGGCTAGGCTACATTATCTATTTTCCGTGAATACCTTCACATGCATTTGGTGTTTCAAAATGAATAAAACGATGAAAGTATATTCTGAATGCAAAATTCTTTCCAACAAGCAATGTAAAATATAATGATTAAGTTGTTTCAAACTTTTGTATAAAATCAAATCTGTTTTCAGATATATCCGATTTCTTTGCGGATAACGAGGATGATATAGTTATAGCAGCTAATAATGGCAAGTTTTATATATAATTTAAAACGTATGGGTTTTATTTCTTATAAGACGAATTAGAAAAGAAAATGGAAAAAATATGTGAAGCTTGAGGACAGGCTCAAGTCGCAGACACAAAGCTCACAGCAATAAAAACAATTTAATAATCTTATAATATCTAAATTTATCGCCATGAACTATACGGAGATCAAGAAATTGATCAGAAGTAATCACCTACTATACATTAAAGCAAAATCCTTCATAATTTTCCCATACGACGTTGAATAAGTGATTGTCTTGCAAGAGACAGTTATTGTTTACCTAAATTCCGACCACCTGAATACCCCACCCCCTTTTCCTGTTTTTTTGAAAGGTTCATTTCGCTTTTTTATTTTTTAGTTTACTTGAGTATTGCTGTCCTTTGTAGTTTTTTTATGTTAGCGAAATATATTTTTGTTCTTAATTTCCTTTTTCAAAGAATCATTTCTTTTTTTTCTTTCAAAACAAAGCATTGTAAATGTACAGATCCTTGTTTCCTTGCATAATGTATAATCCTTGTATTCGATAAATTTCACTTTTGAGACCTAAACTAAAGTAAAGTGTTCGAAACTGTTCATAAATACATTAGAAAGAAACAAATATTATTCGAATTGTGACGTTATATATAGTAAAATACCTTTATCAATAATTCCCCGTCTTAAATCAATTTAATGCAGCAAAGGGTTTCATATTTACATTTATATAATACAATTACAAAATGTCTAAAAACCTTTATAACAAACATATAATTAAATCTACCACCTACGTTGATTTGATTTCAAGAGACAACATCGGTTTCTAAAAAAAACGATCACTACGAACAAAGTGCGAATCGGACACACAGTTGATTTTTTGAAACTGTGATAACATGTTTCTTTTTTCTATTTCTTATATTCATCGTCATTGATTAGAGAATTTCTGCATTATTCCTATAAAGGCAATAATATCAGATTTTTGAAATAAAAAAAAAACATGCAAATCAATGCCGATACCTGAAATTCATAAAAGCATTGTAGCCCCCTAGTTCATGAAGTAAGTTCTCGATTTGCAATTTGCACATAGGGTGAGGTTTAGGTTGTTAATCAAATTTTTGATTAGCTATCTTGTCCGAGGAACAATTTATGGCTTGCACATCAACACTTGATAAAACATCTTCTTCAGATGAACTATTTTCTCCTAATTATAACAGTAAAATTATTTGACTTGCGGTTCTTGTATTGCAGTAGGATCTATCAAGAGTTAGAAGCATTACTTTACTTTTTTGATATTCATTGTAGATACGAATGATGTTAAAAGGAATAAGAGCAACACAAGAAGTTGATTTTTATATCCAAAGATGGGGGTGGGGGGATATCAAACATCTTGTGCAAAAAGAAATATATTTAAACAACAAAAAGCACCAAAAACAAATTTTACAAATAGCATTTTCAACCAACCATCAACAAATTGGTGCTAAAGGAGACAACGAACAACTTGAGAAAAATGGCTGTGAAATAAGTATTGACGCTGGCAGTGTTAAAATCAATTGGAAAGTTTTTTTTCAAGAAATCGTCGTGATGAGTATAAAAATTATTGTATTGGAAAAAACTGTTTTTATGTAATTGTCATTTGTTCTTTCGTTGTAATTTTTTTCAAAAATGAAGAAACCAATTGTTTAATTGATTTCATTCCTTGAACTAGCATTCAACTGTAAGAATCAATTATGCTTCATTCAACTGCCCCATACTTTTAAGAAATAAAACGGTTATTCTTTGAAATATTGGACAGTTAGAGGTAACATAATGGTTTCTTACAGGTAAATTTGTAAATGATAGTCCAATTACTTAAATAAAGAACAGGTACAACAATAGAATGACGTCACAACAATGTATTAAATCAAATTGGTTGTTTTTTCATATTTTGTTAATTATTTATCGACACTTTATATACTCTCAGTCTTTAAATTTCATAAAGAGTTTGAATTCAACTCGAACTATTTAAATTCAATTTGATAAAAAACGAGCCTCTGAGACATTTCATTTTTGACTGTTTAATACAATGTTGAAAGTTACGATCAAGCGATATCCAATTCTCAGTAGTTGATAAACCGATTTGTTTTAGGGTAATCATTTTCTATGTGTTAAAAATAAAAGACCGCGAATCGTTGATCTATAATCTAGTCTTTTGACAAGAATAATATTTTCAGGTGAAAAGTGTGAATGTTTTGTATTTTATTGAAGAAATAACATATCTCGTTGTCATGACGGAAATGTATATCATTGTTACCCTTGAAAGTCACCAATAACCTAACGAATAGTCAGTATATTTGCTACAATATCGTTTCAGGATACTTGATAAGCCAATCAACTTGTCTTAAATTCTGCCTTGAATTTTAAAAAATAAATTATTAAGAAACAAAGGTTCAAACTGTCTCATGCATAAATGACCATGTACATTCCTGGCTTTCAATTTATGGAGTATTGGCGTTCCTGCTGAAGGAAAATACAGAAAAGCTCTTCGAACGCAAGATATTAATAACGTGCGTTTTCATTTTATAGAATAATCATAAGTCTTATACAAATGATTTTTTTCATTAGTTGTTATTGGCTTTGAACTAGTGTTTGCGTTACAAGTACTCTCAGATCTGTACTTAATGTTTTTTTATTGTTTTTTGGGATGAATAAGTACCCGTCTACGTCCACTTTGCGTTTTTATTAGATGTATTTCTATTTGTATCCATCTGATGAGTTAAGCCTTTTTCAACTAATTTTTATAGTTTGTTCTTATGTTGTACTGTTACACCACTGTCCCATGTTAGGGGAGGGTTGAGCGCTCACAAACATGTTTAACCCCGCCACATTCTTTATCTGCCTGTCCCAAGTCAGGAGCCTGTAATTCAGTGGTTGCCGATGTTTCATATCTGTCATATTTGTTTTTTGTAAACTGTTTTGTTATGAATTAGGCCGTTACTTTTCTTAATTGAATTGTTTCATATTTTTCATGTCGGGGCCGTTTATAGCCGACCATACGGTATGGGTTTTTCTCATTGTTGACGGCCGTACGGTTGCCTTTAATTGCTTACTACCAGCCAACACTGTCTACACTACGTATACGTTGTTCCACAGAGCTGAATTAGATAAATTAGCTTCATATAGCTAACAAGTAGGAAAAGCCAGCAATAAAAAATTAATCATGGCGTATCATATATATATATATATATATATATATATATATATATATATATATATATATTAATAAGCATACTACACTGATATATCCGGTATTTTTTCCTGAAATCTAGAAAAAGAAATCTTATATACAAAAGAACAGTGTAGAAAGTTTAAAAAACTTTCAGCACATTGTTCTAAGAGTTATGTAGTGTGTGACATATACATGTATTTATTTTATTGTTTGTATTACTCAAAGTTTAAGATTTTAGTGTCCCAGATAATACTGTGTGTCTTTATACATGAAACGTTAGTACTTAAATTTGATTTATCTTGTTCTTGAACTTTTTTTCTACTTTTCGAATTCTTACACAACTTTCTGTACATCGTTCTTAGAGTTATGTACTATATGACACATACATGTATTTATTTCATATTTTGTATTACTCAAAGTTTAAGATTTAAGTGTCCCCGGTCAAACCGTATGTCTGTACAAATGAAACTTTATTACTTAAATATGATTTATCTTGTCCTTAAACTTTTTTTTACACTTTTCGAATTCTCATTTTCCATTTCACTCGGTAAGTTCAAATAAATATAAGAAAAAGCTGCCTGATAATATCTATCGTTTGGAGTACATGACTTTATCCTTTCTGTTTTGGGGGAAAGGGTTCATAACGACTAATCTATACTTTTCTGTGTTTAGTTCTGTTGACTGTTGTTCCATTTTTTGACTTCTTTTTTTCATTTGGCTTTAGTGTTAAATAAGGAGCAGAAAACATTAAAAGCAATTATGAATATTAAGAGATCATATACTTCCAGCAACAATACAATTACAAGTATCTATATCACTTTCAAGATCTGTCAAAGCTAAATTTCGAAGACGAAGTAGTTTGCTACTAAATTGCAATCATGTTTGCATTTTCACTTTCTCAACCAAAAGAAACTTTCTTGATATTCCTTAATTTATCAGTCCTTAAAGATGTATATCAGATCGAAAGTAAATTGTCCCATGCTGTTTTCAATCTCTATTACTAAATCACTACATATGTTACGAATATTTTGTTCATATTTACGTAAGCGTTTTTTCGGGAACGTCATGCAAACCTTTAAACTATCATATAGAATAAGGGTCTATAAAACTATTTCATATAGAAATAAGAAGATGTGTTATTATTGGTATTATCAAGAAGTGAAACAACAAAAATACCAAACTTCAAAATAAAATAAAGAAAAATATGACAACTCTCCACCACAGCAGACCAAATGGTGTAGAAGTTTAGGTCAACGTGCAGCCATCAACATGTTCAAAACGTATACCGCAAAGTAAGCTATCAAAGGCCCCAAAATGACAAAATTTATGTAAATAAATTCAAACGAGAAACTAAAGGCCTGATTTATGTACAAAACAATAAACGTACAACAGATACGATATAAAGCAACGAACGAAAACCACTGAATTACAGGCTGCTGTCTTAGGACAGGCACATAAACATGTTTTCTGGCTCTAAACTGTCCCTGGGACAATAGTGTACCAGTACAACATCAGAACATACTATAAAAATCAGTTGAAAAGGACTTACATCATCAGATCGATACAAAGCACAAAAGACACACATTACAGTTCTGAGGGTAATCGCAGTTACTTAAAGTTAGTTCAAAGCCAATAGTAACTAATAGAAAATTATATAATCGTGTTACTAACATATAAAATTTGAGCAAATACGCCCTTAAAATGTTTTAGCGCGAAAGGTTTCCATGAAATAGAACTGAAAACAAACATGTTTAACAACATATAACTTCGAGTTGACGAACCAAATTATCTGCATCATACTATTTTATCATTAATGAAAAACTAAGGAGATGTGGTATGATTGCCAATGAGATAACCATCAACCACTGTTCAAATGAAGTGGATATAAGCAATGATAGACAACCGTACGACCGTATCAACAATGAGAACAACCCATACCGTATAGTCGGCAATAAAAGGGTCCGTAATAAAAAATATGAAACAATTCAATTGAGAAATCTAACGGCCTAATTTATAAGAAAACAATTTACGAAAAACAAATATGCCAGATATTACCCAACGACAACTACTGAACTACAGGCTCCTGACATGGGATAGGCACATATAGAATGTGGAGGGTTAAATATATTTGAAGGCGCCAACCTATTCCCTAACCTTGGACAGTGGTGTAACAGTACACCATAAGACCAAGTAGAAAAATTAAAATAAGTAGAAAACGGCTTAACTCATCAGATCAATACAAAGCAGAAAAAACATCAAACAAAAACACACACCAAGCGTAGCAGGGTATTTCTTTAAACTGTATATAATTGGTGTTTATTCCGATTCACTTTAAGCATCGAACCTTGGCCTGAGTTAACATTGATTTCAAGTAATTAAATATCGAAAGGGTGTAAATAATTAAACTAAATTAGGTGTTTACAATTGTGCTTGTAATACTCTCTAGTGCAGAGTATAATTATGGAATTGAAATACTGTGTCTATCCTGATAATTTGCAACTTTTGTGATAATAATCACCCTCATCAAAAAGAAAGTTGAGAATTTTGACATGCTTAATAAACTCTTAATTACAATGGGAATTTGATTCATTAAACCTGTTAATTAAAATTTAAAAAAAGTGCTTGCGAATATGCCGATGTCGTAATACTTTTTATTTGGCTTAATAACAGTTGACTGAAATTTCTAGGTTGAAGATTGGAAACAGCAAGATTTTTACATGATATCATTTGGTACTTCTTAAGCTATTATAGTACAATGCTAAGGAATTGTGCATTTATGAACTAGCGTAATAGCAATATAAATAACTTATCCTTGTCCAAGCATAACTTTAACATGTTGAAAATATTTTTCAACTGGTATTCCACAAACGAAAAAATCACTGCATCTAACTGTTTGATTTAAGATATTAACCTTGCTATGAAGACAATGAATAGATATACATACGTTCTTTATGTTATATTTGTTTTTCTTTTTCTCAAGACTTTAATGATAATTCTGTTACTACGTTTAAAACACAATTGTATTCAGTAGTATTCAAGTTCATTTGTTTTCCGTAATAAGTTTGCATATTTTCTTGATCTGAGCCATCTGTCAAATATGTACAACAAATACCATTTCAATTACACAACTCTCATTAATTTATAACCTGACATCACCTCAAGTTCTATATGAATGATTTAGATTCATTAATTAATCAAAATAAAATTTATTACAATAAATAAACTATATTATGGGGTATGATTTCCTTTGTAGGAAATTTAAAATTTCATGGTCATGTTATTTATAGAGCTTAGCTTAATGGTTTATTAGTAAAAGCTACAGATAAACTATTGATGTTCAATCATTGAGTCTTGTATGATTTTAGATATTAAGATGAATTCAGTGTATCTTAGTTTGAATGAAAAATAATTGTTTTTTTTTCTTTCTCATTTGATATTCTGTACAGATATATTCTTGGCGTTGCGCAAAATCTTGAATATTTTTAGACGTTGCTATTTTAGATATACTCTGTAGTACAGCCACCTATCGTAGTGTATACTACAACAACATGACGGCATGATTGTATATCAACAGATGAATAACTTCGAGCCGCACTACACGAAATCTCGGATTTGAAGAGGTATGCAAATGTTATGTAAATGTATTCAGAGACCGACATTTACATATATTTACAAACCGCTGCATTTAGTTTATCTTGTCTCTACATGTAGTAAATATCAACATTTCTTGTGCTATACCCTCCTATGGGCGGTTATGAGAGACCGCGGTTTATAAAATATATTAACACCTAATCAAACCATTTTAAAGTTTAGGATTTGCATATATTTATGACCATCTCAAAACTTTCGCAAACTTATGGATTTGCATACCTCTGCAAATGGAAATCTTTGTCTTTTTGTGCTTTTATTTACTGCAAGTATTGTTTGACGGTAAAATTAAATTTAGGCAACAGTAGTTTACAGATGTTTAAATATTTTTTCTTTCTTTTTCTCTTGTTCTTGTGTTTTTTGTTGTCTGTTATAGAAACTATTTATGATTTGATATTTATCAAACCTAATTTCGTGTTTCTGTTTTTAGTCTACTAATTGAGATTAAAGGTGGAATGATTAAGGTCCAAAAACCCAAAAATTATAACATGTATGTAGTTGAACCCCGCCATATGTTGATATTCCTACCCTTTACTTACGAACCTTTTCAGTGGTTTTCGTCTGTGATATCCAAATACTTTTTGTCATTTGGGTATTGTGAGTGGTGGTGTTTGTAACGAGTCTTAAATAGTCTCTGTTTAATTTATTCACAACCTCCTCTTCAGATAAAGTGCTTGATATATTGCATGGACCAACTCTTTTGTTGAAGTCAGTATATTGACCTCTGAATGTTCTTTTACTTTTTTGCGTAGCTAGATTGCTTCTCATTAAAGTATATTCTCAATTAACTTCATTTCATAATGACTTAATAATGTTAATACCATGCGATTCTAGTTGTGGACAGTGTAGCACAAACAATTATCACAATTACTTTAAACATAGAATTATCCAATCTCTTATCAATACATTGCACATATAAATTAAAAAGACCGCTCTGAGCAGAAAAAATCACTCAAAACATTACACAAAACTAATTATATATATATAGGATTAATATTATCCAATGGTTTCAGTACTTCCTCCATTAGATCCAATGAAACATTGATGTCTAAATGAACTAACGATGTAATTTTCGAAGCAGTTTTGGTCGAAGGATTAAATTCTGTGGACAAAACGTTTTCCAGCAGTGGTATTACTTGAGTAATAAATGCTCGGTGTTGAAGGCCTCACTGTACTGATTTTGTGTCATAGATAGACCCCAATATCCTTTGTTTTTTTTTCTATTAGATGACCAAACATTTCATTAATACAATTTCACAAGGTCCACATACTATCAGGGTTAAAGGAATGTCCTTGGAACGATCTCTTGTTCTACCTTCTGAAATATAAAATCACATTAAAATGAGAGACACAACAAGAACTGAATACTAGTACATAATTTTTTGTTGACACAGTTAGGACCAACAAATTTGTTGTGATGCCTGCATGAATACTTATTCGAACAGTCACTGAACATCGAATAAATAGGTGGCCGATATGTCTAAGCAGTTCATCAACTGTATCACTAGCCTGTTACCGCGGAGGTTGATAGTTCGGATCTCGCACTAAGCAGATGCATTCGACTCCACTTTTAACTAATAAGAAGCGTTAGTTTTGATGCTGAAGATCAATGATTCTTTCTGGCTACTCCGTCTCCGTCCACCAATAAAAATACCCGTCACGATAGAACGAACAGGGCTGAAAACAGCGTTGAACACCATTAATCAATCAATCAATCGAACAAATATTTAAGAAAATTTGTGCTTCCGGGATTTAAACAATTGCGGTATTTGTTTTGGTGCTGGTTAAATCATCTAAATGGTGTTTGATATCAACAAAATGCAGTGCATTCAATTTATATTCTCCTGCAAATTTGTATAATTAGGGATTATGCAAAATCATTGATTTTTTAAATAATAAGTGATTAAATAATCAATGAGAATGACCAGTAATTTTACATAATTACTGAAAAGTTTCATAATTATTTTACAAACGGCCCGATATGATTTCATGGATTTTCAATAATTTTATGGCATTAAGTCCTACCCTTGTCCGCTCGTACGTCCGCCCGTCCATTAGTCCGTACGTACATTCCAAATTTGGTTTCCGTTCTCTATCTTTAGTTTGCATCAACAAAATATAGAAACTTATACACAATGCTTCTAACCACAAAACACAGATTAAGTTTGAATTTCGGTGGTGTCACTTTCATTGTTCTGGAGTCATGTCCCTTTATATATGGAAAAATTGTTGAATTTTCGTTTCCGTTCTCTAACTTTAGTTTTTCTCAACAAAATGTTATGAAACTTAAACACAATGCTTATTACCACAAAACAAAGATCAAGTTCGAATTTTGGTGGCGTCACTTTTACTGCTTCCGAGTTATGCTCCTTTGTAAAGTTATATGCAAGCGGGGGCATTATCTGAGTCCCAAGGACACATTCTCCATTTATTTAAATAGAACTGATGAATTCACAAATTATTTTATCTGTGTCTGGTCTTGAAATGTTGTGACATAAAGCAATTGAAATATATCATGGCCGGTGCCATATGATAATTAAGGTTTGATTGATTGTTGGTTGCTTAACGTTCGGTGGGAAATATTTCATGCATGTTCAGGACGAGAACAAATTAACAATGAATACAATAGGTATGTCTTGTAATAAAGGCCGTCCGGGATGAAGGTCGGGAAAATTTTGACTCTCACTGGAACATGAGGATATATTGGATAGAGACATTAATTTAGTCTTGCAACAGGCCACCTACGGAACCCTCTGAGTGGTGTTGCAAGGGCTCTTAACGTGCATAGAGCGTGACACTCTCTCTACACGAGGCATCGGATTTAAAATCCCCATTCTGACTGTACATGGCCGCATACTTGATACATCCCGCACAGCCAAACGGACGCCCAACTTTGACAAGGGTTTTACTGCCGGTCGGAGGAGACCTGTGATGACCATATTTCTATTCCCCAGTCACCCTTGGGAGGTGATATAATCAAGGAAGCAAATTGAAGAATTCTAAATTGTATCAACAGGTGCTGTCCAATTCTAATTTTTAGAGTTGTTTGAAGAAGTTCTATTACAAAATTTGCAAGGACGGGCTTTCTGTTAGACCTATGGTCAGCAGAACTCATGTTATGAATGTAATTGAACAGAACATGTGTACATTGAGGTCAAATGACAATATTTCGTTGTTCCAATTATCAAGGAATTGAAACAGAATGAGCTACTTCATGTACATCATGAGCTGCAAGGACGCATGCTTGACGGATCCTACAAAATTATGGCGGGAGCCGACATAAGTTGTAATGTTTTAATATTTTTTTCGCATGTTGAATACGGAAAGAGAGATCCCTAAAATATAACGGTCAACGTTTATAAAAATTCCAAAAAGGATATTGCCTGACTACCAAACATGAAATTAACCACAAAGAGTCTCTTCGACATGGTTGATTCACTTTTTTGTCACCTTTAGATATTTCTCCTAAAAATCCTCGACGTGTGCTGAAATCAGATTCAATTTGTGATGAACAAGTTTTTGTTCAATGTGAATGTTGTGTCAAGCACCTATTCGCATCAAATAGATGCACACATAGAAAAGCAGTACAAATGTTAAATAGTACACGTCAAACAAATGTAGTATGCAAAAATAAATCATTATGTTAGAATATTGTGATTAACATTGTAATGCTTATGCTTTCAAATATGTTTTCGTGTGATTCTATAGAATGAATCATTTATATTTTAAACGTTTTCTTTATAAAATAAAAATGTCCCTTTATTTCTGAAATTTAAGTTATCATAAATCATCTCTAAACATTCCAGTCATTATACGCAATCCTTGAAATTCGTTACACCTCTAATTACACAAATTTACTATAACAAATATGTCTCTCAATATATAATTACGAACCTCATTTCAACCACACTTGCACTGTGTATTATGAAACTTTAAGCTGCTTTAATATTTACTTAAGAAAGTGTATTTATCACTTGAGTTTGTGGAATTTATTTTTTGTTATTCTCAAATTATAATGGTATTGTCTCGTCAAATGTTTGTGCCCTTTAGGGTCCTTAATTGGATTCTAATATATTCTTCTTTTTTCTTCTTTTATTAACCGCTGTTAATTTTTTGAGACATTTTAAGACACATTCTGTAACAAGAGCCGAGTTATATTGAAGTCAAAAAGTTACTTTTGAAATTGTCTTTTGAGGCAATCGTATGTACTAGTATCGCAGACTTCGGGTGTACTTTAAAGTCGCCATTGAGGATATCAAGAAATACATGTTTGATTTTGAAAATCGTGGTTGGAATAGATGTGGTATAGGTAATAAAGATTATTCGTCTCGACTAATCTTTTAAATCAGAAGTAATTTCAAATTTGAAAGATATATACGTAGAAAATTCCTCAGTTAACATGTAAATGAAATCAAGACATTGATTGACAACAAAGAGATAAAATAGGAGGGTTTTAATTCTTGAAAAACAACAAGGTAAACTTAATGGTTTTTACGACTGTATACGTTTGATGTAAAAAATAATGTGACAGAATATTACTCATCCCCTAAGTCATAAATCTGTAATGTATCTTTGATTTGTTTTTTAAATATGTGTTGATGTTACAGTAAAAAGCAATATTGCTACAGATTATGTTTTAGCCTCTGTGTTATACATGTACCATCGTTTGATCATTGTTTATACAGAGATATTCACAAAAATGACGATAATCTGCAGACATTTGTTTTCTCAATAAAAAAAGTCATTTAGCGACTTTTCCTTTTACATATCGTGAAACTTAATAATATATACCGAGTCATGATTTGCATGATGGGTTGTGCATTCAAAGCATGCCACTTTGTCGATGCATCCGGTTTATATCCATTTAAGTTCATGTTAATCTCTCAAAATTAATAAACAACTGCTGTTTCTTATTTCGAACTAACCAAGTCCAAAGACATATATGTTTGTTTCTATTGTGTATCTATCTTGACAAGTGCACCACAGTAAGATACGCATGTTGGCTTCATAAAACCATTGTAAATCATTTGCCAAGCTGTATTGAAGTTAACGCACAAAATTATCTCCCTGTATAACAAAAATCCATAGTTGTTATAATGGCATCGACTTCCAGCTGTTAAGTGAAACATTAAATCTTTACAAGAATATAAAAAATGGCATACATTAACTTTAGTATGAACTATAGAAATGCAAAATATCTTTTCATGATCGTTTCATAGTAATACAGTTTTCTCAAACTTTTCTTAATTGTTTTCTATGTGAATAGTTTTACTTACATTTTTACATATTGTACGGGTAGATAAATGTGATAATGACTGTTCAAAATAGTATTGTAAATCGAAATTAAGTCTACGTCTGCCGTATATAAAACGAACGATTGACAGTTCTGTAATCATGATACTACTTAAACTATACATTTAAGCATCCAACTGTAATACACAGTAAATATTGTATCAAGTTATCAATATCTTGATCTATTTTGGAGTTAAGTTCAACGATTTGGGCACCTGGTTTACCCCTTGTAAAAAATACCACTCACGGATGCTTAAAGTTCACAACATTTGCAAAACTATGTCATACAGTTTGGTCAGTAATAAGTTATTGTACAGCGATTTGGGACATCAGCTACTCTTCCTGAATCAAGGCTATCCAGCACAAGTATATAAGGTCCTTTATGGGTGAAGGCAAATATAGACGATATATATTTTCATATTTTTACCTTGAAGTTATTTCAATCAATTGTTAGTAAATAAAGGAGTTATACGGGAACATAATGCTATTGTACAGTTTTCATCCCTTTTAATACAATTGCACCTGTAATTAATTCTTGTGGATCACTGTACGTTTATACAATACAAGTGGTGAGACTCTAATAAAATATTAAAACTTTAATATTAAATGTGAAAAAGCTTTTGTGGCAAAGATATATCTAATAAAAAATGAAACATTTGTTTAATTTTCAATTATTTACAAATTTCGGTTGTAAAATAGTTTTATTTTTACAATGAGAAATTGTTGATTTAAAAGAAAAAAATACTGTAATCTTATCAAATTCAAGTAAGTAAATAATTCAACCATGTTCAATTTGGTTTGGTCCTGGAAAATGATATGTTTTTAAATGTAAAACACACTTCTGAGATATATCATTATAGAAAAAAATTGAATTTCAAATTTCTCATGCATTGAAAGTTACAAAATAAACGACTTGTTTCTAGGGTAATTCCTACTGCTCCTGGATACTGAATTTTTCCTACATGAATCTGTTACTTCTTGATTTGAATAAAAATTTCTGACAAAACCCAATAGGTGTAAGTGATAAGATAAAAACACATACATTCGGAAAAATCAATATTCAACAATATTCTTGAAAACTGTATTTTTTTCTAGTTCATGTTTATAATTTTTCTGATACTTTTGTAAATAACCTTATTTTTAAATGTGCGCATGGTATCAATTGATTGAGATGTATATGCTTATCCAGGTGAAAAATTAACTAGTCTTGCGAAAACAAAAAGTTCTCAACATAATGTATTATTTACAATTTAAAGATCCAGCATCTTATATCGTTCAATAAAATCCAGAGTAAAAGTATAACTGTTCACCCATTCCATATACTCATCTCCTGTTTCCAGTTTTAGAATTGTTTTATATCGAAGCGTCAATATTTATTTTATGAATATTAGAAATACATTGACCTGCCAATTTACTTAAAAAACAAATGCAGAGGTAAGCTCTCTGTTTTACCTTTACTTTTGGCGAATGATAATAATGCAGAAATTTGATCCGGGGTGAGCAATTCGTGTATTTATACATTTATGAATAAGGTACTACAAATTAAATATTATAACAGATAGAAATTTTATAGTTACGTCCCACAAACTTCTCTTAAAAGAAACTTGATTAATATTCTTACTGGATGTTGAATTGACAAATCAACTTTGTATACATGAAATGTATTTATTGGGTTTCCTTTATCGTTCAATTTGTTCATAAGTAATCAAATTTAATTTTTAGAACCGTTTTTACTTTGAATAACTATTTAACGTATCTAAGAGTGTCACGTCATTTTTTTCAACGTGTTCCTAAATGTATAAATGCGCTTGATATTGTTTCTAATTCTTTAGATATTTTTCTTGCGTTACATACCGTAGTGTGTTCGTGTTAGCCTTGCAGTCCATTCAAGCTAATTAGTAAGTTTTTTTATATTTAGCTAATTATCGATCGACACCATCAGCATGTCTAAAGGTTTAATAATGAGTTAGAATATATATATATTGTTGGATATAACTTGATATTAACTCGAGTTATCTAATTTCAATATGATCATAAGCAAGTCTTTGGGACGTTTTATTATTACTATTTAAATTAGATAACGAGAGTTAATATCAATCGATATCCAATGCTCTGGAGTTGTGTAAGTGTTTAGTATATCATTGAAGAAATCACATTACACTTTGAAAACAAATCATCACGTCTCTTCTCACAAGAATATAGTAAAACGCATTCATCATTTACACATTTCTATATCCCTTTTTAAAGTGTTTCGGACGGACAAAATTAATAAAGAGCAATTTCATTTACAAGGAGTGGTTCAGTACTACTGTTGGTGGAACGTTAGTCCCCGAGAGAGTCATCAACTCGGTAGTCAGTGCTTTCAATTTTTAACAAAAACTATCCGTTGAGAAATATAACAAATTACCAATATATCAAAATTTACGAACAGACGCCATGGATGACTTAATTTGTATTTCACTACAACAAATAACAAACAATGATTTAGTATGGTTATTGAATTGTTATGGCAACATTTAATCAAAATTTATTGAAAAAAAACAACATCAGAACACAGTCAGATTATTTTGTCCATCAATTAAATCTTGATCACTGTATCACAGCTGGGCGATCCACTGAAGGGCTGTCCATTCAGCAATATTTCAGAATAGCAACTGGGCTATCCATAATTTGCATTAAATGAAGTATATTTCGCTCTGGTTGTGTGACTATACTTTAGTATGTTACCATAGTCTCATTGGTTCATATCTTTGGCGGATGTACATGTGATAAATCCTCATTCTTTCAACATCCAAGCTGTGGGACGGACATGCTCCCAGTGGTGTCGGCAAAGTAATTATAACTATAAGTTTTACTTAATTTTACTCGGAGTTCGGTTTTTTTGTGATTTTTTTTTACAGATGCCTTGGTGGCAACATTAAATGGAAAATACTAGCCTTGTTGGCTTTTAGACCTTGGTGGTCATTTATATTTGCCTTGGTGGCTTCTTAATATACCTAGGTTGTCATTTTATAACTTTGTACATTGCCTTGGTGGCAACATTAACTGGAAAATAATAACCTGGGTGTCTTTAAGACCTTAGCGGTCATTTATATCTGCCTTATTGGCTTCTTAATAGACCTAGGTGGTCATTTTTATAACTTTTTACATTTGCCTTGGTGACAAAATGTTTTGAGAATTATATTTTGTGGATTTAAGACCTTGCACCTAGTTATTATCAACCAAGGTGGTCAGATATTTGTTATGCAATGCATCGGTTAAATGCCGGGCCATGTGTTATCGAGTCAAAGTATTTTATGTATAAAATGGAGCTCTTGCCATTTTGGAGACATGTATTTGAAAGTAAATAAATTGTTTATTTGGTAAATATAGTTTCTTTCGTATCTAGTGTACTATGGATTTTTTTATTTATAATTAATATCGCAGATACTAATACAGAAAATGCTCTTCCTTGAGTTTGTTAGAAAAGACTACTAAGATTGGAAAGTGAGAAATAACATGTCACGTGATATTGATTTTGTCGGCCGGAGTAGTAATGTGTATTCGTCGAGGTCCGCGTTCAGCAGTCTGTTTGAATGATATAGAATCAAATTGAATGTTTTTTGTTTTCAGATGGTGTTACCTACAGTTTTGAAGAAACGACATTCACTAAATGACACGAATAAGATACAAGCGATTAAAAGAATAAAAACGGGACAACCAAAATCGCTTAAGGATTGCGAGGGTACAAAAAAACTTGAAAATAAAATGTAAGTGAAATGACAGGGGAGGATCTAACTGAGATTTTGGAATAAGCTGACAAGCACATGAATGAAGGAGAAGCAAGATGAGCTTTACATTGCATGAAAATTCATGCCAATGAGTTCTATCATCCTAAAGGACAGGATCTTTCTGATCAGAATCTGGTGAGTACAAGTTTAAGTAATGTTTTGTTTTTATAAAATACAAGTAAAAAAAGATTTTAGAGTAAATATGGATATAACCCTAACCGTTTTTCAGTCAAGATCATATACTAACATACATGGTGTATGGTTTGAAATTTTTTCTGATATCAATGAATATATATTGTCTGTCTGTCTGTCAGTTCAATGTAGACGTTGTCTGTCTGTCTGTCTATCAGTTCAATATAGACGTTTTATAGGTATAACATGTATAATGGGTCTTAATTGGATTTTGAATTCTAGTAGTATTGAAGCCTATAGATTTCATAATTTAGGTCAAGGTCAACTAATGAAATTTTGAAATGCTGTTTAAGACTTTTGATACATATATGTGGCTCTATTTGATTTATGTGACATTGTCATTTAGGAGTTGATTATGCACAAACTAGTCAGATTGGATCGAGGTTGATCCAGCTGAAACTTCCTTTTGTGCATGTATTTAGGGAACAATATGTCTTAAGGAAACATTAATCAAATAATTGAATACTGTATACAATGTATACATGTGATTCAATAAATGGTTCAATGATAAAGTGAAAAGTTAAATTGTTAATGGTTGATTGTTTATATTACTATGATTGCATATGATGTATGTAATATGGTTTATACATGCATTGATATTATATGGATATGTTGTAGCCTCCTAGTACGAGTTCTGCCACTTGTTGTTCAACTGCTAATACTAATACATGTAATAACAAAAGGATAAGGGCGGCTGATAGTGACAGCCTTGAAGATCGAAAAACTGTTTTAGAAAAGACTACCAAGATTGAGAAAGTGAAAGAATGGAAAGAAAAGTTGAAAACGCTATGCATGCAACATGACCCAAGTGAATCTCTCATATTACTAACTTTAAAAGAATTTGCTAAGTGAACCATGAGGAGACAGATGTTTTTGTGGAGTTAGCAAGACATGTTAATAGACATCAGTTAAAGTTGGATATACCTAATCTGTGTTTGTCTGTAATGAGGGGAAAGGCAGAAGATGCCAATATGGGTACTTGAATTAAAACCAAAAAAAATTGCAGTGATATTGAGTTGATCTTTGATTTAACTGAAATATATGGATAAAGTTATGGTGGAAATAGCCTTATGTTTAAATGAACCTATTTAAAAGTAATTCAAGAAATTTGTCCTAAATTTGAGATGTTTACTAATGGTAGTGTATATAATTTCATTGGTGTGCTTAAAGATGTCACAACATCTGTTTGAATTGAAAGATTAACTGTTGAAACAATTTTTGTTTTGTTTAAGGAATATAATGTTGATTGATTTTTTTTATGCCAATGTATACTAAAATGTTATGTATGATTGAATTTTTTAATTTAAATTTCTTTGTCTACAGTTCGAGGGACACCGATTCCCTAGTGGGTTTTCACGTGGATTGTAGGCAAAGGGATTTTTCCTTTTCAAAGTGGAATAATGCTGGCTTAATACAAATAAGCAAGTTATTATTGGTTAATATATTTTCTACAGAGTTGTGAAGAATTAAGTAAAAATACATTTATCACTGTTCCTGATTGGGAAGAAGTAAAAGACAAGCCAGCATAGTTGACACTTGGAGGTGAAGTCCCTTTGCTTACAACAAGCTTTCCACGTTAAAATAATGTTCATTTTGATATGAATTCATTGTCTTTACGCGAACCTGATAAGTTTGTATGTGGTCAAATTCAGAAGAGTTTATTGAATTGGAAGATTATTTTGAATTAGGAACTTATTGATAGAGAATTGTGAACACGTATCTTGAAATGGTTAGAGAATTGTGTAGAAATTCATGATTTCTTCAATCATTTCAAAGTGAGGGCATTTGATTCTGAGGTGCCACCAAAACAAATTATCAAAAATCAAGTTTCTATAAATAGTACTTTATTTTTATTTCAAATGAGTTATGTGAAAGGCTTTGTAAAGAATATTCAAAGTTATATGTGTACATTGTATACATAAATATCATCTTGTGTAACATATCTGATTGTGTTATTAATGGGGGCATAGTAGCATTGTAAAGAAATAAAGGAATAATATTTAATAAAAGTGTTGAAGATTTGTTTGTTTTACGTTTTGGGAAAACTATTCCTTAAGGAAAAGCCTTGCTAGGGGTGGTATTTGAATTTGGCCTGCAAATGTGCTGTATGGACAACAGAGTTTTTTATGCCCATTACTTAACATGGATGCAAGATGATATTAATCACTGATGATATGGGTATAATCTCATTGCTTGATATTTTTGGCGGAAGTACATGTGGTATATCCTCATTCTTTCAACATCCAAGTTGTTGGTTTAATGTCTATATGTGGTCAGGCAATAAATATTGACTGTTTAAGTTTATGATATCCCCCCTTTTCCCACCCATTAATACCGAAATGAGGATAGGTTTTCACATTTAGATTTTGTTATTGGTATGACATGTTTGCATTTTGGGTTGATGAGCATGAGACAACATTAGAAAAACACAAGAATTACAATGTGATAAAATGTTTGAAGGAACACACCTTTAATTTAGTGTTTGATGAGGCGATTTTCACGGGAAAGTTTAATGAGAGTAAGTGGATTCATATATTTGTGTTCGCTATTTCATTCGAATGGTGAAAAAGATTATAGATCTCAGATGACAATATTTTTTATTATTATGCTTTATTGTCGATCTCCAGAGTAGTTATGTTGTAAACAATTCAGCGCTATATCCAATGTGCTCTTATGCATTAAATTGTGCAAAGTAGTCCACATTTTGGTTTCTAAAATGTATAGATATTATTATATATTCGGTTCTCTTCTATAGAGTTTTCTATGCCCTTGACATGTACTGGATGCAAGATGATATCAATCACTGAGGATATTGGCATGACGAATATAGGTTAGAAGACCGGTGCATCTTAAAAAAAATAAGAACAGCAGCAACTAAAGCTCAGTTTATAAGGATCGGGGAGGGTTGGTCTAAATTTTACGATGTCTTCTCAGTTCGTTTGTCAAAGAATAAGTGACTATCAAAATGCACGGAGATTTACGGCTCAATTCTCACATGCTCATATTAGCATACCAATGGCAGTAAAGGACGACTCGATTTGTCAAGTAAATCAGTACGCGTATTTGTTAATTCAATAAACGAATTTAACTTTCATTTAATTAAATTCTATCATTTTAATTAAACTACAGTTATGATTTAGAATCGATAGGACGTAAGTTCCAGTAAACTTATTTACTATTGTTTGTAATGGAAGAAAAAATCCTTAAAATAATATCTTTTTAGGAAAAAAGTAGATTGTAGGAAATTGGTCATTTAATAGCACTATCAAATGAATAACCATCAAATTTTGATCATACATTTATATTTAAATGCACCAAAAAGCCAGTATATTAAAAGGCATGTTGACAGCGTGTTTTCGTTTTAGTAATATGGCGATTACATAAGTGTTTCTCGTTTCTCGCTTTTTATATAGATTAGACCGTTGGTTTTCCCATTTGAATGGTTTTACGCTAGTAATTTTTAGGGCGCTTTATAGCTTGCTGTTCGGTGTGTACCAAGGCTCCGTGTTGAAGACCGTACTTTGACTTATAATGGTTTACTTTTATAAATTTTGACTTAGATGGAGGGTTGTCTCATTGGCACTCATACCACATCTTCTCAAATCTATTATCAGTTTTTTACCACAAATTTTGATTCCAAAGTTATATAAAGAATAATAATTCAAGAAAAATACAAAATTTATTTAGAACATACATTTTTTGTTTATGGGAGAAAAAATATCTCAAGATATATCATTTACCTATGATTTACCTTATACATGTATGATTTTTGAAAATATGCAATTGATTAATATCTTCTGGAATTATGCAAAAGATATCTTTTTTCATTTTTTGTTTTGGTTGATTTTCCCTATCCAAAGTTCACCTGTAAAACAAAGGTACACGTAAACATGAACCTTAGCAGATACAAAATATCAAACAAAATTTTCAACCTGTGGCAATAAAATTACACACATGGATGACTACTTGTTAATAGGGCCAGCAAGTCACAATATTTAACTACCCTAGCAGCCTATACTTTATGACCCCCAATACACGCCTTACATCCAAAGTTATACATAAAGGATGCTCATGATTTATCAGACTATATCCGAGTGTGTACTATATAACATAATATCATTTTATTTTGTATCAAAAACCTTTTCTGAATTATAGGAATTCAACCATTAGCATTCTAAGTTGTTAACCAAATTGAATGGAAGTCATAAGGTGTGATGGTATATTCTGTATGAAAATAAATAAGTATTATAAGTGTTGAATAGAATCATGTGATGAGAAATCTACTTATATTGCATCGTCAATTCACTAGAAATTGATCAGTGTTTGTTGAAATACAATTTCCACCAAAGAAGTAAATATTATGTAATAACGACGATACTTTTAATATTATGTTTTTATTAGTAAAAGATTTAAACCAAATTAATTATCTTATAGTTTTCTTCAAAACATAATCCACTTTTACATTAAAAGATTTCAATGTTCAGTCTGCTTGATATTCCGTTTTTCTGAAATCTGGAAAATGTAAATCTTTTGATACAAAAGAACAGTGTAGAAAGCTTACAATCTTTTCGCAGTACATTGTTCTAAGAGTTATGTACTATGTGACATATACATGTAACTTTTTTATTGTTTGTATTACACAAAGTTTAAGATTCAAGTGGTACTGGTCATATCGTGTGTCTGTATAATTAAAAGTTATAACTTTAATTTTATTTATCTTGTCTTCGCATTTTTTCTACATTTCGAATTCGTATGTTTAATTTCATTCAGTTTTATTTCAAATAAAAATTCGAGAAAATTGACAGATTACATGTACATGTATCGTCGTAATGCTGCTTGATACCTGTCTCACCTCCATTATAGATATGTTGTTGTCCTCGTATGCATTTAAGCTCCAAATATTACTAGCATCGTTTTTTATGTCTCAATCAAATGATATGAACTGCATTGTTATGTACAGTAATTGGGCATTGAAAATTCAATTGGTAACCCGATTTTTTTTCTCACCTGGATACCTATTTTCAGTTCTGTTGATTGCTGTTCTACTTTTAGTCTTTTTTTTTCATTTGGCCATATTGTTGAAACTCTTAATTCGATTTGTTGTTTAGCTTTAACCTTTGCATTATTTTACAATTTTGGAAATGTATCTTCTATATGTTTTTGTTCCTTGAAACGTTGGCAACTCTTTTAATACTGATATATTTAGTCGGTCAATTTCTTTAAAACAAATAAATAAATAGCAGAAAATATGAATATTGAGAGAAAATATCTCCAGCACCAACGAATTTATGATTATCTGTAACTTTCAAGTTCTGTCAAAGCTAAATTGCGAGGACGAAATAGTTTGATGAAAGTAGTGTCCTGTTTGCATTTTCACTTTTTCAACCAAATAAAAATCCATAACATTTCAAAATCAACCATCTCTTAAAGATGGATATCAGATCGAAAGTAAATTGTTCAATTTTGTTTTAATTTTTTTCTTCTAAATCACTATGTTACATTATAACTTGTACGTATACATATGTTATGACTATTTTGGTGAACGTACGTTGTTTGTTCGCTGTATGCCCTTGTCTCTTTTTATTATTATTTTTCTAAATATTGAATTAGGGTATTGGTAAATGTCTATACAACTATTTCATATTAAAATAAGAAGATGTGGTATGATTGGCAATGAGCAAAATGTTCACCAGAGACCAAATGACGAAAAAGTTAAAAACAGTAAGTCACCGTACGGCCATCAACAACGAGAAAAACCAATACCTCTGAGCTAGCTATTAAATGCCCTGAAATAATAAATGTAAAACAATTCAAAAGAGAAAACTAACGGCCTGATTTATGTACAAAACATAAAGCGGAAAGTAAATATGATATAAAGCAACAAACAACAACTACTGAATTACAGGCTCCTGGCTTGGGACAGGCACATACAGAATGTGGTGGTGTAAAACATGTTTACTGGAGCCAAATCCTCCCCCTTACCTGTACAGTCCTTGGCTGGTGTAAACTTCTCATTAACACCATCCCCCATTACACCATTCATCATACACCATTACACCATATGTAAGCGTACTTTCATTCCGCCGTGTATTTATTCCGGGTAACACTAGAGAATATTGTATGTAAATAGTGTGAAAGCGTCGATCTTGATATCGTTGTTTTGTTTATATTAGACCGGTTTATTGTTTGCAATGATTTTCAAGGAGCCAGTTAAATTAATCTGAGTCAATCTAGTAGATCTAAATAATATTGATGATGATGAGGACGATATTTTTATAACTCAAAATACTTTATTAATGATCAAGACATTGAACTTGATATAAACCAAATTTAAAGAGCAGATTTGTTCTAACATAAAGTTTCAATTATAGAAGCATTCTTTGATATTGACATAGAAGATATGATTTTATATCCAAGTCGACCGACAAGCAAATACACAGAAAAACTGCGGCAAGCGAATACATATAAATATTACAATTAGTGACAATTTGAAAGCATATGATTTTATAAATTTGCATAGAAAAATTATTTAAATCTAACATTCGCTAATAAGCATTATTGTGTTATCGTGTGTTCAAAGTGAGTACTAATCACTCCATCAATGTATGGATCTAAAGCACTAGTGTAATTAATCCCGGTATAAAATAACTAGTGCAACATTCCGGTACAAAATGACTAGACAGTGTAATCATTCCTGGTTTAAAAAAACACTAGTGTGAACATTCCTTGGATGAAAACTCTCCACTTTTTACATAAATCAACTATGCAATTTTCAAATACACTAAAAACTATCAAGCCACATTTTATATATATTTCCCCTTCAAAAAACCCTTTTTAGAACCTTATAATGACTGGTGGATGTTTTACACTGGACCCGGATAAAATAAACCTAGTGAATATTTGTTGGTGGATAAAAATCACTGGGGATTTTCTTCCTCCGGATAAAGTACACTGGCGGAATCAAACCACTGTTACCCTGTGCCATTATACCATACACGTTACACCTTTGCACCATACACCTTACACATTACACCATAATGCAATTTAATTTCAAAGAAAGCGTGCGACTACACAATTATTTATTTGTTTTAAAAAAAGAATTTTGATCACAATATTGTAAATTAATGTATAAAACTAAAAATCAGTTCTTATCAATATTTTGCATAGTTTTAAATGTCGTACACCATTCATTCACACCATTTAAGATCGCACTTTACACCATTACACCATTCCCCTTACACCATACGCCATAGCACCATACACCTTCTACCATTGCACCATATGCCATACACCATTACACTATACACGTTTTTTTTTGGGAAGTTTACACCATCCAAGGGCTGTAAAAATGGTGTAACAGTACAACATCATAACACACTAAAAGAATCAGTTTAAGAGGGATTCACTCATAAGATCGATACAAAGCACAAACACAAATACCCTAACAAAAACACTAAAAACACAAAGGTCATGTCTGAGGGTACTCGCAGTTAATAATCCACAATGCTTTTCATTATAAAAAGAGTAGCATACGCTATTTATTGCTTTGGTATACCATGTGGCTAATTTTGTTAATTTGAAACAAAAAGGTAAAACACACTAAACATGTTCGTTTTTATGTTGTACTGTTACACCACTGTCCCAGATTAGGGGGAGGGTTGGGATCCCGCTAACATGTTTAACCCCGCCACATTCTGTATGTATGTGCCTGTCCCAAGGCAGGAGCCTGTAATTCAGTGGTTGTTGTTTGTTTATGTGTTACATATTTGTTTTTCGTTCATTGTTTGTACATAAATTGTGCCGTTAGTTTTCTCGTTTGAATTAATTTTACATTGTCATTTCGGGGCCTTTTATAGCTAACTGTGCAGTATTGGCTGTGCTCATTGTTGAAGGCCGTACGGTGACCTATAGTTGTTAATTTCTATGTCATTTGGTCTCTTGTGGAGAGTTGTCTCATTGGCAATCATACCACATCTTCTTTTTTATATACACCGATGAACAAGTGATCATTATGCTGGATTTTCTTATTAACAACATATTTGTTGAATTTTGACTTTTTCAACAAATTGTTGGCATTCTTAAAAGAAAGAACTGCGCCGACCTCTTTTTATTTTCATATGAGTCGGGGTTCCTTCTGGCAATTGTCACAAGAAGATCAAAGACGCCAGATCATTTAATTTCACAGTCAGATATATTGATGATTTTCCTTCCATTTACAATCAAAACTTTTCTGATTGGATTCCATTAATATATCTTCCAGAACTAGAAATTAAAGAAACAACAGAAATAGCTTCCTCCGCCTCATTCTTAGACTTATACCTCGAATTTTACTTAAGCGGTCATCTCAGTACCAGAATCTATGACAAGCGAGACGATTTGAATATGAAATAATAAATATTCCCCCACCTTAGTAGCAATATACCAACTTCACCAGTATATTGGATATACATTTCCCATTTTATTGCAGCTGCTACTCAGACTTTATAAAACGTCACCAGTGTTTGAGCAGAAAGTTGATGAACCAGGATTATGTCAAAGAAGGTCTAGACCTTTTCTAATTAAAGAGTTCATCTGAAGATACCAAGACCTTGCTAATAAATTTTCCGTATCAACTTCACAAATAATAAACGATGGTCTTGAAATATAGATTCTAGGTACTGGCGTTGTTTATCATTTTAATTACGTGTTATAGTGTTCTTTTTATTTGTCTTTGTTAATTTTTTATTTTTCCTGTTTAGTCCATTTTGGTTATATCCTTTCGGTGTGGCTTGGTATCCCGCCATTGTGTTATTGTGCTATGGTCATTTGTTGTATTCTTGTCTTTCCTTTTTGCTTATGTGCTTTGTTTTTATGGTCTATAGAGTGTATTTATGCCATTTTGTTTATCTTTGTTGAAATAATTGTTTGTTTGTATAGTGATTAAGATTATAACACAATGTTTGCTGTACCCCAATTTTTGACATTTGTACATATTATGTCTGTTTGTTTTGCTCTTAATATAATGGAATTCTATGCTACTGTCATACAAGTGAGAGTTTTAGCTAGCTATACAACCAGGTTTAATCCACTATTTTCTACATAAGAGAATGCCTGTACCAAGTGAGAGTATGACAGTTTTTTTCTATTTGTTTGATGTGTTTGACTTTTTGATTTTGCCATTTGATTAGGGACTTTTCGGTATTTTTGTTATTTTACTTTTTACTGAAAGCTAGTTCAAAGCCAATAACAACTAATAAAATAATCATGTTTCTAAGACTAAATTATCTGTTCACATGATCGTGTAACTAATATATCATATATGAGGAAATGTGCCCAATAAATGTCTTAGCGGGAAAGCTCACCATAAAAATAAAACTGAAAAAATGAGTTTAAAAACATATAACATCGAGTTAACGAGAAAAGTTATAAGCATCATACTCTTTTATCATCAATGAAAGTTTCTACATATATAACTGAAACATTACTATTATAAGAATAAGGAAGTGTGATATGATTATCAATATGGCAATTATCCCCCGAAGTCCGAATGAAACTGAAATATCAGCCACATGTATCATGCATATATGTAGATTCTTACATTGATATCAGTGGATTATCGGATTTATCCAATCGAGATAGTTAAATTATCAATTTTAAAGTCCGAGCCTCTAAATTTATAATTTAACTATCGAGATTGGATAAATCCGATAATCCACGAATAACTATGTAAGAATCTGTTTCTCTAATGATAAAAAAATAAATTTTCCTTTTTTGCTAAACTAAAATCCCCTTCGAGTGCCTTCCACTTTCCATAAAGTTGTCAATTTCATTAACACCTGTTAGCATATTTTGATGCATCCAGTGAGCTGAGAAAGGTTATGACCCTTAAACTCATCCAATCATCTTCTGAGATCACTGGCAACCACACGTTGATTAAATTTTATTATACAATGGGTTCGGAAGGGGATAAATTTCCATAGAATTAAAGAAATATATATATCTATACCCGGCGAGGGAAAACAAAAATTTTAGTTTTTGCCTATTAAAAAGGATTTACGAAGATTAATAAAGTAATAATTGCCGTCATCTTGTTTTCTCTGTATGAAATATCTTTGTAATGACGCTTACTTGGCTGACTAGTTGGTCGAGTATGTATGCATAAACTATGAGTAAATATATAGAGACAACTAGTATTACATGAATTTAGTTGTTCCGGTTCGCTTTGTGTTGTACGTTGGTATGTCTTTACATACAAAACCGGAAGCATGCCTCACAGGATTTCTATTCACGATGAGACATATCTATAAATTACGACCTTAGTTGTACGCCAAGCATGGCGTTGTGTTATGAAACATGAAAAACGGTTTATAAATTTTTTTTTTTGTAAGTTTGTTAATTTTCAAACTTTAAATGGTAGGTGTTTTTTTCGATTCAGATTTAGCATCGAACTTAGACCTGAGTTAAAAGTCATTCATTTTGAGTTATTGGATATCGAATTGGTTAATAATCAGACTAGATTAAGTGTTTACTACTGCGCTGGGAATGCTTTCTAGTGGAGAGTAGGATTAAGGGCTTTGATTAATTCATGAAACAGATACAATGTATAAAAGTAGTACAAAACGATATTTAATTTCACAAGACTATTGACATTATTATTTGATTATAATATTGCATCAAAACTGTTCAGGAAGAATAGAATTGAAAACTGTGTCTACCCTGATACGTTTCCACTTTTGATCAAAAGGAAAATTTATATTTTTGTCATGCTAAATAAATTCTTAATTACTATGGCACTTGGATTCATTAAACTTGTTTTTTGAATTAACAAAAAATATTCCAATGTCGTCACACTGTTTTCATGGCTTAATAACAGCAAGATTTTATAATTCATAATCTCATTTGGTAATACTGAAGCTATTAAAAGACAATGATTTGCAATTGAAAAGGTGTAATAACAAAATAGATAACTTGTCCTTTGTCATGTGCTTTCTGCATAGCATTATTCAAAACTACAGAATTCCACAAACGACAAAACCATACATCTAACTGTAAGATTAAAAATATTTGCCTTTCCAATGAAGACAATGAACAGTTTTATGTAATATATGTTGTATTTTTTCAATATTAAATATGATTTCTTTCGTCGGAATTATTTAACGTCGATTCTTTTGTCCATAATTAATTATATATTTTCGTTATTTGAACCATCTGGCTTTTCATGTACAACAAACACTCATCAAGTAAACAACTGTCACTAATGGATTATCTGAGATCACCCCAAGATTTTGGTGGGGTTCGTATTTCGCATTCTTTCGTTTTCTATGCAGTTTTGTGGTGTGAATTTCTATGCATATTCGTTGCGGTTTGTTTTTTGACATTTAGTAGTCAATTTTTATTGATTTATGAGTTCTGAATGTCCCTTTGGTATGTTTCGCCTCTTTGTTTGAAATTAGGGGCGAAAAAAGAAAAGCACGGATTGGTTTTTAATCGGATAATCAACTTTCAATGATATTTGAAAACCTTATGTATGCTCATTGCAAACAAGGATATATGCTTAATGTAAATTAGAAAATCATCCATAATATGAATATACAGATGAATGAAAATATGCATGGACAAAACAAATTCAAGACATTAATCATCTAAATCTTCTGATGCCACATATATATTTTTTTTGTGTAGTGTTCATCTATGACTGTTTTCACATCTACCATGCCTTTTTTTTTCTTTTTTTCCCTCCAATGTGTATTGTTCTATGATATCACTTTCTTCTGCTCAGAGTCTGAATAGACCATATTTTGTGCTCTACCAATAAGGTCGAGCACAGATTTTTCTTGATTAAACTCGACATAATCTCGACAATACTTAACTGTACTTTGGTCTCGACTTCTTAATAAGTCTGATTCAGTATTTGATAATCTTGGTATAGTCTGAAATGGTCTAGGCAAATGCTCGACCATTTTCGACCTGTCTCGACCAGTCTTGACCTTTAAATTTAGTCTAGACTGGTTTTAATTAGCCAATCTAACTCAATTATATACTGATCTTACAAAATTTCATGTAATTATGTAGTTTGGTTCATAGCTGTCAAATTAAAGGATTTAATTAATAGGTGAAAAAAGCTAGAAATTTCAGTTTTGATTAAATTCAGATAGTCACCTTTAATTATTTCTATAACTTTTTCAAATCAACTTGGATTTTCATAAAACTCTACAGCTATCTCAATTATACATTGAGCTTAGAGAATGCCAGGTTGTTTGGTAGTTTGATTTATTGCTGTCAAATTTAAGGATTTAATTAATAGGTAAAAAAAGCTCGAATTTAAGTTCAGGCAGACACCTTTAAATTTTTTTGTAACTTTTCCAAATAAACTTGGATTTTCATTAACATCTACAGCTATCTCAATTATATATTGATCTTACAGAATGTAATGTTGTTTGGTCGTTTTGTGTATTGCTGTCAAATTTAAGGATTTAATTAATAGGTAAAAAAAAAGTTAAAATGTTCCGTTTGGACGAAATGTAGATAGATACCTTTCAATTGAATACTTGAATTTGGCCAATAAACCAAATTACCAATTATCCTGGTATTTAGTAAGATCAATATAGTATTGAGATAGCTGTAGATTTTGATGAAAATCCAAGTTGATTTGGAAAAGTTAAAGAAAATTCCAGCTTTTTTTTACCTACAAATTAAATCATAGAATTTGAAAGAAATAAACCAAACTACCAAACAACCTAGCATTCTGTAAGATCAATATATAATTGAGATAGCTCTATAGTTTTATGAAAATCCAAGTTGATTTGGAATAGTTATAAAAAAAATTAAAGGTGACTATCTGAATTTATTCCAAACTGAAAATTATAGCTAATTTGACCTAGCAATTAAATCCCTAAACTTTACAGCAATTATTATTAAATTTCGTCAATGCATTTTACATAACAATTACATATCTCGTTCTGAGACGAAAATGCCCCAAGCCATTTCACGAAACTAAGATCAATATTATCCAATAATGTAATTTTGGACAGAAAAAATAGTACAGTCATTCCTTAAATAGTTGCAGTCCTTAATTCATTAGATTTTAATAAAATATTGATGTAAGAAATTGTATTAATAATGTAATTTACGAAGCAGTAATGGTCGCAGGATGACATCCTTTCGACAAAAAGTCTACCGACAGTGGTATAATTCGAGTGATAGTGAATATGACCTAACATTTCAGTTATACAATTTCATATATATAAATGCATGGCAATTCAGACCGAAGGTTGTTCTGATCAGTCCATTCGTCATTAATATAGATTTATAAATACCACTGGCCTGGTTGAGGTTCAAATGGCCTCCAGTTTGTATATGCCAAGGGTGTACCATCATCATATGTCCAAACACCATCAGGATTTGAATGGCCTTGGATAGCAATACGATCTATTGTTCGACCCTCTGAAATATTGAAATTTATCAAAATATTAAGTTGGTAGGTATGACAAGTACTTAACAGTACTTTTTGTACGCGCTATTGCAATAAACATTTGATATAATATATGAATTAAAACTAATCCCAAACATTATATTGAAAAAAGTCAAGGATAATATTGTGCTACAAAAATTCGAACAAAAAAAAAGCGAAATTTATTTCTTTGAACAATATTCCTGTTTATAGCATCGAAAATGTGTTGGCTATCATCAAAATTTATTACATCTAGTGTCTCTGTTGACATGTTATCATGGTTATTACTATCTTTTTTTGTATCGTCCTAAATAAAAGCCAAGTTCTGTCAATTTTTGGACTTGTATTCCCGTTATTTTGGGCATTTATATAGTGACGATGGCGAACGCATTCTTTTTTAAGAAAGGTTCTATAAGTTTCCACATGAAAAAAATGTTTTCCAATGAATTTATCATCGATTTTTCCTGGGAATTGGGGGTTAGGGCAAACCCCCTCTGTACCCGCTAATGAATGGTACACATGATTAAAAGTCATATCTGACCTAAATATTTCACAGGTGGTAAGCATAAAAGTATATTTCGAATGATGGGTGGAACTAAGTTATAAATATCACACAATCATCTGATAATAACAACACATGGCTAACTAGTGCAAATAAAACTCACGTTTATCAGAGGCAATTATACAAGGTTATAAGCTAGTAAAATTCCAATTAAAGAAATAAGGAAAGGAACAAGTCTAGATATTTATTTCTTATTATTCTGAGTATAAGACTTGAAAGAAAATACTGAATTAATCAAATACAAATAGTATTGACTTCAACACTCTACAAGATAATGTTTCCGTTCCTTTTGTTTCGATTTTTTCCTTTTTTGTATATATTGCCTTTAAAGCGAGACCAAATATTATCTCTAAATTTGTAATTTGCTTTATTAAAGTTCGTCTGCCCTTTTTTACTACGTGGCCTCCATCGGACGTAGATGTAATGTCACAATACACAGTTCTGATCCAATGACACACGTTCAAGTTATTTCTTGCATTAAACTGTTAATCCCATTCTCTTATTTTGAAAGATATGTATAACATTGTTAAAACTTTCAGCATAAAAAAGTGTTCTCTGCTATGAGTCTATTTATCTGCGTTTTATCTATATTCGATTCGATATTGGCATTCAATAGTAGTCTCACCAGCTACGTATACTGGTTCGGAAATCGCAATCCGCGAAGGTTAATAACTTTTATACTTCCGGCATCTAGAAATTGCTCGACAGCAAGTGTGGATATTTTTGTTTTGTAAATTTATAACGAATCTGAGTATTTATTTTTCAAATATTGTCTTTTTCTTCCCCTCACGGCCAGAAAGTTGAATTCTAAAATAGGCGATCTCTGATAAATTTTCGTCTCATTCTCTGACATTTTTTGTTTTTCTATATGAACTAGTGATGTATATATAACGTTTACAAACTAAATTAAGACATGAAAGGAGATTCAAAATATTCTCCCCTGAATATTTTATTAATTTCATCACATTTATATATTTAATCATTAATCATTAAGACATATGTTTTGTTCTCAATTTTGATTATAAATGAATATACTACTTATTTTATTTAGTCATCTACTTTTTAGATTAAACAAATATTTGACCAACTGTTGTATCTTTCCCTACTTTACACTTAAGCATGCAGATGTACTTTAATTTCGTAGAATGTTCCCGTCAAATAATGTATATATGTAATATAATAACTTGAAGGTCATCATTTTATTTGAAAAATACATCTAGTTAATAAAGAAATATTGTAGAAAAGCTAATCATGTTTTATGTAAAAGGAATTCTATCAGCCAAATCAATTCTGACAAAAAGGGTGAATTTCTAAAGCAATTTATTCCGAAATACAATACATGTCCCAAGATAACTCAAACTACTAAATTTTCATCAGAAAAAAAATGAAAGAGTGACATTTACTCCAAATAAAATTTAGGAAACCGCAAATAATTACATCTGTTGTGTAATTAGAAGATATAGAAGAGCAAAGGTTATTGAAGTTAAAGGATGCAATTTATTATTTTTTTGCATACAATGATTGGTTATCTATTGACATCTGTACTACTAAAATAACGAGGTACAAATTGTTTATTCGCATGACGTTAACATGACGAATCAAAGAATTCAAATTTATATATAACTAATAATGGACAACAGTGTTGATTAAAAATTACACCAATCCAGCCCCTTTTGTTTTCCAAATAATAAATATTGCCAACACTGCAAACCAGTAAACATCTGAAATGGCGCCTCTATATCTGTACTCGACTGTACTGATTCTTACTCGACCAGTCTGAATTGGTCTGAATTTTTACTCGATATAACTCGATCCAAATCTTTACCATACTCGATTGTACTGAATTGTACTTGACCCTTATCTTTGCCATTGAAAAAAGTCTGAACTATTGCTCGACCAGTCTGAAACAGTCTTAACCAATTCTTGACCTGTACTCGACCTATATTCGACCATTTCTGGACCCATTTGTCCGTCTGATCCATACTCAACCAAAGGTCTGAACAATACTCGACCAGTCTGAACCATACTTGACAAATAACCTCGATTTTTTTAAATTTAACTTTTTTTAACTATCTCTTTAAATGACATGACAACAACCACAATTAAGTAAAGATATATTTACAGAGTTTTACATCAGACATGATTATCAGTTTTATCGAATCGAGATAGTATAATTTTACAGTCTAAATCTTGGTAAAAAAAAATTATTTTACCTGAAAAACACACCTGTACTGAGGGTAATAAAAGCTTAATTATGTGCTACTTGTTTGCCATGTTTTTTTTTTAAACAAAACTTAATCAACCTAAATTCTTAAATAAAACTACATAGGCTTCATGGTAACATACAATAGTTTTATAACTATCTTTTAACAGACGTAACGACAGCCAACAAAATTTCTGCTGGTAGCACCCTCATTAAAACGAGCACACCTGGTCAGAGAGTAATAAATTTTGAATAACATCCTGTAAAACTTAAATCACAAGGCCTTTTGAATTCACTAGAAAAAAATACACGAGTTTAAAGAAAAATAGGATTTTCATTTTACCTGTAAATCCCACCTGTACTGAGGTAATTAAACCTTATTAAGGTGCTTCTTGTGTGCCATGTCTTTAATTTTGACAAAACTTAATTAATCAACCTAAACTTTTACTGCAACTTTATAACACAATTTATTTTTTTAAAAGATTATCACGAATTGCTATGAAAGTTCTGTAATATAAAATTCTTAGTGTTACAAAACAAAGCTGTAATTTTTAAATTTAATAAGTTGCTTTATATACAATATTAAAAAAAAGTTCACTGCCATTTTAACTAAACACGACTGACACCATACATTTAAACCAGGCTTAAGTTAGTGTTGAAAATTTTCCAGTATCAATAAATATATCTCAAACATTCAAAAAATTTTAAATACCAAAAAAAATACTAAGATGAAAATAAGGCGTAGGTACTAGCAGTTGTGGTGAGAAAATGAAAAATGAAAATCATCTGGGACATGAACATAACGCATATTTTTGAAAAAAAAAAGATAAATGTTTTTGAAACCAATTTGTCGCATAGAGGAGTTTTAAAAGACCCTAAATAAAGTTGAGAATAGAAACGGGAAACCCTCCCCCTATACGTCTAGCCAATGTAGAATAAACAAACACACAGCAATGCGCACAGTAAAACTCAGTTCAAAAGAAGTCTGAGTCCGATGTTAGAATAGGTAACAGAAGAAACTAAGCAAAATGACAATGCTCAACATAAATTAACAAAGGACTACTATAGCAGTTACTGATATGCCAGCTCCAGACCTCAATTAAACTGATTGAAAGATTATGTCTTCATCATATAAAAATCAAGCACAATCACTTCCGTTAGGAGTTTAGTATCATACCATCATAAAATATACGAGCAGAACATAACCCGTATCGTGTCAACAACTGGTTTTAGAATTAATGTGTTTATTTCCGATGCAAAGAGCCTATGAGTGAATCAATAATAATTCCACAAAATACCATCTTTAATGACCTTACATTAGTATCGTAACTACATTGTATATCCCTTCTGAATAAGTCTGTTTAAATGTTTGGTTAGCCTTTGAGGTGAATGACGACATTTTTTGTGCTTTGTATAGAATATTACCATAAAAGATGGAATGTGAAATATCTGAACGTACAATGTATAAGATGTCTGCACGTTGATTTATATTTACGAATGATGTTCTTGTACCGATGATAAAATTTAGTAAATGTTTTGACAGGTTTGTGATATCGAAAACATTGGTGTAATAATTTTTCAGTAATACAGAGATTTCTTTCGTTAAAATCAAATATGTTGTAACATACAAGAGCGAATCGGACAAGCTGAGATATATAAACACTATAAGATGGTGAAAATGGAAAGTAACCATCTAAAAATGGATAATTAACAATAGGAAATGAAAAACCATCTCTTTTATCGTGAATTTTGGTATTAAGCTTCCCGTTAAAGATATATATCAAGATGCAGGAAAGGGCAGTGTTAATGGTTAGTATTAGCTTTATTTAAAGTCCGTTCAACATCTTTTTATGGTACATACTGAATTCGTCATTAGTTAGAGCCAATATATCATCCAAATATCTAAAAGGGTTATTAAATTTTCATATCAGATGTTGTTTCGATGGGTCTTTTCTGATTTTAGTCACAAATTGTAATTCGTAACAATACAGAAACAGGTCCGCAATCAGTGGTGCACAGTTAGTCCCCATTGGAATTCCGATAACTTGACGATATACGGAATCTTCAAAGAGAACTTAAATGTTATCTAGTAAAAATTTAAGTGCTTTTATTGTATCAAAGCAGATCCAATTGACAAAGTTCTTTTATTTGTTGTTACCAAAAAATGACCTAAAAGAGTTTGAACATATATATTCGCATTCTGACTTTGTAAATGCCCATTCAATTAGATATGTGATTTTTTTCTTACTGAGATTATGAGGCAAAGTGGTTTATAGGATAGACAAATCAAAACTTTGACCAGATTCGAAATCAACAATATCAGCATGCAAAAGTACTTGACACTTCAAAATTTAAATATTTTAAAAGGCCTTATTTGAACAATTTATTACCAGGTTTTTGATTGTACCAAGTGTACTAGTAAGTAGAATAGACAGTATATTAGTGGAACAATGGCTTGAAGACGAAATAAATTTATATTTGTAAGGTGTTTTGTGCAGCTTCGGAAGCCAGTACATAGTTGGAACTTTCATGGTATTCGGTTCTGCTTGTAAAGAGATAGCTAAACGTTTATGTTTGTTACAGATGTTATTTTCCGAAAATGAAGTCAGTTGGAATGTTGGTGAATTCGTGATTTCTTTTTGCGCAGATCCCTTAATTTAAAATTTACGTCAAACAATAATGATATTATTGTCAGCCTTATCAGCCGGGACAAAAACAAATTCCTCGGTGAGTTCTTTTAGCTTATGTTTGAAACGAGAAATAGGGCTATTATGATTGTTGTTAGGAATGTTCTTTAAAATGTTTAATACGAATATCAACTATGTTCATTACTGAACTTAAAAAAAAGGATATAAGGATTTTATGTCAGCTTTTTCTCGTTACCTATTGCAAAAGAGGCACTAAGAAGAGACCTTAGATGACATCAATGTGTATTTCATTGCAGGGATTTGATACTCGTGTGTCACATGTATTGAGCAAGTAAGTGATCACAATTCTTAAATAAAATGTGTATTATTTTGTCTTTTAGAAGTTAAAGTTTAATTTAGCTTGTTGACCCAAATACATTTTTCTGTGTTAAAAATGTTGGTTCACAACTTTACCCTACCTCAATCAAAATTGATAGAAATCTTTAGTCCTCCTAATGAACCGATAAAGGAAAGATAAAACAATTCAAACAATTCGGTACGTTTTTGTTTCGTTTATATCGATAACAGCTTCTGAACAATCTGAATTAAAATTAAACATGCTTTTTATTGACTGCAAGCGATTGTCTAAACAGTACAGAATTTACCGCAATATATAAGATAGAAAATTAAACAAAAGACTGAAAAAAATTAAATGACTTATTGCTCAGTCTTTTAAGAGCTGTTCATATCAAAACGACCGTTTCAGTTACAAAAAACGTTTACTAGCGTAGGTTAGTCCATGTAGTTTGGAAAGCTTATTTCGGCAGACCCAGAAACATAACATTATTTATAAGGCAAGTATGTAACCTGGGATTCAATGGATGGAAGGAAATCCTGTTCATTGTTGGTTGAACACATGTTGCAGGAGTGTTCATACACGTGAGGATTTGTTTTTTGTTTGGATCAACGACCTTTCAGCTTTAACAATTTGGAAAGGATGAAAAGATACCAAAAGGATATCCAAACTCATACGTCGAAAACAAACTGACAATGCATTGGCAAGAAAATAAAAATATCAAACGACAAATAACAGTTTACAAAACACACAAAAAAAAAAAAAAAAACCTAGCAACTCAAACCTCACCAAAAACCTGGGGGTTCACGCTTCTATTTCACGTTCGGTCCAATGTCGGGCATATTACTCGATAGATCATGTTTGTTTTTATAGTGATTAAGATGATAACACAATGTTGACTGCTGTACCCCTATTTGTGACATTTGCCTATTGTGTCTGTTTGTTTTGTTCAAACATCGGTGTCAATATAATGAAATTTGATGCGACTGTCATACAAGTGAGAGGTTTAGCTAGCTACAATGGAGATCACTTCTAACCTCTCATTAGAACTGTCAGAATAATCTGTCATAGAACTGTTCTAAACTGTCCTAGAACAGTTCTACCTAGAACAGTTATACCCTAGAACTGGTCTAAGTAGAACTGTCAGAATCAGTTCTAGGTAGAACTAACCAAATCAGTTCTAGGTAGAACTGTCAGGACCAGTTCTAGGGTAGAACTGTCTAAAACTGTTCTAGGTAGAACTGTCAAAATCAGTTCTAGGTAGAACTGTCCAAATCAGTTCTAGTCGTAGAACTGTCAGTAGAACTGACCAAATCAGTTCTAACCGTAGAACTGTCAGCAGAACTGACTAAATCAGTTCTAACCGTAGAACTGTTAGCAGAACTGTCTAAAACTGTTCTAGCCGTAGAACTGACCGAACCTGTCAGGATTGTAGAACAGTTCTAAATGATGTCACTGCATTTTAATCGTAGAACTGTTCTAGTCGTAGAACTGTTCTAGCCGTAGAACTGTTCTAGTCGTAGAACTGACCTAAGATTTGATTAGGGACTTTCCTTTTTGAATTTTCCTCGGAGTTCAGTATTTTTGTGATGTTACTTTTTAGTGGTCCATCTGTAAATTTGGATTCATAGTTTTTGGCCAGAATAATCGAAAAATAGAGAATATGACAATATGATAATCACAAATTATAATATCAACAGTCGGATAATATTATTTTCCCACAGGACTGGTGCACCTCGAAGTCCTCAACATGGAGATCCAGCAAGACGATTTGATTTAAAAAATTGTAGTTGCAAAAGGTTTAAATGGATTATTTCTCCAAAACAAAACACAATACTGGTTGTTTTATAAAATACAATATGTCCTATTTCCTATTGTGATTCTGAATCTGGATTTGCATGCCTGTTGGTGCATTTATATCAAGATAGGCTATTCATGTCGACAAAACCGGTCTCGCCCCGTTTTGGGTTTATGACAATCTCTCAAGCTTTCCCTTGGTTTCATTATTAAAAAGTGATAAGCTGCTGTTGTTTCTTATTTCATACTCACCAAGTGCATAAGTTTGTTTCTCTTGTGTGTCTATCTTAACCAGTGCACCACCGTAAGACCAACATGTTGGCATCATAAAACCATTGTAATTAATTTGCCCTGCTGTGTTAAAGTTATAGCATAAATTTAGTTCCCTGTATAACAAGAATCCATTGTTGTCATAATCATGATAATAGCTGTTGAGTGTAAAATTAGAACTGTGTACAAACCATATAAAACATCAACACACATAAACTTTGATATGAATTATAGAAATGCAAATTGCTTTTCCTCAACGTTTCATAGTTATGCATTTTTTTTTACAGTTTCACGTCATTCCTGATAGAATTGAACTTTTATTTTATTGTTGTAGATTGTTTAATGGTATGTATATACGCACTGTACGTTTATGCATTATAAGTGGCGAGACTCCGAAAAAAACTGAAACTTGAATATTGAAAGTGTAAAAGCTTCTGTGGCATGTATATGTTAGTCAAATGCGTTTTGTTACAATAGACTTTTTCACTTTTTTTGTCTTTTGAAAATTGTTGTTTGTGCTGTATTTAGACCCCTCTACTAAGAAATTTGTTTTACATGCACACGTATAAAAGTTGCGGTTTTTATCCAACGCAATCATAGGTTTGAACGTTGTTTTCAATTTAGACTTTTATATATTTTTTCGTTTGGGCTTGTATTATATTTTCCTTTGGGTTTATATGATCCGTTCATCCTATTTCGACTCTTTATAATTCAAGAGTCTATCCTAAATTGAGGTAAATTATATGTCCTTCCAAATACCGTTTCGATCCCTAATATCACTGAAGAGACATTAATTGTCGAAATCCGGATATGGTGTACAAATTTTTGCACCTAATGTTTGTGGTATACCATCTTTTCCACAAGTTTATTGTTTTCTGTTTGGTATTAAATTAATATTAAGATCCATTTCGTTAGTTCTGGTGATCAATTTATTTGGCAATCGCCAATGGCAGTCATCAGGGTTTAAGAACATCAGTTGTTCGACCTGTTAGTCAAATGCGTTTTGTTACAATAGACTTTTTCACTTTTTTGGTCTTTTGAAAATTGTTGTTTGTGCTGTATTTAAATTCCTCTACCAAGAAATTTGTTTTACATGCACACGTATAAAAATTGCGGTTTTTATCCAACGCAATCATAGGGTTGAACGTTGTTTTCAATTTGAAGTTGTTTATATTTTTTCGTTTGGGCTTGTATTATTTTGCCTTCGGGTTTATATGATCTGTTCATCCTATTCCGACTGTTCAAAATTCAAGAGTTTATCCTTAATTGAGGTAAATTGTATGGCTTTTCAAATACCGTTTCGATTCCTAACATCACTGAAGAGACATTAATTGTCGAAATCCGGATATGGTGTACAAATTTTTGGCACCTCATGTTTGCAGTATACCATCTTTTCCACAAGTTTATTGTTTTCTGTTTGGTATTAAATTAATATTTCAGATCTATTTTCTTACATCTTGTGATACGTTTATTTGACAATCGCCATGGCAGTCAGCAGGGTTTAAGAACATCAGTTGTTCGACCTGTTAGTCAAATGCGTTTTGTTAAAATATACTTTTTCACGTTTTGGTCTTTTGGAAAATGTTGTTTGTGCTGTATTTAGACCCCTCTACCAAGAAATTTGTTTTGCATGCACACGCATAAAAATAGCAGTTTTTATCCAACGCAATCATAAGGTTGAATGTTGTTTTCAATTGAGAGTTATTTATATATGTATATACATGTATATACATGTATATACAACTCGTTTAAACATCAGCCCAACAATGTTAGATCTTTAAATTTGCTTTCGCAAATTTTTTGTTCTTCCCTCGCCGGGATTCGAACTCATGATACTGAGATATCGTGACGTGATTATCTTGCATTAATTTGTAGGATCCTTTACAATAGATATTTCAGCTGATCTGTAACAATTCCATCTTTATGCCTTATATATCATGTACTGTATTACGACGCTAGATTAAAACTGACGAGGAAAGGTAACACCCGGTCACCGAAAGCTTTATTATTGTAGAGCCTAGGTGGTCGAGTGGTCCAGTGCGTCGGATACAGTGCAGGCGATTTGGTGTCACGATATCTCAGAAGCATGAGGTCGAATCCCGGCGAGGGAAGAACAATAAATTTGCGAAAGCAAATTTACAGATCTAACATTGTTTGGCTGATGTTTAAACGAGTTGTATATACAGAATGTACACAGCCATGTATCACCATCACTGCTGGTGATCCGATGGATAAATTTGTTGTAGAGTTGTCACTGGTTCAGACGTACTTATAAATATAATTATTTCTGTGACTGTATCGTGCATTGATGTGTCACGAAATCTCAGTAGCATGAGTTCGAATCCCGGCGATGGAAGAACAAAAATTTGCTAAAGCAAATTTACAGATCTAACATTGTTTGGCTGATATTTAGACGAGTTGTATTAAAAAAAAATCATTCGCAATTTTTCCATATGAAAAAGACCTCCTCTTTCGGCGGTTGTCTTGCAAGAGACAGTTACTGTTCACCGGACCTACTGAATACCCCATCCGCTTTTAATGTTTTGGTTAAAGGTTCGTGTCGCTCTTTTTTTTTAAAGTTTATTTGCGTATTGCTGTCATTTGTGGTTTTTTCTCATGTCACCGAAATACATTGTTGTCCTTGATTTACCTATGCAAATAACTCTTTCTTTTTTCTTTCAAAACAAAGCATTGTAAGTGTACACATTCTTGTTTCGGTCCTTAATGTATGATTATTGTATTCAATCAATTTTACTTTTGAGATCTAAACTAAAGTGAAGTGTTTGAAACTGTTCATAAATACATTAGAAAGAAACAAAAATATTTCGAATTTTGACTTTATATATAGTAAAAAACTTTTATTAATAACATCCCCGTTTTCTATCAATTCAATGCAGCGAATGGTTTTATGCTCAAATCTATATAAATAAATAACAAACTGTATAAAAACTTATTAAACAATTGTATGATTAAATCTAATACCTACGTTTATCAAATTTCAAGAGACTACATCGTTTTCTAAAAACACGATTACCACGAACAAAGTGAGAAACGAACTCACAATAGATTTCTTTAAAGTGGATAACGTAGTCCTTTTCTTCAGATGAACGATCCCCCCCCCCCCCCCCCCCCCCTAATAATGAAAATAAAGTTATGTTACTTGTGATGCTCTTATGGCAGGTGTTAAAAGCATTATTCTATTTTTTTCATTTTCATTGTAGCTCCAAATGAACTTAGAAAGATAAAACGCAAGAGGTCGTTTTTCATATCAAAAGATGGACGAGAATATTGTGCAATAAAACATACCTTAAAGCACCAAAAACAAAACTTACGACGAGCATTGTCATCCGAATTGGTGTTAAAGGAGACAACCCAAACATGAGAAAAATGGTTGTGAAATATTGAAACTGGCAGTCTTAAATGTTTTCCCAAAAATAAAGAAACAAATTGTGGATTTTTTTTCAGTCCTTTAACTATATCATCTACCTGTAAGATTCAATTATACTACCCTCAGCTGTCCAATACGGCTAATCTTTAAAATATTGGAGAGTTAAAGGTAGCATAATGGCTTCCTACAGGTAAATGGTAGTCCAACTAATGTACTGACATAAAGAACGGGTACAACAAAATGACGTCACAACAATGAATTATATCATTTCGGTCGGTTTGACAATAGAATGACGTCAGAACCTTCAGCTGTCTAATACTTTTAAGAAGGAAGACGGTTATTCTTACGTCACAACCATGTATTTTATCATTTCGGTTGGTTTGTCCATAATTTGTTAATTATCAATCGACACTATCAAAGCAACATTCAGTCTATAGGTTTCATTACGAGTTAGAATTGGAAATTGCTTGATATCAACTAGAATTATTAAAATTCAATTTAATGTTGAACGAGCCTACTAGACGTTTTATTATTACTTTTTAAATTAAAAGACAAAAGTTAAGATCAAGGGATATACAATTCTCAGGAGTTGATAAACCGATTTCTCTTATGGTAAACATTTGTGTTGTGTTAAAAACAGAAAAATCCGCGACCCGCTGATCTAGTCTTTTGAAAAAATGATATTTTCAGGTGAAAAGTGTGAGTGTTTTGTTTATTATGGAAGGAATAACATATCTTGTTGCCATGAATGAAATGTATATCATTTTACCTTTGAAAGTCATCAATGACCTAACGAATAGTCAGTAGATATGTCATAATATCGTTTCGTGATGCTAGACTAGCCAATGACATCAAAACATTTTTTCAATCTTTTTTTCATATCACTCTCTATGGAGTATTGTACGAAAAATGTCTCTTCATATGAGAAATTATAGAAAACAGGCAACAACCATAAGAGACTGTGAATTTACTAAATAGCTGAAATTATTAAAAATAAGTATTGTAAGTGTTGAATAGAATCATGTTGTGAGAAATCCAGTAAGAGTAATTTCCATCCGGCAATTCACTGACAATTGATCAGTGTTTGTTGAAATACAGTTTCCATCAAAGAAGTAAAGATTATGTAATAACAACGATAATTCGAATATTATTTTTAAGTAAAAAATTACGTTATTGATTTCTTCATAACATAATCCAGTTTGACATTTAATCAATTTTATCAGCAATCAAAGCCGTGCTTCAAAGTTATTGTGAAACTACCTATTCTAGAGGTGGCGTGAATCAGATGTGGATACTGAAAAATTCCAAAGATCTTTTAGAGTACATACAATCTAAGACTCTTTCATCTGGCAAAAGTGTCAAAACATTTGACTTTTCTATACTTTACACTAGTTTTCCCCATTCCAGACTAAAAGACAAATTGAAAGAGTTGGTCCTGCTTTGTTTCATAAAAAAGAATGGCCATCGTAGATACAGTATCTGGTCTCAGGGATGGATAAATCCTACTTTGTAAAAAATCACTCTGATTCAAATAACAAATTCTCAGAAACTGACATTATTAAGATGCTTGATTTCTTGATTGACAACATATTTGTTACGTTTTGAAGGACGTGTTTTTCAACACACAATCGGCATTCCCTTTTGAATCAACTGTGCCCCTCTTCTTGTTGACTTGTTCCTTTATTTATATGAGGCTGACTTCATACAAGAACTCCTCAGGAAGAAAGAAAAGAAGTCAGCAGTATCCTTTATCTTTACTTTCCGCTATATAGATGATGTTCTCTCACTAAATAATTCAAGATTTGGTGACTATGTTGAACGCATCTATCCCATCGAACTTGTGATAAAGGATACAACAGATGCAGTTAAGTTTGCCTCATATCTTGACTAACATCTAGAAACTGACTGTGATGGTCGGTTGAAAACAAAACTTTACAGCAAAAGGTTGACTTCAGCTTCCAACTGTAAACTTTCCATTTCTATGTAGCAACATTCCAGCAGCGCTTGCATACGGAGTATTTATCTCCCAGTTGATACAATATTCCAGGGCTTGTCTTTCCTATCATGAAATCCTTGAAAGAGGGTTGCTGCTCACAAGGAAGCTATTAAAACCAAGAGACCCATGTGGTGAAGTTAAAATCATCCCGTCGTAAATTTCACGGACGCCATCACGAGTTGGTTAACCGTTATGGAATACCCGTTTCACAGATGATAGCGGATATGTTCCAAATTTCGTAACTACAATACCGTTCCTCCCCGAATGTGACCTACCGATTTAGACTAATTACCGGGTTTTTATTAACATGAGCAACAGAACGGGTGCCACATGTGGAACAGGATCTGCTTACCCTTCTGGAGCATCTGAGATTGCCCCCATTTTTTGGAAGGGTTCGTGTTGCTCAGTTTTTAGTTTTCTATGTAACAGTTGTGTTTTATGTAATATTGTTTGTCTGATTGTCTTTTTCTTTTTTAGCCATGTCGTTGTCAATTTATTTTCGACTTATGAGTTTGAATGTTCCTTTGGTATCTGTCACCTTTCTTTTAAAGATTTCAGTGTTCAGTCTGCTTGATCTTCCGTAGTTTATGAAATCTGGAATATGTAAATCTTTTGATACAAAAGAATAGTGTAGAAAGTTTACACAAATTTCAGTACATTGTTCTAAATAAACTCATCAAAGATACCAGGATTGAAATTTTGTATTTGCACCAGACGCGCGTTTCGTCTACAAAAGACCCATCAGTGACGCGCGATTAAACAAAAAGTTAAAAAGGCCAAATAAAGTACGAAGTTGAAGAGAATTGAGGACCAAAAATTACTAAAAGTTTTGCCAAATACAACTAAGGTAAGAATAATGTACAATGTGACATATACATGCATTTTTTTATTATTTGTATTACTCAAAGTTTAAGATTTAAGTGTTTTCATTTGGCCATAGTGTTGTATTATTTGTATTATTTAAAGTTTAGGATTTAGGTGTTTTCATTTGGCCATAGTGTTATATCTCTTCTTTCGATTTCTTGTTTTTCTGTCATTTCAATTTGGCACTATTTTACAATTTTGGTTAGGTATCTTACTTGTGTTTTTTAAAAAGCTTATTACTCGTCCTCCAAACGCTAGTCATTCTTTTAACAATAATATATTTAGTAGGTTAATTTCTTTAAAAAAATTCAAAAAAAAATCAATAAAGAGCAGAAAATATACCTCCAGCAACTACACAATTATAACTGTCTGTAACTTTCAAGATCTGTCAAAGCTAAATTGCGAGGCCGAAGTAGTTTGATTCTTAAGTAGTGTCCTTTTTGCGTTTTCACTTTCTTTACCAAATAAAAATCAATAACATTCAAAAATGTATCAGTCCTGTAGATCAGATCGAAAGTATATTGTTCAATATTGTTTTAAATTTCTACGTTTCGTTACGAAATCTAAATGAACCGTTAAAAAGAAGTTATCTGTTTAACTTGCGGGCACTGGGGGCATTGCACCCTCTGTTTTTTTTACCTTATTTTGTTGTTTTAATTTGTTTTTAATAAAAAAAAAATTCTTAAATATTTCATTTGTATCTGTTATTTATTGTGTTCATTCTCCTATTCATACGAGTTTACAGTCACAATTGTTTATACGGGCTGTCCCTGTATTCTGAAAAAATAAGATTTCTTATGAAAAAATAAGATTTCTTATAAAAAAATAAGATTTCTTATGAAAAAATAAGAATAGAGGGACTACTAGTATGAACTGTCGTTATTGTAAGATATAATGGATAGAAACAAGAACACATCAATTACGCGAAAATAAATAAAAATTAATCTAACCACCATTCCCCAAACGCCGGTGGTTTAACGAAAAAAGCGACAGGATCAAAGCGCTTTAAATTGACTCAATGGAAGGCAGGATAACAGATACACCAAGATTCAGACAAGATGTCAAAGATAAAGGATTTCAGTAAGTAGCTTGTGCCGATTTTAGATAGGAGAACAAGCGAAGAAAGTAAGAATGTATTAAAAAAATAGCTATATGGTACAAATACTCATATGGTCCGGCCCGTTAATAACCAAACGAGTATATACTCATATGGTCCGAGCGTACTCGTATGGTTATGAGTACACGGATAGTCATCACCATAACGCGTATGATTCAAATACGTATATGGTCCTGAACATATATATATATATACATATTCAATTTAGACTTGTTTATATTTTTTCGTTTGGGCTTGTATTATATTTGCTTTCGGGTTTATATGATCCGTTCATCCTATCTTGACTCCTCAAAATTCAAGAGTCTATCGTAAATTGAGGTAAATTGTATGGCTTTCCAAATACCGTTTCGATTCCTAACATCACTGAAGAGACATTAATTGTCGAAATCCGGATATGGTGTACAAAAACCTTTGCACCTTTTGTTTGCGGTATATCATCTTTTCCGCAAGTTTATTGTTTTCTGTTTAGTATTAAATTTTTAATTAAGATCCATTTATCACATCGGTGATCCGTTTATTTGGCAATCGCCAATGGCAGTCAGCAGGGTTTAAGAACATTTGTTGTTCGACCTGTTAGTCAAATGCGTTTTGTTAAAATATACTTTTTCACTTTTTTGGTCTTTTGGAAAATGTTGTTTGTGCTGTATTTAGACCCTTCTAACAAGAAATTTGTTTTGCATGCACACGTATAAAAATTGCGGTTTTTATCCAACGCAATCATAGGTTTGAACGTTGTTTTCAATTTAGACTTGTATATATACATGTATATATACACATACTTTCAAAGACAATATTTTGGGTAAATTAGTAAATTAAAACACGCAGTCAAAGGGAAAAGATATATTCTTGACATAATCGGCACTACTCTGTGAAAGTTATTGTGTTGCAGAGCTATTTGATTTTCTTCTCTGCAATCCCTTTGGACTATGTCAACATAGTATGTCCAAACATTGTATTGTGTTTTTCATCTGTATTGAATATAAGTCAATGACGCTTACTTGACTACTTTTTCAATTTTGTTGTGCCTTGTTGTAGTGTCAAGGTCGAATTTCGGATTAATTCGATATTTTGTGCGGAACCGTAATGATACAGATATGTTTTGTTATATGACTTTCGGTTTGCAAATGAAAAAGAGTTTACAAAGATTGATTCCCGTTATCCTGTTTTCTGTGCATGTAATATCTAGGTAATGACGTTTTCTTGGCTGACTAGTTCGTCGAGTCTATATACAAGTTCTATGAAAAGATGAAGCTAGTACATGTATTTAGTTGATCTGGTTCGTCTTGTGTTGTACGTTGGTATGTCGTGAAAGACAAAATCGGAAGCATTTTTTCATTGGATTTATATTCACGATGCAAAATATTTACAAATTTCGAGTCAAGTTGTATGCCAAGAATGGCGTTAGTATTGAAATAAAAAAGAAAAACGGTTTTAATTTTTTGTGTTTTTTTTTTTTTTTTTTTGAAAAAGGGGGCGTATGTTTGAAACTTCAAATTATTGCAAGTTTTTTTTTTTGCGATTCAGATTTAACATCGAACCTTGGGCCTCAGTAAGAACTCATTGATTTTCAGTAATAAGATATCGAAAAGATATATATAATCAAAATAGATTAAGTATTTAGGACTGCGCTACGAAGACTATCTAACTGATTAATTCATGACTCAGATTTAAAAAAAAGTAATTCTCTATTCAATGAACGAGTGCTTTTGTGATGATAATCACAAAGATCAAAAGGAAAATGTACATTTTTTCATGCTAAATATATTCTTAATAACTATGGCATTTGGATTTAGTAAAGTTGTTTACCGGAATATTATGTTTGAAATTTGCCAATATTCCAATGTCGTAATACTGTTTCCATGACTTCATAACAGTGGTCTGAAACTTCTAGGGTAAAGATTCGAAACAGCAAGATTTTAACATGATCTCATTTGGTAATACTGGAGTTGTTCTAAAAAAGAGATGCTTTGCAATTGAACGTGTGTAATAACAAAATAGATAACTTGTACTTTTTCATTTGCTTTCTGCATAGCATTATTTAAAACTAAGAAGTATTCCAAAAATTTTTGCAGGTTTTTTTTTTTTTTGCGATTCATATTTAACATCGAACCTTGGGCCTCAGTAAGAACTCATTGATTTTCAGTAATAAGATATCGAAAAGATATATATAATCAAAATAGATTAAGTATTTAGGACTGCACTACGAAGACTATCTAACTGATTAATTCATGACTCAGATTAAAAAAAAGTAATTCTCTATTCAATGAACGAGTGCAAAACGATATCTAATTACACTAAGAATTGATATTATTATTGGATTATGATATTACATCAAAACTGTTCCAGAAGAACAGAATTCAAATACTGTGTCTATCCTGATAATTTTTCACTTTTGTGATGATAATCACAAAGATCAAAAGGAAAATGTACATTTTGACATGCTAAATATATTCTTAATAACTATGGCATTTGGATTTAGTAAAGTTGTTTACCGGAATATTTTTTTGAAGTTTGCCAATATTCCAATGTCGTAATACTGTTTCCATAGCTTCATAACAGTGGTCTGAAACTTCTAGGGTGAAGATTCGAAACAGCAAGATTTTAACATGATCTCATTTGGTAATACTGGAGTTATTTTAAAAAAGACAATGCTTTGCAATTGAACGTGTGTAATAACAAAATAGATAACTTGTACTTTTTCATTTGCTTTCTGCATATCATTATTTAAAACTAACAAGTATTCCATAAACGACAAAATTACTGCATCTAACTGTAAATTTAAAAATATTTGCCATTCCTATGAAGACAATAAACAGTTATACATTTTGCTGTAAATTCAGAAATTATTGCGTGCATTTATTTTGGAGATTTTTGAAGAATGGACAAAAATGCGAGATTGATTATTGCGACTTCAAGAAAATCTGCATACACATATAAGTATCAAAATTCAGAATGCGAGTTCTTATCATTGCGATACTTACTCAATCGCATTATTCACATTAATAAAAACCTCGCAATAATTTCTGAATTCAGAGTATACATGAATTGTGGTTTTTTTTTGTAACATATGTTGTATTTTTTCAATATTTAATATAATTTCTTTCGTCGGATGTATTTAACATCGTTTCCTTTGTCGGTAAAAATTTAATACATTTTCTTGATTTGAGCCATCTGTTAATCATGTACAACCAACACTCTTGGTTCAGTACATTTGTCATAAATGGATCAGCTGAGATCACTCCAAGTTTGTTGTGGGTTTCGTGGTGCGCAGTCTTTAGTTTTTCTATGCACTCCTGTTTGGTCTTGTTTACTTTTCGTCGTTTCGTTTTTGCCGAATCGAAGCCAATCTCTATTGATTTATGAGTTTTGATTGTCCTCGTGGTATGTTCCACCTCTTTTTTCAGTGATACAGGTGAAAAGGTTGACGAAAAAAGAAAAGCACACATTGATCTGTGATCGGATAATCCGCTTTCAATGAAACTTAAAACCTTTGTTGATGTTTATTGAAAAAAAAGGATATATGGTTGATGTAAAGAGAAAATAACTCATAATATAAATTTACAAATGAAAAACAAATTCAAGACATGCCAATAATATAAAGAAATTTCTTTGTAGTGTCAATTTACCACTGTTTTAACATCCATCATGGCTTGTATATCTTTGTTTTCTTCAATATGTTTTGTTCTATTATATCAAATCTTTAAAAATGGTTTTGTCTTCTGTTTTCGTGATCGCTTTGATATGTAACCTTTTCATCTGGAGTACTTAGTAACAAAACTGATCACATACTTAATATTAAGCAGTTATTTAAAAATTTCCAAGTAATTTTGGCGGAATTTATTTTATTACTGTTAATTCAGAAATAATTGCTAGGTTTCTATTGCAAAAAATGCGGCTTGGTGAGTATCGCAAAACAATCAATATTTTTTTCTGAACATACAAATAAATTTCCCAACCTAAATTCACTATTAGCTAATTGAATGAAACGATGATGATGACAGTTGTCCTTCGAGACCTTGATATTAGAACCTCTTAAGATAATCTTCATACCAAAATTAATTTTTCTTAATGACTTTCTTTGTTGGTCCTAATTGTGTTTTTTGCAGACACGTCCATGAACTCAATATTTGCATTTGAAAAAACTCTTACATAAAGAAATATAGATATTATGAATTGATCAAACAAATTATATCATAATAAATGAGATTAGTCATGCGGGTATGATACCAGGTGTAGGATTTTAATAGAAAGTTCTATACATTCTTTTCACGGTTATATTATTTATAAATATAGATTCTACCACTGCATCGAGTGTGATACGATATTTATCCACTCGAGACAGTTAAATTTTCAAATTTAAAACGCGAGGCTCGCCGAGCGTTTTAAATATTTAAAATTTAACTGTCGAGAGTAGATAAATATCGTATTACACGAGATTTGGTGGTGGAATCTGTTTCTCTAATGATTTTCAAACAATACGCAGGCAAATCGATTCCTTCTTTTCGAATGATCTGCAAAAAGATGTGTTCTTTTTATGTGACGTCATCAGGCATGGTCGCCTTTTTTCATGCCGTCACAATAGGAAATTCAGAGGAAAGCAAGAAAATTCGACGTCATAATCGGATTTTAACCAATGAAGAACTGAGATCAAACGAACCACACGTTGATTAAATTTTTTTTATACAATGGGTGCAGAAAGGGATAAATTGACGAAGAATTAGAGAAAGCGTATTATATGTTCTTTAAATCTTTCTCTCTCTTTGGCTTATTAGACTTACTGATAAATTTTATATGTATACTGTTGATATCCAATCATTGAGTCTTGAATGTTTCAAGAGATTAATATCAATTCAATATATCTTAGATTGAATAAAAAATAATTGGTTTCTTTCATTTTTTTCTCCATTGAAATTCTGTAATAATGTATTTTTGACGTTGCACAAGATTTGCAAATTCCTGTTCTATTTTTATACGTTGCTATAAGAAATCCACTCTGAAGTACAGCCACCGACAGAAGATTGTACTACAACGGCACTACGGCATGATGTCATATCAACAGATATAAAACTTTGAGTTTGCTTTCAATAACTGCGAGCATATATTTATACGGTCATAATGAACTAAGGCGACAGTAGTTTACTGATGTTCAAATGTATTCCTTTTTTTCGTACCTGTGTATTTGTTGTTTGTTATAGACACTTTATCTGAAATGATATTTATTAAATATCATTGCGTGTTCACTTTGTTATTAATCAAGATTAAAGTGGGATGGTTGAGATCAAACATAAAAACATTACATGTTTGTACTTAAACCCCGCTACATGTTCATATTCATATCCAAACTTACAAATTTTGTCAGTGGTTGTCTTCAGTCATATCCAACTGTTGTTGTCCTTTGGGGATTATGAGTTGGTGACGGGGATTATGTGTTGTTGAAAAATATGTGATTGTCTCTGTTAAATTTATTTACAACTTCTTTAGAATTGGGGCTGTAAGGTGTTTGACATATTGCACGGTCATCCATCCAAAGTTGAAAACAATATGTTGACGTCTAAATATCGTTTTGCCTTTTGCGTAGCTGACATGCTTTACGTTAACGTATACCCAAATATACATCTTTCCATAATGACTAATTATACATTTTTGCATGTTACAAAAGCATATCACAAATATAAAATGACCCATTATTATTAAATTGCGTCACTGCATTTTACATATATCTTACAAATACCCTTCTGAAACAAAAATGCCTCCAAACATTACACGAAACTAACATCAATATTATTCAAAAGTTTCCGTGCTTACTTCATTAGATTGAAAAAAATATTGATGTAACATGTAACATGTATTAATAATGTAATTTACGAAGCAGTAAGGGTTAAAGGATGAATCCTTTGGACTTCCAGCAGATGTATCCATCGAGTGACAGTAAACATGACTAAAAATTTCAATTATACAATTTCACATATATAAATACATGAATATTCAGGCCGAAGGTTGTTCTGATCAGTCCATTCGTCATTAGTAAAGAGTTGTAAATACCACTCGCCTGGTTGAGGTTCAAGTGGCCTCCAGTTTGTGTATGCCAAGGGTGTTCCATCGTCATATGTCCAAACATTATCAGTGTTAGATGAATGACCTTGGATAGCAACACGAATTATTGTTCTACCCTCTGAAATATTGAGATTTATCAAAACATTAAGTTGGCGGGTATGAAAAGTACTAAACAGTACTTTTTGTACGCGCTTATGGACCAAACGTTTGATATAATACATGAATTAAAACTTATCCCAAACATTATATTGAAAAAAAAATGTAGAATAATGTTGTGCTATATTCGTACAAAAGAGGCAGAATTTATTTCTTTGGACAATATTCCTGCTTATATCATCGAAAAGATGTTAGCTATCATTAAAATTAATCAAATCCAGATTCTCTGTTTACATTTTATTACAATCAACTATTTATGTATTGTCCTAAATAAGAGCCAAGTTCTTTCGACTGTATAATTTTGATCTTGCATTCTTGTCTTTTTGGGGCATTTATATGGTTTATTTTGACGAGAGCGGACGCATTCATTTAAGGTTTAAGAAGTTTCCATGCGGAAAATAGCTTTTCCAATGTAGTTTTTCATCGTTTCTGCTTGGCAAGTGGAGAGGCTTGCAAACACCCTCTGTACCCACTAATGAATGGTGCATATGATTAAAAATCGAATCTGACCTAAATATTGCACAGGTCGTAAGCAATAACGCATATTTGGAATGATGGGTGGAACTAAGTCATAAATATCACACACATCATCTGACAATAACAACACGTGGCTTTATAGTGACTATTATAATACTAACGTTTATCAGAGGCAATTACAAAGGTTAAACACTGAAAAATTCCAATTAATCAAGTAAACAAAGGAATAAGTTTTAATGTTTACTTTTAACTATTCTAAATGTAAGAATTGAAAATACTGAATGAATCAAATACAATAACATTGACTTCAACAATTAATTAAGTACAATAACATTGACTTCAACACTCTACAATCTAATTACAGTGTAGTTATTTTTTCCGTTCCTTTTTTTTTTTTTTTTTTTCCCCTTTTGTATAAATTGATTTCTTACCTTGCAATGGATAAAACATGGTGAAATTTTTTTTTTTGAACAACGTTAATGTTATATTATTGAATTAGTCTATATGCTCACAGATTATATTTGCACGGCTTTGCATGCCATTCTGAAACTTTAATGCAGCGGGGAATTCTCCACAATCAAGAATATTTTCTGGTTAACCATTCTTCGTGGTTCAAATATATGTGTTTAAACACATTTTTGGCACAGGATTTGAATCATTATTATCAAACCCTTTTTCAAAGAAAACTTCAAGTACTTGTTGGTTCCCATAGACATATTACTTTTCCTTGTTTAAGATCATTGCGAATCTGAGTTATATTTTTTTTAAATGCTATTTTTCTATTTCTCACTTGCAGAACGTTAAGTTTTAAAACTTGTTGTTCTCTGACAATTTTTGTTCTCATTCTCTGACATTTTCTCTTTTTGTTCCTTTATGAATTAGTGATGTAAATTTTACAAATGACATGGATGCGAGAAAGGAGACCCAAGAAATTCTCCCTGGATTCCTTTTTGTATCAACGACCTTACAGCTTCAACTATTTGAAAATGAACAAAATGAGGGGGAAACGCACAACATGTTTCCAAATTTATACGCAAATAAACTAACAATGCAATGGCAAGAAAAGAAAAACGATCAAATGACAAATAAAAGTGTACAACACAACTTTAAAAAAAACTAAAAGACTCAGCAACACGTACCTCACCAAAAAACCGAAGGTATTCACTTCTTTTTCATCTTCGGTTTAATGTCGGCTATATTACCCGAAGGATTCTTTAGTATCATCAATAAATTTAGACTCGGTTTTATGCTAACAGAATCGTAGAGTAAAGTTAATGAAAATATGAACAATTATAGAATCGATAATATAATTTTCCACAGGACTGGTGTACTATAAGTCGTCAATGTTACGATCCAGCAAAACGATTTGACATGAAAAATTGTGGTTGCAATAGTTGCGGTATAGGGTAAAACGATTATTCGTCCCCAAAAATGCATGATTGAATAATTTCTTTTCTATATTATTGGAGACGGGTTGTTTTTATGAAATAAAATAGGTCCTATTTCCTATCGTAATTCTGAATCTGGATATTCATGGTGGGCGGTGCATTCATAACAGGATACGCTATCCATGTCGATAAAATCGGTATCGCTTTGTTTTAACTTTATGCCAATCTCTGAATGTTTGCCTTGATTTTAATATTTGAAAAGGGATAAACTACTGTTGTTTCATATTTCATACTCACCAAGTGCATACGAAATATAAGTTTGCTTCTCCTGTGTGTCTATCTTTACAAGTGCACCGCCGTACAATGAGCATGTTGGCTTAATAAAACCACTGTAATCAATTTGCCCTGCTGTATTGAAGTTATAGCATAAATCTAGTTCCCTGTATAGCAAGAATCCATTGCTGTCATAATGGCATCGGCTTCTGGCTGTTGAGGAGAAAATTAAAACGTTGTGAGAAAAATATAAATCAACAGAATACACAAACTTTATTGTGAATTTCAGTTCTCATAATTCTTAATTTAACTTGTATTTTATGTTTGTAGATTGTTTAATTGTACGTATATACGCATTGTAAGTTTATGCAATACAAATAGCGAGATTCTAATAAAAATAGGAACTTTTATATTGAATGTGAAAAAGCTCTTGTGGCATAGATATCAATCATATAAATATACTTGTTTAATATAATTTTTTTATTTTTAGGTTTATATTTTTACAAAATTTGACATCAATAATGAATTCTTTATTTAGATATTTGTAATCTTACCATCTTCAAGTACGTATATAATCCATCCCTGTTCATTTTGATCTGGTCCTTGAAAATGAAATGCTTTTGAATGTAAAACACACTTCTGAGATATACCGTTATAGAAAAAAGTTAAACATTTCAAATTTCTCATGCATTTAATATAGCAAAATAAACGACTTTTTTCTTGAGTATTTCCTACTGCTCCTGAATACTGAATTTTTCCTTCAAGAGTTTGTAACTTCTTAGCTTTGAATAAAACTTTCTGACAGAAACCAATAGGTGTAAGCGATAAGATAAAAACACATACATTCAGTAAAATCATAATTCAACAATATTCGTAAAAACTATAAACGAAATATAAACTATGTCATTCACCTTCTTTTTCTTTAAGTTTTCCAAATAATCAAATCTTTAAATGTGCGCGTGGTGACAGTTGATTGAGATATATATGTTTATCCAGGTGAAGTATGAACTAAGCTAGCGATATCATTTCCCCAGCATAATGTATTGTTTAAAATTTCAAGATCCAACTTCTGATATCAATCAACAAATATTAGAGTTAAAATATTACTGTTCAATCATTACATGATATAAATTCATGTTTCCAATTTCAAAAATGTTTTATAATGCAATTGTCAATATCTATGTTATCAGTATTGGAAAAACATTTACCTGTCCATTTACTTTGAAAAAATCTAGTAGTAAAATCCCTGTTTTAAAATGACTTTTGGCGAATGCTTACTATTACAATAATTGATGCAGAGTTCGTCGCGTGAATCTTAAAATAATGTATTTCCCATTTGGTTATAGTGGTAAAAATGTTAATTAAAGTTTAAAAGCACAATATCATAAATATTTATTTCTTATCCCAGACATATAACCTTTGCCGTATTTGGCACAACTTTTTGGAACTTTTGGTCCTCAATGCTCTTCAACTTTGTATTTGTTTTGGCTTTCGTACTTTTTTTATCTAAGCGTCTCTGGTTAGTCTTGTGTGGACGAAACGCGCGTCTTGCGTATTAAATTTTAAACCTGGTGCCTTTTGTTAGTTATTATTCGTATGTTTCTCTGTCCTATATATTCTCCCATTTATTTGTTTTGTAGTCCTGTCATGTAATGTTGTCATTTTAATGTTATATTTAACATTGCCATAAAAGCGGGAGGTTTGGCTAGCCACAAAACCAGGTTCAACCCACCATTTTTTTTCTTAAAAATGTCCTGTACCAAGTCAGGAAAATGGCAATTATTATCGTATAGTTTGTTTCTGTCTGTGTTGCATTGTCGTTTGTTGTTTGTTCACTTCAGTGTTTCTGTTGTTTCGTTGTCCAAATGTACTATATTGTATTGGTTATTTTGCGTAATTCTCTGTCCTTAATGTTGTACTGTATTCATGTCATGTAATGGTGTTATTTTAGTGTTATATTTAACATTGCCATAAAAGTGCGAGGTTTGGCTAGCCACAAAACCAGGTTCAACCCACAATTTTTTTCTTAAAATGTCCTGTACCAAGTCAGGAAAATGGCCATTGTTATATTATAGTTCGTTTCTGTGTGTGTTACATTTTAATGTTGTGTTTCTGTTGTGTCGTAGTTCTCCTCTTATATTTGATGTGTAACCTCGGTTTTGGTTTGTGACCCGGATTTGTTTTTTTCTCAATCAATTTATGAATTTCGAACAGCGTTGTACTACTGTTGCCTTTATTTGATTGAGACATAAAAAATTATATAGGAATCGAATTTACGTATATGACGAGTAACTCTTTGTTCGATTGATTTTTTGATAGACAACACTACAAACTGCTCAGAGTCTGAAAAGACCAGTTTTTGTGCTCGACCAGTAAAGTCGAGCACAGATTTTACTGGACTAGACTCGACATTGTCTCGACAGTACTTAACTGTACTTAACTGTACTCTACTTTGGTCTCGACTTTACTTAATGGGTCTGATTCAGTAATTTATGATCTTGGTGTAGTCTGAAATGGTCTCGACCAAGGCTCGACTAGTCTTGACCAGTCTCGACCTGTCTCGACCAGTCTCGACTTGGTCTCGACCTGTCTCGACTGGTCTGAATCAGCTAATCTAATTAAATTAAATATTGATCTTACAAAATTCGAGGTTATTTGGTAGTTGGTTCGTTGCTGGGAAATAAAAGAAGTAAATTAATAGGAAAAAAAAGCAAGAATTTTCATTTTTGATTAAATTCAGATAGTCATCTTTAATTATTTCTATAACTTTTTCAAATCAACTTTGATTTTCATAAAACTATACAGCTATCTCAATTATACATTGATCTTACTGAATCCCAGGTCGTTATTTAGTTTGGCATATTGCTGTCATATTTAAAGATTTAAATAATCAAGGTAAAAAAAACTAGAATTTTCAGTTTGGACTAAATTCAGATAGTCATCTTTAAATTTTTTTATACCTGGTTCAAAGCAATTTGGATTTTCATCAAAATCTACAGCTATCTCCATTATATATTTATCTTACAAAATACCAGGTTATCTGTTAATTTGGTTTATTACTGTCAAATTAAAATATTTCAGCCTTTTTAACCTTTACCTAGGTCATTAAATTTGACAGCAACACACCAACATACAAAACAATCTGGCATTTTGTAAGATAAATATATAATTAAGATTTGAAAAAAGTTTTAAAATTTTAATAATGCCACCTTTGTTTTGTTAAAACAAGAATTTAATATAATCATGATACAAGAACTTTCATTGGAATCCTTGATAACCTTTTAAAATAATTTTTGTCAAAATTAAAGACATGGCATACAAGAAGCACTATAATAAGGTTTAATTACATCAGTATATGTGTGTTTTACAGGTAAAAAGAAAGCCCTATTTTTCTTAAACTCGTGTATTACTTATCTAGTGAATGTAAAATGCCTTGCGATTTAAGTTAAACAGGATGTTGCAATTTTGAATGAATGTTATTTAGAATTTAATACTCTCTGAAAGATTGTGATCTTTTTAATGAGTTTGCCACAAGCAGGAGGTATTAATTTATACTTCACCACTAATCAGAAGAACAATTTTATTAATTTCTTTAATTTTTTATCCGCTTTTGATATATGTTATATATACTATATCCTGAATTATAATAATAGATGTATTTCTAATATAAGGTTACGGGTGCAGGATTTTCTCGCTGTGTTGAAGACCCTTTGGTGGCCTTCATATGTTGTCTGCTCTTTGGTCAGATTGCTGTCTCTTTGACATATTCCCCATTTCCATTCTCAACTTTATTAAACAATTTCACTGATTTTGTTGGCTGTTGTTACCTCATTAAAAAGATAATTAATTATATATAACTATTGTGTATAATCATGAAACCTATGTAGTTTGATTTATTTGACAGTTTTAAACCAAATTAACAAATAATCTGGTATTTTTTAAGATAATTATATAATGGAGATAGCTGTAGATTTTGATGAAAACCCAATTTGCTTTGAAATAGTTATAAAAAAATTTAAAGATGACTATCTGAATTTAATCAAAACTGAAAGTTCTTGCTTTTTTTTACCTATTACTAGTAATTAAATCCTTATATTTGACAGCAATACACCAAACTACATAACGACCTGGGATTCAGTAAGATCAATGTATTAATAGTTGAGATAGCTGTATAGTTTTATGAAAATCCAAGTTGATTTGAAAAAGTTATAAAAATAATTAAAGATGACTATCTGAATTTAATCAAAACTGAAAACTCTTGCTTTTTTTACCTATTAATTAATTTCTTTACTTTCACAGCAACGAACCAACTACCAAATAGCCTGGAATTTTGTAAGATCAATATTAAATTTAGTTAGATAGGCTGATTCAGACCATTCAAGACTAAATTTGAAGGTCAATAATAGTTGAGACAGGTCGAGACTGGTCGAGACTGAGTCAAGACTGGTCGAGACAGGTCGAGACAGGGTAAGACTGGTCGAGACAGGTCGAGACTGGTCGAGCCTTGGTCGAGACCATTTCAGACTACACCAAGATCATCAAGTACTGAATCAGACTCATTAAGTAAAGTCGAGACCAAAGTCGAGTACAGTTAAGTACAGTTAAGTACTGTCGAGACAATGTCGAGTCTAGTCCAGTAAAATCTGTGCTCGACTTTACTGGTCGAGCACAAAAACTGGTCTTTTCAGACTCTGAGCAGTTTGTAGTGCAAGCAACTTAGATAAATGAAGTATCCCCTTTTTAAATTAACTTTTATAAATGTATCCCTATATTCCCATTGAAGATAGACCATGGATATTTTAACTTTGAAATACCCCCAAATCTCTACTGCTGGATTTGCTGAAAATTGCTCATAAATAAAAACATGCAATTAATTTATTCATAGTAGTACTTAAATAATTTAAATATCAATTATCTAACCGCAAAAATAAGTCAGAAATAGTGGAGAACCAACACTATAAAAATATTTTTCTTTGAACTAACTAGATGTATAAGCTATTATAATCGAATGGGAGTGTGGGGATAGAGCAGTACAGTTCTGACAAGAAATCTCGTAAAGTGTAGAAATCTCGTATTATAGTTAACGTTGCATAGGGAGATATACCATTGCACTTGGATCAATACATATATACCTATAAAAACGAGAATGGAAATAATAATAATATCTCTATTTTTATTAAAAGTGGATATATAATCCCAAGTCAGGAGCGTCTGGTCTTTGTTAGTCTAGTATCATTTTTAATTTTAGTTTGCTGTGTATAATTTGGAGTTTAGCATGACGTCCATTATCACTGAACTAGTATACATATTTGTTTAGGGGCCAGCTGAAGGACGCCTTTGGATGCGGGAGTTTCTCGCTGCATTGTAGACCCATTGTAGGCATTCGGCTGTTGGCTGCTCTATAGTCGGGTTGTTGTCTCTTTGACACATTCCCCATTTCCATTCTCAATTCTATTAATTTTAAATAACACTATAAGATTCACACGAAGAGTTATGATCCTGGCTGAGTAATGTATGTACTTATAAAGCGTCGGAAAGTACAAAGACCTAATATATGAATATTCAGTGTTTACTATACAAATAATAAAAGGTGGTCCCGAGTCTAGGTGCTGTAGTTGTATTTCTTTTTATTTACTTTACGGTTGTCTCTTTATTTGTCTTTGTGCTATTATATTCCCTTTGGTCGTATGACTCGGTATTTATACATCCATCTATCCGTTTTTTGGCTAAGTGTTCCTGATGCAGGTGAGTTCAGAGGTGCGATATAATGCTGAATGAACTATCAACTAAAAAACGTTTTAGCTGGCCTCGTTGTCAAATTTACTATCAATTACAAAAGGTTAACCTAGCTATAAAACCAGATTTAATCCACCATTTTCTTTGGAAAATGCCTATACAAGGTCAGGTATATAACAGCAGTTTTCCATTCATCCCGTTGGTTTTTAAAGTCCAACGTTTGTTTTGTCATTCTTTCTGCACTTTTTGAATTAACCTTGGAAGTCCGTATTTTTGTTATGCTTTTTCATAACAGATACACATGCCATATTAACGTGCACAAAGACAACTTATTATAGATGTTTAATGGACTAATAAGTTGTGTATACATACAACCTAGTTAATGGGTTTCCTTTACTGTTTAGTTTAGTGTGCTCTTTTCTATTATTTCCAACTTGCTGTTTTATTTCTCGATGTATCATCTGCAACGTTGTGGATATGATGTAATCCTAACATCATTGAACATAAAATATGCCTCTTTGGCTAATCAAAATCAAATACATGGTTTTTCCGATGAGTTTTGGGGCAATTTTGTCTTTTAGTAACTATTAACGTAATGCGAGTGTAACGCATTTTTTCTATGTGTTTTCAAATATTAATTCATTTGATTTTGTTTGCAATATTTGAGGAGTTGTTGTCGTTCTACATTCAGTAATGAGTAATTGTTAACCTTGCAGTCAATTCCAGCCTATTCCTGCCGATAATAATCTTCCTCAAAATAAGATGTATTGAGATTTTAATCGTCATTTAATTAAATATGTATTTTCCCTGTCGTTCTTATCTGTGTAAAATTTAAAAAAAAAATCTAAAACATCTGCTCAAATTTTGCACTGAAGCTGGAAGCCATTTTAAGATATTTTATGTTATGGATGTTGCTGTTGAAATGATGAGTTTGTACAATGACAAGATTAGCAATCGCAATGATAAAAAGGAAAATCTTTGTCAGCCGAGCCTGACTAAAATGGCTACTAGTAATACTATAAAAAAACAAATCATCACGTCTCTCTGCACAAGTTTATAGTAAAATCCATTCATCATACACCAACTCTCTCATGAAATGTTAACCATACATGTAGATGGATTTTGTATTATGTTTTGGTCAATTTTGGTCATATAGCTGTTCACCTGTTTTGGTTCCTATATATCATTGACTATCAAATATACGGCTTGATCGTTCCTGATGGAGGTTAATCCAGAAAAGCACTTTGGACGAAGCATATCTTTAAAGTGTTGTTTTCATTTTTGCATCAATGATTCGATATTGCTGATTTCCTGAAGGTTTCATAAGTTCAGTAGTCAATATTTAGGTACGGACATGATTTATAACTGACATTTCTGAAATTGTCCGTTTGAAAATTTATGAATTATAAAGAAACAAAGTTTTCAACTCCATCATACGAAGTTGTTCGAAAGTTTTGGTTCTTATACATTCTAGGCTTTCAATATTTGGTTTGAAGAGTTCTGCATGAAGGACGATCCAGAAAAGCGATTCTGACGCATGAAATTTATAAAATGCTGTATTCATTTTTTACAATATGGGAAATCAGCATTGCTATATCACTTGAAAAATCGATTCGGGCGCACAAAATTAGTAAAGGGTTATTTTGATTTATAAGCTCCGGTGCTGGTGGACCTCATCTTAGTGGAATTATTCATCCTTGACATTCAAATGTTTGGGTTTGAGCATTACAATGAAGATAAATCTAGAAAACAATTCGAACGCACGAAAATAATCAAGTGTTATTTATATTGTATATACTAACTATAAGGTACCAAAATGTCGGACGATCCGGTTTAATTGATAACATAAAATAATGTACTACCAGACAACACTGTCTGTACTGAATTGTGCCCCCAAGTTAAATAAACGAGGTCAACAATAGGAAAAGCCAACTATAAAAATTCATATGATATCTTATATAATATAAATATTGATAAAAATACTGTTAAAGTAATAGTACTGCAAACTTGATATAGTTGTTATGAATGGTTATTAACCTATATAATATCCAAGTTTACAATAATTTTTTAAATTTTTAATCAGAAAAGATGAACTTGATTTTATGATATTATAGAATTTTACTGTGTATTTAGAGGGCCTTCTGATCTGGGAATTCAACCAATACCGATCTGAGATAGTTGTTTAATAAATTAAACGAAATGCATAGAGAGCCCATGTATCATTTGCATGAAGAGAAAGACGTGTTTCATGTTTTGAATAGAATCATGTGGTGAAAAATCTCGTTAGAGTAATTTTCCATCCGTCAATTCACTGGAAATTGATCAGTTTCTGTCAGTTTCTGCTGAAATACATTTCCTATAAAGAAGTCTACATTATGTAACAACCATAATTAGCATATCGTGTCCACGTAAAAGATTTACATCATTAAATTATGCTACGTCTTCAAAACATAATCCAGTTTGACATTAAACGAGTCCAATGTTCAGCCTGCATGATATTCCGTTGTTGGTGAAATCTTAAAAATGTAAATCTTGTCATACAAAGGAGAAGTGCAGAAAACTAAAACAACTTTCAGGACATTGTTATGCACGCTATGTACTATATGACATTAACATTGTGTTATCGTTGGTAGCTGTTTGTATTACTCAAAGTTTACGACTTAAGCGTTCCGTGATTGTCTGTCTGTCGTGAGTTCACCAACAGCTCTAGTTACTTTCGATAGATGTTTGTGACGAAATATGTAGCATTAGTTTTATTGACCCGTATCATGGTTAACTTTTTCTAAATTGAACTATCGGAGTGAAATGGCTCAAAAGTAAAATGTAAATATTATCAACGAACAGAGTAAATCGATTGTTTAGTCTGCAAATAACAAAGTACTAGTTTCTCTTTCCAATATTAATTGATTCTATTTTTTTTTTCAAACCAAACGTGAGGCCTCAGAGTGACTTTATACTGTCTACTGGCAGAAGTGACATTGTGTAAATCTGATGTGGATATAAAAAAACAATTAAAAGATCTATTACAGTAAATGAAAGATGAGTCCCTCTCATCATGTAATACTATATAAAATGCCTATTCTTTAATTACTTACTAATCCTTTTTTTTTCTCATTCCAAACATACAGCCACATTTAGATAATTAGTGAAAATTGTTTCATAAGTAATAACATATGTTTTATTTTGTACAGAGGAAACAGAAAAGAAAAAAACACACTCTCATTCTAACAAAAAGTTTACAAGTATATACATTATTAAGAATCTCCTTATTAGATTGATAACATGTGTTTTATGTTTGATGGAGGTTGTCTCAAAGACGTGTTCCTTTGTTTGTATGAATTCGTTCACTCCATGGTCATCCGAAAAAGAATATAGAAGCTGGCAATATCTTTCCACTTTATGAAGTTGTCATTTATTTGAATACTTCAAAAATAAGGAGACTGACTATGTTTATTGCATATTTCGCATGAACTTGAAATAAAATAGAGGCAGTAAATACAAAAGGGATATTCAAATTCATAATTGGATGACAAACTGACAACAACATGGCAAAAACGAAAAAAGACCAGAAGACAATCAGTCTTATACAAAGCATGATATTCCGTTGTTGGTGAAATTTTAAAAATGTAAATCTTGTCATACAAAGGAATAGTGTAGAAAACTAAAACAACTTTCAGGACATTGTTATGCACGCTATGTACCATATGACATTAACATTGTGTTATCGTTGGTAGCTGTTTGTATTACTCAAAGTTTACGACTTAAGCGTTCCGTGTTTCTCTGTCTGTCGTGAGTTCACCAACAGCTGTACTTATTTTCGATAGATGTTTGTGACGACATATGTAGCATTAGTTTCATTGACCCGTTAACATGGTTAACGTTTTCTAAATTGAACTATCAGAGTGAAATGGTTCAAAAACAGAAATGTAGAAATTATCAACGAACAGAGTAAATCGATTGTTTAGTCTGCAAATAACAAAGTACTAGACTAAGTGTCTCTTTCCAATATTAATTGATTCTATTCTTTTTTCAAACCAAACATGTGGCCTCAGAGTGACTTTATACTGTCTACTGGCAGTAGTGACATTGTTAAATCTGGTGTGGATATAAAAAGAATCAAAAGATCTATTACAGTAAATGCAAGATAAATACCTCTCATCATGCACTACTATATCAAATGCATATTCTTTAATTCTTAACTAATCTTTTTTATTTTTCATTTTTAACATAAAACCACATTTAGATTATTAGTGTAACTTGTTTCATTAGTTATAACATATGTTTTATTTTGCACAGAGGAAACAGAAAAGAAAACAACACACTCTCATACTAACAAATAGTTTACTAGTATATACATTATTAAGAGTCGCCTTATTAGATTGATTAGTACATGTGTTTTATGTTTGATGGACTTTATCTCAAAGACGTGTTCCGTTGTTTGTATGAATTTGTTCACTCCATGGTCATCCGAAAAAGAATATAGAAGCTGGCAATATCTTTCCACTTTATAAAGTTCCGCTATATGGGATGGGTTCTATTTGAAGACTTCAAAATTAAGGTGACTGACTAAGTTTATTGCATATTTCACATGAACTTGAAATAAAATAGAGGCAGTAAATACTAAAGGGATATTCAAATTCATAATTGGATGACAAACTGACAACACCATGGCAAAAACGAAAAAAGACCAGAAGACAATCAGTCATATACAAAACACAACATAGAAAACAAACTAACACAAACTTCATCAAAAACCGGACGTGATTTCAAATAAAATATCCAACAGATACAGGTAGATATGAACATACACGACTGACAGTACGGATTGGTTGATAATTAAACTTTACCATTTGTGAGCTTTCTGTCACAAAGAAACAGTAATATGAAAAAAGATGATATAAAAAAAATAATCATAAACAAATTTATACAATGTAATTTTTTAGCACTGCTTACATGTATGTCTTGATACGGTAACGCTGCTGATGGACTGTTAGAGCTCAGTAGTCGGTTTTTGGAATTCGGCACTGACATTATCTATAAATAATTTTTAATAATGCTTTGATGCGTCATAAATTGATAAATCAATTTTTAAAAATTAGGTTTCAACTCCCGTTACCCGTTTCCGGATCTTGTTATTTTCTATGCCACTTTTAAACATAAAGCGTTTCAATTGATTATGTATGTATTTCACACTTTGCTTTTTTTCGTATGAGCGTTCCTGATGAAGGAAAATCCAGAAAAACGCTTCAGACGCAACAAATTTATACATCGTTATTTTATCTTTTTTTAATTTACTAGCCCAGAAAACTTTCAGCAAAGAAATCATTGCGAAATTATGTATTCTTGAGTAGAAAAAAGGACATTGAAAATAAAATATTGCATAAGAGCCAAGGAAAAGGAATATGGTTAATTTTAAAATGTTAAATCAGTATATAATAATGTCGTATAAATGAGTTTATGTTTCCAATAATCTGAAACGCCAAAAGAACACATTCAAAATTACAACTGAAAATCTAAACATTTCTTTAAATTATTAATTATTAGAAGAGCGTTTGTGTGCATGTCAGTCACTTCAAGTTGTACTAGTAAAAAACTTGCATTATTTTTGAAAAATCAAACAACTTTAGCACATACTTAATGCTTGTTAAACTAATCAAGTATAAGCTTGAACGCTGAAAGCGTTCTTTAGAGCAAAGCCAAAATCCTCCTCTTAATGGGAATGTTGTGTAATGCTCATTGGTAACATTATTATGTGAAAAAAATATTGAGATCATTGACTTTCAATAAATTCAAAAATAAAGCTTTCATATCCAAACTACTTTCGTTGTATTTAACATCTGATTCAATGAAATATTAATTCAAAAGGAAAATTTACAACATGATATTACAATTAGGTATAAGCGTTTGTCTGTCGTATTATTGACCTGTTCCCTATTGGCATATTCATACGTATTACACATTCATAGATGATGAAAGAATCTCTTCACAAAAATGCTTTAAACTGCTCTGGAATACAAAACCGCAACATTTTTTGTTTAAACATGATAAATATAGTTTATAAGTGGTATACGTTCTAGATCTGGAAAGAAGAAATCTCTGTATCGTGCTTTGACGTAATTGTTTTTTTTTCATCGTTTGAATTGTTTTACAGTTATTTATACCCGATCATTGTACTGTTCACAAAATTGTATGGGCTTTGTAAATTGATGAAAGCCGTACGTTGATCTATAGGTGCTTACAACTACGTCATTGGGTGTCTGGTAGATCGTTGTCTACTTAGCAAACATACCACAACTCTTTTTTATTATATTAAACAAATAAAACAGACTACATGTAATACTAGAAGATCGAATAATTATTATAATGAATTAAAACATAACTACATATATATGGCTTGATGTATAAAAAGTGAACACTTGAGGTTCAATATCCTGTCGGTACTTATATTGCCGCAGTTCACTGAACAATATTTTTCTATGATTTCCTCATGGTTAATGTATTAGTAGAAATTCGCTTTGATCAAGCTTTTAAGTACACGTAACTACGAGTACTCATAAACTGATATCTTGTGTCTCTGGTGTTTTCGTTGGTTTTAACTGTGCTTAGTGCTGATCCGATGATTAAAGTCTTTTCCAACTGATTTGTATTGTATTTTCTTAAGTTGTTCTGTTAAACTATTGTCCCAGGTTAGATGTTGGTTTGAAAGCTCATAAACATGTTTAACATGCCTTTTCTGAATTGGACTTCAGGACTTCGAAGTCAGGAGCCTGTAATTCAGTGGCTGTCATTTGTTGATGTCAGCCTTAATTGTTTTTAATTTGTTGTTAAAAGCATAAATCAGGCATATGGTTTTCTCTTTTAATTTGTTTCTCAATTTGTAAAACTAGGGCTTTATAACATTACTGAATAAGTTCTGCTTTTTGTTGGAGTCAGTACAGTGGCCTATAGTTATTTTCTTTCAAGTCCCTTTGTCTCTTTGCCAATCATACCACGTCACCTTATTTTTATATAATGAACCATACGATGATCACTGTAAAATGCATGCAGTGGTATAATGTTAATTGAATCATGAATCATGTTTACCACAGACAAAAGAGTTTTGAAAGCAAACTTAATTAAACGTTCGTGAGAATCATCAACAAAATAAAAATCCAAAATATATGAATTTAGTCTGAGTAGCAAACTTTATTTAGTTATAGTTTTGTGCATTATAGTCAACAAATCCAAAGAGAGTTAACGCAATTTAATTAAATGGTTTCTAAAAGTAAGAAGCAGTTCTTACTAGCTATAGATGACAAATATCATGGTGAATTCGTAGTTTTAATCATTGACATGATCTTTATTTAACAATTTCTTATAATTCCATCAAGCGTTTCTTTTACCGACAAACTACTTATTATCAATGGGAGGTCATTGGTTCTATAATTGATCCGATGTCAGGAGGGGTGTAAATATATACTGGGGGCATCAAAACATTTGACAGACTCTTTTTTGATGCAATCTGTTTACAGCATAAATAATGAACATGTAAGCTCGACTAACCCGGCATCCATCTTTTAAAGACAGAATGCGTTTTCGGCTGAAACAGTCTGATCACCAACTTCATCTATCTGTTCCGTTAACTACAACGGCAGCCATGGTTGATAATCAACAGTTAACAGGACACAATTTTAGTTTTTAGTTTTATTCAGATAACATAACTTTAAATGCAACCCTAATTCGTCGTGTAAAAAAAAAGAGGGAAAGCCAATTTACGCTTCATTCGTTTCACTTGAGTCCAAATATAAACGATGTCATATCTTACTTGTGTCAAGGATAAAAACAGGTTGAGTTGCGTTTTTAACTTATGTAACTTAATATTCCTTATTTGCCGCATTACTACGAAAATCGGCAAGATAATTTAAAATATTTTTTTTAATTTGTCCAGTATAGCATTTGTATACTTTTGATGCCATTTGGCCTAACAACTTCTTAAAAAAAATGCTTGGATGCATTTATTCTGTTCGATGTTCCTACTGTATGTATTGAAATAATTTCAGTTCTTGTCAAGTCTTTCATTTAGTTATTAACTTCAATTAAAACTAAGTTCATATTAATAAAAACATTTGCAAAATAATGTTGAAATAATATATGATAAAAATCTAAATAACCACTACATGTTTGTCTGCATCGTTAAATGAGATAAATTACATAATGCATATGCTACTGCAAAACTTTATGGAAAATGGGGAGTTTCGAGTGTACTTTAAAATTTGAGATTCTACTTTTTTTTCATTTTGATACTCATGTGATAGGTTTTACTCTTAATATTGTGTTTTATCTAAATTGAATTGTGATAAATACAATGTAAATCTTTGAAGACAGACTTAAATAAACCGTGTTGCTTTTATTTGTATCCTTATTGTTTACACTGTATAAATTATTGTTTAAATCAATGGGGGATTTTAATCTGTGAGAATATAATAATTGTTTATTGTTCCTTTTGAATAATATTTTTACTTGCGTACATTTAACTAAATTAAAGGCACATTCCACATTCCATCGGAACCTATAACATCATTTAATCTAATAAAACTAGAAAAAGGAGACTTCTCAAGTAACGGTTAACTATTCTATACATGTTAATTAGTTTTAATCCGAATTTCTAAAAACCGCCCTAATTGAAAAATATATAGATGATAAACTTTCATACGAAAGAAAAAAAATATCATTTCAAGTACCAAACCTTGAAGTTGTTTAAAGAGAACAGTGAAATGTAATGTAATCAAACAGGTCCATACGTAGCGTATTGACTGAGTGAAAGTCTTTAATTTATACATATGAAAATAACTTCAATATGTTCTTTCTGTGCATTTTACAGTGTATTTTGCAAGATTTTTAATAATGATCGTCAATATATATGTTATAGATACATAGCGTCCATATACCTAGAAATAGAAATAAGGCTTCAAAACGTGGAATGCCCTTTGAGTAACGTGATCGTATTAACAAAAGTAGAATGCTACACCCAATGATATATATGTATATACACAAACACGATACCAGAACTCTTCAAGTAAACCATTTCCTGTTGTAACTATACCTTATCATATACTAGTTATCCAAAACTGGCAAGATAATTTTAAATACGTATTTTTTTTTAATTTGTCCAATACAGCATTGTATAATTTTGATGGCCATTTGGCCTAACAACTTCTTAAAAAATCATGCTCGGATGCATTTAATTTTTCGATGTTCCTACTGTACGTATTGAAAAAATGTCTGTTCTTGTCCAGTCTTTCATTTTGTTTCAATTAAAACTAAGTTCATGTTAATAAAATAACTTGCTAAACAATGTTTAGATAATCGATGATAAAAACACAAATAACCACAACATTATAAAAAAAGGAGATGAGGTATGATTGCAAATGAGACAACTATCCACAAAAATTCAAAAAAACTAATAGTAGACAGCTCTCTCACAGGCACAAATTCCATAACTGTAAAATATAAGGACATAAACTACAAGTTTTTCTGTAAAGTTTTTCTGCATTGTTAAATGAGACAAATTGCATAATGCATAAGCTACATTGAATTGTGATAAATAAATCTTTTAAGACAGATTTAAATAAACCGTGTTGCTTGTTTCTGTATCCTTTCTGTATTGTTTAAACTAATGGTGGTTTTTAATATGTGCGAATATAGTAATTGTTTATTGTTCCTGTTGTATCATATTTTTACTTGCGTACTTTTAACTTAGTAAGATGCAAATACCACATTCCATCGGAACCTATAACATCAGTTAATTTGAAAAAAACATGAGATACTTTTAACAGCATATAAATGAAAATGACACTTTATAAATTTCGTGCGTTTGAAGCGCATTTCCGGATTTTCCTTCATTAGGAACGCATATAAATGAGTATTATACATTGTGTCACTGATTTGATTTGGTTTGATATATTATTTGATTCATTTTCATGACCAAATAAGGAGATGTGATGTGATAGCAAATGTATCCATAAAGACCAACGATCAAAAATTAGAACAATTACATGTCACCGTACGACCTTAAACAATGTAGCGTATAGACAGCTTAAACATGCCCCTGTATGACAAAACTCGAAAAAAAAAGAAAACCAACGGACTGATCAATACCCTTACGAACGAAAAACCAAAAACGACAGATAGTAACCAACGACAAGCTCTGTATTGCAGGTTCCTGACTTGGGTCAAACCCATAAAGAATTAGCGCAGTTTGATATGCTTGTGAGCGCTTAATACTCCGATTACCTGAGACAGTGGTGTAACAACACACGATGAGAACAAAGCTGTTAATGAAAAAGCTTGATTGATTAGATAACTTTTAAGCGCAAGCTCAGGTTAAAAAAGGACAAAAAGCACAAAGTACCGATCTAAGTGTACTCTCCAACTTATAAAATAGACAATGATCGTTCAGAGTAGAAAGACAATCAGCACACCTCCGATGTTTTTAAATGTGTATACTAACACTTATAGACTATACAATCATCCAAATCGAATACAGATGAAAAACAAACTGTTTACTATAGATTAAAAATGACTTTATCACCACTATCCTAATACCACTACCTATACTACCTTAATAGTATCCCTTACTAAGCTCATTTCCAGGAGACATAGAATTGCTCTTAAACATAAACCGTTTGCAAACAATATTTATTAATGATAAGGTATTCCAAAGTCTTAGGCTTCATGTGGCAAAGATGATATCGCATTGATTCAATTATAAAATAAAATAAATCACCATCAAACAATTTATTTTAAGAAACATATCATGCTTTTAATGCAAGGATTATTTTATGAATATCAAACACATGATGCGCAAATTTTTGTCCAGAAATATGAGCGGCTGGCTCAAACAAGCAACTTTAATGTACATGACCTTTCATTTGTATCAATCATTAAAGGATCAGTACTTTTATTGTATATACGGCATGTTGTTTATATAAAGATTCTACTTCTTCGTCGTATGTTTTGAGGTAATTCTCCACATGAGACATTGCCGATCGTTTTAAATATTTAACATTAACCTGTCAAGAATAGAGAAATATTGTATTACATGAGATTCGGTGGTAGATCTTTCGTGTTCAATGATATGAAAAAACAATGTGATCTTTCCAAATGACGGCATTCTGCATTGGCGTTTAAATCAAAATTTGATCAATAAAAAACTGAGATCAAACGAACCACAACTTAATTGTAAAAAAAATAATCGGGAAAATATAAATCTGCTAAGAATTAGAGAAACATATTTTTATATAAGTGTGTGTGATATTGATTAAATCAAACCCTTTCATAATTGTAATGAAAGATTACTATTTCTGAATTCTTTGAAAAATATTTTATTTTGAAAAGACGGAACCATTAATAACATTTTAAGATATACTTAAATGGGGTAGTGATGCACTTGTCACATAAAGAGCAACTCATGATTACATGAAAAGTCGTACAGAATTACACAAAAATACTTTTAAATTAGTTAAGTTAAATTATAGAATACATTGTAAGTTTGTTGTAATATATAATATTTAAATTTGTATGCACAACTGTATCAAAATATGCTGGTTATGTAGATATTGTTTTTTTTATATATTTTCCATCGGCTGTATTTTGACACCAATTAAGAAATAATTAAATAGATTTTGATAATGATATGATATGGTCATGTTATTACTGGCGACCTTGGCATCGTTACCAATGAACAACTAAGAGAGTTGTTAGCCAAGGGACCAAAATATAGAATTCCCCAGCCCATCAACTGGAAAAAGAACTTTAGGTTAGTGATGGATGAAGTTGAGGACTATACAAGAAAATGGGTAAAGCGCGAACCAGACGAACCAGAACTGGACACTTTGTCTGAATGGATCAAAGCTATTCGATCATGCATTCAGAAGCACATTCAGAAACTACGATGTACTATGAGCACAAGAGTTACTAACCCTTTCAAGAATCTGGAGGTTGTGGATGCTTTATCCTCTTTGCATGACAAATATGTCGTTTTTCCAGCAGATAAAGCCTCCAATAATATTGTCTTCATATGTAAAAACCATTATTTGCAATGTCTCACAACAGAGCTTGGAATAAATAGAACGACTGGTAATCTTGCATATTCTTTCACATCATTTAACAAGAATGAAATTTTACAAAATCACAAATCTGTCCTTCTTTCTTTTGGTATCAACATCAAAGAAAACGAAGAACAATTTACCGTCATTATACTGGATACCAAAACTTCACAAAACTCCATATACAGAACGATACATAGCTGGGTCATCAAAATGTTCGACTAAACATCTTTCTAAAGTACTGACTACTATTCTTTCTACGGTTAAAGATGGGCTTTAAAGATATTGTGTTGAGATATATTCTACCAGTGGTATTAACCAGATGTGGATTCTCAAAAATTCGAAAGATCTACTGGCTTAATTTTCGATCACGATCTTTGCAATTTTGCAGCAACACTAAGACTTTTGACACTACTTTTTTCTACGCTTTACACTACTATTCCCCATGCTCAGTTGAAAGATCGACTTCACCATCTCATTAAACAGAGTTGTTTCTATAAAAATGGGAATCGTAGATACAAATTTCTTGTTTTGGGTTACAATAATTCATATTTTGTGAAGAACCAAACTGTATCTACCAGAAAATATACTGAAGATGATATTATCAAAATGCTGGACTTTTTGATCGAAAATTTATTTGTTGAGTATGGAGGATTGATATTTCAACAGACAGTCGGTATTCCAATGGGTACTAATTGTGCACCCCTACTGGCCGATTTGTTTTTGTACTCGCATGAAGCAGAATTCATTCAAAACCTTATAAAAGACAAAAAGAAAAAGCACCTTTCGAAATTCTTTAATTTTACTTTCAGATATATTGATGATGTCCTATCATTGAATAACCCATATTTCAGCCAATACTTACATCTCATATATCCGAGTGAACTTGAAATTAAGGATACTACTGATACTAGAAGGACTGCTTCATACCTTGATCTTTTCCTCAATATTTACACAGATGGACGACTTCACACGAAAATCTATGATAAACGGGACGATTTCATCTTCCCAATTATCAATTTCCCATTTCTCAGCAGTAACATACCCGCTGCCCCTTCGTATGGTGTTTACATATCTCAGTTGATACGTTATGCTCGTGCATGTTTACACTATACGGAATTCATATACAGGAGTGTGCTCCTAACGCAGAAACTGCTCCAACAAAGTTATGAGGAGGACAGATTAAAAATGACACTCCGTAAATTTTATGGACACCATCACGAATTGGTTGATTCATACGATGTGTCTTTGTCCAAACTGACAAAGAACATTTTTACTACGTGTTAGATTGTGGTTTGCCATTACGTCGTCTGATCTTTTAAGTACCGAACGTGACTTATTCCCGATTGTGACTGTTTTGCTGAGTGTGAATTCGCATTGCTATAAGACGTGTCACAGTATTTTTCTAACCAAAATCCATGTATTTAGTTTTGATGCTATATTTGTTATTCTCATCGGATTTTGTCAAATGTCTTATCGTTTGTAGTTGTAAATCTTATTTTTTCTGTTATATTCGTGTGTTACGGTAAAGATAGTTAATCACCCAGTTCATTTATAAGATTTTAGTTTGGGTCAGCTAAATTTATATGATGTATTTGGTTTATAGTTTGATTTAGAAGAAATACCGACATAGCTTGATAATACAACTAATTATCTAATTACTACTACAATTGTATATTAATAAGTATTGTTATTTTCATTGTTATTAATACATGTTATATCAGTATTACAAACCTAATCTTGAACTCTATCCTATTTTTTGGAAATTTATAGAAATGTATATGTGACGTCACATTGTGCGTCGGTCTCTTCGGCTAACATATAATACGTTGTTCGGTTGTGCCTTTTTTATGTGCTGATTTATGTTGTTTTACGTATTCGTTTTTATTCTGTAGTTAGTCACCACTTCGGTGTTAACATGTATATCTACTATAAAGTCGTTTTTTATAAATTTACTGTTTGCAAAAGTATGAATTATTCTAAATACTAAGGATTTTCGTATCCCAGGTATATAACCTTAGCCGTATTTGGCAAAACTTTTTAGAACTTTTGGTTCTCAATGCTCTTCAACTTTGTACTTGTTTTGGCTTTCGAACTTTTTGATCTGAGCGTCACTGATGGGTCTTATGTAGACGAAACGCGCGTCTGGCGTATTAAATTATAAGCCTGGTACCTTTTGATAGCTATTATTTGTGTGTGTTTCTGTCCTGTATGTTCTCCCATTTATTTGTATTGTAGTCCTGTAATGTAATCTTGTCATTTTAATATTATATTTAACATTGCCATAAAAGCGGGAGGTTTGGCTAGCCACAAAACCAGGTTCAACCCATTATTTTTCGTAAAATGTCCTGTACCAAGTCAGGAAAATGGCCATTGTTATATTATAGTTCGTTTCTGTGTGTGTTGCATTTTAGTGTTGTGTTTCTGTTGTGTCGTTGTTCTCCTCTTATATTTGATGTGTTTCCCTGAGTTTTAATTTGTAACCCGGATTTGTTTTCTTCTCAATCGATTTATGAATTTCGAATAGCGGTATACTACTGTTGCCTTTATTTACGGGATTTTGTTTTCTGTTTTTTCTCTATTTATGCTTTTCTTTTTAAGTCATTTGTTTTTTTCAAAAAATTGTAAATGGAATGAAAATGAATTAGCTAAAATAATTGATTAAAATATTAATAAGAAATTATTTTGTTTTTCATAAAAAATATCAATCTAGCCACCACTGTGTTTTGTAGGAGTTGCTGGAGTACACAATTCTGCTGTCTTGACGGATAATGAGCAGTAACTTCCAGTTTTTGGTTTCGTCACTTCTGGTTGGGCACATCTTATTGGAACTTTGGATTCTGCCATCATTTTAATATTGCAAAGGTTCATTTGTTTTGATGCAACGAAATACTCTGCTCTTTGTTTGCTGACATATTTAGATGTGCACTCGTGAACTCTAAGCTGACGAAGTTTACGTTCCGGTCGATGAATATTATTAGTCATATCATCATCATACCTCATTTGTCTGAACATTGGCTTGACAAATTTAATTACCCCCTGGATTTGATTGTTATGCTCCTCCACCAGTGGTTTTATTTGCGATAGTGATAAATTAAAATTTCCTCCAATCAGCACTGCTACCCCTGAAAGAAATGCCAGGTATTGCGCAAGCCATAAGTTTTGTCGAGCAAATTGATATAGATCCTTCTGAGAATTCGTTTGACGTGTAAGTTCCCAGTGCTAACTAATGCAATGAAATTGCTTGACAACATGTGAAGTTGGTTGTGTTGACAGGATATCCATCAATGGGTACATCAATTTGTCCTTATCTATACCAGGAACCTCAAAGTATGGTATTCGGCCATACCAATGTGGCGTTGGTAACTGCAATCTTTTAGTATCATACAGAAGCACAGTGTCCAAGTTGAAAGTCACTTTTGCCGGGCCATAATCTTCAAGTGCTAATGAGGTCATATCTAGATTGTCTCCTGGGAGAAACAAAATATCGGGCTCATTATGCCAGATTACATCATCCAAAAACGATCTCCGGTCCGATTGAATCTGCTTTCCATTACTCCCAAATAGATTCAAGCCAACGATTTTAAGTCTGTCTGTACTTTTTCCCATTTTGCCTGTTTGTAAAGGAGTTTGAATTCAATTATGAAATAGTTGTTAATAAATATTGGTCCTAAATTTATATTTCTTGAAATGGAACTGTAATAAACTAAATTAAGCTTCGCCTCTCTCTAACTAAAACAAACACAGAACATTTACCAATATTCAACTTTGATACCTTGATTTTACAATTCCTAACCGCGAGTGCCTACAGTTGCCTATAATGACCCTTGTTATATTCTTAGAAGAAAATACCGGTAAATTGTATGTGTAATACAATGAATGGCAATCGTTCTGCATCAGCCATTTGTGATGATATCGATATCAGTCGCGATTAAAAAGGCTTTATCACACCACTTAACTGTATGACATCACGTCATTGATATTAGTCTAACTTGCAAAGGCTTTATCAGACCCTTTATCTTTATATTACGTTATGGCAGGTGAAAAACATCTACTTGAGGTATATAATAAAATGTATATGATATGGCTTTTATAATATATCACACCGTATCAATCCCCAATCAATAAAATCCATCGAGTAGAGCTCTTGGGATTATGTTGGTGTCTTGGGTTGATACGGGTGCAATATAGAAAAAGCCATATTATATTCGTTATTAATCATATTCCTATAGCAAAATAAATGTTTTGGAATTTCGTGTCCTCAATGCTCTTCAACTGCGTACTTAATTTGTTTTTTTTTTTAACTTTTTTATTCGAGCCCCACTGATGTGTCTTTTGTAGACGAAACGCGCGTCTGGTGTATACAAAAGTATTCCTGGTATCTATGATGAGTTTATTTATGATAAAGATAGTGTAACTCTTGCCTTGCGACCCATTGACTTGTAGTACATACAAGACAGCTTTTTTTGTTCGCTTGTATATTACGCATATGAGTCATCTTTCAGCTGAAACATACGAGTAGATCCGTATTTTTGTACAAACAGAGTCTTCCAAAATATCACAATAAAATAAACAAATATTATAGCCTGACTGTAAATGCTACCATTCCATCATCGGCAATGATATCTTTCTTTTTAGAATTGTGATGTCCATGAACACGTTCGTGAATGGTTTTATTAAACAGATTTTCAGAAAATGTAATCCATTTCTAAAAATAAATATGTAGGTCGATTAATAAGCTTCAGTCAAGAGATAATTTCTTTTGTATGATATGAAGGAGATTGTTAAAACGTAATGGTAGGGAAGCTTTGTTTTATATATTTATTAGTTTTGGTTCTCTAATAATATTTCATTTATATAGTTTCACACTTTGACACTGTTATCTAAGGACATATATCACTTACCTTCTATATATCTTTTATTTGTCCTTAAGTTCGGTCCGTTGAGATGTAAATAAAAATAGTCCTGAAATAAAAATAATGTTTAAAATTGAAATTGACTCCTTAAAAATAATGTCTCTTTACAATTTTGTAATATAACTAAGATGGAAAAATATCACGTTATTGTCTAATATTATCACGTAATAGTATTGTATAATGAAATAAGATGCCTCTTAAAGAAAATGTGTCATGATTTAAAAAAAAATCGATGGAAACTTCTATGCAAACAGTTAAGCTATTATTTTTCAAAATTCATTAAAAACATTAATGTATTATAGTTCGGGAATGATAAAGCATTAATATGACTTGTTGTGTTGTAGCTTATGAGTAAATAGGTGATCTTTTATTGATATTATTAATAAAAGAATTATGTATTAGATAATGGACATAAACATGACTAGTAGACCGAAATGATCTTTATATCTTTACTATTATGATTTGTTTGAAAACGCAAATAGATTAAAATTGAATTTTACATATAATAATGTATGAACATTATATTTTGACTGACAATACTTCATACACATTGTATTCCTTTTACATTATTAATACTCATTTTTATTTACTTTTTACGTTTTATCATATGGTAAGATTGAGAAAAAAATATTTTGTTCAATAATATATGCCTATGATTTTAACTTAACTGATTATTTCTACCTTTTTTGGTTACTTGCCAATGTTTTTTTTGAGGTATTTTTTTAATAGCTAGCATTCCTCTACTTAAATCCACCTTCTATTGCCATTGCTTATTTGTATAAAACAGAAGTTTCAATACTTTGCAGATTTTTAAAATGAAATTTTTCAATTCTCTGATAATTGTTTTTAAAGAACACTTGACAGTTTCAACTAACTTAAGTCCTTTGAATGCTTTACCGTTTAAAAAATAGTTCTTAATTATCCAATATTATTTTGAAAAATTTGCAATGTGTAAACAAACTGCGCAGAAATATCTGTCATTTTAAATCTGTTTATACACATATCAAGACGTGTTTCGATTACAGAAGATTTAAAATAAAGGTTACTTTTAACTGTTAAATTTTTTTCACATTAGTATGTTTAACGTTTATATTGAATTTTTTAACTTCGTGTAATCAGACACTATTTTATTTCGACGACAAAGGTTTGTAAAATATACCAATATATATATATATATATATATATATATATGTTGATGCATGTGTCAATCAGTCATATCAACCAAATTAGTATCGGTTTCAAATGGAATATAAAAAAAAAAATTACAAACAACTAAAAAATGTACATTTTGTATTTCGAAAAATAATTGCTGAAATGTGTTGATGCAAATAAAATGTAAAAATAGAGCACAACACAATTTACACTTTGGATTTACATTGTATGCATTTATTGATTTGTAACGTATAAACAAGACGGTTTAGTAAATAAAGAAAATATTGCAGTAGATAAAAAAAATATATACTTCTTGACATGCAATAAAATACATTCAAGCATTCATCTATTTCTTTGTCTGTTAACATTTTTTTTTATAAAATCAGTATTTACAGTAGAGGGGGTCGTGCTTTTTTTTTCTAATGGAATGATTTTTATACAACTTCTTGCATTGTGCATGTAGCATGTGTAGTGTTAAAACAATGTTGAAAATATAATAAACATTAGTTATATTTAATATATAAGTTCGGAGATTAATCTATCGAATAAAATTGAAACCCTTACCTGTATAAATAGTATGTAAGCGTATAGAATGTAGCGATGTCTATAAGAAATATTCTACGCAGAAAATGATTAAAACTTACAGCCTAGAAAAGTTCCAACTATAAATATCATCTGATCACCAAGCTTAAAATAAGTACTGGCTTTTTTGGGTATACTTAAATAGATTAAGATATAATAGAATGTTTTAAATACGGAAACACATAAAATTTAAAGAAAAGATATTTGGTGTATAGAAAATATATAGACAAATCTGAAAATATACATTTTGGGATAATTTTTGCATATTCGCCAATATAAAATAGTCATGAATTCAAACTTGTACGTCACTCACGTGCGACCTATTGCGTATAGGTTTTGATCAAAATATATATGAGCAATAGCTCAATCCAAAAAGATATTTTACACATTTTCATAACATTTGACACGAAATATCTTTTTAGGTAAAGTTGTTGCTCATATCTCATGTATCTAAATATTAGTGACAACTTGTCTAAATGAAGATATTTGGGTAGTTTTTTGCATGTTTTGCTGTAAGTATGAAACCCTAATGCCAATCTGTAAGACAATTTCAATAATATAATACAGATTTTTACAGACAAATGTCTTATAAACATCTGACGGATGCTATTTGGTATATCTATGATAGTTTTTGACTTTCTAACTCAAAGGACTAAAATGAGTTTCCTTGCAAAGTATCGTTTGCGAGTCTTAATAAGACAGAAAAGGAGGAGCACACTCCGTTCAAAGATAACTTGTCAGAGTTTATTCCAATTATAATTGGAATATTCACTTTTTATATGTTTATTAATACATGTAAAAAAATACACTTCTAACAAAAGACTGTTAAAATTATATGTTATTTCAAGACACATTGAAGTACCGCATTCATTTTCTAGTCTTTTCGGAGTTAAAAGGTTTAATTGAGGTTATGGTTTTTCATTATTCTATTTCACCTGGAATAAAAACGCCAGGTAAGCTATTACGATCACTTGGCGTCCGTCGTCGTACGTCGGTCTTTCGCCCGTCTGTCTGTCTTCGTAAACTTTTCAAAAAACAGTATCTCTGAAACTACTGGGATTAATTAATAAATGTTACTAGTTTACTATAATGTTCTTATGGGGATTTAGTTTAAAACTTTATACGGGGATTTGATCCACCAACAAACATGGTTGCTGTTGCTTAAAAAACCATAGCGAGTAAATTGCAGTTTTTACTAATACGTCAAGAAAATAAAGCAGTCAGAGCATGCTGATATAGGTAGAAATGATGAACAGGTCTAGGTCTATCTCACACATTTTAGAGTTGTTGCTCCTGAAATGTCAATTGATAGGAAGTGTTGCAGTTTTTGGCTTTAATCTCAAAATTAGCGCGGTTATATCAAAACTGAGAGTGTCAAAATGATCGGAAGGTCGAAGTCTTTCTCTTATAGAATAGCAAAAAATTCAAACAAACATTGTTTTACTTTTTGCACCTGAAGAGTAAATTGTTAGCTAATTTCAAAGTTCTCTGGCTTGTATCTCAATCTGAAGAAGTAAGATGACATATTGACTGAGTGAAAATTATCAGGTCAGAGTTTATCAATTATGGAAAAATCAGACAATCAATTTAACAGTTATTGCTCTTTTTGAGCACCTTCCAAGATTGTTTTTATTGTTTTCGTTTTGAGGGTAAATAAAGAAAAGCGCAACGGACGCACAAATTTTATACATTACTATTTTAATAAACAGCAGTAACATTAAGAACTACAAATAAGTCAACATGGCCAAAATCGTAAATTGATTCTTTATAGGAGTTATTGCCCTTGAAAGACGATATTGACCTTTTTTATGCTGAAATCATGATAACTAGAGAGAAATTGTGAAAAGCAAAACTTTGCAGCAAATTTAGATCTGAAATAAGTAGGACACTGCCTAAACCGTTAATTGATCCTTAATAGGAGTTATTGCCTTTGAAAGACAATATCTATCAACTTTTTTTTGCAGATACTTAAATAGACACAAACAGAAACTGTAAATAGAAAAGTTCAAGTTATTACATGACTTATTTCTGACATTAGTGTGTCCTTCTCATAATAAATACATATACATTTCTCAAGTAATATTCAAAATATCGAACATTTAAAATTTTTGACAGCTTTCTTTCAATATGGTAAAAAAACACTATTATATATACGCAAATGAAACCGAAACATAACAGGAACAAGGAAAGACACATATCACATTTTATATAATAATCCCCTTCGGGAATACCATGAAAAATATTACAATTTACAAAATTACTAAAATAACGAAAACTGTAAGTTGACGTGATACAAGTACGGCTAAATATATTTAATGTTTTGTTACTCATAGATAAGATACGTTTCACATTAGTCAATATAGTTCGTACTTTGTAACTTTGTAGATAATAATTCTAGATTCAACACCTAAATGAAATGAGGTATAACATTGTGCAAAGTAACGTTGGGCTCTGATCTAAACATGATACTCTCCGATCTATTGATAAATTTTAAATTAACTATTGGGAGAAGCGAAATTTTATTTCTGCACGATATGCAGTGATATATTTTTTTTTTATAATACAAAATAAGGAGATGTCGTTTGATTTTCAGTGATACAACTATCAACCAGAGACAATAGGACGAGATTGTTATCAATTATTGGTCCCCGTACGGCATTCAACAATGAACAAAATCCACACAATAAAGTAAGCCCTAACAGCCTCCTGCGTGAAAAGATGTGAAATAATTCAAAAGAGAAAAACCAACGACGTGATGTATGCTGAAAACAATAAACAAAGAAAACCAAAAAGCAATCAAAGACAACCACTAAATTAAAAGCTCCTCACTCTTTGTACAGGCATGAAAAAAAAACATCTTTCCATTGTAGTTTGAAAAAATAACACAATTAATCCTCTTTCGAACAAAAACTAAATATAACAAGCGGTCACCAATTACTAGCAGAGATAGGTGAAAGTTTTCAAAAATAAAAAAAAAAGTTCGTTATTAAAAGCTATTAATAAATCCAAAACGTGTGTATCAAAAATTGAAAAGGTGAATTAAAAGCCCTTGTTCCTCTCCAAACCCAGCCGTTTACTACACTAGTAAATCAATTTTAGACTCAGACGATCATTTTGATTGGACAGTCATATAAAAAAAATCTGAAGGAACTATTAAGTCTTTTTCAGTCTTTATAGTCAATTGCGCATTTTTCCTGTGAATAATATATACAATTAGCCTGTGGTTTTGTGTAGAGTTCTCTTATATAAATATTTTCGTGTTTTTGTCTGTAACTTTGCATTCTTTTTAACTTGATTCTGTAAAATAATAAGATTGCTAATAATGCACCTCTCAATAAAATACAGAACAAAGGACACAGATCTGAACGAAACAAGTGGTCATAATGCTTTTAACAGTGAGCAAGCCCGAGTCATATTGTAAGCTATAAAAGGTCCTGGGATGACAAAATGGGAAATAATGCAACCTGCCCCCAACCTGGAACAGTGGAGTACCACAACATATGAATATTCTCTTTTGTGGTACGATTACGATTGTAGCAATTTAAATGCAGTATATTAAACCGATATGTATTGATCATTTACTGGGGCTTATATTGGAAACATTCATTTTTATATTTCCAGAATCGTATATGAAAGGTTACACAATACCACATGGTAGTTGCTTCATTTTATAAAATAATGCTGGGTGGAACTTAGGTTATTGAACTTTGATGAAAGGCAATTGGAATATTCTAAAAAAAATTCTACTATTTTGAACATTTTCTTAAATATTATTGACTTTCATTGTTTATTAAAGAGATGTATGTACATTAGACGAATAAGTGGCAGCTTTACATTATATCAAATTTACATCAACAAAATGATCCCATTTGTATATTTGAAAGAACATTATTACATAACTTGATAACGTGTGTTACGCATGTAAAATCATTTTGTATATCACCTACTTAGGCCATAGGCAGATATTTTGATCAATTTATGAAAAATTGGAAATGAAAGTAGAATTGACGAGTAAAGTTTTGTATATTCAAACATACATTGTATCATATAGTGTGTTTTCTTGTTTAGATTTTATTGTCCATAACTTTTGTTTTCATACGAAAACATACCAAATTTCCTTATCTTCTAAGTAAGTGTTTTACATGTGCGGTGTAATTATTTTTCCAACTAGTACTTTGTTCAAAATTTATAACACAAAATTAAACAGTATTGTTTTATTGGCAAAAAAGGTACCCAGATTAACAGAGTAATTACATGCTGTCGATTGAACACAAACAGGCCGCTTCATAATCATATTAAAATTCCAAATAATACATCAATATGCTGTAGGGGGTAAGTTTAAGTTCTGAATAAGAAAATTTAAGACACAATATTCATGTCTGTGTGTCTAGTAGCAGTTTTTTCCGACATAATTCACATCTACAGCATGAACTCATTTGTCATATTTCAGTAGAGAAACTAGAATAATACATATAGGAAAATGAAACGGACAGTTTTAACATTTTAATTTTATTAATTATTTCGGAGAGTTGTTCCCCATTTTTTTTAACAAACTATATACCCTAACTCATAAGAAAACTGAATCAAACAACGACATTTATGATAATGTTATAAATAATAATAGAAAAGTGTGTGCTCTTGACTTTAAATGTTAAGCAAAACTAAGTTAACCACCATTGTGTCTGGGTGGCCTTGCTGGAATGCACATTTCTGTCTTCGTTGGCAAAGGACAGTAACTCTGATTAGCTGGCTTGGTTAATGTTAGTGTGGTACATCTTCCTGGAAGTGTGGATGCAGTCATCATTTCAGTTTTACATAACTGCATTTCTTTTGATGCAACGAAGTAGTCCGTTTCTTGATTGATACCTGCTACAGACTTACACTGGTGAAGCTTAAGTTGTCGGAGCCGACGTCCTGGCCGATGTACATTATCTGTCATGTCATCCAAAAAGCCCATTTCTCTGAAGAAAGGTTTAACATTATCAATTGAATTTTGAACTTTTTGATTATGTTCATCTACGAGTTGTTGTATCTGTGGACGTTTTAAATTAAAATCGCCTCCTATCAAAATCTCTACTCCATGACTCCATCCAAGATATTGTGCCAACCATAAATAGCAGGAGGCAAACGTATACAGTTCCTGGGATGTTGTTTGCGTAAGCTCCCAATGCCAACTGATACAATGGAACTGCTTGACAATATGTTGAGTGGGTTTAGGAGCCAAGATGTTGACTAAGGGATACATCAATTTGCCCTGTTCGATGCCAGGAACCACTAACGATGGTATCAGATTATACCAGTTTTCGGTTTGCAATTGCAATCTCTTCGTATCGTACAAAAGTACAGTCTCGTTATTGTGAACGACTTGTGCTTGACGATAGTCCGTTAACACTGGTGATGACATATCAGGCTCGTCTCCCGGCAAAAATAGTATGTCGGGTTGATTTTGTCCGACTACATCGTTTAGATAAGACTTTCGATAATCCTGAAACTCCCTGCCCTTTCTTCCAGAAGCGTTCATGCTAATGATGCTTAACCTGTCTGTGTCTCTCCCCATGGTATATTTCTGTAAGGTAAGTATAGTAAAATTATTAATTCAGTTACGGTCTTTGTCAAATCTTATTTCTCACGCTATCAACATTGAGTAAACTCATGTTCATGAATCGCATTTAAATATTTCTTCACAGGTCGAGATTAGAAATATACACACAAAACAAATGAGTAGAAATTTTGAAAAGTATTAGAAGAAACATGTGATAAGTTAGGTAATTAATATATATCGCTTTAATATATTCTTAAAACATAAGGCTAAACTTTGCTTTCAAACAATAAAAGTTCTTCATTTAAGAAAAACGAATCTATCAACATCTCACAGTTTCACTATGTAATTGTGTTTAAGCTAGGGTTTGGTTCTCCAAACTTTGGTCATGTGCTTTCATGATAAAGATCTTATCAGGGAAACAATATCATTTTATTTTACTTCCACTCGGTTGGCACCGCTGTCGTTAATATTAGTCATCGCGGATATCATTCACTCTAAAGCAGTATTGACATTACATTTCTTAAATTCCTAAATATGATAATCAATATATTTTTAGCGCTCAACACAAGTTCAAAACTGTATGATTTTTACTTTTAAGATTTGAAACAATAAGGCTTTTATTATTAAACATACAATGTGTTATTTATTTTTTGAAATCTACTTACTTACTGTCTGCTCCTCTTCGTCTTATTCTATTTTTTTCCTAATTTGAAATTCACCCTTTGCTGCGTTTAGCCTGCAAAAAATTTGTTGTCATAAAACACCATGACTAAAATGTACCAATATCTTAAAATGGTGCAAAATAATTACTGTTGTCACTTTTCTAGTGTTTAATAGATGTTTTCTATGTTTGTGGTGTGATATGATTGGTTAATACTTTTTAAAAATAGATCTTAGCATATAATGAACCATTTTATCATTATTCATTACGACAGCAACATGCGCAGTAGCATGATTCAAAATGCATTTATTGGGTAAATCTATTTTGGTCTCTTATGTCATCAGCCCAATAGTCAGCACTTCTGTGTTGACATGAATTATCATTGATATGGTCATAATATAGATTAAATGTTTACCAAACTATGATTTTTTCGAAAAACTAAGGATTTTCTACCTAAACTGTATTTGGCAAAATCTTTCAGGATTTTGGGTCCTCAATGCTCTTCAAATTCGTACTTTATTCTGTCTTTTTAACTCTTTTGGTTTGAGCGTCACTAATGATTCTATAGTAGGCGAAACGCGCGTCTGGCGTAGAAAATTTGAATCCTGGTATCTAGGATGAGTTGATATTATTGGCAAGGCGAGACGTATTTTACACTTTATAGTTTCTACGTTTTACATTCCTTTCTTTGTGATGTTTATATATATATATGTAAATATATAATTAGGTATGGGGGTTCCATATGAAGGTGAATCTAGAAACACGCTTCATACGCACGAAAGTTATGAAGAGGTATTTGTTTTCACTAGCACTGGGTCGATACCTCTGCTGGTAAGCATGGACTGTTATTCCTCGAGGGTTTATCAGCTTAGTAATGATTTATAATATCCACTTCTATAACTCTATTTTTACAAAAAAGGGTTCCAACTGCCTCGTGCAAAGTTGATCTTAATTCATTTGGTAATTCTTTAAGGTCCCTTTTGTATATTATGTCTGTTATTAATATTTACACAGTTAAGCTGCTGGTCCCAATTTTATTTTCGTGTTAACCAATTGTGTCTGTTTTGGTTGCTTATCACATTTGGTCAATGTAACGGAACTGTAAACAACTGTAATACAAAGTGGCAGATTTAACTACCTTAAACAAAGGTTTAACCCACCATTTTCAATGGAAAATGTCTTTACCAAGGCAGGAACATGGCAGCTGTGTTCCATTCGTTCCGTTGGTTGATATAGTTGCTTGAATTTGTTAGGTTTTATTGACTTCCCCTTTTTGATTTTACCATGTAGTTTGATATTTTTGTTAATATTTTTTGTTCATATAGCTCCTAACGTTTCTGAGTAGTTTACATTACTTGATTTCAACTGTTCGGGTTTGAGCGTTCCTTATGAAGGTATAGCTAGAAAAACGCTTCGGTCACACGAAAATTATAATTATTTTTTTGATTCTATACATTTCGATGATTAAATAATTAATCCCGTTACAATATCTATCTTTCCCTGTATAATTATTTCAGACATCATTTGCATTATTATGTAACGTTCGGTGGTGTTATACAATCCATATCTATATTTATAGCCTTACTATTTTCTATTTATGGTCAATCGAATTCTTTTCCGAGAAATGTTTATACGCATTGTGTAAATATATATAAATGGTAAGTATTTACTTCAATAGTATTTGTTTCTATTAAAATATTTCAGCATCAAGAAATTGAAAGAAACAATACATTAAACTGCCTCAAAATGTGTTTATTTTCCAAGATCAGTAGTGAAATAAGGTGTTTTGAATAATTTTGAAATATCAATTTTGCTTTACCTTAGCTTAATATGCAATGATTATAACAAATTTGAAACAATTACCTGCAGTTCGTCTGCTGACCAAATGATAACTTTGACATGTTTGAAGTAAAATTTTCAGACAAAAACTTATTTCGATCAAAAGCCTAAAATAGATTTTGGAAATCCGCATGAATTATACAGAAATAGTTTTTAAGATAATGAAAGGCCAAACTTCCAATAAATGATCCTGTTATCATGGTTATACATATTGATAGTTTTCAGATAAGATTAGTACTGATATTAAGATAGTGCTAATCGTATAAAAGGTAAACAAATGCGTTAATGATATTACGTGCAAACTCTACAAGATAATAACATATTAGATAATACCCAAGTTAGAAAGTTTCTAAATGTATTGAAAACTGCACGTGTTAAAGTTAAAGATACGTTATTCACCTTTTTGTGCAATAAGATAACACTCAAAGGTGTGTATTAAAAAAATCTGTTATTACGCAATTGCTAAAAATCCCCCTATATTTGAAATCTGCTTTAGTCATATTTTACCTATACGACTTCTGATAAAATTTTCCCTATGAAAACAAATAATCTCTCCCTAATCATAACTAATATTCAAACTATTTACTTCTGGTGGTGTTTTTATTTTTACCGCTTGGTATCTTCTTAAATTTTGACTCAATAATAATATTTTGAAAAGATAAAACAATATCTGTTATGCAGATTTCCATTCATTTGAATAAGTGAAAGATACCTTCAAAGTTCATTTAGCATTCAAGGCAATTGAATTTCATCAATATTTTGTAGTAAGCAAAATAAAACATAAGACATGTTTTATAGATAAACATTATAGTCATGATAGTTTATGTTATTTATGAATATGGCTTCACGTATGCTGTGTCGAAAGAATAACTTGATTTTAACACATTGTTATTGTCATGTTGCTCATATATGTGTCAAAAATGGCGGCAGATATATCAAATGTGTGTCTGCTGGATGTATTGATTTTCAAGAACTCCTTCTGACAATAGTAAAAACAAAAGTTAAATAATGAGTTTACGAAAATAATCTTGATATGACATAACCATCCTAAATACAAATACAAATTATATTCTAATATATGCCAGTTGATTATTTCAAAGCTATTGGTGATGCATATACGATTTCAAAATTGAGATTGATTTTAGATTATTTAGAATATAATGGTATTAGGCAATTGTGGTTGACAGCTAGAGGCCACAATTACCTGGGTAGGTGAAGCTTAGTAGACGAAACTTCAAGATAGGTCAATAAAAGTAATCATTCTTACTTCAATCTCCCTGCAATGATACCTGGATGTCAAATGAAACACCAATGAGACTAAAAGAAGGCACAGGATCAACACCGCATGCCTATGAAGTCTAAATTTCGTTTGTATACAGTATATCACAGCAAATAAAAAGAAATCTTACAAAAACAAATTTTATAATATTATGGCAGTTTATCTTTAAGGATCAAGTCATGTAAATATGTAAGGAGAAGTCCATACAAACAGGACTACATTTATCATTCAAAGCTATTGGTGATGCATATACGATTTCAAAATTGAGATTGATTTTAGATTATTTAGAATATAATGGTATTAGGCAATTGTGGTTGACAGCTAGAGGCCACAATTACCTGGGTAGGTGAAGCTTAGTAGACGAAACTTCAAGATAGGTCAATAAAAGTAATCATTCTTACTTTAATCTCCCTGCAATGATACCTGGATGTCAAATGAAACACCAATGAAACTAAAAGAAGGCACAGGATCAACACCGCATGCCTATGAAGTCTCAATTTCGTTTGTATACAGTATATCACAGCAAATAAAAAGAAATCTTACAAAAACAAATTTTATAATATTATGGCAGTTTATCTTTATGGATCAAGTCATGTAAATATGTAAGGAGAAGTCCATACAAACAGGACTACATTTATCATTTAAAAAGAAAATGTTATCCGTATTGTCTCTTGATTTTTTTCCATCTTTTTGTAAAAATATATTTACATATCTATGCTAAATCTTAGCAACATTGCCTTCTAAAAATGTATGTGAAGTTAGCCGTCAGATTATAATTTCAAACTTCCACTGACAGAAAAAACGTTTTTCAGAATTTCTTTATAAGAGTATTCACTAATTACTTAATATTATTTGCCAACGTTCTGTATAAGAGTAATACGACAGGTTTCACCAGTGAAGCAGAATCTGTTTACCTTTCCTGAGCATTTGATAATACCCACAGTGTTTGGTGGGATTCGTGTTTTTACACTTTAGTTTTCTATGTAGCGTTTTGTGAACGTGTTTTTCTTTTCGTGGTCTTTGTTAGTTTTTACAATGCAATTCTATATATAATTTCCCTATCTAAGGGACATAAATCCTGCCAAAAACAATTAAGCAGTGCTAATTTTCAAACTCATCCGAAACATTGCTGATATAAACCTTTGATGTTTATTTCTTAAATATCTGGCAATAATTCTACACCCGAGTTCGATTACAATGTAATTTCATATAGAATTGACATTTCTTAGCGTCATACTCCTGTAAATATAATTGATTAGCGGTGATTTTCAAAATCGTCCGACACATAATTGATACAAACCTTTGATATAAACGTCATAGATAGCTGGCAAGAATTGTAAACTGTAGAGCGCTTACAATGCAATTTTCTATGGAATTTACATTTTAAGGGACAATACAAAAAATGATCAGCGCTGATTTCCGGACTTTTCATAGAAACTGCTGATGTAAACCTTCGATAATCATTTCATGACAATTCCCAAAATGTAGTGATATGAAACTGATTTTCTAACCGATACATTTGCTGATATAAACCCTTGATTAAGACTTCTGGCCAAATATGACATTGAATTTATAATTGAACATAAAATATCAAGTGAGTCATCATTCAGTTCCTAATCAATCTCATTAGTCTTAATGCTAGGTAAAACACATCTCTTCATAAAAGTATATGTAAATTATAAACCCCAAAGTCAGTACATTTCGGATATGTTGTCAAAATACAATGTTTTGTGCATTTTTGTACCGCAACCAACGATCAAACATGATCTGTATTAAAATACTTCAAATGATGATACAGAATCTCAGATACTAAACATTTTTTGCTTCGACCACAGTAAATTGCGCTGAAATGGTTATAAATTTAGAAACAAAATGCACCAAAACTGACGTCACAACATAAGTAATGCATAATTAAGAGGTCATTACTTCGTAATTTTAATTTAATGAACATAACATTGTGCATGTCGAACTTATTTCAAAACTTTTCTTTATAAAGGCATGCCTATAGTTTTGGACGCCCAAAACAATAATCAGTTCTCCGTATTGGACTAAGTTATTTAATCAAAATGTCCATCGTAATCAATTAATGGTTTGTTATTTTTTTCTTTTTTTTTTTTTGAAGGGTTAACTGTAATAAATTAGTTGACACATAGATCTTTTGAACTGTAATTAACGCAAATGTGTGATGCAAATAACAAGATACTTATATACTTTTACATATATATAAGGCGCATTTAAAAAAAGTTTTTACCCACATGGAATGACAATTCATACGAATCTGGGTTCATCCCAATTACCGATGGGCTTATATCGCAAAATTTTGGTTTTTAATGTAAAGTTTATAATGCTGTTAGGAAAATGCTTGTCTCTGATGGTATCATCAGCTCAAAAGTTAGTGTTTGGGCAATGATATAATTTATTACATAGCTTTTTTCAACATTCCGTTGATTAAATTAGGAACCAGTCAAAACTAATGTCTTTAAGATGCTACAGCTCTTTAAGTAATATTCTTTGTAAGTATTCATACATTCTCAGCTTTTAAAATTTTGGGTTTGAGCATTCCTAGTGAAGGTATATTCAGCAAAAAATCACCAAATTTATAAAACGTAATTTTATTGACTAGTAAACATTTACATATTATTATTCAAATAAAGTAAGAAGAAAATAGTTATAAAGTAATTTATTCATGATCGTAATACACCGATTATAACTTACACATATTTAATTAGGTCAAATGAATATCAAAATTACTATGCAAACGGTTTTGTTAAGAAATGTTAACACAATTGAATTAAAGTAAAACAACTCTTAATATACATGTTTTCCCATTGTGATCAAACATATTTATAGGTCTGTTTAAATATAGTTGTATATTCTATATGATGTATACATAAGGTATATAAAGGTAAACAAAATTCTTTTAGAATAAGGATCATATATAAATATGATAGAACTATCTGAAACATTTCAATCGATGGTGCAATGAACACAATTTTAAATTGTACACAAATAGGATAATGATACATTTTTAAATTGTCACATGAACAGCATCTCATGATTACATTTATACATAACAAGCCGAGAAAAAATACTATATTTATGACATGTGATGATTTCTACAGTAAGCTTATTCGAAACATGATATGACATATATGCGCACAACAATATTAAGTTATTTCTATTTTGTTTTTTTTTTGTTTTGTTTTGTCAACTTTTTAGATTTAAATACAATATTTTAAATATATACATATATATATATATATATATATATACAGAATAGGAATGAATTTGCCAGTTTGACTTGTGAAATGATTTTTCATTAAAATATATTTTTTTAACCACCATTATGTCTTGGTGGCCTTGCTGGAATATGCATTTCTGTCTTGATTGGTGGAGGACGCTTGTGGTCATTTTTCGGTTTTGTCACCGCCGATTGAGCACATCTCACTGGAACGTTTGATTCTGCAATTATATCCGTATTACCAAGTTGCATTTCTTTTGATGCAACGAAATACTCATTTTGGTTGCTGCCAGCTGTAGAGATGCACGTATGTAATTTAAGCTGACGGAGACGACGTTCCGGTCGATGTGTATTGTCCGTCATATCATCATCATACCCCATTTTTCTGAACATTGGCTTGACATTTTCAATTGATCCCTGGACACATTTGTTATGTGTTACCAAGAGGTCCTGTAATTTCTGGAGTGGCAAATTGAAATCTCCTCCAATCAGAACCTCTACGCCGTTAGTCCATGCCAGGTATTGCGCCAACCATAAGTAACTTTCAGCAAATTGCTCTAGTTCCTTAGGTTTTGCTTGTGTAAGGCTGCAATGCCAACTGATGCAGTGGAACTGCTTGACAATATGTTGAGTTGGTTGAGGGGATAATATATTCATTAATGGGTAAATCAATTGACCTAATTGTACACCAGGTACATTCAAAGTTGGTATTAAATCATACCAATTTTGCGTTTCTAACTCCAATCGTTTGGAGTCGTACAGAAGCACAGTCTCCGAACTGAAAGCTACTTTTGCTTGGCGGTAATCTTTGAGCGCAAATGAAGTCATATCTGGATTGTCGCCCTGTAGAAACACCATATCGGGTTCATTCTGCCAGATTACATCATTCAAATAAGTTTTCGGTTCAGATTGAAACTGCTCTCCATTTCTACCAGAAAGTTTCATGCTAATGATGTTTAGTCTGTCTGTATATTTGCCCATATTGCTTTTAAGTAAAATACATTTTTCATAATTATTAGTCATTCATTCATAAAATCTAGATATAATGGATTAATAAAACGGAATAAAAGTTATGTCCATATCTATTAAACACCCCCGAAACATTATCTCATATTTAACCATGGTACGTTCGTTATCATGGTTATAAAATTCAGTATTGCAGGGATGTAAAGATAGCTTTAATGCTCGTAAGCGTATTTCTATGTTTTTATGCAGATAATGTCACTAGCTAGTGCTTTGCTGCCTTTTTATATGTAGTACATACAATAAGAAACATAATACACAGTGTAAAAATGACCCCTTAAATATCACAAAGCATTAATCTTATTGTGAATGCTATCATTCAATCAAAAGCAAGATTAATGTTTATTAAAGAATTGTTATGTCCATAAACTAGTCCATAAATATTAATATCAAGTGATTTTCAGAAAATGTAATCCAATTCTATAAATAGATTTGTGAGTCGATTATGCTACACTACGAAATGAACCGAAATTAAGTGTTTTATTATATGAAGGAATTTGTTAAGAATAAAGGTATAGTAGCTTTGTTTTAAATAAATGTATATATTGTGGTAGCTTTATAATATTTATATCAAAATCTCTTCACACTTAATATTGACACTACAATTTTAGGATATACATGACTTACCTTCTAGTTATTTGACGTTTTTTGGAATAATTTACTTGAAGTTCGGCCCGTTGAAATGAAAATAAAGAATTCCTGAAATGAATTAAGAAGATTTGAAATCAAAATTGACCGCAGAATGATAACGATGTTGTCTTCTTTATCCAAGATTAACCAATGGTTATTTGCTTCAACATCAAATTATGCAGAAACAAAAATAACAATAAAAGTCAAAAATTTAAAAAAATAGATAATGCCATAGACAACAGCAAAAATAAAATAAATATACAATAGACTACACACAATAGAAAAAAAAGGTTGAGGAACAAACACAACAGAAACAAGTGTCTTTTGGTGGGTACATGTAGGCAGTTCATGATTCAGTAGTGACACCTGTGTGTTTTTCATTTATGTTTTTGCTGTCTAGTGACTGACGTTTATTTGTCTTGTAAATAGAGAAAAACTATGATGACGCTAGGTGGCACTGAGTTGGATTTCTATTTTTTTGAAAAATATTCTAATGTTTTATAGTGAAAATACGAAAATACTTAAAGAACATAATGTGTGTAAAATCTTGTTTTTCAACCGAATCAGCGATGGTAAGCGATGCCTCATTTGTAAACATTAAACAATAAATTAAATGCTTTTAATTCATAAAAAAAACCAATATTTTTCAAGTTCAACTTGGTGGATACTAAAGCATTGGAATGCCTTGTTTATCATATTGCAAGAATTAGAAAATGTTATTTGTTAATTGAAACAATGTATATTGTATTTATTTTCTTTTTGAAAATGACATATAATTACTTACTTAATCTCGTTCTCAATCAATCCTCGTTTTGTTGATAAGTCTACCAGTTTTGTTACGATAAGTCTGTAATGACAAAACATAACTCATTTCCAAATGTGTGATGGAGCAGGGAGTGTAAAAACTATCACGAAGCCCCCACTTCTGCGCCAAAACAATTTTAAGTACGAGTATTTGTTATCAGGTAAAACCCTCTTTAATGCATAATGATATCATTCAATGTTTCTAATATCTTCCTGTTTGGTTAGTTGTACACAAATTAAAAAACGGAAAATTGTTCTTGTCACACAACTTCCCTTTATTCATAACATTCTTCTGCCACCACAGCTAATTTAACTGGAAAATGTATTAATTCTGTACAAGACGCACCAGATTTTTTAAAGTGTTGTTCTTATCTGAGTTTCCAATACATTTTTTTTCAAATTTATAATAGTGGTACATTTGAAAATATTTAATGAAGCGCCTGACAATGTTAGCAGCAAATAAAGCTTTTGTCATTTGACATGATTTTTAGCTTTAAAAATAGCTCCAAATAAACCGGGCCATTTTTATTTTATTTTCCATTTGGACAACATCATGCGCAGGAGCAGGGGTTAAAGATTGAAAACGTGATAAACATACTTGGTAAAAATAATTAAATCAAATTAAACACTAAAGTATATGAGATTTGTTGATTGTTGGAGGCCATACGATGACCTATATAGTTTATTACACCCAAGTCTGGTGGATAGTTGTCTGATGGGCAAACATACCGTACCACATCTGTTTCTTTAACATTTACAAAAAAATATTTAAAATTTTTCCTTTTTGTCGTCTGTTAAAACGGTTTAAAATTAAGAATATACTGTAGCTAAAATTAAGTTTGTATTTAAATAGAAGCACTTACTATTAGACTACTTGCATTGTGTTAAAACTGTTGGAATATATAGAAATACAATATCTGTTAAACATGAGATAAGAAAGTAATGAATAAGACAAACTTATAATCTTTACCTGTACATGTATGTCAGCTTATCGAACGCAGCGATGTCTATAAGAAATATTCTACGCCGCAAATGGTTTAAGCCAAAATATCAGAAAAGTTCCAACTATAAATAGCGTGTAATCTAATAATACGTAGCGGATTTTTTATTTCCTTAAATAGTTTTAGATATAATACAATGTTCGAGAACAATGATAACAAATAGAATGAAAAGAAACATAAATAACTTAAGTACTTTTTTACTTCATTCTAGTCAAAGGAAAGTTAGAGTTACTTCCCTTTAATCAGTATTATTATATTTTGTTAGAATCCGTATTTTATTTTATTTTATTCTTCTAAGAACTAAAAGGTTTATATTTGATATTATATGTGAATTAATATTACTCTTTTTATCTGTTTTCATTTGTGTGATTAAGGATCCCATAGATAAGTTCAAAAGAAAATCAAATATTATGACAATTAAAATACCCAAATGTGTGTCTGTAAGTTCATGGAATGTACATGGACTTTATAGAAATATTAATGGTTATAAAATGAGCAAGTTAAATGACCAAAATTTCAGAGAAAACATTAAGTAGGATACTGTATTTATATCAGAAACTCATTCTTTTTCTAATGATTTTTTATATCTTGAAGGATATAAATGTTTTGTTAATTGTAGATCTACTGAAAGTAGTAGAAAGAGAGGGGGTTTAGCTGTATTTGTAAAGAGAGCGATAATAGGTGGTGTGAAATTAGTTGATAAATCTCTGAATGACATGCTATGGTTTAAATTAGACCACACCTACTTTGGTCTTAAACGTGATCTTTATATTTGTTTCGTGTACATATCACCCTCTAATTTATCATATACATAAAGAACTGGTATGGATAAAGAAATATTTGAAAAACTTGAGACTGATATTTCTAATTTTAACCCAGTAGGTGAAGTCATGATAATGGGAGATCTGAATGCTCATATTGAATCAAAAGAAATAGATTTTATGTGCGATGAACTAAATTACCCTTTGGAAGATGTTCTTCCACCTAACTACATTGCGGATAATGTAAAAATTAAACGAAATACTCAAATTCCACAACGTACAAATAGCTATGGAAAAAATATCATATAAATGTGTACTAGCTCCCAATTACGTATTTTAAATGGACGTACCTTAGGAGACTCTATAGGGAAAGTAACTTATCATAGTTACAATGGAACCTCAATAGATGATTATTGTATCTGTAGTTCAACATTCCTTTCAAATATAATGAACTTTAGAATTGAAGACTTTCATCCAAATAATTCAGATCACTGTCAAATAACCGTAAACATTTTTGTAGTAATATAATGGGTCCTAAACAGGACATATGTAATCTTCGGAAATTCCCACCAGTCATAAGATGGTCTCCAATACAAGAGCAAAAATTTATTGAAAACTTAAATTATGATAGTTTTTATAATATTTGTACAAAAGCCAAAAAGCTGATAGCAAGTGAGAATGCTGATAACAGCACATCAGAAGTGGATGACGTGGTTTCTGATTTAATAAATTACTAAAGGGAGCAGCAACCCTAGATAACAGATTTGAATCAAAACTGCATAATAAACAAAAAAGAAGGAAAATTAAAAAAACTATGGGTTGACAAAGACTGTGATGTTAAATATAGGCATATAAAGCTCTCTGTAGAACTTTAGGAATCCTTGGGATTCTAGTTTGAGACTAAAAATTTTTACATAGAGAAAAAACTTCAACAAGCTTGTACGTAAAAAAACATAGGGTCTATAAAAATATAATACTAAAAAATATACTTGACCTAACCGAGAAAAATCCTTCGGAATTTTGGAAATCTGTAAAGGACAAGGTATGATAAGGGGCATTTTTGGCCAACTCTTCAAATGACTTCATATTCAATTCTTCATTAGTCTATGCATAATGACTTAAAAAAATGTTGAACATTTTGTGTTTATGTGATTGTTTCGTTGCCTAGCAACGGATTTTATGAAATAAACTATGATATCCATCTTTAATACAATTGCCCTAGGAAAAGACTTCTGAATGCATTAAAATGAAAGATAGTGTGTTACCAAACACTTTAATATTTATTATTGTTGGATCAATCATTTTACGAAGTTCTAAATAGCAACCTAGCAACCACAATGTTACCTAGTGACCACACAAAAGAACTTTTTTTTATCCAATGTTATTAATAAAAAAATGAAAAATTCAAATATTTTCATACAACTCATATTAAGTCGACTCCTATATTGATATATTTATTAACCATATTTGCATTAAAGACAAAAATGTTTATGTATCTATATAACCCTTCATATCAACCCGAGTTTTCCTTAGCAACGCATAGTTAGTTTTAAGTTAATAGTTGAAGAACATTTCAAAAGGTATTCTAATATCACTGAGTGTAATCTTTAAGCTTGAAATGTGAAAATAAAGGATATTTATCAGTACCTTTAGTGCAGATGTGCAATTTTAATATAATTCTTAATTAAATGTTTCCATGGTAACACAGGAACGTATCCATGATATAATATTTTGCTTAGCAACCATCGCAAATCAGATATATTAATATTGATATATATATAAGTATGTATTTTCATATAAAAGAGAGACAGCAGATACCTATTTTTTTTAGTTTTGTATACTGTATTATAATCTAAGATTCTTTGCTGCTAACAACAGCCTTATGACATGTATACCCTCCCACCCCACCCCGTTTTCACAATGTTTATTTATTTCTCTATTGTTATTTGCAAAAAATTGTTTGATCAATTGTGCATGATCTGATGAATAGAAAATTCATGGCTATAAGGTTTCAATTAATTTCTTTAATTTTTTTTTCGCCCACAGATTGAGTAATTCAACTTAAATAAATGGAGAATGTGTCTAAGGGATAAGCATTGTGTATAAGTTTCATAAAATTTGGTTGAAGCAAAAGCTAAAGTTAGGGAACGGAAACGAAAAAATCAGCAATGTTTCCTTTAGTAAAGGGCATAACTCTTGAACAGGAAAAGTGGCGCCACCAAAATTCAAACTCTATCTGTGTTTTGTGATAAGGAGCAATGTGTATAAGTTTCATATCATTTGGTAGAGACAAACTAAAGTTAGAAAACGGAAACGAAAAATTCAGCATTTTTTCCTTTTGCAAAGAAGCATAACTCTAGGATGGTAAAAGTGACGCCACCAAAATCGAATTTGACCTGTGTTTTGTGGTAATAAGCATTGTGTATAAGTTTCATAAAATTTGATTGAGGCAAACTAAAGTTAGAGATCAACCAATTTTGGAACGTACAGACGGACGGACGGACGGGGGTACGTACGTATGTATAGACGTACAAGGGTACAACTTAATGACCGCTCCGCTACAGCGGGGGCATAAAAATCAGAGGACGGATGCATGCCCTTTACCTCTGACGTGGGGCACAAAAAAATAGTTGAGAATTATTAGAATAGAAATTATTAATGTGTAAACTTGGCTGTTGACTTTCAAACTTTACATAAACGTCCATTTTATTAATCCTCTTAGTTGTAAAATAAATCTTATGCAGTAAAAAGTAGTACCATTCATATTATTTCGAACATTGAGTAAATTGGTGCATACTGTACAGTGTGATTGTTAAATTGATCTACATATTGATATTTTTTAACTGGGGCCGAGAGGATAGAGGCGGTGACTTTGCGTTCTTTTACAGTTTTTTTTTATCTAAGTCAAAAGATGAATATATCATGAAAAAATAAAATAATAACATATTTATCTCTGGGCAATCCGGAAAATGATAGGAGTCTAGTGGTGGTTTTAGTCATTTTGTTCACTGCATTAATTATAAAAAAGAAGATATTGTATGCTTGCCACAACTCTCCACAAAAGACCAAAATGACACAGAAATTATTATAGGTCACCGCACGGCCTTCAACAATGATCAAAGCCCATACCGCATTGTCAGCTATAAAAGGCCCCGAAATAATAATGTTAAACAATTCAAACGAGAAAACCAACGGCCTATTCTATGCACAAAAAATGAACGATAATTAAATATGTAACACATAAACAAACGACAACCACTGAATTGCAGGCTCCTGACTTGGGGCAGGCACATACATAGAGAATGTGGCGGGGTTAAACATGTTTGCGGGATCCCAACCCTCCCCTAACCTGGGACTGTGGTATAACAGCAAAACATAAGATCGAACTATAACAAGAGTGTACACGCTGAAATGCCTCGCCTTCTTTACTAACCATTGATTTTATGTTGATAGTCCTAAATATAAAGCTTTACTACAAGTAACACATAAACTTAACATGATCCAAGTAATGAGGTCAAGGTCAGATAAACCAAACGAGAAATACATGTACACCTTACAATCATTCATAAACCAAACATAGTTGACCTTTTGCTTATAGTTTCTAAGAAACAGTCTTAACCAAGAACATTGACCAATGAACCATGAAAATGAGGTCAAGGTCAGATGAACCTTGCCAGACAGACATGTATACCTTACAATCAATTTATGCATTAAATATAGTTGACCTATTGCTTAAAGTATCTAAGAAACAAACTTAACCATGAAAACTAAACATTAACCAATGAACCATGAAAATGAGGTCAAGGTCAGATGATACTTGCCAGACAGACATATACACCTTACAATCCTTCCATACAACAAATATAGTTGATCTATTGCTTATAGTTGAAGAAAAATAGACCAAAACACAAAAACTTAACACTGAGAAATGAATCGTGAAAATGAGGTCAAGGTCAAATAAAACTTACGAGACTGACATGTACATCATAAAATATTTCCATACACCAAATATAGTTGACCTATTGCATATAGAATAAGAAAAAAAGACCAAAACTCAAAAACTTAACTTTGACCACTGAACCATGAAAATGAGGTCAAGGTCAGATGACACCTACCAGTTGGACATGTACACCTTACAATCATTCCATATACCAAATATAGTTGATATATTGCTTATAGTTGAAGAAAAATAGACCAAAACACAAAAACCTAACACTGAGAAATGAATCGTGAAAATGAGGTCAAGGTCAAATAAAACCTACGAGACTGACATGTACATCATAAAATATTTCCATACACCAAATATAGTTGACCTATTGCATATAGTATTAGAAAAAAAGACCAAAACTCAAAAACTTAACTTTGACCACTGAACCATGAAAATGAGTTCAAGGTCAGATGACACCTACCAGTTGGACATGTACACCTTACAATCATTCCATATACCAAATATAGTAGACCTACTGCTTATAATATCTGATATATGGACTTGACCTCGAAAACTTAACCTTGTTCACCATCCATGAAATGAGGTCGAGGTCAAAAGAAAATTGTCTGACGGGCATGAGGACCTGGCAAGGTACGCATATACTAAATATAGTTATCTTATTACTCATAATAAGAAAGAAATTAACATTACAAAAAAGTTGACTTTTTTTTCAAGTTGTTACTGAACCATGAAAATGAGGTCAAGGACAATGGACATATGACAGACGGAAACTTCGTAACATAAGGCATCTATATACAAAGTATGAAGCATCCAGGTCTTCTAGCTTCTAAAATATAAAGCTTTTAAGAAGTTAGCTAACGCCGCCGCCGCCGACGCCGGATCACTATCCCTATGTCGAGCTTTCTGCGACAAAAGTCGCAGGCTCGACAAAAATCAGTTGAAAAAGGCTTAACTCATCAGATGGATAAAAATACAAATACTACAAATAAGTGGACGTAGTCGAGTACTTGTACATCCCTATAACAAAAAGACACCACACCTATTTGTTCCTCATTATCTAACAGGTCCATTTTGTGCTTCTTTTAGGTAAAGAAATTTCTTTTCTACATCCCTTCAGAAGATACACAAAATACAAGTTAAATATACATCGTCTAAAATTGGAATCGACTGAATAGGGAATGTGTCAAAAAGACAATTTGTTTCTTTTACAAAATATAGTTATATTATCCTTGTATGGATTATCAAGTCACATATAGCCATTTTTTTTTTTATTAGAGAAAAGATTCTAAAAAAGAAAAAGTGAAAAGAAATAAAATAGAATAAAATAGTCGTAGAAAAGAAAGTATTATTTTTTTGTTAACTGAAACTTCTATAATGTTGTAATGTCAGCTTTTTTGCAAGTAACAGTTGATCAGCTTATATACGAGTAAACGCATGCATATGCAATGTATCTTCGGATCTTGAAAGTCGGCCTTTGTTGAGATTAATATATAGTCTTATATTTGACTTTGTATTTTCCCAAAGGTTTACAATATTTGCATACACTTTATTAATGTTTCAAAATTATATCTAAACCTTACAGCATTTCTTTTTAAGACATGTTATATATTTGAAATACTTATCATTAATTTAATGAGTTTAGATTTTTTATCTTTGAAATTATCTAAAAAGTATTTCAAATAATTTCCTTTAAAATCCATTGACAGGGGAGGTAATCTCGGTTCTAATTTTGTTTCCACGTGAAATCGATTTAAATTTCCAGTTGGATTTCATTTACGCATGTACACTGATAAAAAGGTTTATAATTTAATTGGGTCTACATTCAATTAATTTTGTTAAATGTACAGTTTGCTGGTTGTTCGTTGACAACACTGACAGTGTCCCTTTAAAAAATATTGTAAAATCACATGTTCCTTTACTTTCCCCGACTTCAGAAATAACATAAACATGATAAAGAACGAACAATTTTTTTTCTTCCCGGCATTGAAGTTTTGTAACTCAATCAAAATCACCTTATTTAAAATAAGATACTCGAGCAGATTCGGAAATGCAAGTTCGTTCCGGTCCTTGGTTCACATATTATCGACTTATGCGTAAAAACATTGAATTTTCAGTTTAGAATTATTGAATTTTGAACATGAGCGGACGCGAGTACCACAAATATATTTAAAAAAGTAAATTATTTCCTTACAACAAACAACACATTGAAATATATTCGTGATACTCGCGTCCGCTCATAGTTAAAAATTGCTCAAACGGACGCAAACACTTCTGATTTTCATAAAATTTACGTCTTTTAAGAGAAAGAGAGGGGTATTTAATAATTTTCACACACGGAAAAAGAAAAGTTATATTGATTTTTTGTAAGATGAGACATTATGCTTTTTAGAAATTGCCATGTTTCTCGGATATTATTCATTCTAATTTCAACGAAAATAGGGGGCCAGTTGCAATAGCTTATCGTACCTTGTCCTTTATTAAAGGACAAAGCGAAGGAAGACCCTAGCTCCAATATTTCACATGATGAATGGTTGAAGTACTTTAAGAATTTAATGAATTTTCAACATTGTAATAATTTTGATGAAAACATTAGTAGTTTTGATTGTAATAATGATTGTTTAAATGATAGTATTACTGCGGAGGAGGTGTTAAAGGTTGTGAAAGACTTAAAGTTAAAAAAAATCTGCTGGTTGTGATGGTATAACAAACGAAATGATTAGAGTGTCATGTGGTAAATTAGTTAAAACATATGTTTTGATTTTTAATTCTATATGAAGAGAAAACATCATTAAGCCTATATTTAAAGGAGGGTGTTTTAATGATCCTTTCAACTACAGGGGTATAGCTCTTTTTAGCTGTTTAGGTACATTTTTCTTAAAGATATTATCTACCAGGTTAGAGAACTTCCTTGAAACTAACAATATATTACACAAGGAGCAAATAGGCTTTAGGAAAAATATCAGAACAATTGATCACATTTTAACATTGAAAACTCTGATTGACAAGACCTTTAAAAAATCTAAACATCTATACACTTGTTTTGTAGATCTAAGAAAAGCGTTTGACACAATCAATAGAGATGGCCTCTTTCATAAGTTACTAAAATATAATATAAAAGGGTCTTTTTTTTAATATTTTAAAAGATATGTACACAGATGTCTCTTTCTCTGTAAAATTAAAAGAGGGACTAACACAAACATTTCCCTCATGTGTAGGATTAAAACAGGGTTGTATATTAAGCCCTACATTATTTTCATTGTATATAAAATGAACTGGTGAATGTGATCCAGCATGCCTAGATGATAAACAAGTGTCTTGTCTTCTTTACGCAGACGATTTAGTAGTTACATCAGTATCTGCATCTGGCCTGCAAAATAGATAGTTTAGATAAATTAAATATGTTTTGTGATAAATGGAATCTATCTGTTAATCTTAATAAAACAAAGATTATAATATTCAATAAAACAGGAAAAATTATTAAAAAACACAATTTCTATTATAATGGAAAACTACTAGAGCTGACTGATGAATACAAGGATCTAGGTATAATTTTTAAACCATCTGGATCTTTCACTACAGCAATTGATCAGTTATCTAAAAAGGCTAGCAAAACAAAATACTACCATCGAGTCAAACTATGCAAACTTTAGTCCAAATAAGATTCAAATCAAATTTACTAAATTTTTAATTGGTGTAAATAAAGGTGCTGTGAATAATGCTGTACTTGCTGAATTAGGTTTATTCCCACTTTCATTGTCAGCCCTTAAAATACAATTAATTTCTGGATTCATATCATTAATATGAATAGCGAGAGTATGGTTAAGAAAGCATACAGTGAAAACTTTAACATGTCTAATGGTTTTTGTAGTAAAATAAAAGAGTTATTAGGTAAACTTGGTTTTCAGCATGTTTGGGAAAATCAAAATACTATGTTAAAGACAAAACTACTTTTTTCAGTTCAAAAGAAATTAGAGGAGGAATTCATAAAATCCTGGAAACAAGCTCTTTTTTGTGACTATAATAAAAATAGTCATGGTAATAAACTAAGAACGTATCGCAAAGTTAAAAATAACTACGAATTAGAAAAATATCTCCTACTGGACCTAACAAAAATGTTATTTCTAAAATGGTAAAAATTCGAATTAGTAATAGCAAATTACTAATAGAAGTTGGTAGATATGTTAGAACACCTTTAGAACAGAGGATTTGTCCAATTTGCAAGGATGGAAATGAAGATGAATTCCATTTCCTCATTAAATGTAAAGCGTTAGAATTTAATAGAAATATACTCTTTTGTAATTTAAGTGATATAGTTCCATCTTTTGTTAATATGTCTGAACAAGATAAATTTAGTTTCATTTTGAAAAGTAATGATACTGACATTTGTACTGTATGTGTAGCTGGAATAAGCGATATGTATGATTCGAACATTAATCTAAAGAAAACATAATGTTGTTAAGAACTGTTGTAGCATTAAAGCTTATTGTAATAGCTTGAAGTGATAAAATTGTATAAATAACACCTCCACGCAATGTAGATATAAAATATGTATCTCTTATCATTGAGAAAACATATCTCTGTATATTTGTTTTTTGTTTATTTTTGTCTGTTTTTGTATTTGTATTTTGTAAATGTTAGCTGGTATCATTCCTGTATTGGAATTTACACCAATACAATTATTTGATTTGATTTGATTTGATTTGACTTGATTTGATTTATTAAGTGTATTGGAAGTTTTTTAATAAATTTGAAATCTAAAATAAGGAGTGTCAAAATTTTGCCGTTTAAAAAATCTAAAAGCAAAAGGCTTCTTGTACATAAGGCACTCACGTTTGACCTGTTTTTCAAGGATTTGGAATTTCATTGAAATACATTGTATATCTTTTATGCTTGCTACACCTACCCTTCTTACATTGCAGAGTTGTGTAACTGTTTACCTTTAGAACAAACTGTTAAAATGGATTAGAAAAAAAATCTTAACTCACCAGCATCATATTCAGCACAAACACATACAACAAAATGACAAAGTACACAAAATACCGATTTATGAATCCATTGTGTACTCGCAGTTAATGAAATATTGTTCAAATAAGTAATATACCATGATTTACCAGACTAAGATATCGATCAGTTCCCTCCCAACGGATTTCACTACTTTTGATGTTGAGCAACCCTTCTGACGATTGTTCAGGAAAAAGGTATAATGCTTACTGATTTCAGTTTCCTTAGATTTATTTTTTCATTAAAACTGACAAAAAGTATGAAATTATGTTAAAACAGTAAGCAGTTAATGAAGTCATTATACTTACGTAAAACAACTGTTACGCGGACTCCTATAAACTGATTGTCAGAATACTGTGACGTCTTAACAATTGCCTGTTAAGTGACACAATAATGACAGCAGCAAGTATTTTTTAGTAAAAAGGGTGAAGATTTAAAGGATCAACATGTAAGAGATCCAAAAGGGAAAATGCATTGTTCTCTGGACTCTTTTACTGTATTCTAATTCAAGCGCCAATGTTGAGTCTAGTGTAGACAAAAAGCGCTTCTGGCAAAATGAATTATAGAACAGGTGAAAAATATACCAAGCGGAGAATCAAAATTCATAACAGGAAGAAAGACCGTCAAAATCGTGCAACAACGAAAAAGGCGGTATACAAAACATTAGTAAATATCGGGTTGTTGTGTCTTTGACACATTCCTCGTTTCCATTCTCAATCTTATTATGTTCAAATAAAATTTGCTTCTCGATGGATTGCAATCCAATAACTCGCTAGACAAGCAAACGTACGATTATATTAAACGCTAAATCATGATAATGTTCAAATTTAACTAAATATATCAATGCGAAAGGTTACGATGACCAGAAATTATTCAATATTTGACATGGAAACTGCCATAAATGATATGTGCAATTTTTTTTTTTTTTTTTTTTTTTTTTTTTTTAATCTATGATTTTGTATTCCCCTTTCGATATTTTCCTTTTTCCTATTTTGTCTTTACTCGTTTATCTTGGTTTATATTATTTGTATTGTTTGTGTGTTTTCCACTATGAATAATCTAGCACCTGCATATTTATCTGAACTGTTTTCAAGTTGTTCAGTTGTTTTATAACTACGCATTAAGATCGTCATCCTTAAATTATATATTTGTTCATCAATATTAAACTAATTATGGTAAAAGAACATTTATGTATTCTGGAACCATGTAGTGAAATTCCTTGCCTTTGACTTTGAAAGAAAGTAAAAGTATAAATATTTTTAAAACAAAATATCAATCGTATCTCTCGAAAATACAAGAAGAAAACTTTTCGCAGTTTTAATGTTACAATTTTACTATATTTATACTTTTTATTTAAGTCAATGGTATTTGTCTACCTGTACTATATATGTGCTCTTGTATGCAGTGTAGTATGTTATGCTTTATAATCCTTTTGTTTGTGTATTATTATTGTTTAAATATTGTGTTTTCTTATATGTAGATTAGAAGACGGTACTGATTAACTGTTTTTTTAACTGTGTATCATTCTGAAAAGAAAAAAAATTATAATATTATTGTTATCTTGATACCCCTGTATACACTGTAAGCTCGATAAAAAGTATGTATTATTTGTCTCATTCATAATACATTATTTGTGTACAAAATATTCATTCATTAAAAACGAATCCCACATGTAAATTTAACAAATCATGCATTTTTTTATTACATGAACAAGACGGAACCATAAATTATAACCTGGTTAGGTCAACAAAACATATACCAGAAAAAAAACTTATCATATTATTTAATAAGTCATGCACGTATAATGTTTTTAGTAAAATGATGCATTTAGGCCATGAATGTGTATTTTAATCAGCTTTTAGAAAACGAGAAAGTGAAAGTAGAATTTTTAAATTTTAGTAGTATTTTCTTGTTAATGTTTATTCAACTTTTACGAAGTGATTGCCTTTAGTTTTTAAATATGAATAAAAAGAGAACATATGAAGTGGTGTTATGATTCATGACAAAAAAAAACTTACGGTCACTGACAGAAGCAAACAAAAAGCAAAGCTTTAAGTGTTGTTTTTTATCTCACAGTCATAGTTAGGTCTTTTACCACTTATGTCTATGAATTGAAGATCACAGATACGGGATACACACTAAAACATCATGACACACCAGTTTTAATTTTTTATAATAATGTTCTTTCAGATAAACGAATAAGATACTTGGTTATTTCTTTTCTCCTCCTTTTCTGTTTGTAATTTACAAATTATTATTTTGGAAAGGACCCAAAGGCCCGATTATGCCCCAGAAAAAAAAGTTTCAAGAACTACTTCAAGTTTACTTTAATAAATTAGAAAACTAGATCAAAGTTATGATGTCATTATCATTTAAATCTTTGTGCATTTTCCACGAAAATGCAGAAAGCGTTGCTGTTTTCTTCGAGACATATTTTCTATGTAAAAATATCGTCAACAGCAATATAACAACAAAATAATCTTCGAGAAGCTTCAGTTTAACTTTTTACATACTCCAACAGAAATGATAAAACATTTAAATGATTACGGGAGTCACCCAAATATTAAATAGGACAACATGTCAAATTACCCATCAACACAACCAACTCCTATCAACGCCATATGAAATTTGCTATTGTTTTCTGGACACCTTTCACTTAATTATGTAAGAGCATATTTAACAAATATAATTACTTGTAAATTTGTCATACTTTATTTGTCCCTACTTCTTTTTGCGAACACGATTGACTAGGTACATTTGTATATAAGAGACTTAATACTGGTCTACATTATAATTTCAATTAACGATCAAGTTTCAAAAAAGTTGTTCTTTTTAAAAATCCTGTTGGTACAGTTCAGTCAAATTTATGGTAGTTGTTTTACAGTTTTCAACTATAAGGTATCAACTGCTGCCAAAGTTACACAACTGTTGACATCTGTATTGAGCTCAGGTTTCAGTGATAATTATCTTCACCGATTTTTCATATTACTTATAACATAAAGGTTTTTCAAAAAATCTGAATTTTAAATTGAATAAACATTCTTAATTTTTCCTTCACTTTTGATCACATTTCAAATAAATCATATAATTTCAAAGCTATCAGCATGCAGAATCCAAATAGTTCACAATTACGCTATTACGTGATAAAACCCGTGTTGAAAAGAGAGTTTTCATAGACTTGTGTCAAGCAAATAATTGCATCAGAACAACTTTTTAAGTTTTCAACGTAGTGTTTTATAGTCTGTTGTTTGTCTTTTCGTTGTTCGTTTTTTTGTTTTTTTGTTTTTACCGTTGTATTGTTTTTTTTTCCTACTTTTTCATCGTCCCTTTTGTTCTCTTCTACAACTTAATCTGGCCAAAAAGTAATACAATTATGATATATTAACAGTAACTTTATTTATGAAAAAAAATACAATACAAAAAAATACATTTGTCTCCAAACCCCAAAAACATCTTACTGGCATATTTAACTAAATTCATATTAAAACTATATTTCCTAAGGAGGACGATAATATTCTACAAATACATTGTGTAATACATGTACCACATATAAATCATTTTGTCAAACGAAGTAAATGAAGTTTCTTGTAACAATATTACACAGTGGATTAAGATCATAAAACACCCTAATAGTAATAGAATATGTATATTCTATAATGATATTCTTTATCAAGTCATATAAGGTTTTAAATTTAAGTGTAAACACAATGCCATCGTTCCAAATCCATCAGATCTATGATAACGAAATCACATTATGAACACATAAAAAATTTAAATAATATAGTAAAACAGTCTTAATATACAGAATAGTTATTACTTAATAAACTAAAAACTTTTATATTTATTTTTTTTTTCTAGGATTTGTTACCTTTTTTATCTCTCTAATTTGAATACTAAAATATACATACATACTTTTAAAAAAGAAATCGGATAAAAAAGAAAGACAACCTTTACGAATAATACTTGAAATCTTTGTACAGGTGATTTTAAAAAAAGAAATAGGAAAAGATTTTAACCACCGTTGTGTCTTGGTGGTCGTGATGGAATACACATTTCCGTTTTCGTTGGCAATGGACAGTAACTCTGTGTAGCTGGCTTGGTTACTGTTAGTGTTGCACATCTTCCAGGAAGGGTGGAGGCTGTCATCATTTCAGTCTTACATAGCTGCATTTCTTTTGATGCAACAAAGTAGTCCGTTTCTTGGTTAATACCTGCAACAGATTTACACTGGTGCAGTTTTAGTTGTCGGAGTCGACGTCCTGGGCGATTTACGTTATCAGTCATTTCATCCATATATCCCATTTCCCTGAAAAACGGTTTGATATCTTCAACTTGCTTTTGGACGAGTGTATTATGCTCAGCTAGGAGTTTTTGTATCTGTTGAATTGGCAAATTAAAATCGCCTCCAATCAATATCTCCACTCCAGAAATCCAACCAAGATATTGCGCCAACCATAAGTAACGAAACGCAAACTGATAGCGTTCCTGTGATGTTGTTTGAGTAAGCTCCCAATGCCAACTTATACAATGAAACTGCTTTACGATATGTTGAGTCGGTTTAGGAGCTAGGATGTCGACCAAGGGGTACATCAATTTGCCTTGCGCAATGCCAGGAACAACTAAGGATGGTATTATATTGTACCAGTTTGGGGTTTGCAATTGCAACCTCTTCGTATCGTACAACAGTACCGTTTCGTGGTTGTGATGGACTTGTGTTTGTCGATAATCTTTTAAAACTGGTGAAGACATATCAGGATCGTCTCCCGGTAAAAATAATATATCGGGTTCATTGTCTCCGATTATATCGTTAAGATAAGACTTTCGATAATTCTGGTATTGTCTTCCCTTTCTTCCAGAAGCATTCATGCTAATTATTTTAAGCTTGTCTGTGTCTCTTCCCATATTTAATTTCTGTAATTAATGTGTTAAAATTATTTCAGTGACAATTTGTTTTAAATTTGGTACTTAGTGCGTAGACCACCTGCAATCTACACTGAGAAATGATCGTGTTCATGAACTCGTCCATAACAATGCATAAATTGATTGATCTAATTTTCAGAAAATCTACACAAATCTAAATATAAATCCACAGTCGATTACATAACTGTACAAACAAAATAATGATTACGTGGAGGTATTTAAGCAAAGTAATACGGTATGAATTTTTTATTTTTCTTTATATTGAATTTATGTTTATTTTTCTTTATATTGAATTAATGTTTATTTTTCTTGTCGACGCACCCAATCTCTTTCCCTTTCGAATTCGTGTGATTCCTTTTTTACCGTGATTTGTATCTTTTTAATGAAGTTATGAAATTTGAACATCAGAAAACTACTAGTGCCTCTTATTTCAGAACTAAATATTTCATTTAATATCTAAATATTATTATCAATGGATATGTGTACTTTTCCTCTTCTGTAAAGTTTGAAATTTAAATTGTATGTTTTTTTCAGTTATTTAGATATGATACAGTATGGCATAATGATTTAGTATCTTCTTATTAGAGTTATGAGATATGAGAGAAAAGTTTATTTAAAAACTTACTGTTTCCTGCTCTTCTTTGTATTTGTAGTTCTATTTTATTCCTTTATCTAAAACAAAGGTTACGCTGAATCTGAAAAAAAAAAAAATATTTTACATACATGAACATATTGTTTTATTTTCTTGTATCCAATTTTTTGTCAATGTTCTGTTAGTAAACTCATTCTTTAACTTTTACTTTCACTTTCATCAGAACGAGTTTTTGAAAAATTCCGTCAGGTATGCACACATTTTATATACATGTATGTGCCAAAAATATTCGACACAAATATACTAGCAAATTTGCCAAAAAAACTTTATTTTACCAAAAATTGACGTTAAAAATATAAAGTTTTAAAGAAGTTTTCTATTATAATGTTATAACATGAATTGTTAACAATTCTATAAATAGTCATTAGTAAGTAATGAACCATTTCTGAAATTTTCATTTCAACAAGGGTATGCACACTAACATGCATCAAAATTCATCGATTACGTAATAGTTTTGTTTTCAATTATATTCAAAACATGCAGGTTTTGTGATTTTGAAAACAGTTGGAAAATTTTAAAGATAACATATTTTTGTTACACTTTCAAACTTTTTGTTGCATCAAATAATTATTCGGTATCAAACAAGAGCAGAGGAAAATGGTAGTTAAACTGCTTGAATAAGTGCTTACTTTTAATTTAAATCTATTAGTATAAAAATAAAATTAATTAAAAGTGCTTGGAATATTCAAAAATACTAAATTATACAATGTTAGGTCAGACCGCAAAGAATATTACAAATTTGAAACACTAACCTGAAGTTTGTTCTCTCCTCAAATGCGCTACTGAAATAATTGATAATGTGCGCAGTTCTTTAATGCAATACTCTGAAAACTTCCAGATGAATATAGCCTGCGATCATGAGCCATAAATAGATTTGGGATTTTCCTCATATACAAAAATAGCTGATAAAAGTCAAAACATCAATATACCAAATCATTTACGATGTGTTGATAATTTATAGATACGTGGAGTTGGTTTTTATTTTACGTTCATTTTGGTCATAAAGCTCTGCAACTGTTTTGTTCCTTATACATCATTTGCTTTCAAATATTCGGGCGTTCTTGATGAAGGTTAATCAAGAAAAAGCAATTCGGAAGCATAAAATTCAAAACGTCTTGTTTTCTTTTTTTTTTGTAATATCTGATCGATATTAATAATTATATTTGGGTGTTTATTATTCAATAACGTTAAAAAAAAGAGTACAATATTCGTCGAATGTGACCTACCGAATAAGACTTATCATAGGATTTGTACTTACATGAGCAACACGACGGGTGCCACATGTAATGAAGGATTTGCTTACTCTTCCGGAACGCCTGAGATCAACCCCCCCCCCCCCCCCCCCCCCCCTTTTTGGTGGGTTTCGTGTTCGTTAGTCGTTAGATTGTTTGTTGTGCTTTTTGTACTGTTTGTCTTTTTGTGGTTTTTCATTTTGCCATGGTATTGTCAGTTTGTTTTCGACTTATAAATTTGAATATCCTTTTGGTATCTTTCGCCTCTCTTTAAGTACAAATTCATCAAAATAACAACAATTTAAATTATAATAGAATGAAAGTATTTTTATCAAATGTGTTAAGTTCATTGAACGGTTTGATGTGTGTAGTTTTCAGATAATATACCCAAAACAAGATATATGCTATTCCCTCATTATCATGAAATGTGATTTAGATTTTGAAATTGAATGCATATAATTTATCCTTATGTGTGTATCTGTTTTCTGTGTAGTATTTTGTGGAACTGTTCTTTGTATTTATGTCATTTCCTTTGGATCAATGTGTTTTTTCCGTATTATCCCCCCTTGGTATCTTCATATTTCCATATAATTAATCATTAAAATTGAAAGAATGGGTGTTGGCGACCACTTTGTTTTAATAGAAAATATCCATGTTTCTATGTTTAAAAGTAAATATGGATATATATATTAAGTGAAAAATTTAGTTAACACGTGTTTATCATTCATCAATCTTTTTCCCTAAAGTTTTGCGACATAATCTGTAGCATTATGTGCGTGTTAAACATGTGTTTATATTATTACGAGTACTTTAGCAACGTAAACAATTGTGTGGAAGTAAAACACATTAAAACATCCTTACGGTTTTTAATTAGCTTCGTGCAAATGTAAGCACAAGGTAGAAAGAATTTTATCGATTAAGAATTACTGTCTTCGTCATAATTCATTCAAATATGTTGGCACATATATCAAATGTGTGCATACCTGACGGATTTTCAAAAACTAGTGATGATGAAAGTGAAATTAAAAGTTAAATCAGGAGTTAACCGTGAACAAACAGTACATTGATAGGAAATGGACTATAAGAAAATAAAACAATATGCTCATGTATTTCAAGGAATTATTCTGTATCAAATGTGTGTCCCAATAGGTATTTGAAAAATAAGATTATTATTCTTACATTGTTAAGATGAAAAAAAAATATAAAGTATATCTATAGGTGACAACTTAAGAACAATTTAATTTGGGGTAGGGGTATCTTTTAGTTTGTATTCGAAAAATTAAAAGTTCACTTATTGTTATATATGAAAATAACTCAAGATGGTTGTCAGGTGTTCATACATTCAATACATCAACAATATACACAGATAACTGATAGGATACCTCAATATCAAAATAAAACTTCAAAGAAAACATGGAGACAAGGCTTCAAGTCATATGTTTATGAAATGTCAATTATCGATTCATATTCAAAATATCTCAGAAAATAGAAAAATAGATATACGACAGAAGTATTTCACAGTTTCAGTTTATTAATAAGGATCTTGCATGTATATATGCAAAAACAAATAAATTCATACAGCATAAGTATCAACCCCAAAAAATGTCTAATTAAAGATATGAGATCAAATACAAATTTATATTTAAAGGAGAGTGGAATATCAAATGATAAACTTGTTTTATTCTATTTCGTTTTTTTTTTCTTTCTATTATTGCTAATGATTCCAACAAGATGATTAATAAAGGGACAAAGTAGAAGTGTTTAACAGTCGTTTTTTTTTTCAAGACAAAATTACGTACATGCTCGTTGAGATAATGGAAGGGAATAATTTTGACTTTTTTGCACTAATTAAAATCTCTTCATTTATGATACTAGTTTATTAAATAGGTGCACGCCATTCCTTCTGTCTTTAGAGTGTTTTTACTCCCTTTTATAAATAATAAAAGGCAGATTAAGGTCTCGCGTTTGCATCTTCTGCAAATCAATGTGAAGTTACTGACCAATTCATTATTCCTAATTTTATATTCAGTATGCAACCGACCGTTAGTAGCTAGTTTGGATTCATAATGTTTTAGTCAAAGGAAATTAAAATATCTTTTTTGAATAGAATTTTAAGAATGATAATCAAATTAAAAATAGTTAATATTATTATAACCCTAACGGGAGGGATTGTGCATGATTTTCATATGATGAAGAAATAATAGTTCAATCAGTTTAATTGAGGTCTGAAGCTGGCATGTCAGTAACTGCTAGTAGTTCTTTGTTAATTCATGTTGATCATTGTCATTTTGCTTAGTTTCTTCTGTTACCTATTCTGACTTCGGACTCGGACTTCTTTTAAACGGAGTTTTACTGTGCGTATTGCTGTGTGTTTGTTTATTCTACATTGGCTAGAGGTATAGTGGGAGGGTTGAGATCTCACAAAACATGTTAAACCCCACCGCATTTTTGCGCCTGTCCCAAGTCAGGAACGTCTGGCCTTTGTTAGTCTTGTATGTTTTTTAATTTTTGTTCATATATATGTTTTGAAGTTTAGTGTGACTTCCATTTTCGCTGAACTAGTATACATATTATAAGGGGCCGGCTGAATCCCGCCTCCAGGTGCGTGATTTTCTCGCTGTGTTGAAGACCCATTTGAAGCCTCCGGCTTTTGTCTGCTCTTTGGGAATTCTCAATTTTATAAACAGTTTTAGTTATTTAGTTGTGACCCAAATATGAAATAGCATGTTCTCGCTGTACTCAAATATAATGCATTATATTAATAAATCATATTGACTTTTTTTTAGTTACTCCTTTTTGTTATGTAATATATCCGTTGAATATCAGAAAAATACTGATATAATATTTTTGGAAATATAAACATTACTGTAAGCAATCGGTTGGTAGTTGAAAACAAATGATGAGTTACCAAACTATTGATAACTTTGCATTCGTTTTTTTTCACTTCTTTTTTATCAAAAATATTGTCGGGGTTGCAAATCATTCTCCGTTATTCAATCAATTTTCTAAATCTTTATGTCAGCGAAGGAAACAATTACAATAAGATACAGACTCATCGATTTGCAGCAACATCCTTCAGACTTCAAATCTTGAAATAAACAATTATGTGATAACAAAATAAATGAATAAAAATAAGGAACTGTGTAATGACTGAAAATCCGACTACTATACACCAAGGACCAAATCACGAAGATATAAATAACTCATTGAAGGTCACGGCAAGACAAAAAGTTCTACAATTGAAAATATTAGATAACAATGACCTGATTTATACTAAAACAAATACGCTTCACAGCAACCGATGACAACCATTGAATTACAGTCTCCTGATTTGCTACATACAAGTTCCAATTCAATTTCTTTTTCTTGATATTCCGACCAATGTAAAAAAATTTACCGAAGGATTCATTGTCCCCTTGGTTGTATAATCACCACAAACCAGTAAAAGTCTAAAATGGACTATATCTGTACTCGACTGTACTGATATTTTATCGATCAGTCTGAATTGGTCTGAAATTTACTCTATACTACTCGACTGTAGTCTGAACCAAACTTACAGTCTGAACTTGTACTCGACCTTTACTCGATCAGTACTTAACCATTTTATAAGCGTCTGAACTATACTCGACAAGTCAACCATTCTCGACCAAGTCTGAACCATGAACGACCTAGTCTGAACCATACTTGACCTAGTCTGAACTATAATCGACCAAGTTTTAACCAACCTAAACCTATTTCTGTATCTATCTATTGTATTTCATCAATTTAGAAACTATTTTTGATAACAGTTATTTCCTTTGGCTAGAAATTTGAACAACAATTTGAAATCCAAAATGTGTTTAATATAGCATTAGAACCAACATTTCAAAATAAACACCATATATATATAATTTTGCATCTTTTGTTTGCGGCATACCATCTTTTCCGCAAGTTTATTGTTTTCTGTTTGGTATTAAATTAATAAATAAGATCCATTTTGTTACATCTGGTGATCCGTTTATTTGGCAATCGATAATTGGCAGTCAGCAGGGTTTAAGGACACCCGTTGTTCGACCTGCTAGTCAAATGCGTTTTGTTGAAATGTACTTTTTCACTCTTTTGATCGTTGGGAAATTTTGTTTGTGCTGTATTTAGACCTCTCTACCAAGAAATTTGTTTTGCATGCACACGTATAAAAATTGCAGTTTTTATCCAACGCAATCATAGGTCTGAACGTTGTTTTCAATTTAGACTTGTTTATATTTTTTCGTTTGGGCTTGTATTATATTTGACTTCGGGTTTATATGATCCGTTCATCCTATTTCGAATCTTCAAAAAGTAAGAGTCTATCCTTAATTGAGGTAATTAATATAGCCTTCTAAATACCGTTTCGATTCCTAACATCACCGAAGAGACATTAATTGTCGAAATCTGGATATGGTGTACTGATTTATGCACCGTTTGTTTGCGGTATACCATCTTTTCCGCAAGTTTATTGTTTTCTGTTTGGTATCAAATTAATAATTAAGATCCATTTTGTTACATCTGGTGATCCATGTATTTGGCAATCGCCAATGGTAGTCAGCAGGGGTTAAGGACATCCGTTGTTCGACCTGTTAGTCAAATGCGTTTTGTTAAAATATACTTTTTCACTCTTTTGGTCTTTTGGAAAATGTTGTTTGTGCTGTATTTAGACCCCTCTACCAAGAAATTTGTTTTGCATGCACACGTATAAAAATTGCAGTTTTTATCCAACGCAATCATAGGTTTGAACGTTGTTTTCAATTTAGGCTTGTACATATATATAATGTATATCAACTCTAAAATAGAAATAAAAACAAAATGATCAAAGGAAGTGATTTCTGGTCGGACTAAAAAATATCATGTAATAAATTAAGTTTTCAGTTAAATGAAGTTTTATATACATGATCATGTTCACAATACATTATGTACATCAAAAGTACTACAACTTTTGACCATTATTCAAATATTGTAGATGGTATTCAATTTTTTTGTAAATGTTTGAGATATATTTATGGTTACTGGAAAATTTTCAACACTAACTTAAGCCTGGTATAAATTTATGGTGTCAGTCGAGTTGAGTAAATAAGGCAGTGAACATTTTTTTTATATTGTATATAACGCAACTTAATAAATCTTAAACTTGATATCTTTATTTTGTAGCAGCAAGAATTTAATATTATGGAACTTCCATAGCAATCCTTGATAAATTTTTAACAAAGGAATTATGTTCCAAAATTGCAGTAAAAATTTAGGTTGATTGATTAAATTTTGTCAAAATTAAAGACATGGCATACAAGAAGCACTTAATAAGGTTTATTTACCTCAGTACAGGCGTGATTTACAGGTAAAAAGAAAGAAAATACTATTTTTTCTTTAAACTTCTGTATTTTTTTTCTGGTGAATTCATAAGGCCTTGTGATTTAAGTTTTACAGGATGTTGTTTAATTTTCAAAGGATGTTATTTAAAATGTGTTACTCTCTGGCCAGGTGTGCTCTTTTTAAAGAGTGTGCCCTAAGCAGGAGGTATTACTTTATAATTTACCCCGGATCAGCAGAACAATTTTAGATAATTTCTTTAATTTCTTATCCCTGTAAGATATATATTCAACTATGCAAAATTATAGATGTTATACCACCAAATCATTGTAAGTCACATCCGGTTGCATACGAAAAAGGGTCGAAAAAAAAATGTTCCCCTGAATTTGACAGTTGTAGGAAATTAATCCTACATTTCATTGCAGTAAAACATTTCTGGGTCATAAATATATATCTTGGATGTTTCAAAGCACCATTATTTTTTTATTTGTTGTCTCTATAGAATATTTTGGAAACTTGAGTTTACATGGTTACTAAAGCTTGTACACAGGTAAAAGAGAGATGAAAGTTTGATGGTTTAACTTCCAGTGATGGTTATTTTGTTATATGCAATGAAATGTCATGTGAAATTTTGTCTATAGTACTGGACAGGATAAAACTTTATGAAACCTATGTAGTTTTATTAAAAAAATATAGGTTAACTAAATTTTGGTTTAAAAAAAACACATGGCAAACAAGATGCATCTTAATAAGGTTTTATTACCTTCAGTACAGGTGTGTTTTACAGGTAAAAGAAATTTTTTATTTTATCAAGATTCCAACTTTAAAATCTGATAATCATGAGAGGATGTACACATTTGTAATTATATCTGTACTTTATTGTAGCTGTTGTCATGTCCGTTAAAAAGATAGTTATATAAAAATTTAAAATAAAAAAGTAGAGGTTATTTGGTCAAGTATGGTTCAGACTGGTCGAGTATTGTTCAGACTTTGGTCATGTTTGGTTCAGACCTTTAGTCGAGTATGGTTCAGACTAAAAAAAAAGGTCTAGAACTGGTCGATTACAGGTCGAGAATGGGCTAAGACTGTTTAAGACTGGTCGAGTAATAGTTCAGACTTTTTTCAATGGCAAAGATAAGGGTCAAGTACAAATCAGTACAGTCGAGTAAGGTTAAGACTGGTGTTGAGAAATATCTAGTAAAATTCAGACTAATTCAGACTGGTCGAGTAGGAATCAGTACAGTCGAGTACAGATATAGGCCATTTCAGACTTTACTGGTTTGAAGTGAAATTAATCAAGCGATATATTTTACTGTCTAGTACCAGTATTGTATATACAAAGAGAAAAAAACAAAAAAACAAAGAAGTGGAAATTGAGGAACATTTATTTATTGTGAAATGTTCAAAATTGAAATGCTGCACACAAATAATATGTTGAACTTTTCATTTTCAGATAATGATAAAAACAAAATATATGCTTTTTTTTATTTTAAAAAAGTAAAGAAAATTATGTTTAAAGCATATGTGTTTAGTATTATCAAGTATAATAATATTTAGTCATTTCTATTTCACTTGAATCCATTCAATACCACTGAAATTTCTGCCAATCCCTAACACTCGATGAAAATTGTTCAACTATCCATGAAAACCATACGACCTGTTGACTCATAAACAACGATTCTGAAAAATAGTTAAGAAGTTGTTCATTTTTGTTCAGTTAATAAAGTTTCTATGAGGTTTTATATGTTGCTTAACAATCACTAAATCACATAGTGTTGTAGTTATACAGGGCAAAACAAAATAAAGTGTTGTTATGTATTTCTAAAATAGACCTGACTGCATTTTACAGAGCAGATCTCTGATAACATGTACAGTTGTATTTATCTTTGCTTATGTTTCAAAATTGTGTTAATTTTTTCTTTCGTTTTTCTTCCACTACAATATTTCTTTAAAGATAGAATGTGTGTGCGTTTTGATTTTATTATATTTCTTTGTCATAATCAGCTGTGTGATAACATCTTGTCTTTCTTTTATAGCCCAGAAAAGACAAAACAGTTTTTATTTATTTCGCAAAAATATCAAAATTCTTTTAACCACCATTATGTCTGGTTGTCCTTGGTGGAATACATATTCTGTTTTTCGTTGGTAAAGGACAGAAACGCTTTGTCACTATCAGTGTTGTACATCTTGGCTGTCATATTTTCAGTATTACATACTTGAAGCATCCTTTTCGATGTAACAAAATAGTCTGTTTCCTAGTTAATACCTGCTGCAGACTTACACTTTGCAGCTGTCAGATGGTTGGATACTATCAATCATTTCATCAATAATATAGCCCATCTCTTTTAAAAATGGTTTGATTTCTTTTATTAACTTTCCGACAAGTTTCTTATGATTAATAAGTAGCAGTTATATATGTTGCAGAGGTAAATTAAAAGCGCTTCCTTCAGTTTTCGAATCGTGTAACATTCCCACTCACATTTTACACCATTATACCATGCACAATACACCATTACATCATACACCAAACACCATACACCATACACCATACACCATACACCATCACATCATACACCATAAACCATACACCATACACCATTACATCATACAACATACACCATACACCATACACCATACACCATACACCATACACCATACATCATATACCATTACATCATACACCATACACCATACACCATACACCATTAAATCATACAACATACACCATACACAATACACCATTACATCATACACCATACACCATTCCCCTTTTTCCAATTGAATAAAACACTATTCACACCATTCGAAACTACCCAAAATGTAACATCGTTGAAGAAATTTCAATATTTTTTTCTAAAGCAAACCAAAATTCAAACCATCCAACGTTACTCATGCACAATGCTGTATTCTCCATTCATTATTCATGTCCAATGGCACCAAATACATCATTATCCCATACAATATACACCATACCCCATTTCACCATACACGTTTACTTGGGAAGTGTTCACCATGGCCATTCGAGGGTAATATTATTAATCGAGTTCACACTGTCTAATTAAAATTCTTATAGTCTTATATTGATTTCCTTTTCTAACAGAGGCGTTTATTATTATTATTATTATTAGTTTGTCTCTATTTCTTTACCTTTTCTCCAAAATTATCGATTTAATTTATAATTCTGTTACTGTTTTAATGTTTCCATTAACGATTAGAAGATCTGTGAAGAATTGTATCATCTATAAATTATTTCATAAGCGGTTGAAACTGACTTGCAAAAAATGAAAACTAGTTTCAAAATACATTAACTAATCAATTTAATGCACAGTCACAGCCCTGAACTGAAATTAAGTTAGGAAATGAATGAGAATATACAATAAATGTGGTAAAATTTCCGGTGTGTTTATCTGTAGTTTTTATTAGTTTATTTTTATTTATTCTGATCAGCATCTAATTATGCAAACTACTCAAACTTTCTAATTTCTTCGATATTATAAAACTCCGAGATATATTTATATTTAAAAAAAAACACACACGCAAGCCAATCATCTATTGACAATGAAATACATTTTGAATTTACATTTCACACATGTTTCTAGTAAATGGTGCGCAATTAAAATAATCCAAGTTCTAAAGTTTCTGATATTGAGAAACGTATGTTACATACGTATTGATCTTTATATAAATGGCATAAAAGAACAAAATCACTTCTGTTGTTTCATTTTATAGTATTATTTTCATTAATAATTCATGTTATGGAATGTCATAGTTTTCTAATAATGAATTTTGAAATATGGAATAAAGACGAGACAATTGGCATACATGATGGATGATTCCAACTAAAGCTCAAAATTTACAACGGGTTATATTCATTTATTGACATTTATATTGTCGTGTTAGTAATGTATTTGCTACATCTTTCGTTTTATTATAAAGTTGTATCATGTGCACACATATCCTTTCTTTATGAAATAAGAAATACATGTATTTGCTTCAGAAATCTGCATTTGTAAATGTTTGATATTCTCGCTTTCAACAAAAAAATGTTGCTCGAAGTCGTAATAAATTAAAGCTCCTTATCTTAAAAAGTGCAAGAAAGAATGCATGAATATTTCTTTCATGTGTTCACAAAATATATGTTTTAAAACTGCTATTGCTTTTTACTCAATGTCATTTAGTATCATGCATGTGATATTACTTTAAAAAAATCTCTATAAAGTATGCAAATGGTCTTTGTGAAAGTTTTTTCTTTCTTTTTTCTTTTGCTCATTCTGTTTAGAGATAGGTGTTGGGAGAAACGATGTGTGGTAAGAAGATATGTTTTATGTGCACAAATAAAAATAATTCTCATCTTGGTGCAATTTGGGGAGAACATTTTATATAATCAGAGGAATGTAATATCCATTAATCATTTGTTGTCATATGCATGGCTGAATATGTTTCGCTTCAAAAATTACTTTGAATTTATTTTTAAAGGAGAATAGCCTAAATAAACACAATAGTTGCAGCAAAGTCTCTTCGGTCGAAAATATTGGAATTAGCAACAAGAGTCAAAATATAGGTATAACTTAAATCCTTAAAAGATTTATACTTACTTAACTATATACAAACCAATTGTATAACTAAATCACCTTCAAACTGTACAATTCAAGTAGACTTATTATTGTACTATTTGTGACAAATAAATGTTATGAGACATAGGCATGTTATGATATCGTGTATGCATGTGTGAGGTAACTTTTGAATTACAAACCAATAAACAGCAACAGCAAAAACAGGTGGCATCATGTTAACTCTATATTACACACAGAATCCTTGCAACAACCTTTTCAGTGATCAAAGGTGGACTATTGCAAGACGATATTTCTTTCCTTATCCAATACATCCTCATTTCCAGTGGCATTCAAAATGTTCATGACCTCTGCCCCGAACGGCCTTTATTACAGGAGTTACCTACTGCATTCCTTTTGTAATTTGTTCTCGTCTTGAACATGCATGTAATATTTGCCCTGGAACTTTTAAAGCAACCAACAACTAGCAATCAATCAATCAATCCACTTTGAAAATGTCACAAGCAACATCTTGACAAAAATCTATGATAGTGTGGGATAGACAATGGTAGTCATGTGGAATTTATGACATAAATAGAGATTGTTGAAGAAGCCAGGCAACAAAACTTTCTAATATAGGTGAAAAACATAGAACGGCGTTTGTAAATAGAGACTAGACAATTAAGAGCATTTGTTGTCTTCCCTTTTTGTTTTTTTCTTTTTTTTGAAAACACATTATTGGTCACTCATATTTGTTGGTACGTTAAAGAGACTGCTATAACCTACTTTTAATTGACTAGAATAATGTTTATGAATCATAAGGTCAGATTATAAGACACAACAACAATCTTGTAATTGAGAACTTTCATGACAAATGGAGATTGCATTCTTCTTTAAAGTGCTAACGTGAATACTTGATGAATGTCAACTGAAATACGTAAATTCATAACCTTGGACGGTTCGTTATCTTTCTCTTAAGATGAATGAAAAAAGAAAACTAAAATCATTAAATTGCCAAATAGTCTAGTTTAAGCAGCTCATGGATATAAGGGTGTAGAAAAAAGAATTCTATGTGTACCAGACCCTCTTGTCTCCTTAATTTTAAAAATATTTGAAGATGGCAAGATTGCATTAAATGCAATTTCAAATCGGATGAGAACTACTGAGTGAATATTCAATTGTGTATTTAAGAGTGAAATTTAAGGATTAATTAAATTTAAGGTGTAATTTTTTAAATCTGATATAGTCGTATAGTAAATATTTCAAAACTTATCAATGTATAGGTTTTTAGGGATTTTTAATTATTATGATTTACTTCAATAAACGACAAACAAGCCTTAAAACAGCTGTGAGAAAGGGTTTCATCGGTAGTTCCTTTTAACACAATTGTGTCGACGAATAATTACGGATAGTGGCTGTTTCTTATCTTTTATAAAACATAAGAATGTGTATGCTACACAGGTTGGATGTAAATTCCAATTGTGTTTACCATTCAAACCATTACTAACAAAACATTCAGATTTATAACGTTTGATTTTGTATTTCTGATTTACTAAACAACATATTTAAATCATATTACTGTATGTATCATAATCGGATTATGATTTTCTTTAAAATATCATAACGCTATATGTCATATCTTGACTGTTTATGTAAATGTAAATCAATTCAATTCTCGATATGTTTTCATGCATACATTTATATAAACATTCAATTTTAGGTGACTTATAGTTGCGAACAATAACTTTACGTAATTTCTGGTGGATAGCTGTCTTATTGGAAATCATACCACATCTCCTTGTTATAAATTGTTGAGAAAAATATCTTTGGTTTTTTAATAATTAAAATATCTTTGATTTAAATCCTTCTATCTATCTAATTTAAAATCTTGAGTATTAAAATCCAAAAGAGATTATTTCAGCTTCCTTATTGTAAACTTTCAATTTCCATGTAGCAAGATTTCAGCAGTTCCTGCATATGGAGTATATATCTCCCAGTTGATTCGATATTCTAATGCTTGCATAACCTATAAAAATTTCTTTACTGTGTTATTCCATCGAAAATTTTACATATCTAATAATGAGTAAGTTGACTATTATGGAATATATATTTCACAGATTACGACGAAAATGTTCCAATTGCCGTAACCACAATCCCTTCCTCTTTTCTTAAATGTGACCTACCTAATTAAACTTATCACCAGGTGTATACCTATATGAGCAACACGACGGGTGCCACATCTGGCGCAGGATCTGCTTTTCCTGCCGGATCACATGAGATCACCATAGTTTTTGGTTGGATTCTTGTTGCTCAGTCTTCTATGCTGTTTTTGGTGTACTGTTGTTTGTCTTTTCGCCGTTTTTCGTTTTTTGCCATGTTATTGTCGGCTTGTTTTCGACTTAGTTTGAATATTATTTTGGTATCTTTAGCCTCTGTTTTACTGAATGTCTTATAAATATAGTCATTATTAGTATACCGTTGTCCAATAGTCATAAATCGATTAAGCGAAAACAACTTCGGATCACAAACCAAAACCGAGGGAAACACATCAACTATAAGAGGAAAACAACGGAACATCAGAAACACTGAACTGCAACAAAAAACAAACGCCAACATACATAGAAACGGACTATTTGATAACAACTGCAAAATTCCTCAAAATTCAAAACGTATTGTTTGATAAACTTTTATACAGATCTTTGAGTGTTTGTTTTTGGAAGTTCCCGACGAAGATGAATTCAGAAACTTACTTCATAGGCACGACATTTATAAAGTTTTGTTTTCATTTACATGTGCCCACCAAAATATAAAGTTGTTAGTTTTGTGTTCCAATACTTTTCCGAACCAATATACATGTATACTCAAAATTGTATCATACAAGATAGGTAAATATCGTCCTGGTTTGTTGCTACAATGTATCTTAACTCGCTATATGTGTTTTCTCTGAATTAATTTCACCTTGCTCATATATATGCATATTTAAAAACCATACTTAACATCGAAACGATGGTGCTCTTAATTCAAACGAGGCTATATGTAGATTTATCTTTTTGTATATTTGAAAGAATAATTATTATCTTATAACTTGATGGCGTGTGTAATGAATGCAAAGAAAAACATTACGTAATTCACTCATTAGGACATAAGTACATTTTAATTAGTTTTTTGTAACTCGAAAATGAAAGTATATTTGACATTTAAAGTAGTCTTAATTCTGTTCTTCTTTTTATATATTCATTGACACATTCCATCAAATTGTGCATTTTTATGTAAAATGTTTACTTTTTATCACAAAACAAGTAATTGTAAATCACACACATGACACAATGCAAATGGAGACAAAACTGTCTTTTACTCAGGCTTCACTCTGTAAGCGTTCCCTTGTATTTGTTCACATCTTTATCCTTTTGTTTCTTTTTTGATAGTGTGTCATTGATAATTATACTGCTAGTAGTCTGTTGTTGTTTATGTATTAATGTCATTTTGTTTATTTTCTTTGGTTACATCTTCTGACATCAGACTCGGACTTCTCTTGAACTGAATTTTAATGTGCGTATTGTTATGCGTTTACTTTTCTACATTGGCTAGAGGTATAGGGGGAGGGTTGAGATCTCATAAACATGTTTAACCCCGCCGCATTTTTGCGCCTGTCCCAAGTCAGGAGCCTCTAGCCTTTGTTAGTCTTGTATTATTTTTAATTTTAGTTTCTTGTGTACAATTTGGAGTTTAGTATGGCGTTCATTATCACTGAACTAGTATATATATTTGTTTAGGGGCCAGCTGAAGGACGCCTCCGGGTGCGGGAATTTCTCGCTGCATTGAAGACCTGTTGGTGGCCTTCTGCTGTTGTCTGTTCTGTGGTCGGGTTGTTGTCTCTTTGACACATTCCCCATTTCCATTCTCAATTTTAAATCATCTGATTTTTATATTCCAACTGGAAATACTTGTTGTAAGTTGTAACATTGATGTAGAATAATAATGATAACAGAAAATAATGAAAACATGTTTTATTTACAATGTAAGATGGTTCGCATAGAATAGTTACAATATTGCTATACTTATATTTAAAGTTTATGTCGTTTGGATTTTAATTAGAAATAATTAACAAAGATAAAATAAGCCACTTTTTTTACAAAATGAGTTAAATGCTTCAAAACATTTAAAAGCTTTGTCTGTCCTTCCATACTTTTAACAAATAACCCATTTTATTTTTACTACAGCATGTTCTATAAACTATTGTTATGTGTTGCCATAAGTGTGAAGGTGTAAAAAAATTAAAATACACTGTGATCACCTCTTACTTATTTGACAATCAAACTAATTAATATTTTAGAGATTAGAAGGCAAGAATCCTAGTTTTTAACAATTGATAATACATGTAGTTGACTTGATTAAGTAGTAAGTAAAACTAGCAGATATATTTTCTAAAGTATCTCAATTTCCTCAATTCATTTCATCCCCAAAAAAAATCAGTTAATATTTACAGTTTACATCAATATATAACCTTTGGTCTTAACATTTATCTCCGGAGATGGAGGGTTCATAGTATTCATTCACTTTGAAGTAGAAACAAATATCAAATGTAGGATTTTGAACTTATTTATTCATTTTGTATTTTTTATTTTGATTTTTCTACTTTTTTTATTTCATACACTTATAACTCAATCAAATTATTATAATTACAATCAATGGAAGAGATTCTGAAAGGACCAGTAATCTGATATCGAAACTTCATGCATACCTTTATACTAACATAAATGTAATGTAATAGAAAAAGGATATACATAAATCGATGTAAATAGCAGTGACAATTCACAAAGATAGATATGTTTTTTTAACAAAACAAAGTAGTGGGATATGTATTAATACTCAAACTTTGTGTTTTGCCTCCTGAGGAATGTTGAGGTTTGAAAATGTGTGTTTGTGATATTGAAAACAACACCTGAATATTAACAAATAAATTACACTTTCATCTATTATAAAGTTGACAATTTTCGCGTGTTGTTTATTTTCTTGAACTTAACGAAAAATTGTTCACTCGATTTAATTTGTTCTATAAGAAAAATCAAAACCGTGAACTCGAAAAATGAAAATAAAACCTTGCGGTCAGGAAGGGGTATTTTTCAACTTCAATAGGTTAAACTCCATGTAAATAAACAATTTTCCAATATACATACGAGAGAGAAAAAATGAAGGGTCATCATTTACAAACCAAGGGGTGATAATTTAAATATTTATTTATTTTTTTATATTTTTTATTCTTTTTTTGGGGGTGCGGGTTTTCCCCCATTTTTCGATATATTATTTTAAGAAAGCCATTAAAACAATTACTCACACCATATAACGATATAAAATGGATACCCAAAAAAATATCAAAAGAGAGAGAAAAAATGAAGGATCTTTATTTACAAACCTAGGGGTGAAAAATTTAAATATTAATTTATTGTTTTATATTTTTTATTCTTTTTTGGGGGGTGCGGGTTTTCCCCCATTTTTCAATAATTTATTTTAAGAAAGCCATAAAAACAGTTACTCACACCATATAACGATATAAATTGGATACAACAAAATACCAAAAGCTATGTAGAATTGATTTTAACCACCGTTGTGTCTGGGTGGCCTTGCTGGAATACACATTTCTGTCTTCGTTGGCGCAGGACAGTAACTATGTACAGCGGGCCTGGTTACAGTCAGATTTGTACATCTGCCTGGAAGGGTAGAAGTCGTCATCATTTCGGTATTACATAGCTGCATTTCCTTTGATGCAACAAAGTAATCTGTTTCCTGGTTAACTCCTGATGAAGATTTACACTTGTGGAGTTTAAGTTGTCGTAGCCGACGTCCTGGTCGTTGAATATTATCCGTCATGTCATCCATGTATCCCATTTCCCTGAAAAATGGTTTGATCTCTTCAACTTTCTTTTGGACGAGGGCATTATGTTCACCTAGAAGCTCTTGTATCTTTTTAATTGGCAAATTAAAATCGCCTCCTATCAAGATCTCCACTTCAGAAGTCCATCCAAGATATTGCGCCAGCCATAGGTAACGAGACGCAAACTGATAGAGTTCCTGTGATGTTGTTTGAGTCAGCTCCCAATGCCAACTGATACAATGAAACTGCTTGACGATATGTTGAGTCGGTTTAGGAGCCAGTATATCGACTAAGGGATACATTAGTTTGCCCTGTTGTATGCCAGGAACAACTAAGGATGGTATCAGATCGTACCAATTTGGGGTTTCCAATCGCAACCTCTTCGTATCGTACAAAAGTACAGTCTCGTGATTGTGAGCGACTTGTGCTTGACGATAATCAGTTAACACTGATGATGACATATCAGGTTTGTCCCCCGGCAAAAATAATATATCGGGCTCATCGTGTCCGATAATTTCGTTCAGGTAAGAATGTCGATACTTTTGATACTGTTTTCCTTTCCTACCAGAAGCATTCATACTGATTATCCTTAATCTATCTGTGTCTCTTCCCATTTTTCTGAAAGCGTACAATTGCTGTTTGTTATTAATTTTTTCTGTTTTTATTCTTTATACAGCTACCTTTTTGAATATCTATAGTACATTGTGTAATTCAAATAAACAACTGCTCTTAATTCCTTTAAACTGATGTGTAGAAAATGTATTAAAATACATTAATAGATCATTGGTCTGCAGTCAAATAATTCAACGATTGAATATAAATGTAGTTCAGTAATATATGAGGATATACATGTAAATGTAAAGTAGATCTTGTCTGCTCTATGGTCGGGTTGTTGTCTCTTTGAGACATTCCCCATTTCCATTCTCAATTTTATCTGATAATGTTTTTGTAAATTTATTTATTTGTATTTATTCTTGTTTTTATCTTATCAAATCTAGTTTCGTACATGTTCAAAAACTTCAATTTGAATGACATATATTTTGCTCACCTTCAAGTTGTTTTTCTTCAAAGGTATCTTTTGTTGAAATTTTGTTCGTTGAATTGATATCACAGAATTTACCTGAAAAGACATTAAAAAAATGAAGTCAGTTTCTCATTTCCTAAAATATTCTCAAAACGGTTTGTCTTATTTTGTTATATTTTTTCCTTTAAAAACTGATTTCAATTATTTCAAAATATCAGTAACTTTTCTCAGAGTTTGATTTCCGTAAAGGTTTTAACTTATTTTTTAATTATTTTATTGACCAATTTATGATATATATTTTTAAAAATTTTAAGTTTTTCTTATTTCAAATATTTACTTTCTTTTCGAACGAACTTGTTAATATGCTAGAAACAATACATTCGTGGGGAAAAGAGAAGGGGAAAGGATAAATTCTTAATAATTGTTAATTACAGTTTTTTAGTACTTTTATCTATTTGGTTTGCAGTACATCTAGAAACTCTTGAAGATAAACACATACGGCGCATATCATTTGTATAATGTCTATGAATTATGTTAAACATATATTGTATATGTATCACTAAATCACTTGTGCGCACTAATGGTAATCCAATTTCTTACGTTTTCTGAAAATAAGAAACGTATGTTACATACGTATTGATCTAAATATATATAGGATAACAGGTGTGGAAATTTCCACCAAAAAGAGTTTCTTATTACATGTGATAGCATTGTTATGCATTCTAAATTAATGGCATTAAATAACAAACTTCTGAAATTAATGGAAAAAATGACAAATTTTGTAATAATGAGTTCTAAAGTATGACATAAGACAGCACAAATGACATAACTGATGGACATATTGCAAATTAGAGGTATTCGGAGTTTATTTACAATAATTTTATTCTATATTCATTGTTTTAGAAATTTTATTGGGATTTCCGTTTTATCAAAATGTACAGTTTAATAATGTTTATAATTGTATATCAAATACAAAAATCAAATGTTGTATTCAGTTTCAAATTTCTAACTTTTAGCATATAACCGGCATGATACAATGGTTCCACGTAATTTTGATATAATAGGAAAAATATAAGATTCATAATATATTTTTTTCGGGAATATCTAGCTCAATTAGTGTGGCATCCGAAAACTAATCTTACAGTGCTTATGCAGAAAAAGTAGTCAATGTTGTAAACATAGTGAACCGAAGTGATGGTGCACTATGTCTACAACTAGTATAAACATAAGAAGATGTGCTATGATTGCCAATGAGAAAACTCTTCACAAGAGACTAAATGACAAAAAATTAATTATAGGTCACCGTATGGCCTTCAACAATTAGCAAAGGCAACTATTTCTCTTTACTATTTCTGGAATAACTGTCATCAGGTACGGTTGGAATCAATATGTTTTAAAACAAACTTATACGGTTTAAAATATCTGCCTCAATATGATCTGTTTAAGTGGACTTAACTTTTAAGTATTTGTGCTTTAAATAAACAAAAAAGTTAAACAAGTGGTCATACATTATTTTTAATAAACGAAAAGATGACATATGTGTTGCTTGCGCTTAGATAATAATAGATATGATAAAGTTTGAACACTTACCTTATACAACGTTTATTATGTATGATCTTCGAATGGTGAACTGATTTTGCGCAATAATATGCACAATGGCTCGTTTTAAGGCAGATTTTCGGAAACTTTCAGCTTTATAAATAGATTTCATCATCAAGGCTCAAAATAGATGTCGGATTTACCTGGATCGTAAAATAGCTTTAGATGGATGAATGAAAGTCAATGTTAATAATAGATTGAATATAAAAACATATATTTTACTACATATAGCTTCTAGAATATTTCAGATTGATCTGTAAACTACCTAAACGAATAGGTGTAAAATTGAAATCAAGAACTATGCATGTAACCTTTCTTCCATATAGGGTAAAGATAAGTTTTGATCGATAAAAATGATAAGAATATGTGTTTACATGCGGAACGAAATTTCTACTTATTTAATCATCCAAGAGTAACCGTTCAAAACGTTGAAAAACACCCAAAAAAATGTTAAGAATCCTTTGTATATTCCAGTAGTACGGTGAAAGTATTAAATGCAGAATGATAAACACAGGACTACAGCTGTCAACATCAAGTTGGCAGTATATTATGAATGGACAAAATGACCTCCTGTACATGCACAAAGCATAAGATGTTCAGTGACACGTCCGCTAGTAAAATTACATGACCTACTTCTTGAATTGATTATCAACAATGAACGAGTGACCAAAGTAGTCCAGTTGAATTGATGAAATAATAGAAAATTCTGAAGAAGCGAGGCGTTGTGTACTTGAGAAAAATAAAAGGTGACTGGATGTTTCCAATAGAACTTGACCTCATTTCACAAGCAAATTCTGTAAACATTAATTCAGATTTATAAAATACATTGAAGTTGTTAATTTAGAATTTAGTAAAACATTTTTCTTGTAAGCTGAGACTCTATGATACTGCAGATTATTTGTGATGTCGACCGTAGAACTTGTAAAGTGGTCATTTCTGTAAATTTTTAAAACTATTTGTAAATAAAGTGTTCTTTGTGTACCTTCATGTCTAAAATCAGGAGCGTGTTATTCAGGGTTGTTTTGTTAAATTTATATTTCGTTTATTGTTTAAAACTTACATCAGGCCGTTGGTTTTCTCTTTTGAATTGATTCACATTTGTTTATACAGGAGCTTTTATAATAGCTTACTATAAAGTATTAGTTGTGCTCAATGTTCAAAACGATTGACCAACAGTTGGCTACCATGTTTACATCCTCACTCTTCGGTCACTAGCTGATAGTTGTCTCATTGACAATCATACCATTCCACCTTATTTTCATTTATGTCAACTGATATGATCAAATTAATGATCTATTGCAAACGGTTTATTATTTGTCATAAAAAAGACATGGATGTGTTCGATCCCTCTTGTATTGGTAATATCTTTATTTGTAAGCCAAATAGATAGACTAATGTATCAATTGTAAAATTTTACTGCATTGATAACTGATGAGTGAATGAACATCGGTGATAGTCTGAAATTAAATAAAAGTATTTATCCATTATCAGTTATAAACAAAACATTTCATGTATGTACTTTTGTGTCTACGTTAATAAAAATACATTTGTCTCGTTTGTAGTTTCAGTTACGAGCAGTTATTTTGTCTTTAAATTATTGGTTGCTTCAAATAGATAAACATATTAGTTATTTATTCTGTTACGTAGATCCTGAAAAATGTATTAAAGTTATGCATGCCCTTGTGATATAGATATGGACATCAACAATGAGTAGTTTTTTCGTGTTTGACAAAGGTGGTTTTAATGTCTACCTTTCCATTCAATAATTTAATAATTGGAAGAACTTCAAAAAACGACAACAGCTGTGAAAAATGTATATATGTAATAAACATTAGATTTGTGTGAACACATTTTAATAAATGATCAACAACATTTATAGATATAATAATCTGATTCGACATTACCTGAAAATGTCGTGACACTATTTATTTGTGTTTGCTTTATCGAAATATTGAACAGCTGTATACTACTGTTGCCTTCATTTATACAAATCCGGGACTCCCATGCATATGTGTTACAACTTTTAAACAACATACATACTATGTATACGGATAATGATTTCCACAAAATCATTTATGAAAGTAAAAGTCCTATATTGCGTTAATAATAATTTCAATATAACATGAAAAGTAACAGCTGTTAATTACATCAACAAATGATTTAGAACTATATGCAAAACTCAAACAATTAAGACGACAGATTTAGTGAATAATAAAATCGTTTCTATTGATATCTTTTATTATATAATATGAAAGTTTGGTGCGTTCGAAGCGCTTTTTAATTAACCAACATTTTGGAAAGGTCAAACGCAAACAATATAAAGCCAAGGACATATATTTACGTGAATACGTGAGTGACGAAATGAACTGAAAATTAAAGTGAAAATCATAACTTTTTACAATGCACTTGAAGAAGAAATGGAAAAACACAACAATAAATATCACAAATACGTGAGTACGTGAGTAACTAAATGAACTGAAAATCAAAGTGAAAATATGACTTTTCACAATACATTTCAATGAAGACATGTAAGACCGTTAAACGTAAATGACGCCACTTATAACAGTGATTAAATGCTCACAAAGGAGAGTTTTTTTCATAACTCTACTCTAAATTGTGTTCAATTTACATAGTTCAGGTAGGAAATATGACCTTGTCTTGGAAGAAGGGGCACCGTTTTCTTATCACTAATCTTATTGCTCTACAGCCAGCAGATAATTACAATGGATCAATTATTCAAAGACAAGACATGCAAGACTGAGAACGGACAAAAATAAAAGAGGAAATTGCGTCATTGGGCATGCAATCTAGATAAAAACCAATAAGAATGACAGTTTGCTGAAATCACATAAGAGCTTAAAAATAAATTCGTGACCATGTGTACACAGAACAAGTATTATCTAGACTAATGTTATATAATTATACTTATTTTTACAGATTAAAAAAAAAACTATTATTCAGAAGATGGTGATAGCAATGTATCATACCAGGAAGATATGACGAAGCAAAACGTACTTTTGAACCTATCTATAAAGAAAAAGAGGCCGGTTTTTTATATTACGAAATTATATCTTTATGTTTATATTAGTATTAAAAACAAATCAACAAATCGACAATCTACCCCTATAAAAAAGTTATATTTACCACCTTAGTACATCTAAGACAAATGTACTCACATTTAATAATATAAACATACTACATGATGAAAGGGTATGATTTCAGGATTCTTGGAGTATTCCGTACATTTCAGGGTCGATCTGAAGTTAGCCCATTGTTATTGAAAACATGCGAGAAGATGTCAAGGAGGCAACATATAACCATAGGCCAGGAAAGGTTGACTAAACCATTGTCAAAAAGGAAATTCAAGACGAACAACACTCCATGAACACGTTTCGTAAAAATAAAGACTGAGCCACACGAACCCCAAAAAAAGGGTTGAACTCCGTAATTTTCTTTTTTTTTTTCTTTTTTTTTTTTCATTAGTGAAAAACGTTGAGTTATTCGTGTTATTCCGATAAGAACAATGTTATTTAATTCTAAGATCTAAGACTTCAGCCGTATCATTAAGAACTGTCAATCATTGTAGTTCTAATCTGTGAAGATTCGATTTCATTTGATTGTAGCTTATTTTTAACGTGCTACTAGTATTTACTATAAAGGAACTAGAGGAACTATTAAAAACATTGATTTTACCTAGTTTAATTCTTATAACAATTTCATTCAATGACAAAAACTCTTCTCAATCCACTAAAAATTGTACGATGGCATTATAAAAATAGGGAGATGGAGTATGATTGCCATTGATCCACTAAGTTCAAATGAAGTGGCTGTAAGCACTTATAGGCAACCGTACGGTTTTCAACAATGACAAAAACCTATACCGTATAGTCGGCTATAAAATGCCCCGACATGAAAAATATGAAACAATTCAATTGAGAAATCTAACGGCCTAATTTATAACAAAACAATTTACGAAAAAACAAATATGACAGACATGAACCAACGACAACCACTGAACTACAGGCTTCTGAATTAGGACAGGCACATAAAGAATGTGACGGGGTTAGACATGTTTGTGAGCGCTCAACTTTCCCTTTAACCTTAGCCAGTGGTGTAACAGCACAACATAAGAACAAACTATAAAAATCAGTTGAAAAAGACTTACATGTAACTCATCAGATCGATGCTTATTTGTTTTCACTAAACGCCATTTAACGTAACAAATATATGTGTCAGTGTCCTTGTGTGCATCTCAAATATTTACATAGCTGTTAATAGATTTTCCTCTTTTTTAATGATTCTGTTTTCAATTTGGTTTGATTTGTACATTATATTACGGGAAATAACCGCGTAACACAAACTGGCAAAGAAACAACTCCTCGACTTGAAAATAAATTGACGTTTGTGTTTTTAAAACTCTTTTGGCCAAATTTGCATTTAATATGAATAAAATGGATACAAAGAAGGATGGGCAGATGAATGTATGGATGTATTGATTGATGGATTGCTGTTTTTTGTCCACTGGCAAATATCACAAGCAGATATCGAGAACATTTAAATGCAATATGAATATAACCCTGGTCTGTTCTAGATTGACACGGCGAGTTCGGTTTTTAATGTGTTACTTCACAAGGTATTTTACCTACCTGTTCCGACTCGGAGCGGATCATTCAAATGACACTTTGACGTCAATATACGATCTTCAATAATTGTTTGGTACCATTGTTTAAAATTGTTGGAACCACAATCCCGACCTCTTTTCTTCGAATGTGACATACATTTTGTTTCTACTTATGTGTTTGAAAATTCATTTGATATTTTTGTCCTCACTTGTGTCAAGCTTTATATCGACCCGATCCTACAAAAGTTGATACGACAGAATATCTTCAATTAAAACAACATTCCTATATATAGAGAAGAAAACAATTAAATATAAGACTAATGTAAAGGCATGAAAAAGGCACATGAACATGTAGCAGGTTTAAAATCAATTATGCACCTACTTGTAAATTGTCGACCAATATTCTCCCTGAACCGGTAACAAAAGAAGGGATAGGGCTATATGATCTTAAAGTGTTGATTAATCTTCTAAAATTAGAGGTTTTCATAAAAAACATAAAATAATAAGTTTGTTGCATTTAATTTGTTTTTCAATTCATCGATCCGACACTCTTAGAGTAATAATCGAAAGGCATAAAGGCCAATCGTCATAAAAACTTTAATCTTTAGTATTGATTTCCACAAAACAAACAAATTATAGAACCAAGTTCTCTCTTATTTCTTAACTCGTTTTTAACTTTTGTTGGACGTGCATGAGCTCAAGGGTCTTAGTAGCCGAATTTTTTTTTCGTTGGTAAACGTAAAATTTGTCTAAGCCTCTGTCGAAAAGAGGAACTCATTGTCATAAATATAAAGAAATTTGACAAAAATCCCATGTAAACGATTAGATTGAGGATTTTGTCGCGGATAAAAATCTGCTCTCTATATCGAAGTCGGATGTTGTTGGGTCCGGTTCTACGATTATACATGTATAGACAACAGCAAATGGTAATTCCGTAGCCAAGAAGCATACCAAAATAATAATTATCGTTTTATTAGTTCTCTCTATGTATCTAAATTTACGTCTCTTTGAAGCAGTCTCTGTTTGGAGTCTTAGCATTTCTTTCTTTGCTTCTTTAAGCTTAAAAATTAACAAAACAGTGACCACTGTAAGGATGCAACAGGTCAGTATTGTTCCTATTGTATCTTTCTTCCATGTTACAACTAAGTTTTCTTTTTCTGTTGTATCCCGGCCACTGCACACACAAATATCACCGATGAATTCATTGTCTTCGGTATTGAATAATGCAATCGAACGGTATATTTTGCTGTGAAAAGAAGTATGATATTTATTGAAGCAGAAATTATGACTATGAAAACTATTCCCAGAATTGAATTTTTCATGGTTGCAATCCTTCGACCACTGAATAACATAGTCACCACGATAAGACGGTGAATTACTAATGTTGTAGTCAGCCATTTTGAAATGCAATAGAACATGGATGCTGAATAATATGAAAGATCGTGGAAAATACAAAACGGATACTTCATAACTTTGAAATTGTTTTCAAATCCATACACAAGAATAAACGTTGGACTAATGATTAATACTCCTAAACTATCTTAAAGCGCTAGTGCAGTCAGTAGAATGTCTGTTGGTGATTTTCTGTTTGTTATCATGAACACAGTAATAGCCAATGAGTTAAGAACCAACAAAACTAATACTATGGTGGGAATAACGTACCCATAAATAGGGTTTGACAAATACCCTGATTTGTTATACGTAAAACATAGTTGATGATGATACTCTGAATCGTTTTCACCGTTTATATACAATACGTTACTTAAATTGGAGGAGTAAAAAAAGACATTGTTCTTTATTATCATTGAGATTTGTCACTTTGATAAACCGTTAATTCACAAACTTTATATTTTATTATCGTTTGCCCAAACAATTTCCAGGGTTTCTTATTACTGGATTACCTGATAATAAAAAAGATTCAACTTTAGATGTTTGCGTAGTATATTAATCAAATTTAAAATCAGTTTACACATAATAATATATGTTTATAGTCGACAAGCCATCGGGCGGACAAATTGTTTACACATATGCATCAATTATTATCGTCAATGGTCAATACTTAATAGAAAACGAACCTCTGCAAAATGGTCTTTGGTTTCGATTTTTTTTTATGAAATACGGATCGGCCTGCTTGAAAGTGTAGAACATTATTATATCATATTAACATTCAAAATTTTCTTTCTAGTCGGATCAATTTAACATCAACGAATTTCTACCCCCCTCCCCCTTTACACTCAATGAAGATTGTCTAGTTACCCACATAAAACGCACGATCCTTTTACACATAAACTAAAATTCGAAAAGTTCATTGATTGTAAGCTAGGTATTTTTATAATATATGAAATGTTTTTCATGCTTTAATTTTTTTCAGTTATTTGAATCAATACATAGTTTTAAAATTAAAGAAGTACTCACGCATACATTCGAATTTTACCTTCTGTATGGTATAATTAGTTGTTTAACAATAATTTAACCCTACTGTGTTGTAACTGTTATAGACGAACAAAAATTGAGTAATGATTTATATTTCCAAAATAGAAACATGTAAAATGAAATGACTTCATTTTACACATGACACCTCCTGACACCTGGTATTCCTGGTATTACAAAAAAACCAGCTATTTCTACTTGCAAAAAGTGTACTTTTTCTAACCCTCTTACGCAAATAGTAACGTTAGAACACGGACACGTATTATCTTTTTGATTTTATATTTTATGATACAACGGACAAAAGTATACATGTAGCAATGCTATCAAATTTATATTACACCATTGTTTAATCACCAGGGCAGACAACATATCAAGAATAAGGTAACAAAATTTGGGGAAGAAATGTATTGACAGTAGCGACTAAGCTTTGATCCAATCGTCTGAACGTACGATTTTCACTCACTCCGAACGTGCTTTTCAAACGATTTTGCAATTCAAAAATTTGGTATCTTTTAAAAACCATAATAAAGAGCCATAGTGTAATTTATATGTTGTCTTATGAATTTTGGTTTATTTATTTTGAAATTGCGCAGTTAAGAAATTCGAAAACAAATGAAAGAAAGTTAGGAAAAAACAAATATTTGAAGTGCTGGGCTTTAATCAACGTTTCAGTTTTCTCAAATACTTACAGTGTCTTTTTTCTCATCTTAAATTTTTAACGACTATGCATTTGTTTTCGTCTATAAAGTATCTTTAAACACATAATAAAGTTTATGCATTTAATATATCTTTATTATGTGATATTATGTCACAATCTTCATTAAAATACATGAGATATTTTCCACTGGACGTAAAGCATTCAACAATCAACGAACTTAAAACATAACTCGCCAAAAAATGTTCACATAGTTCTTTGTGATTGATAATTTTCGATATCAAAACGCAGAAAATCCGATTATTTGTTTTTTGTGACTTTTCTGGTCTTTTGACAGTTTTAGGCTGAACGAAAGTAAGCTTCGTGACGTCTTATCACATATTGTGATGTCTGACAATATCCTCAGATATTGTAATGTCGCTAATAATTACGTATGCTCACATCTCAATGCCATGATACGAGACTTACGGAACGACTGAACAGGTCGGTAATGACGAAGGTAAGGACGAAAATCAATTTATTTCATTACGGATAATTTTCTGTGACAGTGCTTTCAGATTTATTTATTTTTTACAGCCGAAGAGCAGACAAGAAACTAAGAGTAATGTGACAAAATTTACGGAACAGATATATGGACAGAAGAAAGAACGAATTGATCCACATGAATTAGTATGGACCAACATGCAGATCTATCCACTATCAAAGGGAGAAAAGGGTGCAATTTCATCAATGTCATTCGTTTTGGAGCAATATACCCTATTTGGAGATATTTCATGAAATTGCAATCCAATCCAAGAGTGGATTCATTTTACACCTTAATTTATGTTTTGTTTTTTTGCTTAACCCTAGTCCTATAACACAAACATTGTGTGGCGATATTTATATTTTCTTTAATTTTTTGTATTTTCTTTTTCATTCATTTTGCTATTTGCTATTTTCGGCTTTTATAATCAAGCTGTCACGAGCTTCAAAATCTAAAAAAAAAAGCAAGAAATGAAAATATCAGCTTTAAAGTGGCATGAGCTACGAGATATGATAAAATTAAAATATGTTTTTTTTGTTCTATCATTAATGAAAGTGAAATGATAATTTGCTTTTAGCAGACAGTTTAGTTCAATTTTGTCAAAATAAGCTAAGAAACATCGCTGATTAATTATTCACTTGCAAGTGAATAATTCGACTTCATTGAATCCGTTTTTATGTGACCTTCAATAAAACCCTTTAACTAGAGATTGATTAGGCATAAACTAGGCATTTCAAGTATCAAAAGGAAAAGAATGTCAACATTGAAAGTGAAACAAAAGTAAACAATTTGGTTGACTGATTTGATCCACAAAAACTCATTGTTATACAGGAAAATCGATGATTAACATATTTTTTTAACCTAAATTTAATTAGTGGTTCAGATGGTTTTTTAAATAGTTTTATTTGATGACAACGCAGAAGCACCAGACTTGGTATGGAAAACTTTGGTAAAATGAAATTTAAATGGAGGTTTTCTTCAAATAACTATGCATTTTCTCGGGGGTGGAAAAGGGGGCGGGTGTAAGTAGTTTTTTTTGTTTTGCAACCACGAGTAGTCATTTTCAACGTTGGGAGGAAAGTAATATATTTTTAACACAATATTCTACATGAATATCTACTTTAACAGTATTGTGATGTTACAACGAAAACTTATTGTTGACAATCTTTCGTATATTTGCAAGATTTTATATGAAGAATATAGTCTGATTGATTGCTTGCGGCCAGTTTAAGTTTTACTGTGAATGAAAAACTAAGGAGGTGTGGTATAATTGCCTTAGAGACAAATATGAGCCCAAATTGTCGTGGATGAAAGACGTAAGCAACAGGAAACTCATTTTAAGCAATTTCTTTAAACATTCATATTGGTCAGAATGTATATGTGTATTAAAAACTATATTGGATTTTCATTTCTCGTTTCAGCATTTTTTAAGCAGTGGCTGTACCTTTCCGGTTGCTATTTATGTGTTGTGTATTATGTATCGTAACACTTTATAGTTACTGAACAGGTTGAATTTAGGCGACGAAACATCCAAACAGCACCAGATTATCATGATCATTTGCGATTCCAGCTGATTTCAGATTAGTAATAAATGATAAAAGAAAGTTAGAAAGCTCTAGTTCATGTAACTGATTTTATTAAATGATTGATAAATATTAAATACAGAAAAAAGACACAAGCTTAACAATGATTGTAATAAAGAAAAAGTCAGTTTTGTGATTGAAATTAAAATAGATCATGACATGATGTGCAGACGCATGGGAAGTTGCATACAGCAAGTCCAGTGATATTGACAATATCCATGAAAGAGATCTGTACTGAAATAAAAATCTAAAGATTTTGCATTGTTATCAAAGCGGTACATGTATTATTGTATGCAGGCAACTGGGGAAGACAGATCTCCTTATGATATCTTATATATTTAATGCCAATATATACTTTAATTATAAATGAGGGCTTGTCATAGACACAAAATTATAATGCAGACTTACAGACTTCATATGAAGCACCTTAATAAAGTGCAGTCAACAATCCGAATTGTAGAGTGTGTTTCTATGATATCATTTCAACATGCTATGAGGTTAAGCTCACTTTCAGTAACTCCAAACAATCTTTGATACAATATAATATTGTATAGTACTGTTTCGTTGTATTTGTATGTTTGTAATTCATCACAATAATAGTCACCAGTTTTAGATTTATTCCCTTTTCCTATATAAATAATGAACAAACGCCAAATATTCGACATTTGTTTTTAAAGATAAAAAACTTTTCAATTGAGCGATTAAACTTAAGTCACCAGGTTAAATATATATATATAAAGAAACATACAATGCAAAGATGTCACCCTTTAAACAAAACGGCCACCGGCTTTCACAGAAACAGATGCCAGCATCCAAAGAAGACGGAAGCCAGCATCAAAAGGAAATGACTTTAAACAAAACGGCCACCAGCTTTCTCAGAAACAGATGCCAGCATCCAAAGAAACAGGTGCCAGCATCCAAGGAAACGGATGCCCGTATCCAAAGAAGACGAATGTCAGCATCCAAAGAAGACAGATGCTAGCATTTAAATGAAATGACTGTCAGCATTCAATTAATAATATGTTAATATAACTTTTAATTGCAACTGGGATTCCAGCATCCCGGAGATTAACTCAAATGGATGAACATCATTTTTTTTTAATGGGATGGCAGCATCCAAAAAGAAAGTTGAGTCTGCATGCATATAATTGGGATGCCAGCATCCAAACAAAAGGTATCTCAAAGTCTAAATATATATATATAAGATGCCAGCATCCAAATGCTGGTGTGTTCAATATGGAACTTTATAAAGCCATGTCAGCATCCTGCAAAGATGAAGATGCTATTTCCATATTTTTTCGTATAATCCGCCAACGCATTTCTAAAATATTCTGTATACAAAAATAATAGTTGTTTATTGTATAAAACAACCTCTCAACTACAAAAGGTAATGAAATAATTATATAGGCATCACATATCTTTTAGAACCAATAAAATTTGTTAAGAAGAATCTGCTACCCATAGAGATGAAATGAGTCCGTATGCTTGAAGTAAGATTAGCATATGTTGATACTATAAAAAAAAAACAATTTAATAGAAAATAAACTAAAAGCTTAACTTTTTCCCAGAACATGGTGAAGTTTTGTAGAAAGTAACACAAAATGATAATAAAAATTCTAAACATATCAATAATTTCTATAACAGCATATGAGAATTTAAAATTGAAGTTGAGAATCCATTTTGTGCAGTATATGTAACAAATCGTTTTGTTCAAAACAGAGTGTTAAAAGACATCTAAAAGAGCAACACAACATCTGCTTAATAGAATGTACCTATACCATCATACATGAAATTGAATGCAACAGAACAATGCAAGACAAAGAGGTGCATGTATACGAATGAAAGTTATGATAGATCCGAATTTAGTTTTTCTTCAATTTATTTACCTAAAACTATTAAATCAGCTGCAAAATTATTATTATATGTACGCCTACATTTCATTAAGCAATGGAAATTAACAATGTATATTTATATAAACGATCAAACTTGTAATAAAAATTAATAAATAAATAAATAATCTTTATTTCAAGACGTTAATTCCATGAGTTAAAACTAATCTTCCTGAGAGTCCTCAAAAAAATAATAACATATTTATTAAGTACATAAACTATTATAATGATATATACACACGGGTTATGTTCTTCTCATACATGTTATGATGGTATGATACTAAACCCCTAACGGGAAGGATTGTGCCTGATATTCATATGATGAAGACGTAATCTTTCAATCAGTTGAATTGAAGTCTGGAGCTGGCATGTCAGTTAACTGCTAGTAGTCTGTTGTTATTTATGTATTATTGTCATTTTGTTTATTTTCTTTGGTTACATCTTCTGACATCAGACTCGGACTTCTCTTGAACTGAATTTTAATGTGCGTATTGTTATGCGTTTACTTTTCTACATTGGCTAGAGGTATAGGGGGAGGGTTGAGAACTCATAAACATGTTTAACCCCGCCGCATTTTTGTGCCTGTCCCAAGTCAGGAGCCTCTAGCCTTTGTCAGTCTTGTATTATTTTTAATTTTAGTTTCTTGTGTACAATTTGGAGTTTAGTATGGCGTTCATTATCACTGAACTAGTATATATATTTGTTTAGGGGCCAGCTGAATGACGCCTCCGGGTGCGAGAATTTCTCGCTGCATTGAAGACCTGTTGGTGACCTTCTGCTGTTGTCTGTTCTATGGTCGGGTTGTTGTCTCTTTATCACAGTTATACGGAATTTTTTTATAAACGCCTTCAGATATTGGGCTGATTTTTGGTATGTGAGTTAACCATGATGAGTTACAGATCAAGTTTAAATTTTGTACCACTCTGCTAATTTTTGCCGAAATTGCGGCCTATGGACTTTGATAAATTGTTGAAAATCACAGTTATACGGATTTTTTTTTTCTATATTTACGCCTTTAGATTTTGCGCTGATTTTTGATATGTGAGTCTAACATGATGAGTACAGATCAAGTGTATGTTTCGTTCCGCTATGCTAATTTTCATGTCGTTACAACACATCTTGTTAGATCTGCAGTACATCCAATTCCTGTTTGCTGATAGTTTGAAATTTAACTACTCATTGATCAAGGAAATTTTTCATCAAACTAATATTGGTCTTGAGAGCTTGATATTATCCGTGCATGTTTGTGTCCACATGTGTTGTTGAAATTGCAGATTTTTCAACATTTTGAGACGGGGCCATTCCTGTCGTTCCGACACATCTAGTATATAGATATTAATGAAAGAGTTTATTGATTTGCCCTATTCATGAAAAATATGTAACATTTTGTTTTAAAAAATAAAAATGTATTACTCATCTTTATTTCATTTGGTAAACTATTCCATATTTGAGAACCAGAATATATAAAAGTTTTCTTCAAAAAATTTGTTTAGGGATTCGGAAGTTTTAATAGTTTTTCATCAGCTGAACAAAATTATAATTTTGATTATCAGTGAAATGAAATTTTTCTCGTAAATAGTTAGGAACCATATCCTTTAATGATTTAAATACAAGTATTGCCTTTTGATATTGAATTTGTTTTTCCACATTTAACCAATTTAAACTATAAAACAATAAACTGAAGGATGTCATTATGTCAGCTTCTACTGTAACCTTAGCAGTTTTCTTTAATAACTTGTTAATTAGATATAAGAAGATGTTGTATGAGTGCCAATAAGACAACTCTCCATCCAAGTCACAATTTGTAAAAGTAAACCACTATAGGTCAAAGTACCGTCTTTAACACGTTGCCTTGGCTCACACCGAACAGCAAGCTATAAAGGGCCCCATATTAAGTTTATTTATTCCACTTTCGTTACAACTACCCCATATATTGCAACAATAATCGAACAATGGCAGAATATAAGCAGTAAAATAAATAATACGTATATGCATAGGTAAATACTTTCTTATCTTTTGTAATAAGTTGATTCTATTTGATATTGTACATGAAATTTTATCTATTTGCTCATTCCAATTTAGGTTATTGTCGATATATTAACCAAGAAGTTTTTCACAATCTACAGTCTCTAATTGTTCATCTGAAATGTTGATGTCTAAACTGTTCCCAGTTGAATAAAGCCTCTGTTTTGAACCAATGATCATTGATTTACTTTTTTTAACATTTAGCTTCATACAAGTTTCCAAACGCCAGTTATCAATTATATAAATATCATTTTGAAGGTTAGCATTTAACTCATGTACATTATTACCTTTACTATGTAAAGTAGAATCATCTGCATATAAATCTATTAATGAATTTTCTATGTTCAGTGGTAAATCATTGATATATAAAATAAATAACAGAGGGCCAATGATAGAGCCTTGTGGTACACCAGTTTTAAAAAGATGGTTGATCGGTAAAATCATTCCTAACTATTGAGAACAGTAAGAAGAGGATTCAAATTTCACCTTACTTAAATGAAAGGACTAAATGATAGCGGTTACATCCAGACAACATTTTACAGGACAAAACAGTTATAAAATATTTAAAACGGTTCTTTTTAGAGTTACAACATCATTTCAACATTGTTGACTACGAAAGATGGTGAGATATTATATATATATATATATATTTCCATTTCTTCGGATTTGAGACTTATAACGAAGTAATCGTTAAATTTTTAAATCAAATCATGTATTTCTTTGATTTTATTTTGTATTTCACGCTAAAACATTGAAAAATGGTTAATCAAGATTCATGCATCGATTTTGTAAATTTTTTATGCATAACAGTTGTGAAACGATAGCTCTTTATCCGATTGACGCCAATTTCTTAAGATTTTGGCTATAAAAGAGACTGAAAACCACCGTATCTATAATACTAAAATAACGTGGTCCAATTTGTTAGCCGGCATGACGCAAAAACGACAAATCAAAGAATTCAACAGTACATATAACTAATGGAGGACAACGGCGTTGATTACAAAAACCGTATGTATGTATGTTCTTTATCTTTCTATTTTATAAGGAGCACCACCATGGGTTATGGTGTAAAGGAGGACATTTAATACACTGTATCGGTAGAGATTAAATGTGAGCATTTACCTACACAGTTTCCTAGCCTGGCCGTGACGGGTCTTACTACCAGAAAGTTAATCTTCCTCAAAACAATAAGTACAATGCAATAAAATACAGTTACCTGATTCGCTCAACCTCAACATATAAAAAATGCAAAATTTAAAACAATTAAATACAAAATAAAGGATATGTTCACTCCGGGTGCCGCCCGCACAAAAGACATGACAACGAACAAGAAATCGGTAAGGACATACTGTAGTAAAAAAACCAGGACGGGTTCAAACAGATATTTTGAAAGCAGAGATAATGTGCCCCTAATAAGATTATGAAATCAGAGAAATCTGTGCACATTACAATCAGCATGACTTTATCAGATGACTATACGAATACTAAATATCCTTGCTTAAATAAGGCATAGGTACTTAAATTCAGTCACGGACTTGTAAAGTCGCGTGTGTGTTCTTGTTCCCTTTAACTCCCGCCTCTTGCAAAACAGGGTCACATAAATATTCTGTTTCAAATATTAAATGAGCTGGTCAAATTTAGAACACTTAGTTCCATTTGATTCTATTATTCGGTTCTTTTGTGGACCCATAACTTATGCGTCGGTAATATATAAATTTGAATGAATTCATCAATGTACGTCTTAGTAATACGACACATTTAAAATATTAGGCAAAACTTTTTTTCATATTTAAGTTTTGATGAGTCAAGCCCTTTCCAACTGATTTTGCTATTTGTTCTTTGTTGCGTTATCACGACGGGTGCCACATGTCGGGCAAGATCTGCTTACCTTTCCGAAGAACCTGGGACCCCCCCGGCTTTTGGTGGGGTAATTGTTGCTCAGTCTTTAGTTTTATATATTGTGTTTTGTATTACTGTCTTTTGGTCTTTTTTCTATTTTTGCCATGGCGTTATAAGTTTAATCGACTAATGAGTTTAAATGTCCCTTTTGTATCTTTTGCATCTTTTTTTTAACGTCCTAACAGTTAATTGTTAAATGACACCAACAGTGAGAGCAAAAAAATACTTTTGAGTAAACGGATGAGGAATTTGATGATAAACATTAAAAACTAGATGTCAAAAAGAGAATTATCGTTTCCTGATTTCTGTTTCTATTCTTATTACAGCGCCACTGGTGAGTCTAATGAAGACAAAATGCGCTACTTAGAAACTAAATCATACGATGGGGTGCGGAATTAACCAAGCGGAGACTCCAAATGCATAACTAGTAGAGATACCAATAAAATCGTTCAAAACAAAAAACGAAAAAACAAGACTGTCTACAAAACACTACATAAAACATTAAAGAACAAATAAACACCGTGGGTGATATAAACCTTGTATCATTGATTGGTCTTGACTGATGTTTATGAACGGCTGCACCAGATACAGCAAACGAATAACGAGAATGTGAATAGAATAATGAAGGTTTAACGTTAGTTTGACAGAGTGTGGATTCGACTCACCCGTTCTCTCCCCTTTTGGATTTGATACGATTATTTTAGTTTTTGTTTGTTACCTTTGAGTTGTATCTTGTTAAACGATTTGTAAGATTTGAACATCGGAAAACTACAGTAACATAAAACGAATGCTTTTGGACAGATATAATAATTTACTTGACAAAATACTCGGAATACTTTATTTGCGTATACATTGTACTTGGTAATTCGAATATTTCACTTTTCATTGATTTAAAGCTTGACAATCGTTGAGATATGCAAATACTGTTCACAATTGTTGTCAATATAATGGAATTTTATGCGACTGTCATACAAGTGAGAGGTTTAGATATATATAAAACTAGGTTTAATCCATCATTTTCTACATAAGGAAATGCCTGTACCAAGTCAGGAATATGACAGTTGTTTTCCATTCGTTTGATGTGTTTGAGCTTTTGATTTTGCCATTTGATAAGGGATTTTCCGTTTTGAATTTTCCGTGGAGTTCGGTATTTTTGTTATTTTACTTTTTGCATGAAAAATAACAATTTAAACCATTCAAAATTTAAATTTTTTGGCTTATTTAATTCCTTTTGAATAATCAGAAATAAGATTAGCAAAATCAGTTCTGACGTTCCTGTCAGGAGGAACTAATAACAAATGTTTTATCAAAGTTCAAATATATAACATTTTATTCTGAAAATTTGAGATAGCTTGAAATATATTTGATGTATGACCAATTACGCGCCAAATAGTGTCTCCTCTTTTGGCCCATAAGGCATATGTAAAAATAAATTTATCGGTAATTCAAATGAAATATAGATGCTGAATTCAGACCTTTAGCGACAAAAGACTTTCTCAAATCAAACCAAGAGATTTACTGGGGCCAAAGCCTAGTGAGAAAGAAATCGATAAAGACGTAAGCTTGTCAACTGAAAGAAAACATAACATTAATAAAAATGAAAAAAATCACAAAACATGAAATTGCAAAAACAATAATATTACTTAATTTGTTCATACTTATATTATGCCGATCTATATAGGATAGCTTGTTCATTGAATAATTACTAAATTGATTGAAAGAATATTTGATTAATTAAAAGAATGATTGGTGGGTTGGTGCGTGAAAAGTTTCAACCATTGGTAAATATTGCATGGCCATATTTCTGTTCAAACCAATGTTGTTTATCGGAAGCTTGAACCACTACTGTTACTCGCTAGACAATCATAAACTTATGCTTGTCTAGCGAGTAACTGTTTTCCTTAAAAAAAATAATTATCGCAATTATCTGTTGTTCATATTAAAAGATCTAAAGACTTACACAGTACAGTATATCTACTTCCTACATTGAATATGGCTTATAAATAAACTGATTATGGCAAATAGAATGAAAAGGACTTATTCTATTTTGGAAATGCAAACTTAATACACGTTGAGTGAACATTAAGTATAAACTACTGAAAATTTAAATTCTACTTTCAGTTTTGAGTTTCTCAAAACTGTAGAAAATATATTTTTGACCTAAATACTTGTACAACATAGATAAAACGTATATGACACACTTCATCAAATTTCATTGTAATGTTTATTTTTAGATTTATATTTTATTGACAAGACCAAGTTATAAGTTAAGGTTCCTTCTTTTTCATGTAATATGAAAAATTGTTTGAGCAATTCTTTAATGAATGGATATTTTTTACACCAATAACGGATAACTTATATGATGAATGAATAAATACTTTTTACTGAGCTTACTGTGTATCAAGGGGTATCAAAATCACAATCGGGAGGAAAATACACACAAAAGTACAAACAAGAAACATAGATACATGAGTACAGACAAAAAGGGGAAAGGGAAGATCTCAAGTGGGTAATAAAAAATCATCAGTCCAATAAAAATAGACAACACTATGACAAAAAAAACGACGAAAAGAAAACATACGGATTGAACGTATTTGAGCCTGCGAAATGCACATATCATCATTCATTAAAGTTTACCTGTCAAATTATGCAAATACCGTAAAGTTATAACCTTTTGAATTGGGATTAATAGTTTAAGTTGAATATAACCCAACTTACCGTTTGGTATAACTATTAGTTATCCGATTTATATATACATTGATATAAATATACACCGAAATTAAATTTCGTTTATTTAAGACATTAGAAACAAATATTCCGAAATCAATATATTTTTTATTTTCAAAATGATCGCTTAATCATATCCCAGAGGGAAAAACAAAAACGGAACAACAATTTTATATATGAGAAAAAAAATTTCATGACTTTAGACATGATAAACTTGATATAAATTTCTTGCAATACGGACTACAAACAAAAGAAAACCTGCAAGGAAATGCATAACCTGATTGGCATGGAGCATTTCTTGTATTGTCCTTTGAAAATACTTTATAATTCGGCAAACATTTAAGTAAGGTAAAGGACGTATAGGCATAGGAAAATGCAAATATGGCAGCAATAAATCTTTTGTATAATGATATGCATTGAGGGTGAATCTGATCCTTACTGGGCGCTATTATTTATAAGACGAAAATGTAATCTAAAGAGAGTCTCAACTCCATCAGACAAATTTGACTTTGAATAGATTTGGTTATTCTTTCATGTCCCTTTTGATCATAAACTGTTCACTTGGCTCTCAGTGTTGTATGTATGAGTATTTATGATGAAGTTAACTTTTTTCTAAAAGACAAATGTGTCAAAAAGAGAGCTTGCATAGACTTGTGTCAAGCAAATGATTGCATCAGTACAACTTTTTTATGGTCGGGTTCGTGTTGTTTCTTCTTTATTTTCTATGTAGTGTTTTTTGTTTTTATCGTGTTATTGTTTTTTTGTTTTTTTTTGTAGTTTTTCATTGTCCCATTGGTCTCTTCTACTACTTGATCTGACCAAATAGTAATACAAATATGATATATTAACAACTTTATTTATGAAAATAATACAACAAAAAATATACATTTGTCTTCAAAACCCCAAAACATCTTACTAGCATATTTAACTAACTTCATATTAAAATTTTCATAAGGAATAAAATTGAGAATGGAAATGGGGAATGTGTCAAAGAGACAACAACCCGACCATAGAACAGACAACAGCAGAAGGTCACCAACAGGTCTTCAATGCAGCGAGAAAATCCCGCACCCGGAGGCGTCCTTCAGCTGGCCCCTAAACAAATATATATACTAGTTCAGTGATAATGAACGCCATACTAAACACCAAATTGTACACAAGAAACTAAAATTAAAAATAATACAAGACTGACAAAGGCTAGAGGCTCCTGACTTGGGACAGGCGCAAAAATGCGGCGGGGTTAAACAAGACAATAATATTGTACACATAATACCACATATAAATCGTTTTGGAAATCGAACTAAATAAAGTTTTTTGTAACACTATTACACAGATGATTAAGATAATGAAACAGCCTAATAGTAGTAGAATATGTATATATCTGAAAATATTAGTTTTTATCAAGTCATATAAATTTTAAAAGTGTAAACATAATGTCATCGTTACCAATCCATCAGAGCTATGAAAATGAAATCACAACATGAACATATAAAAAATTAAAATAATATATAAATACAGTCTTTATATGAAGAAAAGCTAATACTACTTAATAAACTTACAATTTTTACATTTAATTTTTTTTCTAGGATTTGTTTCCTTTTTTTTCTTCTATATTTTGAATAATAAAATATACATACAAACTGATAAAAAGAAATCAGATGAAAGAGAAAGACAAACTTCACGAATAAAACTTGGAATCTATGTACATGTAATTTAAAAAAGAAAAGAAATAGGAAAACATTTTAGCCACCGTTGTGTCTTGGTGGTCTTGCTGGAATACACATTTCTGTTTTCGTTGGCAAAGGACAGTAATTCTGTACAGCTGGCCTGGTCACCGTCAGAGTTGTACATCTTCCTGGAAGTGTAGAAGCTGTCATCATTTCAGTTTTACATAGCTGCATTTCCTTTGATGCGACAAAGTAGTCCGTTTCCTTGTTTATTCCTGCTACAGACTTACACTGGTGCAGTTTAAGTTGCCGGAGTCGGCGTCCTGGACGATGTATGTTATCCGTCATTTCATCCATATATCCCATTTTCTTGAAAAATGGTTTGATATCGTCAACTTGTTTTTGGACGAGTGTATTATGTTCATTTAGTAGCTTTTGGATCTGTTGAATTGGCAAATTAAAATCGCCTCCTATTAAGATCTCAACTCCAGAAATCCATCCTAGATATTGCGCCATGCATAAGTAACGGAAGGCAAACTTATACAGTTCATCTGATGTCGTTTGAGTAAGTTCCCAATGCCAACTAATACAATGGAAATGCTTGACGACGTGTTGAGTAGGTTTAGGAGACAGGATGTCGAATAAGGGATACATTAATTTGCCTTGTTGTATGCCAGGGACTACCATAGATGGTACCATATCGTACCAATCTGGTGTATTCAATTTCAATCTCTTAGTATCGTACAAAAGTACAGTCTCGTGGTTATGATGAACTTGTGTTTGACGATAATCACTTAGTACTGGGGACGACATATCAGGATCGTCTCCTGGCAAAAATAATAAATCGGGTTTATTGTCTCCGATTACATCCTTCAAATAAGACTTCCGATAGTTCTGATATTGCCGTCCTTTTCTTCCAGAAGCATTCATGCTAATGATTTTAAGTCTGTCTGTATCTCTTCCCATATTTAATTTTCTGTAAGTATAGTGTAAATACTATTTGAGTAACAACTCTGTGTGGTTCTGAATGCATAGACCGGTGAAAATCTAAACTGAGAAATGATCGTGTGCATTAACTCGTTCATAACTGGATTGAACAAATTTTTAGTAAATATACATTTATCTATATATAAATCCACGGATCGATTATATAACAATAAAACGAAATGAATGAATAGACGTTTTATGTAGTCTAAATGAAAGTATATGCAATACATAAGGTGAAATCACTTTGTTTTATTTATTACTAGACTTTTAGTTCATTTTTATATTCCTCGTTAAAATCAAGCTGTAATACAACAACAAAAAATCGTGCGTATCTATCAAATGTTATGTAATGCATTAAGATGGCTGCTAGAGTCAAAATGTTCTCAAAACATTATAAGAATATTTGAACAAATTATTTAAATATTTACTTTTCGCTTGTGTGAAATTGAAAACTTAAATTGTATGATTTGTTAGTTTCTTTTTAAATATAAGACAGTAAGACATTGATTTTGTAACATGAAAATAAGATTTAATGACTTACTGTTTGCTTCTCTCCTGTATGTACGTAATTCTTTTTCTTTCTCTTATTTGTAATTAAATCTTCGTTGTTTTAATAGGTTACGTTTAATCTGCCAAAATAAATCTGTATTTTAACAAAAGAAATACGGATTTATTAATATGTCACAAATGTTGCAAATTCATAGCTGTTGTGACTTTTATAGCGATTTTGAGTTATTATTTCTATTTTTATAATGTGACATGATTCGTTAACAGTTCTATAAATAGGTCATAGACAATGCGCAGTTCCACGAATCAATGTGCAAAGATTACGTAATTGTTTTATTAAATCATATTCTAAACATTCACGTTTTGTGGTTTTGAGAACAAGTCAAATGTCTAAAAATTACAAATATTCGTTAATTTTCCATCTTTTCGTCTATTGTTTTGTCAATTATTGTATTCACTAAAATGATAATTATTATTGATATTTCTAGAACTTATTTTTTCTTCTTCTTAGAAATCATGGAAATGTTTGTATAATTTACACATTTTACTGAAAAGTAAATCAGTCGGTAGTACATACTGAATTAGTATATGTTTACATTGAAATTATTCGATATCATACAAAAGCAAACAATAATTACCTTGCCTGAAAATGTGGTTTTTTTTTCTCTTTATATACTCGTACAAAGTACTTGTTTTCAAAATTGCTTGGAACATTAAAAAATACTAAGTCTATAAAACATTAGCTCAGACCGTAAAAAATATTAAAAATTTGGAACACTTACCTGTTGTTTGTTCTCTCACCGAATACACCGCTGCAATAAAGGATAATGTGCGCAGTGCTTTATTAAAAGCAAAACTCTGAAAACTTCCAGATGAATTCGATCATGAGCCTAAAATAGATTTTGGAGGCTCCTCATATACTAAAATAGCTTTCGAATTGATTAAACATGTCAAAGTCAAAACATCAAATACAAAATCATGTTTTATGCATTGATTATCAATAGATAAGTTGTATTATCTGTGATTTATAATGATATATGGGTAATGTTTATTTATGCAATAATGTTTACAACTGCAATATAAATTATGATTAGTGCAAAATCATCAAGATAAGACAATTCAATTGATACGAGAATAAAAAGATTATTTATCAAATGTTTTAAGCTCGTATAACTGTTTAGTATTGGGATCCACAAGAAATAAAAATTATGTTACTTCTTCTTCTTCAATTTATGAAATGTATTTATATTTTAAAATTGAATGCATACAATTTGTCCTTATTTGTGTTCATTCAATGTCAGTGTCCTGAATTATTTTAATCTATAACATAAAAATTATCCATACATTGTCAGTAGATACGGTCATCCTTCCCAAATAATTTGTACCATAATTTTATTTATCGTGTTTTTGCGTCGAAGTGACATTCTAAAATGTATCGCAAATCAGTTTTAATTATGCAATATCCAAGACATGAATTTCTACTAGTAAAGATCATCGTTAGAATCACATCTTAAACTGATATTGTACCCTTTGAAACAGTCAACTGCTGACATAATCCCGTCCTCGATTCCTCGTTTATGAAATCACTAATTATCGAATTTATTATTTGTTATTAGCATCACGACAGGTAGAACTGGAACTGCTTTCTCCTCCAAACCGATTAGTTTACACCTTGTTCTTAGTTGAGTTTGTTTTGCTTCTGTTTCCTGTATAGTATTTTGAGGGACTGTTGTTTTTCTTTATGTCATTTACTTTTGATTAATGTGTGGTCTGTCTTTTTTGCACCCCCCCCCCCCCTCCCGCCACAGCTTTTGGTATATTGTTACTTCTTTGCTACTAATTAATAATTTAATAGAAAATTTCATTCCATTTTTGAGAGTAATTAAATAAGAGAAGGGTACAGTCAAATTATTTTTAACATTCCAGCAAATTTTCATGGATCTGAAGCATTATGTGTGCGTCAAACATGTGTTCATATTATCTGTGTCAACTATTTTGGCACATATATCAAATGTGTGCATACCTGAGGGAATTTCTCAAAAACTCGTTTTGATAATGGTGAAAGTAAAAGTTAAATCATGAGTTTACAAACATGATATTGATAAAACATGGGCTACAAGAAGTGTATGTCAATAAATTTTGTTTAGTAGCAATGTTTCACTATACGATTTTCAAACAATTAAGCAACTATTCGTACGTTATTGAGAACGTAAAAATACATAAAATATATAATTGTAGTTATAACAGCTGAAGACCAATTTAATTTTGGATAGGGATAGCTATTATATGGTCTGTATTTGAAAAATCATCAGCAAAGTTCTTGTAATACTTAAGTATATAAAGATATTTCAAGATCGTTGTATGACTTCCACAATTGACACATGTAGCTAAAAGGATATTTCGATATAAAAATAAAACATCTAAGAGAAAAATGAAGACAATGACTCAAAGCCTCATTTGTTTGCATGGAATCTCCATTGTGTAAAAGGATATCAGCCGATAACAGTCCATTCTGTAAAATATTGGACAGGTCTGAGGCCGCAGGCCGAAGACCTGTTCAATATTTTACAGAATGGACTGTTAGAGGCTTATATCTTACTTACAACATTGTTTAACACGTCAAAAAGGTGAAAAAATGCAAGCAAATACAAACTTTTAGTAAGATTTATTTTAATCAAGTGTGAAAATTGTTTTGTGAATAAACTTTCTTTACATTAAAATTTATCCTACATGTTGGCCCCTTTAAACAGAAGCTTAACTTAAACAATAGACAAAAAGAAAGTACAGCTGAAGGTAAACAACATGTATTGCTACATGAAGATAAAGACACAGCGTATGCGTATCATGATTGTTGCGTGCGCAAGGACTACTCTAAATAATTTCTTTGAATACCTTTACATGCGTTTTGTGTTTCAAAATGGATAAACCCGACGAAAGAATATTCTTAATGCAAAAAACGAAGAAAGTGGTGTCGTTATCAGTGATTGTGTTGTTTCAAACTTTGGATGAAAATCAAATTTGTATTTAGATATATTCGATTTCAATGTGGATTACAAAGAGGATATAGTTTTAGCAGCTAATAATGGCAAGTTTAACATTTATTATATTTCAAATTGTTTTCTTATTGGGTGAATTAGCTGAAAAAAAGAAAAACATGTGAAGACAGGTTCACATTGAAGCATATAGAGTGCAACGCAGTCGATTTTATTTCAAATATATAATTGATATGAACAAATGAAGAAATAACAACGTGCAATCATTTCAAATTCTTTTGTTGTTCATCGGAATTTTCAAGAGACTGTTATTGTTTACAAAAACGGTACCAGCTGAATATCCCCCCTTTTTTCTACAAGGTCGTGTCGCTCTTTTTTCGTTTATTTGTGTATTGATGTCTCTTGTGTGTGTTTTTTTTTTAATGTTACCGAATCATAATTTTGTCACTCGATTTCTTTTTGCAAAAAAAACTCTCTTATTTTCTTTTATAACATAAAACACTACGAACATAGTGCAAATCGGACGCACGATTGATTTGTTTAACAGATAACCTGCGGTAGCGTCTTCCTTTATTCTGCTTCCCATATTCATTGTCGTTCATAAGTGAACTGTTGCATTATATTCATATTCAAGCAATGATATCAGACTTAAAAAACAACAACTTGTAAATCAACGCCGAATTGAAAATTATAAAAACTATTGAAGTCCCCTAGTTCATGAAGCAAGTTCTAGATTTCCACTTTGTACACAGGGAGAGGTTTAGGTTGTTTATGGTCCTTGGTCGTGTTTTTTTTTTTTTTGTTCTTCGGTAGTGAGCCAGAAGAGGTCCATTTCTGTTTTTTTTTTTTTTTTTGCATTGGGAAGATCTTCTGGCTCTCTTCTATCTCTTTCTTTTAAATAGGTAGTTTAGACGGCATGGGCACATAACAAACATGGCTTTGCTAATTCTAAATAGCATTAATAAATTTATGAATGCAGATTTAATCGAATGTGAGCTGTGTGATCAACGGTTTTATGGTATGGCAGCCTTATTAGGAAATCCCAGTAGGGACGACAAGCTGAGTTAATATAAGAACTACACGGACAGTTACAGTAGGGGGACGATTTTTTTATATTCTTGGGAGGGGGAGGGGCAGGAGGATGTTTTGCGGATTTATTATTCATTTTAACCTGGCGATAATCATACCCTTAAGCTCTTATGAGGCCACCATATTCATATTTAAAATCCTCCTGTCCCCTAAGACATCATAAAAATAAAAATAAATATCAAATGGTTTTCCCGTTATTTAACACAAGTTTAAATTGATTGATTGTTGGTTACTTATTTTTAACTTCCAGTGACAAATATTTCATGCATGTTCAAGAAAACACAAGTTTAAGGTCAGTTATGTAATATGAAAATAAAGAGATGTGGTATGATTGTCAATGAGGCAACTATCCACCAGAGTTCAAATGAAGGAGGCGACCGTACGGCCTTCAACAATGACAAAACCTATACCGTATAGCCCGCTATAAAAGACAGGTACCCGACATGAAAAATGTGAAACAAACGAAAAAAAGCTAACGGCTTAATTATATATTACAAAATAATTTACAAACAATAATGTGTCCAGAGTACACGGATACCCCACTCGCACTATCATTTGCTATGCTCAGTGGACCGTGCAATTTGGGGTCAAAACTCTAGTTTGGCATTAAAATTAGAAAGATCATATCATAGGGAATATGTGTACTAAGTTTCAAATTGATTGGACTTCAACTTCATCAAACACTACATTAACCAAAAACTTTAACCTGAAGCGGAACAGACGGACGAACGGACGGAAGGACGGACGAACGAACGAACGCACAGACCGAAAAACATAACGCCCCTAGGTGGGGCATAAAAATCAAATATGAGTCGACAGTCATGAACCAACGACAACTACTATACTTCAGGCTCTTGCCTTGAGACAGGCACTTAAGGAATACGGCAGGGCTAAACATGTTTGTGAGCACTCAACCGTCCCTAAACGTGTGGTGTAACCGTATAACATAAGAACAAACTGTAAAATGAAGTTGCAATTAGATTAACTCAAAAGATCGGTTCGAGACACACACACAAAAAAATACCATTAAGACAATAGACACAAAGCACAGAAATAAGAGTAGTTGCAGTTACTGAAAGTTAGTTCAATACTATCACTGAAATAAATCTTGTTCTTTCAGACTAAAGTATCAATTAGTACACAACCAACGGATTTAGTCATAAACAGTCTGAGAAACGCAATGACCTTGTATACCTTGTACACATGCATATACAATTAAGGTTTTCGAAAAGTGGTGGTCCGAAAGTATTGAACATCAAAATTTTGCAATTTAAATAATAGTTAGGACCAGTAGATTTTCTTCAAGGACCACCAGGGGAAAAAGATTTTGAGAACTCTGTTATTTTCTTATAAACAGAATATCTTCAGAAGAGGTCCATATTCATTTTTTGGGACTTTTCACCAGAAGACATTCTGGAGATGTACAGAAGAGACCAATAAAACACGCCCCTTGTATTGCCGCATGATCTATCAAACGTTAGATGCATTACTTTATTTGTTTTTCATTTTAAGTTTAGCTGAAAATGATGTTAGGAAAAATAAGAGCAACACCAGAGGTCAATTTTGAAACCAAAGACGGACGAGGATAAATCTTTAGAAAAAAGAAAAACATAAAAGCAACAAAAATTCGACTTATAACGAGCTTTATCAACCAATTGAATTAGTGCTAAAGGAGACAACCCAAAACATGAGAAAAAGGGCTGTGATATAAGTATTGGTAGTGTTGAAATCAATTTGAAAGGGTTTTTTTTTTCTCAAGAAACCGTTTTCATGAGTGACAAAATTATTGTATTGGTAGGTGACTTTAATGAAATTTTTTTTTTTTGTAATTGTCATTTGTTCTTTGGTTGTATTTTTTTTTTTTTTCACATGAAAAAAATTGGCGGAATTGATAGGTTTTTTTTTTCTTCTGTGTTTGGACTATCATTTACCCGTAAAAAACATTTAAGTACCTTCAGCTGTCCAATATTTTTAAGAAAAAGGAGGGCAATTCTTAAAAATATTGGACAGTTAAAGGTAACATCATGGTTTCTTATAGGTAAATGATAGTCCAATCACTGAAATAAAGAACGGGTACAACAATAGAATGACGTCACAACAATGTTTTAAGGGGAAAATGAGAGAGATCCGTTTGCGCCAAAAAATGCGTCCTTTTGCGCCACAACTTTTTTTTATCAAATGCTACGTTTGCGCCACCTGTTTTAAAATTACATAGTTTCATTTGCGCCAAAAATAAAATATACGATTGCGCCAATTAACAGAAAAATGACTTCACTCCTCCTTTATCCAGGCTTGGGACCGGCAGTTTTAACTGGCGGAGTTAAAGTCATTTTAAGTCATTTAATGGAATACTTTAAAACATAAAACTATGTACAGTCGGACATCATATATATTTGATTAAGAAGTTAAAGGCTGGAATTTGTAACTCATTACACATACAAAGTCTCTGCGGCAGAGTTCACATTCTGCATATTTCATGTACTTTTGAACGGCAAAAGTTTCTTTTCTGATACATGTCTAGTTCTAACTGCTGGTGCATGCGTACTTCGCAATTTAATGTATGTTGTAGCTTGACACTTTACTATATTGTCCAAAAACACAAAAGTGGAAGGATGGGATGAATAAAAGAGTTCGTTATAATTCTTGTGGAATGCCTTTGCTCCATTATTAGTACGTCTTGCGATAGATGGGGTTTCGGCCCATATGGATGGTGGGAACAAAGCACTGTCATCAACATATGTGGCGAAAACATAATCAGCAAACGCTTCTATTTTCTTGTCTTTTGGCATATCTTGTATCAAATCTTCAGCAAAGCAATCACCTACTTCATCTGGGTTCAGAAAGGCTAATCCAAATAAATGGTGTAATCACTTGCTACTATCACAGCCAACCTTTTTATACTCTTTTGCTAGTCCAAGATTTTGTATTTTACGACACCATGCTTGGCCAAGATGAAAACGACATGCCTTGATGATAAACTCTTTAACGACAACGTGCATTTTCTCCTCAAAATCTACATGCATAGATGCAAAATTCATTTGAAGATAAAACCTCTCACAACATTCCTTAGGCAAAGACAACATTTTTCTATAACAGTCTCCTGATTTGGAAGGCAAAAGGCAATATAGAAGTGGAATATAATGTCCACTCCTGAATCCATGTATTGTATACAATTGCTGGAAATACTTCAGACAACACTTAAATGTTCCATCAGCAAAAACATCTTCTGCCTGCATACAGAGAAATTTCAAGTTAGCTTTACAACCGAGAATAACAATGCCACTTCCAATATCATTTACTAAAACAAACTCTTCTTCCTTATTTGTGATTACTCCTATTTCACTTAAAATTTCTTGAAATTCTACTAAACTTTTTGGTTGGGCAGGGTACAGTTTTCTTCTATCTCTGTACATGGACTGTCTAATGCACTTTAAGTCATTTTTCTGCAGATGTTCCTCTTCATGATGAAATCGCTCCGAACATATGATCTTTGCTGGTCTTTCGGATATATTTTCTGTAGCTTTTCTTTTGCATGCCGTGCGTAGTATTTGACGCTCTAACTTTTGTGGGTCTGTCTCATGTATATGTGCAAGATATCCACTCAAAACAGCTATACATTACTCATCGGTATAAGCTGTAGCACTGCAGTTTATGGTAGAACATCGCCATTTTATTTCTTTACTTTTTTTAATAAAAGCCTGACGAAATTTATGGCCATCTAAAACAACAACTGTTTTCCCTCGATTCGATTCTAATTTCTTTATAGTAATATCCATGTTGTCCAAGCAAAAAATTCTCTTAAACTGATTTTTTTTATATTCGTCACTGAACACTTTTTATAATTAGTGTTCACCTGTTGGTTTATATACATACCTTTAGTATAATGTTAATCCTATTATTTATACTCACCTTTCACCAACAAGAGTAACAATTATTTCACGAATACAAATTTATAAGACAAAAATAAGAATGAATATATATTAATCTTTCATATGTACGATCAATATGTGTTCAGGTAAATTGGCGCAAATGAGTTCCAAATATTGGCGCAATTGATACATTTGAAGAAAAAAAAGCCGCAAATGATACCCCTGAAACACAGTAATTAGCGCTAAAGGACTGCTGCCGTTTAGAGGATTCTTAAACAAAATATCACATCAAATAAAATGTAAAAATACGAGAGAAATATTTCACACTTCAACCTTATCAATAAGGATCTTGTATGTATGTATATATACAAGGGGAAAAACACAAACAGCACGAGTATAAACTGTAATAGGATGGAAATAACGTACCATAAGTCGGGATTAACAAATACCCTGCTACTTGAGGATAATACTCAAAATAATTTAGATAATTAATAGTCCCCTCGTATACTCGAAACATTTATTAATTTCTTTTCCACTTGCATCTATTAAATATCATCGAAATGTCTGCACTCCCACGCACTCGATGAAAATTAACCATTTATTCACAAAAATCGCACGTACTGCTAACATGTAAACAAAGAATGAAAAATTTAATAAAGATATTAATTGCTAATTTAATTCGAAACGTTAATGTGTTTTTATATTGTTTTACAATCAGTAAATCATAAAGTGCTGTTATTGAAATAGACAAAACTAACATTAAAAGTGCTGATGTATTTTTCTAAAATAGAATCACGAAAAATTACCTATTTTCCATTTTACTGAGTAGATCTCTAATAACATATACAGGTTTATTTAGCCTAGCAACAATTCTCTCTGCTTATTTTTTTAAATTGTGCGAATTTGTCTTTAGTTTTTCTTCCACCACGATAAGACTTTATATATACGATTTGTGTGCGTTTCGGTTAACCTTTTTTATATTTCCTTATACAAATCTGTATGGTTAGATTCTGTCTTTCTTTTTAACACAGAAAAGATACGAAAGAAGGGATAGATTTTGCGAACAATATCAAAATCAATTTAACCACCATTATATATGGGTTGACTTTGGGGAATACACATTACTGTCTACGTTGGAAAATGACAGTTACTTTCTAGCTGAGTTGGTCACTACAAGTGTTGTACATCTTCACCGTCAGTATAAATATTAGATCCATCTTGTTACTACCTGCTTTCGACTTACACTTTGCAGCTAAAGTCCTGAGATAGATGGATATTAACCGTCATTTCATCAATATAGCTCATTTCCTTTAAAACTGGTCTAATAATTTCTATTAACTTTCAGACAAGTTGCTTATGTTCATCGAGTAGCTATGGTATATGTTGCAGAGGAAAAATAAATGGCTAGATGTATAGGGGAAGTTTAGATCTCACAAAACATGTTTAGCCCCGCCGCATTTTTGTTCCTGTCCCAAGTCAGAATTCTCTATAAAAATAAGGAGATGAGGTATGATTGTCAATGAGACAACTATCCACCAAAGTTCAATAAAGTGGATGTAAGTAATTATAGGCAATCGTACGGCCTTCGACAATAAGAAAAAACCCATACCGTAAAGTCTGGCCTTTGTTAGTCTTGTATGTGTTTTTTTTAATTTTTGTTCGTTTATAAGTTTCGGAGTTAAGTGTTACGTCCATTTTCGCATAACTAGTATACATTATTGTTTAGGGAGCAGTTGAAGCCCGCCTCCTGGAGCGGGATTTTCTCGCTGTGTTGAAGATCCATTGGTGGCCTTGGACTGTTTTCTGCTCTTTGGTCGGGTTGTTGTCTCTTTGACACATTCCTCGTTTCCATTCAAAAAATTATTTTTACAATACACCATTACACCATTTCCAATACACCTATACACCATACACCTATCCCTTTCGCACTTGAATAAAATACCATTCGCACCATTCAAAATGTGACATGTCTAAAGCAAACCAAAGTTAAAACCATACAACGGGTCTCATATGCCATATACTATTCCCAATAGCATAATACACCGAACACCATGCATCGTACAACATTACACCATACACATTTGATAAGAAAGTGTCCACCATTCGAGGGCAAAATTATATATCGAGTTCATACTGTCCGATAAAAACGTTAAGGGAAGACTTCTTATCGTTCTGGTACTGCTTTCCTACCAGAGGCGATCATTATTGTTATCATTAGCCTGTTTCTAGTTTTCTTCTTTTATCTGCAAAATTATTTGATTCAGTTTATAATTCTATTACTGTTTCAATATATTCACTGCCGATTAGAAAATCTGTGCAGAACTGCATCATCTATAAATTATTTCATAGGTTTCTGAAATTTAGAAAAATATGTTATATATATTTGATCTTTATATAAATGGCATAAAAGAACAAAAAAACTTGTGTTGTTTCGTTTATAGTATTGTTTTCATTAATAATTCATGTTATGTAATTTTCACAGTTTTCTAATAATGCATTTTGAAATATAAAACATAAGACGAGACAATTGGCATAAATGACGGACGATTCCAATTTAAGGTTTTCTGAGTTTATTGTAGGTAAATCCAGAAAAGCTCGAATTTTATAAAGTGTTATTTTCATTTATTGACATTTATATTGTCTTGTTAGTCTAGTATTTTTTAAGACTTCTGCTGTATTAAAAAGTAAGGTTTTATCATAGACATGTATATCCTTTATATATTGAATAAGAAAAACATATATTTGATTCAGGAATCTGCATTTGTAAATATTCTTGTTATCAACATAAAATGTATTCTCGAAGTCGTAATAAATAAAAGCTCCTTATCTTAAAAAATTGCAAGAAAGAATGCATGAATAATTTGGTCATGTGTACAAAATATATGCTTTATTACTGCTACAGCGGTATATAGGAAGACACTAGACGTCATATAATGTCATGCATGTGACATTTGTTTTTAAAAAAGCTCTTTAAAAGTATGCAAATGGTCTTTGTAATAGATATTTTCTTATATTTTTATTTCTTTTTATTTTACTCATTCTGTTCAGAAAAAGGTGTTGGGAGAAGTCACGTGTGGTAAAAAGATATATTTCAACGTGCGAAAATAAAAATAAATTTCATTTTGGTGCAATTTGATGAGAACTTTTTATATAATCATAGGAATATAAGATCCATTGATCATTATGTTGCCAAATCCATGGCTGAATATGTTTCGCATCGCAAATAATTTGGCACTTATTTAAGAGTATTGCAATACATTAGTGATAAACATTAGCCTTAAATAATTAGACAGTTGCAGCGAAGTTTCTTCGGTCGTAAAATATTGAAATAAGCAACAAGAGTCAAAATATAGGTATAACTTGAAATATTAAAACATTTTAATTTCGATTTTTTTGTTAGCACGGTATGTGTTTCTAGAAAACTCTTCATCAGGTTAACTTCAGACTAAACTGATTTGAAAACTAAGTTAACTATATAAAAACAAATTTTATTATTCATATAACCTTCAAGCTGTTCTAAATAGTTTAAGTAGACTTATTAGGTCTTTCCACTTTTCGATGGAAAGACCTATTGTATTTGTTCTGATTATTATTTAGGTCTTTCCACTTTTCGGTAAAAAGACCTATTGTATTTGTTCTGATTATTATTATTTTTTTCTTCTTCCGCCACTTTTATTTCTTGCGTATAAATTTTGTTACGCAAGATGTCGCTTAGATGTTTGATATATGATATCGAACAGTTTATGCGCCTTTGTAATTCACCCTGCGTAACCGAATACTTTTCTTTGTAGGAGTTATCTCCCCGAAAACTGTTTTCCTTGTGACTGCATCTCCTCCGTAACCGTATAAGAAAGCGACAAATTTATTTTATAAAATTGCTCGTTATATCCTTCGCATGATTTGTTCAATTTTGACCGAAGCCATACGAACACTCCATATGTGAGTTATTTCCCCTTATGCATTTGATATAAGTGATATGCATTTCTATCTTGTAAAACATAAGTGATAGAGACCTAGGATCTTTTTATTTGAGGTCCTTGGTCCAAAAAAAAGAAAATAAAGTCAAGGTCAGAGGTCAAGGTCATATTTTAAATTTTGATTTTGGCTTATTTTTAATTCTTTTCAAAAACCGTATAAGATATTGACCAGATATTTTTGCTAAATTGTAAAAGAGGGACGAAAGATACCAGAGGGACAGTCAAACTCATAGATCGAAAACAAACTGACAACGCCATGGCCAAAAATAAAAAGACAAACAGACAAATAATAGTACAGATGACACAACATAGAAAACCAAAGACTAAGCAACACGAACCCCACCAAAAACTGGGGGTGATCTCAGGTGCTCCGGAAGGTTATGAAATCCTGCTCCACACGTGGCACCCGTCGTGTTGCTTATGTTATTAAATAGTCTAATTGGGTAAGTCACATTCGTGAAAAGGGAGGGTATTGTAGTTACGACATAAGGAACATATCCGATATCATCTGTGGAACGTTTATTCCATAACGGTCATCCAACTCGTGATGGCGTCCGTAAAATTTACGAAGGGATGACTTCAACTTCACTATTTGGAACTCTTGGTTTAATAGCTTCCTTGTGAGCAGCAATCCTCTATCAAGGAAATCATGATAGGAAAGACAAGCCCTGGAATGTCGTATCAATTGGAAGATATATATACTCCGTATGCAGGCGCTGCTTGAATGTTGCTACATAGAAATGGAAAGTTCACAATTGGGAAGCTGAAATCATCTCTTTTGTCGAAAAGTTTTGTTTTCAACCGACCCTCATTGTCAATTTCTAGATGTAAGTCAAGATATGAGGCAGACTTAATTGTATCTGTTGTATCCTTTATCTCTAGTTCGATGGGATAGATTTGTTCAACATAGTCACCAAATTTTGTATTATTTAGTGAGAGAACATAATCTATATAGCGGAACGTAGAGTTAAAGGATATTGCTAACTTCTTATCTTTCTTCCTATGAAGTTCCTGTATGAAGTCAGCCTCGTAAAAATAAAGAAACAAGACGACAAGAAGAGGGGCACAATTGGTTCCCATTGGAATTCCGACAGTCTGTTGAAAAACACGTCCTCCAAACGTAACAAATATGTTGTCAATCAAGAAATCAAGCATCTTGATAATGTCAGTTTCAGAGAATTTTTTGTTTGAATCAGAGTGATTCTTTACAAAGTAGGATTTATCCCTCCCCAAGACAAGATACTTGTATCTACGTTCGCCATTCTTTTTAATGAAACAAAGTAATACCAACTCTTTCAATTTGTCTTTTAGTTTGGAACGGGGAATACTTGTGTAAAGTGTAGAAAAGTCAAATGTTTTAATACTATTGCAAGATGAGAGAGTCTTAGATTGTATGTACTCTAATTAGTTATCAAAAGTACCAGGCTTATAATATAATACGCCAGACGCGCGTTTCGTCTACATAAGACTCATCAGTGACGCTCAGTTCAAAATAGTTATAAAGCCAAAGAAGTACAAAGTTGAAGAGCATTGAGGACCATTAAAAGATCTTTGGAATTTTTTAGTATCCACATCTGATTCACGCCACCTCTAGAATAGGCAGTTTCACAATAACTTTGGAGCCCGGCTTTGATTGCTGATAAAATAGATATTAATAATTTAGAAAGAGGTTTCGTGGAGCACTTGGAAGACCCAGCAATATACCGTTGTTTGTAAGGACACTTATGTAGTTTAGGTATCCAATACAGTGATGGAAGATCCAGTTCTTCATCTTTGGTTGCGACATGTCGTAACACATACATTTTGGTTGAAAGGGTGCACTAACATTAAATTGGAGTTTTCTCCCCTCTTATATTAAAAATTAGGCATATAGTGATATACCTCATTAACCATGTATAATTAAGACCTATGGTCTTTGATTTGAAGCCCTTGGTTTATGACCTTGAAATTGAGCTCAAGGTTATTGGTAAATTTGACGTTCTAGATATTGACCTTTGCTTTTACCTCATATGTATACATGATAAAACCGTGGGACATTTTGCATTACGTTGCAAGCCACTTGACCATGGAAAAGCCAACCGGAAGTGACCATGTGTAAACCGGAAGTAGCTATTTTTGTACTTATTAAATGTAAATGTATATTAAACCATATAATTTTGGAATCAGTATGAAGAAAACTATAAAAAAAAACGGAAGTGACATTTTTCAAACCGGAAGTAACATTGTATCTCCCTTATTAAAACAAAATGTATAGAAACCATATATTTTTGGAATCAGTGTACAATAAGCTATCATTTGACGCTGGATATAGTATTTTAATAGTTCTATATCAAAATTGATCTTTATGGGTTGAAAGACCTTCAATTGTTCTCTGAACAATTGGTTTTTAATTATTGTAATATTTGTGATAAATAAAAGTTGTGAGAGAAAGGAATGTTATAAAATCATGCGTGATGTAACTCTATTATTCAAAAACCTCATATAAAAATAAAAATGTGGTATAATAGCCATTGAGACATAAATCTACAAGAAACAAGAATGGCGTAGATATAAGCAGCTATAAAACCAGTTGTTGGCATGACAACGGTTATGTTCTTCTCAAATATTTTATGACGGTATAATACTAAACCCCTAACAGGAGGGATTGTGCCTGATGTTCATATGATGAAGACATAATCTTTCAATCAGTTTAATTGAGGTCTGGAGCTGGCATTTCAGTAACTGCTAGTATTCTGTTGTTATTTATGTATTATTGTCATTTCGTTTATTTTCTTTTGCTTCCTTTTCTGACATCGGACTCGGACTTCTCTTAAACTGAGTTTTACTGTGCGTACTGTTGTACGTTTGTTTTTTTCTACATTGGCTAGAGGTATAGGGGGAGGGTTGAGATCTCAAAAAACATGTTTAACCCCGCTGCATTTTTGCGCCTGTCCCAAGTCAGGAGCCTCTGGCCTCTGTTAGTCTTGTATCATTTCTAATTTTAGTTTCTTGTGTATAATTTGGAGTTTAGAATGACGTCCATTATTACTGAACTAATATACATATTTGTTTAGGGGCCAGCTGAAGGACGCCTCCGGGTGCGGGAGTTTCTCGCTGCATTGAAGTCCCATTGGTGGTCTTCGGCTGTTGTCTGCTCTATGGTCGGGTTGTTGTCTCTTTGACACATTCCCCATTTCCATTCTCAATTTTATAGGTGACCGTAGAGCCTTAAACAATGAGCAAAGCCCATACCAGATATATGTAGCAAGCTCATGTTAACTTTGAAAATAATACATGCCAAAACCAATTCTAATTACAAACCAACAACTATGACAGCAACAACAGATTGATTGATTTGTTTTTGGTTGCTCAACTTACATTTGCAAATATTTCATGCATGTTCAGAACGAGTACAAATTAACAATAAATACAATAGGTACGTCCTATAATAGAGGCCGGAATGAAGGTCGGGGCATTTTGACTGCCACTGGCAAATGAGGGTAAATTGGACAGGGACTAGAAATTTTGCCTAGCAACAGGCCACCTACGGACCCCTCATAGAGTTGTTGCAAGGGTTCTCGATGTGCAGAGAGCGTGGCACTCTCTACTTGAGGCATCTAGTTTAACATCCATATTCTGACCGGATGTGGCTGCGTACTTGTACATCCCGCACAGCCAAACGAACGTCCAACTATGGCAAATGTTTTACTGTCGGTCGGATGAAGACCAGTAGTGACCATATTTTTATTCCACAGTCAACCTTGGGTTAAAGCGACAACAGACGTCTTCATGTTAAAACTATATTACGTGTGTCGCTAGGGTCAGCATATCTTGTAATACATTCGCCTTCCACGCGTCTGGCAAAATGACGTCAATTTGTAAACCACACAAGGTTGACTTGAAGACAGAAATATGATAACTTTGGTCTTCATCCGTCCGGCAGTAAAACCCTTGTCAAAATACGACGTCCGTTTATCCGATGCCTCGTGTAGAAATTTAAAGAGAGTGCAACGTTCTCAACGCCCTTGCAGCAACTCTTAGAGGGGTCCACAAGTGGACTGTTGCAAGGCAAAGTGTCTGTCCCTATCCAATATATCCTCATTTTTTCAGTAGCAGTCGGAATTTTCATGACCTTTAACGCGGATGACCTCTATTAAAGAACTGACTAATTGTATTCATTGTTACTACTAATTCGTCTTAAACATGCATGAAATAAATGCCCTTAGCAACCACGTGCACCAATCAAAAATCAATCAATCAACTTGTCAATGTCACAATCAACATTTTGACTAAACCTATGATAGGTCGGGTAGACAATGGTATTAATGTTGAATTTATGATATAATTTGGGACTTCAGAAGAAGCTAGACAACAAAAATTTTAATATATATGTAAAAAAACATAAAAGGGCGTCTGTAAATTGTGACTAGATATTTTATGGCACTGGTTGTGTTTCCTTTAGATGAAAGCACATTATCGTTCACTCAAGTTTGTTTGGTACGCTAAAGTAGCTGTTTTGATCAACTTTTGCTTGACTAGAATACTATTTTTGAATTATAAGTTCAGACTATAAGACATCATTACTACAATCTTGTAACTGCAAACTTGCATGACAAGTGGAGAGTGCATTTTATTTTAAAAAATGCCAACATGAAAACGTGATGTATGGCAACTGAAATACGTAAATTCATAATTTGGGCCGGTCGGTTAATTAATTACCCATCAAGTTGAATGGAAAAAATGAAAACTAAAATTATCATATTTGCCAAAGGTTTTAGTTTAAAGGCGCTCATTGATATAAGGGTGTAGAAAAAAAGAATCTCATGTGTACCCGATACCCTTGTCTGGTTAATTTTCTAAATATCTTAAGATGACCAAGTTGTATTAGATGTAAGTTCTAATCGAATGAGAAAAGCCACCAATGTATTTGAAACAAAAATTCAAGGATTTATTCATTTTTAAGTGTTATTGTTTTAAAACTGTTATAGTCTTATTGTGAATTCAAATGAATAGATTTTTATTGATTTTAATTATTACGTTTTCTTGAAAATGGATTTACTTCAATGAATGGCAAACAAGCCTTACAACAACTGTGGGAAAGACTTTTATCTGTAGTTCCCTTTAACACAATTGTGTCGACGAATATTTAAGAATAGTGGCTGTTTCTTATCTTTAATAAAACATTAGAAAGTGTATGCTACACGTGTTGGATATAAATTCCAATTGTGTTTACCATTCAAACCATTTCTAACAAAACATTCAAATTCATAATGTTTATTTGTTTATTTCTAAATTACTCAACAACATATGTAGATCATAATGCTGTAGGTATCATAATCGGATTATGTTTTACTTTAAAATTTCATAACGCCATAAGTCTCATCTTAATTCGATTCTCGATATCTTTGCATGCACACATTTATATAAACATGCTATATTATGTGACCTATAAAGGCAACAGTAGTATACAGGTGTTCAAATGTCACAAATCGATTGAGAGGAAACAAATCCGGGTTACAAACTAAAACCGAGGGAAACACATCAACTATAATTGCAAACAATCACGTTACGTGGTTTTTTGTGGATAGCTGTCTCATTGGTAACCATAACATATCTCCTAATTATATATCATAGAGGGAAATGTAGCCGTCAAAAATATCTTTAATATATAAATATTTTCTATTCACATAAATAAAGGCAACAGTAGTATACCGCTGTTCGTAATTCATAAATCGATTGAGAAAAAAACAAATCCGGGTTACAAACTAAAACTGAGGGAAACACATCAAATATAAGAGGAGAACTACGACACAACAGAAACACAACATTAAAATGTAACACACACAGAAACGAACTATAATATACAATGTAACAGTGGCCACATACTTGGAAAGGTTGAGTATTCAAATCCACCAAGTTTATGAACTGTATGAAAGCTAAACAGAAACATTTGCATAATTCATGCAGTACAAAATGTTTAAAAAATATCAAAAATTTTACCATTAACCTCGAAGACCGGAGTTAATTAAACAATGCTCCTCTTCTTGCCGACTTGTTCTTTAATTCATATGAGGCTGACTTTATACAGGGTCTTCTTCAAAGTAATGAAAATAATCTAGCATTGTCCTTTAACGTCACATGCCGCTATATAGATGATGTCCTCTCACTAAATAGTTCAAAATTTGGTGATTAAGTTGAACGCATCTATCTCATCGAACTTGAAGTAAAGGATACAACATATACAAGTAAGTCTGCTTCATATCTTGACTTACATCTCGAAATGGACAATACACCTTATCGCTATTTAGTCCAATCCGGAAAAAAACAGTCATTTAGACAACTTCCTGTTTGGGTCAACAGGCAGCAAACAAAGGTCATCAGTAACGAGCTGAGGGAGGGAAAAATTTAAAAAGCGATCAATAGGAAACTTTGATAGATTATGATCCACTTTTTCTAAACTCAAATTATAGTCGAAAAAATACTTTGTTTGAAGTATTTACGATGTTTTAAACAGGTCTCATTAAAAAGTATCATGCATGGTGCATTGTTTAAACAGGGTCCCAGATAGCTTCAACTGGATGAAAAAGTTGTGTAATTTTAGAACTTATCCGGAATGGAATAAATAGCGATTAGGTGTATGAGGTCGGTTGAGAAAAAAAACTTAACGACAAAAAAGATTATTTCAACTTCCCAATTGTGAACTTTAAAATTCTATGTAGCAACAATCCAGCAGCGCCTGCATATGGAGTATTTATGGAGTATATACCTCTAATCTAATTAGACATATCACCAGGTGTGTACTCATATGAGCAATGTGACGGGTGCCACATATGGCGCAGGATCTGCTTACCCGTCCGCAAGCACATGAGATCACCCCCAGTCTTTGGTGGGGTTCTTATTGCTCAGTCTTTAGTTTTCTATGTTGTGTTTTGTGTATTGTTGTTTGTCTTTTAGTCGATTTTCGTTCTTTGCCATGCATTATCAGTTTGTTTTAGATTCATGAGTTTGAATATTATTTTGGTATCTTTCGCCTCTGTTTTACTGAATGTCTTAAAAACTATTATTGATAGAGTTGACATACAATCGGGTTGATTATTGTTGATTGCATCAAGGGGAGCAACAAGACAGTAAAAGATATGATTGTATCTTATCAAAATACTTGGTGGGAGTTTAAAATTCACATTTCAGTGCCAAGAGTGGTGACTTCTTTTCCAAGACATTTGGATACAAATAATTACTCTAACATTTATGAAGAATAACGATAACAGAAAACAATGGAATATGTTTTATTTACAATTGAAGATGGTCCAAATAGAATAGTTACTATATTGCTACACATATATCTAAAGTATTTGGTTTTAAAATTTTGTCGTTTGGCTTCAAATGAAATGTATAACAAAGATAAATTAAGCCACTTATATTTCACAAAATGATTTAAATGCTTCAAAACATTCAAAAGCTTTGACTGTCTTGTCATACATTCAACCAATACACCAAAGCTTTTTTTCACTACAGCATGTTCTATGAACTATTGTTATGTGTTGCCATAAGTGTGAAGGTGTAAAAAAATAAAAATACACTGCGATCATCTCTTACTTATTTGACAATCAAATTTATCTTTCAGAGAATAGAAGGCAAGAATCATAGTTTTTAACAATTAATAGTAAATGCAGTTGACTTCATTTAGTAGTAAATAAAAATAGTAGATATATTTTCCAAAGTATCTCAACTTCGAAAATTCTTTTCATCCACAAAATGACACTTGTCATCAATATTTACATTTTAGATCAATTTCTAACCTTTGGTTATGAAATTTCTTTCAGGAGATCAAGGATTCATATTATTATCTATATTAATATAACTTTAAACAGGAAGCAAATATCAAACGTTACCTTTGAACTTATTTATTGATTTTGTATTTGTATTTGTATTTTTCATTTTTTCTTATTTTTATTTCATACACTTATAATTGCATCAATTTATATCAACTTATAATAGGATATTGAAAAGGACCCGGAATTTGATTTCAAAACTTGAGTAATACCATGATGCTGACATAAATGTGATGTAATATGAAAAGGATTTAAATAAATCGATGTAAATAGCAGTGAATCATAACCATGATACAAATTTTTCCTGTCTGGCGCTTATACTATTGTTTGTGTCTTCTTTTTGGTAAAATACTCAGTGAATTGTATCCTTTGAGAATTTGGGGATTGCTAACTTGTACTTAAATAACCATATGTCGATAAAACGTTTTAAACAAATATTGTATATGTATCAACAAATTATTTATGCACACTAATGGTAATTCAGTTTCTATCGTTTTCTGAAAATAAGAAAAGTATGTTAAATACATGTTGAACTTAATATAAATTAATGGCATTAAATGACAAACTTCTGAAATTAATGGAATAAATGACAAATTTTATAATAATGACCTCTGATATATGCAATAAGACAGGGCAGTTGACACAGGTCAGTTGTCATGCAGGACAAGACACATTCCAAATAAAATGCAGTTAGAGTTGATTTACATTAATTTGCCGTATGTTTATTTATTTAGTAGTTTTATTGGAAATTCCGTTTTATTAGAAAGTAAGGTTTTATAATGTTTATCCTTTGTATATCAAATACGAAAATCATATGTTTTATTCAGTTTTAAATTTCTAACTATTAGCATATATCTGGCACAAAATAATCATGGCTTTGCGTAATTTTAATATAATATAAGAAATATAAGATTCAAAATATATGTTTTTTGGAAATATCTTACTCAATAAGTGTCGCGTCCAAATACAAATCTTGCAGTGCTTATGCGGAAAAAGTAGTCAATGTTGACGACATAGTTCACGACCCGAAGGGGGGCACTATGTCTAAAACTAAGGCTACTAATTCTCTTTGCTATTTCTGTATTAACTTTTATCTGGTATGGAATCAAATTTAAAAAAAAAAACGTTTTAAGATATCTACTTCATTGAAAACTGTTTCAGGAGACTTAATGTTGAAGCATTTGTGCTTTTAATAAACAAAAATTTTAAACAAGATTAAATTGGTCATACATTATTTTTGAACAAAGGAAAATATGGCATATGTGTTACCTGCGGTTAGATAATAACAAATAGGATAAAGTTTGAACACTTACCTTTACTATGTATGATCCTCAAATGGTGAACTGAATTTGCGCAATAATCTGCACAATGACTTGTTTTTAATCAGACTTCAGGAAACTTTCAGCTATATAAATAGATTTCATCATTAAGCCTTCAAATAGAGGTCGGATTTACCTGGATCGTAAAATAGCGTTATATGGAATAAATTAAAGTCAATGAAAATAATAGACATATGTTTTTACCATATATAGCTTCTAGCCATTTTTAGATTGATATGTTATCTGTCTAGACAGATAAGTATTAAATTAAGGACAAGCATTATACATACAACCTTTTTTCCACATAGGGTAAAGAAATTTTTTGATCGATAAGAAGAATAAGAATATTTGTTCACATGCGTAACGAAATTTTTGCTTATTTAATCATCCGAGAGTAACCGTTCAAAACGTTCAAAAACACCAAAAAAATATACCAACAATTGGGTACCATGTTTACATCCTCGTCTTATGTCAGGTTGTCCCCCAATTTTTTGAATATATTATGTTAAGAAACCCATTAATAAATATTCACGCCATATAACGATATCACTTGGATACAAAAAATACCAAAAGCTATGTAGAATTATTTTTAACCACCGTTGTGTCTTGGTGGCCTTGCTGGAATACACTTTTCTGTCTTCGTTGGCAAAGGACAGTAATTCTGTACAGCTGGCCTGGTTACCGTCAGAGTTGTACATCTTCCTGGAAGGGTTGAAGCAGTCATCATTTCAGTATTACATAACTGCATTTCCTCTGATGCAACAAAGTAGTCGGTTTCCTGGTTACATCTTGATGCAGACCTACACTTGTGGAGTTTAAGTTGTCGTAGCCGACATTCTGGTCTATGATTATTATCCGTCATTTCATCCATGTATCCCATTTCCCTGAAAAATGGTTTGATATCTTCCAATTCGTTTCGGACAAGTGTATTATGTTCATTTAGGCGGTTTTGTATTTGTTGAATTGGTAAATTAAAATCACCTCCTATCAGGATTTCCACTCCAGAAATCCACCCAAGATATTGAGTCAACCATAGGTAACGCTGATGATGGCATATCAGGGTTGTCCCTTGGCAAAAATAAAATATCGGGCTCATCGTGTCCGATTATTTCGTTCAGGTAAGACTGTCGATAGTTTTGATACTGTTTGCCTTTCCTACCAGAAGCATTCATACTAATTATCCTTAATCTATCTGTATCTCTTCCCATTGTTCCCATATGGCGCATATCATTTGTATATTGTCGATAAAACGTTTTAAACAAATATTGTATATGTATCAACAAATTATTTATGCACACTAATGGTAATTCAGTTTCTATCGTTTTCTGAAAATAAAAAAAGTATGTTAAATACATGTTGAACTTAATATTAATTAATGGCATTAAATGACAAACTTCTGAAATTAATGGAATAAATGACAAATTTTATAATAATGACCTCTGATATATGCAATAAGACAGGGCAGTTGACACAGGTCAGTTGTCATGCAGGACAAGACACATTCCAAATAAAATGCAGTTAGAGTTGATTTACATTAATTTGCCGTATGTTTATTTATTTAGTAGTTTTATTGGAAATTCCGTTTTATTAGAAAGTAATGTTTTATAATGTTTATCCTTTGTATATCAAATACGAAAATCATATGTTTTATTCAGTTTTAAATTTCTAACTATAAGCATATATCTGGCACAAAATAATCATGGCTTTGCGTAATTTTAATATAATATAAGAAATATAAGATTTAAAATATATGTTTTTTGGAAATATCTTACTCAATAAGTGTCGCGTCCAAATACAAATCTTGCAGTGCTTATGCGGAAAAAGTAGTCAATGTTGACGACATAGTTCACGACCCGAAGGGGGGCACTATGTCTAAAACTAAGGCTACTTATTCTCTTTGCTATTTCTGTATTAACCTCATCTGGTATGGAATCAAATTTAAAAAAAAAAACCGTTTTAAGATATCTACTTCATTGAAAACTGTTTCAGGAGACTTAATGTTGAAGCATTTGTGCTTTTAATACACAAAAATATTAAACAAGATTCAATTGGTCATACATTATTTTTGAACAAACGAAAATATGGCATATGTGTTACCTGCGGTTAGATAATAACAAATAAGATAAAGTTTGAACACTTACCTTTACTATGTATGATCCTCAAATGGTGAACTGAATTTGCGCAATAATATGCACAATGACTTGTTTTTAATCAGACTTCAGGAAACTTTCAGCTATATAAATAGATTTCATCATTAAGCCTTCAAATAGAGGTCGGATTTACCTGGATCGTAAAATAGCTGTATATGGAATAAATTAAAGTCAATGAAAATAATAGACATATGTTTTTACCATTTATAGCTTCTAGCCATTTTTAGATTGCTATGTTATCTGTCTAGACAGATAAGTATTAAATTGAGGACAAGCATTATACATACAACCTTTTTTCCACATAGGGTAAAGAAATGTTTTGATCGATAAGAAGAATAAGAATATTTGTTCACATGCGTAACGAAATTTTTGCTTATTTAATCATCCGAGAGTAACCGTTCAAAACGTTCAAAAACACCAAAAAACTAGAGGCTCTAAAGAGCCTGTGTCGCTCACCTTGGTATATGTGCATATTAAACAAAGGACAAAGATGGATTCATGACAAAATTGTATTTTGGTGATGGTGATGTGTTTGTAGATCTTACTTTACTGAACATTCTTGCTGCTTACAATTATCTCTATCTATAATGAACTTGGCCCAGTAGTTACAGTGGAAATTATTTTGTAAAAATTTACAAAAATTTACAAAATTTATGAAAAAATTGTAAAAAATTGACTATAAAGGGCAATAACTCCTTAAGGGGTCAATTGACAATTTTGGTCATGTTGAATTATTCGTAGATCTTACTTTGCTGTACATTATTGTTGTTTACAGTTTATCTCTATCTATAATAATATTCAAGATAATAACCAAAAACGACAAAACTTCATTAAAATTACCAATTCAGGGGCAGCAACCAAACAACGATTTGCCTGATTGGTCTGAAAATTTCAGGGCAGATAGATCTTGACCTGATAAACAAATTTACCCCATGTCAGATTTGCTCTAAATGCTTTGGTTTCAGAGATATGAGCCAAAAACTGCATTTTACCCTATATACTATTTTTTAGTCATGTCGGCCATCTTGGTTCGCGGGCGGGGTCATCGGACACATTTTTTAAACTATATACCCTAATGATGATTGTGGACAAGTTTGGTTAAATTTGTCTTAGTAGTTTCAGAGGAGAAGATTTTTGTAAAAGATTACAAAAATTTACGAAAAATGGTTAATAATTGATTATAAAGGGCAATAACTCCTTAAGGGGTCAACTGACCATTTTGGTCAAGTTGACTTAATTGTAGATCTTACTTTGCTGAACATTATTGCTGTTTACAGTTTATCTCTATCTATAATAATATTCAAGATAATAACCAAAAACGGCAAAATCTCCTTAAAATTACCAATTCAGGGGCAGCAACCCAACAACGGGTTTCCAGATTCATCTGAAAATTTCAGGGCAGATAGATCTTGACCTAATAAACAATTTTACACCATGTCAGATTTGCTCTAAATGCTTTGGTTTCAGAGATATAAGCCAAAATCTACATTTTACCCCTATGTTCTATTTTTAGCCATGGCGGCCATCTTGGTTGGTTGACCGGATCACCGGACATATTTTTAAACTAAATACCCCAATAATGATTGTGACCAAGTTTAGTAAAATTTGACCCAGTAGTTTCAGAGGAGAAGATTTTTGTAAAAGTTAACAGACGACGCCGGACGACGACAACGACGGACGACGGACGCAAAGTGATGAGAAAAGCTCACTTGGCCCTTCGGGCAAGGTGAGCTAAAATACCAATAATTGGCTACCATGTTTACATCCTCGTCTTATGTCAGGTTGTCCCCCAATTTTTTGAATATATTATGTTAAGAAACCCATTAAAAAATATTCACGCCATATAACGATATAACTTGGATACAAAAAATACCAAAAGCTATGTAGAATTATTTTTAACCACCGTTGTGTCTTGGTGGCCTTGCTGGAATACACTTTTCTGTCCTCGTTGGCAAAGGACAGTAATTCTGTACAGCTGGCCTGGTTACCGTCAGAGTTGTACATCTTCCTGGAAGGGTTGAAGCCGTCATCATTTCAGTATTACATAATTGCATTTCCTCTGATGCAACAAAGTAGTCGGTTTCCTGGTTACATCTTGATGCAGACCTACACTTGTGGAGTTTAAGTTGTCGTAGCCGACATTCTGATCTATGATTATTATCCGTCATTTCATCCATGTATCCCATTTTCCTGAAAAATGGTTTGATATCTTCCAATTCCTTTCGGACAAGTGTATTATGTTCATTTAGGCGGTTTTGTATTTGTTGAATTGGTAAATTAAAATCACCTCCTATCAGGATTTCCACTCCAGAAATTCACCCAAGATATTGAGTCAACCATAGGTAACGATACGCAAACTGAGAGCGTTCCTGTGATGTTGTTTGAGAAAGCTCCCAATTGAAAATGATACAATGGAACTGCTTGACGATATGTTGAGTCGGTTTAGGAGCCAGGATATCGACTAAGGGATACATTAGTTTGCCCTGCTGTATACCAGGAACAACTAAGGTGTATTAGATCGAACCAGTTTGGGGTTTTCAATTACAATCTCTTCTTATCGTACAAAAGTACAAGTTCGTGATTATGAGCGACTTGTGCTTGACGATAATCAGTTAACACTGATGATGACATATCAGGGTTGTCCCTTGGCAAAAATAAAATATCGGGCTCATCGTGTGCGATTATTTCGTTCAGGTAAGACTGTCGATAGTTTTGATACTGTTTGCCTTTCCTACCAGAAGCATTCATACTAATTATTCTTAATCTATCTGTATCTCTTCCCATTGTTTCTGAAAGCGTAATAATGCTGTTTGTTATTAAATCTTCTATTTTTATTCTTTATACAGCTACCTTTTTGAATATCCATAGTGTATCGAAGTGTAAATAAATATTTGCTCTCCATTCCTTAAAACTGATTTTCAGAAAATGTAGTACAATACATTCACAGATTAATGGTCTGCTGTCCAATAATTCAACGATTGAATATACATGAGTTCAGTAATATATGAGGATATGCAATACATGTAAAGGTAAATTAGATCTTATAGTGTTTTTGTAAATTTATTTATTTGTATTTATTCTTGTTTTCATCTTATCACATTTAGTTTCGTACATATATAAATACTTCAATTTTAATAACATATTTTGCTCACCTTCAAGTTGTTTTTCTTCTAAGATATCTTTCTAGAATTTTGCTCGCTGAAACACAGAATTTATCTGAAATGAGATAAGAAAATTGAAGTGGTTTTTTGGTAACTGATCGATACTGTCTCGGATTTTTTGACTATCCTCATTTTCTTAAATATTTTTAAAACGGTTTTATGATACATGTTTTTGAAAGAATTATGGAAGTTCAATTGTTTACTCTCCTTTTAAGGAACTAGCTCACTGGCAAGGACAAATATATCAGGAATATTTTGTTTTATACGAAGTAAAAACGTGTCATTCCGTGAGATGATTAATAATTTTAGTATTTCTTATTTATTTAATTTGTTGAAATGCAACACATCAAACATAATTTAAATTAAGACATATGGCGCATATCATTTGTATATTGTCGATAAAACGTTTTAAACAAATATTGTATATGTATCAACAAATTATTTATGCACACTAATGGTAATTCAGTTTCTATCGTTTTCTGAAAATAAGAAAAGTATGTTAAATACATGTTGAACTTAATATAAATTAATGGCATTAAATGACAAACTTCTGAAATTAATGGAATAAATGCCAAATTTTATAATAATGACCTCTGATATATGCAATAAGACAGGGCAGTTGACACAGGTTAGTTGTCATGCAGGACAAGACACATTCCAAATAAAATACAGTTAGAGTTGATTTACATTAATTTGCCGTATGTTTATTTATTTAGTAGTTTTTTGGGAAATTCCGTTTTATTAGAAAGTAATGTTTTATAATGTTTATCCTTTGTATATCAAATACGAAAATCATATGTTGTATTCAGTTTTAAATTCGAACTATTAGCATATATCTGGCACCAAACAATCATGGCTTTGCGTAATTTTAATATAATATAAGAAATATAAGATTCAAAATATATGTTTTTTGGAAATATCTTACTCAATAAGTGTCGCGTCCAAAAACAAATCTTGCAGTGCTTATGCGGAAAAAGTAGTCAATGTTGACGACATAGTGCACGACATGAAGGGGGGCACTATGTCTAAAGCTAAGGCTTCTAATTATCTTTGCTATTTCTGTATTAACTTTTATCTGGTATGGAATCAAATTTAAAAAAAAAACGTTTTAAGATATCTACCTCGTTGAAAACTGTTTAAGGAGACTTAATGTTGAAGTATTTGTGCTTTTAATAAACAAAAAAATATTAAACAAGATTAAATTGGTCATACATTATTTTTGAACAAACGAAAATATGGCATATGTGTTACCTGCGGTTAGATAATAACAAATAGGATAAAGTTTGAACACTTACCTTTACTATGTATGATCCTCGAATGGTGAACTGAATTTGCGCAATATCTGCACAATGACTTGTTTTTAATCAGACTTCAGGAAACTTTCAGCTATATAAATAGATTTCATCATTAAGCCTTCAAATAGAGGTCGGATTTACCTGGATCGTAAAATAGCTTTATATGGAATAAATTAAAGACAATGAAACAAATAGACATATGTTTTTATCATATATGGCTTCTAGCCATTTTTACATTGATATGTTATCTGTCTAGACAGATAAGTATTAAATTGGGGACAAGCATTATACATACAACCTTTTTTCCACATAGGGTAAAGAAATGTTCTGATCGATAAGAATAATAAGAATATTTGTTCACATGCGTAACGAAATTTTTGCTTATTTAATCATCCGAGAGTAACCGTTCAAAACGTTCAAAAACACCAAAAAAATACCAACAATTGGCTACCATGTTTACATCCTCGTTTTATGTCACTGGTAGAAATTTGTCTCATTAACAATCATACCATTCCATCTTATGTTCATATATTTCAACTGATATGCGTAAATTCATGATCTAGTGCAAACGGTTTATTACTTTTCATGTTGCATTTGAATCGATATTATTTTTTACAAAAAAGACATAGATGTGCTCGATCCCTCTTGTATTGGTAGTATCCTTAATTTTATGCATCAATTGTAAATTTAATTTGAATTTTATTGAAATGATAATTGATGAGTGAATAGACATCGGTATTAATCTGAAATTAAATAAAAAGCATTTATTTATTATTATATGGGTGTACTTTTGTGTCTAGTACGTTAAAAATGTATTGGTCTCATTTGTGATTTAAGTTACGAGTAGCAATTCTATCTTTAAATTATTTGTTGATTCAAATAGATAAATATAATAGGAACTTATTTTGTTACGTGAATCATGAAAAATGTATTATTCGCTCGCCTGCAGGTCGAGCATTATCGATGTTTCTGTCAATACCATATTACATTGGGGAATATATATATATATTACGGTTATGGCCTCTTCACCTTAAACTCCTAATTGATTATTTATTTTCTGATAATGATTGTCTTATATCTAACATTATAGGTAAATTTTCGTGTTTGACAAAGGTGGTTTTAATGTCCAATTTTTCATTCAATAATTGAATAATTGGAAGACCTTCGACAAACGACAAACAAGTCTGACAACAGCTGTGAAAAAAGGTATATATGTAATAAACATTAATTTAGATTTGTGTTTAATTGTTCTATGACTTATATTTTTTAACCGATAGTTCAATTGTTGGGAATGAACACATTTCATTAAATGATCAATAACATCGATAGGTATAATAATCGGATTCGATATTATCTGACAATGTCATAACGCTAGTGAGTATTTAGCATATACATTTCCCATACATATGTGTTACAACTTTTAAACAACATAAATATTATGTATACTGATAATGATTTCACAAAAATCTTACATCAACTTTATTTGAACTTTGTTGGATAGTTGTCTAATTGGCAAATCATACCTCATCTCGAGCTCCTTATTTTTATATGGAAGAACACTACAAATAAATATCACAAATACGTGAATACGTGAGTAACTAAATGAACTGAAAATTAAAGTGAAAATATGACTTTTCACAATACATTTGAAGAAGACATGTAAGATCATTAAAAGTAAATAACGCCACTACTAAAAGTGATTTAATGCTTACAAAGGATAGTTTCGTCACAAATCTACTCTAAAATATATTCAATTTATATAGTTCGTGTACAAAAAATGACCTTGTGTTTGAAAAGGAGAGCACCGTTTTCTTATCACTTATCGTATCGCTATACAGAAGATAATTACAATTGATCAATAATTCAAAGACAAGACATGCAAGACTGAGGACGAACAAAAATAAAAGAGGACATTTCGTCATAAATCCTAATTTTCAATTGTCTCTTTTGGATCCTTCATTTTGGACGATTACTGAATGTCAAAATATTTAAAACATATGTACGATGCCTGGAAATCATCTTAAGATATTCTAAGGAATACGTATTCAAAAGTAAAAGAATTGAAATGAAACTAATGTCGCAGTCCTTATTTCCTAACTCGTTTATCTTCAATCCAATATTGGAAACAAAAGTTTGAAACATTTGTGGAAATCTACAGTTGGTGTGCGGTGATTTTATCATGGATTTACATACTTAAATATATTGTGAAAAAAAGACTTGATGTCACAAAAAGTGGGATTGATGCAAAGACGGACAATTTCGTAGATGGATATACAAATACAAGGATTTACTCCAAAAAATTAGTAAAAGTACTTTAGAAAAAAATTGCCTTGCCACATACATCTTTCTGACCCGTTTAGTTAAGACACCAAAAATTCTTTTTGTATTAGTCAAAATATTTCAGTCCTAACGGATCAGGAAATATACCGTCAGAAATTAGTAAACTTGAGGGCAGCAATCTAGATAAAAACCAATCGGAATGACAGTTTGCTGAAATCACGGAAGAGCTTAAAAATAAATTCGTGACCATGTGAATACAGAACAATTATTTTCTATACAATGTAAATATAACAAGTTCGCAATACCCTTTCGTTGACAGAAAACAACGTATATGATAAAGGTAATGTTATATAATTATACTTATTTTACAGATTTAAAAAGAAGTATTATTCAGAAGATGATGGTAGCAATGTATCATACCAGGAAGACCTGACGAAGCAAACTGTACTTTTGAACCTATCTATAAACAAAAAGAGGCCGGTTTTTTATATTACAAAAATATATCTTTTTGTTTATAATAGTATTATTATAAAAACAAAACAACAAATCGACAATCTACCCATATAAAAAAGTTCGAATTAGCACATTAGTACATTTAAGACAAATGTACTCACGATAAATAAGATAAGCATGCTACATGATGAAAGGGTATGATTTCAAGATTCTTAGAGTTTTCCTTACATTTCGGGGTCGATCTGAAGTTATCCCATTGTTATTGAAAACATGCTAGAAGATATCAAGGAGGCAACGTAAAACCATAAGCCAGGAAAAGTTGACAAAACCATTGTCAATAGGACTTTCAAGATGAACAACACTCCATGAAATTTTTCGTAAAAATAAAGACTGAGCCACACGAACCCAAAAAAAGGGGTTGAACTCCGTAATTTTCTTTTTTTTTTTTTTTATTTTTCATTAGTGAAAAACGTTGAGTTATTCGTGTTATTCCGATTAGAACAATGTTATTTAATTCTAAGATCTAAGACTTCAGCCGTATCATTAAGAACTGTCAATCATTGTAGTTCTAATCTGTGAAGGTTCGATTTCATTTAATTGTAGCTCATTTTTAACGTGCTACTAATATTTACTATAAAAGAACTAGAGGAACTATTAAACATTGATTTTACCTAGTTTAATTCTTATAACAATTTCATTCAATGACAAAAACTCTTCTCAATCCACTAAAAATTGTACAATGGCATTATAAAAATAGGGAGATGGAGTATGATTACCAATGATCCACTAAATTCAAATAAAGTGGCTGTAAGCACTTATAGGCAAACGTACGGCTTTCAACAATGAGAAAACCCTATACCGTATAGTCGGCTATAAAATGCCCCGACATGAAAAATATGAAACAATTCAATTGAGAAAACTAACGGCCTAATTTATAACAAAACAATTTACGAAAAAACAAATATGACAGACATGAACCAACGACAACCACTGAACTACAAATTTCTGACTTAGGACAGGCACATAAAGAATATGACGGGGTTAGACATGTTTGTAAGCGCTCAACTTTCCCCCTAACCTTAGAAAATGGTGTAACAGCACAACATAAGAACAAACTATAAAAATCAGTTGAAAAAGACTTACAGGTAACTCATCAGATCGATGCTTATTTGTTTTCACTATAAGCTATTTTAACGTAACAAAAATATGTGTCAGTGTAATTGTATGCATCTCCAATAGTTACATGGTTGTTAATAGTTTTTCATCTTTTTTAATGATTCTGTTATCAATTTGGTTTGATTTGTACATTATATTACGGGAGATAACCGCGTTACACAAACTGGCAAAGAAACAACTCCTCAAATTAAAAATACATTGACGTTTGTGTTTCTAAAACTCTATTGGCCAAATTTGTACAAAGAAGATTGGGCAGATGAATGTATGGATGTATTGATTGATAGATTGCTGTTTATTGTCCACTGGCAAATATCGCAAGCAATATGAATATAACCCTGATCTGTTCTAGATTGACACGGCGAGTTCGGCTTTTAATGAGTTACTTTACAAGGTATTTTACCTACCTGTTCCGACTCGGGCGGATCATTCAAATGACACTTTGGTGTCAATATACGATCTTCAATAACTGTTTGGTACCATTGTTTAAAATTGTTGGAACCACAATCCCGACCTCTTTTCTTCGAATGTGACATACCAAATTAAACATATCAACGAGTTGGTACTTACATCAGCAACACGACGGGTGCACATGTGTAGCAGAATCTGCTTACCTATCTAGAGCGCCTGACATCACTCCAATTTTTGGTGGGGTTCGTGTTGTTTAATCTTTAGTTTTCTTTGTTGTGTTTTTTATACTGCTGTTTGTCTTTTGATCCTTTTTTTTTTTGCCATGGCATTGTCATTTTGTTTCTACTTATGTGTTTGAAAATTCATTTGATATTTTTGTCCTCACTTGAGTCAAGCTCTATATCGACCCGATTCTACAAAAGTTGATACGACAGAATATCTTCCGTTAAAACAACATTTTTAAATGGAGAGAAGAAAACAATTAAATATAAGACTAATGAAGTTCCTGGCATGAAATAGGCACATGAACATGTTGCAGGTTTAAAATTAATTATGCACCTACTTGTAAATTGTTGACCAATATTCTCCCTGAACCGGTAACAAAATAAGGAATAGGGCGATATGATCTTAAAGTGCTGATTAATCTTCTAAAATCAGAGGTTTTCATGAAAAACATAATATAATAAGTTTGTTGCATTTATTTTGTTTTTCTATTCATCGATCCGACACTTTTAGAGTATAAACCGAAAGGCATAAAGGCCAATCATCATAAGAACTTTAATCTTTAATATTGATTTCAACAAAACAAACAAATTATATAACCAAGTTCTCTCTTATTGCTAAACTCGTTTTTAACTTTTGTTGGACGTGCATGAGCTCCAGGGTCTTGGTTGCCGAAATTTTTTTCGTTCGTAAACGTAAAATTTCTCTAAACCTCTGTCGAAAAGAGGAACTCATTGTCATAAATATAAAGAAATTTGACAAAAATCCCATGTAAACGATTAGATTGAGAATTGTGGCGGATATAAATCTGCTTTCTATATCTAAGTCGGATGTTGTTGGGTCCGGTTCTACGATTATCCATGTATAGACAACAGCAAATGGTAATTCCGTAACCAAGAAGCATACCAAAATAATAATTATCGTTTTATTAGTTCTCTCTATGTATCTAAATTTACGTCTCTTTGAAGCTGTCTCTGTTTGGAGTCTTAGCATTTCCTTCTTTGCTTCTTTAAGCTTACAAATTAACAAAACAGTGACCACTGTAAGAATGCAACAGGGCAGTATTGTTCCTATGGTATCTTTCATCCATGTTACAACTAAGTTTTCTTTTTCTGTTGTATCCCGTCCACTGCACACACAAATATCACCGATGAATTCATTGTCTTCGATATTGAATAATGTAATCGAACGGTATATTTTGCTGTGTAAAGTAGGTATGATATTTATTGAAGCAGAAATTATGACTATGAAAACTATTCCCAGAATTGAATTGTTCATGGTTGCAATCCTTCGACCACTGAATAACATAGTCACCACGATAAGACGATGTATTGCTAATGTTGTTGTCAGCCATTTTGAAATGCAATGAAACATAGAGGCTAAATAATAAGAAAGATCGTGGAAAATACAAAACGGATACTTCATAACTTTGAAATTGTTTTCAAATCCATAGACAAGAATAAATGTTGGACTAATAACTAATACTCCTAAACTGTCTGAAAGCGCTAGTGCAGTCAGTAGAATATTTGTTGGTGATTTTCTGTTTGTTGTCATGAACACGGTAATAGCCAATGAGTTTAGAACCAACAAAGCTAATGCTACGGTGGGAATAACGTACCCATTAATAGGGTTTGACAAATTTCCTGATTTGTTATACGTAAAACATAGCTGAGGATGATATTCTGAATCGTTGTCACCGTTTATATACAATAAGTTGCTTAAATTGGAGGAGTAAAAGAATACATTGTTCCTTTTCATCATTGAGATTTGTCTCTTTGGTAAACCGTTAATTCACCAACTTTATATCTTACTATCGCTTGTCCAACGAATTTCCATGGTTCTATATCACTGGATTATCTAACATGAAAAAGGTTCAACTTTAGATGTTTTAGATACTGTAGTATATCAAATTTAACTCAATTTACACTTATAATATATTCTTATATTCCAAAGCTATAGAGCGAACAAAATGCTTTACACTTATCAATCAATTATTATTGTCAATGGTCAATATTTGGTAGAAAACGGACCTCTGCAAATGTAGTTTTACTACATACGGAGCGATCTGCTTAAAGTTTAGAACATTATATCATATTCCATATCCCGCTTGTATATAAATATTCCGAAATTTTTTTTTATAAGTCCGTTCAATTTAATATCACTGAATTTCTAAAAGTTTATTGATTGAAAGCTATGTTTTAATAAAATACGAAGTGTTTTACATGCTTTTAAGCTTTTAATATTTTCAGTTATTTGAATCAGAACGTGATTTTAAAAGTCTTTTAAAAGTAAAGTAGAAATACTCACGCAAACATTCGAATTTTACCTTCTTTATGGTATAATTAGTTGTTTAACAATCAGTTAACCCCATTGTGTTGTAACTGTCATGGGCTAACAAAATTTGAGTGATGATTTATATCTCCAAAATAGAAACATGTAAAATGAAATGACTTCATTTTGGACATGATACCGCATGACACCTAGTATTCCTGGTATTACAAAAACGGAGCTATTTCTACTTACAACAAGTGTGCATTGTTCCGGGAGTTTATTTTCTGTCGTTGATTCCTTTTTCTTTGTGTAACACTCTTACGCAAATAATAACGTTAGAACATGGACACTTGTTATCTTTTTGGTTTAATATTTTTTGATACAAAGAACAAATGAATACAAGTAGCAGTGCTATAAAATTTGTATTACACCATTTTTTAATTATCAGGGCAGACAACATATCTAACAGAATTTACGTTAGAAAAGTATTGACAGTAGAGACTAAACTTTGATCTCGTCATCTGAACGTACGCTTTTCACTCACTCCCGTTGGGTGATAAAGGCCAGCAGTACTGGGACTTGCAATTCGAACAATTCTGCAATTTCAAAATATGTTATCTATTAAAAACTCTAATAAAGAGCCATGGTGTAATGTTGCCTTTTAAATTTTGCTTTACTTATTTTCAAAAGGAGCGTTCGAAAAGACGAAAGCAAGTTCGGATAAAAACAAATATTTGAAGTGCTGGACTTTAATCAACGTTTCAGTGCTCTCCAGTACTGACAGTCCTGCTTTTTTTACATCTTTAATTTTATACGACTATGAATTTTTTTTCGGCAACAAAGTATCTTAAAACACATAATAATGTTTATGCATTTAATATATCATTATTATTTGATATTCTGTCACAATCTTCATTAATATGCATGAAATATTTTCCACTGGACATTTAGCATACAACAATCAATGAACATATAACATAACTCGTGAAAAAGGTTCACATTGTTTCATGGCTAAGAGTTTTAGATATCGAAACGCAGAAAACCCGATAATCTGTTTGTCGGTGACATCTCAGACATTTTATAGTCACTAATAATTACAATTGCTCCGGTCTCAAGGCCGTGATACGAAAATTACGAAACGACTGAGCAGGGTGATTGATAATGGCGAAGGCCAGGACGAAAAGCGTGACATATTTACCATTGGACGTTTAGCCTACAACAATCAACCAATCTATGACATTACGGATAATTTACAGTGACAGTGCTATCAGATTTATAATATTTTTACAGCCGAAAAGCAGACAAAAAATTAAGAGTAATGTGACAAAATTTACGGAAAAGATATATATGGACAGTAGCAAGACCGAATTGATCTTGTCATCTAAACGTTCGGTTTAAAGCAACTCCCAGGAGATATAAAAGACAGCACAACTGGACTGTGATTTTCTTACCAACCATGTAATTCAAAACTAATACAGTATAAAATATTTCGGAGCGAAAGTATACGGATAACAAATTCAAATATTTTGCAAACTTTTGTTTGTTATATTTAACAAATATTATAAAGAGCCAATTACATATTGATTCATTGTTTTTTTAAATTCAGAATCGATTATTTTTCATCTGCGCAGTTATCAAGTACGAAAAAGACGAAATACGTAAACGTATAAATAACGTATTTTTCAATCAAACTAAGTAATTAAAATATTACGTTCTCCGAGTTCATTTTACAAATTGTTTAATATCTACGGTTTTCAAACCCTTTATATTGCGTGTTTAAATCTGAAAGAATTGGTTCATTTTGTATTTAAAGGTACCAGGGCAACGAAGTTTGACTGTGTGATATATGCATATATATATAGTTTTTAAGTGTGAAGAGCTGTAAAAAGAATGAAATAAGGAAATGTGGTATATAGATGCCAATGAGTCAACTATCCAACAGAGTCCAAATGACGTGGATTAAAGCAATAATATGTCACCGTACGGCCTTCAACAATACAACAAAACCCACACCGTATTATGGAACGCCAAAGCTGTCTTATGTGGAACTCTGATATTACGTTATGTTGTTTTATTATTACCTGATGATATTTTGCCTTTACATAATATGGTTTTGACATTAAGTAATGATGTTTTGATATAACTCAATATGGAATAGTCATTACTTAAGGATATTTCGATATTACACGATATGGTTTCGTATTGACTTGATATAATTTTGTCATTACTCGATATGGTTTCACCATTATTAAATGTGGTTGTGTCATTAGGCAATGTGGTTTTAACATTACTTGATGTGTATGTGACTTAACGTAATATAGTTGTTTCATTACATGATGTGGTTTTGTTATTTCGTAATGATGATTTGCCAATTCTTTATATGGCTTTAACATTTCGTAATGATGTTTCAAAATTTGACGATTTTACACTACATGATGTGTTTGTTTCAGTATTTGATTTGGTCCTGTCATTCTTTGATGTGGTTATCACATTACTTGATGAGGTAAAACCACGTGACAATTTCGGAAAAAAATATGTTCTATTTTTAACCGATTTCCATATGTCGTTTGTTTAATGTGCTTTGGATGAGTATCGCTATCCATTGAGTTAAAGTTCAAATTAAAGTTTGAGTTGTTGTTCAGAGTTATTTGGTATGAAAAAGGGGAACGGCAGACAAAAATAAAAAAAAAAGTACTAAAAAATTAACAGTATTTCGGACATAAGGGGGATATCCCCAAACCACTTGGTCCTGCCGTTTTTTTTTTTCCATTGTTCTTAAAAACGTATCAATCGTATCATATTCGTTGACGTATACGCATCTGCATATATACCAAAAAATATTATGTGATCCCGAGCTTAAGACTATTATACGTTGAGCTTCATTTTTTTTTATCAAATTGAATCCTATTCAAAAAAATCAAACACAAACTTTCAATATTTGCGATGATGGTGTTTTGCAAAAAAGGGCGTCTATCAACGACTCCTGCATGCTCTCGGAAAGGAGCGAATGTGGGGCAGTGACACGAATCCTTTTATAAAACGCGAAAATATATTGCAAGTTCTTACCTGAATAACACAAAAAAATAAAATGTACTATTTATATACATGTAAGAGCTATGAATATTGCAAATATGAGTAAAAGATACATAACTGTTTTCATATGTAATATAATACTATAATTTTGAAAATAAAACATACTGAGCATCGCTCTATTTGTCAAACAACAAGTTGGTTCTACGATCGCACAAGTTATCACATAAACAAACGATTTTAACTGTACTAACCTTTGAATATTAAAAGTCGGATTACATGTTCACAAAAATCGATATTTCCTAATTGTTTCACGTGAAAAATATATATCAATCACGCGAGTAGATTTCACACTGTCATAATCCTGACAAAAGATGTCTATCTCTGATTTATACTTAGAAAACATGTTTTATATATCTTTGAAATGTATGTCAATAATATCATACACATTGTATGTACACATCGTAAGTGCATGCGTTTCATATCCATCTTCCCATGTAGTAAACGACATTTAAATCATATGAAATTGAAGCAAACACATTCAAGACGTTTTCCAAAAATAAAGTCAGATACACAATTATATACTAGCATTAGAAATTAATCAGTTGCCCATCTGCATTATTGAAAGTATATCATGATACAATTAAAGCTCGGGATAACATACTGTTTTTTGGTATATCTGCAGATGCGTATACGTCAACGTATATGATACGGTAGATACGTCTCTAAATGACCGACCTCTAGTTGGAAGTAGTATTATAATAAATTCGTAAAAGATTCCACGGAACACTGTATCTCGCCTGATATTGCTGCTGTCAGTGTAAAAGCGTAATGTTGACTGCATTTATCGGTAAAAACAAAATTTAAAAAACAATGTTTTTCTGTAGATGCTTTCTTTATCTTGATCTTGAAAAATAACTCCTATACAAGTTTTATAACAATTCATGGAGGTTTACAAATTTATCATGTCAAAACAATTTAATTCGGTAATACATTGTTGTATTTAATGTCAAAAAAAAACTTATATAAAAATAAGAAAAATGTAGTATGATTGCTAATGAGACAACTCTCAACCACATACCAAATGACGTAGAAGTTAACAACTATATGTGACTGTATGGTCTTCAACAGTGAGCAAAACCCATACCACATAGTAAGCTATAAAAGGTCCCGAAATGAAAAATGTAAAAACAATTCAAACGAGAAACCTAACGATCTAAATGATGAAGACGCCGACGCCACTACCGACGACGGAATATAGGTTTGTTGTGTCTCACTGCCGCTACATTAATATCGCAGGCTCGACACAAATCAAAAGACTTGTACTTTATTGTCAACAAATGAGACACTTTAAATCAACTCACATTAAAGTTACAGGGAAATGGGGGGATCGGACTAAGCGACAATTAAAGCATCAATTCTATAGAATAAGAATTCTCTGATTTTTTTTAGCTTGTATAATCATTTGAACATATACGAATATCAATCTTTTATTTTTATAAATTGCATTCTCTGATATACCTCGCACTAATTGAAAAAACAAATATCTGTTTCACAGGTGACGACGGATATGTTCCAGTTGTTGTAACCACAATCCTGTCATCTTTTCCTCGAATGTGAACTACCAAAACCAAATCACTGGGTTTGTACTTCCACGAATTACACGACGGGTGCCATACGTTGAGCAAAATCTGCTTACCCTTTCGGAGCACTACGAAGTCATACCGATCTATTGAGTTAAGCCAATTGAAACTGTTTTTTACATTTTTTTCTTATGTTGTGCTGTTACACTACAGTCCGAGATTATGTTAGGGTTTAGCGCTCACATACATGTTAAACTCCGCCACGTGCACTTTCTTTATGTGCCTGTCCCAAGCCAGGAGCCTGTAGTTCAATGGTTGTCGTTGTTTCATGTGTGTCATATTTGTTTTTCGTAGATTGTTTAGTTATAAATTAGATCGTTAGTTTTCTCGTTTGAATTGTTTCACATTTTCACGTGGTGGCCTTTTGTAGCCGACTATACGGTGTGTTGAAGGCTGTACGGTTGCCTATGATTGCTTACATCCACTGCATTTAAACTCTGGTGGATAGTTGTCTCATTGGCAATCACACCACATCTAACTTTATTTCAATTTCTATGTTGTGTTTTGTATACTGTAACATTGTTTATCTTTTGTACGCATACCCCTTAGCCCTCTTTTCGGAAGCCCGAGCAAAAGCCCTTGATCCGCTATAGAAAATTTAAATACGAACTCATATTAGATAACTCGAATTTCAACTCGAAATCTTAATCTAAATGAGACTCAAATTCGAGTCTAACTCGAACTCTTCCTCAAAAGGTGACTCAAATTCGAAGTTGAAGTCGAATTGTAACTCGAACTCTACCTTTAAATGTGACTCAAATTCGAAGTTCAACTCGAAACTCAATGCTAACTTTAACTTTTAATTCTAATAATGGCTTGAATTCTAACTCGAAATCGAAGACTAACTCGAAGTTTAACTCGAACAGTAACCCGAACTTTAATTTGAACACTAACTCGATGGATGGCCACACTCATCCAAGGCTCATAAAACATGGAAATCTATTTAAAAATAGAACTAGTTTTTCAAAATTGGTCACGTGGTTTTACCTCATCAAGTAATGTGATAACCACATCAAAAAATGACAGGACCACATCAAATACTGAAACAAACACATCATGTAGTTTAAAATCGTCATTAAAACATCATTACGTAATGTTAAAGCCATATAAAGAATTGGCAAATCATCATTACGAAATAACAAAACCACATCATGTAATGAAACAACTACATTACGTTAAGTCACATACACATCAAGTAATGTTAAAATCACATTACCTAATGACACATCCACATTAGATAATGGTGAAACCATATCGAGTAATGACAAGACCATATTAAGTAATGACAAAACTATATCAAGTCAATACGAAACCATATCGTGTAATATCGAAATATCATTAAGTAATGACTATTCCATATTGAGTTATATCAAAACATCATTACTTAATGTCAAAACCATATTATGTAAAGGCAAAATATCATCAAGTAATAATAAAACAACATAACGTAATATCAGAGTTCCACATAAGACAGCTTTGGCGTTCCATACCGTATAGTCAGCTATAAAAGGCCACGACATGAAAAATTGTGAAACAATTCAAACAAAAAACCAACAGTCTGATTTATGTCAAAACAATAAACGAAAATCAGATAAAACAGAATGTTCAGTTACAAGGTGACCACTTTTTGACAAATTTAACATAGATGATAATGAATAAAAAAGATGCAATTTATACTTTAAAAAAACAGCAACCTAACAACAGGTAATTTAAATCGATTTTCAGTTCAAATCTCACCACTTTTCACGTGCAGAGAGCGGGATTAAAATTATTTCATCACTACAGTGAAGTATCTATAATACTAAAGGAATGAATTTGCTGGATTTTCAGATAAAAAAAAACAGGTGGCTTTAAATGAAAGAGGTATGATTCTGTACGTTATTCCCGCATAAGATAATAAGCTCTAAAAGGCAAAAACGTTTTCCTCATAAATTTGTAAATGCAATTTTGTATGCACTTATGACATTTATTTTTTCCCAACAATCGAAAATTCAAAAATGCTTGACGTCACAAATATTCAGATGCAAACGCGTATCAAATTTAGTATAAACGTTGTTTACTCTGCAAATTTTACCCTTTGAAATTCGTTTGTATTCCGTGTAATCAATCGTTACTGACAATAAACAAAGCAAGGCTTCATTCTAAAACGAGGATTTTGATGTGATTAGAATTGTTCCCCTTTGCCCAGTTTAACGGAAAATTTCAAACATACGAGATATCGAACGATTTGTAGAAAAAAAGAAATAAATATAACGATAATGATTTATATCCAAACACAGAAGTACTTTAAACCTTATGTCTATATATAACGGATTGTTTTGTGGAGTTCATTTGCCTCATATGTCATCTATAAATAAGTTAAATGAAATTGATTCAGATCTTGAGATTGCGTTTGAATTTTTATTTTTTTTTTTCATTATAGTTTTCTCCATCGTATAAAGCCCCTCCAACTTTGATGAAATGGGAGTTGAAATTACCAGAAGATTTTTTTTTTGTGGAGGGAATATGAGGTCAGATTTGTTATGGGCTACTACAAAAACCGACCGAGAAATAATCATGTGATCAAAACAATTAAAAAATCTATCAGTATTGTAATTATCAAAATGTTTTTCTTACTGGGTTTTTGTTTGATTCTCACATTGGACTTAGGATTTGATTTTGCCTTTTTTACAAATGAATCTGAAACAGCATCTTCATTGTCCAATAAGACTATTTTATTGAGAAAAAAGTTACTAAAATAATTATGTTTGGGTTGCTGTCTCCTTGACGTATACCCCACATCTCTTTAGATGGATAAAATATCGATGTCTCCTGGTATAAACTATCGGAGGTCTTTAAAAGACAAACGATGACCGCTGAAATTCATTCAAATAATGAAATTCATGTAAAATAAGCAGGACGTCCACAGCCTAGACTTCCCTTTTTTTCCTCAAAATAACTGTGATGTCGCAGTACTCATCTTTATTCATAAATATGTCGTTCATATAACCTCTCATCCGTATAAGCAAAACATTAGGATGAAATAAATTTTTTTTTTCATGACTGACAGTCTGGCTGATTGTACATTTTGTACTATAGTATGGTATCTGCATCAGATGAAGAAACATCATAATTTTATCATATAACGAGTAAAAAATTCGATGTTCAGACGTCGAAGTCAGAGTCAGATTGTCGAAACTCGTACGTACGTTGAATAAAATACCCAGTTCTTAGTCAAATTCAAAGTTAATATGTAACAGATATAACTGAACTGTGGAGAAACAATCTATGTTAGTCGATCAAAGATGAAGTCAAATAAACAAATCGTTTATTTCAACGAAATGGGGATGGATCTGTAAAATCATTCCTCACTATTGAGAACTGTAAGAGGAAGAATCAAATTTCTAACTTACTTAAATGTAAGGACTAAATTATGGCGTTTACATCCAGACAACATTTTACAGAATAAAACAGTTATAAAAATATTCAAAACGGTTCTTTTTAGAGTAACACAATCATTTTCAACATTGTTGACTACGAAAGATGGTGAGATATTGTATATATATATATTTCCAATTCCTCGGATCTGAGACTTATTATGAAGTAATCGTTAAACTTTTTATAGAAAGCTCATGTATTTCGCTTGATATTATTTTGTATTTCACGCTAAAACATTGAAAAATGGTTAATCAAGATTCAGGCATCGATTTTGTAATTTTTGTAGGCATTACAGTTGTGAAACGATAGCTCTTTATCCGATTGAAGCCAATTTCTTAAGATTTTGACTATGAAAGAGACTGAAAACCACCGTATCCCGTTTTACTCCCGCCTCTAGGGAAACAGGGTCACATAAATATTCGGTTTCAAATATTAAATGAGCTGGTCAAATTTAGAACACTAAGTACCATTTGATTTTACTATTCGGTTATTTTGTGGACCCATAACTTATGCGTCGGTGATAATGTATAAATTTGTCTGAATTCATCAATGTACGTCTTAGTAACACGACACATTTTAAACATTATGCAAAACTTGTTAACATATTTTAGTTTTGATGAGTCAAGCTCTTTCCAACTGATATACCACAAATATTCTACTAGGAGAGGTCTAGAACCACCCATGCTAGCTTTCAGTCACCGCGAGTATTCTTTTATCGATACTTTGTATCTATTGTTTTTATGTTAGTTGGTTTGTTTGTGCTTCACACCGATCTATTGAGTAAAGCCATTTTAACTGAATTTTAAAGTTTGTTCTTATTTTGTGCTGTAACACCACTGTCCAAAGTTAGGGGGCGGGTTTTGACTGATAATAGAAAATTATAATATATATAACATATATGGGGTATCCATCCATGACACAAAATCAGTTCATGCACAGCAAAAAAAAACACACAGAAAGCAAAGGAACCGCGCTTTTATTGTTGTTCTTCATTAACATGTTTAACCCCGCCACAATCTTTATGTGCCTGTCCCAAGTCAAGAGATTGTAATTCAGTGGTTGTCGTTGGTTCGCGGTGACCTATATCTACTTTTATCTTCGTCATTTGAACTCTTGTGGATAGTTGTCTCATTGGCATTCATATCACATCTCCTTTTTTATATATACATGTCTGTGCTAACATTGTATGTTTGGATCGATACAACATGTGCACCTGGGCGTTGACTTGTTGGATTGTTCCACCATGTTTACATTGGCTTGGACATGTTTTATCTATCCAAATATACCAATGCCGGTGTCCATGCAATTTATAAGATGTGGCAAACAATAATATCTACAAATATACGATATATTTTACGAATGTACGTGTTACGTACTACAGTATTATCAAACTGGTTAAATGCATTGGTTTCGTGCCTTGAAAAGTACTTTATGTTATATAGAAAGTCCAAATAACTGTCCATTCCTGGTAAATAATGGAGCGGAGGCCCGTAGGGCCGACGCCCATTATTTCCCAGGAATGGACAGTTATTTGGACTTTCGCTAACTTAAAATACACCTTGAATATTAAAAACGAATCCTCAGATTATATCATTTTAAAGAATTTTATTTAATTTTTTAATGGTTCTCTTTTCATTTTATTTCAAGATTAACGCCGTTTATTTGCACTGTCGATATAACTGTTATATTTGCCACTGGACATATAACAACAGTGAAAATGAATTCGATTATGTTACGCGTTTCTGTTGAAAATTGATTAAAAACCCCGCCCAATGTTTAACACAAGCAATAGCAATACAAGCAAACTGAAAGTATGTTTCATTCTTCCCTATTATCAGTAAGGAAGCAAAAAAGTTTTAGAAACAAAAATACGCATGATTAAAAACATTTCTGGATTCCGTTTTGTAAGTTCGCAATACCCTTTCGTTGACAGAAAACAACGTATATGATAAAGGTAATGTTATATAATTATACTTATTTTACAGATTTAAAAAGAAGTATTATTCAGAAGATGATGGTAGCAATGTATCATACCAGGAAGACATGACGAAGCAAACTGTACTTTTGAACCTATCTATAAACAAAAAGAGGCCGGTTTTTTATATTACAAAAATATATCTTTTTGTTTATAATAGTATTATTATAAAAACAAAACAACAAATCGACAATCTACCCATATAAAAAAGTTCGAATTAGCACATTAGTACATTTAAGACAAATGTACTCACGATAAATAAGATAAGCATGCTACATGATGAAAGGGTATGATTTCAAGATTCTTAGAGTTTTCCTTACATTTCGGGGTCGATCTGAAGTTATCCCATTGTTATTGAAAACATGCTAGAAGATATCAAGGAGGCAACGTAAAACCATAAGCCAGGAAAAGTTGACAAAACCATTGTCAATAGGACTTTCAAGATGAACAACACTCCATGAAAACTTTTCGTAAAAATAAAGACTGAGCCACACGAACCCAAAAAAAAGGGGTTGAACTCCGTAATTTTCTTTTTTTTTTTTTTTATTTTTCATTAGTGAAAAACGTTGAGTTATTCGTGTTATTCCGATAAGAACAATGTTATTTAATTCTAAGATCTAAGACTTCAGCCGTATCATTAAGAACTGTCAATCATTGTAGTTCTAATCTGTGAAGGTTCGATTTCATTTAATTGTAGCTCATTTTTAACGTGCTACTAATATTTACTATAAAAGAACTAGAGGAACTATTAAACATTGATTTTACCTAGTTTAATTCTTATAACAATTTCATTCAATGACAAAAACTCTTCTCAATCCTCTAAAAATTGTACAATGGCATTATAAAAATAGGGAGATGGAGTATGATTACCAATGATCCACTAAATTCAAATAAAGTGGCTGTAAGCACTTATAGGCAACCGTACGGCTTTCAACAATGAGAAAACCCTATACCGTATAGTCGGCTATAAAATGCCCCGACATGAAAAATATGAAACAATTCAATTGAGAAAACTAACGGCCTAATTTATAACAAAACAATTTACGAAAAAACAAATATGACAGACATGAACCAACGACAACCACTGAACTACAAATTTCTGACTTAGGACAGGCACATAAAGAATATGACGGGGTTAGACATGTTTGTGAGCGCTCAACTTTCCCCCTAACCTTAGAAAATGGTGTAACAGCACAACATAAGAACAAACTATAAAAAATCAGTTGAAAAAGACTTACAGGTAACTCATCAGATCGATGCTTATTTGTTTTCACTATAAGCTATTTTAACGTAACAAAAATATGTGTCAGTGTAATTGTATGCATCTCCAATAGTTACATGGTTGTTAATAGTTTTTCATCTTTTTTAATGATTCTGTTATCAATTTGGTTTGATTTGTACATTATATTACGGGAGATAACCGCGTTACACAAACTGGCAAAGAAACAACTCCTCAAATTAAAAATACATTGACGTTTGTGTTTCTAAAACTCTATTGGCCAAATTTGTACAAAGAAGATTGGGCAGATGAATGTATGGATGTATTGATTGATAGATTGCTGTTTATTGTCCACTGGAAAATATCGCAAGCAATATGAATATAACCCTGATCTGTTCTAGATTGACACGGCGAGTTCGGTTTTTAATGAGTTACTTTACAAGGTATTTTACCTACCTGTTCCGACTCGGGCGGATCATTCAAATGACACTTTGGTGTCAATATACGATCTTCAATAACTGTTTGGTACCATTGTTTAAAATTGTTGGAACCACAATCCCGACCTCTTTTCTTCGAATGTGGCATACCAAATTAAACATATCAACGAGTTGGTACTTACATCAGCAACACGACGGGTGCACATGTGTAGCAGAATCTGCTTACCTATCTAGAGCGCCTGACATCACTCCAATTTTTGGTGGGGTTCGTGTTGTTTAATCTTTAGTTTTCTTTGTTGTGTTTTTTATACTGCTGTTTGTCTTTTGATCCTTTTTTTTTTGTCATGGCATTGTCATTTTGTTTCTACTTATGTGTTTGAAAATTCATTTGATATTTTTGTCCTCACTTGAGTCAAGCTCTATATCGACCCGATTCTACAAAAGTTGATACGACAGAATATCTTCCGTTAAAACAACATTTTTAAATGGAGAGAAGAAAACAATTAAATATAAGACTAATGAAGTTCCTGGCATGAAATAGGCACATGAACATGTTGCAGGTTTAAAATTAATTATGCACCTACTTGTAAATTGTTGACCAATATTCTCCCTGAACCGGTAACAAAATAAGGAATAGGGCGATATGATCTTAAAGTGCTGATTAATCTTCTAAAATCAGAGGTTTTCATGAAAAACATAATATAATAAGTTTGTTGCATTTATTTTGTTTTTCTATTCATCGATCCGACACTTTTAGAGTATAAACCGAAAGGCATAAAGGCCAATCATCATAAGAACTTTAATCTTTAATATTGATTTCAACAAAACAAACAAATTATATAACCAAGTTCTCTCTTATTGCTAAACTCGTTTTTAACTTTTGTTGGACGTGCATGAGCTCCAGGGTCTTGGTAGCCGAAATTTTTTTCGTTCGTAAACGTAAAATTTCTCTAAGCCTCTGTCGAAAAGAGGAACTCATTGTCATAAATATAAAGAAATTTGACAAAAATCCCATGTAAACGATTAGATTGAGGATTGTGGCGGATATAAATCTGCTTTCTATATCTAAGTCGGATGTTGTTGGGTCCGGTTCTACGATTATCCATGTATAGACAACAGCAAATGGTAATTCCGTAACCAAGAAGCATACCAAAATAATAATTATCGTTTTATTAGTTCTCTCTATGTATCTAAATTTACGTCTCTTTGAAGCTGTCTCTGTTTGGAGTCTTAGCATTTCCTTCTTTGCTTCTTTAAGCTTACAAATTAACAAAACAGTGACCACTGTAAGAATGCAACAGGGCAGTATTGTTCCTATGGTATCTTTCATCCATGTTACAACTAAGTTTTCTTTTTCTGTTGTATCCCGTCCACTGCACACACAAATATCACCGATGAATTCATTGTCTTCGATATTGAATAATGTAATCGAACGGTATATTTTGCTGTGTAAAGTAGGTATGATATTTATTGAAGCAGAAATTATGACTATGAAAACTATTCCCAGAATTGAATTGTTCATGGTTGCAATCCTTCGACCACTGAATAACATAGTCACCACGATAAGACGATGTATTGCTAATGTTGTTGTCAGCCATTTTGAAATGCAATGAAACATAGAGGCTAAATAATAAGAAAGATCGTGGAAAATACAAAACGGATACTTCATAACTTTGAAATTGTTTTCAAATCCATAGACAAGAATAAATGTTGGACTAATAACTAATACTCCTAAACTGTCTGAAAGCGCTAGTGCAGTCAGTAGAATATTTGTTGGTGATTTTCTGTTTGTTGTCATGAACACGGTAATAGCCAATGAGTTTAGAACCAACAAAGCTAATGCTACGGTGGGAATAACGTACCCATAAATAGGGTTTGACAAATTTCCTGATTTGTTATACGTAAAACATAGCTGAGGATGATATTCTGAATCGTTGTCACCGTTTATATACAATAAGTTGCTTAAATTGGAGGAGTAAAAGAATACATTGTTCCTTTTCATCATTGAGATTTGTCTCTTTGGTAAACCGTTAATTCACCAACTTTATATCTTACTATCGCTTGTCCAACGAATTTCCATGGTTCTATATCACTGGATTATCTAACATGAAAAAGGTTCAACTTTAGATGTTTTAGATACTGTAGTATATCAAATTTAACTCAATTTACACTTATAATATATTCTTATATTCCAAAGCTATAGAGCGAACAAAATGCTTTACACTTATCAATCAATTATTATTGTCAATGGTCAATATTTGGTAGAAAACGGACCTCTGCAAATGTAGTTTTACTACATACGGAGCGATCTGCTTAAAGTTTAGAACATTATATCATATTCCATATCCCGCTTGTATATAAATATTCCGAAATTTTTTTTTATAAGTCCGTTCAATTTAATATCACTGAATTTCTAAAAGTTTATTGATTGAAAGCTATGTTTTAATAAAATACGAAGTGTTTTACATGCTTTTAAGCTTTTAATATTTTCAGTTATTTGAATCAGAACGTGATTTTAAAAGTCTTTTAAAAGTAAAGTAGAAATACTCACGCAAACATTCGAATTTTACCTTCTTTATGGTATAATTAGTTGTTTAACAATCAGTTAACCCCATTGTGTTGTAACTGTCATGGGCTAACAAAATTTGAGTGATGATTTATATCTCCAAAATAGAAACATGTAAAATGAAATGACTTCATTTTGGACATGATACCGCATGACACCTAGTATTCCTGGTATTACAAAAACGGAGCTATTTCTACTTACAACAAGTGTGCATTGTTCCGGGAGTTTATTTTCTGTCGTTGATTCCTTTTTCTTTGTGTAACACTCTTACGCAAATAATAACGTTAGAACATGGACACTTGTTATCTTTTTGGTTTAATATTTTTTGATACAAAGAACAAATGAATACAAGTAGCAGTGCTATAAAATTTGTATTACACCATTTTTTAATTATCAGGGCAGACAACATATCTAACAGAATTTACGTTAGAAAAGTATTGACAGTAGAGACTAAACTTTGATCTCGTCATCTGAACGTACGCTTTTCACTCACTCCCGTTGGGTGATAAAGGCCAGCAGTACTGGGACTTGCAATTCGAACAATTCTGCAATTTCAAAATATGTTATCTATTAAAAACTCTAATAAAGAGCCATGGTGTAATGTTGCCTTTTAAATTTTGCTTTACTTATTTTCAAAAGGAGCGTTCGAAAAGACGAAAGCAAGTTCGGATAAAAACAAATATTTGAAGTGCTGGACTTTAATCAACGTTTCAGTGCTCTCCAGTACTGACAGTCCTGCTTTTTTTACATCTTTAATTTTATACGACTATGAATTTTTTTTCGGCAACAAAGTATCTTAAAACACATAATAAAGTTTATGCATTTAATATATCATTATTATTTGATATTCTGTCACAATCTTCATTAATATGCATGAAATATTTTCCACTGGACATTTAGCATACAACAATCAATGAACATATAACATAACTCGTGAAAAAGGTTCACATTGTTTCATGGCTAAGAGTTTTAGATATCGAAACGCAGAAAACCCGATAATCTGTTTGTCGGTGACATCTCAGACATTTTATAGTCACTAATAATTACAATTGCTCCGGTCTCAAGGCCGTGATACGAAAATTACGAAACGACTGAGCAGGGTGATTGATAATGGCGAAGGCCAGGACGAAAAGCGTGACATATTTACCATTGGACGTTTAGCCTACAACAATCAACCAATCTATGACATTACGGATAATTTACAGTGACAGTGCTATCAGATTTATAATATTTTTACAGCCGAAAGCAGACAAAAAATTAAGAGTAATGTGACAAAATTTACGGAAAAGATATATATGGACAGTAGCAAGACCGAATTGATCTTGTCATCTAAACGTTCGGTTTAAAGCAACTCCCAGGAGATATAAAAGACAGCACAACTGGACTGTGATTTTCTTACCAACCATGTAATTCAAAACTAATACAGTATAAAATATTTCGGAGCGAAAGTATACGGATAACAAATTCAAATATTTTGCAAACTTTTGTTTGTTATATTTAAAAAATATTATAAAGAGCCAATTACATATTGATTCATTGTTTTTTTTTAAATTCAGAATCGATTATTTTTCATCTGCGCAGTTATCAAGTACGAAGAAGACGAAATACGTAAACGTATAAATAACGTATTTTTCAATCAAACTAAGTAATAAAAAATATTACGTTCTCCGAGTTCATTTTACAGATTGTTTAATATCTACGGTTTTCAAACCCTTTATATTGCGTGTTTAAATCTGAAAGAATTGGTTCATTTTGTATTTAAAGGTACCAGGGCAACGAAGTTTGACTGTGTGATATATGCATATATATATAGTTGTTAAGTGTGAAGAGCTGTAAAAAGAATGAAATAAGGAAATGTGGTATATAGATGCCAATGAGGCAACTATCCAACAGAGTCCAAATGACGTGGATTAAAGCAATAATATGTCACCGTACGGCCTTCAACAATACAACAAAACCCACACCGTATTATGGAACGCCACAGCTGTCTTATGTGGAACTCTGATATTACGTTATGTTGTTTTATTATTACTTGATGATATTTTGTCTTTACATAATATGGTTTTGACATTAAGTAATGATGTTTTGATATAACTCAATATGGAATAGTCATTACTTAAGGATATTTCGATATTACACGATATGGTTTCGTATTGACTTGATATAGTTTTGTCATTACTCGATATGGTTTCACCATTATTAAATGTGGTTGTGTCATTAGGCAATGTGGTTTTAACATTACTTGATGTGTATGTGACTTAACGTAATGTAGTTGTTTCATTACATGATGTGGTTTTGTTATTTCGTAATGATGATTTGCCAATTCTTTATATGGCTTTAACATTTCGTAATGATGTTTCAAAATTTGACGATTTTACACTACATGATGTGTTTGTTTCAGTATTTGATTTGGTCCTGTCATTCTTTGATGTGGTTATCACATTACTTGATGAGGTAAAACCACGTGACAATTTCGGAAAAAAATATGTTCTATTTTTAACCGATTTCCATATGTCGTTTGTTTAATGTGCTTTGGATGAGTATCGCTATCCATTGAGTTAAAGTTCAAATTAAAGTTTGAGTTGTTGTTCAGAGTTATTTGGTATGACAAAGGGGATCGGCAGACAAAAATAAAAAAAGTACTAAAAAATTAACAGTATTTCGGACATAAGGGGGATATCCCCAAACCACTTGGTCCTGTCGTTTTTTTTCCATTGTTCTTAAAAACGTATCAATCGTATCATATTCGTTGACGTATACGCATCTGCATATATACCAAAAAATATTATGTGATCCCGAGTTTAAGACTATTATACGTTGAGCTTCATTTTTTTTTTATCAAATTGGATCCTATTCAAAACAATCAAACACAAACTTTCAATATTTGCGATGATGGTGTTTTGCAAAAAAGGGCGTCTATCAACGACTCCTGCATGCTCTCGGAAAGGAGCGAATGTGGGGCAGTGACACGAATCCTTTTATAAAACGCGAAAATATATTGCAAGTTCTTACCTGAATAACACAAAAAAATCAAATGTACTATTTATATACATGTAAGAACTATTAATATTGCAAATATGAGTAAAAGATACATAACTGTTTTCATATGTAATATAATACTATAATTTTGAAAATAAAACATACTGAGCATCGCTCTATTTGTCAAACAACAAGTTTGGTTCTACGATCGCACAAGTTATCACATAAACAAACGATTTTAACTGTACTAACCTTTGAATATTAAAAGTCGGATTACATGTTCACAAAAATCGATATTTCCTAATTGTTTCACGTGAAAAATATATATCAATCACGCGAGTAGATTTCACACTGTCATAATCCTGACAAAAGATGTCTATCTCTGATTTATACTTAGAAAACATGTTTTATATATCTTTGAAATGTATGTCAATAATATCATACACATTGTATGTACACATCGTAAGTGCATGCGTTTCATATCCATCTTCCCATGTAGTAAACGACATTTAAATCATATGAAATTGAAGCAAACACATTCAAGACGTTTTCCAAAAATTAAGTCAGATACACAATTATATACTAGCATTAGAAATTAATCAGTTGCCCATCTGCATTATTGAAAGTATATCATGATACAATTAAAGCTCGGGATAACATACTGTTTTTTGGTATATCTGCAGATGCGTATACGTCAACGTATATGATACGGTAGATACGTCTCTAAATGACCGACCTCTAGTTGGAAGTAGTATTATAATAAATTCGTAAAAGATTCCACGGAACACTGTATCTCGCCTGATATTGCTGCTGTCAGTGTAAAAGCGTAATGTTGACTGCATTTATCGGTAAAAACAAAATTTAAAAAACAAAGTTTTTCTGTAGATGCTTTCTTTATCTTGATCTTGAAAAATAACTCCTATACAAGTTTTATAACAATTCATGGAGGTTTACAAATTTATCATGTCAAAACAATTTAATTCGGTAATACATTGTTGTATTTAATGTCAAAAAAAAACTTATATAAAAATAAGAAAAATGTAGTATGATTGCTAATGAGACAACTCTCAACCACATACCAAATGACGTAGAAGTTAACAACTATATGTGACTGTATAGTCTTCAACAGTGAGCAAAACCCATACCACATAGTAAGCTATAAAAGGTCCCGAAATGAAAAATGTAAAAACAATTCAAACGAGAAACCTAACGATCTAAATGATGAAGACGCCGACGCCACTACCGACGACGGAATATAGGTTTGTTGTGTCTCACTGCCGCTACATTAATATCGCAGGCTCGACACAAATCAAAAGACTTGTACTTTATTGTCAACAAATGAGACACTTTAAATCAACTCACATTAAAGTTACAGGGAAATGGGGGGATCGGACTAAGCGACAATTAAAGCATCAATTCTATAGAATAAGAATTCTCTGATTTTTTTTAGCTTGTATAATCATTTGAACATATACGAATATCAATCTTTTATTTTTATAAATTGCATTCTCTGATATACCTCGCACTAATTGAAAAAACAAATATCTGTTTCACAGGTGACGACGGATATGTTCCAGTTGTTGTAACCACAATCCTGTCATCTTTTCCTCGAATGTGAACTACCAAAACCAAATCACTGGGTTTGTACTTCCACGAATTACACGACGGGTGCCATACGTTGAGCAAAATCTGCTTACCCTTTCGGAGCACTACGAAGTCATACCGATCTATTGAGTTAAGCCAATTGAAACTGTTTTTTACATTTTTTTCTTATGTTGTGCTGTTACACTACAGTCCGAGATTATGTTAGGGTTTAGCGCTCACATACATGTTAAACTCCGCCACGTGCACTTTCTTTATGTGCCTGTCCCAAGCCAGGAGCCTGTAGTTCAATGGTTGTCGTTGTTTCATGTGTGTCATATTTGTTTTTCGTAGATTGTTTAGTTATAAATTAGATCGTTAGTTTTCTCGTTTGAATTGTTTCACATTTTCACGTGGTGGCCTTTTGTAGCCGACTATACGGTGTGTTGAAGGCTGTACGGTTGCCTATGATTGCTTACATCCACTGCATTTAAACTCTGGTGGATAGTTGTCTCATTGGCAATCACACCACATCTAACTTTATTTCAATTTCTATGTTGTGTTTTGTATACTGTAACATTGTTTATCTTTTGTACGCATACCCCTTAGCCCTCTTTTCGGAAGCCCGAGCAAAAGCCCTTAATCCGCTATAGAAAATTTAAATACGAACTCATATTAGATAACTCGAATTTCAACTCGAAATCTTAATCTAAATGAGACTCAAATTCGAGTCTAACTCGAACTCTTCCTCAAAAGGTGACTCAAATTCGAAGTTGAAGTCGAATTGTAACTCGAACTCTACCTTTAAATGTGACTCAAATTCGAAGTTCAACTCGAAACTCAATGCTAACTTTAACTTTTAATTCTAATCATGGCTTGAATTCTAACTCGAAATCGAAGACTAACTCGAAGTTTAACTCGAACAGTAACCCGAACTTTAATTTGAACACTAACTCGATGGATGGCCACACTCATCCAAGGCTCATAAAACATGGAAATCTATTTAAAAATAGAACTAGTTTTTCAAAATTGGTCACGTGGTTTTACCTCATCAAGTAATGTGATAACCACATCAAAAAATGACAGGACCACATCAAATACTGAAACAAACACATCATGTAGTTTAAAATCGTCAAATTTTGAAACATCATTACGTAATGTTAAAGCCATATAAAGAATTGGCAAATCATCATTACGAAATAACAAAACCACACCATGTAATGAAACAACTACATTACGTTAAGTCACATACACATCAAGTAATGTTAAAATCACATTACCTAATGACGCATCCACATTAAATAATGGTGAAACCATATCGAGTAATGACAAGACCATATTAAGTAATGACAAAACTATATCAAGTCAATACGAAACCATATCGTGTAATATCGAAATATCATTAAGTAATGACTATTCCATATTGAGTTATATCAAAACATCATTACTTAATGTCAAAACCATATTATGTAAAGGCAAAATATCATCAAGTAATAATAAAACAACATAACGTAATATCAGAGTTCCACATAAGACAGCTTTGGCGTTCCATACCGTATAGTCAGCTATAAAAGGCCACGACATGAAAAATTGTGAAACAATTCAAACAAAAAACCAACAGTCTGATTTATGTCAAAACAATAAACGAAAATCAGATAAAACAGAATGTTCAGTTACAAGGTGACCACTTTTTGACAAATTTAACATAGATGATAATGAATAAAAAAGATGCAATTTATACTTTAATAAAACAGCAACCTAACAACAGGTAATTTAAATCGATTTTCAGTTCAAATCTCACCACTTTTCACGTGCAGAGAGCGGGATTAAAATTATTTCATCACTACAGTGAAGTATCTATAATACTAAAGGAATGACTTTGCTGGATTTTCAGATAAAAAAAACAGGTGGCTTTAAATGAAAGAGGTATGATTCTGTACGTTATTCCCGCATAAGATAATAAGCTCTAAAAGGCAAAAACGTTTTCCTCATAAATTTGTAAATGCAATTTTGTATGTACTTATGACATTTATTTTTTCCCAACAATCGAAAATTCAAAAATGCTTGACGTCACAAATATTCAGATGCAAACGCGTATCCAATTTAGTATAAACGTTGTTTACTCTGCAAATTTTACCCTTTGAAATTCGTTTGTATTCCGTGTAATCACTCGTTACTGACAATAAACAAAGCAAGGCTTCATTCTAAAACGAGGATTTTGATGTGATTAGAATTGTTCCCCTTTGCCCAGTTTAACGGAAAATTTCAAACATACGAGATATCGAACGATTTGTAGAAAAAAAGAAATAAATATAACGATAATGATTTATATCCAAACACAGAAGTACTTTAAACCTTATGTCTATATATAACGGATTGTTTTGTGGAGTTCATTTGCCTCATATGTCATCTATAAATAAGTTAAATGAAATTGATTCAGATCCTGAGATTGCGTTTGAATTTTTATTTTTTTTTCATTATAGTTTTCTCCATCGTATAAAGCCCCTCCAACTTTGATGAAATGGGAGTTGAAATTACCAGAAGATTTTTTTTTTGTGGCGGGAATATGAGGTCAGATTTGTTATGGGCTACTACAAAAACCGACCGAGAAATAATCATGTGACCAAAACAATTAAAAAATCTATCAGTATTGTAATTATCAAAATGTTTTTCTTACTGGGTTTTTGTTTGATTCTCACATTGGACTTAGGATTTGATTTTGCCTTTTTTACAAATGAATCTGAAACAGCATCTTCATTGTCCAATAAGACTATTTTATTGAGAAAAAAATTACAAAAATAATTATGTTTGGGTTGCTGTCTCCTTGACGTATACCCCACATCTCTTTAGATAGATAAAATATCGATATCTCCTGGTATAAACTATCGGAGGTCTTTAAAAGACAAACGATGACCGCTGAAATTCATTCAAATAATGAAATTCATGTAAAATAAGCAGGACGTCCACAGACTAGACTTCCCTTTTTTTTTCCTCAAAATAACTGTGATGTCGCAGTTCTCATCTTTATTCATAAATATGTCGTTCATATAACCTCTCATCCGTATAAGCAAAAAATTAGGATGAAATAAATATTTTTTTTTCATGACTGACAGTCTGGCTGATTGTACATTTTGTACTATAGTATGGTATCAGCATCAGACGACGAAACATCATAATTTTATCATATAAGGAGTAAAAAATTCGATGTTCAGACGTCGAAGTCAGAGTCAGATTGTCGAAACTCGTACGTACGTAGAATAAAATAGCCAGTTCTAAGTCAAATTCAAAGTTAATATGTAACAGATATAACTGAACTGTGGAGAAACAATCCATTTCAGTCGACCAAAGATGAAGTCAAATAAACAAATCGTTTATTTCAACGAAATGAGGATGGATCTGTAAAATCATTCCTCACTATTGAGAACTGTAAGAGGAAGAATCAAATTTCTAACTTACTTAAATGTAAGGACTAAATTATGGCGTTTACATCCAGACAACATTTTACAGAATAAAACAGTTATAAAAATATTCAAAACGGTTCTTTTTAGAGTAACACAATCATTTTCAACATTGTTGACTACGAAAGATGGTGAGATATTGTATAGATATATATTTCCAATTCCTCGGATCTGAGACTTATTATGAAGTAATCGTTAAACTTTTTATAGAAAACTCATGTATTTCGCTTGATATTATTTTGTATTTCACGCTAAAACATTGAAAAATGGTTAATCAAGATTCATGCATCGATTTTGTAATTTTTTTAGGCATTACAGTTGTGAAACGATAGCTCTTTATCCGATTGAAGCCAATTTCTTAAGATTTTGACTATGAAAGAGACTGAAAACCACCGTATCCCCTTTTACTCCCGCCTCTTGGGAAACAGGGTCACATAAATATTCGGTTTCAAATATTAAATGAGCTGGTCAAATTTAGAACACTAAGTACCATTTGATTTTACTATTCGGTTATTTTGTGGACCCATAACTTATGCGTCAGTGATAATGTATAAATTTGTCTGAATTCATCAATGTACGTCTTAGTAACACGACACATTTTAAACATTATGCAAAACTTTTTAACATATTTAAGTTTTGATGAGTCAAGCTCTTTCCAACTGATATACCACAAATATTCTACTAGGAGAGATCTAGAACCACCCAAGCTAGCTTTCAGTCACCGCGAGTATTCTTTTATCGATACTTTGTATCTATTGTTTTTATGTTAGTTGGTTTGTTTGTGCTTCACACCGATCTATTGAGTAAAGCCATTTTAACTGAATTTTACAGTTTGTTCTTATTTTGTGCTGTAACACCACTGTCCAAAGTTAGGGGGCGGGTTTTACGCTGATAATAGAAAATTATAATATATATAACATATATGGGGTATCCATCCATGACACAAAATCAGTTCATGCACAGCAAAAAAAAACACACAGAAAGCAAAGGAACCGCGATTTTATTGCTGTTCTTCATTAACATGTTTAACCCCGCCACAATCTTTATGTGCCTGTCCCAAGTCAAGAGATTGTAATTCAGTGGTTGTCGTTGGTTCGCGGTGACCTATATCTACTTTTATCTTCGTCATTTGAACTCTTGTGGATAGTTGTCTCATTGGCATTCATATCACATCTCCTTTTTTATATATACATGTCTGTGCTAACATTGTATGTTTGGATCGATACAACATGTGCACCTGGGCGTTGACTTGTTGGATAGTTCCACCATGTTTACATTGGCTTGGACATGTTTGATCTATCCAAATATACCAATGCCGGTGTCCATGCAATTTATAAGATGTGGCAAATAATAATCTACAAATATACGATATATTTTACGAATGTACGTGTTACGTACTACAGTATTATCAAACTGGTTAAATGCATTGGTTTCGTGCCTTGAAAAGTACTTTATGTTATAGAGAAAGTCCAAATAACTGTCCATTCCTGGTAAATAATGGAGCGGAGGCCCGTAGGGCCGACGCCCATTATTTCCCAGGAATGGACAGTTATTTGGACTTTCGCTAACTTAAAATACACCTTGAATATTAAAAACGAATCCTCAGATTATATCATTTTAAAGAATTTTATTTAATTTTGTAATGGTTCTCTTTTCATTTTATTTCAAGATTAACGCCGTTTATTTGCACTGTCGATATAACTGTTATATTTGCCACTGGACATATAACAACAGTGAAAATGAATTCGATTATGTTACGCGTTTCTGTTGAAAATTGATTAAAAACCCCGCCCAATGTTTAACACAAGCAATAGCAATACAAGCAAACTGAAAGTATGTTTCATTCTTCCCTATTATCAGCAAGGAAGCAAAAAAGTTTTAGAAACAAAAATACGCATGATTAAAAACATTCCTGGATTCCGTTTTGTATGTATTTGACTTAAGTGGACAACAGTCTACCTTTTAATTTCATTTAAACATTTATTTCAAGATTAACGCCGTTTATTTGCAATGTCGATATAACTGTTATATTTGCCACTGGACATATAACAACAGTGAATGAATTCGATTATGTTACGCGTTTCTGTTGAACATAGATTAAAAACCCCGCCGAATATTTTATACAAGCCTTATTCAAATGTTATCCATACCCCTCAAATTTTATTCATAAGTACTATATTTAAATTATAATAACGAACAATCAAATAAAGTATCGAATACGCCATTTTGACCAATTTTAAAAGTTTCTTGGACTTTTTATTCTATTGAACCACAATATTATTGTAGAAACAATCCGAGTAATTTTTGTGTTTTAATTTATATATTATATAAAAATGCAACAAACGATTTTTGCTGTGCAAAATCAAAATATTTCAAGGAAATGATATCTTAAACGGTAAAATTAAAATCAAATCTTTATGTGAAATATATTTTCTCTTACTTTCATTATTGAATAATGTTAATGTGTTCAATATTACAATAGAATTCACTGACTCACACACAGTAAACACATTTGCTATTTTGTAGATGCACAGAAGAGGAATGGGACTCAATTGAAAATATTCGTGTTTACCCATTTGGATACTAAAAAATTCAGCCATGATTTGCATCGGAAAACAAATTGTGGATTATATTGTTGAATTTTAGTGAATACGATACTATATTTTACAAGATGGAATTACGACTCGGATATTTAGTGTTCATTGTATTACTACGATCCTAATTTTTTTTTAAATCCAGTATCAGTCGTTTCAGTAAGATTTAATTTTCATTCAATATCGCGTTTCGTCCTCTAGAATTATTCCCATGGGTGAACACTTTTTAAGAAAGTGCCCATGGAAATATCCAAAGGGCAAAACGTCCGGATGAATGAAGACGAACAATAGAAAATAACTCTCCATTCCTGAAAAAATAATGGAGAGTTTAAACAAAAGATTTACGTCACAGGTGTATTTTAATTTAACCTTTTCATTGTTTTTTTAAACGTTATCGCACTGACATATAACTTTTTATGTACTAGTATTAGATACATTACAAAGGTAACAAAGAAACAGTAACAACTGTTGCCGGATACTTTTTCATCACGAGTAGTCAGGTGAAGGTCTGAGGCGATAGCCGAGGACCTTGACCTGACTACAAGTGCAACAGAAATTATCAAATACAACAATGATATTGAGAATAAAATAAGTATATTGGCCATTTATAATATCCATATGCAGTTTTCTTTGAATAACCTATATGTTACTACCAGTCCAATTTGAGCTTAAAATTAGTAAGATAGTATTTGGACTTAAGCTTTATGTGTTTTTTATTGCTTGAAATAGATCATAGAATGAAATAAAGTGATGCTGAAGTCAGTATAGCAAGTTTGGTTCTGTTATAGGTGTAACACCACTAATTCGGCCCGGCCAGAAAGCACATACCAGAAAGTAGTACATATTTAACACAAAATAGTTCCTACGCATGAGTGTAACTTTCAAAATATGTAGAATATTTAGGTATTGTTGGTATCAAATGAAAGCTGAATGACTGGTGGTCATTGTAGAACACTTTTTGACTTATAATTTTGAATATTAAAAAAACTGCACCAAATTTTATAAAGAGGGTACTTTTTGCCTGTATGTCAGATCTGAAGTACCTGTTTTGGTACATCCGAAGTTCCGGGAACCAGTTCTTTCTTATATGCCATTAAAGGTATGTTGATTTTTCCAGTACAAGACACCGTAAAGTGTTGCTTTGACATGCAATGATTGTCACTTTATTTGAACTTGAAACAAAATAGCTGTGTCTACTTGAAATTGAGGAATTTAACATAGAAAGCAATGGGGCCATGAATTAGTGGTGTACTTCCAGAAAAACTATACGGCAGTTTGTTTCCGGCCTGTTTTTTGTTACCTTTGTTTTGTATCTGACTTGTACAACGTTTCAAGAAAGAAGTAGTACATTTTTGCATTTAGAAGAGGTAGCAAATTCAAACAGATTAGAAACTTAAATGGCCATATACCAGTTAATGTAAATTACAGTTTAAACAAACTTTTTTTTTTTACTTCCCTTCAGCCGAGAGTTTTTTACTCAAGAAATTCAAGAATCTAATAATTTTATAAAAAAAGAACCATGTCAAGTAAAAGATAAATGTCGTTCACATTTGATAAAATTGAGAATGGAAATGGGGAATGTGTCAAAGAGACAACAATCCGACCATAGAGCAGACAACAGCCGAAGGCCACCAATGGGTCTTCAATGCAGAGAGAAACTCCCTCACCCGGAGGCGTCCTTCAGCTGGCCCCTAAACAAATATGTATACTAGTTCAGTGATAATGGACGTCATACTAAACTCCAAATTATACACAAGAAACTAAGATTAAAAATGATACAAGACTAACAAAGGCCAGAGGCTCCTGACTTGGGACAGGCGCAAAAATGCGTGTTTTTTGAGGAACGAAAAAAAAAAATGCCCATCAAAATCCAAAAAAGATTTTATCTTTCTGAAACACAAAATGCATTTAACTTTTATATATCTAGTGGATGCCAGGCCTTAAAACTTTTCCAACTGCACAGGTGAGTCTGTACTCCGAGTAGTTTTTGAGGTGTAAATACAGCCATTTTTGTCCATTTGTTATGATGAACCTTAAGAAATAATTCATGCAAGCCATAGGTTGTTTTCATTTTCACATGGCCTGGGTAATTATATTGGAATTTTATCCCGAGCGTAAGCAAGGGATAATATTAACGAATATAACAACCCAGGCCATGTGAAAATGAAAACAAATCTATGGAATGCATGTCGAATTATTTTGATTCTAATATTGTAAAGTTTCCCACTGACAGTTCTTGACGCCATTTCAGTAAAATATGGCGTTTTTGTGCACAAATTGCATTGTGACGTCGTCGATTTATAGTGGTTGTGGTTTATTGAGTATTTTATTATGGTTCTATTCATATGACGTAATAAGCAACCCATATTAGAATTAATTTGCTTTCTTAAAAGTCAACACCTTATTAAGTCTGACGCCATTTCCAGATTTCCTCCATTGCCCTCCCGTGTGTACATGATGAGGTTCATAACAAAAAACTAAGTCTGCTGGTGAAAATTCAAAACGTTATATTGACATCTGTTCATGTTTAAGATACTTTTGATACCTTTCCTGAAATTCTCCAGTCATAAAATCTTTTACAAAAATTTATCCTACAACAGTTTACATACTTTCAACCACGCTCTAAATGCACGCGATTTCGCGGGTGTGTTCTAGCGACTAATTAATCAAGGTAAATACAGGTAAAAATTGTGGAAAAGAAAGAGAATGAAAAGTTTTTTTTATTTTACAATATTTTATCAAATAATTGTATAGCATATTTTGTAAATAGTGCATGGTATTAGCACAATATATATCAAATTAAACACATGGTAGCACAAAGTTTTTACAGTATACATTGTGTTTTTCCAGTATCACTAAATTGTTAAACATGTAGAGAATTCAAAAAGTTCTAGTCAATGTGCAAGAGGTGAGAAGCAGCATTAGCATACTGAATTGGCGTGAGATCTTTGTTTTGTAAGTCTTGTTTTCAATGCTTCATCTAACAATATTTTCTTTTTTTGGGAACACGTTTCCCATCAGCTCTGTATTGGAGAAGGGTACTTGTAGTGTTCAGGTAAGACACTGGGTACCAATGAAAAGTGTTCAAAGGTGATCAGAGCTTAAAGCAGCTTGAATTGGCTTAATTTAATAGTCAAATTACAGCAGTGCTCATTCTTAAAATAATTATGACTTTTTTAACTAATAGATAATGATCTTCAATTATGAAATCGTTTTTGAAATAAATAATAACTTATTCATAATAAATAATGGTTTTTATTTGATGCTGAAGCAAACAGTCTAAATACTGATTGAATTCCCTTCTTTTAGATAATTAATTTGCACTTTTGGTAGTTTTGAATTCTTAAAATGTAACATCTCTTAAAGTCCTTTCCCCGAAAAAAACCTTTTTGTTTATTATTTAACCATTAAATTTACATAAATTTAAATGGATTTACCCTAAAAAAAAATTGTAATCAGTATTTCACCCACATTATTATTTTTCTTTTACTTTCAACAGGTGAATTTACTTGTCATTTAATTAGGAACTAATGACTAAAACAACATATTTTGCAATAACATCATCTATTGTTCTTTCCATGTAGGTATAGACAGAATATGAAAATTCAAAATGTAGAAATAGCCAGAAGACACCGTCTCTGGTAGTGTTGATCAGGATTAAACAAGTGTCACAATATGATCCAATCGCAGCTTACCGTCCAAAATTGGTGACATAAGTTGAATGATTTTCTTCAAGATTTGCTGACTATTTGAACATGTATTACACGGACACTTTTTATTTATAAGATCAATCGTGCATTGGTGAGTTGATAGGGATTTTATCTTTTGATTAGATTTTATTTTTTTTATATATATTTCCTGTCTTTATTGAAATATTAACGTCGCCAGCATTTCTTTACTTTCAGCATTGTCCAGAATACTGTTGATGTCCGTATATTGTAAATAAAAGTACACTTACGGACCGACCATTTAGCTTCAAAAGGGGGGTATGTTTTTTTTTTTTATGAGTAAGAAAATTATTTAGTTTTTCAACGCTATCACCCATTTTTTTTTCGAAATTAGCACTATTATATCCGGTATTCGGAAAATCAGGAATCAGAACATAATTTTGTCATCTGCTTGACCACAATATATTTTTTCTCATAATCTTTTGGGATCAGAATAATTTTTTAGGAAAAAACCATAACCCCCCTTTTGAAGTTAAATGGTCAGTCCCTTAGTATACTGATATGAATAGTAATATACTGGAATTGTTTGAAAAAAAAATATAGTTATTGATGCCAACGTAAATATTTTGATAAAAAAGACAGGAAATATGTCGGTGAAACAAAAAGTTCAAATCTAATTGAAATTTAAAGTGCCCATGAACTCACTGATTATGGCATATGCACGAGTGATTCTATTCATAAAAAGTGTTCTTGTAACAACTTAAAAGTGTCCGTGTATCATCAAAAAAGTGTCCGTGTAACACCCGTTAATGTTCTGTTTTTCTATAGCTCTGCTGAGGGCAAAGTCGTACAAGCCATTTTAATTGTATTTAATCACTCGATCAAAACCTGGACCGCACTAAAAAAAAAAAACCCGGACTGCTCTCTAAAAAACTCCGACATATAAAAATTAATTTATTCTAAAAATGTCTTTCTCAATGCAATAACAAGAATTTTTGTACAGTGTCTGTATAACTAAGGATATATAGATTCCAAATATACATTTCGTTTGACATTTGTATAGAAATAGCTTTATTCTATATTTTGGAATAAATGCATTGTTAAGCTAAATTAAACTTTTAGAACACAAAATTATGTAGGGGTGATTATTTCTTTTTATCACCAATACTAACTTACCTTGCATGATTTTGTATATTAAGTTTAAGCATCTATTTCACGTCTTACAAAAAAAAGAAATCTATTTGTTTACATTTGTTATCATATTCACTCGAAAAAACGTGGTCACACTCGAAAAAACACGATCCCAGCTGGACACTATACCTACTGTGCTAATGGAGAAAGGCCTTTACAAAGACATATCTGACTTAATAAATTTTAATTACATTCCTTGGAAAATGAAACTTGAAGGGTCCCGAGAGCACAGTTGAGGGGGATGGCATGCTTTTTGAAAGTGGCATTACAGACATATAAATATGTCTATATGTCTCTGGTGGGATATAGGGGTTAAAAAAAGTGTGGAAAAACGAATGAAAAAAATGTTGAAAGTCGAAAAAACTTGGATTTGTGAAAAGAGCACCATTTAAAGAAACTGAAGACTCATTTGATGTATCAGATTTATTACAAATATTCAAAAGTTAAATATGCACGAGCCTTTGCATGAAAATAGAGATTTTCGAATGAAGGGGGGCCTTATATGAAAATATTATTTTTTCCTTTAATTTAAAATCTTTGAAGGTTTTTTGTTTGTTATAAATAATTCTTACATATATATTTAACATACTTTAGACAGAAAGATTCAAATAGCTTTTCGCATGAGTATAAAATGGTCATAGACCATGAAAGATGGATTACTATTTTTGACGTTTAAATCTAACCATTTCAACTATTAAGACTTGGACCTTAACAATTTAAGCTTGCCAAAAAAAAGCTTTTTAAATGCCCTTATATATAATGTAGCATGTATTTCAAGCAACTTACCACTCATTTGATGTATCAGATTTATTACAATTATTCAAAAGTAAAATTTATATGAGCTTGTGCCTGAAAACAGAGATGATTTTAAAATGAAGGGAGTCTTGTATGAAAATGTAATTTTTTTCGACCAATTTAAAGTTTTTGAAGTTTTTTGTTTTAAATAATTCTTATAAAATGCTGATTTTGGACATATAATGCCAAAATGGGACATTTTTACAAACATTTTTGTAAAGGTTTTATTGTTATTTCCCGAAACGGCAATAATTAATCTTGTATTTTTGTCCATTGGTCAACAATCTAAATTAATATATATATATATATATATATGTACAGAAAATTTTATGAATTTACCAGTTAAGATTCCCGCCTTTTAACCATAATTTTGCTTTTTTCATTTGCCATGACAATTCTTTTTCAGCGTAATATTTTTCATTACTGGTGTGACTTCTGTAGAAGATTTTTGTGATAATTAGGTCTCTTTCAGCATGTTCAGTAAACAGTATTTATTTTATATCACTATAGAATTGATTTCATGGGCTTGAGTTTAACCTTATCATCTTTCTTCAACGAACCTTAAGTATTCACAAAATGGTCCAAAGCCAATGTTACTAAGATAAAGTTTATCAGATTTGGTTTCTAGTAAGGATCATGAACAATTAAAGGATACTTTTTGACAAAAAAGCAATATTTTGGATTATTATGCTATGATCTGTTATGTGTATAGAAGGTTTCGGACATACCTCATTACATTTCCCATTATTATGGATTTTATTCAGACAAATGGCGGCATCAATATTCAACTGGATAACTTGAAAAGTTATCGCACTATTTTTCCGAGGACTAGATATGAATACTAGCAGTATCATCAGCAATATTACATTTTCAGAATGGAACGACGAAATAATAAGAAACCTAATTCCAAACATTATCGTATTTTCTCTTTATCACGTTATTGGTACATGTGGAAATGTACTTGTTTTGTTGGTGTATGCAATGCAGATGAAAGAAACATCAGATGAAAGATATTTCATACCAGTTTTAGCTTTCTTTAATACGATAGCAACAATATATCTTGGCGTGCATTATATATTTCAGTGTTTAAATCAAGCTACATTTTCAAACAATTTTTTATGTAAAACAGTGGTGTTTTTCGCTGGATTAACTACTTTTAATCCCGTTTTCATATTGGTTATTATTGCAGTACAGCGATACATGAAAATATGTTTTCCTCTGAAACAGCCAATGTCATCTTCATTGAAAAGAATCGCGTTGTTACTTACAACTGTTATTTCAATATGTTGCGCTATACCTTTAGCCTTTGTATATGGCTCCGTTCCTTATCACAGCGTTAAGTATGGAATATCTGGTAACAGATGTGGAAGATTGGAAGGCGGACATGTTTTGGAAAGAAATTTACATGCAGTTGGGGCTTGTGTGTTTATTGCAGTTATAGTAACAGTACTAACCTTTATTTATGGAAAAATAGGGTATACAGTTTTCCGTAACCTAAAAATGATTAAAGGCGACATAAAGAGTAAACAAAAAGATATTGAAACAAATTTTGAAGGTGCAAGTATAGACCATAGTGATACAGAAATATCAAGCACAACCAACAAGTTTTATACCAAAAGTGACATTACTTCTTCTTGAAGGAATCTACAAAGACTTTTGGGAAACGTGGTCCACACAGAGACCCGGTGTGATGTTTATGTACAATATGTTTATCATCAATAACATTGTGAACCCTATAATTTACGCATTTATGGACATTAAGTTTCGCGATGAAGCAGCAACTCTTTTGAAACATTTGTTAAAAAGGCCATGTATTTTTTGTAAAAGACTAAAACTGTAAACCAAATTATTGCCAAAGGTATATATATCAGTATTTTATTTGGTTGATTGATTTTGTCTTGTCATTCATACAATGAATCGTCATAAAAGACACCGGGACGATCAAGATATATTTTCAATTCATTATTTTGACTTTTAATTTTGTTTTCACGACACATTATCTGCAATACTGTGACTTATAACTTTAAATCACTTAAGATTGTGGCATTTTGACTGAGAATGATTTCGCATGCATGCATATCACAAGACGCTTACCCTCTCGACGCACCCATCTGGATCCTTTTGGAGTTCATTCGGTTCCCTCAGGATTTTTCTTACCTTTATTTGTCTTTTCCAAATCGATTTACGAGATTTGAACACCGTAAGCTTCTGCCGCCTTTATCTATCAAGGATAGTTAAAATACCGGGTTTTTCAATATAAATTCAAAGGCCTGAAAATTTAATCAAATGAATAATTTATATCGAATGTCACATTCGAATTTTTTTTCCAATAATTCAAAATATGACATTCCCCTCTTTTTTGGCACAGAAACTTATACCGTTACAAGGGTTAGTTTAAAGATGGCATGCATTATTTTATATACGACATGTAAACCGTTAAACCACATACCAAAATATTTACGTTCATTCTGTGTTTTCCTCCTATCTACATGTATAATCACAAATATAGACCGTTGTTATCCATAGACGTAAAGTTTTGCGAACGCTAGCATGATTTGTTTTATCCTTTTGAAATATCTGTGTCACATATTATCTTGGATGTGTTCAATTTGCCTTTCTCTTTTCTAACATTACTAAATGTGAAATATCACTGGATTTACATTTCATAAGCAACACGACAGATGCCACTAGTGGAGGAGGCGTTGTAAATTTGGAGTGCATTGATTTGTTCCTTTTTAGGAAGGGGATTGGGGAGTTTATCTCTGTTTTTCTTTTTGCTCAATCTTTGTCTTTGCTGGTGTGTTTTTTTTTTTCTGTTAGTTTCATTTTTTGTGGCTATCGTGTTTCATTAATCGATGGTTTGTCTGCCCACTTGTATAATTAAATTGAGAATGGAAACGGAATGTGTCAAAAACAACCCGACCAAAGAGCAGAAACAACCCAAGGCCACCAATAGGTCTTCAACACAGCGAGAAAATACCGCACCCGGAGGCGGGCTTTAGCTGGCCCCTTAACCATAATGAGATCACCCTCAGTTTTTGGTGAGGTCTATGTTGCTCAGTCTTTAGTTTTCTATGTTGTGTTTTGTGCACTGTTGTTTGTCGGTTGTTTTTTAGCCATGGCGTTGTAACTTTATTTTTTACTTATGAGTTTGAATGTTCCTTCGGTATCCTACGCCTCTCTATTAATGAGTTAACTTACTTACTTACTTACTTACTTACTTACTTACTTACTTACTATTGTCTCTTTGATGAGTTTTTACTTACTTACTTCTAGTTCTAAATATAAGTCTCCAATTACAAAAAAATTGTTAGTAAAATGTTCCAATTTTTTACTGACATTCTTTTAAAATATCAGGGAGTCATTAATTTGATCATATAAATCAAGTGTTTTTTTTCTCACTTCTATCGTAATATCACTACAAATAGAACTGTCTTTTTTATTCTTCTTCTATTTTATTTAGTTCTCCGCAAATAAAATGTTAATTCATTCTTGCTTAGAGACAAATTAACTGAAATAGATTACAACGCCCCAACCGATATTTCATGAAGGATTAATCTTTTTCAGTGAAATGTGTGACTTGCATAAATAATATATGACAAAGTTTTTGTATCAAGTACCAGAATACATTTTTCTGTTTTTGTGTAAGAATTTTAACACTGACAGTCAATTTCGCATTCTAATTATAATGAATATACGCAGCGAAGAATTTTCAAATACAGTACAAGTATCTGATAGAATCGAATATCATAATTGTATAAATGCAACTAAAAACAAGGAAATACACGTATAACATTTTTAAATTCTTCACAGGAAGTTTTTCTATCGTTTAACAACAATTATAAACTACAGGAAAGAAACTTATAATTAAATGTAAAGTATGGCGTGTTTCACTCTTTGTTTCATTTCTCTTTGACCTACATGTGCATTGCCAAAAATATTCGTCACTTGTTCATTTAATATAAAACAACATTTTATTTGAAATTAAAGGGGTTCTTTATGGTGATACTATACGAAGTAGAATTGGAACATAATTTAGGTTTTATTTGTATATAAGATTTTATTACGCGTTTTTCAATTTTCTGGTGAAGGGAGCACAAGATGTCAACTAATTTTTATTGTAAATAATTGTTTTGTGATTTACATCAGGAAAAGACAACAACTGTTGAGGACAAAGTTACGATTTAATACATAAATAAACTGCAGTTCTTAAAATCCAACCGTTCCTGCATTATTTTGGGGGGAAGTGTTATCATATAAAGTAAATAGCACAAAATTGTGGGTTGCATATTTTTATGTCCATGCATATGTACGTATGAATTATTCAAAGACACTTTGATTCATTAATTGATTGATTGGTGTTTAGGGCCACTTTCAAGACTATTGTGCTATTTCGTGGCGGTCAGTTTTTATTGGTGGAGGAAGCCGGAGAGAACAACTTACCGGTAGGAAAACTGACAGCCCAAGTCAATCAAGATTGAGTTGAGCTCACCTGCCACGTGCGGGAATCAAACTCACAACCTCAGTGTTGACAGGCTAGTGAAGCATTCATCCTTCCTTTGGTGTCCAGATTCAGGAATGCTGCTGATTTATGTGCTCCAGACCTCTTTGATGGATAAACTTTTTTCAGTTATTCTTGATACTAAACGTTAAGAAGAATTTGAGTAAAAGGTTTTAAAGCATGCAGACCCGAATATTTAATTATCTCGTGTATGTTTTGTCTGAGGGAGTTGCACTCATAATTTTAGTAATATTTTTGTAATTTAAAAATTTGAACTGCAAATGTGTCATTTAAATCATAACTGTACAAAGTATAAGTTACTTGACAGACGCAGTTCTTCAAATAGCAATTTAGTTTTACAGCTATACAAAACATCAATTATTTAAATAATTCTTTGTATTTGCAATACAACAGCTTAAAATTTGTACAGCGTTGAAGATATCATGAAAAATCAAGTTAAAGTACTTCCATTTAGCTAATTTAACTTTAAATAAAACCAATATCTATTTTAGTTTGAAAATGATAGATAATATTTCAAGACAATATTGCAGATAACATGGATGTTTCACATAAAAAAGGGGGAATGACAAAAATCAGAATTAAGGTAATGCAGGCATATTTTACATTATTTTTTTTAAAGAATATAACCCAATACATTTATCTAATCAAAAGAAAATACACAACGGGCAAAGTGAATATCTGTTTTTTTTAACAAGTAACAAGAATAAATATTACAGTTTTTGTAATACATTGAAGAGGTTTAAACCCGTAAACCACTTAATACAATATCTAAGGGCTTCGGACGCATACAATTTATGAAGTAGTGTTTTCATATTTTTAATTTGTAAACACTGATATAAAAAAATATGAAAAACGTTTATTATGTGAACATCTGATATATCATTTAAAAGATTTTCGAGTTCATAAAATAAAACATACAAAATTTTTTCCTTGTATTATATTCTATATTCTATTTGAAGTTTTTTTTTTCGTCACAAAACTCCGATGCGAAAGAAAAAGAAATAACAATATTTTCTTTTGATTAGATAAATGTGTTGGGTTATATACTTTTGATACATTGATGTTCACTGAACACAGCGGGCAAAGTGAATATCTGTTTTTTTTACAAGTAATAAAAATAAACATTAAAAAATGCGACCGACGCACTTTTATGGATTTACTTTCATCAGGAACGCTTACACCCCAAAACAGTTAGGTGTAAAAGTTGTTCAATATGCGAAGAGCTTTATGAGCGAAAGAGACATAATGACACAATCATTGAAGATTGAAGAGACTGAATGAAACAGCACATTAATCAATTTAAACGACACTAATTGTTTTATTAAATGATAAGAAAATCAACAAAAAATCTTTGTTTTTGTTTGATTTTTGTATGAGGTATAGTTTCTAATTATATATTGTTTGGTGGGTTCTGCTTCATCGAACGGACCATGTCGTAGCGTAATGTGTATTGAACGGCTCTTTTTTTTTTTAAATTCGTTCCATTTTTTTATCATCCATGCTTGCAAAACAGTGTTTTTTTCCAGAATCAATTCAAGACAAATTTGTTGTTGAGAATGTACCATTATTTTGATGAAAGAGGTAAATACAGAAATTTACCAAAATGATTTACAACAAATTTTCGAACGGTGGATTTGCTTTCTTACAGGTGCATAGTTTAAAAATGGGGAGATTTTGGTATGATTGCCAATAAGACAAATATCTACCAGAATTAAAATAGAGCGGTAGCAAGCAATTATAGGCCATCGTACGGCCTTCAACAATTAGAAAAACCAATACCGTATAGTAAGCTATAAAAGGCCCCAACATGATAAAGGGAATTAATTCAAACGAGAAAACTAATGGCCTAATTTATAAGAAACCCGTTTATGAAAAACAAATATGACAGACATGAAACTACGACAACCACTGTGCTACAGGCTCCTGACTTGGGAAGGCAGTTAAAGAATGTGGCGGGGATAAACATTGGTTTGTAAAATGATTATGATTGTGTGCAATTCCAGTATATACTTTTGTCATTTAATTCAACCCGTGAAACCAAAAACAAATGTGTCTAATAAACATTGCAAAGTTTTCTTAGATTATTAAAAAAGAAAGGCGAACGATATCAAAGGAATATTCAAACTCCTTGGTCGAAAATAAACTGACAATGCTATAGCTGAAACAGAAAAAGACAAACAGTCAAACAACAGTACACAAAACACAATATACAAAACTGAAGACTGAGCAACACGAATCCCACCAAAAAGCGGGTGATCTTAGGTGCTTCGGAAGGTTAAGCAGATCCTACTCCACATGTTGCACCCGTCGTGTTGCTCATGTAAGTACAAACCTGGCTTTTAGTCTAATTCGGTAGTTCACATTCGGGGAAAAGGGGACAGAATTGTATTTACCACAATTGGAACATACCCGTCTTCCTGAGTGTATTCTTTTAACCGAAATCTTTAAGACAAATCAAAACGTTAAGAAAAGCAAAAATATATTCTGGAATTGCACAAAATCATAACATTCTCATTTTAATTCTGTAATTCATAGAACGTTTAAAAAATATTTGCTTTTAGAGCCATCATACTTTTCCTTAATCCGAACTTAAATGATAATAAACGGATTGAACTTCTTTGTCTCTGTACAGTGGACAATTGATGACTCAAAAAAATTTCCCCTTCCACAAACAACTCTTCATGTTACGTTATTTATCCACAAGGATGCTATTGATTAAGAGATAACGGGAAAATGTTTCGGTTGATAGAATCAGAAGCTCACTTATCATATAATGATATTATTTCCAATCAAATTAGAATAAAACATGAGAAGAGCAGTTTGTAGTTGTGTGTAAAATCATACTTTATAGATAGCAAAACTGATTAAAACTAAGTATTCAAAGAATCATTATCAATTTTGATAAAAAAAACATTTGATGAATTTTCATATGATTCTGTACAATTTTTGATTGAAGGATATGCGTATCGAACATCGCTTAGTTATAAAAAAACATAACCAAAGCTTTATTTCCGATAACATTGGTCTGGTTTGTTTTGTCCTGCATTCTTTTTTATACTCAAAATAAACAAAAGCTATTAAAATAGCAGTTTGTAGATGTCTATAATCAATGTCAACTTGAATATGCATTTAAAAAACCAACATGATATGAATAATCATATCTCGGCCTCGAGCATCACTAAAGATATATTTATTGTCGAAATGCACATCTGGTGCAGACAAAATGGTATTGTTAATGTTATTGAATGGACAGGACTGAGAATCAGGGAATACTTGGTCCTACATAGATGTTGGTTACCTTTGCCAAGAAATAATTAAACTTTTAAAAAAATCAGTTAATAGGAAAATGAACAATTTTTTAGAATGCCTACTGGAACGTACATGAACTTTTTGCCGGAAGTGGATATCTTAGTCGGAGCATTTTAAAATAGTTTTTCACACAGTTGACCTTGAATATGTTACTGGCGATTCATATATTTTTTGAATCATTCATATATTTTTTGAATTCGTGTCAATCCTGATTCTCAGTCCTGTCGCGTTTAATTTGTCCCGCGATGAATACGATTTTTACTGTTTACCAAATTATAAATAATAATATGAGGTAGGTAATGTTGAGTTTAAGGTTAGCGTATTTTGCATGTTTATTTTACTTGTCATCATTTGTTTTTTGGCAATGGGATAAACAAATTTCCGAAAAATCATTTGGTTACTTTGGTGTAATTAAATACAAATATGAGGGAATCGTATGCTCCTTTATGATGTTTTACGAAAAATCCCTATCAAATTGAAAAACAGAAAGAAGTTAAATTGCCGCCTTGTTATTGAAGTTTTTCAGCGCCATAGTATATAGACAAAAATTAACCCAGCTTTCATTTATTCTCATACTTTAGGTATATATTTAAAATTAACCGTTATGAAAAGAGTGTAAAATGAGAAGACTATTTTTTGGCGATTCAAAACGCATTTTCGAAGTTGAAAAAGTTCCCGGAAGCGTAACCTACTTTGTTTAAATTCAATATTAATGAGGAAAAGTTATATTCACAATATGCTTTGTTTTTTTTTTATTTCAAACGTTTTGAAAGTTATACAGGAAGATTATTTCTGTTTTAAACTAAAACCGGAAAAAAAAACTCTATTTATTTAACAATCAATGAATATGTTAATATGAAATAAATTAAAATTTTGATTATATTATCGATGTCTAGATATGAATACTAGCAATACTGGCAATAATATTACATTTTCGGAATGGAATGATGGAATAACAACAAGCTTGATACCAAACATCATCGTACTTTTTGTCTATCTCGTTCTTGGAATATGTGGGAACTTCATTGTGTTGTTGGTGTATGCGTTTCAGATAAAAGGGCCATCAGATGAGAGATATTTCATACCAGTTTTAGCGGCATTTGACATGATAGCAACATTATACCTTACAGTGAATTATATATTTCAGTGTTTAAATCAAGTTACTTTTTCAAACGATTTTGTATGCAAGATCCTCGCGTTTTGCACTGGCCTTACAACTTTCAATCCGGTTTCTATATTGGTAATTATTGCTGTTCAGCGATACATGAAAATATGTTTCCCTTTTAAACAATCTATGTCGATTTTAATGAAACGAAGTTCATTAGTATTTACAAATGTCATTTCTTTACTTTACGCCATACCGTTACTATTTGTGTATGGTTCTGTTCATTATCGCAGCGTCAACTATGGAATATCAGGAACCAGATGTGGGAGACTGAAAGAAGGACATCCTTTCATGAGTAATTTACACGCGATTGTGGCTTGTGTGTTAGTTTTTGTTATAGTAATAACACTTACCATACTTTATGGCAGAATAGGATATACAGTTTTTCGTAATTTAGAAATGAAAAAACGCTTTACGAGAGATGAAAAAAATATCGAAACAAATTCTGAAGGCGTAAATACAGAGGTACGAGATGACGATATGTCAACCGACACAACAGTCAAAACATCAAATCTTTCACCAGATAAGTATGACGGACAACGTCCAATGGAAACGAATGAAAAGGCAACTGCATCCAAGAAACGAAGAAAACATAATCGTCGTGTTAGCCACAAACTCACAATTATGTTTCTTGTTATAACTGTAGTATTTTTACTTTGTTTTCTACCAAAAGTGACAATTTTACTTCTTGAAGGGATGTACGTAAATTTTTGGGAGCAGCTGTCAATCTTACAGAGACCGGTTGTTATGTTTTTGTACAATATGTTTATAATCAATAACATTGTGAACCCAATAATATATGCTTTTATGGATATCAAGTTTCGTAATGAAGCAGCGATACTTTTGAAACGTATGTTTAGAAAGCCGTGTATTTGTTGTAGAAGATCCAAACTCTAAATTGATGCATCGCTAAATTTATCGCAAATGTATGTTTTTAAATCTTTTAATTTCAGCAGTCCATCTGTTCAAACAAGAAAGGACACCAATGACCAATCAGTGTATATATCAAGTCATTATCTCTTAATACTTTGTTCTTGAAAAAGATTTCTACCCTTCTAATATTTAAATATTAACCAAAGATATAATAAAGTTTAGCTTCTTTCAAAAACATTCCTATGCACCACTTTTTTACATATTTATACAAATTAGATAACGGTGATATATAAAGATGATTTGCAATGATAATTTAAAATACATAGACTTTCACACAGCACATACCTACACTTAATCGTGTTAGGTTCAAAATGTGCTATGTCCATTCTATTATTTTGAATACAAAAAACCTTATTCACATCTACAGATATATTTATTAGATCATTATGTTACAATATATTACAATGAAGAAGGGGAGTTTATGTGAAAATGTTATTTGTTAAATTTGTCATTTATTTTCAAATTAGCAAAACAGGATGTGAAGTAATTTTATAAAGAGCTAAACAATTTATCAATCAAAGATTGAATTTAAAAAATTTACATATACTCTTTCCGGTCCAATCAACCGATATTCAACCATTACAGTAAATCGGTAAACATTGCTGCATTCATGCAGATGATTAACACGTATATTGATAGAAATGATCTTCAAAATCGTTGAATAAAGAAGCTGACGGCACCAGCTTTTTTTTCAATTTGTAATTAATTTCTGTCCGAAATTTTGGAACACTTGCTTTTCTATTTGTCTTGAAGATTTTGATTGATGGAATCTACTGAGGAGTGTGATAGGCATTACCTGGTACTTCAAACAGTTGACATGTAACAAAAATAAACCAAACCAGTCAAATGGATCGGAATTTAGAGGACAAAAAAAAACCTCAGTGAAATAGGTATTTGAAAAAGCGAACAGTGAGCAAATAAAACAAATAATTTGTCAATATAAAGCTAATAATAGCAAACACTTTGGAAGGGTATGTGCCTCATTCTATGAATGGTTCATCTTTTATGTTGCTTAATGGTCAATTTCATTATTGCCTCAATTTTAGAATGTTTAACACTTAATTGCAATCGTGATGATTTTAACAATACATGATCAATTTAAATCACAGTTTTTGTATTTCAATAGAATTCTCCATCCGTCTATGTTATTCTGGTTCAAGGTAAATTGTATTTAATAATGTATCAATTGATCGTAATTATTAAGATCGGTCTTGTTTGTTTTAGAAAAGGTGCTCTTTTGGAAGAGTAAAAACATTTGCAGCTTTGACACTGCTCTCAAAACAACTAGGGAATATATTTTTACTGCACAGTGAACTATTTGTACATCCCGAAATCGAAATATGGATTCTGATGAAAAAGATTACTGGTGCTTTCATGGATACGAAATTGCTGATTTGAACGGAACACCTAGGTTCAACCACTGATTTGAGTTTTGTTCGGATTGCCCAAATTTTAGTTTTCTATGTATTTTTGTGGACTCTGTTTGTCTTTTCATTTTAAATTTTAATGCATGAGCTATGGTGTTGTCTTTTTTTCTTTGATATATGGTCTTTGACTATCTCTATGGTATCTTCATGCTTTGTATTCATTAAAATGCTTTGGATACAGTATATTCAGTTTGATACTCGTTTTGATTGTAATACCCTTGAGTCGATAATATGGCCGGGGAACGACTACTTTCCAAAATGATATTAATAAATCGGTACTAAATTTCATTGATTAGTTATACATAGATTGATTTCTTTCATCCAGAAATTTAAAGGTCTTTGAACATGACGTTTCGTATATTTGATTTCAATTAAGTGTACACCATTTGTTTTGTTATCATTAGTAGCTAAGGAGTAAAACTACAAAAAGAAGGAGGATACGTTTCATCAACACAACGCGTATTCTAAGTCAAATTTGTCAATTTATGACTCAATCGTAATTAAAACTTTATGTACGATTTCTTATATTGATTTTTGTAATGAATGTGCTCAAGCAGACGAATTTAATATGTATACTTAAAATATTCTGAATTGTGAACGGAAAATATATCATCTAAATGTATACTTCTATTGTTCAAAATATCTATCATGTTGGCTCTTATGAAGCAATGTTATCAAATGGAAGATAAATTCAGGAACCAGTTGATTATCAATGCTCAGTTCTCATAAGTCGCTTATGGAGAAAAAAATCAAGGTAATAAACAAAAACTGAGGGAATCGTATGAACTGAAAAAGTGAGCGCGATCAAATGGGTCGACGGGTAAGCGTCTACTGCTATGCATGCATCAACCGCCATGCAAATCCATAATTGGTCAAAATGTCATAATGGTGAATAAGATACAATCGGTAAAATTACAGATTAGACGACTATTTTTGGTATCTAAAAGAGGGACGAAAGATACCAGAGGGACAGTCAAACTCATAGATCGAAAACAAACTGACAACGTCATGGAAAAAAATAAAAAGACAAACAGACAAATAATAGTACAGATGACACAACATAGAACACTAAAGACTAAGCAACACCAAAACTGGGGATGATATCAGGTGCTCCGGAAGGGTAAGCAGATCTTGCTCCACATGTGGCACCCGTCTGGTATCTAAAGTTGTGCGAGCGCAACAATCATTCTGATTTTGAGTTGAGACACACACATATCGTATCGGTCAATCAATTCGTGTTGTATCCGTTAAACTTATGTAGTGTCGATTTCGGCCGTTTTTCTTCATAACTCTGTTGGAACACGTTATGTGTAAAGATCACAAACTTGTTAATGAAGTCCTTACAGTGTGGGCATGCATCGGTGTAACGTATCAACTGAGATAATTAAACGCCATATGATAGAACCGTTGGTATGTTACTGCTGAGAAATGTACAGTTTACAATTTGAAAGTTTAAGTTATGACGTCTGCCAAAAATTCTATTTTGAAGTTGTTCGTCTGTGTCAATTTCGAGGAAAAGATCAAGATTATAAGCAGACCTTCTAGTTTCAGTAGTAATCACATGTTCACTCGGAAAAGGACAGATCAGTTGTAAGATCAGTTGTGAGTTTTCGCTTGAATGTAGGTTCTTGATGTGCAGGCAATCATTAGTATACCTGAAAGTGAAACTAAAGAACTTTTCAAGATAACTTTTTCTCATTTATGTATTCTGCTCCATATGAGTACAAGAGGAAGTCGACAGACGTGATGCACAATTAATACCCATTGAAATATCCAACTGTTTGTTGAAATATCAATTCACCAAAAAGAAAACTTATTTTATTCGATAAACAAGTTCAGTATTTTGATGATATCATCTTCTGTATATGTGTTGGTGGTATCAGTGCTTTTCTACACAAGGTTAGATTTTGTTTGACCGACGACAAGGAATATTTATCTATGTGTCCCATTTTTGTAGAAAAAAGCTCTGTTTTATGTGTTGATGTAATCTATCTTCTAATTGAGCATGGGGAATTATTAGTGTAAAGTGTAAGCAGCAAAGGAAGAAAAAATCAATAAGAGGGAGCTTAGTTAGTTCCCATAGGACACCAAAAACTTGTCAGTCTACGTATACCTAATTACAATCAGGTATGGTCAGATTCCTATGTATATGCTTACATCAAATTTCAAATTTGGAAACAGGATAATAGCTCATTGGAATTTGATTATGAATGACTTCTGAAGTACAACAAATTTATAAAAGTAAAATTATGCTTCTATCACTGGATCGATTCTGCTGCAGTGGAATGTCAGTCTCAGATATCATGAGCTCAGTACAAAATTTACGTTTAAGGATATCCGTAGTCAACCTTGTTTAAATAGTATCTGAAACAACAGTACATACATGATCCGATAGCATCCGGTTTTTAGTTTTGGATTGGTATTTTTAGGTTTTCTTTTATAAATACACAAATTGCCAAAATCCTTAAAAATTTGTTATCATGTTCAACTTCTAAAACGTCACAAAATTCTTAATATTGTTAAATGCACAATTTGTTTATGAAGCAAGTGACGATAAATTTTAGTACAGATTCAAGGAATATTTGAAATATAAAGATGTGATATATATTGAACGAAAATTGCCATTTATTCTTTCTTTTCCAAAACTATCGACAAATGTGTGGGATTCACAATTCATGAAATTACTATTTCTGGTTCGTCTTGGGGGTAAACGTTTATACGCAATTTTTTTTTTTTTTTTTTTTTTTTTGTGCTAAATCTGAGCGACTTTTCTTAATTTTAGAAATAATCTTACATTTTGTATTTACAGAGAGTTCTTAGATATTGATAAATACAAATTAAAGAACCTCAGACGTTAACATAAGATGTATTTGAATCTTAACTAATGCTTCAACATCAGACTGACATAAACGTTTTAGCAACCTTCACAGACACTTGGAAAAGAACGAAAAGTATTGGCCACAGATCTCTCAGTGAAGGCGTTATGTTTTCGTTTGTTGGGTTTTTTTCGTACTTCCAACGTTTAGTTGCAAGCATCAGGGATGAGAAATGCGCATTTGATGCATCACATTCATTTTAGTATCTTTTACATGTTCTATCTTACCTGCAACTGGGTCGATATACCTGTTGTTAAAAAGAAAATACCAATGGGTATAAATTTTCTACTTTTACTACATGAAATATTTAATTACTTTCATAATCATACATAATCTTCAGTTCACAGAAGGATGTTAAATCTGTTTAATTCGAAAGTATCTACAGGGTTTTTTCTCTCGATTTAACTATTACTGTTCAAACATTGTGTTTCCTCTCTCTATGGAATTAATATCTATTCACTGATTTATAGTTTGAAGACTAAATAAGAGGCATCAGTGGTATGCCGATATTAAAATTTCATAAATCTATTCAGAAGATATAAAGGCCTAAATAATAAATAAAACTGAGGGAATCGCATACACTCCAAAAAGATCGAGATAGTAATCAACTCCTGCTATGTATGCATCACGCGCCATACCGATCCTCACTCAGTCTTTATGTCACAATCGGTAAAATTTTCGTTTTGTTTTACTGCTTTGAAGTTGTGTATTATTTTTTTTATGGTCATTCCACAAGATCGTGTCTTTATGCACTGTTTATAATATAGCTGTTACCTACTTTAACGTTAGCGTTACAAAAATTAAGAAATATTAAAATGTTCGACTAAATTAAAAAAGAATAACTAAAAAGTTTAATAACATTAACCAATAAAGGCTTAAAGAATGAAAATGATGACCTAATTTTTCAACCTCAAAGGTTTTTGTCAAAGGTTGTTGAAATTTTTTAAAAAACCGTCTTTATCAAGCTAGGACGTCCTTTTGCGGTCTGAACGATTTCTTATCTTTAGATGGGTTTTTGTTGTTTTAATTGTCGCTTCGTTGCTGTTTCATTGAAGTATGCCCCATATCTCTTTTTAATCATAGGAAAAGTCATAAACTTTAGTGTTTGTACTGTTGTGAGTGGCGATGTTCGCTCTAAATTCGAAGGATTCAATCATACTCAACTGTATGATTCACCATCATGATATACAAGTCAATATCTTCGAATACATTATGTGGATGTATTGATGTGTGGTTGTGGGTGTGGTTTTTAAACTCAAATAAGGTTTCAAAATATAACTGGTGCCTCAACTAGTTCTTAACATTTTGTGTTCTATGTGTCATTAAACTGTTTATTTCTTTACTTTTTTTATAATAATAGTCCACCTGTATCACGGGTAGTAACGTCGTCATATCGATGAGCGTTTAGTACATTGATTTTGTCATAGTTTGGTTAAGTTGGAAATGATTGTGTTAAGTGTTTTAACGACAAACAATGACACAATATAAACATTCTGATTTTTTGCTTAAGGAACTTCTGAACATGAATTCAAGCTGGTTAATATCTTTGTTTATAGCTTATATGTTAGTAAATTCTAATTTGTATCATATAATTAATAATTTGACACAGAATAATGCTTGCATATGTCAAAATTTAAAAGTTGCTTACTCGTTTACCAACCATAAAAAAAGATTTGTTTACTGTCTGTTACATCAAATATTTCGTTATAATATACAATTGCTGTCAATTTTTCCGAACAAATAGCTTTATTTGCACAAGATAACAGACAATTCAGTAGTCAACACTTCTGCACTGACATCAAACATCATCCATGCAGCCATGTTCTGTAGATTTTCCGTTATCAAAAAAATGTCTGCTCCCTTGTACAACTTTATGATATTTGGTTTTCATTGCATTTCATGTTTATACTTACAAATGCGTAGATGCGGGCACCACCGACGAATCTAAAAAACACTTTAATTTTGTTTCAGATATTCACGAAATAAGGATTTGTGTTGAGAATGCCATATTGTTTAGAGAACTGTCTTTTGTTGAAGACTGTATGGTGCCCTCTCGATATCGTTTGATAAGTTGTTGTTGGGTTACTGTATCAATGGCGTATAACCCCCACATCTCCTTTTATTCATCATAGATATAATCTGGTTCAAAATAAAAACAACAGATGTATATTTTGATAGAACACAATTTAAAAAAAAAATTACTTGCTGCTATGTTTTGCAACTTTGAAAAGACTGCTTTAACCATGTGACTAGTGATGCCGCTCACGATATATGTAAACCCTCGACAGAGTTCAACATTGACATACGGAGAAAAGATTCTAGGTGAAACAAAAGTAACGATTTCTGTTTTTGTAATTTGTTTTCCGAATGCCAGTTCAAAAGATCTGTGGATATATAAATCTTATCTCAGAAAACACACGAAAAGTAAAAATGTTTAATGTTCAGTTTGCCTATTACGCCCACCAAATTTGGTAAAAAAAGCTTCTTTTCTTTATGTCAATAAGTAAAGTGTGTAACTTCTATTTTTACAAGCGCCTTCAGACAAACTAACAATATTAAGGTAAAACAAATATGTATTAATTTGGATCTAAACCATGACAAATTTGATCGAATCATGACGAATTTCTACATGTCAATTGCTTAACCAAACCATATCAATTTCGATATCTTGCTTATCCTGCGTCAATTTCTTAAAACAAAAATTTCAATGTTCATCGTTTGACTTACAATATAGATTCAAACATCTAATTTGCTTTTTATTTGCTCATTTGAAAAGAACTGAGGCAATCGTTCCGGGCAGTAACCTTACCAAACCATGACCAACTAACCAAACTATGACAAAATCACTGTACTAAACGCTTCTCGATATGACGACGTTTCTACCCGTGTGTATGTAGAAATAATATCACAAGGACATCTTTCCATCTTGCATGTTTAAATTACGAAAAACAACTTCCAGAATATTATGTTATAAACAAAACTGTTTCCTTTAAATTTAATGGATACTATCATATAGTTAAATCATTAAATTTTCGTTTTGTTATTTCAAGTATTTTGGATGTTAGGAAAAAGATAAAGATGAATTTTAACACTATAGAACGACCGAAATTGCAAACAGCCTTATGCCAAACACAATTATGTGGTTTAAACTTTTTCTGAACTCTAGATGTCGTTTGGTTTTTAGTGTTGCTGAGTTGCTGTTTTATTGAAGTATTAGCACATCCCCTATCATCCATAATCAAATATATTGTCACTTTGTTTGTGTATGTGTTCGCTCTAGTCAATATAAAGAACTCGTCAAAGGCAATCGTATGATTCATTATCATGATATTCAAGTAAATATCATCGAATACGATATGTGAGCGTGTGGGTGTTGGTGTGCTTTTTTTAAACCCAATGTAGGTTTCCATATATTAAAGGCGCATGCCCTATAGTTATTGATTGTTTTCCTGTTTCATATGACATTTGCCTTTTTATTAAAATTCTTTTATTACAAAAAACAAACCTGTTTGTAAAAAAGATTTTATCATAAGGACATTTTGTATATTGCATTTTTCAAGAAAGAAAAATAACACTTCCCGGATATTGTGTTACAAATTTAAACCCTTAGTTTCATAGAAGTAAGGAAATAACTAATACATTATAAGACTTTAATTTTTATATCATGTGTTTTGAGTGTAAGGTAAAAGTATTAATATGAATATTAAGAATACTTTCAACAATATAACTTTATCAGAATGGAACGAGGAAATAACAAACATTCTTATTCCGAACATTATCATACTTTCAGTTTATCTTGCACTTGGTACATGTGGAAACGTGTTTGTGTTGTTGGTTTATGCGTTTCAGATGAAGAAGCCATCAGATGAAGAAGCCATCAGATGAAAGATATTTCATACCAGTTTTAGCTTTTTTTTTGATAGCGACAATATATCTTGGAGTGCATTATATAATTCAGTGTTTCTATCAGACGACATTTTCAAACAACATCTTATGCAAGACACTCGTGTTTTTTGTTGCAAATACTACTTATTACTTGGTTTTCATATTATTTACTATTGCAATTCAGAGATACATGAAATTGTGTATGCTTCAAAAACAATCCATGTCGATTTCGATGAGAAGAACTGCATTGTTTCTGGCCATTATCTTATCCTTTCTGTTCGCTTTAGCATTATCATTTTATATACGGCACCGTTCAGCACCAAAGCACTAAGTATGGTATCTCGGGAATGAGGTGTGGAAGATTAAAGGAAGGAAATGATTTAATAATGACTTTATATTCGATTGGATTTGGTATGTTCGTCTTCGTCTTAGTAACAACACTTATCATCATTTACGGCAAAATTTTAAAAACGGGGTTTCGTAACTTAAAAGAACACACAAATGACACCAGTGGTTCTAAGAAAGAAATCCAAAAGACTGATGAAGACGAAAATTGTCCTGATTTTAGTTGTAATGAAATAAAGTTGACCATCACATCAGCAAGAGCAACAAAACAGGCAATGATTCCAGAAACTAAGTCAGACTCTGTCAGAGAGCAGGTCATTAAAAGTCCTATAGCAAATACTGTGGAATCAGCTTCCGGGAAACGAAGAACACGAAGCGAAATAACCCGTAAAGTAACAATTATGTTTTTATCATCACGACAGTATTTGTACTTTGTTATATACCAAAGGTGACAATTCTGTGCCTTGAAGGAATCTACGAAGATTTTTGGGAAAATCTGTCCACTTCACAAAGACCTGGTGTGACGTTCCTATACCATATCTTCATTATCAATAATATAGTAAACCCTATAATTTACGCTTTTATGGATATAGAATTTCGCGACAATGCAGCAATTTTATTGAAACGCATGTTCAATTCGTCTGTAACATCAAATATGTAGATTCAAACTAAAATACGTTTGCTATGAATTGCTTTTTTCAATCAGACGGTTCAGAACGAGTTGTGGGGAACATAAAATTGAGAATGGAAATGGGGAATGTGTCAAAGAGACAACAACCCGACCATAGAACAGACAACAGCAGAAGGTCACCAACAGGTCTTCAATGCAGCGAGAAATTCCCGCACCCGGAGGCGTCCTTCAGCTGGCCCCTAAACAAATATATATTCTAGTTCAGTGATAATGAACGCCATACTAAACTCCAAATTGTACACAAGAAACTAAAATTAAAAATAATACAAGACTAACAAAGGCTAGAGGATCCTGACTTGGGACAGGCGCAAAAATGCGGCGGGGTTAAATATGTTTATGGATTCTTCAAAGTGGACAGAACAAAATATATTTTCAATTCATGAACTGGAATTTTTTAGTTCTCTATGTTCATTTAGTTTTTTTTTATTCAAAGCAAAATAATTGATTTCTAAATCAAAAATTAAACTTGTGATCCTTTGATTTTGTACAATAAAACTGTAGTGGTGAACTATGGTTTATTGAAATACTTTCTACCAAACTATGAAGAATTGACGTAAACGTAAAGCTCATTTAACACGAACGGTTAAGAGTATTATTAAATGTCTCCGTTGCATGGTTTTACATTAATATTATGAAAGGTAAAGCAAGCTAGATTAAACCTGAATCATGTTCAGTGTTCGTTTTAACAGAGTGTGGGAACAGAACTGTACCTTTCATTTATGTTTTTGGTCATGTGGGCGTTTATCAGTTTAACTTACTCCAATAGCAAGTTGCTGAATGTAACACTATTATTTGCAAACATATTACTAGGTTGCACTTCTGTAAATATAGACAATGCAATTCCCATAGGAACTCCTTTTACGAATAAAACTATGAACATGATGAAGTTTCGTAAAAAATTATATCCTAGAATGGAAAGTTCATATGCACTATTATTTTTTTCAAAGCTCAAAACATAGGGCTGTGCGGCATATTTTCAGCATTTATATGCCCCGAACTTCCAAGAGTTTAAACTTATACTAAAATTCTGTACTACCTCTCCCTCCGGTTTGGGTCTTCTTCAGAATTCAATTTAGCCGCTATCTATGTGTTTTTATACTGGGAACATTTCCAAGTCATGTTTCTATGAATTGAAACATAAAGATCATATCTGGGAACCAGTATGTAAACAAAACAAAATACCTATGAATATATTATATCTCCCCAAAAGAGGCTTGGTTTGTGAAACAGCTGTATTTACAAAGTGCAACCTACTATGTTAAGTTTCTACTTTAGGATCTTTTAACGCTAGCTTTCGAAATGTAAATATATATATAATGACACATGCATCTAAACGTTTTCCTTACAATGGTTGAGCTCCTAGTAAACTGATCAAAGGTGTCTGACAAAAGCGATAAAAACTGCACTCAATGTTTTGACAATTTTACCCTCATCTGATATAGAATCTTCCATTTTTGAAATTTCAATATTCATTGTTGTGTTTTAATCAAATCATCATATATGATGTAGGAAAATTTAATTGATTGTACCATCACTTGCGCAATTACTGAACAATCGCTTGACATAACTCATATAAGTTTTTTTGGCATAAATACTTTACTGACATACTCAAAATTGAGATAAAAATGCAGGTAAGTTTATACAAACAATTTCGACCGAAAGCAAAGATCGTAGGTGAACATATGTTTCAACAAGACTTAAATGCTACCACAAAGTTCATTCTAAGTTTTGGCTTACTATTACTAATTGACTAGAAAACTAATAAATTTCGTTTAACTTCTGCATCCAGTAAGATGTCACTACACATATTTCTGTACCTCTGATTTGTGCTCTTACAACGTTATGTAACTCGTTTTCCAAATATCAACATTGTCCCGACAGGTGACATTAGTTATACTTTACTTAAGTGCCTTACCTCCAAGTCATATGTATAATGCATTTTCTAATTCACGATTGCAATATCAATATAGAGATGTGGTATTCTTGTCAATGATACAGCTATTTGCCAACGTTCAAAGCACAAGTTAAGAATGTAAACTAATCAGGTCCCCGTACGACTTTCGACAATCAACAACCATGTATCCAACTTTATATATATTAATTGCCATTCTATTTTCTTTTTCAGATGTTTTATTCTGGCAAACTGGTAATAATTCAATTTGCATAACATTCCATCGCCAATTAAAAATATAACATACGTCCGATGATTGTGTGACTTGTAGAGTAATACCTGCTTACCCTTTAGGAGCACATGATGTCCCTTAAACTTGGTGGGGAGCGTGTTACTCGGTCCTAAGTTTGTTTTTGTCGTTTGCTTCTGATGTTGTCTGGTTTTTTTTTCGACTTATGATTTTGATATTAACATCGAATTGTCTCCCTCTTTTTTCCCCTATGTTTACCGAAAATATCAAATATGTTGCTAATGCGGGCGTCATTTATATGAGAAGGTTTGTTTTTACACGGATTTTAAATGTTTCTAAGATGTAAAAACTTTGTTGGTCTTCGGTGAGCGGCTCTCCTTTAAAGTCATTGTCTCCAGGTTGACAGTTATGGTTTGTTGAAACACTACCACAAAACGAGTGTGCTCATTGTTGAGGTGTAAGGTAACCTTTAGTTGTACACATCTTTGTCTTCTAGTCTATGGTGAACATTTGTCTCTTTGGAAATCATATATCTCTTTTTCTTATACTTTTTATTATGAATATGATTTCGTGTAGATTACGAAATCTTTCTAGGTTTTATTATTAAAGTTCAAGAATTGACCTTTCAATCTTTCTTTGTTTGACTTTATATCCTAAGGGATTAAGCTGCTGTTGTTCAAACATTGTGTCTACTCTCTTGCTTATTCGTGTTATTTTTTTTTGGGGGGGGGGGAGGAGGGTAATATCTATTTCTGCTTTGAAATTATATACTGGTTTGTTTGGCTATTGCACAAGGTCGTATCTTCCTGTACTGTTTATATTATGACTGTTACGCACTTTAACGTTGGTGATATAAGAAATGGGAAAAGGCGCAACTAAATTTCATCAATAAAGTATCAAAGCTAAAAACAGCAAACGGTAAATACTTTGAGACAGAAAATAATGACCCAATATTTCGACCCAAAGAGTTTTTGTCAAAAGTTGTTGAATAAAGATCAATACATTCTTATGTGTTCTGAACGTTTTCATATCTCTAGAAGTCTTTTAGTATTTAGTGTCGCTGAGTTGCTGTCTCAATTAAGTATACTTCATAACTCGTTTTATTCTTAGGTAAAGGTATTGTCCCTTTTTGCATTGTTGTTTGTGTACTTGTTCGTTCTATTAAATACAAAGGACTCGATTAAATTCAACTTTATTATTCATTACCATGATATTCATGTCAAAAGAATTGATTACAATATGTGTGAGTGGTTTTAAAACTCAAAGGTAGTTTTCGTATATAACAGGCGCTTCATTATCTGCTTCAAAATACTATTTAACAGTTTATTTTTAATCATAACGGTTCGCCTTTTATTCAAAATGATAATACCGGATACAGATATTTTGATAATGCATTTGTTTAAGAAAGGAAAAACGCTTCCTGGATATTGTATTACGAAAAAACAAACTTCAACTTTTGTTTACATAGAAACGAGGAAATAGTAAATACATTTCACGTATTGAATCAAGATTCCAAGTGTTCTTCAATTCAGGTAAAAGGAATAAATATGAATAATAACACTATTCTCAATAATATAACTTTATCAGAATGGAACGAGGAAATAACAAACAGTCTTATGCCGAACATTATCATACTTTCAGTTTACCTTGCGTTTGGTACATGTGGAAACGTCTTTGTGTTGTTGGTATATGCGTTTCAGATGAAAGAGCCATCCGACGAAAGATATTTCATACCAATATTAGCATTCTTTGATATGATAGCAATAATATATCTTGGAGTGCATTATATATTTCAGTGTTTCAATCAGACGACATTTTCAAACAACATTCTATGTAGGACACTCGTCTTTTTTGTTGCAAATACTACTTATAACTCGGTTTCCATATTATTTATTATTGCAGTTCAGAGATACAGGAAAGTATGTATGCCTCTGAAACTACCAATGTCGATTTCTGTGAAAAGAACTGCATTGTTTATCGCGATTATCATATCATTGCTTTTCGCCTTACCGTTATCATTTGTATATGGGACGATTCCATACCATAGCACTAACTATGGTATCTCGGGAATGAGATGTGGAAGATTGAAAGAAGAACATGCCTCTATCAAGATTATGTATTCGATTGTATCTAGTATCCTCGCGTTTGCCGTAGTTACATTACTTATCATCATTTACGGCAGAATTTTAAAGACGGTGTTTAGCAGCTTAAAAGTACAAAAGAACGACGCAAGTGGAGCTAAGAAAGAAATTGAAAAAACTGATGATGACAAAAATCTTCCTCATATTGAATGTAAAGATATGGAGATGATGACCTCATCAAATCAATCAATGATACCAGAAACTAAACCAGATTTTGTCGGACAGCAGGCCATTAAAAGTCGACCTGTAGCAAATAATATGGAATCAACTGCATCTAGAAAACGGAGAATAATCAATCGTCGAATAACCAATAAACTAACAGTTATGTTTTTTATTACAACTACAGTATTTGTACTTTGTTTTATACCAAAGGTGGCAATTATGGGTCTTGAAGGAATCGACGAAGATTTTTGGGAAAACCTGTCCACCTCGCAAAGACCTGGTGTGACGTTCATATACCATATCTTTATTATCAATAATATAGTTAACCCTATAATTTACGCTTTTATGGACATTGAGTTTCGCGATAATGCAGCAATTTTATTGAAACGCATGTTCATTAAGCCGTGTTTTTGCATTAGAAGAATTCGCGTGTAATATCAAATGTGTATATAAAACGTATAATACGTGTGTTACGGATTTGCTTTATTTCATTTAACCGTCTGCAAACGAATTATGGGGATTCTATAAAGTAGACCGAACAAGATGTATTTTCAATTATTAACTCGAATTTTGTAGTTCGTTTTGTTCGTTAAGTTCCTTGATTCAACTTAAAATCATAGATTTCAAAATTAAGATTAAACTTCTACTCGTTTCACTTCGTATAATAAAGCTGAAGTGGTGAACTTTAATTGTTTACTTACCACAGAAATATGAAAAATTGACATACGCGTAAAACTTATTAACCCAAATCCAGACGTATGCAGGACCAAAGTTAAATCTACATATCCCCGATGCTTTTTTTGCAATCGATGTTTTTTACATTTAATATTATGAATTTTTTTCTTGATTTAACAGTTTAATAGTTGATCCCTGAATCATATTTGAATATCCTAACCAAACGTGGGAACGGATTTTTACGTATCATAGATGTTTTGGTCATACGGCCGTTTGTCAATTTGACATACTCCAATAACAAGTTGTTGATTTAAACCTTCGATTAGGAAACATATTACTAAATTAAGTTTCTGCTTCAATGTATTTCAACGAAAACAATCTACATAAATATATATATATAGATATCAATGACACGAAATGACGTCATCCATATTAAGGGTTATAAAGCCTTTGCAACCGTTACTGATATCGAAATCATCACGGATGGCTGATACAGCACAATTGTCATTGATTGTAATACGCATACAAATTACTTGTATATACTGCTAAGTATATAATACAATATAGTAATATACGAACAGGATGTAACGTAATTCTAAAGACAAACATTTTTACTGAACAAATGGACTTCTTCAGTTTCAACGATTTTACCAAATTCAACACAATAGGTGTTTATGTGAAAAATTTATATGTTTTTTATATTTATATAGTTATATACTTTGATTTTAAAATTGTTTGTTCCTTGTGAAATATAAATTATAATGAATAAAAGTGAAAAACAATTTAGTCTTCTTTTGCTGTTTGTCTCTTATTAAGTATACTAGTCTAAGGTTAAATGTAAAATATCAATATGAGAAACAACATTCAAAATAGAGCAAGGAGTATACACAACGAAATGTGTAGAACAGAAATGTAAATAATAATAGAAAATTCAAAACTACAACACGACAGAACATACACAATCACGAACTACCCCACACACCCAAAGTGAGACCCGGTTCTCTAGAAGTGAAAGCATCGCCTTCAATTTACTTAATTTGTTTATGACCCACATTTTATCAAAATGTTCTGCCTTTGCAACAGAATAAACATAACAACAAAGAAAGTATCTATGGTAGTGCTTCAAACTACCTCCCTTACTACTATCAAAGAACTTGTTATTAACTTTTGTAATAAAGCTTATGAAAATAATGGTATCAATTATTTTTGGAGTGTTAAAAATTCTTTAGAGGTTTTAGATAAAATACATGCTTTTGATGGTCCTTTTAATTCTGTTGACAGTTGTGATTTTTCTACTCTCTATACTACACTTCCACACAATCTTATCAAGAAAAAGTTTTCATATTTAATTAAATGGTCTTTTGAAAAATCTCATCACAAATTTATTTGCTGTAACTCGTTTAAAGCCTTTTTCTGTAACGAAAAAGGAAAGTATACTAGATACACTTACTGGAAATGTGAAGATATGATTGAAGCTTTAAATTTTCTCCTGGACAACATATATGGACGTTTTGGCGATAAAGTGTATCGACAAGTAGTAGGTATTCCTATGGGCACTAACTGCGCCCCTTAAATAGCAGATATTCCTGTATTGCTATGAATCTCAGTTTATGACCAAACTCAGTAAAGACACGTCATTGTTATATTTGGTTGATACATTCAACAATACCTTCCGTTATCTAGATGATATTTTTTCGTTAAATAATCCAGAGTTCTATAAATATACTACCGAAATTTACCCAATAGAACTTACTTTAACTTAATCTAGCATAAACAGCAGTAGTTGTCCTTTTCTAGATTTGGATATTTCAATATCTAAAGGAAAACTCCATACGAAAATTTACGACAAAAGAGACGACTTTTCATTCCCTATTGTTAATTTTCCTTTTTTAGACGGCGATGTTCCTTTGGCTCCATCATACGGTGTTTATATATTCCAACTCGTTCGTTAGACACGTGTGTGAAGTTATGTCATAGATGTTAACGAACGTAATCAATGCATCACTGGTAAATTATTAAGTCAGGGATTTCGGTACCATAAATTACGTAAAACTTTAACTAAATTATTTCATAGATACAAAGATTTGATTAGTAAATTTGGCTGTACCTGTAGAAAACTGATTAAAAACGGTATTTCACATCCTAAATTTTACGGTAATATTGTACTTTAAGCGCGGAAATCACTATGTGATCCGTGTAAACTCATCGAATCTTTAAACAAACTTATTAGTAAAGGTTATCTTACCAATGTTGTAATTAGATCTTTGAATATAGTTTACATTGGCACTAATATCGATTTTGTCATCAGCAAATTAAAACATAACTAAATTTGTATTCTTTTCAAACGGGATGTATAAAGACACACCCACGTTTATTTTGATCTTTTATGAGATTAAACTCCTAACTATCTCACTGCCTGTCAATACATCTATTTTTGGCATTGCACAAGTCATGTCTTTTTTGACTGTCCATGACGTTAAAATACTAAATCCCTGGAATGTGTTTTAGTTGATTTTAGTTTCTGATGCATGATTTTTTATTATTAATTGGTTTTGGCTTTTAACTAGCTGTCTGTAACTGTGAGTATTCTCAAATCGTACTTTCTTGTTTATTTGATACTAATTGTAATGCTTGTTTTGTTATTTAATGTTATTCGGGTTATATCTGGTCTATATACCAGCTTTGATAAGTGTTTAGTATTACTATAAATTTTTACTTCGTACTTTGAACATCAAAATTATTTATTTTGTAAAAATATTTCCTTTCTCTATTTGAACTGTACACGTATATCTAACAACAAAATTAGTTTCATTTACCTATGTTTAAAGTAATTGCAGATGGCTGATATTTTTGTTCGAGCATATTGTTTTTCTTAATTGGTTTAACATTTCACAGCGGTATACCATGTTACTTTTATTATTCTTGCCTTAGTTTATTTATTTTGTGTACGTATTTACATTGTTTCATAGATCAAATGTATTTGTTCAGTGTATATTCACTGGTGTTAATATGTCCTTTCATTGAGTTAAGCCATTTCAGTTGATATTTTATAGTGTGTCTTTCTATACTGTGATGTTACACTATTGTTTCAGAAAAAGGGTGATGGTTTGGTACCATTAAAACGTTTAAACCCGCTACAATTATTTGCGCCTGTCCTAAGTCAGGAATCTAATGTTCAGTAGTTGTTGTTTGTTGATGTGGTTCATACGTGTTTCTCGTTTCTCGTTTTTTATTTAGATTATACCGTTGGTTTTCCCGTTTGAATGCTTTTAAACTAGTAATTTTTGGGGCCCTTTATATCTTGCTGTACGGTGTGAGCCAAGGCTCCGTGTTGAAAACCGTATTTTGACCTATAATGGTTTACTTTTATAAATTTTGACTTGGACGGAGAGTTGTCTCATTGGCACTCCTACCACATCTTCTTATTTCTAAGGACGGGATATCCCATTCCAAAAGTGGAATAGCAGTTTCATGGAGCTATAAACCTCATCATGTATTATCTCAACTTATCAACAAACCTTTTTGCCATTTTACAGATAGAGTTAAATATTTACTGATCGAAAGCAGGGTCAAATTGCACTTTTAAAAAAGTATTGGAATCTGAATAATATAATTATATCTGTTGATTAAAACAGTAAAACACAGCAGAAAATTATCAGAAAGAAATTTAAGGATGGTTTGTCAAGAATAATTAGGTCTACGAAACAAATCGAGATTATTAGATAGATATAAAAAGATGTGATATAAGTGCCAATGAGACAACTTTCCATCCAAGTGACACTTTGTAAAAGTAAACCATTATATGTCAAAGTACAGCCTTCTAAATAACAATGAATATTGGTGACTATTGTCCCTAGTAAATTTGTTATTGCACATAATTCTGCCAATGTATTTCACATTTAATGGATAAAATTAAATGTAGAAGCAAAGTTTAAGTGTTTGTACTAGAAATAAGAAATTTCATCAATTTAGACAAAATGCATTTTGACTTAGAAAATATGAGTTCAAATATGATATCCTGTACCTGTTCAACGTAAATTAGTTTTTTGTTGTTGTAAATACTATACTGAAATACGTTAAGTTGAGATAGCAAAGTCTAGTACGTTCATATCAACAACTTATACCGAAGTAGAAGGTAAAATAACAAAAATACCGAATTCCGAGGAGAATTCAATCGGAAAGTCCTTAATCAAATGGCAAAATCAAAAGCTCAAACACATCAAACGAATGGATAACATATAAATAAGGAGATGTGGTTTGCTTGCAAATGAGACAACTATCAGCCAAAGACAAAGGCACAAGAATGTAATCAAATATGACCAAACAATACAAATCGAGCATGTTTATTAATTGCCGTTCTATATTTGACTTCAGAATTTTTTCTGGTAAACTGGAGATAATTCAATTTGTATATTGTTCTATCACCCTTTAAAATGCATTATACGTCAGATACTTACTAACGATGTCTCATGTAGAGCAAGAACTGCTTACCATTTGGATGCACATGAGTTCCCTTGATTTATTTTTAGTGGGGAGTGCGATGCTCAGTCTTAAGGTTTCTGTAACATGTTTGGGTTGTTGTTTTTTTTTGCCGTGAAGTTGTCTGTTTTCTTCGACTTATGATTTTGATAATTTGATTGTTCACTTGGAATATTGTCCCTTTTTACATTAAGTTTACCGACAGTTTAAATAATGATGCTTATCTTGACGTCATTAATATGATTAAGCTTATTTAAATAGTAATCCTAACTGTACAAAATCTTTGGACGTCTTGCATAAGCTTCTTTCATCTGTATCAAGATATTCCCGTTGACAGTTATGATGTATCTGCTCTGTTTCAAACACTATCATAGTATCTTGTCAAACGCCGAGATTTTCCAATTCAATGAAATTGCCTTACAATAAATCTAGGTGTAGCTATAATTAATGTGGTTACCATTCCGTTATCAATGATTAAACTTGCTGAGAAATTGTTCAAGCAATTTCTATCTTACTTATGATAATATTGTTTGTTGCTTTTCTTTTGTTTTACCACAAATATAAGTTTTAGTGTGTTATATTGTAATGCTACATTTTAAACAAATTTTATTTGTTATTACATATAACAAAAAGGATCAGACACAAGTTATCATAAATTAGATAGTCAAATCCTAAATATAATAAGTTATAATATATAAATATAAAGACATGCAACAACAACATTAGATAATTATAGATTTGTACAATAGTTATAAAAAAAGAAGAAAGTTCACGATTTCCCAAAAAGATAAACAACAGTCGTACGTCAAAAAGCTTATTCATCGACATACTTAACTATATCAGTTAAAAAAAAATCTTTCTAAAGATCAAAACTTTCACTTTTTCGAATAAAATGCAAGACTTTTTTAATTAAAGATGTATTTTGACTGAGAGTTAAATTTTTGTTTCCATTTAGTAAAGTACCAAGATCTAAAGACGGGACAAAAAGTAGTTTATCTAAAAGGTGAATTCTGATTTGTGCATAAAACGGACATTAAAAAAAAATGAAATCTGTCTTCAGTCAGACTGCCGCACCGACAGCTTTGATAGTTAATTATATTGAATCTAAAAAGGTCAGAATTTAGAGTTGAACATGCATGTCTAAGCCTTGTTAATATAATGTTTACCTTACGTTCTCCAACATAATAGTATTTTGGGGCTTTAGATTGATGTGATATCTTTCGTAGAGAATACTTAAATTTGGAGATTGAATCTACATTTCTAATTGCGCTATCGATTTTAGGAAGTACACCACTAATTCATGGACCCATTGCTTTCTATGTTAAATTCCTCAATTTCAAGCAGGCACAGCTCTTTTATTTTAAGTTCAAATGAAGTGACAATCATTGCATGTCAAAGCAACACTTTATGGTGTCTTGTACTGAAAAAATCAACATATCTTTAATGGCATATAAGAAACAACTGGTTCCCGGAACTTCAGATGTACCAAAACAGGTACTTCAGATCTGACAAACAGTCAAAATGTACCCTCTTTTTAAAATTTGGTGCAGTTTTTTTAAATATTCAGCTTTATAAATCAAAAAGTGTTCTACAATGATCACCAGTCATTCAGCTTTCTTTTGATACCAAAACTAGCTAAACGTTCTACATATTTTGAAAGTTACACTCATGCGTAGGAACTATTTTGTGTTAAATATGTACTACTTTCTGGTATGTGCTTTCTGGCCGGGCCCGAATTAGTGGTGTTACACCTTTTTTCCATTCTCTTATAGTTTTGGGAAAATATGATATTTTTTTTTATAGTTCTAATCTACAAAAAGGTACTATGAGGTTAGTTTCGAAGATTTTATCAAGAAATAGTTGATACAGGAGGTGGTATTAGTGTTCGTAAATAATGAGGTGCTTGTTCATTATAAATATTATAGAATAACTGGAGTTTCTTCGGTTTCTTCTATCAGACAAAGGTTCCCAACCCGTTTCAGAATATAAAATTTCACTGTTGCAATAATAAGGTAGGCCTGTAAAAATTCTTCCAGCTTTACGCTAAAGTTTTTCCAACAGTTCAGTATTACCACAATTATCCCATACTTCGCAACCATACTCAAATAATGGTCTTATATAAGTTAAATAGAGTTTTTCTAAATTTGAACGATTGAGCTTATATTTTAATTTTCTTAGTACGCCTAGATGTTTTGATATGTTTTTAGAAGTTTTTAGAACATGATCGTTCCATTTACAATCTTCACTTAAAGTTATGCCCAAGTGTTTGTGATTAGATACTATCGGAATTTCGTGATTGTTTAATCGAAATGAAAGGTCATCTGGTCGTTGTTTGTTTGTGAAATATAAAATGTCTGTTCTTTTTTGGATTAAAAGAAATTAACCAGGTTTTTGACCAGTTATTTAGTTGAGTTAAATCATTTCAAATATGTTCTTGTATTTAGGCTGGATTTCTACTAGAATAACCATAGGAGGTATCATCCGCAAATAATCTACAGAGCGACGTTAAATTTACGCTAATATCATTTATGTATATCAAAAATAAAAGAGGCCCTAAAACTGAACCCTGGGGAACCCCTGCAGACACTTTACCCACAGAAGACGCACTGTTTTTATTGACAACCTTCTGCTCTCCATTTTCTAGATAGCTGGAGAACCATTTTAATAAATTACCAGATATTCCATAGGCTTTTAATTTGAGAAGCAGGCCCTTATGCCATACTGAATCAAATGCTTTTGAAAAATCGACAAAAACAAAGCAAGTATCTTCCTTATTTTCAAGTGCATTTAAAATCGAATTATAAATTTCCTAGAGTTGATGTGTAGTTGAAAATTTTGACAAAAATCCAGACTGGTAAAGGCCATGTTCAACCATAAAATTATAAACCCGTTTATAAACAACCCTTTCCATGACTTTACCTACACAACTGATAAGTGAAATCGGACGATAGTTAGAGGGAATTGAAGGATCTTCATTTTTAAAGATTGGAATAACATTAGCCAGTTTCTATTGAGTAGGATAAGTGCTTGTATGTAATGAAAAATTAAAAATAATACATGAAGGCACTGCTATTTCTTCATTACAGTTGATCAGTAGCTTGTGACTAATCAAATCAGGTCCAGTCGCTTTCTTCGGATTTAAGATTGTCAGGATATTTAAAATTTCGTTTGCGTTTATTTCAATATCATTAAGTGTTTTATATGTTTTTGTTGGGAAGTCTGGGAGTTGAGCATGCTCATCGTTTAGGTGAGAAACAGAACAAAAATAGTTATTCAGCATTTCGCATTTATCAAGGTTGTCATATATTATTTCATCAATAATACCTTCTTGATTATATTTTTTCAGAGGCGGTATATCAGTTGACCCTTTATTATTTTTTATGAGCATTCTCATAATTTTCCAGTACATTTTTGGATCTGCAGAGTTTTCGATGATTATATCGTTTAAATTATTTTCAAATTGCTCCTTAGCAAATTTCTTCATATTATTAGTTGTATTACGTTGATTTCGGAATTTCAAGATATCGATGTCTCTCTTTGTTTTTAGAGCTTTCTTTCGAAATCTGTTTCTTAATCTGATATGTTTTCTAATTTCATTTGTAAACCATGGTCTACCATTTGTTCGAACAGTAATATCTGTTGGGGTGGAGCATTCCAAAAGTGAAACAGTTATATCGTGATCACTTATATTTCTAGGTACTTGATAAACGTCTGAAAAAATAATTTCCATGGTATTGCTTATTAAAGAAGAGGGACGAAAGATACCAGAGGGACAGTCAAACTCATAGATCGAAAATAAACTGACAACGCCATGGCCAAAAAAAAAGACAAACAGACAAATAATAGTACAGATGACACAACATAGAAAACTAAAGACTAAGCAACACGAACCCCACCAAAAACTGGGGGTGATCTCAGGTGCTCCGGAAGGGTGAGCAGATCCTGCTCCACATGTGGCACCCGTCGTGTTGCTTATGTTATTACAAATCCGGTAAATAGTCTAATTCGGTAAGTCACATTCGTGAAAAGGGAAGGGTATTGTAGTTACGACATAAGGAACATATCCGATATCATCTGTGAAACGGTAATTTCATAACGGTCAACCAACTCGTGATGGCGTCCGTAAAATTTACGAAGGGATGATTTCAACTTCACCATTTGGAACTCTTGGCTTAATAGCTTCCTAAAATAGGATCAAGCTCAGAATGTCCTTGGTTGTTACTTCGCGTTGGCTTTTCAATGACATTTGTAAGATTGAATAAGTTCATAGTTTGAATTAACCTATTGTTGTTATTATTCAATAGGTCACAGTTCAAATCACCACAAATTACAACGTTTTCATTTATTTCATATGCTCATGAGATAGCATTATTTAGACGATCCCAATACTCAATTCTTGTCCATTCGGGTCTATATGTGCAGCACAAAAGAAACGTTTTACCTTTATAACTAATTTTGGCCCATAATATTTCGTCGATGTTATTTTCAAGATCATTTCTTCTTGTGCATATTGTATCAGTTTTTGAATAAATCAAAATCCCCCCTCCAAAATTAGATCGATCCTTCCTTAACGGCGAGTGAAATGTTGACAATTGAATATTTTTACTTTCTACAGAGTCATCTAAATGCGATTCGTTTACTGCGAAAATATCAAAATCTTCTGAAAAGTTTTCTAGGAATTCTATTTTGGTTCTTATACTACGAATATTTAAGTTGGCAATCAAAATACAATTTTTATTCATATTATCAGTGTGATTTGGGATTAAAAGTGTACTCGACTCGTTTTCTCTGACTGGACCGAGTCCGAGTTACATTCAATCAGCAAAAAATATATAACAATCAATACCAAAGCAATATTTTACTTCGGGTCTGAACTTTGAAGCAGTGCTAAGATCACCGTCAATATAGAAGTACAAAGCCATACATAAATAATATCTGTATAACTGTCGTAGTCATCTTTCAAGTTGAAAAGGTAAGTATGTTTACCTTTAGAAGTCTTAGTATAAAATGTACCGATTGCTGCTTGCCATGCAATTAGTTCACATCCCATTATGTTATTTTGTTCATACAAGTAAATAAATTGGCAGCAGCAATCTAGTTTTTTCTTGACCTTTTGAAAATTTTTATCAAAATTTAAAACCGATAAAGCATGTTTTGTGACGAGGACTGTTTAGTGTAAATTCGGAATGAAATAAAAACAACAAAAACATAAGGTATGTATATACAAATTCAAGACTCACAGCAAATACGTTCATGTCAGTAAGACATTGACATTTCTTGACAGAGAGGGGAAAAAAGGAAAAGGAAAACAAGCAAACAAAACAAGCAAAAAACTCCGTATATTAAAATAAACAGTTCAGAAGAATATACCCATATTTGCTTATTATTGTGTGTAAAAATAGAAGCTAATATTGCGAAACAAAAACATTGAAAAAAGTACATTTTTATATGTATATATATTTATTATTATTATTACTTGTTTTTAATCATTAAATTAGTAACAGACACCAAAATATTTATTCGTCAATATACTGAGTGACCTAGTCACTAATTGATAAATCTTTAGTTATCGGTGTGCTCGACATGATTGATAAAGGTAAACTATTAAAATGTTACGGTCAAAAGGTAGAACTTTATTGATTTTGTAAATGAATAATGATGTGTTTGAATCAGAAAATGAAATAAACTGGAAAGAAAACAAAAATGATAAGTATAATATACAATTATTTTACATAGCCCAATTATAACAAATAACTGTTTTGGTGTGTAAATCTTAAACAGATTTCAGTTGTTGGATTTTTCCTAATATATAGTTGCGTATTTGCATAAGTTATAAAATTTGTACCAAACATGGTTAGTTAAATATATCAGAGGCAAGAAAGATATATGTATTTAGGTATATTGTTAATGAATATTAAGTTCAATAATTTGTCTATCAGTTCTGGACTTTTTAACTGTCACTATTATTTGGATTTTCATCAAGTCTCTCATCATCTGAAAAGTAGACTGGGAGCTCATAAATATCGTCCATTGATGTAATAAGAATCTTGTTTCCTGTTTCACATACTTTTAGAAAAATTCTGCCATCAAGGGTCCAGTAAGACATAATTCTCATGTCTTCTTTAAGTTCTGATAGTTTTTTTATGATGCCTATTCGATACTGTGTAAGATTTTCAGTTATGAATATATTGTTCTTATTACCTTTTAGTTTTTTCCTGATTGCTGTACACACTATGTCTTATTCTGTAGGACAGAAACCTAACAATTACCTGGAATTTGCCAAATTTACCCTGTGCAATTTGATAGACTTCTTTCACTTCACCTATAGTATGAGATCTTCCTATATCTTACATGTTGAGTTTTAAACCAAGAGTACTGTTGCAGATATTCACAATAACATTATCTGTATCAACTAGCCTTTTCAGTGTACCATCAGACTTGAGAGGGATAGGAACATTATGGAACCTCAGAGATGTCCTTCTAGAGGATTGTTCTTGTTCTTCAATTCTTTTTTCTAATGTGTTCACCCGATCTTCAAGTTTACCTAGTTTACACCCTTGATCCTTGTTTGTTTTATTTTGTTCTTCAAAGTTACGGTTAGATTGTTCAATAACTTTTGCTGTTGTTCTATAATACTTTTTTGAGCCTCAATAGTATCATGTAGCTTCTTGGTCACTTCAGACAACATGTCTCTAATCATTTCTTTGATTGTTGGTAACAAACTTTTTTCCATAGCATCATATAATTTTGGAGCTATGGATTCCACGACACTCTCAGAGGTAAAGATAGAGACTACTAAGTCCGAAATGTCAGATAGTCAATGCGAGTCTCCTTCTTCTGCCAATGGAGAGGGGATGCATTGCTCTGTGATACTGATGGAGAAACAGTTCTAAATTTTGCTTGTTTTTCTGTTTGCAATATATTACCAGGATTTGATTTGGGCTAAACGGTTCCTCGCGTTTTTTTATGAATTTGGAGTTATTAATGTGATTAAATCATGAGTTGTTTTGTCGGCCATCTTTTGTTTACATATTCCGGAGTCCAAAAAAACTTTTTTAAAAAAAGTATGTTTTATTCTTACATGTACATGTACAATACCAATTTAGTAACACTTTTTGTTTCTTGTACTTCTAAACATATAATGTGACAGTCACTTTTGATTTTCATAAAGAATTCAACACCACAAATGGAGTTTTTCTAAGAGACGACTACAAACACATTCAGTCAGTTGCGCATGTCTCCTACGTTTACATACAAAAATTAAAACAACACTTTATAAATGTCATGCGTCCAAATTGCTTGTTATGATTTACCTTCATCATGAAAAGCTCAAAAGCCGAATATTTGAAAGCCAAGGAGGTATAAGAACCGAAACAGTTGAATAGCTATATGACCGGAAATATACATAAAAAAATAAATTGCCAAATCCATGTAAGGTCAACTTTGTTTTACCCTGCCAAATTCTTTATTTAAATGTCTACAGCCATGAATCTGCATCTCATTGTTTTCCTTTTGTTGCTAATTGTTTTAATCGCTTTTCGTTTATTATTTTAGCATAAATCCGGTCTTTTCCTTTTTGTTTCAAATCTTGTCTGTTTATTGCCTTTAGTATCTTACATTTTAAACATTGTATCGATTTATGAGTTTCGAACAGCGGTATACTACTGTTGCCTTTATTTATTTGAGGTTGACATTAATGTTCTTTGAAGGAATCTACGAAGATTTTTGGGAAAAACTATCAGCTTCGCAAAGACCTGGTATGACCTTCCTATACCATATCTTCATTCTCCATAATAAAGTTAACCCTGCAGTTTACGCTTTTTTTACATCGAGTTTCGCCAAGCTGCAGCATTATTATTGAAACGTCTGTTCATTAGGCCGTGTATTTGCAGTAGAGGAATTCAACTGTGATATCAAATGTGTCAAATATGTAAATAGCAATTGTATCATCAATTCAGGACTCCCACACGATTTGATTCAACGTACAATATTGGTGTAAAAAAAGTAAATGCTCTAGTGATATAAAAAGCTTCAGTGGTGAACTGTCGTTGGTAACTTACCAGAGAGAGAGATGAAAATTTGGAATAATAGTAAAACAAATACGAACGTATGGATGGTTAAGGGTAAATCTGACTCAGACTTAAGGTATTTTTACACCTTAATAGAAAGAAAAGTAAGATTTCCTAAATGGGAGTTTGTCACTTGGACTTCCTCCAATAATAAGTTGTTGTATGTAGAGCTTTGATTTGTTAATCTATTACTATATTCAGATTAACATAGATATCATGAAATATCAAGTAAGCTGTATTCAACACAGTTCATCCATGAAACATATCACATGTCCATTATAACACAGTGTTGATACGTAAAGGATTTTACAGTCAATTTAATTTTCCAGTATTTTACAAATGATTTTATTAAAATTCTCTCGGGTAAAATGAATATCATAACCTCTATGGAAATTTATTTATGCATGTAGAATTTTCATTATTCATTTCATTTATATGTACAATAAGCATGATAAGTCATCTTGATTTATTTCTTTTGCATTTCTTGAAGCAGACACTTAATATATTAATATATTTTAAATCAAAGCTTTACTTTTAGCAACTTGTTATTGAAGGAAGTGCAGTTGCGCCGAATGATAAACCCCCAATTAACAAAAATATAATTAAACCGTATAGTTCCGTTTCTCCACTGTTAATAAGGAGAGGTCATAATGTTTGTATATAGCTACATTAATATTTGCTGAATAGTTTCAAAAATAAAATAGTTATTATTTAATTTAATTTTATCAGAAGAAATTGGATATTTGAAATGCCCTGAGAGAAAAATTACCTCCAACTATTAGTCTTAAATAGCACAAAATTAAATTGACCTATGCCTTCGTGCCAAGAAACGAGGCGGACTCTTAACAAACCAATGTGTTGAGCTTACTACTAATGGCTACCTAATTTACACATTGAAAGGACAATTTTAATCCCATATCCTTTGATCCTCTCCTGAGTAGAACAGGAAACCACTTTGGCAGTTGCATTGTGTCTTGGGTATGAATAAAAAGAAATGTCAAATAAATGTCGATGGGACAAAACACAAACAACATAACAAACCAAGAATAGATATTGAATGCAGACATGTCCTTATATGATGCAAAAGCGTCCGTTCGTCTAGCCTTGATATTCTTCACTTCTAAAGAAGTTGTGAATCAATATAGCCTATCTAAGAACATGTAGGATCTAGTCAAATTTTAATATTTAACCAAGGTTCCGTCACATAATAACACTTCGGTCATACTTCGGTCATACTTTTATGCCATTTTGACCATATAACTATACATATGTTAAGGTATTTATACATCCTTGGGTTTTTTGATATTTTGGGTGTGACTGATCCTGATGAAGGTAAAACCAGAAAAGCGCTTCGTATTTTACTTAACATTGGAACATATATGCTGTACCAATTTTGATAAGGTCGTTAGTCTCAATTGAATTGTTTCATATTTTTCATGTCGGGACCCTTCATAGCCGACTATACAGTATGGTTTTTTTTATTGTTGAAGGCCGAACGGTTTATTATCTTTTCCATTTTTTATCTAAACTACCACTAGGTCGATACCACTGATGGTAATATAAATATCAGGTTCCCACGGGATTTTTGTTTTCTCTCTCGATGATACTGTTTTTGTTCAAACGTTTTTTTGCCTGTTCCTGTTAAATGCATAGCTTTTTGCTGATATATAGTTTTAGGACTAAATAAGAGGCCGCAGTAGTATATCAATGTGCCAATTTCATAAATCCATTAAGAAAATACAAATCAAGGCCAAGGTGAAAAAACAAAAACTGTGGGAAACGCATACACTCCAAAAGGATTGAGATAGCAATCATCTCTTGCTATGCATGCATCACCCGCCATACCAATCCTCACTCAGCTTTACTGTCAAACAAAAAAAAATTGTTCTGATTTACTTCTTTCAAATTGTGTACTAGTTTGTTATAGTCATCCCACAAGATCGTGTATTTGTGTACTGTTTATAATATAGATGTTACCTATTTTGACGTTAGAGTTACAACTATTAAGAAATAGTAAAAAGATCAACTAAATAAAAAAAAAGAAAAATACTTAAAAACTAAATAACACAAATTAATAAATGCTTATAGGGTGAAAATGGTGACGCAATCTTTCAACCTCAAGGGCTTTTGTCAAAGGTTGTTGAAAAAAAATAAAAACGTCCATATCAAGCTATGATGTCCTTTTGTGGTCTGAACGATTTCTGATCTTTAGATGCTTTTTTGTTGTTTTAATTGTCGCTTCGTTGTTGTCTCATTTAAGAATACCCCATATCTCATTTTAATCATAGAAAAAGGTATAAATGTGTGTTTGTCCTGTTGTTTGTGGCGATATACGCTCTTAATAAGAAGTACTCAATCATATTCAACCGTATGATTCACTACCATGATATGCAAGTCAATATCTTCGAATACAATATGTTGATGTGTTGGTGTGTGGTTGTGGATGTAGTTTTTTATACTCAAATAAGGTTTCCATATATCACTGGTGCCTCATCTAGTTCTTAACTTTTTCAGTTTCATAATGTCATTCAACTATTTATTTCTATTCTTTGATTATAATAGTTCACCTGTATGTAGAAAATAAAAACACAAGGACATCTTTTCATATTGCATGTTTAAATGACGAAAAATATCTTCCCGAATATTGCGGTATGAATAAAACTGTTTCCATTGATTTCATGGAAATGGGAAATAGTTAATACATTAAATTTTCGTTATAATTTTTGTTATTTCAAGTGTTTGGATGTTAGGCAAAAGAGATATATATGAATTTTAACACTAAAGAACGATCGAAATCAAAAACAGCCTTATGCCAAACATAATCATACTTTCCGTTTATCTCATTCTTGGCATATATGGAAACGTCTTCTTTGTTATACATGATGGCGACAACACATTTATTTCAGTGTTTCGTATGTTTAGTAATTGTCCTTAAATCTTTCATTTTACTAAATAAACTTATTTATGATGGAGTACACTGTTGCTGTTCAAACATTGTGTCTGGTTTTTTAAGGAAAAGTATATATATTTGCAGATTTACAGTGTGAGATTTGAACTTATGTACTAGTTTGTTCTATCAAAAATAAGGACATGGTCAAAGAAATAACTACTGAATATTAACGAAAAACTTAAAAAATAAGAAATACAAAACAATAAAAGCTTTTATCAAGAAAATGGTGACCACATATTTCGACATAAAAGGTTTTGTAAAGGGATGCGAAAAACACAGCAAAACGTCCAGATCAATGCAAGTTAGGACGTTCTTTTGTGGTCTAAACGTTTTCTGACCTCTAGATGTCTGTTGGTTTTTAGTATTGTTGAGTTGCTGTTTCATTGAAATATTCACACATTCACTTTTTATCCATAAGCTGATATCTTGTCACTTTATGTGTATGTGTTCGCTCTATTGAATTCAAAGGGCTCATCAAATGCAACCGTATGATTCATTATCATTATGTGCTTTATTTAAATCAAGGGAGGTGGTTTCCAAATATTAAAGGCGCATGGACTATAGTTATTGATTGTGTTAATTATGTTTCATAATGGTATATTGGATTTTATTTAAGTTCTTTTATTGAAATAGTTCACCTGTCTGTAAAAAATAATTATATAATAAGGACATTTTGATAGATTGCCTTTTTTTAAGAAGGAAAACACATCCGGATTTGAAAAAAAAAACGTTACTCGTCTTTTTTATAAATAAGGAAATAATGACTACAATAAATGCCTTTCTTTGTTTTATTTTTAAAGTGCTTGGAGTGTCAAGTAGAAGCTAAGGGACGAATATGAATATTATCGCTAATCGCAATAATATTACTTTATCTGAATGGAACGACGAAATAACAAACAGCCTTATGCCAAACATTGTCATACTTTCCGTTTATCTTACTCTTGGTATATTCGGAAACGTCTTTGTGTTGTTGGTTGATGCGTTTCAGATGAAAAAACCATTAGATGAAAGATATTTCATACCTGTTTTAGCATTCTTTGACATGATAGCAACAATATATGTTGGAATGCAATATACATTTCAGTGTTTCAATCAGAAGACGTTTTCAAGCATCATTCTATGTAAGACACTCTTGTCTTTTGTTGGAAATACTACTAATAACTCGATTTTTATATTATTTATCATTGCTATTCAGAGATACATGAAAGTATGCATGCCTCATAAACAACCCATGTGGATATCGATGAAAAAACTGCATTGTTGCTGGCAATTATCATTTCATTGCTGCTCGCTTAACCGTTACCGTTTGTGTATGGTGCCATTCCATACCATGGCACTAAGTATGGTATCCTGGGCATGAGATGTGGAAAATTGAAAAAAGGCCATGTTTTCATGAGGACTTTATACTCGATTGGAGCTGGAATTGTCGTCTTTTTCATAATAATATCACTAATCATCATTTTTGGCAAAATTCTTAAAAAGGCGTTTCGTAGCTTGAAAGTACAGAAAAATGTGGAGAGTTGTCTCATTGGCAATTCTACCACATCTTCTTTATATATATATATGCATTCGTGACAAAAAAAAATGTAAAGAAAGGAAAGTAGTACAACTAAAAACAACAATGAATATTGAGTATTGTCCTGAGAAAATTTTTATTGCACGAGCTTGCGGAGAATTAGAATGGTTAAATGTCTGATTCATTTTTTCAATGTGCATATATTTGGCGGATAAAATGAATTTCATTAGTAAAGATTAATTATTTGTAAAAATATCATCAATATATATAGAAAAAAATTCATCTTGACAAGTTTGATATCCTGTACGTGTTTAACGGTAATACGTTTTTTACGTAAATACTATTGTACTATACTGAAATTCGCAAAATGGAGATGCGTTCATACCAACAATTTCTACCGAAGAAATGATCTTAGATGAACACAAGTTTAAAAAAAAGACAGAACTGCTACCACAATGTGCCTCCTAATTTACCAGATAATTTACAAATTTCATTTTGCATCTGCATCCAGTACATGGTCAACAACACATATTTCAGTTCGTATAATTTGTGATCTTACGGCCGTTAAGAAACACTATTCTAAATATTAACATTGTCCGGACAAGCGACATTAGTTAAACTTTACTTAATCATGTTAATGTATCATCCATTTGTAATTGGCGATTGAAATAAAAATAAGGAAATGTGATATGCTTGCCACTGAGACGACTATCAAAGTACAAGAATGTTAACAATTACAGGTCACCGTACTGCCATCAACAATAAGCAACCAATACAAATCAATCTTATTTATTGTTGCCTCTCAGACTTCTTTCTGGTAAACTGTTACTACTTCATTTGCCTCATGTTTCAACACCCGTTAAACGTCTAATGCATACGACCGAAGTCACTTGTAGGACAAAACCTGCCTACCCCTTTGGATGCACATGAGTTTTCGATTTATGGAGGGGAATGCGTTGCTCACTATTAAGGTTTCTGTAGCATGTTTGGTGTTTTGCAGTGAGTGGTCTGTTTTCTTCGACCTATGATTTTGATAATTTGATTGTTCACTTGGAGTATTGTCCCTTTTTTTTACCTCAAGTTTACCGACAATATAAATGATAATGATGCTTGTCTTGACGTCATTAATATGCCCAAGCTTATTTGAATAGCAGTTTTAACTGTACAAAATCTTTGGACGTCTTGGTTAAGCGGCTTTCATGTGTAGCAAGATGTTCCCATTTACAGTTATGATGTATCTTCTCTGTGTCAAACACTGCCGTAATATCTTGGCAAACACCGTGATTTTCGAATTAAATGAAATTGTCTTTCAATGAATCTTGGTGTAACTATAACTAGTGTCGTTACCATTCCGTTTTTAGTGATAAAACTACCAAAGATACTATTCAAGCAATTTCTATTTTCCTGGTGATATATTATTGTTTGATGCTTTTGTTTTACTACCACTATAATTTTTAGTGTTATATTGTAATGTTAAACCCTTCTTTAACGTTGGGAAATGGTGGAGCACTTACAAAACTTAAAAACAACACTTTATAAATGTCTTGCGTCCGAAGCGCAGGGACGCTCAAAGCCGAATATTTGAAAGCCAATGATGTATAAGAACCGAAACAGTTGAAGAGCTATATGACCTGAAATATACATCAAAATCATTGGCCATATCAATCTAAGGTCAACTTTATTTATCCCGCCAAATTCTTTATGTGCCTGTCTACAGCCATGCTTCTTCAATCCATTTTTTTCTTTGGTTGTTATTTGTTATAATAGTTTTTCGTTTATTGTTTTAGCAAAGATTGAATCTTTGGGTTTTCACTCCTGTTTCACATCTTGCCTGTTTATGGCCTTTTTGTACCTTTCATTTGAAATATTGTTGTAAGAAATACGATTACCTGTATTTGTGCGCATTCTTTTCCTTTTGATCATTGGAAATCAAACAACATCTCATTGTTTTACTTATTATGAAAGAATAGGACTTTCAGTTGAAAGATTTTTAAAAAGATGTAAATAACAAAAGCTCTCAAGGTAATATTATGTAGACAGACAATAACATTATAAGTCGTCCATCAAATGGTTACTTTTAACTTATCGATGTATAAATAATTATACCTATGTTGTCCAAACAAAAGTTCTGTCGTAAGATTTTTGTGAAAAGAGCTTCTTGTCTTTTGCGAATAATAATAATTTTGCTGATTCATAGTTTGAAACAATTCTTAAATTTTCGTTTTGTTTTTCTCCTTTGAAACTATGTACTGGTTAGTTATGGCTATCGCACATGAACGAGTCTTTCTGTGCTATATTACTATTTACTTTTATAACGTTGAGGCAAGTGTAAAACCATCAAAACACAAAAACACTAAAAGACAAACCAATGAAAACTTAAAAACTGAAAAGGTTGGTCCAAAATTTCGAACTAAAGAGTTTTTGTCAAGGGTTCTAAAAATTTAACATGTCTAGCTGAAAATAGAGAACGTTCTGTGGTGATCTGAACGTTTTCTGACCTATAGATGTGTTTCGGTTTTAAATTTTGCTGAGTTGATATCTCATTATAGTAAACCCCTACATAGTATAAAGTATTGCCACTTTATGTTCCCTGTGGTTTGTGTATCTGTTCGTTCTATTGAATACGAGTGACTCACAAAAATTCAACCGTTTGACACACTATTATGTATTTTCAAGTAATATCCTCGAGTACACTATGCGGGAGTGTGGTGTAGTGTTTTTAAACTCACTGTAGGCTTTCAAACTCATAAGTCGAAAATAAACTGACAACGCCATGGCTAAAAAAGAAAAAGACAAACAGACAAGCAATAGTACACAAAACACAACATAGAAAACTAAAGGATGAGCAACACGAACCCTACCAAAACTGGGAGTGATCTCAGGTGCTCCGGAAGGGTAAGCAGATACTGCTCCACATGTGGCACACGTCGTGTTGCTCATGTTAGTACAAACGCGGTAATAAGTCTAATTCGGTAGGTCACATTCGTGAAAAGGGGATAGGATTGTAGTTACGACATTATGAACATATTCGCTATCATCTGTGAAACGGATATTCCATGACAGTCAACCAACTCGTGATGGCGTCCGTAAAATTTACGAAGGGAGGATTTCAACTTCACCATTTAGAACTCTTGGTTTAATAACTTCCTTGTGAGCAGCAACCCTCTATCATGGAAATCATGAAAGGAAATACAAGCCCTGGAATATCGTATCAACTGGGATATATAGACCGTATCCAGGCGCTGCTGGAATGTTGTTGATTGTACAAATGATAATATCAACCGTATGATTCAGTACTATCATATGCAAGTCCATATCCTCGTTTACAATATGTGGTTGGGTTTTGGTATGGTTTGTAATCAATCAACATCATTTTTAAACTTATTTTTAGGAAGCTGTGTAATTGAACTATAAGGCATTTATTCAAAATTGATATACATTTACGTTACCACGATATCCTTTCTATGCTTTGATAATCAACTTAATTGTTTTAAACTTTGCAATCATTTCCAAGTGGAAGTTCTTTTGTGTCTTTTTTTTTTCTAAACTTAAGATAGGTTTCAGTTTATTACAGACACTTTAACCTTTTTTGTTTCATTGTTTCATTGTTTCATTATGTCATTTACCTGTTTATCTAAATTCTAAATAAATTAGTTCAACTGTTTGCGGAAATAATAACATATGGAAAAAAACTTCATTTGAATTGTTTTCAACAAAAGCAAGACTTCCTGGAGTCAGTTTTTAAGTTCAAATTTAACTCAAACCTTTGATATTTATCATTGAAGAAATAGTAAATACAATAATGTTTTGAATACCAAACAAGAGGGATTAAATATGGATATCAATATTACCCTCAATAGTATTACATTATCAGAATGGAACGAAGAAATTACAAACAGCCTAGTGCCGAACATTATCATTCTCTCCGTTTTCATTGGTCTTGGTACAATTGGAAACGTCCTTGTTTTGTTGGTGTATGCGTTTCAGATGAAGGAAGCATCAGATGAAAGATATTTTATACCAATTTTAGCTTTCTTTGATATGATAGCAGCTATATACATCGGAGCATATTATATTTTTCAGTGTTTCAATCAGACGACATTTTCAAACAACATTCTATGCAAGACACTCGTGTTTTTTTTAGGAAACACTACTTATAACTCAGTTTTTATATTGTTCATCATTGCAATTCAAAGATACATGAAAGTATGCATGCCACTGAAACAACCCATGTCGATTTCCGTGAAAAGAACTGCATTGTTACTGGCACTTTTAATGTCCTTGATTTGCGCTTTACCCTTACCATTTGTATTTGGTACCATTCCTTTCCACAACATTGACAATGGAATGAGATGTGGAAGATTGAAAGATGGGCATCCTTTCTTGAGAGTTGTATACTCAGTTTTAGCTGGTTTGTTCGTCTTTGTAATAGTAATATCCCTTATTATCATTTACGGTAGAATAATAAGTACAGTGGTTCGTCGATTACAGGTTAATAAAAAAGAATTACGGAGTAATGAGAAAAGATGCGAAACAACTGATACAGACGAAAACCATCCTGTCGTTGATAGTTTTAAAGGTATAGAAATGGTAAACATAACAGACAAAACAGAAAAACATTCAACAACACTACAAACTAGGCCAAATCATGAAGGACATAATATCGAATCAGCTGCAACAAGAAACAGAAGAATAGCTAATCGTCGAATAACCTATAAACTCACAGTAATGTTCTTTATTATTACTACAGTATTTTTACTTAGTTATATTCCAAAGCTTACATTAATGTTCCTTCAAGGAATATACGAAGATTTTTGGGAAAAACTATCAGCTTCGCATAGACCTGGTATGACGTTTCTATACCATATCTTCATTCTCCATAACATATTAAACCCTATAATTTACGCTTTTTTTGACATCAAGTTTCGCCAAGATGCAGCATTATTATTGAACCGTATGTTCATAAAGCCGTGTATTTGCTCTAGAGGAATTCAACTCTGATATCAAATGTGTCAAGTATGTAAATAAAAATTGTATCATCCATTCAGGAGTCCCACACGATTTTATTCTAAGTACAATATTGGTGCAAAAAAAATAAATGCTCTAGTGATATAAAAGCTGCAGTGGTGAACTGTCGCTGATTACTTACCAGAGAGAAATGAAAATGTGGAATAATAGTAAAACGAATTCGAACACATGGATGGTTAAGGCTAGATCTGACTCAGACTCAAGGGATTTTTACACATCAATAAAGAGAAAAGTAAGATTCCCTAAATGGAAATTTGTCACTTCGACTTCCACCAATAACAAGCTGTTGTATGTAGAGCTTTGATTTGTAAATCTATTACTATATTCAGATTAACATAGATATCATGAAATATAAAGTAAGCTGTATGCAACACAGTTCATCCATGAAACATATCACATGTTCATTATAACACAGTGTGGATTTATGCATGTAAAATTTTCATTATTCATTTCATTTATATGTACAATAAGTCATCTTGTTTTATTTCTTTGGCATTTCTTGAAGCAGACACTTAATATATTAATATATTTTAAATCAAAACTTTACTTTTAGCAACTTGTTATTGAAGGAAGTGCAGTTGCGCCGAATGATAAACCCCCGAATAACAAAAACATAATTAAACCGTACAGTTCCGTTTCTCCACTGCTATTAAGGAGAGGTCATGATCTTTATACATACCTCATTTAAATTTGCTAAATAGTTTCAAAAATTAAATAGTTATTATTTGATATAATTTTATCAGAAGAAATTAGATATTTGAAATACCCTGAGAGAAAAAATTACGTCCGACTATTAGTCATAAATTTCACAAAAATGAATTGACCTGTGCCTTCGTGCCAAGAAACGAGACGGACTCTTAACATACCAAGGTGTTGAGCTTACTATTAAAGGCTACCTGATTTACATATTGAAAGGACAATTTGTATCCCATATCTTTTGATCCTCTCATGAGAAGAACAGGAAACCACTTTGGCAGTTGCATTTTGTCTTGGGTATGAATAAAAAGAAATGTCAAATAAATGTCGATGGGACAAAACACAAACAACATAACAAACCAAGAATAGATATTGAATGCAGAAATTTCTAAAATGATGCAAAAGCGTCCGTACGTCCAGCCTTGATATTCTTCACTTCTTAACAAGTTGTGAATAAACATAGCCTACCGTAAATTGGGTTATTTTGGTTGTAGTTTTATTTTGGTTTATTTGGTGCCTCCAGCATTGTCCAGTGAAAGTGCCAAAATTAAACACACGAAAATAAAGCAAACACTAAAAATTGAAACTCCAAAATCGCGTACCGGTACGACAATATCGTAATGTTAATTGTGGTGGGAAATATTTTATGTTAATATATCTTCCGTATATTTCCTACAATTCTATACATAATCAAATCTGCAAATAACTACCTGGTATAATTTGACAACACTATATAATTTTTACTTAATTGTCAATTTTGTGAAATTGTTAAGAAAACACAACATGATTTTTTATTCACACATGTCATAAATATGCCAGGCTATTGCTGATTAGATGCCGTTATTTGTAATTACAATATCAAAACTCCATGTAATCCTTTATCTTCAATAAACTAACATGTACTACCAGAGGCATAAGGATTAAAATTTAAATCCTTGATTGTCAATAGATTAACATGTACTGCAAAAGAGATGATTACAATTTATTTCATATGATATTTGTAAAATAAATAATCTATTTAAAAAGTGATTTTAATGTTTAAGATTTTATTTCATATTTTATCTCAGCTTTGAACCATGATATACAGAATTATTTGCAATTGCATCCGGATCCGATTCCTTCATTAAGTTAACTTTGTCGTGTTTCTAGTTTTGAGAAATTCAATGATATTTTGTCAATAAACGCCTAAATAAAGGCAAATATGAATGAGTATGCTCACTACTGTTGTTCCAAAATTAAACATATCAATTGGACAAGGCACCAAAATTACACGCACCAAAATAAAACACATGCCTTTTAAAAGAAACCCGCCAAAATATCCCGACGCCAAAATTTCCCAATTTACGGTATCTAAGGACATGAAGGATCTAATCAAATTTTAATATTTAACCAAGGTTCTGACACATAATTACACTTCGGTCATACTTCGGCAATACTTCTATGACATTTTTACCATATAGCTCTACATATGTTTAGGTATTTATACATCCTTGGTTTTTTGATATTTTGGGTGTGACTGTTCCTGATGAAGGTAAAACCAGAAAATCGTTTCGTATTTTACTTAACGATGGAACATATATGCTGTACCAATTTTGATAAGGTCGTTAGTCTCAATTGAATTGTTTCATATTTTTCATGTCGGGATTTTTTAGAGCCAACTATATAGTATGTTTTTTTTTTATTATTGTTGAAGGCCGTACGGATGTATATAATTGCTTACATTCACTTCATTTGAACGTTGGTGGATAGTTGTCTCATTGGCAATCATCTACATTTCCTTATTTTTATATGAAGTTATATTTCCGATAGTTTTCTCTTTTATTTTTAGAATGTTTTTTTTTTTCATTTTCATCGTTTTCACTATAAATACTCAAATTACCCAACTCTATCAAAATTTGTTATTATGTTCAAGTTTTAAAGTAAGATGTATTTGTATCCCAGCAAATGCTTTAATATCGTAACTGAGAAAAATGTTCTAGCTATTAAACAACCTTCACAAATGTATGGAAATGAAAGAAAAGTATTGGAGACAATCTATTAATTTATTATCTTTTCCATTTTTTATCTAAACTAAAACTAGGTCGATACCACTGATGATAATATAAATATCAGGCCCCACGGGTATCAATAATCCACTTGTACTACATGAAATATTAAATTACTTTCAGAAATGTTGAGTTCACAGAAGGACATTAAATCTGTTTCATTATAAAGGTATTTCCACAATGCATCGGTTTTCCTTAGCTAGCCTATGCGATTCACTCGTGTTTTTTTCTCTCTTTCGATGATATTGTTATTGTTCAAACGTTTGTTTGCCGGTTCCTTTGAAATGCATATCTTTTTGCTGATATATAGTTTTAAGACTAAATAAGAGGCCGCAGTAGTATATCAATGTTCAAATTTCATCAATCAATTTAGAAGATACAAATCAAGGCCAAGGTGAAAAAACAAAAACTGTGGGAAACGCATACACTCCAAAAGGATTGAGATAGTAATCATCTCTTGCTATAAAATTGAGAATGGAAATGGGGAATGTGTCAAAGAGACAACAACCCGACCATAGAGCAGACAACAGCCGAAGGCCACCAATGGGTCTTCAATGCAGCGAGAAACTCCCGCACCCGGAGGCGTCCTTCAGCTGGCCCCTAAACAAATATGTATACTAGTTCAGTGATAATGGACGTCATACTAAACTCCAAATTATACACAAGAAACTAAAATTAAAAATGATACAAGACTAACAAAGGCCAGAGGCTATGCATGCATCACCCGCCATACCAATCCTCACTCAGCCTTACTGTCACAGAAAAAAATTTGTTCTGATTTACTTCTTTCAAATTGTGTACTAGTTTGTTATAGTCATTCCACAAGATCGTGTATTTGTGTACTGTTTATGATATAGATGTTACCTATTTTGACGTTAGGGTTACAACTATTAAGAAATAGTAAAAAGATCAACCAAATAAAAAAAGAAAAATACTAAAAAACTAAATAACACAAATTAATAAATGCTTATAGGCTGAAAATGGTGACCCAATATTTCAACCTCAACAGCTGTAGAAAAAATATAAGAACATCCATATCAAGCTCGGGTGTCCTTTTGTGGTTTGAACGATTTTTTATCTTTAGATGGTTTTTGTTGTTTTAATTGTCACTTCCTTGTTGTCTCATTGAAGTATACCCAATATCTCATTGTAATCATAGGTAAAGTTATAAACTTTCGTTTGTCCTGTTGTTTGCGGCGATGTTCGCTCTTAATTCGAAGGACTCAATCATATTCAACCGTACGATTCACTACCATGATAATAGTCAATATCTTCGAATATTATATGTAGATATGTTGATGTGTGGTTGTGGGTGTGGTTTTTAAAACTCAAATAAGGTTTCCGTTTATTACTGGTGCCTCAACTAGTTCTTAACTTTTTCTGTTTCATAATGTCATTAAACTCTTTATTTCAATTCTTTGATTATAATAGTTCACATATATATAGTATACATATAGAAATAATAACACAAGGAAATATTTTCATATTGCAGGTTTCAATGACGGCAAAAAACTTCCCGAATACTGTGCTATGAATAAAACTGGTCTATTTGATTTCTTGGAAAATGGGAAATTGTAACTTTCATTTTGTTTTTTCAAGTGTTTGGATGTTAGGCAAAAAGATATAATTATATGAATTTTAACACGATTACTTATTTCATTCCTTTGACCATGTCCATATTTTTGCAAGAACAAACTAGTACATAAGTTCAAATCTCACACTGTAAATCAGCAAATATATATTATTTTCCCCAAAAATAAACAGCAACAGTTGTCTCATTTATAAATAAGCTTATACATAATAAATAAGCTGAAAAAATAACGCTCGAAATAAAAAAAACAGCCTTATGCCAGACTAGTTCTTAGCATATATGGAAGTGTTGTTATTGTTTTGTTTTTATTTCGGTGTTTCGTGTGTTTAGGAATTGTCCTTAAATTTTTCATTTTCCCAAATAAGCTTATTTATAAATGAGTATACTGTTGCTGTTCAAACATTGTGTCTGGTCACTGAAGTATTCACAAATCCATAATCAAATATCTTGTCACTTTGTGTATGTGTTCGCTCTATTGGATGCAAAGGACTCATAAAATACCGTATGATTCATTATCATGATATTCAATTTACATCACCGAAAACAATATGTGAGCGTGTGGGTGTTGGTGTGCTTATTTTAAATGAAGGGAGGTGGTTTCCAAATATTAAAGGCGCATGACCTATAGTTATTGACTTTGTTAATTATGTTTCATAATGGTATATTGGTTTTTATTACATTGGTTGCAATGAATTACATTGATTTCCAAGTGAAATAAAACCCGATAATTTCACATGTGAAATAAACGTGGTTATTTCACTCCTCTGACGTCATACAACAATAGGCGTTGTCAAGACGTCGATAACGTCGGATCAAAACAAATTGTGAATGCGTAGAAAACGATATAGTTCCTTACATTTTCTACTTTATTTTCACAAAAAAGCCATTTTCCAATGTAATAAAAAGAATAATATTACTTTATCTGAATAGAACAACGAAATAACAAACAGCCTTATGGCAAACATTGTCATACTTTCCGTTTATCTGACTCTATGTATATTCGGAAACGTCTTTGTGTTGTTGTAGTATGCGTTTCAGATGAAAAGGCCATTAGATGAAAGATATTTCATAGATATAGGAAGATTTGGTATGAGTGCCAATGAGACAACTCTCCATCCAAGTTACAATTTATAAAAGTAAACCATTATAGGTCAAGGTACGGCCTTCAACACGGAGCATTGGCTCACACCGAACAACAAGCTATAAAGGGCCCCAAAAAATTACTAGTGTAAAACTATTCAAACGGAAAAACCAACGGTCTAATCTATATAAAAACGAGAAACGAGAAACACGTATGAACTACATAAACAGACGACAACTACTGTAATCAGATTCCTGACTTAGGACAGGTGCATACATTTGCATACCTGTTTTAGCATTCTTTGTTATGATAGCAACAATATATCTTGGTGTGCATTATACATTTCAGTGTATCAATCAGACGACGTTTTCAAGCAACATTCTATCCAAGATACTCGTGTTTTTTGTTGGAACTACTACTAATTACTCGATTTTTATATTATACATCATTGCTATTCAGAAATACATGAAAGTATGTATGCCTGTGAAACTATCCATGTCGATTTCAATGAAAAGAACTGCATTGTTTCTGGCACTTCTCTTATCCTTGATTGTCGCTTTACTGTTACCATTTGTATTTGTATTCCATAAACAACCACAAAGTATGGTATCTCGGGAATGATGTGCGGAAGATTGAGTGAAGAACATGCTTCTCTAAAGTTCATATAGTCGATTCTATTTGGTTCATTCATCTTTGTCTTAGTAACACCGTTTATTCTCATTTACGACAGAATTCTAAAAACGGCATTTCGTAGCTTAAAAGTACACAAGAATCACACAAGTGGAGCTAAGAAAGATATTGAAAAAACTGATGAAGACGAAAATCGTTCTGATATTGAATGTATAGATATAGAGATGATAACCACATCAAATCAGTCAATGATACCAGAAACTAAGACAGATTTTGAAGGACTGCTTGCCATTAAAAGTCGTCCTGTAGCAAATAATATGGTAATAACTGCATCAAGAAAACGGAGAAGAGTCAATCGTCGATAAACCCATAAACTAACAGTTATGTTTTTATTATAACTACAGTATTTGTACTTTGTTTTATACCAAAGGTGACAATTATGGGTCTTGAAGGGATCGACGAAGATTTTTGGAAAAACCTGTCTACCTCGCAAAGACCTGGTGTGACGTTCATATACCATATCTTCATTATCAATAATATAATTAACCCTATAATTTACGCTTTTATGGATATCGAGTTTCGCGATAATGCAGCAAGGTTAATGAAACGCATGTTCATTAAGCCGTGTTTTTGCATTAGAAGAATTCGTGTGAGATATCCAATGTGTATGTAAAAGTATAATAAGTTTGTAGTGGATTGTTTTTTGTTTTCAATTGAACCGTCCGTAACGAATTGTGGGGATTCTATAAAGTGGACTGAACAAAATATATTTTCAATTCATGAACTCGATTTGTTTAGTACGTTTCGTTCCTTGATTCAAAGGCATAGGTTTGAAAATCAAAGATTAAACTTCTGATCGTTTCACATTGTACAAGAAAGCTGCAGTGGTGAACTGTGGTTGTTTTTTCCTACCACCGAAATATAAAACAAAAACATTGGCATCAGCTTGAAACAAATCTGCCAAAATGCAGACGTATGGATGACCAAAAGTATTCACAATTGTCATTGATTGTATTACCCATAGAATTTACTTGACATAGTAATATACAAACAGGATGTAATACAATTATATAGATAAATATTTCTTATCAACAAATGGCCTTCTTCAGTTTCAATGATTTTATCAAATTCAACACAATAGGCGTGTATGTGTAAAGTTATCTCGCACAGTAAAATTTTAAAAATTGTTTGTTCCATGGGTTATATAAATCGGAATGAATAAAAATAAACAAAAGTTCTTTTTTTTTACTATTTGGCTTCTATCAGGTACTGTGGATTCATTTTTATTCGTTGGATACCAATTTTCGAGGATTTCGTAGGTACAGGGAAACCACTAATTGAAATATGCAACGAATTACAAATTTGCTTTATGAATATATGCAGACTTTCGGAAAACCACCAAATCAAATAACCCTGAACGTGCAAGTTTTCCTCAATCCACGAAAATTGGTACCCACGAAAATAAATGTACAAATGTCTAAGACAAATGTAAATTACCCATATCAGAAGCAGTAATCAAAACTGAACAAGCAGTAAACAAGACAAAATGTGTACAGAAGAAATATAAATAAAAATAAAAAAGGCAAAACTGTTAGATAAAAGCAACCACGACTGAACATAAACAATCCAGAACTACTACACATAGCGAAATGAGACCAGTTACTCTAGGAGTGTACGCATCGCATTTAGTTGGCCTAAATTGTTATTGACCAACATTTTTCTACAAATATTCTGCCTCTGCAACAGAATTATATAAATAAAACAACAAAGAAAGTATCAGTAGAAAGACGGGATATCCCATTCAAAAGGTGTAATGGTAGTTTCGTGGCACTAAAAACCTCAACATGTATTATCTCAACTTCTTTAAAACCTACAATAGAAAAGACACACAGCTTTCGCCATCAAATCAAACATTTGGAAAAGTACAGTAAAATATTTACTATTCGGGAGCAAGGTCAAATTTCACTTAAAGGTATTGGAATCTAAATAAGACTAATATAATTATACATAATGATTTAATATTAAAGCACAGCAGAAAATAATCAAAAGTAACTTTAAAGATGTTTGATCAAGAATATTCAGATCTAAGAAAGAAATTGAGATAACCAGGAACTTATTTCTATATCCTTAACAATATCATTGCAAAGTTTTAACAATATAAAAGCTGTTTATGCCGTTCACACTAGATGCAAACTAAAGAACAATATGAACATAAACAACATACATGCATTCGTGTCAAGAAAATAAATCATGTACATGATGGTAATTAGATGTACAAATCTATTAACCATGAATATTGGTAGATATTGTCGAGAGTAAATTTTCATTGCACGACCTTGTGCAGAATAAACTGGCTTTATTTCTGATTTATTCTTCCTTGGTTCTCAATTTGCTGGATGAAAAGATATACATTTGGAAAGATTAATTATGTGTACCGGAAAAATTGAAATATTATCAATATAGACAAAAAAGCATCTCGGCTGAGACAAGTTGAGTTTAATTAGGACATCGTATACCTTGCTTAACGGTAATGCGTTTGTTTGACATAAATAATACTGAAATAACCCAAAAAATGAGATAACAAATGTCATACCAACAACAACGAGGAAAATATCGTAGATGAACATATGTTTTGAAAACGACTGAACAACCACCGGCTACTCTATGTATTGGCTTACTTATTTACAAGAAAACACACACGTTTCGATTTTTCTGATTTTTGCACTTACAACCATTAAGAATCCCGTTTTCAAAAAATAACATTGCCCGGACAAGCGACATTAGTTACACTCAACTTGTCTCATTTACCGGGCACTCGAATAATGAATGATGAAAATGAAGAGATGAGGTATGCTTGTCATTAAGACAACTATCAACCAAAGACCAAGCACGAGAATGTAAACATGTACATATTTTTCAACTCTGATTCTATTTTCTTTTCGGTAAACTGGAGATAATTCAATTTGCATAATATTCCATCACCCGTTAAAATAAATTATACGTCAGATACTTACTAACAATGTCACTTGTAGAGGAAAAACTGCTTACCCTTTGGATGCACATGAGTTCCCTCGATTTATTTTGGTGGAGAGTGCGGTGCTCAGTCTTTGGGGCTAGGATGAAATTTGAAAAAAATAGGCAGGACAGGAGTTTTGAGTAAAAAAAAAGGCAGGATGAGACACTTTGCAAAAAAAAAGTCAGGATAAACTAACAGAACCGGATAGAGTGAAAAATAAAAAGTCAGGACAGAGATTACAACTAAAAAAAAATGCAGGACAAAATTTTTCATCCTAGCGTCCCCCCCCCCCCCCCCCCCTAAAAATCAAATGGCAGCTCCCTTAATGAAATTGTCTTACAATGAATTTAGGTGTAACTATAATTAATGTGGTAACCATTCCGTTATCAGTATAAAATTTTTCGAGCAATTTCTGTTTAATTTTCCGTTATCAGTATAAAATTATTCGAGCAATTTCTGTTTGATTATTATTATTCTTGGTGATATCATTGTTTGTTGCTTTTGATTTACCTCACTACAATTTTTAGTGTGTTTGGGGATGGTGGAGCACTTACAAAAGATAAAAACAACACTGTATAAATGTCATGCGTCCGAAGCGCTCTTCGGGATTTACTTTCATCAGGAACGTTCAAAGACGAATATTTGAAAGCCAAGGATGTATAGGAACCGAAACAGTTGAAGAGTTATATAAACATCAAAAACTAATAGCCAAATCCATCTACGGTCAATTTGTTTTAACCTGCCAAATTCCTTATGTGCCACGATTCTACGATCCATTGTTCTCTTTTGGTTGCTATTTGTTATAATAGCTTTCGTTTATTGTTGTTGCATAAATCATGTCTTTCGGTTGTCTCATTTGTTTTACATCTTGTCTGTTTATTGCTTTTTGTATCTTATATTCCAAACATTGTTTAAGGATATACGGTGACCTGTATGAAGGTCAATTAACATAAGGAAATATTTTCATGTCAGTTTTTTTTCAACAAATACAAAACTTCCTGGAGTGAGTTTTACGTAAATATTTAACTTTAAACTTTAGATTTTTGCCCTTGAGGAAATACGTCAAAACAATAATGCTTTGAATATCAAACAAGAGGAATTAAATATGGATATCAATATTAATCTCAATAATATTACAATATCCAAATGGAACGAAGAAATTACTAACATCCTAATGCCGAATATCATCATTCTCTCCGTTTTTATTGTTTTTGGTGCAATTGGAAACGTCCTTGTTTTGTTGGTGTATGCGTTTCAGATGAAGGAAGCATCAGATGAAAGATATTTTATACCGATTTTAGCTTTCTTTGATATGATAGCAGCTATATACATCGGACTATATTATATTTTTCAGTGTTTCAATCAGGCGAAATTTTCAAACAACATTCTATGCAAGATACTTGTGTTTTTTGTAGGAAATACTACTTATAACTCGGTTTTTATATTATTCATTATTGCAATTCAGAGATACATGAAAGTATGTATGCCACTTAAACAACCCATGTCGATTTATGTGAAAAGAACTGCATTGTTACTGGCACTTTTAATGTCCTTCATTTGCGCTTTACCGTTACCATTCGTATTTGGTACAACTCCTTTCCACAATATTGACTATGGAGTCTCAGGAATGAGATGTGGAAGATTGAAAGATGGGCATCCTTTCGTGAGAGCTGTATACTCAGTTGTAGCTGGTTTGTTCGTCTCTGTAATAGTCACATCACTTATCATTATTTACGGTAGAATAATAAGCACGGTGTTTCTTCGATTACAAGTTCATAAAAAAGACTTACGGATTAATAAGATAAGAAACGAAACAGCTGATGTAGACGAAAATGATCTAGTCGTTAATAGTTTTAAAGGTATAGAAATGATAAACATAACAGACAAAACAAAAAAACATTCAATAACACCAGAAACTATGCCAAATCATGGAGGACAGCATGTCATTGAAAGTCCTGTAGCAAATAATATCGAATCAGCTACAATAAAAAGAAGAAGAATAAACAATCGTCGAATAACCTATAAACTCACAGTAATGTTTTTTATTATTACTACAGTATTTTTACTTAGTTATATACCAAAAGTGACATTACTGTTTCTTGAAGGAATCTACGAAGATTTTTGGGAAAAACTGTCAGCTTCGCAAAGACCTTGTGTGACGATCCTTTACCATATCTTCATTCTCCATAATATAGTAAATCCTATAGTGTACGCTTTTTTTGACATCGAGTTTCGCCAAGAAGCAGCGTTATTATTGAACCGTATGTTCATAAAGCCGTGTGTTTGTTCTAGATGAATTTAACTGTGATATTGTATTAATGTGTCAAATACATTTTGTACATGTATGTGAATAAAAATTGGCGTAAAAAAGTAAACGCTTTTGTGACAATAAAGCTGCAGGGATGAACTGTCGTTGATCACTTACCAGAGAAATATGAAAAATTGGAATAATAGTAAAAGAAGTACGAACGTATGGATGGCCAATGGTAAATCTGACTCAAAGGAAATTTAATATTAATAAACTGAAAAGTTAAGTTGCCTAAATGGGATTTTATCACTTGGACTTCTTCAAATTACAAAATGTTCCATGTAGAGCTTTGATTTGCAAATTTATTACTACATTCAGGTTAACATAAATATTATGAAAATTAAGGTAAGCTGTATTCAATTAAGTTCATCCCTGAAACATATTACATGTTCCTTATAACACGTACAGTGTGGGTACGTAGGGGATTTAACAGTTCATTTAATTTTCGGCATTTAAAAATTGTGTTAAAATTATTTCGGGCAAAATGATTATCATATCATCTATTGAAATTTTGTATGCATCTAGTATTTACATAATTCATTTGATTTATATGAACAATAAGTCACCTTGCTTAATTTCGTTGGCATGTCAAAGTGCCAGATTTTGATTGGCTAATACGAGGGAGATAGTTTACTCTTTCCCAGAGCAAACACTCTATTAATTACCCTTCACGGAGACGCTTGATCAAGTGTGCGCTTAATTTAATACAGATGGCTGTTATGTACAAGACGTCACAGTTTATTACTTTGAATTTGATTTTTTTTTAATAGACAGTAATAACAGAACATTCAGAATAATAAATTTAATGACACGTATCTGAGAGGGTGATAAAACAGATTGTTACCCCTCGAAAAGACATTGTCAAACTTGGCTTCGCCTCGGTTGACAATGTTTTCGCGGGGTACCAATCTGCTCTATCACCCTCTCAGCTATGTGTTATTCATGCAATGTTTTAACTCAAAGCTTTACTTTTATCGTCTTGTTATTAAAGCAAGTGCAGTACTGCCGATTGATAAACTCCCGAAAACAACAACATAATTAAACCGTACAGTTCCGTTCCGCCACTTTTAATAAAGCGAGTGCATATTCTTAATACATATAGCTACATTTATATGTGCTGAATAATTTTAAAATTAAAGAGTTACTTTTTTATTAATGTTCATCTGAAGAAATTGGGTAGTTGAAATACCCTCACAAAAAAAAGTCTTAAATTACGCAAAATTGAATTAACCTATGATACTAACGTGCCAAGAAACGAAACATACTCCTAACAAAACAGTGTGTTGAGCTTACAACTAACGACTACCAGATTTACAGATTAAAAGGACATAAAAGTTGTAATCACATATCCTTTGATCATGCCTCCGAGGAGAACAGGAAACCACTTTGGCATTTGAATTTTGTCTTGGTTATAAATACAGAGAAATATTCAATAAACATCGATTTGTTAAAAACCAAATGATATAACAAACTGAGAATAAATATTGAATCCATAATTGACCCTAAATAATGAACCAGCGTTCTTATATGTCTAGCTTTACGTTCATTCCCTACTTTTTCTATCAAAGGTCGGTGCTTCTATCTGGGCACTCCGGCTTCCTCCAACAACAAAAAAACTGACCGCCACGAAATAGCACAATAGTGCTGAAAGTGGCGTTAAACATCAATCAATCATTTATTCGCTTCTTAGCATGTTGTGGATGAAAAAGTATATCTTTAAAGCAATATCTTAGAATAGATGGTACAAGCAGGTCTGATAAGAGATCTTTTCTAGATTATAGTGTGCAATTATGCAAGGCTGTGAATTGCCAATGTTAGCTGGTGTGACATTAACCTCCATCAATCAATCAGACATTGTCAAATGACTGCATTTTATTCCGAATAAGTAGTTATTTTAGTATTTTAGTACACAAAAAATACAAGGATGCTTGACCCCAATGTACTTTTTTTGCGTTTTTTTATAAAAAAAAACTCAGGTTCGCTAAATGTCTAATGAAATAAACTAAAAATAGAAGAGAATTTTTAACATAAAAAAAAACATTGGTTCTGAAAGCATTATCAGCTAAGCAAGTTTACTTTAACAAGTCCGAGCTATACTTTCAAGTCATTTTAATTTCAATCGATACTTTAAAAAAGTTACAAAAATAACGAACTCGAAGGTAAATTCAAAAAGGGGAAATCAAAAACATACAAAATGGCAAACGTTTTACTTTTTCAACCAACGGAATGAATGGAAAACAACTGTCATATTCCTGACTTGGTGTAGGCATTTTCTTAAGAAAATGGTTGGCTAAACCTGGTTTTATAGCTAGCTACACTATTCTTTGTCATTTTATACTTTAGACACGGGAATCTTTTACAGATTATTCCATGAACTTTTTAAAGCATACAATATTTTGCAGATTATTCCATGAACTGTTTAAAGCACACAATATTTTGCAGATTATTCCATGAACTGTTTAAGCATACACTATTTTGCAGATTATTCCATGAACTGTTTTAAAGCATACAATATTTTGCAGATTATTCCATGAACTGTGTAAAGCATACAATATTTTGCAAATTAGTCCATGAACTGTTTCAAAGCATACAATATTTTGAGATTATTCCATCAACTGTTTAAAACATACAATATTTTGCAGATTATTCCATTAACTGTTTAAAGCATACAATATATTGCAGATTATTCATCAACTGTTTAAAGCATACAATATATTGCAGATTATTCATCAACTGTTTAAAGCATACAATATGTTGCAGATTATTCCATTAACTGTTTTAAAGCATACACTATTTTGCAGATTATTCCATGAACTGTTTTAAAGCATACAATATTTTGCTACGTTATTGTGAATGTTATAACAAACCAGTAAAACAGTGAGCAACTGCTTAATTACTAATGATACCATTCGATACACAGGAAGTTGGCGAGCGATTAATCTGAAAACGCGTAACACGGTAAAAATGTTCATATGAAGCCTGATAACAAATTTCAGGAAGCTCTTTAATGCAGTTCCGTAGAAAATTCGACGAAAATTTATGTATTAGAATATAAAAGTAATCGATAAATAAGAAGTTAATAATCTGAAAATGCATCACACGGTATACAACATGTTGAGATGAACATGATGAAACCTGATGACATATTTCAAGAAGCTCTTATATGCTCAACTTCGTATTTTATTTGGCCTTTTTAACTTTTTTAATCGAGCGTCACTGATGAGTCCTTAGGAGCCAAGAAAATGTTGACAAACATTTCCCTAGAACAATGAGTGTTGTAAAATTTCAAACTATCGGCAAACAGGAAGTGAAACGTGCGCTGTCGTACAAAATTAAAAGCCTAGTATCTTTAGAGTTTTTTTTTTTTATTGTAGTTCCCAAGCAAAATGCGACGAACAGTTCAATAATAGCAATTATGTGTCATAATATATAAGTTTTCGGTAAACAGGAAGTTCAGAATCGATGAATCTGAAATTGCTATACACGGTATAGCATGTTCACATGGACTGATAACAAATTTCAGGAAACTCTGATTTGTAGTTCTGAGAATTATGCCAAATGCGACAGAATAACATGGACGGACGAACATAAGGATAGACAAAGGTAAAACAGTACAACTTCCTTCCTTTTTAGGAAAAATAATCTTTTATTTAGAACTTTTAGATTGGAGTGCTCAATTCGTTGGTTAATGTTATTGACCAGCTGATGATAAAATTTGAATACGAATTTGATTCTATGAAGTACAGGACAGCCTGACTGCCTGCTTTCATATCAGCATGTTAAGTCCTTTGAGCTTGCTTTCATTGAACTCGAGCATTCTTTGATATGGTATCGTTTGTTTTAAATGTTCCTTCTTTCATTACACCATTTTTTAGATTGCTTTTCATGTACTATTCTTTATTGATCTAGATTAAACAAGGAGGCGGGTTGATTTTGGTAGTTTAAACCTGCCACATATTTATGAGTCTGTGAGCCTGACACGAACCTTGTTAGTAGTTGTTTTTGTTTTATCTGGATGCTTCTTTGTTATTTGATGGTATTTGGTGTTGATAATTTCTATTCAATGTAATTCCAAACTTTTTGGACTTAAAATCAGATGATTATTAGTTGGACCTATTGTATTGACACCTGTCTATTGTTGACGACTGTATGTAAACCTCGGAAATGATTTGATCGTGTGTATCCTAGATTTGCTGTTACATATACCTAACATTTCCAGCCGTTAAAAAAAAAACACGTTTCAATTTGTTAAAATATATCATATATCTATGGTGGCCGGATGCGGCCATTTCGCGTTTTCGCGTTTTTTTCCTTCACTTTTACGCGAAATCGAGAAATCGGGAAATTAGGAAATCGAGAAATCGAGAAATCGGGAAATCGAGAAATCGAGAAATACAGAAATCGAGAAATCGGGAAATCGAGAAATAGAGAAATCGGGAAATAAGGAAATCGATAAATCGATAAATCGATAAATCGGAAAATCAAGAAATCGAGAAATCAAGAAAGCGAAAACGAGAAAACGCGAAGGCGAAAACGGGAAATAGATTTCTCGATTTCGCGTTTTCGCTTTCTCGCTTTCTCGATTCCTGATTTCTCGATTTCCCGATTTCGCTTTCTCGTTTTCTCGATTTCCGAATTTGCCGATTTCTCGATTTCTCGATTTCTCGCTCTCTCGTTTTCTCGATTTCCCGATTTCCCGATTTCTCGATTTCTCGATTTCTCGATTTTGCGTTTGCAAATTGAAAGGAGAAAACGCGAAAAGGCGAAATGGCCGCATCCGGCCACCATAAATATCACAGGGGCCAGCAGAGTTAAGACCAAAAATGTTTCGGAGCACTGAATGGCTAGTGATAGCTTTGTTCTACAATGTGAACATAAAATTATACATTGAATTACATTATTATATGACTAGAAATTTTCTGTTTTCTCATGGGCTAAAAGCATAGGGAGTCTTCATTGATAAAACATTATATTCACCGCGGAAAAAATCAGGAGTGGTTAATATAAGATTTGGAACAGCGTCCGTGTACCTAAATATAGATATTCGAAGGCAACGTCAATGACGTAGGTTTATGACGTCAGGCAAATTCTCGTTTTTTCTTTTTCTTCTTATTTTCGGTGGGTTTTTATTTTCTCTTCTTCTTGTTTTCCAGTGGCGTAGCTAGGCGGAAGCTCGGAAGCCAAGGCTTCAACATCGTTTTGTCAAAAACAAAAATTCATATAAAAAAAAGGAGCTATAGGTATGAGAGAGAGAGAGGAGACTCCGAGTGAGAGAAAGTGACGGGAAAATAAATGGGCACTGTGCGGTTAAATAAACAAAAAGTTGTAGAAGTCAACGAGCCGATATCACTTCTCAGACTCCCGGCGTTCGTTCCCATCACCAGCGCTTTATTTCTCCTCTTTTTATAGCAGACGAATATTGTGTCTGCAGGGTGTTCTGCTATTTACAATGCAACGCAGAATTGACAATGCATGTGACCAATTCAACCGCTGAATTAACGCAGTTTCAGTGTCATGTGCCGAGTTCAAACATATCTGCGTTATACAATGACAACCGAACGACTTTCGGGGCTATAGATGTATCATTCACGCGTACAAGGAGACGTCCATTGATAAAGTAATTGACAGTAGGCTTGCTTTTTTGTTGGTGAGAGAGATTGACTCTGACTCTTTTAATAATTCATATCCACACAAAAATATTCAAACGAGAAACTAACGGCCTGATTTATGTACAAAATAATGAAAGAAAAACAAATATGATACAGCAACAAACGACAACTATTACACTGAATTACATGCTCCTGACTTGGGACAGGCACATACCGAATGTGGCGGGGCTAAACTAATTTGAAGGCGCCATTCTGCCCTAACCTGGGTACCTACTATATTAACCTGAATATATTGTTTACATCTCATCGCCAAACAATTTTTAATGGTGTGGTTTTTGTCGAGCCTGCGACTTTTGTCACAAACGCGAGACATAGCGATCTTTACATTCCGTCGTCGTCGGCGGCGGCGGCGGCCAGAAATATATGTGTGGTTAAAGTTTTTGAAATTTTAATAACTTTCTTAAACAACCCTGAATTTCTACCAAACTTGGACAGAAGCTTATTTATGATCATAGATAGTATCCAAAAGTAAATTTTTGTAAAAAAAAATCCTTATTTTTCGTATTTTACTTATAAATGGACTTAGTTTTTTTTCTGCCAGTTAACATTACATTCACTCTGTGGTTAAAGTTTTTAAAATTCGATAACTTTCTTAAACTTGGACAGAAGCTTGATTATGATCAAAAGCTAGTATATAGAAGGAAATTTAAAAAAAAAAAAATATATTTCCTGTTTTTCCGTATATTACTTATATATGGGCCTAGTTTTTCTTCCAGTTAACATAACATACCTACACATTAACATTCAATATTTTCAGTTAATATTTGTGGGTCTAAAACCCTAAAATCCAGGAGCTTCCGGGGGCTTTGCCCCCTGGCCCCCTACCAGGGCTTTGCCCTGGGCCCACTGGGGGCCTTCAACGGCCCACAGACCCCCTGCCGATTTGGGGTTCACCTTCAACATTTGTCTAGCTACGCCACTGACAATTGTTGTTGAACTTAAACCTTTGTTAGAAAGGATAGTGTCATATACCTTGCATAACTATGTCATTTTTATTAAAATAGTTTTCTTGACAAGAATGGTTGTACAAATACACATAAATTGCTCCGCATGGCACAGCTTGATACGACCGCAATGGTCGAACCCTGAACAGTTGGGGAAAGTATGGACACAACATTGATTCAAGGTTGATATATACAGCTCTGAAATTGGATTGTGATTAAATATTGGCAGTGGCAAAATAGAAAATATGCTATTTTGCCCGCTCTGATTAAAATATTTTAATTCAAACCGGCAAAATAGCATATTTCTATATAGAAATGGCTTTTTTATCGGCACCGGCAATATAGCGAATTTGTGCCGGCGCTGGAATAATAGAAAATATGCTATTTTGCCGGCTCTAGGTAAGCGGAGGCCAAATTAAAAACTATTTTGTTTACATATATGCAATTCAAAAGTCCGCTATTATATTTCAAAAGCAAATTTTATTTAAACATTTTTGATTTTTGAAGCTATGTGATTGATTTGTTTATATTGTATAATGTTTGATCAAATTTATGATGCAATGAGGTTTTTAAATTTTATTTTTTTAAAACATTCAGTTTAAAAAATCTGAGATTTTATTCTTATGCATACATGTAGCATGATTGTGACTGATTTTAAAATCATTTCAACTACATGTTTTGATATGATATTAATACAACAAATGGATGCTCAATATTTTTATTTTTATTTCTTGTTATAAATTCTTATTTTCATTTGACTGATAAACGTTTTTAAACGATTATATGTATCTCAAATATTGTTAGCTGTTTTCTTAAGTTATTTAACTACCGGTATATCAGTAATTATTTAATTCTTTTATGTTGACAGTGCACATTTTCTTAGTACTTTTCAAAAGTAAATATTAAATTTCACTCTTTACAAAGAACTGGCAAAATAACAAATTCATTATATTAAAGGTGCAGGCAAAATAGCCATGCACTGTCTTACACTTAACTGCGGCCAAGTTTAGCGAAAGGTCGTGCGACATAATCAGTCAAACAAAACTTTATTAGATTAACTCGTAAAAGAACGATCGTTATCATTGGTCAATTCAAACCTTCGACCTCACACCTGCGAAAATAGAACACGCGTACTATAAAGTTGAATGGACTGATCAGTATTCACGTAGCCGGTCAAGGTTGTTCAAAACTTCCATCGTCGTATTCAAGTACATGATTGTGGTGATTATCCTATGACAATTCTAGCTTTTATACATTTGCATGTAAAATTCATTAATTTTATAATTTTGTGCAATAGTAAAATTTTAAACTTTAAATCTTAACAGTTTTTACGTCGAAATATTTACATTTTCCCGCGTTTCAAAGAATAGCGGGAAACGTTTGTATTAACGATGCGTATGAATTTTATAATTTAGTCACGTGCAAATTTTCACGTGCGGGAAAAATATTTTGAAAGCCTTCACTTTCTACCCAACAGTCGTAGTGTCGAGATGGACACCGGGTTAGATTCTCCGATTCGAGAAGCCATTGCAAACGAGGTAAAAAATGTCATCGCTAGTTCTCAGCAGGACATGATAAACAATATGAGCGCAATGATGGAATCCAGATTAAATCGTTTACAATCCAATATTCAACAATCTCAGTTTGATATTTCCAACGCACAGATCATCAAAATAGAGAAAAGTGTATCAGACAATTATAAGTTTCAAAGAAAAGGGAACGAAAATCAGTTTCGACACAGTGTGAAAGTTATGTCCAAGTTAACTGAGGCCCGTTCTTTGCTTGATACTCCTAATGTTAGCATTTCCAAAGTAGAAGCGACAAAGGACAAGATATCAGAAGGTATAGACTAAGTTCAAGAGCGCCAAAAGTTAATTAAGTTAGCGGATTCTTCCGAGTTAGGATGGCGTGTAGTGCAAAGAATACATTACTAATCCTATAGCAGACGATTCTGAGGACGAGAAACGTATGAATAGAGCCCAATCTAGAGCTGAAAGAAAGTCTAAAGCGGAAAAGGCAAAAAAGCGCACAAGACCAGTTCCATATAACAAAGATAAGAGCTCTGAGGACAAGAACTCAACCTACAAGCCTGGTAGATGTTTCACTTGTGGAAAGAGAGGTCATTGGAGTGACAATTGTCCAGAAAATAAGAAGTCACAGAAAAGTACAATCAATTTATTACCTTTAAATAACGATTTGTTATCATCTGAAACAAAGATAAAAAATATTCATTTTGAACATACATATACTATTTTACCTTCTGTCTCAATAACGAGCAAAAACGAATCACAAAACAAAAATGTAACGACTGAACAGTTCTCGCCTGAAAATGTTTTATACTTACCTGGCACACCTGTAGGTAGATTAAAGATCAGGTTAGATAAATGGAAATTGATAACTGATAATCAATACATTCTTGACGTAATAGAGAACGGTAACAAAATACTGTTTAAAACAGAACCTGACCGTATACATATTAGAAATAACAAATCTTCATTAGACAACAAAGATTTTGTTTCATATTTAGGCGTAAATGTATAGCTAAACTTATTTACAAAAATAAGAAAATAAGTTACACAGCAGCTAGAGAAAAATATATTGAAAAGACTGAAATTAGTCGCACCTTCGTTGAATTTGGGTTTACATTCCTTGCGTGCTGGTGGGGCACCGCTGCTGCTAGTTCAGAAGTTAATGAACGATGCATTAAAAGGCATGGCAGATGGAAGTCTGACACTAGTAAAGACGGTTATATTGCTGACACTTTAGAAAAGAGGCTTTCTGTATCTCCGAGTCTTGGATTAAAGACGCTTCTGCTCATATTTCAACCCTTTCTTTGTATGTTTTCCTGCTGTCTGGGTTATCGGCAATATGAATATATTGTTGTGTTTTATTTAAGCCTATGTATTTATGGGAAAGAAGTTAAGGTAACACGTAATTCAACTGCCTCTTCTCAGTTGGTTCTGGATTAAGGGAGCTACCATTTTATTTTGATTGGGGGGCGGGGGACTTGGATGAAACGTGTCCTGTCTTTTTATTTTTTAGTCTATTCGGTCCTGCCTTTTTTTTATTAGTTTATCCTGTTTTTTTTTTTTACATAAATCGTCATCCTGCTCCTTTTTTTTTGGCCAAATTGCTCATCCAGCCTTTTCTTTTACTCGATTGACTCGATGAATTAACGTTGTACTTGAAATGAAACCGTACTTAACTACGAAAATAACCAAATTACATGCTAAAGATATATTTTCGATTTTTATAGTAAATGGGTTTGTGTTATAAACTGTCATGTTCACTGTTCATATTCTTTCGCAAGTTTTAGGTATTCGGCTAAGGATAGTGTGATTTTGTTTTCTTATTCAGTTAACTTGATTTTGAAAAAAAAAATCCCGAAATTCTAAGTAAATCCAGAACATGTAAACAACCATGCTTGAGTCATGCTTTGTTTAGAAAAAAATGGAGATGGCAAACCATGGCACAGTGGCAAAAAATGTACTTTATAAACTCCAGCGATATACTTCATGAATTTACAATTAACTGTATTGCTATTCTCGGTTGAAAAACGAACGTAAATTATATATTGTAAATAGTTACATAGAAAACAATCAGTTTTAAAAATCGTATTATTCATTATATGTATTGATAAAAAGGTGAGTCCCTTCTAGTACATGCATTTAGTCATCCTTAATTTCTTAATATTTCGTTTATCAGTTTATCATACATGAATGATTTTGTATTTCATTTTAAATACACATGCATACTACACGTCACTTTGGCGGATAGTTCAACAATGTAATTCAAAGCTCTATTCTTACGGTATGAAATTAAAAGATAAAGTTTCATCCAATTAAAATCGAAAACAGTACATTTATATTGTTCCTTATAAACTACGATAATTTCCACAAGTATTTATTTATTTTTTAGTTCCACACATGCAAATGAAAAAAAACTTCGCCGTTGTAACATTTTAAATCTTTTTTACACCAACATGCCTTCACTGAATTCATTTGAATTTCGTGGTAACCATGATAGTACATTGCATACTACGTCTTCATTCACATGCACAAATGATACGATTATTGTTGTTTTGTTTCTATCTTTCGGGGACAATTTGCTCCGTTTATGATACGTTATTTCTGAATGACCAAATACTACTGTGTGACGTTCTGTGTGATCGTCTTATAGCATGAAAACAATAAAAGAGGAATGTGCAACCCATGATAAATTATTGTAATTATTGTAATGGATCAGTATTATAAGATCCTTATTATAAGTAACTACGACATTGTCAGGATAATAGCCTAGCGTCAGTATGAAAGAAATTAAAAGTGGTTCATTATTCATCCGTATAAAAGCGGCACATGTATTTTAGTTTATCCTTCTATTTTTCATAATGCGGTACAAGAGAATTGTGTTGCTGCAGTATAATATTTCGACCCCACTATTTGAAATTCACACTGAAACATTTATTTAATTCTTTTGACCAAAGATTTGTAAACTATACAAATCCTTGTTTTTACGTTCGTAGTAACATAGTACATTCCATTGTCAGTCACCTGTGTCAATTCACGTGCACACTACGATTGTTGTTGTATTTGAATCTTTCAGCCAATGAAATGAGACGTTACAAGATGTTTGTTTGTGATACGCCAGAATGTTATCAATGGATTATCAAACGCTAAACTTGACTGCAGTTCGGTGTATTCTCTATTTTGGAATAAAAGCATTGTAAAGCTAAATTAAACTTTTAGAACACAAAATAATGTAGGTGTAATGATTTCTTTTTATCACCAATACTAACTTACCTTGCATGATCTTGTTTATTAAGTTTATGCATCTATTTCAGTCTTACAAAAAAAGAAGTATATTTGTTTACATTTTTATTCATATTCACTCGAAAAAACGTGGTCACACTAAAAAAAAACACGATCTCAGCCGGACACTATACCTACTGTGCTAATGGAGAAAGGCCTTTTCAAAGACATATCTGACTTAATAAAATGTAATAACATTTCTCGGAAAATGAAACTTTAAGGGTCCCGAGAGCACAGTGGAGGAGGATGGCACGCTTTTTGGAAGTAGGATTACGGACATATAAATATGTCTATATATCTCTGGTGGGATATAGGGGTTAAAAAAGTGTGGATGTGGGATATAGGAGAAAAACGAATGAAAAAATGTTGAAAGTCGAAAAAACTTGGATTTGTAAAAAGAGCACTATGTGTCCCCTCCCCCCCTTTGACAGTTAATTGGTAGTACAAATTAATAAAATCCCACCTGCATTTTCTTAATAATATTTTACAGTGTTGTTTTCTGTCTATGGAACAAGTTATATCAAAATTATAGAAATTCGATCTCAAAATAAGGATAATTTTATGTTAAAGGGATCTATAATTCAGTTAGACAGCTTCAGACCATGACAGTAAGATAACAAACATCCAAGTTCAGACATAACATTTTTTTTATTTTTTCAACTTGACCAAATCACTACTTTACCGCAACATTCATGACAAAGAGAATCAAAGAATGGTAACTGTTTACCCAGATCTAATAGAATATAAAAACTTGACTAATTTTGATAAAACTTGGCATGACTTAAGCTTAGGGAATTATAAGATAGTTGACTAAGTCTCTTGCTCATGGGATATATATTATAGACAATATGGCCATTTTAATATTGAAGTTAGGGTGTTTATTTTTGACGTTTTAATGGAACAATTTCAACTATCAAGATTTGGGCCTAAACAATGAAAAATTGTAAAAAAAAATGCTTTTGAAAAGCCCTTATTTATAATGTCGCATGTATTTAAAGCAACTTAAGACTCATTTGATGTATCAGATTTATTACAAATATTCGAAAGTTAAATATGTATGAATCTTTGCCTGAAAATAGAGATTTTTGGAAAGAAGGGGGCCTTATATGAAAATATTATTTTTTTTGTAATTTAAAATCTTTGAAGTTTTTTTTTGTTATAAATAATTCTAACATATATATTTAACATACTTTAAACAGAAAGAGAGATTCAAATAGCTTTTCACATGAAATTTCGTTAATTTCTGTGTCATTTGGTCTCTTGTGGAGAGTTGTCTCATTGGCAATCCTACCACATCTTCTTTTTTTATTTTTACATGAGTATAAAATGGTGATAGGCCATGTAAGATGGATTACTATTTTTGACGTTTAAATCTAACCATTTCAACTATCAAGATGCCTTAACAATTTAAGATTGCAAAAAAAAAGCTTTTTAAATGCCCTTATATATAATGTAGTATGTATTTTAAGCAACTTACCACTCATTTGATGTATCAGATTTATTACAATTATTCAAAAAATAAAATTTATATGAGCCTGTGCCTGAAAATAGAGATTTTCAAATGAAGGGAGCCTTGTATGAAAATGACTTTTTTGACCAATTTAAAGTTTTGAAGTTTTTTGTTTTAAATAATTCTTATAAAATGCAGATTTTTGGACATATAATGCCAAAATGGGACATTTTCACCAACATTTTTGTAAAGGTTTTATGGTTATTTCCTGAAATGGCAATAATTAATCTTGAATGATGTGTCCATCATATTGTCCATTGGTCAACAATCTAAATATAAATTTATATATATGTACAGAAAATGTTATGAATTTACACCAGTTAAGATTCCCGCCATTTAACCATATGTTTTTTTATTTGCCATGACAATTCCTTTTTAGTGTTACATTTTTCTGTTGGGCTTTTTCATTACTGGTGTGACTTCTGTAGAAGATTTTTGTGATAATTAGGTCTCTTTCAGCATGTTCAGTAAACAGTATTTATTCTGCATCACTATAGTATTGATTTCATGGGCTTGAGTTTAACCTTATCATCTTTCTTCAATGAACCATAAGTTTTCACAAAATTGTCCAAAGCCGATGTTGCTAAAAAATAAATTTATCTGATTTGGTTTCTAGTAAGGATCATGAACAATTAAAGGATACTTTTTGACAAAAAAGCAATATTTTGGATTATTATGCTATGATCTGTTATGTGTATAGAAAGTTTTGGACATACCTCATTACATTTCTCATTATTATGGATTTTATTCAAACAAATGGCGGCACCACTGCCGATTTGGCTACACGGACAAATAATCCCAGCGCTATTCATCTGGCTACCTGGAAAAATAGTCCCATCACTATTCTTTCGCCTAGCCGGACAAATAGTCGCAGCACTAATCATCCGGCTAGTCGGACAAATAGCAACTGCTTTTTTTAAATTCTTAAAACAGATTTTTTTTGGTATGTAAAAAGTAAAATCACAAAAATACTGAACTCCGAGGAAAATTCAAAACGGAAAGTCCCTAATCAAATGGCAAAATCAAATGATAAAACACATCAAACGAATGGACAACAACTGTCATATTCCTGACTTGGTACAGATGTAGAAAATGGTGGATTGAACCTGGTTTTATAGCTCTAAACCTCTCACTTGTATGACAGTCGCATCAAATTCCGTTATATTTACAACGATGCGTGAAAAAAACAGACATAATAGGTAAAATAGTCACAATATGGGTACAGCAAGCCGTATGCTAAGCGCTTGAAAAACAATGTGAAGTTCTTCCTTAGATAATTTTTAAAATGTCCCACGATTGTAAGTAAGAGAAAAGTATTTCTAAAAAGTTCATTTCAAATGTTGTGAATGACAAACAGGAAGAATTTCTTCTGATTTAAGCTGGGAAAAAACATGTCAATATTCCATAACCTTTATTACGTAAGGAATAAAAACTGTAATGTTTGTTCCAGTGGAAATAATATTACAGAATATTTCTTCCACATGGAACATATATTATAAAGGAACTTCTATTTCGTGACAAAACGACACTGAATTCTTATTATGAAATGAATGTTTATTTTGGTTATTTTTCCGAGGACTAGATATGAATACTAGCAGTATCATCAACAATATTACATTTTCAGAATGGAACGACGAAATAATAAGAAGCCCAATTCCAAACATTATGATCGTACTTTCTCTTTATCTCGTTATTGGTACATGTGGAAATGTACTTGTTTTGTTGGTGTATGCAATGCAGATGAAAGAAACATCAGATGACAGATATTTCATACCATTTTTTGTCTCGCCTTGACGGAGTCAAAAAGCGAGACATAGGTATGCTGTTTCCGGTGTCGGCGACGGCGACGGCGTCAACAATGTATTAGTTTGTGATTAGGTCTAGTTCATGGTGATCCACTAGTGGTAGGTCAATGATGTTTGGTATGCAGTTGTTTTAGCATTGGCACATCTCATTACCATGGAGATTATTTGGCCCCGCCTCTTCAGTCAAGGTCTATTGACTTTGAAACTTTTCATAGTTTACATGTATTAGTTTGTGATTAGGTCAATTTATGGGGAACCACTAGTGGAAGGTCAATGATATTTGGTATGCAGTTGTATTAGCATTGGCACATCTCATTACTATGGAGATTATTTGGCCCCGCCCTCTTAGTCAAGGTCTATTGACTTTGAAACTTTTAATAATTTACATGTATTAGTTTGTGATTAGGTCAATTTATGGGAAACCACTAGTGGTAGGTCAATGATATTTGGTATGCAGTTGTATAAGCATTGGCATATCTAATTTCTATGGAGATTATTTGGCTCCGCCCCCTTAGTCATGGTCTATAGACTTTGAAAATTTTGCTAAGTTAATATGCATTAGTTTGTGATTAGGTCAGTTCAAGGGGAACCGTTAGTGGTAGGCCAATGTTAATTTGTGTTCAGTTGTATAAGCATTAGCACATTTCATTTCCATGGAGAATATTTGGCCCCGCCCCCTCAGTCATGGTCTATTGACTTTGAAACTTTTGCTTAGTTTACATGTATTAGTTTGTGATTAGATCAGTTTAAGATGAACTGCTTATGTTAAGTCAATGATATTTGGTATGCAAATTTATTGGCATTTGCAAATATCGTTTCCATGGAGATTATATAGCCCCACCCCTGATCATGATTCATTGACTTTGAAACTTTTACATAGTTTACGAGTTAATGTTTGTGTTTAGATTTGTTTAAAGGGAACAACTTATAATAAGTCAGTGGTATTTGGTATGCAGTTGTATTAGCATTGGCACATCTCATTCCATGGAGATTGTTCAGCCATGTACCTTCATTCATGGTTCATCGACTTTGAATATTTGCATAACTTCTAGATAAAATACTGCTATTTTTATTTCAATATTTGCATTATCAAAATTACAAAAATGCGAGACATATCTCTGTGATAACAGTTTATGGCTTTCTTTGATACGATAGCAACAATATATCTCGGCGTGCATTACATGTATATATTTCAGTGTTTAAATCAAGCTACATTTTCAAACAATTTTTTATGTAAAACAGTGGTGTTTTTTGCTGGATTTACTACTTTCAATCCCGTTTTCGTATTTGTTATTATAGCAGTACAGCGATACATGAAAATATGTTTTCTTCAGAAACAGCCAATGTCATCTCCATTGAAAAGAATCGCATCGTTACTTACAACTGTTATTTCAATATGTTGCGCCATACCTTTAGCCTTTGTTTATGGCTCCGTTCCTTATCACAGCTTTAAGTATGGAATATCTGGTTTCAGATGTGGAAGATTGGAAGGCGGACATGTTTTCGAAAGAAATTTACATGCAATTGGGGCTTGTGTGTTTGTTCCATGCAGTTATAGTAACAGTACTAACCTTTATTTATGGAAAAATAGGGTATACAGTTTTCCGTAACCTAAAAATTATTAAAGGCGACATAAAGGGTAAAAAAAAAAGATATTCAAACAAATTTTGAAGGTGCAAGTATAGACCATAGTGATACAGAAATATCAAGCACAACCAACAATGCAGAAAACCATTCACTTAATACGAAACTTAACTGCGACGTCGAGTTGTACAACAAAATTCGTTTCGTAAAAAAATTAAAATCAATTGCATCCAAAAAACAAAGAAGAAATAATCGTCGTATTAGCCATATACTTACATTAATGTTTCTTATAATAAACGATAGTATTTTTGCTTAGTTTTATACCAAAAGTGACAAAACTTCTTCTTGAAGGAATCTACAAAGACTTTTGGGAAAAGCTGTCATTCACACAGAGACCTGGTGTGATGTGTATGTACAATATGTTTATCATCAATAACATTGTGAACCATGTAATTTACGCATTTATGGACATTAAGTGTCGCAATGAAGCAGCAACTCTTTTGAGCCGTTTGTTAAAAAGGCCATGTATTTGTTGTAAAAGACTAAAACTGTAAACCAACGGTTTAAATTATTGCAAAAGGTAGATGTAAGTATTTTATTTTGGTTGATTGGTTTTGTCTTGTCGTTCATACAATGAATCGTCATAAAAGACTCCGGGGACGATCGAGATATCTTTTCAATTCATTATTTTGACTTTGATTTCGTTTTCACGACATGTTATCTGCATTTTTGTGACTTTTAATTTTAAATCACTTAAGATTGTGACATTTTGACTGAGATTGGTTTCACATGAACGGCGATTGATGCATGCATATCACAAGAAGCTTACCCTCTCGAGGCGCCCAGTCTGACTCCTTTTGGAGTTCATTCGGTTCCCTCGGGGTTTTTTGTTACCTTTATTTGACTTTTCCTGATCAATTTACGAGATTTGAACAGGTACTTGACAGAAGCAATTCTTCAAATAGCAAAATATATAATTAGTTTATCTTGTATTGTACGTAAACTATATTTAATTTCTTATTGGGTTTATTTCATTACTGATATATTATCTTGTTTATACACTATAAATCAATTTACTTTAACAGCTATACAAAACACCAATTTTTTTTTAAATATTTCGTTGTTTTCAAAGCAACTGCTTAAAAATTTTTCAGCGTTGAAGATATCATAAAATGTTAAGTTAAAGTATATTTACGTTTTTTGATTGAGTTAAGCCTTCCAATTGATATTTTATAGTGTGTTTTTCTATGTTGTGATGTTATACTATTGTTTCAGAAAAGGGAGAAGGTTTGGTACCATTAAAACGTTTAATCCCGCTGCAAATGTTTGCACCTGTCCTAAGTCAGGAATCTGATGTACAGTAGTTGTCGTCTGTTTATGTGGTTCATACGTGTTTCTCGTTTCTCGTTTTTATATAGATTAGACCGTTGGTTTTTCCGTTTGAATGGTTTAACTGGCTGTTCGGTGTGAGCCAATGCTCCGTGTTGAAGGCCGTACCTTGACCTATAATGGTTTACTTTTATAAATTGTAACTTGGATGGAGAGTTGTCTCATTGGCACTCATACCACATCTTCCTATATCCATCTAGTTAATTTTATTTTTCCCAAATTTTAAATAAAAACAATATCTATTTTAGTTTGAAAATGATAGATAATATTTCAAAATATTAAGACAGATAACATGTTTTCCCTAAAAGAAAGGAGGAATGATAAAAAGCAGTATTAAGGTATTGCAGGCAGGTTTTACAGTTTTTGTAAAACATTCATGAGGTTTTAGCCTGTAACCTACTGAATACAATATTTAAGCGCCTGGGACGAATAAAATTTATGAAGTGTTGTTTCATATTTCTAATATGTAAACGCTGATATCGAAACATATGACAAACGTGTATTATGTGAACATCTGGTATCTCATTTAAAAGATTTATATTTCTATTGTTTTTTTTAATTCCTTTGAAAAACATACACAACCTTTTCGTTGTATTGTATTTTTTATTTGACGTCTTTCTTCCGTCACAGAACTCCGTTGCAAAAGCAAAAGAAATAAAAATATTTCCTTTTGATTGGATAAATGTGTTGGGTTATATACTTTTGAAAAACTGATATTCACTGAACACAACGGGCATAGTGAATACCTGTTTTTTCTTTTTTTTTAAATGACAATTAATATTTATAAAATGCGTCCAACCTACTTTCATCAGGAACGCTTCAACCCCAAAAAATTGGATGTAAAATTTTTTCAATACGCCCTTGAGCTATATGAGCAAAAGGGACATAATGACACAAACATTGAAGATTGAACATTTATCAAATCAAAAGACACTAATTATTTTATTGAATGATAAGACAATCAACAAAAAATCTGGTTTTTTTTTGTTTGATTTTTGTATGTTGTATTTATTTCTTATCATTTATAGTTTGGGGAGGGGGGTTTTGCGTTATTCCTTGTGTGAAAAAAACCGAACGGATCATGTCGTAGCATAAAGTGTTTGGAACGGCTTTTTCTTTTTATTCATTCCATATTTTCTTCATCCATGCTAACAAAACAGTGTTTTATCAGAATCAATTCAAGACATATTTGCATACAGACGATTTTGATGAAAGAGGTAAATAGGGAAATTTACCAAAATAACTTACAACAAGTTAACAAACGGTGAATATGCTTTGTTACAGGTGCATTATCTAAAAATGAGGAGATGTGGTAAGATTGGCAATGAAACAACTATCTATCAGAATTAAAATGGAGCGGTAGCAAGCAATTTAATGCCACCGTACGGCCTTCCACAATGAGAAAAACTCATACCGTATAGTAAGCTATAAAAGGCCCCGACATGAAAAATGTGAACCAATTCAAACGAGAAAACCAACCGCCTATTTTTTAAGATACCAATTTACGAAAAAACAATATAACAGACATGAACCTCAGACAACCACTGTGCTACAGGCGCCTGACTTGAAACAGGCAATTAACGAATGTTGAGGGGATAATCATTGATTTGTAAAAATAAAAAGATTTTGTGCAATTCCAGTATATATAATGTCATTTTATTCAACCCGTAAAACCAAAAACAAGTGTGTCTTATAAACATTGCAACGGTTTTTGGACTATTAATAAAGAGAGGCGAAAGAGATCAAAGGAACGTTCAAACTCATAAGTCGAAAATAAACTGACAACGCCATGGCTGAAAAAGAAAAGGACTAACAGACAAACAACAGTACACAAAACTGAAGACTGAGCAAAACGAACCCCACCAAAAAGCGGGTATCTTAGGTGTTCCGGAAGGGTAAGCAGATCATGTGGCACCCGTCGTGTTGCTTATGTAAGTACAAACCGTTGATAAGTCTAATTAGGAAGGTCACATTCGGGGAAAAGGGGACAGAATTATAGTTACGACAATTGGAACATATTTATCGTCCTGAGTGGTTTCTATCAACCAAAATCTTCAAGACAAATCGAAATGTTTAGAAGAGCAAAAGTATATACTTGAATTGCACAAAATCACAACATTCACATTTTAATTCTGTATAATTCATAGAACGTTTAAAATATATTTTATTTTAGAGCCATCGAACTTGTACTTTATTCTTATCCGAACTTTAATGATTATAAATGGATTGAACTTATTTGTCTCTGTACAGTGGGACAACTGGTGACTCAAAGTTTTTTTCCCTTCAGCATAAAAATCCTTCATGTTACGGTATTTATCCTCAAGGCTGCTATTGATTAAGAGTTAACGGGAAAATGTTTCGGTTGATAGAAATAACTCAAAATAAGTAACAATAAAAGCTCACATATCATATAATGATATCATTTCCAATAAAATTATAATAAACCATTAGAAGAGCATTCACAGTTGTGTGTAAAATTGTACTTAATAGATAGTAAAACTGATTACTTAGTATTCAAAGAATCATTATCAATTTCCCCTGTATCTTTTACACTATTTTAAGTTGTAAACAATTTTGATAACACATATTTGATGAATTTTCATATGATTCTATACCATTTTGATAGAAGGATATGCGTATCGAACATCTAATAATTAATTAAAAAGAACACAACCAAAGCTTTATTTCCGTTAGCATTGGTTTAATTTGTTTTTTCCTTTATTCTTTTTTTATAGACTAAAAATTAGGAAAAGCTATTAAAATTGCAGCTTTCATATGTCTATAAACAATTTCAATTTGAAAATGCATTAAAAACCAACATGATATGATTAATCATATTTTTGCCTCGATCATCACTGAAAAGATATTTATTCTCGAAATGCGCATCTGGTGCAGACAGAAAATGGTATTGGTAATGTTATTAATTAGACAGGACTGAGAAGCAGGGAATACGTTGTCCTACTATGTATTTTTTCCCTTTACCAAGAATAATACAACTTTAAAGAAATCAGTATTTGGAAAATGAAACATTTTTGAGAGTGCCAACTGGAACGTACAGGAACTTTTCGCCGGAAGTTGATATATTAGTCGGAACATTTTAAAATTGTTTTTCACACAGTTGACCTACAATATGTTACTGGCGATTCATATATTTATTCAATCATTTTAATTTTCCGGCGATGGATACGATTTTTACTGTTAACCTAAATTATAAATGCAGGAAAATAATAATATGAGGCAGTTACTGTTGAGCTACCGAGGATTATATATTTTGTATGTTTATTTAAATAGTTATCATTCGTTTTGGCAATGTGATAAATAAATTTCCAAAAAATCAATTGCTTATTTTGGTGTAATCAAATAAAAATATGCAGGAAATCGTATGCTCCTTTATGATGTTTTACGAAAAATCCCGTTCAAAATGAAAACCTGAAAGAAGTTAAATTGCTGCCTTGTTAGTGAAGGTATTTCAGCGCCGTGGTATATAGACAAAAATTAACCCATCACTCATTTATGCCTATTGAGAAAAGTTTTTTTTTTTTTTTTGGCGATTCAAAACGCATTTTCTAATTTGAAAAACTTCCCAGAATCGTAACCTACTTTGCTTAAATTCAATATTAATGAGGAAAAATTCTATTCACAATGTGCTTGGTTTTTCTGATTTCAAACGTTTTGAAAATTATACAGGAAGATAATATCTGTTTTAAACCGGAAAAAATTATATTATATAATAATCAATAAATATGTTGATATAAAATGAATTATAATTTTGAGTATATCACCGATGTTTAGATATGAATACTAGCAATACTTGAAGTAATATTACATTTTCGGAATGGAATAATGAAATAACAACAAGCTTGACACCAAACATCACCGTACTTTCTGTCTAACGCGTTCTTGGAATATGTGGAAACTTCATTGTTTTGTTGGTGTATTGGTTTCAGATAAAGGAGCCATCAGAAGAGAGATATTTCATAAATCGATTGACAAAAAACACATCCAGGTTACAAACTAAAACTGAGGGAAACACATCAAATATAAGAGGAGAACAAAGACACAACAGAAACACTAAAATGCAAAACACACAGAAACGAACTATAAGATAACAATAGCCATTTTCCTGACTTGGTACAGGACATTTTAAGACAAAATGGTGGATTGAACCTGGTTTTGTGGCTAGCCAAACCTCCCGCTTTAATGGCAATGTTAAATATAACACAAAAATGACAACATTACATGACAGGACTACAATACAAAAAAATGGAAGAACATACAGGACAGAGAAACACATAAATAAACAATACAATAGAACATTACGACAAGCTAATAGCTATCAAAGGTGCCAGGCCTAAAGATGAAGAGCATTGATGACCCAAAATTCCACAAAGTTGTGCCAAATACGGCTAAGTTATCTTCCTGGGATAAGAAAGTATTTAGTATTTAGAATAATTCATATTTTTGCAAGCAGTAAATTTATAAAATATAAAAATGACCATATAATTGATATACATGTTAACACCGAAGTGGTGATTAACTACAGAATAAAAACGAATACGTAAAACAACCTAGATCAGCACATAAAAACAGCACAACCGAACAACGCATTGTATGTCAGCCGAATAGATCGACGCACAAAAGTGACGTCACAGATAAATTTCTAAAAATTTCCAAAAAATGGGATAGAGTTCAAGATTAGGTTTGTAACACTGATATTACATGTTTTTAATAACAATGAAAATTACGATACTTGTTAATATAAAATTGTGTAAGTAATTAGATAATTAATTGTATTATCTAGCTATGTCGGTATTTTCTTCTAATTCAAACTGAAAACCAAATACATAGTTTAATTTTAGTTGACCCAAACTAAAATCTTATAAATGAACTGAGTGATAAATTATCTTTACCATCACACACGAATAGAACAGAAAAAAGTAAGAATTACAAAATGCAAACGATAAGACATTTGACAATAACAAATATAACATCAAAACTAAATACAAGAATTTTGGATAGCAAAATACCGTGACACGTCTAATAGCAATGCGAATTTACACTCAGCAAAACAATAACAATCGGGAATATGTCACGTTCGGTACTTAAAAGATCAGACGACGTAATGGCAAACTACAATCTAAGACGTGGTAAAAATTTCCTTAGTTAGTTTGGACAAAGACACATCGTATGGATCAACCAATTCGTGATGGTTTCCATAAAATTTACGGAGTGTAATTTTTAATCTTTCCTCCTCATAACTTTGTTGGAGCAGTTTCTGCGTAAGGAGCACACTCCTGTATATGAAGTCCGTATAGGGTGAACATGCACGAGCATAACGTATCAACTGAGATATATAAGCACCATACGAAGGGACAGAGGGTATGTTACTGCTGAGAAATGGGAAATTGATAATTGCGGAGTTGAAATCGTTGCGTTTGTCATAGATTTTAGAGTGAAGTCGTCCATCTGTGTCAATATTGAGGAAAAGATCAAGGTATGAAGCAGTACTTCTAGTATCAGTAGTATCCTTAATTTCAAGTTCACTGGGATATATGAGATGTAAGTATTGGCTGAAATATGGGTTATTCAATGATAGGAGATCATCAATATATCTGAAAGTAAAATTAAAGAATTTCGGAAGGTGCTTTTTCTTTTTGTCTTTTAGAAGGTTCTGAATCAATTTTGCTTCATACGAGTACAAAAACAAATCGGCCAGAAGGGGTGCACAATTAGTACCCATTGGAATAGCGACTGTCTGTTGAAATATCAATCCTCCAAACTCAACAAATCTTCAGTATATTTTCTGGTAGATTCAGTGTGATTTTTCACAAAATAAGAATTATTATAACCCAAAACAAGAAATTTGTATCTACGATTCCAATTTTTATTGAAAAAGCTGTGTTTAATGAGATTGTGAAGTCGATCTTTCAACTGAGCATGGGGAATAGTAGTGTAAAGCGTAGAAAATTCAAAAGTCTTTATGTTGCTGCAAAATTGCAAAGATTGTGATCGAAGATTAAGCAGTAGATCTTTCGAATTTTTGAGAATCCACATCTGGTTAACACCACTGGTAGAATATATCTCATCACAATATTTTTGAAGGCCATCTTTTACTGTAGAAAGTATAGTAGTCAGTACTTTAGAAAGATGTTTGGTCGAACATTTTGATGATCCAGCTATGTATCGTTCAAAATATGTTTCCCTTTTAAACAACCTATCAACCTATGTCGATTTTAAGCAAACGAATTTCATTGGTACTTACAAATGTCATTTCTGTACTTTACGCTATACCGTTACCATTTGTGTATGGTTCTGTTCCTTATCACAACATCAGGTATGGAATATCAGGAATGAGATGTTGGAGATTGGAAGAAGGATATGCTTTCATGAGAAATTTACACGCAAATGTGGCTTGCGTGTTAGTTTTTGTTATAGTAACAACATTTACCATATTTCATGGCAGAATAGGATATACAGTTTTTCGTAACCTCGAAATGAAAAAACGCTTTAAGAGAAGTAAAGAAAATATCGAAACAAATTTTGAAGGCGTAAGTAGAGAAGTTCGAGATGACGAGATGTCAACCATAACAGATAAAATATCAAATATTTCACCAGATAAGTATGACGAACAACAGTACATCAAACGTCCAATGGTAGAGAATAAAATGCAACTGCATCCAAGAAACGAAGAAAGCATAATCGCCGTGTTAGCCATAAACTCACAATTATGTTTATAGCTATGACTTTAGTATTTTTACTTTGTTTTCTACCAAAAGTGACAATCTTACTTCTTGAAGGGATGTACGAAGATTTTTGGGAACAGCTGTCAATCTTACAGAGACCAGTTGTGCTGTTTTTGTACAATATGTGTATAATCAATAACATTGTGAACCCAATAATATATGCTTTTATGGATATCAAATTTCGTAATGAAGCAGCGACACTTTTGAAATGTATGTTTAGAAAGCCGTGTATTTATTGTAGAAGATCCAAACTCTAAATCAATGCATCGCTATAAAGTTGCTCGCAACTGCATATCTTTAATGAGCAATTAATGTCAAATAGCAGATTAAAACGTTTCGTATTTATCTGTTTCGCACTTTTTTAACATATTCATAGACATGAAATAATGGTGCTATTTAAAGATGATATGCAATGATAAAATAAAAGACATACAATCTCCCAAAGCACATATCTACACTTTATGTATTAGGTTAAAATGTCGTTATGTCTATTCTTTTATTTCAAATTAAAAACCCTATTCACATCTACAGACATAGTTATTAGATCATTATATTACAATATATAACAACAAAGAAGGGGAATTTATGTGAAAATTTCATTTGTTAAATTTGTCATTTTTTTTTTCTTCAAATTAGCATCTAAACAGGATATGAGGCAAATTTATAAAGAAATCAACAAAAAAAAAGGTTATTAATCAAAGACTGAATTTGAAATATGTGCATATACTCTTCGTCCATTCATTGATATTCAATCATTACAGTAAACCGATAAACATAACTGCATATATGCAGATGATTAACAAGTGTATTGATAGAAATGAATCTTTGAAATCGTTGAAAAAAGAAGCTTACGGCACCTGATATTTTTTTGTCAATTTGTAATTAATTTCTGCATGTGTTCGCTCTTATAACGAAGGGTTCAATCATATTCAACCGTATAATTCATTACCATGATATTCAAGTCAATATCATCGAATACAATATTTGGATGTGTGGGCGTGTGAGTGTGGCTTTTGTTCTTAAGACTCGAATAAGGCTTTCATATATTACTAGTGCCTCAACTAGTTATTAACTTTTCCTGCTTCATTATGTCATTAAACTGTTAATTTCAATTCTTTGATTATAATCGGTTTGTAGAAATAATGATAATACAAGGACATCTTTTCATGTTGCATATTTAAATGATGGCAAATAACCTCGCGGGAATAACTGATCAAAACAAACGGCCATCTTTAATTTCATAAAAATTGGGAAATAGTTAAAATATGAAATGTTTCATTTGGTTATTCGAAGTGTTTTGAATGTCAGGTTTTCTATTTATCTGATTTAAAACTATGTACTGTGATGTATTGGCAATTGTACCGGATCATGTCTTCCAGTTCTGTTTTTCATGTTAATGTTACATACTATGACGTTAGCAGTACAAAAAAAAAGAAATGGTAAAGTGGTAACCAAATATTTCGACATTTTTTTAATTTTTGTCAAGCTTCATTGAAAATCATATAACAACGTCTAGATCAAACTAGAACGTTCATTTGTGGGTTGAACGTCTGATCTCTAGATGGCTTTTGGTTTTTAGTGTCGGTGAGGTCGTATTGAAGTATCTCCCACGTCTCTTTTTATTCTCAAAGGAAATAATCAAACGCAACCGTGTATTTCATTACTTTGATATTCTAGTGAATATCATGATATATAATATGTGAGCGTGTGGTGTTTGTGTGGTTTTTTTTTTTTTTTTTTTTATTTCAAGGAATGTTTCCTTATATTACAGGCGCATGCCCTACAGTTATTGACTTTTTTCTGTTTCAAAATGGCATTTACCTTTTTATTTAAGTTCTGTTATTTTAACAAAAAAAATTCCTGTTTGTAAAAATGATTATATCATAAGGACATTTTTATTTATTGCATTTTCAAGAAAGAAGCAAACTTCCCTGATATTGGGTTACAAACTTAATCCTTTAGTTTCATGGGAATATGGAAATAGTTAAAACATTATATGACTTTATCTTTGAATTCAAGTCTTTTGAGTGTCAGGTAAAAGGATTAATATGAATATTAACACTACTTTCAGCAAAGTAACTTTATCAGAATGGAATGAGGAAATAACAAACAGCCTAATGCCAAACATAATCATACTTTTCATTTATCTTGCTCTTGGTACATGTGGAAACGTCTTTGTGTTGTTGGTTTATGCGTTTCAGATGAAGAAGCCATCAGAAGAAAGATATTTCATACCAATTTTAGCGTTCTTCGACATGATAGCAACAATATATCTTGGAGTTCATTATATATTTCAGTGCTTCTATCAGACGAAATTTTCAAACAACATTCTATGCAAAACACTCGTGTTTTTTGTTGGAAATTTTAATCATTACTCGGTTCTCATATTATTTATTATTGCAATTCAGAGATACAGGAAAGTATGCATGTCTCTGACACCATCCATGTCGACTACTATGAAAAGAACTGCATTATTCCTAGTAATTGGCGTAGCCTTTCTGTGTGCTTTACCAATACCTTTTATCTATGGTACCAGTCCATACCACAGCACTAAATATGGTATCTCGGGAATGAGATGTGGAAGATTGAAAAAAGGACATGCTTTGATCAAGACTTTATCTTCGATTGGATTTGGTATGTTCGTCTTTGTCATAGTAACATCACTTATTATCATTTACGGCAAAATTCTAAGATCAGTGTATCGTAGCTTAAAAGTACACAAAAATGACACTAGCGCAAGTAAGAAAGAAATGGAAAAGACCGATGAAGACGAAAGTCATACTGATATTGGTTGTAAAGATAAAGAGATGATATCCACATCAAGCATAACAGCAAAACAGTCAATGATACCAGAAACTAATTCAGACTTTAATGGACAGCGGGTCGTTAAAAGTCGTCCTGGATCCCAAAACATGGAATCAGCTTCAACCAGACAACGGAGAATACACAATCGTCGTATAACCAATAAACTTACAGTTATGTTTTTTATTATCACTATAGTATTTTTACTTTGTTATATACCAAAGGTGACAGTACTGTGTCTTGAAGGAATCTACGAAGATTTTTGGGAAAACCTGTCCACATCACAAAGACCTGTTGTCACGTTCCTATACCATATCTTCATTTTCAACAATATAGTAAACCCTATAATCTACGCTTTTATGGACAAAGAGTTTCGCGATAATGCAGCAATTTTATTGAAACGCATGTTCAATTCGTGTGTGATATCAAATATGTAGATAAAACTATAATACGTTTGTTACGGATTGCTTTTTTTTCAATCAAACCGTTCTCAATGAGTTGTGGGGAACATGGATTCTATCAAGTAGACTGAAAAGTAAAATAACAAAAATACCGAAATCCAAAGAAAATTCAAAACGAAAAGTCCTTTATCAAAATGCCAAGCCAAAATCTCAAACACATCAAACGAATAGATAACAACTGTCATATTCCACAAAAATGTATTTTAAGTTCATGAACTGTAAGTTTTAGTTCGCTTTGTTCATTCCCTTTTTTTTCTGAAAGCAAAATCGTAGATTTCTAAATCAGGGAGTAAACTTCTATTCATTTCACTTTCTACAAAAAAGCTGTAGTGGTGAACTATAATTGATAAAGTACTACCGAACTATGAACTATTGACATAAGCGTTAAACTCTGTTACCCCCAAAATGCGAATGTATGAACGGTCAATTGTATTATTGCATGTCTTTGTTGCTTGGTTTTACATTAATATTATGAGAAGTAAAGCAGGTTTGATTCATCCCTAGATCATATTACATGTTCCTTTTAACACAGTATGAGAACGGAACTGTACGTTTTATTTATGTTTTGGTCATTCGGGCGTTTTTCAGTTTTGGCTTACTCCAATAGCAAGTTGCTAAATGTAAAGCTTTTATTTGCAAACATATTACTATATTGAGTTTCTACTTAAGAATCTTTAAACAAAAACATGCGAAATGTATATATATGTTTATATAAAAATCCATATGCATCCAAACGTTTTCTTTACAATGGTTGAGATCCAAGTAAACTGACAAAGGTGTTAGACAAAGCGATTAAACCTGTAAAAAAAAAGATAAACAACTTCTCGTTGTTTCCACAATTTTGTCCTTTTCGGAAATATAATCTTCCATTTCTACAATTTCAATATTCATTGTTGTATTTTAAAAATATGATTATTGTAAATATGCGAAAATATATTGATTTTTACTATCACTTGCTCAATAACTGTACAATCGCTTAGCCAAACTCATAAAGTATCCTGCATGTGTATTTTATTGTTTGCTCGAGCTCCTTGTGTAAAATTGATCCAGATTAATAAAGATGAACATATTTTTAGTACGGTTTTTGCAATTTGGCTTCTATGACGTTCACCTTTCCAAGGCAAATGTAAAATAGCAATATAAGAGGGAGTATTCCAGAAAAAAAAATGATTACAACAGACATGTAAGATAATATTTGAAGGTAACAAAAAATTGTCTCAAAAGCAAACACGACAGAACATGAAAGATCACGAACTACCGCACAAACAGGAAGTAAAACCAGGTACTCTGGTTTGGAAGGCATCGCTTTTATTTTACCTTATTTGATATTGACCAATATTTTATAAAAATAAAGATATTCTGCCTCAGCAACAGAATTATATAACCATGAAAACAAAGAAAATATCAACAGAAGGATGGGATAACCTAACTCGATACATACATTCCACGGATAGAATGGTTCCATGGAGTTCTACATCTCGCCATTAATCATCTCAACCTCTTAATAACCAGACAAAGACACACCGTATTCGTCACCTGACTAGAGTAGAATTTTAAAATAAATACAGACCGAAAGCAGGGTCAAATTGCACTTAAAGGTATTAGAATCTAAATTAAGGCGACAGAAAATCTCGTAAATCGATTAGAAAGAGCCTAATCAAAGTAACACTCAGACTGATGAAATTGCAAAAACTCTAAAAGACCAATATAATTATATGTGTTAATTAAAATGGTATTGCTCAGAGGGAAAATATATAAAATAACGTAAATAAATATTGTTTAATAATATTTTGATAAAACGAATTACTTATCAAACTAGTCAAACACTAGATGAGTACTCTAGGACAATACTAATATAAACAACATGCATTCATTTGTGCCAAGAAAATGAATAGTGTAAATAAAGATAAGTTGAACAACGTAGATACAAATAATATACTATTAGGATTATTGCATGAATGTTCATGACTATTGTGGTGAGTATATTTTTATTTCACGAGCTTGTGAAGAATAAGAATATTAACTGTCTGACTTATTCTTTCAATGTACTATTATTTTGCTGGTTAAAGTTAATAACATGAGAAAAGATTAAATATTTGTAGTGGAAATTAGAAATCACATTAATATAGACTAAAATGATAAATTAATAAATAAACTCTTCTTAGATACCAGGATTAAAATTTTATACGTCAGACGCGAGTTTCGTTTACAAACGATTCATCAGTGACGCTCGAATAATACAAAGTTAAAAAGGGCAAATGAAGTACGAATTTGGAGAGCCTTGAGGATGCAAAATTCCCAACTTTTTGGCTAAGGTAATTTTCTTTTGGGGTAGAAAATCCCTAGTATTTATAGTTTTGTAAACAGTAACGACAATAATCAAAATTGAGATAAAAAATCATGTAAGTTTATACCAACAACTTCTACCGAAGAAAAGATCGCAAATGAACTTATGCTCCAACAACGACTGAATTGCCACCACAAAGTTCCCTCTAAGTATTGGCCTACTAATTGACAAGAAAACTTATAACTTTCGCTTAACATCTGCAGTCAGTAAAAGGTTAACTACACAGTATCCTCTCATTTGTTTTTACAACCGTCAAGAAACTCGTTTTTCATAAAAACAATATTGTCTGGCAAGCGACATTAGTTATGATTTACTTAAGTATCTAACCTACCTACTTTCGTATAATGCATTTGTAATGGGCGATTGATAAATCAATAAGGAGTTGTGGTAAGATTGCCAATGAGACAGCTATCAACCATAGATAAAAGCACAAGAATGTTAAGAAATACAAGTCACCATAGGGCCTTCGACAATGAGCAACATATACGTATGGAACATATCTATTAATTGCATTTGTTTAACGGGATATAATTCAATTTGCAAGTATTCCATTAGAGTCTGTGTGGGGTTTTCAGAATAGAGAATACTAGGCAAACAGTTTAGAATAAAGGCATACAATAAAAACTAGAGAAAAATATGCAAAACAAATAAAGAATACAGAATAACGGATAGTGAAATATAAAGAACAGAGAATAATGGGATGGTAAAATATAAAGAATAGAGAACAATGGGTAAAAAAATAAGGTATAGAGAAAAATGCTCTAAAAATTAAAAAAATTCAGAAATGAACGACCCCCCATCTAGACCCTCTTCCATCCCCCATTAGAATGCATTAAACGTCGGATTTTTATGACAGATAACACTTGTAGAGCCTATACTGTCTACCCTTTGGGAGCACAGGAGTTTCCTCGATTTAGTGGGGGAGCGTTTTGCTCAGTCTTAAGGTTTCTGTAACGCGTTTATCGTTTTTTTTTTTTTCTTTCACAGTGATGTCTGTTTCCTTCGACTTATGGTATTGATTATTATATTGTCACCTTGATATCTTTCCCCCTTTTTACCTTACGTCTATCGACAATATAAATAATGATGCCGATCCGGACTTCATTTATATGACAATGTGTATTTTAATTGCATATTTGGACTGTTTACACTAGAGTGTAAAAAAATCTTTGGGGTCTTAGACAAGCGTCTTTCATTTGTATCAATTTTCCCCAATGACAGTTATGATGTATCTTCTCTGTGTAAAACATTACCTTAGCAATAGAATTGTCTTACAATGAATCCATGTGTAAGTATATTTGATTAACTTACCATTCCCTTTTCAGTAATAAAACGTATAAAAAATTGTACTTGGACATGAAATGAAATCTTTATTTTAAAAGAAATGTGTACTTAACTTGATGATATTATTGTGTGCTGCATTTGTTTTTACTACAATATCATTTAAGTGTGTTCTATTGTAATGTTACACCTGTAGATGTATTTTGGTTTTATTGTCGCTTAGTTGCTGTCTCATTGTAATATACCCCATCTCCTTTTATTTATAGGATTAAGTATTACTACGTTTTGGTATGCCTTGTTATTTGTGTATGTGTGAAGTTATTTTACTGATTATTTAAATTATTTGATTTTATGGTTCACCTTTGTATTTAAATGATAATACCGGGTACGGATATTTTAATAATGCATTCTTTTAAGAAAGGAACACACTTCCTGGATATTGTGTTACGAAAAACAAACTTTAACTTTAGTTAACATAGAAATCAGTAAACAGTTAATACATTACACGTCTTGATTTTAATTACAAGTGTTTTGAATGTCAAGGAAAAAAGAGATTAATATGAATGATAACACTATTCTCAATAATATAACTTTATCAGAATGAAACGATGAAATATCAAACAGCCTTATTCCGAACATTATCATACTTTCCGTTTATCTTGCTGTTGGAACAAGGGGAAACGTGTTTGTTTTATTGGTTTATGCGTTTCAGATGAAAAGGCCATCAGATGAAAGATATTTCATACCAATTTTAGCTTTCTTTGACATGATAGCAATAATATATCTTGGAGTGCATAATTTAATTCGGTTTTTCTATCAGACGACATTTTCAAACAACATTCTATGCATGACACTCGTGTTTTTTATAGAAAATACTACTTATTACTCGGTTTTCATATTATTTACCATTGCAGTTCAGAGATATAGGAAAGTATTATGCCTGTGAAACTTTCCATCGTCGATTTAAATGAAAAGAACTGCATTGTTTCTGGCACTTCTATTACCCTTGATTTTTGCTTTACCGTTAACATTTGTATATGGAACCATTCCATACACAAGCACAAAGTATGGTATCTCGGGAATGATGTGTGGAAGATTGAGTGAAGAACATGCTTCTCTAAAGTTTATATATTCGATTCTATTTGGTATATCCATCTTTGTCTTTGTATCGTCGTTTATTGTCATTTACGGCAGAATTCTAAAAACGGCATTTTGTAGCTAAAAAGTACACAAGAATCACACAAGTGGAGCTAAGAAAGATATTGAAATAACTGATGAAGACAAAAATCGTTCTGATATTGAATGTATAGATATAGAGATGATAACCACATCAAACCAGTCAATGATACCAGAAACTGAAACAGACTTTGAAGGACTGAGGGCCATTAAAAGTCGTCTTGTAGCAAATAATATGGTATCAACTGTATCAAGAAAACGGAGAATAGTCAATCGTCGAATAACCCATAAACTCACAGTTATGTTTTTATTATCACAACAGTATTTGTACTTTGTTATATACCAAAGGTGACAATTAGGGTTCTTGAAGGCATCGACGAAGATTTTTAGAAAAACTTGTCCTTCTCGCAAAGACCTGCTGTGACTTTCTTATACTATATCCTCATCAACAATGATATAGTAAACGCTATAATTTACGCTTTTATGGGCATCGAGTTTCGCGATAATGCAGCAAGGTTATTGAAACGCATGTTCATTAGGCCGTATTTTTGCATTAGAAGAATTCGTGTGTAATATCAAATGAGAATGAAAAAGTATAATAAGTTTTTTATGGATTGTTTTTCTTTCAATTAAACCGTCCGCAACGAATTGTGGGGATTCTATAAAGTGGGCTGAACAAAATCTATTTTCAATTCAGGAAATCGATCTTTTTTAGGACGTTTCGTTCCTTCATTCAAAGTCATATGTTTGAAAATCAAAGATTAAACTTCTGAACGTTTCACATTGTACAAGAAAGCTGCAGTGGTGAACTGTGGTTGTTTTTTTCCTACCACCGAAATATAAAAAAAAACATTGGCATCAGCTTAAAACTAATTTACCAAAATACGGACGTATGGATGACCAAAGGTTATCTACATATCCCGATGTTTGTCTTACAATCGGCTTATACATTGATTTTATAAAAAGTAAAGTGAACTGAATTTAACATAGTTCATCCCTGAATCATATTTCAAGTTCCTAATCACACAGTGATGGAACGGATTTGTACGTACTGTATGTTTTGGTCATTCGTGGGCTTGTCAATTTGACTTACTCCAAAAACAAGTTGTTGATTCCAAAGCTCCGGTTTGGAAACATTTTACTAGAAATTTTCTGCTTCAATGTATTTCAACGAAAATATTCTACATAAATATATACTGAAGTCTATGAAAATGACCCACCAGCAATATACACTTAGTTATAAACTAAGTAGATTTTTTCACGTGACATGACGTAGTACAGATAATGGGTTGGATAAAGCCTTTGCAACCGTGGCTGATATCGATTACATGACATCATACATATTAAGGGTTTGATAAAGTCTTTTCAACCGTGACTGATTTCAAAATCATCACGGATGGCTGATACAGCACAATTTTTATTGATTGTATTACCCATTCAATTTACTTGTATTTACTGCTAAATGTATAATAAAAGATATTAATATACGAATAGGATGTAAGACATTTCTATAGATAAATATTTCTGATCAACAAATGGCCTTCTTCAGTTTCAACGATTTTATCAAATTCAACACAATAGGTGTTTATGTGTAAAGTTATCTTGTACAGTAAAATTTTTAAAATTGTTTGTTCCATGTGTAATATAAATCGGAATGAATAAAAGTAAACAAAAGTTCTCTTTGTATTTGCTATATTTTTTTATCAGGTACACCTGTCTAAGACAAATGTAAATTACCCATATCAGAAGCAGTATTCAAAACAGAACTAGCAGTGAACAAGACAAAATGTGTACAGAAGAAATATAGATAAAAATAAAAAAAAGCAAAACTGTTAGAAAAAAGCAACCACGACTGAACACAAACAATCCAGAACTACTACGCTTAGTGAAGTGAGACCAGTTACTCTAGGAGTGTACGCATCGCATTTAGTTGACCTTAATTGTTATTGACCAACATTTTCTAAAAAGATTCTGCCTCTGTAATAGACTTATATAAATAAGACAACAAAGAAAGTATCAATAGAAAGACTTTCTCCTAAATCCGAACTTTATGATAATAAATGGATTGAACTTCTTTGTCTCTGTACAGTGGGACAACTGGTGACTCACAATTATTTCCCCTTCCACATAAAAGTCTTCATATTACGTTATTTATCCACAAGAATGCTATTGATTAAGAGATAACGGGAAAATGTTTCGGTTGATAGAATTAAAAGCTCACTTATCATATAATGACATTATTTCCAATCAATTTATAATAAAACACGAGAAGAGCAGTTCATAGTTGTGTGTAAAATCATACTTTATAGATAGCAAAACTGATCAATACTAAGTATTCAAAGAATCATTATCAATTTCCCCTGTATCTCTTACACTACCTCAAGTTGTAAACAATTTTGATAAAATACATTTGATGAATTTTCATGATTCTGTACAATTTTTGATTGAAAGATATGCGTATCGAACATCGTATAATTATCTAAAAAAACAAAGCTTTATTTCCGATAACTTTGGTTTGGTTTGTTTTGTCATGTATTCTTTTTATACTCAAAATTAACAAAAGCTATTAAAATAGCAGTTTTTAGATGTCTATAATCAATTTCAACTTGAAAATGCATTTAAAAACCAACATGGTATGAATAATCATATCGTTGGCCTCGAGCATCACTGAAGAGATATTTATTGTCAAAATGCACATCTAGTAGAGAAAAATTGTATTGTCAATGTTATTGAATGGACAGAACTGAGAATCATGGAATACTTTGTCCTACCTAGGTGTCGTTTCCCTTTGCCAAGAAATAATAAAACTTTATAGAAAGTCAGTAATTGGAAAATGAACATTTTTTTAGAATGCCTACTGGAACGTACATGAACTTTTTGCCGGTGGTGGATATATTAGTCGGAGCATTTTAAAATAGTTTTTCACACAGTTGACCTTGAATATGTTACTGGCGATTCATATATTTATTGAATCATTTTAATTTGTCCGGCGATAAATATGATTTTTTTTCTGTTAACCAAATTTATAAATGATAATATGAGGCAGTAGCTGTTGAGCTACTGAAGGTTAGTGTATTTTGCATGTTTATTTTACTTGTCATCATTTGTTTTTTTTTTGCCATAGGATAAACATATTTCCAAAAAATCATTTGGTTACTGGTGAAATTAAATACAAATATGAGGGAAATCGTATGGTCTTTTGTGATGTTTTACGAAAAATCCAGATCAAAATGGAAACCAGAAAGAAGTTAAATTGCCTCCTTGTTATTGAAGTTTTTCAGCGCCATAGTATATGGACAAAAATTAACTCATCTTTCATTTATTCTCATACTTTATGCATATATTTAAAATTCACCGTTGTTAAAAAAAAGTGTAAAATGAGAAGACTATTTTTTTGGCGATTCAAAACGCATTTTCGAATTTGAAAAAAGTCCCGGAAGCGTAACGTACTTTGTTTAAATTCAATATTAACAAATGATTAATGAGGAAAAGTTATAATCATAATGTGCTTTGTTTTTTATTTCAAACGTTTTGAAAGTTATACAGGAAGAATATGTCTGTTTTAAACCGGAAAAAACTCTATTTTATTTAACAATCAATGAATATGTTAATATGAAATGAATTATAATTTTGATTATATTATCGATGTCTAGATATGAATACTAGCAATACTAGCAATAATATTACATTTTCGGAATGGAATGATGAATTAACAACAAGCTTGATAACAAACATCATCTCACTATCTGTCTATCTCGTTCTTGGAATATGTGGGAACTTAATTGTGTTGTTGGTGTATGCGTTTCAGATAAAGGGACCATCAGATGAGAGATATTTCATACCAGTTTTAGCGGCATTTGACATGATAGCAACACTATACCTTACAGTGAATTATATATTTCAGTGCTTAAATCAAGTTACTTTTTCTAACAATTTTGTATGCAAGATCCTCGCGATTTGCACTGGCCTTACAACTTTCAATCCGGTTTCTATATTGGTAATTATTGCTGTTCAGCGATACATGAAAATATGTTTACCTTTTAAACAATCTATGACGATTTTAATGAAACGAATTTCATTAGTATTTACAAATGTCATTTCTTTACTTTACGCCATACCGTTACCATTTGTGTATGGTTCTGTTCCTTATCGCAGCGTCAAGTATGGAATATCAGGAACCAGATGTGGGAGATTGAAAGAAGGACATCCTTTCATGAGAAATTTACATGCGATTGTGGATTGTGTGTTAGTTTTTGTTATAGTAATAACACTTACCATACTTTATGGCAGAATAGGATATACAGTTTTTCGTAACTTAGAAATGAAAAAACGCTATACGAGAGATGAAAAAAATATGGAAACAAATTCTGAAGGCGTAAGTACAGAGGTTCGAGATGACGATGTGTCAACCACAACAGACAAAACATCAAATCTTTCACCAGATAAGTATAACGGACAACGTCCAATGGAAACGAATGAAAAGGCAACTGCATCCAAGAAACGAAGAAAACATAATCGTCGTGTTAGCCACAAACTCACAATTATGTTTCTTGTTATAACTGTAGTATTTTTACTTTGTTTTCTTCCAAAAGTGACAATTTTACTTCTTGAAGGGATGTACGAAAATTTTTGGGAGCAGCTGTCAATCTTACAGAGACCGGTTGTGATGTTTTTGTACAACATGTTTATAATCAATAATATTGTGAACCCAATAATATATGCTTTTATGGATATTAAGTTTCGTAATGAAGCAGCGATACTTTTGAAACGTATGTTTAGAAAGCCGTGTATTTTTTGTAGAAGATCCGAACTCTAAATTGATGCATCGCTAAGTTTATCGCAAATGTATGTCTTTAAATCTTTTAATTTCAGCAGTCCATCTGTTCAAACAAGAAAGGACACCTAGGACCAATCAGTGTATATATCAAGTCATTATCTCTTAATAATGTTTTTGAAAAAGATTTCTACCCTTCTAATATTTAAATATTAACCCAAGATATAATAGAGTTTAGCTTCTTTCAAAAACATTCCTATGCACCACTTTTTTTAACATATTTATAGGAATTAGATAACGGTGCTATTTAAAGATGATATGCAATAATAATTTAAAAGACATAGAATTTCACGAAGCACATACCTACACTTTATCGTTTTAGGTTCAAAATGTGCTATGTCCTTTCTTTTATTTTGAATAAAAAAAACCTTATTCACATCTACAGATATATTTATTAGATCATTATGTTACAATATATTACAAACAAGAAGGGGAATTTATGTGAAAATTTTATTTGTCAAATTTGTCATTTATTTTCAAATTAGCATCTAAACAGGATGTGAAGTAATTTTATAAAGAGCTAAAAAAAATCATTAATCAAATCAAAGATTGAATTTTAAAAATTTACATAATTAATTATACTCTTTCCGGTCCAATCACCGATTGTCAATCATTACAGTAAATCGATAAACATTACTGCATATATGCAGATGATTAACAAGTATATTGAAAGAAATTATCATTGAAATCATTGAATAATTACGGCACCAACTTTTGTTTCATTTGTATTTGTAGAAAACATACAGTGGGCAAATAAAACAAATAATTTGTCAATATAAAGCTAATAATAGCAAACACTTTCGAAGGGTATGTGCCTCATTCTATGAATGCTCCATCTTTTATGTTGCGTAATGGTCAATGTCTGTATTGCCTCAATGTTAGCAAGGTTAACACTTGATTGCAATCGTGATGATTTTAACAATACATGATCAATTTAAATCACAGCTTTTATATTTCAATAGAATTTTCCCTCCGTCTGCTGTAACCCAACTTTTTTCGCGGATACTTTATTTCGCGTTTAGCCCTTTCTAGCCCACTTCACGGCGACTTAATTTTGCGATTTTCAAAGTACTGTGACTTGACTGTAAGTGTTGGTTTCCACCTGTTGCAACTTATTCAAAATTCTGACCAAATTGCGATTTGTTTTATAAAACAAAACTTCAACTGGTCAGAAATTTGAACAAAAGAGGGACGAAAGATACCAGAGGAACAGTCAAACTCATAGATCGAAAACAAACTGACAACGCCATGGCCAAAAATAAAAAGACAAACAGACAAATAATAGTACAGATGACACAACATAGAAAACTCAAGACTAAGCAACACGAACCCCACCAAAAACTGGGGGTGATCTCAGGTGCTCCGGAAGGGTGAGCAGATCCTGTTCCACACGTGGCACCCGTCGTGTTGCTCATGTTATTACAAATCCGGTAAATTGTACGTTTGTTTTTTCTACATTGGCTAGAGGTATAGGGGGAGGGTTGAGATCTCAAAAAACATGTTTAACCCCGCCGAATTTTTGCGCCTGTCCCAAGTTAGTCTTTTATCATTTTTAATTTTAGTTTCTTGTGTTTAATATATGACGTCCATTATCACTGAACTAGTATACATTTTTGTTTAGGTGCCAGTTGAGGGACGCCTCCGGGTGCGGGAGTTTCTCGCTGCATTGAAGACCCATTGGTAGCCTTCGGCTGTTGTCTGCTCAATGGTCGGGTTGTTGTCTCTTTGACACATTCCCCATTTCCATTCTCAATTTATATTCGGTAGGTCACATTCGTGAAAAGGGAAGGGTATTGTAGTTACGACATAAGGAACATATCCGATATCATCTGTGAAACGGTTATTCCATAACGGTCAACCAACTCGTGATGGTGTCCGTAAAGTTTACGAAGGGATGATTTCAACTTCACCATTTGGAATTCTTGGTTTAATAGCTTCCTTGTGAGCAGCAAAACCACAGTCAAGTCGTGCAAGTGCAAGGTGATAAAATAAAGCATTCTTACAATCCTATAAGACTTTAATTTCACTTCAATGCTACTGTGACTTGACTGTTAGTGTTGCTCTCTACCTATTGCCTATTGCAACTTATTCAAAATTCTGACCAAATTGCAATTTGTTTAATAAAAACCAAACTGTTTAACTGGTAAGAAACTTGAACAAACTGCTGTAGAAACCCTGAGTCAAGTCGTGAAAGTGCAAGGTGATAAAATAAAGCATACTTACAATCCTATAAGACTTTAATTCCACTTCAATGTTATTATGAAAAATTAGTCTAACAGTTTGTATAGAAATTTTATTGTTATTGTCATGCTAAAGGTTATAGGTAGTAATTTTGAATGGCTATAAAAATGTCCAAACTCAGCTTTCATGCAATTTTTCTTTCGAAAAGTCTTCTATTTTCATAAGAATCAGACATCATTTGAATTAAAAAATGTTACCTTCAGTAAAATATGTGTGAAATTACAATACGTTGTTGGGAAGTTTCCATGGTAGATAATCAATTTTTCTTTCGAATAGTCTTTTATATTCAAAAGAATAATGTTTTAGGTTATCTCCCATGGAAACTTATTTACAACGTATTGCAATTTCACATATATTTTACTGAATATAAGATGTTTTAATTCAAATGATGTCTGATTCTTATCACCTTTAGCATGACAATAACAATAAAATTTTGATACAAAAGAAAATTCTGAATTGTTTACGGAGAATATATCGTCTAAATATATACTTCGATTGTTCAAAATATCTATCATGTTGGGGTCTTATGAAGCAATGTCATCAAATGGAAGATAAATTCAGGAACCAGTTGATTACCAATACTCATTAGTCGCTTATGGAGAAACAAATCTAGGTAATAAACAAAAACTGAAGTAATCGTATGAACTCAAAAAGTGAGCGCGATTAAATGGGTCGACGGGTAAGCGTCTACTGATATGCATGCATCAACCGCCATGCAAATCCACAATTGGTCAAAATGTCATAATGGTAAATAAGACACAATCGGTAAAATTACAGATCAGACTACTATTTTGGTATCTAAAGTTGTGCGAGCGCAACAAACATTCTGGTTGTAAGTTGAGACACAAACATATCGTATCGGTCAACCAATTCGTGTTGTATCCGTTAAACTTATGTAGTGTCGATTTCGGACGTTCTTCTTCATAACTCTGTCGGAACACGTTATGTGTAAGGATCACAAACTTGTTAATTCAAATTGCATAATGTACCATGAGGGTCTAAATGGGATTTACATTTTGAATTATTTTACACGTGTCATTTCTGGGCCTTTTATAGCTGACTATGCGGTAGGATTTGCTCATTGTTGAAGGCCGTAACCTATAGTTGTTAACTTCTACTTCATTTGGTCTCTGGTAGAGAGTTGTCTCATTGGCAATCATACTACATATTCTTAGTTTTATATTGGATAAGCGTCTTTCCTTTGTATCAATTTTCCCCCATGAGAGTTATGATATATCTACTCTGTGTAAAACACTACCACATTATCTTAGCAATGAAATTATCTTACAATGAAACTATGCGTAAGTATATTTGATGTAGTTACCATTCATTCCTTTTTCAGTAATAAAACTTATAAATCGATAAACATTACTGCATATATGCAGATGATTAACAAGTATATTGAAAGAAATTATCATTGAAATCATTGAATAATTACGGCACCAACTTTTGTTTCATTTGTATTTGTAGAAAACATACAGTGGGCAAATAAAACAAATAATTTGTCAATATAAAGCTAATAATAGCAAACACTTTCGAAGGGTATGTGCCTCATTCTATGAATGCTCCATCTTTTATGTTGCGTAATGGTCAATGTCTGTATTGCCTCAATGTTAGCAAGGTTAACACTTGATTGCAATCGTGATGATTTTAACAATACATGATCAATTTAAATCACAGCTTTTATATTTCAATAGAATTTTCCCTCCGTCTGCTGTAACCCAACTTTTTTCGCGGATACTTTATTTCGCGTTTAGCTCTTTCTAGCCCACTTCACGGCGTCTTAATTTTGCGATTTTCAAAGTACTGTGACTTGACTGTAAGTGTTGGTTTCCACCTGTTGCAACTTATTCAAAATTCTGACCAAATTGCGATTTGTTTTATAAAACAAAACTTCAACTGGTCAGAAATTTGAACAAAAGAGGGACGAAAGATACCAGAGGGACAGTCAAACTCATAGATCGAAAACAAACTGACAACGCCATGGCCAAAAATAAAAAGACAAACAGACAAATAATAGTACAGATGACACAACATAGAAAACTCAAGACTAAGCAACACGAACCCCACCAAAAACTGGGGGTGATCTCAGGTGCTCCGGAAGGGTGAGCAGATCCTGTTCCACACGTGGCACCCGTCGTGTTGCTCATGTTATTACAAATCCGGTAAATTGTACGTTTGTTTTTTCTACATTGGCTAGAGGTATAGGGGGAGGGTTGAGATCTCAAAAAACATGTTTAACCCCGCCGAATTTTTGCGCCTGTCCCAAGTTAGGAGCATCTGGCCTTTGTTAGTCTTTTATCATTTTTAATTTTAGTTTCTTGTGTTTAATTTGGAGTTTAGTATGACGTCCATTATCACTGAACTAGTATACGTTTTTGTTTAGGGGCCAGTTGAAGGACGCCTCCGGGTGCGGGAGTTTCTCGCTGCATTGAAGACCCATTGGTAGCCTTCGGCTGTTGTCTGCTCAATGGTCGGGTTGTTGTCTCTTTGACACATTCCCCATTTCCATTCTAAATTTATATTCGGTAGGTCACATTCGTGAAAAGGGAAGGGTATTGTAGTTACGACATAAGGAACATATCCGATATCATCTGTGAAACGATTATTCCATAACGGTCAACCAACTCGTGATGGTGTCCGTAAAGTTTACGAAGGGATGATTTCAACTTCACCATTTGGAATTCTTGGTTTAATAGCTTCCTTGTGAGCAGCAAAACCACAGTCAAGTCGTGCAAGTGCAAGGTGATAAAATTAGGCATTCTTACAATCCTATAAGACTTTAATTTCACTTCAATGCTACTGTGACTTGACTGTTAGTGTTGCTCTCTACCTATTGCCTATTGCAACTTATTCAAAATTCTGACCAAATTGCAATTTGTTTAATAAAAACCAAACTGTTTAACTGGTAAGAAACTTGAACAAACTGCTGTAGAAAACCTGAGTCAAGTCGTGAAAGTGCAAGGTGATAAAATAAAGCATACTTACAATCCTATAAGACTTTAATTCCACTTCAATGTTATTATGAAAAATTAGTCTAACAGTTTGTATAGAAATTTTATTGTTATTGTCATGCTAAAGGTTATAGGTAGTAATTTTGAATGGCTATAAAAATGTCCAAACTCAGCTTTCATGCAATTTTTCTTTCGAAAAGTCTTCTATTTTCATAAGAATCAGACATCATTTGAATTAAAAAATGTTACCTTCAGTAAAATATGTGTGAAATTACAATACGTTGTTAGGAAGTTTCCATGGTAGATAATCAATTTTTCTTTCGAATAGTCTTTTATATTCAAAAGAATAATGTTTTAGGTTATCTCCCATGGAAACTTATTTACAACGTATTGCAATTTCACATATATTTTACTGAATATAAGATGTTTTAATTCAAATGATGTCTGATTCTTATCACCTTTAGCATGACAATAACAATAAAATTTTGATACAAAAGAAAATTCTGAATTGTTTACGGAGAATATATCGTCTAAATATATACTTCGATTGTTCAAAATATCTATCATGTTGGGGTCTTATGAAGCAATGTCATCAAATGGAAGATAAATTCAGGAACCAGTTGATTACCAATACTCATTAGTCGCTTATGGAGAAACAAATCTAGGTAATAAACAAAAACTGAAGTAATTGTATGAACTCAAAAAGTGAGCGCGATTAAATGGGTCGACGGGTAAGCGTCTACTGATATGCATGCATCAACCGCCATGCAAATCCACAATTGGTCAAAATGTCATAATGGTAAATAAGACACAATCGGTAAAATTACAGATCAGACTACTATTTTGGTATCTAAAGTTGTGCGAGCGCAACAAACATTCTGGTTGTAAGTTGAGACACAAACATATCGTATCGGTCAACCAATTCGTGTTGTATCCGTTAAACTTATGTAGTGTCGATTTCGGACGTTCTTCTTCATAACTCTGTCGGAACACGTTATGTGTAAGGATCACAAACTTGTTAATTCAAATTGCATAATGTACCATGAGGGTCTAAATGGGATTTACATTTTGAATTATTTTACACGTGTCATTTCTGGGCCTTTTATAGCTGACTATGCGGTAGGATTTGCTCATTGTTGAAGGCCGTAACCTATAGTTGTTAACTTCTACTTCATTTGGTCTCTGGTAGAGAGTTGTCTCATTGGCAATCATACTACATATTCTTAGTTTTATATTGGATAAGCGTCTTTCCTTTGTATCAATTTTCCCCCATGAGAGTTATGATATATCTACTCTGTGTAAAACACTACCACATTATCTTAGCAATGAAATTATCTTACAATGAAACTATGCGTAAGTATATTTGATGTAGTTACCATTCATTCCTTTTTCAGTAATAAAACTTATAAAAAAATATACCTGGACATGCAGAGAAATCATTAAAGCAATTTGTATTTAACTTGATATTATTGTGTGTTGCATTTGTGCTTACTACCGATATAATTTTTAGTGTGTTCTATTATTATGATAATTCTGTAGATGTCTTTTGGATTTTAGTGTCGATGAGTTGCTGTCTCATTGAAGTATACTCCCATCTCCATTTATTAATAGGATAAAGTGTTACAACTTTTTTGTTTGCTATGTTGTTTGTGTATGTGTGATGATATTTAACCGATTATTTAAATTCTTTTATAATAATGGTTTTCCATTGTGCCAAAACGATAATACCGGATACGAATATTTTAATAATGCATTCTTTTAAGAAAGGAACACACTTCCTGGATATTGTGTTACGAAAAACAAACTTTAACTTTAGTTAACATAGAAATCAGTAAACAGTTAATACATTACACGTCTTGATTTTAATTACAAGTGTTTTGAATGTCAGAGAAAAAAGAGATTAATATGAATAATAACACTATTCTCAATAATATAACTTTATCAGAATGGAACGAGGAAATAACAAACAGCCTATTGCCAAATATTATCATACTTTCCGTTTATCTTGCACTTGGTACATGTGGAAACGTGTTTGTGTTGTTGGTTTATGCGTTTCAGATGAAGAAGCCATCAGATGAAAGATATTTCATACCAGTTTTAGCTTTTTTTGATATGGTAGCAACAATATATCTTGGAGTTCATTATATATTTCAGTGTTTCAATCAGACGACATTTTCAAACAACATTCTATGCAAGACACTCGTGTATTTTGTTGCAAGTACTACTTATACGTCAGTTTTCATATTATCTATAATTGCAATTCAGAGATACATGAAAGTATGTATGCCTCTGAAACCATCCATGTCGATTTCTATTAAAAGATGTGCATTGTTTGTGGCAATTATCATATCATTGCTTTTATCTTTAACGTTACCATTTGTATATGGTACCATTCCATACCACAGCATTAAGTACGGAACCTTGGGAATGAGGTGTGGAAGATTGAAAGAAGGAAACGCTTTTACCAGTACTTTATATTCCGTTGGTACCGGTACGCTGGTCTTTGTCGTGGTAACATTACTTATTATCCTCTATGGCAGAATTCTAAAAAAGGTGTTTCGTAGCTTAAAAATACACAAAAACGACATAAATGGTGATAAAAAAGAAATCGAAAAAGTTGATGAGGACGACAATTGTCGTGATATTGGTTGTAATGATATTGAGATGTCAGAAACTAAGCCAGACTCAGTAGAACAGCAGGGCATTATAATTCGTCCTGTAGCAAATAATTTGGAATCAGCTGTATCCAGAAAACGGAGAATAATCAATCGTCGAATAACCAACAAACTCACGTTTATGTTTTTTATTATCACTACCGTATTTATTCTTAGTTATATACCAAAGGTGATAGTCCTGTGTCTTGATGGAATCTACAAAGATTTTTGGGAAAATCTCTCCACCTCGCAAAGACCTGCTGTGACATTCCTATACCATATCTTCATTATCAATAATATAGTAAACCCTATAATTTACGCTTTTATGGACATGGAGTTTCGCGATAATGCAGCAATATTATTGAAACGCATGTTCATTAATCCTTGTTTTTGCATTGGAAGAATTCGTGTGTAATATCAAATGTGTTTATGAAAAAAGTTTGTTATGGATTGATTTTTTTTAAATCTAACCGTCCGCAACGAATTGTGGGCAACATGGAATATACCAAGTGGACTGAAGAAAATGTATTTTTAATTCATGTACCCGAATTGATAGTTCGTTTGAACCATTACGTTGCTTGATTCAAAGCAAGTATCATAGATTTCGAAATCATATATAAAACGTCTGATCGTTTCATTTTTGCACAATAAAGCTGCAGTTGTGAACTATGATTGTTGGCTTATCACAGAAATATGAAAAATTTACATTATCGGAAAACTTATTAACCCAAATGCGCACGAATGGAGGACCAAAGTTAAATCTACATATCACCGATGCTTTTTTTAATCGGTTTATTAATTAATATTATGAAAAGTAAAGTAAACTCGATTTTACAGTTTAAAAGTTGTTGATTTTATGCTTCGATTTGGAAACATTTTACTATATTAAGTTTCTGCTTCAATGTATTTCAACAAAAAAAAATACATAAGCGGCGGATTCAGGCAGGCCCCCCAAACACCCCCCCCACACCCCCCCCCCTTTTCCCCCCATTAAAATTTGCACAGTGTGGGTTGTCCTCAGCTTAATAATAAATACAGATTATGGGTTTGATAAAGCCTCAGCAAACGTGACTGATATCAAAATACTCACAGATGGCTGAAACAGAACAATTGTAATTGATTGATATACGGTAACAATTAACTTGTTTTTACTGTTAAGTATATAATAATAGACCAGGATGTAACACAATCCTATAGACAAACATTTCTGCTAAACAAATGGACTTCTTCAGTTTCAACGATTTGATCAAATTCAACACAATAGGTGTTTATATGAACAATTATCTCGTATATTTAACTTTTAAAAATAGTTTGTTCCTTGTGAAATATAAATCGGAATGGATAAAAGTGAACAAAAATTTAGTCTTGTTTTGCTAGTTGGCTTCTATCAAGTACACCTGTCTAAGGCAAATATAAGGTACCCATATCAGGATAAGTATTCAAAATAGAGCAAGGACTATGCAAGACAAATGCTTAGCACATAAATGTAAATAATAATAGAAAATTCAAAACTTCAAACACGACAGAACACAAACAATCTCGAACTACCACACAAATCCAAAATGAGAAACGGTTCTCTAGAAGTGAAAGCATCGCCTTTAGTTTATCTAATTTGTTATTGACCAACATTTTATAAAAGTATTCTGCCTTTGCAACAGAATTGACAAAATAAAAAAGAAAGTATCTATAGAAGGACGGTATATCCCATTCCAAAGGTGGAATGGCAGTTTCATGGAGCTATAAATCTCATCATGTATTATCTAAACTTCTTCAATACCTACAATAGAAAAGACAAACCGTTTTCGCCATCAAACATTTGGCAAGAGCAAAGTTAAATGTTAACTTATCGAAAGCAGAGTCGAATTGCTGGCATTGGAATCTGAATAAATATAATATAATTATATCTGTTGATTAAAATAGTAAAATCGATATTACCAGAAACTTGAATAACAATGAATATTTGTGATTATTCAATAATTTACTTAATCTAATAGAAAAATTACATAGAGCTCATTTTGAATAAAAAAGCATATTCACCGGAGAAAAAGTATATTCACCGCGGGAAATTGTGTAAGCGGTTTATTTTTAGATTTCGGGAAATTCCCTATTTATATTATCCAATGAAAATTAATCTGCCATTTCTCACGAGACATTGTCGTCTGTTTACATCAACAACAAAAATGGCAGGTGTTGACACCGGCTCGTCTCAAATGTACAGAAACCACGCTTTACAAGTGTTAACGACAAAAAATGTCAACAAATTATAAGGGATAAAGACTCGATGAACACTCAAAAGGCAACTAAAAGATCAGTAAAGCTATTTACAAATTATCTCGAGGAGAAAGACATGCCTACTGACATAGAAAACTATCCTGTCAAAGAACTTGACAGTGTCCTATCAAAATTTTATGCAGAAGCAAGGAATAAAAATGGGGAGCTGTATAAAACGACAACATTAAAAACACTAGATACGGGATTAATAGGTATTTAACTGAAAAAAGAGATATTGACATTCTCAAAGACCCGGACTTTATGAAATCAAATAAAATGTTCAAGGCGATGTCGGTTCAGCTAAAACGTGATGGCTTAGGAGGGATTGAACATTATCCTCCAATTGATGAGGATCATATTAAGACAATATATAGTTCTCTAACACAAATGGATCCAGTGTCTCTTCAACACAAGGTTTTTGTTGATTTAATGTTGTACTTTGGTCGACGAGGACGGGAAAATCTCAGAGATTTAAAAGTAAAGGACTTTGAATTTTCCAAACAAGGTGGTGGTGATAAAAAACATAGATATATAAGAATACAACCAACGGGATGAACTAACAAAAAATCACAAGGAAGATACAAATACTGCAGTTGGGAAAATGTATGAGGTGAAAGGTAGGTACTTCACTTAAATAATCACTGTATAAATACTAAGAAAGTTACAAAAAAATACACTCAGGGATGACGATTGAATAAAACATTACGACCTAAGGAATAAAAGGAAGTACAGCAGTCCATAAAACAAAACAAAAATTAAAATTGATCAATTTGAACTCAGGTGCTCCAATTTATGGTGATACATATGTCCTTCATTCTATAAACAAATACAAATTCAATATGTTAGTAATGAAAACACATTCAAAATAACATTAATTACGTCAAAATATGATCTAAGATGTCTGTTATCTTATAAAATGTAGATTTTATTTTATTTCATTGCAGTTTGTAGGTACACACTACACAGAGTAATATTTTAGCATTGAACTGTAATTTTGATTCCTTATTGACCAATTTATTGTAAATTTTCAGATGATGTTAAGTGTCCAGTTAGGAGCTTCATAAAGTATACAACCAAACTTAACAAAAACTGTGAATATTTCTTCCAAAGGCCAAAAACCACCATAAACGATGACTCTGTGTGGTACGATGCGTCGCCATTAGGACATAACACCCTGGGTGGTATGATGCCAGTGATATGTGAAAAAGCAGGTCTTGTGAAAAGATACACTAACCATTCACTTCGCGCAACAACTGTTCATGTTTTGGATGAGGCTGATTTTGCCGGAAGGCATATTATGTCAGTAACAGGTCACAAAAGTGAAAATTCTTTAAAAACATATACAGGATTTACATCAGATCGTGCACTGAATAACATGTCAAATGTTATTAGTGAAAGTCTTCGGACAGATGCTACATCTACAACTTCTTGTGAAAAACCTACTGCAGTTCCTGATCGTAATGAAGAAGAAATGGTCCAAATTGAAAATGACACTGACATTATTGACTTTATGCTTTTATCTGATTCACAAATGGATAATTTATGCCAAGATATTACTAATCCTAACTCTTCACATAGACCGGTGGCTACTTGTGAACAGCAACAACATGTAAATGTTAATAAAACAGCAACATATTCAAGCTACTCATGTATTAACAATTTTGGAAATGGATATCCAAATTATCCCGTCATTATAAACAATTATGGGAATATCAATATCAACTACAATATTATTCCAAAGTAAACTGTTTAATAGATATTTTGTGTTTAAACAGTGTGTCAAAGAAACTGTGATTATTGCAAATAACATCTAAATATCTGTTTTCAAGTCTGTTCTCTAATTTTTGCAAAATTAAATTTGTGTTGGTATTAAAAGATTACTTTTGATTATTATTCTTACATAAAAACAAACAAGGTATATTTCAGGGAGACTTAACTATTAGCAAACCACAAAAATACCCAATAAATTGTCAAAAAAACAATTAAACATACATGCACATATATATATGGGGTAAATATCAAGGACAACACACTCTTTATTTTCTGTATTATTGAATAAAACAATCATTGTCTTTTGTTTCGGTAAATATGTGGTTTTATTGACTTTTGAAAAAACTGATATTCACTTCGGCCGTTGGCCTCAGTGAATATCAGTTTTTTTCAAAAGTCAATAAAACCACATATTTACCTCACCAAAAGACAATAATTGTATAATATTTTCCCAAGTAAACACGAGTTTGCGAACAATGAGAATGGTTAGATGTCTAACTTATTTTTCCCATGTATTTCACATTTACTGGATAAAATGAATTGCAGTAGCAAAGATTCAGTATTTGTACTGGAAATTAGACAACTATCAGCCAAAGATCAAAGCACAATAATTTAAAAAACACAGGTCACCGTACGGCCTTCCACAACGACCAACCAATACATATCGAACATATTTATCAAATGCCATTCTATTTCCTATTTCAGATTTGATTTAGGGTAAACTGGAGATAATACATAAATAACACATAGCTGAGAGGGTGATAGAGCAGATTGTCACCCCGAAAAAGCATTGTCAACTGAGACGAAGCCAAGGTTGACAATGTCTTTTCGAGAGGTAACAATCTGCTCTATCACCCTCTCAGATATGTGATATTTAATTTATTATACTGAATGTTCTGTTATTACTGTCGATTAAATTTCAAATCCAAAGTAAACTATGACGTCTTGTACATAACAACCATCCGTATTTGATAAAGCGCACACTTGATCAAGCGTCTCCGTGAAGAGTAATAGAGTATTTGCCATAGGATAGAGTCGTATTGAATAAAGCGCACACTTGATCAAGCGTCTCCGTGAAGGGTAATACAGTATTTACCATAGGATAGAGTAAATTGTCTCCCTCGTATTAACCAATCAAAATCTGGCATTTTGACATGAAGTAAAATAATTCAATTTGTATAATATTCCATCACCCGTTAAAATGCATTATACGTAAGATACTTACTAACAATGTCACTTGTAGAGCAAAAACTGATTACCCTTTGGATGCACTTAGGTTCCCTCGATTTCTTTTTGGTGGGGAATGCGTTGCTCAATCTTAAGGTTTCTGTAACATGTTTATTATATTGCCGCGAAGTTGTCTATTTTCTTCGACCTATGGTTTTGATAATTTGATTCACTTTTATTTACCTTAAGTTTACCGACAATATAGATAATGATGCTTATCTTGGCGTCATTAATATAGTAAAGTTAATTTAAATAGCAATTTTAACTGTACAAAATCTTTGGACGTCTTGAATAAGAGTCTTTCATGCGTATCAAGATGTTCCCGTTGACATTTATGATGTATCTACTTTGTCAAGCCATATTATTTCTTATGCAGCAAAAATACTGCAATCTGATTGGTTAATTATCCCGGTGTTAGTAACACCTTACCCTTGTTCACCCCGGGATAAATAAAATCTTGCCAAAAAATTTAAAAAAATAAAATTTTGCCAAAATGAAGAATAAAAAAAAATGAAATGTCAATAAAAAAAAAATCAATAAAATGTCCAAAAAAATTAAAAATTAAAACATAAATAATTTTGAGGAAAAAATTGAAAAAAAATTGAAAAAAATATTTAAATAAAATTTTTTCCCAAAAATTCAAAAGAATCCCAAAACTAAAGAAAAAAGGATTTGACAAAGCGCATCAACATCGACGTTGAAAAAATGTTACACTGGAAATTTTCATTACCATTTTTCAATTTTACATCCTGGTTTAAAAATGAGTAAAGGAATTGTTCATAAGAAATAAATTCGTTATCTTGGTGTAATCAGGAGTGTACGGAATTTTACACCGTTGTTGAAAATTCATACACTCATTCCGCTGGTGTATGAATTTTCAACAACGGTGTAAAATTCTGTACACCCCTGATTACACCAAGATAACTAATATTATCTTGGCAAACACCGAGATTTTCCAATTTAACATGTTTAATGAAATTGTCTTACAATGAATCTAGGTGTAACTATAATCAATGTAGCTACCATTCCGTTATCAGTGATAAAACTTTCAGAGAAATTATTCAAACAAATTATATCTTACCTGGTGATATTATTGTTTGTTGCTTTTGTTTTACCACCAATATAAGTTTAGTGTGTTGTTCTGTAATGTTACACCCTTTCCCTACGTTTGGGAATGGTAGAGCACTTACAAAAATCAAAACAACACTTTAAAAATGTCATTCGTCCGAATCGCTTGTTAGGATTTACATTTATCATGAAAGCTCAAAGCCGAATATTTGAAAGCCAAGGAGGTATAAGAACCGAAACAGTTGAAGAGCTATATGACCATAATTAAACATAAATAAATAGCCAAATCCATGTAAGGTTAACTTTGTTTTACCCTGCCAAATTCTTTATGTAACTGTCTACAGCCATGAATCTGCATCCCATTGTTTTCCTTTAGTTGCTATTTGTTATAATCGCTTTTCGTTTATTATTTTAGCATAATTCCGGTCTTTCGGTTTTCCTTTTTGTTTCACATCTTGTCTGTGTGTTGCCTTTTGTATGTTACATTTTAAACATTGTTTGAGGACGTACAGTGACCTGTATTTGTGCACATTCTTTTCCTTTGGTCTTTAGTTGATAGTTGTTTCATTGGAAATCATACAACATCTCATTTTTTTTTACTTATTATGAAAGAATAGGATTTCATCTGAAGGATTTTTAAAAGGTTGTAGTTAACAAAAGCTCTCTAGGTAATTTTATGTTTAAAGCCAACAACATCATAAATCTTCCATTTATTGGTTCTTATTTACTTATTTATTGATAAAGAATTACACCTATGCTATTCAAATATGTTCTGCGATCAATTTCACAACAAATCGTAAGAGAAAAATATTCTTAGAGTCATGACCATTTCGGTATCACTTATGATAAATTTTTGTCGTAAGATTTTTTGTGAAAAGAGCTGCTTGTCTTTTGAGGATGCAAATAATTTCGCAGATTGATAGTTTTAAACAATTCTTAAATGTTCGCAGTGGCGGATCCAGGATTTTAGGTTAGGGGGGCGCAAACTTAAATTTTCGCCGAGCGGAGCGAGGCAATAATTGTTTTTGAGGTAAAATTATCAAAATATTCTTTATTAAGCTGAGGACAACCCACGCTTTGAAAATTTAAGGGGGGGGGGGGTGCACGCCCGCACGCTCCCGCCTGAATCCGTCCCTAGTTCGTTTTATTTTCCTCCTTTGAAATTATATACTGTTTAGTTATGGCCATCGCACAAGATCGTGTCTTTCTGTATTGTTTATGATATTACTGTTAACTTCTTTAACGTTAAGATAAATGTTAAAACATCAAAACACAAAATCACAAACTAATAAAAACTTTTAAAAGACTGAAAAGGTTGGCTAAAATTTTCGAGTTTTTGTCCAGCAAGGGTTCTTTGAAAAATATTAACACGTCCAGCTCAAACTAGAAAACGTCCTTTTGTGGTCTGAACGTTTTATGGCCTCTAGATGTCTTTTGGTTTTTAGTTTCGCTGAGTTGATTTCTCATTGAGATAAACCCCACATTTCCTTTTATTCTTAGGATAAAGTATTGTATATTATTCATTATTGCAATTCAGAGATACATGGAAGTATGTATGCCACTAAAACAACCCATGTTGATTTATGTGAAAAGAACTATATTGTTACTGGCACTTTCTATGTCCTTGATTTGCGCTTTGCCGTTACCATTCGTATTTGGTACCACTCCTTTCCACAATATTGACTATGGAATCTCAAGAAAAGAAACAAAACAGCTGATGTAAACGAAAATGATCTAGTCGTTAATATTTTAAAAGTATAGAAATGATAAACATAACAGACAAAACAGCAAAAAATTTAGCAACACCAGAAACTAGGCCAAATCAAGGAGGACAGAATGTCATTGAAAGTCCTGTTGAAAATAATATCGAATCATCTGCAATAAGAAAAATAAGAATAACCAATCGTCGAATAACCTATAAACTAACAGAAATGTTCTTTATTATTACTACAGTATTTTTTACTTAGTTATATTCCGAAGATGACATTAATGTTCTTTAAAAGAATCTACGAAGATTTTTGGGGAAAACTATCAGCTTCGCATAGACCTCGTATGACGGTCCTATACCATATCTTCATTCTCCATAATATAGTAAACCCTATAGTTTACTATTTTTTTGACATCGAGTTTCGCCAAGATGCAGCATTGTTGTTGAAACGTATGTTCATTAAGCCATGTATTTGCTCTAGAGGAATTCAACTGTGATATCAAATGTATCAAATATGTAAGTAAAAATTGTATCATCAATTCAGGAGTCCAACACGATTTTATTCTAAGTACAATATTGGTGTAAATGATCCAGTGATATAAAAACCTGCAGTGGTGAACTGTCGTTGATTACTTACCAGAGAGAGATGAAAATTTGGTATAATAGTAAAACAAATACGAACGTATGGATGGTTAAGGGTAAATCTGACTCAGACTCAAGGGATTTTCACACCTTTATAAAGTGAAAAGTAAGATTTCCTAAATGGGAGTTTGTCATTTGGACTTCCTCCAATAACAAGTTGTTGTATGAAGAGCTTTGATTTGTAAATATATTACTATATTCAGATTAACATAGATATCATGGAATATAAAGTAGACTGTATTCAACACAGTTCATCCATTAAACATATCGCATATTCATTATAACACAGTGTGGATACGTATAGGATTTTACAGTCAATTTAATTTTCCGGTATTTTACAAATGATTTTATTAAAATTCTTGCGGGTAAAATGAATATTATAACCTCTATTGAAATTTATTTATGTATGTAGAATTTTCATTATTCATTTCATTTATATGTACAATAAGCATGATAAGTCATCTTGATTTATTTCTTTGGCATTTCTTGAAGCAGATTTAGACACTAAATATATTAATATTTTAAATCAAAGCTTTACTTTTAGCAACTTGTTATTGAAGGAAGTGCAGTTGCGCCGAATGATAAACCCCAAATAACAAAAATATAATTAAACAGTACATTTCCGTTTCTCCACTGCTAGTAAGGAGAGGTCATGATCTTTTTATATAGCTACATTAATATTTGCTGAATAGTTTCAAAAATTAAAGAGTTATTATTTAATTTAATTTCATCAGAAGAAATTGGATATTTGAAATGCCCGGAGAGAAAAATTACCTCCAACTATTGGTCTTAAATTTCACAAAATTGAATTGACCTATGCCTTCGTGACAAGAAACGAGACGGATTATTAACAAACCAATGTGTTGAGCTTACAACTAAAGGCTACCTGATTTACATATTGAAAGGACAATTCTAATCCCATATCCTTTGATCCTCTCTTGAGTAGAACAGAAAACCACTTTGGCAGTTGCATTGTGTCTTGGGTATGAATAAAAAGAAATGTCAAATAAAAGTCGATGGGACAAAACACAAACAACATAACAAACAATAGATATTGAATGCAGAAATGTCCTTATATGATGCAAAAGCGTCCGTACGTCTAGCCTTGATATTCTTCACTTCTAAAAGAGTTGTTAATCAATATAGCCTATCTAAGGACATGAAGGATCGAATCCACTTTTAATATTTAACCAAGGTTCCGACATATAATAACACTTCGGTCATACTTTTATGCCATTTTGATTTGATTTTGATTTTTGGTGTTTTAACGCCACTTTTAAGCACCGCTTTTGGGCTATTTCGTGGCGGCCAGTTTTTATTGGTGAAGGAAGCCGGAGTGCCCAGAGAAAACCACCGACCTTCGATAGGAAAACTGACAATCCTAGTCAGTTAAGATTGGAGTCGAGTACACCCGCACGAGCGGGGTTCGAACTCACAATCTCAGTGTTGACTGGCTAGTGATTACAGTAGTAACTACTTAGATCACTCGGCCACCGAGGCTCCTATGCCATTTTGAATTATAGCTCTACATATGTTAAGGTATTTATACATCATTGGTTTTTTTTTTTGTATTTTGGGTGTGACTGTTCCTGATGAAGGTAAAACTAGAAAAGCGTTTCGTATTTTACTTAATATTGGAACATATATGCTGTACCAATTTTGATAAGGTCGTTAGTCTCAATTGAATTGTTTCATATTTTTCATTTCGGGACCTTTGATAGCCGACTATACAGTATGGGTTTTTTTATTGTTGAAGGCCGAACGGTTGTATATAACTGCTTACATTCACTTCATTTGAACGTTGGTGGATAGTTGTCTCATTGACAATCATCTACATTTCCTTATTTTTATATGAAGTTATATTTCCGATAGATTTCTGTTTTATATTTAGAATGTTTTTTTTTTATCGTTTTCCCTTTAAATACTCAAATTACTTAAATCTATCAAAATTTGTTAGTATGTTCAAATTCTAAAGTAAGGTGTATTTGAATCCCAGCAAATGCTTCAATATCGAAACTGAGAAAAACGTTCTAGCTATTGAACAACCTTTACAAATGTATGAAAAAGAACGAAAAATATTGGAGACAATCTTTCAATTTATTATCTTTTCCATTTTTCATCTAAACTACCACTAGGTAGATACCACTGATGGTAATATAACAACTTCAAAAGGATTGAGATAGTAATCATCTCGTGCTATGCATTCATCACCCGCCATACAAATCCTCTTTCAGCCTTACTGTCACAGAAACAAAATTGTTCTGATTTACTTCTTTCAAATTGTGTACTAGTTTGTTATAGTCATTCCACAAGATCGTGTATTTGTGTACAGTTTATAATTTAGATGTTACCTACTTTGACGTTGGGGTTACAAAAATTAAGAAATAGTAAAAAGGTTCGACTAAATAAAAAAGGAAAAAACTTTAAAACAAAAAAACACAAGTCAATAAATGCTTAAAGGCAGAAAATGGTGACACAATCTTTCAACCTCAAGGGCTTTTGTCAAAGATTGTTGAAAAAATATAAAAACGTCCATATCAGGCTAGGATGTTCTTTTGTGGTCTGAACGATTTCTGATATACCCCATATCTCATTTTAATCATAGAAAAAGGTATAAACGTTTGTTTGTCCTGTTGTTTGTGGCGATATTCGCTCTTAATTCGAAAGACTCAATCATATTCAACCGTATAATTCACTACCATGATATGCAAGTCAATAACTTCGAATACAATATGTTGATGTGTTGGTGTGTGGTTGTAGGTGTAGTTTCTTTATACTCAAATAAGGTTTCCATATATCACTGGTGCCTCAACTAGTTCTTAACTTTTTTTTGTTTCATAATGTCATTAAACTATTTATTTCAATTCCTTGATTATAATAGTTAACCTGTATGTAGAAATAAAAACACAAGGACATCTTTTCATATTGCATGTTTAAATGACGGAAAATATCTTCCGGAATATTGTGGTATGAATAAAACGGTTTCCATTGATTTCGTGAAAATGGGAAATAGTTAATACATTAAATTTTCGTTATAATTTTTGTTATTTCAAGTGTTTGGATGTTAGGGAAAAAGAGATATATATGAATTTTAACACTAAAGAACGATCGAAATCAAAAACAGTCTTATGCCAAATATAATCATACTTTCCGTTTATCTCATTCTTGGCATATATGAAAACGTCTTCTTTGTTATGCATGATGGCGACAATACATCTATTTCAATGGTTCGTGTGTTTAGTAATTGTCCTTGAATCTTTCATTTTACTAAATAAACTTAATTATAATGCAGTATACTGTTGCTGTTCAAACATTGTGTCTGGGTTTTTTAAGAAAAGTATATATATTTGCAGATTTACAGTGTGAGATTTGAACTTATGTACTAGTTTGTTCTGTCAAAAATAAGGACATGGTTCTAGAAATAACTACTGAATTTTAACGAAAAACATAAAAAAAAAAGAAAAACAAAACAATAAAAGCTTTTATCCAGAAGATGGTGACCACATATTTTGACAGAAAGGGTTATGTAAAGAGATGCGTTAACGTCCAGATCAAGTTAGGACGTTTTTTTGTGGTCTAAAAGTTTTCTGACCTCTAGATGTCTATTGGTTTTTAGTGTTGTTGAGTTGCTGTTTCATTGAAATATTCATACATCTCTTTTTATCCATAATCTGATATCTTGTCACTTTATGTGTATGTGTTCGCTCTATTGAATTCAAAGGACTCATCAAATGCAACCGTATGATTCATTATCATGGTGTACAATATGTGAGCGTGTGGGTGTTGGTTTGCTTTTTTAAAATGAAGGTAGGTGGTTTCCAAGTATTAAAGGCGTATGACCTATAGTTATTGACTGTGTTATGTTTCATAATGGTATATTGGTTTTATTTAAGTTCTTTTATTGAAATAGTTCACCTGTCTGTGAAAAATAATTATATCATAAGGACATTTTGATAGATCGCCTTTTTCAAGAAGGAAAAAACACATCCGGATGTTGTGTTACGAAAATACAAACGTTACTCGTCTTTTTTTAAATAAGGAAATATGACTACAATAAATGCCTTTCTTTATTTTATTTTTAAAGTGTTTGGAGTGTCAGGTAGAAGCTAAGGGACGAATATGAAAATTATCGCTAATCGCAATAATATTACTTTATCTGAATGGAACGACGAAATAACAAACAGCCTTATGCCAAACATTGTCATACTTTCCGTTTATCTTACTCTTTGAATATTCGGAAACGTCTTTGTGTTGTTGGTTTATGCGTTTCAGATGAAAAAGCAATTAGATGAAAGATATTTCATACCTGTTTTAGCATTCTTTGACATGATAGCAACAATATATCTTGGAGTGCATTATACATTTCAGTGTTTCAATCAGAAGACGTTTTCAAGCAATATTCTATGTAAGACACTCTTGTCTTTTGTTGGAAATACTACTAATTACTCGATTTTTATATTATTTATCATTGCTATTCAGAGATACATGAAAGTATGCATGCCTCATAAACAACCTATGTGGATATCGATGCAAAAACTGCATTGTTGCTGGCAATTATCATTGCATTGCTGCTCGCTTAACCGTTACCGTTTGTGTATGATGCCATTCTATACCATAGCACTAAGTATGGTATCCTTGGCATGAGATGTGGAAAATTGAAAAAAGGCCATGTTTTCATGAGGACTTTATACTCGATTGGAGCTGGAATTGTCGTCTTTTTCATAATAATATCACTAATCATCATTTATGGCAAAATTCTTAAAAAGGCGTTTCGTAGCTTGAAAGTACAGAAAAATGTGGAGAGTTGTCTCAATGGCAATCCTACCACATCTTCTTTATATATATATATATGCATTCGGGACAACAACAAAAATATGTAAAGAAAGGAAAGTAGTACAACTAAAAACAACAATGAATATTGAGTATTGTTCTGAGAATATTTTTATTGCACGAGCTTGCGGAGAATTAGAATGGTTAAAAGTCTGATTCATTTTTTCAATGTGCATATATTTGCCGGATAAAATGAATTTCATTAGTAAAGATTAATTATTTGTAAAAATATCATCAATATATAGAAAAAAAAATCATCTTGACAAGTATGATATCCTGTACGTGTTTAACGGTAATACGTTTTTTACGTAAATACTATTGTACTATACTGAAATTCGCAAAATGGAGATGCGTTCATACCAACAATTTCTACCGAAGAAATGATCTTAGATGAACACAAGTTTAAAAAAAAGACTGAACTGCTGCCACAATGTGCCTCCTAATTTACCAGAAAATTTACAAATTTCATTTTGCATCTGCATCCAGTACATGGTCAACAACACATATTTCAGGTCGTTTAATTTGTGATCTCACGGCCGTTAAGAAACACTATTCTAAATATTAACATCGTCCGGACAAGCGACATTAGTTAAACTTTACTTAAGTGTCTAACCTACCATATATATGTATCATCCATTTGTAATTGGCGGTTGAAATAAAAATAAGGAAATGTGATATGCTTGCCACTGAGACGACCATCAAAGTACAAGAATGTTTACAATTACAGGTCACCGTACTGCCTTCAACAATAAGCAACCAATACAAATCAATCTTATTTATTGTTGCCTTTCAGACTTCTTTCTGTAAACTGTTACTACTTCATTTGCCTAATTTTTCAACACCCGTTAAACGTCTAATGCTTACGACCGAAGTCACTTGTAGGACAAAACCTGCCTACCCCTTTGGATGCACATGAGTGTTCAATTTATGGTGGGGAATGCGTTGCTCACTATTAAGGTTTCTGTAGCATGTTTGGTGTTTTGCAGTGAGTGGTCTGTTTTCTTCGACCTATGATTTTGATAATTTGATTGTTCACTTGGAGTATTGTCCCTTTTTTTTACCTCAAGTTTACCGACAATATAAATGATAATGATGCTTGTCTTGACGTCATTAATATGCCCAAGCTTATTTGAATAGCAGTTTTAACTGTACAAAATCTTTGGACGTCTTGGTTAAGCGGCTTTCATGTGTGACAAGATGTTCCCATTTATAGTTATGATGTATCTTCTCTGTATCAAACACTGCCGTAATATCTTGGCAAACACCGTGATTTTCGAATTAAATGAAATTGTCTTACAATGAATCTTAGTGTAACTATAATTAATGTCGTTACCATTCCGTTTTCAGTGATAAAACTACCAAAGAAACTATTCAAGTAATTTCTATTTTCCTGGTGATATTTTATTATTTGATGCTTTTGTTTTACTACCAATATAATTTTTAGTGTTATATTGTAATGTTAAACCCTTCTTCTACGTTGGGGAATGGTGGAGCACTTACAAAACATAAAAACAACACTTTATAAATGTCTTGCGTCCGAAGCGCAGGGACGCTCAAAGCCGAATATTTGAAAGCTAATGATGTATAAGAACCGAAACAGTCGAAGAGCTATATGACCTGAAATATACATCAAAATCAATGGCCATATCAATCTAAGGTCAACTTTATTTTATCCCGCCAAATTCTTTATGTGCCTGTCTACAGCCATGATTCTTCAATCCATTGTTTTCCTTGGTTGTTATTTGTTATAATAGTTTTTCGTTTATTGTTTTAGCAAAGATTGAATCTTTGGGTTTTCATTTCTGTTTCACTTCTTGCCTGTTTATGGCCTTTTTGTACCTTTCATTTGAAATATTGTTGTAGGAAATACGATTACCTGTATTTGTGCGCATTCTTTTCCTTTTAGTCATTGGAAATCAAACAACATCTCATTGTTTTACTTATTATGAAAGAATAGGACATTCAGTTGAAGGATTTTTAAAAAGATGTAAATAACAAAAGCTCTCAAGGTAATATTATGTAGACAGACAATAACATCATTAATCGTCCATCAAATGGTTACTTTTAACTTATCGATGTATAAATAATTATACCTATGTTGTCCAAACAAAAGTTCTGTCGTAAGATTTTTGTGAAAAGAGCTTCTTATCTTTTACGAATAATAATAATTTTGCTGATTCATAGTCTGAAACAATTCTTAAATTTTCGTTTTGTTTTTCTCCTTTGAAACTATGTACTGGTTAGTTATGGCTATCACACATGATCGAGTCTTTCTGTGCTATATTACTATTTACTTTTATAACGGTTACGTTGAGGCAAGTGTAAAACCATCAAAACACAAAAACACAAAAAGACAAACCAATGAAAACTTAAAAACTGAAAAGGTTGGTCCAAAATTTCGAACTAAAGAGTTTTTGTCAAGGGTTCTTGGAAAAAAAAATTAACATGTCTAGCTGAAGCTAGAGAACGTCCTGTTGTGATCTGAACGTTTTCTGACCTATAGATGTCTTTCGGTTTTAATTTTCGCTGAGTTGATATCTCATTATAGTAAACCCCTACATAGGATAAAGTATTGCCACTTTATTTTCCCTGTGGTTTGTGTATCTGTTCGTTCTATTGAATACGAGTGACTTACAAAAATTCAACCGTTTGACACACTATTATGTATTTTCAAGTAATACCCTCGAGTACACTATGCGGGAGTGTGGTGTTGTGTTTTTAAACTCAATGTAGGCTTTCAAACTCATAAGTTGAAAATAAACTGACAACGTCATGGCTAAAAAAGAAAAAGACAAACAGACAAACAATAGTACACAAAACACAACATAGAAAACTAAAGGATGAGCAACACGAACCCCACCAAAACTGGGGGTGATCTCAGGTGCTCCGGAAGGGTAAGCAGATACTGCTCCACATGTGGCACACGTCGTGTTGCTCATGTTAGTACAAACGCGGTAATAAGTCTAATTCGGTAGGTCACATTCGTGAAAAGGGGATAGGATTGTAGTTACGACATTATGAACATATTCGCTATCATCTGTGAAACGGATATTCCATAACGGTCAACCAACTCGTGATGGCGTCCGTAAAATTTACGAAGGGAGGATTTCAACTTCACCACTTAGAACTCTTGGTTTAATAACTTCCTTGTGAGCAGCAACCCTCTATCATGGAAATCATGAAAGGAAATACAAGCCCTGGAATATCGTATCAACTGAGATATATAGACCGTATGCAGGCGCTGCTTGAATGTTGTTGATTGTACACATGATAATATCAACCGTATGATTCAATACCATCATATGCAAGTCCATATCCTCGAATACAATATGTGATTGGGTTTTGGTTTGGTCTGTAATCAATCAACATCGTTTTTAAACTTATTTTTTGGAAGCTGTGTAATTGAACTATAAGGCATTTATTCAAAATTGATATACATTCACGTTGTCACGATATCCTTTCTATGCTTTGATAATCAACTTATTTGTTTTAAACTTTGCAATCATTTCCAAGTGGAAGTTCTTTTGTGTCTTTTTTTTCTAAACTTAAGGTAGGTTTTAGATTATTAGAGACACTTTAACCTTTTTTGTTTCATTGTTTCATTATGTCATTTACCTGTTTATTTAAATTCTAAATAAATTAGTTCAACTGTTTGCGGAAATAATAACATATGGAAAAAAACTTCATGTGAATTGTTTTCAACAAAAGCAAGACCTCCTGGAGTTAGTTTTTAAGTACAAATTTAACTCAAACCTCTGATTTTTATCATTGAAGAAATAGTAAATACAATAATGTTTTGAATACCAAACAAGAGGGATTAAATATGGATATCAATATTACCCTCAATAATATTACATTATCAGAATGGAACGAAGAAATTACTAACAGCCTAATGCCAAACAAGAGGGATTAAATATGGATATCAATATTACCCTCAATAATATTACATTATCAGAATGGAACGAAGAAATTACTAACAGCCTAATGCCGAACATTATCTCCGTTTTCATTGGTCTTGGTGCAATTGGAAACGTCCTTGATTTGTTGGTGTATGCGTTTCAGATGAAGGAAGCATCAGATGAAAGATATTTTATACCGATTTTAGCTTTCTTTGATATGATAGCAGCTATATACATCGGAGCATATTATATTTTTCAGTGTTTCAATCAGACGACATTTTCAAACAACATTCTATGCAAGACACTCGTGTTTTTTTCAGGAAATACTACTCATAACTCGGTTTTTATATTGTTCATCATTGCAATTCAAAGATACATGAAAGTATGTATGCCACTGAAACAACCCATGTCGATTTCAGTGAAAAGAACTGCACTTTTTACTGGCACTTTTAATGTCCTTGATTTGCGCTTTACCGTTACCATTTGTATTTGGTACCATTCCTTTCCACAACATGGACTATGAAATCTCGGGAATGAGATGTGGAAGATTGAAAGATGGGCATCCTTTCGTGGGAGCTGTATACTCAGTTTTAGCTGGTATGTTCGTCTTTGTAATAGTAACATCCCTTATTATCATTTACGGTAGAATAATAAGTACAGTGGTTCGTCGATTAAAAATTAATAAAAAAGACTTACTGAGTAATAAGAAAAGTAGCGAAACAACTAATAAATACGAAAATCATCCAATCGTTGGTAGTTTTAAAGGTATAGAAATGGTAAACATAACAGACAAAACAGAAAAACATTCAACAACACTACAAACTATGCAAAATCATGGAGGACATAATATTGAATCAGCTGCAACAAGAAAAAGAAGAATTACTAATCGTCGAATAACCTATAAACTCACAGTAATGTTCTTTATTATTACTACAGTATTTTTACTAAGTTATATTCCGAAGCTGCCATTAATGTTCCTTGGAGGAATCTACGAAGATTTTTGGGAAAAACTATCAGCTTCGCAAAGACCTGGTTTGACGTTCCTATACCATATCTTCATTGTCCATAATATAGTAAACCCTATTATTGTGTGTTGCATATTCTTTTTTTTACTACTGATATAATTTTAGTGTGTTTTATTGTAATGTTACTCCTGTAGATGTCTTTTGGTTTTGATGTCGATGATGTGCTGTGTCATTGATATATACTCAATCTCCTTTTTTTATTCATAGGATTACCACTGTTTTGTTTAATTTGCAATGTTGTTTGTGTATGTGTAAAGTTTTCTAACCAATTATTCAAATTCTTTGATTATAATGGTTCACCTTTGTGTCGAAATGATAATACCGGATACGGATATTTTAATACTGCATTCTTGTAAAAAAGGAAAACACTTCCTGAATATTGTGTTATGAAAAACAAAATTTAACTTTAGTTTACATAGTAATGAGTAAATAGTTTGTACAACACACGTCTTGATTTTTTATTACAAGTATTTGAATGTCATAAAAAGAGATGAATATGAATAATACCACTATTCTAAATAATATAATTCTATCAGATTGGAACGAGGAAACATCAAACAGCCTAATGCCAAACATTATCATACTGTCCGTTTATCTTGCTCTTGGTACATTACACATGTAGGAAGCGTTTTTTGTGTTGATGGTTTATGCGTGTCTGATGAAAGGTTTTCAATACCAGTTTTAGCTTTCTGTGACATGATAGCAACAATAAATCTTGGAGTGTATTATATATTTCAGTGTTTCAATCAGACGACAATTTAAAACAACATTATGTGCAAGACACTCGTGTTTTTTTGTTGCTAATACAACTTGCACCTCTGTTTTCATATTATCTATTATTGCGATTCAAAGATACATGAAAGTATGTATGCCTCTGAAACCAGCCATGATAATGTCGATGAAAAGAACTGCATTGTTTCTGGCAATTATCATATCATTGCTTTTTGCTTTAACGTTACCATTTGTATATGGCACCATTCCATACCACAGCATTAAGTATGGAATCTTGGTAATGAGGTGTGGACGATTGAAAGAAGGAAACGCTTTTACCAGTACTTTATATTCGGTTGGAACTGGTACGCTTGTCTTCATCGTAGTAACATCAGTTATAATCCTTAATTGCAGAATTCTAAAAACGGTGTTTCGTAGCTTAAAAAAGAAGACAAAATCGACATAAGTGGAAATATAAAAAGAAATCGAAAAACATGATGAAGACGGAAATCGTCCTGATAAATCAGACTTTGTCGGACAGCAGGACATTTAAAGGTCGTCCTATCGCAAATAGTTTAGAATTAACTGCATCCAGAAAACGTAGAATCAACCACCGTCGAATAACTAATAAACTCAGGTTTATGTTTTTTATTATCACTGCAATATTTATACTTAGTTATATAACAAAGGTGATAGTCCTGTGTCTTGAAGGAATCTACAAAGATTTTGGGAAAACCTGTCCAACTCGCAAAGACCTGGTATGACGTTCCTATACACTATCTTCATTATCAATAATATATTAAACCTTATAACTCACGCATTTATGGACATAGATTTTCGTGATAATGCAGCTTTTTTTAAGACGCATATTCATTAAGCCGTGCTGTTGCTGTAGAAAAATTCCTGTGTAATATCAAATGTGTATATAAAAAAACTGTATGTGGTTGTGGGTGTAGTTTCTTTATACTCCGATAAGGTTTCCATATATCACTGGTGCCTCAACTAGTTCTTAACTTTTTCTGTTTCATAATGTCATTAAACTATTTATTTCAATTCTTTGATTATAATAGTTCACCTGTATGTAGAAATAAAAACACAAGGACATCTTTTCATATTGCATGTTTAAATGACGGAAAATATCTTCCCGAATATTGTGGTATGAATAAAACTGTTTCCATTGATTTCATAGAAATGGGAAATAGTTAATACATTCAATTTTCGTTTTGTTATTTCAAGTGTTTAGATGTTAGGCAAAAGAGATATATATATGAATTTTAACACTAAAGAACGATCGAAATCAAAAACAGCTTTATGCCAAACATAATCATACTTTCCGTTTATCTAATTCTTGGCATATATGGAAACGTCTTCTTTGTTATTCATGATGGCGACAATAGATCTATTTCAGTGTTTCTTGTGTTAAGTAATTGTCCTTGAATCTTTCATTTTACTTAATAAACTTATTTATAATGGAGTATACTGTTGCTGTTCAAACATTGTGTCTGGATTTTTTAGGAAAAGTATATATATTTGCTGATTTACAGTGTGAGATTTGAACTTATGTACTAGTTTGTTCTGCCAAAAATAACGACATGGTCAAAGAAATAACAACTAAATATTAACGAAAAACATAAAAATAAGAAATACAAACCAATAAAAGATTTCATCCAGGAAATGATGACCAATTATTTCGACATAAAGGGTTTTGTAAAGGGATGCGAAAAAACACAGCAAAACGTCCAGATCAAGTTAGGACGTTCTTTTGTGGTCTAAACGTTTTCTGACCTCTTGATGTCTATTGGTTTTTAGTGTTGTTGAGTTGCTGTTTCATTGAAATATTCACACATCTCCTTTTATCCATAATCTGATATCTTGTCACTTTATGTGTATGTGTTCGCTCTATTGAATTCAAAGGACTCATCAAATGCAACCGTATAATTCTATATCATGGTGTGCTTTTTTTTAAATCAAGGGAGGTGGTTTCCAAATATTAACGGCGCATGACCTGTAGATATTGACTTTGTTAACTATCTAAGTTCTTTTATTGAAATAGTTCACCTGTCTGTAAAAAATAATCATATCATGAGGACATTTTGATATATCGCCATTTTTCAAGAAGGAAAACACATCCCGGATGTTGTGTTACGAAAAAACAAACGTTACTCGTCTTTTTTTTTTAAATGAGGAAATAATGACTACAGTAAATGTCTTTCTTTATTTTATTTTTAAAGTGCTTGGAGTGTCAGGTAGAAGCTAAGGGACGAATATGAATATTAACGCTAATCGCAATATTACTACTTTATCTGAATGGAACGACGAAAAAACAAACAGCCTTATGCCAAACGTTGTCATACTTTCCGTTTATCTTACTCTTGGTATATCCGGAAACGTCTTTGTGTTGTTGGTTTATGCGTTTCAGATGAAAAAGCCATTAGATGAAAGATATTTCATACCTGTTTTAGCATTCTTTGACATGATAGCAACAATATATCTTGGAGTGCATTATACATTTCAGTGTTTCAATCAGTCGACGTTTTCAAGCAACATTCTATGCAAGACACTCGTGTTTTTTGTTGGAAATACTACTAATTACTCGATTTTTATATTATTTATCATTGCTATTCAGAGATACATGAAAGTATGCATGCCTCATAAACAACCCATGTGGATATCGATGAAAAAAACTGCATTGTTGTTGGCAATTATCATTTCATTGCTGCCCGCTTTACCGTTACCGTTTGTGTATGGCGCCATTCCATACCACAGCACTAAGTATGGTATCCTGGGCATGAGATGTGGAAGATTGAAAGAAGGCCGTGTTTTCATGAGGACTTGATATTCGATTGGAGCTGGAATTGTCGTCTTTTTCATTATAATATCAGTAATCATCATTTATGGCAAAATTCTTAAAAAGGTGTTTCGTAGCTTGAAAGTACAGACAAATGGCAGAACGGATGATAAGAAAAAAATCGAAAAAAACATATGAAGAAGAAAAATTGTACTGATATTGGCTTTAAAGCTCTTGAGATGACACCAACAGCAGAAAAAAACAGCATAACAGTCAATGATACCAAACACTAAGCTAGACTTGGGCGAACAGCGGTTTAATAAAAGTTGTCCTATAGAAAATGATTTGGAATCATCTGCATCAACTACAAAACGAATAATAATCAATCGTCGAATAACCAATAAACTCACAGTTATGTTTTTTATAATCACTACGGTATTTTAACTTTGCTATATATCAAAGGTGACAGTACTGTTTCTTGAAGGAATCTACCAAGATTTTTGGGAAAAACTGACATCCTCGCAAAGATATGGTGTTTCGTTCATATATCATATCTTCATTATCAATAACATAGTGAAACCTATAATTTATGCTTTTATGGACATTGAGTTTCGCGGTGAGGCAGCAACATTATTGAAACGCATATTTATAAATTCTTGCATTTGTATTAGAAGACGTGAGTAATATGAAATGTGTAGATACAAACTGTGATTTTTTACGGATTGCTTTTTATAAAATCTAAGCGCCAACAATGATTTGTAGGGAAAATGAATTGTACAAAATGGACTTTACAAAATTGATGTTCAATTCAATATATAGGATCGGTAGTTCGATTAATGTATTCAGAACCTTCATTCAACATGTTCAAGGTATAGAACCACTAATTCGGGCACGGTCAGAAAGAACATACAAGAAAGTAGTACATATTTTAAACAAAATAGTTCCTACGCATAGCTGTCACTCTGTCAACAAGTAAAGTATTTGGGTAATTGTGGTATCAAATGAATGCTTAGGGAGTGGGATCACTGTAGAACTCTTTTTGAAAGTTTCTTTTAAATAATAAAAAAAAATATGAAGTTTTAAAAGAAAGGGCACATTTGTCCTGTTGTTCAGATCAGAAGTACCTGTTTTTTGTACTATCAAACTTCCAGGAACCAGCGCGATAAGCAATTGAAGGTATATTAAGTTTTTCAGCACAAGTCAGGATGAGGTTAAGTTTTGACATGAAATGACTGCCACTTTGTTTGAACTTAAGACAAAAAAGCTATTATCCCTTGAAATTGAAGAATTTAACATAGGACGCAATGGGGCTATGAGTTAGTAGTTTTGTACCTTCAAAGCGAAATTATAGATTAAACTTTATCTACTTTTACTTTGTAAAATAAAACAGCAGTGGTAAATCATTGTCGTTGGATCATGTCTGCCATAAATTTTCCGTAAACTGTATTGTTATGAAATCGCCCGTTAGTTTTTCGTTTGAATCGTTTCACAGTTTTCATGTAAGCCTTTTATAGCTGACCATACTTATGTTTTTTCTCATTGTTGAAGGCAGTTTACGGTGACTCATAATTGATTATATGAATTCAGGTGGATATTTGTGTCATTGGCAATTATACCACATCTCTTTATTTTATACGAATGGTTAGTTGCCAAAGAAATATGGAAAATTGACATAATCTTTATTTCTATTAACTAAAACGCGGACGTATGGACGGCAAAGGGTAAATGTTTATGTCCTCGATGCTCTTTTTAATCGATATATACAACCTCAACTTCTTAAAAAATTTACCAGGAAAATTCACTGTTTTCGCCAGCAAATATCATGGAAGAGCAGACTTTCAAAATATGTACAAATCGAAAACATGGTCCAATTACACTTCAAGGTACTGGAACATAGAGTAAGGCGACAGTAGTTTACCGATGTTCAAATCTGGTAAAGAAGAAGAAGAGCAGACTTTCAAAATATGTACAAATCGAAAACATGGTCCAGTTACACATCAAGGTACTGGAACATAGAGTAAGGCGACAGTAGTTTACCGATGTTCAAATCTGGTAAATCTATTAGGAAGAGCCTAAAAATCAAAGTAACAAACAAAGACAGAGGGAATCGCATCAACTCCAAAAGACCAATATAATTAAAGAAAAATTATAGAAAAAAACGTACATATTTTTTTCAACGAATATTTAAGAAACAAATTACTTATTAGTCAATTCGAACAAGATGTGTACTATAGGACAATATGAACATTAAAAAATATGGTAGTATGTACCTGTTAAGTGTTGTTTGAGGTTAATACTGTTTTGATAAATATAGTTACGATACTGTTGTCAGGTCATGAAAGATGGCATATTTTGGTCTTAATATTGATTCACTCATAGGGTCTTTGCATCGGAAATAAACACATTCTAAAACCAGTTGTTGGCATGATACGGGTTATGTTCTTCTCATATATTTTATGATAGTAAGATGCTAAACCCCTAACGGGAGAGATTGTGCTTCATTTTCATATGATGAAGACAAACTCTTTCAATCAGTTTAATTGAGGTCTGGAGATGGCATGTCAGTAACTGCTAGTAGTCCTTTGTTAATTTATGTATCATTGTCATTTTGCCTAGTTTCTTCTGTTACCTATTCTGACATCGGACTCGGACTTCTTTTAAACTGAGTTTTACTGTGCGCATTGCTGTGTGCTTCTTTATTCTACATTGGCTAGAGTTATAGGGGGAGGGTTGAGATCTCACAAAACATGTGTAACCCCGCTGCATTTTTCCGACTGTCCCAAGTCAGGAGACTCTGGCCTTTGTTAGTCTTGTATGTTTTTTTTTTAATTTTAGTTCATTTATATGTTTTGAAGTTTAGTGTGACGTCCATTTTCATTGAACTAGTACACATTTTTGTTTAGGGACCAGCTGAAGCCCGCCTCCGGATGCGGGATTTTCTCGCTGTGTTGAAGGCCCATCGGTGGCCTTCGGCTGTTTTCTGCTCTTTGGTCGGGTTGTTGTCTCTTTGACATATTCCCCATTTCCATTCTCAATTTTATATCGTATACCAGGATTTAAATTTCATACGCCAGACAAGGGCTTAGTTTACAAACGACTTATCTGTGACGCTCGATTAAAAAAGTTAAAAAGGCCAAACAAAGTACGAAGTTGAAGAGCCTTGAGGACCTAAAATCCGAAAGGTTTTATCAAATAAAGCTAAGGTAATCTATTTTTTGGGTAGAACATTCTTAGTATTTCGAAAAATTCAAAAAGTTTTGTAAACAGTCACGAAAATTCTCAAAATTGGAATAAAAAAAATCAGGTAAGTTTATACAAACAAATTCTACCGAAGAAAAGATCGCAAATAAACACATGCTTAAACAACGACTTAACTGCTACCGCAAAGTTCCCTCTAAATATTGGCCTTCTAATTGATAGAAAAAGTATAAATTTCGCTTTACATCGGCATTCAGTAAAAGGTTGACTACACATAATCCTCTCATTGGAGCTTAAAAACCGTTAAGAAACTCATCTTTCAAATATCAATAAAGTGTTCGAACTTGTGACAGTAGTATTAATTTTTCTTGAGTGTCTAACCTACCTACTTTCGTATACTGCATTTGTAATGGGCGATTGATATATCAATTAGGAGTTGTTGTATGATTGTCAATGAAACAGCTATCCACCAAATACAAAAGCATAAGAATGTAAACAAATACAGGTCACCGTAGGGCCTTCGACAATGAGCAACATATACGTATTGAACATGTCTATTAATTGCTATTCTATATTTTATTTCTAATTCATTTGTGGTTAATGGAGATAATTCAATTTGCATAATATTTCACGACGGTCTGCATGGGGTTTACAGAATAACGGATGCCGCTTGTAGAGCCAATACTGCTTACCATTGGGGAGCACATGAGTTCCCTTCATGTTGGTTGGGAAGCGTATTGCTCGGGCTTAATGTTTTCTGTAACACGTTTGACTAATGGTGTTGATTAATTGATTGTCATTTTGATGTCTTTTCCCTTTTTCACCTTAAGTGACAATATAAATAAAGATGCTTTTCTGGGCATAATTAATATGACAAATCTTATTCATATAGCAATTTTGACTGTTTCTAGAGTGTGAAAATTTTGTGGAGATCTTGGATTAGCATCTTTCCTTCATATCAATATTCCCTAATGACAGTTATGATGTATATATTATGGGTAAAACACTACCACATTATCTAAGCAATGAAATTGTCTTACAATGAATCTAGATGTAAGTATATTTGATGTACTAGTAGTTAACATTCCTTTTACAATAATAAAACTAAAGAATTGTATTTGGATATGCACAGAAATCATTAAAGAAATTTATTTTTTACTTGATGATATTATTGTGTGTTGCATATTTTTTTTTACTACTGATATAATTTTAGTGTGTTTTATTGTAATGTTACTCCTGTAGATGTCTTTTGGTTTTGGTGTCGATGAGGTGCTGTCTCGTTGATCTATACCCAATCTCCCTTTTTTATTCATAGGATTACCACTGTTTTGTTTAATTTGCAATGTTGTTTGTGTATGTGTAATGTTTTCTAACCAATTATTCAAATTCTTTGATTATAATGGTTCACCTTTGTGTCGAAATGATAATACCGGATACGGATACTTTAATACTGCATTCTTATAAAAAAGGAAAACACTTCCTGGATATTGTGTTATGAAAAACAAAATTTAACTTTAGTTTACATAGTAATGAGTAAATAGTTTGTACAACACACGTCTTGAATTTTTATTACAAGTATTTGAATGTCATAAAAAGAGATGAATATGAATAATACCACTATTCTAAATAATATAATTCTATCAGATTGGAACGAGGAAACATCAAACAGCCTAATGCCAAACATTATCATACTGTCCGTTTATCTTGCTCTTGGTACATTATACATGTAGGAAGCGTTTTTTGTGTTGATGGTTTATGCGTGTCTGATGAAGAAGCCATTAGATGAAAGGTTTTTCATACCAGTTTTAGCTTTCTGTGACATGATAGCAACAATAAATCTTGGAGTGTATTATATATTTCAGTGTTTCAATCAGACGACATTTTAAAACAACATTATGTGCAAGACACTCGTGTTTTTTGTTGGTAATACAATTTGCACCTCTGTTTTTATATTATCTATTATTGCGATTCAAAGATACATGAAAGTATGTATGACTCTGAAACCAGCCATGTCAATGTCGATGAAAAGAACTGCATTGTTTCTGGCAATTATCATATCATTGCTTTTTGCCTTAACGTTACCATTTGTATATGGCACCATTCCATACCACAGCATTAATAATGCAATCTTGGGAATGAGGTGTGAAAGATTGAAAGAAGGAAACGATTTTACCAGTACTTTATATTCGGTTGGAACTGGTACGCTTGTCTTCATCGTAGTAACATCAGTTATAATCCTTTACTGCAGAATTCTGAAAACGGTGTTTCGTAGCTTTTAAGTAGACAAAACCGACATAAGTGGAAATATAAAAAGAAATCGAAAAACATGATGAAGACGGAAATCGTCCTGATAAATCAGACTCTGTCGGACAGCAGGACATTTAAAGGTCGTCCTATCGCAAATAGTTTAGAATTAACTGCATCCAGAAAACATAGAATCATCCACCGTCGAATAACTAATAAACGCACGTTTATGTTTTTTAATATCACTGCAATATTTATACTTAGTTATATAACAAAGGTGATAGTCCTGTGTCTTGAAGGAATCTAAAAAGATTTTGGGAAAACCTGTCCAACTCGCAAAGACCTGGTATGACGTTCCTTTACCCAACTTCATTATCAATAATATAGTAAACCCTATAACTCAGTTTCGTGATAATGCAGCTTTTTTTTAGACGCATATTCATTAAGCCGTGCTGTTGCTGTAGAAAAATTCGTGTGTAATATCAAATGTGTATATAAAAACTATAATAAGTTTGTTATGGATTACTTTTTATTCAATCTAGCAGTCCACAACGAGTTGTGGAGAACATGTAATATACCAAATGGGCTGAACAAAATGTATTTTTAATTCATGGACTCGAATTGTTGGTTTGTTTTTAATCATTAAGTTCCTTGATTCAAAGCAAAATCATAGATTTTGAAATCATAAATAATACTTCTGATAGTTTCATTTTTTTTCATTAAAGTTGCTGTCGTTAATTATGATAGTTTACTTACCACAGAAATATGAAAAATTTACATCATCGTAAACTAATTACCCCAAATGCGGACATATGGAAGGCTAAATGTAAATCTACATATCCACGATACGTTTCTTCAAGCGGTTTATACATTAATATTATAAAAAGTAAATTAGCTGGATTTAACAGATTTCATCACTGAATCATGTGGTCATTCTGGTGTTTTTTAATTGAACATACTCCATTAAAAAGTTGTTGAATGGAAAGTTTCGATTTGCATAACAAATACCATTTTAAGTTTCTGCATCAAGGTATTTCCAAAAAAAAAATCAATATATATATATATATATATACCAAAGTTCATGAAAACGACCAATTATCAAATTTAATATTGATTGATTAATTGGCTGGTGTTTTACGCCACTTTCAGCACGTTTGTGCTAGTTCGTGGCGTTCAGTTTATATTGTTCTAGAAATCCAGAGAGCCCTTTGAAAAGGCGATAGTACACAAGGAAAAAAATATAAACGTCTTACGATTTCTGCAACGATGCTGATATATATATAGAGAATATCATATGGCTTTTATATATTTGACCCGTATCAACCTAAGATACAAATAGCTATGCTCGAATGTTTATATTGGTTGAGGGTTGATATGGTGTGTGATATTGAAAATGCAAAATCATATACACTTATTTATATACTGCAAGTATATGTTTTTCACGTGACATGACGATTACAGATTACGGGCTTGATAAAGCCTTTGAAACAGTGACTAATATCGAAATAATCACGGATGGCTGATACAGCACAATTGCCTTTGATTGTATTATGCATACAATTTACTTGTACTAACAGCTAAGTATATAATAAAACAAAGTAATATATGAACAGGATGTAATACAATTGTTTAGACAAATAATTCCGATCAACAAATGGCCTTCTTTAGTTTCAATGAATTTATAAAATGCAACACAGTCAGTGTTTATGTGTAAAATTAGCTTGTACAGGTATATTTTAAAATTGTTTGTGTTTTGTGTAATTTTAATCCAAATGAATAAAAGTAAACAAAAATTCAGCCTGTTTATTATGACGTTGACTTCTCTCAAATATACCTATAGGCAAAGGAAAAGTACCAATATCAGAAGCAGTTTTCAAGACAAAAATAATCAATACTGTCACAAAAGCAAACACGTCAGAACACCAACAATCGTAAACTACCAAACAAACCGGAAGTCCGGTGTTATGGGAGTGTAAGCATCGACTTTAGTTTATCTTATTTGTTATTTAAGAAATAATTCATGCAAGCTATATATTTGTTGGAAATTTTTACTTCGCCCAGGCCATGTGAAAATGATAACAAATCGATGATTTGCATGAATTATTTCGATTCTAATAGGACAAATACGGTAATTTGAAAATCTGAGGCGAAGGTAAAATTGCCCTGTGTATGGCTATTTTACCACCTGAATGATAAAAGCTACAAATTTCAAATAAATCTAAGGCTTGCATAAATTATTTCTTAAATGACCACTAGAAAAAATGTGTTCAATCCTTATAATTCTGAACCAAAACATTTTTTTCGTTGGCTACTTTATACTGTCAAATCCACAGTTGAAGTGTCGTAGCTAAGAAGTGAGCAGCTATTTTGACTTGCTGAAATCCATGAATGTGCGAATGATGCAATACAATAGAAAATGAAACAATACCTATCTCAAAACTCCATTTTAATGCGATATTATCCGAATTTAGAGCTGTTGTTTACCAAGCGAAAGAAGCACGTCATATTAGAATGACCAACATTTTATAGAAGATATTCTACCTCCTCAGCAGAATTATATCAACAAGACAACAAAAGGACGGAGTGTCCTATCTTGATACATGCTTTCTGAATGTGGAACGGAAATTTCATTGGGCTAATTATTTCAACATGTATAATCTCAACTCCTTTAAAACCTAGAATAGAAAAGACACACCTTTTGCGCCAGATAACATCTGACAAGAGGAGAGTTTAAAAATATTAACTAGTTGAAAGCATAGGCAAAATGAATTTAAAGGTATTGAAATTTAAATGAGACTAATATAATTATATCTGTTGATTAAAATATTAAGACCAGAAGAAAAGTATCAAAAGCACTTTAAGGATGTTTTGTCAAGAATATTCAGGTTTACGAAAGAATTCGAAACAACAAGGAGAGCATTTCTAAATCCTAAACTAAATCATTGTAAAGTTTTACCAAGACGAAATCTTTTTTAAACATGTTAATCGTTAAAACTAGATGTATCGTAAAGAACGATATGAAGATTAATACCATGCATATAAAGATACAAAGATGTGGTATGATTGTCAATGTGAAAACTCTCCACTAGAGACCAAATAACATAGAACCAGCAACCAAATGACATAGAGGTTAACAACTTTAAAGAACGTCGATCCTTTAGATAAACTATTATAAAAGGTTACCAACTCAACACTGTAATTAGATCTTTGAATATTGTTTTTATTGGTATTAATATTGATTTTATTATCAGTAAATCAAAATCAAACTAAATGTTATCTTTATATACACATGCACATTCATGGCACTACAATCTGTCGATACCTGTATCTTGGCATTGCACAAGGTCATGTTTTTCTCTGACTGTTTATGACGTCTTTACACTAAATCCATTGGATGTTGGATGTGTTCTGATTGATATTTTAGTCTTAGATGCATGATTTTTTTATAAGTTGTTATTAGCTTTGAACAAGCTGTCAGTAACTGCGAGTACTCTCAGATCTGTACTTAGTGTCTTTTCGTTGTAGGGATGTATAAGTATCCGTCCACGTCCACTCTTTGTTTTTGTTAGATTATTTCTATTTGTATCCATCTGATGAGGCAAGCCTTTTTCAATGATTTTTATAGTTTGTTCATATGTTGTATTTCTACACCACTGTCCCAGGTTAGGGGAGGGTTGGCGCCTTCAAACGAGTTTAACCCCGCCTAACTCTGTATGTGCATGTCCCAAGTCAGGAATCTGTAATTCCGTGGTTGTCGTTTGTTGCTGTGTAACATATTTGTTTTTGGTTCATTATTTTGTACATAAATTAGGCCGTTAATTTTCTCGTTTGAATTGTTTTACATTTGTCATTTTGGGTCCTTTTATAGCTGACTATGCGGTATGGGCTTTGCTCATTGTTGAAGGCCGTATCGTTGATAATTGTGTCATTTAGTCTCTTGTGGAGAGTTGTCCCATTGGCAATCCTACCACATCTTCTTTATATATATATGCATTCGTGACAAAAAAAAATATGTAAAGAAAGGAAAGTAGTACAACTTAAAGAACAATGAATATTGAGTATTGTCCTGAGAAAATTTTTATTGCACGAGCTTGCAGAGAATAAGAATGGTTAAATGTCTGATTCATTTTTTCAATGTGCATATATTTGCCGGATAAAATGAATTTCATTAGTAAAGATTAATTATTTGTAAAAATATCATTAATATATAGAAAACAATTCATCTTGACTTAGAAAAGACAAGTACAAGTATGATATCCTGTACCTGTTTAACAGTATTTCGTTTTTTACGTAAATACTATTGTACTATACTGAAATTCGCAAAATGGAGATGCGTTCATACGTACAATTTCTACCGAAGAAATGATCTTAGATGAACACAAGTTTAAAACAAAGACTGAACTGCTGCCACAATGTGCTTCCTAATTTACCAGAAAATTTACAAATTTCATTTTGCATCTGCATCTAGTACATGGTCAACAACACATATTTCAGTTCATATAATTTGTGATCTTACGGCTGTTAAGACACAATATTCTAAATATTAACATTGTCCGGACAAGCAACATTAGTTAAACTTTACTTAAGTGTCTAACCTACCATATATATGTATCATCCATTTGTAATTGGCGATTGAAATAAAAATAAGGAAATGTGATATGCTTGCCACTGAGACGACTATTAAAGTACAAGAATGTTAACAATTACAGGTCACCGTACTGCCTTCAACAATGTTCAACCAATACAAATCGAACTTATTTATTGTTGCCTTTCAGACTTTTTTCTGGTAACCTGTTACTACTTCCATTTGCCTTATGTTTCAATACCCGTTAAACGTCTAATACTAACGACCGATGTCACTTGTAGGACAAACCTGCCTACCCCTTTGGATGCACATGCGTTTTCGATTGATGGTGGGGAATGTGTTGCTCTCTCTTAAGGTTTCTGTAGCATGTTTGGTTTTTGCAGTGAGTGGTCTGTTTTCTTCGACCTATGATTTTGATAATTTGATTGATCACTTGGAGTATTGTCCCTTTTTACACCTTAAGTTTACCGACAATATAAATGATAATGATGCTTGTCTTGACGTCATTAATATGGTCAAGCTTATTTGAATAGCAGTTTTAACTGTACAAAATCTTTGGACGTCTTGGTTAAGCGGTTTTCATGTGTAGCAAGGTGTTCCCATTGACAGTTATGGTGTATCTTCTCTGTGTCAAACACTGCCGTAATATCTTGGCAAACACCGCGATTTTTGAATTAAATGAAATTGTCTTACAATGAATCTAGGTGTAAATATAATTAGTGTCGTTGCCATTCCGTTTTCAGTGATAAAACTAACAAAGAAATTATTCAAGCAATTTCTATTTTCCTAGTGATATATTATTGTTTGATGCTTTCGTTTTACTACCACTATAATTTTAGTATTATATTGTAATGTTAAACCCTTCTTCTACGTTGGGGAATGGTGGAGCACTTAAAAAACATAAAAACAAAACTTTATAAATGTCTTGCGTCCGAAGCGCAGGGACGCTCAAAGCCGAATATTTGAAAGCCAATGATGTATAAGAACCGAAACAGTTGAAGAGCTATATGACCGCAAAATATACATCAAAATCAATGGACATATCAATCTAAGGTCAACTTTGTTTTATCCTGCCAAATTCTTTATATGCCTGTCTACAGCCATGATTCTTCAATCCATTGTTTTCTTTGGTTGTTTTTTTGTTAAAATAGTTTTTCGTTTATTGTTTTAGCAAAGATCGAATCTTTGGGTTTTTACATTTGTTTCACATCTTGCCTGTTTATGGCCTTTTTGTACCTTTCATTTGAAATATTGTTGTAGGAAATACGATTACCTGTATTTGTGCGCATTCCTTTCCTATTGGTCATTGGAAATCAAACAAGATCTCATTGTTTTACTTATTATGAAAGAATAGGATTTTCAGTTTAAGGATTTTTAAAAAGATGTAAATAACAAAAGCTCTCAAGGTAATATTATGTAGACAGACAATAACATCATAAATCGTTAATCAAATGGTTACTTTTAACTTATCGATGTATAAATAATTATACCTATGTTGTCCAAACAAAAGTTCTGTCTGGTTAGTTGTTTCTATCGCACATGATCGAGTCTTTCTGTGCTATATAACTATTTACCTTTATAACGTTGAGGCAAATGTCAAACCATCAAAACACAAAAACACAAAAAGCCAAATCAATGAAAACTGAAAAGGTTGGTCCAAAATTTTGAATTAAAGAGTTTTTGTCAAGGGTTCTTGAAAAAAACTAAACACGTCCAGCTGAAGCTAGAGAACGTCCTGTGGTGATCTGAAAATTTTCTGACCTAAAGAAGTCTTTCGGTTTTTATTTTCGCTGAGTTGATATCTCATCATAGTAAACCCCTACATAGGATAAAGTATTGCCACTTTATTTTCCCTGTGGTTTGTGTATCTGTTCGTTCTATTGAATACGAGTGACTCACGAAAATTCAACCGTTTGACACACTATTATGTATTTTCAAGTAATATCCCCGAGTACACTATGTGGGAGTGTGGTGTAGTGTTTTTAAACTCAATGTAGGCTTTCAAACTCATAAGTTGAAAATAAACTGACAACGCCATGGCTAAAAAAGAAAAAGACAAACAGACAAACAATAGTGCACAAAACACAACATAGAAAACTAAAGGATGAGCAACACGAACCCCATCAAAACTGGGGGTGATCTTATGTGCTCCGGAAGGGTTAGCAGATACTGCTCCACATGTGGCACACGTCGTGTTGCTCATGTTAGTACAAACGCGGTAATAAGTCTAATTCGGTAGGTCACATTCGTGAAAAGGGGATAGGATTGTAGTTACGACATTATGAACACATTCGCTATCATCTGTGAAACGGATATTCCATAACGGTCAACCAACTCGTGATGATGTCCGTAAAATTTACGAAGGGGGGGTTTCAACTTCACCCCTTAGAACTCTTGGTTTAATAACTTCCTTGTGAGCAGCAAACCTCTATCATGGAAATCATGAAAGGAAATACAAGCCCTGGAATATCGTATCAACTGGGATATATACACCGTATGCAGGCGCTGCTGGAATGTTGTTGATTGTACAAATGATAATATCAACCGTATGATTCAGTACCATCATATGCAAGTCCATATGCTCGTTTACAATATGTGGTTGGGTTTTGGTATGGTTTGTAATCAATCAACGTCATTTTTAAACTTATTTTTAGGAAGCTGTGTAATTGAACTATAAGGCATTTATTCAAAATTGATATACATTTACGTTACCACGATATCCTTTCTATGCTTTGATAATCAACTTAATTGTTTTAAACTTTGCAATCATTTCCAAGTGGAAGTTCTTTTGTGTCTTTTTTTTATAAACTTAAGACAGGTTTTAGTTTATTACAGACACTTTAACCTTTTTTGTTTCATTGTTTCATTATGTCAGTTACCTGTTTATCTAAATTCTAAATAAATTAGTTCAACTGTTTGCGGAAATAATAACATATGAAAAAAAAACTTTATGTGAATTGTTTTCAACAAAAACAAGACTTCCTGGAGTGAGTTTTTAAGTACAAATTTAACTCAAACCTCTGATTTTTATTATTGAAGAAATAGTAAATACAATAATGTTTTGAATACCAAACAAGAAGGATTAAATATGGGTATCAATATTACATTATCAGAATGGAACGAAGAAATTACTAACAGCCTAGTGCCGAATATAATCATTCTCTCCGTTTTCATTGGTCTTGGTGCAATTGGAAACGTCCTTGTTTTGTTGGTGTATGCGTTTCAGATGAAGGAAGCATCAGATGAAAAATATTTTATACCAATTTTAGCTCTCTTTGATATGATAGCAGCTATATACATCGGAGCATATTATATTTTTCAGTGTTTCAATCAGACGACATTTTCAAACAACATTCTATGCAGGAAATACTACTCATAACTCTGTTTTTATATTGTTCATCATTGCAATTCAAAGATACATGAAAGTATGTATGCCACTGAAACAACCCATGTCGATTTCAGTAAAAAGAACTGCACTGTTTCTGGCACTTTTAATGTTCTTGATTTGCGCTTTACCGTTACCATTTGTATTTGGTACCATTCCTTTCCACAACATGGACTATGAAATCTCGGGAATGAGATGTGGAAGATTGAAAGATGGGCATCCTTTCGTGGGAGCTGTATACTCAGTTTTAGCTGGTTTGTTCACCTTTGTAATAGTAACATCCCTTATTATCATTTACGGTAGAATAATAAGTACAGTGGTTCGTCGATTACAATTTAATAAAAAAGACTTACGGAGTAATGAGAAAAGAAGCGAAACAACTGATACAGACGAAAACCATCCAGTCGTTGATACTTTTAAAGGTATAGAAATGGTAAACATAACAGACAAAACAGAAAAAACATTTAACAACACTACAAACTGGGCCAAATCATGGAGGACATAATATTGAATCAGCTGCAACAAGAAAAAGAAGAATAACTAATCGTCGAATAACCTATAAACTCACAGTAATGATCTTTATTATTACTACAGTATTTTTACTTAATTATATTCCGAAGCTGACATTAATGTTCCTTGAAGGAATCTACGAAGATTTGTGGGAAAAACTATCAGCTTCGCAAAGACCTGGTATGACGTTCCTATACCATATCTTCATTCTCCATAATATAGTAAACCCTATAATTTACGCTTTTTTTGACATCGAGTTTCGCCAAGATGCAGCATTATTATTGAAACGTATGTTCATAAAGCCGTGTATTTGCTCTAGAGGAATTCAACTCTGATATCAAATGTGTCAAATATGTAAATAAAAATTGTATCATCCATTCAGGAGTCCCCCAAGATTTTATTCTAAGTACAATATTGGTGTAAACAAAATAAATGCTCTAGTGATATAAAAAGCTGCAGTGGTGAAATGTCGCTGATTACTTACTAAAGCGAAATAAAAATTTGGAATAATAGGGAAACAAATTCGAACGCATGGATGGTTAAGGGTAGATCTGACTCAGACTCAATGGATTTTTGCACATTAATAAAGAGAAAAGTACGATTTCCTAAATGGGAATTTGTCACTTGGACTTCCACCAATAACAAGTTGTTGTATGTAGAGCTTTAATTTGTAAATCTATTACTATATTCAGATTAACATAGATATCATGAAATATAAAGTAAGCTGTATTCAACACAGTTCTTCCATGAAACATATCACATGTTCATTATAACTAGGGATGTCAACTCGGTTAATAATTACAAATCGAGTACTCGTTGGTTTTATCGAGCGATACTCGAGTACTCGCTCGGGAATATATCTACAACACGGAAACGCAAAAAAAGCGTATTTTACATTCTGTGGTTTGTTGTTCAACGAACGAAAAGCCATCTACATAAGTATCTGGGACAAGGAATTACACACCATAATTAATAGCTCATTACCGACAAGTACTAATTAAGTAAAAAAAATTAATCTAATCAATATAATATAATGAACACCTATTTAAAAATTATAATTATAGGTTAGATAATACTTGGTCATGTTTTAACAAGGAAAAAAACCATGTCAAACAATAGTATTTGGTAATCGTTAAGAAAACACATTTGTTTACAAAGGCGTAAGGATTAGAAGTTTTAACTAGTCACTGAGGGTCATCAGAGGATGCCACAAATAAAGTTATTTTATTTGGAAACATTTTCTTGTCAACTTTTATTGGGGACAGTCGCTTTTGCAACTTTGTAAATCACAGTTTTGCAGACGAAAATATTTGCTTTGACGGTACCGATGTAACATGTTAAGTTTAAAGTGTAAGCCTAGTTATAGACCACGTATTTTCGGAGGCATTTTAAATGACAATTTAACACAAGCATTCGAAACAAAATGTATTTTATTTACTTGTATCATTAATCAGTTATGCCTATTTAATTTTCCGAAAGAGGTTCTCAAGAAGATCAATTTTACATAAAGAAGACAGCAATATTCTAACAGGAAACCGAATAGTCGAGTATCGTTTTGATATTCGATACTCGGAACTACCAAGCGATACTCGAATACTCGAGTACTCGTTGACATCCCTAATAATAACACAGTGTGGATACGTAAAGGTTTTTACAGTCAATTTAATTTTCCAGTATTCTACAAATGATTTTATTAAAATTCTTTCGGGTAAAATGAATATTATAACCTCTATGGAAATTTATGTATGCATGTAGAATTTCATTATTCATTTCATTTACATGTACAATAACATGAATAAGTCATCTTGATTTATTTCTTTGGCATTTCCTGAAGCAGACACTTAATATATTAATATATTTTAAATCAAAGCTTTACTTTTAGCAACTTTTTATTGAAGGAAGTGCAGTTGTGCCGAATGATAAACCCCCGAATAACAAAAACATAATTAAACAGTACAGTTCCGTTTCTCCACTGCTAATAAGGAGAGGTCATGATCTTTATACATACCTCGTTTAAATTTGCTGAATAGTTTCCAAAATTAAATAGTTATTATTTGATTTAATTTTATCAGAAGAAATTAGATATTTGAAATGCCCTGAAAGAAAAATTACGTCCGACTATTAGTCATAAATTTCACAAAATTGAATTGACCTATGTCTTCGTGCCAAGAAACGAGACGGACTCTTAACATACCAATGTGTTGAGATTACTATTAAAGGCTACCTGATTTACATATTGAAAGGACAATTTTTATCCCATATCTTTTGATCCTCTCATGAGAAGAACAGGAAACCACTTTGGCAGTTGCATTTTGTCTTGGGTATGAATAAAAAGAAATGTCAAATAAATGTCGATGGGACAAAACACAAACAACATAACAAACCAAGAATAGATATTGAATGCAGAAATGTCCTTATATGATGCAAAAGCGTCCGTACGTCTAGCCTTGATATTCTTCACTTCTAAACAAGTTGTGAATAAATATAGCCTATCTAAGGACATGAAGGATCTAATCAAATTTTAATTTTTAACCAAGGTTCCGACACATAATAACACTTTGGTCATACTTGTATGCCATTTTGACCGTATAGCTCTACATATGTTTAGGTATTTATACATCCTTGGTTTTTTGATATTTTGGGTGTGACTGTTCCTGATGAAGGTAAAACCAGAAAAGCTCTTCGTATTTTACTTAACGATGGAAAATATATGCTGTACCAATTTTGATAACGTCGTTAGTCTCACTTGAATTGTTTCATATTTTTCATGTTGGTACCTTTTATAGCCGACTATACGTTTTTTTTTTTTTTTTATTATTATTATTATTGTTTAAGGCCGTACGGTTGTATATAATTGCTTACATTCACTTCATTTGAACGTTGGTGGATAGTTGTCTCATTGGCAATCATCTACATTTCCTTATTTTTATATGAAGTTATATTTCCGATAGTTTTCTCTTTTATTTTTAGAATGTTTTTTTCTTTTTTATCGTTTTCACTTTAAATACTCAAATTACCCAAATCTATCAAAATTTGTTATTATGTTCAAGTTCTAAAGTAAGATGTATTTGAATCCCAGCAAATGCTTCAATATCGTAACTGAAAAAAATGTTCTAGCTATTGAACAACCTTCACAAATGTATGGAAAAGAAAGAAAAGTATTGGAGACAATTTATTAATTTATTATCTTTTCCATTTTTTATCTAAACTACCACTAGGTCAATACCACTGATGGTAATATAAATATCAGGTTCCCACGGGTATCAGTAATCCACTTGTACTACATGAAATATTAAATTACTTTCAGAATGTTCAGTTCACAGAAGGACGTTAAATCTGTTTCATTATAAAGGTATTTCCACAATGCATCGGTTTTCCTTAGCTAGCCTATGCGATTCACTCATGTTTTTTCTCTCTCGATGATACTGTTATTGTTCAAACGTTTGTTTGCCTGTTCCTGTGAAATGCATATCTTTTTGCTGATATATAGTTTTAAGACTAAATAAGAGGCCGCAGTAGTATTTCAGTGTTCAAATTTCAAAAATCTATTTAGAAGATACAAATCAAGGCCTCGGTGAAAAAAACAAAAACTGTGGGAAACGCAAACACTCCAAAAGGATTGAGATAGTAATCATCTCTTGCTATGCATGCATCCCACGCCATACCAATCCTCACTCAGCTTTACTGTCACAGAAACAAATTTGTTCTGATATACTTTCTTCAAATTGTGTACTAGTTTGTTATAGTCATTCCAAAAGATCGTGTATTTGTGTACTGTTTATAATATACTGTGAAAGTACTTTTATTCGTGGGGTGCCAATTTTCGTAGTTTTCGTGGATGGCTTTATCGATGAATATAAGTGTTCAACGAAATATAACTGTTGTCCAATTCCAGACATGGAAAGATCCCCATGTAGGTTTGACTATATGGATATTTTTTTATGTCTATTCGAAATAACCTAACAAATGTGGTGCACACTTTTAAATAACTCGCTACGCGGGTTATTCAGAGTGCACCACATTTTTTATGTTACTCCTTCATAGATAGAATAATTATTACAGTCATTCCTTAAATAATCAATTCTACAATTCAAAGTACATTTATAGCATTTTCGTTAAGTGACATGTTTATGTAAAATCCACGAATTCAAGAACCCACGAACATGTAACTTTTGCTGAAACCACGAAAAATGATACCAACGAATAAAAGTTCTTTCACAGTAGATGTTACCTATTTTGACGTTCGGGTTACAAAAATTAAGAAATAGTAAAAAGGTTCAACTAAATAAAAAAGGAAAAAACTTTAAAACTAAATAACACGAAATATAACTGTTGTCCAATTCCAGACATGGAAAGATCCCCATGTAGGTTTGACTATATGGATACAGTTATATAAGCCCACATAATAAGAACTAAATATACATTTTTTTTGTACAACTTCAGACCGGATTTAACCCATGTAATCTTTAAAAAATCTAAAATGTAAGTCTGTTAACCTTTTATTTCTCATGAGAAATAAGTTTTGATCGATGAAAGTTTGATTTCCGGTGATGATATGCGATAAAGAAGTGTTCATTGTTTTCATAGTAAATATAATGATTTCAATTTGTTCTTGCTTTTCTATTTCATAAAAATTTAATTTTGGATGTAACACGTCTTCTGATTGGCTGAAAGTGTTTTGTCTATTAGCTTATAAAAATAATTTTGTCATGTGACCGTGACGTCACCAACGTTCTTTTCAAAATTTATAAGGAATGACTGTTATATTTTTTTCTGTCTATTCGAAATAACCTAACAAATGTGGTGCACACTTTTAAATAACTCGCTACGCGGGTTATTCAGAGTGCACCACATTTTTTATGTTACTCCTTCATAGATAGAATAATTATTACAGTCATTCCTTAAATAATCAATTCTACAATTCAAAGTACATTTATAGCATTTTCGTTAAGTGACATGTTTATGTAAAATCCACGAATTCAAGAACCCACGAACATGTAACTTTTGCTGAAACCACGAAAAATGATACCAACGAATAAAAGTTCTTTCACAGTAGATGTTACCTATTTTGACGTTCGGGTTACAAAAATTAAGAAATAGTAAAAAGGTTCAACTAAATAAAAAAGGAAAAAACTTTAAAACTAAATAACACGAAATATAACTGTTGTCCAATTCCAGACATGGAAAGATCCCCATGTAGGTTTGACTATATGGATACAGTTATATAAGCCCACATAATAAGAACTAAATATACATTTTTTTTGTACAACTTCAGACCGGATTTAACCCATGTAATCTTTAAAAAATCTAAAATGTAAGTCTGTTAACCTTTTATTTCTCATGAGAAATAAGTTTTGATCGATGAAAGTTTGATTTCCGGTGATGATATGCGATAAAGAAGTGTTCATTGTTTTCATAGTAAATATAATGATTTCAATTTGTTCTTGCTTTTCTATTTCATAAAAATTTAATTTTGGATGTAACACGTCTTCTGATTGGCTGAAAGTGTTTTGTCTATTAGCTTATAAAAATAATTTTGTCATGTGACCGTGACGTCACCAACGTTCTTTTCAAAATTTATAAGGAATGACTGTTATATTTTTTTCTGTCTATTCGAAATAACCTAACAAATGTGGTGCACACTTTAAAATAACCCGCTACGCGGGTTATTCAGAGTGCACCACATTTTTTATGTTACTTCTTCATAGATAGAATAATTATTACAGTCATTCCTTAAATAATCAATTCTACAATTCAAAGTACATTTATAGCATTTTCGTTAAGTGACATGTTTATGTAAAATCCACGAATTCAAGAACCCACGAACATGTAACTTTTGCTGAAACCACGAAAAATGATACCAACGAATAAAAGTACTTTCACAGTAGATGTTACCTATTTTGACGTTCGGGTTACAAAAATTAAGAAATAGTAAAAAGGTTCAACTAAATAAAAAAGGAAAAAACTTGAAAACTAAATAACACAAATTAATAAATGCTTATAGGCTGAAAGTGGTGACCTAATATTTCAACCTCAAGGTCTGTTGAAAAAATATAAAAACGTCCATATCTAGCTAGAATGTCCTTTCGTGGTTTGAACGATTTTTTATCTTTAGATGATTTCTTGTTCTTTTAATTGTCACTTCATTGTTGTGTTATTGAAGTATCCCCTAAATCTCCTTTTAATCATAGAAAAAGGTATAAACTTTTGTTCGTCCTGTTGTTTGTGGCGATGTTTGCTCTAAATTCGAAGGACTCAATCATATTTAACCGTATGATTCACTACCATGATATGCAAGTCAATATCTTCGAATATAATATGGGGCTATGTTTGTGTGTGGTTGTGGGTGTGGTTTTTCAAACTCAAATAAGGTTTCCATATATTACTGGTGCCTCAACTAGTTCTTAACTTTTTCTGTTTCATAATGTTATTAAACAATTTATTTCAATAGATATAGGAAGATGTGGTATGAGTGCCATGAGACAACTCTCCATCCCAGTTACAATTTATAAAAGTAACCATTATAGGTCAAGGTACGGCCTTCAACACGGAGCATTTGCTCACACCGAACAGCAAGCTATAAAGGGCCCCAAAAAATTACTAGTGTAAAATTCTTTTATTATAAGAGTTCACATATATATAGTATACATATAGAAATAATAACACAAGGAAATCTTTTCATATTGCAGGATTAAATGACGGCAAAAAACTTCCCGAATAAGCCGTGTTTTTGCATTAGAAGAATTCGTGTGTTATATCAAATGTGTATGTAAAAGTATAGTAAGTTTGTTGTGAATTGTTTTTTTTTTTCAATTGAACCGTCCGCAACGAATTGTGGGGATTCTAAAGTGGACTGAACAAAATATATTTTCAATTCATGAACTCGATTTGTTTAGTACGTTTCGTTCCTCGATTCAAAATCATAGTTTTCAAAATCAAAGATTAAACTTCTGATCGTTTCACATTGTGGTGAACTGTGGTTGTTTTTTCCTACAACCGAAATATAAAACAAAAACATTGGCATCAGCTTGAAACTAATTTGCCAAAATGCGGACGTATGGATGACCAAAGGTAATCACAATTGTCATTGATTGTATTACCCATACAATTTACTTGAAATAGTAATATACAAACAGGATGTAATATATTTCTATAGATAAATATTTCTTATCAACAAATGGCCTTCTTCAGTTTCAATGATTTTATCAAATTCAACACAATAGGCGTGTATGTGTAAAGTTATCAGTAAAATTTTAAAAATTGTTTGTTCCATGTGTTATATAAATCGGAATGAATAAAAGTAAACAAAAGTACTTTTTTTTACTATTTAGCTTCTATCAGGTACTGTGGATTCATTATTATTCGTTGGATATCAATTTTCGAGCTTTTCGTGGGTACAGGGAAACCACGAATTGAAATATTCAACGAATTACAAATTTGCTTTATGAATATATGCAGACTTTCGGAAAACCACCAAATCAAATATCCCTGAACGTGCAAGTTTTCCTCAATCCACGAAAATTGGTACCCACGAAAATAAATGTACAAATGTCTAAGACAAATGTAAATTACCCATATCAGAAGCAGTAATCAAAATAGAACAAGCATTAAACAAGACAAAATGTGTACAGAAGAAATATAAATAAAAATAAAAAAAGCAAAACTGTTAGATAAAAGCAACCACGACTGAACATAAACAATCCAGTACTACTACACATAGTGAAGTGAGACCAGTTACTCTATGAGTGTACGTATCGCATTTAGTTGACCTAAATTGTTATTGACCAACATTTTCTACACATATTCTGCCTCTGCAACATAATTATATAAATAAGACAGCAAAGAAAGTATCAATAGAAAGACGGGATATCCCATTCAAAAGGTGTAATGGTAGTTTCGTGGCACTAAAAACCTCAACATGTATTATCTCAACTTCTTTAAAGCCTACAATAGAAAAGACACACAGTTTTCGCCATCAAATCAAACATTTGGAAAAGTAGAGTAAAATATTTACTATTCGAGACCAAGGTCAAATTTCACTTAAAGGTATTGGAATCTTAATAAGACTAATATAATTATATATAATGATTAAATATTAAAGCACAGCACAAAATAATCAAAAGTAACTTTAAAGATGTTTGATCAAGAATATTCAGATCTAAGAAAAAAATTGAGATAACCAGGAACTTATTTCTATATCCTTAACAATATCACTGCATAGTTTTAACAATATAAAAGCTGTTTATACGGTTCACACTAGATGCAAACTAAAGAACAATATGAACATATACAAGATACATGCATTCGTGTCAAGAAAATAAATCATGTATATGATGGTAATTAGTAGTACAAATTTATTAACCATGAATATAGGTAAATATTGTTGAGAGTAAATTTTTATTGCACGACCTTGCGCAGAATAAAATGGTTTTATTTCTGATTTATTCTTCCCTGGTTCTCAATTTGCTGGATAAAAAGAAATACATTCGGAAAGATTAATTATGTATGCTGGAAATTAAAAATATTATCAATATAGACAAAAAAATCATCTCGGCTGAGAAAAGTTGAGTTTAAATAGGACATCGTATACCTTGCTTAACGGTAATGAGTTTGTTTGACATAAATACTATACTGAAATAACCAACAAATTGAGATAACAAATGACATACCAACAACAACGAGGAAAATATCGTAGATGAACACATGTTTTGAAAACGACTGAACAACCATCGGCTATTCTATGTATTGGCTTACTTATTTACAAGAAAACACACACGTTTCGATTCTTCTGATTTTTGCACTTACAACCATTAAGAATCCCGTTTTCAAATAATAACATTGCCCGGACAAGTGACATTAGTTATACTTAACTTGTCTAATCTACCGGACACTCGAAAAATGAATGTGTGGTGGGCGATTGAAATGAAAATAAAGAGATGAGGTATGCTTGTCATTAAGACAACTATCAACCAAAGACCAAACACAAGAATGTAAACAAATACATATATATTTTTTATACTAGGTTCTATTTTCCTTTCAGTAAATTGGAGCTAAATCAATTTGCATAATATTCCATCACCTGTTAAAATGCATTATACCTCAGATACTTACTAACGGTGTCACTTGTAGAGCAAAAACAGCATACCCTTTGGATGCACATGAGTTTCCTTGATATATTTTTGGTGGGGAGTTCGTTGCTCAGTCTTAAGGTTTCTGTAACATGTTTGTTTTTTTTTTGCCGTGAGTTGTCTTTTTTCTTCGACCTATGGTTTTGATAATTTGATTGTTCAGTTGGAATATTGTCCCTTTAATACCTTAAGTTTACCGACAATATAAATAATGATGTTTGTCTTGACGTCATTTATATGACCAAACTTATTTAAATAGCAACTGTACAAAATCTTTGGACGTCTTGGGTAAGCGGCTTTCATGTTTAGCAAGATGTTCCCGTTGACAGTTATGATGTATCTACTCTGTGTCCAATACCGCCGTATTATCTTGGCAAACACCGAGATTTCCAATTAAATGAAATTGTCTTAAAATGAATCTAGATGTAACTATAATTAATGTGGTTACCATTCCGTTATGAGTGATAAAACTTGCAAAAGAATTATTCAAGCAATTTCTATTATACCTGGTGCTATATTATTGTTAGATGCTTTTGTTTACTACCACTATAATTTTCAGTGTGTTATATTGTAATGGTACACCCTTCTCCTACGTTGGGGAATGTTGGAGCACTTACAAAAGATAAAAACAACACTTTATAAATGTCATGCATCCTAAGCGCTGTGTGGGTTTACCTTCATCGGGAACGCTCAAAGCCGAATATTTGAAAGCAAACGATGTATACGAACCGAAACAGTTGAAGAGCTATATAAACGGAAATATACATAAAAAAATTAATAGCCAAATTAGCTAAGGTCAACTTTGTTTTACCCTGCCAAATGTGTCTATCTACAGTCATTATTCTGCAATCCATTGTTTTCCTTTGATTGCTATTCGTTATAAAAGTTTTTCGTTTTATTGTTTTAGCATAGATAAGGTCTTTCGGTACTCTTTTTTGTTTCACATCTTGCCTGCATATGGCCTTTTTTACCTTACATTTTAAATATTATTGTAGGACATACGATGACCTGCATTTGTGCACATTCTTTTCCTTTGGTCTTTGGTTAATAGTTATCTCATTGGAAATCATACAACATATTTTTTTAACTTATTGTAAAGGAATAGGATTTCATCTGAAGATTTTTAAAAAGTTGTAGATGACAAAAGCTCTCATGGTAATATTGTGTATGGTTATTTACCGCACATGATCGTGTCTTTCTGTACTTTTTATGATATTACTATTAACTTCTATAACGTTAAGATAAAAGTTAAATCATCAAAACACAAAAACGCAAACCAATAAAAAACTAAAAGACTAAAAGGTTGGCCCAAAATTTCGAACTAAAACGTTTTTGTCAAGGTTTTTTTTAACACGTCTAGGTCAAGCTAGAGAATGTTTTTTTGTGGTGTGAACGTTTTCTGACCTCTATATAAAAATAAGAAGATGTAGTATGATTGCCAATGACACCACTATCCATCAAAGTTCAAATGAAGTGATTGTATGCCATTATAGGCAACCGTACGGCCTTCAACAATGAGAAAAACCCATACCGTATAGTCGGCTATAAAAGGTCCCGACATAAAAAAAAATATGAAACAATTTGATTGAAAAAACTAACGGCCTAATGTATAACAAAACGATTTCAAAATCTAAAGAAATAGAAAAAATGTGATAATAAAAACTATATTCGCCGAGTTGCTGTCTCATGGTAGAAAATCCCACATTTCCTTTTATTTGTAGAAAAAAGTATTTTCACTTTTTTGCTCTGTTGTTTGTGTATGTTTTCTTTCGCTCTATTGAATACAAAGGAGTCGATCAAATTCAATAGTTTGATATACTACCATGATCTACTTTTTAAGCTTGAACTTATCAACGTGATTGTTTTAAACTTTGAAAAAAATTCCAAGTGGTACTTCCTTTACGTGTTTTTAACACTCTGGTATGTATACGTATATTACAGGAACTTTAACTAGTTATTATCTTTTTTCCTGTTTATCGAACTCAATCATTAATTAATAGAGTTAACCCATTGGCAGAAATAAAAAACCATACGGATATTTCCTCATGTTTGCATTTTTTTTTTTACAAAAATGGAAAAAAAAACTTCCTGGCGAGAACTTTACGTAAAACAAACTTCAAAGTTTGGTTGGTGCTTTTTTTTTTGCCAATGAGGAAATATTTAATACATTGTCAATTCATAATTACAAATGGTTTGATTATCAGACAAGAGGGATTAAATAGGAATAACAATATTATCTACAATAATATAACATTATCCGAATGGAACGACGAAATTTCTAACAGTCTAATGCCGAACATTATCATACTTGTTGTTTATCTGGTTCTAGGTACATGTGAAAAACATCCTTGTTTTGTTGGTTTACACGTTTCATATGAAGGATCGATCAGATGAAAGATATTTTATACCTGTTTTAGCTTTCTTTGATATGATAGCAACAATATATCTTGGAGTGCATTATATATTTCAGTGTTTCAATCAGACGACATTTTTAAACAACATTCTATGCAAGACACTCGTGTTTTTTGTAGGAAATACTACTTATAACTCGGTTTTCATATTATTTATTATTGCAATTCAGAGATACATGAAAGTATGCATGCCTCTGAAACCATCCATGTCGATTTCTATGAAAAGAACTGCACTGTTTCTGGCAATTCTCTTGTCCTTTCTGTTCGCTTTACCGATACCATTTGCATTTGGTGCAATTACTTACCACAGCATTATCTATGGAATCTCTGGCAAAAGATGTGGAAGATTGAAAGAGGGAACTCCTTTCGTCAGGACTGTATACTCTAGCTGTCTAGCTATACTGTAGCTGGTATGTTCGTCTTTGTAATAGTAACATCACTTATTATTATTTACAGTAGAATAATAAGCACGGTGTTTCGTCACTTAGGAGTAAACAAAAACGACTTAAGCGATAATAAGAAAGAAAACGAAACAATTGTTGAAGACGAAAATCATCCAGTCGTTCATAGCTTCAAAGGTATAGAAATGAAAGCCATAAAAGACAAAACAGAAAAACATTCAACAGCAGAAGATACTAAGCCTAATAAGGGAGGACAGCAGACCATTGAAAGTCATGTAGCAAATAATATGGAATCAGACGCATCCGGAAAAAGAAGAATAAACAATCGTCGAATAACCAATTAACTCACACTAATATTTGTTATTATAACTACAGTATTTTTACTTTGCTACATTGCAAAGGTGACATTACTGATTCTTGAAGGATTAGACAAAGATTTTTGGGAAAAACTGTCAGCTTCGCAAAGACCTGGTGTGACCACCCTATACCATATCTTCATTCTCCATAATATAGTAAACCCTATAGTTTACGCTTTTTTTGACATCGAGTTTCGCCAAGATACAGCATTATTATTGAAACGTATGTTCATAAAGCCGTGTATTTGCTCTAGATGAATTCAACTGTGATATCAAATGTGTCAAATATGTAAATAAAAAATTGTATCATCCAATCGTTCCACACGATTTTATTATAAGTACCAAGTAATCGCTCTTGTGACCAGTGGCAGATCCATAATTTTCATAAAAGGGGGGGGGGGACTGACGGCTATAAGAGGGGGCCCGCTCTAGTGATTCCCTAAATAATCAACCAAATGTTTCCGACAAAAGGGGGACCAGGCCCCCGCCCCCCCTCTCCCTAACTCCGCCTTTGGTGACAATAAAGCTGCAGTTGTGAACCATCGTTGATTACTTACCAGAGAAATGAAAAAAAATGTCATAATAGCAAAAGAAAAACGAACGTATGTATGGCCAAGGGTAAATTTGACTCAGACTCATGGGATTTTTACATTAAAATTGAAAAGTAAAGTTGCCTAAATTGGAGTTTGTGACTTGGACTTCCTCTAATAACTAGCGGTTTTATTTAAGGCTTTGATTTGCAAATATATTGCTTTATTCAGGTTAACATAAATATTATAAAAATTAAAGTTAGCTGTATTCAACACAGTTTATCCCTGAAACATATTACATGTTCATTATAACGCAGTGCGCGTACGTAAGGGATTTAACAGTCAATTAAATTGTCCGGCATTTAAAAAATTAAAAAAATGATTTTATGAAAATTCTTTCGGGAAAAGTGAATGTTATAACCTCCATTAAAAAATTTTGTATGCATGTAGTATTTTCATTATTCATTTGATTTATATGTAAAATAAGTCATCTTGATTAATTTCGTTGGCATATCTTAAAACAGACACTTTTATATTAATATGTTTTAAATCAAAGCTTTACTTAGCTACTTGTTATTGAAGCAAATGCAGTAGTGCCGATAGATAAACTCCCGAATAATAAAAACACAATTAAACCGTATAGTTCCGTTCCGTCACTGCTAATAAAGAGATTTCATAATCTTAATACATATAGTTACATTTATATGTGCTGAATAGTTTAAACATAAAAGAGTTGGTATTCAATTAATATTTATCAGAAGAAATTGGGTAGTTGAAATGCCCTCACAAAAAAATTTTCTCCGACTTTTAAAGTCTTAAATTGCGCAAAACTGAATTGACATATGCCTACGTGCTGCGAAATGAGATTGACTCCTAACAAAACAACGGGGAGAGCTTACTACTAAAGGCTACCTGAGTTAGAAAGGACATATACATTCCACTCTGTGTTTTTGTTAGATGTATTTCTATTTGTATCCATCTGATGAGTTACGCCTTTTTCAAATGATTTTTATAGTTTGTTCCTATGTTGTACTGCTACACCACTGTCCCAGGTTAGGGGAGGGTTGGCGCCTTCAAACTAGTTTAACCCCGCCACATTCTATATGTGCCTGTCCCAAGTCAGGAGCCTGTAGTTGAGAGGTGGTTGTTGTTTGTTGCTGTTTATCATATTTGGTTTTCATTTATTGTTTTGTATATTGTGTTCTTGTGTTGTGCTGTTGCACCACTGTCCCAGGTTAGGGGGAGGGTTTGGCGTAATCTAACTAGTTCAACCCTGCCACATTCTGTATGTGTCTGTCCCAAGTCAGGAGCCTGTAATTCAGTGGTTGTCGTTTGTTGCTGTGTTACATATTTGTTTTTCGTTCATTATTTTGAACATAAATTATGCCGTTAGTTTTCTCGTTTGAATTGTTTTACATTTGTGATTTTTGGGCCTTTTATAGCTGACTATGATGTATGGGCTTTGCTCATTGTTGAAGGTCGTACGGTGACCTATAGTTGTTAATTTCTGTGTCAGTTGGTCTCTTGTGGAGAGTTGTCTCATTGGCAATCATACCACATCTTCTTTTTATATATACATTTTAATCCCATATCCTTTGATCCTGCCTCCGAGGAGAACAGGAAACCACTTTGGCATTTGCATTTTGCCGGTCATGGGTATAAATACAAAGAAATTTTCAATAAACGTCAATGTGTTAAAAATCTTAACGACAATACTAACAATAACAAAGAATAGATATTGAATCCGTAAATGGCCTTAAATTATGAACAAGCGACCTTATATGTCTAGCTTTTGCATTCATTCACTTCCTTTTCCTACTGAAGGTCGGTGGTTCTCTCTGGGAACTCCGGCTTCCACCACCAATAAAAACTGACCGCCACGAAATAGCACAATAGTGCTGAAAGTGACGTTACACATTAATCAATTAATCATTCCCTTCTAAGCATTGATGTATATTTAAGCGTACTTACCAATATTGATGTGATAGTCAGGCTCGAGGTTCAGGTTTAAGTGGAAACACTAACTAATCTTACTATTACACTCTCTTGGTACTTGTCTGCTACTCGTCGATCACACGAGGTAAATCCATCCGCACGAACACACTTCTAGTCTATTCTTGTCCCTGGTTCTCTCTATGTCCGTCCTCGTCATGTCATACCGTAAGAGTTACCTAACTCACTACACCCCCCCCCCCTTTTAAAAGACGAAGGGACGCTCCTGCAGCTTTTTCTTTTTGAAACAGAATTCTTATATGAACACTATGAGCACTAGAGCTTTCTCCTAGAAATAAACTTAATCTTCTATTTATCACATTAAACTGAAACGGATAAAAAAAATTCCAACACAAAGAAATTTATTTTCCCCATGCCAAATACCTAACATTTTTGCATTTCGACGTTATACTTAACAAAAACATATATACATTTCGTCCTTTGCTCTTTTCGCACTGAGCATGGATTAATTAGCGTTAACTTTGTCAGCTGTGAAAACGGGGGAGGAGGGGGGGCGTGTAAACGGGTACATTTCACAAACGTACATCACTTAACGAATAAGATTCACTTTACATCACTGTACACATTAAAAATTCTATCAATCACTGAATATCAATTAAGTTGCTTGATTGTCCATAAACTCAATATTTCATAAATATCACATTTCACATACTATAACACGGTCTCAAGGCAAATAAAAATAATTCCCCTCCTCACATTGTATTGTCCTATACATGTGAACTATTTACATATAATCACTATTGGTTTCAGCTCGGACTGTTCACTTTTACTATATCTTTTTAGTCCACTGAATATCACACAAACAGGATAATCCAATTAACATATTTACAAATTATATTCATACAGCTATTTAAAAATTTCCATAGCATTGCCTAAGAACGCTGATGCTATTGTCTGGAGGTCAACATACCTCACTGTTGCTAATTTCTCAACCACTTCTCCAACATATATCGGGGTGTTTATTCGTATTTCCCTCCGTGGCATGTACGGTGCGTCAGTTTCTGCCAGTAGTCTGTTGACAGGGATGTAACGAAGAGCCTGAATCTGTTGTTGGTTGAATTTTGTAATGAGATGTGTAAATCCAAAATATGTGTCTCTAAAATTAGAAAGCCATGAAGTGATTGTCTCTTTTTCGCTCGTAAAACAGTGTAATATAAAAATTTGATCCGGATGACAACGGTGTTTAAAAATTTGTAAAGCTTTGTAATACAGGTTTTTGGAATATACATCTTATCTATTGCTTCTAATATGTAAAATAAGTGGCATTGTTGGTTTAATCCATTCGGACTTTTCTTTTAAAAATTGTTCTTGTCTATTTAAATTTGTCCTGCCAGGATTCATGCTGCTGTCCAGCCCCACCTCACCTACTGCTGAAACACGCGAGGTGGTCACATATTCAAAAAATTTACCTATGCCTGTGGTGATGCTTCGTATATTTTCTTGGTGTGAAGTCCAATAGCCACTTTCCATTTTGAATCAAACGGAACTGTCTCCGGATATGTTTCTGGGTCACAAAATATTAAGAGGCCACCCTTTATATTTACTGGCACTACTGGTGGTCTCTCCATTTGCTCTCCGAGCCAACGTTCTATGGTAATAGCGGTCGGATTACCAAATATTCTTGTACTTGCACGGTCCAGATGGAAATGGGAGTCAAAAACATCAAACACACTCTTCTTCTGTACCCGTGGTTCACTGGAGTGCTCCTGTTTAGATCTTTTAACAAGGATAACTGGTTCCTCTGATGTCGCTCTTTGACGTACCACTATTCTTCTGTCGGACTCTACCAGTGTATCCTCTACTGTCGGTGGTTCTATTTCATTCGTTTCTTCATCCATGTCAACACTCAATTCCTCTCTCATGGCAAGCACTCGAGCAATGAGTGAGTATGTCTTGGCATATTCCAGTCGATTTTTCCAAGTTGTCGATATTAGTCATAAAATCCAACCCAAAACACGTATTCGCTGATAGTTGTTCATTCAGTAAATACTGACTGAACAAAACCTGGTATCTCCAATGAACTAATACACAAGGCAACACTTTAGGCCGAAGAACATACCTGTCTGGTTTCCCCATTTTAGCTCCTCACAAAGCCCTTCCGTCTGGATCCTTGCATTAGACAGGATCTCACTTCTTCTGACTGGTGGCTGTGGATTGTCCCACATGATGCGCGGCAGGTGGATGTGCTGCACATGAAACTTGAGTTTTCTCCCCACAAAATCGCACCCCTCAAATGGACATGGTGAGTTACGAGGATCATCCTTCTTTCTTCAACTTGTTGTAAATGCTAACTACCTTCTGATATTTCTTCATATACCGAGTTGTTATTATCATCCCTCGAGCTGTCATCCCAGTCGCTATCACTCTCAATCGCCTCCAGCTTGAATGTTCTTCTTACTTCTATATTCTCTGCCATCTTGGGAAACCAATGAGGTTCTGTTGTTTCAGATTCTGATGACTCATATTCTCCCACTGAGACAGTAAATTTCTAATATTGGTCAAGTCTTCCTTAACAATGCATGTACGCTCCTTTTGTGTGATCTGTTCGTACGTCCATGTTGGTAATTTAGATGGTAAATCTGACTTGGGAATCTGTTCGTTCACCACAATGTCCCCAGTGATTTCATCATAGCCAATATGAGGATTATCCTCAAACTCGTCCATATCTGCCACAGCATCTGTCCCGATGCTCTCTGCATCTAATAATGTGTCTTCTGAACTTGAAATGTCCTCAAAAACAATTTCCGCCCTATCGCTGTCCATCCTGACCAACCACGAGTGCTCTAAGAGACCGTCAACACGGTAAAGCACTAATACACTATTAAGTTATATATATACACGAAACGGATAATTAAACTCACAAAACCGCACAAACACTATTCAGTTATATATATACACAAAACGCAAAATTAAACTTACAAAACCGCACCAATATGTACACTAAATGTCAATTATATGTCTATGTCTACAAAGTCAAAACTGTATAAATCCTGAAACATTAAGAAAACACTCATTATAACACATATTTTTGCCTATATACACTGTTCCCCCTTTTTTCGGTATATTACACGTTGTTCGGAGTTTGGCATTTCGGACAGTGATACGTCCCGAAAGTCTCGGCCAATTCCGGAGTCACATTTACGCATGTCCCATGATACCATTCTTTGCACATATCGCATTGAATCATTAACACTCCTTGATCACCTTTCCTACACATGCAATAAATGTCTTCCATATCCTGTTATGTATTCTCACCATTCCTAAACTGATTTTGTGCTCTCTTTAGCCAGGCTGGAATATTACGATCATTACACTTTTTTATTCGGTCGTGATTTATCACGAATACTGTCTTTTCTAGTTTAACTTTATATACATACGATGTTATTTTCTCTGCAATTATACCTGGTCCTTAACTTTTCTCGTGCAATTTCGTGCGCTTGTCGGATTGCTTCTACAAATCGACTCACATATTCCTCTTCACTCTCACCACTCTCTTGACCTGGCGGTCGAAACACTAAATCTGTTGGCAAGTTTATTTCCCTACCAAGCATCATTTTATTCGGAGTCTGTCCTGTCATTCTATTTTCTGACGATCGAATGGCACTTGCGAGTTGTGGGAGATATTCGTCCCAATCTTTTTTGTGATTTGCTCACAAAGCATCTAACTGTGTCTAATAAAGTCCTATTATACCTTTCAACCTGACCATTTGCAGACGGTCTATACGCAGTGGTCCTTGTTTTATGTATGCAGAGTTTTACAAACCGATTTAAACAGGTTACTTTCAAAGTTTCTCCCTTGATCACTATGAATAGAGAATGGACATCCAAATCGTGTAAAAAAAACTCATTCACTGCTGCCCTTGCTGTGTCTTCAGCGGTTTGTGATGGTTAAGGTATAATTTCTACACATTTGGTAAATTGGTCTACCATTATTAATATATTTGTATTTCTCTGGGTTGTTTCGGGTAATGGTCCTTAAAAATCTATGTGAACTCGCTCCATCGGTACTCCTGAATGATACTGTGTCAAATGACATCTTGCTTTTCTAGTTGCCTTTTTGTTCTTGTTACAGACATTACATGTTCGGACATAATTTTTAATAGTGTCCCCCATTTTGTACCAATAAAATTTCGGTTTGACCCTAGCTGTTGTTCTGTCAATACCTTGATGTCCAGTTATTGGGAGATCATGGTTTAAACTCAACACCTCCGGTATATATGTCGTTGGTACAACTAATCGCACTTGATTATTTTTCGACCTATTGAAAAGTACTGACCTATCTAAACAATAACTGTTCTTTATTCACTAAGTACTTCTTTGCTGCGGGTCCTGCAATATATACTTTATTATCTGGTGGCTCCTCGTTCCTCTGTAACCAGTGCAATATCAACTGCAAATCAGGATCCTTGGCTTGTTCAGATGACAACTGGTCAGTTGTATACTGAATTCCAAATTCACTCTCTTCATTTACAGATGCAGATTTTACTAGCACTCCATCCACAGATACATTTGATCCATTGCACTCGACAGCTACTTTTACTGCTGGCACTACAGCTTCCTGTGTTCGAACAGAGCAACCACTGGAGTAGTTTTTTACTTCTGAACTATGTACCTTATTTGGGACCGCAGCTAACGGTATCACATTATCAATTGTCATGAAATCCTTCCAACTCTCATGAACCCTAACACAATACTTACATCCACCACATGGTAAAGATTCTGGATTCACAAAAATCGACATCTCTGGGCAAGGTTTGTCAACATTGAGTCGAGACAAAGCATCCGCGTTAACGTGTTGTCTTCCTGGGCGATGTTGGATTTTCATATGATATTGGTTTAAAACTTCAAGCCAACGCGCTAGCTGCCCTTGTGGCTCTTTAAAACTGATTAGCCCCTGTAAACTAATGTGATCTGATTCAACAATGAATTCACGGCCTAATAAATAGTGTCTGAAATGTTGTGTGAATCTAACTACTGCTAACAATTCTTTTCTTGTTGTGCAATATCTACGCTGATCAGGGGACAAAGTAAAGCTTCCATAGGCAATAACCCGTTCAATACCATCTTGCACTTGTAATAACTCAGCTCCTATGGCCATGTCAGAGCCATCTGTATCCAAAATGAACTTGTCAGTTGAATTTGGTAACGTTAACAGTGGTGTGGTTTGTAACGCACTTTTCAACGCGTCATACGCCTCTTGTTGAGTTTGCTCCCATCTAAACGGTTTTTTCCCTGTTATCTCTGTCAATGGTTTAGTCATTTTGGAGTACCCTTTGATAAAATTCCGATGGTAATTGACAAAACCTAGAAACTGCTCTACCTCTTCAGTGTTACTCGTTTTTTTTTCAATTTTTTATCACTTGCACATACTTTTCACCAATTGCCATTCCTTGTTGGTTTACTGTTCTACCTAAAAAAAACTTACTTCTCGTTTACACAAATCACATTTTCGTGGTTTTAACTTTATTCCGTACTCACGGAAGCGTTCAAACACAGCTCTTAAATTTTCGATGTGATCCTTGAAGTTTCTCCCCATGACCAGAATATCGTCCAAAAAACACAATACAATCTGCCAAGTAAGACCCCGCAATACTAGGTCCATAGCACGTGCATACGTGGATGGAGCATTGCATAGCCCGAAACTCATACGCGTGAACTGAAACAGCCCGTATTTTGTTATGAAAGCGGTTTTAGGTTAATCTTCCTTTGCCACATTCACCTGCCAATACGCACTATTTGCGTCCAATTTTGAAAACCACTTATTTCCGGCGAGTGTATCGAGACATTCCTCTATCAAGGGTAGCGGATACACTTCTTTTTTCGTTACGGAGTTAAGTTTTCTATAATCAATCGCGTATCGAACCTTACCATCTGATTTTCTTATCAAAACTGGAGAAGACGCCCACTCTGATACACTTGGCTCAATCACGCCCGATTTTAACATTTTGGATAATTGCTGTTTTTCTTCTTCAACAAACTGCAATGGTGTTTTTCGAATTCGTTGTTTGATAGGTTGTGCTTGTCCCGTGTCGATACCATGTTCTACTCCTCTGAATGTACCTATGTCAAATTCATCCTTTGAAAATATGTCGTTGTATTCTGACAAAAGCGCCTCTAACTGCTGTTTTTCGTTTTCGGATAAATTCACACTTGAGCTTTCCAATAATTGTTTCAATGGAGTAGATAATTCCATCCGTTACTTCTGTTATTTGATTCATCGACACACCGGGTTCAATTTCACTGACCACTTCGCCTTTGCTATCACAGAATTTCTCTTAAGTGTATAGTATCTATCACTAGCGTTAACTAAACAAATACTTGGTTGATCCTGATATTTATACAGACATCTTGGAATTAAAATTGGCAACTTCTCATTACAAGGTTCAATAATGTAATTATCAAGTTGGTTTTCTAATTTAGCATTAACATGTATAACTGAATGAGGTGGAACAACAGTCCTCTTTTTGTTTACAACAACAGCAATACTTTGTTTTGGTCCAGGGGACATTTCTAAAATTTCTCCTCCTATATTGAAAGTGAGCTTTTCTAGGTAAACCGTCACACCATACGCCACCATACAGTTTAAGCCCAGTAACATATCATCTTCAATTGGGGCCACATACACATCTGTTTCATAAAGTTTTGTACCAATCCTCAAGCTAACTGGACCCACTACAAAGGTCTTCATTTTCATGCCCCGGCCGGCACCATGCATAACCGTCTCTCTCAATGTCGGTGGTTTCTTCTTGAGCGATTCAAACACTTTATCTGAAATAATAGTGACTTCCGCAGCTGTGTCTACAGTTGCTACCAACGGTGTATCTCCTAATTCTAAGCTCAGTCTCAAAAGAGACGAGTTACCTAACTGCATGGTAGTGAACGTCCTCTCAGAACCATCAGTAACTGTCTTTTCTACATTGAAATGTTCCATGGGGTTTCCTATGGTTAGTTCTGTTGCTGGTTGGACCGTGGTTAACGGTATTTTCCGCATAGGTCTTTTGCTATCTACCCCTGAGTCTAATTCTTTATTATCCTGGATAGGCAACGATACCTTGTCGAAGGTATCGAACCCCTCTTCCTTTAATAACTTAGCCTTACTTGCACTTTTCGGCTGTATTTGATCTTTTTCCTGTGTACCCTGCTCCTTAATACAATTTTCCTTATTTTGTTCCTCTGTACTAGTTTTTTCCATATAATTGCCAACTTTATTTTCAAAATTCTTATTCTCACATACGTCACACACATTTTTTCCACACACTGTTGTATCGGTGTCAACATCTCTAAATGTTGTTTTATCTGCCTGAATATCGAAAATTACAAATTTGTCACTCTGAACATCGTTAAATGTTTTTTCGGTGTCAACATCGTTAAATGTTGTTTGGTTTGCTGAAACATCTTTTTTAATTTATCACTCTGAACATCGCTAAATGTTTTTTCTGTGTCAACGTCGTTAAATGTTGTTTTGTTTAAATTTGCATTTTTGGGGGCAATTTTTAACAGTGCGGGACGGAACAACGCCTATTTGGCCGACCCTTTTGCGTTTAAATCCTGAGTTGGTGTTGCTTTAGCATTAGGACAAAATTTTGCAATATGCCCCAGCTCATGACAATTGTAGCACTCCCAAGTGGATCTATCTTTCCTCTGATTTTGTCTTGGTCTGTAATCAGTCCTACCTTGATTAGTATTACCTCTCTTTATTTCGGACATTGTACCTTTCATGGATTTCATTTCATCTTTCCATTTTCTTTCTATTCCTCTCATTTCGGACTGTACCGCCTGGATTTTTTTATCTACCTGATTTTGCACCTCCCAATATTTGACTGAATGGTCTTCAAATTTCGGTCTACATTTTCAGTCAATTTATCAATGCTGTTCACCAGTTGCTGTTGGGAATCTATTTTGACATTGTTGACCAGGATTACATCCTCACAATTTTCATTGTTTGGCTCTTGGCTATCCTGTGTAGTACGGGTACGGACATTATTACCAAAAACCGCTTTGTCATTGTACTGTTGCCATTTTATGCGTTCCAGTGCCTCGTCCACTGACTTTGGTCGAAACGATGCAGCTGTACCTGCATTTTTATCCTCACATCCATGGCACAATTTTGTTATGACCTCACTTGTCACAAATTCCTCTGGTAAGTCTCCGAAAGCTTTATCTGCAAACTGAGTAATCGCTCTGCCCAATCGTCTAAATCTTCTCCTAGGGACTGTCGAGCACTTTGAAACTGTATGCGGACTGTTTCTGTCAGTTTCCTCAAATTGAATCTTTTCTCCATGCACTTAACAAGTTCAGCATATGAAATGTTCTTATTACGCCTAACGCGCCCAAGGCAAAATCTTGCTGCATTCCCTGTTACAGCCCAACACAGATGTGCACGTTTATCTTCTTCGCTTAGTCCTGACATCTCAGCATACATTTCAAACTTCCTCAAAAAAGATACCCAATCATCTCCTTTTTCTGTTCCATCATATTTCAATGATTTCAATGGTGTTGTGGAAGCTTTGTTTGTAACTACCGGTCTTGATGTATATGACGGGGTAATCGGCATCTGTATTTGGTTCGGTTGAGAAAATCCTGCTCCATAACCATACGGTTGGTCCATAGCTGTAATGGTTGGAACTGCTGAATACTGACTCCTTGGTTGTAGGTATTGGCCTTTGTGTACTCAAGGCTGTATGTGTGCTTGGCATTCTATTCATAGTTGGTCCTGCAAACACATTATTCCTTGCCGGAGCAGAACTTGCTACTATTGGGACCATAAACTTTTGTTGTGGTATAAACTGTGGGTGTGCGACAGGGCGCTTTACTGTATGTCCCACTTTAAGTTTTCTCTGTGCAATCTGTGTGCTCATCACTTTTGGCTTGAATAACACGGAGTTGTACGGTTTGGTGTCATGCGCACTCACTTGAATATTTTCTGGACTTGAGTAACTTGGTCCAGGAGCCACTTGCTCCCCCTCCTTATTAAACTAGTAGGGATTTCGCCCGTTGTCACGGGTTTGTACACATTCTCAAATTTTATTTTCTTTTCTTTCAATTCTTGCCCAAGCTGCATGGGTGGGTATTGAAAACTAAAGTCAGTTGGAGGCAGCAAGGGCTCACTTTTTCGGGATTATAGTCTGTTGTTCACTCTGTTGTGTGTCGTCCATACGGATACGAGGTATCGTCACTAAATTTTCAGGTGTTATATCACCTTGTTTTCTTAAATCCCATATACGGTCTGCGGTTGTATGACCCACGGACGGTATTGACAACAAGTCATCATACCCACAAAAATTAATGCACACTTTTTCCATATTAACTTGTTCACTTTCTAAATACGACATTGCAAACTGAATTTATTATCCCAAAAACACACTAAAAACTCAACACTTGTTTTATTATGCAATCTTTAATAAAATTCACACAATAGTCCTTCACCTGTTCTTGGGTTTTGAAAATCTAATAAATTTCACTCACTAAAATTTTTAAAGTAAAAACAATTGTTCTCTGAACACTTGTTTTTTCCAAAAAAAATTGTAAATTGTTCTCTGAACACTTGGTTTTTTTTTTGTTTTTTTTTTTCAAATTAATAAATTGTTCACAACACACACTTGTTTTTTCCAAAAGAAAAATTTATTTAATTTTTTACTAAATTGTTCTCTGAACACTTGTTTCTATTTTTCAAATTATGCCTAATATGACCGATTTAACGGTAAAATGGCTAATCTGACCGGAATTTGGCGAAAAGTAGTGAAACGTCTCGAAACTTTTTGAAATTTTTTTCAAAAACTTTTCAAATTTGCAAAAAACTACTTACAATTCAGTGAAAATATTATTCCCATTCACATTTATCCTTAAAATTTAGAGTTTTGACCCCAATTTCACAGTCCACTGAACATAGAAAATGATAGTGCGAGTGGGGCATCCGTGTACTATATGGACACATTCTTGTTTTAATTTTAATGTATTGTCTAAAAGAAATGCACTACGAAATAACTGTGTTCTCGGGCCTAAGGTGGATGAAATGAGCATATCTCTAAGGCAGTATATTAAAATAAATGGTACAAGCAGGTCCGATAAAAGATCTCTTCTAGATTATAGTGTGCAATTATACAAGGCGAATCATGAGTAAATCTAACACGACTTGACATTTATCAATGACCATCAAAGGTAAATATTCTCTGTCAACTGCCAATGTGGGATGATGTGACATTAACCTCCATCAATCAAGGATGCTTGACCCCAATGTATTTCTTTTGCGTTTGGCTTTTGAAAAAAACTCAGGCTCTCTAAATGTCTAATGAAATAAACTAAAATTGAGAATGGAAACGGGGAATGTGTCAAAGAGACAACAACCCGACCAAAGAGCAGAAAACAGCCCAAGGCCACCAATGGGTTTCAACAAACTTGGGACAGGCGCAAAAATGCGGCGGGGTTTAACATGCTTTGTGAGGTTCAACCCTCCCCCTATACCTCTAGCCAATGCATGTAGAATAAACAAACACACAGCAACACGCACAGTAAAACTCAGTTTAAAAGAAGTCCAAGTCCGATGTCAGAATAGGTAACAGAAGAAACTAAGCAAAATGACAATGGTACATAAATTAACAAAGGACCACTAGCAGTTACTGACACGCCAGCATCAGACCTCAATTAAACTGATTGAAAGATTATGTCTTCATCATATGAAAATCAAGCACAAACCTTCCCGTTAGGGGTTCAGTATCATACCATCATAATATATATGAGAAGATCTTAACCCGTATCATGCCAACAACTGGTTTTAGAATAAATGTGTTTATTTCCGATGCAAAGACCCTATGAGTGAATCAATATCAATTCCAAAAAATGCCATCTTTAATGACCTGACAACAGTATTGTAACTATATCCCTTCTAAATAAGTCTGTTTATAGGTTTGGTTGACTTTTGAGGTGAATGACGAGATTTCTGTGCTTTGTATAGAATATTACAATAAAAGATTGGATGTGAAATACCTGAACGTATAAGATGTCTGCATGTTGATTTATATTTACGAATGATGTCCTTATACCGATGATAAAATTTAGTAAATGTTTTGACGAGTTTGTGATATCGAAAACCCTGGTGTAATAATTTTTCAGTAATACACAGATTTCTTTCGTTAAAATCAAATACGTTGTTACATACACGAGCGAACGAATCGAACAAGTTGAGATAAATAAACACCATAAGATGGTGACAAGGGAACGTCACCATCTAAAAATGGATAAGGAACAATAGGAAATGAAAAATTATCTCGTTTATCGTAAATTTTGGTATTAAGCTTCCCGTTAAAGATATAGATATCAAGATCCAGTAAAGGACAGTGGTCATTGTTAGTATTAGTTTTATTCAAAGTCAGTTCAGCAGGATAAATCTCTTTAGTGTACATACTGAAGTCGTCATTATTGAGAGCCAATATATCATCCAAATATCTAAAAGTGTTATTTAATTTTTGTATTAGATGTTGTTTCGATGGTCTTTGCTGATTTTAGTCATAAATTGTAACTCGTAACAATACAGAAACAGGTTCGCAATAAGTGGTGCACAGTTAGTCCCCGTTGGAATTCCGATAGCTTGACGATATACGGAATGTCCATAGCGAACAAAAATGTTATCTAGCAAAAATTCAAGTGCAGTTATCGTATCAAAGCAGGTCCAATTGACATAGTTATTTTGTTTGTTATTACTTAAAAATGACCTAAAAGAGATTGAACATATATATTCGCATTCCGACCGTTTAAATACAAAAATGGAAGATGTTTTGAACACAAAAAAAATCTATTGGTTCTGAAAGCATTATCAGCTCAGCAAGTCCAAGCTTCATTTCGTACATAACATATATCATCTATAAACTGTATGATATTAAAAGAAGAGCAATGGTTCAAATTCCTTATGAAAAAGTAAATAAAGAGCTGCGCCATGAGCGCATGATACGCCCGTCGCTTTTTCAACAACAAAAAAGTCCATAACTCTTCAATGCCATATCATAAATTTATAAAACAAGAGTGCACACGCTGAAATGTCTCGCCTGCTTTACTGACCATTGATTTTATTTTGATAGTCCTAAATATAAAGCTTTACTACCAGTATCACATAAACTTAACACGATCAAAGAAAATGAGTTCAAGGTCAGCTAAACCAAACCGGAAATACATGTACACCTTAAAATCATTCCATACACCAAATATAGTTGACCTATTGTTTATAGTTTCTAAGAATCAAACTTAACCAGGAAAACGTAACATTGACCAATGAACCATGAAAATGAGGTCGAGGTCAGATGAACCGTGCCAGACAGACATGTACACCTTACAATCAAGCTATGCATTAAATATAGTTGACCTATTGCTTATAGTTTCTAAAAAACAAACTTAACCATGAAAGCATAACATTGACCAAAGAACCACGAAAATGAGGTCAAGGTCAGATGATACATGCCAGACAGACATATACACCTTATAATCATTCCATACACCGAACATAGTTGACCTGTTGCTTATAGTTTAAGAAAAACAGACCAAAACACAAAAACTTAAAACTGAGCAATGAACCGTGAAAATGAGGTCAAGGTCAAACAAAACCTGTCAGACTGAAATGTACACCGTTAAATATTTCCATTACCAAATATAGTTGACCTATTGCATATATTATTAAAAAACAGAACAAAACACAAAAACTTAACTTTAACCACTGAACCATGAAAATGAGGTCAAGGTAAGATGACATCTGCCAGTTGGACACGTACACCTTACAATCATTCCATATACCAAATATAGTAGACCTACTGCTTATAGTATCTGATATATGGACTTGACCACGAAAAATTACCCGTGTTCACTGATCCATGAAATGAAGTCGAGGTCAGATGAAAACTGTCTGACAGACATGAGGACCTTGCAAGGTACGCATATACTAAATATAGTTATCCTATAACTCATAATGAGAGAGAAATTAACATTACAAAAAATCTTAATTTTTTTTTCAAGTAGTCATTGAATCATGAATATGAGGTCAAGGACAAAGGACATTTGACAGTCGGAAACTTCATAACATAAGGCATCTATATACAAAGTATGAAGCATCCAGGTCAAGGTTTTAAGTAGTTAGTTAACGCCGCCGCCGCCGGACCACTATCCCTATGTCGAGCTTTCTGAGACAGAAATCGCAGGCTCGACAAAAAACTAAACGGATGTTATTTTAATAGATATAAACCAGTCACCAAAGATTCATGAAAACTGCTCAAAGCACTTTTGAGTTATTGTCTGAAAACTGGAAATCCCCACTTTTTTATGAATAAAATCCCATAACTCGGAACCTAAAATCTAAAATTTATAAAAATCTAAGGGGGCTTACTTCAATAGATATAAACAATTCACCAAAGTTTCATGCAAATTGGTTAAAGCGTTTTGGGGTTATTGTCCGATATGTTGACGACAGACGGACAGACGGGCGGACGCACGGACAACGGTATACCATAATACGTCCCGTAAACGAGCGTATAAAAAGTAACAAAAATACCGAACTCGAAGGTAAATTCAAAAAGGGGAAGTCCATAAAAACTGACAAAATTGCAAACGTTTACTTTTTCAACCAACGGAATGAATGGAAAAAACTGTCATACTCCTGACTACTAGTATATATATGCATTTCCCAAAGACAATGGTGAGCTAAACCTGGTTTTATAGCTAGCTACACTATTCTTTGGCATTTCATACTTTAGACACGGGAATCTTTTACAGATTATTCCATGAACTGTTTAAAGCATACAATATTTTGCTACGTTATTCTGAATGTTATAATAAACCAGTAAAACAGTGCGCTACTGCTTACTAATGATACCATTCGGAAAACAGGAAGTTGGTAAGCGATTAAACTGAAAACGCATAACAAGATTAAATATGTTTACATGTAGCCTTAGGAAGCTCTTAAATGCGGTTCCTTAGAGAATAAGACGAAAATTTGATAAATGGCTTTAATGTATTAAAATATAAAAGTAATCGGTAATCAAGAAGTTAATAAGCGATGAATCTGAAAATGCATCACACGGTATAGCATGCTGAGATGAAGCCTGATATTTCAGGAAGCTCTTATAAGCTGAACTTCGTATTTTATTTGGCCTTTTAACTTTTCTGATCGAGCGTCACTGACGAGTCGTTTGTAAACAAAACGTGCGTCTGGCGTACAAAATTAAAAGCCTAGCATCTTTAGAGTTTTTTTATTGTAGTTCCCAATCAAAATGCGACGAACAGTTCAATGATAGCAATTATGTGTCAGAAGTTATAAGTTTTCGGTAAACAGGAAGATCAGGATCGATGAATCTAAAATTGATATACACGGTATAGCATGTTCACATGGAGACTGATAACAGGAAACTCTGATTAGTAGTTCTGAGAAAAATGCAAAATGTGACGTAATTTCATGGACGGACGAACATAAGGACAGACATCTTCCTTCCTATTTAGGAAAAATAATCTTCATTTAGAACTTTTAGATTGGAATGCTCAATTCGTTGGTTAATGTTATTGACCAGCTGATGATAAAAATTAAATACGAATTTGATTCTATGAAGTACAGGACAGCCTGACTGCCTGCTTTCATATCGGCATGTTATGTCCTTTGAGCTTGCTTCATTGAACTCGAGCATTCTTTGATATGGTATCGTTTGTTTCAAATGTTTCTTCTTTCATTATACCATTTTTTTAGATTGCTTTTTATGAACTATTCTTTATTGATCTAGATTAAACAAGGGGGCGGGTTGATTTTTGGTAGTTTAAACCTGTCACATATTTATGAGCCTGTGAGCCTGACACGAACCTTGTTAGTAGTTGTCTTTGTTTTATCTGGATGCTTCTTTGTTATTTGCTGGTATTTGGTGTTGATGACGGATCTTTGATAATTTCTATTCAATGTAATTCCAAACTTTTTGGACTTAAAATCAGATGATTATTAGTTTGACCTATTGTATAGACACCTGTCTATTGTTGACGACTGTATGTAAACCTCGGAAGTGATTTGGTCGTGTGTATCCTAGATTTGCTGTTACATATACCCAAAATTCCCAGCCGTTAAAAAACAAACACGTTTCAATTTGTTAAAATAGATCAAATATCACAGGGGCTAGCAGAGTTAAGACCAAAAATGCTTCGGAGCACTGAATGGCTAGTGATTGCTTTGTTCTACAATGTGAACATAAAATTATACATTGAATTACATTATTGTATGACTATAAATTTTCTGTTTTCTCATTGGCTAAAAGCATAGGGAATCCTCTTTGATAAAACATTATATTCACCGTTGGCCTCGGTGAATATCATATATCTGGGGTTGATAAATCATTGTCTCAACCTCATCAAAAGTCAATAATTGTATAATGAGACACATTTAGGAATATTCTGAATTTGACTCATCTTCCAATAAACTGTTGATACAGAGATATGTCCAATTAATCTGTCTGCATAAAATTCAGAAAAAGAAAGTCGCTGAACTATGACCTAGGGAAAGGGCCTCAAAATAGTCGTCAAACTGATATGTACTGATAGTAATATTAATGCAACTTTATATAAAAATCAATGATCTATCACAAGTAGTTTCTATCAAACTAACTTAAGGATGTACTTATGTGAAATTAGAAAAATCTAGAATTTGAAATTATTATAAGTCAGAAAAGCATTAGATAAGGAACAAAATAAGCTTAAAATATTGATAGGTTATGGAACTCCTTTTTGAGGCAGTTGATAAAAAAATGGCGAGAAAAGGCTGACTCGGACTTTTACCTTATATTTAGCATTGGCATTATTTGGGTCTCAAATCGTAAGAACAAAAATCTAAAATCTGCTTAAATTTTGGTAATGACCTTTTTATGAGCTATTGAAGTCTTCTATGAAAGGAAAAGTGAGTGATATGGGGCTAAATATTTTACCCTGTATCGTAGGAAAAAACCCAAGGAGTCCGAACATCTGACAAAAATTCCTTATCCTGACCCGACTACATCCTTTAGCAGAAAACTTCACAATTGTTGGTGCCGTCGTCGTCGTTGCCGGAAAAACAATCCCTAAGTCTCGTTTCCCGCGACTTTCGTCGCAGACGAGACAAAAAACTAACTTACGTACTTTGTATATAATTGTACATCCCTTCAGTAGATAAACCCACTTTTATTACCAACATCACAATAATAACATTTGAAAAATTGCTAATTAATTCGAAGTTGCTGGACCATGACCTAGGGGGCAGGACCTCGAAATAGTTGTCAAACTGAAATGTACTGATAGTTATGCAACTTTATATTAAATATCAATGATCTATCACAAGTAGTTAAATTCTTATCAAACTAACTTAAGTAGAAAACTTAACATTGAAAATTGCTAATTAATTCAAAGTAGCTGAACTATGACCTAGGCGGCAGGGCCTCAAAATAGTCGTCAAACTGATATGTACTGATAGTTATGCAACTTTCTATTAAATATCAATGATGTATCACAAGTAGTTCCTATTAAACTAACTTAAGCAGAAAACTTAACAACTGTTGACACCATCGTCGTCGCCGGAAAAGCAATCCCTATGTCTCACTTTCAGCGACTTTCGTCCCAGGCGATACAAAAGTGTCTACAATTGTTGTTGAACTTAAACCTTTGTTAGAAAGGATAGTGTCATACACTAGCGGATTTAGGGGGGTTTGGAGGGGTTCGGGAACCCCCCCCCCCCCCGTCCCCCCCCCCCCCCCCGCTTGAAAATTTTGAAATATTTTTTGTGAGCAAAAAGCATACAATCACTAAATCATTTCTTTTTTTAATGTTATCTTTATTAAAAATTGAATATTCAGTGAGCACTTAATTGGGTGACACGTTGTCGCTACACTCCGTTTAATACACACATGTCATAATTACATTGGCCTGGGGGAAATAATTAGAGGATCAAATGATTTAATTTAGGCCATCCAAGGCTGCTATCCTATATTTTATTACTTTGTTGGTTTAATAATTAAAACGACGTTTTCTGATTTGAAAAAAAATACTTTCTCACTCTATAATATCCATAAGATTTTTTTTATTATTTTTTCTAAATTCTGCAACTGCTGCGACACCTGCTGAATCTAAGGATATTGCAAACTTTATTTCCACATCTGTACCTGTACCTAGTGCTGATATGTATAGCATTCTACATTGAAAACTGGCAACCACTTATCATAGTTTTTTTCTCCTTTTCCTAAATGAGAAATGTACGGGTTTAAAAGATGCTTCAAATATGCATGGCCGCACTATTACCCATGGGTTGTCTATTTAACTTCACCGACGGAATTTACTGCAAATTTTGCGTTTTGTTCGCTACTGACCACAACCTCGGACACAGACTTTGGGAAAGGTAAATGGTGAATGTAAATTTCACGGAAACACAGAATACCACTAAACAGCCTTATTAAGAGAATTACAAGACTTTCAGCTCTTTCAAACTCTTAAAGACCTATTTGCGATCAACCATGACAAGCGAGAGACTCAATGGCTTTGCTTTAATGCATATTCATATCAGCACGGAAATTGTCAAAAGTACAGTAATCGATCAGTATGCTAGAGCCTACAACATCAGGATGAAATTATCAACAATAGACTTTTTAGGATAACTTTGTTAATTCAATGTTTGCCAATTTTCATTTATTGAAGTATTTTTATCTGGAATTAAATAATTAAACTAATCTAAAAATTCAATTTTGAGTAATCATATGACGGATGAACAAAAAGTGTGCCAATTATTGAAAACATAAGGTTTGGTTAACAATTCAGAAAACTTCTATAATGTTCAAAAATGCTTCTCAACCCCCCCCCCCCCCCCCCCCCCCCCCGCTTTAAGCTCTGGATCCGTGCCTGTTATATAACTTGCATTACGATGTAATTTTTATTAAAATAGTTTTCTCGACAAGAATGATTGTACAAATACACATAAATTGCCCCGCATGGCACAGCTTGATACGACCGCAAAGGTCGAACACTGAACAGTGGGGCAAGTATGGACACAACATTGTTGATATATACAGCTCTGAAATTGAATTGTGATTAAATATTGGCAGTGGCTATTTTGCCGGCACCGGCAAAATAGAAAATATGCTATTTTGCCGGCTCTGATTAAAATATTTTAATTCAAGCCGGCAAAATAGCATACATGTATTTCTATAGAAATGGCTATTTTACCGGCACCGGCAATATAGTGAATTTGTTGCCGGCGCTGGAATAATAGAAAATATGCTATTTTGCCGGCTCTAGGTAAGCGGAAGCCAAATTAAAAACTATTTTGTTTACATATATGCAATTCAAAAGTCCGCTATTATATTTCAAAAGCAAATTTAATTCAAACATTTTTATTTTTGAAGCTTTGTGATTGATTTGTTATATTGTATAATGTTTTATCAAATTTATGTGAGGTTTTAAAATTTAATTTTTTATAACATACAGTTAAAAAATCTGAGATTTTATTCTTATGCATACGTGTAGCATTAGACTGTGACTGATTTCAAAATCATTTCAACCACATGTTTTGATATGATTTCATTGCAACAAATGGATGCTCAATATTTTTATTTTTATTTCTTGTTATAAATTCTTATTTTCACTTTGACTGACAAACGTTTTTAAACGATTACATGTATCTCAAATATTGTTAGCTGTTTTCTTAAGTTATTTAACTACCGGTAAATCAGTAATTATTTAATTCTTTTATGTTGACAGTGCACATTTTCGTAGTACTTTTCCAAAGTAAATATTAAATTTCACTCTTTACAAAGAACTCAAAATTCACTTTATTGCCGGTGCCGGTAAAATAGCATATTTTCTATTTTGCCAGTGCCGGCAAAATAGCCCTGCACTGTCTTAAATATTGGACCCTTTGGGTCTCTATGTGGACCAGTTTGATAACTAATCCCAAATCTAAATACACGGTTGGATTCTGCATATCAAGAACCCCGTATATACATTTTTTGTTGAAATCAAACAAAATTTAATTTTGGACCCCAATTTGGACCAACTTGAAAACACGGCCCAATAATAAAAACCTAAATAAATTAGATTTAGCATATTAAAGGACCCCCAGAACTCAATTTTTGTTAAAACAAGCGAAGTTTAATTTTGACCCTTTGGAACTTAATGTGGACCAATTTGATAACGGGGCCTAAAATCAAAAATCTAAATACACGGTTAGATTCAGCATATTAAAGAACCCTAAGATTTCAAGACTTTGAATTAAACCCCTTTGAAATTGGTCAAGAAATAAACCATTTATACAGAGTATTAAAAAAGTATTCTTTTTTGCCCCTAATTCCTACACAAGGCCATAACCCCCAAAATCTATCCCAACCTTCCCTTTTTGGTATGGAACCTTGTGGTACAATTTCATCCTTAGACTTATACTAAAGTTATTGTCAGGGAATCTTTTTGGCCTCCAATTCCTAAACGGTTTGGGCCATAACCCCCAATATCAATCCCAACCTTCCTTGCTAGGTATGGAACCCTGTGGTAAAATTTCATAGAGATCCATACACTTTACACAAGTTATTGTACTGAAACAAGAAAAATGCTTGTTTTTGCCCTTTTTGGCCCCTAATTCCTAAACAGGACAATAACCCCTAAATTCAATCCAAACATTCCTTTTGTAGCATGGAACCTTGTGGTACAATTTAATAGAGATCCATTCACTTATACTCAAGTAATTGTCTGGAGACAAAATGTTTCAGTCGACGATGGCGACTTTGCTATACCATTATATGGCCGCAAAAAATTTGCAGTGTATAAAAACTTGAACATACATGTTATTAAATATTACTAATTAAATGGTCGTTTGATAAATCTGATTGCAAATTAATTTGCTGCCACTCATATAAAGCCTTTAGCCTTTTTCTCAAATGAGAAAGGTAAATATGGTAGATATACTTACTGGAGGTGTGATGAGATGATTAAAACCCTAAATTTTCTCCTTGACAACATTTATGCACGTTTCGGCAAAAAAGTTTATTGGCAGGTTGTAGGTATTCCTATGGGCACCAATTGTGCCCCTTTAATAGCAGACTTGCTCCTATACTGTAATGAATCACAGTTTATGGCCAAACTCAGTAAAGAACCATCTAAATTCTATTTAATTGATAAATTCTGCAACACTTACCATTATCTTGATGATATTTTTTCATTAAATAATAAAAAATTCTCAAAATATACTGCTGAAATTTACCCAAAGGAACTTACTTTAAATAAATCAAATATTAACAGAAATTACTGTCTTTTCCTAGATTTAGATATTTCAGTATTACACCAGAAACCCTACACAAAAATTTACGACAAAGGGATGATTTTCTTTCCCGATTATTAATTTTCCTTTTTGGGACGGTGATATTTCTTTGGCACCTTCTTTCGCTGTTTATATATCCCAACTCGTTCGCTATGCTAGTGCCTGTAGTGACATTTTGGATTGCAATGAGCGTAATCTATGTATTACTAGTAAATTATTAAGTCAGGGATTTCGTTACCACAAATTACTTAAAACCTTTACTAAATCCTTCCATAGATACATTGACTGATTGATTGATTGATTGGTGTTAAATGCCAGTTTCAACACTATTGTGCTATTTCATGGCGGTCAGTTTTTATTGGTGGAGGAAGCCGGAGTGCCCGGAGAGAACCACCGACCTTCGGTAGGAAATTTCTCCATAGATACAAAGATTCGGTTTGCAAGTTTGGCTGCACCTGTAGAAAACAGAATAGCACATCCTAAATTTTACAGTGATGTTAACAGAGCCCTGAAATTTAGATACAATCTGGGTATACTTATCAATCCTTTAAATAAACTTATTCTAAAAGGTTACCTATTTAACACTGTAAGTAAATCTTTGAATATTGTTTTTATTGGTATAAATATTGATTTTGTTAACAGTAAATTAAATAAAATGCTCCGCTGGGCGCAGCTTGATACGACCCCAGAGGCCGAACCCTGAACAGTTGGGGCAAGTATGGACACAACATTCAAGCTTGATACAGCATTGAATTTGGATTGTGATTAAATATTTGACACAGCACAGGTTTCTGACACAAAATGAATGTGGTCTAAGAACTTAATTTTTTTTAATTTACCTATTCAAACCATATCATTATTATTTGCTTTTGTATATAAATCAGAAATAACATATTTAAAATGGAAAATTTTAAAGAAAAAAAAAAAGGAAACCCCCCCCCCCCCCAATTTTTTGAACCCCCTTATGATTCAATACCCCCAAACTCAATCCCAGCCTTCCCTTTGTGGTATGGTACCTGCAGTACAATTTCAGAGAGATCCATACACTTGAATACAAGTTATTGTCTGGAAACTAGAAAAATGCGTTTTTTGGCCCCAAATTCCTAAACATTTAGGGCAATTACCCCCAAACTCCAACCCTGCTTTCCCTTTGTGATATGGAACCTTGTAGTACAATTTCATAAAGATCCATACACTTACACACAAGTTATTGTCCTGAAACTAGAAAAATGCTTGTTTTTTGCCCTTTGTGGTATGGTACCTCGCAGTACAATTTAGGGAGATCCATACACTTGAACACAAGTTATTCTCTAGAAACTAGAAAAATGCTTATTTTTGGCCCTTTTTTGGCCCCCAATTCTTAAGGTTTCGGGCAATAACCCCCATACTCAAACCCAGCTTTCCCTTTGTGATATGGAACCTTGTAGTACAATTTCAGAAAGATCCATACACTTACACACAAGTTATTGTCATGAAACTAGAAAAATGCTTGTTTTTTGCCCCTTTTTTGGCCCCCAATTCCTAAAATTTTGAAGAAATTACCCCCAAAATCAATCCCAGCATTCCCTGTGTGATATGGAACCTTGTGGTACAATGTCAGAGAGATCCATACACTAACACACAAGTTATGTCTGGAAGTTACAAAAATGCTTATTTTTGGCCCCTAATTCCTTAACTGTTAGTACCATAACCCCCAAAATCAATCCCAACCTTCCTTTTGTGGTATTGAACCTTATGGTAAAATTTCATAGAGATCCATTAACTTAAACTGAAGTTAGAATGCGAAAACCAATGTGTCTTCGGACAACGACGACTACGCCAACGTCATACCAATATACAACCGCAAAAAATTTTTGCGGTCGTATAAAAATTACTAAATATTACTCATATGTACTTTCACGTTACTACAATCTGATTGATTGATTGTTGGTTGCTTAACGTCCAGTGGTACTACAATCTGTTGATACCTATATTTTGGCATTGCACAAGATCATGTTTTTCTCTTGACTGTTAACGATGTCTTCACACTAAATCCATTGGATGTTGGATGTGAACTGATTGATATTTTAGTCTTAGATACATGATTTTTTTATTAGTTGCTATTGGCTTTGAACTAGCTGTCAGTAACTGTGAGTACTCTCAGATCTGTACTTAAGTGTCTTTTTTGTTGTTAGGGATGAGGATGGATATATACCCTGCCACGTCCTGTGTTTTTGTTTGATGTTTTTCTTTGTATTAATCTGATGAGTTAAGCCTTTTTCAACTGATTTTTATAGTTTGTTCTTATGTTGAGCTGTTACACCAATGTTCCAGGTATGGGGATGGTTGGGCGCTCACAAACATGTTTAACATTACCATATTTTATGCGCGTCCCAAGTCAGGAGCCTGTAGTTCAGTAGTTGTCGTTGGTTCATGCCTGTCATAGTAGTTTTTCGTAAATTGTTTTGTTAAAAATTATGCAGTTAGTTTTCTCAATTGACTTGTTTCATATTTTTCATGTCAGGGCCTTTTATAGCCGACTATACAGTATGGGTTTTTCTCATTGTTGAAGGCTGTATCGTTGCCTATAATTGCTTACATCCACTTCATTTGAAATTGGTGAATAATTGTCTCATTGGCAATCATACCACATCTCCTTATTTTTATATATGTGTATCAGAGTATATTTGATTAATCAATTAATTTACATGGGCATGAATATGGTATAAAGAATGAACACCATACTCCACTATGTTGTTTGAACTTTCAAAGGAAGAGATGAGGCTTAGAGGATAGGGCTATATAAGTCAGTCCAATAACTGTTTTGATTGCATTTCATACAATCTTTAAGCCAATCAAAAACAAAATATCAAGCACATTCTCAAACATTTTATTCTGATCACCTCTCACACACAAATAGAGCACTGAGGTTGGTATAGACAAAGCAATCTAAGCTAAACAAGAACCACATTGTGGTTACATGTCCATTATATATATACACTAATATCTTTGTACATATGTGTACCTCTTGTATGATGATGTGACAATTAATAACCTTGAGTTAACTCCCTTTACAGTAACAAATTGCTGTAATATGTCTTAAAAATGCCTCAATAATATGACTACATGATTATCTTTTTAAAGTGCAAGATGCCAATTTTAACCATTATTTCAATAAAAAATTCGTAAGGGTTCCGCGGAACCCAGTGTCTCGCCTACTTTTGCTGTTAATCGCAGGCTCAACAAAAATAAGGAAAAAAATTAATAAAAAATATTCCTCTCTACACTATCTTTTGATTGTAAGTAGCTTCTGTCAAAGTTTGGTAAAAATCCAGGATAGTTTATGAATCTAATAAACGTTTTAAAAACTTAAACTGCAGACTGTATGTAATGTTAACTGGAAGAAAAACTAAGTCCATTTATAAGTAAAAAACGGAAAAAATGGAACAAAATTTAAAAAAAATTTCCTTCTAGATACTAGCTTTTGATCATAAACAAGCTTCTGTCCAAGTTTGGTACAAATCCAAGATAGTTTAAGAAAGTTGTTAAAATTTTAAAAACTTTAACCACAGAGTGAATGTAATGTTAACTGGAAGAAAAACTAAGTCCATTTATAAGTAAAATACGGAAAAAATGGAATTTTTTTTTACAAAATTTACTTCTGGATACTATCTTATGATCATAAACAAGCTTCTTTCCAAGTTTGGTAGAAATCCAGGATAGTTTAAGAAAGTTATTAAAATTTCAAAAACTTTAACCACAGAGTGAATGTAATGTTTCCTGGCAGAAAAACTAAGTCCATTTATAAGTAAAATACGGAAAAAATGGAATTTTTTTTTACAAAATTTACTTTTGAATATTATCTTATGATCATAAACAAGCTTCTGTCCAAGTTTGGTAGAAATCTAGGATAGTTTGAGAAAGTTATTAAAATTTGAAAAACTTTAACCACAGAGTGAATGTAATGTTTCCTATCAGAAAAACTAAGTCCATTTATAAGTAAAATATGGAAAAAATGGAATTCTTTTTTTACAAAATTTACTTTTGAATATTATCTTATGATCATAAACAAGCTTCTGTCCAAGTTTGGTAGAAATCCAGGATAGTTTGAGAAAGTTATTAAAATTTCAAAAACTTTAACCACAGAGTGAATATTTGTGGACGCCGCCGCCGACGCCGACGGAATGTAGGATCGCTATGTCTCGCTTTTTCGACAAAAGTCGAAGGCTCGACAAAAATTAAATTTTGGCAGTATTTTTATATTTATCTAAAACAATCCAAAAGCAAAAATGGAATTTTGATTCTCTTAAAGAATGATAGTGGATTAATGCATTACATTTCTTACCATTTTTCTCCTAAGAATCTTTGAAAATTGATACAAATATGAAATAATGAATGAGCCTGTGAGCATTACTTTTCACAAAGAGACATTTTTAAGACAAACTAGATACATCAGTTACTTGTGTTTCAAAATCTTTTTGAAAAATATTCATTCACACCAACAAAACAAATGTAAATAAATTAATATAGTTACTACATCCACCTCCCCACACAATTTAAAATTTAATATATAGCAGTTGTCTGATTATCTTCAGTCAAAATGTGCATTTAAATGGTGAATTTAGTAAAAATATGCTTCAAATTCTTTTTATTTTCATGCATTTTTTTAGATGTAATCGATTTTGGTAGACCTAAGTCTTTAAAAATCCTATAAACGTTTGTGTCAACCATTTTTCAAAAATATTTTCCAAGATAAAACAGATAATTCTGTATCACATTAATTCTTAAACCACATTGATAAATCTGCCTATATCAAATTCATTACAGACTTCAACAGTTATCTCCCTTAACCCATGTTTATATAAAATGTTTATATAAAATGTGATATCTGTGGAAACCGCCTAAAAGGTAATTTAAATGATATTAACCATGAGTTGCCATTGGCAATTTTATTTTGGTTGCTATCAATTTTCAAAAAAAGTTATTGAGAAAATATTAAATCTGGGCAGTTGCACTCAAAAATATGAACAAAGTTTGAGCAAATCTGCTTTAAATTTGATACATAAACAAGAATATAAATGCTCCATTGTATCATGATCTCTACACTATAAGATGATATTCCACCATATAACGAACAGACTTAAAAGTTATTAAAAGAATTACAAAATCATTATCTGCTATGAAGTATAAAGTGAAAATACCACTACTTTAATTAAATACCATTACAATTGTTATTGCTATGCATAAAATACTCCTGGCTACTGCTAAATTGTGTTTACTTTCAGAAAATAAACTATCTTTTCCCAATTTCTTGTGTAATGATCAAATATCTAATACAATAACACACAAGATTTAAATAATTCTACAAAACTGAAGAAAAAAATATGGAACATTTTGAGGCTTCTCAATGATCAAAATTGTTGTTTGTCAAACTGCTATACATCCAACAAAATTATTCCTGTAAATTATGTGGTTCAAATTTCTTGAAATTTTTATATTTTCAATAGATCAAAGTAAATATTCTATCATGATTTTATGAAAATTAAATGAGCCAAATCTATTTTAGATCTATTTTCAAAGTGTAGGGCACCCTTCAATAGAATACCTTTATGACAAAGTCATTCATTCCACACACAGCCAGGTCAAATTAATAAAGTAATACTCAGATGACAATGAATGATTAAATGAATGATACATATTCTACATAAAGCTTACTATCTATTTAAACCATAAATCATACAACTGTTCACCAATTTTCTAACATCTGGCCAATTCAATTTTAATTACCGAGAGCTATTCAAAAAATAATTTAATGGAATAACTATTGCTAATGTAAATCAAAAATTAGTTTGCTTCTGGTGTAACCTAGAAATTTACGCAAGTTACATCCACTTGAGCAATGTTAGATTCAACAGCTACTGATGAAATTAAAACAAAATTGACCACTTGCAAGAAAATGTGTTGACAACTATATAGTTTTGGTTGTAATGGATGTTTTTTAATATAGATACATCTTGAAGAGACCAGCTCTAAACATCCAATATTCCCTACTATAACATATACATATGATACATTTTCCACTGACAAAACATAACAGTGTACACAGAATCTTTAGATTTTTTAGTCTCCAAAGAAAGCTCTGCCTAATAAAAACACCATTGACTTCAAGCTTTGATAGAATCTATCCTAAATTTAGGTTCTAATCTTATCTTGGAAAAAAATAATGGGACAAAAGTCATTTACTTTATACTGGAAAATATATTTTAAGGGTAACTTTTTGGAAAACAAAAAAGTAGAATTTATGAACGCAAGACACAAAAAACTTTTACCAATTTCTCAAAGGAACTGTTCTTTTAATTAAATTGCTGTTATTCTCGTTGAACCTGTTCTACTTCTTTAGTATGACTATCAAAACCATATCTAGTCAGGTTATAATCAAAATATCACTTTACTGAGAACACTTATTATCAACAACATTCTTAAAGAGAACTTGTTCACAATGAAAGAGGCAATATGAAAAGGAATTATTTCTGGGTTATAAAAATTTCTATTGATATGGACTTACAGAAAAGTGGGTCGAAACATTATTATATCGTCAGGAAATTCACAAGGAGTAAAATAAATGAAAACTTAAAAAACACTGTTTTAAAGAGTATCTGAAATCACTTCAGTTCTGTATGATATATACAATGTAAATGTCTTATCTTACAATGAAATGAAATTATCCCTGAATAACTCAAAAATGATTGATATATCACTGTTAAGCATAGAATTGTCATGGCATTTGTTTGAGGTTACTTATTTAGTGCTGATATTATCAACAACTTTTTAATGTCTCACAAATATCACTTCATCCACAAAAATGTATTGTTCTAAGTAGTTAATATTAGACATTTATATATAAAAAGTGACCAAAATTTTTTTTCTTATTCCTTCATGAAATTTGTTTTAAACGAGGGAATTTGTCTCCATGACACAGATACTCTGCGTTCATGATTACTCATAAATCATTAGTTTCTGGAACAGTAATTTGTAAAAGTAGGTCATGGTGATCCAGATAAGGGGAATATATTAAACTTAAAATCATTCAATCATAAAATATAGGTCATAATTAATGAATTAAATGTAAAAGATGTAAGTTTATCAATAAGAGGATATATAACTGAAATATCTTACATTTGTTTTATGGGGTTGGAAGGTACTTATTTTGCCATGACCCCCACCCATACAATTTTAATTAGAAATTAAATGTGTTTTTGTGTGAAAATGTGAAAACTTGTTTTGAACGCCACTAGTGACTATCCTATATTTTAAATCCAATATAATTAATTCTGGCATGGAATAACCTTTGCCAAATTACAAATTACTATTCTAACAAAAGATAAACTGTATTTTTACAAGCAGACTGATGAACATAAAAAATGTAAATCATACTTAAAATGATTTTCTTTGTACTTTGATTATAATAATTTTATATCTTTAAAAAATGACATGTGTAGATGCCAAGGTATGCTAAGACGATAGTTAGTAAAATGTTTTTTAAGATACATGTATATAACAAAGTGCTACTACTAATAGTGAACCGGATTAACAAAAAAGCAAAATTACATTATATATGAACATATATATGACTACTGGCAGTAAAAATAGACTAAAATTCTATTAACATAAAAAAAAAACATATGTACAATCCAAAAAAATATAAAACAATAAAAACAGTGAGTCATTTTGTCCGTCAAATACAAACAAGTTAAAAATAAATAAAATGGGGTTTTATACATACTGTGGGAACATAAATACTCCTCTAATTATAGTATATATGTATATGTACAATAAAATTTTAATTTCACATGATGTACAAGATATATATATTCTGTTCTAATTTGCAACTCCACAACCAGTTATATCTTAACAATAGATCATAATGTATATTCAATATGTTAATTCAATATTATCCAGAAAATCCCTTTATGACATAAGCAAAACCAAATTATTCATAGAATTTTAGGAATTTGACAAATATACATAAAAGAGGTCATTTAAAGTTATATTGCTTATTTTCTAGATTAACTTATATCTGTGACCATGCCTTCTTACATGGTCTGTTCTCATCAAGTAACAAAATGACTCATTCTCATCAAATAAGATTCTTATTTTTGGTTACAGCTACAAGGACGAGTATAAATTTTATATATAATCTATTTTATACGGAGTAACGTACAAGTATGCAGTATTATTATGCTATGACAAAGGGGTTACTAGTCTATTCAGTCACACAACTCTCACTGATATATATATATATATATATATATAATTATATATTAATACTATAGATGGAACTAAATTCAGTACCATGGATAGCACTTTCCATGAACAATCAGAATTTGAAATCGGCTAACAGATGAAAGATATCTTATTCAATATCTGACTTTTAGATTAATCATCAAATACATCTATATTTTGCCATTGGTATCACTTTGGATTGTCAAAGCAATAATGAAGAAAATCAATCATTACTTATGATTAAAAAAGTGTGTTTGTATATATATACATAGACAATAAGCACTATCATGTAAAACATGTTCCATAAAATAAAAGTATAAATTATCAGGTTTTCTACAGATAGTGTAAATTATTAGCTGCAAGTTCCAATAAAAAGCTTGTTAGAGAGTGAACACAGCCAATGAGATAAAAGGTTCAAGTTGTCTCAAGCAGCTAATATTTCATATTACCCATATGCAGAATTAAAAATCATTTTTGTTTGGATTTTTTATTTGTTTGTTGTCCTTTTAATGCCACTTTTAATAACATGGCGGCCAGTTTTTATTGGTTGTAGAAGCAATAGTACATGGGGATCATCTGAGTGTTTTTTTTTTCATCCAACCTTTCAAGAATTGTGTTTAGAATTAAATCTACTTGGCAAATAAAATTCTTGAACATCTTTGGGTTATCTTCCTTGCCTCTATAATAAAACTATGAATAGTCAGCTGATTCAGAAGTCTAAATATTTTTTTTTAAGTTCTAATCTTAATTATACTTATCTGAAAAATGTATATTGAATAAGTTTCTTGTTTTTATACTTTTTAGATCATTTTTTCCAATACATATATTCCGGTAACCAAAATAAAATAATTTTGTTGAGTTCCAACGTATATACCTAACCTTTCCTTTGAACCAAATTCTTTAAAATTTTGTAATGTATCAATTATAAGTATAATTAGTTATAATAAACCTATGTTTTGTATTTTACAAATTGTATAACTTTCTTCTTCTCCTTCTTTCAAGAAAGACATGATTAATTTTTACTAATTATGACAATTTACCTAATATAAAGATCAACCCGTACATAACCTGACATGAAATTTGCTTGACCATTACTATAAAGGACAATCTGAAATAACATTCAATTGATAATACGCAAAAAGAATTCAAAAACATCCTTTTTAACAAATCAAATATTTCTTTCCCCAAGGAGAGTACTTTAAAAATCATTAGAAAAACATGAATTAATGAAATAGTTTCCTTATCATTTGAATGATGTTTTCAGGCTTCAATATTTACTTATTTGTTCATATATAGACTTTATATAGAGCTCTCTTTGACCAACAATGCACAGTACAATGTATTATTTCAGTAAATGAAGGACTTCAAGAGTGGTGATCTTTAAATCAAAAAGATGGCTGAACATGTACAATTTATTTTATATAAAATGATTAATTAATCTAGTATTTCACAGATGGAAGGTAAAAACTAATGCATTGTGGTCCTACCACACAAACTTTAGGAAAATTACAAATTAACCTTTAAAGTACACACACACCTGTATATAAAGGTCACTATTGGGAACAGAGAAAAGTGATCATGTAAGAGAGAAGACTGGACAAGACAGGTTTGCTTAATAAAAGTGACCTTTAAAGCAGGTTCAAAAGTAAACTTTCCAATTTAAATTTTAAAAGAACATATTCAAATTATGGAAGAAGAAAAAAAGGGAAATTGTAAGGAAATTTGCAGAATTTTCTCCAAAACCAAACATTGAAATATTTGTTTTGGACTATGATTACAACTAAATGATGACAGACAGACAGACAGACTGCCAGATCCTATACAACTTATTTGCCATTTTTATGATTAAAAAATATGTGATTAATATGAGTGTGTTTTTCAAGTTTCTGTATGATCATCAAGAAGTCTGAGGATGATGTTTTGATTGTTTCTTTAAAAAAACAAATTGATTTTGGTTCTCGCTTAGTGATTAAAAACATGCTGTCACAGTATTTATTTTTAGTTAAATGCCAACGACGATTTATTTCTGTAATCAAAGTGAAAATTATTGTCAGTCGTTACCTGCGATTTTAATATCAAAAGGAGTGAAACAGGAAGTTAAATACCATGGCAACAACATAATTAATGTTCAGTTTTAGGTTGTATAAATATGAATGCTTACTAGAACTAGTGAAATCTGTAAGGGAAATATGAAATGTTATTGATAAGAAACAATAAAACAATGTAGTTGTTTGAAAAATAAAATTTCGATAAAAAAAATTTCCAACCAGAAATAACTTAAAAGAACATTGACAGAAAAGATGGGGGTCCTGATATGAGTTTGTGAAAATCACAATTAATTGTTTTTGGTAATTAAGCAGTAAACATTTTTAACACTAACAAACTAGAAGTAAATATTGGTAATCAAAAAGTGTCAAAATTGAACTGTAAATGCTTTGAATTAAAATAAAAGTTTAAATATTTTATTTCTCATTATTCAAAATCTAATTCTCTGGTCATTATGTAGTCAAAAACTCTATGCAGAGGTATAAAGATCTTGTAAAAAAAAAAATCTGTAAAAACTTTCATAAACACATAAAGTGCATGCGTTATCTACTGTCTTACTGTAAATCAATAGAATGTGAGTTTCACACTACAGAAATAGCCTTTACAAAACAGGCTTACATTTATGTGTTAAATTTTAATGAGCAAGTGTGTGACCCATTAGCAAAGTTTCAACCCAAGAATTTATCAAGATGCCATCAAATTTACCTGAAAATTTACAAGATTAAAACAATTTTTTAGTACAAATTTGCAGAAAGTACAATTCAAGGTTTAAAATCATTTACATTAATACTGAAACTTAGTACAATTTAACAGAATAAATAAGAACAGAACATCTTTCTAACAGAGGAAAAGAATATATGAGAAAAGAATAACAAATCTAAAAAAAAGAGTAAAATTCACACTAAAATATTTTCCTCAATCTTGCCTTATGTAAAAATTCTGACTTTTTATGTAATTTTTCACAATGAAAATACAAAGAGTAATCTACATATCATAAAAAGTAATCAGAGTAGCGAGTATACTAGAATGATTGTTCATTAAACAACAGAGCAACATTTAGTATCAGCTTTGACTGTTTGAACTTGTTGACTATGGTGTACATGGCAGTAGCCATTACGATTTATATCCACTTTCATGTTGTTCAATTTTCGACTTTTGACCTTTGGGGAACAGACGGAGGATGATATCAGAGTATTAGATTGAGACAAATTCTCTTTATCAGCTAACCTAAAGAAGTCTTTATGAGGAGAGTTGGTTAACGAATGAAAATCACATATTACAGGGTTCTGACTACTCTGCCGTGAGCTTCCAGAATATGAACAACAGTCATTAGAACTACAGTTGTCTTCTATATCACTTTCATTCTTCTCAACAATGTATTTTAAACTATTTTTACTACCTACACTCAAGTTAGATATTGCTGACGATATACTCAATTCACTCGTTCTCCCGTTGACGAATCGTCCATTCAAGTCATTATTGACTAAATGATTCTGCTGGCGAGTTTTTCCACTTTTATTGTCCTTTGACCCGCTTCCTTTTCCACTTCCTCCGCCATCGTCTTTATGATCTCTGTCCTTTCTCTCTTTGGGTGGACGACCATGTCCACCATCAAAACCACTTCCTCCTCCTAGATTACCTCCCCCTGGTCCAGAGGGCCCACCGTCAGTATCACTGGAATGATCACTACTGTCTCTACGACGATGCATGAACTTATGTTTCAATTTGTCCTTTCTTGATCGTCCTTCAGTGTCATCAGTATCACTAGCATCAGAACTACTACAACTATGACCTCTTGACCCTGCACCTTTTCTTCTACGTTGTTCATATTTTCTAATCATTTCCGGAGATGCACATCGAGATCTATTTTTCATTCGTGGCGAATGAATCTTGGATGGAACAAAATCATCTTCTTCATCTGATTCATTTTCTTCACAGATCTGTTTTAATAACTGAGGTGAGCTAGCAACGGAAATCAGTGGTCTCTTTAAGTTCATATTTTCATAAGCAACGGGTGATAATACCTCTGGCCGAAAACTTGATTCATCAAGTAAGTTTTCAGCCGATCTAGCGTGATGTATATCTACTTCTTCAACTTCCATGTCATCATCGTCATAATCTTCTGATTCCTCTTGAATGAGGCTGTATTTCCGTGGTAACAGTCTATCTCTGTCAGGAGTAAATGACATGGACTGTCCAGGTGATGGGTGTGTACCAGGAGGTGACACAAGGGACTGTACTATACTAATCTTTGGCAGTATTTGTTCATCTTTCTGGTCATTGTCTTTTGTCTGTATACTGAAAAGAGACAGACAAAAGTTATTGACTAAAACCCATACAAGATCATGAAAGTATAATTGATCTTAAAGTGATCACATATATCTGTTATAATTCCCTGTCCACATGTTATACATGAAAGCAAATGTCATGGATTACAGGTCTAAACTGAAAACTCTTATGATTAAAACATGAACGATTTCACAAAAACCAATATACATAGTCAATAGCCCTACAATATTGCGCATAATGTTTATTGTTGTATGTTTGCTTGCTTTTAGATTTTTGATTTTGTTTTTACAAAAGAAATTTTAGAGTAATAGGATTAACAACATATCTGCCCATTTGCTACAATAAATAATCAAATCAAATTCAGCATTTTACTAATATCAGTTTTACAGCAACAAATGATTCTGTAATACAAAACATTCATATAAGCCTGAATACCATATACATTTTGTACACTGTTTGATGAAAATTGGTGAAATTTTATCTAGACAATGTCAGACAAGATCTGACATTCTAACAACATATCCATAGAGTAGAGCAAATTTCAAATCGTTATCTGATCCTGCACAGCATATGGTCTGACATCTAATCCAGGAAGTTCAATACAAACCAATAGTAATCCAATAAAACATCCAATAGATGACAAAATGACACAACAAAAAAATAGACTCATAAAAAAAAATCGTTACAAATGCTAATGTGATTTTCTGTTGAAGAAATATCAATTACCTTTCAAAGCTGTAACAAATGACAAAGTCCATGTTTTGGCTTAGGCTAAATAAAAATTAACTTTTGTTTCCTGCCTCCCTACCTACCCTAAATGTTAATGCCTTCCCTAACACATATTATTTACATTTTTGGTTAAGGACTGATCTTTCCTTAAAATAGTCTATGAATAATATTAGAAAAAAAAATAAAATCATTAACCACCTATCTACCCTATTTTTTTCTGCCAGGAGGCAGGAAACAGGTGTATATTTTGTTTGGTTTAAAGATATGCATAAAATTGTGGTGAACTTGAAAATGGATGTGCAAATAACTCTTTTCATTTAATACGAGTTTGTACTAATTTTGGATAAGAGCTGAGGATAAAAACTGTAAAAGGCTTGCATTAAACCATACGTAATCACTGTTTGGATATGAAAACCACTCAAAACTTAAGTGATTTATAAATGAAATAGGAAGTTGAACTCTATACTACCATACACAATTGGTTTTAAAAAGTTGTTTCAAGAGGAGATGAATATCTCTAAAAAAAAAAGTCTACATCCTCAATGTACTCTTTCCTTGTTTCATGTGACAAAATATAATTGTGTTAAGTTTCGAGAGAGTTTTGGACAACGTTGCTCTTAGGAAATTTCTGTACATACATGGTGCATCCCATATATGCTTCCCCTCCCACAAGAAAAAAAAATTAATTAGTGAGTCAATCATAATGTTCAAACTTGATTACATCAACTTTGAGACATCTCATCTAAAGTGGCCGAAACTGTACAATATTTAATTATTTTTCATATAGTTAACCTTTATCAAATCTCATTATCTGTCATCTAATAAACCGAAGCATACAAAGTTTTCCCCATTAAACATCAATCTCTGGAACTAATATCCCTTTCCATACTACAAACTTCACACATAATTGATTTAGTTTACTGATTAACACAATCAAGTAGGCCTTAATTTGGAAGTATACATATTTTATATCAGACAGCCTGAAAATAGTTGATACTCCCACCCTAGAATCCATATATTTTTATTACTTTTGACTGGAACATGAAAGAACATTTTTTTTGTGGGCGAAAAGTTAGTTCTAGGAGAAATTCTAATGGTCAATAGGGGATTAAATTCATTTTCACTGGTCATTCCTTAAACAGTCAAAGTTACCCCCTCCACTCATCTCTTTTGCCATTCATCGACTAAAAATATTATTTACTATATATACATAACCATAACCATCCATTAACAGCCATGGGATTTTTTTTGGGGGGAGGGTGGTGGGGGGCAGGGAAAACAGCCCCCTCCCCCTTATGAATTAAGCTTTACTTGTTCTACTCCTTAGTTTGTCTAGTTTGTTGCTCCCTCTTTATCAAAATCCTGGATCTGTATCTGACAGCCATGACAGCTGTGATGACAGAATTAGTTTAGTTACATGTACGTAGTTGCATCATGGTAGTAATGCTTGCTGTGACCATTGGTATACCAGCACATTGATGAATTTTGGAAGAAAATTTATTCCACTATGACCTGAGTTAGCAAAAGTGCTTGATTGTTCATGGAACATTATTTTCATTTACTAGTCCAAACAAAATTTGAATGGACAATCAATAATTATACAACCAAAAATTTTAAATATTTATCAGATATTGAGATTTATTTTCTTAGGTGAACAACTTTAGTGACATTTATATTGATTTTGACAGTAGGACAATTGTTTTTCACAAACTCTGTTACATACTGAGATCGATTGATGCTTGCTTAAAGTCCAGTGGCAATTATTTCATTCATATTTAGGACAAGTTACATAGTTACAGTTGCCCAATTACTATGATGCTTATGTCCGAGACTGTCTCTGTATTTAAATAGTTGTAGTGCTCTTGCTTAACAGACATCTATACCTCTTAACAGTTCTGCTGGTATCAAATAATTTTCAAAATAAACTATTCATCTAAACATATCAATCAAAGTTTATGGTATTTTCTGAGAAATTAATTGAAAAACACAATAATGCAATGCCGTCTGCATAATAAACATGGAGTCTAACAGTCAACAGTAACCAACTTTTATACTTGATTATCTAAATGTAAATAAGTTGTCTGAATCAATACTCTATTCAAGGTCTCAAGATTTTAAGGGCTATTCCATTAAAACGGTTAAAGGAAGATTGGAAGAGACTTCTTACATCACATGAAAAGCAACTTTCTTTCTTTGAGCAATTAAGCACACATGAAATGTACAAATAACTATATATAACCTATGACCTATGTATGAAAAATAAAATTTCCCCAATTCTGACCCTCCAACAATAGCCCTTATCTGAACTGATTCTGACCTCCCCATATAGAATAAGAAATCTGATTATATATTCCACTTATAAACTTGCAATGACAAAAATTAGAATTACTTCATTTAATAATGAGTGATTGATAGCAGTCTTGATCAGATATATTGTAGAGTTATATGGGCAACATATAGAACCAACAGACTATCATAACCTTATCTTATCAGATGGTCACATATAATAATTGCTTGCAGATCATAAATGGCTAATTAAATATTTTATATATATATCTCAATTTGATTTCAATATTGTTTTCATACCACACCCTAAGGATAGACTGGGGTATAGAAATACATGTAACATGTTTAGTCATCCCACAGGATTTCTTTCATCCAGCAGTAAAGCACATGACAAAGAGGGGGATCAATTTGGCTGTGTGAAATGTATAAATGAGCAGTCCCATCAGAATAGTAGGGGCCTTTAATCTGATGCCTTAATGTGTAGGAAAGTGCCAAGCTCTTAAAATCTCTTGCTACAACTCCTTGAGGGGTCTGTGGGTGGCCTCTTACAAAGTAAAATGTCTGCCCCTATCCAAAATACCATCAGTTTCAAGAGGAAGTCAAAATAAATCACTCAATTTGTAGAACCCATCTTTACCATTAACTGTTAATTTGTTCTCATCATAGATTTCCATGCAATATTTGCCACTGGAGGTAAGGCAAAAAGACCCTTTAATGGGGCAAATTTTCAAAATTTTGAAAGTTTACATGGATTTTTTCCTTTTTTTTTCTGTGAAAAGCCTGAATGCATGTTTTAAAATGGTTTCAAACCTTATAATAGCCTTTTCTTAAAAGTTCAGTACTTCCTGAAGCATTTTAAACATTTCCAACAGGTTACAAATTACTTTCAGTTTTAAAACGTTAACAAAACAGCTGGTAGTAATAATGACTAACCCTATTCATTAGACTGCACAGTAGCAAATTTCAGACTTATTGCAAAGGACAGGAAGAAACATTATTATTTTTCAATAAAAGTTAGTTTCAATAGTTATCTTTCAGTCAGCCTTTCTCTTAATAAAATATCTCAATAAAGCTACTTAGGAACACACTGAATGTCATAAATTATTGTTTTTATGATCTTACATTAAATTGCAATCAGGAACATAATCAAACATTCTCATTGAATTATTGACATTCTTCAATACACAATTATCAGGCAATTAATTGAATATCACAGAGGGCATAAAAGGTATTAAACGTGACGTAACCTCATTTTAAAAATAGTTACTTTAATCAATTTATAATTCAAACTGATTATATCATGGTGTGTTAATGTGAGCAAGGTTCAGTTACATAGAAAAATCTGTTAATCGAATCTTAAGCTAATTGGTGAAGGAAATGTTTGGCAGAATATCGTTTTGATATATTAATGCATATTTTCACTATATGTTAAAAGTGATGATTACTGTTTCTTAACCTTTATTTTTTTATTCAAAAACTATAACAATTCTATTACCTACCTGGATATCTTTTCAACATAAAATGGAAGTCCTTTCCCACCCCCCTCTTATTTAAGGAATAGGCAAAGATATACATAAAGGGGTTCAAAAAGAAGTCTTGCCATTTTGGAAATTCATTCATCTAAAACTGCTAGATTAAAAGTTTGAAACCCTTAAATCTATGATTTTCACCTTTTTCAAGGTCCACAGTCAAAGAGTAATAAAACTAAACAAAAAGTCACTACCTATATAACTTTCAAGGATACATACTTCAATATTGAGTGGGAAATCCTACTAATAAAAAGAATGTGTTGGAATTAAAAAGCTCAACTTTTTATTATTTCACTTGCTGCACATAATGAATCATCATTTCCTAAACATTACAATGCTAAATCACTAAATGTAATTCTCTTTGAACTATATACATCTCTTATCTTATACCTATCAGAAATCTATTATATGATAACAGAATTTTATTTTTAGTCAAGGTTAATGCTGTTTTAAACCAATGTTATATTGTTTTGATTTGTTTTACAAGCCAATAATTATTCTATTAAATCCTCAACACAGCAAGGCATGGGAAAGAGGCTTTATCTCATTATTTAGTGATATAATAAACATGAAAACATATCAGAACTTTGCAATTTTGAATCAAAACTATCTGCATTTTTTTCCTCACTAAATATATTCAGCTGCAGTTTTTCCTCAAGTTAATGTCTAGATTTAGCACTGACCAAATGAGAGCCTCTCTATATTTTATCTCTTATCAAAGGGAATCAAGTGGGTGTAATTATAAAAACACACTTTTCTCATCAAATGTATGTACTTAACAGCAATGTTAGTGACCCACAGCTTGTACAAAATCTTTGATAATTTCCAACACTTTTGAGGAGTAAAAATTCATGGTTAAAATAGTGATATCTCACTCAGTGTTCTTTCTTTTTATTCTTACACAGATGTTACTGTGATTTTTCATTTTATCTTTAAATATGTAACTGCTATCTTTCAGTTTGTTCTTACTCATGTAACTGCTATCTTTCAGTTTAATCTTACACATATAACTGCTATCTTTCAGTTTAATCTTACACATGTAACTGCTATCTTTCAGTTTAATCTTACACATGTAACTGCTATCTTTCAGTTTAATCTTACACATGTAACTGCTATCTTTCAGTTTAATCTTACACATGTAACTTCAATCTTTCAGTTTGTTCTTACACATATAACTGCTATATTTCAGTTTAATCTTACACATATAACTGCTATCTTTCAGTTTATTTTTACACATATAACTGCTATCTTTCAGTTTAATCTTACACATTTAACTTCAATCTTTCAGTTTATTCTTACACAAGTAACTCTATCTTCAGTTTAATCTTACACATGAAACTGCTATCTTTCAGTTTAATCTTACACATGTAACTGCTATCTTTCAGTTTAATTTTACACATGTAACTGCTATCTTTCAGTTTAATCTTACACATGTAACTGCTATCTTTCAGTTTAATCTTACACATCTAACTGCTATCTTTCAGTTTAATTTTACACATGTAACTGCTATCTTTCAGTTTAATTTTACACATGTAGCTGCAATCTTTCAGTTTATTCTTACACATGTAACTCTATCTTCAGTTTAATCTTACACATGAAACTGCTATCTTTCAGTTTAATTTTACACATGTAACTGCTATCTTTCAGTTTAATCTTACACATGTAACTGCATTCTTTCAGTTTAATCTTACACATGTAGCTGCAATCTTTCAGTTTATTCTTACACATGTAACTCTATCTTCAGTTTAATCTTACACATGAAACTGCTATCTTTCAGTTTAATCTTACACATCTAACTGCTATCTTTCAGTTTAATTTTACACATGTAACTGCTATCTTTCAGTTTAATCTTACACATGTAGCTGCATTCTTTCAGTTTATTCTTACACATGTAACTCTATCTTCAGTTTAATCTTACACATGAATCTGCTATCTTTCTGTTTAATCTTACACATGTAGCTGCAATCTTTCAGTTTAATCTTACACATGTAGCTGCAATCTTTCAGTTTAATCTTACACATGTAACTGTGATCTTTCAGTTTAATCTTACACATGTAGCTGCAATCTTTCAGTTTATTCTTACACATGAAACTGCTATCTTTCTGTTTAATCTTACACATGAAACTGCTATCTTTCTGTTTAATCTTACACATGTAGCTGCAATCTTTCAGTTTTATCTTACACAAGTAACTGTGATCTCTCAGATTATTCTTGGGACATTTAACGGTTATATTTTAGTTTTTTGTTGCACATGTACGGTAACTAAAGTTTATTTAAACACATGTACCGTAACTTATTAAAGTGATCTCTCAGGTCATTGAGTCTTTTTCACTTTACAAATACACTTCAATGAGGAAACATTTCTTAACCCAAATTAAAATATTGACAGGTATCGTAATTGATTTTATTTCTAGGTCAACAACTGATAATTTGTTATTTTTGTGATTGTTACATCATTTTTTTCAAAAGTCCATATGGAAAAGAAGGGATATGGTGACCGTATATTACTTCATGACACAAAATTTGTGCAAGATTTCAACAAAACCTTGGGCAAAAGAACACTGCTTTCAACGGATGGTGCAAAAGCTTACACCTCATTGCCAGACCAACACTGCCACTAGCACCAGTTTGAGAGAAATTTTTAGCTAAATGTCAGTAACACTACATCTGTGCACTATAGAACACAAAATTAAGAACTACAATGTATAAAGCTAGGGAAAGAAACCTACAAAGTACTGTCATAATTATGTCAAATGTATGCCATAGTTATAATTACCTATGCATTCTGAATATGTCGTTCATACAATAAGACTTTGCTGTATACAGATATGGGTTGGATTCAATTAAAATACCAGGAGATAACCAGTATGTCAAAGGAACAGCCAATAAACCGGTTATTCATCTTGACCAATTGCTGGGATGGCTTCAACCCTGAACTACAGAGCTAACTCCTTACATCAACTACCCACAGCCCTTAGTTTTACAAAGTGATAGCAAAAATCAAGCTGCCAACCCACATAAATTTATCATCCATTCCCCATAAAAGTTCCATATCAATATCTTCAAAGAACAACTTTTATTTATTTTACATTTAACCACTGACTCGTATGATTTCAGTTAATACTGGACAGACATGCCATGATGGTTAAGGGTCATGAATTGCAGGGTTTTTTTCGTCTAAAGTTTTAGTCTTCAAAAATGTTTATTGTATAAAACTGGGCTATTGTTTTGTTATAAAATTTCGCCATTAGTTTTCTCAATTGAATTGTTTCATATTTTTCATTTTGGGGCCTTTTATAGCTGACTATACGGTATGGGTTTTTCTCATTGTTGAAGGCTGTACTGTTGCCTATAATTGCTTACATCCACTTTATTTGTCTAATTTGAACTTTGGTGGATAGTTGTCTAATTGGTAATCATACCTCATTTCCTTATTTTAATATATGTGACATTTTGAAAGTAAAAGTAAAGTAAATAAGTTTGTTTACATCTTGGTTGATAATTGCCTCAGTTGCAATCATACCACATCTCATCTCTTTATTTTTATAAGTTATGCAAGCATTTTAAATTTGTTGTTTTTGGTAAACAACTAGGTATGGCATATAGTGTTGAATTCAATGATACAGATGGTTAACATGGTGTGATAAATTGTTCTTTACGTAAAATATCATATTTAATATAATATCTTCTGGTGTTATTATTTCACTTCCAATCATTACTTTATCAGTTGCACAGACGGCATAATAAGCAAAACAAATCCATTATAATTTCCTCGACAACAAATATAGAATACCTTGGAGACAATACTAATGACACAGTATTAGTGTTATCATGGCTAAAGCTAGTTCATCAAGTTAGCAACCACAAGACAATGCCTGAATTTTCAAATTGGAAATGTATTAACAACTAGACAAGCAATACAATAGGACTTCTAGTCTTCCATTTTAGGGTTTTTTTTAATGTGGGGAGAGCAATATAATGCAAATCATGAACAACAGAAGAATTGCGATTTTTTTTCATAACACATCACCTTATTTTCAGGAAAACAGATATCACTCTAGCTTTAAAAAAATCCCAACACTTAATCAAATCTTTTCTCTGTCTTTTTGGTCTTACTAACCAGAAGAAATCATCAATAAACAAAACATTTGGCTTTCTCAGTAAATATTTCATTTTATAATAACCGGTACATCTACCTGTATTGACATTATCAAATCTTCAATAAAATGCTAATTCAAAAGATAATATTTCCCCTGTTGACAAATCAAATATTTTACAAAAGTTAAGGTCTTTTTTACAAAAGGGGATTGAAAATACCCCCCCCCCCCCCCTAAAAAAAAGAAGACTAAAAGCAGAGCCAGAAAAACAGAAAGCCAACAGAACTATTGAACTGAAAAGAATTCTCAATGTTGTCATTTTTGTGTTGTTGAAATCCAAATCATCTTTAACAGAATATGGGTATAACAGTTGATTGAGATCATTTCCACTTCAAAAATTTGCAAAATTTGTGTCCATCATCTAGTGTTGTGGGTGCATTGATATACACTTCTACAATACCATACAGTGAAAACAAAAACAAAGTAATCACATGTACATGTGAATATGCATTCCTGAGATCTTTGTTGTCACATTACATTATCTTCCCTTCCTGACAGGTCTTTCTATAGCATTGATTTATCAATATCTGACAAACTACTGGCTTGTAACAGGTTTCTGTATTGTACACACATTTCCACCAATATATAAGGAATACAAATGACTTGTTGAATTTAGCCTTTAAAAGAAACCAATCTTATATACTTATGTCCATTGTATAAAAAAAAAAATGTTGTTAGACATTGGCCTTTTTTCCTTCAACTTTCTCGCCCCTAAGGAACCCATCTTTTATCAATTGTCTTCTGTGACAGTAATGGTAGCTTCCTAAGGTAACATTTAGGGGCATGCCTAATTCTTTTTTTTTTCTCCCTTACCTTTCTCATTTCATTATCATTAAAAAACCCACCCCCATTTTTCCATTTCCTTTCAGAAAGGCTTTCACAACCCAATCTTAACCATTAATCAGCTTTAAAGTTCTTTTTCTATGATTTCACAAATACCACAATTGATGACATTGAGAATGTCAGACTTACAGAAATAAGAAATTATCTATGTTTAACTTTCCCTCCTTTTATTTTCAGTAAGCAATAATAAAGAAAACTACTTTCTACTCCTTCATTTCTACATAACAATGTTATTGCAACTTCCTTTTTTTTTTCAAATTTCACTCTCATTCTTATCTTAAGTTGCTATTTTTCCTCCAGCATTATTTCAACTCCCCCTTTTGCCTGTGGCAAACTAAATTTAGCAGGGGCTACTCCTATGACATTTATTTCAATTGACATATGAAGGTATATACACCAATCCTTTCTCTTACAAGTTAATTCGATACATAGTCCTCTTATTATTAGAGTACACCCTATCATTATAGTTGAATCATTTTCCATAAAGAAGAAATCGTGACAGGAGAAATAAGCAAATTCTTTTAACATGAATCAAAGATCAATATAATGGCCAAATATAGCTTCACAGTTCCATAACAATTTGATGCTATAATGACATGCAGCTTACAGACAGAAATTTTATCTAACTACTGACAAATATGACACATGTAAAAAATCTTGATTATTACTGTATCAAGTTGTTTTCATTTTCTGCAAAGATTAATATAATTTCATTTTATTGGGAAAAGGGGATGGGTATTTCCAAGAAATAACCTTTGTGTTCTTGAGAGAGAACAATGCATCTTTCTTTTTGTTACAAGTTTACAATACAAACAAGAAAATTTTGTCTCTACAAATTTTTCCACTCAATCCTTATTCTATTGCCTTATTAAAACCACAATTTTTCATTGAATGTTCTTGGTCATGTGGTAGAAAGAGCAACGTGTTCAACAGATCAAAAGCTTGTTACAGCTCCTTCACTCTTAGAAAATGTAACTTCTAAGTGCCAAAAATCTGACAAAATTTTTCAAATGTATAGTCAATCTTTTCTGCTCATGACATCAAATTAAAGATACAACAAAATAAGTGACTTTCTATAATGGCGCACATAAAACTCAGATTAAGTAAAGGACAATAACACGATAAGAAACAGATTTTTCTATCTAACAACCTTTTAAGGAACAATTTGCTACACATTTAATAAAAGAAACCCTGTCTGATGATTTGATTAGTTGTTAGATTCTGTTACTTCCAGGTGTCAAGAAACTAACGGCTCCTACTACATGATCCTGAACTTTTCACATGAATAAAATAATTTTATTTGTGCAACAATTCCTACTTAATATTTATTATTATCAATAATTATGTCAATATAAATGGATGCTACTGATGTAGTTTTCACTCAATTAATCACCATTACTCAGTTATTATCAGACGACAAATCGTTACGGAAAGAGGTCGATCATTGGAGGTCGTCTGATCAATATCATCTAAAGTCACATTATCAAATAGCAACGTGTGCCTTGTGAACATTTATACCAATAATTCCCTTAGTAACAACCTGATAAATAATAGAAATTATGGTTCCAGGTTCTGGATATTTTTAGTTTTTAACAAGCAAAGGGTTTCTTTCAGCCATATGTTTTACGAATGATTTCAGTTTTGTGAAAATGAACAAAGACAAACTGAACCTTCAACAAAATGTTTCTTCAGTGCTGGCATCAGTATACTGATGAGTACTTTTGCCAATCTTTACATTCTTCCCAAAATAAAGAACATTTATATATCACGAAAACACTTTTAAATACCAGTACATGTAGTACGTCGATTCTTTTCTTTAAATTAAAATTCATTTGTAGTTTAAATGATAAGGGATGCATTTTATTTGCTTTATTGGATCAAAGACATTTAAAGTTTAAATCAAATAACTTTTACCCTTTTGGTTAGAGACTGATAATGTAGGCCAAACAAGAAGGTTTTTGCAAAATTACCAAATGCCCCAATATTCCTAAACAAGGAGGGACATGAACTATATTCCTAGCAATTAAGATTTCCAAGTGTCATAAGAAAATTTTACAGTTGAACTCATTTTGTTAACCAAGAATAATAAGTGGCACTACTTTGCCGTCCCGTCTCGTTGGAATACTGGTAAGATATATCTCTCTTGTAGACAAAGATCATATCTCTGAAATCCTGACATAAGCATGTAAGCATGAATGAGCTCATGATATCATATGAACACCCAGCATTTTCATAACCTCAGTTTATCATTTGCAGTGGGGAATAATTAATTGGCATTTCATATTTAACAAAAGTTATAAATAGAACAAACATTTCGAATAAACGTTATATATCTTAAATACATGTAGTAAGTATTAGTATATTCTATCTATAGCACTGCACAAAATACAATTACAAGGTAGAGCTTAAGTGAGGACGTTAATAGGTATAAGATTACTTTTCAAAGGGAGACAACTAAGCTATTGGACAGTGTGCTGAAAGCAAATATTTGATTTTTTCCATAGCCCTACATCTATTTTTTTTCTTATTGCATAATGTCAAAAAATGAAGCAACATTAGGGGTTAGACATGAAAACCCATCTCCCAATTCTACTTTCTTTTTAAGCAACATTAGGGGTGAGACATGAAAACCATCTCCCAATTCTACTTTCTTTTTAAGCAACATGACAAGGAAAGCTACATGAAGTTGTCATTACCAATCGCATTTCATTTTTCCACAAGCTGAACAATTTTCTTGGCAACTAACACTACGTGCTTTGGCCCTTTAAGAATAATGGAAGAAAATGAAAAAAAAAGCCATTATATCGAAAGTATAACAATTTTGAAGAAATAAAATACTGAAAGAGAAATAGAATGCTGAAAATATTAAGTGTTTAAATCTCTTTTAGTATGATTTAATTTTTCTTCTGAGGAAAATCATACAGAAAACTGAAATAAAAGACCAGAGTTTCTCACAGCTTCTTCTTGTCCATTTTATACAAAAATACTGAAATATTAAAATCTATAGTAAGGTTTTTTCATGTCTTTCTAGAAATTAGGTTTCCAGGTTCTCAAAAACATTCACTGCTGAAAGATAAAATTCTATGTCATTCTGTTTTTGCCTAAAAAATTAATGAATAATATTAATCAGTACCCATATCAAAATCCTACAGCTACATGTAAACATGAGAAAAATTCTTTCCCTGTTCTTCAAAACCAGGTTTGTTTTTGTCAGAAAAAAAGACTGAATAACATGAATAACGTTGATCAGTACTCCTATATAAATGTTCAAATCTTACGGAAATGCAAGTAACAAGTAAAAGCTTGTCTACAAACCAAGTTAAACATTTATAGCTTAGCAAATTGTTATTTGTATAAATATGCATTAAAAAATGCATAAAAACTGTTAATTTTTACATCATTAATTTGCAATTTTGCCAACTGATCTTATATTTTTACTTCTTCATTCATTTCCACTGCTTATCTGACACGGTAACATGTTATTTATATACTTCTGTAGATGTAATTGCAAAACGCTTTGACAAATAAGCCATACCCTATTAGCAAGAACATAGTAATTTTAGTAAAAACACTTGATTACCAATGATGAAGTCAACTGTGATCAACTGATCCATGCAAACGAAGCAGGCAGGTTGAGGAAGAAATAAAGCCATTCCTTGTTATCTAGAGCCATAACAAGATTGATATCCGAATCAATAGGAAGTAAACAAAGCTATTAAATCATGCTTTTATCATTCACCTAAACAAGATGGAGAGGCATAAAAAATATCCAAAATAATAATCTTCCGTCCAAAAATAAACCAAATACATTGAACCATGACATGCAGGTTATTGTGAAAAGCCTTAAAATAAAACCCAAAATGAATCGTAATCAATTTCGACACTAAAAAACATAGCATGCCAAAAATATTTACTCAGAACTTGGTTTCTTTGAAGAGGTGACCTTTTTAAACAGGTTAGTCCTTTTTTCAGCAGTGGACGTTTTTCCAACAAGTTCGGCCACCTTTCTCTCAAAGAATTGCTTAAGAATCTGAATTTTCGTCAATGGTAGCTGACCCCTTTTTCCAACTCCTTTAGTGACAAGGGATTCCTCAGACTGAGAAAGTCCTGCATCATGAATAGTTCCCAAGGTTGGCTGGAAGTTGCGAAAAATACTCCTGGGACTTGGGCTCCTTTGTGATCGATTAGATCCTGGAGGTTTAATTTTATTCTTTCTTTTAGAGGACTTTCTATCAAGAGTCATAGTTCCTGACAAACTTTTGACGAAAGAATTTTGATTTGAATCTGATTGGGGTGAACTAACTGGCTCTTCAAAGGTTGGACTTAAAAGACAGTTCAACAGTCTATTCCCTGGTACATGTATCTCTGGTCTTTGAAAAAGTGGAAAAAGTAAAAAAAAATATAAAGCAAGTATGAAATGAGATACAATATGTATGAGTGTGAAAATCTGAATGAAATAAAAATATGTCAAAATCACTTTATTAATAGAGGCCATTAAAGGCCACTTAAGCGTTTGTGTTTTATTTCGTTTTTTTTTTTATATTTAACTTCGTCATTAGCAAAACATTCATTATTAACAGGTCGTTTCCCAAAAAGTAATTAATTGAAACCAAACATAGAAAACTAGTTCTCTTTGTAATAGTTTTGATCAACTTTGACATAATTCAATAACCAAGAGAATATATAAATTTTGTTTGATTGAAGTAATTTGATTTATTATGTATTAGGGTTTATGAGTCAAGTCTCAACAAGATTATGTGATTTGCATATATCTATTTCATTGAATTGTGATAAACAAACAGAATTCCTAGCACCAAGTCATACCAAAGCTAGAAGAAAACTGAAATAATTAATAGCACTGCTAAATGGCTCAAAAATGATAATAAAATATGTAAATAGTTTATACTTTATGCAATCGTGACTATTTGTGCAAAATTAGAAAATCTTACGAAATAATATGCCTAAGTCATCTATTAAAAGTCAGGAAAATTATTTCATAAGATGCATATATCCACTGAAAATATAACTTAATTATCTGGTTATTCATAGTCTTAACTTGTTTTAATGTACATTCAGCCAGTTTTAAAAGAAACATATATTTATTAATACTTGTAATAATGTCTGGAATAATAATTGTCAGACTAAGCGGGGTTTCATAAAAACATACATAAGACCCAGGTAAGACAACTTGAATTTTCCAATCAATACATGTGTATAGGTGTGTTTGAAATATTATGCTCTATAAGCTTAAAATGTATGCAGGACTCAATATTGGGTGTGACCCTATTTTTACAATGTCTTCCTGGGTAACATGTATGCTTCAATTAAAAACAACCCTTAAGAACAATATATATGCGTGTATATACTAATATGGTTGGCTATAAGGGTATTCCATCAAGCAGAAACCTTAAGAAAGAAATGAACAATATCGTCTGCTGTCCAACAAACACAAAATGCACAGAAAGAAGGACAGTGGTCCTAACTATTTTGGTTTATTATCGGCTTTATTGATAACTTAGGCTATTGGCATGGTCAAACTCCTATTCAAATATCATCATCATGTATTGACTTGTCAGCATCATTAATGGATATTGCTTAGAAGTGAATGTCTGAACATATTTTCCAATTACTTTCTTTCCTACTATATGAATTACTATGTGATGTAAAATGTCTGTGTCAGCAATAAAGATGAAACAGTCTTAATAATATTCTAGCCACATTTTCAATCAAATTTTCTTCAGGCCAAGGACACTAATTATTGAATTCTCATTTCCTTTTATGATACAAGAGTACTGGAATTGCACCAAAATTGAATATCAATATTTCTCAATAATGAGCATTTACATCATTTTAAGGACTAATTCTCTTATTCCAGCTGTATTCATTACTGAAATCTTATATGCAGAAAGATTATTTCAAATGAAAAATCAGTTCTAAGTTATCAAAACAGAAAACAGCAGATGTATTATATTTCCAAACAGTGTTATAATACACATTCATATTAAATTGAAACAATCGCATATACTTTGATCTTACATGTTATTTAAGCATCTTCTAATACTTTGCTGATTTGACGTGGCAAAAATTTTGATTTACCTCTGAAATTCAACAAAATTTCCCAATTAAAAACGTCTGGTTTGAAAAATTCTTTTGGATAAAATAATAAAATGCTCCGCAGGGCGCAGCTTGATACGACCGCAGAGGTCGAACCCTGAACAGTTGGGGCAAGTATGGACACAACATTCAAGCTTGATACAGCTTTGCATTTGGATTGTGATTAAATATTTGACACAGCATAGGTTTCTGACACAGAATGAATGTGGTCTAAGAACTTAAAAATTTTAAATTGGACATTCACCTATTATGGTCCAATATCCAAAATCTAAATACATGGTTAGATTCAGCATATCAAAGAACCCCAAGAATTCAATTTTTGATGAAATCAAACAAAGTTTAATTTTGGACCCTTTTGACCTCAATGGGGACAAAGTTGATAACGGGGCCCAAAAATCAAAAATCTAAATACATGATTAGATTCAGCATATCAAAGAACCCTAAGAATTCAATTTCTGTTAAAATCAAACTAAGTTTAATTTGGACCCTTTGGACCTTAATGTAGCCCAATTTGAAAACGGAACCAAAAATTAAGAATCTAAATACACGGTTAGATTCGGCATATCAAAGAACCCCAATAATTCAATTTTTGATGAAATCAAACAAAGTTTAATTTTGGACCCTTTGGACCTCAATGTGGACCAATTTAAAAACGGGGCCCAAAATCCAAAAACTAAATACACGGTTAGATTCAGCATATTAAAGAACTCCAAGAATTCAAGAATAAAACCCCATTGAAATTGGTCAAGAAATAAGCAATTTATACGAAGTATCTTCTTTTGCACAATACTGTGCAATTAAATATTTCTTGCTATTGCGCAATACTGTACAATTGACAATTTCTTGCTATTGCGCAATATTGTGCTATTGGATATTTCTTGCTATTGCGCAATACTGTGCAATTGAAGATTTCTTGCTATTGCGCAATACTGTGCAATTGAAGATTTCTTGCTATTGTGCAATACTGTGCAATTGAAAATTTCTTGCTATTGCACAATACTTATTATATAATAATAATTTACACATCCTGTTTGGTGTGTATCTCCTACCATATCATTATTATTTGCTTTTAAATATAAATCAAAAATAACCAACTTAAAATGGAAAATTTTAAAAGAAAAAAAAAGGAAAAAAAGAAAAAAAAGGAAAACCCCCCCCTTAAAAAATTTTTGAACCCCATTATGATTCATCACCCCCAAACTCAATCCCAGCCTTCCCTTTGTGGTATGGTACCTTGCAGTACAATTTCAGAGAGATCCATACACTTGAACACAAGTTATTGTCTGGAAACTAGAAAAATGTGTTTTTTGGCCCCTTTTTGACCCCAAATTCCTAAACAATTAGGACAATTACCCCCAAACTCAAACCCAGCTTTCCCTTTGTGATATGGAACCTTGTAGTACAATATCAGAAAGATCCATACACTTACACACAAGTTATTGTCCTGAAACTAGAAAAATGCTTGTTTTTTGCCCCTTTTTGGCCCCTAATTCCTAAAATATTGAGGCAATTACCCCAATCATCAATCCCAGCCTTCCCTTTGTGGTATGGTACCTTGCAGTACAATTTCAGAGAGATCCATACACTTGAACACAAGTTATTGTCTGGAAACTAGAAAAATGTGTTTTTTGGCCCCTTTTTGGCCCCCAATTCCTAAACGTTTCAGCAATTACCCCCAAACTCAATTCCAGCTTTTCCATTGTGATATGGAACCTTGTAGTACAATTTCAGAAAGATCCATGCACTTACACACAAGTTATTGTCATGAAACTAGAAAAATGCTTGGTTTTTTGCCCCTTTTTTGGCCCCTAATTCCTAATATTTTGAGGCAATTACCCCCAAAATCAATCCCAGCATTCCTTTTGTGATATGGAACCTTGTGGAACAATGTCAGAGAGATCCATACACTAACACACAAGTTATGTCTGGAAGTTATAAAAATGCTTATTTTTGGCCCTTTTTTGGCCCCTAATTCCTTTACTGTTGGTACCATAACCCCCAAAATCAATCCCAACCTTCCTTTTGTGGTATTGAACCTTGTGGTAAAATTTCATAGAGATCCATTCACTTAAACTAAAGTTAGAGTGCGACAACCAATGTGTCTTCGGACGACGACGACGACAACGACGACGACGCCAACGTCATACCAATATACGACCACAAAAATTTTTTTGCGGTCGTATAAAAAAAGGGACCAACAATCTCACTGTGGAAAAAGTTCAAAGTTCAGACAGATAAATCTTTGGTTATACAATGTGGCAAACATTTTTCATTCAAAGCATATTTTTTAAACAAGACAACCATGATTACAAGACATTGATCTTTGTTCCATGACATTTTGTGTTTGCAGACTGATTTCTTTTTAATCTACTACAGACACAAAAATTCATACTACTATTTATCTTTCATGATATAAAAAATAAATTTACAAGTGCCTTCTGTTTTCATCACTGAGAAAGAGCTAAAAACTACTTTAAAACTATTTTTCCACAGAATACAAAAGATAGCAAGGATGAAACAACATTTCACAATATATAAATAAAACCATAGATGAAGCACTTTACACTAGAACACATACCGAGGTGAAAGAGCAAGGGGTTCCAAATGTGGTTTACCACTAGATGGAGCTGAGAGTTTCCTAATTTGTGACAGTGAGTTCTGTAATTCTTGCCGATGTTGCTTTAACTTTCTCTCTGCCAACAGGTAGTATGTTGCTGTTATATGACTATACTCATCTTTTTCTATAGACCTACAAACAGAAAGCCAATTTCACTAAAAAAAATCATTTCCTCATCACAAGTGAGGCTGCACCAACATTAGCTTAACCTGCTTTTTACTGCCTGTTAACTCATTACAAATGTTAGTTTCATAACTATACATTAGGCACAAATTTTGATTGGTATATAATTATCTAGGTAAACAAAGTGTTTAAGAGTTTAAAAATACAAATTTCCTATGGGAGTTGTATGCAGAAATTGTTGAAAACCGAAAGAAATAAATTATAAAATATATCCATAAATTCCTGCGTACTAATATTTTCAGAAGATAAGAAACCAGTTTTCCCCTGGACAGTCATACAATGTCTATATGTTTTCTAGATTATCCAATGTTAAGACATTAAAAGGACAGTTTACAATACACAATATTTTCTGCTCAGTCTGAACCAAAGAGCATTTGGAAAGCAATTTACAGAATCAATTCTCATTTGCTGAAATACATGTTATGATGTATTAAACAATTGCAAATCTATTATACATGTAACTGTTTAATTAGCATGATTAACAATCTGAAGCAATGAATAAGATTTATGACAATCATTTATGCATTATTTTTAATATACCATAGATAGAAGCATACTTTAATATTTCATCTTTTGTTCCGATTTCTCCCTCCACCATTTTTTCCACCAAGTAATTATGATCTTCTTCAGACAGATGTTCGCGTGATATCAGTGGCAATGCGGCTGGTGGCATATCTTCCATTTGCATATGTAACCAATCATGACATAAAATCTCCTCTAAACTCGCTCTTTCTGATGGCTCTCTTTTTAACATAATACTAACCAAACTGAAAAAGAATTTTTTAAAAACCGTCACTTTGTAGTCAATTGAAAAATGGCAGTAGTCTCCTTAATAAAATTTTGACCTCTAAATCTAAAATTTAAATTCTGTAAGGTTGATTGATGGCTGCTGAATGTCCAGTGGCAAATATTAGTATCACAGCAATATCGGAAAATATTACATGCATAATTAGGGCAATAACATTTTAACATTTTTACCAAAAGACCATATTTACCCATTATAAGAATATGGACGATGAATATGGACGATATTCAAATAAAGAAATAAAACTCCTGCAAATGCATATACATAAACTAAATACCTTGAAACACAATTTAATTTCTAAAGTACTGATGAAGACGATTGAAAATAATTGTAAAATTTTTATATTCCATCTTTCAAGTGTAACCTAGAAAAACGTAACTTTAACTTAACAAAGATTGATTTCTGTTTGCTTAAGTCCAGTGGTCTGCAAGAAAGAAGTTACTTATTTAGCTTTTATGTCAACTGATCATTACTCCCCCTATAAACCGCTAACAAAAAACATTTGTTTTGGGTATCATGTACAGCAGATTTTTGTCTGCTTTTCCATACCAATTGCCATTGCATAACAATGGATTTGGCAATCGTGTGCAGAAGATTTTGATCTGTGTAATCTATTGCATCTAAGGTACAGATAATGTAATAGAATGTGGATTAGAAGGTACACATTTCAGTATAGTAAAATGGCTTGAGCAGCTAAGCTAAATTGAACAGTGAGTATAGATGGCTGGATTCTAATTAAGTACTGTAAATTCAGAAATTATTGCATGCATTTATTATTGCGATTTTTGAAGAAAAGGACAAAAATGTGAGGTTTAATATTGCGATTTCAGGACAATCTGCATACAGATATATGTATCAGATATCAGAATGCGAGTTCTCATTATTGTGATTATCACTCAGTCGCAAAATTCACAATAATAAATGAAGAATGTGTCCATGTGACACAGATGATGCCCCCCCCCCCCCCCTTGTATATAACGTTATAACATTAACAGTGATGCCACCCAAATTCTAACTTGATCTGGGTTTTGTGGTAATAAGCATTGTGTATAAGTTTTATAACATTTGGTTGAGGCAAATCTAATTTAGAGAACAGAAACCAATTTTGGGGATGTACCGACGGACGGGATGAACAAGGGTAACACTTAATGCCCCCTTCGCCTAGCAGCAGGGGCATAATAAAAACCTCGCAATAATTTCTGGATTTACAGTACCGGTATATAGAATCACAACTTATATCTGACATCAACAATTACAACTGATCAACAATACAAAACAACTTGAACAGCTTGACCTTAATTTGTGGAATATTTAGCCGAATTTGTCACACTGACTGAAAAATACAACTTAATTAAAAAATATAAAAGTATCAGTTAGGTGTTGAAAGTTTAGAATAAGAATTACAAATAAACTTTCATTTAAACCCATTTAAATACTTAATCGATCAACTCTTACATTTAATTATTGTAGATGACTATCACATTAAAACTGCCTACAACCTTTGACAAAAGCTTACACACTGTAAATAATGAAACAAACGAACTATGACCAGTTTGTGAAAATCAGATATGACATTCTATGTAAAATGTGAAGACATCCTGCCATTCAATTCAAATAAATAATCGACTTCAAACATCAGTTTCCTATATGTGTACTATTTCACAATAGAAAGCTGACTTTCCTTGTGTTTTTCTCTTCTTCAAAAACTGCAGCAACTGGTTCGAAAGTACTGGATTAATCAAAGAGTACAATGTACATATGTATGAATGACATATTCATTTGAACTGTACTAACAACTAGTAACCTACATGTATTCTATCTTTTTTTGGATTCAAAAATGAATATAGTTCCAAGCTCATCCAGAATTCTTATAACAAAATTTTAAAAACATCTAATTTATTTAAAAGCATTAATTTGCATAACAAATGATGCATGAACTGTTAAGAGTTGTTCCATTTATCCTGGATTCAATATTCTCAAACTGTCAATTTCAATAAAATTGGATTGACAAATTTCATTTCAAATTAAAAACCCAATCTGACAGAAAGAATTGATCAATTAAAACAATTGGTGCGATATTGAATTTTGCAACTTCAGTCTTGCATCCATTAGAGAAAATCCATGCAAAGCTCTATCTTTAAAGTCTTTTTAATTAAACTGCATCCAATTGAAAATTACAATGAGTTATGGAAACATGTCTGAAAAACGCGCCTTTTAATCTATATCTTTCACCGGAAAATACATATTGATTTCGAGAATATGTCTTCAGTTTCAAAGACTTGTTATACTATAAATCTCCCAACATTTAAATGACACAGCCATAAAAGTGATTAAACTTATGATTACATGAATGTTTTAAAGGTTGTTCTTTATATATGTATCCACGACATGAAAATCTGAATCCTACACACAACAAAGTAAAATATTAGAAGTGTCAATTAGACATGGATGCCACAAAAGTTTTCAATTACAGTAACATGATTGATTATTGTGTTTAACACCACTTTTTGCACACATGGCAATATCATTGTGGTCAACTTTTAATAGGTTGAGGAAGCCATCAGGAAAACTGGTAGATCCTAATCTATTAAGATAATATGGGGGTTCAAACACACAACTTCATGCTGCAGTGTTGACATGTAAGTGATGACAGCTGCAGATGAACTATTTGGACTACTAAGCCATCGAGGTCACTTCACTACATAACTAGAGGCTCTCAAGAGCCTGTGTAGCTCACCTGACTCTACTTTGGTTTTAGAAATCATGTAAAGATAGATAAAAATCATAACAGATACCCAAATAATGATTGAGGCCAAATTTTGATTAATATTGGTCCCGTTATTTAATAAAATATCCTGGTGGCCATCTTGAACAGTAAATCGGCAACAAAGTAGAAACACTTGGTCAGCACTTCATAAGGAACATTCATGCCATGTTTGGTTTCATTCCATTCAGTGGTACTCTAAAAGAAGACATTTGTATGTATTTCCCATAGGGTCCTATGTTAAACTAAGCCCCTCCCCCTAGCGGCCATCTTGGATGATGGATCGACTGCAAAGTAACAACACTTGGTCAGCAACTCATAAGGAACATTCATGCCATGTTTGGTTCAATTCCATTCAGTGGTTCTCTAAAAGAAGACAATTGTATGTATTTCCCATAGGGTCCTATGTTAAATTAAGTCCCCCGCTGTCAGCCATCTTGGATGATGGATCAGCTGCAAAGTAACAACACTTGGTCAACATCTCATAAGGAACATTCATGCCATATTTGGTTCCATTCCATTTATTAGTTCTCTTAAAGAAGACATTTTTATGTATTTCCCATAGGGTCCTATGTAAAACTAAGTCCCCTGCTGGCGGCCATCTTGGACGATGGATCGGCTACAAAGTAACAACACTTGGTCAGCATCTCATAAGGAAGATTCATGCCATGTTTGGTTTCATTCCATTCAGTGGTTGTCTAAAAGAAGACATTTGTATGTATTTCCCATAGGTCCTTTGTTAAACTAAGTCCCCTGCTGTCGGCCATCTTGGATGATGGACCGACTGCAAAGTAACAACACTTGGTCAGCACCTCATAAGGAACATTCATGCCATATTTGGTTTCATTCCATTCAGTGGTTCTCTAAAAGAAGACATTTGTATGTATTTCCCGTAGGGTCCTATGTTAAACTAAGTCCCCCGCTGGCGGCCATCTTGGATGATGGACCAACTGCAAAGTAACAACACTTGGTCAGCATCTCATAAGGAACATTCATGCCATGTTTGGTTCCATTCCATTCAGTGGTTCTCTAAAAGAAGACATTTTTATGTATTTCCCATAGGGTCCTATGTTAAACTAAGTCCCCCGCTGGCGGCCATCTTGGATGATGGATCGGCTACAAAGTAACAACACTTGGTCAGCACCTCATAAGGAACATTCATGCCATGTTTGGTTTCATTCCATTCAGTGGTTCTCTAAAAGAAGACATTTGTATGTATTTCCCATAGGGTCCTATGTTAAACTAAGTTCCCCGATGGCGGCCATCTTGGATGATGGATCGGCTACAAAGTAACAACACTTGGTGAGCACCTCATAAGGAACATTCATGCCATGTTTGGTTTCATTCCATTCAGTGGTTCTCTAGAAGAAGTTCAAAATGTAAAAAGTTAACGCCAACGACGGACGACGGACGCCAAGTGATTGAGGGTCCTCAATGCTCTTCAAATTCGTACTTTATTTGGTCTTTTTAACTTTTTTGATTCAAGCATCACTGACGAGTCTTTTGTAGTTGAAACGTGTGTCTGGCGTACCAAATTGTAATTGTTGTATCTGTGCTGAGTTTAGTAACAATAGCTTTTAAAGCATTCATATTAAATTTTAAGTCAATCTAACAAGAAATCTATGTCATGAAATAGTAATCTATGCGTGAAAAGGAATAACAAAAATTTGGTATTTTTGCAATAGAAATATGTTTGTGAGGACCAGCAGATTTTCTTCAAGGACCACCAGGGAAAAATAGATTTAGAGAAGTCTGGAGAACACTAATTTGTGATGAACAATCATTGATATACATGTATATGACCAATAATTTCAACCAAATGACCTATCCCCAATAAAAATCCCAATGGTACTACCATACTTACTGAAATATAGGTCATAGTTACAATGTACCTAAAATTTGACAACTAAAATTGATAAAAAAATGTATCATAAAATGTGAAAACTTACAGATCTATCAAATCTTAACATTTGGCATCTAGCTATAGAGTTTTGCACAAATAAGGCATTAAATGAAATGGTTTTCATGATGGGAAATTTTATTTTGCCTTTCAGTGTACAAATGTGGGAAAGATCTCTAAAAGAATGATTGATATGTTGTCAAACATAGAATCAACCTAAGTAAACTATTATTATTTCCTATACTTAACTTGCATTACTAGTTTCTTTTCAACAAACTTTGGGAATCAATAACTGTAGATTATCATACTATCCCAGTAACAGTTTGTCTGCTAGTCTCAAATCAATTATCGTTCACCAGAAAATGTCTTTTGTCCATATCATTAGTAATGGAAATCAACAAGAATTGGAAAAGAGTTTCTCTGTAAATGTCAAACTAGTGATCATATATTATCAAGTTCCCAAGACAGTGGAACAAACACAATTAGTTTTTTATTGAATCATTGTCAATCAAAACTACATCAGGAAGTCTCATTAGTATATTGTATTACTTCGATAGTAACATTTCTGTGGAAAAAAACTTCCTTTTGAAAACTAAGTCTCATATCAAACCTTGGATTCAAGGTCAATTAAATATGACGCATCTTTACAAATCAAATGTACATGTATTTAGATGCAAGTACTTACGACAATGTATATTACCAGCCTGATTTTAAAAGAACAGAGGTTTTGTACATGTGCATGTACATGTAACTATTGCACTGGTGTTAAACTGATCATGGTAACTGCAGTTACCACGATCCCAATATGGCGGAGGTAGAAATAAATTAAATCATTTTCTGCTAATTTCTCCATGTAAATGTGTTGTTTTAAAGAATAACTCAGCCACCAGGTTGATCTGTTCGGTTTTGGTGTGTGTGCATTTTCTTTATATCATATATGGCCTTGTTACAAAAATAAAAGCCATAGAAAATTCAAGAAAGATAATTGTAACTCAAGAAATTTGATATGATATGATAATAGTAACTTCGACTACCAGATAGTAGTAATTTGGACATGAAAATAGTAATTTATCAGTGATAATCGTAATTTTATCTGTTGGTGGCCGGGGACGGCGACTATATCTAAATATTGCTTAAAAGGTAGTGTTACCAGAATTAGTGAATACATGGTTATCTTAAACTAATTTACTCTTTATGACAGCGGATAAGTAGATTGATTGATTGATTGTTGGTTGTTAAAAGTCTGGTGGGTTGGGAAATTTGGACTGCCACTGGAAAATGAGGATAAGTTGGGAAGAGACTATTTTTCCTTGCAAAAGATCACCTTTGGACCCCTCAAAGAGTTATTGTAAGGGTTCTACATGAAGAGAGTGTGGCATACTATACATGAGGCATTGGATTTAACGTCCCCATTCTAACCCGGGATGTGGCTGTGTATTTATACATCCAACAAGCCGAAACGGACACCCCACTTTGGCAAGGTTTTTACTGCTGGTCGGAAGAAGACTAAGGGTGTCCATACACTGTATTTCTATTCACCCTTGTGATGTTTTGGGGGGCAGATATAAGAAGGTTAATCAAAACATAGAAGAGAGCCTACAGAAAGAATAAGAAATCTGGGAATACAAGGGATGCTTCTTCTTAAAAAGAAGGAGGAGAGTGCTAACAAGCATGTTTAACCTTGCTACATTCTGTACGCGCTTGTCCCAAGTCAGGAGACTGTAAGTTAGTGGTTGCCATTTGCTCTCTCTGAGTTTTACACATTGTTGAAGGCCGTACAATTACCTGTAGTTGCTTATATCTATGTATTTTGGTCTCTGGTGGATTATTAAGTTGTCTCATGGGCAAACATACTTCATCTTCTTACTTTTATTTTGAAAGTTAAACAACTATAAATTTCTGATTCATTTCTATGCATAAATTTGTAAACAATCTAAATTCAGGCTTATAAAATGATCAAATTTGTGTTGGAAAGATTGGAAAAGTTGTGTGCATAATAATTTCATATCATATTTTAGTCGTCTATTGAGGTATGGGGTGAACAAAAAAAATGTTGTAGCACTATCACGTTCGTTGATATTATTACACAATCTTTTTTTTTTTATCAAAATCAGCAACTATTATCATTGAAATAATCTGCAGTTACGATTATCTTTCAAGTGATTTGTCCACAAGTTACCATATTATCTTTTTTTTGGAGTTACGATTATCTTCCTTAAATTTTCGATGGCTATTATTTTGGTAACGAGACCATATATGATATTTATAACACACACATACATGTACAACAAAATCGTACAAATCAACTTGGCGGCTGAGTATCCAAATTGTGTGGCAAAATTTCCGAAAGCAGAAGTAAGTCAGTCATACATTTTTATCATTGCACCACTTATAAAGAGATGTACAAGTAGACTTGTCTTCCATGAAAACCACTTCAGTTGTTTACCTCTCATTGATTAGAATATATTGTAAGGGCTTTTCACATGTATTTTATTATTACAATGTTAGCTTAGTTCTGATTCACTGTTTTAATTTGAACTACTTCATTTTGTCTTAAATATTAAATGCAAGCAGTCTGCAAATAAAATGTTGAAATGATTACGTAACAAAAAGATTTTATTTGCCAATTTTCAACAAGATAAGAACCAAGATAGGGACTGAAAGTTTCAATTCTTGTGTTATTTCATTCATACTTCAGTTATAAACATTATGTATGAACTATAAGGATTGTCTTTTTACCATAGTTTCAATCTGTTCCATGATCGACTGATGGACGCTTAACAAAGAGTGACAAATACATTACATGCATATTAAGGATGATAACTTCTTAAAGTCATAACTGCCTAGTATGTCTAATGGTAGCATCAATATCTAGCCTCGGGTGAAGGAGGTTGAGGGTTTGATATTTACTGCATTTCCACTAAGCATGCAGAATTAAGGAGTAAGAGCAATGACTGGTTTATCTTAGATTATAATATTGATTTTCTGGACACACTGAACTACATTTTACTAATCAGGTGTTTTTTTAAATGCTGATGTCATTCTCCAACACTCACAAACAGTACCCCCAATGATAGACAGAATTGCAATCTAAAAACCAAATTATCATGAACAAGTACCACTATAAAACGTAATCTTGAAAAAAGTATTCTTGAAGTACCGTAATCTTCAAGTACTGACTATACCAATAGGAACCACTCCAGTCATCACAGACAAGAGATATCTGTACATGTTTTGATCTGAATCACCTAATACAAGATAGATCTCATATCAGCTTAAATTTCTGAAATTCATCATTAAATTGACATTACTATTATCCTGGGAATCATTGTTTAGATGGAAAACAATTTGATCTTTGAGCAGTTATTGATGTGTCTTGGCCTTAATAATGTAAACAGTAATATGCATGTAAAGGATCAAATACTGGTATTTTGGTGGCTAGTTGTCTCATTGGCAATCAAACCTCATCTTCTTATTTTCATATACAAAGTATGTAACTTGCATATATATATATATATGTAAATAAAAACAAGTTACCAAGTAAAGAACCCATCATGGGCCTAATAAATCATCACTGGTTTAGGACTTCTCCAGTTCAATTCACATTTAAAGTGATCATTATCTATTTGGTGTCTCATACTGTGCCAGTTATGTGTTTTTCATTGCTAGTCCCTATCAGTAAGTAAATTTGTTCAGAACAAAAGTTTTTATGGTCTGGAAAATTAAACCCTTTAAATTCATAATCAATATCATATATCCATATGATATCACATATACATGTAGGGTGACTCCCTTCATCCTGGACTTCATATATACATATGTTATAATTATTTACCAAAATATATTATTCTGTCTAGTCAAAGCTGGGAAATTGAAACAAATTTATAATCTTATATAGATAATATATAGTGAAAACTGGGAAAAATTTGACTAAATGAAGAAACAAATATTCATCAAATTGGTCTTACAATTAACCTTTGAGCCCCAAAATTGTCAAAAAAAATTTTGATGGTGACTGTGTAATTTTATTTACAATACATTGTACATGCACTAATTTAAAAGTTGTATGTATATATACATGTATGTCATTGATTTACTATTAGTGGCTACCTCAAACTGACCTAATCCCAAACTTTAACATATTGTTGATGCGTCCGCCATGAATTTTTATGTTGATGCTTATTGTTGGGTATAAAAACTCAGAATTTCTCTGCAAAATTTTGATCACAGAGTTTAAATTATTTTTTCCTTCATGTATAGTACATTTAAAGGGATCGTGTCTTTCCAATATGTCCTATTCCAACTTTTACTTGTCCAAGTTTTCTCTCAAAAACTACGTGTGACATAAAAATATACCAATCTATTTATGTAATTGAATATACATGTATCAAATGAAAGGTCTGTCAGAGACATTCAATGTTAAATCATGTTGTGACTTATACAAGTACAACATTGAAATGTCCTAGACAAGAATTCGAACCTGGACATTTTTTGACACCAGTCTATGAATGATTCATCCAGTGTTTTTCTGTCTATACTCTCTCTTACAAAGGGTAATGAGATATTTAACTTACTTCCAATAAGATAAACAGGAAATGTGATAGGTCAATGAGACAGCAATCCAACAACACAGAAGAAATCTAGAGGGTAACACACATGTTTTTCTTAGAAAAATTGTTACTGTATCAATCATAACAAATTAAATACAAATTCATTTTACAAATATTTGCATTACAATGTATTTTGATAACCAATGAATCATTAATCAAACACCGCCAACAATGACCAAAGGACAAAACAAACTGTAGAAGATAAATGATATACAACAGTAACATGTACACATAGTTAGTATATATTACAAATAGGTCTGAAAGCATTCATAGTTGTAACATGTGTAATTGAATTCCTATATCAAATTAGAATTACATGTATCTAGTTTATCATTGTGTATGTATATATATATCATATAATAAAAACAATTTTTTATTCTAAAAAAAGCCCTGTAAACAGCTTGCATGATACATTAATCATAAAATGTTTTCAGCCATATGCATACATGTACTGGTTTATTGTAACCCGTTAGTGCTGTACGATACTCCTAGCTAACTAATACTATACCTTTTGATATGATACATTTATAATCAATACCCAACCTTGAGTTAATAAATGTACATGAAGTCTCATAGAAAACTATGTGTACCTTTTTCCTGGGTTTTTTGTTTGGTGTTTATTAAACCTAATGTTCCTTTAGCGTAGCTAAAATACATTAATTTGTCATCTCCCAATGACCCAGCCATGCAAGCCATTTTCATAGTGGCATTTAATTCGAAACAATTTAATTGGAAACATGAATTTTGGTTGGCCATTAAAAATTAAAACAATTGGATTTTATCCAGACAGAAAACGAATACTAAATACGAATGAATTGAATTGATAAATCACACCTAGCAAAAATATCATGGTTCATCAGTGAATCGTATCACCCACTATTAGCTGTACATGTTTATCATACAGTACTCATACAGGTTGGGGGAAATAGTTAAGAGTTATAAAGGGCATAACTCTTGAAAGGTTAATGACATACTGCCAAAATTTAAACTCTGTCTGTGTGTTGTGGTTTTAAGCATTGTGTATGAGTTTCATAATATTTGGATGAGGCAAACTTAAGAGTGCGGAAACAAAAAAAATAGCAATTTTCCAAGTTATAAAGGGCCATAACTCTAGAACAGTAAGTGACACGCTGCCAAAATTCGAAATCTGTCTGTAAATTTTGGTTTTTAGCATTGTGTAGGAGTTTCACAAAATTTGGATGACAAAACTTAAGTTAAGAGTGCGGAAAGGAAATGGGACTACGGAAGTTGGGTCAAGAGTAACACTTAATGTCCCATTTGCCTATGGCGGAGGCATAATAATAAAGCACCAGTATAGTAGTCAATATCATATAACAGCATAAACAGATATTGTTATTGCCCTACAGGTAAATATCATTTTAACTACATGTACATAAACCACATAATTTTGTAAGCATTTTTTTAAAAGAGGATTTTTTAAAGTTTCTGCACTAAATCCTAAGTTTCATGGGGTATAGTTTTCATTGGATTGATACTTGGTATCCCTAGTTTACTTAAATAGAATCACTGCAACTTGTATGACCTTTAATTTGCTGACAAAAGTTTCCAACCTTAACAAAATCTAAACATTCCCTTACAATAGACAGTCAAAGGCGAGAATAGTATGATACTACTTAGATGACTTACTCTTTACATTCTTGTGATACATGAACTGGCATTTTACAATCCAATATCATGGATGAAGGACAAAGGAGAGAACAGTATGTCAGTACTTTGATGACTTACTCTTTACATTCTTGTGATACATGAACTGGCATTTTGTATTTACAATCCAATATCATGGATAAAGGACAAAGGAGAGTATGTCAGTACTTTGATGACTTACTCTTTACATTCTTGTGACACATGAACTGGCATTTTGTATTTACAATCCAATATCATGGATAAAGGACAAAGGAGAGAACAGTATGACAGTACTTTGATGACTTACTCTTTACATTCTTGTGATACATGAACTGGCATTTTGTATTTACAATCCAATATCATGGATAAAGGACAAAGGAGAGAACAGTATGTCAGTACTTTGATGACTTACTCTTTACATTCTTGTGATACATGAACTGGCATTTTGTATTTACAATCCAATATCATGGTTAATGTTTCACTATCATTGGCTTCTTGGAATGGTGGCTCTCCACAACACAACATAAACAGAATTACTCCTAAACTCCAAACATCTGAAAAAAATAAAATGTGATAATAGGAATGTATAAAAACAAATAATGGAATAATACTGTGGATTCATTTATAATTATTTTCGTGGATACCGATTTTTGTGGATTGAGGAAATCCCTGTATTTTCGTGGATATTTAATTTCTTGGTTTTGCCAAAGTCTGCATACAAACCTATAGAAAATTTGCAATTTGTTGAACATTTATATTAGTGGTTCATCTGTACTCACGAAATCCACGAAAATTGGTATCCAACAAATAATAATGAATCCACAGTAGTAATTAATGTCAAGTTAGGATCTTATCATCTTCCTTAAAAGAACTATATATATATGTTGAAGGCCATACAGTGACCTATAGTTGTTAATTTCTGTGTCATTTGGTCTCTTGTGGAGAGTTATATTTGTAAATGTACTGGTATACATATGATATACAATGTTTTGTATTTCAAATCTTTCTTAGATTAATACTCACAAGAAATTTTAATGTACTTACTTCAAGAGCAACGTTAACTATAACATCAAAAAGGTGAAAACAAGCATGTACCCCCCCTCCCCTCCCTTAAAAAAAAACACCTAGTTGTAAACACTTGCCTACTTGGGATTCTTAGAAATGTAATTTTATTGCATAGCAAAAGTGAAAACGTATGTGTACAACTTTTATTTGTCAGTTGAGTGCAATTCCAAAGGTTATTCACTTATTGCACATTTATTCTAAATGATTAATTAGTTTGACCTGACTAACTTTTGTTAGATGTATCAGAATGTTCTTTAGTAAGTATCAGACCTCAGTAAAAACCTCATCACACATATTTTGGTATTTATATATACATGTATCATTCTCAGCATGCCACTAACCTACAGTCTACATTGTACATGTTACTCTTGTTGATCATCAGTTAAGGAACAGATCTGACATTAAAGACTCTTGCTGCATAAAGATTTTAATGGAATGCCGAGATCTGTCAGTTAACCATGTAAACCAAGTTTATTTATAATATTTTATACAATATAAATGATTGCAGCGGAAGTAAACCTTGTGCAACTTATCAGTTATCAACAAATCAAACCCATCCGATTGGCAGACGAGAATCTTCACCAAAACAAAAGGATAAACGAGATCTTAATCATGTTGATAATCTAGAAAAATTTCAATTTCTTATTCAACCCTGTAATCATGGTTATGTAGATCATTTGGTTTGTCTATAACCACACAGCTTACAGTTGATATATTTTTATACTTTTCATTCTCAAAATAACAAAAATGTTGGACAGGTTTCAAACACTGGCTTCTGTAAGACAACTAATGTTTTTCTGTGTTTATTTTTAAAGTACATACACCTTTAATGTTGCGTTTTTTAATTCACTAAGATTAGGATTTAGTTTTATTTAATCTGTACATGAACTCAAAAGAACTCCCATGAAGACATTTTATTTGAAGTGTTTTTGTATGTTAACCCGACTCCTCAGGGGTTTAAATAAAAAATTTATAAATAGCCAGATTTTTAACCATGTTAACGTTCTTGTAAGCCAACCCTAAATTTCAGCAGTTAAGAGTTGATAATGAATTCAGAGGTCCAAGAAAAGTTCAGTATGGTCCATTCTGTCTTTTCTGCTACTCTGTACATGTACATGTATTATAGTTATCATGTACACGAAGCTCCAACTTTAAACTATAAATATTATACAAACAAAGGGACAAAACGAGGAGATACATGAACATGTACAGTATAAAGTATACGTTTATCACCTGTCATAAATTGGGAAAAACAGACTGACAAACAATTTAAGTATTTAAAGTTACTTAAAACTTATTCTTCATTAGAACAAAATGTTCATGTACTATCACAAGTCAATTAATGTTACATGTATTAATTAAAATGTACATCTGTGCATGTGACTTTACAAGAATGAGATTCCTTTGAAGTTACCATATTGCATAAGTTGACATATTTGGGTCATAGCATGTTATTACTTTGCACATGTACTTACAACCATGACATCAGTCAACTAATACTAGTAATACTTGAGGTGCTAGGCCAGAATTAAGACAAGTGTATACATGTATATGCACTATATATCATACATGTAATTGTTCACTATATATATAGCTACGTACACATACTAAAGTTAAGTTTTTGTACATGTACAGGCATTAACTTTCTTCAAATCATTATTTTTCAAGGCTACACAATTGCAACCTACATGCAAGGCCTTAGGGGCAGCATGCTATGACCCCAAAATGTAGAAAAAGGGCTAATTGATAATATACAATGTGCATTGCTTTTTGTCTAATGGACACATGGTAAATGGCTGGGTAGATACAAAATAATTTAAAAAGGCTAAAAGTTAAACAGCCCTTTGGATTGTCTACATGTTTATGCATGTATAAATAGAGCATTATATATAGGCTACTACATGTATGTAAAGAGATACCCATACTTATAATGACTGCCTTCAATAATTGGAAAACAGCTATACCATAGGATTGTAACAATGTTTTAGTCATTATACATGTATCTTTTAAGAATACAAGAAAAAAAGCTTGCCTGCTTTTCACACTATCATTCTTTTCAGCTTTAATTAAAAAAATTAATTTACTGTTATTAGTTATTTGATAGGTTTTTTTACTCATGTTTGACATGGCTCTGAATCAGAGTCTTATAAGAGCAGCCAAAAATAATTCCTTCTGGTTACAGCAGGTTTCCTAAAATTTAGTGAAAAGAAGCCACAATAAACAATAATCATGAGCATTAAAAGACAACCAGAAACAACAAGCAGGCTTCACGATAATCTTTAGAATCTACAGACCAGAAGCTGAATTTTACGAAAATTTTAGTTACATGTAAGATTCTATTGGCCAGTATATATATATGATTTTAACAGGCCCAACAGCATTTTTACAAGCCTATCATTTAGCCTGGGCTGGTGGGCCGGTGGTTGATCGTGAAGACTGAATTACAAAAAGATAAATTTAACATGAAGGACATTCAGATACAATGTAATACATGTTTATTTTTTAATAAATTGATACAAAAACTTTAAGTTTAAACTTTAAAAGATTAATAATTGGTTGTAATTGCTACTTCCTAATTACACGTAATTGGGATTTATTGGTCATTATATATATTTAATTAATTAAAGGCCAGGGGATTTGCATCAGTAAATTTAATACATGTAGACTATTGTAGTCTATGCAATGCCACAACTGCTTTTGAATGTGTCTATTTTGAGTACTTTTATTGCCTTGTAACATGTAATGATAATGAAGATAACATTTTTACATGTACCATGTTAATTGAGAGAGCAGTACAAAATGTAGAAATGTATTTATAAATTTATTAACTAAATGTTAAATGCCTTATCACCTATCACCTGGCCAACTATCCTAAAATGTAGGTGTGAAAGTTTAATGACTGAAACAACAATACAGCCTCCAATAAATGTTGACATACATATGAGAAGGGGGGGGGGGGGGAATGTTATAAAGTGGTATTTGAAGACTACTTATATAATTAAGTAAACAATAAAATATTTCCTGTTAATTCAACTGTGAAACCAAAAATCTTATAAACACAGGAAATGAAAAGTTTGAAGGACCTAAATTTACTCTTATGGTTTTTGTGATGATTTGTTTCAAACCAAAAAAATATATAATGAGGAATGAATTTTACCCTTTCATGATTAATTTTTACTTGAGTACATATATAGAACATAAAATGTATCACTTTACTTCAGGCATTTTGTTTCAAACCAAAATATATATACATGTAATGAGGCATGATTTTACCCTTTCACAATTAATTTTTACCTACATGTACATGTACATATAAATATATATACATTTTTGTAGAACATAATCAACATATCACTGAACATTCAGGCATTAAAATGAAAGACTTTATTTTGAACAATTTAACTTAAATACTTTAAAACATTAAAAAGACAACAACAAAAATCTGTGCAAAAGCACCAATACTAATTAATAAATCACAGTTTATCTAAATTTTTAAAGAGAACTTTTAAAATGACTTATACTGATTAACACCTTTTAATATAGTTTCATTTCAAACAGTAATTGACCAAACAGGGAGTCACTGGTTCTAAAAATACATGTACAATGTACATTGGTTCAAAATTTTAATTGATTAGTACATTGTATTTTCCAGTATTTCTCAATATTTACTAGTACTGCTGGCATGGTCAATACTAGCTATAGCTATATATAGTATTGACCGGTTTTTGACCAGCCTTGTGTTGGACCCACATATATCATGTATATGTATATAGATCTACATTGAATTTCTATAAGTTTATTTTGAATAATTACATATATATCTATATATATATACATACATGTTCAGGTACAGTGAATATAAATATACATGTATCAACTTTATTGAAGATGCATTGCATTCACTGTAAACCTATTGAATATACTATATAGATACATGTAGTATCGCTATATGTATTTCTGCATGTTCTGTATATTACCAACTTCCAATTTCACAACAAAGTACACATGACGTACATGTATCACAACAACCCTTTTGTCAAAGGGTACCATAACAATCGGACAATTTGACATGTACAACTACACAAAATATTAAAATGACAGGAGGGATAAATTTTTAGTCAAGTGTTACAGGTCAAACAATTTTGACTTAAGTCTTCATGGTCATCTCATTTGGATTAAACAACACAGAAAACATGGATAAGGTGTTGATAACATAAGCCTAAGGATGCTTACATGCACATGTAGATGACACACATGTACATGTATTTACATAACTGTTCTAGAGGCGCCATATGCATGAACACCCCTTTGTCAGTTACAGGATTAATCTAACTTTATAAGTCTGGTCCATGGCTATGGATACAGCTGATTTGAAAGGTTTTTGATTTTCCCTCATATACACAATGTACATCACATTACCTCATGGATGCAAGAACAGTCCATAGATTTTCCACATAACACCAAAAAATATCAAAATCACTTACGAATATCCATTAAACGTTACCTTCCTTGTGAAAAACAACTATTTTTTATATATACATTGTATATATATATTCATAAACATTTTTTAGTGTTTTGGGGTACAATGCATTTTAGGTTCCAAAGTAAATCTACATCTATATACATGTATGAACCCTTGCAAGAATGTACATGTACATGTACACATAACACTTTTATTTCCGCATAAGAGAGATGCTTTAATTTTATAAAAAGGACAAATTAAAATTTAAACTTGCAAAAACATATTTATATAGAAACCATGGAAAAGACATGATGATTAACAGTCCTTTGTAACAAAACAACATTTGATAAAGAGAACAATATACATTTGGTGTACATTTAACATTTAAAAGGTAAAATGTTGCTAAAAATATGATTTGAAGAATGACCATGAAGACAATAAACTTTTTAACAGTTAAAATGAATCTTTGAGGCTGGTGAATAAAAGCTATTCCTAGGATACATTGTAATATTAATAGGAAGCAAGACAGCTCCACTGCCAAATTCTCCCCACTCTTGTTACATGTATTTAACCAACCCGTCTCACTATTGAAAATGAGTTAATTCCAGCCGAAATTAGGCATGCCATTTTGCTCCACTGAAGAAAGGGAATAATTTTAATTTCACCCTAAATTAAGGCCTACCAACTCATCCAACTTACATGTATGAAAATAAAGAATGAAATCCTGCTGAAGTTATGCCTAAATTCAGTAGGATTTAAATCTTTTTTTATAAGTAAAGTGGGGTAATTAGGCAGAGAACTTATACATCAGGATTAAACTACATGTACTTTTCAATAGTGGGGTGAGTAGTTGGTGGGCCTAAAATCATTGGGATTAAACTACATTTCATAAGTGGGGCGATCGAGTAGCAGTCGAATTTAACTCTTTGTTATGATATGAGTGGTGAGAGTTTGCAGGCCTTAATTCAGTGGGATTTAAACCCCTTTACAAATGTACATATGTGGGGCGAGTTGGTAGAAAGTTGAGGCAAGTTGTCATGGATTCTAATAATGCAATGCAGGACGCAACGTCCATAGGATGTATCGGCCATGGGACAACATCGTCCATACTTTGTGAAGACCATGTTTTTTTTCCGGAATTAAATTTTATTTATTTATAAATTTTATACTCTGTTTAAGCAGTCAAAGTCATAGTAGGGATGAAATATGAAAAGCATTGACTTAAAACCAGTCTTCTATAAGTCTACTTGTCTTCAGCAGATGACAGAAGTAAAAATAAATATATACATTGTAGTCTGATCTATACTGACTCTTTCAAACCGGCAAACTTATACATAATAAATACTACAAAATCATAGTTATGCTATAACTACATTTCTCTAATTCTTCGTCAATTTATCCCTTTCTGCACCCATTGTATAAAAAAAATTTAATCAACGTGTGGTTCGTTTGATCTCAGTTCTTCATTGGTTAAAATCCGATTATGACGTCGAATTTTCTTGCTTTCCTCTGGCTCTGAATTTCCAATTGTGACGGCATGAAAAAAGGCGACCATGCCTGATGACGTCACATATAAAGAACACATCTTTTTGCAGATCATTCGAAAAGAAGGAATAAATTTGCCTGCGTATTGTTTGAAAATCATTAGAGAAACAGATTCCACCACCAAATCTCGTGTAATACGATATTTATCCACTCTCGACAGTTAAATTTTAAATATTTAAAACGCTCGGCGAGCCTCGCATTTTAAATTTGAAAATTTAACTGTCTCGAGTGGATAAATATCGTATCACACTCGATGCAGTGGTAGAATCTATATGTATGAAATAATACCTGTTGTATTATTATATTTCATGTTATAACCACAATGGAATAAATACTTAAAGTATGGACTATACCTCCTATAGACGATGTGGCGGTATGGCTGACACATCCTATGGACAATGTGGAAGTACATTTTGTATATGGCCGTCGCATCTTGAAAGCTAATATTACATGTACATATATGCATACTGTTTCTTGTGTACAATTTGGAGTTTAGTATGGCGTTCATTATCACTGAACTAGTATATATATTTGTTTAGGGGCCAGCTGAAGGACGCCTCCGGGTGCGGGAATTTCTCGCTGCATTGAAGACCTGTTGGTGGCCTTCTGCTGTTGTCTGTTCTGTGGTCGGGTTGTTGTCTCTTTGACACATTCCCCATTTCCATTCTCAATTTTATGATTTGCAATATCAAGCTTGTACTGTTTTACTCACCTACTGCTGGAGGATCATAAGAATCTCCTAGTAAAATCTCTGGTGCTGAGTATGCTAAAGATCCACAGGCAGTTTCAAGTTTTTCACTTGGCTTAAACATATTACTGAAGCCAAAATCTGTCAATTTTACTATTCCTTGTTTCTCAAAGAACACAACGTTTTCAGGTTTCAAATCTCTGTGTACAACATGTAATTTATGACAGTAAGAAATTGCTTCTACAATTTGCCTAAAATATTTCCGTGCTGAATCTTCACCTAGACCTTTTTCATGTTTCATAATATAATCATACAAATCTCCCCCATCTCCAAGTTCTAGAATAAGGTACAGTTTAGTTTGAGTATCTATCACTTCGTAAAGACGAACTACATTTGGGTGCTGAACTAATTTCATACACCGAACCTCTTGAAATAAATGTGATTTAGATACTTCATCAAGTTTCGTCTTATCAATAACTTTGACTGCAACCCTTTCACCAGTAAAAACATGTCTTGCAAGTTTGACAACTGCAAAATGCCCCTTGCCGATCGTCTTATCCAGATCATATAGACCAGCGATCTTTCCATCTAATGTTCCTTTCGTTTTCTTCTGTGCCATTTCTGTTTACTTAACTTATAATATATTATTATGGAGGCCTGGATAACTCCAAAAGTTTACACATTTCGTCGTTTCAATGACAATATCAACACTCCATTACAATATGTAAACAGTGCGCATAAGTTTGCGCAAGACGTCACACGAAGAAACATGAATGAAAATGGATATGAAAAAAATTCCGGGTTGCATGTACTAAGGGAAAGAACTTGATGAGAAAAATAAATATCTTAAAGTATACAAACAACCGGACAATATGTCGATTTAAAATATTATTATGTCAAAAAACTTGGTAAAAATGATTTGTAAAAATTACTTTAAACCTCACGAAAGATTTGTAGCAGTAAAACCGAGACTACTATAAAACATGTTCAGTTATAGTAGTCTCAGAGTAAAAACCAGAGACATATATGACATATATACATGAGGTGTCATCCTGGTTTGCCCACATTTAATCGCAGGTTTATAAAAACATAGGGTGTTTTGTTGTTTTAACAATTATAGTTTATTTCTGATATATAGTCATATTTTGATCTTTATTTTACCTGTAAAATTTTATAAAAGATACTTAATTTTACTATTAAATCAAGGAAAAGTTGCAAAGATATTTTATAAATTTACCAGAAAATTGTAATGAATTTGACAAATATTACAACAAAAATACAAAAAATGTTCATTAGTTTGACAAATTATTGACATTTTTTTTTAAATTGTTGGTACATTCCGAAACAAAATATGTAAAAAGTAAATAAATGAAACTTGAGAATAAATAAGTGTCATTTAAAATTCTTTTTATTTATTCACTGTATTTATTTTTTTTGATTTTAATAAATACTTTGTTCTGAAATTTACACCCAAGCTGTTAATAATTTCACACACAGAAGTAGCACCATGCTGCATAAATATAGAAACTTGCCCATAGCAAGAGTGCCATAACTGAACTTGCTAAATCAGCAATAGAAAATGACAAAAAAAGGAAATGTGGACACTGTAAATTAGCTGGACATTGTAAATAAAAAAATAGGAAAAGTACATGCCCAGCATTGCCTTAACAATAAATTATGAGGATTGTTAAATATATATAATTATTTCAAATCCTTTACTTCATTATTTTTTAAAGAGATATGTTGACAGGGTATCATTTCTTTTTGTTAATTGTTTAACCTAGATATATATATATATAGAGTCTATAAGAATCTACCAACCAGTAAACTTAATAGGTATTGGATCATCAAAATTGACAATACTACACAAACAGGGAAAATTATATGAGTCTAAAAGATTGTGTAACAATACCGATAAATAGATGGAAAACAAAACACTAAAAAGTGTTTAATATCATCGCACAAAGATGGAAAAACTGAACAGATGATATAAATTATACAATAATTGCAAATATTTCGGCTCAACAAATGGCCTTCCTCAGTGTTAAAAGTTTTAACAATACAAATGGCCTTCCTCAGTGTTAAAAGTTTTAACAATACTGATATTGTTAAAACTTTTAACACTGAGGAAGGCCATTTGTTGAGCCGAAATATTTGCAATTATTGTATAATTTATATCATCTGTTCAGTTTTTCCATCTTTGTGCGATGATATTAAACACTTTTTAGTGTTTTGTTTTCCATCTATTTATCGGTATTGTTACACAATCTTTTAGACTCATATATATATATATATATATATAAATAAGTCTAAATTGAAAAACAATGTTCAAACCTATGATTGCGTTGGATAAAAACCGCAATTTTTATACGTGTGCATGCAAAACAAACTTCTTGGTAGAGGGGTCTAAATACAGCACAAACAACATTTTCCAAAATACCAAAAAAGTTAAAAAGTATATTTTAACAAAACGCATTTGACTAACAGGTCGAACAACGGATGTTCTCAAACCCTGCTGACTGCCATTGGCGATTGCCAAATAAACGGATCGCAAGATGTAACAAAATCTATCTTTATTATTAATTCAATACCAAACAGAAAACAATAAACTTGCGGTTTTATTTCAATTAGACAGATGTAATAACAAACACAGCTGTTGTATTCTGTGTTTTTTTTTTTTAAAGTTTTCACCAAATACCAGAAACAAGGGCAAAATTGTTATTTTTCACTATTGAGATAAAACATTTGAAACAAAAGGCTATTTCTTATAAAACTACAGCCCGTATCACTCTAAAAATTTGCAGTAATGTTTCTCTTACAAATAGGTACTTATTGAGAAAAAAAATCTCATTTTGCACCATGGACCTCATTTGGACCCAAAATTTCATGTTTGGTCACATATAGTGCCCCTTATTACTTGATTTTCACCATAGTGCTTAATTTATTTCCTTATGCAATGCATGTATAAATTTGATTCATAAATAAAATAAATTATGTCTGCAATAAAAGACAATTTTATCATATATTGGTGTATTTATATCATAATTGTTTTGTTATTAGTTGTATGTCAAATGAATCGCTTGAATTGATATTAAATTATTGAGAAAAAAATTTCGATTTATTTATCATTTATCTATAGAAATATAAACTACAAAATGAAAAATACCTGAATATATAGAAAACACAGATAATCTATAAACCTATTAAGTTGGAACAGACTATACAATTGTATGCTCATTAAACCTTTTGTCTTTTTTGTTTTCTTTACTAATAGATAATTGGTATAATTAAATGTGGGCAAACCAGGAGTAAACCATACATGAATATAAACATCTCTGGTAAGACTATACATAGCCTTGTCGCAAATAATAATTATTCTAAGAAAATTAAATACAGGTCTATCATTGCTCAATATTGATTTGTATAACATATATAACAATCTTCAGTGTCATTTTTTTTTTAATTAATTCAAGTTCTACAGATTAAATAGAAATACAAAAGATTAAAAACAATACAAATTGATTGACATTCAATCTGTCAACGTTATTCTAACCATAAACTATAATCTTAGCCTCTGGATATATTTAGAATTTATTTCACTTTTAAAACTAATTAATGAAGTAGTCTAGGTTAGTCTAGGAAAAGGTATATACTATGAAATTTAGAGCGAGGGGCTTGCCCCGAGCTCTTAATTTCATAGTATATACCTTTTCATAGACTATCCAATTTAGCACATATTTACAACTCGAGTAATCTTTTAATTGGTCTATTGATAGTTTATTTTGCCTGACTACTTGTATCACAGGTGTTTGTAAAAAGGAGCTCATTAACGAAGTTTTGTGAATCTACTCACTAGTATTATTGTAAAATATGTGATTTCAAAAGGCCCTTCACTCCAGAATGAAAAGATGGTAGCTGCTGGTGTAAGTATGTATACTGATATAAAGCGGTGTTTTACTATACATGTTCTTCTTACATGGTAAGATGACAAAATAAATTGACCAAAAGCAGGCAATAATTAAATTGCAGTGGAAGCTTTACATGTTTTGAAAACATTTTTTAATTTCACAGTAAAACTAAAACTATAATAAATTTGAAACATAAAGATAGTTTGTCCCCATAGATATAGTCTAGCAGATAGGCATTAAAAAGCAACAACCAATAGATTAGAGATTATAGGTTTTGTGTTTTGTGTTTTTTTTTTTATTATTTCAAAGTAAAAACTAAAAGATTTATCAGAATATGTTTATATATATATATAGGTGGCACATTATCTTCAGACATAATCACAGTTTTTCAATTCATGACATCGTCCTGAACATGCATGAAATATTTGCCACTGGACATTAAGCAACCAACAATCAATAAATCAATCAATTCATGACGAAATAGATCACCTTCCTTAAGAAAGTTTAAAAAATTATCACCAAGTTGCTTTAATTTTCCTGCACAAGGTTTCATAGTACACACTTTTCTGTGTACAAAGTAATTGCATGGATGATACATTACCATAATTTTAAGATATCGTTGTACTCTAATCAAGGTATAAAGAACCATATGTATAACCCTTTATTTAAATGATAAAATTTGCAATTGTCAAAAACAATTTTTAGATCCAAAGATTTTAATAGCAGGATATTTAAAAATCAACGTGAAAACTTATTACAAACTATTTAATTTAATTTGGAACACAGCATTTTATTTCAAAATAGCCAGTGATTACGATACAATGAGGGATTGATCAAATTGAAAAAAAACCACAAAAACACTACTAATTGATATATGTATTAGTCATAATTTTTTTAAAGGCATAAAATGCAATAAATCTTGTGTGAGGAAAACTCAAATTAAAGATGCCTCTGAAACAAATATATATATTATTCATTACATGTTCAGTGGCCACGATAGCTTGACCTTTATTTCAGGTGATGCAAAGGAAGTTAAGGACCCAAATGCTGCTTGGGAGGGGATATCATGATTCAAGGACGAAGCCCGTGTCCAAAACGGAATTTTCAGCATTTATAGACGCAAAAAACGTTCAGTGGCAATATTTTATGCATATTCACTCCTTGAACAAATCAACAATGAATCTAACAGAATAAGTAGGCTCTGGAAAAAAAGCGAAATGGGATAATTCGGACTGCCACAGAAAAGAGGATATATGTTACATTGTGGCACAGGAGCCCGGCACAGTAAAGAAAAAGGTAATTCTGCCATGCAACATGCCACCTTAGTACTCCACAATGATCTGACGCGTGTTTTTTTCTTCAATACAGATATTGTTTTTTTGCGCGCACAAGGCATCGGATTTTACGTCCCATTCTGACAAGAAGTATGTGCGTATACGTATAAGTGCATGCCACATAGCCCACCAAACGCATGGGATTACTACCGGACGAGAGACTTGAAGGTTAACATATTTCTATTGACCATACTTCACCATTGGCGTCATTTGTATAAACTGGATACAAATATTTTAAATTTCCTTTATCATTAAAATTAAGTTTTCATTTTTTACAGGTATAGTTTATTAAATTATTTATTTACAAAGAATTGTTTTCAGACTTTAGCATAGAGCATAAAAATCACCTAAATATACAGTTGGAATCATGATTTTGTGTTTCATGTTTTTTCTCTCTGTCCTTGTTTGCCCTTTTGATTGGTCACACACATAGCTTGCAGAAAGTCCTTCTCTATAGAAAAATCCAGACTTGAGGAACCTTATCATGAAATAATGTAATATTCTACAATGCGCATAATGCTGCATGTATATATAATTATGATAGAATATTGATTCAGTCAAGTAGTTTCGGTAACGTTTCGATGTACAAAAATAATGCTATCAATTTTGAAAAAAGGTTTTATTATAATGAACATATTTGTCTTTTTATGGAAGCTTCGCACATGTCTTTTTAGAATAAGGATATGCACTAACTGTTTATTGAAGTAAGTTATATGAACATGAAGAGTCGTAGATTTCAAATAAGAATTTAAGGAGGAGGTGATACCACGGGGCAACCAAAAACCATAAGTCGAAGTAGAAAACCAACATCATGCGCATTAGAAAACAGGCACGGAACAGACAGACAACTATCCAACAAACATCTAAACAAAAATTATTCAGCAACAAGAACCACAAAAAAAAAAACAACCCTGAGCTCAAGGAGATGAATCAGGAGGGCAAGCAGTTCATGCTCCACTTGTAACGGGAACCCATCGATTTGCTCAAGGTAATGCTTAGATTAAATTATGTTAATAAGTATAATTTGAGATACCATATATTTGAAAAGAATACAGGGTAATGGCTTAGTGCGACAATTTAAACATGCTAGCTCGACCATATGTGACATAAATTATTATATCATGATGGCGTAAGTATAACAAGTGATGACTACAACTTTATTATTAAGAACCCTTGGTTCAGCAATTCTTTATCACGATAATCATTATCAAAAACACGCTCTGGGATATCGTTTTCAACTGGGAGGTATCTACTTCATATTCAGGTGCCTAAAGAATGTTTCATTATGAAAACGGAAAGATTACAATCGGAAAATTGAAATCGCCTCCTTTTTGTCGTAAATTTTAGTTCTCAACAGGTCCATCAATCAAGTCAAGATGAAGTAGAAGTTATCCAGTGAGATAACAGTATATAAATTAGGACTGCGGAAGGATAATGCTAGCTTTTTTTTCCAGTCTTGTCGGGTAGCCTTTGTATAAAGTCTGCATCATAATAATAAGCACTGCTGTTTCAATATAGGAACGCTAAACTTACTGTTGAATAACACGTCCATCAAACGTAACAAATATGTTGTCAATAAATACTAGAATCTTAATGATGGCAGTTTTACAGAACTTCTTGTTTGATAGATTTTTATAAAGTATTTGCTCCTTATTCTAACAAGATATCTGAATTTATGTCGATAAAGTTAAACTAATTTTTAAATTCGTCTCAACTTTAGAGAAATAAATATTGTGTAACTGTACAGAAGTCGAATGTTTAGATCCATCCTATACTAACCCCAGTTTTGTTTCTATAAATGTCACTATCGTGACAGATGAAGCGCTTTTATCGAATAATGATAAATATTTCCAAGTTTATATATTTAATATATAATGGAATATATTGAAGGTCTACTTCTAAACAAAAGTTTTACACAAAAAGGGATGATTTTTGCAAATTCCGACTTAAACATGTTAAATATTTATTGTAAAAACATGCCAACAGCACATGTATCACATATACGGGTTATGTATTTCAGAGCTCATCATTATTAACAGGTTTTACTTAACTGATTGGTAACTGCTAGCAAAAATGCTAGGTACTGAAAAACATTATTTTTACAGGCATGCGGTTGCCATCACGCCTTGACAACCACAATAGAGTATCTGTGTCAGAGACAATCATCTTCCTCTGATTTTCTCCCCGTCAGAATATGGCACACAAAATTAAAGTCTGGTTGCTTTCTATATATATATATTTTTGCACCTCATGTTTGCGGTATACCATCTTCTCCGCTAGTTTATTGTTTTCTGTTTGGTACTAAATTAATAATTAAGATCCATGTTACATCTCGTGATCAATTTATTTGGCAATCGTCAATGGCAGTCAGCAGGGTTTAAGAACATCAGTTGTTCGACCTGTTAGTCAGATGCGTTTTGTTAAAATATACTTTTCACTTTTTTGGTCATTTGGAAAATGTTGTTTGTGCTTTATTTAGACCCCTCTACCAAGAAATTTGTTTTACATGCACACGTATAAAAATTGCGGTTTTTATCCAATGCAATCATAGGTTTGAACGTTGTTTTCAATTTAGACTTGTTTATATATATATATATATATATATATATATATAGGCGTATTTTCTATGACGGAGGGGCCTCGGTGACCTGGTCCAAGTAGTCGAACTACTTTATCACTAGCCAGTCAACACTGAGGTTGTGAGTTCGAATCCCGCACGGGGCAGGTGCACTCGACTCCAATCTTAATTGACTAGGATTGTCAGTTTTCCTACCGAAGGTAGGTGGTTCTCTCCGGGCTCTCCGGCTTCTCCACCAATAAAAAAATGAGCGCCTCGAAATAGCACAATAGTGTTTAAATGACGTTAAACACCAATCAATCAATCAATCTACGACAGAGTATCCGAGCTAGATCATCACGGCACTCGGTTTATAGTTGGGTGAACTAAGTGTACTTTTATCTTATGTCTTATGTGTCTATTGATCCTTTTCATTCAGTCGCATAGTGTTGTTTGATGTTTTGTACTTTACCTACTTGTTTTTTTTTCTATTGTGTGGTACTTTTTCTCACATTCTTGCTTTCGGAATTCCTCTTAAACATATAATTTGCTTATTTATTTGTTTATTTTTATGAAGTATTGTTGCTTATTATGTGCACAAACACAATACAACTTATATGAAAATACAGATAAGATAAAGATCAAACAACAAAAGTACTTTAATGAACAGAACATGTTTAGTTATCTAATGCATGTGCGAAATTTGGGATCGAAACACAATATATTAATAGCTAAATTTTGGATGGATTTGCTATACAAACTTTTTCGGCGAAATCGTTGCTCATCTAATAGTATAAAGAATAAAAATCAAAGACCTCTAAACAAAACCAAGCTTATGTAAGACTCACATTTTCGTCTTTCCTTCGCCTACACCACCCTATGCAGTCGCTCCGTAATTCTCGTATCACGGCTCTGAGGCGTCAAGCGTAAAACTGTCAAGGGGAAGGAGAAAAGAACACTGAACAGTGATGTAACGATAGACAGATTATCGGGTTTTCTCCGTATAGGTATCATAAAATATCAGCCGCTACGCTCACTCGATCAGCCAAAAAGGTTCACATTGTGGCTTTCAAAGACAAATTTATCAACGTTTTTCGCCGATTTCATTTGATTTCTAAACAAATATTTAACTAGTTCGAGCTGAAGTTGTATGAAAAATATTACCAATTTTACCAAACCTGAAATATTAAAAACTGTACATTTCATTTCAGAATCTGAGACAGACTTTAATTGGACAGTTGACGAGTTATGTGAAAACGAAACTGAACAAATTATTACGAAACTGAATTTCAATATTTTTGTCATTTATCTATCTGGTCATTATTTTGTTTAATTTGAAATGATAACCTTTCATCCACTTAAATGATTTTTTTAGTTCAAAGTACAAGGAAGGATATAGCCGGAACCTGAAACTTTATTTCATTAAAGTAACTATAAATTGTTAATGGGAAAGTATTGTTTGTTTTAATATATGATATTTGTTTAATGAGCAGTATTGGGATAACCTATGAGACAAGATAATTAACACATATAAAAAAATCTTTTCTTCCTCGTTATTTAAATTTCGCGTTATCTGCTGCACCTATCATTATGCGCATAAGATAACGGTAGCATTACTTTTTGCTAGAATATAATATGCGTTTATTCTCGAGGGTCGGATACTGAAAAGCTGTTGGATTAGCGACTCTTTTCACCAACAAATCTTTTGAGTAGAACTACTAATATTTTTCACGTAAAGTATTTTTTATGAAAGGAGTCGCAGTCCTATAGAATCATCTAGATCTTAGTTAAGCAATGACTATATCAGTTTATACATATTTAATTTATTAGATAAAACAGGAGTTTTTAAATGTGTTAAGTGGGTCAAGTATCCAAAAACGAATCAGCAACTCCGTATACAGGCGTTTATTCTTTCAATTTTTTTTTATTACTGGTATGTTCGATTAGGATTGTAAATTATATTAACACGTTTTATGATCTTTTATACGTGTAACGTGATCCAATATGCACTATGGTATTTATTGGTTTCAAAAGTAGTCCGATGGGAAAAAATTAACACTGCAGGAATAACAGTAAAGATTCAATAATTTGCCCATCGTAAAAAGATTCTTCAAACACAAACAATTTATTTTATGCAATACACAATTTGATGTCATGATAATTTGTTGAATTTAAAATTGATGCAATTCTTGATAGGATCAAACAATATGATTTGCTTAAACTGAGATATTTTTTATTTATACTGTTTCTTTAATTTTACGTTGATATTCATGGCAAAAGAAGCTGAAAATCTTCTTCAAAGCAATTCATATAATTTTTAAACTTGGTTATGCTTCCATCTATATCAAGATCTTTTGTAAAGTCTCCTTTTCTATCAAGTCTCGTTATAAACGCTGCCTTAAGTTTTGGCTCGGTTGTTTTTACAGTAACATCCGCATTCTTTGCTCTTCCATCCTCCTCAATAATAGCGACACCATTCCGGATTATTAGTACCACAAAATTATTTGTATCTGAAAAGATAAACTGGACGACTCCTTCAGTTGTTTCACAAACTCCAACTTCCGGCGTGAACATAGTACTAAATATCTGGAACAACTGTTTCAGTGGTAGCTTTTGGATTATCTGCCACTCGTTTTTCCTATTTGACTCATCTTCAAGGTTAACAATACCTTCTGTCTCGAGTGCGCATGTGATATAATAATTAGCAGCAATGGAATTTATCTGTCTGCTGCCCAATAAGTTAAGAGCATCAACTTTAAGTTTCTTGGCGTCTTTGTTATCTTTATCTTGTATAAGAACATATGAAGCAAGTTCAAGAGCCCATTGTATATCATCCTTATTCCAGGCTTTAATAGCCTCGGAAATAACATTATCAACCCCTCCCACCAACGCAATGACACGTGAGCCTTTTTCTGGTGTTGATAAGGGGAAAAGGTCTACTGGGTCTCCACTAAACCATCCAAGATACAGCTGAAATACCCCTTTCACTGACCATGGGACAGTGCCATAAAATTCTCTTAAATAAGGATGTTTCTCTAATTTTTCTGGCAATTTCACACGCTTTGCTATTTCATCAGGTGTCAAACCTTTATTGATAAATCTTAGTGCTTGGTCGTGAACGAACTGAATTCCATCTCTGTAAGGAATTAATACATTCCGAATGTCATTTTTCCCAATGAGCGGTCGATGGTGACTAGGAACAAGATAATCAGGATCCAGATCTAGCATTTTCTGAACAGATGTATACCAGTCTACCGGATCTCTAGCTGGTGCTCCGCGTATGGTGTAAATGTTCGGGAAAGCTTTGTAGACATCATCACCACTAAGGAATGCTTTCCAGGACGGAATCCATACACCAATTTGGTCTGATGTTTCCCCTGGGATATGATGAATATGCACATCTAGTCCTAGAAATGAGAATACAAATCAGTAAAAAAACAGCACATCCAGTTAACAAGAGATATAAGGGCCTGGTGGGATTTACAAAATATCTTCTAATGAGCAAAATAAATAGAGAATAGAGAAAAATGGTATAATAAATCAAAAAATAACGAAATCTATGGCTTCCCCCATCAAGACCCTCAGATATATATATATATATATATAGAAATGAAAAGGTTAATGTAATTTTCTTGAAAATTGTAATGACTACAAAAGATAAATAAACACACAAAACTATATAGATATATCATTTTGATATAAAAGGGAAAGTTTCGGTATGATAAGAACACATATTATGATAGTGTAGTGTTAAGAGCTGAGAAATAATTACTGTCAAAGAAGACATACTGGCATTAACAGGAACATAGCCTATCAAAAACATTTATACAATTTTGAACACCCTAGAAAAAGTTAGCATACTCTTTGTCACAAAAGGAACTAGAGGCTCTAAAGAGCCTGTGTCGCTCACCTTGGTTTATTTGCATATTCAAGAAAGGACACTCTCTAAATTGTAGAAGAGAAAAAAAGTCATGACAAAAATCTGTTTTGATGATCTTGCATTGCTGATCATTTAGTCTGTTTAGTTTCTCTCTATCTTCTTTAATTTTTGCTCAAAACACAAAAGAGGGAAAAAAATCATTTAAAAGCAATCACTCCTATAAAGAGTGACAGTCTACTAACTATATCGGCAAAATTTTACGTGTTAGTAGATCTTGCTGATCATTTTTGTGATTTAAAGTGTCTATTTATCCATTATAATTTTTTATCATATATGGCAAAACGCAAAAAAAAATGGTGAAAATCAATCGTCTTTAAATGGCAATAACTCCAAAAAGGACAATTTCCTCCATATTATCTTAATTGTAGATCTTGTCTTGCAAATCATTTTTGCTTATGTAAGTTTCTATCTATCTATAATAATTTTTAAGATATAAAGCAAAAACGCAAAAAAAATTGTAAAAATCGTCATCATAGGGCAAGAACTCTAATAAGCAGTCGACTGACAATTTCGACCATTAGACTTATTTGTAGAATTTGTCTTGCTGATCATTTTTGCAATTTAAAGTTTCTCTTTATCTATTATAGTTTTCAAGATAATAGGCAAAAATGAAAAAAATGGTCGTCTGACAGTTTTGATGTATGAGGACAATTGGTAAAGCTCAACGTTTTGAACATTTTTGCTCCTGTCAGATATTGTCTATTTATGAAGGTTTCAAAATAATACACAAAACTTGCATGTTACCACTATGTTCTATTTTTAGCCATGTCGGCCATCTTGGTTGGCAGGCGGGGTCATCGGCCACATTCTTCAAACTAGATACCCCAATAATAATTGTAGCCAAGTTTGTTTACATTTGATCCAACATTTTCTGAGGAAAAGACTTTTGTAAAAGTTAACAGACAATGGAAAATCGTCATTAAAGGACAATAACTCCAATAAGGAGATGTCGGACGATTTCCTTCATTTCCATCTTAATTGTAGATCTTGTCTTGCTGATCAGTTTTTCTTATTTAAGTTTCTATCTATCTATTATTATTTTTAAGATATAAGGCAAAAACGCAAAAAAAAATGGTAAAAATCATCATCAAAGGGCAATAACTCTAATAAGGAGTCGTATGACGATCTCGACGTTGAGGACTTATTTGTTGAACTTGTCTTGCTGATCATTTTTGAATTTTAAAGTTACTCTTTATCTATTATAGTTTTCAAGATAATAGGCAAAAATGAAAAAATGGTGAAATTTGTCATTTAAGGGCAATAACTCCTATTAGAAGTCGTCTGACAGTTTTGACGTATTAGACAATTGTTAGAGCTTAACATTCTAAACATTTTTGCACCTGTCAGATTTTCTCTATTTATCATGAACGGTTTTCAAAATAATAGACAAAACTTGCATTTTACCCCATGTTCTATTTCTAGCCATGTCGGCCATCTTGGTTGGCAGGCGGGGTCATCGGACACATTTTTTAAACTAGATTATCCAATAATGATTGTGGCCAAGTTTGGTAAAATTTGGCCCAGAAGTTTCAGAGAAGCTTTTTGTAAAAGTTAACGGACGACGGACGACGGACGACGACGACAACGACGACGACGAAGACGGACGACGGACGCCAAGTGATGAGAAAAGCTCACTTGACCCATTGGGCCAGGTGAGCTAAAAAAAAGTATGATAATGATAAGACAATGTTTTTTGGTACCTTGAAGACAAGTAGAAAGTCAAAATGTCATAAATATATGAAAATTTCGCGAGTTAAATAAACCTACGAATGATGGGCTCTTAAATAAAAGATCACCATATACTTGCCTGCAATTTTAGCAAATGTGTCTTTTCCAGTCGCTAACTTGGTGGGGGGAATGAACCCATGCGAATCATATCGTAAATTCAGACCTAACCCTGCATTGATCTTGCGTGATGCTGGTACCATTACACCAAACTGTCGTGAAGACCGTCGAACTTTAGCTCCATATGATGTAGTGAAGAAACTTGCGACTTCATTTGGTAGTTTATGATGAGACCAGACTTCCGGCAATGCTACACCTTTTTCTAAGAATCCCTTAAATAGAAAAGAAAAAAATGTTATCCTGACTTTCTCATTTTCTTGTTCGTAGTTTACCAATGCATTTTTCTCAGTATTTTTTTTTTTTTTTTTTTTTTTTTTAACTTTTTTACGTGCTTGAACTGTTATACACATTTCTTGCTTGATTTGTATCTTTTTCTAGTTTCCTCCGTTATCTATATTGCTTACACATTTTCTGTGCTCAAATGTATTATTCACTTCCTTGTGTTTTGTTTTGTACATTTTCCTATACTTAGATCTGCTTACATTTCCGGAGCACCGGGGTTCGTGTTGCTCAGTCGTTAGTTTGCTATATGTTGTGTTTTATATTCTATTGTTTGACTTTTGGTCTTTTTTCCTCTTATGTTTTTGCCATGGCAATGTCAGTTTATTTTCGACTAATGAGTTTGAATGTCCTTTTTGTGTCTTTCGCCTCTCTTTTCCTGTGCTTGGTCGCTTTTTAATATTACATTGATTATTGATTGTTTTGTACATAATCATTTACCGTCTCTGTTTAATTGTATTTTACATTTTTATATTTATGTATAGTACACATTTTTGTTAAGGGGCCAGCTGAAGCCCGCACCCGAAGCCCGCCTCCGGGTGCGGGGTTTTCTCGCTTTGTTGAAGACCCATTGGTGGCCTTCGGCTGTTGTCTGCTCTTTGGCGGATTGTTGTCTCTTTGACACATTCCCCATTTCCATTCTCAATTTTATTTAAATATTTAACTTTTTGTTGTTCAGTACATTTGTTCTGTGTTCGTTTGTTAAATGCCTTCCCGGTGTTTGTTATGCTTCGCCTATGATAGGAGGGGCATAACGTTTTCCGGTCTGTGCGACCAGCAGTTCGTCCGCCCCGTGTCAGCTTAAAAGTTTTGGTCAATGTAGTTTACCATGAATTTGTGGTCATATTAACTTAAAACTTTGTTCACGTGTTCATTAGGATTCGAACTTTTTAAATTATTTGCCAAATTATTGTTTTATCCCACGGTTCACTGGACATAGAAACATAGAGCGAGCGGGAATGATGTCCTATGGAGACAGATCCTTGTTTGTTATGTTTTACCTGCGCTCCTCCTATATGGTCTTGATGATGATGAGTATAAAGGATAGCTTTGATCGGTTTATTTGTGATCTTCCGAAACTCTTTGAGAATTTCTCTGGCTGCTGTGACACTTTCAGTGACATCGACAATAATTAGACCTTCAGGTGCGATCACCATAATAGAGTTCCCCAAAGCAAATCCAATGGCCACATAGATGTTATCCGTTACCTGAAATAAGATTGTCATCAATCATAAAAAAAATCTTGCATGGTTTTATTACCCCGCAACGTATAAGGCTCGAGAACACAGTCATTTCGTAGTACACTTGTAGATTAAGCAACAATCTAGTTACATTTTCAGTGATTTCGTTTATAATTACGCTATAAGAAAACATATCTTCATATAACACCAAACGATTTACGTGTGATATTTCATGCTTTCGTTAAAAAAAATAACCATTACGATTTCTTTTGTTCATTTTCCACTTCTGTCTGCTTCAAAAATAAATGTCTTTTTTATTACTGTCGCTTGACTAGTATTTTTCTATATATATATATATAAAAAAAATAACAATGTCTTTATAACTAGAAAATTATATCGGTCTTACACACTCAAACTGGTGCGTTCTAGTTTTGCTGGGTATAAAAGTCCAGTTTATGGGATAATCAGAAATGTGCTGAGTCATATGCTTTAAGTCAAAGAAAAGTATCAAAACTTCAAAGAGAGGAATTAAGAGAGAAAAAAGTGACCGTATAGAGATACAATACGATTTTCGTACAGATTGCAAAGTAATTTACTGAGATATGTATCGAATTGGCTGATAACTGTCAAATATTGTAACAAAATATCAATACTATATGCAAAGCAACATATTATAATCTTGTATACTTACAGCCCTAGCTCACGGCCTAAAGCATTGTATAAAAGACCCAGTAGTTGTAAATAAAAATCCAACACGTCGAAAGCATTCATTATATATAGAATACATATAGAGGTAAAACATCACCAAAATGATACCTTTATAACTTCCTTCTTGTTGAATATATCTGAGTGTTTGACGAACTCCTCATTTGGAATGAGCTCTCGTTTAACTTGTTCCGCCATTGTTGGTGCTTTATTTACTGACCAGACTTGATGGCCAAAGTAAGCAACCACAGCAAGGCCTGTGGCTAGGAACGCCGCATAAACTGACTGCATGGTCACTGAAAAAAATAAGACTAAGTTAACTGCATGTTTTTTAAATAAGGCAAGTATATTGCAAAACTTTCGTACTCAAAAATAAATACCACAAATAGAGTCGGTAAACAAGTCGATAACTCTGAAAAAGGCCGCTTTGATGCTACGTATTTTCTTATTTGAATGTCAACAATGTCAACACATTCAAAAGTTTCAATTACTATGCATACTTTCGATTTCATAATTAAAAGTATGATAAAAAATAAGGATTTGTTGGTCCTCTTCTTTCCTCCGTCCAAGTTGCAATGGCCGTAACTCTACAACTTAAAATGAACGACTTCGCGGGTTTTGAAGCCAATTTCATTTCATTTCACTAATGGAAATTTGACATTGACAAACAATCTAATAAATAGAAATGAGAAACTATATAATAGATAGAACTGAAAAACTATCTAATAAATAGAAATAGCAAAGTTCAAGCATTGCAAGGGGACCCCGAAATGGTTCCGATACAAAATACTATATGAGGTGCGTAACTATAGATGGATCCTGTTTATTTCTATAATAATGTAAACTGTGGATAATTTTGCATTGATATTTTTTCCTGTATGAAAAAATTGCTATGTCTACGTTTGGCTCTTAGAAACCATAACTTATTCCGACCAACACTAGAATCGGAGCTGCCAAGATACCTTTATCTAAACGGGTGTGATCATGAAACATGTTATAATATATTTTATATTTTAATGTTTGCTTTAATTGTATTTTTGTGTGATACATTTGTCACATACTTATTTAGTTCAATGACAATAAAGATTTAAAAGTGCTAGTTATAAAACGATATTGTCTGTGAAACATTAGTTGAAAAAACATGCTATTAACAAACTGAGATTACTATAACACTGTGTTATAGTAATCTCAGTAACAGTGTTAGTAATCTCAGTAACAAACGAGATTCAAGAACAAAGCGCTCGAGAAACCGTTAAAAGTTGTTAACTTTGACATTATTTATTCAGAATCTGTTTATTATTCACGATTCATGTAATAAATGTACGGCGACAAGTTCACAAATAGCTATTATGCAATTCTTAGTCTATAGATATTTGACATCCCTAGAGGCTTCTTATAAAGACTTTTAAACTTTATTTACTGAGTACTAAAGCTAACATCTTCTTTTTAAATATCGAAACTCAAGCAGTGTCGGTACTGACATAATTGATTACACAATTGTCTTAATATTCCGTTGATAATTTTTGGAAATTTTTGAGAAACTACCCGAAAAGGCTTCAAACAAAAAAAGGCTTCCACAACATGATCACCATACACAAATATAGATCACCTCAGTCGCTTATTTAATTCGGCTCCATTGCGAGATGACCATTTAATTGCACTTCGATGTACGTTGAGGGCCGTATCGGACTTTTTTAATAACTGCGGCCCATCTTTTAAAAGCCTTTCAATAACATTTATGTCAAGGTAAAGAATATCATATTCTGATATACATTATTTTCCCTAATATAACACGAATTTGTACATTGCGTCCTACAAAGTATTATATTTAATAGATGATGACTAGAGTATTCTGGAAATTGCATCCTATACTATTCAAATTATGAATATCTCACCACTGTCCCCTGTCCCCTCTCCGATGGGGAGTATGGTTGGTTTCGTTAAATGCAGATTCACAACAAAATTGCCTTATCTACCAAATGATGCGCTCTGAAAATGGTCGGAAATTTCCGATTTTCAAATCGGTCCCCATTTTCTACCTATTCGCTTAATAGTTGTCCTGTTCTAGCTTTTAAGCTTTTTTCTTACAGGAAGCAATTATGCCAAATATGCAAACAGCATAACTGTACACATTTTATTACAGAAAAAAAAAACATTATGCATTTCGTATTTTGAAGGGTAAACATGGCTACTTACGCTAATGAATTTATCCTTGAATATCCAATATTGTTTACTAACAATATATACGGCTATTCTTACTCAAACCTACCTGTTACAGGTGACTGAATCTAATAAATTAAGTAATATATGGTCATTGTGCGGTCATCCTCCGTTAGGTTATCTACTGGTGTCAAAAGCCGAAGGTCAATTTTTTATTTGATTTAAATCTTTTTTTCTCGTCTTAAAACAGACGGAGAGTATATTCCTCTATACACAAAGCTACCTCAAATTTCAGAGTACAACGAGCAAATGCATATACCTAGAAAAGCAGTTAATTTCCAATGTAACAATTGTCGACAATAAAGATCCTCATAATCCACCACTTATACGGTGTTGAGTTTATGGTTGTTTTTTTTTAAATCATTTTTGTCAGTATAATTATTTGTGACATCATTATAGGACATTGTTAAAAGCGTTTTTGTCCCCCGCGAACGCGTTGCGGGGGACATAGAAATACCGGGCGTCCGTCCGTCCGTCCGGTCTTGTTAGCGCTCTCAAAGTTGCAATTCTTGCCAGATTTTTATAAAACTTATACTATATGTTAATATTAGCATATCTCGGACAAGTTCTATAATGGTGGTCGATCGACTTTTCTCATCACTTGGCGTCCGTCGTCCGTCGTCGTCGTCGTCCGTCGTCGTTAGCTTTTAAAAAAATCTTCTCCTCTGAAACCACTGGGCCAAATTTTACCAAACTTGGCCACAATCATCATTAGGGTATCTAGTTTAAAAAATGTGTCCGATGACTTCGCCAACCAACCAAGATGGCCGCCATGGCTAAAAATAGAACATAGGAGTAAAATGTAGATTTGGGCTTATATCTCTGAAATCAAAGCATTTAGAGTAAATCTGATTTGGATAAAACTGATTATCAGGTCAAGATCTATCTGCCCTGAAATTTTTAGACAAATCTGACAACCCGTTGTTGGGTTGCTGCCCCTGAATTGGTAATTTTAAGGAAATTTTGCACTTTTTGGTTATTATCTTGAATATTATTATAGATAGAGATAAACTGTAAACAGCAATTATGTTCAGCAAAGTAAGATCAACAAATAAGTCGTCAAGACCAAAATTGTCAGTCGATCCCCTTTAGGAGTTATTGCCCTTTATAGTCAATTTTAACAATTTTTCGTAAATTTTTGTAACCTTTTACAAAAATTTTCTTCTCTGAAACTACTGAGACAAATTTAACCATACTTGGCCTTAATCATTATTAGGGTATCTAGTTTAAAAAATTTGTCCGATGACCCCGCCTTCCAACCATCATGACCGACATGGTTAAACATAGAACATAGGGGTAAAATGCAGTTTGTGGTTTATATCTCTGAAACTAAAGCAATTAGAGCAAATTTGACAGGTGGCAAAAATGTTCATCAGATTTAGATTTATCTGGACTGAAATTTCAGACGAATCCGACAACCCGTTGTTGGGTTGCTGCCCCTGAGTTAGTAATTTTACAGAAATTTACAGTTTTTTGTTATTATCTTAGATATCATTATAATATCGAATATCTAATACTATTAATTATGATTTTAACCTTATTTTGCATGATTTCCAAAGCATCAGTAAATACAGGTGAGCGACACAGGCTCTTGAGAGCCTCTAGTTAAAAAGAGTTATGACCCTTGGAAATATTAAATTTATGGAAAATGGCCTCGTCAGCGCTCTCAGGTGTACAATTCTTGCCAGATTTTTATAAAACTTATACTATAGGTTAATATCAGCAATATCTCGGACAAGTTCTATAAGGGTGGCCGATCGACTTTTTAAAGAATTATGCTCCTTGGAAATATTACATTTATGGAAAATGGCCTCGTTAGCGCTCTCGCGGGTACAAGTCTTGCCAGATCTACTTATAGTATATTATAATTTGTTTTAAAGAACAAAAAAAAAAGGGTTTTATAGTTATTGCCCTTGTATCTTGGACAGATAAAATAAGTGCAACGCGGGGGACATTGGAACTCTGTTCTTTTATTATTTTTGTTTCACATGAGTTTTATTATTTTGAACATGATTTCATTCAAGAATGGTATCTTAAGATCAGGCCAGATACATATATAAATATAATTCTCTGGTCAGGTTCAACACTTTAATAATTTCAAATATCAGTTCAATAAATTTTATAATTTTTTCGTTTGAATATATTATATAACCCTACACGAATACGATGCAGTGTGCGTTTGTTTAGGTACAAATTTTATAATATTTAAGCCTTTGCCTCCTCTGAAAATCAGCTGCAAATGTTTGCACCTGTCCTAAGTCAGGAATCTGATTACAGTAGTTGTCTGTTTATGTAGTTCATACGTGTTTCTCGTTTCTCGTTTTTATATAGATTAGACCGTTGGTTTTTCCGTTTGAATGGTTTTACACTAGTAATTTTTGGGGGCCCTTTATAGCTTGCTGTTCGGTGTGAGCCAATGCTCCGTGTTGAAGGCCGTACCTTGACCTATAATGGTTTACTTTTATAAATTGTAACTTGGATGGAGAGTTGTCTCAATGGCACTCATACCACATCTTCCTATATCTATTTATTCCGAAAGAATAAATCTCATAAAAACAAAGGTATTTAGAAAAGTTCATAACTGTTCGGCACATGCAAGTTGTCTCGTAGTCAAACATATTACATCTGTTAAACATCTCCGAATTAAGAATAATTTAGTTTGCATTGTCAATTTAACCCGAATTTTGAATATTATATCACAGATGGGTTGGGCAATAGTTCCTAATCGCTTAAGAGATCATACATGGACTCACTAGGCATCGGGTCAGGATACGAGGTAAGTTTTGTATGTGGCTTTCTCATGCGGAGCTTTACCAATACACTAGCCAGTAAACACTGAGGCGAGTTGGACGAATCCCGCATGTGGCAGGTGCGCTCGACTTCAATCTTAATTGACTAGGATTGTCAGTTTTCCTTTTTTTAGGAAGATTAACTCACATTAGTGTCGGTGAGTTTGAGAATTTGAGTGCTATTATAGAGATCTCATCTGATCATATTTCAGTAGTTTTGAAACTTACACTTGAGTAAGCTATAATGTTCTAATAAATAACTAATAATAGTGCAAAAGCACATCTCAAGAAAAGAAGAATATCAGTTTAAGCTTAATATGGCCATGGGTAGGATCTAAACAAATAGGCTCATGCGGGTGTGAATCCTTCAGCTGTGAAAACAAATTGAGGTAAAAGACAAAACTGAAAAAAAAATAATAATAATAATGCTTGTGAGCACAGAAGGGTAAAGATTGCTTTTATTTTGCAATTTTGTGGATTTTTAAATATAACATTGAACTGTATTTTGCTAGGCAAATTAAAAATTTGAGTTGGAGTTATCTTCCTTTGTTCATGATTGTACATTTGTAGTTGAACCTATTTTTATAACAGATTCATACACCATGCATTACTTATGTAATTTTTAACTTGATAATAAAATGTGTTCTTGACAAGTATGGTACAATTGTGTAATTTAAATATCATCATATTGTAACTTAAATATCAAAGTATAACATATCATCAATAAATTGCATGACATTGACTGGATAGAATCTAAACAATGATCACTTCACTGCACTATTTTGTTTGAACTATCAAGGTAGTGATAAATCTTTGAAGATATAGATATCAAGTCAGTACCATAGGATTTTGATTGCATTTCATGCAACCTTTACCCTAAAAAATCTTTATTCAAGGGAAATGACTCCTATAATGAGTAATCCGATGGTTTTGGCCATATAAGCATTTTTATAGATCGTGTATTGCTAATCGTTTTTTAGTTTTACAGTTTCAACCAATTTTTTTTTATGGATTTCAAGATAGTAGACAATAAATGCATTATACCCTTATGTTCTATTTATAGCCATGGTAGCCATGTTGGTTGATTGGCAGGAACAATAAACAGGAACTTTAGACTAGATATCGTAAGGATCATTCAGTTAAAGTTTGGTTGAAAAGGTCGAGTGGTTTCAAAGGAGAAGTTTTTTTGTAAAAGATAATGAAAATGAACAACTGACGCAAAGTGATACACTTAACTGCAATAAGTGATATGTACTCACAAAACACAAGAAGTGAAGAATTTTAAATATTGATACAAACCATCCGGTGGCTAAGGGTATTCCATTGAAATTTGTAGCCTAGATACAGTAAAATAAGAACTGAAAATTCGTGCCTATTGTACATCTGAATGTATGTTCTGTTTATAGTAAGGGCAGCTGTGTTGGTTCATTGTTTGGCATCGTCAGATACAATTTATAGCAAATTATTGCGTCCACTTTTGGTTTCATTTGGCCAAACAGTTTCAAAAGGAATGAAATGCTCCGCTAGGCACAAGCTTGATACGACCGCAGAGGTCGAACCCTGAACAGTTGAGGCAAGTATGGACACAACATTTAAGCTTAAAACAGCTCTGAATTTGGATTGTGATTGAATATTTGACACAGCATAGGTTTGTGACACAAAATGAATATGGTCGAAGAACTGAAAAATTTGAAATTGGACATTTACCTTTTATGGTCCAATATCCAAAATCTAAGTACATGGTTCGAATCAGCATATCAAAGAACCCCAAGAGTTCAATTTTTGATGAAATCAAACAAAAGTTCAATTTAGGACCCTTTGGACCTCAATGTGGACCAATTTGATAAAGGAGCCCAAAATCCAAAGTCTAAATACATGGATAGATTCAGCATTTTAAAAAAAACCATGAAATCCAACAAAGTTTTTGGACCCTGATTTAGACCAACTTGAAAACTGGAATATATACTCTTATACACCAATTATTGTCCTGAAACATGAAAAATGCTTGTTTTTGGCCCCTTATTCCTAAACAGCTACGACAATAACCCCCAAAATAAATCCCAACCTTCCTATTGTGGTATGGAACCTTATGCTAAAATTTAATAGAGATCCATACACTTATAATCAAGTTATTGTCTGTGAACTTGACAAACAAATGTTTTTGTTAGACCCTTTTTGGCCCCTAATTTCTTAACAGCTATGACAATAACCCCCAAAATTAACCCCAACCTTCCTGGTGTGGAACCTTGTGCTAAAATATTGACCAAATAAATATCTCTTATACTCAAGTTATTGTCTTAAAACCAGACAAATAATTGTTTTTGACCCCTTTTCTGGCCCCTAATTACCAAACTGCTAAGACAATGACCCCCAAAATCAATCCCAACCCTCCTATTGTGGAATGGAACCTTATACTAAAATTTCTTACACATCCATACACTTACATTAAAGTTATTGTCTGCAAACCAATTTATTTTCCATGAACCAGTAAAACTGACCTTTTTGGCCCCTAATTACAAAACCCCAAGTACAATAGCCCCCCAAAACAATCCCAACCATGATCCTTTAGTGGTATGGAACCTTGTGCTTAAATTTCATAGAGATCCATGAACTTATACTCAAGTTATTGTCTGTGAACCAAAATGTCTTCAGACAAAGAAGCAGACAACATCATAACATAATACTACCGCTTTGTGGTCATATAAAAAGACGACAGAGGAACGACAGACACAAAATAAACTGCTTCGCCGAGCGCAGCTGGATACGACCGCAGAGGTCCAACCCTGAACAGTTGGGGCAAAAATGGACACAATATTCAAGCTTGATACAGGTCTGAATTTGGATTGTAATTAAATATTTGACACATTATTAGTTTCTGACACAGAATAAATGTAGTCAAAGAACTTGAAATTGGTTGTTTGATTTGAATTTATATTCAATTGAAGATTTCTTGCTGTTGTGCAATACACTGTGCTGTTGCGCATTACTTAGTAAATCTGTTTTCAGACTAAAATAAATTGTGACCCCAAATTTTTTTCTTTTGAAAATTGACAATTTCTTAAATCTTGAGGGAAAAAAAATTGACCCCCCATAAAAAAATTTAACCCAACCCCCCCCCCCCCCCCCCCCACCTTTCCAAAAATTTTTTGAAGAAATTTTCTTTTTGTAAAATGTGCTACGAATTAAGAGACATCCATACACTTAAACACAAGTTATTGTCTGAAAACTAGAAAACTGGAATATAATAAATGCTTGTTTTAGACCCTTTTTTGCCCCTAATTCCTGAACGGTTTGGGCAATTACCCCCAAAATGAATCCCAACCTTCTACTTGTGGTACAATTTCAGAGCAATCAAAATACTTATACACAAGTTATTGTCCTGAAACTAGAAAAATGCTTGTTTTAGCCCCTTTTTTGCCCCCAATTCCTAAACGGTTGGGACCATCAACCCCAAAAACAATCTAAACCTTCCTTTTGTGGATTGAACCTTTTGCTTATATTTCATAGAGATCCATACATTTAAACTAAAGTTATTGTCTGGAATCCAAATGTATGATTTGAATTGATATTCAATTGAAGATTTCTTGCTGTTGTGCAATACTTAGTAAATCTGTTTTCAGACTATATACAAAGAATCAGCAAAATATAATTGTGACACCCAATTTTTTTCTTCTGAAAATTGAGTTTCTTAACTCTTGAGGAAAAAATATTGACCTCCCCCAAAAAAATTTTTTTTTACTCCCCCTCCAAAAAAAAAAAAAAATATTTGAAGAGAATTGTCTTTTGAGGAAAAAATTTGCTCCCCCCCCAAAAAAAAAATGTTTGCCCCCCCCCCCCCCCCCCCCCCCTTTTCCAAAAAAATAATTTTGAAGAAATTTTCTTTTTGTAAAATGTGGTACAAATTAAGAGACATCCATATACTTAAACGCAAGTTATTTTCTGAAAACTAGAAAAATGCTTGTTTTAGACCCTTTTTTGCCTCTAATTCCTGAACGTTTGGGCAAATATTCCTTAATCAGCATTTTTAAATAGTAACTTCTCAAAATAAATTAACAGCTAATCACCTCAAGACAATACAACATTTCTTTATACATAATATAAAAGCAGTGTAAGGGAGGTAATCCAAACATAACATTGTACTTAAGGGCCAAGTAAGCTTTTCTCATCACTTGGCGTCCGATGTCGTCCGTCGTCATCGTTAACTTTTTAAATTTTCAACTTCTCCTACAGAACCACTGAATGGAATGAAACCAAACATGGCATGAATGTTCCTTATGAGGTGCTGACCAAGTGTTATTACTTTGAAGCAGATCCATCATCCAAGATGGCCCCCAGCGGGGACTTAGTTTAACATAGACCTAAGGGAAATACATAAAATGTCTTCTTTTAGAGAACCACTGAATGGAATGAAACCAAACATGGCATGAATGTTCCTTATGAGGTGCTGACCAAGTGTTGTTACTTTGAAGTTGATCCATCATCCAAGATGGCCGCCAGTGGGGGACTTAGTTTAACATAGGACCCTATGGGAAATACATACAAATGTCTTCTTTTAGAGAACCACTGAATGGAATGAAACCAAACATGGTATGAATGTTCCTAATGTGGTGCTGGCCAAGTGTTGTTACTTTGAAGCCGATCCATAATCCAAGATGGCCGCCTGCGGGGGACTTAGTTTAACATAGGACCCTATGGGAAATAGTTACAAATGTCTTCTTTTCGAGAACCACTGAATGGAATGAAACCAAATATGGCATGAATGTTCCTCATGAGGTGCTGACCAAGTGTTGTTTCTTTGAAGCCGATCCATAATCCAAGATGGTCGCCAGGGGTGGATTTAGTTTAACATAGGACCCTATGGGAAATACATACGAATGTTTTCTTTTAGAGAACAACGGAATGGAATTTAACCAAACATGGCATGAATGTTCCTTATGAAGTGCTGACCAAGTGTTGTTACTTTGAAGCCGATCCATCATCTAAGATGGCCACCAGCTGGGGACAGTGTTTAACAAAGGACCCTATGGACAATACATACAAATGCTTCTTCTAGAGGTGCACTGAATGGAATGAAACCAAACATGGCATAAATGTTTCTTATGAGGTGCTGATGAAGTGTTGCTACTTTGTGGCTGATTTACTGTTCAAGATGGTAACCAGGATTTTTTATTGAATTACAGGGCCAATATTAAACCAAATTTGGGCTCACTCATTATTAGGGTATCCGTTATGATTTTAATCTATTTTAAATCAAAGTAGAATCAGGTGAGCGACACAGGCTCTTGAGAGCCTCTAGTTAGATCTACTAGTCAGTCACTTCCTGTTTGACAGATCAATGAAGTTTTATCATAACCATAGAGTATGGAATTTTTTGTTACATATCAAGTAGCTTCTGCAATAAGGAAAGATTTGTTGTTTGTTCAGGAATTTTATGATTTTGAGTTATACCATGTAAGAGATTTTCAGATCAAATCAACTGGGCAGTCACTTCTATTTTGAAAAAAAACTTTGACTTTTATTTCACCCAATGAACATGGAATTTTTCATCAAACAAATTTTGACCATCAACTACAAGCCTTTTTTTTAATCAGCACAATTGAGAAATGAAATAAAATTTACATTTATTATTTTTCTTAGTTTATTGGAATGAATTTCATTTACAATAATGCATAAAAGTAAATAATGATATAAGATAGCTACAAGGTTTAAAATAACTACTCATTACCAGTCAAATACTGGAATATCACAAGATACTAAAATCTTCCCTTACTAACACAAAATATATAAAACAGATACTAAGTAGTACAATTTTTTGCACTGTATCAATTTAATGGATTTCAAGATTTATCAGAGCCATGAAGTTCCTTAGCATATATTTAACTGTATGTTTAGCCTTTAAAATGTAAGGCTTAACCATACTACTTTTATTTAGAAATTTCTGTAAATAAAATAATCTGGAATGTTTCTAAAAGGTATATATGATAACTTCAAATGTTGTGTCTTATGTACTATTATTTGTCTGTTTGTCTTTTTATTTTTGGCCATGGCGTTGTCAGTTCGTTTTCGATCTATGAGTTTGACTGTCCCTCTGGTATCTTTCGTCCCTCTTCAAACATATCTCCAGAAATACCTCTTCTACAGGTTGAAATTAAGTATATATGTTAAAAAAATCACACAGGGAAAAAAGTCAAGAAATGAAACTCTTATCAAGATTTTCTAATTTCTTTTAAAAATATTTCATTTCTGTTCTTCTTCATCACAACACAGGTAATGGGTCCAACAGTGGAATTCAGCACACTACTTATGTCATAACCCTGTAACAATAGAAATAAGATGTGTTAAATAAATAATTGCAATTCAACTTGCACAAAAAAGCTGAAACAGATAGCGTAAAATTAAAATATTTTAGTCATTAGACTAGGAACTAATTACCATACACAAAACAGTTTAAAATCTGTCTAGTTCTAGTCATCTGAAAAGATATTGGCCAAGCAGAGTTGAAATATTCCGTTAGTCTTGTCAAATTTCGAAAATTGTGCCGGTTTATAGTGATAACCATTTATTGTGAGTGCAATATTAATTATACTGATATGATATTTTATCAGGTATACTGTGGATTCATTATTAATCGTTGGATACCAATTTCCGTGGGTTTTGTGGGTACAGGTGAACCACGAATTCAAATGGTCAACGAATTACAAATTTTCTATAGGGTTTGTATGCAGTGATTGGCAAAACCACGAAATCAAATATCCACGAAAATGGAAGTGTTCCTCAATCCACGAAAATTGATACACTCGAAAATAAATGAATCCACAGTATTTGAAAAGCTGATTAAGACAACAAGGTAAAGCAAATTGTATAAAGTTTACCTCTTCATCATTTTCATCTTCTGGTAATAATGACTGTATCGTGTCTTCTAAAAGCTGAAAATTACAAGATTTTATATCTAAAATTTAATTACAATATGACAAATTAAGTATAATACTAATAAAATATTTAAACATTCATTTTTTTATTTCAAAAGTAGTGATAAAGTATGGAAGATTGATAACTATCTAGCCAGCCATATTCAAGTTTTAATTGCATGAATTCAATCTTTATCCTATAAAATGGATATAACATATATGAAAACTTTGTTAGTTTTTGTTTTATAGTATACTACAAGACTTCCTTATGTGCAGGTTTTTTTTACAATGTTTTATTTTTTTGTATGTAATTTGCAATCACAAGTATATTGCAAATGCTGTCCCCCAAAACTTCAAAACTGTTCAAGCCATATCAGGTCAGTATAGCACATACATTTACTTTTGACATATAAAAATTAGAATTTCCAGATAAAGAAGTTGTTTAATCAAAAATAAAAGAAGCACAAGAACTTCACCTATCTGTCTCTTTCAAAGGTGTTCCTTTTTTAATATTTCTCTTTCAGTTAAGAGAAATCTTTAATTACTTCAACATGTTACTTTCACAGCCATTTTTCAAAATACACAACATGGCATGTACTTCAAGTATAAATGAATAACTTACATCTATTTTGATTCTATTTGATTTAAGATTAGTAACTGAAGCATAAATTTCCATCTTCATTTTGGTCACAGGATGCTTAACAACTCTCTTACAACCAAGGCAGACAAGTTCTCTAAAAAAATGTAGAAAAACAGTAATAAAAAAAAATATTCAATGAAAACCACTGTTATGAGCAAATGACTCAGGACTGTCTCTGAAATTGATTTGAAGCTACTTGCATGATCTTTCTATTGTTGATTGGGAATTGTATCTCCATAAAGAATATGAAGGTCTGGATGTCCCTCAATTCTGTATTCTTTAATTTTTTACACCATTTTTCTCTATTCTTTATATATTTGCCCATTATTTTCTATTTTTCACTCCATTATCCTCCACTCCTTATTTTTTTGCCTATTTTTCTCTATTCTTTATATTTTTGCCCTTTATTCTACACTTTTTGCCAATTACTCTCTATTCTATAAACCCCATCCAGACCCTCGTATATGACAAAGAATTATATAGGTGGTAGATCAGGTGATACAGGCTGAAAATCTAAGTCCAAAAAATGACCCTTTTTTGTCATCATCTTAGTTTCTGCTGATATTATTTGTTGCCATTTACATGATAGAAAATAAATATTTGCATGTTGAGTACAATCTTATTTTGTTTTTAAGACTACTGCAGACAGCTCATGATGTCAAATTGAATAAATGTTTAATGTTACATATTCATTTTAGTCCTGTCTGTTTGTTGTTAATGTTGCTTTTTTAGTGCAATTTAAAGCTAATTTGTATCAGGGTGGGTGGTTGTATTTGTTTTCACATTTTCACAAAAACTGCTAGGAAATTTGATAAAAATATAAAACATGTAAAAGACACACTATAAAGTTTTTTTTATATACTTAGAACACAAATGTATTTAATAGTTTTGTAGGTTGTTTGTCCTAGTACAACATGTATTCAATTTAAAAAAAAAAGTATATTTTGTATTTTCATACTTAGTGTTAGCTTTCTCTGCTAGCTTGTCTAAACCACACTGATCACATACATCCCAGGAATAGGCAGAACTCTCATCTATCTCATTAATTGTACCTACAATATACAAAACAAATGTAGTAATCAAAATATAGAGGACAACAAATTCTGAATTCTAGGATTTCATTTGTTTCCGATCTTGTTTTACATATTTTACATTTCATTACAATAGAAAATGTTTACAGTCGACGTCAGGTAACTTTTTGTTAAATATTTTGAAACTACTTACCACATTCCACCATCATTCAAGTTGTCCTTGTATTGTATCAATATAATCAAAGTTTTAATCCATCATATTGGAAAAATGAAGAGCTCTTGAACCAAAAAAGGATGAAAAGAAGAGTTAAAGCCATGTAAGGAATGAGAGCTTTGGGAAATATATTCCTTTATTCAAAATAATTTCAACAAGAATGTGTCCATGGTACACGAATGCCCCACTCGCACTATCATTTTCTATGTTCAGTGGACCTATAAAAATAAAACAATTTTCATATTTTCATGCTAGTAATGAAGTACTGGCTACTGGGCTGGTGATTATTAGAGGGGCTTTGTCCACCAATAGAGGAATCGACCAACTGGTAGTAATAATATTAACCGTACCAGTTTTACTACACTAGTTGGACATTAAGACAATAATTGTCTGTTTAGTGATGCTCCAGGCCAAAATATTTAAAAATCTAAAACTGATTCTAACAAAAGGCTCTCATGGGCTTGAATCACTAACCTAGTATAAATATGCAATTGTGATATTTTACTTTTATTGAAACCAGTTATGTATGCTTATTTGTAAATCTTATTAAATGGCAGTTTTGTAGAAATTCTATTGATGGTCATTTTTTTCGTACAGTTTATATACCTATCTGATATCTATTAGGTCCAAGGACACAGTTATCGTCCTTTGGTTTTCGTTGTCTACGAATATAATCCCTAGTGTGAACAGTGTATAACTTGCATTTTTTTTTGAAACACTTTCCCAATTTATTTCTTGATATTTTATGCATGAAATATTAAGTAAGGGGATGAAATTACATGTTAAAAAAATTTGGGTGCTGAATCTTTATGTTAAGTAGTGATTTGGTCCAGTTAAAAAAGGTCAAAAATTAGAATGTCTGAAGCTGTCAAACTGAATTTTAGCCCCCCTTAACACAGAATTGTCAATATTTTGAGTTAGAGCTGGTAGAAGTTTCTATAATTTTGATATTATTTGTATCAATAGTAGTACACTACACTGTAAAAATCTTTTTGAGATAGAGCAGGTGCGAAATTTTTAATTTGAATTTATTGTCTAAAAGAAATGCACTACCAAATAACTGTGTTCTCGGGCCAATTAAAGGTTTTTTAATAATTTGCCAGATTATTGAAATCATTATAAAGAGTTGGTTATCAAGTTCAGCCATGTTGACCATTTGTAGATCTTATTGTGTTGAACATTTTTGTTTTTTGCAGTTCCTCTCAATCTACTTTTTTGTCTGCAAAATATTCAAAAATGAGTAAAAATCATCTTTCAAGGGCAATAACTCCTATTAGGGTTTCATTGACAATTTATACCACATTGACTTATTTGTAGCTCTTGTTTGGCTCAACATATTTTTCAAACAAATTTTATCTATCTAAAAAAAACACAAAAATGCAAAAAAATGTCTTTCAACAGCAATAAGTCCTATAAAAAGTCAAATGACAATTTCATCCAGGTTGACTTATTTGTAGATCATATTTTGTTGAACATTTTTTGTGATTGAAAGATTCTCTCTATCTACTAAAGTTCCACAAAAAATGCAAAATCAAAAAAGGATAGAAAGCATCATTCAAAGGCAATAATTACCATAAGGGTCAACTATCTGTTACTACATATACAGCTTACCTTTAACTGTGCACAAATCATATAGTTTGGAATCTTTATCCAGATCAGGAGGTGAAAATGGATGGATAATGTCTTCTGTAGATAATTCAAAACCTAGTTTCTGTAGGAAACTGCTTGGCAATATTTGGCTGTAGCAGTCACATATTAAATTACCTAGAACAAAACCAAATTATGCCTAAGTTCATTTTACAAAAAAGCATAATCAAAGGAATTATGGTTTTCAAGATGTATGCAGACGTTTTATTCTGAAAAATATGGGGTACAAAATTTCATTGCATTTACTGTAAAACAGTCCCCAACTTTAAACTTGGAAAAGTGTTATAAACAATCAAATTTAAGAACTGTGGATTCATTTGTTTTTGTGAATACCAATTTTTGTGGATTAAGGAAAAATAGTATTTTCATGGTTTTCCCAAAGTCTACATACAAGCCTATAGAAAATTTGTATTGATGAGCATTTGGATTTATGGTTAACCTATAACCCTGAAATCCACAAAAGTTAGTATCCCATGAATAATAATGAATCTACAGTACATACTGTCCACCATTTTCAATCATAAAATATTTTAGATATTAAAAACCATTTTTTTTCATTTTATGTCTAGTTTTGTATTTTATATATGTTGTGTACAAATTTAATGTTGTACAGAATTTTTGTACAAGTTATCAGTGTTTTATGAACCGCTTAACACAAATGGATGATACAAGCACACAGTCTTTTGTTTCGCTTATTTCTCTCATATTTCTATGACTACATGATACAGTCTAATACTGAGCATTGATACAAAAAACATTATAAGAACACAAATAGACTTTTAAAGGATATGATTTTGGTATAAGGAGAAAAATAAAAATAGAATTTAAACGATTCAGGTGTCCTTATTTCCAGTTTAAAGACAGGGAGAATAGCACTTAATGTTAGGTTGAAGTATATAAATTTGAATTTAAGACATTAAGCTGACTAATTTAAGAAGATAAATTTTTACCATCTGATGCAAAAAGGTATGTGCCAAAAACCTTATAACTTGTACAAAAACCCTGTACAAATTATAATTTGTACAAACTTACATCTTGTACACAACATATACATGTATAATATATATATGGCAGATCTTTGATTGTTTCTGTTAACTTTATTCACAACTTTTACAGACCCAGAACAAATTAGAGCTTGACATATTTTAAGGACTCCTGTCTATTGACGCTTTAGGTTATTTTTGTCATTGGGTTGCTGTCTCATTGATGAATACCTCACACCACCTTTTATGTATATATTTATATATATATATATATATTTGTAAAATACCATCAGTATGAAGAACATCTTTAGTTACAACTGTACCACCAATAGGTTGTTGTATATTACATGTATCTTTGACTTTTATAATTCTGTAATCTGTATGATCCAAACTATCATCTGTTATGTATAGCAAATACCTAAAATCTACTGATGTGGAACTGGACAAATCTGACTGGAACAAATAAAATAAAATAAAAAAACATTAAAAAAAAATTTTGATTTGCAGAGAAATTGCTTTAATCTTTATTAAAACATCTATTCCAGAAATAAGTTCACTTTTTTAAGAAGAAAATGTAATATTTTTGTTTGATTATATTCTACACTTATTCATAAAGATATGAAAAACATATGCTTGACAATTAAGGACTGCTCCATTAAAACATACTTGGTGCCCAGGGAAGGCACTTTGAAAACAGAGTGCATGATCACCCATAGAAGCGATTTTAGAGTCTGCATACATTTAAACCCGTACATCACAATATTTGGCACCCACTCATAGTGGCAAATTTAAGTTGCCTTCCATGGGTCCATGTATGTTTTTATGGAACAGCCCTAAGTTCAAGGATAACATACATTCCATCTGTGTTTGAGCTTTATAGCTGTCAAGTCAACATTTGGTATTAGAAAATGTGTACTGCTTTAACACAAAAGTAAAGTTTCTAATCACAGTGTTATTGCATAAATGAGAGTATAGAGAAAACATAAGTCTGCTGATGTTCCACACTGCCACTTAACAGATTCCCTTTCAATGTACAAGTTACTGTTACTGTGGAATCATTTATTTTCGTGGGTACCAATTTTCGTGGATTGAGGAAAACTTACACTTTCGTGGATATTTAATTTCGTGGTTTCACCAGTCTGCATACAATCCAATGGAAAATTTGTAATTCGTTGAACATTTAAATTCGTGGTGCACCTGTACCCACGAAATCCACGAAAATTGGTATCCAATGAAAAATAATGAATCCACAGTAGTTCATAAAATCCATATCAAACAGTCAAAAGTATAAAGAAATTGTTTTCATGTCAAAGTCATTGCTCTTGATTACCCTGATTGCATTTAGTTACAAAGTCTAGAGAATTAAAACTGGATTGAAAAAAATGTCTGGCTTTTTGCAGCCATAATTTTTTGTTGGAAGCCCTGTTTGTATTGTTTTTGAGTTTTTGAGAGGAGCCAGTGCCTACCAGTAAGTATAATGCTGAATTCATGTTTTTTTTTAATAAACTTGATGTTTTAGGGGCATCAAAATCTAAATGTTCAATAAAAATTTGATGAGAATGGCGAATTCTATTATTTCAATTTTTCAAAAGTAGCAAATTAGGTGGACTTTTATTGCTTTGTATAATGTCGGCAGAGAAACTTCATCTTTACAAACTTGGTGTGGAATATTAATAGGAACCAAATGAATTGTTGCAACAGTAAGATGAAGAACATGGTGGATACCAAATGATGACAAAAGCTAAAAATATATCCCTTTGAGGGCAAGTAAACTAAAAAATGTACATACGTTACTCAATTTTGCCAGCAACTTCACTTTCATTGTAAATCTACAGATTTCATCTTTCTCCTGCAAAGATATGTTGGTTAATTTATCATCTCATACAGTGCTGACAAAGCTGTACTTGTTATCTTAATCCTAAATTTCTATGCTAAATTTTGACATGAATCCTGACATGACCTGAGTTAGTCTTCATGCTTTTTGTCGTATTCTGCATTTTTATTAATCAATAGCAACAAACTATGGTATTTGCAGGATTATCATATCAGTTTTAATTGTTATAAATTACATTTGATATATGCATTTGCTGTTGACAAGATAACTTACAAATACGGGCTGGTCCGTAATTAAACGCATGTGGCCATGGGAGGCACTTCTTAAAGACCCCAAACACCCATAACATAAAATTTTCTATTTCACTAATAATTCTTACAAAATTTTAAGGAAAATGCAACCACCCATAATAAATAAATCTAAGTGCCGCCCATCACTCAACCCGATAAATTTTGGAACAACCCTAAGACTATATTCCCTCATACTGGTGAGAATGAAATAAGATTTAGATCAGAAATATAAATATAGTCAGCTGAAAATGGAAATTTGAAAATCTTTTCCTTTATATAAAACTCACCATGACATTTTATGCTTGTAATTATTTCACAGACATATTATTATTTTTTTTATTTATCTATCCCTTTTTGGAGTAACATGTACATTTATTTTCCATAAAGAAATTTTTCTTCAAATACTAACTCTAGCTACCTGTACACTATGCCTGCATAATTTGGTTTCAATAAACTTTGCACTTTTACGTATAGTCAGTTTGGTCATGGAATAACAATGGTGTGTCCTAAATTTGGGCAAGTTAAATGGCATAAAGCAAAACTGATCACCTTTTATTGTATGAATGGAATAAACTGACCTTTTAACTTTCAGACTATATAGCTATATTCACCTTTCTAAGATCATCCAACGAAACCAGTCGTATCTTTTTGAAAGCAGTAATTACTGTTGCATGCTCTGTGATCTTTAAATCAGTATTGTCATGTTCTACCATACTGTAACAAAATCCTGGGGGCAATCTCTGGGATATCTGTATCATTATTTTCAAAATATAAAATACAATTATTTTCTACAGTTAAATACGACAAATTCATATCAGTTGTGTTTAAATAGAAGCTGTTATTAAACGGTAACCCTGTAAATTCAGAAATTTTTGAGATTTCAGAAAATGCTTCATACAAATAATGCTTTCAACATTAAAAATGCTAGTTTTCATTTTTTGCAAAAACTATCCTGTCGCAATTATAAAAATATTGCAAAATTTTCTGAATTTACAGTAGATGTAACTATAAGGGTGTATATTTTTAGCATTATATAAAACTTTTTTTGGTCTTATGTATTGTATGGTCTACAGCAATATAGGTATTGATTCATAACTGACAACATTTATTAGAGGGGCCTTCTTACCCCAAAGTTCAATACAAATCAACACTAATTGTCAAACAGTTTATATTTCATTCATTTTTGTGTGAAGAAAATATGGTACTGAAATCCTACAACTTAAAGACCACCATTGGTTGAACCTTGATTTTCTTTCCATTTTTAAGGTTCATACAGTTTTTGTTTAAATATTATCCAACAATGCACCAATCTTGTACATTTATTTCAAGACAGTGAGAAATTAAAACAGGTGAGATAAAAATGACATAAGATATTTCTTTTAAGTTGCTGATTACAGGGAAATTTTCACAATCTTACTCAATGCTTCTTATTACCTTTTTACCATGGCTCTTAGTAATTGTGTAATTTGATACAGGTTGATGTATGTGAATATGCTTTCATCATTAATAAAAACATGAATACGAATGCTGTCCATAGGACACCATGCCCTTCTCACATTATCATATTGAACTGATGGGAAGATAGCCTAATTTGGCATATATATATCATAATGAACATGTGTATTAAGTTTTAAGTTATGTAACCAAAACTTAATTTTAAACTACCTTGAACCAAACTTGAACCTACATTACACTAAAACATCAACCTAACATTGGATATACTTGCAACAACTCTCTGAGGGGTCTGCAGGTGGCCTATCCTATCCTACATACCCTCATTTTCTCTGAACTTCATCCCACACAACCTCTATTACAGGACCTGCCTATTGGATTTATTGTTAATTTGTTCTCTTCCTGAACATGCATGAAATATTTGCCACTGGATGATAAGCACCCAACAATCAATCAATCAATAATAATGGACAGAACTAGATAGACTAACAGACTTCACAGACCTGAAAACATTATGACCCCTATTTTCATAGGCAGGGCATAACAAAACTGCTGCAACTTTCTTTTTGTACTAACTGTATCAACTTACAGAAGAACCTGATGCTATTTCACTTTCTTCACTGACAGCTGTAGCAGTCATACCAGACCATACATTATCTATCATGCTGAATAGAGCTGGATCTCTGAAAAAAGACAACATCTATATCAACAATCTTTAAAATTCTACTTCAGAGGTAACATTATAATCATGCAATGTAACTGTTTCTTTAAATAAAGAAAAACATTAGTTTTTAGACAGGCTTCTTTTACTGTCACTTCAGAAATTTTTGTAATTTTTAATTTTTTGCAAAAGAAGCATTGCATAAATTCAATGAATACTAAAATTTGGAAACCTTTACATGTGGCAATATTTCCTGAAATTACATAACATATTCTCACATTTAGGTTGGATGATGACTGAACTTTTGCAATAAATTGTTGATACAGAGGTATGTCTAACCTGTGTGTAATTTCGATACAAAATGTTGAAATTTAAATAGCAACACTTTACATGTAAACTTTGCAAAAGGAAAAAAGTCAAAAGACAATGACTGAGGATAAATCGTCCCTTATAAATACAACTACTAACCAAAGATCACTGAACTACCATTAGTGGTCCCCCTTAAACAGACCTATTTACAAACTTAAACATTTGATCTATGCAAAAGTTCAAAGTCAAAGGGCTATGGGTGACACCATTTATTTTCAAACTTTTTTCTTAACTTTGTGGTAGTATTAATATAAGAAAAGATTCAAGCTGAACTATTCCCATACATATTCTATGCATGAAGTAGCAAAAACAAATCACTCACAAAAATTATTTTATATGTGTATAAAAATTTTATCGAAACAAATTTTAATACATTTTGTACTTGAATACTGTAGAAAAAAAACACCAGTATGCAATTTACATAAAGGTATGGATGGGCAAACAGGGAGACAAGCAGAAGGCTCGAAAGGGGTAAATAGTTTGCCTCTGATATACCATTTCAAAAGAATAAAAAATCACGAATTCAGTTTTTGAGTAAAAATGACTTTTCGAAAAATCCCGGTTTAAGTATAATGACTTGGATCATTTATAATACATGAGTCACATGACACCACTCAACTTACCTATCTCTTGTTGTTCTAGAGAGCACCTTAAGTCCAGTAAATATGTAAGAAATACCTTCACCATTCTGTATTACATCACCATACAAATGTTCAGAACTGTCTGGCATCTGTATCTCACACATAATACCATGACCATCCTCTACTAACAGACTATATCTGTAATACAAATGTATAATATAATTTTTGATCAATAAAAATTCTGAAATATTGATATTTTTTCCATTTTTCCATTTCCTAAGAATCACGACATATCTTTATTCTGTTACTATGTATATCTTTTTTGCATGTCATTCTCTGTACCTTTGATTTTATTGGTTTTTAGAGAATAAATTGTTGTTCTTGTTGTTGTTGTTATAAATCTGACGTGTCCTTTATTGTTTATTTCAAATTTTAACAAGTTCATGATCTTTATAAAGTTTTTTAAGTCAAATGATAAGTGGTTGATCCATGCATAACAGATTCTTAACCTATCAACACTTGTCTTACTCTTCTTGGGAGTTTTTTGTGATTCCTTTTGCATACAGTTCATGTAATCTCTGCAATCTGATTGACGTAAAGAAAATTAAATGTCTTAAAAAAGATTCTTCATTATTCCAGAATAAAATGCAGGACAGCATAGTCATGCTTCCTAACAATGTTGATGACACTTAAAAAACCTGGACAACTGCTGGATTTTAAAATGGCGGAATTGAAGATTGAATCATTGAAGAATGGACATGATTTAGAGTATATACCACAACCATTGAGTCACAGGCACTAGAAAATGGTTTTCTAATGAAATTAAAATTGCTCTGGTAAAAACTCAGATATATTTATGCAGGAGAAACAGCTCACAATTATGACATGTGATAAAGATTTTCTAATAATCTAAAAAGCATTAACCACATAGATGAATAAAAAAAGAATGTGTCTGAGGACATGAATGCCCCTGCTCAAGCTTTGCAATTTTCCAAGTTAAAAAGGGGCATAACTCTATAATGGTAAATGACTCGCAACCCAAATTTGAACTCTGTCTGTGTGTTGTGGTTCTTAGCATTGTGTATGAGTTCCATAAAATTTCGGATGAGACAAACTTAAGAAAGAGTGCAGAAACAAAACTAGAGGCTCTCAAGAGCCTGTGTCGCTCATCTGTATTTACTGATGCTTTGGAAATCATGTAAAATAAGGTTAAAATCATAATTAATAGTATTAGATATTAGATATTATAATGATATCTAAGATAATAACAAAAAACTGCAAAATTTTTATAAAATTACTAACTCAGGGGCAGCAACCCAACAACGGGTTGTCGGATTCGTCTGAAAATTTCAGGGCAGATAAATCTAATTCTGATGAACATTTTTGCCACCTGTCAGATTTGCTCTAAATGCTTTAGTTTCAGAGATATAAACCAAAAACTGCATTTTACCCCTATGTTCTATTTTTAACCAAGTCAGCCATCGGACAAATTTTTTAAACTAGATATCCTAATAATGATTATTGCCAAGTATGGTTAAATTTGTCTTAGTAGTTTCAGAGAAGAAGATTTTTGTAAAAGATTACAAAAATTTACAAAAAATTGTTAAAAATTGACTATTAAGGGCAATAACTCCTAACGGGGTCGACTGACAATTTTGGTCATGAAACTTATTTGTAGATCTTACTTTGCTTAACATTATTGCTGTTTACAGTTTATCTCTATCTATAATAATATTCAAGATAATAACCAAAAACTGCAAAATTTCCTTAAAATTACCAATTCAGGGTCAGCAACCCAACAACAGGTTGTCAGATTTGTCTGAAAATTTTAGAGCAGATAGATCTTGACTTGATAATCAGTTTTACCCTATGTCAGATTTACTCTAAATGCATTGGTTTCAGAGATATAAGCCAAAATCTACATTTTACCCCTATGTTCTATTTTTAGCCATGGCGGCCATCTTGGTTGGTTTGCGGGGTCATCGGACACATTTTTTAAACTAGATACCCTAATGATGATTGTGGTCAAGTTTGGTTAATTTCAGAGGAGAAGATTTTTGAAAAAGTTAACAGACGACGCCGGACGACGACGACGGACGCAAAGTGATGAGAAAAGCTCACTTGGCCCTTCGGGCCAGGTGAGCTAAAAACTTGCAATTTTCCAAGTTATAAAGGGGCATAACTCTAGAACGGTAAGCAACTCACTGCCCAAATTTGAACTTTGTCTGTAAGTCTTGGTTCTTAGCATTGTGTATTAGTTTCAACAAATTTGGATTAGGCAAACTTAAATTAAGAGTGCGGAAACGATAATGGGACGGATGGAAAGACGGACAGAAAAATGGACTGACGGACAGACCATCAAGGGTAACCATCAATGCACCTGTTGCCTACGGCGGGGGCATAAAAATTAGTGAACACATGAAAAGATTCTCCTATAATTTCATAGTTTCCCCTACAGATCAAATCCCCAAGGAATCAACAGTATTAAAACTTCACCTTTTTGTAATTGAATTTGGAACAGTTTTACACAACACTCTATGGACCAATGCACTGAAGCAGACCCCTGTCTGTTTGGAAGATTTATCTATACTTTCTAAAATAGAGTCTGATACAGTTGGTGTCCCAGTTGAAGCCTGAGTAGCTTGTATCATATACAGTGACCGTTCATGATCTGGAAGTCCAGGTATATGTGTACTTCTATTTTCTCTGTTTTCTTTACACTGAAATGTAGCCATAAGTTAAATTTCATACTGCCTAAAAATTCAGTAAAGCAGTTAGTTTGTATAATTTACATTAACACAACATACAACTGACATTTGATTAAGGCCTGACAGACACAATCATGCTCCTCTGTTGTCATAAAGCACAAGGATGGAATTTTTTTATTTATACTTTAACCACTTCCCTTCTTGAATGAGAAATAGGCTGTTTATTGGTTTAGTTAGTTCATTTACCATGTTTTATACCACCTCTTTAAAGTTTGGATCAGAATGTCTACTTATTTTCCTTTTGCAATCTTCATTGAGGTTTTGATATGACAACAGTTTCAATGTCCCCTGCGTTGCACATATTTTATCTTTCCAAGGGCAAGAACTTAAAAACACTTCTTTTTTTATTGTTCTTTAAACTGTTTACAAATATCTTAGAGAAATGAAGGCTGAAGAGCAAAAACAATGCAATTTCCAATATGATTAATATTTCCAAGGGGCATAAATCTTTTTTAAATATTTGATCCCCACTGATTTTCGAACTAGTACGAGACATTGCTAATACAAACCTTTGATATAAATTTGATAAAAATCTGGCAAAATTTGTACACATGAGAGCCCTTACAATGCAATTTTCCATATAATTAATATTTCCAAGGGGCATAATCTTTTTTAAATATTTGATCCCCACTGATTTTCGAACTAGTACGAGACATTGCTAATACAAACCTTTGATATAAATTTGATAAAAATCTGGCAAAATTTGTACACATGAGAGCCCTTACAATGCAATTTTACATATAATTAATATTTCCAAGGGGCATAACTTTTTTGAAAAATAGTTGATTGGCACTGATTTTCAAATTTGGTGAAGGCATTACTGATTTAAACCTATGATATAAGTTTTATAAAATCTGGCAAGAATTGTATTCGTGAGAGCTTTAACATGACTGGACGGACGCACGCCCTGTATTTCTATGTCGCATGGGGGGACAATTAAACTGATAAAACTAAAGAAAAATAATCCATAGATTTTGATATACACAATTTAGAGGACAAAAAATTAAAGCAGTTATGATTTGGGAATTAAATTTTACAAGATACCCCATCATGACAATGATACACTATGGACTGTCCATCAATACAAACGGTAGTATGCTCTAATTGGAAAAAAGAACTCCGGTCAATTGAAGAATTTGAATTAGAAAATAAAATGAAATACACACTGATTTCCTTACACACTTTTCAAGGATACAAACGTCTCTGATCGTATCTGTTTTGAAAAAATGATACAGGTAGGTTGTGTGGTGTGATTTACATCTCTACCCTATTATCTGGATTAAACAGTTGTTTTTATTACGGTACTTAGTATTTTTACCCTACCATAATGGCTTTGGATGCTTAATTTTAAGATTTATGAAATGCTCTGATAAAAAATTCGTAACGTTATCTAAGAAGTGAGAAAAGGTATTACCTGAGGAATGAGAAAAGGTTTTTATCTGAGGAATGAGAAAATTGAGAAGCTGAAATTATCTCTTTTGTCCTAAAGTTCTGTTCTCAATTTACCCTCATTGTCAATTTCTAAATGTAAGCCAAGATATGAGGCAGACTTAACTGTATTTGTTGTATTTCAAGTTTGATGGGATAAACACGTTCAACATAAACACCAAACTTTGAATTATTTAGTGAGAGGACATCATCCATATAGCGGAATGTAAAGTTAAAGGATAATGCTACCTTATTTTGATTATTCCTAAGAAGCTCCTGTAAACATTCATGGTGAATCACCTACACCTTGAATTTTTTTCTGAATTATGATAAAGTGGAAAATACAAATTATATGTCCCCTTCAGAATTTTGCAGGTCATGATAGAAAAATATACCTGTTTTTGGAACCCATTATTCATCTAAATCAATGTATTATACCTGAAGCATTATGCCTGGCAGACATGGGTACTGGTAAGCTGGACACTGTTTGTAGTCCTTTACTAACCCTGAAATAGATATTCACTCAATAATATCATATCAAAAATAAAGGTAAACAAGAATATGTGTCCTTAGGACACCATGACATCTCCTGCTTGTACTATCACACAACTCCAAGATCAGCAAATTACGAAATCTGGGTCCAAACCCTAATTTTGCATATATTTCAAAAAGCACATATGTAATGAGTTTCAAGTTAATGTGTCCACGACGTATCAATGGTTAATTAGATGGCATCCAGTCAGGAATATATAAGAAGTGTTGAAACCTTATAACGATTCCATTCATTTTGTATTGTTTTTTATGGCACTTTTGTAGTTCTGAATTACATTTTTGTACATATGAAATCAAATTTGAGAGTTTGAATCAGTTTTGGTGGGCAAGAATTTGGCAGCTAGTGGCCATTTAAGCTTTACCTGTAACACATGGACATTTCCATTCCATGGTTATTGTTGATGGTTCAGGATTCTGTTGTACAACATCTACACTTCCCTCTACTCTGATAAAATTGGTACATAATAATACTGATCTATCTATTGACTGTAGTTTCAGTTTTTGCCTGAAATAATAGATGGAAATATTTACAAACAAGAGGCTCCAATGGGTAAGCAGTGCTCACCTAGCTTCAATGTTTATAAATGCAATAATCAAACAGTGAAACTTTTAACAGTAAACATATACTTCGAATATTGTATGCAAATCTATATATGCAGTTTCAGCGATTTTATATTGGTACCTAAATAGTTTAATCAATATATAGACTTAATTAACTGGAATTTAATGGTTTAGTTTTGCTGTTCTATACTTCTGTCTGTCTATTATAGTGATCATGTTATTTGGAAAAAATGCTAAAACTCTTTGAGGAGTCAGATAACTTTGATGGGATATACACAATGAATGGTCTACATCCTGATGACAGAGTCAGATAACTTTGATGGAACATACACAATGGATGGTCTACATCCTGATGACAGAGTCAGATAACTTTGATGGGATATACACAATGGATGATCTACATCCTGACGACAGAGTCAGATAACTTTGGTGGGATATACACAATGGATGGTCTACATCCTGATGAGAGTCAGATAGCTTTGATGGGATATACACAATGGATGATCTACATCCTGATGACATTCTGATCATTTATTCCAGTGGTTCCCAAGGCTTTGAGAAATCAAATGGACATTTGGTTCAGTAAATCATTCTTCTTAACTGGACCAGATTCTTTTTTACAGGATATTTACACATATGATTTGGACAAATTAAAAATTTTACTGTTCATTTGGTCCAGTAATTCATATCACTTAACTGGACCAAATAAATTTCTACTGATCTTTGCCCAATGTCTGGCGACCTTGGGAGTGACTGTTATTCCTTCATGAAATTGCAATTTTTATTTTTTCCCCGACTGTCTGATGGACTTGTATGTAACCAAAATGAAATTACCCTCCCAATTCAGACTACAGATAAATGGAGATTGTGAATTCAATTGTCTGATGATGTCTTTTGGTTATTTGTGTTGTAAGGTTGCTTGTCTCATTGACCTAATCCATATATCTACTTTTATCCTGCAATCAGCCAATTATTGTACAAATAACATGTACACAAATAAATGTTTGCGTTATTTGTACTTGCACAAATAAAGTCTCCTGTTACCCCACTTTCTTGAGCAAACATTAATTTGAATATTTCCTTTTGGATAACAGTTCATTTTGGAGTTCTCTTCGTGGCCTGCGTGTAAATGTAAGAGATAAATTAGTCCTGGTAAAATGTGTCCAGGTGTACAAATATTACTAGTATAAAAAGTCCATGGTTACAGAATTTACTATAAAAATAAGAAGATGTGGTATGATTGCTTATGAAACAACTATCGTTCAAATGAAGTGGATGTAAGCAATTATAGGCAACTGTATGGCTTCAACAATGAGAAAAACTCATACCATATAGTCAGCTTTAAAACGCCCAAATATGAAAAATATGAAACAATTTATTTGAGAAAACCAACGGCCTAATTAATAACAAAACAAATTACGAAAAAAACAAATATGACAGACATGAACCAACGACAACCACTGAACTACAGGCTCCTGATTTGGGACAAGCACATAAAGAATGTGGCGGCGTTAAACATGTTTCTCTGTGCTCAACTCTCCCCTAACATAGGACAGCGGTGTTTCAGCACAACATAAGAACAAACTATAACTAGTGGCTCTAAAGAGCCTTTATCACTCACCTTGGTCTATATGCATATTCAACAAAGGACACTCTCCAACACTGGAGAAGAGAATAGAATTCATGACAAAAATCTGTTTTGTTGATCTTGTATTGCTGGTCATTAAGTCTGTTTAGTTTTTGCTTAAAACACAAAAGACGGTAAAAAAAATCCTAATTTAAGGGAAATCACTCCTGTAAAGAGTGACAGTCTACTAACTATATTGGAAAATTTGACTTGTTAGTAGATCTTGTCTTGCTGATAATTTTTGCTTATTTAAGTTTCTATCTATCTATAATAATTTTTATCATACATTTTTGTATAAGGCAAAAGCAAAAAAATGGTAAAAATTGTCATTAAAGGGCAATAACTCCAACAAGGAGTCATCAGATGATTTTCACCATATTGTCTTAATGGTAGATATTGTCTTGTTGATCATTTTTACTTTTTAAAGTTTCTATCTATCTTTCATAATTTTTAAGTTATATGGAAAAAACACAAAAAATTGGTAAAAATCGTCATCAAAGGGCAATAACTCTAATATCGACCATGTAAACTTATTTGTAGAAATTGTCTTGCTGATCATTTTTGCAATTTAAAGTTTATAGTTTTCAAGCTAATAAGCAAAAATGAAAAAGAATGGTAAAATTTGTCGTTTAAGGGCAATAACTCGCGACGTTACACACAATGTACATAACGTTTTAAATAGCTATTAGGTAAAGTTAATATTGTGTTCAAAATTATTTCAGACGTTAAAACAAAAAGAATAAATTTTTATGACTTTTGATTGTTATTGTTTATCAATGTTTAGCTATACAAATAAACGGATAAGAAAAAAAATGTATATAGATTAGTATTTTATGTTCAGGTAGTAAGTAAAGTAAAGACAGTGGAATAAAACATTTATTTCCCTTTGCTTCAGGAGATATGAAGATTTGTTCACCCTCAAAAAAGTTTAATTTCCCCGAGGGCATTGTAGAGCCCTCGGGGAAATAAGAATTTTCTTTGGTGAACAAATCTTCATATCTCCCTCAGGCCCAGGAAATAAATAAAAATTGTTACCTAAATAATGGATCTTTTATGTATATTAATATTGAAAGTCATGAACACTATGTGTCCACCTGCAAAAACTAAAACTATAATAGATAGAGATAAACTTTGACAGGATTTTAATTATTGAAATTCTTAATATATGTTCATAATCAAATGGTTAAAATTTTAAAATATATTAACAAAGTTTTAATTAATATTACAGAAACTTATAAATCACTTCATCTGTAAGCTTTTAAAAAGGTTTATGAATATTTTGTGCATATTAGTTTTGGACATACATTTTTTTTTATAATAATATTTTATTTTATTTCATTCTACATGAATTAAGGGGAGATAAACAAAAAACTGTTCACTAATGTAATTTTCACTTTTCAATATTAAATTTCAAAACAGACCTGTATATTTTGTATACATGTATATGATTATTTTGGTTTTTTATGTAGTTAAGTTGCTTGTCTCATAGATCTAAAAGATAAATTTACTTTTAAGTAAAAATCAAACCATCACCTTGAATAAGGGGGAGGGATATTTAGTAATATTTGAACAGTGATCATAAATGCATCTCATATAAGACTAATATAACACATAGTATACTGAATACAGTGTTATAGTAGTCACAGATCTCATTTTCTTACAGTTATAAGTACTATGATAATGTCATAATCATTTGATTTGCCGCTGAATGCCATATTTTCTTGATGATACCAGAGACATATAATACAAGAGATTCGCAACTCTAGTAGAGTCTATATAACAGCCAATAAAATGACGTGGCCACCGGAAAGCCGATTAATCCGATGGATTTATGGGTAAAAAACCACTATTGTTGTGAAAAAGGTTCTATGCCTCACGATTTTTCTAATGGATAATGCCGATACCTTTCACAGCTAAAGCATGCAAGTATATTTAAAAGTTACAAAAAACTAATTATAATAATTTGTTATTGATAAAATGTGTTCTAATGATGAGATTAATCAAATACAAACAAAGTTAAAACTCTACCCATTTTACTTCACCTATTGCCGTAGAAACCATTTGATCTCCCAATTTTTTTCTTAAAACTTTGAAATATGCTAATAAATATATAATTTTATGGGGCAATAACAGTTATTTCTAAAAATATCATCAAAGGTGACTATTATTTTGTTATTAATACACAAAGCCAGCTATGCTAATTTTATCAATCTGTTTCGTCAAAACTAGAAATTTACAAATAAATATGTCATATTATAGGGATATTATATTACTCCCAATTTTTTTTTCTTTTCTTTTTTTTTTTTATTAAACTGGCTAAATATTGAAATTGTTCATAGACAAATTTCCTTAAATCAGTCCTTCATTTTTGTGCACTATGAAATTTATAGCCTGCATTTTGTTAGACAATTTATTCATTTTTCATTCTGTTTATGGCAAAGTTGTTTATTTTCTCCTATTCTGAAGTCATTGTTTTTTTCTTCTTTTTAGGGTGCCAAAGATGAACGAATGTAGTAAATTTACAAAAGGAGTAAAATTTTCCTAGTAAAGGAAGCCTTCTGCTGGTCGTAATATTATGAATGAGCTTCATGCATCTGTTGTCGTTTCAGACTACGCTTCTCATTCAAAACATGAACCTAATTCATTTTTAAATTAAAATCGTATTGAGGACATTTCAATGGTGACTGCAAAAGATATATATATATATATATTTGATAATAAAAGATTTTATTTACACCAATGATTTGAATATGTAAACACATAAACAATCTTACTTTTAAACTGCCATCTCTTTACCCCAGAATAAAAAGATAAAAACCACTACAAATGATTAAAAGACAAAAACCACTACAAATGATTGTCTCGTGGAAATAAGGTTATAAAATACTTTTTAAATAGTGTCTTCCATGTTGCTTTGATGTATGACCTCGGCTCCCACTTCAATGTTGTGTTTTTTATAGATTTTTTGTTGCTTCGAGGACACACATATCCATCTATGTATGCAGTATTGTCAATTGTTTTTGTTGGTGGGTCTCTCGCTTATGTTTTCGTCCTTTTCACTATCAACAAAGAGTTCGTTATCAGTTTATTCAACTAGGAGTATATCTAAGTCGTAACTATTAAGATTGTCATCCCACGAAATAAAATCGGAATTTTCGATATTGCGTGCACATGAATGAAGCTTAATTGAAATGAGAAATTAATTGTAATTTTCTTAAATATTAATTCTCAATACACACTTCGAACATGAAGAAACCATAAATTTACCCACAATCATTTAAAAAACAACTCAATATGCAAGCCTATGATGAAACTGTCAAACAACACTTAGAAATCAAATTAAACATTTACCGACAATCCTACAGAAAAAACTCAATGCAAGCCCAATAATTGATGAATATAAAAATAAATAAAATTTTAATAATTTATAAATATCAAGAATAAAAAAAACAAAGATTATCATGATTAACAATTAATTAACAAATAAATTAAGTTTTTTTTCCACATTAATTAATTTTACATTTTGTGAATTGTATTTTTGGAAAGAGCGTGGACACCTGTGGTGTAACAACTTCTTGTTTACAAGGTGTCAATTAAAACACTTTATTTATAACATGTTCGTGATTTACCTGGTCATCGAATAATTCAAACCTAATATACATGTCACACCGTGAAATTATGTCTCCGAGACAGGTGTATATTCAATAGAAACCCATTATGTAACTATCAAATGAAATGAACTCTGACACAATTTATCAAGTGTTAATTATTTAATATCAGTTTTTTTTTAATACAATATCAAATTATGTCTCTTTTTCAATAATACAAATCTAAAATCAAAATTACATTAAAATAAATAATTATATATGTACTCAAATTATTTTATTAATTATGATAAATTTAACACTGAAACAGTTTATGTTATGCTTAAACATTCGTCCTTACTTCAAGTACTTTTAATACTTTTATTAATGACTTTATTACCTAAGGAAATCTCGCGAGGTTTAACTAGTGGCCGCGTGTTATTACGGGATTTCGCCGAGTTGCGAATCTCTTGTATTATATGTCTCTGATGATACTTAGCAAGGTGTCATACAGACCTGCCAACTTTTGAAAACCTCCATGGGGGATTTTCCCCGGGGAAAAAAATTTAAATGTATCACTTCATCTTATGACTGTTTTTTTTTTTAATAATGTCCAGTAGAAAGTATTTCATGTATATTTAGGATCAATTTTGGTTTGTTTCTTGAACTCTTGAGATTGTTTTGATGCTGTGTGTATCATTCTGTGTAAAGATGTTTCTTTCATTTGGTTCATTTGTTTTATTTGTTTTATTTCGGTGTTATATTTGTTTTATTTCAGCGTTTTATTTGTATTTTCAATGTATCTATTTAAAATAAATTGATAAACAATGATTTGGTTGCTTCATTAATGCATACATTGCAAACTATGTCATGAAAAGATAAACAAGGTAAATGTCATATTAATAATATTTATTAGCATTTAAAGGAGATAAAAACAATACAAAACAATACAAAACAATAATACACAAGGAGCATAAAAACATAAAAGCTTCTAATGTTCATTTTGCACTAAGTAGAAAGCACTAAGTTACATTATCATCACTTAAAATTGTCAGCACTATAAAATTGTCATTTGGCACTAATTTCCACAGTCTTTGTTGTAAGCAACACATGCTTTCTTTGCTGTCGTCAACAAGTCTTTGTCTGGTGTTAGCTGGTAGCATGCACATTCTGAGTTGATCTTAGTGGTAAGTAGGTCACAGAGTGTTGAGTTGTCCAGTGATGACCTGTGTTCTGTGTGTATCTTCTTGACCATACTGAAGACTCTCTCACAATCTGCATTGGAGTTGGGTATACAACACATTGATCTGGTAACTCTTGTTAGTAGTGGAAATCTTGCTGTTCCTTTGATCTTGTTTGTCATTGCTGAAACTGCAGCCCAGTAGGAGTCTACTCTGGTATCTGAGTCAAACTTGGGTAGCTCATCAGCTGGTGTCACCTGGTAGTCAATGAACTCTTCTTCCAATGCTGCAAACTGGGTAGATGGTACAAGTACTGGAAATCTCTTGACAATCTTCAGTGTGTCATTGAAGTCTAGATTACCTCTCTCTGCTGGGTTGAGGAAAGCCAAACATGAAACAACTGGATCATTGAAGGGAAACTTGATCACCATCTTCTTTACTACTGCACAATAGAATTGACGAACTGAGCTGAAAAAGAAATAAAATAATAAATATCTAAGACTATAACAGCACACTTAAGCAAAAGCATACAAATCATATTTTATCTATTAGACTGTTTTGTCCAGTGGCAAATACTTCATGCATGTTCAGGACAGTTAACTCATCAATATTTTATCTCATTGACACATACCACAACTGCTAATAAAGTTATAGAAATAAGTGTCTCATTGTTTTGCATACCCTAATTGCTGAATGTCCAGTGGCAAGTACTTGACTTTGTATCTCATTGACATAAACCCCAAGTGCTTATAATTTATAGTAAAAAATGTTATAAATACCTAAAACGTCTCTGAAGTACTGTTGGAGATATGTCATCTGAGTGGTCATACAGGTAGCCTCTTGCGTTGGGTCCAATGCTGAGAATACTGTTTGGTAGTTGGTTGTCAGGATTGCTGTAATCTATGGTTGTCAGATCTTGAGTAGTCTGAATGAGTTTGGCCTTGACAAATTTTCCCAGGAAGGTACGTAGAAAGGTCTTCATCTCTGCTGCCAGGTAACCAATACGTGCCTCTGAAGCTTGGAAGATGGTGTTGAAGTTGTTGAGTGGTCCCAAGATAAAGCTGAGGAAGTAAAAGTAAAGGTGGATCTCATGGTCACTGAGTTGAGTTGCTACTCTCTGAATATGTCCGGGTTTCTCTACCTGACTCATATGAAAAATTCATTACAATATTGCTTCCGGTTATGACCAGTGTATAATGCATGCCTATTCATAACATTATCACATGGCATTTCAAAAGTTTTTAGGAAAGTTCCGGAAATATACCTCAATGGTATAGGTTCAATATAAAATCAAGTAGCAAAGTTGGATGACAAATATATAAGGAAACAGTTGTAGGAAATATTAACATAATGATCGAAAAATGCAAACATATTATACAAATACATTTTTTTCAATGTTTTAAAACTTTGGTATGATCTTAGAAAGTGCTACAATGTTCATCTTGAAACATTTCACTTAGAGACGTTTTATCAGTTCAAAACCTCACTGTCAATCTCTAAAAAATGTAAGTACTTTTGGACATTTAACAGTAAAATGCATTTCATAAACATGTATAATTAAATATATTCAACTGTGCATGCCTATAATTTTGTTGTCCTGTAGTACATTATTGTGTAGCTGTGATTAACATTGTTTAAATAAAACATATTTATATAATATTTTTCTAAGTGGAAGTATAGTATGATAAAAAGATCATAACATGATATTTTTACTATCAGATGTATGATTCAGCCCTCTGTTGGTTTCAGCTCTTGGGCTGATATATTGACCTAGGGCTGATAATACATATGATATGAAAACTGTTGTCTCCTTGTTGATATAAATCATTGTTTTAATGCAGCTTTTGGGTTAGAATAAAATAAATGGAGAATGTGTCCGATGCCCCCGCTTGCATGTAATATTATAAAGGGACATAACTCAAGAACGATAAAAGTGACGCCACCCAAATTCGAACTTGATCTGAGTTTGGTGGTAATAAGCATTTTGTATAAGTTTCTTAACATTTGGTTGAGGCAAACTTAAAGAAGCATAATTTCATAGAAATTGATCTATCCACCCATTTAGGTGCGAATCATATCTCTGGCCTAATTTCATAGAAATTGATCCAATATCCACCAATTTAGTGCGAATCACATCTCTGGCCTTACATTGATACTGTGCTATGTACGCAATGTTTCGGGTTATTTCAGAAATGTTTTTATTCCAGGGAAAATTTCATAGAAATTGATCTAATATCCACCCATTTAGGTGCGAATCATATCTCTGGTCTTACATTGATACTGTGCTATGTAAGCAATGTTTCAGGTTATTTCGGAAATGTGTTTATTCCAGGGAAACCTTCATCAGAGACCACCACTTTCGTTTTTGTTTTTTCATTTATTTTTTTTTTAATACTGTTTTACTTAAATTATTACAGTTTTAATTTTTAATTTCTTAAATAGTTTTTGAATTGTGTTTTTAATAATTACATTTTTTAATTTATTAATTAGAATTTGCATTTTGATTTTTTGTTTTTCTAACTTTTTCAACCAATGTTGAATTAATTATGCGTTTCATAGTAAGAAAGGAACTGTGAGGTTTATATAAATTATTTTATAGCTCGTTTCACTAATTCACCAATGTTTCTGTTTCTTTTGAATCCTATTGATAGGTTTTTATGGAATTTGGCACCTATTGTAGATTCCGTTTTAATAAGATGCCAGTATTTCCTGAATATTTTTTGAAGTTCTTCTGCTTGAGGATGATAATTTGTAATGAATGATATATTATATCTATTTTCAACTTTGTTCTTTTTCTTTAATTTATCTTGTCTGTCTTGGAATTTGATTTTTGATAGAATTTGTTCTACCAATTTCAGTTTATATCCTCTAATTAATAGTTTTTCAATAAAGAGATTTTTTCTGGTTTGAAATTCACTGTCAGTGTTGAGAACGGAAACGAAAAATTCAGCAATTTTTTCATTGTAAAGGGGCATAACTCTAGAAAGATAAAAGAAATGCCCCCCAAAATTCAAAATTGATCTGTGCTTTGTGGCAATAAGCATTGTGTATAAGTTTCATAACATTTGGTTGAGGCAAACTTAAGTTAAGAGAACGGAAACCAATTTCGGGACGTAAGTACAGACGTTCTGATGGACAAGGGTATTACTTAATGCCTCCGCTGCAGAGGGGGCATAAAAATGACACACAATAAGGACCAACATTTATAACAATCATATTAAAGTGACTAAACTAAAATTTACAAAAAAATAAGCAAACTATACAAATCAATGGATACACGTTTTTTTTTATTGGTTTCAGTTTGGAGATCTTTTCAGTCATCTATAACACAATTAACACCCAGTAGCAGTTAAGGAATACTAAAGTGTTCTGTATTAAAATTATACTATAATAGATAAATTACTGTAAATTTAAAAATTATTATGATGTTTTTATTACTGAGAAAAATGCCACAGTCTCAGGTTACAATAATAAAGACTCTCTTTCATAATTTCAGTAGTGATTGACCTTCATAAAATTTATAGCAATCGCTTTAGTTAGATTTTGAATTTTTGCAAAAGGTCAAGGACTCACTATAATAAATGCACACATTAATAGTTGAATTTACAGTACATTCTTTTAAATTCATCTTCACAATTAAATGCTACAAATTAAACACTTCCTTTTTATAAGCATTAATCATGCACACATTTTAAGTATGAAGCACTAAAATTCAAGCTTTTAAAATTTTTAAGTGTTTGTAAAAGCTCTGATCATGCACATAATTTTATTATGAAGAGCATTCCAGCTTCATACAAAATTTGCAGAGTCAACATTTTTACACCTCCATTTATGGAAAAACAAAGCTTCAATTAAGACAACGTCTCTACAATGCATAGGAAAACTAACAAGCATTCTGAGAGTATTGCATGGCAATACATAGTCCCCTACCGGTGAAAAATTCATTGTACTGGAACAAAATGCTAGCTTGATCAATAACTTGTCATGTTGTAAACTATATAACAAATATTAAGTCAATATCATCAAGCATGACTTAAAAAAGTGTGGAAAACTGATTATTTGAGTGAATTTTCCAAGTCCAAGGACCATAACTCTGCACAAAATCATCAGACCGGAAAAAAATTTGAACTTGATCTGTAACTTGTCATTATAAAACTATATACCAATAATCAAATCAATATCATCAAGCATGACAAAAAAAAGTGTGGAAAACTGATTTGCCAAACTGACTGATGGACAGACAGACAGACTTGCAAACCTAAAGTCCCCTTCGACTTTGTCTGTAGTGGACTAATAAAAACCTTGAAGAAATGTTATTGAAAGAATTGAATGATTCCTTTTTGTAATTTTAAAGTGTATGTAAAAGGAAGCATACATTTTAAGTATGAAACATTTTAAAGCTTCATACAAAATGTGCTTCATCGACACTTTTACTCTCCATTATGCATAAACATTATATAGTGAAAATTAGTGTTTGATATTGATGTAAAGTTAGGAACTCAAAAGTGTTCTATATTTAAGAGTAAAACTATAATAGATAAAGTGTTGTTGAAATGTTTCTGATAATTTGAATTTTAAATTCATGTTTTCAATTAAATGCTATAAGTTAAAAATCTGTATTAAAAAAGTCTGCTTTAACATTATAGTAGCTGACTAAATACCTGATTTAGAATCTTTAAAAGGGAATTCAAATTCCTTGTGAATTTCACTTTTCAACACACAACTCTTATTAGGTTTTTTAATTTATTTTCCATACTTTATGAATAAAGGGGAGATAACAAATAAATGTCAACTACTTATCACCACTTCTGACACTCCTGTGTGGATAATCCCCACTCTTCATTGGCTAAGAACAGTTCATTGCATTCCAAAGTTATATTTTATTTTTCAATAAATTGCAACATTCATGACTGCACATGCTTCCCATGACCACATCACAACACAAAGGAAAAGTAAAGAAATCCTTGATGATAACTCATAATTTCAAGGTTGTATCATAAAAATTTAATTGTAAGATTTGAATGCTTCATTTTTGTAATTTTGAAGTGTTTTTGAAATCAGTGATTATGCACACATTTTTAGTATTTAGCTATTTCAAGTTTCATACAAAATGCACTTTGGTCAACACTTTTACACCTTTATTAATGGCAAAAAGAAGCATGCACTTCTGAAAGGAAAGTATTTATAAATATTTTATATTGGTTTAAATATAGGATGACTGATTGGTTAATTTCAGATGAGTGTGTATGACTGGTTAATATAAATTTATTGATAGGAACACTGATGTGTTCTATGTTCATAAATAAAACTATAATATAGATAGAGAGCTGCATATATGTTTCCGATAAATAAAATATTAAATTCATGTTTTCAATTAAATGCTATAAATAAAAATTCATAATATAAAAGTCTGCATTAATATGACAGTAATTGATTAAATATCTGATCTAAAACCTTTAGAATAGGAACTTAAATTCTTTGTGAATTTTACTTTTAAACATTCTACTCTAATTAGGGCTTTTTTTTATTTATTTTCCTTTTTATATGAATTAAGGGGAGATAACAAATAAATGTCAACTAGTTACCAACACTTCATACAGTCCTGGAGAACAATTCATTGAATTCCAGAATTATATTTTATTTTTCAATAAATTGCAGCATTCATGACTGCACATGCTTCCCATGACCACATCACAACACAAAGGAAAAGTAAAGAAATCCTTGATGATAACTTATAATTTCAAGGTTGTATCATAGAAATTTAATTATAAGACTTGTATGCTTCCTTTTTGTAATTCTAAAGTGTTTTTAAATCAGTGATCATACACTTTTACACCTTTATTAAATGGCTAAAAGAAGCATGCAATTCTAAAAAGCTAGTATAAAAATGTATACATATTTTAATATTTGATATTGGTATAAAGATAAGAGCACTAAAGTGGTTTTAATGTAGATGAGAGTGTAATATTGTTTGATATAGAATTAATGATAGGAACACTGATGTGTTCTATTTTTAAAAATAAAACTATAATAGATAGAGAGCCTCACACATGTTTCCAATTTTTGAAATACATAATTCAATGTTTCCAATCAAATGCTATAAGTTAAAATTCGTATTAGCAAAGTCTGCATTAATATGACAGAAGCTGATTAAATACCTGATTTAGAATCTTTAAAAAAGGGACTTATTTTCTTTGTGAATTTTTCTTTTAAACATACAACTCTAATTAGGTTTATTTAATTTATTTTCCATACTTTATAAATTAAGGGGAGATAACAAAAAAATGTCAACTTCTTATTAACACTTCTGACAGTCCTGTTAACAGAATCCCCACCTTTCATTGGCTGAGAACAATTCATAACATTCATAACTGCACATGTTTCCCATGACAACATCAAAACACAAAGGAAAAGTAAAGAAATCCTTGAAAATAACTCATAATTTTATTGTTGTATCATAGAAATATACATATCAGATTTGAATGCTTCCTTTTTGTAATTTTTAAAGTGTTTTTAAATCCGCAGTGATCATGCATGCCTTTTTAGTATTTAGCTATTTCAAGTTTCATACAAAATGCGCTTTGGTCAACACTTTTACACCTTTATTAATGGCAAAAAGAAGCATGCACTTCTGAAAGGAAAGTATTTATAAATATTTTATATTGGTTTAAATATAGGATGACTGATTGGTTAATTTCAGATGAGTGTGTATGACTGGTTAATATAAATTTATTGATAGGAACACTGATGTGTTCTATGTTCATAAATAAAACTATAATATAGATAGAGAGCTGCATATATGTTTCCGATAAATATAAAATATTAAATTCATGTTTTCAATTAAATGCTATAAATAAAAATTCATAATATAAAAGTCTGCATTAATATGACAGTAATTGATTAAATATCTGATCTAAAACCTTTAGAATAGGAACTTAAATTCTTTGTGAATTTTACTTTTAAACATTCTACTCTAATTAGGGCTTTTTATATTTATTTTCCTTTTTATATGAATTAAGGGGAGATAACAAATAAATGTCAACTAGTTACCAACACTTCATACAGTCCTGGAGAATAATTCATTGAATTCCAGAATTATATTTTATTTTTCAATAAATTGCAGCATTCATGACTGCACATGCTTCCCATGACCACATCACAACACAAAGGAAAAGTAAAGAAATCCTTGATGATAACTTATAATTTCAAGGTTGTATCATAGAAATTTAATTATAAGACTTGTATGCTTCCTTTTTGTAATTCTAAAGTGTTTTTAAATCAGTGATCATACACTTTTACACCTTTATTAAATGGCTAAAAGAAGCATGCAATTCTAAAAAGCTAGTATAAAAATGTATATATATTTTAATATTTGATATTGGTATAAAGATAAGAGCACTAAAGTGGTTTTAATGTAGATGAGAGTGTAATATTGTTTGATATAGAATTAATGATAGGAACACTGATGTGTTCTATTTTTAAAAATAAAACTATAATAGATAGAGAGCCTCACATATGTTTCCAATTTTTGAAATACATAATTCAATGTTTCCAATCAAATGCTATAAGTTAAAATTCGTATTAGCAAAGTCTGCATTAATATGACAGAAGCTGATTAAATACCTGATTCAGAATCTTTAAAAAAGGGATTTATTTTCTTTGTGAATTTTTCTTTTAAACATACAACTCTAATTAGGTTTATTTAATTTATTTTCCATACTTTATAAATTAAGGGGAGATAACAAAAAAATGTCAACTTCTTATTTACACTTCTGACAGTCCTGTTAACAGAATCCCCACCTTTCATTGGCTGAGAACAATTCATAACATTCATAACTGCACATGTTTCCCATGACAACATCAAAACACAAAGGAAAAGTAAAGAAATCCTTGAAAATAACTCATAATTTTATTGTTGTATCATAGAAATATACATATCAGATATGAATGCTTCCTTTTTGTAATTTTTAAAGTGTTTTTAAATCCGCAGTGATCATGCATGCATTTTAAGTATGTAGCGCTTTCAAGTTTCATACAAAATGTGCTTTGGTCAACACATATGCACCTTTATTAAATGAAAAAAGAAGCATGCAATATTCTTAAATTAAGGTACAAAAATATATTTGATTTTTTTTATTTGATTTTTGGTGTTTGAACGGCACTTTTAAGCACCGCTTTTGGGCTATTTCGTGGCGGCCATTTTTTATTGGTGGAGGAAGCCGGAGTGCCCGGAGAAAACCACCGACCTTCGATAGGAAAACTGACAATCCTAGTCAATTAAGATTGGAGTCGAGTGCACCCGCACGAACAGGGTTCGAACTCACTACCTCAGCGTTGACTGGCTAGTGATTTCAGTAGTAACTACTTAGACCACTCGGCCACCGAGGCCCCTCTCACAAAAATATATATATAAATACCAGATATTGGTATAAAGATAGGATCACCTAAGTGGTTTTATTGTAGATGAGAGTGTAAAATTGTTGGATATTGATGTAATGATAGGAACACTGATACATTCTATATTCAATAAAATGCTTCGCTGAGCGCAGCCTGATTCGACCGCAGTGGTCGAACCCTGAACAGTTGGGGCAAATTTGGACACAATATTAAAGCTTGATACTATTTGAATTTGGATTGTGATCAAAATTTTTGACATAATATAGGTTTCTGACACAAAATAAATGCGGTCAAAGACCTTAAAAATCTAATGTGCAATACTGTGCAATTGAAGATTTCTTCTTGAAACTTTTCAAAAATTTGAAATTTTGAAAATTTTGAAAAAAATAATATGAACCCTTTTAAAAACAAATTGGAAACCCCCCTTCTCCCCAAACTTTTTGAATCCCCCTTTTAGCATTGACCATCAAACTCAATTGCAGTCTTTCCTTTGTAGTATGGAACCTTGTAGTACAATATTAGAAAGATCCATACACTTAGTCACAAGTTTCTGTCTGTAAACTAGAAAAATGCTTTTTTTTAACCATAAAAGCCCATTTAAATAAATCATAATGTCTCGCCTTCTTTACTAACTATTGATTTTATATTGATAGTCCTAAATATAAAGCTTTACTACAAGTAACACATAAACTTAACATGATCCAAGTAAATGAGGTCAAGGTCAGATAAACCAAACGAGAAATACATGTAATCCTTACAATCATTCAATAAACCAAACATAGTTGACCTATTGCTTATAGTTTCTAAGAAACAGTCTTAACCAAGAAAACTTAACATTGACCAATGAACCGTGAATATAAGGTCAAGGTCAGATGAACCATGCCAGACAGACATGTACACCTTACAATTAATTTATGCATTAAATATAGTTGACCTATTGCTTATAGTATCTAAGAAACAAACTTAACCATGAAAACTTAACATTGACCAATGAACCATGAAAATGAGGTCAAGGTCAGATGATACCTGCCAGACAGACATATACACCTTACAATCCTTCCATACAACAAATACAGTTGATCTATTGCTTATAGTTGAAGAAACACAGACCAAAACACAAAAACTTAACACTGAGAAATGAACCGTGAAAATGAGGTCAAGGTCAAATAAAATCTGCGAGACTGACATGTACATCATAAAATAATTCCATACACCAAATATAGTTGACCTATTGCATATAGTATTAGAAAAAAGGACCAAAACTCAAAAACTTAACTTTGACCACTGAACCATGAAAATGAGGTCAAGGTCAGATGACACCTACCAGTTGGACATCTACACCTTACAATCATTCCATATACCAAATATAGTAGACCTCCTGCTTATAGTATCTGATATATGGACTTGACCACAAAAACTTAACCTTGTTCACTGGTCCATGAAATGAGGTCGAGGTCAAATGAAAATTGTCTGACAGGCATGAGGACCTTGCAAGGTACGCACATACTAAATATAGTTATCCTATTATTCATAATAAGAAAGAAATTAACATTACATAAAATGTTGACTTTTTTTTTCAAGTGGTCACTGAACCATGAAAATGAGGTCAAGGACAACAGACATATGACAGACATATGACAGATGGAAACTTCGTAACATAAGGCATCTATATACAAAGTATGAAGCAGCCAGGTCTTCTAGCTTCTAAAATATAAAACTTTTAAGAATTAAGCTAACGCCGCCACCGCCACTATCCCTATGTCGAGCTTTCTGCGACTAAAGTCGCAGGCTCGACAAAAATGACATCATAGTCATGGCTAAAATTAAAAAACCTTCATCAGCAACTTTTAGTAGTAATATCTAAAAATAAAATTCCTTCATCAGCATTTAAAAGTAATTTCTAATCAAAGAGCTGAAAGCTCTGAGGAAAAATGACGCCACTGTCTCTAATATTGTGATATTTTTTATGCAAGTCTTGATTTTCACATACCGTAATAAGTTTAACATTGCAACATGTCTCGTAAGCATATAATTGATATTCGTATATGTGTCTGTTTTTTCAGTACAAATGAATAGGTCAAGACTACCTCAATGATCTACAGTATCCAATTACTACTGGCTGTTTTTTTTTGTATAAATAAATAGGTCAAGACTACCAGAATGATCTAACAATATCCAATGACTACTGGCTGTTCTTTTGTACTAATAAAAAGGTCAAGACTATTTGAATGATCTACAATATCCAATGACTACTGGCTGTTCTTTTGTTCATATAAATAAAGACTACCTGAATGATCTAAAGTATTCTAAGTAATGTGATTTTTTTCTTGCAATTACATTTTTCTAAATCAAGAATATAAACTACTAGTATCCTTTTCAAACCAAATGATTATGAAGAGCCTGTTGTTAGCAAGCTCTTATACCCCACATACTCATTAAATAAGTTACTAGTGACCTAGTTATTTCTGTTACTTGAAGCAAATTATATTTCTGTATATTTAGACAATAGTATAATATTGTTTTACTAGTTTTATTTCACCTTGAAGATTAGACAAATAGGGATACTCCTTCGATTTTTTATTGCATGTCAGTCAGGTCGCTGTATATGAAACTTGAAACCACTTCTCTGCCATATTGTTATTTTATAACAACTCTGCCCTTGAACATGTTGACCCATGTAATTGATATTCATTCTTTAACCATATATCATAGTCAGTTAGTTTTTGATTTTGCACTCCCACACCACCTTTCATGTCTTTCAGGTCAAATGTCTGTCTCCATTTAAGTTAATGACATTGAACAATCATGGTATTAAACACAATTTCAATAGTGATAATGCTGTTCTCGTGGGTCACCATATATTCAACTTGGGTAGCATTCCAGTTATTGAAATTTGTGTCAGGTTAGAACAATGATCTAGATCTTTAGGAATGGATCTTATAATTTAATATGGAGCCATAGTATTGGACCCCTACACGGTAACAAAAAAAACAAGCTTGAAAGGATACAATGTCAAGCGGCATAATCTATCACCAGAGATTACAAGTCAAAAGAGAATGGACTAGATACGTCTCTAAAATGCTTGCTGAACTGGAACTACAGCAAGATCTACAGACAAGACGAACAAAGCGTTGAAGCCAGAAGTTAATATTTATGTAAAAAGTAGTTGAGGGGCTGATTCCCGCTATTGAACCATACTGTCATTCTATAATATCATTGCGTAAGTATTTCTGTATTGGCCTTGTTATTGGTCCATGTCTTGGGTGTATTGGTCTGAGGCGAAGCGGAAGGCCAATACTGCTGGCCGAGGACCAATAATAAGGCCAATACAGAAATACACGTAATAGAATCTTTATTAATTAACTACAGTGTTACAATATTTTTTTTATTTCATTTCACAAGAGATAAACATTTTTACCTTGAAGTGGAACTATCCAAATCTCGGTTTCCTTTTATAAGATGCAATATCTAATGATTCAGTGCCGTTTGATTGCTGGCCGAGAACCAATAATAAGGCCAATACAGAAATACACGTAATAGTATCTTTATTAATTAACTACAGTGTTACAATATTTTTTTAATTTCATTTCACAAGAGATAAACATTTTTACCTTGAAGTGGAACTATCCAAATCTCAGTTTCTTTTTATATAATGATTCGGTGCCGTTTGAAGTATCTTCAGCCTTTTCTCATCTGATGAATTTTTCTACCCTTTCCAGTCACTATAAAGTGTTACAACTTTAATTTAGACACAACACATAAATAGTAATTGGAAAGGTACTGCCATTGCACGTGTAATGCAAATATATTTTAAAAAAAAATAATGTAAGAGTTGAAATTGATACAACTATCCTTAAGCCAATTGACCAAAGAACGAAGATTTGCACAATTACAGAATGCATATGCCTGGTTCGGGTTAAAAAATAAACGACCGTTTAAATACAAAACATGAGAAGCAACAGTAAACATCAAAAATCGATTTGTACCATCGACATGATGAAATTATGAGGTCGTCAAGAAATGAACTTTGTGATAATTTACTCGTTCCCCAAACCTGAAATAATCCCATCGTCTACTTTCAAAATGCTTTTTAAATGAATGGGACCGTCTTTAACCTAAAATATATGCCATACTGAACGTTTCAGCTTGTTTATGGTGAGTAAACCTGCGTCTTACAAACAACTGTTTACTTTCAGTTTGAGTTTATCGTGACTTACGATCTAAAAACTAGAGACGTTCCGAAATCCTGTTTTGTAAACAAAGATTCATACGCACCGCGTGGGTATAACTGTATTACTAATTTCCGATTTTTAAAATCTTCGTAAATCTGGATAAAGACCAGTTTCTATCCAATGGATATCAAAATGATTCCGATTTTCACTTTTTTTAATGATTGTAAAGTTGAAATGGCATGAAAGGCTGACATTATTTAGGAGAACTATTTTGTCTAGCGATTGCTGATCATTGGAGGGTAAACAGTCCAACACCATAACAAAAGGGATCTATTTATCATGTATACATACCAATTGTTTACGATTGTAAGACATGTGCATAAAAGTGAAAGCTCGAATAAATATGAAAAATATAACAAAGGGATAGCTCCAAATACCATTTAAAAACAAAAAAACATATGGACAGGTCAAGATATCTTTTTGGTAAATAAAATAAAGTATGTAAACTGGTTCCCGACCGACTACAACACTTTGTTCGAGTGTAGCGTAATACAAGCAGATTCCAGTTAGTATGTAAAATAGTAAATATGAAACCGAGTGCGGTAGGCGGAGGCAATAATCGACTGCCGTAAGTTCTGGTCAATGGTATCGGAAACATGCCGCTGATAGCGTCATTTTCCAAAAATAAATTGACAGCTAGGACTTTGCAACCATAAAAACCCATTTAAATACATCATAAAAGTATTAAAATAGAAAATGACATCATAATCATGCCTAAAGTTTAAACACTTTCATCAGCAACATTAAATAGTAATATCTAAAAATAAAATTCCTTCACATACATAATCATGGCTAAAATTAAATAATTTTTAAAATAGAAATGACATCATAATCATGCCGAAAATTAAAAAGCCTCCATCAGCAACATTGAATAGTAATATCTAAAAATAAAATTCCTTCACACACATAATCATGGCTATAATTAAATTACCTTTATTAAACATTTTTAAAATAGTAACTTCTGAAAATAAATTGACAGCTAATCACCTAAAGACAATACATTTCTTTATAAATAATTTACAAGTAGCGTAAGGGAGGTAATTTGACAATATGTGTTTAAATTACCTCCCTTACACTGCTTTAAAATTATGTTTTGTACTTAAGTAATTGTCCATTAACCTGGAAACCCTTGTTTTTCCCCCTTTTTTGCCCCTAATTCCTAAACAGTTTGAGCCATAACCCCCAAAGCAAATTCTTACCATCCCTTTGTGATATGGTAACTTGTGGTATAATTTCAGAGAGATCCATACACCATTTCACAAGTTATTGTCTGGAAACTAGAAAAATGCTCATTTGGGCCCCATTTTGACCCCTAATTCCTGAACTGTTAGGACCATTACCCCCAAAATCAATCCCAACCTTCTTTTTGTGGTCATAAACCTTATGGTAAAATTTCATAGAAATCCATACACTTAAAAAAAAGATATTGTCCGGAAACCAATGTGTATTGGACAACGATGACGATGATGTGATACCAATATACGACCACAAAATTTTTAAAAAATAATACTATTATAGATAGAAAGCCAATAACAAGTTTCTTATGATTTAAATATTCAATTCAAGTTTCCAATTAAATGCTTTAGGTTAAAATCCATATTAGCAAAGTCTGCATTAATATCACAGAAGCTGATTAAATACCTCATTCAAAATCTTAAATAAAATGCTTCGCTGAGTGCAGCCTGATACGACTGCAGAGGTCGAACCCTGAACAGTTTGGGCAAATTTGGACACAATATTCAAGCTTGATATTGTCTGAATTTGGATTGTGATCAAATTTTTGACATAATATAGGTTTCTGACACAAAATTAATGTGGTCAAAGATCTTACAAATCTATTGCGCAATACTGTGCAACTGAAGATTTCTTCTTGAAATTTTTCAAAAATTCGCAATTTGAAAAATTTTGAAAAAAAAATATGAATCCCTTAAAAAAATTAGAGAAAAAAAAATCACCCCCCCCCCCCCCCCCCCCCCCCTTGGAGCAATAACACCATAACTCAGCCTTTCCTTTGTAGTATGGAACATTGTAGTACAATTTCAGAGAGATCCATACACTTAAACACAAGTTATTGTCTGGAAACTAGAAAAATCCTTGTTTTTGGCCCTTTTTTGGCCCCTAATTCCTACATGTTTGGGGCAATTAAATTAACCCCAAACTCAATCACAGCCGTCCCTTTGTTATATGGAACCTTGTGGTACAATGTCAGGGAGATCCATACACTTACACACAAGTTATTGTCTGGAAACTAGAAAAATGCTTGTTTTTGGCCCCTTTTTTACCATTAATTCCAAAACTGTTGGCCCCATAACCCCTCAAATGTATCCCAACCTTCTACTTGTGGTATTAAACATTGTGGTACAATTTCAGAGCAATCTAAATACTTATACACAAGTTATTATCCTGAAACTAGAAAAAATGCTTGTTTTGGCCTCTTTTGGGCCCCTAATTCCTAAACGGTTGGGACCATCATCCCCAAAATCAATCCCAACCTTCCTTTTGTGGTATTGAACCTTCTTTAAAAAATTTCATAGAGATCCATTCACTTAAACTAAAGTTATTGTCCGGAAACCAATGTGTCTTCGGACAACGACGACATCATACAATTATACGATCCCAAAAAAAATTTTGCGGTCGTATAAAAAGGGAATTTAAATTCATTGTGAATTTCACTTTAAAACGTACAACTCTAATATTGTTTTTTTTTTAATTTATTTTCCATACTTTATAAATTAAGAGGAGAAAACAAATAAATGTCAACTACTTACAGATCTGTTGGTAGAACCTAATTGATGATGATACTTTTCATTGGCTGACAAACGACAACTTTAAACGATTGCCTGGTTTAGATAATGAAACTAAAAAATAATACAAAACTAAATGTGTCTGAAAGACACGAATGGCCCCGCTCGCTAAAAAAGCTTGAGCCATTATTAGGAGAGGAAATTTGAGAGTGAAAGTCTGTATAACTGTTATTTTCACAAAAGTTCAAAGCCCATAATTTCGGCAAATATCAGTGGAGCGGAACCAAACGTACACTGGATCTGTAACTCATCATAGTTTACTCACATATTAAAAATCAGCTCAATATGTGAAGTCGTTTAGAAAAAGTCTGTATAACTGTTATTTTCACAAAAATTTTCAGTCCAGAGCCGGTACTTTCAGCAAAAATCAATAGAGCGGAACCAAGTGTAACCTCGATCTGTAACTCATCATAGTAGACTTACATAGTAAAAATCAGCTAAATATGTGAAGTCATTTAGAAAAAAAGTCTGTGTAATTGTTATTTTCACGAAATTTTCAAAGTCCAAAGCCCGTTGTTTCGGGCAAAAATCAGCCGAGCAGAACCAAACGTAAATTCGAACAGTAACTCATCATAGTAGACTCACATACTAAAAATCAGCTCAATATATGAAGGCGTTTAGAAAAAAACTCTGTATAACTTTTTGTTGAGGAATGACGGAATGACTGATAAGGGTAAAACTATATGGCCCTACAACTTTGTTGCAGGGCCATAAAAACTTAATTGATGAAGACGCTAAAAGCAAGTAAACAATGCCTCCATTGTACTTGGAAAATGTCAACTAGGCCAGAAGACAACTTGGCAGTGATGGATCCAGAGGGGGGTTCCAACCCCTGGAACCCCCCTTTTTTTGGACGATTAATGCATTTGAATGGGGACATATAGTTGGATCCTCCCCCTTTTTAAAATGGCTGGATCCGCCTCTGACTTGGCCACTCTATAAATAAGAGAAATGTAATTATCACTAAAGAGAGTTGTGTCTGTAAACTGGCTCCACATGCATGATAATGATGGTCTCTTTTTACATTGTTGGAGCTGTCTATTTTAGTGGCACAAGTCAGATTTCTATTAAATGGATTGAGTAGAAGTCAGATCAAATTGTCACTGTACTTTCAAATTTCAGTCTCACTAATTAGAGACAAGAAGTATTTTAGCTTCCAGAAGCAACAAAAAGAGTTTGAGCATCCAGAATCAAGAAGAAGAATTTCTAGGCTCAAGAAACGACATGAAATTTACATACTATTAAAACAAAAAATTAAGTTTTCTTGCTGCTAAATTATTCTTCTTGTCGCTTCATGACGCTTCTTATCTCTCCTCTACAATTCTTGTCTCAATAAGTGAGAATCCTTGACAACACGCCCATTGCAAAATTGCCCAAGACCAACATGCCCCTACTTTCTAACAACTCATCCCTCATTATGTCCTGCTGAATTTAGACCTGTAAAATAGCCCCACTCATGAAATGTAGTTCAATCCTGATGAATATAAGCCTACCAACTCGCCCCACAATGGAAAAGTAGTTTCAACCTGATGAATAAAGGTCTGTCAACTCGCCCAACCTATGAAAAAAAAATTAAAATCCGCTGAATTTAGGCACCAACTTGACCAGTGGCTGATCTGAACTTTTCATAAGGGGGGCCGCTCCAGTCATGCTTCAGTGATTCCTTATATAATCAACCAAATTTTTCCCACAAAAGGGGGGGGGGGCCACCTATAGAAAAGAGTTTAATCCTGCTAAATTTGGGCCTACCAAATCAATCGCCCCACTTATGAAATGTAGTTTATTCCCGATGATTTAAGGCCAACCAACTTGCCCCACTATTGAAAAGTAATTTAATTTTGATGAATAAAGGTTTGCCAACTGATGAAAAAAGAATTAGATCCTGCTGTAGTTAGGCCTGCCAACTCTTCCCACTTATGAAAAGTAGTTAAATCCCGATGAATTAAGGTCTGCCAAATCTTGCCACTTACCACACAATATAGACTTGTAAAATATGGATGACATATACTTAAAATGAAAATAATATATATTAATAACATTAATTATAAGTTAATTGACATTGTACGATTGATATGAACACAAAAGTGTTCAATTTTTAAAAATAAAACTATAAAAGATAGAGAGGATGATTGATGTTTTCAATCTATTAAACATAAAATTGATGGTTTACAATTACACGCTATGAAGTAAAATTTATATTAGCAAAGTCTGCATTAATATGACAACAACTGATATATACCTTATCTGAAAACTTATAAAAAGGTATTTGAAGTCTTTGTGCATTTTACTTTCTAAAATACAATTCTAATAAGGGTTTTTTAATTTAATTTTTAATCTTTCAGAATTAAGGGGAGATAACAATAATTACCATTAAAATATAGACACTTTTTGACAGTGTAGATAAATATAAAATGTTATTTAAAAGCTTTACAAATAACAAGGAAGAAAAGTCAGGCTTGCTAAGCTTTTCCTAGGAATTACAAATATTCTTATATTTTCCAACATTATAAATACTGTTTTAAATTTTTATGCTGCAATTTTAAAAATTGATGCTGATTTAAGTGATATGGGTTTTTCATTGATTTTTATAGAAATAGACATGGCTTAAATATGGACTGCAAAGAAGATCTGAAAATGAGTTGTAATGAAGAAAGTATAAAGATTACTGTTTGCTCATTATAGTAGCAGGACAGCAGGAAACTTTATTTGTTTGTTATACAAATATAGCAAAAAAGGAGTAGGTTTGGTATAGCCTATAGGAGGGTAGTAATGCCTTTTACCGTCAGGCGTCAAATGGTAATTTTTGGCTACCGTTAGCGTCAATTTGGTTAAAATTTTACCGTGTTTCGTCAAAATATCCTTATCGTGATTCGTCAGAGGTCTCAAATAATTATCGTTACTGTTATTTTTGGAAAAAATTTATCGTGATTAGTCAAAATCAGTTGATTTTTTTATCGTCTAAAAGAAATTGTACATTTTATCGTCATGCACCAAAAATTAAGGTTAACCTCATTTGGCAAGATTTTTTATCGTTATTCGTCATGAAGGTACCCCCATTACGACCCTCATATAGGCCCTAACATGGCCCCTATTTCTAGCTACAATTTCAGATTAGGATTTAGGATTAATATTACAACTTATCATAGCTAATACAATGACTACATAGGAAATATGTCTTTTTGAAGACACAAAAGTCACAAATAGTACTCATTTTGATTTTCCACATAAATTCAATGAAAACTGGCAAATTTCCATTGATTTTTGGACAGAAAACATAAAGCAAATGCATTGACAAAAAAATCTTTTATTATAACGTTTGTTATAACATTTACAGCAGAATGCATTGAGTGTGTAGATAAAGGTAGAATCTTAGGTTAGCTTGCTTGTTAGCTGAACCGTGAATTCATTATTAGGTTAGGTATACTAGCTACCCTCCTTTCTGAGTAGTCTAGTCCTACAGACAATTAGATTGGTTATCTGTCCAACTAGTCTACTCTTAAAGGAGGGTAGTTTATCTAGCCTAATAATGACTTCACTGTTCAGCTAGCAAGCAAGCTAACCAAAGATATTACCTTTACCTACACACTCAATGCATGCTGCTGTAACATATCTGACTTGAATATTAGGTAGTCAAAGCCTGCACTCTATGTTTCCTGGTCAAAATTTGGTTGAAATCCAAACAATTTTGTCAAATTTCACAAAAATTTCTACTTTTGGCCTACATTTGCGTTGTAAATATAAACGCTATTAAAAAATAAGCTATACAAAAATAGTTCTATTTCACTGTCTTACATGTCTTTCCATCAACTTGAAACAATGGATTTAATATTTGGGGCCATATATAGCCGTAGCTCACTCACTCAGCCTCACAGTACTAACTCCTTTATTTGTATACCTGTTATTTGTACAACAGTTGGGGCAATATGCGTAATAGATTCTCCATAGGCGGTAATGTTAACGTTTTCTTCTGTTGCTCAGGCCATATCGTAAACTTGGATATGTATGATGGCTCATTTTGAAGCTGAGACACTTGCACATGTGTGGTGCGATTTTCGGGGTGGCAAGTGTGATTCGTTTTCCCGTCAAGTGCCCAACCCCGAAAGATAGTGAAAAATGTCACTCTCCTCAGGAAATAATCCCAAAATTCTGACCATAAAAATCATTAAAAAATATGTCCTTTGTAATTATTTGTTCAGGTTTATTTTTTTATACTTTTTTTCACATCACATCAGCTCTATAAAACACCAGTCCTAGTTCATTTATTTCAATTTTTAAAATCACAGCTTCCACAATTGTATGGCGGACTAATTTTTTAATGAGAGTCATAAATCTGTGTTCCTCATCTCAAGGTCCATTAGGGATAGGGGTTGACTGATTGCAGGATACTTTTATTTATCATGCAGCTGGAATACTTTTTTATAAATATTTACAAAGTGATACTTTAACTTATACAATGTAAATTTCATGTTCATATATATCACTTTTTTTCACAATCATGGAATTTAGGGACGGAAAATAAATTTTATCACCTGCAGTATGAAACAATAGTTTCCAGGGCGGATCCAGGATTTTAGGTAAGAGGGGGGTGCTAACTTAAATTATTGCCGAGTGGAGGGAGGCGAACATTTTTTTGAGGTAAAATTATCGAAATATTCTTTTTTAAGCTGAGGACAACCCATGCTTTGCAAATTTTAGGGGGAGGCGCACGCCCGCCATGCCCCCGCCTGAATCCACCCTTGATACCTGAGAACAATATCAAATTATTTTTAGGACAACTAGAAATTTGGGTATGGTGAGATTTCAACCATAAAATACTAGTTGTTTGATTTTTATGGTGTTCTCATTTAGTTTTCAAGATTTTTGACCCTTAGTTACCTTAATAGTCATAATTTTGGTGGTTTCAAGTAGATTACTAAAGTACCATTTGATTTCAAATCCATTTAGGTCTGAACACAATGTAAAGTATCATAAAATAGAGGATGAGAAGCCTTTTTGCATTTACCAATAAAAGGTTATGCCCTCTATTTTAAGATTTGAGATTTTTTTTTACCTTCTGATGGTAGTTAAAGTACCACTTCAAGATGTGCCATGAATCATTCAATACAGATCACTAAAAAAACAAGAATGTGTCCATAGTACATGGATGCCCCACGCACACTATCATTTTCTATGTTCAGTGGACCCTAAAATTGGGGTCAAAACTCTAATTTGGCATTACAATTAGAAAGATCATATCATAGGGAACATGTGTACTAAGTTTCAAGTTAATTGGACTTCAACTTCATCAAAAACTACCTTGACCAAAAACTTAAACCTGAAGCGGGATAGAAGGACGGACGGACGAACGGATGCACAGACCGAAAAACATAATGCCCCTAGGTGGGGCATAATAAAATGATTCAGTACGATTGCCAATAAGAAAACTTTCCACCTGAGACCAAATGACTTAAAAGTTCTATTTTAACAGTTTTCCTATTATCATTTTTTAAAAGACCTTAGCCCTTAATTATTTTAAAAAAGGTTTTTACTTGGTTACTCAATGATAACTTAAGTATAATTTGATTGAATCAGCTTAAATTTCAACATAATGTCATGCATCATAATATACAGGTCAAGTTTGGTTTTAACAGTCAACATTTACCATTAAGACCAACCGTGTGAGACCTCATCATGCTCATGGGTAGTCAAGGTCGTTTAACACCCCCTCCCCTAGTAGTAGTACCATTAAGAGTTTTCTGCTGGGTGTGGGCATATATGATCACTATGCAATCTAATTTTAGTTCATAATATTATATTTCTATCATAATAGAGGAATATTTTGTTAATTCATTTCAAGAACTACTGTTTTGAAAATAGTCATACATTCTGACCCTTGGATGTTTGATAAATCGAAATTCTATTGTATGCTAACAGCTGTTGAGAAGCTAAAGATTTCTTTTTATTTTCTGATGCCTCTCTGTGAATGGAAGCTGAATACTCTGTTTCATACAATTATAAAAAACCCAATCTTACCAAGGTGGACATATTCTGACAATTGTTCCAATAGAAATGTTCATTTCTTCAGCCATTTCTGATGAGAATAGGACATAAAACTCTTTCTCCTCTCCAATGCTGCTTCCTTCTGTCTTTATTAATTCTTGACATTTAGCTAACTGTAAAGAATACAGCATTTCATATTCCAGGACTTTTACTACCACTGACTTGGAAGACACTGTCAATTTAAAATAAATAAAAAATATTAAAATAAATGTGCACAATTTTAGACCATTATGAAATTGTTTTCCCAACTTTTGAATTGGGGTATGTGAGGGGATTTATTTTTTATTTTTTTTAACCATTTTTTGTATGAAATATAGCAAAATGTAAAATTTGCCAGGAATCAAAATATTTTGTTTTGGCTTTGAAAAATCAGGAGTGATGAAAATCTAAGAATTTTGTTATTATAGCCTTCATATGGCGGATACTTTCTTGTGTAGCTCTTTCTACCCAATTTTTCAGCAATTTAATTTCATGATTTTTTCATTTTCTTGATGTATTTATATAAGAGAAGATCAAAGGTTTGTATATTCATGACAATTTATATACATGATATTTTTCTACTCACAAAGTTGTGAAACTAAATCGCTCATAAACAGAACTTGTACATTAATTAAGCTTGCTCATGAAATTTTTTTTTTTACCTACTTTTCTATTGAAAAGGCAAAATTGAAAAAACTTTGTTAGCTATATTAGTCTTTCTCAAGTTTTATGTCAATGTATTAAATTGCACTCCTTTATGATCAACCTTTAACTCAGAATATATGAGCAAACCCTAAAAGTGACTGCATCAAGAAAAAACAAGGACAGAAACTGTTCCAGATGTGACATCACTATATCTATCAATCTTCTAAGAATCTGGGAAACTTACTGTCAAATAAAATCCACGTTAGGGCTGTTCTAAAATTAAATGTAGTAGGGGAGGAATGGAGAGGGGACAGTAGGCACACAAATTGATTTATTGTGGGAGGTTGCATTTTCCTTATAATTTTGAAAGAATTATCAGTAAAAGGAACATTTTTTGTTATGGGTGGTTGGAGTCTAAAAAAAGTGCCCCACATGCATGTAATTCTGGAACAGCACTTACTGCTTCCAAATCTGGTTGTTCAAGAAAGAACCATTTTTACCAGGATAATTCATTACATGATTTTTTTACTTGTTCAAACAAAATAAACAGATATTTTAAATGATTATTTGTCAATTTTGATAATTCAACACTTACCCCAAAATTTATGAAAATTTGATTCACAGCAACAAAACAAAATTCCTTAATTTAAAACTGAATAACATAAATAAAATACAGATAATTTAAATTACCCTTTTCTTCTGAAACAGTCTGATGGTTCCACACCCTAACAGCAGATCTTTCTCTGATCTGTAATTTATACAACTGGTCAGCTAGACCATTTCTGTAACAAAAAGGATTCATATATGAAAGCCTAAAATCTATGCTCAGCCTCAAATATGTGTCCTTTCCTTTTTTATGTCATAGACATCACATATGTCCTTTCTTTTCTCAAATCTGTATTCTTTTCAACAAGTCATGTCCTGTCCTATGTGCTGATGTCAGAATTTTGAAAATGTCATAAAGAACATATTTTGTTGTCACAAACATCAATAAAACTTTTATATTTGAATTAAATTGATATCAGTTAAGGCCATTCTACATATATACCATTAGATCGTTGTTTTGTTTCTTTTGTCTGTTTGTGTTTTTGCAAGTTTTTTTGTTGTTGTTGCTTTGAGCCAATCTGATAAGTTCTTATTGATTTTCACAGTGTGTTCTTATGTTGTTTCGTTTCACCACAGTTCCATGTTTTGGGAAGGTTTGGGTCTTTAAACCCATCACATTCTATATGTGCCTGTTCCAAGTCACATCACATTACTGAAAGTCTACCTTATAAAAAGTACACAGTTAGAATAAATAAAGGGCCACAGACTTGAGTGTCATGACATCATGGGACACAGATCTCAGGAAAGAACAGAGATTTGCTGCTGTACATAGGTTGACTCCTACATATATATGTGAAACTACTATTTCTGCACTGACTTTTGTGGATTTCAGAGTTTGTTGAACCCTAAAATTGGCCTTCCTTCGAAGTTTAATATTTTTCACTGAATACTTTCATTTCCCACATAAAAGAAACTGAAATAAGTCATTATTTTATTAGTAATGCAGTTAAATGTCGTTCGGCAGTTAAATGCTTCAGTACTAAAATGATTTATAAAAAACTTTTCTTAAATTCTACTTTGAAAAGTAAAGAATCATTAAGAAACTATGGTTCCAACTCCCTCAGGCAAAGTTTACCTTAGTTGAATTTGGCTTTTCTATTTATTAGATCCCTTTGGGCCATATAGCGCCTCATGTATTCAGATATTTATATATCCTTTGCTTCAAATGTTTGTGTTGAAGCATTTCTGATGAGGGTCGAACAAGCAAAGCACTTCTGACGCATGAAATTGACAGTTGTTTTCATTTAAAGACTGTACTCTGAATTTTTGTTTTTGGAGCTCTTCTCCAGTTGTATTTTTTTTTAAGGTATTTCAAAATGTTTCTTATATTATAATTCATAAAGTGATAATAAATGAGAAATCCACACACACACATAGAAATATAAACCTTGTGAATTTCTTTTTCTTTTTAGCAGAATCTTCTTTTAATAACACTTGAGGACTAGGAGATTGCTTTGTTGGAGTTTTCATATCAAGGGACTTAACCCATTCACTGGCTTTCACTTTTGCTTTTTGGCTTGGACTACTGGATGTTGCTGATGCTTCAGTGCTCGTTGGAATTTCAATGCTTTCAATGCTTTCTTGAATATCTACATTCTGGAAAAAAGGAAAAAAAGGCCATCAATTTTGGAAAAAGTTTATAATTACTATCTATATGGCACCTACAAGGGGCATAAAACAAAAATCAATTCTGCCTAAAAACAGTTTTTTTCTTCTGAATAATAATAAAGTTATTCCTCCAAAAAATGTACCATGTCGATTTTTTTTCTTTGAAAGTTTTATAATTATTATTCAAGAATTTCAAAATTGAAATAGATTGTTCATACACTATGGCATATATAAAGTCGTATGATGCCTGCCTTCAACAAAAATCTTTAAATCTTATTTCTGATTTATACTAAAATCATATTTTCAATTTTAAGGATATTCCATTAATATACTCTAGTCTGTGTACTAAACACATTTTTAAAAGGACAAAATGAAATAATAAACTAACATTATTTCATCATAACTATAATTTGCATACTAATGTAGACTATAAGTACCTTGTCTGACTTTGTGTTAGATCCACTCAGTGTAAAAGAAGATCTTGAGTCTGCATCTTCAATCAAGTATGCTTCATTCTATACAAAAATTGTACAAAATTTCAAATCTAAGACTTATTTTTTCACAAATAATTCAACCTACAGAATCAGAGACTAAGGAGTAAAAGGACATATAAGAGTAAATGAGTAAACAGTACAGCTCAAGCTTTTTCATCTTACTGTATGAAGTGACTACTTAGGTCGGTCTGAGAAAACCTTCTAGTGACTAAAAAATTATAGAACAATAATAGCACTCATTATCTAAGATATTTCCCCCAGTATAAAACCAAATTGTTGTTTGAAAAACATCATTCTCAAGTCTTTCTAGTCCTATAACACTACCAAATGACAAAAAATATCTAAGACACCTAGATTTATAATTCGTTAGAATTTTAGGCAAATTAACCTTTATTATGTTGTTATTCCTAAAATTTATTGTTCCTTTAAAAATATTGACTTCCAGGAAACATAATTTTAATTTGTGTTTTACCTATTACAGGAGCAATGAGGCAAAATTAAGAAAACTATATAAAAAATACCTCAATATTTTATTGATTTTTTTCTCATTTATGATATAAGCCCTGCCTCCCTCCCCTTCCCAAATTCCCATGCACATTTTATAAACATCTTATGTTTAGCACTTAAAAGTCCTGAACCTTTCCCTATGTCATGTATATAATATTAGTTAATTTAAAAAAAAATTCTTACCTATCATATTTTTTTTCACAATGAGACAGGAAACAAGTATAAATACAGTGTATATTTTATTTTTTTGCCTTAAGCATATTGTAGAAATAAAAGGGAAGACAAAGGGGAGAAAAAATAACGTCTGGAATCAGAGAGAAAAAGGAAGAAAATTGCTGGCACTTACATTAGATAATGAATTGCATCGCTGAGCGCAGCTGGATACGACCGCAGAGGTCCAACCCTGAACAGTTGGGGCAAAAATGGACACAATTTTCGCGCTTGATACAGGTCTGAATTTGGATTGTAATTAAATATTTGACATATAATAGGTTTTGGACACAGAATAACTGTAGTCAAAGAACTTAAAATTGGTTATATGATTTGAATTTATATTCAATTTTTTGCTTTTGTGCAATACACTATGCTGTTGAGAATTGACCCCCCCGCCCCCCCCAAAAAATATTTGAAGAAATTTTCTTTTTAATTTCTGAAATCTGAAATCAGAAGTCCCGCCCCTTACAATTTCTTTTTTACTCCCCCCCCCCCCCCCTTTTTCCAAAAAAATTCTTTCCCTCAAGATATGGTCATAATCTCAATTCAACCATAATTACTATGAATGTCAACGAGTACTTGAGTATCGCTCGGTAGTACCGAGTATCGAATACCAAAACGATACTCGACTAATCGGTTTCCTGTTAGAATGTTGCTGTCGTCTTTATATAAAATTGATCTTCTTGAGAACTTCTTTCAGAAAATTAAATAGGCATCACTGAATAATCATACTAGTAAATAAAATACATTTTGTTTCGAATGCTTGCGCTAAATTATTATTCAAAATGCCTCCGAAAATACATTGGCTATACCTAGGCTAACACTTTAAACTAAACATGTCTTAGCCATTCCGTCACATCAGTATCGTCAGAGAAAACATTTTCGTCTGAAAGACAGTACTTTACAAAGTTGCAAAACTGACTGTCCCCAATAATAGTTGACAAGAAAATATTTCCAAATAGAATAAATTCGTTGCATCCTCTGGTGACCCTCAGTGAATAGTTAAACTTCTAATCCTTACGCCTTTGTAAGCTGTAAATGTGTTTTCTTAACGATTACCAAATACTATTGTTTGATATGGTTTTTCCTTGTGATTTCTAAATAGGTAATCATTAAATTATTTGATTAGATAATTGTTGTTTTACTTAATTAGTACTTGTAGCTAATTAGCTATCAATTATGGTGTGTAATTCCTTGTCCCAGTTTCTTATGTAGATGGTTTTTCGTCCGTTGAACAACAAACCACAGAATGTAAAATACGTGTTTCCGTGTTGTAGATATATTCCCGAGCGAGTACTCGAGTATCGCTGGATAAAACCAACGAGTACTCGATTAGTAATTGTTCACCAAGTTGACATCCCTAATAATTACCCATTTAAATGCATCATAAAAGTCTTAAAATAGAAAACGACATACATAATCATGGCTAAAATTAAAATATATTAAATATTCCTTAATCAGCATTTTTAAATAGTAACTTCTAAAAATAAATTGACAGCTAATCACCTCAAGACAATACAACATTTCTTTATACATAATTTAAAAGCAGTGTAAGGGAGGTTATCCAAACATAACATTGTACTTTTTTTTAATTGTCCATTAACCAGGTAACCCTTGTTTTTCCCCCTTTTTTGCCCCTAATTCCTAAACAGTTTGAGCCATAACCCCCCTAAGCCAATCCTAACCATCCCTTTGTGGTATGGAAACTTGTGGTATAATTTCAGAGAGATCCATAAACCGTCCCACAAGTTATAGTCTGGAAACTAGAAAAATGCTTATTTGGGCCCCTTTTTGGCCCCTTATTCCTAAATAACCCCCAAAATCAATCCCAACCTTCCTTTTGTGGTTATAAACCTTGTCTTTAAATTTCATTGATTTCTATTTACATTTACTAAAGTTATTGTCCGGAAACCAAATATCTTCGGACAATGCTGACGACGACAACAACATGATACCAATATAAGACCGCAAAACTTTTTGCAGTCGTATAAAAATTTGACAGAAGATAACAGGTAATTTTTATTAATCTTATAGTATACAATTGAATACCTGTGGTGAGTTCTTACAACAATTAGAACTTCCTTTGGCCTCACTTTCATTATCAGAATTGTCAAAATCTATTTTACTCTGCTGTGGAGTATCTGTCTGCTTTATCTTCTTTCTTTCACTAGTCTGACATTTAGAATTTATTTGAATTAATCTTGAGTTTTCTTCCACATCAGAAACTGGTGATAAATCGTCTTCACTTGAACTCCATTTAATGGTATTTTCAACTGCAATAAGAAACTTACATTCAGGATTTAAGACAGTATTTTAAGGTAGATTCACTGTATACCACTATCTTGGATTGTACAATAGCAGTACATAGTCGGTCTAGTTCTTTGCCTAAATCTTCAAATTTTAAGACAGATTTGCAATTTATGTGTAAGACTGCTTATTTGTATAAAGTAAAATAGGTAATTCATTGCATTATCCAAAATGTTTAAACAAATAATTTTTTTTATGTTTTTAGAATCAATTTTTCAACATGGCCATTTAAGGGGAGATAACTCTTATAGTAAAAATTTTATACACGAATGATAGAGAAATTTTCATTTTTTACTTGTAGCAAGAAAACAAGTTCGGTGTCACCATTATTTCTTTTTATTTTCTTAAAGCATATTACAATGTATTATAAAACCTATCTTCTCATATTTTATTTCAAAATTCTATCTCATAGATTTCTTTTTATTCCAAAAAATGTGTTTTATCATGAACAATCTATACAAATTTGGGCAATTTTGGACGACTTTTAGCTTGAAAAATAGCACGGAGACCCATACTTTATATCATACTTTTGAAAAAAGCATTGAAAAATCTTCATTTTGGCAAAGTATAAAAAAATTCTATTTCAGGAAATATATACCGATGATCCACCTTAAAACAAGTGAAAAATGAGGCAAGATGAACATCACAATCATTAAAAATTACAGTACAATATATGCTCCTGAAGGAATCATAAATGGCAGACAAAGGTCTTACCACTTACTGACTGAAAGACCTTTAATAACATGGCTATCCATAAAACTATTATTGGTTTTTGTTCCTTTTCAGGATTTTTCATAAAACATCAAAAAGGAGCAGACCATTTTCCTAAAATTTGTATCTGAGGAGAATAACATATATAATGTCCTGCAAATTTGAATATCAGATTACCAAAAAGTATGATGACAAATAAAACAAACATGCAACAATATCCTTCCAGAACTCATCAGGTACCAACTGTCCCATATCATAAATCGTTCATTTGTTTACCAATTTTCTTAAAAAAAGGGCTGATTTTATTTCTATTTAATATATGTCTACATCATTTGGTCTCTAATGGAGCATTTTCTCATTGGTAATCATACCACATCTTCTTATTTTTATAAGAGCTATTGAAATAATGTCAGGTTAACTTATGGAACACATATGCACATGTGAAAACTAAGTGAATAAATCATAATATAAGGTCACGGTCACCTAAATCATTTTTTTTCAAAAAGCTCTCTACAAAATTTAAAGACAGGTGACCAGTTGCATGAAATCTGGTTAGCACATGAATGTTTTGTTATGTAAAATAATCTTTACCTTCTAACTCTGCCTCTGATTCTGAATCACAAGGCATGCATATTCTATATTTCTGGGGTTGTCTTGCAGGCAGACTTCTCCTCTTGACTGGCCTATTACTGTCACATGCAGTAAATCCAGAAAACCCTTCTGTAGCTCTCTGCCATTCTGACTCTTTACTTGTCTTTGTTACATGGCTATTTTTAAATATGTTGGTTTTTGTTGTTAATTTTTGGTCATGATATATTTTCTTCCTGGAGTAATCAAGCTGGAAATAAAAAAAAACATGCAATAAGAACACAAGTTCCTTATGATTACAGTGAGTATTATAGTACCATTGTAATAAGAACTTTGACCTTTCAGCAGATTTATTAAATCAATACCAAACTCGATAAACTAGTGAATCACCAATAGTTAACTGATTTACGTCTTTTATATATTTGGGTTTTTGATGAGGCAGCCAATTTGTTGCTATACCAGCAGAGCATCACCTCTATCAAAGGGTGGTTATTTTTCCTAAAACATTATGAAATAGCACATGATTTCCATCAAATTTATATATCTGATAACCAAAAAGAATGACCACAATAATTTATTAAAACAATGAAATTTTTTTTTATCATCAATGAACTTTCACATAGGTACAAATGTAGCATCTACCTCATATACTATTTCTAATATAACTATTTGTTTAAAATGAATTTATGAGAATGTGTAAGATATTCATTATGTACAGAAATCAATAAAAAAATAATTCATAGTAGAAGTATCACAAAATAAGAATTGACATTTTTTCTCCAGAGGTCTATGATCATGATGATTGTCACAAAATATTGACTTTAATGAAAACTATAAAGAATCTCTGAAAAAAAACAAGTATTTCAAATAACCAAAAAAAAATTATACCATTCAACAAAAATTTATGAATAAAACTTATATTCATCACAAAATGTATTAATTTTCAATTTCAAAACCCAATAAAATGCTCCGCTGGGCGCAGCTTGATACGACCGCAGAGGTCGAACCCTGAACAGTTGGGGTAAGTATGGACACAACATTCAAGCTTGATACAGCTCTGAATTTGGATTGTGATTAAATATTTGACACAGCATAGGTTTCTGACACAGAATGAATGTGGTCTAAGAACTTAAAAACTTTTAATTTACCTATTCAAACCATATCATTATTATTTGCTTTTATATATAAATCAGAAATAACCAATTTAAAATGAAAAATTTAAAGAAAAAAAAAGGAAAAATAGGGAACCCCCAATTTTTTTAACCCCCTTATGATTCATCACCACCAAACTCAATCCCAGCCTTCCCTTTGTGGTATGATACCTTGCAGTACCATTTCAGAGAGATCCATACACTTGAACACAAGTTATTGTCTGGAAACTTGAAAAATGCTTGTTTTTTGGCCCCTTTTTTGGCCCCAAATTCCTAAACGTTTAGGGCAATTACCCCCAAACTCAAACCCAGCTTTCCCTTTGTGATATGAACCTTGTAGTACAATTTCATAAAGATCCATACACTTGCACACAAGTTATTGTCCTGAAACTAGAAAAATGCTTGTTTTTTGCCCCTTTTTGGCCCCTAATTCCTAAAATTTTGAGGCAATTACCCCCAAAATAAATCCCAGCCTTCCCTTTGTGGTATGGTACCTTGCAGTACAATTTCAGAGAGATCCATACACTTGAACACAAGTTATTGTCTGGAAACTAGAAAAATGCTTATTTTTGGCCCCTTATTCCTAAACGTTTTGGACAATTACCCCCAAACTCAATTCCAGCTTTCCCTTTGTGATATGGAACCTTGTAGTACAATTTCAGAAGGATCCATACACTTACACACAAGTTATTGTCATGAAACTAGAAAAATGCTTGTTTTTTGTCCCTAATTCCTAAAATTTTGAGGCAATTACCCCCACAATCAATCCCAGCATTCCCTTTGTGATATGGAAACTTGTGGTACAATGTCAAAGAGATCCATACACTAATACACAAGTAATGTCTGGAAGTTACAAAAATGCTTATTTTTGGCCCCTTTTTGGCCCCTAATTCCTTAACTGTTGGTACCATAACCCCCAAAATCAATCCCAACCTTCCTTTTGTGGTATTGAACCTTATGGTAAAATTTCATAGAGATCCATTCACTTTAACTGAAGTTAGAGTGCGAAAACCAATTGTGTCTTCGGAAGATGACGACGACGCCAACGTCATACCAATATACGACCGCAAATTTTTTTTGCGGTCATATAAAAAGGTGTGTTATATCATACCTGTCAACCTATGACAATGAAAATGCAGGTGATGACCTGCATAGAAGAATGAAATCTCAGGTCATAACGCGTACGAACTTTTTCGAGCTCAATTTCAGTATTTAGGGGACATTTTTCTTATAATTTATATCAAAGTTTCCAAAACATGTCCACATGGTTAAGTAATTTAAAATTGTACATTTTATTATTTCATTGCACTTGGAGGCCATTGATAGATTTGTGTTACCTTGCAATGTGCCAATTTGGGTTTTCTTTGCATACATTTGTGCAGCTATTAATCAGTGAAACAATACTTGGGTTGATATTAGAGTATAATAAAATAAAGTTAAACAATTAAAGGTGGTATAGATGAAAAAAGTAAAAAGTAATTTTCAAAATTTTTATTTTTTAATTGTTCTAAGGTAAAACAATAGTAAAAGTATTATTCTGATATGTTTTTGCATTCAATTCATTTTAGATGTAATCTTTTTACAAAAAAAAACATAAGTTTAAGGAGTATATTGTGAATTGACAAAAAAGGGGAAGTAACTCAATTTGTTTTTAAAACAAATTTGAAATACACAAATTATTTACGACCTAAAGCTAAGGTAATTGGTGTTAATTAACAGTGTGTTTGACACCAAAGCTGTCAAGTGAAGCCATGCACTGATGTGGGTCACTTGAGCTGAGTTTACACAGCTAGTTGAACTTCTTGTCCAGGAAGAATTACCAATTTGCCGGTATTTTAAAGAAATCAGTTTATATCTAATCAGTCTGAAGGCTTAGGAATCCGGGTGAAAACGGGTTATTTTCCGAATTCCCGGGTTATTTGGTCACCGGCAGGTGTTCCGGTTGACCCCTCAGAATTGTGAAAATCTCGGGTCACACCCGCAGGATCCGGGTCAGTTGACAGGTATGGTTATATACCACAGATTAGTCAAAAAATTAGTTGTATGGTAACTTACAACACTTTTCTATTTCAAAAATGAATTAGTCTTGCTCCATAATTTTGCAAGTAAACCAGGCCTTATAGGGCTGTGATATCACATCAAAGTTTAATTGTACATAAGGTGGTTTCCTGGAATTTTGTGATTATAAATGAACAAGTACTAAATGTCAATAAAATTCAGTTCTCTTCAATGTTATTCTTTAATTATTATCACTTAAACATAATTGGAGTGATCATGTCCAATGGTTATAAGAACAAAAATCATACTTGCTAACTTAATCATGTTGATACATGATTTAGGAGTGACATAAACAATTTGAACCCATTGTCCTGATATCACGATAATGATCATGAAAATAGCCCATAACACAGATAAATGAAAATCTACATGACAAATTTGTTTTTCTCTGAATTTTGAACTTTGCACGATCAAGGGAGACAATCATATTCTGTCATGTGATCACACTTTCATCTCCTGATTCATGTGATTAACCCTTTGACTGCAATGGTTTTAGAAAGAACGTTGTAGCATACAATTTCATTTGTTGTGTAAAAAATTTCAGGCAACATCGTTGAACTTCATTTCTGAGGTCATATTTGTCATTGTGACATTATACCGTTATTTATCTTAATTCAAGGAATCCTACAATATACATGTTATATTAGGGGTAACACTAATGACCGAATAACACTGTTTTTATCCAAATAACACTTGTACTGACAGAATAACACTTGAAATTTTAATATTAGCACGTATTTGTGACATTTAAACATTGATTATTAAATAATATTATATTATAAGTGTATTTTATAACTTAAAAATGATTTACAGAAAGCATATATTCGAGTAAATCTTCTTCTTCCTTTATAGTACAGGCCTCCCATGGGAGTAAATAGTTAAGAAAACTAATAGGTGATTGGAGTAATTGCATGGCTTTGATGTACTTGTTAACTTTTCAAAACCTTACTGAAAAACAATTATTGGACAATACTCTGTATATACAGTACATTATTAAATACTTTATTTTCATAGCATTTCCCTTTGAATCAAATTGAATGCATATGCAATCATTCTTTTATTCTTCCCATTGTGTATTCCTTGATCGCCATGTTGGATGTACACACTAATATTTATAATGATCTTTATGAACTTACCTAGCTGCTTTCTGTAAATCATTTTTAAGTTATAAAATACACTTATAATATGATACTGTTTAATAATCAATGTTTAAATGTCACTAATATGTGCTAATATTAAAATTTCAAGTGTTATTTGGTCATTACAAGTGTTTTTTGGATAATAACAGTGTTATTCGGTCATTTGAGGTACCGTTATATTAGTATTCAAGTTTGTAACTATTCATTTGTTTGTTTGGAAAACTCTCTTTGTCATATTCTAATGAGGGATATCGACATGTATGTCCCTAGCCCAGTCTACCGACAAGGGACTGTATCTGTATGGGTACGTTGTAGAATCCTATGGGCTTTATTTAAACAGGGACAGAGAACACAAGTTGTCCTGGTTGAGACTATACACGGTGCTGCTTCAGTCTTTCAGGCCTTAAGAGTTAAGTCCTTTGTCCAAAATTAACCCTTTATGGGAAATACCACATGTTTGTAGATCACAGTTGTACTGTTGATTTGTTTTTGTCAGCCCAGTTCTGGTAAATGTGGTGTTATCGGAAAAGGATAATTTTATTTATTTCAATAGAATAAGCCAACAAATTTTCTATAATACTATTTTTGTAAACCGTTATGTTCAGTAACCTTTGCCTCATCTCATGAAATTTACCGATTTTACACTTTAAAAAGTATTTCAATATGAAAAAAAAACACCTTTCTTTTTCTTGAATCTACATCAAAATTGCTTTGCAACATTTAAATAATTTCTTTTGCCTGTTTTTCACAAAAAAATCTGTCTGCTTTCCCGCAATCACTTTTCTGTCTTCTTTTAAGAAGAGTTACAACAAACTCAACATAAAGTGTTCATTTCATTTTCCTCACTGAGTCAGTGTTTTTTAATATGAACTATTAAAGGGGCATTAGCTACGAGATATAAAAAAATGATATAGGATTTTTTTTTGTTCAATTATTAATGAAAGTGAAATAGTAAAATAATAATTCGCTTTCAGCAGCCAATTTGGTACAATTTTGTCTGAATAAGCTATGGATGTGTACTGATTGATATTTCAGTCTCATGATTTTTTTTATTAATTGTTATTGGCTTTGAACTAGCTGTCAGTAACTGCGAGTACTCTCAGATCTGTACTTAGTGTCCATTTTATTGTTAGGGATGAGGGATCGATTGATAAATACTCTGCCACGTCCGGTCTGTGTTCAGTATGTTTGGTGTTTTTCTGCTTTGTATCGATCTGATGAGTTAAGCCTTTTTTAACTGATTTTTATAGTTTGTTCTTATGTTGTGCTGTTACACCACTCTCCCAGGTTAGGGGGAGGGTTGAGTGCTCATAAACATGTTTAACCCCGCCACATTCTGTATGTGCCTGTCCCAAGTCAGGAGCCTGTAGTTCAGTGGTCGTCGTTGGTTCATATCTGTCATATTTGTTTTTCGTTAATTGTTTTGTTATAAATTAGGCCGTTAGTTTTCTCAATTGAATTGTTTCATATTTTTCATGTCGGGGCCTCTTTTATAGCCGACTACGTATACGGTATTGGTTTTTCTCATTGTTGAAGGCCGTACGGTTGCCTATAATTGCTTACATCCAATTTATTTGAACTTTGGTGGATACTTGTCTCATTTGCAATCACACCTCATCTCCTTATTTTTATATCGCTGATGAATTGTTCACTTGCAAGTGAATAATTCGACCTCATTTAATCCGTATTCGTGTGACCTTCAATTTAACCCCTTATCTGGACATGGGTTACGCAGGTATTCAGCCATTAAAAGAAAAGGAATGTCAACATTGAAAGTGAAACAAGGATGAACCATTTGGTTGACTGATTCGATTCACAAAAAAATCATTTTTATACAGGTAAAATCGATGATAATCATGCTTAAAAACCTACAACATGAAATCAAACAGACCTACAAAATCCAATTGCACGTGGTCGCTATCTATTTATTTTTATCTTTATGTTCATATCGGGTTTTATTACCGTCAGCAGTCTTGGGAGGTCATCTCGAGAGTTAATTAGATGGCGTCTAGACAAAAATACACACGAAATGTTGATACATATTATCAAGTCCGTGCATTGTTAATTGTTTATTTTAGGCTTTTTGTAATTCTGATATACGTTTTAGTATGTTGTAAATCAAATATGAGAATTTGAGTCAAAAACGATGAACATGAATTTTGACAGCTAATGCCCCTTTAATATTTAAGTCATGTGCAAGAGCTTTAGCCAAACAGATAGTTTGCTATAAATTGTATTTTTAAAAGATATAAAAGTATGTCAAATATGATAATTTTGGTGTAAACTGAGCTGTCGCGCATAAATAGTTTGACTAAAAACTATGCCTGAAATGGCCATTATATGTCAAATACTGTAAATTCATAAATTATTCGTGCATTTATTATTGATATTTTTGACAAATGGACAAAAATGCGAGATGATTATTATTATTGCGATACTCACCCAGTCGAATTATTCGCAATAATTTTTGAAATAAATATCAAGTTTACTTGTTTTGCAATTTCACGGCCAATTAATGACTCTTATCATATATACCTCCTTTTTTGGTGACTATATTTATTTCATCTATCCCACTCGGCGTGAACTTTAAATAACGAATACCACACTTACACAATTACAGTACGGTAGACTTCACATCTTTACATATATTATATCACAGAACAAGTATATTTAATTTATATATTATATAAAGTTAATAATAAACATGAGATTAAAAAAGCTCCTTCAACAGACAAGTTTTACTGCGCTTTTAACTAGTTCCCCAATCTGGTTAAAATTCAGATATATCTCAATTCATATGAGCATAACGAAATCAGAGATCTATATCTTAATTAGATTGACTAGTTTCCTTACTACAATTAAAGAACTTGTTATAAGCATTTGCAATAGAGCATATAAAAAACGGAATTGATCATTTATGCAAATGGAGTGTAAAACACTTTTTTCAAGTAGTTACCTTTACAGGTATAGTATTCGACAATCGACTGAATAGACGTTTTAGATAAATTACTATGTATTGTTTAGTCGATTCAATTTAATTGAATTCTGTTGTAGGATCAATCAAGAATTGACTAATTCAATCAGCTGTCTTTTTCTAGTTTTCAAGTTTCACGATCGTATCAATTGTATTCAATCGTTACGATCGTTTCACCCAAATGTCTCATCTGTTCATCAAGTGTCACAATCTTATGAATCTTATTTAATCGTTCAAATCGTTCAAGAGTTGATCAATTCACGCAACTGCCTGTTCCGTTTTCAAGGGTAACGATCATATTTATCGTGACCAATAGTTACTATCTTTTAAGGTTTGATCAATTCCAATCTAATTAAAATTAAATCTCCGCACTTGCTCCTCGTTGTTTATATGTCGCTCCCACGCGCGACATATAAGCAACGAGGAGCAAGTGCGGAGATTTAATTTTAATTAGATTGGATCAATTCAATCAAATGTTTCATCTGGTTTTCAAGACTCACGATCGTATCAATCATATTTAATCGTTACGATAGTTTTAGAGTTGATCAATTCAATCAACTGTCTGTTATCGTTTCAAGGGTCGCGATCGTATCAATCGTATGCAATTGTTACGATCGTTTAAGAGTTGATCAATTCAATCAATTGGCTTTTTTCGTTTTCAAGTGTCTCGATCGTAACGATCGTTAAATAGTTGATCAATGCAATCAACTACAGGTCGCATCTTGTTTTCAAGACTCACGATCTTATCAATCGTATTCAATCGTTATTATCGTTAAAGGGTTGACCATTTCAATCAACTGCCTTTTCTAGTTTTCAAGGGTCATAATCGTATGTATCAATCGTATTCAATCATTACGATCGTTAAAAGGCTTCATCAATGCAATCAAATGTCTCATCTGGTTTTCAAGACTCACGATCGTATCAATCATATTTAATCGTTACGATAGTATTAGAGTTGATTAATTAAATCAACTGTCTTTTACCGTTTTCAAGGGTCACGATCGTATCAATCGTATTCAATCCTATCGATCGTGTAAGAGTTGATTAATTCAAACAATTGCCTGTTCTCACCTTCCAGTGTCACGATCGTAACGATCGTTTAAAAGTTGATCAATGCAATCAACTGTCTCATCTTGTTTTCAAGACTCCCGATCGTATCAATCGTATTCAATCGTTACGATCGTTAAAGGGTTGACCAATTCAATCAACTGTCTTTTCTAGTTTTCAAGGGTCACAATCGTATATATCAATCGTATTTAATCATTACGATCGTTTAAGGGTGAGTCAATTCAATCACTGTCTCGTCTTGTTTCAAGACTCACGATCGTATCAATCGTATCCAATCGTTAAAGATTTGATAAATTCAATCGACTGTCTTTTCGAGTTTTAAATTGTAACAATCGTTTCGATCGTATCCAATCGTTACGATCGTTTAAGAGTTGATAATTTCAATCAACTGCATGTTCTCGTTTTCAGGGTCACGATCGTATCAATCGTATTCAATCGTTACGATCGTTTAAGGGTAAATCAATTCAAATAACTGTCTCATTTTGTTTTCAAGGTTGACAATTGTATCAATCGTATTCAATCGTTACGATCGTTAATGAGTTGATCAATTCAATCAACTGTCTTTTCGAGTTTTCAATTATCACGATCGTATCAATCGTTACTATATCGTTTACGAGTTGATCAATTCAATCAACTGTCTCATCTTGTTTTCCAGGGTCCCCGTGTCTGTAGTGGCGTTTTAGGTTCAAATGAACGTAATCTTTGTATAACTGGTGAATTACAAAATTAGGAATTTTGTTGCCATAAATTACTTAAAAGTTTACTAAATTCATTAGATACTAAGATTTGGTTTGGAATTTTGGCTGTACCCGTTGAAATCTTATTATAAACGGGATTCGCATCCAAATCTATACGCTGATGTTGTTTATAGAGCCCCTATATTAAAATACGATCCATGAAAACTCATCGATCCTTCGAATATAAACGTATTCTTAAAGGTTATAATTTCTACACTTAAGTAAGATATTTTACTATTGTCTTTATCTGTACTAACATTGATTTAGTTTTTAATAAATTAAAACATAACTACTAGAAATATATAACTAAACAGTTATAAAACATGTATGGTCCTTCATCCTGACGATACTTATCATTTCGGCATTGCACAAGGTCATGTTTTTTCTCAGACTGTTAATGACGTCTTTAAACAAAATCGGCCGGATGTGAAATAATGTATAACATATATATTAGCCAGTCTATGCGAAAAGGGTACAAAAAGTGTTATCGATTAACGTTCGGGGACACATTGTTGAAGTTCGTTAGAATATTTTTGAACAATATAAATACACTATTAACATTTTTATTATTGTAAGCTTTCACAAATTAAGTCAATTCTGTCCCGAGTTTGTCACTCAAAACGATAGAAAAAAAAACGCAGACATAAATTTTTGATTTTTCTTTTTAATTGATCATGTGGAAACTCGTTAATTATATGAGACAATGTTATGCTGATCCGACATAAGAATATTGAATTATTTATTTGTAAAGAGAGAAAATGACAACAATTTTCATCATCTTTAACTGTACGTAAAGACGTGAATACAACATTTAAAAGTAAAGCCTTAAGGAAATGCAAAAAAGACCTCATCTTGTCACAGTTTTTGAAATTGAAATTTAAGTTAAGATAAGTTCACTTTTTAAATATTATACAAATCAACACAGGTTCCCAACCGTTGTCCCCCTCCCAATTGAAAGAGAGGCAAAAGATAACAAAGGAATATTCCAAACTCAAAAGTCGATGACAAAATGACAATGGCAGAAATCGCGGAAAACACGAATCTAACAAAAATCCTGCTCAACATTTGGCACCGTCTTGTTCATCATGTAAGTACAAACTCGGTGATGTCACAATCAAGGAAAAGGGGACGGGATTTTTGTTACGACACTGAATTGGGGAACATATCCGTCGTTATCTGTTAAACAAATATTTCGTAACGGTCAACCAACTCTGACATGAAGGCGTCAGTAAAATTTTCGTGCGGATGACCTCAACTTCACCACTTGGAACCCTTCAGGTTAAATAGCTTCCTCGTAAGCAGCAAACCCTCTATCAAGAAAATCATGGTAGGAAATGCAAGCTCTGGAATATCGCATTGATTTCTGCTTTGTAAGAGAGAGCCTTATCGGCACAGGTGCCATAGGCGGATCCAGGGGGGGGGGGGGGCCTGGGGGCCCGCCCCCCCCCCCCCCCTTTCGTGGGAAAAATTTGGTTGAAAGTAAACACTTTATATTAATTATACGATTTGTCATTAAAAGTCACTCGAGCGGGAATCAATAATAATTACAATTAAAATGATTAAAGTCCCTTACCATCACAACAATGTCTATGCGTAACAAAAATAAGAAAATAACTCGATACATGTGTACAAAAAAATTACCGATATCGTAAGTGACAAGTAGCAGTGGCGATCGAGTAGCGTAGTCTCGCCGCGTAAGAGAAAACGATAAACCACGAGATTCCAATCCTTCTTACTATACAAATCCTTGGTGAAATGAAATTAAACCTGTATTATCACACAAAATTTCTGTATTCAAATGAGACATAGTCAGTGTCATAATATTTAACACTGAGAGACGAACACATATCAGGTGTGGATCCAGGATTTTGTAAAAGGGGAGGTGGCCTAGAAGGCCAACGTTTGGAGTGAGAATTTTAAAAAGGTCTATGCATTTGTCAAATGTAGATCCATAAATCCGCATCTGTTTATACTAATCTGGGAATAATATATTAGCCCAGTTCTAATCGAGCCCACCTAAAACGGGTGGTAACAGAGCTACCGTAAATCAACACGTTAACATTTAAAACATTTTCGACGCAATTAAAAAAAAAAAGAAATATATATAACCGGATTTATTAATGTATGTTTAAATAATGTTAAAAATAGTTAAATTGAAACAATGAAGTTTCAAATTATTTAAACAAATTTAATTTGTGAAATCACGCAGAAACGTGGTTAATGGAGGCCGCCATATTTTGGATGAAAACAAACTTGTTGAAAGTCGAAACCTGCATTACTGTTTCGTAATTTATCGTGATTCACCAATAACAATTTGTACTAAAATTTAAAGGAAAACTTAGTTTGAAATTAAAACTGTCATTTAAAATCATGGACGATAGGGGTAGCCCGTCATCATCTCTAAACTCAGCGAGCACCGGCGACACAGGTCATCTCTTGCATGAGCTTATGAACTTGCAGAAATCAAATGGTAATTTAATACATAATATAATTTCGATACGAGGCTTATGTTACCTGTGAAAGAGGATATGGTTCTATAAGATTTTTCAAAATAGCGTTTCTTACGTTTTTCAAAACCAAAACAACATCAAAACCTTGTGGTCAAAGATTAAAGTGTAGGCACTGGCTATGGACTATGGTTAGAAAACATAACAATAATTAAAATTAAAGGACACTGCCACTGGTGACATGATTAATACCACGTGGTCTGTCTGCAATCGCAAATTAAGACATGGAAAAAATGTAATCATAAAACAATTTGAAATCTACGTTTTGCATTACGGAAATTCAAAGATACAAACGATTTTTCTCTTTAAAAATGAGGTTTGGTCGTTTATTTTTACAACTTTCATAAAATTACTTTCTTTCTCTTCCGCCGGTACTACTTGTTAATCGAGAGCGAACATATCGGTTTTGGGCTAAATAAGTTGGCTTAAGTTTATGTTTCATCCATTTAATACATCAAAAGCGTCACATTCGTTCCCAATCTCTTGTCAAACATTGTTTATTTTCTTTAATTTTTCTTCGGCCGCCATTGACTACTTTTGTGTAAACTACCGATCGGAACCGGACCAGATATGACAAAAATCCGCATTTTTACGATAATAACTACAGATGCACAAATGGCACAGCAGACAGAAAAAAATATACCAAAAAGAGAAAACTATGCATTAACAGACTATTTGTTAGATAACTTTGTTAAAAATATCCATCACATTGATATAAAGAAACAACTGGGACTAATCCATTGAGTACCATGAAACAATGAATTTTTAGACATGAACATTTTTTTTTAATTGAAATTTTATTGCTATATGATACTTTCTCTTTTTTCACTTGATATTTAGTATTGTATATATATGAAGGTTGCACTATAATAAACCATTCACTCATTCATTTAGTTGGGTAGGTAGGGTAACTAGAACCAGAGACATATTGTATTATATGTCTCTGCTAGAACCACACATATATTGTTATATGGCCCAAGAGGAAAACAATAATTCTGTACAGTAACTATAAATGAATATAGAAAACATAAACTGAAACAACTGTTATCATGGTTATATTTTAATTGTATTATAATTAATATAAACATATATACCATAAAGGAAATAGAGCATCACCGCGACGCGACAAATGACATTGAAAAAAATACAGTTTATTTTTTTTACGCCAAATGTGATGCTATCCAAAATATCTGGGGAGAACACTGCGTCTGTCCATACTGGCATACATCATGTACATATGTACGCCCCAAAAGTGGATTCCGTTCTCTAACTTTAGTTTGCCTCAACCAAATGTTATAAAACTTATACACAATACTTAAGCTCAAACCACAAAGCCCAGGTCAAAATCGAATTTGGTCTGTGTCACCTTTACCGTTCGGGAGTGATGCCCCTTTATAATGTTATATGCAAGCGGAAGCATCATCTGTGTCCATGATCTGTGTCCCATGGTGTTTAAGGCAGACACATTTTCTGCTGGAACCACTCAAGACAGCCATATTTTAAACTAAGGATGCCACAATGTGGATGTCAGTTTAGCACACCAAACAATTCCTCTCTTTAATGTTCTTTTTGCATGTAATAACATCTGTTAGTGAATACCATGATTCTTTTTATCTTTGAAATATTGATGTTTTAGCCCGAAAGTTTTGTCGGAAACATAACATTGACTGTCAAGATTATCTCCCTTCCGTCCATTACTGATGCAAGGTTCAACTTGGCTTTGAATATCAAACTCAGCATGGCTGAAATGGCAATGATTCAATGTTACCGTAGACACAATTATTATCACAAATATTTTGTTTACGCCTGCACATAATTGGTATGTGACCCAATCTTGCATTCCGGCAATTAGTCTTAAAAAATTTCTTTACATGGTTACGTTTTCAACTTAATCGTAGCCACTGTCAAAAGGTCAAAAAAAGGACAGATAATACTATATCCAGAAGGAAAAAGATGACATATTATGTAAACATTTGTCTCTTGTAAAACTGTACATGTATTTAGACCTCTAGTTGTGTCATTGGTATGCTATTTTATTGACAAATACCCCACATTTCCTTTTACTCATATTGATTTCAGGACAGGAAAAAGGGTTACAGAATACCCTAACTGAATGCATTATTTTGCACATTCTTTGTTATTGGTATATCTATAAATGCTGCATGCTTGGTTGAGAAGCAGCAAATACCAATAAAGTCTCTAAAAGTCTTCAGTTAAATCAGGATCAGGATTGAATTGATGGTCTCTTACACTAGGATAGCACATTACCATGGAATCAATTTAATAAGATTCCTATAGTAAGAACAAAAGTGTTAATTTTCAGATTTTTTCTAGAAACTACTATAATGTACATTGTACCTACTGTATTGTCATGATTGTAATTACATTTATTTTATTATTGCAGCCATGTCCAGTGCAAGTATTTCATCCACATTGAATATGAGAGAAAGGTATGGCACTATATATGTATTCTTTTTATGCCCCACCTACGATAGTAGAGGGACATTATGTTTTTCGGTCTGTGCGTCCGTTCTTCTGTCCGTTTGTCTGTCTGTCCCGCTTCAGGTTGAAGTTTTATGGTCAAGGTAGTTTTTTGATGAAGTTGAAATCCAATCAACTTGAAACTTAGTACACATGTTCCCTATGGTATGATCTTTCTAATTTTAATGCCAAATTAGAGTTTTTACCCCAATTTCACGGTCCACTGAACATAGAAAATGATAGTGCGAGTGGGGCATCTGTGTACTATGGACACATTCTTGTTCCATATTTCATACATGTGACATGGCATCATATTAAAGCATCTTTCATTAAAAAGCTGGAGTAATTTAGTCATAAATAGTCACAAATTAATTTACTGGGGTTAAAATCCTTTGTTCTTGCTATTTGTTGTGTATATCGTTAAGCACAAGCATTCTATGATGTCTTGAACACTGTTTAAGGTGCCATTAATTAATGATTGATTATGACTTCATTTTGTGAAAATAGCAGGGTAAAGTTCCAGTGCAAGGCATGTATAGCTTAATCAAAGATAATGTTGTGATGTAAGCTTATTTGATACGTGCCATATGCATGATATGATGAAACATAGTTGTTAATGCACATGTAGTACAAGATTTAGTGTTTATGACCAAAGAAGTATTTTCAATACCTGTCGATTGTCAGTGGTTCTTCGACTTCCTCCACCAATCAAAACTGGCTGCCACGATATAGCCAAGCATGCTGAAAGTGAAGTAAAACACCAACAATCAATCAATCAATAGCCTCTCCCTTTATCCTCAGTAATTCAAATATTCTTTGGTTCATCTATCATTGTATCCTCCCCATTGAAAGTAATTACTGTAAATTCATTTATAATTGCGTGCATTTATTATTGCGATTTTTGCAGGATTGACATAAATGTGAGATTAATTATTGTGATTTCAGGAAAATATCAGAATGTGAGTTCTTATTATTGCGATACTCACCCAGTCACATTATTCACAATAATAAAAACCTCGCAATAATTTTTGAATTTACAGTAGTTGTAATATCCTTTCACTAAACGTTTGTTTTCAACTGAATGTTGCAATAATGATGATAACTATAATTTTATTTATACAGTGCTGATGTACCAGGACCAGGGGAGGCAACTGCTCCAACAATAAATGAACTTATGCAGACATTCTACAGTCACAGCCAGCCTTCTCATAGGCAGCTTATGTAAGTATATACCTTTGAATTTAAATAAAAGGAATGTTGGATGAATATCAATGGTTCATCAAACCAACAACAAAAGTCTACCGAAATATATACAATAAAAAAAAAAAGGAAGTGGAAGATACCGAAAGGAGAATCTAACTTTTTAAGTCTAAGCTAGACGAGAATAATCCTGGCCAAAAAATAAATTATGAAAAAGACAAAAACAGTACAAAACAGTAACGGTACATCAAAAACTAAAGACTGAGCAACACAAACCTCACCAAAAATGATTACAGGTGCTCCAGATGGGTATGCAGATCCTGATATCAACTCTCGTCTGATTATTAGCTTCCTGATGGGGAGACAAATCTCCCACATTGGAGTAAAAATCTCACAACTCATTTGCACAATAATTTGACAAAGTTTGAAAAAAACCTCTGTAATCCATGGTTGGATTTTAACACAGTTCTGGCTTCTTTCCTTTAGATCTTTATTGAAATGTGCAAATTTTGAGACAGCCTTACTATCAATTGTAAGACTTTTTTTTCAAAATGAAGAACATTTTTTGTTTTATCTTATTACTACAACTGTTTTTACAAATTTTTGTTTGATTCAAATGTTTCAGCTTAGCACTATAAGGGAAAATAAGTTGATTATTTAATTTTATAAAGGAATGAACTGTAAATTGACCTAATTTGCTTTGTAGCAAGAAAACAAGTATGGTTACCCAATCTCCTTTTTTATTTTCTGAAAGCACATGTAAGAGCTATCTTCTTGTATTTTATTTAAAAATTTTATGGTTTATTTTTCTTTCTATTCACACAAAAGTGGTTTATCAATGCATAATCTTTACAAAACCAACAATTTTGTACAACCTGTATCTTGAAAAAAAAGCTCTGTGACCCATACTTTTTATTATATTTTGTATGATATAAACTACATTTTGGCAAAGTATTACTCAATTATATCAATATTAATTTAGACCATGCCTTTACCATGAATCAGTGTTCTCCCCAGGATTTTATGATAGCACCAGGGTAACACGTGTGGACAGCTTGGTGAAATAATTTATACTATCAGTTGTGTCGGGTCGCGTCACTTAGCTATATTTCTAGTTACTGTAGTTTTTATGTCTCTTGTTTTGTTTTAATACTGTGGTACTGTATTATGTAGACATTGAGTCAGAAAATTATTGGTAAAAAAGAAGTAAATCAAAAAACAGTTTGTTTACTTTTAATATTTTTTTTAAATAAATAAAACATTATTCATTACAAAATATTCATCTAAATTTAAAATAATTAAATCTTTTATAAAATCCATGATCAATAAAAATAAAATATTATTCAAAAGAGAACAAAAATGTTCAATTTAAAAAACTTTCTAGTTTCTAGAAAGAAAGTTGTTGTATGTGAAAGGATTCCTGTCATAAGGAGATATAAAATTAACAAGAACAAATATTGTTTTATTATTTGAACCAGTATCTATCTTAAATTTAAATAAAAAGAAATTTTTCATAAATTTTAAAACACTTGCCATAGATATCATGTAAATATTAACCTTTCTTGTCTTTGGTGATAAGCAAACAAAGATACAGACTTAATACTGCACTCAAATCTAAATCTTTATTTGTCATGATCCATTTATAAAGAATTCCTAAATCTATAAATTTATCTTAGGTCTATAGATCTATCTATAAGTAACCATATTCAATGACAACAACAAAGTCTCCCTATTTTTCCCGCCTTAATGACAGGAAGTAGTTATAAATAGATTTAACATGTGCTTATGGATAAAATTTGCAAGATTACTTCTGTTATTCATTAATTATATTTATGGATATAGATATCCAGTTTGAAGGTACAGTCATGCATTTTATTTATAAAATAAAATAAATTGCAATTAATTGTAAATACACTTGAATGTGCTACGTGAACTAACTGGGTCATGTGATATGTACAGATGATTTACTTGTTGACAGATACTTTAGTTTGAAACCCGACTAGAATGCAATAACTATGTCCTAATTAAAGATAATTTGGCCATGGTTTAATCAGAGACATATAATACTATAATATAACAATTGAGAAATGTATAATTGTCAATTATCCGTTAATCAGTAAACGTTATTATGTACAAAAAATGTACTGGCTTGTTTACAACTATCGGGTCGATACTGTTTGTGTACAAAATATTTGCCGACTTGTCACAGGTCAGCGCTTGGGTGGTGAGTGAAGCCATAAAATAGTTATCTGTAACCATAAAGTTATGATCTCTTAATTAAAACACAAAAGAATCATGTAACAAGTGTTAATTACATCGATTAAATCCAATCAACAAGGTTAACCTCATAAGGTAAATCGATCACGTGGTGTAAACAATCTGTGTTGAACTGGTTTGAACTGGCCAAATTTCACCTGGAATTTTATAACGCACAGAAAAGATTAAACAAGTCTTTAAAAACTTTACCTATTTACGATTTTTTTACCACCACGGACAAAAATTATACATCGCTATACATCGCGGTAAGACTGATAGCACCACGCTCAGAAATTATACATTGCGGGCCCACGGTCCTTTAAGGGCCTGGGGAGAACACTGCATGAATTCCGTAGCAATTCAACCAACAAAAATGATTGCAAATTGTGTAATTTTAAGGGTGATTGTCAAACATGATATTTTAAAAATGCAAAATTTCAGATAAAAGAACCTTTATCACATAGTGTTAAAAGCTAGTGGTGAGTGTGTAAAAAAAAAATGGGTCAATAAAAAACTTCTTGAACTTAATTTTGAAAATTTAGAACTTTTTAATGTGTGTCAATATTTTGTGTATTTATAAAATAATCAGCATCAATAATCAGGGTAATATGAGTGTTTTCTTACACATGCATGTATATTTCCTTCTCAGAACTTTACAAGGATCTGATACAGTCAACAGTTTCAGTGTATATGGACAGGAAGTAGATGTAGTAGCTAGTAAGCCCATGAGTACTGGTATCTTGTCACAGCCAACAACAGGCAGTAATAAGGTAGTTTAAAATTTTAAAAAAGAAAAAAAGTTGGACATTTTTATAACTTTATATAAATAAGAAGATGTGGTATCAGTGCCAATGAGACAAATCTCCATCCAAGTCGCAATGTATAAAAAGTTAACAATTATAGGTCAAAGTACGGCCTTCAACACAGAGCCTTGGCTCACACCGAACAGCAAGCTATAATGACTAGTGTAAAAACTTATTCAAACACGAAAACCAACGGTCTAATTTATATAAAAAACGAGAAACACCTATGAACCACATCAATAAACAACAACCACTGAACAACAGGCTCCTAACTTAGGACAGGTGCATAAAAATGCAGCGGGTTTAACAGGCGCCAACCTTCACCCTAACCTGAAACAGTAGTGTAACATTACAACATAAAAAGACACACTATAAAATATCAATTGAAATGGCTTACCTCGATCAAAAAGACAATTAAACAAAAACAAGTAAACATACACTGACCATATGTATTTTCTTGGTTTTTCCCTCCATCACTAATCAAACTACCATTTAAACAAGAAAACCTCTTGGAAGGAGGTAATAAAACTTGGTATGATTATTCAACACTACTAGAAGGTGTGTTGGGTACAAGGAAGGAAACCATACGATGTAGTTCGTGGTAAAAAACTTTCTTCTCTCCAACTTTATCATGTTTATCACCCCTTGGAGTTCAGTGATGAAACTTCCATTATTATTCACAACTACCAGAAGGTGTTTCATGTATAAAAACAAGAACATGGTCAAAAAGTCAGTTGAAATTGGACACTCCCTTTGGTCTTTTATTATGGCAATTATTACTTTCAGCTAGATTTATTCATGTTTTTGTTAATTTTCAGGTTAAAATTACACCAGTTGTGAAGTATGATTGGGAGCCATTATTTTACGTAGGGAACCTTGTAGCTATCCATCGTAATAACACATATGCTGCCTATACATTAAGAGGTAAGATTTATTATTGATGTTAAAAAAACTAGAAAGCTAAATGTAAACTCACAAGTGTGAACTGAAATTAAAAGACTGTCTAGACTATTTTGGCTACTTTGAATTAAAAGTGGGGTATGCATAGCACGACAACATGTACATCCTTGTTTTGTCTTGATTTAAAGATGATTCTGGGGGAGGGGACTTTTACTTTTTGCCTTTATGTGGGATATGGCGTATGAGCACTTGCTCCTCAAAGATCTTTTCATTCTCAACCATGAAATACTACGACTATGTGGTGTTTAGCAACCTTGACATTCCAAGAGACAAACACTGAAGTAAAAAAAAAAAACAAGAGTATCAGATCAAATTGACTGAAGGAATGAATATTTATATGCAAGAGCATGCATGACATTCTATGGCAATATATAATATATACACAATGTGACAAAAGACTGATAGCTGAGAATAATGCAATAATAATTTTATATAACTAACCAATAATATCAGATCTAGCTTTCCATGTATTCTTCAAATAGTTACAGAGCTTAATTGTAAGGGATCTAGAAGTAGCTTTCAATAGACAAGGTGATTTAAAAGTATTTAGCCAAGAACAATAATAACTTGGCAAAAAATCATTTCTGATTGTTTTGTATGCTGGACATACCAATACAAAATTGAATTCGTTCTTAACACATGTTACAACATTTACACATAAACACAGTTCCCCTAAAGCTTGGTATATCAGAGAAATGGCCAACTTCAACATTTAGTTTTAATATACATGTATATTGCAGGAAAGTCAGGTGGTGTTGTCAGGATTATTAACAGGAAGACTGCAGAGAGAGCACTATTGAAAGACTTTGCTGGTCGTGTTATAGACATTGCCTTTGCTCACACTGATGATATTTTAATTGGTGCCGTTGATGAGATTGGTAACCTTATGGTGTACCATGTCAAAGAAACAGATGATAGGAAACTAATGTATCCTTTATTTATAAGATTGTGTAAAGGTATTATTTTGCAGGGAAAAGTTTTTGGTCTGCATAAGTTAAAGACATTGGGAAATAAAAAGAACTGGAATTATTAAAGATTATTGAAATTGTCATCTGCTTCACTAGAATGAACTTATCAACAATATCACGAGTCTTGTGTAGTGCTCAGAAAATTTTATGAAAGTCCAGTGATGTTCTAACATGGCTAAAAACATTAAGAAAAAGTAATGCAATAAACGAAAAATAAAGTATAATTCCAATTTGTCCCCAAAAATTTAGTTGTAAACCTTATTAAACACACAGTGGCAAACATATAAAAACACAAATACATGTAGCATGCTATATTTGATGGAAAAAATTTGCATGAATGCTTGAACAGTTTCTAAGTTAGGATATTTTGTATGAATCTTAATTTTGATTTTTTTTTAATTTTTGGTGTTTTAACGCCACTTTAATGCACTGCTTTTGGGCTATTTTGTGGCGGCCAGTTTTTTTGGTGGAGGAAGCCGGAGTGCCCGGAGAAAACCACTGACCTTCGATAGGAAAACTGACAATCCTAGTCAATTAAGATTGGAGTCGAGTGCACCTGCACGAGCGGGGTTCAAACTCACAACCTCAGTGTTGACTGGCTAGTGATTACAGTAGTAACTACTTAGACCACTCGGCCACCGAGGCCCCTTATGAATCTTAAAATTAAGACCAATACTGACCTTAAATGTCAGAATTTTTTTCCCAATCAATCACATTGTAATGCATGTATATGTATTTATCGCCACTTGCATAAGGTAGATTTCTATCCCACATAGCTCATATAATATATAAAAATACTATTGATGATAATGCAAATGTTAAAGAAAGAAAATTGCGTACTTATTTTAAAGTTAAAAACATCTTCATAAGGGAAGCATATTTATTTCAAGTTAATAAATTTCAGTATGGATAAAGTCTAACTCAATTTAGAATTAGTGCTGATCAGTTAACTATCGAGAAAGGTCGATATAAAAGAATTGATAAAGATAAAAGATTTTGTGGGCAGTGTAAAAATATGCAGGTTGAAGTTGAGTTTCATATTTAAATGGAATGCACTGCATATGAAAAGGAAAGGATCTTTATTCTTGAGGATACTTGTAGTCAATGTAAAAACTTCCCTTCAAAATTGGAACAGTTTAGTTGGTTGATGTCCAGTAAGTCTGAAAATGTTAATATATTAGTGTCAAGATTTATTAGTACTTGTTTTGAAATAAGAAAGAAAAATTGCATTCCAGTGACTAAACATGCATGAATTAGTGATGTAGTTTATGTTTTATGAATTACATTAGAGTTCATATTCTATATATTTATAGAATAACTAATCAAAGAATTCAGATATAGAAAAATATTCAACTCGTGACCGAACAACAAATTAATTCAAGAATGCATGTAGTGCATGCATGAGTTAATTATGTGTTGTTCGGTCATGAGTTGAATATTTTTTTTCGATATTTGAATTCTCTGATTAGTTTTTCTTTTTAATACATTAACAACGGGCTTTTTAATGAAAATAAAGTAGAAAATGCAAGGAACTATATCTTTTTCTATGCATTCACAGTTTGCTTTGATGCAACGTCATCGACAACGTCTTGACAACACATATTGTAGTATGACTTCAGAGAAGTGAAATTAGGGGTTTTTATTTCACTGGGAAATCACGGTAATTTATTGCAACCAATGTTATAATTATTTTCAAACACCATCTTTTATGGAGGAATGTTATTTATTCATTTATTTTCAATGTAATATATCTTAAAAATTACTGTACAATTAATACTATATATATATGTACATGCTCAGAAACAGGCCCTTTAATTGGATATAATACAGTATTCTTAATATTCATATTTGTATAATCAAGTTTTGTTTTATTATTTATTGACACACTGACTATGTATGTAGGGTGATAGATTTTATGATATATCATTCCTTGACAAGGCTAAGTGTCTTATTGTCTTTGCACATTAGACGACCAGATGGTGAACAGCCATCAGAATTCCACCGTGTTATCTGGTGTCCATTTATACCTGATGATTGTGATGATAGTAGCATGACTGAATCTTCTACACAGGATGCTTCTAGAGTATTGGTCTTGACACATAATGAAAAAGTAAGATTTACAGTGTTATAAGTTTTAAGCTTTAACTTTTGATAAATGATTTTAAAAATAAAATCATTCATTAAAATGGTTAAGATAGTTTATGGATCATTGTAATGGTAAATTTGGTCATTGAAATAGTAAAATATAGTACCAGTTGATGTGAAATGAAACAATGTACAAATGATCATGATTTGACAAAGAAATTTAAAAATATACAAACTTTATTATGCAAAGAATGTTTCTTCGGCAGATATTTTTTTATGCCACTGCCGCATTAAGTTTTACCCTTGTCCGTCTGTATCCCAAAATTAGTTTTCGCTCCCTTTATTTTTGCCTCAACCAAATGTTGAGTTATGTCCCTTTATAAATGGTAAAATTGGCAAATTTGCAGTTTCTTCAATCTAACTTTATTTTGCATCGACCAAATGTTATGAAACTTAGAAACATTCCTTACTACGACCTAACTCAGATCAAGTTCGAATTTGGGTTGCGTCACTTTGACCATTCTTCAGTTGTGTCCCTTTATAATTTTCTCTCTGAAAAACAAGCTTTTTACTTTTAAAGTTTTATAAATGTTTAATCTTCATTTTATAATGTGGTCACAAAATATTGTCATCAGCTTTTGTCTGTTTACAAAAAAAAAACTGCAAAAAAGGAATACATGATATATCCTTTGATAATATATTGCATACATGTATTTGCATTGACTAACACAAATATAAAGCTTCAGTTATGAGTAAAGTTTATAAAAAAAAGTAAATCTGACCTACTAACACAAGTACCTACTTTTTGTAGCATTTTTACTAGAAAAGAATTCATTTTAATTTCATCTTTAATATCATAATTTCTATTTCATTTCAAATCTTGGTGTGAAATATCTTCATTTATTTAATCATATTCTCATGAATGAATTAATTATTTAGGCAGAAATATGGAATATTGAACTGGTCACCAAAGAACATGGTAATGGACCACTGGACGCAGAAGATGTGGATTTTGGTTTGATTAAAATTACTAGTCACACACAGGTAAAAACATAAAGCATATATATTATCCCATGTTTGTCTATGTTCCTTGACTCATGATATTTTAGCTGATATTGGTATACAACTGTCATACTTACAAGAACAGGCACTGTCAAGGCATTCCATAAGAAGAAGACAAATTGACCACCTACTTGCTGAATATCCCAGACTACTTTACTAACAAGAATATTGTTAATGATGAGCAAAGCTTAAAATTTTCCATATCTACTTTTAAAAAATACCCTTACACTTATAAATGTCATGGCACACACAAAAGATATTGGTAATAAATAATTACAAATTGTCAAGAGGTGAGATCATTAGAATTACTGGGTAAACCCATTTACATTTTGATTAAAATCAATTTTAAGAAGCATGCAGTTTATTTCATACACAATTGCAAATAGATGGATATATATTTTTTGTGTCACTAATCAGTCATATTTATGGCAGATGAAATATTTTTCTTTCTTGTTCCAATGAAGCTGAATAAATTGAATATTTTGATCTGCAGTAATAAATATTATTTCCATTTCAGCCTGTAATGGATGCTGCTTTCTCACCAGATGGCACTGCATTAGCCACAGCTAGTCTGGACGGTGAAGTCAAGTTCTTCCAAGTTAATATGAATGAAAGTACTTCGCCAAGGTAAGAATAGATATTATGTTGATGTCAGTTTCTTGAGTTGACCTTTGTTTATTTTTCATTTGGGCATATTGATTTTGTGTAATGAATTGATACACCATAACCTTTTTTCCCATTGTAAAACTTTGTGTTTTCTTTATTTTACATTAGAAAGATTCAACAGAACATTTGGCATAATGTAAACCTTTATGTTACAAATATTTTTCAATTATTAATTCTTGAAGCAAATCTGTCAAACAGCCATTTGAACATACATCTGTGTTATATATATATCTTTAATATTGCAGATATAAGTCCAAAGTAGATAGTCTTCTCAATTCTTTATTTCAGATGTTTACACCAATGGAAACCACACGAGGGTAAAAAGTTGTCTTCCCTTTTCTTCCTGGATGATCATAAAAATTCTAGTCCTGAGTAAGTAATCACATATCATTGCACTGTTTGTTTTCTGAGATATTTTTGGCAAAACTGTAACCTCAGTTTCTAAATAAGCTCTAATTTTATCAACAGAAAATTATATAAATGTATATAATGTTATGATTTTTTTAAGTGATGAAGTACTGACTTATCGACCCAGTGCTGGTAAACAAAAATAGAACTTTATAAATTTGCTATGTTAAAGTTCATTATTATTGCAATTTCACCTTCTATCTGATATGTTTTATATTATTATAAAAAGTAATTGAAGTTACATGTTTATATTTAAACAATACACTTGTTTTGATATTGCAGTGTAAAATGAACTACTTTATTTTTGCCCTAAGATAAAGAAATTTTAGTATTTTAGTTTTCAAATTATAACAGCTTAGTTAACTAGCTTACAGATATATACCAATTTAAACGCTGTCTATTGTAATGTTCCATGAATAAGCAAGTCTATCATAATACTTTGGATTCATCAATTTTTGTGGGATACATATTTTCTTGTATTTCATGGGTTGGGGCGAACCACAAATTTTTATATTTTAAGAAATTCTATGTTAAGTTTGATCATGTTGATTGGAACAAATGCTTAAGGCTGTCAAAACAAGGTGTCCTCGAAAAAGCTATTTTTTTTATCCTCAATTAATTGGTACAAAGGAAAATGAATAAATCAATATCAATAAATACTGTATGTGTGTAATTTAAAATAAAAGTATACCATTTTTTCACTATTTAGAAATAAATGTTGGTAAGTGGTTCTGGGCAAAAAGAAAACAAAATAAATCCTGTAAAAAGTGCACTCTAACAGAAATGAAAGTGAAACTAGACTGCACAAGACAACACAAGTATATGCTCTTGAATGTTTAAAAAAACTGAAAGATGGACATAAGGAACAATCTTTGAGGAAATGGAAACATTTTGTTAATAAAATTACATGAAAAAAAGAAGAAAAAAACATTAAATGGAATTTTTATGTGATGGATGGATTGATTGATTTCGTTGGTGCTTCCTTAAAGTCATTGGCGGAAGCAAGAGAGAGTACTTCAATAGTAATATACATATAAATCTAATTAATGCATTTATAAAAAAATTATGTTGTATAAGGTTACCTATTTGGTAAAGCATTTTCTTTTGCCAGTTGGAGGGTGTTACATTTTGTAATTCCAACTGTTGCTTTTTGAACATAGTTTGTTTGAATTTGGTCCTTGATAACAGTTCTTTGTTGAAAATCATTTAATTTGAATTTTGAATGACCATTTATTAAATCAAAATGCACAGATTGTAACCTAGTCCCAGATTGCATTGATGTCTGACAGCTTTTTTAGAACTGCTTGTAGGACTTCAGAGATCAGCCAATATAGAAAACATGAAATTTACAGACCCAGACAAGCCAGGACTGGCAATTTCCATGTTTTCTTAATGCACTGACCACCGCAGCAAGTCCTAAAGAAGACTGCCAGATGTCTGAGCAGTTTCAGACTAATTTTAACCAAAAGCTTAGTATAATTAACCATCCAGTCCTATAGCTAGTTTTGGTTCTTAACTTTGCTTTTTTAACAATGCACATATAAAAATATTTTGCACATATCAAATGTTACGGACTCTATATCCAAATTAAAAGCAAAATTTTAGATTATGAAAATCTTTTGTATTTCAACATGTCCAATTTGACTAATTCAAGAAAATTGTAAGAAGGTTTTCATTTTGATTTTTAGGTCATGGCAAAATAAATTTCCACCATTAGGTTTTTATTCATTTATTTAATGAATTTGACTTTTTAAATTCATAGTATGATGTCAGAATGTGTATGACATTATAGGAAAAATAAATCGTCCATTTTCATTTAAAAGTGAAAATGCAGGAATTGATTATAAAAAATAAGATATTGATGTCCCTAAAGTATTCTTTTAATTTTTTTTTTTTTGGAAAGTTCATTAACAAAGCCCTTGAAAATCATTTTCCAGAAATATTAGAATATACTTTTTGAAATGTTTATCTGAATTTACAGTTTCCAAAAAGCAAGATTGTATGCTTAATGCTTAATGGTGCATTACTGTACTTGCTTCATGAGAGCCATTCTGATGTTTTAAAGATTAATTAGACTTAACCGCCTGCTTAAATGCTTATATTGCCTTTGATATATAAGCTTTGTAACAGCAGCAAAATAATTGTAAATTAAGTTTTAATAGGACAGTTGCAGAAATTGCATAACAAACTAACTTTTTTCCAGGTATATGTTTAATTTCTGTGGGATAAGGATTTTTTAATTTCTTTATTTCTTTATTTAACAGTGCCCAGTTTTGGAAATTTGCTGTCACAGGAGCAGAAAATAATCAGGAGATCAAAATATGGAGCTGTGAATCCTGGACTTGTTTACAAACATTAACGTAAGCAATACAACGGATGGCAAAATATTGTTCAGACAATTTAATTATAAATAAAACTTATAGTTATGAATAAACAGACTATGAAGAGTCTGAAATAAACAGGAAATTGAACAGAAAAACAATTGTTGCTTGTCATTCTGTAGAGACTATGGGGAAGGATAAAGTTCTAGATTAACCTGGAACTTATTAATATGGCTGTCCCAAGTCAGAAATATAATCTTGTGAAGTTGTGTTAATTCTGAAATATTTATTATTTACAGATATAAATGTTTATAAACAACTAATGACAATCAGGAAAAAGACCAGCTATGAACATACCAAAGAAGGGTTTAATAAGATTGAAATAAAAAGTTATTTGAATAGTTTTATAAAAAAAGAAGGAGATGAGGTATGATTGACAATAACGTAACTATCCATGAAGAATATGCTGAAATTTTAATATTCAATGTTTTCATTGAAGTTGTATTGTTTTCTACTTATTGTTTGCATCTACATGATCTAGAAATATTTTCTTCATTTCAGCTTTGTTTGTGCTCCTGGACTGCCATCAAATTTTCAGATAGATCCCTGTATGAAAGCAGCTTTAGACCTTGGTGCCAAATACCTCATTCTTACTGATATTAAAAGAAAGGTAAGTTGGATTCACGTTAAAAACTGGACAGCTGTAAATAACCACAACAAACAAAAGGTATCATTATGGCTACATTGACTTTTAGGTTCTGGCAGTAGGACTTGATAAACATGCTAAAGATGCACCTGTTTGGCTTTGAAAAAAAAAACAGTTGCATCTAGTCAAATTTAGATTTTGGATGCTAACTGCAAGGCTCATGTTTGAAAATGCACTCATTTTGCAAGTAAAAGAACTCAAATAATGACTCCTTCGAGGGAATTATTGCATGCATTTATTATTGCAATTTTTAAAGAAAAGACTAAAATGCAAGGTTAGTTATTGCAGTTTCAGGAAAATCTGCATACAGATATATGTATCAGATATCAGAATGCAAGTTCTAATTATTGTGATACGCACCCAGTTGCATTATTCGCATCAATGAAGACCTCGCAATAATTTCTGAATTTACATTAAACAGTTGTAAGGCAAAATGTAAGTCTTAATTGTCTGCCAACTCTCCCAGTCCAGCCACTTTTCAAATCTAATCAGTCGATAAATAGTTAATTTGTTATTTTGCTGAGTATCCATGAAACATTTTCCACCAGCCATTTTTATATGCCCGTTTACGGGACGTATTATGGTATACTGTTGTACTTCCGTCTGTCCGTCCGTCCGTCGTCAACATGTCGGACATTAACTCAAAAACGCTTTAACCAATTTGCTTAAAACTTTGGTGAATTGTTTATATCTATTGACGTGAGCTCCCTTTCGTTTTTTATAAATTTTAGATTTTACGTTTCCGAGTTATGGGCTTTTATTCATTAAAAAAAGGGGGATTTTCCAGTTTTCGGACAATAACTCGAGAATGCTTTCACCAACTTGCAAGAAATTTTGGTTAATTGTTTACATCTATTGACATGAGTTTCCTTTGGATTTTTATAAATTTTAGATTTTACGTTACCGAGTTATGGGGTTTTATTCATAAAAAAAAGGGGGATTTTCCAGTTTTTCGGACAATAACTCAAAAATGCTTTCAGCAGTTCTCATGAAACTTTGATGAAAAGTTGATATCTATTGATGTAAGCTCCCTTAAGAATTTTATAAATTTTAGATTTTACATTTCCGAATTATGGGGTTTATTCATTAAAAAAGGGGTGATTTTCCAGTTTTCAGACAAAAACTCAAAAATGCTTTCAGCAATTCGTATGAAACTTTGGTGAACTGTTTATATCTATTGATGTAAGCTCCCTTTAGAATTTTATAAATTTTATTTGTTTATAGTCTGACAACAGATTTACTAAGTATTGCGCAACAGCAAGAAATCTTTAATTGAATATAAATTCAATTCATATAACCAACTTCAAGTTCTTTGCATTTATTCAGAAACCTATGATAGATGTATGTCAAATATTTAATTACAATCCAAATTCAGACCTGTATCAAGCTTGAATATTGTGTCCATTTTTGCCCCAACTGTTCAGGGTTAGACCTCTGTGGGCGTATCCAGCTGCTCTCAGCGAAGCAGTTTATTAGTAAATAACACACTTTTAATCAGCCTCTTGTCACATGCATGTAGATGTATTTACACTTTTTGGTATTTAGCTGAATTTGCTCTGAATGACTCTAGATCTGTCTTGGAATAACCTTATGGCATCATGCAACAATCACTTTTTAATTATGACATCAAACTTGTAAATTGTGACTCAAAATTTTGAGGAAACTTGTTTGACTTTAAATAATGGCGGACAAATTTGCATACAAGTGTCAATACGTCTATTGAGAAGGTTTACTGCACTCACTCTTTAATAACTTAATATTGTGACTTGGCCTTGATATTTTACAATATTAATGTGTATTAAACCCGAAAATCTATATGCATCCCTTGATTAACAATTGAATTGATAAATTCACACAGTAACTTCTTGATTTACATTATTGATGTCTGTTTTCTTTTCCAGGTTCTATATGTATTACAGATTTTTCAAGACAATACAAATAACACTGCCCATTTTAGTTCGATCTCAGAATTTATCTTAGCCCAGCCATGCCTTAGCTTTGCCATTCTTGATGCCAGTAAAAAGAGGTTTAAAAAGACAGGAGATGACTCTAACCTTGATGATATCACAACAGGTATTGTACATAAAGAATGATGAAGGATTATTGTATATATCCTGATAAATATTGTCCTGATTAGTATATAAATATTAATAACACATAGCGTTGAAAAAATATGAAAACATTACTTTATTAATTTCATGCTTCAGAAGCACTTTTCTGGATTTACCTTCTCCAGGAATGCTCAAAGCCGAATATTGGAAAGCCAAGGATGTACTGTGCTCGTTATGAAATATTTGGTATTGAATTTTTAAAATCCTCAATTTGTTTGTATGTTTTGGTAGTGATTTAATTTGTCAAACTAAAATAACTTTTTTATATTGATTAAATATATTCAATCTGTGCTAAAAAATCTGATACTAAATCGTACTCAAATTTAAATGCATTATTTTAGACAGAACATAGGAGCTATATACATGATTTATAGAGTATATTTACTATTATCTACTGTTGTAGGTGAACTAATCAAAGATGACAATGATGATAATGAACAGAAACCAGATGTTACTTCCTCAGGTGTACAGATAAAACTGTACACTGTACATCCCAAGTAAGTTATTTCCTCAGGTGTACAGATTAGGCTGTACACTGTTCATCCCAAGTAAGTTACTTCCTCAGGTGTACAGATTAGGCTGTACACTGTACATCCCAAGTAAGTTACTTCCTCAGGTGTACAGATAAGACTGTACACTGTACATCCCAAGTAAGTTACTTCCTCAGGTGTACAGATAAGGCTGTACACTGTACATCCCAAGTAAGTTACTTCCTCAGGTGTACAGATAAGGCTGTACACTGTACATCCCAAGTAAGTTACTTCCTCAGGTGTACAGATAAGGCTGTACACTGTACATCCCAAGTAAGTTACTTCCTCAGGTGTACAGATAAGACTGTACACTGTACATCCCAAGTAAGTTACTTCCTCAGGTGTACAGATAAGGCTGTACACTGTACATCCCAAGTAAGTTACTTCCTCAGGTGTACAGATAAGGCTGTACACTGTACATCCCAAGTAAGTTACTTCCTCAGGTGTACAGATAAGGCTGTACACTGTACATCCCAAGTAAGTTACTTCCTCAGGTGTACAGATAAGGCTGTACACTGTACATCCCAAGTAAGTTATTTCCTCCGGTGTACAGATAAGGCTGTACACTGTACATCCCAAGTAAGTTGCTACATCAGGTGTACAGATAAGGCTGTACACTGTACATCCCAAGTAAGTTACTTCCTCAGGTGTACAGATAAGGCTGTACACTGTACATCCCAAGTAAGTTACTACATCAGGTGTACAAATAAGACTGTACACTGTACATCCCAAGTAAGTTGCTACATCAGGTGTACAGATAAGGCTGTACACTGTACATCCCAAGTAAGTTACTACATCAGGTGTACAAATAAGACTGTACACTGTACATCCCAAGTAAGTTACTTCCTCAAATGTACGGATAAGGCTGTACACTTTTCATCCCAAGTAAGTGAGAATAATTATTGGGATTTCACGAAAAATCTGCATACAGATATATGTATCAGATATCAGAATGTGAATTCTTATTTTTACAATTCTTACCCAGTTGCAATATTCCCATCAAAGAGAACCAAACTAAAATGTCTCAATTTTCAGCCTTTTATCGTCCTTAACAGAACTAAAATATTTAAAAAAATGAATAATAAGTTCTTTTAATTCAGTAAAAATGTTTCTTTTATCTGATGGTTTTTAATACCCACAACCCTCACAATTTCTGGTGATTTTAGTCAAATTTTATTTTGTTTATTTTCTAAATCATGTGCCATTTTTTTATTTTTTGAAGAATGTGTATTTTTGTCTCCCCTTGACGGAGTTGAAAAGCGAGACGTGGTAGGTCAGTTTATGGGGAACCACTAGTGGTAGGTCAATGATATTTGGTATGCAGTTGTATAAGCATTGGCATATCTCATTTCCATGGAGATTATTTGGCTTCGCCCTCTTAGTCATGGTCTATTGACTTTGAAAATTTTGCTTAGTTTACATGTATTAGTTTGTGATTAGGTCAGTTCAAGAGGAACCATTAGTGGTAGGCCAATGTTAATTGGTATTCAGTTGTATAAGAATTAGCACATCTCATTTCCATGGAGAATATTTGGCACCGCCCCCTCAGTCATGGTCTATTGACTTTGAAACATTTGCTTAGTTTATATGTATTAGTTTGTGATTAGATCAGTTTAAGATGAACTGCTAATGTTAAGTCAATGATATTTGGTATGCAAATTTATTGGCATTTGCAAGTCTTATTTCCATGGAGATTATAAAGCCCCACCCCCTCATCATGGTTCATTGACTTTGAAACTTTTACATAGTTTACAAGTTAATGTTTGTGTTTAGGTCTGTTTAAAGGGAATGACTTATGATAAGTCAATGGTATTTGGTATGCAGTTGTATTAACATTGGCACATCTCATTTCCATGGAGATTGTTCAGCCATGTACCTTCAGTCATGGTTCATTGACTTTGAATATTTGCATAACTTACATTTTAAAGTATTGCTATTTTAATTTCAACATTTGCATTATCAAAATTACAAATAGGCGAGACAAATCTCTCTTTATAATTTTTTTTTTACAAATATTTTGTCATGCAGAGTGTAAGATAAAGCTATGTGAACATAAACTTACATGTGACTTTTTTTTAGAGCTTTACAGGAACTACAGATCAGATTCCAGCCAGAATCTTCTGCTCCACCTCCACCCACGCCATCGATCAGTACCGTGTCACATGATGATACAGGTAATCACAATTATAAAAAGCTTAATAAATAAAGATATGTAGATTTAGGTTCATGACCTAGAGGAGCTCATTTACATGTATACTTTCACAGGAAATGGTATTTATTGTTAATTTGTTCACGTCCTGAACATGCATGAAATATTTGCCACTGGACGTTAAGCAAACATCAATCAATCAATCACAGGAACTGTAACCAGAGTCAATGATACATTCATGCCACTATTTATTTTTTTTTTTTTTTTTTATAAATGTATATTTAAAAGAAAGGAAAAATAGGCTTAGTTAATTTCAGTTTTACTTGTTTCACAGAATGTGCCCATACTTCATCCATATTAGGGATCATAGATTTATTCTTACGAGCAAGCTCCGAGCATGCTCGGAGGATGCTCGGAGCTTTTTAAGTAGGCTCTTCTCAGCAGTAAATGTGACAATAATTATCATGATCCATTAAGATGTCAATCAAATCTACACCACTTCTATGATGAGGAAAGTAGAGCATTATAGAGGAAGCTCCATAAACACCTGTGTAAACATCTGGTATATTCAAATACATTTTGCATGAAATTTTACAAAACTATAAAATAATTAGAAATTCCTCAACAGTGCTGTGTAATGCTTGGAAAGAAATCTCAAGTCTCCACAAAAAGCAAGTCATTTAAATATTTTCTTATTATATTTAATAATCATTCCTTTTTTTATAATAAAAAAAATTCTCAAATTTTATAACTAGATGATATGATTTAAAAATAGTTTATATTATATAATATGCTACATAAAAGTTATCAAGACACAAACAACAGTCAGGTGGCGATACTAAACAAGTAATTTTTTTTAGTCACTTTTATAAGTATTTTTTGTTTTTAAAAATTATTTAATAACTCAATAGTTATTTTAAATGTCAAATAAAGCATGGAATAAATGTAGTTTTTATCTGACCGCAAAAAAATTTTGTGGTCGTATATTGGTATGATGTTGGTGTCGTCGTAGTCGTCGTTGTCCGAAGACACATTGGTTTTCGCACTCTAACTTTAGTTTAAGTGAATGGATCTCTATGAAATTTTACCATAAGGTTCAATACCACAAAAGGAAGGTGGGGATTGATTTTGGGGGTTATGGTACCAACAGTTAAGGAATTAGGGGCCAAAAAGGGGCCAAAAATAAGCATTTTTGTAACTTCCAGACATAACTTGTGTGTTAGTGTATGGATCTCTCTGACATTGTACCACAAGGTTCCATATCACAAAGGGAATGCTGGGATTGATTTTGGGGGTAATTGCCTCCAAAGTTTAGGAATTAGGGGCCAAAAAGGGGCAAAAAACAAGCATTTTTCTAGTTTCATGACAATAACTTGTGTGTAAGTGTATGGATCTTTTTGAAATTGTACTACAAGGTTCCATATCACAAAGGGAAAGCTGGAATTGAGTTTGGGGGTAATTGCCCAAAACGTTTAGGAATAAGGGGCCAAAAAGGAGCCAAAAATAAGCATTTTTCTAGTTTCCAGACAATAACTTGTGTTCAAGTGTATGGATCTTTATGAAATTATACTACAAGGTTCCATATCACAAATGGAAAGCTGGAATTGAGTTTGGGGGTAATTGCCCAAAACGTTTAGGAATAAGGGGCCAAAAAGGAGCCAAAAATAAGCATTTTTCTAGTTTCCAGACAATAACTTGTGTTCAAGTGTATGGATCTCTCTGAAATTGTACTGCAAGGTACCATACCACCAAGGGAAGGCTGGGATTGATTTTGGGGGTAATTGCCTCAAAATTTTAGGAATTAGGGACCATAAAGGGGCAAAAAAACAAGTATTTTTCTAGTTTCAGGACAATAACTTGTGTGTCAGTTTATGGATCTTTATGAAATTGTACTACAAGGTTCCATATCACAAAGGGAACGCTAGGTTTGAGTTTGGGGGTAATTGCCCTAAACGTTTAGGAATTTGGGGCCAAAAAGGGGCCAAAAAAACAAGCATTTTTCTAGTTTCCAGACAATAACTTGTTTTCAAGTGTATGGATCTCTCTGAAATTGTACTGCAAGGTACCAAACCACAAAGGGAAGGCTGGGATTGAGTTTGGGGGTGGTGAATCATAAGGGGGTTCAAAAAATTTGGGGGGAGGATTTTTTTTCCCTTATTTTCTTTAAAATTTTCCATTTTAAATTGGTTATTTCTGATTTATATATAAAAGCAAATAATAATGATATGGTTTGAATAGGTAAATTTAAAATTTTTAAGTTCTTAGACCACATTCATTCTGTGTCAGAAACCTATGCTGTGTCAAATATTAAATTACAATCCAAATTCAGTGCTGTATCAAGCTTGAATGTTGTGTCCATACTTGCCCCAACTGTTCAGGGTTCGACCTCTGCGGTCATATCAAGCTGCGCCCCAGCGGAGCATTTTATTAAGAATTTTTATATCATTTCATTAAACAAAATTAAGTATTTATTCAATTTTAGATGAGTATAGAGAGGTTACTTTAAAAAATAATGACAAAAATATTACTTTAATAAATTATTTTATACAACTTCAAAAAACTTAGTACTTACAATTATTTAAGGAATATATGTAATTGCTTTTGATTAAGATTCAAATTATAAATAACTTCAAGTCTTAATTAAAGGTTCCATATCTAGTTATAACTGTCTATCTCTAAGATTTTAAGGGGAAATGATATTTTAATAGCCCCAAGAGGCCAATGTTTGACCAAGAAGTGTGGCATCAGAAAAGCAATTAGTGCTTGTTGAGGATTTAAATAGTTTTACCAGAATATTTCATGGGGAAAATAACCAGATGTCTGTAAAAATTTGTTAAAGCTAGTAAAACCTGTATGAATGGACACCTATACAAATAATATTAACAGAAGTTACTTATTCATGATATAGAAGTAATATTTGAAAAAGCCTCGTTTTCAACATAACTTGTATAGGTAATTTTGAAAATTACTTGTTTAAGTAATGCCCCTAACTAAACAATGGTAATATGTTTTTTTTTTTAAATAGCAAACTAAGTTCTTTTATAGAAAATTATGGCTACTTTAAGAAAAGTTGTAATTCATTAGTGGAAGCCTGGTTTGAGGGGGTAATACCACCATTGTTTTCCCTCTAGTACTTCTCTCTTTACTTGGCATTTTTTTTTAATTGTGCAGATTTAGAAATGTGCAGAATTTATCTATGTTTTAAATAAAGAAATACTTGACATAAATAAATGTCCTGTACTACAGTGAAAATATAGCATAACTTTTCAGGTATTTTTATAAGTGCATATAAGAAAGTAAACATCACCAGAAGTTAACCAATCAAATTCTCTCCCCCTTTTTTCCCTGTAGAATATAGTATATTTTTATTGCTTTGACACCCAAGAAACATGTTTACGACTTAAAAAAACTTTTCTGCAATGAATGGAGGGTTAATTTCAAACAACTGTCAAATTAAATGGAATATAAAAAAAGATCAACCCTTTTTCGCATGAAACTGAATGTACTATGTTTTGGTAGTGTGGTTATAAATCAATAACCATAGTTTGTGTCTTTGATGACTTTTATATTTCATTTTATATAATATAAATTTAAAATATATTTATATTTCAAAAATAAAATTTGAGTGTTTTTTTGTATCATGTGTATTGAAAAAGAATGATAATTATTAAGAAAATGTTTTAAAATCATTTTCTTTCTGTGAAGACTTGAAACCAAGCATTGTACAGTAATATTGAAGAATTTCTCATCTATTTTATAGTTTTGTAAAATTAATGCAAGATTTGTTTGAATAGACCAGATGTTTACACAGGTGTTAATGGAGCTTCCTCTTTAATGCTCTACTTTCCTTATTATAAAAGTGCTATAGATTTGATTGACATCTTAATGGATCATGATAATTATTGTTACATAAACTGCTGAGAAGAACCTACTAAAAAAGCTCCAGGCATCCTCCGAGCATGCTTGGAGCTTCCTCGTAAGAATAAATCTATGATCCCTTAGCAGTGTAGACTGTCAATTTATTTTTTACAAAAAAGCAACAACAAAATAGAGCTAAAACTGTTAAATTTAGCATGAAAGAGGAAGTTGTGTATTGTTGATCATACAGAACAATAGATTACGTTTACGGATATTGCAAAAAGAAGACTAAAATCTGCTAGACTACTTGTATATTTTACAATATGGTTGTAATAAAAAAAGATTAAAACCTGCTGCACTCTTTGGTTGGTCCAATTTCATCAAATAACAAAACTAGGATAGCAGTTGTTCATGTTGCCATATTTTCATTCTCATTGTGTTTTCATATCATAACATCTTCATTATCAGCGAAGTCATCACCTAGTCCTAAGAGAATGGGTAATTGTGTTTTGATATGGTTTGATGTTATTGTAGGGGGTAGGGTAGATTTGGTTTGGTAAAATAAATCTGGTTTTACTTTGTGATAAATTTTTCCTACATCCACCAAAATTAGTATCCATGAAAATAAATGAATCCACAGTCTTTTGTAAACCTTCTGGCATTTTCCTATGCTAAGCATTAAACATTTTCCCCAGCCTCCTTTTTATTTCTCAATATTAAGAAAAAACTTTCATTTTAAATACTCTTCTGGTAAAATGTTTAAATTCTTGTTATTTTGAATATAATTTACATCCAGATTAACATTATTTTTCCCACACATTGCATGTAAAAAAAATACTTAATTTAGATTTAAGTTCCTATTGCAAATCTTTACACTTGTCACAAGTGGAATCAGATTTTATTTTATTTCAAATTGGGTTAATATTCATGAAGATAGTATAAACTAGTGTGTGGTTTGGGAACATGAGAAGACAGAAAAATCTAAATGATTCAAAAATTATAAATAGTAGAAAACATGATTTTGCCATAATGTCATTTAGAATTTGACTACCATACATGAAATCTTAACGATCAAACATTTAGCAGTTTAAGCAAAGGCTCCATACATATAAAATTAAAAATTTAAATCACAAATTCTTGACAAACTCTTCTGAGTTACATTTGATAAAATCTCTTGACAACAATTCTAAATCATCTTGTTGTTTGTCTCTAGGTTAACTTTACAGTAACATGAGCATTGGTAGTAAAATTCTATATGGTAAACAGTTTTAATTTTGAAATGTGTTGCTTTATTCCAAAGATATTTGAAATTTTCTGTTATTCTGAATTGAGAAATGGCACCATAATATAAAACTTAGCTTGTTTCATCTAATCACAATACTAAACCTGGTGCAAAGATAACATACAGTAAATCAATCCATTCATGCAATTAATAGTGTATATCACTCCATTCATGCCATAACTTGTGTGTATCAATCCATTCATGCCATTACTTGTGTGTATCACTCCATTCATGCCATTACTTGTGTGTATTAATCCATTCATGCCATAACTTGTGTGTATCAATCCATTCATGCCATTATTTGTGTGTATCACTCCATTCATGCCATTACTTGTGTGTATCACTCCATTCATGCCATTACTTGTGTGTATCAATCCATTCATGCCATTACTTGTGTGTATCACTCCATCCATGCCATAACTTGTGTGTATCACTCCATTCATGCCATAACTTGTGTGTATCATTCCATTCATGCCATTACTTGTGTGTATCAATCCATTCATGCCATTTATAGTGTATATCACTCCATTCATGCCATTACTGGTGTGTATCAATCCATTCATGCCTTTACTGGTGTGTATCAATCCATTCATGCCATTACTTGTGTGTATCACTCCATTCATGCCATTACTTGTGTGTATCACTCCATCCATGCCATTACTGGTGTGTATCAATCCATTCATGCCATTACTTGTGTGTATCAATCCATTCATGCCATTACTTATGTGTATCACTCCATCCATGCCATAACTTGTGTGTATCACTCCATTCATGCCATAACTTGTGTGTATCACTCCATTCATGCCATTACTGGTGTGTATCAATCCATTCATGCCATTACTTGTGTGTATCACTCCATTCATGCCACTATTACTTGTGTGTATTAATCCATTCATGCCATTACTTGTGTATATCAATCCATTCATGCCATTACATGTGTGTATATATTCATTCATGCCATTACTTGTGTGTATCAATCCATTCATGCCATTACTTGTGTGTATCAATCCATTCTGATTCATGCAATAACTTGTGTGTATCACTCCATTCATGCCATTACTTGTGTGTATCACTCCATTCATGCCACTACTTGTGTGTATCACTCCTTTCATGCCATTACTTGTGTGTTACTCCAATCATGCCACTATTACTTGTGTGTATTAATCCATTCATGCCATTACTTGTGTGTATCAATCCATTCATGCCATTAATAGTGTATATCACTCCATTCATGCCATTACTTGTGTGTATCACTCCATTTATGTCATTACTTGTGTGTATCACTCCATTCATGCCATTACTTGTGTGTATCAATCCTTTCATGCCATTACTTGTGTGTATCAATCCATTCATGCCATTACTTGTGTGTTTCACTCCATTCATGCCATTACTTGTGTGTCACTCCAATCATGCCACTATTACTTGTGTGTATTAATCCAATCATGCCATTACTTATGTGTGCAAGTTTGTGTAATCATTACATTAAATTGTGTGTTAACCATCTACACTTTACCATTCCACATGGAAATTAAACACTTTCCTTATCTTGTTTCAAGTAAGCAGATATTATACTTTTTATGCTCCTATCTCTAAGTAGCAGGATCAGTTAGTTTATTCTTGTTCTTCCTCTAATCATTCCATGTATAATGATAAGTGTTAAAATTACGAATTGTTTAGTCGCTAAGGAAATATATAAGCTATCAATCACTTTTATGCAAACTTGGTGGAAATTGGGTACTCCCATGCAATTTGGGTACTGTTGCGTTAAATGTATAATATATATGGATGATTTTCAGGTAACACAAGAATTTCATTTTAAGGGATCATTTTAAATCATTTTGTACTTCTATTTAGTCATTTACAAGCCTTTGCATTGCAATATTCATATATTAAGATTTTCATTGCTGCTTTTTTGCCTCTGAAGACTATTTTTTTTTCCATATCATCTCAAAAGTATTTTCTCAGCAACTAAATCCTCCCGGTATATATATGGCAACAAGCTCCATCTGGTAATGCTTAAATGTGTGACATGTTTTCAGTTCCTTTGGTGGTCTACTTCCATTTGCCGAAAAACTGAACTTGAAAAAAAGGTCTTGAGCATATTTGAAAATTTAGTCACATTTTCTCAGCAACTACAAGTTATACCTTCTTGATATAAGATTAAGACAACATTGAACAAGGTTATAATTAATGAGCAATAAATAGCTCTCAATACATATTGGTGTAAAATTGATGTAAATTGTACATGTTGGCTAATTTTAATATTATGACTTTTATAGGTATTCAAGATGCTTTATCAGATCTTAGTATGGATACTAATATTCACAATAATAGTCAAGATCTATCTCATCCATTACTGCTGACTCCTGATGCCTTTACCTCTAGTCCTAGGTGAGTTTAGACCCTAGTCCTCATTCTTGCCACCATGAGTTTTTGGTGTAACTGTTAGTCATTAACAGTAACTTCATGTATTGAGTATATTTTTCAAAATTGTGTTTAATTCCTTATCATTTTTGGTTCAAATAAAGTTTTATGACATCTTTTAAGGTTAAATATAACAAAGTAAAGTTTTCCCAAACCAAAGGATCGATCATGCGTTATTTTTTTTGTGTCGTCACAATTTAGTAAATTTTTTTAATATTTAAATGAAACTCTTGGAACTAAAACTAAAGTGCTTCTTATCAGACCATCCAGTGAAAAAAGTCTGTTCAAGGCAGTAGTTTTTTATAGCAGTTCTGTACATTTATAGCTATAACAAGATCCTCAGAATACCTACACAAATAAATTATCATTTTATATTATTGAGATCTCTTAAAAATACACTGATCAAATCAATCATTAAATGCATAGGTAGATATAAGAAGATGTGGTATGAGTGCCAATGAGACAACTCTATACCAAGTCAAATTTTATAAAAGTAAACCATTATAGGTCAAAGTACGGTCTTCAACACGTATATACATATTTGTATAATTCAGGGTAAATTTGAAATTTTATGAAATATATATTATTGTTTTATGTATTTTGTAACTCATTTTGCAGTAAATTCTCAAAAGATGGTACCCCGTTATCAAAGTTTGACTTTGGTGATGTTATTCTGACAACTAGCTTGAACTTCGGAGTCTTGTAATTTTTTTCATTATTTAACTATTGTAAATTTGTAATTAAATGTAATTGCATTGTTGTTATGATGAAGTTGAATGAAAAAAGATGTTCTTTATCTTTCAAAATCCTGATTTATATTGTGACAAACAAGTTTCTTGCATGCATACAATGTTGTTTATATGGAAAGCAAAAAAAAAAAAGTAATTTTTGTTTCTGGAATATAAACGAAATATATTTCTTGGAAATATGGTCACATGTAAGTAGCAGAAGATTCCTATTGATTTTGAGGTCACTATGTCTAAGGAGCATAAAATTGACCTTTTAACATCAAATCTTTTGATTTGTAAAGCCTTTTCTGTTTGTGTGAATTTATTATTGTACAGCATAGTAGTTGCCTCCTAGAAAGAAATTAGGGCATTGGATATTTGAGCTTACTCACTTTTACCGTTTTAGAGTTATGTCCCTTTATAATGTTATATGCAAGCGGGGACATCATCTGTGTCCCACAGGCATATTCTCCATTTATTTTCCCTTATATTTTAACCTTACTCATACTGTAGGCCACATTTTAAAATCTGTACAAATTTGCAATGTAGATTTTGTTCTACTTAATACTTGGTGTGTCATTTTTAATGGATTATGTTGTAACTATCTCAAGTTGTCATAAAAATATGATTTGCCTTGATTTAGATATCAGTTACCAAAATAGTTTTGTTGTTTAATTGGTTGAAATTTCTTTAACCTATCTGTAGTCATTTCATCAGAACAGAGAATAGCTTCTTCTTATTATTTTATTAGAATAACACCTCTACACCAATTGTTGATATATAAAGTTTTAAAGAAAATAAAAAAAATGATATCATTTGATAATAGGTTAAGTAGAAAATATTGAAAAGTTATATACAATGCTTTTGTTTATTACTAGCTTGATTCTAAATTTATTTTTATTCTCCAGAAAAGCACAAGCAGATACCACAGTGGAACAAACTAGAACCAGTATGGGATCCAGTACAAGTTCATTTACTCATGTTACTGGTTTACAAGAAGAACTTTACTCTCCTCGTAGTAGTCAGGGGAACCAGTCTGTTATTTCAGAAGGCAGTACCATCACTCAAACTCCTAACTCAAAAGAATTCTCTCCGCATATTGTTAATGGGGAGACAACTCCAGGATCAGTTCCGTTACCACCAGTGTCGTCTACAGAAGAAAACGAGCTAGAGACACCGAAGTCTAAAGCTCAGTCTGGAGAAAACACTCCCATATCATTAGAAAGACTAAATAATGTTTGTATGGATGATTTCTTTGATACACAGGGTAGTCGTCAGACCAGTGAAAGGACCCTTGACACTGCCAGCACAACTGGATTTGAGGTTGTCGAGGGAAGTCAGAAACCAAAAAGTCCTAAGGAATCATTTGATGAAAATGATGAAGAAGTTGCTGAAGTTTTAGGTGAAACATATGATGAAGAAGAAGAAAGCAAAGATGTGGAAGGAACTCAGCCGTTTGTTGAACAGTCTTCTGAGAAGAGTGACATGGAATCTACACAAGGAAGTGATAAGGTCATCAGGGCTTGGCCCCTGCCACCAGATGTCAGCAGTGAACAGGGGGAGGAAGAGGAAGAAAATGAACAATGGTATGTTTGTACATTGTAGTGAGGGGACAATGTCCTCAATGAAGCAGAAAAATCTGAATTTAACATTTGGTTTCTATATATAGTTCAGTTTTCATACATAACTGGTGTATAACCATAATGGGCATTGTATAGTTCACACTGGTACATTATCTGCACACCTCTTCTCACCGCCAAAAATTCAAGTAAAAAAAAAAACTTTTTGTAACTGGTCGATAATGTCTCTTGAAACTCCTGTATTATCAAATCGTATGTGGTCGTTTGCGGTATTTTCATGGAAAAATTCGCTTTCCATCATCAGTTGAAAATGCTTGTAAAGGATTCTAGATCATTTCATGAATGTTAAAATAAGTCAAAATCACAAAAAACTATTGGGAGTGTTGTAACTGGAAGTAAGAATAGTATGTGTAAATCGAAAATAAATATCGTGAGAGTGTGCGGAAAATCTGTATTTAATAGATACCACTAGAATACGACTTTAAAAGTAAAACAGTTCCATCCTTTAGTAAAATACCGCTTAACATATCCATCATATTAATGTTTGAAGGATCATAAGCTAAAACAATACACATGCATCAGTATGAATTCCCAAAATGGAACTTAACTGATTATGTTTTGTAGTTTATACATTGTTATGCATAAGCTGGTTCCCAACTGACTTATACTCTTTTTTCATGCCGTTATAAAATACAAGCGGTTTCCAGTTTATGTTATGTGAAAAGAAATGAGAAATTTGTTATTAAGCATTCAATTTTGAATTTAATCACTTTATAATGGATTTTAAATTGGATTAGGTAAAATATTAGTTTTGCAAATGATAAGGGCGCCTCTTACAATTTCAATAACAAATATGGCGAAACCTAAACAAACCACGTAAATAAAGTTATTCTCTTATTTCTGGCTTATCATACTCTATAAATCACACCCCTGGAATGAAAACCGTGGACTATACAAGCCTGAATTCGGTAAATCTCTTGTTTATATTTCGTAATCCTCCTTTTATTCTCATATTTGACTCTTTGCTAAATATTGTACACCTATAATACTTGTCCAGAACATTTTAGTTTAACATAAGAGGTTGTTTTTCCAGTAATTATCATGATCAGGATGAGGATGTACAAGTAGAGGAAGAGGAGGTGGTATGTGAGGAAGAGGAGGAGGAAACCAGTAGAGAGAAAGAGGAACCAGTGCCAGAGGTCAGCAGTGAAGAAATAGAAGAACATATATTGGAGGAACAATCTGAAGAATCAGAACAGGAAGGGTAAATTTGTCACAAAATTGTTATTAGGGGATGATTATGATACGAAAATGAAGATGTAATCCATTTTACCAGGTCTGAACTCATTTTACACACTAATCATGTGATAACATCATAAAGTTACACATATTTGGGATCAACAACACATTGTCTGCATGAAATAACAACTTGTGTGTAATGTTAACTTATAGAACCATAGATTTTACAGGAGGGCGAGGGAGTCAAAATAAAAAAGTGTGATCGATTTTTTTTTAGTGACAATCAGTTAATTTTATTTCATTTGTGTTATCCACCTTGGAAAAAGGCTATACGGATGCATAGAAAAATGTCACATAATACAACTTTTTCAACCTCCACATGGTGAAATAACCACTATCACCAAACTCCCATGTTTGAATCAAACAAGAAGTGTTGTTATTGCTTATTTTACTCTGATTTGAATATCATCTAATGGATTAAGGTTTTCTTCATGCTAAATCTAGCTATTAAGACAATAAAGGAGTACACAAAACAAAAGAGTGACATATCATTGTCTGAAGCATCTTCAATTTAATTTATTTGGGAAAAACGCATGAGCAAAAATGTTACCTTTTAATACATATATACCTTAATTACAAAAGTGAAATGTAATTCTTTACCATTTAATTCACTACATGTATTTTGTGGTGAAACACATCTTACCTTTGTGGATAAAATTTTTTTCTTACTTTTAATGTTGCCAAAGCATTTTAATTTCCAGTTTTCTTATCTAATTGCTGTGGATTCATTTTTATACGACCGCAAAAATTAAAAATTTTTTGGTCGTATATTGGTATGACGTTGGCGTCGTCGTCGTCCGTCGTCGTCGTCGTCTGGCGTCGTCCGGCGTCGTCCGAAGACACATTGGTTTTCGCACTCTAACTTTAGTTTAAGTGAATGGATCTCCATGAAATTTTATCATAAGGTTCAATACCACGAAAGGAAGGTTGGGATTGATTTTGGGGGTTATGGTACCAACAGTTAAGGAATTAGGGGCCAAAAAGGGGCCAAAAATAAGCATTTTTGTAACTTCCAGACAATAACTTGTGTGTAAGTGTATGGATCTATCTGACATTGTACCACAAGGTTCCATATCACAAAGGAAAGGCTGTAATTGATTTTGGGGGTAATTGCCTCAAAATTTTAGGAATTAGGGGCCAAAAAAGGGGCAAAAAACAAGCATTTTTCTAGTTTCATGACAATAACTTGTGTGTAAGTGTTTGGATATTTCTGAAATTGTACTACAAGGTTCCATATCACAAAGGGAAAGCTGGAATTGAGTTTGGGGGTAATTGCCCGAAACGTTTAGGAATTGGGGGCCAAAAAGGGGCCAAAAATAAGCATTTTTCTAGTTTCCAGACAATAAGTTGTGTTCAAGTGTATGGATCTCCCTGAAATTGTACTGCAAGGTACCATACCACAAAGGGAAGGCTGGGATTGAGTTTGGGGGTGATGAATCATAAGGGGGTTCAAAAAATTTGGGGGGGGGGATTTTTTTTTTTCTTTTTTTTTCTTTTTTTCCTTTTTTTTTTCTTTTAAAATTTTCCATTTTAAGTTGGTTATTTCTGATTAATATTTAAAAGCAAATAATAATGATATGGTAGGAGATACACACCAAACAGGATGTGTAAATTATTATCTAATAAGTATTGTGCAATAGCAAGAAATTTTCAATTGCACAAGTATTGCACAATAGCAAGAAATCTTCAATTGCACAGTATTGCGCAATAGCAAGAAATCTTCAATTGCACAGTATTGCGCAATAGCAAGAAATATCCAATAGCACAATATTGCGCAATAGCAAGAAATTGTCAATTGTACAGTATTGCGAAATAGCAAGAAATATTCAATTGCACAGTATTGTGCAAAAGAAGATACTTCGTATAAATTGCTTATTTCTTGATCAATTTCAATGGGGTTTTATTCTTGAAATCTTGGGGTTCTTTAATATGCTGAATCTAACAGTGTATTAAGTTTTTGGATTTTGGGCCCCGTTTTTAAATTGGTCCACATTGAGGTCCAAAGGGTCCAAAATTTAACTTTGTTTGATTTCATCAAAAATTGAATTATTGGGGTTCTTTGATATGCTGAATCTAACCGTGTATTTAGATTCTTAATTTTTGGTTCCGTTTTCAAATTGGTCTACATTAAGGTCCAAAGGGTCCAAAATTAAACTTAGTTTGATTTTAACAAAAATTGAATTTTTAGGGTTCTTTGATATGCTGAATCTAAACATGTATTTAGATTTTTGATTATGGGCCCAGTTTTCAAGTTGGTCCAAATCGGGGTCCAAAATTAAACTTTGTTTGATTTCAACAAAAATTGAATATATGGGGTTCTTTGATATGCTGAATCTAACCATGTATTTAGATTTTTGATTTTTGGGCCCTGTTATCAACTTTGTCCACATTGAGGTCAAAAGGGTCCAAAATTTAACTTTGTTTGATTTCATCAAAAATTGAATTATTGGGGTTCTTTGATATGCCGAATCTAACCGTGTATTTAGATTCTTAATTTTTGGTTCCGTTTTCAAATTGGTCTACATTAAGGTCCAAAGGGTCCAAAATTAAACTTAGTTTGATTTTAACAAAAATTGAATTTTTAGGGTTCTTTGATATGCTGAATCTAAACATGTATTTAGATTTTTGATTATGGGCCCAGTTTTCAAGTTGGTCCAAATCGGGGTCCAAAATTAAACTTTGTTTGATTTCATCAAAAATTGAATTCTTGGGGTTCTTTGATATGCTGAATCTAACCATGTATTTAGATTATGGATATTGGACCATAATAGGTGAATGTCCAATTTAAAATTTTTAAGTTCTTAGACCACATTCATTCTGTGTCAGAAACCTATGCTGTGTCAAATATTTAATTACAATCCAAATTCAGAGCTGTATCAAGCTTGAATGTTGTGTCCATACTTGCCCCAACTGTTCAGGGTTCGACCTCTGCGGTCGTATCAAGCTGCACCCTGCGGAGCATTTTATTTCTATTGAGGTACCAATTTTTTTGAATTGAGGAAGCATTGTATTTTCGAGCAGTGATTTTGCTAGCGCTCCTCATTTTCGTCATTTACGAAACGGTTTTCAAAATGACGAAAGTTTTCCAAATCAATTTCGTCACTTAAATTTGGAAAGAGTAAAAATATTTTCGCATGAAAATACTATAATTCTACCTGTCTTATTGTTTCTGACAAGTTTATGACCCTCAGCTAATTAACATTTCCAACAGGTGTTATAAATAAGTTGTGATTACAGATAATCCGCTTATCGCCATGGGATGGGTCACTAATCTGTTAATTATTTATCAACCTCATAATTGATCATCATAATTATTTTCCCCAGTAAAATCAGTCAGTCGCCATTTCAATTTCAATATTTATCAAACGAGCACAGTTTGCAGTTCGTTTGTCGTAGTTTCGTCATTTGAGTTTTCCCTCGGACAGTTCGCATTTTAATTTCAATATTTCACAAACGATCACAATTTGCAGTTCGCTTGTCGTAGTTTCGTCAAATGAACATATTTTCGTCATATTTGATACAACTTATAATCAAAAACTTTCGACAATTTCGATTAAAAAGATAGAACTTTATTCATAACATTCAGAAATGTTAACAGGTGCTTCCTTTACGATGAACTGCGCAACCGCGAAAGTATTCTTATGAATTTAAAGACACTAAAACATAAAATACGAAATAATTAAGTATCAAACTAAACGAGAGAGACAAATAAAGTTCTTATTTAGCAAATTTAATTTAAAAAATTATAATTATCTGCCTTTTTTAAACACGAACCAATCCGTAGATGAATTCGGATTCATTCTGAATTTATTATGCACTTGTCACTTCCCGTTTTTATTTCATTTGGAAATCGAAAGTAAACGTGATCTATTCATGATAAATTTACAATTTAAAGTCATTCAAATTGTTCCAATAAGGATTTGTACAAGTCCTTGGTTCCAACTTTATAGAATTAATTCTAAATACCGCTTTAAAACGTTTTTAAGGATAATGAGTATATGAATAATGCAGTGAAATAGTCCTTACAAGTTTATTTATGCTGTGATTCCTGGTTTAAAAAAAAAATGGATCCCAACTTTTGCTGATTAGGAATGTACCCTGAAACTAACTGATGTGAAATTGTGAACTAGATTTCTAGATCTTATATCCTAATCTTTGTATTAAAGTGCCACATCAGTCAAATCATGCAGTAACTGCCTAGTATGCCTAAGTCCTTCAAAGTCTGACAAAGATGTATAGATAGTAATATACATCCTAGGTCCCTTGCTGCTAATCAAAATAAGGTTGATTTTCATCCCGCGCAAAAGTGACTTAAGCCCTCAAAATCCTAGCTTAAACCCTATATATTTAATTTTGTGGTTTTGCCCAAGGCTGAATATGAGAGTATGAGAGTATAGAAAATTTGTACTTTATTGAACATAAAAATTTGTGTACATCTATCTTTACCCACGAAATCTATGAAAGTTGGTATCCCACGAAAAAAAAAATCCACAGTAATCAGATACTGTAAATTCAGAAAATATTGCGATGTTTTTATTATTGCGAAAAATGCGACAGGGTTATAATCGCAATAATATAAACTCGCATTTTGAAATTTTTTATATGAATTAAACAGGATTTTTATACGACCGCAAAAAATTTTGTGGTCGTATATTGGTATGACGTTGGCGTCGTCGTCGTCGTCGTCGTCGTCGTCGTCGTCCGGCGTCGTCGTCCGAATACACATTGGTTTTCGCACTCTAACTTTAGTTTAAGTGAATGGATCTTTTTGAAATTTGACCATAAGGTTAAATACCACAAAAGGAAGGTTGGGATTGATTTTGGGGGTTATGGTACCAACAGTTAAGGAATTAGGGGCCAAAAAGGGGCCAAAAATAAGCATTTTCTAGTTTCCAGACAATAACTGTGGAACGGTGTATGGATCTCTCTGAAATTATACTACAAGTTTCCATACCACCAAGGATGGTTAGGATTTGCTTTGGGGGGTTATGGCTCAAACCGTTTAGGAATTAGGGGCAAAAAAGGGGGAAAAACAAGGTTGTCCTGGTTAATGGACAAATACTTTAGTACAAAACATAATTTAAAGCAGTGTAAGGGAGATAAATCAAATATATCATTGAAATTATCTCCCTTACACTGCTTTTAAATTATGTATAAAGTAATGGTTAATGAACAATAAAGATAATTTAAAACAGTGTAAGGGAGGTAATCCAAATACAACGTTTTGGTTACTTCCCTTACACTGCTTTTAAATTATGTTTAAAGAAATGCATATTTATAAAGGAAGACCAGTAAAAATATCTGCAAATGTTGCATCTTTTTTTTTTACAAAAAAATCCATATGAAAGATTTGACACTATATTTTTAATTCTATTATAAAATAGATTAAGTTAGCACTATGGTAAATTTAAATGGGTAATTATGGTTGCCAACTCCATTGGAAATTTGAATTGAGATTATGGCCATATCTTGAGGGAAAGAATTTTTGGGGGGAAAAAAAGGGGGGGGGGGATAAAAAGAAATTGTGGGGGGTCAATTTTTTCTCATTTCAGATTTCAGAAATTAAAAAGAATTATTCTTCAAATATTATTTTTTTTTCAAATTTCAAATATTGAAAAATTTCAAGAAGTAATCTTTAATTGCACAGTATGGCGCATTAGATTTGTAAAATCTTTGATCACATTTATTTATTTGTTATGCCGAATCTAACAGTGTATTTAGATTTTTAATTTTGGGTCCAGTTTTCAAATTGGTCTACATTAAGGTCCAAAGGGTCCAAAATTCAACTTTGTTTGATTTTAGCAAAAATTGAATATATGAGGTTCATTGATATGCTGAATCTAAACGTGTATTTAGATTTTTGATTTTTGGCCCAGTTTTCAAGTTGGTCCAAATTGGGGTCCAAAATTAAACTTTGTTTGATTTCAACAAAAATTGAATATATGAGGTTCTTTGATATGCTGAATCTAACCATGTATTTAGATTTTTTATTTGTGGACCCAAATTGGTTCATATTGAGGTCAAAAGGGTCCAAAATTTAACTTTGTTTGATTTCATCTAAAATTGAATTATTGGGGTTCTTTGATATTCCAAATCTAACCGTGTATTTAAATTTTTAATTTTGGGTCCTGTTTTTTAAATTGGTCTACATTAAGGTCCAAAGGGTCCAAAATTAAACTTAGTTTGATTTTAACAAAAATTGAATTCTTGGGGTTCTTTGATATGCTGAATCTAAACATGTGTTTAGATTTTTGATTATGGGCCCAGTTTTCAAGTTGGTCCAAGATAGGGTCCAGTTTTTAGACTTTGTTTGATTTCAACAAAAATTGAATATATGGGGTTCTTTGATATGCTGAATCTAAACATGTATTTAGATTTTTGATTATGGGCCCAGTTTTCAAGTTGGTCCAAATTGGGGTCCAAAATTAAACTTTGTTTGATTTCAACAAAAATTGAATATATGAGGTTCTTTGATATGCTGAATCTAACCATGTATTTAGATTTTTTATTTGTGGGCCCCGCTATCAAATTGGTTCATATTGAGGTCAAAAGGATCCAAAATTAAACTTTGTTTGATTTCATCAAAAATTGAATTATTGGGGTTCTTTGATATGCCAAATCTAACTGTGTTTTTAGATTTTTGATTTGGGTCCCGTTTTTTAAATTGGTCTTCATTGAGGTCCAAAGGGTCCAAAATTAAACTTAGTTTGATTTTAACAAAAATTGAATTCTTGGGGTTCTTTGATATGCTGAATCTAAACATGTGTTTAGATTTTTGATTATGGGCCCAGTTTTCAAGTTTATCCAAGTTGGGGTCCAAAATTAAACTTTGTTTGATTTTAACAAAAATTGAATATATGGGGTTCTTTGATATGCTGAATCTAACCATGTATTTTGATTTTGGACATTGGACCATAAAAGGTAAATTAAAAAAATTCAAGTTCTTAGACCACATTCTTTCTGTGTCAGAAACCTATGCTGTGTCAAATATTTAATAACAATCCAAATTCAGAGCTGTATCAAGCTTGAATGTTGTGTCCATACTTGCCCCAACTGTTCAGGGTTCGACCTCTGCGGTCGTATCAAGCTGCGCCCCAGCGAAGCATTTTATTCTCAATATCGCAAAAATTAAAATCGCATTTTAGTCTTAAATGACAAAATCGCAATAATAAATTAAATGAACGCAATAATTTCTTAATTTACAGTAGTTATAATTAATGTACAAAGAGTCAGAATATTGTGTCCGGGTAAGGTGACATGTCTTCCTGCGGACTGTTACCTTGTGAACTAGCTCGTTAAAAATCCGGGTCATTGTGTCGGTCTAGTACAAAGCAGGGTTAATATTCATAATTCATTAACATGTTCTGATCCTGAATATGCATATTAATTTGCCGCTGGACATTAAACAGCCATCCATCATCATCATTAAAATTCATCTTTGAAAGCTTTCGTCAAAACTTTATCAGTAGGATTCTACGAAAAATAGGCTATGAAAAGTACCTGATTATGTTTTATAAGTGCTAAGCCTTATAATGACATTAAAAAACACCTTGTTTTTGTAGACCTAAAGAAGCACCAGTGGCAGAGAAAGTCAAGCCTCAAATAATAATTAAGTATGCATAATTACTGCATTTAATACATTCTTCATTGTCAATAACTGATATTTCAATGGAAGGTAAAAGATGACAGTAAATGTTCTGGTTGTAATCAAACTGATAATTATGCACATTTCTTTCTAAACTGTCAATATTTCCAAGTCTTTTGGGAAAAAGTAGAAACTCTTTCTATACTTAACTAATGTTGGACATTAACTTTTTCAAACATGCAAAATTCTAATATTAGATTTCAAAACTTGGTTAGTAGTTATGATATTTATAATTTTATATTCCATTCAATAGAGTACTCATATCTCTAATTACAAAACTAAATACATGAAATGTTACACCATCTTCAAAAAAGAATGTTTGAACAATTCAGACATTTTAATACTATTAGATCTAAAAGAATAGTAGATGCACTTTTTGAAACACAAATGCAGTTAAGACAGGTTTCTTTGTACTACATTTCAAGAATAACACAGCTGTACTCTTTTACAGAGAAGTACCTATTAGAATCCAGGAAGTTAGAGAGATTGTCAGAGAAACAGTAGATAGAAAGGCTTTGTCCCAGGTAAGATAAAAATAGTCAGAGAAAAGAAACGTTCATTGTCTAAGGTGTGTAAGAGAGATTTTCAAAGAAACAGTAGATAGAAAGGCTTTGTCCCAGGTAAGATAAAAATAGTCAGAGAAAAGAGAAGGTCATCGATTAAGGTGTGTAAAAGAGATTGTCAGGAAAAAAAAAGAAAGGCATTGTAATTAAAGGTTAAATTAGTAGAATGAAATACCAAGAAGTACAGGGTTTATCACAGGTAAAGTCAAAGATGAATTATGGAGAGAATATTTTAAATATCTGTTGATGAACAGTGTTCAATATCAAATATCTTCTCTTTTCGTTTTGTCTTTCAGATTGTAGCTATATTAATTTTTTGTCTTTGTGATTTTGGCTGAAATATTTTGTTTGTATGATTTTGGCTGAAATATATTTTTTTGTCTTTATGATTTTGGCTGAAATTTATTTTTATGCCCTTGCTGTAGCTTGAATTTTGGTGGTGTCACTTTTACTGTTCTAGAGTTATCCCCTTTTACAAATGGAAAAATTGCTGAATTTTTCATTTCCGTTCTCTAACTTATGTTTGCCTCAACCAAATGTTATTAAACTTATACACAATGCTTATTACCACAAAACTCAGATCAAGTTTGAATTTTGGTGGCGTCACTTTTACCGTTCTAGAGTTATGCCCCTTTACAAATGGAAAAATTGCTGAATTTTTTGTTTCCGTTCTTTTTCTTTAGTTTACCTCAACCAAATGTTATAAATCTTATACACAATGATTATTACCACAAAACACAGATCAAGTTTGAATTTTGGTGGCGTGACTTTAATCGTTATAGAGTTATGCTCCTTTACAAATGGAAAAATTGCTGAATTTTTCATTTCCGTTCTCTATTTTAAGTTTGCCTCAACCAAATGTTATGAAACTTATACACAATGCTTATTACCACAAAATGCAGATCAAGTTTGAATTTGGGTAGCGTCACTTTTACTATTTTTGATTTATGTTCATTTGTAACTGTATATGCAAGCAGGGGCATCATCTGTGTCCCATGGACACATTCCCCATTTTTTGTGATTTTGGCTGAAATATTTTTATTTGTCTGTGATTTTGGCTGAAATTTTGTAATGCAATTTTGAGACATTTGAAATGTTAAAGGGCAAGATAGTATAGGAGATCAGGAGTTTGGTAAAGTGATCTCTTTGCTGAAAAATAACAATTTTCCTAGGATAACACATCAGTAAAACATAACATAATAGACAAAATGTCTTATAAGTTTTTTTTTGTTGGGTTGATGTCTCCTTTACGTATCTACCACATCTATTGTTCATATAGCAAGAAACTTTGAAGATATCCGAACATTTAGAATTTTAATTAGGCAATAGTAGTCAGAAGTCAGATTGCTTTAGGGCTATTCCATTAAAATGTATGTGGGAGGGTAGGAAGGGACTTTCAAAGTATTCCTACAACCAAGAACCATTTTTTTAGATAATTTTGCATAATGGTAATAGATGCATACTGAAAAAGACCCATGACCCACATTCAATAATTAAACTTCCCTTCCTACCCTCCCACATACATTTTAATGGAATAGCCCTTATACATCCACGTCAATTTGATTTCAGTGGATAGTTGTCTCATTGGCAGTCATACCCCATGTCCTTATTTTTATATTCAATATTTTACAGCTTCAAGATAACATACAGAACATCCTTAATGCCTTGGAATCTCAAAATGGTGTGATAGAAAGACTGCAGGAGCAATTAGCTGACCAACAGGAGAAACAGAATGAATTACAGAGACAACAGATAGAGATAGAACAACTCCGACACATGTCACAACAACCTCAGCCAAACATTGAGGAACATTTAGGCAAATTAGAGGGCATTGTTACATCTCGTGTGGAGAGAATGTTTACTCAGCATGCTCAAAAAGAGAGTATCCTTTTCTATTTACAATACTGATGGTAGTTGGTTTTTTTTATGTAGGAAGTGTTATTAAATGAAATGCACTAGAAATTGAACAAACGCTATACACCTTTGCAGTAAGCAATTCCTAGTTATTCAGATTTCTACTTTAGAGGCTCAACCTTAATCTAAAAATGAGTGTGTATTTTTCATAAACCAGTAATTAATCAGTTAGTAGTCTTAGGCAGCTTTATATTAAGAAGTTTTTCATGAAGAAAGTATGGGATATTATTATTGCATGGGGTTTAAGATGGCAGTGATTGACAAAACAGTCATATAAGTTACTTAATGACAGTCATACAATCAATAATAGTTTTTTATTAACTTTCAATTCAATACAGTCAAAATAAATGTCTTGGTAATAAAATTGTAATCTTGTCACATTAAAAAGATCTACATCTGATAATCAGGGCTCACGCTACCAGGCGACTAGGGCGAAGAAGTCGCTTTCCCGTCCGTCACTTCGCTTTGCCTGACCATCAAGAGCGAAAACAAGTCGCCCTGTTGTTTACGATACTCGCTTTTAGTCGCTTTCGTCATCGGACATTTTCAATTTTTAAGTTGATAAAACATCAATTTTTTATTGATTATTAAAGAAATTCAGACATAAACGATACATTTTCTTAAGAAAAGAGGTTTAAGCAATGAATTTACAGTGTGTAGTAGGTTATTTAATAAAAAAGACAACTTTTTATCACTGCATGCACTTCCGGTACTTGTTACTCAGAGAGCATACATCAATCTAACTTTCGGCAGCAAAATAAGTTTGTTACTTCATTTAAAAGTGATAAAAGTTGCCTCCAGTAAATGTTTAATCCATTTATTGCATTAAAAACGTCATATTCCTTTCCAAATAGCTTGTCAAACATCGTTTATTTTTGTAAATTTTCTTCGTCCGCCATTAAGCGTTTACTAACTACGGATCGGAACTGGACCGGCTATGACGGAAATCCGTATTTTTACAATAATAAATACGGACGCATGAATGGAACAGCTGACAGAAGAATATTGATCCCAAAAGGAAAAATTATGCATTCCACATGCATTAACAGACTTTTGGTTAGATCTAATAGATTAATGTATATAATTCCATATCATTTATATGGATTGTTTTAAAATATTGATTAAAGTTGCTTAACTACTAATATCAATATATTATGGCCCAGCTTAACTTTGTAAATCTTTTGATGAGAAACGCTGAATTTCATAAACATGATAAACAAGATAGTTTCTAATTGAATTGTAATTCATATATTATAATTTCTTTACCTTTTTGACATAAAAAAAAATTCTTTTTAGTGCTAGATATTTAGTTGGTAGTTTCTCACAAGAACCTAAACTTAAACAACTTTGAATTTGAACTGTTAATTTAATTGTATACTCAGATATGAATTGAACAATATAAAAAGAACATTACTTACATATGACCCTTTATACTATAGTAAAATCAAAACATTGTAGCGCAGGGCGCGAAGGAGCACTTCTCTTTCAAATCTCACCACTTCTCCCTATCAGTTTCAAAAAGAGAAGTCACTTCTCCCTATTATTCTGAAGTAGTGTGAGCCCTGGATAATCTGAAAAAAAAAATTATTGTCCTGATTGGTTTTATTTTGTAGTTTGGTTGCTGTCTTATCATTTGTTTAATCTGCATGTACACCTCTCTTTTGAAATATTGAATCAAAATTACTTATTTCACAAAAAATCATGTTAATAATTTGACACGCATTAATTTCATTAACAAAAACAAGATCAGAGAATAAATCAGATCATGCAGCAGTCTGAGACGAGAGAAAAGCAGCGACACGAACGATTGCAACACACACTGGTACAAACATTACAGAAATCTGTAGCCAGTAATGTGGAGGATCAAGTCAGGGATGAAATGAGGAATACTGTCTTACCAGGTTGGAATACATAGATACAGAAAAGTGGGGAACCAGGAAAATACTTATTGGAGGGTGGGGAGGTGGTTAGATTACTGTGAATTCATTATTATTCGTGGGATACAAATTTTCCTGGATTTTGTGGGTATAGGCTAGGTAAACCACAAATTTCAGTGTTCAATGAAGTGCAAATATTTAAAGGCTTGTGTTCAGGCCTTTGCAAAACTATGAAATCCAATATCCACGGAAATACAAGTTTTCCTCAATCCATGAAAATTGGTACATAGGAAAAAAAAAAAGAATCCAGAGGAAAGATATATTGGTAGAAAACAAATAAGTTGAAAAAAAAATTCACAAATCTTTTTTCTAGAAATTTTGCATGGGTTATGGATAGACAGATTAAATACAGAACTAATTTTAGTTTCTTGTGTACAATTTGGAGTTTAGTATGGCGTTCATTATCACTGAACTAGTATATATATTTGTTTAGGGGCCAGCTGAAGGACGCCTCCAGGTGCGGGAATTTCTCGCTGCATTGAAACCTGTTGGTGACCTTCTGCTGTTGTCTGTTCTATGGTCGGGCTGTTGTCTCTTTGACACATTCCCTATTTCCATTCTCAATTTTAAAGTAACTGTGACTTAGTTTCAGTGGACAAAAAAAGAACAAATTTATCTATCCGTCTTCTTTCCCCAGACCCAGTTGTTAACAGACCTAGATAAATGATACTGTTATTAGTTTTCTTCACCTGGGTTTACAAAATTACACAAAAGCCTCTTTAAACAACATTTAACAAAATAAAATAACCTGCAAAAACGCAGAACATAAATCTTTCAGGCAGTTGAAAACGAAAAACTTCTTTTAAATGGTAGATTAACATGGTTTCTACACTTCAGGAAAAATTAGAAATAGCAAGGTATTTCATTTCATACATTCCAGATGGATAACTTTTCTAGGAAATCAAGGTCATTCAGGATGATCAGGGAATTGGCAAAAATCTCAGAAAAATCTGAAATTTTTAATATTTTATTTTTTCATATTTTTGTACATCTGATTAAAGCTTGTATCATACAGGATAGCTTTATTTGCTTGCTTACTGGCAAAGACTACATAAAAAGGAAATAATATCCTGAAAAATTCTAAAAAAGCATAAAAAAAAATTTAGCTGGACGATTAACTGTAACACAAAAACTTATTGTAAAGGGAGATAACAAATTATTTTCAAAAAACCATTTGAAAGTATAAGGTTCATGTATAACAAATGAAGTCTGAAATGTAATTTTGTGTAGGAACAAGTGTTGTGTTATTATTATGATTGAAAGCAAATGATAGAATGTTGTAATGATGTTTTCATCCTTTCAGCTGTAACAAGGTCTTTAGAACCTGTTAAAGATCAGCTGCATCAAGAATTGGCACAGAAATTAACAGCCACAGATTCATTACTGAAAGATAATATTGGTAAAATGATTAGATCTAGGGTAGGTTGAAAGATTGTTAAATATGTGCACATCATGATAAAAAAACCTCAACATTTTCATGCTAGTAGATATTGTCCTTTTTATACGACTGCAAAAAAATTTTGTGGTCGTATATTGGTATGATGTTGGCGTCGTTGTCGTCGTCCGAAGACACATTGGTTTTCGCACTCTAACTTAAGTTTAAGTGAATGGATCTCTATGGAATTTTACCATAAGGTTCAATAGCACAAAAGGAAGGTTGGGATTGATTTTGGGGGTTATGGTACCAACAGTTAAGGAATTAGGGACCAAAAAGGGGCCAAAAATAAGCATTTTTCTAGTTTCCAGACAATAACTTGTGTTCAAGTTCAAGGATCTCTCTGAAATTGTACTGCAAGGTAGCATACCACAAAGGGAAGGCTAGGATTGAATTTGGGGGTAATTGCATCAAAATTTTAGGAATTAGGGGCCAAAAAGGGGCAAAAAAACAAGCATTTTTCTAGTTTTAGGACAATAACTTGTGTGTAAGTGTATGGATCTTTATGAAATTGTACTACAAGGTTCCATATCACAAAGGAACGCTGGGTTTGAGTTTGGGGATAATTGCCCTAAACGTTTAGGAATTTTGGGCCAAAAAGGGGCCAAAAAACAAGCATTTTTCTAGTTTCCAGACAATAACTTGTGTTCAAGTGTATGGATCTCTCTGAAATTGTACTGCAAGGTACCAAACCACAAAGGGAAGGCTGGGATTGAGTTTGGGGGTGATAAATCATAAGGGGGTTCAAAAAATTGGGAGGGGGATTTTTTTTTCCTTTTTTTCCTATTTTTTTTCTTTAAAATTTTCCATTTTAAATTGGTTATTTCTGATTTATATATAAAAGCAAATAATAATGATATGGTTTGAATAGGTAAATTAAATTTGTTTAAGTTCTTAGACCACATTCATTCTGTGTCAGAAACCTATGCTGTGTCAAATATTTAATCACAATCCAAATTCAGTGCTGTATCAAGCTTGAATGTTGTGTCCATACTTGCCCCAACTGTTCAGGGTTCGACCTCTGCGGTCGTATCAAGCTGCGCCCAGTGGAGCATTTTATTATACGCCTGTTTATGGGATGTATTATGGTATACCATTGTCTGTCCGTCTGTCTGTCCGTCCGTCGTCAACATGTCGAACATAACTCGAAATCACTTTGAGCAGTTTTCATGAAACTTTGGTGAACTATTTATATCTATTGACTCGAGCTCCCTTTCAATTTTTTTTAATTTTAGATTATGGGGTTTTATTCATAAAAAAAGGGTTGATTTTCCAGTTTTTCGGACAATAGCTCAAAAGTGCTTTGAGCGGTTTTCACTAAACCTTGGTGACTGGCTTAATCTATTAGAATAACCTCCCTTTAGTTTTTTATAAATTTATGATATGACATTGAGGAGTTATGGTACTTTATTCTTTGAAAAAGTGACAGGGGTATCATGCGCTCATGGCACAGCTCTTTATTATCTTTTAAATTAAAATTTAATTAAAATTGTCATACAAGCATATATAAGGATTAGTACAAATATAAAGAAAACAACCCAGATTCAAATATTTTACAAGCAAAATCTATGAAGAGTCTCGGTCCTGTTTATTTTTAGACTATTATTTTCAGCAAACAACAGAAGCCATAGGATTAGCTGCAGGCAATGCTTTACAGACTCCAATACAGGCAGCATATCGAGAAGCATTCCAGAATATTGTTATACCCAACTTTGATAGGGCCACGCAAAATATGTTCCAACAAGTCAACGAAGCATTCACCAAAGGGACAAAAGAATGTAAGGGCTGTTAAAGTATTATATTTCTGTTGTAGGCACTTGTACATGAATTTCTATGGGTGGTTGGATGTAGAATGTGTATTAATGTTAAGTATATAGTAAAAAATTCTATCTTTGATTTCTTTAGTTTTATGAGGTTTATGTTTTTTTTAAGGGTTGAACTGGTAATGAAACAAGAATTGGACAATTTTTTTCAACAATTATTTGTGAATTTCATATGAATCATGATGGACAATTTATAATATAAACGCACTCCAGGACTAGGGCTATATTGATTTCACCTAGTCCATCCGTCCGCTGGTGCAACAAATATTTTTGTCACAATTTTTTCAGGGACTAGCAGAATCACTTCATATTTGGTCAGCAGCATTTTTTGGATTAGTTTGGTATTGTCTGTTGTACTGTCCAATATTTTAAGGTGGTACCAAACACCTTGACTAAAATTAATTTAGCTCATATGATTTTCATAAATTTTGACAAATTTGGAATAAATGTTTGGTTGATTTCTCCTAAACTGTTACCTGTATCTTTTTTTATTTCAACTTATTGTTGTGGAAGTAAGACCGGTTCCATAGAAAACATACATGGGACCAAGGATGGCACTTCATAATCTCATATATGGGTGGGTGTTATTGTACAGTGAAAGTTAAAGTGAAAATTGCCTCTTTAGATTGTTACACCATTTTTAAAGTGCCTTCCCGGAGTATCATGTATCATGTAGGTTAATGGAACAGCTGTAAGTTTATTCATCATTTAAAGGTGGTTTTAAAACATTTGTATTGTAGATATTAGAACACTGGAAACTCATTTGGACATAATTAAACAGAAGCATACTGAGGCCAGAGATCCTATTGTAGCACAGATGAGGAAATTAGCTGATTCTTTCCAGAGTTCTGCTGAAACAATAAAAGCACAAGTCACAGCTAGTATCCAGTCTCAGGTCCAAAATGAAATGCAGAATTCCTTCCTTAGGTATGTTATATGCATGAATCTGCAATTAGATTAGCTTTAGGTAATTCTTGGATATGAAAATAATTACAAAACTATCTTCTATAAAAATAAGAAGAAGTGGTAGAATTGCAAATGAGACAACTCTCCAATAAAGACCAAATGATGAAGAAGTTAGCAACCATAGGTCACCATAAGGCCTTCAACAATAAGCAAAATGCATACCCCATATGTAGCTATAAAAGGCCCAGAAATTACAAATGTTAAACAATCCAAAAGAGAAAATTAATTGCCTGATTTATGTAAAAAACATTTACAATTTGACATAATGCCATGTTAGCTTTTGTGATCACTTTGTGTCCACAGTCTACACAATAAACTCCTTCAGCAAAGAGTCTGAAGCCAATTTTATCGATTATTTTGCATAGATTCTATTTTCCTGTAGTAGAATTTTACAAGCTTGGGCTGTTTTTTCCTTTGGCCAAGCATGAACATTGTGTGTCTGTCTTCATCATTTTCATTCTTATTATCTCCATAAGGCAAATTGGACCAAATTTTGTAGAAATGATGAATGGAAGTCCTCTTCAATTGATCCTAATTTGATTTTGATTAGCAAATTAAAAAAAAAATTTTGTGAAATTACGAGGTGAAATGTTTTGAAAGAGGATTGATTGAAAACATAGCCATCTGAATTTGTTTGTCAGTAGTTATCTTCAGTGGAGTAATTAAGGGATGATTTTGCATAGATCCTCTTATTTTATAATGCTTATTTTATTTATACAACATACTGAAATATTAGATATTTTTCTTCAGTCTGCAAGAAACTTTGATCAGAGCTGTAAGGCAAGCTGTAAAAGATGAAGTTAATACTGCTGTACAGGAACAAGGTGCTACTATTAGTAGTAATGTACTTGATGCCATGAGATCAGGGGCTGTAACTCCTGTACCTACCAGTCCTGATCCACAACAAGCTAGAACACATATCATGCAGTTACTGAGACAAGGGCAATTAAATGCTGCATTTCAACAGGTATTAGAGAAAGGGAAAAATTTGTTACTCTTTGTATGGTATTATTCTTATCAACAATATGCAAGATGAATAAAAATTCAGTTTAATATTTGCATGTAAAGTGAAAATGATCCATTGTTGTTTCCCTGTTACTTAATATTACTGCCATCTCAGATTTTATATTTATAACCCATTTTTTATTGAATTTCAATCCAGAAAAGACATTTTTTCTTGTTGTTTTTCTCAATTAACTAATTAAATTTTGTTTTGTGAATCATTTTTCATTTTGTCATTTATAATACAAAATGCCAGCAAGGTGATATTCTTCTGTTAATTAGAGTCTGTAACAATATTGGAGTTATCAGCAAAGTTGGACTACAGCAATTTCTGAATGTTTTAATCAGATTAATTGCATTATTTTACCACTCTCTAAGGTGAAAGAGTTGAAATGCTTGGTTTCCATTTAAAGTGAAACTTAACTAATTAAAGGGAGGAGGGTATAGGGATCTTTTTAGCTTCCTTTATCTTTTATCAGTGACGTGGTGATTAATAGGCAGATTGCCTGTAGCATTCAACTTGTCGGTTGGTACATTTGTTTAAAATAGTTACTGCTCTCTAACTTTTAAACCCCTTGGAGTAAAATTTGGAATGAATATTCACCAATACTAAAAAGTGTTATGAAATTTTGATTTTAGAATGCTTTAAAGTAATAAGAAAAATAACCATTATTACATCTAAAAGATAAAACTATGTACTCTTCTTGTTGTAGGCTTTGTCAGCAGCTAATCTAGAACTTGTAGTATTTGTATGTGAGACTGTGAACCCTGCCCAGATATTCAACCAAACACCCTGCCCACTAGAACAGCCAGTATTGCTATCCCTTATCCAGCAGTTGTCTGCTGATATCGGTCAAAATACAGAACTTAAACATAAGTAAGTATCAATATAGAAATAAGTAGATGTGGTATGATTGCCAATAAGACAACTAAAGTTCAAATGAAGTGAATGTAAGCAATTATTACATTTATTCAAATGTAATATTGGTGTTTTAATCAAAAGCAACAATAACCATTCTAGTGCTGATTAATATTTATAGTTGTAATGTTGTATTTGTACTGCATAAAAAAACAAACAGATACTTTTTTTAAGTAAAAATGTTGAATAATGATCTTTTCAGGTAGTTCAATTTTACCTAAGTCTATTCTAGCAATTGTTCAATATTTAAATCAATATAAGGAAACAGCCTTATTCAGAAAAAAGTAACATAACAAAAATACCAAACTCCAAGGAAAATTCAAAACCTAAAGTCCCTTATCAAATGGCAAAATCAAAAGCTCAAATTAACACATCAAAGGAATGGAAAACAGCTATCATATTCCTGACTTGGTACAGGCATTTCCTTATGTAGAAAATGGGGGATTAAACTTGGTCAGGTGACTTAAATTATTTGTGTTCCACCTCAGCAAATTTAATTTGAAAAGTTGACATCTCTTTGTAAAATTGAAATAAGATTGACAGTTTGCTGTTTAACATAATAATGATTTGGTTGTAATTCAGTAAATGTTTTGTTTTTTTACAGATATTTAGAAGAATCTGTGATGAATTTAGATTTGACGAATAAGATAACACAGGAGCACATGAGAGGAGTGTTGTACAGTCTTATACAGAAACTAAAGAACTATATCAGTCAGCATCCCAATGATAAGACATGTAGACATCTTAAAATGTTACAGATGGCCTCAGAATCTTTGCTGAAGTAGATGTTCTAAAACTGAAATAATGGATTTTAAAATTTAATTATGTCAAGACTTAAAGTTAAGATTGATAGTATATTGTTGTAGTTGAAAGATTTCCGATGATATATTGTTGTAGTTGAAAGATTTTCTATAATCAGAGTATTTCTTTTTTTAAAGAAAAAAATATTTTAAAATATCATGTGTCATGATGGTAAAAAATTCAGATTTTCTAATGAAGGTATAAATGGTTACCTCTCTTTTTTATTTAAAACTTTCATCTCAAATAACTCATGTTTATACGCATCATTATATAATACAACTTTTATAGATGTTTTTCTCTGACCTTCCAACCTCCATATGGTTGTATTGATGTTGACATTTTTTATCTCCTGGAAACTAAGACATATTTGGAATAGGGATCGTTTATTTTCAACTTATGAGTTTGAATGTCCCTTTGGTATCTTTTGCCTCTCTTTTGGAATAGAGAAATTTGATCTTGCATTTATCTATGAAGGTACACTGTAGTATACAAAATTAGAAACAAAACTATAAATTTAATCTTCTCTCATATTAAACCAATAAGGAAGCTGAAGATACAAAATGAATAAACAGATTATATCACTTCACCCTGAGCAGATTTAAATTTGTTCTGGTTAAAAAAAAATTGATGGAGAACAAAAGTGGTTCATTTTGTAATATAAAATTTTTCAGTGTTTGGGAACACAAAAACGTGAAACATATTCCTATAACATTTTTTTTTTTATGAAATTCAAATGAAGTGAAAATTGTTGTCAGTTACTTTTGTGATAACTACAAAGCCAATTCATTCTTCTTCAATATTTTGTAAACAGTAAGGCACTTATAAGGGCGACAGAAAAATTATACCATAAACACATCATTCATTTATAGGATGGTGAATAAACTTGAATATGTTCTTACGGTAATTTTTTAAAAATGAAAATCAAAGGTCAAAGTTAAATATTCCCATGTGGCTACTTGAAAATGATCAAAGAAAGTAATCTGGTAAAAGTTGTTTAGATGTACAATTTAGCATAGTCATAAACCTAGCTAATCATTATTTTATTCATGAAAACTTCATTCAGTTGGTATAGAGGCGAATTTAATTAGAAAATACATGTCTATCGTATCAGGTTTTCATAAGTTATCATGGTTCAAATTTGTGAGGAAAAGTTATGGTTCTATGTTGTTATGTTTTATGAATATTGTATATTTTTGTATCAGTATTTTTTTATGCTGCCAAAATGTACGACCATGCAAGTGCCATGTAGCATTTAGTTAGTATTCATCCATGAAGGATGTGACACTATTTAGTGTAATAAAATCAGAAATTCATTTTATGTAAATTTTTTTCCAATTTGATTTCATTGCAAAATCCTGTATTTTTTATATACAGCTTTCTGATGTGTTGCAGTACACTGTCCTTTTAATCTGTTTTTCTATTGTTTGATATTTAGGAATACTATTGATAAAATTCAAATTGTAAAAAATATAATGTGAAGAAAATAAAAAGATATTTTTTTTTTTTCACCTGTAACAATTTTCATTCATTTATTTACCCTGATTTTGATCTTATTTATGACGAGGAATATTTTGTCTGATTTGTTCTAAATTGCAAAGTTAGGGAAAGAGAATCCTCATGAAAATTTTCCAATTTAGTTGACAAATAAGATTTGTTTATTACAAACTTCACAAGAGCTTTATTTTTAATGAACTAAGGAGAAGAATCTTTTATAGAGTAGATGTAGTATCATTGTCATTTGTAGTTAATCATTTTTATAATATTTTGTTTTAGTTCTGTCAGCTTGGCATTACTGTGATACAGACAGACAAGAAGTCTGTTATAATAAAATAATACAAAACTCCATTTTGTCTTGTTGATTTCATTGAATTGCACATTGGAAAACTCAAGTATTGGTGGTTGGTGTAATATGTTGCTCTGTCCAATATTTTTATGCCTCTGCAACTAAAAGTTTTCACTTTGCTGGCTGTTTGTACATATATTGAAGGTGTACATGTGGCCCGGATTTTTATTTTTATTGATATTTGGTCTTTTGGGAGGTAGTTGAACTTTGTCAATTTTGGAGTATATACTTGCATAAGAGGTGCATAGCGATCCCGGATAACGCCTACAGTGAACCATAGACATCTATGCTCCGATGCTCAACTTTTGTGTATTTTAGAATAACACTTTGCATCTGCAGGGGCATCATTTGTGTCTCCCAGACACAATAATATCTCAAAGAAAGTCCTACATTGACTGTGTTATAATATTATGCCTCCAAGTGCTTTTCTGCATTTACCAAAATATATTTAAGTCATATCTAGAAACATGAGGATTTTTATGACCAAAAAGGATCTAAAAAGAATAGCCAAATTCATCAAAGGTCAAGAAGATATTAAGACATTGAATCATTGGTAGTCCTCTCCACAAATGCTGCCTAAGCATCAAATCCATGCATCCCTCACAGACATGTTTAAGTGATTGAAATTTTGCAATATTGTTATTTTTTTGTGATTTTTAGCTCACGGGGGCCCAAAGGGCCCAATGTGAGCTTATGCCATCACTTGGCGTCCGTCATCGTCCGTCGTCTGTCGTCTCTGTCGTCGTAAACTATTTCAAAAATCTTCTCCTCTGAAACTACTGGGCCAAATACCTTCAAACTTTAACTAAATGTTCCTTAGGGTATCTAGTCTATCAACAAACATGGCCGCCATGGCTAAAAGTAGAACATAGGGGTCAAATGCAGTTTTTTGCTTATATCTCAAAAACTAAAGCTTTTAGAGCAAATCTGACATGGGGTAAAATTGTTCAATTGGTCAAGATCTATCAGCCCTGAAATTTTCAGACGAATCGAACAACTCATTGTTGGGTTGCTGCCACTAAATTGGTAGTTTTAAGGAAATTTTGCAGTTTTTTGTTATTATCTTTAATATTATTATAGATAGATATTGTGACTAAAATTGTCAATTGACCCCTTAAGGAGTTATTGCCCTTTAAAGACAATTTTACACAATTTGTTCATCAAGTTTGCTAACATTTAAAAATCTTCTCCTCTGAAACTACTCAGCCAAATACGTTCAAACTTCATCTAAATGTTCCTTAGGATATCTAGTTTATAAATTGTATCCGAAGTTTTAATCCATCGACAAACATGGCCGCCATGGCTAAAAATAGAACATAGGGGTCAAATGCAGTTTTTGGCTTATATCTCCAAAACGAAAGCTTTTAGAGCAAATCTGACGTGGGGTAAAATTGTTCAATTGGTCAAGATCTATCAGCCCTGAAATTTTCAGACAAATCGAACTACCCATTGTTGGGTTGCTGCCACTAAATTGGTAGTTTTGAGGAAATTTTGCAGTTTTTTGTTATTTTCTTGAATATTATTATAGATAGATATAAACTGTAAACAGCAATAATGTTCAGCAAAGTAAGATCAACAGAAAAGTTAAATGACCAAATTTGTCAATTGACCCCTTAAGGAGTTATTGCCCTTTAAAGACAATTTTACGAAATGTGTTCATCAAGTTTGCTAACTTTTAAAAATCTTCTCTTCTGAAACTATTGTGCCTAATACTTCTTAACTTTGAATGAATGTTCCTTTAGGAATCTAGTTTATGAATTGTATCCGAAATTTTGATCCATCAACAAACATGGCCGCCATGGCTAAAAATAGAACATAGGGGTGAAATGCAGTTTTTGGCTTACATCTCAGAAACTAAAGTATTTAGAGCAAATCTGACATGGAGTTAAAATGTTCAAAAGGTCTGATCTATCAGCCCTGAAATTTTCAGACATACCGAACAACCCGTTGTTGGTTTGCTGCCACTAAATTGCCTGTTTTAAGGAAATTTTGCAGTTTTTGGTTATTATCTTGAATATTATTGAAGATAAAGATAAACTGTACACAGCAAAAATGTTCAGCAAAGTAAGATCTACAAAAAAGTTTATATGACCAAAATTGTCAATTGACCCCTTAAGGAGTTATTGCCCTTTAAGGACAATTTTACACAAGTTGTTTTATGTTTTTTAACTTTAAAAATCTTCTCAAATGAATCTAGTATAAATTTTGTATTTCATTTCCTTGTACGTCAAGAAACATAGACACTATGGCTAAAATGGAACATATGGGTAAAAAGCAAAAATAATCATTGATGAAAGATTTAAGCAAAAAAATAACAGGTGAGCGATTCAGGCTCTTGAGAGCCTCTTGTTTTACTATTGCAATTTTTGGCAGGATAGGTGTCATAAAAATAAAACTAGCATTTTTAATATTGATAGCATTATTTGTATGCAGCATTTCTGGAAATACCAACATAATAAATTTTGTGGGCTCTTCCAATTTCTTACACATCCTAGGCAGGTATGAAACACACAGAAAATATTATAAACAATAATTTTGTTTTCAATATGAGATTAAAGTATGTTGCATTAATTTTGGCATGTCACTGTAAGTCACTTGCATATCGGTGATTATATCCATCCTCTTTCATAGACTGGCATTTTCAAATGCCACTTCTCAACTGCATATCAAAGATCAATTCATTCTTTCTGACAGAAATACACACAATTATTACATTTTCATAGTTTCTCTTCAGCATGAACTTGATCATGATCCATGAGCAGACCAGACATTTCAGTGTTTGCATGCTTGTTGTAATTAAACATGCTTATATAAAGGTTTCACTTTGTAAATACAGCTGTTTCTCAAACCACACCTCTTTTGGGGAGATATATAATATTGATAGATATTTTGTTTTGTTTACTTACTGGTTCCCAGATATGATCTCTATGTTTCATCTCATAGAGACATGACTTGGGAATGTTACCAGTATAAAAACATGGTTGCGGTAAAAATTGAATTCTTAAGTAGGCCCAAATTAAAGGTAGGGGTAGTACAGAATTTTAGTATAAGTTTAAACTCGAACAAGGTCGGGGCATATAAAAATATGCCGCACAGCCCTATGTTTTTACCTTTGAATAAAATAGTAGTGCATATCAACTTTCCATTCTAGGATATAATTTTTTACGAAACTTCATAGTAAAAGTGGCACAGTTTTAGCCACAAAGGGAGTTCCTATGAGAAATTGCATTGTCTATATTTACAGCAATGCAACCTAGAGATGTTTATTAAAAATATAGATGTATGGTTGCTATTTTATTAGCACCCATGCATTTGTTTCAGGCAGAATGTGAGGAACTGGACCATCGGACATGCTTTAGTTTTGAATATATTTGCAATGATTGATTGATTATGTCCAGTGGCAATTATTTCATGCATATTCAGGACAAAATATTTGCAACTTTCAGATGCTAAGATATCTTCTTGACTACCAACGTTTTGAGTATTCTATGAGAGACTATTGAATTAAACATTCTAAAAGGAGAAGATCAATCTTCATTGAAGTAACGGGAAAAAAATGAATCAGTCAGTAATGATTAACCTCATCATGCCAATCTTAGCATTGTCATCAGCACCGATTTACGACACTGATTTACCTTTGTTAAACTACATTAAACCTAAATCTGTATTTGGTACTCATTACAATATTATATGCATTGATCCTTTTGTTTTTGTTTATTTACCTAATTGATAATTTTTTGAATAACAAATGGGCAAACCAGAGACTACTTACAGCCTCCACCCCACCCCATAATTTTTTTTTTAATATTATCTTAGTGAGAAAAAAAAGACTTAATGCACGGATAAACCAATAGAACAAACATTATACATATTTCTTTAACCTTTTCACTATTCATTGCAATACTGCACAGACGATTTTTTTTACTCCATGTAATATCGACAATTTTCTACAACATCGCTGTTTTAATTTTGTGTTTAAAAAAAAACACTGTTGTACTTAAAGTATATATTTGATTTTCCAACGTCTCAGAAGACAGGTGATAGATAAACAGAAACTGTAGACCGCAACAATGATTAGCAATACAAGATTTACAAGAATGCCATACGAGCCAAGCCGTCAGTTGACTCCTTAAGGAGAACTGCCCTTAAACAATGTAGACAGTTCGCCTATTATTGTGAAAACATGCCATAGTCCTAAAACAATATTTAATTTAAATTTTATCATTATTGATTTAATGAATTTGAACAGTGTCATAGTTAGACAGAAACTGTTTGCAGCAAAACAATATCAGTAATGTTAGATTTCCTAAAAATGCAAATATGAATTAAACCATCAAGTGATTCCTTAATTATATAAGATTTTGCCCTTAAATTACATTTGTAATTTATAGACAGAAGCTGTAAAGGACAAATAGATTATGACATGGCATTTTTCAAATCAGACCCCTTTTCAGCCCTACTCAGGTCATGATATCAGCCCGAGAGCCGACAGGCTCAAGGGATGATTTTGACCATGGGCTGATAAGAGGTCTGATATGAAAAATGACATGTTATGTTCTTTTTATCATATACTTCAGCAGAAGCCATACAGACATGAAAACTTTTTTAAAACATTTATTGTTTTATTTATTTTGCGTTTTTTAATAATATATTTTCCTGTTTCCTAATATTCCTTCTGTTATTCTACTTGGCTATCTTTTTCACTTAAATGTAGCACTGAGGTTTATTTTCCGGAATTTGCAGAATGACGTCGAAATGCTTTGCGATTACGTTAAAGAAAGGCATGCGATAATAACCGGAAGCAGTTGATATAAACCGGAAACAGTTGATATATACCGGAAGCAGTTGATAACAAAAGTCATATCACACGGCTAAGACAATTCTTCAAATTTTTAGAATAAATATATGTATAAATTAGTTTTATCAAGGGGTACAATTATACCATTATTTTCTACAAGTATATGATAAAAAAATATTAATCACCAATGCAAGATCTTGATAAATGTTGAATGATTAAAACCATCATTTGCATTCTTTTGGAATAAAATGACCTTATATTTTATCAATTATAGTATTTTGCCAATATATAAAACTATATTAAAAGCTCTTCAGTTGTAAATTAATATATCGTAAAAGAAAATAGATTTCAAAATATAGGAATTAATCAAAGGTCATTGTCTTAATGAAATTACCCCTGAAGTTCAATAATGTCTTTAAAGAAGTCGAGTTAAAGGTATTGATTAATCAAAATTTAAAACATTGTATATGTATGTTTGATAGATTGATTACTTTGATAACAGAGATTGTAATACACAGCTCGTAAAAGAAGTCGGTTATGTTATGTAATGCTAAAATGGAAATTTTGTGCCAGTTTCTGGAAGTGTTTTATATGATCCTGGTGATTGGTATGTACAACAAACTACATAAAATTTAACTTTTACAAGAATTATCCATATATTTCCAATCCTTTCTTTTAAAGTCAGTTCATCCTTTAAGTTATCCTTTGGACGATTAACTTAATAATTAGTTCTAGGGTATCTTTATGATTTTTACCAATCGATTAATAGACTTTTGATGATTTTGAAACAAATGATCTATTGAATATCTAGGTAACTATGGTCACATAAGTATTGTTATAAATGGAAACACTTGAAGAACTTTAGATGGTCTTATTTTAATATTTGAATTTCAGTATAAAAAAGCTTCTCTTGTAATTATTTCAATAAACAATTAAACAAGACAATATGCATTTAGAATTGAATGCTTATTTTATTATTTGATTACATTAGAAGCTGGTTATAATGACATATAAAAAACTTAGTATTTGCTGGATATTGAACAAAATATGAAAAAAAATCATTTACACACAAAACGTAAAGCTCGTTCGACTATTTTCCACATCTACATGTGTAACATTTTGAACCAACCATTTCAACGGGAATTTTTTAAAAGAAAAATATAGTCAGCATCTTATCTAAAACTTGTAGTATTTGTATGTGAGACTGTGAACCCTGCCCAGATATTCAACCAAACACCCTGTCCACAAGAACAGCCAGTATTGCTATCCCTTATCCAACAGTTGTCTGCTGATATAGGTCAAAATACAGAACTTAAACATAAGTAAGTATCAATATAGAAATAAGGAGATGTGGTATGATTGCCAATAAGACAACTATCAACCAAAGTTCGAATGCAGTGGATGTAAGCAAGTATCACGTTTACTCAATTGTAATATTGGTGTTTTAATCAGAAAAAAAAACAGATACTTTTTTGTAAGTAAGAATGTTGAATAATGATCTTTTCAGATTAGTTCCATTTTATCTAAAAGTATTCTAGCAATTGTTTGATATTTAAATCAATTTAAGGAAACAGTCTTATTCAGGTGACTTAAATTATTTGAGTTCCACCTCAGCAAAATTAATTTAAAAAGTTGACATCTCATTGTAAAATCAAAATAAGATGGACAGTTTGCAGGAACATTGTTTAACATAATAATAATAATGATTTTGATTGTAATTCAGTAAATGTTTTGTTTCATTACAGATATTAAGAAGAATCTGTGATGAATTTAGATTTGACGAATAAGATAACAGAGGAGCACTGTGTCAAGACTTAAGGTTAAGGTTGATGGTATATTGTTATAGTTGAAAGATTTCCTTTAATCAGAGTATTTCTTTTTTTAAAAGAAAAATATTTTGAAATATCATGTGTCATGATGGTAAAAAGTTCAGATTTTCTAAAGAAGGTATAAATGGTTACCTCTCGTTTTTATTTAAAACTTTCATCTCAAATAACTCATGTTTATAAGCATCATTATATAATACAACTTTTTCAGATGTTTTTCTCTGACCTTCAAACCTCCTTATGGTTGTATTGATGTTGACATTTTTTATCTCCTGAAAACTGAGACACATTTGGAATAGAGACAGTTTATTTTCGACTTATGAGTTTGAATGCCCCTTTGGTATCTTTTGCCTCTCTTTAGGTATAGAGTAATTTGATCATGCATATTTCTCATATTAAATCAATATTTTTGAATTTGCAGAATGAATAAACAGATCATACCCCTTCACCCTGAGCAGATTTAAATTTGTTCTGGTAAAATTTTTTTTTTTATTGAGAACAGAAGTGATTCGTTTTGTAATATAAATTTTTCAGTGTTTGGGAACATACAAATGGGGAACATATTGCTATAAAATGAAAAAAATATGTGGAACATATTCCTATAACATCTTTTTTTAATGAAATTCAAATGAAGTGAAAATTGTTGTCAGTTACTTTTGTGTAAACAAGAAAGCCAATTCATTCTTCTTCGGTATATTTTAAACAACAAGGCACTGATAAGGGCAACAGAAAAATGATACCATAAACACATCATTCATTTATAGGATGGTGAATCAACTTGAATATGTTCCTACGGTATTCTTTTAAAAATGAAAATCAAAGGTCAAAGTTTAATATTCTAATGTGGCTACTTGAAAATGATTAGACAAAATAATCTGGTAAAAGTTGTTTAGATGTTTAATTTAGCATAGTCATAAACCTAGCTAATCATTATTTTATTTATGAAAACTTCATTCAGTTGGTATAGAGGCGAATTTAATTAAAAGAAAACATGTCTATCATATCAGGTTTTTCATAAGTTATCATGGTACAAATTTGTGATGATAGGTTATGGTTCTATGTTGTTGTTTTATGAATATTGTATATTTTTGTATCAGTATTTTTTATGCTGCCAAAATGTACCACCATGCAAGTGCCATGTAGCATTTAGTTAGTATTCATTCATGAAGGATGCGACACTCTGTAGTGGGATAAAATCAGAAATTCATTTTATGCAATCTTTTTTCCATTTTGATTTCATTGCAAAATCCTGTAATTTTTGTATACATCTTTCTGATGGGTTGCAGTATACTGTCATTTTAATCGGGTTTTCTAATGTTTGATATTTGGGAATACTATTGATAAAATTCAAATTGTAAAAAATATTATGTGAAAAAATAAAAAGATATTTTTTTTTCAGTTATAACAATTTCCATTCATTTGTTAACCCTGATTTTGATCTGATTTAGGTCAGGGAATATTTTGTCTGATTTATTTTCAATTGCAAAGCATTTTACAGAAGTGAAATCTGGTTTGTTTCTAACAAACTTCACAAAGATTTTATTTTAATGAACTAAGGAGAAGAATCTTTTATTGAGTAGATGTAGTATCATTGTCATTTGTAGTTAATCATTTTTATAATATTTTGTTTTAGTTCTGTCAGCTTGGCATTGCTGTGATACAGACAGACAAGAAGTCTGTTAAAATAAAATATTACAAAATTCCTTATTGTCTTTTTGATGAATTGATATATATATATATATATATATATATATATATATATATATATATATATATATATATATATTTTACCACTGCATCGAGTGTGATACAATATTTATCTACTCTCGAGACAGTTAATTTTCAAATATAAAACATGACGATTGCTGAGCATTTTAAATATGTAAAATATAGCTGTCGAGAGTGGAGAAATATCGTATTGAACGATATTTGGCGGCAGATTTAGTTTCTCTAATGAGTTTTAGACGATATGCAGACAAACATAATCCTTCTTTTCTAATGTCAGATCTGCAAAAAGATGTGTTCATCAGGCATGGTAGCCTTTTTTCTTGACGCTCAATGAGAAATTCAGAGGAAAGCAAGAACATTGACGTCAGAATTGAATTTTTACCAATGAAAACCTGAGAACAAACAAACCACAGGTTGGTTAAATAAAAATAATCAACAGGTCAGGAAAAGAATAAATTGGCTTAGAAATAGAAAAACTGTCATACATATAATACCAAGATTACAATTGCACGGGGGAAAAAATTGTGGCGATTAAAATTCATTATTGCCGAAAGAAATATAACGGTTTTTATTTCATCCATATTGTGTACTATTTTCAGGTTTCTCGGTTTTTTCTCCTGATCAGACAATACTGGGAATTGACCTTGAACTCCTTACAATTTTGATAGAAAATTAATAATCAGCTGAATGCTATCAACAACAATAGACTAATTATTAAAGGTGTTGATTGTATTGTTAAATGAAATAATGTGATTAAATGGTGTCACATGTCACCTAAAGGAATTATTTTCAACTTTGATAGAAATAATTGTTTTGAAGTGTGTACTTCACAATAGTTTTAGCGACGCACGTGTTTGAAGCATAGTTATACGTCTCCCCTTTTTCTTAAAACGATGATATGAGGAAAAATGTTCAAACGAAAGAAAATCTGTGACTTTAAACTTTATCCTTTAACTCTGATAAAATAATTGTTTTGAAGTTGGTACTTTACAATCGTTTTAGCGATGCATGTACCTGATTGACTTTAGTCTTTATCATTCAACTGGACGAATGAAAAATATATTGAAAACTAGAAAACCGACATGGATCCGCTTGCATATAATTGTGTGAGAACATTTTTGTGCGATGCACAGAAACGAATAATTATCACTGATGAAAACAAATTCATAAATGTTCACGGATATACATTGTCATAATTATTTGCAACAGAAAAGAGGAAACTTAAAGTTTTATTTAAATCCAAGCACTATGCATGCAGTGGTTATTTCGTTAATTCTAGGACTATTATACTAATAGTCACAGGTAAATTGGGTTGGGTTTATGAGGTTGGTAGTAAGGGTATTAACCCACCAATATTTTTTGACACAGATAATCCAAATTGGAAATTATACCTACATATCACCTTTCACTAAGTTGTTACCACAATATTGACACCAGAAACCAATTTAAGATATTTTATACATATAGCAAACATACTAAAACATAAAATGGTTTTCAAATTTGTGAATTTAAAAAAGAAAGAGTTTTAACAATTTATTTCCCCAAATTATCACACAAAATTGTTTTTTTGGCATTTGAATTTTTTGGAAAAACATATAACCTATGTGTCAATTTTAATAAATGTTTATCGATTTTTTGTTCTCAAAATTTAGGATTTTGTATCAAAAACTATTGAAAGTTTATTACCGTAATCTTTGTCAAAGTATTGCAAAAAATCTGAATAAACCATCCTAAAATGAGTAGTAACATTGTGCATAATGCTAATGGAATTCGGTTGAGGTTATCTAGATTTATCTTACGATATAGAAGGAATCACGGACAGACACACATGATGATTATTTTAGGCTACCCATTAACTAGTAAGCGTGGCACTAATAAGGCTTCTTAATGCAGAAATTCATTCATAAAGAATTGTTTACAATACAAAGAATTCCTGAATTGCTTAACTATAATGGTCGACGAAATATGCAGAGTACCGTTGGCGAAATTGATGTAAAAAAATTGAGGTTTTCTGCAATTCTATTCTAACAAATTGAATTAAATTCAGTTACATGCAGTATTGAGATACCTATAAAACTTTCACTATCAGGGACTTTTTATACGACTGCAAAAATTAAAATATTTTTGGTCGTATATTGGTATCACATTGTCGTCGTCGTCGTCGTCAACAGAGTCGTCCGAAGACAGATGGTTTCCGGATAATTTCTTTAGTATAAGTAAATTGAAATCAATAAAATTTTAACACAAGGTTTATAACCACTAAAGGATGGTTGGGATTGATTTTGGGGGTTATGGTCTCAACTGTTTAGGAATTAGGGCCAAAAAAGGGGTCCAAATAAGCATTTTTGTAATTTCCAGACAATAACTTGTGTTAAAGTGTATGAATCTCTCTGAAATTATACCACAAGTTTCCATACAACAAAGGGATGGGTTAGGATTGACTAGGGGGGGGGGGGGGGGGTTATGGCTCAAACCATTTAGGAATTAGAGGCAAAAAGGGAGAAGAACAATATTTTTTCTGGTTAAAGGACAATTAAGACAATTTAAAGCAGTCTAAGGGAGGTAATCCAATCCCAATTTAAAACAACAATGTTTGATTACCTCCCTTACACTGCTTGTAAATTATGTATTAAGAAATGATGATTGTCTTGAGGTGATTAGCTGTCAATTTATTTTCAAAAGTTGCTATTAATTAATATTAATTTTAGCCATGACTATGTATGTCATTTAATATTTTAAGACTTGTATGAGGTATTTAAAAGGGTAATTATGGTTGCAATTCACAACAGCATAGTGTATTGCACAAAAGCAAAAAACTGAATATAAATTCAAATCATATAACCAATTTCTAAGTTCTTTGACGACAGTTATTCTGTGGCAGAAACCTATTATGTGTCAAATATTTAGTTACAATCCAAATTCAAACCTGTATCAAGCGTGAATATTGTGTCCATTTTGGCCCCAACTTTTCAGGGTTGGACATCTGCGGTCGTATCCAGCTGCGCTCAGCGAAGCAATTTATTAATAAATAAAAAAAAACAAAAACACTTTTTGAACTTTTGTTATCAGTAGCAGAACACTCTATGATAAGCAAATGAACAAAACCTCAATTGAAAACTTGAAAGGGTATTCTACTATGTAGTTGAAAAAAACCTTAAACAAAATACTGATAACAGTCAGCAGTACTGATAAACGTTTATCAAACCTATCACTTTATCAGCTCAGATTTATAATACTGAACACTACGGTTTAACACTGATAAAAGATTTCATGATATCTACATCTATGTATGGTACATTTTACAATCTTATATAATTGTATTGCACCCTTTGTCTCTTTATTAAATCACTAATTGATCATTTCTATATCATATTCAAAACTGACGTAAATGGACCAGATTTGAAAGATTTTATTTTATTCTACGATGGCTCCTATATTGTAAAATTTACGAATAATTAAAGGTCAAATTTTATTTAAATAAAACATTGAAGTTCAATGATGTCTTTATAGGAATCTAGCTAGTTAAATGGGGTCTTTGATGAGAAATTAATAAATGTATGTTTAAATATGCATCGATTGCGTTGATGGAAATACGAATATTTAAAACAAAATCATTTTGTGGTTATGTTAGAATGGGATTTTTGTTATTTTTGGAAGTGTTTTATATGGTACTCTTGATTGGTATGTACTATCAACTGCATACAATTGTTATTACAAGAATTAAACATACTATTTACCGTTTGGACTATTAAACTTCTAATTTTTGCGTCTACATGTTTAACAGACTTGTTGAAGACTTTTTAAAAAAGATGGTTTTGAAATTAGATATCGAAATAGTAGTATTATAAAATTGGAAACACAAGCAATGTTTGTAAATGGCCTTAATGGAATGTCCTTTCACTATAATAATCTTTGTTAATAAATTCAATCAATCGAATATGGCCGTTTATTTTTCCGACATTGCAAAACTTTAAGGCACACGGTGTTGACCGTCATATAAAAAGGAAGTGTACGTTATTGAATGTATATAGGGAAATTCATACTGCCATAGATTTGCGAAAAATGTGGATGTAACCAGGCAGTTCGAGAGAATATCTTATTTCCACTTATTTCACTGTTCTTGCTGTTTTTCTTGTAGTTTTATAATATCCAAATGTTAACGTATGTTGTATATATTCATGTTTTGGCTAATCTTTAAATATATTCTAAACGTTTCAAGCAACATAAAACAAAACATATGGATACTATAACTTTTTGCCATTTTCTAATAAAAAATAACATATAAGAAACTATGCCTTTTCTAGAAAATTCGTCAAACAGGTTTTATACGTTGCAATTATTGTTGGAGGACGTATGGTAAGCTAAAGTTGTTTACCTCCTCTTCCTTTGGTCACTGTAGGATAGTTGTCTATTTTACATCATACCACATATCCTCATTTTTCTTATGTTTTTTTCTTTCTGTTATACGACCGATTAAAGTTTGTATTCTACCTTACAAAATTCATAAAATGTTTAAGCAGTGTCTAAAATAATGAATTTTACAGATTGTACTAATTTAAAAAAAAAACAAAACATGAAAATAAACATATTCTGATTATAAATTATTTTCCTGTTCAAATCACTGTATGCCAATTATATAACAATATTTACTTAATACACATTTATTTGAAGCAACAAGCCAGTCTGATCCTGGAAAACCAATCATCACTAGACCTAAGGTACTACTTTTAGGTACTAACGTTACATTCAATTGCTCTTCCACCGGATGGAGTCCATTACCAACAATAAGATGGCTCATAGATGACATAGAAATTACTGATGGTGTTTCTACCATAACTAATGGATCGACGGTGATAGCATCTTTGACGTTTAATGTCAGTAAAAACGTTCACCTGAGTGTATTTGCATGTCAAGCTCGCAACAGCAAACAGGGATTTTTCAGTTATACACCTGTGGAAGTCTTCTGTGAGTACAAAATTGTAATGACAGGCATTTAAAACGTCTAAAACCTGTAAATATGCACTAGGTGATATCTGTCACGGAAAAAACCCCAGAAATATGTAGTATCTGCGGTTATATCTCATAAGAAAAACTATTCATGCATACCAGCATACACATTCATCATCAGCACAATTTAACATTATACTAGTAATTTCTGTAATATCAAGCAAGAATACCTCCCTTTAGTTTCAATACTTATAAGACGAGTTTCGGTTAATCAAGTTGTGAATTACCTAATTACCACAACCAGAAAGAAGTGTTTTGTTGTTGCCTTATTCAAAAAAAGTTAAGTAATGTATATCTCGCAAGCATTGCTGTGATTCCTTGTCCGGGTGTGGCTACACTTTTGACCCTTTATGGTTAAATCTGCTCTTCATGAAACGTTTGTATTATGTTTTAGACTGTCAGACATATTGGTCCCGAACATCACTTAAAATACATCGATTTTCACAATGCTCATCTGGTGCAATGAAGCTAATACCATTTATGTTAATGTTATTACTACTACTGGGTCGATACCTCTGCTAATGGACTATAAGCTCCCGAGGGTATTGCAATCTCAGTATTTCAGTTTTCGCCATTGACATGAACATGCGAATGTTGTTTTTATTGAAATTTGTTGTTTTAAAGTTTTGAAATATAAGAATTTATTTCTCTAATTCTCTTAATGCGTGCGTGTTTGTAAATTTTAGGTTCTTTTCGGATACATCTGCTCATCAAGTTTGTATTAAGATTTAATTTTTTATACATATTGGCTTCGAACATAAATTTTCTTGAATTTTGCACATATTTACGTATTTACTAAAACGATATTAAACTACCAATGTAATCCAAACATATATGTAGAACTCGGAGGTGCAATGGTGACGCCGATCTGCGATGGTCACGTTGAAGTGCGATGGTCTGTGCCGAAGTGCGATGGTCCGTTCGCTGATGAGCGATGGTCTATATGACGCGTGACTGTTTGTTTAAAATCTCCAGATGTGCAATTATTTAATTGTTTTATAGTTAGTAAATGAAATTTTCATTATTGTCCATGCCTGTCCTTAGTTACACTTGCATACTAAATGAGAGATCGTCCTCTTTGATTTTCTGTATGTGAACATAATTCTGTTTTAAAATTTTATTTTTACCTGGTTCCTCTCATGAGTTCCTAGGGGCCTCGGTTGCCGAGTGGTCTAAGTAGTTACTACTGTAATCACTAGCCATTCAACACTGAGGTTGTGAGTTGGAACCCCGCTCGTGCGGGTGCACTCGACTCCAATCTTAATTGACTAGGATTGTCAGTTTTCTTATCGAAGGTAGGTGGTTTTCTACGGGCACTCCGGCTTCCTCCACCAATAAAAACTGGCCGCCACGAAATTGCCCAAAAGCGGTGCTTAAAAGTGGCGTTAAAACACCAAAAATCAAAATCATCAAATCATGAGTTCCTCGTTTACAGTAATATTATAATACGGAGAGTTTGTTTACGGACCCGTATGTATTTAGAGAATAATGCCACGCTCTATCGTACGTAAACTAGAACCTTTTGTAGATTTCGAAAAAAAATCGCTACAGAACGTTACTTTCCCCTCTCTACCAATCACTCTCCGTTTCCCGTAGTTTATAAGCCCCTTATTAACATAAAAAAAAACTGCTTCTACAGTAACACAATGTATCGTCGACCTAAATCAAACAAATTGCCTTCTACACAGTAGACATAAAAAACATTAAAAATATAGTTTATTTAGTTCATCACACTTCAGCATTACCACCATTGCACTTAGGCGTAGCTATCAACAAGATAGCGTCACAATGCCACCATCGCACTTCAGCGTGATCAAATAAAGGCAACAGTATACCGCTGTTCAATAGTCATAAATCGATTAAGCGAAAACAAATCAGGGTTACAAACTTAAACCGAGGGAAACACATCAACTATAAGAGGAAAACAACGGAACAACAAAAACACTGAACTGCAACAAAAAAAAAACAAAAAACACCAACATACATAGAAGCGGACTATATATATATATATATTTAATAACAACTGCCAAACTCCAGACTTGGTACAGGACATTTTAAGAAGAAATGGTGGGTTGAACCTGATTTTATGGCTAGCCAAACCTCCCGCTTAGATGGCAATGTTAAAAATACCACTAAAATGACAACATTACGTGACAGGAATATAGTACAAATAAACGCTAGAACACCCAGGACAGAGAAATACAAAAACGCACATCAGCGTCCAACCATAGCACTTCAGCGGTTTAGAGTACCATCGCGCTTCAGAGTCCTACATATAAATCATGTCTGAAAATTCATCTGAATATTGTTTACCGGACGCTTGTTCAAAGCCTGAAATAATACAAGGTGTTACATTGTACGTGCAGAAATTTGATGTTCTTAATGTTTTGGCCAAACATTTTTGAGGACATTTGGGGCTTTATATTGTTTCCAATTATTTTTAGTTTTATGCTTTTCGGCTCAATAATTTAGCAACCTACAATTATAATTTCGATATTTTTTTTTGTTTTTTGGGGGGCTAACCATGATTTAGATAACTAAATGGTATCATCATACCAACACTTGAGTATAAACCAAAATCTAATATAGAAAACCCCTTTTTAACACACTCAACAAGAAAAAAAGATCTAAAGATATTCTTGACCACAACACTGACTTTCAGAGACTCAGAAGCAGGGAACATTTTCTAAATATCATTTCATACTTGGGCCATTTTAGAAAAAAATGTCAATAAGTTGGGCAATCAAAACTATATATCAAAGAAAAAAGACAATAACATGGCAAATAAAATCCGACGAAAGAGGTTGACACCATAAGGAAAACAAACATATTGGTAGTTGGCCATGCCCCTTTATTCATTTTGAGTCCTTTCTAAGAATGAATATAACATGATGTTATTGCCAAAGCTTTGACTACAAAACGGACCATTTTATCCTCAGAAACATAGAGTCTACTAACAGGATATGTACTATATTGAAGTAAATGACTCAACATACGGAGTATTTGTTTTTACATACACAGCAATTGTTCAATGAATACTCCAAAGCACATATTGAGTGAATGTCCCACTTTCTGTACTTTACAGAACCAATGCCACAACTATGTTACTTTATTCACTTGTATCTCGTTTTTAACTGTCAAGTTGCATTTCACTTTAGCTTATTATTGTCCTAAATAGGCGTCACTTTTTACATCTTATAGTGTTATGTGTATCCTAACACAGTTACAACATCTTTGTATTTTTTTTTAAATACTTACTTTCAGCATAGTTTTGTTGTTATACCATTGTCACCTTTTCGAGTCCGACTCTTTAATTATCATATGGGGATACATATTTAAGGAAAAAGATTGATAAGATATCATTGCGGTTTCTTTTCTGTTTTCAGTTGATGATGTATAAATGTGATCTGTATAATAACTAAATTTTAGATGTATAAAAACGTGTGTTTGTTTTTATATTAAATATTATGTTTTAACTAAATTGTAGTGTTGAACGATTTTAAGATGAATCTATATATCTATATATACACATCAAAATATTTGTGATGCGAGAATCGTTAGCGATGTTACAGTAAGAAGTATTTCGGTTCAACAAATTGACGTCGTCAATGTCAATTTTTTTTTCAAAATATAATGATAAAATCTGATCATGATTTATTTATCATTTTCTTGTATAATGATTATTTATACGAACATTTCTTTCGACTTTTTCTTTGAAATCTTTCCTGTGTACTCTCAATAAGATGGAGGTCATTAATATAACCAGTGATTATTGTTTGTAAATATATTTAAGGACTAAAAAATATCAATGAAGGACATTGCAGTTCTTTTCCATTCGTTTGATGTTTCTGAGCTTTTGATTTTGCCATTTGATAAGGGACTTTCCGTTTTTAATTTTCCTTGGAGTTCGGTATTTTTGTTATTTTACTTTTTTCACGTTTTAAACCAATAAATCTCCAATAAAACTTTTGAAACTTTTTGAATAAAAAAAATCGACAAGAAGACTGACTGTATAAAAATAAGAAGATGTGGCATGCTTGTCAATGAGACGACTTTCCACCAAAAATCAAATGACGTGGAAGTAGTCAACTTTAAGCAATTGTTTGTCTTATACTCGTTATAATCTTTTTGTTTACAGATGCACCAAACATTACTGCAAGTCCATCATTACAATTTGCAAACTCAGATGATTACTCAGTTAAAATTATGTGTAATGTGTCGGCATACCCTGAATGGATAACAGCTATTAGGTGGAGAAAGTTGTCCGTGGATGGTCTGAAAAATACTTCTATCGACGCACTAGAAAGAATTAAAAAATATTCCATCGAGACAACAGAAACAACGTCAGTTTTGCAAATTTACAATATTGATTTGAATGATGACGCAAATTATATATGTTTCGCTACAAATGAAGTTGGTACTGGATTAAGTAATAATGCGCGAGTTGATGTTACTGACAGTAAGTTTATTCTGGTAGAATAACTATGGTTTGAAGTTTCTGATTTAAGAGTGATTTCATTGTCCTAAAACTATCTGCTGAAACTAATGTACAATATTTCATTGCTGTGTATACCATAAAAATTTGCATTGGAAAATATTCATAATATAATAAAAAATGTCTTTATGAATGAGTTACTAGAGGTCAATCCGTGTAAACACTGCTATGGAACGATCGACTCTAACTGTGAGGTGAGAATATAATCAGTCTACGGAGAAATGCACGAATGTAAAAATCGTTAAAACATGGAAACATAAACAAACGATGATAAGAATTTGTTGAAAGCCCATGTTCTCAAATAAAAGTAATATATATTAAATTGGCTCAGTAATCAAGTAATTAGTTATTCAAATGAAATCGATATAGGTCTAAAATATTTCGTTGTGGCTTGCAGTCACAAGTACTTATAAACTTTACCTTCTTCATTGGTCCGTTTAAAAAAGAAAGATATCAACTCCCTTTTTCCGACAGAAAGACATACAATAATTACGTTTCATAATCATTTAACTTTATCCAAACCTGTCATAGACAAAGTATGTTATTGCCAATCGTTTAAGCATGTCACTAATTCAGTTTTCTCCGTCCTTTACGTCAATAACAATAATGTGTTCAATTACGGGAACTGCAACTATTTGCCTTCACCTAGAGTGATTTGATCCAAAAATATTGCAATCTATGTCCTATTAGAGTAGAAAAAAAATCACTACTGCTCGTGGTAAATTATCTAACATAAAGTGCCAACCCATGGTAAAATCATTTTACAATCCCAATTTAATTTTTGGCATTCCTTTTTATCTTGTCCGAAAACACTCCTGTCGTCTATGTTTGAACATGAAAGTATTATATAGTCTATTTTTGCATTGGTTTGAAGTATACACTGTAATGCTTTAGGTTAGAAATTTAAATCAATTCTACTTAACATGTTGTGAATGAACTGACTGAAATTGTGTTGCAATATATTGATATTTTGATACAGCATATGCAAATTCAATTGTTCGTTTTTTTTTAATTTCAAATGTATATCTATTGATTTTATAATTTTTAACATTACATTTTATATAAAAAGAACTTAAATGAATTCAAATTTGAATTTCATTTTTTTTAAACCTGCAATATACATTTATTTGATGACTGCTATACAAATATTTCGATGTCGACCATTTATGAAAATTTCGGCTTTCCTTCTTTTAATTTCTTTCATGTACACTTGAGCAATCGGAAAAAAATCATTGGATGCATCAGATATGATTTTTAATAATTAAAGACTCGGATAAAAATTTTGAGGAAGAAAGAAAGCGTTGCATTGTTTTCAGGTTGGTTTATAATATATGCGTAACATCCAATTTGTCTGCTTTTGTATATATTTTCTGAAACAAATCGATTTAGTATATGTCTCATTACTTTCGGTCATTTATATTTGTACCAGGTTTACCAAATGTTGTTGTGAGTCCATCAATACAGTATGTAAACACAAGTGCTTTTCCAGTAATAATTATGTGTAATGTGTCGGTATTACCGAAGGCAAAATCGACCGGGTGGAGAAAGGTATCATTGGACGGCCTGACGAATACTACATTAGCGCTAGGAAGTGATGGAAAATATTCCATTTTTTACTTCGATACAACATCACAATTGACAATTAACAATATAACCCTTAAAGATGATGCTAATTATATATGTTTTGCAACAAATACAGTTGGAACTGGATTTAGTGAAAATGCTAGAGTTAAAATTTTAGGCAGTAAGTTTTTTTTCAATTTTTACTATTCATGAATTGTTGTAATGTTGTCCCAAAATTATCTGCTGAAACTTTTATTTTATTTTTCACTGTTCTGTATGTCCTAATATTGGAATACAAAACAGTTTAACATGCTAGTGTTTTTTTCCACGCTACAAATAGGTTATAATGTTAAAAAAATGTGTGAAAACAGAAAATAAAAAAAATCACTATATGTATTTATTCACACTTCAGTCACGACAGTCTTATTTCCTGTGTTCACTTTGTATTTGATTGGCCTTTTAGCTATTTTTATGCGAGCATCACTGATGAGTCTTATGTGGGCGAAACGCACGCCTAGTGAACCAAATTTGAAACCTAGTATCTTTGATGAGTTTTTTTTCACACTTTTAATTGTTAATCAACGAAATAAACAAATAATAAATTGAATTGAAACTTTCACACATCTATCCATACAGCACCTTTACATGCAATGTAAACTATAATGCATACATTTGCTTTTGGTCCTTTTATGTTTTATCAGCTCTAGAAAGTTTTTATTCGGGTTGGAGTTTTAAACAGTTTGGCATTAGCATCATTGAGATGACATTACTTATAAAAACGCGCATATAATGCAATATAATTGGTATCGTTAATGATATTGCTATTCCTACACTGTCTATATGTTGATCACTGTTTGTGATATACGAATTTTTATTTAACAAAGCTTCTTGGTTAGGCCAAATCTGTACAAATAAGAAATGTTCAATACAAACGCTGTCATTGTAAAAATGTTTTTATCGAGAAACTGGGTAAAAGATGTATGTTTTAAACGATATATAATCTTTTTGTTCATAGGTTTACCAAACGTCACTGCAAGTCCATCGATACAGTTTGCAGATTATGGTGTCTCTTCTGTGACAATCCTTAGTAAGGTGTCGTCATTCCCGGAAGCTACATCTGTTGGATGGAGAAGATTTAACATGAGTGGCCAAGCTTTTACAATAATAGATGCATTAAACAGTAATGGAAAATATCATATTGTTAATTCACAGAAAACGTCAAATTTGACAATTTCAAATATTGAATTCGACGATGAAGCAAATTATACTTGTTTCGCCACAAATGCAGTTGGTACTGGATTTAGTAATTATGTCAGAGTTGGTGTCTTAGGAAGTAAGTTATTTCCTTTAGATTAAAACAATTTTTACTGGAACTTTACTCATCATTAGTACTTCTATTCATCCCCTTGAATAACAATTCATTTTTAATTGTAGTATATCAATATAGAAAAGAAATTATTTGTAACACAATCGAAGAGTCTTTTGAACAATAGTGAAATTGTAAAAAGTCTGTCATATTCTAAATCAGGTTGTTAGTTTGTTCAGTTGTACTGTTTAAGGTGGATGGGATGTCTTCCTCCATCTTGGATTTTGAAGTAGCAGATAAGAATTGGTCTAGACTTTTAATGAAATGTGTAAATTTTGAGAGTAGTATGTAATTCATGTGTAAGACTTTTCATGTTAATATAGAAAATCATGTGGTTTTTTTTCATATTTGCGGCTATATTTTCTGAAAAAACACAGTATTTTTGTTTGATTGATTTTTTTTTCAACTTTGCCACGTAAGGGAAAATAACTCAGATAATAGGGGAGATAACTCAGATAAAGTAATTTTTATAATAGAATGTGTTGTGAATTTACATATTTTAGCAAAATGTAGCAAGAAAAAAGTCCGGTGACCCCATTTTTTCTTTTTCTTATCTGAAAGCATGCTATAAGAGCGATCTTCTCACATTGTATCGTAAAATTCTATGGTGTAGTTTTCTTTTTGTCACACAAAATTGGATTTTCCATGCATAATCTATAAAAAATCTGACAATTTTGCACATACTGTAGCGCGAAAAAAGACCGGTGACCCATACTTGTTATTATGTTTTAGAAAAAGCATGAATAAAAAAAACATTCTGACAAATTAAAATTCTATGGATTTTAATTATGACCGACATCCACCTTAACATTGTTTTATTGGTGCATTTTGTAGCTTTATATATATGGTTTATGTTTTTCTTGTCAATGAAGGCCGCTTGAAGTTTTAAATCATTGTACTTTGGCCATTTAGTGGACAGTTGTCTAATAAGTAAAATAACATAAATGCCGGACTCCGAGGAAAATTCAAAACGGAAAGTCCGTAATCAAATGGCAAAATCAAAAGCTCAAACACATCAATCGAATGGATAACAATTGTTATATTTCCGACTTGGTAAAGGCATTTTCTTATGTAGAAAATGGTAGATTAAACCCAGTTTTATAGCTAGCTAAACCTCTGACTTGTATGACAGTAGCATAAAATTCCATTGTATTGACAACGATGTGTGAACAAAATAGACACAACAGGCACAAATGTCAAAAATAGGGGCACAGCAGTCAACATTGTGTTATAATCTCAATCACTATAAAAAAACAAATATGTAACAAAGAAAAACAAAAAAGGCACACAAACAAAGCTCACCAGCAAAAACGAAAGACAAGAATACAACATTTTACCATATCACAATAACACAATGACGGGATGTAAATAGAAGTTACACCAAATCTACTATTCGTATATATTAGTAGTGCAAATCCAATTTGGCAACGTCCAAACAAAATTCGATTTTAAATTAAGTATAAAACACTCATTACTAGCTACTGAATTTAACATGACACCAATTTTGTTCATAGAAAAAAATATATTATTATTTTTTCCTCAGAATTATGTAAAAGTGTAATCTTAGAAAACATGATGTATATATGACTCCTTATTCGTATTTGATAACCTTATTCGAGGGACAAAATTAAACATTGCAATATATTGGTGCCTGTCATCCGATAACTACTTTTAACTACTGTACTTATGACGATAATTTTCTGTGATTGTACAATCTAACATCCTCTACTATTCAATGAATGGTCAAAGTATTTTATACAGTTGAACGCTAATGGTCCTACATACTACCTATCCTAATGTTTTAGCATTCGTAATATTAAGTCCTTATGACAAATTTACACTCAATTCGATGGGGATATTGATTGATATTTTAATGGATTGGATCTATTGTTATTCACATCCTCATCGTTTAGGTTACTCATCAAACAACTTTCATACAAGTGGGGGGTTGAGCTACCTATACAATATGAATTAACTCATCATTTTTTGTCGGAAAATGTCTGTACAACGTCAGGAATATGACAGTTGTTTTCCATTCGTTTTGTTGGTTGATATAGTAAAGCGTTTGATTTTGTCAGGTAATATTAAATTTATATTGACAATAGATTCTTTTTTTGCTCTGTGGTGGATGGTTGTTTCATCGGCAACCATAAGACATCTCAATTATTATTTTAAACTGGGTATATGTAATTGCTAATACTCTTAAATCAGTACTTTATGTTTTTTTTCTTTATTAGCAGGGTGTTATTTGCCTTAGAGTCGAAATAACGAGTCAAGCCCTTTCCAACTTATCTTATAATTTGTACTTATATTTGTGCTGTTACACCGCAGACTAGGTTAGTGGGAAGGTTTAGCGCTTAACAATATTTTGACCACTGCCACATTCGTTATGTGAATCTCTGAAGTCTTGGAATCAGTTATTCAATTGTTGTTGTTAGGTGCTCACTGCCTTATTTTTTCTTTGATTTTTGATTTCAACATAAATCAGTTCCTTGGTTTATTTTTGAGTTATTCATATTTTTTGTGTCATAAAAGGGAAGCGAAATATACCAAAAGGTCATTCAAACTCACAAGTCGAAAATACTACTACTGACTACGCCATGGCAAATAGAAATGTCGGATTAAAAATGCTCGCAGTTGTCCTCTAAGGTATCGTAAACACGCTAATCTGATACAGAACTCAGGCATTGATTGGAAGATGGATGTTCACATGTTATCACTTTCAGAGCATTGATATATAACTTATTATTTGCTTTTCAATTTCACCTTATTTCCTCGAGCGTGGCTGATATAATGACCACTATTTATTATAGTGTGCACTAATATTGCTAATCTTGAATTTAATGTTTGCATCGTTATTCCATTCTTCAGAGTGTATGAAGTCGTAATACTTTAATATGTTTGTATTAACATGAACCAATTGGGTTAAAGACATCAGTCAAACTTGGGTAAACTGTATCTGAGGACGTTTTCACTTTTGATTATTCAGAAAAAAATATAACTTTTAGAAGAACCTCACTGAGTCCCACAACAAACACACCGATGACTAAATCATCAAAATATTGGTCCGAGGACACAGTTATCGTCCTTAGATTTTCGTTGTCTACAAATATAGTCCTTAGTGTGGACAGTGTATAACTTGCAATTTGTTTTCATGCACTTTCCAAATTTATTTTTTTATATTTTATGCATGAAATATTAAGTAAGGGGATGAAATTACACGTTAAAGATATTTGGGTACTGAATCTTTCTGTTAAGTAGTGGTTTGGTCCAGTTAAAAGAGGTCAAAAACTAGTATGTCCGAAGCTGTCAAACTGAATTTTAGACCCCCTTAACACATAATTGTCAATGTTTTGAGTTAGAGCTGGTAGACTTTTCTATAATTTTGATATTATTTGTCCCAATAGTAGTACTCTACACTGTAAAAATCTTTTTGAGATAGAGCAGGTGCTATTTTTTTAATTTGAATTTATTGTCTAAATGAAATGCACTACGAAATAACTGTGTTCTCGGGCCTATTGTTTAATTGACAACATATTTGTTGAGTTTAGTGGAAATGTATTTCTGCAGACAGTCGGTATCATAAGGGTTACTAATTTTGCATCATTACTGGCCGACTCATATCAAGCAGAATTAATACAGAACCTTCTAAAAGAAAAAAAGAAATAAAAAATCTTGCAGAGTTCTTCAACTTCACTTTTAGATAAACTAATGACGTTCTGTCACTCAGGATCAAAAACCCATATTTCAATGAGTGCGTACATCTCATATATCCATATGAACTTGAAATGAAGGACACACCAGAAAGTAAAAGGTCTGGTTCATATCTTTTCATCGATATTGACACAGTTGGACAACTTGAAACTAGAACCTGTGAAAAACGTGATGATTTCAACTTTCCAATTGTCAACTTCTTATTTCTCAGCAGTAACATACAACTTGCTCCATCGTATGGCGTTTACATATCTCAATTAATACTTAACACTCCTCGTGCATGGTCACACTATAAGATTTCATTAACAGGGGAGTATTTTTTACTCAAAAACTAATCCAACATAGTTATCCGGAAATGGACTGAAATTTACGTTACATCAAGTTATGCTCATATGGTGTTCATGCGGTTCCCTCCATTTCTGTTTGTTACCTTGATTTGTCTCTGAAGAATCGATTTACGAATTTTAAATATCGGTTTACTACTGTCGCAGTAGTATAACCGATATTCTTTAACGTAATTCCCTAAGCCTATATCATATTTGCTCAGTCGCTCTATAATTGTCGTATCATGTATTTGGGATGTGCGCAGAAATTTTCAGCGACATCACAATGTATGAAAATAGTTCACATTGACGTCACAATATGTTGTTAAATACTACCAGCAACGTCTTAATGCATGGAGGTTATTGTACCCACTGTCTTAACGTGAAACTAATAAAGGTAGGGGAAAGGGAAAGAGATTGCACAATCATCATAGCATCGTTCGACGCAATATAAAGCTTTCGTGATCGGTTGCTTCGCTAGGTCGCCTAATAGGTTCATTTCATGGCTCGAAGCTGATATTGTTAGCTATCAATGTGCATTGAATAGAAACCCCTATAACGCATATTTACCATTAATAATCACATTTCTAAACAGAATGAAGAAAAATATGCTGAATGAATGTAATTGTACAGTTCCAAATGTTTATTTCATTTTAGGAATACCACAAGTTTCAATTCCAAAAAGAACATACACTGTTATATATGGAGAGAACATCACAATTCCCTGTACTGTTGTTAATGGTAGGCCAATTCATTTCAGAGTAACATGGTATTATTTCAACATTAGCAGTTTTGCTATTTTAAATGTCGGAGATCCTTCCAAGTATATCGGTGGTACTCTGAATATCCCAGCTTTGACCATTCTCAATACCAACAACCAAGATGGCAGAGTGTATAAATGTGAAGCCGAGAATCAAGTAAACACCACACAAAGCAATGATACTCAGTTGAATGTTATAGGGGGTAAGATGGTTAATTTATTTGTTCTTACAATTCACCTGACTAGTATATTGTCTCGACTGCGACGAAAGTCGCAGTATGCGAGACATAGGTATTACTATCCGGCGGCGTAAACTATTTGTATAAGGCTTTATATTTCAGAAGATAGAAGACCTGGATGCTTCATATCTTGTATGCAGATACCTTATAAATACAAAGTTTTCGTCTGTCATTTTTCCAATGTCCCTGACCTCATTTTCATTGTTCAATGAATGCTTGAAAAAAAAATTGTCATGTGAATTTCCCTATTTTATGAGTAATAGGATAACCATATTTGGTATATGGGTTCCTTGCAACGTCTATCTGTCCGTCAGGCAGGGTTCACCTGACCTCGACATCATTTCATAGATCAGTGATCAAGGTTAAAGTAACGTGAGTAGGTCCATTCCTCAAATGCTATAAGCAACATGTCAACTATATGTGGTGTATGGAATGACTGTAATGGACACATGTCAGTATGGCATGTTTCATCTGACCTTGAACTCATTTTCATGGTACATTGCTCAATGTTAAGTTTTGGTGTTTTGGTCTGTTTATCAGATACTATAGGCAACAGGTCAACTACATTTGGTGTATGAAATGATTGTAAGGTATACCTGTCTGTCTGGCAGGTATCATCTGACCTTGACCTCATTTTCATGGTTCATCGTTTTATGTTATTTTTTTGTGTTTTGGTCTGTTTTTCAAGTTCTGTAAGTAATAGGTCAACTACATTTGGTGTTAAAATGACTAATGGTTACATGTCGGTCTGGCAGGTTTCATCTTACCTTGACCTCATTTTCATGGTTCATTGGTCAATGTTAAGTTTTTGTGGTTTGGTCTGTTTTTCAAGTACTATAATCAATAGTTCATCTATATTTGGTGTATGGAATGATTGTAAGGTATGTCTGTTTTTGGCATGCATCATCTGACCTTGACCTCATTTTCCTGGTTCATTTTTGTTTTGGTCTGTTTTTCAATTATCATAAGCAATAGGTCAAATTCACTTTGTGTATAAAAAATTGTAAGGTGTATATTCTGTAACCTCGTTCGTCATTTTATATAGTTTGTTTCATTTTATTCTTAATCTGTTTATGTGTTCCTGACCTAGAAGGATTATTCATCTTTAAACCGTATAGAACTTCAAAATATCGAAATCACCGTTACCTTTTCCATTTCTCACACGTATCCATTACAGGAAAACTGCAAGGTCATTACGATACCGAGAAATATTTCGTAGAGACGTCATCTTGGACAAAATTTGTGGCTAACCACAGAGTGAGGTAATTTTATAACATTGCATTTGAAGCCTTGAAATGGCTCTTTACACATTTGATCCTTTTCTCCGTGAAATACTGGAAATTTAACTGTTCTTGAAAGTACAACATTTTCTCGCATTCAATGGACTGTGCTATCAATTATATTTGACTTTTCATTCATCATAACATTAATTCAAAACATTGTAAATTTGTATTTTATTTTGTATTTCAGCTTTTTACCATTTGTTAGATTGGTTCTTGATTAAAGTATCAGCACATGATAGTCTTTTCTGCTTGAGCCCAATCGTCGGTTATACTTAATGGTTAGGCCATTACAATAAAAAGTCTACAACTTGCCTGTTGTGTCTCACAGGTTACGCCACTCCACGTCAGTTCTACGGCTACAACCAACGCGTCATCCCTTGACGTACAGTAAATTGACGAAAACTTGTCTATACATACCAAGAAAAGGAACTACAACGTAGCATCGTTCGTACCTGTTACATCGACAGTACGCAACACAACTTGTGTGTACCAGGCAGCAAACTACCAACGTTGGCAACAGTTTATTTAATTTTTCTATCTGTTAGTTGATTAAAAACATGAATCCTGAACACGCTGATCGCCAAGATGACCCTGAGCGTCAAGAAACTGAACTGCACGCAAAAGCGAAACTGACTATAGATGCTGGACAGCCTGTCGAAACTCCGTCTAACGTTGCACACTTAGAAGAATTTGCCGAGAGTAGGTGAGTACGTAAACTCACGGATAAAGGTAAAGGAACATAAACAGAAAAACGTGACAAGTTATATCAAGAACACTAGAGGCCCTCTGGTCAAGTATTGAATTCCAGTTATTGGATTTTGCCCCCTAGCGAACTGCAGCAATTGCTTACAGCACAGGAAAAAATTGTACAAGCCTGTACTAATTATCGCAGGCTCATAGACGAGTACCTGACATTTTTGAAGAATACCAGAACGTTGGACAGTCTTAAAGACATTGATACATGTAATTTTTCAACAGATATTCGTCTGTCCAAAGTGGATCTGGTCATGGAAACATTACACGAGCATCGCCTCGCCCTGACAAAGGCTAAATCCACTAAAACAAGGACTTCCAAGAGTAAGAAAACCTCACACAGCGGAAGCTCCAACGTCTCTGATATGTCAAGCCTAGCACGGAGGAAGCGTGCCAAAGCAGAGGCTGCTAAATCAAAAATAGTCTTTGCCGAAAAACATGCTTTGAATCTTAAACAGGATGCATTATTAGAGGAACAGGCTCTGTTCAGACAAACTGAAATCAAAGCCGAAATGGAGCAATAAGCCATTCAAGCAGAACAAGAAGCCTTACGTTAAAAAGTTCAAATGAAACAAGAAGACTTACGTAAACAAGAGGCTGTACAAAGAAAAGTTCAAATGGAACAAGAGGCTGCACAAAGAAAAGTTCAAATAGAACAAGAGGCCGCGTACCTGAAAACTCAAATGGAACTGGAGGCCGCACAAAGGAAATCTCAACTAGAACAAGAGGCCATACGCAGAAAAGCTCAACTAGAACAAAAGGCTGCACGTGTTAGCCGGGAAAAGGTTGAACTAAAGGCCAATTTGAACTTTCTCGAAGCACGGAGAGAAGCTGCAGCCGCAGAAGCCGAGGCTCGTATCCTGGAATACGACGACATCCAAGCGCTTGGCGATCTCCCTGACGATACGTAAGACCCGCTCCATCGTGTGCAAGATTTCGTCAACAAACATCCTGTACCAACTGCCGTTCAGGAAATTACAGCCCTCAAAAGATAAAACAAACTCCGGTTAAGATTGAGCTTAGTCATGAAGCACCAGAGTTCGTACCATCCGTGGCTTTGAACTTGCCATCACAAACACCTGCTGTCTTGCCTACATATACTAAGTCACCAGAAGTTACTTTAAAGATCCCAGATCTGGGAACAGTAACTGGCATACAAAAACAAGGCGTTTCAGGAAGATCCTTCCTGTACACCAAAACAGGGCGTTTCAGAGGAAATCCCTGTTGCACACCAGCAACAAATCAACCGTACATCGGAGATAACTAGATTTCTCCTACGTAAGGACCTACTGTTCTCCCGATTAACAAGCTTTAACGACCGGGCAGAATCCTTCCATGCATGGAAAGCTAGCTTCAAAAACGTCACAGACGAGTTATAAGCTTCTGACTCTGAACAGATTGACCTACTGATAAAGTTGCTCGGGCCAGAGTCTGCTAAACATGCCATTAGCATAAGAGCGTCAAACGCCAATAACCCTACAAAAGGCATACATGGATTATGGAAGAGGCTTGGAGAGCGGTATGGTGCTCCAGAAATGTTGGAGGCCTCATGCACGAGTAAACTTGTCAACTTTTCAACCTTAACAAACAAGGACAACGCACGTCTCTATGAACTGTCTGATATTCTATCAGAAATAGAATATCACAAGGAAAATCCCAAGCTGGGATCTCTGCTGGCTTATTTTGACTCACCATCTAAAATTAACCCTATCATTGAAAAACTACCCTATGGACTTCAGGAAAAGTGGATAACAAGGGCATCTAGATATAAATTGAACAACGACGTTGTCTTCCGCCGGACAGAGTTATCTGCATTCATCAGTGAAATTAGCAAAATTATAAACGATCTTGGGTTCATCTTTGGGTCAAAAGTCACACTAAATAAACAAGGTGCTCCGCCAAGGTTCGCGTCTCACCCTAAGACTAAAGTAGGTGCCCATAAAACACCGGTTGAGCAGCAATCTGTAGACGCCAGCAAACAAGGTCTTTTATTCTGCACAATACAAAGCATTCCTTAAATGAATGTCGAGCGTTCCGAGCCAAGGTGATAGAGGAACACAAAGGTCTTTTGAAACAAAACGATGTCTGTTACAAGTGTTGCGATTCAACCACAAACAAAAGTCGGGAATGCAATGCACACATAAGATGTAAAGAATGTGGAAGTGATCAGTTGTAAAGAATGTGGAAGTTAACAACATACCACCGCACTTCACATCACTAGACCACAACCACTTGCACGTTCTCAGTCTAGCTCGCCCAGACAAGCCTACGGCGGGGAGCCAACAGAATCGGCTGAAACTAAGTCAACCTCAGTTAATCCTACCTGCACCAAGTATGCAAGGATACAATCTTGTGCTAAAATACTACCTGTGAATGTTTATCACAAGGACAATCAGGACAAAGTTATCCGGGTGTACGCCATCATTGACCACCAAAGCAACCGGTCTCTTGCCTCACCCGAATTCTTCAGTCTTTTTAACGTACGAGATAAACCGGAAAACTATACCTTGTCAACATGCTCTGGCAGAGTAATCACTTCCGGGAAAAGAGGAAGAGGTTTCGTCATGGAATCAATAAATGGTAATGACAAATTTGACCTTCCTTGTGATCATATTCCAAATAATAGTGACGAAATTCCTACTCCTGAAGTCACAATGCATCATCCTCATTTAACATAACTCAGAGGAAGCATTGAAACTGGGTTGGGTAGTGATAGGAGAAACTTGCATTAATAAGCAGCACGTACCTTCTGAATAAAACGTCAAAATTACGAACATTTTACCTACAGGACAACCGTCAACCTTTCGACCATGCACAAGCAAGTTTCACATCCGGGAAAATTACACAGACCCCGTTAATAAAGATTTACAATCGCCACTCTTTGAAATATCAAGGGACGATGATAAGCCTCGAATGTCATATGAAGACAAAATGTTCATGAGGCAGATGGACAACGAAATTTTGAGGGACTCGAAGGGAAGTTTGGTAGCATCGTTACCGTAACGTGTTCCAAGACGGTCATTGCCAAGTAATAGACAACAAGCTCTTCATCGTGCTAATCTGTTCGTTGCCAGTCTGAGAAGGAACACAGTAAAATGGGAACACTTTCTCACATTCATGAGTAAGATTCTAGACAAAAATCATGCAGAGCTTGCTCCACCGTTGGACAACCATGAAGAGTGCTGTTACTTGCCATTATTTTGTGTTTATCACACGAAGAAACCCGATCAGATTAGGGGTGTGTTCGATTCATCCGCCAAATTTAACGGAGTATCACTTAACAGCGTCCTGTTAACAAGTCCCGACTAAACCAATGATCTCTTGGGAGTACTGTTGCGTTTCAGGAAAGAAATAGTTGCAGTAACTGCTGACGTTCAACACATGTTTCACTGTGTTGTAGTCAGAAAAAACCAACGAAATTATCTGAGCTTTTTATGGCATAAAGACAACGACCTACAAGAGAACCTTGTCAAATACAGCATGAGAGTTCATGTTTTCGGAAATAATCCGTCACCTGCCGTTGCTACGCTTGGACTCAGAAAGCAGCTCAGGCATCAGAACAAGAGTTCGGCAGTCACGTGACCAGTTTTGTTATAAGAGATTTCTATGTTGACGATGGTCTTACGTCATGTCCTACAAAAGAAGAAGTAGTAAAGATCATGAAGGGCACACAACAAGCATTAGCAAAATATGGAAACTTACGGCTTCACAAGTTCTCCTCTAATTGTGCGGAAGTTATGTCTACATTTCATGCCTGTGATTTGGCTTCAAAACTTAAGGATCTAGACTTAGATGTCGACAGCAAACACCTGCAACGTAGTCTTGGACTCACATGGGACGTGAACACTGACAACTTCTTATTTCAATTGTCATCAGAAAATAAATCGATCACTCGAAGAGGGATTTTATCAACGACAAACAGCATCTACGATCCTCTTGGATTTTTAGCTCCCGTGATTATATAAGGAAAACTCCTACTAAGGAAAATAGTATCAGAAACCGACGATTGGGACCAACTTCTCTCTGATGAGACTGCAACTGAATGGAAATCTTGGAGGGATACTCTAATAGCTATTGAAACATTGCGCATTCCACGTACATACGTGCTGTATCTCAGCAAAACTGCCACAAAGGAGTTACTTGTCTTCTCTTATGCGTCAGAAAAAGCCATAGCAGCTGTTGCATATCTACACACGACCGACAGTAGTGGTGATCCAAACATTGGGTTCATTCTTGGCAAAAGTTGCACCTGCAAGTGGTCACACTATTCCACGACTTGACATATCTGCTGCCGTATTAGCGGTTGAGATCACACAAACCATCGTTGATAACTTAGATTCACACATAGACACCGTGAAATTCTATACAGACAGTAAAGTGGTATTAGGTTACATCAGTAACGAGACAAGAAGATTCTTTATCTACGTTGCTAATAGAGTAGAAAGAATAAGGAAGTTTAGCTCTCCAAGTCAATGGAGTTATGTACCAACCAACCATGATATCGCAGATTCGGGAACAAGGTCCGTACCAGCCCACGAAATTAACAGTAGTGAGTGGTTATTGGGACCGAGACAACTATTTTCCTGAGAACAGAAGGAGAGTCCCGATGACATATAACAACTAATAAATCCAGAAGAAGATGGAGAAATCCGTGCAACTGTTAATGTTGCAAAGACAAATGCCACACCTCAGCGTAAAGGTATCGATAGATTCAACCGATTCTGCAACTGGACATCACTTGTGCGAGCGATAGCCTTTTTGGAATGTTTCTCCCGTTTACACGGGTCAAAACAGACAGAATCAGTGACGTCTCTAGAAATCTTTACGAATGCCGAAAACTTCATTTAAATGTCTGCACAACACGAAGATTACGGAGAATAAATAGATAGCATTCGACAAAAGGAATAAATCTCTAAACGTAGCCCGATAGCCAACCTCAATCCGTTTTTGGACGACTAAGGACTACTACGAATAGGAGGCCGTATAGTTAAATCTGACTTAAACCTTCGAGAAAAGCAACCATTGATCTTCCTGGACGCCATCATATAGCGACACTATTAGTCCGACACTACCATAACAAAATTAAACATCGAGGTCGCCACTTCACAGATTGAGCGATTAAATCAGCAGGTTTCTGGATCGTCGGAGGAGCAAAACGCCTGATTTCGTCTATTATTCACAGCTGCGTGACATGCCGCAAACCAAGAGGAAAAACCGAGTGTCAAATCATGTCTGATTTGCAAGAGGACCGTCTTGAACAGTCACCTCCGTTTACTAACGTTGGAATAGACACATTTAGACCATTGACAATGGTTTCACGTAAAACACGTGGTGGATACGCCAACTCGAAACGTTGGGCAATTCTATTCACATCCTTAGTGACAAGAGCTGTTCACATCGAACTCATCGAGGAAATGAGATCTTAAGCCTTCATAAACGCTGTCAGAAGATTTGCCGCTATAAGAGGTCAAGTTAAGATTTTCCGATCTGACCGTGGAACAAACTTCATTGGTGTAATCGACGATTTAAAGATTGACTCAATCAACGTTGAGGATGGACCCTTAAAGAATTTTCTGTACAATTCTGGTACAACTTGGATCTTCAATTCGCCGCATTCGTCCCACTTGGGTGGAGTCTGGGAGAGAATGATTGATATCGCAAGGAGAATACTTGATTCTATGCTTGTCAACGCCGCTGGAAGGAGTCTTACACTTGACGTACTAAATACGTTCATGGCAGAAGTTTCAGCAATAATCAATTCAAGACCTCTGGTACCAGTATCGACAGGTTCAGAGAATCCGTTAATCTTAACCCAAGCTATGTTATTCACACAGAAGACCGATTACATCTTAACTTCATATCAGCTTGGAGAATTCGGCAAAAGGGATCTATGTCTAGACGAATGGAGACGTGTACAGGCTCTGGCCAGTGTTTTCTGGTCCCGTTGGAGGAGGGAGTACCTGCCGTTACTACAACAACGACGAAAATGGACCGGAAATCGCCGTGATTTCATCAAAGGAGACGTCATTCTTTTAATGGATAAAAACCTTTGTCGTAACCAGTGGCTCGTTGGAATAATAGTAAACACATTTAAAAGTTCCGACGAACATGTCCGGAAAGCAGAACTTCGAATAATCATAAATGGAAAAGCCACTATCTACACTCGCCCCATCGTGGACATGATTCTTCTCTTAGAGAACGACCTTGTATAATTCTATGTACATATATTGGATCTATTCATATGTGTTATATTTTATGGAATAGTAATATCAGATAAATATCAGACGGGGAGTAATCTGTAACCTCATTCGTCATTTTATATAGTTTGTTTAATCATATTCTTAATCTGTTTATGTGTTCCTGACCTAGAAGGATTATTCATCTTTAAACCGTATAGAACTTCAAAATATCGAAATCACCGTTACCTTTTCCCTTTCTCACACGTATCCATTACAGGAAAACTGCAAGGTCATTACGATACCGAGGAATATTTCGTAGAGACGTCATCTTGGACACAAATTGTGGCTAACCACAGAGTGAGGTAATTTCATAACATTGCATTTGAAGCCTTGAAATGGTTCTTTACACATTTGAACCTTTTCTCCGTGAAATACTGGAAATTTAACTGTTCTTGAAAGTGTAACATTTTCTCGCATTCAATGGACTGTGCTATCAATTATATTTGACATTTCGTTCATCATAACATAAATTGAACACATTGTAAATTTGTATTTTATTTTGTATTTCAGCTTTTTACCATTTGTTAGATTGGTTCTTGATTAAAGTATCAATACCTGATAGTCTTATCTGCTTGAGCCCAATCGTCGGTTATACTTAATGGTCAGGCCATTACAGTGTATATGTCTGTCTGACAGCATTTATCTGACCTGAGTTTCTGTGATGCTTTTAGTTAAACCTTTATCTTTAAGACTTTCAACATAAAATCAATGGTCAGTAAAACAGGCGAGACATTTCAGCATGTGCACTTTTGTTACTGTATATTTATGTAATGTATAAGTTTGTTGGGTATATGTTGCGCATTATCTGCCTTTATGTGTAGTAATTTGTGGAGAATTGTTTTCAGTCTGCTGAGATGTTGACTGTCTTCGGTCGACAAATAGTTATGCAAATCTTGGTATCGTATTTCGTTTTCAAAATACGCCAAAAATAACAACAGGCAAAAAAAAAAACCAAAAAAAAATCTCCGAATAAAAAGTAAAAATTTAATTAAAGAATATCGTTTTGAAAACAGGAACTGTTGATGTCTTTGTAAAAATGTTTGTCCAGCTACTAAAATAACTCCTGATCGAACTGTTGGTATTGTAATAGTTAATAAAAATTCTCTAAGGCTAAAACTTCAACTGCAGTGATTATCGTGATACAATATATGTTCATACTACATAGAATTAATCGTAAAATATATTTTTGTTCATATATAATCTAGTGTTTGCTGATGGAATATTTGTTAAATAATTAATTAGTTTTTCTACTACAAAGTTTAATAACTAGTAATGCCTCGGTAACTATTTTTCTAAACAGAAAGGGGTTGCAAAAATGTAATGTTTGTGAACTGTTGTTCTCCGTTAAACATTGTTTTACTAAAGATTTTATTATAAAATGTTATATCAACGCAAATACATGAACATGCACGCACACAGGGTGTTGCAAGTTGTGCGTTTGAGCTCATTTTCATTTGAAATCTATTAATAAGTATATATTCAAGTATAATTTTGAACTACACAATAACCATTAAAGTTGATATTTTTGTTTGGTTCGTTCATCTACAAATACATACCCTATAAAATCAAACTCCTTTAAAAATCAAAATGTACATCAAAAGAGTAGCCGGATTGGAAGTATCGGTGCACATTTTTTGGGGGTAATTAATGGCTAACCCATGGAACATTAATGCTGTTCAAGTTAAATTAATGATGAATTAACAGTTTTTCGTAAGCCAGAATATATGCATACTTTATGTTATCCATTGTAGCGATAGACATTTTATATTGTTTTCCATTTGTTACATGTACAACTTTAAGTTGTGAGAGAATTGAGGACATAAATAAAAGAGCGAGTACATCATCATTATGAGACAGAAAAACCAAAGACATATATACCCTCAACGACAAGAATATTTTTGAAACAAACTTATTAGACTGCACATTTCTCACTATCTAATGGCTATTATAGTTTCATGATAGATTCACCAAAAGCTACTGCAAGTCCACCATTACAAATTGCATACTTTGGTGCTGTTTTAGTAACAATTACATGCAGTGTGTCAGCAATCCCATCAACAGTAGCTGTTGGTTGGAGAAAGGTATCACTGGACGGCAAAACAACTACCGAAATAGATTCATCAATTGGAAATGATGATTACCATATTTCCAATTCCACGTTTTCGGCAAAACTTAATATTAAAAATATCGACTTTCAGGACGATGCAAACTATGTATGCTTTGCTATAAATGCTTTTGGAACTGATTTAGTAATAATTCTAGAGTTAATGTCACAGGCAGTAAGTTAAATTTCTGTTGGTTGAAACATAAAAAACTCTCTTTCACTAGCACTGTCAATCGTTCAAGAAGGTAAACAGTATCATTTGTATTATTGAGTTGAATTGCACATGTCTAACCCGATATTTACAGTCAATGTAGGGTAGAATTAAAAGATTTATAACAACTCTCTATGAGACTTTGACATGCAAAAAGTATAGATACAATCTGTTAAAAAAAATCCCAAAAAAAGATAAAGCAATCCTGGGTTTATTGTATTGAATGTAGAAAATTAGTAAATTTAGTTTTTCAAAACTCGTCAACCCATTTTGAACAAACAATATTACTCTAAACGAAAGTGTTGTAACAGGTAGGAGTCACCTAATATAGACTTGCACCAAGCCACAGTACTGGTACGTTTAAGATCATGGGAATATAATGCCAAGTAGTACTAATGTATAAAATGTTAATATCTTAGTGCTCAAGAAACACACAAAAAAAAAAAACAAGAGTTTCTAGAATAACCGTCATCATGTTCGTTCCAACAGTTTGAAAAATCATTAAATATTACTTAAAACTCACAACAAGTTTAGTAGAACATTAAAGTATGTATGAGATAGTTGCAACCTTAGTGTAACTGAAGAGGGTATCAAACTTCAATTAATTAATGTATTACAGTACTGTGACTTGACTGGTAGTGTTGCTCTCCACCTATTGCAATTTATTCAAAATGCTGAACAAATTGCAATTTGTTTTATAAAACCAAACAGTTCAACTGGTCAGAAATTTGAACAAACTGCTGTAAAAAGCCACAGTCAAGTCGTGAAAGTGCGAGGTGATAACATAAAGCATACTAACAGTGTGTGTAGAAATTTTATTGTTATTGTCATGCTAAAGGTAGTAATTTTGAATTGCTATAATAATATCCAAACTAAGCTTTCATACAATTTTTCTTTCGAAAAGTCTTTCTTATTCATAAGAATCAGACATCATTTGAATTAAAACATCTTATATTCAGTAAAATATATGTGAAATTACAATCCGTTGTTAATAAGTTTCCATGGGAGATAACATATAACATTATTCTATTGTGTTGTTCTAAATACGTCTAAGGTAATCCATTCCTGGAGGTTATTCAACATTTTATAAACAGTAAATGAACAGAAAAAGTAAATTACAAAAACTCCGATTTCCAAAGCAAATTGAAAGCGGAAAGTCCCTTATCAAAAGCTCAAACAAATCAAACGAATAGAAAAACAACTATCATATTCCTGCCTGGGTACAGGCATTTCCTTACGTACAAAATGAACATATCTATAATATTGCATGTCAACACAAAAGTTTTGACTGATTTACCAAACGTGAATGTATATTACAAATTCCATACTTTAGTGAATCTTTAGTAGCACGCATATGCGCATATACATGTTATTGGATCTGTTGTGTTATATGGAGATCGTTGCAAGTAAAAATATCAATATAAAACAGTTTCTGAGTTTCAGAGTCAACGCACGCACACAATAAATATCGTATTTTTGTGCTGTATGCTCTCCATTATAGCATAGACATATGATAATGTTCTGATTCTAAAACACGTCATATGTACACCCTTTAGTACTTGTTTAGATAATGAATAACTGAATACTTAAAGGTTACACAAAATATAGAGATAGAAAATCCAAGACAAAAATACACCCACGACACAAATGGTTTTGTGAACAAGCTTATAGTATTGTACTGTATGTTTCATACTATCTATCTTAAACCATAAGGGTGAATCGGGATAGCAATATGGTCCCTTTGGGTTTCTTCAGACCGGCAGGAAAATCATTGCCAAAGTTGGGTGACCGTATGGCCATGTGGGATGTATAAGTACGCAGCATTGACCAGTCAGAATGAGAACGTTAAATCCGATGCGTTTTGTAGAGAGATTGTTATGCTCTCTGTACGTTAGTTAGGAACCATTGCAACAATGCCATAAGGGCTCCGTATATGGCCAGTTACAAGGCAAAATGTCTGTCCCTATCTAATTTACCTTCATCCTGGACGACCTTTATTACCAGATGTACCTGTTGTAATATTGTATTTACTGTTGATTTTTTTTGTCCTGATTATTCTTGAAATATTTATCACTGGACGTTATGCAAATATCAATCAATCAATCAATCATTGTATTATATTTTATTGATAGATTTACCAAAAGTAACTGCGAGTCCGTCATTCCAAATTGCATATTTTGGTGATTCGTTGGTAAAAATCATATGCAATGTGTCGGCAATCCCTGCAGCAGTAGCTCTTGGTTGGAGAAAGGTATCATTGGACGGCCAAACCACTACAGAAATAGATTCATCAACCAAAAAGGACAAATACCTTATTTACCATTCAACGTTGTTGGCGAAGCTTAATATTACTAATATCGACTTCAACGACGATGCACGCTATGTTTGCTCTGCCAAAAATGCTGTTGGAATTGGATTAAGTGATTATGCTAGGGTTTATGTCATTGGCAGTAAGTTAAATTTTGTTTGGTTGAATTAACTACGGTATAAACCAGATCAATATAATGTGTATACTACCCTTAATATTAAAACAAATCTTTTAGTGATTACTCTAATGTTAGTTATTTCTACACATATATATTCATAAATACATAAAATATTTTATATATATAATATAAAAATCCGAATATCCTTATTGAATTTTAAAGTCCAAAGTAAAAGTAGTGTATCGTTGTTCAAAACTAGTTAATCAATTTTGAACATACAAATGAGGAAAAAATAATTATTTAACAGAACGTGATTTTGTGTTAGAGACAGGTTATATGCACGTGTTACGTGACATCTTGCTTAGTATAAAAGATAGGTCAGGGAAAACTAATGTCTAGTAATACTACAGTATAACACGTAATGACTCTAGTACGTTCTACTTTGATTTCGTGAATAACCTTCAAACATCAGGTCTAAACTTGTAAAGTCCAAATACATTAAAATTTTGTAAAATTAAAAAAAGTTGACCTGCATATATCAGTTTGTATGAGATAGACTCAAATTTACTATAACTAATTAACGTAAAAACTCCAATTTATCAGCTGACTAACTAAATAAGTGTACTTGTTTTTTTTTAAATTATCAGGCGCACCACAAATTTCATTTCCACAATTTACATACACTGTAATATATGGAGAGATATATATGTTCTATTGTGAACATTGGAGGTCGTATTAAGTATAGCGGTTGTACTCTGAATACCCCAGCTTTGACCATTCTAAATGCCAACAAACAAGATATCGAAGAGTATGAATGTGAAGCTTAGTAAACAGTACGCGGAGCAATGATACTCAGTTGAATGTTATAGGTGGTAAGATGGTTAATTTGTTGGGCTTAAAATTCACCTGAATAGTGTAGTAATGTGAGACGGTTGTTACACATTTTAATGTGAAAAGCTCCAGGTTGTCAATGTATGTAGCATATAATAAAGACAAAATTGACGAAGTGCAAGTCATGATCCTCAGTTTTAATTTTTTTGAGAATTGCGGTTTGAGGACAGTTGTCTGCCTTTTCGTATATGGTTTTATGTTATTGTGATGTTTGCTATGTCTCTATGAAATCTGTTCTCTTTTTATAATGATTTAAAATGAAAAAAACCCAAATCATTAGACATGCTAAATAGTATTATAATAGTATATACCTGCTTTATTTCATTTTGAATGGAAAATATGCAAAATTGACTCAAATAATTTTGCAATATTTTCAGTTTTTTATTTTTTTTATTTGAAGATCTTTTCAAGTAAAACAATCTATTTAACCAGTTTTTAAGTAGTAACAAATAAAAAACATTATACAAGAACACGACTATGTTTTAAAACAATCTTATAGGAGTGTAAGCTTCATGATATCTTTATTAATTTTTGATAGATTTACCAAACGTGACTGCTAGTCCAGCATTACAAATTGCAAACTTTGGTGATTCTTTAGTAAGAATTAAATGCAATGTGTCGGCATCCCCAGAAGCAGTAGCTGTTGATTGGAGAAAAGTATCACTGGACGGCAAAACGACTACAGTGATAGCAAACACAAATGATAAATATTACACTATCAATTCAACGAATTTGACAGAACTGAATATTACGAATATCGACTTCAACGACAATGCAAACTATGTATGCGTTGCCAAAAATGCTGTTGGAACTGGATTTAGCAATGATGCTAGAGTTGATGTGAACGGCAGTAAGTTAATTTCATTTTGGTTGAAATAACTACGTTATGAACATTACTGATAAAATGTGTATGCCCCTCTAACATATTTGTTTAAAGTATTTAAGAATCTACGATAATGTGTATTTTATTTTACACAGATTTAAGTCGATTCAGTATATAATTTCGATTATAATGCAAATGTTGGATTCGTATCTTTTATGAGTTTTTTTAGTTTGTAAACTGCTCACGTCATCCGTTTTGGTAAATTAAAAAATAAATAAATAACATAAACCCGTAAATATCCATGTTGACGTGACTGCTGATATAGTGTATTCTTATATTAAGGATGTTTTCAATCATTATGATAAAATGGCTATAAAATAATAAATATAAATAATTACCACTTTTCATAGTTTAAAGGACGATAAGCAACCAACAATTATCCAATCATAGTTTCAGAAAAACGTCTTGATCGGAGTTTTTAGAATTATCGGGTCGCATTGCATATGTCTTACCCCATAGTTTTGGGTAATGTGGACACAATTCAAATAGAACATATAAGTCTCAATCAAAGCATTGATATGTAAAAAGTGTAAAACACAACCTGTTGAAATCAGAAGAACCTATGTTTTATTGTTTTTTTAGGTAAAGAATAGTGTATCTTTAGTCAAAACTCTTAAATCAAATTTGAACATACAAATGATGAACACATAATGTACGCATACCACATGCCATACGAGGTACATGCATATGTAAGACAAGTCATAGAATCCAATGGCTAGTAGTACTACCGTAGTATTTTAGTTCAATCGACAAGAGTTTCTGAAATACCGCTCATTATGTCATATCGGATCAACGTTTTTAAAAGAAAATATATAGTTCGAAAAGCTAGCAACAAGTTGACTACAACAACTTAGCTAGAAATTACCATGATCATGTTTGTTTAATCATTAGGCACACCACAAGTTTCAATTGCACAGCCTTAATGCCTGCTTGCTAACAGAATTGAATGAATATGTGGCGAGTTCACAAATGAGACATCAAATCAAAGACAAAAATACTCCAAAGACACGATTATGTTTAGAAACAATTTTATAGGACTGTAAGTTTCATACCATCTTTTATATTTTCTTTATAGATTTACCAAATGTAACTGCAACTCCGTCATTTCAAATAGCATACTTTGGCGATTCTTTAGTAACAATCATATGCAGTGTGTCGGCATTCCCCGCTGCAGATGCTGTTGGTTGGAGAAAAGTATCACTGGACGGTCAAACAACTACAGCAATAAATGCATCAAACAGAAGTGATAAATATTATATTGTCAATTCAACGGCCTCGACAGAACTGAATATTACGAATATCGACTTCAACGACACTGCAAACTATGTATGCTTTTCCACAAATGCTATTGGAACCGGATTTAGCAATGTTGCTGGAGTTGATGTGAAAGGCCGTAAGTTAATTTTCTTTTTGTTGAAATAACTGCAGTGCTAACCATATTTATAAAACGTGTTTCCCTCTAATGTTTTAAAAAAGTTTTTGTTTAAACTTGTTAACTGCTCACGTCACCCGTTTTTGTAAATTAAAAAAATAAAATAAAAAAAAACCCCGTAAATATCCATGTTGACATGATTGCTGATATAATGTATGCTAATATCAAAGATGTTTTCAATCATTATGATAAAATGGCTATAACATAACAAATATGAATAATTACCATTTTTCATAGTTTAACGGACGTTAAGCAACCAACAATTATCCAATCATAGTTTCAGAAAAACGTCTTGATCAGAGGTTTTAAAATTATCAAGTCGCATCGCATATGTCTTATCCCATAGTTCTGGGTAATGTGGACACAATTCAAAAGAACACACTAGTCTCAATCAAAGCATTGATATGTAAAAAGTGTAAAACACAACCTGTTGAAATCAGAAGAACCTGTGTTTATTGATTTTTTAGGTAAAAAGTAGTGTATTTTTAGTCAAAACTCTCAAATCAAATTTGAACATACAAATGATGAACACATAATGTACGCATACCACATGCCATACTCGGTGAATGCATAATTTATGTAAGACAAGTCATGGGATCCAATGGCTAGTAGTACTACCGTAATATTTTAGTTCGCTCGACAAGAGTTTATGAAATACGGTTCATTATGTTATATCGGATCAACGTTTTTAAAAGAAAATATATAGTTCGAAAAGCTAGCAACAAGTTGACTACAACAACTTAGCTAGACATTATCATGTTTATGTTTGATTAATCATTAGGCACACCACAAGTTTCAATTGCACAAAGTACCTACAATGTTATATATGGAGAGGACATCACAATTCCATGTACAGTTGTTAATAGCAAGCCAAGTCCTTTCAGAGTGACATGGTATTATACCCACATGAGCACCAATGTTTCTATTGTAAACATTAGTGACCCTACCAAGTATAGCGGTGGTACTCTGAAGATTCCAGCTTTGACCATTCTAAATGCCAACAACCAAGATGCCGGAGTGTATAAATGTGAAGCTGAGAATCAAGTTAACAGTGCACAAAGCAATGATACGCAATTGTATGTTATAGAAGGTAAGATGGTAATACGTATTTAACTTTCAGCAATTTAGATTGGTAGTAAATATGGAAACCGTCAAGTTTTAAAGTATGTTATACATTTGTAATATGCAATGAAGACAAAATTGATTAAGTGTAAGTTATGTTCCCCAATCTTCAATTTTTTATGCATAGTGGTTTGCATGACATCTTCTCTTTTCTATAATATAAAAAGGAAATATAAATGGGAAAAAAACAAGCAATAATGTTATAATTGATTCTGCATTATGTGATTTTATAGAATTTTTGTTAGTAATTTGAACACGGCATATGTTTTACAAAAATCCTTATAACATCATTGTTATTTCTTTTTATAGAGATCGGTATTCTATAATTAACAATCACAACAAAATCTTGAAAGCAGCGAATTTTTATTTACATGTAGGTAGTTTGTTTGCTCGTAAAGGTCAATGTCGTTGTTGTTACATTACCAGAGGTAATCGTTCTCGGAAGTTTTCTTTTCTTTTTCTTATATCATGTATATTTTTGATTTTTGTAATTTTATGTTTTTTAATTCATTTTGGGGATTTCGAGTAACACGACGTGACCGTAGTCGATTTACACGATTTGATCAGAATTTATATCTAACCACGTACAAAGACATCTATTTTCATAACATATTATGGTTTATTGAAAACAGTCGGCAGTTAACACTTCATTATTCATACAGTTGTTTCGCCCGAAGTGCGCGCTTTTCGGAATTAACCCTCAGCAAGAAACTTCACATACAAAAAAAAATTAAAGCGAAGAATGTTAACTACCTAAACAGTTAGAGAGCTTATTGATCAAAAAGGCCATCAAAGAATATCCATATACAACTAAGATCCAATTTGCCGGACGGTGTAAGAACGTTATTTAAATAAAAAAAAATATTTATTAAATTATCAACGGAGATTTCAATTGTAGAATTATGTTATAACTCACGTTAGTACCGAAACACCGTTTTATAATGTTTTCTGATTTGCAGGGTTTTTGGTTTTTGTCAGAATTTACTATCTTGATTTATTTTGATGACTAGTTTAAATTGCAGTATGTTAAATGGATTGTTTGTATTTAAAAATAGGTAGTCTTTTAATAGTAGTATCACCAATACTTTATGCAGCTTTAGCAGGAGATTCGTTGGCTATTATACAATGTAATATAAACGGCACTTTACCAGCAACATCATGGGATTGGATAAAAACACCCATTGATGGAGGCAACGCTGAAGTAATAGCGAGAGGTACAAACAATGCAGAGAGACAAGTTGTCAATTCTGCTTCAAATCCTAGCTTAAAAATATTTAGCATTACAGAAGATGACGAGGGTAATTATCAATGCCGAGCATCAAATGGGAAGTGGCAAGCCATAAGTGGACCTGCGATACTAAAAGTTCTAAAAGGTAAAATAGTCTGATGATTATTTGTATTTGCTTAAAGTGACATTATATGTGAAAGACCTTATATTTTAAGCATGAAGGTATGACATGAATATAAAATCTTTTTTATACCTCCATTGTATGATAAATAAACGGTTACATTAAATTCAAATAAAGAATTTGGAAAAGTGATGTTATTGCGAATTAGACAATTGACCATAAAGATAAAGATTATAATAAACTACAAGTGTCCTTATTGCCTCTAACATAAATCATCAAAGATACCAGGCTTATAATTTTGTACGCTAGAAGGGCGTTTCGCCTCCTTAAAGACTCATAAATGGCACTCGAATGAGAGCAGAACGAAAACTGAAACTAAATCAATTAACGAGTTGAGCATGTTATTTAAACCCAACAATTAAAAAAAAAATATCCTATCTATCTACGGCTATCTATGCATGGGGCTAGAAAAACCTCTGTGTTTCGAGTGATTTGAAGTTTTTTGAAAAAGTACATTTTATATACCTTATTATGGAGTGATTAAAAAATGTTTGAATTGCTATATAAGCCATGTTCATTCGTATTCAATTATATATTCAACAAACAGTGCATGAAAAAACTGAATAAATTTAAGCAATTACTTTTTCTAAATTTAACAATAGAAGTCTAATTAATGAAAACCATTCTATTTTAGCATCTATAAGGGTACCACCTGGTGATCCTCAAATTGTTGGACCAGAAGATATTCAGGTTGGAATGAATGTTACTCTGTCATGCAGTTCTGACGGAGGAAATCCACCACCGTCAGTCGTATGGATGAGAGATGATATGGTCATTTCTTCCGGCACTAATTCTTCAATTTCTGGTAATGTAACAACAACGACATTGACCTTTACCGCAACTGAAGATGACAATCGTCATGTATATGAATGTCAGGTAGATAATGGTTTCCTCCAAAGACCACTTGTGAAAACGACATATGTTGCACTAAAAAGTACGTATAAACACTATTCGAAAAATTGTCAAGATGACGTCGTGTCTTAACTTTTACATAATTTCGTATTAGATAATAAATCTAGTGAATTGTTAAAGAATACGCACTGTTTTGATAAATAAATGTATGAAACTAATTAAAAAAAATTGAATTTCTTTTATCATATTTGCTTAACACGTATCTAGCTATATAAAATGATATCGTTCATTTCATATTTTTAAGACCTTACTCGAAATGGTGAATTACTTCCTTTTTTAAACATGTTTGACTGTTCCTGTTCTGCATTTTCAGTTCCTCGTTTCTTTCTAGTATGCTAACCCATATTTCATTTTCAAAGTATTTTTCCCTTCGTTTTGCGAGGTACATCTGCGTTAGCATTTCATGTGTATATAACTATTTTCTAATCTCGAAATACAGAAACAATTAGGGTGTATAAAGTAGGAATTTCAATTTTGTCATCATGTTCTCTTTTTGAAGATAATTTTGTTTAAGTAACTGCTCCTAGATTAAAACTTATGTTTTGGTTGTCAATCTTGTTCTCTAGGACTCCATAAAAAAAAATTAGTGCACTAGATATTTCGAAAAGTTTTCTTTGTAGTATCGGGGTATATCTAATTGGTGAATCAAAACATATTTTATCCAGAACACTTTACAATAGCAAAGTATTTAAGATCTTTTGACTATGATGACACATGTGTTGATTGATTGACTATTACTGAACTGGATCCGTCTACACGTATCATAAAAAAATTCGAAGTAATTAAAAAAAGTATTCTGAAATTTATAAAGGGTTGTTTTCTTTTTTTTTAACAGCACTGAGTCGATACCTCTGCTGGTGAATTATCAGTCCCCGAGGATATCATCAGCTCAGTAGTCAGTACTTCGGTACTGACATGATTTATAACAAACCTTTCTAAAATGACCTTTTATAAATTTTGAAATCATATAAAAACAAAGGTTTCAACTCCCTCAGGCAAAGTTGACCTTAGATGAATTTGAATATCTTTTTAGGTCCTTTTGAATATATAGCTCTTTAATTGTTACGGTTATGATACATCATTGGTTTTCAAATATTCGACTTTGAGCGCTGTTGACAGTAAATACAGAAAAGCGCTTAAGATACATGAGATTTATAAAGAGTTGTTTTCATTTTTTTCAACTAAAAATAGGCTTAAGAATATGAAAAGCAATCGAATAACTCAATATTTTAATTATGGAAATGTAGATACTACAACCATTCCATTTGTAAGCATGGAATATATATGGTTAGTAATTAGTCACAGGGTAATTAAGTGGGCCAGATTTGGAACAGTAATTTGCACAAACTGCATTTGCATCCGTTCTACTTAGCATAGGCAACAATAGTTTACCTATGTTGAAATATCATTTATTAATGTGAGTAACTGATTAACAGGACAGAATTGATATAATTTCTTTTTATGCAAAAGTATTTTATTGATGTTCTAATCTCGTATATCGATTAGAAAGAGACAAATCAAGGTAACAAAACATAAACATAGGGAATCACATAAACTCCAAAAAGGAGCGAGACCGGGTGCGTCGACAGGATAAGCGTCCCCTACAATGCATGCATCACCTGTCATGACAAACTAGATTTTGTTTTTGTGTCCTTGCAAATATAAAATGATAAACTAAACAACTCATATGTTTTGTGTTTTGTTTTGTATTTAGAATTACAATCTGATATATAAATGTGAAAAAATACTAAATCTAAGTGTATTTTGTTTTATATAAAACTATGAAAGTTGTCTTACATGAAATATATATATATATCACTAAAAAAATAATTACTGAAAATAGCAGGGGGACATCTTACTATAATACATTTACAAATATAATAAAAAGCGAATCAATATTTGAGTTTTAACATAGAAATTTTGATATTTTAGATTTACACAGGGTTCGAAGAGCATCCAATGGTAAGAATTCAATTAGCTAACTGCTGTTTTAAAAATGACTGAATAATTTTTTCCTCAAAATATTCTTCAGTCATTGAAAGACAAATATTCTTTTAATTTAATTCTTCTTTAGTGTCTATCCTTGTATCTAATTCAAAATCTATACTTTGTCATGCCATGCTAATGACATGTAGAATACCTTTCTTAATATTCATGTTAAATTATCAGTTTTAGACCTTGCTCAACTCTAGCAAACATTCATTTTTTACAACATCCAGCTTTTTAATAGCTTCTTCACTCACTTTAACGTTTTTATAGCTTTACATGTTTTTTTCATACAACTTATGTATGAATGGTATTTTTGTTTGCTGTTGTCAAATTTGAAAATTCGACAAGATTACAAGGCGAAATACGAGTATAAACTTAACTTAACATTCAAAGTTGGCTTTCATCCTTCTGGGTATGCAATTAGACGCAGTGTCTTGTTAATCAAAATTGCAACGGATAGATTATGTGAAACCTCAGGTACTAAAATACTTTCAAATTTAAGTCAGGTTGCGTATTAGTTGTCACATAACCATAATACCCTATACATAAACCTATGCGTTATTAATCCTGTGTCATAACGGCCTAGGAAAATAATAACTGATATAAGTATGTAGCAATGTTCATTCTGAATTTTTATATGAGATATGTCATTTATGGTGTTTGACAATATAATTACACATTTTACAGCAAGAGTAGTAATTTAGATTTTCTAAATCTACCTAATATAGATAAAATAAAGACTTATATAGATTTTTTTATCTAAAGATAGTTAGAGGGATTTCAGGCGTTTGATTTTACTAGTTTTGTTAGTTTAGCGAACTTTATCATACAAATATACGATAGATTTTTACGAAGAAATGACTATGAAAAATCCCGTATCATAAGGACAACAAATCTTATTTTTTGAAGTAGATGTATGTATATCTGATAATCCCAACTACTACTACTACTACTAATACTACTACTATTACTACTACTACTAATTAAAATAATAATTACTACTACTAATGAATCACAACATGGTTTGATAAAGAATCGAATATATAATAAAAGGAGAACTGACTTCATAATTATTCAATATCTATGCACATTCTAATGCACTCTTATGTACAAAGGTATTTCAAAATTGTAGACTCTAACACACCTCCAGGACAACCACGAATAAGCGCATTGAATAGGTATAACTTAGGGGATACTGTAACTTTAGCATGCAGTTCTATTGGTGGAAATCCTTTGCCTTCCGTGTATTGGGTTAAAGATGACAATGAAATTACAATTGGTACAAGTACATATAGAGATGCTGGTGTGACAACAACCCTCACGTTTACAGCGAGTTTAGAAGACCATCTTGAAGTTCTTGAATGTCGAGCGGATAATGGCGAATTGTCGACCCAACTTGTTTCTACGACTTACATTGAATTGTATTGTAAGTATAAGTTTCCGAACGTTCTAACGGAGGTTAGCCAAGTAAAAGTTTTGAACGAAATTAATGTATTACTACATGTGTGGTTTTGATACAGCTGGTCCTTGGAAACAAGCGCACCGATAGTAGCATAATTTACGAACTGAAATATCAACATGAAAAACATATGTTTCATACAAATGATATATAAGTGGTGCTATAATAATGTTTCTGCAAAAACAGTAGTTTCGTGCGGTAGATCAAGAACAGTCTTTGTCGTTCTGAATAGTTTTAAAACAACCCTCCATATTGAGTTATAAGTCTCAATGAAGGTATTGAAATTTGAAAATGTATTTATTGTAATATGCTGTACATTAAGATCCAAAACATATTATCAAATGTTATAAACATAGTCTCTGATCTTGAATGATTAAAAAACTCATTATCAGTAAAAAAAATCATGACAAAAGAATAGAATGTTGAATTCCTTTCATTCATCTTGTATATGTTCATCATTCAAGCCACTCTTTTAGTCTTTATTGAAAGTCTTGAACATGTAAGACCTGATCATAACCGTACTTTGGAAAATATCTTTTCATGAAGCATATATATCCTGTATCTGAGATGTAAATGCACAATTACAATCATTTGAAGTATATCGAATATCTTATTTTTAAGTGGTATTTTTTTCTGGTTTTAATAAATTTTCTATCTGACATCAGTAGAAAATGAAAGGATATGGAGTAAATGTACATGGGATAAAATCGCACACAATACATAGAAAACATAGAAAATTATCAATGAACAGGGCTTTTATTCCTGTTCTTCATCTTGACAGTTGATGTAGGGTCTTCAACAATAAACGAACCATTCATACCCTACAACAAGGTCAAGACGGCCCCTAGCGTCGACATAAAAGAGGGACGAAAGATACCAGAGGGACAGTCAAACTCATAAATCGAAAACAAACTGACAACGCCATGGCCAAAAATAAAAAGACAAACGGACAAATAATAGTACAGATGACACAACATAGAAAACGATAGACTAAGCAACACGAACCCCACCAAAAACTGGGGGTGATCTCAGGTGCTCCGGAAGGATAAGCGGATCCTGCTCCACATGTGGCACCCAACGTGTTGCTTATGTTATTACAAATCCGGTTAATAGTCTAATTCGGTAGGTCACATTCGTGAAAAGGAAGGGTATTGTAGTTACTATTGATAAAAATAAACCACAGTTTACATTCTTGCTCCCCACCCGCCTGATTATATTTGACCAGCTCGTTTATATCAAGGTTGGTTTGATTGGGGTTGTTAATAAGTCTAACAATGGACACAACGACCATAATAGAATGAAATGTTTTAATCAGATATAAATATAAAAATATACTGTTCTTTGAGTTCTATGTTCAATATCTTAAATCTGTAAATAATTGTAAACAAGTCAATTTGTTATTAATAAAGGTAAATAGGTATCAAAGGTACCAGGATTATAATTTAATACGCCAGACGCACGTTTCGTCTATATAAATCGGTATATGATAAAAGTAAATATGTATATGAAATTATTTGTCATTGTTGTATAATTTAAGTCGCACCCCGGGCTCCGATAGTTAACGGACCTGCAACGTTGATTGCTGGATCGTCTGGAAAATGGACATGTTCGTCTGGTAATGGATATCCCGCACCAACCATATCTATGAGAATCCAAGATCGACAATACACAAACGATCTTACTGTTGTACAGTCATATGATATCATTGACAGAAGTTATACAGTAGCTGGTACATTGAATTTGGTTCCATCGTCTGATAAAAGTGGACAAAATCTTTGTTGTGATGTTTCTCATCTGTTTGATATTAATACGCCTCAGTCAGTTTGCATGCAGTTGGCAATAGAAGGTTATGTAATATGATCGTTTAATTCGTTTATGTACATTTAACCTTGTCTATATTAGTTAATTGTAAAGTTTCTCCTTTTCTCGTTTCTGGTCAAAGACATGTCACGCTAAATTGTTCAGGTCTGTGGAAGCTTAAACAATTCGGGTTAATATTTCAAAATTATTTATTTTACCTGACATATTTGTTTAAATATGTCTTTCAAGTATGATAATAAATCACATTCATGCCACAACAACACGTAGAATGTATCGAGTTTTTGTTCATAGAATGCCAAAGGATAATATTTATATTAATTAATTCTGGTGTCTATGTGAAAGATAATTAATTCTAGTAATGATGAGTTTACGTCTTGAAGGAACTTATCAATTTGTTTTTTTATAATATCATTTGAGGAAAAAATACTAAATGGCATACATTGGTTTTCGCTTCTTTTCGTTTTTTTTTAGGGAGAGCGGGTTTACATAATCTTTTAAAAAGGAATGATAAATTTAGATATTTAACTATATTGTACCAATTTACAATCAAATGAGCATTATATTACAAATTTAAAAAACTCTCCAACCTGCTTCTGTGAAGCACTACGTAAACAATATAAGACAGTAAATCCTTTTGGAGTGGTGAGATGTATATCAAAACTAAAAAATCGTTTTAGACATGACTAGTAGTTGAAAAAAATGACTAAATGCACCATAGTGATTTTATTTCACTAAAATTTTGTTTTTATCAAATATATAATTTCGTTATTTCCCTGATGCCTTTCGTCATTTAGTTATTATTTTCATTTTTGAAACAAATAGAAACATTTACAAATAGAGTTTTATGAAATAATTAATTAAGGAATAAATAATAACTTTTAGATAAAGAACAAGTACACATTATTATCTACATCATGATTGGAATTGGGACAGTGTTTCTTCTCATCATATTGATATTTTGTTACAGAAAAGGTATAGTATTTTTATCAATCATGGTTGACTTACAAGTGTTTTCAAACACTTATAGAATAACAACAATTTAAATGTTGTCAAACAACATTGTTAGTTAACTCATGCGTTTTTTAAAATCATGTAAAATATAAAATGCAAGAAACTACATATTTTTCTTCACGTGTTTACTTCGCTATTATCCAACATTAATGATAATTAATGATAACGCCTAAGGAATACGTAATGTTATTTATAATCAAGTGAGAGGGGTTAATCTTCAGGATTTATTTTTTAACTGTTTTTAATCGAGATTCACCGATGAGTCTGATGTAAACCACACGCGCGTCTCGAGTAAACCAACATATCTGGTATTTTTGATGATTTCTAAAACTGAAAATGCCACAATTCGGCTACGATTGAAGTATTCGCATCTATTTGATTCATTGTTAACGATTAATGATTTAATGACTGTATAACCGGACCATTATGTATAACCGAAGATTGGGTTTAGACAGAAAAAGACTATCGTATGTCATACAAGTTTATTATATTATATATCATTTGTTCTTATGATGTAGTGTTAAACCACTGTTCCAGGTAAGGGGGAGGGTTGTTCAATCCCGCAATATTCTGTATGTGCCTGTTCAAAATCAGGAGCCTGGTATTTAGTGTTTGTCGTTTGTTGCTGTATATCATATTTATTTTTCGTTCATTGTTTTGTACATTAATAAGGCCGTTAGTTTTCTGGTTTGAATTGTGTTACATTTGTCGTTTCGGGAGCTATATAGCTGACTATGTGGTATGGATTTTGTTCATTGTTGAAGGCTGTTCGGTGACTTATAGTGGTGAACTTCTATGCAATTTGGTCTCTTGTAGAGAGTTGTCTCATTGGCAATCATACCACAACTTCTTATCTACATATCAGATGCTGATATCTATTCCCTATACCAATCTGACGAATGGTAAAAGCTAAAAAAATACAAACTGAAATACAATTTTACAATGTGTTGAATAAATGTTATAATGTACGAAATGTCAAATATAAAAGATAGCACAGGCTGTTAAATGCGAGATAAATTTGCATTTGTACAACAGTTAAACTCCCAGTATAACACGAAAAAACGGTTAGAATGCATCACATAAATGATATATAAGTAACTCACTTTGTGGTTAGCCACAAATTGTGTCTAAGATGACTTTTGTCCGAAATGTTTCTCGGTAGCGTACTGACCTTTCAGTTACTCTGTTCGAGATGCGCGCGAGAAAGGGAATAGGTAACAATATGTTCGATTATTAAATATTTTACACGGGTTTAAGATGCAGAATCCTCCAAGGTTAAGAACACATAAATTGATTGTGAAAATAATCAAACAAACTACATAAATTGAGGAACGAGATTCCATAATAATGACATTCAGACAATCTAAATCTTTGAGATACTTGAAATTTAAAGAATTTCTCCATGCACACTTATCAAGGTATATGTAAGGTTTATCGTTAACTCAATAAATTGTTATTATTTAATTTAGCCTATGCAATTGGTCGGGGAAAAAAGAGAGAAGATGCAAGGTAAGGACAGAAATTTCAAAGCTATTCACAACAATCAATATCGTTATACAAAGTAACATATATGATATAATTGATGTGATTGTTACTTGTAAATATACACAGAACTTCTTAAAACTCTAAAGTATAGAAAGTTGAAGACCAAATATTACCTCTAGATGTCGTATGAATATGTCGTTTTGTCTAATTGACGTATACCAGTGTAGTTTGTGTGTAATAATATCTGAATTGAAACAGAAAATTGATGTTTGGAATCGAAAAAAAAAAACATCTTGGAAGTTGTGTTTTACGTTTCAGTCAGATATAAAAAGCAAAATATCTTGGGAATAAATCCTTATACCGAGTCATGTCTATATGCAAGAAGAAACAAAATTGCAAAATTCTTAATAAATTATTAGTAAATAATATGCATCAGAATAAGATATGTCTGGACAAAGAAGAATCAAAATCCAAAGTTAAGAAAAAATAATGATCTTTTTATGGCACGCCATAGGGCAACACATGACATACTCTACTAAGCTTAATAATACAGTTAAACCCAGACAATTAAGGTTTGCCCAAATAAGCAGTTTAAACTGTACTATTGGTGACAAAAACAACACGAGGGATACAAGAAAAATTATTTACAGTCATACCTTGGCGTCTGCAAAGTAACTTGTCAGTTGATAATGACATATTGATAATATAATTTTGGACACTTAAGCATACAGATAGGAATTAGAATTGCCAATGAAACAACTTTCCTACTAGTCCAAGTGACGTTGATGTAACCAACTATAGATCAATTTACGGTCTTCAACAATGAACAAAACCCATACCGTATAATCGGATCAAAAAGGCCACGACTTAACAAAATGTGAAACTATCTATCCTGGTAATCAAACAACCTAATTCATTAAAAAAACAATTAATGAAAAAAAAAAAAATATATATATGACCAAAATCAACCAACGACAACCACTAAATAACAGACTTCTTATTTGAAGTAGTCACATACAAAATGTGGCGGAATGAAACATGGTTGTGAGCGCTCAACCCTTCCTTACCTTCAGCAAAACGTAAGAACAAACAGAAAAAAACATTTTTCTTTTTATCAACAAAATAACCATGAAATCGGATTAGGAAGTATAGTTTTTCGTTCAGTTTCAGCAAGTGGATACTTACTGCTATAACGGTGTGATTATTTGTGATTTTTTCATTGTTTAATCATTGATACATTAAAGTTCATTTCTTGCAGCAATTAACACTAATAACTATCTTTTTAGCAGTAAATACGCACCAGAAGCACAGAGTTCCAACCAGTATGATTATGAAGGTAAATAACGTTCGAAAAAAAACCCAACAACAAATATCTATATTATCAATTATTACAAATATTCTCTATAAAATAAACGCGAATGGATAATTTGAGCTGGGTTTTATGGTGGTGATAAGTGACCCCTGTCTTGTGTTGTGAAATCTTTTATTTTTATATATTGTTCTTTTATGAGATAATTGCTTATGGTCTCTTTATTTAAATCATATTTATCGTTAAACAAACCGATTACGGTAAATTTGGTGTCTAGATTAAACGATACTTTATTTTGGATACTTTGCCTAAATGTAGTACATATAATTTTGTTTTAAAATGTTATAAAAATGGTGGCTTATGGAGCTTATTTTCTAGCTAAGTTTGTGCAAAATTATTTGTTTTTTTAAAGACTCTACATAGAACACAACTTGTTTGTAAATGTTAGGATGTGCTGCCAGATAATAACAAGAAAAAATAGGGTCCCCGTACCCGTTTTCTTGCTACAAATCAAATACTAGGTAAATTGAATGTACATTTCTTGATAGAATTCAACTATCTTGGGTTTCCCATTCATGTTGATAAAAAAAATAATAGTTCGTTTGTGTGACAGTTACAACAATAAGATTAATCACATAATTTTTATTAGTTAAATAAAATCTTACGAATGAAGTTATACATAAAATTAAACATCTAGACCGATTTTGTTCGTCTATTTTACCATCCAAGATGGCAGAGGACATCCGATCTGCCTTTTGTATATGTAAAGTGTCACTTCAAATTTGGCACTATATTTTCATCATCGTGTATTCCTACACATGTTTTCTGTAGCCGTGCAAATATCTGGTATTGTTTTTGATAATATGAAAACACAAGCCATATTCTTCATCCTTTTAAAGTGAAAACAAATCAATAAATGTTTACCTCGTGTATACTCCGAGGAACGAGAACAACTGAAACATGTGGTTGTTTTGCTGTTGATGAGTAAACTGTTATGTCTTTCAATTGTTATAGAATAGTATGCAAAGTTTTAACTACTAATCTAGAACTTCATGGCAAAATGCAAAATTGATCATTACCTAAGAACTAAAATAGAATACACAACAGAAATGAAATCTTACAAAATTAGATGAACATTAGAACTGTCAAAACCGGGGAATAATGTCAAAGGCCCCTATTTGATTATAGTTTCAACAATACTGTTTTGAACAGATGTTTTCATAGTGCATGAGAAAATTCTTTGGATATCACATTTTGATCCCAATAATAAATATATTTTGGGGTATTTTATTTCAGATAATACTAGATATCCTGATCGCGACAGGTAACTTGCTACTACAGATAGTATAGTCGGTCCGATTGGAATGCGGAGTGTAAGGTAGTATGGAGTATAAACACTAAATGATAGACTTGTTTTGTATAGTTGCTTAACGGAAGTTTATATCGTACAGTTAAATAAAATTTACTAAACGGTATTTGTGACCGTTCAAATCTTCAAGCTATGAAAAACGTAACATTCTTATATATTTAGTTATACTTTGAAATTTAAGATAGAGGCGAAATTTACCAAAGGGGCATGCAAACTCATAAGTCGAAAATAAACTGACAATGCAATGGCGAAAAAAGAAAAAGACAAACATACAAACAACAGTCCACAAAACACAACATAGAAAACTAAAGACTGAGCAACACGCATCCCACCAAAAACTAGGGGTGATCTCAGGTGTTCCGGAAGGGTAAGCAGATCCTGCTCCACATGTGGCACCCGTGGTGTTGCTCATGTTTGTACAAACCCGGTGATAAGTCTTGTTCGGTAGGTCACATTCGGGGAAAAGGGGACAGGATTGAAGTTACGACAATTGGAACATATTCGTTGTCATATGTGAAACAGATATGCCATGACGGTCAACCAATTCATGCTGTCGTCATTAAAATTTACGAAGTGTTGATTTCAACTTCACCACTTTGAACTCTAAGTGTAATACTGTACCCCTCTGTCTCAAATTTTAAGAGGCAGACTTCATACTCTTGCAGCCTCTCAATGAAATAAAAAAAAATTGGCATTAAACTTCTCTGTTTTGTTTTGTAAACAATTATTTGCATTATAGTCGCTTATGGTTTTTGTAATAGCCTGGACAGTTTGTCTTCGTCTAATGACTTTAAATGGCTCATTAGTATCGTCCGCTTCTCTTCACTATGTTCACGGCATCTATAGCTATTCCAATGCACTTGAAATAAAGGATACCACTAATACAGCTTCATACCTTCACGTACAACTACGTAAAACTACGTACAACTACAAACTGTTAATATGGGTCGGCTGTGAACTACATTTTACGACCAAATCATGCTGTCAAATTTCCCTTTGAAATCTATTGATTACTGTGAAGGAACATTCTTTCAACGACTACACATGCAATACTTATCTCCAATTAAACACGTTAAATACAAAAATACAATAATCCAGGGCTTGTGTTTACTTTCATGATTTCCAAATATTATACCTGAAGTAATCCTTTTGAAAACTCCATCATGATATAAGTGACCATTATGTTATTTTTGTGTCACATATGACACGGATAAGTTCCACTATTCGTAATGTCAGAATCCGTCCTCGTTTGTGAAATTATGAACACGACCAATTTGACTCATTAGCGTATGTTTCTTTGTAACGAGCAACACGATTGCTGCCAGTAGTTATCACATTACTGCTTACCCTTCCCGGAGGATCTTAGTTGTGATCCCTAGTTTTGTTTTGTAAGGATTACTGCCTACTGCCTTTATTCACTTTTGAATATTGTGCTTTCTTCTTTTCTAATGTCTGTGTTGTCTCTACCGGTATAAGATTCTTTGATCTTTTATTCTGGAAATTGTTTTTCTTTGAATTCGCACTAGTCGCATAAAACATTGACATGTACCGATGGGTTTTGTATTTGGTAACGTCTTTGGAATAGACAGGAAACATTTATCAATCCTCTATTGTAACATGGCTTCACTATATTGTACTCATCAGATATAGGTTAAAAAGAGTACCACGACGGTGTAACAAGTGGAACAGGTAATGCTGATCCTTCCAAGAGCAAATAAGATCAGCACTGGATTTTTGTTTGGTTGATGTTGTTTGATCGTTATTTTTCTGTTAATTGTTTTGCTATTTTTAAGGTATTTTCGTCGTTTTCGTTTAAGGCCTTGTATCGACTATTCACTTAGTATATTGAAATTATGATTGTCATTGTTTCCCTTTGTATTTTCTTTCTCTTTATTGTGAAACAGTATTATCATAACAAAAAATCACAACTTTCTATTATGAAACAATGCAGTTATGATTAAACACGAATTCTGTTGTGGGCCTGAAAAGAACTGGTTCATGATTGAACATCAATGGTTCTGTGGTGATCTTTAACTCAAGTTATGGCTTCCATCAAAGTTCTTCATATTTGAAGTCCATAAGCGTTCTTACTGAACGCGACAAACTCGGTATATGTTCCTTGTTTAATGATAAAATCCCAAAAAAGATACAAGGCTTATAATACATTACGCCAGACGCGGGAGTCTCTTAATTCGAATCACCAGTGGCGCTTGTATATAAACAGATGGAAGTGGAAGGCAAAATCAGTTACAAATTTGAAGAGCATCGAAAACCAACCTTCAATGAAGATTTTCTAAATCAAATAAAAAAAAACACATTATGTAAAATTAAGATAAATTTAAGATTTGATATTATTGTTGTATTATCTTCAGGAATTTTGACGGGTTGGGTCCAAATATACAAGAGATGCATGTATATAACACAGCAGAAGATATTGAAGAAAACAGCCATTATATGAATATACCTGCAGATGACTACACTTACTTAGAACCAATAAGTAGAACAGATTTATCGTCCTGAGCACAGATGTCATGAGTTCAAAACTGAAAAAAATCATGGGTTGTCTAAAACTTTTATAGATGTTTAGCTATTATTGCGTAATATTGCGTTTCACTCTTGTTATGTCAATCAGAAATAATTACTTTTATCGAAGTAACTGTATATTCCAGATAATGTAGAAGACACATATCTGTTTACATAAATAATTAAAGATGGCGGATATCGAATGTCCATTCTCCATCATACAGCATCATCAATTTTCGTTGATGCTTGCAATAGAATAACAATCAAAAACATGCAACAACTACCTGGAAACAACATTTACATCCTTTAGATTGCACACATGTTCGATGAATATATAAAATCGAAAAAATCTAATTGATTACAAATAGTATCGATCCTCTTTCTGTCTGAATAATTAATTAGGGAGAATCCAAATAAAACTGACCAATCAAAACACTTTATCTTGTCTTAACATAAGAGGCTCTCAAGAGGCTCTCAAAAGGGTATCGTAAAAAGTGGAAATTATATGTTAATCTAATTTATAAAAAGTAATCAATCGTCAACATGAAAATAGTTATTAAAATAACTTGCCTTTTTAGCTCACCTGGCCCAAAGGGCCAAGTGAGCTTTTCTCATCATTTGGCGTCCGTCGTCCTTCGTCCGTCGTCGTCCATCGTCGTCGTTAACTTTTTACATTTTGAACTTCTTCTAGAGAACCACTGAATGGAATGAAACCAAACATGGCATGAATGTTCCTTATGAAGTGCTGACGAAGTGTTGTTACTTTGTAGCTGATCCATCATCCAAGATGGCCGCCAACAGGGGACTTAGTTTAACATAGGACCCTATGGGAAATACATACAAATGTCATCTTTTAGAGACCAAGTGAATGGAATGAAACCAAACATGGCATGAATGTTCCTTATGAGGTGCTGACCAAGTGTTGTTACTTTGCAGCCGATCCATCATCCAAAATGGCCGCCAGCGGAGGACTAAGTTTAACATAGGACCCTATGGGGAAATACATACAAATGTCTTCTTTTAGAGAACCACTAAATGGAATGAAACAAAACATGGCATGAATGTTTCTTATGAAGTGATGACCAAGTGTTGTTACTTTGCAGTCGGTCCATCATCCAAGATGGCCGCCAGTGGGTGACTTAGTTTAACATAGGACCCTATGGGGAAATACATACAAATGTCTTCTTTTGGAGAACCACTGAATAGAATGAAACCAAACATAACATGAATGTTCCTTATGAGGTGTTGACCAAATGTTGTTACTTTGCAGTTGGTCCATCATCAAAGATGGCCGACAGCGGGGGACTTAGTTTAACATAGGATCCTTTTGAAAATAAATACAAATGTCTTCTTTTAGAGAACCGCTGAATGGAATGGAACTAAACATGGCATGAATGTTCCTTATGAGGTGTTGACCAAGTGTTGTTACTTTGCAGTCAATCGATCATCCAAGATGACCGCCAGCGGGGGACTTAGTTTAACATAGGACCTTATGGGAAATACATACAAATGTCTTCTTTTAGAGAACCACTGAATGGAATATAGAACCAAACATGGCAGGCATGTTCCTTATGAGGTGCTGACCAAGTGTTGCTACTTTGTTGCCAATTTACTGTTCAAGATGGCCACCAGGATATTTTATTAATTAACGGGACCAATATTAAACAAAATTTGGCCTCAATCATTATTTGGGTATCTGTTATGATTTTTATCTATCTTTACATGATTTCTAAAACCAAAATAGAGTCAAGTGAGCGACACAGGCTCTTGAGAGCCTCTAGCTTTTTTCACCATTATACATTATTGTTCTTGAACTAAATATTTATTTGTGATGTATTTCTGTGTTTTGCTTGAAACAGTGACAGAATGCTTTGTTCTAGTAAAAAGGGAATAAAACGTTTCAATTACGTGTTTATTGTTTATATTTCTCTGTGCTTAGTTATTTTAAGTTTGTTTGTACTGCATTCTTGTCATGTAGTCTTGTCATTTTAGCGGTATTTTTAACATTGTCATATAAGCGGGAGATTTGGCTAGCCATAAAACCAGGTTCAACCCACCATTTTTCTTAAAATGTCCTGTACCAAGTCAGGATTATGGCAGTTGTTATCTACAGTCCGTTTCTATGTATGTTGGCGTTTGCTTTTGTTGTATCTCAATGTTTCTGTTGTTCCGTTTTTTCCTCTTATATGTTACAGTTGATGTGTTTCCCTCGGATTTAGTTTGATACTTGGATTTGATTTTGCTCAATCTAATTTTGACCATTGAACAGCGGTATACTACTGTTGCCTTTATTTATTCACGGTTCTCCAACATTTGAAAAATCCAACTCACGTTTACCCAACAAGTGTCAAACAATAGACGGGCTTAATGTTTATACAGCAATTTAAAATGTTGTTTACGGAAGGTATAGTGAGACCTGTATACAATGTATATAATTTTCATATTATACTCTTTAATAATAAATGAAATTAATAAGTAAATTCAGAAAAAATAAAAAAATAAATGGGATTTAGTATAAGAATTACTAAAATGAATATTGTTCTATAAGATATAAAAAAAATTGGTACAAGATTTCAAAGAAGCAGATTTCACTGAGCCGATATATTTACGTAATGACTGAGTTCGAATGTGATCTATTTGGTTGTAAAAGAAGCTGAGTTATATGTTTCACAATCATACACAGGGAAGGAAGGGGTCAACTAAGCCATATGAAGATATTAAAATGCTAAGAGTAATACATGCAACATGACCATTAAAAAATGTAGATGCTCACAAACTTAACTGACATAATTACAACAATACATTTGTAATGGACCACATATATACATGGGTATGTATAAGTACCAGCCACTTCCGGTCTGTGTTTTTGTTAGATGTATTTCTGCTTTGTATCGATCTGATGAGTTAAGGTCCGAAACGCTTTTGGGATTAACCCGCGTCAGGAACGTTTAGTCCCAAAGATTTGAAAGCCAAACATGTACATTACCACGTGAAGATGTATAGGACCAGAAGGGTCGACAAAAATAGCCATATTCATATAATGGCATCTCGCCTGGGGGGAGTTGGAACAGTAGCTACTGAATAGTTGATAAATTTATCAACGCGGAATTCAAGAAAGGTAGGTTCCACATCATGTCAGGGCTGAATCACTGACCACTTAAAGGATTATACTCTCGGGAATAGACAGTCCAAGCAGCGACAATATTGCACCAGTATAAGTTTAAATAATACTTTATAGAGGTCATCAAATGTGATATTGAAATCATTGTCATAACTTTTAAAGTGTAAACTTTAAGAACATATATAAATTAATGATAACATAACTCATTCTTTAGCCGTGAAGTCATTTTAGCTTCTAGAGAGCACATCCAGAATGTCATTTAGTTTTACTGTTAAACGAAGTACATACCATACATCAGAATTTGAGACAGAGTCATATAAAATACTTCCAGCAAAACAAGAATTTCATTTTTTCATCATAAGGAAATCAATAACGTCATCTTATTTGCTAATCGACGAAGCATACCAATGAACCAATGCGATTATAGAATAAAGGTTATTGGTTTTAACACAATTTTGAAAATCTTCTATTCACCATTATGTAACCTTCATATGTACTTTAAAATACTGGTAGTTCGAAATTAAAAAAAAATTCTAATTGAATACAATTACTTTGCATTTAATGGAAAGGACATTTTACAAAGAACTGCAACATGACATGAGGACGTTCAAATAGCAGAAAAAGTTTAGAAAAGTGGAAAGAAAAGAATGGTGTTAAACGAAGGATTCTTAGAATTCAGGAATTTTAGTGAAAATACATATAAAAAAAATAAGGTCACAACATGATAGAGTTTGAAGTGATTTCGCAGTAGGTCATTACATACACTCAATTTGGTCATATTCCAGCATTTGTTTGTACAGACATGATTGAAAAGTGACACCGAACACTTTCAAACATTTGAACTCTTAGGTTGATAACTCCGTAAAAGAAAGTCATTTTATCGAACTTTCTTCGGTTATACTGACCATGTCAACACAAATTAATATACATATTGTTTGTATACTCTTCAATACTAATTTTTTAGACGATTCATTTCAAATTTTCACACAATCAAGTCAGTTGATGGTTAACAGATTCAAAACCAATTTGTTAAGTAGAAGAGAGGCAGAAAATACAAAAGAGGAAATTATTTCTTATAATTCGAAGTTAAACTGACAACGCTATGGCAAAACGACTGAGATACACACAACAGTCTATAAAACTTAATTGTAATTTTTATATTTATTTTATCTTTACAGTAATACTGAATCGTTGGTACAAATGACAAGAAAGCAAATATTGATTCTCTGTAAATACTAAATGCTAAAAAAATTAAGTTGCGAAGTAAAACTATATTTTGAAGTTATACAATTACAAATTTCTGGTACAAAAAATGGAAATATTAATGAATGTTTCTTTGGAATTTGGTCACTGCATCAATCGAACAGGTAAATGTATTTGACTAATACATCAATCGTTCACTGCAAGAAGAAGGGAAAATTGAAAAGAATCGTTCTGACTTTATTATTCCTTCTATGAAGTTACAACGATAACATCCAGTGTCAAGTTTGTGAAACAGAAAAAGAAACCAGTATCTCATGTATCTATTGCAACGATAATAGAAACGAATTGAAACAGAAAGGTTTAAACATAGTTATAAATCATCATATAGGTTAAGTATTTTTCTTGATAAATAATACTTTTTATAAAAACATTTCTTTTCTTAATATCCTTGCACATTGAGCAAACATTTAAAACTTTATATCAACACAAGACACGATTTGGTTGCATTTTTAAAATCTAGGTGACAATAAGTAGACCGTTTGGGGTCGTAAACAACTGGAGCTGTTGAATGTTTTGTTTTTATATGACAGTTCGTTTGATGTGTTTGAGCTTTTTATTTTGCCATTTGATAGAGGCTTTCAGTTTTGAATTTCCTTGGAGTTCGGTATTTTTGTTATTTTACTTTTTGTGATAATAGATTTCGATACTTTGTATCATGCCGATATTAACAGAGAAAGCTCTAGAGTTAATGTATGGAAAGAAAGAAATAAACACCACATATTTCAACTAACATCTTTAAAACTATATGACCAGTTTGTAAATAAATGGGCATGTACTTTTCGATCTAGAATGGAAAGAATGCAAATATATATTGTTTCTTTTAAAATGATATAAAATAACACAGTTAAACGTTTGAATGAGTTTTTTAATAGTTAAAAACAATCAGAACAAAAATTGTGTTTTTCGACTCAACCAGTTCAGATGCACAAAAAAAATCCCCAGTGTGTTTCTACCATGAACAAAGTCAAGCAAATACCAAGGGAAATCAATAATTGTTTTAGATATGCACGATATACATAAACAAGGGCAAAATAAAATATGAAAATGAATCCAAAAACATATCACACTGAAAATAAAGATTTAGTAACCAAAGGTCATTAAGACAATACTAAACTTTAATACTAGTACTAAGATAGAGTAACTATTTCTTACGCCACCCTGTTGACAAATATATGTTTCTCGTTCGAAGAAAGCATTCGTTGAAAAGTCGATTTGTGTGATAAGTTATAAACAATTGCAGAAAGAATTCGAGCTGCAAATAACCAATATACGTATTCTTACTCATCTGTTATAAAGATATTCGAAACGGTCTACCTGGTCAGTTCGACTTTGAACTTCAAGTTTATTATCTATCAACTCCCCTGTCAGCTGTTGTGTATCTTCTATCGAAGATATAATGTTAATAAATGTAATCTTTGCAATATCATGTTAACTGGGAGACGTATATTTTATATACGTTTCGGTAATAGGCCGATATAAAAATGCATAAAATCAATTACAGTCCTTAAATAGTGAAAACTTCCTTCTCATTGAATACACCATTACACCGTGCACCAAACCTCATTACATCAATACCTATACACCATACACCATTCAGCATACACGAATGACACCATTCAAAATTGCTCACAATAAAAAGTGTTTAGCAAATTCTATTACCTCTTTTTGAAACGGACTTAAATGTACAACATTCCTCATGCATCATATACTATTCGCCAATGCACAAAATACTATTCGCTCATGTACTATATACTACTGCACAATACAATATTCATGCTTTATTGCCTTAGGACTGCACCATAATTGAAATTATTTCTTGTTGACACCTTCAATTTTATTTCTAGCTATAATTAAAGGTATAAACCAGAGCTGTCTGTATTGTGAAATACTCTATTTCAAGTTCAAGAGGTTTATATGCAAATAATGCTGTCAATAATCTTTAGATAATTTGGTGGAAGGACAACAATTTCACAAGAAAAGTAATCTTAAGGAATAACACTAAGCTCTTCTTGTTGAGGAACTCTCCACATAAAAATACAGTGTAGAGGCAGATCCACTTCTTCAGTTTCGTTTGTAATAATAGATATAATTCTAAGGTTAGTAAATCTTACATCTGTCTCATAAGAATACATTTAATATTGAATATCACTCGTTTGAGATGCAAATAATACTGAAAATGAAATTAACATCCCTAGAGGATGTACATAACACAAATAATAAAAATGTAAATTTATAATCGTAAATGTTGACACAATTGATCAATCCAATAACATGAATAATGTACAATTAATGTTTCCTCAGTGATGCTGGAGGCCGAAATATTTGAAAAAAAATCAAATTCTTATACAAATTAAAAGATACAACCGTGAAGGAGTACAGAGATTTAACATCTATCATACAGTTTGTTTGAGGCTCACTATAAACGAGATTTAAGCAGAGAATCCAAACAAATACTTGTAATTTTACGTGTATAATGGCGTTTTTTACAACCTTGCTCACTAACATTTGACAAATAAGTATTTTTCAATAAAATCACTCCAGACGGGATGTCTTTTTATGTACGCTTTGTACACTTCTTTGCACATTTTCAGGGGATTTCTGCAATATGGTTGTTCAAGAAAGTAAATGTGTTTACATACCTTTAATCAATTTGTTTCCTTTTTGGCGCGAAAATATACTAAATAAGATTGTTTCTTAACTAAAGTAAAAAAAAAATTTCAAGCTACGCGTTATAAACTGCAGTTTGTATGGCTATTTACATTCCATTTTGATAGATTTACCAATAATACATGCTCGAATTGAGTTTAATGAATTTTAAAAAGGACGAAAATAGTAATCCTATTTCTTCAATCTGTTTTTGCATCTTCGCTTTTCACGTTGGAAAATGTTTACTCTACTTTACTATCTACTATTAAGAAACGATAACAGCTTTTATTTACCAGTTTTACCAAGTAAAATTAAATAAAACACATCATGATATTAACGTTTAATCCCTTCATTATTTTCTGCGACTAAGAATGATATGGATTATGTATATTCACAAATATACTAGTCAACAAAAGAAACGAGACAAGGTAATGTATTTTCAATATATAATGAAATTGAATACACTGTACCTAGATAAATAATTGCCTTTTTGGTCTAATATTTACAGAGTGTTATTTCCTTATCAAAACCATCGATTTAAGGCAAAAACGCTAATTGTTTGTTGTTGCAATTTTTGTTATTTTAAAAATCGTATTTTCACCCAAAATATCAAAAATCGATATTCGAACTTAAAACTTTTAACTTTAACATGGTCTGCTTAAAATTTTGAATGCCTTTGCAGATATTTGAATACTTAATTCTCATCTTACAAATAGAGTGCCGACTTTTGTCATCATTTTCCGCAAAATAAATTTAACCCCTATGTTCAATAACACGGTATTTCCTAACTTTCCAATTTGGTCAGATTCTTTTAATCATATGCATTTGCTTTACAAATGATTGTTTTTCATTGGATAATTTAACAGGTTTTCCTATTCTATTTTATGATAAATTGGACTTCAAACTTGTGTATCGTTACTTTTGTTGACTAGTATAGTTCAATTACTACATTAAATAATTAAGTAAACAATAATCCAATTCATGATTAAAAACACCTTTTGAATATGAATAACAATTACTTCTATCAAAATCAAACATTATCGTAATGGAAACACATTACATTAGATGTTATATAAATAGAAGTCACTGATGTGATGCCCGATTTTCAGTTTAAACGTTATGTTGTTTCACTGTAATATGGTGTTACATAATTGTAGTTCCCCATCAATACTTCAGTTCAGCTTCACAAAGTTTATTGTAAATGCTTCTTTTCAAGTGTTTCAAAACATTTTGGAGACATTTCATACCAAAATTTCGAGCAATAAAAAAAGAAAAAACGCCATGTTTATGAAGTGATTTTTTTCTTCAATTTTTCGAAAGGCGTTTCCCAGAAAGCTATTTGAAAGAAGGAGGCAATGTTCAAACAGGAAACCGATTAATCAATTATCATTTTGGTACTCGTTGCCATCCCTAGAATCTGGTTGTCATTCAACATTGTTTCATCTTTTTAAAGAGCAGATTGGAACTGGCATAATACAAAAAAAAAATTATAATTAAGCAATCGTTCTCAAATTAACTTGCTAGTCCTCTAGACAGAGCTTAAGGGCATACGATACAGTTTTGATCCCACGGTTATTTGTTTACGAAAATTTGCATACAGGCTATTTTTCACCTCGTCAATTCAAAAACATTTATTTTTGTATGTAATAAAAAATATACCTTCATGTGCTACTTTAAGAAAGAAATAAGGTCGAAGATTTAGGCATTTACTCAAAATTTAGTTTATTTGGACATTTCTATCCTTGGATAGACATACCTAACGTATTTGTTTCAAAAGATAAACACCAGCGGATTTTTGTAGAAACATTTGGAAAATCTTCTTTACATAAGAATGCTATAAATTTGTATAGCTATTCTTTGGAAATAATTAATTTTTATCAAAGTTTAATAATTGTAGACAAAAACGGCATTTTTTACTGTATATTTATCTAATTTACTAAAAAAATTAATCGGTGACTTTTTCATAAAAATTGGTACAAATAAAAAGAGGTGTCAATGAACTCGTTTTCAAGTTAAATCAGTCTGACTGATAAGAATCAGTCGAAAAATGAAACTTTTCCTGAGATGTCACAGTTTGATATCGCGAAAAATGACATTTTACGTTAGCAACGTCATTATCTCCCCTGTAATTGTATCGTATGCCCTTAACGTAAAACAATCATACAAATGAGTGTGTCATATTATGTAAACTATAAACACATAAATAGCTCTTTCTCTCTCTCTCTCTCTCTCTTACTTAAAATTATAAAATATATACAACTGGTATTTGTATCATCAATGCACAAATATTGGGATGCACCTTATGCGGTTGAGATGGGTTTTTTATTCTTTACTGACAATTCTTCCTCCGTGTACAGATATTGTTGTTGATGGTTTTATATCCTGTTTGTGTTGTCCTTGAAAATACAGAACAACTTATTGATGACAAAGAGACACATTGAAATACTATACAAAACAATGAACAACTATACAAAGGAAATTGTCAATTTATTTTGAAACCAAATATATTTTAATAATAAATTTAGTATAGTTTTTAATCATCGTTTTTCATTATTGTATTGGGTTTATAAAACGTTTGTTTTTGTTGCTCTTCAGTGTTCCTGTTGTTCCTTTGATTTCCTCTTATAGTTGATGTGTTTCCCTCGGTTTTAGTTGTAAATTGGATTTGTTTTCTCTCAATCGATTTATGACTTTTGAATACCGGTTTACTACTGTTGTCTTTATTTATATAGGTTAGAGATATTGAAAAAAGAAAATTTTTAGCTAGATATAAAACCAGGTTTAATCCACTATTTTCTACATAAGGAAAGGCCTGTACCAAGTCAGAAATATGACAGTTAATTTCCACATGTTCCATTCGTTTGATGTGTTTGAGCTTTTGATTTTGCTATTTGATAAAGGACTTTCCGTTTTAAATTTTCCTTGGAGTTCGGTATTTTTTTTATTTTACTTTTTTTCAGTCAAACTTGATTCCAAAATATTTGGAAATCCAAATACTTATTTGGTAAACGTTGAAGAACAGAATTAACAGAAAAGGAACAGAGGAACAGACTAGTTATGCATGATTGTGATCGTTCTTTTATTACAAGCGATGTCCTTAAATCTTTCAAACAATATCCGAATTGTTATGCCAGAACGGAAATACTTACTTCTGGTCCGCCATGGCTTGGTGATAAACTCGGGAAAAAGAAATGATACTTATAGCAATATTACCATTAGGGTATTTTTCATCAATTCTAAAATAAAACTTTTGATCAAATGGCAGCACTTGAAAATATCACGTTTTGAGTATAGTAGATTTATTTGTTTTTGAGTCAGCATACATACATATATTTTTGTCGTATCTGTTTTAATTGCACGATTCTGTTTTCAAATTTAGTCATTCCTGATATTCATATACTCACAGTATTAGTAGAATTTGAAGATAGTTTGAAATCCAAACGGCGTGTCTGATAATGATTATAACCTTGCCTGACCTAAACATAGTATGAAATGAAAATATTTATTTAAAAAGAATTGAATAAAAGCATGCAAAGTTATATATAATACAAAGTACTACATGCAAATCTTTAGAAAAAATGATAGTATTGATACATACAAACACTAATGGAAGCTCATTATCATATTTCGAATATCAAGATATAACGTTTGCCCTAGGCCTTTTTCTTATTTGATAAGCATTGCTTTTCGGTATGACTAAGAATCATGTTTTAACCTTTGTACATTCATACATGCATATTCCACAAATTTGTTTTAGTGGTAATAGTAGTGGAACCACGCAAATCCATTTAGAAAAAAAGTAAACAAGTTAAAACAACTGAATGAATCACAGGAATTTCAAAAGGATTTGATGCTTTGACAGGGTTAGTGTATCAAGATAAGCATGCATCCAAATTGTTAAAATAAGGAACAGAATTGGTTATTGTATATTTCTGATAAATATTCTATACATATTAGATTTGTTTTATTTGGTACATTTATATAGTTCTTGATTCATTCGATTCTAATGTTGACGTACACAACAATAACCTTGCCTGACCTACGCACAGTGTGGAATATATATGTATACAAGAGATAAATGTTATAATGTAAGATTTTCAAAAAACTAAATTTCAAAAATTGTTATACTTTATTTTATATGTCAATAACAAATCATTATATTTTTGCATTTTTATCTATTTGCTAACAACACTTTTTCTTTGAACAGTTTATTTACATTTTATCTGTCTGAATACATTTGTCGATCCGACTCATATACATGAATCGCTTTATGGATGAACCTCGTAGTAAGACCGTGATACAACATTTGATTTGCACTCTTTAGAGATCAACAGTGTTATGTTAGAAAAGTATGTCATAAATTATGTCAGTACCGATTCACTGACTACTAAGACTTAAGTGACAATTAAAACTTGTTATATATGTTAATGCAACTTTGATGGAATTCTATGGTACCTTGTTTATGAACATATATACTTTTGTTTTTTCACGTCACTTCGTAATATACCAATAAGAATAGGTGGTAGGTAAATGATGCTTTAATAAAGCAAATCGATCATACCAGAGGATGTAATGATATAACTAAGCTTGTTTTGATTGCGGTCATACTACTATTTGTATATGTTAAACTTTGTAATTTATTCATTTTCAATTATAATATTTATTCACTGTTAAGAATAACACTCACCTCCTTATTAAAGAAACAGTGCAACAAACAAATAAAGAAACCCTGTTTAAGAAAAAAAAAAGATTTTAATTGTTACTCCTATTATTTATCAGACTGAAAGAATTACTTCAATTCTTATGTGTTTAAGATAGGACAATCCACAATGACTTACGGTCATACAAAAATCAAACAAGACTTTTTGCACAGAGTTGTTGTTTTTTAGCATGTCACATCTATCAATATTGGCAAAAGTAGTTTAGAGATGATCAAATCTCAAAATCGATTAATGTGATACTAACCAAAGTAACACCCAAAAATTGATGGGATAGCATGAACTTCAATAGGAATTTAGACAGTTATATCGTATCGTACAACCAATTTGTTATAATAACTGTTAAACTTATGTAGTGACGATTTCAGCCATTCTTCCTCATTGTTGGAGCATTGTGTTTGTTAACGAAGTCATTAAAGCATGAACATGCATTAGCGTAACGTATCAGTTGAGAGGTCTGTCAAATTTCTTTTCTGTTAGAATTGACATAATATAAATTAACATAACAATAAAACGCACTTGTTCAAAGAAACACTTGTAGAAATATAAAAATACCTGGAAGGAGTTGAAAATAGCAAATAGGTATTGGAACATGACCAGATCATCGTTCACCGAAAATGCACCAAGTACCCATGTTACTCCAAACAACGGTAAAATGATGCAGATACTTTTCAAACCAATCCTAGAGCAGACAAATAAATTCATTACAGAAAAGTGTTTTTATTGTAAATATACAAATATATATTGTTTATGTTTGAATTACCAATACATAGCTATAATGCGTTTTAATGTTTGTTTTCCTTTGTAACACGAACAGTGTTTAAAGTGAAAATAAAGCACAAATTGACATTAAGTTCTTTCTATTTCTGTCTATCTATAAAAGAATTGTACAAAATGTGCAAAATCATATTATGCGTTTTACGAAGAGATTCTTCACTAATAAACTGATGAAGATTGCATATTTCCCTGATAAACTGTCTTCCTTCTTTTAAACAATTTAATTGCATTTTAGTTTGGACAAACTTGAAATGAAAAATATCGATACACGGACGAACTATTGAAGTACAATTAACAGAACGAACGAACTGACGAATTCACATAACAAGCAGCACCTACATCCAGTCACAAAAAAAAAAAAAGGAATATAATACGAGAGACAAATGTGATTCCAAACATTGTCAATAAGTCAATATATATGATATAGAGGAATATACGAGAGGATTGAGCTCGTATCACTGTGTCACAAAGTTACGTATAAATAGCATAAATGGAAAATCTCAAATGGAACCTCTTAACTACTTAACTGTTAATACTGTTTATATGAGATTTGCACTAACACAAGTTTGTACAAAAAGCACTAGAAGAATATAATGTGATGTGAAAACATAAAAATTCGTTTCTCAGTGATTATAAGACTATGATAAGATGTGAAAACAAATCAAAACTATTGGATTGTTTTTTGTAAATTTTTTAAAGTGAATACTCATTTGTGCAAAAGAAACTGCAGAATTATATAATTAATTGTACAGAAACGCATTTTTACAACATACAATATTTATTATGAAATTAATCTTTCAATGCAGCAGAATTTAGATAATATATTTTTCACGCCATTTTTTTATTGGTCTACAATTCAAACCACGAAGACTTATAAGTGGTTTAGGTAAATTACTATAACATGGTGCTTATTGGATATCTATCTATTGTCAACAATTATCAGTGTTTATCATAAGTATGCGGCCTGAGATGATGTTTTATTCGTTTCCATTTTGAAGAACAACATTTCTTAAGATGTAAAATATATACTATATTCGTATGAATATAATCATTGTGTAGTCATTTTCTGCTATTTAAAAAACTAAAAATACTTGGAATCTTTAATTTTGTGATTTTAGGTAGAATTGTCTTTCTGTATTTTCTAATAAAATCTGATAGTTACTAGTCATACAAGCAAACTGTTCGTGCAAATTTAAATAATTCGCCATTTCTAATGATGATATAATTTGAAATTTATTTATAGTCATGAAATCAATCTCGAATACATAATGCATTAAAGTTTTATTACTGATACCGTTGAAACTCCATACTATTGTGTTGTTTTGTTTAAAACAACATTTTGTCAATTCGAATCTGAATGTTTATTCAAATGCATACCAATTTGAGTTTTATAATAAATAACAGCATATATGTCAATTTCATCCTCATATCAGTTTTCTGGTCACAGATGACCACTATTTGATTTTTCTAACCTACGATTCTATGCTGTATTCGTCTTGCAGGTGGAACTGGTAACATGTGTTATGCGCAATCTTATTTTTTAGCTGAGGTTCGCGTGTTCAACCTTTAGTTTCATCTCAAACTTTTGTTTTTGCTTTAAGTTATTCAATTATAAGTTATTGGACGATGTTGTTTGTCCATTTCCATTTGTTCGTGTCTCAAGATTTTTTTGAAATCCTTTGTAATTGTTTTATCTCTTTATCTGTTTATTCTTTTGTTCTTGTGGAAAAATTGTTTTTCAATCATTGTCCTGTCAATATTTTAATAAGAAATTGTTTTCGGTACGTTCGCACGCTGAAAACTGTTATATTGTCTGATGATTCGTTGTGATTGTGCATGGTTTATTAAAATTTATCTTTATTTCAAGCGAACTTATTATATGTTATATCAAAATAAGTAATTAATAAAAGAGAAAAGGAAAAGTGAATAATAAACTTACCTAGTTTTTTCTCTTAGTGTTTTCCGAGCTATCCCTTTACTAGTCATCATTTTATACACCATTATGATAAATATAACAAAGTTAATCTGCAATATATAATAGTTTGAAAATTACAGATAACACAGCTACTTTTAACTACCAAGGCATGCAAGTCTAACCCGTATTTTGGGGTCACGTGTTGCTGAAATGTTCTTATTTTTTATTTATTTTTTACATATATAAATTGACAATGAGAGTCGGTTGAGAACAAAACTTTACTACAAAGGGGATGATTTAGCTTTCCAATTGTGCCATTTTCATCTTTAAGTAGCAACATGCAACCAGCGCCTGCTTGATGAGTATTAATCTCATGTTTGAAAAGGCATTCAAGAGCTTGCGTCTCCTTTCTTAACTTCCTTGATAGAGAGTTGCTGCAACATGTAACAAAAAAACTATCAAACCAAAGGTTCAAAGTGTTAATGTTGCAGTCATTCTTTCAAAATTGTAACGGACACAACAACGAGTTGGTTGACCGTTATGGAATATCTGTGTCACAGATGATGAAGGATATGTTCCATTGTCGTAACAACAATACCGTCTTTGTCTTTCTTAGACTCTTAGATTCATCACAAAATGGAACTAGCCCAGACTGGTGCCACAAGTGGAGCAGGATATTCCTACCCTTCAGGAGGACTTGAACTGACCGCCACTTTTGGAGAGGTTCGTGCTGGTCAGTGTTTAGCTTCTATGTAGTGTTTTGTGAATTTATTTGTTTATTTGTGATCTCGTTTTTCACCGTTGCGTTGTCAGTGTCTCTCGACTATACCCTTTCTATAACTCCAATACGTACCAAAATGACAAGCAATGCCGGTCCTATAAACGCCCAGATAAGGTTTGATTCAAGGGTCATCCAACAACTGAATTAATAAAAGAAAAAATTCCTTGAATCATGACAACTTATAAGCTTAGTATATTAGGTTGAATTGTTAGTACTAGTGACTTTTATGCAGAAGGTGGTTAACATATGAATCCATATATTTTCAATCATTGATATTAGAAATTTAGTATTCTTACAAATTTGCTCTTTCAACCAAGTTATGTATTGTTATAACAAACAATATATAAATCCTACGATAGACGAGACTTTGTTATGAAAAATCAATTATGATTTGTTTAATTTCTATTTAGAAATAAATAAAAAAAGTGCTCGTATTTCTATTCTTTCAATGATATTTCCATTACCATAATGATATTTCAACTAAACAAAAGCAAATTTTGGAAAGGTATTAGAAACATACAACTGTTGGTTACCATAGCCTTTAAGTTGTGTTACGCCGACAGAAATTCCGACAATAATACCAGGTACAACTGAAAATAAAGATTTTGTTTTTAAAGATACAAGTTACTTGGTCCAGGCTTTTAAAAAAAAAGTGTCACGCTTAAAAAACTTAATTTGTTCCACATGCTATATACACGTATTGCAGGATGATACACTATGGAATTTAATTTCAATTAACATTAATTTCAAGTTTCTTCCTGTAGAAACTTTACTTCTGGTGGATAATTCCCCGAGGGCATCATTAACATCGTAGCTTAATGCATGATGAATACAAAGAATACAAAGAAAAAACCGGAAAGGACGTCGCCCAGGTAACCAATGTCCTGTTCTACTACACCGAACACTGTAGCATTTGATTTGTGTGTTCCACGGAATATCCTTTGGAATACCCCTGATTTGACTTATGTACAGCCAGAAGGTAATTATTACTTTAACATTTCAGATACTTTTCAAAAATCAAAACCAAGTACTGTTAATATTTTCGACTGTTTAAAGACACCTGCTGCAAGTGAATCAACTATTATTTCTACTTGTAAACATAAAATAGGAAAGAGGAGCACGTGTAAGACATGTAATATGTTAATCACGACTCCAGATTTCAATAGTAACATAACAGGAAAAACTTATTACTCAAAATATTTTGAGCCTCTGGACTATTCCATTGAATGTACTTTGTTAGGAGTACTTTATGTTGGTGAAACTCGACGAACTTTGCGCAAAAGGATGAATCAAAACCGGTCTGATAATAAAGATCCACAATTCAGGGTTCTTTATAACCATCTTAATCAACCGGACCATGATTCTTCTTTATCTATGAAAGTACGCATCATCGAGAAAATTTATCACCACACCAATAGCCCTATACTAAGTACTCCAATCCGAAAAGATAGAGATGTGTAGCTTTTTTCCGTCTTTTTAAACCAGTAAGATCAGAACGGTTACATGATGAAAAGAGGAAATGCCTTCCAGTTCAGTTTCCCAATAAAGGAATTGATACAATGAACATCAGCAACATTCTTCATTACAAGGAGGTAACATCTAAAATTCCAATTTATTTTAAAAATCAGTCTGTTCCTATTGTATCCTACAGTTACACCAAAACCATTGCACCTTAAGTATTTAACTATAAGCAAGTATTGCAGGACCTTGATTTAGAAGAATCCCTAAAAAACTCTCTGATATGTGACTGTTCCCACTCGCCTTATATTTACAGCCCCCTGGCAATGTTATTACTGGGGCTCGCCTATTAAAACGTTTAAACCCGCTGCATTTATTTGCACCTGGAATAAATGAGCACTCAGGTAATCCCACATACAAAACATATCATCTGACAAGGATGAGAATTTGGCTAATCATAAGTCCTTAATGGCTTCGATGAACATACATTGAACAGCAAATCTGAGGACTTACATTGTTTGTATTGGATACCTAAGCTTCACAACATTCCTTACAAACAACGGTACATTGCCGGCTTATCTGCATGTTCTTCAAAGGAATTGCCCATTGGATTGACAAAAATTCTGTTCGTAGTAAAAGAGGGTCTTCAGAAATACTGTGAAACTATTTACTCGCGTAGTGGTATTAACCATATGTGAATTCTTAAAAATCTAAAGAACTTCTGGATAACTTTAAATCTCGATCTTTCTCTGAAATTAATTCTATCAAAACGTTTGATTTTTTCAACCCTGTATACCACCATTCCCTATGTGAAATTGAAAAATCGTCTAAAAGAAATACTCCACAATGATTTTCAATATAAAAATGGTAGCATACGCTAAAATTGTTTTACTTTGGGATACCATACAGCATATTTTGTTAATAGTGAACGAAAAGGTGAAACATGCTACACAGAAGAACAAGTGATCAGTATGCTGGAATTTCTTATTGACAACATATCTGTCGAATTTGGAGGTAGACTTTTTCAACAAATTATCGGCATTCCTATGGGAACGAACTGTGCTCCTCTCCTTGCCGACCTCTTCTTATTTTCATATGAGTCGGAGTTCCTTCAGACACTTGTCAAAAACATGAAGATCAAAGAAGCCACATCATTGAATTTCACATTCATATATATTGATGATGTTCTTTCCATTAACAATCCAACGTTTCTGATTGGGTTCCATTAATATCTTACTAGAACTTATAGAAACAAAAGACACGGCTTCCTCCGCCTCATTTTTAGACTTATACTTCGAAATCGACATAAGTGGTCATCTCAGTACCAGAATCTGACAAACGAGACGATTTTGATTTTGAAATTATAAATTTCCCCACCTTAGTAGCAATATACCAACTTCACCTGCATATGGGATATACATTTTCCAACTCATTCGGTATTTAAGAGCTTGCATCTGCTACTCAGACTTTATAAAACGTCATCAGTGTCTGAGTAGAAAGTTGATGAACCAGGGTATGTCAACGAACGTCTCGTCCTTTTTCTAAAAGAAAATCAACGGAAGATACCAAGACCTTGTTGATAATTATTCCGTATCAACTTTACAAATAATACATGATGATCTTGATATATAGATTCTAGGTACTGACGTTGTTTGTCATCTTAATTACGTGTTATATTGTTCTTTTATTAGTCTTTGCAAATTATCAACCTTTACTGTGTAGTCTTGGCAATATCCTTTTGGCGTGGCCCGGTACTTATACGTCTTGCCACTAGAGATAAAGGATACTACAGATACAGTTAAGTCTGCCTCATATCTTGACTTACATCTAGAAATTGACAATGAGGGTCGGTTGAAAACAAAACTTTACGACAAAAGAGATGATTTCAGCTTCCCTTTTCTATGTAGCAACATTCCAGCAGCGCCTGCATACGGAGTATATATCTCCAAATTGAAACGATATTCCCGGGCTTGTATTTCCTATCATGATTTCCTTGATAGAGGATTGCTGCTCACAAGGAAGCTATTAAACCAAGAGTTCCAAATGGTGAAGTTGAAATCATCCCTTCGTAAATTTTCGGACTCCATCACGAGTTGGTTGACCGTTATGGAATAACCGTTTCACAGATGATATCGGATATGTTACTTATGTCGTAACTACAATACCCTTCCCTTTTCACGAATGTGACCTACCAAATTAGACTATTTAACGGATTTGTAATAACATAAGCAACACGACGGGTGCCACATGTGGAGCAGGATCTGCTTACCCTTCCGGAGCACCTGAGATCACCCCCAGTTTTTGGTGGGGTTTGTGTTGCTTAGTCTTCAGTTTTCTATGTTGTGTCATCTGTACTATAATGTCTGTTTGTCTTTTTATTTTTGGCCATGGCGTTGTCAGTTTGTTTTCGATCTGTGAGTTTGACTGTCCCTGTGGTATCTTTTGTCCCTCTTTTGCCATTGTGTTATTGTGCTATGATCTTTTTTTGTATTCTTGTCTTTCATTTTTGCTTATGTGCTTTGTCTATATGCCATTTTGTTTTTTTGTTGTTGACATATGTGTTTGTTTTTATAGTGACTATAAAACAATGTTGACTGCTGTGTCCCTATTTTTGACATTTTTACCTATTATGTCTGTTTGTTTTGTTCACATATTGTTGTCAATATAATGGAATTTTATGCGACTGTCATATGAGTAAGAGGTTTAGCTAGCTATAAAACCAGGTTGTATATTCCATTTTCTACATAAGGAAATGCCGGTATCAATTCAGGGATAGGACAGTTGTTTTCCATTCGTTTAATGTGTTTGAGCTTTTGATTTTGCCATTTGATAAGGGACTTTCCGTTTTGAATTTTCCTTGGAGTTCGGTTTTTTTATTATTTTACTTTTTTAAACAGCTGTTTTTAATTTTCCTGCAACTCTTCTAACAAACGCATGTTTTAACACAGAAACATGTAAAAAAGGTATGGTGAAAGAACTTTTACCCTTTCCGAGTTTTTATGAAATCCATTGTTCTAATACCTTTGATTTTGATCGTTTTTATTTTCGTTTGATAATTGTAAAATACCTTTTTTATTCGTTTTAAATCATTTCGGTTTAGAAGCCGTCTGTCCTTTGACTTATAATTTTAGATATTTGCTTTTATCTCTTTTAACAAAAAAATCTTTCTGTTTGCAATGTTTTCTTTTTGGATATAAAAATAGTTCTCCTCAGCTGTTTTTTGTTAAATACGAAAACAAAATCTCTTTAATATATATGCATGATATTAACCCGTACAGATAACAGCAAAAGTTTACAGGGACTAAATGTCAAGAGAAGTCGACGTTTATGAAAACATGTAGTAAGATACTAACCCCAGCATAGAGGTAATAGCCATTGAACAATAGGTCTAGTTGAAAAAACAATGACAACCATCCTAATTATCTGAATTCCCTCAGCTAGCATCAAAGAAAAGTCTGTCAAGAACATATAGTGTAAACCAACTGCGATCGCTGTACATACTTCCTTTAAATAATACAGACCAATTATCATTGAATTTTATATGAGAAATCATTTGTTTTTGAAGCAGTAAAACTGTTGTACTTTACATTTTAAGTCACATTGACATTATCCATACAAAACTGTATGGTACACATGTTTGGCGTCAGTAAAACATTTCTTTCTTTGAATTACTTGAACGTTTATTCACCAAGGCCTTCTAATTGAAAATGCCACAGAATCGATTATTTTTGTTCGAATTTCAATAAGAAATACTTTCAATATAAAATCAAAATACCTACTACATCATGTACATGTATATAAATTAAAAGGAGAATTGTTGTCTTTTTTGTTCTCACCTTGATTTCTGTTCTGGTTATACCAGCAAGGAATATGGAATAAGACAGAATTAAAGCCACGCATAAATTCATTAATATTTTTGTTCTGTCATTTTTCACATATCTACAAAACAAAACAAAAAAGATAGAAGAGCATTCTGTGGTTATTTTCTTCTTTAAATCACTGAATGCAAAATGTTGAATCATTATTCCTATTTGTTTTAAACTACTTTTGGTTTCAATCGGGCACTTGAAAATAGTATTTCGTTACATAACTATAACATATTTATTTCCGATTTTTTAATGTAATTACCAAATACAATGTATCCATCTGTAGATATTGTTGCAAGTACATTAAACACAAACCGTTCCCTTCTAGGAACTTGACTAAAAATTTCTTTAAAAAATAATCAATTTACACTTTATTACAAATGCGATGACATTTTGTTACTATAAAAATATTTCATTTTTTATGATCTAGTTTCTTTTGCGCTGTATGCTGTGTACTTTTGTTCTAAACTTGTTTGTCGTTATATCAAATATTCATAAATATGATATTATCACTAGTAAACGATTTTTAGTCTGAAACGGTCATTTTGATCTGAACAGCTCTTAAAGGTCTGCAGAATAAATTATTAAGTCATTTTCAGTTTGTCAGTAAATTTTCAGACTTATCTACTGTGGCCAATTCAGTACTCATTTAAGTTCTCTCCAATGTATGTTCAGACTGCTCAAAAGTTGCTATATATCTATACAGTTCAACAAAATACTGAATTAGCTGAATAGCTATTGAACAGTACTGAATTGACTGCAATATAGCCATTTTTTTATTTTCAATTAATGTAATTTTGAGTTATGGTTATCATAATATATTTCTAAACATGCATTGAATCTTGCATTTTGACATCAAAAACTGTTTTATAAGGAAGAACGACTGAAAATGACATAACATAAGTTTATCGGCCACCATCACAAATTCGTTTACCGATACGATGTGTCGGTGTCTCAACCTACTAGCGACATGTATCGCGGTCTTGGATATCGAGATACCAGTAAAGTTGTAGTACCTCACCTGCCAAATGCAGTTTAGATAGTTAAAATACGAAGTCAGCAATATTTTTTTCATTTTAAGCGTAATTATTTCCTTACCTACGAATCACAAAATCAGTATCAAAACTGTTGCCGAGTATGGCTAATATACGAGAATGCTACTTGATAGCTATTGTTTTAAAAATATAACACGTACATGTTAAATAATAACTGTGTAATTGCTCCAAAAATAAAGATACTTCAGTTGCAAGTATAAATAAATATTAGAGAAAGTAAAGATCCACAATAAGCTTTGTTATTCTCGTAAAAATACCCAAGAAGTAATGTATTTAGATTACCAAGATTAAAAATCAAATTTACAAAGAATGTTTGTTTTTCTACTAAGTATAAGGACTGATATTGGATGGATACTTTTAATCCATCTGGTATTATCACATGGATATCCAGCAGGTCAACATGTAAAGGTTGATGAGAACTGTGCACTTTGTCTCTAAACAAATTTCAACTTACCTCCAAAGTACATAATGTATAAGAATTGTCATAACCAGAAACAAAATGGATACTCCACATCCTACGGCTGATATAAGGCTCAATGCAAAGTTGTGAGACAAAGGCTTGAAAAAAGAAAAATATCAAATCAGCGGTAAAATATGATTCTGACATCGACGTATATGAGGAGTAATGAACATCAACCTAACGATATAAAAACAAAACGATATAAATATGGTAACGTACATTCTTTTCTCTAAAACAGTTCGAAATTATTTGAAACTCTAATATAGAAATAAGGAGATTTGGTATGACTGCCAATAACACAATTATCTACCCAATGACGTGGACGAATGCAACTATAGGACACCGAACGGCTTTCAACAATTAACCAAACCGTTTAGGCAGCAATAAACAACTCCCCCTATGACATATTGTAAAACAATGAGAAAGAGGAAACCAACTTCATTTAAACTTTGGTGGATAGTTGTCTCATTGGCAATCATGCCACATATCCTTATTTATATTTTGACAAGTTGGCAACAATTAATGAAAAACAAATACGATAGACAGGCTAATGTTGTTCCACCCTGAGCATATATTTTTTAGTAGATTAGCTCAACTTTTTGGAATTTTTGTTTTTTTATTGCACTTCAACTTCCTATTTGATTTTGCATTCTTACTGTTTTGGTCAAGCGCCACTAATACGTCTTATGAGGACGAAACGCGCATTGAATATATCGAATTAAAAGCCTTGTATCTGTGAAGAGTCTTATTTCATCAGTAGATCTGTGTTAACAATATGTCAAAGTCTAAAAGATGTGAAAAAAATAATCAATTACTATAAAGATCAACACTAACATTTATAAGAAACAGTACGATATAATATAAGGCAAGTACTAACGAGGATCAATAATTTTATTACACATTTAATGCTAATTACAGTTTATAGAGGATACAAGCTTGACCAACTTCTTATGGTGAATATGGTCGTAATTTCTAATGGTTATTTCTCAGGGAACATCATGGAGGTGTATTACCACCATCTTTTTCCCCTGTTAGTCTTTGTTAAATTTGCACTTTTCAAAAAATTGTGCAGAATTAATCTTTGTTTTAAATAAAGAAATACTTGGCATGAGTAAAGTTTTATCCTGTCCAGTACTACAGACCAATTTCACATAACATTTCATTGCATATAAGATAATAACCATCACTGGAAGTTAACCAATCAAATATCCAACCTTTTCTTTCCTGTTTAAAAGCTTTAGTAACCATGTAACCTCAAGTTTCCAAAATAATTTTTACTGCAATGAAATTTAGGATTAATTTCTAACAACTGTCAAATTCAAGGAATATTTTTTTCGACCCTTTTTCGTATGCAACCGGATGTGACGTACTATGATTTGGTGGTATTACATCTGGAACGCACAACTTTTCGATGTGAAACATATTACAAAGTGGTTACTATTATGACGCCAGATAGTACATTCGAATAAATATTTTCAGTAAGCAATATGATATGAAGCTTGTTGATTACAAAAGATAGAAAAAAAAGATTGTTAAAAATCAAAATTGACACTTCCCAGTGGATAAGAGACTAAATGATTGTTCTGTTACTAAACTGTTGTAGAAAACAACAGCCAAGTTATCAATGTTACATGTTCAGTAGAAAAAAGTGAAAAAATGAAGTAAACTAACAATCCATTTCTTTAGTACTGAAACTGTACCAGTGTGTTACTTTATTTGTATCAATCGTAATTTCATATAAATGTAAGTTAGTTATTTTTGAAATGTTATATGGTCAAGGCTAGGCTTTCATACTATTGCCTATAAAAAGCCTTCTATATTTATAATATATGTGAAGTTTCAATGGGAGATCAACTGATGTCATACTTCCCCTTTTTATATGAAATTAGACTGTCTTATTTCCCGTTTAATTAATGAAAACGTATTTCGGCAAAACATTTATTTTCACTGAGTATCTGCGATCTTATTTAGAAGCCAACTCTACAATATGTTAAGTAAAATCCCACTTTAGAAAATATTATTAAAAAACTGTACTTGTTTATATCATTGAAATATTTCTATCTTTCCGTTCAAATGACTTCAGACTAAATGTGTATACAAATTAAAAACCAATTGTTCAAAGAACAATTGAAGGTCTTTCCACATCAATTTTTTAAATAATTGATGAGAAGCTAATTCTGGTTTACTCAAAGCTACTACTGGCGTCCAATCATAGGTTTCTTCATGCTGATTCAATAAACATATGGTTTCTATAGACTTTTGCCTGAAATAAGGGAGATAATTGGCTACTTCCGGTTTAGAAAATGTCATTTCCGGTCTCATATGATATATTTATTTACACTGATTCCAAAAATAAATGGTTTATATATACTTTTGCCTGTAAAAAGAGAGATAATTGGCTACTTCCGGTTTAGTAAATGTCACTTTCGGTCTCATATGATAGCTTTATTTACACTGATTCCAAAAATATATGGTTTCTATGTACTTCTACATGAAATAAGTGCAAAAACGACTAGTTTCGGTTCACTCAAGGTCACTTCCGGTTGACATTTTTCAAGGTCATATGTCACCCAACATTTTGCAAAAGATCTTATGACTTTATCATGTACCAATATGAAGTAATAATCAATTTACCTTAAAATAAAACATTTCAGGGGCAATAACTCCAATAAGATGTCGCTGGATTGTCTCAGACCAAATGTATCATATCTTCATCACAATATAACAAACATTTTGCACTTGTTCTTTAATATATAACATTAACAATATCGGAGAAAATGCAAAAACAAGCAAAAGACAAAATTCAGAACATGACCTTGACCTTTGACCTTGACCTCATTTTCGAAGTTAGGATCCAAGGACCTTAAATAAAAAGACTAGGTTTATACGGCTGACAGTTTATGAATAACAAAAACATAACGACAAATTTATTTGATAAAGGTAGATAACTCCTATAAAATTTCATCGAATCGCTTCGATCCAAATTAGCCAAAAATTTCTGAGGATGTAACGAACAATTTAGAAAAAGAATTTTGTCGATATCTTTTTTTGTTACGAAGGATATGCACACACTTGATAAACAGTGAATAGGGAGATAACTCTTACAAAGATAATTGTTCGGCTGAGCAGGAAGAAATTTAAAAAGAACAAAATTTGGCGGAAGAAAAAAAAAAAAAAAAATAATAATAATAATTAAAAACCAATTGTTCAAAGAACAATTAAAGGTCTTTCCACATCAATTTTCTAAATGATTGATGAGAAGCTAATTCTGGTTTACTCAAAGCTACTATTGGCGTCCAATCATAGATTTCTTCATACTGATTCAATAAACATATGGTTTCTATAGACTTTTGCCTGAAATAAGGGAAAAAATTGTCAACATCCGGTTTAGAAAATGTCACTTCCGGTCTCATATGATAGCTTTATTTACACTGATTCCAAAAATATATGGCTTATATATACTTTTGCCTGTAAAAAAGGAGATAATTGGCTACTTCCGGTTTAGAAAATGTCACTTTTGGTCTCATATGATAGATTTATTGACACTGATTCCAAAAATAAATGGTTTATATATACTTTTGCCTGTAAAAAGGGAGATAATTGGCTACTTCCGGTTTAGTAAATGTCACTTTCGGTCTCATATGATAGCTTTATTTACACTGATTCCAAAAATTTATGGTTTATATATACTTATGCCTGTAATAAGGGAGAAAAAATGCCACTTCCGGTTTATTAAATTTAACTTCCGGTATCAAATGATAGACTAATGTATGACCATTCAAAAAATATATGGTTTCTATGTACTTCTACATGAACTAAGTGCAAAAATGACTTCTTCCGGTTCACTCAAGGTCACTTCCGGTTGACATTTTTCAAGGTCACATGTCACCCAACATTTCGCAAAAGATCTTATGGCTTTATCATGTACCAATATGAAGTAATAATCAATTTACCTTAAAATAAAACATTTCAGGGGCAATAACTCCAATAAGATGTCGCTGGATTGTCTCAGACCAAATGTATCATATCTTCATCACAATATAACAAACATTTTGCACTTGTTCTTTAATATATAACATTAAAAATATCGGAGAAAATGCAAAAACAAGCAAAAGACAAAATTCAGAACATGACCTTGACCTTTGACCTTGATCTCATTTTCGAAGTTAGGATCCAAGGACCTTAAATAAAAAGACTATAGGTTTATACAGCTGACAGTTTATGAGTAACAAAAACATAACGAAAAATTTATTTGATAAAGGAAGATAACTCCTATAAAATTTCATCTAATTGCTTCGATCCAAAATAGCCAAAAATTCCTGAGGATGTAACGAACAATTTAGAAAAAGAATTTTGTCGATATCTTTTTTTGTTACGAAGGAGATGCACACACTTGATAAACACTTACAAAGATAATTGTTCAGCTTAGCAGGGTGAAATTTAAAAGCGCATAAACTATACGATACAATATGAGAAATATCTAAGCGACATATTGCGAAACAAATATTTATCGCAAGAACAAAATTTGGGGGAAGAAAAAAAAAAGATAATAATTAAAAACCAATTGTTCAAAGAACAATTGAAGGTCTTTCCACATCAATTTTCTAAATGATTGATGAGAAGCTAACTCTGGTTTACTCAAAGCTACTATTGGCGTCTAATCATAGGTTTCTTCATATTGATTCAATAAATATATGGTTTCTATAGACTTGAGCGTGAAATAAGGGAGATAATTGTCAACTTCCGCTTTTGAAAATGTCACTCCCGGTCTCATATGATAGCTTTGTTTACACAAATTCCAAAAATATATGGTTTATATATACTTTTGCCTGTAAAAAGGGAGATAATTGGCCACTTCCGGTTTAGAAAATGTCAATTTCGGTCTCATATGATTGCTTTATTTACACTGATTCCAAAAATATATGGTTTATATAAACTTATACCTGTAATAAGGGAGATAATATGCTACTTCCGGTTTATAAAATATCACTTCCGGTCTCAAATGATAGATCAATGTATGATCATTCAAAAAATATATGGTTTCTATGTACTTCTACATGAAATAAGTGCAAAAATGACTACTTCCGGTTCACTCAAGGTCACTTAAGTTGACATTTTTCAAGGTCATATGTCACCCAACATTTTGCAAAAGATCTTATGGCTTTATCATGTACCAATATGAAGTAATCAATTTACCTTAAAATAAAACATTTCAGGGGCAATAACTCCAGTAAGATGTCGGTGGATTGTCTCAGACCAAATGTATCATATCTTCATCACAATATAACAAACATTTTGCACTTGTTCTTTAATATATAACATTAAAAATATCGGAGAAAATGCAAAAACAAGCAAAAGACAAAATTCAGAACATGACCTTGACCTTTGACCTTGATCTCATTTTCGAAGTTAGGATCCAAGGACCTTAAATAAAAAGAGTATAGGTTTATACAGCTGACAGTTTATGAGTAACAAAAACATAACGAAAAATTTATTTGATAAAGGAAGATAACTCCTATAAAATTTCATCTAATCGCTTCGATCCAAAATAGCCAAAAATTCCTGAGGACGTAACGAACAATTTAGAAAAAGAATTTTGTCGATATCTTTTTTTGTTACGAAGGAGATTCACACACTTGATAAACAGTGAATAGGGAGATAACTCTTACAAAGATAATTGTTCAGCTTAGCAGGGTGAAATTTAAAAGCGCATAAACTATACGATACAATATGAGAAATATCTAAGCGACATATTGCGAAACAAATATTTATCGCAAGAACAAAATTTGGGGGAAGAAAAAAGAAAAAAATAATAATTAAAAACCAATTGTTCAAAGAACAATTGAAGGTCTTTCCACATCAATTTTCTAAATAATTGATGAGAAGCTAACTCTGGTTTACTTAAAGCTACTATTGGCGTCTAATCATAGGTTTCTTCATATTGATTCAATAAATATATGGTTTCTATAGACTTGAGCGTGAAATAAGGGAGATAATTGTCAACTTCCGCTTTTGAAAATGTCACTTCCGGTCTCATATGATAGCTTTGTTTACACAAATTCCAAAAATATATGGTTTATATATACTTTTGCCTGGAAAAAGGGAGATAATTGGCCACTTCCGGTTTAGAAAATGTCAATTTCGGTCTCATATGATTGCTTTATTTACACTGATTCCAAAAATATATGGTTTATATAAACTTATACCTGTAATAAGGGAGATAATATGCTACTTCCGGTTTATAAAATATCACTTCCGGTCTCAAATGATAGATCAATGTATGATCATTCAAAAAATATATGGTTTCTATGTACTTCTACATGAAATAAGTGCAAAAATGACTACTTCCGGTTCACTCAAGGTCACTTAAGTTGACATTTTTCAAGGTCATATGTCACCCAACATTTTGCAAAAGATCTTATGGCTTTATCATGTACCAATATGAAGTAATCAATTTACCTTAAAATAAAACGTTTCAGGGGCAATAACTCCAGTAAGATGTCGCTGGATTGTCTCAGACCAAATGTATCATATCTTCATCACAATATAACAAACATTTTGCACTTGTTCTTTAATATATAACATTAAAAATATTGGAGAAAATGCAAAAACAAGCAAAGGACAAAATTCAGAACATGACCTTGACCTTTGACCTTGACCTCATTTTCGAAGTTAGGATCCAAGGACCTCAAATAAAAAGACTATAGGTTTATACGGCTTACAGTTTATGAGTAACAAAAACATAACGACAAATTTATTTCATAAAGGTAGATAACTCCTATAAAATTTCATTGAATCGCTTCGATCCAAATTAGCCAAAAATTCCTGAGGATGTATCGAACAATTTAGACAAAGAATTTTGTCGATATCTTTTTTTCTTACGAAGGAGATGCACACACTTGATAAACAGTGAATAGGGAGATAACTCTTACAAAGATAATTGTTCAGCTTAGCAGGGTGAAATTTAAAAGCGCAAAAACTATACGATACAATATGAGAAATATCTAAGCGACATATTGCGAAACAAATATTTATCGCAAGAACAAAATTTGGCGGAAGAAAAAAAAAAATTATAATAATAATCAGAACAAATACAATAGGTCTTTCCACAGAAAAGTGGAAAGACTTAATTATTAAAAACCAATTGTTCAAAGAATAATTGAAGGTCTTTCCACATCAATTTTCTAAAAAAATTGATGAGAAGCTAATTCTGGTTTACTCAAAGCTACTATTGGCGTCCAATCATTGGTTTCTTCATATTGATTCAATAAATATATGGTTTCTATAGACTTTAGCGTGAAATAATGGAGATAATTGTCAACTTCCGCTTTTGAAAATGTCACTTCCGGTTTCATATGATAGCTTTGTTTACACTGATTCCAAAAATATATGGTTTATATATACTTTTGCCTGTAAAAAGGGAGATAATTGGCTACTTCCGGTTTAGAAAATGTCACTTCCGGTCTCATATGATAGCTTTATTTACACTGATTCCAAAAATATATGGTTTATATATACTTATACCTGTAATAAGGGAGATAATATGCTACTTCCGGTTTATAAAATATCACTTCCGGTCTCAAATGATAGGTCAATGTATGATCATTCAAAAAATATATGGTTTCTATGTACTTCTACATAAAATAAGTGCAAAAATGACTACTTCCGGTTCACTCAAGGTCACTTAAGTTGACATTTTTCAAGGTCATATGTCACCCAACATTTTGCAAAAGATCTTATGGCTTTATCATGTACCAATATGAAGTACTAATCAATTTACCTTAAAATAAAACATTTCAGGGGCAATAACTCCAGTAAGATGTCGCTGGATTGTCTCAGACCAAATGTATCATATCTTCATCACAATATAACAAACATTTTGCACTTGTTCTTTAATATATAACATTAAAAATATTGGAGAAAATGCAAAAACAAGCAAAAGACAAAATTCAGAACATGACCTTGACCTTTGACCTTGACCTCATTTTCGAAGTTAGAATCCAAGGACCTCAAATGAAAAGACTATAGGTTTATTCGGCTTACAGTTTATGAGTAACAAAAACATAACGACAAATTTATTTCATAAAGGTAGATAACTCCTATAAAATTTCATTGAATCGCTTCGATCCAAATTAGCCAAAAATTCCTGAGGAGGTAACGAACAATTAAGAAAAAGAATTTTGTCGATATCTTTTTTTGTTACGAAGGAGATGCACACACTTGATAAACAGTGAATAGGGAGATAACTCTTACAAAGATAATTGTTCAGCTTAGCAGGGTGAAATTTAAAAGCGCAAAAACTATACGATACAATATGAGAAATATCTAAGCGACATATTGTGAAACAAATATTTATCGCAAGAACAAAATTTGGCAGAAGAAAAAAAAAAATTATAATAATAATCAGAACAAATACAATAGGTCTTTCCACAGAAAAGTGGAAAGACTTAATTATTAAAAACCAATTGTTAAAAGAACAATTGAAGGTCTTTCCACATCAATTTTCTAAAAAATTGATGAGGAGCTAATTCTGGTTTACTCAAAGCTACTATTGGCGTCCAATCATAGGTTTCTTCATATTGATTCAAAAAATATATGTTTTCTATAGACTTTAGCGTGAAATAAGGGAGATAATTGTCAACTTCCGCTTTTGAAAATGTCACTTCCGGTTTCATATGATAGCTTTGTTTACACTGATTCCAAAAATATATGGTTTATATATACTTTTGCCTGTAAAAAGGGAGATAATTGGCTACTTCCGGTTTAGAAAATGTCACTTCCGGTCTCATATGATAGCTTTATTTACACTGATTCCAAAAATATATGGTTTATATATGCTTATGCCTGTAATGAGGGAGATAATATGCTACTTCCGGTTTATAAAATATCACTTCCGGTCTCAAATGATAGATCAATGTATGACCATTCAAAAAATATATGATATCTATGTACTTCTACATGAAATAAGTGCAAAAATGACTACTTCCGGTTCACTCAAGGTCACTTCCGGTTGAAATTTACCAAGGTCATATGTCACCCAACATTTTGCAAAAGATCTTATGGCTTTATCATGTACCAATATGAAGTAATAATCAATTTACCTTAAAATAAAACATTTCAGGGGCAATAACTCAAATAAGATGTCGCTGGATTGTCTCAGACCAAATGTATCATATCTTCATTACAATAAAGCAAACATTTTGCACTTGTTCTTTTACATATATCTTTAAAAGTGTTTGAGAAAATGCAAAAACAAGGAAAAGTCAAAATTTAGAACTTGACCTTGACCTTTGACCTTGACTTCATTTTCTAAGTTGGGACCTAGGGGCCTCATATAAAAACATTCCAGTTTATACAGTTAAAGGTTTATGAGATAAAAAAACATACCGACAAATTTTTTTGGTAAAGGTAGATAACTCCTTTAAAATTTCATCGAATCGCTTCGATCCAAATAAGCCAAAAATTCCTGAGGATGTTGCAAACAATTTAGAAAAAAGAATTTTGTCGATATCTTTTTTTGTTACGAAGGAGATGCACACACTTGATAAACAGTGAATAGGGAGATAACTCTTACAAAGAAAATTGTTCGTCTAAGCAGGGTGAAATTTAAAAGCGCATAAACTATACGATACAATATGAGAAATATCTAAGCGACATATTGCGAAACAAATATTTATCGCAAGAACAAAATTAGGCGGAAGACAAAAAAAAAAAAATAATAATAATTAAAAACCAATTGTTCAAAGAACAATTGAAGGTCTTTCCACATCAATTTTCTAAATAATTGATGAGAAGCTAATTCTGGTTTACTCAAAGCTACTATTGGCGTCCAATCATAGGTTTCTTCATACTGATTCAATAAACATATGGTTTCTATAGACTTTTGCCTGAAATAAGGGAGATAATTGTCAACTTCCGGTTTAGAAAAATAACACTTCCGGTCTCATATGATAGCTTTAATTACACTGATTCCAAAAATATATGGTTAATATATACTTTTGCCGGTAAAAAGAAAGATAATTGGCTACTTCCGGTTTAGAAAATGTCACTTCCGGTCTCATATGATAGATTTATTTACACTGATTCCAAAAATATATGGTTTATATATACTTTTGCCTGTAAAAAAGGGAGATAATTGGCTACTTCCGGTTTAGAAAATGTCACTTTCGGTCTCATTTGATAGCTTTAATTACACTGATTCCAAAAATATATGGTTTATATATACTTATGCCTGTAATAAGAGAGATAATATGCTACTTCCGGTTTATAAAATATCACTTCCGGTCTCAAATGATAGATTAATGTATGACCATTCAAAAAATATATGGTTTCTATGTACTTCTACATGAAATAAGTGCAAAAATGACTACTCCCGGTTCACTCAAGGTCACTTCCGGATGACATTTTTCAAGGTCATATGTCACCCAACATTTTGCAAAAGATCTTATGGCTTTATCATGTACCAATATGAAGTAATAATCAATTTACCTTAAAATAAAACATTTCAGGGGCAATAACTCCAATAAGATGTCGCTGGATTGTCTCAGACCAAATGTATTATATCTTCATCACAATATAACAAACATTTTGCACTTGTTCTTTAATATATAACATTAAAAATATTGGAGAAAATGCAAAAACAAGCAAAAGACAAAATTCAGAACATGACCTTGACCTTTGACCTTGACCTCATTTTCGAATTTAGGATCCAAGGACCTTAAATAAAAAGACTATAGGTTTATACGGCTTACAGTTTATGAGTAACAAAAACATAACGACAAATTTATTTGCTAAAGGTAGATAACTCCTATAAAATTTCATTGAATCGCTTCGATCCAAATTAGCCAAAAATTCCTGAGGATGTAACGAACAATTTAGAAAAAGAATTTTGTCGATATCTTTTTTTGTTACGAAGGAGATGCACACACTTGATAAACAGTAAATAGGGAGATAACTCTTACAAAGATAATTGTTCGGCTTAGCAGGGTAAATTTTAAAAGCGCATAAACTATACGATACAATATGAGAAATATCTAAGCGACATATTGCGAAACAAATATTTATCGCAAGAACAAAATTTGGCGGAAGAAAAAAAAAAAAAATAATAATAATTAAAAACCAATTGTTCAAAGAACAATTGAAGGTCTTTCCACATCAATTTTCTAAATAATTGATGAGAAGATAATTCTGGTTTACTCAAAGCTACTATTGGCGTCCAATCATAGGTTTCTTCATACTGATTCAGTAAACATGGTTTCTATAGACTTTTGCCTGAAATAAGGGAGATAATTGTCAACATCCGGTTTAGAAAATGTCACTTTCGGTCTCTTGTGATAGCTTTATTTACACTGATTCGAAAAATATATGGTTTATATATACTTTTGCCTGTAAAAAGGGAGATAATTGGCTACTTCCGGTTTAGAAAATGTCACTTCCGGTCTCATATGATAGATTTATTTACACTGATTCCAAAAATATATGGTTTATATATACTTTTGCCTGTAAAAAGGGAGATAATTGGCTACTTCCGGATTAGAAAATGTCACTTTCGGTCTCATATAGCTTTATTTACACTGATTCCAAAAATATATGGTTTATATATATTTTTGCCTGTAAAAAGGGAGATAATACGCTACTTTCGGTTTATAAAATATCACTTCCGGTCTCAAATGATAGATTAATGTATGACCATGCAAAAAATATATGGTTTCTATGTACTTCTACATGAAATAAGTGCAAAAATGACTACTTCCGGTTCACTCAAGGTCACTTCCGTTTGACATTTTTCAAGGTCATATGTCACCCAACATTTTGCAAAAGATCTTATGGCTTTATCATGTACCAATATGAAGTAATAATCAATTTACCTTAAAATAAAACATTTCAGGGGCAATAACTCCAATAAGATGTCGCTGGATTGTCTCAGACCAAATGTATCATATCTTCATCACAATAAAACAAACATTGTGCATTTGTTCTTTAATATATAACATTAAAAATATCGGAGAAAATGCAAAAACAAGCAAAAGACAAAATTCAGAACATGACCTTGACCTTTGACCTTGACCTCATTTTCGAAGTTAGGATCCAAGGACCTTAAATAAAAAGACTATAGGTTTATACGGCTTACAGTTTATGAGTAACAAAAACATAACGACAAATTTATTTGATAAAGGTAGATAACTCCTATAAAATTTCATCGAATCGCTTCGATCCAAATTAGCCAAAAATTCCTGAGGATGTAACGAACAATTTGTAAAAAGAATTTTGTCGATATCTTTTTTTGTTACGAAGGAGATGCACACAGATGATAAACAGTGAATAGGGAGATAACTCTTACAAAGAAAATGGTTCGGCTTAGCAGGGTGAAATTTAAAAGCGCATAAACTATACGATACAATATGAGAAATATCTAAGCGACATATTGCGAAACAAACATTTATCGCAAGAACAAAATTTGGCGGAAGAAAAAAAAAAAAAAATAATAATAATAATCAGAACAAATACAATAGGTCTTTCCACAGAAAAGTGGAAAGACCTAATAATAATAATAATCAGAACAAATACAATAGGTCTTTACACCGAAAAGTGGAAAAACCTAATAATCAGAACAAATACAATAGGTCTTTCCACAGAAAAGTGGAAAGACCTAATAATCAGAACAAATACAATAGGTCTTTCCACAGAAAAGTGGAAAGACCTAATAATAATAATCAGAACAAATACAAAAGGTCTTTCCACAGAAAAGTGGAAAGACCTAATAATAATAATAATAATCAGAACAAATACAATAGGTCTTTCCACCGAAAAGTGGAAAGACCTAATAATAAAATGCACTTTGATAGTAAACATAGGTATTCCTATTGGCACTAACTGCGCCATTTTAATAGCAGATTTATTCCTGTATTGCTATGAATCTCAATAAGAAAAAAAAACCAAAAGAACAACAGGTACACTGAAGTGCAACAAAAACAAACGCCAACATACATAGAAACGAACTGTTTGATAACAACTGCCGTATTCCTGACTCAGTAAAGACACGTCATTGTTACATTTTGTTGATAAATTCAACAATACCTACCGTTATCTTGATGATATTTTTTCGTTAAATAATCTTAAATAAGCGCAGAAATCACTATGTGATCCGTGTAAACTAATCGAATCTATAAACAAACTTATTAGTAAAGGTTATCTTACCAATGTTGTAATTAGATCTTTGAATATAGTTTACATTGGCACAAATATCGATTTTATCATCAGCAAATTAAAATATAACTAAATTTGTATTCTTTTCAAACGTTTGTTTTTGGGATGTATAAATACACATTCACGTTCATTTTCTTTATAGAGATTACTCTATCTATATATAACATTATACACATTTATTAAAAGGTTAACTCTTAACTATCCTACTGCCTGTCGCGATACTTTTATTTTGGCATTGCACAAGTCATATCTTCTTTGACTGTCCATGACGTTAAAACACTAAATCCCTGGGATATGTTTTAGTTGATTTTAGTCTCTGATGCATGATTTTTTAATTCTTAATTGTTTTTGGCTTTTTACTAGCTTTCAGTAACTGCGAGTACTCTCAAATCGTACTTTCGTGTTAATTTGACCTGTTCATACAATTTGTAATGCATTTTTGTTATTTAATGTTTACTTATTTAGTGTTATATCTCGTCTCACAATTTTTTAATATATACAACCTTTGATAAGTGTTTGGTATGACGATAATTTTTCACTTCTGTGCTCGTACTATGAACAACAAAATTATTTATTTTGTAAAAAAATATTTCCATACTCCATGTATACCTTGCAACAAAATTATTTTTATTTACCTCTGTACGTTATTTTATTTGGCGGCATTTTGTCCAAGTTTATGGTTGTCTTTTTGATATTGTTTTACATCTAACCCCCTTGTTTTATTAATTTTGTACGAATAAATTTGATCTATGACACAATGTAAATACAAAATTATAGGCCCTTTATAGCTTGCTGTTCGGTGTGAGCCAATGCTCCGTGTTGAAGGCCGTACTTTGACCTATAATGATTTATTTTTACAAATTGTGACTTGGATGGAGAGTTGTCTCATTGGCACTCATACCACATCTTCTTATATCTATATATGAAGTAGAATTCTAAGCTTATAGGATTGTATGACATAAACTGTGTCTTTCTAACATTGATGACCTGATTGTGGTTCTTCTACAGCAAGTTAGTAAAACATTTAACCAACAATGAGCAAAACCCATACCGCACAGTCAGCTATAAAATGCCCCATAATGACAAATGTAAAACAATTCAAACGAGAAAAACTAACTGCCTAATTTATGGACAAAATAAGTAATGAAAAACAAATATATTACACAGCAACAAATGACAACCACTGAATCACAGTCCTGACTTGGGACAGGCACATACAGAATGTGGCGGGGTTCAACACGTTTGAAGGTGCCAATCCTTTCCTAACCTGGGACAGTGGTGTTACAGTACAACATAACAACAAACTATAAAAATCAGTTGAAAAATGCTTACCTCATCAGATGGATGTCTACATCCTTACTAATATGAGAATACTAACTGCATTTATCGTACTATAAATTGAAAATATGTATTAATGATTTCTTACTATACACTGAAATAAGTTATGAAGACTAACTAAATCAACATACTATTCTTCCTGGGCTCATGAGTATTGCAAAATTTGTGGTGTGATTATATTCACATATCGTATACGAATCTGTTGACTCTACAATTCGTGAACCAAAGTTCGACCATGCTCCGTTTACAGTATTCCTAAAACATATTTGATATTATTGGTATTGGGAAAAGTTGTAAAACTACATAATAATTCTGTATCTTTTAATTTCCTTCACAGGCTATAACCTCGCTTTTATACTTTTTAAAAAAGTATAATTGTGAAACTTATATTTTCTGTGTGCACATGGAACATTTTTACGTCGAAATGTTTTACTTAAGAGATGATATGTATCTTATATGAAAGACTTGAATTTCATGAGATTCTTATAAAATTTTACATAATTCTTTTGAATAAGAGAAGGATAAGAATAACTAAATTAGGAAACAACTACAACTTAATAAAAAGTTAAAAGACTTACATCAAAAAGGCAGTTTAAAGTCTTATTTGAAAGTCCAAAACTTAAATAATAAAAAAAAAATAATGATACTCTACTCCTTTTCAAGATACAAACATATTAAACTTTATACTTACGGAACACCGAAATCCCAAAATCCACAGAAAGGTTTGGAATAATTTCCCTTGCAAAATAATGTATCAAAATGAACCATGGTTCTTGATCATAATCTCAGCAATTTAAATTTTATGTATGTTACAATTCAATCATCCGCTGACTTTTGTTCTAGTATTGCAATTGAATAACAGAATAAAAGCAATGATAAAAGCATATTTCATCTTTTCTTGTATTCATTGGTATGTTGCCGGAAATTTTAAATGGATGACTATGCATCCGTAGAAGACTAATAATGTCAATTAGAAAACTCATGAAAGTTTAAATAAACAACAGTCAATTGTCAGACAAAAAAATGTCTATTACTTAAAGAAGCGCCGAACTTTTATGCGATCAAAAGCACTGTACAACGTTTAGTATTTCTTCGGATTGTGTGTTACATTTTTTTTTGGTTTCATCACTCCCGGGAAAAAGTGACCTGATTATGCATTAAAAAAAGCGTGCACATAGCTTCTTTGAGTAACTTTAGTCGAAACATTTATAATTATTCGACTTTCTTTACTACCTGAAGACTTAAAAAATTAAAATGACTGAGGGAAATAACAATTTTATAGAAGGTGAAAAATCCTGTCAACAAGTACCTGTGGTGTAGTTTACACCATAATGTGAATTTTAGGTGTTTGTGTTCAGCTTTAGCTTTGAACTGTTTTGTTTTTGTTCAGCTTTAGCTTTAAACTGTTTTGATCCTTGCATCACTGATGTGTTGTTGTAGACGAAACACGCATGTAGCGTACCAAATGATAAGCCTGATATCTTTGACGAGTTAGACTTTTCAATATCCGTGAAATTTAAGCTCGTGGATCATGATAATAAATATAAGCAGATTAATTTTGATAATTGTTTTCATAATCATAAGTTTTTAATAGCCGCAATAGACATGTTAAAAGGTACGCATATTTATTCGGTGTGACGTCACATGTTTGTTGAACCTATAAGTATTTAAAATGCAAGTAAACTTATTCATTATTAAAATATTTCAATTAAAGTTCCAACTCCCAATGTTGACCTCAGGGAGATTTGGCCATTTTTATTTGGATGCTTTTGTCATGTAGCTTCTCAATTTTTCGACCTTTTGACAATTGCGTTCCTGGTCAAGGTAAACCCCTAAAAAGCGAATTGACACACAAAATTCAGAAAGTGTTATTTTCATAAAAATTATTCATTAGTTTGCGTTATTATATATGCCACTTGAAGGTGCCCTCAATGTTGTTTGTACCAGTGGTAAAGTAACACAATCCATGCGCGTAAGAACACAAGCAAGAAACAAAAATGAATGAAAAGTGTTACACTGTCATAGCTGTTTGCAACTGGCAATGTTTTTACGAACCCCAATAGTTTTAGAAGAAATTTTCACAAACAAGGAAAAAACAACAGAAAAATAAAATCACGTTTTATCAAAATTAGCACAACTTACTAATAAATTTTCAAATTTTATAATCAAGGTATGATCTGAAGAAGCTGTTGATTGGATTGTAAAATCAGTTATGATAGAATTTACATCGTAACGTCCATTAAATGACTGCAATTCCCTGTAAATGGAATAATTAAGTTATAAGACTGTGAAATAACGTATTTTCCCGGATGGTGTTATTCTATAAAAATATGTAAGCACCAAGCTACCAACATGACCAAGATGTTTTCAATCATAAATGACAAACAAGCATCTTAACATGATGAACTTTTATACAGTGAACATTTTTGGTTAGTTTTGATAGAATTAAAGTCATAATCTAAATCAAAATATGTAATGCAATAAAGATATAATATTATGATAGATCTACAATCAGAAAATATGACTCACCCATTTAGCATCAAGTACTTTGGAAAGAATCTTGAAATATTTCGATAGAATGTGCAACTATATCCTGTCAAATCTATAAAAAAAAAACATTGACATTTTATTTTATTTCATTTCGTCTGCTTTACGCACTAGTCAAAAACAAAGAAAAACAAGTAAGAATGTCACGACACCGATTTACAAACTTTTCTTTAATCGCAATTATTATTGCAATTTATACCCGAAAATGTTTTATAGTGTTAATGCGTTGGTTGTCCCTTTAAAGACCTTTCGTAATTAATGCACGGCGTTCATTATCACTGAACTAGTATATATATTTGTTTAGGGGCCATCTGAAGGACGCCTCCGGGTGCGGGAATTTCTCGCTGCATTGAAGACCTGTTGGTGGCCTTCTGCTGTTGTCTGTTCTGTGGTCGGGTTGTTGTCTCTTTGACACATTCCCCATTTCCATTCTCAATTTTACTCTAACATTTTTGTATTTTTGGCTTTCCAAATGTTGGTCTCGAGCATTAATAAGGTTATTCGGGAAAAAATGTACGTGTTGTTTTTGGTTGTGTGACATTTTACATCTTTTGCCACTGGTGTTGACAAAATCTGTGGAAAGTTGTTCCATGAAAACCTTTATTTCCTAGCTATCACTGGGTATGTACCGCTTCTGAATTGTCAACCTCGAGGCCCAGTAGCCAGTGTTTTCGTACTGATAGTTTTCAAATAATAAATGTACACTTTGCATTATTTCTGGCTTATAGATTATGCAGTTGTAATAAGATTAACGTTGCAACACCCTAAAACCGCAGTCTGTTTAGGAAATTTGGTTTCAGTCCTTTTTGTTTTTAAAGCTCCAAATGTATACTTTTTAGGCCTTAGCGAACTATTAATCGTGATCATGAAAATACTGTGAAAGCACTTTTATTCGTACCAATTTTCGTGGTTTTCGTAGATGGCCTTATCCACGAATTTAAGAGTACAACGAAATATAACAGCTGTTGTCTACTGTTGTCTAAATCAAGACATGGAAAGATCTCTTGTGGGTTTTACTACATGGATACGGGCATATAATCTAGAGAATACATCGAAAATCAGCAAACGCACAATGAACTATATGAACAACGTCAGACAGGACAAGTTCTACGACCTTTTAATCTTTCAATTCTCATGAACAAATTAGTTTTAAAAAGATGAAAGTTAGACTTCCGGTGATAATATATGATGATAAAGTGTTCATTTTATCTCCTCATAACTCTTTCACGAAAAAATATAGTAATTTCATATTGGGTTTGCTTATTTATTTCATAAGTATTATTTCAAAGTACATCCGTAGCATTTTTATGCGACATTTTTCTATAAGTGACATGTTTATGGCCCAATTAACACCTTTGATGATCGTTAATCTATTGGTCATTCGATCTTGGGTTAATTAGTGTCACCACTTCTGATTACACGTGTGCAACAATTAAAATGTTTACTTTGCAATTTACTTCATTCGAGACAATTTGTATTCAGAGATGAATCAGCTTATTTTCAAAAGCAATTATTTTATTAAAAAATTGATAAATGTTGTCAGTAACGAAAGATGAACAAGAAAGTGAAATTGACATCATATGATTATTTTCAAGAATCTTCGTTTCTGATGGGTTCAAAGTTTTCACCCAATTTTTTTTTCAGAAAAATAATATCCACGAATTTAAGAACCCACGAACATGTAACTTTTGCTTAATCCACGAAAACTGATCCCCGAATAAAAGTACTTTCACAGTTGCAGAGGAATGTTATTCCACAAATATATATATAATCATCACAGTTGTATAGGTTTTTTTTACCGTGATGTATGCTCTTTTTCAGTTTGATTTCAGTCGCTGAATCTGTTATCCACGAGATTGATGTTTTCAAACGATCAGGCACAGTGATCTCGTCAGAGATAGTCTTTCCCACCTCAATTACTGAAATAATTGACTTTACTTTAAAACAAATTCCACATATGCACTGAGGTATACTTTTTTTTAGCAAAGCTCACAAAAAGATATCCCTACCACTTGCAAAGTCCATTGTTTTGTTCACACATTGTTGTCAAGATAATAGAATTGTATGCGACCGTCATAAAAATGAGAGGTTAAGCTACATGTAGCTATTAAACCAGGTTTAATCCACCATTTTCTACATAAGGAAATGCATGTACCAAGTCAGGAATATGACAGTTGTTTTCCATTTGTTTGATGTGTTTGAGCTTTTGATTTTGCAATTTGATAACGGGTTTCCGATTTGAATTTGCCTTGGAGATCGGTATTTTTGTTATTTTACTTTTTTCCATGATTTGCCTAGAGGATTCCAAAACAAAAAATTCGGGAAAGTTCAATAGATTCTTATTTATGTTTATGGAGAGCGGAAACAAACATGAACTGCTGTATGCGGATATTTTATGCTAAAGACAATCTCGATATTCATTTGGATCATGGGAGTGAAAATCTGTCAAGCGGATAAAAATATCGGACGGAAGACGTAAACACAATCAAATGGACGAAGAGACTGACACCATTATTACAATATACCACCCGCTTCAAACGGTATACCACTACTGATTTGTCTAATACGATAATTGTAAGCAAATCCTGTGGACACATGTAACTTTTTGGTAGTGGACTGCAGTGAGTTTCAATATTGGGAAAAATATTTCACTCCTTTTCCGACATTTTAAGAATAAAAGCTGCATTTCCGACAGGGAGAAATCAATATAGATTTTAAATTTGTAGGGCCTCGTGATGTTTTTGCGTACACTTTTCAAATAACTATTTGTGATGTTTTTGCTTACACTTTTCAACCAACTATTTGTGATGATTAAATGCGGAATATTGTCTTTCATGCTACAAGATCTACTCTGGTGTCTTGTCATTTCTACAGAATCCCGTTTTTCTTTGAACATTTCTTGAAGAGTTCATGTCACACCGTTTAGCTGACACAAGTCACAAGATAAAATGATTGTCATAACCAACTTTGAATGAATAAAAAGCATTTGATTAGACATGTTAGATTTTGAAGCTATTATTATTTGCGGTAATAATGATAGTACATCTATAAGAAAGTTAACTATAAGGGAGAAAAATACCAAATGGAAATCTTCGTAAAGTACATGTGTAATTGGTACTTCAAACTGAAATTGTGTTTTATTTTTACATCTGTGTAAGATATATTTAAATTTTAATTTAATTTTATTTTTAGGCTTTCCTAATTGAGTTTTATACAAAAGTACTTATCATTCTCATTAAAACAGATATTTCACATTTTAAATTCACACATGAGCTCATGAGGTAAATCTGATTAAAAACAAACCAATATTTTCCCTTTGAACAATCGTTGCGAATTCTCCGTCTTTAACCTTATGAAACACTTCATTGTAATCAGTAACTGCTTTTACTACAGAAGGGACACCATTTAACCCCTGAAGTAAAACATATATCAAATACATTTAGTGATAGAGAACATTCGTCTAATAGGTATTATCATTGTCTATTACAGGTGTTACTACTCGAGTAGGAATGTATTAACCTCGCCCACACAAAGTATTCTGTGCATTGTTTTATGAACTTTAGTCATTTGTCTTTTACTCGCTGTGTTGTTTGTATTTTCTTTCTAAACTTATGATTTTTAGCGTCCTTGGTATGTCCTTGCATCAAAAATGATTGAATTTAAAATATTTCAAGTGGATATATTCCATACAGACATTTAGATCACAATTAAGAGTACAATTGTTGAAAACGAATTATCATTTTAATATTTTTCCAATATACTTAGAAAACAAAAGGCATTTTCGACAGTCTTTATGTAAAAAAAAATTTTAATTCAAGCATATATCATATTCCTTATCTGTATTTGGCAAAACCTTTCGGAATTTTAGGTCCGTACTGATCTTCAATTTCGTACTTTATGTACTTGTTTTGCCCTTTTTAAATCTTTTTGATTCGAGCGTCACTGAAGATTTAGATGACAAAATACGTATCTGACGAACACATTTTTAATCATGGTATCTATGACGAGTTTTTTTAGAATGACTTCAAAGTGACACCACTAGTACACACTTACAACTGGTACCTACACATTAACTGCTAAGAATAATACGACATACATGTACAGACGGTTTTTTATAATTGAGGATAACATTGCTAACTCTGTTTTTCTTTTTTCTTTTTAAGAAAATGTTCTTATTATAAAAAAAGGTTACCTCGTCGTTTAGTTCTTGCCATAACTGATGGTTTCGTTCATCTAGTATATTATTGCAGATAGACCCAAAAATCTGAAACACACGACATAAACTTTAAACTGAAAAAAAAAAATACAAATGACTCGAATTTTAAACATATTTGCAGTGTACAACACAAGTTTTACAACACAAGTTTTTTGAAGAATTTTTCAAAAACTAATTTCAAAGATGTATTTGAATAATGCATTGTATGTAAAAGATGTTATAAGATAGCCAATATCTGTACACAGAACTGTATTTGAAAACTTTCATTCTAATTGAAGTTATAGTCATTTTCTATTCCCTTATATCGTTGTTAATTTTTTTCTAGTTTATAGTTTCAGAAAAAACTTTTACAATACAATTGAAGAAATGAAAGAAGCAGTTTTGTTTTATTCAATGCAGTACAGCAAAAGGCAAAAACTTCATGTTTTTAATTAACCAACTGAGTGAATTTATGCTTAAATGCCAAGTTTTTACAAAAATTTAAACAGTGCTTTATTGAGGGGCATAATGGACTAATCAAGTCATTATGAAATGCCATACAATTCAAGATGCTGACCGCTTTCATGGATCGCTCTACTCAAATAAGTAATCATCGATCACAGAAAATTAACATATGTCATGTCATGTCTTAATTGTAGTCCTAATGATATGAAAAGGTTTAAGTATGAATATTTTAGAAAGACAAAATAGTTCATAATGACTGGTTTTATCCATAATGGTGACATTATAATGCCCTGTTAGCTGTTATAGGAACTGTTTCGATTTTTGTTAATTCAAAATCTTGGCATTTTAACTATAATGTACTTTGGTGGTTACACAATATTTTCTTTGTTTAGTTGGTTAATAAATGTAAGTAATGTGTGTTTTCAAAATGGCCTTGTTATATCCTCGGTGAGCAATAATGGCATCGGACGCTAAATTGCTCCTCGGCGTTGCCACTGACCATAACAGACATAATCAGACCATTATTACATACCTTGGACATATACATGATATAACAGTTCCATTATGAAAACACACATTTATTATTACTATATCGTCGTCCTTCTTTTCACTTGTATCACCTTGCTCAGTCTCTCCGTAATTCTTGAATCACTGCTTTGAGACGTGATCAGTCTTTATCAGCAACGTCACAATGTTTGAGGAGAAGTTCTCTTATGGTTGTGGTCTGCTATCTATTTCTCGCATGAAGAGATATATTTCGTTTCACAAGCGAAAACGTGATGCGAAAAATGCGTTAATTTGATGGGCTTATCCAGCATCATGAGAAGATATTTCTACATTTCCATACCGACCGTGCGAGGGCTGTATAACCAGTCAAGCTCGTTAAAAACTTCCGTCATCTTACATTTCAATTTGCTATTCGTTGGGTCATTGATAATTGTCAAGGGTTAAGACGATGTTCAGTTCGTCCATGACAACGGGCATTTGTGATTTTTTTTCAATAATATACAAAACCCTCAAATTTTTCGCCTGGAAATTTCTTTTGGTAAATTTTTATGACATTCTGAAGCGTACAAAAAGTTTCAAAATGTTAGATGTTTCAGTTGGTCGTTGGAAAAGGACATATGACATCATACTGGTATGTGCAAAAAGACTAGATCAACGATTCGCGGAATTTTTAATTTAACGCAATAAGAGTGTTGACCATAAGAGAAATAGGTTTTACAACTCGTGAGGATTGGATATCGCTTGATATCAACTCTCGATATTTCATTCGAATAGTAATAATAAACTCGCCGAAGACTCGTTTATTATTAGATTTGAATTAAATAACTCTAGCTGATACATGTGTAGCAAGCGATATTCAATTCTCACTTATTATGAAGCCTATTATTATCATTATTATTATTTAATATGTATTGTTACATTTATTGTCCTTCGGTTCCATCATTAGCAAAATTCACGAATGAGTCTGTGTCATTTCCATAACATTTACTATTATTTCTCAGTCTTTTTAGGCTATGTGTTTTGAACAGTATATTAAGTTTGCTATACGGAATTGCGAAAATTTTAAAACATTGTGACATGTATACAGCATCTCTTTCAAGTGTTCCTTATGTGTCTTTTGATGTGCTGATATCATAGATTTTAGTACGATCTCGCCTTTTGTGATTTTTATAGGTGCTTTGCACTATATTGTTTATATCCATATAAATTATAGTAATTTTCATCCCTAATAATTATTTCAGTTTTCATTTAGTGCAGTGCCTTTCGTTATTCCACTGGTCGAGATCAAGAGGGAACTTTTGAGTATTAAAAAGAAATGTGCACTGCCATAATATTAATGGGCCTGTCCCATGTTAAAATATTCATCCATGTTCTTCTTTGCTTATGTCTTCGTACCTTTTGGATTGATAATATTGACAATTTTCTATTGTTGAAAACCGTAAGATGACTTCTTAATACTTTTAATATAGTTAAACATGTCAAATATGGGTATTGATTTGTTGTCTCACTTACATTTAATCACATGTTTTTATTTTACACAATTCTATATATTTGGTATCTAAAACTTTCAAGTATCTTGAATAATAAGTAAAACAAGTTACTGATGTTCCTTTTACCTTTTACAATTCAACTAGAGAAGTATTTTTAATGTAATAGTAAATAATTTATCTGAATAATTTATCAATAAACAAACCTCCAGTTGATTAACGGAAAGTTTTTCTGTGTTATTTGTTACATATCTGACAATGTTATCCAGAACAGCTGATGATGTAACCAGATCACCAGACCTTAATTCATTATTCTCACTGGTTGTGTTTTCTAAATTCTCAAGAATTGTACTCACAACCGTGTCTACACTCTCTCCAGAAAATAGTTTTGCTGACTAAAATGAAAAGTACCTTTCAAACATTGTTTAACTTTATTCTGTTTATACAAATGTTTTATGAATGCTCGAAATGCTGATATTCATAAAAAAGAAGAAAAAAAAATCATTCAATAAGAATAATTAAAGGGTTTAATACCTATATGAATATTTGATATTTATAACAATCTATATTATCATTCGATACTTTATTAAAAACATAACATGTCGGGACGATAGGAGTGCGCCACTGTCGATAACACGCAAAATAAAGCAGTTCCATCTATGATTTCTGAATCGAAACTAGGTTGTAACTTACGATTACACATTTATAAACAAATAATTAACTCAAAATGTACAGGCACAACCAAAAAGACGGAACAACTAATTAACTTTGTAATCGTGTTGGCTGTAGCATGGCGGGGATATAAAGATGTTAATTTGTGAATAAGAGGAAACTTAAAGGTGAACATTAAATAGACAGCAATCCAACGACAAAAGTAACAAAAAGATAAAAGAGATCAACATAAAGCTTTCAACAATGGATCGGTATCCATACTATATGCCAAACACTAAATCGCACCTGCTATAAAACATTAAGAGTAAATTTAACAGGAACTTTAAATTATCTACAAACGCCAAATTCCCTACAACAATAAAACACATACCAATACGATAGAGACAGCCACTGACTGAATTTAGTCAGGTTCATGAACATTTCTGTTGATTTTTTAGAACTCAAACATCGATCTTTCATTCTCATTTAGTTGACCAATACATACAGAAACATACAATAAAAATCAGTAAACTCTTACCATACCATTGACATAAAAGCAACACAAGTCCAAACAATAATACTATCTCTTCTTAATGAAAATCCACAAATATGAAAGCTAACTCAGAATATTAAATCTGTTGATTTAAAATCAGTAATCGTGCCGCCCTATATTTCAGATATACAATTTCATGGATGAACGTCATGAACACTGTATAGACGATGGTACATTAAACATTGTGAAATAAAATTGAGAATGGAAATGGGGAATGTGTCAAAGAGACAACAACCCGACCATAGAATAGACAACAGCAGAAGGTCACCAACAGGTCTTCAATGCAGCGAGAAATTCCCGCACCCGGAGGCGTCCTTCAGCTGGCCCCTAAACAAATATATATACTAGTTCAGTGATAATGAACGCCATACTAAACTCCAAATTGTACACAAGAAACTAAAATTAAAAATAATACAAGACTGACAAAGGCTAGAGGCTCCTGACTTGGGACAGGCGCAAAAGCGGCGGGGTTAAACATGTTCATGAGATCTCAACCCTCCCCCTATACCTCTAGCCAATGTAGAAAAGTAAACGCATAACAATGCGCACATTAAAATTTAGTTCAAGAGAAGTCCGAGTCTGATGTCAGAAGATGTAACCAAAGAAAATAAACAAAATGACAATAATACATAAATAACAACAGACTACTAGCAGTTAACTGACATGCCAGCTCCAGACTTCAATTAAACTGATTGAAAGATTAGGTCTTCATCATATGAATATCAGGCACAATCCTTCCCGTTAGGGGTTTAGTATCATACCATCATAACATATATGAGAAGAACATAACCCTGTGTCATGCCAACAACTGGTTTTTAAATAAATGTGTTTAGTGCCGATGCAAAGACCCTATAAATGAATCAATATTAACGCCAAAATATGCAATCTTTAATGACCTGACAACAGTATCGTAACTATATTCCTTCTTAATAAGTCTATTTAAAGGTTTTGTTAGCTTCAGAGGTGAATACTGACATTTTTGTGCTTTATAAAGAATATTTCCATAAAAAATTGGATGTGAAATACCTGAACGTATAAGAAGTCTGCATGTTGAGCTATATTTACGAATGATGTCCTTATACCGATGATAAAATTTAGTAAATGTTTTGACTAGTTTGTGATATCGAAAACCCTGGTGTAATAATTTTTCAGTAATACATAAATTTCTCTCGTTAAAATCTAAAACATTGTTACATACACGAGCGAATCGTACAAGTTGAGATATATAAACACCGTAAGATGGTGACAAGGGAACGTCACCATCTAAAAATGGATAATTAACGATAGGAAATGAAAAATCATCTCTTTTATCATATATTTTAGTATTAAGCTTTCCGTTAATGATATAGATATCAAGATCGAGGAAAGGGCAGTGGTCATTGTTAGTATTAGCTTTATTTAAAGTAAATTCAACAGGATAAATTTCTTTAGTATACATACTGAAGTTGTCATTATTGAGAGCCAAAATATCATCCAAATATCTAAAAGTATTATTAAATTTGTGTATCAGATGTTGTTTCGATGGGTCTTTGCTGATTTTTGTCATAAATTGTAACTCATAGCAATACAAAAAAAGGTCCGCAATAAGTGAAAAACTATTTGTGTACGTTTCGTTTTCATTTTGAATGTTATAAAAAACTTCGTCTCAAATGATCGGCTAAGGTACCAGTTTTAATCATATATGTTTCCACATATAATTGATAGACTGGTTAATTGCAGACCGTTGTGACAAAAGCTATCACATAATATCCGTCAAATCCACTACTGACAGAACATACATGAAAGTAACTCATATTTTACACAAAATAGTATCTACGCATAACTGTAACTTTGTCAATAAGTAAGATATTTGTGTAATATTGTTCTGCAATGAAAGCTTAAGAACTTGAATTGGAATCAATGTAGAACCCTCGTTGAAAGTTTCTTATAAATAATAAAATGAAATATGAAATTTAAAAAGAAGGGCCTATTTGTCATGTTGTTCAAATCAGAGGTATCTGTTTTTGTATTACCAAACTTACGTTAATTGATTGATTGATTGATTGTTGATTGCTTAACGTCCAGTGGCAAATATTTCATGCATATTCAGGACGAGAACAAGTTCACAATAAATACAATAGGTAGGTTCTGTAATAGATTAAGGAATTATGGTCGGAGAAATTTAGACTGCCACGGGAAATGAGGGTATATTGGATAGGGACAGAAATTTAGCCTTGCAACAGGTCACCTACGGACCCCTCTAAGAGTTGTTGCAAGGGTTCTTAACGTGCAAAGAGCGTGGCACTCTCTTTACACGAGGCATCGGATTTAACGTCCCCATTCTGACCGGACGTGGCTGCAAATTTGTACATCCCGCACAGCCAAACGGACGCCCCACTTTAGCGAGGGTTTTACCGCCGGTCGGAGGAAGACCAATGGTGACCATATTTCTATTCCCCAGTCACCCTTGGGGGGAACTTACGTTAACAATAGCGCTCTATAGAGGTTCCTCAACATCTTACGAACGGACGAAACTCTACGAACGTATCGTTAAGGAGCAGTAATTTTGTTCAGTAACAAATTTCTAGCGATATTGCAGTGTGTTTAAAGACAACAGTAAACAATTTGATATTCTTTTAGCAACCTTGCATTTTATTATTGTGGTAAAATATGAGTGTTCCAATTTATTTTGTGTTGTTGAATGTTGCGTGATCTTACGTTGAGTTCCGTTTGTTTACATGTCGTATATGCGTTCGATTTATCTCCCTTATGCATTAAAAGAAGACCATTGTTTTTGTAATGTAAATTCCGCGCATCTAGTTTGCATTTGATTGATTGATGTTAGATGTTTAACGTTCAGTGGCAAGTATTCTATGCATATATATCACGACGAGATTTTCATCCCCACATTTATTAGATAGTGTTCAATGATAAATTTTAGGAACCACTCCTTGCAGTAACATAAGACGGCATGTTTTATGCTTTTTTGGATGTATATGTCGTTAACACCGCTCTGTGTCTAATTTTTTTTTAAGTATTTTTTGGGGAATCAGTTACAAAAATATAAAGGTGCACTCGATCTATCGTAAAGTAATAAGAGTTTTGTGTATTCTAGTTGAAAGTATGAGTGCTACAGCACCAACAAAACTGATAGTCACATAGTTATTTAAAGATACATTTTTTTAAAATCACATGCCTTAACTAAAAACAAACAAATAGGACATATAAAAACAGAAGAAAATATAAACAACATGCCATAAAAGTGCAACGAAGAGAAGAAAACAATAAACCAAAAAACGAAATAAATTATATTTATACTAATATTTGTACGATAATAAAAACATACACAAAGAGAATAAGAAAGGCCACGAAAACAAAACAAACCAAAAAAAAAAAAAACAAACAAAAACACAATACATTACAGAAAATCTTTTTTTTCAAATATTTATTTTAATATTTCCCTTTATTTGTCTTCTTGAGTATGCCAGTTTAGCTAGAATATAAATCAGTATTTTTTCAATTAAGGTGAAAAAGTGATCATTTGGATTTAGGGGTTGGGGGGGGGGGGGGGGTTACGAAGTTAACTCGGATCTGAGAATGCTTTTTTTCAAATTAAAAACCGATTTTTTCCTTGATTTGTTTAACCTCATTTTTTGTGGAGGACTTTTAACATTTGATCTGAGCCAAGATAAATTTTCAAAAAGATTACTAGCCCCTCCCATCCCAAAGTTCTACATTTACCCATGTACTAAAATATTCGACATGATGTTGTCATGTTTATTAAAATCTCTTGTACGATTACTATCCTTGGTCTAAATATTTCATATTCTTCTGCAAAATTTATTGATAAATTAGATTTACTACTATGTTGATTGAATCGTTAATTGTATATTATATATTATATATATCAAGTCAATATAATATGCCGACAACTCAAAATGGTTTAAAAAAAACCTGCGTGTATATGTTTATGTAAAAGACATTTCTAAGGGAAGTGAACAGCCGATAGTCCAATATCATTAAATAAATGAATGCTCCCTTGACGTCAAGTTAGGGCGATTTTTGTTCGTTCGTAAGATGTTGAGAAACCTCTAATAGGCAAATTAAAGGTAGAAATTTTCAGCACAAGTGAGGGTTAGGTACAGTTTGGGTTTTATGACAATCGATTTATGACTTTTGAACACGGTATACTACTGTTGCCTTTATTTGGCATGAAATGAATGCCACTTTATTTGAGCTTAAGACAACATAGCTATAAATGCTTGAAATTGCAAAATTTAACATAGAAGGCAATGGGGCTATGAATTTGTAGTTTTATTCCTAAAACATCTTCCCTAACTATAAAATGTCAAACCAATATATGAACATACGACGGTCAAAAAAATTAACATTTTATCATAAAAGAGGGACGAAAGATACAAGAGGGACAGTCAAACACATAGATTGAAAACAAACTGACAACGCCATGGCCAAAAATAAAAAGACAAACAGACAAATAATAGTACAGATGACACAACATAGAAAACCAAAAACTAAACAACACGAATCCCACCAAAAACTGGGGGTGATCTCAGGTGCTCCGGAAGGGTAAGCAGATCCTGCTCCACATGCGGCACCCGTCGTGTTGCTTATGTTATTACAAATCCGGTAAATAGTCTAAATATATACTAGTTCATTATCACTGAACTAGTATATATATTTGTTTAGGGGCCAGCTGAAGGACGCCTCCGGGTGCGGGAATTTTTCGCTGCATTGAAGACCTGTTGGTGACCTTCTGCTGTTGTCTGTTCTATGGTCGGGTTGTTGTCTCTTTGACACATTCCCCATTTCCATTCTCAATTTAATTCGCTAAGTCACATTCGTGAAAAGGGAGAGTATTGTAGTTACGACACAAGTAACATATCCGATATCATCTGTGAAACGGTTATTCCATAACGGTCAACCAACTCGTGATGGCGTCCGTAAAATTTACGAGGGGATGACTTCAACGTCACCATTTGGAACTTTTGGTTAAATAGCTTCCTTGTGAGCAGCAGTCCCTTATCAAGGAAATCATGATAGGAAACACAAGCCCGGGAATATCGTATCAATTGGGAGATATATACTCTGTATGCAGGCGCTGCTGGAATGTTGCTACATAGAAATGGAAAGTTCACAATTGGGAAGCTGAAATCATCTTTTTTGTCGTAAAGTTTTGTTTTCAACCGACCCTCATTGTCAATTTCTAGATGTAAGTCTAGAATTGAGGCAGACTTAACTGTATCTGTAGTATCCTTTATCTCTAGTACGTAATTCTAAAATTGGAGACTTGAATGCTTATTTTCTGAAGGCAAGAATTGTCATTGTAGAATATTTTTTTTACCTATCATCAGACTGAGTATCTTTGTCTATATGGATACCATAACAAAATGATATTTGTACCTGTCAAAAGTCGGAACCGAGTCATTGCCTAACTGTAAACAGATATTTCCGTTTCGTTCTTAAGTGCAATGGATAATGATGCAGATGTTTATCAAAGATCTTTATTTTCAGTATATTCACATCTTTTCTATACCCTGGACAAGTTACAGCTTTACATATGGTATATTCACTTGATCGTTGTTTTTTCTACATATCATGCAGACTATGCACAGGCTTGTGACAATATTGGAAATTATTCAGGTAATAAAATTAACAATTGATTCAGCCTGAAAAGATTGTTTACCTGTTCATGGATAGTTTGTATTGCTTTACGCGTACACTGGCTGTAATCTTGTTCCATCCACTTTCCACCATTGCTGCAGTATCTAGAAACAATACCCGTGTAGTTACCATTGCAAGGTAATGTAACCAGGTTATTTTCTGCTGTTATACCCCATTTAGTATTAAATTTGTCTATATTTTCTCCACAAAGAATTGTTGAATCTGCAATTAGATAGTTCATAAAAAAATGCAAATCTTGTTCTCAAACATTCTGTTATATAACTAAAACATTTAAAAAGCAGTAGGGATAATCAAAATAATGATACAACACGCATTTGTATCCTATCATTCCCTAAATGTATTAAAGTTAGAATTGAAGAGAAGATTCAAGTCAAATGCAAAACTATACGAAAAAACATAACTTACAATGTATTTTATGGTTTTTTTAATCTTTTTTGGTGGTGTATTTTCATTATTTAAATAATCTATTATGGATGACAGATCTTATTAGTCTCTGTTAATAGAAACAAAAGAGACAAAAGAGACAATCTAAATTCATAGGTCGAAGAAGGACCTACAAAAATGGCAAAAATAATTGCTCGAAACCATGTTTGAAGAAAGATCAAGTTTTGAAATTGACGTTAACTATCGATATGATCTCATGATGGTGACCACGGAATACATATGAAGATAGATATACATAGAAAAAAATGAATTCGAAGAATATAAAAATAAGAAGATGTGATATGATTGCCAATGAGACAATCTCCACAAGAGACCAAATGACACAGAAATTAACAACTATAGGTAATTTACGGCCTTCAACAATGAGCAAAGCCCATACCGCATAGTCAGCTATAAAAGGCCCCGTAATGACAAATGTAAAACAATTCAAGCGAGATAACTAACGGCCTGATATATGAACAAAATAATGTACGAAAAACAAATATGTTACACAGCAACAAAGGACAACCACTGAATTACAGGCTCCTGACTTGGGACAGGCACAGAGAGAATTGGCAAATCTGACTTTTTCTTCCCATGGGAACATCTTCTTCTCATGGAAAACATATATTTTCCCCATGGGAACATTTACTTTTCCTTTTTTATTTTTCGGAGATTGTAAAAGAGCTATGAAATATAGTAACGAACTGACGGGTACTAATAACCGGGAGCAGTTTATAACATTTTGATTTGACAAAAAAAAAATCTTGATTACAATAAATTTAAGGTATTTCTATCATGCTTTCACATTCAAGTCCTTTATTGTCATTGAATTATTAATAGAAACACAATGATTGTATTTTATCGTCGTTTTTTGACTTGTTACTATTTAACGTCCAGCGGCTGCTTTTACAATTAAATCTTTCACTTTTGCCTTCGATTATTATCATCCTGGATTTCATGTAATATCGTTCGCTGAACTGCCAATGTTAAGAGCTATACCAGTTAATTTCGAAATTTAATTTATAGAAAAAAATATAATAAATCTGTTTGAATTTATATACATGGGAAATCACGAATCGTTTTTCAGGTCTTTTTCTAGGTCGAATTCTTTAATTTACGAAATTGACATTATAATTATTACTAACATATTATTCTTTTTCGACTACGTAACTCGATGTGCGTGTTTTACGCCACTAGAAAGATGTGCACTGATTTTTTTAAAGTTTATTTCATTCATTCGATTAACTTTCCTAATTCAATTTGTTACTCGTCTACAAAAAAAATCTTTCATTTTGTTTCATTTTTCGCAAACACCTTTGAAAGTCTCAGCTTGTTAGATTTGTTTTTTCATGATCTCTCAGGTGAATATAAAGAATAATCCAGAGTTTTGCATTTACAAGTACTGATGAGGATTAAATACTTTATGGGAAACTTATTTCCGTAAATGGTATTATATACACTTGAATTTTACCCTTAGGCTGTCTTCATGTTATTTACAGTTTTAAGGAGCATTGTCTTCTTTTACAGCTAGATCAAAGATTTAAATGATTTTTTTTTGCAATTGCATACAGGTAAAAGATCTATTTGATTTCTTACTATAAAATAATTTTTGGTAATTTTTTTTTGTACGAATATAGAACAATTCGAAAATGTTCCAATTTGCAAATTATATTAAATTTTGTAATTGTGTTTGCCCTAGGTAGGGGAATTTTGTTTTATCTAAATAAATTGTTCTTCGTAATATTTTTTTATATTTCAAGAAACTTTTTGTTATCTTTGCTACAATTACACCTGACCAGGAAAATATCAGCATTATTTTCATAAGATTGAAAGTTTGAAGTTGTTTGTGTGAATTTTTTTTCTTATTTTAAAATTCATTAATTTCAGTTTTCTTTCAAAGTTTCAAAACGCCGGGTTTATTTTCTTTCGGGTTTGATCTTTTTATTATGTTCAATAAGGAATGATAAAATTTATTTCAATAATAATGTTGTTTTTGTTTAGTAATATATATTATATAGGCAGTGGCTATTCGTAATCATTCTTCAGGCTAGCCGGAATAATAACACAACATGTCTATTCTTTCGGCCATCAGGAAGAATAACTTTTCTCAGCGATCATGCTATAGTTCCGGCCATACAATAAATAATGAATATGTTTTTGGTTAAGTTGTAAATCAGCAATTTCAGTTTGATTTCACGCGTCATTTTACGTGCACACGCTACTGTTCTGGAGTCTGTCTTACGGTGATTTGTTTTAAAGCAATCACATTCTCTCTAATTATCTGAAGAATAAATCAAAGTTGGTACTTGAGGAGTTTAATATCATTATAATAGTTTTTTTCTTCATTATTACTATTTTCCAGAACGTTTCTTCTTGAGTTTATAATCAGTAACGTCCGCTCGGAGAACGTGCAAAAATGAATAGTTACAATTCTCAGTGTTTTCATGTGAGGAAATGTTTTGCCACTACATTCTTCATTGGATGCTACAATAACCACTTAAAGAGGTTCTAAAACGCTAAAACCATGTTTGTCTTATTCTAAAGTTAGTAATTAACGTTTGAGAATGCAAAACACCCGATAAAATTTCATCTTGTAATTATCGAGGTATTTGCAAATTACTGTCAGTTTGTCATTTGAACGCCTGAACGATTTAGTAAAACACGCCACTACAACTCACTTCTTATACCAAACGGAAGTGACGCACAGTGGGTCACCCTGATCAAATGATAAAAATTATGACATATCATAACTTGAGACCCTTTCGAATATATATCTTACGACTATGACATGAACTAAAACTATCGAAGAACATGTCTTTGTCATAAGATACTTTCGAAAATCAGGTCCGAGGTCTTACCTTTAAATATCCTTCTTGATCCTCATATGAATAATTGTAAATCATGGATATCCTACGTGTACAGATCTACAACATTTTAAAAGTAAATGTGTCCTGCAGTCACCTACCATTTTGCCTAATATGATTGTTAATGGTATTTTATATATTTCCAATAAACAGTTATTTTCAACGTAATACAAAGAGGATTATCAAAAGATAAAATATATGAAACCTTAAGTTAAAATTAAAGGTCACAAAATACATAATATAAATTGTGACATAATTTATAATGTTTAGCATCAACTGAGTCACGTTGCATACATGTAATAACATCGTCGATTTTAATCTAATTTTTTTTACTGGAATCTATAGTACTTGTAAATTACAGACTATTCTATTTAATTTGATTATCAAGAAAGATTGAACGTCAATGGCAAATAAATGCTCAATTACAATGTTTCTCTTTAGGTATATAGATCTACTTTTTTGGTTGGGACTACATTAACTTGCGTAGACAAGTTTCGTAGTGCTACGGTTTTGACGTTGAGTGACTGGCATTAACCCTTCACATAAGCTTTTATCCTCGTGCTGATCAAACACGTGTGTTATATCGTATGAAAACAGATCACGGCTTGCTAAGTAAAATAACAGTTTTGATATATATCGGTGACAATTATTACATTGAGAATATTGATATACATTTATCGAGGCATTATAATCGCATACATATTTTAATCAAATGTTTATAATTAGAAAAGTATTGAAAAATCAAAAGCACAAATCTGAGACTACCATACCACAGATATTATAGTAGTCTCAGCACAAATCAACCTTTTTTTCTATAAAATATTAACATATGCATCCTAAAGTGGCGGTTGAAGCAGAAGTAGAACCATGCATGTTATTTTCCATGGCGGAAAACTGCATTTAAAATAGGACACTCTCAACACGTGATTCCAAAAGACGACGGAGGGCGTAACTTGTTGATTTGTTAAATTAAACTATGTGGGTTTTTCTGAGCTACAAAAAATAAAAATTCTCTTACTTACTTACTGAAGGACTTTAGTTACAGCAGCATTTCAAAATTATATAAGTTTATTCTCCAGATATTATTCGAGTACTGTCAGTCACAGTAATCTTCTTGACTGGTTTAGCAAAAAATGTATTGATCAAGCTATTTCATTAAAAATGAAATACTAGATAGACTTGTAATTAACCTATACGGAGATTTAAAAATCAAACAAAATTTTAAAATGGAAATCAGTATAAGTATATATGATTGTCATATTCCTTGGATCTTATGTAAAAATATTGTTATATGTGTCATTTATACTAAAACGTTATATCAGATCCTAGCATCATGAGCATAGTCCTACCTACGGACGAATGTAGGATAGAAAGTCACAGTACAAATATTCACAATTCAGTTTTTAGTTTTTTCTTTTTTTGAATAAGAAAACATTTTTCAGAATAATTTTTGTATTTTTTTCTACAACTTTTATATATATGGCAACTTTGTAAACAAAATTTATTCTGAAAAATTCAAAAATGAAAAAAATAATTGTAAAGATAATAATTTGTCAAAGTGGCTTGGTACTTAAATGGTTTCATTATGACATAGTGCCAATAAATATATCCTTTTCATGCATAAAATTTGACATTTATTCATTACTCAAGGTTTAATGAACTATTTCATAAATTTATTTTAAAATTTTGATATATCAAATTGAATACCTTATTCGATCTACAGAAACACTACTTGTTGTTGATTTGGGCTTTGGTTGACCTCAAAGGATATTACGCTTTAAAACAATAATTTAGATGAAGTTTACAATTATTTTCCTTGGGGGGGGGGGGGGGGGGGGGGGGAGGAGGGGGGTACATTGCTTGCCCTTAAGTTTTTTTTTAACAAAAATAGGTTTATAGTATTTTGAAGCATTCAATTGATATGAAACTTAAGATAATTTTTACAAACAAAAAAAAGAATTATCAAACAAGGTCTGCACAAAAATGATTGATATGTCAAAGAAATCGATTTTTACTGTATGTATTGTAAGGTTAAACCAGAAGTGTGTATGTGTATGTTAATACGTATATGTATAAAACAGTCACAAATCACTTATAAGCATTAAAAATCAACGATGTAACATTAATGCATCACTGTTTAGTCAAAAGTGATCAAGATGCGCTAATTGCGTAATTTAAGTTTAATTACACTTAAATTTTTGCAAAACACATAACAGTTATGCATTCTTTTATCAAAGTTTTATTTTTTCTTCAACACTTTAAGATCGTATCTAATTGCTAAAAATAATCTTAAAAAGGCAAATCTAAAATTTTCATTAAATGTACTGCTATTACTTCATGATGTCTTTAAAACTTGTATATTAGATAAATTTGACCAACATGACCAGAAATACTAGAATAAACATTGGTCATGCATGACATATCCCGAAGTATGACACGTGCCGATAAAAACCTGTATTACGTTGCAAATATTGCTTTGATAATTCTAAAACGAACATTTATTTTAAAGAAATATTTTTTTTCTCAGGATAAATAATTGTTAAATATTCAAAAAAAGATACTCACGAGAAACTGAAATTAGTCTGCAGACTGTCTGTGGAGTACTGCCTAGTGTGGTTGTATGTGTAACATCACAGCAAATGGTATCTCCATTGTTAACAATCACTGGACTCCAACTCAGCGTACCAGTCACATCAAAGAATGTTCGATTAAATACACTGGTAGAAGAAAACTCAGATGTAAATTGAATACTTTTATTTTGATTTCTCATGGTCATTATACCAGCTGGATAACCATTGGCCGAAATACATGTCCATTTGCCTTGTTGTCCTGGTGTCACAGTGGTTGGCCCAGTCAAAGTCGGGGTTTCTGGTGAAACTATTAAACATATGTATTTGATGATAAATCATAAAAAAAATGATTGCATTTTGTATTTGCCAGATAAAATATCTGTTACGAAGCTCTGTTTTCCTTCTTGGAAATTTACTGTAGGTTTATAAAATGTGTGTATTTTCATTGCTATTAATCTTTACATTTTTTTAGAATCTCCTACAACAAAATAATCTGATCAGAATTGCCAAGAATTTGAATGAGAGTGCTATCTTATACTTTCCCCTTGTAATTGTTTCCCTTATTTCTTAATATTTGCAGTATTCAGTTCAGTTTTTGTTCATGATATCGATGGTGGTGTATTTTTGTCATGAGCTATCCATGTTGAAGTATTATTTGTATTAAGTAAAACGAGTAACTGTGCTTCAATAGCTACAAAACAACCAATGGAAGGGCATCTTCCACAGATGTCAATAACAACGAACGATATAGTATGCAACATAATACTTTATTACACCAACACCAGGAAATACATTCATTTCTATTACCTTATACCGTAAAAAGAAATTTTATAAGTAAAATCATCAATCATATGTTAATATTTGCATTATAATCTAAGTGATCATGATCTGTCATGTAAAAAGCTTATCAAAAATATATTTTGTAGTTGTTATACTTTTTAGACTTGAAAATACTAGCACCAAATTGGAAAATTGCTATAATATATTACGAAAGCTTATTATCTGTACTTTCGTAGAAAAATAATACGATGCAATTTCTGATAATTCAAGGTCAAAGGTCAAGCAATTACATTCCTATATCTTGCTAGAATTCAACCAAATGCCATTTTCTGGTTCTTGTATGATAATTTTTTTTCTAAATATCATATCAACCTTAAAGAACAGAATCAATGTTCCCAAATAAAATGCAAAAAAAGAGGTGAATTGCGCAATTTTTAACACGTTTAAAGAAAATTGCACCTCTTAATACCCCCCCCCCCCCCCCCCCCAAAAAAAAAAAAGAGTTAAAATGCTATAAAAGAAAATATTTTTTGGAGGATTGTCATTAATATGGTCGAAATAAAACAAATTAATCTTTTTTAGGTGAAGGAAAATTTGTTAATCATTTCAGAATGCAGTTAATGTTTATTGTTCTAAAACAGCCTTCTATTGACAAAAATACTGCCAACAAGGTCTTGGTATCTTCCGTTGATTTTCTTTTAGAAAAAGGACGAGACGTTCGTTGACATAACCCTGGCTCATCAACTTTCTGCTCAGACACTTGTGACGTTTTATAAAATCTAAGTAGCAGCTGCAAGCTCTTGAATACCGAATGAGTTTTGAAATGTATATCCCATATGCAGGTGAAGTTGGTATATTGCTGCTAAGGTGGGGAAAAGTTATAATTTCAAAATTAAAATCGTCTGGCTTGTCATAGATTCTGGTATTAAAATCACCGCTTATGTCAAATTCGTGGTATAAGTCTAAAGATGAGGCGGAGGAAGCCGTGTATGTTGTTTCTAGTTCTGCAGGATATAATAATGGAATCCAATCAGAAAAGTTTGGATTGTTAATTGAAAGAACATCATCAATATATCTAAATGTGAAATTCAATGATTGGGCTTCTTTGATATTTTTCTTTTTGACAAGTGTTTGAAAGAACCTCCACTCATATGAAAATGAGAAGCGGTCGGCATTTTTCTAAATCAAGGTCCTGCATTACTTGCTTATAGTTAGATACTTTAGGTGCAATGGTTTTGGTGTAATTGTTGGATAGAATAGGAACAGACTGATTTTGAAAATAAATTGGAATCTTAGATGTTACATGTACCTCTTTGTGAAGAACGTTGCTGATGTTGATAGCATCAATTCCTTTATTAGTACACTGGAAATGAAGGAATTTCTTCTTTTCATCATGTAAAGGTTCCGATCTTACTGCTTTAAAAAGACGGAGAGAGCTACTTCACAAATTATACTGACCAGTCTGTATATTGGAGAAAATGAATCTATGCATCCCTAGTCAAGTGCATAATCTCTCAAACATTTAAGAAAATTAACAGGCAGTGAAAAAAGAAAAGTTTAAATGTAATGTTACCCTAGCGGATGATGAAGATGTGAAAGAAGGTCATCAAAGTTCCCAAAGGGCGATCTAGATTTGGAAGACTTTTTAACATTAGGCCGATGGTAATGTTTTTGCCAATGACTACGCTGGGGTCTTATGGTAGTATTAAATAAACTCATTACATCTATATCACTGCAGGCTGTACTTGCCAAATTTCCTACTCCTTTGATGTTATCATTGCAATCATATGGCATTGCAGTACATGTACCTAGTTCCCTTATCCAGAAAACTCTATCTTTTTGAAAAGGAGAACTTAGTATAGGGCTATTGATGTGGTGATTAATTTTCTCGATGATGCGTACTTTCATAGATAAAATGGATCATTGTACGGTTGATTAAAATGGTTATAAGGAACCCTGAATTGTGGATCTTTATTATCAGGCCGGTGTTGATTCGTCCTTTAACATGTTTAACGTAAAGTTTGTCGAGTTTCACCAACATGAAATAGCCCACACAAAGTACATTCAAATCCGTAAACGATATTGTCCGTGGAACTCCAGAGGCTCAAAATATTTTGTATAATAAGTTTTCCCTCTTAAAATACTAGTGAAATCTGCAGAAGTGATTAACATATTACATGTCTTACATGTGCTTTTCTTTCCTTTTTTATGTTTACAAGTAAAAATGATAGGAGTCGATTCACTTGTAGCGGGTGTCTTTGAACAGTCGAAAATATTTACAGTACATGATTTAAATTTTTGAAAAGTATTTGAATTTTTAAAGTAATAATTACCTTCTGGCTGTACATGGGTCAAATCAGGGATATCCTGGAGGATGTTCCATGGAACACAAAAATCAAACGCTAGAGTGTTACGTGTAGCAGATGAACATAATTAAGAGCAAAAGCCCTATTTTATTTTCATCATCTGTTAGAATATGGCTCATTCATAATGAAAGAATGTATACTAACGTCACGTGCATTGACCTAATAATTTTAGAAGAACTAAGGTTAGCACAGGTTAATACGACATTTAGTATTAATGACTTTGATTTCACTTCAATATTCGAATTCAAATATTTGCTTTTGCCTAACACGCTCTTTTTGTTATGATCTTTTATTTAATTCGTTGAAGTTGTCGGTCTACCACGATTCCATGCTATTTTGGTAAACACGTTTTATTTTTCAAGAGGACGTTTTACGCATGAACATTGTAAGGTCGATCCTGGTTATATGAATAAGGCGGGTTTTCAAAGGACTTATTGTTTGACCGAAAAAAAAAACCAGCTTGCCGAGAAAAGATCAATAATCATGAAAAATACGTAAAGACTGGCCTCCAAATAATCTGCATTCGTATATTCTAAATATAAGAATTGTATCCTTAAAAAGAATTGTGAAGTAATTGCGGTGAAATCAGTATTGTTTACCAAAGTGACGAACAATTTACAGAAGAAATGCGTAAAAATAAACAAAACATGTTCGCTAAATAGTTAAAATAGATCAGACATAACATCTTAATAAGGGTAATGTCCCTTTTTATGTATTGTTAAGGATTACCATGACGTTACGTTGCCATTAATATATTTACATTATCATCTCTATGATTATCACAAAGTTGTGAAACCAGTTGGAGAAAAATTAAGTTGATTAAAGGACTTTAAGTGCAATTCGAGTGTTGGTTGTTTTTTATACATACATGTATATATATATATAAGTCTGTAAAAAGGACCAACCAGAAAATTTACTATGTACCGGATCGTCTAGAATAGACGATACTGTGCAGATAAGAAAACATTATATAAGTCTAGAGATTTGCACAACGATACTAATATAAGATAGTATTATACGAAGATATTGTTATTAAATCGTGTTGACAAATATTTCGGCTTAACATATAGCCTTCTTCAGTGTCAATAATTTTAACAAAGTTAAAATTATTGACACTGAAGAAGGCTATTTCTTATATATATATATATATATATATATATATACTTATGTGTGTCTGTCACTTTTTTGCAGTAATGTAATCTTCTCAACATTTGGAATTCAAAATTACAAATTTTAGCATGCCAAGCATTATAATGTGGAAACAAGGCGATGTTACTTTACTTAGGCTTTTGATGAAGTTTTAGAGGATTTCGTTTTGATATAATATATGGAAAAAAGACAGTTTTTAAAATAGATAAATCTGGCTTACGATTTATGTACACAACTTTATGAGTAGAAAAATAATACACTCTGATTTTCTCTTCTACGAAAATAAGGTAAGAAAACATTCATACAAATCGTTGCTAAGTCAACAAGAGAGGGTTAAATGCAAACAAATATCCACAAAAACGAATTGATTAAAGAGAAATACAACGAATTTGTAATAATGAAAAATTCAAACACAATTTCATTTAAGCTCTGAAATTATGTTTTTCAACAACATACAATGTTTGAACGAAGAACTGTTCAAAAAATATTTGAGCAACTTTATGAGTTGTTATGATTGGCTGTTAAATAAGCATTAAGCGTGATTGTAGTAAATTGTTGATAAATAACTTTCCTATCACTAAATACAGGATTTAGTTTTGGTTTTAGGTGATTGACAGTTACATCACAAATACATATGTTGGTTTTCACTCATTTCTATCATTTTCATTTGAATTTCTGATAAAAGGTGTTGTTTATTAAAAACACGTCATGAATATTTCAAAGTGCTTTCAATAACTGACTGCTAATTCCTCTTCTATACGTTTTCCTTATGGTCATACATTATTTTATTATTCAGTTCAAAGAAAATAGTTTGTAAATTTTGCTTTACTCGTTAACTTAAAAGAAATTCACTATACACAAATGTTTGGGTAAATATGATACCCTGTTGGGAACATTTCTACACTCGAGGGTCAGAATGTATCAGTCCATTCATTGATCAATTTAATAAACAATATATTGAAAGAATAAGAAAATTAAATTGATTTTGATTGAAAAGATCACATAATGGTTTCTTCCTTTTTACTGTAAGTTGTAGCCATTGAATTTTGTAAAGATTAAATCAACCTAACTGCTGTTCTTATGCAGTGATGTTACACCACTGTATAAGGTGTTACCTGTAATATAGTGGTCATTGTTGGATGTTGTTTGTCATATTTATCTTTTGGTTATTGTCTTTACATAATACAGGCCGTTTGTTTTCTATTTTGAATTGTTTTACATTTTATCAGGGGCTTTTTATACCTTGCGTGTACTATACGGTATCGGTTTTACTCATTGTTGAAGGTCGTACGGTGATCATCAAAGTTCCGTACATCCATGTCATTTGGTTTCTGATGAATAGGTAGATCATTGGCAATCATACAATGCATAACTTCTTCTGATTTTTATATTACTACTGGTTGTTTTTACACAAAGTCTTAATAATGAAGACGAAGAGTTGTTCTGTGAATGCAGTGTCGTTTATTAACTAATATATGGCAGAGTGAGATTGTTAGATATTTGGTTTGACTTTCATAAATGGCAGTTGTAAACCTACTTCTATGAAGCATTACACTATATTTAGAAAAATGTTTTCTGACATGTACATACCAGGGTTTTTCAATCATTCTGCGTTTATCTTTGAACCATTTGTCATATCAACCTAATGCCACATGTTCTAGGAACTAGGGGAAAACTATTGTACTGTTGTAAGTATTATCATGGAACAAATGAATTCAGAATTTTACAACTTAGGTATCATGTATATAACTCAAAGTGCAACATCAGTATGTTGTTATCATTTATCTTATGGCAAAAAAACAAAGCAAAACAAAAAAATCGATGCTACTCATGTAAGAATCCGCTTTTCAATGTATAATAGCTTATAAATATAAAACAGCCATTTTGAACTGAAAATTGGCAGGCCAGATTAACATATGCATACAAAAAGATTTCATCTGTCAGACTTTATGTTGTGAACATTGTCAAAACTTAACCGGTCTATTGTGATTGTGATACATTTAGACTAAAATGTCAATTAGTTAAAAAATCAATCAGTTCAATCCCAATAACGTTACCTGTCTCTTCTTGATAGGTGTCATTTATGAATTAACTTTCAGGGAGTTTCAAAAACTATTAAAAGACAACATAGCTACCGCATAGTAAGTTCTTTATTACGTCAACATGTTTTTTACTGCTGGAAAGTGTTAGTTCGCCTGATTTATTTATTTTCTTAGCGTTCTAAAATTCTGAAAGAAAGTTAAGCACACATGTGTGTTGCCTCATTGAAACATTGTATAAGGCAGATCACTATGAACTGAACAAAGGGTATAGGATTGTATATATTTTTTTAACTTGAAATCGTATATTTTTAATCTGAAATCTTGGTGAAAGATTATGCAATTCAGCGAAGGCATAACTACAATAATTTGGATAAAAACAAAAGGAAATAATTGTTTAGTTGGAAAATTAAAACTTTCACAGGAGTAAAAAACATGTTTTGTCTTCAATTGAATGTGATAAAATACTTTTGCTGTGATATATAAAATACAAGGTTTTTAAAAAAAATGTTCTATTGTTTAAAAGATTGAAACAAAATGTATGAATTTACCATGATAATAGTCTCGATAGATTTGATGAGTCATAGTGGTCGAAAAGGAAGTGATCACGTACACTGATCGTGATTTTAAAGGGAAAAGGTTGAATGTAAAAAAAAATATTCACATGCATGTGCTGGTCGTAAGTGAGGAGCCGTGTTAGTGATTTGTGTAGGTCAAACCTCAAATTATGTTTCATGTATGTCAGTAAATTAATTTCTTTGGGTATTCATTTATATAAACTATTCTTTTTACCTATAAAATGTCATGAATGTTGTCATGCATGCCGGCAGTCACGTAATCAACTCTATGAATAAATACCACAAATAGAAACTAATCAAATATCCATACACATTGTTGACCAATCTGTTTTAGTCCAATGATCATATATTTTGAAAAGGCAAATAAACAAGAGTTTTTTCTGTTGCAAAACTTCAAGAATGTACTTGCTATACAGTTTCGTTTGTTGAACTTTGCAATTACATCTTTTCGCGATCAGTTTTGTCATGGTTTGTTGTAAATTTGAACGAGTTAATGAAACACAGCAAATATAGATTAAATCATGCTCAATGAAAAGGGATAAAATACTTTTCACTTACCGAGGTTTAAAACTTATTTTCTAGGTGATTGTTTTTACTAAAATGTTGACAGAGAGCTGCAATTTTGTTTTAAAGCCGTCTAAACGTTTTCCAAGATGCAATAATAATAAAAATAATATACAATGGCAAACAAATCATGCAGTTCAAAATTTAAAACTTTAAATCGCATAGACAACCTCTTACTAAAAATATAGATGCCCTTTTTGATCACATACAAATGAATTTCGCTAAATTCAAAGTAAGAAGACTTTATTCTGGAATTCTTTTGTGTTTACTCAAGAGAAAATTTGGAAATCTGTATCACGACTATCAGACTGCTTGACTTACAAACCAACTTTATCTTCCTATAAAATCAGCCTTAAATAATTTTATCTATGAAATGAAACTTACAATGAACTTCAACGTATAAAGAAGTACTAAGTGGGTTTGGTAGCACACCATTCTCTGCCCGACACTCCAACACTTCTAGATGATAATCTAAGGTAGCAATAAACGTTAGAGATGTTGTCACTGCTGTACCAGAAGTTGTTGTAGAAATACCAGTTGTTATTTCCATGTCATCTTTGAACCATTTCACTGTTGGTGTTGAACTACCTCTAGAAGAATTACATGCTACTGTTATCTGTGAATTCAGAACAATGACCTGAGGTGAACTTATCGATGGGAATCCAGGAGGAATTTGGGTTGAAGCTATAAATACAATTAGAGTCATTTATATGAAGTGTATGTTAATTGTAGTAAATTTGAAAATATACCGACATACAATTATATTCTAATCAAAGCATTAAATCATTTAGATTTGTTTTGAATAAATGTTAACAAATAGTGACTTATTTCATAATTATTTCGACGATTTAATGTAAAATGACAAAAATCAAATTATGCTTTTTTGATATGTGTTTTGTTCCGTTCATTTGCAAATCATTTTTTGGAGAATCGACGTGATGATGACTTTGATAACAACGACAAAATAACTCCCAAAGATGATTGTACTGTAAAACGACATGTATACATGAACTTTTAATTAAATCGGAATTAAAATGTCATTTTATCAAAAGGATACCAAACCTACATCACCAACCGTTACATACATCAAAATATTTTGAAATGGCCTTACATGAAGGGCAATTGGACACACAATATGACAGCCTTGATCTTATTATTAAAGACATTAAAGTTTTGAATATGTTTGTTTTCTTATACATATAGATTAAAAATTCCTAATTTCAGAATTTGGAACGGTGTTCCTGCTTTACAGATACAGGTTCTTTGACAATTGAATATCCGAACGTAAAAATACAAACAAACAAATTCTTTAATGTGCTAAAAATATGATTGATACATATAATAATGAAAGATGTTAAATAGTTGGAAAATTATTCAACACCTGACCTATTTTAAGTACATTTGGTTCCATTATATTCTTCCATTGGAGCAAAATATCAATTTGCCATTTTGCATCAATTGAACAAAGATTGTAAAACACAATCTTTGTTCAATTGATGACATAACATTTTTATTAAGAACAACTTTATTCCTTACAAATTCTCCAAATGGAGAATATAGAAGGTAGCATGTACACAATTGTAAAAATTAAAATTGAAACAGTAACATCTGTAACATACGCGAATGACATTTTTTAAAAAGACTCTTAGTTAAGGGCTTTAATGCATCCTCATAGCCCACAGCTATATTACATGTCATTCGGTATCTTATAATATGTACTTTCTGGTTTGGCTGGTCCTTAAAAATGTATACGGTGCAATTTTCGTTAAAGGTCAAAGGTAAAGAATAAACATTGCAAATTTTGCTGGAATTAAACGAGATGTAATTTTCTTGTTCTTTCATGATAAAAGATTTCAAAATATCATATGAACCTTACTGAACAGGATAAATATTACCAAATCATAACAAACATCAAGTCGTTAACATGGTTAGTTGCGCAATATTTACAGAAAAATGCAATTCTATAAAAAAAAATCCTTAAAAGATTACAAAAATGCCACATATCTAATATATCTTGGGCGATCAATATTTCTATTTGCGAAAAAGTAGGAATTTGTTTTCACAGTTACAAACTAGAACTTATGTATATTGCCTTGGAAACAGTCTTCCATCGAAGGTTTTGTTGATGCTAAAAATACTGCCATCTGCGAATAGCGATCTTCTTTCTTATCCATGTTTAGAAAGCATATTGATTATTGTCAATATGAGGATGAAAATATTTTTCCATAGTACAAGGAGGAGTATTTAAAGTTAGAAAAGAAATATACGAGCTAAATACAGTCAAAGTATACATTTTTCGAAGTCGAACTTTTATCTTTTGAAGTCCTGTTGACATGCCAACATAACCTTGCTACTAAATCGGTGGCAAATTTGAAATACCTGTATTTTACTTTCGATTGATACCAACGATACTTAAAAGATGTTGGACATGTTAAATGTTTTAAGAAGTTGATCCTCGTTAAACATTCGAATTAATATGTTCTAAAACCGGGAATGATCTCATGTGTTCAGGAAGGATGTTCAAGCTTTTACTATATTAAGTTGTCCTATTTAATAAAACAACAACTAATAATGTTCTTACATACAAAATTAACTGCATTTGTGTTTAAACAGCTCAATGTAAACATAGTTTTCATCGAATATTGAACCAGAAGTGTTCGTTTTCACATTTCGGTATATAATTTGAGGTCTGCTGGTTGTCTGTTTGACCTTTTTGTTTTGTTCAGGGTGTTATCGTACTTTCTTCGATTCATGGTTTGAGATTATTCTCTTGGCATCTTTTTTCTTTTTAAGACATCAATTGGAGTAATGTCAAAACAGGAATTTTACTTATGCCTTGGTTAAAGTTTTAGGGGATTTTTATATGCGACTTTTTAAGTAGAAAATGAAGCGAAATAAATAATTTCCATCTTCTTCACTATGAAAATTACGAAGATCGAGATAAAAAATCGCTGCAAAGTCAGCTAAAGAGGACAAACGCACAAAACAACAAATGTCGACGAAAAATTAAAATCTTACAAAAGATACTAGGCCTATAATTTTGTACGCCAAAGTCGCGTTTTGTCTACAAAAAAACTCATCAGTGATGTTAAAATGAATAAAGTTGAAATGTCAAATTAAGTTCGAAGATGAATAGCTTTGAGGACCCTCAATGTGAATAATTTGGCTACGTTGACATACAACCTATTCGAAATTATGATAAATTCAACCAAAGTTTTCAATTGGCACAGGTCTCTGAATATTTTACCGTATGTTGAACTTAGTTTCAACTTAAATATGTTATGTGTGTACATGTTTCATCTTTTAGTATGCACATTTTTAGTCAATTAGGGTCAAATGGCCTCTCGGAAGTCACCTATTACAAAAACATCACTTTAGTTTCCTGAATACCTTTGATGAGAATATCAAGTATGACATTACATCTACTGTATAGTTTTAATGCCAAACCATAGCCAGGTAAATTTGGGCCCGTAGTTATACATGTATCTTCATCAAGAGTTTTATGACCAAAGATAACAAATGCATCTGAGGTCAACTTTGTTTAAGTTAGTGGAGATGTAAAATGAAAATCAATGTAGCTGTAACATGTCAATAACTAGAAAATTAGATATTAATATAAAGTTTCTTACTTCACCAAAGATCATTACAATGACTTGTATATGATAGTTTTGACATCGTTTTTCTGTCGTCGATGAATTTGTGCATTTAAACAATGAACAATGCATTATGCAGTTGAACCATCCAATAACACAAGTGTTCTAATTTGTATATGAGAATTCTTGAAAATTTCACGTTTTATTAAGTGATATTTTATTTATGTGTGTGTATATTTTTTGTTTCTTTTTATGATTGTCTTTATAAAAATAAAGTCTTTTAATTATATTATTGCTTATAATGAAACAACAAATCAAGTTTATAAGAAAAGTCGAAAGACAGACCCGTAGTTATAATACAACTATATTCTTTTAAATTTTGCCCCTAAATTCCCACCAAATCATGATGCCCGCTTGTATTATTTTCTTTAAATGTTTAAATTTTTTAAGAATTCTGTTTCAGTAACCTAGTATTGCATACATACAATGTTTAAACATTAGAGAGATAAAACCCTGTGTTTTTGCAGATGGCAGTATTTTGGGCAACTGCATGAGTTGCTATGGTTGGCCGTTTTATTAGCATTAAGCGAGTAAATTGATGATGTCAAAAACTTCTTAAGCACAAAATAAAAGATATTAGTTGGTTTTAGCTGAATAATAGTTGAATCACAAAAAAAAATATTTGTTTTCAGTCAGTTTTATCATTTTAATGGAATTTCTGGTAATAGGTGCTGTCTATTATTAATATAAAAATAAAAATGATTGCCAATGAGACAACTCTCCACCAGAGACCAAATGACAAAGAAGTTAAAACACGTTCTAAATATTTCAAAGTGCGCTTGATAAGTGACCATTTATATCTCTCCTCAAAGTTTCCTGATTTGCATGCATTAATTTTATATTATAGAAAAGAAAAAATCTGCAATAATGCTGACATCTTGAAAAATATCAAAGTGTCCATCCATACACTTTAATCTTGCACCGTACGATTGTTTTAGGACCGGGCAAAACACGAAGTAGAGATGATAAGCCTTTGAATGATATATACTATAGCCGTGTGTTAGTTGGTGTTTTAAACTTAAATTTTATGGTTAATGTCACTCCCGCAATTACCTTTAACAAAAACTACAAATTTTGTGATATGTGATTTTTAGATTAGAATTGAGGAGCTTAATAAATTGAGAACTATAAGAAACTGGGATGGGTGGTTGGAAGATGAAAACATGAAAATGTAGGATTAATTAAGTAGGGAGGTTGGTTCCTCGATCGCAGAAAATATGACAAAAACAACAAAAAAGAGAAAAAGGGAAGCAACATAGAAAAAAAAAACACAAATACAAATTAAAACCAATTCGTGTTTAAAGTACCTGACTTAATCTTTATCTTTTTCATCATGAAAAAGAGAACGGAACATGTTCATTTTCTCCAGATCAACGTAAAAAGCTTCAAATCGTGATTAAATTAACATAATATAGATCATATAGGTAAACTGAGATAGTTCATCTCTGCAAGTTTGTTTGATTTTATCAACGATTTAATATTTATCTTAGAAATAAGCAAGATTCAAGAGGATATAAAACCATATAGATTTAATATACAAACCAAATCGTTCTAGCTTGTAAATGAACTGTTAAAACGTACTTTAAAGTAATTATAAACGTATGTGTAGTTCTCAATAATGTATTCATGTGTAAGTTACTGACGACAGTATTGTCTCGCACCAAACAGCTGGAAACGGGTAATAACACAGTTGTTATGTCTGATTTACTCAGCCAATGAAATAAGCAACACACGGAATAGGCTAATACACAATGAGACGATATCAAGGTAAACATAAATACATGTAGTAAGAAGATAAGAGACATAGAACAGATATATAAAAGAGAACAGAATGAAATAGTACAGGTCTAGCTATGAAATGTGTAAGATTGATAGAGCAGGTGATGACATGGTGACATCTTAAGCGAACACCGAGAGATGCCTTTGAAGCTTTTCTGTATGCCTCTTTGTGTTTCTTTGTTACATATTTGTTTTTTTTTAGTGATTAAGATTATAACACAATGTTGACTGTTGTACCCCTATTTTGACATTTTTACCTATTATGTCTGTTTGTTTTGTTTACACATCGTTGTCAATATAATGGAATTTTATGCGACTGTCATACAAGTGAGAGGTTTAGCTAGCTATAAAACCAGGTTTAATCCACCATTTTTTACATAAGAAAATGCCTGTATCAAGTCAGGAATATGACAGTTGTTATCCATTCGTCTGATGTGTTTGAGCTTTTGATTTTGCCATTTGATAAGGGACTTTTCGTTTTGAAAGTTCATCGGAGTTCGCTATTTTTGTGATTTTACTTTTTGAAGAGAAAACTGAAAGGACGTTGAAGTCGGATATAACAATCAGTAAGAAAAATAGAACCAAAGAGTGAAATGCATCGTTTTCACCTGTGTACTCTTTAAATTTGAACATAAATGAAGACACTGTTGTATTGTGCGGGCAATTTACTGTACTTGAAAAGTACTTAAAATCAAGCATAAATTATGTGGCTACAGAAAGGAAAAACTTAGAGTCCATTACTGTACAGTATTTTGATGTTCGCGGTTAGCTTAAAAGGAAAACAACATAATGATAGCCAGTGATTGAATTGTCATCATGAGTGTGGTGCGTAAAACATTGAAAGATGTCTATTTGTTACATGTGTTAATTTCTTGAACAAGGACACAATATGCATGCTTTGAAAACAAAAGATCGAACAGAATTAAGAGTTGAGTAAAGTTTGATAGTAATAAAATTGAAAGAAAACAATGGCAAACACGAAATGGCTAATACCACTGAAGTGGACATGACGTTACCGATGGAGCTAGACTTAAAAGCAACAATGAAGTGATATTTTCTCGTACCAGTATTGTGTTGATTACAGTTATCAATCAGAGTCTCGTAATGGTTCTAGGTTTTCGTTTTCTCCTTGAATCTAAACCCCCTTATCTATACAAAAGAATGAAGACGTTTCGTCATCGTACGATGAAACTACTTGAATAAGGAACACAATTTGCCTGACTCGGATTTTGATAAAGGATATGATCATTGGGAACAAACAGTTTTGTTGTTTGACATGTATGAGGAGGTTGTAAAACAGTCCTCTCCTCTGACAATGTCTGATGGGATGGGAGTGATTGGACTACGATCGACTTGACCTTCTTCGACTGTCGTTTAACTATAATGGTTCGAGTCCTGATGGTTCTTATGTAGACGAAAAGCTTTATTGAATAACACAATTATTATTTCTTTGATATTTTATTCGTCTAATTGATCGAATGCTACTGTTGGGTGGACGTTTCGTCACCGAAGGTATCACCAATCCAGTAGTCAGCACTTTAGTGAAAGTAATATATAAATGTCAGCAATATTAGTAGTGCCAACATTTCCTATATTCATTTAAAATTTTGAACGGTCATTTAAAATCTGTAGTTTGTTTTTCTTAGGATGGTTGGTATAACCAAAATAAATGCCAATAAAATATTTTTCGGGAAATCATTCTCATCTTTTTAACGTAAATATGCTTAATTTTGAGTGCCAGCATATTATTCAAATATTCTTATTCAAATATTCAAAATCCTTATTAATCAGTATTTTTGATATCTCGGGGTGATTTGTATAACGACAATGTGTGTTTGGATCTTTCTACGCTGGTCTATACGTGTACATTATTGTATAATATACGACAGCAATAATGGTACACAATGACTCATAATATTACCGGATATAACAAAGATTTTCAACATTTCTCTTTTGATTCATAATACTGAACCAGCACTAAAATCGATAGTCTTGATATCTCAGGATTGTTTATATTACCAAACAGAATTGCCTACATCAATTAACATTGGCAATATTTGTATTTCATAATGGAAATTGTATGTCTGGATCTTAAATCAGTAAATATGATAACTCTAGATTAGTTGTATTCTATAAGTGACAACAATATTACTAGACAATGACAACTCTCCCTTGCATGCTTTGTCTGCTTTAATTTAGATTGACAACATTTCCTACATTAATTCAAAGAACTGAACAGTCATTAGAAATCTGTAGTTTTGTTATCTTAGGATGGTTTGAATAACAAAAATTATTGCCCAAGAAATATTAGTAGCAAAATCATTCATATATTTAATGTGTATATGCATCTGTGATTATTGCATAGGAGGCGTTATTTTGCAATTTTTACATTATTGCTGTGTATATGTCTCTATGTAGTTGTTTCTGTTCAAAATGATAGGTCGTTCTTTTGAGAGAAAAAAAAAAACAAAAATAAAAAACAAACCAACCCGGACGATACCATTTTTCAATGAAATGTGCCACTTGGTCTTAAATAATGACCTGTATAAGGTCATTATTTAACCTGATTAAAATCCTAGTACATCTTATCAAAACATTTAGTTTTTTAGACTGATCCGTCTAATGCAGACGAAACGTCCGTCTGTCGTACAAATTAAATTATAACTCTGGTATCCTTGAGGAATTTTTAGTGCAATTGATGTTACATAAAAGAAGTTATGTGTTGGGGTCATTTGTTATTTTGCTGTACAATTTTCCATCGTTTTTATACAGAAACTGTTTTAGCCAGAAACACTCATTTCCCCCATTAATTCGAATGAAATATCCGAAAACGACCTTATCGCACAGTTTAACTTTCGACACAAATAACGTGAATATAAAAATAAGGAGATGTGGTATGATTGCCAAAAAGACAACTATTCACCAGAGTTCAAAAAGAGAAATGGATGTTATCAGTTATAGGCAACCGTCGGCCTTCAACAATGAGAACCATTACAGTCGGCTATTAACGCCCCATCCCCCCGACACATGAATGAACCAACTACAGGCTCCTGACTTTGGACAGGCACATACAGAATGTGGCGGGGTTAAACATGTTTGTGAGCGCTCCATCCTCCTACAACCTGGAATAGTGTTGAAACAGAACAACATAAGAAAAAACTGTAAAAATCAGTAGCAATTGACTCAAATCAACAGATCGTTAAGAGGCACAAAAACAACTAACATAAAAACAATAGACATAAATCACCGAAGTAAGTACTCGCAGACACTGAAAAGCTAGTTCAAAGCCAATATCAACTAATAAATAAATCATGTTCATCCAAACTAATGTATCAATCAGTACACATCCAACGGATTTAGTGTAAAGACGTCATTAACAGTCTGAGAAATGCATGACCATGTGCAATGCCAAAATATAAGTTTACAGTATCGACAGAATGAAGGATAGTGACATATTTGTTGTTTGTATTTATAGTGATTGAGATTATAGCACAATGTTGACTGCTGTACCCCTTTTTTTGACAGTTTTACCTATTATGTCTGTTTGTTTTGTTCACACATTGTTTTCAATATAATGAAATGTTATGTGACTGTCATACAAGTGAGAGGTCTAGCTAGCTTTAAAACCAGATTTAATCCACCATTGTCTACATAAGGAAATGTCTGTACAAAGTCAGGAATATTACAGTTGTTTTCCATTCGTTTGATGTGTTTGAGCTTTTGGTTTTGCCAATTGCTAAGTGACTTTCCGTTATGAATTTTCCTTGGAGTTCTGTATTTCTGTTGTCTTACTTTTTCCAATAACTGAACATATATATATATTTCCGTTTTTTATCCAACGCAATCATAGGTTTGAACGTTGTTTTCAATTTAGGATTGTTTATATTTTTTCATTTGGGCTTGTATTATATTTGCCTTCGGGTTTATATGATCCGTTCATCATTTTTTGACTCCTCAAAATTCAAGAGTCTATCCTAAATTGAGGTAACTTATGTGGCCTTCCAATAACCGTTTCGATTCCTAACATCACTGAAGAGACATTAATTGTCGAAATCCGGATATGGTGTACAAAAAATCTTTGCACCTTTGTTTGCGGTATACCATCTTTGCCGCAAGTTTATTGTTTTCTGTTTGGTATTAAATTTATAGTTATGATTCATTTATTACACCTTGGTATCCGTTTATTTGGCAATCGCCAATGGCAGTCAGTAGGGTTTAAGAACACTTGTTGTTCGACTTGTTAGTCAAATGCGTTTTGTTAAAATATACTTTTTCACTTTTTTGGTCTTTTGGAAAATGTTGTTTGTGTTGTTTTTAGACCCCTCTTACAAGAATTTTGTTTTGCATGCACACGTATAAAAATTGCGCTTTTTATCCAACGCAATCATAGGTTTGAACGTTGTTTTCAATTTGTTGTTTATATACATATATATATATATACCAATGAAAATAATCTTTAAAGATTTTACTACTGTGTTTAATTGATAATCTTAATAATAATAATATTAAAGAATAAGTTTTTTAAATGATCTATTAGTTGATATGGATCAAAGCTAGATTTACGAGCTTTATAAACGACATCACCTTTAAAACTAGGATTTCATATCACGTGTTTTATAAAAACTCTACCGGTACCGCTAAACTTCCTAACTAACTCTGTATATCTATGAATTAGTCGTAAGAAAATCCCTGACTTAATAATTTCTCAGTTATACATAACTTTCGTTCATTGAAGTCTAAAACGACTACAGACACGGGCATAGTAAACAAGTTGTGAAAAATATACACTTCTAAAAAGGGGCCAAAAGAACATCACCGTCAAAAAGGGAAAATTTACAACCGGGAACGAAAAATCGTCGTTTTGTCGTAGTGTTTTGTATAGAGTTCCTGTGTGAAACTGAAGTATCGAAATATAAAAAAGGACAATTATTGCTGTCTGTATTAGATTTATTAGCAGTAAGATCCTTTTGGTAAATTTCAGCAGTAGCATTCGAAAACTCCTGATTATTTTAAGCAAAAAAAATCATCAAGGTAATGGTATGAGTTTTTGAATTTTTCAATTAAATGTAATTTTGACGGATCTTTACTGAGTTAGGCCATAAACTGTGATTCATAACGATACAGGAACAAGTCTGATATTAAAGGGGCGCAACTGATGCCCATAGGAATATCAACAACCTGTCTATAAACTGTATTGCCAAATGTGCATAAATGTTGTCAAGAAGAAAATATAAAGCTTTTATCATCTACTCACAGTTACGGAAAGTATATCTAGCATATTTCCCCCTTTCATTAAAGAGGAAGGCTTTATATGAGTTGCAGCAAATAAAATCGGCAACCATATTTTGCATATAACCATTTAATTAAATAAGAGAACTTCTGTTTGATACGATTGTTGGTAGTGCATTGTGTGCAGAGTCGAAAAATCATAACTCATCTGAATTGAACGGACCATCATAAGCTCGTAATTTACCCCAAAACACCCACTCCAGAAATACATGAAATTGATAACTCCATTATTTTTAGCTCACCTGGCCTAATGGGCCAAGTGAGCTTATCTCATCACTTGGCGTCCATCGTCCGTCGTCGTCGTCCGTCGTCCGTCGTCGTCGTCCGTAGTCCGTCGTCGTCCGTTAACTCTTACAAAAATCTTCTTGTCTGAAACTACTGGGCAAAATTTAACTAAACTTAGCCACAATCATTTTATTAGGGTATCTAGTTTAAAAAATGTATCCGACGACCCTGCTTACTAACCAACATGGCCGCCATGGCTAAAAATAGAACATAGGTAAAATGTAGATTTTGGCTTATATCTCTGAAACCAAAGCATATAGAGCAAATCTGACATTAGTAAAATTGTTCATCAGGTCAAGATCTATCTGCCCTGAAATTTTCAGACAAATCAGGCAACCCGTTGTTAGGTTGCTGCCCCTGAATTGGTAATTTTAAGAACATTTTACAGTTTTTGGTTATTATCTTCAATATTATTATAGATAGAGATAAACTGTAAACAGCAAGAATGTTCAGTAAAGTAAGATATATAAATAAGTCAAGTGACCAAAATTGTCAATTGACCCCTTAAGGAGTTATTGCCCTTGAAATTAAATTTTTACAATTTTTCGTTAAGTTTTGTAAACGTTTACAAAAATCTTCTCCTCTGAAACTACTGGGCCAAATGAAACCAAACTTGGCCACAATCATTATTGGGGTATCTTGATGTCAGATGACCCCGCTTGCCATCCAACATGACTGCCATGGCAAAAATAGAACATAGGGTAAAAATGCAAGTTTTGTCTATTATTTTGAAAACCGTTATGAATAAAGAAAATATGACAATAGCAAAAATGTTCAGAATGTTAAGCTCTACCAATTGTCTGTATACGTCAAAAATGTCAGATGACTTCTTACAGGAGTTATTACCCTTAAATGACAAATTTTTCCATTTGTTTTCATTTTTTCCTATTATCTTGAAAACTACAATAGATACAGAGAAACATTAAACTGCAAAAATGATCAGCAAGACAAGTTCTACAAAGAAGTTTGATTATCGAAATCGTCAGATGACTCCTTATTAGAGTTATTGACCTTTGGTGATGATTTTTACCTATTTTTTCCTTTTACATGTTTTACCTTATATCTGAAAAATTATAATATATATATAATTATGGAAACTTAAATAAGCAAAAATGATCAGCAAGACAAGATCTACAATGAAGACCATGTAGACGAAATCGTCCGACGTCTCCTTGGAATTATTGCCTTCGCTAGCAAAGATAAGCTACACTAAAGAGACATTACGATTTTTTGTCTTTGACGTATAAGTTTGAATATCCCTTTGTTATATTTTGCCTCTCTTTCATAACACTTTTAAAACAAGGCAAATATCATCATTTACATACGTAGGGATCATAAAAAAACAAAAGTATAAAATCGTCTTGACGTACAATGGATTGAACATATAATAGTACACATGTATGACCTTTGCATGCTAGTCTTTTCGTGTAACATGTACAATACGATTTTTGTGATATCTGCCTGCCATTTTGTGCTATTTACCATTAATTTATAACAGTCTTTTAAAAAGCTTGTTATTTTGAAACAGCTAGAGTAGCGAACATTCTTAAATACTATATACTTGTGCGTGTTTAAATGCAAACGTCAACATTACATAAATACCTAATTAAAATATTTTACATTGACTTGTCTGAGATGCTGCCTTATGGAATTTACATTCGTGAGACTCCAAGGTGTGTTATGCGTCAAAAAAAGCCTTTACAACATGTACAATATGCATTGTCTGATTTAAGTACCGTAAAAAAGTATTATTTGTTTCAAAACTTTACATGAAATTGTATCCCATTTTACCCATAACATTTAAATAGGATATTCCATTGTAATGCGTGCATGTTTAACCACGCCCAACGATTCAATTGTAAGGTTAAACAGTACCCTACAGCTAGATATAGCCTTTAGTAATCACTGCCCCCATGACCTAGTGATATTAAAAATGTTTCTGTATTAACATATAAAGAACTGGCCAAATGAATTGTTACGGTGACTGAAAAATACAAGTGACTTTGGTAAGTAATTTATTATATTACCTTTCTAAATTAACTCATCATAGATTCCAGAATTAAAAGTAGGTACTACATGCATGCTTTTCCCTGATTCCGTGACATCTTTATCTGGGAAAGCAGATTATTTTGGATTTTTAATAATTTCTTTCTCTCAATGTTCTAACAAAAGTTATTTCAAAAATGAGAATCAAGATAGAATATCATAGCACGCTTAATCTCATTAAGTTATGTGGTATTAAGAAGATTTAGTAATCGGATTGTTTAAATAGTATATAAATAAAGGAATTTAAAAGGCAGAAAAAAATAAAAGGTACGTGTGCTTGTTTTCGAGATATAAGCCATTGAAAATTTGGCGAGAAATGATTCTCTCTAGATTTTTCATACATTCAACATTGGCACCTTTTTTCTTTCAAAAACAATGAAAAAATAACAAGGATTTTATAAGATTTTGAAATATGGCTTTTTAAACTATATGTAATAAAATTATGTAAAGAAAGGGATGGGTTAGCGGGCAAAATTTTTAATGGCACTACATGGATAAAACCAGAAGATTCCGAATATCTGGCAAAAAATCAAAAAACAAGAGGAGCGAACATCCTTAAGTTATTGTAAACTTTTAAACTGGATTAATTCTCACCATTGTAGCTAAAATCCTGAGTAATAATCTGATTAAACCGTTCATAATCGTTTTCCGAAATCATGCAATTACCTTTCAAATTTCAAACTGTTACATATATTAAAAATGTTAATAGTGTCCTTACAACAATTCCAGCCATAGTTCGGTGAGCGAGTCTGTTTGAGTTTCGGTCTATTACAAAGAAATAAAACGGCCGTTTGAATGTAAACTATTCCAAACAGAGTAAAATTTAACTCAGTTTTGTGGTAATACACACTGTTGTAAATATGGAATACTTACCGAGCATCAGGATCATACAGATTATTACCAATAAAAACAAATATTCCATTTCAAAATCATTAGAAATCATAAGTATCACTGCTTATACTTCTATGCACATTGTCGTGATTAACGAAGCATATAGGGTAAACCAACGCAATTATATGTGAATATCTATTAATCTTTAAACATGCTCTATACATGTGATTGAATGATTGATAAATAATAGAACCTCATTATCTAAAATATTTATAAAGTTGTATTTTTATCCATTTAAATCGTTAATGTTGTTAATTTTTTTAAGAATCAATGAATTATATTATTCATAGTTCAATTAAACAATTAATACAGTAACATGTCCGTCGTCCGGGATTAATCCGACATTAGCTCTTTTTGTATATTTGTATGTACTACTGTAGCTTACTATATGGTTTGGATTTGGTTACAACTACATTATTTTGTATTTAGAGAATATTTATCTCTGGCAATCATACATGTAACACATATTTGTATCTTCTATCTATTTGCTGCATTCTTGAAGAAATGCTAGAAGCTTGATGGTAGTCGTATCAAAATTGTTACGTTAATACTATACTATATACAAAAATATTAATTTTGGTGAATCATTTAGGTCGCAAAATCCCTTCACAATTCCCAAGAGTAAGGAGAGTTGTACAAATAATGTGAATACACAGAACCCCTATCCAAACCTTCTAGTGCTAAAATAGTTCATCATTCCCTGTTGTATATCAACTAAAAGCAATTTATTTTACTATAATTTCCATTTGAGTCTGCAAATATCTGCATCAAAATAAGCTATAAAATTCCGCTGATTGGTTGAAATTTACTTTCCGGAACGCATTCAATATCTGCATCAAAAATAGATATATTAAAGAACTTTTCTCTTTCAATTTTGAAATGGTTACATATATATCTATATTTAGCTGGAATGTTGATTGAATATTGAGATTACAGAAAATCTAGTTAGTCAAAACATTGTCTCCCTTGAAAGCACGCGGTTTTATGAACAACAATACCGATAAGGTAATATAACACAATTTATGTATGTTTTTTTTCTTCACCGAACTATGGTTTTATTAAGCTGAACATGCACTGTGCGTATTATAAGAACGTATGCTGTGTACGCTGGGTACGTTTTATGTAGGCATGCCTTTTCATGTAAGGTCTAAGGAAAAGTACCTATGATGAAATTAAAGCTGCTAAAGGTACCCATGTTGTATGTACCCCAATCTTAAAAGCGTATCCAGGTTGCAGTTTTTGAAATCCTTTGTAATAAGTTGCTGGAGTTGAACCTGCACAAGTTTGCATCATGGCATCATTGCAGTTTTAATAAAGGTAAACGATAATGATTTCAACTCCAAGCATTACTTGGAACCAATAAAAACTTTTAATATGCCAAAATTCTCAATGATTGGTGTACTTTTATTCCTTTCAAGTTAATCTGGTTAATATTTACTACTTCTAAGTGAAGTACGTATACACTGTTTAGGAGTATATCAATCTTGACAAAAATATATAAAAAACGTGTGCCATGCTTATAAGTACCCTGCCACTCTCACACTGCGTCTTTGTTTGATGAATTTCTATTTGTATCCATCTGATGACTTAAGCCTTTTTCAACTGATTTTTATAGTTTGTTCTCATGTTGTACTGTAACACCACTGTTCCAGGTTAGGAGGAGGGTTAGGCGCCCGTTAACATGTTTAACCCCGCCATATTCTGTATGTGTCTGTCCCAAGTCAGGAGCCTGTAATTCAGTGGGTGTCGTTTGTTTCTGTGTATCATATTTGTTTTTCGTTCATTATTTTGTACATAGATTAGGCCGTTAGTTTTTTCGTTTGAATTGTTTTACATTTGTCATTTCGGGGCCTTTTATAGCTGACTATCGGTATGGGTTTGGTCATTGGTGAAGAATGTACGGTGACCTATAATTGTTACTTTCTGTGTCATTTGGTCTCTTTGCGGAGTGTTGTCTAATTGGGAATCATACCACATCTTTTTATTTTTATATGAGGTATGTTATATTTAGTTGAACACAGAAATTCCATACAATTTTGTTATGAAAGACGAAAGTGAGTAAGGATCTATCGGGCCATAAAAAAATCCATGACTGAGACGTGTCAATGATCTTCTTAGACAATTAAGAATATAATTTTGTTTTCGGTAATTTCGGTGAGCATTATTTACAATTGATTTGTGTTGTATTTTATTTTGGGCTTCGTCGACCTTCCTGACACTAAGAGTGCATTTCTTTCTAACACAAAATATAAAAATAGCTAAGCGTGCACATGTTTTGATCATTTGTTTCTTACATACGTTTGCAAAGTTTACCTAAACTTTGACAAACTATGCACTCGCTAAAACTGCGTCTACAGTCTGTCGTTCATCGTTTGTTAGTACAAACGCTACATTTGTTTCTAACTTCAGCCTGATTAACCGATGTGTTTGTTTCAAACTTTGTAATAAGTCTGTTTACCAACAACATTTGCATGCATTATTGAAAGTTCAAACAGGGTCAGTAAACACTGATTAAACGCTGTATTTGTTTCTACTTTTGTAGCGTTTAGCAAACGATAACAAACGGCACACAACGTTTACAAAATTTTGGTTAGAAAGAAATGCACCTTAAGTAACGAACCCCTTTCTTAGAAATGTAAACAATGGACAAACATGTGAACCTTGACAATTTGGGTCACTGACATTTTAATTCTCTGATTTTTCTGACAAACATAATTTCCGAATTATCTTTATTTGCACTATCTTTGTATTTCATTTGTAACCGTACACATTTCTTTTGCATGTCATAGTTTTTGTTCAAGTTTATACAAGATAAATGGGTTATGATGAGGATATTGTGTATGCACACATAACGATGGTTGACGATGTTCTAGAATATAAGAGAATCTGACATCATTGAATAATCATGTTACATTATTATTGAAAACTAAGAAACATGTCCATCCCCCAAAAGTGTCCATATGTCAGACGTCAATGAACACCAAAAAGTGTCCTTTTATGAAAAGCAAAAATGGCCAATCTTCCAAAAGTTCCAGATAAAGCCAAAACATGTCCCTTTTATGAACGCTCAATTGTGTCCATTGTTATCAAATAGTGATTTGTAAATTAATCACCAATAGTTTAAATATAAATCAAATCGATTTTATTATAGGATCCTTCCTTTTTGTTTTGCTGTGAAATGGAACAGTTACTCTCTAAAAGAAAAACGAAACCACTCCTGCAAAAAGCCATGAAAAAGGCATCACTGCAGTATATTAGTACAAACGAATTGACTTTGTAAACAATGAATTTAACTCTACAAAACTAATTAATTGCAATTCTTATATTTGCTCTAAATATGCATGAAATATTTTGCCACAGGATATTTAGCAAATCAACAGTTAAGTGTTAATGTATGTGTTGCAAATTGAATATTCATGTATGCTAAAGATAAACAATCGACTTTGAACAAACTATAAATGACACTTAATCAATAGTTGAAGCACTGAGAATACTTGCACTAGTCTAGTTTAAACTTGCAAGATAAAATTATAGGATTTTTTAAGTGTGAAATACCTTCATCTAAAATTATAACAATAATAATCATATTGATAAAAAATTGATGAAAGCTCGAAGATAATTTTTAATTGTGATATTCTTTTTCTTATCTGGTGTCTATTAATTTGAGAGAAGAATTAAGTCAGTGATTTCATCTTTCACTGTGCATAGTGTACCAAATCTTGGACTATACGGATCACTACACCTTGCCTCTAGATGTCCTTGGATAGTGGCTTTAATCTTTTTTAGAAATGACCGAAACCCATCTCCAGTCGTGTCCCCCCTCCCATCATTGAATGCCGTAAATGTTATTGCATTAATGCTGAGGACATTTTAGGGCTAACAGTTTTTGTTTAATGTGGACAAGTTTTTGGTGAATAATAGTTGTAGGAAAAGTTTTGGGAGAGTAAAAATTCGGACATTTTTTGCGAAATAAATAATTTGACGATTAGGGGATGTGAAATATAGATGTCTGAGAGTGTTAAAATTGCATTTATACTGATGACATATAGAGCTGAAAGTTTTTATAAAATGGACAAGCTTTCGGTGAATAAAATTTGCAGGACACGTTTTGGAGAGTAAAATTTGGACACATTTTGGCGAAGTAAATAATTGGATCATTTGGGGATGAGAAATGAACAAGTCAAAGAGTGTTAAATATATGCGAAACCAATGGTCACAAAAGTTGTCATTATTTTACACAGGTTATCCACTGATCTGATGGCCATGGCTGGTCAATGAAAAGAATCATTCAGTCATCATATCCATTTATATAATTTTTCATGATCGCATGAGCTCGCAGTTGGTAACAATTGCCAAACTTCATGATAAGACTAAAGGTTGATGTAATATCAATTGACTTGGATTGTCAGTCTTCCTACCGACGGTTGGTGGTTCTCTTCAGCCACTCCTGCTTCCTCCACCTATAAAAACTGACCACTACAAAATAGCTGATAGTGCAGCAGCTACTTTTCTGAAAGTGGCCTTAAAACACAAATCAATCAATCAATAATTACATGAAGGTTAGAATAACGGGAACCACTTATGGGAAGTCAATGATATGTGGTATGTACTATAATGCAGTTGAAGGAGCATTTGCTATCTTATTCTATGGATATTAAGGGGCCTGCCCCCAAACATCCAAAATTCATTGTCTATTGACTGAAAATTTTATAAGTTCATATGCTAAATCTGCTTAGTTAATTTTTAGGGGAACCAGTAATGGTAAGTCAGTGATGTTTGGTGTGTTGTTGTACATGTATCAGTATTATTACATCTCATCCATGGTCAAACCCTTAGTCATGGTCTATTGACATTAAATCTTTGTCTTATTTACATATTACAGCTTAAAAATATAAGTTCAAACATCAGAAAATGGCAATAAGACAACCATTAACATCATCTTACATGTACATGCATATTATTATTTTGGTGAAAGAAGTTCATCCTTTCGATCTATGTTGTCATATTCTTTTCATATTCATATAAATAAATGCCACATGGATATATACAACAATAAGGCGACAATCCCACACCAAAGATAATTGAAAGACATCTAGAGGTCAATATACAGTCTCAAACAATAGACAAAATAAAAAAGTACAGCCAATTGTTGAAAAGTATTATTACATGTACATGTATTTGCAAGATTTAAAATATTATATCTTTCACAATTCTTTGAGTATAACGTTTAACCTATTATTTTATAAAATTGTGATTTCATTGTGGCTAGTCTTTAAAAAGTATGTCAATTAGAGAAGCAAATACTATTAGACAATTGATTTGAGAACAACAGAAATGACGTCTACATCGTTAGAGGGGTAAATTATTGGTCGTAGATTTGGAATCTTATTTTATTATGACTTCAGACTTGAACGTTGACTTGAGGAATGGAAGAAGAGACCGGACCTCAATCTGAGCCTTACATGTACATATGGATATGTATATTGATTCAGCTGTGGCGTGAAATGACGCTGAAAAGTCAGAAAACATTTTATACTTTTGAATAATTGTTCACATAGGTGGAAGTATGTTCTTATTTCAAAAAGAGGGGCACCATATATTAATTTGTGCATGAAGCAACAACTACTTGCTAGATTCCAAATGTTTTACCACAATTTTGTGTAAGTTTTAACCGCGGTACGGACATACAATATAAAAAAATTACATGTCTTTTTCAGGACTTCTGCTTCATGTAGTTTGGCAGGTTTGTTAGATCAAAGATGTGGTTATGAGGGGCAGATGATCATGAAAGGCCTGTACTTCAAAGTATATCACTGGATCGAGCTCTTTGTCTAAGTGTATTTTTAAAGTGCTTTGCTTTGAGCTCACATATTAAAATCAAATCATGCAGAAATGTACCCAATGTGTTCCTCTCCTAATTTTGAGTTTTTGCTGCTATCCAAAATCAAAGCTGTGGAACATATTTTATCAGAATCATTTGGTAATCCTTGCAATTAGTGTCTTCTTCATTTAAAGTCTTGAACATAAAAACTAAATATCAATTAAACAACACAGCTAATTTTTGAATGTTTGATACAGGTTGGCTGTCACTGTGCAACACAGTTTAACATAGAACCCTATGGTGAAAACCAGAGAACTCTTTTTTTCAGAATACACTGTCAAATATCCAAGCATATTATCCACACTGATCTGTGTCCACACTTGTGTTACTATAAAGATATGTCAATAGCAGTATTAGCTATTTCTAAAGAGTGAACAACAATTTGAAAGTGTTTGATAAGCTAGGATGCATGAGTGCCTTCGTTTACACTGTTTATACCCGAGTTTAAAACCAGTCTGGAAACAAGTTATTTTGTCCTGATCTACAAATAAGCATATTTGTTAATTGAGATTTGCTTTAAGGAATGTATTTTTTTTTAACAAAACAACAAGAATTTAAATATATTTGGTGAGAGATTTTTTTCAAATGAACAACAAATTATTTGTTTTGTTTTCGTTTCCTATTGCATCGCATACATGTAGGCAATAGATAGAATGGTTTCACCATAATTCAATATAATCAAAAAATAAAAAAAATGCAAGACACGAAAATCCTCATTTATGTGCGGGTCAATGTTGAAATGTTGATCAATAATGGGGGCATATTATCTAGCAATGGGATAATGAAAAATAAGAAAAAAAAAAAACCAACAAAGTTTGTATCCGATATCTGAATTATATTTTCAATGTGTTTTTCCGATTTATATACTTTTCTTTTATAGTACGGCGGCTTTGTGAAAAATTGTGCACATCCTGCTACAAGCATGAAATTTGGCATAGACCTTCCTCAACTATTACTCTTTTATATCAGATAGGAAGGCATTTGAAAAAAATTCTCATTTCCGGTAAAATCCAAAATGGCGGACATCATACTTAAATCAGCCCAATATCGATGGCTAGTATGTGAAAAGGTGTTATTATCAAGCTGCTATCATATTATTTGGTACAAACCTTTGTTATGTACTACTTTTGGATATATTATATAGATAAGATGTCTTCAAAAACCCTATTTCCGGTAAAATCGAACATGGCGGACATTGTACTAAAATAAGCTTATTTTTAGGGAGGGTAATTGAAATGTGTTTTAAAGTATTGCTTCTATCATTATATTGTGCAGGAACCTTTCTTTGGTGCTTCTCATGGGTACAATTTATAGGACATATGTCTTTAAAATCCTTACTTCCGGTGATATTCAATATGGCGGACATAGAAATATCAAATTTTTATTTTAATATTAATTTTTTTTCGAAATGTAAAGAAAATGTTTTTTTTGTGCTGGTCATTTAATTTTTGGCTTTAAGTTATCCTCAAAACCACTAGTTCTATTCAACTGTAAATGTTTAAATACAAAAATAACATTTCAGGTAAAAAAAACCAATATGGCGTAAATTTCAAAGATGAGTCCTCAATCCATATCTTCGATGTAGAGTTTTGGATAGATTGATTAAAACAAAATAAAATCACTTAAGTACTTAGACATCTTTTGAATTACTAATTTATGGCCGCAAATACATGTTTATTCACAATCGGAGAGCTGATTTTCCACATTTACAAAGACCGTGATATTGTTTTTTACATCCAATGTACAAGCTCCTGATAAGATGAAGAGGCCTCACAAAGAGTTGTCCAAAAGGGTTCCCATTGATTATATTTTTCCCTTCGCCATTCATAAGCGTCTGGACTAGTTAGCATTGGAACCAATTCAAAGCTTGTTACTCATTCACACCCGCCATGGTATATTGCACGTTTAACATGCTGAAAAAGACTAGACCGAGTCGTGGGAATAGCCTCAATAAGTCTTTCCTCTTCCAAAAACACATGTTTTCTAGCTTCGTTAACCTCATCTGATAAATTTTTTCGATCTCACAACAAAATCACGTATCGTTTATCAATGACATTATCAAATCCATATCTGGTGATGTTGGCTGATCAATCATCATTCTAAATGATAAAGTCACATCATCAAACGCCATCCATGTCACCAACGCAGTTCCTTTTCCAGCAAACGTGTAATCTCTCAATGCCTAGTGCATTTTAAAGGTCATGGATAGATATATATCTAAAGCTTTTCCCACTTCTAAATGCAAGCCAAAATTCGTCTGCTCCTATGTCATGGAATAGCGAAACAGCAATGACAACAACATCAGTATCGACTGTTCGAGTCATGAACCAGTTAAGTCTGTGTTTCACTGCATCAGACACATGCATCTTGATTCTAGTGTCAGCCTCTTCATGTGAACATGGTGCTTAACTTGAAACATCATCATGTGGTGGATAACACAGAACATCCTCAGCATTTGTTGCTACAACTATCTTTTCCTCAAAATCTATTGAGCAATCTGCTGTGAATGAAAACTAAAAAGTTCTTTCTTATTGTCGTCATCTCTCAGAAAACTTTGCCAATTTTGAGGAATTTGTTTTGACCCTGGATTCGCCTGTGTATTCCCTTTCCCCTAAATGTAGCTCTTGCTTCTTTTAGCAGCCTGTAAACTACCGGTATTGTCTATGTACGCATCCGAGACTACATCCACTGTTGTTACAGTTTCAAGGTGTTTCATAACGAGTAGGCTGATAGGGTATTATGTCCTTACCTTAAAAAATACCTTAAAACTGTTACAGGAGTGGATGAAGTATTAGATGCGTATGGTAGTTGTAGCAACAAATGCACAGGATATTCTATCTTATCCACCATGTGAAGTATTTCAAGTTTAGCCCCGTGTTCGCATTAAGAGGTTGACACTAGAATCATGGTGCATGTGTCTGATGCAGTGAAACACGAACGCAAACGAGTCATGATTCGAACAGTTGTTACTGACGATGCTGTCATTACTATTTCACTATTCCGTGACATAGGGGTAGACGAACTATGGATTGTGTTTGGGAGGGCGAAAAGCTTTGGATAAATATCTATCAATGACCTTTCAAATGCACTAGGCAATAAGTGATCACACAGACTTATTGTGATCCATGCCTTAACCTGTTGTGATACGGTTCTATGTTCGCTTGAAAAGGAAAAAAGACTGCGTGGGAGACATTGATGGCATTTAAAGATGTGACTTTAACATAAGGAATGATGATTGATCAGCCTAAATCACCGGGGTTTAACTGTAAGATCGCACAAACTTATCAGATGGGGGTTAATTAAAGGCAACAGTAGTATACCGCTGTTCGAAACTCATAAATCGATAGAGATAAAAACAAATCCGGGTTACAAACTAAAACTGAGGGAAACGCATCAAATATAAGAGGAGAACAACGACACAACAAGAACACAACATTAAAATGTAACACGCACAGAAACGAACTATAATATATTAATGGGCATTTTCATGACTTGGTACAGGACATGTTAAGAAAAAAAAATGGTGGGTTGAACCTGGTTTTGTGGCATGTCAAACCTCCCGCTTTTATGGCAACGTCAAACACAACACCAAAACGACAACATCCCATGACAAGACCACAATACAAATAAATGGGAGAACATATAGGACAAAGAAACACACGAATAATAGCTAACAAAAGGTACTAGGCTTAAAATTCAATACGCCAGACGTGCGTCTCGTTCACACAAGACCAACCAGTGACACTCAGATGAAAAAAGTTTGAAAGCCAAAACAAGTACAAAGCTGAAGAGCATCGAGGACCAAAACTTCCAAAAAGTTGCGCCTAACAACCAGGGTTTATTGCCTAGGACAAGAACATGGTAAATGAAGCAAGAAAATAAAAGCAAAAGGGAAGGCTAATTGAGGCTATTCCCCAACTTGGTCTAGTCTTTTCCAGCATGTTAAACGTGCAATATACTAAGGCAGATGTTAAGGGGGACGAACTTGGAATTGGCTCTTGTGCTACCCAGTCCAGGCGTTAATGGATGGCGAAGGGACAAAGAGGATTACTTTAAAAAAACTCTTTCTGAGACCTCATCATTTTGTCAGAAGCTTGTACTTTGTGGATGTAAGAAAGGATGCCGTGGTCGTTGTTAATGTGGAAAATCGGGTCCCCCCTGCACTGCTTTGTGTGCATGTGGTGGTGACTGTGAATAAACATGTATTTTTGGCCCAATAGTAGTAATTTAAAAAATGTTTTAGTACTTTTATTAGTGATTTTAATTAGTTTTAATCAATCTATCCAAAACTCAACATTGAAGATATGGATTGAGGACTCATCTTTAATATTTTTTTACCGGAAGTGTTAACTTTGTATTTAAACATTTACAACAGAATAGAATTAGTGGTTTGGAGGATAACTTAAAGCCAAAAGTTAAAGGACCATCACAAAAAAAAAATGTTTTCTTTACATTTTATAAAAAGTTGAATATTAAAGTAAAAATTTGATATTTCTATGTCCGCCATTTCGGATATTACCGGAAGTAAGGATTTTAAAGACATATGTCTTATACATTGTATCCATTAGGCGAGGTTAATACATTCCAACTCGAGTAGTAACACCTGTAATAGACAATGAAAATACCTATCAGACGAATGTTCTCTAACACTATAAGTGGTGTCCCTTCTGTAGTAAAAACAGTTACCGATTACAATACAGTGTTTCATAAGGTTATAGACGGAGAATTCGCAATGATTGTTCAAAAGGAAAATATAGGTTCGTTTGTATTCAGTTTTACCTCATGTGCTCACGTGTGAATTTAAAATGTGAGGTACCTGTTTCAATGAGAATGATAAGTACTTTTGTATAAAACTCAATTAGGAAAGCCTAAAAATAAAATAAAATTCATATTTAGTTATATCTTACAAAAAAATAAAAAAACAATTTCAGTTTGAAGTGCCAATTACACATGTACTTTACGAAATTTTCAATTTCATGTTTTGTCTCCCTTATAGTTAACTTTCTTATAGATGTACAATCATTATTAACGCAAATAATAATAGCTTAAAAACCTAACATGTCTAATCAAATGCTTTTATTCATTCAAAGTTGGTTTTGACAATCATTTTATCTTGTGACTTGTGTCAGCAAAACGATGTGACATGAACTCTTCACTTCAAGAAATGAAATGACAAGACACCAGAGTAGATCTTGTAGCATGAAAGACAACATTCCACATATAATCATCACAAATAGTTGGTTGAAAAGTGTAAGCAAAAACATCACGAGGCCCTAAAAATTGAAAATCTATATTGATTTCTCCTTGTCGGATAGGCAGCTATTATTTTTAAAATATCGGAAGAGGAGTGAAATGTTTTTCCCAATATTGAAACTCACTACAGTCCGCTACCAAAAAGTTACATGTGTCGACATGATTTGCTTACAATTATCATATTCGACAAATCAGTAGTGGTATACCGTTGGAAGCGGGTGGTATATTGTGATAGTAGTGTCAGTCTATTCGTCCTTTTGTTTGTGTTTACGTCCTTCCGTCCGACATTTGTATCCGCTTGACAGATTTTCACTCAAATGATCCGAATGAATATCGAAATTTTCTTTAGCATGAAATATCCGCATACAGCAGTTTATGTTTGTATCCGCTCTCCCTTAACATGAATAAGAATCTATTGATTTTTTCCGAAATTGTTGTTTTGGAATATCCTAGGCAAATTATGGAAAAAAGTAAAATAACAAAAATACCGAACTCCAAGGAAAAATCAAATCGAAAAGTCCTTTTTCAAATGGCAAAATCAAAAGCTCAAACACATCAAACGAATGGAAAACAACTTTCATATTCCTGACTTGGTACAGGCATTTCCTTATGTAGAAAATGGTGGATTAAACGTTGCGAGTGGTAGGGACATCTTTTTGTGAGCTTTGCTCAAACTACGTATACCTCAGTGCATATGTGGAATTTGATTTAAAGTAAAGTAAATTATTTCAGTAATTGAGGTAGGAAAGACTATCTCTGACGAGATCACTGTGCCTGATCGTTTGAAAACATCATTCTCGTGGATAACAGATTCAGCGACTGAAATCAAACTGAAAAAGAGCAAACATCACGGTAAATAAACCTATACAACTATGATAATTATATACATATTTGTGGAATAACATTCCTCTGCTACTAGTATTCTCATGATCAAGATCAATAGTTCGTTAAGGCCTAAACAGAATACATTTGGAGCTTTAAAAACAAAACGGACTGAAACAAAATTTCCGAAACAGACTGCGGTTTTATGGTGTTGCAACGTTAATCGTATTACAACTACATAATCTATAAGCTAGAAATAAAGCAAAAGTGTACATTTATTATTTGAAAATTATCAGTACGAAAGCACTGGCTACTGGGCCTCAAGGTTGACAATTCAGAAGCGGTACATACCCAGTTATAGCTAGGAAATAAAGGTTTTCATGGAACAACTTTCCACAGTTTTTGTGAACACCAGTGGCAAAAGATATAAAATGTCACACAACCAAAAACAACACGACGCGACATAATTTTTTCCTGAATAACCTTATTAATGCTCGAGACCAACATTTGGAAAGCCAAAAATACAAAAATGTTAGAGTGCGTTAAATACGAAAGGACTTTAAAGGGACAACCAACAGTATAACATTGTAGGTCACGTTAGCCTTGGATTTTCAAATCATCATTCTATAGATTAAAAATCGAATGTTTTCATTTAAAGAAGTGAACAAAAACACTTGCAACTTTAATACTTTAATAGTGTTTGTATTATTAGAATATCCCTGTTTTAGCTCACCAGGCCCAAAGGGCCAAGTGAACTTTCCTCATCACTTGGCGTCCGTCGTCCGTCGTCGTCGTCGTCGTCGTCGTCCGTCGTCGTTAACTTTTACAAAAATCTTCTCCTCTGAAACTACTGGGCCAAATTTGACCAAACTTGGCCACAATCATCATTGGGGTATCTAGTTTGAAAAATGTGTCCGGTGACCCGGCCAACCAACCAAGATGGCCGCCATGGCTAAAAATAGAACATAGGGGTAAAATGTAGATGTTGGCTTATATCTCTGAAACCAAAGCATTTAGAGCAAATCTGACATGGGGTTAATTGTTTATCAGGTCAAGATCTATCTGCCCTGGAATTTTCAGATGAATCTGACAACCCGTTGTTGTTGCTGCTGTTTTTGGTTATTATATTGAATATTATTATAGATAGAGATAAACTGTAAACAGCAATAATGTTCAGCAAAGTAAGATCTACAAATGAGTCAACTTGACCGAAATGGTCAGTTGACCCCTTAAGGAATTATTGCCCTTTATAGTCAATTTTTAACCATTTTTCGTAAATTTTTCTAATCTTTTATTTAACCAAACTTGTCCACAATCATCATTAGGGTATCTAGTTTAAAAAATGTGCCCGATGACCCCGCCCGCGAACCAAGATGGCCGACATGGCTAAAAAATAGTACATAGGGTAAAATGCAGTTTTTGGCTCATATCTCTGAAACCCAAGCATTTAGAGCAAATCTGACATGGACAAAATTGTTCATTAGGTCAAGATCTATCTGCCCTGAAATTGTCAGACCAATCAGGCAACACGTTGTTGGTTTGCTTCCCCTGAATTGGTAATTTTAAGAAAATTTTGCAGCTTTTGGTTATTATCTTGAATATTATTATAGATAGAGATAAACTATAAACAACAATAATGTACAGCAAAGTAAGATCTACAAATAAGTCAACATTACCAAAATTGTCAATTGACCCCTTAAGGAGTTATTGCCCTTTATAGTCAATTTTTTACAAAATTCATAAATTTTGTAAATTTTTGTAAACTTTTACAAAATATTTTCCACTGTAACTACTGGGCCAAGTTCATTATAGATAGAGATAATTGTAAGCAGCAAGAATGTTCAGTAAAGTAAGATCTACAAACACATCACCATCACCAAAACACAATTTTGTCATGAATCCATCTGTGTCCTTTGTTTAATATGCACATAGACCAAGGTGAGCGACACATGCTCTTTAGAGCCTCTAGTTTGTCATATCCTCCAATTTTAAGGGGCAAATAAATGCTAAAAAACAGTGGGGTGAACGTATAGGTAGGAGCTTTACTGTACATTTCAATTCAAACATAGGTTTTTCATTGTTGAAGGTCGTACGGTGACCGATAGTTGTTAATTTCTGTGTCATTTGGTCTCTTGTGGAGAGTTGTATCATTGGCAATCATACCACATCTTCTTATTTTTATATTGTCTAAGTGCCAATGCATTAACACCATAAACAAATTTGTGGCATAAATTGCAATACTAATTGCGATTAAAGAAAAGTTTGAAAATCGGTGTCGTGACATTCTTATTTGATTTTCTCTGTTTTTGACTAATGCGTAAAGTAGACGAAATGAAACAAAATAAAATGTCAATGGATTTTTTTTATAGATTTGACAGGATATAGTAGCACATTCTATCGAAATATTTCAAGATTCTTTCCAAAGTACTTGATGCTAAATGGGTGAGTCATATTTTCTGATTGTAAATCTGTCATCATATTATATCTTTATTGCATTACATATTTTGATTTAGATTATGACTTTTATTCTATCAAAACTAACCAAAAAAGTTCACTGTATAAAAGTTCATCATGTTAAGATGCTTGTTTGTCATTCATGATTGAATGAGAACATCCAGTTTATTTTAGGGCCTCGGTTGCCAGGTGGTTTTAGTAGTTGAGCTACTGTATCACTAGCCTGTCAACACTGAGGTTGAGAGTTCGAATCCCTTACGTGGCATGTGCGCTCAACTCCAATCTTAATTGACTAGGAATGTCAGTTTTTCTACCAAAGGTCAGCGGTTCTTTCCGGGCTCTCCGGCTTCCTCCACCAATAAAACTCTAACCGCCACTACATAGCACAATAGTGCCAAACTTGGCGTTAAATATCTATCAATCAATCAATCCAGTAAATTATTATTTAAAAAGTAAAACAGCAAACATACCGAACTCCAATGAAAATTTAAAACGGAAAGTCCTTTCTCAAATGGCAAAATCAAAACACATCAAACGAATGGAAAACAACTGTCATATTCCTGACTTGGTACAGGCATTTCCTTATGTAGAAAATTGTGGATTGAACCTGATTTTATAGCTACCTAAACATCTCACTTGTATGACAGTCGCATAGAATTCCATCATATTGACAACAGTGTATGAGCAAAACAAACAGACATAATAGGTAAAATTGTCAAAAATTGGGTACAGCAGTCAACATTGTGTTATAATCTTAAACACTATAAAAACAAATAACTATTTCAACAAAGAAAAACAAAATGTCATATTGACACTCAGAAGACAAAGTACATAAGCAAAAATGAAAAACAAGAATACAAACAATTACCGTAGCACAATAACACAATGGCGGGATGTATAAATACCGAGCCACGCCAAAAGTATAATTCAAAAAATGGACTAAATAGTAAAGGGTAAAAATATATAAGTTGCTGCCTAGTAACGTTTATCCTGCATTTTTCATTTTATATTCTTGTTACCAGTAATAATAACTATTTTTAAAGTTTTTTCTTGAAAACTTCTTGGTAATACTGGTAGCTTGGTGCTTACATATTTTTATAGAATAACACCACCCGGATAAATACGTTATTTCAAAGTCTGTTAACTTAATTATTCCATTTACAGGGAATTGCAGTCATTTAATGGAAGTTACGATGTAAAATCTATCATAACTGATTTTACAATCCAATCAACAGCTTCTTCAGATCATACCTTGATTATAAAATTTGACAATTTATTAGTAAGTTGTGTTAATTTTGACAAAACGTGATTTTTTTTTCTGTTGTTTTTTCTTTGTTTGTGAAGATGTCTTCTAAAACTATAAGGGTTCTTGAAAACACTATCAGTTGCAAACAGCTATGACAGCGTAACAATGTTTCATTCACTTTTGGTTCTTGCTTGTGTTCTTACGCGCATCGATTGTGTTACTTTACCACTGGTACAAACATCATTGAGTGCACCTTCAAGTGGCATATATCGTAACGCAAGCTAATGGATAATTTTCATGAAAATAACACTTTCTGAATATGGTGTGTCAATTCGCTTTTTGGGGTTTACCTTGACCAGAAACGGAATTCTTAAAAGGTTGAAAAATTGAGAAGCTACATGACAAAAGCATCCAGATGAAACACAAAATAGCCAAATCTCCCTAAGGTCAACATTAAATATTTTAAAAATGAATAACATGTGAGGTAACTCTGAAGAAATATGCGTACCTGCTAAATGTTTCTTTTTTCGTGCCGAACTACAAATCACCTATAACGTGTTTCAATTGGTCCTTTCAGCATGTCTATTGCGGCTATTTAAAACTTATGATTATGAAGACAATTATCAAAATTCATGTTCTTAAATTTCTTATCATAATCCATGAGCTTAAATTTCACGGATATTAAAAAGTCTAACTCGTCAAATATATCAGGCTTATCATTTGGTACGCTACATGCGTGTTTCGTCTACAAGAACACATCAGTGATGCTAGGATCAAAACAGTTCAAAACTAAAGCTGAACACAAACACCTAAAATTCACTTTAACGTGACTGAGTAAATTGTGTGAACTACACCACAGGTACTTGTTGACAGGATTTTTCGCCTTCTATACAATAGTTATTTCCCTCAGTCATTTTAATATTAGTCTTTAAGTAGTAAAGTAAGACGAATAATTATAAATTTTTCGACTAAAGTTACTCAGAGAAGCTATTTGTACACGCTTTTTTTGAGTGCATAATCATTTCACTTTTTCACGGGAGTAATGAAACCGAAAAAAAAAGTAACACACAACCCGAAGAAAGACTAAACGTTGTACGGTGCTTTTGATCTCATAAAAGTTCGGCGCTTCTTTGTGTAATAGACAAATTTTTGTCTGATAATTGACTGTTGTTTATTTTAACTTTCATGATTTTCGTAATTGACATTATCAGTCTTCTACGGATGCATAGTCATCCATATAAAATTTCCGGCAACATACCAAGGAATACAAGAAAAGATGAAATATGCCTTTATCATTGCTTTTATTCTGTTATTCAATTGCAATAATAGAACAAAGAATCAGTGGATGATTGAATTGTAACATATACAAATTAAATTGCTGAGATTATGATCAAGAACCATGGTTCATTTTGATACTTTATTTTGCAAGGGAAATTACTCCAGACCTTTTTGTGGATTTTGGGATTTCGATGTTTCGTAAGTATAAAGTTTAATATGTTTGTGTCCTCAAAAAGTAGCAGAGTATCATTATATATATGTTTTTTTCTTTTATTTAAGGTTTTAGACTTTCAAAATAAGACTTTGAACTGCCTTTTGGATGTAAGTCTTTTAACTTTTTATTGTGTTGCTGTTGTTTTTTAATTTAGATTCTCTAATCCTTCTCTTATTCAAAAGAATCATGTAAAATTCTATGAGAATCTCATGAAATTCAAGTCTTCCATATAAGATACATATCATCTTTCAAGTAAAACATTTCGACGTTCCATGTACACACTGAAAATATAAGTTTCACAATTAAACGTTTGTAAAATGTATTAAAGTGAGGTTATAGCCTGCGGATGAAATTAAAAGATACAGCATTGTTATGTATAATATCAAATATTTTTTAGGAATACTGTAAACGGAGCATGGAACGTTTAGTCTTTCTTCGGGTTGTGTGTTACTTTTTTTTTCGGTTTCATTACTCCCGTGAAAAAGTGAAATGATTATGCACTCAAAAAAAGCGTGTACAAATAGCTTCTCTGAGTAACTTTAGTCGAAAAATTTATAATTATTCGTCTTACTTTACTACTTAAAGACTAATATTAAAATGACTGAGGGAAATAACTATTGTATAGAAGGCGAAAAATCCTGTCAACAAGTACCTGTGGTGTAGTTCACACAATTTACTCAGTCACGTTAAAGTGAATTTTAGGTGTTTGTGTTCAGCTTTAGTTTTGAACTGTTTTGATCCTAGCATCACTGATGTGTTCTTGTAGACGAAACACGCATGTAGCGTACCAAATGATAAGCCTGATATATTTGACGAGTTAGACTTTTTAATATCCGTGAAATTTAAGCTCATGGATTATGATAAGAAATTTAAGAACATGAATTTTGATAATTGTCTTCATAATCATAAGTTTTAAATAGCCGCAATAGACATGCTGAAAGGACCAATTGAAACACGTTATAGGTGATTTGTAGTTCGGCACGAAAAAAGAAACATTTAGCAGGTACGCATATTTCTTCAGAGTTACCTCACATGTTATTCATTTTTAAAATATTTAATGTTGACCTTAGGGAGATTTGGCTATTTTGTGTTTCATCTGGATGCTTTTGTCATGTAGCTTCTCAATTTTTCAACCTTTTAAGAATTCCGTTTCTGGTCAAGGTAAACCCCAAAAAGCGAATTGACACACCATATTCAGAAAGTGTTATTTTCATGAAAATTATCCATTAGCTTGCGTTACGATATATGCCACTTGAAGGTGCACTCAATGATGTTTGTACCAGTGGTAAAGTAACACAATCGATGCGCGTAAGAACACAAGCAAGAACCAAAAGTGAATGAAACATTGTTACGCTGTCATAGCTGTTTGCAACTGATAGTGTTTTCAAGAACCCTTATAGTTTTAGAAGACATCTTCACAAACAAAGAAAAAACAACAGAAAAAAAAATCACGTTTTGTCAAAATTAACACAACTTACTAATAAATTGTCAAATTTTATAATCAAGGTATGATCTGAAGAAGCTGTTGATTGGATTGTAAAATCAGTTATGATAGATTTTACATCGTAACTTCCATTAAATGACTGCAATTCCCTGTAAATGGAATAATTAAGTTAACAGACTTTGAAATAACGTATTTATCCGGGTGGTGTTATTCTATAAAAATATGTAAGCACCAAGCTACCAGTATTACCAAGAAGTTTTCAAGAAAAAACTTTAAAAATAGTTATTATTACTGGTAACAAGAATATAAAATGAAAAATGCAGGATAAACGTTACTAGGCAGCAACTTATATATTTTTACCCTTTACTATTTAGTCCATTTTTTGAATTATACTTTTGGCGTGGCTCGGTATTTATACATCCCGCCATTGTGTTATTGTGCTACGGTAATTGTTTGTATTCTTGTTTTTCATTTTTGCTTATGTACTTTGTCTTCTGAGTGTCAATATGACATTTTGTTTTTCTTTGTTGAAATAGTTATTTGTTTTTATAGTGTTTAAGATTATAACACAATGTTGACTGCTGTACCCAATTTTTGACAATTTTACCTATTATGTCTGTTTGTTTTGCTCATACACTGTTGTCAATATGATGGAATTCTATGCGACTGTCATACAAGTGAGATGTTTAGGTAGCTATAAAATCAGGTTCAATCCACAATTTTCTACATAAGGAAATGCCTGTACCAAGTCAGGAATATGACAGTTGTTTTCCATTCGTTTGATGTGTTTTGATTTTGCCATTTGAGAAAGGACTTTCCGTTTTAAATTTTCATTGGAGTTCGGTATGTTTGCTGTTTTACTTTTTAAATAATAATTTACTGGATTGATTGATTGATAGATATTTAACGCCAAGTTTGGCACTATTGTGCTATGTAGTGGCGGTTAGAGTTTTATTGGTGGAGGAAGCCGGAGAGCCCGGAAAGAACCGCTGACCTTTGGTAGAAAAACTGACATTCCTAGTCAATTAAGATTGGAGTTGAGCGCACATGCCACGTAAGGGATTCGAACTCTCAACCTCAGTGTTGACAGGCTAGTGATACAGTAGCTCGACTACTAAAACCACCTGGCAACCGAGGCCCTAAAATAAACTGGATGTTCTCATTCAATCATGAATGACAAACAAGCATCTTAACATGATGAACTTTTATACAGTGAACTTTTTTGGTTAGTTTTGATAGAATAAAAGTCATAATCTAAATCAAAATATGTAATGCAATAAAGATATAATATGATGACAGATTTACAATCAGAAAATATGACTCACCCATTTAGCATCAAGTACTTTGGAAAGAATCTTGAAATATTTCGATAGAATGTGCTACTATATCCTGTCAAATCTATAAAAAAAATCCATTGACATTTTATTTTGTTTCATTTCGTCTACTTTACGCATTAGTCAAAAACAGAGAAAATCAAATAAGAATGTCACGACACCGATTTTCAAACTTTTCTTTAATCGCAATTAGTATTGCAATTTATGCCACAAATTTGTTTATGGTGTTAATGCATTGGCACTTAGACAATATAAAAATAAGAAGATGTGGTATGATTGCCAATGATACAACTCTCCACAAGAGACCAAATGACACAGAAATTAACAACTATCGGTCACCGTACGACCTTCAACAATGAAAAACCTATGTTTGAATTGAAATGTACAGTAAAGCTCCTACCTATACGTTCACCCCACTGTTTTTTAGCATTTATTTGCCCCTTAAAATTGGAGGATATGACAAACTAGAGGCTCTAAAGAGCATGTGTCGCTCACCTTGGTCTATGTGCATATTAAACAAAGGACACAGATGGATTCATGACAAAATTGTGTTTTGGTGATGGTGATGTGTTTGTAGATCTTACTTTACTGAACATTCTTGCTGCTTACAATTATCTCTATCTATAATGAACTTGGCCCAGTAGTTACAGTGGAAAATATTTTGTAAAAGTTTACAAAAATTTACAAAATTTATGAATTTTGTAAAAAATTGACTATAAAGGGCAATAACTCCTTAAGGGGTCAATTGACAATTTTGGTAATGTTGACTTATTTGTAGATCTTACTTTGCTGTACATTATTGTTGTTTATAGTTTATCTCTATCTATAATAATATTCAAGATAATAACCAAAAGCTGCAAAATTTTCTTAAAATTACCAATTCAGGGGCAGCAAACCAACAACGTGTTGCCTGATTGGTCTGACAATTTCAGGGCAGATAGATCTTGACCTAATGAACAATTTTGTCCATGTCAGATTTGCTCTAAATGCTTGGGTTTCAGAGATATGAGCCAAAAACTGCATTTTACCCTATGTACTATTTTTTAGCCATGTCGGCCATCTTGGTTCGCGGGCGGGGTCATCGGGCACATTTTTTAAACTAGATACCCTAATGATGATTGTGGACAAGTTTGGTTAAATAAAAGATTAGAAAAATTTACGAAAAATGGTTAAAAATTGACTATAAAGGGCAATAATTCCTTAAGGGGTCAACTGACCATTTCGGTCAAGTTGACTTATTTGTAGATCTTACTTTGCTGAACATTATTGCTGTTTACAGTTTATCTCTATCTATAATAATATTCAATATAATAACCAAAAACAGCAGCAACAACAACGGGTTGTCAGATTCATCTGAAAATTCCAGGGCAGATAGATCTTGACCTGATAAACAATTAACCCCATGTCAGATTTGCTCTAAATGCTTTGGTTTCAGAGATATAAGCCAACATCTACATTTTACCCCTATGTTCTATTTTTAGCCATGGCGGCCATCTTGGTTGGTTGGCCGGGTCACCGGACACATTTTTCAAACTAGATACCCCAATGATGATTGTGGCCAAGTTTGGTCAAATTTGGCCCAGTAGTTTCAGAGGAGAAGATTTTTGTAAAAGTTAACGACGACGGACGACGACGACAACGACGACGACGGACGACGGACGCCAAGTGATGAGGAAAGTTCACTTGGCCCTTTGGGCCTGGTGAGCTAAAACAGGGATATTCTAATAATACAAACACTATTAAAGTATTAAAGTTGCAAGTGTTTTTGTTCACTTCTTTAAATGAAAACATTCGATTTTTAATCTATAGAATGATGATTTGAAAATCCAAGGCTAACGTGACCTACAATGTTATACTGTTGGTTGTCCCTTTAAAGTCCTTTCGTATTTAACGCACTCTAACATTTTTGTATTTTTGGCTTTCCAAATGTTGGTCTCGAGCATTAATAAGGTTATTCAGGAAAAAATTATGTCGCGTCGTGTTGTTTTTGGTTGTGTGACATTTTATATCTTTTGCCACTGGTGTTCACAAAAACTGTGGAAAGTTGTTCCATGAAAACCTTTATTTCCTAGCTATAACTGGGTATGTACCGCTTCTGAATTGTCAACCTTGAGGCCCAGTAGCCAGTGCTTTCGTACTGATAATTTTCAAATAATAAATGTACACTTTTGCTTTATTTCTAGCTTATAGATTATGTAGTTGTAATACGATTAACGTTGCAACACCATAAAACCGCAGTCTGTTTCGGAAATTTTGTTTCAGTCCGTTTTGTTTTTAAAGCTCCAAATGTATTCTGTTTAGGCCTTAACGAACTATTGATCTTGATCATGAGAATACTAGTAGCAGAGGAATGTTATTCCACAAATATGTATATAATTATCATAGTTGTATAGGTTTATTTACCGTGATGTTTGCTCTTTTTCAGTTTGATTTCAGTCGCTGAATCTGTTATCCACGAGAATGATGTTTTCAAACGATCAGGCACAGTGATCTCGTCAGAGATAGTCTTTCCTACCTCAATTACTGAAATAATTTACTTTACTTTAAATCAAATTCCACATATGCACTGAGGTATACGTAGTTTGAGCAAAGCTCACAAAAAGATGTCCCTACCACTCGCAACGTTTAATCCACCATTTTCTACATAAGGAAATGCCTGTACCAAGTCAGGAATATGAAAGTTGTTTTCCATTCGTTTGATGTGTTTGAGCTTTTGATTTTGCCATTTGAAAAAGGACTTTTCGATTTGATTTTTCCTTGGAGTTCGGTATTTTTGTTATTTTACTTTTTTCCATAATTTGCCTAGGATATTCCAAAACAACAATTTCGGAAAAAATCAATAGATTCTTATTCATGTTAAGGGAGAGCGGATACAAACATAAACTGCTGTATGCGGATATTTCATGCTAAAGAAAATTTCGATATTCATTCGGATCATTTGAGTGAAAATCTGTCAAGCGGATACAAATGTCGGACGGAAGGACGTAAACACAAACAAAAGGACGAATAGACTGACACTACTATCACAATATACCACCCGCTTCCAACGGTATACCACTACTGATTTGTCGAATATGATAATTGTAAGCAAATCATGTCGACACATGTAACTTTTTGGTAGCGGACTGTAGTGAGTTTCAATATTGGGAAAAACATTTCACTCCTCTTCCGATATTTTAAAAATAATAGCTGCCTATCCGACAAGGAGAAATCAATATAGATTTTCAATTTTTAGGGCCTCGTGATGTTTTTGCTTACACTTTTCAACCAACTATTTGTGATGATTATATGTGGAATGTTGTCTTTCATGCTACAAGATCTACTCTGGTGTCTTGTCATTTCATTTCTTGAAGTGAAGAGTTCATGTCACATCGTTTTGCTGACACAAGTCACAAGATAAAATGATTGTCAAAACCAACTTTGAATGAATAAAAGCATTTGATTAGACATGTTAGGTTTTTAAGCTATTATTATTTGCGTTAATAATGATTGTACATCTATAAGAAAGTTAACTATAAGGGAGACAAAACATGAAATTGAAAATTTCGTAAAGTACATGTGTAATTGGCACTTCAAACTGAAATTGTTTTTTTATTTTTTTGTAAGATATTACTAAATATGAATTTTATTTTATTTTTAGGCTTTCCTAATTGAGTTTTATACAAAAGTACTTATCATTCTCATTGAAACAGGTACCTCACATTTTAAATTCACACGTGAGCACATGAGGTAAAACTGAATACAAACGAACCTATATTTTCCTTTTGAACAATCATTGCGAATTCTCCGTCTATAACCTTATGAAACACTGTATTGTAATCGGTAACTGTTTTTACTACAGAAGGGACACCACTTATAGTGTTAGAGAACATTCGTCTGACAGGTATTTTCATTGTCTATTACAGGTGTTACTACTCGAGTTGGAATGTATTAACCTCGCCCACACAAAGTATTCTGTGCAGTGTTTTGTGAACTTTTGTTGTTTTGCTTTTACTCACTATGTTGTCTGTATTTTCTTTTTAAATTTATGATTTTTTGCGTTCTTGGTATGTCCTTGCACCAAAAATGATTGAATTTCAAATATTTCAAGTGCATATATTCTATTACGACATTAGAAACACAATTAAGAGTACGATTGTAGAAAACGAATTATCATTTTAATATTATTCAAATATACTTAGGAAAAATGGCATTTTCGATAGGCTTTATTTAGAAAAAAATAAATCTTATTTCAAGCATATCTCATATTCCTTAGCTGTATTTGGCAAAACCTTTCGGACGTGTTATGTTAGGTCCGTACTGGTTTTCAACTTCAACTTGTTTTGCCCTTTATAAATCTTTTTGATTCGAGGGTCACTGATTATTCTGATGACGAAATAAGTATCTGACGTACACATTTTTAATCATGGTATCTATGACGAGTTTTTATAGAATGACACCAAAGTGACAACACTAGTACATACTTACAGTTGCTATCTACACATTAACTGCTAATAAAAATCCGACATACATGTACAGACGATTTTCATATGATTGCCATTTAATAAAGGATAACATTGGTAACTCTGTTTTTCTTTTTTTTTTTCGTTTTACGAAAATGTTTTTATCATAAAAAGAAGGTTACCTCGTCATTTAGTTCTTCCCACAGCTGATGGTTTCGTTCATCTAGTATATTATTGCAGACAGACCCAAAAATCTGAAACACACGACATAAACTTTAAACTGAAAAAAATAATACAAATGATTCGAATTTTAAACATATTCGCAGTGAACAACAGAGGTTTTTTGAAGAAGATGTATTTGAATAATGCATTGTATGTAAAAGATGGTATTAGATAGCCAATATCTATATACAAAACTTCACGTGAAAACCTTCCTTCTAATTGAAGTTATAGTCATTTTCTATTCCTTATATCGTTGTTAATTTTTTTTTCTAGTTTTTAGTTTCCGAAAAACATTTCACAGTACGAATGAAGAAATGAAATGATGCATTTTTTTACTGTTTCAATTTATTCAATGCAGCACAGCAAAAGGCAAAAATATTTAATGTTTTTAATGAACCAACCGAGTGAATTATTGCTCAAATGCCCAGTTTTATAAAACGAAACCGTCCTTATTACAGCCATCAGGGCTTTGATAAGGGACATAATGGATAAAGCAAGTCATTATGAATTTCCAAAAAATTCAAGATGCTGGCCGCTTTTATGGATCGCTCTACTCAAATATGTAATCATCGATCACAGAAAATTAACATATTTCATGTCATATCTGAATTGTAGTCCTACTGATATGAAAATGTGAAAACTGTTTCAAGTATGAATAAATTATAAAGAAAAATTATTTCATAATGACTGGTTTTATCCATAATGGTCACGTTATAATGCCCTGTTGGCTGTTATAGGCACTGTTTCGATTTGAGTAAATTCAAAATCTTTGCATTTTAACTATAATGTACTTAGGTGGTTAAACAACATTTTGTTTATTTACTTGGTTAATAAATGTAAGTAATGTGTGTTTGCAAAAGCGACATCTTAATATATATTATTACATTTATTTTCCTTCGGTTCCATCACTAGCAAAATTCACGAATGAGTAGGAGTCATTTCCAAAACATTTACTTTTATTTCTCAGTCTTATTAGGCTATGTGTTTTGAACAGTATATTAATTTTGCTTTACGGAATTGCGAGCATTTTAAAACGGTGCTACATGTATGCAGCATCTCTTTCAAGGGTTCCGTATGTGTATTTTGATGTGCTGATATCATAGATAACAGTAATATCTCGCCTTTTGTGATTTGTAAAAGTACTTTGCACTTTATTGTTTATATCCATATCAATTATAGTAATTTCCATTCCTAATATTTATTTCAGATTTGATTCAGTGCAGTGCCTTTCGTTGTTCCACTGGTCGAGATCAAGTGGGAACTTTTGAGTATTAAAAAGAAGTGTGTACTGCCATAATATGAATGGACCTGTCCCATGTTAAAATATTCATCCATGATCTTCTTTGCTTATATCTTCGTACATTTTGGATTAATAATATTGACAATTTTCTATTGATGAAAACCGTACAATGACTTCTTAAATCTTTTAATTTAGTTAAAGATATCAAATATGGGTATTCATTTGTTGTCTCACTTACATTTAATCACATGGTTTTTAACACAGTTCTATATATTTGGTATCTAAGATTTTTAAGTATCTTGAAAAATAAGTAAAACAAGTTACTGATTTGCCTTTTACCTTTTATAATTCAGCTAGAGAAGTATCTTTAATGTTTATCTGAAAAATTTATCAATAAACTAACCTCTAGTTGATCAACGGAAAGTTTTTCTGTGTTATCTGTTACATATCTGACAATGTCATCCAGAACAGTTGATGATGTTACCAGATCACCAGACCTTAATTCATTTTTCTCACTGGTTGTGTTTTCTAAATTCTCAAGAACAGTATTCACAACCGTGTCTACACTCTCTCCAGATAATAGTTTAGCTGACTATAATAAAAAATACCTTTCAAACATTGTACGGTAAAGATAACTTCATTCTCTTTATACTAATTTTTTATGAATGCTCGAAATTTTGATATTCATAAAAAAAATATAAAAAAAAATCATTCAATAGCTGGGAATGTTTGAAGGGTTTAATACATATATGAATATATGATATTTGTAACCATTTTTATTATCATTTGATACTTTATTAAAAACAGAATATGTCGAGACGAAAGCAGTGCGCCACTGTCTGCAAGACGCAAAATAACGGAGTTCCATGTAACTATGAAGTCTGAACCGAAACTTTGTTGTAACTTACGAGTACAAATTTATAAACAAATATTTCGCTAAAAATGTATAGGCACAACCAAAAACACGGGACAACTATTTGACCTTGCAATTACAGAAGGAAAGACATTGGTAACGCTACACGTGTTGGCTGTAAAATGGCGGGAATATTAAGAAATTAATTTGTGAATAAGAGGAAACTTAGAGGTATACATTAAATAGACAGCAATCTAATATCAAAAATTACAAAACATCATTTAGAGATCAACATAAAGCTTTCAACAATAGATCGGTATCTGTACTATATGCCTCTTAATCGCACCTGCAATAAAACTTTCATAGTACATTTAAAAGATATTTTAGAATATCTACAAACGCCAAATTCCCTACAAAAAACAAAATCACATCCCAATACGATAGAGACAGCCATTGACCGAAGTAGAGAGGCGAAAGATACCAGAAGTAGAAAATAAACTGACAACGCCATGGCTAAAAAAGAAAAAGACCAACAGACAAACAATAGTACACAAAACACAACATAGAAAGCTAAAGAGTGAGCAACACGAACCCCACCAAAAACTTAGGATAATCCCATGTGCTCCGGAAGGGTAAGCAGATCCTGCCCCACATGTGGCACCCGTCGTGTTGCTCATGTTAGTACAAACCCGGTAATAAGTCTAATTCGGTAGGGAAAAGGGGACGGTTCTGTAGTTACGACATTTAGAACATATCCGTTATCATCTGTGAAACGGATATTCCATAACGGTCAACCAACTCGTGATGGCGTCCGTAAAACTTACGAAGGGATGATTTCAACTTCACCACTTGGAACTCTTGGTTTAATAGCTTCCTTGTGAGCAGCAACCCTCGATCAAGGAAATCATGATTGGAAATACATTGTACCATCCCTTGAACATCGTATCAACTGGGAGATATATACTCCGTATGCAGGCGCTGCTGGAAAGTTGCTACATAGAAATGGAAAGTTCAAAATTGGGAAGCTGCAATCATTTCGTTTGTCGTAAAGTTTTGTTTCAACCGACCCTCATTGTCAATTTCTAGATGTAAATAGATATAAGAAGATGTGGTATGAGTGCCAAAGAGACAACTCTCCATCCAAGTCAAAATTTATAAAAGTAAACCATTATAGGTCAAAGTACGGTCTTCAACACTGAGCCTTGGCTCACACCGAACAGCAAGCTATAAAGGGCCCGAAAAAATACCAGTTTTAGTCAATATATGAGGCAGACTTAACTGTATCTGTTGTATCCTTTATCTCAAGTTCGATGGGATAAATGCGTTCAACATAGTCACCAAATTTTGAATTATTTAGTGATAGCACATCATCTCTATAGCGGAAAGTAAAGTAAAGTAAAGCTGAATTTAGTCAGTTTCATGAACATTTTCAATTGATTCTTAAGAACTCAAACATCAATCTTTTAATCTCATTAAGTAGACCAATACATACAGAACCATGCAAAACATACAATAAAAAGTAGAAAAACAAAGGCTCTCAACTCTTACCTTAAAATTGTTATAAAAAAAGTCCAAAAAACAAATCTCTTCGAAGAATATCAGAGGTAAATGAAAACTAACTCTTAATATCAAATCAGCTGATTTAAAATCAGACATCGTGCCGTTCTATAATCAATGCCTGTATTTCATGGAGGAACGTCACGAACAGTGCATGAATCTACGGTACATTTAACATTGTGAAAAATTATTTTTGTACATTTCGTTTTCATTTGGAATGTAAAAAAAAAACTCCATCTCAAATGATCGGTATTGGTACGAGGTTTACTCATATATGTTTCCGCATATAATTGATAGACTTTTTAATTGCAGAATGTTGTGACAAAAGCTATCACATAATATCCGTCAAATCCACTAAAAGCGATGGATCATCGATCATCGTACAGTTTTGGATGAATAATTAATATGTAACCGACCATTTACTGATATGTCTATATATCGTCATATAAACACTATAGTAATTACTGTAATTATATATAAGGTATAAACAACTATAAACTCGGACCCGGTCTAACAGAACATACATGAAAGTAGGATATATTTTATAACAAAAAGGTTCCTTTGCATACTAGTAAGTAAAATATTTGTGTAATATTGATATGCAATGAAAGCTAAAGAATTTGAATTGGGATTACTGTAGAACACTCGATGAATGATCCCTATAAATAATTAAATGAAATATGAAATTAAAATAGGAGGGCATATTTGCCCTGTTGTTCGAATCAGAGGTAACTGTTTTTGTAGTACCAAACTTACGTTAACATGTGCGTTCTAATAAGCAAATTAAAGGAATGCTGAACTTTTCAGCACAAGTAAGGGTAAGGTATAGTTTTGATATGAAATGAATGCCACTTTATTTGAACTTAATACAAAAAAGCTATGAATGCTTGAAACTGCAGAATTTAACATAGAAGGCAATGGGGCTATGAATTAATAGTTTTATTCCTAAAACATCTTCCCTAACTATAAAATGTTAAACCAATAAGTTAACATACGATGGTCTAAAAGAGGGACGAAAGATACCAGAGGGACAGTCAAACTCATAGATCGAAAACAAACTGACAACGGCATGGCCAAAAATAAAAAGACAAACAGACAAATAATAGTACAAATGACACAACATAGAAAACTAAGGACTAAGCAACACGAACCCTACCAAAAAATGGGGGTGATCTCAGGTGCTCCGGAAGGGTAGGCAGATCCTGCTCCACATGTGGCACCCGTCTAAAATATACGTAATTGGAGACTTGTATGCTTATTTTCTGCAGGCAAGCATTGTCATTGTAGAATACTTTTTTTTACCAAACATCAGAAGTATATTTGTCCATTTGAATACCATAATAAAACGATATGGTGTACTACATTTATACCTATCACAAGTTGGGAACCAAGTCATTGCCTATCTGTAAAAACATATTTCCGTTTCGTTCTTCAGTGCAATGGATCATGATGCGGACGTTTGTCTTTATTTTCAGTATATTCACATCTTGTCTATACCCTGGACAAGTTATAGCTTTACATATAGTATATTCACTTGATCGTTGTTTTTCTACAAGACTATGCACACGCTTGTGACAATATTGGAAATTATAAACAATTGATTCAGCCTGAAAACATTGTTTACCTGTGCATGGATATTTTGTATTGCTTTACGCGTACACAGGCTGTAATCTGGTTCCATCCACTTTCCACCATTGCTGCAGTATCTAGAAACACTACCCGTGTAGTAACCATTGCAAGGTAAAGTAAGCAGGTTTTTTTCTGCTGTTATACCCCATTTAGTATTAAATTTATCTATATTTTCTCCACAAAGAATTGTTGAATCTGCAATAAGATAGTCCATAATAAAATGCAAGACTTGTTCTCAAACATTCCGTTATATTACTAAAAGGCAGTAGGAATAAACAAAATAATGATACAACACTCATTTTCATCCTGTTATTCACTAAATGTATTTAAATTAGAATTGAAGAGAAGATTCAAGTCAGACGCAAAACATAACTTACAATGTCTTTTATGGGTTTTTTAAATCTTTTTTGGTGGTGTATTTTTCATTATTTAGATAATCTATTATTCTCTGTTAATAGAGACAGAAAAGACACACGAGACAATCTAAACTCATAGGTGGAAGATGGAACTACAACAATGGCAAAACATAATTGCTTAAAACCATGTTTGAAGCAAGATCAAGTTTTGAAATTAACGTCAACCACCGATCGCATGATTGTGACTACGGAATATAAATACATAGACAAAAATGGATTCGACGAAGCATGAACTTTCAATGTATGCTAGATTCCATATTATAGATGAAAATATTAGGACAATCCTCGTGTATCTGTATATGAATGTTTATGTTTCTTTGCACAATTCTTAAACGAAATCGGGTTTCCAGTGGCTCTTCTAGTTTCAAATGTTTAACTTACATTTGTTTTAGCAACTATACATGCTGAGCACATGTGCATACAATACTGGTATAAATGAGATCGGAATTATTCTTTGCAAACATTGTTTACATCCATTTTATTTGCCCTTTTGGGGAAAGTTGTCTCATTGGAAATTAAACCCTATCTCGCTAACTTGTTACTGCAATGCTCTTTAATTTTATATTTCTCCTATTTCATCAAACATAAGGAACTAGCTGCAGAATTTTGACACTAACCTTCAGTGACTGTCAGAGTGTGTTTAGAATTAGCATTACTACCACTACCACTTGTTCCAGCTGTATTCAGGGCAAAGCAAGTGTAAACTCCAGTTTTATTCAACGCAATATTTCTAATCGTCAAGTGAGGGTTTGTACCAGAATTTTCTACAGTATAGTGTTCACTGTTTGTTCCTTTGCTTATAGTTTCTACACTGCCAATTACCGGGTGGAATGTCCAGTACCAATCAAAAGCTCCTGGTGTAGCAGTAACATTACACTGAATCTGAAAACTAGCAGCGTCAACCATTGCTGCATATTGATTTGGTTCAACAAATGTAATAGGTGCACCTTAAAGATATCAATGATACTAGTTAGATGATAATACTTGCTTCTATTTTCTTTTACATTTGTAATTTGATTTTCTACTTTACGTTTTTAAAATCTTTAAATTACACATTCTACTCTCTCATCAATTTTTTAGGTCTCTACCCCCCCCCCCCCCCCCCCCCCCCCAAAAAAAAAAGATACAAATCAAGGAAAAAAAAACATAAACTGAGGGAAATGCATGCACTCAATAAGTCGCATGACCAGAACGTACGTACATAAAAATTAAGAGTTCCAATATTGTATATAGACTCAGAATTAAACCAATCACATTTCTAAATTTGGTGTTTCGAGCGCACATTTTGTAATCTGAGTTTTAAGTAAAGTTGAAGGACCGAAATATCATATGAGTAGACAGGATAAACGTCCACTGCAATTATTGCATCAACCGCCAGGCGAATCCACACTCGTTTCAAATGTCACAATAGGGAATAGGAAACAATCCGTAAATCCACAGATCATCCGACGTTTTTGGTATCATAAAAATTTCAAGATCGCCAAAACATGGCATTAGTGAGTAGAGACATATGGAGGTCCTGCTCTCATTTTACAGTGATAGTGTTTATATAGTCCGTAAATTTAGTTAGAGATTCTTGCAATTACGTAATTGGTGGATAATTATCTCATTTGCGATCATCAACATCATACCACTTCTTCTTAATTTTTTTATTTCGTATCAGTCAACCAATTCGTGACGGTGAGTGTAAAAGTTATTTACTGCTAATTTTTTTCAAACTGTTGGAGCAGTTTTGTTTCAAAAGCGCGTAACACATTTATTGAGATACATGTATCAGCGCCATAAGACGAGGCAGAGGTTATGTACTTGCTGCAGAATGGGATGATGTACATTGGAACGGTTGAAATTATAACGTATGTCATAAATGCTAGTTTGAAGTCGTTTATCTATGTCAAGATCAAGTTATGAAGCAGATCTTCTTGTTTCGGTAGTATCCATAACCTTGATTTCAACGGGATTTATGAGATGCAATCACTCACTTACAGCAAGTAAGATGTAAAGTAAACAATTTCTATACGAAGGAACCCTACAACCCAAGGTTAATCTTAAATCAACATTATACAAGAACAAGCCAAAATCATTTAAAGATTTGATTTGATTTGATTTTTGGTGTTTTAACGCCACTTTTAAGCATTTTGGGCTATTTCGTTGAGGCCAGTCTTTATTGGTGGAGGAAGCCGGAGTGCCCGGAGAAAACCACCGACCTTCGATAGGAAAACTGACAATCCTAGTCAATTAAGATTGGAGTCGAGTGCACTCGCACGAGAGGGGTTTGAACTCACAATCTCAGTGTTGAATGGCTAGTGATTACAGTAGTAACTACTTAGACCACTCGGCCACCGAGGCCCCATGTTAAAGATTTGACAAAGCTTACAAAACACGGATATATGATTAATTAAGTCCAAGAATTTCAATGTTGTCAATAGTAAATCCAACGAAATAAAATGTATACTAGATATGTAACTAATTGTTTTATTTAGACTTGGAGAAATATGCAAGGACAATGGGAGAATATCAGTTTAGGTGGTGTAGTGAAATCTACCAGCCACAGCCTTCAAGTACGGTTACATAAACGATATAAGCGTACTTACTTATGTAAATCAAAGTTGAACCAGGATAACTAGATGATGACCCAACAGCATTTGTTGCTCTGCAGACATAATGACCAGAGTCACCTGGTTGAAAATTGAGTATAGTCAAATAAGGTTCCTGTGTTGTACCAACTGTATATTTGTTACTGTTTGTTGTACTTAGTACTGCATGTTGAATGCTACCAGCTGGTGTGAACAGCCAGGTAATCCATGTTGATGTTGGTGTTCCAGTCACATTACAGGAAATATTTTGACTGTGTTCGTGGACAACATTTGAAGTTCGAGGAGTTACAGAAACATATAAATACCCTATGAAAGAAAGGTACGTGGTTAAAACTGACACTGAAACCATTAATTCTGTTTTAGAAAGCTCGTGTTATCCATCATTGAGAATATTTATAACATTTTAACATACTACATGTATTTAACATAGATTGTAAGGTGCAATAAAAAAAAAAACAGTTTTATTTCTTCACTTACTATTTTGACCTGAGTTAAATAGATTTGTTTCGGGACAGGTTGATTAGAATGTTCCGAATGAGCCCGCGAGTGGTGTGTCACTAAAATATTTGAATTTTGGCAAATCATTGGAAACATTTTTGCAAATCTTTAGAAGTATTATGTTCGTCTTTGAAAATTACAGCAACATTTGGTTCATTATAACCTATATTTCGTTATTTTCTGCTGGACTATTTCCAATCATATTTTCGCAATATATACATGCTGCTTCAGTACTACAAACACTTGGATCTACATATGTTTCTCATGGCCTTTAGGTAAATATTGTGTGTAGGTATCGATGTCACATTTAGATATGAGTGGCAATCTTCTATTAACTAATGTGTTTTAAGTCCAGATTCCTCACAAACAGGTAGGTCATGTCTCCTTTTATGGTCCTGTTGGGTTTAGCTTATTTATTTACATCAGTTGGATTCTACCTTGAATTCATTGGGAGATCACACACAAATAGTTGATGTCTATGATGTAGGTCCATAAATATTCGACTTTATATCAAATGATTCCCAATTTCTGTCTTCAGCGGAATATTTCTATAAAGCAACAATAATTGGGTCACGTTGGACGATACCCAAGGCAATCATGAAATGATCTTAGAAATAAAGGTCATGTATATTCTTCATATGAAACATGGTCAGCTGTATGCAGATGTATTTGAAGGACATGACTATGTACATAAAGACATTGAGATGTCATAGAAAGTACTACAACCGTCCAACTGAACTAAATGGAGGTGAATTGAACAATTATGACACCAAAATCACAATAAGCATGTCATGACATTCCCCTCAGATAGTATAAGTACTAACCTCCAGTAATTGTTACATTTCCAGTGTTACTGTTTCCTGTTCCTAGAACATTTGTAGCATGGCAAGTGTATGTTCCAGTATCATTTATCGTTGCAAAACTAATCGTTAATGAAGGTGTTGAAGGAGTACTACCTTGGTACCCTACGTCTCCATTGTAAATTATACGTAGCTGATTATTAGAATTTCTCTGCCAGTAGACTTCATTAACTCCAGCACTATCAGAGACGATATTACAATAAATTATTACTTGATCTCCAATTGCTGCAGTATAGGTAGTAGGAGAAATTTCGACTTGAGGCAAACCTAGGAAAACAAGGTGATAGATAAAAAAATCATCTGATGTCATTTGCAGAGCTATCACAAATATATCTGTACTTAAACATGTTGAAATGACAGATTTTGCAATTCTATATAACTATGTATACATTGTGCAGAAAAAAATGAACTAGTTTACAATGTATGCATTAGGAACACAAAATTTTGTGTAAAATAATACTCGTGACAAGTTTGTGAACATTATTACATTAATGTTTACCTAACGTTTTTTTTTGTTTGCCCTCAAATTAAAAACATATAAAAAAAGTTTTTCTTTCAAAGATATGAAGGTGAGTAAAAAAACTATCTAATTCTTGAAAATTTCATAAAGTAAATTGCATATGTGTAAGAATAGAAAGAAGATATCAGTCAAGTGGAATAAAAAAAAACTCTAATAAAAACAGACAACATCATCAAGAAACAGGATGCACTACACTCAAAACTAAACACGTGACCAATCGAAAACCGGGAGTACCTCCTGTACACCGGAAGAGTAAGTCGTTCCTGGTAGACTAGTGACACCTCCTAGTGTAAACTCTGACTGAAATCCATCTGCTGTTTCAAGAGAAATACACTTAAAATGGACACAGTGGTTATCATTACAAACCGCTTGACATCGTGCGACATTTACTTATTTTGTTGAGGTTTGTGATGTTTGAACGATGTTATCGCATACGGATTTCGCACGATTGTATTTGAATCTCAAATAGAACAATATATGCAAGCCTGATTTTGTTAATATGGTGCCAAAGCAACTGTTCTCAAACTCGATATGAAATGTTCAATAGTCATCAATCGATTAAGCGAAAAAAACGAATCCGGGTCACAAACCAAAACCGAGGGAAGATAATGAAAACAATTGTAATGAGGGAATAACTAACGATTTCTTTCTTTTAATCGCTAATTTATTGAAAAATGCATCATACAGTTTCTGATAGATGATTGGATCCATTCACTTGTATAGAGTAGAACTTATTCTGTATTATAAGTACTTCAAATGCTGCAAGCATATATTATTGCGACTGTTAAACGATAATCAAATATGCGAGAGTAATCAATAAGGTTTCTCGGACAAATAAAGCTATTAAGATTTAAAATGGAAGTTTTAATTTTTGCATAATCCCAGATTACGCAAAATAAAAGTAAAGATTGCAAAAATGTGAGTATCTTTGTATACAGTAGTTATAGAATGTTAAAAAATGTTTCTCTTCAACCGTTATATTATTTTAGTGTTTTCAAATTTAAGCCTGTCAATTTGTATGGTGAGCCAAATCCATTTTTTAACAAAGATTTAGAATAAAGAAAATAACTGTTTAAACTGTTACTTGTCTAAAGATTGATGACAATGTTTTTAACAAATAAACATAAAAGCGAAACTGCTTGGTTATCAATTTAGTTATTCAGAATAGTTATTGAATTTTTAGTAACAAAATTGCAGAAAGGAAATAAAAAAAGCTAGTTTTACCTTGACTTACATATGTTTTAATAAGTCAGTACGATAATCATGACTTAAATTAAAGCTAAGTTAATAATGCTATCGTATCACGTGTTGACGGTTCATACAAATCTACTGACCGAATTTATTTGTTTTCCTTGTGACGTTTGCTAATCATTGACCGATAACATTTTAGTCTTTTTACAGATTTGGAACACATATTACAATTATTGTTATTGGTCAACCTTACAAACTAGCCAACTTAAATGATCCATTTTTTCTCAGGATAAATAAGCTGTAAAATATTTAAATAAAAACACTCACGAGCAACTGATATTAGTCTGCAAACTGTCTGTGGAGTACTGCCTATCGTGGTTGTATGTGTAACATCACAGCAAATGGTATCTCCGTTGTTAACAATTACTGGGATCCAGATCAGCGTACCAGTCACATCATAGGATTTTTTATCTATTACACTGGTAGATGAAAACTCAGATGTAAATTGAGTACTTTTATTTTGATTTCTCATGGTCATTTTACCAGCTGGATAACCATTGACCGACATACATGTCCATATGCCTTGTTGTCCTGGTGTCAAAGTGGTCGGTCCAGTCAAAGTTGGGGCTTGTGGTGAAACTATTGAGTATATGTAATTGATGAAGAATCAATAAAAAAACGATTGCATATTGTATTTGCCAGATAAAAAAGATGTTCAGAAGTTCCGTTGTCCTTTTTGGAAATTTACTTTAAATTTTTAAATTAGAGTGTATTTTCATTGTTTTCAATATATACTTTTGCTAGAAACCCATGCAAAATAATAATCTGACCAGAATTGCCAAAAATTTGAATGAGAGTGATATTATTCTTTTCCCTTGTAATTGTTTCTCCTATTTCTAAATATTTTCAGTATATAGTTCAGTTATTGCACATGGTAGTGGTTTATTTTTGTCATAAGCTACCTATCTTGAAGTATTACTTGTATTAAGTAAAAAGAATTACTTCGTTTTAATAGCCACAAAACCAGCTAATGGAACGGCATCTTAAACAGATGTCAATAACAACGGATGCTAGAGATTTAACATAGCACGTTATTACATCAACACCAGGAAATATATACATTGGTATTAACTTATACAGTAAAAAGAAATGCGTCTCTTATAGTTCAAATCACCAATCATATGTTATTATTGGCATTAAAATCTAAGTAATCAAGATCTGTCAAGTGAAAAGCTCATCAAAACAATATTTTGCAGTTGTTATACTTTTAAGACTAGAAAATACTAGCTCCAAACTCGAAAATTAAAAAACTGAACGAAAACATAAATCTTTCACCGAATAGTTGATTTTTTTGTTCAAAAAGACTCTTATTTCAGCAATGTAATGCACCCACATAATACGACTTTAATATTATCATTCGAAAGCTTATTATCTGTATTTTCTGTAGAAAAATAAAATGATGCAATTTCTGTTAAGTCAAGGTCAAAGGTCAAGAATGTACATTCCTATATTTTGCTAGAATTCAACCGAGGGCCATACATATGTATTTTGACATATACAAACAGTTTTTTCAATCATTCTGTGTATATATATCTTTGACCCATTTGTCATATCTACATAATGCCACATGTTCTTGGAACTAGGGGAAAACTATTGTACAACAGAAGTATGATCATGGAATATATGAATTCAGAATTTTACTGTTAACAACTTGTGGGGCAACATCAGTATGTTGTTATTAATACAAAAGCATCTATTATATGGCAAAAATAAAAAAAAAAATCCTTGCTACTCATATAAGAATCCACCTTTGATCTTGGTATGTATAATAGCTTATAGATATGAACAGCCATTTTAAACTGAGAATTGACAGGTCAATTAACATATGCACACAAAAAGATTTGATCTGTCAAGCTTTATGTCGTGAACTGTGTCAAAACTTAATCGGTCTATTATAATCTCTTTATAGGTGTTATTTATGAACTAACTTTCAGTGAGTTTCAAAAACTTTTAAAAGAAAACATAGTCACCGCATAATAAGATCTTTGTTAAGTCAACATGTTTTACTACTTGAAGGTGTTAGTTCGCTTGATTTATTTATTTTCTTAATGTTCTATAATTCCGAATGAATGTTAAGCACACATTTGTGTTGTTGTATAAGGTAGAACATTTTAACATGAACTGAACAAAAGGCATAGGATTAATTTTTTTTAAACTTGAAAACGTGTGTTTCTAATCTGAAATCTTTGTGAGAGCTTATATAATTCACCGAAGGCATCACTACAAATCATTTAGATGAAAATAAAAGGAAATAATTGTTAAGAAGGAGAATTAAAATTTTCATAGGAGTAAACAAAATATTTCGTTTTCAATTGAATGTGATATAATACTTTTACTTTGCTATTCAAAATATAATTTTTTTTTTAAATTTTAAATTTTTTAAAAGACTGCAAACAAAGTGTATACATTGACCGAATTGTATGTCGATAGATTGAATGATTCATGATAGTGGTAGATAAGAAAGTAGACTTTTACACTGATCGTGAATATAAATATGAGTGGATGAATCTAAAAAAATACTATTCACATGCATGTGCTAGTCTTCAGTGAGGAACCGTGTAAGTGATTTGTATAGGTCAAATCTAAAGTGATGTGTCATGTATGTTATTCACTAAATCTGTTAGGGTATTCATTTATATAAACTTATTTTTTATCACCTATACAATGTCATGAATTTTGTCATGCATGTGGTCCTGATGGTTAGTCACGTAATCAACTATATGAATAAATAGAAATTAATCAAATAATTGCAAATTGTTGACAAATCTGTGTTATTCCAATGATCACATATTTAAAAAAGGCAAATAAACAAGAATTTTCTGTTGCATAACTTCCAGAATGTTCAGGATACTTTAAAACGGGGAATTTTTTACGCCGTCTTTATTTCGCGATTTACCAACTGAATCTTAATTTGCGCCGTTTTAAAGTCGCGACTTGTAGGAGGCCTGTACAAAATTTAATTAATGATTTTAAAAAGTTATACATGTATCGTAAATCAAGTGGTGAAAATCGATCGAATAACCTTTTTGTCTTAACAAAGTGAACAGTTTTCGTCGGTTCATTAATGTACATGTAGACTTCAAGTTATTTGTGAATTGACTTATATTAAGTAAAAGTAATCAGCTACACTGATATTTACTTGTAAAAACACATATAATATCAACACAAAAACATGCGTTTAAATTAGTTGAATCAAATTTGAAGCTGCAAGGATTACGGCTAATTATTTCAGAACACAGTTTGGTTTCATTGTACTTTGCACTTACACCTAATCGCGATAAGTTTTGTCATCATGGTCATAGTTTGTTATAAATCTGAACATGCTAGATGGCATGCAGCAAAATAGATAAAATCATGCTCAATGAAAAAGAATAAACTGGTTTTTCACTCATCGAGGTTTAATCCTTTTTTCTAGGCTATTCTACTTACTAAAATGCTTACAGCAGGCTGTAATCTTGTGGTAAAACCGTTTTTATGTTTTCGAAGATTGCATAATTAAAATGAAAATATATAATTTAAAAAGACATGCAGTTCAAAATTCAAAACTGTTATTCGCATAGACATTCTCGTACTAAAGATATACATGTCCTTTTTGATCACTTACAAATGATGTTTGCTAAATTCAAAGTAAGATGACTTTATACTGGAATACTTTTGTGTTTACTCAAGAGGAAGTTTTGAAATCACGAGTAACAGACTGCTTGACTACAAACCAATTTTAGGACATTTCGTTTAGGTCCTTTTTGGTTTATAACTCTTCAACGATTTCGGTCCTTATACATCCTTGGCTTTCAAATATTTGGCTTTGAGCATTCCTGAAGAAGGGACATCCAGAAAAGCGCTTCAAACGCATGAAATTTATAACGTGCTGTTTTCATTTTTCACAGCACTGAGTCGATAACTCTGCTGTTTGACTATCAGTCCCCGAGGGTATCATCAGGTCAGTAGTCAGTACTTCGGTACTGACATAATTTGTAACAAACTATCTAAAATTGTCTGTTTATAAATTTTGAAATTATACAGAAACTAAGGTTTCAGTTACCGTAGGCAAAGTTGGCCTCAGATGGATTATGCAATTTTATTTAGGTCGTTTTTTTACTTCCCGTAAATTTTTTTATCTAAGAGTTAAACTTACAGTCAACCTCAACGTATCTAGTAGTAGAAAGTGGGTTTTCTAGTACGCCATTATCTGCCTGGCACTCCAACACCTCTAAATGATAATCTAAAGTAGCAGTAAACGTTAAAGATGTTGTCACTGCTGTACCAGAAACCGTTGTTGAAGTACCAGTTGTTATTTCCGTGTCGTCTTTGAACCATTTCACAGTCGGTGTAGGATTACCTCTAGAAGAGTTACAATGGAATGTTATCTGTGAATTCAGTACTATGATTTGAGGTCCTGTTATGACTGGTGATCCAGGAGGAATACTCTGAGATGAAGCTATAAATATACGCAGTATCATTAATATGAAGTGAATGTTAAGTGTAGTAAATATGAAAATATACCGACATTCAATAAATAAGGTTATGAATGAAATAAATAACACATTTATGCGAAGAACAGAGCATTTGTGTAATGTCTAATCCGATGTTGTTTGGGATATTGTCTTGGGTAATTGATCATGAATATTGATAAGTTTGATGCGCACGCATTTCTTGCTTACCGTGAAGCACTTGACAATTTTGCTCAAAAGATAATTCAATTAATTTTGATTTTGGTAATTTTATAATATCGACAATTATTGCGTGATTAGCGTACCATGGTTCTGAACATAGTGGTTCACAAGTACTCAATAATCTTATCGATTTGGATCGATTGCATTGGACATTGTTGATTTATGTGTATGAAGCTGATCGTTTGGTACAAAATGTCGTAGGTCATGCTGACCAAAGATTCATTTAGGGAATATATCGTTTTTGATGCATTGACATTTCGTCTTGCAGAATATTGCATTCAATGAAATTGACTACAAACTTCTACTTTTGGTATTTGGATGTTATGAAGACTTGTTTGAATTTTTACAAAACCTCTGGACATGAGCCAGTATTGATTATCTAATAGCACTATTTATACAACACTGGAATTACCATATTCACTTTCTCAAAAATACTTCAGAGGGCACAGCTATCGAAATCGGAAAGAACAGTGGAAAGGAAAGAAAATTACTTGATTCTAAATTCTAACAGTATATATTAAGGTAAATCATCAGATTTATATTAGATATTAAATATGAAGGCGTTTATATTAGGTAGTTCTCACATTGTTCGATTTAAAAACTAAATACAGACGCACAACATTAATCTTCAACACCATGAGATACAGATACAAGGTGTAAATGGGGGCATGGTCTCTTCCTTGTTCAAATATTTGATAGACATATGCCGTTTTAGCCCTGACGTCGTGTTTATGCAGATCGCCAGTAATGATATTGGCAGAAGTGAAAATTCAGTGGTGAATATTGAATTTGCTATTCAGCATTTTTTAGAAGTTTTAATTTCAATGAACATTCCTTTAGTTACGGTTGGCTTATTGTTCAATCGGAATAAGGTTTTGGCCAAACGGGGACTCACAGTGTCCCAGTACAATGACAGAGTATTTAATTTAAACTGCAAGCTGAAGTGTATCTTCAACAATAGAATGATATTTTGGGTGCACCGTGGGCTTCAGTTTCCAATACATGACAATTTAGACAAACATGGAGCACACTTAAATACTGACGGAAATAGAAGGCTAAGGTTTAGCATCAAAGGAGCCCTGATATATGCAGAAAAAAAATAGGGTAATTAAAAAAAAAACAAAAAAAAACAAATTAGCGCAATACAAATACAATGTACTTTATATACAGATATACAGATGTACAAATGAATGCAATACATGAAGCTGATCTTTAATGATTTTAACTGTAGAAACAGCTCTTTTCTGGGGCATTAATTTACAAGAATTAACACATCAACTCTTTGTTAGTTGTGGGTCTAAAAGAAACTCAGAGTTTCACTATTAGCCAGATAGGGAAATATTATTCAAGTACTTATACTATGAGATACATGTACTGTATTCGAATACCTATATAGTTATATATATATATATATATATATATATATATATATATATATATATACTTATGTTTCATTTACAAGGAGCTGTAAATGCATTAATACAACAATATTTTATATGTATACAGTTCTTTACTGTCCTTATATATATATATATATATATATATATATATATATATATATATAAACAAGTCTAAATTGAAAACAACGTTCAAACCTATGATTGCGTTGGATAAAAACCGCAATTTTTATACGTGTGCATGCAAAACAAATTTCTTGTTAGAGGGGTCTAAATACAGCACAAACAACATTTTCCAAAAGACCAAAAAAAGTGAAAAAGTATATTTTAACAAAACGCATTTGACTAACAGGTCGAACAACAAATGTTCTTAAACCCTGCTGACTGCCATTGGCGATTGCCAAATAAACGGATCACCGATGTAATAAATGGATCTTAAATATAAATTTAATACTAAACAGAAAACAATAAACTTGCGGAAAAGATGTTATACCGCAAACAAAAGGTGCAAAGGTTTTTGTACACCATATCCGGATTTCGACAATTAATGTCTCTTCAGTGATGTTAGGAATCGAAACGGTATTTGGAAAGCCATACAATTTACCTCAATTTAGGATAGACTCCTGAATTTTGAGGAGTCAAAATAGGATGAACGGATCATATAAACCCGAAGGCAAATATAATACAAGCCCAAACGAAAAAATATAAACAAGTCTAAATTGAAAACAACGTTCAAACCTATGATTGCGTTGGATAAAAACCGCAATTTTTATACGTGTGCATGCAAAACAAATTTCTTGTTAGAGGGGTCTAAATACAGCACAAACAACATTTTCCAAAAGACCAAAAAAGTGAAAAAGTATATTTTAACAAAACGCATTTGACTAACAGGTCGAACAACAAATGTTCTTAAACCCTGCTGACTGCCATTGGCGATTGCCAAATAAACGGATCACCGATGTAATAAATGGATCTTAAATATAAATTTAATACTAATCAGAAAACAATAAACTTGCGGAAAAGATGTTATACCGCAAACAAAAGGTGCAAAGGTTTTTGTACACCATATCCGGATTTCGACAATTAATGTCTCTTCAGTGATGTTAGGAATCGAAACGGTATTTGGAAAGCCATACAATTTACCTCAATTTAGGATAGACTCCTGAATTTTGAGGAGTCAAAATAGGATGAACGGATCATATAAACCCGGAGGCAAATATAATACAAGCCCAAACGAAAAAATATAAACAAGTCTAAATTGAAGACAACGTTCAAACCTATGATTGCGTTGGATAAAAACTGAAATTTTTATACGTGTGCATGCAAAACAAATTTCTTGGTAGAGGGGTCTAAATACAGCACAAACAACATTTTCCAAAAGACCAAAAAAAAGGTAAAAAGTATATTTTAACAAAACGCATTTGACTAGCAGGTCGAACAACGGATGTTCTTAAACCCTGCCGACTGCCATTGGCGATTGCCAAATAAACGGATCACCAGATGTAACAAAATGGATCTAAACTATTAATTTAATACAAAACAGAAAACAATAAACTTGCGGAAAATATCGTATACCGCAAACATAAAGTGCAACAATTAGTACACCATATCCGGATATCGACAACTAATGTCTCTTCAGTGATGTTAGGAATCGAAACGGTATTTGGAAGGCCATATAATTTACCTCAATTTAGGATAGACTCTTAAATTTTGAAGAGCCGAAATAGGATGAACGGATCTTATAAACCCGAAGGCAAATATAATACAAGCCTAAACGAAAAAATATAAACAAGTTTAAATTGAAAACAACGTTCAAACCTATGATTGCGTTAGATAAAAAAAACGCTATTTTTATACGTGTGCATGCAAAACAAATTTCTTGGTAGAGGGGTCTAAGTACAGCACAAACAACATTTTCCAAAAGACTAAAAAAAGTAAAAAGTATATTTTAACAAAACGCATTTGATTAGCAGGTCGAACAACGGATGTTCTTAAACCATGCTGACTGCCATTGGCGATTGCCAAATAAACGGATCACCAGATGTAACAAAATGGATCTAAACTATTAATTTAATACAAAACAGAAAACAATAAACTTGCGGAAAAGATGGTATACCGCAAACAAAAGGTGCAAAAAATAGTACACCATATCCGGATATCGACAATTAATGTCTCTTCAGTGATGTTAGGAATCGAAACGGTATTTTGAAGTCCATATAATTTACCTCAATTTAGGATAGACTCTTGAATTTTGAAGAGTCGAAATAGGATGAACGGATCATATAAACCCGATGGAAATATAATACAAGCCCCCCAAAAAAAATAAACAATTCTAAATTGAAAACAACGTTCAAACCTATGATTGAGTTGGATAAAAACGGCAATTTTTATACGTGTGCATGCAAAACAAATTTCTTGGTAGAGGGGTATAAATACAGCACAAACAACATTTTCCAAAAGACCAAAAAAAAAAAAGTGAAAAAGTATATTTTAACAAAATGCATTTGACTAGCAGATCGATCAACGGATGTTCTTAAACCCTGCTGACTGCCGTTGGCGATTGCCAAATAAACGGATCACCAGATGTAACAAAATGGATCTAAACTATAAATTTAATACAAAACAGAAAACAATAAACTTGCTGAAAAGATGGTATACTGCAAACAAAAGGTGCAAAAAATAGTACACCATATCCGGATATCGACAATTAATGTCTCTTCAGTGATGTTAGGAATCGAAACGGTATTTGGAAGGCCATATAATTTACCTCAATTTAGAATTGACTTTTGAATTTTGAAGAGTCGAAATAGGATGAACGGATTATATAAACCCGAAAGCAAATATAATACAAGCCCAAACGAAAAAATATAAACAAGTCTAAATTGAAAACAACGTTCAAACCTATGATTGCGTTGGATAAAAACTGCATTTTTTATACGTGTGCATGCAAAACAAATTTCGTAGTAGAGGAGTCAGGTGTTAACCTGTGTCAGGTCATTTTTTTAACCTGATTAAAACTCCTAGAACAGCGTTTTAAATATTTAGTTTTTAGACTGATCCGGCTTATGTAGACGAAACGTTCATATGTCGTATAAATTAAATGATAAGCCTGATGTCCTTGAGGAAATTTTAATGCAATTAATTTTACATAATAGAAGCTATGTTTTGAGGTTATTTTGGGTTTTGTTGAGCAATTTTCCATCGTTTTTATTCAGTAACAGTTTCAGGCAGAAACACTCATTTCTTACATGATGATTAATTCGACTGAAATATCGGAAAAAGGCCTTATCGCACATTTTAACTTTCGACACACATAATGTGAATATGAAAATAAGGAGATGTGGTATGATTGCCTAAAAAACAACTATTCACCAGAGTCCAAAAATTAGTAGATGTTATTAGTTATAGGCAACCGTCGGCCATTAATAATGAGAACAATTAAAGTCGGCTATAAACGCCCCCGACATGGAATGTGTGAAACAATTCAAACGTGAAAACTAACGGCCTAATTTATAACAAAACAATTTACGAAAAAAACAAATGTGAAATGAATGAACCAACGACAACCACTGAACTACAGGCTCTTGACTTTGGCCAGGTACACACAGAATAAGGCGGGGTTAAACATGTTTGTGAGCGCTCAACCCTCTTCCAACCTAGAACAGTGTTGTAACTGCACAACATAAGAAAAAACTGTAAAAATCAGTAGCAATTGACTTAACTCAACAGATCGGTAAATGGCACAAAACAACTAAGATTAAAACAATAGACATACAGCACCGAAGTTGCACTTGCAGACACTGAAATTTAGTTCATAGCCAATACCAACTAATAAATAAATCATGGTCATGGTCATAAATATCTGTGAAACAGTGGAACTGACGTTGCCCGTGGCGACGTCGCTAGCAGCCATATCCATGAATATCTTTGAAACGATGAAGCCGTTAGGAAATCATGGAGAACATTTTGGAACAATTTGATATCCAAAAAGACAAAATGTGAATATTCATATTGAATATAAATATTTAGTGCATTTATAACCTTATTTTTTTCCCTATATATATATATACATATATATATTTCCAGTCAATTATATTTATAGCAATATATATTAAGTTATGTTTAAATTTTTGAAAAACAAAATAATGTTAGTACCAATGAAAATAATCTTTAAAGATTTTACTACTGTGTTTTAATGATTATCTTTAAGAAGTTTATTTACATGATCAATTAGTTGATATGCATCGTAGCTATATTTACGAGCTTTATAAACAACATCACCGTCAGAATTAGGATATGCTAACCCGTTTTTATAACAACTCTACAGGTACCACCAAACTTCCTAACATATATCTATGACAGAACTTGGTAAAAGTTTTAATTTATAAATCTAATTTAAGAATATCCCTGACTTAATAATTTCTCAGTTATCCATAAATTACGTTCATTGAAGTCAAAATCGACTTCAGACACGGGCATATAAAACAAGTTGTAAAATATATACACCACACGAAGGGGATAAAAGAACATTATCGTCAAAAGGGGAAAATTTACAGCCGGGAACAACAATCGTCGCTTTTGTCGTAATGTTTTGTATATTGATCCTGTGTGCAACTGAAATATCCAAATCTTGACGAGGACAATTATTGCTGTATGTATTAGATATATTTAGAAGTAAGGTCCTTTTGGTAAATTTTAGCAGTAAAATTCGACAACCCCTGATTATTTTAAGCAAATAAATCATCAAGTAATGGCACGTGTTTTCGAATTTTTCAATTAAATGTAATTTTGACGGATCTTTACTGAGTTCGGCCATAAACTACGATTCATAATGATACAGGAACAAGTCTGATATTGAAGGAGCGCAATTGGTGCCCATAGGAATACCAACAACCTGACGATAAACTGTATTGCCAAAATGTACATAACTGTTGTCACGAAGAAACTATAAAGCTTTAATCATCAAATCACAGTTATGGAAGTATATCTAGCATATTTCCCCTTTTCATTAAAGAGGAAGGCTTTATATCAGTTGCAGCAAATAAACCGGAAACCATATTTTTCATAGAACCATTTAATTAAACTTCTGTTTGATACGATTGTTGGGTTGTTATGTTCAACTTAAAGTTGGAAAATCATAACTGTCATCTGAATTGAACGAACCATCTAAAGCTCAAAACACTTACTCCAGAAATACATAAAATTGATAATTCCGTTAGTTTTATCACATTAAAATAACTATTTCATAAAATACATAAAATATAACCATAATAAACTCAATCCCAATTTTATATTCTATTTTTTGAAACTTATATGTGATAAAATAAACGTCACAAAAAATACGTCACGTTTTGTGGCGATGATATATTCATGTGACGCACAGTTCATAATTCTATTGTTGTGTACTGGTGTACTACATGTCGTATATACATGGGAGGTGATGTCCGTTGTAATTCATTAACATGTTGTAATGTACTATTATATTATTTATTTATGTATTTCTTTGTCCTGAGTGTTCTTCCGTTTATTTGTACTGTATGCCCGTCACGCAATGTTGTCATTTTAGTGGTATTTTCAACATTGCCATATAAGCGGGAGGTTTGGCTAACCATAAATCCAGGTTCAACCAACCTTTTTTTTCTTAAAATGTCCTGTACCAAGTCAGACATATGGCAGTTGTTATCAAATAGTCCTTTTCTATGTAACCCTCGGTTTTGGTTTGTGACGCATTGTTTTTCCCTCACTAAATCGATTTATGACTATTAAACAGCGGTATACTACTGTTGCCTTTATTTATTCAAATAGAAGCAAGGAAACTAGTCAACAGTACAGAAAGATTAGTCGTAGAACACTTACTAGAAGCTGAGATGAAACAAATGTGTACGGGTTGTTGTGTAGTTTAGGTAGGCAAAGTATGGTAGGGACCTTCAAATTAAATCTTAAGCTGAGCAGTGGTAGTGACATGATTATTCACTATATCACTCTTTGTGAGCTGCCAGTAACTGAAAATACTCTCAGATCTATAATTAGTGTCTTGTTTGATGTAGGGATGTATACATACCCTGCCACGTCCGGTATGTAGTTTTGTTACTTGTTTTATTGCTTTGTATCGATCTGATGAGTTAAGCCCTTTTCAACTGATTTATTATATAGTTTGTTCAACATATGTTCTGTTACACCACAGGTTAGGGGAGGGTTGGGCGCCCACTAACATGCTAAAACACGCCAAATTTTATATGTGTCTGTCCCAAGTAAGGAGCCTGTAATTCAGTGTTTGTCGTTTGTTGCTGTATATCGTATTTGTATTTCGTTCATTGTTTTTTTTACGTACATCAGGCCGTTAGTTTTCTCATTTGAATTGATTTACATTTGTCATTTCGAGGTATTTTATAACTAACTTTGCGGTATGGATTTTTCTCATTGTTGGAGGCCGTATGGTGGCCTATAGTTGGTAACTTCTATGTCATTTGGTTTCTGGTGGAGAGTTGTCTAGTTGGCAATTATACCACATCTACTTATTTTCATGTATACGGCCTTGACTATAGATGAATTTATAATTTCAGTCTTAAGGGCTTCTGTGTAGTATCGACGTCATACCCCCAACACAGTGCTGGCTGCCTTGTTGGTCGGTAAGAACACAAAAGGCTTTGCGAGTATTTGAATTTTGTTTTTAATCTATTTAAAAAAATATATGAGAATATCAACAATATTTAGACATTTCTGTAAGGTATAGCTACACTACATTTTCACTAGCCAAGGGTTATGATCCACTCCTCTCCACGTGTTTCGTTTCAGATTAAGATATATTTTCGGATTTCCGGAATAATGACTTACATTGGTTGCAGTTGTAACTGGCTGCATCCAATCAAAAAGTGTCTCTTAGATGATCATATTTAAATGTAGAAAATGTAAATAAACAATTGCCACGGGCTGACTGTGCAACAAGTCTTTACCCCAACAAACATAGATAGATATTTAGTGAAACTGTTAAAGTTGTAATCAACTCATTGAAGTTCCTGAGTATGTTTCTTGGAGTGTCAACGTATATTTTCGGTTCCTGCTTCACAAAATTTGACCACACTAGACACAACTATTTTTACACCTCTACACTGAAGATAGTTCAACATGTTCAAGTCCTGCTTTTGGTCAGGAATGATGTAGTCAGAATGGACGTGACTTTTATCTACCTATAGATGGAGGCGTAGCATTTCAATAAAAATCTGCCAAGGGTGGAGAGGAGGGGGCTGGATTGTTTCCCTTTGCTAGCGAAGATGAGCTACACTAAAGGGACATTAAGCCTGATAAATGAATAATGCTATTCATGGCATTGTCATTTTGTCTTTGACGTATGAGTTTGAATATCCCTTTGTGTATATTTTGCATCTCTTTCATAACACTTTTAGGACAGGGAAACTATCATTACTTTCATGCGCAGGGATCATAAAAAACAAAAGTATAAAACCTTCTTGATGTACAATGTATTTGACATACAATAGTATGACCTATGAAAGCTCGTCTTTTCGTGTAACATGTACAATACGATTTTTGTGCTATATGCCTGCTTTTTCGTGCTTTTTACCTTTTAAACGATCCAATTACTAAATCTTATTTATACCACATAATTTATGATGATATTTTATCTTGATACTCATTTGTTTAAAAAACCTTTTTACATTGAGAGAAAACAATTATTAAAAATCCAAAATAATCTTTTCCAAGATAAAGATGTCACGAAACCAGGGAAAAGCATACGTGTAGTACACACTAATCAGCCTGGTATCTATGATAAGTGTATTTAGAAAGTAAATATTATCAATTACTTACCAAAGAAACATTTTTAATATAACTGGGCCATGTGGGGAGTGATTAATAACGACTATATATAAGGCTTTATTCAACCTTACAATTGAGCCTTTGAGCATGGTTATTCATGCATGAATTACAAAAGAATCTCCTATCTAAACATTATGGATAAAATGGGGTACAATTTCATGCAAAGTTTTGAAGAAAATTTTACGTTACTTAAGTCAGACAATGCATACTTTAAGGGTTTTCTGGAAGCATATTAGAGATTTCCAATAAAATGACATACGTGCGTAACTCGACGTACGGACCTTATGGGACTGGTTATTGCGAATCATTGAATTTGATTAAATACGTTGCTCAAGTTTAAACAAAATATTCCAAGACTTAAAATCACACACTGGAATTTTGGTCCATATAAAATAAATTTATCATGACGAAAAATGATAGAAATCTTGCATTTTTATTTATCACGTGGTTTTTCAGATTCAGGCCTTTATTTTCACTGACATAAGATCACGTATAAACACACGTATCCCATACCTATCATACGTACGATTTGAGTTATCTTTCATGGTTTTGATTATGACAATTATTTTTCAATATACTTTGCAGATGAACGGCCCATTATACCTTTTTTCTGTCTTTCTTTATAGTTTATCTATCTTTTTATTATATTTGTTACAGGGAAAATATTTAGAAGGATATTTTTCTGACAATTTAAGAAATATCGAAACCAGACTTTGTCTGAATCTGTCTTTTTATAAAAGTTGAAAATTGAGATAAAACTGTCGCTTCCATTTAATTTCTAAACAAAAGTATTTTTCATCTAATTATTATAAAATGTATTGATAAAAAAATCCCTATATATGTTGTTTTTCAGAATTAAGGTGTGTTCGATTAGGATTGTTCTGTTTTAATTTATTTAAGGGGAATGCTATCGGAGTCCACATACAAAAGACATTTCTATTCAATAGTTTTTGGATATCCCTTGATTTAAATTAACTTTTAGTATTTTATCCATTTTATTGATAAACAATTAAAAGGGGGTCACCGAATTCATTTTACTGAATAAATCATTAGCGGAAATGTGTAAGGTGAGTAACATTGAACAACATAATTTAAAAGATTTCGTTGCCAGATGCGGATCAAGGATTTTGAAAAGGGGGGGGGGGGGGGGGGGGTTATCAGGCAACGTTAGAAGTGGAACAAAAAATAGGAGTATTAATAGGATGTAGGGCCATATATATAAGTGTTCGTTGCATATGTATTTTACATATGCATATTTAGGACGAGAAGATGAATATGAACCAGACTACGTATTATATCGCAGGAAGACATGTCATCCTACCCGGACACATGATTTTGACCCCGGACCGACCAATCTTTGCTCTAACTCCTAAATATTGCTTGCTTGGTAGAGAGGCAGCCAATCTTCGATTTGATACGGACGAGGATCGAGCCCAAAACTTCCCGCACTCGAGCAGTGGTATAGCTTTCATTGACGCAATGTGGCAACCGCCTCAACAAATTTTTGACAAATAAAAAAGAGAGATAAAGAGAATTATATACCATGTACGTCATAGTATAAAGTATACTGAGTGACGACGGTTCTAAACGGTGACTGATTTACTCTTTACTCACTCATTCGTCATTATTAACGTCTTGAAACTTTCTTTCATAAAATGAACAAGGTAGATGCAAATATCTTTTTTAAGTAACAGACAAAGTATACCTCGCAAAAAACTTATTCAAACAAGAGGTCATAACTGTGAAACTGATATGATGCTTGATTTTTTTTTTTGACAACGAACTTGTTACTTTTGGTGGACAAAGCTTTCAACAGACACTTGGCATTCCCATTCCTACATTTTATGTAGAACTCTTCTACCTTGGTTAAAATAAGCAAGACTTCATAGTTCACCATATTATTATCATCCATACATTTTGACAAAAGATAAACGTATAAAGTTAAAAGACATATTGGATATCAAACTAAATATCCCCAAATCTGTACAAAAGCATTTTAGAGGAGGTCATACATATAATTCTGTCAATTATTTTTCTTTTGATCAGGACCTGTCTGTAACTGAATACTCAGAAATAAACCTTTAACCAGCAGTTTCATTGAAATATATTGATTTGAATATTATTTCATGATAAAATTCCACAAATCGGGATTTTTCATAGAAAGGATCTTTTTGCCAGTGTGTGACCTATTAAGAGTATGATCACCTACACCTATTTTGCGATTCATATTTTCAATTAACCGTCTACTCCCTATTGGCATTTGCGTCTTTTAACCAAGGTGAGGTTTTTGCTGCCAAGATTTATATCATTCGCCTCACCAGAAATAAAATTCAAGTTACGCTACTGTCGATTGATTGATTGTTTGTTGCCTAACGTCCAGTGGCAAATATTTCATGCATAATTAACGTGTAGAGAACGTGACATTCTCTACAATAGGCATCGGATCAAACGTTCCCACTCTGACCGGACGGGACTGCGTACTTATACATCACGCACAACCAAACGGACTCCCCACTTTGGCAATGGTTTAACTGCTGATCGGAACAAGACCAATAGTAACAATATTTCTATTCCTCCGATCACCTTTGAGGGGTTACTGACGAGGCGAGCGCGCGACCAAAGAGACAGTTATGAATATGGAAGATACATATACGTGTATTAATCAAAACATTTGCTACAAGAATTTGTGGCATTAAGACACCGTGCCTCTTCACATGATCATATTTCAATGTTCAGTGCACCACTTAATCCGGGTCAAACTCTAATTTGGTATATAATTTTAAACGTTTTATATTTTGAACAGAACGGAAGAGAGGACGGATGCACATACCACTACATATAATATCCCCTTGCTATCATAAGTTGGTAATAAAACTAAAATCATCATCCTACTTAACAAAACTTCAATCAAATATTTCGTAAATGTCCGTTTTTCATACGTAATTGTATAAATCAAACGCCAAACATTTTAGAAAAACAATTTAATGTCGTTAAATTACTCATACGTTTGTACGGGCTCTTCCTAGAATCCATGCATCATTATAATTGAAGACAAGATATAAAAGATTAACTGATTCAGTAAAGTGTAATCATATTTTTTCTTGAAGATACGGCCTCATAAATTCCATTCGATAAAGTTCTACGGAAAGGTGACAAAGTATCAGAAAGATGCATTAGTGATCTGAATTTTTACCTTTGACAAAAGTATCTTGAAATGAATTATGGAAGTATGCTAAAAAAAAAGAAGAAGAAGAAGCAAGTCGTGTACAGCTTTTACATTCCGGCGTGTTTGAAACTCTTGTTTTAATCTTATAACTTTTAAATAAAAAATGAGAATATGATCTCGCTTCAGATTCCATTATTTTTTTATTTTTTCAAACTTAATTTTAAGCTTTAAGCTTTCATCGTTTGAGTGATAAATATATGGGTCAAGTGAAATGACAGAGTAATGATCGGTGCATTTGATTAACGGTAACTGAATTAATTATTCCCTTTAAAGGTTGTTGTCAATGAAATCATCCCAAATTTAATAACAAAACATGTAAAAAAATAAAATAGTAGTTTGTGCTAATTTTTAAATAGCATCTATTCCAACAAAGTATGTGTCTTCAACGAGCCAAACATTCAGACAGTCCATGCTCCCCTCCGTCATCTTTCAATGCAATAGGATGAGATACGTTCAGATAGGTTGGTTATGTCGAGTAATGTCATTTTATTGGAAATCTCTAATACACCTTGGAGTGTCTGGATTGACTAAGACAAGAACAACTTTAAAATATGCATTATCTAGAATGTAAATTTCATAAACCGGCATGTCAGACAAGTCAATGTAAAATATTTCAGTAAGGTATTTATGTAATGTTGACCTTTCCATTTAAACACGTACAAGAGTATAGTGTTTCAGTTATTTTAAACTTTTAAACTGGCTTTTTTCTCATCACTGTAGTTTAAATGACGAGTAATAATTTGATTAACCCGTTTATAATCGTTTTCCGAAATCATCATTCAACTTGAAAATTTCAAACTGTAACATAGATTAAAAAATATTAATATTATCCCTTTCCACAATTCCATGGAATAGTTCGGTAAGCGAGTCCTTCGTTCTATTACATAGAAATAGAACAGCCGTTCGAATGTAAACTATACTAACAGAGTAAAATAGGATTTATTTATGTGGTTATAAATACGGTCGTAAACATGAAATACTTACCGAGCATCAGAATCATATAGATTATTGCCAATAAATACAAAAAGTCCATTTCAAAAAACACTAGGCCGTATATTGCTTATACTTCTATGTACAGTGTCTTGGTAAACGAATTATATAGAGTAAACCAACGCAACTATGTGACTATGTTTTAATCTTTAAACATTCCTTATACATAATTATGTGGTTGGATGATTGACTACTTATAGAGCTTCATTATCTAAAATATTTGTAAAGTTGTATCAATTTACATCATTGATTGTTGTTAAATTAATAAAGATTCAATGAATTTTATGATTTATTGTTCAATTAAATTATTAATACAAGGACATGTCCGTCGTCCGTCGCTAATCAGACATTGACTCTTTTTTTATAACTGTATGTATCATTATTTAACATTAGTTTTTTTGTGATGAGATCATATTCGCAAACGAAATTCGTATACTATCTTTGATCTCTTGAACAATTGGAAATGATCACAGGTTGACCTAATTGTCATAACTTATTCATCGACTTTACTTGCTCGTGCAAATGATCACCTCAAATTTGTTTTTTGGTTATAGTCTTTAACATTTTCGATTGAATTGTTCTACATTTTTGTCATGTTGTGGACCTTTATAGCTTACTATTTGGTATGGATTTTGCTTACAACTACATTATTTTGTCGTTAATGAATAGTTATATCTGGCAATAATACATGTAACACATGTTTGTATCTTCTATCTGTTGGATTCATTCTTGAAGAAATGCTAAAATCTTGATGATAGTCGTATCAAAAGTGTAATGTTAGTTACTATAAAGATATTTCAATAGCGGAATTATCTGTTTCCAAAGAGTGAAAAACACTTTGAAAGTCTTTGATATGCCAGGATGCTAAGTTGCTACGTTTACACCGTTTATACCTGAGTTTACGGGTTGCACTTTGTAAATACAACTGTTTCACAAGCAACGCCTCTTTTTGGGAGATATATAATATTCAGAGATAATTTAATTTTGTTTACGTACTGGTTCCCAGATATGATATCTATGTTTCATTTCATAGAGAAATAACTTGGAAATGTTACCAGTATAAACACAGATGGTAGCGGCGATAATTGAATTATGAGGGACACTCAAAGTGGAGGTAGGGATAGTACAGAATTTTAGTACAAGTTTAAACTCTTAGAAGTTCGGGGCATATAAATGTTGAAGATATGCCGCACAGCCCTATGTTTCGACCTTTTAATAAAAAAGTAGTGCATATCAACTTTCCGTTCTAGGATATAATTTTTTACGAAACTTCGTAGTGGCACAGCTTTAGCCGGAAAAGGAGTTCCTATAGGAAATTGCAGTGTCTATATTTACAGAAATGCAACATTTATTGGGTGAAAAAAGAGAACATATAGAATTTCACCAAATCTGGTTTATCTCAGAGATTTTAATGAAATTAACTCAAATATAAAGTTTTATATTTGATTTCATTAAGATTGAGAAAATCCTGGGCCTCAATTATGATGACTCAGCATAAATTCACAGTTTACAGTATATGCATAGTGTACGTAAAGCCCTGAATGCAAAATTAAATCATAATATATGCATATTTGTAATTCAAATTGTTTAGAAGTGCTTATATTTACTCTTTGCAGTCATTGAAACTCATAGATGCTTGATGAATATTGTTGTTGGTGTGTTTTTTGTCCTTTCGATAACCCAAAAGTAAGCTGTAACACCTGAATTTGCTTTTTTTGTGACTGCGGAAAAAAAAAAAAAAAACAAGCTAGAAATACAAAAATACTTCATTAAAACTAACAATAGTGTTTTCTATCCTAAATATGTACGAAATATTCCATATTCACAGCAACAGCAGAATAATTTAGCAAATTTGAGGCCCCAGCGGCAAAAACAGAGAAAAATGCCTACCCCTGGGTTATAAAACAGATAATTTAACCTGTAAATGCTATGATTTTATTATTTTAAAGGTTTTTTGTATAGAAAATAATAACTGTGCTTGGAAGTTATGCAAAAAACAAATGTTAGCAGTCAGTTGTACAAAACTTTAAGTGAATTCATACATCAGACTGGTAACTTCATACATACATCTTTTGCAAATATGGCATTGTTTAAACACTTCTAGTTCATATATAAGCTAAATTATGTTAGATATATGCTTAGAGATGATACTGTTGTGACAAGATTTCTAAACTGACTATTTGAGGCAGAAATTGTGAACTTTTATTGACAAATAGGCATACAGTAAGATGTGGACTGGACACAGAGGCAGGATTAGATATTTTATATTATCTTGAATGTTGGAATGATTAACTATTAAACTTTACATTTATATTATTCTGAAATGCTTCGTTATCAGAATAATTTCAAACAGGTTCTAGCCATGTCATGTCAGCAAACATGCACATAGGGTAAGCTGACAATAATTAAAGTCTTGTTTTCAAATCTTCAAAAATTGAAACGGGGGTGGGGGTATAAAATGTACAGTTAAAGAAAAGTTAGAGTATATGCAGTGATTTCCTTTAGGTTATAATTCTGATAAATAAGTATTGTTGTGAGAAAAAGTGTTTTTCAAGAGTTTTTTATTTGAATAAATGTTTGTATAGGTTGCACTTTGTAAATACAGCTGTTTCACAAGACACGCCTCTTTTTGGGAGATATATAATCTTCATAGATATTTAATTTTTTTAACGTACTGGTTCCCAGATATGATCTCTATGTTTCATCTCATAGAGAAATAAATTGGGAATGTTACCAGTATAAAAACAGATGGTAGCGGCGATTATTGAATTATGAGGGACACTCAAATTGGAGGTAGGGATAGTATATAATTTTAGTACAAGTTTAAACTCTTAGAAGTTCGGGGCATATAAATGTTGAAGATATGCCGCACAGCTATATGTTTCGACCTTTGAATAAAAAAGTAGTGCATATCAACTATCCGTTCTAGGATATAATTTTTTACGAAACTTCATAGTGGCACAGCTTTAGCCGGAAAGGGAGTTCCAATGGGAAATTGCAGTGTCTATATTTACAGAAGTGCAACATTTATTGGGTGAAAAAAGAGAACATATAGAATTTCACCAAATCTGGTTTATCTCAGAGATTTTAATGAAATTAACTCAAAAATAAAGTTTTATATTTGATTTCATGAAGATTGAAAAAAATTCTGGGCCTCAATTATGATGACTCAGCATAAATTCACAGTTTACAGTATATGCATAGTGTACCTAAAGCCCTGAATGCAAAATAAATTCATAATATATGCATATTTGGAATTCAAATTGTTTAGAAGTGCTTATATTTACTCTTCGCAGTCATTGAAACTCATAGATCCTTGATGAATATTGTTGTTGGGGTGTTTTTTGTCCTTTCGATAACCCAAAAGTAAGCTGTAACAATGGAATTTGCTTTTTTGTGACTGCGGCAAAAAAAAAAAAAAAAAAGCTAGAAATACAAAAATACCTCATTTAAACTAACAATAGTGTTTTCTATCCTAAATATGTACGAAATATTCCATATTCACAGCAACAGCAGAATAATTTAGCAGATTTGAGGCCCCAGTGGCAAAAAACAGAGAAAAATGCCTACCCCAGGGTTATAAAACAGATAATTTAACCTGTAAATGCTATGATTTTATTATTTTAAAGGTTTTTTGTATAGAAAATAATAACTGTGCTTGGAAGTTATGCAAAAAACAAATGTTAGCAGTCAGTTGTACAAAACTTTAAGTGCATTCATACATCATACTGGTAACTTCGTACATACATCTTTTGCAAATATGGCTTTGTTTAAACACTTCTAGTTCATATATTAGCTAAATTATGTTAGATATATGCTTAGAGATGATACTGTTGTGACAAGATGTCTAAACTGACCATTTGAGGCAGAAATTGTGAACTTTTATTGACAAATAGGCATACAGTAAGATGTGGACTGGACACAGAGGCAGAATTAGATATTTTATATTATCTTGAAATTTGGAATAATTAACTATTAAACTTTACATTTATATTATTCTGAAATGCTTTGTTATCAGAATAATTTCAAACAGGTTCTAGCCATGTCATGTCAGCAAACATGCACATAGGGTAAGCTGACAATAAATAAAGTGTTGTTTTCAAATCTTCAAAAATTGAAACGGGGGTGGGGGTATAAAATGTACTGTTAAAGAAAAGTTAGAGTATATGCAGTGATTTCCTTTAGGTTATAATTCTGATAAATAAGTATTGTTGTGAGAAAAAGTGGTTTTCAAGAGTTTTTTTAATTTGAATAAATGTTTGTATAGGTTGCACTTTGTAAATACAGCTGTTTCACAAGCCACGCCTCTTTTGGGGAAATATATAATCTTCATAGATATTTAATTTTTTAACGTACTGGTTCCCAGATATAATCTCTATGTTTCATCTCATAGAGAAATAAATTGGCAATGTTACCAGTATGGTAGCGGCGATAATTGAATTCTGAGGGACACTCAAAGTGGAGGAAGGGATAGTACAGAATTTTAGTACAAGTTTAAACTCTTAGAAGTTCGGGGCATATAAATGTTGAAGATATGCCGCACAGCCCTATGTTTCGACCTTTTAATAAAAAAGTAGTGCATATCAACTTTCCGTTCTAGGATATAATTTTTTACGAAACTTCGTAGTGGCACAGCTTTAGCCGGAAAAGGAGTTCCTATAGGAAATTGCAGTGTCTATATTTACAGAAATGCAACATTTATTGGGTGAAAAAAGAGAACATATAGAATTTCACCAAATCTGGTTTATCTCAGAGATTTTAATGAAATTAACTCAAATATAAAGTTTTATATTTGATTTCATTAAGATTGAGAAAATCCTGGGCCTCAATTATGATGACTCAGCATAAATTCACAGTTTACAGTATATGCATAGTGTACGTAAAGCCCTGAATGCAAAATTAAATCATAATATATGCATATTTGTAATTCAAATTGTTTAGAAGTGCTTATATTTACTCTTTGCAGTCATTGAAACTCATAGATGCTTGATGAATATTGTTGTTGGTGTGTTTTTTGTCCTTTCGATAACCCAAAAGTAAGCTGTAACACCTGAATTTGCTTTTTTTGTGACTGCGGAAAAAAAAAAAAAAAACAAGCTAGAAATACAAAAATACTTCATTAAAACTAACAATAGTGTTTTCTATCCTAAATATGTACGAAATATTCCATATTCACAGCAACAGCAGAATAATTTAGCAAATTTGAGGCCCCAGCGGCAAAAACAGAGAAAAATGCCTACCCCTGGGTTATAAAACAGATAATTTAACCTGTAAATGCTATGATTTTATTATTTTAAAGGTTTTTTGTATAGAAAATAATAACTGTGCTTGGAAGTTATGCAAAAAACAAATGTTAGCAGTCAGTTGTACAAAACTTTAAGTGAATTCATACATCAGACTGGTAACTTCATACATACATCTTTTGCAAATATGGCATTGTTTAAACACTTCTAGTTCATATATAAGCTAAATTATGTTAGATATATGCTTAGAGATGATACTGTTGTGACAAGATTTCTAAACTGACTATTTGAGGCAGAAATTGTGAACTTTTATTGACAAATAGGCATACAGTAAGATGTGGACTGGACACAGAGGCAGGATTAGATATTTTATATTATCTTGAATGTTGGAATGATTAACTATTAAACTTTACATTTATATTATTCTGAAATGCTTCGTTATCAGAATAATTTCAAACAGGTTCTAGCCATGTCATGTCAGCAAACATGCACATAGGGTAAGCTGACAATAATTAAAGTCTTGTTTTCAAATCTTCAAAAATTGAAACGGGGGTGGGGGTATAAAATGTACAGTTAAAGAAAAGTTAGAGTATATGCAGTGATTTCCTTTAGATTATAATTCTGATAAATAAGTATTGTTGTGAGAAAAAGTGTTTTTCAAGAGTTTTTTATTTGAATAAATGTTTGTATAGGTTGCACTTTGTAAATACAGCTGTTTCACAAGACACGCCTCTTTTTGGGAGATATATAATCTTCATAGATATTTAATTTTTTTAACGTACTGGTTCCCAGATATGATCTCTATGTTTCATCTCATAGAGAAATAAATTGGGAATGTTACCAGTATAAAAACAGATGGTAGCGGCGATTATTGAATTATGAGGGACACTCAAATTGGAGGTAGGGATAGTATATAATTTTAGTACAAGTTTAAACTCTTAGAAGTTCGGGGCATATAAATGTTGAAGATATGCCGCACAGCTATATGTTTCGACCTTTGAATAAAAAAGTAGTGCATATCAACTATCCGTTCTAGGATATAATTTTTTACGAAACTTCATAGTGGCACAGCTTTAGCCGGAAAGGGAGTTCCAATGGAAAATTGCAGTGTCTATATTTACAGAAGTGCAACATTTATTGGGTGAAAAAAGAGAACATATAGAACTTCACCAAATCTGGTTTATCTCAGAGATTTTAATGAAATTAACTCAAAAATAAAGTTTTATATTTGATTTCATGAAGATTGAAAAAAATTCTGGGCCTCAATTATGATGACTCAGCATAAATTCACAGTTTACAGTATATGCATAGTGTACCTAAAGCCCTGAATGCAAAATAAATTCATAATATATGCATATTTGGAATTCAAATTGTTTAGAAGTGCTTATATTTACTCTTCGCAGTCATTGAAACTCATAGATCCTTGATGAATATTGTTGTTGGGGTGTTTTTTGTCCTTTCGATAACCCAAAAGTAAGCTGTAACACTGGAATTTGCTTTTATGTGACTGCGGCAAAAAAAAAAAAAAAAAAGCTAGAAATACAAAAATACCTCATTTAAACTAACAATAGTGTTTTCTATCCTAAATATGTACGAAATATTCCATATTCACAGCAACAGCAGAATAATTTAGCAGATTTGAGGCCCCAGTGGCAAAAAACAGAGAAAAAATGCCTACCCCAGGGTTATAAAACAGATAATTTAACCTGTAAATGCTATGATTTTATTATTTTAAAGGTTTTTTGTATAGAAAATAATAACTGTGCTTGGAAGTTATGCAAAAAACAAATGTTAGCAGTCAGTTGTACAAAACTTTAAGTGCATTCATACATCATACTGGTAACTTCGTACATACATCTTTTGCAAATATGGCTTTGTTTAAACACTTCTAGTTCATATATTAGCTAAATTATGTTAGATATATGCTTAGAGATGATACTGTTGTGACAAGATGTCTAAACTGACCATTTGAGGCAGAAATTGTGAACTTTTATTGACAAATAGGCATACAGTAAGATGTGGACTGGACACAGAGGCAGAATTAGATATTTTATATTATCTTGAAATTTGGAATAATTAACTATTAAACTTTACATTTATATTATTCTGAAATGCTTTGTTATCAGAATAATTTCAAACAGGTTCTAGCCATGTCATGTCAGCAAACATGCACATAGGGTAAGCTGACAATAAATAAAGTGTTGTTTTCAAATCTTCAAAAATTGAAACGGGGGTGGGGGTATAAAATGTACTGTTAAAGAAAAGTTAGAGTATATGCAGTGATTTCCTTTAGGTTATAATTCTGATAAATAAGTATTGTTGTGAGAAAAAGTGGTTTTCAAGATTTTTTTTTAATTTGAATAAATGTTTGTATAGGTTGCACTTTGTAAATACAGCTGTTTCACAAGCCACGCCTCTTTTGGGGAAATATATAATCTTCATAGATATTTAATTTTTTAACGTACTGGTTCCCAGATATAATCTCTATGTTTCATCTCATAGAGAAATAAATTGGCAATGTTACCAGTATGGTAGCGGCGATAATTGAATTCTGAGGGACACTCAAAGTGGAGGAAGGGATAGTACAGAATTTTAGTATAAGTTTAAACTCTTAGAAGTTCGGGGCATATAAATGTTGAAGATATGCCGCACAGCCCTAAGTTTCGACCTTTGAATAAAAAAGTAGTGCATATCAACTTTCTGCTCTAGGATATAATTTTTTACGAAACTTCATAGTAAAAGTGGCACAGCTTTAGCCGCAAAGGAAGTTCCTATGGGAAATTGCATTGTATATATTTACAGAAGTGCAAGCTACTACCAGTCTGGAAACAAGCTATTGTGGGCTGATTTACAAATAAACGTTTTTTAATTAGTATTTGCTTTAACATGTTTAAGGAATGTATTTTTTTAACAAAACAACAAGAATTCAAAAATATTTGGTGAGAGGTTTCTTTCAAATAAACAAATGTGTATATCATTGATTAATAGGGTTTAAAGGGAAATTATTTGTTTTGTTTTCGTTCCATATTGCATCGCATATATGTAGATAAAATATAGACTAGTTTCACAATAAAAAAAAATGCAAGACACGAAAATCCTCATTTATGTGCGGTTCAATGTTGAAATGTGGAACAATAAGGGGCAATATTCTCTAGCAATGGGATAATGAAAAAAAAAAAGAAAAAAAAAAAAACAACAATGTTTGTATCTGAATGATATTTTCAAAGTGTTTGCCGATTCATATACTAATCTTCAAGATGATGTTCCATTCCGTTTAGCTGCTACTTAACAATAAATAATGATACGTAATATATAGGCCAAAATACATGAATTCAAATTAACAAAAATCTAACTTTGGTGCATCTACGTACAAGTAATGCATTTTCTAAAATGAATGCCAATGATGAATATAATAGGATAAAATAATTACTGAATTACATAAAATTATTTAAAGAAAGACAACCTAGATAACCTGCAGGGTTTTTTTTCATTGGGAACAACCACGAAAATAAAAGAAAACGTGCGTGATCTTCCCCGTGGTAATAGGTAGCAACGCCCGGGTATATGAGTTAGATACACACGGGGCTATGGGCTTTATAACGACGTGATATTAGCAAATCGAGATCGGAGAAATAGGGGAGGGTTTGGCACCATCTTACTAGTTTAAACCCGCTGCATTTTTATGCACCTGTCTTAAGGCAGGAGCATGTTTTTCAGTGGTTGTCGTTTGTTGGTGTGGTTCATACGTGTTTCTTGTTTCTCGTTTCTTATGTATATTAGACCGTTGGTTTTCATGTTTAAATTGTTTTACACTAGTCATTTTGGGGCCCTTTATAGCTTGCTCCGTGTTGAAGGCCGTTCTTTGACCTATAATTGTTAATTCTGTATACATTGTGACTTAGATGGAGAGTTTTCTCATTGACACTCATACCGCATCTTCTTATTTATAAGGCACAGATAATTTACCGTGTATGGTCCTAGCATCTATTTCATGTCCAGAAAGGAAGTCTGTTTATATTGTTGATCAATTTCGCTATAAAAACCGTGGTAACACTCGAATAAACACAACCAAATCATAGGTCGTGGATTTGGTTAATCATTCCTTATCTTTATTCGTTTCTTATTCCTTAGTCGATACTTATTCCTTAGTCGTTAATTATTCCTTATTCGTTATTTATACCTTTTTTGCTACTTATTCGTAATTATTTCCTTTTTTACTACTCTTTCGTTTTTTTTTTTATCTTTTATAACATTCTTTGCTTTTGCTATAAGATTGTAATTACAATGATTATTTATCTTGGTCTAATTTGTTTAAAGTGGCCTAATAAGATGTTTATATTATTGAGTTGGGATCTGCTTATAGTTGCTTACAAAATAATGGTATTGTGTAGTTTAGAAATCGTTGGAACAATCGTAGATACTGATGGAATCATGAGAACTTTCTATTTGACTAATAATAATTCCTGAATGACCATCATCTACCATGCGTTATTTAAATTTCAACAATGTTCTATAAGTTTCCCTTCTGTAGTATTCTAGAAGTTCCCATGACAAGTATATATACAGACACCGAAACTAGACTTATCAGAATAGAAAATTTATTTTTAGAAAATCTCTGGAGTTGTTGATATATGCTTTTATTTACGTTAACAACATCATACTAGTTTTTGAGTTTATTGGACATATACATATTCCGTTTGGTTCCACAACAGATAAGAGAAGAATTCCGGATACAGAAAAGAATAAAATCGGTAATTCAGATATTTTTATTTGTATGATATTTCTTGTAAAATTGTAAAATAAATCTTCTTAAATTTCTTATTGATTTTTTTCTTTTGTAGGCTTCAATTTCAAGGTGAATTGTGGGCTCGTCCGGGAGAACGTCAATATAAGATTAAAATTTTTTTAAGTAAATATATTTTATTGAATTAAAATTTATCAATAAAATTCAACAAAATGGCATTTGATGCCAGTTAATTTCTAAATGCGACAGACCCGTGGGGGTTTAATTGATTAAAGGAAAAATATTTAGTGTTGCTTACTAAACATCTAAAAATAGATTTAAAAGTAACCACGAGAAAAAAATATTAATAAATCGGAAAAAGACAAATTAGTTGACACATAAATTTTAAGTGAAGAGGTTCTTTAACTTAATGTCAAAACTATTGATGCTATCAAATTAAAACAGCTAGAATTAGAACATGAATTCGGATTAAATCAATTGAAAATAGAAGTTAAATTAAAACAATTGGAAAACGAAGAAAGACGGGCAGATCTTAGAATGAGGGAAAAGTTACAGATCAAGAAAATGAAAATAGAAATGGTCAAAGTAAACAGCATGCGCAACACTAAAGAAGAAAAAACAAAATCAGAACATTTTGAGGCCGCAAAATAATATACGTTTGGTTCCCAGATGTTATGAAAAAACAGTTGAGAAATATTTTCCACAGTTTAAGAAAATTACACAAAATTTGAAATGACCAAAGACTTATTGGATCACGATGCTGTAGAGTGTTGTTGTGGGCAAGGCCGCTGACATTTACCATGTTTACTAAGCACTTTCTTCAGAAAAAAAGTCTGTTTATGAAACTGTAAAACAGGAAGATTTGAAAGCTTATGAGCTAGTGCCAGAAGCATATAGACAGAAATTTAGGTCTTATAAAAAGTTCGAATCACAAAACTATGTTGAATTTGCTAGAGAAAAAGAAGATCTATTTGGTAAATGGCTGACGTCAAAGAAAATCCATAAAAATTTTGATAAAAGATGTCAGTTAATGTTATTAGAAGAGTTCAATCAGCGTGTTCATTTAGACTTAAAAACAAATTTAGATGACAAAACTGTTGAGACATTGCAAGATGCAGCTGTTGTTTCCGATAAATATTATTATCTTTCACATAAAAGAAATTTCAAAGGACAAAATGTTAGTACTTCGAGCGGGAATTACAAAGATCAAAGTACTGAGCGTGCTGATAGTAAGCCTGTTGTACAGAATAAGACTCAGTCTAGCTATACAAGTTATACCATGTCTAGTCCAAAATTTGACCCTTTTGAGAAGAAGAACAAATAAAGAAAAACAAGAATAACATAGTTCATAAGAATCTGATAGAACATACTTTAAAAAAAGTTATGGTTCTATATTCAAACTTTAAAATCGAAAATCATTCAATCAAAGAAAAAAAAGTATTTTGATAATTTCAACAAATATTTAACAGGAAGATTAAACGCGTGTTTTCTTAGTGCACGTACAGGTTAAGATGTAAAATCTGTAGAAAACGCACGTAAACTACTGACTAAACGGACACAGAGTAAACGCGCGTTAACTCGAGAAGACATTAAAAATTTCCATAATTATAGTAAACGCGCGTTTACTAGTAAACGCAAAAATTGGAGTTAACAAATGAAATGCGTGCACGCGGCATTAACGTGCGTTTACTTTATGTTATGCTTGGTCTGCACCCAACAGTAACCGAATTGTTCATATTGTAAGAACAATGGTCAGGTGATGACGGATTGTTTTAGACTCCAGAAAAAAGAATGAAAGAGATATTAAACAAAAGTCCAGTGCTTGTACGACATCCCTTGTTACCGACACGTTAGAATGTCCTGCGAGTCAGGCTTTTCTGTCCAGTTTTTGTGATTACATGGAAGATTATAAACCCTTTATGTCTTGTGCTGCCTTTTGTCCAAGGATATCTTTGTTGGTACCTCCGTTGTGTTACAGAGTAAAGGAGTTAGGCTGTATTGAAGTTCCCCTCTGTCATATTTATTTGAACATGCTGAAATCAGATTTGATAATTGGACCAACCAGTTGTTGTGGTTCTTTGTCCTAACCTTCCCTTTGAGTGTGTCATTATTGCTAAGAAATAATCTAGCGAAAAAAAGTAGTTATTGAACTTATTGTTACCAGGTGGTAGATGTTTAACCTCCTGAAGAAGATGCTGAACGGTATCCAGCTTGTGTTGTTACTAAAACGAGTCCTATGAGATATTGCATTTTCTATTTACACAAGTGAAACTTAAGCGAACTTCTGCATGAATGTAAGTAATTTGATACTGTTGTTTTGAAATTATATACTTATTATCTGCTGTTTGATTAAAAATGGTGTATTTGCAGAAGAACTAGAACTATATTTCATAATGTTATAATGACTTTTTTTATTCGTTTGTTTTTCTATAATCATATTCTCGAGTACTTACTATAGTAGTTAGTAGTATCATTTGCAATTCTAAAACTTTTTCTTATTTCTATATTTCATGTGTTTATAGTATCATTTTTTAATTATGTAAATATCAAATTCAGTCACTTTTAACCACACCCAATCCGGTAGGTAAACAATGATTAGATTAACAGTATGAAAGGGTACTTAAATACTTACAAATTAGTCAAATGAGACTGTCATGAACAGGCATAACTTCAAGCTGAATTGTTTTTGCATTTTTACATTTGTCCATGTCGTAGTCATTTGTATTAAATTTGAAAGAACGTATTTAAATTATTTAGGTGATTTGTGATTTATAACATTAAGGAGGCTCGAGGGTACAAAAATTTTAGCAACATTTTAAACATTTTTTTTTTCATTACAAATTTTATTTATTACACTATTAGTTGTTACTTTATGATATGGTACAACCCAAAAAATCGATTTGTTTTTGCATTAAAATTCAAATATCTTTTTTAACTCATCGGTGACCTATATTTTTTATTATTGTTTTTAAATAAGCTGTACTTAAACTAAACAATTGTAAAATTTAAGCGATTTCTGTAATTTAGTTCTTTTTTTATTTCGATATTACCTCTTTTTCTTAGTTCAACAGAATAAAAGTACCTTAACAAAAATGCATGCTTCTTTCGAAGGCAGATTGTGAGCTTAAATGAACGGTGACCCCACTTTTTTATTTCATTTTTCTATTGAGTATATGATAAAGTTCATTTATAGAAAATAATAGCGAAATCCTATATTTAAAAAGAAAATGTATTTATACCCTCGAGCCCCCTTAAATATGAACTTCTGGGATATTCATGATAAAAGCTCATTTTAGTTGTTAAATTTACATTCATTTTGATTTGGATATACACTACAAAAACTCGTATGATAGTTTTATGACGAATTTACATATTTTATTTTGTTATACAATTATATTGATAAAATTATCCTTCAGAAACTACGAATGACTGAATCCAAACAGATATGAGATGTAGCCATTTAACACAGAACAAGAAAATGGAGATAATGATCAGTATTTGACCGCAACTGCAGACAATTATTGCTTACTAACAATTTAAGGACATTCTTTTACATCCACATATAAATATTCTAATTGTTGTCTGAAGTTCATGAAGATATATTTTACGTATTGCTCAAATAAACAAAAACAGCCTTCTGTACTAAGATTTTTCACTCACACTTTTTTTTGTTAAAGTAAAGAATGAGCTGCAAGTTGTTTTATTACATATACGTCAGTTATACAAAACGTCAATTATGCCCCTTCTGTGAAACATCGAAGTGAGATATGATATGTATAGCCATGTTATAAAATTGATCATGAAAGATGGTCTTTTATCGTAATGTAATCATGGTGTAAATTAAGGAAATTTGATAACAAATCTCTTGACTCTTATTTGATAAATGTTAAATAAATGTATCAAAATTTTACAACAGTTACGAAATTCATAATAGGATTACTAATACGACCATTTCTAGAATAAAAATCAAAATTCATGTACCAGCAAAGCGGTTAGTAATTTTACAAACCAGCGAAACAACCAATGATGTGGTGGTGCTATAACTTAAATACTAGACGGAAGTCATTAAGAACGAAAGTATATATCATTTTACATACAGATCCACGGATCATCAGTCAAAGATTATATTATTAAAACATGTCAGCTTAAGGACTCCTTTGTTGATTACCAAAATCTAGACAAAAATCCATTCAATTATTGATTCATCCGAATTGATTTACAGATCATCAGCACATCCTCGTTCAGTAGTCTTCGGCAATGTCCCAAGGACAGATTTTAATCACTAATGGCTACGTGAAGTAATTTTTACAAGGTCATATCTCGCTTGAAAGACGGACAAGCATTAGAAAATTTAAAACCTAGGAGGTGTGAAATGATATGACACTCTCTTTGGATACTGTTTCAACATTTAAAAGTTAAAGATGCCGAGAGCGTTTATTATAGGTTTCAAACGTTCTAACTTAACAAAGTATTTTAGGGTAACCACCGAACTCTTTTTTGGTTATTTTTGCCAAATCCTTACGACAAATCATAAGCCACCAGTTGATCGTGGGACATTGTCCATTGACATTGTTTCCTCAAATGAATGACTGACATCCTTGACCTTAAGAGCAATAAACTATGTTTAATCTACCAACTTCAAATTATGTTCAGTTCATAAGCAGACACTCATTTAGTACTCTTCGTTATTCTTTGCGAAATCCTTATGTCAAAATTAATCCCCACAATCAAGAAAGATTAGTGCCAATGAAATGTTCATTTAAGTGCATGACTGGGATCTTGGACATTCAGTACACTTTAAGTGACTGTATACATGCCCATATTTACGTAATTTTCTATAATAAGCAAACTATTATTAGGCACGTCTCATAAATCATCCTTTACAAACCTCTGAAAAGTTAGAAAATAGATAAAGGATATGGTCCCTCAAATGTCAGATTTGGACCCTGGACTTTCAGTGCAATACAGGTCTGCGAAATTCCATTTTCACATTACTCTCAGGTTCTCAAAAATTTATTCATCGGAACAACTTGATAATACATAAACATGTAAAGGCAAAGATTTTTACAAGTATTTAATCAAATGAAAGACGCTGACAGAGGAAAATGTTAATCATATAAGTTTTAATAACAATTACAATAGTCAAAGGTGGCATCATCAAATCATTGTTTGCCAAGAAATGAATTAATATAACTTGAAAATAAAACATAACGAATGGTTGTTAAATAAAAGGATTGTTTTTGAGTATTTCATCTCTATGTTCAAATGCTTAAAAGTTATTATTTTTTTAAAAGATTTAGTCGAAGTACCCTGAAGTTTTTGTGAATTGCATATTTTAATGGAATTTCAAGCAAACATTGTTCGTTTTGTGCAGGTTTTGCTATAATAAAAAACAAGTGATTATTTTTTTTTTCAGGGAATGCTGATACCATCAGTTTTAATATATTATATATCCGTTTGTTCAGTCTATTTTGGTGTATAATTTTGAAATGAGATGTGTGTGTTTTATTGTTTTACATGCGCCTGGTGTTTGGTATGCATTAGAAACTACATCAACTAATACTTCATGTACTATTTCCGCAAGAACCTTATATTTTTGTTTTACATTCATTAAATTTGAATGCATTCTTTCCTTATAGATACAACAGCTATAGACTTGTGCTAATTCACATTCATGTAATGCAGTTTATTTATCATTATTTGTCGTAAAATAACGTTTAAACGATATAACGTCATTTTATACACAAGTATAGATAGGAATATAATTTTATTGCAAAACGACAAAACATATTGACTAATACAACTATACAATTATATACAATATTTTTGTCCATGAGGCAGAATTAAACTCATTCTTTTTCATCATAGTATCATGTTATTTACCGTTATTGACCAGAGATTCGTAATCGTTTTTGTGTTTTCCCTGCATCTAAACCACTATTTCTTTTACAATAACGAAGACGTCTCGCGATCGAATATATAAAATGAAACTACTTGAATGAGGCACAACATTAATCTTACCCGGATTTCGATAAGGGATATGATCATTGGGAACAAACTTCTTCGACTGTCGCTTTTCTGTTTTCATTGGAGTGCTGATGGAGCTTATGCTTAACGCTTGTCTGAATAATCAAATTATTGTATCTTTGATACTTTATTCGTCCACATGGTTGATGCCATTGCCGTGCTGACGCAATATCATTCATTTATTCAATGTATATATGCTCAATTTAGAGTGTCAACATTTTCTCTTTTTATTTAAAATACTTAACGTCATTTTAAATTCGTAGTTGTGATATTTCGGGGTGGTTTGTATAACAAAAATATTTGCTCGCATCGTTCAACACTGGTCCATTATTTTATTTTATGTTATTGTATAATATTCAGCAGCAATATTAGTACACAATGACTCCAAATATTGCCGGCTTAAATCAAGAATATAAAAAATTTCAATTTTGACTCACAATTCTGAACAGGCCCTCAAATTGATAGTTTTAAAATCTCAGGATTGTTTATATAACAAAAATGTTTGTTTATATCAATCATATCTGGCCATATTTGTATTTCATAATGAAAATTGTATGTCTTGATCTTAAATCAGTGAATATGGTAACTCGAGATTGTTTGTGTCATATCAATGTCAGCAATATTAGTAGACAATGACTAATCAAGTTTGTCTGCTTTAATTTAGAGTGCCACCCTTTCCTATATTAATTCAAGACACTCAACAGTCATAAGAAATTTGCAGATTTGTTATGTTAGGATTGTTTTAGTAATAGTAAAAGTTCAATGATAAGTTAATATAGATATAAAAAGACCTCCGAAAAAAAAGGCGTAGGGATTTGAACATCCCTTTTTGTGAGGAGGTCTTTTAATGTCAATATTACCTTAATCATTGAACTTTTACTGACTTACAAAACGTCAAAAACATAAGAAAAGTACACAAAAAGCACTCGCAGAAACCTAATTCCCCTGAATTAGACGAGTCTAAATATGTTCGCCTTAAATGATAGTTAAACAGTACTCAGACTGATATATACAATTAACAGTTACCAAATTGCAACGGAAACGGACCGATTAAATGGCAGTTCATAATTCAATTATTCATTTGTTTTATTTTGTTTAGCATTAAAATAACACCAAATGATAGTTTTACAAAATTTGGGGGTAAATTTATATTTTTGAATCCAACTTTTCAAAATAACGATTTCTTATTTAATAAATGAGGCATTCAAAACCCTATACATACCTCATTTATAACTGACCAATGAATATTCTGCACAACAACTTCTTGTTATATATATATTTGATGTTTTCAATCTGTCAGTAATCATGAAACAGACCAGACCTAAGAAAACAGTAAGTAAATTCTTCCATCAATTAGCTTTTTAAACAGCTTGTTTAAGAACTTTTAATCGAACAGACCTAGATGCATAAGGTCCTTCACAATATTCATCCGGTAAATGTTCATTCCTTTTTGATTCTGTAATTTTCCTACACTACGTTACATGAGAATGCAAAATAATTAGTGTTGTCTATTCAGTCCAATTAATTAATAGATCTTGCTTTGGTTTTTTTTTAAATAAAAACTATGCATGCAAACTTCAATGAATAAAATCGTATTAAAAAGCATAAATGTGACATCTATAGGATCAACTAGGTTTCACTGACCCGATCAAAACGTGTTTAGGTGACATATATTCGTGGGTTTGATGTATTATATGAAAACAAACTCTTTTATTTTAGTCGTCCGTTATTCCCATTTTATGTCCAACTGAAGCAAAACACCTGAAAAAACCTTTACCTTTCTTAATTTTATCTATGCCTGACAAAACATCATGTTATAAATCGTATTAAAACAGTAGATGAAAACCATAGTAAAAAAAAATTTAAAACTTTTTTATAAGCAGTCAGTTATGTAATAAATTGAAGAAGTTTAGTTTGGTTGATGTTGTTTGATCGTTATTTGTCTGTATACTGTTTTGCTATGTTTAAGGTCATTTCGTCGTTTTCCATTTTGGTCTTGTATCGACTATTTACTTAGTATATTGAAATTATGATTCTTATTGTTTCCCTTTGTATCTTCTCTCTCTCTTTATTGTAAAACAGTATTATCATAACAAAAAATCACAACTTTCTATTATGAAACAATGCAGTTATGATTAAACACGAATTATGTTGTTGGCTTGAAAAGAACTTATTCATGATTAAACATCATTTGTTCTGTGGTGATCTTTAACTCAATTTATGGCTTCCATCAAAGTTCTTCATAATTAAAGTATATAAGCGTTCTTACTGAACGCGATAAACTCAGTATATTGTCCTTGTTTAATGATAAAATCCCCAAAAAAGATACAAGACTTATAATACATTACGCCAGACGCGGGAGTCTCTTAATTCGAATCACCAGTGGCGCTTGTATATAAACGATGGAAGTGGAAGGCAAAATCAGTTACAAATTTGAAGAGCATCGAAAACCAACCTTCAATGAAGATTTTCCAAATCAAATAAAAAAACCCACTTATGTAGAATTAAGATAAATTTAAGATTTGATATTATTGTTGTATGATCTTCAAGAATTATGACGGATTGTGTCCAAATATACAAGAGAAGCATGTATATAACACAGCAGAAGATATTGAAGAAAACAGCCATTAAATGAATACACCTGCAGATGACTACACTTACTTAGAACCAATAAGTAGAACATATTTATCGTCCTCAGCACAGATGTCATGAGGTTCTAAACTGAAAAAAATCATGGGTTGTCTGAAACTTTTATAGATGTTTAGTTATTATTGTGCAATATTGCGTTTCACTCTTGTTATGTCAATCAGAAATAATTACTTTTATCGAAGTAACTGTGTATTCCAGATAATGTAGAAGACACATATCTGTTTACATAAATAATTAAAGATGGCGGATTCCGAATGTCCATTCTCCATCATACAGCATCATCAATTTTTGTTGATGCTTGAAATAGATTAACAATCAAAAACATGCAACAACCACCTGGAAACAAAATTTACATCCTTTAGATTGCTCACTTAATGTTCGATGAATATATAAAATCGAAAAAATCTTATTGATTATAAATAGTATCGATCCTCTTTCTGTCTGAATAATTAATTACGGAGCATCCAAATATAACTGACCAATCAAAACACTTTATCTTGTCTTAACATAAGAGGCTCTCAAAAAGGTATCGTAAAAAGTGGAAATTATATGTTAATCTAATTTATAAAAAGATTTCAATCGTCAACATAAAAATAGTTATTAAAATAACTTGCCTTTTTTTCTTCTTAACATTATACATTATTGTTCTTCAAATAAATATATATTTGTGATGTATTTCTGTGTTTTGCTTGAAACAGTGACAGAATGCTTTGTTCTAGTAAAAAGGGAATGAAACGTTTCAATTATGTGTTTATTGTTTAAATTTCTCTGTGCTTAGTAATTTTATGTTTGTTTGTACTGCATTCTTGTCACATAGTGTTGTCATTTTAGCGGTATTTTTAACATTGTCATATAAGCGGGGGATTTGGCTAGCCATAAAACCAGGTTCAACCCACCATTTTTCTTAAAATGTTCTGTACCAAGTCAGGATTATGGCAGTTGTTATCTACAGTCCGTTTCTATGTATACTGGTGTTTTCTTTTGTTGTATCTCAATGTTTCTGTTGTCCCGTTTTTTCCTCTTATATGTTACAATTGATGTGTTTCCCTCGGTTTTACTTTGTTACCCGGATTTGATTTTGCTTAATCTTATTTTGACCATTGAACAGCGATATACTACTGTTGCCTTTATTTATTCACGGTTCTCCAACATTTGAAAAATCCAACTCACGTTTACCCAACAAGTGTCAAACAATAGACGGGCTTAATGTTTATACAGAAATTAAAAATGTTGTTTACGAAATTAATAAATAAATTCAGAAAAAATCAAAAATAAATGGGATTTAGTATAAGAATTACTAAAATGAATATTGTTCTATAAGATATAAAATAAATACATATGTATGTCAGTTTGAAGAATTGTTTTTTAGTAATTATCGAAATTAAAAGTATCGTTAACCGCACCTTTAGCCAGAACTCTGTTTACTTATTTCAAACAGGTGGATCACTCATTTCAACTTGGTAAAAGATTTCAAAGAAGCAAATTTCACTGAGCCGATTTATTTACTTAATGACTGAGTTCGAATGTGATCTTAACATTTTTTAGTTATAAAAGAAGCTGTGTTATATGTTTCACAATCATACACAGGGAAGAAAGGGGTCAACTAAGCCATATAAAGATATCAAAATGCTAAGAGTAATACATGCAACATGACCATTAAAAAATGTAGATGCTCACAAACTTATACTGACATAATTACAACAACACATTTGTAATGGACCACGTATAAACATTGGTATGTATAAGTACCAGCCACGTCCGGTCTGTGTTTTTGTTAGATGTATTTCTGCTTTGTATCGATCTGATGAGTTAAACCTTTTTCAACTGATGTTTATAGATTGTTCTTATGCTGAACTGTTACACCACTGCCCCAGGTGAGGGGATGGTTGGCGCCTTCAAAAAAGTTAAACCCCGGCACATTTTGTATGTGCCTGTCCCAAGTCAGGAGCCTGTACTTCAGCGTTTTTTTTTGCTGTATATCATATTTGTATTTCGTTCATTATTTTCTACATACGTCAGGCCGTAAGTTTTTTCGTTTGAACTGTTTTACATTTGTTATTTCGGGACATTTTATAGCTGACTATGCGGTATGGGTTTTTCTCATTGTCAAAGGCCGTACGATGATCTTTAGTTGTTTATTTCTATGTCATTTGATCTCTTGTGGAAAGTTGTCTTATTGGTAATCATACCACATCTTCTTTTTTTATATAATTATCTAACAAACATCAACATAAAAAGCTTCTAGGTGTTGAAAGGGCATGCATGGTGGGGAAATTTTATAAAATCCTCGCTTTTGGGATTTACCCGCGTGAGGAACGTTTAGTTCCAAAGATTTGAAGGCCAAACATATACCTCACAACGTGAAGATCTATAGGACCAGAAGGGTCGACAAAAATAGCCATATTCATATAATGGCATCTCGCCTTGGGGGAGTTGGAACCGTAGCTTCTGAATAGTTGATAAATTTATCAACGCTGAATTCAAGAAAGGTAGGTTACATATCATGCCAGTACTGAAGCACTGACCACTTAAAGGATTATACTCTCGGGAATAGACAGTCCAAGCAGCGACAATATTGCACCAGTATAAGTTTAAATAATACTTTATAGAGGTCATCAAATGTGATATTGAAATCATTGTCATAACTTTTAAAGTGTAAACTTTAAGGACATATATAAACTAATGATAACATAACTCATTTCTTAACCGTGAAGTCATTTTAGCTTCTAGAGAGCACATCCAAAATGTCATTTAATTTTACTGTTAAACGAAGTACATACCATACATCAAAATTTGAGACAGAATCATATAAAATACTTCCAGCAAAACAAGAATTTCATTTTTGCATCATAAGGAAATCAATAACGTCATCTTATTTGCTAATCGACGAAGCATACCAATGAACCAATGCGATTATAGAATGAAGGTTATTGGTTTTAACACAATTTTGAAAATCTTCTATTCACCATTATGTAACCTTTATATGTACTTTGAAATACTGGTAGTTCGAAATTAAAAAAAAATTCTAATTGAATACAATTACTTTGCATTTAATGGAAAGGACATTTTACAAAGAACTGCAACATGACATGAGGACGTTCAAATAGCAGAAAAAGTTTAGAGAAGTGGAAAGAAAAGAATGGTGTTAAACGAAAGATTCTTAGAATTCAGGAATTATAGTGAAAATACATATAAAAAAAATAAGGTCACAACATGATAGAGTTTAAAGTGATTTCAATAAAAAGTGTTTAGCAAATTCTATTACCTCTTTTTGAAACGGACTTAAATGTACAACATTCCTTATGCATCATATACTATTCGCCAATGCACAAAATACTATTCGCTCATACACTATATACCACTGCACAATACAATATTCATGCTTTATTGCCTTAGGACTGCACCATAATTGAAATTATTTCTTGTTGACACCTTCAATTTATTTCTAGCTATAATCAAAGGTATAAACCAGAGCTGTCTGTATTGTGAATTACTCTATTTCAAGTTCAAGAGGATTATATGCAAATAATGCTGTCAATAATCTTTAGATAATTTGGTGGAAGGACAACAATTTCACAAGAAAAGTAATCTTAAGGAATAACACTAAGCTCTTCTATTTGTGTTGAGGAACTCTCCACATAAAAATACAGTGTACAGGCAGATCCACTTCTTCAGTTTCGTTTGTAATAATAAATATAATTCTAAGGTTAGTAAATCTTACATCTGTCTCATAAGAATACATTTAATATTGAATATCACTCGTTTGAGATGCAAATAATACTGAAAATGAAATTAACATCCCTAGAGGATGTACATAACACAAATAATAAAAATGTAAATTTATAATCGTAAATGTTGACACAATTGATCAATCCAATAACATGAATAATGTACAATTAATGTTTCCTCAGTAATGCTGGAGGTCGAAATATTTGAAAAAAATCAAATTCTTATACAAATTAAAAGATACAACCGTGAAGGAGTACAGAGATTTAACATCTATCATACAGTTTGTTTGAGGCTCACTATAAACGAGATTTAAGCAGAGAATCCAAACAAATACTTGTAATTTTGCGTGTATAATGGCGTTTTTTACAACCTTGCTCACTAACATTTGACAAATAAGTATTTTTCAATAAAATCACTCCAGACGGGATATCTTTTTATGTACGCTTTGTACTCTTCTTTGCACATTTTCAGGGGATTTCTGCAATATGGTTGTTTAAGAAAGTAAATGTGTTTACATACCTTTAATCAATTTGTTTCCTTTTTGGCGCGAAAATATACTAAATAAGATTGCTTCTTAACTAAAGTAAAAACAAATTTCAAGCTACGCATTATCAACTGCAGTTTGTATGGCTATTTACATTCCCTTTTGAAAAATTTACCAATAATACATGCTCGAATTGAGTTTAATGAATTTTAAAAAGGACGAAAATAGTAATCCTATTTCTTCAATCTGTTTTTGCATCTTCGCTTTTCACGTTGGAAAATGCTTACTCTACTTTACTATCTACTATTAAGAAACGATGACAGCTTTTATTTACCAGTTTTACCAAGTAAAATTAAATAAAACATATCATGATATTAACGTTTAATCCCTTCATTATTTTCTGGGACTAAGAATGATATGGATTATGTATTTTCACAAATATACTAGTCAACAAAAGAAACGATACAAGGCAATGTATTTTCAATATATAATAAAATTGAATACACTGTACCAAGATAAATAATTGCCTATTTGGTCTAATATTTACAGAGTGTTATTTTCTTATCAAAACCATTTATTTAAGGCAAATACGCGAATTTTCAGTTGTTGCAATTTTAGTTATTTCAAAAATCGTATTTTCACCCAAAATAAAAAAAATCGATATTCGAACTTTAAACTTTAAACTTTAACATGGTCTGCTTAAAATTTTGAATGCCTTTGCAGATATTTGAATACTTAATTCCCATCTTCGAAATAGAGCGCCGACTTTTGTCATCATTTTCCGCAAAATAAATTTGACCCCTATGTTCAATAACACGGTATTTTCTCACTTTCCAATTTGGGCAGATTATTTTAATCATATGCATTTGCTTTACAAATGAATGATTTTCATTGGATAATTTAACAGGTTTTCCTATTTTATTCTATGATAAATTGGACTTCAAACTTGTGTATCGTTACTTTTGTTGACTAGTATAGTTCAATTACTACATTAAATAATTAAGTACTAAACAATAATCCAATTCATGATTAAAAACACCTTTTGAATATAAATAACAATTACTCCAATCAAAATCAAACATTATCGTAATGGAAACACATTACATTAGGTGTTATATAAATAGAAGTCACTGATATGATGCCCGATTTTCAGTTTAAACGTTATGTTGTTTCACTGTAATATGGTGTTACATAATTGTAGTTCCACACCAATACTTCAGTTCAGCTTCACAAAGTTTACTGTAAATGCTTCTTTTCAAGTATTTCAAAACATTTCGAAGACATTTCATACCAAAATTTCGAGCAATCAAAAGTAACGCCATGCTTATGAAGGGATTTTTTTTCAATTTTCCGAAAGGCGTTTCCCAGAAACTTATTTGAAAGAAAGGGGCAATGTTCGAACAGGAAACCAATTAATCATTATCATTTTGGTACTCTTTGCCATCCCTAGAATCTGGTTGTTATTCAACATTTTTTCATCTTTTTAAAGAGCAGATTGGAACTGGCATAATACAAAAACAATAATTTATTATTAAGGAATCGTTCTCAAATTAACTTGCTAGTCCTCTAGACAGAGCTTAAGGGCATACGATACAGTTTTGATCCCACGGTGATTTTTTTACGAAAATTTGCATACAGGCTATTTTTCACCTCGTCAATTCAAATACATTTGTTTTTGTATGTAATAAAACATATACCTTCATGTGCTACTTTAAGATAAGAAGTTAGCAATATCCTTTAACTCTACGTTCCGCTATATAGTTGATGTTCTCTCACTAAATAATACAAAATTTGGTGACTATGTTGAACGAATCTATCCCATCGAACTAGAGATAAGGACACTACAGATACAGTTAAGTCTGTCTCATATCTTGACTTACATCTAGAAATTGGCAATGAGGGTCGGTTGAAAACATAACTTTACGACAAAAGAGATGATTTCAGCTTCCCAATTGTGAACTTTCCATTTCTATATAGCAACATTTAAGCAGAGTCTGCATACGGAGTATATATTTCCCAATTGATACGATATTCCCGGGCTTGTGTTTCCTATCATGATTTCCTTGATAGAGGATTGCTGCTCACAAGGAAGCTATTAAGCCAAGAGTTCCAAATGGTGAAGTTGAAATCATCCCTTCGTAAATTTTACGGACGCCATCACGAGTTGGTTGACCGTTATGGAATAACCGTTTCACAGATGATATCGGATATGTTCCTTATGTCGTAACTACAATACCCTTCCCTTTTCACGAATGTGACCTACCGAATTAGACTATTTACCGGATTTGTAATAACATAAGCAACACGACGGGTGCCACATGTGGAGCAGGATCTGCTTACCCTTCCGGAGCACCTGAGATCACCCCCAGTTTTTGGTGGGGTTCGTGTTGCTTAGTCTTTAGTTTTCTATGTTGTGTCATCTGTACTATTATTTGTCTGTTTGTCTTTTTATTTTTGGCCATGGCGTTGTCAGTTTGTTATCGATCTATGAGTTTGACTGTCCCTCTGGTATCTTTCGTTAAGAGAGAAATGAGGTCGAAGTTTTAGGTATTTACTCAAAATTTAGTTTATTTGGACATTTCTATCCTTATATAGACATACCTAACTTATTTGTTTCAAAAGATAAACACAACGGATTTTTGTAAAAACATTTGGAAAATCTTCTTTACATAAGATTGCTCTAAATTTTTATAGCTATTCTTTGGAAATGATTAACTTTTATCAAAGTTCAATAATTGTAGACAAAAAACGGCATTTTTTGCTGTATATTTATCTAATTCAAAAAACATTAATCGGTGACTTTATCATAAAAATTGGCACAAATAAAAAGAGATGTCAATGAACTCGTTTTCAAGATAAATCAGTCTGAATGATAAGAATCAGTCGAAAAATGCATCTTTTCCTGAGATGTCACAGTTTGACATCGCGAAAAATGATATTTTACGGTAGTAACGTCATTATTTCCCCTATAATTGTATCGTATGCCCTTAATTGGCCATTACATGTTGTACTTTTTATCCCATGTATGTAGTGATGCTTTAACAATGTTTAAGATGTATCTGGATTTCAAAACTTGAGGTCTTCATAGTATATTAAGACTAAATGAAAATATATAGAATATGTTTTATTAGTTTTATGAGAATAAAAAGGTACAACGTAAAACAATCAAACAAATTAGTGTGTCATATTATGTAAACAATAAACACGTAAATAGCTCTCTCTCTCTCTCTCTCTCTCTCTCTCTCTCTCTCTCTCTCTCTTACAATTATAAAATATATACAACTGGTATTTGTATCATCAATGCACAACATATTGGGATGCACCTTATACGGTTGAGATGGGTTTTTTAATTCTTTACTGCGATTCTTCCTCCGTGTACAGATATTGTTGTTGATGGTGTTATATCCTATTTGTGTTGTCCTACATTGAAAAAGCAGAACTACTTATTGGTGACAAAGAGACACATTGAAATACTATACAAAACAATGAACAACTTTACAAAAGAAATTTTTAATTTGTTTTGAAACCAAATATACATTAATAATAAATTAAGTATATTTTTTAATCATCGTTTTTCATTATTGTATTGGGTTTATAAAACGTTTGTTTTTGTTGCTCTTCAGTGTTCCTGTTGTTCCTTTGTTTTCCACTTATAGTCGATGTGTTTCCCTCGGTTTTAGTTGTAACCTGGATTTGTTTTCTCTCAATCGATTTATGACTTTTGAACACCGGTTTACTACTGTTGTCTTTATTTGTATAGGTAAGAGATATTGAAAAAGGAAAATTATTCCCAAAAATACCTGGATTAATATCGATACTCCTGTATCCGCTGAAATATAATTGAGAATGGAAACGGGAATGTGTCGAAGAGATAAAAACCCGACCAAAATGCAAAAAAAAAAAACAGCATAAGGCCACCAATGGGTCTTCATCGCGGCAAAAAAAAAAATCCGCACCAGGAGGTGGCCTTCAGCTGGCACCTTAACAATAATGTATTCTAGTTCAGCAAAATGGACGCCACACTAAACTCCGAAACATATACATGAACGAAATATAAAAAAACATACAAGGCTAACAAGAGCTAGAAGTTCCTAGCTTGGGACAAGCGCAAAATGCTGCGGGGTTAAACATGTTTTGTTAGATCTCAACCCTCCCCTAAACCTCTAGCCAATGTGTAGCGCATTGATCTTCCTGTCATCCGAATTTTGTAATGTTTAACATGTTTAATGTCCATTCTCCCCCTTCCCATGTAGGCACACGAGCAAATATTATTATATTTTGAAATTAAACATAGTCACTTAAACTTATTGGTAATTTAGAATTCGATTCTACAATATCATGAATATTGCTGATTAACTCTACTAAAATATCATATACAAATAATGATATCATTAAAACGGTAGAAAGGTTAATGCTTTAATGCGTCAGTTGCGCGTTTTGACAAATAATGTCTCCATTGCATGCGACTGTCATACAAGTGAGAGGTCTAGCTAGATATAAAACCAGGTTTAATCCACTATTTTCTACATAAGGAAAGGCCTGTACCAAGTCAGAAATATGACAGCTGTTTTCCACATGTTCCATTCGTTTGATGTGTTTGAGCTTTTGATTTTACTATTTGATAAAGGACTTTCCGTCTTAAATTTTCCTTGGAGTTCGGTATTTTTTTTATTTTACTTTTTTTCAGTGAAACTTGATTCCAAAATATTTGGAAATCCAAAAACTTATTTGGTAAACGTTGATGAACAGAATTAACAGAAAAGGAACTAAAGAACAGACTAGTTATGCATGATTGTGATCGTTCTTTTATTTCAAGCGATGTCCTTAAATCTTTCAAACAATATCCAAATTGTTATGCCAGAACGGAAATACTTACTTCTGGTCAGCCATGGCTTGGTGATAAACTCGGGAAAAAGAAGAAATGATACTTATAGCAATGTTACCATTAGGGTATTTTTCATCAATTCTAAAATAAAACTTTTGATCAAATGGCAGCACTTGAAAATATCACGTTTTGAGTATAGTAGATTTATTTGTTTTTGAGTCAACATACATACATATAATTATTTCGTGTCTGTTTTAATTGCACGATTCTGTTTTCAAGTTTTGTCATTCCTGATATTCATATACTCACAGTATTAGTAGAATTTGAAGATAGTTTCAAATCCAAACGGCGTGTCTGATAATGATTGTAACCTTGCCTGACCTAAACATAGTATGAAATGAAAATATTTATTTAAAAAGAATTGAATAAAAGCTTGCAAAGTGATATATAATACAAAGTACTACAAGCTAATCTTTAGAAAAAATGATAGTATTGATACATACAAACACTAATGGAAGCTCATTATCATATTTCGAATATCAAGATATAACGTTTGCCCTAGGCCATTTTTCTTATTTGATAAGCATTGCTTTTCGGTATGACTAACAATCCTGTTTTAACCTTTGTACATTCATACATGCATATTCTACAAATTTGTTTTAGTGGTAATAGTAGTGGAACCACGCAAATCCATTTAGAAAAAAAGTAAACAAGTTACAACAACTGAATGAATCACAGGAATTTCAAAAGGATTTGATGCTTTGACAGGGTTAGTGTATCAAGATAAGCATGCATAACCCGAAATGCAAATCCAGACGCATCCAAATTGTCAAAATAAGGAACAGAATTGGTTATTGTATACTTCTGACAAATATTCTATACATATTAGATTTGTTTTATTTGGTACATTTATATAGTTCTTGATTCATTCGATTCGAATGTTGACGTACACAACAATAACCTTGCCTGACCTACGCACAATGTGGAATATATATGTATACAAGAGATAAATGTTATAATGTAAGATTTTCAAAAAAACTAAATTTCAAAAATTGTTATACTTTATTTTATATGTCAATAACAAATCATTATATTTTTGCATTTTTATCTATTTGCTAACAACACTTTTTCTTTGAACAGTTTATTTACATTTTATCTGTCTGAATACATTTGTCGATCCGACTCATATACATGAATCGCTTTATGGATGAACCTCGTAGTAAGACCGTGATACAACATTTGATTTGCACTCTTTAGAGATCAACGGTGTTATGTTAGAAAATTATGTCATAAATTATGTCAATACCGATTTACTGACTACTAAGACTTAAGTGACAATTAAAACTTGTTATATATGTTAATGCAACTTTGATGGAATTCTATGGTACCTTGTTTATGAACATATATACTTTTGTTTTTTCACGTCACTTCGTAATATACCAATAGGAATAGTTGGTAGGTAAATGATGCTTTAATAAAGCAAATCGATCATACCAGAGGATGTAATGATATAACTAAGCATGTTTTGATTGCGGTCATACTACTATTTGTATATGTTAAACTTTGTAATTTATTCATTTTCAATTATAATTTTTATTCACCGTTAAGAATAACACTCACCTCCTTATTAAAGAAACAGTGCAACAAACAAATAAAGAAACCCTGTTTAAGAAAAAAAAAGATTTTAATTGTTACTCCTATTATTTATCAGAAAGAAAGAATTATTTCAATTCTAATGTGTTTAAGATAGGACAATCAACGATGACTGACGGTCATACAAAATCGACTTTTAGCACAGAGTTGTTGTGTTTTAGCATGTCACATCTATCAATATTGGCAAAAATAGTTTATAGATGATCAAATCTCAAAATCGATTAATGTGATACTAACCAAAGTAACACCCAAAAATTGATGGGATAGCATGAACTTCAATAGGAACTAGACAAATGAGCGACCATAAGATAAGAGTCGCCTGCTATACATGTATCTCCTGACATGTGAATCAACACGCAGTCGAAATGTCACAACCAGGAATAGATTTTGAGAAACCAGAAACGTTATCGGTTGATTACACATTAGACTATTCTGGTATCTCAAAATCTAACACTACGAAAACATGTCGCTAGTGAATTTAGGCAGTTATATCGTATCGTACAACCAATTTGTTGTAATAACTGTTAAACTTATGTAGTGACGATTTCAGCCATTCTTCCTCATTGTTGGAGCATTGTTTTTGTTAACGAAGTCATTAAAGCATGAACATGCACTAGCGTAACGTATCAGTTGAGAGGTCTGTCAAATTTCTTTTCTGTTAGAATTGACATAATATAAATTAACATAAAAATAAAACGCACTTGTTCAAAGAAACACTTGTAGAAATATAAAAATACCTGGAGGGAGTTGAAAATAGCAAATAGGTATTGGAACATGACCAGATCATCGTTTACCGAAAATGCACCAAGTACCCATGTTACTCCAAACAATGGTAAAATGATGCAGATACTTTTCAAACCAATCCTAGAGCAGACAATAAATTCATTACAGAAAAGTGTTTTTATTGTAAATATACAAATATATATTGTTTATGTTTGAATTACCAATACATAGCTATAATGCGTTTTAATGTTTGTTTTCCTTTGTAACACGAACAGTGTTTAAAGTGAAAATAAAGCACGAATTGACATTAAGTTCTTTCTATTTCTGTCTATCTATAAAAGAAGTGTACAAAATGTGCAAAATCATACTATGCGTTTTACGAAGAGATTCTCCACTTATAAACTGATGAAGATTGCATATTTCCCTGATAAACTGTCTTCCTTCTTTTAAACAATTTAATTGTATTTTAGAAAAATATCGTTACACGGACATACTATTGAAGTACAATTAACAGAACGAACGAACTGACGAATTCATATAACAAGCAGCACCTACATCCAGTCACAAAAAAACTGGAATATAATACGAGAGAAAAATGTGATTCCAAACATTGTCAATAAGTCAATATATATGATATAGAGGAATCTATCTAGTTATTTATACGAGAGTAATGAGCTCGTATCATTGTGTCACGAAGTTACGTATAAATAGCATAAATGGAAAATCTCAAATGGAACCTCTGTTAACACAAAAATACTTAACTGTTTATTACTGTTTATATCATATTTGCACTTACAAAAGTTTATACAAAAAGCACTATAAGAATACAATGTGTTGTGAAAGCATAAAAATTCGTTACTCAGTAATATAGAACTATGGTAAGATGTGAAAACAAACCAAAACTATTGGATTGTTTGTTGTAAATTTTTTAAAGTGAATACTTGCAATAGAAACTGCATAATTATATACTTAATCTTACAGAAACGCATTTTTACAACATACAATATTCATGATGAAATCAATCTTTCAATGCAGCAGAATTTCGATTATATATTTTTCAAGCCATGTTTTTTGGTCTACAATTCAAACCACGAAGACTTAAGGTGGTTTGGGTAAATTACTATAACATGGTGATTATTGGATAGCTATTTATTGTCAACAATTATCAGTGTTTATCATTAGTATGCGGACTGAGATGATGTTTTATTCGTTCCCAGTTTTGAAGAACAACATTTATTAATTCGTCTGTCAGGTGGAACTGGTAACATGTGTTATGCGCAATCTTATTTTTTACCTGAGGTTCGCGTGTTCAACCTTTAGTTTCATCTCCAAATTTTGTTTTTGATTTAAGTATTCAATTACAAGTTAAAGGGCGATGTTGTTTGTCCATTTCCATTTGTTCGTGTCTCAAGATTTTTTAGAAATCCTTTGTAATTATTTTATCTCTTTATTTGAAAGTGTAAAAAAGAAACTTTGTCTATTTATTCTGTTTTTCTTGTGGAAAATTGTTTTTCAATCATCTTCCTGTCAATATTCCAATAAGAAATTGTTTTCGGCACGTTTGCACACTGAAACAAAAATGAAAACAACACGTTATAACTTTCATGCGTCCAAAGCGCTTTTCTGGATTTACCTTCATCAGGAAAGCCGAATATTTGAAAGTCAAGAATGAATAAAACCGAAACAGTTGAAGAGCTATATAACTAAGAAAGACTTTAAAAATAGCTAAATCCATCTAAGGCCAACTTTGCCTGAGGGAGTTGAAACCTTAGTTTCTTTATAATTCCAAATTTTTTAAACGGACAATTTTTGAAAAGTTTGTTATAAATCATGTCAGTACCAAAGTACTGACTACTGAGCCGATGATACCCTCTGGGACTGATAGTCCAGTAGCAGAGGTATCGACCAAGTGATGTAAAAAATGAAAACATCACGTTATAAATTTCATGCGTCCGAAGCGCTTTTCTGGATTTACCTTCATCAAGAACGCCCAAAGCCGAATATTTGAAAGTCAAGGATGGATAAAACCGAAACAGTTGAAGAGCTATATAACTAAAAAAGACCTTAAAAATAGCCAAATCCATCTAAGGCCAACTTTGTCTGAGGGAGTTGAAACCTTAGTTTCTTTATAATTTCAAAATTTTTAAACGGACTTATATTGTCTGATGATTTGTTGTGATTGTGCATGGTTTATTTAAATTTTTTTTTATTTTAAGCGAACTTATCATACGTTATATCAAAAAAGGTAAATTATAAAAGAAAAAAGGAAAAGTAAATATTATAAACTTACCAAATTTTTTCTCTTAGTTCTTTCCCAGCTATTCCTCTACTGGTCATTATTTTATATACCATTATGATAAATATAACAAAGTTAATCTGCAATGTACAATAGTTCGAAAATTACAGATAACAAAGCTTCTTTTAACTTCCAAGGTACACAAGTCTAAATCGTATTTTGGGGTCACGTGTTGCTGAAATATTCTTATCTTTATTTATTTTCTACATATAGAAGTTAACAATAAGGGTCGATTGAGAACAAAACTCGACTACAAAAGGGATGGTTTTAGCTTTCCAATAGTGACATTTTCATTTTCATGTAGCAACATCCAACCAGCGTCTGCGTGTGGAGTATTGATCTCCCATTTGAAACGGTATTCCAGAGCTTGCGTCTCCTTTCATAACTTCCTTGATAGAGAGTTGCTGCTAACAAGGAAGCTATTGAACCAAAAATTCAAAGTGCTAATGTTGCAGTCATTTCTTCGAAATTTTAACGGATACCACAACGAGTTGGTTGACCGTAATGGAATATCTGTGTCACAGATGATGAAGTATATGTTCCATTGTCGTAACCACACTACCGTCTTCTTCTTTCCTCGACTCTTTGATTCATCGCCAAATGGAACTAGCCAAGACGGGTGTCACAAGTGGACCCTTGGATATTCTAACCCTTCAGGAGCATTTTATGGAGGTTCGTGTTGGCTAGTGTTTGTTTTCTATGTAGTGTTTTGTGAATTTATTTATTTATTTGTGGTCTCGTTTTTCACCGTGGCGTTGCGAGTTTCTCTCGACTATAACCTTTCTATAATTCCAATACGTACCAAAATGACAAGCAATGCCGGTCCTATAAACGCCCAGATAAGGTTTGATTCAAGGGTCAACCAACAACTGAATTAATGAAAGAAAAATCTTTGAGTCACATATTCGAATCATGCAGACAACTTATAAGCTTAGTATATTAGCTTGAATTGTAAGTACTAGTGACTTTTATGCAGAAGATGATTAACATATGAATCCATATATTTTCAAGATTACTTTTTCAATCATTGATATTACAAATTTAGTATTCTTACAAATTTGCTCTTTTAATTAATTCATGTTTACTCTTGTATGGTTATAACATACAATATATTAATCATACGACAGACGAGACTTTGTTATGAAAAATCATTTTTGATTTGTTTAATTTCTATTAAGAAATATATAAATAAAAAGTGCATGTATTTCCATTCTTTTTATGATATTATCATTACCATAATAATATTTTATTTAAAAAAATAGCAAAAAACAAAAATGTTTGAAAGTTATTAGAAACATACAACTGTTGGTTACCATAGCCTTTAAGTTGTGTGATGCCGGCAGAAATTCCGACGACAATACCAGGTACAACTGAAAATAAAGATTTGTTTTTAAAAGATACAAGTTACTTGGTCCAGGCTTTTCCAAAAAAAGTCCAGTGAATGTTAAAAAAAAATCAAGTTTAAAGACACTAAATCTGTTCCACATGCTATATATATATTTTGCAGGATGATACTCTATTGAATTTAATATCATTGTAGCATATCACTACAACGGCTGTTTTTAATTTTGCTACGACATCTTCAACAAACGCATGTTGAACACAGAAACATGTGAAAAAGGTATGGTGAAAGAACCTTTACCCTTTCAGATTTTTTTTTTATAAAACCATTGTTCTCAATAGTTTTGATTTTGATCGTTTTTATTTTCGTTTGATAATTGTAAGGTACCTTTTTATTCGTTTTCAAACATTTTGGTTTAGAAGCTGTCTGTCCTTTGACTTATTATTTTAGAAATCTGCTTTTATCTCTTTTAACAAAAACATGTTCTGTTCGCAATAATTATTTGTTTCATATAAAAACTAGTTCTCCTCAGCTGTGTTTTAGTTAAATACGAAAACAAGATTTCTTTAATATATATGCATGCTATCAAACCGTACAGATTACTGCCAAATTCTGCAGGGACAAAATATCAAGAATAGTCACCGTTTATTAAAACATGTGGTAACATACTTACTCCAGCAAAGAGGTAATAGCCACCGAACAATAGATCTAGTTGAAAAAACAATGACAACCATTCTCACTATTTGAATTCCCTCAGCTAGCATCAAACAAAAGTCTGTTAAGAACATATAGTGTAAACCAATTGCGATCGCTGTACATACTTCCTTTATATAAGATAAACCAATTACCATTTACTATTATATAATCAATCATTTTTGTTTTTATTTAAAACTGTTGTAATTTACATTTTCAGTCACATTGGCATTATCCATACAAAAATGCATGGTACATATGTTTGGCGTCAGTAAAACATTTATTTCTTTAAATTACTTAAAAGTTTCTTCACGAAGGCTTTTTGAATAAAAATGCCACAAAATTACAAATTTTTGTTTGCATTTTAACCGTTGACAGGCGCAATTTAGTGAATGCATTATTCATTTATTTTTCAGACGGTTAATTTCCATGAGTGTCAATAGTTCTAGTACCGATATGATTATACATAGTACTTTGTATGATAGAGTTATTCAGAAAAAACTGTCTTTTTTGTTTTTTTGTTTTTTTGTTTTTTGTTGTTTTTTTTCTTTTTACTTGTTTGATCCTGTAGGCGTTGATCTACTGCAATCTACTGCTATATGAGTAATATTCAGTCTACAGTGTATTATGCCACAAGAGTACTAGTACAAAATGTACTTCTTAAAAATTCTTATCAGACGAACCGAAATCGTTACCTTATGTTCTTATTGTTCAGTTTTTTTTTTTGGACTGTATTTTTAAATTATGCAATTCGTCTTATAGCTAGTTTTGCGATATTTACATGGTTATGGTTACGAATTTTGAACTATGAATAAATTTTATTATTGTGCTTAGCATTCACATTGATTGCCCGCAGTTTTGGTTATTCTGGTTTAGATCGTTTTGTTCTGGAATATTTCAAGAAATACAAGTAAATCGATGATTTTTTTTTCTCAGGCGTTCCTGCTGATGGTTATGTCAACCCATGTCTTGTGCAACGAAATCGGAATGATATGTTTATGTTGAATATACTAAACTTTGGGACAAGTTGTAGAAACTTTCAATAAGAAATATTTTCAATATAAAATCAAAATAATTACTACATCGTGTACATGTAGATAAATTATAACGAGAATGTTTGTCTTTTTTTTGTCCTCACCTTGATTTCTGTCCGTGTTATACCAGCAAGGAATATGGTATAAGACAGAATTAAAGCCACGCATAAATTCATTAATATTTGTGTTCTCTCACTTTTCACATATCTACAACAAAAAATCAAATAGAAAAGCATTCAGTGGTTATTTTCTTCTTTAAATCACTGAATACAAAATGTTAAATCATTATTCCTATATTTGTTTGAAACTACTTTTGGTTTCAGTCGTGCACTTGAAAATAGAATTTCGTTACATAACTATAACATATTCATTTCCGATTTTTAAATGAAATTACCAAATACAATGTATCCATCTGTAGATATTGTTACAAGTACATTAAACAAAAACCGTTCACTTCTTCGAACTTGACTAAATAGTTCTTAAAAAAATCATCATTTTACACTTTATTACAAACGCGATGACATTTTGTTCCTATAACAATACTTTATTTTTTTTTATTTAGTTTCTTTTGTGCTGTATGGTGTGTACTTTTGTTCTAAACTTGTTTGGCGATATATCAAATAACCCTAAACATGATATTATCACTAGTAAACGAATTTTAGTCTGAAGAGGTCATTTTGATCTGAACAGCTCTTCAAAGACTGCAGAATAAATTATTAGTCATTTCAGTTTGTCAGTCAATTTTGAGACTTATTTACTTTGGCCAAATCAGTACTGCTCAGACCATTCGCTTGCACTCAATTAAGATATGTTCAATATATGTTCAGACTGTTCAAAAGTTGCTATATATCTATACAGATCAACAAAATACTGAATTAGCTGAATAGCTATTGAACAGTACTGAATTGACTGCAATATAGCCATTTTTGTTATTTTCAATTAATGTAATTTTGAGTTATGGTTATCATTATATATTTCTAAACATGCATTGAACCTTTCATTTTGACATCAAAAACTGAGTTATAAGGAAGAACGACTGAAAATGGCATAACATAAGTTTACCGGCCACCATCACAAATTCGTTTACCGATACGATGTGTCGGTGTCTCAACCTACTAGCGACATGTATCGCGATCTTAGATATCGAGATACCAGTTAAGGTATAGTACCTCACCTGTCAAATGCAGTTTAGATAGTTAAAATACGAAGTCAGCAATAAATTTCTCATTCCCAGCGTAATTATTCCCTTACTTACGAATCGCAAAATCAGTTTCAAAACTGTTGCCGAGTATGGCTAATATACGACAATGTTACTTGATAGCTCTTGTTCTAAAAATATAACACGTACATGTTAAATAACTTGTGTGTAATTGCTCCAAAAATAAAGATACTTCAATTGCAAATATGAATAAATATTAGAGAAAGTAAAGATCCACAATAAGCTTTGTGATTCTGGTAAAAATACTCAAGAAGTAACGTATTCAGATTATCAAGATTAAAAATCAAATTTACAAAGAATGTTTTTTTTTCTACTAAGTATAAGGACTGATATTGGATGGATACTTTTAATTCATCTGGTATTATCACATGGACAGTCAGGAGGTGAACATGTAAAGGTTGATTAGAACTGTGCACTTTTTTTCTCTAAATAAACTTCAACTTACCCCCAAAGTACATAATGTATGAGAATTGTCATAACCAGAAACAAAATGGATACTCCACATCCTACGGCTGATATAAGGCTCAATGCAAAGTTGTGAGACAAAGGCTTGAAAAAAGAAAAAAATATCAAATCAGCGGTAAAATATGATTCTGACATCGATGTATATGAGGCCTAATGAATATCAACCCAACGATATCAAACCAAACGATATGAATATGGTAACGTACATTCCTGTCTCTAAAACTGTTCGAAATTATTCGAAACTCTAATATAGAAATACAGAGATTTAGTATGACTGCCAATAACACAATTATCTCCCAAAGTCCCAATGACGTGGACGAATGCAACTATAGGTCACCGAACAATGAACAAAACCGTTTAGCAATATACAACTCCCCCTTGACAAATTGTAAAACAATGAGAAAGAGGAAACCAACTTTCATTTGAACTTTGGTGGATAGTTGTCTCATTGGCAATCATACCACATCTTCTTTTTTATATTTTGACAATTTGGCAACAATTAATGAAAAATAAATACGACAGACAGGCTAATGTTGTTCCAGCCTAAGCATATATTATTTGAGCAGATTAGGTCAACTTTTTGGAATTTTTATTTTTTTTATTACACTTCAACTTTGATTTTGCATTCTTACTGTTTTGGTCAAGCGCCACTGATACGTCTTATGTAGACGAAACGCACATTGGATATATCAAATTAAAAGCCTTGTATCTGTGATGAGTTTTATTTCATCAGTAGATTGGTGTGTAAACAATATGTCAAAGTCTAACAAATGTGAAAAAATTAATCAATTACTATAAAGATTAACACTTAACAATCCAATTATTAGAAACAATACGATATAATGAAAGAAAATACTAACGAGGATCAATAATTTTACTACACATTTATTGCTAACTACAGTTTAAAGAGGATACAATCTTGGCCAACTCATTATTGTGAATGTATCCTTTGGTCGTAGTTGCTTTTGGTTATTTCTGAGGGAACATCATGGAGGCGTAATACCATCATTGTTTTTCCCGTATTAGTCTTTTTAAATTTGCACTATTAAAAAATTGTGCAGAATTTATCTTTGTTTCAAATAAAAAAATTCTTGGCATGAGTAAAGATTATCCTGTCCAGTACTACAGAAAAAATTTCATATAACATTTCATTGCATATAAGATAATAACCATCACTGGAAGTTAACCAATTAAATTTCCAACCCTTTCTTTCCTGTTTACAAGCTTTAGTAACCATGTAACCTCAAGTTTCCAAAATATTTTATAAAAACACCAAAATAAAAAATGAATGGTGCTTTGAAACAACCAAGATATATGTTTATGACTTAGAATTTTTTTACTGCAATGAAATGTAGGATTAATTTCTAACAGCTGTCAAATTCAAGGGAATATTTGTTTCGACCTTTTTTCGTACGCATCCGGATGTGTACTATGATTTCGTGGTATTACACCTGGAACGCACAACTTTTCGATGTGAAACATATTACAAAGTGGTTACTATTATGACGCCAGATAGTGCATTCGAATAAATATTTTCAGTAAGCATTATGATATGAAGTTTGTTGATTACAAAGGATAGAAATAAATGATTGTTAAAAATCTAAATTGACACTTCCCAGTGGATACGAGATTAAATGATTGTTTTTGTTACTAAACTGTTGTAAAAACAACAGTCAAGTTATCAATGTTACATGTCCAGTAGTACAAAGTGAAAAAATAAAGCAAACTAACAATCCTTTTAGGAATAAATTCCGTTTCTTTAGTATTGAACTGTACAAGTGTGTTACTTTATTTGTATCAATCGTAATTTCATATAAATGTAAGTTCGTCATTTTTAAAATGCTACATGGTCAAGGTAAGGCTTTCATACTACTCCTTATAAAATGTCTTCTATTTTTATAATATATGTGAAGTTACAATGGGAGATCACCTGATGTCATACATCCCCTTTTTATATGAAACAGAGATAATTGACTGTCTTATTTCCCGTTTAATTCATGAAAACGTATTTCGGCAAAGCATTTATTTTTTACTGAGTATCTGAGACTTTATTTAGATGCCAACTCTGCAATATGTTAAGTAATATGACACTTTAGAAGATATTATTAAAAAATTGTACTTGTTTATGTCATTGAAATATTTCTATCTATCTGTTCAAATGACTTCAGATTAAATGTATATACAAATAATAAAATGCACTTTCATAGTAAACATGAAGTAGAATTCGATGCTTATAGGATTGTACGACATAAACTGTGTCCTTCTAACATTGATGACCTGATTGTGGTTCTTCTACAGCAAGTAAGTAAAACATTTTACCAGTCGAACGGTTTGATTACGCGAATCAAATTGCAATTGAATATTAATTTTTTAATGAACTGCAAAAAGTGGAGGTGGAGAGAAACATTTAAAAGTAAATCACAAAGTCACAAAGACATAACTGTTGACAAAATGTACATTAAGCTGAACTTCTTTACCGATATTTTTTAAAATACATTTTTGGATAAGATATTTGAAAAAAAACATTAAATTAAGCAATTTAAGAATCTGTATTTGGAATAATAATTATAAAAATAAGTAGATATGATATGATTGCCAATGAGACAACTCTCCACAAGAGACCAAATGACACAGAAATTAACAACTATAGGTCACCGTACGGCCTTCAATAATGAACAAAGCCCATACCGCATAGTCAGCTATAAAAGGCCCCATAATGACAAATGTAAAACAATTCAAACGAGAAAACTAACGGTCTAATTTATGTAAAAAAATTAGTAACGAAAAACAAATATGTTACACAGCAAAAAATGACAACCACTGAATCACAGTCTCCTGACTTGGGACAGGCACTTACAGAATGTGGTGGGGTTCAACTCGTTTGAAGGCGCCAACCCTCCCCTAACCCGTGACAGTGGTGTAACAGTTCAACATGAGAACCAACTATAAAAATCATTTGAAAAAGGCTTAACTCATCAGATGGATGTCTACATCCTTACTAATATGAGAATACTAACTTCATTTATCGTACTATAAATTGTAAATATGTATTTATGATTTCTTTCTATACACTGAAATAAGTTATGAAGACTAAATTAATCAACATACTGTTCTTCCTGGGCTCATGAGTATTGCGAAATTTGTGGTGTGATTATATTCACATATCGTATAAGAATCTGTTGACTCTACAATTCGTGAACCAAAGTTCGACCATGCTCCGTTTACAGTATTCCTAAAAAATATTTGATTTTATACATAACAATGCTGTATCTTTTAATTTCCTCCGCAGGCTATAACCTCACTTTAATACATTTTACAAACGTTTAATTGTGAAACTTATATTTTCAGTGTGTACATGGAACGTCGAAATGTTTTACTTGAAAGATGATATGTATCTTATATGGAAGACTTGAATTTCATGAGATTCTCATAGAGTTTTACATGATTCTTTTGAATAAGAGAAGGATTAGAGAATCTAAATTAAAAAACAACAGCAACACAATAAAAAGTTAAAAGACTTACATCCAAAAGGCAGTTCAAAGTCTTATTTTGAAAGTCTAAAACCTTAAATCAAAAAAAAAAAAACATATATAATGATACTCTGCTACTTTTTGAGGACACGAACATATTAAACTTTATACTTACGAAACATCGAAATCCCAAAATCCACAAAAAGGTCTGGAGTAATTTCCCTTGCAAAATAAAGTATCAAAATGAACCATGGTTCTTGATCATAATCTCAGCAATTTAATTTGTATATGTTACAATTCAATCATCCACTGATTCTTTGTTCTATTATTGCAATTGAATAACAGAATAAAAGCAATGATAAAGGCATATTTCATCTTTTCTTGTATTCCTTGGTATGTTGCCGGAAATTTTATATGGATGACTATGCATCCGTAGAAGACTGATAATGTCAATTACGAAAATCATGAAAGTTTAAATAAACAACAGTCAATTATCAGACAAAAATTTGTCTATTACACAAAGAAGCGCCGAACTTTTATGAGATCAAAAGCACCGTACAACGTTTAGTCTTTCTTCGGGTTGTGTGTTACTTTTTTTTTCTGTTTCATTACTCCCGTGAAAAAGTGAAATGATTATGCACTCAAAAAAACGTGTACAAATAGCTTCTTTGAGTAACTTTAGTCGAAAAATTTATAATTATTCGTCTTACTTTACTACTTAAAGACTAATATTAAAATGACTGAGGGAAATAACTATTGTATAGAAGGCGAAAAATCCTGTCAACAAGTACCTGTGGTGTAGTTCACACAATTTACTCAGTCACGTTAAAGTGAATTTTAGGTGTTTGTGTTCAGCTTTAGTTTTGAACTGTTTTGATCCTAGCATCACTGATGTGTTCTTGTAGACGAAACACGCATGTAGCGTACCAAATGATAAGCCTGATATATTTGACGAGTTAGACTTTTAATATCCGTGAAATTTAAGCTCATGGATTATGATAAGAAATTTAAGAACATGAATTTTGATAATTGTTTTCATAATCATAAGTTTTAAATAGCCGCAATAGACATGCTGAAAGGACCAATTGTAACACGTTATAGGTGATTTGTAGTTCGGCACGAAAAAAGAAACATTTAGCAGGTACGCATATTTCTTCAGAGTTACCTCACATGTTATTCATTTTTAAAATATTTAATGTTGACCTTAGGGAGATTTGGCTATTTTGTGTTTCATCTGGATGCTTTTGTCATGTAGCTTCTCAATTTTTCAACCTTTTAAGAATTCCGTTTCTGGTCAAGGTAAACCCCAAAAAGCGAATTGACACACCAAATTCAGAAAGTGTTATTTTCATGAAAATTATCCATTAGCTTGCGTTACGATATATGCCACTTGAAGGTGCACTCAATGATGTTTGTACCAGTGGTAAAGTAACACAATCGATGCGCGTAAGAACACAAGCAAGAACCAAAAATGAATGAAACATTGTTACGCTGTCATAGCTGTTTGCAACTGATAGTGTTTTCATGAACCCTAATAGTTTTAGAAGACATCTTCACAAACAAAGAAAAAACAACAGGAAAAAAAATCACGTTTTGTCAAAATTAACACAACTTACTAATAAATTGTCAAATTTTATAATCAAGGTATGATCTGAAGAAGCTGTTGATTGGATTGTAAAATCAGTTATGATAGATTTTACATCGTAACTTCCATTAAATGACTGCAATTCCCTGTAAATGGAATAATTAAGTTAACAGACTTTGAAATAACGTATTTATCCGGGTGGTGTTATTCTATAAAAATATGTAAGCACCAAGCTACCAGTATTACCAAGAAGTTTTCAAGAAAAAACTTTAAAAATAGTTATTATTACTGGTAACAAGAATATAAAATGAAAAATGCAGGATAAACGTTACTAGGCAGCAACTTATATATTTTTACCCTTTACTATTTAGTCCATTTTTTGAATAATACTTTTGCGTGGCTCGGTATTTATACATCCCGCCATTGTGTTATTGTGCTACGGTAATTGTTTGTATTCTTGTCTTTCATTTTTGCTTATGTACTTTGTCTTCTGAGTGTCAATACGACATTTTGTTTTTCTTTTTTGAAATAGTTATTTGTTTTTATAGTGTTTAAGATTATAACACAATGTTGACTGTTGTACCCAATTTTTGACAATTTTACCTATTATGTCTGTTTGTTTTGCTCATACACTGTTGTCAATATGATGGAATTCTATGCGATTGTCATACAAGTGAGATGTTTAGGTAGCTATAAAATCAGTTTCAATCCACAATTTTCTAAATAAGGAAATGCCTGTACCAAGTCAGGAATATGACAGTTGTTTTCCATTCGTTTGATGTGTTTGAACTTTTGATTTTGCCATTTGAGAAAGGACTTTCCGTTTTAAATTTTCATTGGAGTTCGGTATGTTTGCTGTTTTACTTTTTAAATAATAATTAACTGGATTGATTGATTGATTGATAGATATTTAACGCCAAGTTTGGCACTATCGTGCTATGTAGTGGCGGTTAGAGTTTTATTGGTGGAGGAAGCCGGAGAGCCCGGAAAGAACCGCTGACCTTTGGTAGAAAAACTGACATTCCTAGTCAATTAAGATTGGAGTTGAGCGCACATGCCACGTAAGGGATTCGAACTCTCAACCTCAGTGTTGACAGGCTAGTGATACAGTAGCTCGACTACTAAAACCACCTGGCAACCGAGGCCCTAAAAGAAACTGGATGTTCTCATTCAAACATGAATGACAAACAAGCATCTTAACATCATTCACTTTTATACAGTGAACATTTTTGGTTAGTTTTGATAGAATAAAAGTTGTAATGCAATAAAGATATATGATGACAGATTTACAATCAGAAAATATGACTCACCCATTTAGCATCAAGTACTTTGGAAAGAATCTTGAAATATTTCGATAGAATGTGCTACTATATCCTGTCAAATCTATAAAAAAAGTCCATTGACATTTTATTTTGTTTCATTTCGTCTACTTTACGCATTAGTCAAAAACAGAGAAAATCAAATAAGAATGTCACGACACCGATTTTCAAACTTTTCTTTAATCGCAATTAGTATTGCAATTTATACCACAAATTTGTTTATGGTGTTAATGCATTGGCACTTAGACAATATAAAAATAAGAAGATGTGGTATGATTGCCAATGATACAACTCTCCACAAGAGACCAAATGACACAGAAATTAACAACTATCGGTCACCGTACGACCTTCAACAATGAAAAACCTATGTTTGAATTGAAATGTACAGCAAAGCTCCAACCTATACGTTCACCCCACTGTTTGTTAGCATTTATTTGCCCCTTAAAATTGGAGGAAATGACAAACTAGAGGCTCTAAAGAGCATGTGTCGCTCACCTTGGTCTATGTGCATATTAAACAAAGGACACAGATGGATTCATGACAAAATTGTGTTTTGGTGATGGTGATGTGTTTGTAGATCTTACTTTACTGAACATTCTTGCTGCTTACAATTATCTCTATCTATAATGAACTTGGCTCAGTAGTTACAGTGGAAAATATTTTGTAAAAATTTACAACAATTTACAAAATTTATGAATTTTGTAAAAAATTGCCTATAAAGGGCAATAACTCCTTTAGGGGTCAACTGACAATTTTGGTAATGTTGACTTATTTGTAGATCTTACTTTGCTGTACATTATTGCTGTTTATAGTTTATCTCTATCTTTAATAATATTCAAGATAATAACCAAAAGCTGCAAAATTTTCTTAAAATTACCAATTCAGGGGCAGCAAACCAACAACGTGTTGCCTGATTGGTCTGAAAATTTCAGGGCAGATAGATCTTGACCTTATGAACAATTTTGTTGTTGTCAGATTTGCTCTAAATGCTTGGGTTTCAGAGATATGAGCCAAAAACTGCATTTTACCCTATGTACTATTTTTTAGCCATGTCGGCCATCTTGGTTCGCGGGCGGGATACCCTAATGATGATTGTGGACAAGTTTGGTTAAATAAAAGATTACAAAAATTTACGAAAAATGGTTAAAAATTGACTATAAAGGGCAATAATTCCTTAAGGGGTCAACTGACCATTTCGGTCAAGTTGACTTATTTGTAGATCTTACTTTGCTGAACATTATTGCTGTTTACAGTTTATCTCTATCTATAATAATATTCAATATAATAACCAAAAACAACAAAATGTCCTTTAAATTACCAATTCAGGGGCGGCAACCCAACAACGGGTTGTCAGATTCATCTGAAAATTTCAGGGCAGATAGATCTTGACCTGATAAACAATTAACCCCATGTCAGATTTGCTCTAAATGCTTTGGTTTCAGAGATATAAGCCAAAATCTACATTTTACCCCTATGTTCTATTTTTAGCCATGGCGGCCATCTTGGTTGGTTGGCCGGGTCACCGGACTCATTTTTCAACCTAGATACCCCAATGATGATTGTGGCCAAGTTTGGTCAAATTTGGCCCAGTAGTTTCAGAGGAGAAGATTTTTGTAAAAGTTAACGACGACGGACGACGACGACGACGACGACGACGACGGACGACGGACGACAAGTGATGAGGAAAGTTCACTTGGCCCTTTGGGCCTGGTGAGCTAAAACAGGGATATTCTAATAATACAAACACTATTAAAGTATTAAAGTTGCAAGTGTTTTTGTTCACTTCTTTAAATGAAAACATTCAATTTTTAATCTATAGAATGATGATTTGAAAATCCAAGGCTAACGTGACCTACAATGTTATACTGTTGGTTGTCCCTTTAAAGTCCTTTCGTATTTAACGCACTCTAACATTTTTGTATATTTGGCTTTCCAAATGTTGGTCTCGAGCATTAATAAGGTTATTCAGGAAAACATTATGTCGCGTCGTGTTGTTTTTGGTTGTGTGACATTTTATATCTTTTGCCACTGGTGTTCACAAAAACTGTGGAAAGTTGTTCCATGAAAACCTTTATTTCCTAGCTATAACTGGGTATGTACCGCTTCTGAATTGTCAACCTTGAGGCCCAGTAGCCAGTGTTTTCGTACTGATAATTTTCAAATAATAAATGTACACTTTTGCTTTATTTCTAGCTTATAGATTATGTAGTTGTAATAAGATTAACGTTGCAACACCATAAAACCGCAGTCTGTTTCGGAAATTTTGTTTCAGTCCGTTTTGTTTATAAAGCTCCAAATGTATTCTGTTTAGGCCTTAACGAACTATTGATCTTGATCATGAGAATACTAGTAGCAGAGGAATGTTATTCCACAAATATGTATATAATTATCATAGTTGTATAGGTTTATTTACCGTGATGTTTGCTCTTTTTCAGTTTCATTTCAGTCGCTGAATCTGTTATCCACGAGAATGATGTTTTCAAACGATCAGGCACAGTGATCTCGTCAGAGATAGTCTTTCCTACCTCAATTACTGAAATAATTGGCTTTACTTTAAATCAAATTCCACATATGCACTGAGGTATACGTAGTTTGAGCAAAGCTCACAAAAAGATGTCCCTACCACTCGCAAAGTTTAATCCACCATTTTCTACATAAGGAAATGCCTGTACCAAGTCAGGAATATGAAAGTTGTTTTCCATTCGTTTGATGTGTTTGAGCTTTTGCCATTTGAAAAAGGACTTTTCGATTTGATTTTTCCTTGGAGTTCGGTATTTTTGTTATTTTACTTTTTTCCATAATTTGCCTAGGATATTCCAAAACAACAATTTTGGAAAAATTCAATAGATTCTTATTCATGTTAAGGGAGAGCGGATACAAACATAAACTGCTGTATGCGGATATTTCATGCTAAAGAAAATTTCGATATTCATTCGGATCATTTGAGTGAAAATCTGTCAAGCGGATACAAATGTCGGACGGAAGGACGTAAACACAAACAAAAGGACGAATAGACTGACACTACTATCACAATATACCACCCGCTTCAAACGGTATACCACTACTGATTTGTCGAATATGATAATTGTAAGCAAATCATGTCGACACATGTAACTTTTTGGTAGCGGACTGCAGTGAGTTTCAATACTGGGAAAAACATTTCACTCCTCTTCCGATATTTTAAAAATAATAGCTGCCTATCCGACAAGGAGAAATCAATATAGATTTTCAATTTTTAGGGCCTCGTGATGTTTTTGCTTACACTTTTCAACCAACTATTTGTGATGATTATATGTGGAATGTTGTCTTTCATGCTACAAGATTTACTCTGGTGTCTTGTCATTTCATTTCTTGAAGTGAAGAGTTCATGTCACATCGTTTTGCTGACACAAGTCACAAGATAAAATGATTGTCAAAACCAACTTTGAATGAATAAAAGCATTTGATTAGACATATTAGGTTTTTAAGCTATTATTATTTGCGTTAATAATGATTGTACATCTATAAGAAAGTTAACTATAAGGGAGACAAAACATGAAATTGAAAATTTCGTAAAGTACATGTGTAATTGGCACTTCAAACTGAAATTGTTTTTTTTATTTTTTTGTAAGATATAACTAAATATGAATTTTATTTTATTTTTAGGCTTTCCTAATTGAGTTTTATACAAAAGTACTTATCATTCTCATTGAAACAGGTACCTCACATTTTAAATTCACACGTGAGCACATGAGGTAAAACTGAATACAAACGAACCTATATTTTCCTTTTGAACAATCATTGCGAATTCTCCGTCTATAACCTTATGAAACACTGCATTGTAATCGGTAACTGTTTTTACTACAGAAGGGACACCACTTGAGCCCTGAAGTTAAACATATATCAAATACATATAGTGTTAGAGAACATTCGTCTGACAGGTATTTTCATTGTCTATTACAGGTGTTACTACTCGAGTTGGAATGTATTAACCTCGCCCACACAAAGTATTCTGTGCAGTGTTTTGTGAACTTTTGTTGTTTTGCTTTTACTCACTATGTTGTCTGTATTTTCTTTTTAAACTTATGATTTTTTGCGTTCTTGGTATGTCCTTGCACCAAAAATGATTGAATTTCAAATATTTCAAGTGCATATATTCTATTACGACATTAGAAACACAATTAAGAGTACGATTGTAGAAAACGAATTATCATTTTAATATTATTCAAATATACTTAGGAAAAATGGCATTTTCGATAGGCCTTATTTGGAAATAATAAATCTTATTTCAAGCATATCTCATATTCCTTAGCTGTATTTGGCAAAACCTTTCGGACGTGTTATGTTAGGTCCGTACTGGTTTTCAACTTCGTAATTGTTTTGCCCTTTATAAATCTTTTTGAATCGAGGGTCACTGAATATTCTGATGACGAAATAAGTATCTGACGTACACATTTTTAATCATGGTATCTATGACGAGTTTTTATAGAATGACATCAAATTGACAACACTAGTACATACTTACAGTTGCTATCTACACATTAACTGCTAATAAAAATCCGACATACATGTACAGACGATTTTCATATGATTGCCATTTAATAAAGGATAACATTGGTAACTCTGTTTTTCTTTTTTTTTTCGTTTTACGAAAATGTTTTTATCATAAAAAGAAGGTTACCTCGTCATTTAGTTCTTCCCACAGCTGATGGTTTCGTTCATCTAGTATATTATTGCAGACAGACCCAAAAATCTGAAACACACGACATAAACTTTAAACTGAAAAAAATAATACAAATGATTCGAATTTTAAACATATTCGCAGTGAACAACATAGGTTTTTTGAAGAAGATGTATTTGAATAATGCATTGTATGTAAATGATGGTATTAGATAGCCAATATCTATATACAAAACTTCACGTGAAAACCTTCCTTCTAATTGAAGTTATAGTCTTTTTCTATTCCTTATATCGTTGTTAATTTTTTTTCTAGTTTTTAGTTTCCGAAAAACATTTCACAGTACGAATGAAGAAATGAAATGATGCATTTTTTTACTGTGTCACTTTATTCAATGCAGCACAGCAAAAGGCAAAAATATTTAATGTTTTTAATGAACCAACCGAGTGAATTATTGCTCAAATGCCCAGTTTTATAAAACGAAACCGTCCTTATTACAGCCATCAGGGCTTTGATAAGGGACATAATGGATAAAGCAAGTCATTATGAATTTCCAAAAAATTCAAGATGCTGGCCGCTTTTATGGATCGCTCTACTCAAATATGTAATCATCGATCACAGAAAATTAACATATTTCATGTCATATCTGAATTGTAGTCCTACTGATATGAAAATGTGAAAACTGTTTTAAGTATGAATAAATTATAAAGAAAAATTATTTCATAATGACTGGTTTTATCCATAATGGTCACGTTATAATGCCCTGTTGGCTGTTATAGGCACTGTTTCGATTTGAGTAAATTCAAAATCTTTGCATTTTAACTATAATGCACTTAGGTGGTTAAACAACATTTTGTTTATTTACTTGGTTAATAAATGTAAGTAATGTGTGTTTGCAAAAGCGACATCTTAATATATATTATTACATTTATTTTCCTTCGGTTCCATCACTAGCAAAAGTCACGAATGAGTAGGAGTCATTTCCAAAACATTTACTTTTATTTCTCAGTCTTATTAGGCTATGTGTTTTGAACAGTATATTAATTTTGCTTTACGGAATTGCGAGCATTTTAAAACGGTGCTACATGTATGCAGCATCTCTTTCAAGGGTTCCGTATGTGTATTTTGATGTGCTGATATCATAGATAACAGTAATATCTCGCCGTTTGTGATTTGTAAAAGTACTTTGCACTTTATTGTTTATATCCATATCAATTATAGTAATTTCCATTCCTAATATTTATTTCAGATTTGATTCAGTGCAGTGCCTTTCGTTGTTCCACTGGTCGAGATCAAGTGGGAACTTTTGAGTATTAAAAAGAAGTGTGTACTGCCATAATATGAATGGACCTGTCCCATGTTAAAATATTCATCCATGATCTTCTTTGCTTATATCTTCGTACATTTTGGATTAATAATATTGACAATTTTCTATTGATGAAAACCGTACAATGACTTCTTAAATCTTTTAATTTAGTTAAAGATATCAAATATGGGTATTCATTTGTTGTCTCACTTACATTTAATCACATGGTTTTTAACACAGTTCTATATATTTGGTATCTAAGATTTTTAAGTATCTTGAAAAATAAGTAAAACAAGTTACTGATTTGCCTTTTACCTTTTATAATTCAGCTAGAGAAGTATCTTTAATGTTTATCTGAATAATTTATCAATAAACTAACCTCTAGTTGATCAACGGAAAGTTTTTCTGTGTTATCTGTTACATATCTGACAATGTCATCCAGAACAGTTGATGATGTTACCAGATCACCAGACCTTAATTCATTTTTCTCACTGGTTGTGTTTTCTAAATTCTCAAGAATAGTATTCACAACCGTGTCTACACTCTCTCCAGATAATAGTTTAGCTGACTATAATAAAAAATACCTTTCAAACATTGTACGGTAAAGATAACTTTATTCTCTTTATACTAATTTTTGATGAATGCTCGAAATTTTGATATTCATAAAAAAAAATAAAAAAAAATCATTCAATAGCTGGGAATGTTTGAAGGGTTTAATACATATATGAATATATGATATTTGTAACCATCTTTATTATCATTTGATACTTTATCAAAAACAGAATATGTCGAGACGAAAGAAGTGTGCCACTGTCTGCAAGACGCAAAATAACGGAGTTCCATGTAACTATGAAGTCTGAACCGAAACTTTGTTGTAACTTACCAGTACAAATTTATAAACAAATATTTCGCTAAAAATGTATAGGCACAACCAAAAACACGGGACAACTATTTGACCTTGCAATTACAGAAGGAAAGATATTGGTAACGCTACACGTGTTGGCTGTAAAATGGCGGGAATATTAAGAAATTAATTTGTGAGTAAGAGGAAACTTAGAGGTATACATTAAATAGACAACAATCTAATATCAAAAATTACAAAACATCATTTAGAGATCAACATAAAGCTTTCAACAATAGATCGGTATCTGTACTATATGCCACTTAATCGCACCTGCAATAAAATTTGCATAGTACATTTAAAAGATATTTTAGAATATCTACAAACGCCAAATTCCCTACAAAAAACAAAATCACATCCCAATACGATAGAGACAGCCATTGACCGAAGTAGAGAGGCGAAAGATACCAGAAGTAGAAAATAAACTGACAACGCCATGGCTAAAAAAGAAAAAGACCAACAGACAAACAGTAGTACACAAAACACAACATAGAAAGCTAAAGAGTGAGCAACACGAACCCCACCAAAAACTTAGGGTAATCCCATGTGCTCCGGAAGGGTAAGCAGATCCTGCCCCACATGTGGCACCCGTCGTGTTGCTCATGTTAGTACAAACCCGGTAATAAGTCTAATTCGGTAGGGAAAAGGGGACGGTTCTGTAGTTACGACATTTAGAACATATCCGTTATCATCTGTGAAACGGATATTCCATAACGGTCAACCAACTCGTGATGGCGTCCGTAAAACTTACGAAGGGATGATTTCAACTTCACCACTTGGAACTCTTGGTTTAATAGCTTCCTTGTGAGCAGCAACCCTCGATCAAGGAAATCATGATTGGAAATACATTGTACCATCCCTTGAACATCGTATCAACTGGGAGATATATACTCCGTATGCAGGCGCTGCTGGAAAGTTGCTACATAGAAATGGAAAGTTCAAAATTGGGAAGCTGCAATCATTTCGTTTATCGTAAAGTTTTGTTTCAACCGACCCTCATTGTCAATTTCTAGATGTAAATAGATATAAGAAGATGTGGTATGAGTGCCAAAGAGACAACTCTCCATCCAAGTCAAAATTTATAAAAGTAAACCATTATAGGTCAAAGTACGGTCTTCAACACGGAGCCTTGGCTCACACCGAACAGCAAGCTATAAAGGGCCCGAAAAAATACCAGTTTTAGTCAATATATGAGGCAGACTTAACTGTATCTGTTGTATCCTTTATCTCAAGTTCGATGGGATAAATGCGTTCAACATAGTCACCAAATTTTGAATTATTTAGTGATAGAACATCATCTCTATAGCGGAAAGTAAAGTAAAGTAAAGCTGAATTTAGTCAGTTTCATGAACATTTTCAATTGATTCTTAAGAACTCAAATATCAATCTTTTAATCTCATTAAGTAGACCAATACATACAGAACCATGCAAAACATACAATAAAAAGTAGAAAAACAAAAGCTCTCAACTCTTACCTTAAAATTGTTATCAAAAAAGTCCAAAAAACAAATCTCTTCGAAGAATATCAGAAGTAAATGAAAACTAACTCTTAATATCAAATCAGCTGATTTAAAATCAGACATCGTGCCGTTCTATAATCAATGCCTGTATTTCATGGCGGAACGTCACGAACAGTGTATGAAACTACGGTACATTTAACATTGTGAAAAATTATTTTTGTACATTTCGTTTTCATTTGGAATGTAAAAAAAAAACTTCATCTCAAATGATCGGTATTGGTACGAGGTTTACTCATATATGTTTCCGCATATAATTGATAGACTTTTTAATTGCAGAATGTTGTGACAAAAGCTATCACATAATATCCGTCAAATCCACTAAAAGCGATGGATCATCGATCATCGTACAGTTTTGGATGAATAATTAATATGTAACCGACCATTTACTGATATGTCTATATATCGTCATATAAACACTATAGTAATTACTGTAATTATATATAAGGTATAAACAACTATAAACTCGGACCTGGTCTAACAGAACATACATGAAAGTAGGATATATTTTATAACAAAAAGGTTCCTTTGCATACTAGTAAGTAAAATATTGGTGTAATATTGATATGCAATGAAAGCTAAAGAATTTGAATTGGGATTACTGTAGAACACTCGATGAATGATCCCTATACATAATTAAATGAAATATGAAATTAAAATAGGAGGGCATATTTGCCCTGTTGTTCGAATCAGAGGTAACTGTTTTTGTAGTACCAAACTAACGTTAACATGTGCGTTCTAATAAGCAAATTAAAGGAATGCTGAACTTTTCAGCACAAGTAAGGGTAAGGTATAGTTTTGATATGAAATGAATGCCACTTTATTTGAACTTAATACAAAAAAGCTATGAATGCTTGAAACTGCAGAATTTAACATAGAAGGCAATGGGGCTATGAATTAATAGTTTTATTCCTAAAACATCTTCCCTAACTATAAAATGTTAAACCAATAAGTGAACATACGATGGTCTAAAAGAGGGACGAAAGATACCAGAGGGACAGTCAAACTCATAGATTGAAAACAAACTGACAACTGCATGGCCAAAAATAAAAAGACAAACAGACAGATAATAGTACAGATGACACAACATAGAAAACTAAAGACTAAGCAACACGAACCATACCAAAAACTGGGGGTGATCTCAGGTGCTCCGGAAGGGTAAGCAGATCCTGCTCCACATGTGGCACCCGTCTAAAATATACGTAATTGGAGACTTGTATGCTTATTTTCTGCAGGCAAGCATTGTCATTGTAGAATACTTTTTTTTTTACCAAACACCAGAAATATATTTGTCCATTTGAATACCATAATAAAACGATATGGTGTACTACATTTATACCTGTCACAAGTTGGGAACCAAGTCATTGCCTATCTGTAAAAACATATTTCCGTTTCGTTCTTCAGTGCAATGGATCATGATGCGGACGTTTGTCTTTATTTTCAGTATATTCACATCTTGTCTATACCCTGGACAAGTTATAGCTTTACATATAGTATATTCACTTGATCGTTGTTTTTCTACATGACTATGCACACGCTTGTGACAATATTGGAAATTATAAACAATTGATTCAACCTGAAAACATTGTTTACCTGTGCATGGATATTTTGTATTGCTTTACGCGTACACAGGCTGTAATCTGGTTCCATCCACTTTCCACCATTGCTGCAGTATCTAGAAACACTACCCGTGTAGTAACCATTGCAAGGTAAAGTAAGCAGGTTTTTTTCTGCTGTTATACCCCATTTAGTATTAAATTTATCTATATTTTCTCCACAAAGAATTGTTGAATCTGCAATAAGATAGTCCATAATAAAATGCAAGACTTGTTCTCAAACATTCCGTTATATTACTAAAAGGCAGTAGGAATAAACAAAATAATGATACAACACTCATTTTCATCCTGTTATTCACTAAATGTATTTAAATTAGAATTGAAGAGAAGATTCAAGTCAGACGCAAAACATAACTTACAATGTCTTTTATGGTTTTTTAAATCTTTTTTGGTGGTGTATTTTTCATTATTTAGATAATCTATTATTCTCTGTTAACAGAGACAGAAAAGACAAACGAGACAATCTAAACTCATAGGTGGAAGATGGAACTACAAAAATGGCAAAACATAATTACTTAAAACCATGTTTGAAGCAAGATCAATTTTTGAAATTAACGTCAACCACCGATCGCATGATTGTGACTACGGAATATAAATACATAGACAAAAATGGATTCGAAGAAGCATGAACTTTCAATGTATGCTAGATTCCATATTATAGATGAAAATATTAGGACAATCCTCGTGTATCTGTATATGAATGTTTATGTTTCTTTGCACAATTCTTAAACGAAATCGGGTTTCAAGTGGCTCTTCTAGTTTCAAAGGTTTAACTTACATTTGTTTTAGCAACTATACATGCTGAGCACATGTGCATACAATACTGGTATAAATGAGATCGGAATTATTCTTTGCAAACATTGTTTACATCCATTTTATTTGCCCTTTTGGGGAAAGTTGTCTCATTGGAAATTAAACCCTATCTCGCTAACTTGTTACTGCAATGCTCTTTAACTTTATATTTCTCCTATTTCATCAAATATAAGGAACTAGCTGCAGAATTTTGACACTAACCTTCAGTGACTGTCAGAGTGTGTTTAGAATTAGCATTACTACCACTACCACTTGTTCCAGCTGTATTCAGGGCAAAGCAAGTGTAAACTCCAGTTTTATTCAACGCAATATTCCTAATCGTCAAGTGAGGGTTTGTACCAGAATTTTCTACAGTATAGTGTTCACTGTTTGTTCCTTTGCTTATAGTTTCTACACTGCCAATTACCGGGTGGAATGTCCAGTACCAATCAAAAGCTCCTGGTGTAGCAGTAACATTACACTGAATCTGAAAACTAGCAGCGTCAACCATTGCTGCATATTGATTTGGTTCAACAAATGTAATAGGTGCACCTTAAAGATATCAATGATACTAGTTAGATGATAATACTTGCTTCTATTTTCTTTTACATTTGTAATTTGAATTTCTACTTTACGTTTTTAAAATTTTTAAATTTCACATTCTACTCTCTCATCAATTTTTTAGGTCTCTAACCCCCCCCCCCCCCCCCCCCACAAAAAAAAAGATACAAATCAAGGAAAAAAAACATAAACAGAGGGAAATGCATGCACTCAATAAGTCGCATGACCAGAACGTACGTACATAAAAATTAAGAGTTCCAATATTGTATATAGACTCAGAATTAAACCAATCACATTTCTAAATTTGGTGTTTCGAGCGCACATTTTGTAATCTGAGTTTTAAGTAAAGTTGAAGGAACGAAATATCATATGAGTAGACAGGATAAGCGTCCACTGCAATTATTGCATCAACCGCCAGGCGAATCCACACTCGTTTCAAATGTCACAATAGGGAATAGGAAACAATCCGTAAATCCACAGATCATCCGACGTTTTTGGTATCATAAAAATTTCAAGATCGCCAAAACATGGCATTAGTGAGTAGAGACATATGGAGGTCCTGCTCTCATTTTACAGTGATAGTGTTTATATAGTCCGTAAATTTAGTTAGAGATTCTTGCAATTACGTAATTGGTGGATAATTATCTCATTTGCGATCATCAACATCATACCAATTCTTCTTAATTTTTTTATTTCGTATCGGTCAACCAATTCGTGACGATGAGTGTAAAAGTTATTTACTGCTAATTTTTTTCAAACAGTTGGAGCAGTTTTGTTTCAAAAGCGCGTAACACATTATTGAGATACATGTATCAGCGCCATAAGACGAGGCAGAGGTTATGTACTTGCTGCAGAATGGGATGATGTACATTGGAACGGTTGAAATTATAACGTATGTCATAAATGCTAGTTTGAAGTCGTTTATCTATGTCAAGATCAAGTTATGAAGCAGATCTTCTTGTTTCGGTAGTATCCATAATCTTGATTTCAACGGGATTTATGAGATGCAATCACTCACTTACAGCAAGTTAGATGTAAAGTAAACAATTTCTATACGAAGGAACCCTACAACACAAGGTTAATCTTAAATCAACATTATACAAGAACAAGCCAAAATCATTTAAAGATTTTATTTGATTTGATTTTTGGTGTTTTAACGCCACTTTTAAGCACCGCTTTTGGGCTATTTCGTTGAGGCCAGTCTTTATTGGTGGAGGAAGCCGGAGTGCCCGGAGAAAACCACCGACCTTCGATAGGAAAACTGACAATCCTAGTCAATTAAGATTGGAGTCGAGTGCACTCGCACGAGAGGGGTTTGAACTCACAGTCTCAGTGTTGAATGGCTAGTGATTACAGTAGTAACTACTTAGACCACTCGGCCACCGAGGCCCCTGTTAAAGATTTGACAAAGCTTGCAAAACACGGATATATGATTAATTAAGTCCAAGAATTTCAATGTTGTCAATAGTAAATCCAACGAAATAAAATGTATACTAGATATGTAACTAATTGTTTTATTTAGACTTGGAGAAATATGCAAGGACAATGGGAGAATATCAGTTTAGGTGGTGTAGTGAAATCTACCAGCCACAGCCTTCAAGTACGGTTACATAAACGATATAAGCGTACTTACTTATGTAAATCAAAGTTGAACCAGGATAACTAGATGATGATCCAACAGCATTTGTTGCTCTGCAGACATAATGACCAGAATCACCTGGTTGAAAATTGAGTATAGTCAAATAAGGTTCCTGTGTTGTACCAACTGTATATTTGTTACTGTTTGTTGTACTTAGTACTGCATGTTGAATGCTACCAGCTGGTGTGAACAGCCAGGTAATCCATGTTGATGTTGGTGTTCCAGTCACATTACAGGAAATATTTTGACTGTGTTCGTGGACAACATTTGAAGTTCGAGGAGTTACAGAAACATATAAATACCCTATGAAAGAAAGGTACGTTGTTAAAACTGACACTGAAACCATTAATTCTGTTTTAGAAAGGTCGTGTTATCCATCATTGAGAATATTTATAACATTTTAACATGTATTTAACATAGATTGTAAGGTGCAATAAAAAAAAAACAGTTTTATTTCTTCGTTTACTATTTTGACCTGAGTTAAATAGATTTGTTTCGGGACAGGTCGATTAGAATGTTCCGAATGAGCCCGCGAGTGGTGTGTCACTAAAATATTTGAATTTTGGCAAATCATTGGAAACATTTTTGCAAATCTTTAGAAGTATTATGTTCGTCTTTGAAAATTACAGCAACATTTGGTTCATTATAACCTATATTTCGTTATTTTCTGCTTGACTATTTCCAATCATATTTTCGCAATAAATACATGCTGCTTCAGTACTACAATCACTTGGATCTACATATGTTTCTCATGGCCTTTAGGTAAATATTGTGTGTAGGTATCGATGTCACTTTTAGATATGAGTGGCAATCTTCTATTAACTAATGTGTTTTAAGTCCAGATTCCTCACAAACAGGTAGGTCATGTCTCCTTATATGGTCCTGTTGGGTTTAGCTTATTTTTTTACATCAGTTGGATTCTACCTTGAATTCATTGGGAGATCACACACAAATAGTTGATGTCTATGATGTAGGTCCATAAATCTTCGACTTTATATCAAATGATTCCCAATTTCTGTCTTCAGCGGAATATTTCTATAAAGCAACAATAATTGGGTCACGTTGGACGATACCCAAGGCAATCATGAAATGATCTTAGAAATAAAGGTCATGTATATTCTTCATATGAAACATGGTCAGCTGTATGCAGATTTATTTGAAGGACATGACTATGTACATAAAGACATTGAGATGTGAATATAGAAAGTACTACAACCGTCCAACTGAACTAAATGGAGGTGAATTGAACAATTATGACACCAAAATCACAATAAGCATGTCATGACATTCCCCTCAGATAGTATAAGTACTAACCTCCAGTAATTGTTACATTTCCAGTGTTACTGTTTCCTGTTCCTAGAACATTTGTAGCATGGCAAGTGTATGTTCCAGTATCATTTATCGTTGCAAAACTAATCGTTAATGAAGGTGTTGAAGGAGTACTACCTTGGTACCCTACGTCTCTATTGTAAATTATACGTAGCTGATTATTAGAATTTCTCTGCCAGTAGACTTCATTAACTCCAGCACTATCAGAGACGATATTACAATAAATTATTACTTGATCTCCAATTGCTGCAGTATAGGTAGTAGGAGAAATTTCGACTTGAGGCAAACCTAGGAAAACAAGGTGATAGATAAAAAAATCAACTGATGTCATTTGCACAGCTATCACAAATATATCTGTACTTAAACATGTTGAAATGACAGATTTTGCAATTCTATTTAACTATGTATACATTGTGCAGAAAAAAATGAACTAGTTTACAATGTATGCATTAGGTACACAAAATTTTGTGTAAAATAATACTCGTGACAAGTTTGTGAACATTATTACATTAATGTTTACCTAACGTTTTTTTTTGTTTGCCCTCAAATTAAAAATATATAAAAAAAAGTTTTTCTTTCAAAGATATGAAGATGAGTAAAAAAACTATCTAATTCTTGAAAATTTCATAAAGTAAATTGCATATGTGTAAGAATAGAAAGAAGATATCAGTCAAGTGGAATAAAAAAAAAACTCTAATAAAAACAGACAACATCATCAAGAAACAGGATGCACTACACTCAAAACTAAACACGTGACCAATCGAAAACCGGGAGTACCTCCTGTACACCGGAAGAGTTAGTCGTTCCTGGTAGACTAGTGACACCTCCTAGTGTAAACTCTAACTGAAATCCATCTGCTGTTTCAAGAGAAATACACTTAAAATGGACACAGTGGTTATCATTACAAACCGCTTGACATCGTGCGACATTTACTTATTTTGTTGAGGTTTGTGATGTTTGAACGATGTTAGCGCATACGGATTTCGCACGATTGTATTTGAATCTCAAATAGAACAATATATGCAAGCCTGATTTTGTTAATATGGTGCCAAAGCAACTGTTCTCAAACTCGATATGAAATGTTCAATAGTCATCAATCGATTAAGCGAAAAAAACGAATCCGGGTCACAAACCAAAACCGAGGGAAGATAATGAAAACAATTGTAATGAGGGAATAACTAACGATTTCTTTCTTTTAATCGCTAATTTATTGAAAAATGCATCATACAGTTTCTGATAGATGATTGGATCCATTCACTTGTATAGAGTAGAACTTATTCTGTATTATAAGTACTTCAAATGCTGCAAGCATATATTATTGCGACTGTTAAACGATAATCAAATATGCGAGAGTAATCAATAAGGTTTCTCGGACAAATAAAGCTATTAAGATTTAAAATGGAAGTTTTAATTTTTGCATAATCCCAGATTACGCAAAATAAAAGTAAAGATTGCAAAAATGTGAGTATCTTTGTATACAGTAGTTATAGAATGTTAAAAAATGTTTCTCTTCAACCGTTATATTATTTTAGTGTTTTCAAATTTAAGCCTGTCAATTTGTATGGTGAGCCAAATCCATTCTTTAACAAAGATTTAGAATAAAGAAAATAACTGTTTAAACTGTTACTTGTCTAAAGATTGATGACAATGATTTTAACAAATAAACATGAAAGCGAAACTGCTTGGTTACCAATTTAGTTATTCAGAATAGTTATTGAATTTTTAGTAACAAAATTGCAGAAAGGAAATAAAAAAAGCTAGTTTTACTTTGACTTACATATGTTTTAATAAGTCAGTACGATAATCATGACTTTAATTAAAGCTAAGTTAATAATGCTATCGTATCACGTGTTGACGGTTCATACAAATCTACTGACCGAATTTATTTGTTTTCCTTGTGACGTTTGCTAATCATTGACCGATAACATTTTAGTCTTTTTACAGATTTGGAACACATATTACAATAATTGTTATTGGTCAACCTTACAAACTAGCCAACTTAAATGATCCATTTTTTCTCAGGATAAATAAGCTGTAAAATATTCAAATAAAAACACTCACGAGCAACTGATATTAGTCTGCAAACTGTCTGTGGAGTACTGCCTATCGTGGTTGTATGTGTAACATCACAGCAAATGGTATCTCCGTTGTTAACAATTACTGGGATCCAGATCAGCGTACCAGTCACATCATAGGATTTTTGATCTATTACACTGGTAGATGAAAACTCAGATGTAAATTGAGTACTTTTATTTTGATTTCTCATGGTCATTTTACCAGCTGGATAACCATTGACCGACATACATGTCCATATGCCTTGTTGTCCTGGTGTCAAAGTGGTCGGTCCAGTCAAAGTTGGGGCTTGTGGTGAAACTATTGAGTATATGTAATTGATGAAGAACCAATAAAAAAACGATTGCATATTGTATTTGCCAGATAAAAAAGATTTTCAGAAGTTCTGTTGTCCTTTTTGGAAATTTACTTAAAATTTTTAAATTAGAGTGTATTTTCATTGTTTTCAATATATACTTTTGCTAGAAACCCATGCAAAAAAATAATCTGACCAGAATTGCCAAAAATTTGAATGAGAGTGATATTATTCTTTTCCCTTGTAAATGTTTCTCCTATTTCTAAATATTTTCAGTACTGTGGATTCATTATTATTCGTTGGATACCAATTTTCGTGGTTTTCGTGGGTACAGGTGAACCACGAATTCAAATGTTCAACGATTTACACTTTTTCTATAGACTTTGTATGCAGAAATTGGCAAAACCACGAAATCAAATACCCACGAAAATGCAAGATTTCCTGAATCCACGAAAATTGATACCCACGAAAATAAATGAATCCACAGTATATAGTTCAGTTATTGCACATGGTAGTGGTTTATTTTTGTCATAAGCTACCTATCTTGAAGTATTACTTGTATTAAGTAAAAAGAATTACTTCGTTCTAATAGCCACAAAACCAGCTAATGGAACGGCATCGTAAACAGATGTCAATAACAACGAATGCTAGAGATTTAACATAGCACGTTATTACATCAACACCAGGAAATATATACATTGGTATTAACTTATACAGTAAAAAGAAATGCGTCTCTTATAGTTCAATCACCAATCATATGTTATTATTGGCATTAAAATCTAAGTAATCAAGATCTGTCAAGTGAAAAGCTCATCAAAACAATATTTTGCAGTTGTTATACTTTTAAGACTAGAAAATACTAGCTCCAAACTCGAAAATTAAAAAACTGAACGAAAACATAAATCTTTCACCGAATAGTTGATTTTTTTTTCAAAAAGACACTTAGTTCAGCAATGTAATGCACCCACATAATACGACTTTAATATTTATCATTCGAAAGCTTATTATCTCTATTTTCTGTAGACAAATAAAATGATGCAATTTCTGTTAAGTCAAGGTCAAAGGTCAAGAATGTACATTCCTATATTTTGTTAGAATTCAACCGAGGGCCATACATATGTATTTTGACATATACAAACAGTTTTTTCAATCATTCTGTGTATATATATCTTTGACCCATTTGTCATATCTACATAATGCCACATGTTCTTGGAACTAGGGGAAAACTATTGTACAACAGAAGTATGATCATGGAATATATGAATTCAGAATTTTACTGTTAACAACTTGTGGGGCAACATCAGTATGTTGTTATTAATACAAAAGCATCTATTATATGGCAAAAATTTAAAAAAAAATCCTTGCTACTCATATAAGAATCCACCTTTCATCTTGGTATGTATAATAGCTTATAGATATGAACAGCCATTTTAAACTGAGAATTGACAGGTCAATTAACATATGCACACAAAAAGATTTGATCTGTCAAGCTTTATGTCGTGAACTGTGTCAAAACTTAATCGGTCTATTATAATCTCTTTATAGGTGTTATTTATGAATTAACTTTCAGTGAGTTTCAAAAACTTTTAAAAGAAAACATAATCACCGCATAATAAGATCTTTGTTAAGTCAACATGTTTTACTACTTGAAGGTGTTAGTTCGCTTGATTTATTTATTTTCTTAATGTTCTATAACTCCGAATGAATGTTAAGCACACATTTGTGTTGTTGTATAAGGTAGAACATTTTAACATGAACTGAACAAAAGGCATAGGATTATTTTTTTTTAAACTTGAAAACGTGTGTTTCTAATCTGAAATCTTTGTGAGAGCTTATATAATTCACCGAAGGTATCACTACAAATCATTTAGATGAAAATAAAAGGAAATAATTGTTAAGAAGGAGAATTAAAATTTTCATAGGAGTAAAAAAAATATTTCGTTTTCAATTGAATGTGATATAATACTTTTACTTTGCTATTCAAAATATATTTTTTTTTTTAAATTTTAAATTTTTTAAAAGACTGCAAACAAAGTGTATACATTGACCGAATTGTATGTCGATAGATTGAATGATTCATGATAGTGGTAGATAAGAAAGTAGACTTTTACACTGATCGTGAATATAAATATGAGTGGATGAATCTAAAAAAATACTATTCACATGCATGTGCTAGTCTTCAGTGAGGAACCGTGTAAGTGATTTGTATAGGTCAAATCTAAAGTGATGTGTCATGTATGTTATTCACTAAATCTGTTTGGGTATTCATTTATATAAACTTATTTTTTATCACCTATACAATGTCATGAATTTTGTCATGCATGTGGTCCTGATGGTTAGTCTCGTAATCAACTATATGAATAAATAGAAATTAATCAAATAATTGCAAATTGTTGACAAATCTGTGTTATTCCAATGATCACATATTTAAAAAAGGCAAATAAACAAGAATTTTCTGTTGCATAACTTCCAGAATGTTCAGGATACTTTAAAACGGGGAATTTTTTACGCCGTCTTTATTTCGCGATTTACCAACTGAATCTTAATTTGTGCCGTTTTAAAATCGCGACTTGTAGGAGGCCTGTACAAAATTTAATTAATGATTTTAAAACGGCACAGTTATACATGTATCGTAAATCAAGTGGTGAAAATCGATCGAATAACCTTTTTGTCTTAACAAAGTGAACAGTTTTCGTCGGTTCATTAATGTACATGTAGACTTCAAGTTATTTGTGAATTGACTTATATTAAGTAAAAGTAATCAGCTACACTGATGTTTACTTGTAAAAACACATATAATATCAACATAAAAACATGCGTTTAAATTAGTTGAATCAAATTTGAAGCTGCAAGGATTACGGCTAATTATTTCAGAACACAGTTTGGTTTCATTGTACTTTGCACTTACACCTAATCGCGATAAGTTTTGTCATCATGGTCATAGTTTGTTATAAATCTGAACATGCTAGATGGCATGCAGCAAAATAGATAAAATCATGCTCAATGAAAAAGAATAAACTGGTTTTTCACTTATCGAGGTTTAATCCTTTTTTCTAGGCTATTCTACTTACTAAAATGCTTACAGCAGGCTGTAATCTTGTGGTAAAACCGTTTTTATGTTTTCGAAGATTGCATAATTAAAATGAAAATATATAATTTAAAAAGACATGCAGTTCAAAATTCAAAACTGTTATTCGCATAGACATTCTCGTACTAAAGATATACATGTCCTTTTTGATCACTTACAAATGAATTTTGCTAAATTCAAAGTAAGATGACTTTATACTGGAATACTTTTGTGTTTACTCAAGAGGAAGTTTGGAAATCACGAGTAACAGACTGCTTGACTAAAAACTAATTTTAGGACATTTCGTTTAGGTCCTTTTTGGTTTATAACTCTTCAACGATTTCGGTCCTTATACATCCTTGGCTTTCAAATATTTGGCTTTGAGTATTCCTGAAGAAGGGACATCCAGAAAAGCGCTTCAAACGCATGAAATTTATAACGTGCTGTTTTCATTTTTCACAGCACTGAGTCGATAACTGTGCTGTTTGACTATCAGTCCCCGAGGGTATCATCAGGTCAGTAGTCAGTACTTCGGTACTGACATAATTTGTAACAAACTATCTAAAATTGTCTGTTTATAAATTTTGAAATTATACAGAAACTAAGGTGTCAGCTACCGTAGGCAAAGTTGGCCTCAGATGGATTATGCAATTTTATTTAGGTCGTTTTTGGTTTAAAGCTCTTCAACGTTTTCGGTCCTTAATACATCCTTGGCTTTTAAATATTCGGTTTTGAGCGTTCCTGTTGAAGGTAAATCCAGAATAGCACTTCGGACGCATGAAAAAAAAATAACGTGTTGTTTTCATTTTTTATCTTCCCGTAAATCTTTTTATCTAAGAGTTAAACTTACAGTCAACCTCAACGTATCTAGTAGTAGAAAGTGGGTTTTCTAGTACGCCATTATCTGCCTGGCACTCCAACACCTCTAAATGATAATCTAAAGTAGCAGTAAACGTTAAAGATGTTGTCACTGCTGTACCAGAAACCGTTGTTGAAGTACCAGTTGTTATTTCCGTGTCGTCTTTGAACCATTTCACAGTCGGTGTAGGATTACCTCTAGAAGAGTTACAATGGAATGTTATCTGTGAATTCAGTACTATGATTTGAGGTCCTGTTATGACTGGTGATCCAGGAGGAATACTCTGAGATGAAGCTATAAATATACTCAGTATCATTAATATAAAGTGAATGTTAAGTGTAGTAAATAAGAAAATATACCGACATTCAATAAATAAGGTTATGAATGAAATAAATAACACATTTATGCGAAGAACAGAGCATTTGTGTAATGTCTAATCCGATGTTGTTTGGGATATTGTCTTGGGTAATTGATCATGAATATTGATAAGTTTGATGCGCACGCATTTCTTGCTTACCGTGAAGCACTTGACAATTTTGCTCAAAAGATAATTCAATTAATTTTGATTTTGGTAATTTTATAATATCGACAATTATTGCGTGATTAGCGTACCATGGTTCTGAACATAGTGGTTCACAAGTACTCAATAATCTTATCGATTTGGATCGATTGCATTGGAAATTGTTGAGTTATGTGTATAAAGCTGATCGTTTGGTACAAAATGTCGTAGGTCATGCTGACCAAAGATTCATTTAGGGAATATATCGTTTTTGATGCATTGACATTTCGTCTTGCAGAATATTGCATTCAATGAAATTGACTACAAACTTCTACTTTTGGTATTTGGATGTTATGAAGACTTGTTTGAATTTTTACAAAACCTCTGGACATGAGCCAGTATTGATTATCTAATAGCACTATTTATACAACACTGGAATTACCATATTCACTTTCTCAAAAATACTTCAGAGGGCACAGCTATCGAAATCGGAAAACAGTGGAAAGGAAAGAAAATTACTTGATTCTAACTTCTAACAGTATATATTAAGGTAAATCATCAGATTTATATAAGATATTAAATATGAAGGCGTTTATATTAGGTAGTTCTCACATTATTCGATTTAAAAACTAAATACAGACGCACAACATTAATCTTCAACACCATGAGATACAGATACAAGGTGTAAATGGGGGCATGGTCTCTTCCTTGTTCAAATATTTGATAGACATATGCCGTTTTAGCCCTGACGCCAGTAATGATATTGGCAGAAGTGAAAATTCAGTGGTGAATATTGAATTTGCTATTCAGCATTTTTTAGAAGTTTTAATTTCAATGAACATTCCTTTAGTTACGGTTGGCTTATTGTTCAATCGGAATAAGGTTTTAGCCAAACGGGGACTCACAGTGTCCCAGTACAATGACAGAGTATTTAATTTAAACTGCAAGCTGAAGTGTATCTTCAACAATAGAATGATATTTTGGGTGCACCGTGGGCTTCAGTTTCCAATACATGACAATTTAGACAAACATGGAGCACACTTAAATACTGACGGAAATAGAAGGCTAAGGTTTAGCATCAAAGGAGCCCTGATATATGCAGAAAAAAAAAAGGGTAATTAAAAAAAAAAAAACAAAAAAAAAACAAATTAGCGCAATACAAATACAATGTACTTTATATACAGATGTACAAATGAATGCAATACATGAAGCTGATCTTTAATGATTTTAACTGTAGAAACAGCTCTTTTCTGGGGCATTAATTTACAAGAATTAACACATCAACTCTTTGTTAGTTGTGGGTCTAAAAGAAACTCAGAGTTTCACTATTAGCCAGATAGGGAAACATTATTCAAGTACTTATACTATGAGATACATGTACTGTATTCGAATACCTATACAGTTATATATATATATATATATATATATACTTATGTTTCATTTACACGGAGCTGTAAATGCATTAATACAACAATATTTTATATGCATACAGTTCTTTACTGTCCTTATATATATATATATATATATAATATATATATAAACAAGTCTAAATTGAAAACAACGTTCAAACCTATGATTGCGTTGGATAAAAACTGAAATTTTTATACGTGTGCATGCAAAACAAATTTCTTGGTAGAGGGGTCTAAATACAGCACAAACAACATTTTCCAAAAGACCAAAAAAAAGGTAAAAAGTATATTTTAACAAAACGCATTTGACTAGCAGGTCGAACAACGGATGTTCTTAAACCCTGCTGACTGCCATTGGCGATTGCCCAAAAACGGATCACCAGATGTAACAAAATGGATCTAAACTATTAATTTAATACAAAACAGAAAACAATAAACTTGCGGAAAATATCGTATACCGCAAACATAAAGTGCAAAAATTAGTACACCATATCCGGATATCGACAACTAATGTCTCTTCAGTGATGTTAGGAATCGAAACGGTATTTGGAAGGCCATATAATTTACTTCAAATTAGGATAGACTCTTAAATTTTGAAGAGCCGAAATAGGATGAACGGATCTTATAAACCCTAAGGCAAATATAATACAAGCCTAAACGAAAAAATATATACAAGTTTAAATTGAAAACAACGTTCAAACCTATGATTGCGTTGGATAAAAAAACGCTATTTTTATACGTGTGCATGCAAAACAAATTTCTTGGTAGAGGGGTCTAAGTACAGCACAAACAACATTTTCCAAAAGACTAAAAAAAGTAAAAAGTATATTTTAACAAAACGCATTTGATTAGCAGGTCGAACAACGGATGTTCTTAAACCATGCTGACTGCCATTGGCGATTGCCAAATAAACGGATCACCAGATGTAACAAAATGGATCTAAACTATTAATTTAATACAAAACAGAAAACAATAAACTTGCGGAAAAGATGGTATACCGCAAATAAAAGGTGCAAAAAATAGTACACCATATCCGGATATCGACAATTAATGTCTCTTCAGTGATGTTGGGAATCAAAACGGTATTTTGAAGTCCATATAATTTACCTCAATTTAGGATAGACTCTTGAATTTTGAAGAGTCGAAATAGGATGAACGGATCATATAAACCCAATGGAAATATAATACAAGCCCAAAAAAAAAAAAAAAACAATTCTAAATTGAAAACAACGTTCAAACCTATGATTGCCTTGGATAAAAACGGCAATTTTTATATGTGTGCATGCAAAACAAATTTTTTGGTAGAGGGGTATAAATACAGCACAAACAACATTTTCCAAAAGACCAAAAAATAAAGTGAAAAAGTATATTTTAACAAAATGCATTTGACTAGCAGATCGAACAACGGATGTTCTTAAACCCTGCTGACTGCCGTTGGCGATTGCCAAATAAACGGATCACCAGATGTAACAAAATGGATCTAAACTATAAATTTAATACAAAACAGAAAACAATAAACTTGCTGAAAAGATGGTATACTGCAAACAAAAGGTGCAAAAAATAGTACACCATATCCGGATATCGACAATTAATGTCTCTTCAGTGATGTTAGGAATCGAAACGGTATTTGGAAGGCCATATAATTTACCTCAATTTAGAATTGACTTTTGAATTTTGAGGAGTCTAGATAGGATGAACGGATTATATAAACCCGAAAGCAAATATAATACAAGCCCAAACGAAAAAATATAAACAAGTCTAAATTGAAAACAACGTTCAAACCTATGATTGCAATGGATAAAAACTGCATTTTTTATACGTGTGCATGCAAAACAAATTTCGTAGTAGAGGAGTCAGGTGTTAACCTGTGTCAGGTCATTTTTTTAACCTGATTAAAACTCCTAGAACAGCGTTTTAAATATTTAGTTTTTAGACTGATCCGGCTTATGTAGACGAAACGTTCGTATGTCGTATAAATTAAATGATAAGCCTGATGTCCTTGAGGAAATTTTAATGCAATTAATTTTACATAATAGAAGCTATGTATTGAGGTTATTTTGGGTTTTGTTGAGCAATTTTCCATTGTTTTTATTCAGTAACAGTTTCAGACAGAAACACTCATTTCTTACATGATGATTAATTCGACTGAAATATCGGAAAAAGGCCTTGTCGCACATTTTAACTTTCGACACACATAATGTGAATATGAAAATAAGGAGATGTGGTATGATTGCCTAAAAAACAACTATTCACCAGAGTCCAAAAATTAGTAGATGTTATTAGTTATAGGCAACCGTCGGCCATTAATAATGAGAACAATTAAAGTCGGCTATAAACGCCCCCGACATGGAATGTGTGAAACAATTCAAACGTGAAAACTAACGGCCTAATTTATAACAAAACAATTTACGAAAAAAACAAATGTGAAATGAATGAACCAACGACAACCACTGAACTACAGGCTCTTGACTTTGGCCAGGTACACACAGAATAAGGCGGGGTTAAACATGTTTGTGAGCGCTCAACCCTCTTCCAACCTAGAAACAGTGTTGTAACTGCACAACATAAGAGAAAACTGTAAAAATCAGTAGCAATTGACTTAACTCAACAGATCGGTAAATGGCACAAAACAACTAAGATTAAAACAATAGACATACAGTACCGAAGTAAGTACTTGCAGACACTGAAAGTTAGTTCATAGCCAATACCAACTAATAAATAAATCATGGTCATGGTCATAAATATCTGTGAAACAGTGGAACTGACGTTGCCCGTGGCGACGTCGCTAGCAGCCATATCCATGAATATCTTTGAAACGATGAAGCCGTTAGGAAATCATGGAGAACATTTTGGAACAATTTGATATCCTAAAAGACAAAATGTGAATATTCATATTGAATATAAATATTTAGTGCATTTATAACCTTATTTTTTTCCCTATATATATATACATATATATATTTCCAGTCAATTATATTTATAGCAATATATATTAAGTTATGTTTAAATTTTTGAAAAACAAAATACTGTTAGTACCAATGAAAATAATCTTTAAAGATTTTACTACTGTGTTTTAATGATTATCTTTAAGAAGTTTATTTACATGATCAATTAGTTGATATGCATCGTAGCTATATTTACGAGCTTTATAAACAACATCACCGTCAGAATTAGGATATGCTAACCCGTTTTTATAACAACTCTACAGGTACCACCAAACTTCCTAACATATATCTATGACAGAACTTGGTAAAAGTTTTAATTTATAAATCTAATTTAAGAATATCCCTGACTTAATAATTTCTCAGTTATCCATAAATTACGTTCATTGAAGTCAAAATCGACTTCAGACACGGGCATATAAAACAAGTTGTAAAATATATACACCACACGAAGGGGATAAAAGAACATTATCGTCAAAAGGGGAAAATTTACAGCCGGGAACAACAATCGTCGCTTTTGTCGTAATGTTTTGTATATTGATCCTGCGTGCAACTGAAATATCCAAATCTTGACGAGGACAATTATTGCTGTATGTATTAGATATATTTAGAAGTAAGGTCTTTTTGGTAAATTTTAGCAGTAAAATTTGACAACCCCTGATTATTTTAAGCAAATAAATCATCAAGTAATGGCACGTGTTTTCGAATTTTTCAATTAAATGTAATTTTGACGGATCTTTACTGAGTTCGGCCATAAACTGTGATTCATAATGATACAGGAACAAGTCTGATATTGAAGGAGCGCAATTGGTGCCCATTGGAATACCAACAACCTGACGATAAACTGTATTGCCAAAGTGTACATAACTGTTGTCACGAAGAAACTATAAAGCTTTAATCATCTAATCACAGTTATGGAAGTATATCTAGCATATTTCCCCTTTTCATTAAAGAGGAAGGCTTTATATCAGTTGCAGCAAATAAACCGGAAACCATATTTTTCATAGAACCATTTAATTAAACTTCTGTTTGATACGATTGTTGGGTTGTTATGTTCAACTTAAAGTTGGAAAATCATAACTGTCATCTGAATTGAACGAACCATCTAAAGCTCAAAACACTTACTCCAGAAATACATAAAATTGATAATTCCGTTAGTTTTATCACATTAAAATAACTATTTCATAAAATACATAAAATATAACCATAATAAACTCAATCCCAATTTTATATTCTATTTTTTGAAACTTATATGTGATAAAATAAACGTCACAAACAATACGTCACGTTTTGTGGCGATGATATATTCATGTGACGCACAAATCATAATTCTATTGTTGTGTACTGGTGTACTACATGTCGTATTTACATGGGAGGTGATGTCCGTTGTAATTCATTAACATGTTGTAATGTACTATTATATTATTTATTTATGTATTTCTTTGTCCTGAGTGTTTTCCGTTTATTTGTACTGTATGCCGTCACGCAATGTTGTCATTTTAGTGGTATTTTCAACATTGCCATATAAGCGGGAGGTTTGGCTAACCATAAATCCAGGTTCAACCAACCTTTTTTTTCTTAAAATGTCCTGTACCAAGTCAGACATATGGCAGTTGTTATCAAATAGTCCTTTTCTATGTATGTTGGCGTTTGTTTTTGTAGCAGTTCAGTGCTTCCGTTGTTCCGCTGTTTTCCTTTTACAGTTGATGTGATTCCCTCGGTTTTGGTTTGTGACGCATTGTTTTTTCCTCACTAAATCGATTTATGACTATTAAACAGCGGTATACTACTGTTGCCTTTATTTATTCATATAGAAGTAAGGAAACTAGTCAACAGTACAGAAAGATTAGTCGTAGAACACTTACTAGAAGCTGAGATGAAACAAATGTGTACGGGTTTTTGTGTAGTTTAGGTAGGCAAAGTATGGTAGGGACCTTCAAATTAAATCTTAAGCTGAGCAGTGGTAGTGACATGATTATTCACTATATCACTCTTTGTGAGCTGCCAGTAACTGCAAATACTCTCAGATCTATAATTAGTGTCTTGTTTGATGTAGGGATGTATACATACCCTGCCACGTCCGGTATGTAGTTTTGTTACTTGTTTTATTGCTTTGTATCGATCTGATGAGTTAAGCCCTTTTCAACTGATTTATGATATAGTTTGTTCAACATATGTTCTGTTACACCACAGGTTAGGGGAGGGTTGGGCGCCCACTAACATGCTAAAACACGCCAAATTTTATATGTGTCTGTCCCAAGTAAGGAGCCTGTAATTCAGTGTTTGTCGTTTGTTGCTGTATATCGTATTTGTATTTCGTTCATTGTTTTTTTTACGTACATCAGGCCGTTAGTTTTCTCATTTGAATTGATTTACATTTGTCATTTCGAGGTAATATATAACTAACTTTGCGGTATGGATTTTTCTCATTGTTGAAGGCCGTATGGTGGCCTATAGTTGGTAACTTCTATGTCATTTGGTTTCTGGTGGAGAGTTGTCTAGTTGGCAATTATACCACATCTACTTATGTTTATGTATACGGCCTTGACTATAGATGAATGTATAATTTCATTCTTAAGGGCTTCTGTGTAGTATCGACGTCATACCCCCAACACAGTGCTGGTTGCCTTGTTGGTCGGTAAGAACACAAAAGGATTTGCGAGTATTTGAATTTTGTTTTTAATCTATTTAAAAAAATATATGAGAATATCAACACTATTTAGACATTTCTGTAAGGTATAGCTACACTACATTTTCACTAGCCAAGGGTTATGATCCACTCCTCTCCACGTGTTTCGTTTCGGATTAAGATATATTTTCGGATTTCCGAAATAATGACTTACATTGGTTGCAGTTGTAACTGGCTGCATCCAATCAAAAAGTGTCTCTTAGATGATCATATTTAAATGTAGAAAATGTAAATAAACAATTGCCACGGGCTGACTGTGCAACAAGTCTTTACCCCAACAAACATAGATAGATATTTAGTGAAACTGTTAAAGTTGTAATCAACTCATTGAAGTTCCTGAGTATGTTTCTTGGAGTGTCAACGTATATTTTCGGTTCCTGCTTCACAAAATTTGACCACACTAGACACAACTATTTTTACACCTCTACACTGAAGATAGTTCAACATGTTCAAGTCCTGCTTTTGGTCAGGAATAATGTAGTTAGAATGGACGTGACTTTTATCTACCTATAGATGGAGGCGTAGCATTTTAATAAAATCTGCCAAGGGTGGAGAGGAGGGGCTGGATTGTTTCCCTTTGCTAGCGAATTAAGCCTGATAAATGAATAATGCTATTCATGGCATTGTCATTTTGTCTTTGACGTATGAGTTTGAATATCCCTTTGTGTATATTTTGCATCTCTTTCATAACACTTTTAGGACAGGGAAACTATCATTACTTTCATGCGCAGGGATCATAAAAAACAAAAGTATAAAACCTTCTTGATGTACAATGTATTTGACATACAATAGTATGACCTATGAAAGCTCGTCTTTTCGTGTAACATGTACAATACGATTTTTGTGCTATATGCCTGCTTTTTCGTGCTTTTTACCTTTTAAACGATCCAATTATTAAATCTTATTTATACCACATAATTTATGATGATATTTTATCTTGATACTCATTTGTTTAAAAAACTTTTTACATTGAGAGAAAACAATTATTAAAAATCCAAAATAATCTTTTCCAAGATAAAGATGTCACGAAACCAGGGAAAAGCATATGTGTAGTACACACTTTTCAGCCTGGTATCTATGATAAGTGTATTTAGAAAGTAAATATTATAAATTACTTACCAAAGAAACATTTTTAATATAACTGGGCCATGTGGGGAGTGATTAATAACGACTATATATAAGGCTTTATTCAACCTTACAATTGAGCCGTTGAGCATGATTATTCATGCATGAATTACAAAAGAATCTCCTATCTAAACATTATGGGTAAAATGGGGTACAATTTCATGCAAAGTTTTGAAGAAAATTTTACGTTACTTAAGTCAGACAATGCATACTTTAAGGGTTTTCTGGACGCATATTAGAGATTTCCAATAAAATGACATACGTGCGTAACTCGACGTACGGACGTAATGGGACTGGTTATTGCGAATCATTGAATTTGATTAAATACGTTGCTCAAGTTTAAACAAAATATTCCAAGACTTAAAATCACACACTGGAATTTTGGTCCATATAAAATAAATTTATCATGACGAAAAATGATAGAAATCTTGCATTTTTATTTATCACGTGGTTTTCCAGATTCAGGCCTTTATTTTCACTGACATAAGATCACGTATAAACACACGTATCCCATACCTATCATACGTACGATTTGACTTATCTTTCATGGTTTTGATTATGACAATTATTTTTCAATATGCTTTGCAGATGAACGGCCCATTATACCTTTTTTCTGTCTTTCTTTATAGTTTATCTTTTTTTATTATATTTGTTACAGGGAAAATATTTAGAAGGATATTTTTCTGACAATTTAAGAAATATCGAAACCAGACTTTGTCCGAATCTGTCTTTTTATAAAAGTTGAAAATTGAGATAAAACTGTCGCTTCCATTTAATTTCTAAACAAAAGTATTTTTCATCTAATTATTATAAAATGTATTGATAAAAAAATCCCTATATATGTTGTTTTTTAGAATTAAGGTGTGTTCGATTAGGATTGTTCTGTTTTAATTTATTTAAGGGGAATGCTATCGGAGTCCACATACAAAAGACATTTCTATTCAATTGTTTTTGGATATCCCTTGATTTAAATTAACTTGTAGTATTTTATCCATTTTATTGAAAAACAATTAAAAGAGGGTCACCGAATTCATTTTACTGAATAAATCATTAGCGGAAATGTGTAAAGGGGGGGGGGTGGGGGTGGGGGGTGGGGGTGGGGGTGGGGGGTGGGGGTGGGGGTGGGGGGTGGGGGTGGGGGTGGGGGGGGGGGGGGGTTATCAGGCAACGTTAGAAGTGGAACAAAAAATAGGAGTATTAATAGGATGTAGGGCCATATATATAAGTGTTCGTTGCATATGTATTTTACATATGCATATTTAGGACGAGAAGATGAATATGAACCAGACTACGTATTATATCGCAGGAAGACATGTAATCCTACCCGGACACATGATTTTGACCCCGGACCGACCAATCTTTGCTCTAACTCCTAAATATTGCTTGCTTGGCAGAGAGACAGCCAATCTTCGATTTGATACGGACGAGGATCGAGCCCAAAACTTCCCGCACTCGAGCAGTGGTATAGCTTTCATTGACGCAATGTGGCAACCGCCTCACCAAATTTTTGACAAATAAAAAAGAGAGATAAAGAGAATTATATACCATGTACGTCATAGTATAAAGTATACTGAGTGACGACGGTTCTAAACGGTGACTGATTTACTCTTTACTCACTCATTCCTCATTATTAACGTCTTGAAACTTTCTTTCATAAAATGAACAAGGTAGATGCAAATATCTTTTTTAAGTAACAGACAAAGTATACCTCGTAAAAAACTTATTCAAACAAGAGGTCATAACTGTGAAACTGATATGATGCTTGATTTTTTTTTTTTGACAACGAACTTGTTACTTTTGGTGGACAAAGCTTTCAACAGACACTTGGCATTCCCATTCCTACATTTTATGTAGAACTCTTCTACCTTGGTTAAAATAAGCAAGACTTCATAGTTCACCATATTATTATCATCCATACATTTTGACAAAAGATAAACGTATAAAGTTAAAAGACATATTGGATATCAAACTAAATATCCCCAAATCTGTACAAAAGCATTTTAGAGGAGGTCATACATATAATTCTGTAAATTATTTTTGTTTTGATCAGGACCTGTCTGTAACTGAATACTCAGAATTAAACCTTTAACCAGCAGTTTCATTGAAATATATTGATTTGAATATTATTTCATGATAAAATTCCACAAATCGGGATTTTTCATAGAAAGGATCTTTTTGCCTGTGTGTGACCTGTTAAGAGTATGATCACCTACACCTATTTTGCGATTCATATTTTCAATTAACCGTCCACTCCCTATTGGCATTTGCGTCTTTTAACCAAGGTGAGGCTTTTGCTGCCAAGATTTAAATCATTCGCCTCACCAGAAATAAAATTCAAGTTACGCTACTGTCGATTGATTGATTGTTTGTTGCCTAACGTCCAGTGGCAAATATTTCATGCATAATTAACGTGTAGAGAACGTGGCATTCTCTACAATAGGCATCGGATCAAACGTTCCCACTCTGACCGGACGGGACTGCGTACTTATACATCACGCACAACCAAACGGACTCCCCACTTTGGCAATGGTTTAACTGCTGATCGGAACAAGACCAATAGTGACAATATTTCTATTCCCCCGATCACCTTTGAGGGGTTACTGACGAGGCGAGCGCGCGACCAAAGAGACAGTTATGAATATGGAAGATACATATACGTGTATTAATCAAAACATTTGCTACAAGAATTTGTGGCATTAAGACACCGTGCCTCTTCACATGATCATATTTCAATGTTCAGTGCACCACTTAATCCGGGTCAAACTCTAATTTGGTATATAATTTTAAACGTTTTATATTTTGAACAGAACGGAAGAACGGACGGATGCACATACCAGTACATATAATATTCCCTTGCTATCATAAGTTGGTAATAAAACTAAAATCATCATCCTACTTAACAAAACTTCAATCAAATATTTCGTAAATGTCCGTTTTTCATACGTAATTGTATAAATCAAACGCCAAACATTTTAGAAAAACAATTTAATGTCGTTAAATTACTCATACGTTTGTACGGGCTCTTCCTAGAATCCATGCATCATTATAATTGAAGACAAGATATAAAAGATTAACTGATTCAGTAAAGTGTAATCATATTTTTTCTTGAAGATACGGCCTCATAAATTCCATTTGATAAAGTTCTACGGAAAGGTGACAAAGTATCAGAAAGATGCATTAGTGATCTGAATTTTTACCTTTGACAAAAGTATCTTGAAATGAATTATGGAAGTATGCTAAAAAAAAAAGAAGAAGAAGCAAGTCGTGTACAGCTTTTACATTCCGGCGTGTTTGAAACTCTTGTTTTAATCTTATAACTTTTAAATAAAAAATGAGAATATGATCTCGCTTCAGATTCCATTATTTTTTTATTTTTTCAAACTTAATTTTAAGCTTTAAGCTTTCATCGTTTGAGAGATAAATATATGGGTCAAGTGAAATGACAAAGTAATGATCGGTGCATTTGATTAACGGTAACTGAATTAATTATTCCCTTTAAAGGTTGTTGTCAATGAAATCATCCCAAATTTAATAACAAAACATGTAAAAAAATAAAATAGTAGTTTGTGCTAATTTTTAAATAGCATCTATTCCAACAAAGTATGTGTCTTCAACGAGCCAAAAATTCAGACAGTCCATGCTCCCCTCCGTCATCTTTCAATGCAATAGGATGAGATACGTTCAGATAGGTTGGTTATGTCGAGTAATGTCATTTTATTGGAAATCTCTAATACACCTTGGAGTGTCTGGATTGACTAAGACAAGAACAACTTTAAAATATGCATTATCTAGAATGTAAATTTCATAAACCGGCATGTCAGACAAGTCAATGTAAAATATTTCAGTAAGGTATTTATGTAATGTTGACGTTTCCATTTAAACACGTACAAGAGTATAGTGTTTCAGTTATTTTAAACTTTTAAACTGGCTTTTTTCTCATCACTGTAGTTTAAATGACGAGTAATAATTTGATTAACCCGTTTATAATCGTTTTCCGAAATCATCATTCAACTTGAAAATTTCAAACTGTAACATAGATTAAAAAATATTAATATTATCCCTTTCCACAATTCCATGGAATAGTTCGGTAAGCGAGTCCTTCGTTCTATTACATAGAAATAGAACAGCCGTTCGAATGTAAACTATACTAACAGAGTAAAATAGGATTTATTTATGTGGTTATAAATACGGTCGTAAACATGAAATACTTACCGAGCATCAGAATCATATAGATTATTGCCAATAAATACAAAAAGTCCATTTCAAAAAAACACTAGGCCGTATATTGCTTATACTTCTATGTACAGTGTCTTGGTAAACGAATCATATAGAGTAAACCAACGCAACTATGTGACTATGTTTTAATCTTTAAACATTCCTTATACATAATTATGTGGTTGGATGATTGACTACTTATAAAGCTTCATTATCTAAAATATTTGTAAAGTTATATCAATTTACATCATTGATTGTTGTTAAATTAATAAAGATTCAATGAATTTTATGATTTATTGTTCAATTAAATTATTAATACAAGGACATGTCCGTCGTCCGTCGCTAATCAGACATTGACTCTTTTTTATAACTGTATGTATCATTATTCAACATTAGTTTTTTGTGATGAGATCATATTCGCAAACGAAATTCGTATACTATCTTTGATCTCTTGAACAATTGGAAATGATCACAGGTTGACCTAATTGTCATAACTTATTCATCGACTTTACTTGCTCGTGCAAATGTTCACCTCAAATTTGTTTTTCGGTTATAGTCTTTAACATTTTCGATTGAATTGTTCTACATTTTTGTCATGTTGTGGACCTTTATAGCTTACTATTTGGTATGGATTTTGCTTACAACTACATAGTTTTGTCGTTAATGAATAGTTATATCTGGCAATAATACATGTAACACATGTTTGTATCTTCTATCTGTTGGATTCATTCTTGAAGAAATGCTAAAATCTTGATGATAGTCGTATCAAAAGTGTAATGTTAGTTACTATAAAGATATTTCAATAGCGGAATTATCTGTTTCCAAAGAGTGAAAAACACTTTGAAAGTCTTTGATATGCCAGGATGCTAAGTTGCTACGTTTACACCGTTTATACCTGAGTTTACGGGTTGCACTTTGTAAATGCAACTGTTTCACAAGCTACGCCTCTTTTTGGGAGTTATATAATATTCAGAGATAATTTAATTTTGTTTACGTACTGGTTCCCAGATATGATCTCTATGTTTCATTTCATAGAGAAATAACTTGGAAATGTTACCAGTATAAACACAGATGGTAGCGGCGATAATTGAATTATGAGGGACACTCAAAGTGGAAGTAGGGATAGTACAGAATTTTAGTACAAGTTTAAACTCTTAGAAGTTCGGGGCATATAAATGTTGAAGATATGCCGCACAGCCCTATGTTTCGACCTTTTAATAAAAAAGTAGTGCATATCAACTTTCCGTTCTAGGATATAATTTTTTACGAAACTTCGTAGTGGCACAGCTTTAGCCGGAAAAGGAGTTCCTATAGGAAATTGCAGTGTCTATATTTACAGAAATGCAACATTTATTGGGTGAAAAAAGAGAACATATAGAATTTCACCAAATCTGGTTTATCTCAGAGATTTTAATGAAATTAACTCAAATATAAAGTTTTATATTTGATTTCATTAAGATTAAGAAAATCCTGGGCCTCAGTTATGATGACTCAGCATAAATTCACTGTTTACAGTATATGCATAGTGTACGTAAAGCCCTGAATGCAAAATTAAATCATAATATATGCATATTTGTAATTCAAATTGTTTAGAAGTGCTTATATTTACTCTTTGCAGTCATTGAAACTCATAGATCCTTGATGAATATTGTTGTTGGTGTGTTTTTTGTCCTTTCGATAACCCAAAAGTAAGCTGTAACACCTGAATTTGCTTTTTTGTGACTGCGGCAAAAAAAAAAAAAAAACAAGCTAGAAGTACAAAAATACTTCATTAAAACTAACAATAGTGTTTTCTATCCTAAATATGTACGAAATATTCCATATTCACAGCAACAGCAGAATAATTTAGCAAATTTGAGGCCCCAGTGGCAAAAACAGAGAAAAATGCCTACCCCAGGGTTATAAAACAGATAATTTAACCTGTAAATGCTATGATTTTATTATTTTAAAAGTTTTTGTATAGAAAATAATAACTGTGCTTGGAAGTTATGCAAAAAACAAATGTTAGCAGTCAGTTGTACAAAACTTTAAGTGAATTCATACATCAGACTGGTAACTTCGTACATACATCTTTTGCAAATATGGCTTTGTTTAAACACTTCTAGTTCATATATTAGCTAAATTATGTTAGATATATGCTTAGAGATGATACTGTTGTGACAAGATTTCTAAACTGACCATTTGAGGCAGAAATTGTGAACTTTTATTGACAAATAGGCATACAGTAAGATGTGGACTGGACACAGAGGCAGGATTGGATATTTTATATTATCTTGAATGTTGGAATGATTAACTATTAAACTTTACATTTATATTATTCTGAAATGCTTCGTTATCAGAATAATTTCAAACAGGTTCTAGCCATGTCATGTCAGCAAACATGCACATAGCGTAAGCTGACAATAATTAAAGTCTTGTTTTCAAATCTTCAAAAATTATAACGGGGGTGGGGGTATACAATGTACAGTTAAAGAAAAGTTAGAGTATATGCAGTGATTTCCGTTAGGTTATAATTCTGATAAATAAGTATTGTTGTGAGAAAAAGTGTTTTTCAAGAGTTTTTTATTTGAATAAATGTTTGTATAGGTTGCACTTTGTAAATACAGCTGTTTCACAAGATACGCCTCTTTTTGGGAGATATATAATCTTCATAGATATTTAATTTTTTTAACGTACTGGTTCCCAGATATGATCTTTATGTTTCATCTCATAGAGAAATAACTTGGGAATGTTACCAGTATAAAAACAGATGGTAGCGGCGATAATTGAATTATGAGGGACACTCAAATTGGAGGTAGGGATAGTACATAATTTTAGTACAAGTTTAAACTCTTAGAAGTTCGGGGCATATAAATTTTGAAGATATGCCGCACAGCCATATGTTTCGACCTTTGAATAAAAAAGTAGTGCATATCAACTTTCCGTTCTAGGATATAATTTTTTATGAAACTTCATAGTGGCACAACTTTAGCCGGAAAGGGAGTTCCAATGGGAAATTGCAGTGTCTATATTTACAGAAGTGCAACATTTATTGGGTGAAAAAAGAGAACATATAGAATTTCACCAAATCTGGTTTATCTCAGAGATTTTAATGAAATTAACTCAAAAATAAAGTTTTATATTTGATTTCATGAAGATTGAAAAAAATTCTGGGCCTCAATTATGATGACTCAGCATAAATTCACAGTTTACAGTATATGCATAGTGTACCTAAAGCCCTGAATGCAAAATAAATTCATAATATATGCATATTTGGAATTCAAATTGTTTAGAAGTGCTTATATTTACTCTTCGCAGTCATTGAAACTCATAGATCCTTGATGAATATTGTTGTTGGGGTGTTTTTTGTCCTTTCGATAACCCAAAAGTAAGCTGTAACACCTGAATTTGCCTTTTTGTGACTGCGGCAAAAAAAAAAAAAACAAGCTAGAAATACAAAAATACCTCATTTAAACTAACACATGTAACAATAGTGTTTTCTATCCTAAATATGTACGAAATATTCCATATTCACAGCAACAGCAGAATAATTTAGAAAATTTGAGGACCCAGTGGCAAAAAACAGAGAAAAATGCCTACCCCAGGGTTATAAAACAGATAATTTAACCTGTAAATGCTATGATTTTATTATTTTAAAGGTTTTTTGTATAGAAAATAATAACTGTGCTTGGAAGTTATGCAAAAAACAAATGTTAGCAGTCAGTTGTACAAAACTTTAAGTGCATTCATACATCAGACTGGTAACTTCGTACATACATCTTTTGCAAATATGGCTTTGTTTAAACACTTCTAGTTCATATATTAGCTAAATTATGTTAGATATATGCTTAGAGATGATACTGTTGTGACAAGACGTCTAAACTGATCATTTGAGGCAGAAATTGTGATCTTTTATTGACAAATAGGCATACAGTAAGATGTGGACTGGACACAGTGGCAGAATTAGATATTTTATATTATCTTGAAATTTGGAATAATTAACTATTAAACTTTACATTTATATTATTCTGAAATGCTTTGTTATCAGAATAATTTCAAACAGGTTCTAGCCATGTCATGTCAGCAAACATGCACATAGGGTAAGCTGACAATAAATAAAGTCTTGTTTCAAATCTTCAAAAATTGAAACGGGGGTGGGGGTATAAAATGTACTGTTAAAGAAAAGTTAGAGTATATGCAGTGATTTCCTTTAGGTTATAATTCTGATAAATAAGTATTGTTGTGAGAAAAAGTGGTTTTCAAGAGTTTTTTTTAATTTGAATAAATGTTTGTATAGGTTGCACTTTGTAAATACAGCTGTTTCACAAGCCACGCCTCTTTTGGGGAGATATATAATCTTCATAGATATTTAATTTTTTTAACGTACTGGTTCCCAGATATAATCTCTATGTTTCATCTCATAGAGAAATAAATTGGGAATGTTACCAGTATGGTAGCGGCGATAATTGAATTCTGAGGGACACTCAAAGTGGAGGAAGGGATAGTACAGAATTTTAGTATAAGTTTAAACTCTTAGAAGTTCGGGGCATATAAATGTTGAAGATATGCCGTATAGCCCTATGTTTCGACCTTTGAATAAAAAAGTAGTGCATATCAACTTTCTGCTCTAGGATATAATTTTTTACGAAACTTCATAGTAAAAGTGGCACAGCTTTAGCCGCAAAGGACGTTCCTATGGGAAATTGCATTGTATATATTTACAGAAGTGCAACCTACAACCAGTCTTGAAACAAGCTATTCTGGGCTGATTTACAAAAAAACGTTTTTTAATTAGTATTTGCTTTAACATGTTTAAGGAATGTATTTTTTTTAACAAAATAACAAGAATTCAAAAATATTTGGTGAGAGGTTTCTTTCAAATAAACAAATGTGTATATCATTGATTAATAGGGTTTAAAGGGAAATTATTTGTTTTGTTTTCGTTCCATATTGCATCGCATATATGTAGATAAAATATAGACTAGTTTCACATTTAAAAAAAAAATGCAAGACACGAAAATCCTCATTTATGTGCGGTTCAATGTTGAAATGTGGAACAATAAGGGGCAATATTCTCTAGCAATGGGATAATGAAAAGAAAAGGAAAAAAAAAAACAACAATGTTTGTATCTGAATGATATTTCCAAAGTGTTTGCTGATTCATATACTATTCTTCAAGATGCATGATGTTCCATTCCGTTTAGCTGCTACTTAACAATAAATAATGATACGTAATATATAGGCCAAAATACATGAATTCAAATTAACAAAAATCTAACTTTGGTGCATCTACGTACAAGTAATGCATTTTCTAAAATGAATGCCAACGATGAATATAATAGGATAAAATAATTACTGAATTACATAAAATTATTTAAAGAAAGACAACATAGATAACCTGCAGGTTTTTTTTTCTCACTGGGAACAACCACGAAAATAAGGAAAACGTGCGTGATCTTCCCCGTGGTAATAGGTAGCAACGCCCGGGTATATGAGTTAGATACACACGGGGCTATGGGCTTTATAACGACGTGATATTAGCAAATCGAGATCGGAAAATAGGGGAGGGTTTGGCACCATCTTACTAGTTTAAACCTGCTGCATTTTTATGCACCTGTCTTAAGGCAGGAGCATGTTTTTCAGTGGTTGTCGTTTGTTGGTGTGGTTCATACGTGTTTCTTGTTTCTCGTTTCTTATGTATATTATACCGTTGGTTTTCATGTTTAAATTGTTTTACACTAGTCATTTTGGGGCCCTTTATAGCTTGCTCCGTGTTGAAGGCCGTTCTTTGAACTATAATTGTTAATTCTGTATACATTGTGACTTGGATGGAGAGTTGTCTCATTGACACTCATACCGCATCTTTTTATTTATAAGGCACAGATAATTTACCGTGTATGGTCCTAGCATCTATTTCATGTCCAGAAAGGAAGTCTGTTTGTATTTTTGATCAATTTCGCAAAAAAACCGTGGTCACACTCGAATAAACACAACCAAATCATAGGTCGTGGATTTGGTTAATCATTCCTTATCTTTATTCGTTTCTTATTCCTTAGTCGATACTTATTCCTTAGTCGTTATTTATTCCTTATTCGTTATTTATACCTTTTTTGCTACTTATTCGTAATTATTTCCTTTTTTACTACTCTTTCGTTATTTTTTTTTTTGATCTTTTATAACATTCTTTGCTTTTGCTATAAGATTGTAATTACAATGATTATTTATCTTGGCCTAATTTGTTTAAAGTGGCCTAATAAGATGTTTATATTATTGAGTTGGGATCTGCTTATAGTTGCTTACAAAATAATGGTATTGTGTAGTTTAGAAATCGTTGGAACAATCGTAGATACTGATGGAATCATGAGAACTTTCTATTTGACTAATAATAATTCCTGAATGACCATCATCTACCATGCGTTATTTAAATTTCAACAATGTTCTATAAGTTTCCCTTCTGTAGTATTCTAGAAGTTCCCATGACAAGTATATATATACAGACACCGAAACTAGACTTATCAGAATAGAAAATTTATTTTTAGAAAATCTCTGGAGTTGTTGATATATGCTTTTATTTACGTTAACAACATCATACTAGTTTTTGAGTTTATTGGACATATACATATTCCGTTTGGTTCCGCAACAGATAAGAGAAGAATTCCGGATACAGAAAAGAATTATGAGGGAGACTCAAATTGGAGGTAGGGATAGTACATAAATTTAGTACAAGTTTAAACTCTTAGAAGTTCGGGGCATATAAATGTTGAAGATATGCCGCACAGCCATATGTTTCGACCTTTGAATAAAAAAGTAGTGCATATCAACTTTCCGTTCTAGGATATAATTTTTTACGAAACTTCATAGTGGCACAGCTTTAGCCGGAAAGGGAATTCCAATGGGAAATTGCAGTGTCTATATTTACAGAAGTGCAACATTTATTGGGTGAAAAAAGAGAACATATAGAATTTCACCAAATCTGGTTTATCTCAGAGATTTTAATAAAATTAACTCAAAAATAAAGTTTTATATTTGATTTCATGAAGATTGAAAAAAATTCTGGGCCTCAATTATGATGGCTCAGCATAAATTTACAGTTTACAGTATATGCATAGTGTACCTAAAGCCCTGAATGCAAAATAAATTCATAATATATGCATATTTGGAATTCAAATTGTTTAGAAGTGCTTATATTTACTCTTCGCAGTCATTGAAACTCATAGATCCTTGATGAATATTGTTGTTGGGGTGTTTTTTGTCCTTTCGATAACCCAAAAGTAAGCTGTAACACCTGAATTTGCTTTTTTGTGACTGCGGCAAAAAAAAAAATAAAAACAAGCTAGAAATACAAAAATACCTCATTTAAACTAAGAATAGTGTTTTCTATCCTAAATATGTACAAAATATTCCATATTCACAGCAACAGCAGAATAATTTAGAAAATTTGAGGCCCCAGTGGCAAAAAACAGAGAAAAATGCCTACCCCTGGGTTATAAAACAGATAATTTAACCTGTAAATGCTATGATTTTATTATTTTAAAGGTTTTTTGTATAGAAAATAATAACTGTGCTTGGAAGTTATGCAAAAAACAAATGTTAGCAGTCAGTTGTACAAAACTTTAAGTGCATTCATACATCAGACTGGTAACTTCGTACATACATCTTTTGCAAATATGGCTTTGTTTAAACACTTCTAGGTCATATATTAGCTAAATTATGTTAGATATATGCTTAGAGATGATACTGTTGTGACAAGATGTCTAAACTGACCATTTGAGGCAGAAATTGTGAACTTTTATTGACAAATAGGCATACAGTAAGATGTGGACTGGACACAGAGGCAGAATTAGATATTTTATATTATCTTGAAATTTGGAATAATTAACTATTAAACTTTACATTTATATTATTCTGAAATGCTTTGTTATCAGAATAATTTCAAACAGGTTCTAGCTATGTCATGTCAGCAAACATGCACATAGGGTAAGCTGACAATAAATAAAGTCTTGTTTTCAAATCTTCAAAAATTGAAACGGGGGTGGGGGTATAAAATGTACTGTTAAAGAAAAGTTAGAGTATATGCAGTGATTTCCGTTAGGTTATAATTCTGATAAATAAGTATTGTTGTGAGAAAAAATGTTTTTCAAGAGTTTTTTTTATTTGAATAAATGTTTGAATAGGTTGCACTTTGTAAATACAGCTGTTTCACAAGCCACGCCTCTTTTGGGGAGATATATAATCTTCATAGATATTTAATTTTTTTAACGTACTGGTTCCCAGATATAATCTCTATGTTTCATCTCATAGAGAAATAAATTGGCAATGTTACCAGTATGGTAGCGGCGATAATTGAATTCTGAGGGACACTCAAAGTAGAGGAAGGGATAGTACAGAATTTTAATATAAGTTTAAACTCTTAGAAGTTCGGGGCATATAAATGTTGAAGATATGCCGCACAGCCCTATGTTTCGACCTTTGAATAAAAAAGTAGTGCATATCAACTTTCTGCTCTAGGATATAATTTTTTACGAAACTTCATAGTAAAAGTGGCACAGCTTTAGCCGCAAAGGAAGTTCCTATGGAGATTGCATTGTATATATTTACAGAAGTGCAACCTACAACCAGTCTTGAAACAAGCTATTCTGGGCTGATTTACAAATAAACGTTTTTTAATTAGTATTTGCTTTAACATGTTTAAAGAATGTATTTTTTTTAACAAAATAACAAGAATTCAAAAATATTTGGTGAGAGGTTTCTTTCAAATAAACAAATGTGTATATCATTGATTAATAGGGTTTAAAGGGAAATTATTTGTTTTGTTTTCGTTCCATATTGCATCGCATATATGTAGATAAAATATAGACTAGTTTCACAATAAAAAAAAAATGCAAGACACGAAAATCCTCATTTATGTGCGGTTCAATGTTGAAATGTGGAACAATAAGGGGCAATATTCTCTAGCAATGGGATAATGAAAAAAAAAAGGAAAAAAAAAACAACAATGTTTGTATCTGAATGATATTTTCAAAGTGTTTGCCGATTCATATACTATTCTTCAAGATGATGTTCCATTCCGTTTAGCTGCTACTTAACAATAAATAATGATACGTAATATATAGGCCAAAATACATGAATTCAAATTAACAAAAATCTAACTTTGGTGCATCTACGTACAAGTAATGCATTTTCTAAAATGAATGCCAATGATGAATATAATAGGATAAAATAATTACTGAATTACATAAAATTATTTAAAGAAAGACAACATAGATAACCTGCAGGGTTTTTTTTCACTGGGAACAACCACGAAAATAAGGAAAACGTGCGTGATCTTCCCCGTGGTAATAGGTAGCAACGCCCGGGTATATGAGTTAGATACACACGGGGCTATGGGCTTTATAACGACGTGATATTAGCAAATCGAGATCGGAGAAATAGGGGAGGGTTTGGCACCATCTTACTAGTTTAAACCCGCTGCATTTTTATGCACCTGTCTTAAGGCAGGAGCATGTTTTTCAGTGGTTGACGTTTGTTGGTGTGGTTCATACGTGTTTCTTGTTTCTCGTTTCTTATGTATATTAGACTGTTGGTTTTCATGTTTAAATTGTTTTACACTAGTCATTTTGGGGCCCTTTATAGCTTGCTCCGTGTTGAAGGCCGTTCTTTGACCTATAATTGTTAATTCTGTATACATTGTGACTTGGATGGAGAGTTGTCTCATTGACACTCATACCGCATCTTCTTATTTATAAGGCACAGATAATTTACCGTGTATGGTCCTAGCATCTATTTCATGTCCAGAAAGGAAGTCTGTTTATATTTTTGATCAATTTCGCTAAAAAACCGTGGTCACACTCGAATAAACACAACCAAATCATAGGTCGTGGATTTGGTTAATCATTCCTTATCTTCATTCGTTTCTTATTCCTTAGTCGATACTTATTCCTTAGTCGTTAATTATTCCTTATTCGTTATTTATACCATTTTTGCTACTTATTCGTAATTATTTCCTTTTTTACTACTCTTTCGTTTTTTTTTTTTTTTTATCTTTTATAACATTCTTTACTTTTGCTATAAGATTGTAATTACAATGATTATTTATCTTGGCCTAATTTGTTTAAAGTGGCCTAATAAGATGTTTATATTATTGAGTTGGGATCTGCTTATAGTTGCTTACAAAATAATGGTATTGTGTAGTTTAGAAATCGTTGGAACAATCGTAGATACTGATGGAATCATGAGAACTTTCTATTTGAATAATAATAATTCCTGAATGACCATCATCTACCATGCGTTATTTAAATTTCAACAATGTTCTATAAGTTTCCCTTCTGTAGTATTCTAGAAGTTCCCATGACAAGTATATATACAGACACCGAAACTAGACTTATCAGAATAGAAAATTTATTTTTAGAAAATCTCTGGAGTTGTTGATATATGCTTTTATTTACGTTAACAACATCATACTAGTTTTTGAGTTTATTGGACATATACATATTCCGTTTGGTTCCGCAACAGATAAGAGAAGAATTCCGGATACAGAAAAGAATAAAATCGGTAATTCAGATAATTTTATTTGTATGATATTTCTTGTAAAATTGTAAAATAAATCTTCTTAAATTTCTTATTGATTTTTTTCTTTTGTAGGCTTCAATTTCAAGGTGAATTGTGGGCTCGTCCGGGAGAACGTCAATATAAGATTAAAATTTTTTTAAGTAAATATATTTTATTGAATTAAAATTTATCAATAAAATTCAACAAAATGGCATTTGATGCCAGTTAATTTCTAAATGCGACAGACCCGTGGGGGTTTAATTGATTAAAGGAAAAATATTTAGTGTTGCTTACTAAACATCTAAAAATAGATTTAAAAGTAACCACGAGAAAAAAATATTAATAAATCGGAAAAAGACAAATTAGTTGACACATAATTTTTAAGTGAAGAGGTTCTTTAACTTAATGTCAAAACTATTGATGCTATCAAATTAAAACAGCTAGAATGCTAGAATTAGAACATGAATTCGGATTAAATCAATTGAAAATAGAAGTTAAATTAAAACAATTGGAAAACGAAGAAAGACAGGCAGATCTTAGAATGAGGGAAAAGTTACAGATCGAGAAATTGAAAATAGAAATGGTCAAAGTAAACAGCATGCGCAACACTAAAGAAGAAAAAACAAAATCAGAACATTTTGAGGCCGCAAAATAATATACGTTTGGTTCCCAGATGTTATGAAAAAACAGTTGAGAAATATTTTCCACAGTTTAAGAAAATTACACAAAATTTGAAATGACCAAAGACTTATTGGATCACGATGCTGTAGAGTGATGTTGTGGGCAAGGCCGCTGACATTTACCATGTTTACTAAGCACTTTCTTCAGAAAAAAAGTCTGTTTATGAAACTGTAAAACAGGAAGATTTGAAAGCTTATGAGCTAGTGCCAGAAGCATATAGACAGAAATTTAGGTCTTATAAAAAGTTCGAATCACAAAACTATGTTGAATTTGCTAGAGAAAAAGAAGATCTATTTGGTAAATGGCTGACGTCAAAGAAAATCCATAAAAATTTTGATAAAAGATGTCAGTAAATGTTATTAGAAGAGTTCAATCAGCGTGTTCATTTAGACTTAAAAACAAATTTAAATGACAAAACTGTTGAGACATTGCAAGATGCAGCTGTTGTTTCCGATAAATATTATTATCTTTCACATAAAAGAAATTTCAAAGGACAAAATGTTAGTACTTCGAGCGGGAATTACAAAGATCAAAGTACTGAGCGTGCTGATAGTAAGCCTGTTGTACAGAATAAGACCCAGTCTAGTTATACAAGTTATACCATGTCTAGTCCAAAATTTGACCCTTTTGAGAAGAAGAACAAATAAAGAAAAACAAGAATAACATAGTTCATAAGAATCTGATAGAACATACTTTAAAAAAAGTTATGGTTCTATATTCAAACTTTAAAATCGAAAATCATTCAATCAAAGAAAAAAAAGTATTTTGATAATTTCAACAAATATTTAACAGGAAGATTAAACGCGTGTTTTCTTAGTGCACGTACAGGTTAAGATGTAAAATCTGTAGAAAACGCACGTAAACTACTGACTAAACGGACACAGAGTAAACGCGCGTTAACTCGAGAAGACATTAGAAATTTCCATAATTATAGTAAACGCGCGTTTACTAGTAAACGCAAAAATTGGAGTTAACAAATGAAATGCGTGCACGCGGCGTTAACGTGCGTTTACTTTATGTTATTCTTGGTCTGCACCCAACAGTAACCGAATTGTTCATATTGTAAGAACAATGGTCAGGTGATGACGGATCGTTTTAGACTCCAAAAAAAAGAATGAAAGAGATATTAAACCAAAGTCCAGTGCTTGTACGACATCCCTTGTTACCGACACGTTAGAATGTCCTGCGAGTCAGGCTTTTCTGTCCAGTTTTTGTGATTACATGGAAGATTATACCCTTTATGTCTTGTGCTGCCTTTTGTCCAAGGATATCTTTGTTGGTACATGTACCTCCGTTGTGTTACAGGGTAAAGGAGTTAGGCTGTATTGAAGTTCCCCTCTGTCATATTCATTTGAACATGCTGAAATCAGATTTGATAATTGGACCAACCAGTTGTTGTGGTTCTTTGTCTTAACCTAACCTTTGAGTGTGTCATTATTGCTAAGAAATAATCTAGCGAAAAAAAGTAGTTATTGAACTTATTGTTACCAGTGAACTGGTGGTAGATGTTTAACCTCCTGAAGAAGATGCTGAACGGTATCCAGCTTGTGTTGTTACTAAAACGAGTCCTATGAGATATTGCATTTTCTATTTACACAAGTGAAACTTAAGCGAACTTCTGCATGGATGTAAGTAATTTGATACTGTTGTTTTGAAATTATATACTTATTATCTGTTGTTTGATTAAAAATGGTGTATTTGCAGATGAACTAGAACTATATTTCATAATGCTATAAAGACTTTTTTTTATTCGTTTGTTTTTCTATAATTATATTCTCGAGTACTTACTTTAGTGGTTAGTAGTATCATTTGCAATTCTAAAACTTTTTCTTATTTTTATATTTCATGTGTTTATAGTATCATATTTTAATTATGTAAATATCAAATTCAGTCACTTTTAACCACAGCCAATCCGATAGGTAAACAATGATTAGATTAACAGTATGAAAGGGTACTTAAATACTTACAAATTAGTCAAATGAGACTGTCATGAACAGGCATAACTTCAAGCTGAATTGTTTTTGCATTCTTACATTTGTCCATGTCGTAGTCATTTGTATTAAATTTGAAAGAACGTATTTAAATTATTTAGGTGATTTGTGATTTATAACATTAAGGAGGCTCGAGGGTACGAAAATTTTAGCAACATTTTAAACATTTTTTTTTTCATTACAAATTTTATTTATTACACTATTAGTTGTTATTTTATGATATGGTACAAACATCAACCCAAAAAATCGATTTGTTTTGGCCCCAGATGACTTTTAAAATGTTTATATCATTGAAAAAGCTTTGGTGCAAAAATGCACTTTTTTTGCATTAAAATTCAAATATCTTTTTTAACTCATCGGTGACCTATATATTTTATTATTGTTCTTAAATAAGCTGTACTTAAACTAAACAATTGTAAAATTTAAGCGATTTCTGTAATTTAGTTCTTTTTTTATTTCGATATTACCTCTTTTTCTTAGTTCAACAGAAAAAAAGTACCTTAACAAAAATGCATGCTTCTTTCGAAGGCAGATTGTGAGCTTAAATGAACGGTGACCCCACTTTTTTATTTCATTTTTCTATTAAGTATATGATAAAGTTCATTTATAGAAAATAATTGCGAAATCCTATATTAAAAAAGAAAATGGATTTATACCCTCGAGCCCCCTTAAATATGAACTTCTGGGATATTCATGATAAAAGCTCATTTTAGTTGTTAAATTTACATTCATTTTGATTTGGATATACACTACAAAAACTCGTATGATAGTTTTATGACGAATTTACATATTTTATTTTGTTATACAATTATATCGATAAAATTATCCTTCAGAAACTACGAATGACTGAATCCAAACAGATATGAGATGTAGCCATTTAACACAGAACAAGAAAATGGAGATAATGATCAGTATTTGACCGCAACTGCAGACAATTCTTGCTTACTAACAATTTAAGGACATTCTTTTACATCCACATATAAATATTCTAATTGTTGTCTGAAGTTCATGAAGATATATTTTACGTATTGCTCAAATAAACAAAAACAGCCTTCTGTACTAAGATTTTTCACTCACACTTTTTTTTGTTAAAGTAAAGAATGAGCTGCAAGTTGTTTTATTACATATACGTCAGTTATACAAAACGTCAATTATGCTCCTTCTGTGAAACATCGAAGTGAGATATGATATGTATAGCCATGTTATAAAATTGATCATGAAAGACGGTCTTTTATCGTAATGTAATCATGGTGTTAATTAAGGAAATTTGATAACAAATCTCTTGACTCTTATTTGATAAATGTTAAATAAATGTATCAAAATTTTACAACAGTTACGAAATTCATAATAGGATTACTAATACGACCATTTCTAGAATAAAAATCAAAATTCATGTACCAGCAAAGCGGTTAGTAATTTTACAAACCAGCGAAACAACCAATGATGTGGTGGTGCTATAACTTAAATACTAGACGGAAGTCATTAAGAACGAAAGTCTATATCATTTTACATACAGATCCACGGATCATCAGTCAAAGATTATATTATTAAAACATGTCAGCTTAAGGACTCCTCTGTTGATTACCAAAAACTAGACAAAAATCCATTCAATTATTGATTCATCCGAATTGATTTACAGATCATCAGCACATCCTCGTTCAGTAGTCTTCGGCAATGTCCCAAGGACAGATTTTAATCACTAATGGCTACGTGAAGTAATTTTTACAAGGTCATATCTCGCTTGAAAGACGGACAAGCATTAGAAAATTTAAAACCTAGGAGGTGTGAAATGATATGACACTCTCTTTGGGTACTGTTTCAACATTTAAAAGTTAAAGATGCCGAGAGCGTTTATTATAGGTTTCAAACGTTCTAACTTAACAAAGTATTTTAGGGTAACCACCGAACTCTTTTTTGGTTATTTTTGCCAAATCCTTACGACAAATCATAAGCCACCAGTTGATCGTGGGACATTGTCCATTGACATTGTTTCCTCAAATGAATGACTGACATCCTTGACCTTAAGAGCAAATAAACTATGTTTAATCTACCAACTTCAAATTATGTTCAGTTCATAAGCAGACACTCATTTAGTACTCTTCGTTATTCTTTGCGAAATCCTTATGTCAAAATTAATCCCCACAATCAAGAAAGATGAGTGCCAATGAAATGTTCATTTAAGTGCATGACTGGGATCTTGGACATTCAGTACACTTTAAGTGACTGTATACATGCCCATATTTACGTAATTTTCTATAATAAGCAAACTATTATTAGGCACGTCTCATAAATCATCCATTACAAACCTCTGAAAAGTTAGAAAATAGATAAAGGATATGGTCCCTCAAATGTCGGATTTGGACCCTGGACTTTCAGTGCAATACAGGTCTGCGAAATTCCATTTTCACATTACTCTCAGGTTCTCAACAATTTATTCATCGGAACAACTTGATAATACATAAACATGTAAAGGCCAAGATTTTTACAAGTATTTGGTCAAATGAAAGACGCTGACAGAGGAAAATGTTAATCATATAAGTTTTAATAACAATTACAATAGTCAAAGGTGGCATCATCAGCTCATTGTTTGCCAAGAAATGAATTGATATAACTTGAAAATAAAACATAACGAATGGTTGTTAAATAAAAGGATTGTTTTTTAGTATTTCATCTCTATGTTCAAATGCTTAAAAGTTATTATTTTTTGAAAAGATTTAGTCGAAGTACCATGAAGTTTTTCTGAATTGCATATTTTAATGGAATTTCAAGCAAATATTGTTCGTTTTGTGCAGGTTTTGCTATAATAAAAAACAAGTGATTATTTTTTTTTCAGGGAATGCTGATACCATCAGTTTTAATATATTATATATCCGTTTGTTCAGTCTATTTCGATGTATAATTTTGAAATGAGATGTGTGTGTTTTATTGGAGTGTTTTACATGCGCCTGGTGTTTGGTATGCATTAGAAACTACATTAACTAATACTTCATGTACTATTTCCGCAAGAACTTTATATTTTTGTTTTACATTCATTAAATTTGAATGCATTCTTTTCTTATAGATACAACAGCTATAGACTTGTGCTAATTCACATTCATGTAATGCAGTTTATTTATCATTATTTGTCGTAAAATAACGTTTAAACGATATAACGTCATTTTATACACAAGTATAGATAGGAATATAATTTTTTTGCCAAACTACAAAACATATTGACTAATACAACTATACAATTATATACAATATTTTTGGCGTACGGCTGTCTCAGCAATTTAGCGTGCATGGTCACATTATCCGAATTTTTTGAAAACAAATAGAAATAGTGTAGTTGTAGGCAAACTGCGGTTTGCTTGCAAACATAACTTTAAACTAGTCAGATCGGCTGGTTAGTGCCCAGTGTCTAATCTATATTAAAGCTACTACAGAAATACTATGTTATGCACTATCCGCTCTCCTGGTTCCAAAGCAAGTGAATGATAAGCATCTGAACTGTGATTCAGATAAGTAGCCAAAGATATAGTAGAAAGCCAGAGAGAGCCGATCTGCGAAACAAATAGCATAAGCCTTTGTCTGAGCTTTCTAGCCAGAAAATATTGGCAAGACTTATGCTAAAGTTAGGATGTAAGTGACCTCTGAATACCCCGTAAATTTGTGATTTGAGTGAAAACTCGAAATGACCCACATTATCTAACAGTATGAAAACCTTAGCATTTAACTGAGACAACAATTATAATAATGATAAAAAAAAAATATAGATATATATATATAAAATACACTAGATTAATATTATGACATGCAAATAATGTATGACAATTAAATCTATCGGTGGTGGAGGGGAGGAAGGTGGTTAACAACAAAGAATGGCGATGCCTTCAACGTAAACAATGTGAATTTATAAATAGTTCTCACGTGCTAAAAGTAATTGAATGTAGATAAAGCAATGGGGAACGGAAAGGGGCAAATTGTCTTTTGTGTAAACCTGAATTATATACATAATTCTCATGTTATACACAAGACTAGCTTGGAATATAATTTCATTACAAAACTACAAAACATATTGACTAATACAACTATACAATTATATACAATATTTTTGGCGTACGGCTGTCTCAGCAATTTAGCGTGCATGGTCACATTATCCGAATTTTTTGAAAACAAATAGAAATAGTGTAGTTGTAGGCAAACTGCGGTTTGCTTGCAAACATAACTTTAAACTAGTCAGATCCGCTGGTAAGGGCCCAGTGTCTAATCTATATTAAAGCTACCACAGAAACACTATGTTATGCACTATCCGCTCTCCTGGTTCCAAAGCATGTGAATGATAAGCATCTGAACTGTGATTCAGATAAGTAGCCAAAGATATAGTAGAAAGCCAGAGAGAGCCGATCTGCGAAACAATTAGCATAAGCCTTTGTCTGAGCTTTCTAGCCAGAAAATATTGGCAAGACTTATGCTAAAGTTAGGATGTAAGTGACCTCTGAATACCCCGTTAATTTGTGATTTGAGTGAAAACTCGAAATGACCCCAAAAACGGATGTTGAATATTTTGATTAGGCCGATGAGACAGCTGGACCCCAAATTGAAGGGAGTAGGAAAAATAAGATTATTTTAACTATAAAATTGAAGTTGCTAGCACTTCCGATGGAAGTGTTATTGGAACCAAAAAAATAGCAAGAATAGCATTATTAGATGTTCTTTGACTGTGAAAGAAACTGTTCTCAATATAGTCAATAATTTCTTATTCATAATATTCAGTTTTCAAGTAAGGATACGTATCCAAATTAGAAATACAACTCACTAATGGTAATAACTAGTCAGACACGAAGTATATTTTAAAAACAAAAAAGCATATAAATTTGACATATAAGTATATACACGATCATACTACGCTATCATACTGCTCAATATAATATATTCAAATCATATAGGGAATAGTACACCACTTTTAGTAGAGTAACATATTATACAACTACGGATTGTCAAGCCCCAATGATGAGCATCTTCAAACTCATAGAAAGGGGATTATTGTGCCCCGTCAAAAAGCATTGCAGACATGTGGATTCTTATGCACAAGTGAAACTAATGAACACACTGATTCCAATGATGGTGTTATTTCCAATTAATAAAGCAACACACTGCAGTCGACGGGGATTATTATGCCCCTGTTAATCAAATTGAAATTATTTTAAAAGGAATCGTAGTCTTACATGTATTTGACAATAAAACACTCATTCTAAACAGTGGATTATTATGCCACTGTAGAATCGCGCACATATTTTCCATGAACTCTTACAAAGAAAACTGTTGAATAGTAAAACTAGACTAATCGGATATCAAGGCTAGCTGGGCTCGTTTAATGGTTAATTTTGGAGTATGAATATATCTGGTATAGCATTCGGAACTCCAACGCCCTAAAATCTTGATCAGGTGATCTTCAATTTTTGATGCAACTGATGTTGCAGCTCCTATTCGGAAGCTTCGTCCGTTCTAATTAGATGGGTTGAGTCCGATAATTTCCAGGATGGATCGAACATAATTGATGAAAAACGTACGTGTTAGCGCCTCTCCATTTTCCATAATAAAGAGCGGACTAGAGTTGCAGGCTATGCTGAATCTAGATCTTCTAACAGCGAGGTATCTAATTAAAGATTTGTCCGGGCACAAACAGGTGTTGTTTTTGTAAAAGATAAATATTTACTCCACTTCTGAAAGGGTCTGTTTAAGACGACTTTAAATGTAATATTGCGTAATCCTCCTCGAAAGTGATGTCTTCTATACATAGATTGCAAGATGCATCGAAGTCCGTGTTGACGGTTAATTCACCGCAGTGGAGAAATCCGAAGTAAGCGACGATACAAGCTGCCTCAATAAGTGCAGTAACAAATGGCGAAAATATTCCCTTTTGAAGCACTGTTATCATATTTTTAATTATATCATAAGTTAGCGGTAATCTTTTTCAGGAACTCTTTACTTCTTGTTTCTTAATACTCCTGTAAATTGTTTCTAACCTAAGCAGTTTTGAAGAACAACAGCTACTGAATAAACACTGTACTCAAGATTGAAGATATATGTATCTTAAACCACAAATGTACATTTTTATTGTAGAACATTTAATGTTAAGATTTTCATGACAATGTGTAGCGTAATGCATTAAGATATCTTCCATTAGAGGTGGCAAATCTGTTTTATCATCCCACTTAAAACCGGATAGACACAAAAAGTTTTTGTATGATTTAAATCCATGTTCGTATTGCGAACGCGTACTGCTTGCAATTGAGTTGTGAATTAAATGTTTAACTTTTGCATTTAATTCCTCATTACTTGCCAAGATTTCGGACACGGAGTGAGTTCTTTCTCTGCTGCTGGTGCTGCTTTTTGGAAGGTCTGGAAATCAAAGCGAGATAAAGAGTCAGCTATCACATTTTTAACTCCGGGAATATGTTGACATTGAATAGTAAAGTTATGTTTAACGGATAGCCAAGTAAGTGTTCATATTAATTTCATAATGTCTAGCACTTTAGATCTTCCTTTATTAACTATATTAACGACGGCTTCGTTGTCACAGTGGAACATGATACGTTTCTTATTCCATAAGTGCCCCCATAATAAAGATGCAACAACAATCGGGTACAGTTCTCTGAAAGCCATGGACATGTCTGAATCGAGTGAAGTTGATAGTTCAGAAGGCCAAGTACTACTAAACCATTTACCTTGGAAAAACCCTCCGAAACCAAAGTTAGAAGCCGCATCTGTGTACAATTCTATGTCACTAGCTAAAGTTATATGTTCGTCGTAATAGAAAGTAACTCTATTCCAGCCTTTTAAGAAATCTCGCCACATGATTAAGTCAGTTCTACAGTCTTTTGATAATGATATATAGTGATGTAGTTTATTACCTTTAGTAGATAACTTAATGAGATAATTGACAAACGATCTACCCGGACGAATAATTCTGGCGGCAAAATTAAAATGTCCTAACAGTTGTAATAATTCTCTTTTCGTAACAGATTTTTTATGAAGAAAACTGTCAATAAAATTTGAAATTCTTTCTACATTTTCATTAGGTAATCTTGCTTCAAAACTTTCAGTGTCTAGTATGATTCCTAGATACTCGATAGTACAAGTGGGACCTACAGTCTTTTTCTTAGAAATCGGAATATTTAGACGATTGAATATAAGCGTTATTAGCGCCATTGTTCTAAATCCGCAAGAGTCCGGTGGTTGAATAGTGAGAAAATCATCTAAGAGATGACGTATAACTGGTATGCCGTAATGTTCCTTTGCTATCCAACAAATAGCCCGTGATATATTGTCAAAGATGCAAGGAGAGCTGCGAGAACCAAAACATAGTCTTACATAATGATAATAATTGTTTTTCCATTTCATGCAATATAAGTGATGCTGGTCTTTACGGATTCCTAGCTGTTTGAATGCATCGGTCATATCGGTTTTGTTTAGAATTTGCTTTCCGAAATGCTTGATGGCCCTTATTGCGTCATCTATTTTTACATAAGATAGTGAACAGACCTCCTTATCTATAAGACTATTGATGCTTTCATGTGTTTCATGTTCGTGTGGAGAAGATAAATCAAGGCTAAGACGTTTTTTGCCAGAATATTTGCCTTCTGCAATCCCAATGGGACTAACATGGTAAGTTTCGAAAGGTGGACTACTAAACGGGCCTTTAACATATCCTTTATCTATTTCTTGTTTCAAAAGCATATCAACAGGTTCGGGGTCTCTGATGGTAGAAAGCAAATTCTTACATTCAAACGTAGGTAAATCGAGCATAGATACTAGTGTATCAAAACCGAAACGTATACCATTCAGAAGATACATAACAAAATTTTTATCTGGATGTTCTTTAAGTTCGTATTCAAGTCTATTTACATTTATAGGTGACATATCTAGTCAGATGTTTGCCTTTGTCATTTCTTTTTGTGAAGCTTTAGATAAGTTGGATAATTTATCTAATTAAGCATTTTCATTGTTTGACCTTGGTTGTTTTGTCTGTTGTTTGGCTAAACCACAAGTTTTCATGCCATGCCCGCTTGACCCACATTGACTACATGCGTGCATGAATTTGCATTCTCTTCTATAGCAAGTGCCGTAATTGTAGTTATTGCAGAGTTCTGCTCCTGCAATATTAGAAACCGGTCTGCTCCTCTTATCTGTGTTACGAATATGTGTAGTGCCTTGGGATAAAGTTTGGATGCCGTGTTTTGCTTTTTCACAGAATTTTGATGTATGGTCAAATTCCCCGCAGTGAGCACGAGCTCTGCTTTGAACATTATGGGTAACAAGGTTCAACATTTTGTCATCGACTTTTGACCAGTTGATAACAATATTGTGTTCAACTATGGCAGCAGCTGCTTTAGCAGAAAACATCTTGTGATATGTATAGAAGCATGGGCCGTAATTTTGTGATATTTCGTTTATGTCAGCTTCATATTGTTCCAATTCAACTTTTTTCTGAGGGTAAGCTTTCCCCATAATATTACGGTATTTCCGGAAAGCCCTATTAAATTCTTTTATTGAAAGATTGTGGTCCAATCTTACATCTTTCTTACTCGAAAGCTCAACTGTAAACCCCCTTGACTGCATGGTTTGGTTTTGAGCTTTATCATATTTTGGTGCCAATAATGTGGCCAGGTTAATGTCCCTACCTTCTATTATCTGCTTTTTTATGGAGGGGGCAACAAAACCATCTTTGGTAGATCTTCAGCATATACTTTTCCTGTCGATGTAACCTCGGCAGCGGAGTCTGTTAGTCGGCTATTGGAACATCTTATGGCAGATTCTATTGTAGGTGTGGTTGATTCTTCTTCAGTAACATTTTCTATATTTGATTGTTTCAACATCAGTTTAGCGATATTTGATAGAGTTTCTGTTGCTGAGGTAAAGGCTGCGGCAGATTCCCTAAAGAGTACCTCACTGTTTAGATTAAGTGCGTTACCTGGCGTATGAATACGCGTATCATTTACGATAGGAAGCGTTGACGGGTGATATAATCCTACTTCTTGATCAGTCGTATTTGTAGAGGTTTGCAACTCATTAACGGGAGGCTGATTGGATGTTTCAGGAAGTGTTATAGACGTAGTTTTTGGTTTATTAGCCAAATATAATTGATGAAGCATTTCTACCTTCCACGTTGCATTGACCCCGATACCCATCTCTTTTAGTTTTTCCAGATACGTTTCTTTTGGCCAATTTCTATTGTTTTCACTGTTTTGCCTACGTGGCTTCTTTCTATCACTCATATTGTTTTAGTTAAAGTACTTACGTACGAATAATAGAAATATATGTGTAGAAATTTATCCTCTGTATCACGTTATAAATAACTATCTCAGGTTTCGAAAGTTCATCAATAGTTCATGAAATGTGTGTGTAAATCTGTTTGAAACTAAAACAACACATTAATGTTAAGATAAATCCTTATTGATGAGGTATGTCACTTTAGAATCGGATTTAATATCAGCACCCGCTTGGTATATACGAATTAGTTGATTAATTGTTTTAATAATATGAACAACAATTTATTTATTAATGTTGTTGTATTTCATTGTTCATTTTTCGTCAAAATGCGACAGGAAAAGTCCCATCTGCGATTAATTCATTTTACGGGTCACTACTGACCCCCTCCCCCTTATGGACCAAAGAGGGTGGATAAAATCTATAGGATATTGGGCCTCCAGCCTCACACCCTTATTCAAAAGAAATTACTTTAAATAACCATTAATGAAAATATCAATTCATGATAGATGTATTGTTTTCAATTTTAATTCATCGTAAAAATAGTAAATGTTTTTCCACTTGTAAAAAATGACTACCAACGTAAGGAAATAAAAAAAAGAAGATGTGGTATGATTGCCAATCAGACATCTCTCCACAAGAGACCAAAAAAACGGTTGTGTCGAAAACTCCGATAAGTCGAAGTAATGTTCACGGTTCCGGTAAAATTCCCGTTTGTTCAATGCATAATTACCTCTGATGAGTCGAACTCGGTTGATTCGAATACTTGGTTAAGTCGATTAAATTTTATAGTCCAGTCAATGTTAAATTAATATAAATTGATCCAGATGTCTCGAAGTTTGAAAATAAGAATTTTTGAAAGATGCAGACCTAATAATAAACATTCAAATCGGATTTAAATCTTATGTAACTTAATCATTTTCCAAAGATATTAAAGCTGGGTAAACATGCTTGTTTGTGTAACAGTTTAAACGAGATGTTTAAGTACCGGTAATTAATACAATTGTTGATCGTCTTAGTGTTGATCATATTTTACCTGACATAAAAACGAAACGAATTTAAATGACTCAAGCCGAGATTTAATGAATTGTTAAAATTAAAATTCTTAATTACAATGAAAAAAGAATTGAGACAATTATGATAAATTCATAATAACTTAATGCAAAGCTGACCTCATCAGATATTGTTCATAACTTGTTTCGTTCCGCGAGTGATTTTATAATTTATAGTCACTAACCTTTGTAAATATGTGTGTATACTTTTGAATTAATTTGTTCTTAATTTTGTATCTGTGTGTATAATTATTATGAAGGACCTACCGATAAGGAGATTGAATACAGAATAATAAAGTATCATATCCCAAAAAGGCACACTGTTCAATGTATCAAGTTCACACAAATCTCAAACCATATTTCATGCATTCCAAATTTATAACGACACACTCGACCTCGTATGAGTCAAACCTCGGATAAGTTCGGTCTCTCCGACTTCGACATAACGAGGTTCAACTGTAATCCGTTGTAAATGTGAGCACATATCCATTCATGTACAGTTTGTCTCACCAAATCAAATATTTAATTTAATCGAGTCTGAATTTCGTTTTATTTCACAGTTTTTTTATGTAGCATTAAAACATAATTGAATCTCATAATGGGACCAATTAATCAAATTAATGCAACTTCATGTATTCAATTCACGCAAAAAGGTTATATTCTTTCTTAATATCCTGAAATGGGATACAAATAAAATGTTTGATAAGATCCTACAAATGATTTGAATAAACCTTTTTAATCATGAGTTTGTCATTGCATTTTATGATGATGGCAGGCCCTGACTTTTAAATAGATCAGCAGTCAATAATTGCTTTTCTTTTCAAGCAATTATAATAAAACGTTATTAAAATGACATCTTACACACTTAAGACGGAAGTACATGTGTATAGCTACATAGATTGAAAAAACCAACTAAATTTATTGTACCGAATTGACACAAACTCTTTAATTTTATTTATAACTTATTAAAATTTTTACCTGAATTTTAAAATTGTCAAATAAAAACAGTGAACAATGGAATCATAATAGAGTACCAACATTTCGTGTACATTTAAGATGACACGCTATCTAATAAACAATCGAGATGAAGTCCATAAACTCGAGTGGTCATATGACCTGATATAAACATAAAGATACATTTATATAGACAGGAAACACTTGCAATACTAAAGTGACAATTGTTCTACGTATGTGTTGTTGTGGAATGGGTACCGTCGTTGTTAAATTTAGGTTTCTTGATTCTATGTCATAGTTTAAAAGAATATATAGGTAAATCCTTGTTTTATCCTCTTGAAATAAAGATTATTTATTTATTTACTCATTTTATTTATTTATTTATTTATTTATTTATTTATTTATTTATCTATTTATTTATTTATTCATTTATTTATTTATTCATTTGTTTGACCTGTAAAGGAATGAACATTTGTGGGCCGTATCAGTCAGCGAAGTTGTTTTTCATAGCGACATCCTTGTTTCATTTATCAATTTTGAAACTCGTTTCTGTCAACTGATCATACTGAGATCGATACAATAGGGGCAAAACATACCAAAGGGACATTCAAACTCATAAATCGAATATAAACTGACAACGCCATGACTAAAACAGATATAGACAAACAGACAAACAATTGTACACAAAACACAACATAGAAAACTGAAGACTGAGCAACACGATAACTAACCATGCGCAACCAATACTAAATAAAAAGTAGAATTTCTTCAAAAAAGCTTGAAAGAAGCTGATAGAAAGAAATGCTAATTTTATAATCGCACTGTAAATCGAAGGCGTGTTTATAGTTGATGTGTTTCCCTCGGTTTAAGTGTGTAACCCGGATTTTTTTTTTTTATCTATTTATGACTTTTGAACAGCGGTATACTACTGTTGCCTTTATTTATAACAGTTACAATAGTCAAAGATCATCAGATCATTGATTGTCTCAAGAATTGAATAAAATAACATAAAAAGAAAACATAACTTACGATAGTGAAATACAACGATTGTTTTCAAGTGTTTCATCTGTTTCTTCAAAAAGCTTAACATCAATTTTGGACAGATTTAATTGAAAACTGAAAAATCAAACGCCAAATAAAAAAAAAAGATACAACAATTCAGCCTTATGTCTTCTTATTACATATGAGTCGGAGTTCCTTCAAACACTTTTCAACACCGAGCAGATAAAAGGATCCATATCATTTAATTTCAAATTCAGATATATTGATAATGTTCTTTTATTAACAATTCAAATTATTCGGATTGGGTTCCATTAATGTATCCTCCAGAACTAGACAAAAAAAGAAACAACATACACGGCTTCCTCCACCTCATTTCTAGACTTATACCTCGAATTTGACAAAAGTTGTCATCTCAGTACTAGAATCTATAATAATGTAGACGATTTTAATTTTGAAATCATCAATTTCCCCTACCTTAGTAGCAATATACCAACTTCACCTGCATATGGGATATACATTTCCCAATTCACGTATTCACGAGCTTGCAGCCGCTACCCACTGACCAGACTTTACAAAACGTCACCAGTGTCTGAGCAGAAAGTTAATGAACGTCTAGTCCTTTTTCTAAAAAGAATCCTTCGTAAAGACACCAAGACCTTGTTGATGAATATTCCGTATCAAATTCACAAATACGACATGATGGTCTTGAAGTATGGATTCTAGGAACTGACATTGTTTATCATCTCAATTACATGTTATAGTGTTCTTTTAATTGTCTTTGTAAATTATCAACTTTCATTGTTTAGTCCATTTTTTTAAATATCCTTTTTGCGTGGCTCGGTACTTATACATCACGTCATTGTGTTATTGTTCTATGGTCCTTTTTTTGTATTCTTGTCTTTCATTTTTGCTAATCTGCTTTGTTTGTATGCCAATTTGGTTTTTGTTGTTGACATATTTGAATGTTTTATAGTGATTAAGATTATAACACAATGTTGACTGCTGTTCCCCTATTTCTGAAAATTTTGCCTATTATGTTTGTTTGTTTTGTTCACATATTGTTGTAATATAATGGAATTTTGTGCCACTGTCATACAAGAAAGCTTTAGCTAGCTGTAAACATGATAAAACCATGTTTAATCCACCATTTTCTTCATAAGGAAATGCCTGTACCAAGTCAAGAATATGACAGTTGTTTTCTATTCGTTTGATGTGTTTGAGCTTTTGATTTTGTCATTTGATAAAGTATTTCCGTTTGGAGTTTCCTTGAAGTTTGGTATATCTATTATTTTTCTTTGTTAAGTTCCTTTTCTAAAATGGGTGTACTGCATACATTGTCCCTATCAGGTAAACATCCTGTCTATGTATCAGGACAGATTCGCAAAAATGACAGTACCATGGCACAGAATTGCTGATTTGCATATTCCAATGCAAATTTCAATCAAATATTGTTTGTTTTGTGCACGTATTGCTCTTATAAACAACAAATGTGTATTTTGTTTTTACTCATGAAATGAAGTTCACATCAGTTGTAATATACATATATTTAACTGACCACAATGAATGGTTAGTTTTAGATAATTTAATCATATTTGATAAACACATGATCAAATTCGCATTCATGTTTTTTTTATTAAATGTAATCCTTTATTTCTGGTACACGTTATATTTATTTATATCTATGAGCGTCTTTTACAAGGATACCAACCAGACATTTCAATTAAATTAGTTGAAAACTACGACACATTAAATATTATACATTTGATATGGTGAGATGATTTGAACGAGGCATGATAAGGCAAGTCATATGTTGATTTGTACAACATTTTTTGGGGAGGAGGGGGAGGGGAGCAATTTTATTATAACGTTTTACTATGTTATTTAAACCATCAAAAATACGTTAGCTAATTAAAAACTTTTACGTTTAAAGTTCAAATTACAGCAAAATTTCATAATTTTCGGCAACATATTTTAGTATTCTTATTTTTTTGTGCAGAACATACTCATGTTTACCGTAAATTATATGTCATATTACTAATGTTGTTGAATTAATGAGTGTTTCTCCTTCCGAGTCAAATTGACCACTGATTAATACAAGTTTGAATATACTTTTTCAACGCTGATAAGTGATTCTGATTAAAACATAATGTACGAGTCATAAACCACGTGATGATGAATACAAATACTGTTATTATAAGATGACGAAATGAAAAGAATAGACTGTATAAATGGTATGCGTCCAAACACTTTTTGGATTAATTTCATCCTGAGCGGGCATATGAAACTTATGTTTAATCAAGGTTATTGATAGTATGATGATTGAACGCAGAAATATATAAATGTGTTTACGGTATTCTTCAAATAACTCCCCTTTTTAGTATGTCTTACGTGTATCTAAACATATATAAATTGTACGTATCTAAACATATATAAATTGTACGTATCTAAACATATATAAATTGTACGTATCTAAACATATATAAATTGCACGTTACATGTGTAGACCTTTAATATATCTAAAGTATAATCATATTAATGTTTTCTATTTGTTGTTCAAAATTTAAATTGTAATTTTATCAAAGTCATATACCAACGTGAACTGATAATTCGGTGCCATCGGGCAATTTTGCCTCACGACGACAATAAGAAGGAAACGAAAAGCCTTGTCTTAAGATGGCCTCACCACTACGTTAAGACCTCTTAAAGCCGTCCTAAAGCCATCGTTTTATAGTACGATGACATCGAGATGGAACCATTATGTCGGCAAAAACAGCCAAAATTTTGGTAGCTCAAACGTTTCTCATGAGTCATGGTAACGTGGAAATATCCATCAAAGCTTGCATCAGAGCTACTTCCTCAGACAGTCCTGATCAATTGTACATTCAGAGGTACTTGTAACTTTAAAGCTTCAATCACAGTTATTCACATTCAGTTCCCTGCAGAATGACATACTTTTATGATGAGACAATCAGAAAAAAGAAGACAGAAGCTTTGCTTCTTTTGAAGCGTCTCAGAGAAAATGATACAGCTTCCACTTATAGGCAAATTATTTATTTCACAAAATTTCGATTGGACAGAATAATATTTATATAATTGGATGGATATGCTTGACGAATCAAACACTTTAATGATAATGCACAGTAATGTGCTGATTTGTACATTGGGGAGGGGGAAGTGGGAGGGGGAGCAATTCTGTTCTAAAGTTTCGAACTGTCTTGGATTACACGACTACAGACATCGTATCCCCTTGGTCTGAATAACAATATCATTGGCCAAGGAAACATATCTGAAACTTCCTCGATTTATATCATGACTGTTGTTGATAAAAGACAACGCACTCATTGGTCCCATGGCAATCGCAGTTAACCGCAATCAACGAAATAAACATCGTTCTAATTTTACACTTGATGATTTTTTATTTATATTTAAAAACAATGGTAGACATCAATTATTATGCAAACTGGGTCAAATGTCAATTAGTAAATTACATAATATTAATAACAAGTGTGATACAATATCGTTTTGTAGTCCAAAATATGAGTGTACACGGATTATTACAGCTTTTTGTCACCATAGAACTTACCCTCAAATTGACAAACCTGTAGATCATAACAAGTATTTCCTAAAAAAAAATAAAGTAATAGAGGTACTGATTTTATTAATGTGTCTAGTATTTTTCATGACTCTACCGTTCAAAACGTTATACCTCAATATTTTGATAACATTGAGCCACCTATAATTTCTTATTCTTATGAAAAAAACAGTAGAAGTTTAATTTTTAATTAAACGTCAGTAACGTCAGACGTCAGTATAGAAAAATAGTCTCCTTCAACATGAGACTGTGAAACATCGAAGTTAAGATAAGATCACTATGGTCATGTAATTACAGGGGACCTCAACATCGTTCAAGACCAAGAGGTAATAAGCTTTCTGAAAAAGGGACCAAAACATCGTCCACCGTCTAAAATAGATTTGGAAGAGTGTCGTCAGGTTATTAAAGATGTTATTTCAACCCATTTAAAAAAAAAAATGGTTTGATTGGGAGAAATCTGACAAAAAGTCACTTGATTACTATTTAAATAAATGGATGAATATTGTTGATATTCGCATATCACATTTCGAAAATAATTTAGAAATAAAAAAAAGAGTAAGTAATACGCCCATTTCTAGGATTAAAAACAAAATCAAGTACTATCAAAGCGTTTTGTGTTCGTACCGGCCGACAAAGCAGCCAACAATGTGGTGTTGGTATGACGTAAATATTACATGTATTACATGGAAGTTTTCATGAATGAAATTATAAATTCAGCTAAATTCAAGGCCGTACGCCCCTCAGAGAGTCATATCGTAAATTATCATGTCACTATCACAGCTCAGCTTTAGGTCTCCTCTGAAGTTTTGAAGGTCTCCACTATTTTTTGTATTTTTGTAATAAAACATATGAAAACATTGGAACTAACCTTTTTTTCAGTGTAAAAGATTTTTTTGAGGTTTTAGATAAATTCCGTGCTTTTGATGGTCCGTTTGATTCGGTTACCAGTTTAGAATTTTCCACTCTTTATACTACACTTCCATACAATCTTATCAAACAAAAGTTTTCCTATCTAATTAGATGTTCGTTTGATAAATCTGGCTGCAAATTCATTTGCTGCAACTGATAAGAGCCTTTTTCTCTAATGAAAAAGTTAGATATGCTTGAAATACTTACTGGGGGTGTCATGAGATGATTTAAGCACTAAATTTTCTCCTTCACAACATTTATGTACGTTTCGGCAATAAAATTTATCGAAAGATTGTAGGTATTCCTATGGGCACCAATTGTGCCCCTTTAATAGCAGACTTGTTCCATTACTGTTATGAATCACCGTTTATCATGTTTATGGCCAAACTCAGTAAAGAACCGTCTAAATTCCATTTAATTGATAAATTCAACAACACTTACCGTAATCTTGATAATATACTGCTGAAATTTACCCAAAGGAACTAAATCTAATATCGACAGCAATAACTGTCTTTTCCTAGATTTAGATATTTCAGTATTACACCAGAAACTCTACACAACAATTTATGACAAAAGGGATGATTTTTCTTTCCCTATTGCCACTTTTCCCTTTTTGGACGGTGATGTTCCTTTGGTACCGTCTTACGGTGTCTATATATTCCAACTCGTTCGCTATGCTCGTGTATGTAGTAACGTTTTGGATTTTAATGAGGGTAATCTATGTATTACTGGTAAATTATATATGAAGTCAAGGATTTCGTTACCACAAATTACTTAAAACCTTTGCTAAATTCTTCCATAAATATAAAGATTTGGTTTTGAAGTATGGTTGTACCTGTAGAAAACTTATTTCAAACGGGATAGCACATCTTCATTTTAACGAAGATGTTTTTTCTGTGCCCAGAAATTTATAAACTATCCTGGTAAACTTATCGATCCTTTAAATAAAGTTATTCTAAAAGGTTACCAATTCAACACTGTAATTAGATCTTTGACTATTGTTTTTATAGGTATCAATATTGATTTTGTTATCAGTAAATTAAAAGCAAACTAAATATTATAGTTATATACATATGCACATTCATGGATCTACAATCTCTCGATAACTGTATCTTGGCATTGCATAAGGTCATGTTTTTCTCTGACTGTTTATGACGTCTTTACACTAAATCTATTGGATGTTGGAACTGTACTGATTGATAATTTAGTCTTAGATGCATGATTTTTTTTTATTAGTTGTTATTGGCTTTGAACTTGCTGTCAGTAACTGCGAGTACTCTCAGATCTGTACTTAGTGTCTTCTTCATGTTGGGATGTACAAGTACCCGGCCAAGTCCGCTCGGTGTTTTTATTATATGTATTTCTATGTGTATCAATCTGATGAGTTAAGCCTTTTTCATCTGATTTTCGTTCTTATGTTGTACTGTTACACCACTGTCCCAGGTTAGGGGGAGGGTTGGGAACCCGCGGAATCCCAACCCTCCCCCTAACCTGGGACAATGGTGTAACAGTACAACATAAGAACGAACTATAAAAATCAGTTGAAAAAGGCTTAACTCATCAGATGGATAAAAATACAAATACTACAAATACATTCGTACATTTGTGGATAGTTGTCTCATTGGCAATCATACCACATCTCTTTATTTTTATATTCTTACACTTTGTCATATCTTGCGTTTATCTTCCTGATATTCGACAATGTTCTTATCTTATCTTGTTTTGCTTATTATTTTCCAGTGCAGGGACAAACTGAGGCGAAGGAGGAAATCGAGGTCTATGTCGGTTAGAAAATATCGGCCCGACAAAAGAAAAGAACGTTATGCACTGTTATGGTCACTATAGACTTCAACTAAAGGAGCTGAAGACAGAAGATGAGAAGGCCTTCTCCAACTACACAAGACTTCCCACAGGGTTCTACGATGAGGTCCTACGAAGGATATTAGGCAAAATTAAGAAGACACATTGCACAAAAAGTCACAAGCTATCCACCACGTTAAGATACTAGACCTGCGGTGACATTTATCGAAGCCTGTCCTTCAACTTCAGAGTGCTCCAAACACCATCTCCCTCATCATCAATGATGTCTGCGATACCATCAAAGCCAGGTTTGCTATTGAAGTGTTCCAGTGTTCTACTACAGCTGAGTAGTGTACAGCCATTTATGAGGAGTTTGAGAAGAAATAGATATTTTCGCACACTGGCCAGCATGCATGTGGTGGTTACCTGTCCATGAATACTAGATCTGTGTACAAAAATTATAAGGGCGTCTTCCCCATTGATCTCAGGGCCCTGATCAACGCTAACTACAAGTTTCTATAGACTGATGTCGGCTCCAATGGTTCCGGCAACTATCTACAATGTTTCAGAACTAAAAGAAAACACGATAAGTCTGAACAACATATTCAATCTCCCTGAAGAAAAGTCTCTACCTGATGATGACGTTCCTGTCGCATACTACATACTAGGGGCAATGCTTTTAATATCAATAAAGCGCCGGATGAACCTGTTTTCCATCAGAAAAATGGACAACAATGAGAGAATAATTTACTATAGACTCTCCTGAGCAAGGCGTAAAGTGTCGAGAATGCTTTTGGTATTCTGACACACAAGTTCCGAGTTTTGCTTTGGACTATGAACCAGAGGCAAGAGACATACAGAAAAATTAAACACTCCATGTATAATTCTTCTTAATCAAGTCAGACTGAGATATTTAGCCACCTACAACAACCTGATGGACTTAGAGGACAAAAAAAAAAAAACCCCAAAAAAAACCAGAATGTAATCTCAGGAGAACGGAGAAATTACAAAGTACTTCTGGATGTTTATGAGGCCAAGAAGCATTGAAAACCAGGAGGGGAGGCCAATCATAATATAATCGGCGATGAACAAATTATTTTCACATATTGAGTTGTTACTGAAAGCAAAATGTGTATGGAATAATAAGTTTAATTTCTGAGATTTTGATTGAAAATTCCTTTGATATAGTAATTAAAATAACTTAAAAAGTAAGGATAAAGTTTTAAAAAAAGCTACTTTCATTGAATTTTCCATGTTTGTCCGAAGGTTTTATACCATCGTGAGGTCTCGTGACCAAGATCGGACGCACCCTCACAAAACGACATCGTATATCTATCGTGTTGCCTTCGTGTTTCCTGCGTATAAACATCATAATAAAAATGAGCATCTTTGTGTTGCCTTCTTGTGTTGTTCGATCGGGTGCCATCGTGTTACCTTCTGTAGTCATCGTACTTACTTCGGATGATGATTGGCTTAAGACTAAGTTCAGGAATATCTACGCCGAAATTAAAAATGAGTTGGTCGTATAGATTTGATGTCTTTTTATGACAGTTCATTTTAATTCTGATAAAAAAATTCGTGTTAAAGAGAGACGAAAGATAGCAAAGGGACATTCAAACTCATAATGCGAAAACGAATTGACAACGCCATACACACCCCTACCCCCTACCCCCCCCCCCCCCCCCCCCAAAAAAAAAAGAAAAAAAAAACATTATACAAAACACAACATAAAACCTAAAGACTGAACAACTCGAACCCGCCAAAACCATAGGGTTATCTCAGGAGTTCCGGAAGGGTAAGCAGATTCTCTTCCATATATGGCACCTGTCATGTTGCTCCTTAAGGTAAAAAAAGTCTACCTCGGCAGGTCACATACGAGGAAAAGAGGACGAAATTGTGGAGCAACAATCGGAACATATTTGTGGCGTCCGTAACATTGTTGTAAGGATGATTCAGCTATTTTAGGTCCTTTTTTGGTCGTTTAGCTATTCAACTGTTTCGATTCTTATACATCCTTAGCTTACAAATATTTTTGCATCGAGCGTTCCTGATGAAGGTAAATCTAGAAAAGCGCTTCGGACACAGGAAATTTATAACGTATTGTTTTCATTTTTTTCAATTTCACCACTTGGAATTTTGGTTCTCAATCTTCCTTGTAGGCAGAAACCAACTTTTATAAACATTATGATAGGCAATGTGTTCGTGGCTTATTACAGTGCACTCATCTTTGGTAGTTATTTTGTCTTTGTAATCAGAGTGATCATTATGTCAATTCTTCAAATTATCATTTGCAACCGCACAAAACGAACAACATATTGTGTGTATATTTTCCTTTTGTGCAAGTCTACATTAAATTGTCTAGATAATTATAAAGTAAATCACTATGTTTTTGATTTTTTTTTTTACAACATTCTAAATGATTTTATTTTTTAATAAATTACTTATTGTATGTTGGCATATTTTCATATTTGCGATACTTAACATACACTTAATATACACACCCTAATTATATTTATATCTTCAATCGAGATTGCTCCTGGATTCCCATCGATCACTGGACCTCAAACCATTGTTCTAAATTCACAGATTACATTTGAAGTCCACCACAAACAGTTAAATGGTTTAAGGATGACATGGAAATAACAACTGGTGTTTCTTCAAAAACTTTTAATTCAACTGTGACAGCATCTTTAGAGATTACTGCTACTTTAGATTATCATTTAAAGGTTTTGGAGTGTCAGGCAGACAATGGTGTACAACAAAGCCAACTTAATACTACTAAATTGGTTGAAATATACTGTAAGTTCAACTCTTGAATAGAACTATGTAAGCTAAGGTTGATTTACAGGAAGATAGAGTTATTTTGTAGCCCATCAGTCTAATACACGTGACACTCCAGATTAAAGTCACCTTATTAAAAAAAAATACATTGATAACAACAGCACAACATAAGAACAAGCTATACACATCAGTTTAAAAATCGATACATAGCACAAAAACAACTAACAAAAACTATAAAGACAACTAATAAAAATCATTATTACTCAAAACCATGACGAGACTGATCGCGATTGGATGCAAGTGGTAAGCACATTAAAAAACATCGATGGAGGCGAAAGATACTCAAGCTACATTCAAACTCATAAGTCGAAAATAAACTTACAACGCCGTTGCCAAAAACAAAAACAAAACTCAAACAGACAAATAGCAATACATAGAAAAGTGATGCAACCGACAACTATTGTTCATTTGCCTTTTCAAAAATAATGATAATGGTACTTAAACACACTGGTCAACATATTATATAGAGAATTGATTATATTTTGTTTGTGATCTTTATATATAAATTTTATTTACGTTACTGACCAAATGCATGACACAATTCTTTGCATTTTATTGGTGATAAAAAATAATTCAGTATATATAAATGAATACCTGAAGAAAACCACTAAATCGGTATCTCACTTTAGATTGGCATTTGCATGTGAATAATATTTATAGATCTCAACCTTTCCCTTTATAAATCACGATCAGTCTTCATGCCCTAATATTTTAATTTATACAAAATGGCGTATCTACATGTGTTAATCTAACGTTTGCAAAAGGGTCTAGGTCATCGCTCGTAACATGGGTATATATTTTTCGCAAATTAATCAGCTGAAGTCTTACAGATGATAACAGACAAAGTAGGATTTTGCTATGAATTACGACAATTAAAGTATTGCAAATTACATGACAAAGATTTTCTCATTGATATCTTTAAAATTTTAACTCGGAATATGACTTTCATAGAAACTAACTCTTAAACATGATGTCAATTAATGTCTTGATGAAATTAATTTATTATAATCAATGTATTATCTGAACACAGAATAACAAATTGATCATATCCATTTGCAGATTGTGGCATTTTATGCAACTTCAGAGAAGTATTTTGCTTTCATAGTATTTTTTGATTTTGGATGATTTTTAAAGAATTACATTTCTTTCTCCTAAAACAAGTGTATTGCACTACATATTTTTACAAAAACGTGTTTACTAAAATACTAGAATAATTGTTTTCAGTTCAATAAGTGTAACTTGGTATACAGAAAATGTTCATAATACAAGAACCACAAAATGGAATTTGTTTTAAATCTGGGAAAATGTAGGAATGAATAGTCTTGTCCTTTGATCGATATATAACAGAAATATCAGCGCATCATTTTTTTCTACGACTGGACAAAAAAGAAAATAAGGGGCCACAAGCTTTCGAAAGATATATATCATACAATGTATATATTACATGTGCTACTAGGGTGCATTAAAGTCGTTTTGAAAAAGTCACTCGCATATTCGTTGATGTATTCATAATTCCTCTCAGTTTTTTAATTTTCGAGTTCGGAGCTAGTATTTTCTTGTTTAAAAGAATGACTACTAGAAAACATTATATTAATAAACTTTTCACCTGAAACATCATGATGCCGATATTGAGATCGTATTGCCGATTTATAATATATAAGAAACATCTATTTTTAATCTAAAATGTATTACAACTGTATGCAATTTCCTGGTGTTGGTGTAATAACTTGTCAACTTACATACTATATCAACCCTTGTTATCAAAAATATTGATGTACTTCAATATCACAGTTATTAATTACTCTTTGAAATGATACTTCAAAGTGGATCGATCGGGACATTGATATATCACCATCATGTGCAATAACTCTATTATATACTTTAAGTAATCTGAAATGTTAAAAATAATTTTATGGGAAAGATACAAGATATACTTTTCATTTGTTTGAAAATTCTGATCAGATTACTCTATTTTGCAGCAGTTTGTAAAAATACATACATTAATAGCAAAGAAAGCACACACTATTTTTAAAATTTACAGTGAAAGTAAAACAAATCTTCTCAACAGCTCTTTCGTCTGGTCAATATAATATTCAATCATTTTTATATTGATTTGTTTTTATCAACTACAATAGTTTTACCAAATGAGACAACTTTGACTGGACAGACTGCTTTAACCCGAGGACAATCTGGCGATTGGACATGTATTTCGGCCAATGGTTATACAGCTGGAATAATGACCATGAGAAATGAAAATAAAAATACTCAGTGTATATCTGAGTTTTCATCTACGAGTGAATTTGATCATTTCCTATGGTATAACTGGTAAACTGCACCGGAGAACAGAGATTGTTAACAATGAAGAAAATATTTTCTGTGATGTTACACATACAACCACACTTGGTAATACTACACAGACAGTCTGCATACAAATTAAGGTTGCTGGTGAGTATTTGTGACTTGACTTACAGCTGGATTTTTGAAAACATATATGGTTGACCGTAACAATCATTATAGTCTTTTTTTCAATCTGTTAAAAGACAAAATGTATTAAAATTTTGTAAGTCAGTGATTATAAAACGACACAAAGAAAACAATGAAATTTGGTCATCAGATTTTGCTGAACCTTCAGTATGATATACGATAACATAATTACATTGGGTTTTTACAAAATTTATTATGTATAGGTTACTGGAAATATAAAAAAAAAGCGTTTAAACTGTTAATTGTCCTATGATAAATTACAAAAAATAAACATATTTTTGTGGTTAATCTAGTGTAACTATATGCAATGTACCAAGATAATGCGTTAGTCTTGGACACTCTACTGAGTTATTGAATTTCCAGAAGACAACAAATAAACATATTTTTGTGGCAAATCTAGTGCAACTATTTACAATGTACCAAGATTAATGCGTTAGTCTTGGAAACTCTTCTAAGTTATTGAATTTCCACAGAACAAAAAATCAGATAAAAAATGGAAAAAAAAAATTACAATATCTTAATTTATTTAAGTAATGCATGATTATAGCCGATTATAAATGTATTGTTCAACAAAAAGGTTCTTTTTGAAAATGCTGCAAACATGGGGTTGTTGTTGTTGGGAGGGGGGAGGGGTTAGAAATGAGAATGGAAAGGGGGTGTTTGATTTCAAACATATTTTATTCATTTAGTTATGAAAAGGATTGAGCAACAGGCACAGCCTATAAAAGCTCTCTCCATATTACATGTACAAGGTATATATGTATAAATCAAATAATAACAACTGTATTTAAAATAATACAATATAGTGGAAAATTCATGCTACTTATGAGCACACACAAGCAAGTATATATTTACAGTTTTAATTACTAAATGTAAAGTATATTTAAGTATGTAGGCAATTTATCATTATTTTTAAGTACCTTGAGGCATGTAAATATCTTTTATAAGTCATTATAAATATATATATAAGGTTTGGAAGAGACACTAAGCTTACTTAGTGGAAAAAAATGAATTGTTGAAGGAAAAAAGGAAAGAAATGAGAAAATAAATAAATAAATAAATAAATAAATAAATAAATAAATAAATAAATAAATAAATAAATAAATAAATAAATAAATAAATAATGGAATAAATAGATAAAAAAATAAATAACTATAAACACTAAATAAAACAGAAACTAAGAAAATTTCAAACAAAACGATGAGTGTCACTGATATATTTTGAACAGATTTAAAAATAACAATATTCATATCATATGAAAATAATCTGTTTCCAAAAAGTAATAAATCAATATTTTTGTCAATATTATCAACAATGGAGTAAATAGAATCCAGTAAAGTCTGTCTAACATCATTGTACTTAGGGCAAATAAAAATAAATGCTGGTTATCCTCAACAGGGTGATTACAGTTTGCACAAATAGTGTTCTCAGATAAGAACTGATTAAACAAATGAGATTTTAGGTTGCTAGCATTATTTCTGAGTTGACAATGACTTATATTATGTTTCCTTATCCCATAATTGAAAAGTTTAAATATTTCCTCAGTCTTATAAAACTTGTCCTATCCACTTCTAAATATACACAAACTTGGGGATTTTTGTATACTCAAAGAAAGACTATTCCAAAGTCTTATGGTGGAAGGAATGAAACAATAAAAAAAAGAACTAGTCCTAGCAAGAGGAGGGTGAAAAGTATTATTTTCATTCCTCAAAGTATAAGGGGTTTGTCTAGGAAAATATCGCTGGACTAACTCATATAAGTAAGCAGGTGTCATCCCATTTAATATTTTACAAAACAGAATAAGCTTATGTGTATTTCGTCTATTCTCCAGAGTTTCAAATCCGAATTCAATATAAAGTTATTGTCTAGAGGAATTACGCCGTAGTCCAGTAATTATTCTAGCAGCTTCTATTTGAATATTTTCAAGAAGCTCAGACTCGTGCTGGGAGCAATTTCCCCAAACAACATCACCATACTCTAATATAGGTCTAATAAATGCACAATAAATACGTATGAGTGATTTCATGTCTAATAAATGTTTAACCTGTCGAAGCACTGATAAACGAGAACATGCTTTTTTTATAAATATTATCAATATGTGTGTTCCAAGAAGCTGATGACTGAAATGTTATCCCAAGATGACAGTGAATATTTATTTTCTCAACCTCTTCACCATTTATCCCAAAAAAATACAGGTGGATGCTCCCTTTCCCTTCTAGTAAATACAATATTTTTTGTTTTCTTTGAATTAAATTGAACAGCCCATGATTTTGCCCAATTTGAGATAACATCTAAATCATCAGTCAAAGAAGCAGCTGCTACAGAATGATCATCATCTACTATAACAAATAAAGAGGTGTCATCTGCAAAAAGTCTAATATCATTAACAATGTCCTTTACTATATCATTTATATAAATGTGAAATAGAAATGGTCCCAAAACTGATCCCTGAGGGACACCTGCGTGTATACTTCTAAGATTTGATGAAAAGCCTTCTGAAAATACCTTTTGTTGGCGATCTGAAAGATAACTTTCTATCCAAGATAAAAGTTGATCATTTAAGCCAGATTGTTTCAGTTTAAATAAAAGTCCTTTATGCCAAACTTTATCAAAAGTTCTAGATACATCACAAAATACAAACTTTACATCCCTCCCACTATCCATATTACTGATAATTTTATGATATATTTCAATTAATTGATTAACAGTAGAGTCTCCTGGTTGGAATCCAGATTGAAACTTTGACAAAAGGTTATTACTCCTCATATAATTATACACGTGTTTGAAAAGAACCTTTTCCATAATCTTACACACAACACTAGTAACAGAAATTGGACGATAGTTAAGAGCTGAATGTGGACTACCTTTTCCTTTGAAAATAGGATTAACATGTGCAATTTTCCATAACAATGGAACCTGTTTAACTGAAAGAGACATATTAAATAATTTAGTTAATGGTTTAGAAATAAAGCTAGCCCCCCCCTTTAAAATTCTAGAACTGATACCATCCTGTCCAGCTGGTTTATTTATATTCAAAATTTTTAACTGGTCTAAAATTTCTTTCTCAGTGATGATGAATTTGTTTAAATGACATGGAGGAGGCTCGTTATTATCAGGAATTTCTGGTTCTGTATCAATATTACTATATTAGCGAAATGATTGTTCAGGATCTCTGATTTGTCCAATGGATGAATAAAAATGTGGCCATCGTGTTCTAAAAAAGGGGGTGATTTTTTTATAAAATTTGACACAGACTTGGCAATACGCCACCATTTACCAGGAGGAATATTTTTACCAATAAGTTGTGATGTCAGTTTGCACTTATAGTCATCTTTTGCTTTTTTAACTAAACTGATAATTTCGTTACGAATTTCTCTAAATTTTTTCCAGTGACCTGGACTATTTGAAAATTTTTATTTATGGTGAATTCTATTGCGATGTCTTATGTTGTTTCTAATAAAATTGTTCATAAATGGTTTATTGTTTGGTCGTACTGTAATACTTTTAGTAGGTATATATTTATTGACAATACTTTCAAATGTTTTGACAAAGTTCATATAAACATCATTTATATTATTTGAGTAAAAAACTACATCATCCCAGTCATTACATTACAAAAGGAAAGACCTCTCAATTGTTCGAGAACTTTAGTTCTATAGTTAAAGCTAATTTTGTCTCTTCAGAAAGCGTTAACGGGGATTATGCCCCTTAATGATATGTCAAATCTCTTCGGTCATAATGTAAAAAAGTTGTGCCTTAGTCACCTTAACATTTTTCACTATTTACGATTTCTGTAAGTATAGTCGTTTTTGAGATATACAATACAAAGTTGTAAAGTCAAAGGTCAAGGTCAACCTTAAAAAGCTTTAAAACACACTAAAAATCCTTTAAATAAGGTCAAAAACACATAATTCGCTATCTGGCACATGACCTTGACCTTTGACCTTGTGACCTTTGTCAAGGTCATTGGTCCCAAATGTCATTGTTGAAGACCCCATGGGTCTAGGACTTTTGGTTTAACAGTAAAAGCTGATTTTGTCTTTTTAGAATCATAAATTAGGGGTTATGCCCCTTATAGAAAGGTCAAATCTTTTCGGCCAAAATGTAACGAAGTTGCGCCTTAATGACCCAAACATTTCCCACTATTCAAAACTTCTCTAAGTATAATGATTTCTGAGATTATCCCATAACAAGGTATTAGGTCAAAGGTCAAGGTCAACATACAAATTTGACCTTGAGATATTTTTCAGAGTCACATCAATTGATGATGATTGATGAAGATCCTAGGTGTCTACTACTTACGGTTTCTGAGTTTTGGGGGCCAACCGACTGCGGTTAATTTTCTTAGGGGCATAACCCTACCAATGAGTCGTTGAATCTTTTTAATCCAAATGTAACGAAGAACCAGGGTCTGGTCCTGAACAAATTTCACCCTTCGGTTATTTTCCACCTATTACGGTTACGGTGTTTAAATGATAACAAGGTTTTTAGGTTTCGGAGGGATTACTCCGAACCGACAAAATTTTTCGAACCACATGGTGAGTTCCGGATAGGTATTCATGACACCGATACAAAGTGTGAACCTGAAAGCAACACGTCTTACGGTTAAGGCTGCTAACTTCGTCAACGTTTGGAGGAAAAAGAATAATAATAATAAACGGAAGAAATAGAGTAAGGTGTTTCCTTATAGAAAAAGGAAAGACCTTAATAATAATAATCAGAAGAAATACAGTAAGGTCTTTCCTTATAGTAAAAGGAAAGACCTTAATTAATCTAAACCCTGTTGGTAAGTACATGTATGTCATTTAGTTACTTAAGTGCAAACTGTTTGTCAATTTACAATACATATAAGCGGGAATAAGAAAACCTTATTATAGAATTTTTGTAAATATTCAAAAACCGTACTATCACAAAAAAAACCAAAAAAAAACCAAAAAACAAAATACACAACATTGTCATAAAACGTATCATTTTGACACCATATTACAAGGAAACTGATCACTTTAATCGGTTTGGCAAAAAAATGATTGCTATCTTGGTGGTCTACATATGTTCAACTGATGCTGAATTGTCTTTTTCTTTTGGAAATGAAAGAGTGCTGAAGAAAGTCATATATTATTTTATATTGATCGATACAAGGAAATCCTGCTAATCGTTTTATAATTCACTAGACTTCCTCAAGTTTTTTCTGGACCACTAAACATAGGTTTGCTAGTACACGGGGTAAGGTGTCAGAATTCTTAAGTAAAATTTAAGCAGACGAATATTTTGTATATCTGATTCTGTCACACGACTAATCCGAAGGCCAGTATGATCTTTTTCCATTAATTTTCACTCATTGCACACTATATTTTTTGTTTATTTTTTCACTCCGAAATTAAATATCCACAACATCGTTAGACAAACCACATTTCACTAACATCAACATCCCTGCATAATAAAACTGATTGCAAGGCTCTGTTCTCCGTCCCCTTTTATTTTTGCTGTATATAAATGATATTGGCGAAAATTTTATTTCACTGACTAGACTTTTTGCTGATGATACGTTTCTGGGTTATTCCACCGCAAGCATTCGAGACTTAAAGGTAGTAGTTTATCATGATTTAAAAAACTCAATGATTGTTAAAAAAATTGGTTAATGTCCTTTAACCCAGATAAAACGGAAATAATGATTTGCTCAAATACTAAGATTCAAAGTAAATTAGGTTTTTCTTTCAAAGAAAGATCAATATATAACATATCAAGTCATAAACACTTAGGTGGAACTCTCTCCCAGGACGCAAAGTGGAATGAACACGTAGAAATTATTTCCAAAAATATTACAAAGCATTTAGGAGTCTTAAGAAAATTAAAATTTAAGATGAAAAGACAAACTTAGAAAAAATGCATCTGGTATATACTCGTCCTATATTTGAGTATGCTTGCGAAGTCTGGGACAATTGTGGTATTTGCAATCAAACAAATTAGAAAAACTTCAACTGCAAGCTGCGAGGATTGTAACAGGACTGCCAATCTTTACCTAAACCAAATATTTATATTAAGAGAATGGCTGGGAACCCCTACACAGTAGGAGGCACAGAAGAAAACTGCAATTATTTTATAAGATGTACAATGGTCTCGCTCCACAATATTTATGTGATTTAATTCCCCCAACTATACAAAGTACAACTGTTTATCCGCTGCGTAATGGCAATGACTTAATAGCCCCTTTTGTCGACTCTCCTTAACAAATTCTGCATTTATTCCCTCGTCCATCAGAGAATGGAACAAACTTGATAATCCGTACACTTGATACCCTATCTAAGTTCAAAAACTCAAATATAATATAAAGTCCATATTGTGCTTGTGGCGCTCCGCGTGAAGATTCATTTCATTTCTTCTTTACTTGCAATAAATATACCGATAAAAGGAACGATCTATTAACCAACATTCATCGTTTTCAAGTGACAATAAATCTACAGTTGCTCACTGAGGGTAGCCAAACTTTAACATACGATGAAAACTGTGAAATTTTTAAAGAAGTCTTTAAATATATATAAAAAAAATAAAAAAAGTTTCCTTGTAGTATAATCAAATAAGATATGAATAAACAAAAACACCGTGTCTGCAGTATTTCATTTTTTTTTTATATTTGTATTATGTCTTATTATTTCTTTTTTTCTTATCTTTATATTTTTTCTTTTTTTCTTTTTCTCAATTCTCTATCTTTTTCCTTGTTAATAGTGTTAGGCTTTTTTTTCTTCTTCTCACACTGCAAATGCCTCATTTTACTATTACCTGTAATATATTTACCTGAAATGTGCATGCCCTGTATAATTGTTATTGTAATATTATGTTATGGAGAAGACTTCATTAGTTGGTTAAACTTGTGCCCGATCCTCTTTGTATCTTTGATCAAACAAAATTGTTATAAACTAAAATAATTGCAAAGTGGATATTTAATTGTTTCCAACAACTTTATAACTTTAAAATTCAAGGGACTTGAAACTGGGCCAATCATTCCTTGATAGCCTTAAAGGACCGATTATTGCGTTTTGAATAATAAAATGTTATGCATGGATTATCAAGTTAATGTCCTTTATTAATTCATTATTTTAATGACAATTTAAAATCAGAGATGGCCACAATAATTGAATGTTATATATCATAGAATGACTAACTATTGCTTTCCAATAGATGAGGCATATGTCAGTTTAGCAATAGTGGCTCTTTTGTGTCTCAGTTTGTTTGATATGAAAAGCATATGTTGACGAAAGGATCATATGGAAATCGGTAATAAATTCCAAAAAATGTTCAAAAAAATTTATTCATTAATAGATTTTTTTTCATTCTGATGTCCAATAAAAACCAAACAACCAAACAACACGACCTAACTATGTATTAAAACAATATGAATAGCATGTACTGTTATGTATTACTATTTTAATTTAGATTTATAATCGTTTTAGGCACACCACCTGTAACAACCATTCAACAGCCATCATATAATCAAATGACTGGACAACAAATTGTTCTGGGCTGTTCAGTAAGCTCGCCAAATAGTGCTCTGCAGGACGTTCAGTGGACTTTTACTAATAATGGAGGACAAGTGATATTTCATATCAATGTTTCAACTTCAAAAGGAAAGTATATCATTTTGTGTTATTCATTCAATTGCGATATTAGATGAGTTTTGCTCCATAAGAAATGCGTTCTGCTCATCCAAATTTATATTTTACCATATTTGTACCCTGTCCGGTATGAATGTTGCTTTATCGGCTCAGCATCGTATGTGTTATTCTATATATTAGTTTGTTTGCTGGCTGTATATAAATAAGGAGATGTGGTATGATTGTCAATGAGACAACTATCAACCAAAGTTCAAATAAAGTGGATGTAAGCAATTATAGGCAACCGTCTTTCAATAAATCAATAAACTTATGAATATTGTTTTTAATCTACCTGATATTAATAGTACAAGTGTGACAATTTACTTTCTACATTAGACAACACGTAACAATTTACTAATTATACAATACATTCGATAACTGGTAAAACTGTCTCTTCTGTTGTACAAAAAGCATGATGAATTACTGATGTGTTATGACACACTCTTAATCCTTATGGTGCGCGGGAGTATTTACCACCTAGTTCACATCTATTTTGTCAACGCAGTAGTATGACGAACAACATCTAGCGTGCAATGCGTGACCAGGTATATGTAAAAAGGTTAAGATGAATGTTTTCTAATAATCAAAATCGGAAATTTCAGATTTTCTTCATTTTTATTATTTTTGGTCCGTTTGAAAGATAATTTGCATTTATTATTCTAAATTAATTTGACAAGAATTTGGATGCAAGTCTTTCACTTGAAATTTAATGGGTTGAATCAGTTATCATCAGTTGTAGTTGCCGCTTTCGTATGTTTGACAATCTTATGCAATAAGTTGGGTTTTGATATCAAATTGAATGGAGCTTCTGACCTCCCAAATAAGAAAAAGCTTTCTTAATTTGTAATATATTATATATTTCAAAACAAACGTTGTTTTTTCTCTTTTACCAATTCTGTTAAAGGTTGCGAATATGACTTTTTACATCAATTAGTTTTTGGGACTAGTTCATAAGGTTTCAAAATTGCTTGTTCAAATAAAAATTCTTTGAAACTTAAATTTTAGGCAGGGACAATTTACTGTGTAATTAAAAAGAGCTTACTTTTCTGCTCATAATCAGTTCAATTGAATAGTCATTCTGAGATCACCCCCAGTTTTTGGTGGGGTTCGTGTTGCTTAGTCTTTAGTTTTCTATGTTGTGTCATCTGTACTATTATTTGTCTGTTTGTGTTTTTATTTTTGGCTATGGTGTTGTCAGTTTGTTTTCGATCTATGAGTTTGACTGTCCCTCTGGTATCTTTCGTCCCTCTTCTATATGAATACAAACAACTGATACTTAAATGCAACAATATTCTAATAAATAGAAAATGAATCAGTTATCTAATATTTCTAAAGGTCAAAATACTTTCTTCAAGAAAAGATAAAAAATGTCAAGACAATACATCATGAATCATGAGTAAAATTTAAATATTTCAGTAGATAGTTAAACCTAGTTTTGTTAATATTCAATACTTTAAACGAACAGAAATAATTCATAAAGAACATCCAATAACGTCATTTGGTAATCAGCTCAGTAGACTTAAATCTCGAATTTGACATACATAGTCATCTCAGTACCAGTATCTACGACAAACGAGACGATTTTAATTTTGAAATTATCAATTTCCTCCATCTTAGTAGCAATATACCAACTTCACCTGCATATGGGATATACATCTCCTAACTTATTCGGTATTCAAGAGCTTGCAGCTCCTACTCAGACTTTGTTAAACGTCAGCAATGTCTGAGCAGAAAGTTGATGAACCAGGGGTATGTCAAAGAACGTATCGTCCTTTTTTCTAAAAAAGTTCATCGGAAGGTACCAAGACCTTGTTGATAAATATTCAGTATCAACTTCACAAATAATACACGATGGTCTTGAAGTATAGATTCTGCGTACTGACGTTGTTTATCATTTTAATAACGTGTAATAGTATTCTGTTATTTGTCTTTATTAATATTACTTTTACTGTTAAGTCTGTTTTTTGAGATATTCATTTGACGTGACTCTGTACTTATGTATCCCGTCATACTTTGAACCACAAAATTATTTTATTTATTAATATTACTTGTATTGTTAAGTCTGTTTTTTTGTGATATACATTTGACGTGACTCTGTACTTGTGTATCCCGTCATACTTTGAACGACAAAATTATTTTGTGTCTACCTGTGCGAATTTCAAACGCGCGATTTTACGCCAGTACTTAAAACCTTCCATCCTTCATGGGTGGATTTTACATAGATAAATAAAATCGTATATTAATAAAGCAAAATGAGGATAATAAATTTGATGTATGCCTTTTTGTGCTTCTTCGTTACATTTGTTTGTTTTTTATAGTGATTAAGATGATAACACAATGTTGACTGCTGTACCCCTATTTTTGACATTTTTACCTATTGTGTCAGTTTGTTTTGTTCACGCATCGTTGTCAATATAACGGAATTTGATGCGACTGTCATACAAGTAAGAGGTTTAGTTAGCTATAAAACCAGGTTTAATCCACCATTTTCTACATAAGAAAATGCCTGTACCAAGTCAGGAATATGACAGTTGTTATCCATTCGTTTGATGTGTTTGAGCTTTTGATTTTACCATTTGATTATGGACTTTCCTTTATGAATTTTCTTCGGAGTTCAGTATTTTTGTGATTTTACTTTTTGGTAACTATACTGTACCTTGGTTATAGCGTACCTCGAATAACATTTCTCGACTAGCTTAATTATTTTTTTTTATGTGAAATTCTTACCTGAAATAACCATGATAACAATGGCGTGAACAAGAAATTACTCACTATTTATTCAATAAAATAAAATATAACACGATTTGATTCCAGCACACGTGCTTTAAGTGAACAATTACGCATGTGTCCGAGTAACCTTTATATATGCATTGTCTAATCCTTAACAGTACAAATTTAGTTAATAAACTAAGGTTCCAGCTATTTACATTTGATGACAGTAACTATTCCTTTACGAGCCCATGGAGTCATATAGATCCAAAATAGTCAAATCAAAATGACAGTAGAGTAGGGTCAAGAGACTATGACGACAAAAGTACTGCCACGTATGCAAGCTTTCTATCAAACGGTCTCTGAGTATCGATGTGTTTCTGTATGGCAAGCGGAAGGAATGACTGACGGACGGACGAAAGGACGGACGTAAACCATTACATTTACCCTTCGACAACACTGAGGACAGTAACTCTGGTTTTGGTGGGTTTTTGTCTTCGACTTATGGTTTTGAATATCCTTTTGGTATATTCCTTTAATAACTTATTTCAATATATTTTTTTAGATAATGAAGATGAAAACACTTTTACTTACCTTTTGATTGGAAGTGTGGTAGTGTTGCTCCTCATGTTATTGATCTTTTCGGTTTTTTGTTACAGAAGAGGTATGATTTCTTTTATCAATCAAATTTAACTTCAGACTATTTAAAGTACCGTACTACGTACATGCATTTCTTTTTCAACTAATTATCAGTTAAATGATCATGATAGTATTCAGTTCCTTTGTATCTATGCGTTCTGATCGTTTGTAAAATCCTTATATATCTTTAAAACTGTTATAATCCCATAAAATGTTTCCCTTATCTTATCCTTCCCTTATATACAACAAAATATCTATTTCTCTCAATATATTTTGTAGTCTGAATTTCACTATTTTCAAGAATAATAACTTATTCTATACATTCAAGACAAATTCTCTTTACTATATAAAGAGCATAACACTCATACCACATCTCCCTATATCTATATAACAAGTTTTCAATTTTCAAAGTACCACTTGCCTGATATTTGCTTACAAACCATTAATTGTATATCTAAATATCTACTGACATATTATTCGGCAACACTTTTCTTAAATATTTGAAAGTGTTTAATTCTTTAGTCCTTCTTTTTTGTACTCTTCTAACATGACACTCACTGTAGTTCAGATGTGTATGAAAAAACAAGAATTTGAAGACAAATTCAGGAGACTGTAGTTTCAATATCGATGTAAACACAGCCAGATACAGATTTTCATGAGCCTTCTGAAGCTTTCAATATTATGTATACATGATTTATCTAATATCAATCCATTATAAAATATCTAGTATATTTACAAGCTAAAAACTGTCACTGCAAGTTCTACAAGTATTATCCCTTTGCATGACATTTGCAATTCAGTCTGTCTTTAATATTGTAAGAACAGAAAAATTGATTCAAAAGCTCAAGTAAGCAACGAAAGCTTCAAATAGTGTTAATATTCATAATTTTAACATAACTTAGCAATTAAAAACTCCTCTTTGAGTCATATTAAAAAGTCATAATAGGTAGTTACTGTCACACTAAGGTCACCTGTTAATTAAAGGTTGACCTATTTAAAACTACATGTAGATGTCAAAGATGATCAGCCTCTACTGTAGTTCTTATTCAGGACACTTAATAAAGTGACTTTATTTACAAATTTCTTCTTATTCATTTGTATCTGGAATATACCAACTACAATATAGTATTTGATGTCTGGTTCATTAAATTTAATATATATATATATATATATATATCAAACAGTATTGATAATAAATTGAATCTTAAAGTTCAACACTTCATACAGACTAGGTCTACATACTGCATCTTATGTACCATTCTGAAGTAAATCATCTCAAAAGTATCATCGTTATGATATTTCATTAAGTATAAACAAATTATACAAAAAACAAGTGTAGCTATTTAATATCTTATGTTATAAGAAATAATATAGATCAATATATCCAGAAATAAAACTTGATCCAGCATGTTTTTAAAAATCCTAAGATTTAAGTAATACTGTTCTGTGAAACCTCATCTGATAATCTGATAATTTTCTTAAAAAAAAACTGGAGAAGGGTTACAAAGTTTATACTTCATTGTAAACTGTAACATTTGAAATTGACCTTAACCTATCCTGATATCCATACACATGTTGGATATTGAAGGAATATAACTATTACGTTATAGAGAAAGTCCAAATAACTGTCCATTCCTGGGAAATAATGGAGCGGAGGCCCGTAGGGCCGACGCCCATTATTTCCCAGGAATGGACAGTTATTTGGACTTTCGCTAACTTAAAATACACCTTAAATATTCAGAACAATTTTTAGATTATAACATTTTAAAGAATTTTATTTCATTTTGTAATGGTTTTCTTTTCATTTTCCCCGTGGTGTACCCAGTTATCCACAGGCAAAATTTAAGATCAAGCTGACCATATACTCACTTAACGAAGTATTTATGAACAGTTGAATAATTACTATAAACAAATCTTGAATAAAGTTCATCCAGATTTAAGTTTTAAGTCATTGGATACGCACGTCTTTCTTGTGGTGGGATTGAAAGGATATTTATTTGTGTCTTTAAGTGGTATTTCGAGAGAGAAAAACCTAATATTTATGCATATATGTTAATGGATTATGTGTATTTTTCGTTTGATAAATCTTGGATGTAGAATCGTCCGACAAAAATGACATGGTACAACTAGAATAAATTTCAAGGTATGTAACAATTTAGTATAGGTTATTTAACTAATTTAACTAATAAGGGTGTGCTCGATTTGAAGTCATATCTGAAACAAAATATGATTCTATATTTCAAACCATTCTGTTAGAGCAAATACAATTAAACAAGAAAACACTGTTTCATGTTTCATGCATAATCCAACATTTGTTTTTTTCGCTCACTTTGCTCATAACAACGAAAAAAAATGTTATGCATGTTTAAGAGTCTTAAATAGCAATACAACTAAACTGAAAATATTCATTCTTCCCTATTATCAGAAATTGGCAATCAATTTTAGAGAGAAAAAAAACCCTCGTGATTAAAAACATTTCTAGATTGTGTTGTGTATGTCTTTAACTTAAGTGGAAAACTACTTTTTGATTTCATTTAAACATTTCAAGATTAACGGCGTCATTTGCACTGCCGATATTACTGTTATATTTGCCACTGGACATATAATAACAGTGAAGGAATTCGATTGTGTTACGCGTTTCTGTTGAAACTAAATAAAAATCCCGCCCAATATTTAACACAAGCCTTTTTCAAATGTTATCCATACCCCTCAAATTCTATTCATAAGTAGCATATACAAATTATAACAACGAAAAATCAAATAATATACAGAATACGTCATTTTGACCATTTCAGTTTCTTGAACTATTTATTCTATTTAACCACACTATTATTGTAGAAACATAGTAATATATCTTTTTTTAATGTATATATTAAAATGGAACAAACGATTTTTGATGTCAAAATCAAAATACAACACTTAAAATTTCAAGCAAATGATATCTTAAACGGTAAAATTAAAAGCAAATCTGTAAGTTTGTATCTCTAATTTTCCTTATTGTATAATGTTAATGTCTAATTGAGTTAACATATTTGATATTTTGTAGATGCTCAGAAAAGGAATGGCATTCAATGGAAAATATGCGTTTTTTTACCCGCTTGGATATTATCCGTAACAGAAATTTAGCCAAGATTTGCATCGGAAAACAAATCGCGGATAATGTTGTGGAATTTTAGTGAAAACGATACTATATATAATACGATGAAATTACGACTCGCAAATAAAAGCTGTTTATTAATAATGAGATATTTGGTGTTCATTGTATTACTACGAGATTATCCCAATTTAAAAAAAAAAATCCATTTAATATCAGCTGTTTTAGTAAGTTTTCATCTTCATTCAATATCGCGTTACGTCTTTTAGAACTATTTCCATGGGTGAACACTTTTTAAGAAAGTGCCCATGGAAATACCCAAAGGGCAAAATGTCCGGAAAAATGAAGATGGACAATAGAAAATAACTCTCCATTCCTTAAAAATAATGGAGAGTTCAAACAAAAGGCTTACGTCACAGGTGTATTTTAATTTATATTTACCTATATCAGTCAAGACTTGAAATGCTCCTTTATACAATATGATTATGATACATCTCACATGTACTATTTTTCTATATATATACATCTAATGTTATATATGGCTATGTTATATTTAAAGCAATATAACTACATGTAATTAGGAAGAGTAATTTCTAATTGAAAATCCAATGTACATGTACAGATTTAGGTGGTAAGTAAAATCTAAGTTTGCAATTTGTTTTGCAAATTCTAATGCTTTATAGAATACTTTTCAAAGTTGCATTTCTCGATGGAGCATAAAAATGAATAAATGATATATAATATATATATATATATATCATACTATGAATATGTCAATTCTTATGAACTAATGATACAAAAGCATCAATATAGCAATTCTATTTCAAGTTCATGGAGTCTAGAAAGATCACCATTTTCTATTTTAATTTCCATCATGGATTTCATTAATACAGATGCATAGATGCAATATAATCATTTAATAATCATTATAGAAACTTTATAAATTCTACATAAATTCATGTAAAACTAGTTTCTTCAGTATTTGCTATCTGACATGAAAAATGTGTAGGAGATTAGTCCCCTAAACACTTGTATACAATTGTTTACAGAGATATGACTTAGCCTATAAATAGGCAACACTTAGTAACATAAAGATTATTGATGCACATATCCAATGTACATTAGAATATTCCTTTTTAAAAAGGAAAATATGTCAGATATTTCATGTCCAACATCAAAGCAAAATTTGCATGTTGAGAGAAAAATCTGTCTGTTTTGTATAGTTCTTTAACATTCGTTGCTGCTACCATTTGCAATTTAATAAATATATTATAGCTTATCATATCTAGTATCATTACTGAGATTGTAAAGCACAATTTGTCTTATCAAAATAAGCACATTTATACAATATTTTCTGCAAGTCAAAATAGGGACTTTTGGAAAGAATCTTCATTTCTTGGCAGAATCTAAATAATTTTTATAGTTGTATCTCAAACTATATTTTACAGTAAAAAGTTGTTTACTATTACTGATACCTTGTAGACAGCAAGATCCGGATCTACAGTTGTGTTCTGATTAATGAGAACAATAATTTTGAACTATTTCTTCAGAAAAGAGTAACTGTTTATCTATTCTAAGGCTTTGTTTGATATATTCATAATTAATGTTATAACAATGCCAAAATATAAGACTGAAAAAACATTATTGTCTTATTTCAACTATATGAGGATATCTTTATAAAGATATGGCAATAAATGTACACGAATGTATCATTTTACAAGTGTCTATTAATTTTATTCATAATCTGAAATCTACATTGATGAATGTCAAGGCAATGATAAAACCATCCAAAGGAAATTATTTTTATTTCCTTCAACAATATGCATATATATGGAAGTTTTTAACGACCTTGACTGATATAAACAGCCCTTGCATGGTCGGTAACACTATGCATGTTATGTCAAACATCATAAAAATTATCCTTGAAAAAAGGAAAGAACATCTGACCAATGCATGTCAGTCATATAAATTTTTCAGAAGATCCTTTGATCTTTCTTTTTTAATATTTGATATCAACTAGTATGTTTTGATATATTGGCATCACACTTCTCACAATTTACATCATTATTATCATATTGTACTTATTCTTTTTCATGTTTTTCAAAAGCAAAGAACCTAAGTTAACAATGAGCAATGCTCGTCTGCTTTATTTTTTGCCAAGATAAAGATATAAAATCTTGCAGGATATTGTTTGTTTATCTTAATCATAGTAAAGACATGAGATTAACTTCATGTACAGAATTATGCAACAAAAGCTTGCATTTTCAAAAAACTGCATTGTTGCAGATTTTTTCAAACAAAAATAATTGTTTTACTATTATTTTCTACAGTATGTTCCATACTCTACAATGAACTATTCATTAAATGATAATGTTCCCCCTTCGACCTATTTCTGGTCATGTTTGCCGTGATATTCCACTGGCCTCTCAATATTCAGATATTAGATATCAATCACATAATATTATTTCTGTAAAAGTTTCAACTGTAACACAGGTTTATTATCTCACTAAGAGCTTATTTTGAAGCCTTAACTGGTTTTGTATATTACAGATATACATATTCTGTACATATTCTTGATAGTTTCAACAATATTGTATGTTCATTCGGGACTGTTGTCACATTTATGACCGACCAAGGACTTATAAAAGTCTCTAGGCTCATTAATTGCTTCAGACAAATTAGCTTTTAAAAATTAGCTATTTGAACATTATTTGATATAACATATCTTTAGCAAAGGTTTTCAGATACCTTAGATTGGAAGTGACACATAATGCTTTCCGTATTATCACTAACTTTGTCTATGTATAGTAACACACATACAGGTGTATATCGACAAGTAGTCTAGCATATTCCAATGCACTGTATTACAGTTTCTTATATTGGAATAAGAAATGTATTTTAATCACAACATTTTGTGATTATAAAATCTCAAATATATTTGCTATATTTTCTATAAATTGTACGTCACTACGTGGGTACATTATAGCAAGAATATACGAGTACACCTTCGTACATTTTGCACTTACCTTGAAAATCAAGAAAGATATTCTATTCATATACTTCTGTATAGAGATTCATTCGTGTTAAAATAACTACGATAATGTATCAATTTATTTAGACGAAAAAATGTCAAAATTATTAAAAAGTGAACACGTTCGGTCCACCTTTGATTACGTGATAAGCATCTGTGTGATTCACACTACAGTACACGTGTATTTTTGGAATAAGGTTTAGAAAATAGAACAACGATAAATTACGTTGTATTTAACGAACTTGGATATTAAGTTCTCAAGATAACTAATGTTTATAAAACATTTTTTACTGGAACAACGTTCTCAGTTTTACAAAATCTTAAAATTCTGGACGTCATCACAGATAATAACGATTTAGACACCTCGCTGCTCGAAAAATAATATGATTGGCACAGGTAATAACCGCAGTATTTATAGCTAGGTATAGCTACGCCATACCCATAGGTCAAGGATTTTGACCTCTTGTAAATGAGATGCCTCGTTGTACATCGGGAAATGAATGCTATAGTTACATCCTCGAAGAGCCGAGGAGCGTAATTAGTAGAATGTCCGTCAGCTCTATCATGTCTAAGTGCGCCAAAAAATTTTCAATTCAATTCAAGATTTCATTTAGTGAAGGAAATTATAAAATGTTTAGGCGACTCATGTTATTTACTTGATCTCGTTACCTACTTCTTCTTTTTAATTTCATTCTTCTTAATAGAAATATAAAACACTGTCAGTACAAGAGCTTATTTTTATAAAGATGGTTCATGTGTTATAATTGTTTGACTATAATCATGATAATAATTATATTTTAGACTATAGACTAGGTCAGAAAAAGAAAGACGATGTTAGGTATGGAAAAACAATTACAGACATACATGTAGCTAAATCTAGTATATGATTATTGAAAGCCTCCACTTACTATTTCAAAGATGAACATTAATATACAACTTTAATTTTGATCGATTAAGATATAAAAGTTATGAAAACGCCTGTCAACGTTACGATATATTTGCTATACAGGTTTCATACAAACACGGTATATCTATTTGCAAAAACAATAACATTGTGCAACAACTTTCGCAAATATGTTTTGAAATCTTAAACACAGAACAAAACATAACAATTTCAATATCTGTTTCATAAAGTAATTTTTCAAACCTACATTCATATCCTGAAAACAACGAAGTAAAGGTTTAACAAGAACGAAAACCCAACATTCCACTTGATCATTACTATCTTTTCATTTTCAATTTAATAGTACAGATGCATCACAACATGTATCTAGATCCAACCAGCATCACTCAACAGGTAAATAAGTTTCATTAATACTTACTTCTCTCTGTCACAATTTTAGACAAAGTAATAGATGTACCATGTGGATACATAATAACTTGGTCTTCCCTTATCCAATGTTGACGTATAAATATTATTTGCATTTTGTTCATTAATTTTGTTGGTTTTTTTTACGATAACATACTTCATTCTAAGATTTACTCTTAAAACAATGTTTAATTAAGTCTATGATATTCATTGCTAATTCAAACCTTACTATTTTCACCGTTTCCTATGAGCGCATTGTTAAATCTAATTATGTTTATTTCATTGTTTTTGGCACTTTGCCAACTTTTGATATAGTTTTAAGAACAACATTTTAAGTTTGAAAGTCACAAGTTATTCCAAAACTACATGTACTACAGAATACGGTTTTTACAATAAATCCATAAGGTTTCAAAGAGAACTACCTAGATTTTCCAATGTTTCAGTTTTAATGTTTCTTTCAATTGGTTTTATTTTCACGAGATAAGATTTAAATGCAAATCCAACAATATGCTTTCTATTGAAAATTGTAACATAAAGAGGTTTCAGCTAAAAAGAAAGATATAGCACTAAGTTATAATGGTAAAATTGAAACCTTTCGTTCGAACGTTTCTAAACGGCATATCATCATCTGGATGTATCTCATTGCATATATGTGTCACATATATCCACGGTCATATTCAATATGTAGCGACATACATGTACATGTAACGTCTTTTCTCCACGATTTTTACATCACTGAATGCGATTTTATATCGAATATTTGAATATAACGAAATGACGGTTGTCACTTGTGGAGCAGGATGAGGTTACCCTTCCAGATCACTTTCGACCAACCTCCGGAATTTAAATGTGTTCGTGCTCAGTTGTCCAGTTTTTTGTATTGTGTTTTGTAGGCTGTTGTTCGTCTTTGTTCTTTTTAGTGCTGGCATAGTGATTTTCGTCGACTTTAGGTTTTTAAAAGTGATCCCTTGGTATTTCTGACTATTCTTTACCTGATTATTAAAACTTTCTATTCTCTACTGTATTTCATTTTATTTTGCTACGTTATACATTAGTAGTATTCAATTCAAAGGAAGTGGTGGTTTCGGAAAGCACAAATAACGTTAAAAATCAGTCGCGAGTTGGTTATTACTTTCGAATCCAGTGATGCTGATAAAATGTTCCTTAACATAATAAAAAAAGGAAGATGTAGTATGATTTCAAATGAGTAAAACTTGTATCTAATAGCAAGCTATAAAAGACCCTAACATGACTACATTATAAGCGATTCAAACGGAAAAACCTTCGACCTAAGATATATACAAAATTACAAAAGACAAACAAATATGATTAACAGCAACAAACGGCAACTACTGAATTAAAGGATCCTGCTTACGACATGCACATGGCCGGCTAAAACAGGAACAGTAATGTAACAGCAATACATAGGAATAAACTGTAAAAATCAGTTGAAAAGAAGTTGGACTCATTAGATCGGTTCAATACACAAAAACAGCAATTAATAAAGGAACAAAAAAAAAAGTCACAGAGTATCAATCTGAGAGTACATGCAGTTACTGACAGTATTGTAAAAAGACCCCAAATAGATGAGAATTTTTGCTGATAGTATTAACTTTGAATAATTGTACTGAAGAGTTCTAACGTGGGTTATGCCATAAATTGTTTGTAGAGTATATTTAGTCAAATCTTTTAGACATACTACATACACATAATAAATTGTCAAATAATAAAAACTAACCTCTGAGTCACATTGTGTCATTGAAACAATTAGTCAAAAGTTTACGTCCAACTATATTCTATCGACAAATATTTTATGGAAACGCTTGTCCTTAATCACAGGAAAAGTACAAATTCAATATCAATTTTTTTTTCTCAAAATAATTTCTTAACTACCCGTTTCAGAAAGTCTTAGACGTCGCGATCATGACAGGTAAGTTACTAATACAAATAGACTTTGGTCTGATTGAAGTTTATATTAATTTCAATTTTGGAAATGACCTCGGCTCCAAAAGGTCATTTTTGCTACTTTATGTGTTAAATTAGATGATTTGTAGGGTTCTTTAAATGCCCTTTTTGATTTTAATGCTGTATAAGTATTTTTCGAATAAGGTAATGTATCCTTATGAAAGGGATAACAAAATAATTGTTGTCTTATCACTTGATTTTGTCAATTTACGCTTCTGATGAGCTGTGAGTGGTAAAATCCACAAGGAAGCCAACCATTCGAGTTGAACGTAATGATGATTACAAGAAAACATTACGTTTGTTCAATTTCAGTTAATATGATATTTAAATGTACTTTAACTAAGTTTGCAATGTTTGCAGGTAAATCCTATTTTTTTTGTTCATCTAACGCTTAATTTAACATGACCATATACATCTAAGATTACTCTGAGGCATGTGTTTTGCGTGTTTGTGAATACGAATACATTGTTGCATAGCACATACCTTCACTTATAATTTCATTTTACTTTATCAGAAAGATTAATTATAGTAAGATATCGTATTGTTGAGTTGGTGTCTCATTTACTCTCAATATTTTTGTGGTGTCATTCATAACAGCAAAAAAGACAACCAAAGCGGTTAAACCACAATTAATCTTATATACCTAGCATACAAATAAAGATTACAAGTATGAAAAAGAACTTTGTGAAAACATGGTAAATGAAGCAACAATTTATAAATATTTACGGAGATTTGGAAAAACTTTATTTTTAGAAGAGGGCCTGCATTGATGCGTAAATGGAAATTCGGTTCGATTTTTATAAACTTTACAAGACAGTTTTGGACAAATGTTTAATAATTCTTAACAGTTTTTAGCATAATTTAATTTTGCCACCACTCAAGATTCAAAACGTTTTTTTTTGTCTAGGGATTCAATATTATCATTGCCAAGTTTTTGTTACAGAACATATTAGATCCTAGGCTGCGGCAAACGGTCTTCCTAAGCTTTTAGGTCCAAAAAATGCACAAAGCACCGTATTTTGACAATAAATTCAAAATGTGCTGATTTTGAAGACAAAAATGTACTCCTATGAAGAAAAAGTGTTTCAACAAATAAGTATGGCTTTTGAAATAGATCCATTTGAGAACCAAATTATGTCCATTTTGAAATTTTATGATATAGTTGAAATTTAAGGCCAGATTTGGCGTACCGTAAATCTTGTCACATATAAAACCACTGAACATATCAATGATATATCATGTCAGCACAAAATCGCTGGGCATGTGATACTCTCGGGGACGAAACTTCCACAAGCAGTGGCATTGACCCAGTGGTTGTAATGACTCATTAAAGATACCAGGATTATAATTTGATAATTTGATAAGACGCGCGTTTTCTCAACAAAAGTCTCATCAGTGGCACTCGATTCATAACAGTTGGAAGGCCGAATCGTACACTACTTCGAAGGGCACGAAAACATTTTAAAAAATTCGTGCCAGATACGTGAAATGTTTGTCTTAAATGATGCAAAAGTGTGTATTCAAAATGTCATGTTCTGATTTTTTTGTGAACTAAGCAGAGACTATCGATTAACTGCTACACACTCACAAATTTCACTGAAGGATTAAAAAAGATATAGATGCTGGCAACAATTACCATGGTTCCTTACTTTGACAGGCAGCTGTGCTAGTAGAACCTGATTGTAGCTCTCATATGTTCTTTTCTAATATTATTAAATGGTACGACAAATGGAAAATAGAGGAAGGTACATCCAAAACATGTTTGCTCTATACTAACGCTATAATATGTGAAGATTAACCAGGCTTAGTTCACCGTGGCTTGTAACATTATAAAAGATAACGAAATCATAAGTACATGTAATATGGTATAAAAGAATGCATTCAATGTAAACAAAAATATAGCGCTTTTGAAATCAATTCTTTCTACATCCTGGCACCAAGGTAGATATACAGCAAGGGACGTCACAATGGTTTACTTAAAGAAATAAGTAAGTATACATAGATTTAACATAGAAAAAAATTAAAAGAACCACGCCGAGTTTCAAGCAAGGGCTGTGTGAATACAAATGTCATCAGAGACTAGAATTTTTCTTTTTGATAAAATCTAACATCAATTATAAATTTCTATACTCGTGATAAATTTAGAAACAGTTTTAACTTGTTTTCTTTATTTATATATGTACCCTTGCACACTAACATGCTGTATATCATGTTTTTACACGTTTTAGTAATGATTTCTTTCGTTAAAACTCTGACGTCATTGCAAAAAAAGAACATACATGTATTTGATCGACTATGAAATGAACACTCTAAAAGGAGTCAAAGAAATATCAGAATATCGGACAAATGATTTAGAATATTAAGGATAAGAAAAAAAATTAAAATAGGAAAGGAAAAATCATCATTTTCTGAATAATGGAAGATGCATGATTAGAGCAAATTGTAAAGCAATTGTTTAAATTGACATATTTGATTGAATATGGCCATTTGCTCTTGGTTTTTAGCAAAATTAAATATGGACAATACCTTACATGTACAAAAAATAAATTATTCAAACACATCGTCATCACTGTTATAAGACATCGTTTTGGAGTAAGGACTTGGCTTATATTTTAATAGTGATGACACGCTCTGAACTTTAGTCTATTTTGGTAGTTTTTACAGTTTTGGTAAAAGTCCTTATGCAGATGTGTAAGGCAAAATTGAAATAATTTCAAAACTGATATCTGATAGACTAATGGCTTTTGAGCATCCGAATGAAATAATTTAACAATTATTTATGTTTTGATTTACAAATTTAATTGGCAAAAGTAGCCTTATAATACCACCTCAAATTAAGATCACCATGATAACCATGATATTTGTTGATGTCAATGCCTAAGAGTCCAGTGATTACTTTGAAAATTTAGATTTTGCATTTAGTTTTTTTTTAAATTCAAAATATATAAACAAAAATCAAATTATTTTCGTTACAATGTAGACGTAGGTATTTTTGAAAGAATTCTATAAATGTATAACAGCAATAAAACAATATCGGTAACTGCATGCTTGTACCAAGATGCTGTTAACTTGGCATGTGATACATTAAAATCAAAAAGATCTGTAGACAAGAGAATTAGTATGAAAGTATTTGTTCTGATTTGTATATCCTCTTTGTAAATCTACACATCAATTAATGCGGTACTATTTATTCTCAATTCAAACGCAAAACATCTTCAGACAAATTGGAGCACTTACATTTGTGATATCCTTTTTACAAATGATTTTGTGAGACACTTAAACATGAATTGAATCTGACGGAAAGGTTTCAAAAAATCAAAATCAGCAAAAGTATATAATTTATTGAGATCATTTACATTACAAATTCTATTGCAAAGATCAATAATGCCCTTAATTAACGAGTCTCCATCCTTTCGAGTCAAAATGTCCACTGCTTTAGACAAGTTTGAGCATCGTTTTATTTTAACTATGATAAGTGATTCTGATTCGGACACAATCAACTTGTCAAATACCAAGTGATGATGAGTAATAATATTGGTCTTATTAGATTACGTTTCTCTGGAGTTACCTTTACGAAGAACGTGTCTCTTGAACATATGTTTAAGCATAGATATAAAGATAATGATACTCTTTAGTTTACCTCAAAGATACAAAAATATTATGTTCTTTTTAGTTACTACCAATTTCGGTTTTTCGGTATTAATCTATAAACACCCCTTTCCAGTATGTCTTATCTAAACGAAGATATAGAATAAGTTACATGCATGAATAAAAACATTTTAGTATTATTCAATGTATGATTTTAATGTTTCTTTTTTATATTTTCAGCATTATTTCTACAGTTCAAACTTTACATTTCATAGTATCAATTATGAAAATCGAAGTCGGGAAAGCACCGTTACGGTAATATAAAATGTTGAAATCTGTTTATATAAACATGGTTATACATTTTTGTACTAATATGTACGTGTTTGCATGTTCAATAATAGTCTTAAATCGGAGTCGGTTATTTGTCCTCGGGACCAATGTCGATATTCGCCCTCGAATACCAATATTGAACCGCCAAATTTACCTTTCATGAAACCTGTCAATCAAAAACAATAAATAAAATATGTAATAAACAGATCATTGCACGACATTTACATATTGGCCCTGATATCAGACATCGACCCATATCAGCCCTCAAACTACGCTGATACCAGGGCCAATATGGAAAATATAGTTTGATGATAATAGTTGCAATACACATACTTTATCGAGGTTTCGATGTTTAATTATGAAATGCATTTTTTATGCTTTGTGTGAGTGTTTTACATGATATTCGTGAATTGATAAGAGCACGAAACTACATGAATAATTATTGATAATGTTTTTGTATCATTCATTTCATATGAATACATGATTTCCTTGTAAATACAATCAAGCCAGACTTTTGCTTAATATTTGAATTATTGTAATGCATTGGTACAAACACTGTTCTAGTTATTTCTTTTAGCCTGCTGTAAGAATATACACGTAATTATTGATCCAAATTTCAACACTCACCCACACATGAAGCATGTTTTCATTTTTTTTAAATTTTTGTTATTTACTAGAACACACGGGCGACATCGCGGGTCCGTAACTGAAGTAAAGCACCTATGCCTTATTTCTAGCCTGGATTTTTATTATTTGTATTGTCATCTGATAAAGTCATGCTGATTGTAAAATGCACAGTTTTCTCTGCTTTCAAAATCTTTCTGTTTTAACCCGTCCTGGTTTTCTTTCTACAATAAACTAACTATAAATTGAATTTATTTTTTTACTATTTAACCGAAGTTAATAGTGGTATTGAGACGGAAGTAAACAGACTTGTGAAATAGTGTTACCAGAGACATATTGTATTATATGTCTCTGGTGTAACATAGTGTAACATAGATATGAAACAACTACTGGAAGAATTCCAGGTTCTCCTGATAAAGGAGGGTTTTACAGAAGGTAACAGGTAAGTACCGAAAACTACATGTGACATATATTATTAGAATCGGTATGGGATTCGACCCGGAACTTGTTAATTATTGGTAATATTAATTATATATAGAAAACAGAAAGGCCTCAAATGGTGTTATTTTTCAACAACATCATTTTTCTTATATAAGTTATATCATTGTAAATATAAAGTTGAATTTTTTTATTCGTCGTTTTTACGTCATGCCGGCTAATACATTGGACTTCGTTGTTCTAGAAGTATAGATTTTTACTTTTCTTTATTATTTTTTCAAAATCATTCTACCTCTTACATATGTGATGAAATATAGTACGAAAACGAAACGAATTTCAACTAAAATGAGATATAAAATTGTTCATTATAAACATACCTCTGACCTTATCAAATTCTTGTTGTTTTGTTAAAAAAATTCATTCCTTAATTCACAATAATTTCAACAATGTTATAAAAACAAATCTCAATTAAACAATATTCTTATTGGCATGTCAATACTGAAAAACTTGTTTCCAGACAAGTGGTTTACTTGAACAGACTTTAAATGTGTTTGCACTCTTTAGAAATATGTAATGTCGTGATTGCCATATCTTTATTTTTACATACCATAACGAGTTTTATATGATTATCCACAAGATTCATGCATTTCTTCAAAAATGGAGCCAATAGGAAGATAAAACATGAGTTACATGCATGATTGCTCAATATATACATGAAACTATTTACTCTAGACAAAAACATAAAATATGAAGTTGTAAGCAACTAAAGGTCAAAGTACAGCCTTTAAAAAGAGGAATATCCATACCGTATACTAAGCTATATATATATCTATCTAATTTATGCATGTTATTTTTTTTTATTAGTTGTTATTGGCGTTGAACTAGCTGTCAGTAACTGCGAGTACTCTCTGATGTACTAAATGTCTTTTTTTTATTGGGATGTTTACGTACCCGGTCATGTCCACTCTGTGTTTTTGTTAGATGTATTTCTATATGTATCCATCTGATGAGCTAAACCTTTTTCAAATGATTTTTATAGTTTGTTCTTATTTTGTACCACTGTCCCAGGTAAGGGGAGGGTTGGGCGCCCGCTAACATGTTTAACACCGCCACATTCTGTATGTGCCTATCCCAAGTCAGGAGCCTGTAATTCAGTGGTTGTCGTTTGTTGCTGTGTTACATATTTGTTTTCGTTCATTATTTTGTACATACATTAGGCCGTTAGTTTTCTTGTTTGAATTGTTTTACATTTGTCATTTCGGGGAAATGTATAACTGACTATGCGGTATGGGCTTTGCTCATTGTTGAAGGCTGTTTCTGTGACATATACATGTAGTTGTTAATTTCTGTATCATGTGGATCAATGTGTGCTTGTTTCCATTCTTTCCAGAGATCAAATTTAGCATACAGATTCTTTTACAAAATTTATCTTATCACACAAACTTAATGATAATGACGATACAAACAAATATACAAAAAGATTCAAGGTCTGATCAACCCAAAACGAATGCTATGTAATTATATACATTGATCCTTTATAAATTTGACAATGATCAGTGAATCAAATTGAACAACTACACAACTATTTTAAATAACGAATGTCTATAATTAACCAATCATGCTAATAGTTATGTATAAATAATGTTTAAAGATCAAAAGATATTCACATAATTGCGTTGGTTTGCCCTATATGCTTCGTAAATCACGACAATTTAATAGAAGTATAAGAAATATACTCCCTTTTGATTTAGAATGGAATATTTGTTTTTGTTAATAATAATCTATATGAACCTGATGCTCGGTAAGTTATACATGTTTACTACAGTATTTTATACCACATACATAAATTATATTTTACTTTGTTGGTATAGTTTACATTCAAACGGCCGTTTTATTTCTTTGTAATAGACCGAAACTCTCAAACACTCGTTTACCGAACTATGGAATGGAATTGTTGTAAAGATAATATTAACATTTTTTTAATCTATGTTACAATTTAAAATTTTCAGATTAATAGCATGATTTCGAAACACGATTCTAAATGTGTTAATCACTTTGTTACTCAGGATTTTAACCTCTGTGGTGAGACAAAAGCCAGTGTTAAAGTTTAAAATAAATTAATTACTATACATTTGTACGTGTTTAAATGCAAACGTCAACATTACATAAATATCTAATTAGAATATCTTACATTGACTTGTCTGACATGCTGCCTTATGAAATTCATGATCTAGATAATGCATACTTTAAAGTTTTCCTGTCGTAGGCAATCTTGCAACCCTCAGGTGTGTTTAGCGTCAAGAAAAACCTTAAGATATGCATTGTTAGACTTAAGTTCCGTAAAAAAATATTATTTCCTTCAAAAATGTGCATGCAATTGTATCCCATTTTACCCATAACATTTAATAGGATATTCTTTTGTAATGTTTGCATGCCTTGGTAAGTAATTTGTTATATTAACTTTCTGAATAAACTCACCATAGCTGCCAGGATTAAAGATATGTACTATATGTATACTTTTCTCTGGTTTCTTGACATCTTTATCTCGGAAAAGCAGATCATTTGGACATTTTGTAATTGCTTTCTCTCAATGTTCTGACCATAAGAAAAGACCCTTCAAAAATGAGAATCAAGAAAAATATTTTAGCCCCTTTACACTTATTAGGATATGTGATATTGAAACTATATAGTAACTGGATTGTTTAAACGGCGATCAGCGTGAAATGGCAGGGAGATAGCACAAACTCATATTGTACATGCTACACGAAAAGACGATCATCCATGTGTCATGCTATTATATGTCAACAAGGTTTCATAATTTTGTTTATTTTTAAATTCCTAGGCATTAAATTGATAAATTGACCTGTTTTAAAAGTGTTTTTAAAGAGATGCGAAAAATACCAAGGGATATTCAAACTCATATGTTAAAGACAAAATGAAATGCCATGAATGACATTATTCATTTTTGAAACGAAATGTCCATTTAGTGTAGCTCATCTTCGCTAGCCAAGGGTTACAATACAGCCCCCTCCTCTCCAAGATTAAGGCAGATTAAGGGGGCTCCCAACACGATACTCCTAAAAAAACCTGTCCTTTAATTTTTCGTGTTTTATCTCCTTGATAAATTACGCCTAGCTGAACATCATGTAAACATTTTTAAAGATTTAAACCGTTGGTAAAAAAGATATAACCACCCAAATATGCCATGGGCCACATGCTAATTTTGGCCGAGCTTGGAAGTCCGAAGTGCTTTTCTGGATTTACCTTCACCAGGAACGCTCAATGCCAAACATTTGAAATCTGAGGGATGTATAAATACCGAAACAGTTGAAGAGCCATATGACAAAAATACCTAAAACAAATAGCCAAATTCACCTAAGGTCAACTTTGCCTGAGGGAGTTGAAACCTTAGTTTCTTTATAATTTCAAAATTTATAAACGGACAATTTTAGAAAAGTTTGTTATAAATCATGTCAGTACCGAAGTACTGACTACTGAGCTGATGATACCCTCGGGGACTGATAGTCCACCAGCAGAGGTATCGACCCAGTGATGTAAAAAAAATTGAAAACAACACGTTTAATAATTTCATGCGTCCGAAGCGCTTTTCTGGATTTACCTTCATCATTATAATTGGCATAATATTTTAAGAAAAAAAATGTTAACTAAGAAAAATTTGTAGCGCTATATCAGTCTGTTGTTCTTTAATTTTTCAATTTAATTGCCAGATTGCTATTTATTCAGGTTTAAAATATACCCCTACCCTCAATAAATAAGAGCAAGTTCCATTCTGACAGTACATTTGGCCCATAACGTTTTTTGTCTTTTGATCCAGACCTTAGATATTTGGAATGTGGATGTATCACCATGATATTGAGTGACGTGTACCATGATGACCTTCATGTGAACTTCAAATTTGATCTCAAGGTCTCTTAATGAATTTTTTCGCAAGAAACACGACCAGGCCATAACTTTTTTGTCTTTTGACCTAGGCCTTACATCTTTGGCATGTGGACGTATCATCACGAGGTGGTGCGCTCCCTTATAATTATGACCTTCATATGACCCTGAACTTTGGCCTCAAGGATAATCAATGTATTTTTGGCAAGAAACACTTGACCAGGCCATGACTTGTTGTCTTTTGACCTAGGCCTGATATATTTGGCTTCTTGATTCAATTCAACTCAATTCAAAGTTTTATCTATTCTGATGATATAAACACAAACATTATATAGTTCAACCAAATTGAATTTGAAAAAAAATATATATGCAATTATACAAGATAACATCATGGATAAAAAAAATGATAACATCAGGATAAAAAAAAAAGAAGACAAAGTTATGACCAAATATATACAAATACACCTCACACAATTTTTTCCCAACCCATAACCCTTTAAAATATAAACATACATTGTACCAGCATTCACAACATTTTTTTAATGTATTTTCATTTGAAAGATTTAGCAGAAGATTGTAGATGACGAATACGTATTGCAAACACTAAAAACAATGTTTTACAACCATGAGGTATAAACAAAAATACTGACGAATGCGATTGCAATGTATCCCGCTCAAACCTGAAAAAAAATATTATCATAACATAGAAGTGGCTAATATAATTATAATCTTGGTATCCAGCGTTTGAAAATATAAAAAAAGAAAAAAAGAAAAAAAAATAATTGGACAAAAGAATGGAAAAATTAAACATTAAATGAAAGTTAAATTAAAAATCTTTAAAAAGTACACACGTTTGTGAAAATATGGATTAACGATTTGAGTATTGGCTGATAAATTCAAACGGCAAATATTTTATTTATAAAGATAACATGTTGATAAGATGCACAAGGTCAGAGGCAACAGACAGACACCAATTAATATCGAAAAATGAGCTATTTACTTTTCGATATGTATAGCAAATTAAATATTCGGAAATCTGAGATACGAAAGTATAGACTTAATGCTGTTATCCCAAAACAAGTTTAATAACTTTGACTGATGCGAAAGATACCAAATGGACATCCAAAACTTTTAAGTTCAAAGAGAAACTGAAAACGCTATGGGAAAATCAAGTTTTTATAGATAAAACATATAGAGTTGAGGATGCGTTCAACAAAAATGAATTCGGTATATACGTAGCCCCTGTAAATTTTACTTCAAGAAAACGAAAAAATAAGTGACAATGAAAGACTATTTTTTTTTTTAAAGAGAAATCGTAGTACACGTTTATAAGAAAAGTCAAATTTAAACTGAAATTATTCAATAGTGTTTGCGGTATTTACGTGCACGTGCATCCTAATATACTTGTACTTCGTTTTATAGAATATTCCAATTCCTCTATGAGGGTTTTGATGGGAGTCCTTCATTTCTGTATTCTTTATTTTTTTAGTCCATTTTTCTCTTTTCTTTATATTTTTTGCCCATTATTCTCTATTTTTTATATCTTAGCACCTAATTATTGTCCATTCTTTATATGTTTGGTCCATTTTATATTTTCTTTATATTTTTTGCCCATTATTCTCTATTCTGAAAACCCCAATCCACATTCTCATGTTTATTTGATGCATAAAATATGAAAATTTATGCATTTATGTAGGCACTTGTTTTGATAGACATTACAGAACAATTGACTTTAAAAGGATTTAAAAATCAAACGAATAACAATAGGTGTACGTCTGCTCCTAACAACAATGTTAACATTCTGATCTGGATCTTTTAAATTCTTGCATATTGCATGTGATTTTAAAACGCTGAAATGAAACAGACTATGAGTAAGAGTTACCTTTTTTAGGTGTTCTAAGCCAACATTTGTGATTTTAATGCAACGCCATCTACCGGTAGATTAAAATCACGACCATTCTGACAAAATAATTCTTGACCAATAGCAGGACTAAGACTCTCTTCAGTGTTGGGGTGTAAAAATGAGTATGTCTAGTGTTTACAAATTTTGTGAAGCAGGAACCGAAAATATACGTTGACATTCCAAAACTTACGCACGAAACATACGCAGGAACTTCAATTTAGATTAAGAACTTTAAAAGTTACACCTAATATCGTCCTATATTTTCGGGGTTAAGACTTGTTGCATACGTACAATCAGCACGTGGCAATTGTTTATTTACATTTTCTACTTTAACATGTGATAATTTTGATAATTATGTTAGTTTAAATTATTGCGATTATAACCCTGTCGCATTTTTCGCAATAATAAAAACATCGCAATAATTTCTGAATTTACAGTACTCGCTTTTCATATTCAAACAAAAAATCGAAATAATTAAAATAGTAAGCATGGTAAGTAAGCCCATTTTAAGGACTTAAAACAAAAATCAAATACTCGGAAAGCGTTTTGTGTTCATTCCGGCCAAATAGGCAGCCAACACTGTGGTAGGGGTATTCCTTAAGAATGAAATTATAACACAACTGGATGGTTGTTGTTTGATTTGCACAAGTATCATGATTATTTTAAAAACACTATTCACAGTACTTGCATGTTCATTTCAATATAACATATGTTTTATACATAATAAGTGTTAGAAAGAGTTTAAAAAAAAACACAAAATAGATATGAGTTTTTTCGGAATAGCAATACACTTCTACATAGCTCCACTTTTAAAATTTCAAATTCACATTCCGGCTTTTGTTTTATGGCGTGTATTACAAAAAAGACTCATGCGAATTCATTGGCAAAAATCTAGTATTACAAATTTAAAGTATAGGGTCAAAGTTTGAAATTACAGCATGTTTGAAACCGGACTTGATTGAGTATTTGAGTAATAATTATAATGTCCATGATTAAAACATGGCACTGAGGTCAACCTGTGCTTGTTTCCATTTGTCAAGAGATCTGAACTTGAGCCATGATTGAGTTTTGGAGTAATACTTATAATGATTATTATTATCGTAAATATTCTTAAACTTAGTGTAAATATGTTTGATTGAAAACCATTTTACATGTTCATTGTTAAGAGTGGCGAACAGGGGTTAGGGAACATGTGAAGGAGGGGCGGGAAGTGGGAGCGTTGGGAGGGAAAAGTCAAGGGACGGAAAGAGGAGCATTACAAAATGGGTATTTTGGAAAAAATGTTTCGACCAATTTTCGTCTGGGAGTAAGGGCGAGGGAAGTGAGAGTAGAGGAATGTAGTGAGATGTTACCCCCGCTGAGCTGTCCCTGATTGATCTGATGCTGAGGCTCAATTTCATAATATTATTGCTTGAAATGATCAGCTGTTCATTTTAGATTAGTTTGTTTTTAATGTTCATGTTGAAGAAAACTGATTTCAATAAACAGCGACATAACCAAACCCCCTTTCTTTATGTACATGCTTGGTCTTGTCGTCGGTATCAACATTTAATGATCATTCAAGGAGTTTCACAAACAAAACAAACACGATTGTACAGCTAGGAATGCCTAAGTATTTGAATCAAAACTGTCAAAACGTCCTCAAACAATGTACTTATGATATTTCAATTGGACTCTGCACATAATTTTCAAAAACCAAATAGCGCGAAATCATAATGTGGATAATTTCGGAAGCTATCTGTAATCTTCCCCATTCTAACTTTTACGAATGAGCTACTGCGGAATACGATTTACAGTCTTCAATATATATATTTGCGTAACAATTAAAAGAAAACTCAAATTTTACTATACATTTGGTTATTGGTATGTCCACAAGAATATTATGACAGTTATTATGTTGATCAATTTATAAAAGCGAAAAATGTTAACAAAACATGTATCCAATACAGTTGCCGATGTTGTATGCATGTGTTTATTTAATTATTCATTAATTATTGTTTTATTTCGATTTCTTTTTATTGTCTCTCTGCTAATTAAAGGGAGGTAATGCATATATTATTTCATTTCACTGAACAATACTGGACAACGATTTTTTTTGATGAACTGAAATGATCTAAAACGTATATAACTCTACAGAATCAAACACGAGGCTTATTTATCTGAACCAGAAGTGACTAGTACTGAATCACTTGCGGTGGCCAGGGTACTGAAACTGTACTGAACAACTGAAAAAGATCTTGACATTTTTCCTTGCGATAAATTCAGGCAGTTCAGAGTTGATCAGTTTAAAATGACTTTTGAAGTAATAAAAACTGTTACCATAGTTCAATGCAGTTGACAGTTATGATTGTCGACTCTGAACACTACACTACCAACAATCTTATTAAACAGAAGTTATCTTATTCAAATAAATGGTTCTACAGGTATTGATATGGACACCAATTGTACCCTTTAAAAAGCAGACTTGTTCCTGTATGAATCACAGTTTATGACCTAACTAAGAAAAGATGCGTCTGAATTACATTTAATTGATTATTCAAAAACACTTACCGTTACCTTGATGATATTTTTGCTTAAAGTAATATATGAGTAATCAGGAATTTTTTAAATGTACTGCTGAAAATTACCAAAAAGGAACTTACTTTTAATAAATCTAATACAGACAGCAATAATTTAGATTTCGATATTTCAGTTTCACACGGGAAACTCAATACAAACATAACGACAAAAGCGATGATTTTTCGTTCCCGATGGTAAATTTACCTTTTTGGATGGTGATATTACATTAGCCACTTAGTGCGGTGTATATATTTCACAACTTTTTTGCTATGCCCGTGTCTGTAGTGGTTTTAGATTTAATGAACGTAGGTTATGTATAACTGACAAATGATGGGATTTCTTTAAAACTAATTATTAAAAATGTTATCAAATTCTTTCATAGATATACAGAGGTGGTTAGGAAGTTTGGCGTTACCTGTGGAAATCTTATAAAAATGGTATCATAACCGAGTTTTTACGGTGATGTTGTTCATTAAGCACGTAAATCTAGCTACGATCCATATAAACCAATTGATCGTTTAGGTAAACTAATTCTTGGAGGTTATCTTTTAAACACAGAAGTAAACTCTTTAAAGATTGTTTTCATTGGTACTAACATTGGTTTTGTGTTATAAAAACTTAATCATAACTAAATATATATATCTATATATTTACAGTTATGAGAATGCATTATCCTATATCCTGTCGATACTGTTCACTTATATTTAGGCATAGCACAAGGTCACGCGTTTTTCGGAATATTGATGACGTCTAACACTAAATCCGTTTGATGTGTACTAATTGATACTTTAGTCTGGAAGAACATGAATTATACTGCGAGTACTTATTTCGGTGCTTTGTGTCTATTGTATTATGTTATTTGTTTTGTGCCTCTTACCGATCTTTTGAGTTAAGTTAATTATTACTGATTTGTACAGTTTTTTCTTATGATGTACTGTTACACCACTGTTCCAGTTTTGGGTATAAGGGGAGTTGAGCACTTACAAACACGCATGACCTCGTGCCATGCTTTATGTGCTGGTCTAAAGCCAGGAGCCTGCAGTTCAGTTGTTATCGTTGGTTAATGTATGTCAATTATGTTTTTAAAGTAAATTGTTTCGTTATAAATTAGGCCGTTAGTTTTCACGTTTGAATTGTTTCACACTTTCCATTTTAGGGCCGTTTATATCCGACCATACTTGTTCGCATTGTTGAAGGCCGTACGTTTGCCTATAACTGATTATACCCATTTCTTTTGAAAGTCTGATGAATAATTGTCTTATTGGCAATCATACCACATCTCCTTAATTTTATATTCACATTATTTGTGCCGAAAGTTGAACTGTTACTAAATAATAACGATGGAAAATTGTCCAGCAATCCCCCAAATGACCCCAACACATAACTTCTATTATCTTATATCAATTGCTCAAAAATATCATCATGGAAACCAGGCTTATAATTTAATTTGAACGACAAACGGACGCTTCGTTTACATTAGACGGATGAGTCTAAATGACGAAAGGTTTTAACAAGCTGTAGTAGGCATTTTAATGAGATTAAATAATGACATAACACAGGTCATTAATTTAAGATCAATAGACACATTTAGTTTTAAAATAGTATCTTCCGGATAGGTTTTGTCACCTCAAAAGGACGGCCTATCCTTTTAAACGGAAAATAACTCCATATAGGCATATACACAGCAACAATGTAAAACTTAAAAAATAACGCCTACTTGGCAATAATCACCAAAAGCATATACACATTAAATATACGAATGGTTTTGCGGCAAATATTTCATTAGCCATATTTGTTTTAATACAAACCACCCTAAGATAACACAAAACAACAGATTTTAACATGTTTAATGACTGTTCAGTATTTTGAATAAATGTTGGAAATGTTTGCACTCTCAATTAAAGCAGACAAAGGAGAATTGTTATTGTCTAGTAATATTTTTGTCATTTATATAATACAACTAATCAAGAGTTACCATATTTACTGATTCAAGATCCAGACATACAATTTTCAGTATGAAATACACATATTGCCAGTATTTATTGATGTATGCATTTTTGTTTGTTATATAAGCAATCCTGAGATATCACGACTACCGACTTTAATGCTGATTCATTGTCATGAATCAAAAGAGTTGAAACTCTTGATTAAATCCGGCAATATTAGGATTCAATGTGTACCAATATTGCTGTCGTATTTTATACAATAATATAAAGTAAACATATGGACCAGCGTTATACAAACCACCATGAGCGATGAGATATTACTTATTCACGTTTATAAAATAAATGATTTTCCAGCAAAATATTTCATTGGCATTCATTTTGGTTATACAAACGATCCTACGAAGATTTTTTAATGACCGTTCTGTATTTTGAATAAATACAGGAAATATTTGCACTACCAATATTGCTTCCATTTATATAATACAATCACTAAAGTGTCGACTACTGGATTGGTGATACCCTCGGTGACGAAACGTCCACCCAACAGTAGCATCGATCAAGTGGACGAATAAAGTATCAACGACATTATAATTATTGTGTTATTCAGACTTCCATCGAAGGAGAAGACTATTTTACAACGTCATCATACTACAAAACTGTTTGTTACCAATGATCACATACCTTATCGAAATCCGGAAAGGCAAATTGCATTATTCAAGTAGTTTTATCATACGATCACGAGACGTCTTCGCTCTTTTATAAAGAATAAGGGTTTGATTCAAGTAGAAGACAAAAACCTAGATCGAATACGACATGTACGAGACTCTTATCGGTAACAGTAAACAACATAATACTGGGACGAGAAAATATCAGTTCATTGTTGCTTTAAGTTTAGCCAATTGACAAGTTGGTCATTTTGTGACGCGTTCTATAAACAAAGTAATCGTTAAATGTACGATTTCATATGATTTTTGTAATATAATGTCTACATGTACACCCTTCACCGAATCTATTTCATTTCTAATTTTATATCGATAACGTTATTAGATATAAGAAGATTTTTCCACTTATGTCCACCTCTACGTTATTTGCCATTTCGTGTTTGCCATTGTTTTCTTTCCATTTTATTACTATCAAACTTTACTCTGATATTTTTTAATTCTGTTCTATCTTTTGTTTTCAAAGCATGCATGTTTTGTCCTTATTCAAATGATTAACACATGTATCTAATAAACATCTGTCAATGGTTTACGCACATAACGCCTTGCTGACAATTCCAGCACTGGCTATCATTATGCTGTTTCCCTTTTAAGCTAACTGCGCACATCGAAATAAAGTACTGTCATTCACTCTTTTACGTTTTTTCTTTCAATAGCCACATATTTTATGCTTGATTTGAACTACTTTTTAAGTACTGTAACTGTTAATTGTCACAATACAACAAATTGTTCATTTATGTTCAAAGTTAAAGTGTATTTGTATTTGTGATTTAAAATATAAAACAACCCCTTATAAATGTCATTGTTAATTACCTAAAACCAAATAAGATCTTTTATTTAGTGCTAAGGAAGTTTTGACATCAATTTACTGAAAATTTACTTAATTCTAATGAAACGGTCAATCTTAACAACTCATACAGATGCGCAAAATACTGCCATCTGCGAAAGCACAGTTTTTTTTATCTCTCTTGTGTTTAAAAATTGCATATATGCAATATTAAGGTTCATGAAACAGAATTCTTAAAAGTGTTAAAATATTTAAAGGAAATAATACAAGCGCGCATTATGATTTTGGTGTGAATTCAGGGGAAAGCTTAAAAGTTAATATTTATATTATAACTGCATATCTGTCTATCAACTATTCTTATATACCTAACTGTTGTGTCATTATAAGCAATGACATAATTAAAAGACCTTATTTATATAAAGTCAATCATGAAAAGAAACAAAAAATATATACACAAATAAATAATATATCACTTAATGAAATGGGAAATGTTCACGAATTCTCATACTAGTATACAAACGAGAAAACTTGTGTTATTGGATGCTTCAACTGCATTATGCATTGTTCATTACTGAAATGCACAAATTCATCGACTACAGCACAAAGATTTAAAAATATCATAAACTAGTCATTGTAATGATCTTTGAGGAAGTAAAAAACCTTATAGGAATATCTAATTTTCTGATTATTGACATGTTACAGTTACATTGATTTTCAATTTATATATCAACTCCCTCAAACAAAGTTGACTCCAGATGCATTCGTCATCTTTTGGTCATAAAACTTTTCATGTATTCAGGTAGTTATACCTCCTTTGCTTTCATAATTTTGGTTTTGAATATTCACGATAAAGGTAATCAAGAAAACGCTTCGACCGCAACAAATTGAAAACAATATATATATATATTCATTAATTTGGTTTTTAAAATGCTAGCATCTTGCAATAATCATAATTATACTTCCTAAATAAACTACATTATTAGTAGTTTAAGGACGAAGATTACTCTGTAATTGTAACACCAGCATGACCACTTCAACCAATCAATATAATGAAAATTTTGTAACAGAATGCCTACCTTGACCAAACATACTACGTTTTTGCTGCTTACTAAGACTATATGTAACAATTAAATTTGCACAAACAAAACGTTTGATGAAGATACTATGGTTTTGAATTTCAATTATATGGTAGATGCAACACCTGATATTCTCATCAAGTGTTTTCATAAAACCATAGTAATGTTTTTCAAAAGGTGACTTCTGGGGCGTCATCTGTCCCTAATTGACTGAAGATTTGCATATTAAAAGGTGAAACGTGTACACACAGGTCATATTTATAGTTACAAATAAGTTTAACTTACGGTTAAATATTGTGTGACGCGTTCTATAAACAAAGTAATCGTTAAATGTACGATTTCATATGATTTTTGTAATACAATGTCTACATGTACACCCTTTACCGAATCTATTACATTTCTAATTTCATATCGATAACGTTATTAGATATAAGAAGATTTTTCCACGTATGTCCACTTCTACGTTATTTGCCATTTCGTGTTTGCCATTGTTTTCTTTCCATTTTATTACTATCAAACTTTACTCATCTTTTAAATCTGTTCTATCTTTTGTTTTCAAAGCATGCATGTTATGTCCTTATTGGAATGATTAACACATGTATCAAATAAACATATTTCAATGATTTACGCACATAACGCCTTGCTGACAATTCCAGCACTGGCTATCACAAATAAGTTCAACTTACGGTTAAATATTAAGAGAGCTTTGAATATTGAAAACCGTGGTTGAGTTTATTATAATTTCGAATTGGTTGTATGTCAACCAAACGAAAATTAATGAAATCTAGGGTCCTCAAAGCCCTTCATCTTCGTACTTAATTCGGCCTTTTAACTTTATTCATTTGAATAGCACTGATGAGTGTTTTAGACGAAACACGAGTTTGAAAAATGTCACTCGCTTACATAGAAGATGTCACTATTTCAATTTGAATTTCTACAATAGTATACATGCTTCTTTATATATTCTCGTTCTGCTGAAACCTGTTAGACATTTAAAAAATCTGTAAGGAATTACGAGTGTTATGCTTTGTAAAAATGTCCTAGAGAGCAAAAAACAATATTTCTTCGATTAATGTTAAAAGCGAACTTGATATGTTGCTGCAATGAAAGAATACAATGGAACCATATGTACGTTTAATAGGTCAGGTTTTGACAAATTTTCCAACTATTTAACTGTATAAATCACATTTTCATCACATAAACAAATTGTAATGAAAACTGTTTTTTTTTATTTTGTTTTTGTTGTTTTTCTACATTCGGATATTCTATTTTCAAAAAACATGCATCTGTAAAATGGGAACACCGTTCTAAGTTCTGATATTGAACAGTTTTAATCTATATGTAGAAACCAACATATTCAGACTTTAAAACTTTGATGTCTTTAATAAAGATGAAGGTTGTGATATTGTGTGTCCACTTGTTTAAGACCGTTTCAAAATATTTCGATGTATATAACGGTTGGTCGTGTAGGTTTCATATCCTTTTGATGACATGTTATTTTAATCATGATTTGCATGTGAACGAAACAAAATACATATTAAAAAAGCATTATTGGATTTTTGTCATTGTACATTGAATTGTCGAAATAATTATGAAATTAGTCATCATGTTTAAACATTATTCAAATGAACATTTGAATGATTTTATGTTCTAATGAAAATATTATTGTATGTCGGTATATTTTCAAATTTACTACACTTTACATACATTTCATATCAAAATAACTAATTATATTTATAGGTTCATCTCAGATTCCTCCTGGATCCCCAGTCATCGACGTACCTCAGGTCATTGTGTTGAATTCACAGATAACATTTCTATGTACGTCTCCTAGAGGTAGTCCAACACCGACTGTGAAATGGTTCAAAGACGATACGGAAATAACAACTGGTATTTCTACAACAACTTCTGGTACAGCAGTGACAACATCTCTAACGTTTACAGCTACTTTAGATGATCATTTAGAGATTTTTGAGTGCCAGGCAGAAAATGGTGTACTGCAAAACCCTCTTACTACTACTAAATACATTGAGGTTCACTGTAAGTTTAATTCTTAGATAAAAATATTTACTCTTGGATTTACGGGAAGATGAAGTTGGTTTGTAGTCAAGCAGTCTGTTACTCGTAAAACAGATTTCTAAACTTTCATTTGAGTAAACACGGAAGTGTTCTGTATAAAGTCATCTTACTTTGGATTTGCAAAATTCATTTGTAAGTGATCAAAAAGAACATACATATCTTTAGTAAGAGATTGTCTATGCGAGTAAAAGTTTTAAATTTTGAACTGCATGTTTGTTTAAGATTATATATTTTCATTATTATGGCATCTTGGAAAACGTTTAAACGGTTTTACCACAAGATTACAGTTCATTTTAGTAAATACAATAGCCTTGAAAGAAAGGATTAAACCTCGATAAGTTTAAAAAAGTAGCTTATCCCTTTTCATTGAGAATGAATTAATCTATTTTGTTGTATGTTATTTAACTCGTTCAAATCTATAACAAACCATGACAAAACTGATCGCGAAAGGGTGTAAGTGCAAAGTACAAAGAAACCAAACTGTGTACTGAAAACATTTTCGAGACAAGTGCAGCTCTCTGAACAATTATGTTCATCATATTCACAAATCAAATTGTTCAAAAGTTCCAGTGCTGCTGCAGGTTAGCTCATCAACCTTGGCATAAAAATGTCAATAGTTTTTTGGCAGGTACGTTTTTGTCATCTTTTTAACAACGCAAACTGTCCAGTGAAACACAATCCTTTTTACCATAAAGATCACCTATAAATGACATACAATGCTTAAATCGATCTGAAGTTAGATCTTAGGAACCCAATGTTGCAAGACCATTATAAGAACTGGCTCTTTGTTTTGCAAGACCATTATAAGAACTGGCTCCTTGTTTTAGCAGTCGAATAGCTGACTTCTTTCCATGACCTAAAAACGAACTTGTGGTGTCACAACCAGTCACACAGTACACTTGAAGAAGCAAGCGTTTTTGTGAAGGTGTTAGTTCCTTAATTATATCATCAACTGAAAGGTGTCGTACTAAGCCAGCATGCTTACCTACTCCACCCGTCAGAAAGTACACATCTACATTTGTTTTTAATTGTCTGTGATTTATAAGAAGCACCAGAACATCTGAATCAGGACTGGAGATAACAATTTTGTCAGTTGGTTGACTAACTGAATAGATAGCATGCAATACGATACCGATATCGGCTTCCTCTTGGTTTGACTTGAGCTCTGCAACATTCGTTACTGACACAAGTGTGATCAGTAAATTTTGTTCATTTTGCAAACGAATTTCATTATTAGAAATGTATCATAAAATTCAGCAAGGTTTGCTTCATTTTCTCCATTTCCTAAATATTGTTTCCAATTCGATCTTCATCTAATTGCTGAATTACATTAAGCAACTGTTTAGCTTTACGAAGAGCATCTCCGACAGTAATTTCTGCAGAGCACACTAAATCAGAACAAGGAGTCCTGGGGAATGAATGACCCTTCTGGGTATTTAGAAATTAGCGTAGCTTTTAATCATTGAGATCTGTATTGCTGAGCATTTAGAACATTGCTTTTTGCAAGTTCAACAAAGTGAGACAGTAAGGTAGACATTTAATAGACCTGTTTATGCTACAATGTTTGATCTTACTTCAGTCATTAACTCTCTCAGTACTTCATCATATCTAGTCTGTGTTTCTGAAACATTTTTAATAGCTGCTTCAATACTTTTTTGGTTTAGATATGATGCAGTACAAATCTTTTTCCTTGATTCAATTGCAACCAAGTCCCTATTGGGTACTTCACTCAAACGAAGAAGCATTGCTTTGTCCTTTCTCTCATTTGCAGCACGGTAAAGTTTTGTAAAGATAAAATTTGAAATAAAGCCTTACGAGGATTCAACCATAGACCATTCTTGTTTCCTTGATCTTGAACAAAGTTTACCGCATATAACACACGTGTTTTTCCAGATAAAAGACAACTGTCTTGAACGGCGGGATATTTGCTCATCCGTACGTTCAGCACTTGTACCAGGATAACTTTTTTGAGAAAACGCCGAATATGCTCAGGGCTAGCATATGAAGCCCTACAGCTTTTATGGTACTTAAACGTTATCTCCTGTTCTCTTATCTGTTTTGCATGCAGTATTAATTGTCTACCTACACTATTTTGCCTTGTTCTACATGCCTCAAACAAAGTATGCAGGCGATAGATATCTAGTAGAACTACATCAAACTCATTTTTGAAGGGTTTTGAACAAAAGACACACAGTGATAGATCGAATAAATCGATTTTATGGCACTTTGTTTTGAGAGTCAAGTCAAAGGAAGCTTCCGACTTGAGCTTGAATCAACAATACCGTATAGCAGTATGAACGCGTTATAATGATAATCTTGATCTTTTTACATATTTAAATAAAAATATGTATAAAAAATTTGAAGGTAGAAAAGCATTAGAAAATGTATAGCCGACCATATGGACTGCAAACATCATGAGCTTTTAAAATTAGCCCCTCGATTTGAATAAAATAAGCAAATATTATACTCACAATATTGTAATGAGTTGATTGTTAATTTACAAAACAATTTTCATTTAAGTCCACTTATCTAATATATGAATGAACACTGCATTTCAATGTTTCTTAAGAACAAACCACCAAAGGTGACACGAGAATAGAAATATGGTCACTACAGGTCTTTTTCCGACGGCAGTAAAACTTTTGCCAAAGGGGGGCGTCCGTTGGCCGTGCGGGATGTACAAGTACGCAGCCACTTCCTGTCAGAATGGGGACGTTAAATCAGATGCCTCGTGAAGAGAGCGTGCCACGCTCTCTGCAAGTTAAGAACCCTTGTAACAACTCTTTGAGGGGTCCGTAGGTGGCCTGTTGCAAGGCAAAATATCTGTTCCTATCCAATATACCCTCATTTTTCAATGGCAGTCTAAACTTCCCCCGATCTTCATCAAGGATGGCCTCTATTACAGGACCTACCTATTGTATTTATTGTTAATTTGTTTTCATCCTGAACATGCATGATACATTTGCAATTGAACGTTAGGCAACCAACAAGTAATCAATCAATCATAAGAACTAAGAAAGCAGTAATTTAGCTACCATAACGACAAAAAATAAGTATTTTGCAGGTTTTCTTATTTATTTAGTTGCATATTTTTTTTATTTTTATGTAAAAAGGTAGTTTTTGAAGAAGACAAAAATCGATTTCCATTCTTTTTTTTAACAGTTCATAATCTTATACATTAATTTCGGTATTAAAACAAACATAATTGATACATTCCAACAGCTGAAACTTTTCAAGATTTTATGTCTTTGAAAGTTATTGATTTTCGCATGAAATTGTCAATTTTTTCACAATGCGAAAACCCATAACTGTCACTTGAAATTTCAAATTTTCGGTTTTCAAAGATGTCTTTATATACATTTTCATCGAAAACAAAAATATTAATATATATATATATATATAGTGGTCTTTTATGGTAGCATATCATGCATAATTTGAAAACTATTTTTTTTTGTGTTTTTTGCACCGAAAATGTAGATTTTACCCATTTTTTTTAATGTTTTAAGGACCTAAACTTGGTAAGTTTATTTTATTTGTCTAGTAAAAGCTATTACAAACAATTTGGTTTTTGATCAAGTAAATCAGGCTTTAATTCACATTTAAATAAATTATTTCAAGTTTTTTACTAAAAAACGTTTTTTTTTAACTAAAAAACGTGTTTTGTTTTTTACTAAAAAACGTGTTTTTTTTTGTTTAAAAGCTCTTGTTGTACACAAATCCACAAATTTTCTGATTCCTGCCTTGAAGACGAACATTTTCATATGTCTTGCCTAAAGTTTTACTGCCACGTCAATGATGACATTTTTAACCGGACTCAGCTGCTCTACTAATTTTGTTTTCAATTTAGACTTATATATATATAATATATATATATACAACTCTAAATTGAAAACAACGTTCAAACCATTGATTGCGTTTGATAAAAACCGCAATATTTATACGTGTGCATGCAAATCAAATTTCTTGGTAGAGGGGTCTAAATACAGCACAAACAACATTTTCCATAAGACCAAAACGTGAAAAAGTATATTTCAACAAAACGCATTTGACTAACAGGTCGAACAACGGATTTTCTTAAACCCTGCTGACTGCCATGGCGATTGCCAAATAAACGGTTCACAAGATGTAACAAAATGGATCTTAATTATTAATTTAATACCAAACAGAAAACAATAAACTTGCGGAAAAGATGGTATACCGCAAACATGAGGAGCAAAAATTTGTACACCATATCCGGATTTCGACAATTAATATCTCTGCAGTGATGTTAAATATCGAAACGGTATTTGGAAGGCCATATCGACTTCTGAATATTCCTCTTACAACTTACAATACCCCTCTTCTTTAAATAGGTAGTATCATCTAAGTTGACAATTTTTTATAAGGATACAATTCTTATGTTTAAAAAATAAGGCATGAAGATTATTTGGGTGCCAGTCTTTACGTTCTTTTCATGATATTTGATCTTTTAGCGGTAAGTTAGTTTTTTTTTCGGTCAAACAATAATTCATTTGAAAACCCGTTTTATTCATATAACCAGGATCGACCTTATAATGTTCATGCGTACAACGTCCTCTTAGAAAATAAAACATGATTACCAAAATAACATGGAATCGTGATAGACCAACAATTTTAACAAAATCGGCTCGACACTTTTGAAAATATAATAATTCTTTTGATTTATAATAAAAAGAAAAATATCAAAAATACCAAACTCCGAGGAAAATTCAAAACGGTAAGTTCCTACTCAAATGGCAAAAACAAAAGCTCAAACACATCAAACGAATAGATGATAACTAAAATATCATCATCAAAAGAAAGTGTCAGGCAAATGAAAATATTTGATTTCGAATATTGAAGTGAAATCAAAGTTATTTATACCAAATACCTTATTTACCTGTGCTAACCCAAGCTTTTGTTGAGGTCAACGCACGTGACGTGATTATATATTCTTTTATAATGAATGAGTCCTATTCTAACAGATGACTAAAGGAAAAATAGGGTAATTTCTCTAAATTACCTCCATTAAAGTGCTAAAAATGACATGAAACAGGTTTTTCTCATTGATACGGCTTTAAAGTTTTAATCTTAAAATATGATTGTCGTAGTTACTGCCTCTTAAATTATGATAAATTACATGTAATGAATTCTAGATATCAACAATAATCGAGGTGTTATCCAACTATAGAAAAACTGAATGATCTATGTTTGCATATGGCCGTATGTTTGTCAACCCTAAGGCTGTTTTTAGAACAATATACATTAACTGCATAATGAAATGATGAATACATTTTCCTTGATCTAAAAAAGATTAATACGTCTTTATTTTGAGCATATTAATATCAATCCTCTACGAAATATTTTCTTTTATAGCATTTTTTAACTCCTTTTATTTTTGTTTTTATTTAAAGTAATGTAATTTTCATGAAATGTTGCGCAATTCACATCTTCATTTGGGAAAAAGAGTTTTCTGTTCTTTAAGGGAGTTCGCTTCTCAGTTTCAAAATAATTAACTTTTCAAAACAAAACATGACAAGCAAACATCCTTAAGGTTGATATGGTATTTAGATTTTTTTTCATACAAGAACCAGAAAATGGCATTTGGTTGAATTCTAGCAAAATATAGGAATTACATCCTTGACCTTTGACCTTGACTTAACAGAAATTGTATCGTTATTTTTCTACAGAAAGTACAGATAATAAGCTTTCGAATGATATATATTATAGCCGTTTTATGTGGATGCATTACATTCCTGAACTAAGAGTCTTTTTGAAAACAATGTACTCGCTTATTCAGTGAAAGATTTATGTTTCCTGTCAGTTTCCAATTTTTCGAATTTTGAGCTAGTATTTTCTAGTCTAAAAAGTATAACTACTACAAAATATTGTTTTGAAAAGCTTTTCACTTGACGGAATATGATACTTAGATTATAATGCCAATATTAACATATGATTGGTGATTTAAAATATAAAAGACGCATTTCTTTTTACTGTATAAGTTACTACAAATGTATGTGTTTCCTGGTGTTGGTGTAATAACCTGTTATGTTACATACTATATTATCCGTTGTTTATGACATCTGTGGAAGATACCCTTGCATTGGCTGGTTTTGTAGCTATTGAAGCACAGTTTCTCTTTTTACTTAATACAAGTAACATTTCAAAGTGGACAGCTCATGACAAAAATACACCACCTCCATGTACAATAACTGAACTAAACACTGTAAATATTCAAAAAATAAGGGAAACAATTACAAGATAAAAGTATAAGATGGAACTCTCATTCAAATTCTTGGCAATTTTATTCAGATCATTTGTTTACAGGAGTTTCCAATAATATGCATAGATTAATAGCAATGAAAATACGCACACTTTTATAAATTTACAGTAAATTTTCAAGAAAGACAACATAGCTTTTGAACGGCTATTTTATCTGGCAAATACAATATGCAATCGTTTTTATTTTAATTGATTACTCATCAATTACATATGTTTAATAGTTTCACCACAAGCCCTAATTTTAACTGGACCAACCACTTTCATACCAGGACAATCAGGCACAAGGCAAATATTGATATATCTGAAGAATGTCCTTCTGTAGCCATAGAAGTAAAGTACTTCTTTTAAAAGATACTTCAAACTAGATAGATCATAACAAAAGTATACCATCATAATTTACAATATTAATACTAAATACTGGACATAAACAGAAGTGTTTGAAGTGGAGGTATAAGATTGAACTTTCAGTCATATTCTTGAAAACTCTTCTTCGATCATTTGTTTGCAACATTTTTATTTTTAAATGCATAAATTGACAGCAATGAAAATCCAAATTAGATATAAAATGACAACTGTTACAGAGCTTCTGAACAGCTATTTAATCTAGTCAAAACAATATGCAATCGTTTTATATTGATTTCTTATCAACTACATATGTTTAATAGATTCACCACATGCACCAACTTTGACTGCACCAAGTACTTTTACTCCAGGACAACAAGGCATGTGGACATGTATTTCGGCCAATGGTTATCCCGCTGGTATAATGACCATGCGAAATAAAAATAAAAATACTCAGTTTACATCTGAGTTTACATCTTTCAGTGTACTAAATAAAAAATCCTATGATGTTACTGGTACCCTTACCTGGAGCCCAGTGATTGTTAACAATGGGGACACCATTTGCTGCGATGTAACACATACAACCACACTTGGCATTACTCCACAGACAGTGTGCAGACAAATTACAGTTGCTCGTGAGTATTTTCAATTTGAAATTTTACAGCTTATGTATTCCCGAGAATACATGAATCATTTATGTTTGCTAATTTAACCCGTAACAAGCAATGTTACCTTTGTTCTCAATCTGTTAAAAGACTAAACTATTTTCGGTCAAAGATCTGCAAACGACAAAAAGATATACAAATTAATTCGGTCAGTTGATTTCTATGAACCGTCAACACTTGATAGGAAAGTATTATTAAATTGGCTTTTAACAAAATTTAAGTTATAGTTTGCAATAGTAATGGTTTACTGAAAAAATGTAAGAATTGTAAAACTCACTTTTTTATTACCTTTATGAAATTTAGTTCTTAAAAATATAATAATTAATAACAGGGGGCCAAGACTAATGCTATAATCTTTGTAAATTAGTAACACAGCAGTTTTGTTTTAATGTATAATTGTAAAAAAAAATGTCATTAATAATCAGTTTAAACAGTTATTTTCTGAATTCTCAATCATCGATAACGTATGTATGGGTCACATTACAAAATAAACAAGTATTTATCTAAAACACTCAAATAGTTTAACGGTTACAAATACATATTTGTTAACATTTTATAATGACTAGATACAAAGATACTAACATGTCTGCAATGTTTTTGTTTAGTGACAATTATATATTAGAGAGGCGAAAGATAGCAAAGCGATATGCAAAGACGAAATCAAAAAGACAATGGCACAGCAAAAACAAGAAACGACCAAAAGCAAACAACAGTACACACAAAACAATAATAAAAAAACAACAAGACAAACCAAAAAAAAAAAAAAAAACCGGGGTGATATATGTAGCTACGGAAGGGTAATCAGAAAGCTTATCGGGAACTTATCTGTACAATTGCACACCATACTTATTTGTTTGGTTGCTGTTTCTTCGATATTCGCAAAACAAGCACTAATATTTGGTTTAATGCTTATTATCTGTAGAACCTATTGCAATTAACGCTCCCGTGACCCAGTATAATCCAATTCTACAGTCCTCGGTTACTCTGCAGTGTGATGTAACTCAAGGTACTGCATCCCAAATAATATGGATTAAAGATAACGTTCAACTGAATATAGGCAGTAATTCACGACTTTCTGGTGGTACTGTCGCAACTGAATCTCTGACAATTGCCAATGTACAAATGTCTGATAGTGGGAACTACCACTGTCGAGGCATTGATGCTGTCACTGGTAACATTGTAAATACAGATACCATTAATGTTAACACTGTTGGTAAGTGCCTTTATGCATTAAGCTTTTTAAGTTAAAAAATTGTCAACCTATAAAGAGGGAAATAAGAAAACTCGGTAACAACATTGTAGTTATTTATATTAGAATAACTAAGTCTTCTTTTCTGTACCATTATCAGATAAAACAAGATCAATACGGAGTCTGGACCTGCGTCGCTGCCTGTAATTGATTGAGATATCATGTATGCTGAAGCATTCCAGATCATTCCCTTTCATTAAATACAAAACTAGATGTGAAGAAACTTTTCATGCACAGTTAGTGTTGTAAAATTTCAAAATATCGGGAAACAGGAAGTGGCTGCATGGCGGATGTAGAAATTTATCACGCCTTACAAATTACTATAATGAAGCTGAAGACAATAAATAAAATCATCCCTTCAAAAAGAGTCATAAAAAGTTTGACGAAAATTTTTCGTGTACGACATGTACAATGAGTACTGTAAAATTTCATAATATCGCAAACAGGTAGGTCCTGACAGGTGAATGTTAACATTGCCTACTCTCTACAAGTCATCATTATGTAGCTGCAGACCAAATATTAAACCATTCCCTTCAATGGGAGCTTAGAACATTTTGTGTACAATGAATGTTGTAAAAATCTTAAACTATCGTCAAACAGGAAGTGAATGCACGGTCGATATAAAAAACGCTTACTCGATACAACTCAATATCAAGCATCATCCAAATATTAAAACCATTTCCCTTAATTGAAACCAATAAGAGTTTGGCGAAAGATTTCCCTTTTACAAGGAAAAGTGCAAAATTTCAAACAATCGGCAACAAGGAAGTGGTTGCACGGCGGATGTAAAAATTGCTTACTCGTTACAATTTACCATCACCAAGATGCAGACGGAAGATTTCTTCCCAGTGTCTTTCCAACGGAAGGACAGACAGACAGACGAATGGACGGAGTCGAAAGGTTACTAGACCTACTTTCGCCATAGAAACGATGGTAAAACAGGGTTGTCATTAAGGGTATCAATTTGGCGCCATATTGCAAAGATCAACATATCCTTCATAGCAAACAATGTATGACTGTTGTTTTGATGACCTGTATAAATTTAACTGATTGAGATTTCTCTATTGCTAATTGAAACGAAAAAGTGATGAATTAAGCTGTTTGTTATTTTATTTTTATATATGCAAGGAAAATGTTTTAATTCATATATAATTCACAAGCCTTGCTGAAGTGCTACTGGTATTCAAACCATTGGTTCGCTAGTACACAAGGTCAAGTATCTTCCATTTATACTTCGATTTTACAAAGCAGCAGACAAGATTTTTTTATCAGATATTGTTGAACATGTCAAATGATAGTATATTTTTTCAACCAATGCAAACAACAGTATGAGCTATTTTCGTAAATGTGCATCCATTGTACAACATATTTGTTTGTGTACACTGGCCTTTTTGGAAATGTTGATTTTTTACAATTACTTTTATTTGCAAATCCAAGAGACCAAATAAAACTGAACCCTTCATACCTTGATATTAAAAAGAACCACTTATTATGCTTTGAATGTATAATGATATACATATATTATATAAAGATAATGTCCGTCATTCCGTTTATTAGTTTGGTTCCAATATGAAATCAGGGAAGGTCGCCATAGTGGAGCAAAATATGAAAAACAAGAGATCATTACATAGATGTCATTTTCAGTTCAAACTTGTTTGTTGTTGTTATTTAAATATATATATATATATATATATATATATATATGATTACCCATTAGACCATATCTAAGAAAATCTCATTGACAAAGATCAATTGTGAATAATAACTTAAAATTATACAGCCTTCAACAATACATCAAATCCATGCTTTAAACTATAAGCTAGACTTTACAAACACAACATAATGACCAAATTTGAAACTATTAAGAAGAATAAACCAGTAGCTAACAGCCTGAACTAAATGACACAATGAAATGTAGAGCAATAATTGAACCCAAGCAACTACCAAAACCACTGGATTACAGGTTGCCATCTTTGAACAGACACATTAAATATTTTACAGGTAAACTATTTTTGTGGGTCGTCAACACTACCCAAACCTTGTTTTCTATGTAACTGAAAGTAAGGGTGAAGCCATTTCTATTCATAAACAACAATATTCCATCGGAGAAAAATATCAATAAATACACCCCAACGGACTCAGTATGACAATGTCATGAAAAGCATGACCATGAATGCTTCTATATGATTGATGTTTCTATATGATTTTTGTCGAGCCTGCGACCTCTGTCGCAGAAAGTGAGACATAGGGATAGTGATCCAGCGGCGGTGTCAGCGACGACTGCGGCATTAACTAAATAATTTAAAGCTTAATATTTCAGAAGGTAGAATACCTGGATTCTTCTTACTTTGTATATAGATGCCTTATGTTATGAGTTTCCAACTATCATATGTCCATTGTCATTGATGTCATTTTTTATTGTAATCATAATTTCTTTCTTGTTATGAGTAATGGGATAACTATATTTGTTATGTGCGTACTTGCAAGGCCCCCGTGCCTGTCAGACAGTGTTCATTTGACCTGGACCTCATTTCATGGATCAGTGAACAAAGTTAAGTTTTCGTTGTCAAGTCCATATCTCATATCCTATAAGCAATTGATCTACTATATTTCGTGTATGGAATTATTGTAAGGTGTACATGTCTAACTGACAGGTGTCATCTGACCTTAACCTTGTTTTCATGGTTTTAATGGTTAAAGTTAAGTTTTTGTATTTTGGTCTATTTTTCTTATACTGTATGCAATAGGTCAACTATATTTGGTATTTGGAAATATTTTACAATGTACATGTCAGTCTGGCAGGTTTTATATGATCTTAACCTCAATTCATTACGGTTCATTGCTAAATGTTAAGCTTTTTGTGTTTTGGTCTGTTTTTCTTAAACTATTAGCAATAGGTCAATTATAGTTAGTGTATGGAATGATTGTAGGGTGTATATGTCTGTCTGGTTGTTATCATCTGACCTTGACCTCATTTTATAGTTCATTGATCAATATCAAGTTTTCCTGGTTAAGTTGTCTTTCAGATACGTTTTGCACTAGGTCAACTATATTAAATCATGGAATGATTGTAAGGTGTACAAGTTTGTCTGGCAGGATTCATCTGACCTTGACCTCGTTTTCATGGTTCATTTGTCAATGTAAAGTCTTCATAGTTTGATCTGTTTCTTGTATACGATAAGCAATAGGTCCACTATAATTGGTGTATGGAATGATTGTCAGTTGTAGATGTATTTCTGTCTTAGTTTATCTGACCTTGACGTCATTTTCTTTGGTCTTATTAAGTTTATGTGATACTTGTAGTAACTTTATATTTATGACTATCAACATAAAAATCAATGATCAGTAAAACGAATGGACGGAGTCGAAAGGTTACTGGACCTACTTTCGCCTTAGAAACGATGGTAAAACAGGGTTGTCATTAAGGGTATCAGTTTGGCGCCATATTGCAAAGATCAATTTATCCTTCATAGCAAACATTGTATGAATGTTGTTTTGATGACCTGTATAAATTTAACTGATTGAGATTTCTCTATTGCTAATTGAAACAAAAAAGGAATGAAGTACGCTGTTTGTTATTTTATTTTTATATATGCACGGAAAATGTTTTAATTCATATATAATTCACAAGCCTTGCTGAAGTGTTACTGTATTCAAACCATTGGTTTGCTAGTACACAAGGTCAAGTATCTTCCATTTATACTTCGATTTTACAAAACAGCAGACAAGATTTTTTTTATCAGATATTGTCGAACATGTCACATGATAGTATATTTTTCTAACCAATGCAAACAACAGTATGAGCTATTTTCGTAAATGTGCATCCATTGTACAACATATTTATTTGTGTACACTGGCCTTTTTGGAAATGTTGATTTTTTACAATTACTTTGTGATTTGCAAATCCAAGAGACCAAATAAAACTGAACCCTTCATACCTTGATATTAAAAAGGAACCACTTATTATGCTTTGAATGTATAATGATATACATATATTATAAAGATAATGTCCGTCATTCCGTTTATTAGTTTGGTTCCAATATGAAATCAGGGAAGGTCGCCATAGTGGAGCAAAATATGAAAAAACAGAGATCATAACATAGATGTCATTTTCAGTTCAAACTTGTTTGTTGTTGTCATTTAAATATATATATATATATATATATATATATATATATATATATATATATGATAACGAAATGATTTTATGGAAATAAGTAGAAAATTCTAAAAATGTTCATAACAGTTTATGACTTAATTAATTTTTTGGATCAATAATATCCCAGAAAGAAACACGATATAAATATCTATGAATACACATTAACAGAATATCGATAAAATTTACAGTTAAAATCATGATATTCAATGTACATTTATAATCATTTTAGGAACACCACCTGTAGCATCCATTCCACAGACATCATATTATTCAGTGACCGGGCAACAAATTATTCTTGGGTGTACAGTCAGCTCACCAAACAGTCCTTTACAGGATGTTCAGTGGACATTTATCAATAATGGAGGACAAGTGACAGATCCTATCCTCGTTTCAACTTCAAATGGAAAGTATTCAGGTTCAACAATCAATAGTCCATCTTTGACAATCAACAATATCGCAAGCACGGACGCAGGAACGTACAGCTGTAAGGCCAGAAATCTGGTTGGAACCAGCACAAATAATCCAACAACAACTCTTACTGCAAACGGGAGTATGTTTATTCTATATTGTAGAAGTTTATTTTAAAAAAAGGAGATGTGGTATGATTACCCATTAGACCATATCTAATAAAATCTCATTGACAAAGATCAATTGTGTATAATAACTTAAAATTATACAGCCTTCAACAATACATCAAATCCATGCTTTAAACTATAAGCTAGACTTTACAAACACAACATAATGACCAAATTTGAAACTATTAAGAAGAATAAACCAGTAGCTAACAGCCTGAACTAAATGACACAATGAAATGTAGAGCAATAATTGAACCCAAGCAACTACCAAAACCACTGGATTACAGGTTGCCATCTTTGAACAGACACATTAAATATTTTACAGGTAAAATATTTTTGTGGGTCGTCAACACTACCCAAACCTTGTTTTCTGTGTAACTGAAAGTAAGGGTGAAGCCATTTCTATTCATAAACAACAATATTCCATCGGAGAAAAATATCAATAAATACACCCCGACGGACTCAGTATGACAATGTCATGAAAAGCATGACCATGATTGCTTCTATATGATTGATGTTTCTATATGATTTTTGTCGAGCCTGCGACTTCTGTCGCAGAAAGTGAGACATAAGGATAGTGATCCAGCGGCGGTGTCAGCGACGACTGCGGTATTAACTAAATAATTTAAAGCTTAATATTTCCGAAGGTAGAAAACCTGGATTCTTCTTACTTTGTATATAGATGCCTTATGTTATGAAGTTTCCGTCTATCATATGTCCATTGTCATTGATGTCATTTTTTATTGTAATCATAATTTCTTTCTTGCTATGAGTAATGGGATAACTATATTTGTTATGTGCGTACTCGGAAGGCCCCCGTGCCTGTCAGACGGTGTTCATTTGACCTGGACCTCATTTCATGGATAAGTGAACAAGGTTAAGTTTTCGTTGTCAAGTCCATATCTCATATCCTATAAGCAATTGGTCTACTATATTTCGTGTATGGAATTATTGTAAGGTGTACATGTCAGTCTGGCAGGTTTTATATGATCTTAACCTCAATTTATTACGGTTCATTGCTAAATGTTAAGCTTTTTGTGTTTTGGTCTGTTTTTCTTAAACTATTAGCAATAGGTCAATTATAGTTAGTGTATGGAATGATTGTAGGGTGTATATGTCTGTCTGGTTGTTATCATCTGACCTTGACCTCATTTTATAGTTCATTGATCAATATCAAGTTTTCCTGGTTAAGTTGTCTTTCAGATACGTTTTGCACTAGGTCAACTATATTAAATCATGGAATGATTGTAAGGTGTACAAGTTTGTCTGGCAGGGTTCATCTGACCTTGACCTCGTTTTCATGGTTCATTGGTCAATGTAAAGTTTTCATAGTTTGATCTGTTTCTTGTATACGATAAGCAATAGGTCCACTATATTTGGTGTATGGAATGATTGTCAGTTGTAGATGTATTTCTGTCTTAGTTTATCTGACCTTGACATTTTCTTTGATCTTATTAAATTTATGTGATACTCGTAGTAACTTTATATTTAGGACTATCAACATAAAATCAATGATCAGTAAAACAGGCGAGACATTTCAGCGTGTGCATTCTTGTTTATATATGAATGTGTTGCGATAAGGAGACAACAGGTTATGCTTAGAAAATATAAATGTCCTTGCAGCAAGCAATATTATTGTAAGTAGATGTACACGTGTAAGATAATATTTGTGAACGACTTCTCATGCGATGGAATTGACTTTTCTGTTTTATATATTAAGTAAATCTCAAAGATTGACATACAGAATTGGCTGCTAGCAAATTACTTTCATCAACTTATTTGTACATATAATTAGAAATGAATACATTGTAATACATGTAATTATTGTTATTTTACACAAAGCATATTTTTCTCTTAAATGAGGGAAAACAAAATTTTCTTGATGACACATTTAAGTAAAGTGTAAATTATGGACTATACGATTATGTCATTTAAAGTTTTGATCGATTGTGTAAAATCTGTGTTAATTGCCTTGAGTGAGTTTATTTTTTCTTTCCCATTTTTTATACAAGGTCTGCCTGTAGTCCAGATTAATCCTTCGACCTACACAGCAACATATGGAAGTCAAGTGGTAATTAATTGTAATATCGTATCTGCTAGTCCTGCAGCAACTCAAGTTTACTGGCAGAGAAATTCCGATAATCAGGTTCTACGAATTGACAATGGAGACCAGGGATATCAAGGCAGTACAACATCTACACCTTCATTAACCATTAATTTTGCTACAACAGCTTATGCAGGAGTATACACATGTTTTGCTACAAATGTTGTAGGAACTGGCAACAGTAATCTTGGAACTGTTACGATAACTGGTGGTAAGTACTTGTATATCAACAGAATGTCTTAATATAGGATGAATTCAGATTCTCAATTGTGAATTTTCATTCTCCACGTAGCAACGTTTCAGCAAACCCTCGCTAAACGATATCAAACTGGTATCAAGTCCTTTTAAACTTTAATGTGCCGGCCTCTTTGAACTGTTAATCACTCAAGCCGAAAAGCAACAGCGATTATCTATCGCAAATCCGTTTCAAACGTTACCGATTTTAGTCAGATGATATACCTCCAACAAATGTTCATAAATAAAAGGAATTAATGACAAATACATATGTAAATTAAGTAACTTATGGTTATTAGTGCCAGATCATATTTAATATGCAGCAAAAAAGCAAATCAGTTAAAAATAAAATTTAAAAATGAATAATATAATTTTAGATTGTCCGCATGTAGTAGCTCTAGTTAAGAAAGATTGTTGATAAGTGATATGGAAACTAGTGTCATATTAGTAAGTGTGGTCTCTAACAATAGTTGATAAACATAACGAGAAAGTGAGTCAGAAGGTCTTAATTGCACGTTTTTTGGAATGGGAAAGACAGTAAAAAACCAAAATGATTAATGGATTAAAAATTAAAACCAATCTGTACTTATTTTGATGATTTTCCTATTATATACATTTCTGCTGTTGATTAATTTGTCATTTTTTGTGCATCCAATTAATGTATTTCGGTAATATTTACTTTTTCTCTTTGTTCGTTTTCTTATTTTTTATTCGTTATCTAAAAATCAATATAGGGACAGACGTAAAAGGAACATCAGGTGTTCATTGTTTATATCATTTTAAAGTAAAATAAATACTTTTACAAATACCGACAATTCAAACAGTATGAAAATAAAGAAATGTGATATGATTGCCATTTAAACAAATATCCATTAAATAGGCAATTGTATGGCCTATTGTTATCATAAGTAATTATTAAAATAAAATATTTGTTTATCAAATAGAAATATTGATTGTGAAAATGTTGAAATAATTGAATTTATTCCGTAAACAAGATAGTCTTGTTGAAAGTTGTAAGTGAATTATCAAATTAATCTACATTGAGATCTCTGTTAAAGTTGTAATATTTGACAACGGTGCAAAAGGTGAGTTCACATCAGAAAAGGTTGAATATATCAATATGGAACTTACAAAAAATATCGTGCAAACAAGGTACATGTACCTCGCTGTATTCAGCAAATAAATCCATTCCCCGGAGTCTATTTTAACAATATATCTAGGAATAATATATTTTAGCTTCAACAATAGAAAATATGCCTAAGTCTAAATTGTCCGCCTCTAGAAAAGTTGTAAATGCATGAAACAGTCTGGATTTAAAGATCAGGCAACTATTACCTTTCCCATAAATTACAACGTAGAAATGATTATACATTTTATTTTTTTTTTAGGGGGGGGGGGGGGGAGATTTTACACCAACTTCTAAGTGTGATTAATTGAATAGTGAAAGGTCCATAAAAGAATAAGTTATAGCAATAAGTAAACCTATAGAGTCATTTTAAAAATATTTCAGAATTCACCTGAGCAGATCACTTATTGTTTCGTGAAGGACAGACATGCAAAGTTATTACATTTTATGAATTGATGTACTGAAATGTCCGTCACAATTTAGACAACATAAAACTAAGGAGTTGTTGTAGGATTATCAATGATACAACTGTCCATCAACTCAAATGCAAGGATTGCAACAGATACATGTCACCGTTACATTAGATGTACGAATTTTCTTTTATACTTAGTCTGTGTGTTTGATTTAATCCACTTAAAATTGTAAAAAAATTTAAAATGATTGATTTTATTTTGTATACTCCCGTTTACGGGCCGTATTATTGTATACCGTTGTACGTCTGTCGGTCAGCGTCAACATATTGGACAATAACTAAAAAAAACTTTCTCATGAAAATTTGGTGAATAGTTTATATTTATTGATGTAATATCCCTTTCGATTTTTATAAATTTTAGATTTTGAATTAATTTTTCGAGTTATGGGATTTTATTCATAGAAAAGGTGGATTTTCCAGTTTTTGGACATTAGCTCAAAAATGCTTTGAACAGTTTTCATGAAACTTTGTTGATTGGTTTATATCTATAAAAAAAGCTCCCTTTATGTTTTTTTTTATAAATATCTGATATGACATGGAGGAGTTCTGGAACTTTATTCGTAGAAAAAGCGACGGGCGTATCATGCGCTCATTGCACAGCTCTTTATTTCTGAAATGGCTACCAAATATTCATATTTTTACGTACACTATAATTACTGTGCATCAAAATTTTGAACTGCTAATATTCAATAATTGGAATTATTTGAACATGTCTTATAGGTGAGGCAAACATTTTTGAAAACGTCCAGCAATTGTTATAAAATACTTTTGAAAAAAATTGCTGAATAGAAGGCCGTTAAATTTCGGGAGGGGAATACTTATTTGAGGAAACGTGAACGAAGGAACGTGCCACAAGTAATCAACCGTGATTTTTTGTCAATACCTGCTTTTAACAAAATGGTCATAACTAATGAACAATGTCGCATAGATAGAATAGTTTTGTGATGACGACAACACCGAGATTACACAATAAATATTCGATATTGTCAATCATAACACATATTCTTATTTGTAGATTAATCATGTCAAAATAAGAAAAATAAAAACGAAATATAAAATACTGTGTGAATAATGCGATTTTAATGACGTAATCAATGTCGAGTACATATACGAATACGCTATATGAATAAAATGAGATGTGATAGATACGTCACGGAGACAGCAACTCAACAATACAACTAACCAAAAGCCGTCAACAATAGACTGTGTACAAAATATTTAGTTCAAACATACACTTTGTATTTTATTGTCTAAATAAACAATAGGATTGGATACAAGTTATAACAACTAAGCATTATCCTCCTCAAATAATTACAATATACAAAATTTCAAGATGACAGCAATTATATAATTAAGGACATTATAAAAGATATATTCAACAACACTTACCGTTATCTTGAAAATATTTTTTCGTTAAATATTCATAACACTCTTAAAATACTTTCTAAATCAAATATGTGTTGCAATGAGTGTCCTTTCCTAGCTTTAGACATTTCAGTTTTACACCAGAAACTCTACACAAAAATTTACGACAAAAGGGATGATTTTCTTTCCCTATTGTTAATTTTCCTTCTTTTTGGATGTCATGTTCCTCTGGCATCGTCTAACGGTGTTTATATATCCCAACTCGTTCGCTATCGGCCTAACCACAATCAGATGTACATTTGTGTTTTACATGAAGTCAAAAATAAATATCACATCAGGAAAAATCCCTTTTGATATTGTGGTTCAGATATGGTTTAAATTATGAAAAATAGCCGTCATAAGGCTAACACTTGAAGCATATATATAATTACATGCAGTTTTTGGAAGAAATATTCAATATTTGTATTAAATACCAGGTGTTTAAAAACTGTCAAACTTTCTTTAATGATTGCCTTCAAGACATGGTCACCAGTTTTAGATTTTTGGCCAATGACAAGGACAACAAAATATGTTTAGAATAATTGGATATCAAACATTTTAATCGAAAAAAATAAAATGGCAAAAACATGTTTAACTCACAATTATTTCAAACAACAGTAGCTTTCATTGAGCATTACTCTGATCTGATCAAACTATATCTAAACTAATCTATGAATAACAATACTTAAAAAAAAATCTTTCTTTTTGGTGTATAGAACATTAAAATAACTTGATGCATATTCTTACAACAAACAATCAAACTTAGCAATACAATTTATATGTTTTGTCTACGGACAAGACATTTTATTGATATTTAATTAAATGCATTAAAAACATAATTGTTAAAGTAAAGATTAAAAGTTACCCATTAAATTTTAAGCTGTGTTTTTTAATTTTTGGAAAATATAAAAATGTCCCCATGATTCTTTATATATCTCAAAATTTTATTGATTAAGCAAAAATGAAGACACATTTTTTTCAACTGAAATCCATAAATCTGACTGTTTAACAATCAAACTATTATTAAAACTTAATTTTGAAATAGTTGAATGTGTTCTCTTGAAACAATAACATACATTTTATCTATCAAAAGATGCTGAACCTCGAGGAAATTGGAAACAAATACATTGTGATAATGTCAACGGACAAGACATTTTATTGATATTTAATTAATTGCATTGAAAAATAATTGTTAAAGGTAAGATTTAAAGTTACCCATTAAATTTTAAACTGTGATTTTTTAATTTTTGGAAAATATAAAAATGTACCCATGATTCTTTACATATCTCAACATTTTATTGATTAAGCAAACATGAAGACACATTCTTTCAACTGAAATCCATAAATCTGACTGTTTAACAATTAAACTATTATTAAAACTCAGTTTTGACATAGTTGAATGTGTTCTCTTGAAAAATAACATACATTTTATCTATCACATGAGGCAGAACTCGGGGAAAATTATAACAGATTTGACAGAGACATGAATTGTGGGATGTTTCAGAAATGTATTTAACTTGCACTGGCTTCAGTTTTTTTAATGAACTGAAACCAACTTTATTTCAGGATTGTCTTTTTTTTAATATTTCAAACGCTTCTGGGAGTGTTTGCTGATCTGTGGTGATAGGAAGCAAGCAATTTTTTTCCTTCACTTCTTCTTTTACTTTGTCTTTTCTTGGTTTTCTTAGCTTGGATTTCCTCCATTCTGATAATTCAACAGGTGCTTTCTTATATTGTCGTCTAAGGCCCAGAAAATTAGAAATAGCACTTCCAAATTTGTGGTATTTTCCAACTGGTGCTAACACAGCATTATACAATGTGTCTGCTTGCCAAATGTTTTTTTCTGTCTGTATAGTGCCTCTCTTCTTCATATCTTAAATTCTATTGCTGATTGTATTCATTACAGCTTTGCCCACTTCTAATTGTAGCACCACATGCTTACTATGTACTACTCCTTTCTTTTCGAGTTCTTTTCTTGTTCTTGGATAGTTTATCAGTTTTGTTAAAACTCTTGATCTTCTACGCGGGGTTTCAGGCATGGCCGCTTTTGATTTTATGGTAGATCTCCATTCTGATGATCTCGAACCCCCTGGAGAACTTATGGTATCATCATCATCTTCATCAGCTGTCTTTTTGTTATTTTAGCTATTGGCAAGCCCTGTTCCAGTCAGTTTGATTTTGAGTTTCCAATTCTGTGTCCTTAACACTGCTCTTTTTTTCTCTCATTCTCAAGTATTTGCTTATTTGTGCTGTTTGTACTTTGTTTCCTGGTACTTCTTTTGTTTGCATCCAGAGGATGATCCTCTACAGTATTTCTGGTATCAGCTTTTTGTTTTTTTCTGTACTCTTTTTTTTTCTTTTTCTTTTAAAAGCTTTCGACCATCATTAAATCTTTTTTCTCTGTCTATCTCTCTTTCAGCTTGTTTTCTCTCTCAGTCTTTCTTTTTCATGTCTTCATATTTTGATGCATTGGTTGTTTTAATTTTATCCCTGTATTTTCTCATTCTTAATGTCTTTGGTGTAACTTCTTTCTTTTCTTTAACTACCGGTAACACTTTCCTCTCTCTTAAACCCACCACTTTAAAGTTTATTCTGAAATAAAAACAACAGAATGAAATCTGTATAATCTAAAGAAATAATTGTGATTATATTTATGTTGAAATACTGAGTTTTAATTTGTACAAAGAACTTTCATCACCTATAAATAAGATTTAAGTTCCAAAGCAGACAAATAATTTAATGTAATACTTGTTATGTACAAGTGGCTTGTCCATAGACACTTCCTCATCTGCTGGTAATCCTGAAATGCAAAAGATAAAGTCAGAGAGAGAGAAATACATTTAATTAAGTCAACCTTTTAAGTTATGCAGCAACTGGAATAAATATATTGCAGTAAAATAAGATATGCTTTTTATGACTGACAATTTGCCACTTTTTAAAATCCACTCCTGTAAAGTAATTTTACAAAACATTAGAACAGTTAAATTACCATTAATTGATTAAAAATAATATATTTCTAAGTTTAAACAACACATAGGAACAATTTAGATCCATAAAGCCAAGCAATATTGATATAAAGCCATGTCTACGGACAAGACATGTGTCTACGGACAAGACATTTTTATATTTTTTTCAAATTCTTCCTCTTTTAATAGATGGTAGAAAAAATATTTATAGTGTTCTCATATCTACAAAAGAGCAGGAACTTAGCAATGCAACATTAATGTTATTACACTTTCAGTTTACTAGGAAATGCCTGTCTACGGACAAGACATTTTTTACTTTATTTGTATATCCAACTTTGATGGCATATATCTCCAGCTAGGGTACTGCAATATTGATATATGAGGTAGTTGTTCATGATTTATATACAAGAAGAGAAAACAAAACACATAATAGCATAAATTTCATTTATTTTTCTCTTATATCACTACACTGTACAAGGTAAAAACAAAAATACAAAATTGCATAACGAACGCATAGTATTCCGCTTTTCATCATAACTTTATAACTACTGAAGATTTTTCGTTGCAACAATCTGCAAAAAAAAATGAATAAATTGTTTATAACAGTGAACCAATAATGTAGTTCAAATGAGGTTCACTTATTAACTATCAATTGATAAAAACAGTGTAATTTTGATTGAAACAACATAACGTGAAATTTTGCCCATTTTTAGCGTGTATTTTAGTGGGGTTATTTTTCAAAACGGTCACACATATACATGATATTTGATATGCATTGTGAAGCCCTATATTCTCTTCCTCAGTTCAAAGATGTAATACTTAAATTGAGTCCATCTTCTTATCTATAGAAGCCTATAACATAGACCAAATATGAAATGTACATTTGATTGTGGCTAGGCCGTATGTCTGTGTCTTTAGTGACGTTTTGAATTTCAATGAGCGTAATCTATGTATTACTGGTAAAAAGTAAAAAACAAAAAAACCAGAACTCCAAGGAAAATTTAAATCGGAAAGTTCCTTATCAAATGGCAAAATAAAAAGCTCAAACACATCAAACGAATGGAAAACTATTTCTCTGTCATATTCCTGACTTGGTAGAGGCATTTCCTTATGTAGAAAATGGTGGATTAAATCTGGTTTTATAGCTCGCTAAACCTCTTACTTGTATGTAAATTATCTAGTCAGGGATTTTGTTATAAAAATTACTATAACCTTCATTTAATTCTTCCATAGATAAAAAGATTTGGTTTGCAAGTCTGGCTGTACCGGTAAAAAACTTTTTTTCAGACGGAATGGCATCATCCTTTATTTTAAAGGTGATGTTGTTTACCGAGCTCGGAAATGTATATACGATCCGGGTAAACTTATAAATCCCCTAAATAAACTTATTTTAAAATGTTACCTATTCAACACTGTAATTAGATCTTTGAATATTGTTTTTATTCGTAGATATATTAATTTTGTTATCAGTAATTTAAAATCATACTTAATAGTTTGTTATACACATATGCACTTTCACGGTACTACAGGCTCTAGACTTTTACTCGGTACCTTTATTTTGGCATTGCACCAGATCATTTTTTTTTTCTCTGACTGTAAAAGACGTCTTAACACTAAATTCATTGGATGTTGCATGTGTACTGATTTATATTTTAGTCTTAGATGCATGATTTGTTTTATAAGTTGTTATTGGCTTTAAACTAGCTGTCAGTAACTGAAAGTACTCTCAGATCTGTACTTATTGTCTTTTTTGTTGTTAGGGATGAGGGATGGATAAATACCCTGCTCCGTCCGGTCTGTGATTTTGTTTGATGTTTTTCTGATTGTGTCGATCTGATAACTTAAGCCTTTTTCTTCTAATTTTTATAGTTTGTTCTTATGTTGTGCTGTTACACCACTGTCTCAGTTTAGTTACGGGGAGGGTTGAGCGCTCACAAACATGTTTACCCCCGCAACATTATTGATGTGCCTGTCCAAAGTCAGGAGCCTGTAGTTCAGTGGTTGTCGTCGGTTTCATGTCTGTCATATTTGTGTTTCGTAAATTGTTTTGTTATAAACTATGCCCTTAATTTTCTCAATTGACTTGTTTAATATTGGTTATGTAGGGGCCTTTTAAAGTCGACTATACGGTATGGAATTTTCTCATTGTTGAAGGCCGTACGATTGGCTGTAATTTCTTACATCCACGTTATTTGAACTTTGGCGGATAGTTGTCTCATTAACTATCATACCACATCTCCTATTTTTTATAATAAATATATTTGTTTATAAACAGTAACAGTTGGATACGAGTACATTTTAAGATACATCAATATTAATCAAAGAAACGTTTTGTATGGCGTATATAACTATGTATATTTCTGAAAAGGATAAGGTTTTGTTCAACAATAATTTCGTCTGTTCCAATAAAATATGTTCTATGGAAACTAAGTGTTGGATATTTTCAAAGAGCTGATTTCTAAAATTTATGAATGTAAAAAGTACTAGGTTTCACAAATTTTCTTGACCATGCGAATACTTTATTAAACCAATCATCGATTAATAAAGGCATGTAACATATAATGATTATAAATAAACATACGTATAGAAACAATGGTGATAAAGCCAATGATAATATGACGTTAACTATAGCTGTTGTTTTCATTTTGTCATGATTGTGAAACGTTTAATTTTATGATCATTTCATAAGGAAACAAATCTTCAATTGAATTTACAAAATATACAAATTTTGATATATTTGTCAATCGTTTTCTAACAACGACCCTGCTTAATAGCTCATTTATGAACACTTATCAGTTGTATAAGGTGTTTACTAGTATCAAACTTCTTCATGACATTTTGATAAGCCTCCCTTTTGAAAATTTCTTGAAATTTTAAATAAGTTTTCAATTTACTCTTTCCACTATATCATCAGCTATTTATTCATAAATAAACCAACAGCTAACCAACAGCCGGATTTAAACTAAAACAGTAATTGAAAATCACCAACAACAACCAAGAGACACACTAATACCTTGCAGGTCAACCCTACCCTAACTTGTTTTACTGAAAGGAAGGGTGAAGCCCAATTTCAATTGTAAAGAACAATATTTCTTTCAGAGAAAAATATCAATTAGTACCCCCCAATGGAATCAGTATAACAATGTCAAAACCAGACTGAGAAAAGCATGACTCCGATTGTTTGTAAAGGATTGTTTTGCAAATGGTCATGCTTGAAACATATTAATGAACTTAGCATATAATATATTATAAGTAGATATATACGTGTAAGATAGCTTTGTGGAGAAATTCCCATACGATGGCATTATTTTTTTAATTTTTCATAATCTTCAAGATTGACATACAGACATGACTGCTAATTGATGTATACTGATAAAATTACATACATCAACTTATTTGTACATGTAATCAGTAATCACGGAACTGTTACAATTACTGGATATGGACACAATGAGTTCTACAACTGTCCCATTCCACTAAACAGCAAGCTATAAAGGTCCATTAAGAGACTAGTGTAAAACAATTAAAAAAAAAAAACAACGGTATAATCTATATAAAAAACGAGAAACGAGAAACAATTATGAACCACACCAACAAACGACAACCACTGAACAACAGGCTCCTGACTTAGGACAGTTGCAAACAAATGCAGCGGGTTTGAACGTTTTAAAAGGCGCCGACTTTCACCCTAACCTGAAATAGTAGTGTAACATTACAACATAAAAAGACACACTATAAAATATCAATTGAAATGACTGGATCAAAAAGACATATAAACAAAAACAAGTAAACATACACTGAACGAATAAGTTTGATCTATTACACAATATAAATGCAATATTAATAAAAAAAAAAAATGTAGAACAATGTCAAAAAGACAACTTTAACCTAGGACAAAATGGGAGTGAATGTTTAACAAAAAACTATACAGGTCGAGTATAATTTACCATAAGAAATTCATTGTTTTTCTTGTTTTAATAACATGTAACAAAACACTTTCGCTTATGAATCTATTATTAGAGGTAATGGAAAAAATGTGTTTGATCCTTATAGTTCTCAACTGAGTATGATTGTTTGTTTAAATATTGTTCATCTGTAGTGACCTTTGTTTTCGGATAGGCAACATAATTCTAAAGGATGTAGAGGTACACCCTTGGTGCATTATTTAGATTTTAATGTGTGATATGGTTTCTGAGAAGCTGTAGGTATATATCTCTTGTATCGCTTCATTATGTTCCACTGTGGTTGACAAATTTAACATTAGTTCAACATAAAAAAAATATGAAAAGTTAGCCTAGGATTATCCCAGTATGTGTTTAAATATTTGAGAGAGTTTCTAAGAATATGTGTGTATTTTTTTCTTAAAGTTTCTGTGTTAAACTGTGTTCAACAGTAGTGGTCATTTTGAATTTGAATTTGCATTGTTCCTACAATATTTTGAATGAATATGCAGACAAATTCTTAAGAATATCGTTGCAATTTCAGGTACTTGTACCTAGGTGAATTGGCTTCAAATATGAGTCGCAAGAAAGATTTTGCAGAAAATTAAAATCTGAATCTATACAAAAAGTGTTATTAATAAAAATAGGAGTATGAACTTGGTTGACTAGACATTTTGGATGAATCGAAATTTTCCCGAGGTCCCGAACTTTGTTCTATATAAATATATGTTTTTGACACCTGTTGAGTCAAAATTGGATGAGTCGCAATTTCGAATTATTCAAACCAAATTAACGGTACCAACGTTTTAAAAAGCATTTAAATTACAGTTGTTTTTTTATCTCGAACAAATACACATATGTAAAAAAACATGACTTCGGGGTTTTAAATTGATTGACGTGTTAATATAATCTAACAATTTTCTCAACTCTCCTGTATACGCGAATGAACAACTTAAATTCTTAAAACCACACTAAGATTGATTGCAAATTGTTCTTTTGGCTAAATTTTGACTGTACAAAGAAATGACCTCTAGACAAGAAATAATTATTCGATAAAAGTTAAAACAATGTAATATAATTTTAATAGTCTGTTGATCCTTGTGATTGTCGTCCCTTTACATAAATATCATGTATAAATGAATGCCAATTTGTACTTGGGACTTTTCAGTAGGCAGTACATATGGTTCAAATATGTGTCAAGAACGCTTTACATTATGTAGCAGTTATTTCTCTGTATTGGATTATGCTTTCTCTTAGTTGGCTACATTGCAGACGACAAATGTTTGGTTCAAATGCCAAAAAAAAAAAACGAACCACGACTGAAGGAGAGGGAGCAAAATTACCTCTACGATATACATTTTGGAAGACATGTCAATGCTAATACAACTGCATACTTAATATCATTGACTTATCATAATAGGTTCCCTTAAACGAGAGGGTAAATAGATTGAGGGTTCACAATTATATCGTTTTCAATATTTTAGAACCACGATTGTATTACCTCTGCATCTTAAGCATAAAAACTAGACAAATGGCAATATATGATATCCCATTAGTGTTTTGTCATAAATATCTATTTAATGTATCTTGTATATTCGCGCCAGCTTATTTATTGACTGATCATACAAACAGTAAATATAATTCTTGATGATTTTTCAGGGACTATTATTACTTATTTTTATATCCCCTTCTGTTTCCTATTCGATGTTTTTATAATTAAATACTAAAAGCAGGCATTCTCAATTTTAAGTGATAATGTACAGTTTCTTGCCTTGTCCACCATGCACCTAAATTCTTTTTTGGTGAATGTATTCTTGTTGGTGTATGTCCTTGAGTATAATTCGTGTAAATTTTGGAAAAGAAGCAAATACTTACTTTGAATATACATTTTCAATTTGCAGGTGGTCTTGATATAACAGCATCACGGACGACGTATTCAGCAATAGTTGGAGATTCTATTGTTACCATACTGTGTAATATAAACGGGACACCACCGGCTATTGCATGGGACTGGACAAAAACATCAATTTCTGGAGGCAATTCTGAAATAATATCTCAAGGGACAAATAATGCACGAAGACAAGTTATCAATTCTGCAACCAAACCCAATTTAAATATATATAGCATGACAGAAGACGATGAAGGTGTTTACAGATGCAGAGCTAATAATGGGGAGCGACAATATATAAGTGAACCTGTAATACTAAAAGTGCAAGAAGGTAATATGTTCGTTCTTTCCTTTCAAACTTTCACATTCAGTCATCTATTGGAGTTAACATTTTTTTTTTATTTGTACTTAACAGCACACACTTGGTAACGCCTAATGGTAAATAAGAGGCCTAATAAATGTCGTCATGTATTCATCATGCTCTTGTAATAAGGTTAAGGAATTTGCCTCTACAAAAGGCTTGTAAAATTGAAATCTCAAATGTTTTATTTCAAATAGACATGAAGTATTTTCCAATGCCTTTTTACCGGTTATGAATTACTAGTACTAGTGTAATAAGGCCGGACGTTAACATGTACATATGTAGGTGTTAAGAATATTGTCAATTGGTCTTTGGTAAATAGTTGTCTCAGTGCCAATCTTTCCACGTCTCTTGCTTTTTATATTTATCAACAGTAAGACGACTTGTGTTACATGTACTAGTTGAGGAAGAAATAATTTCCATTCTGACCGTTTTACTAGAAATTTCTTCTTCCATCTTTAGTATTCTCTGATTTTATTGGCCATTGTTTTTTCTGATACTTTGTTCTTGGTTAATGATTTTTTCTTATCTTCATGGACGTTTTGTTGATGTATTTTCAACTTCGTAATCCTTAGCCATTGCATGCCTATGTATCTTGGGCATTCAAAGTAGATCAATTTATTTGTTAAACAAACTGAAGGATCAACGTAGTAATTGCATATTCCTTTTCAGGACATGATGCAACAAATGATGCATTACAATTGTAACATTCGTTTTTAGAATTGATACGACATTTTTGTCCCGTGAAAGCAGTTAGTTCTATGATTAGTTATTCGGTTACAAATTTCAAAGGTTCATGTTGACCCAATGACTTTGACTTGATAGAAATTTTTAAAAACGTTGTCGGTTTTCGAAAATTTCTTAAAAGTAAAGCACAAGAGAATCATAAGCATAAGTCAACAAAAAGACAATAATTTAAAAACTGAATGAAGAGCAGATACGATGATCATTTAATGCAAGTATGCTTACAAAGTGTTCCACTACTTATATTTCAGTGCTTTTAACTACTTCCTTATACTTTATCAAAGAAATTATCTTTAACTTTTGTTATAAAACATATGAAAACAGTGGAATTAACTAATTTTGGTGTGCAAAATATTCTTTAGATGTTTTAGATAAATTTTATACTTATGATGATCCTTTTGATTCAGTTGACAGGTTTGACTTTTTCCTTCTTTAGAATACTCCGTCATACAATCTTATCAAACAAAAGATATCCTATTTGATTAACACGTGGTTTGAAAAATCTGATTTACAAATGTATTTTCTGCAGCTCTTACTAAGCTTTTTATCTACTAAGAAGTGAGTATGGTAATATAAACAGCAGTAGTTGTCCTTTTTTAGATTAAGACATTTAAATTTCTAAAGGGAAACTCCATACAAAACTTTACGACAAAAGAGACGATTTTTCATTCCCTATTGTTAATTTTCATTTTTTAGACGGCGATATTCCTTTGGCTCCATCATACGGTGTTTATATATCTCAACTCGTTCGTTATGCCCGTGTATGTAGTGATGTCATAGATTTTAACGAACGTAATCAATGTATCACTAGTAAATTATTAAGTCAGGGATTTCGTTACCATAAATTTCTTAAAACATTTACTAAATTCTTTCATAGATACAAAGATTTGATTAGTAAATTTGGCTGTACCTGTAGAAAACTTATTAAAAATGGTATTTCACATCCTGAATTTTACAGTAATATTGTACTAAAAGCGCGGAAATCACTATGTGATCCGTGTAAACTTATCGAACCATTGAAACAAACTTATTAGTAAAGGTTATCTTATTAATATTGTAATAAGATCTTTGAATATTGATTTCATTTGCACTAACATCGATTTTGTCATAACAAATTAAAACATAACTAAATGTGTATTCTTTTCGAATGTTTTTTTTTGGGATGTATATATACACATCCACGTTTATTTTCTATTTAGGGGGGCCTCGGTGGCCAAAGTCTAAGTAGTTCTACTACTGTAATCACTAGCCAGTCAACACTGAGGTTGTGAGTTCGAACCCCGCTCGTGCGGGTGCACTCGACTCCAATCTTAATTGACTAGGATTGACAGTTTTCCTTTCGAAGTCGGTGGTTTTCTCCGGGCACTCCGGCTTCCTCCACCAATAAAAACTGGCTGCCACGAAATAGCCAAAAAGTGGCGCTTAAAAGTAGCGTTAAAACACCAACAATCAATCAATCAATTTTCTATTTAGAAATTGTTTTATCTATACATAACATTATACATATTTATTATAAGGTTAAATCCTAACTATCCTACTGCCTGTCGTCATTTTATTTTTGCATTGCACAAGTCATGTCTTCTTTGACTGTTCATGGCGTTAAAACACTAAATCCCTGCCTGGGATGTGTTTTAATTGATTTTAGTCTCTGATGCATGATTTTTTATTATTAATTGTTGTTGGCTTTTAGCTAACTTTCAGTTACTGCGAGTACTCTCAAATCGTAATTTCGTGTTAATATGACCTATTGACACAATTTTTAATGCATTTCTGTTATTCAATGTTTACTTTTTTTGTGTTATATCTCGTCTTACTATTTTTTTACCACTTTTGATAAGTATTTAGTTTGACGAAAAAAAATTTCACTTCTGTACTCGTACTATGAATAACAAATTTGTTTTGTAAAAAATGTTTCTGTACTCCTAACAACAAAATTATTATATTTAAATTAACCAGTGTACGTTACTTTATTTAACGCCATTTTGTCCTAGGTTAAAGTTGTCACTGACATTGAAACATCTTTTTTATTTATATTGTGTAATAAATCAAACTTATTCGTTCAGTGTATATTTACTTGTTTGTGTGTATTGTCTTTTTGATCGAGTTAAGCCATTTCAATTGATATTTTATAGTGTGTCTTTTTATGTTGTAATGTTATACCACTGTTTCAGGTTAGAGCGAAGGTTGACGCCTGTTAAAACGTTTAAACCCGCTGCATTTTTTATGCACCTGTCCTAAGTCAGGAGCCTGTTGTTCAGTGGTTGTCGTTGGTTGGTGTAGTTCATAAGTGTTACTCTTTTCTTGTTTTTTATATAGATTAGACCATTGGTTTTCCTGTTTGAATTGTTTTACACTAGTCTTTTTGGGGCCCGTTATAGCTTGCTGTTCTGTGTAAACCAAGCCTCCGTGTTGAAGGCCGTACTTTGACCAATAATTGTTTACTTTTACATATTGTGACTTGGATGGATAGTTGTCTCATTGGCAGTTATACTACATCTCTTATTTATAGATATACTTACTGAATATGTGATAAGTTAAATACAGCTGTAAATTTTCTCCTTGACAACATTTACGTACGTCTCGGCTATCAAGTTTATAGGTATTCTTATAGGCACCAAATGTGTTCCTTAAATAACAAACTTATTCCTGTACTGTTATAAATTGCAGTGTATGACAATCCTCAGTAAAAGCCCTTCTAAATTCTATTTGATTGATAAATTCAATAACACCTACCGTTTATCGTGATGATATTGTTTCGAACAATAATAAAGAATTCTCTAAATTTACTGCCGGAATTTACCCAAAGGAACTTTCTTTTAATAAATAAAATATTAAAAGCAACGTCTGTCCTTTCCTAGATTAGGATATTTCAGTTTCACACAGGACACTTTACACAAAAATTGACGACAAAAGGGACAATTTTTCTTTCCTTATATTTGATTTTCCTTCTTTTGGACGGTGCTGTTCCTTTGGCGTTGTTTTACGGTGCTTATGTATCCCAACTCGTAGTGACGTTTTGGATTTCAATGAGCGTAATCTATGTAACACTGGTATATTATTAAGTCAGGGATTTCGTTACAACAGATTACGAAAGAATGAGTTACTTGAAACCTTTACTAAATGCTTCCATAGATAAAAAGATTTGGTTTGAAAGTTTGCCTGTACCTGTAGAAAAACGTATTTCAAACGGAATAGCACATCTTATTTTACGGTGATGTTGTATACGAGCCCGGAAATTAAGATACGATCCGGGTAAACTGATTAATTCTTTAAATCAATTTATTCGAAAGGTTACAGATTCAACACTGTAATTGGATCTTTGAATATTGTTTTCATTGGTATAAATATTGAGTTTGTTATCTGTATTATAAACCATACTAAATATCATCGTGATACACATATGTACATTCACGGTACTACAATCTGTCGATATTTTCCTTTCGTGACCTATAGTTTAGTGTTGCACAAGGTCATGTTTTTCTTTGACTGTAAATGACGTCTTTATACTAAATCTACTGAATGTTGGTTGTGTACTGATTGATATTTGAGCCTTAGATACATATTATTTTTGTTAGTTGTTATTGGATTTGGACTAGTTGTCAATGTTAAATTTGAGACTACTATTTTAGCATCCTTTAGAAAAGTTCCAGGTGAACCTCAAACAAATAACGCGTTAGAAATTGAAGAAGGAACAACAGTAATTCTTTCATGCAGTTCTTCAGGAGGAAATCCTGCACCATCAGTTGTTTGGTTAAAGGATAATATTTTAATTAATGATGGTACTAACTCATCCAGATTTGGAAATGAAACAACAACAACATTGACCTTTGTAACGACCTCATATGACGATCTAGAGGTATATGAATGCCAGGCGGATAATGGTTTTCTCCAGAGACCACTTGTGAAAACCACATATCTAGTATTAAACCGTATGTATTGTCACTTTTTTAAACATTAATCTCTATCTAATGTCTAGACAATTGTCTTATAAAAAAATATCGTATGCTCATATAAATTTATCTTTCGATTTTTTTGTGACTTTCGGACTTTCGGACTTTTGTGATTAGTAACGTGTACCCGTATTTAACGTTATGAATACTTATCGTTATCTGTCTATCGTTCAATAGTGGTGTATGACGATATTATGAAATATAAAAACGTTTATTTTATGGTTTAAATATTCAAGGAAAAAGGTGGTAGCAAATTATGTCTATGTTTATATTAAAATTTAAAGATAAAGATCAATTCAGAAAAGTGTTTTGACACACAAAATGTTATATTACATGAAGTTGCATACAATATAAAAGCCATCTTGCAATTAGAACGTAGCAAAAGTTAGTTTAAATTGGTTTCCTGATAACGCTGCTTAGATTCCATTGGCTTAAATGAGTTAATGAAGTGGACATGTTTACGTAAAGGAGAAGAAATAAGACAGGGGAGATCAAAATCCTGATTGAATAAATTAATATTACGAGTAATCCAGCCTGGTCTATGAATATTATTGCTATCGGATCTAATTTCTAGAAAAGATATCATGTGGTTAACATCTACATGATCTAATTAAGATGTCAAAATTGTATTCTGGTAGCTAGAAATATAGAAATGGATAATGAGTTTCATTTGAAATATATGTATGATAGGGATTTTCGAATAAGGCAAAACATGAATTGAGTGTTTTTTCAACCATCGCTGGACATTTCTATAAATGTTTTTATGCTGATGTTCCCTAGTTCACCCTCCTGTAGAAGCGCTTATAGTTTTAATTTATACTTTTATTATTACATAATTATTTACTTTAATCAACATGATCAACCTGCATTGTGAACACAATTCGTTTTATTTACATTATTTTCCAATGTCTGATGTTAATTATCAACATACTACATACGATTCTAAGTAAGATATAAAAGAGAGACGGAAGATACAAAAGGAATAATCAAACTCATCAGTAAGAGACAAACTGCAAACTGACAACACCACGAAAGTATAAAAAAACGACCAAAAGACTGACAACAGTATAAAAAATACAGAATAGAAATCTAAAGAATGAACAACACGAATTACCAGGATTGATCTTAGGTACTCCGGAAGGTATGCAGATCCTGTTCCACATATGGCTGTCATTGTGTTGCTCAAGTAACGACAAACTATGTGATAAGTTTAGTTAGGTGATGTAAATTCGAGGAAAAGAGGACGTGGTTTTAGTAACTACGATCGAAACATAATTGTCGTCATCTGTGAAAAGATATTCCATTATCGTCGACTTATTCGCAATGACTTTCGTAAAAATTTCGAGGTGATGACCTTAACTTCACAACTTGGAACCTATGGTTTAATAGCTTAATAGCTTGCGTAATAAGCAACCCTCTATCAAGGAAATCATGATTCGAAACGCAAACTCCGGAATATCATATAAACTCAGACATAAATTGCTCGATCTGTTTATTGGTGTGTTTTCGCGGTGCTGACCCATGTATATTAGTCCATTATAAGCTATTTATTTATTATCGTGAAAGAAATCTGTTAGGTTTTTTTTTAAATTAAGAAAGTTTGGAGTAAGTACAACACTAAAAACAACATGCAAGTAAATAAGTTCAACAACAATGTACTTGTGTAAGTTAAACATCTGTTAAATCATCGGAACACAGTTAATTAAAAACTTAAGCTGCAAATGAAGTCGAGACTATCACGTTTTTCTCGAACAATTTAACAATGTAATGCATCAAAGAGATACGAAATATTTCGTCATTAGCAGTATCCCTTGTCTGTCTAATCATTCCCTCCCAAATCTGATAAATAATGATTTTTACTTTTACTATTGCATGTTCTATTTTCATTCACAGTCTAGCTTACTTTGGAACCCTCAGAAGGGATGATGCTCATCTTTGCCCCACAGTCCTGTAGTTCCCTAGCATATTATGTTTCAATTTGTGTTATATAAATTTTTATAATATCGCAGTAACTAAAACATAACAAAAGTATCCAGATGAACAAATACAACTTATTAATGTTCATGAAATGAAAATTAAAAAACAATCCATACAAATAAATACAAAAAAAAAAGCTGACGACGAAATTTTGATATTGCCACGCACTCAATACCTCTTTTGAAAGGTAAAACAGTTATTTCATTAATAAGAAGTTAAACCACAAAAATACTGAACTCCGAAGAAAATTCAAAACGGAAAGTCCCTAATCAAATGGCAAAATCAAAAGCACAAACACATCAAACGAATGGACAACAACTGTCATATTCCGGACTTGGTACAGGCATTTTCTTATGTAGAAAATGGTGGATTGAACCTGGTTTTATAGCGCTAAACTTCTCACTTGTATGACAGTCGCATCAAATTCCATTATATTGACAACGATGCGTGAATAAAACAAACAGACATAATAGGTAAAAATATCACATATATTCATCATTATTATTGTATTGCAAACCTCTTTTACTCTTTACCTTCCAACAAACCTCCAGGTCAACCAATAATCACTGGATCACAACGCTATGATTTAGGAGATACAGTAACAATATCGTGCAGTTCTACAGGAGGAAATCCTTCACCTACAGTGAATTGGCTGAGAGATAACAATATTATCACAACTGGTATAAATAGATTTTCAGGTAGTGGGATGACAAGAACAACGCTGACCTTTGTTGCTGGTTTAGAAGACCACCTTGAAGTGTTTGAATGTCAGGCTAATAACGGCTATTTACAGAACCCTCTTGCGTCGACAACATATATTGAGTTGTACTGTAAGTATACGCTCAGAGTATTGCAGAAGATGTTAACAAAAGTAAGGTTTGCGCACATAATTAATTGGATGCAAAATCTGTGATTACATGTTCTTTAACGAGTCAATACAGCAACATCATGAACATGTGCACCGCTTATTCCGTGAAACAACGATTTGATTTGCAAGAATAGTTCCCATAGATATTATGGAAAATACTCATGATAGTCACTTTTAATTTTTTATCTTGTAAAATTCTGGTTTTCATAATTAAAATTGTTGTATATATATCAACAATTTGGTATGATTATGTTTTAATAAAGCTTTGGTTCGAAAGATAAGGTTATTAAGACAGACTCGTATTCGTGATTTTTATTTGAACTTCACACACAATCGTTCCTAGCATAATTACGGAGTTGGTATTCTACTGCTAATAATAGAGACGGTAAGGAACGCATTTAATAGATTTTGAAGGGAAGACAGCATTGAAGACGAATGACACTTTGTTCTTGATTGTCCGTCTTATACTGAACTTATAAGGACACATTTTGAAGATATTATATTAGATGTCAACTATAACAAGTTTAATTTATTATCTAAAACTTTATTGATAAAAATATATCCTAATTATATTTTATCGTTTATTGAGACTTTTTATCAAATCCATGACACAAATCGAATATGACCTATAATATTTAGGTGACTTTAACATGTTAAAGACTAATTTGGTCGGGTGTTTATGTATATTTTATATTAAATTAATATGTTAATCAACACATTATTGTAACTAAACATGTCACTATATATAATAATCTATTTCCCTACACGTAATTTTCGTCTGATCTGTAAGTTTACCGGTTGTTTCTTTGTTCATATTGTGATAATATACTGAATGTTACTTCGCATGACGGGTAAGGCATTTATAGCAAGAGACAATTACCCTGTCAACGCATCGTGTCTCGCTCTTTTTGGATGTAATGTGATTCTCTAAATATCTGTCTCTTCCTTATCGATTTACAAAACTAGGACATAGCTAAACTATTGTCGCCTTATTACATCTCACTACAAGATTGACAACTGATTTAAACAGTTATTCTATAATTCGGGGGATACTAATTTTTGCCAAAAAAGGGGATTAATGAATATTAGGTTCAATAAAATGCAGTAATGGTGTATGCATAATTTGTGAAGTCACAAAATCAGGTAACCACGCAGAAGCATTTTATTTTCAATCAACGAAAATCGATGACAAAAAAAATAACTTAATTCACAGTATCTTATAGATAAATATCATTTGATTACATCTTAAATGTTGTCATTCATTATTGTACAAATGTATTTGTTCAGTTGCTCCAAGGGTTCCAACACTGACTGGTCCTCCAACCCTTCCTTCTGGATCCTCTGGAAAATGGACGTGTTCTTCAGCGAATGGATACCCTGCTCCTACCATATCAATGAGAATCCAAGATAGGCAATATACAAACGAGATAATTGTTGTACAGTCATATGATGTTATTGACAGAAGTTATACAGTAACTGGTACATTGAATTTAGTTCCGTCGATTGACAAAACTGGACAAGATCTTTGCTGTGATGTTAGTTATCTATTTGATAACAATGATCCTCAATCTACTTGCTTGCAATTAACAATCAATGGTATGTTGGATAATATTTTGTTTTTAACATACATTTTACCTCATTCAGATTGAAAATGTGCAGATTGGAAATCACATGTTATAACAAAAATTTGACAAAATAAAAAATATGTATTTATTTTTTCTTTATTCTGATAGTATCGGTTTTCAGGTTTGTAACTTATTGATACTGTTTAAAATATCAAATGCAAATCACAATATGAACACTTTTGTCGACTGAGTGGATCGGACGAGTTCGAAAAGCTCGATATTGTGTACATCAGATAATATCTGTAAATATCACTGTGATGAAAACATAATTATCGTGTAATCGATTATTCCTGTCTAAAAAAAACAACTTTTGTCGTTCTTGAATCTGAAAATTCCTGTCGAAGTATTATGATGTTGATGATTTATTCAGGTCACTGTTTAACGCCTTTTTAACGCTTTAAGTGTCATAAAATTGTAATATATACGGATACGGAATATATAATTGATGCGAAATTTCGGGCTTGTGTCTCCTAACATGATTTCCTTGATAGAGGATTGCTGCTCACAAGGAAGCTATTAAACCAAGAGTTCCAAATCGTGAAGTTGAAGTCGTCCCTTCGTAAATTTTACGGACGCCATCACGAGTTGGTTGACCGTTATGGAATAACCGTTTCACAGATGATATCGGATATGTTCCTTATGTCATAACTACAATACCCTCCCTTTTCACGAATGTGACTCGACTTACCGAATAAGACTATTTACCGGATTTGTAATAACATAAGCAACACGATGGGTGCCACATGTGGAGCAGGATCTGGTTACCCTTCCGGAGCACCTGAGATTACCCCCAGTTTTTGGTGGGGTTCGTATTGCTTAGTCTTTGGTTTTCTATGTTGTGTCATCTGTACTATTATTTGTCTGTTTGTCTTTTTATTTTTTGCCATGGCGTTGTCAGTTTGTTTTCGATCAATGAGTTTGACTGTCCCTCTGGTATCTTTCGTCCCTCTTATATAATTGAATTAAGAACTTAGCAAAGTAATATAAGCATACAAATGATTTATATAGCATATGATAAGCAAATGACATGTGACTAAAATTGGTTTTATACGTTTGCATTCCACAAAAGCACAAACCTATAACATAAGGTATACAGAGACGCGCGAACATATAACTAACAATAAAAAATTAAAACATCACTTGATATAGATTATGCGTCCTTCGAAGCGCTCTTCTGGATCCATCTTCATCCGGAACGCTCAAACCGAGTATTTGAATGTCAAGGGAGTGTAAAAACACAAACATTGACGAGTTATATGAGTAAAAATGATTTACAATTAATAGCAAAATCCATCTAACATTACTTTTGCCTGAGGAAGATGAAACGTTGGTTTCTTTATAATTTATAAATTGATATAAAGACATTTTTAAAAAGTATATATGTTCGTTAAAAATCATGTCAGTACCAAAGTACTGACTAATGAGCTGGCGATATTCTAGGGAACTGATAGCCAAAAGGCAGCGGTATCGATCCTGTGTAGTATAAAATTTAATACAACACTTGATAAATTGCATACATCCGAAACGCTTTTCTGAATTAACCTTCATAAACATCGAAACCGTACAAACGACGAATAACGTTCATATTATAGAATGCTCTCTAATGTCATATATTTCATTATTTATCAATACCAAATATCGGTAAATTGTCTTCATTTTGCAAATCTCTAAAACATTATATATAGTATACAGCATTTAGAAATGAAACAGTAAATTGTAAAAAAAACTTTGCAAGATCGCATAATTATTTGCAGAGAAAGACGAAGACAATATCATAATTTATGTCGTGATTGGAATTTTTGCAGTGTTGGTTCTATTTGTATTACTTATTTTGATAATACGGTCCAGAAGAGGTATGTTTACTTAAGTCTTATTAAAATTTACTTGATGTATTTCCAAAAATATTATGGTTAGCTTTTTACCATAATAGGTATATATTTTTTGAAATTACAGAAATTTCTTTACTTATATTGTTTACTATGTCATTGGATATGTTATGATTCAGCTTTAATTAAAGTATTATTTCTAACATTGTGCCCTCTCCTCAAAATGGCTCAGTAGTTGGTCTTGTTTTCTTTCCGGTTGTCATTTGGTATAATATTTTGTTTACCTCATTTTATTTGTTTTAATTGTTCTTAAAAAAAATTGGACACAAATTTAAGTCCGCAATAATGATTCCGACATTTACTTAGAAAAGTGTTTCAAATCCTGAATAAAGAATGGAGTTTGAAAGCAAGACCTAAGACAAAAACATTTCAATAAATTATTGTCTGTTTCTGTAATTCAAGAAGTATCAGTTAAAATTTCGTCTTTTCATTTCTTATAAGTTTTATAAGAACTTATAAAGAAAAAAAAAAGAAAAAAGATTTTTCATTTCACATGGTTAAGACCAAATTTATTCTACCAACCAGTCTTATTGTTTATATTGGATCCTCTGGCATACTTATTACATTCTTTTATATTATTAAAGATTATATTTTACATTTCAGAACAAAATCGACTTAATATTTATATATTGTTTCTTTCATGATATTCCACATAATGAACCTTTTTTTATCAAATTAAAAATCGGCAGTCTTCAGCAAAGTTCTTGTATTCCTTGATTTTACTGTAAATGAACACTTTTAGGATACAAAACAAAACTATAGTGTTGACGTCGATTACATTTGTAATTTCAAATCAAAGCCTCTTTACTTGTCGTAAATGTTTTATACATGTAGTTGTTGAAAACTTTAGATTTGATTAATTCGATCAGAACTGTATCAATGCATAATGCTGGCGTTATTGGCTGGTATAGAAGGTAATACTGGGCAATAATTTTTGCTGAATGTTGTTTTCATTGTTTGCTAACAGGCAAACACTGTACACATAAAGCATCATAGAAAACTGAAAACTGAGCAACACGAACCCAACCAAAAACTTGGGATGATCTCATGTACTCCAGAGGTGTAAGCAGATCCTGCTCGACCTAGATTATTTAACTGATTATGTCAAATGTATAATCCATTATAGACTGGTTCATTTAATTCAATTGAAAAATATAAATTTTAAACGAGATCTCAATTTAAAAAAAAAACAACAATGAAATCAATGTAAGAATGCGAGACTCGGAAAGTAAGAAGGAAAGTATGTGATTAACATTAAATTATATGTCTAACACGGCATATATATGTTCAGGTCGAGAGAAAAGGAAAGATAATGCACAGTGAGTATAAATATTAGAAAAAACGAAGACAACACGTTATAACTTTCATGCGTCCGAAGCGCTATTCTTGATTTACCTTCATCAGGAATGCTCAAAGCCGAACTTTTGAAAACCAAGAATGTACAATAACATAAACAGTTGAAGAGCAATATGACGAAAGAAGTTATTCAGATTGATGATGTTGCAATGTATTTCGCATTAAATATATTTTTTTCAAGATGAAAACAACAAAACATATATTTTTTTTTATTTATCGCATATTTCATGTATTTGTAAACAAAACCTGATCACAATATAGAAGTACTTTCTAACTAAATAGTCTTGAGTTGTCAGTAAATACATGAAACTAATACATCTATACACATGAAAGAATATGAAATCATGCATGTCAAAGAGATGAAAATGCTTTCAGTAATGAAAAAATATATAACAAAATTACCGAAAAAAAAAGTAAATTTAAAAAGGAATGTCCAGAAAACTGTCAAAATCAAACGCTATCAATCAGTTTTACAAGATTAACCATTTAAATACTAATATATATATAGGTGTATTTTTTTAAACTCTCATTCTAGCAGCAAATACGTATCCCAACAGGCAGCTTTTTCCAACCAGCACGATAATGCAGGTAAAAAGACTCATTAATCAAGTATCATCTACATATCGACTTCATATCATATAAGAAAACATCTCATTTATTCAGATTATTCACCATAAAGGGATGCAAGATACAACGGAGCATTTAAACTTCATATTTAGTCGACGGAACACTGACAACGCAATTACAAAAAGCAAAAACTACGAAGACACGAACAATTACAAAACAAAACACTACATAGAACACGAGAGTTTGAGCTACACGAACCTAACCAAAACAGGAGTGCAACCAGGTGCTCTGGATGGGTAGTTGTTCCATCTCCATTTGCTGTAAATTGTTGAAGAAGATAGCTGAGTTGTGTTTATGTTCAAATATTCCTTTTTTAAGTAAAACCCTTCCTTTTATATTTTTCTACTTTTTGTTATTGACATCATTTCTCATTCTTTTTCGAATTTTCTTGTTTCATTTTAAGTAAACAGTTGATAAATACAGATATAATTTACAAATAGAGTATCACAAGTACAATACTTATAATCTTTGAATACCCCGTTACAAGATGGTAGATATAGCCTAATAAATCTGCCGAACTAATAGTACAGTGTTGCTTATCATACCATTTTATATTACAATTGAATTTATTTTTGGAGGTAAATTTCACATATATGTAAAAACCTTATATCAATTGTATTTATCTCATATTGAAATTGTTATTATTATTTTTAAATAATCAGTTTATATTGCAGAACTTATTTTTGCAAACAGCGATATGAAGCTCCTGCTCTCCGACTGACTGCAAAATCCTAATTCGTATGCAAATATGGAGCTATTGACCATATTGTCCGTAAACTTACACTAGTTTTCAAAACATAAATTTGTTTAAATAAACTGTACCTCTGCATTTCTGTTAGCAGATTTGTTATGAAAACATAATTCCTTGTAGGACCAGACTCTTTACAAACTAGGAATGATGTAAAATGCGGAATAAGGTTAATGATAGCAGACATACTTTTATTGCCAGTTACATCATGAGTAATCCTGACATTAAACTCATTACAGATATCAGGCTTATAATTTGACGTGTAAGACACGTTTGACTACATCAGACTCATTACATCGCTTGACTAAAAACATTAAGAAGGCCAAATAGTATACGAAATAACATTTATAACCGAAACGTTGATGTCTGCTGAGCACATGTATGTTTATAGGTTAAAATGCCATTAGATAACATGATATCACGAGATAGCAAAACACAGATAGTAGTTTTTCCACAAATTTAGTACTGAAACAAATTTACATGTTATTATTTGTTTCAGATTATAGTACACATCGAGATTGTGACAGGTACGTTTGTTTTACAAATGCAAGTATGTCAGATAAGGATGAATGTATCTAAAAAAGAGAAGAAAATAATCACAAGATAGCATACACATACAAATACACGTTCAATAAATAAGATGAAAGCAAACACAAACGTGGGTAAATAAAACAAATAAAGAGACAAAAGAAAAAACGAACTTGATACTAAACATAAAATAAACCTTCACGCAGAATACACCTTATAGAAATCGGGTAATCAGATTCTTCATGGGCATGATGGGTGATCAGACAGTAGATGGTCTTTGCAAAGCATCATGTCATCTCCATATAACAAATGAATTTCATAATTTGTGTGTTAGTGTATAAATATTGAATATTTGTCACAGGATATGCAGAAAATAGCAATAAATGAGTAATTTGATATAATGTTTGAATCAAATTGTTCACGTTATCATTAACACACCCATGATTAAACACTTGTTAATTATGTGATTTAGTACACTAATGATTAATCAGGCATTATGTTGTGATAAAGTGCAGGTAATTACAAACATGCTATAGTATAACCATGATTACACACTTACGTTTCCATTAGGTCTAGTACAACAATTCTGCCATGGTCTAGGAAAATCATAATAACATAATTGGCATCATATTGAAATCATTATTTACCTATCTCACTGTCGTTAGTGTATTTGATAATCAAAGTTACTAGTAATCTAAAACTATCTATCATTGGCGACGTATTCTTTATAATTAAACCGTTATAATGAAGAATTAAAATCGAATAGTTTATGAATTTTTCTATGATCTATAGAGATTATGACGGGTTGGATTCAAACAGACGAGAGATGCACGTTTATAACACATCACAAGACAATGAAGAGTATAGTCAGTATTCGACAATACCAGCAGACCATGTGTTTGTGGACCCAAACCATACAAACCTGAAACGAGAAAACACTTATTTGGAACCAGCCCATTCTAACTTGAAACAAGACCATACTAACTTGAAACCAGACAATACTTACTTTGAACCCATAAGTGGAAACTCAATGACGGCTACAACGTAGAACACATAACGGTCGAAATAAAAATCTGGAATTGTCTGGAAAAGTTGTTTATGAAGGGAGGGATATAATTATTGCCAATAGAATCACTTTAATCAACATATATAAACCTTTAAAATCGCCATGGATACATATTTCATTTATTTAGATCATTAGGTGAACATACTTGTTTATATTAATATATGGAATAATTTTCCTTCAAACTAACATATGATTATGACATTTTCCTTTAGATAGCAATGACAGTGGTAATTTGTTTTTTTTAATTGATTGAAATATCATTATAAACGATATTAGAATTTACATATGTATTCTTAAGTTGCTGCAACGTTTAATAACAATATATCCAACACATAAAAAATAAAACTTTTAACATTTTCAATTCATGCATAGCATGAAAAGGGGAGCTAACATCAATTCTAAGTTACATTTATCTTTAAATACCTTGTCGAATGTCTAACTATGATAAAATAAAAAAGACAATATATATAAAATTATCTTTATGGAATTCCGTTTGTTTATTGTAAGACCGTAAAATAGACGTTTTACTAGAAATGGGTTCAGCTAGATAATTTATAAAAAGTAGTAGATTCGAAAACTAACGCTCGTTGATAATCGTTTACGAATCAACGTCTTATAAATTCTCTGTAATTTATAACACTCTAGAGTCCTTTGTGTGTGTCTAATACAATTACATCGTGAAAACATAACTTTGCGTTACCTGCTTCGTTAAAAAACACATTTGGACACAGAGGTACAATAAATTGATAACACAATGTCCAATTGCACGCAAGTGTCCTCATTGATATATTCATGGCTCTAATACATGTATCCGAGAATAATTTTCAGAATAATCAGAAACAAATATAAAACTTCCTCGTGGAAGGTTGACTTTGGATTGATTTGACTTGTAGGTTTCGTCATTGTTTTGTCATCTAGCTCATCATTTGTTCAGTGTCTTTACATCTTTGACTTTTCAAGGTTTGAAAGTCTGGGCGTTCCTGATTAGGTTAAATCGTAAAAAGCTCGTTGAAAGCACTATATTTGCAAACATTTTCATTTTATTTTGATTGTTTAATATCTTTATATTATTTAATCATGTTTTAGTGAAAGAAAAAAAGAAATTTATTATGTTTAATTCAGATTTAAGGCAGCTCATTGTGTAATGGTCAAAGAATGCATGATATTTTCCAATAGTTCAACTAAATCTGCTACTTTGATTTCATTGTCATTAAGAGTAGACTGTAGATTTGACAACACCTCTTGTATTTGTACAGGAAATAGTTCTGGTCTCAACAAATGTTTCAAAAAAAGTTGAATGTATATGGTATATATTTCTTTTCGTGTTATATCCCGCACATGTTCCAATCTTGCAACCTCTTCCATAATCACAAAACGTGTTCGATATCTCGTCTATGTTCAGACGTGTACATGAGAGGTTGTACGGACATGCATTAGAAGTAATATTTTGTGAATAAAGACATAGCTTTTCAATGTTGTGCATATAATCTAAATCAATTAGTTTAATCTTGTTTTTTACTATCAGAAAATGCGTTTTCTTGAAATCGCCTATTTTCAAAGATCCAAATGGAGATTTGTGTAAATATAATAAAAGATTAGCAAGATTTAAAGCATGAACAAGTCGGTCATTCGTTCTTAATTTTAAATTTTGGATATCGAACTCTTCACCATACTCGTAAACAGCTCTTATATCATTTAGTAGAAAATCTTTGTATCCTTCTCTGTTTATATATCGAACACAAAACCCTAACATCTGAATAAGACCAGGATGTTTTAATTGGTCTCTTAGTAATATTTCCTTCATAAAAAGAGCCTCTCTGTATTCCTCACTAATAACCTTTGGGTTAATTTCAGAAATCCTCTTCGTAACAACCACTTGTCCTTTAAACATCCCAATATCAACAGTTTTTGGTCTACCTCCTCCAACGTTGGACTTCAATATATGCACTTCGTTAATATTAGTACAGTTAAAGATGTATGGATTTTCCAAAAGCATGTTTTTCTTTCCAATATTTTTGAACTGTAATAATCGAGAAAAAGTTTCCATGTCCGTCTGGAAAATGAATTTTACCTTCGATTGTTCAGACCGTCTCGATGTTGATTTGACAGTACCTTGGAAGTTAGCGACATCTAGTTTCGTTCCAAGGAAAATATTCAGGCAAATCAATAGTTGTGCAAATGTTGCGATGAAGACTTACAATTTTAGTTGTTGCATAGTCTGAATTGACATTTGAGATTGAAGTATCCTCGATGATTGAACTGGTGGTTAAAACTATCTGTTTACGAATTAGCGGGTACTCCCTGCCAAAAATTCTTTGTTTTTTTTCTGCAATGAAACAATAACAAAAGAATTTTTCTTCTTGTTATTTTCATATTCACAGTAAATTTGAAATGGATTTTTGTGTACATATCGATGATAATGTATATGAAAAAATATTTTTGTATTGATTAAATTTTCTATAGATTTACATGCAGTTTACCATGAACATGTATCGGTGACTAGACATGACTGAAATCGGTAACCTGTTTAATACAATATCAAAGTTTTAGGCAACACCCGTGGCATACCATTGTGTAAAATGTTTACATACTGTGTGATATAAGGGTATTATGAGATGAAGTAAACATAATCAAGATCTCACTACGATTGCCACTTTTTTTCTGGAAAAGCCTTCATCAGTTAGACTCGAAACAAATGATGTTTGTGTAATTGCATTATTAGCACACTGAATTTACGATTAAAGTATCATTCAAATCATACCAGAACACAATCACCTATCATTTAGCTGATCTTGTCAGTTGAGACTTCGATTGACACCGATTGGAAGTTGTTATGTAATGGAACGAAATAGATTACAGTGCATAGGACACGTAATCCTGGTATAGCAACATTATGCAATATTACATGTAATAAATGTAACACATTGAAAACAACTAAACTAGTACAGGTCCTTTACCGGAAACATGTCTTAACTAAAATCATATAAGGAGTAAATACTATTTGCGTTATTACATTTGCATGAACTGTTTCCGATCATAGAAGTCTTTCAAAGGAAAGCTATAATGGCGTAATAGGTTCAAACGCTAAATACGATTTAATTTATTAAGAAAATTCAATATGTAAGATCTTACATACATTGTACAAGCATGAAGTTAATGTTTCTAATACGTTGCTACAAAGGTTAAATTGTAAATACACATAGTATATAAGTCTTTTAAATAATGATATGAAAATCGCTTGTTCGGATATATTTGATAGACTGAAACCAGTTTCAACATTTAGTGATACACGCAAAGTTTCTTTACGGGTGAGAACATACACTTATTATATAATTTAGTGCACTTCCTTTAGGAAAATGAACAGAAAAATTTCACCTATTTGAATGTCACATGATTTAGATTCATGTGAATCTCGTGTGAAATTCACATGATTTTCACCTCAAACAAGCTTACACGTAAAACTCATATGAACTGTTTTCAAAAGTGTGTCATGTGAATATAATGTGAATTTTCAAAGTGAAATTATTCAAATAGCATCAAAAGTTTTCGATTTTACAAATAAACATAAAAATTACCAATTTTTTATAACAAGTTCATGTGTTATTCAGGTCAGGTGACAACATTTCACATGACATTCATGTGGATCTCGATTCACTTGAAATTCATGTAAAAATGTCACGTCAGTTTTTAGTATATAGTCATATGAAACGAGTAACTGTTGAAAAATAGTGATAATCCAATTCTTGAACCAATGCATGTATATATCATAAACTTAGTCTTCTATGCACCATTTTATCATTTTTTACGCACCCATTTCGTATAATCGTCAAAAAAATATTTCACTCGGTCAGTGTTGTTGTGAAAATATGGCAGCTAATTAATGGTCGTGTTTTGAAGCCGAAGTTTACCGATTGTCACCTTAGTAAACAATCAACCAAGATCATGGATATTCAAGTAAGCACGTGTATAACATGTACAATAAGACATAGATTATTTCGATGACGGAGCGATGTTTACGTTTGTTGACTCTCTGCCAATTTGGTTTTCCCCTTTGCACTTGCGTAATTGTGACCACCGAATTTTTACGAGAAAGGTCACGCTGAGGTAACTGCATACGGAAAACATGTCGGCGACGTGTTGGCTGGAAGCAAACAATTCAGAAAAGCAAAGCGTATGGTAGACGTTCTATTTCTGTACTCCTTCGCGGTTACATAAAATCTTTTCATCTTTAAAATCTATATAAGAGTTTGAATTTTCAAATATTTCGGACTCCAACATCAATGAAGAAACATTATTTGTACATCATTAGATTCATTGATTTTGTCTTGAACTTTAAATAGAGTATTTCACATAAAGACAGCTCTGGTTTATACCTTTAACTTTAGCTAGAAATAAAATTGAAGGTGTCAACAAGGGATAATTTCAATTATGATACAGTTCTAAAATAATAAAGCATAAATATTTTATTATGTAATGGTATATGGTGCATGGGCGTTTATTATATGGTGCACGAGGAATGTATTACATTTAAGTGCGTTTCAAATAGCGGTAATAGACTTTTCTTTTCCCTCAATCGTGTATAGGTTTTAGTGTAATGAGGTTTGATGCACGGTGTAATGGTGTATTCAATTAGTAGGAAGTTTTCAGCATTTAAGGACCGTTATTTAGTTAATTAATGAATTAATTTGTTTATGATTGGTTGTTGGATGCTTAACGTCCAGTCATGCATGTTCAGGAAAAGAACAAATTAACAACTAATACAATAGGTAGGTCCTGTTATAGAGGCCATCCGGGATGGAGGTCGGAGAAATTTTGACTGCCACTAGATAAGGGTATATTGGATAGGGACAGACATTTTTGCCTTGCAACAGACAACCTACGGACCCCTCAAAGAGTTGTTGCAAGGGTTCTTAACGCACAAAAAGCGTGACACTCTCATTACACGTGGCATCGGATTTAACATTCCCATTCTTATCGGACGTGGCTGCGTAATTGTACATCTCGCATAGCCAAACGGACGCCCCACTTTGGCAAGGGTTTTACTGCCGATGAAAATAAGACCTGTAGTGACCATGTTTCTATTCTCCAGTCACCCCTGGGGGATGTTTTTTTATGTATCAACCTTCCACCGAAACGTTTATAAATATATGTCTCCCAGTTAACATGTTAACATGATATTGCAAAGATTACATTTCCTTACATAATTTTTCTCCGATATGAGATACCATACAGCTGATAGGGTATTATAAACCTGAAGTTCAAAGTTGAACTGACAAGGTAGACCGTTGTGGGATGTCTTTATTTCAGATGAGTAAGGATATGTTACATTTGTTATTCAAAACTAAAATCCTGCCTTCAATTGTATATAACTTTTCACCGAAAGCAACTTTTAATCGAATGCTTACTTCGAATGAGAAGTATACATTTGTCAACAGGGTGGCGTAAGAACTAGTTACTGTATCTTAGTATTAAAGTTTATTATTGTCTAAATGACGTTTGGTTGCTTAATCTTTATTTTCGGTATGATATTTTGTGGAGTCATTTTACTGTGGATTCATTTAATTTCGTAGGTATCAATTTTCGTGGATTGAGGAAAACTTGCGTTTTCGTGGATATTTGATTTCGTGGTTTAGCAATCTCTGTATACAAAGCCTATATAAAATTTGAATTCGTTGAACATTTGAATTCGTGGTTCACCTGTACCCACGAAACCCACGAAATTGGTATCCAACGAATAATACTGAATCCACAGTATATTTTCATGTTGCCCTTGATTATGTCCATCGAGCTTATTTGAAAAAAAAAACAATTGACTTCCTTATGTATTTGCTTTACTTTGCTCACAGTAGAAACACACTGGGGAATTTGTTTTCTGTAAATCTGGGTCGAAAAACACAATTTGTGATCTAATTGTTTTTATTCTGTCAACCGTATGATTGAAATTAGATTGAAACTATCAAAAAGCTTATTCAAACATTTAAATGTGTAATTTCAGATTGTTTCAAAAGACATGCGTATGTTTGTTTTCATTCGATTCTAGATCGAAAGTACGCGCCCATTTATTTACAAACTGTTTTTAAGATGTTAGTTGAAATATATGTTGTTTATTTCTTTCTTTCTTTCTTTCCATACATTAATTTAAGAGCATTCTAGGTAAATATTGACACGATACAAAGTATCGACATCTGTTATCACAAAACAGTAAACGACCCCAGTTTTCGACTCCAACCGGTCTACTTATTGTCACCAAGATTTTATCAATACGAGCAAATCGTGTCTGGTGTTGATAAAAAGTTTGAAATGTTTGTTCAATGTGCAAGGATATGAAGAAAAAAAAGTATTTATAAAAAGTATCTTTTATCAAAAAATACTTAACCTATATAACTATGTAAAACTATGTTTAAACCTCTCTATTTCAATTTGTTTCTATTATCATTGCAATAGTTCCTGGTTACCGTTTCTATTTCACAAGCTTGACACTTTTATATTTTTGATGTAACTGCATAGAAGGAAAAATAAAGTCAGAAAGATTCATTTCGAGTTTCCCTGCCTCTTGCAGTGAACAATTGATGTAGTAGTCAAATAAACTTGCCTGTTTGATTAATGCAGTGACTAAATTCCAAAGAAACATTCATTAATATTTTCAATTTTTTGTACCAGAAATAACGTCAAAATACAGTTTTACTTCACAACGTCATTATTTGAGCATTTAGTATTTATGTTCCGGACCATACGAGTATTTGGACCATACGCGTATGGTCATGACCATATGCGTATATACTCATATTGTCCGACCATACGCGTATGGTCCGGGTAATTAATACGGCGAAAGTTGAAAAGTAATTGCGTAAGGCATAACCATTCAAGGTGTCATATATTAAGAGTTTTTAAAAGTTGAAATTTTGACTTTGTTACGTGATTAATAAAATAAAATGAATTTTACTCACAAGTCAAAATTATAGCAGAAGCATTTTAGCGTGGCTTATTAATTTATCTTTACGAAACACAATATGTCGACCCCGAAAATAACTAAATGAACTGTTACGCAAGAAGTCAACTGTTTTACACACTAGCAATTGGAGCATTGAACCCCATATTTTCTTTATTTTGGTGTTTCAATTTGTAGATTAAGATTTTGTAAACATTTCAAATTATTTTCAGTTATATAATTTGTTCATGCTCCTGTTTAAACTTTTTACAATGACAGTAGTTTATACGTGCTTCCCCTCTATTCTTATGTAGAAACCGCTGTTATTATAATATCATATGGATAAGAGTATGAACAAGTCAGTTAAGTGACAATAAGTGGAAAATAGAAGAAATTAATGAAAATCTAATCTAAACGCCGAGGAAAAGAAAAAAAAATTGTCCACGCTCCAAACATCCGTAGTTTCACGTACGGACGAAACTGTCGACAGCATAAACACTGATAAAAGTGCTTAAAATTTACTCTAGACAACAAATATATACCAAGATTCAGACAATATCTAACAAAGATAAAGGATTTCAGTTAATAAGTTGTGCCGATTTTGGTTCAGAGAACGAGCTGTGTCTGTTAAGGAAGTTTGAATTTATTCGAAAATACCTATATGGACTAAATACTAATATGGTCCGGCCCGTTAATAACTAAACGAGTATATACTCATATGGTCTGATCATACACGTACGGACCAAATACTCATATGGTCCGGAACATTTACAAAGAATCAATATTTGATTTCTTGTGATTTGTACCAACGATGCAGTACTACTGTTTAGATAAAATGAATGTAAAAATTACAAATGAAGTTTTATAGACAGCTGTGTGTATTTTAGTCGTTTTTTTGTATTTTGCCATGGCGTTGTCAGTTTAAATTCGACTTATAATGATTGATTTTCTCTTTGGTATTTTTTGCCTCTCTTTTACTTAACAAATTGGTTTTGCATCCGTTAACGATCAACTGACTTGATTGCGTGAAAATTTCAAAGGAATCGAAAAGTATACAAACATTATATATATTAATGTGTGTTAACAAGGTCAGCATAACCGAAGAAAGTTCGATAAAATGACTTATGCACCTTTTACAGAGTTTTCAACCTTATAGTACAAATATTTGAAAGTATTCAGCGTCACTTTTCAGTCATGCCTGTACGAACAAATATTGGAATATGACCAATTTGAGTTTGTGTAATGACCCTGTGTGTAATCACTTTGAACTCTACAAATTCTGTGACTTCAGTGTTTTATATTTTTTTTAGATTCATTCCTGAATTCCAAGAATCCTCCGTTTAACATCCATCTTTTCTCGCACCTTTTCTAAACTTTCTCAGCTATCTGACTGTCTTTAGATCATTTTGCTGCTCTTTGTAAAATGTACCTTACATTAACTGAAATGCAATTTGATTCAATTAGACGATTTCTTAGATTTCGAACTACCAGTATTTTAAATTAGATTTAAAGGTTCAATAATGGTGTCACGGTGTCAACATCCTCTTAGTGATCATCTTGATTAGCAGTAAATGACAAAGATGTTATCACTGCTGTACCAGCGAAACAGAGTGTTTTAAGGTAACCATCGAAATCTATGTTGGTTTTCTTTGTTAAATCTTTACGCAAAATTGTGTTAACCGTTTTGTGAATGAAGGAATTGTCCTTTGGCATTGGATAATTTCTAAAAGATATTTTGGTCATAATAGGTCTGGGATTTATACATTTTAATATATGTTTTTCAAAACAGGGATCTGGAAAACTTACTCTAATTTAACCTTTTACCTTGGGATGCAAGCAATACTACTCAGCTGTAAATAGTAACAGTAATGTTTGCAAGTTGGAATATGTCTATGAAATTGTATGAAACCAAATTAGTGAATTATAAATGAACTTTTAGATGTTTTCCAATATAATTAACGTGCCAACATTTAAATCGGTGTTTTTTTTAATTAAGTTTTCCTTTGTTTATCAAGTAACGACACTGTTCTCAAATGTTTTATCTTTAGTTAAATCTGCATTTGTAGGTGTTAAACATCGAATACCATTAATGACATTAACAAAATATAAAAAAAGTATGTAGGTGTTAGTATTTCTTTGTATAATTCATAATACATTAATAATAAATAAAACTTACTTTACTAACCCATTAATAGTATTAACTACACTGTAATGACAGATGTATTGTTCTCAACAGAAATGAACATTGCTAAGTTGTCTCTAATATACTCACTTACAATTTGAAATGATAGTAGTTTAAATTATTCTGACAAAAAATGTTAAATGTTTGTTATTACACGTGTAAAAAATAACGACCACAGTTATAGTAATCATGTCTGTGATATTTCATTGACTAAGATAACAACTGAATACTATACAAATGTATTGTTCCTGAGAGTTATGAGTATGTTCTGTTATAAATTGGTCACATACAACTAGGTTAAAGTGTTGTCGACCATATGCAGTATAGCTAACCAATTAATGCATCATTTAATTATAAGTGAAACTCATTACTAAACAAATTTTCTCCGGCTTTCTGATACATGTACGTGACAGTGTAAACCGTGCCCTGTGTGCATTATACCTTTTTTTATCGTGCAGCCCTACGAATAGTTCTCTTATGATTTACATACTTGTGGGTATACTTAATTAATTTTCATATAACCGAGTCCATTTCAAATTTAAGATATTTTTGCAGGGGGAGGGGCGGGGTAAACTCCTAATTGGCATTGACTCTGATCCCTGTCAATGCAAACCTAGCATGTTTTAATATGCACAAAGTGTAAGAATTTTTTTTTCTGTCACCACTTATTTTTGCAATCTCCTTTTTACTATAAATTATTGATACAATAAGAAAGATTTAAATTGATCAGATCCTACTAACTACATCATACATGTGTAAATTGATTTGTGTAGGTAGGGACAAAAGTTTATTGTACCTAGCAGTTGATTCCTTTGGAAAATTAAAGTAGAAAAAGAATTGGTAAATTGTAGTTAAATATTGGACATATGCATGTACCGTACACCCTTTGACCATGTAAGCCGTGGTCCATGAGCGTACATATTCATTCCATGTAGTTTTTTTTTTCACCGAATCAAGTACTCAATTTTAAAAGCGTCTGATTTCCGTTCTATTTAACATCTTTTTTTTCTCTGTAGCATAACAGAAGAATTGTATCACCTAATGGGACTAAGAAATCAAATTAAATTATTTCAACTTCATGTGTTTAATCCACGCAAAAAGGTTATATTATTTCTTAATATCCCGAAATTGGATACCAAAAAAATGTTTGATAATATCCATCAAATGATTTAAATAAACTATTTTAAATCACGAGTTTATCATTGCATAAATGATGATGTTAGGCACTGATTTTTACATGGATTAGCAGTCAATAATTTCTGTTATTACATATTTCAAGCAATTATAATAAAAATGACATCCTACACACTTAAGAAGGAAGCATGTGTGTATCTACATATATTGCAAAAACCACTACGTTTTTTTTCAAAATGTTTTAAAGGGAAATTAGCTACCAAATTCATTTCCACCGAAATGACACAAACTCTTTAATTCTCTATATAACTAATAATAATTTTACCGGAATGTTAGAATAAAATTTTCAAATAAAATACTGAACAATGGAATCATAATAAAGTACCAGCATTACGTGTTCATGTTAGATTACACTTTCCGCTATATAGATGATTTCCTCTAAGTGACTATGTTGAACGCATCTATCCCTTCGAACTTGAAATAAAGACTACAATAGATACAGTTAGGTCTGGCTGAAATCTTGCCTTACATCTAGAAATTGACAATGATGACAAAACTTAACGACACAAGAGATGATTTCAATTTCCTAATTGTGAACTTTCTATTTCTATGTAGCAACATTCCAGCAGCGTCTGCATATTGCGTATATATATTCAAGGGTTTGTGTATCCGATCATGATATATCTTGATAGAGGCTTGCTACTCACAAGGAAACTATGAAGCCAAGAGTTCAAAGTGAGGTAGTTAAAAATCATCCTTTCGGACGGCATCACGAGTTTATTGATCGTTACAGAATAAATGTTTCACATATGACGACGTATATGTTCTAATCGTCGTAACCACAATCCGCTCCTCCTTTTCCCCGAATGTGACATACTGAATAAGACTTATTACTGGGTTTGTACTGACTTGGGCTTACCCTTCTATGGTACATAAGATCACCCCCGGTTTTTTAGATAAGGTTCGTGTTGCTCAGTCTTTAGTTTTTTATGTTGTGTTTTGTATACAATTTTGTCTTTTGGTCTTTTCCTTGCCTTGGCGTTTTCAGTTTATTTTCGATTTATGAGTTTGAATGTCTCTTTGGTATCTTTTATCTTCTTATTATTTTTGTGTCTTTATTTGTTCGTTTTATTAGCCTATTCCGTTTGATGTTAATTACGTTAGGTAATTAACGTAGACATAACAACTGCCTCGTATCCAACGAGTGCGAGGAAATATTTTTTAAATCAACTTACACATAAACGAAGGCAGAAACCTTATTTAGAACTACATTTATAAATACTTTTAAGTATGGGTCAACAGTTCTTTTATTAAGTTTGCATTTTATCGATTATGAAAGTAGAACAATAATGTTTGTATATTAAACGCATAATTTGACTATAAATATTCATCTTACTCATGTTTAGATAAATATTAGAACATTGATCAAATCTATCAAACTTGTATTTATAAGCTATGTCAGTTTACGCATATGAAGCTATGATAATTTTATTTAAACTAGGATTCGCAGTTTAGATAAATTGATCTGGGTAAAAGTAATGTATTTCTTTCCCTTTTACATGTTTTACATGAAGAGACACATACAGCTTTGATCGGGTACTTTAGATATGAATTGATTTCAATTCGTATTTGTTTTTTTCTCTATCTTAATTCCTTGTTTTTTGTCATTTTATTATCGTCACATTTTCTGGGTTTGATTAATTCAAACTCCCTACTTCATTAATCCTACATCTTCTATTTTTAATCTCTTAACTACCTATCCCTCTTTATTATAACTCAAAAAATATTTTAGTACCTCAATTCTAATGTGGCAATCACAAATCACAAAATATGTAGTTATTGTTATTGTTATCATGATTATAGTAATGTGGTTGCGTTATAGAAGAGGCCAATATTTTTAATTCAAATTCCTATAATAATGCACATGCTACGTTACAGTCCTTCTGCAACCTGCTAAGAATTGTTTTTTTTAAAGAATTACCAGTGATATACTTAGTAAAAATGTCATGGAGAAAAAAACATTCTTTGTTAAGTTATTGTCAAACGCCAACTTGATAGTTTGCTGCAATGAAAGAATGTACTTCATACAAATGTATAAAAAATAGTTCTGGTGTTGACATTTTTTTGCACAACTTTCATATATAATGCATGTTATGTAAAGATATTCTTTTTTCAAATTAACTATATCTGTAACGCTGGAAAACTGTTCCAAATTTCGGAATTAGAAAATTTTGTATCTATAAGTATTGCAAAACAATCATATTCAAAACTAAACAACTTTAATGCGTTTCATAAAAATGAATGAAACATAATGTGTGTCATGTTGCATTTCTAAAGATTGGCATATTGTGTGTGTCCATCATTTAAAGCCGTTTCAAAATAATTTGATGTATGTTGCTGTTGGTCGTGTAGGTTTGATGTCTTATTGATGACATTGATTCCGATAACAAGTTCATGTTAGCATGTCTGTTTACAGTACACTTATCTTTGGGTGTATTTCTTTGCTGTTATCAAAGTGATCTTCACGTCAATTTCTCAAATCATTATTTGCAACCGAACTGAACAAAATAAATATCAAAAGAACATAAGTGCATTGTTTGTCATTTTATGACAAATTGTCGAAAGAATTATGAAGAAATTCACTATGTTTCAGCATTTATTTACAAAAGCGACATGATTGTATGCGTTAGTTAAATAATTTTTGTATGTAGGCATATTTTTAAATTTACTACACATCATGATATAGACGATTTCAATTTTATTTATAGCTTCATCTCAGATTCCTCCTGGATCACCATCAATAGACGTACCTCAAGTAATAGTTCTGAATTCACAGATAACATTATTATGTACGTCTCCTAGAGGTAGTCCAACACCAACTGTGAAATGGTTTAAAGATGACAATGAAATAACAACAGGTGTTTCTACAACACTGCTGGTACAGCAGTGACAACATCTTTGACATTTACTGCTACTTTAAATGACCATTTAGAGGTGGTAGAGTGCCAGGCAGAAAATGGTGTACTATACAACCCACTTACTACTACTAAATACATTGAGGTACACTGTAAGTTTCACTTTTATATAGAATGCTGTAAAGTTGGATGACAGGGAGTCGTAGTTGGTTTGTAGTTGAGCAATCTGATTCACGTACGTGATACAGTCCTTTTTTTTTTAATTTAAGATAACACAGGAGCATTCCAGAATAAAGTCATTGTATTATGAATTTTGTCTCGAATAAAACATACGAAGTGAATTTGTTAATGATAGAAAAGGACGTGTATATTTGATAGTTTATCTTGTATGCAATTACAAGTTTTGAATTTTGAATTGCATAATTTAAGTGTAGTAAAAAAATTCATTAGTATAGCAATTTGGAATACGTTTACACGGTTTAACCATAAAATTACAAATCGTTGTTGTCATTTTTGTTAGTACAATAACTTTAATTTCAATACATGTTTAATCTCAATAGGTAAAAAGTCGTTTATTTTCCTTTCATTCAGAAGGATTTGATCCATTTTCCTGCAATTGATTCAATTTGTTCAAATGAATGCAACTGTTTTCTCTGGTTACTTTGCCATCAGAATGGATTTGTTTCTATTTGTTGTCTTTTGTTAAATCGTTCAATTTATGCCGAAGACCACATGCATAACATTATTCAGGGCCATTTTATATGTGCTAAAGAATTTAGTTTATATGGATGAATATCCCAAATAAGTTAAGACAGGATACGTCAAACGCAGCTATACAAGTCACGATAAGGGTCGATAAGTTCGATACCGATCGGCTTGTAAAGGGTCGATAAGTTCCTACATTTAATTATGTGCACTTTATCTGTACACTAGGTCAAATTTCAGTCAAATAAAATAACAACAAAAAAAATTCAAAATCATTTGCATTGATTTTAGGCTTAATCTTTTTTTTTTTATGAAATGGCAAATTTCAGAAAATAAAAAAAAAAAAAAATCGATGTTTTTTACAATTCATATGTAATCTATACAAAAAAATATGTTAAAACATTAAGAAGCTGAAAATAAAGATATTAATTTTTGTCATTATATTGTTCTGATTTTATATTTTATCCAGTGTTGTGATATAATTTGATATTTGGAGAAATTTCCAGGGGCACAATATGTTGTATATTACTTAAAACTCTGGAAATAACTTTAAACACGGGATGATTATAACAAGTATTGATAATTTGGTTTGCATACGTTTCCTGTGTACTACCTTAATAGTTGTGTATTGGCAGGCTTACCTGCAGATATTACAATATAGGTGCAAAGTTATACATTTGTTTAAGGAATTTGTGAATTTGATGTATAACAAGACAAAGGTTTGTTAGTTTTACAATACAGTCAACAGGCAGAGGAGGAGAAAAAGTGCAATATTTACAAATGATCAGGGACGTAATTTCATCTAAAGTTAAACTATCATGTTCAACATTCTTAGAAAGATTTATATTCGAAGACAAAGGAAAGAGGTGTAAAAGGTAGAAAACGGGACGGATTAACGGAAAAATTAAAGTGTACTGAAAGGCCTGATCAATCTCTATGATAACAATTTACTAAAGATGGCGGATTGATACGTCATCGAAGTCACGTGATTTCTCACTAAGTTGGGTATGTTAAACACGAACAAAATGCATAGGATAATTGTCTCAACAGGCTATGTTTTATTTGAATAACATTGGGATGTCAACGAGTACTCGAGTACTCGAGTATCGCTCGGTAGTACCGAGTATCGAATATCTCGACTAATCGGTTTCCTGTTAGAATGTTGTTGCCTTCTTAAAGATAAACATATGTTTATTAAGAGCACCTCCCGGGGAATAAAAATATTAATCAAAATTAAGATACGTTTCGAATGTTTGCGTTTAATTGTCATTTAAAATTCTCTCGAACAGAGGTAGGCTATGAACAAGAGCACCTTTCCAAGGCTTACACTTTAGCTAATCGCGTCTTAGTCATTCCATCACCTCAGTAGTAAATATTGCATCATTAGGACTGTTAGTTAAGTAACAAATTTGAGAAATCGACTCGTCCCAGAAAAAGTTGACAAGATAATATTTCTAAACAAGAACAAATTTGTCGACCCTCGGAGAATGGTTAACGGCATCAGTAAGTTCTAATCATCACCCTTTGTTGATCATAAATTGTGTTTCTTTACGATTCCCAATTCCCGATTCTTTAGGACTGTTGCTTGAGTAATAATTTTTCTATAGATGTTTATTAATCAATTGATTAGATTATTGCCAGTTTACATAATTAGTACATGTAGTAAATGAGCTATTGATTATGGAATAAAATTCATGGGACTATTATCTAGTCCTAGGTAATAATGCTGATGGTTTTACGTCCATAAGACAACAAACGACAATATGTAAAATGGATATAATTTTGTGTTTTTATTTTGTAGATGTTTTTCCAAACGAGTACTCGAGTATCACTCGGTAAATTCAACAAGTACTCGATTAGTAAACCTTCACCGAGTTGACATCCCTAGAATTAAATCATTGATTTCGACTGCTGGAATTCGAAGGTGTTAGTTCGCTCTACTAATTTATTTCATTAAGCTTATACAATTTTGAAGGAGCGTTAAGGATGTACAACTCTGAAGAGCTAAACATTTCTAGAAGTAAACTTTTTCTCTTAACCTGATTTTTTGGTTTATATGACTGTAAGAAAGTAAATGACGAAGAAAAGCATATGGTGGTGCACTTTTTTTTTGCTACGGCTATTTGAAAGTACCGAATTTTAATGATTTTCCCATTTTTCATCAATTTTTACCCATTTTTGTGCGATTATCAAGAAAAAAATCACAGTTCCACAATTAAACTCTTTTTCATAATTTCACCTTAAATGAAGTGGAACAATCTGAATAAATTTGACTATAGGTAGGTGTTAATATTGAAAAGTTTTTTAAAATGTTGTTGCTTTTTCGTGTCAAATTGACCATGCTGTCAATTTTGTAAATTTGGGATTTTTCTCTTTTTTTAAAACAAAAAGCATATTATTTCAACTTCTTTGTTATAAATGATTGAAAAATACATTACGAAGAAATTTGAAAAGAAAAAAAATAATATGAGATGTACATACAATGTATTATTGGTAAAATCATTTCTTGTACCCCTCACCCATTTTCTCAACATCTTGGCTGATGAGACTGACTGGATTGGTTATAAAATTTGAAAATTCTATTACTCAAAAACTACTTGTTGTAAATACACAATTTTTTCACACAGTTTAGTTTGATCATAATATTTTTTAAATTCATTGATATTTTCCACTTGTATCACATGCTTTGAAAATAATTCCAGAACGAGATTTCAATGAGACTGAAACGTCAGAAGAATACATCCTTAAATAAACATTTTTTCATCTAATTGACGTTCACTAGACTAACTTTAGACTGTGAATTGTCGAATTTTAGATATGATCCCTATGACCATGTTTTTACGAGGGACCTCAATATCGTTCAAGAGAGAGGTTAAAAGCGGTTTTTTTCAAAGGACCAAAATATCGGCCTCCATCTAAAAAAAGATTAGAAACAGTGTCGTCAGGTCATAAAGGACGCTCTTTCATCGAACTGTAAACTGGTGTAAACGGGGAAAATCTGATAAAAAATCTCTTGATTCTTATTTTAATAAAAACTGTATAAATGTTGTGCATATTCGAATATCACATTTTGAAAATGATTTAGAAATAAGTAAAAGAGTAAATATTACGCCTATTTCTAGAAAAAGAAACAAACTGACTTCAAGTATTTTAAAGCGGTTTGCGTCTGTATCGGCCGACAAATAATCAAACAATATGGTGGTGGTATGACGTAAATACTACAAGGAAGTTCTTATGAATGAAATTTTAAATTCCTCTTGCTCAGGTCAATGAGCTCCACAGAGAGTCATATAGTTAACATTAATATCATAACCACATCACAGCTGAAAGCCACTTCTGAACATTTGAAAGTCTCTTGGTTACCTAAAATTCACAATAAAAAACGTAAAATATCGTCTCATGTCGGCCTTTATTTATTGTTACAATTAATCTTTCAGTGCTTTTAGCTAGTTCTTTAAATTCTATCAAAGAATTTATCATTAACTTTTGTAATAAAACATATGAACATAGTGGAATTAACTATTTTTGGAGTGTAAAACATTCTTTGGATGTTTAAGATAAATAACGTGCTTTTGATGGTCCTATTAATGCTGTCAACAGTGTTGGCTTTTCAACTCATCACATTTCACTTCCACACAATCGTATCATATGAAAGTTTTCCTAGTATATAACTAAATGGTCGTTTAAAAAATATGATTGCAAATGTATTTGCTGCAACTTATTTAAGCATACAAACGGGATAGCACATCCTAATTTTTACGGAGATTTTGTTTACCGAGACTGGAAATTTAGATACGATCCTGGTAAACTTATCGATCCTTTAAATAAACTTATTCTAAAAGGTTTTCAATTTAACACTGTAATCAGATCTTTGAACATTATTTGTATTGGTTTAGATATTGATTCTGTTATCATTATCTGTCGATACCTGTATTTTGGCATTCCACAAGGTCATGTTTGTCTGTGATTGTTAATGACGTTTTTTAACTAATTGCATTGGATGTTGGATGGGTAATGATTGATATTTTAATCTTAGATACATGATTTTTTTATTAGTTGTTATTGGGTTTGAACTAGCTGTCAGTTGCTGCGAGTAGTCTAAGATCTGTACTTATGGCCTTTTTTGTTGTGGGTATGTATAAATACCTTGTCATATCCGGTTTGTGTTTTTTGTTACTTGCTTTTCTACCTTGTATTGATCTAATGTGTTAGACCCTTTGTAACTAATTTTTATAGTTTATTCATATAGTGCACTGTTACAACACTGTTCTAGGTTAGGGGGAAGGATGGGAGCCCGTAAACATGTTCAACCCCGCCACATTATTTATGTGCCTGTCCAAAGGTAATGAACCTGTAATTTGGTGGTTATCGTGTTGATGTTTCTTATATATATTTTTTCGTTTATTGTTTGGTATAGTTTGATCTTGTGATTTGCTGTTTCTTCATTTCCCGGGTTAAGGAGAGGGTTAGGCCTTCACACATGTTTAACGTTCAATATTTTGTACGTAAATCAGGCCGCTATTTTTCTCGTATGACTTGTTTTGCATTTGTCATTTCGAGGTTCTTTCAAGTTTGCAATGAGGTATGGGTTTTGCTCATTGTTGAAGGCATTATGATGACTTATTGTTGTTAACTCCTATGTCATTTAGTCTCTGATTGAGAGTTGTTCCATTGGCAATCATACTACATCTTCTTATTCTTATATTATAGTTTTACTGTAATACAATCACAATAAAACGATTAAGTTTTGATACAAATCCAAACCGATCATACTTGTTTATGTTTATGCTAAACTGACCAATCTTGAGAGTAAAACGGCTGTTTTCTAAGCTATTATACAGACCAAGATAAAAATCAGATTTTGAGTAGTATGGATATTGCTATTTAATGTAGCTGGGGTGTCTAGATGTTCGACGATAGATTTTTCTTAAAATTCTTTGAAAGACTTCTTGGTCAATGCACTTTCAAATTTCCATATAAAAACTTAGGGTCACAGACCTTGTTTTTTTTTTCGCTAAAATACATTAAAATTAACAAAATCACAGTTATTCAATATTGTTTATATAGAAGACAGTTTTTTTTTAATTGAGGAGTCATTAAACGATATACAGGTTCAATTTTAATAAGATAATTGAAAAATTTAAAGCACAAAATTTGTCCTATCAAATTCAATATTATTATCCGCCCTTTATTTAGAAAGGTTTTTTTTTGAAAATGTAAATACGCTAGATGGGACTTAACATTTATATATTTTATTCTTTGAATTTCAAGTTTTAGATGTTTCTGTTGTATATTGAATGATACTTGGTATACTATTTTTAAATAAAAAAAGTATTTTTGCAACATGAACATAATGGCTGTTCGGAAAAACACACCCGATCTACCTTAAGTTCAATATACGGCTTTACAAGTTAGCAACAGAAAGTACTGCATTTCATGACCACACTTCTGTCATACTGTCGTTTTTTCCTTACTTCATAGAATATGTCAAATGTGGCTGATTTGACAAGTGGTTAAAAGATATACACAGTATAATAATAAAAACTGTTAACTACAGTCAGAAAAAAATGTTTCAATCTTGAAGGCAGAAGGATTGTAACTGTCATTTTATCACTATTATTTTTAAGCCACATACCTTACAATCTCACTCTGAAATATATTTAAGAATTGAATGCTCCCTAATTACTTTCATTGGGGTGTAAAAACGTTGATGGCGTGCACATTTTGAGAAAAAGAAGCATTAAGTTCTTATAATTACATTTCTATGCTCATTTATAAAATAAATATAGTACTAAGATTTTCGTTTGTTTTTCTTAGCATTTGATTAACATTCTCACATATAGCATGTAAATTCATAGCGTTTGTATTTTATACGGAAATACAATTTTATATTGGAGTGCCTCACGATTGCTGTCAGCAAATCAAAATAACGGATTCTAATGAAGCGTACATGTATTTTTTCATTCCCTATTGTTAATTTTCCTTTTTTGGACAGCGATGTTCCTTTGGCTCCATCATACGGTGTTTATATATCCCAACTCGTTCGTTATTCCCGTGTGTGTAGTGATGTCATAGATTTTAACGAACGTAATCAATGTATCACTGGTAAATTGTTAAGTCAGGGATTTCGTTACCATAAATTACTTAAAACATTTGCTAAATTCTTTCATAGATACGAAGATTTGATTAGTAAATTTGGCTGTACCTGTAGAAAACTTATTAAAAATGATATTTCACATACTAACTTTTACGATAATATTGTACTAAAAGCGCGGAAATCACTATGTGATCCATGTATACTTATCGAACCTTTAAACAAACTTATTAGTAAAGGTTATCTTATTAATGTTGTTATACGATCTTTGAATATTGTTTTCATTAGCACTTACATCGGTTTTGTCATCAACAAATTAAAACATAACAAAATTTGCGTTCTTTTCGAATGGTTTTTTTGGGATGTATATATACACATCCACGGTAATTTTCTATTTAGAAATTTTTTTATCCATACATAACATCATACATTTTTATTATAAGGTTAAATCCTAACTATCCCACTACCTGTCGTTACTTTTATTCTGGCTTTGCACAAGTCATGTCTTCTTTGACTGCATGTCCATGGCTTTAAAACACTAAATCCCTGCCTGGAATGTTTAAATTGATTTTATTCTCTGATGCATGATTTTTTTTATTATTAATTGTTTTTGGCTTTTAACTAGCTTTCATTAACTGCGAGTAATCTCAAATCGTACTTTCGTGTTAATTTGACCCGTTGACACAATTTGTGATGCATTTCTGTTATTCAATGTTTACTTATTTTGTGTTATATTTCGTCTTACTTTTTCTAATATGTACCACCTTTGATAAGTGTTTAGTTACCTGTACAGCAACTCCCTCCTATGTCAGGAGAACTACCAAACTTAGAATCGGTGTAAAAGGTTAAAATCCTCTGAATTAGTTTAAAAAATAAAACTCTTAAAACTATAAAAGAGATAATAATTATCTCCTCTGGGATGTGACCCTATCATCATTATTTACACTATCCAGGATACACATTAAAAATCGTCCATGATTCATATATAAAAGTTGCTTCTTTTATATCAAAACGGTAAAAAGAAAATACACTATATACAAAAACTTTACCATCTTATGTAATGTCCTTCCTTTTCAACTTGGCATTTTACGCTTTAGGATTACTGTTCAATTAGTATTGCCCGTTGCTGGGATAGTCTATGGCACAGACCTCTCGATAATGTTTCTATTCTCTCCTCTGCGTTCTTATTTAAAAATCTATACTTTGAGCAGTCGACAACTAATTGACACAAATGTTCATCACTGGTCATTAATTCCTGAATAATATCCTGATCCCCTAAGTTTTCTATCAATACATCCCTTATCAGATGTAGAAAGTTACTTCTTATATGCTGTAGCGTAGAGCATTTTACTATGAAGTGAAGTATATCTTCATTACCCTCTGTTCATAGCTGGCAAATTGGCGACACAAGTCCATTGCTAAATTTAGCTCGGTGATATTGCAGGTATATTGTCCCTGTTGCTAACTTTGCCTTCAAGGAGGCAGACGTTATGGCATATGGATTTGTACCACAGCTTTTCAATATATTGTGTACTTGCCCTTCTTTGACATTTTCATAATTAAGTAGAGCCAGAGTAGATTTTGATTGAGCTTCCCGGGTGGGTTATCCATAGTATCATATGGCGATGGTTAATCATATATATTGGCAATTTCAACAGTTTTTGTAAACCAGCTACCAGATTGAAGAGATTTTGTTGCTAGCTGTCTGATGGCTAATTTTCTTTCGATTGAGTTTTCGTTTCTTATGATATTTCCAAAGTTTTGAGAATTCGTTTGTGTATTTCTGATTCTATAGTTATCCGTCCAAGTAAAAGATGTGAAACTACATTGGCAGTTCTGTCTGGCAGATGCTGAATTTGTCGTAAGAGTTTCCGGAAATATGTGGAGAGATTTTTTATGTCTTCAATATTAAGTTTGATAACATATGTGTGAATCAGATGGATTGCGGCTTTAGGGTTTACTCCTTTTAGTCCATGAAGACCAGCACCTATCAGTGCATATACAGTTCTTCCTGCTGTAATGATCCGCTTTTGTACGACTAGTTTTGTGCCTGTATTTGATGTATTGTCCCTCTCAATTCCAAGATGTGTTGAGGACGTTGGGGTAGCCATAAGTTAAATGCCAGTTACATTCTGAAGAATCATTAAAAGTAAGCACCGATTCACTGATTCCATATCGATTCTTATTTGCAAATCTCGATTGTATATCCAACATGGTTTGAAGTTCATATGGGTCAGTTGTAATTAGTGTGACATCATCAGCTATACTGAATAAATGGTGGCTCATATTTCATTTTCTTCGAATGTTGTTTATAGCGAGTTGACGAATAGTTTATATGCTGACGGGGACCATATGCCTCCTTGGCGTACTCCTTGTTGTTCTATGATTTGATGTGAGAGTTCTCCTTTCCATTTTACTTTTGAAGTCAATTCTGTGTACCAATTTTCAAAAACTAGCTAGTTAAAAGTCCTGTTTTGTGCATTTCTCTTAAGAGGCCTAAATGCCATAATATATCGAAGGCTTTTCTCGCATCCATCAGAGCAATATATAGACTGGATTTCTTTTTCTTTGCCTCAATAATTAGTTCCGTAATGATCAGTGCCGCAATACATGGACTTTCGCCCTTTGTAAATCCTTTTTGGAGATTACTTTGCCTTACTGAGATTTTATCTTCATTTCTAGATAAGTGTATCTTCTCCACAACTTTGCCCACTGAGCTTGTAATTGTTATTTTTCTATATGAGTTTGGATCATCTTTCGGTTTTCCACCATTCTTAAATACTGGACATACTATTCCACTTTTGATAAGTGTTGGTATATGTACATGTTTAAACAAGAAATTTATAATAAAAGCTAAAATGGATATTAATAATGATCCACCATATTTAAGATGTTCAGCAGATATATTCAGTGCATCTGGTGACTTCCTATTTTTAAAAGATGAAATTGTTTTTTCCACCATGTCGGTTGATACATGTTCTATATTGTGTTGATTTTCTTCTGAAAAGTACTTATGTAGATTTTGTACATCTTTTTCTACATTTTCTTTAAACATTGAGTCAAAGTTCGGATTTTCAGATGGTGTGGCTAGATCATAAAAGCAGTCAGCCCAGACTTCTCTTATTTCAGGGTCTGTGTTAACTATTTCATCCTTAAAGATAAATGCTGATGCACATGTATTCTCAGTGTCTCTTTGTTACGGATAAGCTGGTAAAAACCTTCACTATCATTTTCGCTCAGATCCACAATTCGTTGATACTTTTCATTTCGCTTATGTGCTGCTGATTTTCGCTGTGTACTTCTGAGTACCTTCTTACATTTTCTTAGTTCGATATATGCGCTCTGGGTGGAATCTTTTGGCTTTCCTAATGTTTTCCATTTACCATAACATTCTTTGCTTGTTTTTGCTGGTGCGGCTATTTCCGGATTCCAACATATTTATCTCTTTTTACGTTTTTTGATGGGTTGTTTACATTGTTTTTTTCTGCATTTTTATTGAGTATGGTACAAAGTTGTTGTATTTTCTCTGCCGCATTTTCACAGGTGATATCTGATCTAAATGATTTTAAGTCGTCTTCTACGTCCTTCGCATATTTTTGTTTATCTATTTTTTTCCAAATGATTCGTTTAGTTTGCCTTCTTAAATTTTGCGTATCCTCCTTAGGTATATCACCCTGGAGTAGCACCAGTACTGGGTCATGCGTTCAGGTGTTTTCTCGTTCTCTTTCAAATGTTGTGTACATGGAGATAATTTCTGCACTCTGCATGAAATAATCTATTTGAGATTCATCCCTCCTATTATAATGATAAAACGTATTTTGCCCACGACATTGTTTTGGTATAAGTAGTTTCTGCCCATTCTAGAAAAATTTTAAATGTTTTGTCTCTGGATATCCCATCCTTTCTGTGCAATGAAGCATTCATATCTCCACCCCGAATATTGTCAGCAGTAGCACCATATTTTTCCACTATTTCTGCTATTTCGTCCAAGACGGCCTGATAATCATCATACGTATTGTTTCATGTACCTCTTGTTGGCATGTAAGCGCAGATCAGTATTAATGGCTTTTCGTACTTTAATTTTATAGCAATAATCCTGTTTCCACCATCTGGGAGTAATTCAGTGTATTGATCAAATTTCTTGCGCACGCATATAGCCATATGACGAAACAATTTTCACTTTTGTACTCGTACTATGAATAACAAATTTATATATTTTGTAAAAAATGTTTCTGTACTCCTAACAACAAAATTATTATATTAAAATTTACCTGTGTACGTAACTTTATTTAACACCATTTTGTCCTAGGTTAAAGTTGTCTTTTTGACATTGAAACATCTTTTTTATTTATATTGTGTCATAGATCAAACTTATTCGTTCAGTGTATATTTACTTGTTTTTGTGTATTGTCGTTTTGATCGACGTAAGCCATTTCAATTGATATTTTATTGTGTGTCTTTTTTATGTTGTAATATTATACCACTGTTTCCGATTAGGGTGAAGGTTTGCGCCTGTTATAACGTTTAAAACCCGCTGCATTTTTATGCACCTGTGTTTAGTCAGGAGCCTGTCGTTCAGTGGTTGTTGTTTGTTGGTGTGGTTCATAAGTGTTTCTCGTTTTACGTTTTTTATATAGATTATACCGTTGGTTTTCCTGTTTGAATTGTTTACACTAGTATTTTTTGGGGCCCTTTTTAGCTTGCTGTTCGGTGTGAGCAAATGCTCCGTGTTGAAAGCCGTACTTTGACCTATCAATGTTTATTTTTTTCACATTGTGACTTTGACGGATAGTTGTCTCATTCTTATTTATATGTAATACAATTATTAATTGATGAAAAATATATTATATTCATTAAACAAAGCTTGTCCTTCATTGGTATGACTTTATCTTAAAAGAAAGAAAGTGGCAATATGAAAATCAGAAGGACTTGAACAATGTATGACTGCCAATTATACGTTTATCTATTATAGACCAAACGAGATGAATCTTGTGAACTATAGGATCAAAATATGATCTTCAACAATGAACAAAAAGAAAACCAACATTCCCTAATATATGACGGTGGTATAACATCACAACATCATGAAAACATCATGAAAACCGTAAGCTTGATTTAATCCTTACAAAATACAATGGCTGCACCTTTCGACAATAGGAGGAAAGCCATTAATATGTGATTTTTGAAATTTCAAAAATAGCGAACAATTTCAATTCTTCTAATTTTATGTCAATTTGTTTGTTCATTGATAAATCCTAACCCTTGAGTTCAAAAGTGTCCTAACAAAATATCACAATCACCCGAACATGTTTGTTTAGGCAAGGACGTTTAAGTCAACCTTTAAAGCAAAATGTATAAAAACAAAAATACTTTAAATAAAGCTAATACTAACAATGACCACTGCCCTTTCCTCGATCTTGATATCTATATCATTAATTGAAAGCTTAATACTAAAATATATGATAAAAGAGATGATTTTTCATTTCCTATCGTTAATTATCCATTTTTAGATGGTGACGTTCCCTTGTCACCATCTTACGGTGTTTATATATCTCAAATTGTACGATTCGCTCGTGTATGTAACAATGTTTTAGATTTTAACGAGAGAAATTTATGTATTACGGAAAAATTATTACACCAGGGTTTTCGATATCATAAACTAGTCAAAACATTTACTAAATTTTATCATCGGTATAAGGACATCATTCGTAAAAATAGCTCAACATGCAGACTTCTTATACGTTCAGGTATTTCACATCCAATTTTTTATGGAAATATTCTTTATAAAGCACAAAAATGTCAGTATTCACCTCTGAAGCTAAAAAAACTTTTAAATAGACTTATTAAGAAGGGATATAGTTACGATACTGTTGTTAGGTCATTAAAGATTGCATATGTTGGCGTTAATATTGATTCACTTATAGGGTCTTTGCATCGGCACTAAACACATTTATTTAAAAACCAGTTGTTGGCATGACACGGGTTATGTTCTTCTCATATATGTTATGATGGTATGATACTAAACCCCTAACAGGAAGGATTGTGCCTGATATTCATATGATGAAGACATAATCTTTCAATCAGTTTAATTGAAGTCTGGAACTGGCATGTCAGTTAACTGCTAGTAGTCTGTTGTTATTTATGTATTATTGTCATTTTGTTTATTTTCTTTGGTTACATCTTCTGACATCAGACTCGGACTTCTCTTGAACTGAATTTTAATGTGCGCATTTTTATGCGTTTACTTTTCTACATTGGCTAGAGGTATAGGGGGAGGGTTGAGATCTCATAAACATGTTTAACCCCGCAGCATTTTTGCGCCTGTCCCAAGTCAGGAGCGTCTAGCCTTTGTTAGTCTTGTATTATTTTTAATTTTAGTTTCTTGTGTACAATTTGGAGTCTAGTATGGCGTTCATTATCACTGAACTAGTATATATATTTGTTTAGGGGCCCGCTGAAGGACGCCTCCGGGTGCGGGAATTTCTCGCTGCATTGAAGACCTGTTGGTGACCTTCTGTTGTTGTCTGTTCTATGGTCGGGTTGTTGTCTCTTTGACACATTCCCCATTTCCATTCTCAATTTTAAATATTGATATTTGACAGACTAAAAATTTATATATATATACAGGCTATTCAGTGATATAGTTATAGTTCCTTTCAGTTTTCCGATTTAAGATTTTGGAGTTAGAATTTTCTTGTCTAAAAATAATAACAACTAGAAAATAGTATATTTATAAGCTTTTCACATGAGAGATCATGATTACATAAACCATCATCATCAACATGGCGATATAACTATAATTGATGATTTACAACATAAAAAATGGATCATTTTTGTTTTAAAGATACATCAAAATTGATAGATCATAGCAACAGTATATACCACCATAATGTACAATATTTATATTGAATACTGTGCATAAACAAAAATGTTTGAAACAAATCTAAGAGTAACGTATAAGATTCATATTTTTGAAAATTCTTATCCATTTTTTTTTTGCAACAGTTACTGAAAATGCATAACTTAACAGCAATGACGATCCATTCAATTCGAAATTTAGAGTAAACAACAGAGCTTCTGCACACCTATTCCATCTGGTCAATATTATATGCAATCGTTTTATATTGATTTCTTATTGATTGCATATGTTTAATAGTTTCACCACAATCACCAACTTTGACTGGGCCGAACACTTTGACGCCAGGACAAACAAGAACATGGACATGTATTTCTGCCAATGGTTATCCAGCTGGTGTAATGACCATGAGAAATAAAAATAAAAATACTCAATTTACATCTGAGTTTACATCTACCAGTGTATTTAATCAAAAATCCTATGATGTTACTGGTACCCTTACCTGGAGCCCAGTGATTGTTAACAATAGAGACACCATTTGTTGTGATGTAACACATACAACCACACTTGGCAATATTCCACAGACAGTCTGCAGACAAATTACAATCATTCGTGAGTATTTCGAACTTGAAAATTGTATACTTTATCTGTTCCAGAGAATATACGATTTTATTTAAGTTTGCTAGTTCGACCCGTATCAATTAATGTAACCTTTCTTCTCAATCTGTTTAAAGACTAAAATATTTCGGTCAATGATCAGCAAAAAACACAAAGAAAACAAATACATTTGGTCAGACGATTTAGTGGTATTTTACTAAAAGAATTTAAGACATTGGAAAACTAACTGCAATTTTAAACATTAATTTCTTCACTTTTATGTCTAACAGTCCATTCTGAGGTAAAAAAAAGTACTTAATTATCAGGCAAGTACAAGAATATTAAAAAAAACAAATATTAGTAACCGTAGACTTATAAAGCTCTCAATTTGTGTAAACATGTCCCTCATTATGTACCAAAAGAACAGGATTTGAATGCTGTAACATAATATCTTTACAAAATTTAAAATACTGACACCTTATATTGATGCGACAACAAATTTTGCAATTTAAACTTTAATTTTTGCACATTTATGTGTAACAATTCATTCTGAACACCCAACTGTACATATTTGTTACGTTTTGAGGACTTGTTTTTCAACAGACTGTCGGAATTCCAATGGGAACCAATTGTGCCCCTCTTCTTGCCGACTTGTTTCTTTATTATTATGAGGCTGATTTCATACAGGAACTTCTTAGGAAGAAAGATAAGAAGTGAGAGAACATCATCTTTAACTTTACGTTCCGCTATATAGATGATGTTCTTTCACTAAATAATACAAATTTTGGTGACAATGTTGAACGAATCTATCCCATCGAACTAGAGATGAAAGATACTACAGATACAGTTAAGTCTGCCTCATATCTTGACTTACATCTAAAAATTGACAATGAGGGTCGGTTAAAAACAAAACTTTTCGACAAAAGAGATGATTTCAGCTTTCCAATTGTGAACTTTCCATTTCTATGTAGCAACATTCCAGCAGCGCCTGTATACGGAGTATAAATCTCTCAATTGATACGATATTCCCGGGCTTGTATTTCCTATCATGATTTCCTTGATAGAGGATTGCTGCTCACAAGGAAGCTATTAAACCAAGAGTTCCAAATGGTGAAGTTGAAATCATCCCTTCGTAAATTTTACGGACTCCATCACGAGTTGGTTGACCGTTATGGAATAACCGTTTCACAGATGATATCGGATATGTTCCTTATGTCGTAACTACAATACCCTTCCCTTTTCCCGAATGTGACCTACCGAATTAGACTATTTACCGGATTTGTAATAACATAAGCAACACGACGGGTGCCACATGTGGAGCAGGATCTGCTTACCCTTCCGGAGCACCTGAGATCACCCCCAGTTTTTGGTGGGGTTCGTGTTGCTTAGTCTTTAGTTTTCGATGTTGTGTCATCTGTACTATTATTTGTCTGTTTGGCCATGGCGTTGTCAGTTTGTTTTCGATCTATGAGTTTGTTTAACTGTCCCTCTGGTATCTTTCGTCCCTCTTTTTGAGTTAATTTTTATTACTTGTAGAAACTATTAAAATTAATGCTCCTGTTACCCAGTATAGTCCAAGTCTACATTCCTCTGTTACTCTGCAGTGTGCTGTAACTCAAGGTACTGCAACTCAAATCATATGGATAAATATAACATTCAACTGAATATAGGCAGTAATTCCCGACTTTCTGGTGGTACTGTCGCTACAGAATCTCTGACAATTACCAATCTTCTTCTTTCTGATGGTGGAAACTACGTATGTCGAGGCATTGATGCTGTCAATAATTACATTGTGAATACAAATACAATTATTGTTACCCCTGTTGGTAAGTACCTGTATATCATTATTCTTTGTTAGTGAAAATTATTTAAAAAAGAGAACTAAGAAAACTCTGCATCAGCATTGTAGTTATTTATATCAAAATCACTAAAAAATCTTTCCCGTACTATCAATAAATAAAACAGGACTGATACCGGGTCTTGACCTGCGTTGCTGCATATAATTGATTGAGTTAACATTTACACTGAAGCAAACGTGATCATTCCCGTTCATTAAAGCCAAAAAGTATTATGAAAAAAACTTTTCATGTACAATGAGTGTTGTAAAATTTCAATATATCGGCAAACAGAAATTTGCTGCATAGCCGACGTAAAGATTTATCACTCTGACAACTAATCATAATAAAGCCACATGCAATAAAAGGATCATTCCCTTCAAAAAGAGGCGTACATAAGTTTGATGAAAATTTTCCATATACAAGGAATGCTTTACAATTTCAAAATATCGCAAACAGGAAGTGCCTGAAATGTGAATGATAAAAATGCTAACTCCATACCTCTCGTCATTATGTAGCTGCAAACCAAATATTTAACCATTCCTTTCAGTAGGAACCAAGAAAATTTCCCTAGTACAATGAGTGTTGTAAAAATTCAAACTATCGGCAAACAGAAAGTGAATGCACGACTGGTAAAAAAATTGCTTATTCGATACAATTGAATATCATCAAGCATCAGCCAAATATTAAACCATCCCCTTAATAGATGCCAAGAAAAGTTTGATGAAAATTTCCCTTGTACAAGATTAAGGATAGTTCAAAATTTTAAACAATCGGCAACAAGGGAGTGGCTGCACGGCCGATGTAAACATTGCTTACTTGCTACAACTCAACATCATCAAGCTGCAAACCAAATATCAAATGATTCCGTTTAATAGAAGTCAACAAAACTTTGACGAAATTATCCTTCCCAATGTCTTTCGAACGGACAGATTCGAACGATTACTCGACCTTCTTTTGCCATCGAAACGATGGTAAAAGTTTGGTTGTCATTAAAAGGATCAGTTTGTTACCATAATACAAAAATCAACTAATTCTGCATAACAAACAACACATGTACATGTATGAATGTTGTTTTGATGACCTGTTCGGATTTAACCGATTATGAATTTTCTATTGCTAATGGAAACAAATGATGGATTAAGCCTTTAATTTATGATTTTATTTATATATAATTTACAAGCTTAAATGAACATTTCTGGTATTGAAACTATCTGCCATTTAAACTGGGATTTTACAAACCAGCAGACGATAACTTTTTAAATCAGATATTGTCACACATGTCACTGGACAGTATGTTTGTTTTCTTCAACCAATTCAAACAACAGTATGAGCTATTTTATTGATTTGCATCCTTTGCTTGTTTGTTTACACTGCCGTTTTTGGAAATATTGATTTTTTACAATTACTTTGTGGTTTGCAAATTCAAGGGACCAAATAAAACTGAACCTTTCATACCTTGATATTAAAAAGGAACCACGTATTATGCTTTGAATGTATAAATGATATACATATATTATTCAAAAAAATGCCCATCATTCCATTTATTAGTCAGGTTCCAAAATGAAATCAGGGATGGTCGCCATAGTGGAGCAAAATATAAAAAAGTTGATAATATAGATGTCAGTTTCAGTTCAAATTTGTTTGTTGTTGTCATCTGAAATATATACATGATAACGAAATGATTTATGGAAATAAGTAAAAAGTTCTTAAAATGTCCAAAACAGTTTATGACTTTATAAAATTGTTTGGATAAATAATTTCCCAGAAAGAAACACGATATAAATAGGTATGAATTCACATTAAAGCAATATAGATAACATTTACAGTATAAATCATTATATTCAATGTATATTAAAAATCATTTGAGGAACATCACCTGTAACAACTATTCCACAGCAATCATATAATCAAATGACCGGACAACACATTATTCTTTGGTGTACAGTCAGCTCACCAAATAGTCCCCTACAGGACGTTCTATGGACCTTTACCAATAATGGAGAACAAGTGACAGATCCTATCCTCGTTTTAACTTCAAATGGAAAGTATTCAGGCTCAACAACATCTAGTCCATCTTTGACCATCAGCAATGTGGCATCCACTGACGAAGGAACGTACAGCTGTAAGGCCAGAAATCTAGTTGGGACCAGCACAAATAATCCGATAACAACTCTTACTGTAACCGGAAGTATGTTTATTCTATATTGTAGAAGTTTATTTTAAAAAAAGGAGACGTGGTATGATTACCCATGAGACCATATCTAATAAAATCTCATTGACAAAGATCGATTGTGAACAATATCTTACAATTATACAGCCTTCAACAATACATCATATCCATGCTTTAAACTATAAGCTAGACTTCACAAAAACAACATAATGACCAAATTTGAAACTATTAAGAAGAGTAAACCAATAGCTAACCAACAGCCTGAATTAAACATGTTAAATGCCAAAAGGAAATGAAGAGCAATAATTGAACACAAGCAACAATCATAACCACTGGATTACAGGTTGCCATCTTTGGACAGACACATTTAATTTAATATTTTTGCAGGTTAAAACATTTTTGTAGGTTGTCAACACTACCCAAGCCTTGTTTTCTTAGTAACTGGAAGTAAGGGTGAAGCCATTTTCTATTCATAAACAACTATATTCCATCAGAGAAAAATATAAATAAATACACCCCAACGAATTCAGGATGACAATGTCATGAAAAGCATGACCATAAAATTGAGAATGGAAATGGGGAATATGTCGAAACCAACAACCCAACCAAAGAGCAGACAACAGCCGAAGGCCACCAATGGGTCTCCAACGCAGCGAGAACATCCCGCACCCGGAGGTGATCTTCAGGTGGCCCCTAAATAAAAGTGTGTACTAGTTCAGTGAAAATGGACGTCACACTAAACTCCAAAACATATAAATGAACTAAAATTTTAAAAAAGAATACAAGACTAACAAAGGCCAGAGGCTCCTGACTTGGGACAAGCGCAAAAATGCGGCGGGGTTAAACATGTTTTGTGAGATCTCAACCCTCCCCTATACCTCTAGCCAATGTAGAAAAAAGAAACACATAGGAATACGCACAGTAACACTCATGATTGTTTCTATATGATTGATGTTTCTATATAATTTTTGTCAAGCCTGCGACTTCTGTCGCAGAAAGTGAGACATAGGGATAGCGATGCAGCGGCGGCCGCGATAGCGGCCGCGACGGCGGCGTTAACTAAATAATTTATATTAGAGCTTAATATTTCAGAAGGTAGAAGACCTGGATTCTTCATACTTTGTATATTGATGCCTTATGTTATGAAGTTTCCGTCTATCGGTCCATTGTCATTGACGTCATTTTTTGTTGTATTCTTAATTTCTTTCTTGTTATAAGTAATAGGATAACTATATTTGGTATGTGAGTACTTGCAAGGCCCTCGTGTCTGTCAGACAATGTTCACTTGACCTGGACCTCATTTAATGGATCAGTGAACAAGGTTAAGTTTTCGTGGAAAAGTCCATATCTCAGATCATATAAGCAATTGGTCTACTATATTTGAATTGGTGTATGGAATTATTGTAAGGTGTACATGTCTAACTGGCAGGTGTCATCTGGCCTTCACCTCATTTTTTACGGTTCATTGCTAAATTTTTTGGTCTGTTTTTCCTGAACTATAAGCAATAGGTCAACTATAGTTGGTGTATGGAATGATTGTAAGGTGTATATGTTGTTATCATCTGACCTTGACCTCATTCTATGGTTTATTGATCAATATCAAGTTTTCCTGGTTAAGTTTGTTTTTTAGATACTTTTGCACTAGGTCAACTATATTGTTAGTATGTGTGTTTGATTAAATCAACTTAAATTTGTGAAAAATTTAAATAATTTATCGTTTTATTTTTTTTAACAAATTTTCATGAAACTTTGGTGAATAGTTTATATCTATTGACTTAATCTCCCTTTCGGTTTTTATAATATATCCCTTTAGTATTTTTTGAATATCTTATATGAATTTGAGGAGTTGTGAAATTTTATTCGTTGAAAAAGCGATGGGCGTATCATGCGCTCATGGCACAGCTCTTTATTTCCTGAAATGGCGACCAAATATTCATATTTTACGTACAATATAATTACTGTGCATCAATATTTTGAACTGCTAGTATTTAAAAATATGTGCAAAAAACGAAATTGTTTATCGTTTTAATTTTTCCTGAAATGATAACCAAATAATCATATTTTTACGTACATTATAAAACCGTGAATCAATATTTTGAATGAAATCTACTATTTTTTTTAACATACATGTATATGTACAACACACCATTACTCTGACTTACAGATGAGGTAAACATTTTTGGAAACGTCCAGCAATTGTTATAAACTACTTTTGAAAATAATTACTGAACATTAGGCCGTTAAATTTCGGGAAGGAAATACTTATTTGCGGAAACGTGAACGAAGGAACGTGCCACCAGTAATCAATCGTGATTGTTTGTCAATACCTGCATGCTAGCTGCTATTAACAAAATTGTCATAACTGATGATCAATGTCGCATAGATTGAATAGTTTTGTGATCATGACAACACCGAGATTATACTATAAATATTTGATATTAACAATCATACCAAATCTTCCTATTTGTATATTAAACATGTCAAAATAAGAAAATTAGAACGAAATGTAAAATACTGTGTGAATGACGCGATTTTAATGACGATATCAATGTCGCGTACATATACGAATACATTATACAAATAAAAGCAGATGTGATAGATACATCACGGAGACAGCAACGCAACAATGCAACCAACCAAAAAGCCGTCAACAATAGACTGTCCACAAAATATTAAGTTTAAACATATTTTATTTCTAAATAAACAATAGGATTGGATACATGTTATAACAACTTAACATTATCCTCTCCAAATAAATTACAATTTACAAAATTTTAAGATGACAGCAATTATATAATTAAGTACAATATAAAAAATATATTCAACAACACATACCGTTATCTTGATAATAGTTTTTCGTAAAATAACCAAGAATTATTAAAAAATTACATGTATTACTGGTAAAAAGTTAAATAGCAAAAATACCGAACTCCAAAGAAAATTCAAATCGGAAAGTTCCTTTTAAAAGCTCAGACACATCAAACGAATGGAAAACATTTTTTCTGTCATATTCCTGACTTAATAAAGGCATTTTATTATGTAGAAAATGGTGGATTAAACCTGGTTTTATAGGTAGCTAAACCTCTCACTTGTATGTAAATTATCAAATTGGGAATCTCGTTACAAGAAATTACTTAAAACTTTACTGAATTTTTCCATAGATACAAAGATTTCGTTTGCAAGTCTGTCTGTACCTGTAAAAAAACTTTTTTCAGACGGAACAGCACATCCTTAATTTTACGGTGATGTTGTTTACCGAGCCCGGAAATTTATATACGATCCCGGTAATCTTATAAATCTTTTAAATAAACTTATTTTAAAAGATTACCTATCCAAAACTGTAATTGAATCTTTGAATATTATTGTTATTGGTAGACATATTAATTTTGTTATCAGTTATTCAAAATCATACTTAATAGTTTTGTTATACACATATGCACTGTCACGATACTACTGGCTCTTGACTTTTACTCGATACCTTTATTTTGGCATTGCACAAGGTCATGTTTTTTTCTCTGACTGTTAAAGATGCCTTTACATCGATCTGATGAGTTAAGCCTTTTTCATCTAATTTTTATAGTTTGTTCTTATGTTGTGCAGTTACATCAATGTCCCAGGTGGTTGCGGAGAGGGTTGAGCGCTCACAAACATGTTTATCCCCGCCACATTATTGATGTGCCGGTCCAAAGTCAGGAGCCTGTAGTTCAGTGGTTGGCGCTGGTTTTATGTCCGTCATATTTGTTTCGTAAATTGTTTTGTTCTAATTAGGCCTTTAGTGTTCTCAATTGAATTGTTTCATATTGTTTATATCGGGGCTTTTTATAGCCGACTATACGATATGGAATGTTCTCATTGTTGAAGGCCGTACGATTGGCTGTCATTGCTTACATCCACGTTATTGAACTTTGGTGGATAGTTGTCTCATTAACTATCATACCACATCTCCATATTTTTATAATAAATATATATATTATGTCTAAACAATAACAGTTGGATACGAGTGCATTTTAATAAACAGCAATATTAATCAAGATTAAAATATATTTAAGTCCGATTTTTGCGTAATTTACGTGCGTACAGTGTCAGGGTAACACATTTCAAATGACTTTTTTCCCTATTTTCTGATTGTCTCGATATCTGCAAAAGGGATTTTTTTAGAATGTTAATAATAACTCTAGCAAAAAATCGCAGCTTTTTTATTTTTATATGTAACATTTTTTCTACAACTAAATTCTATCAGCGTACATGAAGATCATGTCCATCCTGTTACCGCTACTTAAATAAAACGTTAAACTGTTCTCTCTATGAATATTGATATAGTCCGTGTTGATTTCAAAAGCGCAAAGTAACCTTTACATTAAACACAGCACGTTGCTTGTATAACAGTGTAGGGAGAAAAATTTCAAGACATTTAGTGAAAAAAAAATAATGGGTACTTTTTTGTCATGTCTATGCCGTTACCAACATATTTATTAATCACGCCAGTATTATACTTGTAAAAAGTGCAACAACGTGTTGGAAACCAAAATCACAACAGAAAAACATCTTCACTTCACAAAAGGGAGTAGTTATTTCACAACAACATTCAAAAATGATGAAATTTGTCTATCTTGTTATGTCTATCCTGTTACTATGGTTGCTATGGTAACAGTAACAGGATAGACAATAGTAGACAGAAACATCGTTAAAAAGTTTATAATTACATATAGTTGTACACATATTGAAATGTTTCGTTTTTTGAATTCATCTAAAGGTTATAAAGTCTTAATCTTCGCAATTTCGCATTTGCAGATGCATTACTGCTATCAGTAACAGGATAGACAAAACTGTAACAGGGTAGAACTTAATATAATGATATATCATAAACGTGCGTTCCTGTTACCAATAAAATAAAGACAAAAGTAAACCAACACGCAAGGGAATTACTTGATGTTGGGTTTATTAGAAAGAGAGAAAAACTGCCGAACATTATTAATTGCTATCTTAGACTTGCATTACTGATGGTTATTTTTATAACCTTTGAAAACCATATTTTAGAGGCATTTTTCAGTACAGCATGAAAAATTGAAAAAATAATCCATTGCATCACAGAATGAATATATATAGAAGTTTTTACTCTTGAAAACCATCTTATTGGCTACGACAAACAAGCTTACAACTTTACTAAACCTCTTTTAAATAACCCATATCCGCGCCAGCTTATTTATTGACTGATAAAACAACCAGCAAATATAATTCTTGATGATTTTTCAATGACTAAGAACTTATAATTATATCCCCTTATGTTTTTTATAATTAATTACTGAAAGCAGGCAATTGATAATATACAGTTTCTTACCTTGTCCACCTTAATCTCGAACAATATATTACATTATTGAATTTCCTCAATTTAAGTCTAAAGACTTGAGTGTTTTATTGCATGTACTGTTCATATCTGCTGGTGAGATGAAATTCACCTTTTAGTTTTCACTGTGATGATTTGTTGGGCTATGTTTTGTTTTTGTGAGTGTATTCTTGTTGGTGTGTGTCCTTAAGTATAATTCGTGTTAATTTCTTAAAAGTAGCAAATACTTACTTGAAATATACATTTTTAATTTGCAGGTGGTCTTGATATTATAGCATCGAGGACGACGTATTCAGCAATAGTTGGAGATTCTATTGTTACCATACTGTGTAAAATAAACGGCACACCACCGGCTATTGCATGGGACTGGACAAAAACGTCAATTATAGGAGGCAATTCTGAAATAATATCTCAAGGGACAAATAATGCACGAAGACAAGTTATCAATTCTGCAACCAGACCAAATTTAAATATATATAGCATTACAGAAGACGATGAAGGTATCTATAGATGCAGAGCTAATAATGGGGAGCGACAGTATATAAGTGAACCTATAATACTGAATGTGCAAGAAGGTAATATGTTCGTACTTTCCTTTCAAATTTTCACATTCAGTCATCAATTAGAGTTAACAAATTTGCATGTACCTAAGATCACACACTTGGTAGCGCCTAATGGTAAACAAAAGACCTAATAAATTTCTTCATGTATTAATCATGCTCTTGTTTTAAGGTATGGAATTTGCCCCTACAAAAGGTTTGTAAAATTGAAATCTCAAATGTTTTATTTCAAATAGACATGAAGTATTTTTCAATGCCTTTTTACCGGTTATGACTTACTAGACGTATTAGTGTGTAATAAGGCCGGACGTTGACATGCATATATGTAGGTGTTTACAATATTGTCAATTGATCTATGGTAGATAGTTGTCCCCGTGGCAAACTTTCCATGCCTCCTGATTGTTATAATTATCAATAGCAAGACGACTTGTTGAGGAAGAAATAATTTCCATTCTGACCTTTTTACTAGAAATGTCTTTTTCCATTTATTCTTTTATCTTAGTATTAACCATTGTTGTTTCTGATACTTTTGTCTTGGTTAACGATTTTTTTTTATCTTCATGGACGTTTTGTTGCTGTATTTTCAACTTCGTATTCCTTAGCTATTGCATGTCTATGTACCTTGGGCATTCAAAGTAGATCAATTTATTTGTTAAACAAATTGAAGGATCAAAGTAGTAATTGCCTATACATTTTCAGGACATGATGCAACAAATGATTCATTACTATTGTAACATTCGTTTTTATAATTGATAAGACTTTTTTGTCCCGTGAAAGCAGTTAGTTCCATGATTAGTTATTGGGTCACAAATTCATGTTTCAAAAATTCATGTTGACCCAATGACTTTGATTTGTTAACAATTTTTAAAACCGTTGTCGGTTTCCGGAAACGTCTAAAAAGTAAAACACAAGAGAATCATAAGCATAAGTCAACAAAAAGACAATAGTTTAAAAACTGAATAATGAGTAGATATGATGATCATTTAATGCGTGTGTTCTACTACTAATCTTTCAGTGCTTTTAACTACTTCCTTAAATTTTATCAAAGAAATCATCTTTAACTTTTGCTATAAAACATACGAAAATAGCGGAATTAACTCTTTTTGGTGTGCAAAATATTCTTTTGATGTTTCAGATAAATTTCGTACTTTTGATGGTCATTATGATTCAGTTGACAATTTTGACTTTTCCCTCTATAAAATACAGTGTCACGCAATCTTATCCAATAAAAGATTTCCTATTTGAAAAAGCGTCGTTTGAAAATTTTGAATGCAAATGTTTTTGCTGCAATGAATATTAAGCCTTTTAATCTAATGAGAAAAGTAAATATGCTAGATATACATACTGGATATATGATTAGATAAATACAGCTGTTGACAACATTTATGTACGTCTCGGCAATCAATGTTGTAGGTATTTTTATATGCACCAAATGTACCCCTTTAATAGAAGACTTATTCATGTACTGTAATAAATCACAGTGCATGGCCAAACTCCTTAAAAAACCTTTCTAAATTCTATATAATTGATAAATTCAACAACACTTGATGATATTGTTTAGTGAAATAATCAAGAATTCTCTAAATTTACTGTGGGAATTGACTCAAAGGAACATACTTTTAATAAATCAAATATTGACAGCCATAACTGTCATTTCCTTTTGTACTTCTTTGTTACACTTGTTTGTTTTTATAGTGATTAAGATGATAATACAATGTTGACTGCTGTACCCCTATTATTGACATTTTTACCTATTGTGTCTGTTTATTTTGTTCACGCATCGTTGTCAAGATAATGGAATTTGATGCGACTGTCATACACGTGAGAGGTTTAGCTAGCTATTAAACCAGGTTCAATCCACCATTTTCTACCTTAGAAAATGCCTGTACCAAGCCAGGAATATGACAGTTGATATATTCGTTTGATGTGTTTGAGCTTTTGATTTTGCCATTTGATTATGGACTTTCCTTTTTGGGTTTTCCTCGGAGTTCAGTATTTTTGTGATTTTACTTTTTCCTAGATTAAGATATTTACAGGATACTCTACACATTAATTAACGAAAAAGGGGACAATTTTTTTTTCCTTATTTTTAGTTCTCCTTCTTTTGGACGGTGATGTTCCCTTTTGCGTTGTTTTACGGTGCTTATATATATCAACTTGTTCGCTGTATCTGTGTTAGTTGTGACGTTTTGGATTTCAATGAGCGAAATCTATGTATCATTGGTAAATCAGTAGGTCAGGGATTTCGTTACCACAAAGTATGAAACAATGTGTTACTTAAAACCTTTACTAAATTTTTACATAGATACAAAGATTTGGTATGTAAGTTAGGCGGTACCTGTAGAAAAACGTTTTTTAAACGGAATAGCACATCTTATTTTACGGTGATGTTGTTTACGAGCCGAAATAAAGATACGATCTGGGAAAACTTATTAATCTTTAAATAAATTTATTCTGAAAGGTTACCGATTTAACACTGTAACATGTGTAATTGGATCTTTGAATATTGTTTTTATTGGTATAAATATCGATTTTGTTATCTGTAAACCTAAACCATACTAAATATCATTGTTATACATGCACATTCACGGTACTACAATCTGTCGATATATTTTTTTTCGATACCTATTTTTTAGCATTGCACAAGGTCATGTTTTTCTTTGACTGTGAATGACGTCTTTATACTAAATCCATTGGATGTTAGATGTGTACTGATCGATATTGTAGTCTTAGATACATATTTTTTTAGCTGTTATTGGCTTTGAACTGGTTGTCCATGTTAAACTTGAAACTTTACTATTTTAGCATCCTTTAGAAGAGTTCCAGGTGAACCTCAAACAAATAATGCGTTAGATATTGAAGAAGGAATAACAGTAATTCTTACATGCAGTTCTTCTGGAGGAAATCCGTCACCATCAGTTGTTTGGTTGAAGGATAATATTTTAATTAATGCTGGTACTAACTCATCCATATTTGGAAATGTAACAACAACAACATTGACCTTTGTAACGACCGTATATGACGATCTAGAGGTATATGAATGCCAGGTGGATAATGGTTTTCTCCAGAGACCACTTGTGAAATCTACATATCTAGTATTAAACCGTATGTATTGTCATTTCTTTGAAAATTAATTACATCTCTATCTAATGTCTAGACAATTGTCTTATCAACAAATATCGTATGCTAATATACATACATCTTTCGAATTTTTTTGTGACTTTCGGATGCTGTATTAGTAACGTATACCCGTATTTTACTTAATGAATACTCATATTTATCCGTCTATCGTTTACTAGTGGTGTATGACGATATTATGAAATATAAAAAACGTTTAATAAATGGTTTAGATATACAAGGAACAAGGTGGTAGAAAATTATGGCTATGTTTATAATGAAAATGTAAAGATAAAAATCAATTCAGAAAAGTGTTTCGGCGCACGAAATGTTGTATTACATGAAGCTGCATACGATATAAAAGCCATCTTGAAATTAGAACGTACCAAAAGTTAGTTCATATTGGTTTCCTGATGATGTTGCTTAGATGTTATTGGCTACATGGGTTAATGAAGTGGACATGTTTACGTAAAGTAAGACAAGGAAGATCCAAATCTAGATTGAATAAATTAATGTTACGAGTAATCTAGGCCTAGTCTATGAATGTTATTGCTATCGGATCTAATTATTATAAAAGATTTCATGTGGTGAACATCTAATTAAGATGTCGAAATTGTACTCTGGTAACTGGAAATATAGAAATGGGTAATGAGTTTCATTTCAAATATATGTATTGTAGGGATTTTCGAATAAAGCAATACATGAATTTAGTGTTTTTTCAACCATCGCCGGACATTTCTATAGATGTTTTTATGTTGATGCTCCTTGTTTACCCTCCTGTATAAGCGCTTATAGTTTAATTTATACTTTTATTATTATATATTTACTTTGCTCAACCTGCATTGTGAACATGATTCGTTTTATTCACATTATTTTTCCATGTCTGATGTTAATTAACATACTACATACTATTCTAAGTAAGATATAAAAGAGAGACGGAAGATACAAAAGGAATATTCAAACTCATCAGTAAGAGACAAACTGCAAACTGACAACGCAACGAAAGTATAAAAAAATGACCAAAAAACTGACAACAGAATATGAAATACAGATTAGAAATCTAAAGAATGAACAACACGAATAACCAGGATTGATCTCAGGTGCACCGAAAGGGTATGCAGATCCTTTTCCACATATGGCTGTCATTGTATTGCTCATGTAAGAACAAACTCTGTGATAAGTTTATTTCGGTGATGTAAATTCGAGGAAAAGAGGACGTGGTTTTAGTTGCGACAATCGAAACATACTTGTGGTCCTCTGTGAAAAGATATTCCATTACCGTCGATTTATTCGTGATGACTTCCGAAAATTTTTCGATGTGATGACTTTAACCTCACAAAATGGAACCTATGGTTTAATAGCTTAATAAGGATTGTGTTTACATATCTCAATTGATACGTTATACTTGTGCATTTTCACACTTTACGAACTTCATATACAGGAGTGTGCTCCTTACGCAGAAACTGCTCCAACAGTTATGAGGAGGAAAGATTGAAAATGACACTCCGGAAATTTTATGGACACCATCACGAATTTATTGATCTATACGATGTATCTGTGTCTAAACTAACTAACGAAATTTTTACCACGTCTTAGATTGTGGTTTACCATGTATGTCGTCTGGTCTGCTAGTACCAAACGTGACCTATTCCTGAATATGACTGTTTTGTCGAGTGTGAATTCGCATCGCTATACGACGTGTCTCGGTATTTATACTATCAACATTCATGTATTTAGTTATGATGTTTCTTTTGTAAGTACGGTTGGATATTGTGTTGTGTCTTATCGTTTGTGGTTTGAATTCTGTATTTTCGGTACATTTCACATATGTCTTATTTGTCAGTATAGTCGAGTTACTTGTGGTTCGTCTACAGTGTTTTTGTTTTATGTTGCTTGTTTTTAAGTGTATTTACTGTTTGGTCTGACATGATCTTGTCTTATATTACAGTTATTTTATTTTTATTTTCTCTATGTATGTAAATGTTATGATAATAAATTAGCTATTTCATTGATATGATTTTAAGTTTAAAGCAACTATATGCACAGGAATTTTTTTTTATACACAGCTTTGATTTAGAAGAAAAACCAACATGGTTAGAAAATACAAATAATAACACCATTACAAACACAATTCCATTTTAATATTCTTTTCATGGTTGTAAAATACATAGAATAACACCATTACAAACTCAATCCCAATTTTATATTCTTGTACGTGTCTATAATTAAACAAATCTATTCTATTTTTAGAAATTTACCTGTGATAATTTTAACATCACAAAAAATACGTCACTTTTTGTGGCGTTATACATTCGTGAGACGCGCATGCGCAGTTGATACTTTGTTTGTGGTCTCCTGGTGTACGGTCGTAAATTCATGGATGGTGTCCGTTGTTATTCTGTGGTTTACATGCTGTAATGTACTATTATATTATTTATTTATGTATTTCTCTATCCCGAGTGCTCTTGCGTTTAATTGTACTGTATTCCTGTCACGTAATGGTGTCATTTTATCGGTATTTTTAACATTGCCATAACAGCGGGAGGTTTGGCTAGCCATAAAACCAGGTTCAACCTACCATTTTTTCTTAAAATGTCCTGTACCAAGTCAGGAATATGGCAGTTATCATCAAATAGCCCGTTTCTATGTATGCTGGCGTTTGTTTTTGTTACAGTTCAGTGTTTCTGTTGTTCCGTTGTTTTCCTCTTATAGTTGATGTGTTTCCCTCGGTTTTAGTTTGTAACTCGGATTTGTTTTCGCTTAATCGATGTTTGACTATTGAACAGCGGTACTGTTGCCATTATTAATAACTTGTTTAATAAGCAACTTTCTGTCAAGGAAATCATGATAGGAAATGCAAACTCTGGAATATAATATAAACTTGGACATAAATTGCTCGATCTGTTTATTTATGCATGTCGCGGTGCTGACCTATGTATATTAGTCCATTATTATTCATCTATTATCAAATAAGAAATTTATTAGGTTTTTTTTTTTTTAAATTAAGATAGTTTGGAGTAAGTACAACACTAAAAACAACATGCAAGTATATAAGGTCAACAACAATGTACTTAATGTTAAATCCTCGGAACACAGTTAATTAAAAAGTTTAACTGCAGATTAAGTCGAGACTATCAGGTTTTCCTGGAACATTTTAACAACCTAATGCATTAGAGAGATTCGAAATATTTTGTCATTAGCGGTATCGCTTGTCTGTCTGATCATTACCTCCCAAATCTAATGAATAATGATTCTTACTTTTACTATTGCATGTTCTATTTTGTTGACAGTCTAGCTTACTTTGGAACTTTCAGAACGTATGACGCTAATCTTTGCTCCACAGTCCTGCAGTTCCCTAGCATATTATGTTTCAATTTGCGTCATATAAATATTAATAATTTTGCAGTAACTAAAACCAAATAAAATTATCCAGATGAACAAATACAACTAATTAATATTCATAAAATTAAAATAACACAATTTTCCATAAAAATTCCCACAAACACAAAAACAAAAGCTGACGACGAAATTGTGATATTGCAACGCGCTCAGTACATGTACCTCTTTAGAAAGGTAAAACTGTTATTTCATTAATATCACATATTCATCATTATTATTGTATTGCAAACCTTTTTTACGCTTTAGCTTCCAACAAACCTCCAGGTCAACCAATAATCACTGGATCACAACGCTATGATTTAGGAGATACGGTAACATTATCGTGCAGTTCTACAGGAGGAAATGCTTTACCTACAGTGCATTGGCGCAGAGATGACAATGTTATAACAACTGGTATAAGTAGATTTTCAAGTAGTGGGGTGACAAGCACAACGCTGACCTTTGTTGCTGGTTTAGAAGACCACCTTGAAGTGTTTGAATGTCAGGCTAATAGCGGCTATTTACAGAACCCTCTTGCGTCGACAACATATATTGAATTGTATTGTAAGTAAAAGGTAATAGTATTCCAGAGGATGTTAACCAAACCGGGTTTTGCGAACATAATACATTGGTTGCAAAATCTGTGATTAGATTTGATCAATACAGCAACATGTGCACTGCATATTCCATTAAAAAACGATTTAATTCGCAAGAATATTTGCCGTAAATGTACTCATAGTCATTTTTAATTTCTTTGTTGCAAAATGTTGGTTTTCGTAATTGAAGTTGTTGTCAATATAACAACAATTTGGTTTTATTCTTTCTTAACAAAGCTTCGTTTCGAAAGATAAGGTTATTAAGACTCGTATTCGTGACTTCCATTTGAACTCCATACACTATCGTGACTAGCACAATTACGGTAATTGATTCTACCGCTAGGAATAGAGACGGGAAGGTGCATTGGTAAACAACGAGAGGAGCGCATTTGTAGATTTTGTAGAGAAAACAGCATTGAAGACGAATCACACTTTGTTCTTGACTATTCGTTTTATACTGAACTTAGAAGTGAACATTTCGAAGATATTATATCAGATGTCAACTACTTGCAAATGAGCAAGTTGTATTTTGACAAGTTTAATTTATTATCTAAAACTTTATTGATAAAAATATATCCTATATTAATCATTATATTTTCTAGTTAGATAAATCGTTTATCGAGACTTTTTATCAACTCCGTGACACAAATCGAATACGAACTTTAATATTTAGGTGACTTGTAGACCCATTGGATCGGGTGTATATAGATATAAGAAGATTTTGTATGAGTGCCAATGAGTCAACTCTCCATCCAAGTCACAATTTGTAAAAGTAAACCATTATAGGTCAAAGTACGGCCTTCAACACGGAGCCTTGGCTCACACCGATTAGCAAGCTATAAAGGGTTCCAAAAATGACTAGTGTAAAACCATTCAAACAGGGAAACCAACGGTCTAATTTATATAAAAAACGAGAAACGAGAAACACTTATGAACCACATCAACAAACGACAACCACTGAACATCAGGTTCCTGACTGAGGACAGATGCAAATAAATGCAGCGGGTTTAAACGTTTTAATAGGCGTCAATCTTCACCCTAATCTGAAACAATAGTGTAACATCACAAATAGAAAGACACACTATGAAATATCAATTGCAATGGCTTAACTCAATCAAAAGACACATTAACAAAACAAGTGAACATACACTGAACGAATACATTTGATCTATGACACAATGTAAATACAAAATTAATTAAATAAGGGGGTCAGATGTAAAACAATATCAGAAAGACAACCATAGCCTTGGACAAAATGCCGCCAAATAAAATAACGTACACAGGTAAATAAAAATAATTTTGTCATATTGTATACATGGAGTACGGAAATATTTTTTACAAAATAAATAATTTTGTTGTTCGTAGTACGAGAACAGAAGTGAAAATTTATCGTCATACTAAACACTTATCAAAGGTGGTAAATATTTAAAAAAATGAGACGAGATATAACACTAAATAAGTAAACATTAAATAACAAAAATACATTACAAATTGTATCAACAGGTCAAATAACACGAAAGTACGATTTGAGAGTACTCGCAGTTACTGAAAGCTAGTCAAAAGCCAAAAACAATTAAAAATAAAAAATCATACTTCAGAGTCTAAAATCAACTAAAACACATCCCAGGGATTTAGTGTTATAACGTCATGGACAGTGAAAGAAGACATGACTTGTGCATGTATATATTATGTTAAATTATGTTAATTGACACATTATTGTAACTACACATGTCACTATAATAAATAATCTACTCACTTACACGTAATTCCCCAATTGTGAGATTTAACTGAATGTTACTTCGCATGACGGATAATGCATTTATAGCAAGGGACAATTACCCTGTCGACGCATCTGGTCTCGCTCCTTTAGAAGGTAATGCGATTCTCTAAATTTCTGTCTTTTTCTTTTTGATTTACAAGATTAGAGCATCGGTAAACGACTGTCGCCTTAATTCATCTTATTGCGAGATTAAATCACAACTGCTTTAAACAGTTATACAAATGTTCGGGGGATACTAAATTTTGCAAATAAAGGGGTTTCACGAATGTTAGTGTTCAATGAAATGCAGTAATGGTGTATGCATAATTTGTGAAGTCACAAAATCAGGAAACCACGAGAAAGCATTTTGTTTTCAATCAATGAAAATTGATAACCAACAATATAAATTAATTCACAGTATCTTATATGTAAATATCATTTGGTTACATCTTATATGTGTAGTATTTTCATTATTGTATCTGTTTAGTTGCTCCAAGGGTTCCAACACTGACCGGTCCTTCAAGCCTTCTTTCTGGATCCTCTGGAAAATGGACTTGTTCTTCAGCGAATGGATACCCTGCTCCGACCATATTAATGAGAATCCAAGATAAGCAATATCCAAACGAGATAACAGTTGTACAGTCATATGATATCATTGACAGAAGTTATACAGTAGCTGGTACATTGAATTTGGTTCCGTCGACTGACAAAACTGGACAAGATCTTTGCTGTGGTGTTAGTTATCTATTTGATAACAATGATCCTCAATCTACTTGCTTGTAATTGACAATGAATGGTATGTTGGATAATATTTTGTTTTTTAAGATAAATTTGATAACATTCAGATTGAAATATTTGATCAACTGAAAATGTTCAGATTGGAAATTAATAACAAATATTTGACAACATAAAAAATATGTACAGTCGAACCTCGTTGTGTCGAACTCGGTTGTGTCGAAAACTCGGATGAGTCGAAGTAATTTCTAGGTCCCGGTAAAATTCCCGTTTGAAATGCATAATTAACTCTGATGAGTCGAACTCGGTTGATTCGAATACTCGGTTAAGTAGAGTAAATTTTATAGTCCCGTCGATATAAAATTAATGTAAACTGACCCCGATGTCTCGAAGTTCGGAAGTAAGAATTTTCGAAAAATGCAGACCTAATGATAAAAATTCAAATCGGATGTATTTCTTATGTAACCTTATCAATTTTCAAAAGAATTAAAACTGAGTAAACATACTTGTTTGTATAACAGTTAACATGACATGTTTATGGTGGCTGGTAATTATTACCTTTGTTGATTGTTCAAGCGGAACGTTAGTGTGTTGAACATATTTCACAAGAGATAAAAACGAAACGAATTTAAATGACACAAACCGATATTAAATGAATCGTTAGAATTAAAACTCATTAATTACAATAAATAAAAGGATTAAAACAATTATAATAATTTAATGTAAAGCAGACGACCTCATCAGAGACCGTTTAGACCTTATTTCGTTCCGCGAGTGATTTCAAAATTTATAGTGACTGACCTTTGTGAATATTTGTGTATACTGTTGATTTTATTTGTTCATGATTTGTATCTGTACTTGTGTGTTTAATAATTATGAAGGACCAAAAATGGAGATTGAATACACAATCATAAAGTGTCATATCGAAAAAAGGCACACTGTTCAAAGTATCTATTATATAAATTTACGGAAATCTCATACCGTATTTCATGCATTCCAAATTATGACGACACACTCGACCTCGGATGAGTCGAACCTCGGATGAGTCGAATACTTTAGTCCAGTCCCTTCGACTTCGACACAACGAGGTTCGACTGTATTTAGTTTTTCTATATCCCCGATAGTACCGGTTTTCAGATATTTAACTTATTGATACTCTTTAAAATATAAAATGCAAATCACAATACAAACACTTTTGTCGAGTGAACGGATCGGACGAGTTCAAAAGGCTCAATATTGTGTACAGCAGATAATATTTGTAAATATCACTGTGATGAAAATCTAATAATCGTGTAATCGGTTATTCTTAATTTTATAAAAAAAAAACAAAAGTTTTGTCTTTGTTGAACCTAAAAATTCCTGTCGAAATAAATATTATGACGTTCATCATTTATTCAGGTCACTTTTTAACGCCTTTTCAACGCTTTAGGTATCACAAAGCCGTGATATGCAATTATATGAAGAGCTGAGCAAAGGAAAACAAGCATACAAAAGATTTATACAGCATATGCCAAGCAAATGCCATGTCACTAAAATTGGTTTCATACGTTTGTATTCCACAAAAGCACAAAACTAGAACAGACTCTACAGAGACGTGCGAACATATAAACAACAGTAAAAAATTCAAACAAAATTTGTAATAACATAAGCAACACGACGGGTGCCACATGTGGAGCAGGATCTGCTTACCCTTCCGGAGCACCTGAGATCACCCCCAGTATTTGGTGGGGTTCGTGATGCTTAGTCTTTAGTTTTCTATGTTGTGTCATCTGTACTATTATTTGTCTGTTTGTCTTTTTATTTTTGGCCATGGCATTGTCAGTTTGTTTTCGATCTATGAGTTTGACTGTCCCTCTGGTATCTTTCGTCCCTCTTTTAATACAGAGCATGCGTCCTTCAAAGCGCTCTTCTGGATCCACCTTTATCAGGAACGTTTAAACCGACTATTCGTAAGTCACGGAATTACAAAAAACCCAAACATTGAAGAGTTATATGAGTAAAAAGAATCTAAAATTAATAGCAAACTGCATCTAAGATTTATTTTGTCTGAGGGAGATGAAACCTTAGTTTCTTAATAATTCATAAATTTATATACGGATAGTTTAAGAATATATATGTTCGTGATAAATCATGTCAGTTCCAAAGTACTCACTACTGAGCTGGCGATACCCTAGGGAACTGATAGTCAATCAGCAGCGGTATCGATCCTGTGTAGTAAAAAATTAAAGCAACACTTGATACATTTCATACATCCGAAACGCTTTTCTGGATTAACCTTCATAAACATCGAAATCGTACACACGACAAAAAACGTTCATATTATAGAATGCTCTCTAATATCATAAATTTCATTATTTTGAAATACCATATATCGGTAGATTTTCTTCATTTTGCATGCTCCTGTGACGTTTTGATGTAAAAAAATCTCCAAAACATTATATATAGTATACAGCATTTAGAAATATAACAGTAAATCAAAAAAAAAAAAAAAAAAAACAACTTTGAAAGATCAAATATTTATTTGCAGATGAAGACGAAGACAATATTATAATTTATGTCTGATTGGAATTGTTGCAGTGTTGGGTATTGTTGTATTACTTATTGTGACAATCTGGTACAGAAGAGGTATGTTTACTTAGTTCATATTAAAATTTACTTTATGCATTTCCAATCAATAAGATGGTTAACATTGTACCATATTAGGTAACTTTATTTTACCTATAATTATTCAAAGTACACAGAAACTTCATTTACCCACATCATGTCAGTGAATATGTTATGATTCAGCTTTTATCAAAGTCTTATTTCTAACGTTGTGTCCTATTCTCAAAATGTCTCAAAAGCAGGTATTGTTTTCTTTCCGACTGTCAATTGGTATTATTTTGTTACCTCATTTTATATGTTTTGATTGTTCTTAAAATAAAGATTGGACACCAATATAAGTCCGCAATTATGGTTCCGACATTTATTAAGGGAACGGTTTTACATTCTGAATTGAGACAAAAAATACTCTAATTCTAAAATCAGTTTGCTCATTTTGTTCATTTCTGTACTTCGAAAAGTATCAGTTTAATTTTCATCTTTTCATTTCTTGTTTTATTAGAATTTACAAGGAAAAAAAAGATAAAAACGCCTATCAATGTTTAGATCCTTAATTTTTGGTTAACATGGTTAAGACTAAATGTATGTTATCAACCAGTCGTATTGTTTATATTTGGTTTTTTGACATAATTATTACACTGCTTTATATTATCTAAGATCAAATTTGACATTTCTGAACAATATCGCCTAAATGTGATTAAACTTTTAAATGGCTTATTTATTTCACTATTCATGATATATTACATCATGAAATTTTTATCAAATTAAAAATCGGCAGTTTTCAGAGAGGTTCTGGTATTTTCTTGATTTTACTGTAAATGAACACATTTGAGGATACACACATATGTGGTTACATCGATTACATTTGTAATATCAATTTAAAGCTTCCTTAGTTGTCATAAATGTGTTGTACATTTTGTTATTGGAAATTTAAGATTAATTCAATTCGATCAAAACTGTTTCAATGCATAATGCTGGTGTTATTGGTTGGTTGAGTTTTGTTATCATTTTTGTAAATTCTCATTAAAAAAATTAGGAGACAGTTCGTTAAGTTTGTCATCCACACATAATATTTGTTTAGTTAAAAGTCAAGTCATGTTGGTCAAAGTAAAAGCTGAAATTGGAAACGTTAAAAGAGAGACGAAAGATACCATAGGGACATTCAAACTCACAAGTCGAAAATAAACTGACAACGCCACGGCTAAAAAAGAAAAAGGCAAACAACAGTACACAAATCACAACAGAGAAAACTAAGGACTGAGCAACACGAACTCCACCAAAACAGGGGGTGATATCAGGTGCTCCGGAAGATTAAGCAGATCCTGCTCCACCTAGATAATTTAACTGATAATTTCAAATGTGTGATCCAGTAACAATGGGTTTATTTAATGCAATCTAAAAAATATGAAACGGGATCTCAAGTTAAATAACAATAAAACCAATTACTAAGGTTTGTGTTTAATAAATGCGGCATGTATATGTGTAGGTCGAGAGAAAAGGAACGACAATGCAAGGTGAGTACAAATATTTGAATGCTAATCAGATTTATGCTTTTGTAATGTATTTTGCATTAAATAAAGTGTCAAGATGGAAACACCCAAACAATTTGTTAAAACCCAGGTAAATGTTGAGTGTAACGGTTGTCTAAAATAGAAGAATTTTAATTTTTTTCATATTTTTGTCTCGCCTTTACTTCTCGCGAGGCAGAATTCAGAAATAGATCAAATGAAAGTCAACACACAGAGACAACACTTAATTAGACGTGCTGTTTCGTGAGTTGGCCTTGGCGTCGGGAGTGACAATTTTCTCTGAATTTGTGCGAACCTTTGTGGTTATGATGGTTTTTTTTAAAGCATTAACGAGAAAATATTCTAGCTAGAACAATTTCAACAATAGTATTTCAATAAAGGTTAGAATAAATAAAGTCTTTACTTTGCAAATTCCACTATTTTTCCAGCCAACTGCTAACGCTCTGGCAAATTTGATCTCGTGAATGCATAAAAGGTGATCTACTTATGATTATCATTCGTTTCAAATTATGAAGATGGTCCAAACATGAAACCATAAAGCAACATAATATCACCACAAGTCTTGATTTATTAACAGGATTAACATAAACTGAATTTCTTTTTACAAAGAAAAAAAGCAATTATTTGTTGATATTTCTGAAACGGAAATGGCACATACACATTTGAAGTAGTTTTTCTATTTTTCATTACTCTATTATGCTCAAATCTTTCTACAGATAAAGAAAATGCATTGTCTTTCAATTTTACTTATGTGCTTTGTCTATATGCCATTTTGCTTTTCTTTGTTGACATATTTGTTTGTTTTTATAGTGATTAAGATTATAACACAATGTTGACTGCTGTACTCCTATTTTTGACATGTTTAACTATTATGTCTGTTTGTTTCGTCACACAATGTTGTCAATATAATGGAATTTTATGCGACTGTCATACAAGTGAGAGGTTCAGCTAGCTTTAAAACCAGGTTTAATCCACCATTTTCTACATGAGGAAATGTCTGTACCAAGTAAGGAATATGACAGTTGTTTTCCATTCGTTTGATGTGTCTGAGCTTTTGATTTTGCCTTTGATAAGGGACTTTCCGATTTATATTTTCCTTGAAGTTCGGTATTTTTGTTATTTTACTTTATGCTGAGTACGCAAAAAACAACAATATACTGTTTTCATGATATAAGAATAGTTTATATAAACTCTCAGTCAATACAAATGAAACTTGTGCAATGCCTTTCTTATATTTGTAAACAAAACCTGATCACACTATAGAATAAAAGTAATTTCGATATTTGTTCTAAGAAGTCTATTAGTAATCGTGACTCTCTAACTGAAAAGTCTGGAGTTGACCAGCGAATACATGAAACAAACTTATGCATACAAGTAAACGTATGTGGAATCATTTAGGTCCAAGAGATGAAACTGCTTTCAGTAGTGAAAAAGAATAACAAAAATACCGAACTCCAAGGCAATTTCGAAGAGGGGAAGTCCAGAAAAACTGACAAAATCAAACGCTATCAATCAGTTTTACTGATGGTTTTTATTTGATAACATAACCATTTAAATACTAATACATATACATATACAGGTGTATTTCTTTTAACTGTCATTTTAGCAACAAATACGTATCCCAACAGGCAGCTATTTCCAACAAGCAGGATAATGCAGGTAAAAATAATCAATATTCAAATATCATATACATATCAACTTCATATCATTATAAGACAACATCTCATTTATTCGCAATCTGTCTTCAAAAAGAGACAGGAGATACCAAGGGGACATTCAAAACTCATATTAAGTCGACGGAACGCTGACAACGCCATTACAAAAAAAACGAAAACTACGAAGAGACGAACAATTCCAAAATACACTACACAGCACACTAGAGATTGTGCAACACGACCTAACCAAAAACAGGAGTGAAATCCGGTGCTACTGTTCAAATACCCCTTTTGAGGTGGAAGTCCCTTTTTTATTTTTTTACTTTTTGTTCATGAAATACTTTCTCATTGTTTTTCGAATTCTTTTCATTTCATTTAAATTATATACTTGATAAATAAAAACGTAATTGACTAATAGAGTATCACAAGTACGTTAATTATAATCTATGTATACCCTTTATAAGAGATGGTTGATACAGTACAATGTTGCTAATTAAACCCTTTTATATTACAATTGAACATATTTTAGAAAAAATGTTTATATGTTTACAAAGACCTTATATTAATTGAATTTATTTCATATTAAGTGGGGTTGTTTTTTTTTTTCTCTTCTTTTTGAACATTTGTTAGAATTACGAAAAAAACTTCAATGGAAATTGGTATTATTTTTAAATAATTATTTAATTTATATTGCAAAACTTCTTTTTACAGTATTGCGATGACATGAAGCTCCTCCTCTCCGTCTAATTTCGAAATCCTAATCTATTTGCAATTATGGAGCTATTGACCACGTTGATCGTACACTTATATTCAAAATGCAACATACATTAATATTAATAAAAAGTACCCCTGTTTTCTGTTTGCAGAACTATTTTAGAAAACATAAGCCCTTGTAGGACGAGACTCTACAAACTAGGAATGATGTAAAATGCTGACATAGGTTAATAATAGCAGACATACTATAATTGATAGATTTATCATGAGTATTCTTGTAATTAAACTCATTAAAGATATCAGGCTTATTATTTGGTGTGTCAGACACATTTTTGGCTGCATCAGACTCATTAGTTGCACTTGAATCAAAACATTTAGAAGGCCAAATCCAACACGAAGTTGAAGAGCATTTATAACCGAAACTTTGATGTCTGCTGAATATGTATTAAGATTAAAATACTTGTAGTTAACATGAAATCACGAGATATCAGAATACATATTCAAAACAGTGTTTGCACAATTTTAATATTGAAATAATTTAACATGTTATTATTTGTTTCAGATTATACTAAACATCGAGATCGTGACAGGTACGTGTTTTTTACAAATGAAAGTATGACAGATTAGAATGAGTGTATTTTAAAAATGAGAAAATATACCAAGAGGACATACAAAAAAACTATACATCCAATAAAGCAGACAACATTGTGGATGAACAAGAGAAAGGACGAGACGAAATAAAAAAACTTACTAAACACTAAATATAAAATAAAACTTCAATACAAAATAAACCTTATCAAAACCGGGTAACTTAGGTAATCAGATGCTCCATAAGTGATCAGACAGTAGGTGATCTTTGCAATGCATCATGTCCTCTTCAGCGACATTCATAATTTCCTAATGTTCTTTTATATTTATTATGACATCGCGGTAAACTCACATTTAAGACTCGATATATAAGTAATGAATTTCATAATTGGTTTGTCAGTGTTCAAATATTGAATATTTGTCTCAGGACATGCAGAAAATAGCAATGAATGAATCGAATCATACTTTTCACGTTGTCATTAACACACCCATGATTAAACACTTGTTAATTGTGTGATCTAGTAAACTTGTGAGTAATCAGGCGTTATGAATTTGTAATATAATACAGGTTTGATAACGAAAGTTACTGTATAGTATGTACTTTTTTTTGTGGTGCATTTATTTTCACGAATTTCGCGGTAGGTATATGGTAAAAACATTTACCACGAATTTAAGTACACGCAAATTCAGCGGCAATACCAAATTCGTGAAAGTAAATACATTCCAAAAAAAGTACATATACAGTAATCTAAAACGTATTATCATTGGCAACGTATTTCAGTACTTTTTTCATAATTTAAACCGTAATTATGAAGAATGGAGATAGAATATATTATCAATTATTATATGATTGACAGAGATTATGACGGATTGGATACAAACAGACAGGAGATGCACGTATACAACACGGCACAGGACAATGTAGAGTATAGTCATTATATGACGATACCAGCAGACCATACTTTTTTGGACCCAGACAATACTTACTTGCAACCAGACAATAGTTACTTGGAACCAGGTCGGATTTACTTGGAACCCATAAGTGGAAACTCAATGACATCTACAACGTAGTACACATGACTATCAAGATGAAAAGTCTGGAGTTGTCTGAATCTTAGGATGATAATTGTTGCTAATGGAATCAATTTGATCAACAGAAATAAACCTTTAGAATCGCCACAGAAACATAATTCAATTATTTCTATCATTAACTGAATATTCTTTTTTTTAGATTAATTTATTGAATAATTATCCTTCGAACTAACATGTGTTTTCTGACATTTTACTTTAGACAGTGGTAATTTGCTTTTTAATTAATTAATTATCATTATAAACGAAATTGGGATCCTTATATGTATTGTTTAGTTGCTGCAACGTTGAATAACAAAATATCCAACACATGAAAAATAAACTTATAACATTTTCAATGCATACATAGCACAAATCTTCTTAACTTAAATAATACTTCGATTTTAATTTTTTTTTTTTTTTTTTTTTTTGTTGGTGAAGAAGTCAACACTTATAAAAGTCAATTACATTCAACCTATTAATGAATTATTGATATTATCACACAAAGCTATGGTTTTATGCAGGAAATTGCTACCTCTTTTATGCAAGAGATTGCTACTCCTTTTTCCAGGAGTGAGGAGATATCAAGGTAGCAAACAAAAATCATAAGTCAAATAAATATAATTGATCTGAACAGTTCTTCAAAAACTGAACAATCAATTATTAAGTCACTTAACATATTACAGCCCATTTGCAGACTTATTCGCTGCGGTTAACTCAGTTCTGTTCAGATCAGTCGCTTGCAGTCAACATCAGTTCAATCTTTGTTCAGATTGTTTAGTAGTTGTTATTTACCTATACAGAGCAACACCATACATAATTGTCAAAACAGCTACTGAACAGTACTGTATTGACTGCAAGCTAATTTTCTCAGAGTAGTGCCACAGTCAATTAATCTACAAATTAATTGAAACATAATTAGTTAATTATTCAATCTGTTCAGATCCTGTCAAGATCAACATGACCGTTACACACTAAAATTCGTTTCGTTAAAGGGGTTGGCATACAAAACGCGTTAGTCGATGAAAAACTGAAAGACCACGGCAAAAAACTGAAAGACCACGGCAAAAAACTGAAAGACCACGGCAAAAAACGAAAGACGACGAAAAGACAAACAAGTCTACAAAACACAACATAGAAAACAACAAGAACACCACTAAAATCTGGGGACTATAGCAGGTGCTATGGACTGGGTAAGTATTTCATTTTTCACGTGTAACACGTGTCATTCATTGCAAGAAAAAAACGTTGAAAAGACGTTTTCGATTATGTCTCAGTTCAGTAATAAATAACGAAATTGCGACTACAACAGGTGGTGAATATTCACGGTCATCAGTAATATAGATATTCTATAACAATAAAACAAATCATGAGGTAGGCCTGAAAACTGTGTGTGTGTGTATTCATTATCTTCGTAGTCATGTTTTACTTTAATAAACTATGGTCTAAAACATGTTCGGAAGAAACAGTTATAGGAGTCGAATATTGAACTTGTAATCATTGTCTTATGTCTTAATAACAACTGACAACGCCATGTTAACAGGAAAGGTCTCTATTCGAACAAAGGGCTTAGATTATCTATTTGATCAGCATCATTTACAACCAATATTTCAAAGCTCACAAAAAGACGCTAAAAATACCAAAGAGGGAATCAAAACTCATAACAGACATACACACCTACAAAATCATGGCTAAAAACTATAAACAACGAAAAGACAAACAAAAAATTACATTAAATTAAAGCTGAGTATTCCGAACTGTAACCCGTGCTCCCAAAGGGTTATCATATCCTACTATACATATGTGGCACCCCTCAAATTGATTATTGTAGGTACACATTTGGTGTTAAATCCCATTTGGTGATGTCTCAAGCCTTCATCTTAATGACTCATCTCACTTATTTAACATACGTTTACTTATATGAATAAAATTAGATGTGAGTTTAAGTCAATGACATCGAAAAGTTACTGAAACCAGTAGGTACTTTGTGTCTGCAATGTAAATTGGTTTTGTGCTTTGTATCAATCTGGTGAGTCAAATGATTTTTATAGTTTGTTATATTGAGCTGTTACAGTTCTGTTCCAGGTGAGGAGAAGGATGCGCACTCCTCCTCCCTCCCCCCCCCCCCCAACAAGTTTAACCCCGCCACATGATATATGTGCCTGTCACAAGTCAGTAGTAAGTAATTCAGTGGTTGTTATTTGTTGCTGTTTATCATATTCGTTATTTGTTTGTTTGTTGTTGTTTTTTTTTTTACATAAAGCAGGCCAGTCTTTTTTTCCGTTTTAATTGTTTAACATTTTGTCATGTTTATATCTTGTTATGCTGTTTATGTTTTCTTCTTTGTAAAAGGCCTATTAAAATTTCAATCATTTACGTCAAGTGGTGTCTGCTGGATAGTTGTCTCATTTGCAAGCATACGCCATCTCCTTATTTCTATTAAAAAAATAGGGAAACTAAAATGCCAAACGCTGAAATATCTTGTTGAAAGAAAGCTTGGTTCTGAAATAATTATACTGGTAGTATCAGTTCTATACCAGCAACTACAAAAATACCTGAAGGACACAAAATATTTAGTTAAAAACAACAACTGACGAGGTTTCCGATATATATAATCACCCGAACATGTAGGATTGGTAGAGAATAAACTTGTTTTTTATCAATAAACCCAACAGGTAATCCAATCTTCTCATCAATGCAATTTACTGTGTAGTGTATTCCCGTTTAGAGATACAAGTAATTATATAAATTGGTTAATTGAAACCACACTGCATAACACTTATTTCTAACAAACTAATGAGTGAATTGCTATTAATTTTAACAGAGCCAACGAAGTATCACAATCGATGAAAAACTGATAAAAAAAATTGATTTAAAGAAATGAAAAGAAATGTAAACCTGTATTTTTTAAATTTTGGTACAAAATATTACCTTGAGAAATTCTTGAATCTCGGAACAGATATCGCTACCTCCAAATGTTAAGTGTAACAAGTCAATGTGCATATTGTAACGATAGATATACCTCGAAAACCAATGACGAGGTTGAAAACGATTTTTTTTTCAAATTGAATGTTTATATTTAGTACATAATTTTTTTAATCTAAAACTGTTTAAAGTAAACTGCATTCCTGCACCGAAATTTGTCGATTTGATTTAAAATCTAGACTTATTGTGTTCTGCTGTTAACAATCCAAGATGAAGATATACTCCAATTCTCTCTTTATGGCCATGCTAAGCCCTTCAAATGAATAAATCATATGTTTTGTCGCTAAAAGTCATTGCAAAATATCTTCATATCATAAATTGTTAAATATCATTAGACTGTTTAAGTCACGATCCCCCAACCACATATTAAATATTCTTAATTGTCATGGAGGACCCGTCCAGTGCACAGTACATTATGGACTTTCCATTCAAAGAATGAATTATAAAGACAAACGAGAGACGTGTTCATTAAAACCATGTCTACTAGTTTTTGCTGTAATGTTTTATCTTCTCGTAAAACACTACAATACACATCAAACTCAAGTGTGTTTGTTTTGTTAATTGATGGGTAAAAATTTTCAGATGACCTGAAATTTAAAAAGTTTTTTGATTTTGTTTTTGTTTTATGAATTGTTAAGGTTTGTATCACACAAATTCTCAATTCATATATCTCCAAGTATGTCGTTTTACCCATTTTTGTAAATTATTGCCTTTGAAGGAAACCGGTCCCATTAGTGGATATTGCGCATTCAGCCCGATGGTTTTACATTTTTTAGAATACTCTAGCGTGTTTTGCGTGTGAAATACAATTACACCGTGCAAGCATAACTTTGCGTCACATGCTTTGTTATTTTACACATCTGGAAACAGAGGTACAATAAATTGATGACACCATGATTAATTTCGCGCACGTGTCCTCATTGACCTATTCATGCATCTTATACATGTATCCTAGGATTAATTTTCAGAATAGTTAGAAACTAAGATAAAAACTTCCTCATAGAAGGTTGACTTTGGATTGATTTGGCTTTTCTGTTGAAGTCATTGTTTTGTCATCTAGCTCATCACATGTTCAATGTCTTATACATCCTTGTCGTTTCAAGGTTTTAAAGTCTGGGCGTTCCTTATTCAGTTAAATCCTGAATAGCTTTTTGAAAGCACTACATTTGCAACCATTTCCATTTTATTGTTTATTATCTGTACATTATTTAATCTTATTTTAGTGGGTAAAAAAACAAGATATATATATATATATGTTTAATTCAGATATAAGGCAGTTTATAATTTAATGGTCAAAGAATGTATGATATTTCCCAACAGTTCAACTAAATCTGCTACCTCGATTTCATTGTCCTTAAGAGTCGACAGTAAATTTGACAATAATTCTTGTATTTGTACAGGAAATAGTACTGGTCTCAACAAATGTTTTAAAAAAGTTGTATATATATGGTATATATTTCTTTTCGCGTTATATCCTTCACATTTTCCAATCTTGCAACCTTTTTCATAATCACAAAACGTGTTCGATAATTCATTTATGTTCAGACGTGTACATGCAAGTTTATATGGACATGCATTCGAAGTAATATTCTGTGAATAATGACATTGCTTTTCAATGTTGTGCATATAATCTAGATCAATTAGTTTAATCTTGTTTTTTACTAACAGAAAATGCGTTCTCTTGAAATCACCTATTTTCAAAGATCCTAATGGAGATTTGTGTAAATATAATAAAAGTTTAGCAAGATCAAAAGCATGAAAAAGTCGGTCATTCGTTGTTAACTGTAAACTTTCAATATCAAACTCCTCACCATACTCGTACACAGCTCTAATATCATTAAGTGGGAAATCTTTGTATCCTTCTCTGTTTATATATCGGACACAAAATCCTAACATCTGAATAAGACCCGGATGTTCTAATTGATCTCTTAGTAATATTTCTTTCATGAAAAGAGCCTCTCTGTATTCCTCACTGATTACCTTTGGCTTAATTTCAGAAATCCTCTTCGTAGCAACCATTTCTCCTTTAAACATCCCAATATCAACAGTTTTTGACCTTCCTCCTCCAACGTTGGACTTCAATATATGTACTTCATTTATATTGGTACAGTTAAAGATGTATGGATTTTTCAAAAGCATGTTTTTCTTTCCAATATTTTGGAACTGTAAAAACTGAGAAAAAGTTTCCATATCTGTCTCAAATATCAATTCTACCTTCGATTCTTTATATCGCCTCGACGTTGATTTGACAGTACCTTGGAAGTTAGCATCGTATTGTTTCGTTCCAAGGAAAATATTCAGGCAAATCAATAGTTGTGCAAATGTTACGATGAAGACTAACAATTTTATTTTTGGCATAGTCTGAATTAGCATTTGAGTTTCAAAAATCGTGGATGGTTGAACTGGTGGTTGAAGATATCTTTTTACGAATTACCAGGTAAAACCTTTCTGTCAAACAATTCTTTGGTTTTTTTCTTCTGCAATGAAACAGTTACAAGAAGGTGTTTCTGTATGTTATTCTCATATTCACAAAAATTGAAGTTTATGTACATATCGATGATATATATGAACAAACAAATATTAGTGTCACAGTGTTGATTAAATTTCTATAGATTTACCTGTTGTTTACCATAAACATGTATCGGTGACAAGACATGATTTGAAATGGTAGCCTGTTTTCGTACGATATAAATGTTTTAAACAAAACAACCGTGGCATACCATTATTGTTTAAATAACCAAATAAAGACGCACAGATTTGTGTAAAATGTATACCTACTGTGTGATAGAAGTGTATTATGCGATGAAGTAAACATAATCCCGATCTCATTGCGCTTGTCACGTTTTTCTGGAATAGCCTGTATCAGTAAGACTCGAAACAAACGATGTTTGTGTAATTGCATTATCAGCATACTGAATTTACCATTAAATGTATCAATTAATCGTACTAGTACAGAAGCACCTGTTATTTATTTAGCTGATCTTGTCCATGGAGATTTCGATTGACACCGACTGGAAGTAGTTATATAATGATACGAAATCGATTACAGTACATAGAACATGTAGATAATGTAATCCCGGTATAGCCTCATTTTGCAATCTTAATCTATTATATGCTTCAATGCTCTACCTTCAGGAAAATAATCAGAGAAAATTTTCTTATGTGAATTTCAAGTGAATTCAGATTTATCTGAATCTCGTGTAAAATTTACATTATTTTTATCTCAAACAAGCTTACGTGTGAAACTAACGTGAACTGATTTCATATAAGTTTCAATTGAATCCAATGTGATACTCACGTGATTTTTACGTGATAATCACATACATTTTGTTCACGTGAAATCGTATGATATTTTATTCAAATAATCTATAAACTGATTGCATAATTCTTGCACGTGTTTTTCAGTATTATTTCTAAGACCTTCAGCAACAGGATGATATCATACAATCAATTTCGAATTATCCCAGAAAAATTATATAAATAGACGAAATGATTTTCATGACCTATACTTCGTGGCTAATTATCCCTAACACTTACGAGGATCTTGATGGGGGATCTTCGTTTCTGTATTATTTGAATTTTTTACCCATTTTTCTGTGTTCTTTATATTTCAACCCTAACCTCCCATTATGGATATCTCCATTATTGTCTTCTTTTTTTATTAATTTACCAATTATTCTGTATGTTTTACCCAATATTCACTATTTTATTAATCCCATCGATACCCTCACTTAAGTGGCCTTTATTTTTGTTCACAATTTACATTTGAAAGAAGAGGAGAAGAGAATAACTAGAATCAAATGTACAGTCTCATTGACCTTTGATTTACATGACTGTAAAAAGATGTTTTGTAACATCAATTACATACAAATTGAAAAAAAAATGTAAAAAGTAAATAAAACATTAGAATAGATATGCTGGCGTCATCACAAGATCATTAACGATCGAAAAGCAGCTACACCATATGGCAAGCTATTGTTCGAACCAGGCCTTAACAATTTATGAAAGAATTCAACCGTCAAAGAAAAAAGACATAAAATAGTTCATGTAGAAGTTTAATGAGAATTTATGAATGTCTTAAATTTGTCTGACGTCCGTTTCTTTCCTTCCGGTGAATGAAGGTTTGATTCGCTGCAAGTCTTTACACTTAAGACTGAATAAAAAAAAGTCATGTATTGTCTTTTTACCATTATCACAGTAAGTTTTTTTTCAAGTTATACAATAAAGTTGTTTAATAAATTGTTTGAGGTTAAAGTAGAACATACCTATACTACTAAAGGAAGTGACTATTTCATTGAGCCGCAACTCCTCTGAAACCATACAAAGTCGGAAATATTTGTGATATGACGTATAAATGTAGTGTTTTGTACTTCCTAAATTTGACTTTGAAACAATCTTTTTTCCACAGAAAACGCCAATTTTTGAGAAAATATCCAAATTCGGAGACTGTTATTGATCCGTGTCTTATACGCTTTCGCGCATGCTTAGTCGACGAACTGCCCGACAACTCGGCCCACGGCCAACTCGCACCACTCAAACACTCTCACTAATTAATACAACTTGCATGACTTTATCAAACTCTCACCACTCAAAAAAAAAAGAAATATAACAAACTCGAAGAAATGTATTTAATCATTAGATTGTTTTCTTCTACTCTTAGTAAATTCCTCCTTTCTCGGAGCATCCGTGCCGTGTCACTAAGAGACAGAATTCGCACCACTCGAAAAAAAAATACAAACTCGCACCATAGAAATGTTTTAGATTGTCTTCTTCTTCTCTGAGTTATTTCCTCCGTTCTTGGAGCACCCGTATCACACAGAGACAGAACTTGACTCGCACCTTTCGAAAAAAAAAAGAGAAATACTACAGACTAGCACCACTGGGAAATGTTTTAATCGTCAGTGTTCTAGGTTGTCCTCTTCTCTGAGTTATTTCCTCCGTTCTAAGGGCACCTGAGTAGCAACGAGACAGAAGCTACTAATTGGACATTCAAACTCCTATGGAAGAAGAACTGAGAAACTAATAAAAACTATCAACATAATGCATCAGTGCATAAAAACAGTTTGAGAAACACAAAACACAAAACCAAGCTGTGTATCACCATAAACATTTCGAGTAGTCCTCGAAACGCGCTCGCGCGGGTTTTTTCTAGTATAACACTATGTAAAAGAATACATAGTTTGTGTCACTTCTGTATGCAATAAGGAGTTTAAATAGCTTCGTCGAGATAAAAAGTCACTTCCGATGTCAAATATTAAATTACCTTACTCAACAATGATTTCAAAAATGATGGTTTATATGTCCTTGTAATGAAACAAGGGAGATAATTTTTTAATTCTCATTTACAAAAAAAAAAAAAAACATTCCAGCTTCACATGTGCCAGTATGAATTCATTGCAATGGTCATAATACAGACCGTCAAATTATCCGCTGATCTGAAATCTGTTGTAGGATCAAATGTCATGAATCTAAAAGCAAAAGACCCCCGGTTTATACCTCGTATGATTTATGAGTTAAATCATCGTATAGCTTATTTTAAACATTCCAGGGAGGTAAACGCCTATAAGTATCACTTAGACCTGAATGTATTTTAGTTACGACAGGTTGCAACTGACAATTTGGAAGATTAAAACTCTTGACCGTTTATTAGTAAAAGCGATGTCAAAATTAAGAACAGGACCTTGACCTAATCTTCTCTTATATAAACCTCTGTCTCCAAATTAATAGACCCTAGGTCTCTATATCTAACGATTTATGAGTTATAAGAACACGTCACATATGTTGAATACAATTCACTTAGGGACATAACTCTCTCATTGAGTTTCCGGTACGCTTCGGTATACATGGTTTATCATTCTGAATATGCTGTAGATATAACGACCAATTAGGAAAAATTAAAATGTCTGTTTTTTTCACGGTTGCGAAGGTGTAGCGATAAGTGAAAACGTGTTCGGTTACACAACTCTTACAAAAGTCGTCAGTTAAATCGCAATAACTGTTTGATAAAGCTTGCCAATGTTTTTTTTATGTTGTGTTCTGTGTATTTCGTATACACTTTAAATATTAAATATTCCAACCATCAAACAATTTTCAAATTTGACGTGATAGAAATCGACATGGCACGAAATATTACTTTGTTGCTAAATTTGGCAAATTAAGACAACAGGAAGTGTTCTAGTTGCAGTATGACATATATAAAATATCTAATGAAACGGTATCTTATAACTTAATACTATTAAACATATTAGTCAATTTAATACACTTCCCTCTTGGTTATGTCCTTTATCATACACAGAAGAAATTGAAAGTGTGTAGTATATATCCTTTTCGAAACAGTTTTATGGCACATGAAATGTATGACGTAAATATCTAAAAATAAACAACTATGATAAGATTCAATCGTCATGTTTGAAATGTACCTGTAAAGGAAATTTTGTTTACTTAATCTTGGTAACTAAGTTTAATATGTAAGATTTATTGATTCAGAGATAACGTATTGTAACTTGACTTCAATATTTAGATAAAAGACAAGGAAGCTTGTTTCTACACTTTCATAATTGGTCAGAATATCTATTTTAAATTGAAATTCAATTTTCCGTTTTGTTTTAAATCTAATATAAATTGTATCACTACTGTATACGTTTGAACATCAGTGGATGAATCATTCGTGCTACAGAGATTGATTCAAAATAACTTCAGTTTTATAAAGCTGAACAACAACAGTCAACAATGTCCATCTTCAGACATAACTGCACTGGTACGAAATGGACAATATAAAAATGAAATCTTTAATTTCACCAACAAAAGCTTTCCTTTTTCAGACGGTGATATACATGTAGCCGAATGCTATAGAGTGTTCATTTAACAATTATAACGGTTTTCTATAATATGTTCTAATGGCACTAAGTTTACAAACGTAACCTGTTAAAACAAAAGTGAGTTTTACAGGGTAAGAGATATAGTTAGGATCTGCTTTGATCTTTCTTAACAGTTTTAGTAAGTTTACCCTAAAGCACCTCTAGGGAAGCACTGTCAGAATCAATTCTAAGCTCGAAATTGTATGGTCATATAACTTTTCAACTGTTCTTATACATCCTTGACTTTCAAATATTAGCCTTTGATTGTTCCTGATAAAGGAAAATCTGGAAAAGCGCTTCGGATGCATGCAATTAATAAAGTGTTGGTTTCATTATTTTGGAACTGCCTTAATTAGTTTTGGAGTTGAATTATCTAAAACTGATCTAAAGTAGATGTGGGCAGAAGTATTTTGCTGATGTTCAAAACTCGTAATTATATTAAGAATATCTCAATTGAGGGAACGATCAAAAACTGATGGGATCGCATGAACTCCAAAAAGATCGAAACCAGACGCGTTGAAACCTGTTCCAGAGATAGAACTGTCAGGATCATTTCTCGGGTAGAACTGTAAGAATTTATTTTATGTTAAAACTGCAAGAATTTGTTATAGGGTAGAGCAGTTCTTTATACATGTTATAACGTAAATAATAACTGTTCTCTGATAGTGATTTAGAACAGGCCCAGTAAGAAGGAATATCCCGCTACTTATAAAAAAGATTAAATAGTAAAAATAATTACAGTCTTGGTAAAATATTTCGTCGTTTGTATGGGTATTCATTTTTGATTAGTAATATATATGATCACTATTACAAGTAATATATTATCTTGGAAATACTATTATACATATCGAGGGTCGAGTAATACGGGTTAATATTTTCGATGTATTTTGCGGATATAGTTTTTATATCCAAATTTAACAGACATTAAACAGTGTTATATAAAGAAACATATTTGGCTTAGTATCATTATGCAGATTTTGACACGGGTTGATATTGTCAACAGGTCATAAAGCTAAGGAAACATTAAGATTTGAAATAATAGTTAAAAAATATACTATAGTAAATAAATATGCATTATAAGTCATACTGATATCCAAGAATATTGCGTGGTTAATGATATATGTATAATAGAAATAAATAAAACAAATAAATAAATGAAAACATGATAGTCATGATAATTAAGAAAACAATTTAAAAAATTTAAAAAATATTAAGATAATTAAGAAGTAAACGAACAAATAAATAAAATAAGATCACTTTTGAATAGAATAGATTTAATATGACAGTTGTTTTCCATTCGTTTGATGTGTTTGAGTATTTGATATAGCTATTTGATTTTGCAATTTGATCAGGGGCTTTCCGTTTTGAATTTTATTTGGAATTCGGTATTTTTGTTATTTTACCTTTTAACTAGGTCATATCTACGACATTGCGGGTCCGTGACTGAATAAAAGTACCTACGCCTTATTTTTTAGGCTGGATTTTTAGTATTTGAAGTCGTGATGATTATAAGATGCACAGTTTTCTCTGCTTTTAAGACGTTTCTGTTTGAACCCGTTTGGTTTTCTTAACAAGAAACTACATGTGACATATACTGTTGTTATCGGTATCGGATTCGACCCGGAACTTGTTAATTATTAGTAATATTACTCATGCGATCATTTAGTTTCACATTCAGATATATTGATGATGTACTTTTCTGATTGGGTTCCATTAATATATCCTCCTGAACTAGAAATTAACGAAACAACAAACAAGGCTTCTTCCGCCTCATTTCTAAACTTATACCTCGAATTTGACATACATGGTAATCTCAATACCAGAATCTATGACAAGCGAGGCGATTTTAATTTTGAAATTAAAAAATTTTCCCCACCTAAACAACAATTTACCAACTTCACCTGCATATGGGATATACATTTCCCCAACTCATTCGGTATTTAAGAGCTTGTAGCTGCTACTCAGACTTTATAAAACGTCACCAGTGTCTGAGAAGAAAGTTGTTGAGCCAAGGTTAAGTCAAAGAACATCCTGTCCTGTTTCTAAAAAAGTTCATTGGAAGATACCAAGACCTTGTTGAAAAATATTCCGTATCAACTTCACAAATAATACATGATGGTCTTGAAGTATAGAGTCTAGGTACTGACGTTGTTTATCATCTTAATTACGTGTTAAAGTTCACCTTTGTTGACTTGCATATTTTTAAACTTTACTGTTTATCCATTTTTGATTATATACTGATGACGTTGATCGGTACTTATAAATCCCGCCATTGTGCTATGGTAAATTTTGAGGTTTAGCTAGCTATGGAACCAGGTTTAATCCATCATTTTCTACATAAGGAAATGTCTGTACCAAGTCAGGAATATGACAGTTGTTTTCCATTCGTTAGATGTGTTTGATCATTTGATTTTGCCATTTTATAAAAGACTTTCCGTTTTGAATTTCCCTTGGAGTTCGGTATTTTTGTTATTTTACTTTTTATGTGGAAAACAAAAAGGGCCTGGAATGGTAAATTTTTTAAACAAAACCATTGCCCTATATTAGTTATATATAAAGTTGAATTCTTTGATTCGTCGTTTTTTACATCATGCCAGCTAACAAATTTGACTTCGTTACTTTAGTAGTATAGAGAAATAAATAAAAACCTGAATATAAACAGCTGTCGGAAACTATTCTAGAACTGTCACGCTCTGTTCAAGGGTAGAACGTTCTTAACCTGTTCTAGAGTGGAACTGGACAGAGCTATTCTATGTTAGCTCTGTCAGAATTTATTCGAGATAAGAACTGTCTAAATTTGTTCTGGGGGTAGAACCACATCTGTCCGGAACTGTTCTAAACTTGTAAGAAGAACTGTTCTAAAGTTGTTTGGAGAACTGTTCTAAAGACTGTTTTATAACTTACAGTTCTTCCCAGATAACTCTCTTGTAAAGAGAGTTAAGAATTGATCCTTACTTAACTTCAGAACTTGGAATAGATTGAAAACTTTTTAAAGTGGGTATCACATTATTCCCGAGCTCTGTATATATAATGTTTCTCGTAAAAAGTAAAGAATATTTAACGGTAAAGCATACCCTACCTTTTATTGTCGTTGATAGAACTAAAACGATATCAGTTATATGTTCAAATAAAGGCAACAGTAGTATACCGCTGTTCGAAACTCATAAATCGATAGGGATCAAAACAAATCCGGGTTACAAACTAAAACTGAGGGAAACGCATCAAATATAAGAGGAAAACAACGACACAACAAAAACACAACATTAAAATGTAACACACACAGAAACGAACTATAATATAACAATGGCCATTTTCCTGACTTGGTACAGGACAATTTAAGAAAAACATGGTGGGTTGAACCTGGTTTTGTGGCATGCCAAACCTCCCGCTTTTATGGCAACGTCAAACACAACACCAAAACGACAACATCACATGAAAGGACCACAATACAAATAAATAGGAGAACATATAAGACAAAGAAACACACGAATAATAGCTAACAAAAGGTACTAGGCTTAAAATTCATTACACCAGACGTGCATCTCGTCCACACAAGACCAACCAGTGACGCTCAGATGAAAAAAGTTTGAAAGCCAAAACAAGTACAAAGCTGAAGAGCACCGAAGACCAAAACTTCCAAAACGTTGCGCCCAACACTGCCATGGTTTTCTGCCTGGGACAAGAACATCCTTATTATTTAGAATAATTTATAATTTTGCAAACAGTAAATATTATAAAATGACTATATAATAGATATACATGATAAAACCGAAGTAGGGACTAACTACAGAATAAAAACGGATACATTACATAAAAAACTTAATCCAACACATGAAAATACACAGCCGAGTTAGCCAAAGCCTCAACGCACAAAGTGACGTCACATTTGAAATTCTAAAAAAAAACACAAAGTGACGTCACATTTGAATTTGTAATAATATTTCCCAAAAATAAGATGGGATTAGGATTGATTCAAGATTAGATTTGTAATACTGACATTACATTTATTAATAACAATGAAAATTACAATACTTATTAATATCAAATTGTGGTAGTAATTAGATAATTAATTGTATTATCTAGCTATGTCGGTGTTTCTTCTAAATCAAACTGTAAATCAAATATATCGTATAAATTTTGTTGAACCAAACTAAAATCTAATAAATGAAGGGGGTGATTAATTATCTTTACCATAACACACGAATCTAACATAAAAGACGTTAAGACATTTGACAAAATCCGACGAGAATAACAAATATAACATCAAAATTAAATACATGAATTTGGGATAGAAAAGTATCGTGACACGTCTTATAGCAATGCGGTTTTACACTCAGCAAAACAGTCACAATCGGGAATAAGTCACGTTCGGTAATCAAAAGATCAGACGACGTAATGACAAACCACAATCTAACACGTGGTAAAAATGTCCTTAGTTAGTTTGGACAAAGACACATCGTATGGACTAACCAATTTGTGATGGTGTCCGTAAAATTTACGGAGTGTCATTTTTAATCTGTCCTCCTCATAACTTTGTCGGAGCAGTTTCTGCGTAAGGAGCACACTCATGTATATGAAGTCCGTATAGTGTGAACAAGCACGAGAATAACGTATCAATTGAGATATGTAAACACCATACGAAGGGGCAGAGGGTATGTTACTGCTGAGAAATGGGAAAATGATAATTGGGAAGTTGAAATCGTCCCGTTTATCATAGATTTTCGTGTGAAGTCGTCCATCTGTGTCAATATTGAGGAAAAGATCAAGGTATGAAGCAGTCCTTCTAGTATCAGTAGTATCCTTAATTTCAAGTTCACTGGGATATATGAGATGTAAGTATTGGCTGAAATATGGGTTATTCAATGATAGAACATCATCAATATATCGGAAAGTAAAATTAAAGAATTTTGCAAGGTGCTTTTTCTTTTTGTCTTTTAGAAGGTTCTGAATGAATTCTGCTTCATACGAGTTTATATTTTCTAAGCATAACCTGTTGTCTCCTTATTGCAACACATTCATACATAAACAAGAATGCACACGCTGAAATGTCTCGCCTGCTTTACTGATCAGTGAATTTATGTTGAAAGTCCTAAATATAAAGTTACTACAAGTATCACATAAACTTAACATGATCAAAGAAAGTGACGTCAAGGTCATATAAACCAAGACAGAAATACATGTACAACTTACAATCATTCCATACACCAAATATAGTGGACCTATTCCTTATAGTGTACATGAAACAGATCAAACCATGAAAACCTTATATCGACCAATGAACCATGAAAATGAGGTCAAGGTCAGATGAACCCTGCCAGATAGACTTGTACACTTGGCAATCATTCCATGCTTTAATATAGTTTACCTAGTGCAAAAAGTATCTAAAAGACAACCTTAACCAGGAAAACTTGATATTAATCAATGAACCATAAAATGAGGTCAAGGTCAGATGATAAAAACCAAACAGACATATACACCTTACAATCATTCCAGACCAAAACACAAAAAGGTTAGCATTTAGCTATGAACCGTAAAAAGTGAGGTGAAGGTCATATAAAAGAAGGGGCGAAAAATACCAGAGGGACAGTCAAACTCATAGATCGAAAACTGACAACGCCATGGCCAAAAATAAAAAGACAAACAGACAAATAATAGTACAGATGACACAACATAGAAAACTAAAGACTAAGCAACACGAACCCCACCAAAAACTGGGGGTGATCTCAGGTGCTCCGGAAGGGTAAGCAGACTTCTTATATCTTTTTGAGTCTTTTTATAGCTGTTCAAACTCGAGAAATGTCTCTAAATATTCAATAGAAAAGGCTGGAGGCGTTATAAAGTCCTTGTTCAGTAGTCACGTTTCTTTCTTTATGGATTCCAATGAGGTTGAATACTCACTTGACTTACAAATACTTCCGATTTCTATTAATGTTTACGAACCGTCTATAGCTAGGGAGTGCGGCTTCTTTTTTTTTCTGTTTTTTTTGGGGGGGGGAGGGGAGGGGTTCTTGAGCGGCAGTAAGGTAACTAGCATACTTTACCTAGCTTCCAGTTGTAACGGTAACATCTTAACTCTGCTGTTCAAACAACTCGCCGTTTTTTTATTTCCGTGTTCAACCCAGTAGTCATATTGTTGGTAGATGAACAATGCAGGTTTTATTGTGTTTTTGTAACACGTAAGGCTATCTGGATTACGTGTTCTTTCGTTATAGTTTGTATTTGTGCTATGTTTTATGTCATTCTTCCTGTAGGAGTCGACTGTTTGTGGTTCAGATGCTGTCTGTTATATTGTGTGGATATTTTGTAATCTGTTTTTTGTGTTTTGAAGTTGCATTCAGGTTTATAAATTACGTTGCAATTTGTTCTACTTTCAATTTAAAAACAATTGATCTAATGTTGTTGCGTGTACATCAGTAGTCTCTTTCAGGTATTATATGTACCTACAAGCAAATGTTTTCATTTAATCTATTTTAAATGCTTAACCTGATTTTTCAGTATTGTGTAACAAGAGGGTTTTTTTACGTTTTGTATTTTTGTGTCATTTTCAACATATTTATGCAACTATTTACCCCTGTCTGCATAAAGAGTTCGAACCCAGAACCTGTGTCTCTGATCCTTCATATTTGGCTTTGCAGAACTTAGCACTAGCAAGTTTTCATAGCTTTTTTAGTGAATTATAAATTAACAAATATCAACAATTGTGTAAAGATAAATTTTAAAGTATTCAAATGTAAAACAGTTAAAATTCACATAAAAGTAACAAAATTCAATTTGTCATTCTAACTCTTGTCTAGATCAATTAAATTGCTAAACTATAAAAAGTAGCAGGCTTGTTTGAAGAGACCAAGTGACTTTTTGGTTATAGCCCAGCACAAATATTAATTTCAAAACTAATCTTACAAAAGATAGATGAATAGAAACACAATATAACTAAATAACAAGTTGCAAAGTTCACAAAATCTGTGAATATATTCAATGAATTATAGCACAATAAAGTAACTACGTATTGTGACATGTAAAACAATCATTTGTATCAATAATTTATATAAACAGTTATAGTTATTTGTGTCAATTGTACAACAATCAATTTCAAAGGGAAGTAATAATGTTTCCAGACGTAGGTTCTCCGTTACAATTGCATCATAAATACTCTCGCATCCATCCATTTCTCTCTTATCCACATAGCATAACTATTCCAAGAGGGCTATATAACATGTAATTAACTGTTCTTGGACATAACACAACAAACATAAGGAAGTCATACTTCCAAGAAATATTTTGTGGAAAGAAAAAGGTTGTTAAGATCAAGAAAAACTGATCACAAATCAGGGTGTATTGTCTAAATCATGTAATACTTATTGACACGAAATAAAACACCATGCTTGCTTGTGTTGAGTGAACATAGAGTGGTTGCTGATGAGTTGAATTGGTGCAGCGATTTCAGAACAAACGTACATTACCTGTGTGTTATACAAAAATATATTTCAGAGTGATCCATGAGTCTTTCACAAACCATTATTATTCGCACCAAGTGTTTTAAGTGAATCATTTTGTATGTACTGTATTGTTTTTCTTTTCAGTATACATCCAGCTGATTGGTTATCCTTTCTTCTTCTGATTCATACAACACTAAGACCAACACTTGTAAAATGAATCCTACATCCGTGGATACGATTGATGCAGATGCACGAAGTTTTCATATTAGAACACTTCGAATATTTGGTGGTACACAGATAGCACTTGGAATTGTATGTGCAATCTTGATTTTAGTAGGCGTGGCTTTTGACGGAGTAAGGATGAACAAAAACTGTCCACATAATAGCTACTCGTCTAACAATCCCTATGACGGCTATGATTCTTATTATTATAGGTATTATGGCTGTCACTACTCGAATGCTTCCACGTTATTCGGGTTCAATATCACATGTTTGATTTTTTCAGGATGGGTAAGTTGGTTACTGGTTCTGCATGCAATACTTAAATTTGTTGAACATCGTTGCACTAACTATTTCCAGATATTTTATTCCTTACCATTCGAATGAATTTATTCATACTGTTATTCGGTCTAGGATTATAAAAACACTCTACTTATTTCTTGCGTCCGAAACGCTTTTCCCCACAATGACACATTATTCTGACTCCGACCGTACAACTTTAATCTAAATCCCATAAATACTGCGTGCTTATTGGAAAAGCTGTAAATAGCAAAGGTAGAGTCTTGGTTTCACCTGGCCGGATACAGAGGTCACAAAACTCTCGCTCTCGAACCGAACACGCTACAACGAGACCATTAGAAGACACTATAATAAAGATACTTGTCTATTGTCGATTACTGTGTATTGACTGCTTGCTGGTGTTTTCTATTTAGTAAAACGAGCATATTAATCGGATGTTCTTAAACCCTGCTGACTGCCATTGGCGATTGCCAAATAAACGGATCACCAGATGTAACTAAATGGACATTGCCAAGAATCTGTCCGGTTTAAGGGAGATAACCCAATTTGAAAACAATTATTTGATTCGACAAGGACGATAACCCGTCCTCGCCCCATATGGGGTCACTTGCCAATTTGACACATGCGATAAGACGCACAATTAGGGGTTAAACACCCGCTGGTCTGTAAAGATAACTTCAGTGAAAACCAATACCAGATGTTATCGATAAAATAATTTTGAATCATGTTTTCTGTATTTTGGTGTAGTTTGTAAAATTAATTGAAGGTCGGAGTTCCTATTCGATCTTTGTTGAAACCTGGGATTACTGAATTAGTGTATTAGTCCCAGTTGAAACATTGAAACGGCATGAGATGTTTTACCCAAATTGGTAAATGAAAAATGCATATAAATAAAAATAGATATTCTTTAGCATCAAACAGACTGAAATGTAATAGAAATTTTAGTTCAACTATTTCACATATAATTAGCCGAAAAGCCGTTGACTTACGGTTCTTTTTTTATATATATATAAAACGGGTACTTCGAGAATTCGGAATGACTGTCATTTTATTTAATTCTAAACATCCATTGACAGTTCATAATTATTGAATTTAACAGTATATATTGAGTGAGGATAACAGCACAATTCCTCGAGTTAAATGAACTATTGTTGGTTAATGTCTATCATATTTGTTTTTCGTAAATTGTTTTGTTATAAATTAGGTCGTTAGTTTTCTCAATTGAATAGTTTCATATTTTTCATGTTGGGGCCTTTTATAGCCGACTATACGGTATGCATTTTTCTCATTGTTGAAGGCCGTACGGTTGCCTATAATTGATTACGTCCACTTCATTTGAACTTTGGTGGATAGTTGTCTTATTGGCAATCATACCACATCTCTTTATTTGTATATGTATGTTGGATGTGTACTGGTAGAAAATTTATCTTCAGATCGGTACTTTAGATCTTTTGTCTTCTGTAGATAGTTTTTTCGTGCCCATCTGACAAAGAAGCATTTTCCTACTAATTTCAACAGTTTGGTCTTGTGTTGTGATTTTATACCACTGCCCCAGGTTCAGTGGGATTAAGATAGATTTGAGCACTCACAATCATGTTTAACCCCGCCGCATGCCACGGTTTATACTTCTGTTTTAAGTCTGGAACAAATTACTTGTGATTATGTGGTTGTCGTTTCTTGCTGTCTGAAATATTTATTTTCTTGTTGTTATTGTTTTAGCATAAACTAGTTCGTTGGTTTTTTTCCCGTTTTAATTTTTTCGTCAACTAACATGAGATCTGTCAAAACATGTTAACCCCGCCGCATTTTTGCGCCTGTCCTAGGTCAGGAAGCTCTAGCCTTTGTGTGTGTTTTTTTTTAATTTTTCTTCATTTATATGTTTCGGAGTTTGGTGTGGCGTTCTTTTCGCCGAACTAGTATACATTATTGTGTAGGGGCCAGCTGAAGCCCGCCTGCGGGTATGGGATATTCCCGCGCTGCGTTGAAGACCCATTGGTGGCTTTAGGCTGTTTTCTGCTCTTTGGTCGGGTTGTTGTCTCTTTTAACACATTTCCCGTTTCCATTCTCAATTCTATCCTACAAAGCTTACTATACGATATGGGTTTAGCTCATTGATAGAGGCCGTACAGATACTTATAGTTGCTTTCAACCACGTCCTTTGGTCTATGGTGACAAGTTGTCTCGTTGCCAATTTTACCACATCGTCTTATTTTGTAAATTATTGTATTCTAAGGGTTACGTCTAAGTTAAACCAGAGCCATATATATATATATATATATATAGCTCTGGTTAAACCATTATTTATGAAGGAAGGGGGGTTTAAAGCTTTTCATACATTATGATAACCAATTTATTCAGTTAAAGCTTACATAACCCTCTATTATCTTGTGAATTTTGTTGGTGGAGGGTAGGTTATCTCGTGGATATTTACCTAATATCTCACATTATATAAACATCTACGACGCAAACAATAGAAGTTAAACAAGAAACAGAAAACATACAAGCTTCCAGCATCGTTTCAACCATATATCCACAGGTATATACCCTGAGCTGATATGTTAATTGTCATATATGTACAAGTACCTGTTCAAAGCTAACAATCTTTACCGATTTGTGGAGAAATTATTGATTTTTAATTTAATATTGTTTCGATTCAATAAATTTTAATTGAGATGAAAAGCTAGTGATAAAAAATTGACAAAGGGAATTTAATAAAAAGTTGTTTTTTGTTTTTGTTTTGTTTTTTCATTTTATACACTTTTTTGTCATCAACAAGTTTCTTTTTGACGGCGAATGTACAATTTAAGTAATGAATGAATTTCAAAACTATTTAACGGGTCTTGAAAGGTGCAAACTTTCCAATTTATTGTGCGCACATATTATTATTCGTGTATTTAGTTTCAAGAAATTAAATAACAGAAACTCGGTTTGATGTAAAATATATTATTAGATTTCATCTTGCCGTATCAAGTGGTTGAATTCGTAAAGTATTCTAAATGTTTTTTTATTCACTCTTTAAAGTGCGACGAAATGGAATTGTTCTCCTATATGATTGTGTATTCAAATCGTGTTAAAATTGCCTCAAAAAATGATTATATAGGGATTGTCAAGAAAACGAGCCAGTTGTCTGATTGACAATCATACAACATCTTCTTCTTTTTCTTTTTTTTTTAAATAAATGTGAATAGAAACCATTTAATGCCATTGAAAAAAATATGATTGTGTATTGATAAAACATTCAGATGAGCAAGCATTTATTTAAAATAATGCGTTTTAGATTTTGATTGCATTCTTATGATGTATTTATTAATTTTCGGTTATAACCACGTGAAAACAGAAACAAAATATAACTTAAAATCTAATCATCTTCAACAAGGATTTGTATAGTGAGATATACACATCCTTGTCTTTAATTATAAAAAAACGTTAATTATAATTATATGGTGTTTTGCTATTCTGTCAACCCTAAATCAAGTTTATACAAAATGTCGTTTACACTATATTACATGACTCTTGGAATATAATTATGTCTCAGCATGACTGTATAAACACGATTGTATAACAATTTGTTATCTGTTTACACACACGATGTGTCCTGTTGTCAAATAGAAATTGATAGAAAAAAAAAAAACAAAAATCGCCTACTTTTAAATCAAATTTGGAGCAAGAAGAAAATATCCAATTTAAAAATAAACTACACCACGTTAAGCTTTAACTTTTCATCTTTTTCTTGGTCGCAGCAGCTAAGGTATATCATAAGTAAAAGTATTTTATTTATTTTTTCAAAGCTGACCACTCTTCCGAATAATGACATTTTCCTGTAAGAATAACGGCAAAAGTAAGCCATTTGACATCACTGTAAAAAATCCAAATTTGTTGCAAGAAGTTCAAATTTTATTATAAAATAATCTATATCATTAAAAAGAAGACACATTAAGGATTCTGGGGATCGCAGCAGCTAAGAAAACCATTGAGAAGAAACTTGAATATCGTCTTGTAAAGATTTTTTTCCATATAACTTCTATATAACGATTTTATCCATGTAGGGTATCTGAATTCACGCATGCGCAATATTGACCGGACTGATTCTTGACAATGTCTTAACTATTAATTTAATACCAAACAGAAAACCATTATCTTGCGGAAAATATGGTATACCGCAAACAAAAGGTGCAAAAATTAGTACACCATATCCGGATTTCGACAATTAATGTCTGTTCAGTGATGTTAGGAATCGAAAAGGTATTTGAAAGGCGATATAATTTACCTCAATTTAGGATAGACTTGAATTTTGAAGAGTCGAAATAGGATGAACGGATCAAACTCGAAGGCAAATATAATACAAGCCCAAACGAAAAAATATATAAACAAGTCTAAATTGAAAACAACGTTCAAACCTATGATTGCGTTGGATAAAAACCGCAATTTTTATACGTGTGCATGCAAAACAAATTTCTTGGTAGAGGGGTCTAAATACAGCTCAAACAACATTTTCCAAAAGACCAAAAAGTGAAAAAGTATATTTTAACAAAACGCATTTGACTAGCAGGTCGAACAACGGATGTTCTTAAACCCTGTAGACTGCCATTGGCGATTGCCAAATAAATGGATCACCAGATGTAACAAAATGGATCTTAACTATTAATTTAATACCAAACAGAAAACAATAAACTTGCGGAAAAGATGGTATACCGCAAAGAAAAGATGCAAAAATTAGTACACCATATCTGGATTTCATATATAGTTTGCGGTATACCATCTTTTCCGCAAGTTTATTGTTTTCTGTTTTGTATTTAATTTATAAATTAAGATCCATTTTTACATCTGGTGATCCGTTTATTTGGCAATCGCCATGGCAGTCAGCAGGGTTTAAGAACATCCGTTGTTCGACCTGCTAGTCAAATGCGTTTTTGTTAAAATATACTTTTTTTCACTTTTTGGTCTTTTGGAAAATGTTGTTTGTGCTGTATTAAGACCACTCTACCAAGAAATTTGTTTTGCATGCACACGTATAAAAATTGCGGTTTTTATCAAAAGCAATCATAGGTTTGAACGTTGTTTTCAATTTAGACTTGTTTATATTTTTTCGTTTGGGCTTGTATTATATTTGCCTTCGGGCTTATATGATCCGTTCATCCTATTTTGACTCTTCAAAATTCAAGAGTCAATCCCAAATTGAGGTAAATTATATGGCCTTCCAAATACCGTTTCGATTCCTAACATCACTGAAGAGACATTAATTGTCGAAATCCGGATATGGTGTACAAATTTTTGCACCTCATGTTTGCGGTATACCATCTTTTCCGCAAGTTTATTGTTTTCTGTTTTGTATTTAATTTATAAATTAAGATCCATTTTTACATCTGGTGATCCGTTTATTTGGCAATCGCCATGGCAGTCAGCAGGGTTTAAGAACATCCGTTGTTCGACCTGCTAGTCAAATGCGTTTTGTTGAAATATACTTTTTTTCACTTTTTGGTCTTTTGGAAAATGTTGTTTGTGCTGTATTTAGACCACTCTACCAAGAAATTTGTTTTGCATGCACACGTATAAAAATTGCGGTTTTTATCCAAAGCAATCATAGGTTTGAACGTTGTTTTCAATTTAGACTTGTTTATATTTTTTCGTTTGGGCTTGTATTATATTTGCCTTCGGGCTTATATGATCCGTTCATCCTATTTTGACTCTTCAAAATTCAAGAGTCAATCCCAAATTGAGGTAAATCATATGGCCTTCCAAATACCGTTTCGATTCCTTACATCACTGAAGAGACATTAATTGTCGAAATCCGGATATGGTGTACCAATTTTTGCACCTCATGTTTGCGGTATACCATCTTTTCCGCAAGTTTATTGTTTTCTGTTTTGTATTTAATTTATAAATTACGATCCATTTTTACATCTAGTGATCCGTTTATTTGGCAATCGCCATGGCAGTCAGCAGGGTTTAAGAACATCCGTTGTTCGACCTGCTAGTCAAATGCGTTTTGTTAAAATATACTTTTTTCACTTTTTGTTCTTTTGGAAAATGTTGTTTGTGCTGTATTTAGACCACTCTACCAAGAAATTTGTTTTGCATGCACACGTATAAAAATTGCGGTTTTTATCCAAAGCAATCATAGGTTTGAACGTTGTTTTCAATTTAGACTTGTTTATATTTTTTCGTTTGGGCTTGTATTATATTTGCCTTCGGGCTTATATGATCCGTTCATCCTATTTTGACTCTTCAAAATTCAAGAGTCAATCCCAAATTGAGGTAAATTATATGGCCTTCCAAATACCGTTTCGATTCCTAACATCACTGAAGAGACATTAATTGTCGAAATCCGGATATGGTGTACAAATTTTTGCACCTCATGTTTGCGGTATACAATCTTGTCCGCAAGTTTATTGTTTTCTGTTTTGTATTTAATTTATAAATTAAGATCCATTTTTACATCTAGTGATCCGTTTATTTGGCAATCGCCATGGCAGTCAGCAGGGTTTAAGAACATCCGTTGTTCGACCTGCTAGTCAAATGCGTTTTGTTAAAATATACTTTTTTCACTTTTTGGTCTTTTGGAAAATGTTGTTTGTGCTGTATTTAGACCACTCTACCAAGAAATTTGTTTTGCATGCACACGTATAAAAATTGCGGTTTTTATCCAAAGCAATCATAGGTTTGAACGTTGTTTTCAATTTAGACTTGTTTATATTTTTTCGTTTGGGCTTGTATTATATTTGCCTTCGGGCTTATATGATCCGTTCATCCTATTTTGACTCTTCAAAATTCAAGAGTCAATCCCAAATTGAGGTAAATTATATGGCCTTCCAAATACCGTTTCGATTCCTAACATCACTGAAGAGACATTAATTGTCGAAATCCGGATATGGTGTACAAATTTTTGCACCTCATGTTTGCGGTATACCATCTTTTCCGCAAGTTTATTGTTTTCTGTTTTGTATTTAATTTATAAATTAAGATCCATTTTTACATCTGGTGATCCGTTTATTTGGCAATCGCAATGGCAGTCAGCAGGGTTTAAGAACATCCGTTGTTCGACCTGCTAGTCAAATGCGTTTTGTTAAAATATACTTTTTTCATTTTTTGGTCTTTTGGAAAATGTTGTTTGTGCTGTATTTAGACCACTCTACCAAGAAATTTGTTTTGCATGCACACGTATAAAAATTGCGGTTTTTATCCAAAGCAATCATAGGTTTGAACGTTGTTTTCAATTTAGACTTGTATATATATATATATATATATATATATAGATTGCCTAACAATGTAATTTTAACACACTATTTAGTATGTAAATATAAGAATGTTTAAAATATTTACAAAATGATGAAAATAAACGCAATATTTCGCTAGACTAACTAGCTTTATCAAGCGTGCATCTATCCAGGTGAAATCGAATGTAGATGATAAGAAACTTTTGCAGCTCAATGTATATGTTGCACTTGAATTTAGCTGCCTTGAAAATAATACATAATTTGGATGAAGTTCAAGATTTTTACAAAATTGGTAGTTGAAGTTAGCAACGTCCATTGGCCAATATTACAGGATAAAAAGGACGATGCTGTGTACTAAATTATTCTTTATCTTTCCTGTATCTTTTCTCATCTTTTTCGTTAAGACCATCAGGTTCTAAAGTGTGGAGTTGGTGGATCCAAAAATTTTCTCTTCTCCTTCTCACCGTGGTGTCCCACTCGGTGTTGACTTCTATGATTTGGAAGGTAACATTATCAAAAGAATGTTTCGTTGAACGAAGATGTCTTGTGAGAGGACAGTTTTTGTTGGTTTTGTACCATGAACGATGGTTATTGAGCCGAATATTAAATTTGTCCATTGTTTCTCCCACATACTGAATGCCACATGTGTCACATGTTAATATATAAATTGAGTTCTCCGTTTTACAGTTGGAATTAGAGTAGATGGTATAATTTTGTTTTAAAAATCTTGAACTTCATCCAAATTATGTATTATTTTCAAGGCAGCTAAATTCAAGTGCAACATATACATTGAGCTGCAAAAGTTTCTTATCATCTACATCCGATTTCACCTGGATAGATGCACGCTTGATAAAGCTAGTTAGTCTAGCGAAATATTGCGTTTATTTTCATCATTTTGTAAATATTTTAAACATTCTTATATTTACATACTAAATAGTGTGTTAAAATTACATTGTTAGGCAATCTATAATTTTATTTGTGTAATTGAATTAATCTCTGTACTGATTAATCCACACTCCCATAGATTTGTATGTCATGTGCTGCTATTTATAGGCACTTATATATATATATATATATATATATATATATTTATATATTTCTGATGAAGCGAACCCCTAGAAAACTTAGCTTATATTGTCCGTTGATAAATAAATTAATTAAATTTAATGCTGAATCTGTCCAAATCGGGGTCCAAACAACAAAAATTTTATATATGGAATTCTTTGATATGCTGAATCTAACCTTGTACTTAGATTTTGAATTTTTGGCCCTGTTATCAAATTGGTCCACATTGAAATCCAAAGGGTCAAAAATTAAACTTTGTTTGATTTCATAAAGAAATAAATTATTGGGGTTTTTTGATATGCTGAATCGAATCATGTATTTAGATTTTGGATATTGGACATGTTATAGGTAAAAGTTCAATTTCAGGTTTTTCAGTTTTTGACCACATTCATTCTGTGTTAGAAACCTATGATGTGTCAAATATTTAATCACAATCCAAATTCAAAGCTGTATAAAGCTTGAATGTAGTGTCCATACTTGCCCCAACTTTTCACGGTTGGGCCTTCTGCGGTCGGATCAAGCTGCACCCCGCAGAACATTTTATTAATTTTACTTTGCCGCCTTTTAATGATATGTTGTTTTTTTATGCACCTGCTGTGCGTTCTGGGTTCTTGGAATTGAAATCACCGTTTTAGCGGACTAATCAAATTAAGAGATTCTCCACATTGGCCATTGTACCAGAGGTAGAGGTAAACATGGTCTTCAAAATGGCCAATAACATTTAAATCTTAGATCTGTACGAGTTTGTCAGCATACGATGGGGGTATCGCGGTATGTTACTTTATTGCCGGCTGCCTAACTAAGAGAGTATCAATGTGGGCCATTATACTTGAGGTAGAGGTAAACATGGCCGTTAAAAATGGCCCATAGCACTTATGCCCTATACCCTTACGAAGAATGGTACAAAAGTACGTTGCAGGAAAGTGTCGATTCTGACTTACAAAATTATATTTGATTTTAATTTTTTTTTAATTAAACTTTTTTTTACACGAAACATAAATTGACCAAAAACATTTAACCACATAATTAGAATATGGCATCAAAATAAAAAAGACCTTAATAATAGAGTATGGCATCAAAATATGAATATAAAGCATAACTATGTTTGAGGAGGATGATGATACATTTATGAGGGAATCCGTGTTGGGAGAGGGAGCCCAAGAATAAAATTGTTTAGCTTTTAAATGGAAGCATCTGTCCACTGGAATGTTTAAATAACATTTTGAATGTGGAAGAGATCAAGGTTAAGTTTAGAATGACTAAGATATTGACAATAAAAAACCGAATTGGGGAACATTGCAAGTACTGGCTTTACTGGGTAAGTAATGCGTAACAAAAAGACAGATTTGAAAGTGACATACATAAGTAACGGTTTAAAATTGGCTTTAAAGTCAAAGAAGGATATTTTTCTTACTCACTGGTTAGAATCTAATGATTTGGAAAGAAAGAAGATAAGTAAAAGCTGACTACAAATCCTTAGATTCTTTTCTTTGTTCATTAATGAACATATTTTTTATTCGTATTAAACATTTTAAAGAAAAGTTTACTACTAACAACAACCATAATAGCTCTATTCCTCGTATCAAACATAAGCTAAAAGAACTCGCCAAAGAATTTGTGTTTTTCCCGGCTGATAAGGCTGCCAACTGTATCATTATTGTTTGACGTAAATTTTACATTGAGGTTCTGCAAAAGAAAATCACTTATTCACCTACATTCCAACTGAATCTATTTTCGGAAAATGACATCTGTAACAAAAATAAAATTTTAGCTACCTCTTTACAAGCAGCACCGAATAACATGAAAGTTCCAACTATGTACTGGCTTCGGAAGCTGCACAAAACACCTTACAAATATAGATTTATTTCGTCTTCAAGCCATTGTTCTACTACTAACTGTCTATTCTACTTACTAGTACACTTGGTACAATCAAAACCCTGGTAATAAATTCTTCAAATAAGGCCTTTGAAAATAGTGGAAGTTATTACTTTTGGGTTGTCACAAATTCGTTGGAAGTACTTGATAAATTGCATGCTCATATTAGTGATTTCGAATCTGTTCAAAGTTTTGATTTTTCTACCTTATATACCACTTTGCCTCATATTCTCATTAAGAAAAAAAATCACACATCTAATTAAATGGGCATTTAAAAAGTCAGAATGCGAATATATATGTTAAAACTCTTTTTGGTCATTTTTTAGTAACAACAGACAAATCTATGTCAATTTGACCTGTTTTGATACGATAACTGAACTTGAATTTTTACTAGATAACATTTTTGTTCGTTATGAAGATTCCGTATATCGTCAAGTCATCGGAATTCCAATGGGGACTAACTGTACATCACTTATTGCGGACCTGTTTCAGTATGGTTACGAGTTACAATTTATGACTAAAATCATGATCAGCAAAGACCCATCGAAACAACATCTGATACAAAAATTTAAAAACAATTTGAAATAATTGGATGATATATTAGCTCCCAATAATGACGACTTCAGTATGTACACTAAAGAGATTTATCCTGCTGAACGGACTTTAAATAAAGCTAATACTAACAATTAACACTGTCCTTTCCTGGAACTTGATATCTATATCTTTAACGGGAAGCCTAATACCAAAATTTACGATAAAAAGGATAATTTGTTCATTTCCTATTGTTAATAATCCATTTTAAGATGGTGACGTTGCCTTGTCACCATCTTATGGTGTTTATATATCTCAACTTGTTCGATTCGTTCGTGTATGTAATAACGTATTTGATTTTAACGAAAGAAGTCGCTGTATTACAGATAAATGATTACACCAGGGTTTTCGAAATCACAAACTTGTCAAAACATTTACTAAAGTTTATCATCGGTACAAGAACATTGTTAGTAAATATAAAACAACGTGTATACATCTTAAATTATACGTTCAAGTATTTTACATCCAATCTTTTATGGTAATATTCTATACAAAGCACAAAAATGTCGTCATTCACCTCTAAAGCTAACCAAATCTTCGAACAGTCTTATTCAGAAGGGATATAATTACGATACTGTTGTCAGGTCATTAAAGATGGCATTTTTTGGAATTGATATTGATTTACTCATAGGGTCTGTGCATCAGAAATGAATACATTTATTCTAAAACCAGTTTTTGGCATGATACGAGTTATGTTCGTTTCATATATTCTATGATGATATGATACTAAACCCCTAACGGGAGGAATTGTGCTTGATTTTCATATGATGAAGACATAATCTTTCAATCAGTATAATTGAGGTCTGGAGCTGGCTGTCAGTAACTGCTAGTTTTCCTTTGTTAATTTATGTTATCATTGTCATTTTGCTTAGTTTCTTCTGTTACCTATTCTAAAATCGGACTCGGACTTCCTTTAAAACTGAGTTTTACTGTGCGTATTGCTATGTGTCTGTTTATTCTACATTGACTAGAGGTATAGGGGAGGGTTGAGATCTCACAAAACATGTTTAACCCCGCCGCATTTTTGCGCCTGTCCCAAGTCAGGAACCTCTGGCCGTTGTTAGTACTGTAGGTTTTTTTTAATTTTATCTATATGTTTCGGAGTTTAGTGTGACGTCCATTTTCTCTGAACTAGTACACAATTTTATTCAGGGGCCAGCTGTAGCCTTCATCCGGGTGCGGGATTTTCTCGTGACTTCGTTATTTGCGAATTCCAAGAAAGTTTTTTTTATTTCAAATTAAATATTTTTTGTTAAGCAATTCTTGTAAATAAAACATGACATCAATATAAAAAATAAGAAACGCCATTAAGAAAAGTGGTGTTAGTAATGAAATAGATCAAGTAAAGAAAAATTCTGAAATAGATATGATGCTTATATTTGAAAGATCAACTAGAGCAGGAGTTGCCATGATAACTCAAAGACATAGTGAAGCTTATAACTCATATATGGTGGACTGTGATAAAACACAAACAAATAAATTCTTATCACATTTAGATGCTTATTACAGTTTGGCACACCATTGGAGATTTTGATTCCGGTAGATCCATGGAAAATTGAACAGATTTAAAAAAAATTAAAATCAAATATAGTTTCGTAGTCAGAATCGATACTTTCCTACTACGTACTTTCGTACCATTCTTTATTTCGGTTCTTATACATGTTATACATCCTTGGCGTAATTTCGCTTATTTTTTTAGTGCTCTTGATGAGGGTAAATCCTGAAAAACGCTTCGGACGCATGAACTTTATAAAGTGTTGTTTTCTTGTTTTTACAGCGTTTGGTCGATACCGCTGCTGGTACCTCGGTACTTACATTATTTATAACAAATCTTTCTAAAATTGTCCGTTTATAAATTTTGAAATTATAAAGAAACAAACCAAAGTTTCAACTGTTTTGGTAACGTTAGCCTTAGATGAATTTGGCTATGTTTTTTTTTTTTTTAGGTATTTTTGAATATATAGCTCTTCAACTGTTTAGTTTCTTATACATCCTTTTATTTTTTTAAACATTATTTTCATTTACCTGTGTTTAAAGTTATTGCAAATGGATGGTATTTTTGTTCGAGCATATTGTTTTTCTTTAATTGTTCGACATTTCTTACCGATATAACATGTTACTTTTATTATTCTTCCCGTAGTTTATTTTTTTTTTTTGTATTTACATTGTGTCATAGGTCAAATTTATTTGTTCAGTGTATGTTCAATGGTGTTAATATGTCCTTTGATTGAGTTAAGCTATTTCAGTTGATATTTAATAGTGTGTCTTTCTATGTTGTGATGTTACACTATTGTTTCGGAAAAAGGGTGAAGGTTTGGTACCATTAAAACGTTTAAACCCGCTGCATTTGTTCGCACCTGTCCTAAGTCAGGAATCTGATGTTCAGTAGTTGTCGTTTGTTGATATGGTTCATAAGTGTTTCTCGTTTCTCGTTTTTTCTATAGATCAGACCGATGGTTTTCACGTTTGAATGGTTTTACACTAGTAATTTTTTGGGGCCCTTTATAGCTTACTGTTCGGTGTGAGCCTAGGCTCCGTGTTTAAGACCGTACTGTGACCTTTAATGGTTTACTTTTATAAATTTTGACTTGGATGGAGAGTTGTCTCATTGGCACTCATACCACATCTTCTTATATCTATTAGCCTTTAAAACGGCCCATAGCACTTATACCCTAGATCCGTATTAGTTTGTTAGCATATAGTTTGGGGTACCCTTTATGTCACGTAGTCCCATTTTACTATTCCTGTCCTAACCGCTGTTAGATTGGGTATCAAAGAACACCAATAATTCAATTTTTGATCAAATCAAACAAAGTTTAATTTTGGACCCCGATTTAGACCACCTTTGAAAACCGGGCCCGAAATCAAAAATCTAAAACACCGTTAGTTTTGGCAAATCAAAGAACATCAATAATTCAATTTTTGATGAAATCAAACAAAGTTTAATTATGGACCCCAGTTTGGACCAACTTGAATACTGTGCCCAAAATCAAAAATATTAATACACGCTTAGATTCAGCATATCAAAAAAACCTAAGAATCCATTTTTTTTAAATCAAAAAAAGTTTAATTTTGGACCCTTTAGATCTTAATATATTCCAATTCAAAAACAGGGCCCAAAATCCAAATTCTAAATACCCGGTTAGATTCAGCATATTAAAGAACAAGAAGAATTCAAAAATTTGAATTAAACCCCAATGAAATTGGTCAAGAAATAATCGCATTTATACAAAGTATTACAAAAGTATTGTTTTGGCCACTTTTTCCTGAACCGTTAGGGTTATAACCCCCAAATCAATCCCAACCTTCCTTTTATGGTATAAAATCGTGTGGCACAATTAAATAGCTATCCATAGCCTTATACTCAAGTAATTGTTCAGAAACCAAAAAATCCTAGTTTTTTGGCCCCTTTTCGGTCCGTAATTCCTAAACGATTTCGGGCATGACCCCCAAAATCAATCCAAACCTTCCTATTGAAGTATGGAACCTTGTGGTAAAATTTCTTATAGAGATCTATACACTTATACACAAGTTATTGTCCTGAAACATGAAAATGCCTTGTTTTGGTTCTTTTTGGCCCTTAATTACTAATCAACTACGACAATAACTCCAAAAATTAATCCCAATCTTCCTATTGTGGTATGAAATCTTGTGCAAAGATTTCATAGAGATCCATACACTTATACTCAAATTATTGTCTGCGAACCAAAATGTCTTCGGACGACAAGAAAAATGCTTGTTTTTTTGCCCCTTGTTGGCCCTTAATTACTTAACAGCTTTGACAATAACCCCCAAAATTAATCCCAACCTTTCTATTGTGGTATGGAACCTTATGCTTAAATTTCATAGAGATCTATACACTTATACTCAAGTTATTGTCTGTGAACCAAAATGTCTTCGGACAACAATTGTCTTCGGATGGCGACGCAGACATCCCCATAGCATAATACGAAAGCAAACATTTTGCGGTCGTATAAAAACAAATATGAACGAATAAGTAACAGGGTATCAGTCGAGAGCAGAAACCAGTACATATGCGCTAATAAGATTATTGCAAATCCATTAACCCGTCGAAAGAAGAAACTAGTACATATGCGCTAACAAGGTTATGGCAAATCCACGCACCAAGAACAAACATTAGAGTAATGAAAATAAAAAAAGGAAATAATTTAATAGGTGCAAAGACTTAAATACAAATAGCGAATACGTAACAGGGTATCAGTTGAGCGCACAAACTGGTACATATGCGCTTATAGGGTTAATTTAACTCAACTAAACTAGAACTAATACCAGAGACAAGAAAAGAAAAGAAAAAAAAGCATTCAAAAGGTGCAACGTATAAAAAGCGAATAAGGAACGAATAAATAACAAATAAGTAACAAGGTATCAGTCCAGCGCAAAAACGGTAACATACGCGCTTAAATGGTGATTTCACCTCTACCAACCAAGAACTAACACAAATGACAAGAAAAAGAAAAGAAAAGAAAACATTTAAAAGGTGCAACGTATAAAAATCGAATAAGGAACAAATACATTGTATGTAGCGAATAAGTAACTGTGTATCAGTCGAGCGCGAAAACGGGAACAAACGCACTTATAGAGTAGTTTCTCTTCTACCAAGCAAGAATTAAAACTAGAGACAAGAAAATAAAGCATTAAAGGTGTATCAGTCGAGCGAGGAAACTGAAACATATGCGCTAACAGGGTTAAACTAACTCCAATGAACTAGAACTAACATCAGAGAGAAGAAAATAAAAAAAAAGCATTTAAAAGGTGCAACGTATAAAAAGCGAAAAAGAACGAATAAGTAATGAATGAGTGACAGCGTCAAAGTCCAGCGCAAAAAAACGGGTAAACACGGGCATAAAGGCTTATTTCACCTCTACGAACAACGAACTAACACCGGAGAAAATAAAATTAAAAAAAGGATAGAAAAAATGCAACGTATAAAAAGCGAATAAGTAACAGGGTATCAGTCGAGCCCAGAAACGGAAAAAATGTGCGCTAATAGTGTAAGTTCACCCCTACGAACCAAGACCTAACACCAGAAACAAGAAAATAAAAAAGTATAACACATTAAAAAATTTCAACGTATAAAGATCGATTAAGGAACGAATAAGTAGAGAATAAGTAGCAGGGTATCAGTCCAGCATGGAAACGGGTACACACGCGCTAATAAGGTAATTTCACCTCTTCTAACCAAGAACCTCCACCAGAGACACGAAAATAAGGCAGTAAAAAGGAGCAACGTATATAATTTAACCTCTACCAACCGATAACTATCACCAGAGACAAGAAAAGAAAAGAAAAGAAAACATTAAAAAGGTGCAACGTATACAAATCGAATAAGGAACAAAAAAGTAGCGTATACGTAACAGGGTTTCAGGCGAGTGCGGAAACAGGTACACACGCGCTAATAGGGTAATTTCACCTCTACGTACCAACACCAGACACACGAAAATAAAGTAGCAAAAAGGTGCAACGTATAAAAATCGAATAAGGCACAAATAAGTAGCGAATAAGTAGCAGGGTATCAGTCGAGCTCAAAAACGGGTACCTACGCGTTACAAGGGTAATTTCACCTCTACAAACCAAGAACTAGTACCAGAGATAAGGAAATAAAGCATTAAAAGGAGGAAACATATCTCAATCGAATAAGGAATGAATAAGTAACGAATTAGGAATAAGGAAAAAGTAACGAAAAGGTAATGTATAATGAATAAGTAACAAACAGGCAACGAATTAGGAATATGTTACGAACAAGGAATAAGTAACCACCTTTACGACCCTGAAATCGACCACATACAACATAAAGTTTGTCAGTGAGAGGAGTAGGTAATTTTCAGCTCTAGAAAAGGTGTGTATGATTAACACTTGTAAATACTGTCAATATGTGTTCGTTACCACTTTTCAAGAGATTTTAAATAGTTCACCAATTTCTTTTGCGAAATTGATCGAATCACGCAAACTCAAAATTAAATAATGTTGCATACAGATATACAAATTGGGACAAGGTCTGATCAACCCCGAAAGATGGGAATGTACTCCTAACAATAATGTGATAGACTAACTATAGTAGATCGATTCTTTATAATTTAACTATGATCAATGAACCATGAAAAGTGAGGAACCTATCAGATATATACATGTAGGTATACCTTAAAATGATGTTGAAACCTTTGAAGTTTAAAAATGATTTTGAACTTTGAAAAGTAGCTTTATCACAGAGAGGTCATTTGATAAACCATTTAAAATCCTAATCTAATTGATATTTTTTTTTGACTGAACTTCCCCCTTTCTTTTCTCATCCTCCCTTTTCCCCCAACAACATTCCATTATATTTTGATCATTTTAGTCTCATTGTACTTAACAAAAAATACAGTGTATCATGCAATATGAATGTGACTTAACATACCACTACACAACTATTTTAAATAACAAACGCCTACAGTTGAACAATCATGCTTTCTTTTTTATCTATAGAGATTTGTAAAAAAGATTGTTTTTAGAAAAAAAAATCTTATTATAATGTTGGTTTACCCGATATCTTGTCCCTTACACGACACCGTAAATATGAGTATAAGCAACATACTTCCCTTATGATGTAAAATGGAAGTTTTTCATTTGTTTGTAATTATCTATATGATCCTGATGCTCGGTATGTATTCAGTATATACAAAAGTATTTATTACCAAATGTCTTAATGTAAATTAATTGTATTTAACTCAGTTGTTACAGAGTTCACTCATATGGGCGTTCCATTTCTATAGAATATGATAATAATCATATATGTTATGGAATAATTTGAAATTTTCATGTCAACTCTAGTGCCTAACAAGATGTACATGTAAAAAAAAGCAATCACAATTCAGTTTTAAGAACACAAATTTTTCAAATACATTTTGTTGTACATATTCAGCTTAATAAATAAATTTAAAAAAAAACAACAAACAAACGAATAAGGCACCGGCTGTTCATCTTTATTGTAAGATTTATGCACGTTCTGGTTTAATCAATAGACATGTATGGAACATATCAACAGTTTAAAGGTAAACTAATACATGTAATAACTCAATCAAATAAAATTGCGCAAGATTCAATAACAATGACAGGTCAACGTCATAATAAGTAATTGGGGTCAACTGGGTAGTGAGAGAATGACAGGTGTTTTAAGTTCATTTTTGTAATAAGGAAATAAATATTTGTCAACAAAAACTTTTGCTATAATTTCAAACACATATAAATAAGACGATGTGGTATGAGTGCCAATGAGACAACTATCCATCCAAGTCCCAATGTGTAAAAAGTAAACAATTATAGGTCAAAGAACGGCCTTCAACACGGAGTCTTTACTCACACCGAACAGCTAGCTATAAATGACCCAAAAAAGACTAGTGTAAATCAATGCAGACAGAAAAACCAACGGTCGAATCTATATAAAAACGAGAAACGAGAAACACTTATCAACCAAACCAACAAACGACCACCACTGAACAACAGGCTCCTGACTTAGGACAGGTGCATTCAAATGCAGTGGATTTAAACGTTTTAACAGGCGTCAACCTTAAACTTAACCTGAAACAGTGGTATAACATTACAACATAAAAAGACACACAAAAGAATATCTGTTGAAATGGCTTACTCGATCAAAAAGACAATACACGAAAAACAAGTAAATATACACGTAACGAATAAGTTTGATCTATGACACAATATAAATAAAAACGATGTTTCAATGTCAAAAAGACAACTTTAACCTAGAACAAAACAATCTATATTGGGATAGTTTTTCGGATCTTTCATTTGCGTATTTTGGGCAATAGAAGGTTTGGGCTTCAAAGTATATCTAATTATTGAATTAATACAGAACATTCGCCCTTTTAAAACATTTATTGTTTCACAAATAATACATGGATAAAAAGTAAAATCTTTTCATAAAACACCGCATTTGTTTTTATTCTGATTTGTATAGTGGTATTGTCTTGTCATAAAGTGCGTTGAAATGAACCGTGGTATTGCAAACATCGAATTACCTAACAAAATGGTATCACACACTATACAAGATTTCGAATTACGATTTACGATTTACTACGACAAAATAAAACTCGTACTCAGGTTTTTAACTAAAGAGAGATACCGTTTGTAATAACTGAAATATTATACATGAGTACGCGATTAAACGCATACAATTCATCAACATTTCCTACATATTTAACTAAAATAATTTTATATTGACTTGTCTAACATGCCTCTTTGTGAATTTACACAGCAACAATTTAAAATTCCAAAATTGCATCGCTGGATACAATCACAGTATCATATACTCATTAAATATATTTTTGATAGTGTTGCAAAATGCTTCATCTCTCATAACATAAGATTATTAGAAATAAGTGAATTTGATTTATGAATGAATAATGAAAAGGAAAAAATATTTAATGAAATTGTTATATTTATAGCTAGAAGTGTTTCCTATTTATTAAGATCCAGTGTACATTCTTTTGTTAGGTTTTGTATACTGTTGTTTGTATTTTGTTCTTTTTCGTTTTTTTTTTTTTTTGCCATGATGTTGTACATTGTAAGTTTATTTTTGACGTATGAGCTTGACTCTCCCTTGTTAATCTATGCTCTTTCTTTAGCGAACATAACTTTTTTTAACAAATGAGATGTGCAGTTTAAACTTAAGCAATTGCTTAATTTTTAAACCAATAAATCTCATAACTAAGGCGGAATGCAAGATGTTTTGGGTATGAAAAAAAGGGTAATGAGTAGAATACGCATTAAATAGGCATGCTAATCGGCTTATATATCTAAATTCTGCTCATATAGAATTTTAAAAATAAAAAAGATCAACAGCAAGTCTGAAAATATGAATTAAGTTCACATATTAGTGCTATACTGTTTATAAAGGAAACAAGATAAAGAATTGTGTTTTAATCTTCCATCTTGCTTTAATACATTTATTGATTCCTATAATGAGTATGTTGTTCAATCATTGTTTTGGCGTTCGTTTGGAGGAATAACATCAAATTACTTATGAATAGCATAAAGATTGCCTGATTGTTTCTTTTGTGCATCAAAGTTCTATACAGATTTACTCTGGGAATTTATTTAAATCAAGCCGTTAGTTTTCGTGTTTGAATTGTTTGACATTTGTCATTTCGGAGCCTTTTATTACTGACTATGCGGTATAGGTTTTGCTCATTGTTAAAGGCCGTGCGGTGACCTATAGTTGTAAACTTCTATGTCATTTGGTTTCTGGTGGGGCGTTGTCTCATGGCACTAACACCACATCTTCTTATTTTTATACCTATTCCCTTTGTGACGCAATATGAAACGACAACAAAACAAAAATATCCCCCCAAAACTCATATTGTTCAATGAGGTACAAAGTTATTCATTTGAAAAAAAAGACTCCTACCAAATATTTTCAAATTCTGTTTTTTTAAAAAATACATTCTAAAATTTGAAATAATTTTAACAGTTTTATGAAAGCAAATCTCAATTTAACAATACGCTTCTTTGTATGTCAGTACAGTACTACTTTTTTTTAGACTAATGGTAAACTCGGATATACTAATAAACGGTGCATACCGAGGCAAATGAGATTCCTACCTTATCAAGAGACTTTCAAGCTCTTTGTCCCTCTTTAGAAATAGCTTATACCGCTATTGACATACAATGTATCTGTATAGTAACATAATATAACGAGTTTGTTACGATTATCATCAAGATTCCGAAATTTCTTCAAGAATGGAACCAATACGAAAATAAAAACATTATGAATGCATAAGAGATAAGTATGAACTAAAGACAAAATAATGTAACTGTGAGCAACTGAAGTTACGACCTTTAACATGAGCAAAATTCATACCGTATAGTAAGCTAGAAAGGGCCACAACATGACAAAATGTAAAAGAATTCAATCCAGAAAACCTACGTCCTGATTTGTGTACAAAACTAGAACCGGAAAACAAACAAGCAAGTATTGTCGACGAATAAAACATGGTAATTAGGGCAATCTGTGCTTGTTATCATTTTTTCAAGAGATCAAAGATGGTATTCATATTTCTTCTGCAAAATTGATCTTATCACATAGACTTAATGTCAATTAATGATACAAAAAATATACAAAAAGACGTAAGGTCTGATAAATCCCGAAAGACGGACATGTAATTCTATCAATTATCTAATTAAAAATGAATAATATAGTTCATTGATTCTTTATCAATTTGTCAATGTTCGAAAAGTCAAATTGATAAACATACAACTATTTTAAATATGAATAGAGTGTGTTTATATTTTTATTTTCAATAGATATTCACATGATTGGGTTTGTTTACCCGATATGCATTGTCAATAACAACAATACACATCATGCACATGTGCGTTAATTTTGCTTATTCTACAGGCCGTACGATAGCCTTTTGTTGCTTACAACTGCATTATTGTCAGTGTCTCTAGTGACTATTTATTATTAGTATACTCCCAAATGATTTTGAAATGGACTCTTTGTTTTTTGTTGGTAGTAATTTAAAAGATCCTCATGCTCGATGTATATTAAATATTTACAACAGTATGTATTACTACATAAATAAATAATAGTTCACTATGCTGGTATAGTTGACATTCAAACGGCAGTTTCATTTCTTTAAAACAGTCTGAAACTCAGAAGAACTCGCTTAAAGATACAATAATTTGATTAGCAAGACAATCGTTTCGTCTGCATAAGCTCCATCAGTACTCCAATCACAACAAGTAAGCGACAGTTGAAGAAGGTCAAGTCGATCATAGTCCAATCACTTCCATTTGAGAAGAGGATTGTTTAAAAATGTCCTCATACTACAAACCAGTTTGTTCCCAAATGGTCGAATCCCTTATCGAAATCTGCGGAAGGTAAAGATTGTGCCTTATTCAAGTAGTTTCATCTTACGATCGCGAGACGTCTCCACTCTTTTATAGGAAATAGTGATTTAGATTAAAGGAAAAGACAACGACCTAGACCGATTACGAGACTCTGATTGGTACAGGTAAACAACATTATACTGGGATATCAGTTCAATGTGGCTTTTGTGTCTAGCTTCATGTACAAATTTGTCAAACTTTTGACGGGTTCTATAAACAAAATTATCGTAAAAAGTAGGAATTAATATCCCTATTGTTATAAAGTGTCTATATGTACAGCTGTTTTTAATTGTTATTTGATATCAGAAATGTTATGTGCAAATTTTACTCATCTCTTAATTGTGATCCTTCATTATTTTGTTTTCAAAGCATACAAGTTATATCCTTATAGAAGCTTTTAACAAATTAACATCTTTATATGATTGATTGATTGATTTATTGGTGTTTAATGCCACTTTTAGCAATATTGGCCATTTTGCAGTGGTCAGTGTTTATTTGTGGAGAAAGCCGGAATACCCAGAGAAAACCACCGACCTTCGGCAGTAAAACTGACAATCCTAGTCAATTACTATTTTAGTAGAGCGCATCTGCCACATGCATGGTTTGAACTCAGGACCTCAGTGATGACAGGCTAGTGATATCATAGTTAGACTACTTAAACCACTTAGCCACCGAGGCCCCTGACATCTTTCTATGATGTACGCACGTTACTTCTTGCTAACAGTTCCTGCATTGTTTTCCATATGTTTTCCCTTTTAGGTAGCAATACACAGTTAGGAGAATGGTTTTGCATTTTGGCCCCAGTGGATTTTTCAAATATGAAAGTTATTGGGCAGCAAAACTCATTTTTAGACAGCTGATGACTAATTAAGCCTTCAAAGTGGGTTTATAGCAACATCATGATTATTTTCTGTTTGACTGTCCGTATTTTTATATCCCAACCGGCCATAGGTCAAGAAATTTATTATTAGAATCCACTCTTTTAAGTTTTTCCTTTCTATAGCTTACAAATATTTCTTCATTAATGTTCAAAGTTAAGAGTACATAGGTAAAACAGATATATTTCACTCATTATTCTATTCTATTCTACATTTCTCACTGATCGTTATAACTAGCTTCAATATCATTTCAGTTTTCTTTGCAATGGCATTTTCGGTTTTCTCTTAACATGTTACGATGTCACCACCTGCCCTGACAATTTTACACATTACATTGCTTGACTTGTACTTCTTCAATCTTTTCCTTTCCCTGTATATGTTCTACGTCTAATATATTCTTATTACATTTTTTTTTGTTGATCATGTTTTTGTTTCATTAGCCTATTCCGTCTGATGGTGATTTTGTTAGGTAATTTAAGTAGACATAGCAACTGTCTCTTTTCCAAACGTTTAGTGCGAGAAAACAATCTTGAAAACAACTAACACAGTTGGCAGGGAGCTCAGTTAGACCTACGTTTAGGTATGTGTCAACAGTTCATTTACCAAATTTGCGTTGAATTGAAAAATGAAACTCGAACGATTTGGTTTGCAGAATTTTGACTTAAAATATCCATCTTACTCATTTTTAGATAAATATAAACACTGATTTATTCATATTTGTCATACACACAAAAAAAAGGGGGAAAAAATCATTTAGAACAATGTCAAAAAATTTGTCAGAAATCAACTTTTTATGATTAAATCAATGGTTATAAAGAACAGATTGAAAATATATTATTGATATTGAATAAAAACAACATCACATGCAGTTTTGTGATGTACGTTTATCTATCTAGAAGAAATTTAATCAATGGAAGTGGTATTTCTTTTAGACGAAATTTAAAGGTCCCAGTGAATAAACGACACATAAAACAATAGCTATTGTATTAATTCAAATGGACAATAGAACTGACAAGAGTTGAAATAGATTGACCAATAGGAGATGATCATGTGGAAAAGTTTCATTTAATTCGCAATAACGATTTTAATTATACTTAAAGCTTCATCTCAGATTCCTCCTGGATCACCCGTCATCACCGGACCTCAAGTCATCGTTCTAAATAGCCAGATAACATTACTATGTACGTCTCCTAGAGGTAATCCAACACCGACTGTAAAATGGTTCAAAGACGACACGAAATTAACAACTGGTATTTCTACAACATATTCTGGTACAGCAGTGACAACATCTTTAACGTTTAATGCTACTTTAGATTATCATCTAGAGGTGTTAGAGTGTCAGGCAGAAAATGGTGTGCTACAAAACCCAATTACTACTACTAAATACATTGAGGTTCACTGTAAGTTGAATTCTTAGATAAAACTATTTACTCTTGGATATACGGGAAGATAAAGTTGCTTTGTAGTCCAGCAGTATTATACACGTGATACAGGCTTTCTTTAAAATTTTCTCTTGAGTAAACACCAAACCATTCCAGAATGAAGTAATTTTATTTTGGATCTTGCATCGAATATTACAGACGAAGTGCATATTTAGTAGAGTTTGTCTATTCAATTGAAAGTTTTGAATTTTTGAACTGCATGTTTTATTTGTAGTTTAATATTTTCATTAGTACGGCACCGTTGAAAACTTTTTTACGGTTTTACCACAAAATTACAATTTGGTGTTGCCATTTTTGTAAATACAATAGCCTAGAAAATAAATATTTAATCTCTATAGGTGTAATGATTTTTCCCTTTATACAGCAGAATTTGATCATTTTAGCTGCATGTGATTAACTTTGTTTTACACCAACTTAACACATGAATAGTCTTTATATCACCGGACTTAGGAGTTAATCTAAAATCGGTACGATACAAGATGTATAGAGTTTTTCAAATGTCTTTATTCCAAAGTTATTACGATTATTATATTTTTTGAATTTATGCCATCTAGTGTTCGCCTTCAGCTTCAAACCACCTTTTTGCATTTACTCTATACATTGTTATAGTTTTTAAGTTCGTGGAACATAATACCCAGATATGTGTACTTATCGACAGTCTGTAATGAATTTCCCCCAATTATAATCTTCTATTCGGATCGTGCTTTACGAGATTGACAGGAATGAACTATTTTCGAATTTTCAGTGTATATGTCAAATTCTGTTACGACCACTATGAATCATGCAATGTATTGACATTAATACAGTCAATCTATGCATGTTGTTTTAAGGCTTTAAAACAATTAAAAAAAAAAAAAAAAACATTTTGAATATCAAAGTAAAAGTATTTTATCACATTCAAATAAAGAAAATAAATTGTTTTTTGCTTGTGGGAAAATTTAAATTTTCCCACTAAACAATTATTTTATTTTAATTTGTTTTAATCATAACGATTCGAAGCTATACCCTCGCTGAATTTCATAATCATAAGCTCTCATCAAGTATTTATATAATACATGCTTGATTTCTACAACAAAATAAATTTCTGAATCAAATTAAGGCAAAAATTACCCAACAAATATTGACGGTTGATACAATCCTATACATTTTATTCATGTTTAAGAGTAATCTGTCTGAAAAACATTTCATTGAGGCAACAAAAATGTTTATTCAACTCTCTGTCAGAATTTAATAGCCTTAAGCATCTTAAGGAATTGGATAAGTAGAGCTAACTAACACATTCCAGCAGTCAAACATCATAATGACCTATAAAGATCTTTTATCTGCAATTGGGTGTCTTGTCATACACTAACAGCCCAACAAATATCGCTAACCTGTATTTGTATTTGTATACTATACAGCTATACAGATATCGCTTCAAAGCTCAACCTACTGCCTGACTACTTTTGTGTTTTGCTGTTGACGAGTGTTGTATGAACTTTCTTGACCTCATAATGTGTATTGCAGTCACATTCCAATGACGTATTGCTTGACTTTATGTGAAATTTAGATTAATCTACGTTCTGTTTGTTTCCAAGCATTTCTTTACAGTAATATGAAACAAAAATAAAAATATCTTGTCAAACTTCATTTTCTACGGCGCCAATCTTCAAGTTCAAAACTTGAAATGTGTACATGTGTAACACACAAAATCAACCATGCAACAATGTCAATAATCAGGGTCAGTTCTAAATTCTGATGCGTAGGACAAAAAATACACTTTTGTCTTATATCTAACAATGTGTTGTTATTTCTTTTTACTGTTGAAATTAGTTGTTATGTTCATAATTTTATAATAAATAATTATTAACTTTGAGCGATGTGTTATTGTTGACAATGCGAGATTCTTTTTGGCGTACCGGTCATCAGCTAATTGTGTGATTTTTTAAAAATATTACTACGCGGGCCTCATAGGTAAAATAAACAAAAAATAATTTTTTAAATCGAAAATAACTGCAATAAATGTGAGTTTTCTGTCTTTCAAAGCAAAAACGATGTACAAAATTATTTGCAGGATAAAGACAATAACTCGCTGAAGCTCGCATTACACCTGTTTCTTAGCCTCGTACAAATACAGCTGATATTCAAAGACACTTAACAGTTATTGTATATATAATGCGGTAACTACGATGATGTTGTCTTTGTATAGTTTTTGAATTCTTTGAAAGTTAATTCCTAAATAAAACTTATGTTTATATTATGAAATGTTTTCTGGAATTGAAAACTTATTGACTTAAGGTACATGACACAAAGTCAGACAAATCAAATATGTTTATGTATATGTTAAACCGATCAGTTTTTCGGGTGAAACGGCTATTTCTGAGCTATAGTATATTCCACGATGGAAAGCAGAACTGTAATTTGAGTAGTATGGAGGTGTTTTGTTTTAATTTGTGACATACCTAATTTTTTGTATTGTTAACAACATACTTATGTTTCACTTTACGTTCCATATATGCTTCGCATGTAAATAACAGTTACATACTGCATTCCATTATCCCATGAAAAAACTTCTGACATACAGTCTTTTTTCCTTAGGTCTTAGACCATTTGGCATATGGTTGACAAAAGAAATTGTTCAAAGATAATAACAGAATGATTATAAAAACCTGTTAAGTTCATGTCAGAAAATATATGTTTTGATCTTGAAAGGAGTAAGTTTACAACTGCCATTTTATCACCATAACTCAAACAAAATACCTTACAATTTCACTTTGACATATATTAGTTAATAATAAATACATTACGTTCATTGTAACATGATAAAGCTAAGGGGTCTGTGTCATTTGGTTGGTAGATAAATGACCTTGAAAAGGTTCGCCTGAAGTGACCTTTTGTCAACCTGAAGAAGCCATTTCCGGCATTGATTTCACTTAAAATTACCTAAAAGCATATGTTTTTGAAATAGTGTAAAGAAACCGATCTATGGTATCGGAAGTGATTTTTTTAAAACCGGAAGTTGTAATTTATCTCCCGTTTATCAAGCAAAAGTATATAAAAATCAGATATTTGTGGAATCAGTGTGAATAAGGCTATCATGTGAGACCGGAAATTACATCAATTTTCTGAACCGAAAGTAGAAAATTATCTCCCTTATTTAAGTATGATGAAACCTATGATTGGACGTTAATAGTAACTTTCATAAAACCGTAGGTATCTTTTTATGAATTATTAAGATATTGATGTGGAAAGACCTTCAATTGTTTTCTGAACAATTGGTTTTTTATTATATTTCTGTTCAGTTTTTCAATTTTAGAGCTTGGAGTTAGAATTTTCTAGTCAAAAATCATAACAACTATCAAGTAGTATTTTGATAAGCTTTTCATATGAGAAATCATGATTACTTAAACCATCATGATCATAATTACGGTATTATTATCATTGATGATTTTCAACAAAACAGATGGATGGATTTTTCATGTTAAAAAGTTTCCTCTTGCTCTCTGTTATAAACGTTTACTCGGTACCCGATGTTCAAAACTTGACTTAAAACACATACACGGTAAAAAATTTGGTTGAATTCTAAGTCTTAGTACCATTATCGTACTCTATATGTTTATGACGTGTTGGTATGCAAACATCAACAACGTCATATGCAAATGGCGATCAACAGATTATCGATGATTTTTCAAACAAGAGGGTGTTCTTCCGCTACAATCTCATCGAAGGGCGACAGCCCTGAGATAAGATATGGCCGAGAAACATTCTCGAGTATGAAAGACCATTGATAATCTGTTGATTGCCATTTTGCATATGACGTTGTTGATGTTTGCATTGACAACGGCATGTGCACCCTTACTTTCTGAAGATAATTTTCTATTTCAAGCGTCTAGCAATATATTAAAAGTTATCACAAATAGAGATGAAAGGCAAGATACATAAAAAAGCGATATTATAAATTATCTACGTGCATACTATTCCATCAACTGGAAACATATTGACATATTTTGAGGATGACTTTCTGCAGCCATAGAAGCACATTACCTCTTTTAAAAGATAAAAATGGATAGATCATAGCAAAAGTATACCACCATAATTATGTACAATATTTGTATTAAATATTGTTCATAAACATGATAAACAGACATGTGTGAAATAATTCTAACGGGAAAATATAATATTGAACCTTCACGCGTATACTTAGAGATTCTAATCAGATTATTTTTTGCAACAGTTATCTAAAATATATATTACTAAACAGCAAAGAAAATCCATTCAATTTTCTAAATTTAAAGTAAATTTTAGAGAAGAACAGAGCTTTTGAACAGCTAAATTATATGCAATAGTGTTATATTGATTTCTTATCAATTACATATGTTTGATAGTTTCACCAGAATCACCAACTTCGACTGGACCGACTACTTTGACACCAGGACAACAAGGCATATGGACATGTATTTCTGCCAATGGTTATCCAGCAGGTATAATGACCATGAGAAATAAAAATAAAAATACTCAATTTACATCTGCGTTTACATCTACAAGTGTATTAGATCAAACGTCCTATGATGTTACTGGTACCCTTACCTGGTATCCAGTAATTGTTAACAATGGAGATACCATTTGCTGTGATGTTACACATACAACCACACTTGGCAATACTCCACAGACAGTCTGCAGACAAATTACAATCTATCGTGAGTATTTTTGATTTAAATGTTTTACAGGTTATTCATTCCAGAGAACCCATGTATCATTTAAGACTAGTTTGACCCATAACAGTAACCTTTGTTTTTAATCTGAAAAAATACTAAAATAACTTTGGTCAATGATCAGCAAACAACACAAGAAAACAAATAATTTCGGTAAGAAATGTTTTATGGACAGTCAACACGTGAGACGATGGCATTATTCAATTGGCTTTAAACAAAATTTAAGTTATAATTTGCTATCGTTATGTCTTACTGAAAAAATGTAAGACATTGTAAAACTAACTTTTTTACTTCCTTTATGACATTTTGTTTTCTAGAAATTCAGTATTTTTAAAATTACAGGGGACCTAGACTAACACTAAAATCTTCGTAAATTAGTTACACAGCAGTTTTGATTTTGTGTTTAATTGTAAACAAAAACAATGTCATTAATCATAGGACAAGTAACAGTTAAAACAGTTACTTTCTATATTCTCAATCAATCATAAAAAATGTATTGTTCACCATACAAATCTACAAGCTTAAATTAGAAAACTTTCAAATGGTATAACGGGTAAAGTTAAACATTTGTTAACATTTGACAGTTACTGTATAAAAAGACACAAAAGTTTTTGCAATGTTTTTAGTTTTACGAAAAAAAAAATGTGACAGGATAGGTTTTGTAAAATTTAAAACTTGCATTCTTAATCTAAAAAGCATTATGTAACTGAAAATTATCTAAACTGTATTGATAACTCTTGCATATTTGTCAATCGTTTAACACTCATAATAATAAATACATGCCACATTTGTAGTTCTTACGATAAAGAAAAAAGCTATGTATACATACAAATGAATGGATCATATCATCCATTAGAACCTCTATGATGCAATTTCGAATAAGTCAGTTATAAATGGAGAGAAATCTTTTATCATTTTCTCAATATATCTTTTTGTTTATTATCTTGCCTTTTGGCTTATACTTAGTTGTAATATTTTGACACGAATGCCTATCTCTAAGAATGAAGCACGCAGCTGGGGAGGGGGAAGGGGGTTAGTGATTGGAACGTCAGATATCAAAAGGGATATATAAACTCATTAGTCGAAAACAAACTGACAATGCCACAGCAAGAAACTAAATACGACCAAAAAACAAAAAAACAAACAAACAACACAACATAGAAAACAACATACGATAAAGTACTGAACACTACTAATCCAACAACCGAGGTGATCTCCATTGATACGGAAGGGTAATCAAAAAAGTTTGGGAACTTATCTTTACAATTGCACACCTTGATTGTTTGCTTGGTTGTTGTCTCGATTTGTGTAAAGTTAATACTAATATTTGATGTAATGTTTATTATTTGTAGAACCTATTTCAATTAACACTCCCGTGGCCCAGTATAATCCAATTCTACAGTCCTTGATAACTCTGCAATGTGATGTTATGCAAGGTACTGCATCTCAAATCATATGGATTAAAGATAAAGTTCAACTGAATATAAGCAGTAATTCCCGTTATTCTGGTGGCACAGTCGCCACTGAATCTCTGACTATTGCTAATGTACAACAGTCTGATGGTGGAGACTACGTTTGTCGGGGCATTGCAGCTGTAACTGGTAACGTTGTAAATGCAAATACCATCTATGTTACCCCTGTTGGTAAGTACCTGTATGGCATTAAGTTTAAGTCAAAATTATTTGTCAATTTAAAAAGAAGGCAATAAGAAACTCTGTTACATCATGTAGTTATTTATATGAAAATCACTAGATCTTCTTTTCCATACAATCACTAAATAAAACAAGACCATGATAATGTGTGTTCTACAATTAAGAATTATCGGCAAACAAGATGTGGCTGCATGGCGGATGTAAAAATTGACCGTTATTTACAACTCACCATAAATAAGCTGCAGACAATAGATAAAGCATTCCCTTCAAAAAGAGCAATGTACAATTTGACTAAAATTATACCTGTACAATGAGTGCTGTAGAATTTCAAAATATCGCAAACAAAAAGTGTCTGAAAGGGGAATGTATAAATTGCTTAATCTCTACAAATCATCATTATGTAGCTGCAATCCAAATATTAATTCATTTTCATCAAAAGTAGACAAGAAAATTTCTGACGAAAATAATCCTTGTACGGGGAATGTTGCAAAATGTCAAGCAAACGGTAACCAGGGAGTTGTTTCACGGTGGATACAAACATTGCTAACTCGCTACAACTAAACATCATCAAGGTGCAGACCAAATATCAAATAGTTCCCTTTCATAAAAGTCAAAAAAACTTTGATGAAGGTTTTCTTCTCAATGTCTTTCGAACGGACGGACTGACAGACAGACGGAAGGAGTTGTACAGTTACTAGACATACTTTCGCAATCAAGACGATGGTAAAACATGGTGGTCATCAAACGTATCATTTTGATACAATATTAGAAGGATAAACTTATTCTACATAGCAATCAATACATGTATGAAAATCAATGTTGTGTTGACGACATGCATGGATTTAACTGATTGAAATGCTAATGGAAACTTAGAGAATGATGGATTAAGCCGTTTATGACTTTATTTTTATTTATACAAAGAAAACTAGATAATTCATTTATACTTCACAAGCCTTGCTTAAATTTATGGTATACAAACATGTTTGTTGGTATACAAGGTCAGGTATCTGCCATTTAAACTGGGATTTTACAAACCAGCAACGAGAATTTTTATATCAGATACTATCACAATTGTCTCATGACAGAGTGTTTTTTTTTAACCAATGAAAACAAAAATATGAGCTATTTTCATTAATTCGGATCCATTGTACAACATATTGTTTTGTTTTCAATGCCCTATTTGAAACTAAATAATTGGAATAAAATATCAAGAAAATCATATTTAAAAGACATTTCATTGAGATCAGGATCCCCGTATTGTACCAGTTATCGTAAAGAAGATATCATATTGATTTAAAATTACTTAGTAATTATCAAACTAAAGGGACCAAAAACTGGTCTCACTGATCTGATACATTAGCGTGCTGTTGCTTATATCAGTGACGTCATAGCTCATTTACTTTGAAATGTTGATAAAAACAGAAAATACCAACGAAAATCAAATAAAAATAATACCAAGACTATATATGTAAGGACGAATGGATAAACAACAATACAAAGCATTAGATTGGAAACTTTAAAGAACAACACGAACCCATTGAACACCTAGGTGCATTTGAGTGCTCTGAAATGGCAGGACGTTCCCTTTAATCCTAAAGGGAACCTGTCTTTACAATTGCACATCGTGATTGTTTGTGTGGGTGCTCTGTAATCGACTTGTGCGAAACTTTTCTTTTTAGTCATATTTTGACATTGTTTTCCCTGATTTGTGAAAAAGGTCTCAGGTACGCACTAATAATTGGTTTAATGCTAATTATTTGTAGAATATTTTGCAATTGGCGCTCCTGTAACCCTGTTAAGTCAAATTCTACAGTCCTTGGGTACTCTGCAGTGTGATTTTACTCAAAGAACTGCATCTTAAATGAAATGGGTCAAAAATAATGTTAAATTGAATATAAACAGTAATTCTCAACTTTCTTTTGGCTCGTTTACTATATAATCACTGACAATAATCAATACTCTAAATTCAAACGGTAGAAACTACGTCTGTCAGGGCATTGATTATATTAATTTTAGAACTGTAAAAATACTGATACTATTAATGTTAACCCCGTTGTCAAGTACATGTTCACCATTTTGTTAGTTAAGTGCAGATTATTTGTCAACTTATATAGAAGGGAATAATAAAACCCTGTTATATATCAAGATAGGAAAATGTGGTTTAATTGCCAATGAGACAACTCTCTACCAGACACCAACATGACATAGAAGTTAACAACTATAGGTCACCGTACGGCCTTCATCAATGAGCAAAACCCATACCGCATAGTCAGCTATAAAAAGACCCAAAAAGATATAAGAAGATGTGTGCCAATGAGACAACTCTCCATCCAAATCACAATTTGTAAAAGTAAACCATTATAGGTCAAATAACTGCCTTCAACACTGAGCCTTGGCTCACACAGAACAGCAAGCTATAGAGGCTCCAAATATGACTTGTGTAAAACCATTCAAACAGGAAAACCAACGAACTTATCTATATAAAAAACGAGAAATGAGAAACACTTATGACATGTATGAAGCACATCAACAAACGACAACCACTGAACATCAGGTTCCTGACTAAGGACAGGTGCAAACAAATGCAGCGGGTTTAAACGTTTTAATAGGCGCCAACTTCACCCTACCTGAAACAATAGTGTAACATCACAACAGAGAAAGACACACTATAAAATAGCAATTGAAATGGCTTAACCCAATCAAAAGACATATTAACAAAAACAAGTGAACAAACACTGAACGAAAAAAATTGATCTATGACACAATATAAATACAAAATTAATAAAACAAGGGGGTTATATGTAAAACAATATCAAAAAGACAAACATAACCTTGGACAAATGCTGCCAAATAAAATACCGTACACAGGTAAATAAAAATAATTTTGTTGTAAGGTATACATGAAGTACGGAAATAATTTTGTTGTTCCTAGTACAAAAGTGAAAATTTATCGTCATACTAAACACTGATCAAATATGGTATATATTAAGAATAGTGAGAACAGATATATCACTGAATAAGTAAACATTAGATAACAAAAAAACATTACAAATTGTATCTACAGGTCACATTAACACGAAAGTACGATTTGAGAGTACTCGCAGTTACTGAAAGCTAGTTAAAATACAAAAACAATTAATAATAAAAAATCATGCATCAGAGACTAAAATCAACTTAAACACATTTCAAGGGTGACAAGTGTAAATAAAGGTAACAATAACATTGAGAATGGAAATGGGGAATGTGTCAAAGAGACAACAACCCGACCATAGAACAGACAACAGCAGAAGGTCACTAACAGGTCTTCAATGCAGCGAGAAATTCCCGCACCCGGAGGCGTCCTTCAGCTGGCCCCTAAACAAAAATATATACTAGTTCAGTGATAATGAACGCCATACTAAACTCCAAATTGTAAACAAGAAACTAAAATTAAAAATAATACAAGACTAACAAAGGCTAGAGGCTCCTGACTTGGGACAGGCGCAAAAATGCGGCGGGGTTAAACATGTTTATGAGATCTCAACCCTCCCCCTATACCTCTAGCCAATGTAGAAAAGTAAACGCATAACTATGTATACCACTGTTCAAAAGACATAAATCGATTTAGAGAAAACAAATCCGGCTTACAAACTAAAATCAAGAGAAACACATAAATTATAAGAGGAAAACAACGGACAAACTATTTAAGTGTAAAAACAATTTAAACTGGAAATCTAATGGCCTGATTTTATGTTAAAAACAATGGACAAAATACATAAATGATATAATATGAAATACAGCATTGTTGTCATTTTTGTATTACCAGTTTGTCCTGAATATACATGAAATAATTGCCACTGGACGTTAAGCAACCAGCAATCTATCTAAATCTTCCTTGTATTACACCTTATAAACAAAACAAAAACGATTGTCATAAAATATATCAGGTTAACACTTTATAACAAAGAAAATTATTAACTAATTCTATATAGCAAACACTGTCAAAATGCTTTTGTGACCTGAATACATTCAACTTATGCAATATTATCTAGTATATTTTTGGAAACGAAAAAGTGTTGAAATACAATGTAAGCCATACATTATTCTATATTTATTTATACAAGGGAATTTGCTAATCATTTTATAATTTACTAGCCTCCCTCAATTTTTTTTTGATCCACAAAGCAAAGGTTTACTGGGTCATAGGGTCAGGTTAATATAAAATTTTACAAACCAACCCACGGACTATTGTTTTATATGATTATGTCATATGACAGTATGTGATTTGAACCAATGCAAACAATAGTATGAGGTTTTTGCATAAACTTGTATCCGTTGCACAACATTTTATGTGTTTACATTTTCCACTTTGAAACTATGAGTAACATTTGAAATTCAATATCAACAAGAACCTTAGTCATCATCATCTCTGATTATACCACTGATGGCATGACAGATATTCGATTGTTTTCAATTACCTTGTGATTTTCAAATTCAAGTGACCAAAACACAGAACCTTTCATACCTTGATGTCAAAAAGGGACCAATTATTATTCTTGGAATTTATAAATGGTATGCATATATTATGAACATAATGTCCTTCGTTCAATTTATTACTGTGGTAACAATATTAAATCAGGCATGGTCACCATAGTGGAGCATAATATAAGAAAATATGATAATATAGATGTCAGTTTCGGTCCAAATTTGTTTGTATTTGTCATCTGAAATAAATATATGATAACGGAATGGTTTTTATGGTGATCACAGGTTAATTCTAAAAATGTTCCAAGCAATGTTTGATTTAGTTCATTTTCCTGGATCAATAATTTACCAGATAGAAACACGATATAAATATATATGAATACATATTAGAGCAATATAGATAACATTTGTAGCCAAAATCATTATTTTCAATGTACATTTATAATCATTTTAGGAACACTACCTGTAACATTCATCCCACGGCCATCATATAAAGAAATGACCGGACAACAAACTATTCTTGGGTGTACAATCAGCTCACCAAACATTCCTCTACAGGAAGTTCAGTGGACCTTTACCAATAATGGAGGACAAGTGACAGATCCTATCCTCGTTTTAACCTCAAATGGAAAATATTCAGGATCATCAATTAATAGTCCATCTTTGACCATCAACAATGTGGCATCAACAGACCAAGGAACATACAGCTGCAAGGCCAGAAATCTGGTTGGGACCAGCACAAATAATCCAACAACATATCTCACTGTAACCGGACGTATGTTTATACTATATTGTATAAGTTTATTTAAAAAAAAGGAAATGTGGTATGATCAACAACGAGACCATACCTAATAAAATCTCATTGGCAAAGATCAATTGTGAACAATTACTTGAAATTGTACAGCCTTCAACAATACATCATATCCATGCTTTAAACTATAAGCTAGACAAAAACAACATAATGACCAAATGTGAAACTATTTAGAAGATAATAGATAACCAACAGAATGATCTAAATAACAAAATGAAATGAAAAGCAATAATTGAAAACAGCAGCAACCACAACCACTGGATTACAGGTTGCCATCTTTGGACAGACATATTAAAAATGTTGAAGATTCAAACCTTTTTGTGTGTGATCAATCCTATCAAACCTTGTTTTCTTAGTAACCGAAAGTAAGGGTGAAGCCAATTTCAATTCATAAACAAAAATATTTGATCAAAGAAAAATTTCAATTAATACACCCAAACGGAAGCAAGACGACCATGATTGTTTCTATATGATTGATGTTTCTTTATGAATTTTGTCGAGCGTGCGACTTCTGTCGCAGAAGGTGAGACATAGTGATAGTTATCCAGCGGCGCGGTGTCGTTAACTACAGAATTAAAAGCTTGATATTTCATAAAGTAGAAGACCTGGATTCTTCCTACTTTGTATATAGATGCCTTATTTCATGAAGCGTCCGTCTTTCATATGTCCTTTGTCCTTGACGTCATTTTCATGGTTCCGTGACTACTTGAAAAAATATGATTTTATTTGTTCTCTTAATTTCTCTCTTAATATGAGTAATGGGATAACTATGTACGTACCTTGCAAGGTCCCTCGTGTCTGTCAGACAGTGTTAACCTAAAATGGACCTCATTTCATGAATCAGTGAACAAGGTTAAGTTTTCATGGTCAAGTCCATATCTCAGATGCTATAAGCAATTGGTCTACTATATTTGGTATATGGAATGATTGAAAGGTATACATGTCTTACTGGCAGATGTCATGTGACCTTAATCCGTTTATACGGTTCAGTGGTTAAAGTTAAGTTTGTGCGTTTTGGTCTTTTTTCCTTATACTGTATGCAATAGGTCAACTATGTTTGGTGTATGTAAATATTTTACAATGTACATGTCATTTTGGCAGGTTTATTTGCCTTTACCTCATTTTTTCGGTTCATTGCTCAATGTTAATTTTTGGTCCGTTTTTTTAAACTAAAAGCAATAAGTCAACTTTAGTTGGTGTATGGAATGATTGTAAAGTGTATATGTCTGTCTGGCAGTTATCGTCTGACCTTGATCTCATTGTCATGGTTCATTGATCAATATTTAGTTTTCCTGGTTAAGATGGTCTTTTAAATTGTGACTTGGATGGAGAGTTGTCTCATTGGCACTCTTACCACATTTTCTTATACCAATTCTAAATACTTTATGCACTAGGTCAACTATATTAAAGCATGGATTGATTGTCAGGTATACAAGTCTGGCAGGGTTTATCATGTTCATGGTTCATTGGTCAATATAAATTTTTCATTGTTTGGTCTGTTTCTTGTATACTATAAGAAATAGATCAACTATATTTTGTGTATGGAATGATTGTAAGGTGTACATGTATTTCAATCTTGGTTTATCTGCACTTGGCCTCATTTTCTTTGATCATGTTAAGTTTATGAGATACTTGTAGTAAAACTTTATATTTAGGACTACCAACATAAAATTATTGATTAGTAAAGTAGGCGAGACATTTCAGCGTGTGTATTCTTGTTTATATATGAATGTGTTGCAATAAGGAGACAACAGGTTATGCTTGGAAAATATAAATGTCCTTGCAGTACAAAAAATATTTATGTAAGCATATGTACACGTGTAAGATAATATTTGTGAACGACTTCTCATGCGATTGAATTGACTTTTTCTTTTTTATATATTAAGTAAATCTCAAAGATTGACATACGGACTTGGCTGTTAGCATATGTATAATAATGAAATTACTTTCATCAACCTATTTGTACATATAACATTTATAATTAGAAATGAATAATACATGTTATTATTGTTATTTTACACAAAGAATAATTTTCTCACAAATGAGTTAATTTTTTTTTTCTTGATGACACATTTAAGTAAAGTGTAAACTATGGACTATACGATTATGTCATTTAAAGTTTTGATCGATTTTGTAAATTCTGTGTTAATTGTCTGGGGTGAGTTTATTTTGTGTTTCCCATTTTTTTATACAAGATCTGCCTGTAGTCCAGATTAATCCTTCTACCTACACAGCAACATATGGAAGTCAAGTGGTACTCAATTGTAATATTGTATCTGCTAGTCCTGCAGCAACTCAAGTCTACTGGCAGAGAAGTTCCAATAATCAGGTTCTACGAATTGACAATGGAGACCAGGGTTATGAAGGCAGTACAACAACTACACCTTCATTAACCATTAATTTTGCCACAACAGCTAATGCAGGAGTATACACATGTTTTGTTTCAAATGCTGTAGGAACTGGCTATAGTAATCTCGGAACAGTTACTATAACTGGAGGTAAGTACTTGTATATCAAAACAATGTCTTAATAAGGGATGAATTCAGATTCTCAATTGTGAATTTTCCATCTCTATGTAACAACATTCCAGCAGCCTTTGCATATGGAGTATATATCTCAAAGTTGATACGATATTCCAGGACTTGTATTTCCTATCATGATTTCTTTAAAAGAGGGTTGCTGCTACTAGTAACTCGAATTAAGATTAATCGGCCAAATAGGTATTTTACCCTATTTGAAAAATATTCCTGAGTATTTAATTAAGATTGACAAAACTTAAAACCGTTTATCAATTTAATTTAATCCATTTCAAATCATTTTAATACCAGTCAAATAGATTCCCTTGCAGTCATCTTAGTTAATTTAAGATAGGGTTAAGCTACGAAAACTTTAGCCACACCCTCGTTAAACGATATCAAACTGGTATCAAGTACATTTAAACTTTAAAGTGCCCGCCTCTTTGTACGGTTAATAACTCAAATATCACAGAAAAGCAACACCGATCATCTATCGCCAATCCCTTTCAAACGTTATCGATCTTAGTCAGATAATATACCTACAACAAATATTCATAAATAAAAAGAATAATTGACAAATACATATGTAAATTAAGTAACTTATGGTTATTAGTGCCAGATCATATTTAATATACAGCAAAAAAGCAAATCAGTTAAAAATAAAATTTAAAGATAAATATTATATAATTTTGAATTGTCCGCATGCAGTAGCTCTAGTTTAGAAAGATTGTTGATAGGTGATATGAAAACTATTGTCATATTAGGAAGTGTGGTCTCTCACAATAATTGCAAAACATATAACGAGAAAGTGAGTCAGAAGGTCTTAATTGCACGTTTATAGAAAGGGAAAGAAAGTAAATAAATCAAAAAGAATTAATGGATTAAAAATTAAAACAAATCTGTACTTATTTTGATGATTAACCTATTATATACATTTCTGTTCTTGATTAATTTGTCATTTTTTGTGCGTCAAATTAATGTATTTCGGTAATATTTACTTTTTTCTTTTTGTTCGTTTTCTGGTTTTTTATTCGTTATCTAAAAATCAATATAGCGACAGACGTAAAAGGAACATCAGGTATTCATTGTTTATATCATTTAAATCGATGCATCTTATTTTTGAAGTAAAATAAATACTTTTACAAATACCGACAATTCAAACAGTATAAAAATAAAGAAATGTGCTATGATTGCCAATGAGACAACTATTCATCAAATAGGCAATTGTATGGCCTATTGTTTTCATAAGTTATTATTAAAACAAAGTATTTGTTTATCAAATAGAAATATTGATTATGAAAATGTTGCAATAATTGAATTTATTCCGTAAACAAGATAGTCTTGTTGAAAGTTGTAGGTGAATTATCAAATTAATCTACTTTGAAATATCCGTTAAAGTTGATATATTTGACAACGGTGCAAAAGGTGAGTTCACATCGGGAAAGGTTGAAAATATCAATATGGAACTTACAAAACATATCGTGCAAACAAGGTACCTCACTGTATTCAGCAAATACATCCATTCCCGGGGATCTATTATAACAATATATCTAGGAATAATATATTTTAGCTTCAACAATAGAAAATATGCCTAGGTCTAAATTGCTCGCCTCTCGAAAAGTTGTAAATGCATGAAACAGTCTGGATTTAAAGATCAGGCAACTATTACCTTTCCTATAAATCACGACGTAGAAATAATTATACATTTTATTTATTTTTTTTTAAGAGGGGGGGGATTTTACACCAACTTCTAAGTGTGATTAATTGAATAGTTAAAGGTCAATAAAAGAATGAGTTATCGCAATAAGTAAACCTATAGAGTCATTTTAAAGATATTTCAGAATTCAACTGAGCAGATCACCTATCGGTTCGTAAAGGACAGATATGCAAAATTATTACATTTTATGAATTGATGTACTGAAATGTCCGTCACAATTCAGACAACATAAAACTAAGGAGTTGTAGTATGATTATCAATGATACAACTTTCCATCAACGACTAAAATGCAAGGATTGCAACAGCTTCATGTCACCGTTACATTAGATTTATGAATTTTCTTTTATACTGAGTCTGTGTGTTTGATTAAATCCACTTAAAATTGTAAAACATTTAAAACTTATTGATCTTTTCTTTTGTATACGCCCGTTTACGGGCCGTATTATTGTATACCGTTGTTCGTCTGTCGATCAGCGTCAACATATTGGACAATAATTCAAAAACGCTTTCTCATGAAAATTTGGTGAATAGTTTATATTTATTGACGTAATCTCCCTTTCGATATTTATAAATTTAGATTTTGCATTTCCGAGGTATGGGATTTTATTCATAATAAATAATCATAATACTCTTAAAATACTGCCGAAATTTACCCACAAGAACTTACGTTGAATAAATCAAATATTAACAGCAATGAGTGTCCTTTCATAGATTTAGACATTTCAGTTTTACACCAGAAACTCTACACAAACATTTATGACAAAAGGGATGATTCTTCTTTCCCTATTGTTAATTTTCCTTCTCGTTGGAGGTGATGTTTCTCTGGCATCTTCTTACGGTGTTTATATATCCCAACTCGTTCGCTATCGGCCTAGCCACAATCAGGTGTCGTTTTGTGTTTTACATGAAGTCAAAAATGAAGATCACATCAGGAAAAAACCCTTTTGATATTTTGGTTCAGAAATGGTTTAAATTATGAAAAATAGCCGTCATAAGGCTAACACTTGAAGCATATACATAATTACATGCAGTTTTTGGAAGAAATATTCAATATTTTTATTAAATACCAGGTGTTTAAAAACTGTCTAATTTTCTTTAATGATTGCCTTCAAGACATGGTCACCAGTTTCAGATATTTGGCCAATGACAAGAACAAAAAAATATGTTTAGAATTATTGAATATCAAACATTTTAATCGAAAAAAATTAAGTGACAAAAACATGTTTAACTAACAATTATTTCAAACGACAGTAGCTTTCTTTGATCATTACTCTGATCTGATCAAACTATATCTAAACTAATCTATAAATAACAAAACTTTAAAAAAACTTTCTTTTGGTGTATAGAACATTAAAATAACTTGGTGCATATTCTTACAAAAAACAATCAAACTTATTAATACAATTAAATGCTTTGTCTACGGACAAGACATTCTATTGATATTTAATTAAGTGCATTAAAAACATAATTGTTAAAGTAAAGAATTAAAGTTACCCATTAAATTTTAAGCTGTGTTTTTTAATTTTTGGAAAATATAAAAATGTACCCATGATTCTTTATACATCTCAAAATTTTATTGATTAAGCAAAAATGAAGACACATTTTTTGAACTGAAATCCATAAATCTGACTGTTTTACAATCAAACTATTATTAAAACTTAATTTTGAAATAGTTGAATGTGTTCTCTTGAAAAAATAACATACATTTTATCTATCAAATGATGCTGAACATCGAGGAAATTGGCAACAAATACATTGTGATAATGTCTACGGACAAGACATTTTATTGATATTTAATTAAATGCATTAAAAAAATGATTGTTAAAGGTAAGATTAAAAGTTACCCATTAAATTTTAAGCTGTGTTTTTTTTTAATTTTTGGAAAATATAAAAATGTACCCATGATTCTTTACATATCTCAACATTTAATTGATTAAGCAAACATGAAGACACATTATTTCAATTGAAATCCATAAATCTGACTGGTTTACAATTAAACTATTATTAAAACTTAGTTTTGACATAATTGAATGTGTTCTCTTGAAAAAATAACATACATTTTATCTATCAAATAAGGCAGAACTCGAGGAAATTGGAAACAAATACATTGTGGTAATGTCTACGGACAAGACAAGTTCAGTTGAATAAACAATCTGTTAGAAATTTTGAAATATCTTGATAGAAATAAGAATACTATTCAATGTAATGAATATTGCTGGTTACAGTTTTGTTTATCATTATTTATGGTGGCAAAAATATGCACACATTACTCCTAAATACAAATTTTTTACAAGTAATTCCATTTCTTTTTAAATTCTGATCAAGTTAACATTCATTTACAGGAATCGGAATAAAGATTATATAAATTTGTTACGAACACAGGTTCATCTAGAAATATATTTAATTATAAAGTAAGAAAATTGTTTAGAAATATAATGGAATAAACAAAGATGTACAAGAATGACAGTGTCTACGGACAAGACAAAATTAACAGGTTCTTATTTGATACAAAAACAACAACACCAGGAGATTTGGTTATATCACAAAAAATGTCTCAAACATGAAAAAATCTAAAGGAAACTATATACAAGATTCTGTTTTTTGACTTCAATGTTAGGATCGCTTATTTCGCAGGAGATGGCAGATTTCTGTAGCCATGAATCATCAGTCTGATCTGGAAAAACATAATAGTTCTTTCCTCTAATTCGTTTAGTTTCCATAAAAAGCATAAAACATTCGTTGTTCTCTTCATTGAGTACGTAGGCCACATACTCCTTGAAATTGTCCTTGCGTTTGCCCTTGCCATACAACTTAAATTTGTAGTTTTAACTTGAACCACAAAATTTCCTCATCTACAGTGTCTTCAAATTGCAACATGAACCCTGAAAGGTAACTTTCGCTGCAGTCTTCACAGTTTCTTTCTAAACATATCTGGTGTGTGAAATCTTCTTGTTCATAATTACACAATCTTATTTTCGATACAATTGTCTTGTTCCACTTCGATACATTATGTTTCAATTCTTCCTTTGATGTAGAAGATGCATACTTTTGAACCGCCTCAATCTTCAGAGACAAATTACAACAGATCTGACAGAGACATGATTTGTGGGATGTTTCAGAAATGTATTTAACTTGCACTGGCTTTAGTTTTTCAAATGAATTGAAACCAACTTTATTTCAGGATTGAGAGAGTTATAGTCATTAGGTGTCTGTTAATTCTTTCTTTACCTGTTTTCATAACATCCGTCTTGTTTTCCACTTCTCTACTGATCTGTGGTGATAGGAAGCAAGCAATAATCGTGTCCTTTTCTTCTTCTTTTACTTTGTCTTTTCTTGGTTTACTTGGCTTGGATTTCCACCATTCTGATTCTTCAACAGGTGCTTGATTATATTGTCGTCTAAGGCCCAGAAAATTAAAAATAGCACTTCCAAATTTGTAGTATTTACCAACTGGTGCTAACACAGCATTATACAATGTGTCTGTTGCTGATTGTTTTCATTACAGCTTTGCCCACTTCTAATTGTAACACCACATGCTTACTATGTACAACTCCTTTCTTTTCGAGTTCTTTTCTTGTTCTTGGATAGTTTATCAGTTTCGTTAAAACTCTTGATCTTCTACGCAGGGTTTCAGGCATTGCCGCCTTTTCTTTTTTGGGAGATTTCATTCTGATGATCTCGAACCCCCTGGAGAACTTATGATATCATCATCATCTTCATCAGCTGTCCTTTTGTTATTTTAGCTATTGTCAAGCTCTGTTCCAGTCAGTTTGATTTTGAGTCTCCAATTCTGTGTCCTTAACACTGCTCTTTTTTTTTCTCTCATTCTCAAGTATTTGCTTATTTGTGCTGTTTGTACTTTGTTTCCTTGTACTTCTTTTGTTTGCATCCAGAGGATGATCCTCTACTGTATTTCTGGTATCAGCTTTTTGTTTTTTTCTGTACTCTTTTTTTTAATTTTTCTTTTAAAAGCTTTCGACCATCATTAAATCTTTGTTCTCTGTCTATCTCTCTTTCAGCTTGTTTTCTCTCTCTGTCTTTCTTTTTCATGTCTTCATATTTTGATGCATTGGTTATTTTAATTTTATCCCTGTATTTTCTCATTCTTATTGTCTTTGGTGTATATTTTTCTTTTCTTTAACTACCGGTAACACTTTCCTCTCTCTTAAATCCACCACTTTAAAATTTATTCTGAAATAGAAACAATAGAATGAAATCTATAGAATCTAAAGAAATAATTGTGATTATATTTATGTTGAAAATACTGAGTTTTAATTTGTACAAAGAACTTTTATCACCTATAAATAAGATTTAAGTTCCAAAGCAGACAAATAATTGAATGTAATACCTCATCTGCTGGTAATCCTGAAATGCAAAAGATGAAGTCAGAGAGAGAGAAATACTATTTCTTCATTTGATTAAGTCAACCTTTTAAGTTATGCAGCAACTGGAATAAATATACTGAAGTAAAATAAGATATGCTTTTTATGACTGACAATTTGCCACTTTATGAAATCCACTCCTATAAAGTAATTTTACAAAAAATTAAAACAGTTAAATTACCATTAATTAATTAAAAATAATATATTTCTAAGTTTAAACAACACATAGGAACAATTTAGATCCATAAAGCCAAGCAATATTGATATAAAGGCATGTCTACGGACAAGACATGTGTCTACGGACAAGACATTCTGATATTTTTTTCAAATTCTTCCTTAATTAATAGATGGTAGAAAAAATGTTTGTAGTGTTTTCATATCTACAAAAGAGAAGGAACTTAGCAATGCAACATTAATGTTATTACACTAATTCCAGTTTACTAGGAAATGCATGTCTACGGACAAGACATTTTTTCACTTTATTTGTATATCCAACTTTGATGGCATATATCTCCAGCTAGGGTACTGCAATATTGATATATGAGGTAGTTGTTGATAATTTATATACAAGAAGAGAAAACAAAACACATAATAGCATAAATTTCATTTATTTTTCTCTTATATCACTACACTGTACAAGGTAAAAACAAAAATACAAAATCGCATAACGAACGCATAGTATTCCACTTTTTATCATAACTTTGTAACCACTGAAGATTTTTCCTTGCAACAAAAGAAGGATGAATTATTTTTTATAACAGTAAACCAATAATGTTGTTCAAATGAGGTTCACTATCAACTGATAAAAACAGTGTAATTTTGATTGAAACAACATAACGTAAAATTTTGCCCATTTTTAGCGTATATTTTAGTGGGTTTTTTTTCAAAACGGTCACACATATACATGATATGTGATATGCATTGTGAAGCCCCATACTCTCTTGCTCAGTTCAAAGATGTAATACTTAAATTAAGTTCATCTTCTTGTCTATAGAAACCTATACCATAGACCAAATATGAAATGTACATCTGATTGTGGCTAGACCGTATGCCCGTGTCTAGAGTGACGTTTTGAATTTCAATAAGCGTAATCTATGTATTACTGGTAAAAAGTAAAAAACCAAAAAAACAGAACTCCAAGGAAAATTTAAATCGGAAAGTTCCTTATCAAATGGCAAAATCAAAAACATCAAACGAATGGAAAACTATTTTTCTGTCATATTCCTGACTTGGTACAGGCATATCCTTATGTAGAAAATGGTGGATTAAATCTGGTTTTATAGCTCGCTAAACCTCTTACTTATATGTAAATTATCAAGTCAGGGATTTTGTTACAAGAAATTACTATAACATTTACTTAATTCTTCCATAGATAAAAAAGATTTAGTTTGCAAGTCTGGCTGTACCTGTAAAAAACTTTTTTTTCAGACGGAATGACACATCCTTTATTTTACGGTGATGTTGTTTACCGAGGTCGGAAATGTATATACGATCCTGGTGAACTTATAAATCCTTTAAATAAACATATTTTAAAAGGTTACCTATTCAACATTGTAACTATATCTTTGAATATTGTTTTTATTCGTAGACATATTAATTTTGTTATCAGTAATTTAAAATCATACTAAATAGCTTGTTATACACATATGCACTTTCACGGTACTACAGGCCCTAGACTTTTACTCGATACCTTTATTTTGGCATTGCACCAGATAATTTTTTTTCTCTGACTGTTAATGACGTCTTTACACTAAATTCATTGGATGTTGGATGTGTACTGATTTATATTTTAGTCTTAGATGCATAATTTGTTTTATAAGTTTTCATTGGCTTTAAACTAACTGTCAGTAACTGAAAGTACTATCAGATCTGTACTTATTGTCTTTTTTTGTTGTTAGGGATGAGGGATGGATAAATACACTGCTACGTCCGGTCTGTGTTTTTGTTTGATGTTTTTCTGATTGTGTCGATCTGACGAGATAAGCCTTTTCTTCTAATTTTTATAGTTTTTTCTTATATTGTGCTGTTACACCACTGTCCCAGGTTAGTTACGGGGAGGTTGAGCGCTCACAAACATGTTTACCCCTGCAACATTATTGATGTGCCTGTTTTTTTTTTGGGGGGGGGGGGGGGGGGGTAAATGTATTCTTATTGGTGTGTGTCCTTGAGTATAATTCGTGTAAAATTTTGAAAAGAAGCAAATACTTACTTAAAATATACATTTTCAATTTGCAGGTGGTCTTGATATTACAGCATCACGGACGACGTATTCAGCAATAGTTGGAGATTCTATTGTTACCATACTGTGTAATATAAACGGCACACCACCTGCTATTGCATGGGACTGGACAAAAACATCAATTGCTGGAGGCAATTCTGAAATAATATCTCAAGGGACAAATAATGCACGAAGACAAGTTATCAATTCTGCAACAAAACCCAATTTAAATATATATAGCATGACAGAAGACGATGAAGGTGTCTACAGATGCAGAGCTAATAATGGGGAGCAACAATATATAAGTGAACCTGTAATGCTAAAAGTGCAAGAAGGTAATATATTCGTACTTTCCTTTCAATCTTTCACATTCAGTCATCTATTAGAGTAAACAATTTTTTTTTATATGTACCTAAGAGCACACACTTGGTAATGCCTAATGGTAAATAAGAGGCCTGATAAATGTCTTCATGTAATCATCATGCTCTTGTAATAAGGTTAGGGAATTTGCCTCTACAAAAAGCTTGTAAAATTGAAATCTCAAATGTTTTATTTCAAATAGACATGAAGTATTTTCCAATGCCTTTTTACCCGTTATGACTTACAAGTACTAGTGTAATAAGGCCGGACGTTGACATGTACATATGTAGGTGTTTAGAATTTTGTCAATTGGTCTTTGGTAAAAAGTTGTCTCAGTGGCAATCTTCCCTCGTCTCTTGCTTGTTATATTTATCAACAACAAGACGACTTGTGTTACATGTACTAGTTGAGGAAGACATAATTTCCATTCTGACCTTTTAACTAGAAATTTCTTCTTCCATTTTTAGTATTCTTTTATCTTATTGACCATTATTGTTTCTGATATTTTTTCTTGGTTAACGATTTTTTCTTATCTTCATGGACGTTTTGTTGATGTATTTTCAACTTCGTAATCCTTAGCCATTGCATGTCTATGTACCTTGGGCATTCAAAGTAGATCAATTTATTTGTTAAACAAATTGAAGGATCAACGTAGTAATTGCATATACCTTTTCAGGACATGATGCAACAAATGAATTAATTACTATTGTAACATTCGTTTTTAGAATTGATAAGACATTTTTTGTCCCGTGAAAGCAGTTAGTTCTATGATTAGTTATTGGGTTACAAATTCATGTTTCAAATATTCATGTTGAACCAATGACTTTGAAGTGTTTGAAATTTTTAAAAACGTTGTCCGTTTCCGAAAATGTCTAAAAAAGTAAAGCACAAGAGAATCATAAGAATAAGTTAACAAAAAAACAATAATTTTAAAACTGAATAAAGAGCAGATACGATGATCATTTAATGCAACTACGCTTACTGAGTGTTCTACTACTAATCTTTCAGTGCTTTTAACTACTTCCATAAATTTTATCAAAGAAATTATCTTTAACTTTTGTTATAAAACATATGAAAAGAGTGGAATTAACAGTTTTTTGTGTGCAAAATATTCTTTAGATGTTTTAGATAAACTTTATACTTATGATGGTCCTTTTGATTCAGTTGACAATTTTGACTTTTTCCTTCTTTATAATACTCTGTCATACAATCTTATCAAACAAAAGATATCCTTTTTGATTAACACATGGTTTGAAAAATCTGATTTGCAAATGTATTTGCTACAACTCTTATTAAGCTTTTTATCTACTGAGAAGTAATGATGGTAACATAAACAGCAGTAATTATCCTTTTCTAGATTAAGACATTTCAATTTCTAAAGGGAAACTCCATACAAAAATTTACAACAAAAGAGACGACTTTTCATTCCCTATTGTTAATTTTCATTTTTTAGACGGCGATATTCCTTTGGCTCCATCATACGGTGTTTATATATCTCAACTCGTTCGTTATGCCCGTGTGTGTAGTGATGTCATAGATTTTAACGAACGTAATCAATGTATCACTAGTAAATTATTAAGTCAGGGATTTCGTTACCATAAATTTCTTAAAACATTTACTAAATTCTTTCATAGATACAAAGATTTGATTAGTAAATTTGGCTGTACCTTATTAAACTTTATTAAAACTTATTAAAAATGGTATTTCACATTCCTAAATTTTACGGTAGTATTGTACTAAAAGCGCGGAAATCACTATGTGATCCGTGTAAACTTATCGAACCTTGAAATAAACTTATTAGTAAAGGTTATCTTATTAATATTGTAAGAAGATCTTTGAATATTGTTTTCATTTGCACTAACATCGATTTTGTCATCAACAAATTAAAACATAATTAAATTTGTATTCTTTTCGAATGGTTTTTTGGGATGTATATATACACATCCACGTTTATTTTCTACTTATAAATCGTTTTATCTATACATAACATCATACATATTTATTATAATGTTAAATACTAACTATCCTATTGCCTGTCGTTACTTTTATTTTGGCATTGCAAAAGTCATGTCTTCTTTGACTGTCCATGGCGTTAAAACACTAAATCCCTGTCTCGGATGTGTTTTAATTGATTTTAGTCTCTGATGCGTGATTTTTTATTATTAACTGTTTTTGGCTTTTATCTAGCTTTCAGTTACTGCGAGTACTCTCACATCGTACTTTCGTGTTAATATGACCTATTGCCACAATTTGAAATGCATTTCTGTTATTCAATGTCTACTTATTTTGTGTTATATCTCGTCTTACTATTTTTTTACCACCTTTGATAAGTATTTAGTTTGACGAAAAAAAATTTCACTTCTGTACTTGAACTATGAATAACAAATTTATTTTGTAAAAAATGGTTCTGTATTCCTAACAACAAAATTTTTATATTTAAATTTACCAGTGTACGTTACTTTATTTAACTCCATTTTTTCCTAGGTAAGAGTTGTTTTTTTGACATTGAAACATCTTTTTTATTTATATTGTGTCATAGATCAAACTTATTCGTTCAGTGTATATTTACTTGTTTTTGTGTATTGTCTTTTTGATCGAGTTACTGCGAGTACTCTCACATCGTACTTTCGTGTTAATATGACCTATTGCCTCAATTTGTAATGCATTTCTGTTATTCAATGTTTACTTATTTTGTGTTATATCTCGTCTTACTATTTTTTTACCACCTTTGATAAGTATTTAGTATGACGAAAAAAAAATTCACTTCTGTACTCGAACTATGAATAGCAAATTTATTTTGTAAAAAATGGTTCTGTACTCCTAACAAGAAAATTTTTATATTTAAATTTACCAGTGTACGTTACTTTATTTAACGCCATTTTTTCCTAGGTTAAAGTTGTTTTTTTGACATAGAAACATCTTTTTTATTTATATTGTGTCATAGATCAAACTTATTCGTTCAGTGTATATTTACTTGTTTTTGTGTATTGTCTTTTTGATCGAGTTAATAATACTTGATATTTTATTGTGTGTCTTTGTATGTTTTAATGTTATACCATTGTTTCAGGTTAGGGCAAAGGTTGGCGCATGTTATAACGTTTAAACCCGCTGCATTTTTATGCACCTGTCCTAGGTCAGGAGCCTGTTGTTCGATGGTTGTCGTTGGTTGGTGTGGTTCATAAGTGTTTCTCTTTTCTTGTTTTTTATATAGGTTATACCGTTGGTTTTCCTGTTTGAATTGTTTTACACTAGTCTTTTTTTGGGGCCCTTTATAGCTTGCTGTTCTGTGTGAGCCAAGGCTCCGTGTTGAAGGCCGTACTTTGACCTATAATTGTTTACTTTTTACATATTGTGACTTGGATGGATAGTTGTCTCATTGGCAGTCATACTACATCTCTTATTTATAGATATACTTACTGAATATGTGATAAGATAAATACAGCTGTAAATTTTCTCCTTGACAACATTTACGTACGTCTCGGCTATCAAGTTTACGGGTATTCTTATAGGCACCAAATGTGTTCCTTAAATAATAAACTTATTCCTGTACTGTTATAAATTGCAGTGTATGAAAATCCTCAGTAAAAGCCCTTCTAAATTCTATCTGATTGATAAATTCAATAACATCTACCGTTTATCGTTATGATATTGTTTCGTACAATAATAAAGAATTCTCTATATTTACTGCCGGAATTTACCCAAAGGAACTTTCTTTTAATAAATCAAATATTAAAAGCAACGTCTGTCATTTCCTACATTAGGATTTTTCAGTTTCACACAAGAAACTTTACACAAAAATTGACGACAAAAGGGACAATTTTTCTTTCCTTATTTTTGATTTTCCTTCTTTTGGACGGTGCTGTTCCTTTGGCGTTGTTTTACGGTGCTTATGTATCCCAACTCGTTCGCTTTGTAGTGACGTTTTGGATTTCAATGAGCGTAATCTATGTATCACTGGTATATTATTAAGTCAGGGATTTCGTTACAACAGATTACGAAAGAATGAGTTACTTAAAACCTTTACTAAATGCTTCATAGATAAAAAGATTTGGTTTGTAAGTTTGCCTGTATTTCAAACGGAATATCACATCTCATTTTACGGTGATGTTGTATACGAGCCCGGAAATTAAGATACGATCCGGTAAACTTATTAATTCTTTAAATCAATTTATTCTGAAAGGTTACAGATTCAACACTGTAATTGGATCTTTGAATATTGTTTTCATTGGTATGAATATTGATTTTGTTATCTGTAATCTAAACCAAACTTAATATCATTGTGATACACATATGTACATTCACGGTACTACAATCTGTCGATATTTTCCTTTCGAGACCTATAGTTTAGTGTTGCACAAGGTCATGTTTTTCTTTGACTGTAAATGACGTCTTTATACTAAATCCACTGGATGTTGGTTGTGTACTGATTGATATTTTAGTCTTAGATACATATTGTTTTTATTAGTTGTTATTGGCTTTGGACTTGTTGTCAATGTTAAATTTGAGACTTTACTATTTTAGCATCCTTTAGAAGTGTTCCAGGTGAACCTCAAACAAATAACGCGTTAGAAATTGAAGAAGGAATAACAGTAATTCTTTCATGCAGTTCTTCTGGAGGAAATCCTGCACCATCAGTTGTTTGGTTGAAGGATAATATTTTAATTAATGATGGTACTAACTCATCCAGATTTGGAAATGAAACAATAACAACATTGACCTTTGTAACGACCTCATATGACGATCTAGAGGTATATGAATGCCAGGCGAATAATGGTTTTCTCCAGAGACCACTTGTGAAAACCACATATCTAGTATTAAATCGTATGTATTGTCATTTCTTCAAACATTAATTACATCTCTATCTAATGTCTAGACAATTGTCTTATCAACAAATGTCGTATGCTAATATAAATGTATCTTTTGATTTTTTTGTGACTTTCGGACTTTCGGATGCTGTATTAGTAACGTGTACCCGTATTTTACGTTATAAATACTTATCGTTTTCTGTCTATCGTTCAATAGTAGTGTATGACGATATTATGAAATATAAAAATGTTTATTTAATGGTTTAAAAATACAAGGAAAAAGGTGTTAGCAAATTATGTCTATGTCTATATGAAAATTTAAAGATAAAGATCAATTCAGAAAAGTGTTTTGGCACACAAAATGTTGTATTACATGAAGTTGCATACAATATAAAAGCCATCTTGAAATTAGAGTAGCAAAATTTAGTTTAAATTGGTTTCCTGATAATGCTGCTTAGATTCTATTGGCTTAAATGAGTTAATGAACAGTGGACATGTTTACGTAAAGGAGAAGAAATAAGACAAGGGAGATCAAAATCCTGATTGAATAAATTAATATTACGAGTAATCCAGCCTGGTCTATGAATATTATTGCTATCGGATCTAATTTCTAGAAAAGATATCATGTGGTTAACATCTAATTAAGATGTCAAAATTGTATTCTGGTAGCTAGAAATATAGAAATGGGTAATGAGTTTCATTTGAAATATATGTATGGTAGGGATTTTCAAATAAGGCAAAACATGAATTTAGTGTTTTTTCAACCATCGCCGGACATTTCTATAAATGTTTTTATGCTGATGTTCCCTAGTTCACCCTCCTGTAGAAGCGCTTATAGTTTTAATTTATACTTTTATTATTACATAATTATTTACTTTAATCAACATGATCAACCTGCATTGTGAACACAATTCGTTTTATTTACACTATTTTCCCATGTCTGATGTTAATTAACATACATCATACTATTCTAAGTAAGATATAAAAGCGAGACGGAAGATACAAAATGAATATTCAAACTCATCAGTAAGAAACAAACTGCAAACTGACAACGCCACGAACATATAAAAAAATGACCAAAAGACTGACAACAGTATAAAAAATACAAATTAGAAAACTAAAGACTGAACAACACGAATTACCAGGATTGATCTTAGGTACTCCGGAAGGTATGCAGATCCTGTTCATTATATGGCTGTCATCGGGTTGCTGATGTAAATTCAAGGAAAAAAAGGACGTGGTTTTAGTTACTACGATCGAAACATTATTGTCGTCATCTGTGAAAAGATATTCCATTATCGCCGACTTATTCGCAATGACTTCCGTAAAATTTTCGAGGTGATGACCTTAACTTCACAACTTGGAACCTATCGTTTAATAGCTTAATAGCTTGCGTAATAAGCAACTTTCTATCAAGGAAATCATGATAGGAAACGCAAACTTTGGAATATCATATAAACTCAGACATAAATTGCTCGATCTGTTTATTGATGTATTTTCGCGGTGCTGACCCATGTATATTAGTCCATTATAAGCTATTCATTTATTATCGTATAGGAAATCTGTTAGGTTTTTTTTTAAATTAAAAAAGTTTAGAGTAAGTACAACACTAAAAACAACATGCAAGTAAATAAGTTCTTCAACAACAATGTACTTGTGTGAGTTAAACATGTGTTAAATCATCGGAACACAGTTAATTAAAAAGTTTAGCTGCAGATGAAGTCGAGACTATCACGTTTTTCTCGAACAATTTAACAATGTAATGCATTAAATAGATACGAAATATTTCGTCATTAGCAGTATCCCTTGTCTGTCTGATCATTCCCTCTCAAATCTGATGATTTTTACTTTTACTATTGTATGTTCTATTTTCATTCACAGTCTAGCTTACTTTGGAACCTTCAGAAGGGATTATGCTCATCTTTGCTCCACAGTACTGTAGTTCCCTAGCATATTATGTTTCAATTTGTTTTATATAAATATTTATAATGTCGCAGTAACTAAAACCTAACAAAAGTATCCAGATGAACAAATACAATTAATTAATATTCATGAAATGAAAATTAAAAAACAATCCATACAAATTTCCACAAACACAAAAAAAAAAGCTGACGACGAAATTTTGATATTGCCACGCACTCAGTAACTCTTTTGAAAGGTAAAACAGTTATTTCATTAACAAGATCAAATGGCAAAATCAAAAGCACAAACACATCAAACGAATTGACAACAACTGTCATATTCCTGACTTGGTACAGGCATTTTCTTATGTAGAAAATGGTGGATTGAACCTGGTTTTATAGTGCTAAACCTCTCACTTGTATGACAGTCGCATCAAATTCCATTATATTGACAACGATGCGTGAATAAAACAAACAGACATAATAGGTAATAATATCACATATATTCATCATTATTATTGTATTGCAAACCTCGTTTACCCTTTAGCTTCCAACAAACCTCCAGGTCAACCAATAATCACTGGATCACAACGCTATGATTTAGGAGATACAGTAACAATATCGTGCAGTTCTACAGGAGGAAATCCTTCACCTACAGTGAATTGGCTGAGAGATAACAATATTATCACAACTGGTATAAATAGATTTTCAGGAAGTGGGGTGACAAGAACAACGCTGACCTTTGTTGCTGGTTTAGAAGACCACCTTGAAGTGTTTGAATGTCGGGCTAATAACGGCTATTTACAGAACCCTCTTGCGTCGACAACATATATTGAGTTGTATTGTAAGTATAAGCTTAGAGTATTGCAGAGGATGCTAACAAATGCAGGTTTTGCGAACATAATAAATTCGTTGCAGAATCTGTGATTAAATTTTCTACAACTGGCCAATACAGCAACATATGCACTGCTTATTCTTTTAAACGACGTTTCAATTTGCAAAAATATTTGCCGTAAATTTTATGGAATATACGCATAGTCACTTTTAATTTCCTTGTTGCTAAATTTTGATTTTCATAATTAAAGTTGTTGTCAATATAACCAATAATTTCGTATTATTCTTTCTTAACAATGCCTCGTTTCGAAAGATAAGGTTACCAAGACTCGTAATCGTGATTTTCTTTGGAACTCCATAAAGTAATGTCGTCTGATCTGTAATTTTACCGATTGTTTCTTTGTCCCAATTGTGACATTCAACAGAATGTTATTTCGCATGACAGGTGACGCATTCATACGAAGGAATAATTATCCTGTCGGCGAATCTGGACTCGCTCCGGTTGGAAGTTATGCGATTCTCTAAATTTCTGTCTCTTCCTCATCGATTACGAGATAAGGACATCGATAAACTAATTGACTCTCAAAAATGACGACTTCAATATGTACACTTAAGAGATTTACTCTGCTGAACTGACTTTAAATAAAGCTAATACGAACACTGAACACAGCCCTTTCCTGGATCTTGATATATATATATCTTTAACGGGAAGCTTAATATCAAAATTTACGTTAAAAGAGATGATTTTTCATTTCCTATTGTTCATTATCAATTTTCAGATGTTGACGTTCCCTTGTCACAATCTTATGGGGATTATATATCTCAACTTGTTCGATTCGCTCGTTTATGTAACAACGTATTTGATTTTAAGGAAAGAAATCGCTGTATTACTGAAAAAGTATTACACCAGGGTTTTCGATATCACAAAGTAGTCAAAACATTTCCTAAATTTGAAGATCGGTACAAGGACATCATTAGTAAATATAAATCAACAGGCAGACATCTTATACGTTCAGGTATTTCACATCCTATCTTTTATGGTAACATTCTTTACAAAGCACAAAATTGTCATCATTCACATCAGTGCTAACCAAACCTTTAAACAGACGTATTCAGAAGGGATAAAGTTACGATACTGTTGTCAGGTCATTAAAGATGGCATATTTTGAAAATTAATATTGATTCCCTCATACATGTCATAGGGTCTTTGCATCGGAAATAAACACATTTATTCTAAAACCAGTTGTTGGCATGATACGGGTTATGTACTTCTCATATATTTTATGATGATATGATACTAAACCCCTAACGGAAGGGATTGTGCTTGATTTTATATGATGAAGACATAATTTTTCAATCAGTTTAATTGAGGTCTGGAGCTGGATGTCAGTAACTGCTAATAGTACTTTGTTAATTTATGTATCATTGTCATTTTGCTTAGTTTCTTCTGATACCTATTCTGACATCGGACTCGGACTTCTTTTAAGCTGTGTTTTACTGTGCGTATTGTCGTGTGTTTGTTTATTCTACATTGGCTAAAGGTATAAAGAGAGGGTTGAGATTTCACAAAACATGTTTAACCCCGCCACATTTTTCCGCCTATCACACTTCAGGAGCCTCTGTCCTTTGTTAGTCTTGTATGTTTTTTTAAATTTTAGTTCATTTATATGTTTCCGAGCTTAGTGTGACGTCCATTTTCAATGAACTAGTACACATTTTTGTTTAGGGGGCGGGATTTGCTCGCTGTGTTGAAGACCCATTGGCGGCCTTGGGCTGTTTTATGCTGTTTGGTCGGGATGTTGTCTCTTTGGCACATTCCCCATTTCCGTTCTCAATTTTATTGTCGCCATAATGAATCTGACTACGAGACTGAAATCACAACTGCTTTAAACAGTTATATTAATATTCGGAGATACTATTTTTTATAAATAAAGGGGATTCACCAAAATTGGTGTTCAATAAAATGCAATAATGTTGTATGCATAATTTGTAAAGTCACAAATCAGGAAACCACGAAAACAAATTTTGTTTTCAATCAACGAAAATTGATAACCAGCAAAAAAATTAATTCACAGTATCTTATATGTAAATATCATGTGGTTATATCTTATTTGTGTAGTGTTTTCATTATTGTATCTGTTCAGTTGCTCCAAGGGTTCCAACACTGACCGGTCCTTCAACCCTTCTTTCTGGATCCTCTGGAAAATGGATTTGTTCTTCAGCGAATGGATACCCTGCTCCAACCATATCAATAAGAATCCAAGATCGGCAATACACAAACGAGATAGCTGTTGTACAGTCATATGATATCATTGACAGAAGTTATACAGTAGCTGGTACATTAAATTTAGTTCCGTCGACTGACAAAACTGGACAAGATCTTTGCTGTGATGTTATTTATCTATTTGATAACAATGATCCTCAATCTACTTGCTTGCAGCTGACGATAAATGGTTTGTTGGATAATATTTTGTTTGTGTTTGAAGATAATTTTATAACATTCAGATTGAAATATTCAATCAACTGAAAATGTGCAGATTGAAAATTAATAACAAATATTTAACAAAATACAAATGCCATGTCACTAAATTTGGATTCATACGTTTGTATTCCACAAAAGCACAAAACTAGAACATAAAATATTTATTTAGTTTTTCTATATCCCTAGTTACCGGTATTCAGATTTTTAATTTATTGATACTCTTTAAAATATCAACTGCAAATCACAATATGAGCACTTTAGTCGAGTGAGTAGATCGGACGAGTTCAGAATGTTCAACAATGTGTACAGCAGAAATTATATTGTAAATATCAATCAGATGAAAATCTAATAATCGTGTAATCGTTTATTCCTATCTTTATGAAAAAAACAAAAGTATTGTCTTTGCTGACCCTGAAAATTCCCATAGGAGTAATATTATGACGTTGATAATTTATTCAGGTAACTTTTTAACGCCTTTTCAACGCTTTAGGTGTCACAAAGCCGTGATATGGAATTATATGAAGAGCTGAGCAAAGTAATACAAGCATACAAAAGATTTATATAGCATATGACAAGAAAATACAATGTCACTTAAGTTTGTTCCATACGTTTGTATTCCACAAAATCACAAAACTAGAACATATGCTTTACAGAGACGCGCGAACATATAAACAACAGTAATACAGTTAATGCTCTCTAATATCATATATTTCATTATTTTGAAATACCATATATCGGTAGATTTTCTTCACTTTGCATGCTCCTGTGACATATTTATGTAAACATCTCTAAAACATTATATATAGTATACAGCATTTAGAAATAAAATAATTATTTACAGATGAAGACGAAGACACTATTATAATTTATGTCGTGATTGGAATTTTTGCAGTGTTGATTCTCTTTGTATTACTTATTGTGATGATCTGGTACAGAAGATGTATGTTTATTTAGAATCATGTGCAAAACAGTGTAGCCGAGACCATTGATTGGCGCGCTGAAATATCCCATTGACTGGGTCAGATTAGGTGAACGTTCGTCTGTAACGCCCACAACTCCCGACGTATTTATTATAAACATTTAAACTGGGGGGTTGCCAAAGGGTCTCAGTATATATACGAACTAAAGTGCACAGTATATTATATACATATTTTATTTGCGATCATAAAATGTACGAAGTCGTCCATTACTATGTAAATTGGGTCGATTAAAAAAAAATCTGAATATGTTTCTGTTGCCAAGGGTTTTTCACAAGTATAGTAATTAGCAGAAAAGATCATCAAACTATACATTTTATACTGAACTGCGGCCAAGCTTAGCGAAAGGTCGTGCAACATAATCAGTCAAACAAACTTTATTAGATTAACTCGTTAAGGAACGATCGTTTTCATTGGTCAATTCAAACCTTCGACCTCACACCTGCGAAAATAGAACACGCGTACTATAAAGCTGAATGGACTGATCAGTATTCACGTAGCCGGTCAAGGTCGTTAAAAACTTCCATCGTCATATTCACGTACATGACTGTGTTCTTGATTATCCCATGGCAATTCTAGCTTTTATACATGTGCATGTAAAATTTTAAACTTTAATCTTAATTACAGTCACGTCGAAATATTTAATTCAACTGTCTCCTCTCAATTGGTTCTGGATTAAGGGAGCTACCATTTTATTTTGATTTGGGGTGGGGGACTTGGATGAAACATTTTGTCCTGCATTTTTTTTTATTTTAGTTGTTATCTCTGTCCTGTCTTTCTATTTTTCAGTCTGTTAGGTCCTGACTATATTTATTAGTTTATCCTGATTTTTTTTACATAAATCGTCGTCCTGCCTTTTTTTTGTCAAGTTGCTCACCCTGCCTTATCTTTTATTCAATGGACTTGATGAATTAACGTTGTACTTGAAATGAAACCGTACTTAACTACAAAAATAACCAAATTACATACTAAAGATATTGCTCGATATTTATAGTAAATGGGTTTGTGTTATAAACTGTCATGTTCATTATTCATATTATTTCATAAGTTTTAGGATAGTGTGATTTTTTTTCTGATTTAGTTTACTTGATTTTGAAATAAATCCCGAAATTCTAAGTAAATTCAGAACATGTAACCAGCCATGCTTTGTTTAGAGAAAAAATGGAGATGGCAAACCATGGCACAGTGGAAGGAAATGTACTTTATAAACTCCAGCGATATACTTTCTTAATTTATAATTAACTGTTTTGCTATCCTCGGTTGAAAATTATATATTGTAAATATTTAAATAGTTGCATAGAAAACAATCAGTTTTAAACAGTGTGGTTATTCACTTAATGTATTGATAAAAGGTGACTCCATTTTTGTACATACTTTTACAGTAGTCATCCTTAATTTCTTAATATTTCGTTTATAAGCTTATCATACATGTATTTCATTTTAATACGCACGCATGCCACACGTTACTTTGGCGGATAGTTAAACAATGTTAGACAAAGCTCTATTCTTACGGTATGAAATTAAAGGATAAATTTTCAACCAATTAAAATCGAAAACAGTACATTTATATAGTTCCTTATAAACTACGACATTTCTCACAAGTATTTATTTATTTTTTAGTTCCACACATGCAAAAATAAAATCTTCGCCGATGAAACATTTCAAACCTTTTTACACCAACATGCCTTCACTGAATTCATTTGAATTTCGTGGTGACCATGATAGTACATTGCATAGTACATCTATATTCACGTGCACACATGATACGATCTTTCGGGGACAATTTGCTCGTTTATGACACGTCATTTCTGAATGACTAAACGCTTAGCTACTTTATTTTCGTTTTATAGCATGAAAACAATAAAAGAGGAATGTGCAACCCATCATAAATTTGAAATGGATCAGTATTATGAGATCCTTATTATAAGTAACTACGACATTGTCAGGATAATAAACTAGCGTCAATATGAAAGAAATTAAAGTGGTTCATACATTCATCCGTATAAAAGCGGCACATGTATTTTATTTTATCCTTATATTTTTCATAGTGCGGTACAAGTGCTGCATGCATAAAGAATATTACTTAACACAAATTATTAGTATAATATTTCGACCCCACTATTTCAAATTCACAAAATACTTATTTAATTATTTCGACCAAAAATCATTGTTTTTTACGTTCGTAGTAACGTAGTACATTCCATTGTCGGTCACCTGTGTCAATTCACGTGCACACTACAATTGTTGTTGTATTTAAATCTTTCGGCCAATGAAATGAGACGTTACAAGTTGTTTGTTTGTGATACGCCAGAATGTTATCAATGAATTATCAATCGATAAACTTGACTGCATTTCAGTGTACCTATTCAAAAACGTAAATGCAAATTTCACAAGGCTTGATCCAAATAGCCTTTTTACTGTCTAATAACTTGCAAGTACGAAAAAGACAGGAAAGAAGTATATTTTGTCTATATGTTTTGTGTTTGCACACTTTTTAAAGTTGATCATGCATTCGTTCTAAAATAAAATTTTGACCAGATAAAAGTTAAAAGATGACATAATTGGACAACCGCAATTGTTTAATCGCTTTGACGTCCGAAAAAAAGATAATAATCAACACATCCATTGTAACTTTTAAAGCCAGTTAAATCCTTTTTTGCTGAAAGAACGTCCGATATCATAAAAATTCATTATCAAAACATAACAAAAACACAAGTAAAGAACGTTTAAGTATTCAATATAAATCAAAACACAAAGGTTATTCCTGATTAGTTTTTCGAATTATTTTATTTAGGCGTTGAAACCCTTTGGTGACCCCACAGTTTAAATGTCTATAATAAATACGTCGTGAGTTGTGGGCGTTACAGACGAACGTTCACCAAATCTGACCCAGTCAATGGGATATTTTAGCGCGCCAATCAATGGTCTCGGCTACACTGTTTTGCACATGATTCTAATTCATATTAAAAGTTGCTGTATGCATTTTCAATCAATTATTTGGTTAGCTTTTTATCATATTAGATAAATCTATTTCACTTTTAATTTTTGAAAGTACAGAAACTGCATTAACTTACATCATGTCAATGAATATGTTATGACTCAGCTTTAATCAAAGTATTATTTCTAACGTTGTGCCCTATCCTTAAAATGTCTCAATAGTAGATATTGTTTTCTTTCCGGCTGTCAATTGGTATTATTTTGTTACCTCATTTTATTTGTTTTAATTGTTCTTAAACAAAGATTGGACACCAATATAAGTCCGCAATTATGGTTCCGACAGTTACTTATGGAAATGTTTCAAATTCTGAATTGAGAATGAAGTTTGAAAGCAAGACCTATGACAACAAAAATTTCAATATTCTAATTCTGAAATTAATTTGATCATTTTGTCGGTTTCTGTATCTCAAAAAGTATCAGTTAAATTATCTTCTTTTTATTTCTTATAAGTTTTATAAAAATTTATAAAGAAAAAAGAAAGATAAAAACGCCTATCAATAGTTAGATTTTTTTATTTTAACGTGTTACGGCCACATTTATTTTAACAACAAGTCTTATTGTTTATATTTGGTCCTTTGGCATAACTATTGCACTTCTTTATATTATTTAAGATAAAAAAAAATTTATTTCAGAACAAAATCGCCTAAATGTTTATTTATTCTATTATTCATGATATTTTACACCGTGAAACTTTTTATCAAATTAAGAATCGGCAGTGTTCAGCGCAGTTCTTGTATTCTCTTGATTTAACTGTATATGAACACATGTAGGATACAAAATTCGTGTTAACGTCGATTACATTTGTAATATCAAATCAAAGCTTCCTTCATTGTCATAAATGTGTTGTACATGTAATTGTTGAAAATTTTAGATTTGATCAATTCGATCAGAACTGTATCAATGCATAATGCTGGTGTTATTGGTTGGTATAGACTGTTGTACTGGCCAATTTTTTTGCTGAATTTTGTTTTCATTTTTGTGAATTCACTAAGATAAAATGAAGGTGTTCTGGAAGGCACCCGTTGTCTTGCTCATATGAGTACAACCCGGTTAAGTATTATTCAGTAGAGAAAAGGGAACGGGATTGTAGTTACGACAATTTGAACATAAGTAGAAATCTCTTTTTTATATTTTTACTTTTTGTTTTTGAAAGACTTTCTCATTTTTTTTTCTCATTCTTTTTGTTTCATTTAAATTAAACAGTTGATAAATTAAGATATTTACAAATAGAGTATCACAAATACAATAAATATAATCTTTGCATAGCCTTTTACAAGATGGTTGATACAGTCGAACGAAACTTGAACAACTAATGGTACAGTGTTGCTTATTATACCCTCTTATATCATAATCTAATATATTTCAGAGATACATTTCACATGTACATTTTGTATACAGATACCTTATATCAATTGTATTTATCTCATATTAAGTGGGTTTTTCTTCTGTATTAACATTTGTTAGAATTACGAAAACGCTTTCATTGAAATTGTTATTATTATATTTATATAATCAGTTTATATTGCAGACCTTCTTTTGACAGTTCTGCGATATGAAACTTCTGCTCTCCGTCTAACTGCGAAATCCTACAAATATGGAGCTATTGACCATCTTGAGCGTAAACTTATACGGTAAACCAACTTAGTTTCGCAACCTTCGCGTGTAGAAAAATAACGCGAATATAAATCGTCGCAAATACGTAAAACTTGGATTTTTCCTTATATTGATATTTAACTACATCAATTAAATTTGAAAATCGCGAAATTAAATCGCCTCGAATTGGGCTAAAAAGGGCAATACGCGAAATAAAATATCTGCGAAAATAAATTGGTTTACACATGTTACAGTATTCAAAATGCACTAAATGAATAAAAAAAGTTAGAAGGCCAAATGAAATACAGAATTTAAGGGCATTTATAACCGAAACGTTGATGTCTGCTGAATATGTATTAAGATTAAAATGCTAGTAGTTAACATGAAATCACGAGATATCAGAATACATATTCAAAAGCAGTTTTTGCACAAATTTAATACTGAAACAATTTTACATGTAATTATTTGTTTCAGAATACACTAAACAACGAGATCGTGACAGGTACGTTTTTTTTCAAACGAAAGTAAGTCAGATTAGTATGAGTGTACTTAAAAAATAGAAAATATACCAAGAATGGCATACAAAAAAACTATACGACGTCCAATAAACAAGATAACAGCAGATACATTGTGGGCGAACAAAAAAAGGTACATCGAAAAATAAAATTAGATACTAAACTTAAAATAAATTTTCAAGCAGAATAAACCTTATCAAAACCGGGTAACTTAGGTAGGTAATCAGATGCTCCATAAGTGATCAGGCAGTAGGTGATCTTTGCAAAGCATCATGTCGTCTTCAGCGACATTCATAATTTTCTGATGTTCCTTTAGACTTGTTAAAACCTCCCGGTAAAGCCACATTTAAGACCCGCTCTCTAACGAATGATTTTTATCATTGGCTTCTTAGTTTTCAAACATTGAATATTTGTCACAGGATATGCAGAAAATAGCAATAAATCAGTAATTTGATATATTGTTTATTACCAGTCGATCAATTTATCAATCTAATCAAATAGTTTACGTTTTCATTAGCACACTCATGATTAAACAATTGTTAATTGTGTGATCTAGTACACTTATGATTAATCAGGCATTATGTTGTGATAAAGTGCAGGTATAATTACAGACATGTTATAGTACACCCTCAATTACACACTAACGTTTCCATTTGGTCTAGTACAACAATTTTCTATGGTCTAGGAAAATCATGATAGCACAATTTGCATTTTATTGAAGTCAATATTTACCTATCTCACTGTCTTTAGCGTGTTTGATAATTGAAGTTACAAGTAATCAAAAACTTTTTTATCATTGGCGACGTATTTAGTACTTTTTCTTTATAATCTAACCGTAATTATGAAGCATTAAGATCGAATAATTTATGAATTTTTATATGATCTATAGAGATAATGACGGATTTGATCCAAACAGACAAGAGATGCACGTATATAACTCATCACGAGACAATGTAGAGCAAAGTCATTATTGGACAATACCAGCAGACCATGTGTTTGTGGACCCAAACCATACAAACTCGAATCGAGACAATACTTACTTGGAACCGGGCCAGATTTACTTTGTACCCATAAGTGGAAACTCAATGACGTCTACACCGTAGTACACATGACGATCGAAATGAAAAGTCTGGAGTTGTCTGAATTTTTGTTTATGTAGGATTATAATTGTTGCTAATGGAATCAATTTGATTAACGGATATAAACCTTTAGAATCGCCACGGAAACATATTTCAATTATTTCTATCATTAACTGTACATACATTCTTTTATATTAATATATGGAATAATTTTCCTTCAAACTAACATGTGATTTCTGACATTTTGCTTTAGAAAGCCATGACAGTAGTAATTTGTTTTTTAATGAATTGAAATATCTTATAAATGAAATTGGGATCAATATATGTACTCTTCAGTTGCTGCAACGTTTAATAACAAGATATCCGACACATAAAACATAAACTTATAACATTTTCAATGCATACGTAGCATGAATCTTCTAAACTTAAATAATACTTCGATTGTAAAACAAGATTAAGTATTTTTGTTTGTTGGTAAAAAAGTCAACACTTATAAAAGTCAATTACATTCAGCCTATTTTTGTAATATTTATATCATCACAAAAAGCTATGGTCTTATGCAGGAAATTGCTACCTCTTTTATGCAAGAGATTGCAACTCTTTTATGCAGGAGATGGTACAAGGAAGTGAGAAGATATCAAGGTAGCAAACAAAAATCATAAGTCAAATAAATATAGAAAACACCCACTAGTAAATGCATTTTATTTTGAAACGCTCATATCATACCACATTTTCTTATTCCTATATTGATCTGAACAGTTCTTCAATAACTAAACAATCAATTATTAAGTCACTTAACGTATTAAAGTCCATTTGCAGACTTATTCGCAGCGGTTAACTCTTAGTTCTCTTCAGATCAGTCGCTTGCAGTCAACATCAGTTCAATCTTTCTTCAGATTGTTCAGTAGTTGTTATTTGCCTGTACAGAGCAACAACATAATTATATAATTGTCGTAACAGCTATTGAACAGTACTGAATTGACTGCAAGCAAATTTTGTCAGAGTAGTGCTGAATTTACCAAAGTCAATTCATCTACAAATTGACTGAAAGACTCAACATGACTAGTTTATTGTTCAATCTGTTCAGATCATGTTAAGATTAACATGACCGCTACAGTTTAAAATGCGTTTCGTCAAAGGGGACGGGCATACAAAACGCGTAAAGGTAATGAAAAACGAAACACGACGAAAAGACAAACAAGTCTACAAAACACAACATACAAAAACAACAAGAACACCACTAAATTATGGGGACTATAGCAGGTGCTATGGACTGGGTAAGTATTTCTTGTTTCACGTTTAACACCCACCGTGTCATTCATTGCAAGAAAATTACGTTGAAAAGACGTTTTCGATAATGTCTCAGTTCAGTAATAAATAACGAAATTGCGACTACAACAGGTGGTGAATATTCACGGTCATCTGTAATATAGATATTCTATAACAATAAAACAAATCATGAGATAGTCCTGAAAACTGTGTGTTTGTATTCATCATCTTCGTAGCTATGTTTTACTTTAATAAACTATGGTCTAAAACATGTTCGGACGAAACAGTTATACGAGTCGAATATTCAACGTGTAACCATTGTCTCATGTCTAAAGCACAATTGACAACGCCATATTAACAGGAAAGGTCTCTATCCGAACAAAGGGCTTAGATTATCTATTTGATCAGCATCATTTACAACCAATATTTCAAAGCTCACAAAAAGACGCTAAAAATACCAAGGAGGGAATCAAAACTCATAACAGACATACACACCTACAAAATCATGGCTAAAAACTATAAACAACGAAAAGACAAACAAAAATTTACATTAAATTAAAGCTGAGCATTCCGAACTGTAACACGTGCTCCCAAAGGGTTAGCATATCCTACTATACATATGTGGCACCCCTCATATTGATTATTGTAGGTACACATTTGGTGTTAAATCCCATTTGGTGATGTCTCAAGCCTTCATCTTAATGAATCATCTCACTTATTTAACATACGTTTACTTATATGAATAAAATTAGATGTGAGTTTAAGTCAATGACATCGAAAAGTTACTGCAACTAGTCGTCTCCTGTAGGTACTTTGTGTCTGCAATGTTTTAGTATATTGGTTTTGTGTTTTGTATCAATCTGGTGAGTCAACTGATTTTTATAGTTTGTTATGTTGAGCTGTTACAGTTCTGTTCCAGGTAAGGAGAAGGCTGCGCACCCCCCAACAAGCTTAACCCCGCCACATGATATATGTGCCTGTCACAAGTCAGTAGTAAGTAATTCAGTGGTTGTTATTTGTTGCTGTTTATCATATTCGTTATTTGTTTGTTTGTTGTTGTTTTATTTTTACATAAAGCAGGCCAGTCTTTTTTTCCGTTTTAATTGTTTAACATTTTGTCATGTTTATATCTTGTTATGCTGTTTATGTTTTCTTCTTTGTAAAAGGCCTATTAAAATTTCAATCATTTACGTCAAGTGGTGTCTGCAGGATAGTTGTCTCATTTGCAAGCATTCGCCATCTTCTTATTTCTATTAAAAAAATAGGGAAACTAAAATGCCAAACGCTGAAATATCTTGTTGAAAGAAAGCTTGGTTCTGAAATAATTATACTGGTAGTATCAGTTCTATACCAGCAACTACAAAAATACCTAAAGGACACAAAATATTTAGTTAAAAACAACAACTGACGAGGTTTCCGATATATATAATCACCCGAACATGTAGGATTGGTAGAGAATAAACTTGTTTTTTATCAATAAACCCAACAGGTAATCCAATCTTCTCATCAATGCAATTTACTGTGTAGTGTATTCCCGTTTAGAGATACAAGTAATTATATAAATTTGTTAATTGAAACCACACTGCATAACACTTATTTCTAACAAACTAATGAGTGAATTACTATTAATTTTAACAGAGCCAACGAAGTATCACAATCGATGAAAAACTGATAAAAAAAATTGATTTAAAGAAATGAAAAGAAATGTAAACCTGTATTTTTTAAATTTTGGTACAAAATATTACCTTGAGAAGTTCTTGAATCTCGGAACAGATATCGCTACCTCTAAATGTTGAATGTAACAAGTCAATGTGCATATTGTAACGATAGATATACCTCGAAAACCAATGACGAGGTTGAAAACGATTTTTTTTTCAAATTGAATGTTTATATTTAGTACATAATTTTTTTAATCTAAAACTGTTTAAAGTAAACTGCATTCCTGCACCGAAATTTGTCGATTTGATTTAAAATCTAGACTTATTGTGTTCTGCTGTTAACAATCCAAGATGAAGATAGACTCCAATTCTCTCTTAATGGCCATGCTAAGCCCTTCAAATGAATAAATCATATGTTTTGTCGCTAAAAGTCATTGCAAAATATCTTCATATCATAAATTGTTAAATATCATTAGACTGTTTAAGTCACGATCCCCCAACAACATATTAAATATTCTTAATTGTCATGAAGGACCCGTCCAGTGCATAGTACATTATGGACTTTCCATTCAAAGAATGAATTATAAAGACAAACGAGAGACGTGTTCATTAAAACCATGTCTACTAGTTTTTGCTGCAAAGTTTTATCTTCTCGTAAAATACTACAATACACATCAAACTCAAGTGTGTTTGTTTTGTTAATTGATGGGTAAAAATTTTCAGATGACCTGAAATTTAAAGTGTTTTTTGATTTTGTTTTTGTTTTATGAATTGTTAAGGTTTGTATCACACAAATTCTCAATTCATATATCTCCAAGTATGTCGTTTTACCCATTTTTGTAAATTATTGCCTTTGAAGGAAACCGGTCCCATTAGTGGATATTGCGCATTCAGCCCGATGGTTTTACATTTTTTAGAATACTCTGGCGTGTTTTGCGTGTGAAATACAATTACACCGTGCAAGCATAACTTTGCGTCACATGCTTTGTTATTTTACACATCTGGAAACAGAGGTACAATAAATTGATGACACCATGATTAATTTCGCGCACGTGTCCTCATTGACCTATTCATGCATCTTATACATGTATCCTAGGATTAATTTTCAGAATAGTTAGAAACTAAGATAAAAACTTCCTCAAAGAAGGTTGACTTTGGATTGATTTGGCTTTTCTGTTGAAGTCATTGTTTTGTCATCTAGCTCATCACATGTTCAATGTCTTATACATCCTTGTCGTTTCAAGGTTTTAAAGTCTGGGCGTTCCTTATTCAGTTAAATAGAATAGCTTTTTGAAAGCACTACATTTGCAACCATTTCCATTTTATTGTTTATTATCTGTACATTATTTAATCTTATTTTAGTGGGTAAAAAAACAAGATATATATATATATATGTTTAATTCAGATATAAGGCAGTTTATAATTTAATGGTCAAAGAATGTATGATATTTCCCAACAGTTCAACTAAATCTGCTACCTCGATTTCATTGTCCTTAAGAGTCGACAGTAAATTTGACAACAATTCTTGTATTTGTACAGGAAATAGTACTGGTCTCAACAAATGTTTTAAAAAAGTTGTATATATATGGTATATATTTCTTTTTGCGTTATATCCTTCACATTTTCCAATCTTGCAACCTTTTTCATAATCACAAAACGTGTTCGATAATTCATTTATGTTCAGACGTGTACATGCAAGTTTATATGGACATGCATTCGAAGTAATATTCTGTGAATAATGACATTGCTTTTCAATGTTGTGCATATAATCTAGATCAATTAGTTTAATCTTGTTTTTTACTAACAGAAAATGCGTTCTCTTGAAATCACCTATTTTCAAAGATCCTAATGGAGATTTGTGTAAATATAACAAAAGTTTAGCAAGATCAAAAGCATGAAAAAGTCGGTCATTCGTTGTTAACTGTAAACTTTCAATATCAAACTCCTCACCATACTCGTACACAGCTCTAATATCATTAAGTGGGAAATCTTTGTATCCTTCTCTGTTTATATATCGGACACAAAATCCTAACATCTGAATAAGACCCGGATGTTCTAATTGATCTCTTAGTAATATTTCTTTCATGAAAAGAGCCTCTCTGTATTCCTCACTGATTACCTTTGGCTTAATTTCAGAAATCCTCTTCGTAGCAACCATTTCTCCTTTAAACATCCCAATATCAACAGTTTTTGACCTTCCTCCTCCAACGTTGGACTTCAATATATGTACTTCATTTATATTGGTACAGTTAAAGATGTATGGATTTTTCAAAAGCATGTTTTTCTTTCCAATATTTTGGAACTGTAAAAACTGAGAAAAAGTTTCCATATCTGTCTCAAATATCAATTCTACCTTCGATTCTTTATATCGCCTCGACGTTGATTTGACAGTACCTTGGAAGTTAGCATCGTATTGTTTCGTTCCAAGGAAAATATTCAGGCAAATCAATAGTTGAGCAAATGTTACGATGAAGACTAACAATTTTATTTTTGGCATAGTCTGAATTAGCATTTGAGTTTCAAATATCGTGGATGGTTGAACTGGTGGTTGAAGATATCTGTTTACGAATTACCAGGTAAAACCTTTCTGTCAAACAATTCTTTGGTTTTTTTCTTCTGCAATGAAACAGTTACAAGAAGGTGTTTCTGTATGTTATTCTCATATTCACAAAAAATTGGAATTGAAGTTTATGTACATATCGATGATATATATGAACAAACAAATATTAGTGTCACAGTGTTGATTAAATTTCTATAGAGTTACCTGTTGTTTACCATAAACATGTATCGGTGACAAGACATGATTTGAAATGGTAGCCTGTTTTCGTACGATATAAATGTTTTAAACAAAACACCCGTGGCATACCATTATTGTTTAAATAACCAAATAAAGACGCACAGATTTGTGTAAAATGTATACCTACTGTGTGATAGAAGTGTATTATGCGATGAAGTAAACATAATCCCGATCTCATTGCGCTTGTCACGTTTTTCTGGAATAGCCTGTGTCAGTAAGACTCGAAACAAACGATGTTTGTGTAATTGCATTATCAGCATACTGAATTTACCATTACATGTATCAATTAATCGTACTAGAACAGAAGCACCTGTTATTTATTTAGCTGATCTTGTCCATGGAGATTTCGATTGACACCGACTGGAAGTAGTTATATAATGATACGAAATCGATTACAGTACATAGAACATGTAGATCACGTAATCCCGGTATAGCCTCATTATGCAATCTTAATCTATTATAAGCTTCAATGCTCTACCTTCAGGAAAATAATCAGAGAAAATTTTCTCATGTGAATTTCAAATGAATTCAGATTTATCTGAATCTCGTGTAAAATTTACATTATTTTTATCTCAAACAAGCTTACGTGTGAAACTAACGTGAACTGATTTCATATAAGTTTCAATTGAATCCAATGTGATACTCACGTGATTTTTACGTGATAATCACATACATTTTGTTCACGTGAAATCCACGTGAATTTTCAACGTACGGTTATACAAATAATATCTAAATATTCAAATTTAATAAAAAGAAACCTAAAGAAATACCATCTGTTCATGTGTAATTCATGCGAAAATTTCAAGTGAGTTTCAAGTATAAGATCGTTTTATGTGAATTTTCTATGAATTTTAACGTGAATTTCACGTGAGCAAACTTTACATGATTTACTCGTGTAACAAGACAGATGCTCGAGCGTTTGATTTCTTCGGATGGTTATGTTTTCAAAATAATTTAAACAGTTTAAATTTTGGGCCGTCAATATGTGAATGGAAAGAAATCCAACACTGAGGTGCATCTAGTAGTGTAATAAATATTGGCCTGTCTAAGTTTTTAAATTTAGACAGAGGTTGCAGACAAGGAGACACTGTTTCTCCCTATTCATTTTTTATCGGTGTTGAATTTCTATCTTTGAAATTAAAAGATAATCCTGAAATAATGGGAACTAATGGCAATGATTATGTATCGCTTTTAAGCCAGTTTGCAGATGACAACGGACACATGTTTGAATTCGAAGAACTGTTGGTTATTGATTCAACAGAATGGTCAGAATATTTCATGATTACTAAAACGACATGTAGAGATGTTTATTAAAGACCCTTTTCATCATATTTTTGCATAGAATCATAGCACCTAAAATCTTTTGTATACAATGACACTTAGAGTAATATTAGTCTCTTTTACATGTAATATTAAATTAAATATTGTTTAATATTTTTTCGGTTATGTAAAAATTAAATGGGTTATATACTATGAGTGACGTAATTCTTGTCCTTAAAAGTTATTATTTAAAACGTAAGGCATAAAACATATTGTAGAAAACCAGATGAGTAAAAGGTACTAGCACTGTATGAAGGAAAGTGAGAGAGAGGGAGAGAGAGAATATTCAAATAAATTATATATTACCTTAAATACTCATATTGTCAAACATCAATTAGTCAGCAATACATATTGTATACTGCAATATTTTCTATGTGTAAACCCTTAATACAATGTACACTGATCAGGTGGTAGTATATAGGGGTATGTAAAATCCTGACTATTGAAAAACAAATAAAAAAGAAATTAAAAGAAACAAATACATACCTGCAGTCAGGAAATAAATATGACACCAACTGTATACAAACTCGAAATATAAATAAAATAATTGATTTTATCAGTGTCGTCATAATATTAATGAATCTTAAATTTGGTGCGATCGTAAATACAAATGTACTTGTAATCGTATGATATTTTATTCAAATAATCTATAAACTGATTGCATAATTCTTGCACGTGTTTTTCAGTATTATTTCTAAGACCTTCAGCAACAGGATGATATCATACAATCAATTTCGAATTATCCCAGAAAAATTATATAAATAGACAAAATGATTTTCATGACCTATACTTCGTGGCTAATTATCCCTAACACTTACGAGGATCTTGATGGGGGGTCTTCGTTTCTGTATTATTTGAATTTTTTACCCATTTTTCTGTGTTCTTTAAATTTCAACCCTCACCTCCCATTATGAATATCTCCATTATTGTCTTCTTTTTTTATTTATTTACCCATTATTCTGTATGTTTTACCCAATATTCTCTATTTTATTAATCCCATCGATACCCTCACTTAAGTGGCCTTTATTTTTGTTCACAATTTACATTTGAAAGAAGAGGAGAAGAGAATAACTAGAATCAAATGTATAGTCTCATTGACCTTTGATTTACATGACTGTAAAAAGATGTTTTGTAACATCAATTACATACAAATTGAAAAAAAATATTAAAAAGTAAATAAAACATTAGAATAGATATGCTGGCGTCATCACAAGATCATTAACGATCGAAAAGCAGCTACACCATATGGCAAGCTATTGTTCGAACCAGGTCTTAACAATTTATGAAAGAATTCAACCGTCAAAGAAAAAAGACATAAAATAGTTCATGTGGAAGTTTAATGAGTCCTTATGAATCTCTTAAATTTGTCTGACGTCCGTTTCTTTCCTTCCGGTGAAGGAAGTTTTGATTCGCTGCAAGTCTTTACACTTAAGGGTGAATAAAGAAAAGTCATGTATTGTTTTTTTACCATTATCACAGTAATTTTTTTTTTCAAGTTATACAATAGAGTTGTTTAATAAATTAGTTTGAGGTTAAAGTAGAACATATCTATACTACTAAAGGAAGTGTCTGATTTCATTGAGCCGCAACTCCTCTGAAACCGTACAGAAAAGTCGGAAATATTTGTGATATGAAGTATAAATGTTGTGTTTTGTACTTCCTAAATTTGACTTTGAAACAATCTTTTTTCCACAGAAAACGCCATTTTTTGAGAAAATATCCAAATTCGGAGACCGCTATCGATCCGTGACTTATACGCTTTCGCGCATGCTTAGTCGACGAACTGACCAACAACTGGGCCAACGGCCAACTCGCACCACTCAAACACTCTCATTAATTAATACAACTTGCATCACTTTATCAAACTCGCACCACTCAAAAAAAAAAAGAAATATAACAAACTCGATGAAATGTGTTTAATCATTAGATTGTTTTCTTCTTCTCTTAGTAAATTACTCCTTTCTCGGAGCACCCGTGCCGTGTCACACAGAGACAGAATTCGCATCACTCGAAACAAAAAATACAAACTCGCACCACTGAAGAAATGTTTTAGATTGTTTTCTTCTTCTCTGAGTTATTTCCTCTGTTCTTGTAGCACCCGTATCACACAGAGACAGAACTTGACTCGCACCTTTCGAAAAAAAAAGAAATACTACAGACTAGCACCACTGGGAAATGTTTTAATCATCAGTGTTCTAGGTTGTCCTCTTCCTCCGTTCTATGAGCACCTGTCTGTGTAACAACGAGACAGAAGCTACTAATTGGACATTCAAACTCCTCTGGAAGAAGAACTGAGAAACTAATAAAAACTATCAACATAATGCATCAGTGCATAAAAACAGTTTGAAAAACACGAACCCAAGCTGTGTATCACCATAAACATTTCAAGTAGTCTTCGAAACGAGCTCGCGCGGGTTTTTTCTAGTATAACACTATGCAAAAGAATACATGTTTTGTGTCACTTTTGTATTCAATAAGGAGTTTAAATAGCTTCGTCGAGATAAAAAGTCACTTCCGATGTCAAATAATAAATAACCCTACTCAACAATGATTTCAAAAATGATGGTTTATATGTACTTGAAATGAAACAAGGGAGATAATTTGTTACTTCCCATTTACAAAAAAAAAACCTTGCAATGGTCATAATACAGAACGTCTAATTATCCACTGATCTGAAATCTGTTTTAGGATCAAATGTCATGAATCTAACAGCAAACGACCCTCGGTTTATACCTCGTATGGTTTATGAGTTAAATCATCATATAGCTTATTTTAAACATTCCAGGGGAGTAAACGCCTATAAGTATCATTAAGACCTGAATGTATTTTAGTTACGACAGGTTGGAACTAACAATTTGGAAGATAAAAACTCTGCTCAATATTTTGACGGTTTATTAGTAAAAGCGATGTCAAAAGTAAGAACATGACCCTGACCTTATCTTCTCTTATATAAACCTCTGTCTCCAAATTAATAGACCCTAGGTCTCTATATCTTACGGTTTATGAGTTATAATATATGTTGAATACAATACGCTAAGGGACATAACTCTCACATTGAGTTTCCGGTACGCTTCGGTATACATGGTTTATCATTATGAATATGCTGTAGATATAACGACCGATTAGGAAAAATGAAAATGTCTGGTTTTTTCACGGTTGCGAAGGTGTATCGATAAGTAAAAACGTGTTCGGTTACACAACTCTTACAAAAGTCGTCAGTTAAATCGCAATAACTGTTTGATAAAGCTTGCCAATGTTTTGTTTATGTTGTGTTCTGTGTATTTCGTATACTTTAAATATTAAATATTCCAACCATCAAACAATTTTCAAATTTGACGTGACAGAAATCGACATGGCACGAAATATTACTTTGTTGCTATATTTGGCAAATTAAGACAACAGGAAGTATTCTAGTTGCAGTATGACATATATTAAATATCTAATGAAACGGTATCTTATAACTTAATACTATTAAACATATTAGTCAATTTAATACACTGCCCTCTTGGTTATGTCCCTTATCATACACAGAAGAAATTGAAAGTATGTAGAATATATCCTTTTCGAAACAGTTTTATGGCACATGAAATGTATGACGGAAATATCTAAAAATAAACAACTATGATAAGATTCAATCGTCATGTTTGAAATGTACCTGTAAAGGAAATTTTGTTTACTTAATCTTGGTAACTAGGTTTGATATGTAAGATTTATTGATTCAGAGATAACGTATTGTAACTTGACTTCAATATTTAGATAAAAGACAAGGAAGCTTGTTTCTACACTTTCATAATTGGTAAGAATATCTATTTTAAATTGAAATACAATTTTCCGTTTTGTTTTAAACTTAATATAAATTGTATCACTTCTATATACGTTTGAACATCAGTTGATGATTCATTCGTGCTACAGAGATTGATCCAAAACAACTTCAGTTTTATGAAGCTCAACAACAACAGTCAACAATGTCCATCTTCAGACATAACTGCAGTGGTACGAAATAGACAATATAAAAAAAATACTTTAATTTCACCAACAAAAGCTTTCCTTTTTCAGACGGTGATATACATGTAGCTGAATGTTATAGAGTGTTCATTTAACAATTATAACGGTTTTCCATAATATGTTCTAATGGCACTAAGTTAACAAACGTAACCTATTAAAACAAAAGTGAGTTTTACAGGGTAAAAGATACAGTGAGGATTGCCTTGATCTTTCTAAACAGTTTTAGTAAGTTTACCCTAGAGCACCTCTAGGGAAGCACTGTCAGAATCAGTTCTAAGATCGAAAGTTTATGGTCAACTGTTTCGAAATTCTTATACATCCTTGACTTTCAAATATTAGCCTTTGATTGTTCCTGATAAAGGTAAATCTGGAAATGCGCTTCGGATGCATGCAACTAATAAAGTGTTGGTTTTATTATTTTGGAACTGCCTTAATTAGTTTTGGAGTTGAATTATCTAAAACTGATCTAAAGTGGATGTGGGCAGAAGTATTTTACTGATGTTCAAAACTCGTAATTCTATTAAGAATATTTCAATTAAGGGAACGAACAAAAACTGATGGGATCGCATGAACTCCAAAAAGATCGAAACCAGATGCGTTGAAACCTGTTCTTGAGATAGAACTGTCAGGGTCATTTCTCGGGTAGAACTGTAAGAATCTATTTTATGTTAGAACTGCAAGAATTTGTTATAGGGTAAAGCAGTTCTTTATACATGTTACCACGTAAATAATAGTTGTTCTCTGATAGTGATTTAGAAAAGGCACAGTAAGAAGGATTATCCCGCTATTTATAAAAAGGCTTAAATAGTAAAAATAATTACAGTCTTGGTTATATATTTCGTCATTTGTATGGGTATTCATTTTTTATTAGAAATATATATGATCACGATTACAAGTAATATATTATCTTAGAAATGCTATTATACATATCGAGGGTCAAGTAATACAGGTAAATATTTTGTATGTATTTTGCAGCTTAAATATTTGGATTACACAGAGATCTATTCATATTTACGGATATAGTTTTATATCCAAATTTAACAGACATTATACAGTATTATATAATGAAACATATACAATGTATTGTTTAGTATCATTATGCAGATTTTGGCACGGGTTAATAATGTCAACATGTCATAAAGCGAAGGAAACATTAAAAATTGATATAATAGTTAACAAAGTTAATATAATATAATAAATAAATATGCATTATAAGTCGTACCGGTTTCCAAGAATATTGTGTGGGTAATGATATATGTCTAATAGAAATAAATAAAACAAATATATAAATGAAAACATGATAATAAAGAAAACAATTTTAAAAATTTTAAAAGTATTAATAAAAATACTTAAGAATTAAAGAACAAATAAAAAAATTAAGAACATTAATGAATAAAACAAATAAGATTAATGAAATAAATTCAATATGACAGTTGTTTTCCATTCGTTTGATGTGTTTGAGTATTTTATTTTGCAATTTGATTTTGCAATTTGATCAGGGGCTTTCCGTTTTGAATTTTCATTTGAGTTCGGTATTTTTGTTATCTTACTTTTTAACTAGGACATCGCGGGTCCATGACTGAATAAAAGTACCTACGCCTTATTTTTAGGCTGGATTTTTAGTAATTGAAATCATGCTGATTATAAGGTGCACAGTTTTCTCTGCTTTTAAAACGTTTCTGTTTGAACCCGTCTTGGTTTTCTTAACAAGAAACTACATGGGACATATACTATTGGTATCGGTATCGGATTTGACCCAGAACTTGTTAATTATTGGTAATATTAATTATGCGATCATTTAATTTCACATTCAGATATATTGATGATGTACTTTCCATTAACGATCCAAACTTTTCTGATTGGGTTCCATTAATATATCCTCCTGAACTTAATTAAAGAAACAACAGACACGGCTTCCTCCGCCTCATTTTTAGACTGATACATAGAATTTGACATTAATGGTAATCTCAATACCAGAATCTATGACAAACGAGGCGATTTTAATTTTGAAATTATAAATGTTCTCCACCTTACCAGCAATTTACCAACTTCACCTGCATATGGGATATACATTTCCCAACTCATTCGGAATTCAAGAGCTTGCAGCTGCTACTCAGACTTTATAAAACGTCACCAGTGTCTGAGCAGAAAGTTGATGAGCCAAGCTTTAAGGTTATGTTAAAGAATGTCTCGTCCTGTTTCTTAAAATAGCTCATTGGAAGATACCAAGACCTTGTTGATAAATATTCCGTATCAACTTCACAATTAATACATGATGGTCTTGAAGTATAGAGTCTAGGTACTGACGTTGTTTATCATCTTAATTACGTGTTAAAGTTCCCCTTTGTTGTCCTTGTATATTTTTAACCTTTACTGTTTATCCATTTGTTATTATAATTTTATACTTATGACGTAGATCGGTACTTATACATCCCGCCATTGTGCTATGGTCAATTTTGAGTTCTTGTCTTTCATGTGTGCTTATGTACTTCGTCTATATGCCATTTTGTGTTTCTTTGCTGAAACAGTTATTTGTGTTCATAGTGATTAAGATTATGACAATGTTAACTGCTGTACCCCAATTTTTGACATTTTTACCTATTATGTCTGTTTGTTTTGGTCACACATTGTTGTCAATATAAGGGAATTTTATGCGACTGTCATACAAGTGAGAGGTTTAGCTAGCTATAATACCAGGTTTAATCCACCATTTTCTACATAAGGAAATGCCTGTACCAAGTCAGGAATATGACAGTTATTTTCCATTCGTTAGATGTGTTTGAGCTTTTGATTTTGCCATTTTATAAGGAACTTTTCGTTTTGAAATTCCCTGGGAGTTCGGTATTTTTGTTATTTTACTTTTTATGTGGAAAACAAAAGAGCCTGGAATTTTGAATTTTTAATCAAAGTATAAAAAGTTGTCGGAAACTATTCTAGAACTGTCACGATCTGTTCAAGGGTAGAACGTTCTTAACCTGTTCTAGAGTAGAACTGGACAGAGCTTTTCTACATTAGCTATGTCAGAATTTATTCGAGATTAGAACTGTCTAAAATTGTTCTGGGGTAGAACCACATCTGTCCGCAACTGTTCTTATCTTGTAAGGAGAACTGTTCTAACGTTTTTTTTGTAGAACTGTTCTACAGACTGTTCTATAACTTACTGCTCTTCTCTTCTCAGATAACTCTCTTGTAAAGAGAGTTAAGAATTGATCATTACTTTACTTCAGAAGTTTGAATAGATTGAAAACTTTTTATAGTCGGTATCACATTATTCTCTGTATATATAATGCTTCTCGTAAAGAGTAAAGTAATATTAAACGGTAAAACATACCCTACCTTTTATTGTCGTTGATAGAATTAAAACGATATCAATTCTATATTCAGACTTGAGAAATGTCTTAAAATATTCAATAGAAAGGGCTGGAGGCGTTATAAACCCCTTATTCAGTAGAAACCCCCCCCCCCCCCTCCTTTTGTGGGAAAAATATTGTTGATTATTTAACTATGCAGGTTTTATTGTGTTATTGTAACACGTAAGGCTATCTGGATCACGTGTTCTTTCGTTATAGTTGGTATTTGTGTTATATATATTTTAAGTCATTCTTCCCGTAGGAGTCGACTATCTGTGGTTGAGATGCTGTCTGTTATATTGTGTGGATTTTTTGTTATCCGTTTTATGTATTTTAAAGTTGTATTCAGGTTAAAAAATTACGTTGCAATTTTTTTTCTACTTTCAATGTAAAAACAATTGATCTAATGTTGTTGCGTGTACATCAGTAGTCTCCTTCAGGCATTCTGTATACCAACAAGCACATGTTTACATGTAATCCATTTTAGATGCTTGTCTAGATCAATTATAATGCTAAACAGAAGAATGACATTTAACATACAGAACAATGTCATCTTCTGTCTATGGTGTAAACAGTCAGATTTGTGCAAGACCAAATAGCTCTTCATAAAAGAGGTAAAATTGTCATGTCTCCTCTCTAAATAGTAGCAGGCTTGTTAAAAGAAACACTAAATAACTAAATAACAAGTTGCAAAGTTGACAAAATCTGTGAATATATTCAATGAATTATAGCACAATAAGGTAACTACGTATTGTGACATGTAAAACAATCATGTGTATCAATAATTTATATAAACAGTTATAGTTATTTGTGTCAATTGTACAACAATCAATTTCAAAGGGAAGTAATATTGTTTCCAGACGTAGGTTCTCCGTTACAATTGCATCATAAATACTCTGGCATCCATCCATTTCCCTCTTATCCAAATAGCATAACGATTCCAAGAGGGCTATATAACATGTAATTAACTGTTCTTGGACATAACACAACGAGCATAAGGAAGTCATACTTCCAAGAAATATTTTGTGGAAAGAAAAAAGTTGTTAAGATCAAGAAAAACTAGTCACAAATCAGGCTGTATTGTCTAAATTATGTAATACTTATTAACACGAAATAAAACACCATGCTTGTTTGTGTTGAGTGAACATAGAGTGGTTGCTGATGAGTCGAATTGGTGAAGCGATTTCAGAACAAACGTACATTACCTGTGTGTTATACAAAAATATATTTCAGAGTGATCCATGAGTCTTTCACAAACCATTATTATTCGCACCAAGTGTTTTAATTGAATTATTTTGTATGTACTGTATTGTTTTTCTTTTCAGTACACCTCCAGCTGATTGGTTATCCTTTCTTCTTCTGATTCATACAACACGAAGACCAACACTTGTGAAAAATGAATCCTACATCCGTGGATACGATTGATGCAGATGCACGAAGTTTCCGTGTTAGAACACTTCGAATATTAGGTGGTACACAGATAGCACTTGGAATTGTATGTGCTATCTTGAGTTTAGTAGGCGTGGCTTTTGATGGAGTAAGGATGAACAAAAACTGTCCACATCACAGCAACTCGTATTACTATTACATGTACAATTACGGCACCGATTCTTATTATTACTATACTGACTGTACTTACTACTGGTATGCTTCCACGTTATTCGGGTTCAATATCACATGTTTGATTTTTTCAGGATGGGTAAGTAAGTTACTGGTTCTGCATGCAATGTTTAAATTTGTTGAACATCAGTTTTAACTTATATGTACTAGATCCGGATATTTCATTCCTTACCATTCGAATGAATTTAGTCATATTTTTATTCGGTATAAAAATTATAAAAACACTTTACTTTAATATTTCTGGCATCCGAAGTGATTTTTCCCACAAGGACATATTTTTCTGTCTGCGAGCCGGACAATTTATATTAATCCTAAATAATTTGTGCTGTTGGAAAAGCGCAAATACCAAATTTCAAGACTTGGTTTGACCTGGCCGGAGATCGAGCTCACAAAACTCTCGCTCTCGAAACGAACAGGCAACAACGAGACCACTGGAAGACACTATAATAAAGACAATTGTCAATTGTCGATTACTGTATATTGACTGCTTGGTGGTGTTTTGTATTTTGTAAAACGAGCATAATCATATCATAATAAATTATATTTCTATTTAATTTCGTATTCTTTATTTTAGTGCCTGCTTACTGGAATATTTCCTTTCTGCATGAACAAGAAAAGACGAAATAGTTGGCGATGTTTAGTAAGTCGTTCTTTGACTATACAATTATATTCAACTGATTTTTAATGAAAGATAGCATACTTTTTGCTGGATTTGGGGCGATTTTCATTTTGTTATTATATTTTTTTACGCAAAATCACTGTTTAAATTTTAGTATGTTGTCTTGATTAAATGTTGTTTGTCTTTTCGTAAACATGTATGATGTTTACCCTTCGACTTTAGTAGTATTCATACATAAGGGTGTTCTGTAGGTGATAACTTTAATTAGCTCAATGCTTGTAGAGAACTATTTTTAAACAGATTTAATACTGATACACAAGATAACAAACAATACAGACTAAAAATTGAGAATGGAAACGGGGAATGTGTCAAAGAGACAACAACCCAGCCAAAGAACAGAAAACAGCCCAAGGCCAACAATGGGTCTTCAACACAGTGAGAAAATCCCGCATCCGGAGGCAGGTTTCAAAATTAAAAACACATACAAGACTAATAAAGGCAAGAGTTTCCTAACTTGGTTTAGTACATTACAGGGGGAAAAGCGTATGGTGACGTGTAATGAATATTTCGAGTTCGATACTTACTCTTTCGTGGTGAAAAAAATGTATAAAACGACCGTTTGAAACATTTGACCTCAAATTTTCTTTTGACATATTTGACTTGGTGTAGAGTAAAAAGTTTGATTAATTTTGTATTTTCTAAGTAATTTCACCTTAAGTTTATAAAAGTACCTATTAGAGAATAAAGGACTGTTTGTAGGAATAAGTTCGGTAAATAATCAAATTCGCCTAATAATTCACGGTGGTAATGTGAATGATAAGTCCTTAATGTTATTTGCATCAGTTCACATTTCCCGGTTGGTACACAAATGGTTGCTGCTATGGCAATATAAATATGGCAATAATCTATCAAATGTTGTAGAAAATTACGTTCATGGTGTGCTGTATCATAGGAGCAGCGGTATTTATGCCAACGATCTTCAGTCTTGGAGTAATAGGAGCACTGATGGTAAGTTTTGTTAGATAAGAGTCATTATTTATCTCTACCCTGAAAACCTTAAATATAAAATACCGTTAATGCTTCGAGTCATTCCAAAGAATATAAGCACACATTAAAAACGCGTTTATACCCCTGTCTTTGCGTCAGCCACGTTTATGCTTTTATATCTTCATAATGTTTCCCCAAGACTGATAGTTTTTGATAGCCATAAAATATAAAACGTTTGCGAGCTGAAAAACCAAAAGTTAGAAACAGTACAGCCAAAACCGTTACTTCTTCGTTATCATTGACCTGTATTCAATATTATGTGCCGGTTACTCATCGAAATCCGATAGTGCTCCAGTTTCTTTCATCGCCTAGGTTTCAAACTTTAAATTTAAAATAAAGAAAAAGAAATTGTAAAAAAATCATTTAAAAGTTAGCAACAAAATGTATATGCAAAAAAACTCGAAACGAACGATTTAGTTTAACAAGGTTTATTCAATTGCTAATGGTGTCATTCTATCTGTATTGATGACAGTTTTAACTTTCATACGATTATTTTTGCTGAAAAAAATGATTTTGTTGATTAATTGGTGATATTAAGCCGTCAGCGGCAAATAGTACATACAAAATTTTCTAGATGGTAAGGTGTTAATGAGAATGTACCTTAAAGTTATCACTTTTGACTAAACTGACACGACGAGTCGGATATTGAACGTGTAAGCTTAAGATCACCGTGTAGCAGCCTGTAATAAGGGAGATATGTGTTATTTTTCTAGGACACATTGAACTGTATTTCAATGCCAACCCTTCTTTGTATGCTCTGATTTATAGCAAAAGTATAGGTTTGGCACTGTTTTAATACAAAGATTTACCACATATAATGCATGTGATGAAAGGCATGCAATCATACGGTACTTTTCATGATAAATGAGATTTTAATCTTTACAGCGTGCTAAAAATGAGAGTGGTGGACTTGCAGCTTTACCATCATTCTTGGCCGTGGTTGCCGTTTTAGAGATGGTTGTCGCTATTATTGCCTCTGCTTATTGTTGTTGTTGTACGTCATGGGGTTCGTCTAATGTGAGTAATATTATGTAATGTATTTTATATCCCTCGTATATTATTTTTAAATTTCTTTAGTTTATCCGAACTAGACATACATCACTTTAAGATTTACAAAGTGATTGTTAATCCCGTAACTTTAATGACCAGCTCGATGAAATTCATATAACCCAGAGAGGGCTTGTTCTAACAGAGGAGAATTCAAATTCGCGGTCACCACCGTATATAATCTTAGTGTTGTTGTATTTGCCATCCCAGCCGTATAATCTATTTCTATATATAATTCAAAAGTCATCTGATTACATTTAACATTGTCCTTTATTTTTGCATCTTTTGTAGTTTTATTTGATTGTTAAAGAATTAACTGTTGTACATTTTGTATGAAGCGAAGAACCCTGAAAGTCAATCCTAAGCAAAGACGCATTTTCATTATAATACAGACTGTTTGTTATTACCCTTTTAATGCTAAAGACTAGAAAATAAAAGCTAAGTTGCATGTCGGATAAATATAATTTTTTAAAATAAACTGGCATATTGAGTATTAGTTGTCATTCTGTAAGGATGCGCATCCCGTATTTAAAAGACTTAAATCTATAATAATTATATTGCTAGAGGACCTTGTGATATTGTGTATCAGCTGTGATAATAGCCATGATATTACATGTATGTAATTGTCCTTATTTAAGTCTTGCATCGGTAAAGATTATGGAGAATTCTGTTTAAAGTTACTTTGTTAAAGCATTGTTTGATGCAATGTATATTTGTGAATTAACTTGTAAATAGTTTCTCCGTATTGGTTACTGTTATTAACCAAATGATACATTATCGTGTTATATGTTGGGTATGTTTGTCTGTGTCTTGTGTCCATCAATCGGTCACAATTTTACATGAATATATTTTATGGAAATAGTTGTATTAAAATGATATTTTTTTTAGATGTGACTGATATGGATTACTCTTCAACTTCGTACTTAATTTGGCCTTTTTAACTTTTTTTGATTCGTGCATCACTGATGAGTCTTTTGTAGACGAAAAGCGCATCTGGCGCAAATACAAAATTTCAATCCTGGTATCTATGATGAGTTTATTTACATGACAATCAAAACGACATGTTACAGTCAAGCAGACACTCTACAAAATCAATTACTAGTATGAAAAAATAATACAACTGAGATAACTTGTGCTTACGAATTACTGTAATTATTGTCTTACTGTATAACAAATAAATAATATTTTCTATTTTCAGCAATTGAGATACGTTTATGTAGCCAATGGTCAAAATGGGATGATACTTAATATGCCACTATCACAGCTGAATACCGGTCAACTCCAAAGATTTGCTGTACCAACGCAATTGACGCATGTGCCGTCTGGTATTACTCCACAATCTCAAAACTTACAGAATATGCAGACATTCCATGCACAGTTAGGACATGCATCGGCCTTAGAAGCAACACCACCTGTGTATCCTTCGTCTGCATCTATGACAACAACTCAACAAGAGAATCAGGCTCTTGGAAACTGTACATCGCCTCCGCCATACAAAGAATGATGGACTCTAAAAAAAAGCTATGAAATTCTGCCTAGTTGTTTTGCCTCCTTCACAGTCGCTGTGCATTGCTAATCATACAATGATGAATGATCATTTGATATTTTAAAAAAACAGCATATTGTAATAGTAGCCATATTAATGCAAATGAAATGAATACAATTTGAATTGCTATATTTTTAATGCTCTTCATTCTTACTACATAAAGGATGTATGATGAATTGAATATAATCATATAAAATATTCAAATTAAAATATCAAAAGAAAAGAAAAACCGGATATTATGTTTTTTACATGCAAATATTAAGCCGTAAATATATATATAGTAAGTCGATAATTTTACATATTGTTGAACTTCCACTTCACCATGAGCGTTAGAACTACATATGTAGCAGAGCAAAGCTCCTAATTAAAAATAACTTCATTCATACAGTTTTACACATCAATAAAACACATTAAGGGTGTTTCAAAATAACAACTTTTTAAAAGACTGTTATAGATTGGTAGTAAATAAATAACAGCACCAAAAAAGCAGAAAAATGAAAGGTTCGTGTCCTTATATAAGACATTGAAAATTTGGCGGGATATTATTCTCTTTAGATTTTTCATACATATAACATTGCTACCTTTTTCTTTTAAAAACTATATGTAACGAAAAGAAAGTTAGGGTCAGCGGTCGATTTTTTTTATTTGTACAACATGGATAAAAATATCTGACAAAAGTTCAAAAGAAAATCAGCGAACATCCTGAAACTTTTAGAAAATATTATTCTGGTAATGTATAGTGTACATGTACCTACCGAACTGATTGTTGGAGGGATAAAAAAAATTATGAAACATATGCAGAAAATGTGGGGGAAGGGTTTGCAGCTTATAGTAACTTGACATATTCTAGTTATCCAAACGACAAGCTCTCAATATTCTTGACGAAGGTCACCAAAGAAAAGCCCTCTAAATGCAGTTTAGTGGGTATCTTTGATCTTGATAGTTCCGGCAAAGAAACGACCCAAAGCAAGGAATTTCTTATGTAGAATTTAAATACAAAATATGTGTCAGTTTGTTCAAAGAAATCTAAATTCATAATTTGTATATATTTCTACTCAAATGTATTAAGAAGTTAACAATTGTCCAAGGTAATGTAAACTCTAAATTTTAACCGCGATATACATTTGTTAATAATATTTCAAGAGAGGCAGTCAAAGATCATCACGCGAATAAGGCAATACAACGCCATGGCCAAACAGAAAAGAAAATAGACAAACAGAAAAGTCAAAAACTTGAATTTGAAAGAATATACATCAACATATTATTTCAATTTTTTTTAAATGTGACTTTGAAATTTTGACTAGATTTTTAAAAACTTTTCTAAACGCCAAAATAGAACTTCAAGTTTTTAAACTCAGAAGTTCCATTTGAAATCGATCACGTTAGTTTTTGGTATAATCCGTGGCAAAACGTTTTTGTATTCTTTCTGAGCGTAAAAAGGTAAACATAGAATTTGGTTTTCTGGTATCCCAAGACTTCTGTTGCGGAAGTAAAATTTCCTAAAGTTTGGTGTCCGATTGGCTGAGTGGGATGTATAATTAACCAGCCACGTTCACTCAAAATGGGGGACGGGGAGTTAAAACAGAAGTTTTATGTCCGGTGATGCCAACACTATATGTACGTTAAAGAACCATTGCTAAAACTCTCTGTGGGTGGCCTGTTTCAAGGTAAAATGTCTGCCCTATCCCGCATACCTTTATTTTCCAGTGACCGTCTGAATTACTCGCCCTACATCACCACGGCTGTAATTCGGTTTATCGAGAAAGATGATCGTGAGCCATTTGAAACATTAAATTAAATATAGAACGATATTGTTCAGAGAATGGTAATTTAGTTATTGATATGATGAAAAAATTCATGTTTGATTACGTTATTTATGTCATTAAAATGTTGAAGAGCAATCTGCCTTTTGTAGTTTTGTAAAAAACGGTGATCTTATAAAAATAAGAAGACGTGGTATGATTGCCAATAAGGCAAGTCTCCACAAGAGACCAAATGGCATAGAAATTAACAACTATCATAATAGGTCATCATACGGCTTTCAACAATGAGCAAAACCAATACCGCATAGTCAGCTATAAAAGACCCCGAAATGACAAATGTAAAACAATTGAAACGAGAATACCAATGGCCTGATTTATGACCAAAATAATGAACGAAGAACAAATATGATATATAGCAACAAATGACAACCACTGAATTATAAGTTCCGAACTTGGGACAGGCACATACAGAATGTTACGGGGTTAAACTAGTTTGAAGGCGCCAACCCTCGGAGTCCCCCTAACCTTGAACAGTGGTATAACAGTACAACATAAGAACAAACTATAAAAATCAGATGAAAAAGGCTTAACCCATCAGATCGATAGAAAGCAGAAATACATCAAACAAAAACACAGACCAGACGTGGCAGGGTACTTACATGTATGATACATCCCCATAACAAAAAAAGACACTAAGTACTCGTAGTTACTGACAGCTAGTTCAAAGCCAATAACAACTAATAAAAAAAGTCATGCATCTAAGACTAAAATATCAACCAGTACACATCCAATATCCAATTGATTTAGTGTAAAGACGTCATTAACAGTCAGAAAAAAACATGACCTTGTGCAATGCCAAGATTCAGGTATCGGCAGATTGTAGAGCCATGAATGTACATATGTATATAAAAATAATATTTAGTTTGATTTTAATTTACTGATAACAAAATCAATATTAATATCAATAAAAACAATATTTAAAGATCTAATTACAGGGTTGAATTGGTAACGGTTTAGAATATGTTAATTTGAAGTATCGATAAGTTTACCCGGATCGTATCTTATAAATTTCCGGGCTCGGTAAACAACATCTCCGTAAAAATTCTGATTTTCTCAGATACTCCTCATATAACGATGAACCATTTTGACAGACATTTTTTTTTTAATATTTTCCCTTATAACTTGACACATTAGATTATCTATGGACCTTGCATGTGGTTTTCCGATAAGATTTCTTTTACGATCCTATACAGGTCTTTCGCGATTCTAATCCAGATCTTGCACGAACTTATACCAGATCTTTCACGATACTATTGCAATACTTGACCACCGTTACTAACTTATTCTTTCACGATCATGATTCTCTATAAACCGAACTATGACGTATGTCAGCCTCTTTTTAACTATTAAATTTTATTTTTTTTTAATGGACACTGTTAAGATGAATGATTATATATTTTTGACACAAGACTTTTTTATCTTAATACTAACTTATCTAAAGTATATATGTCACATATTTGTCAATGCCCAAGACTGACAATTATTGTAAGTTGTGTATCATCTGGCATGGTAAAGATCCCGTCATCACAAATAGGTAAGTCTTTGCATTAACATCGCGTATTTTTTGACCAGAACATCTCGAACACGTGTTTTTCTTTCATAATTCGCATAGGGCTACATGTATGTGTCGACGTTTGTGTTTTCTCAAAAAGGACTGCATTTTTTCTTTACCTTAGTGCACCGTATAATTCAGAAAGTTGAACCGTTCTGACAGACATATTTCGTTTTATTGATTTTTTCGCAATTCGATAACACAACGGGTATTTTCACATGCAGATTTTGACGTTATATTAACACATATTTAATTGTTTTCACGATCTGATACCAGATCTTTCACGATATAATCGCAAAACTTGACCACCGTTGTTTATTCTTTCACGATCATGTTTATGGATATACCGAACGATAGCCGGATCACGGTCGTCCTATCTTACAGAACCTATCTATTGTATAAATGGTGCTTTTGTCCTGAATATACATGCAATACAGGCACTTTATATCTGAGAAACAGGCTATATATGCCCTCAATTTTAGAATTCATTCATACATTTTTGTAATATTCAAAATTATCAGTAAATTGTGTGTTCTACAAGGATCACCAGTCCTTCACCTTTCATCTGATACCTTAATTACGTACAAAATATTTTTGCTCCGCTCAAGCCATTACTAGGGGCCGTCTTAAACTTTCAGTGAGGTGAGAGTTTTTTTGCTCCCTGTTGAAGGCCTCACTGTGACTTTTAGATGAAGAACAGCAATACAAGCGCTATTCCTTTGCTTTTTTGTGTTTTTTCGTTGTGAATGTATTGATTTTGTGTCATGGATGGATACCCCATATACCTTTGTTTTCCTATAATACTTACTTACTTTTCAGACAACAACAATCAATCAATTCATCTCTAGTAATATTGTTAAATATTTTGTCGTAGATATTAAGCTTATAACTGGCAAATATGAAACCTTTCAGTGATAATAATTTGGAATGAGCAAAACGTAGTATTCTTATAATTGATTAAAAGAACGAAATATTACCTAAGCCTCATCTTCCATATATTTACTTATTAATAGTGCTGATGGAACTCAATATTAGCAGTCGCAAATCCAGCCAACTTAAAAACAGGAGGGTGGGGTGGAGGAACGTTCACATACTTACAAAAATCATATAAAAAATCGGGGAAACGGAGAGGTTCCAACCCCGGAACCCTCCTCCCCCTTAGATTCGCCAATGATTAGAACAGGTATAAGGGTACATAACACATAACTTCATACATGTACCAGCGGGCTATGTCTCAATAACGTATAACACACCTCTCCTTTTATTCATACGACAAAGACGATCATTTTATTTTCCACACATGTCTCCTGTATATGCAAATAACAGTAAACATATAGTATTAATGAACTGAGTGCTTATTTTTGTGGGGTAATTTTATGGGGTGTAAAAGCGTTGACAGAAGCACATTTTGTATGGAGTGCTTCAAAAATGAGAGCACGATCAATGCTTTTACAACCCTATACAATTACAAAAAGAAGCATTCAATTTTTATAATTACATTTTTATGCTACAGTTATGAAATTACGAGTTATGATAAGCTTTTTTCACTATTCATTGTCGCAACGTTGTCATGGGAAGCACGTGTAGTCATGGATATTTCATTTTATTAAGAAATAGAATTTGAGTGGAAACGCCTCCCAAAGGTTGTCAGCCAACTAAAAGTACGGATTCTTATGATACATACATACATTCGTCCGAAGCGTATTTCTGAATACTAGTACATTTGGAACGTTCAAGCAAAAAGACATGGATTTTTTTTCAAATTTAGGAAATGGCAATGCCGACTACTGGACTTATAATAACTTCGGAGAAAGACACATATTTTTTAAAGGTACTTGCACTAAATCCATGACCATGGTCATAAACAGAAGTATGCTGCTGACTGTTGAATATCAACAAAATAAGAAAATTTGATTGTTCTGGTCATATTTATCAACTGTCAATATAATAAATACTGTTTTGTAAGTTTGTTTTTAAGAATGCGTATTTTACTGAAGTTACTATGGTCGACTATCATACAAGTGAGAGGTTTATCGCTATAAAACCAGGTTCAATCCATCATTTTCTACATAAGAAAATGCCTGTACCAAGTCAGGAATATGACAGTTGTTGTCCATTCGTTTGATTTGTTTGTGCTTTTGATTTTGTCATTTGATTTGCGACTTTCCGTTTTGAATTTTTCTCGGAGTTCAGTATTTTTGTGATTTAACTTTTTATGGTACTACTGTCCTACATTATGGTCTTTTTGAATATCACGATGTCTAAAAGACTTGTGTCAAAAACACAATGATATCATTGATGGGCCAAAAATGGCTGTCTTAGAAACGTCAAATTGAAAATAGGTTGCAATCATCACATAAAAAAGGTTGAGTGGTCACATCATGCCATTGTTATCAAAATACAGTAGGTATCCGAAAGAAGTCATGGAGTGGAATGTAGTATCCTAATTGTGTCTTTTCTTTTTACGAGGGTGGTAAAGGGTTATTTTCGTGCATTGTGTTTTGCCATTTTTATTTCACGTGCAGCCTTGAAAAAGGTTCGTTATTCACCGTGTTTCGTGAAATCGGTAAAAAGATCAACGTGCAAGAAATTTTTAATTGTTCGTTCATCGTGAAATGGCAATTTTATTTCGAGTTGATCCGTGCAGATACCCCCCCCCCCCCCCTCTTTTGGCCCCTCTTTTACTAGTCGTTAACGACTTTTAACATTGATACGGTCATTGGATTCAGATCAGTTTGTTGATGATATAATTGATCAATACTGTTCTGTTTAAGAAAATTACACGATATAAGGGTTGCTGCCCTTTGATAAGGAGACATTCAATTAAAAAAATCGAAATAAAAGTAATTTTTGAATAGATAGATATATAAATACAAAAAAGCAAGAACAGACACAAAAGCAAATGTAGGAAACATGTGTTTCGTTTTAGATAATAATAATATAATCGATAAACATAATATACATAAAACTATTTTTATTGAAGTTCCAATCATCAAATGAAAAACGTTTTAATTAGTTTACAATTGTTAAGTAAGGGATATTAATGTCGACTCGGCGTAACTAGAAATCGGATTCAATAGAAGCTATGGTTCGTAAATGAAAAAAAAACTTTATAAATTTCAAAGCGCTTTAAAAAAAATTCTGAATTTACCTTTATCAGGAATGCTCATACCATAACATTTGAAAGTCAAACTTGGCTACGGTCAACTTTCCCGTATGGATTTGGAACCTTAGTTTTTTTTTAGTAATTTCTTAATCTAACAACGAAAAATTTAAAAATCAAAAATGTTATAAATCATGTCAGTACCAAAGCACTGACCATTGTGCTGATGACACCGTCGGATACTTAAGTCGACCAGCAGTAGGATTGACCCAGTGCTTGGAAATAAAATACCACTTTGTAAATTTATTTCATCCAAAGAACTTTTTTGGATTTATCTAGATAGGAACGCCCATATCCAAACATGTAAAAGCCATGGATTATAAATATGTAGAAATTTCAAAAGCTATATGACCAAAAGGGACCTTAAAAGAATAGCCAGTATCGGCTAAATTCAGCTTTTAAATTAACTGATTGGGTTGGAAACATAGTTTCTTGGTAATTTCTTAATTCATCAACTGGGTATTTTTGAAAAAATTGTAATAAATCATGTCAGTACCGAAGCCTTGCCTACTGAGCTGTTTATAGGTTATTAACCTCGGGGACTAACAGTCAATCAGCGATGTATCGACCAAGAGTAAAAGATAGGATAAAGAAGAATCCTACTACAATCCATACGGAAGTAGACTGTTCTAGAATTAAAATGAACAACTGACCAATTTGCGTAATTTGAAATTTTGGGACGTAGAAATATAATGAAGATTCCTGGCAAATTCTCCATAATTTAGATCCTTAAAATTACTAAACTAAGACATTATACAGATGCTGCTCTATTGCCAAATTCAAATTTGGACTGATGTCACTTTGTTGACTACAGATGTTCTGGTGATTATACCTGCCAAATTTTAAAAATTTCCACGGGATGTTGAAGTATTACAATTTTCGCAGTGTATTTAGATAGATATTAGAAGATGTGGTATAAGTGCCAATGAGACAACTCTCCATCCAAGTCAAAATTTATAAAAGTAAACCATTATAGGTCACAGTACGGTCTTCAACACGGAGCCTTGGCTCACACCGAACAGTAAGCTATAAAGGGCCCCAAAAAATTACTAGTGTAAAACCATTCAAACGGGAAAACCAACGGTCTAATCTATATAAAAACGAGAAACGAGAAACACTTATGAACTACATCAACAAACGACAACTACTGAACATCAGATTCCTGACTTAGGACAGGTGCAAACAAATGCAGCGGGTTTACACGTTTTAATGGTACCAAACCTTTACCGTTTTTCTGAAACAATAGTGTAACATCACAACATAGAAAGACACACTATAAAATATCAACTGAAATCGCTTAACTCAATTAAAGAACATGCTTTCCCCCTCTCCTAGCACAAATACTGCCAGGAGTATGTCTTCTTTTATTTTATGGTGAACTAATTACGAAATTTATAAAATGAGTTTTTCTTTCCATTTCTGTTTGATTATATTTCTGTAAAATCTTTCATTTTGTCTGTAATACCAGAAAGATCATTTGGTTGTTTGGGAATATCTATTATTGTTTACCTTTTGCATAGACACTTATAATCATATCAATCTGATACTTTTTTGGACAATGATTTCAAATATTGAGTTATTCTAAAATAATAATGAAAAAAAGATAAGAATCTGCTATCCTGAAAGTTCTTATTTAAAACCCTTTTCGAAAAATTTATTTTTTTTTAGATTTTTTCTTTGTTTTAGGGACAAGATTTCTTTGTTTTCTGTGTTCCCAGTTTTTATTTGATTTGTGTTTGTTAAAACTGAGGGTGTGGACGGGAGTTTACAGAATAGAGAATAGTGGGCAAAAAGTATAAAGAATAGAGAAAAATGGCCTAAAAAATTATAGAATACAGAAACGAAGGACCCCCTCATATATAACTGTTGCACAACTGTAAATGGTTATTTTTTAAAACCCTTCTTAAAGTTTTATACTATGTATTTCTTTTTAATAATTTGAACCTTTATCTTACCGCTGATCATATTGTGTACATCACTAATACCAGTAGTAAAATTTCTTATATTCACACACAAGTTAGATTTAATTGTAAGTACAATATATATCAGACTTAGATTATTCCCCTTAGTATGACATGTAGGTTCATGGACCATAGGCCTCTTTTAAATGTTGTATAAAAATAAGGATATGAGGTATGATTGCCAATGAGACAACTATCCACCAAAGTTTAAATAAGTGGATGTAAGCAATTATACTAGGAAACTATACGGCCTTCAACAATGAGGAAAACCCATACCGTATAGTCGGCTATAAAAGGCCCCGACATGAAAAATATGAAACAATTCAATTGAGAAAATCAACAGCTTAATTTACAACAAAACAATTTACAAAAAAACAAATCTGACAGACATAAACCAACGACAACCACTGAACTACAGGCTTCTGACTTAGGACAGGCGCATTAAGAATGTAGCGGGGTTAAGCATGTTTGTGAGCGCTCAACCCCCCCCCCCCTTTCCAACTGTGACAGTGGTGTAACAGCACAACATAAGAACAAACTATACAAATCAGTTGAAAAAGGCTTAACTCATCAGATCTCGATACAAAGCAGAAAAACATCAAACATAAACAAAGACCGGACGTGGCAGGGTATTTATTCATCCCTCATACCTAACAACAAAAAGGACACTAAGTACAAATATGAGAGTACTCGCAGTTACTGACAGCTACATTGTAGTTCAAAGCCAATAACAACTAATACAAAAATCATTTATCTAAGACTAAAATATCAATCAGTACACATCCAACATCCAATGGTTTTAGTGAAAAAACGTCATTAACAGTCAGAGAAAAACTTGATCTTGTGAATGCCAAAATAAAGGTATCGACAGATTGTAGTACCGTTGACATGGTTAAAGTGCATAGTATGTGTATAACAAAACTATTCAGTATTATTTTAATTTAATGATAACAAAATCAATATTTATACCAATAAAAACAATATTCAAATATCTAATTACAGTGTTGAATTGGTAAGCTTTTAGAATAAGTTTATTTAAAGGATTGATAAGTTTATCCGGATCGTATATTAATTTCCCGGCGCGGTAAACAACATCACCGTAAAATTTAGGATGTGCTATTCCGTCTGAAATAAGTTTTTTACAGTTACAGCAAAACTTGCAAACCAAATCTTTGTATCTATGGAAAAATTTAGTAAAGGTTTTAAGTAATTTGTGGTAACGAAATCCCTGACTTAATAATTTACCAGTAATACAAAGATTACGCTCATTGAAATCCAAAACGTCACTACAGACACGGGCATTACGAACGAGTTGGGATATATAAACACCTTAAGATGGTGCCAGGGGAACATCACCATCCAAAAAAGAAAAATGAACAATAGGCAAAGAAAAATCATCCCGTTTGTCGTAAATTTTTGTGTAGAGTTTTGGTGTAAAACTGAAATATCTAAATCTAGGAAAGGACACTTATTGCTGTTAATATTTGATTTATTTAAAGTAAGCTGCTGTGGGTAAATTTCGGCAGTATGTTTAGAGAATTCTTGATTATTTAACGAAAAAATATGATCAAGATAACGGTAAGTGCTGTTGAATTTATCAGTTAAATGGAATTTAGACGGGTCTTTACTGAGTTTGGCCATACACTGTGAACAGTACAGGAACAAGTCTGCTATTAAAGGGGCACAATTGGTGCCCATATGTATACCTACAATCCGTCGATAAACTTTATTGCCGAAACGTACATAAATGTTGTCAAGGAGAAAATTTAGTGCTTTAATCATCTCATCACACCTCCAGTGAGTATACTTAGCATATTTACCTTTCTCGCGATCGTTTGAGAAAAAGGCTTTATATGAGTTGCAGCAAATTTTGCAATCGAATTATCGAACCAGATTTTTCGAACGACCATTTAATTAAATAGGAAAACTTTTGTTTGATAAGATTGTGTATGTTTGCTTTTAACCAGTCAGGGTTTTACTTTTTGCAATAAAGATTATTTAAAGTACCACAATAAGTGTTTTCTATTATTTCTTTAACTATTGATGAATAAAGAAGACAAAGAAGTTGAAGTGCATTTATTAATTGATATATCTTTATTTATTTATCTATTTATTTATTTATTTATTTATTTATTTATTTATTTATTTATTTATTTATTTATTTATCTAAATATTCATTGTAAAAACTTATAAAAAGACATGAATTTATAGAACAACTTGATAACATAACAAACAAACACGTATATATAGTACTCAACAGAAGAGTAAACTTTGGTCGATTAGGACCCTGTCTTTATAAAGTAACAGACAGCTTAGAGAAATCCAATTTTAGTGTTCAGAATTTCTTGTTTTTGTATATTAGAATTTGGACATGATATAGTTTATATTAAGTCCAAGATAAGGACAAATTGTGTGAAATATTATTTTCGAAGATAATCAAAGGGGCATTTGCTAACAACAACAAAATTTTTTTTTTCTTTACAGACTGTGGACTTTCTGTAAAATTCTTGACTTGATTTGCCAAACAGTTTATATTTTCAATTAAATGCAATGAACCAATTAATATAATTGCTCTGAACGACGTTTCACTTTGGACAGACAAGTACGTATTACTAATCTTTGTTTGAAATATGACGGAAAACTATTTAAGACAAACAGATAAATACCATAAACATACTAATGTATACACAGGCCAGAGTCTGAGCATGTTTTGCTATATGATATGAAAACTAAATTGAGACAAAGGTCATTTATTCAAAATCATAAAATGCAAAATATACATTTTGCATATAAAACATTTGACATAAAGTTCATAACTGATATGAAATTATAATACATAATTAATACGAAATTACATCAACTAAAATCATACCAATTGAATAAATGACAAAGAACAGCAAAGGTGGGGAGAAAAATCCCCCCACTAATAAACACACAAACGATAAAAGGACGCACACACAGAGCAGATACACGCGAACTCGCGCTGACCACACAAGCTTATTGACCAATAAGAAAGATGTAATAAAATCATGCACTGGTCATTAGTGAAATTTCTCTACACGTGAAAACATGTTATCGAATTTCAACAACTTATCTTCTAATTAGGTATGACAAATCTGACCCATTAACCAGTATAGAGACATCATAAATTTACAGTAACTATATATAGCCACCTCTTTACATAAGTCTTAGCAATAAACAATACACAGTTAATCTTCCCTGCTGTCTTAGTAAATGATTTCATTCAGCTTTTCGATTAGCAAATGAAATAGGTTTTAAGACAGTCAGACATATACCATAAACATACTAATGTGTACACAGGCCAGAGTATGAGGTTGTAATGCTATATATGATATAAAAACTAAATTTACAAAAAAAAAAGGTCATTTATTCAAAAATCATAAATGCATAAAATACATTTTGCAAATAAAACATTTGACAGGAAAGTTCATAATTAATATGAAATTATAATACATAATTGATACGAAATTACAACAACTAAAATCACATCAATTGAATAAATGACAAAGAATAGCAAAGGTGGGAAGAATAATCTGCAACAAATCCACTCTTAGATTGAAAAAGTGGACCCCCACCCGAGGACTCGGGCGACGTGAATACAATTTATAAATAACTTGTTAGAATTGGGTAGCATAACATTCACATAGACAAAACATAACAATATAGTTTTGTGAAACGTTTTCAAATTTAAAAGTTCATATAATTATTATTCTACATTTATTACTTTGAAACTATATCTGGCTGATAAATGATGTAAATCTTATTCCAGACAAAACATTATTGCTCTGAATGACGTTTCCCTTTGGGAAAAAAAGTAAGTAATCTTTGTATAAAATATTACGGAACACTGTTAATTTATAAAGTTTTCCATTACATGTTTGTCCATGTTATGGTATCATTAATTTTTTTCCCAAAATTTCTAAACAACCTTCGAAGTCCAAAAGCTTGTGTTGAGTCACTAAGGTCTAGTACACCCTAGAAAGCGTACTTGAATAAGTCAATATTTGTATTTGTTTTAACTAATATCTTTAATTTAAAGCCTGTTTTTGGAAATCATAGCTAGCACTGCATCCAGTAGGCTAGTTCTCTTCGGGCATTCCAGCTTCCTTCACCAATAAAAACTGACCGCCACGAAATAGCACAACAGTGCTGAAAGTGGCGTTAAACAACAATCTATACCAATGTACAAATACATTTTCTTCTGTTCTGCTTACCAATTCCTTTTTTTTTGGGAAAAGAAAGAATACTACTATAGTGAATCTCTAGGAGACATAGTTCAATTATTTATTGACAGTTAATTCCGAATTGTCAAATATAAAATTATAAGAGTAATAGCTATGCATTTTCTGTAAAATTTCCTTATCTAATAATTAGCATTTAAACAACAAAGGGGTGCAAAAACCTTAAGGTTCAACAAATTGACGAAATGGCTGTGTTTAAATCTGAGCATTTAATCCGAGTACAGATTTACCAGTGCAGTTGGAAAAGTATTAAGGCCTATATCCACTAGGTATATAACGATTAAATCCATTGTGTGTTTCAGAAAGATAAAATATTTTTTGGGGATTTTGATAGGCACTTTTTTCGTTCCTTCAGAAGGTGTAAAAACTAAGTTTGCAATTTGTAAAATGTGTAAGATGACCTTCTGAGGTCACAATTGTATTGTGTTGTATTTAATGATAAGGAAAATATTTATCGACACAAACATAAATGAGCTAAAGGATATAACTGAGTATACATAATTATACAGTATCAAATGTAATCCAGGTATTTGTTTATTTTACCATCATTTTCAGGGATAAAAAAAATGTCAATCAAAATCAAAAGTACTTTAATTTTTCTGAAACATTTTGCCGTAAATACAACGTAGTGACTTGACATAATTCTTAAAACGATCGTAAAAGTGGCCAAATCGTAAGGATCCTTGAACTTGTGCAATCCGTGAGGACTCGTAAGAAAAATCCGTGTACGTGAAGGGGGATTTAAAGAATACACGATACATACAGAATTGAAACTAGTCTCTTTAAGCCTCTATTCATTTCGATAAACTGCTCGAAAACAATTTCTGAAATCTATGCCGATTTAGTACGCGAAACGTCAGTCCCTGGGTACTGAGCAATATATATAAATTATTATATTTCCGGTAAGAATTGTTTATTTTAATGACACTCATCACTTCGATCGATTAAAAATATCGTACACGTTTTTAATACTATCCACGCAGTCCACTCTCCCCTTAAAAACATACAAGAAGAATGTGTCTGAGGACACGAATGCCCCCGCTCAAGCTTTGCAATTTTCCAAGTTAATAAGGGGCATAACTCTAGAATGGAAAATGAATCATTGCCAAAATTCGCACTCTGTCTGCGTGTTGTGGTTCTTAGCATTGTGTATGATTTTCATAAAATTTGCATGGGGTAAACTTAAGTTGGAGTGTGGAAGCGAAAAAATTGCAATTTTCCAAGTTATAAAGGGCATATCTCTAGAACGGTAAACAACTCACAGCCTAAATTCGACCTCTGTTTGGCAGTTTTTGGTTTTTAGCATTGTGTATGAGTTTCATAAAATTTGCCTAAAGGCAAACTTAAGTTAGAGTGCGGAAACGGAAAACTTTGCAATTTTCCAAGTTATAAAGGGGTATAACTCTAGAACTGTAATTAGCGACTCACTGCCCAAATTCGAACTCTGTATGTGTGTTGTAGTTCTCAGTATTGTGTATAAGTTTCATAAAATTTGCATGCGGCAAACTTAAGTTAGAGTGCGGAAACGAAAATGGGACGGAGGGAAGGACGGACAGACGCAGTGCAGACGGTCAAGGGTAACACGTAATGACCCGTCGCATACGGCGGGGGCATAATTATTGTCAGAATTTTAAAGTTTTGATACTTATGAGTGAAGAATTTTCACATCAGTGTGGATTGTTAATCATTTTATGCACTTAACAAATTTACATTAAGCAATTTTTATTTTATATGATTTACGGATGTTCGTTTCTTTGTTTCAAAATAACAAGCTTTTTAAAAGACTATTGTAAATTGATACGTGTAGCATACAAATGACAGAACTTTAAGAGCAGAAAAAGAATAAATGGTTCGTGTGCTTGTTTTTGTGGCGGGGAATTATTCTCTCTAGATTTTTCATACATTTTACATTGGCTCCTTTTTTCTTTCAAAAGCAATAAAGAAATAATATGGATTTTATAATATTTTCAAAAATGGCCTTTTGAACTATATGTTATCAAATCATGAAAAGAAAAGTAAGGGTAAGTGGGCAAAATTTTTATTCGCACTATATGGATAAAACTAGACGATTCTGAATAACTGACAAAAAGAGAAACAAAAATCTTAAACATGCTAAAGTTACCATTCCATTTAAGTACTACTAATACTTAATGTCACATTAAAAGTAAGTATACAATATCTGTCCTACAGCGTTGCAGAATTCAAGATTTCCGCTTGCGAACTTTCTTGACAGCAGTTTGGATGATGTCGAAAAGAACTTCGACGAGTTCACAAATACAAAGCAGAGATACTCCAAGACACAAACCAAGAGATCCTCCTACATCAGACAACAGCCTTGTAAACTGAAATATATAACAGCAACATGTTATTTTGAAGTTGATAACTGTTTAGAAAATGGTATCAGCAACTTGTTTTATATATGGCTAAATGTCTTTTGAGTCGTGGATATTTTGTCCTTTCAGTCTCTTCGTCAACTTATTATGTCACCCGTACGACAATATTAATGACATATTGCTTTTCCTCCGTTTCTTTATCATTATCATTCTTCCACCTATTTTGTCCGAGGCGATCCTAAGAGACTACTGGACCAATGTCAAGCATAATGAGAAGCAACATCTGTAGATGTGCAGGACATCTTTGGATTTTTTTTAATGGCTACCGTTACCATGGAAACTGAAAACATGTGCAAAAATAAATTTTTTGGGTTGGGTGAATTATTTGAGTATGCTTGTACTTTAAATCATTCATTTTTTATACAATGTAGTTGTCCCCTATATACAGGTTTTGGATGATTTTGACAATCATCAGAACTACTAAGTTGCCATGGAAACTACAGCAAAAATGTCAAAAAATTTTTAATTCTCCAAACTTAAAGAAACTTTAAAGTAATGGCATATGGCATGTGTAGGAGTTTCCAAAATGGTTGCTGTTACCATGGAAACAATGCAAAAAATGTTAAAATGCTCTAAAAACCTTTAAGTAGCATTTCCTCTCCTAAAATTGTAGGTCAAACCCAGTGAACTTTGATGTTATGTTCCCTCTCATGTACTAATGTGGCATCTGTCATTAAATTTTGGAAATGGCCACCGTTACCAAGGAAACAGCAAAAATTAAAAAATGCTCCAAAGTTAATAAAACTTAATTTAAATGTTATCTTGCAAGTATAGATACGACTTTTGACATTAGAATTTCCAAAATAGCTGCCGTTGCCATGGAAACAAGCAAAAATGTGTAAAATTTTAGAAATTGATGCTGCTTAGTTGCGATTGGGGAAGGTGACATCCGCTATTGCTTCCAATAGCAATTCCATTTGAATTTACTTTAATTTTCTTTTCACTTTTCAATAAAAAAAAAATTATCTGCAGTTACTCCCAATGGATTCTGGATGATACGATTTCGTTTATTTTTTTTTTTTGCATTACTAAATAGTATATTGCTAGAATTTTGTATAATCATCTGTGTATTGTTGAAGAATTATGTTGACCTCTAGATATTTTTTTTATGATTGATTTGTGTCGTTGGGTTACTGTCTCATAGACATATATACAACATTGCCTCGTATTTATTACTAATGAAATAAGCACGCCAGATGCTTCTACATCTGTTATCTTAACATTCATACTGGGATATACGCTGGGGTTCACATTTGCTTAACAGATGTGAATGTGTAGATATGGACTGACATAATATCCTATCACATAATTTTCTTTCAGTGCTTTCATCATTTATCATTTAACAAAGTTAGATTTTTTTTTTAATTACCTTGGATTGCTTTTTATATTCAATTTATATATATAATATATACATATGATGGTGATGATGATGATAGTCATAATTATCATCATCATGACCAAACGAATTTTCATTATTAACACTGGTTATAGATATAACAGATTGCATCTATATCATATAACGTATTTTTATTTTTAGAGATGACAGAATTGATAAAAGGATAGAAATATAAGCACATTGAATTACTTACAGTGTAAACTGGTTCTTCTGTTATAATTTCGTGATTTAGATCTCCAAAGTAGATGATTAGCTTCAGAAAATTGTGCCTAAGAATATATAAATCATCATACAATGTACCAAACCATTGCTTTTTTTATCAATTTTACTAAAGTCTGTTCATCCATCGAGTGAAATTATTCAACTTTTCTTCCAAACGTGTTTATCGTAAACATTTTGGAAAGAAAGAAATTTATGTATATTCAAGATTTCTTTCGTTGTGCAGTATCCGGGGAGATTACTGGTGTGTTTTAAAAGACCAGGTTCCAGAAATAGGTGTATCAGTAAGGAGCCTGTAGTTCAGTGTTTTTTTTTTTTTGTTTTTTTTTTTTTTTACATAACTCAGGCCGTTTATTTCCTTGTTTGAATTTAGATTGTTTTACATTTGTCATGTCGGGGCCTTGTATAGCTGGCTATGCGGTATATGAGTTTTGCTCAGTGTTGAATATTGTACGTTGACCTATAGTTGCTAACTTCTACGTCCTTTGGTCTCTGATGGAAAGTTGTTTCATTGGCAATCATACCACATCTTCTTATTTTTATATATAGTTATATATAAAGCCAAAAGAATATATAAATTATGTCGTACGGTTGTCTGTGAGAATTAAGCGTTTTGAATTTTTGTCGAAACCAATATTTTTTTGTTTCTATATATTTTATTAAAAGTTGTCAGCATTTTGTTCTGATTTTGCAGGAATGGATTTTCAAATATTTGTTGAAATAATCAAAGTTTAATGCTTATATAATAAAAAGACCAAATAAGCTTAAAAAAATAAAATAAAAACAAACGTGAGGTCCGATATGATCAGCCAACATCTCAGTATTTGATATGGTCGTGAAGTCATCCATACAGAATCCAAACCATTCGGAAATAGAGGTTGTGCGATTTAAACAAATAAAAAAAACCCTAACAAAAATCGAATTTGATATCCTCAGTTTTGATTTCTGTAGTGGTCTAATTAAATCAGAATATAATGTTTAACTTCTGATTATACTAAATAACGTAAAATGCCGCATCTTTTCTATCGTTAAATAACATTTATTTCAAACTATTTCTTTTGCGGGAAAGGAACACATGAATCTATTTAAGGTGTGATGAGTTAATTTTCTTATACTCATTAAGGTACCATATTGAAAATTGTGTTAAAATCCCAAAACCTTAAAACTGTTTCACGTTTATCTACTATGATAATTATAACTCCCACGTGCTATGATTGTAAAGTATTAATGACTTCAACGCAAAAATAATTGACAATTGTACACCACTGAATAACCTACTTCACAATCCTAATGTAAATGTGAACACATTTTTCATTCTTAAGTTAATAAATCAAATAATGACTGCTTTCATTTATATACCTCGGACTCAATCCCTGATCCACAAACAATTCTTGTTATGATTCTGATGAGTTAAAGCTCGTACATTCATACAAGTTATTAAAACAAAACTTCTATACATAAATAACTATCTTCATGTTTTTAAGGAGCAATTTTTTTAATTATAAACAATACTAATGCATTTTAACCTCTTTTATGAACAAAACAGATATGTAACAAAAGAAAGGAAAAAATCATACTCAAGTTCTTCAGTTGACATGGTTATATTATTTGCTGTGCAGTTTCCAATCGGTGAACAAACCTCAGTCATCAAAGCCTCCTGCAAATACGTAAAGCTGTTATGCTTTATGTCAAACCCGAACTGAATATTTAAGAAATAATTTCAACTTGATGTTAAAAAAGCAACAATCAATCATGTATTCAAAATTATGCTTTCGTATTCGCTATCTTAAGACTATGTACTAAGAATTATATGCAAAGATACCCAACCTATTCAAGATGCCACTTCTTACTTTTAAAACTTTTTAACTGTAATACTCTCTATTCATTAATTTATTTATTATTTAAAGTGTTATTTGTATTTTATATACTAGTATTTTAATAATCCATCATAAGAAATAAATGTATTTCGAATAATAATGTTTTTTGATTGGCGTTGCTAAGTTTTTAGTTTTCCATTCAGTGGTTTGTAGATTTGTGTTTGTCAAGTGGATTTTCCCATTTGTATTGGCTGTCTCTTTGTTACTTACTAGTTGCAGTGTGTCGAATATCGATAGTGCTAAAGACCATTATTTGGCAATGAGATTTTTTACTGGTTCTGAGTGTGCAGTATAAGTAACGTTTCGTCCTATGTCCAATGCAAACAGACAACTTTGATAAAGGGTTCCTGCTTACATGAAATCTATTGAACCAAGGGTTCCGAAAAGTGAAGTTGAAGTCATCCTTCGATTGTAACTTCACCGAATGAGACTTATCACCGGATTTATACTCGCATGAGCAACACGATGGGTGCCATATGCCTACTCTTCCGGAGCACACCAGTTCTCCATAGGTTTTTGTTGGAGTTCGTGTTGTTCAGCTTTAGTTTTCTATGAAGTGTTTTTTTTATTTGTTTTTTGGTCGATTTTGGGTTTTATTTGCCATGGCATTGTCTGTTTTTCTTCGAGTAATGAGTTTTTAGATGTCCCTTCTTTTTCACTTTTTAAGAAAATGACAGAGTGCTACACAATGTCGCAACAAGTACAAAATGTAGGTTACTAAATCTGAACATTTCAAATACAAAGGCTAAAATTTCAAAGCGTTACAGGTTTGATATTGCTTATTAATTAATATTAAATTTTGATTATATAAACTGTAATAAGGTACTTTTTTACCGTTATAATTGTAATACTTGTCAAGTATGAACTATTCATATCATGTCATTAGGGCCTGCATGCTAGTAAATAAATACATGCAAGAATAGAAAGTGTGAGATCTTCACTCAAATTTATTTCACATACATGCAGCAGATAAGAATGCGAAAATTTCGCCTTTGCGTGAATAATATAAAAATAAGGAGATGTGGTATGATTGATAATGAGACAGCTAACCACCAAAGTTAAAATGAAGTGGATTTAAGCAAGTATAGGCAACCATACGGCCTTCAACAATGAGAAAAACCCATACCGTATGGTCGGCTATAAAAGGCCCCGACATGAAATTCAATTGAGAAAACTAACGCCCTAATTAATGACAAAACGATTTACGAAAAACAAATATGACAGACATGAACCAACGAAACTCCCTTTCAAGTACAATATATAAGCAATCAAATCAAATATAATGAATGTTTAATATAAAAAAGAAGATGTGGTATGATTGCCAATGAGACAACTCTCCACAAGAAAATAAGTCCGTTACCTAAATTATATTACCTGTTTATCCTTATGAGGCCATGTTCTTGATGATATTGTTTGTAAATATACCTTTTCACTACAAAATTAACAAACAAAAGTCAAATGAAATATTTCGAAACAAACGGAAATGATTGTGTTGTTCGTAACAATTGTAATATATTTGCGTAATTAAGCGTGCATTTAATAATTTTAGCATAATTGTAATACTTGTATTAGTATTAAGCTGTAGTTTTCTTTTACATTAATTATCAACTTTATCACCCGTTGTTACCTGCACGAGTGTATTTCTCCTACCTGTATTACTGTTAGGGAATCGTTATTATCGCTGATAGTATTTTTTTTACAGTGGTAATTTTATAATTAAAATTGAGAATGGAAACTGGGAACGTGTCAAAGAGAAAACAACACGACCAAAGGGCAGAAAAACAGCCAAAGGCCATCAATGGGTCTTCAACACAGCGCGAAAATCCCGCACCTGAAGGCGGGCTTCAGCTTGACGCTATAAAAGAGGGACAAAAGATACCAGAGGGACAGTCAAACTCACAGATCGAAAACAAACTGACAACGCCATGGCCAAAAATAAAAAGACAAACAGACAAATAATAGCACAGATGACACAACATAGAAAACTAAAGACTAAACAACACGAACCCCACCAAAAACTGGGGGTGATCTCAGGTGCTCCGAAAAGGTTTTAAGCAGATCCTGCTCCACATGTGGCACCCGTCGTGTTGCTTAAGGTATTCATTCGAAATAACAAACACGATACATCAGTTATATTGATGCACAAAATGCATATATGTATATAATTACATTACACAGATATAAGAAGATGTGGTATGAGTGCCAATGAGACAACTCTCCATCCAAGTCAAAATTTATAAAAATAAACCATTATAGGTCTGTATGTTTCATTATGATACGTTATTTTGATTGGCAAACAGCAATCCCGCGTCATTCTGAAATTAACCTTCATTTCATAATAAAATGTTGCATTCCTGATGAGAAGAGCTTCCACAATAAAGTGCACAGGTACATTTTTGTAAATAAAAGAAATAAACTTGATAGAAATCATGTTTTCATGATCGTAGCAAAAAAAAAATTTAATATAATTATAAGTATTGAATGCTTCTTTTAGTAATTTTAAAGGGTTTTAAAAGCGTTGACCGAAGTACATTTTGTATGAAGCGCGGAATGAATGAGTTTCTTAATTGAAAACTCCTACAAAAATATGCAGATTGATAAGTGGTCAGTGCCTGATTAAAATATCAACCCTCATCCCCATTTTCGATCAGCTGTATTGGCCCTCGACTCTTTGAGTCTCGGGTTCAATACAGCTAACCTCGAATCTATATCAGGGCCAATACAGAAACACAGAAACAGCCAATTAATAACACTATAATATTAAAAGCCAACCACAAATGGTTCGTCTGAGGTTAAAAGCCTGTCAGAGCAGATCTTTATTGAAAGGATAATGAGGAGAGCAAATTTTAAAGTTATTTTAAAAATTATTCAATATTATCAAGACCCAAACCGATTGAACATTCCCATTATGATAAACTAAACCGTTCCATTTATTTTTATATGTATGTGTTATGTGGTGTGTAGGTGGTATTTGATTGGATTACTGTGCCATTGATGTTTATACCATTTTTAATTATTTCTATCTAATATACAATGTAGCAGTTACTATGATACTCGTTTCAGGATTACTACACCAGGTTGTGTTTCTGATAAAAAGAATTTTATCAAGTATACTTTGTGTATTCGTAAAATAAATATATCTATCTTCGTAAAATGTGTTTTCTAAATGTCTTACTTGCATGGAGGATGACAGCCACAGAATCCGTCAGTTTCAAGTATTGTTTTGTAGGTTTCAATTGAACATTTTGTATCTTGAAAATGATAATTAAAGAGTTAAGCTTAACCATGTACAACACCGACAGATGAATTAACAAAGAGCGATTTGTTATGCATTCATTTGATGTAGAACTTAAAAACTCTATCAAAAACAATTATCTAAAATTTCCTTAGTCGATAAATGTGAAAATCTTTGAATTATATAATTTTGAAACAGGAGTCTGTAGTATAGATTTTCATTCTTTACATTTGAACCTGTAATATATTTTATTTTTTTAACTTCTACTGACATTTTCTTACATATAAGTTATCTAAAATGGTGAAGGCAAATGAAGTTTGTGCCTTTCTTGAATCATTTTGAAGAATCAATTTACATGTATAGCTAACAATGTAACGTATTTTAGACTCACAGTAATATATGTGTTATGGAAGCAATATTTAGTATATGACAAGTGTATGTGAAAATGTACACTGTTTACATTTAATTAATTTGGTAATTAATGACAAATTGTAATTTTATTTACATTTAAAACTAAATAACGCTTGGATGACATGTTTCAACAAAAAAAATGTTTCAAAAGATTGCTTAACTTAAAATTGAAATGTTGTTTACTGTTTGAGAACGTGATTGTCCCAATTACTTTTAATACTATATTACCTGCCATTCTGATTATAACACCAATGATAAATAGTTATGACACCAATAATAACAAAAGAAGACAATGCACGTTTTGACAAGAATTATGCAGATTACTTTATTCTTATTAAATCAATGCAAAAAATTCGAATGGTTGTTTATCAAATGCAACTTGAAATCTGGCAAATTAGATGGATGGGTTATATTAGATCCATTAGCTATGGTGGTTTTTAATTTTTTATATTTTTGTCACTGGGGACTAATTTAGTATACATAATTGTTCAACTGAATGTAATAGCATTAGTTGCTTATGGTTGTACCATATCAATTTTGCACCCAATCGTGGCATAAAAGCAATAATCATCTCAATATAACTTACCATATGGTGTTTCTTTACAGTATTTTTGACGTATGTAATTGTCTGTATCGTTCTTGACTATCAAGTTATTCTGGCATTGACAGTATTGTGAATAGGCTTCTTCAAGACAGTATTTGATACATCCCTTTTACAGAAAATAGTATATCTATGGTTATAGCAACTGAAAATATTTAGCACACACATTCACAAGCATCAGTGGAAATTCAAATTGACCCGAGATAATTCCGACATTGTAAAATTAATATAACTTCATTTATCAAAGGTATGATGAATTATGTTTAATTTATCATAATGTTAATACGAAATCCTTTGTTGTACACGTTATATAAATACAAAGAGATAATCGCCATATGAACACATTTTTACAGAGGTGTTTTGTTGATTTTTTTAAAGTGAACAAAGTTTACATTAAAATGATCAATCATCTGACGAACGTATGTGTATGATATATATTTACATCTATTCTTGATGACAGGTTGGGTTTATTCGTTGATGAATTGAATATATTAAATGAAAATCAAGCCGGCTTCCGACATGGTTACTCTACTACGGATCATATTTTTTCTTTATATGCACTTTTTGAACTTCTCAGCGTTAAAAAGAAAAAGCTTTTTTGCGCTTTTGTAGATTTTGAAAAGGCCTTTGATTTTGTACACCGTAATTCTTTATTATATAAACTCCTTTTGAATAATGTAAAAGAAAAGTTTCATAGAGTTGTTAAAAATATGTATGATGATGTTAAATCACGTATTGTACATAATAATAATTTATCTGACATGTTTGCTAGTGAAATTGGTGTTCGACAAGGGGAAAAATCTTTCTCCTTTGTTATTCTCTCTATATTTGAACGATTTGCAGCAGTATTTAGAAATTGTTAACATTAGTGGTGTACAATCTTTAACATTGGATATAGAAAATGAACTAAATATTTACCTTAAACTGTTTGTATTATTATATGCCGATGATACTATTTTACTTGCTGAATCAAGTTCAGATTTACAGTTACTTTTGAATAATTTTTCACAGTATTGTAATAATTGGAAGTTAAGAATCAATGTTAGCAAAACCAAAGTGATGGTTTTTACAAGAGGAAGAATATCAAATAATTTGAAGTTTTATATTGAAAAAGAAGAAATAGAGATAGTTAAACATTATAAATACCTTGGTGTTATTTTCTCTAGAAATGCATCTTTTTTCGAAACTAGGAAATATTTACGAGACCAAGCAACTAAAGCTATGTACACTGTTATCAAGAAGAGCAGATTAAACCATTTATCGATTGAATGCATTTGAAATTCTGTAAGCACATTTTAAAACTTAAAAACTCGACTCCAAGTTTTATGATTTATGGAGAACTTGGGAGATACCCTATTTCAATATATGCTAAACTACGAATGATCAACTTTTGGTGTCGCATTCTTGATAATACAAATGAAGATAAATTATCCTGTATACTTTATAAACTATCATACATTAATTGTAACAATTATGGTATTGGAAATAAATGGATGTTATTTATTAAGAAAATATTTGATGAATGTGGCATGTCAAATGTATGGCATTGCCAAGATTGTTTTAACAAAAAATGGATAAAATTAAGTATTGAGCAAAAGCTTAAAGACCAATTTCGACAAGACTGGTTTGCAGATTTACATCAATCCTCGAAAAGTTTATGTTATAGAATTTACAAGACCGAATTTAAATTTGAAAAGTATTTATCGATTTTGCCTTTTAATTTTTTATATACTTTGTGTAAATTTAGATGCGGAAATCATCGTTTGCCAGTGGAGACGGGAAGGTGGCAAACTATTCCGAGATCGGAAAGGTCTTGTCACCTCTGCAGCTCTACAGATATTGGCGATGAATTTCATTACATAATGTCATGCAATTTTTTCAACATAGAAAGAGAAAAATATTTACCACATTATTGTAACAAAAATGCTAACATTATTAAGTTTAATCATATATTCTCATCTGAAAATGTTGTTGAACTAGAAAAATTGTGTAGATTTATACGATGCATATCAGTGAAAGTCTGTCCTCCTGGTTAGAGGAACTGTAATATTATTATATTGTTATTCATTTTCACACATGCGAAACAAAATATGTATTATATATGGACTGTTATTTTCTCTGTAGCTATGAACTAGTTTATGAGAATAAAATCATTCATTCATTCATATCTTCTGCAGAGTTACTCAATACCTAATTGGGTATAATCTTGAAAGTTCGACTAAAAGGTAATTTAGAGGTAAAATCAATTGCAATACCAAAAGCAACCACTGCATAATACACTGGTGAATAAAATGAAACGGTCTTTTTGATCTTGAAAAATATTTTTTTATATATAAATTAGGCCGTTAGTTTTCTCGATTGAATTGTTTTACATTTGTCCTTTCGGTCAAAATTTATGATATACAGCAACAAACGACGACCACTGAATTACAGGTTCCAGAATTGGGACAGGCACATTCAGAATGTAGCGGATTTAACATGTTTGTAGACGCTAAACCCTCCCCTAACCAGCTGGGACAGATGATTAACCGCACAACACAATAACAAACTGTAAAAATCTAGTTGCAATTGGCTTAACTAACAAACTAGTTTGAAAATATCAAACCTTTAGGAAACATAATGCCGTTTACAAAACGTTCATATAAAAAGGAAAATCTACGTTTTTGTTGTGTTAGATTAACCTACATGCAGTTCGTTGTCAGTTTGTTTTCGATCTATGAGTTTGACTGTCCTTCTGGTATCTTTCGTCCCTCTTTCAAAGACTAATTTTTCAATGTTAAGGAAAACTTTGCAGGCGTAAAAAATGCATTTTTTAAAGTTATTAATTGAATAACTTGGGGTCCATGTGATGTCGTTTTTTTCTAAAACTCGCACGTGTAAAAAATAAAAAGTTTATTATATGTTATTCTAAAAACGTTTGTATTATTATGCAATTAAATATTTGAGTGACGCGTTTTGCAAGGGCATTATAGGTGGTTTGACCTTATACATACAAAGTTTGACTTTATATAAGAAACAAAGGATACCAACGGAGCAAATGGGTACTAGGAAAAATAAACCAAGATAGATTTTGATAATGAAAGATCAGTGACTACACGAAGTAGTCGAAAATTGAATTTGGAGTATATTCTTTTTACATGTTTTAAGGCACATTTCATGGTCAGTTTACTTGAAATTTAAATTTTGATCACATTTGTTTCATTATATGACATGATATGATATCATTCATTGACCAACTAATGAGAAAAATTCAAATCCAGGAGGGGGGGGGGATAAAAATTTTAACGTTCTAACGTTCTAATAATACATACTATTCTCTGGTTATAGTAGAGTCAAAACATGTCGACTTCATCTAAACAATTTTGGCAAACATTTGCATATCATCATGCAACTTTTTAATTCTGAGAAATCCTCAGAAGTGTATTTTTTTTAATTTGAAAATATTGTTTACCTACCCAAACTGAAGATAGTGGATTCCACAATGGACGATTGTTACATTCGCCATAAGGAGAGCCTTTGCGTTTAATTTGTTTCTGAAATTATATTTAGAAAAAATGATGCAGGAAATATCTTAATATGTTTATTGTTCCTGTGTTCACTAGTAAAGTGTTTGACTGTTCGTTTTAAGTCACACAATGCCGAGGACAATCCAAGAAACTATAAACCCAGAATAAGGATTGTGCCATAGGTAATTGATAATTTCCCTAAACTCATGAATTTGTAAAGTTTTGTAAATATCTTGGATAAGCAATTGACACTTAATCCTGAACTTACCGTCAATAAATTTAGAAATAAGTATGAAACTAAGGTCCAAGCTCCTTAAAGCAAATTTTGCATTTTAACTTGTTTCATTCAGATGACACTGATGAGTATTAAAAAAAATGAATCCTGATATCTATGACGAGTTTATTGACCTTGCATGATTTTAAGGTCCCTTTTATCCATTAAGATCATCGCATATTAATTCATCCCTGGCTTTCCAACTTTGTGTTTTGAGCGTCCCTTATGAATGAAGAAAAGTGGTTCGGACGCACCAAATTTATAAAGTTTGTTTTTAATTACAGTTTATCGAAATCAAACAAATGAACCCGGAATTTGTCTCAGACCCTAACACCTGCGCCCTCACAGGGAAATAACGCTTTAAGCTTGTTAATTTTGGGTATTCACCTTTTCTACGGTCCATAATTGTATATTATACCAGAACCCCTGTCACACTAGTGAAGAATAATAACATATATTTAATGTATAGAACACTATTAAAATTTAAGAGCCCAACCTTTAACAATTTTGGGATGGGGAATAATTATAATAAATTCTCCAACTTTTTTATTGAAAAACCGGCGCGGGGATATGCACCGTGTTAGCCGTTTGTCTTTTTTTTTCTAATGTTTACACAAAACCAACTCTGATATGCACTGTAAAAATCTGTAAAGAAAACCAAACCTTCGTAAAATTGAGAATGGAAATGGGGAATATGTCAAAGAGACAACAACCCAACAAAAGAGCAGACAACAGCCGAAGGCCACCAATGGGTCTTCAACGCAGCTCAAAAATCCCGCACCCGGAGGTGATCCTCAGCTGGCCCCTAAAAACAATTGTGTACTAGTTCAGTGAAAATGGACGTCACACCAAACTCCAAATTCACTTCTCTTGAAAATTCGACGCATAGACACGTATAACTTGAAGAGCCTATTCCCGGCCAAACTGAGTGCAGTTTCAATAAAAAGTTAGCACTCTTTTAGAAGGGGTTTCGCAGGATGTTTTCCACATAATGCAAAGATTACAAAATATGAGCTTCTTCTGCAACATTTTCGAAATCCGGATAGATGGCCCAATAGTGATGCTACACAGCACAAAATATGACTGTGGACGAGTAACAATAGTCCCATGACACTTAATGTTCTAGCCTTGTTGTGAGAAATATCATGAAGGAGTGTTAAGTACATAGCTGATCATGACTATCTTTATGTAAGTCTGCTTAACATTCAGAATTAGACAAACTTAATCAACTATGTTCTAGACGTGTAATCTGGTTAATTTTTTCCTTTTTGCTGGTCAGTAAGAAGCCATCAACATTGCATGCCTACGTATCGCTATTGTGTTTGAGAATGTGATTTAATTGAGGTGACTTGATATTGATTGAGGTCACATTAATCGTCTGTATAGTGTTATCAAACAAACATTTAACTTTCATGGAAATAAATAGTAAACAAAAATGTATGCATTTCTTTGTTTTGTTGAGTATATTTACTGTAAAATAATGTTTCCTTACCATTTGTAATTTGACATGAGTCTCTGTTCCACCAGATATTATCAGTGCACGGTCTTCTGGATGTTCCTGTCCATATTCATGAATCATCAATATTGCTCCAAATCCTTCTGATAGTGCAAGCGATTCATAGTTTTCTAGATTGATCTTCAGTGTTATTCCTTCGAAAATTATCAAAACGCTTTTATATCAATGTCATATGAAGACATTGAATTGGACAGTATACATTTTTTTCTCAATGGTTACTTTCTCCATCGTAGCTATTTCATAACCCTGGTAGATGCACGATAACAAGAAGTTCCAAGCGTTCTCATACAAATCATAACCCTCCTCGTAATTCAAAGTTTCGAAACACAGACAGTAGGTGTCTGGTAGGTCGTCAAAGCACACATACATTATAACTCATCTTTATCAAGCTTCTGACCAATAGTTATTGTGTTTTTTACTCCCTGAGAATGGTGACACGAAATATATGCTTTGGACAAATGGACGGACGAACTAGGTGCGTTTGATAAAGCCCCTGTTCCTAGATTGGGGACAGTGTATTTCCTTCCGCATTTGAGTCAGAATATCAATAATAAACACACGATCACGTGCACGTGTATTGTGTACAATCTAAATTGAAGCCGACCCGATACATTTCCTTAACATTTTTTATTACATTCAACTTTAGCCAAAATCAATTATTATTTTTAATTTTTTAAATTAAATCTTGTGGCTAAATAAATATTAAAATATCTCAGTGATTAGTGCTTAGGTACTAATATGATTTATGAAATGACTTTCCAGTGTGTATATCTTCAGCATCGTTTCATGCTTTCCTTTAATAGCTTTAGTTATCTTCAGTTTTTTTTAGTTTAGTTTTGATTATGAATAACATGAATAAGGAAGTGTTTCAACTCTTTTAGGGAATCACTTTCGTTGATATGAACATTTTAGAAAATTATCTGTATATAACTCTTATTATTCAAAACACTAAGGGTTTCCTACTCAAGGCACAAAGAGTCTCGGACGCACCATTTAACGGTTTGTTTAGCTTGCAATGCATTTTTTCTTCGTGCTTGAGTTTGCATTCAAACTTTTTTAATTCAAACGTTTTGGTATATCGCATAGTCTACTGTTTATTTTGAAATTTGATTTACCTTTCTGTCTTATTATACCCCGCTTTAAAAGAGTGGGGGTATACTGCTTTACCTCTGTCTGTCCGTCTGTCCGTCCGTCTGTCCGTCCTTTGAATATTTTTGTCGTATCTTTTTCAGGAACTACATCATAAGGATTTTTGAAATTTTGTTCCAGGGTTTATATAAGTATATACCGAACACTTACATATTTTTCCACTATTGAGATTATCCAGTTGCGGCGGGGGTATCATCAGTGAGCATTAGCTCGCAGTTTCTCTTGTTTGTTCAGTTTTGTTTAATTTATATGGTTGAGCTATACTGGGAATAAACAATAAAACTACTTTGCCAGATAATGCTCTCAAACTCGGTAATGGCACTATAAAAAGGAACGCATGAAGGAACGTACAACACTTTTGAATAATGCTAACTTAAGACATTACTCTGCAAATCGTTTTGCAAGATTATTCGGAACGCAAACTAAAATGATTTTGTTTTAAACTTAAATTCAAATTAAGTTGTGATGGTGAAATGGTACCTGAAGCAGCTGTGGGTGCCCCAACTATGTATTTCCTCGAATACAGGGTGTAGCAGTTACCATAATCCAAGGACAGGTATTCATCAATTGGGCTGAAAAAAACACACACTATCCTTTCAATGTTTATCTAGCGGCATTAGAGCATAGTCAAATTTGAAAGTTATACAGTTGCATTTTGTACTTGATGTTTAAGATATTCAATATTCTTCCTGGATTTTGTTGGATAGTTGCTTCATAAGCAGTCATACAACTTTTACTATTTTATATAACATTTAAACTGTTAAATCACATATCAACGGCTTCTATCAGCAGATTGTGGTTAATCTAGTTAAACTTCTTTTTTTTTTTGGTAAGGTTTGTGTGACCTAATCTGCAGTTTACCTTTTTGTGTTTTGTATATTGTTTTTCTTATCGTTTTTTTATTAAACAATATTCTTCACCATACTTCAGCTGACACTTTTTAGTACCTTTTTTGTTTAATTTTTCAATAATTCATTTGTATCTATTTAATGCAGTGTAGGTTTAAATGCTATATCAAAATAATACTGTTTTAGAAGTTTAGAGCAAATATATTAGTACGTAAGTTGAAAGAGAGCATATTTATATGATGTCGGTATTTTAGTGTGTCTCTGAATGGGTTGTGCTACTTCTTTTGACAATAGATGGCATACAAAGCAAAAATAAACTGTAACCTATGCGTATCTCTTTGAATAATTCTCAAAAGCAGCATTTTTTCATGTCTTTTTTTTTTTTTTTTTGAAAATGTATTTTATAAATCATTTTAACTCATTATATCTTCAAACAGTACTACTCTTGGATACAATTTGGCAGTTTCTGAAACGTTATCCTTAATTATGTTAATGAGTTGTGCCATCATATCTTTTTATAGCACCTCGTGTATCTAACTGACAGTTGAACAGTACTGCCTGCTGGAGAGATTGGTAAGGCTGAAAATCCAATGGTATCCGATGACATGTTAACCCAAACATATTATATACAGATACTAGTATGTTTTGATATGTTTACGGTATGGGTAATTCACTAAAAAATATTGTATTATTTGCTAAAATCAGCAATTTGGGTTATCAAACATCATGTAGCATATGCATGTGTACACATTTGTTCACGGTCTGTTTATTGAAAAAAATATTCAAAACGTTGCCGAGGAGAACGATTGTACAATCTTAAACATACAACCATAAAGAAAGTTAACAGAGGATTATTTATAATTTTTTCCATCCTTGTATTTTATGGTCTATATATCACATGATCAATTAGTGCACTCATTTCTGTATCAAACTGGTAAACCTGTAGATGCAAATATATTAATACTTACTAATCACATTGAACACCTCTGAATTCACAACTCATAACAAAATCTGTATACTGGTGACCAGCAAAATACCTCTCATTCCTAAGCAGACAATTAAAAAAATAATTGATTGATTGCAAGTGTTTGGATACAAGCAGTAAACATGGTAAAAATAGGTTGTACAAATTACTTGATATGGAAAGACACAAATATGAACGAATTATGAATACCACAGGAAATATGAAAGAATTGATAAGGAGCGTACATTTTGGTCATCTGTAGCAGTGATATGTGTATGCTTCTTTCCACGCACATGACTCATTCGAGCTATGGTAAAAAGTAAAATCACAAAAATACTGAACTACGAGGAAAATTAAAAAAAGGAAAGTCCCTAATCAAATGGCAAAATCAATTTTTTTCTTTATTTCCCGTTTGAAAAAATAAATGATACTTACAAATCGGCTACGAAAGCTTTAGTGTGTTCTTAGCGAATCTCATTCGTAAAACTTCAAAAAGATCGTTTTCGGAAATAAAACCAAAACGCATACATTAGAATTAAACGAGAGGAACAGTTTTATTGATACCCTAGATTATTATGATTCCATCACTGTATTTTTTAAAAACGAAAGAAAACCAACGAAACAGAAAAGAATGTAACAACAACAAAAAACAAAAACACTAGTACCCGACCCCAAACAATATAATTATTGTACTTATGTATAAAAATCGGCTTTGTATTTAATGGTTTTATTATTAGAAGAATATTATGGTTTGAATTGAGCTAGTTTTCAATAACTTCGAATAGTCTGACATGAATAAAGGCAACAGTAGTATAACGCTGTTCAATAGTAATAAATCGACTGAACTGAAACAAATCCGGGTCACATACCAAAACCGAGGGAAACACATCAACTATAAGAGGAAAACAACGGAACAACATAAACACTGAACTACTACAAAAAGAAACGCCAACATACATAGAAACGGACTCTTTGAAATTCATGCGATTTTCTGAGATATTTCTTTTATCTTAATTTGTATATTGAAAATAATGAAAATGAATTAACACGTTTGGTGAATTCGTAAACTCTACTCTGTATATGAGACTTTTGTTATTTTTTGTTTGAGTTTTGCAGTTTGCTTTAAAAAGTAAAATGATAAAAATACAGAACTCTGTTTCTCATTATGAACTTTTCCTTCCTTTTATTGGACAATTTAAAACTAGAATCTACGACAAATTTCCTGTTTTTAACTTTCTTATTGTCAATTTTCAGTTTTCAGCACCAACATACTGTTGATTCACTTATATTGATGGGTACCAATTTTCGTGAATTGAGGACAAAATTGTGTTTTCATGGATATTCAATTTCGAGGTTTTGCCAAATTCCCCATACAAGTCTATAGAAAGTTTGTATTTCGTTGAAAATTTATGTTCGTGGTTCACCTTTACCCACGAAATGCACAAATATTGGTATCCCACGAATACAAATTAATCCATAATACAGGAAAAAAACATTCGCCAGTAAGAGTCATGTTGCAGAGAGCAGTCTTTTTAGCTGTGTGGGATGTATACATGTAAATAAGTAGCCAAGTCCGATTGAAATGTGGCTTAAATTTCACATGATTCCTTTTTCGTAAGTCAACTAAATTCTAAATAATTGTTCATTTACAAAAAGGATCTAAATCAAAGGGAAATGTAGTTTACGAATTCACCAAACGTGTTAATTCATTTTCATTATTTTCAATATACAAATTACGATAAAAGAAATATCTCAGAAAATCGCATGAATTTCAAACAAACGTCATTTTTCTGTTCTGTTTATTATAGTACCGAAAGCAAATCACGAAAATTGTAGACACTATGTTTTCAAACTGTATATTTAAATATAACCAAGAAAGATGACTTGCTGGTACATTTGTAAACGTTTCTAATTCGTACCATTCTCATATTTGTGAACGACAAGTTTAGTAAGACATTTTCTAGCATTTAATACACATAAATTGCTTTCTAAGACTCTGTTCCTTTTACAAGAATGGAAATAAATATAGTAACAAAACAACCTGTTATTTTGTGTATAACTGATGCTGTATAAATCAAATGTAAAGATTTACTATGCCAATAATAAAAAATTAACCGACAACTTTTCAACTTGCACTGTTTAACTGTATTTTAACTGTTATTCATCAAATAATATTAATTCATATTAGTTGCTTACATCCATATCCTTTTGGTCTTTGGTAGCTATTTGTCTCATTTGCAATCATTTTACATCTCCTTATTGTTAGATATTCCATTGTCCGTCGTGTTTGTTTTTTTTTTTTGTTTTTTGTAAACATACGTGAATAATTAAGCTAAAGTATTGCAGACAGATTTACGATTTTGACACTCATGTTTATAGTAATAAACATACTACGCCTTTAAAATTTAAACTATGAAATTTACATGTGCGCAAAGTGAAACTGTACAAACATGAATTTTACTTCATATTTAGATAAAACTGCAGTATGCAGTTATCAATCTTCAAACATAAAGAGTGGGAATATTGCTCAAGCGGCGCATTACAAAAATCACAAAAATACCCAGAAATTAGAAAACAGTAAAAATTGCTAGCTTTACCAAAATAGTACGGGTTGTGAACATAACACTTTGCAGAGCTCCGATTTGTCCAATTCTATGACATTTATTTTTGCAAGCTGTACTTCTCTACTCTAATGGAATAAACAGTAAATACGACTTTTTAAAAAATATTGAGATATTTTTATGATTGCAAATAGTGTGACAATACAATTTAAGTTCACACCGTTAATATATAACATTGTTTGAATTTCAAACCCTTAAAAAGTGTGATTCCCAACATTGTCTAAATTTCACAATATTTAGATAGTTAATATTATCATTTGTACACTAATTTAGCAATATAACCTGCATTATTGATAACATCTGTTACTGTTACTATTGACTGAAACGATGTTAAGAACAGTACAACTTGTATAATTGATGCCTTGATATTGGACCAATGAAAACATGATACAAAGGAGAAATAACAACAGTCCTAAAGGAACATCCGATACGCGTGATTCAATATCGAAGTTTGAAATGCAAGTTCCGAAATTATTAATAAATAAATTGAAAACTAAGTCTAGGTTCGAAATTACAGGTAAAGTTAGAATTTAAGGCCAATATCAGAATCTTTAAAATTAATCCCCTTAAAGCTGCAAAACTGGATTCATTTTTAATTTTTTTTCAAATTTATATTCATGTTAGTGTTAATTAAATTACGATATAGTTTGGTTATTTCAGTGCAAAGACATATAATGTACCATATATGATGTCCCTGTGACACCTTAAACATGTCATTGTTGACATATTTGATACAAAATGGAAATATTATATTTAGTGTATGGTTCAATTGTTTATGAACAACAGCATCATAAAAACACTTTTCTAAACATCTTTTTATAAGACGCCTTGTAGAAATCCTATTCATATTCGAATATGAAACGGAAGATAAGCGAATTATTGCTATTTTGATAGACTCCACAGTGTTTATTTAAGTGTCGAATGCTTAAACATGTTTGTGGTGAAAATAATAAAATATTTTACTACAGGCATCTAACAGGCTTATTTCATGAGAACATCTGAACAAATGCTGAAAAATGTACGTAATTTAATAGATTAAGGATATTCGCTCTTCTGTTTCAAAATAACAAGCTCATTAAAAGACTGTTTTAGTATATACATTGTCTGTATATAATATGCAAACAGTTCTTCGCTACGCGTTATTCAAATAAGTGTGCATGTTTGCTTATTATAAATACCAAGTTAGATGAGTAAGTTCCGCATAAAGTAGTTCTTTTTTAATATTTGCCGGACTAATGGTTCCTGTCACCACAACAGTATTATTATCAGCAGTGTTCTGGTCATCATTATTATCATCTCCATAAGAATCATAATAGTCATACGAGTAAGCATCAGAGTTCCAAATATCTGTGAAATTGTCTAGGCGTTGTTGAATAGCATCGTCAACATTTCCCTACAACCAAATTATGGTTTGTGTTACTGCGAATCCAAACTTGATTATATTCATAGTGTTCAATATATATATGTACTATACACGTTCTTGTTGCGCTTACATACCATTCAACGTTTTTTTGTTGGGTTGCCTTACCTTAGTTTCCATTTAAGGTTATCACTGTTGAAACATGACGCTTGCATTCTAGATCACCCGAGTTGTTTTGGGTTTTTTTTTCAGAAGGTTAGTGTTGCTCAATCTTTGGTGTTGTGGAAAGTGTTTCGTGGAACGTTGTTTGTCTGTTTTATTTTTAAGTATTTGATTTTTTTTAACTTATAGTTTTGGGGTTTTTTTAGACTTGGGATGGTTTGGATTACTAATATAACAATGTGCTTGCTAGTGAGACAAACTTTCTGACAAGCCATGACATATTTCGTTGCTAGTGACACAAACTTTCTGACAAGTCATGACATATTTCGTTGCATATTGTGAATAGCTTCCTTTAAATTTACCTATACAGACTGGTCAATTTTGAATATATATATATATTCCAATGTTTTAAGTCTCATGTTGATTTTGCCCTTCTTTTTTATCTTGATTTGTACATTGAAAATCAATTAACGAGTTTTCAACATCGGTTAAGAACAATTGAAACTTAAATAAAACAGTGTTTCGAGATTACACAAGTTCCTATGAGAATATTTTTATTTGGAATCCATTGCAATTCAAAAACAATCTATGAAATAAGCACCAACATTATTTTAAACTACTTCATATCTTATATGTCTTACCCCTTTTAATATCTTTTGAATAAGTTCACTTGACAATTCGTCAACTTTGGTTCGCCGTATCGGATTCATGTTACATATTGTAATAGCTGGCATTTTTAAAGGCTTGAAATCTAATTTGACATTAGTCTGTGTTGGATAAGATTTGTACAGTGCCAACACATTATAAAGTTGATAACCTGCAAAACCTGCAAGTAACAAGAATGGGATGATCCATAACAGTCTTCGAAAATTGGTTTTTCTGCCGAGAATATGTGATATTCCGTGGATATTTGAATTATTGCCATGCTCTTTCAGTTTCTCTAACAAAGCTGGTTCTCTGTCCTCCTCAGGTGTCTAAAATAAAACACTCATACTTTTAGATATTTTCATTTGTAACTGAAAATGGGGAGAGAACAGTCGTGCTCTTATTTAACAACATTCAATATGAATTCAGCAGCATTGTGAACGTCGACAGCTCCAAAAAACTTTCTTGGGAACATCAATATTTGAGGCTTACTTTTTTAACAAATTATTCTTGGTACTGAGGGACCTATGATAGGTAGTTTTAATTGAATGTGGATACCCCAGTTATGTCATTTGACCTGTGATCAGTTATTTGAATCTGAATGATTGGATTTTTTAAAATTGTGTTTCATAAAAAGGGTAGACTAATTAAAAGTAATAATAAAATAAACCCTAGGAAATGTAAATGAGACAAATCTAGTATATAAGCAATGTACATTCCCCAATCAGGAACTCTCAAACCCAAACATTTGAAAACCATAAATTTATATAGATCCGAATAAGCAAGGATCTATATGATCAGAAAGGGTTTGTTCAAATATCAAACTGTTCAATTCGTGTAAGATTTAACATTTATTGAATTGATTTATATAACAATGTATAAGAACTTCAGATTTAAATTGTACATTTAAATGCATGAAAAATAAATAACTTAAAGCTATTGTCCAGATGGACCTAGAAAATATAATCTTCCTGAATGCTTGACAATTCATATTGTATAGAGATTAAGACTGAAGCACAATTGAATAATTAAATACTGATATATGTGCCGCGTTTTTATGAATACAGAATTGAACGAGCGGTGACCTTTCTCAGCTGATACCCGATTTGAGTGCAGATATAAAGTCAGTCATGATGACCAACTATATATTATGTACAGCTATATGTAATCATAAAGAAGTTTGAAAATATGAAAATTAAGCCAACTAAAATAAAAATTGGCGTTACAGGTAAGATGATGCTGAATTGATATATATATATTAATAACTAATAATCATTAAGAAAAATATCTCAATAAGACATTGAATTCCTATTACTCATTAGTCAAGCATATATCGTCGCATTTGCACTGACGACAGACGGAATATGTAGTATTGTTCCCTTAATAACAATTGAAAAGAAAGTTCCAAGTCACTTAACATGCTTAGGTATACATAAAATAGAAACATAACTCGAAGATCTATAGCATGAAATGGAAACTCAACCTATGCGAATTTAATGGCAAAGCGAGACTTTAAAAAAAAGCATTGGCAAGAGCTCGAAGCAAAGTTCGAAGATCAATATGTTACTTCGAAATATCTCTCCATGCGTGCATGATATGTTGAACGCTGCACACTAGAACATGCATCAACAAGAACAAACTTGATAAAAAAATTGATTCGTTCATCAGAACAAAGGACTGCCTAGTTACACGTTTTATTCAGGGTTGCCTGAAAAAAAACCTCAGGTAATAATTTTGTACAAAATGGATGAAATCTATTATTACATAGCCAAAACGAAATAAGTTACACATGCTTGAACATTAACACATTTTCCTCGAATTTTATATAGTTTTACGTCGTTAAAATTTTTAAATATATTAATCAATATAGTACTTGATGACTTTTCCTGATTTTGGTAAGGTGTGCGCATGATGACGATTTCATCAAGTGATGTTGTCCTTTGAAATTGTTTGCATCATGAAACGTACGTCCAGTGATTTAATGGGCTTTTTAAGGATTGCATTGCTTTTAACTTTAACAACTATTGTGATTTGAATTCCCATCTCTATTTCACTACACGAAAGTAGTTTAGTTGGAATGCATACAACTAACTTTTGATGTGTCAAGTATACTCATGTTATTCGGAATTTTTATTTATTTAGTAACAAATGTGAAAATATGTAAAATTTATGAAGTGTATTCGCAGATTCTGTCTCAAATTTTGTCGAAAATTGCCGTTCGCAAATAACCAATCATTGCATTAACCAAACAATGATATTTTAGTCTAAGATACACTATTTTTTTATTAGTTGATATTTGCTTTGAATTAGCTGTCAGTAACTGTGAGTACGCTTAGATCTGTACTTAGTGTCTTTTTTTGTTGTTAGGGATAAGGAATGGATATATACCCTACCATGATTTTTTCTTTGTATCGATCTGATGAGTTTACCCTTTTTCAACTGATTTTTATAGTTTATTCTTGTGTTGTGCTGTTACATCACTGTCTCATGTTAAGGGAAAAGGGGGGGTGAGCACTCACAATCATATTTAACCCCGTCGCATTCTGTATGTGCCTGTCCCAAGTCTGGAGCCTGTAGTTCAGTGGTTTTCGTTGGCTCATGTCTGTCATATTTGTTTTTCGTAAATTGGTTTGTTATAAATTTACCCGTTAGTTGTTTCAATTGAATTGTTCATATTTTTTATGTCGGGCCGTTTGTACCCGACTATACGGTATGAGTTTTTTACATTGTTGAAGGCCGTACAGTTGCCAATAATTGCTTACATCAACTTCATTTGAACTTTGGTGGATAGTTGTCTCATTTGCAATCCTACCACATTTCCTTATTTTTATATAAATCTCCATTGCAATCAATCAGTATATGAATAAATTAAGGGTTGGAAAATAGCAAGTACTACATGAACAGGTGACACAGGTATGTATCACGGCTTTGTGAGTATGAGTATTTACTCCAAATAGATATTTTTCAAATAATTTTACTTCCTTTGCAGGAAAACATAGCTCATTCTCCTAACAACAAACGACACAGGTTTAATTCTTACTTGTAAGTAATATCTACTTTATTAAATTAATCATGTAACAATGATTACTATATGATTTAATAAGTTAAAATTTCATTTTAAGAATTTCTAAACTTATGTGACACCGTTTCAATGTCCATCATGTTAACTACCCAGACCATATATATGAGTATATACGCAAATGGTCATGACCATACGCGTATGGTCCAAATTGTTTATTAGGCATCCATATAAATCCGTAAAAAAGGTCGAGGTTAATGTATTTAAATGTTCATTTTCCAAAAAAAAAATATATGCCTAATCCTCGATCAAGTTCCTGTAACGGATACAGTATTATGCACGAAACAGCCTAAATTAAAACACACATAAATTGAAGCATTGTATTTGTTCTTTTCACATATTCTACAATCTACCCTTCCAACATAATTAAAACACTGGCGTAAAACGCCATGATGACAGGGTATCTATGGAGACTTGACATAATATCTTCTGATGGTAGAAGTTTTTAGTTGATTTTTTGTGCATGTTTGAACTATTTGAAAAAATTATTTTTCGGGTTAAGTTTTTTTGTACACTTACACATTAAGCAAATATGAAAAAAATTATAATACAACAATACCAAATTTGTTCAGTTAATTCCAGTTTTCTTCTTTTTGTATTGCAAAAAAACAGTTTTTTATCTAAATTATTTACTTACGTTGTCTATGTCCTGTGTCCAGCTGTTCCTAGGAATAACTTTACTCATGGTTACATATAAGACTACGTGCAACCAGACGTTAATGGGCCTGCAGACTAGTCTGATTGCCTTTTTCAATTAAGTTTTATTCCATGAAATATGCCATCCGTAACACAAACGTGACACTTACAACATCGTATATTCTTTGTTTTGTATTGTTATATGTTAACGTTAATTTAGACATCGAATTTTGTCAGTAACTATACATCTGTTTCATTTAATGTATTTATAATTCTAATATTTATTGTTCGATTTATATTAATAAGTAAAAGTTGAAATTCATTACACTAATCGAACGTTACCATGAGATTTTAATAAACATAACAGTTGACTAATGCTCGAGGACCCACGTTCGTAAGTTGTTCGCCATTTTTTGTTTACTGTTAAAATGATGCTGTTGAAGAATTCTATATCACAAGCACTTCAGATTTAAATTATCAATTGAAATGCATGAAAAAATGATAAGCTATTTTCCAGATGTATCTAGATAATATCAACGGTAACTTCAACTTCAAGGATGTTTGACACTTTATATAGTATAGGGATTAAGACAGAATTTATGCGTATGGTCAGACTATATGGGTATATACGCAGATGGTCATGACTTAGATGTATGGTCGGACTATATGAGTATATACGCAGATGGACATGACCATACACGTTTGGTCCAAATTGTTTATTAGGTATCAATTTAAATCTGTGAAAAAGGTCAAGGTAAATGGTTTATGAAAAATGAGGCTCATTTAAAAAAAAATATATGCTTAATTCTCAAGTTCCTGTAACGGATACAGTATTATGCACGAAACAGCATAACTTAAAATACATATACATTAAAGCATTGTATTTGTTCTTTTCACCTCTTTTACAATCATCCGTGCTATGGTGCTCATCCAACATAATAAAAACACTAGCGTGAAAAGCCAAGATGTAAGGATACCTATAGAGACTTTACATAAAATCTTTTAATGGTGGTAGTTTTCAGTTGCTTTGATGTCACTACAAACTGCTCAGAGTCTCCAAAGACCATATTTTGTGCTCGACCAGTAAAGTCGAGCACAGATTTTACTCGACTAGACTTGACATTATCTCGACAGTACTTAACTGTACTTAACAGTACTCGACTTTACTTAATAAGTCTGGTTCAGTACTTGATAATCTGTAGTCTGAAATGGTCTCGACCAAGGCTCGACCTGTCTCGACCAGTCTTGGCTAGTCTGGACCTGTCTCGACCGGTCTCGACTAGTCTTGACCTTCAAATTTAGTCTTGACTGGTCTGAATCCGCCCATATAACTAAATTAACTATTGATCTTACAAAATTCCAGGTTAGTTTGTAGTTTGGTTCATTGCTGTGAAATTAAAGAATTTAATTATTAATAGTTAAAAAAAAGCAAGAATTTTTAGTTTTGATTAGATAGTCAGATAGTCATCTTTAAATATTTCAATGACTTTTTCAAATCAACTTGGATTTTCATAAACTTTACAGCTATCTGAATTATACATTGATCTTACAGAAAGCCAGGTTGTTTGACAGTTTGATTCATTGCTGTCAAATTTGAGGATTTTAATTTATACAAATGTAGGTAAAAAAAAAGCTAGAATTTTCAGTCGGACTGAATTCAGATAGTCCACTTAAAATTTGTTTATTATTTTTTCAAATTAACTTGGATTTTCATTAAAATATATAACTATGTCAGTTGTATATTGATCTTACTGAATCCCAGGTTGTTATGTTGTATGGCATATTGCTGTCAAATTTAAGGATTAAATTAATCAAGGTAAAAAAAAAAACTAGAATTTGCAGTTCGGTATAAATTCATAAGTCATCTTTAAATTTTATAACTTTTTCAAAGCAACTTGGATTTTCATCGAACTATACGGCTATCTCAATTATATATTTATCTTATAGAATACCAGGTTGTTTGGTACTTTGGTTTATTGCTGTCAAATTTTAGGATTTAATTGATAGGTAAAAAAAGCTAGAATTTTCAGTCGGACTGAATTCAGATAGTCCACTTAAAATTTGTTTATTACTTTTTCAAATTAACTTGGATTTTCATTAAACTATACAACTATCTCAGTTGTGCATTGATCTTACTGAATCCCGGTCGTTATGTAGTTTGGTGTCAAATTTAAGGATTTAATTAATCTAGGTAAAAAAAAACTAGAATTTGCAGTTCGGTATAAATTCATAAGTCATCTTTAAATTTTTTTATAACTTTTTCAAAGCAACTTGGATTTTCATCAAACTATACAGCTATCTCAATTATTATTTATCTTATAGAATACCAGGTTGTTTGGTACTTTGGTTTATTGCTGTCAAATTTTAGGATTTAATTGATAGGTAAAAAAAGCTAGAATTTTCAGTCGGACTGAATTCAGATAGTCCACTTAAAATTTGTTTATTACTTTTTCAAATTAACTTGGATTTTCATTAAACTATACAACTATCTCAGTTGTACATTGATCTTACTGAATCCCAGGTCGTTATGTAGTTTGGTGTCAAATTTAAGGATTTAATTAATCTAGGTAAAGAAAAACTAGAATTTGCAGTTCGGTATAAATTCATAAGTCATCTTTAAATTTCTTTATAACTTTTTCAAAGCAACTTAGATTTTCATCAAACTATACAGCTATCTCAATTATTATTTATCTTATAGAATACCAGGTTGTTTGGTACTTTGGTTTATTGCTGTCAAATTCTAGGATTTAATTGATAGGTAAAAAAAAAGCTAGAATTTTCAGTCGGACTGAATTCAGATATTCCACTTAAAATTTGTTTATTACTTTTTCAAATTAACTTGGATTTTCATTAAACTATACAACTATCTCAGTTGTACATTGATCTTACTGAATCCTAGGTCGTTATGTAGTTTGGTGTCAAATTTAAGGATTTAATTAATCTAGGTAAAAAAAAAAAATAGAATTTGCAGTTCGGTATAAATTCATAAGTCATCTTTAAATTTTTTTATTAATTTTTTAAAAGCAACTTGGATTTTCATCAAACTATACAGCTATCTCATTTATTATTTATCTTATAGAATACCAGGTTGTTTGGTACTTTGGTTTATTGCTGTCAAATTTTAGGATTTAATTGATAGGTAAAAAAAGCTAGAATTTTCAGTCGGACTGAATTCAGATAGTCCACTTAAAATTTGTTTATTACTTTTTCAAATTAACTTGGATTTTTATAAAACTATACAACTATCTCAGTTGTACATTGATCTTACTGAATCCCAGGTCGTTATGTAGTTTGGTGTCAAATTTAAGGATTTAATTAATCTAGGTAAAAAAAAACTAGAATTTGCAGTTCGGTATAAATTCATAAGTCATCTTTAAATTTTTTTATAACTTTTTCAAAGCAACTTGGATTTTCATCAAACTATACAGCTATCTCAATTATTATTTATCTTATAGAATACCAGGTTGTTTGGGACTTTGGTCTATTGCTGTCAAATTTAGGATAATTGATAGGTAAAAAAAGAAGCTATAATTTTCATTTTAGACTGAATTCAGATAGTCATCTTTGAATTTGTTTATTATTTTTTCAAATTAACTTGGATTTTCCAAAAACTATACAGCTATCTCAGTTGTATATTGATCTTACTAAATCCCAGGTTGTTATGTTGTTATATTGCTGTCAAAATACCAGGTTATTTGGTAATTTGGTTTATTGCTGTCAAATTTAAATATTTAAATTATAGGTATCTATCTGAATTTAGTCAAAACTGAAAATTTTAGCCTTTTTTACCTATTAACTAAACTACATTTGACAGCAATACACCAAAATACAAAACAACCTGGAATGGAATTCTGTAAGATAAATATATACATGATATAATAAAGATAGCTGAAAAGTTTGATGAAAATCCAAGCTGACTTGAAAAAGTTATAAAATTTTAAAAATGACACCTTTGTTTTGTTTAAACAAGAATTTAATATAATCATGATAATAGAACTTTCATAGCAATCCTTGATAACCTTTTAAAAAGGAAATGTGTTCCAAAGTTACAGTAAAAACTTACTTCAATCAAATTTAAATAATTTGTGTCAAAATTAAAGGCATGGCATACAAGAAGCACTTTAATAAGGTTTAATTACATCAGTACATGTGTGTTTTACAGGTAAAAAGAAAGCCCTATTTTTCTTAAACTCGTGTATTTCACTAGATAAGTAATCTTTCTTTTTAACTGTAATCTAGTGAATTCAAAAGGACTTGCGATTTAAGTTAAACAGGATGTTGCAATTTTGAATGAATGTTATTTAGAATTTAATACTCTCTGACCAGTTGTGATCTTTTCAGTGATTTTGTTGGCTGTTTTTACCTCATTAAAAAGATAATTATATAACTATTGTATGTAACCATGATACCTATGTAGTTTTTTTTTAGGAATTTAGGAAAATTAAACTTAAAAAAACACATGCCAAACAACAAGCACCTTAATAAGATTTAATTACCCTCAGTATAGGTGTGATATTTAGGTGAAAGAAAATCTTTTTTTTAACAAAACTACAAAACTTTAAAATTAATATAATTAAATTATTAATTAAGATAATTTGAATTAACTATCTCTGTTTGATAAATCTGAGAATCATGTAAGGATGTAAAAATCTGTTTTTATATATATCTTTATTTTATTGTGGCTGTTGTCATGTCAGTTAAAATGAAATTTATTTTAACAGTTATTGTTTTTAGTTCGCACTGAATTCTGGTAGTCATCTTTAAATTTTTGTATAACTCTTTCAAATCAGCTTGAATTTCATCAAACTTTTCAGCTATCTTTGTTATATATTTATCTTACAGAATGCCAGGTTGTTTTGTATTTTGGTGTATTGCTGTCAAATTTAAGGACTGAGTTAACGTTAATAGGTATAAAAAAGCTAAAATGTTCAGTTTTGACTACATTCAGATAGATACCTATAATTTAAATATTTAAATTTGACAGCAAATAACCTGGTATTTTGTAAAATGAATATATAATGGAGATAGCTGTAGATTTTGATGAAAATCCAAGTTGCTTTGAAATGGTTATAAAAAAATTAAAAGATGACTATCTGAATTTAACCCGAACTGAAAATTCTAGCTTTTTTTACCTTGATTAATTAAATCCTTAAATTTGACAGCAATATGCCATACAACATAACAAACTGGGATTCAGTAAGATCAATATACAACTGACATAGCTATATATTTTAATGAAAATCCAAGTTAATTTGAAAAAGAAATAAACAAATTTAAGGGTGGCTATCTGAATTCAGTCCGACTGCAAATTCTAACTTTTTTTTACCTTCATTTGTATTAATTAAATCCTCAAATTTGACAGCAATAAATCAAACTACCAAATAACCTGGCTTTCTGTAAGATCAATGTATAATTGAGATAGCTGTAGAGTTTACGAAAATCCAAGTTGATTTGAAAAAGTTATAGAAATAATTAAAGATGACTATCTGAATTTAATCAAAACTGAAAATTCTTGCTTTTTTTAACCTATTAATTAAATTCTTTAATTTCACAGCAATGAACCAAATTACCAAATAACCTGGAATTTTGTAAGATAAATATTTAATTTAGTTAGAAGGGCGGATTCAGACCAGTCAAGACTAAATTTGAAGGTCAAGACTAGTCGAGACAAGTCGAGACTGGTCAAGACTGAGTCGAGACTGGTCAAGACTGAGTCGAGACTGGTCAAGACTGAGTCGAGACTGGTCGAGACAGGTTGAGATAAGTCGAGCATTGGTCGAGACCATTTCAGACTACACCAAGATTATCAAGAACTGAATCAGACTTATTAAGTAAAGTCGAGACCAGAGTCGAGTACAGTTAAGTACAGTTAAGTACTGTCGAGATAATGTCTAGTCCAGTCGAGTAAAATATGTGCTCGACTTTACTGGTCGAGCACAAAATATGGTCTTTTCAGACTCTAAGCAGTTTGTAGTGTGTTTATTTCTGTACTATTTGAAAAGCTCATTTTTCATGTTTTTTTTTACTTCAACATATCAATCAAATATGAAAAAAATAATAATATAAAAATTCCAGAATTTTTTCATTTAAATCCAATCGCCTTCTTTTAGTACTACAAAAACATATTGTTTAAAAATTATTTACTTATTTTGTCTATGCTTTTGGTCAGGCTGTTCCTAGGAATAACTTTACTTATGGTTACATATAAGACTACGTGCAACCAGACGTTAATGCGCCTGCATAATAATCTGATTGCCTTGATCAATTTTATCTTATTCCATGAAACATTCCATCCATATCACAAACGTGACACATACGACATCGTTGTATTCATTGTTTTGCATTGTTATATGTGACTATACAACTACAAGTATTTCGTTTAATATGTATTTATAATTCTAATATTTAGTTCTGGATTTATATTGATAAATAATAGTTTAAATTAATTAAATTAATCAAACGTTACCATGATATTTCAAAAATATTAACAGTTGACCAATGCTCGAGGACCCACGTTTGTAAGTTATTTGCGATTTTTTGTTAACTGTTAACGTTATGATGTTGTTGATGATTTCTTAATCTCAAATTGAAGTTAACCTAAAAATTTAATTTCCATATAATGGATCGTGCTTTAAACTTTAATGAAATCTTTTTATCATTCAGCTCCTAATGTTTTTTACACATAATCGGCTTTATTTATCTGCTGGAATATGAATACCGAAATAAGCAGCAAGTGTGGTACCTTTCACTATTTACTAGAATAATCACCTGAATTTTTCAGTCAATGTCCTTCAATGGTTAGCCGGTGTGAATCTAATATTTCGATTGGAGTATTCTATTTTTTTAATATACAAATGATATAAATATGCTATTCTTTAAATTTTCGCTATATTTTTTTTAAATGAAAATGATGCGTTCTATTATCAAAACGTACAGCTCATCATGTATTCAAGTTTTCCCTTGTTCTTAATCATGTTTTATGTGTTTTGCTTTTTAATTTTTTTTTTTTGGGAGTGGGGGTTATTTTGTTTTTTTGGGGGTGGGGGCTTGCCATACCAAACAGTTAGTAGCATACGTGGTTTATTAGGTGGAACATTTATATTTAAAAAAAAAATGTATTCTTATTTTTTCTAATTGTATTTAAACCGATTATTCATTTGATTTCTGTAATTGCCTGGAATTCACATCATATACAGGTGATTTTTTTAATCTAATAATAGGAGCAACGCATTTCAATGAAATGGTTTTATACTCTACACATTCAAGTTCATATTATATCATCATGAATTAAAAAGAATAAAAGAAAATAGCGCAATATTACGGTCCATATTATATGTCAAAAACGACAAAGGTTTCACGACACCTAATCGTGAGGTAAGCAGTGTTGGATATATATAATGCAGACCTATTCTCACTAATTCATTTTTATGCATTCAACCTTGACACAAGAGTTTGATATTCCACGAGATAACAATTTATCAAATATGCAATTGTATGCAAGTGAAGTAAAATATTTATGGACACAAAAACAGAAACAATTTGTTTCAGTTTTTCCACAATTGAAAGATCGCTTGTGTTGAGGACAAATATCACTATAGCAACAATTGTGACATTTTTCTTCAAGACCTCAAACCAATTGATAAAACTATTTCAAAACATTGTTGAGGACATAGTTTTTGAAAGAATGGAATAATAGGAACCATGCATGTAAGTCATGTATCTAGTCGATATCAATGATTGTTTCTTAGTTTTAAATGTTTAGAGTATTGCGGTTGAACACGTCACTTGATGAACGTTAACAAAGGTACAATGTATATGAACAGGATAGAAAAGAGTAGAATTAATCGTTGCTTTTATATAGGTATAAGTGTTTAATGAATTTACACCATGAAATTGAAAGGATTGGCAGAGCCCATAATAATATGTTTTTACTCCGTTTATAAAAGTTGAATTAAAAAAAAAGTCAACATCTCAAAAAATACATTCTACATCCGTAATCTATATATATTCTGACTATGACGTCATAATAATACAATTTGAAAAAAGAGCTTCAAAAATCTTCGAAAAATCCGTTTTAAATTATTTATTTCTGATCAAAGTAATGCAATACAAAGATATTTATTTAAAGAGCACCTGATGCGAAATCAAAGATGTTAAATAAATAGTATGATGGGTCAAGCAAGAAAAAACATTTCCAGGGGTGAAAATTTTCAGATCAAATTAAGTAATTTTCGTCAGCTGTTGATTAATTATTTATAATTGCTTGCATTCAAACAAATTTTGTCCATCAAATTTAAATCGATTTCTTCCATTCAACTTTGTTTTCATAGATTACCGTAGATGTATTTGACAAAAACTTTTTTTGGAATTTGGTTTCCTCACTGCTCTTGAACATCGTTATTTTTTGGCCTTTTAAAATGTTTTGATTCGAGCGTAACTGATGAGTCTTATGTAGGTGAAACGCGCGTCTGGCGAACACAATTATAATCCTTTTATCTATGATGAGTTTAGTTGCATAATATACAGTTTATCAATTTGAAAAAAAACTTCTTTCATATTACCGACTTTTGACAACGGATTAATTAATTTTTGGACATGTTACCTACTTTGTGATTGGGCTTATATAGATATAAGAAGATGTGGTATGAGTGCCAATGAGACAACTCTCCATCCAAGTTAAAATTTATAAAAGTAAACCATCATAGGTCAAAGTACGGACTTTAACGGAGCATTGGCTCACACCCAACAGCAAGCTATAAAGGGCCCCCAAAATTACAAGTGTAAAAACAATCAAACGGGAAAACCAACGGTCTTATCCATATGAAACGAGAAACACTTATGAACCACATTAACAAACGACAACTACTGAACATCAGATTCCTGACTTAGGACAGGTGCAAACAATTGCAGCGGGTTTAAACGTTTTAATGGTCCCAAACATTCACCCTTATCTGAAACAATAGTGTAACATCACAACATAGAAAAACACACTATAAAATATCAATTGAAATGGCTTAACTCAATCAAAAGACATATTAACACCAGTAAACATACACTGAACAAATAAATTTGATCTATGATACAATGCAAATACAAAATAAATAAACTAAGGGGAGAATAATTAAAGTAGCGTGTCATACCGCTGTGAAATGTAAAACAATTTAAGAAAAACAATATACTTGAACAAAAATATCAGCCATTTGCAATTACACAGGTAAATAAAAATAATTTTGTTGTTAGGTATACGTGTACAGTTCAAATAAAGAAAGGAAATATTTTTACAAAATAAATAATTTTGATGTTCATAGTACGAAGAAGTGAAAATTTATAGTAATACCAAACACTTAGTATCAACAGGTCATAAACAAGAAAGTACGATTTGAGAGTACTCGTATTAACTGACAGCTAGTTAAAAGCCAAAAACAATAATGATAAAAATTATGCATCAGAGACTAAAATCAACTAAAACACATCCCAGGGATTTAGAATTTTAACGTCATGGACAGTCAAAGAAGACATGACTTGTGCAATGCCAAAAATAAATGTATCGACAGGCAGTAGGCTAGTTAGGAGTTAACCTCTTTATAGATCAAAATGAACGTGTGTGTATCTTTATACATCCCGTTTGAAAATAATACAAATTTAGTTATGTTTTAATTTGCTGATGACAAAATCGATATTGGTGCCAATGTAAACTATATTCAAAGATCTAATTACAACATTGGTAAGATAACCTTTACTAATATGTTTGTTTAAAGGTTCGATGAGTTTACACGGATCACATAGCGCTTTAAGTACAATATTACCGAAAAATTTAGGATATGAAATACCGTTTTTAATCAGTTTTCTACAGGTACAGCCAAATTTACTAATCAAATCTTGGTATCTATGAAAGTATTTAGTAAAAGTTTTACGTAATTTATGGTAACGAAATCCCTGACTTAATAATTTACCAGTGATGCATTAATTACGTTCGTTAAAATCTATGACATCACTACACACACGGGCATAACGAACGAGGTGGGATATATAAACACCGTATGATGGAGCCAAAGGAACATCGCCGTCTAAAAAAGGAAAATTAACAATAGGGAATGAAAAGTCGTCTCTTTTGTCGTTAATTTTAGTATCAAGTTTTCCTTTAGAGATTGAAATGTCCAAATCTAGAAAAGGACAACTACTGCTGTTTATGTTAGATTTAGTTAAAGTAAGTTCTTTTGGGTAAATTTCGCTAGTATATTTTAGAGAAATCTGGATTATTTAACGAAAAAATATCATCTAGATAACGGAAGGTATTGGTGAATGTATCAACCAAATGTAACAATGACGTGTCTTTACTGAGTTTGGTCATAAACTGAGATTCATAGCAATACAGGAATACATCTGCTATTAAAGGGGCGCAGTTAGTGCCCATAGGATACCTTTTACTTATACCTGCTTATTTAAATTGCATTTCATAAAATGGGCAGACTTATTGAAAGTAAAATTGAAATAAACCATACAAACTGTACATGAGGTAAATATAGTATATAAATAATGTACATGGGTGTAACGACAAAACAAAATTCCGGACGCTACTTATTTTTTTCCGGTTTGATCATGTTTCTAAAATCTGAATCATTTCACAAACGAAGTAACACATTGTAAATTGTGTTCGTCAGAAGTGCTTTTTTGAATTAACCTTCATCAAGAACTTTATAACCCAAACATTCTGAAAGCCATCAATTTATATTATATAGACTCGAATACGTTTAGAGCTATATGATCAAAAGGTGTATCTTCAAATATCAAACGGGTCACTTTACATAAGATTTAACATTTATTTGATTGATTATCACAGTGTATAGGCACTTCAGATTTAAATTTTACTTTTAAACAGGTTAAATGCATGACAAATTTAAAATAAGCTATTGTCCAGAAGTACCTAGATAATATCATCTCCCTGGATGCTTAACACTTTATATTGTACAGGGATTAAGACTGAAGCATAATTTAATAGTTAAATACTGAGTTATGTGCCGTGTCTTTATAAATACAGAATTGAACGAGCGGTGACCCTTCTCAGCTGGTCAACGATTTGAGTGCAGGTGTTAAGTTGTATCTCCACGCTACAAAATGCACCTAACGACCGATGAATTAATTGTAATTGCTGAATTAAGATTAGCTGCGGAACCGTTGCTCTTAGGTCCTTATGTTATTTTTTTACTATTTGCGGACCATAGAGCTACGGATTTTCCCTATTTCAGAACGTTCGGAATTGCGACCCAAGTTCAGGTCGCACTTATTTCTCAAAAATTTATTGTTTATCGTCCATGCAAAGCTTGTCAATATATATAGTTCGTTTCGTTAGACATTTTTCTAGGATATGACGTACCTATTTATGTTTGAATATTCATCGACGAGATTCAATATGGCTGAACAAAATAGGCGGAGAATGTATACAAATGGGAATAATTAGATAATAGTGTTAAGGAAATGAATATTCAAACATAAATAGATACTTCATATCCTAGAAGAATATCTATATAAACAATATTTCTTGGGGAAATAAGTGCGACCTGAACCTGGGTCGCAATTTCGAACGTTTTGAAATAAGAAAAATCCGTAGCTCTATGGTCCGCAAATAGTAAAAAAATAACATTAGGACCTAAGAGCAACGGTTTACTAGCCGCTCAAGTATATATAAAACAGAAACATAACTCGAAGATCTATAGCACGAAATGAAACCTCAAACCACGTGAATTCAATGGCATAGCGAGCCTTTAAAATGAGCAATGACAAGAGCGCGAAGCAAAGTTCGAAGAACAATATCTTAATTTACTTCGAAATATCTCTATAAGCGTGTTGAGCGCTGCACACTAGAAAATTTTTCAAAAAGAACTTTCAACTGGAATGAAAAAAGAAATTATTCGTTCACTAAAAAGAGGGCTGCCTAGTTACCAGCGTTATTCAGGTAAAATATTGTAACAAGTAAAGAATGGGTGAAATCCTTTATTACAATGCCCAAACGAAATATGTAACACATGCTTGAACATTAACAAACATTTCCTCGAATAATACTTACATCGTTCAAATTTTTACATAATATATTAATCAACAGTATGACTAATCCTAAATTTGGTAAAGTATAAATATGATGACGAGTTCTTCAAGTGATGTTGTCCATTAAAATTGTTTTCGTCATGAAACGTACGTGCAGTGGTTGAATGGGCTTTTTGAGGATGGCATTACTTTTATTTTTAACAACTATTGGGATTTGAATTCCCAACTGTATTTGAAGCTATATACGAACGTAGTTTTGTTGGAATGGATACATGTATACCTTTTGATGTTGTCAAGTACACTAGTATTATTCAAAATTTATATTCTGATGTACAAAAAAAGATAAACCAATAGATCTAATTATTTTTAGTTACAAATATAAAAATATATAAAATTTATGAAATATATCGCAGATTTTCTCTCAAACTTTGTCGAAATCGCCGTTCTTAAATAACTAACTATTGCATTTACCAAACTATCAACCAGTATATGGATGAATTTAATGTTTGAAAATAGCAAATACTACATGAACAGGTACACATGTACGGCTTTGTTCCTTACCATGTGAGTATTTGGACCATACGCATATTGTCATGACCATATGAGTATTATACTCCTTTGATTATTAACGGACCAGACCATATGAATATTTACACTATATAGGTATTTTTCAAATAATTCTTACTTCCTTTGCAGGAAAACACAGCTCATTCTCTGAACCAAAAACAACACAAGTTACTATCTGAATTCTTATATCTTTTACATATTGTCTGAGTCTTGGTGTATCTGTTATCTTGCATTCGTTTAAGTCAATATAAATAGCCTTCATTATGTCAATATTCGTCCGTAAGGAAAAACCTCGTGCGTTTGTGGGAATGGACCATTTTTTCTGTTTGCTAAGTGTTTAACGTTTTCTTTTCTCAGAAACAAATTTTCCTCATATTTCTGCTTATTTTCATTTAATTGATGTGTTCTTGCTCCTATTCATACGATCTTATGTAATTGTAAAATCGTATGAATAGTTGAAAGAACACATTAAAAAACTAAATACAATAAGAAATATTTTAGAAATTATTATTTTAATAAAAACAAACTTAAGCACGAACTAATTTAAAAATAAAAGAAATTGTTCAGTGACCAAAATTCCTGTGAGTGAAGCAATTGACTTATTCTTTAACAGTTCATTTAAATATTTATTAATAATAATTACCATATAATTGAATAAGTAAAAATTTCATTTTTAGAATTTCTTAATTTATATGACACTGTTTCAATGTTCATCATGTTAACTACCCAGACCAAACGCGTAAGGTCGGACTTTATGAGAATATACGCAGATGGTCATGACTTCCGCGTATGGTCGGACCTAATGAGTATATACGCAGATGATCATGGTTTACGCGTATGGTCGGTTTATATGAATACATATGCAAATGGTCATGATTTACGCGTCTGGTCGGACATAATGAGTATATACGTAGATGGTCATGATTTACGCATATGGTCGGACATAATAAGTATATACGCAGATGGTCATGATTTACGCGTATTGTCGGATCGAATGAGTATATATGCAGATGGTCATGATTTACGCGTATGGTCGGATCTAATAAGTGTATACGCAGATGTTCATGATTTACGCGTATGGTCGGCCCTAATGAGAATATACTGTACGCAGATGGTCATGATTTACGCGTATGGTCGGACCTAATGAGGATAAACGCAGATGGTCATGATTTACGTGTATGGTCGGACATAATGAGTATATACATAGATGGTCATGATTTACGCGTATGGTCGGACTATATGAGTACATACGCAGATGGTCATGGCTTAAAATTTACACATTAAGCAAATAGGAAAAAATAAAGATATAATAATTCCAGAATGTGTTTTGTTAATTCCGGTTTTCTTTTCTTGTACTGCAAAAAAAACCCACTTTTTTTTAAATTAATTACTTACGTTGTCTATGCTCTGTGTCAAGCTGTTCCTAGGAATAATTTTACTCATGTTACTAGGGCAAAAATGCCACACATGTGTCACGCATGTACCTAAAAAAGCATGTGTCACAGGTGTGTCACATGCGTAATACACATGTTTCTTGCCACGCATGTGAATCATGCGTGGTACACATGCGTTCACATGCGTAATACACGCATGTGAATCGCATGTGTCAGAAAAACACCTGTGTCACGCATGTGTTGGAAAACGCATGTGACACATGCAATATTTGCATGTGTAACACATGTATAGTCAAACGCATGTGTAACGCATGTGTAACGCATGTGTTACACAGGAAAATTTTGTTGATGTGAATTTAAGTTAAATTTTTCACATGAATTTTACGTTAAATTTTTCATGTGAAATTCACATGAAAAAAAAGTTTGTGTCCAAGTTGAAAAAAATTAACATCAAAATTAAAACTTGTTTATTAACATCTAATACCTTGTAAGACATATATTCCATTGAAAATCTTATTTTACTTTAAAAAAAATTATTTTCACATGAAACCCCCCTTTTTTTGAATGATCAATGCATTTAAATGGGGAAACATAATTGGAACCCCCCCTTTTATCCTGTGTTGGGACCCTCCCCCTTTTAAAAATGGCTGGATCAGCCGCTGATTATCCTTAATTGTCACCATAATAAATGGTATTTTATCCAATCAGCTTAGGAAAATAATCGCAGTAAAAAAAGGCAAAGTAAATAAAATTGCAATAATTGTCAGATATGGGTCCAGGATCCTTAAAAAAAAGTGAGACTAGACTTGTAAAAAGTCTCTCTCTATATATATTTCCTAAAGGGAGTAGGCCAGGGGATTCTGTGAATCATCCCCCTTCCCCCATAAAATGTTCTTCTTATTTGAACAATTAAAAGTTTAATCTTTAAACATTTATTTTAATTAAGATTTTCATTGGTATTTCTTTTAATACATATACACAGGTAAAAGAAGTATGCATTTATATTGGGAGAATTTGGTGTTAATTGCAGATCTTTTGATCTTCAAAACTTTGAAAAAAAATGATTTAGAACTTGGAATATCTAGATGTGTTGTGTTGTTTTTTTGTTATTATTGTTTGAATAACTTTCTCAAAGGTGTGTTACAATAACCTTACATCTCTTTTTATTCCTATATATCTGCCAACTATCTTGGACAAAAGACAGACAGATACACCCAGTAGATATATTTAAGTCTTAGGTGCTTCATACAGTTATGGAACTAAATTATAAATTTGCATATTTTATTTAGTATTTTCTTATTTGTAACCCTTGTGTTACAAAAATGACTGATTGAATGTAACATTGACATTGGGTTGTACAAGTGTAAATTTAAAAATTACCTGGTTTGGTAGTTCAAACAAACGTGACCAATTAACATTGTCAATACTTGATTGTTGACCATTCTGATTATCTGTCCAAGTACAAAACTATGCTAACAAGATAATACACATGAGCATATAGAAAGTACTTGAAAAGTTTCAGAGTGTTTGGGGTAGTCTGTCCTGTTCAATACGGCTCATAAGATAAAGGGGAAAGCAACACTATTATCGTGTTTAAATCACGACAAACAATAGTCACTACATACTTTCGTCCCTTTAATTTTTAGGCTTATACAATGTACAGAATAATATACCATTATAACTTTATCATACATTTCTTCATCTTTGGTGTGGAATAACGCATGTGTTAGAAAAATGTGTTAGAAATTGCATGTAATTCACATGAGAACTGAGAAACAAGTCAACAATCATGGTAATTGGACAAATAGGAGGACATTTTGAAAAATATTTAATACAGGCACCATGCCTTTTACATGTAGTAATCACGCATGTATCACAGGTGTATTTCCTTACGCATGTGATTCACATGTGAAACGCATGATCACATGTGTGTATCATGCGTATCACATGTGTTTTTCACACATGTGTCACATGCGTGGCATGAAACGTCTCTTTCACATGCGTGTGACACGCATGTGAAACGCATGTGTCACGCATGTACACATGTGTGGCATTTTTGCCAGTGTATATATAAGACTACGTGCAACCAGACGTAAATGCGACTGCAGACTAGTCTGATTGCCTTTATCAATTGAATTTTATTCCATGAAATAGGCCATCCTTAAAACAATCGTGACAGTTACGACATCGTTTTATTCTTTGTTTTGCATTGTTATATGTTAACGTTTAGATGTCGAGTTTTGTCTGTAACTATACATCTATTTCATTTAATATGTATTGATAATTCCAATATTCACTGTCAGATTTATATTAATAAGTAATAGTTGAAATTCATTGTATTAATCGAACGTTACAATGAGATTTCAAAAACAATAACAGTTGAGCAGTGCTTCAGGACCCACGTTCGTGAGTTATTTGCGATTATTTTGTTAATCGTTATTATGATGATGCTGCAGATTTCTTTGTCTCAGGCACTTCAGATTTAGATTGTCAATTTATATGCATGAAAAAATAATAAGCTATTGTCCAGAGGTACTTACATAATATCAACGTTTACTTCGACTTCCTGGATGCTTGACACTTTATATTGTATAGAAATTAAAACAGAATTCATGATTAAATAATTAGATACGTGTGCCGTGTTTGTATAAATACAGAATTGAACTAGCGGTGACCTTTCTCAGCTGGTATCCGATTTCAGTACAGGTGTTAAGTTGTTTCTCAACGCTAAATAATGAGTTCCAAGTTGTGTAGTTGAAATCATCCCTTTGTAATTTAAAGGACGTCTGAAGTCACGAGTTGGTTGACTATTATGGAAAATCTGTTTCATAAATGACTACGGATAGTTCAAATTGTCGTAACTACGATCAAGTTCACTTTTCTCCGAATGTGACCTACCGAATTATATTTATCATCGGGTTTGAACTTACTTGAGCAACACAACAGGTGCTACATGTGAAGCAGGTTCTGCTTATCCTTCCGTAGCTCCTGAGATCATCCCCAGGGTTTGGTGGGGTTCGTGTTGCTCAGGCTTTATTTTCTCTGTTGTGTTTAGTATACTGTTATTTGTCTGTTGGTCTTATTCGTTTTTAGCCATGGCGTTGCCAGTTTATTTTCTACTTATGAGTTTGAATATTCCTTTGGTATCTTTCGCTTCTGTTTGACATTTGATCTATGTAATGTATGATACTGTGATACAGAATCTACTCGCCCAAAAATGCTTGATTATTGTTATCTGTTACAAACTCAGTTGTAAATTAAGGGAGCTCGCGAGTTTAAATTTTCGCGCCTACTGAGCAGGATGTTGTGCAATGATATCGAAAGTCATACTTATAGTCGTAATTGGCAATAACAATTAATTTTGATTATTATAAATAATCTATTTTATTTGAATATATATCCAAAGAGTGTTGTAATTGAAAACTGTAATTGTAAATTTTATAAAATTTCTTATTGCAATTTTTATTGTTGCAAATGCACTTCCGTTTTGGGGGAAATGGCATGTCTTGCCGGTGAGAGGAGACAAAGACAAGATAATTCATAATAATCGAACACGTGGGCTGCTTTTCATGAATACTGAAACGCAGATCGAAAATAATAGAACACGATCTTCATTTTAGTAGCTTATGAAGCACTTTCACACTTGTTTAACACTAGAAAAGGACCATGAAATATGCGTAAAATGTATGTAATATTTTGTAAACAAAGGAAATATACTGTAGTGTAAGTATTTTTTCTTTAAGTTTCGGATATTTTACATCGTATGCAAATGATCCCAGCACAAGAGTGATTCACGACCGTAAAATTAACGGAAATAATATTCAGCTAAATTCGTAAATAAAAAACAGTGACAACCATGAGTGTTTATTATAGATTATATAAAATTGAGAATCGGAAAGGGGAATGTGTCAAGATAACAACACGACCAAATAGCAGCAAACCGCCAAAGGCCACCAATGGGTCTTCAACATAGTGAGAAAATCCCTGCACCCGGAGGCAGGATCCAGCTAGCCCCTGCTAATAATGTATACTAGCTATATAGTTCAGAGAAAATGGACGTCACACTTAACTCTGAAACATATAAATGAACCAAAATGAAAAAAAACATACAAGACTAACATGGTCTAGAGGATCCTGACAGGCGCAAAAAAAAAAAAAATTGCGGCGGGGTTGAACATCTTTTTGTGAGATCTCAACCCTCCCTGGCATACCTCTTGCCAATGTGGAATAAGAAAACGCACATCAATATGCACAGTTAAATACATGTAGCTCATGGTACAATGTACTTGTGATAAAAAAATTTACAAATTATTTACAGACCTTAGGGTCCAGGTGTGTTGACCACATCACCATTTATTTGCGGACCTTAGAGTCCAGCCTGGTACATAAGTAATGACCATTTGATTTTCGGGATAAAGGGCAGGAGTTTCTTTTGCAAAGAGAATTTTCATTTACTCTGTGGTTAGTCTTGTTTATTTCAATATGAGTTATTTTGCCCTGATTCCTGTTGTCACATACTCGTTTTCTCCAAGGTGCTTCTCACTAATTCTAGTTTGTACTGCTACTACTGGGTAATCTCGCTGGGATTTTTACTAAATAAAACTAAGAAATTGGTAAAGAATATGAACTCTTGTATGTACATTTTTTTGTTATGCACTGTTTCACGGAAAAAACTTTAATTTTCAATCACCAAAAAACTAATAATTTTGCTCAGCTGTATCTATTCATGAATTATTGGGGAGTAACCCCCACCTCCCTCCTTTTTCAAAAAGTCTAGATCCACTCCTGTAGATTATTTATGTAAAACTTGGCAGTTGCATATTGAACTATACATTTTAAAAAAAATACTATTTGATTAAAAATTTGCTATCTTTACAAAATCTTATGTCAAATGCCTTTAATAATAAAGTTATACATGTTATACCAGTATGTATTTTTCTAGAACAATACACTTTTCTAGGACAGAATTAAAAAATAGATAAATTCAAATCAGGCTATGCTTAATCAGTTGGGATTGAATAATAGTTCTTATAATTATTATCATAGTGGCACGATGTAAAACGTTATTCATGTTATTTTACGGATTTGATACTATTATAATTTCTTTATTACATATAAATTAACATACATATAAACATTGTGACTTGGGTGGAGAGTTGTCTCATTGGCACTCATACCATATCTTCTTATTTATATATATAGGAAGTGAAAGTTTGTGATCTTTCCCTATTTCTACATTTGAATGCCATCATACAATGAATCTGCATAATATAGGATCCTTGCGTCACAAATTTAGCAAATGCAAACAGTATGGTACACAACTTAACTTTCTATTTTGATAGATTGATATTTAGTTTTAAAGTACATGTATAACGAAAATAACACTCTTATTCTCTGTATTAACATGACTAAAGAAAGATATTCATTTTCTTAATGTTTTAATATGACAATAGACATGTTGACTAAAATGTCTGACATTTAGTCGTGGTACACAGTTATCATCCTTTGATTTTCAGTGTCTACAAATATAATCCCTCATGTGGACAATGTCTAATTTGACTGTCCCTCTGGTATCTTTCGTCCCTCTTTTGCAAATTTTTTTCATACACCTTCCTCATTTATTTCTCTATATTTATGCATAAAATAGTAATTAGAGGGATAAAAGTACATGTAAAAATAATAAGGATCATGATTTTTGAGGTTAAGTAGTGATTTGAGTTAGTTGAACAAGGCAACATCTAGTACATGTATGTATGGAGCTGTCAAACTGAATTACAGACCCCCTTAACATAATATTGTCCATATTTTGAGTTAGAGCTGGTAGACTATTCTGTAATTTTGATATAATTTTTCCTAAAAGTAGTACATTACACTGTAAAAATCATATTGAGAAAGTACAAGTGTGATTTCTTTTTTTTTATTTTTATTTATTGTCTAAAAGAAACGGACTAAACAAATGCGGATCGAGGACCCCCAAACTAGGCAAAGTTTGGATTGGGACATGTAAAAAGGCTATGCATTAACCATATACATGTATGTACCTTCCCTCTAAATCCACTTCTGCCATGAAATAATTGTTTTTTTTCAAACTGAATAGACATTTTTTTTTTAAACTTGGCATTAACATAGATTAGGGAATTATAAAAAGTTGACAAAGTTTCATGACAATACAATCTTTATTATAGACAATATGTCCATTTTGATAATTTAACGTTGGGTGTTTTTTTTATATTTAATTTAACAATTTCAACTATCAAGATTTGTGATTTAAAGAGTTAAATATTGCAAAAAAATGCTTTTTAAATGCCCTAATATATATTGTAGTATGTATTAAAAGCAATTGAAGAATCATTCAATGTATAAAGGATTCAAGATTTATTATAATTATTCAAATTTTAAATAAATTTGAGCCTATGCCTGAAAAAAAAAAAAGATTTTCAAATGAAGATGGCTTTACATAAAAATGTATTTTTTTCTACCGATTTAAAATTTTAAAGGTTTTTTGGTTTAAATAATTCTTCAGCATATATTTAATGTACCTTGAATGGAAAAAAAGTTACAAATATCTTACCAAATTGAGTATAAAATGATCTTGGCCATGTATGATTGAAATTTTTTTTTGGTCAATTTAGACCATAACCATGATAACACATAACACATAACACATAAAAAAAGAATACAGAAGCTATAGGAAATAGATTTTTTTTACTTTTTGCTCATTTCAATGCTAAGATGTCATGATACAAGAAGTACAATATATGCTGAAGCAATGTATTTTTCAATTTTTAGTGGAAAACTTGCATGTAATTTTAGTGCCGATAGGCATATACATGTACATTGTATTTGGTCAACTTACTATCCTACCAAAAAACAAAATAAAGGTAGTATATGAAATGACACAGGTACACTTATCAATATTATTTACTGTTGAAAACTTTATAAATCTCAAAAACACGGTTTTAGCATAATAAAAACATGTGTGCACTTAAAATTCCTGTATGAGGGAAAGTGGGTGCAGGGGTGAATGACAGGTATTTGCATATAAACAGGATTTGTAGAACAGGATAAAAAAAACCTGGCACACTGTGAAAAGTCGTAAGGTTATAAATGAATGGAATAGGCCTGTAAAGTTGGCTGTTGCTTATCAAACCATGTTTTTCAACACTTTTTAATTGATTAATTGTTTTTGGAATTTATGTAATCTGGATAAGTAATGTATAGGAACTTAAATATAATCATAAATGAATACTTTTGTCACCTAAACTGCATGTTGTTATTTATATTTAAAGTAGATACCAAGATTGGATTTTATTTTGCGTTGCAACACATGTGGAGGGATTATATAGATATACCCTTGTCCGTCCATAAGTATTACATTCCTATCCAGTAAAGTTTTGCATTTAGCTCCATTTTTCAGAAACTTATGGTAATATATCGATGATATTTATTCACCACAGACATCTTGAATACTAGTAGTACAACAAATTACTTGAGTCACTATGACCTACATGTCATGCTTTAGTCCACATGTCTTTGGTTAAGTCTTGCGTTTAGGTTCATTTCACAGAAACCTATACTAGTAGTTATATATCACCACTACAGTATTCTGTTATAGTACATGTACCACACACAACAGCTCATCAACAATTTGATCACTGTGACCTACATTTAATGGCAGGACATTCTGAAATTGACAGATATGAAAAAGATTAAATGGGTGGCGTATCATGTTCAACTATCTCATGTATAAATTTTTATACACAAACAAGAGTATCCTATGAAATGAAAGAATAATTTGTCTATGTCAAACTTGAGGATTTCTTATCGTCGAGTTGCAAGTTGCGAGTTGAAAAGGCCGAGTTGCGAGTTACAAAAGTCGAGCTGCGAGTTACGGAAGTCGAGTTGCGAGTTACAAACGCCGAGTTGCGAGTTACGAAAGTCGAGTTGCGTCTGATTTTTGAAACAGTTTTAACTCGCATTTAAGAAACAAAGCATACATGTACAATGTACCCCCAACTTAGATATACACTGCATGAGGAAGGTATGGAAACGTCTAATTGTCACGAGTTGTTCAGTTGTTTTGTCATCTTGTTGGCTTGCAACAATGCGACAAGATGTATTGTATGTCGACAATTCAACTTAATTTTGTATACTTGTCGAGTTGATACTACATCTTTCTGACTTGAAAAAAAGTTTAGTTGATGTGTTATTGAGGAAAGTAAACATCCCGAAAGTAGCGTTGTAATTGTTTTCTCACCTTTATTACTTTTCTTATGTCTTTTTTTCCTGTTCTGAAAAAAGATTATGTCACCAAGTAAACATATGAAAGTTAACTTGACGTGAATGTTTAAATCTTGTTTACTTAATAAAGGACCACATGACGTTAAAAAAAAACATGGAAACAATTAAACCGCGGGAAATAAGAGAACACGCGACGAATCACAGCTGAAAATGGATGCGGCAGAGGTGTTGAATGCATTCTATGATTATTTAAACAGTTAGATTCAAATACATTGAATATTTTTGTCAAAACCACAGGTTTTTTCTGGTAGATTACGGATTTATGGATAGCTAACAGATCACTCTTTCAAGTTATGTGATCAATTATATAATGTTAACCGTGTCTACAAAATTTTACATGAAATTAGCTCATATTATGGTACCCATAGAGGCTTGGTTTTGGTATATGTTGTTCTTCAACTTATTATCTGCAAAACCGTGTCACAGATTTCAAATGGAATGTATATAACAAATTTTACACCCAATTAAACATTTTGTACTATAAAGATGTTAGAGTTTTTACACTAATTAAAGGTTTAAAGAGAACAGAACATCAAAGTAAAAATCTGAGACACGGTTTAGGAGCTCATGCTGTGTTGAATTAAATTTGATAAAAATTTTCTACATTACAATCAAGATGACAAAGCTAAATTCATTCAAGAGCACAGACTGAGATTTTGCAACTAATAAAATAATAATGAATTAGATAATGGTTGCATAATACTAACATACATTCGTTTGAAAGATTAGTTTTTTAGCTTTTCATAAATATCACTTTTATAAATTTGCAATTATTTAGAAAGTTACATAATTTTAAAACTTGGGAATCGGAGGTATAAAAATCTTTGAATTGTGCTACCTTAAGTGAAACCGCCCCAAGGATTTCATGTTAAGAGGCACAGAGAAAGCTTGCAAAGAATGATGCAGGAGTGGAGTGCACGAGGAGCAAAATTTTATGAACTTTTTTTGTTTTTTTATGCTTGAAATACACATGTAAATTGTCAGACGCATGGCATTTTGGCAATCAAAGGGTTTAAAGAGAAGACATAATATTATCCCTTTCCCCCTAAAAATCAACTGGTGCTTCTCGTTACAAGTTGTACGTAATATACTAGAAAAAATCTGTGGTGTTGGCCAAAATATCAAATTTATTTGAATGTAATTGTTTAAATATCCGTATAATGCATTTAACACCTCTGCTGCATCCATTTTCAGCGGTGGTAGGTGCTCTCCCACGACTTGTAGCAGCGTCACGTGTGCATTTATTTCCCGCGGTTTAATTGTTTCCACGTTTTTTTACGTCATGTGGTTTTTTATTAAGTCAACATGATTTAAACATTCATGTCAAGTTAACATTTATATATTTACTTGGTGACAATCCTTTTTCAGAACAGAAGAAGATAACATAAGAAAAGTCAGAAAGTGAGATAAAAATAACAACGCTACTTTCGGGATGTTTATTTTCCCCCCAATAACACATCAAGTAACTTTTTTCAAGTCAGAAAAATGTAGTATCAACTCAACAAGTATACAAAATTAAGTTGACTTGTCGACATACAATACATCTTGTCGCAGTGTTGCAAGTCAACAAGATGACAAAACAACTCATCAACTCGTGACAATTAAACGCTTCCATAGGAAGGGTCCCGGTATTTTGATTGCAGGATTTGAAATAGTTATGCGATACTTATTTATAAGAGTCTATTTGTTGCAAAGTCATGCACGCTTAAATTTCTTTCATGAGATCGACATTGTTCATTTTCTAAAATAAAACAGGATATACTGTAGATATAAGACAAAATGTATATCGAACTGAACAAATCAAGCATAAGAAAATAAATAATGAAGACAAATGAAATATACTTGTAAATTATCGACATTTGACAGAATATGGCACTGTGTTAAGCCTAAAGTAAATACTTACAAAAGGTACCAGGATTATAATATTTTTTACGCCAGACGCGCGTTCCGTCTATACAAGACTCATCAGTGACGCTTGAATAAAGGATATTCATTAGCATACCATGTGCTAACTCTTCGTCTTTCGCAAAGGTTTAGGGTGATATAGGCACACTTGTACATTTAACTTAGGAAAATATCTCATGAATTAGTCAGAAATGTGATATGCTATGTGCTTTATGTGATACATTAAATAATTTTGAACTTTGTTAACTTTGTGATTCAACCCAAAGCGGAGAGTGCATATATATATACCAACTAGTTAATAATCGAGTTGTTCAATTTATGTATATCTGAATACTACAACGCAAAAATAAGCATGCTATAGATGTCTTTCTATGGCATGATGGTAACTTTCTGGCAAAGGAGATCATAATATGTTTTTTTTTTTAATTTGAAAAGACGTTATTCTACAATAAGCTATACCGCTGTTACAAAAAATAAAGGAACAGTTTTAAGTTTACTTTTTTGTAGTTTCAGATTTCAGCTGGGTATTGTTCATTTTTCTAAAAAAAATGTGCTTCCTTTTTATTTTAATATCATGCATAGCCTGTCACGAAAGCACCTGAAAAACGTTTTACCCGGGTAAGTATGGCATGAAGTGTGGTATGTTTAGCAGATACAATAAGAAATAGGTGAACTGTATTTGGTTTATGGAATAATTGTAAGGTGTATATATATATCTGGCATGTTTCATCTGACCTTGACCATATTTTCATGGTTCATTGGTCAATGTTGAATTTAATCAATTTCCAACCTACTACACAATGAGTTTCATGTAAAAAAAAACATTAAAAGAGTTATATTTGTCAGCATGTTATTCCTAAATTAACTTGATTGATTTGGGTATGATTAGAAAGAAGTTACATATTCCAAAACTGCGTCTTTTGTCTCTTTTACAAAAGTATCTTTAACAGCTACATGTAAAGAAAAAAGAATGGAAACGGGGAATGTGTCAAAGAGACAACAACCCAACCAAAATATACAAGTAAACCCAAGGCCACCAATGGGTCTTCAACACAGCGAGAAATCCCACACCCAGAGGCAGCCCCGAGCAGGCCCCGAACCACAATGTACACTAGATCAAAAAACGACGCCATTCTATGCTCCGAAACATATAGATGAACCAAAATTAGAAAAATATACAAGACCAACAAAGGCTAGAGGTTCCTGACAGGACTGACGTAAAAATGCGGCGAGGTTAAACAGGTTTTATGAGCGCTCAACCTTCCCCCTACACCTCTAGCCAATGTAGACAAATATAACTTAAACGTCCACAATTTTGAGTGTCACTGCCAAAGAATAAATTTTGGGGTCCCTAACAAATATTGCCTCTGCAGCTGCCCTAAAGAGCCCACTCTTAACGAAATCTGCAGAAGGGGTCTTTTACATGTATGTGCTAAACTTTAGTTGCTATCTCCCTTTACGTTTAATATGACGGGGCTAGCTATGAAATTTAATAATAATTAAACTACAAGCCATCTGCTGTATTTCAAAAGGCTATCTGTTTCTTCAGAAAATAACCATACTTTTATGTGGTGTTTATTTTTTTTTATTTTTTGTTTGTTTGTTATATTTTTGTATATATACATCTTTTGTTTATATGTGTGTAATAGGAGATTGATTTTGTTTTATTCATGTAGTTGATATTGTATGTAGAGAGCTTTATTGAAAATTGGTTTAATCCAAATGAGTTACTCTCTTTAAATAAAGATATTATTATTATTATTATTATTATTATTATTATAATTATTATTATTATTATTATTATTATTATTATTATGTAAGCAATCCATTCATTTTTACACGAGACTCAGATTAAGTCCAAACAACAAAAAGAATCAACAATATACTGTATACAATTCTATAAGCAATCATCATTCAAAAATGTTAAAGAGATACACCAAAAATTTAAATAGTTTTCCCATTTTCATGCAAATCTAATTTTTATTATTACTTTCGTAACTCGCAACTCGACTTTGGTAACTCGCAACTTGTATTTGCAACTCGCAACTCGACTTTCCTAACTCGCAACTCGACGTTCGTAACTCACAACTCGACCTTCGTTACTTGCAACTCGACCTTCGTAACTCGCAACTCGACTTTCGTAGCTCGCAACTCGACTTTCGTAACTCGCAACTCGACTTTTTTGTAACTCGCAACTCGACTTTCGTAACTCACAACTCGACTTCCGTAACTCGCAACTCGACTTTTGTAACTCGCAACTCGACTTTTGTAACTCGCAACTCGATACTCGACAACAAGTGAATCTCGTCAAACTTAGGTAATTATAAATGGCTCCTCTAATAATTCATTATACAACAAACATAGAAGCTGTCCTATGTGTTATATTTGTCAGCATTATGTCTAAAATTTCAAATATATATAAAAAGATGGGATATGATTGTCAATGAGACGCGGCATGATTGCTACTGAGAAAACTTTCCACCAGAAACCAAAAAAACATAGAAGTTAACAACATTACTATAAGTCCCAGGCTCCAGACTTGGGACAGACACACACTACATATTAATCTAAACCTTGAACTTTTTTCACAAAAACCAAGAAGGTGTAACATAAGTCATGAAGTTGCAGAGAATCATAATTCCAAATGCCATTATGCACCTATTTTATTTTTTGAAGGAATTGATGCTTGAGGTTTCCCATATAAGACTTGGAGGAAAAGAGGAGAAATTAATTTTTGTTTATCTATCTTATCATCTATAGTAGACTAGTACATAATGTTAATTTGTATGTCCTATTGACATTAGATCTAATAAGGAGCATTTTTCTCAGTAGGTCATAATCTATCTAAGTTTGGAACTTTTCCTTCTAAATATTTGGTATTTAAAATTATCTAGATTGTTCCCTACAGTCCAAGTTTGACTATTTTAACAATGGTGACTTTGACAATTGATTTATATAATCATTCAGTTCCACCTTCCACTTCTTGTTTTACATAATGTATTAAAGAATATTTGTAAATAAAAAACACTTCAAAATTTATGAATTAACATTAATTTATGAATGCCATGACCTTGACCTTTGACCTTACGATTTGACCATATGACCTACAATTCAATGTGGGTCTGCATATCACTACGGGGTATTGTAAACTAAAATTAGGTTTTCATTCCTTATAGTTTTGGCTAAAAACGGGAGAAAAAGGTTGAATTTTATCAAAAATACCCATTTTTTTGTTGCCAAAGATCGGTGACCCCCATTTTTTTTGGTGCTTTTTCTGAACTTCACTTATAATTCTCTTAGAATAAAAAGTTTAATGGAAATCTGTAATTTAGTTCTCTTATTTTTTTAGGATGAAGGTAATGCAGGTGATATTTTCCCTATTAGTCTTTTCCCGCCAAAATTGATAATTGGATTAAGAATGTGAAATATCTTTCTTAAACTAACGGTGACCTATATGTTTTTTTAGCTAAACATGTAAAACTATACTTGTGCTTGTTATAAAACAAATTTAAACAAAATCTTATATAAATTGTATCCGTTATTAAAATTGAAGTATATCAACACACAGTTTTCCCTATTATTCCTTTGTAAAAGAGCAAAAAAAACCTCCTTATTACGGTGGCCTATAAAACGCTTAAATGAACGGTGACCCTCTAATTTGATTTCATTATTTATATCCACTCACTTTAATGGATTAAATATCAAGATTTCAGGAATTTCTCATATAAAGTGTGTATAGCCTCGAGCCTCCTTAAATGAATATGTTCTTATATCATAATGGTATCGTCCCCTGGTGTCATCTGCATTTAAGTAACCTCTGCTGCAACCTTTAATGCTTTTGATACAGGTAGCATAAAGTGATTTCCTAATATATATATATATCAAGAATGCCATGGCCAGGCAGTCTTTAAGGATGTTTGCTCCTCTTGTTTTTGAATTTCTGCCAGGTTTTCGGAATCCTCTGGTTTTATCCATGTTTTGCCATTAAAAAATTTTGCCCACTAACCCCTACTTTTCTTTTCATAATTTTATTACATAAAGTTTATAAAGCCATATTTGAAAATCTTATAACATCCTTGTTATTTTTTCATAGTTTTTGAAACAAAAAACGGCCAATGTTAAAAGTATGAAAAATCTAGAGAGAATCATTTCCCGCCAAATTTTTAATGGCTTTTATCTCGAAAACAAGCACACGGACCCTTCATTTTTTTCTGCTTTTTTACTTCCTTTATTTATATACTATCATTTTAGAACAGTCTTTTAAAAATCTTGTTATTTTGAAATGCTTCATACAGAATATACTACGGTCAACACTTTTACACCCAATAAATTTACAAAAAGAAGCGTTCAATACTTTAACGAAAATACCTATGATAGTGATAATGATCCATCTAAAAAGGAAGAAACAGTTTCCGACCTATTTTGTTAGAAGGCTATATCAAATAGTTTGTCTCAATAGATGTATTGATACACAAAACGCCAATGTCTATTAACAGGACAATATTGAGGAAACATTTGGCTTATGGCATTTAATATTGTAAAGGGAGTACATTCAAATAATTTTCAAAACAATTAAGTATTCAATACAGATTATAAATACATTATTTATTCATTTTATTGACATAGTGTTATCATAATAAAGATATTTAAAATCTATTTCCGGAAAGGTATCAAGATGCCCCTCAGAGATCTTGATATAGATTTTTTTTTAACCACAATTGAAATAATTTTGTCAGTTTAAATTGTTTTGCAGTAACCTTATTGGGTTTTTAATGGTTTCTTTCGTGTTGGCTTTAGTAATCATGGTGGTTTTTGGTTTTTATATACTTATGAAATTATACATGATATCTGTAGTAGGCGCAGTTCAATAATTGTAGGTTAGCTGTGGTGCGTCCTTTATTTTCCTTTAAAAAAAGGTCAGACTCCCGACTTTCCGCACCTGATTCGCCTATTCGTAGACTAGATGGAATTGGTATAATATTTTTACGGAGTCGATTCTATGTTCGAGTAAAATTCTTTTTTGTGTGAAATATGAAAATTAAAATAAAATAAATATTATAAAATATATATATTTATAAACAAATAATTATCTTGTCCTAAGTTTAAATGAAATATTTGCCACTGGACATTTAACAAACAACAATCAATCTATAAATTTTAAAGTGCATCTGTATATTATATGTTTATTTATCTATCTTTTTTATTATTATTCACAAAATGTCAACTATAGCACTTATCTTGTTATCAACTTTATTTATTTCTATATCGATCAACCAGTATTTCATTAAAAATAGCCATTTATATTTAAGTTACATGTATGCTTGATCCTCAATTCTTTTAAAGAAACTAGTAGATTGTATGAAATCTAAAAACACTCAAACTTCAAATGAAAAAAAACAAGAGTTATTGGATGTTTTTCCTGAACTTCCGTTGGGAAATATTTCATGCATATTCATGTTTCGGAATTTTGGATAGAATTCCTGCAGACTTGTAGCATTGAGAATATATCATTCTATTTTCATATGACAATACTGTGTTTGTAGTTTTCTTCGAGTATACTTATTTTCGTCGATGAATTCTGGCGTATTTAAATTTCCCTGTTTTTTTTTCTTCAAAATATACCAACACAGTTCTTTTTGTACAAACTAATTAATAAGTTTAACACGGTATAGAGGGGCATCATATATATATTTATATACTACTGTTAGTGTAATTTCCTTTAGAAAAGAGCAAGAAAACATTAAATAATTGTTTGGCATTTTTGATAAACCCACTTAGGACAAAGATACGTCCAAAGATGATGTTAGGACATGTCTTAGTCCTAAGAACGCTTCGATAAACAGGCCCCTGGTATTTAAGATGTACGTGTTTGATAATAAATGTTGATCTTTGAAGTTGAATTACCAGTAAAACAGTTTAGGTGAGAGTTTTTTCTCCGTATTGAAGGCCTCACTGTGACTTTCAGATGAAGAACAGTAATAAAAGCGCAGCTCATTTGCTTTATAAAATTGAGAATGGAAATGGGGAATATGTCAAAGAGACAACAACCCGACCAAAGAGCAGACAACAGCCGAAGGCCACCAATCGGTCTTCAACGCAGCGAGAAAATTCCGCACCCGGAGGTGGTCCTCAGCTGGCCCCTAAATAAAATTGCGGAAAAATGCGGCGGGGTTAAACATGTTTTGTGAGATCCCAACCCTCCCCCTATACCTCTAGCCAATGTCGAATAAAGAAACACATAGCAATACGCACAGTAAAACTCAGTTTAAAAGAAGTCCGAGTCCGATGTCAGAATAGGTAACAAAAGAAACTAAGCAAAATGACAATGATACATAAATGAACAAAGGACTACTAGCAGTTACTGATATGCCAGCTCCAGATCTCAATTAAACTGATTGAAAGATTATGTCTTCATCATGTGAAAATCAAGTACAATCCCTCCCGTTAGGGGTTTATGTTTGTTTTTTGCTATGCATGTACTGATTTTGTATCATGGATAGATACCCCATATCCTTTGTTTTTTCTATTAATATAGTGATTTTGTGTTTATACGATTTAAAAAGGACCAAAGCTACTCATTGCAAAACAACAATGATCAAGACAGTCGTCTTTTAAAATAAAATAAACAAGTTGGAGGAAATCTCCGGTTAGGATGTCCATTACATTTTATGAGGGTCTGGATGGGGCATCCTTAATTTCTGTATTCTTTATATTTTCAAATCATTTCTCAGAATATTTGAAAATAAATTTTATTCTGTAGGATTATCATGAACATGATTTAAGTATTGATATTTACTATAATCATGATAATTATATGATTTCTTTATTCTAGATCTGTATATCATTCATTGTTTTAATCAGTATTTTATTACCTATTTCTTTTATTGTTAAATGTGTTACATTGTAAGTATCTAAGAAAACTTGTAAGATTTCCGCTGCTTTTTGTGCTAAATGAGTGCAATTTGGGTACTGTTACGTTACACCAGGTCCTATAGAAACCCTTCAGTCTATTTTTGCAGTCCTTTGTTCAACAATTTCTTTTGTTACAATGACAACAATTTCCATTTTTACCTGGTTTTCCTGTTTTCTTTTATCATTTCTAAAAAAAACACTTTTTTCTAACTATTTTCATAACCTCTATTTTGATAATTTTGTCTTTAATCCATCTCGATTAAACCAATGGAAAAGACTACATATATTTTTCATTAAAATCAAAACTTGTTAAGGTTTGTTTGTAGATATAAAAAGATGTGGTATGAGTGCCAATGAGACAACTCTCCATCCAAGTCAAAATTTATAAAAGTAAACCATTATAGGTCAAAGTACGGTCTTGTGCACATTTGACTTTTTCACGACAGTGTTTCTAATTTAACAACCAAAGCGAAGCTCTCAGTAGAGGTTAACATTCAAAGTCGTATTTTGCATTTAGACTTCAAAAACTGGTCATGCTGGATAGACAGAATAAAATTTCATAAATTTGCATTTTGCCAATAATCATTTACAGACTAATAAACATTCTATTTCATAGTGTATTTTCATCTGGCGAAGTTTAATTGTCAAAAGTGAATATGAAAAGTTTACCTCTATCCGTTTTATCTAGGGATAGGCTGAAAATTTGAAGGTTGATTATAAATGAGGGGCGAAAGATACCAAAGGGACATTCAAACTCATAAGTCGAAAATAAACTGACAATTCCATGACTACAAAAGAAAAAGACCAACATGCAGACAAACAATTGTACACAAAACACAAAATAGAAAAAAGACTGAGCAACACGAACCCCACTAAAAACTGGGGATGATCTCATGTGCTCCGGATTGGTAAGCAGATTCTGCTCCACATGTGGCACCCGTCGTGTTGCTCATGTTACAAACCCGGTAATAAGTCTAAATCGGTATGTCACATTCAGAGAAAAGGGAACGGGATTGTAGTTACGACATTCCATAACGGTCAACCAACTCGTGATGGCGTCCGTAAATTTTACGAAGGGATGATTTCAACTTCACCACTATTTTATATAATAACTGAATTGGTATTTAGTCTATTGAAAAATATTAGATCCACATTAAATTTCTAATTTTAAATAGATCTGTAGTAATGTAACGTAAATATTAATTTTTTTCATTTAGTAAATACTGTTTTATCATAAATCGAATTTCCTTCGTTTGAACTATTTTGTCATGTTGAGGCTTACGATATGGGGTTTGTTCATTGATGACGACAGTACGTTTACCTTGAATTATATTTATCCATATTATTTGGACTTTTTCATTTTCAATCATACAACATCTCCTTATTTTATATATATATATACTGTACACTTTCGCAATTTTCTAATCTTATAACTAACTATATGTAAGTATATATTTTTTGTAGCATATTTGACGTAAGTGCAATTTTTCAAGTACTATCCAATGTGTTTAAAAGAACAATTTAATCATTTTGTATGATCGTCTAACCTCCTTAAAAATGTTAGGCGATTTGACAGAATGCTGAATCCTTAAGCTATTTCTCTCCCTTGTAACTTACGGGTATATGAGACACCATTGTTGTCAGACCCAAAAAGATAAAGAACAGGGAACCAGCCTAACTTAAGGATGAACTTGATCACACTCAATTCTTGGGTTGCACATTTTTGCACGTCTGTTTTAAACCTTTTCATAAACATAATGTTTCATAGATATATTGGTCCGATGTAAACTATCTTTACGTTTATATTTTGATTAAGTACTATTTTTAATTTCTTGATCTCGTATTTTTTAAACTGTTACATTGTCATGTGGATCTATAATGTATGTTACATTTATTTTCCTATAAAATACAAAATTTCAAACGTAAAATCTCAATATCTATTTTATGAATTTAAACGGCAATCAAACTCCATAAACTGTAAATTACAGACAATACCGTTGCAAAAAAAAAAAAACAATGACGGAAGGACAAACAAACAGACTACAAAACTCTTCACAGAAAAAAGACTGAGAAATACGAACTCAGCCTAAAACCAGAGATAACTCAGATGATCTAGAAAGTAAAGCAGATCAGAGTTGTGTTGCTCATAGCAAGTATGAATTTGGTGATAATGCTTATTCGGTTTTGTCACGATAGGGAAAATGACGCTAAGATTGAATCTACGACAATTGGAGCATATCATGTGCCGTATGTGACACAGACTTTCAAAAACGGGCAATCAAATCATAATGGAGTCCGTGAGACATTCGATTCCAAATCGGAACATAATTTAATTTAAAAGATGAGATCAACGTACTAAATCTGAAATTGAATGGGAATGTCAACATATGTTTTTCTTTCCTTGTATGGACATCAAAAATCCGAAATTTCAGGAAGGTACTTTCCAAAAGTCGTTACGTTGGAATTTACGAAAGTCCAATGGATACACGTAGATTTCAAGGGCCATACAATATAAAATTGTTCTGATTTTGAAAGAACTTGTAGAACTACTAATTTAAAACCAATTTAGACTAAACGTTATAAGATGAGAAATTATAAAATGGCCGCCATCTTAAAACAAATCCGAAAGGAAATTACAATTTTGTTTTTCTTTTCAAGAAAAGATGAAGTAAAAATATAAACAAACAAAAAATCTTGCAGAAATTGTTCATTTAAGAACAGAAAAGATGTTGCTTGTTTGGGTCTGGTAAAGATTCCAATACGGTTTTAGGTCCAAAAACATTTGGAATCTTTACCAGAAACAGAATCAATTAATCCGATTACTAAAGATTGTCTTATCTAGAACCAATGAACAAATGCAAATGGAATAATAGATTGATGAAATATTCCTATTTGGAATGACAATTTTTATTTATTATTGGAGATCCATTTATCGACAAAATATAATAATTAAGGTGGCTCGGCCCTTTAACAGTGCGCAGTTTTCAACACATGTTTCTAACGACGAGCGCGTGCTCTTCATCTTGGTAACGATCGCTTTGAGGGGTCTTCTCAAAAAATAGTTTTGACGACATCGGAACGCAGGCGTGTCTGAGAGCGCCTTTCTCGATGTCAAAAAGCGATGCAAAACTTTTTACAAAAAAATAAATACGGTCAGAAATACAGAGTCCTTTGTTACTTTTTTACATAAAATTTTAAAATGACAGAAATATAAGTATGGTATTGACTGTGCACACAAAAAAAAAATGAAATATTGAAATGGTGTACGACTGCCAATGACGAAACGTTTAACGGTAAACAAAGGACCCGCATGATGCCGTATGGCCTTCAACAACGAGTAAAATCCATATAGTATGCTATCAGGTTTGCGTATTATTATATTTTGTCACGGTCATAAATCTTTTTTAATTTGAAATATCTTCATCTTTAAGTAATGGCCAGGAGTTTATTCCGAAATATATAAAATAGTTTCCGACTACAAAATTTGTGGTAATAGATAAAATATTTTTGATTTAACCAAGGATTTGTATAGTATAAGAACCCGGATCTTACTATACAAAATTAATCCTTGATTTAACAAAAACAGTTTTGAATATAACAATTTTCAGGCAAAAAATAAATACTTAGCAGTCGTCACATCCAACATTTAATTTTACACATTTAATTTACATTCTTTATCAAATCATGGACACGAACAAAATACTTTAAAACAACCACTGTCTTCTTACCTGGAAGTTTTTTTTTATTATGTTTGTTAGCGTAAAGAGGATATCTAACAACCACTTTCATAACATAATTCGACGATTTCCGGAACTCTTGTCCTATAACATATTACCTCGGGGTAATGTTTTCTATTCTGATATTTTCTTTTTACTGATTTTGCTATTTGTTATTTTTTTCATTTTCTATTTTCTGTTTTAACTATCAATGTGCCAACCGAGTTTGCATGAAAAAAAGAAAATATTAGCGTAAACACGTTACAAATTGAATAAGAATATGTTATAAACAACCTGTCCCAGGTTAGGGGGGGGTGTTGGGCGCCCGCTAACATGTTTAACCTCGTCACATTATGTATGTGCCTGTCCCAAGTCAGGACCCTGTAATTCAGTGGTTGTCGTTTGTTTCTGTGTATCATATGTGTTTTTCGTTCATAAATTAGGCCGTTATTTTTCTCGTTTGAATTGTTTTACATTTGTCATTTTGTGGCCTTTTATAGCTGACTTTACGGTATGGGTTTTGTTCACTGTTGAAGGCCGTACGGTGACCTATAGCTACAAAAGCACTGTTCCTTTGTTTTTGTGTGGTGTTTTGCTGTGCATGCACTAATTTTGAATCATTGATGGATACCCCATATCTTTTGTTTTTCTAATACTTCAATAAATTCCTGTTTTCCACCTTTGGCCATAGATGAAAATTGGTTAATAGTGACCTGGACCTATTATTCCGACCTTATATATATATATTCGGTCTATGCTGTTATCCCTCAAAGTGGCATGCTATGCGGAGAAGCGCTAAATCTTTGGTTTGAACCAGTAGGGAATTTAGTTTAGGACCTCAGCAATCTACCGGACAGTTCCAAAGACTACTAGCTAAAGGCTTTATATATTAATAACAATTATATAAATATGAACTAGTTACTTGGTTAGGAAAATTGGGATTGTAATTTCAAAGCTTCCCTCAGTACCCAATTTAAATTACTCGGTGGTATAGGCAAACGTTAACTTCTTCTGTCTTACTTTTTTGACATGTTTTTTGAAAAGGGAAACAAATAATATACATGTAAGTTATTGATTTCAAAAATGAGAGGAGTATGTCTTTGCAGCAAAAAATAAATTGAATGACAATTTTCAACATGAATGTGTGAACACTAATTGTCCTTGGATATAATATATATAATATACATGTAATATACTATACAGTCCGCCAAAAGTTAAGCACCACCTAAATATAACTGGCAAATTTTTTTTTAACTATTTCGAAAAAATTATTAATGTTTGGTGTTATGAATTGCCTTTAACACACACTAAGAAAATTCATTACGACCAAAAAGATTGAACTCCGATAAACCCGTCAAGCAACTTTTTATTAAAGGTCATCTGCACTTTTACAAATACACTGTTTCGATACCTTTAAACCATCTTCTTACTGTCCCGCGTACAGGTGAAATTTGACCTTCATCAAGTCATTGTGTAATATGGCAAGGCGTATGTTATCTGTGGCTGAACGTTGGCAAGCACTTGGCATGTCAAATGCCAGTAGGAGCACTAGGAGCATAGGTAATCATTTCAATGATAATCACACCGTCATTGTCAGACTTTTACAACGTCATGTTGACACAGGAACTGTAAATGATAGACCAAGGTCCGGAAGACCCCGTTTAGCTACCCCTCGTGGTGACAGACTGCTTATTCGTCGTGCTAAAGCCAACCCATTTACTCCTGCCCCGCAGCTTAGACACCACTGGCCTCCAGGTGGTCGTGTTAGTGTTCGAACATTGGTCCGTCGACTTCATAGAGGCAACCTAATTGCACGTCGTGTTGTGTGTGCAAGAGACCTGCTCTAACAGTCAGACACCGTAGAATCAAGTTTCAATGGGCTAATGACCATCGACGCTATAACATGAAAAGCTGGACAAAAATTCATTAGTCAGATGAGAGTCGGTTTCTGTTACGACCAGTACACGGCAGAATACGAGTTTGGCGGAAAAATAAAACTGCCTATGACCAAAACAACATTTGCCCAACGACTGCATTCGGTGCTGGTGGTGTTACAGTATAGGATTGCTTCTCATACCGTTGTAAGCAGGGTATGCATAGTCTGCAGGGTAACATGAACGGACAGACATACAGGGAATTGGTGCTTAGAAACATTGTAGTCCTTTATTTTTATATTAATCACCCACTTGCGTCAAGACCCTTGTACATGGACGACAACTCTAGACCACACAGAAAAAGGATTGTAACCGAGTACAAAGAGCAAGAAGCCATTGCCACTATATTTTGGTCTTCCATGTCTCCAGACATGAACCCTATCGAACATGTCTGGGATGCCATTGGCAGAAATCTCAATCGCAGAGACCCATCGTTGCAAAATCTTGGCGATTTAAGAGTGGCAATTGTTGATGAATGGAATAGATTTCCTCAACTAAAGTTCAGAAGGCTTGTACAGAGTATGAGACGCCGAGTTATGGAACTGTACCGGAGGAGAGGTGGTTACACATACTATTGACTCACATATTGACATTGAATTTGCCGAACATACCAAAGATTATTTGTAGAGAATTTTAATGATATTGGGTAATTAATTGTTGCAAAAAAATAAAATCACAGTGAAACTTAAATTCAGTTTCTGATTTGTGTAATTTGGACTATTTCTATGAACGCAAAATTTAAATGCATAGAACCTGCATAAGTGACCAAACTTAAGTTTAATATGGTTTGTTTATGGTATATGCTAGCAAAATTTCTACATGAATGTTTTCTCTTTTTCGAGTAATAACGGATTTTTTCAAATGAAAACAATTTCGATGCAATAAAAATAGGTGGTGCTTAACTTTTGGCGGACTGTATATATAGTTAGTATACAAGTCCCAGGTTTGACCAACCTGCTTGCAAAGTAACGAAATTTTTGGTCTATGATGATGAGATGCCATATGTTTTATCAGACTGGACTCTTAAGGTTAAAATGGATATAGAAACGCCTTCCCTACACTAGATAAGGAAATCAATTTCACAACACTAAATAAGTTGTCTTAAAAACTATAATGCTTGAAGCTAACGGTGTGAACTATAAGGACTTGTTTCAATACAAACAAGAAGTATATCAGGATAAATCACATACTTTTTACAATTGTTACCACAGATTCCTAGATACATCTACATGTATAGTAGTCACAGTTTTCAACACATTTTTTGTCAACAAGCATGCACAAGCTGAAATGTCTCGCATGCTTTACTAAATTATAAATCATGATTGCTTTTGTTGATATTCATAAAGATCAAGTTTTACAAAACTTATGTGATCAATGATCCATGAAAATTGAGGCCAAAGTCAGATAAACCAAGTCTGCATTACAGACATTCCATACACCAAATGTTGTTGAACTATAATAGAATATATATAATATACAAGAAACAGAGCAAACCATGAAAACTTAATATTGCCCAATAAACCATGAAAATGAGGTCAAGGACAAATGATACCTGCCAGACAGACCTGCACACCTTACTATCATTTCATACACCAAATATAGTTTACCTATTGCTTTAAGTATTGGAAAAAGACCAAAACACAAAAACTCAACAACGACCATTGCAATGACCTACTGCTATCTGAGAAGCAGCCCTAATCAGGTAACTTCAACATTGATCACTGATCCATGAAATGAGGTTGAGATAAGATTAAACCAGTCTGAAGGACATGTAGACCTTGCAAGGGACCCATATACCTACATGTAATATAGGTATCCTTTTATATATGTAGCAGTTGTTGAACCACGAAAATGAGGTCAAGGACAGCAGACATATGACAGACAAAAATTTTGTAACATAAGGCATCTGAATACAAGTTATGAAGCTTCCAGGTCTTCTACTTTCTGAAATATAAAGCTTTATACAAATACTTTATGCCGACGCCTGATTGTAATCCCTAATATCTCGCATTCTGCCACTTTCATCGCAGGCAGGAACAAATGTTGTCGTGTTGTTGTTTTGTTTATGAATACTCCATATTTCTCCTGCAATCTTTATACATGAACTTGTAGGATTTTTAGGGTAACAAAATTTAGAATTCAAGTAATATTAAAGTCCATTATTGATTACATTCAGGTGATTGATCAGACATAATTCAAATGTTGAGATAAATATTGTGCAGACAGGATTTTTCCATTTCTACTCTTAAAAATATTAGCAAGTTTAATCTTATGTTTATAAGGCCATCATAAGGATAGGGTTATAATTATTTTTTAAATATCATTTACGGAAATCATAGTTGCAATACCTATTAATTAGAGTTCATATCTAATTTTACAAAACAATATTTGCCTGATTTTAGTTATCTGGATCATGATGATAGATGATGAGGTTGTAAGGTACATTCTGGTGAGACCCAATTTTACAGGTTAACCCTATATTCACCATTCCTAATTTTGTCAGTGTTTCAAGACAATATATAATTCATTTGATTGTTTTGTTTGGTTGCTGTATCATTAAACTATATTCCTAATCTCCTTTTATCCAGAAAAGACTTTTGAAACCGCTACTGATTATCATATGGATGGACAGAAAATGCCAAATGATGTAAAATATTTCAAATGTCCATTTGGGTCAAGTGGTGGATGAGATAAAAGATGAAGGAAAGGCACGTGCATTTACCACAACTGCCACCTGATATTATGATTTCCAAAATATATAAATCCCATTAGCTTAATTTGTACGACAAAGGAATGTATATTGTAATTTCATGCATGTCATGTATCATGTTTGCAGCAAAATTCACTACAGGCAGCAAAAAATAAATTAAACTGACAGCTCTAAAAAAATATTTGATTCATTTTTTGCAACATTTTTTAATTTTTTTAATTCAAATGTTAATGAAATCAAATATATTTTAAAATATTAATCTACTTTGTGCATTCCAAACTTGACATGTATACATGTACAATTATTAACTGATCAGATCCATATTTTCACTATATTTATATCAATATATTCTTTTTTAATTTTTCTTCAGTGTTCTTTAAATGACCTAATGTTTTGTGTTCATCAATGGTACATGTAGGTAAACTTGTCCTTTTTATCTTAGATTTTTATGTGGATTTTGACAGCAATTTGCATATAGTTCCCAAGTACATGTAGCTGATCATCTCGGCTTCTAATGTGGATTCTGACAGCACATTGTATACACTGACCATGTAGTTGATCTTGGGTTCTCGTGTGGATTCTGACAGTAATTTGAATGATTATACATGTAGTTCCAAGTATTGTTGATCTTAGTTTTCAATGTGGATTCTTAAGTTACTGCACTTTACATATAGTTTCCAATGGCCAGCCCAGTTGATTTTGGCTTCTCGTGTGATTTTTGTCAGTACTTTGCAAATAGTTCCCAAGAAAAGTTGAAAATTCCAGAACAAATCACTTCTTCCTCTTACATGTCTCATATGAACCAGACTGAGTATTCAGAATTTGAAGCCTGAAATTAAATTTCAGACTGATTCTGTCAGAAAAATTAATCATGATTGATATTTTTAAAACTGCATAATGTAATTCATCCTTAAAAATAAAGTGTTCACACAGGAATATGTCTCGCCTTTTTGTAAGTGTTGTAGACCTGGAGATATAAAGGTAGTCTAACTGGTTGAGTTAGGGAAGATCTTCTTTGGCTCAATTAGTTAGAGCGCTGCCTTTATATCCCGAGATTGAGGGTTCGATCCCGCTGGTAACATCCATGGATTTTCGCATCATTGGCGCTGCGAGCAATTACTACTTGTACAAACAAGTGTATATATAGGTGCCTGGCAGTTTGATATGGTCATGTGTGGATGACCGTGACATATCTAGGTGGGACTGGCCAGAGGATTTCCGAGTAGATGTCTCTGGGTTGTACAGTAGTGGACCTACGAGTTGGTCGGATGGAAGGTACGCAGCCCAAAAAAGAAAAGGGGGAAAAGTCTTGTAGACCTGGAGATATAAAGGTAGTCTAACCAGTTGAGTTAGGGAAGATCTTCTTTAGCTCAATTGGTTAGAGCGCTGCCTTTAGATCCCGAGATTGAGGGTTCACATCCCGCTGGTACCATCCATGGATTTTCACATCATTATTATGATGGTAAAATGCAAATCTTAAAATTAAAATAGCAATACTTTAATTTGCAAGTTATATGAACAATATTGTAAGTCAATGAACCATTACTGAAGGTACAGGGTCAAACATAATGAGATGTGCCTATGCTAATGCAACTGCATACCAAATATCACTGACCTACCACTAGCCGTTCCGCATAAACTGACCGAATCACAAACATTGTTGATCCGCCACCGTAAACAGCATACATTTTGTAGTACAGTACCTATGTTTGCTTTTTGACTCCGTCAAGGCGAGACAAATATGAAGAAGTTATGGTGTTTATTCAATAATGAGCCAACAAAATAGAATTAAACGTACATTAAAGTGATTTTCTTTTATCAAACACCTCTAAACATATCCAGAACAGGTGGTCCAGAATACATACTTCTGAGGCCAGACTGTTTGGCTGTCAGGGACAAGTAATTTCTCTGTCAAATTCTTAATCTATATTTGTAGGAGGTCTCATCCCAGTACCCCTTATCGTTTCCCGTTTTCATGCAAAATAATTTGACTTTCACGTGTCATCCTAACAAAAAAAGGACAATCCCGAATCACGCTTACACCCCCAATGAGACCCACTTTGAACTACTCATCAACCGACGTTTCGATTACTGGTTGTAATGTATCAGGACTTTATTTGTCTCGTAAGTTCTTAGACGGAACTGTTAACCTTTGCCGTAGTTTGGCTTTGGGTGGGACTGTCTTGGCTGTTAAGAATAGAAACGAAGTTTCTACTGTGATTTTAATTTGCCTCAACACCGAAGTCATATAATACAATTTACAATACATAATGATATCTACAAATATAGAAACTATAGTTTAAGAATAATTAAAGAAGTTTTCAAAATATATATATATAAATACGCGGTTGACCTTATGAGGTTAATAGCCTGAATTATGTAAATAAGTTTTCCATTTAAACTTGATAATAGAAAGATAATTTCGTGTTTATTTTTTTAAATATTGCATTTAATGTTTATTACACAGTCACAACTTTGCGTAAACATTCTAACCAAGTAATTTAATGATTTGAATTAACATTGCTTTTGAATAAATAATAATATAAAAATACTTTATCTTTATAGTTTTGAATATAAAATTTAGTACAAAAATAATGTGTGACAAATGTACATTTAAAAAGAATCCAACTGTCAATGTCCAATGTACCCTATTTTATTTTGATGTAACAGGAACTACATTTTTTTTATTTGGCCTGACTATTGATCTTTCAAAAGGTGTAGTTTAGTAAATTTTTTTTCTTTCAAATAATCGTTAAAAAGGTTGTTTTAGAATGAAAACTTTGAAAAATGCTTGTATTGTTGCAAAAGAGTAAAAAATAAAACAAAACAAATTTTACTTCAACAAAATTCTGAACTTTCAAATATATAAGTGTCTATAGATATAGGAAGATGTGGTATGCGTGCCAATGAGACAACTCTCCATCCAAGTTACAATTTATAAAAGTAAACCATTATGGTTACAAGGAAGTAATTATTTACATAGGCGACAATGGTAGCCTTTTTTGGTCCTGCGTTTTCATTATCAAAGATCCATAGAAAAAAATGTCGAATTCTGAATTATCAACACCTTTGGGTGTAATTGAAACTGCAAAACACATATGGTGCCGCAGCTTTTTTGATAGAAAAATTGCATTTTTTAAGGGTTCTCAACGGTTCCGGAATTTTCGAAATAGTATAAACGAAGAACACCCCTTGCTAAATTTGGCACAGAAAATGTTGCTCGTCACAGAGAGTTTTCTCTAAATTTCTCGCTATTTCTACACCAATGGCCAACACTAATTTCTCACTATTTCAATTTTGATTTCTAATTACAAGGGCAGCAGAAAATAAATTTACTTCTACCTATTATCTTAGATGTAAAATCTAGGTGGCGCCAGTCATCTTTATTTACCTCCTTTTAACCTATACTGACATAATTATATTGAAATAAAATCGGACAATCTTTACATTAGTCGATTACTATATAATCCTGCTGCTAAAGTTCAAATTTTTGGATTAAGGGTACAATTTTTCACCTTTAAAAATGACTTTTTTTACAGGTACCCCCCTTTGCAGAAAACGTTGCTTTTTACAGACTTGGGGCCATTGGTCAGCTTATTTTGACTGTTTGGCTATGTTTAAAACGAGGTGTTTGATTAATGAAGTTCGATTTAGGCCTATTAAAGACTTTAGGCTGATGATTTGATAACTGTGTCCAACTTATATGTCTTTATCACGAATATATGAACACCGTTGCATAAGAGTCAAAATATTTTATGAAATAGACTATAAAAGTGCTGAAACTAAGAATTTATCATTGCTGTTATGTGTTTTATATGAATCGTGTGCAGAATATTCAATTCGACGATACTAAGGAGAAACATGTATTGTCTTTGATTTTTTACCTAATTTTAATATTTTAGGGGCATTTTGGCACATTTTGGCCATTAAAAATACAAAAATTTCGCTAACGTCAGCAAAAATAAGCCCCCCTTTTTTTAAATATGCATAAATACATGCAGTGTTATCGAGGATGATGCGAAATGATTAAAGACAAATTCATTGACAGAAGTCTCGTTCTTACAGTAGGTTAATGAACCCTACCCCTTAGGCAGAAGAATAAAAAAACAGTAAAAATTTGATATAGACTATAGTTTCTTGGCGATCAGCAATTATCTTCTGATACAGTTTATCACTTAGTACCTTATTAATTTACCGATCCAATTTCTAAAATATCTCGAAAAATACAGTGATGCGCCAGAAATCGTTATTTCGCTTTAGGTTACAAGGAAGTAATTATTTACATAGGCGACAATGGTAGCCTTTTTTGGTCCTGCGTTTTCACTATCAAAGATCCATAGAAAAAAATGTCGAATTCTGAATTATCAACACCTTTGGGTGTAATTGAAACTGCAAAACACATATGGTGCCGCAGCTTTTTTGATAGAAAAATTGCATTTTTTAAGGGTACTCAACGGTTCCGGAATTTTCGAAATAGTATAAACGAAGAACACCCCTTGCTAAATTTGGCACAGAAAATGTTGCTCGTCACAGAGAGTTTTCTCTAAATTTCTCGCTATTTCTACACCAATGGCCAACACTCATTTCTCACTATTTCAATTTTGATTTCTAATTACAAGGGTAGCAGAAAATAAATTTACTTCTACCTATTATCTTGGATGTAAAATCTAGGTGGCGCCAGTCATCTTTATTTACTTCCTTTTAACCTTATAGGTCAAGGTACGGCATTCAACACGGAGCATTGGCTCACACCGAACAGCAAGCTATAAAGGGCCCCAAAAAATTACTAGTGTAAAACCATTCAAACGGAAAAACCAACGGTCTAATCTATATAAAAACGAGAAACGAGAAACACGTATGAACTACATACCCAGACGACAACTACTGTAATCAGATTCCTGACAGGACAGGAGCAAACATTTGCAGCGGGATTAAACGTTTTAATGGTACCAAACCTTCTCCCTTTTCTGATTTAATAGTATAACATCACAACATAGAAAAACACACTATAAAATATCAATTGGAGGGCTTAACTCAATCATAAAACGTAAATTAACACACAATGAACTAGTATGCATTTATTCTTTTCCTTCTGTCTATTGATTTTCTTGATTCCTGTCTATTATTTGATTCTCAGGTTGTGGTTCTTGTAAATTTGTGGCATGCATCCCGGGATAGGCCCATGGCTGCTGATTAACAGCAATGAAATAACCGGCAATAGGTTGTTGATGCAATCCTTGTACCGATGGTTGGTTATTGCCCTGTTGTTGTCCTATTTGTTGATGGACATTAGGCATTATTGGCTGATGGTATCCAGGAACTGGCGGTATCCACATTTGGTTATTTCCTTGATAGCCATTCATGATTTGGGTAGTTGGCATATTATACATCATTCCAGGCTGAGAAGGGTTGACCATGACAAAACCTTGGCGCTGGAATAAATGGTAATATTTATTGTACTAGTTTATCAAATAAAATCTTAATATTATCCTTTTCCAGTTTGGCTAATGCAATTAATTGACTCTCATTATTCAGGATCGTAAAAATAATACTGAAGAATCTCTCTCTCTCTCTCTGTGTGTGTGTGTGTTTGTGTGAGCTTATGTGTGTACATTAACGATATTAAACATGCAATTTGACGTTTAAATTATATAATAGAAATACCGATAAATAATGGTTTAACATGTACATGTACATGATACAATACACAATAACACACCTTATAGATAATATAAGGTAATGCGTTATTCTGATAGTTTAAGACTTCTCTACACTAAATCCGTTGAATGTGTAATGATTGGCACTTTTAGTTTGCGAAAACATAGTATACTTATTAGTTGTCATTATCTTTGAACTAGTTTTCAGTAACTACGAGTACTCGGTGCTTTGTGTCTATTGTTTTTTTTTGTACATTCTACCGGTCGATTTATTTTGTCCTTATGTTGTGAGGTTACGCCAATGGTGAACCAAACGCTTATTACGTCTAGGTGTATGTGATATTTAAGATCTCATTTAGAAAATGTGTATGTGATATATAAAATGACTGAATAATAGCCAACAATAAATCTTACGGGGCGATGGATCATAAAATTATGATACACAGGGCTGCCAAGTCATTTAGCGTGCGACTCACGCATTTTCATGCTTATTTGGCGGCATTATCCTTTGATCTATTGTTTTTTCTCTTTGATCTTTATGATTTTGGCCAAATCTCACGCATTTGCATTATTAAAAGTTGGCAGAACTAATACAGTACACTACGAAATATAATATATAACAAGTCTAAAAGGGTACAACATCACCAAAAAATAATTAAATCATGAACAAATTTTAGATATTTCGGATAACTAATATCCTTCATCAGTAAGATGTAAAATGAATCTTATCATTACATGTGGTAGTCAAACTGAAATAAAAATCTTGAATGCTATACAAATTATCAATAATCAATACGCTGGTAATTTTTTTCAATATTGATGTTTGGGAGGAGGAATAAATTTCTTAAAACTGTAAGAGTCCAAAACGGAAGCCTGTGTTACTGGAAACAAGTGATGGTAGGGAAAATAAGTGACACATTCTATGTTTTTTCATTTATGCCCTCTGGGGAAACTGTCCTAAGCTTTATTATCCAAAACCTTTCCCGAGCAAGTCTGTCAGCCCTTGACCAACCCTCATTGTGGTCTATGATAGTGATGGTAAGGTTTTTAAGATCAGCTTGGGCGCACCCAGGTGATCTCAAATGACGACTCACGGGGAGGTCGGGCTTGCAGGTGTAGTCACTTCGATGACCATTCATGCGTTTGATGAATGGCTGTTCTGTCTCGCCAACATACTGCATGCCACATCGACACTGAAGAAAGTATACAACAGTCTGGGTTTTGCAAGTTACATTGCAAAATATAGTGTTCACAGACCTGGTGGAGTGGCAAGTAAATGTTTGAGTATTCAGTATTTGTTGGCAAGTCAGACATCGTCTGTTACTACACGACTTGCACCAACCTTCAGTTGAACAGCTTTTATTAGAGGAGACATCAGCTCTCACAAATAAGTCTTTCAGACTTGCTGGTCTCCGAAAAGCTAAGACTGGAGGTTTGGGAAAGATCTTGGATAATTTAGGGTGCTTGGCAATAGTTTGCCAATTGGTATGGATCAAACGTGAAAGGTTAGTAAAGGCGGGATTATATGTTAAAACAAATGGAACTATTTTGCTGCGCCTCTTCTGTTTGTATTGTTATAGGTCATTGCGGCTGTTACTGTTCCTTTATCTATGTCCCATTTCTTTTAACCTCGTTTGGTCAAAAATCCTGTAACCGTTTAGTGACAGTCTCCTCAGAGGAGCAAATCAAATCCGCTTTACTCTGAGAGCTGGACTATAGGGGATACTTTTTGTACAGTATTTAGGGTGACAGCTTTGGGGAGAAAGGAACTGATGTTTATCTGTAGGTTTACAGTAGAGGTCTGTTGATATGACATCGTCCTTTATAGATGTAGTTGTGTCTAAGAAAGATATTTTAAAGTCGGAAATTTCATTTGTAAATTTAATTGACTGGTGGGCGTTGTTTGCATGTCTGATGAAGTCATCTAGTTTAAGTTGGGATTCAATTCATTTCATGTCAACATCATCGATGAAACGGAATCAAGACAGGGGTTTGGATAAAGATGTTGAAATGATTTGATTCTCTAATTTGCCCATGAAAATATTGGCGTCAGACGGTGCCATTTTCGTCCCCATCGCTGTCTCGTTTATCTGAAGGTAATGTTCACCATTAAAGGTGAAATTGTTGCATTTCAGAACCAGAGTAAGCAGCTGGACTAAACATTCGGTAGGTGGTTCTAAAGTGTTGCGCGAGTCCCACTTTTTCTTACACGATTGTATTCCGTCATCATGAGGGTATGTTGGTATACAATGAGGTGACATCTAGAGTGACAAGGAGAGTTTCCGGAGGAAGAGGGTTCATGGATTCCATTTTACGAAGGTAGTCTGTGGTGTCTTGAATGTGAGAAGGAAGATTTTCTAAATGAGATCTTAAATGAAAGTCTACGAATTCCGAGATTTTCTCAGTCGGGTGGCCGTTTGCGGATACAATGGGTCTACCAGGGTGGTTGTCAACCTTGTGTATTTTGGGGAGATGATACAATCGACCAGGCTTGGCGTTCTCTGGTTTTAAATATCCAAATGTATTCTCATCTATGTGACCGTCATTGTGCATGGTTTGTAACGCAGTAATAATTTTGGAACTAAACTCGGAAGTAGGGTCATGGTCAAGCTTCTTATAAAATCTCTCATCAGAGAGCTGACGCTCTGCTTCTTCGATGTAGTTAGCTTTTTCCATTAACACAACGGCACTTCCCTTGTCTGCTGGTTTTATCACAATATCAGCTCGGTTTCTCAGCGATTGTATGGCTTTTTTCTCGTCAGAAGAGGTGTTATAAAACGACGAGTAGTTGTTGATAGCTAGATGAACAACATCCGATTTGATTTTGTCGATAACGTCTTCCAGTGTAGCAGATTTGCTGGGTTTAGGAATCCATGAACTCTTCTTTTTAAAGCACGGAATTCTGATTTCTCCATCCGAGACGGACGTGTCTGAGTCATCCTTATTATCTTCCTCATTATCTTTGTTACCAAAGTATTCTTTAATTCTGAGGGTTCTGGCTAAATTATTCAGGTCATCTTCCAGTTTCATATTATCTGTGTTGCTGGGCGTAGGGCAAAAATTCAAATCCTTAGACAAGACTTAAATTTCATCCCCAGTTAAAGAGACTGTTGACAAATTGACAACCGTGTTGTTGGGATTGAACGGAATTTGAGTTTTTCTACGGTTGAAGGGCTTTTTAGTTGAGTTTGAAGGTCTGTTTAAAGGGTGGTTAATTTGCACACCATCACGATTAAATTTGAACTTCGCGGATTTTTTACCAAACGAGGATATAAGAAACGGAACATAGATAAGGGATTTGCACGTGCTTACAATAACAGCCGCAATGACCTATTACAATACAAACAGAAGAGGCGCAGCAAAATAGTTCCATTTGCTTTAACATACAATCCCGCTTTTACTAACCTTTCACGTTTGATCCATACCAATTGGCAAACTATTGCCAAGCACCCTAAAATTATCCAAGATCTTCCTAAACCTCCAGTCTTAGCTTTTCGGAGACCAGCAAGTCTGAAAGACTTATTTGTGAGAGCTGATGTCTCCTCTAATAAAAGCTGTTCAACTGCAGGATGGTGCAAATCGTGTGGTACATGTAACAGACGATGTCTGACTTGCCAACAAATACTGAATACTCAAACATTTACTTGCCACTTCACCGGGTCTGTGTACACTATATTTTGCAATGTAACTTGCAAAACCCAGAACACGCCCAAGCTGATCTCAAAAACCTTACCATCACTATCATAGACCACAACGAGGGTTGGTCAAGGGCCGACAGACCTGCTCGGGAAAGATTTTGGATAAGAAAGCTTAGGACAGCTTCCCCAGAGGGCATAAATGAAAAAAACATAGAATGTGTCACTCATTTTCCCTACCATCACTTGTTTCCAGTAACTCAGGCTTCCGTTTTGGACTCTTACAGCTTTAAGAAATTTATTCCTCCTCCCAAACATCAATATTGAAAAAAATTACCAGCGTATTGATTATTGATAATTTGTATAGCATTCAAGATTTTTATTTCAGTTTGACTACCACATGTCAAGATAAGATTCATTTTACATCTTACTGATGATGGATATTAGTTATCAGAAATATCTAAAATTTGTTCATGATTTAATTATTGTTTGGTGATGTTGCACCCTTTTAGACTTGTTATATACAAATGTATATATATATATATAATTCTTATATGATTTGCATATTAGAGAATACGTTGATATGATTGGTTGAGAGGACTTCCGGTAGTTGTTCTTGACGTTGTTTATTTTTCGATAGACGACGTTGACCGAACTTCTTTTCGTAACCAATGTAAACAAGATTGCGGCGATAATGATGCAATCCGGATCGACGTTAACAAAATTTATTTTCAATTCGCGTTAATAGGTCTTAATAGTTAAATTAAATGATAAACACAAAACATTCGTTTGAATGATAAAAAGAGTTTTTGTAGTTTATTTTTTTATCAGATTGCAAATTTCATGGAGTACATATTTTTGCGTTAACCAACAAATATATTCATGCGCCAGGCCTATTCAATGACACAAATATACAATTTACGTGTGATAGAGGTAACGAGTGTGGAAAAATAAATTCCTTATCTCCAATTTTGAAGAATTATAAGGATTAAACGCCTTTTTAAAGGAATTTATTGGTGTATAAACTGTACCAATTCACTCACAAACATATCATAAAAGTCCTTCGGACTTTTATTTGTTTGTGAGTGAATTGGTAGAGTTTATATGTAAATGCTCTTTTGTTCCGGCGTTGGAAAGTTCCGGAGGAACTTTTTAACTAGTTACTTTGTTCTTCCTCTGGTTTAAAAGTTCCACCGGAACAAAATGACTAGTTGAAAAGTTCCAACGGAACATATCAACTAGTTAGAAAGTTCCTTTTTGCCAAATTAGTCAAAACCGGAACTAACAAACTAGCCCAAAAGTTCCAACGGAACTTATCAACCATGCAGAAAGTTCCATTTGGAGAATTGATGCAAAGTAAAAGCGCAACATATTATATTTGAACTTTTCAAAGGGAAACCAAGATACTGATTGCATAAGTCAAAAGGAACTTATCAACTAGCCACAAAGTTCCTCTTTGGCAAATAAGTCAAAACCGGAACTAACAAACTAGCCCAAAAAGTTCCAACGGAACTTATCAACCAGTCACAAAGTTCCATTTGGAGAATTGATGCAAAGAACCACATGAGGAGGGGGTATTCTTCCATCTCTTGAGGGTACTATGAATACTAAATTTGCTTGATAATGCAACTTATTCCGTTTTATGTGAGCTATGAAATACAACTTAAATTTTGCATATTTGTCCCCAATGAAACAAACCCCTTTCAGTGCGTTGGGTATTCTTGTAAATTAATGATTTGCTCTTATATATACTGATATTCATTCTTCCCCCTCTTTCTACAAAAAGGACGAAATATGGTATATTCGGAACGATGTAACTAGTTGTTCTGTTCCGCCAGAACTATTCAACTAGCTACATTGTTCCGGGACTTTTCAACTAGCTACTTTTTTCCGGAACTTTTCGACTGCACTCGGAATAAAACAACTAGTTGGAAAGTTCCATCGGAACGAAATAACTAGTTGAAAAGTTCCGCCGGAACAAAGTAACTGACGGAACATAGTGGCTGTTACATATACACCAATAAATTCCTTTAAAAAAGGCGTTTAATCCTATAATATAACGTTATATATCTATATCTATGTCAATCAATACTAACGTCATTCGTAGAGAGTTGTCCACAACAGCAACTATATGAAGCTGCAGCAATGGCCATGGCAATTTCAACAAAGGAAAACACAGACAGGACAGCTGAAATGGCAAGAACTGCATCATTGTTTGCGGATTCAGACTGGAAAATAGAAATATAGACTTTTTTATTATCTTGCACAAACCATTATTGTTTTCATCTATAACTATCAATTTTAAGAAATTTTTAAGAACATAGAAGTATAGATTTGACAACACGCCGCAGTGTTTTTTAAAAGGAAAAACTCTTGCAATGAAAATATACATTTAATTAGTTATTTATTTCTTTAACGTCATTAATTGGATTTAAGATGAAATAAAATAATTCAATGATAGCTTAATCATGTTAATTATAATACTTCTATTTCAATACAATGTTATTTTCTCTGAATATCAATAATTGTCGTAAACTCACTCAGAAGCTTGATGAATCAACTTATTTTAATCGACAAAAAACAACAGTTGCGCTACGTCAATTTTTAACACTTACAACAATAGTTCCCAGAATTCCCAAGCTAAAAACTGTCGTCGAAAATACAGTTGCTGATAAAATGTTGCAAACTAAAAATGCTATTTTCTGGAGAGAAAAAAATAGTTGCCATTGTTAATAATTGATTACTGTAAACAAATCTTATATCTTTAATCAAAACGTTTAAAGTATGTGCAGATGTGTGGCAGCAGTCTTGAATAATATTATACAATTTTTCAAAGTCCAATAAAATATTTGATAAACCTTTTGTTACGAGCGGACCTGATCAAGATTTTTTTAAGAAACTCGTTTTTGGCACAGGTTTGTTTTATTTTGTTTTATTGATTGTTTTTTTTTTTTTTTTTTTTGCTTCATATAAATATATAACTACGAAACAGGACAATTTTCAAATTCACTCGTGACTTTATGTTCAAACCAATGCATTGTATTGTCAATTGACGTTTATTACATGATGTATTACGATGTGTGAAGTACTGTACATGTATACCTAGCTGTTTGTGTATCATTTAACAATGGACATGTGTATTAGGTTGCATTATAAGACTACATGAACCCATTATGGAGTGCTGTGTTTTGTTGTGGGTTTTCATCTCTTTTCTTTTCTTTTTATTAAGTATTGCGTAGATACATTGTAGGCACGAAAAGGGGGACTTGTGTGGAACTTGTTTAAAAGCACCACATTTCATAACTGGACCAAGCCTGATTTTACCAGTAGTCGTTTTTGTTTGTATTTATTTGTTATTTTAGTATTCAGGTGTTTTTGACTGATGTGGTTTGGTCTACTGCCCAATATTTTTGTTATTCCTCTTTATGTATCATAAAACAAGTAAGGAATCAAATTGAACATTATGTGTACATGAACAAAATATTTTTGTGTCTTTTTATCGGACAGAAATAAAAAAGAAATGAAATTTCTCTGCAAATATAGATTGGAGCTTTAGTTTGTTTTTACATTCTTCCAAAACTGAAGAATAAGATAAACTTCAAAAACTTACCTAACACTTCCAGCTGGATTCACGTTTTTCTGTCATGCAGAACGGAAAACACCCCGTCAATATGAACTAAAAGTAACATGGAAAAATATTATCCTGTCAAATCTCACAAACACAAAACGAGAGAGTGATTTTTGTTTCACTTTATAATGACTTATTATGTCTTCATAAATTGTCAGGTTCGCAAGAGAATTCTAAGAAGTCTACTTAAAGGAAAACCAGTAGTCCGACTACTGTATCGCTTATCTGTCTACACTGAAGCTGTAAGCAAGATGCAGGTGCGTTGGACTCCAATCTTAATTGACTAGGATTGTCAGTTTTCCCGCCGAAGACTGATCGTTCTCTCCGGGCACTCCGACTTCCTCCACAAATAAACACTGCCCGCCACGAAATTGCTAATAATGCTGAAAGTGGCTATAAATCACCAAACAATCAATCGTCAGGGTCAAGTGAAATCCGTACTTCGTCTAATAGTCTATGTTTTTGTTATTAGTGTTCGGTTGCTGTCTCGTTGACGTTTACTCAATATCTCTTTCGTGCAAAGGGATTACATCTTTAGCTGTTTAAATCTGTGTCTTACTTCATTTATGCAAATGTAAATCTCCTCTTTGATTGTTCGTGAGGGTGCTTTAAAAATGCAAGTTCTTTATTAGATTAAGGCTTGTACTGTGAGTTAAATTTTTATAAACTTTACCATTTATAGACATCTTAACCAGTTGATTTAAACACAAATATGCATACATAAATATGTGTCACATTGAGAAGGACAATCTTTCTCTCGCTCTTCGTTTAACATATAAAAATGACATCTCGAACAACCAGTGAACATGAAGAAATTTGTTGTTGTGCGGAGGCGGTTTCGTAGTCAAAAATATAAAATACAAATGAAAAATGTAACGTGAAAATAAGGGTTATGTTGGGTACGGACAGATATTTTGTCTTGCAATAGACCACTTACAAACCCGTCAAAAAGATGTTGCAAAATGGTTCGTATGGCTCAGTCTTTAGTTTACTATGTTGTGTTTTGTGTACTGTTGTTTGTTTGTTTATTTATGATTGTACTACGGGATGTTAAAAGTCCATGTGATTCGGTTTTTTTTATCCCAGTAAACCCTTGAGTATAATATGATTTTTTACAAGTTTTTTTTATTATCTGATATATTCATACATACCCAGCCTGAAAATACCATACATATCAAATCCATAATCAATATAGCTGTTGCGTCGCTTTCATTATTACAGTTAATGTACGGATAATAGTATCCGTTATACATGTAATAATAATAGTCGTAATTGCAATTATCCTGCATTGCAGTGTTGCTCAGGACAGCTCCAACTGTACCAAGAATACCACAAACAATCCCTAGACATATTTGTAGTCCGCCAAACACCTTAAGGGCTCTGATTGGTGACGTCCGTACGTCAGTCTGCATTGGATTCATAGGAGCAGGACCTATGCGCACGTTGGTATTCATTGTTTTCTGTATAAATATAATTTCCATAATTGTGTTTGCTATACAAATGTAGTAGTAGATAAGTAAAATATAGAGGAGACACGTTACGTTATGTTGGATGGGGTCTTAAATCGAATTCCAAAAGAAACAATTGGATCGATGGATAAAATCATAAAGATGTATAAGAAACGACACACTCTTAAACCAAAGCGTTATGGTGCAACTTTCATTTATTAATCCAGCCGATATGGGAAGGTATGGAAATTATATTATGATTAATAGCCGTTGCTCTGGAAGGGTGAGAATATCCTGCGATTGCTTATTATACCAATTGCTCCGGAAGGGTGAGAATATCCTGCGATTGCTTATTATAAAAATTGCTCTTAAAGAGTAAGCACATATATATATATAGCGATGGGTGATTATACCAGTTTTTTTTTCTGGAAGAGTAAGTATAATTATCTTGTGAAGGGTAATTATTCCAGATTCTTTTAAAGGTAGGCATATCCTGCGATGAGGGATTATACAAGTTGACTGGGAAGGGTTAGCAGATTTTTTGATAAGTGATAACAGTTGCTCTTGAAGGGTATACATATCATCCAAACAGTAATACAAAATGGAACGGACAGGTAGACATATCCTCCGGTGGGTGATATCAATTGCCATGGGAGAGCTAGCATATGCGATGAGTGATGCCAGTTGCTCTAGAAGAGTGAGCATATCCGTCGATGGGTAATATTAATTGCTTTGAAAATATAACCATGTCATGCGATAATCCTGTCCTGTAACAAATGATTATACTAGTTGATCTGAAAGGAAAAGCGTCATATTGCATTGGAAACGCTGGCATAAAGTCAAAGAAGTTGGTTCACGAATGGTTACAATAGGCCTTTAATTAAAAAAATGTTGAGTTAAAAATTAGATAATGGGGGAAAAAAATAATAATCAGGCCACAGAACATTACATAGAAATATGAGGACTGAGCAACACAAAGCGCACAAAATATCTGAAGTGAAGTCAGTTGCTCCGGAATGGCCAACAATTTCTGCTGCGCTGATAAAACCCACCGTGTATCTGTCGTTAAAAGATAGTATGCATAGTTTACGATTGCCTTGTTTTCAAATACAACAAAGGTATGAGATTAGAAAACAATAATATTGATGATTCTAACAAATTGTATTAGATGTCTTGAAGTTATCTCATATGATATAAAAAGACATTTATGCTCTCCTACATCGATAAAATTACATCACAATTGAGGAATTTGTCTATTGCTATGTACTATATGACGCCAATTTACCAACGCAATATAAAATCAATTATCATATGAAGATTTATTTTAGCGACATTCAAAAGCAATTAGATTGAATCGAATAGATTTCATAAATCTGTAAATGCATTCATAAATACACAATTGTACTGTTTTCTGACAGGTAATAAATAAATATCATCAATATATACCGATTTATAATGTAGTTCATTTGATACATGTTACATTTAATTTATTCAACTTAAAAAAAAATTGCATGTCTTTAGACTAGTATTAATATTATATATTTGACTTATTTATGTAAACCGAGCAAACAACATGCAATGTTTACACAGCACATGTAAATCTTAAGGTTTTTTTTTCTATTTAATTATCTATAGATATTTCGGTATAAAGAGATTGTGAAAAAGGAGAGAGAGAGTGATAGAGAGAAGGAGAGACATAAAGACAGACATAAAGAGATTTTCGAATGATTTATATATATTTTTTCATAGCTTGGTAAAACAATAGTCTTTAGTTGTTACATATCTTAAATCCCTGTGACACCTTGGTCAGGTGGCGCTGAAAGGGTAATGAAAAAATAAATGAAAAATAAAAGAATGTCTATAAACAGGTAAAACTCCAAGTAAATAGTATGGGCGCTACAGTTACATACCTTCATTATTATTCCTCATATTCCTTGTAATCATGTTTGGTCAATAGCCATTTGCATTTTTGCACAATATCGTTTGTATATTACAGAATTATATAAAGTTTAACTATGCAGTATAAATAAGTAGATAGTTAAGAATGGATTACTTTGTGCTACTATGCTTCAATCATTCTTCAGTATAACCTATAATAATGATTCTAACTTCTGTTGATGTGAATGTATATATACTGTATGAGTAAATAATGAGTTCTTATCCGTGGTGTAGAGGAGGGGGTAAGATCGTAACAATTGGTTAGATGAAAATGTACGGTTAATTTGATATTTATTACGTAAAAGTTCTTCTCTGGTTTCGACGTCTTCAACATGAAATAGTCGCTTTATCTAGGGTTCGACCATTTAATTTTGAGTAAGAGAGAGAGAGAGGGGGTATGATTAATTTCATTCTGGGTTTCTTTTCGATCCATCCAAGCATCCCGTTATTTATTTTTTAGTTGCGCGCGCAAAAAATAAAATGGAAGAACTGAACATTAAATTCAATTGCGATTTTCTCAATCAGAACCTTTTCCCCTTCTTGATAACAATATGTTTTCTTCTTCAATGTTGGGAATCACGATAAATTTTGATAACCCATGCCCACTTTCCTCAGAGTTAAATGGTCAGTCCTATTAATTATATGATAATAGTTATTTAGTAATTTTCGAAATTTGCACAAAAGACATATTTTCCCATTAAAAGTATAGAAACATAAGGTTAATTTCAGCGTGTCTGTTTATGAGATACCAGCATGTATGTTACGAAAAAGACGTTTCTGTATCTTTTGGAAACATGTTTGTTGGAATGTGTCAAAATATAAGTGAAAATAATAAGGATTTCTACAAGAATACAAAAATAAGAAGATGTAGTATGATTGCCAATGAGATACCAATTGACGTATATATAAGCAACCTAAGCTTACATTGTAGATCATCGTAAGACATTCAACAATGAGAAAAAACGATGCATGACAAAATCTATAACAATTGAAACGCGAAAACCAACGACCTGATTTATGTACAAAACAATAAATGGAAAAGAAATACGACAGACAGCAATCAACCACAACCACTGAATTAAAAGCTCTTGACTTGGGATATTCATATACAGAATGTGGCGGGGTTAAACATGTTTACCTGAAATGATAGTTTTTAAAAACAATGAAAAAATATAGGAGTCACCGGGCACTAAGTTTGATGTTTAACCTAGGAAAATCAAGAGAGCATACGAAATAATAAAGCAAAGCTGAAAACGATAGAATCGACTATCCTCCAGACATCGCAATGATAAACATTTAACATTTTTTAAATTGACGTCTCAACTTGTGTGGCTCCAGACCACAATTAATGATCCCGGCCGCTTTACGAATATAGTTCCCTTTAATTAAAGTGTATTTTTTCTTTATTTTTTTTCTTTCCTTTTCTCATACATTTCTTAGTTTTTATAAGGTGGAAATAAAAGAAGAGAGCTGAAATAAATTTTTGGATGTTTTATTTTAACTGATTTTGATATGGAAAGAGTGATGAGGCCAGGTGCAAAAAGGTAATATTTACAGTTTTCGGAACATCTCTTGACTTGTCCATAGGGGTATGGATGTGTATTGGCTAAATTTGAAAGATGTAAGGGTTCAATTTTTCTGAAACTTGGATATATTTTTGGACTTGTACTGTACAGTACACACACAAAAGATTTGACAAAAAAAAAAACAGGTAATTTTTTTTAATGCGACAAAACGTTATAAAGAACTAATAGGGGGAATTAATTGTGGTCTGTGGCCGTGTGGAGAATAAATGTAATCTGAGAGTTTAAATGATATGGTTGTAGGAACGATTAGTATTTTCGTCTTCTTACAAATGCGAACTGTGTGTGTACTAAAAAGGTTTTACACACTTACAGAGCAACTAAACAGAAATATTCACAAAAATGGGTAAATAGACTAAAACCGTGACTACCGTTGAAAAGTATATTACATTAATTGTAATCCCAATGTTAAACAATCACAGTTATGTTACGTAAAAAGACATTAAGCGTCGTTCTTAATACGATATATGTATATATCTATATCTGTAAATATTATGTTTAGGTGAATATCATGATAAATTTTTACCGAAAATGTCATTTCTTTTTTTTTTCATTGCTTCTTTCTTTCTTACTTGTTTGTTTTTTTATATTATTTTATATTTGTTTCAAATAACTTATAATAAAAATAAAATGACTTTAAAAGAATGAATATATCTTAAACATGGTTTGACAATGTGTTCAAAGACGTCGTTTAGCTGTCCAATATACGAAACATTATTCTAAATTACGAGAAAATAACTTTAAGCCAAGTTTTAAATTCATATCAATAATCTTAAGCGTTAAACCCTATCATATTGATTACAAAAATAAATGAAAATAAATGAAAATAAGATAAATTAATCATAAGATTAACACCAAACTTTCTCTAACCTTTTGTTCTTATGTTCTATCAATCCAACTTGTGACGATATTTCCTTTTCGTAATCTATGTATAGATAGGCTTCCTAGTTATTGAGCGATAAATCTTTATATGATATTGTATACTGTGTCTTTGAATAACGATTTTGATGGTCCTCTTTCTATCTTCGTATATAAACAAATAATGATCTATTACGGATAAAGAGATATTGTTTAAAAAAAAACCAAAAGTATTCAAAATTTATGATCTTACTGTGCACTGCTTTGCCCTCTTTCATAAAACATAATATTTCATTTAAATCAATGTGTTAATATTTTTAACTAAATATAAAACAAAGGAAATGTGTTATGATTGCAAAAAGACAACTATCCCCCAAACGTCCAAATGACGGTGGATTTGAGCTGTTACCTGAACTGTTACCTAATCTGTAAGTTCCGCCTCTGTCAGGCGCACCACCAAACGGTGTAATTTGAGCATGTACAGGTAAACGTACGGCCTTCCAAATGAGCCCAACCGTTAACATATCGACATCTATTAAATGGCCCCATCATGACAAATGTGAAGCAATATAAAACAAAAAAATATAAGGGCTGATTTATAACCAAACACTAAACAATAAACATGTCTGTGATCGCTCAACCCCCCTAACAAGATACAGTGGCGTAACATAACACCTGAAGAACAATCTGAAATAAGATTCAATTTGATGATAAAATACTACCGCCTCTAATAAAGGTGAAAGGCACAACATACCGATCTAAGAGTACTCGCAGTTTCTGATAAGTAGTTCAAAGTGCTAATATATTATATTACAAAACAAATAAATAATGTTCTCCCACACTAGAATACTATTATCAATCAGTTCAACGGATTTTACATTAAGACGTTATATACAGTTTGAGAATAACACGACCTTGTCCAATGCCACCATATCCAACTATAGCAGTCATCACGTGACATTGGCGACGTCACACATCACCCGTATCATGCCCAAGTAAAATATATAGAAATGCACAGGGGCTTTCAGGAATCGATAAAATAAATTACTTTAAGTTCATGATAAAAAAAAGTGTGGAAATATATAGTAATTCCTCATATATTTAGAAATATATTTATGCCTTTTGGAAAAGTTTAAATTTTGGTCTTCTCCCTTCCAAATGTTTTTGAAAATTTGTCTTGTTGCCTCGATAATTCACACTGTTAAATCATCCAACTCCGATAAATATTGGATTTTCTGTCGTGTTAAACCTAAAATTGCGATTTAAACAAAACAGATGGAAACATTGTGGAAATATGTGCTTATTACTATATTCATAAATATTTGAAATATCGTACATGCAATAGTCTAATTTTTTATTACGTCCCTTCCAAATTGATTTGAAAATTTGCTATTTTCAGAAAATCGGGTATTATTTTTCAAGATGGCGACCACATTGACAGCGTGGGCCGACTTGGTAAAAATATATTTTGTAAGATTGTTAAAATGAAAATCAAATAACTGTTGGATGCTCGCGTTTTCAGTCATTGTCTTACCTTAAAGCAGCATAGAATCAAACATTGGTTCCTTTTGATAAAGCTGATACATGCTGTTGTTTTTTTATAAAAATTTAAAAAGATGGCGACCAAAAATTTTCAAACGTAGACGATGTTCGACACTTACTTTGTCCATGCAAATAATTCAATTTAATTTCACTGTTTATATTGCAATTAAATATGACACGTTATTGTCACTATAATGATAGCCAAGGACATAGCTAGACTAAGGAGATATTAAGTCATAACATCAACGTAATCAAAGAAAACAAACATGGCACCTAATCACGATGTAAGTTTTGACAAAACCTATGTAGATGTATGTTTTGACAATACCTATGTTGATTAGTGTTGTCAGATTCTCAATGAAATTCATTACGATATTATTTTAAATTTATAAAAGAAGACCTCGAATGGATATTAACCGAGGTGAAATAACTATATTTTTCAATTTTCTTTAAACCATTCATCGGGTAACTAGTAAATTTTACATAATCCTAATTAAACCAGTAACATGCAGAGTTATCGAACGTAATTATGACTGGAATAGTTGCATATGTACATAAGTACACAGTATCGACATGATGTAGGACAATAAGTATTTATATCTGTATAGAAATGAATATGTATTTCTGTTTTAATTAATTTATCAAAAACAAAATCAATGTCAGTACCGATAAAAAACAATATACTTTATTCTCTAAATCCAATAAACAAACAGGTACAGAGACGAACACATAATAATTTAACATACAATGATATATTTAATGATATGTTTAAGCTTGTAAATAGGGTAAATTTATACGAAAGACAATGCACAAATGACTGACTGAGTGTTGGTCGCTTTAAGTCCAGTGTTAAATATATTTCATGCATATTATAAAAATTCACATCTGATTGACACCGCTGGTTGAATATACCTCATCGTGATATTTCTGAAGAAATCTTTTTCTGTAGAAATAATGGTGATAAGAAATTATGAAAGATGTTTAGTCTAACATTTTAACGATCCGGCTATATATCGTGCTTCATAAGATTTTTTGTGAAGTTTATGAATTCAGTTTAAAGATGGGAGATTTTAATTGCCCTTTTATATTTATGTTAATCCAAAAAAAGAGAAGGAGGGACTTGTGATTTTCTTTAAGTCTCCTGTTTTGTGAAAAATGTAGAGGTATATGTGTTAAGACATTCCAAATAATGGTTTATACTTATAAAACAATATTGTTTGGCGTTTTGTCTGCTGAAACAACAACATATTTGTCACGTAGAGATGATAAAGCATCCAAGACCTCTGGCTTTTTCAAAGGATCAGAAACCCGTGAGCCCATTGTACACCGTATACTTTAAATTTAAATGCTCTTCTGAATGTATGACCGAGAAGCTTTGATCCATTCAGATAAAATTTCCAGTTTGGATTATCAGGTTCGGTGTTTATCCAGTTTCATAGTCCTCAAATGCATCCATCAGTAACTTGTACTTCTTTTTCCAGTTATAGATAGATTGCAGTCATTAAAACCTAAAACGTCACTACAGAAAATGCATATTTAGTATAAGATTATTAAAAAAAAACCAATTTGTTTTACCTAAGCATTGGTAAGAAAACAATTTCCCACATTTTGAATTAAGGTATTAAAATTCTATTTCCTCTAAATAAAAAGATGAACGTCGGTAAAATATACACAGAGATTTTGTATATGTTTATTTATTGTTAGTTTGTTAGAAAGGAGTATTGTAACGTTAACGCTTGACAATTATTTTTAAAGTAATATAATTATATCGCTCTTGTGTTCAATGAGTCGTTTGGTAAATGGTTGCTTTGACTAAATAGATAAAATGAGGCCACATACGGCATAATATATAATGTAAATCACATTTTAGAGCTTTTGCAGAACACAGTATATGGCCTCCACTATGCCAGTTAGTGAAATCATCCATACCCTAATATGCACAGGAGCAACGACAAAAGAAAACCATATCACAAGGTGAGCTAACACACCAGACAGTCGGAAAGAATTTGTATATGGAGCTAAATCTTCTTTGAATCATTCAATCAATCAAAAGGAAACGGAAAGTTATTTGCATTCAACTGTTTCAATTTATACTACTAGTCGACGATTTTTGAATGTTGGTAACAAAAACAAAAATACACTATATAATGATATATTTTAGCTGCTTCTAATCTTATTGCATAGCAAAAAACGAAGTCACTCAAATGAATTTTCTGATTTTGTAAATTAAAAATATTTTATGACCTATTGTTCGTGCTTAGCAGAAAGAAGTGACATATGAACATTCGAAAAAAGTTTCTCCAAATTTTTGAACTCGTGTCCATCGCTGAAATTCATTTGCGTTTATCTATTATAGATGCATGTACCAATAACTCTATTTTTATTAAACGACAGAAAATGTCAAAAGTGATATTCGTTTAAAAAAAATTTCATTATTCAGACTAGTTTCTTTTGGTATATTTATTGTTTAATGTTAAGCATATGTCTGAGTTTCAATACCATCGGTTCAATATGTTGGCCAATTATTTCAATGTCCTTCTGTTGGTACTGCCGGAAATATTGACATGTACTGGCCGGATCGTCCTCGTTTTGTATACTATATTTTTTGTTCACTACATTAGTATCAGCTTTAAAGTTTGTCCACCAGTTTTTCCGACATGATCTGTAATGGTGGAGAGTTATGTCACTTGTCGATGGTGTATACCTTTAAATATACAAATTTTGATTACAATGTCAATCGACAAATCAGATCAGAAAACTTAACATATACCCCACGACACTTACCAAGGAAGAAATCCTGGACAATCATAGGTCTCTCTATGTTCCTTTCGAATTTCAACAAACGATGAAAAACTGGATCTTCCTTCACTGTATTGGATACCGAAATTACATAAGTCCTGACAAACAACGTTATATTGCTGGGTCTTCCAAGTGTTAAACAAATCCTCTTTCTAAATCAATAGCTTCAATTTTATCAGCAATCTTAACCGGGCACAGTTATTTCGAAATTACCTATTCTAGAGGTGGTGTAAATTAGATGTGGATGCTTATGAACATTTAACTACAGATGTATTTATAGTGGACAAATACCGTTATCAACGGAGTCGTGTGGTAGAAAAAAATATTTACATATATTTTATACTATGAAATTTTAACAAAATAACGTTAAATTAAACAATTGAAACAACATAAGTCATCTTACCATGTTGTTCAGATATGTATAATATCCTTATTCATACGTTCTTTTATTTATACTTCACATCTTCTATGTAGCATATTTAATGTCAGGGAATATGTACAAGCTCCATTTACTTTGTTTGTTTTTGAGAAAAGAACAGTCAAATTGTGTGGATTGAAATAGATATCACACCTTAATATTAACTACCACTGTGTTAGCACTTATACAGGTGAATTGTACTCGACGAGAGTTCCATATGCCCGGTAACCAGTGCAATGGTACAGGTGAGATTATAAAGATTAGTAGTAATTGTAAACTGTCGTTTTACAAATTATACAATTATATAAAAATATTATTATTGAGCTCCCTTCAGCAGAGACGACTTATAAAGGCAAGGCACTTCTGTTTTTTTGGGTTTTTTTTTGCTTCTAATTGTTTTATTTTTTCTTATTTATATGTATCTCAAATTTTACCATTTGAATCCTTTATTTGGTACAAAATCATGGAGACTAGGTGATCCTATATATGTACGATTTGGCATAAGTGCATATTTGACTCGGTCCCAAACGGGACTCGTACCATTGAGGTATTTCCTTATAAACAATGAGCTTGATTGGTTAAAAGGTTCCCATGTTGTTACATGAATGGATGGTTTCATTAAAACTCCTGCAGTTGAATTATCGAACATTTTGTCCTGAAAGTATAAATATATTCAAGTTATTGCAGATAGAGACATATATAACGTTAAAGATTTTTCCAATGAATTAAATAAAACAATTCCAATCAATAGATGAAATTCCTTCATTAATTAATTGTTTAGCACAAAATAATTTGGAATACTTAAAATTACTCACAATGTTTGTTAAGTTCAGTGTCGGACAATATTAAAATGTTTGCACACAATTTATATTTCTGTTTACTTTCGTATCTAGATTTTATATCAAATCAATCTGTGCAATACAATTCAATCTAAAACAATAAACGATAAACAATTATCGCAGACAGCAACCGAAGACAATCACTTGATTACATAATCCTAATTTGGGACAGGCACATACATAATGTGGCGGACATGTTTATGTTCTTATATGGGAACGTGTTGTTCGTTTCTTTTTATCATCGTTCATAATTCAACCGAATCGCAGGTCAAAGTTTTTGATTTTGATCAATTGTAATTGGATGACAAGTGATTATGTTCGAATAATATGTATGAGGAACCTCCATTTAAGTATTTTTAAAGATCTATTAAAGACTGAGGTATTTGTAAAATTCCGTTGATCGATAATCTCGCAATGACTGTGATATTCGCCACTAAGTTTGTTTCACTGTATGGAAAATCTCGTTTACATACGGATATCGTCGAGTTTAAATTTAGACAAAAAAATGTCATTTCAGAATCTGGTGACTTTGTAGTGTATCGAGTTCTTTTAGTCTGTGTTCGAATGTGAACGGTTCAGGTAAAGAAACTTTAAATATGTTTCTTTCGGAGGCGTTATTTTAAATGAACACAATTATAATTGATAAAAGTATGAATTGATAAACTTACAAGAACTCTTCTTAAAGACAATCCGTATTTTCGTATATTTGGTAAAACAAATTCATCTCTATCTATTCCAAGTACATACTTATAACCATGCATACGGGTATGACAATCAAGCGCAAAAACTTCCTGGTCAGTCCACACCTTATCATTTTGATCGCCTCTAGATAAAAATCTAACATGCTTTTCTGAAGAATACAAAAAAATCTTTTAATCATCAATTTTTGTGAAAGGTTTCAACACAAAATAACTCTACACTGCATTACTTGTACAACACCATTGCCAAAAGAACAAGGGCAGTCAGAAAATCAACAGTCAACAAAACCAAACATTTAGCAACACGAACTACATCAAAATGAGAGGATGAACACCATTTAATGAAACTATCATTGAACCATGCTTTGACATTCATATACGAAGATAAAGGAATATAAGTAATGATTGTTTATCACAATATATTGTTCATAAGCACAATTCAAATATGAAAACCGTAGACCAATTTAAACATTTGAGTCATGGAATCATGACGGTGGAACTTGCATGCTTTAAACTATGATGCTTGTATGTTACAGCATAAAATATACTAATGGTCTTTTGTGAACATTTTTCAAACACAAACACCTAATCAGAAAAAAAAAAACATCCACCATCTGAAAAATGTAAAAAATTGTCACTTAAATTGACCAAGAATAAAACATCGATGTTCTCCTAAAAATATAAATGCAGGCATGTTACTCCATACCACATATTCGAAGTCTAGCATTCTAACTGTTTTCATGATGTCATTTTATTATAAAATTTGATAGTTGAACACAGTCTATAATTCACAATCTTCTGTCGCATCACTTATTTAAATTGCAATGATGCTAGCTAAATGCACAGCAATTTTTTGTTAACGCATATATTTTAGCTACTTAGAATTTGAACACTACCGATTTTTTTAAGTCAATGATACATGATTACTATTCATGTTCTGTTCAAAACGTGTATTGGGGGACGCTTATGTGACCCAAACCAGATATAAATTGGATGACCCCGCAATGTTCTATGGATTATAGGATTCAACGCCTTTTTAAAGGAATTTATTGGTGTATAAACTCGACCAATTCTCTCACTTCGGACTTTTATGATATGTTTGTGAGTGACTTGGTCCAGTTTATACACCAATAAATTCCTTTAAAAAGGCGTTTAATCCTTATAATTCTTTAAAAATTGAGATAAGGAATTCATTTTCCCACACTCGTAACCTCTATCACACGTAATTTGTATATTTGTGTCATTGAATTGGCCTGGCGCATGAATATATTTGTTGGTTAACGCAAAATTATGTACTCCATGAAGTTTGCTATCTGATAATAAATAAACTGCAAAAACTCTTATTGTCATTCAAAAGTGTTTATTATTTAAATTAATGATTAACGCGATATGAAAATACATTTTGTTAACGTCGAGCCGGATTGTGTTAATATCGCCGCCATATTGTTTACATTGGATACGATAAGAAGTTCGGTCAACGTTGTCTATCGAAAAATAAACAACGTCAAGAACAACTATCGGAAGTCCTCTCGACCAATCATATCAAGGTATTCCCTAATATGCAAATCATATAAGAATTATTCACAATTATCAGGAATGTTCAAACCCAAAGTTTAGGAAGTCAAAGACTTATATATACATACATACTAGATATAAAAAAAAATATTGACTACAACAAAGGGACAATAAAAAATAAGAAGTCGAAGAAATCTGACAATATCATGGCAAACATCGCAAAAAGACGAAAGAACAAACAATGGTTTAAAAAATACTAGAGGCTGAGCAAAATGAACCTTCCCAAAATCCATAAAAATCTCAGATGCTCCAGAAGAGCTTATTATAAATACAGCTTATCAGAAAACATAACAAAACAATTCAAAACTTCAACGTTACTGACAGATGACAAAAGAGACGGACCGCTCTATCATTCTTGTTAATATTAAAATTGATACCTAAAATCAGTCATACAGTTTAGTATGCTCTTTCTTCAAAAGGACATAGTTGGTCTATATATATATATATATTAGAATTAATGTCTTGAATGAATTTCATTTAATCTATATGATATATTTGTCAGGGATACATTCTTTATCACTTAACAATGCTATTGAATATAGTCAATACAATTTCCCATATGAACTCCTTTTACAACGACAACTGTCACACCTCTACTATGAAGCTTTAATAAACATCATACCCTGGGATGGAAAGTTCGCATGCACTACTATTTTTCAAAGGACAAAATAAAGGGTTGTGCGGCGTTTTTTTAACATTTATACGCTAACAACTTCTAAGAGTTTCAGATCATTCTAACATTATGTGCTACCCCTCTTTTTACTTCGAGTCATCTTGAAACGAACATCATTGTAACTGGTATATAAACTATATCTATGAATATGAAGTACCTTCCTAAAACATGTACAAGAAGCGTGGTTTTTAATTAACCATAGTCTAGTATACATAGTTGCCTTTTTTCTGTACTGTTTGCAAATTGAAAACGGTTAGTAGTAAATTAATTTCAATGCTAAATATGTATGAAAAAAAGTTGATTTGAGAAATACGACAACGAGACACAAAAAGTCATCTAGAGGTCATAGTACTGTCGTCAATAATAAAAAAAAATTGAATGTAATATGTCAAGCTCCGGATTAGCTCGAGTGGAGTAAAGTTAATCATCATTCTGCCAGAAATAATCAAAGATCTACATCGAATTCTCCAAATAAAAAAAAATAAAAAACACTAAGACATAATAAAAAACAATCATTTACGAGGCTCTTGACTTGAAAATAGTCACATGAAACGTGGCGGGGTTTTGATATTTTTAATTGATGTTAAAGTGTTTGTTCTGATGTGTTTTCGGTGGAGGGAATATTAATATCAGTATTTACTAGCCATTGAACTTACATTGTACGACAGCTCCGTGTCAATTAAACACGTAAAAAACTACTAAAGTAACCAGATATTGTGTAATTGTTTTTTAACGATTGAATAAAAATCACTGATTGTTTTGTATTAGAATTCAAAGTTACAAATATTCTGTAGACAATATACGATATAAGATGAAACATAACATGTGAAATTGAATGATATATATTGTGACTTCATTGTTAACCAAAGCACAAAACATTTATTGCAAAGAACTAAATTTTGTAACTCATGGAAGGCTTCCCAGTCTCTCTCAATTCCATCTTTGGTTTTCAAGCTGGTAAGTCAATCTGTAGTAAAACTACAAAACCATTCATAACTCACTATAACAATTATTGAACTGATTTATATCTCAATCACATATTATATTATATTATAATATGTTTTCCAGATCTTTTACATGTAAACACTCTTCATTGAAAATATTTAGTTTTACATATTCCGATATGAATTAACTTTTGTGTTCACAGAAAAGTACAAAGGACCGATTTTAGTTGCAGGTAATGCTTGATATAAAGTAAAGTAATGAACAAAAGATCGTGAACCCCCGATGACGACCGAATATTTTGAAATTTATCAATCATGTATAAAAACGTCACTAATTAAGCATACTGAGCATTGGTAAACTACTGTCGCCTTAATTAACCATAACAAGCTTGACTGTTGTAATTTGATTACTATAGCATGTATAGGGAAAATCATTACCTCTAGCGGGGAAATCAGCAACACGAACCAACACTGTAAATCCTATAGACTCATAATATTCACATATCTTCATTGCATCCTTATTTAGTTCAAATGTATACGTTACAGTTTTTTCAACTCCAATTATTCGTTGAACTTCAAACCATTCTAGTAGCAGTTCAGCTGATAGAGATCCATACAGAACAGTAGTGCATACAGCTAATTCACCTTGCAATGGTATTTGCACAGGAATATAATATTTGGACTCTTTATGACAAGTTCTGTTAAAATCAGTTATAATTGATACTCCTTCGACTGATTTTGATTCCATCGATATTGGACAAGTAAATTGTACTCGATGAAGAAGACTATCCGTATATGAATACACAAACTTTTCTGTTGATTGAATGACAATTCGTTTGCCTTTTTGTAAACGAAAGCAACATTTAAAGTAACTATAGTGATTTATCTTTTCTTCCCAACCAATAACGGTAACGATATTATCCTTTCGTTCGTCTATCTTTTTGATGAAATAAGCAGATAACATATAAACTGTTGAGTCAGAGGTCTCCACATATGCTAGTTTTTGAAATGATTGTAATCTTCCATTTCTAGATACATTTTGTTTACTGTTTAAACCCATAGGTCTGCTTTTTTTATTTTCACAGTTTTGAAATCTTGTACATTTAAATGGTTTAGAATAAAATTCCAAAACATTTCTATTCGCCAAATACCTCGAAATATATGTAAAAGCAACGTACATTGAACATAGCAAACATAACAAACGTAGACACCTGCCTGCACTATATCTTATGTGTTTCATGTTTGATATTCTTTCCTCTTGTTTTACAAGAAGGTCCTATTCGAAACAAATAAAAAAGATAATATAATTTATATATCAATTTTATAGGCTAGATGTCCATATCACATGTATCATATGTCTTGTCAACATAACTAAATGAATTTAAGTCTTACATTGCTTTTGCTATCTTAACATCGTCTGCGATGTCTTAAACATAAATAAAAATGTTCTTAAGACTTCCGTTTATTTATAGATATAACCGCTTCAGTACAACTCTATTCAGTCGTATTTGATGCAGGGCATTATGTATTGTTGTGCTTTAAATAGATTAGACAGATATTGACTAGTCAGGCGACCTTTCTAAAAGTACACAATTTACCACATTGATATGACTTTAATCGAAAAAGTAAAATACGTTCTAGTTTATAATTTAAATGATTAAAAGGTTTTGTTTGGGATACTTAAAAAGGCACCACCGCATTGAAAATTTAGATAACAAAATAAATACAATACTTATGTGGCCTGCATGTTTATATAAAAGTTTTCTACAACATCCATATACTAGTAATTACCATTGATTGTAAATTGTAATAATACTAATATTCAAAGCAATTTACCTTCAATGTTGCCGTGTATATGAACCTTTGAGTATCTTAAATGGTTACAAGCTGTTGAAAAAAAACAACATAAAACATATTTAACAATGATAATGAAAACTTTCGACAAGTGTTAAACACGATATGTAGCATTATATGCAGCTGGTTAGATTTTAAATTTGTCAAGAACCATAACTCTAAGAAAGTTCACAACTCAGTCGCAAGAATTAAAATGTGTGTGAATTTGTAAATTCGTGCTTACCTGTTTTATACTCGGGGCGATTTGAAACTTGACATGTTATATTGACAGGCTATTTACATGTAAATATATATCGTTCTTGTGTTCATTGAGTCTATTGTGGAATGGTTGCTTTGACTAACATACAAAACGGAGGCCACCTATGGAACATTGTAGTAGGATGTAAATGACAGGACACAACATTGTAAAATGACCCGTATGTGGCCTCCACTATGATAGTTAGTTAAAGTGGTCTTTCCACAAATATCCTCTACGCACAAAAGCAATGTTAATGAGAAGCCACATCAAGTTTTAGTTATTGAACAGTACTATCAGTGCAATGGACCAGGGTTTTTTTTTCATAAAGAAGCTTATTGTTCCTCCCCAAGATGTCATTACATATAACAGAAAATAAATAACTGGGTTTTATTTTATATACTTGTCAGTCAATACCCCAATTTTTGTTAGATTTATCACTTTTAATAACATTTTGACATTTTGGGATGTATAATACGCACACAAGCGATGGATTAATGATATGTACAAACTTAAGGTATATTTACAAAGCCAAACTTATGATATTTTTTTTCAATTGATTTCAGTTTTGAATTTTGTTTGTTCTGTGAGAATTATAAACTTACACAAAGAGTATCCATTATACTACTTCCTTTTGAAAAAGTTCGATATTCCTCCTCAGTCAAACGAAAACGTTTTTGTGGAAGGTCTCTGGTTCACACCGGGTACTTCAAATTCCTTCACAAATAAAAACTGGCCATCCTGAAATAGCGAGGAATAATGTAAGTGACGTTTAACACCAACAATCAATAATATAATCAATCAATCAATCAATCAAAAGGAAAAGAACATTTATATGCAATCAACTTGCCCAATTAATGCTACTAGGCGACTAGTGTTGGTAACACTAACAAAAATAAACTAGGGTATATTTTGCATCTGTAACTTATTGCATAGGAACAAAACATTTACTCAAATTAAATTTATTTATGATTTTATTACTTATATTGTACCTAAGACAATGCAATATATTGTATTACATATTGGTTGTGGTTCGCAGAAAGAAGTGAAATATGAACATTAATACAAAGTTTTCCTATTGTTTGAACTTGTGTCCATCTCTTCAAATTCTTCACAATAAATTTTTCATTTGGTATATTTTTTGTTTAATGTTAAACATATGTCTGAGTTACAATACCCTTGTTTCAATATGTTGGCCAATTATTTCAATATCCTTCTGTTGGTAGTGTCGGAAATATTGGCATGTGCTGACCGCATGATTGTCCTCGTTTTGTATACTGTGATTTTCATTTACTACATTAGTATCAGATTTAAATTTTTTCCAGCAGTTTTTCTGACATAATCTGTAATGGTGGAGAGGTGGAGAGTTATGTCAGCAGGTGATGCTGTATACCTTTAAATATACAAGTCTTAATTACAATCATTTGTGTTAATGATTTATTATCGTCGATTATCATTCTTTTAAATACGAGTGAAATGACGGATGTCACGAGTACTATTAGAACAAGATCGTCTAACTCTTTTGACGTTCCGTATTTAAAACCGCCTTTTCCAATGAGATTCGTGTTGTTGTATTATCTATTTTCTCTTTTTGTCTTTTTTTAAAAAATTTCACGATGATGTTTGTATTGACCTTCTTTCCTTTAGTCCATAAACTGATTTGCTTCATTTCTTTCATGCTTCTTATTGATAAACCTTCTTACTTTTGTTTAGACAAGTCTGCATTAAACGTGTATTTACAACATATTTTGCTATTTCTGCTTGATTGAAAGGAGATGCTGTGTTTATTTTGTTTTCTTTTCACCTATTTTCAAGTTTCCAATATATTACATTTGTTGTTCAAACATTTACATTTCCTTATTTTTATAACTCTTCTTTCATTCATCGCGGTATACTGACAAAAATGACATACATGTACAAATGATGTATGTGAAGATTTGTTTTGTGACTTCCAAATTTCTTAATTTGATAACAACTTATCAAGAATTCTTCAAGAATGCAATGAAATCAATACCAAGAAAAGGGCATTTGTAAACCAAGAGAAAACAAATGCAGAAAAATACGCTAACATGATACAATTGTACATGAATTTCAATTTATTTTAAATCGTTCCATAATACACAAATGATACAAGAGCTGAGTAATATGTACGAACTTATTCCATTCCCAGTGTATATTATAAGAAAATAAAGTTGTTTGAAAATATTTTATAAACCACACGTTTTAATAAGATTTTTCTTGTACAGTTTTCCGCAATATTCATTTGGAACAAAACAAAAACAATTTTTTTCCACAATTTTGATATCAGGAATCAATTAGAAATGCATAAAATAACAATATAACAATTTTTATTGAAATCTTTAGAAAAAGATGTTTCTCAAAAAATTGTGATTTACTCTTTACCATATTTAACATTGAGAAACATTATTTTTACACCTTCAATCACTTTGAAGTAACTTATTACATCAAAAAAATTCTTTAAGCGTATCATAACTAACATGTCAATTTTTGTTTAAGTTTTAGCACAAAAATATGTTTCTTGATGAAGTGTTTTACAACTTTTATACCTATTAACCAAAAAGAAAATGAAACTTCCTTTTAAATAGGTGTTAACACTGAGCATCAAAATTTTGAAAATCAGTTGAGGCAATCTTGATCTATTGTACCATAAGAAGTGCCGACGGACAAACAGAGTGATTACTATAGGTAACATGTGACTAGTGGGCTGGGCCCTAATAAATATTCTTATCCAATTTTGTCCTTAGAACCTGTGGAACCCAAGTATCTTTAGCCCTTAACAAAGCAGGATGTCAAGTGTAAAATGTAGGTCTTAAGTGTCAGTCTGCCTAAGGATCAGGCAGTGACCAAAACATGATAGTCTCAGATTTTGATGAAAACTTGCACAAATCATCTGAATAACAAGTTATAAAGAGAAAATTACTTTTCGGACCAATTACATATGGTTGCTATGGAAACAGAGCCATTTCATTTTCCAAAGAACGAATTATTGAGATTAGCATAAAACTGACAGTTTTTCACTATTTCAGTCTCATGAAAACTGCTGTTCATATAAAATGTAGTATTTCTCCATTGTACTGCAATTTTTTCAACTATCAAATATTCTTGAAGAACAGCTGTTTTGATGAAATTCTATTTCATTCCTGAAATTTTGGGGTACGGATGGTCTCCATGGACCATAATGTCCAAAAAGCCAAAAAAGGCCAGAAATCAAGTTCAAATATTTTCTATTACCAGAACAGCATATACATGGTGTTACTTAATATGGAACAAGTAGTGGTCATACTTTCATTATTTCATAAAAGCTCGGTGGGTTTTTTCCAAATATTGAGTAACCATAGCAACAAAGTTAACCCTATAGCAACAAAGCTAAAAAAAACAAATTGTAACAAATGTATTCAATATTAAAGACTAAATACATATAAATGGACTAAATATGATTTATTTAAGCTAGTCTCATTCCAGTGTTGTCAATTTTTCCAGTTTTTTCCCGTAAAATATTACATAGCAACCGAAAATTGTCCTTAGCAACCAAAATGAACAAACTTAAATTTTTTTGTTTTTTTTTATACAAAAATATTCTCCAGTGCAAAAAGCGACAATTAAGTGGTTAGATATCAATCATTTCGATATAAAATCAGTAAATTAAACAATATCTACATTTCATTAGCAACAACTTTAACCCCCTAGTAACAAAACAGATTCTTTCAAAAGTTTCACATTTTTGGTGTGAGCTTACTTCTTATACCAGATTCATATTGGTTTGAGACATATCATTATAGTTACTGACACTATCATGCTTTAAAATTTGTATTACAACCTGGTGGTTTTTTTTAAACAAGGGATATGCATAACAACCAATAAATACTCCTTAGCAACAGAAAAGTATGCATATTCCACATTCTTTCTATCAAAATTATAGGCTATTATTTAAATTATACATTTTTTAATGTTAAATGCTTCAATATTGAATTGCTATTAATAATTGAAAACTAACCGGAACTACAAAACTTCAACGTTGACCTTTGAATCATGAAAATGAGGTAAAGGTAAGATAACACCAAATGCATAGACATATACACCTTGCGATCGTTCTATACACCAACCTATTGCTTACAGCACTCGAACAACAGACCAAAACACAATTTTGTTTTCACTAATGCATCCTGAAAATGAGGTCAATGTCATATGAAACCTGCCAGACTGACATATACTTATAATTATTCCATAAACCAAATAAAGTTATTTATTGCATAAAGTACTTGTTTGAAGGACCAAAAACACAAAAACTTATCATTGGTCACTAATGAACCATGAAAATGGGGACAAGGTCAGATGGAACCTGCCAGATCTAGACAGACATCTATCCCTTACAATCATTCCATACACCACACATAGTTGACCTACTGCTTATATAAGAGAAATGAACCTATTCATGCATGAAACTTTCACCTTGATCACTGATCCATGAAATGAGGTTGAGGTCAAGTGAACCCTGTCTGACTGCCATGGAGACGTAGCAAGTAACCCATATACCAAATAAAGTTATCCTAATATTATTCATTATACCGGTAAGTGAGAAATTCGCATGACCAAAAAACTAAAAAAAAACATTTGAGCAGTCACTGAACCATGAAAATGAGGACCAGGATTTGGGACATATGACAGACGGAAACTTTGTAACATAAGGTATCTGCTAACAAGCTCTTCTTATTTATATTACGAATCCAGGTCTTCTACGGTTCTACCCTCTAAAATATAATAGTTGGCCCTACCACCGTCGGATTGTAATGCCTTTGTCTTGCATACTGTGACACTGCGAGACGAAATGTAAGTCATAAAAACATGCAACATTTTTCAAAAAGAAAACAGTAAAATGCACAAATTATTGCATTCATTTATTATAATATTTTTAAAAGTAACTGACCAAATTAGAGATTTATTTATGCTAATACAGGAAAAGCTCTTCCAAATTCTGATTGCAGAATGCAAGTTCTTATCATTGAGATACTCAACCAATCTCAACATTCAAATGTTTTTAAAAACTTCTGTCACATACATGTAATTCCTGATTTAAGTTTTCAGACTTTTCAGAGTCTTCTTATATTTATCATGTCTTATTATTTTATCTGTCATTCAGGTTTTGTATATCTGTTCTTTAGGTTCAACCATGGTTATAAAATTTCCCAACAAATAGAGGCTAAGTTGTCATCCTTCACTTCAGAAATGTTGGTCAATTTGAAGGCACGCTATTTACTTATGTCCATTTGCTACAAACATTTTGAACTTCCTACTCAAGTGCGCAATATTGGCAACACAATATGCTGAGCCTCATTGAACTGTAGTTGAATCTTTTAATCATCAATCCTGCAATCATATGAAATTTCAGTAAAAATCAAAATAAATATAATAGCAATTCATTTACAGTTCATGTTGTTAATTTCAAGTTCAATGAATCACTTTGGTTGAATGAAATGTAAATGATTGAAGTTTAAATAAAATGCTCCACTGGGTGCAGCTTGATACGACCGCAGAGGTCGAACCCTGAACAGTTGGGGCAAGTATGGACACAACATTCAAGCTTGATACAGCACTGAATTTGGATTGTGATTAAATATTTGACACAGCATAGGTTTCTGACACAGAATGAATGTGGTCTAAGAACTTGAAATTTTTTTAATTTACCTATTCAAACTATATAATTATTATTTGCTTTTATATATAAATCAGAAATAACCAATTTCAAATTTAAAATCCCCCCCTCTAATTTTTTGAACCCCCTTATGATTCATCACCCCCAAACTCAATCCCAGCCTTCCCTTTGTGGTATGGTACCTTGCAGTACAATTTCAGAGAGATCCATACACTTACACACAAGATATTGTCCTGAAACTAGAAAAATGCTTGTTTTTTGCCCCTTTTTGGCCCCTAATTCCTAAACTTTTGAGGCAATTACCCCCAAAATCAATCCCAGCCTTCCCTTTGTGGTATGGTACCTTGCAGTACAATTTCAGAGAGATCTATACACTTGAACACAAGTTATTGTCTGGAAACTAGAAACATGCTTATTTTTGGCCCTTTTTTGGCCCCTAATTCCTAAACTTTTTGGGCAATTACCCCAAAACTCAATTCCAGCTTTCCCTTTGTGATATGGAACCTTGTGGTACAATTTCATAAAGATCCATACACTTACTCACAAGTTATTGTCATGAAACTAGAAAAATGCTTGTTTTGTGCAGCTTTTTTGGCCCCCAATTCCTAAAATTTTGAGGCAATTACCCCCAATATCAATCCCAGCATTCCCTTTGTGATATGGAACCTTGTGGTACAATGTCAGAGAGATCCATAGACTAACACACAAGTTATGTCTGGAAGTTACAAAAATGCTTATTTTTGGCCCCTAATTCCTTATCTGTTGGTACCATAACTCCCAAAATCAATCCCAACCTTCCTTTTGTGGTATTGAACCTTATGGTAAAATTTCATAGAGATTCATTCATTTAAACTAAAGTTAGAGTGCGAAAACCATTGTGTCTTCGGACGACGACGCCGCCAACGTCATACCAATATACGACCGCTTTTTGCGGTCGTATAAAATGAACACTAAGGAAACGACCATTAATTTTAGTACATGTACTAGTATGTGAACAAGCTGACCAATATATAAATTTATGTGCAAGTCCAAGGTGAAACATTGTTTTTTTTTTTTTTTTTTTGCTTTATACCAGTGATTTTGCAATCACTTGTCATTTTTCCCTTTAGAAATATCAAAAGTATTTCACTAAATATAGTAAAAGTTTAAAAAATAAACTTGACACAGTCTATATGTTAATTTGGTAGAAAAATTCAAATGATGAAATCAAATAGTTATACTCTGAAATGTTTAAATATGCCAAATATTCAAAGTGAATGAACCATTACTAAAAATGTCAGTAGAAATATAAGAAATGCCATTGATGCTAAATACAACTGCATACCAAATTAGAGGGTGGTAATGGGGGTACCAGTCCATCATTAAGATTAAGGGTAAGAATTCTTGCCAAAGGGCGTTAACGGTAATTTTGGTCTATGACGATAAAATGTACACTTTCTTTTTAACCGTAAAGAAATCGACTGATTTTGACGAATCATGTTAACTTTTTCTCCAAAATTAACAGTGATGATAACTTTTTGAGGTCTCTGATGAATCACAATAACTTTCGGATATTATGACAAATCACGGTAAAATTTTAACCAATTTGACGCTTACGGTAGCCTTAAATGACCGTTTGACGCCTGACAATACAGGGCATTCCTACCCTCAAATAAAACTAACTTATCATAAGTGGTTCTTTGTTAACTGATCTACACGAAATCACACACTTTAAAATGTAAACTAGTTGCTAAAATGATAAAATCATTAGACCATGACCAAGGGTCGAAGTAAGGGGATAGGGCCAAATAACCTCCATAGATATAAGATGCATCAAATTGAATGCTTATACAACTTTATATATCAAATACTATTTATTTACCATTAGTAGTTCCACTTAAACTGACCTAATTAAAAAATTTTAAACACCAATATGTTTTTGAGTAGAGAAAAGAAATGCATGATTTTTTTACAAGTAAAAAGACTCTTGATGTTGTTGACAATACATGTGTAGGTGATCTCTGCATAATTCTTGTTTAGCATTGTCAATATTTTACCCAAGTAGCTCCAGCAGAAAATGTACATGTAGGTCATATTGACCTAGTTCTTGTTGTGACATATATATATGTATATCTATATCATAAGATTAATTAACCACTTGCTAAAAACAGAACCAGCAAAAATCATTTTGTAAATCAGCATTTGCATACTGACGGGAAAATCTATGATAATGAGCTGTGCCGTTGTGGATGGGTATGACAAAAACATCTTGTAGCTGAAGTAATTCTCACCTATAATTTCTTAAATCACAAAATCGTTTAAAAAAAATATTTCACCGAAAAAAATGGGCCCACTAGTGGAGATGGGTTGAAGTAAACATTCTATCACTCAAATTTAATGGTATACATAAAAAATATCTAAACTCAAATAATTTGTACCTGTGCAATTCAATAGTCTTCTGTAAACAGTTCTTTCAAATATCAAAGGTATGTGTCTTAACAAATCACGACTGCAATTCAGCAAATCCCTGAAGAAAAAGTTCAAATTTGTTAAGTCTGATAAAAATATATATACATGTACATGAATATGAATGAAGGAATGAATTTATTTATACAATTCAAATTCCTTTGTAGCTCTTACTAAAGACTTACTTCAGACCAATCTAATAAGTTGCGAATAACATTAACTAAGAAAATTATTCCTACAAGTACAAGTTATGCAGAATATGTTTTAACCCCTGAAAGCTAGCTATATATAGAGTTTCAAGGGCTCTGGGTTAAAACATTTTAGTAGATCAAAAATTATAAATAAGGTAATGGGCCTAAGGCAGACCAAAAATATGTATGTGTTTAAAGTACTAAAAATACCGACCCTATATTTATGATTAAAAATGCCTAAAGTACACTGGAAAGTTTTTCTTGTCATTTTTTAATAGCACTGATAAAAACAACATATTCCTTATATTAAGCCAATAAGGTACAGTAATATCATCAAAATAGTTCCGTAATTGTTGAAGGCCTATTTGAGGAAAAAATAGTTGTTCCTTTGATAACCTTACCTATACATAAACATTTCTGTAAGTTTTTAACGAGCCCTATTTATATTGCGTCAAATTATTTCCCCCTGTTTAAACTAGTCGAAAACTTAAAAAAAAAAAAATCATTTTGTACCTATCTTACCTAATAATTTTCTGTTGTAAGTCTATTTTTTTTAGGTCTAAATGCATCATTATGTACATGATGTATGAAACTTAAACATTTGTTTAAGAATCACATGTGAACCTTCCTTTGGAAGGGCAAAAGGAGGGTCGTAATGGGGGTACCTTCATGACGAATAATGGTAAAAATTCTTGACAAATGACGTTAACGCAATAACGGTAATTTTTGGTGCATGACGATAAAATGTACACTTTCTTTTAGACGATAAAAAAATCAACTGATTTCCAAAAATAACAGTAACGATAATTATTTGAGACCTCTGACGAATCACGATAAGGATATTTTGACGAATCACGGTAAAATTCAAATGACCGTTTGACGTCTGACGGTAAAGGGCATTCCTACCCTCCAATAGTACATTTTTCAGGGCCAGGGGTCTCCTTCAGTTTAGAACAAACTCATATTTTTGGCATTATCACCATTTTTTCTAAACATTCTTTATAAAATATGAGAAAAAAAAAGTTTACTTCTTTTCAATCTATAATTATCTAATAGAAAAAAATCTGCCGAAAAACAAAATATGAGTCTGATAATGAGCCCCCCTTTTATATTCATGTTGAACCTAAACCATTTTCAATATCATGATATTTTACAGTAAAATATATAATGGAGGAGGAGAATGGTGTATGACCAAAATTATCTTTTGAATATATAATAATATGTAAATAGTGTACCTTGTGTTTAGAACCTAGAAAAAGGCCCTGCTCATCTGGATTGACACTGCTCTGCCTGGCTTTGATCCTTCCTTTGTGAGACGGTTGTGTACAACCAACATTCCTTCTCTTAATCTCATGCATATTCCTAGGGTTTGTTGGTGTTTTGGACAAACAAAGTATGAATGTTCATGTAAGTGGGAAAAGATCCCAATATAAAAAATTTGTAAAAAGTCAATTTTCCCTCCGACTTGATTTTTGTCTAATTTTGAATATTTAATCCTAGGGAAGTGGTTCAACAATTCTATTACATTGTCCAATAACCGTGTTGTCTTTTCATCCATAGAATACTGTAATTTCCCTCATTCATCGTCAGATAAGATTGAAAAACTACAGTTCAATATTGTCTGCCACATGCATGACATCAGTATTGTTTACATCAAAAGAGTTCTGCTAGGGGAAGTAACTCTGTAAATTGTGTTCTTTCATGAACAAAGCAACAGAATCTTTGGAATGGAATTTTGACCAGTAGACAAAAAAACCCACCAGACGAAGTCTTAAACCTGAAATTTCTATTTGCTTAGTATTTATATTTGCAATCATTGTGATTGTACAGGTCTGGTAATAAAAAATATTTTGAATTGAAATTGCCTGAATTTACATAGGTTAATAGTAAAACATATAGAACTTCGAAGTGCTAATACATAATACTGCAATTGATTTTCTAAAATTTGATTGTACAATTCTATTTGGATTAACTAAAGGTAACATATTTTGTATATGAGATGAATATTTGAAATATGTCATGTTTTGATTTTTTTAGAATTTGCCTGATTCTTAGACAGACTGGCACTTAATGTTTAATATGTTGCTGTACTATGTTATACTGTATTACAGCTGTACTTGAATTTTTAAATAAGCATAGGTTTGTTAAAAAATAAATATAAATGCACTTACTAACATTAAAACGTACTATAATTTCAAAATTCTTCAATGAAGCATAAAATCTGGAACTAATAAGACTTGATTGACATTAACAACTAAAAAAATATTGTACTCAAAATCTCCAAATTAAAAACATTTTTTTTATTTATACAGATTACTTTTCAAAGTAGCTACTTAATTTACCCTTCCGGAGCACCTGAGATCACCCCCAGTGGTTTTTGGGGTTCGTGTTGCTCAGTCTTTAGTTTTCTATGTTGTGTTTTGTGTACTATTGTTTGTTTGTTTGTCTTTTTCTTTTTTAGTCATGGCGTTGTCAGTTTATTTTCGACTAATGAGTTTGAATGTCCCTCTGGTATCTTTCGCCTCTCATTTTAAAGTGAATAAAAGCATATTCAATACGTTTAGTATTTAGGACTTTGATTTCATAATAAAAAAATAACTATTAAAGTAAAAATAATTGACCTTAAAATTAACGTCATATTTTGAAATGAAAGAACAGTTTGCTTAATTCAAGAAAATTAGATACTTAGTACTACATATTTTAAATAAAAAAACAGACACGGGTATATAATATAAAATAAATTAACAATCGCTGAAAACAACCTATAGATAGTAAAAGTAAAGTATGTAATAAATAGTTATGCAATGTTTTTACAACAAATGATTTTTTTTTGAATATTTTGTGTCCAAGGGCAATAATTTGGAAAAAAAATTGTGATTATTTTAACCTTTTTCACAAATAGAAATTTATGGTACTAGATCGATAACAATTTTATTTTCCATATGATTTTTTTCCAAGGGGCATAAATCCTTTAAAAATAGTTGATCAGCACTGATTTTCAAACTCTGCTGAGACATTGGTGATATAAACCTTTGATATGAATTTCATAAAAATGTGGGAAAAATTGTGCACATGAGAGTCCTTACAAGACAGGACAGACGTTTTCTTTGATATTGCCAAAAACATAAAGCCTCTCTTAATACTTGCAGGATTAAATTTAAATATTCTAATTAAATATTTTCAGAAAATTAAGTATGACGTTGTTTTTAAACTGATGTTGGAAATTCAGATTAAATAAATGTTTGGTTTGAGGATACCTGATTGCTACTCAAAATACCAAACATCTGATATTCACAGTGAAATAGGGAGCATTTATTGTATCTAAAATTTAAATTAAAGTTTACCAAAATAAAACATCACAACAAAATAGTTAGAATATATAACAAATAGTTAAATGTTTGCCATAAATAATTAATGTTTTCAATAAAATAGTTAAAAGTTTACAATAGGTTAAACGTTTACAATAGGTTAACAGTTTACAATATGTTAAAAGTTTACCATAGGTTAAAAGTTTACAATAGGTTAAAAGTTTACAATAAAATAGACTTTACAATGAACTAGTTACAAACAATCTTACTTTAAATAGATCAAATATTAACAGCAATAAATGTCCTTTCCTAGATTTAGATATTTCAGTTTTACACCAGAAACTCTACTCAAAAATTGACGATATAAAGGGATGATTTTTCTTACCCTATTGTTAATTTTCCTTTTTTGGACGATGATGTTCCTCTGGCACCATCTTACGGTGTTTATATATCCCAACTCGTTCGTTATGCCTGTATCAGTAGTGACGTTTTGGATTTCAATGAGCGTAATCTATGCATTACTGGTAATACATTTTATACAAAATCTTAGAAAGGAAGCTACAGATGTTAGACCACAATATAAACTGAGCTGGTAATTGCATTCGGTGAGAAGAAATGAACGATATTTTAAAGCGTGTCTAGCATGTTTACATTTAGTCTTGTTTAAGTTGCGGATCCAGGATTTTGAAGGAAAATGTGCACATTATGTTTTTGGTCCATTGTTCTCTATTCTGTAAACCCCTAGCCAAACCCTCCCTTATCATACCTGTCAACCTCTGAAAGTCAAAATGCAGGTCATGACCTGCATTGAGTAAAAAATATCTCAGGTCATAACGCGTACGACATTTTTTCAGGCTCAAACAAATAACGAAAAAATATTTACATATAATTTATATAGTCAAGACATATTTCAAACACAAAATATACAACTATTTCAAAATATTGTTATATTCAAATGCAGCTGTCTTTGCATTCTTTAAAAGAAGTGCACCAGGTTTAAGCTCAAAACAATTCAAGTGGGTGTTCATTTTACATGATAATAGTGCACACAATGTATCATTATTTAGGTCAGTCCGGAATTCTGTGGCTATTTTTATCAATAAAGAGAAAGCTCTTTCGCTATCTGCATTGCTTTTTGGTTAAATAAGCAATGTGCTTGCTAGTTTTGATAAAACAATAAACCTAGCTTTATTTGAAAAAAATGTCATGTAAATTTGACATTTCCCCCAAAAAAGTGGCAATGTCAGTTTCAGGAGAAGGGCATTTTTGGTAATTCTTCCAATGGTGTTAGCTGGTAATCAGTAGATTCCTCTTGAAGTTGTAATGTCTCCTAAACTATTCAGTAGGTTTGGAAATGTATCTATCAATTTCATCACTGAAAAAAAACAAAAACTTATATGGTCTAGGAAAATAAATATATGAGATGTTTTGTTCTGTTGTTGCCTAATTGATCAGGTACATACCTAATCTTCTTTTACTAAAAATGTATAACAATATCTACAATCTAAGATACTAAACCACCTGATCAGTTTAAAATCCTGCGTGTTTTTTATCAGTGATATGTATTGTAAAATGAAGTCTTACCACAATCAGGTGAAACTTTATCTTTCATTGCTGAGTTCAGAAATCCAACATGTACAAGTGTATCATCTTTGAAAGGAAATTTCTTTAGCATCTTTGCAACCACACTACAATAAAACTGTCTAACCTGCCTGAAAAAATAAATTTGATTTTAAAAATATAGATGTAGTAGAAATTTGGCCTATAATAATAAGTTGTTAATAGCAGATTATTTTTTTTCGGAACTAGTTTTAACCATGTTGACTTAAATGTAGGTCTATTCACAAGCATATGTTATAGTACCTTAATGGTATTGAAGAACTCATATCTGTTTTTGTTTTATTATTGTGTTGCTGTCACCTTGACATACTATTTTTTATTCATATATTATATAGATGTTAAAATGCTTTTACATTCAATTATATCATTTAGTATATATATAAAAATTTAGAATCAAGATTTCTTTACCTGGAACATTTGATCTCACTTTTCTTTTTTAAATCATCAGAGTCTACAATGTAGCTTCTATTTTTTGTGCCAACAGCAATGAAGTTGATTTTCACGGTCGTGGTAATTTACATCACAAATGTCCTTGCAAGAAGAAATGCATTTCACCTTAACAAACTTCCCTAGAAATTTCCTCAGCAGTCTGGTTATTTGTTCATGAAGAACTCCTATCTTTGCAGCGTTGCCCTGAAAAGATACAAAAAATGTAAATACAAATGGATCTACAATGTATACATACATTTACAGTGATTACTTATATAAACAAGTGATCAGTGACAATTAAACATATATTGAGAGTCAAAGGTGATTAATTATACCTGTTGTTATTTGTATTGTTACCTGTCTAAGCTTGTTTACATTTTGTATTATTTTACTATTTAATTTTAATTCTCAAATTAGTAAAACTAAGGGCTTTTAAAACCGTGTGACACGGGTGCTCCGATATCGGAGGAATCTACATAGAGAAGAAGAAGAAGGTGGTGTCAGTTTATTACACACAAGACTGAAAAAAATGTATGGTTTCAATAAATCAATTAATTAAGAACGTCAATTTATACATTTACCTGAAATGCAGTATTGAATTAATTTAAAGGTGCCAACATGAATTCTAGAGACTGGAAATGAAGTATCATTTCTGGGTTCATAAGATGTTTTGCAACACGTTTCACTCTGCCTTTCTTTTGCACATCTTGCTGACTATTGAAATAACTTTTCAAAGCTGGTCAGTGGTGCAATATACGTGTAATTAGATATAGGAAGATGTGGTATGAGTGCCAATGAGACAACTCTCCATCCAAGTTACAATTTATAAAAGTAAACCATTATAGGTCAAGGTACGGCCTTCAACACGAAGCATTGGCTCACACCGAACAGCAAGCTATGAAGGGCCCCAAAAAATTACTAGTGTAAAACCATTCAAACGGAAAAACCAACCGTCTAATCTATATAAAAACAAGAAACACGTATGAACTACATAAACAGACGACAACTACTGTAATCAGATTCCTGACTTAATACATGTTTGAAGTAATAATAACAATCTGGTACTGACATGTTTTAATATTTTCAACGGTTCAACATCACAAAATGCTAAGTATTCCCTGTATTCTAATCTTCTATTCGTTTAGAGGAATTTTGGAAGTGATAATACTTAGTAAATATCAACGATAAAGTCATCGATTGGTAAGGGAAGTTCCTTAACCCCTGCTCCACAACAAAGATTTGCTAATTGGCAAATACATCCCATATTTACAACATTTGGTTGCTTTTGTCTTATTCTAGAAAGAAGCGATTTTTTTCTGCCTTTCATAAAAGAGCAATTGTACGACATAAAACTAAACACAATTTTCCAAGGAATTTGTTTTTTCTCAAGTGTATTGTCCAAGGCATCAAATAAGTTTTGAGCATTTCCTATGCTTACAATAGGTATATCAAGCAATCTAGTGACAGTGTCACCCAAAATACTATCAAAGTATTTGACAAGAATAACAAATAATTTGTCATTCCCTCTATCATTGCTCTCATCGCACACAATTGTGAAGGGTTGAGTTTTCCCAATTTTCTTATGTCACTTTACTATTTTCGACTGAAAAGGCCCTTTTCACTATCTGGGTGGTTTTTGTTTTCCCACAAAAATAACCTACAGCTATTGCACTATCAGTGAACATAATTTTGCATAATTTTGTGAAATGGTCAGAAACAGCAAAAGCAAGATTATGCTCTGCTACAAAATTTGAAAACAAAGTTTCTGCATTTGTAATCTTATCGGTCAGTACACTTTTGGTCTTTGTGAGTAAAGATACAATGCCTATTTATTCTGCTTGAGATTTTTCCATTTTTGAATGAAGTATTGTTTTTGTATGTCTTACAAGATCATTTCTTGCCTCCGCACTAATATTGATGTGGGAAGTGTAAAGAATACAATGCACATTCTTTTTTTTTATTTTGCCCTTCAAAAAACTCTAATTAGATCAAAATGAAAATAGGAAAATCATCGGCAGTTCAAGCCGCAAGTACAGATACAGTATAAAACAACTAGAATGTTTACAGTCCCTACATGTACATCCACACCAGACTGTATGTAGTGATCATGATCAAATTATGCAGCCACAGGCCTAGGCCAGACGCAACTTTTTATGATAGTTTTGTATAGATTTTATTGGCCGATGATAGAAATTCTTACAGGCCTGATAGTAATTTTTCAAGCCTGGGCTATGAAGACTGTTTATATGTGTGGATCTAACATGGCAAATTCTGACCTGTGACCTTGGGGGATGTTGGTGTGTGACAAAACATGACATCTCATTTATTAAAGGACCTGTGACCTATGAAAATCTTCAAAACAAAAATCAGATCAGTTTAGAACAGTATAGATTGTTTAAAGTCACATATGGCTAGTGACCTGATGAAATTTTTAAGCTTGACCTTGTGACCTAAGTGTGGTACCCTACTACCCCATGAGTTTAATTGTTTTATTTAAATCTTTATTCCAGTTGTATAGATTTCCAAAATACTGCTAATGAGTAAATTCTCATAATCATGTGTCTACAAACATAAATCTGACTGTCATAACTGTAAACTTTTTGTTCCCCTATCTTCTTCACATACATCACCCGGGGTCGCCCCGATATTCCGACACCCACTAGTCCGACGCATCTTTGTTCGACACCCCATTAGTCCGACACCCCATTGGTCCGACACCCCAATAGTCCGACAAAGGAAGGAACATGACTGTCGTAATAAAAAATCTATTTCATAGAATCGTTGTTGGCGTGGTATTTGAAATACTCTTTCTTATAAGTATGTCAAAGAAACCGAAACAGGTAATACCATACCAACAATCATATGCATATAAAGCTATCTAGAACCTTGCAAGTTTTTGTTAAAAAAAGGGAAAATACAATCCACTAAAAAGAAAATGTAAAGAACAGTCCTCAGTGGTGCAGTCTCTCGTTGTTCACGTAATTTAATTTATTCTCGGAAAGCTGGTATTACCTAAAAAGTATAATTTTACCATGCGAAGGCAATATTTTTTCAAGCATGATGACTTCTGTTCATCTACACTGTACACGAACTTATAGATCAAAAACTTTCAAAACTGAAAGTTGTCGAGTTGTTTTTGGATAATAAAATCGAAAATTGGTGAGTTTAAAAGTTTGTTTAAAACATCGATATATACAGTAGATTAAGTTGTTCAATTAATGGTAATTGGTTCTATATATGAAAACATTTTTGATGAAACTTTCTGTCAGAATGAACTTGTAATTAAAACACATGAACTATTTGCCACTGGACATTAAACAAAACAAAATAATCAATCATGAACAAACAGCCATGGGAATGTACTTTTAATATCAGCGATTGGATTTGTAATTGCATATTCATAAAACAACAAACTCTTTTTCTGTACATGGTTATTTCCATTCGTGTTTTATTTTTCCTCTTTAAAAACTAATCGGTTGTCTTTTCTTTCCGCTTTACAAATAATCGATCACCAGTCGAAATTTTAATCGATTCCACAGCACAAATAACTCTAGCAACTCACAACACTTATCTGACATTGACACAGGAATGCAATGACAGTTGAGACGCAAGAACGCCTCAGGAATAACATATTTATAAAAAACAAGACTTTACATGTACCAATCTATGATGTATCTTTTTATCTAAAAATGGTGGGAAACATGAACCCTTCCTTGCCCATCTATACGACCAGAATATCATGTCTCCATGCTTCGCTTTATCACAAAGTAAAAACAACAGTCATTATCCATATTATCGTTTAGTTGATATAAGTGTTTATCTCACTTTGAAACTGACTTAATTTCTTACTGATTCTCTCCAAATAATGACGGCCCAACACATCCTGAAAAGGCCGTCAGATGTCAGAATAATCTCGGACTAGAAGATATCTGCGTTATACAGACCGACACGCTGAGTAAGATATTAAGGTGTATTTTACATTGTATTTCCGACTTTGTTGGGACATGCCTTTGCGCTTACTTATAAATATATTTGGGCGTTCAAATTTCGGCTTTGGACGTTCCTGGTGAATCCAGAAAAGCATTTATTTATAAAGTGTTGTTTTCATTTTTGTCACTTGATAGTCGGAAAAGCAGCACTGAAATACCAATTTTAGAGCATTTTGTTGTTCTCTTTCGTCTTTTTCTCCTGCAGTAATTATCTTTACAGCAGAATATTTTTGTATTTTTTATATTTGGCACGTTGAATGTATGGCATGTCATAATAACTGATGTATACGCAGGCACTTGTCTCTGAAATTTTTATCTATGTCATATAGGTAAAAAAAATTCAGAGACAAGTGCCTGCGGATGTTTAGCCTACTACATTAACTTTAAAACATATTTTAGGTGAGAATATTGTCAGGTCTTAAATTCCTTGATTTATTTGCATTGTACATACCAAAATAAAATTTCTTTGAATTTGCCTTAGTGCCCTAATTACAAAAGATATAGCCTTTGCTTCATATCGTTTATTTATTTTTCTTTATTAGTTTTTTCCTAAACTTGTCTGCTCTAGCTTCTTGAATATTTTATACTGACATGTTCTTATGACAAATACAGTCACTAGACAAATACATAGAGATTGGTCCGCTAGGATCAGAAGTGGTTTATTGCAAAGCAACATAAAGATTTTATACAAAACTCCATAACCATATAATCTCCCCGTTTGTTACCCTTCCGGAGCTCCTGAGATCACCCCCAGTTTTTGGTGGGGTTCGTGTTGCTTAGTCTTTAGTTTTCTATGTTGTGTCATCTGTACTATTATTTGTCTGTTTGTCTTTTTATTTTTGGCCATGGCGTTGTCAGTTTGTTTTCGATCTATGAGTTTGACTGTCCCTCTGGTATCTTTCGTCCCTATTGTTAGATGTCTAGGAAATGATAAAATTATTAATTTGATAACCCAGTTTATTTGTTGTTTTCATTATTACTATTTACCAGTTCGTATATTGTTGTTGTGAACTCGTATAGCCAAACAGTTGGTATACTTTCAACAGGGACCACATATAAAAAGTATAACTTAGTCGAAAGTTATAAATGGTTTAATGATTTTTCTTTTGCAGTATTCTACCGAGAAATAGACAAGTCTTTTGTTATAAAATACTTACTGTTAGGAGGGATTGATCATTGAGTCATTTATAACTATCGACTAAGTGCATGGTAATTTTTATATGCGGTCCCCTGATTTACATTTCTCAAAATGGTAACTTTTATTACGTGTTCCCCAGAGGAACATTACAATTTTCCCCAGGGGAAGATTTCACTAAATGGTAACTTTTATTATGTACCCAAGAGGAACATTTCACTAGATGGTAACTTTTATATGGTTTTAACTTTTATTACGTGTTCCTCAGGGGAACATAACAATTTTCCTTAGGGGAACATTTCACTAAATGGTAACTTTTGACAGGTGTTCCCCAGATGCACATTAATCTGTGTGTTCCAAAGGTATATATCACTAAATGGTAACTTTTGATACGTGTTCCCTAGAGGAACATTACAAATTTCCCCAGGGGAACATTTCACAAAAAGTAAAATAATTATGTATTATTACGCAAGCAAATGGAGTACTAGCCGGTTTCCAAGGTGAACTTTTTAGATTGACTGTCATCTACAATTACAGAGAAAGCGATACTACACCCAACATCATTTTCTGCAATGGAATACTGTTTTTATGATTTGACTTATCAAAAGCAGAGGTTACATGTATATATGCATATGCATTCGGTTTATGATTTCTACGGATGTTATCTATTTTATACTAATGATTTCTATGACATATTTTTCACGCTAGATACGATTATTATTAGTGTGATTAACTTTCGTATTGATATATACATGACTTTTTTGTATAATAACTTATTTCATTTTATTTATTCTATCCTATACTCTCGGGTAAATCATTTTAGGTTTCATTGCAATGTTATCGTAGTAACAACACCGTGTTTTAAAATATGTGAAAGTTCAACTGTACTAACCGCAGACAGAAAAAGGCGCTATGTTGATATAATCAAAAGTAATTTAACAAACAGGATTGGAATGTAAAAGTCAGGCTTCTTGTTCATTAAAATAAACAGGTTGGGATTTCAAACGATGAAAGATTTACAATAAATCTCAAACAAACGCCATAACTTGACTGTTAGCAATTAAGAATTCCTGGCGAAATGATTTCCCGCAATACTGAAGGAGAAGAGCGTGTGACTAGTGTAATAAGATTTGACCATGCATGAACTATTTTTTTGTGTTTTTATTGTAAATGAATTGAAACAAGTTATTGTTTATCAATCTACGAAAGTTAATCAATTTAGAATTAAATCTTTAATAACAATCGTGTCAAGCGTGATATTTAAAAAAAAATAGTATCTGTTTTATTAATTTTTTTCGATGGGGGCTTATTATTTGTATGTTAACTTTGTAAGTTTTATAGTCTTTTCTAAAACATTATGCTATTTATGGGGGGGGGGGGGGGGGGGGGAGGGGGGGGACAATTAAATACAAACTCTTTCACTTTTTTTTTGACAAACCTATAGCTATTACGATTCGTCTATTTAATGGATAGATAAATATATTTGACAAATATCTGATGCTTTTTCGACTGTGGTTGTAAATGCGTGCATCTGTGACAAATATCTAAATCTGATAACTTTCAGACACTTGAGATTTCATAAGCAACCTCATCATAAATGTCATCTTAATTTCTCGACCTTATCATAATATTACGAAGCATAAATATCGACCTATTCCAACGGCTCATTCCTACCACTCATAACATAGTAACAACCCCCTCCCTAACCCGAGATCATGGTACTACAGATAACTCTATATCGATTTGATTTCATTGATTGGTTGATTGATTGATTGTTGTTTGCTTTACGTCCAGTCGCAAATATTTCATTCATGTTCAGGACGAGAACAAATTTACAATAACTATAATAGGTATAACACTGGAAAATGAGGGTATTTTTGATAGGGCAGAAATAAAGGTGCAACAGGCATCTACGGACCCATCAAAGAGTTGTTACAAGGGTTCTTAACGTGTAGAGAGCGTAGCACTCTCAAATCACGAGGCATTGGAGTCTGACCGGACGTGGCAGCGTATGTATACATCCCGCACAGCCAAACGGACGCCCAACTTTGGCAAGGGTTTTGGGGTGTAATTGATTGATTGTTCAAGAAATAATTCTGACGACCGGTATAAAAATATTGACAAATATAATGACCAACCATGTTTAAATGAGCATAGAGTAAGGAATGCTAGAATTATTTCGATTCTAATAGGAAAATTTATGAACTTATATACTTAGCGGACTTAGCGGACGTATAAGACACGTACGAAAGGCAGCCATTTTAATTTGATGAAGACAAAACGTTATATATAGAAAACCATGTTTCACGATTAACATTTTTTTTTCCTAGCGAGCAACATCAACACAAATGTAAAAATAAGGAGATTTGGTGTGATTGCCAATGAGACAACTAGTACACCAAGGTTCAAATGAAGTGGATGTAAGCAATTATAGGCAACCGTACGGCCTTAATTCAACAATGAGAAAAACCCATACCGTATAGTCGGCTATAAAAGGCCCCGAAATGAACAATATGAAACAATTCAATTGGCGTTGTTTAAAATACAACTTACGTTGCAATTTTAATTGTGAGGTCAATTTCGTGCTACAATTTTCTATTGATTTTGAGATTTTTGGAATCATAACAGACAGTTGTAGATGCATCCTGTAAATATACTAAACTCGAAGGAAAATGTCAAAGATAGAAAAAATCTCCATACTATTAACAAACAAAACTATAGACAATTAACTAATATTCAAGAGAATATTGAAACGTAATAGGGGCCTCGGTGGACGAGTTGCCTAAATATAGTTCAATTACAGCGATCACTAGCCTGTTAACATTGAGGTTGCGAGGTCGAATCCGCTCTTGGCAGGTGCATTCGCCGTACTCTGGCCTAAATTGATTTGAATTGGCCACGATATAGCACAGAGTAATAAGAGTGGCGTTAAACATCAGCAATCAATCAATCAATGTAACGCAATGGACATCAAGAGTCTTTTGTGGAATAAAATATTCTCTTGCTTTTATGGCGAAATAGCTCATCATTATATTTGTTTCATAAGCTTAAACACATTTACGCAATATAAATTCTTCAAATAATATTTACACAGTTTGTCTCGTGCTATAGGTGGAGTCCATAAATGAGCCTCTTCGTGCGGTTTTTGATTATGTGATTACTTGGCCGTTTTTATAGTGATTATTTGATTACCAGACCAAATATTTCATGATTATTTGATTATTTGATAATGTAGGACTGTACTTTTGATCATTTGATTTGTTAAACAAAATGATTAATGATTATGTGATTATATTGGCAAACAAATTTGTGATTATGAGATTACTTGGACACCCCCATGAGGGGCCTCATAAATGTTTTTTCTTACATGAGGTGTATACTTTTGTACTTTTACATTTATGTCGTAATACTTGCCGCATATGAAATATATAACGACATAGCTAAATCGTTCTAATGTCTTAGTGAACTCGTTATAACGACTTAGCTAACTCGTTATTATGACTTAGATAAGTTGTTATAATGGCTTATCTAACTCGTTATTACAACTTAGCTAACTAGTTATGCCGATTTAACTATACCCCTTTATATATTGTTCTTGATTTATTTTCGCTTGTGTTCTCATTTATAGATTTTTAAATTTCAATTAAGTATACATAAACTAAAACAAGTAGTTGGAAGACGAACAATTGCAAAAATGACATTAAAGACGAAATACATTTTTTACTTAAATGTCAAAGATCGCAAACAATTTCAGACAACGTAGAACTTAAGGTGTTCCAACTTTATAGACATTTACTGAGGATATAAATTTGTCTGGCTCGTGAGTGCAAAAGCGTACATAGACCTCGTCTTAGTTGCTTAATAACGTCAAGGTCAAATATTTGGACTTTTTGGAAGCATGGTGCTCGTTTTGGTTCAGTTAAAAAACTCAAATGTAGGAATGGGGAATCTACGATTATTTCAGGAATTTAAAATTTAAATTACTTATGTTTTGGACAAAATAACACGGAGACATGTCTATTGTTTATCCCATGGAACTTATTTTGTTCCGTAAGATAATATAATGTTGTTGATTTAAACAAAGTGTCAACTGGTTTGTTCAAAACTCGACGGATACGATCATCATCATGCATCGATGTTTAAATAATTCTCAGTTGCCAGTAGTAAAACAAATGTAATGTAGTTTATGTAATGCTAACCTTTTGACTCTGAGTGAACGAACTTGACACGCTCAGCGCTAGATTTTACATTTTATATCATCAGCGCTATATTTTTTTGTCGCGATACTTAAATTCTCTGCGCAAAAATTTACGTTTTCAGGACTGGACATCTCCTAAGTATAAATCTACAGTGCAAGACTTTATATTTGAGCGCTAAATATCTTAAGGACTTGTCTACTGTTTACATATTCAGCGATGTAGTATTCATCTTCGACTCTGGGCTTGTTCATCTTGATAAAGGCTCTAATTGTAAAGTCCAGAAACGAAAAGTTACCTCAAATTTCAGTGTTTTATTAGTCACAGTGAGCATAACCTTTAACATACTGACTTTCAACTATTACAGGTCTTGTTTTGTCAAAGGGACAAATGAAAGTTTTGTTTGGAGTAGGTTTGGCAAATGGTTCAAAACAAGTCACTAGAACACCAAACGTTTGCCAAAAATTATGTTTATCGAGTGAGGCTATGACTTTTATTTTGACCTACTTGCCTAAACGTTGAAAGGGATGGGTGGTCTTCAACCCATAGGACATCATCAAAAAAGTTTGCTATCTTCCTTTATATAAATAACACATAAATGAGAGGGTGATAGAGCAGATTGTTACCCCGAGAAAAGATTGTCAACTGAGGCGAAGCCAAGGTTGACAATGTCTTTTCGAGGGGTAACAATCTGCTCTATCACCCTCTCAGATATGTGTTATTTAATTTATTATACTGAATGTTCTGTTATCACTGTCTATCAAATTTCAAATTCAAAGTAATAAACTATGTCGTCTTGTACATAACAATCATCCCTATTTATTAAAGCGCACACTTGAGCAAGCGTCTCCGTGAAGGGTAACAAGAGTATTTGCCATGGGATATAGTAATGTCTCCCTCGTATCAACCAATCAAAATCTGGCATTTTGACATGAAGTATAATAAATTTCTTTATCTTTACATGTTGGGGTTTTATTTTAAGCTTAAAACGAACGTTAATTTTTCTCTATTGAATTGTTTCACAATTGTCATGCCGGGGCCTTTCAAAGCTTACTTTAGCTATACGTTATTGGTTTGGTTCTTTCTCGTAGGCGTACATTTACCGTGCGGGGACCTAAAGTTACATCCTCGTTATCTGGTCATGGTGGAAAGTTATCTCATTGGCAATCATACCACCACATCTCCTTATTTTATTTAGTATTAAAGATATTGAAAATGACTAGATAAATGTTATATGGTGACATCATTTCAAAGCTTCCAAAAGGCACATTAACAAGGTATGTTAAGTAAAACTGATTTGACACAGTTATCGCAAATAATAGTTGTGCATAATTTATAGTCAGTATAGTAGGTTCCTTAAGCTTATTCTGACACTGTAAGTGACACAAATACAGAGGGCAATCGTTAAATTGTATAAATAAATTACAATTTTAATATTTTCAATAATATAGGAACATTTTGTTTTTTAAATTTGATAAGTGATAACCACAAAATCCTCTCTGAAAAAAGTTATATTTGAAATAATTATACTTAGGACAACTATGGGTATACACATTTGTCGTATTTTTAGACTAAAGGGTACGATTCCCCTCCACAGGACATCTTTGGGTGAGGCGTTCTTAACACGAGAACAATGTTCGTGACTAAATACTTCGCCCTAACACAACGAACAATTCCCGAGAACGTTGATCTCGCAACAAAATTTCATACCACCTTTTTACCAGGAGCGTTAAGAACAAAGATGGCGGAAGAGTGATTGAGGTAACGATTTGTTGATGTTGTTCAGTATTGTTTATATTCCAATCTCTAAAACAAAGTCTGTAAAGGGTCTCCTACGTCAACAACGAGTAATTCCGTAACATTTAATTTAGGAAAACTCGGAATGTTATATATCAGGCCTGTACTAAAGTTTTTCCAAAGGGGGTGCGAAACATAGCAATACTAAAATATTTCAATGGAAAACATAAACAAATTATTATTTTTTCTCCAAAAAAGGGGTGCCCTTTCACCCCCCCCCCCCCCCCCCCCCCAAAAAAAAAAAAAAAAAAAACCCTGTGTACGGGCCTGTTCTATGTTGTCGGGTAATTCGGCGCATTCAGATGATTTTCATGTTAATGCGCCCAATAGGACGATGCGCAGAATTACCCGAAATGACTGTATATGTTGATATACAAATTAGATTACTATGGAACGCCATGACTGTCTCCTGATGTTGATTGTTTAATATGTTCGGTGCTTTATGTATTATGTTCAGTAGTATTTATATTATGTTCAGCAGTTTTCATATTCTGTTCAGTAGTTTTGACATTATGTTCAGTAGATTTGACATTATGTTCAGTAGATTTGACATTATGTTCGGTGCTTTGGTTATTATGTTCAGTAGTTTCATTATTATATGCAGTGGTATTTAAATTATGTTCGTTACTTCTGACGTTATATTCAGTGCATTTTTCATTATGTTCAGTACTTTCGACATTATGTTCAGTAGATTCAATATTATTTGCAGTACATTATGTATTACCTTCAGTGGTCCCGGTTTCTTTATATTCGGTGGATTATTCATTATGTTCAGTAAAAGCATCAGTATTACACTCGGATCAATGAACTATATGTTCAGTAGTTGTATCATTATGATGATGCAGTAAAACTTGGGGAATCAATAACGGAAATTGTCGGAAAAAAACGAACGCGGACATTTTTGACGGACGTTTTCTTCATGGACACTTTTACGGGATGGAACGAAAATGGAAGAAATGGAAGTAGTATTAAATTGGTTTGGTTTACGTTCCCACGTTGGCAATTTTCACAATCACAAGGAAAAAATTACTCCTGACTTAATTTGTAAGATGTCATGATTGATTGATTGTTGTTTTCTGAACGTATAGTGGCAAATATTTCACGCATATTTATGACGGAGAGAAGAATTTTTAAACAAAAAATAAGAAGTTGCATGCGTTGTCGTTGATACACCATGACCATAGATAGACGACAAAAAGACAAACAGCAAAAAAGTGTCGTTGATACACCTTGACCATAGAAAGACGACAAAAAGACAAACAGCAAAAAAATATAAAAACATATTCTATAGCTTTTGTATTCCTAGAAGGTAACCCTTTTTGTTGGTTGGTTGTAGCATATTAATCTCATGCACCGACTTACCGACTTTTAAGAGACCACCAAAAATCTCCTTCTGGATATTCTTATTGTATTCTGCATCCTACCCCGCTAATAGGCGCTTAAATATCAGATATTTATTTGAAATAACCCAAGATATATGAGGTTGTGGAATGAATAATGTCCATCAACGACAACACATGCAACTTCTTATTTCTTGTTTAAAAATTCTTCTCTCCATCATAAATATGCGTGAAATATTTGCCACTGTACGTTCAGAAAACAACAAACAATCAATCAATCATGACATTTTACAAATTAAGTCAGGAGTATTTTTTTCCTTGTGAAAATTGCCAACGTGTCAACGTAAACCAAACCAATTTAATACTGCTTCCATTTCTTCCATTTTCATTCCTGATCCCGTTAAAGTGTCCATAAAGAAAACGTCCATCGAAAATATCCGCGTTCGTTTTTTTCTGAAAATTTCCGTTATTGATTTCCCGACTTTCACTGCATCATCATAATGATACAACTACTGCACATATAGTTCATTGAACCGAGTATAATACTGATGCTTTTACTGAACATAATGAATAATCTACCGAATATAAAGAAACCGGGACCACTGAAGGTAATACATAATGTACTGCAAATAATATTGAATCTACTGAACATAATGTTGATGGTACTGAACATAATGAAAAATGCACTGAATATAACGTCAGAAGTACCGAACATAATTTAAATACCACTGCATATAATAATGAAACTACTGAACATAATAACCAAAGCACCGAACATAATGTCAAATCTACTGAACATAATGTGAAAACTACTGAACATAATATGAAAACTACTGAACAAAATATAAATACTACTGAACGTAATGCATAAAGCACCGAACATATTTAACAATCAACATCAGAAGACAGTCATGGCGTTCCATAGATTACTATTTTAAATTAATAGGTAGATTTGGAAAGAAATACATGGACATGCTATATATCACGTACATGTATATGTCACAAAACTGTTTCTGAGCTTTTATCCACAAGTCTTACCAATCAAGAAAAATCAGGACATACGCTAGTGTTTATTGACTGGAAATGCAGGTACACAGATTGTATAACATATATAGCGATATCAGTAGAGATATGAAAAAGTTTAGGAATATGCCCAAAGCGCTACAACTCTGGTCAAATCTGCCAAAATTAGAAATGTTCTGTCCGAAAATGCATTTTCGAAAATGCGTCTGTTTCGTACGGTTAAGTCAAAATTCGTTTAACTATAATGATAACTTTTATTGTTCTTAGTATTTTAGTTATTCGCAATGAGAGCATATGCGAAGCATGATATTTGGGGGTCATAATAATCGATTTAGTGACAAAATGACACCCCAATACAGGAAAAATTGTAATGTAATAGATACAGTAAAAAACAGAAATTACAATATAAAGGCAGTATATCAAAGTGTTCAAAAAATTATATTTCATGAAACAAATTCTCGAATGTAAAACACGAACTAACTAAAGTTTACATCACAACTTTTGAGTCGGGAAGTTATCGGACATGGTTGTCTACTGATATGCCTATAACGTATCTTTTATTTCCCAATCACGGCACCTGTAGGGACTGAACAATCAAGCATAAATCACAGAAAAATAATAAAATATACAACCCATACATGTTTGTTTATCCCCTTCCTTGTTATGGTTCAAATTAATAAATAAAGTTTAAATGGGTTGTGTGGTCAAATGTCATGAATGTTGATTGAACAACAATAGACATGGATTTAAAAAAAAAAAATATGTACTAACAGGTGAAAGAATCCAGGTTTTATTAATGGATTGTTGAGGAAAAAAATATAATCTACTTCCTTGACACTATAAAAGTAACTGGTTACTCTTCAGTTTATAGATAATTTAAGTTATGAACACATTGGTGAATGGTAACAGTGTATCACTTTTATTTATATCGTCCTGAATATGACTGAAATATTGCTCGCTGGACGTTAAACAACTATCAATCAATCAATCTTACCTAATGCTGAACACAAATTCATTTTTTCTAGGACACATCTACATTGTATAATGTGTAAATTTGCCTTTCATGTCGATTGTGCAAGATACATCGATTTATTAGAATTGCTACGTACAAAAGAAGAAAATAGTGTTATTTGTGAAATCTGTGCTTGCAAATAGACAGGTATAATATTTGAAACCATTTAAACTTCTGCTTTAGACTTTTAAGTCATTGTCACTGCACGTTTTTTTTTCCATTATTTATTCTTACCTTACAGTCTGCCATTGCTGAATTTTGAGATCAGTTTAAGAGATGAAAATGGCCATCAGAACATAGCAGATCGAGTTTGCTGGGCCTTATAATTATGGCTCATAAATTTTAACTTTTTCTAGTAAAACGCAAAATACTCCAAATTATTGGTGGTCTTCATCAAAAGGTACCAGTCAGGTCTAGCATTCAACAAATTTTAACAATTCGGGTAGGCAGCTTACGTATATATGTTTTTAAATGCAAGTACAAAAGTCATATGTATGTGCTATTTACCTACTGATGATAATTGTAAACAACTAATACTTGAACTGATAAATATCAACAGTACTAACTACACTCCATAAGGACCTGATCAAGTACATGTACATTTGTATTTACAGTTTAATATATTCATACTGCAACTAGTTGTGTTTATGTCCCAAATATAGTAACAAATATATATTTTGTACAATGTGGATTTCATCGTGGCTCACTTTTTCCTAATAAGGGGTTCACTTAGGGATAGGAATACGTTTGAAATTTGTGTTAATCAATCATTATGTATCAATTTTAGTTGCAGTATAATATACAATATCAGGTCAATGTCAGAAAACTATAAACGTGTTTGTATTCTGCAAGAATCTGTAGAAGGACTAAACCTCGCCCTTCCCCAGTTTCTCCGCCTCAAACAAGAAAGTTTATATTTTTCTGACAATTGACCTAATATTGTATATTTAATTGCCTAGCCCCGTGAAATTGTAAAATAGCGTATGCATGAAATTTACATGAAGTTGTAAATACTAGTAGTAAGTTTTTATTGTAATTTCAGTTCAGGCTTTAGATACAAAAGAAACAAGGATGGAAGATATTCAAAATTTGATTTGAATAACAGGTTTGTACAAATTCGTGTTTTTGTAATCACATTTCTTTGTAGCTCAGCTGGCTCAAATTGCCAATGTGTGCTTATTGATCATTTTGTGTCCCCTGTTCGTCCTTAGACTCATATCTTTTTTTGAAATCACTGGTTCAAATAACACCAAACATCATAATCATCTTTAGGGTGCACTGTCAAAAATGTTGCTGATGTCCCGGTTGACAGACAGACAGGTTTTTGTTATTCATAGTTTCAAATTACTCCTGGGACTAATCTAGTAGATTGATTGATTGTTGGTTGCTTAACGAACAGTGGCAAATATTTCATGCATATTCAGGACGAGAACAAATTAACAAAAAATACAATAGGTAGGTTCTGTAAGAGGGGCGTCCGGGATTAAGGTCGGAGAAATTTAGATTGCCACAAGAAATGAGGGTATATTGGATAGGGACAGAAATTGAACCTTGCAACAGGTCACCTACGGACCCCTCTGAACGTGCAAAGAGCGTGGCACTCTCTTTACACGAGGCATCGGATTTAACGTCCCCATCCTGACTGGACGTGGCTGCAAATTTGTACATCCCGCACAGCCAAACGAACGCCCCACTTTAGCAAGGGTTTTACTGCCGGTCGGAGGAAGACCAATGTTGACCATAATTCTATTCCCCAGTCACCCTTTGGGGCCTAATCTAGTAGAAGAAATGGGCAAAGACTTATCTATATTTGTATCCACTTCTCCAATTTGACTGTGAATCAGAATTTTTTATAACAGTCTGTGCAATTAGCAACAGGCCCACCATCCAAGGCTTGTAGAAGTTCTGTTAGGCTAGTAGGAATTGCATTTGGAGGCTGGTATCAGCTATGAACAAAAAACTAAATTTTGCTTTTGGCCTTCATCATAACTATTGTTATATTGTCAGTCAAAATTAAACTCTTTTAAAAAGGTAAGGGCTATTCTATTTGAAACTACATACCAGGTGGGTGCAATTTGTTTTCTGTTGTTCCTGGGATTCAACACGAATTCGTTACCATATTATCATTAGGGATAGGCCTATTGTGAAATTGAATTCTGTTTGGGTGGAAGGGAGGAATTTTGTTCTCAGAAATTAATGTCTCTGGAATGGTCGGCAATGGTATCCACAAAATTACTTCCATTGGTGGTCATTTTTTTAACAATTATCTTGGTTGTCCTGTACGCAGGGTTCAAAATTGTTTTCTATAGGTGAGGAGTTATGTACCATAACTGGCATCTCCCCGTGGTGTGTAGATTAAGATGGGATAGCCATAAGCAGAAAAAAAGATTAATGCATGAAATGAAAATATTTATCGATAAGTTATCAATGATAACTTGTTCTGTAACTTGTCAGTGATAGTTTAATACAATGATTAGGTATGTTGGATTGCATAGTTGCATTTATTTGGTTTGACAACATGTAATTGTTTTGTTAGTCACTTTGCTTTCTTCATTAATAGTTGAACATTTACACTGTATTTAAGTCCTTAAAACTTACCTTTATATGATTACAGAAATCAGATGGAATGTTAAGGAAACAGATCTATTGGTTTCACTACGCATAGAAAGAGATGAACAATTTCAACTAAATAAAACTCATGAATCTATGTGGGATAAGACAGCGGAGGAAATGGAAAACAATTGATATAGTTATACTGATGCTCAGTGTACAAATAAATGGAAGTCGTTGAAACGGGAGTATAAGGCAGTGGTTGTTCACAATGCCAAAACTGGAAATTCTCCTAAAACTTGTAAATATCATAATCAATTTAATGAGCTGTATGGGAACAAGCCTAGTACTAGACCTGATTTCACTCTTGGTTCAAGTTTCTTGGAAGATTGTAGCTCAAGCTCAAGCTCAAGCTCAAATTCAACTTCCACCAAACACAAATCTGGTCAGTCGTCAAAAGAAAAGAATAACACAGATCTTAGTTCAGATACAGATCAAGAAGGGGAATCTGAAATGCATGGTATTTCCAAAAAGAAGAAGAATAATATTCCAGGCTGGAAGGAAAAAACTATCAAACCACAGACAGGCATAGATAAAATGATTAAGTTTATTGAGAAAGTACAGGAACGAGAGGAAGAGAGACAGCAGAGACATGAAGAATTTATCAGTAAACAAAACAAAGAGAAACTTCAACGTTTAGAGTCTTTTAGATGTGTTAATAAGTAAATAAGAACACATTTAGTTTTCATTTGTTAAAGATATGTTCACATGATGAACAGACAATAATATATAATTTGTTGAGAAAATCACTTTTAAGATGTGGTGAACTGTTTATTAGCTTACCAGAGCCAAAGGCTTAAGTAAGCTTTTTGCCATCACTTGGTGTCTGTTGTCAGTCTGTTAAATTTTTACATTTTGATCTTCTTCTCCAGAACCACTCGGCCAAATTAGACCAAACTTGGCTGGGATACTCCTTGTATGGTCCTCTTTTAAAATTCTGTCAGTCTGTCGTGGCCAATTATGTAAATAAGCAGTTTTCATTCAAAGTCTTCAAAGGAAGTCTGGGGGGGAATATAAAAAAAAAATGTCAGATATTGAAACTGTGTTCAGTTATTTGGTCAGGTTTTACTGTTTAGAAAATGGTGCGATAAGTTTACTGGTGAACGACTACAGGCTCCCAGGTGCCTATTTTTTTTTCTTGTTACATTTTTTATTTGTTTTGTTTGAACTTAATAAAGTTTAATTATACTTTGTTGTTAAAACTTTAAATGTCAATTTAAAAATAAAGCCATAATCAGAAGAAAGCTTAAGGGTATAATGGAGTGTGCTAGTGTACATGTTAATATGCTACAAAGTATGTCAGTCTGGTACAAAGCATGCATCAGCCGTACTTTGACCTATAATTGTTTACTTTTTACACATTGTGACTTGGATGGATAGTTGTCTCATTGGCACTCATACCACATCTTCTTATTTATATTATATCTCATTCAGAGTTTGACACTAACTTCTCAAAGGAGTGTTACAGATTTAGAATTATGTGACTTTGGTCAAGCTTTGCATTTAGGTCGATTGCTCAGTAACAAATTAATCCATTGTGATTTATCACTGAATACCAAATACTGGTCACTGAATTACATTTTCCTTTTAAAACTACCTTCTTTCAAAGACGTTTGACTTTTCCTATACATTTGTAGGTAAGATATTTAATCACTACAATTCTCTTGTTAAGTACAACAACTTTTAACAACAATCGGATCACCTTGTCCTACATTCCCTGCTGAAAAAACTTTAATTAAGTCTTTCTTTTTTGTTATATCAAAAGGGAAATGGAAGTAAATGTAAATGATACAAAACCTAACACATATTAATACATTATAGTATCGGGACAGCGCCTTGATTGCTGTTCTTTATTCTACATTTGCTGTGAAGCCTTCAATAATGAGCAAACTCATGCTTCGGCCCCTTTTTTGTCAATGTATTTGGCTTCCCAACATTTTGGTCTCGATATTTTTTTTTGCGCTGTTCTTTATGTTTCTTAACCTTTTGGTATGCACAGTCAGACTGGTCAGACTGGTTGATAAAAACAAAATCACAAAAAATCTCGAGTATTTCATAATGTGAATAACTAGAAAAAAACGATGTACATGTATAAGCAACAAAAACAGAAAACATAAAACATATTTGAACAGCTAGGTTTGACATGTATGTGTGTGGTGTGAGATCAATATTTTTGTTGATGACCATGCAATAAGCTTTACTTGTTTCATGTATTTGTTTAAACTTCATATTTGGGATATTATTTGTGTACATCTACTTTGTGATGTGCACCATCATGAATAAAACAACAACAACATTGAACAGGAATGATACTTTTAGATATAAAATTGAAGTATCATATATATAAATCACATTTTATTTTTTCATCACCACATATGATACAAAAGATGTGTAGAATGCAGCAAGCCATTACCAGTTTGCATATATCTTTAACATCTTTGCAGTAAACTTTCTGTAAACGGCGAAAAACGGCCTTTCAAATGAGCATTTGCTCTTTCCACACACTGGCGAGCACTTAATCTAGACAAAGATTTATTAAATTTTTTCTGCTGTCTTGACAATTTTCCATTATCTCTGTATGGGGTAATCAACCAACGACGAAGAGGATATGCACCATCTCCTATTATGAACTTGTTTTGCGAGATAACTATTCCATGTTCTGCATCATCATATATTTCAGAATTCCTCAGAACTCGAGCATCGTGGGTACTACCTGACCAACCTACATATGCATTGTTAATGAGAAGCTTATCAGCAACTGTTAGTTGCAACTGAACAGATGGGAACCCTTTTCTGTTGACATAATCAGTATTTCCACCTGGACAATTTACTATTGGTATGTGCATTATTCCGTCTAAGGCACCAGCAATATTAGCGCTAGCAATACCACACAGTTCTTCAAAGGAAGTAGAAATTGCTGCCTCACGGTCCATGTTTTGTGCTTTAATATAATTTTCAACATGTGAACATAGAATTTCAGATACATGTTTAACAATTGTATTCACGCTCCACTCACTGACTCCAAATAAAATTGCGATTTCTCTTTGGGAATCTTGGTTAGACGCATACCACAAGAAAACCAATCGCTGTGCTTCAGGTGGCACTGGTTCCTGATCACCGCGATACTGCTTTTCTGAATCTTGGCGTAGAACAGTTAGTAAGTGTTCATATACATCTCTACTGATACGGAAATGCCTTCTAAATTCACCCGCGGACATTCTCGCTACCACCTTTTCCACAAAGCCTTCTGTTTTTGGTCTTATATGTCTTTTGGTACTACTTAATATACAACTATACAACTCAGGAAAGGTATTTTTGGAAGGACCAATCTCATTTTCTACTAATTCTTCAACCATTTGATATATACCAAGCGTACTCGTAATTTCAGTCGCATTAGTAAACATGTTGAATTTGTTTTCGGATGGTATTCATGTTAGGGCGAGTTCACACGAGAACATACTCCTACTCGATTCTCGGAACTATCCAACATCCTCGCCCAAAGACATCTGTGCGAGATGTACAAATACGCAGCCATGTTCAATTAAAAAGGAAACTTTATGTTTGATGCCTGTTGTAGGGAAATTGCCACGCTCTAATTAGACGTTGATAAAAACCTATGCAATAACTCTTTGACAGATCCGCAGATGGGTCATTTCAAAGCTTCGAGTTACTGGCCTAGCCAACATGCGCTCATTTTCTACATTGAAGTAGCAATCCAAATATCCCGCACTTTATCCAAGTCAAGTCATTTTGAAAGCCTGCCTATAAAAAAGGTGTTTATTTGTTTCCGTCCTGAATGTTCATCAGATATTTGCAACTGGACATCAAACAAATACACCTTCTTTGCTGATGTCTTTTCGAATAGTAGGTTTTTTTCTGATTCAATATGAACCTCATCCGTCTTCTATTTCAAGAACAAACGAGAAAGCCCTTTATCTTGCATTTGCAAGATGAAACACACTTGTAAACAGAAGTAGTCGATGTCTAGCGAAATATGTGTCGTTAGAGATTATATCACGGTAGATGAGCATGCTTATAGTATCACTTTAGTAGGAAGATGTTTATTGGTATAGTTCATTGGAATTCTTTTTTATCTACTCCGTTTGATTGAAATAGCACCAAACCTTACCATAAAACCGTATTATATGTCTTTGTTTATTTGAAATATTGTAATTTGATGGCTTGAAAATAATATTTTTTGAATAAGCACTACCGTAACGGTGACCTGTATTTGTTCAAATTTTTGTCCTTTGGTCTATGGATAGTTGTCTAATTTGACATCATACCACATTTCATTATCTTTATCGAGAGTGTGTACTTTCATAAAAATACTCATCTAGAAATTAAAATAAAGTTAAAAAAACTTGTCATATAGTTAAGCGAAATGACTTCATAGAAATACACAGTTTTAATCAGTTTAATTGAGGTCTGGAGATGGCATGTCAGTAACTGCTAGTAGTCCTTTGTTCATTTATGTATCGTTGTCATTTTGCTCAGTTTCTTTCGTTACCTATTCTGACATCTGACTTCTTTTAAACTGAGTTTTACTGTGCGTATTGCTATGTGTTTCTTAATTCTACATTGGCTAGAGGTATTAGGGGAGGGTTGAGATCTCACAAATCATGTTTAACCCCCCCCCCCCCCCCCCCCCCCGGCATTTTGGAGCATCAGGAGCCTCTGGCCTTTGTTAGTCTAGTATGTTTTTAATTTTAGTTCATTTATATGTTTTGGAGTTTAATGTGACGTCCATTTTTACTGAACTAGCACACAATTTTATTTAGGAGCCAGCTGAGGAACACCTCCGGGTGCGGGATTTTCTCGCTGCATTGAAGACCCATTGGTGGCCTTCGGCTGTTGTCTGCTCTTTGGTCGGGTTGTTGTCTCTTTGACATATTCCCCATTTCCATTCTCAATTTTACACTATTCATTTGAGGTGACTAGCTATACGTACAGGATGTTAAAGCAAGAATGAATACTGAAATTACTTTATCTTCTTTGTTCAATTATCTTTATATTATTTTGATATTTCAAATCATCGTCAGCGGAAACATCGATCATCACGGATGTACAACGTACAAAATGATTAGATTAGCACTTTCCTAAAACATAAAAGCTGAATTTGCAAATTAAACGGAACACAGGTGACCTTTTGACAAATGCAATCTTAATTTTTACCTGTCCCTCTCTTTTGTTGAGATATAAAAGGATCACAGTCCAGCAATTTGCGATATTCCTATAAACGGTTTATCGCGTGAGTTGAAAGAAAAAGAACTTTTTTTTTCTCAAGAGAAAGGGGTTACTTTACGAACCACTATACATAAAGGCTAATCATAATATGTGTTAGAAAAAAGTACAAACATTTTAGGGCTAAACATGAATAGTGCCGTGATTCAAGTTTTATATAGTTTTTAATTGCATATATCTTACGCAGCCTAATTAGATCTGATTGAACAAACTGTATGATTAACTGCAAATGCTAGCTTGAATTGAATGCTTGTTTTTTTTCTGAATTTATTGGGGTGAAAAGCGTTGCCGAAGAATATTTTATATGAAGCGCGGATCAACACTTTCAAACTTCTTTAAAATTACCAAAATAGAAGAATTTAATTCTTATAATAACATTTATACACTACAGCCATGAAATGACGAGTTATATCAAGCTTTTTGTTTATTTTCCTATGCATTGTTGTGACGTTGTCATGGGAAGCATGTGTAGTCAGGCATGTTGTATTTATTGAGAAACAGAATTTTACTTTGGAATGCCTCGCAATTGTTGTCAGCAAATCAAAAGTACGGATTTTAATGAAACATACATGTAATGTAACTATACGGAAAAAAAAATATTTTGGAATTCCTCGGCCAATCAAATTCACGGAATCGAATGAAACTTCTATGATAAGTTATTATAGATATATCAGTATCGCAATAATTCAAATCCTATTATTATATACGGGAATAAATGTATACTGGCAACCACATAACTTTTAGTTAATTGTTTTATAGATATATTTCCATAAGTCCAGTGGCAAGTATTTCAGGCATAACATATTTAAAAATTGATACGCTAAAACGTTTTGATATATGGGACGACTGAGATGTTTACATATTCTGTGCACCAATCTTTCTATAAATATGAATGACTTTTTTTCTCTTTTTTTTTAAGGGGCGGGTCTGTTGAATAATTTCGCATCCACGACCATTTGGAATTTGTACGTTAATGTTGATGACTTTACACTTCACCAAATACAAGTCAAAGGATTCCGATCAAAAATGTGTCCAAGCTTTGATTGATGTTTAACGCCACTTTCCACACTATTGGCTATTTCGTGGAGTCAGTTTTTATCTATAGAGGAAGCCGGAGTACCCGGAGAGAACCACCGACCTTCGGTATGAAAACTGACATTCCTTGTTAATTAAGATTGGAGTCGAACGCACCTGCCACGTGCGGGATTGGAACTTATAACCCCAGTGTCGACAGACTAGTGATACAGTAGTTCGACTACTTAGACCACTTGTCAGTCGAGGCCCCCCAAGCTGTAAAAAATGCTGAATCGTTAAAACAATGAAAGAAAAATGATCTAGCTTTGATCTATCATACGGCATAATTTCAAATCGGTTTTGCAGATACAGTTACTTTAATTAACGACAGAAAGAAAATTCACATTATTCGGTTAATTAAACTAATATTCCTTGGTTAGAAAAATAACAAGTAACAATTGAGAGATAGCACTCGGTGTTTTAATAGTCTACCATTAAGTATCACATTAATAGGTTGTATCGCTCATAAAAAGTAAAAAGATTCTAGCTATTAGCAAATAGAAAAAAAATAATTTGATTGAATATAAATATAATTTTAATATTAATCTGATTCGATAATGAACACAGTTTTTCATCATTCAATGTTGTTTTTTTTTTATCATCATACTTACTTCAAACTATAATTATTGCATTATACATTTACCGCAAGCAAAAAGATAACTACGCACTGATCAATCACAGTGTTTTAATGATTAAGCCTTGTCATCATGACGACCTTGAAAACCTTGACTGCATAACATTCCAATAGCGTAAATATAAGTAAGGGAAGATGGACGATTGAACAACTATAACCCTATATAAAGTCTATATATAACAATAAATGTCATCAATCAATCATTAAAACCACATGTTCTTCAAATTTAAAAGTTTTATATTGGTGTAAAAGGAAAGGCTTTTTTTTTTAAACTACGACATCAAGACAAAACTCTATAGAACTAGATGGAACCACCATTCCTATTACAATTGGTAATTCTACTTATAGATCTAGCCAGGTGTCCTTATACAGGAGTTCCTGTTAGAGCAGAGTGAAGTTTATTAGCTTGATAATCTCGTTCTCTCTCTCTCTACAAAACTGAGATCATGAGAATGAGAAATACAACAACAGATGCAATCAGATTAATAACCGTTCCTCGGTTCAACTCTACGTTATGCGATTACTTTAAACATTTTTTTCCTATCTGGAGTCTATTTTGCAACGGGGTGCTCATACTTGGAGAATGTTTATCGTAAGCAATTCATTAATGGTAAACCGACTGACAAGGATGGTGTTTACCTAAATATAAGACAGCGGAATTATCTGGAGAAAATGTTACCTAATTTAAACTACTCCACTAGTTTTACACGGGGACGATGAATAGTATCTGATGTGGTAAAAAGTAAATCACAAGCCAACCAGTTTATTATAATATATATATAAGGAACTAATTAAATAATTCATATTTCATTCACCCTATCGTACTATCTACTATGCTAATTTATACATCTGATATATGTTTCATTAAAAACAACATATTTATTTTAGTCTTCTTTGTATATGTTGAAATATTATAATGATGAAGTTTATTCCACGTACAAATTATCTGACAGTTTATTACTCATACCACGCAGACAGATTACCTGTAAGACACGTATTTATATTGTAATTGTAACATATCAATAAAGAGCTAGACATATAAATTTCCTCAGTAAATTTCCGTAATTTCTAATGATAACCTAACGAATATGTGTTCGAGATCTTTTTTTTTTCTTTTTTAACAACCGTCTTTAGCTTGTTTGAAGATATTACTATCATCCACATATCATCTTGGAAGAACGACTAACATTTGTTGGATAAGATAAATAAATAAAGAGCATGCGATGATAATAATCATAGTAATATACACATATCGTCTGTGAATGGCATTTAGTCGGTGTTCCTGAAAAGGCTGTTTATCAGTTTGATATATTTGCTTGCTGCGCAAACTTATTTATTCTTTTCACTCCCGATTTTATTTAGTTCTCTATTTTTTTTGAAATTCAAACAAAAGTCATGTATCCGTGCAATCTGACATATTTAATAATCGCAGTAATTTGCCCTACAAATGGAACCCCCAACGTAGACATAAATATCCAGTCTAAATGCACCAGGATAATTGAGGGTATGTACGAGTGTCGGAGCGACCTTTTTAACAAGCACAGTATGGTGATAGGGGGGCAGTCGAGTACACCGAATATATATTGTTCAAATAGATGATGACTCATCTCCCTATTTATATAAAGAACTTATGCCAAACCTCAAAATGATGATCGTAGGAGTTGGTAGTTGCCCAACCGTGTTTACCGATATTACCGTTATAAGAATACAAGTTGGTAGGGAGTTATGCAAGGTCCATCCCTTGGTAAGTTTTATATTTTCTACGATTTTCAACAGGCTAAAATATTATTTTATTGATAAAACTGTGTGAAAATAATTTCCAAAATTGAAATAAATTCTGTATTAAACTGATTGATATGCACTTTCCTCATACTTAGTGTTAAATTACTATTGAACACAGTGTTACTTGAGACCAAATACATGCCCAAGTTCAATTGCAGGGTTCCCAAACCCTCCTGTTCTTGAAATAGGGACTGGAATTTGTTCTTTTTATTTGTCCTTGTATATTTCTAAACCGTTAGTCAATGTTTGGTAATAGAATCATGTGCAAAACAGTGTAGCCGAGACCATTGATTGGCGCGCTGAAATATCCCATTGACTGGGTCAGATTAGGTGAACGTTCGTCTGTAACGCCCACAACTCCCGACGTATTTATTATAAACATTTAAACTGGGGGGTTGCCAAAGGGTCTCAGTATATATACGAACTAAAGTGCACAGTATATTATATACATATTTTATTTGCGATCATAAAATGTACGAAGTCGTCCATTACTATGTAAATTGGGTCGATTAAAAAAAAAGATGAATAAGTTTCTGTTGCCAAGGGTTTTTCACAAGTATAGTAGTTAGCAGAAAAGATCATCAAACTATACATTTTATACTGAACTGCGGCCAAGCTTAGCGAAAGGTCGTGCAACATAATCAGTCAAACAAACTTTATTAGATTAACTCGTTAAGGAACGATCGTTTTCATTGGTCAATTCAAACCTTCGACCTCACACCTGCGAAAATAGAACACGCGTACTATAAAGCTGAATGGACTGATCAGTATTCACGTAGCCGGTCAAGGTCGTTAAAAACTTCCATCGTCATATTCACGTACATGACTGTGTTCTTGATTATCCCATGGCAATTCTAGCTTTTATACATGTGCATGTAAAATTTTAAACTTTAATCTTAATTACAGTCACGTCGAAATATTTAATTCAACTGTCTCCTCTCAATTGGTTCTGGATTAAGGGAGCTACCATTTTATTTTGATTTGGGGTGGGGGACTTGGATGAAACATTTTGTCCTGCATTTTTTTTAGTTGTTATCTCTGTCCTGTCTTTCTATTTTTCAGTCTGTTAGGTCCTGACTATATTTATTAGTTTATCCTGATTTTTTTTACATAAATCGTCGTCCTGCCTTTTTTTTTGTCAAGTTGCTCACCCTGCCTTATCTTTTATTCAATGGACTTGATGAATTAACGTTGTACTTGAAATGAAACCGTACTTAACTACAAAAATAACCAAATTACATACTAAAGATATTGCTCGATATTTATAGTAAATGGGTTTGTGTTATAAACTGTCATGTTCATTATTCATATTCTTTCATAAGTTTTAGGATAGTGTGATTTTTTTTCTGATTTAGTTTACTTGATTTTGAAAAAAAAAATCCCGAAATTCTAAGTAAATTCAGAACATGTAACCAGCCATGCTTTGTTTAGAGAAAAAATGGAGATGGCAAACCATGGCACAGTGGAAGGAAATGTACTTTATAAACTCCAGCGATATACTTTCTTAATTTATAATTAACTGTTTTGCTATCCTCGGTTGAAATTATATATTGTAAATATTTAAATAGTTGCATAGAAAACAATCAGTTTTAAACAGTGTGGTTATTCACTTAATGTATTGATAAAAGGTGACTCCATTTTTGTACATACTTTTACAGTAGTCATCCTTAATTTCTTAATATTTCGTTTATAAGCTTATCATACATGTATTTCATTTTAATACGCACGCATGCCACACGTTACTTTGGCGGATAGTTAAACAATGTTATGCAAAGCTCTATTCTTACGGTATGAAATTAAAGGATAAATTTTCAACCAATTAAAATCGAAAACAGTACATTTATATAATTCCTTATAAACTACGACATTTCTCACAAGTATTTATTTATTTTTTAGTTCCACACATGCAAAAATAAAATCTTCGCCGATGAAACATTTCAAACCTTTTTACACCAACATGCCTTCACTGAATTCATTTGAATTTCGTGGTGACCATGATAGTACATTGCATAGTACATCTATATTCACGTGCACACATGATACGATCTTTCGGGGACAATTTGCTCGTTTATGACACGTCATTTCTGAATGACCAAACGCTTAGCTACTTTATTTTCGTTTTATAGCATGAAAACAATAAAAGAGGAATGTGCAACCCATCATAAATTTGAAATGGATCAGTATTATGAGATCCTTATTATAAGTAACTACGACATTGTCAGGATAATAACCTAGCGTCAATATGAAAGAAATTAAAGTGGTTCATACATTCATCCGTATAAAAGCGGCACATGTATTTTATTTTATCCTTATATTTTTCATAGTGCGGTACAAGTGCTGCATTCATAAAGAATATTACTTAACACAAATTATTAGTATAATATTTCGACCCCACTATTTGAAATTCACAAAATACTTATTTAATTATTTCGACCAAAAATCATTGTTTTTTACGTTCGTAGTAACGTAGTACATTCCATTGTCGGTCACCTGTGTCAATTCACGTGCACACTACAATTGTTGTTGTATTTAAATCTTTCGGCCAATGAAATGAGACGTTACAAGTTGTTTGTTTGTGATACGCCAGAATGTTATCAATGAATTATCAATAGCTAAACTTGACTGCATTTCAGTGTACCTATTCAAAAACGTAAATGCAAATTTCACAAGGCTTGATCCAAATAGCCTTTTTACTGTCTAATAACTTGCAAGTACGAAAAAGACAGGAAAGAAGTATATTTTGTCTATATGTTTTGTGTTTGCACACTTTTTAAAGTTGATCATGCATTCGTTCTAAAATAAAATTTTGACCAGATAAAAGTTAAAAGATGACATAATTGGACAACCGCAATTGTTAAATCGCTTTGACGTCCGAAAAAAAGATAATAATCAACACATCCATTGTAACTTTTAAAGCCAGTTAAATCCTTTTTTGCTGAAAGAACGTCCGATATCATAAAAATTCATTATCAAAACATAACAAAAACACAAGTAAAGAACGTTTAAGTATTCAATATAAATCAAAACACAAAGGTTATTCCTGATTAGTTTTTCGAATTATTTTATTTAGGCGTTGAAACCCTTTGGTGACCCCACAGTTTAAATGTCTATAATAAATACGTCGTGAGTTGTGGGCGTTACAGACGAACGTTCACCTAATCTGACCCAGTCAATGGGATATTTTAGCGCGCCAATCAATGGTCTCGGCTACACTGTTTTGCACATGATTCTATTCTTTTTAGCGTGGCTTTGTATTTATACATCCCGCTAGTGTCTTATTGTACTATGGTCATTTTGTATATTTGTCTTTCATTTTAGCGTATGTGTTTTTGTCTATGGAGTGTCTATATGTCATTGTTTTTCTTTGTTGACATTGTTGTTTGTTTTTTTTATAGTATTTAAGATTATAATACAATGTTGACTGTCGTACCCAAATTTTTGACATTTTTACCCATTATGAATGTTTTACCCACGCATTGTTAATGGAATGCTATGCAATTGTCGTTTAGCTAACTTTAAAAACTAATCCACCATTTTCTACATAAGAACATGCCTGTACCAAGTCTGAGATATGGTAGTTGTGTTCCATCCGTTTGATGTGTTTGAGCTTTTTGTTTTGCCATTTGATTAAGGACTTTCCTTTTTTTAATTTTCTTTGGAGTTTGGTACTCTTTGTTAGTCGGAGCAGATTTTTACAATATTTATTTATAAAAAAAAAAAAACTTACACACCAACAAAAATCAAAAGTTTAACTTAAATAAATAATCAAAACAAATTATATCGTGCATGAGGTGCATTACGCTTTCAATATTAATATCATATTAATGCCATGATAATTGGTTGAAGGTAAGAGGGTGTGCACATACAAAAACGTGCGAGCCAATCAGCTATTATTATAAAATGTAAGCGTGGTTCCGGTTGGTTGTGGTCGTGGTTAACCATATAAGAACGAGAAGCCTCATAACGAATTATGCTCTCCTATGTGGAAGGACAGAAGTCCTTAACATTTTTGGCGCTGTGTGAAATGAATGTGGAGGGAGAACGACAAAAATGCTTAGGCGATACAATAAGATTAAGTTGAATAGTATAGATCGCCCTTAACATTAAGCACATCACTTTTATATTACGGATTAATTTTCAACTGCTACACAGGCTTATCCTTTTTCCGCGGTTTTGCCCACGAACTTTTATTTTTGCTTTTGTATACACCTATTTCCTGCATTTTGTGTTGCAGAATAATCATTTTTATTCTGTCTTGAGCAAGATTATGTATCTTCAGCTCTTACAAGCCCGTGATATTCATTTTCAAATGCTTTACACAAATCGAATTCCTGAAGTTAAATTGTAGTTTCATCAGTAAAAAAAAAATATGCCGGTTTAAGGTTACATCCTTAAAAAAAATTGGGTAGGTAGTCGGTATTTTCATTTGATTTTTTTTTTGCGACATGATTTTTAGTTGTGCTGCACGATTTGCTGTAGTCCGAGTTGTCCATGGGCCGAGTTAACCCGTATTTTTAATGTTTAGATTATTTCCCTTGGTTATTGGTTGGAAAAATATGGTGGCAAAGTGTTTATTTCATCACATGAGTTGCGAGTTTCCTTAAAACAGCTATCATATTCACGATTGTGAACATTAGGATTTATCAAGCAATTAATGAAATTTATTGGCAACTCTAATTTCACTTTTGACACGAGAGTAGTTAATTTTTCATTGAACAACGAAAATAAAATGACTTGGGGTCGGTCAGGTAGCCGTAAACAGATATATATCCTTTTTTGATTAATATCTTTCGGTTCTCTGGTTCATGCTAACATTATGGGAGTTTTCGGGAAGTCCTTGTACCCTCCCTATCCAATATACAAGTATTTTCCAGTTGCAGTTCAACTTTGTTGCCTTTCATCCTAGCTTATTATTGTGCTCCTTGCACAAAAACTGCTCCAACATAGTAATGAGGAAAAACTACTGATGTCGACATTATAAAGATCCAAAAAAGTCCATATGTCCCGTCTTGTAAGCGCTCTCGAGAGCAAATTCTTGCCAAATTTTTATGAAATTAGTATTAAAGGTTTATATGAGCAATGTCTTTGACGAATTCGAAAATCAGTGCTGATCAATTATTTTTTATGCCCCCGCTGTAGCGAAGGGGGCATTAAGTTTTACCCTTGTCCGTCTGTACGTCCGTACGACCATATATCCTTACGTTCTCGAACTTTAGTTTGCCTCAACCAAATGCTATGAAACTTATATACAATGCTTAATACCACAAAACACAGATCAAGTTTGAATTTGGGTGGCGTCATTTTTACCTTTCTAGAGTTATGCTTCTATACAAATGGAAAAATTGCTAATTTTTTTCGTTTCCGTTCTCTAACTTAAGTTTACTTCAACCAAATGTTATGAATCTTATACACAATGCTTATTACCACAAAACGCAGATCAAATTTGAATTTGGGTGGCATCACTTTTATCGTTCTAGAGTTATGCCCTTTTACAAATGGAAAAAATGCTGAATTTTTCGTTTCTGTTCTCTAACTTAAGTTTGCCTCAACAAAATGTTATGAAACTTGTACACAATGCTTATTACCACAAAAGGCAGATCAAGTAGGAACTTTTACCATTCTTGAGTTGTGTCCCTTTATAACCTTATATGCAAGCGGGGGTATCATCTGTGTCCCATGGACCCATTCCCCATTTATTCATAAATTCTATCCCTTAGAAATGTAAATTCTATCTCACATGTACAGATATTCTTGTCAGATATTAATGAAATTTATATCAAAGCTTTATATATGCAAGTTTGAAAATCAATGCCGATGAATTATTTTTTAAAGATTTGTGTGTCCCTTGGAAATATTAATTATACGGAAAAAAATTTAAGTAAGTCCTCTCAAGTATACATTAGGCCCGGGTTTTTTAATTTGTTGGTTTATGGATATTTTATGTGAAAAAGTCGGATCGGTTGGTCTGGAAATGTTTTTATAAATATTACCAGACATCAATATGTATATATATTTTTCAGCTTACTAACAATATTTTTGGTTGTTTTTTTTCATCATTTCTTATTTCCAAATTATTTTGCTAGACTGGTTTAAACAAACAATGCATGCCATCGTCATATATGTTTGTAAAAAGGGTTATATCCACGGAAAAACGGGAAAATAAGATGATAATTTTATGATTGAAATAAAAAACAAACAGTTGCACGTTGCCTTTAATTAAAATTCAGGAGACAAGGTGAATAATGAGCTTTAAGCACGAAAACACGCAAAATAAAAATTGCAAACACGTCACATGAAAATAACACTTTACCATCCGTGTCATAAAGGAGGTAGACCTGTCCACCGGAAAGACGAGGATATCGATTTCTTCTTTGTCAGGCAAAAAATTTTAATATCCAAATGGATGAACATTTTTTTCAATCTTTGAAATAAGAAAATTCTTACATCTTTCACGTTTGGTGTGTCCATTTCATCTATGGGATGAAAATCGTATGGAACTATGATCAAAAAGGAAAATCTTTTTTTTTTTTTCTTTTTTTTTTTTTTGCTGTGCATGTTCTTATTTTGTGTCATGGATGGATACCCTATGTCCTTTGTTTTTCTATTAATTGTAGAACTTATTTTAATTTAACATTTGAAGGTCACTTTTGGTTGTCTATAGAAACGCAAATACTACAGATTACTTTTAGATTTTTTTTTTTAGAATAAAATGTGCAATCATTTTCTGATGATGTTTTATCGTTGTAAAAAAATGCATTTGATTTCAGGAAAATGCTGCTATGCATATAGTTTTATTTATATTGCATGGATAATGTATTTCTTAGGGTTGGCAGGAATGGTACTGCGTTATATCCTCTGGGGTTGAAACCTGGCACCAAATAAACTTTCCCATTGAAATATTGTCATAATTCTCTACCATGTAAGATTTTACATATCTTATACCTGTAATATATCAATAACATTTTAATTTATTTCAAATCTAAAATGACATCCTTGTATAATGTGAAAGGAATGTAGATTGTAATGAACTGCTTAAAAACACTTATGTTAATGCTTTACACAGATCCTTTTACATAATTTTAATTGATAATTATTATAGATGATTGCATTATATTTTACTCTGTATATTACTAATGTGATAACTTTAAAATTGAATGTAACGAAACAAAAACTGCTTAAACATGTAGTGCATTCTAATTATTACTTGACATATGACATTCAGAGACTCCTCTGTTTTTGGGAAAAAATATTGCTTAAAATAATTGGATATATATACAATTAATCCTATCGTCTTAAATGTTTCTTTTAGTAAGAATGCACTTTACAATTTAGAAACATTCAAACAGAACTTGAATTATAGTGGACCCCTACAGTTTGGGTTACCAGCAATTATTGATTAGTTATAGATCAGTGAAGACAGCTTATTCAAAACAAAACTTACCTTCAGCTAAAAAATAACCTTCCAAAACACCACTTTCGAAAAAACTATAGTAACAGCTGTTCTCAATTTTGAACAATGAACAGTAAAAGGTTCCATCATATAAGGCTGGCAAAGCTATATCAGTGACTTATCTAACTGTAATAAAAATGGTGTTTCTGATGAAGCAAAGCCAGTTTCCTTCAGGGCAGATGAACAATGTTCCTCTTGATGAATGACATCAGTACACTGACTTAACTTTTTGAACAGATTGGATTTCCATTCTACCAAAAAAAAATAGCAGTGTTATGTATGGCATATTATAGCTGGTAAAATAAAAGACAGTTTAATCCAATAACCAGATAACTTAAATAATATAACATGTGTGCATGGACTGCAAGGAACAATTTGAATGATTGTAAATCATTAACTTTTGGAATTATTACTATTGTGCAAAAAAGATGCAGTGATTTTTATTAATAGGGTTATTTTTTACATCATATAACTAAAAGTACACAAGGATGAAGAATTAAACTTCTTTGTTCATTTATTCACAGCATAATACATGTATATGTACGAAAAAATAATTAATCTCACCCTTATCATCAAACTGTTGTACAGTTGCTGCAGCTGGACACTGAAGTTCTGGTTTGGATGATGTTGCTCAAAAAACAGCTTAAAATATATATCAAAAAACCAATTCTATACGACTCTATTTAAACAGGTAGTTGTTCCATTAAAACAATTTACACACTTATGTTTTTCATATTATAATCTGCATATATATATATCATTTATTCTTCAGGTATCTCCTATATACGACCCATTTCTAATTTTTGAAAATGTAAAATATCAAAAACATGTAATTAAGCAGCATTCTGAAAAAATTGTCTACTGACTTTATACACAGATAAATGTTGACTCTTCCTGGACTTGCTTTCAAGTAAGTCAAAACATGATGTCATAACTTAATGCAATTGTTTGTCTGAAATTAACAAACAAAAAGTAAGTGTGTTTGCTGTTCCTGACCAACAATAATTTTTTATAGCAGACCCCCAACAATTTTTTCCATGAAAATTAGGCAAATTATATTTTCACCAGTATTGTTCTTGACAGCAATGTTCTTTTTGAACAACCACTAGCTTAATACTGAAAACTGTCAACAAGCATTGTATAAAACCAAGTAAAAACATATCTGACACACAAAAATCCAGTCGAACTGTAGGTTAATGTAATACCAGATTGAAACCGGGAACCTTGATCAAGCTATTTCCGGCTTTGCCGATCAAATAAACATAAAGTTTAAAAAGAATGGTTTGTCAACCCTTCATGACCTACTGATCCTATATTTTGCAATAGTCACCGGTGACAGTATTTTTATTTTGGCCTAATGCACCTAAATGTCTACATATTTGCAGATATATGAGCATTTCAGGTCTCAATACAAAAATCAAAGGTCAAAGGATAAGCGTACTGTTCTTAAATCCCAAAAAGTTATATTCTAATAAAGGCTTGATTTTTAAAAATTGGATTCATGTGGGTGAATCCACTTGTACCTTTGGAAGCTCATCAGCTAGCACATGCCACATTTTCTTAAATTAAGAATAAAAATAAGGAGATGTGCCTAAGACACAACTGTCCACCAGAGTTCAAATAAAGTGTAGGCAATCATAGGCTACCCTAAAGGCCTTCTGCAATGCGATAAAACCATTATAGGCACACACACAAAAATATATGTGTTTGGGATTTCCTGACCTACCTTACTATTGAGTGCTTACCCAAACATTTTTATGGTGATTTCTTCAAAAACGTTTTATCAAGATATTCGTTGTTGCAAATGCCAAAATATTTCATCAAAACACTGGACAGATATGACGCAAAATGTGTTAAAACCACAACTCCGTTTATTGACAAATTACAAATAGTACAGTTTCTGGTTTGCGTATGTTAATTATCCGGATTTCGACCAAAACATAAAAAATATATTATTTCTGACCGACAGACCCTATACTTTTTGGAAGGAAACCCTTAACACACATTTTTTTTGGCCTTTCCATATAAGGGCTGTTCTAGAATTAACACAATGGGGGCATGGTTAGTAGTATTTTTTTAACAACCACTAATAATGAACAAAATTCATTTCACTAATAAGCTGTAGAAACTTTTGAAGAACATGCAAATACCTACAATTAAATAATTTTGAGTACCTCTCATCCAATCAACAATATCAATTTTGGAACGTCATAACAGGGCAAAATAACCAGTTATTAGCCCAGGGCAGGAATATGACTAGAGGTATGTGTCCGGTGTCTTCAACCTATGCCAACATTTGATAAATATATATTCAAACTATGCCTACAAACAAAATACAATAGGTGTTGTTATAACAATTACTAATTAATAACAGGTAAAATACAGTCAGTATTTTTAAGCATTAAAATATTACTCTTTGAAAAATTAAAAAAAAAACAAGAATAAAATATGTGCAATAGTGTTTTGTTACTATTAAGTAAAAATGATTTAAATAAAAAAAAGACTAAAATGATAAAATAGAACACTTGATTCTAGCAAAATTGTGTTGAAGTAAATACTAAATTAATTATAAAAATACACAAAAATTGAACACGTAAATGTAGTACTACAGAAAAAGAATGAAATTAAGCTATTTTATTTGAGAATTTTCATGATAAACTTTCTTATACTAAATATGCAACATACAAATAAAAAAGCAACACTACATACAATTATAATGCCATAATTATATATAAACAAATAGTATTAAATCAAATTTATTTAGCAAAATGAAATTTAAAATAAGTATCAAATAAAATTTAAAAAAATTTCATTTATTAAACAGCGGCTTTCCAGTAAAAAAGTGCAGCCTTTATTTACTTAGTTTTACTTTAGAAATACGTGCTTGGTGTCGGTTTGTTTTTTATTTAAAAATATTTGAAAGGCACATACATACAGTTAAACATGCGGGATCCCAAACCTTCCCCCTAACCTGGGACAGTGGTTTAACAGTAAAACATAAGAACTAACTAAACAAATCAGTTGAAAAAAGCTTAACTCATCCGATGGATACAAATAGAAATACATCTAACAAAAACACAGAGTGGACTTGGCCAGGTACTTGTATATCCCAACAACAAAAAGACATTAAGTACATATCTGAGAGTACTCGCAGTTACTGACAGCTAGTTCAAAGCCACTAACAACTAATAAAAAAAATCATGCATCTAAGACCAAATGTTTTAGATATAGATATTCAGTTTGTTACCAATAGACTAGGCAGCAGAATCTAATCCCCAGTGGGTACCAGTTCAGAGTTAAATCCAGACTGTATGATAAAATATACACGATATGCACTACACGTAATTAAAATTAAACATTAAAATACTCGCAATAACATACCTACAAAACTACCAAATTGGTACAATCATGACAACCACAAAGTAAAACTACTGAAGAAACAGCAAACAGTTATTGAGGTTACAATAATCCAGACTGAGTACTCAGCAGTTATGTATGCAGATGCAGCATCATATCTTCTTCGTTTTAATAAGTGTATGACTTTTGAGATAATCATAGTGAACTTTGTACAATTCTCTGTCTGTGTCAATATTGTAGGATTCAACAATGAACATTCAAAATAGATATTTTACACGAGTTAGTATTTATGAAAAAAAAGTAAAATATCAAAAATACAGAACTATGTGTTTCAATAGTACTATATATAGTATAGTCATGATAGTCAGTATTTCTATGTATTTGAAGGAATCTATTTGAAATAGAATTAAATATTTTTATCAAATATTTTATATAATTCATTAGATTGACACTGGTATATATTTTATATGAATAGATAATCATTTAATAAAATTATAGAAATTAACACTTATTTTCCATTATTTTGATATATTATTTTATATCAATTCCTTATGAAATAGAGATCCTCAACAAATACAATTATACCTACATTTTTACTATTACATGTAATAACAAAAATGGTATTAAAAGCTAAGTTTAAACTTGTTGTAAATTGATTAGCTCCTGATCAATTTATGTTGTTATAACGTTTAATCCGTTACAAATTATTCAACCTATGCCAACATTTTTCATACAATTTTATACCTAAATTTCAAAATGTTGGCATAGGTTGAATGAACCATGTGTCCATAGGCCAGTCTTTACGATAAACTTTTAAATCTACAGGCCTGGAGCTAAATGTTTTGAAAATATTAGTTCGATACTGTTAAATAAAGATGATTTTTACAACTCTGATAGCAATTTTACAACCTGGGCTGCTTGGCCTGTGGTTAAGTGTTAAGACTGTACACATTTCCATATTCAGTGATCAATAAAATCTAGACGAATCCAAGCCGTAAACAGTTGATTTTACACTTGTTGAGAATTCGACAGCTGTCCAACTCCATATCCTCACCATCAGTATTACGGAGTACAGGCAGATTTGTGGAAGAAGAAAAATCAATTCTGATAATTAGATAATACAAATGGAAAATCTTAAAGGGCTAAAATTCCCTCAATTTGACTCTACAAGCCCCTCAAATTGTTGACTGGAGTAAGCTACCTGATTATCTGCTTCTTTCTTATTTGTTTTTTTTTTTTTTTTTTATTTGTATTTTTTTTTTTTCAAATAACTTATAATAAAAATGAGCTGACTTTGAAAAAATGAATATATCTTAAATATGGTTTGACAATGTGTTCAAAGACGTCGTTTAACGGTTCATAATAATTAACATTTAATTTATTCTAAATTACTAGAAAATAATTTAAGGCCAAGTTTTTAATTTATATTATCAAGCCTTATACCCTATCATATTGATTACAAAAATAAATCCAATTAATAAAAATAAGATAAATTAATCATACAATTAACAACAAACTTTCTCTGACCTTTTGTTCTTATGTTCTATCAATCCAAATTGCGACGATATCTCCTTTTCGTTATCTATGTCTATTTTTGCTGCCTATTTTATTGGGCAATAAATTTTTGTATATAATAGTGTACTGCGTCTTCAAATATGGATTTTGATGGTCCTTTTTCTATCTTCTAACATAAACAAATAATGTCTATTTAATTTTAAAGATATGATACGGATAAAAAGATATTGGGTTTTTAAGAAAAATAAAGTATCCAAAATTTGTGATTTTACTGTGCACTGCTTGGCCCTCTTTCATATAACATAATAATTTATTTAAATCAAGTTGTAAAATATAAAACTAATGAGATCGGTTATGATTGCAAAGAAGCAACTATCCAACAAAAGTTCAATTGACGGTGGATTTGTGTATGAATAGGCAAACGTACGGCTTTGAAATGAGCACAGCCTTTATCATATCGCCATCTATAAATGTCTCATCATGACAAATGTGAAGCAATTTGAAACGAGCAAACATAAGGGCTTATTTATGACACAAAAACAAATAATAAACATGTTTGTGATCGCTCAACCCTCCCTAACAAGATACAGTAGTTTAAGAACAATATGAAATAAGAGTCAACTTTATTCGAATTGTAACCTAATACTGCCTCTAATAAAGACGAAAGGCACAACATACCAATCTAAGAGTACTCGCAGTTACTGATAGGTAGTTAAAAGTGCTAATATATTATATTACAAAACAAAAGTACTCATATCAATCAGTACACATCCAACAGGTTTTACGTTAAGACGTTAAATACAGTTTGAGAAAAGCATGACCTTGTGCAATGCCACAACATAAGAACACAGTATCGACATGATGTAGGATAATACGCATTTATATCTGTATAGAAATGTTTAATTAATTTATCAAAAACAAAATCAATATCAGAACCGATAAAAACAATATTTAAAGACCTTACAACGGTGTGAAAATGATAACATTTAGGAATAAGTTTATTCAACAGATCAATGAATTAACATGGATCGTAACTTTCTTTACAGTTTTTTTAAGAATCTCACCGTAAAAATTAGGATGTGATATCCCGTTTGTAATAATTACCATACAGTAAAGTAACATTTCTATAAACAGAATCGTTGTATCTATGACAGAATTAGATATTAGTTTTAAGTAATGTGTAGAAATGAAATCCTTGACCTTATAATTAAATTTATTTGCGAGTAGTTTAAATAGATGTGCAGATACTTTAAATCCAATAAATAGACAATAACTGTTTAGTGTCTTTAAATACCAACTGTTTGTGTAGGCTAAGAAACAGGTGCAATGCGAGCTTCAGCGAGCTATTATTCCTGTTTCGAACTGAGTACAAATACAGCTGATATTTAAAGACACTAAACAGTTATTGTCTTTATCCTGCAATTAATTTTGTACATTGTTTTTGCTTTGCAAGACAGAAAAACTCTCTAAAATATATTAGTTTTTGTTTATTTTACCTTTGAGGCCTGCATAGTATTATTTAAAAAAATCACACAATCAGCTGATGACCTGTACGCCGAACAGAATATCGCATGGTCAACAATAATACATCGTTCAAAGTCAATAATTAGTCCCCTAACGACCAAGTCAAAGGGGACTTTAGGTTTGCACTCCGATATGTCTGTTCATCCGTCAGTCCGGCAAATCGTTTTTCAACACTTTTTTCTTCGTGCTTGAAGATATTGATTTGATATTTGGTGTATTGTTTTATCATGACAAGTTACAGGTCAAGTTTGAATTATGTTCCGGTCTGATGATTTTATGCAGAATTATGGTCCTTGGACTTAGAAAATTCTCTCAAATCAGTTTTCAGCTCTTTTTTTGTCATGGTTGAAGATATTGGTTTTATAATTAATGTATAGTTTTATCATGACAAGTTCCAGATAATGATCAACTTTTGATCCGGTCTGATGATTTTGTGCAGAGTTATGGCCCTTGGACTTAGAAAACTCACTTAAATAATCAGTTTTCAACACTTTTTTTCGTCTTGCTTGAAGATATTGACTTGATATTTGTTATGTAGTTAACACCATGGCAAGTTAAAGATCAAGTTAGCATTTTGTTCCAATTCAATGAATTTTTAACCGGTAGGGGTCTATGTATTGCCATGCAATACTCTCAAAATGCTATGTTATTTATTATAACATAACAAATAATTTCAATAGTAAAAAGAAATAACAAAACTTTGTCCGATTTAAGAGAAAAATGTTTGATTTGTCCTACGCTTCAGAATTTCGAACTGTCCATGACATTCACTGATTATTGACATTGTTGCATGGTTGATTTTGTGTTACACATTTACACATTCAAGTTTTGAACTTGAAGATAAGCGCCGTAGAAAATGGAGTTAATCCTGCTGTTCATGTTTATCAATGAGCGGAAAGTGGGTTGCGGATCGGAGACTGGAACATTCACAGACGGAGCAATACGTCATTGAAATTAGACTGCAATACACATTCTGAGGTCACGAAAGTTTATACAACACTCGTCAACATCAATACACAAAAATAGTCCGGCATTGCGCGGAGCTTTAATCCATGATAAGACACCAGCTTGCAGGATAAACAAAGATAAATTTACAGAGAGGGAAACTGAATAATTTAACATTCACTGATATGCTTAAGGTTGTAAATGGAGTAAATTTATACGAAAGACAATACACAAATAGAAAGAACGAAAAAAACAAAACAAAAAACTAGCTCTTGTTCGAATCTTCTAAATCGATTAGGAAGAGACAAATCAAGTAAAATACAGACACTAATTTATGAACCGCATTAACTCCAAATGGAGCGAGACCAGGTGCGTTGACATGGTAAGAATATCTTGCTATACATGAATTAACCACAAGGCGAATTCACATATTGAATAGCACATAATTGGTGAGATTACATTACAGATCAGACGACTAAACCGGTATCCTCGAAAACATTTCGCTAGTAGTTTGAGACACCAACAAATTGTATCAATTTAAATAATCAACTCGTGATGGTGACCATAAAACCTGTGTAGTGCTAATTCTAGTCGTTCTTCTCTAATAAATCTGTTTGAGCAGTTTTTTGTGAGGAACACATTCTTGTTAATGGAGTATGTAAAGTGTGCACGAGCGCAACGTATTAAGATATGTAAGCACTTTACTATGGAGCAGAGGGTATGTTACTGCTAAAAATTGAAAAGTTGACAACTGGAATGGAAAAGTTATCACATTTGTCTAAAACTCGAGTTTGATTGATTGATTGAGTGTTGGTCGCTTGAATTTCAGAGACATGCATGTTCAGTACGATTTTTTTAGAATCCATATCTGATTGACATCACTGGTTGAATATACCTCATCGTAATATTTCTGAAGGCTATCTTATACTGTAGAAATAATATTTGTAAGAACTTCTGAAGAATGTTTCATCTAACATCTTAACGACCAGGCTATATATCGTACTTTATATGGATTAATGTGAAGTTTATGTATTCAGTTTAAAGATTGGGGGTTTGCATTGCCCTTTCATGAAAAAACCAAAGAAGAGGAGGATGGATTTGTGATTTTCTAAAATCTCCTCTTTCTTAAATGATGCAAGGTTATGTGTAGTGAACTCTAATTTTTTCAGTGAAACATTTCAAATAATGGTTGTTGCATATGAAACAATAATGTTTGGGTTTTTGTTGTGCTGGAACAACATCATATTTGTCACGAAGGGATGATAAAGCATCCAAAACCTCCTCGAGTTTTTTTGAATGCGTCAGAAACCCGTGAGCTCATTGTACATCGTAGACTTTGAATGCGCTTCTAAATGCATGTGTGAAAAGCTTTGATCAATACAGATACAGTGTCCAATTTGATCATCAGATTCGCACTTTACCCAGTTTCTCGTATAGTCGTCAACTGCATCTATCAGTAAATTTAACTTATTTTAGTTATAGATAGATTACATTAATTAAAATCTAAAACGTCAATACAGAAAATGTTAAAAAATCATATTTAGTAGAAATTACTTTTAAAAAGCCAATTTGTTATTTGTTTTACCTAAGCATTAGCAAAAAAAACCCAATTTCCCCCATTTCGAATTAAGACAAAATTATATTAACTTTAAAAAGGATATACATCGGTACAAAATACACATAGGGATTTTTCTTTTATATTAATTTTACAATAATATTATAAGGTCAATGTCAGAAAAATATCAATTTTTTTGTATGAAGCTGAAAAACTGGGGAAGGGAGAGGTTTACCGTTAACAGTTTCGATCCGAATGCAAAAACAGTTAATATTATTCTGTCATTGAATTTATATTGTTTGTATACTGCAGCTACAAATTGCATGAATTATATTAATGAAAATATTAACACAAAAAAAAGTTATTTTCTATCCATAATCGACCCTCAGATTCTGATGAATTGTGATTTGCCAGGAAGTTGACATTGCACGAATATCCCTTTGTTCCTATATTTGGTATATAAAGACTACAGGAAGTGTTCTAGCTACAGTATAAATGTTTTTTTACTGTCAGTTGGTTAGAAGGAAATATTGTAACGTTAACGCTTGACAATTTTTTAACGGGATATAATTATATCGCTCTTGTGTTCATTTGGGCGTTTGGCGAATGGTTGCTTTGACTAACTAGATAAATAATGATGATGATAGATGGCTGCTTAACGTCTAGCAGCAAATTGAAATGCATATTCAAGACGAGAACATGTAAATGTAATATGAATATTAACCCTGCTTTGTACTAGTCCGACACGCCGAGCCGGAATTTTTAACGTGCTAGTTAACAAGGTAACAGTCCGGAGGAAGACATGTCACCTTAACCGGACACATTATTCTGATTCCGAGCCAACCAGTCTTTGCTCTTACTCCTTAATGTCGCGTACTTACGGAGAAACAGCAAATACCAATTTTAAAATTTAGGTTTGACCCGGCCGGGGTTAGTACCCACGACCTTCAGCACTCGAGGCGAACAGCGGTTTACTAGATATATGGAGACCACATATGAAATATTATAAATTATAACTGACATTCTAGAATTTTTCAGAGCACAGTATGCATGACCCGTTTTGTGGCCTACAGTGTAGGCCCTACACTATGATAGTACAATCATCAATCTAAATATGCACAGGAGTAAGGACAAAAAAGAAGCCATATATCCAGGTGATCTAACAGACCAGACAGTCATACCACACACTCTATGATTTAAACCGCATGCAATTCATTTTGTAATGAACAGCACTATCACTTCAGAGAGCTTTATTTTCTTCACCATGGTGGCATTAAATTTAACATGTATACATCAGTAATATTAATAGATGTATAAATTGTAGTTACCTTTTTTGTGATGTATAAATACGCACACACACGATGGATTAATAATAGGTACATTGTCAATGTATATGTAGAAGTCAAAACATGCTAATTATGTTCAGCATTTAATTTCAGTTCTTAAATTTATTTGTTCTGTGACATTCAAGAGAAAGGCTTCCAACATTTTCTCAAATGGGAAGGGGAATTAAAACATTTTACAAAGAATATTCAGATAATTTTATTCCATTTTAAAAAAGATCAACACTGATGAAGGCCATTAATATTGTTGTTTCGAAATATTTCTCTTTCAATACATATAATTTTAACGTAGTCAATGATTGAAACAAAATTGGTGAGATAAGCCATCTTCCTCTTTCAAAAGAAAACAGTCGAAGTTCGGTGGTATTCTCCGGGTACTCAACCTTCGTCCACCTATAAAAAGTAGCCGCCTTGAAATAGCGTGTACGTGTTTCTCGTTTCTCGTTTTTATATAGATTAGACCGTTGGTTTTTCCGTTTGAATGGTTTTACACTAGTAATATTTTGGGGCCCTTTATAGCTTGCTGTTCGGTGTGAGCCAATGCTCCGTGTTGAAGGCCGTACCTTGACCTAAAATGGTTTACTTTTATTAATTGTAACTTGGATGGAGAGTTGTCTCATTGGCACTCATACCACATCTTCCTATATCTATTGATTACTGAAAGTGACTATTAGCACCAACACTCAATCATATTATCATTCATTCAATCAAAAGAAAACGAAAGGTTATATGCATTCAGCTGTTTCAATTTCTGCTACTAGGCGACGATTTATGTATGTTGGTAGCAATAACAAAAGTACACTATTTAATGGTATATTTCAGCTGCTTCTAATCTTATTGCATAGCAAAAACGAAGTCACTCAAATTAAAATTTGATTTTGTAAATTTTAAAATATTTTATGACCCATTGGTTGTGTTTAGCAGAGGGAAGTGACATATAAATTCGAAAAAATCTTCTCCTAATTTTGAACACGTGTCAATCGCGGAAAGTTGCACGTGTCAATCGTGGAATTTGATGCGACTGCCATACAAATGAGAGGTTTGGCTAGCTGTAAGGCCAGGTTCAATCCACCATTTTCTACATAAGAAAATGCCTGTACCAAGTCAGGAATATGACGGTTGTTATCCATTCGTTTGATGTGTTTGTTTTTTTTTTTTTATTTTGCCGTTTGATTGGGGACTTTCCTTTTTGAGTTTTCCTCGGAGTTCGGTATTTTTGTGATTTTACTTTTTGCATGTTCATATAATATAAATAATGTTCCAAAAACTATATTTTTATGAACCGACAAAAACTGTCAAAAGTAATAATCTTAAAACCATTGTTCATTATTCAAACTAGTTTCTTAGTTATATTCAATTTTTAATGTTAAGCATATGTCTGAGTTTCAATACTCTTGGTTCAATATGTTGGCCAATTATTTCAATGTCCTTCTGTTGGTACTGACGGAAATATTGGCATGTGCTGACCGCAAGATCGTCCTCGTTTTGTATACTGTATTTGTCGTTCACTACATTAGTATCAGATTTAACTAGTTTCCACCAAATTTTCTGACATGATCTGTAATGGTGGAGAGTTATATCGCTTGTTGATGGTGTATACCTTTAAATATACAAATTTAAATTACAATGCCAATCGACAAAACAGGTAAGAAAATTCAACATATACCCATACGACATTTTCCATGGAAGAAATCCTAGTCAATCATAGGTCTGTTCTGCGTTTCTTTGGAATTTCAACAAACGATGAAAAACTTGATCTTTCTTCACAGAATTGGATACCAAAATTACATAAGTGTCCTAACTAACAACGTTATATTGCTGGATCTTCCAAGTGATCAACAAATCCTCTTTCTAAATCATTAACTTTATCAACAATCAAAACCGGGCGAAATTATTGTAAAGCTACATATGCTAGAGGTGGAATAAATCAAATGAGGATACTTTAAAATTCCAAAGACCTGATAGAATATGACATAAATACAGAAAAAAGGGCATTTGTAACCCCCCAAGTGATATTTGCCATCAAATCTTTACAGAAAAAAATTTATTTTACGTGTCTTCGATACATGTCTTTTCTCGATAGTTACATTTTCAAAACATAAAAAAATGTCGGTAAACCTCAATTTATAAAGTTGAAAATTTGACTATACATGTATCTACAGTGGAGAAATATCGTTATCAACGGAGTCGTGGGGTAGAAGAATATTTATATGTATCTTATCTTAAAAGGACAGTTACCTTGTGTGGATAGAACAAGATATCACATCTCAATATGAATACCACTGTGTTTGCACTTAAACAGATGAATTGTACTCGACGAGAGGTCCATCTGCCCGGTAACCAGTGCAATGGTACTGGTTTGATTATAAACATTAGTTTTAATTGTAAATTATCGTTTTACAAATTATACAATATCAAAATATCTCAAAATATTACTATTTAGCTCCCGTCAGCAGAGACAACCTAGAAAGACAAAGCACTTCAACTTTTCGGTTTTTTTTTTGTGGTAATTTTTTATTTCTTATTTATATGTATCTTCAATTTTACCATTTGAATCCTTTATTTGGTTTAAAATCATGGAGACTAGGTGATCCTATATGTGTACGATTTGGCATATGTGCATATTTTTCTCGGTCCCAAACGGGATTCGTAGCCTTTAGGTATTTCGTTATAAACAATGAGCTTGATTGGTTAAAAGGTTTCCATGTTGTCACATGCATGTTTGGTTTCATTATAACACCTGCAGTTGAATGATCGAAAATCTGGTCCTGAAATATAAATGTATTCTGGTTATTGCAATGAGAGACCTGTATAACGTTAAAAATGTTTGCCAATGGATTAGATAAAACAATTTCAATTAATATGTAAAATTTGTTCAATAATTAATTGTGTAGCACAAAATCATTTTGAATACCTAAAATTAACCACAGGGTTTGGATTGTTAAGTTCAGTGTCGAACAACATTAAACTGCTTAAGCACAGTCTATTTTTCTGTTTACTTTCGTATCTAAATTTTATATCAAATCAATCTGTGCAATACAATCTATACTCTAAAACAATAAACGACAAATAATTATTGCAGACAGCAACTGAAGACAATTACTGTATAACATAATCCTAATTTGGGCCAAGCACATACAGAATGTGGCTTACATGTTTATAGACAATAATAGTGTACTCACTTGACATATCAACGGTATAAGAATGAGGCTTAGAAATGGGGAAATGCGAGGCTCTGCCGAGCTTTTTCCACGTTTCGGGCCGAATCTTTTTATCGTTGATATGTCAAGTCAATACACTATTATTGTCTTTATACTGCAATCTAGAAAAAAAAACATTTTCAATTGTTGTTTATTGTGTTATTGTTATATATTTGATTCAAATATTGGGAAAAATCCCCCTTTAAAAAGGCCTCACATCTGGCGGAGAAATATATAACACAATGAAATGTACATTACCTGTTGAAACCAATCGATTATGAAAGAATTCGTTTGAGTATTGACTAAAGTATCAACAAAAAGCATAAAACATGATAATTTATAGGTTTTAAACAAAACATATCAACAAGTGAAATGTGTTTTTCCAACAATTCTAAAAGAAATAAGATTGAGTTGTTCCACGCTACAGGTTGAAGCGGTCGTGATGAATATTTAAATATAGTTCGGCTCTTCTATTTAGATATTCATGAGGAAAAGTGATATCGGGTCAGTGACTGTATATGACATAAAAATATACAGTCAACGCATTTTGACTGCTCAAATAGAACGAGTGCAGTATAAATGTGCAACCGAATCGCAGGTCAAAGTTATTGATTTTGATTTTGATAAATTGTAATTTAAAGATTATGATAGAATGATGCGTATGAGGAACTGCATTTGAGAATTTTTAAAGATTTATTACAGAGGTTTTTGTAAAATTCCGTTCATTAAGAATCTCGCAAGGACTGTAAAAAAAGAGTGACGAAAGATACCAGAGGGACAGTCAAACTCATAGATCGAAAACAAACTGACAACGCCATGGCCAAAAATAAAAAGACAAACAGACAAATAATAGTACAGATGACACAACAAAGAACACTAAAGACTAAGCAACACGAACCCCACCAAAAACTGGGGGTGATCTCAGGTGCTCAGGAAGGGTAAGCAGATCCTGCTCCACATGTGGCACCCGTCGTGTTGCTTATGTTATTACAAATCCGGTAAATAGTCTAATTCGGTAAGTCACATTCGTGAAAAGGGAAGGGTATTGTAATTACGACATAAGGAACATATCCGATATCATCTGTGAAACGGTTATTCCATTACGGTCAACCAACTCGTGATGGCGTCCGTAAAATTTACGAAGGGATGATTTCAACTTCACCATTTGGAACTCTTGGTTTAATAGCTTCCTTGTGAGCAGCAATGCTCTATCAAAGAAATCATGTTAGGAAACACAAGCCCGGGAATATCGTATCAATTGGGAGATATATACTCCATATGCAGGCGCTGCTGGAATGGTGCTACATAGAAATGGAAAGTTCACAATTGAGAAGCTGAAATCATCTCTTTTGTCGTAAAGTTTTGTTTTCAACCGACCCTCATTGTCAATTTCTAGATGTAAGTCAAGATATGAGGCAGACTTAACTGTATCTGTAGTACTGTGGATTCATTATTATTCGTGGGGTACCAATTTTCGTTGATTTCGTGGGTATAGGTAAACCACGAATTTCAAGGTTCGACGAAGTATAAACTTCTAAAAGCGTGTATGCAGACTTTGGCAAAACCACGAAATCAAATGTCAACGAAAGTACTATATTTCCTCAAACCACGAAAATTGATACCCACGAAAATAAATGAATCCACAGTATCCTTTATCTCTAGTTCGATGGGATAGATTCGTTCAACATAGTCACAAAATTTTGTATTATTTAGTGAGAGAACATCATCTATATAGCGGAACGTAGAGTTAAAGGATATTGCTTACTTCTTATCTTTCTTCCTAAGAAGTTCCTGTATGAAGTCAGCCTCATAATAATAAAGAAACAAGTCGGCAAGAAGAGGGGCACAATTGGTTCCCATTGGAATTCCGACAGTCTGTTGAAAAACACGTCCTACAAACGTAACAAATATGTTGTCAATCAAGAAATCAAGCATCTTGATAATGTCAGTTTCAGAGAATTTTTTGTTTGAATCCGAGTGATTCTTTACAAAGTAGGATTTATCACTCCCCAAAACAAGATACTTGTATCTACGTTCGCCATTCTTTTTAATGAAACAAAGTAATACCAACTCTTTCAATTTGTCTTTTAGTTTGGAATGGGGAATACTTGTGTAAAATGTAGAAAAGTCAAATGTTTTAATTCTATTGCAAGATAAGAGAGTCTTAGATTGTATGTACTCTTAAAGATTTTTGGAATTTTTTAGTATCCACATCTGATTCACGCCACCTCTAGAATAGGCAGTTTCACAATAACTTTAGAGCCCGGCTTTGATTGCTGATAAAATAGATGTTAATAATTTAGAAAGAGCATTCGTGGAGCACTTGGAAGACCCAGCAATATACCGTTGTTTGTAAGGACACTTATGTAGTTTAGGTATCCAATAAAATGATGGAAGATCCAGTTCTTCATCTTTGGTTGAAATTCCAAAGGAACGTAGAACAGACCTATGATTATCTAGGATTTCCTCTTTGGTAAGTGTCGTGAGGGTATATGTTGAGTTTCCAAGTGAATTGTCAATACCTAATTCATTTATCAAGCAGTTTATGTAAAGATATTTACACACAAACACGATGTTGTTTGGGGCTTTATCTGCGGGGACAACAACATATTTGTCATGGAGGTAGGTCAAGTGTTTTGCAAGATTTGGGTCTTTAAAAATTGATGTAGCGTGGGTATTGATATGCCCATTTAGTTTCTTAATTCGGATTTGTATCAACGACCTCACAGCCTTAATCCATTCGGAAAGAGTATCTAAGTCTTCTTTCTCGCGTTTAGCCCATTTCCTGGCATAATTCTCAACTAAATCCATCAGTATTTTGAAGTTGTATTTCCAATTGATGGATTTAGGCTCACGATATTTCGGACCTTTGGATAACAAATTTCGTAGGGAAGTGTTATTGACAATGTTGAGGTCTCCGGTAATAACGTGGCCAGCCGGATTATATGTGAATTGGGAACTAGCACAGGTGCAATCAGGAGGTTTAGACTTGAAGTCGTCAATGTTGAGATCCTGCAAAACGTGTTTGTAATCGAAAATTTTAGTTGCAATTGGTTTGGTATAGGTATAAGAAATTATTGGTACAGACTGATCTTTAAAATAAGGAGGTATTTTCGACTGAACTAATTTATGATGAAGGATATTGCCTAAGTTGACGCCATCGAGACCTTTGTTGGCAAAGGAAAGTTTAAGAAAATAGCTTTTCTCTTTTTTATCTTTTCCAATGCGAACAGGTTTGAAAAGTCTGTGACTTGCAATATCCGAAATGATAGCTGTAAGTTTGTATTGGTTTGAATGAGGGTTTGTAACAGTGGTTTCCAAACATAAATTGAACAGAGAATGAAGTTGTGAAAGGGGTAATGAATACAATTTCGTGCGAATGTCATGAATACCTAGTGGCTTTTGTATAAATGGCAGCAAGTCATTAATAAGAACATCATGCAAAGTAGGTGATGTATAATGACGATGACCATGACTGCGTCTACGACGTAATATATACCACTAATCGAAATACGGGTTGTTTAACTGTATAGTCAAACTCATTTACATACGAACATATTCGAGTTTAACAAAATTGAACGGATGATACGCATAGTTCTTAAGTGTACTATACAAGTGCAAAAACGTTGTTATGAGATTTTAATTATTATGATTATTTATCTTGGCCTAAATTGTTTTGTGTGGCCTTATAAGATTTTTACATAATTGGGTTGTGACCTGTTTATAGTTGTTTACAAAATAATGTTATTGTGTAGTTTAGAATTCACTGGAACAATCGAAGATACTGATGGAATGATTAGAAATTTCTATTTGACTTGCATAATAATTCCAGAATGATCATAATCTACGATGCGTAACTTAAACTTTTACAATATTCTGGAAGTTCTGTGTTCCTACTGCTTCTGTCATTACAAAATCATTAGATTTGGTAGCGACCACTTTTTGTCTGATTTGTCTGAAATTTGTCTTCTTAACATTCGGAAAATTAGAAAAAATGTATGACCTTGTCTAAACAAATTCTTAACATTCCTTATTTTTATAAACAAATTCTAAAAACTCTATCTGTTTTTCAATAGATTCTTAACATTCTAAATGTATTTTAACATAACTGGCAAAAAGTAAAATAACAAAAATACCTAACTCCAAGGAAACTTCAAAATGGAAAATCCCTTAACAAACGGAAAAATGAAAAACTCAAACACATCAAACGAATGGAAAACTATTATCGTAGGATGATACTATTATCAGTTTTATACAAAGGAATACTACTGAGTTTTAACGACCATTCATCTTCGGTAGGAGGGGGAGGGGTGAATGGTATTTTTTTGGGGAATTACACTACAATTTTGGTCATCTTACATAAAAAAAACTATTTGTGTTCTATAATAGGTACCAGAATTATAACAATTATTTAAAAAAATAACTAATATCATCAAGTCTTTTGAATTATGTGATTTTATTGAATGCAATTTTAAAATGTACATTTTTTAACTGATGTTTATAGTTTTTTCTTATGTTGTACTGTTACACTACTATTCCAGGTCAGGGGAGGGTTTGCGCCTTCAAACTAGTTTAACTCCGCCACATTCTGTATGTGCCTGTCCCAAGTCAGGAGCCTGTAATTCAGTGGTTGTCGTTTGTTACTGTGTAACATATTTGTTTTTCTTTTATTATTTTGTACATAATTTAGCCAGTTAGTTTCCTCGTTTGAATTGTTTTACATTTATCATTTCGGGGCCTTTCATAGCCGATTACGCGGTATGGGCTTTGCACATTGTTGAAGGCCGTACAGTGACCTATAGTTGCTTATTTCTGTGTGATTTGGTCTCTTGTGGATAGTTGTCTCATTGGCAAACATACCACATCTTCTTATTTTTATGATATATTTACCATAAAACCCTTTTTATATGCACTACTATATACTTACATGATAGGTTTACATAATTGGATATCGTTCCGGTATATAGGTAAGATTTACTCCGTTCACAAAAATTTCAATTTGTGAACCAAATTGTACAATTTCAGTAAAAACATGTAGTGCAAATGTTTACGCATATTCATCTATATTGTATTTTTTTTAAATCAGATAGTTTGAATCAATTTATGAGTAATGTTTTTTTTTCAATGACTGTTTGATTACAAATGAAAATATTATTTGTTCAAAGAATTTTTTTAAACATATTCTTAGTCGCAAGAAAATCATTACCCCATCTTTCCAAGACGAGTTGTTGTAAAAACGTAGAATTATTAATTCCTAAAAAAATCAGTAATGGTAACCGGTACATAAATGGCTTGTGCAGCGATTTTTGAAAAGAAATTGTATACACTTAGAACTTTGAAAAATACATTGAAAAATCAAAAAAATTAAGAAGGTAACCGATCTACTTTCAGAGTAACAGCCGTCTGAAAATGTAAGGAAACCACTATCACATACATTGACATAACGTCAAATATACCTTAAAAATTTGAAATTTAATGGTTGATTTATTCTGCCGTGAAAACTAATCCTACGATTTTTCTATCGAAATAAATGTTGTTCGGATGGAAATTTCCTTTCTTTTGGTGTATAATATTTATGGAGATACCGAACTCCTTTTTTGTATATATCAACCTTTTTTTATATATCAGCCGTCGAAAACGTGTTGCAGGTGTAAAAAAAGTTGAAATAGCAGGACGTCGCCAAATGGACTTCGTGACGTCAAGTCTCCATCAGCAGAAAAATTGTCTACCAACTTAAAATATTATCACAAGAAACAATCAGTACGAATCAACGACCGCTGAATAAAGGTGTCTCTTTGATGATAATTTATTCTTCTGAATTATTGTCCTAAAGAGCATCATTATCTTGTCTATAAAAAATAGTACATGTACTGACCAATTAGTGTTTTCTATTGGTTAAATAAAATCCTTTGCATTTAGAACTTATTTTTTCAATCAGTGTGATATGTACGTCAATGAACAACAATATGACGACAAAATGATTACAGGACATCTTTAAAACTGGAAGGGTGTGTATACAAATTGTCAAGCTCTAAATCCTACAGATTTTATAAAAGTTTTGAATACCTTTCTATTGTTTTTCCGATTTCACTTTCTCGTTCTTTGAAATTCTTTACTTCAATTGATAGAATTTTCATGTCAGCAAGTAATTAAACTGTCTGACGTGGACCCATTCCTGTATCTAAATAGGTTAAACATATATTTTTGCATAAATGTAGGATAGTTGATTTACATAAATCGTATGTGCCGACATTTGTTAAATTCTTCCCGTCCATTCAGAATACGAAAAGCTTGTGAAATTGCTTGGATACTTTTAAATATATTCATGGTCTGTTTATTGAAAAATTTGTTACATACATTTTATTTCAGAAATAAATAGTCACTTGATTTTTTCCATTCTTAAAAAATGCAAAAATAAATGCTAGCAATTCTTTTTTGAAGTTTCAGTATAATACATGAACTTTGGTGTTCATTTTTAATATTACAAAGCGATGGTAAATGGTAATTTTCGTGCAACGGTTTTGAAATTTTTACTTCGCATGTTTTCGTGCTTGAAGCTTATCGTCCAACATGTAAGCTATGTTTTATATATATATTTCTTTCATCGTGAAATTGCCATTTTACTTCCCGTTCGTCCGTTTACAAGGGCCCCTCTCCCCTTTTACGATTTCCATTCAAGTTTCTTTTCTTCTTCCCTCTCTGACACTAATGCAGTTATTTCCAACATTACATTAAAAAATTAATGCCACATTCACAAATAAAATTATACTTTTGTTTAAATATTTGCAATGTAAACGCAATTTTACTCTGCGTACTTTCTATTTCTATTTTTAGACCGCATTGCGGACGTGAAAGAAAGCACTGTCAACAACGGTTTTGATAATTATGAACTTCAAATCATACTTGGAATGTCATAATTCAGAATACGAAAAGCATGATCATCGCTTGTGAAATTGCTTGGATACTTTTAAATATATTCATGGTCTGTTTATTGAAAAATTTGTTACATAAATTTTATTTCAGAAATAAATAGTCACTTGATTTTTTCCATTCTTAAAAAAATGCAAAAATAAATGCTAGCAATTCTTTTTTGAAGTTTCAGTATAATATATGAACTTTGGTGTTCATTTTTAATATTAAAAAGCGATGATAAATGGTAATTTTCGTGCAACGGTTTTGAAATTTTTATTTCGCATGTTTTCGTGCTTGAATCTTATCATTCAACATGTAAGCTATGTTTTATATATATTTCTTTCATCTTGAAATTGCCATTTTACTTCCCGTTCGTCCGTTTACAAGGCCCCCTCCCCTCTCCCCTTTTACGATTTCCATTCAAGTTTCTTTTCTTCTTCCCTCTCTGACACTAATGCAGTAATTTCCAACATTACTTTAAAAATTCATGCCACATTCACAAAAAAAAAATAATACTTTTGTTTAAATATTTGCAATGTAAATGCAATTTTACTCTGCGTACTTTCTATTTCTATTTTTAGACCGCATTGCGGACGTGAAAGAAAGCACTGTCAACAACGGTTTTGATAATTATGAACTTCAAATCATACTTAAAATGTCATAATCCATAGATATAAGAAGTTGTGGTATGAGTGCTAATGAGACAACTCTCCATCCAAGTCAAAATTTATAAAAGTAAACTAGCATGAATATCAAAAATATCAGTAATAAGCATAACATAAAAATTGAATAGTGTTGTCAGTTGTTTTGCGAGACGAATTTATTTCTACTTATGCAACTGTATATGGGTCATTTTCAAAAAGTGTTTTTCAGTACACATTTGCTAAATTTTTTATTTCTAATTGAAAATGCAGTTGTAAGTGTTTAAGTTGTAAATGAAAGTTTGTAGAATTTATGAGTCAGAAAATTGATAATAAACACTATTTAGGTCTATTTTGATAAGATTAAACTATATTTAAGTCCGATTTCTGCGTAATTTATGTGCATACAGTGTCAGGGTAACACATTCCAAATGATTTTTGTTTTTTTATTTTCTGATTGCCTTGCTATCTGCAAATGGGTCTTTTTTAGAATGTTAATAATAACTCTAACGAAAAATCGCAGCTTCTGTATTATTATATGTAACATTTTTTGTACAAACTAAATTCAATCAGCGTACATGAAGTTCATGTCCATCATGTCCATCCTGTTACCGCTACCTAAATCAACCGTTAAATTGTTCTCCCGTTGAATATTGAAGTAGTCAGTGTTGATTTCAAAAGCGCAAAGTAACCTAAACATTAAACACAGCACGTTTCTTGTATAACAGTGTAGGGAAAAGAAATTTCAAGACATTTAGTGAAAAAAAATAGTGGGTACCCTTTTGTCATGTCTATGCTGTTACCAACATATTTATATATTACACCAATATTATACATGTTATACTTGTAAAAAGTGCAATAACGTGTTGGAAACCAAAATCACAACAGCAAAACATTATCACTTCATCAAAGGGAGTAGTTATTTCACAACATCATTCAAAAATGAAGAAATGTGTCCATCCTGTTATGTCTATTCTGTTACTATGGTTGCTATGGTTACAGTAACAGGATAGACAATAGTAGACAGAAATGTCTTTAAAAAGTTTATAAACCTTATAGTATAAGCTTTAATTTATTCTATTACGTTTGTATGTGTGTACATGCGTGTGTTTATATTTTTTTTATTCATTTTGTGTTCACGGTCCGTATCAACATTGAATTCCCTTTTTTAAAGTCTAATCTGTGCCGTTTTACAATGTTTATAAGTTAGTGTAGGGACAGTTGCAACAAGGTATATATAAGATACTTCCGAGACCGTGTAAGTTTTCTCTTATAGACTTGTGGGGGTGGATATTAGTTGGTCAGCCAGTAAATCTAACTTAACCACTCTCCGACCATCACGCCATGATATATTATTTTCATTTTCTTGGGAGGGAAGATCTGTTTCACTCAGACAAGAAATTTTATGTCCTATAACTGCACTTTGTGATAAATGTTGATGAAGTGCATTGAGTACAGTTCCACCGTAATTGTCCATTTTTCCGACGATGCGGAATCTCCCGACATCTTGAAAATATTCTTTCTGGTGTAAGGGAAATAACTCTCATAACAACGAACGTAATTTTTCCAGTTTTCCGTTAGAGGCGCTGATTTACGTACCTCTCATCTAAATACATATTCCAAAATGTTAAGAATCTGTTGAGACTATATATGTTTTAACGTTAAGAATTTGTTAAGAATAATTCAGAATGCTACAAATATGTTGTGACAAAGTCATACATTAATCATTCTTTTCGGAATGTTAAAATAAGATTCATACAAAAATTATTCATTTACAAACCTAATGACTTTTTTAGTGAATTTACCACACAATAGCAGGGTGTTAAGAAGGTTAAGAATATACTGAGACAAAAACAAACAGTCTTCAGACTTTTAGAACACAAAATTAGAATAAGAATAATTTAAGAAAATTTTAGACAGTTTAAAAACATTAGGGAAAATTAATAATTTTCAGAATGTTAAAACAAATTTAACAAAATTAAGACAGTACTTAGAAAAATAAGGGGACTTGAAACTTTTCAAAATGTTAAAACACATTTCAAAAATATTTAGACAAAAATTGGTCATTTTAGAATCTGTTGACTTGTAGTGTATCGGGCTCTTTTATTCTGTGTTGGAATATGAACTGTTCAGAAACATAACAGTTAAAAGGAACTATTACTTGTTTTTGTTAATATGTTTTTTGATTGAGTTAAGCCATTTCAATTTATATTTTATAGTGTGTCTTTCTATGTTGTGATGTTACACTTTTGTTTTAGATAGGGTGAAGGCTATCGCCCTTTAAAACGTTTAAACCCGCTGCATTTGTTTGCACCTGTCCTTAGTCAGGAACCTGATGTTCAGTGGTTGTCCTTTGTTGGTGTGGTACATAAGTGTTTCTCGTTTCTCGTTTTTTTATATAGATAAGGCCGTTGGTTTTCCTGTTTGAATGGTTTTTACACTAGTCATTTTTGTGGCCCATTCATAGCTTGCTGTTCGATGTGAGCCTAGGCTCCGTGTTGAAGGCCTTACTTTGACCTATAATGGTTTACATTTACAAATTGTGACTTGGATGGAGAGTTGTCTCATTGGCACTCATACCACATCTTCTTATATCTATTATCATGTTTCTTAATGTAATCTTAAATGAACAAAAGTATAATTGATAAAGGTATTGAGTGATAAACTTACAAGAACTCTTCTTAAAGATAATCCATATTTTCGTATATTTGGTAAAACGAATTCGTCTCTATCTATTCCAATTACATACTTATAACCATGCATACGGGTATGACAATCAAGAGCAAAAACTTGCTGGTCAGTCCACACTTTATCATTTTGATCGCCTCTAGATAAAAATCTAACATGCTTTTCTGAAGAAGAAGAAGAAAAAAAAAGCTTGAAATCATCAATTTTTGTGAACGCATTGAACTCAAAATAACTCTTCAATGCCTTACTAGTACAACACCATTCCCAAAAGAACAAGGACAGTTAAAAAATCAACAGTGAACAAAAACAAAAATTTAGCAACACGAGCTACATTAAAATGACACCATTTAATGGAACTATCATCGAACCATGCTTTGAAATTCATATGCAAATATAGTAGCATATAAGTTAGGATTCTTTATCACAAGATATGGTTCATAAGCACAATTTAGATACGAATACCATTGACCAATTTAAACATTTGAGTCATGAGCCTCCGAAACGCTTCTCTGAATTCACTATTATAAGGAATGTTAAAACCCAAAGTTTGGAAAGTCACAGATTTATAAATACATGTATCTTTGATATAAAAAAAGATATTGAATACACCAAAGGGACAATAAAAAATAAGAAGTCGAAGAAAGCTGACGATATCATTGAAAAATACGAAAAACGACAAAGGAATAAACAATATTTAACAAAATACTAAATGCTAAGCACCAGGAACCTTTCCAAAAATTCGGGAAAATCTCAGATGCTCCAGAAGAGCTTATTATCAATGCAGCTTATCAGAAAACCTAACAAAACAATTCAAATCTTCAACGTCACTGAAAGATGAAAAAGAGACGGACCGCTTATTTCATTCCTTTTGATGTTAAAATGTGTGGTTGTTTATATATATATATATATATATACGTCATATCCTTTAGTAAGCTCTTTCTCCAAAAGGACATACTTGGTCTACATATATACTAGAATTAATGTTTTAAATGAATTTCAACTAATCTATATGATATATTTGTCATGGATAAATCCTTAATCACTTAAAAATGTTATTGAATATAGTCAATGCAATTTCATATAATGAACTCCTTTTACAACGACAACGGTCCCACCTCAACTACGACGTTTCGACAAACATCATACCCTGGGATGGAAATTTCACATGCACTACTATTTTTCAAAGGTCAAAAAAAAAGGGTTGTGCGGTATTCTTTTTAATATTTATACGCCATGAACTTCTAACGCAGGCAGGTTAATGCAGTTTTTAAAAAAAATGGCAATGATTTTCGGTGTTTGCATCGCAATCTAAATCTGACGTCATTTTCTTAACTATTCGACACGTGATTGGCTAGAACGTTTCGTCAACGTCAATTCTGAGCTTGTCAGGAACAGCTGATTGTGGACCAAGTTATCATAGAAGTCAGTGTCATCAGTCCAATAAAAACACGGTAATATAGAAGTGTGTTGCTTATATTTTGAGGTAAGTTTGTTTTAAAAAACTTCTACTGCCGAGGATCGTCGATATTCATTTCATTCACGATTAAGTATGAATGTAGTCTGTAGAGAAAGCCGCAATGTTTACTTAAAAATGTGGTTATTCGTTACACGTTTCGCTGTCAACATGACGAGGGCAGTCTGAATACTGTATAGACAAACTTCCTATGAATGATTTATGCCCGTTAACACTATTTTACTCGCTTATAAACAATCATATCTTCATTGACCATTAACTAAATTACTTTATGTCGACATTTTGCAGACTGACCTGCCATGCACAGATGCGGGTCTAATATTTTAGATATGGGCTCTTAATGGTCAACAACAATGCAATGTAAGGAGTGGGATTTGTAAAAAAAATCCGAACACCATGCCCGCCAGTTTTCCCCTTAATTCCCCCTTTCCCCTTAATTTGTCTCGTATGCATGTCATATAATTCGAATTTATGTTGGAGGCAAACACCTAAACATTTTTGTAAAGATCTATTAGGTAAATTTGAACATGAATCTTCAGATTGCCCTGATAGCACATGCAAAATCATTTCTTATTTAGGTGTTTATTCCAATTATAATATATTACAAAAACCCCCAAAAAATTATTAAAAATATATGCATACATGACTCTTTGGATGCATCATACTAATGGCTATGGCTTGCCTACATTTAATAAAATTGCTTAGGCAGGCACATGAGATGTTATGATATGTGAGAACTATTATTTATTATCATGGCCATAATTCATAAACAACTTTTCATTTATGGTTTTAAATCTGATAGTCATCATCATATCATTTTAAATCATCCCTTTTAGAGTACATTTAAATTTTTGTCTTTATTAATTTGTTCATATTTCTTATGTTTATAGTCATTAGATTATATAAAATGTTTGTTTGTAATATTGATTCATTATAAAAATGTGTATCTGAAGTCCATGTTTCTTTGTGTAGATCTTTTCGAATTTTGACAAGCATGTTTTAAAACAATTCACATAAATCTTAATTATGTTTATTTACAATCTGGAGTGTATAAAATTTAGTTTGAAACCTTTCAGTAATTATTGTAACTTATTTTTCAGATTTGATTTACACCTGGCACATATAAGTTAACATGTTAACAACGCCTAAAGAGTATAGTTTCTATAATATCAAATACGAGGTCTTCACAATGTAAGTATTATTATTATAATGTATGAGTCCTGCTGGGGGTCCTTCAGTTCTTTATTCTTTTTTATACCATTTCCTATATTCTTTATCTATTTTGCTCATTATTCTTTATTCTTTGTATTTTAACACCCCATTATTCTCCTTTTATTATTAGTCATTTTTTATTCTTTTATTTGTTAGCCCTTTATTCTGCATTTTTTGCCCATAAGGATTATTATCTATTCTGTAAACACCATCCAGACCCTCAGGTTAGGTGTATATATAAGTTGTCTGTTGTATTGAGTCACACCCACTCAATATTGATTAAGTCATATTAATTAATAACAAATTGGTAAAGCATTGTGATGGGTAAATATCAGTTGAAGTAAGTTGTACTTACAAACTTTATTGTACTTTTACAGAAAATTCATCAATTAAAAGTTCATTTTAAATCAATGTAGAACTTTTTGTCAAGTTTACTTTTAATTCAATAATAATTTAGGAACACACAATTTTGACTGAAGTTTTCTATTTGTATCATAACATGAATACCAATAACTTTAAAATGCCACTAAATGATTACATGATTTTTTACAGTATATGTATTAAGATGACTTAGAGGCAATGGTTTATACAAGTTTTTACTAACTGAAATAGGAAAAAGTAATCAGAGAAAAAGGGTAAAAAGTTAAATCACAAAAATACTGAACTCCGAGGAAAATTCAAAACGGAAAGTCCCTTATCAAATGGCATAATCAAAAGCACATATGTAACAGCCACTATGTTCCGATGGAACTTTCCAAATAGTTGTTTTATTCCGAGTGCAGTCGAAAAGTTCCGGAAAAAAGTAGCTAGCTGAAAAGTCCCGGAACAATGTAGCTAGTTGAATAGTTCTGGCGGAACAGAACAACTAGTTACATCGTTTCGAATATACCATATTTCGTCCTTTTTGTAGAAAGAGGGGGAAGAATGAGTATCAGAATTATAAGAGCAAATCATTAATTTACAAGAATACCCAACGCACTGAAAGGGGTTTCTTTGGGGACAAATATGCAAAATTTAAGTTGTATTTCATAGCTCACATAAAACGGAATAAGTTGTATTATCATGCAAATTTAGTATTCATAGTACCCTCAAGAGAGGGAAGAACACCCCCTCCTCATGTGGTTCTTTGCATCAATTCTCCAAATGGAACTTTGTGACTGGTTGATAAGTTCCTTTGGAACTTTTGGGCTAGTATGTTAGTTCCGGTTTTGACTTATTTGCCAAAGAGGAACTTTGTGGCTAGTTGATATGTTCCTTTTGACTTTTGTAATCAGTATCTTGGTTTCCCTTTGAAAGGTTCAAATATAATATGTTGCGTTTTAACTTTGCATCAATTCTCCAAATGCAACTTTCTGCCTGGTTGATAAGTTCCGTTGGAACTTTTGGGCTAGTTTGTTAGTTCCGGTTTTGACTAATTTGGCAAAAAGGAACTTTCTAACTAGTTGATATGTTCCGTTGGAACTTTTCAACTAGTCACTTTGTTCCGGTGGAACTTTTAAACAAGAGGAAGAACAAAGTAACTAGTTAATAAGTTCCTCCGGAACTTTTCGGCTAGTTAGTTTTTTTCCGCCAGAAACTTTTCAACGTCGGAACAAAAAAGCATTTACACAAACACATCAAACGAATGGGCAACAACTGTCATATTCCTGACTTAGTACAGGCATTTTCTTATGTAGAAAATAGTGGATCGAACCTGGTTTCATAGCGCTAAACCTCTCACTTGTATGACAGTCGCATCAAATTCCATTATATTGATAACGATGCGTGAATAAAACAAACAGACATAAAAGGTAAAAATGTCAAAATAGAGGTACAGCAGTCAACACCGTGTCACAATCTTAATCACAACAAAAACAAACAAATATTTAACAAAGAAGCACAAAAAAGCATATATCGTAGCCACTTGTTTCTTTTGAAGATCAACACACACAAGGAAATTGTCAGACAATTTATAACCGTATATGGGGATAGTTTTAGATCCATGCATGAAAAGAAAGTGAAATGAATGTTTTAAAGATAAAAGCTTGAGGACATATAACAAAACTATAACAGTGCTGAATATGAAATAACTCCATGCCATGTCACATGTGATATGTGACTTTTGGAATGTACCAATTTTCAGTATGACAACAAAAGGAAGGATTACATTACTGTTAAAACTGACTCTGGATCATTGAAGACAAAGAAATAAAAGTCTTACACCAGAGGAAATGACTGTGCACTTCTTGCTTGTAAGATCAACACACAAAAGAAAATGTTCATATCATTATTCATCATATGCCAGTTATTGAGATAATTTTGGATATATACTTAAAACTGTGAACTGAGTGAGAATTATAATTCAAACATCATATTTGGCAGACTGGTAACTGCATGTACTTACTGGTATATATATTGTCATTCACAATATTTTACATGTATATAGGAATATTCTTTGCATGTTACAAGTGAAATAAAAGACAAGTTTAGGAATAAAGAATTTTCCAGTATTACATTAACATATGAGAATCAGTAGTATGATATATTTCTACATTTATTATGGATCATGGAAAAACACAAGAAAGTATTGTACGCATTATGAAAAGGATTTTCAGTTTAATGTGACATATACAATGCTTTTGGTATTAAGTTTTAGAAAACTATTTGAAATGAAATAGACATTATGTTTTTAATAGTCACATAATACTTATAATGAACTCTTGAAGAAGCAATGGCTTTCACATGCATACAACTTTATTGAATAAACAAATAGTTTCATCTCTTAAAGAAAATCTCTTATTTTATTGTTTTTCTATAACAATAGAAAATAAGTTCATACTGTATTTACCTACATCATGTACATGACCTAGTACTATATTTTGTTCTGGTTTAAATTCTGGACCAATGCATGGACCTGTTTTTGAATTTATTAATTTACTATTCAAGAGACTGCAATGAATGAATGATGCATGTTTAACAAATGAACATAGCTCTAGTTAATCCAACTTTAACCGATATTGTTTCAAAAAAGATCTATTTACACATATCATGTGACGGTTTTCAATACTATCTATTTATAACTGTTTAAAAAAAAACATTGAAAAAAAAACTTTATCATGCAGGGCTGAGCAAATTAATATTTCTCATGAAACATGAGTTTGACGGAAGGGGTTTCATACTTCGATGTACTAGTGCTTGTTAAATGTGTTTTTTTTTCTTATCAGGAGAATCAATTTGTTTTAGAAAGACTTTTTTCGTTCGTTATCTCGTTATCTTACTAATCCTTGGTCATATCTTAAAGTCGTAAAAACCATATGAGGATCGAAGTTAAGAAAGTAACAAAGTTAATTTGATTTACAATCGTCACATATGTGTAGTTAGAAATGAATAAGGGGTTACGAAAGCTCTTACAATATCTTATATAGTATAACGTTAGAGTATCCCCCCTTTTTTCCCTCATGACATTCGTATGCACCGTGATTTTTTTTTCAAGATTCGTGAACACCTTCAAGTATAAAAATGAAAAAATAACATTGTTTTACATTTTTAATGTGTCCATTTCTAGTCAAAAACTATCACAATGCCGTTTATTTCTGTCCAGGCATTTTGATACCATAAAGGGGAATATTCGATCTGAATTATTTCAGTGTTTAAATGTCGCCGCGAAAGGACTTGAGTATTATTCATTTATAAAGATCAAATTGGCGCACCCCGTTAATATTTATTGATCTCTTTAAAACTTGGCATATTTATTCTCGGAAAGCTCATGAATACCAAGATTGCTGTTTCTTGTTTTTAAAATGAATACAACATTTTCTTAATTGACAAGAAAGTTGTCTTTTGGTGTGGGCATGGTTTGATTGTATGTCACTTCTGTTATCTTTTATTATAAAAGGGCAAATTTAAAGCAAGAAACAGCTGTTACAGGAAAGATAACATCTTTTTCAACCAGATACAACTTTATTTCATTCATTGGTATAGTTCTTTGGGGTGTGCCGGGCTCTTGAAGTTGAAGGTTCACACGCCATCTTTGAATGTCGCCCGTTATCATGGTAACGAGGTGGGGAGTTCTGAGACACCAGCAATTAAAAGTCTGGATGATATAAGGGATGCTCATAATTAGTTTTGTTGTATATTGTGACTTTCGTCGTTAACCAAAGCACAAAGCCATTATTGCAAACAACCAAACTTTCGTAACCTCTGGAAGACTTCCCATTCTCTTTAAATTCCATCTTCGGTTCTCAAGCTGGTAAGTCTATTTATAGTAGCAAAACTACAAAGCCAGTCAAAACTCACTATGACAATTATTGAACTGATTTATATCTCAATAACATGTTACATGTAGCTCATAACTATATGATACAGTCCTTGGATGGTGTAAACTTCCCTCTAACACCATACACCATTACACCATTCACCATATACCATTACACCATACACCCTGTACCATTACACCATACACGTTACACCTTTGCACCATACACCTTACACATTACACCATAATGCAATTTAATTTCAAAGAAAGCGTGCGACTACAAAATTATTTATTTATTTTGAAAAACGAATTGTGATCACAATATTGTAAATTAATGTATTAAATTAAAAATCAGTTCTTATCAATATTTTGCATAGTTTTAAATGTCGTACATCATTCATTCACACCATTCCCGATCGCACGTTACACCATTACACCAATCCCCTTACACCATACACCATAGCACCATACACCTTCTACCATTGCACCATATGCCATACACCATTACACCATACATGTTTTTTTTTTTTCGGGAAGTTTACACTATCCAAGGGCTGTAATATGTTTTCCCGATCTTCACATGTACACACTCTTCATGCAAAATATTTGTTTTTGAATATTCCGATATGAATTGACTTTTTTGTTGACAGAAAAGCAAAAGCGACCGATTTAAGTTTCATGTAATTCTTAATATGAAAGTTACGAAAAGATGACACCTTGTTATAGTAACAAAAGATCGTGAACCCCGATGACGACCGAATATTTTTCAAATTTATTAATCATGTTACACGTCACTAATTTAGCATACTGAAGATCGTTAAACTACTCTCGCCTTAATTAACCATAACAATCTGTATTGTTGTACTTTGATTACTATAGGGAACATCATTACCTCTAGCAGGAAAATCAGCAACACGAACCAACACTGTAAATCCTATAGACTCGTAATATTCACATATCTTCATTGCATCCTTATTTAGTTCAAATGTATACGTTACTGTCTTTTCAACTCCAATTATCCGTTGAACTTCAAACCATTCTAGTAGCAGTTCAGCAGATAAAGATCCATACAGAACAGTAGTACATACAGCTAATTCACCTTGCAATGGCGTTTGCACCTGGATATAGTATTTGGACTCTTTATGACAAGTTCTTTTAAAATCAGTTATAATTGATACTCCTTCGATCGATTTTGACTCAGTTGATATTGGACAAGTAAATTGTACTCGTCGAAGAAGACTGTTCGGATATGAATATATATACCATTTTTTTGACTTAATAACCATACGTTTGCCTTTTTGCAGACGAAAGCAACATTTAAATTTACTAAAGTGATTTTTCTTTTCTTCCCAACCAATGACGGTAACGATATTATCCTTTTGTTCTTCCATCTTCTTGATAAAATAAGCAGATAACATATAAACTCTTGAGTCAGAGGTCTCCACATATTCCAGTTTTTGAAATGATTGTAATTTTCCATTTGTAGATATATTTTCTTTACTGTTTAAACCCATAGGTCTCCCTTTTTCATTTTCACAATTTTTTAACCTCATACATTCATCCGGTTTAGAATAAAATTCCAAAACATTTCTTTGCACCAAATACCCCGACACATATGTAAAAGCAACGTACATTAAACATAGTAAACACAACAAACGTAGACACCTGCGTCGAGTATATCTTCTGCATGTTCTGCTTATCATTTTTAATAATATTTTCTTGTTTTACAAGAAGGTCCTATTCAAAACAAATAAAAAAGATAAGTTATATATTAATTTTATAGGTTAGATGCCCATATCATATATCCTGTCAAATGAGTTTAAGTCTTACATAGCTTTTACTGTGATCTTAAACACTTAAAGATGTTGTCGTCTTAAGCCATCTGTTTATTTATAGATATATCGCTGCAGTACAACTCTATTCAGTCGCATTTATTGCAGAGCATTACGTATTGTTTTAGCTTAAAATAAATTAGACAGATCTTTACTGGTCAGGTGACTTGTCTCAAAGTATACAATTTACCTCATTGACATGACTGTAATCAAAAAAGTAAAATGCGTACTAGTTTATAATTTGAATGATCAAAAGGATATGTTTGATATACGCAACAAAACTGAAGGTTTATGGCTAGGCCAATTGAAACATTGTCGGGAAAAATGTTATGATATAAATTGTAGTACTTCACCTATCAAAAGCCTTGGAATTTACTTTGGTTACAATAAATAAGAATGTCAAAAATTGAACTTCGAAAAACAACTTTTAAAATGTAAAAATATAGTATATGAATTGAGTAAAAGAAATGTCACTATAATAGGAAAAATATTTGTCATCAAATCACTTGTTCTGCCAAACCTAACATATATTGCATCAAACACTATTATGCCTAAAGAAATGTTGCAAGATTTTAAAACTTTAATATACAATTTTATTTGGAAAGGTTAAAGAGACAAAATAAAAAGATCCACATTTTTTAGAAGGGGGCCTTAAGATGACAGACATTGATGTGTACATTAAATCACTGCATATCAGCTGGATTCTCAAATAAAGTGAAGATAAAAATAATAATTGGACAATTATTCCCAAATTCTATTTCAACAAATAAGGAAAAAATCTTCTTGCATTTTAAAATGAATACAAAGAATATAAACGACATTAATACAAATAAGTTACAATATTTACCAGACTTTTAAAAACAACTAATTAAATATTGGATTAGTGTAGAAGGAGGTAATACAAAGTATCCCAAAAATTTTCCTGAAATTCGAAAACAAGTTCTGTGGGGAAACGATGATATCAGGATTAACAGAAAATGCTTAAACCTTCAAAATTGGATAAAAAGTGACATTACCAATATAAACGATATCATTGATGAACAGGGTAAAATCTCTGAAACTATCATCTTATCTAAACTCTAATATAAACAAAATTGGAAGAAGCAAATATACATGTTTAAAAAAGCAATACCAATTATTTGGAAAACAACTCTTCGTACAGAAGATTCTATTAAAACTAAGGTTAAAGTCGTAAATGACTTAAAATGATGTACAAGACTATAACTCTCGTAATGAGCACAAAAGAACTCTATAAAATCGTCACACTAAAAGAAAGTTGTGATAAACTAAATAATTTTCTTATGTGGGAAAAATTATTTGAGACAAATTTAAATTCTAAGTTCCAATATAATTTTGTTTTTATTTTTCAATATCTCACTGATAAAAGATTGGGAATATTTAGATGGAAACTTATTCACTTCATACTCCCATGTAACGAACTTTTAAAAACGTGGAAAACTACTGAGGACAACTTATGTAAGCATTGTAAAAAAAAAAGACTATAAACACTTTTTTGCAAATTGCTCATTTAATAATGACTTTCTAATTATATTAATGAAATTAATGAAATCCCTTGGTATTGATAAAGACATTATAAGCCTTGAACATTTAGTGATCGGGTACAAAGTTGAAGACGCAGCATTCTTTGATATTATTTACATATTAACGATAATATCTTTCTCAATATACAAAATACATTATGTCTCAGAAAAAAAGGCAACAAAAACAAACATTTTTAAACATTTTTAGAAAGAAATTTCAGAAATTATTGAAATAAACAATTTTAATAACAAAAAATATAGTGAGATAATTCTAAAAACAAATAGATTCACTGCAAAGAATCAAATGAATCAGAATTAAATCTATGTTAGATGTTTTGAAACAATTCTTCTATAGTAAGTACATAACATTGTATGCAAAATTGTTAATTGTGCACAATTATACCCAAATTTTATTTCAACAAATTAGGAAAAAATCTTCTAGTATTTAAAATGAAGACAAAGAATATAAACGACATTAATAAAAATAAGTTACAATATTTACCGGACTTTTATAAACAACTAATTAACTCACCAAATGTTATCCAATTAGTTAAATCCTGTTTATAATAATAATATTTAGATGACACATATCTATCTGATAGCGCACATGTTAGCTGGAGCAGCACTGTGCCCAAATTAAATGGAACACGGATCACATCGATAACGCAGTTGATTCCGGAAAACTAATTTATATAAAAAAGGAAGAAAAAAAAACAAAGATCCGTATGTGTATTCACAATAATTTATCAAATTAATTTATGGAATGAACTATATCATAGATAGTAGTATTATGAAGAAGTTATATATTACCAAATCGTGCTTCCCTTAACTATTAGGTAAACTAACATGAGGGATACTAAGTTAAAAGATGAAACTAATTAAGTCGTTATAGCAAATATGCAATAAAAATATTGTTATGTTAAATAAAAAGACAAATAAAAGAACACTATAACACGTAATTAATATGATAAACAACGTCAGTACCTAGAATCTATACTTCAAGACCATTATGTATTATTTGTAAAGTTTATACGGAATATATATCAAAAAGGTCTTGGTATCTTCCGATGAACTTTTTTTTAGAAAAATGACGAGACGCTCTTTGACATAACCCTGGTTCATCAACTTTCTGCTCAGATACTGTTGACGTTTTATAAAGTCTGGGTAGCAGCTGCAAGCTCTTGAATACCGAATGAGTTGGGAAATGTATATCCCATATGCAGGATGAAGTTGATATATTGCTACTAAGGTGGAGAAAATTGATAATTTCAAAATGAAAATCGTCTCGTTTGTCATAGATTCTGGTTCTGAGATGACCGCTTATGTCAAATTCGCGGTATAAGTTTAAAAATGAGGCGGAGGAAGTTGTGTCTGTTGTTTCTTTAATTTCTAGTTCTGGAGGAGGCCACATATGGAACATTGTAGTAGGATGTAAATGACATTCGAACTTTTACAAGACACAACATTATAAAATGACCTGTATGTTTGATGTAAGATTGGATAAGTGTAAAAGGAGGTTATACAAAGTATCCCAAAAATTTTCTTGAAATACGAAAACAAGTTCTGTGGGGAAACGATGATATCAGGATTAACAGAAAATGCTTAAACCTTGAAGATTGGATAAAAGTGACATTACCAATATAAACGATATCATTGATGAACAGGGTAAAATCTCTGAAACTATCATCTTATCTAAACTCATATATAAACAAAATTGGATAAAGCAAATATACATGTTAAAAAAAGCAATACCAATTATTTGGAAAACAACTCTTCGTACAGAAGATTCTATTGAAACTAAGGTTAAAGTCGTAAATGACTTAAAAATGATGCACAAGACTATAACTCCCGTAATGAGCACAAAAGAACTCTATAAAATCTTCACACTAAAAGAAAGTTGTGATAAATTCAATGTTTTCCTTATGTTGGAAAAACTAATTGAGAAAAATTTAAAGTATAAGTTCAAATATAATTTTGTTTTTATTTTTCAATATCTCACTGATAAAAGATTGGAAATATTTAGATGGAAACTTATTCACTACATACTGCCATGTAACGAACTTTTTAAAAAGTGGAAAATTACTGAGGACAACTTATGTAAGCATTGTAAACAAAAAGAAGACTATGAACACTTTTTTGTCAATTGCTCATTTAATAATGACTTTCTAATTATAGTAATGAAATTAATGAAATCCCTTGGTATTGACAAAGTCATTATAAGCCTTGAAAATTTAGTAATAGGGTACAAAATTGAAGACGCAGCATACTTTGATATTAATTACATATTAACGATAATATCTTTCTCAATATACAAAGTACATTATGTCTCAGAAAAAAAGACAACAAAAACAAACATTTTTAAAAATTTTCAGAAAGAAATTTCAGAAGTTATTGAAAAAAAACAATTTTAATAACAAAAATAATAGTGAGATAATTCTAAAAACAAATAGATTCATTACAAAGAATCAAATGAATCAGAATTAAATCTATGTTAGATGTTTTGAAACAATACTTCTATAGTAAGTACATAACATTTTATGCAAAATTGTTAATTGTGCACAAGCCAAATATGGTCATATTTATTAACGGGTTCAACCATGCATGTGTACAAGATATGTTTGTAAGCATGTTCAACCATGCACGAGTCATGACATGTAACATACTGTATTATTAGATTTTAAATTGTGTATTCACAAACGTTAAACAAAAATAGATATACATGTCTCAACACGATTGTTAATTAGTGTAGAGAAATAATGTGTAATCTCAGATGAATGTTATAACTTGTGCAATATATATACACGTCGACATAGACAAGATCAGTAGATAACAAAACAAAAAACTTGTATACTCACCAAATGTTATCCAATTAGTTAAATCCTGTTTATAATAATAATATTTAGATGACACATATCTATCTGATAGCGCACATGTTAGCTGGAGCAGCACTGTGCCCAAATTAAATGGAACACGGATCACATCGATAACGCAGTTGATTCCGGAAAACTAATTTATATAAAAAAGGAAGAAAAAAAAAACAAAGATCCGTATGTGTATTCACAATAATTTATCAAATTCATTTATGGAATGAATTATATCGTAGATAGTAATATTATGAAGAAGTTATATATTACCAAATCGTGCTTCCCTTAACTATTAGGTAAACTAACATGAGGGATACTAAGTTAAAAGCTGTAAACTAAGTAAGTCGTTATAGCAAATATGCAATAAAGATATTGTTATGTTAAATTAAAAGACAAATAAAAGAACACTATAACACGTAATTAAGATGATAAACAACGTCAGTACCTAGAATCTATACTTCAAGATCATCATGTATTATTTGTAAATTTGATACGGAATATATATCAAAAAGGTCTTGGTATCTTCCGATGAAATTTTTTTAGAAAAATTACGAGACGTTCTTTGACATAACCCTGGTTCATCAACTTTCAGCTCAGATACTGTTGACGTTTTATAAAGTCTTGGTAGAGCTGCAAGCTCTTGAATACCGAATGAGTTGGGAAATGTATATCCCATATGCAGGGTGAAGTTGATATATTGCTACTAAGGTGGGGGAAATTGATAATTTCAAAATTTAAATCGTCTAGTTTGTCATAGATTCTTGTACTGAGATGACTGCTTATGTCAAATTTGAAGTATAAGTCTAAAAATGAGGCGGAGGAAGTCGTGTCTGTTGTTTCTTTAATTTCTAGTTCTGGAGGAGGCCACATATGGAACATTGTAGTAGGATGTAAATGACATTTGAACTTTTACAAGACACAACATTATAAAATGATCTGTATGTTGCTTCCACTATGTTAGTTAGTCAAAGTTGTCATTCAACAAATACCCACTGTGCACAAACGAACCGGATTATCACTGCAAAGGACAAGGAATTTGTTTTATAGAGACACCTAATGTTCGTCACCATGTCGTCAAGATGTACATGCACAGAAAAGAAATAGCTGGGGTTTTGCTGCATATATTTAACATTCAATTCCCCTATTAGATATATTAATTTTAACATCATTTTGACATTTTGGGATGTATAAAAACACACACAAGCGATGGGTTAATTATAGGTACATTATTACAGTATGTTTCCAAAGCCAAACTTATAATATGTTTTTTAATTGATTTCAGTTTTGAATTTTGTTTGTTCTGTGAAAATTATATACTTATACAAACAGTATCTTTTATATTATTTCATTTTGAAAAAAAATCGACATTATTTTTCTCCTCTATCAAAAGAAAACGTATTTGTCGGCGGTCGCTAGTTCACGTCGGGAACGTCGACTACCTTTACCAATAAAAAATGGCCAACATGAAAGATCGAGAAATACTGTTAATAAAGGCAACAGTAGTATACCACTGTAAGTAACGTTTAAAGATAACAATCAATACTATAATCAATCAATCAATCAATCAATCAATCAAAATGAAACGAACAGTTATATGCAATCAACGTGTCCAACTTATTCTACTAGGCGACTAGTTTTGAATGTTGGTAACAATAACAAAAATAAACTAGGGTATATTTTGTATCTGCTTCTAAACTTATTGCATAATTATGAAAAACACATTAACTCCGATTACAGTATGATTTTATTACTAATAATGTACCTAAGACAATTCAATATATCTCATTAGTTTAAACAATATCTTATTTTTCAAAAGTGCACAAATTACAATTATACAATAGAAATACAGGGATTCGGAAACAAGAAGAACTTATATAAATCAGTCTCCCTTCACAAAATGACAACCTTGGGAAAATAGTGTAAAGAAACCCTCTATAATATAATTTTCAATTAACATTACATGTTTATTCTGTGGTTTTAACGTTACTCGGAAGTCAGTTTAATCGAAAGATGTGATCAACTCATTTCTAATTGTGGTCTCACATGTAGCTGTGAAAATATGTAAATGTCTCAAAATATAAAGTTAAATTATAAAGTTTCAACATCTAAATTGACATGAAAATAAAAGTTTTATGGACCAAATCTCCCTGTTTCCAAAATAAAACTTTGTACAACTTTAGAATTTTTTTCTTTTTCCTCATCACTGATGAGTTCTCTAACTGATGATAATGTTTTTATATTAACATGTCTTGGTAGTGTGGAAATGATTTGTGTCCTGATGATTCTATAGTTATGACACTCTAGCAGATAGTGTTTGCTGCTCTCAACTTGTCCACATATACAGTGGCTGGAAAGGACAATAATTTTCAGAAAAAAGATATTCATTTGAGCCACTGCAGTTCAACCGGAGTCTGGCATGAAGTATTTGGCCTTTTCTACAACCAGTATTAAAATATGAAGGGACTTTCTTAATATCACGATTTGAATAATTTTGAAGTGTGATTTTTGATGGATTACATCTTACATATTGTGGAAGGCTGTTCCTTTCACGAATAACAGATAATAGGGAGGAATTTTGATAAAAAGAAGTTCTACAGTTCATGTTTTGAACATTAAATGCCTTTCTAGTATTATAGTTATAAACTTGGCAAAGTTTTTGAGGAACGAGACTACATAGATAACCAGGAGCTTGATCTTGAAACATCTCATTACATATTGATTGTGACAGAAGTGAAGTATGAACAGTCATACAAAGTTTGTTCTAATGTTTGAACTCGTGTACATCTCTGAAAGTCACATGTTTATTTATTATAGATTTATATGCCCCGAACTTCTAAGAGTTTAAACTTTTACTAAAATTCTGTACTACCCCTCCCTTCACTTTGGTTCTTCTTCAGAATTCAATCTAGTCGCTATAGAAGTGAAGTATGAACAGTCATACAAAGTTTGTTCTAATGTTTGAACTCGTGTACATCTCTGAAAGTCACATGTTTATTTATTATAGATTTATATGCCCCGAACTTCTAAGAGTTTAAACTTTTACTAAAATTCTGTACTACCCCTCCCTTCACTTTGGGTCTTCTTCAGAACTCAATCAAGTCGCTATTCATGTGTATTTATACTGGTAACATTCCCAAATGATGTCTCTATGAGATACAACATAGATATCATATATGGAAGCCAGTACGTAAACAAAACAAATGTATCTACGAATATTACATATCTCCCTAAAAGAGGCGTTGCTTGTGAAATAGCTGTACTTACAAAGTGCAACCTATACTAACATTTATTCAAATAGAAAAATCACTTCATATACACTAACTTTTTGTTACAGTACATTTTAGACCCCCACCCCTGTTTCATTTTTTTTAAAGAATGTGAAAACAAGACTTTAAATATTGTTAGCTTACTCTATGTGCATGTTTTCTGACATGAAATGCCTAGAACCTGTATGAAACTATTCTGATAACAAATTGAAAGCATTTAAGACTACTATAAATGTAAAGTTTAGTAGTTAATCATTCCAACATTCAAGATTATATAAAGTATCCATTCCTGTCACTGTCTCCAGTCCACATCTTACTGTATGCCTATTTATCTTATAAAAGTTCACAATTTCTGCCTCAAATGGTCAGTTTAGAAATTTTGTCACAATAATATCATCTCTAACCATATATCTAACATAAGTTTGCTAATATATGAACTAGAAGTGTTCAATAAAGTCATATTTGCAAAAGTTGTATGTATGAAGTAACTAGTCTGATATATGAAATTACTATTAGTTCTATAGAACTGTCTGCTAAAATCTGTTTTGTGCATAACTTCAAAGCACAGTTATTGTTTTCTATACAAAAGACCTTTATAATAATAAAATCATAGCCTTGGCAGATTAAATTATCTGTTTTATGACCAAGGGGTTGGGGATTTTTCTCTGTTCTTAGCCACTTGGGCCTCGAATTATTTACTAAATAATTCTGCTGGTTCTATGAATATTGAATATTTAGTACATTTTTAGGATAGAACACACTATTGTTTGTTTTATTGAGGTATTTTTGTATCTGTAGCTTGTATTCTTTTATTCCACGGTCACAAGAAAGCAGACTTAGGTGTTACGGCTTAATTACGGGTTTTCGACAGGACAAAAACACCTCAACAACAATATTCATCAAGATTCTATGAGTTTCAATGACTGCAAAGAATAAATACAAGCAACAATTCAAATTCCAAATATGCATATATTATGAATTTACTTTGCATACTGTAAACTGTAAATTTATGCTGAGTCATCATAGTTAAGGCCAAGAATTTTTCTCAATCTTCATGAATTTATTTTTTTTTCTCTCTAAAAAATATTTTTATTGCATCTTTCTTTGACCTACAGCAGTTGGCCAAGTATCCCTGTGAATTAGTCACTGAATAACCAGGGAATGTATCCAGTGGATTCATATTTATAAGTAGTTAGTTAGTTTTACAACTCATAGTTAATACAAACATTTGTTTTTACAAAATATATTGTTACATGATTACGGAAAGTGTACAGTTTTGTCCGGTTTTGTTTCTAATGATTAGAACTTTGTGATCATTGACCTTAACCTTTTATAAAAAAAAAACCGTTTAAGCCAGTTGATCAGTTGTTCTGATGAATTTATGCGTTTTATTGACTGTTCTCACAAACAGCTTAAACTTTAGTTAAATGTTGTAAGTGGAAAGTCTCGACATTCTAATGTAACATTCATTTGATTAATTATGCATATATATGAGTTTGGAGACAACGACTGTACATTCGTTTTCAGTAAGCATGCTGTTTTAGTTTATTACCACGTGTTCAGATACATTATGAAATTTTACCAAATTTTTCTATACATGAAAGTAGTTTATATCTAGCTATTCATGATCATATGTATCTTTTTACATCATTTAAAAATTGCCTGTTTTCAGCATTAATAAATTTGTTATTTTCGTATGTGCTCAAAAATTCATTTCTGAAAACTACACAAGCATCTATACCTTTTTGTTTATAATTTGAAATATGGGTACTTTTGTGAATTGAATAGATTAAGATAGTTAAAAAGAGATTTATATCATGATACATAGGATCATGTATTTTATAGCCCAGTACTAAAGTCTTTATATTAAATATATGTGACCCAATCTTGGTTTTCCTTACATGTACATATACTTTCATCAAAATGTCATGAAAGTATTGACATTTAAGAAAAAAAGTGTTCGTTATCTTCAGTAAAATTACATAGGACACACATGCTTGTATCTTGTATGTTCCATTGTTGTAGTAATTGTTTACATTGGAGGATATAATGGAGTAATTTCCATCTTAACATTTTATTTTTGTTATTTATTAAATAAGAAAAAGTAAATTGTAGCATGTTACTTATTTGAGTGATTGGTTCTAGTTTGAAGATGTTTTTCTCATTTAGAGATTCCTATAGGTCTCTCATTATTCTTGTTATTTAAATGGTTATATTTTTTTTAGATGACATATTTTCAATTAGTTCTGTTTTTTGTAAACAGTCAAGTACAAGTTTAAATTTGTTTTTACAAGTGTTTTTAAAGATTTGTCAGATTTTAATGTATTAAGCCATTATTATTGTTTTGGAATAGAGTTTTTCAATTTTCAAAGTTCTGAGATCCAATAAGGTTTTGAGGTTAATTTTTCCAATGTAACTGTTGGTGAAATATGCCCTTTATGATCAATGATATCGTTGATGAAACTAATACCATATTTTATCAAATTAAGGTAAACTAAGCATTTTCCTTTAAATTCTATATTTTTGTTACCCTACATCATTTGCTGCCTGATATTTTTAAAGTTTGTGATCGGTATGATACTTGTTGGTGTAATATTTGCTTTGTACGAGCTCTTTAATATTATATGTTCAAGTAAAATGAGTGTAGTGTTTTACTTGAATTAGGTAATGAGTTTATGTTGTCTGGCATCATATGAAATATAAGGTTGTTTTTACCAAATTTTTTGAAATAATATGTTGGAATGACTTTCCAAAGAACAAATTCCTTTGCAGTTAATCGTTCAACCCATGAAATTTGTAATGCAGTTAAGAAATTATCAATGTCTGTCATTTTCAGACCCCCATTCGTGTGATCTTTGGTAAGTGTGGAACGTTTTACCTTTTCTTGTTTATTGTTCCATATAAAATTGTATATAAGTTTTTTTTATATCTTTTATGTAGATGTGGGGTAAAAGCTAAAAAAGTAAGATTTGGTAAAATAAGTGACTTAACAACTGTTATTCGACCTATCATTGTTAAATTTCTTTTTTCCCAATCAAGTATTGATTTTTTTACCGTTTCATTATTTTTTCAATATTCAATTTGTCACATTTGTCTTTATCTAATCCAAAGTAGACACCTAAACTTTAATTGGTTCTTTGTTCTAGTGTATATTTTCAAATTTTTCTTTACAGTGTTCAAGTCAACCTAACCATATATATACCTTCTGTTTTAGATTTATTTAGTTTTAAACCAGGAAGTGTTCCAAATATTTCTATTAGGTTCAATGCTAGGCGAATTTCATTTTCAGAACTGAGAAAGAGGGTTGTGTCATCAGCTAATTGGGAAATTTTTAGACTTTGCGTTTTGTCATCAAGTTTAATTTGAAACCCTTTAATGTTAGAATCTTGTCTTACTCTACAGGCCAGGATTTCAACTGCTATTACAAAAATAAGAGAACTTAACCTTTGCCTTTATTTTGAGCTTTAAGTCTTATTTGTAAAGAGATTGCTTGATGATCTGTATGTGAAATTAGTGCGGGTCTTATGTCTGCTGATATTATGTGGTGGTCTTATATCTGGGCTTATTAGAAAAAAAATCATTTCTGCTTGCAAAATTCTTATGGTTTTTCTTCTCCAAGTAAACTGACTGGTATTTTGATTTAGTTATCTCCAAATATCAATAAGTTTATATTTTTTTTATAAGTTGTTTTAAACTGTTGATAGGTTTATTTTGATTGTTAGAACTAATACTTTTTCTATCATATAATGTTAAAGTTTCATTCATATCACCCACCCCCCATTCATTGATAGTTTTATGTTTTATGTTTTCTTTGATTACAATTGATACGCCTTTTGACTGTGAATTTCCGAAACTATAGTAAAATTTGCCCTTTATCTCATTGTTAATAACATTTTCGTTTTTTTTCAATAAAATGTGATTCTCATATGAATAAAATATTACACTTTTGGTTTTTGCACCATAGGTTTAATCTTTCTTTTTTTTCTTTGTGCCCTAGACCTTGACAGTTTAAGGGACATATATGTAGTTTTTCACTCATTATAGATGTAATCAGTTATATATAAATACATGTTGCGCATAAAGAAACAGCAATATATCATTAAACAGTCTATTGAACCAGACCTTGACATATCTACTTTTTTGCATTGTATATATATATATATTAGTATTCATTTCTATATTCCACATGTCTTTAGAATTATACAATAGCGACAATAGGTCGAGCAAAACAAGTAAATAAGATGTTGTCATAGTTTTAATACACAAACTTAAATTATTTAAATACACATACAAACTATACAGATTGGGGTTGATTTCTGAATTACATAGTTTTATGAGTAGTTTGAAACTAATAACATCAATGACAATAAATATCATATTTTACATGTTGTATGAGATAATCATATAGCTATTAACCTTAACTATGGTATGATTTATTTCCCTGTTGTTCAACTAGTTTATGTTTTAAAAAAAAATTCAATCTTATTATTGTTACTTTTATTCTTATTTTCAGGTTGAGTCTGTTAGATTGAAAAGATATTGCAATTTGCATTTGCACGAATTTACTTTTTGGAGTTTCATGATACACAAATAGGAGCAATTTTTTTCGGTGTTGTGACGACTGTGATTTTGGATATGAAATGGAAGCATAATGATATAACAACTTAACCATGTTGACTGGTTTTTCCTATTCTCTGTGTTCAACAATTTTAATGCGTTTTTTGAATATCCTGTGAATATCAAGGAAGAAGTGCACAAGAAGATGGAATATCCGTGCAATGTTTGACATACGTTTGTTGGAATTTAATACACATGATAGCCTTGGATTCATGATATTATTTAGTTTATGTCTGTGTGAAAATGTGTTGCTATAATTTTTCTGATCTAATCTGAGTGCCTTTACATATGGAACTACTGATGCATCATAACTCTTTTTTGGCATAAACATTTTGTTGAAGATTTCATTTACAAAACATTTAATAGATATGTTCCAGTTTTTAATATGACACCTAGTTGGTGGATATATGGAAATTTGTTTGTCATAAAGTGAATCGTGATGTCTAAAAAAATTAATACTATTCATTATCAAAAATAAATTACATGTAAATCTATGATTTTGTTTAACTCTTTCATGGGAATATGTATACTCTACTATTATACCATATTAGTTTTTTGTTTATGTTTTATAGTATAGGTAAAAACAACAAATAGAGACAAAAAACATATATAAATTTAAATACACACATGATTATTTAAACATGTTAAAAGATATTGGGGTATTTGCCAAAAAAAGGGGTGATTTAAAAATGCAGTTTATCTGTTTCTTTAAGTAAACTACATTGACCTATGAAATATGAAGTATTTATAAAACTTTATATTTGGGTTAATTTCATTAAAATCTCTGAAGATAAACCAGATTTGGTGAAATTCTATGGAACGTCAACACTGTCTTGGTATGACCATTTTCATTATATGATGTGCATTTACCTTTATATGATGTGCACTTGTCATTATATGATGTGCATTTACCTTTATATGATGTGCACTTGTCATTATATGATGTGCAAACACCTTTATATGATGTGCAAATATCCTTATATTATGTGCAAGTATCCTTATATGATGTCCAAACATCCTTATATGATGTGCAAACATACTTAATATATGATGTAGATATAAGAAGATGTGGTATGAGTGCCAATGAGACAACTCTCCATCCAAGTCAAAATTTATAAAAAGTAAACCATTATAGGTCACAGTACGGTTTTCAACACGGAGCATTGGCTCACACCGAACAGTAAGCTAGTGTATAAAGGGCCCCAAAAATTACTAGTGTAAAACCATTCAAACGGGAAAACCAACGGTCTAATCTATATAAAAAATTCGTAAGGGTTCCGCGGAACCCAGTGTCTCGCCTACTTTTGCTGTTAATCGCAGGCTCAACAAAAATAAGGAAAAAAAAATTAATAAAAATATTCCTCTCTATACTATCTTTTGATTGTAAGTAGCTTCTGTCCAAGTTTTGTAAAAATCCAGGATAGTTTATGCATCTAATAAATGTTTTAAAAACTTAAACTGCAGACTGTATGTAATGTTAACTGGAAGAAAAACTAAGTCCATTTATAAGTAAAATACGGACAAAATGGAACAAAATTTTAACAAAATTTACTTCTGGATACTATCTTATGATCATAAACAAGCTTCTTTCCAAGTTTGGTAGAAATCCAGGATAGTTTAAGAAAGTTGTTAAAATTTTAAAAACTTTAACCACAGAGTGAATGTAATGTTAACTGGCAGAAAAACTAAGTCCATTTATAGGTAAAATACGGAAAAAATAGAATTTTTTTTTTACAAAATTTACTTCTGGATACTATCTTATGATCATAAACAAGCTTCTTTCCAAATTTGGTAGAAATCCAGGATAGTTTAAGAAAGTTATTAAAATTTCAAAAACTTTAACCACAGAGTGAATGTCATGTTTCCTGGCAGAAAAACTAAGTCCATTTATAAGTAATATACGGAAAAAATGGAATTTTTTTTTTACAAAATTTACTTTTGAATATTATCTTATGATCATAAATAAACTTCTGTCCAAGTTTGGTAGAAATCCATGATAGTTTAAGAAAGTTATTAAAATTTCAAAAACTTTAACCACAGAGTGAATATTTGTGGACGCCGCCGCCGACGACGACGCCGACGACGACGACGCCGACGGAATGTAGGATCGCTATGTCTCGCTTTTTCGACAAAAGTCGAAGGCTCGACAAAAACGAGAAACGAGAAACACTTATGAACCACATCAACAAACGACAACTACTAAACATCAGATTCCTGACTTAGGACAGGTGCAAACAAATGCAGCGGGTTTAAACGTTTTAATGGTACCAAACCTTCACCCTTTTTCTGAAACAATAGTGTAACATCACAACATAGAAAGACACACTATAAAATACCAACTGAAATAGCTTAACTCAATCAAAGGACATATTAACACCATTGAACATACACTGAACAAATAAATTTGACCTATGACACAATGTAAATACAAAATAAATAAACTAAGGGAAGAATAATAAAAGTAACATGTTATATCGGTAAGAAATGTTAAACAATTAAAGAAAAACAATATGCTCTAACAAAAATATCAGCCATTTGCAATAACTTTAAACACAGGTTAATGAAAATAATTTTGTTATTAGGTATACGTGTACAGTACCAATAGAGAAAGGAAATATTTTTACAAAATAAATAATTTTGATGTTCATAGTACGAAGTGAAAAATTATAGTTATACCAAACACTTATCAAAGCTGGTATATAGACCAGATATAACCCTGAATAACATTAAATAACAAAAAAGCAATACAATTAGTATCAACAGGTCAAATAAACAAGAAAGTACGATTTGAGAGTACTTGCAGATGTGCATATATACTTATATGATGTGCAAATATACTTATATGATGTGCAAATGTACTTATATGATGTGCAAATGTACTTATATGATGTGTAAAGATCCTTATATGATGTGCAAATATACTTATATGATGTGCAAATGTACTTATATGATGTGTAAAGATCCTTATATGATGTGCAAATGTACTAATATGATGTGCAAATATACTTATATGATGTGCATTTTCCATTATATTATGTACAAACATCTTTATATGATGTGGTTGTGTCATTATATTATGTGATTGTAACCTTATATGATGTGGTTTGGTTTACTTCATTATATGATGTCGAAACGTCATTATATGATGTGCTTTCATCGTCGTTATGGTCAATGAACATGATTACGATTAGAACGATTACTGTCTACGTCATAAATGATTTCGATCTGCTTCTGCGGAATTACTATAAACCCGGCTCAAATCTGTAGCTATCGCTTGAAAAATGGGTGAGATTTATAAAGAGATAAACCTTGGCATGTTGGTACCTCGTTTTAAGATGTAAAAAATCACATCTGATATTGTGGAAAATTGTCAAAATATGAATTGCAAAGTTTAGTTTTAATCGCTGGGTCTACAATAATAAACATACTGAGTCTACAATAATGAACATACGGTTAAAGTTATTAAATTTAAAGACATAATTCTTTTATGCCATGCTCTATGCTCATTTAAATAAGGGTAGGCATTATATTTGTCAATATTTTTATACCTAGCGTTAGCGTTTTTTCTATAAGAAGTTAATACATGAATTTCCAGTATGTTCATTTTTGTAAATTTTGCCTTGCTGATCATTTAAGCTGTTCCAGTTTCTCTTTTTATATTACTTTTCCCAAGACAGACACAAAAAATGGGCAAAAATCGGATATTGATAGGGTAATGGCTCATATAAGGGACCGGTCATTTGTAACCCAAAAAAAGGGGATAGGAAGAAATAAAGGGGGCCTTCAATTTTTTTTTTTTTTTTGGAATGGAAAGGTGGTATTCAATTTTTTATAGTTATAGATTTGCCGCCGTATAATGTTATGGCGATGTCTTCGTCATCCGTAGACATCCGTAGACATCAATTTTTACGCCTCGTTCCGCTAAATTCTTCTAGCAGAGTATTTTTCATTTGAAGCTAATATTGAATGAAGGTGTGGTAAATATCAATGAGAAAATAAATGGCATATCCAAATTAAGTTCCCTGAAGTCACAAACAACTTCCACAGGAATAGAGAATAGTGGGCAAAAAATATAAATAAAAGAGACAATGAACCAATACATAAAAAAATAGAATAATGAGGTGTTTAACTATGAATAGAACAAAATAATTGGCAAAAAGTAAAAAGAAATAAAGAATAGAAATAAATGGCCTAAAACACTTATTAAAGAATAGAGACAAATGGTATAACATATCAAAGAATACAGAAATGAAGAACCCCGCATCCAGATCATCGTACTAGTTGCCTAAACCAACGTTATTTTGTCTCCGGTAGATTGTTATTGGTTATCATACGTTTTCTATTTATTTCTATGCCTATCAATTAAGACGTGAGCTTTCATAATTTGTCAGCTTATTACATTATAAAAAAGAGTAAGCCGAACATCACCCTGGATTTTTTCTCAAGTAGACCTCAGCTGTTACCCACCCTACCACACCATTACCGAAAAGTTAATAAAAAAATGTCTACGGCAATACTTTTGTCCGCACTAGGTGCAAAGGAAAGCTGGGTAGCTGAGGTTTACAGTAGAAAAATCCAGGGTGTTGTTCGGCTTAGTTTTTTTTCTAAAGTAGGTCCTAAGTTGAGGAAACCCTACCCAACCCTTCCCGAAAAGATAATAAAAAAAATTCTACGGCAATACTTTTGTCCGCACTAGGTGCAAACGTAAACTAGAGATCTAGCGCCTACTTGATCAAAATTCCTAGTTTAGGTATAGCACGGATTATTTTTTTTAAAGCTAATAAATAATTTCCTTGTCCACCATACTTTGAGTACAAAAAAATAAACCTTTCGTCCAATCATAAGTAAGCGAAATAGTGCAATTTTGCCAACATTTAAAATAATTTCATAATTATTTACGATTCTATATTCACTCAAAAGTGTTGACTATTTAAAATGTAAAGCGTGCAGCACGCTGTGTGATATATTGAAAGCGATTTCTATTGCATTTATATAATTAATGAACAAGAAATGAAATTTTAAAATTCATTGAATAATGTCTTTGACTGCTTAACTATATATCAAAAACTGATAATATAGTGGTTATATATTAATAAAACATCTGAAGAACGTTTGAATCTTATGCAACATTTGGGTTTATATAAATATCTGAAAACTGGCTGCTAACGAAGTGGCTGCTAGCGAGTGGCTGCTTGCTAGGGCCTGGTCTTACAAACTCCGCATTTTCATTCACGTCTTCACATTACATGTTGCAACACCTTGCCAAATTATTGGGTTCCAATAAACGTTTAGCAAATTATGCCAATATGCTTTCCCATGGGGTTTTATGCAGATCAATTACCGGAAATCTATGGTAGATTGCAAAATAATTGTCAAAATCGAAATCTTACTGAACAAAGAAGATACCCAGCAGGCACACAACATTGATCAAACATTGAATCAATATGTTTATTTTCTATGTTGAATTATTATTAGATTTTGCAAATTTGTATCAATGTTGAAATCCTACGTTGAATCAACGTTGATTTTTACCTTTGAATCAATATTGAATAATGGTTGCTTCAACATTGTTTCCACCAATAACTTAATTTGAATTCAGATTGAATTCAGGGTGAATTCCATATTCAACCTGGAATCAAAATTGGTTAGTGGTTGTGTTCAACTGTGTTTCCACCTAAAACTTAAGTTTCATTCATCCTGTATTTTCTGTGTGTTGCATTCCATAATTTTATACTGTAGCAATATTCTAGCTAGTGTCTTCTCAAGGTACTCACCATGCTAAATGTCATAGCAACATTCTGCCGCAGGAAACTTTATCCAATAACTGCTCCATCAGACCAAAGTATAAAATATAATCTCAGAAAAAAATTGATGAACTTTAAATAAAATCATTGTCTGGTCATATTTGACATGGTGTGGGCTTTTGCTCATTGTTGAAGACTGTATGGTAACCCAAAAATATATAAATAATGTTCTTTGGTTAATGGTTGTCTTGTTAACAATAGGTAACAACAAAAAGTGGTTGGGTGCACAAAACTTTGAATTGATGCCATTGACTGTCAATTACTCGTAGAAGATCACTAATTTTCAACAATAAAACTGAGTGACCACATTCTTGTGATGAGATAAAATTGAGAATGGAAATGGGGAATGTGTCAAAGAGACAACAACCCGACCATAGAGCAGACAACAGCCGAAGGCCACCAATGGGTCTTCAATGCAGCGAGAAACTCCCGCACCCGGAGAGCATGACTTGACCATGATGATGTCAACAACCAATCAACTGAATAACAAATATGTGTATTAAGGGCTTTCTTACTAATAATAATTTAACCCCCAATATTTTTTTTTAACATTTAACGATATGCATATTAAAACACAAATTATCATACCAAAGAAATATTTAAAAAATCAGCAAAAAAAATAAAAAATATTTCCAATATTGACATTATATATCCTAATTTTTGAAAGCAAACAACCCTTAATACACATATTTTTTGCCCAATGTCTATTTTTAATATCTGAGTGATCAAAATATAAAACAAAGTTTGCTGTTCCTACCCCATGTATTCTAATGTCCAACCACTGATTATAGAGAAATAATCAATACGATAAAATTAAAATAAATTTATTTATTAATAGTGAAAACTTCAACTTCTTTCTTCTCCCACCCTGTCTTTTTGGAGCCCATTTTAAAAAGTTTTGTTGTTTTGTCAGACACTTGTCATGCTTGTTGTTCCGTGATTCCACAGGTCTTCATGATGACATCTACAAAAACAAAAGTTATAACATTGTCCAGTTTTATTCTGTTCAACACATTTAACTATTAATAACTTCATAATGATGATATTTAAAGTATAAATCAAAAGCATAAGAACTCGTGAAAACTAAATGAAAGTTTAAACTTCCATCAAAGTCTCAACTACATTTCCTTTTATATAGCCCAGAAGGTATAATCTGCAAAAAAATCCTAATTATAAATACTACCTTTTAATTTGAACAAATTGAAGGTTTATTCACTTATGTCTTTTTCTGTTTTACTTGTGCTGCTGCATGGATATCTGTCTAATTGACATATACGAGGGTGGTAAAGGGGGGTTCTTAACACAGAAACGCATGAAATAAAAATCCCCAAAACGCTACGTGGAAAATAAAAATTTGGATAAACGAAGCACGAGAAATACAATCGTATATATATATTAAGGAAAAAAGTACTAGAAGTTATTACTCAGTTGTTCTTGGAGATCACAGTCATGATAATAGACACGAAGACCCTACGGTCACCTTTTCGCGTACGCTAGTTGCATCCGATTGAAAAAAAAATATGCATAACTTGATAGCAATTAATAATATCCTGGGAACACATAATTTAAAGCTATCTCCAGACTGACTTGGAATTTAGTCCCGGTTAGATTTTTTTATCAAGACAGGCACGAGAAATTAAGAGTACCAACACGAAACACGGAAAATAAATAAGGGGAAACACAGATAAAGCATGTCGAACCAAATACAAAAAAATGAGAAATAAAACGTCAAAGCACGAAAACACATGAAATAAAAAGGCCAAAAACGTGGCAAACAAATAACTCTTAACCACCCTCATATACCCTTCATCTTTGATTACCTTGTCAAAACACTACTTCAATTTTGACAGTAAAATATTAAAAGTCCAACTTGGTGAGCCATATATCGTCTGACCTTTCCATCCCAACTTTATAAACAAGCCCCCCTTTTATGAGATTTCGAGTAACTGAATTGAACAGGTAAATAAAATGCTCCGCAGGGCGCAGGTTGATACGACCGCAGAAGTCGAACCCTGAACAGTTGGGGCAAGTATAGACACAACATTCAAGCTTGATACAGCTTTGCATTTGGATTGTGATTAAATATTTGACACAGCATAGGTTTCTGACACAGAATGAATGTGGTCTAAGAACTTAAAAATTTTAAATTGGACATTCACCTATTATGGTCCAATATCCAAAATCTAAATACATGGTTAGATTCAGCATATCAAAGAACCCCAAGAATTCAATTTTTGATGAAATCAAACAAAGTTTAATTTTGGACCCTTTTGACCTCAATGTGGACAAAGTTGATAACGGGGCCCAAAAATCAAAAATCTTAATACATGGTTAGATTCAGCATATCAAAGAACCCCATATATTCAATTTTTGTTGAAATCAAACAAAGTTTAATTTTGGCCCCCGATTTGGACCAACTTGAAAACTGGGCCCATCATCAAAAATCTAAATACATGTTTAGATTCAGCATATCAAAGAACCCTAAGAATTCAATTTTTGTTAAAATCAAACTAAGTTTAATTTTGGACCCGTTGGACCTTAATGTAGACCAATTTGAAAACGGAACCAAAAATTAAGAATCTAAATACACGGTTAGATTCGGCATATCAAAGAACCCCAATAATTCAATTTTTGATGAATTTAATTTTGGACCCTTTGGACCTCAATGTGGACCAATTTAAAAACGGGCCCAAAACCCAAAAACTAAATACACGGTTAGATTCAGCATATTAAAGAACCCCAAGAATTCAAGAATAAAACCCCATTAAAATTGGTCAAGAAATAAGCAATTTATACGAAGTATCTTCTTTTGCACAATACTGTGCAATTAAATATTTCTTGCTATTGCGCAATACTGTACAATTGACAATTTCTTGCTATTGCGCAATATTGTGCTATTGGATATTTCTTGCTATTGCGCAATACTGTGCAATTGAAGATTACTTGCTATTGCGCAATACTGTGCAATTGAAGATTTCTTGCTATTGTGCAATACTTTGCAATTGAAAATTTCTTGCTATTGCACAATACTTATTATATAATTATTTACACATCCTGTTTGGTGTGTATCTCCTACCATATCATTATTATTTGCTTTTAAATATAAATCAGAAATAACCAACTTAAAATGGAAAATTTTAAAAGAAAAAAAAAAGGAAAAAAAAAAATGCCCCCCCCCCCAAATTTTTTGAACCCCCTTATGATTCATCACCCCAAACTCAATCCCAGCCTTCCCTTTGTGGTATGGTACCTTGCAGTACAATTTCAGAGAGATCCATACACTTGAACACAAGTTATTGTCTGGAAACTAGAAAAATGTGTTTTTTGGCCCCTTTTTAGCCCCAAATTCATAAACGTTTAGGGCAATTACCCCCAAACTCAATTCCAGCTTTTCCTTTGTGATATGAAACCTTGTAGTACAATTTCAGAAAGATCCATACACTTACACACAAGTTATTGTCCTGAGACTAGAAAAATGCTTGTTTTTTGCCCCCTTTGGCACCTAATTCCTAAAATATTGAGGCAATTACCCCCATCATCAATCCCAGCCTTCCTTTTGTGGTATGGTACCTTGCAGTACAATTTCAGAGAGATCCATACACTTGAACACAAGTTATTGTCTGGAAACTAGAAAGATGCTTATTTTTGGCCCCTTTTTGGCCCCCAATTCCTAAACGTTTCGTCAATTACCCCCAAACTCAATTCCAGCTTTCCCTTTGTGATATGGAACCTTGTAGTACAATTTCAGAAAGATCCATACACTTACACACAAGTTATTGTCATGAAACTAGAAAAATGCTTGTTTTTTGCCCCTTTTTTTGCCCCTAATTCCTAAAATTTTGAGGCAATTACCCCCAAAATCAATCCCAGCATTTCTTTTGTGATATGGAATCTTGTGGTACAATGTCAGAGAGATCCATACACTAACACACAAGTTATGTCTGGAAGTTCCTAAATTCTTATTTTTGGCCCCTTTTTGGCCCCTTATTCCTTTACTGTTGGTACCATAACCCCCAAAATCAATCCCAACCTTCCTTTTGTGGTATTGAATCTTGGGGTAAATTTTCATAGAGATCCATTCACTTAAACTAAAGTTAGAGTGCGAAAACCAATGTGTCTTCGGACGACGCAGGACGACGCCTGACGACGACGACGACGCCAACTTGTTGTTGTTGTTGTTGTTGTGCTGGTAAATTCCTCCGTTGACTTCGGAGCACCCTGTCGTAAACAGGTATAAGGTTACCAATTGAAAAGATTGGTGGTGGTGTTCGGAAAAAAAAAAAAAAAAAAAAATTAAATATATCACTAAAAGTTCCTTTGTCTTAACTATTGTCTCACACGATATAAAGTTCACAGATTGTTATTATAATTTATTAAGGTTCACTGCCCTAAGATTGTGCAATTCATAAATTAAATTTCTGCTGATTTCTTCAATGTCTCTGATAATGTCACTTTGTATTTCTATATAACCCATTCTGGTTAACATTGAGCAGTCAAGAATACAGTGCATGAGAAGCTCTTCGTCGTTAAATATTTCTTCTGCTGTGTCAGTGCTGATTTTCCTAGCCAAAAGCTGCTTTAGTAGAGCTAAATGCTTTGAACGTGGCGACTCTAGTACTGTGCATTTAAGGATGAAATGGCATCTGTCCTCAGTGTGTGTTTTACAAAGAAGGCAGGTTTCAGACACTGCATGTTGATTGAATCTTTTGCGATCAGCTTGGAGAGTATAGGTACCTGTGAGAAGGCGAGCTTTGATTGTGGCTTTTGAGATGTCCCTGATGTTGTTCTGAGCTGTTTTCCAGATATTGTGTGGATGTTTGGTAGCCAGTTCTTGTAGGTTCAGATATTTTAATGATTTTTTCTGTTCAATCTCATCTCTCCAGGACTCTTCCTAGTATTTGTTGATAGCTGAATCGATTTGCTTCTTCCATAGGGTTTTACTTGGTGGATTGTTCATAATTTCGAATGCTGTTGGAAGGCTATATTTCTGTAGGATGATCCTTATATGTGTAAACCAGCTGTTACTTGTTTCATCCTTCATTGCTAACTGACGTCTGGCAATCTCATGTTCTATAAACTCTGGGTGTGAAGCAATGTTGAAAAAGGTGGTCAAGGAGTTTCGCTCTATATGGACTGTAATTGGAGTTGTCCCTAGTAAAGCATACACTGCAACGTTAGCGCATCTGTCAGGGAGCCCTTGGATCTGTTTCAGTAGTTTCCGCTCGTAGATTTCCAAAGCGTTGAGTTCTTTCTGCTGTAATTTTACTACTTCAAGTCCATATGTTATTCTGGGCCTGCTAAATGTTGTAAATATTTTATTCGTTACTACAGGATTGATACCATTTTTCCCGTGTAAGCCAGCTCCTAGTAAGGCATACATTGTACGTCGTCCTTTCTCTATTCTGCTTTCGATATCATTTTTCTTGTTGGCATTTCTCACTATCCCAATATGAGTTGTTTCCTGGACTTCTGCTATTGTTTCGTTTCCAATTTTCCATTCCTGTGGCTCCCTTCCTCTTTTGGTGTTAAAGATCACTGCATCGCTTTTGGAGGAGTTTATTGCGACTTTGTCTATTTTGGTTGAGTCGTTCACTATATTCAGTGCACACTGTAGATCTATAGGGTTGAAAGCAATCAGAGCAATGTCATCAGCTACTGTAGGTGCCCCAATAAATGTTGTTCCAATTTTTGCCCCAGCATCATGTAGTTGTAAGGTTTGAAGAAGTTGATTGTTGTATCTTTTATACAGGGATGGTGAAAGTTTTGCTCCCTGTCTAATGCCTTGTCTGGACTGGAATATTTTGCTCAGGTTGCCTTTCCATTTGACCTTGGTATTAGCTTCTGTTTGTAGCAGCTTAATGAGTAACCATCTTGTATCCTTAATTCCAGAGTGGAATATTTTTCTGAGGAGTATTTGGTGGTCGAGTTTATCGAATGCCTTTTCTGCGTCAAGGGTTACCACTCCAGCAGAGATGTTTTGGTCACAGGCTTCATTAATACCTTCTGTTACTACCAGCCCAGCATTAACAGGTGAAGTCTCTTCTGTAAACCCCCGCTGTAATCTACTTTGTGTGGCTTTGAGTTCATCATTTGTGTCATCTTGGAGAACAGTTTCAAGTATCTTACTCAGTACTGGAGTAACTGCAATACCTCTGTAGTTACCAGGCAGTTTAGAGTCTTTGTCCTTCTTTAATACTGGAGTTAACAAGCCTGTCTGTAGTTTGGTTGTTTGACTGATTCAGGTTTAGGTTTAAAATTGGCTGACATTGCTGTCTTTGTTCGTCAATATCAGTTGTACCATTATTTGTTTCATTTCTTGATTGCATATTTTCTGTTATGTTGCTGAGTTCTGCTTCAAGCTGTTGTCTTGTTCTATATGCAAGTGATCGGTATGTTGGATCATTCTGTATTTCTTGAGTAATTCTGTTATGGTCTTCCAAGAACAGATGAGGGTGTCGCCCATTTACCATGAATTTTGCTGTTGTGTGGTAAAGCATGATACAGTATCTGAGTGTACCTTTTCGTTGGGTTGCGGTTTTAGTGTGGATTTGGATCTTATGTTCCACGGTAACCCCTTTTTTATCAGTCCTGTTTGTTACTGTAGCTCTATTTTGGTGATTTGGCTCATTTTGTAGCTCTTCAAAGTACTTTATAATTTTGGCTGAATATAGTTTGTATGTACTTGTATTCATGGTATAAATATGATTTCCCAGTTTATTTATGTGCATTATATTAGACGTAAGGTTACATAAGTCTAGCTGTTTTCTAATTGCCCTTCTCTGGTTCAGTTCATATTGTTTTGTTTCAATGCGAGTCTGAGTTGTATTCGGCTCATTTCTGTCTGCAATTCGTAGACTACGTCGTGTTCGATCTACCTGCATGTTTGTATCCATCTTGTTAATTATAATATTCTTTACAGTTCAATTTCACTGATTATACACTATGATTAATTGATGTATAGTATTCTAATTGTTCAGTTTCTCTGATATTTTGAAGTGTTTGCACTATGATGTATTGACTACTATTCTTCACTAGTTCTTTAAAATACCTCTGTGAATTTTAATGATGAGTGATGATATTAGCAGAGGGGTCCTAATGCATAAGCTACTATGACTATATTGAATTAATACTAAGTTGATTATATGTCTGTGATTTTGCGTAAGCAGGCTTTATATATATTATATATGTATGGTGTTAACAATTTGCCAATGCCCTGATGAATATAAGGTGCTATATGTATTATAGAGGATATTATATGTGGATCAATTGTCTTTCACTATCTCTATCTCATGCACTGTTTGTTGTTGTTTGCTCAATTTTAAATACTATGCACTTCCTGCTTCTCTGGTAGATGTAATATATTTTATCACGTTAAAACTATATTGTCAATATTTAAAAGTATGTGTTGTCTAATATAAAATCACCTGATTCGGCTAAGAACAAATTCGGATAAAATGCAGCTAAATATTTTATGATCTTTAAAACACTAAAAACGGTTCGTGCTAAAACGTAATAAAAGTTTGTCGGAACTTGTGATTAAAATATAGAATTCTGTAAAAGTTAAAACCAGATCTAAAAGTCGGCCATTTTCCTTTACATGTAGATAGGGCAGTGAACTAACTTGATTGTTTATATTTCAATAACACAATGTACAGTTTGTTTGACAGGTCACCAAATAGAAGAAGACGATGTAGCACCACCACCAATAAGATTTTCACTTCGTTTCCACTATTTTAAACCACTAGTAAAATCTAAAAAGTTGTCTCCGTCACCAGGTTAAACTATCACCATTTTCTTTGCAAGGCAACGTCATACCAATATACGACCACAAAAATTTTTTTGCGGTCGAATAATAACGAAAAAATTTCTATTAACTTTTGATTCAATCATATGATGAATTCAAAAGTAAATGATAAAAATTCATGAGACGTTGCAAGGTAAATTGGGAATGATAACATGCTAAACATCCCCCTTTTCCTCGTGAAAAATTTCAGCTTTTCAGTACAGTTTTCATAACAACACGATATCCTCACATTTCTAAAATACGATATATATTTACTGTAATCACAACAATTTATATATACTTACGATAAAAATGTAAAAGTTGTATACAGGAAAGATATTGATAAAAACTCTGTAGAATCACCTTGTGGTCTCCAAAGCGGATATTCAAACTTTGGCAACAAAAACAGCTGCGCATGCGCATATCTGAATTTGTCTTAAAATAGAAATGTTAAAAATGCCGCGAAAAATTAAATCACTATTCCAATAGATCTATCGGTTGTTTATATTACAAGTTGTCAACCATTGTTTATGTACCGTACTGATGTATACGTCTTTCTCTTTAGATTGATAAAAAGAATAGATAGAAAAAAAAAAGGAATGAAAACAAGATATTTAACATCAGCAGCCATTAAAAGGGGGGGGGGCATATTTTTAGGGGAAGGGGTTATTCACAAATATTTATATTTACTATATGATCCTGTATGCAAGCTGGTTAAATTATTATGTTTTGGGGTGGGGTGAAATTTGGGAATTTCTATTATTTGGGGTGTAAAGTATATTATATATTATGCTGATATACACTGCGATTGTTTTATATATAATTCTATAATCACCAAGACAATTAGTGATACATCTACTGAATATTGTATTTTATGTGAATATCGTTGTCAATTAAGGGAGCTACCATTTGATTTGTATGGGGGGGGGGGGGGGGGGGGGGGGGGGGGCGGGGGGCTAGGAGGAAATTTGAAAAAATAGGCAGGACAGGAGTTTTGAGTAAAAAAAAAGTCAGGATGAGACACTTGCAAAAACTAAAGTCGGGACGACAATTTAGGTAAAAAAAGTCAGGATGAACTAAAAAAAAAAAAGGCAGGACCAAATAGAGTGAAAAATAAAAACGCAGGACAGAGATTACAGCTAAAAAAAAATGCAGGACAAAATTTTTCATTCTAGCCCCCCCCCCCCCCCCCCCCCCATAAAAATCAAATGGTAGCTCCCTAAAAAGAATTGTGATGTGCCCAATACTTCTTTTTTGACAATTCTGGTATCCACAATTACTGGGTTCTATATATTGTTTAGCCAACGTTGATTCTATGTTGGTATTTCAACACAATGTTAATTCAACGTTGAAACAATGTACTAATTTCAACGTTGAATTGTCAACGTTGAATTGTCAACGTTGAATCAATGTTGAATATTTGTTGATCAATGTATAACCTAAAATCAACAAAGATTCAACGTTGATTCAACAAAGTGTGCCGGCAGGTTACCCACATTAAAAAAGGTTGAGACATTTAAGGCCAAATAAGTTTTCATATTTCACATTCTTGCGTGTCTAATTGTAATCAGACGGTCATTGTAGAGTTCCAAGAAGTTTACAAATTAATTTTAATACAAAGGCAAAAAATAATGTAAAGTTTCATTGGTGAAATTAAGACTGAGAATGGAAATGAAGAATGTATCAAAGAGACAACAACCCAACCAAAGAGCAGAAAACAGCCGAAGGCCACCAATGGGTCTTCAACACAACGGGAAAATCCCGCAACCAGAGGCGGGCTTCAGCTGGCCCCTAAATAAAAATGTATACTAGTTCAGTAAAAATGGACGTCACACTAAACTAAAAAAAAAACAAAACATACAAGACTAACAAAGACCAGAGGCTCCTGACTTAGGACAGGCGGGGTTAAACATGTTTTTTGAGATCTCAACCCTCCACCTATACAACTATAGCTAGCCAATGTAGAGTAAACAAACAAACACACAGCAATACGCACAGTAAAACTCAGTTTAAAAGAAATCCGAGTCCGATGTCAGAATAGGTAACAAAAGAAACAAGGCAAAATGACAATGATTCATAACTTAAAAAAGGATTACTAGCAGTAACTGACATGCCAGATCTAGACCTCAATTAAACCGATTGAAAGATAATGTCTTCATCACACGAAAATTAATTCCCAAAATATGTCATCTTTAATGAGCCTCCTCATGGAGTTTTTGATTACATGTATGTGATTACTTGGCTGGTTTTTTTTTGGTTTTTTTTGTGTGTGATTATTTGATTACTATACCAAGTATTTCATGATTATTTGATTATCTAGGACTGTATCTTAGATTAATTAATTACCAAGTTTAAAAAATAAATTTGTGTGTATAGCAAACATATAAAATTTTGCTTGAAAGACGTCAATGTTTTTCGCCTCACTCCGCTCGGAAAAATTGTTAAGAATTAAATCCGAAGATTGAACGCGTTTGTCCAGTAGTCTTATTAAAATTCATACATATATTAACGTGCTCATACATATAAGTATAACGAAATCAGAGATATATCTGGTAATTAGATTGGTTCGTCTAATTTAGTATTTTTATCTGAAGTAAATTTAAAAAAAACGTCTTTAATAAAGGATTTGAACAAGAATGTGTCCATAGTACATGAATGCCCCACTCGACCTATCATTTACTATGTCCAGGGGACCGTGAATTTGCGGTCAGAACTTTAACTTGGCATTAAAATTAGATAGATCATATCATATGGAACATGTGTACTGAGTTTCAAGTTGATTGGACTTCAACTTCATCAAAAACTACCTTGACCAAAAACATTAACCTGAAGCGGAACAGACGGATGAACGGAAGAACGAACGGACGCACAAACCGAAAAACATAATGTCCATAAATGGGACATAAAAAAAATACTGAAATTGAAAGAAGGTCTGGTAAATCTCAATGAGACCATAACAGGCATATCCAAATAAAGTTCCCTGAAGTCAAAAACAACTTCCCCCGCCTGAGATCTATTTCCACTACTTCTGCAATATTGTATTTATCAATAATAATATAAATAGAAATTGTATGCATGTAAATTAAAAACGATCAGGGTAAACTTATCAATCCTTTAAATAAACTTATTTTAAAAAGGTTACCAATTGAACACTGTAAATAGATCTTTGAATATTGTTTTAATTGGTATAAGTATTAATTTTGTTATCAGTAACTTAAAACAATACTGCATATTATTGTTATACACACCAAGGTACTACAATCTGCTGATACCTATGATTTTGCATTGCACAAGGTCATGTCTTTCTCTGACTGTTAATAACGTCTTTAAGCTACGTCCATTGGATGTTGGATGTGTACTGATTGATATTTTAGTTTTAGATACATGATTTTTGTATTAGTTGTTATTGGCTTCCAACTAGCTGTCAGTACTGCGATTACTCTCAGATCTGTACTTTGTGTCCTTTTTTTGTGTGTGTTATGGATGTATGAATACCCTGCCACGTCCGGTCTGTGCTTTTGTTAGATGTATTTTTTTCTGTTTTTATCGATCTGATATGTTAAGCCCTTTTCAACTGATTTTTATAGTTTGTTCTTATGTTGTGCTGTAACAAAACTGTCCCAGGTTAAGGGGAGGGTTGAGCGCTCACAAACATGTTTAACCCCGCCACATACTGTATGTGCCTGTCCCAAGCTAGGAGCCTGTTGTTCAGTCGTTGTCGTTTGTTGATGTCTGTCTTATTTGTTTTTTTTTTTTGTTTTATTGTGTTATAAATTAGGCCGTTATTTTTCTCAATTGAACTCTTTCGTATTTTTCATGTGAGGGCCTAGTATACCTGACTATACTGTATGTTTTTTTTTTCTCATTGTTGAAGGTGGTACGGTTGCCTACATTGTATATATAACTGCTGACATCCACTTCATTTGAACTTTGGGGATAGTTGTCACATTGGCAATCATACCACATCTCCTTATTAAAAAAATGTTGAGGGGGTTGAAATTTGTATTTCTTAGGAAAGTTCCAATGTTTTCCTCCCAGGTCACCCAGTTTTAATTGGATATTTTCACATTTTGCTGTACCCTTGGAATTGTGTTTAGAGCCAACCAGAGCTTACTGCCTGTTGATGGGTAGGTAGTTGAAGACCATATTGTGAGCTCTAGATGTCTTTTTGTGTATTGCATATGGTGATTTGGTGATGTCTTCATGCCATTGTCCCATTACTTTGTATAGACAGCTTATAAGTCAATCTTATCTATCAAAGACGACAAATGATGACCAAAGCTCTCCTGGGCTTTTGTATAGTCAGGCGAGAAACAAGATATAAACTGATTTGGCTTGTATAAACATGTATATTTAGTAAACTCGTATAAATTCAAGTCAAATTAATATTTTAAGACAACAAAAAATATAAAAGTGTAAAAAAAAATGTTTTTAATAAATGTTGGAAATAATATTAGGGCCCCAACGAATGGCGGCGCCCTATAGTGATCAGTTCGTCCGTCCGTCCGTCCGTCCGTCTTTCTGTTCGTCCGTGTCCGTAACAAATTGTGTCCACTCTATATCTAGAGAACCGTTACGATTTCAAAGTTTACACTTGACATGTATATCAACCAACACCAGAGGGTGTGTCATAATGTATGTACAAATTCCTAGGTCAAAGGTCAAGGTCAAAAACTTTGGTTTCAGTTGACAACCCCATGTCCTATGGTATATCAACCAACACCAGAGGGTGTGTCATAATGTATGTACAAATTCCTAGGTCAAAGGTCAAGGTCAAAAACTTTGGTTTCAATTGACAACCCCATGTCCTATGGTAAAGATACAAATTTTTTAATGCACATTATTCACAGCGGGGCCCACAGAGATGGCTCCCATCTCAATGATATCTAGTTGTGTTTGTGAGTGGCCATGGATAAAGGCATGTTTTATGGTCTGGGTTAAAAAAAAGTATTAACTTCGGGTACAAATCCCTACCCCACCCCAGAGAATCAAATGGTTGCTTCCTTGGGAACAATAGAGATTGAAGATGTTGAGAATGAATATCATATATTATTTTTTTGTTCTGAGGCGACGTTAAAGGAACATCAATCAGTCAATCGATCTTTATGACTATGGCTTCATTTGTGTAATATTCCTTGTTGTAAAAGTTCATTTTCTGCTTTGTGTAGACTTATTAAGACTTGGAATAGATCTACAAAGACTAATGAACGGTCATGTGTGGTTTTGCAATTTTATATGCCTACCAATGTCTAGATATGATACGATGCTACCGGTCATAGAAAAAAACTGTCCCTTTTTCATGGAAATTTAAACTGTTACAGTATATTAAAGAATACAAAACTGGCTCTCTTTTCTGTAAATACACATAAAAAGCTGACATGGGTTAAACTAAAGCTAGAAATCCCAATCTCCCGACATAAATTCATTTAAAAAGACCATATATAGATATAAGAAGATGTGGTATGAGTGCCAACGAGATAACTCTCCATCCAAGTCACAATTTGTAAAAGAAAAACCATTAAAGGTCAAAGTACGGTCTTCAACACGGGAAAACCAACGGTCTAATCTATATACTAAACGAGAAACGAGAACACTTATGAACCACATCAACAAACGACAACTACTGAACATCAGGTTTCTGACTTGGGACAGGTGCAAACAAATGCAGCGGGTTTAAACGTTTTAATAGGTACCAAATTCACCCCCTACCCGAAACAATAGTGTAACATATGACCTCAAAATTTAACATTGAAGGGCTAAACTTGCATTGAGCCTTGTTAAGGCCCTAAAATAGAAAATAAAGAGATGTGGAGTAAATGTGCATGGGACAACATCGCACACAATACATAGAAAAAATGAAAATTATCAATAAACAGGGCTTTTATTCCTGTTCTTCATCTTGAAAGTAGCCGGAGGGTCTTCAACGAGGCAACGCACCATTCATACCCTAAAAACAACAGCAACACACCTGACTATGTGGATTACAATATTTTGCTTTATCCTACATATGTCTTTTGATGTTGTCCCTAAATACTAAAAGTCTTACACTGAATCTATATATTTTGATATATTGTCGAAAAAATAAATTAAACAAAACTTGCGTTTTAGATTAAGAAAAGGTTCGAAAGAAACGTTCACAATGCACGATTTTGCGTCATTTTTTCAGATCTTTTGGGGGCCTTAAGCCAGAGACCCCTCGCCCAAAATATATTTTGCTTCACTTGTAATAGAGGCTAGTTACGGCATGTCTTATCATCTTAGATCAACCTTTCTAAACTTAAAAGTAAAGATCACGCACCCTTATTGTTCAGATTGATAAAGACTTTTGCATCCGTCGACATTAACTTCGATTTAAATACTATAGATCTGATAACCGCTGTGCATGTATACTTAACGACTGGGCTAGTTTTCTTATCAGTTTTAAAAGTAGTAACCTCCCTTGTAAATGTGATGTTGTAATCAATCTATTTATTTGTACCGTCTTTATATAATATTATATTGTACAATTTAAATTTATGATTCGTGAAATATTTAAATATATAATTTTTTTTTTATAAAGATATAAACAAGATAATTTGAAAGGCTTTGATTCATTTATCACCGTAGTTCAATTCATAAGTCAGGCGGTCTATTTTGTCTACATTATGTTGAAAGAACACCGGGGTGTTTACATTGACATTATTTACTATCAATGACTGTGAAACAAGAAAGGAAAACATTGTACATAATAAAACGAGAAATAATTAAAATTACATACAAAATTCATCTTTAGTGAAATCAAAAACGAAAAACGGAAACACGTTTGATTTTTATTTTGGTTTTAGAGAAATCAAAAACAAAAATGAAAACACTTTCGTTTTCCGTTTTGGTTTTATAGAGAAATCAAAAACGAAAAACGAGAACACTTTTGTTTTTCGTTTTGGTTTTTGAGAAATCAAAAACGAAAAATGAAAACACTCTCGTTTTTTGTTTTTTGTTTTTGATATTTAAAAATGAAAAACGAATGGACGCAAATATACACGGACCTTCCCTGATAAGCACGCGAAATTAAGGAGTAAGACAAAGGCTGGTCGGCTCGGAATCAGAATAATGTGTCCGGGTAAGGTGACATGTCTTCCTTCGGACTGTTACCTTGTGAACTAGCATGTTAAAAATCCGGCTGATGGTGTCGGTCTAGTACAAAGCAGGGTTAATATTCATATCACATTAACATGTTTTCGTACGAATATGCATATCAATTTGCCGCTGGACGTCAAGCATCCATCCATAATCATCTAGTTGAAGCTGTGAAATATATGCACGAAAACATAATAAAAAGCTGCACGCAAATGTAATACACCGAGTTGAAGTTCATTCCATTTCGGGGAGGAGGGGGGAGGGGCTCGGTGGCCGAGTTGTCTAAGTAATCGAACTACTGTATCACTAGCCTGTCAACACTTAGGTTGTGAGTTCGAATCCGGCACGTGGCAGGTAAGCTCGACTCCAATTTTAATTGACTAGAATTGTCAGTTTTCCTACCGAAGGTCGGTGGTTCTCTCCGGGCACTTCGGCTTCCACCACCAATATAAACTCACCGCCACGCAATAGCATGATAGTGTTGAAAGTGGCGTTAAACAACAATCAATCAACAAATTAATCAATCAATCATCCATTCCGGTATAATTATGGCTTCTATATCTATATCTTTATTCTCATAAAGCCAATGCATGACATCAGTACAGAGATAACAACAATTACTATTTACAATATATTCAAAACAAGGAAGAGAGGTTACAAAAGTCAATAGCCAGCAGGACAAGCGCACGTGTTCATATTTTTTATAAATGAACAAAGCTTCTTCAGGACTGGTTTTCGAGTACTCGACATAAGTTCAGAGAATTTAACTGTATTATGTCGTTGTACAAAATAGGATGATAAATACTCTATACGTTTTTGATCGAAAAAAGTACATTCAAATAGATAGTGATATTCGTCTCCAATTTGTCGATTGTTACATTGATGGCAAATACGGTTTTCTCTTAATACGTTTTGCCACCTTCCTGTTTCAATCGGCATTTTGTTATTAGTCGTTCGAAATCGACAGAGAACGACGGCATCTTTAAAGTTTAAAATATTAAAATATTCATCAAATTCCTGGTTTTTCTTAACAATTTTGTAGTTAATAGCTTTTGACGAATTTTGGATTAGCGAATTCCAATTCTGAAGAAACTGGTCTAACAATCTTTGCTTTATAACAGTTTTTAACCAATCTTTATTAATGAAGTTTTGTGTTTCCCATATATATATATGAGAAACCACAATTTTGAAATATTTTTTTGACAAACAGAATCCATGTAGTCTGCATGTTATAATGACCGTTCATATGGCGAGAAAGTTTATAATATAAACGAAAACTTTACTTGTTTTCCGGATATCAAATTTGCCCAAAATAATACTGCTCGAACTTTTATATCTATAATAGAAAAACAAAGGATATGGGGTATCCATCCATGACACAAAATCAGTTCATGCACACCTATGTCGACCTGATGGTGACCTAGTTCCCCGTAAACCAAATAATTTGGTGTTGAGGATTTCAGATTTAAAAGTAATTTACAGAATTGTAAATGTATTTTTTCTAATATATCATAATTTCTAAAACCCCAAACTTTGCACCCATACAACAGAATGGGCTTGATTATTTTGCCAAAAAGCATCAAGCTGACATTTTATAGAAAGCTGATACATCCGTCCAATTCTCAGGACTTCGTACATGGCTTTTAAGGCCTTATCGGATAAATGTTTTTTTGTCATATTAAAATTCCCTGTTTTCGTAAAAACAATTCCAAAATAGTTATACTGCTTTACTGTCTCAATGTTAGTGTCATTGTAAGCAAATCGGAGATTTTTTGGAAAACGTCCAAAACCAAACACTTAGGCTTGACAACGTTTACTTTCAATTTCCTAGCCTTACAATAATTATGGAAGGCATTGAGTTGAGTCTGCAGGTCCTGTGCTGTTTTGGCCAACAATGTCGTGTCATCTGCGTACAATATGATAAAAAACTTAAAAAAATTTTCTAATTCTCTTTCCAGATCTTCTGCTATAGTTTTAAGTCCTGAAATATTTTTACTGTTAAAAAGTCAAAAGTAAAGAAAATAGGAAAGGTGATAAGTTTTCTCCTTGTCGTACACCATTGTCACAAACAAGCAGAGTATTCCGAATTACAATTATTATATGATATACTAGATTCAACATCACTGTACATATTCAATATTACATTATACATCTTACCATTTATATTATTCAATAACATTTTATAAAACAAACCATCTCGCCATATTATATAGATATAAGAAGATGAGGTATGAGTGCCAATGAGACAACTCTCCATCCAAGTCACAATTTATAAAATTAAACCATTATAGGTCAAAGTACGGCCTTCAACACGGATCCTTGGCTCACACCGAACAGCAAGCTATAAAGGGCCCCAAAAAATTAATAGTGTAAAACCATTCAAAAGGGAAAACCAACGGTCTAATCTATATAAAAAACGAGAAACGAGAAACAGTTATGAACTACATCAACAAACGACATGCATGAGTAGATAATTTTATAGCTATTGTTATGAAATATTTTTCAAAACTGACGGTGTCTTTTGCAATGAATAGAAATAAGAAGATGTGGTATGAGTGCCAATGAGACAACTCTCCATCTAAGTCACAATTTGTAAACAGTAAACAATTATAGTTTAAAGTACGACTTTCAACACGGAGCCTTTGCTCAAACCGAATAGCAAGCTATAAAGAGCCCCAAAATTTGTTTTATAATATTTTCGCCGCAGCCGGAAATTTCTTCAACTAGCTCCTGTAATAATTGATCTTAATCTTCCTCCGAAATGTTTGAAACGTTTATTTTTGTTAAATTGCATTGTCTCATTTTCCCTATAAATTGCACTTTCGCTAGCGATAGCTACAGATTTGAGCCGGGTGTATAGTTACCCCGCAGAAGCAGATCGGAATCAGTTATGAGTCGACGTAGACAGTAATCATTCTAATCGTAATTATGTTCATTGACCATAACGACGATGAAAGCACATCATATAATGACGTTTCGACATCATATAATGAAGTAAATCGAACCACATCATATAAGATTAGAACCACATAATATATTGACACAGCCACATCATATAACGATTTTTGCACATAATAAAAGGGAAAATGCACATCATATAAGGATATTTGCACATCATATAAGTATATTTTCACATCATATAAGTATATATGCACATCATATAAGGATCTTTGCACATCATATAAGTACATTTGCACATCATATAAGTATATTTGCACATCATATAAGGATATTTGCACATCATATAAGAATGTTTGCACATCATATAAGAATGTTTGCACATCATATAAGTACATTTGCACATCATATAGGTATATTTGCACATCATATAAGTATATATGCACATCATATAAGTATGTTTGCACATCATATAATGATGTTTGCACATCATATAAGGATATTTGCACATCATATAAGGGTATTTGCACATCATATAAAGGTGTTTGCACATCATATAATCATATAACGACAAATGCACATCATATAAAGGTAAATGCACATCATATAATGAAAATGGGCTTAACAAGACAGTTTTGGCGTTCCATAAAATTCTATATGTTCTCTTTTTTTACCCAATATAGGTTGCACTTCTGTAAATACAGACAATGCAGTTTCCCATAGGAACTCCTTTTACGGAATCAATCTGGCCGCTATTCATGTGTATTTATACTGGTAACATTCCCAAGTGATGTGTCTATGAGATACAACATAGAGATCATATCTGGGAACCAGTACGTAAACAAAACAAATTATCTATAAATATTATATATCTCCCCAAAAGAGGCGTGGTTTGTGATATAGCTGTATTTACAAAGTGCAACCTAAAGATGATAATTTTCAAAATAAACTGGTCATCATTCAGAATAGTTTCTTTTTGCATTTTTATTGTTTAATGTTAAACATATATCTGAATTTCAATAGTCTGGTTTCAATATGTTTGCCAATTATTTCAATGTCCTCCTGTTGGTACTGTTTAAAATATTGACATGTGCTGACCGCAGGATCGTGCATGTGTTATGTACTTTCTTTTTCATTTACTACAGTAGTATCAGATATAAATTTTTCTACCAGTTATCTGACATGATCTGTAATGATGGAGAGTTATGTCAGCAGGCGATGCTGTATACCTTTTATTGTAAAAATCTTAATTACATTGTTAATTGACAAAGCAGATAGTTATTATCGTTCGTTTAAATACGAGTGAAATGACAGATGTCACTAGTACTATTTGAACAAGACCGTCTAACTCTTTTGATGTTCCGTATTTAAAACTGCAATTTCGTTAAGATTCGTGTAGTTGCATTATCTTTTTTTATCTTTTTTTGTCTTTTTTTTTTTTTTTTTTCGCGATGATGTTTGTATTGACTTTCTTTCCTTTAGTCCATTAAAATGATTTTGTTTCATTTCTATCATGCTGCTTATTGATAACCTTCTTACTTTTGTTTACAAAAGTCTGCATTAAACGTGTATTTGCTACAAAGCACATTTTGTTATTTCTTCTTGAGTGAAAGGAGATGCTGTGTTTATTTTATTTTCCTTTCTCCCTTTTACAAGTTTCAAATATATTACATTTCTTGTTCAAATATTTATATTTCCTTATTCATATAACATGTATAACTCTTCCTCCATTTTTTGCGGTAAAGCGACAAAAAAGACATATATGTATGTTAAGTTTGTCTTTTGCGACTTCTCATTTTTTAAATTTTATAACAACTTGTTCGTCGTTAATATGGAAAACGAGTAACATTATATCACATTCTTTCCCAAAAATAGTCAGAAAATACACACATGAACAATATAATTCTCAACGATCAGATGGATTACATTCAACCGAAAATTTAAGAGATGACGAATCCTTATTCATAATTCTTCAATAATGCAATGAAATTAATAAATAGAAAAGGGCATTTCTAAACCAAAAGAACGCAAATGCCAAATAATTTGAATTTCAATTAATTCTAAGTCATTACATAATACGCAAATGATGCAATACTCTGCCACGTCTGGTATGTGTTTTTGTGGGGTGTTTTTTTTTCCTGCTTTGTATCGATCTGATCATTTAAGCCCTTTTCAACTGATTTTTATAGTTTGTTCTTATGTTGTGCTGTAACACCACTTTCCTGGTTAGGGGGATGGTTGACCGCTCACAAACATGTAAAACCCCTGCCACATTGTTTTGTGCCTGTCCTGAGTCAGGAGCCTGTAGTAAAGTGGTTGAGGTTGGTTCATGTGTGTCATTTTTGCTTTTCATAAATTGTTTTGTTTTAAATAAGGCCGTTAGTTTTTCTCAATTGAATTGTTTCATATTTTTCATGTTGGGCCTTTTATAGCCGACTATACGGTAGGGCTTTTTCTCATTGTTGAAGACCTTACGGTTGCCTACAATTGTTTAAATCACTTCATTTGAACTTTGGGTGATAGTTGTCTATTTGGCAATCATACCACATTTTCTTATCCTTTAAGGAAAAGGGCAGTTAGAAAATCAACAGTCAGCAAAATCAAACAATGAGCAACACTAACTACATTAAAATGAGAGGAAGAACACCATTTGATAAAACTATCATTGAACCATGCTTTGATATTCATATGCAAATATAGTAACATATACGTACTGATTGTCTTTCATAAGCTATTGTTTATGAACATAATTTAAATACGATAGCTGTTGACCAATGTAAACATTTGAGTAATTGAATCATTACGATGGTTCTGGCATACTTTAAACTATGATTCCTGTATGTAAATATTTTTTTCGGAAAATGCCTGTACCACGTCAGGAATATGATTGTTGTTTTTCACTTGTTCTGTTGATTGATAGCGTTGGATGCTGTCAGTTTTTATGGTCTTCCCTTTTTTAAATTAGCCTTGGAGGTCAGTATTTTTGTTATACTTTTTTTATTAAACAACATTATATATACCAATGAGTTTTAGCAAGTATTTTTTTAAATACAAACACCTAATTAGAAAAAAAAAAACCATAAACCATTTACAAAATGTAATGTAAAAAATTGTAACTTAAATTTGAGCAAGAGTAAAATATCTATGTTCTCCTTAAAATATGAATGAAGGAATGTTAATCCATACCACATATTCGTAGTCTAGCACGCACTGTTTTCATAATGTCATATTATCATAATATTTGATAGTCGAACAGTTTATAATTCACAATCTTCTGTCGCATGACTAATTTAAATTCCAATGATGTTAGCTTAATAGCACATCAAGTACCTAACCTGTAGTATAGATACTTGTTTGTGAACATATATATAGGCCTTGAACATCTAAGAGTTTCAGATTATTTTAGCATTATGAGCTACCCCTCCTTTTGCTTCGAGTCGACTTTTAAATTCTATCTTACCGACCGTTATCCAACTGAATTGTAACTGGTAAAATTCCCAATGTGTGTGTATTTATGACATTAAAAACGGAGATCAAATCAGGGAACCAATTGGTAAACAAAACAAATTATATCTTTGAACTTTAAGTATCTCTCTATAAGAGGCGTGGTTATTAATCAACTATATTTACAAAGTGCAACCAATGGTAAGAGGAAAATGGAGTACAAAATTATAAGCCTTGAGTCATTGATGAATGTTTTTAGTTAAACGAAAATAAATTGTCATCTTCTTATCAATAAACATAGAAGCATAAGTAATGTTCATATAATTTATTTACCCTAATGCATCTTAGGGCCTGGGTATTAATATTTCAGGGTTGCCTTTTTCTGTACTTTTTGTATATTTTTAAACGGTTAGTAGTAAATTAAATTTCAATGCTAAATGTGTAAGCAAAAAAGGGGATTTGAGATACGACAACGAGACACAAAAGGTCATGTAGAGGTCATAATACTGTCGCAAATGATAAAATGTTTTCAAAGTAATATGTCATGCTCCGGATCGCCCCGAGTAAAATAAAGCTAAAACACTAGTCTACTATAGACTATCAAAGATCTACATCAACAAAATAAAAATGATCCGCTCGTAAACATTTGTATTTTGGATATTCAAATATTTTGGACTCGAGTATCACTGCAGAGACATTAATTGTCGAACTGAGCATCTGGTGCATTCAAAAGTGGTACCGTTTATGTTTTTACGACGCTCCTGACTAGAGTAGAAAACATACACGTGAAAATGTGGCGTGGTTTGAATATTTTTGAATGATGTTAAAGTTTTTGTTATGATATCTGTTTCAGTGGAGGGTATTTGGTTAACATCAGTATTCACTAGCCATTGAACTTACATTGTCAATTAAACACGTATTGAAGTAAACAGATATGTGTAATGTTTTGTTTGATGCCTAATTCGATTGAATAAACGTAAATGAATGTTTTGTATTAACTTCAAAGTTACACATATTCTGTAGAAAAAGTACAATATAAGTTGGAACATGACATTAAAAACTGTATGATAGATATAGTGTGACTATCATCGTTAACCAAGTCACAAAACATTTTTTTGCAAGCAACAAAACTTTCGTATTCTCTGAAAGGCTTCCCAGCCTCTTCCAATACCATTTTGGTCCTTACGCTGTGAACATATCAGAAACAGTCAGAACTCACTATAACAATTATTGAACTGATATAGATGTGTATCACTTGTAATAATTTCATTGCGTCCTTATTCAGTTCAAATGTATTCGTTACAATCTTTCCAACTTAAAAGAATCATTGAACTTCAAACCATTCCAGTAGCAGGTCAGCAGACAGGGATCCATAGATAACGGTACCGCGGCATACAGCTAATGAACCCTGCAATGGTTGTACAGGAATATAATGTTTGTCATATTTGTGACAATTTCTGTTAATATCAGTTATAATTGATACTCCTTCGATATTGATTCCATTGATCATGTTGATATTGGACATGAAAGTTGCACTCGACCACGAGGACTGTCTGCATCCGACTGATACACATATTTTTGTGTTGACTGAATTTCAATTTGTGTGCCTTCTTGTAGACGAAAGCAACATTTAAAGTATTTATATTTAGGTATTTTTTCTTACCAACTAATACTAGTACTGATATTATTCTTTCATTCTTCTATATTTGTGATGAAATAATCAGATAGCATATAAACTGTCGAGTCAGATGTTTCCACAAATTGCAGTTTTTGAAAAGATTGTTATCTTTCATTTCTAGATATAGTTTGTTTACAGCTTACACTAATATTTCTGTGTTTATCATTTTCACAGTTTTTAAACCTCGTACATTTAAATGGCTTAGAATAGAATTCCAAAACATTTCTTTGGACAAAATGCTACGATAGATATGTAAAAGCGACGTATATTGAACAAAGTAGATACAGAAATCTAAGGCACAGGTTTTCACTATATCTTATTTTAGCCATGTTTAATATTTGTACTTTTTTAGGTATAGAACCACTAATTCGGGCCCGATCTGAAAGAACATACAAGAAAGAAGTACATATTTCATACAAAATACTTCCTACGCATAGCTGTAACTTTTAAAATTTGTAAATAATTTGGGTAATTTTGGTATCAAATGAAATCTGAATGACTGTGGATCATTGTAGAACCTTTGTTGAATGATTATATTAAATAATAAAAAAATTGTATGAAATTGAATCAGAAGGGCATTTAAAGGTATGATTTTTCCAGCAAGGGTAAGCAGCGAGTATTGTTTTGATTTGATTTGATTTTTGGTGTTTTAACGCCACTTTTAAGCACCGCTTTTGGGCTATTTCGTGGCGGCCAGTTTTTATTGGTGGAGGAAGCCGGAGCGCCCGGAGAAAACCACCGACCTTCGATATTGTTTTGACATGGAATGAGTGTCACTTTATTTGAACTTAAAACGAAAGAGCAAGAAAGCTTGAAATCAAGGAATTTAACATAGAAAGCAATAGGACCATTTATTGGTGGTTTTATTTTTTTAGAATATCGGTGTTTTAGAAGAAAATACTATTCTCAACAACTAAAGATATGCACCACATCGTATTCATTGTCTGTATTTATATTACCTATTTATATCGGATTGTTTTTGTTGTGAATTTAATCAGATCCGTTATTCAGTTATGTCTCGTCTTAAAATGTCCTTATGTTTTTTGCACTGTCTGCTATTTTTTATAAGATAAGATAGATATTAGTTTTAAAGGTTAGATAATGTGTTTTTACAACGTACGACAATGTTGGTCTTGCATAGGTTTAGCTATCTTATTATCGTCAGTAAAGTCTTTAACATTGACCACGTCTTGTAAAGACTTTTATATTTTTTTTCAGATAGTATCGTTGCAGCAAATTCAACGTCAGCAAAAACTAATAACTTGGAATTGCACGAACATCACAGATTATATAAAGAAACGACGGTTTAGATGGCTAGGCTATGATATAAGAATGCCAATTGGTCGAAGAGCAAACGTATATCTGATCTGGACACAACAGAGATCGGATAATCAGCCAGCCTCATTTCACCTGGAGGAGAACAAACTGTTGCGGCCGAGCTATAATTGGCTACACCGGAGACAAGATCAGCATTTAGCTAGAGGATAATGAAAGCTTGTGGTAGCCATGCGTCAAATTCTGGATAAAGAGATAAGTGAATCAAAGTAAAGTAATTTCATCATTATTCAGTAGCATTTGATATAGAGCATTTTGTATTGTTTTGATTATGTAATAAGCAGCTTCTGAGTAGGTAAAACATCAATAGTGCATATCTTAACTGGCGGCAAGCAAAGTGTCTAGCAGTTCACTATAAAACACAATCGATTTCGCTGTAGTCGAAAAAGAAGACTGGACCTGACGTGATAGTTTATAATATATACATGTACGTATGGTATACGTAATTGAGCGAACAACCGTGCTACACAGATTAACAAACGACGTAGCTATCAGTCTTTTGTCATAGATACATATCAAAATGAATGTTTTGGTATAAAATCGATTCACTACATGTACTAGTGCAAATTATTATCAAGTAAACAACTTTTTTAGTTTAAAAACAAAGCAATCATCCAAGTTTGCAAAAATGAGTTTTCCATAAAACCCAATTTGATTAATAAAAATACACATACTTAGGTGTTAAACCCCTCTAACTGGAAAGCGCACCACTGCATTTGGATATTTCGACAGAAATGTTGAACATGTTGAATGAAAACGAAATAATTCCAATTCCTAGAATCAACTAAATACTGTAGATTAATTAAAAATTCTACAAAACTCAGATAGTTGCCATTTAAAAATTATAAAAAAGTGATATTCAAAAGATTTATTTGCGTTACTTTATGGTTGCACCGTATATGAACTTTTATCACAAAATAAACACATGTTCAACAACGTGCATGCATACTACCGACCAGTATTATACACGATATGTAGCATTATATGCAGCTGGTTTAGGTTTTCATTTTGTCATTTTAACATCTATTAAATTTAAAGGAAAACATTGAATTGAGTTTTCCTCCGTGTTGGCTCTTAAAAAGGGAATTTTCAATGTAAATAGATGCTTAAAAAATTTAAAACAAATGTATGAAATCTTTTTTGGAAGAAAGGAGATATTGAACCATCAATATTTCTATTAAGTTAAACTGTATCTCCTTATCTGGACACATGAGTTCATTACACGGCAGGTCTGTGAGTGGTTTTTGAAACTCAAACTAGTTTTCTGTGTAGTATTTGGTAAACTGTATGATTTCTTTTCGGCATGTTGTCTACTTTTCTTTAACGGGTGGCTAATGATTGTCGCCTTGGTATATGTTGTCTTTGTCTATCACAGCTCACTTTGATTTATATGTGCCATTTTCTATTACGGCTCACACAAATGTATCGGTGACCTTTTCGATTACAGTTCACTCGAATGTTTCTGTGCCCATTTCAATCACAGTTCACTCGAAAATATATATGCCCTTTTCATTGGCAGCTCACTCAAATGTATCAGTGCTCTTTTTTTTTATCAAAGCTCATTCAAATGAATCTATGTTCTTTTCAAACACAGCTCACTCGAATGTATCTGTGCCCTTTCTGTGACAGTTCACTCGAATGTATATGTGCCCTTTTCTATAACAGCTCACTCGAATGTCATTTTTTTTCTATGACAGCTCACTTGCATAAATTTGTGCCCTTTTTCTATTACGGCTCCCCTGAATATATTTGTGCTCTTTTTCTATCACAGCTTTAATAGAATTTTTCCGCGTTCCTTTTTTACTAAAACTTTACTCGAATATATCTGTGCCCACGCAAATACATCTGTATTATTTTCCTACGACATCTCATTCGAATATGTCTATACCATGTTTCAAACAAAGCTCACTCGAATATTTTGTAACCTTTTTTTTTATCACAGTTCACTCAAATGTATCGCTACCATATTCATATCATAGCTCACTCGAATATATCTGTACCATTTTTCTATCACAGCTCATTCGAATATATATGTGCCTTTTTTTCTAACACAGCTCACTCGAGCTGAAATGTATTTGTGCCCTTTTCTATCACTGCTCATTCAAATGCATCTATGTCCTTCTCTATTATAGTTCACTCGAATGTATCTGTACCATTTTACTGTTGCAGCTCACTCGAATATTTCCCTGATCTTTTCTATCACTGTTCACTCGATTGTATCAGTCTCCTTTTCTATCACAGCTCACTCAAATGCATCTGTGCCCTTTTCTACCACAATTCACTCGAATGTATTTGTACAATTTTCCTATCATAGCTCGCTCCTATATTTTTGTGGTGTCCTTTTCCTATCGCAGCTCACTCGAATGTAAACTGACCTTTTCTCTTACAGTTACCTCAAATGTATCTGTACCATTTTCCTATCACAACTCACTCAAATATGTCTTTTTCGAACACAGCTCACTCGGATGTACCTGTGCCTTTTTCTATCACAGCTCACTCCAATGTATCTATTCAATAAAATATTTCTGTGCCCTTTTCACTGAAATGGATCAAATGGATCTGTTTCATTTTTCTATCACAGATCACTCAAATATGCCTGTGCCCTTTTTCTAACACAGCTCACCCGAATGTGTCTGTGCCCTTTTATATCACATATCACTCAATTCTGTGTATTTTCTATTACATTTCATTGGAATGTATCTGTGCCCTTATTCTACCACAGCCCACTCACTTAAATGTCAATACGAATAGTAAAAACAATAATAGAGATTTTATATTTTCAATAATCTGGTTTAATTCAATCAAATATTTGTGTGGGTGTTGCACTGTTTAGCTCATTGCCATGTATGGCATCGCCATAGATGGCGCTCTCACATGGAATTTTAAATTTTGAATTCCCGTAGCTGACATTTGTTAATTTGTTGTCGACAACGAAGCAGGTGCTGCAGGAAATAGGTAATTAGATTAAAACCCGCCCACCCTCCCAAATGAGGAAAGGCACCAGTTTGCTGTATTTGGTTGCCATATTACTGCACACCAGTATCCAAGCAGTTCCTCCATGGTATTGGACCAATACAGAATAGTTTGGAGTAAATTTGCGTTTCTATGATTTGGACATTTCCTTTATTAAGCGGTTTATTTACATCAGGACTATTGTGATTTAAGCATCCAGAAAGAATTTAAGTTTATATTAATTACCAGTTTTATTATTTAAGAAGAAACCAAGACATTTAAAAAAAAAAAATTTTCTTCTACAATCCTTAGGCGCAGAGTCAATTTTGAAAGGGGGAGGTCCAGGGATACTGGTAGTGATTGGGGGATTATTTCACTCGGCCCTTGCTCTGGGCCTAACAAGTTCTACAATTTGCAGGTTTGGAAAATGTGGTTAGTCGTAACGGTGGGTTCTACAGATGGGTAAATCTGGGACCTCCTCCACCTCATCTTTTAGAAGGGAGGCCTCCACCTGCCAACAGGCGGGGCACTAATAACTCGAGCATTTGTAATACGAGTGTTTTCCCCGGTCACTCCCCATGGTAGGTGATGGTGTAACCATGTTTAACTACCAGGGGTTTTATGACACTATGTCAACATAGGTCAGCTGATAGACATTGTGTAAAGGTAATCGGTAGTCACCCTGGCACCTCAACAAAATATTATAGTAATAAAGTAATGCTACAAAGTAAAAATGTATATTCTAGTCATGAAAATGTAAATACAAGTTGGTGTAATAAAATTTATGTTTAACTCGAATGATTGTTTTTTTTTTTGTATAAGTGGTAAAGGTTTATAAATGGAACCTCTACACAACTGAGTACAGTATACAGACAGCATGTAGTATTTTAATCTTGGTGAATCACAATAACAACAGCAAAGAGAGACAACTCTATAACAATTTTAATCACTGCGATTAAAGAAAAGACTTCAACATAGCTTAGAAAACAACAACAACTCTTGATTGTTGTTTTTCATTTCATTGTTATTCAAACAGTATTGTGTTAGGGTCTTCTTCTATGAGTATTGCAATTAGTAGTTATACATGACATTTTCTAATGCGCAATTATTAGCAAGAATTTAAAGTTAAATAGCAATTCTTGATACTGATTTGTCATTTTCTGCCAGAAGAATAACCTGATTACGCTATAGTTTCCAATTTACGTAAACGCAAATCCCAAAACGAAAATATAATCTTCGCCTCCATAATTAATCAACAATTTTGTTTTAGATTCTTTCTCTTCTTGCGACAACCGTTAAGTCTTTTAAAACATTGAATTTTTAGTAATTTGAAAAAGTAGCTGACATTATATATTGTAAATATGAATAATTAATAGAAATATTCAACAATTAGTTATATGATTATTCTTTAAATTTAATTAATGTTTTATGTCCAATCACATGTATCAAGCTACTTTAAAATCGACATCTCCATTATACAAGTTTTCATTTATACATGTACGAGTAAAATTGAATTCAGGGTGGATCATATTGCTTTTATATTATTATAAAATGAATGTCAATATTTCGTGTTTACAAAGATTTACTTTTAAACTCAATAAGAGTAAAATATATTTTACCGATTTTCAATATAAAAAATCCATTTAGGTGATACAAATCAAATGTTTATAGACAATCAATTCGAAGATTTGTATATATAATGAGGGAATAATGCTTTTGACAATTTATAAGTTATGAAAGTTTCATACATAATATGATGTCACCAAATTTCATTTCGAATACATTTTCAAAAACAGCATTTAAGTGTTAGTCCTTATCAAAATCAGGCAATTTAAAAAAGATTTAGACGAATTTCAAAACATGGTCATGGTAAAAAAAAACCGCCGACCTAACAATCCTGTTTTGAAGTTAGCCTCATCCTGCGTTAGAAATAATGCGTCTTTCGTTCCTTTGTGTCTGGTAATTTGAGAAATCTCATGTAACTTACATGTATGGTGAGAAGGATAATAAGGTATGGAGTCATCTCCCCTTAATTAATAATTTCTAGTGCATTTAAACAAAATTATAGTTTGAAATACAAGAAAAGGAAACTCAAACGAATGTTATATTCGTGCATCTTTATACATTTGAACATAAATTAATGTACACTTGAGCGGGTTTTGCTTGTCACTGTTGACACTAAATTCTAATTGTTAAATTTTGTATTTTTAAATAATAAAACCACAAATACCAACATGACCAAGGGGACATTCAAAAGTCAAATGTCGAAGAGGAACTGAAAATGCCATGGCAAAAAACGAAAGATAACGTTTTCATTACAAACAAGTCCACAAACACTTCAAACGAAAATAGACACTAAGCAACACAATCCCCACCAAAACTGTGGGTGATTATGGATGCTCCGGAAGGGTAAACAGAGCATGTTTCACTAGTGGCACCCGTCATGTTGATCATGGTAAGTACAAATTTGGCATAACAATACATTAAAAGAGTATGGAAGACTGCAGGTTCTGAGCTTTTGAAAAACACAAACAGAATGTAATTGGTTGTCAAATGTTTGTGAGCATCTATATGATACGGAGATGTCATAGCACAACGTAAGACCATGCTCTAAAAATAGGTTGGAAAGGGCTGGAAACATCAGCGAGATGGGAGTAAAATTCAGGTAACAATATTTCTATACCCCTAGATAACCATAAAATCATATATGAGATATTTTAGAATTTTATTTTCGATTATTTTATACATACCAATTTCAAAATATTATACTGAGATGGTATTTTGCTGACAATGCATTTTTTACATGTTTTAATAATGATATAATTTTTATCTCTCTCAGTTAGAACATGTACTAAAGTCTTTTTTTTATGTTTTCTTATACTTAGCCCTGTCCTGTCCTTCCAACAAAATCAAATCGCCAATACATAATGAGTCGTCACAATATTAACGACTACTTATATATATATATATATATATATATATATCATAAATGATTTATTCATTAACTTTGCTATTTACTGTTTCTCTTAATTATTGTTTTAATACAATGTAAGTAAAACGCTAAAAGTTCCTTAATATAGTAAAAAAAGGTCTTAATCTAATAGAAAAAATTTCATGCGATTTTGGTGCATTTGATTTACGATTTATCTACTATGTATACAACACTACCACAAAATCTTATTAGACTTTTCCATTTAATAAAATTGCCATTCGAAAAAATAAGATGCTAGAACAGCCAATGCAGTCTCCGTAACAACCTTTTAAATCATATTTTGATTTACATCTAGTAATTGACAATGAAAGTCGGTTGAAAACAGAACTTTACGACAAAAGAGATGATGTCAGCTTTCAATTTCAATGTAGCAACATTCCAGCAGCGCCTGCATACGGAGTATGTATCTCTCGGAGTTGATGCGATATTACGGGGCTTGTTTTTCCTATCAGGATTTCTTTGATAAAAGGTTGCTGCTCACGAGGAAGCTATTAACCCAATATTTCTAAGTGGTGAAATTGAAATGATCCCTTTGTAAATCTTACGGACGCCATCACGAGTTGGTTGATCGTTATGGAATATCTGTTTCACAGATTACGACGGATATGTTCCAAATGTCGTTACTACAATCCCGGCCCCCATTCCCCGAATGTGACCTACCGAATAAGATTTATTACCAGATGTGTACTTATATGAGCAACACGACGGGTACTACATTGGAGCAGGATCTGTTTACCCTTCCGGAGCACCTGAGATCACCTCAAGCTTTTGGTGGGATTCGTGTTGCTCAGTCTTTAGTTTTTTATGTTGTGTTTTGTGTACTGTTGTTTGTCTGTTGCTCTTTTTGTTTTTTTTTAGCCATGCCGTTGTCAGTTTATTTCCGACTTTATGAGTTTGAATGTCCCTTTTGTATCTTTCGCCTCTCTTTTTAATCAACGATCCTTTTCTGTAAAAGGTAATGGTTTTATTTCCCAAACTTTTGTTGTACAGCGTATCAAAAAAGGGGTATTTATTCCAGAATATGTAACTTCCGCACTGAATTACATACAAGTTATGTTGATTTTATATATTAACCTATTGGCTTAATCAGTGTTCTCCTGATGTGTATTTCCCTTGCAACACTTGGGGTTGTTAACATTTTCTTCCTTCCCATAAAATTGCGCAACATATGATTTCCGTAGTCATAGCTACACATTATATATCACTGTCATATAATTTATGTAGTAAAAATGAAAAAAGAAAAATTGCTTACCGATAGGTAATTTTCTTTGTTCAATCTTATCAGATATATATGACAGCTAAAAAATTGCATAATATTTGTTTAATATAACAAATACAATCATAAACAAGTGACAGGAATTTGTTACATTTACTTTCACTAACTGAGGAATATCAAGAAAGAAAAGGTAATTAAAACTAGTAGTTTTTTTTAACTTAAAAACAGGACATGAGGGGAAAGGTCGATTAAAAAAAAACCTTCCATGGACTGGTCATACAAATGTCTTAGAATCGACATTGATTCATTTCCTATTCAAATTTATGTTTATGTTGTACTGCTGAACCAAGAATTAAGAAAAATACAACAACTAATGTTTTGTTAATACACAACTTAATATTAAATTATTCCGAAAAATTTAACTATCATCCCCAATAAGCCAGTATAGCAAGCGTAGCGTAATCAAAATCTTGAAAAAGATTCCTTTTGAAAAATATTACAATGAAGAATAAATTCATATTTAGATACAAGGCAGTACTAAAACCGATACCCCAAAGTGACTGGACAAATTTGAAAAAAAAAACAACCAAGTTCAAAATATAAAGCATTGTCTCTTTGGTTCTGAACAAACGTGAATCAGTGTAAACAATATCAAAACAAGTTAAAAGGCCTACATGTTCTAACCGAAAGATAAAATGAATAAATTTAAACTTTTGTAAATGCGTTCTTCACAAACAAACCAAATATTAATTAGACAAGAATTTGAAAATAATGTCCTGAAATTTGATACGTGAGTAAATGGTAAACCAAACATCTTACAACATTATTTTAGACCCAAAGCGTTATCTGGGTATATAAATAATCTCAACTGACCTTAACTCCTAACCAGCTGTCTGATGAGTCAAGTCAATTGAGGTTATCTAAAATTGAATTTTAACAGATTAGTACGCTTTATATTAATAATATTAATGTTTATTATGAAATGAAAATCAGTACCCACAATCAATTTTAATAAGAAGCCACATTAAGTTCTAAAAAGTGAACCGGACTATCACTGCAATGGACCAGGAAATTGTTTTATAAAGACACCTAATGTTCTTCACCAAGATGTACATGTAACAGAAAAAATAGCTGGGATTTTCCTTCATACATTCATCAGTCAATACCCAAATATTTATTAGATATATCAATTTTGATAACATTTCGTATCATTTAAGATCAACAAAGGTTCATATACCGGGTAACCCTGAAGGTAAATTGTTTTAAATAGCAAAAGCTATGTAAGACTTAAATTCATTTAGTTATATTGACAGGACATATGATATGGGCATCTAACCTATAAAATTAATATATAGCTTATCTAATCTTTTTTTATTTCTTTGAATAGGACATTCTCGAAAAAAAAGAAGAAAGAATATTAAACATGAATAACATTAGATATAGTGGACGCAGGTGTCTACGTATGTTATGTTTTCTATGTTCAATGTACGTATATTTCGAGGCATTTGGTGCAAAGATATGTTTTGGAATTTTCTTCCAAACCGTATAATTGTACGAGGTTACAAAAACTGTGAAAATGAAAAAGGGAGACCTATAGATTCAAACAGTAAAGAAAATATATCTACAAATGGAAGATTACAATCATTTCAAAAACTGGAATATGTGGAGACCTCTGATTCAACAGTTTATATGTTATCTGCTTATTTTATCAAGAAAATGGAAGAACAAAAGGATACTATCTTTACCGTTATTGGTTGGGAAGAAAAGACAAATCACTATAGTAACTTTAAATATTGCTTTCGTCTGCAAAAAGGCTAACAAATTGTCATTCAATCAACTGAATGGTTTATGTATTCATATCCGGACAGTCTTCTTCTAGCTATTATTCGTGTGTTTCTTTGTCCTATATGTTCTCCCATTTATTTGTATTGTGGTCCTGTCATGTGATGTTGTCGTTTTGGTGTTGTGTTTGACGTTGCCATAAAAGCGGGAGGTTTGGCATGCCACAAAACCAGGTTCAATCCACCATTTTTTTCTTTAAATGTCATGTACCAAGTCAGGAAAATGGCCATTGTTATATTATAGTTCGTTTCTGTGTGTGTTACATTTTAATGTTGTGTTTTTGTTGTGTCGTTGTTCTCTTATATTTGATGCGTTTCCCTCAGTTTTAGTGTGTAACCCGGATTTGTTTTTATCTCTATCGATTTATGAGTTTGAACAGCGGTATACTACTGTTGCCTTTATTCTTCGACGAGTACAATTTACTTGTCCAATATCAATGGTATCAAAATCGATCGAAGGAGTATCAATTATAACTGATTATAACAGAACTTGTCATAAAGAGTCCAAATACTATATCCAGGTGCAAACGCCATTGCAAGGTGAATTAGCTGTATGTACTACTGTTCTGTATGGATCTGTTTCTGCTGAACTGCTACTAGAATGGTTTGAAGTTCAATGGATAATTGAAGTTGAAAAGACAGAGACATTTAAATTTGAACTAAATAAGGATGCAATGAACATATGTGAATATTACGAGTCTATAGGATTTACAGTGTTGGTTTGTGTTGCTGATTTTCCCGCTAGAGTTAATAATGTTCCCTATAGTAATCAAATTGCAACAATACAGCTTGTTAGGGTTAATTAAGGCGACAGAAGTTTAACGATGTTCAGTATGCTTAATTAGTGACGTGTAACATGATTAATAAATTTGCTAAATATTTGGTCGTCATCGGGGGTTCACGATCTTTTGTTACTATATCAAGATGTCATCTATTCATTACTTTACTTTATATTAAGAATTACATGAAACTTAAATCGGTTCCTTGTACTTTTCTTTGAACACAAAAGTGAATTCATAGCGGAATATTTAAAAACAAATATTCTGCATGAAGAGTGTTTACATGTGAAGATCGGGGAAACATATTATCATACAGTTATGAACTATATGTAACATGTTATTGGGATACTCTTAATTCATTTTTATTCGTTGGATACCAATTTTCGTAGTTTTCGTGGGTACAAGTGAACCACGAATTTAAATGTTCAAACTTTGGCAAAACCACGATATTATATATCCACGAAAAGGCAAGTTTTCGGCAATCCACGAAAATAAATAAGTCCACAGTGAATAAAAAGAATAACTAATCCAAGCATCCAAATATAAAATAACATATTCAAATCGTGACAACATTGGTAATCCACGCATTCTTAAATTAATGTAAATCTGTTCAATAATTGTCATAGTGAGTTTTGACTGGCTGTGTAGTTTTTCTACTACAGATTGACTTACCAGCTTGAGAATCAAAGATGGAATTTAAAGAGACTGGGAAGCCTTCCAGGGGTTACAAAAGTTGTTTGCAATAAACGTTTTTTGCTTTGGTTAACGATGACAAAAAAATGCCAACATATCTAAATACTTCAATACGTGTTTAATTGACAAGGGCATGTAGTACAATGTGAGTTCAATGGCTAGTAAATACTGATATTAAAGGACCCTCCACCGGAAAAGATATCGGAACAAACACTTTAACATCATTTAAAAATATTCAAACCTCGACACATTTTCGTGTGCCTATTTTTTAAGTCAAGAGCCTCTTAAATGATTTTTTCATTTGGACAATTCGATGTTCATATAGATATTTAATAATCCTAAGAAGAATGATGATTAACTTTTTGCCACTCGAGTCAATCTGGAGCATGACTTATTACATTGAAAACACTTTTCATTATTGACGACAGTCTTATGACCTCTAGATACATGTTTGTGTCTGGTTGTCGTATATCTCCAATCATTTTTTTTTCTTACATATTTAGCTTTGAAATTTAATTTACTACTAACCGTTCAAAAATATGCAAACTGTACAGAAAAAGGCAACTATATATACTTCATTAACCTTAAATGCACTAGTGCGAATAAACATTACTTATGCTCCTATGTTTATTGATAAGTAAATGATAATCCACATTATTTTTAACTTTAAGCACTCATCAATGAAACAATGCTTATAATTTTGTACGCCATGTTCCTCTCACTATTGGTTGCACTTTGTATATATGGTTGATCACAATCCACGCCGCTTATATATACATTCCTCGGATTTCAAATGTTTGGCATTGAGCGTTCCTGATGAAGATAAATCCAGAAAAGCGCTTCGGACGCATGCAATTATTAAACGTATTGTTTTCAATTTTTTACATCACTGGGTCGATACCTCTGCTGGTGGACTATCAGTCCCCGAGGGTATCATCAGCTCAGTAGTCAGTACTTCGGTACTGACATGATTTATAACAAACCTTTCTAAAATTGTCCGTTTATAAATTTTGAAATTATAAAGAAACTAAGGTTTCAACTCCCTCAGGCAAAGTTGACCTTAGATGAATTTGGCTATTTGTTTTATGTATTTTTGTCATATAGCTCTTCAACTGTTTCGGTACTTATACATCCCTCGGATTTCAAATGTTTGGCATTGAGCGTTCCTGGTGAAGGTAAATCCAGAAAAGCGCTTCGGACGCATGCAATTATTAAACGTGTTGTTTTCAATTATTTACATCACTGGGTCGATACCTCTGCTGGTGGACTATCAGTCACCGAGGGTATCATCAGCTCAGTAGTCAGTACTTCGGTACTGACATCATTTATAACAAACCTTTCTAAAATTGTCCGTTTATAAATTTTGAAATTATAAAGAACCTAAGGTTTCAACTCCCTCAGGCAAAGTTGACCTTAGATGAATTTGGCTATTTGTTTTAGGTATTTTTGTCATAAAGCTCTTCAGCTGTTTCGGTACTTATACATCCCTCGGATTTCAAATGTTTGGCAGCGTTCCTGATGAAGGTAAATCCAGAAAAGCGTTTCGGACGCATGCAATTATTAAACGTGTTGTTTTCAATTATTTACATCACTGGGTCGATACCTCTGCTGGTGGACTATCAGTCACCGAGGGTATCATCAGCTCAGTAGTCAGTACTTCGGTACTGACATGATTTATAACAAACCTTTCTAAAATTGTCCGTTTATAAATTCTGAAATTATAAAGAAACTAAGGTTTCAACTCCTTCAGGCAAAGTTGACCTTAGATGAATTTGGCTATTTGTTTTAGGTATTTTTGTCATATAGCTCTTCAACTGTTTCGGTACTTATACATCCCTCGGATTTCAAATGTTTGGCATTGAGCGTTCCTGGTGAAGGTAAATCCAGAAAAGCGCTTCGGACGCATGCAATTATTAAACGTGTTGTTTTCAATATTTTATACATGTTATAGGAAAATACCTAATATTCATAGATATAATTCATTTTGTTCACCAGTTGGTTCCCTGATTTGATCTCCAGGTTATTTCACAAAGACACATATTGAGATTTTTACAAGTTACAAGCATAGAATTCCATTATATTGACAATAATGTGACAAAACAAACAGACATAATAGGTAAAAATGTGAAAATTTGGGTACAGCAGTAAACATTGTGATATTATCTTATTCTCTATAAAAACAAAGGACTATGTCAACAAAGAAAAACAAAATGGCATATAGACACTCTATAGACAAAGCACATAAGCAAAATGAATAACAAGAATACAATAAATGACCATAGCACAATAACACAATTATGACAATGGCGGGATGTATAAATAGCGAGCAACGCCAAAATGATATTACCAAATTGGAAAAAAAAGTAAAGGTTAAAAATATACACAGACAAATAAAAAGAACACTTTACCACGTAATTAAAAAGATAAACAACGTCAGTAATGTACCTATAATCATGATAATCTATATTTCAAGACCATCAGGTATTTTTTGTGAAGTTGATAAGGAACATTTATCAACAAGGTCTTGGTATCTCCCCATAATCAAAGAGACGTTCTTTGTCATAACCCTGGTTCATCAACTTTCTGCTCAGACACTGGTGACGTTCTATAAAGTCTGCAAGCTCTTGAATACCGAATGAGTTGGGTACATGTATATCCCATATGCAGGTGAACTTAGTATATTGCTGCTAAGACAAGGGGGGGGGGGGGGAGGAATTTATAATTTCAAGCTTAAATTCATCTTGTTTGTCATAGATTTTGGTACTGAGATGACCGCTTATTTCAAATTCAAGGTATAAGTCTAGAAAATGAGGCGAAGGAAGCCGTGTCTGTATTTTCTTAATTTCTAGTTCTGGCGGTTATATTAATGGTGCCAATCAGAAAGTGTCTTTAGGATTTCTGACCTATATGAAAATAAGAAGAGGTCGGTAAAGTGAAGCACACAGTTTGTTCCCGTAGGAATGCCGACAATTTGTCAAAAAAGTCTACCTCCAAATTCAAAAAAATATGTTGCCATTAAGAAACTCCAGCATACTGATCACTAGTTCCTCTGTGTAGCATGTTTTACCTTTTTGTTCACTATAAACAAAATATGCCGTATGGTATCCCAAAGCAATAAATTTATAGCGTATGCTACCATTTCTATATTAAAAAGCTTTGTGGATTATTTCTTGTAGACGATTTTTCAATTTCACACGTTGAATGGTGGTATAAAGGGTTGAAAAATCAAAAATTTTGATAGAATTAATTAAATGATTGATTATTTGTTGGTGCTAACGTCACTTTTAGCACTCTTGGATATTTCGTGGCGTTCAGTTTTGCGGTCAGATTTTATAGGTGGAGGAAGCCGGAGTGCCCAAAAAGTACCACTATCCTTCGACAGGATTAAAGGCAATAGTAGTACACCGCTGTTAAATAGTCATAAATCGATTTAACTGAAACGAATCCGGGTCACAAACCAAAACTGAGGGAAACACATCAACTATAAAAGGAAACAAAACGGAACAACAGAAACACTGAACTGGAAGAAAAATGAGGGAAACACATCAACTATAAGAGGAAACAAAACGGAACAACAGAAACACTGACCTGGTAGAAAAACAAACGCCAACATACATAGACACGGACTATGTGATAACAACTGCCATACTCCTGAATTGGTACAGGACATTTTAAGAAAAAATGGTGGGTTGAACCTGGTTGTATGGCTAGCAAAACCTCCTGTTTAAATGGCAATGTTAAACATACCGCTAAAATGACAACATTACGTGACAGGAATACATTACAAATAGATGCAAGAAAATTCAGGACAGAGAAATACATAAAAAAATAATATAATAGTCTATTTTAACATGTAATCCACAGAATAACAACGAACACCTAAAATTAATTTACGAAAGTACACAAATACAGCACAATAGAATAATGAACTGTGAGTCACACGAATGTATCAACGCCACAAAAAGTGACGTCACAGGTAAATTTCGAAAAATACAATATGAAATTGGGATTAAGTTTGTAATGGTGTTATTTGATGTATTTTCTAACCATGACAAGACTATTAATATAGAATTGTGTTAGTAATGGAGTAACTATTTATATTTCATAACCATGTCGGTTTTTCTTTTAAATCAAACTGTGTAAAAATAAATAAATCCTGTGCATATAGTTGCTTTAAACTAAAAATCATATAAAAGAACTAGATGATTTATTTCTTTACTTTTACATACATATAGAAAATAAAAATAGAATTAAAACCACAAACGAAAAGACATTAAACAACATCCAACCAGAATTACATTGGAACATCATAACTTATATATGAATGTTGGATGTACAAATACCGAGACACGTTTAATATCAATGCAAATTTACACTCAGCAAAACAGTCATATTCGGGAAAAGGTCATGTTCGATTCTTAGAAGACCAGACGACGTAGATGGTAAACCATAATCTAAGACGTGGTAAAAATGCCGATAGTTAGTTTAGACACAGATACATCGTATAGATTAACCAATTCGTGATGGTGTCCATAAAATTTACGGAGTGTCATTTTTAATCTTTCCTCCTCATAACTCTGTTTGAGCAGTTTCTGCGTAAGGAGCACACTCCTGTATATGAAGTCCGTATAGTGTGAACATGCAAGAGCATACCGTATCAACTGAGATATGTAAACACCATACGATGGGGCAGAGGGTATGTTACTGCTGAGAAATGGGAAATCGATAATTGGGAAGTTGAAATCGTCTCGTTTGTCATAGATTTGAGTGTGAAGTCGTCCATCTGTGTCAATATTGAGAAAAAGATCAGGAAAACTGACAATCGTAGTCAATTAAGATTAGATTCGAATGCATCTGCCAAGTGCGGGGTTCGAAATGACAACAAAAGTGATGACAGGCTAGTGATGTATAACTGATATAGAACGTTATATTGATATATATGGTTACGTATGTTTAACTTAAACATCGTTAACAACGTGTATATAAATAAATGATTTTACATATTCAACCCCTTTTTAAATTCATCGAACAGCCTAAAAGTTTTAATTAGTGAAATGAAAATGGGCGAATAGGAAAACGTTTAACAAAAAAACTCATCAAAGATAAAGGTTTCGTCTACAACGACTTATCAGTGATGCTTGAATCAAAAAGGTAAGATGCCAACTAAAGTACAAAGTTGAAGGGCATTGAAGGCCAAGAAAATCCTTAGTATTTCAAACAATTCAAAATTTTGTAAACAGTTTTATTATTTATATGACAATATCAATGATAATTCATGTCAACACAGAAGTGCTGACTACAAGACATTTACCGAGTCAATTACAATTTTCCCAAAACATCAAATGTATTTACATCTCCGATCAAACAAGTACACCGCCGGTCTTTTGTTGACGAATAAAAATGTTAGTTTGTTGTAGAATTGTCCTCAATAGGAAATGATTGATCTATATCTTCAGGAGGTGCAGTTGGATATACCCGCTGATTAGAGTTTATATCGTTGACAACAGGAAATTCATACCCCATATCTGCAGGACGTGAAGTTGGGTATACCCACTGTTGTGAGTTTAAAGGGTTACCATGATATCCTTGCATTCCGGAATTTCCCACTTGATCATATCCCTGCTGGACACCTTGATGCTGTAAAAATTGAATAAATACAAATAATGAATGCATGTTCTACATAGATCTAATGCAAATAGAATACAAAAATGAGAAAAGTGTTTCTCACAAGCATACAACGTAGTCGTTTAATATTGAATTGAATCACTTTATGGTTTTCACGTGTGTCTAATTGTTTATTTGAGACAAAAGGTATTTAATGCACGATAATCAACAGTAGCTTTATATATCATCAATCTAGTTGATATATTTCAAAATATATTTAAGCACTCAATGTTCAGGACATAATTTTGAGAAAATCATGAATATACTGACATTTCCAGTAGACAGTTGTGAACAGCAACAGCAACAGCAGTATACTGCAGCAACAATGGATACAATGCATTCGATGAAGGACAAAACAGTTAGGAGGACAGACACTGCAACAACACCGCTGGCATTTGCATAAAAATCAGCCTTTAAAAATAAATCTAGAATATATAGATAATTTAAACCAGCAAAATATATGGAAAAAACGCAGCATTTGAACATAAAATGTTAACTTATTTCATCAGGTGCAGATAAATTGGTATCTTGCATTGACTTTTTTGCATTGAGTCGATGTCTCTGCTGTTGGACTGTTAGACCTTGAGGTCTAGAATTTCCTTAACCAAGTAGCTCATTAGTTCGGACTGATATGAAAATGCATATTTCTTTTTTTCGAAAATATACAATTATAAATTTAAGAAAGTGATTTAAATTAGAAATGTATCTCACACTTGCATACATTTGATTCATTGTCCTGATTGGGCTAAATTACTATTTTCATTTTTTTAATTTTCATTTCAGCTCTTTAACGTGTTATAATGCTTGGAATATTTTGGCATCAAGCATTACTAAAGACATGCGCATAAAGAAAGTTAAAGGGGATTCCGGTTAATGACATTACATTATTTCAAACTAAAATTTATTGTCAATATACATTATTTTATACCGAATAATATTCTACTTGTTGGAAAGTCTCAATGTAATTCTAGTGAGGTGAATTCAACATATAATAAATAAAGTCTCATTCTCGTTTTATGAATTGAACCTTTCGTGATTTAAGTTCCCATTGTAACTCTATTGATATGAATTCAACATTTCGTGATTTAAGTTCCCATTGTAACTCTATTGATATGAATTCAACATTTCGTGATTTAAAGTCACGTTGTAATTATAGTGATGTGAATTCAACCTTTCTTGTTTAAAGCCTCATTTGCATTCTAGTGATGTGAATTCAACTTTTCGTTTTTTAAAGTCCAATTGTAATTCAAATGATGTGAATTCAACCTTTTGTGATTCAATGTTCAATTGTAGTTCTAGTGATGTGAATTCGACATTTAGAGATTTAGAGACCATCATCAGCGGTATCAACCCAGCGAAAATAATAAAAACGTATCTTACTTAAATAATATAATTAGCACCAATTAACATCAACTCTGCCCAAGCGACCGACAACCTTATTTTGTGTATATTAACATTATTAACACTTTCGAAAAAAATCTATCGTGACATTAAAAAATGATCTATTTATTTATATATTACTGTTGTGTACATATGCTGTTGCCACACTATAAGAAATTATTGTTATCGTATCAACAGACGGACGACAGGAAAGTGACACTTCTATTACATTTTCGATATGTAACAATCGTCGGAAGCGAGACAGTAATACCTTAATGACTTACATAACAAAAGTTAATCTAAAATATTTGAATATGACTGTCTTCAATTTAAGTGTTCTAGTATCATCTGAAAGCTCTCACTGAAGCTTTTGACCTCCTATAAGTCAAAAAAATGTTGTATATAATTTGCTAAATAAAAAAAATAAAAAACCTTAATTAATAAATATAAAGTATTTAATTTTCCATAAATGTTTATAAAGCTCTGAACTTTCTACTACATTTTATTTCCATAATGCTAACAATGATTGCTCCGGCAACTCCTAATCCAAAAACGATGGGTGAAAACACAACTGCTGATATAATGCTACAAATCGGAAACGCTTTTTCCTACAAATTCAAAATAATATTTCATGACTAATTTTTACTGATGGTCAGTTTTCAAACAGACATATGAATTACAATTAATGGCAATTTGTTCAAACAGTTATATAAAAGACAAATTGCAGCATTTTCAAAATATACCAAATTGTAAAGCGAAATGTATCAAATTTGTATTAGATAAAAACTCGACAATATAAAGGGACTAACCACACTTAATAAAAGAAACGACTTTCTGAATTGTGTCAAAAGATTTCCTGCTAAGATAAAAATGCAAAAATCACATATATGTTATCGTACGAACAACCCTGTCCTCGTTCCCTCTGTTTTTTATTTTACAAAATGCCACTGATAACCAGGTTGACTTGCTATCAACGGGAATACGGGTGCAACAAGTTAGGTAGGAACCCTTCCAGAGCTTCTGAATTATTCCCTAGTTTTGCTTTCAAGGGTTTATATTGATTTCGGTGCTATGTTTCAAATATTTGGTGTTTCTACCTGTGAAGGTCTGTGCAATTCTTGTCCTGATTTTGCTTGAATGCAATGGATTATCATTTTGGTAAAAAAGTCGTTACAATTATGAATCAACATAATACACTAAACAGAATGAAATATGTACAGACAACAAAAGAACAGCTACACGTAATACAAGCATATCGCAGTAAAGAAGTTCCCAATGGCTAAGGCTAATGCAGATTACTAAATTTGCTTATACTAAAATCATGCTTACATGGTATCGTTTATTTATCGCTTTATTCCTAAGTGGATTTCATTCAGCGACGAAATGAACAATGCAGAAGACACGATCATGCGCAAAACACAAAATGGACAAATCTCCATACTTTACTAAAATAAACTTATGCATACCATTGTTTTATTTAAATTTTTTTAAGATCACCGTCGTCAAACAAATTAAATTGAAAAGAACAGGTTGAAGATAACCATTTTAAACAGTTAAATATGTAACAGGCGCCAAAATATATTTGAAATACATAATGCGTCCAACCTTACTTACTAGTTCTTTTGTTTATATGAAGCTGAATTTAAAAAAAACAGCTTCACTTACTCTTTTGTGTTATTGGGATGCCGTTTACAAGGTGGACAAAATAAGAATATAAGTTCTATAGTTTTACAGGGGCATTAGCTGTCAGATTCATGTTCACCGATTTGACTTAAATTCTCATAATTATTTGATTTATAACATACTAAAACGTATATCCAAATAACAAAAAGTCTAAAAAGAACAATTAACAATACATTGACTCGATAATATGTATCAGCATTTCGTGTGTTTTTTTGTTTAGACGCCATCTAATTAACCATCGAGATGACCTCTGAAGAATGCCGACGGTCATACAACCTGATATAAACATAAATATAAATATAAAAAGATAGCAACCAAGTGCTATTGGACTTTTCTAGGTCTGTTTGATTTCATATTGTAGGTTACAAAGTATGTTTATCATCGTTTTACCTGTATAAGAAAGCATGTTTGTGGATCGAATCAATCAACCAAAAGGTTTATATTGTTTCACTCTCAATGTTGACATTCATTTTCTTTTAAAAGCTGAATACACGCGTAAATAGTTATCAAAGGTACCAGGATTATAATTTAATACGCCAGACGCGCGTTTCGTCTACATAAACTCATCAGTGACGTTAAGATCAAAATAGTTATAAAGCCAAACAAGTACAAAGTTGAAGAGCATTGAGGACCCAAAATTCCAAATAGTTGTGCCAAATACGGCTAAGGTAATCTAGTCCTGGGATAAGAAAATCCTTAATTTTTCAAAAAATTAAAAGTTTTGTCAACAGGAAAATAAAAAAAAATAAATGACCATATAAATGATATTCATGTAAACACGAACATAAAGTGCTGACTACTATCTCCAGCTAACGGATTAAATTGAAGTTCAAATGAATACGGATTTAATGAGGTCGAATTATTTACTTGCAAGTCACTAGTTCATCATCGATGTCTCTTTGCTTATTTTGACAAAATTGAACTAAATTGGTTGCTAAAAGCGAATTATTATTTTACTATTTCACTTTCATTAATGATTGAACCAAAAAAAAAACCTTATTTTTTTTTTTTTTTTTTTAATCTCGTAGCTAATGCTCCTTTAATGATTTCGCTTCAATATATTTTTATAAATGAATTTGATTATAGAAAAGAGACAACATAAGAAGTACGTACTAAGCAGCTTGATTTACGTTGTACTGTCATACATAACGGTAAACAACCGGTTAATGTGAACTGAAAGCAAAAAAACAAATACACATTTAAAGGTGAATAATGAATAAAAGTAAATAGCATATTTAATTTTCTTCTGTTGTCTATCAGTGCTGTATATTGACCATGATGCGAATTTCACTGAAACAAACGTAATGTTTTGGGATATGGTATTACAACTATATAATAACAATTTATGTGACGTAATTCATACTAATTAGCAACAAAGAACAAGATTATTAGAGTTGAATTCAACACCCTGTTCAAAACTGTCCAAAATTTAAATATTTTAGTTCCAGAAATGCAACAAAATAGGCGTTATTTATAGTGTTATAAATCACGCTTCCAATTGGCCTCTTTAATTTTTTCCGTTGTTGCCAAGATAGATGTTGTCCAGAGTAATCTAATTTTTTGTTACGTTGGGTAGACATGTCAATGGTTTTATCATACTTGTGTATTGTAACTTTTTAGGACGTGTTAAACAAAATATAATTGTCAAACTCCACTTGCATATAAATACCTTTGATAAACATAGGCCGTGCGATTACTATGATCTTTTTATTTATCGTAAACTTCTGTCTTTTCACAGTTTAAATTGTCAAGTGTCATTTGTATGATTTTATTAGAAATCACTTTGTGAAAATTACGTAAACTACTTTGATTATAACTTAAGTTCTATCGAAAACAAAATGGTCGGGAAAAAAGAACCAATCAGATCAGCCAATACAAAAATTACATTTTCTTCTGATAAAAAAAAACTAAGTGTTAATCTAATTCATTCATTTATTAGAATATGTATCATAAAATAAAATCATTATCAGAGGCAATCACTGTTAGTACTCTGAAAAAGATGTTTAATCAGCCTAGGTACATCATCGGATCCTTGGCTAATAATATGTCGTATGTTTTTTATTTAAGAACAATAGATTAATGATTCTGAAATAATGCTCAGCGGATACATTGCAAGAAAAGACTAAGGAAGCATTAATGATGTTAAGTATGGAAAAATCAAAACAAAACGCAGTTATATACAGATTTATCGATAATTACGTAAAAGAATAAATCGATTTCAGTGAGTCAAAATCAATTATTTTTTATAATACTTTCAGCTGATCTATTGATACAAACAATTATTCATGCAATTGGTTCATACTGTTTTCTCGATAAGTGTTTGGTTTACTATAAATTTTCACTTCTTCGTACTATGAACATCAAATTATTTATTTTGTAAAAATATTTCCTTTCTCCTTTTGAACTGTACACGTATACCTAACAACAAAATTATTTTCACTTACCTGTGTTTAAAGTAATTGGAAATGGCTAATATTTTTGTTCAAGCATATTGTTTTTCTTAAATTGTTTAACATTTCACAGCGGTATAACATGTTACTTAAAATATTCTTCCCTTAGTTTATTTATTTTATATTTACATTGTGTCATAGATCAAATTTATTTGTTCCGTGTATGTTCACAGGTGTTAGTATGTCTTTTGATTGAGTTAAGCCATTTCAATTGATATTTTATAGTGTGTCTTTCTATGTTGTGATGTTACACTATTGTTTCAGATACGACTGACGGTTTGGTATCATTAAAACGTTTAAACTCGCCGCAATTGTTTGCACCTGTTCTAAGTCAGGAATCTGATGTTCAGTAGTTGTCGTTTGTTGATGTGGTTCATAAGTGTTTCTCGTTTCTCGTTTTTTATATAGATTAGACTGTTGGTTTTCCCGTTTGATTGGTTTTACACTAGTAATTTTTGGGGCCCTTTATAGCTTGCTGGTCGGTGTTAGCCAAGGCTCCGTGTTGAAGACCGTACTTTGACCTATAATGGTTTACTTTTATAAATTTTGACTTGGATGGAGAGTTGTCTCATTGGCACTCATACCACATCTTCTTATATCTATTTACTCAACACACAGGTGACGTTTACCCTCGTGACTCCTAAGCAGTTTTGCTTGTTTTCTTAATTTGTCTTCTGAATCGATATATGATTTTTTAGCATCGGTAAAATACTGTTGCTTTAATTTTACATCTTGTAGGAATTCACACTTTATACCTGATAAAATGGGCTTATGCATGTGTAAAATTTCTTATTTATATGACGTACACATGTGCAATAATGAAAACTAACTACACAACATTATATATAAATATAACGCATTAGCCTTTGAAAAGTTCGATTATTGGTACTTTTTATTTCAAACGTTAAATGTATTGTTAAATAAAGTTAATTTAATTAGAAATTACAGATGTGTATTACATCATGTTCATAAATAATTAAAGTTACTCCAAGGTGTGACTTGGAAGTCATATGAGTTGATATATTTTACTTACCCAACCTGACAGACCCACGCAAATTAAATCCATTATAAGGATAGCATCTCCAAAATCATAGCATGTATACATGTATCTAATTACATAATTATATCTGTTGTGGTAGTAATAACTTTCGCAACGAATGTCTATATTGGTTTAACTAAGAATAGCTCCAGTAATACCAAGGATACCGCACACCATACCTAGCCCGATATGTAATCCACCAAGTATCCGGTGTGCTCCTATCTTTGATGTGGCTACTGTTGGTTGTACTGCATATGTTTGCATTTGACATACTCGGGCATTGGTGTTCATTGTAGCATTATATGTAAAGAGAATCGTGTATGTATTAACAAATCAACAAATCATGTATCATTTGTGGTTGTGTACATCACATTTTCTTTTTGTCACTGGCATGTTGTTTACTTACATTAATTCAAAGTGATGTACTAATACATATCCTTAATTTAATTTATCTTTGTCCAGAGAGTGTTGTTATGTAACTCTCGAACAAACAAATGCTTTCAAAGTGCTTATTACATCCATTCGGGTCATGAATGTATATCTAGCAAAACAAAGCTTGTTGTTATAACGTTAACATGTATAATACAAAGAAAGTGGACGAATAATTACTTTCCTTTTGTTAGAACATCTAAACGTCTAAATTCGTAATGACAATTCATTTTCTCCTTTACTTTTCCTAGAAAACTACAAATGTATAATTTTGTTAAATTCACCAAACTCTTAGATAATATTCATTTTTAAAAAATAATCTGTAGGTATTACAATGCAAAGTGGATTAAAATCTGCGTTTATCTACAGTTTTTAAAGCGTGACTATGCAATGACTTTTATAACCTTCAAACCGTTCAGTCAATTTTTTTTAGGAATTATTAAAGACCTGCTTTATCATACATTCATATAATCGCTAAAATAATTTAATAAAAAATGACTTGTGGTTATTTTAATATTACTGATCATGTTTTATGATGAATTAATATATTTTGGATTCCATGACCAACCTACGATCCAAATAAAAATGTAACCAAAGCGTGCCAATGTTTATGATAAAGCTATAATCACACCAATTATTTGGATCATGGATTGCGGACAAAAATTGATGAAAACTTTTATGCTTATGAAAATAAATGGATCTATCCCTTTGTATTGAATATGGCGTGGTTTTTCTTGTATTTGTTTTTGCTTTGTAGTTTTGTTTTTATTTTGCTTCATTTTTTGGGTTGGTTTTGTTTACAACCTTAGAAGTATTTACAGTCAGCCAAGGATTTCACGTTGGGAACACTGGAGATTTGATAGCTTAAATGTTCACGGTAGAAGGGTGTTTACCTTCTGTTGCGGGTTTCCATGATATAAATGTCACGAATTATATATTATTCAGTATTCACACTCTTAAAGTTGCATTTCGTAGATCATTTGACAATCCTTTTGCCGTGAAAAACGTATCAGCTACCTTGTTCTTCAACCAAATGGACTTAAGGGTTGATTTTTAAGCTACTGCATATTGATCGCAGTTAAGATTGGGGCTGTCGCATTGTTGCACGTGGTATTGTGTGTTTGAGCTCAGATTATTTCTTGTATCGTTCCGCAGCGGGAGCTACAGGTGTGATACCTTAATTAATTTATCTAAATTTGTTCAGGTGTTGTTCTTTTTTTTTTCTGATTGTCACGCTGCAGATTTTAGATTGGTAATGACCTCTCACAAAAACTGCCAATTTTAATAGTTCTTTACGATGAAACTACATGAAACCTGTCTGGATTTTTTATTGTTTCATGAGTGGAGGTAATAAACTTTGCTACCTAAGTTAGATTTCTGTAGTGACGAGTACATTTTGGATTTGTTTACAAATATAGTCTCGTCTTTAAGTTCCCTATTTAAATTGGATGTCGTCCTGTTGGTAGCTGCACAGTGCACGTTTTTCGTTGTGCTTTGAATTCTGGAAGAGTTGTTGTACGTTGTCGTTGGTCTTTGTTTATTAAAAAAAATCAATTTAGTTTCATTACCGAGTAGACAACCATTCAACAGACTGGAAATAAAGTATATTTTTGCAACTACAGATCAACATATTGCCTAGGCCTTCAACAATGACCAATACCCATATCGTATAATTAGTATGTTTTGTTTCTGGGCGCCCTCGTGACAACAGGTTGGCGTTGTCTGTTCTATTCGGGGTTTTCTTTCTAATTCCTGTTATTCTTTCTATTTACTATCAGACTGGCATTTACAAAGCTTTTAATTATAATACACTCTAAAACTGCGTAAACTGCTTAAACTGCTTGAAATGAATTTAAAAAGAAGTAAACCAGTATCATAAATTAATATAAGTACTATTCATATTTTGTTTTTACTTCGCAGATTACTTCGGAGTTGATTGGAATAGTAGTAAGAAATATTCACAGTCGTTATCACATTCATGTGAAATACATTACAATTAAATACACAATTACTAATTGAGTTACATTGCCATACATGGTCATCTACGACAGGTAAATTCTAGTTCACGTGGATTAGGTGTAATTGAAAATATTAAGTAGTGTGAAAAAACAATCATGACAGTAATTGTATAGGAAAATGCCTCATATGGCCGATTTATGGATATCGGTTAATACATCTTATGGTAATCCATACATAAAAATAGACTTTAGTTTGATTGTTATAAATATATATTCATCTTCCGTAGATATCTCTGTAAAATCGAACTTGTACAGTTGAAAAGATTGATATCGATATTATAAGATACTTTTAGTGTATATAAAATATAGATCGAAAATCATTTCTAATTGATTTTACTGTACTTACTATTTCTTAGTGAATATAAGTTGTGCCTGTACTGACAATTATATCTCATTCACTAGTTGGATTATATATATAGAACCATAATTTAAACTCAATATGTTAATTTTACAAACGAATTAAGATTTGTATAGCGTGAATCCGACGTATACAATACAAATACAATAGATAGTATTACAATATGTTTAATACGGTTGCATGCATGCATAAACCATACAGTTGTCACTAGTTAGAGTATTATTTTGTAATTGATTGTCTATAATGTCTTAAAAAATTTTCAAATTCACGAATGGATGATTTTTTCTCAGTCAAATTCATTCAGTCTCGCGTTCATTTTAAAATTGAATACAATTGGTATATCTTTTATTTAGAATATAGCAAAGTGCTCTCGACCAATAGAATTGTAGGATTTGATGTCTCTTAATTGTGAAGAATGAATGTAAACATGTTCTTAGTAAGGGATTATCCTATTATTTTGGTCTATTTACAGTTCAAAACAAAGAGATTCTATAAATGAGTTACAACTGCCCCGAAGCACATATATCAGATTGAAAGGATTTACCACAGTGATTGAAACTAACTAAAAGTTAAATTGTGAAACAAACAAAAAAATCAAAATAAGTTGAAGTTTACTGGTGCTATAAAATTTGTATCTTTAATGTTATTATGAAAATATGAATAACTTCAAATTATTAAAAAAAAAAAAAAAAAGAAACAATATCAAAGTGATGCACAAAAAAAAGAAACAATATCAAAGTGATGCACAAAAAAAAGAAACAATATCAAAGTGATGCACAAAAAAAAAAGAAACAATATCGAAGTGATGCACAAAAAAAAGAAACAAACAGTTTTAAATAAAAATTAACCTAAATCTCTAGCTTTCCAAAACTTTGATTACTGAACCAGCGGTTGGGAAGAATAGTTATTTCCAATATTCTGATAAAATAAAAACAAACCAGGAATTTGATTTTAGTTTTGAATATATTTAAAACTTTCAAAGGCATTTTATTACAACATTTTCCTGACATAATGAAATAGTATTTGATTTGAAAAGCATGACCACAATATTGGCTGTGAAATAAAATTAGTTGTAACTCAAATGTACTTATTATTTCAAACTGTACATTAAAAAGGATAATGCCTCATTTAAATATTGCATGATTTACATTCATACTCACGATCAGGAACATATACAATTTCTACCTTTTCTTTGTACTGTTGTGTCACCTTATGTCATAACGCATTTTTTAAAATTTTTCCCAAATTATAAGAAAGTCCTTACATCAATAAAACTAACCCATAAATGAAATGCTTCAAAATGAAGTCATGCATCAATTACATTACCCATTTAATTAACACTGACAATGAACGTAATTCTTGAATAAAACCAATCAAGAGATTATTCGAGCCTTGAGCACTTTGCAATATTCTAAGTTTGTAAGAGAATGATAATCCCTAACTTCATGATAAGTACTCACTGACGCTCGTACTTAATCATGAAGAAAGGACTCATCATTCTCTTAATGATAATCCCTTACTTCATGATAAGTACTCACTAACGCTCGTACTTAATCATGCAGAAAGGAATCATCATTCTCTTACATATACTTAATTTCATCTTCATACCATCACACTAATTGTATGCTTTCAAAGGGTTATTTAAATTCATTTTGGTGTGACCGTTTATATATGAAAAACAATGTGGATTAAATGCCGTTGTTTCCTTAACGAATTGCCAGATGATAAGACTAATAAACGTAGATATGATGTTATTATTGCGCTGAAATGTCAGAAATTCTATTTGTTCGTCATAATATTTTTGAGATCACAGACCTAGAGTACGCGTTTTTAAAATTGCATGGCGTCATTAGGCACACAACTAAGCTATGTAAAATCAAGGAAGGTGAAAGTTTGTATGTTTGTATGTTGCCATGTTGGCTGAATGTTATTTTTTTTTATTAAATATAATGAAAAAGACAAAAGGAGAAGGTATGACACTTTCAAAAGGAAATATAAATGTAACTAATAACATCCTTTCGATGTTCACAATGCATGTTTGAACAGTGTCTTACGCTTGGCTTTAGAGATTTAAACTTAAAAACTTAAGAATACAGAATCTGTCAAATTCACGAATGGATGATTTCTTGTCAGTCAAATTCATTCAGTCTCGCGTTCATTTTAAAATTGAATACAATTGTTATATCTTTTATTTAATTTCATCTTCATACCATCACACTAATTGTATCTTTTCAAAGGGTTTTTTTCAAATCATTTTGGTATGACCGTTTATAAATAAAAAAAAACAATGTGGATTAAATGTCGTTGTTTCCCTTTCCGAATTGCCAGATGATAAGACAAAAAACGTAGATATGATGTTATTATTGCGTTGAAATATTTTGTTTTTAAATTCTCGTTCTTTCAAATTTTCATCTGTACAGAGATCAAACAGCCATCGTTGACAAGACGAATGGTTTCAATACATAAGTTACATTCAATGTACACCATTTATAGGGTCCAGTATAGTTTCTTTACTTAGGGAGAAAAACGTTTTGGTTTTATTATACATGTTATACTACACTTATTTTGCCGTAAATAGCTGATTTTGGTACAAAACTCTTATAATGACTTCACCTAACTGCGAATTAATCAAGCTAATGAAAGCCACAAACTAAAACAAAAGTATAAACAAATAGTCAGTATACACATAGATAGTTTGGAAGTTTTCAAATCATTATGTAACAGGTGTTACTTTCCACTAGTACTGGAACCAACTTTGATTTTTTCTTTATTTTGTTTTTTAATTGAAACAGATTTGTTTATACATTACTTGTTTTCCTTACAGAGACACAATTTAATTATCGGCAATTCCGATCAACATACAAAGGTGTATTATATCATGTGTATGTTTTAACACACTGGCAATAAATATCATAACCCGCACATGTAACAGCCTGTTCAATGATATTATTAACATTTTCTTTCGCAAATTCTAGAACTTAGATATGTCAGGAACTATACCATATCCAGTAACTGATGGTTGCATTCCACTAGAAAGCAGTGTTATGTTATTAAATACCCGTCATTTAGCAACCATGTAGTTATTTTAGAGACCACCAAATTCAACATATTGATCAACTACATGTATATACTGAAAACTGCACAATAAGTTCAAACATTGAAAATGTGTTTTCTACATGAAGGCAGATAATAAGCAAAGTAAGTGTCTGTACATATTTCGAATACGTTTTTGTTTTTGTTTGTTCCTAATCAATATTTGTTTGATCAGATGCTAATCTATTATTTAAGATTGATAATCTTGTCACCAAGTTTGTACTTACATGAGCAACATGACGTGTGCAACATGTGGAGCAGTATCTGCTTACCATTCATAAGCACATGAGACCATCCAATGTTCATAATGGGCGTTGTGTTTTTCAGTCTTTGGTTGTCTATGTTGAGTCTTGTATACTGTTGTTTGTCTTTCGATTGTTTTTCGTTTTTTTACCATGAACGCCACCAAAACGTGAGAGGATCTCATGTGCTCTGAAATGGTAAGAAGATCCTGCTCTATAAGTTCAACCTGTCGTGTTACTATGTAAATACAAATTTTGTGATTAGTCTCCTTTTTGGGTGTCACAATCGAGGAAAGAAAGACGGGATTGTGGTAACGACAATTGGAACATATCCTTTGTCGCCTTAGATACAGATATTCTATAATAATCAACTAATTTTTTATGGCGTCCGTGACATTCTAAAAGGGTTGACTTCAACTTTACCAACTGGAATCCCTGGTTTAATAGTTCCTTGTAAGAAACCATGCTAGGAAACACAAGGTCTGGAATATTTTACCAACTGAGAGAGATATGCTTCATTATTCAGCGCTGCTTGAATGTTGCTACGTAGAAGTGAAAACATCATATTTGACTAGCTCAAATAATCCCAATTGTAAAAAACCGTTTATTCGCAACCGACCCTCATTGTCAACATTTAGATGTATGACATGTATGAGGTAGACTTAACTGCTACTAATTGGTATCCCATATTTCACGATTGACTGAGTAGATGCGATCTCATCAAATGTAGTTATCAAAATTGGAAATATCTAGTGAGAGGACATTATCTACAATGTATATCGAAAAAACGTGAACTAGCTTATTTTCATTCTTCCTAAAAAATCTGCTATATGAAGGCTTCCTGATTTCCTATTTATTTGCAACGTCACTAATTCGAACCTTTATTTTAAAAAATCAAAAGATTTAAGTTTTATAAGAACATATGCATTTTATTTATTCATAATTCATTGAAATCAAAGAGAAACAAAAACCTGAAAAAAATAAACAACTAATTTGACGTATTTGACATCAATACAATCAGACAAATATTATTCACAAAACTACAAAACAAAAAACATGCTTCTCCTTTATTTCAATGTTTGAAGAAATTAACAGAAAAACACAAATTAAAAAAAAAGAACTTAAAAATCCAATTTTTTTACATGTTCACCTATTTTGTCTGTTTGTTTTGCTCACATATTGTTGTCAATATAATGGATTATATGCAACAATCGTACAAGTGAGAGGTTTAGCTATCTATAAAACTAGATTTAATTCACCATTTCCTACATAAGGAAATGCCTGTACCAAGTCGGGAATATGACAGTTGTGTTCCATTCGTTTGATGTGTTTGAGCTTTCGATTTTGCCATTTCATAAAGGATTTTCCTTTTTGAATATCCCTTGGTGTACAGTATTTTAATTATTAAGGGTCGTCAAGGGGTGTTACTACCTTTGATAGTGTATATTAAATTGTTTATTAAAATCGCAGTACTAGTTGGATTGCTAAAGATTTAGCGATTAGACGATATACAGGTAGTAAAAGAAACACCAAAATGACGAAACAACTTTACACGTTAAAAGGTTATTCTAAAATTGTCAGAGTATTGAAGTACTCATGAGTATATTAACCAAATACACCAGCTCAACCATAAACTGAAATCCCTAGTAGATGTAGTATAAACATTATATGTCGATTTACCTGAAGGAAAATAAATAATAAAAATTGATGTTATATTGGCACTCAGTTACAATTATTTCTTAAATTGTCATGCAAGGTTACTCTTGTTATATTTCAGTAACTTTAACATAGACAAATAGTCATTTATGTTTGCACTCAGTTACAATTATTTCTTAAATTGTCTTGCAAGGTTACTTTTGTTATATTTGAGTTACTTTAACATTGACAAATAGTTATATTTAGTTTCCTGTAGAATTGTCGACAACAAGAAATTGTTGATTTATATCTTCATCAGGTGCGCTTGTAATTAGGTTTACCAATGGCTGTGCGTTAATGTTTCGATATTAAAATTAAGAATGTGTCAGCCAATACTAGTTTGTATCTTTAATCCTAACAAAAATTATACTTTTAATCTCAAACGTGAGTACGTTGAATATTTACAAATAAGCAATCGTTCATAATTTATGCGGCAACACAGATTTACATTCAAGTCATTTGTTATTTATTCCTATTTTGTTGTCAACTGCATGCTAGTCATACTCATTTTAATGTGTCCATGGTAACGTTAGTCCGATGCCATTTATTGTATTTTGTTACTGTGTGTTAAATATATCAGTTTGTTTATCTTTCTTATGTTAGGGACTGATCTTTGAATGCTGTTCAGCCGGATTTTACATTTGGTAACGAGATGGTTTTCCCGTGTAACCTCTTGCATTTCGTTATTTATATATTTCAAACAATAAAATTAAAAGTACCTTTATTTCTTAGCTATTATGATGATATATTTGTGCATATTAGACATCTTCATAAAAAGACATTTGCGGAGACTGTCATATACCTACGATTAGGATTACAATTACACTTACAGGTAGCATTTAAATCTTGGGACGTTTCAAAGTGTAAATATAAACCCTCGGTTCAAAACAAAGACTAACTCCTGTGATTTTTGTCTGTATTTGAACAAAGGGATTTCAAAGAACATGAAAAAATATGGGTAAAAAATGTCAACTTAGCAGCTGGAGGTGGAATCAGGACAACTCGGACAAAAGGCAAATCGGATTAAGACAACTCGGGCTAATTTAAAGACAACTCAGACCACTTTTAAAGACAGCTTGGACTAGTTTGAAAGACAACTCGGACCAGTTTGAAACACTTGTCAGACCAGTGGCTCTTCGTGCTTTTTACGTTTAATATGAAATTTGTTTGCTTTTATCTAGATTTTTTTCTGCTTAGTTTAACCCTTACTGACCATCTTACTTTGCTGTGAAAACTTGTCAGTTTGAAGCATTTCAATACGTTCTGTTTCTATGAATTGTTTTATGACGGCCTAACGAGATCAACTAGAAAACAAAACAACAAATATCTTTCAATGCAATGAAAATATAAAGCAGAGATATATTCGTCTTTACATATACGAGCCCGTGTTGTAATAAGCTATTATAGAAATCTTTCAAGATGGTTGAAATGCCTTTTACCGTTAGGCACCAAATGGTAATTTTCGGCTATCGGTATTGTCAATTTGATTCAATTTATATTGTGATGTGTCAAATTATCCTTATTTGTTAGAGTACTCAATTATTTAAACGTTGCTGTTATAATTGGAAAACATATACCATGATTCGCCAAAATCAGTCGATTTTTTTGATCGTCATGGATAAATGAACTCAATGTTTCTTTGTGGATTTTTTGTGGACTTTCGTTGGTATTTTTGTCGTGTTTTCTTTTGATCATGGTGGAGACTTTTTTCTTCGACTTATATGGGTTCTTAATGCCCCTTTGCATCGTTTCCTCGTTTTAAAAAAAATATAAGTACCTCAAGTTGCACTAAACATAAACATGCATTACATTTTGAATTAAATCATGCATTTTCAAGTATAGACCGATAGAATTTCATTATATATACTAGTACTTAAAGCACTCAAGTTGGTTTTTAAAGTACTCGGATGTCTGTGAACCTAATTTTAGATTTAATGAAAGTCATACAATTTTTTAAACGATAATTTGTTTTTAATATTTCTTAAGAAATAAAGTAGTTATATGTTATCAAATAAAACTATATTACATCATTCTAGACTTGAATGCTCTTTGCTTGTATAGATATTTGAGTACACACAAATAATAATTGGATCCGAATCTTAATCAAACACATGACACATCCTTTGTAACGAAATATTTTTATATTTCATTAGGAATAAATCATAATCTAGTATTTAAGAAAAATCGCCAACTCGATATTTACTACATGTAATGTATCTTTAAGGTAAAAAATAGTAGAAAAATACCGTTTACATTATTTGGCAAGATTTAAACGTTATTGTTAAAAAAATCACACACTATTTAAGTCGGTTAGGGAGCAGTTGCGGATGCAAAAGTGTAATCGTATAAAAGATGCACGACTCCCAATTACTATATACCGCCCGCTTTTGTAAAGCGAGTGGAACTTTTAATACGAAAAACATGAACAAATGATAAATGTATTTCGTGCATTTATTTTATTTTCCCCCGTTAATATGGATGAAGAACACAGATTAACCATGGTAACATTACATTCCTGATGCAGACTCCACCAGATGTCATGGTACGCATTTCCTTCGTCATCTGATTCTAACCCAGGTAGTCATAGCTTGACCACCGACAAACAAATCTTTTACAATTTTATAGACAATGATGTACACTTTTGAAATGATAGAGATGTGTTCTCTTGTTTTGCAAGCAAACGGTATTCCTTTTACAGGTGAAACTCCTGAACAGTTACTTGAAGTTCTAGCCGATGTTAATGATCTATTCAGCGAGAAAACCTATCGGGATCATAAGCTTTCATCAGGGAAAAGAATTCTTCGTTTATGTTATGGTTACAATCGTACCCGTCTTATCGTATGATTTCTGAAATAGTTGACGTTAGTGCTTCGACTACCAAAGATGAAACACATACATGTATACATATTTTATATGGTGGGTGGCCAAAACTTTCGTTTGCAATAGGGCTATCGACGGAAAGTTTGTGGCCTATAACGGACCCACACAAACAGTATTTATCAGGACACAGACATTGTCACTTCATTCACACTCAAGTTGTTATATTGAACAAAGACAGGATATGTAGATATGTTTTATTCGATGCGGATTTCTTTGGCATGGGCAATATATGTTGATGAGAAATATAGGACAAGAATTACTTTTCCTGACTGAGCGGTTTTTGCTAGGCGACGAAATATATCCGAGCTGCTATCCAGTATTGACACCTTACATGAGACAAACTCCAGAATTATGCAGAGGAAATATAGAAAAAAATAGACATATTACACACTATAGAGTAGAGGTTGAACACGCCATCGAAGAATTGACAAAAACACAACGTTTTGGATACTTTGTGGCGATTCATATTTGTTGTGACCATAAGTTTCTGCATTTGTGTGTCGTCCGAAAAGACTTATTTACATGAAAAAAAAATATCATTTCATTTTACTATGTATCTCAATTGGGTTTATTTTCTTTTATTAAAAGATGACCCCTTGTTTTTCGTCAACTGTAATCGTAAGTCTAGGTGTAATCCTAGGTATAGACCTAGTTTCCGCAAATGTCTAATAAGCCATACCGAAATCGAAACATTTTTTATATTGCAACCGAAATCAAAGATAGTTCAGTAAGTTGAAAATTGTAGGTGTTAATGTTTGTAAGTTTCAATGAACTCAAGACATCTTTTAAGAAGATCAAAGAAGCCAGATCATTTTATTTCACATTCGGATATATTGATGGTGATCTTTCATTTTTGCGAATGTGCTTTGTTTATAGAGTGTATATATGCCATTTTATTTTTATTTTGTTGACATAGTTGTTTGTTTTTATAGTGTACCCCAATTTTTGACATTTTATCTATTATGTCGTTTTCGCTTGCTCACATTGTTGTCAATGTAATGGAATTCTTTGAAACTGTCATACACGTGAGAGGTTTAGGTAGCTATAAAACCAGGTTCAGTCCACCATTTTCTATACAAGGAAATGCTTGTACCAAGTCAGGAATATGACATTTGTTATTAATTCGTTTGATGTGTTTGAGTTTATGATAAAGAACTTTCCTTTTTTAAATTTTCCTTGGAGTTAGGTATTTTTGTTATTTTACTTTTTAACGAATAAAAGGTGCGGATGTCGAAAACGGAATTTTTACTAGATTGTATGGAAAAAATAATCATATAAATCGTAAGAAACTTGAGGGTTTTTTTTTGCGATCAAAGTATGGACTTACACACTCTACCCTCTTATTTTAAATCTTAAATCAAATGTTGCTAAAACATCAATTATACTGAACCTATTCGACAAAAAAAAATGATTTCACTGCATACACATATACATAAGATGTTTACAATTTCAGATGTCGATAGAACTTTATAGCTGATGTACATTAAACATGAAGCACTAGAAGATAAATTTAACACAATGGTTCAACAAGTCCCGGAAAATACAAATGTCAAGTAAGATGATTCAGTGCTGTATGAGTTAATTCTGTGTCTTACAGCTACCCGAATGCTATACTTTTCCCTCAATTCCAGTCTAAAGACCCCCCCCCCCCCCCCCCCCACCCCCGAAAAAAAACTAAAACAAACAAAAAACAAACAAAAAACAAACAAAAGAATACTACAACGTAGTTTTGATAAAAAGCTTTCAGTTAATATATTTTTTTCTATTTCCCTTTCTGTATATAGAGATTATTATATTGATTGTTCAATATTACATCCGCGGACAAGCAATAATACGGGGTGCGATATTGAAAAGACTATATCATATACACTTTATTATAAACCTCAAACATATGGTTTGCACGTGATTCGCAACATGAATTAGTACAGATAAGGGTTTTGATAAAGCATTTCCATAGAATCGATGAAATGACTTCATAATTATAAGGAGTTTGATTTAATGAAACGTTTTGCACCTGTGACTGATATTTACATCATCACGGATGTCTGACACGGCATGATTGCCATTTGTTGAATTACACATGTTAAACATACATTTTACTTTTGTATTTACTACAAAGTAAATAATATCCATTTTATAAAATAGAGAAATAAAATTGAGAATGGAAATGGGGAATGTGTCAAAGAGACAACAACCCGACCATAGAGCAGACAACAGCCGAAGGCCACCAATGGGTCTTCAATGCAGCGAGAAACTCCCGCACCCGGAGGCGTCCTTCAGCTGGCCCCTAAACAAATATGTATACTAGTTCAGTGGACGTCATACTAACCTCCAAATTATACACAAGAAACTAAAATTACAAATGATACAAGACTAACAAAGGCCAGAGGCTCCTGACTTGGGACAGGCGCAAAAATGCGGCGGGGTTAAACATGTTTTTTGATATCTCAACCCTCCCCCTATACCTCTAGCCAATGTAGAAAAAACAAACGTACAACAGTACGCACAGTAAAACTCAGTTTAAGAGAAGTCCGAGCCCGATGTCAGAATAGGAAACAAAAGAAAATAAACAAAATGATAATAATACATAAATAACAACAGACTACTAGCAGTTACTGACATGCCAGCTCCAGACCTCAATTAAACTGATTAAAAGATTATGTCTTCATCATATGAATATCAGGCACAATCCCTCCTGTTAGGGGTTTAGTATTATACCGTCATAAAATATATGAGAAGAACATAACCCGTGTCATGCCAACAACTGGTTTTAGAATAAATATGCAACAGCACGTACCTGAACAAAAAAACAACCAAAAGGAGATAAGAAAATATTTAACGTATAACATGTGTAATAAATTGCCGCACGCATATACACTTTTGAGTTCTTCTCATTAATTTCAGATTTGAATTATACATGCTTAGTGACTGAAATTAAAATGTTGCTGTATTTAGTTTCTGTTTTTGTACATTCAAATATAGCCATTCACCTTTTTCCATGCTCTAACTGTGGTTTCGGCTGCGGTCTTGGTCTCAGTCTCAGTCTCGGTTTCGATTTTGATGTTGGCTTACTGTGAAGATAGTCAATGTTCAAGAAATTGACCTAGATATACTAACGAATATACTTACATTTCCATTAGAAAGCTTTGAACAGCAACAACAATTGATATGATGAATTCGACGAAGGAACATATAGCTAGGATGGTAGACATCTCAAAAACATTTTTGCGCCTGTCCCAAGTCAGGAGCCTCTGGCCTTTGTTAGTCTTGTATCATTTTTAATTTTAGTTTCCTGTGTATAATTTGGAGTTTAGTATGACGTCCATTATCACTGAACTAGTATACATATTTGTTAAGGACGCCTCCGGGTGCGGGAGTTTCTCGCTGCATTGAAGACCCATTGGTGGCCTTCGGCTGTTGTCTGCTCTATGGTCGGGTTGTTGTCTCTTTGACACATTCCCCATTTCCATTCTCAATTTTATTACTTGTGTTTGTAATCAAACCAACCTTTAATTAGTAAAAATGTTAAATTACACTTTACTTTTGATTCATTTCATCTGGTGTCTCTGCATGTGCACTGTTGGTGTTTCACCAAACAGCAGGTTATTTCTTCTATACCGAATGAAAATAACGATATTTTTATAAAATATTTACAATGATAAAACTAGGAAAACGATTTCAATTACGCAATTCTTCTCACAGATAAACATATCTGATTCCTTATCCTGGCCTGATGACTTTTATTAATATTATCATGTATATCGAATCTGCACCATTGTCATAAAGTTTTCAATTGTTAAATAATGTTGTTCAATGCATCATTGTAGAGACATTATACATCGTCGTCATACGTATCTAAGAATGTAAAAATAATACCATTTAAAGTTATCACATTATATATATTCTGAACTATACGCTCAATATCAATTGCTTGTAACTTAATCATTGGCTACTGGATGGATGGTAAATTGCCCTGATGGCAACAGTACTTGTCATACATTTACATGATTAACAACTTCGAAACACACAAATTCTTGATCAATTTTGAATAAGAGCTTCATACTGTGTTATTAAATGCTATGAACATTTGTTATTGGTACTAGTTAACAAATGTCAGTACTGTTATCACTGAAGGACGCCAAAATGTGTCACTACATTTCCAATGATTTTGATACATAAATTCGTCGCAAAACGAGACAAAACTAGAATGTTATTGACCTTCATGAAACAGTTCATCTGTAAATTTAATTATCTTCAATTTAAGTGTAGTAGTATTTTTTTGTTCATTAAATCCTAATAAGGCTAAATACATTTTTTTCGAAATGCTTCGCAGAATGAATACTTTGACTGTTCATTGGTTCATTGTTTGAAGTGCATTTTTCTAACAAAGAAGGCATAATTATTTTTTACTTTAGTGGTTCCTCTCAACATAATTTAATTATATCATAAACATACATGCACCGATTGGTGTCATTATTATTTTTTTTATAGTTTCCACATTAAATACACATTGATGTTATTCGTGTCTTTCGATTGATTTTACTAATTTGATTTCCCTTTCCGAGATTCGTTCACACATGGTTAACAGATATCAACGCCTGATATTAATAACAACACTAAACAGTACAACTCTGTGGAGCAGGATCTGCTTACCCTTCTAGAGCACCTGAGATCGCCCCCACTTTTTGGTGGGGTTCGTGTTACTTAGTCTTTAGTTTTCTATGTTGTGTTTTGTGAACTGTTGTTTGTCTGTTTATCTTTTTCCTTTTTAGCTATGGCGTTGTCAGTTTGTTTTCAATTTGTGAATTTGAATGTCCCTCTGGTATCTTTCGCTCCTCTTTGATAAAACAATTTAAAAGAAACAGTGAAAATAAACATATTACTAGAAGTATATATTGCATATCTAACTTTTCATAGAATTTGGAAACAAAGCTCTACAATATCATCTCTCTACTATTATATCCTTTTCTTAGAATGTTCAACTGTTAAACATTATTGTTTTTGTCAAAGACAGCATAAGATGATGTTTGAATTAACTCATTCATTTCATGATACTCAAAATACTTACAATGAGTGCTCCGGCAATTCCTTAGCCTACCATGGTGGATGAAAACACAGCTGCTGATATTATGTTGCAACCCATGTAGATCATTTCCTAGCAATAATGAAACACCCTCAATAGGGAGATGAGGACAAACATCCACAGCAACTGGTCCAGTCATTAAATGACTTCAAATAAATATGATTGAGGTGAACATTAATACAACTTAACTCCACACCCTGTAACAAAACGGAGGCACCAACAGAAGTCTCCTCGGGCAAAGGTAACACACTATCTAACAACAAATTTAAGAAGCTCCAGTGTCCTGTAAAGATCTTAATGGGTTCAGGAGTAGTATTATCAATAATAGTAACAAACCCATCAGACATAAAGGGTTTGTTATCCTCCATGTAATCACAAAAACTGGACTTGAAAGCCTGACTCGCAGGACATTCTAACTTAATGATTACACGGGGTGTTGTACAAGCACTAGACTTTGGGTGAATATATATTTCATTTTGTTTCTGGAGTCTAAAACAATTAGCCATCACATGACCAATTTTTCTTACAATATGCACAAGCCAGTGATTTCTTCTCAAAAGGATCAGATTTTGGACTAGACTTATTATAACTAGACTGACTCTTATTCTGTGCAACAGGCTACTATAAGTACGTTTAGTATTTTGATTTTTGTAATTTCCGCTCGAAGTATTAAAGTTTTGACCTTTGAAACTTCTTTTATGTGAAAGGGTATAATTATCGGAAACAACAGCTGCATCTTGCAATGTCTCAACAGTTTTGTCATCTAAATGTGTTTTAAGTCTAAATGAAGACACTGGTTGAACTCTTCTAATAACATGATTAACATTAAATGTCTTATTTTATCAATACTGTTACCTATTTTCTTTGACGTAATAAATTTATCAAATAAATCTTTTTCCCCCGCAAATTCAACATAGGTTTGTGATTCAAGCTTTTTATAAGACCTAAATTTCTCTCTATATGCTTCTGGCACTAGCTCATAAGCTTTCAGAACTTCCTGTTTTACAGTGTCATAATCAGAACTTTTCTGAATAGGAGCTGATTAAATTTCAGCGGCATTGCCCACAAAAATACTTTGCAGCATTGCAATAAGGCTTTGGCCATTTCAAATTTTGAGCAATTTTCTCAAACTGTGGAAATTATTTATAAACTGTTTTTTTCACAAAATTTTGGAACCAAACGTATATTTTTGCTGCCTCAAAATGTTCTGATTTTGACTCTACTTTAGTGTTACTTTCTACTTTGACCATTTCTAATTTATTTTCCCCATCGCTAACCTTTCCCTCATTTCAAGTTCTGCCTGTCTTTCTTTCTTTTTCCAATTATTTTAATTTAAATTCATGTTCTAATTCAAGCTGTTTTAATTTGATAGCATGAACATTTTTTACCTTAATTTTAAGAGCCTCTTCACCAAAAATTTCTGTCAACTATTTTGTCTATTACCAATTTTCTTATAATTTGTTTTCTCATAGACACTCTAAAAGCTTTTTTCAGATGTTAAGCAAGCAACACTAATTCCTCTTTCTTTAATTTATTCAATCCCTCTAAGTCCGGCGTTTAAAAAAAAATACTGGTTTTAAATGCCATTTTGTTGAATTTTATTGGCTACTTCTAATTCAATAAATGCTACACAAACTAGGCCTAGGTAAATAATTACAATCTCATAACGCTGTACCCTTTTTCTATCACAGCTAACTCGAATACTTCTGTGCATTTTTTTTACACAACTCACTCGAATGTAACTGTGCCCTTTTCTGTCACAATTCACTCAAATGTATCTGTGCCTTTTCTATCACATTTGACTCGAATGTATCTGTGCTCTTTTTTTACCACCGCTTACTCACTCAAATGTAATTTCCGACAGTAAAACAATAACATGAAACTTTCTTATGCTAAATTATGAACATGATATTAAAGTTAGATAGCAATTTTCGATACTGTTTTGCCATTTGCTGCTAGAATAATCACCTTATTATGCTATAGTTTACAATTTACGTTTAAGCAATTAATCCACAATTTGTTTTTACATTCTTTCTGTTCTTGCGACAACCGTTATGTCTTTTAAAAAATTGAATGTTTATTAGTTTGAAAAAGTAGCTGACATAATATATTGTAAATATGAATAGGTAATAGAAATATTAAACAATGGGTTATATGACTATTCTTAAAATTCAATAAATGTTTTATGTCCAATCACATGTATCAAGCTACTTTAAAATCGACATCTTTATTATACAATTGTTCTCTCTTTTAATGTACAATTGAGCGGATTTTTCTTGTAACTTTTGACACTTAATTCTAATGTTAACTTTTAAAATTTTAAAGAATAAAACAGAGGCCACAGATAACAAGGGGACATTAAAAAGTCATATGTAAACGCCATGGGAAGAAACAAAAGAGAACGTTTTCATAAAAAACAAGTCCACAAAACACTTAAAACAAACAAAAAAATAAACACAATCCCCAACAAAACTGTTGGTGTTTTCGGGTGCTCTGGAAGGGTAAATAGAGTATGATCCAGTAGTGGCACCCGTCGTATTGCTAATGGTAAGTGACAATTCAGTATACCAATACATGAAAAAGAGTTTGGAAGGCTGTAGGCTCTTAACTTTTAAAATACATACAGAGTGTACATTTATTCCTCACTGTAAACTGCGCCAGTTGTGTAACAGCACAACTTATTACAATGGTATCAACGCAAGTTTTTAAAAGGCTTGAAACATCAGTCAGATGGATGTAAAATTCAGATGAAAATATTTCTACACTCCTAGATAACCATTTGAGTCTCGAAATAATATAATAAGTTATCTAAGAATTTTGTTTTTGATTATTTTATACATTCCAATTTCAAAATATTATATTGAGATTATAGTTTGCTGACGAAGCACTTCATTTTTATAGTAACTTTCTTCTCTCAGTTATAACATGTAATACAGACTTTTTAATGTTTGTTTATACATTATACTAACCCCTACCTTGTCCACGTCCAACACAATCAAATCGCCAACATATAAGCAGTTGTAACAATATTAACGACGGATTAAATGATTAGAAATCATAACTTATTCATCAATTATGCTCTTTACATTTTTTTCTTAATTGTTGTTTTAATACATGTAAGAAAAACAATCACAGCTCATTAATAGTTTAAAAAGGCCTTACTCTAATACAAAAAAATATCATACGATTTTGATGCATTTAAATTATGATTTATCTACTTTATATACTACACATCCACAAAATGTTATCAATCAGACTTTTTTTCATTTGATAGAAATCCCATTAGAGAAATTAAGTTGCTATAACAACCAATGCAGTCTTTATAACAACCTTTCAATCTACGATCCTTTTCTGTAAAAGGTAATGGTTTTATTTAAAACTTTTGTTGTACAGCGTATCAAATAAGGGTTATTCTAAAATATGTATCTTCCGCACTGAATTACATAAAATATATGTTAATTTTATATATAAACCTATTGCCGTAATCATTGTTCTCTTGATAAGTATTTCCCTTGCACTAAATCTTTTTCTTATGATTGTTAACAATTTCTTCCTTCCCATAAAAATTGCGTGTTACATGATTTCCTTAGTCATAGTTATATATCATATATCACTGCCATTTCAGGTAATTTATTAAGTAAAGAAATATTGAAAAAAGCTTAACAATAGGTAATATTCTTTAGATATATATGACTGTTGATAAAATCGAGACAATCTAATAAATTGCGTAATATTGTGTCATATAACGAATACTATTATAAACAAATAACCTGACTTTTTCTTCACGCTTACTTTCACTGACTGCAGAATATCAAGAAAGAAAAGGTAATTTAACTATTTTTTTTCTTAGGATGTAGAAAAGAGGGTTATGGACTTGAATACAGGACAATTCCCCACAGATGTGGGTGTACTTCTATGGTTGAAATATTTCTATATACATTTAATTACTGTAAAACAGAACACAGAAGTATAGCTCGCTTAAAACACTAATGTACTGGCAATACTTGAGAAAACACATTGATTTATTTTTTTCCAATTAATCATTATTTTGTTATGATTGACCCAGAATTAAGAAAGAAAACAATCGATATATTTTGTTCCTCTCTTTTTGATAAGAAGGGAAGTTCTTCCGAACCATTGAAATCTCCTCACCAATAAACCAGTAAAGTCAGCGAAATGAATGGACAAATTTGACAATACAATTAGAGAACGAAATATAAAACATTGTCTCTTTAATTCTGAACAAACATAAATCAGTGTGAATCATATCAAAACACGTTAAAAAGGCATACTTGCTCTAACCCAAAAGACAAAATGAAAAATTTTGTACTTAAGTAAATGCGGTCTTCACACACAAAAATAAACCTAGATATGATATTTGACACTGATTTATGTTTGGTTAGAGCAAGTATGCCTTTTTAACGTGTAGGTTGACCACATGACAGACACCAAAACAAATTCATCGAAATTATTTTTTTTTATTTTTTCATATAGATAATGATCACCAATGCTCCAATAGGTACAAATCAAACACATCCAGTGCAACCGGATGTACGCATATCACGGATAAGAGCACTCCGGATCCTTGGTGGGGCACAGATCGGTCTAGGTGTTGTATGTGTTATCCTTGGTATTGTTGGAGTTATTCTAACTAATACCAAAACGAACAGTCATTGTGAAAGTTATAACTACTACGACAGCTACTATGGTTATGTGTATGAAAATTCGTACTATCATTGCAGGGATACAAGCAATATCATTATATTGTATTTAATTTGCATGGCTTTTTCAGGTTGGGTAAGTCATATTATGAAATTATATTGCTTCTTTCATCCTATATTTAAACATGTTGCAATGCATTTTTAAAATATTATGGTAACTAACTTAATCAGATACTTTAGCAAAATGTTTCAGGGAAACGAATCACAATTGGAAGGTTTCAGAGGTCATTTACTACATTAATAATTCCAAAGGTGTGTCTGAAGTCTTGTTTCTCTTGTTAGCGTCATGTCTAATAAAAAGACGTCTTCTACCAAGCAGTAGTGATCTTTCACCTGAAATAAGTTGAAAATATCTATTGAAAAGATAGACATATAGGACCCTATTTGAATATGAAATAAGTTTGTGATTTATTGCATGATTATTGATTATCGTATTGATCATTTCGAACGTACAATGTAACGAAAAAATCGTAAAATAATATCAGGACTGCAACATGTAAAATACTTATGGAAGCATTTTTTGTGTGTTTTTTTTTTTTTTTTTTTTTTTCCCATATATGGACAATACAGTTAACATTGTTTGCCGTAATTTGAAGTAAATACTATGCTGAAATACTCAGTCTTCAAATTCTATTACGTTCGTGCGTACAATTTTCATTGAAGGAGAGATCATAGAAGAATACGTGTCAAATAATTAATTCAAAAATACCAGGGTTATAATTTTGTTTTTACGCGCGTTTCGTCTAGAAAAGACTCATGAGTAACATTTTCCTTAATTATACTTATGAACGTTTTGAAGATAGGGTATATTGACATGCATTAGAAGGCAAAAAGACTTACATTTTTTTTTTCATCTAGGGACATGCCATGATATATAAGACTAAAATAAGCCCTATGCACAGCTCAGCGTAAAACAATGACCCTGTGATAGATAAAGTGGCACTGGCTTCTATGCCTCTGCTCATCTTTTTACTAATTGATATAGGGAGTTACTGTGATGACTTATGAAAGATAATTTGTGATTTACTCTTGTAGATTAAACTTCTTTCTAACATAACAATACCAAATGATAAATATTTTCAAGATATTGACAGATATTTGAAATGTATTCCCCTTAACTCTCTTTTTTGAAATCCAACGTTAAGATGATTGTCCTTTTTTCTATATATTTTTATTTCTTGTGGTAACTTCAAAGAAAAATCATTATGCGAAACCTGATCATAAGGATGACTCTTTTTTTAAATTCTCCCTCAACTGATGGTTGCTGACTATTGATCCTACCATGTCCGATAAAAATTCTAAGTTAGTTCGATGTGCGTATATTACAATTACGCGCTGATTTAAGTGTAAGCAATATATTCATTACAAAGGGAAAGGCGGGAAATAACAAACGGATATTCAAACGAACAAGTCGAAAACGAACTAACAATATCATGGTCAATATTAAAACAGCCAAAATATAAACAACAGTCTACAAAACAAAACAAAGAAAACTAAAGACCGAGGAACACAAACCCAACAAAAACCGTTGGTGATCTCATATGCTCCAAATAATTAAGCAAATCCTGCTCCATGTGTCCCCCGTTAGCAAAATGATATAAATGTGTCCAATGTATTACATGAGTTTAAAAGTAATCAAGATTTATTGTTGAAAAAGGACTACGTCGGCAGACATCCAACGGCGAATACCGAATATAAAAGGAAATTTGTACGGTAATGTTGTTTATAAGACCAGTAAATTTTAACACGATCATTTGCATTAACTTATTCCTAAAGGTTATCAAGTGTAAAATCTTTAAATTAGTTGTATGGGTACTAACATTGATTTTGTTTTTTTCTAATTAAAACATAATTAGATAATATATATTGATATGTATTTACAGTTATGCCAACTCATGATCATACAAAATGTTAATACTGTTACTTATATGTTGGCATTTCACAATGTCATAAGTTTGTCAGACTGTTTATGTCTTATTAGCACCAAATTAGTTGTATGTGTACTTTGATACTTTGGTCTGGGAGAACATGATTTGTTTATTAGTTGTAATTGGCTTTGCTGTTGCACCACTGATCCATGTTAGCGCTGACAAACATTTTTAACTCCGCCACATTCTTTATGTGCCTGTCCCAAAAAGAGAACTTGTAGTTCAGAGGTTGTCGTTTGTTCATGTCTCTCATATTAGTTTTTTTTGTAAATTGTTTTGTTATACATGTTATAAATTAGGCCGTTAATGTTCTCGATTGAATTGTTTCACATTTTTCGTGTCGGGGCTTTTTATAGCCGACTATCCGGTATTTGATTGTTCTCAATGTTGAAGACCGTACGGTTGCCTATAAATGCTTATATCTACTTCATTTGAACTTTGGTGGATAGTTGTCTCATTGGCAATCATATCACATCTCCTTATTTTTATTTTGAACTAGCTGTCAGGAACTGCGATTATTTTATTTTTGTTCACTCATCGTTGTAAATATAATGGAATTTGATGCCACTGTCATACAAGTGAGAGGTTTAGCTAGCTATAAAACCAGGTTCAATTCACCATTTTCTACATTTGAAAATGCCTGTACCAAGTCAGAAATATGACAGTTGTTGTCCATTCGTTTGATGTGTTTTATCATTTGATTTTGCCATTTGATTAGGGACTTTCCTTTTTGAATTTTCCTCGGAATTCAGTATTTTTGTGATTTTACTTTTTTTGGTGCTTTGTGCCTATTGTTTTTATGTTAGTTGAGTTTGTGCCAATTGCAACTCATTTGTACACTTTGTTCTTATCTTGTGCTTTTACAACAATGTCTTAGGTAAGTGGTCGTTGGGCACTTACAAACATGTTTTATCCCGCCACATTCTTTATGTGCCTGTCCCAAGTCAGGAGCCTGTTGTACATTGGTTGTCATTTGTTTGTGTTTGTCATATTTGTTTTTCGTAAATTGTGTTGCTATAAAAAAAAAGGGCCTTTAGTTTTCTTTTTTTTAAATTATTTCACTTTGTTAATTGTATAGCCAGCTATGTGGTATGGTTATTTCCCATTGTTGACGGTTGATTGATGGTCTATGATTGTTTATTAACACTTCATTTTAACTCTTGTGGGCATTTGTTTCATTGGCAATCATACCCCATCTCTTCATTTTTGTATTATAACATGTACATACAATGGTTTGTATAGGATCTAACGTTCACATTGTTTTCAAACGATCGCCTCTAATGAGTCTGGTTTCGATGATACGATCTTCTTGCGAACAAAATTATCAACTGTGTACATGATGTATCTTTGATGACTATTTTTATCTGTTAAGGTGGTACCCAACACCTTGACTAATATTAATTTGGCTCGTTTAATTTTCATAAAATTTTGACAAAATGTTTACTTTGACCCTTTGACAAAAATATAAAAAATTCAAAAAATTTGAACCAACCACTTTATCAGAAAAATTTCGTTGGTTACATAGCAGTTTGACAAACACTAATTTTGATCATTGAGAAGCTTAATATTTCCTTAACAATACAACGTAATTAAAACGTTTAGCTGATTTTTACAGAGTTATCTCCCTGTAGTGTTAGGTACCACCTTAATTTAAGATGTGTCTTTTTAAATATACTGCATAGTGTGGGTACATCTTTTAGTTGTTCATGTACATAAGGCATACAGATTTCAATATCAATTTGAAATATCCGCCATTTTGTATGTTGTGATATGTTTTGAAAGTCTTTCATATAGATAAGAATATCTGTACGTAACAGTTGATGTTATGAATTTAATGTTTCCATTACTTCGGAGTAAGAAAAAAAATTTCTTTAAAATGGAGTGAAATTGTTCATGAAATTTCATTTGATGCAACCACTTGATACCAGGCTAAATCAAGTACCATTTGGAAGATTTGTAACTGCATTTAATTTTTGCTCGTTCGTTAGATATTTATACGTTGTAGTTTCAATAAATAAAGTCAAGGAGGAACGATTTCTGATTTTTTATGATATCAGAATCATTTCATATTCTGTTTTTTTAATAATAAATTTATATATGAAAAAAAAAAGAAAATAAGAAAATCTTCAGATAAAAACTTAACAATATCCCTTTAAACGCACTTTACAATTTTCAAAGGGTATTTTTAATAAACAGCGACTTTCCCCCAATATATTCGGTTACTTTGAAGCTAAATATTATAAAAACAAAAGAATTCAAAAATAGTTAACATTTTACGGTGAATGCATTTTGTTTATAAAATTATTGTATGTCATCTATACAAACGTATTTTCGTTTATATAAAACTGAAAGCTTGGCCTAGAATTTTCAATTCATGTTAAATGCACACGGAGATTGCTGGTTGGATACACAATTCTTATATAACCTTTGTTATGTAAATAAAGATCTGGACAAATTATGTTTTACAGTTATAATTTGATATCTTAAATGCTACTTTTGTTTCATCCAAATTAACAATCAGGTCATCATCATACACTTAACAACAGAAGAAAAGTGTAGATTTTCTTAATTTCATATGTTTATTTATCGTTGTATTTTCATCTGTTATTTATTTTCAGTTTATACTAACAGGTTGTTTTCCGTTATGCATGACTGAACAACGTCAATCAAGCTGGAGATGCTTAGTATGTTCTTTATATACATGTATTGCCAATTTTATTGAGAAAATCTATTTTTTAAAAGACTTTTAGCGAAATCCCAAACCTTTATAATGTATATAACTGTTTGATGACCTTTTTTAAAATCAGGCTCATAATACAAAAAGTCTCCACGAACAGAGCATGTATTAATCACTGCTCTTTAAAAAGAAATTGTAGCTTTTTCGTTCTGTTCTTCTGATGGAAATCTGTTTTATATAGAATGTTGACCAATATCATGGTAGTATTACAAAGATTGTTAAAGGCTATATTTCCCAATCAATCTCCATTGAAATACATTGTACTAGATATTTAAAGTAATGTGCATCAGTCTATAAGCAGAAATATTATATAATGTTGGGGCATTTCGATCAGATTTTTAATTTGTTTCGTCAATCAACGTCTATCTCAGATAGAAATAAATATTGATATTAATTAAAGAGATGTGGTATCATTGCAAATGAGACAATTATCCGAAAGAGTACAAATGAACTGGATTTAAACATCTATACATCAATGTACGGCCTTCAATAATAAGTGAAAGTAATCCCATACCGTATAGTCAGGTTGAGAAGACCCCGAAATGCCAAATGGTGAAACAATTCAAGCGAACAAAACCATCGGCCTGATTTATAACAGACATCAACGACAACAACTTAACTTATAAATGACTTTTTTTATCAGTAACTATGAATATCGTCTGGTTTGTTATATGTCTGTTTTAGACAATGTTCGATCACGTCTAATCAGTCTATTAATATTATATTAAATTTGTAGACCGTAGCGTTTCTGGTTTGTAACATAATATCAACGGTTGTGTTTTCATCCACTGTGTTCAGCTTAGCAATTATCGGAGCCATTATAGTAAGTATTATGAAACAAAATGACGTAATACATGTAGTAACAAAATTAACATGATTAAAACAATATAATATTGCATTTAAAAAAATTAGTAATGAAAAACATGCAGTGTTATATTCATAAATCTTGTTAGAATGACAGTGGGATGATATTGTAGTTCCGTCAAAACAACTATATCTTTTGGTCAAACGTGAATTTTTAATAGAAACTTTCAATACTACTACATTTACATTGAAGACAATAATATTTACAGTTTATAAATTAACCATTTTCGTGAAGGTAAATAAGGCCCTTCTTTCGTCTCGCTTGCGACAAATATTACCAATCGAAAACTTGGAAACAGGAGTGTCACTTTTTTTTGTGGCGTTTGTGATAGGAGGATTGACATGTGTTATACTGTAGCTGTATCAATCGTTCGTGGCAGTTGTGTACAGATAATTTTGCTTTTAGATTGTGTTCCTCCCATAAAATACTTTGTATTGAAATTGTTAATCTATAGAAAGAAAGATTTAAATTTCTTGCGCTTTTTAACATCCATCAAGTTACTTATGCTTCAAAATTTAACAACTCATATTGACTGTAAATTACAGTCTAGGAATAATGTAGTACAATGACAAGTATTTTACGTTTCTAGATACACCTGTCGACTTATAATATCTCCTGAGTGATGTCCGATGCCTGACAAGTAATCAGAGGGATTGATTTGAAATTCATTCTTTAAATAGACTCGGAAGATTAAATTGTTAATGTATCTTAATACAACAACAGAGACATCATCTCTGTATTGATAATAACATTACACAGTACAAATAAGACTGCAACAGATGAAATGAAATAATGTTATGATTGAAACGCTGTTTTATTTCATATTTTCCTTGACTAATTATTTAGCGATTCATTTTAGGTTGATTTTGATACTGGAGGTGTTGTAACAGTGTTTGCCCTCCTAGCTATATTTTCCTTCGTCGAATTCATTATATCCATTGTTGCTGCATCACACTGCTGCTGTTGTTCACAGCTCAATACTGGAAATGTCAGTATATTCATTTTCTTCTCTAAGTTATATCATTTAACGTAGAGTGTTAAAATATGTAATATTCTAATATAACGTTTTTCTTTTGCTTTGGAAACAATGCCATGTTCTTATTCTTATAGAGTATAAGCTGCGCGTAATTGACGCCTCAGTTGTATTTTGAAGAACGCCGAAAATCTAATATACATTATTGTTGATGCTGATCCCTAGAAAATTAAATGCAATTATTTTAAAAGTAAATGTCCATGTATCTCCTAATTTTTTATCGTGACACTGCTAATTGTTTTATAACGTTTTGGCTTCATTAATCAAAATGGATGCTTTTCGAACGTGCATTATAGGTCCGTTTCGAAGTATAAAAGTTCTTAATTGTTTGCTATTAGAATCAGAAAAGTTATATCTTACCATGTTCTATGCTCATTTTAACATGGGTAGGCATTATATTTTACAACATTTCACACTTTGCGAACGCTCGATATAACAATATTGACAAATATATACCACTAAAGGAAGAAACCGATTTGATTGAGCTGCATGTTCTCTGAAACCATACCAGGTCAGAAATATTGTGATATGACGTATAAATGTAGTGTTTTGTACTTCCTAAATTTGTCTTTGAAACAATCTTTTATCCACAGAAAACGCCAATTTCCTGAATACATCAACATTTAAGTTAAAGAATTAATATATATATATATATATATATATATATATAAATAATAAATTGGTCACACGTGCAAACAATCATGTTACTCAATATAAAGTCATGTTGTTAAATCTAGATGATATGTCCCAAACATTCAATCGATAAACCATGTGCTAAACATAACAATTTCTCTTTTTTGACGGTGATGTTCATTTAGCACTGTCTTACGGTGTTTATATATCCCAACAAGTTCGCTATGCTCGTGTCCGTAGTGACGTTTTGGATTTCAATGTATTACTAGTAAATTATTAAGTCAGGGATTTCTTTACCACAAATTACTTAAAACCTTTTACAAAATTATTCCATAGATACAAAGATCTGATCTGCAAGTTTTGATGTACCTTAACTTATTTCAAACGGAATACCATATCCTAAACTTTACGATAATGTTGTAAACCGAGTCCGTAAATTTTGATACGATCCGGGTATTCTTATCAATCCTTTATATAAATTTGTTCTAAAATGATACCTATTCAATACTATAAATAAATCTTTGAATATTGTTTTTATCGGTATAAATATTGATTTTTTATCAGTTAATTAAAACCATTCTAAAACCAACAATCTGTCGATACCTATAGTTTGGCATTGCACAAAATCATGTTTTTCTCTGACGATTTATAACTTCTTTGCACTAAATCCATTGGATGTTGAATGTGTACTGATTAACATTTTAATCTTAGATACATGATTTTTTCTTATTAGTTGTTATTGGTTTTGAACTAGCTGTCAGTAACTGCGAGTACTCTCATATCTGTACTTTTTTGTGGGGATGTATAAGTACCCGTCCACGTCCACTGTGTTTTTGTTAGATGCATTTCTATTTGTATCGATCTGATGAGTTAATAAAATTGAGAACGGAAATGGGGAATGTGTCAAAGAGACAACAACCCGACCATAGAACAGACAACAGCAGAAGGTCACCAACAGGTCTTCAATGTCTTTTTCAACTGATTTTTATAGTTTGTTCTTATGTTGTACTGATACACCACTGTCCCAAGTTAGGGGAGGGTTAAGCGCTCACAAACATGGGTATCCCCTCCACATTCTTTAAGTGCCTGTCCCAAGTCAGTAGCCTGTAGTTCATTGGATGTCGTTGGTTCAGGTCTGTCATATTTGTTTTTTGTAAATTGTTTTGTTCACTTATAAATTAGGCCGTTAGTTTTTTCAATTGAATTGTTTCATATTTTTCATGTCGGAGCCTTTTATAACCGACCATACGGTATGGGTTTTCGCATTGCTGAAGGCTGTACGGTTGCCGATAATTGCTTAATCCACTTCATTTGAACTTTGGTAGATAGTTGTCTCATTGGCAACCATACCACATCTCCATTTTTTTATATTTTCACTAGATATATCTGTAACATGCGATTTAATGTATTCATACATTTTTTCAGCAACAAGGTGTCATATATATCCACACAGTACAATCTGGATTGATGAATAACATGCCAAACACCCAAATACCTACAGATAACCGGCAAGGATTCCATCAAATATGGAAGCCTGAAATGCAGGGATATAATGGTCAACAACAGGCAAATATGCCGTGTAACCAACAACAAGCAGGTCATTCACAAGGAAATCAGTTGCCAATACAAGAACACCAACCACAAGCATTTGCGATGACTAATCAGCAGCAAAACATAAATGTACAGCAGATGGTACACCCACCTGAACCTGCTGCATATATAAACCAGCCATATCCTATTGCTAACAATTCAATAAGAAGTTAATGAATTTATTCGTCAGTTATAAAGTAACTCAATAATTTCTTTTTTTAAGTATCTCATTGCTAGTTTTCATTCACATATTAAGTAAAATTTATTGTTTATGCTATTAACTCAGTACACAATTGAAATACTCGCTTGTATTCCAATACTAGGATAACATCGATGATAGAAGTTGTTAATTTCCTTGTCATTATGTCCTGTGAAATCTACATACCGTCAGAGTAAAAAAAACGTGTTTCATAATCAGTTATATGATTCTCAGCACTAGGGATTTAATTTTTGCCTATTCTGGAAACACAATTTGGTCAATTCGAACTCACCCCGCTTATCTATCAAGTGTAGAGATTTACAACGTAGGCAGTCATTGATTCGTTTTTACTATAGTTTTACATCACCTATTTTTTTGTGCTATCAACGTTGACAGCTGTGATCACTTATCATTAACGATTAAGGGAAATTATTTTTAAAACACCCCCCGGATATATTGATGAGGTGAAAATATGCACTTCACTGTTCCGAGCGAATAAAGGAGAACTTTAGTACTCGTTGCTACCACTAGCTTATATATATCGACAAACCACGTCCCTCACTGATGCATGTGATTTTTTAGATTTTTAAAACTTATTTCAAAAATTAAAATTCAAAGAGTAAAGGATGAGATTTCTAGTTCCAAACTTCTAGTTCAACCCTGTTGTATGTTCATGTGCTTGTCCTATATCATGAAAATTGTCCATGCTACTCTTTTGTTATATCTTATTAGAGTTTAGACATTTAAATACATGTAGTTTGGTATAATAGCAGATCTTTGATTGTGTGTTTAATTTATTTAAAACTGTTCTTGCCTAGGGCAATTACGATGGTGACTTATTGTATGAAAATTTGTCTTGACTGAATTTGAACATGTTGAAGCTTTGTTGCACACTACGAGCTGATCCCATACAAAGGTGTTCATTTTTTTTTTATAAATCGTACAAGTCGATGTCTTTAACTATGCACGTGGTACGACATCGGTACAATATGATTGTAATAAAATTGTCAAATGCATTGTTTTAACAAATAACACGGATAAGCGAATTTGTTCCGGTTTAATTTTAACCACGTTTTTTTTTATATAAAAAGGATACATTGAAATGTGAGACGTTCACAAGTACTCAAATACTCGAATAGGTTTAATTGATAACATATGTTTTGGTTTCCTGTTATAACATTGTTACCTTCTTTTCTTAATGTTAATTATAGAATTTAATCCTGTTTTTTTTTTTAATTTATTCTAAATGAAAGCAAGTGAACATCACATGTTGCATAAAGCATGGTTACGTAAAGCTTCCCTTTAAAAATATAAAAAATAGAAGTTTTTGGAAAATTTGGCACATGTCTATTATTATTGTACATATATATATATCCTAAAATGATAATTTATTTTTATTGTTTTCTATTTATTTTAATTATCCATGTTCCAAGATATTTTGGCTACTTTGTTTTCAAATGAATTAACTTTGTAATTATTTAAAAGCAAAATAGATGGCACAAAGTTCATAAACAATGTCAAAATATTGATTTGTTTTAATGAGGTAGGCGCAGTTATCATTCGGTAATCCATACGGCATGGGTTGTTTCCATACAAAATGAAAGCATGTGACAGAATATGACACTTACTCTAAATATTGTCTTGTGAACAAACCTCGAAGAATTTAATAGTTTCGACTGATTAATAATAGTCAAACTGTGACATATGCTAATTTGTTGTTTAAAATATCCCGGAATGCTTGAGTTTGGAAATACTTACAAAGTCCCGATATATGTCTTTTTATTGATCGGCTAGTCACAAGAATAATGTTCTTATACCTGCTCCTCTGGCTTAAAGGGGTTTTAGCAATTTCCATCAATTGGTACCGTCAGAGTGAGAATATTCGTCTACAGAACTGTTAGTGTCACAGTTACGTTACGAAAATGAATATCATCTAGAATAGTTGACACGATGATATTTCTTAACAAAAACAAATTCATCGCTTCCATACCTTCTGTAAACAATATGGTTGGCTTCTTCACTAGTTTCGCTCAGTTTATAACAAAAAAAAAACATATATTTGTGAAAACTTATGCTTCCATACCATAGTCTGTGACAAATGAACAATAAAATAGGCATTTCTATTGCTAATCTTGATTCTATCATCTTCTTATTGCAAGTTCATTCATTGGTTTGTTTTTGTGTGATTAAAATAAATTTCATAGATGTAATTGGACACTGAATCGTCAGAAGTAACAGTAACCTTCGAGTTTGAATATGTAGCTATCGGAAATTAAGACCAGGGTAACCCACGTAGTGATAGAAATTTTACGATCACATGTTTAGCATTTAACAATTATGTTGTTTCTAGCAGAAACAGAAATTGAGCAACAACTACATGTAAATTAAACAACCTTCCCATAGCTGGACAACACTAAGTACAGATCTGAGAGTACTCGCAGTTACTGACAGCTAGTTCAAAGCCACTAACAACTAATAAAAAAATCATGCATCTAAGACTAAATTATCAATCCCAATCCATACACATCCAACATCCACTGGATTTAGTGTAAAGACTTCATAAACAGTCAGAAAAAAAACATGACCTTGTGCAATGCCAAGGTACAGGTGTCGACAGATTGTAGATCCATGAATGTGTATATGTATATAACAATAATATTTAGTTTGCTTTTAATTTACTGATAACAAAATCAATAATGTTCATATAATGACCCTTAAGTTGTTCGATATGTTGATAGTATGCGTATTATACTTAACGACAAAGGGGAGAAGAGAGAATTAGACAAAATTCAAAAAGGAACAAAATATAACAAAAAAAATGAACTCCAAGGCAATTTAAAAAGTGGGAGTCAAAAACAAAATTACGCTTTCAGTCAACAGAACAAGTGAAAAACAACATATTCCTGACTTGGTACAGGCATTTTCCGAAGAGAATGGTTGGTTAAACCTTGTTTTTATAGCTAGCTATACTTCCCACTCGTATGCCAGTTGTCCAAATGAAAAACAACGACAAGACAGTCCACACATCACAACGTGAACAAGTAGGTTGATCATTACAATTACGTCAATGCACATTGGTTTAACACAGGTACTCATTCCGTAAACACGTTCGTGAGTTTTCATTGCATCCTAAACCCAATACGATTCTATAACAACACAGAATTTGACATGCAACATTCAGTTGAAAATTACTTGACTCAATAGATCAAAACTGGAAAAAAAAACAAGAAGCAAAATGACAAACACACAAAGAACCAATAGCTAAGTTAAAATATTTTATTGCAGTAATAGTTGTGAACAATATAAAATTATGCCCCGTAGAAAAAGGGAATATCCAAAATTGTCAACACGAAAATGTTATTTCACTGAGGGTGCAGCCCGAATTGAAATAATTTTTTAGGGTTGACAATTTTTGATATTCATCGCTTCTAAGGGGCCACAATCATTTATTATACCGAACTAGCAATGGAAGTGCCTTTAGAGCTATTAAAAAGCATTTACCTTACAGTAATAATAAACTCAAGTTAACGTTCAAAAACAAGTTTGTTTCTTTGAATTGTTCGTATGTACAACAAAGGTAGAATCGTTTTGTAAAATATGGGTGCCCTGAAAAGGGCCTTTTATAAGATGTATCCTCCGCACTAGATGCATTTCCAAGACTTGTTTCTGCGGAACACAATGGGTTTCCCGTAACGTTAACGTTGCCATTTAGTGTACTCATGTCTATGACGTCATTATTATTTGAGATAACTCGTGTACAAATCAAGAAACTCAAAAGGTTTCATGTTTTCTGAGTGTAATAACTAGCATAAAATCTGATCCAAAGACATGAAAATAAAACGACGTGGGATATATACGTGAATGAGAAAACAGTAAACCCACCTACACAAATACAAATCATTAAAGACATATAGAGGTCAACATGTACCATTTACAACGGTAAACAGCTGTCGGACAATACATGTACTTCTGGTTTTATAAACCACGAGTGCAAAGACGTTGAAAGTAATTAAACCGAAATGAAGAAAGAAAGTGATATGATGTATACGTGAACGAGTAGGATGAAACAGTATTATTTCGATGTTTGAAGCTCGTGGATCATTTTTAATAACAAATTTGAATAGACTGAGGAAATTGAACTCGAAACAGATCGAGATCTGGTTAATTGAGAGTTTAAACGTGCATGCATCACCAGTCATACTATTCCATATTCAGTCATTGGTTGAATAGGCAGACGACTTTTCTGACATTTAAAGTTCTAAGACCGCACTAACATGTTACAATTGGTTGTGATCAGCTTAGTCACTTTGGCCAACCAGTTCATGATGTTGACTGTAAAACTTATATATCATCGATTTCAGTCTTTCTTCTTCATAACCCTGCTTGAACCGTTAATTTTGTGTCAGGAACACATCCCAGGTAATAAAGTTTTCATAATGGGAACACGCACGCGCGCAGCGATGTACACACCTCACTATAAAGCAGAGGGCATGATACTGCTGCAAAATAAAAAATTAACAATTGGAAAGCTGAAATAATCACGTATGTTATTGAATATAGTTTGTACATACCATACTCACATGATACTATTAATCAGCGGCATGTTACTGCTTAGAAATAGATTGTTGACAATTGGAAAGCTGAAATAGTCAATTGTGTTGATGAATGTAGTTTTAAGTTCGTTCATTTGTGTCAACACCTAAAAATATCCAGATATGGAGTAAACTTCTAGTTTCGGTAGCATCCTTATCATCTCAACATACAATTCACTGGATATAGGAGACGCAAGTTCTGTATATATGAAATGGGAATAATTGAGGGACATGAACAGGACATCATCAATATATCTGAAAATGAAATTCAAGAATTTTCTAGATTTGTTTAATCCTGTTTATAAACATTCTGATTATATGAGCACAATAAGCAATTCGGTAAGTAGGGGTTTCCGGTAAGTATCAATTTGAATACCGATGTTTGGCACATCCTCAAAACAATCAGAAAATAAAAAAGGATAACACAATTAAGAAAATATGGTTTTTGGTCTTTGCGACAGCATTAAACCAATCGACACAAAAAGACATCGAAAGTTCGATAAATATCTCTTCAACAATTGCATTGTGTACAAAAAAAAATATAACGAAAATAGCGAACTCAAAACTGAACAAGTGAAAAAAATGCCATATTTCAAGCTTCGTACATATAATTTCCGAACAAAATGGTGGACTTAACCTGGTTTTTTTTTTAGCTAGCTTAACTCATCACTTGTATGGCAGGTTTTTATAGTTCATAAACAATAGGAAAATCTTTAAATCATTCCGAGTTTAAATACGTTGTAAATAAATTCAACAATGAATTGTGAAAACGGGATCCGTATTTCTTTTTTGGTTTTCAGTGACGACGCGACGCGATAAAATAACAACTTTGAGTACTTGGAAATTTGAGTATTGACTACGACTAGTGTCTTAGCATGCAAGTCGTACAAAAAATATACAACAATAAATTTAAGAAAGTGATTTAAATTAGAAATGTACCTCACACATCTATGTATCGGACTAATCGTCTTAATTGGGCTATAGTTTCTTTTTTTAATTATTATTACAGCTCTTTAACATGTTAATAGTCTTCAGATTTTCAAATAATTTGGCATCAACCATTACTGAAGAGACTTTGTTATGCCGACATGCACATAAAGAAAATTAAAATTAATACCAGTTAATTTCATTACATTATTTAGTGACATTATGCATTATTTGATACTGAATAATTATCTACTGTGTGGACCTAAAAAATAGTTATCTACAGTCCCATTCTAATTCTGGTGATGTCATTTTGACATTTAATTAATACAGTCGTATTGTAATTTCTAGTGATGGGATTTCTTCATTCAGTGAATACAGTCTTAATGTTATTCTAGTGATGTGAATTCAACATGTAGTGAATATAGTCTTATTGTAATTCTAGTGATGTTAATTCAACATGTAGTGAATATAGTCTTATTGTAATTCTAGTACTGCGAATTTAACAATTAGTGAACACAGTCTTAATCTAATTCTAGTGATGTTAATTTAACATTTAGTGAATACAGTCTTATAGTAATTATGGTGATTATAATTCATCATTTATTGAAGACAGTCTTATTGTAATTATGGTGATTATAATTCAACATTTAGTGAAGACAGTCTTATGGTAATTCTAGTGAAGTGAATTCAATATTTAGTGAAGACAGTCTTATGGTAATTCTAGTGAAGTGAATTCAATATTTAGTGAAGACAGTCTTATGGTAATTCTAGTGAAGTGAATTCAATATTAAGGGAAGACAGTCTTATGGTAATTCTAGTGAAGTGAATTCAATATTTAGTGAAGACAGTCTTATGGTAATTCTAGTGAAGTGAATTCATCATATCGTGATTTAAGGTCTTATTGTAATTCTATTCTGTTAGTTATACGACATGTTGTCCTTGTGTAAAGATTGCAAAATGATAACATACGTCAATGCGGAATCTAAATGTTTGAATACGGTATGTGTTTTACGTTTTATAATATGATATGTGTATTTTGGTTCGTTTGTCAGTGAAGGTTTTGAACTCAAGTCCGATTATAATATATAAAATTTTAAAATAAGAATGGTGGTATAATATTTAATATAATATTCTATAATAATACTATCAACTGCATGTTTCGGGACCCTTAAATGCATTTGCCTGGAGAGGTTTGGATTTGTGCGATGTTTCAATTATCATTCACATTGGGTTTGATTTGATTCGTTGATTTCGTGATGTATAGATATTGGACCAGCAAATTCCATCATGCATGTAGCAGCTTACACAAGACGTAAAACCATTTTTTGATTCACCTATCGTTGAAAAGTAATTTTAGTCAGGGCACTCGAGATAATAAGAGTCAAGGATTATCTGTGTAAATCATTTTTTACTGTTTCAAGTTAATGGTGTTTTCAAATAACTAGTTGATATGGAGATAAGTTTGAATTTTCATTTGTAGTGAAATAATGAGCAGCCGGATCGACATGGTTATAGATAAATGGTAACACATAAACTTCATCAGTCAGTAAAATCTTTGCTAAAGTTGAGCGTTCGTTTTTAGATGTATACATAAAAACCAAATGCAGGTTGTAATGGGGATGTTAACTTTAATGATTCGTGTACAGTTTGACTCTCTCTGCACATTACAGAATTCTTAGAAAAACTGTCTGAGACGTCCGTTATCATTATTTCTGCACCTAACCACCATGCTCTTATTTCCCAGTGTTAGTCCAAATGTCTCGCCCTTCATACTAATCCAGTTACCTTGGAGAACCTACCTATAGTATTAATTTTTGATATGATATGCATAAACCCCGAACAAGTATTTTTTTTTCTCTTATTATTTTTAGCTATAACAGCAAATATACACATCTTACCCTTCCGGAGCACCTGAGATTACCCCAAGTTTTTGGTGGGGTTAGTGTTGCTTAGTCCTTAGTTTTCTATGTTGTGTCTTGTGTACTTTTACTTGTCTGTTTGTCTTATTATTTATTAGCCATGGCGTTGTCAGTTTATTTTCGATCTATGAGTTTGACTGTCCCTCTGGTATCTTTCGTCCCTATTCTATAGTGTACATGTTTCAATTGTTGTTACAAGAATTTTTCCTCTTTTCCAGATGAGTTATCACCGATAAGACGTATTACGACGTGTGTCACATGTGGAGCAGTAACCGCTTTACCTTCCAGAGCACATGTCAATACCCAAGATGTTTGGTGGTCTTTGTGCTGTTCAGACTATTCTATGTTGTCTTTTGTATACTGTTGTTTGTATTTTGATGATTTTTCTTTTTCTCTATAACTGCATCGAAACGTGGGATGATCTCATTTGCTCCGGAAGGTTAAGAAAATCCTGCCCTACCAGTTGATCCTGTCGTGTTACTCGTAAATGCAAATTTCGGTGATAAGTCTCCTTCGGGAATGTCACAATTGACGAAAGAAAAACTGGGTTTTGGTAACGACAATTGTATCATATCCTTGGTCGTCTATTATACAGATATTCTATAATGGTAGCCTAATTTAGGATGGCGTCCATGAAACTCTCAAAGGAATAACGTCGAACTCCTGGATCCAAATTATTGACACATTTACCTATGATGTCTGTTTGGTGTGCTTACCAAGTTTTGTCAATATATCGGAACTATAAACCACTGTTTATGTAGATATAAAACCAGGTTAAACCAAACGTTTTCTTTAGAAAATGCTGTACAAAGTTAGGAATATGACAGTTACTTTTGACTCGTTCCGTTTATTTGTGTTTGGGTATTACCTTGAAGTTCGGTATTTTTGTAACACTTTTTTGACGAAGTAGATACGTTCACAGAGTTATCAATATTAGAATTAGGTACATAAATACTCTATGTATTTATAATACATTGTACGCCAGGAGACACAAAAACCTAACAAAATAAACAATTAACTTGACGTAGTTAACATCAATGCATGGGCGACGCATATTACACTTAGTCTTCAGATGTATATAAACTATAATCGTTACAGTACAAAAATATATAAGTTCTTTCAAAGCAAATATCTTGAACAATAAACTATTATTTAAAATAAATGCTGGATTCATGGCATTCAGAAATTACATATCAATTGATAACCTCATCAGAGTTATTACTTTCAGTTTGATAGCTTTACAAATCAGTAGTTAAAACAACACAGGAACAAAATGATAAAAAAAAACTTTTGACAATTATACACAGTCCGATTTACTTAAATACTATATACAGTAAATAACGATCATGTGTAACACTGCGATAGTATATTCAAAAACAAACCACACAATCGAATATATATTATTTACAAAACTGCTAAACAAAATACATAATTCTACTTTATTTCAATGTTTGGTAAAACAAACCGAAATATACAAATTGCAAAAATAACAACTAAAACACTAGATGTTTCTTTAAAACTGTTTAATTTGACAACAATATTAAACCAAGGAAACATGTGTTTTCCCCCTAATGATATCAGATTTAACACATCACGACAAAAGATTGGCCTTGATAGCATGCTCCCTCGAAACCTGTCTTTTTGAAAAAGCATCTTAGTTTTCCGTTCTCTAAGGTACATGTACTATCTGTTGTATCCTTTATCTCAAGTTCGATGAGATAGATGCGTTCATCAAATTTTGAATTACAGCCCTTGGAATTTTGCTAATGAATAAACGATTTCTTGTGGCCATGATTAAAAGACTCTTAAAAAACGTCAGTGTACTGCAACCGAACGACAAAAAAAGGAAATCATATTGTTTTTCAATACAAGTTAATATACAATATGTCAAGATCTAAATCTCCACAGTCAAGAAAAGTTATCGATAGATTTAACAGACAATCAAATATATGTTCTCATACCAAGCTATCTAAATAACGAAAAAGATTTAGCAAAAGACTAGTATATTGACGAGACTTGCGGTCTAGGGCATTCTCATTGTCATGCGGCAGGGTAAAACTACAATTTTGTGATCTCAACATCCCCCCTCTTAATTTAGATTAATTGAATCAGTGTGATAGCTTTTAAATGAACGCACATTTATCGATTAAGGACGTTTTGTATGCTGTTGATATGTAAAAAAACTATGGATGGCAACGACTACTTGAACTTAAACAGTACAAATTTACGTTAATAGCACAAATATCGGTACATTAAAACAACTGGAATTGACCGAATAGTATTTTCTTCGTAAAAACGTTAACAGAAATAATCAATGCTTTGTTTTATTGGTTTTTGTATACGTTTTTATATTCGGTAAACGCTTATGCTTATGTTTCAAACTAAGCAGAATTAAAATAAAGTCTTATGTATATCTGTATATCTACCTTTCTATCTAAATCAACTGAGGTGAGCCTCAATCGACTGACCATTAGAGACTATAACGGCGGTGTACAATGACAGTTAATGTGTATAAATACCTTTGACAGTGTGAAAATTCAATTGTTTAATAAAAAAAGCTTACAGTTATATTACTCAAGGTTACATGTAAGTGATTAGACAATAAATAACACTTTATATGGTTGTTCTTTAATTATCAGATTATTCGGATACTTGAGTTCCACTAAAAAACTGCAATACCAAAGCTTTTGATAATTTATTGTTTTCTTTGTTTCTTAAATTGTCAGGAAATGGTTGATTTATATCTTCATCAGGTGCACTTGAGGTTACCAACTGCTGTGCGTTTATGTTTTGTTGCTGATTATCCATTGTACAGGATTGTGGTCGCTGCCTATTGTTTGAACTGAAGTAGTGAACAATTGCCATTTAGAATAGGTTCAAAAGATAGTCTAATACTCAACTACAACTTATTACAGTAACTTTAAACGAAATTCATCTCCGAGCGCATATGTTCACATGTAGTCATTTATTATTTTACTTTTAATCATAATATTAACTTTGTAATTTGTTGTAGAATTATCGGGAGTAGGGAATATTTGATTTACAGCTGAGATGCACTTGGATATACCAAGTGCTGTGAGTTTATGTTTTGTTGCTGATTATCCATCGCGTAGCCATGGGATAGCTGCAAATAAATAGTATCCTTTCATTGGCATCTGATTTCCTTGTGAGTTGCCGGGTTGTGGTTGGTAATATTGCACATTTACCGACTGTTGACAATCATATCCCAGCATTTGTGGCAACCACATTTGATTGTATCCTTGCTGGTTGCTTGAAGATACTTGTGTGTGTGTTCATATTATACATCATTCCAGATTGTGCTGTGTTAACATATATGACACTTTTGTGTTGTTAAAAATATGCATAGATTATTGTTTGGAACCTTTCATCGCATTTGCATCATGTTATACAATTTTACAGTGAGTATTCTTATCGGAATCATATACATGTATTGAGTAGTAACTGCTCGCCTTTCAACACTGACTGAAATTGAGGAATGTCAATCTGATTCATATGTAATAGTTTGACCTTTTTCTGTTATGTATTACCTGTATTTAAATACTTTTGAATCGTTTCCATTCTTTTTGGTTATTTTCCATTTGTTGATGGTGATGTCACTTTCAACTTGGTTAATCTGATGGAGTGTACATTTGGCAAGATGTTTATTATGCACAGTTTTGCCGTGACTACTTTGGTTTTGATGAACGTAATATTTTCAATACCAAAATATGTAAACAGCATTAATATAAAAAATCACAAACCTGTCAATATTTTATTTAGTTGATATTAAAAACAAAATAAGCTTAATTATTGAATTCATTGAAGATTTATCAGAAAGTGGTATTTTGCATTCAAGATTTTAGTGTCGACCGAATACCACACTTTCACATCCAAGTACAAACTGGTTAGTCCACAATTTCATTCTCTGTGAATAAACAGATAACCATTGCAAACACATACACAAGGGAAAACTTAAATGAAGAAATAGATTGTGATCAGAGGTCCTGTGTCGAACTAAAGCAAGAGAAAAATTACGATAAAAAGTTAATAACAGAGTATTGCAGACCGATGTTTTTGATATTTTATATAGTTAATTTTGTTTTTGTGTACCTTATTTTTATATACATGTACAGTGATGTGAATTGTTAAATCATTGACTACAACATGGTTTATATTTATTATGTAGAAATTTGAAAACATGAACATTACCAATACAAAAAAAAAGAAAATGCTCAGAAAAGAACAGTCCATGTAGAGGTGTTCCGTTTGTGGGGATGGTTTAGCGACACAAGGGGCATTTAATGCACATGTGTTCCTATGCTGTCTGAAGAAGAGGCAATCTTTCCGTTTAAAATTCTATTATCCAGAGAGTACGTATTCTTCTTGTATGACGATAGACCTTTACCGCCACACCTCGCGCAAACACACTGAGGTTATGTCTGATTTGGAGGAAATTGTAGTACCCGCAATTAATTCTGTCAACGTCGAAAGCAGTCACTTTTTACGTCAACAAAGACGTCTTTTAAGGTGATATATTAGGAAAATTGACTCTAGCCGTTTTACAAAATGTTTTACCCGAAAGCTTAATCTATTTTGTTCAAAAATGGCAAAGTCATAAAAAACTGCAAAATGCATAAGTCTTCGACATTTATTGAATTTCTTAATTGTATGCATGAAGTTTTAAGTATCTTGAAAGAAAAATATTAACTGGAATAAAATCTATTAGGCATGTTGTTTTAATAATATATTCGAATTTTCTATTTTAAACGGACAATACGTTGGAGCTTACTAGAACAAATGATAATCATGATTGATTGTGACTGAATGAAGTTTTTTCATTATGCATGCTTCTTCAAAAGCAATATAAACATTTCATATTTTCATATTTTCAATAATGGGTATCTACTACAATTTTACCCTAAACTAGAATACTGGTTAGGAGATTATAAATAATTAAGCATATGCATATATAAAGAGCGTATCAGTAGTTTCTTGATCTGTGCAAGGGTCACATACAAGGGGGATTGTCTCTTGTTAGTAATACTGATTTTGACGTTATGACTGAGTGTGGATTTGCATGACTGGTGATACATGCATATTAGTAGACGCTTACAATGTCGATAAACTCGTTCTCGTTCCTTTTGACGTTTGTGCAATTCTCTCAGTTTTTGTTTGTTACAAGGATTTGCCAATTCTTCATTGATTTACGAGATTTAAAAAGGATGAAAGTACTGTCGCATTGATTTATGTATTTATGCAATTGTTAGAAATGTCCTCCAAATGTTTTTTTTCCCCTGTAAAATGACTACACAAGTAATCGAAAAACAATTTTAGTATAGAAGATAATATTGTATAATTGACACAACAAAACGGCCAGTTGATTACAGAAGTTGCAGAGTTAAACTTTTTTCAGTAATCAATAGTCCAATAGATTACAAATATCAATTTTTATCAAGACGATAGATGGATAAAATAACGAGACAACTTTATCTGACTTGAACATATTTAACAATTGAAATTCACTTTTACGTGAAGGAAAACTAGCAATGAAATATTTGAAAAAAAAGAAATTACAGGGATTTCCTCACTCGGTTCAAATTATTTCTTACACCGAATTGTCATACAATTTCATGTCATAGGGCAGGCCACTTGTAGTATTTGAGTTATTCTAAATTTGACGAATAACTACATTTCACTTCTAATACAATTGTCGGCAACAGGTACTGGTTGGTGTTTATCTTCAGCAGGTGCAGTTGGGTGTACAAACTGCTGTGCGTTTATGTTTTGTTGCTGGTTAGCCATCTCAAATGATTGTGGTTGCTGTCCATAGTGTGCTTGTAATGGCATCTGATTTCCTTGTGAATGACCTGCTTGTTGTCGATAATTAGGCATATTTGCCGGCTGTTGACCATAGTAGCCTTGCATTTGGGGCATCCACATTTGATGGTAACCTTGCTGGTTCCCTGTAGGTATTTGAGTGTTTGGCATGTTATACATCACTCCTGATGTGTTCATAAATATGACTCCTTGTTGCTAAAAAATATGTAATAGAAAATAAAAGGATATGGAGTATATGTACATAGGACAAAATCGCACACAATACATAAAAAACATAGAAAATTATCAATGAACAGGGCTTTATCTTGTTCTTCATCGTGACAGTTGATGTAGGGTCTTCATTCATACCCTACAACAAGGTAAAGACGGCCTCTCGAGTCGACTTAATCGGTACTATTGATAAAAAAAACACATTTCACCTTCTTGCTCCCCACCCGCCTCAGAGTGCCAACTTTTGCGATGCTTGTGTACTAACTACATATAAAATGTATATATTTTCCACATATATCTAGCGCAAGAGTCTATTAATTGTATTATGTTACTGTTTGTTACGTATAGCATATGGTTGTTCTGTTGAATGTTCGGGACATATAATTGATTGTTATTGAACAGGATTTTACTATGAGTAAACTGATGATTTTCACGAACGTATGACCAATTACTTTTTGATATAATTATTTCATAGAGTAAAAAAAACAAAGTTGCTTTATTCCTTACCTTTCATGTTGATATAATTATTATTACATATTTTAACATTCAATGTTCAAGGATATAGCTAAAAGAATATACTGACATTTCCCGTATTGAGCTGTGAACAACAGCAGCAGTGTGATGCAGCAACTATGGATATGATGAATTCGATGAAAGAAAATACAGCTAGGAAGGCAGACACTGCAATAACACTTCCGGTGTTTGTATCAAAAACAGCCTAATAGAAAAATCATTAAATAATAAAAAAATGTTAAATAAAACATTGAGTAATTCTGTTCATATGCTGCAGTATAATTGATTAAAACTGACTGGATGTCTTTGCTTGTGTACTAACATACCTTGAAAGTTTTAACAAGCCCAGCCGATACTGTAGCTTAGTACGAATATGAAAGTACCGATATTGCTCTTATAAAATTTACAATGATTGAACTAAGAAAAGATTTGATTAGGAAACATATATCTTGCATCCATAGCTCTGATTACTTGTCCTGAGTCTGATACGAGACTGTTTCACCATAGGAATAATTGACCTTGGCTGTATGTGGCAAAAACTTTTGAAATTTTTTGGTCCTCAGTGCTCTTCGAATTCGTACTTTATTTGTCCTTTAAACTGTTTATGCGAGCGTCACTGATGAGTCTTTTGAAAACGAAATGTGCGTGTGGCGTACACAATTATAAACCAGGTATCTTTGATGAGTTTGGTTGGTACATTTGTGTTATCATATCAGCTCCTCAAAGTCGATTTTCAAATATATAGGCATTGCGTACCATTCATGAGACATTATTACTTATCTAGGAACGTAACCTTAATACCTTCCAATCCGATTTAATTATTTCTAAACCGAAATTAACAACAACGTGAGTTGTTTGAAACTGACGCATACAAATGTAGGTTACTTGGTGGATTGTAAATTGTCCAAACTATTTGATATCTTTCTTTTGTTTTACATTAACATAATTTACAACTTCAAAACAAAATATTTTTCGGGAGTGACATTCAATAAAGGCTTCATAATCTGTACACAACTGCTATAAACGTTTGCTATTATCGCTATACAATAAATATTAATCCTCCTCTCAATGCAAAAAATACGATGGGCTTCTATTTCCACGATTTCGATATGTTTTATTCGTCCCAAGCGAGCCAAAATAGCGCTTTCTTGACCATTACAAAAAAGGTTAACTTATAATCTGTAAATATTATTGTTTTTAATTTAAGTGTAGTATTATGTAAAAGTTTCAATTTAAACTTCACGTTCTATAAAGCTGAATATTATAGTCTCGCAATGTAGCTCAAAATCTCATTACACCAACTTTTCATTGATCAAAACTTTGAAGTTCAGTTTAATGAACAAAGAGGTTGTTATTTTTGTGGACTAAGACAAAATAATTCTCTTGCTTTTCTTTTGTTTTATTAATTTGAGCTGTTCTCCTCAACCTGATTAAATTGTATCATAAAAAAACATGCATGGTTTCATTTCCTAAACTATTTTGAAAAATTCGTAGTTTGTAGGTTGATTGACAAGTGAAGTCAATGTCGTCTTACAAAAACTCCGCCTATTTGTTTTTACCTCTATTTGTTAAAAGATTTGTAAGACTAATAGAAATAGATCTACAATTTGATAGAATAAATTCAAAAACAAGAAAACAAATGAATTAATAGATATTCAATATTTTAGAATTTGTCATTATAGTACCACACTATCACCTCATGTTTTATGTATATACCACTGTCGTTCATTTACTTTTTGTCAAAAAAATAATTAAATGGTATTAACTGTGTATTTGGATGTACTACTTCCTTTTGGTTCATTTAACTTACGATAATGGCTCCGACAACTGCTAAACCAAACACAGTTGATGAAAACACAACTGCTGATATTATATTACAAACCAGAAACGCTATTGTCTACAAATTAAAAAAAAAACATAACTAGACGGATTTGACCTGATCGTACTTTGTTAAAACAGACTCATACATAACGGAATATTCTAATGATAAAGGTAAATATTCTAAATATGCTTACCGCAGGTATGATGAGATGATTGAAGCTGTTTTCCTTCTCTATTACGGATATTATTTATGTACGTTTCGGCTATAAGGTTATCGAAAATTTGGAGTATTCCTGTTGGCACTAATTGTGCCCCTTTAATAGCAGACTTGTTTGTGTACTGTTATGAATCAAAGTTTATAACCATACTCAGTAAAGACCCGTTTAAATTGCATTTAATTGATAAATTCAACAACACCTACCGTTATCTTGATGATATTTTTTCGTTAAATAATCTAGAATTTTCTAAATACACTGCCGAAATTCAACCAAAGGAACTTACTTAAAATAAATCAAATATAAACGGTAATAACTGTCATTTCCAATATTAAGATATTTCAGTTTTACACGGGAATCTCTACACTAAAATTTACAACAAAAAGGACGAGTTTTCGTTCACTTTTGTTAATTTTACTTTTGTGGACGGTGATGTTCCTTGGGCACCATTTTAAGGTGTTTATATATCACAGCTCGTTCGCTATGCCAGTGTCTGGATTTCAATGAACGTAATTCATGTATTACTGGTAAATTATTAAATCAGGGATTTCGTTACTACACATTACGTAAACCTTTATTAAATTCGTTCTTAAATATCAAGATTTGGTTTTTAAGTTTAGTTGTATCTGTTAAAAACTTATTTCAAACGGACTAACACATCTTAATTTTTACGGAGATGTTGTTTATCGAGCCCGGAAATTTAGATACAATATGGATAAACTTATCGATCCTTTAAATAAACTTATTCTTAAGAGATTACCAATTCAACACTATAGATAATTAGATCTTTGAATATTGTTTTATTGGTATTAATATTGATTTTGTTATCAGTAAATTGAAATCAAACTGAATGTTATTTTATATTCATATTCACATTCATTTCTCAACAACCTGTGGATACCGTATTATGTTTGTCTTTTTCTGTTTATAACGTTTTTACACTAAATCTATTGGATGTGCACTGATATATATTTTAGTCTTAGATGCATGATTTTTTATAAGCTGTTATAGGTTTGAACTAGCTGTCAGTAACTGCGAGTACTCGCAGATATGTACTTAGTGTCGTTTTGTTGTGTGGATGTATAAGTACCCCGCCACGTCCACTTTGTGTTTCTGACAGATGTATTTCTGCTTTGTACCCATTTGATGCCCTTTTCAACAAAACATTTAAAGTGTGTTCTTATGTTGTACTGTTACACAACAGTCCCAGGTTAGGTGAGGGTTGGCGTCTTCAAACTAGTTTAACCCCGCCATATTTTGTATGGGCCTGTCCCAAGTCAGGAGCCTGTAATTCAGTGGTTCTCGTTTGTTGCTGTATATCATATTTGTTTTTCATTCATAATTTTGTTCATAAATCAGGCCGTTAGTTTTCTCCTTTGAATTGTTTTTTACATTTGTCATTTCGGGGCCATTTATAGCTGACTATGCGGTATGTGTTTTACTCAGAGTTGAAGTCCGTACGGTGACCTACAGTTGCTAATTTCTGTGTCATGTGATCTTTTGTGGGAAGTTGTCTTATTGAGACTTATACCACATCATCGTCTTTTTATATATTCATAGTTGCTGATAACAAAAGTTATTTAGTAGTAAGTAAGTTGTCGTTGGTGTCTGTTAAATTAGGATTTCATTTATTGTTTTGAGACCGATGGTTCTGTTCGAATGAATAACTTCACCATTTAGGGGTCTATTTTAGCTGACTAGATGGTATGGGATTACTTTTGCTTATTATAGAAGGCCGTACAATGTCTCACTTGCATGTTTACCATGACTCCTTATTTTATATTAATATCTATTTCTTCCTGAGTTTAATTTTGACAAACAAAACAAATTTAAAATCTGAGCGAAATGCCGCAACTATCTACACTGTTTCTGCTATGGACTGATGAATTGTACTTACACTATTGTTGCAGATAAGGGTGAGGGTTTGGTACCATTTAAACGTTTAAACCCGCTGCAAAGGGTTGAAGACCGTACTTTGACCTATAATGGTTTAATTCTATAAATTTTGACTTGGATGGAGAGTTGTCTCATACCACATCTTCATATATCTATTGAAATATCTAGTATTTCAATGGAAATTGATAAGGAAAGGAGAAGGTATGATAAGCTACGTGATCGGCCCCCTATTTTAGTGAAAAATTAAAGACAATTGTTTTTATGACATTTATGACAGATATCAAACTAACATAAACACCATTTAAGTCCGAATATTTCAAACTTTTAGCAATCACAAAGACACGTTTTTCTTTGCCTAGTAACGCAAAAACAACAAAATGGTCATTACCAAACTGTAATATCGAATGAATTAAATAGGAGCGGAAGCTCACCCCAAAAAGATATTTTCAGATATTGTCAAAAATGTAATGTTGTGCCGTCTTGCAAAAGGACTTTTTAGGGCGAGCGTCCGCTCATATTGAAATTAAAAAAAAACTGCCGGAATTTTGCCCCAAAACTTACTTTCTTACCGGTTGACAGAATGAACTTGGATTTTCCCCGCATTTACGTACATTTTTCCAAGCTCATTTTCATACACGTAGATTAAGTTTAAAGACTTTTGTGGACTTTTCCAGTGATTTGAATACATGGACATCAACTATGAATTTTATATAATGACCTCGACCAATCAATAGTTCAATTTGAACCGCCGGATTGTAAGACTTAATTTGTGACTCCGTTTCTACCGGAAAGATTTACCTGACACGATATTTACATTAGCAACCTGTACAGCTGAAAAATAGAGGGATGTACAATATTTTCAGATAAATTTATAGATGATTAAATTAGAAATCTATTATAAAACAAGTGTATTTTCCAACAGAGCAACAAATCACCGATACTGAAAGTTTCAATGAGATGAAGGGGAAGCGGCAGACGATCATTGATCAGCACAACAGTAAAAAATATTTCTGTTGATGATTCTATGCGGAAAAATAGACGTATGTTTTGTTAACTTGATATTTGTAAAAATATCTAAAAACAAACCAACCCCGAATGATTGAGTTTTTATTAACTAATCTTGGAGGAAAAAAACACGTATTATAATTGATAGAAGATATAAGTATATCTAAATTACCTGGTTTCAACTCTAAGTCGCAGTGGCGTAATGGTACAGATCGCTGCTCTGTAACAGAGAGGGCCATCAATCCTCAGATATTTTTGATTTTTTTCTTTTTCTTTTTTTGAATGAAATTATTAAAATTATATTATATGAATGTTATTTTTAATCTGTAATTTCACGAAATAACAAACAATTAAAATTGGGGGGGGGAAGGGGGGTCGGACCTTTATCGGGACTCCGGGATCGGGTGTTTTTAAGCTCAGGATTTTGGGATTGATCCTTTCGGGATCCGGGAATTCTTTTTTCGAATTTCGGGATGTCGGGATTTAAATTTCTTTAAATTCGGGACCTCGGGATTTCGGGATCAGGACCCCTCCGAAACAACAACAACAAGCAAACAATTAAAGGATAGGTTTCCCTGTCACGTTCACTCTGTGGATTTTTCAGAAATATATCTGCTTTGTATCCATCTGCCACGGATGAGTTATACCATTTTCAATTGATTTAAATACTTTTTGTACTGTTACACAACTGTCCCAGCTTATGGGACGGGGGGGGGGGGGGGGGGGGGGGTGGAGGGGGGATGCGCATTTAAACTGGTTGTTAAAATCCCTCCACATTCTGTATGTGTCTTTCCCTAGTCAGGAGCCTGTATTTTAGTGGTTGTCGTTTGTTGCTGTATATCATTATTGTTTATCGTACATTGTTTCGTTCATAAATCAGGTCGTTAGTTTTCTTGTTTGAAATGTTTTACATTTGTCATTTCGGTGCCTTTTATAGCTGAGTAAGAGGTATAGGTTTTACTTATTGTTGTGGACCGTACGGCGACATGTAGTTGGTAATTTCTGTCTCAATTGGTCTCTTATGGAGAGTTGTCTAATTGGCAATTATACCACATCTTTTTATTTTTATACGACTTAGTTTTAAATAAGGCTTCGAATTAGCTTAATTTTTCTATGAAATAAAACAGCCTTGCACTGTTACAGACAGGCTGCTGGAAAATCTTTGCTTATTTAAGTACATAAGGTGTCAACCTTAGAGATTTTTTTCACCAATTATATGATTATCTAAAACTAAAAACATGGAAAAAATAGTTCACATTTTTGGGTCATTGCCTTTGGTTGCAACGAAAAGAGTGTAAACAACGTAAATAATAGATGAGTTTTTAATGAACTGTTTTCTTTTTTAGATTCAAAATACTTTTCTGAACGTCACAACAGTCCCCACTGGCTAGTTTTATTCACGCATGGATTGTCCTTAATACAAAAAGAAGGAGATGGTTGTGAATAATTGAATTAAATTGAAATGTAAGTTGCAAAAGTATTATTGATACTTGAAATGGCATTGACTACGAGATATGAAATAGAATAAAAACACATAAAATGTAGATACATATTATCGAGTCCACGAATTGTTAACTGTTTAATTTAGACTTCTTATAATTTGGATATACGTTTTAGTATGTTTTAAAATAGAGAATCTAATAACAAAATAATTTACGAAAAACAAATTTAACAGACACGAATAGACGACAACCACTTGAACCGTGCTTTGACCTTTTAACAACAGTGTTCAATTTACTCAAAATTAAAAGTACAATTTGATAAATGATCGAAAATGTTGCATCTGATAAAACACTTTAATTCTACATGCCATATTCTTTTAAATTTAATTTCCAACAAGAGGCCAACTCACATAGTTATAGGTTGCAATTTCCCATAGGAGAAAATTGAGAATGGAAATGGGGAATGTGTCAAAAAGACAACAACCCGAACTTCTTTTACGGCTAAAACTGTACCATTTTTACTATGAAGTTTTGGAAAAAGGATATATATCCTAGAATTGAAACCTCATATGAACAACAATTTTTTCAAAGGTCAAAATATAGGGCTGTGCGGTATATTTTTAACATTTATATGCCCGAACTTCTAAGAGTTTACATTTATACTTAAATTCTGTACTACCCGACCTACCTTTTTGGTCTACCTCAGAATTCAAGGCAGCCCCTAATTATGTTTATTTATACTGGTAACATTCCCAAGTTATGTCTTTGAGAAGATACAATGATATCATATTTGGGAACCAGTACGTAAACAGAACAAACTATTTATGAATATTATAATAAGCTGTGTGGTTTGTGAAACAGCTGTTTTTACAAAGTGCAATACAAAGAGGTTGATTGTTAAAGGAGATGCGTTTATCAGAAGTTTTTAACAAACGTGTCCTGTAGTCTTTGATATTTGTATTATTGGCAATCGTTCTACATATTCATATATTTACATTTCTGATAGGTGCAGTATGTTATCTGATATATGCTGATATTTTTTTACGTTAAACATTTATTGATAATATTTTTTACACTTTTTATAGGTGGCTGATGGCTCAAGACTACATTTGTACAAGTGTATGGTTTGTGGGAGATGTCATCTTTAATCCAGACGTTCGATAACTACTAAAGCACTGAAACAGTTTGTAAGAAAACGAATTGAGCGAAACCTTCAAAAAAATGAATTGATATGTGAGAAGTGAAGATCAATATACAGGAAAACACTAAAAAATGTAAACAATGAGCAGAAAGTTTCAAACTGTCTTTCCGAGTGTATTTCAGATGACAATGACTCTGAGTTTTGTTATAAATACAGAAGAAGCCGTATCTACGAAAATATTAAGTCCGAAACAAATTGAACTGAACATTTCTTCCACTCACACATCACATAGATTCTGCATTGTATGCAAGAAGGGAGGTACCAGTAGAAATAAGTTATGCAAAGTTCCTTTACATGCAAGAACCCAAGCATTCATAAAAATGCCGTTTTCATAGATGTAAATACACGCTGTTGCAAACATCATTTATCTGAACATCTTTTCGACGACACATCACTGCAAGCATTAACTGCAAAATACACTACAACAAATATGAATAGTTCTGATATAACTTTATTATTAGAAAATGTAAGAAAAACTTTGGCAACCTCTCATATCCTGAATTTTGACAATCCATTATCATTATCTGATGGTGACTATTACAACCTAACTGGATTATCAAGGCAGCAATTCAATGAACTCTCCGCATATATTGTTTCGGCACGTCAAACCAATGTAAGGTCTGTACGCACATGTATAGCTGTCTTATTAACAAAACTAAGGACAGGACTTCCAAATCATATACTTGGAACAATATTTTCGTTAACCAAAAGCCAAGTCCAAAGATGCAGTCATAGTGCCAGAGTTTCCCTTATGCATGGTTTTGTACCACATTTCATTGAGTTTCAGCACATAAGCCACGAAGATTTTGTTTGGAATCACACCACTCCAATAGCAAAAACTCTGTTATACAACTATGATATAGTCTAAAATTATAAAAAATAAAATCATAATTCATCAGTAGTATTGGTTCAAAAAGAGTAGCGAACAATTCAAGCTATAATCGTTGCTACTTTTTGTTTAATGGGTATGATTTCAGCAAGGGTCATCAGTTTTCTTTACTTATTATATACAGGCTAATAATGCAATCTGTTAAAATTGATTTTCTCTATAAAATAAACAATATTTTAAGTACGTACTAAGCATCTCCAGCTTGACGCACGTTTTTCTGTCATGCATATCGGTAAACAACCTGTTAGTATAAACTGAAAAAAAAGAAATTAACATACAAAGGTGAATGAAAAATTAAAGTGAAGAAAACTTAAATATTTCTGTCTGTTGTTTGTCGGTGTTTAATACAAACCAGGTTGTTAGTTTTGAACAAACAAAAGCAGCATTTGAGATATCGAATTAATACTATATAACAATAAAATCGATTCATGATAAAAACTGAGTGAGATGAAAACCCAAAAAGAATATGTTCATATGTCTAAACTTTGTATCAGTCACGAAGTAATGGACCTGTTAAACCTTCCTAGAATGCTTCATTAAAAAGAACAGTTCCTAAACGGAACTGGTGGCAATTATAAGTCGTAGTATAACAATTTTAATCGGTGATTTTAAAATAATATTCAAAGCAGCAAACAAAGTCAAATTTTAATGAACATTCAACATTATCCTTATTTGTGAGCGTCCATTGTAAACAAAAATTATATTGTTTCCGTTATATCAAGATCAAAAGAAAATAATGAAAAACAAAGAAGTGTATATTTTGATATGATACATTAAACAAAAAACATATGAAAGATCAGCAGCGTCTTGTATAAACTTTATTTATATTTAAATAGTACATGTTCAATCCAATACACGGAACTACTTCCTTTTATCATGTTTATTTGACGTTACGCTCATAAATGAAAAAAAACTTAGCACACAACATTTGAATTAAAACTGTAGATAATGACATTCGAAATCTTGAATTGTGGTTCTTTTTGTCAAACTTTTACAACAGCATTTGAAAAAGATGATTAAACTATAATATTTGTTTACAGCATTGGTTCGATACTTCTGCTGGTGCACTATCAGTCCCCGAGGGTATCATCAGCTCAGTAGTCAGTATTTCGGTACTGACATGATGTATAACAAACACTTCTAAAATTGTCCGTTATTCTAATATTACGTGCTTCTTTCGCTTTATGAATAGACCCATGCTCTAAATCCAATAAAATTTGTTTGCACATGCGTATATTGACTACTGCAGAAAAAAGAATTTTATCAAATTGGCATGCATTTAATATATTTTATTAACTTAAATAACACTTCCAAACTCTTAAATGATGCACATGTTGTTACTATTTCATTTATTATGACTGTAATGTGTTGCATTTCCAAATTGACATATTTGACCTAGATACGACAACCGTTCATGCTGGCTGTTCAAAACTCCTCCCTCTGAAAAATCACAGTTGTTTTTTTACAAACAAAAAAGGAAGGTTCATGGCAGAGCCTACAAACACGCTCTACACTTATACACATCGGACATAGAAATTACCTTAATTGTCCTAATCAGAATCGAAATAATTGATACAAGCTATACTTTATTGTAGTTTTAACATGGGTAGGCATTATATTCGTGTTATTTTAGCCCTCACTATCGCTCGGGCAAAAATAATCACGAATATAATGCCTACCCATGTTAAAACTACAATAAAGTAAAGCTTGAATCAATTATTTCTTAAATAAATTTTGTAATTGTTAGAAACAAATATTTCAACTCCCTCAGGCAAAGTTGACCTTAGATGGATTTGGTTATTTTGTTTAGGTACTGTTTGGTTATATAGCTCTTCAACTGTTTAAGTTCTTATACATCCTTAGCTGTCAAATATTCGGTTTTGAGCGTTCCTGATGAAGGTAAATCCAGAAAATCGCTTCGGACGCATGACATTGATAACGTGTTGTTTTCCACTTGAAACATACTCCTAGGTGTGGATTTGAAGCACTATGACTTGATGAATATGACTTACCCAACCTGAAAATGCCATGCCAATTAAATCCATTATAAGAATAGCGTTTGCTTCACCACAATGATAGTACGAATATCCAATAACAATATGACTGTATCTGTCATACGTGTAGTAGTCAAAATTTTTGCAACGACTGTCCATTTCGGTGTTACTTAGAATAGCTCCAACAATTCCAAGGATACCACACACAACACCTAAACTAATCTGTAGTCCACCCAGTATTCGAAGTGCTCTTATTCGTGATGTACGTACATCTGGTTGAACTTGGTGTGCTTGATTTGGACTTATTCGAGCATTGGTAAACATTATCTATGTAAAGAAATCATGCAGACATTGAAATATTTTATTTCGAAGACTTTGGTTTACATCGAAATATTTGTTTGACTCTGTCATGTGATAAACCTGCCTAGATATGAAGTTATGCACTTAAATATTATATAATTTTGTTAATAGAGATTTTGTCGTGGATCCAGTTTCAAAAGGTAACATCAATGATCGTTTAAGTTAAATTTGAAATAAAAAATATAATATATTATTTGAAATATTCAATTCGTAGCTAATATTGAGTTTTCTAAACATTGATCGGTGATTGTCATCAATTTAAATCAAATTTTCTATAACTGCTGTCTATACAAAAAGCCATAGTGATTTTTCACAGGACAAGTTTCACATAAAGACGCATACATAATTTGGTAATAATATAAATCGAAGTCTCAGTAAACTTATGACGCGTGTGAAAAAGGACGATATGATTGTTATTGTGGTTAATGTTTTTATCAGATTACAAATAAAACTGTAACCAACTATTTATCTTCCCACACTCAAAAATGATATTTTGTCAGTAAAGCGTTTTCCATTAAACCAGCATCTTGTATTGAAAATCTTCTTTGTAGCAGTATGACATTTGATCGTTTGTTTGCATAGCTTTCAGAGACAAATCTTTCTGGATGATATATACCAAGAAACTCCTACAGATTCTTCGTATAATTATTGCATTGCTATTTTAAATATAGCAATCGTTGCTTTTTTCGGTATTGTTGTATAGGAGTTAACATCCCTATGTCGATGAGAAATAATTGCGTATTATAACATTCAACAAAGCAGAATGAACACCCGCAACAGCATGGTCTTACATTATAAAAATGAGAAGATTGCCAATGAGATAACTATCCATGAGAGACTAACGGATGCCGATGTAAGCAACTAAAGGTAACCGTATGGCCTTCAGCAATGAGAAAATATCAGACAATAGGTCATAAAAGGCCACGGCATGACCACAATTTTGGACGAATCAAAATCAAAAGTCAGTTCTATGCTACATGTAACTGATAAACGAAAATCAGGTATGACAGACTTTGAACAGGCATTCAACTGATTTAGTAGCAAGAACAAGTAAATTTTGTTCACGTGTTTTGATATTTTTCATTCTGAAACTTACTCTTAACAAAGGAGAAACTGTTTCAAGTTATTTTCTTTGATTATGTTTTTGAATTTGCTAAGGAATTTTGGTGTCAAGGCCTTTGATACTGCCTTGTTTTGAAATCATTGTTAATTCTTCCATTTAATTTTTTTTTAAAAGTGATTCGGTTCAACATCTTCTCACGTTACACTTAATTGATGTCAATAATAGAGTTACACCCATACCTCTGGGTACTTGTCCTCTATTGACGTTGCAAACCCTTACTGCCTATGAAGAAAACTAATTTTAGATACCTTTTTTTCTTGTTATTCCTCAGTCAGTGAAAATAAACGTGAAGAAAATTCTAGTCACTTGCTATTTGCTGATTACATTTGATAAATTTAACAGGTAAATTGTAATGTATTAGATAGTTTGATTTTATCAACAGTTACAGCTGATATGTTTAAAAAAACATATTTACTTTGCGATTTGCTTTTTGTTACTTTAATCTATGCTATACAAACTATATGGCATTGGTATATAATATGTATCTATGACTAAGAAAATCCGGTGTTGTTGTGCACCTTTTTAATTTAGGTTTGAATACTGTATGCACTAGATATTGTAAGATTTGACAAAGAAGTTGTTTAATATTTTTCTGAATAGGATAATGAGTTTTTATGGGGAGGATGCAAACGTTTAATACTGCCAGAAAAAGAAGTATTGCAAGAGATATATACAAATCATATTATGTGGTGGTAAAAGTGGGGGTGCTGGATGATTATCCTACCGTATAACCTTCATCTTTCAATAAATGTTTTACGTTATGATTTATAAATTTTTTACCTAAATGTCTCTTTTGTCGGTCATTTTTTAAATCGAACATCAATACAGTTTACGATGCTGTTGTCGTCAAAAATCCATCAACTGCTACAAAAATATGCTGACGGTTTTTTTTTAGGGGGGGGGTGTTAGTTTAAAGCTGGCTTGATTGACAAAATAAGTGAGTGGACTGACCTTATTTTTATCATAAAAAAAGCAATATTGTAAGTTTAGTCTTATGTCTGAAAATATCAAAATGTGAGTAATGTCAAGAACTTGTAAAAAGTCGCAATGATGAGTTTCCGTTGTAGATATCTACTCTGTCTACATTGAAGAAGAAGAGAAAAACAATGTCATACTTGAAATGCATCAGCACTATGCAATAATATGCTCTTAATAAGATACAACACTATTTGACGTATATGCTTTATTGATATCGACTGTGTCCTAGCTTTTCATGTTATTGTCGATCAGGAATATTTATCAAAAAACTACAAGTATACAGGTACGATCAAAGTCGAAAGATAAGTTTTACTGACTGATAAGTTCACACTTATAATTTATGTAAAAACCAGAATAAAAACAAATCTACATATAGAATATTTCAAACTCCTACCCCTCTTCTGTTTCCTTCAAATAAATTGAATCGCCAACTCCTAAGCAGTCATTACAATGTTATCGACTGATGAAATGACTTGTGAATCATAATTTGTTTAGCAATGTTGGTCCGTGTATATTTGCGTCCATTCGTTTTTCGTTTTGAAATATCAAAAACAAAAAACAAAAAACGAAAGTGTTTTCGTTTTTCATTTTTGATTTCTCGAAAACCAAAACGGAAAATGGAAGTCTTTTCATTTTTCGTTTTTGATTTTTCAAAAACCAAAATGAATATCATAAGTTTTTGATTTCTCTAAACAAGAAAAGAATCAACATTTGCATTCGATTTCTGCATTTTGCTCTATTTAATTCTCGTTTTACGTTATACAATGTTTTGCTTTCCTTTTTGATAGCCATTGATACCCCGGTGTAATTACTACTTAATGTAGACAGAATAGACCGTCTGACTTATGATTTGAAAGGTGATTAATGAATCAAAGACTTTCAAATTTCCTTGTTTTAATCTATAAAAAAATATAAAATTATTATATTTAAATATAAAATGAATCACAAATTTGAATAATACAATGAAATATTATATAGATGGTGAAAATTAAACGATTAATTACAACATCACATTAACAAGGGAGGTTACTACTTATCTAAAAGGAAAACTAGCCCTGTCATTAAAGTATGCACAGCGGTTATCCAGATCAATAGAATTTTTTAATTCGGAGATAATGTCGACGAATGGAAAAGATATTATCAATCTGAACAATAAGGATGCATGATCATTACTTTTAAGTTTGAAAGGTTGGTTATGTAAGATTATTAGAATTGCATGATGACTGAGGCCAATCAGCCAATATTAGACATATTACACGAACATTCAAGACGATAATATGTATAAGTTATTTAGATTATTTAAAAAAAAAGGCCCCACTCCAAGTCGTCGTTTAGTAGGCCATCTTATGAGTCACTAGGAAGCAGTCCAAAAGAAGATGTCTATCACGATGCTCGGCACATTATTGTACTTCTCGCCTTACTTGATTTATATCAAAATATAAAATATGTGATAAAATTGCTACGACTTCGTAAATCACAAAACATAAGGGTTGTGAGACTTATTGAGTTTGATTAGTTTCTTATTATTTTGCCTCAGTAATTGGAGGTTTATTTTGTTGGTTTCGACTTTGCGTGATTCGTTAAAGATATTTTGATAATCATTCATAACCGTGAACTTGTTTAACCATTTTTTTCAAGCAGTAAAGCATCGAAACCTAATTGTTGGCAGCAGGTAAGGTCAATCACAGAAATAGCCAAAAGCACAGGAACTTGATAAACATTTGGCTTTCTTCCAATTTTAAGGGGGAAAAAAGGAGGGGGTCTTTGAAAGCGACGAGGCCAATTTTCACTGGACTTATAAATTTCACTCATAGGGTCAAAATCTAAAATTGGTCTGCACATTGAAAATTGTAGATGACGTTATATATTGTAACAATGTTTTACATATTCCCCTGAAATCAAAATACTATACTAAATGCTATATGTTTCTGTTGAAGGCATTGTAATACAAAATTGCCAAGGGTTAGAGCCTAGTTCTCAATATCTTTTTTTCAACTCACAGGGCCCAACATGTGTTTTTCATACATTTATCATACTTGAAATGTAATATTAAAAAGTTTAAATTATATATTTTAAAATATCTTTTTTGAATTTTAGTTCATTTATATGTTTCGCAGTTAGTGTGACGCCCATTTTCACTGAACTAGTACACATTTTTGTTTATGTGCAAGCTGAAGCCCGCCTGCGGGTGCGGGATTTTCTCGCTGTCTTGAAAACCAATTGGTGGCCTTGGTCTGTTTTTGACTCATTGGTCGGATTGTTGTCTCTGACACATTCCCAATTTCAATTCTCAAATACTTTTTAACAATTTTACACATAAATTTCCATAAACTCAAAATGCTACTCAGCGTTACATGTTGCATGCATGCTGTTGAAGATACAAATTTGCTTTTACATGTTTTTGTGAAATTTTGCATCGAAGGCCGTTGATAGGCAAAATGAATTAATGTCCGAAAGACAATAAATAGCTTTACTTCTAACACAATTTTTGTTTTGGTTAATGATGACCTTCTTATTCGTTTTAGGAATAAATACTAAAAAGCAAAAATTTGCTTTCGGCTTTTATAAGTTGGTGGTACGTTTAAAATTTAGCGATCATAATAATAATATAATTATTGTAAAACCCTAAGTAAACTTTAAGATTGAAAGACTTTTTGTAAATGGCCCTGGTTTGAAATAAATCAAGGGGTAATCGGCTCTACCCTTTTTAAATGTTTTTGACTTTTACATCGGCAGGCGAAGCTAACCAAAATGAAATAATTTGTATCCGAAAGACAATACATATAATAGCTTCACTATGTTTATATCTATTCTATACAGTTGAAGATGACGTTCATTTTCTCTTTTATTGCACAAAATATAAAGAAGACAGACACCATTTATATCACATTATTTCGGAATCATGTCCCAATTTCATTAACTTAAATTCCCAAGAGAAATTGCTATGGCCGTTGTCTTGTGAGAACTCGCCTGTATTAAAAGAGTTGTGTATATTCCTGATGAAACACTGCAAATAGCAGATTTATATGACATGTTTCGCATAATTAGCAATAATTTTTGTTGTTATTTAAAAAATCATTTGTTAATGACTGGATTCAGTTTCTCTATTTATTTTGTTCATCTGGTTCTGATACGGGGAGGATTGCTGTTATTGCCTATCACAATCAACAGTATATCTTAGAGCACCGTCCCTTGGTGTCTCCTGCAGATGAACAAATTTTCCATCTTTAAAGATAATAACTTAAGTATGTTCAAACTTTATTATTATTTTTTTCTTTAATTTTTAATTTTAATTTTATTTATATTTTTTATTTGTGCACTGCTGGACATAGAAATAATAATAGTATTAAGGAAGGAAGGGAAAAAATACTCAAGAGTACTTTTAATGTATTTTTTGTTTTGTTATTAATACTTTTTTCATTTGTCTATTATAATATCAGTCACGTTATATACTGTACAATGTCTCATGTTTGTTGCTTATATGATCATTATTGTTAATTGTAAATGCCCCCTGTTGGACTCTGATTGGAATAATAAAAATATTTGATTTGATTTGATATAATTGCCAATGAGACAACTATCCACCAAGGTTCAAATAAAGTTGATATAAGCAATTAAAGGTACTAACCATAAGGCCTTCAACAGTAAGAAAAACCCATACGATATAGTAGGCTATAAAAAGCCACAACATGAAAAATATGAAACAATTCGGTTGAGAAAATTAACGGCCTAATTTTTAACAAAACAATTAACGAAAAAAAACATGACAGACAAGAACCAACGACAACCACTGTACTACAGGCTCCTGACTTTAGACAGGCACATACAGAATGTGGTCCAATATCCAAAATCTAAATACATTTGTACAAGGTTAGATTCAGTACCAAGAATTTAATCTACTAATATTTATCAATGGCCAATAACAGGTAAGTATGTCAAGTGGTTAGCTTCATAAAAAAATTATATATATATATATATATATATATATATATATATATATAAAAGTCTAAATTGAAAACAACGTTCAAACCTATGATTGCGTTGGATAAAAACCGCAATTTTTATACGTGTGCATGTAAAACAAATTTTGTGGTAGAGGGGTCTAAATACAGCACAAACAACAATTTCCAAAAGACCAAAAAAAGTGAAAAAGTCTATTTTAACAAAACGCATTTGACTAACAGGTCGAACAACTGATGTTCTTAAACCCTGCTGACTGCCATTGGCGATTGCCAAATAAATTGATCACCAGATCTAACAAAATGGATCTTAATACTAATTTAATACCAAACAGAAAACAATAAACTTGTGGGAAAGATGGTGTACCACAAACATGAGGTGCAAAAATTTGTACACCATATCCGGATTTCGACAATTAATGTCTCTTCAGTGATGTTAGGGATCGAAACGGTATTTGGAAGGCCATATAATTTACCTCAATTTAGGAAAGACTCTTGAATTTTAAAGAGTCGAAATAGGATGAACGGATCATATAAACCCGAAGGAAAATATAATACAAGCCCAAACGAAAAAATATATAAAAGTCTAAATTGAAAACAACGTTCAAACCTATGATTGCGTTGGATAAAAACCGCAATTTTTATACGTGTGCATGTAAAACAAATTTTGTGGTAGAGGGGTCTAAATACAGCACAAACAACAATTTCCAAAAGACCAAAAAAAGTGAAAAAGTCTATTTTAACAAAAACGCATTTGACTAACAGGTCGAACAACTGATGTTCTTAAACCCTGCTGACTGCCATTGGCGATTGCCAAAATATATATATATATATATATATATATAGCATTTCTGAAAATCAATTTATATGGAATAAAAAACAAACCTACCACCAAATTCTCAAAAATCTTTACAGAGGAAATGAAAAAAAAGACAATTCACAAAATATCATTCATCATTAATACAATATCTTTTTAAAAAAATCCATAAAACTTAGTACCTTTAATTATTTTTTAAAACGATCTAATATTGAATAGAAAATATCAAACTATACCTATACATAATTTCTTATATCAAATTAAAATTTAATGCGGTATCTATTTTCAACTGTAAATTTACTTACACTTTCTATTAAGTGTGCAATACAACTCTGAATTTTGGTTGTGATCAAATATGTGACATATCATAGGTTTCCGACACAGAATGAATGTGGTCTAAGAACTTACAAAATGAAATTGGATATTTACCTATCATGATCCAATACCCAAAATACAAATACAGGTGTAGATTAAGCAATTAAAACACCCCTTGAATTCAACTTTTTTTTTAAATCAAACTAAAATTGATTATGAACGCGTTGGACATTAATGTGGGTCAATTTGAAAACCGGGCCCAAAATCAAAAATAAAAATACACGGTTAGATTCACCACAGCAAAGAACCTTAATAATCTCTTTTTTTGTTAAAATCAAGCAAAGTTTAATTTTGGACCCTTTAGATTTTCATGTGGACCAAATTGAAAACGGACCCCAAAAAAAAAAAGAATCTATAAATACACGGTTAGATTATGCATATAAAAAAACCCAAGAATTTAAGACTTTGAATTAAACCCCATTGAAATTGGTCAAGAAATGAGCAAGTATGCAAAGTATAATAAAAGTATTGTTTTGAGCCCTTTTTAGCTCACCAGGGCCCGAAGGGCCCCATGTGAGCTTATGCCATCACTTGGCGTCCGTCATCGTCTGTCGTCGTAAACTATTTAAAAAAATTTCTCCTCTGAAACTACTAAGCCAAATACCTTCAAACTTTAACTAAATGTTCCTTAGGGAATATAGTTTATAAATTTTATCCGAAGTCTTGATCCATCGATAAACATGGCCGCCATGGCTAAAAATAGAACATAGGGGTCAAATGCAGTTTTTGGCTTATATCTCAAAAACTAAAGCTTTTAGAGCAAATCTGACATGGGGTAAAATTGTTCACTTGGTCAAGATCTATCAGCTTAGAATTTTTTAGACGAATCGAACAACCCATTGTTTGGTTGCTGCCACCAAATTGGTAGTTTTAACAAAATTTTGCAGTTTTTTTGTTATTATTTTGAACACTATTATAGATATATATAAACTGTAAGCAGCAATAATGTTCAGCAAAGTAAGAGCTACAAAAAAGTTAATATGACCATAATTGTCAATTGACCCCTTAAGGAGTTATTGCCCTTTAAAGACAATTTTACACAATTTGTTCATCAAGTTTGCCAACATTTAAAAATCTTCTCCTCTGAAATACAGGTAAGCGATTCAGGCTCTTGAGAACCTCTTGTTCCTAAAACAATTCATTAGACTTATACTTAATTTATTGTCCGGAAACCAGAAAATCCTAATTTTTTAGTCCGTAATTCTTGAACGTTTAGGGTCATAACCCCCAAAATCAGTCACAACATTTCTCATGAAGTATGGAAACATATGGTACAAATTAATAGAGATTCATACACTTATAATTAAGTTATTGTCCTGAAACAGGAAAAACGCTTGTAATTGGTCCTTCATTCCTACAAAGATGGGACAATAACCCTCAAAATCAAGTCCAATTCCTTTTGTGGTACAAAACCTTGTGGTACAATTTCATAAAGATCCATACACTTACATGTATACTCAAGTTATTATTTGGAAACCAAATGTCTTCGGAAGACGACGACAAACGTAATACTAGTACCCTTATACGACCGCAAAATCACTCTTTTATGCAAGGTTGTGCCTGCGGTGGTAACAAATGATGGCTTTTTAATATCCAGTGGCAAATTAAATGCATATTCAGGACGATAACATGTTATTTTAATATGAATTATGATCCTGCTTTGTATTAGATCAACACACTGAGCCGGACGTGCTAGTTCGCGATGATATAGTTCGCAGGAAGACATGTCATCCTACGCGGATTCATTATTTTGACTCGGAGCCGACCAGTCTCTGATTTTACTTATTAATGCCACGTGCTTGAAGAGAAGCAGCACACACCAATTTTAAAATCTTTGGTTTGACCAGACCGAAGTTCCCATACCCTCCGTAATTTCATGCACATCTTCACATTACAGGTTGCAACACTATGCAATGTCATTGGGTTCCAAAAACGTTTAGAAAATTATGTCAATGTTCTTTCTCATAGGATTCCCACTTTAAAAGAGTTGAGGCATTGAAGGCCAAATAAATTTGCATATTTCACATTCTTGCGGGTCGAATTGTAATCAGACCTCCATTGTAGAGTTCCAAGAAGTTTATAAATTAATTTAATACAAAGGCAAACTTTAATGAAAAGTTTCATTGGTGAAATTAAGGCGGCAATACAAATAATTATTATGATAACAACAACAAACATGACTTTCGTTCGGAGTAACATGAGCAAATCCCTGTTCAATCAATCAATCAATCAATCAATCAATCAATGTATCCAAGTTGTAGTTATTGCATGAATACTGTATTAATTTTTATATTTGTTTTGTTTTTTACCTTCATATTTTCTCGATCATTTATACCGAAGTAACTATTAACCATTGTTTTACGTGCTTTCATGTGAAAGACAACTGTGTTCTTATGAACTGATTTTTACACCACCCAGGTATGAATTGGGGAGTATCACTCGAATATATTGGCCTGTTTGAAGTCAGGAGCCTTTAATTCTCACGGGTGTCTATCGGTATATCGAGAGAAATTATCGTGAAAGAATACCTTACGGTGGTCAAGCACTGCGATCGGATCGTGAAAGATCTGGTATAGGATCGTGAATGTAATTACTTGAAATTCTACTTCAAAATCTGTGAAAAATCTGTTGTATTTTAAAAATGCGGAACAAGTCCGAAAAAAAAGTAATGGCAGTCAAAATGATTCAACTTTCTCAATAATACTGTGCAATAAGATAAATAAAATATGCTGTACTTTATGTAAAAACACAAAAGGCGCAATACAAGTATATGGAATTCATTAAAAAAAAAAGAACACGTTTTGTACCTATAATGACTACATTCCAATATATAATGATATATTTGAAACTTAATCTTTAGTGTGACAGATAATACAGTAAAATAAAAGTGTTTTTCATTGAAACCGTTCCTAGCTTTAGGTTGGCCTTGAGCTTCTTAAAACAGGCCGTAAAGTTCATAAACTCAGTACATACCTGTACAAAATAAAAAATCATCTTGTCCCAAATTATCTACATTATTCCATCATAACACCGAAAACTATAACTTTAGACGACATGCCAACTTGATATTTATCAGGTCAAGAGCAGTAGCATACCATAATTCATTTCTTCTAGCTACGATTAGAGATTGGGAGAGTTTGTCAACTGAACTAATTTCAACAACGTCTTTGGCGAGTTTCAAAAGGTTATCAAAGAAGATTCTCAATTATGTGAAAAAGATTCATACTAGATTACGCTTAGGGCTTAGTGCCCTTAATGACCACTTGTACAAATATAATCTTACATTGAATAGGTTTTGCTAAAGGACATTTGCGCTTTTAACTTTGATACACCTGAACAAAATTATGGAAGCGTATATGGTACACCCCTTGTAAAGTTATTCTGTTGCAAATAAGTCGGAATTATTAGTTATGTTGTGTGTAATAAGCTGGAATCAAATCATCATGTGGAGTCAACTTGTCGGAATGATGAAGAAAAAATTGCATTACAATGCCGACTTGCTAGAATAAATGTAATGACAAAGTAATAAGAAGTCGACATGTTGAATTCAACTTGTTAACTGATTAAGTCGACAACTTGCTTATTTGATGATGAGGTAAAACCACGTGACCATTTTGGAAAAACATAGGTTTTTTTTTAAGTCGATGTCCATATCAGTTGTTTTTTTAATGTGCTTCGGGTGTTTGAAGCTATCCATTGAGTTCAAATTCAAATTAAAGTTCGAGTAAAAGTAAAGTAAAATGGGGAACGGCAGTCAAATAATAGAAAAAAGTCAGGCGGTCTATTCTGTCTACATTAAGTAGTAAATACACCGGGGTATCAATGGCTATCAAAAAGGAAAGGAAAACATTGTACATAACGTAAAACGAGAATTAAATAGAGCAAAATGCAGAAATCAAATGCAAATGTTGATTCTTTTCTTGTTTAGAGAAATCAAAAACGAAAAACAAAAACACTTATGATATACTTTTTTTATTTTTTGAAAAATCAAAAACGAAAAATGAAAAGACGTTTTCCGTTTTGGTTTTCGAGAAATCAAAAATGAAAAACGAAAAACACTTTTGTTTTTCATTTTGGTTTTTAAGAAATCAAATACGAAAAATGAAAACATTTTCGTTTTTTGTTTTTTGTTTTTTATATTTCAAAACGAAAAACGAATGGACGCAAATATACACGGACCAATGTTGCTGTTTACATTTCCTTTCAATCATTGCTTTTTAATAAGATTCAATCATTAGTATTAAATCAATTCAATGAATTGAAACTATCGTCTGCAAATCAAAAATTAACTTTCATTTAATTTTTATGACATGAGCGCCTTACTTTTACTTACATGATATTTTCTAGTTTATAAGCGGCATTTTTGCCTTTAATTGGTATAGAATTCCATGTTTTTCGTGCTTTGTTTAGAACAAAGTATAATTTAATAAATGATTCACCTTGTACACATATATAGTAATCATTGATTAGTATCAAATGAAATGTTTTACTACAGGTAATATGTTAATTTATGTAGTTTATGATTTGTTTATTATTGACATGCGCGGATACTTTTATTCAATTACACGTTATATCTTTCTAAAGTTGACTAATTGAAGAAAGTAAACCGTCAATAAACGATATTTGCTTTTTTGTAATCAAATGCATACTATGGATTTATAGTTATGTTATGATATTTAACTTCAATTGCGTAAATGCATTAACATGTATTGACGTATAATTAAGATACCGCTGTGTGTATAAATACATTGTATTTCAATTTATTTAACAGTATATTCAAATATGAATCAGGATTTTAAGCCTTGATGAAGATATGTAATTTGTTTATACATAAATAATAAAAGTTTATAACAGTGCTAAGAGGTAGAGGGAGGCGTCCTCGATAAGACCAGGTTGAACAATTGCCACAATAGTTTGTGGGGCACAAAAACAGCTAACAGTTACTAGAAATTTGAGGAGACGCCCTCCTTTTGATGTTGAAGAAGCACCACTAGAAACATGAGAAAGGACACGGCGGGTTTACAATGAACATCAGTGCCCTGAAATAAAAATTTAGTTGGATGAACTACACTTAGCTGCCCTGCACCCTGACGTTAGAATTCAGGTGAACAAGCTCCAATAGGTTGGCCGCGGTGAATGAAATTTTTGAAGAGTCACTAATTTTACCATGTGTCAATGAGATTGATATATTAATAAGTCGACCGCTTAAGGATGAATTTGAAATTTTGAGTATATTGACTTGTCAGTTATGTAACGTAGCAACTTCAACAGTCGAATAAATAGTGAAACAAAAACAATGGCTTTAATGAGGGTATGTTGGTTATACAAAACAAAGTTAGCAAAAACTTATACTATAAATTCTGAGGAATATTGGACGGATTCTTCTATTGCATATTTACAGCACCTAACGACTCTTGCTGCAGATAAAAAAATCAAATATTTCCGGTAGCCGACAATTCCACAAGAAGTGAAATGTAAATAATCGTCAAATTTAAAGTAATTCAAATATTACAAGCATACTGCTCTTGGAGATGAAATTGTATCACAATAAGGCTTGGGAAAAAATTGTTACCGAGAAAGAAAATCACTGTATTATTTTGTTTAATACTCATTCCTAGTTTTCCTTCATGTAAAAGTGAAATTAGATTTTGCATATTTTCAGTTAGATAAGTTGTCTCGTTGTCGATTTGTCTTCTTGATGAAAAGTTATTTATATATGTATTCTATTGGACTATTGATTTCTAAAACCATTTAACACTATCAGTTCCGTAATCATCTACCTGTTATGTTTCGTCAATTATGCGATATTATTTAGCAGAAAACAAATAATTTGTGGAGAACATGTCTTATAATTACATCAAAGACAGTAGTTAAATGATGTTCAAATCTCGTAAATCAATTAAGAAGTGACAAATCCTTGTAACATACAAAACCTGAGCAAATTGCACAAACGCCAAAAGAAACGAGACCGGGTGAATCGACATTGTGAGCGTCTCCTACTATGAAAATATCACCGACATGCGAATCCGCACTCAGTCATAATGTCACAATCTCGAATAGGACGCACTCAGTCAAATTACAGATCAGACGACTATACGGGTATCTAAAGTTCAGAGACTGCTTACACATGTCGCTAGTAAATTGAGACACTTACATATCGTATCGGTCAACAAATATGTGATGGTGACCGTTTAACTTATAAAGGATCTAACTTCAATTTATATTTCCATAGTTCTATTGGAGCAGTTTTTGTGTAATAACATAAACATGATAAACGGTACCAATGTTACTGCACCAAAAGCGCATTTCGACAATAAATTTATCTTCAGTGATGATAGAGGCAAAATACTTTCCAAACCATCTTGAGAAAAAATGAGTTAATAAAAACCAAACACTACAAAAAGTATAACCAAAGTCGGGCAAGGATTCAGAGCTTTGCACGAGTGAGATATTCCTTAATCAATATAAAACTCAAAATTTAAAAACAGCAAATTCCAATAACACAATATCTGTATTTTCATGCCAACACATAAGTACTGGTTACTGGGCTTGGGATACCATCGGGACCTGATAGTCAACCAGCTTATGTATCGAATAAAGGCAACAGTAGTATACCGCTGTTCGAAACTCATAAATCGATAGAGATAAAAACAAATCCGGGTAACAAACTAAAACTGAGGGAAACGCATCAAATATAAGAGGAGAACAACGACACAACCAAAACACAACATTAAAAATGTAACACACACAGACCCAGTGGTAGTAATAACATACATGGTACATATTTTGCTGACCAGATGTGTAATGATTACATTTCTGTTAACGAAGTCCGTACATTGGCGAGCGTAACGTACTAAGAGATGTAAACGGCATACGATGGAGCATAAGGGCGTGTAACTGCTGAGAAATAGGAAATAGACAATTGGAACGTTGAAATCATCACGCTTGTCATAAGTCCTAGTTTGAAGTCCTCCGTTGTAGTCAATATCGAGGAAAAAATCAAGATATGAATAAGAATTTTCCGAATCTATCCCATCTCACTTGAGATAAAAAAATTGAAAACAACACGTTTAATAATTTCATGCGTCTGAAGCGCTTTTCTGGATTTACCTGCATCAGGAACGCTCAAAGCCAAACATTTGAAATCCGAGGGATGTACCGAAACAGTCGAAGGGCTATATGACAAAAATACATAAAACAAACAGCCAAATTCATCTAAGGTCAACTTTGCCTGAGTGAGTTGAAACCTTAATTTATAAAGGATACAACAGATACAGTTAAATCAGCCTCTAAAAATCTAGAAATTGACGATACGGGTCGGTTAAAGACAAAAGAGATGACTTTTGTTTCCCAATTTTGCATTTCTATTTCTATTGAGTAACATTCCAGTATAAATCTCCCAGTTTATACGATATTTCGGGGATAGTATTTCTTATCATGATTACTTTGAAAGAAGGTTGTTGATCACAAGAAAACTATTAAAGCAAGAGTTCTACGTGGGGAAGGTGACATAATCCCTTCGTAAATTTTACGGACGCCATCACGAATTGGTTGACCAATATGAAATATCTATTTCACAGATGATGACTGATATGTTCAAAAGGATCTGCTTACCTTTCCAGAGCACTTGAGATCAACCCCGGTTTTTGGTGGTGTTTGCGTTGCTCGGTCTTTCGTTTTCTATCTTGTGTTTTGTGTAGTGTAGTTTGTCTTTTGGTATGAGTTTAAATGTGCCTTTTGGTATCTTTTGCCTGTCTTCTACTTTCAAAGGTATCCTTAATTAAAATCAAAGCTTTTTTTGTTGAGAAGGTTCTGTATGAATTTTGCTTTGTATGAGTACAAAATCAAATCGTCCAGTAGTGGCGTAAAATAAGAAATCATTGGAACATCGACTGCCTGCTGAAATATCAATCAACCAAACTAAAAATATATCTTATTGATCAACAAATCCAGCATTTTCATGATATTATCATCGGTGTTTTTGGTTGTGAAAACCAGTGTGTTTCTGTAAAAATACATTTTAATTGAGCGTTGAGTTGAGTGTACATTGTATGATTCCAAAAATTTCATGTTTATCGTCAATCTTTTTTGGCATCCCTCCGCTCGACAGTAATTAATAACGTTTTCTGGAATTACGCAACCCCCCAACCCCCCCCCCCCCCCCAAAAAAAAAAACCCCAACCCAACCCCTAACATTATCACACACAAATTCTGGATGCGTTCTGGATACGATTTTTCAATCATCATAATTTTTTTATACTAAACTTCTGTTACTTCTAGGTTGATAAGAAACTTTAGCGTCGGCCCATTTGATCTCATTGTGCATGTCGTGTCGTGCAGTGGGAGGGACGTTTTGAAAAAAATCTAAATCGAACAAAAAGGATTTTCATTAATAAAAACTTATAATGTATCAAAATCAAGATGTTGACGACATTTAACTTAGAAGACGACCATTTGATTTTCGAGGGGAGGAGGATTTTGAAAATGAATAACTTGGCCTGGTAAAAACTGAAAATAAATTACTTTGCACAAGACAGCACGAAAATAAACATTCTACTGCATGAAATACACGATAGTTGAGAATACAAATGTGTAAAACAAATAAAAATAAATATTCGCGCGGCAATAAAATGAGAATGCGTAGCAACATATGTGAATGAAAGATCAATCCGCAAAAATTCTCCTGAGACTTCTCCCATTCCATTGCAAAACCTCTGCTAAAAGGGAGCGACCCTTTGGCTATACGGGATGTATAAATGCACCTGTACGTTCGATACAAATGGGGTCGGTGATATCCGTCTTTATATAGGTGGTATAGAAAAATCTTTTTCACGGAATATGATAAAATCTTCTATTTGCCAATCGTGTTTGAATTGGAATTGGAAGATAGTACAAAGGGCAGTAAATCTTGAATACAAATGACACATCCAAATTAACACCGCATTCAAGTTCCAGCTTCTATGAAGATTCTTAATTATCTTTATAACTAACAGTCGTTAATCTATTGGACTGTGACTGCTAGCAAATGCTAACACACAGTAAAGTATTATAGAAACACAAAGGATATGGTGTACCCATCCAAAATCAGTACATGCACAACATAAAACACACAAAAAGCATAGAAACAGCGCTTTTATTGCTGTTTTTCATCTCAAAGTCAAATTGAGTCCTTCAATACGGAGCAAAAAACTCTCACCTCACTGCAAGTTTGAGACGGTTCCTACTTATATGTGCAAATATCAAACTATGTAGAATATATTTTAGTGATTAAGGTACCTAAAGAAAGGTGAAGGACTGGTGAGCCTTGTGAAACACATATTGATTGGTAATTTTTAATAATACAAAAATGTATGAATGAATTCTTAAATTGAGGGCATATATTGGCTGTTTCTCAAATAAGAAGTACCTGGTTTGGTGTATCCGAAGTTCCGGTAACCAATACGGTCTTATATATTTGTTTGTTTGAAATCTTTGATAACCTACTCAGAAAAATACGCGAACTTCTTGAAGTGAATAGCTCATAGTTATCGTGTTTACATATCACATAACATATTCTTTTAAACAGTTTTTGTCTCTAACAGATCGTATGCTTGCATCAACTTACCCAAGTAAAGCTTTATTTAAATCCAAAACATGTAGACCTTGTTTTTTTTTTTTATTCGTGCCGGTTTGTTTAAAATATCACAACCTCCTGTTAAGATTTGACTTATTACCAATATCTATATCGTCAGGGGTAAAATCGCTTCACTACAGAGTATGCAATTGATTAAAAAAAACATCGGTTTTTAATGGTTTACTTTCTTCTACTACCCAACTTTAAATAGATATAACGTGTATTTTAATTAATTGATCCGTGCATTCAGAACATACGCACTTATTTTCGTCCGATGGAGAATCAGAATTTCCCTTCTAAATTTAATAGGACATGGCTTTCCATGCACTACAAAATTCTTCATATGAATGACGTTTTATATCAGATTATTTATGAAAGTAATATCTTATTAACTACACTAACAAAATGTACAATCCCCAGCGACAATTTCCAGAGAAAAAGAGCAAAAGAGTACAATTATTATAAATGAAAACTAAAGAGTATAACTATAAACACATTTTGAATATTGCAAACATTTATACTGGTACATATATGAAAAAACAAAACGAATTATTAAAGGTCATAGAGTAGGTAAAATAATATTTAATCTATTTTTTTATACGAGACCTTAGAGTCAACGTATTTTTAAGAAAAAAAACGACTATTTATATAACGCAGCAGAAATTTTTGAAAGAGAAATACAATATATACATCTGATTTTGGAACGATCGTAGTTTTAATATTTATTGATTAAGTTTTATAATTATTCAAAAACATACAAATTTCGAACAGCTGATTTATATAACACTGTTTGCTTTTTAAAATGAAGAAATTTAAAATAAATAAATATTAAATTTTACCTGAAGCAGAAAAAAAATCCATTTTTGGAAAATTTATACATTTAGCTCTCACAAAATTAGCTCAGTGCTATTTCATTCCATCTGTTGAAATGACCGTTAAATATGATTTACTTCCCTTTTAATAACCATGTTAACACTTGAACTCACAGTACTAAGGTTTGAATTTTCCAATGGGAAAGGATAATTTTGTAATATCACTTGAAGGTGTTAATATGTTCTAAATTGTTCAGACAATACTTGGTGATGTTGAATGGACATTTAAAACCATTGGCTTCGCTTCAAGTCATGTATTGTCTAACGTATAAGTAAACGATAAAAACAATAATACACTTTACAATTACTTGTTCACTTTCACATCAATCGAAAATGAACTAACTGCAGTAGACATGGCAAAGCATTTTATTTGACACTAACCAATGGTTGATATATATGTGCACAATGTGACTTAACTATAAAGCTATAGTTTGTTCAAAACAATATGTAACAGGAAGCATTTATGATTCTACCAACCAGCAAGATATTGAAAAGCTTTCAACGACAAATTTCATTCTGATTTTTACGTAAATTATATACGTGAAACTAGCAGTGCTTTATTTACTTTTATTCTAATTTCATAGTTATATTCAAGTTATTTAATGACAATTTTTATGCATACGAGGAAAACTATTAGTTTGTTTGGAAATTTACATTTTTCTACCCTATTGCGGAACCCCTGCATTACGCTCTTTTGGCTGGATGACCATTAGTCAGTAGCATTCCACACAATGAATCTTATTACACATTCTTGCTGATCTACAGATCGATATTTTGTAAACGAGATTGTTATTTGGGATTTTTATAAATTTTTATTCGTTATTTGGACTTTCACACGGCCTTTATGGTGTAGGAAAGATTTATTTCATTACATCTTTCCTGATGGTTTAGTTGACCCCTTCCCAGGTCAATCTATTGTATTCTGTATCATTTTTATATCGTTTCATGTTTTTCATTCATTATTATCTTGTTGTACAAATGTATATGTACAATATATATATTATTTATTTTTATATGAGAAAAAAATTGTACTCTAAATAGGTAAAATTTCACAATTCATCTTTTTGTTTCTCTCTTCATTTATGCATTGCCCAATAGAATGTTTAATACATGCGCTACTTGCTGACTCATACAAGTCAATGTTAAACCTCTGGTGGTTTGTTTGGGTGGTAGGAGGAAAGCATAAGGTATTTAGAGGGATAATTTGTTTTAAGAAAACATACTTAATCGACAATAACATGAAAAAAGGACAAAATCGATATTGGATTAAGAAAATACAAAAAAAGAAAATTAATAAATAATAAATGATACTATAATACATGTATTGGGAGATGAAAATTGATTGAGTTCTTATGGTTATATTATAATGTGATGAAGTATTCTCGTTTACAAGGAGAAATATGCTTAGATAAAATATATTCTAGCATGGTCCTATGCCCATTACACATGAATTGTACGTTTGTGTGTAAATTCAATAATCAAGTACTATTTGTTTGATTCGGTGTATTTTATCTTATTATTCAAGCTTCGATTTGAGTGCAGGAATATGTTTTGTATCCCATATCTCCACTTTTTAGTGAAAACAAACATTTAAAATGGTCATTATATTTGGTTTTCAAGACATTTGGTCCTTAGATGACTTTTAATTCGTGCACTTTCCCATACAGTTCCTATGTCACAATGCTTACGTTATTACGTCACAATAAGAACCGATTGTTCAATGACGTCATTTACACTGATGACCTCGGATCACCCAGTGTAATTTATTTCTAAACACAATTCATGAAAATATTATTTTATTCAAATATTGGGCAGGGTTAAGAAGTGATAAGCATTTTTCAAAATAATTCTAAAATTGCTATCTTCTTTACTTTTAAATTTGTACAGTTATCAGAACATAAATAATGGTCAGTTTAGGCAAAAAAATGAGAAAATGATATAACTCACAATAAAGATATTTTAAATCAAAATCCTGAGGCACAGCTATTTTTCAAATTCCAGTGATTGACAAGTAGGAGGAGATATCCATGACAACAACTTTCTGTTTATGTTTATAACGGAAGTAGCATGCTACATGTAGCTTTACTATCTATAATCTAAAGCATGCATTCGTGAATTGAAAATCTACTCACATATTGCAGGGGATCAATCAATTATATAGTCCTTTCAAAGCTTCAGAATATAGATAGTCTTTTAAACTGTAGTGCTAACGAATATTTTAAAAGTATGCTATATCCCAAACAGATGTCACTTATGATAAATTCATTCCCAGAGGTGGCCCATATAAGTAATATTTTCAGGATTTGGATGCCATCCGCTTACTAGTTTAAGGACACACTTAGCAGTGATTAGGCATAATATCTATTTTATGTCATGTGTAATTTTTGAATTTAGGGTATCTTTCAAGAGCAGCTTGTTTTCGCATTAAATATCTGTCATCCTCCCAAGCTTCACTGTGAAACATCATTGTCCTGAAATATTTGTACTTCTCTTTTCGCAAACGATGATTTCTTTGATGTTTTCTTTGAGGTTCACTTTCCCACCACATTTGTCTTGTTTTTTTTTTTCATTATTAATGCAAGGTTTGCAAAAACAAAAGGTACATTCCTCACATTCTTGGTCTTGTTCTATGAGGAATTGGTTTTCTTCAATTCAATCTTCTATCTCCTCATGTACAATGCCACTAGTTTAGGTGGACATAGTTGTACTTTTCGCAATCTCATTGTCACTATCTACTAAATTTACACCCCAATTGTAATATCCACAAAAAACTGTAAATAGTTTCCTTTTGTTCTTCAGTGACAAGAAGTGCTATTTTCTACATTTTGTCAAGTGTTTATTTTTTATCAAATATTTACACGACTTGACCTTTTATCAAACTCTAGCAATTAAACAACAATATTTTTTCCCTCCAAATCTAAGCACCAAATATCTCGGATATTATATTCCCAGTGGTTTTTTACACCTCATATTATAATTAGGTACCTACATGAGAGATCTCATTGATATTTTATATTTTACACTAAAAGATTTTACATATCCGTTGATATCGGATAAAAACTGACATGTTGAATATGTTTAAACATATGTCCAGTACTCCGTTAGAATCCCCTTTCAAATTAAGAGAGGCTATCATGCAGGGCAGTGCATGTAAAGTAAGACTTTAATATAAATTTGTTTAATTCTTTCTGCCCTCACTCAATATAATTCAATATCTAAAAAATCTCCATTGCTGTAATGTTATTGTAACATTATTATATCCATAATATGATTACAAGTATTTGTAGATAAAGATATAAATAAAACAATCCCCTGCCATTGTCCGAACTTTTCTTAGACTGGGTCAATTTACACAACTGTTTACATATAGATCATGTAGATAATCTTTTAGATGTATAATATTATATTGCATCAGTTACTTTTAGTATTATTCACTTGCTATTGAAAATGGAAATAGAAACAAAAAGACCTCCCAGCTTCAAAATTTCTGTTCCTGGAGATGAAAGTAAAAAGCAATTAATACTTTCAAAATTACAAAATGTTCGGATTATACTTGTGCAGCAGCTGAATCACACTGTAAATAATGCTGACATCTTAGAGAAGGTCTTAGACTATTTTCTTTTTGACCGTAATGGACAGACCTCAAAGTCTGATATGACAACGTTATATTTAAATACCTACATTCAGGTGCAGAAAAAAGATGTCGATCAAAAATTATTCCTAACGGGTGAAACGTCACTCCATAAAATCTTCAAAGTTGTAGAAAACCACTCTTCCATTTGCAATAGACATTTCAGTATGAAGAAGTTGACACCAAAAGGACATGTAGCTGCAGTGCGTTTTGATTGTGACACTGATAAACACCATTCTATTCTATAGTCATCGTCACCTAATTTACCTAACGGTGAATACCTTGCAAACTTGAGGACATTTCATGAATATACTTGTTACGGAATGTTACCAGTGCACTACAACAGATTTGTTAATGCTGCTAAAATTGGACATATCAACAAACAAAAACAGCGATACATGTTTCAAAGATACAAGCATCATATTGAACAGCAATACAATAAAAGTATCGAGTAAGCAGTATTAGAATAAATCGGAATGTATAATGACTTGACAGGAATTAACATTATGACGGCTGCTCGACATGGCTGGCGTAAAAATGCAAACGACAGCAGTGTTGTTGACATAGGAGAAAAAATCAACAAAGTTCTTAAATGTGAACATATTACAAAATCTGATGATTCTGTACCACAACGCCATGAAACATTTGGAACACAACAAATATACCAATACTTGGAAAAGCAAGATGTTCAAGTTAATGTACATTCTTATGATCGAAACTTGAGTATTAACAAGCTGGTAAAAGACAAAGGAATAATTACAAATCAGAATGATCCATGGCATGCTATTAAAAAAGTAAAAGTTGCAATGAAAAGAAATTCTGCGGGACCAAAATATTTAAAGGAAAAGTCCTGGTCTGCTCAACTAGAGGACAAGGTGGAATCAGTTGCCACACATTTTCATTGGGCCGTTAGAAATTGTGAAGAAAATCCAAAGGAATTAAATGATGTATTGCTAAATATTGTGGAATATTATAAGAACAACTACCTGAGTGTGTTATCCTGATTCACGGTGTTAACGTGATATAAATTACGAACCTAAGCGGATAGTTCTTTCAATACCAATTGCTGAAAAAACTTCTCCTAGGTGTTATACGGAAATCTACAATTTACACTCACCCTGAGGATTATATGTTAGCCAAAGATATATATTATGTTGAGAGCTTTAACAATACTATGAACATGTTCCAAAATAAAAGAATTGCATTTAGTGATGACAATTACCAAGCTAGAAGTCAGTTGGCAGTTTGTCATTGGAATGGAAATGTTGATCGCGATTTCACATCGATCTGGAACACAAACAGTAAGAAATGCCCCAAGAAGTAACATTGGAAAAAAGAACTATAAGCCTCCAACTTATAATTACAGACAAAGTATTTGGGCCAGGCAAATAAATACATTTTATTAGAGATAATTAGAGAGGAGGTAATATCAATTCATTATGTTTATCATGAAGTAAATATTTTGATTTATTTTTATATCAATTCATGGATGCAACTTTACATTTTTTTTTAACTTTATGCCTCATTGAAACATTCAATATTTCTTATTGGATACAGCAACATTGTGATTCTCTTTGGTATATAAATTAATTGGATTTTCATGAGATAAAAATCGATGTGTAAGTTTTACTAGTTTCTTCATATTTTCTCTTATCACAGCATGCAGTTATGAACATGTGCTGCTATTTACATGATATGATAATTCACTAAAAATAGTCTGTTTCTTATCTAAGCACCGCCCATATCAAAATAGGCTTAACTGCTGTAGGGGTGTAAAATTTTCTAGGTCATCCCCGGTCTTTAATATTAATGTAGAATACGTGACGTCTATCTTGAAAGACGTGCATAATGTCAAATCATAAAAATACAGACTGTTTAGACTGTAAAAAAACTTGTAAGATTTCCGTTGCTATTTTTGCTAAATGGGTGTAATCTGGGTACTCGGTGCAATTTGGGTACCGTGACATTACTTTCTTTTCGGCTGCAAACATTTTCTTGCTCGCTATATAATCAATTTGCCTAGTATTCAAAAGCTTATTTCACCACTGGTTTAAATCTAGTAAAAAACGTAGTTCCGATTTCATACAGTATTCAAACCGAAATAAAAAAGTTGCATATCAACACAGGATTTCCTTAGTCATAGATATATATTATTCATCACTCCCATATAGTTCGTTGAGTACAGTTTATAAGAACAAACATATCAGCTGTAACATTTGATATCATCGAGACAATCTTATACATTACAATTTCTTTGTTTGATATACTAGATTCAATCAATATAAAAAAGTGACGGGATTTTTCTTCACGTTTATTTTCACTGACAGAGGATTATCAAGAAAAACAGGTATTTAAAACTATTTTTATGAGGCGGCGGAACAGACGGTTGGCTACGTGAATAATGGATAATTACCTAAATGTGTTGGTGTAATTCTATGGTTGACATATTCCCCGTTTTCTTTTTTTAACTTATCAAACAGGAGATGTGGGGTATACGTCGATTTAAAAACTAATCATACCATATATTGACCATAAAAAATGCCTTCAACATTGACTCATTTGTTTATTTTAATTAATCTTTAATTTGTTATCCGTGACCAATATTTAAGACGAAAACTACCAATTTTTGTTGTATCTCCTTTTCTAAAAAAACAAAGGGAAAGTCTTTCAACGATATAACTTAGCTCCTTAATAAACCAGTATAGTGAGTGTAACGTAATTAAGATTTTGAACCAAATCCCTCTTCAAAAACAATTACAAGGAAAAATATAAAAAAAAATTGTAAGACATATATATATACCGGAAAGATTTTTCAAATGGAGATTAGAGTAACATCAATTAATTATCAAAACCCTATTCTATACAAGAAGTTGTGTCAATAAAATAATATGATTAAATGCAAAACAATTTACTTATAAGATAATATTTGGAGTTTTGGAAAATGAAACGTCTAAACTCGAAAACGGTTTGCGTGTTTTTGTGTTATCTGATAAAAAAACAACATTAACCACAATAGCAATATTATCGTTCTATCAATGTTTTGTACACATGTCGGATGTTTACTGAAACGTCAGTCCATATCATTATATTATTATGTATGCGCCTCGATGGGCGCCTGGTAGCTTTGAAAACTCAATGTGGCTGATTGAATAGAAAGAGGATATTGAAAAAAAGATTTTTAACAAATTTCAATTACCCATTTTATTAATAATGTTAATGTTAACCTTTTGCAACCGATCAACGACTCGCATTCGATCAACAACATAACGCAATGGTGTAGCTCACAACTTCAAATTTATGTAGGTTGACCACAAAACAGAGACAAAAAAAGAGAAAACATCGATGTGAAACAACATCATCCATATTAGATATTTGAATTTCTGCAGGATTTCTTTTTAGAGATAATGAACACCGATGCTCGAATAAGTCAAAATCAACCACACCCACCAGCGAAACCAGATGTACGCACATCACGAATAAGAGCACTTCGAATACTGGGTCGACTACAGATTAGTCTAGGTGTTATATGTGGTATCCTTGGTATAGTTGGAGCTATTTTAAGTAACACCGACATGGACAGTGATTGCAAAAAATATAACCACTACAACAGCTACTATAATTGTGGAAATGCACACACTATCTTAATAACGAATTTGATAAGCATTGCTTTTTCGAGTTGGGTAAGTAACATTTATTTTTTGAAATATTGCTTCAACGTTACACATATGCGTATCTTTAATTATGTATTTAAACCTGTTGTATCACATGTCCAAAATGGTTTGGTAATTTAATAATTTAATTAACGCAATCAAATACTGTTGTAAAAGTTTAATTAGAAAAAAAAAACAAATTGTAAGGTTTCAATGGTCATTCACTACATTAATAGTTCCAATATTGTGTGTAATTTCTCTTGTGAGCATCGTATGAAATGAAAGGACGTATATTCTGGTGCGTTTGATTGAACATGTACTATTTAAATATTTAGGTAAAGTACATGCAAAACGATTGTGCTCTTTTACTTAAAAAAAGCTGAAATACATTATCTAAAAGGTAGCAATAGTTTACAATATTTGAATATCAAAATAGTCACAAGTTTGTGATGTATTGCATGCCTTATTGATTATCGTATAATCATTGCAAAAGTACAAAGTAACTTTAAAATCATAAAATAATATCAAGTTAACTACACACTAAAAAATTCAGGAAGTATTTTGAGTTTATGCAATGGACAATACAGTGCTCATTCTTTAGCTTTCTGTGTAGTGTTGTGTTGTGTTGTTTAGTGCTCTATGTCGTTTCATTTTTAGTCATGGCGTTGTCAGTTTGTTTTCCACTTATGAGTTTGAATATCCCTTTTGTATCTTTCGTCTGTCTTTTACATTCATTATTGTTGTCGTTGTTTCGAATAAATACTATACTAACATACTCAGATTACAAATTTTAATAAGTTTGTACATATAACTTCCACTCAAGGTGGTACCAAACACCTTTACTAAAAATTAATTTGGCTCGTTTAATTTTCATAAAATTTTAACAAAATATTCACTTTGACCTTTCGACAATAATATAAAAATTTCAAAAAATTTGAACCACACACTTTATCGGAAAAAATTCATTGGATATATAGCAGTTTGACAAACACTAATTTTCATCATTGAGAAGCTTAATATTTCCTTAACAATAGAAGGCTATCAAAACGTTCATCTGATTTTTACAGAGTTATCTCCCTGTAGTGTTATGTACCACCTTAAAGAGATATCTTACATGTAGAAGAAAACGTGTCAAGTTAACTCCTCAAACGATACCAGGCTTACAATTTAGTATACCGGACATGTGTTTTGTCTACAAAAGACGCATCAGTTACGCTCGAATAAAATAATTAAATGGCCAAATAAAGCACAAAGTCGAAGAACATTGAGCACCCTAAATTCTGACAGGTTTTGCCAAATGAAGCTAAGGTAATCCTTTCATGCGGTAGAAAATCCAGCAGCTACTGATAAAAAGCTGTTATTGAACACTATCAAATTCAAACTATGTTCTAGTTTATTCATAATTAAACACAAAAAGTAGTCTGCATTTTGTCATAATGGTCTTGAGTTATTGATTCTAGGTACTGAAGTTGTGTATTTTTTATTTAACATTAGTGTTCCCTTTATTTGTCTTCGTGCTATTATGTTTCTTTTAGTCTTATGACTTTTGACGTGACTCGGTATTTATTTATCCCGCTATCGGGTTTTTTACTCTTTGCATTCCTATGCAGGTTGGTCATGAGGAACGATTCGGGTGCACGAGGGTATTTTTTACAGTTCCATTTTGTTTACCATTGTATTTAAATTTCACTCAATTTGTACTTTATCGAGAAAGTGTATACTGTTGTGATGTATGTTAACACAATTTTGGCTGCTAGATCTCAAAAAGTATCATGATATTAACCTATTATGTCTGGTTGGGTTGCTTACCAAATGTTGTCAATATAATTGAACTATAAATAACTGCCATACAAGCGGGAGGTTTAGCTATCTATAAAATTAGGTTGACCCCCACTATTTGCTTCGCAAAATGCATGTACCAATCAAGAAATATGACAGTTTTTTTTCACTTGGTTCGTTTATTGATAACGCTTGATTTTGTCAGTTGTTATTGACTTCCACCTTTTTTATTTGGACTTGAGTTCGATATTTTTGTTATACGTTTAAGTTAATATAAAACCACAAGTGTTTCTTACTTAATTAATGCATTCACAACTCATATGGAACTTCTTATCACGTAATATAACAAATCTACTGTTGATCGAAGCTATTTAACTGTTGATGGAGTTTTTGAATGTCTTCGTGGTCTTGGTAAGCTACATTTACAGTACAATCCTTTAAAGATCAGCTGTATCAATGAACAGTTACACTTACAGTTTCGATAGTACACTAAAATATATATTCATACTCAACTTTTTTTTTTCTTTTTGTTAAAATGTGCGTTTTATAAATTGGATTGTAAATATACCTGTTGTATTCATTACAATATTTTGACAGAAATGATTAACTGTTTCCTTAATTAAACTTATAAACATTTTGGCGATAGAGAATGTATGTAAGGCATTGGCTATATAAAAAAAATCATATAGGGACCAGATCTACCACAATATTATCGTATTGACGTATTTTGATAAACAGCGCTTTGTCGAGATAGATATGGCTACTATGATGTGAACATATAGTGAAAAATAATTCAGTAAGCAGTTGACAATTTTTGCTGAATGCATTATGTTTTAAAATTTTGTTTAAGTCATTTATACAAACCTTGAATTATTTAAAAAAAAAAAGAATAAAAAGCAAACTTCAACCCAAGCATAGTAAATAAAATCGTTATTTTCGCTACAAGTGCTACAATGAGTTTTTTTTTTTTTTATTAATAATGGTGCGAAGCTCTCATTACTGCAATAATGTCTGATATAGATTGCCATTATAAAAAATAGAAACAATTTCAAGCAATCAATTAAATTTGAAAACAACGTCTTATTTGTTTCCATGATAAAGAGAAAGAAAGATACAAATGGGACAATCTTAACTATAAATCGATGAAACACAGATAACATTATAACCATAAACAACAAAACAGCGAAAACACAAACAGCATACCACAATCACTACTGTACACCAAAATTTAAAATCAAACACTACCTAATACTGGGTCTCGATTTCAGTCACTCAGGAAGGTATTCAAATCTTTTACAATATTAATAGTCAGTCATTTAAAAAAAAACTTCCAAGTTGTGTGCTTTTTATGTGACTGTGGTTTCCAAGTGCATGGATCAAACCGTATTCATTCGATTATTGAAAGAAATTAAACTACTAAAAATGTCTTACACATAGGTAAATAAAAAAAGCAGTAATTTATTTTTTTTGGGGGGAGGGGGTTTGTTTTTCTTTTTTTTCCTTTTTAGGGGGAGGGGGGCTTTGGTATCATGCAATAATATAAACGTTAGAAATTTTACAGCATCAGATGCGTATTTCAAAAACAAATTTCTATCCAAAAGATGATCGAGTGCTTTTTTATTTCCAATTTGGTTTTGATAAAGTAGCAATTTAACATTCAATTTGGCATTTCAATACTGTAAACATGGAAATTCTCGCGCCGTCTTTATTTTACAATTTACCAACTGAATCTTTATTTGCGCCGTTTGAATTCGCGACTTGTATGAATAAGGCCTGTATAAAATTTAGTAAATGTTTTTAAAACGGGGTGGTAATCATTTTTAACATGATTGAAGGTGTCATTCACCTAACTGTCACGAGTGTTGTTTATAAAACAAAATCAATAATCTCTGCTTGTTTGAAATAGATTTTATTTTAATTCGATTGTCATGAGATAACAGTTTTGGTTTTTAACACTAGCTTTTATTTAGAAATAAAGTTTGATTTGTTATATACATTTGTCGTCTGAAAACTCGTTTTTATAAATTGGCCCTGTACATACTCCTGTTGGTCAAGTTGGTATATGTTCATGGGTGGTCTTCCTTCTTTGAATCAGTTTTCCATGAAATATTCGAGGAAGTTTAATCTCCTCGTCTTTCATTCTTACCGCCCGCGAAAATAGCGAAAATAAAACTGCCGCAAAAGTTCCCCTGTCTACAATATGACTACAAAGGGTAAACTCGTTCGACAACGAAAAAATAATGGTTTTCAGTACTTTTATATCAATGCTCAAAAATTCTGCTCTCTCTCCCTATTTTACAATATCGACAAAACACATGGTTTTATATAAAAGTAGAAAAGAACAGATCCTTTTTCATAGATGGCTCTATTTTGGCAAATGTATAAGCGTCAATAGGAAATTGTTTCCAGAACAATGTATAATAGTTATGATGAAATAATTCTGTGGCATATTCATAAAAAGTTTTTAAGAAATTGATGATAAATATAGATTCCATTAAATATATGTTACTTTCATAGTTATTTTGTCGTTTATCGAGAATTTGTTGTTAAATTGAAACTTTTTATAATGTAATGAATTTCTTAATTTAATTTGCGTTTAATTAAAATTATTGTTTTCTATCCTCTCAGGTTTATAAATTTAAAAAGTATATATATTTAGCCCTTTCAAGACTACTTTGCGGCGATTTAATTTCGCAATTGTCAGATTTACTCGATGTATTTAAATAAGGGGAGATCCAAGTTTTATATAATCGCTACGATTAAGTTAGTTCACAGTAATGTAATTGCTCTGAGAGTAATGTCTACCTTAATCAAAGCTACCATGACCCTTTCTTTAGGCTGTTCTGATTTGCTTCTTTTGAGTTTTAGTTTAACACACGTTTTCGTGTGTACAATCGTTGTTAAACAGAATATTTTCTCATGATGATTTCAATTGAACATATTACAAAAATGACATCCATAATTTAAACAGTGGAAAGGCAAAACCTCAGAGTTAGAAAAAAGATATAAATGGGAAAATGCACTATGAGTTTGCCGATTGAACACACAAGTCTTTTATTAACTTTGTGATCTCTGTGTTATATAAAACATATTGATGATCATTACTTGCTCTCGACAATTTATTGTATACAGTAATTCGATATCTCAAATGCTACTTTTAATTTGTTTCGTCAAAATTAAAAATCGTGACATTATCAATGTTACCAAACACTTGAAAAATAGACAGAAAAGTATAAATTTTCTTAACTTTATTTTTGCATTTGCCTTTATTTTTTTTTTCTCATCTGTTTATTTATTTTCAGTTTATACTAACAGGTTGTTTACCGCTATTAATGACAGAACAACGTGAATCTAGCTGGAAATGCTTAGTACGTACTTTTGATGTTTGTAGTTAAAAAAAATGGTTAAAGACTTATAACGAAATGATAAGCCTATACGATGTAAAAATACATTTTGAAGACTTTGTTCAAATCAAACCCATTAGAAAATTTCAAGTCGCTATTGAATCACTTTCCTTGCAAAGAAATGGTCGGTATTTCGTTTCTATAGTACTGATGAATTATCTTTTTTTTTTACAGAATCTTATACCATAGCATGGTTATATAATACAAACGGTTTTGATGGGTTAAATTTCCTCATCAATATTCATTGAAATACATAATATCTATAGTTTAGCAGTTCATACGCAGAAATATTGTAGAAAGTTGTAGGATTGGGCTCAGATTTTAAATTTGTTTCGTTTATCTCAGGAAGAAAAAACATGTTGACATAAAATAAAGAGACGTGGTATAAATGCAATTGAGACAATTATTCGACAGAATCCAAATAACGGGGATTAAACAAGTATACGTCATCGTACGGCCTTGAATTATGAGAAAAAATAATCCCATACCATATAGTCAGCTAGAAAAGACCCCGTTGTAATGAATAATGAAACTCTTCAAACAAACAAAACCATCGGCCTGATTTATATCAAAACAATAACCGAAAAGCAATTATAACAGACTTCAACGACAACAAACTTACTATAAAAAAACTTTTATTATCAGCAGTTATAACTATAGTCCGAAATTTATATGTCTGTTTTAACAATGTCCAATAAGATCAAGATAGTCTAGTAATATTATTTTTAATTTGTAGACCATAGCGTTTCTGGTTTGTAATGTTATATCAGCAGTTGTGTTTTCATCCACTGTGTTTGGCTTAGCAATGGTCGGAATACTTATTGTGAGTATTATAAAAAAAATGAAGTAGTACATTTCATTTCATTATATTTGATACTGTCTTTGGACAGTGGAATATGCATAAATCAGATTAGAATGGTATAAGGGTTATATTGTAGTAATGTCTTTTAAGACATATACATGTAAAATATTAAAATATCTATGAAAAAGGAGAAGGCCCGATAAGACCCCTTTTTGACCCCAAAATATAGCATTTTTACAATTTGTTGAAATGTAAACTTTTAGCTCTTTATTGGAAAGTAGAATACCTTTGTTCCATAAATATGGGCTGTTTTAACGATACAATGCACATGCATCAGGTAATACATGTAGGACATAAAGTCAGGTAAAATTACTGAAATCTGCATGTGTGCTAATTTGAAGACGGTTTTTGTCTAAAATGGAAGTGGCCGCACTTGTGTTCAGTCTCAATATTTAGATATATCATGTATATGTTGTATTTGATGATAATACATAGCATATATAAAGACTGAGACTGAACACAAATTCGACCACTTCCATTTTAGACAAAAACCATCTGAAAAGTGACGTTTTATGGCATATTTGATAGATGTTTCATGTTTAAGAATGAAGTTGAGCGTCTTTAATAACCAAATCAGTTAAAATAATTTACTTAAACTAATTGAATCGATTGAACTAGACATTTAAGTGTTTAAAAAATGTCACAAATCTTTCATCAGATGTACTTTCGAATTTTAGGCCAAAACTAGCCCTTACCGGACTTTATCCTTTAAAATACAATATATCTATTAATTCAGTTTCTTTTTGATATCAGAAATGTAGGTATATTTCTTTTAGATCTGTTAGCAAACAAACAAAGGTAAAACTAAAGCGAAATAAATCAAAAGACGAAATGAATATCAATTGTCAATCAACATACACACTTTAAAAACATTTTCAGAAATGAAACCATGCATGATTTTAATGATACAATGATATCATGTTACAAACAACTCTAATAAAACAACACAAAAGACAAATAAGAAAATTATTTTGTCTCTGTCCACTTAAAAAAATACCCTCATCGTTGATTAAACTGTACTTCAACGAATGAATCAATGAAACGTGAAAGTATTCAGATCTCAAACTGTATTGTGAGAGCTATTGTAACATATGTAATAAGCTTTATTGAACATTTTATTAAAACTTTTTACTACTACTTCACTTAAGTTGAAGACTATAATATTTTCAGATGATAAATTAACCATTTTCGTTAAGTCCAATAAAGCACTATTGTTTGTTCGCATGCAACGAAGATAACGTACCGAAATCGTTGAAATAGACACATACGGGACTCGAAATCAGTATTGACAGGCTACTGTTATAGAAGTCGAACTACTTAGACCACTCAGCCGCCGAGGCCCCCGGTTGAGTACAGAATATAGGGCTTTAATTCTGTGTCAAGCTAGAAAAATATATTTGGTTTTAAGTTGTTAATTATGTTGATTAAAAAAAAAATAGCATGAACCATGTAACTTATATTTCAGTATCAAACAACTCATATTGTTAATAATTTCGATTTAAGAATTACGCATTTAAAGGTATTCATTTTACGTTCTTAGATGCACATGTCGACAAATAATGTCTCATGTATGGCGCACGATGTCTGGATATTTGAAATTCGAAAACCTTATAAAAACTTAAAAGAGCTAATTTAATAAATCAAATGTACTAACCAAACTCATCAAAGATACAAGGCATGTAGTTGTGAAGGTCAGATATGGGTTTTGTCTTCGAAAGACTCATCAGTAACGCTCGAATCAAATAAGTTTAAAGGCCGAATAAAGTACGAAGTTAAAGGGCATTGAGGACCAAATATGCCGAAAGATTTTGCCAAATACATCTTAGGTAATCTATTTCTGGGATAGGAAATCCTTAGTAATTGGAACAATTCATATTTTATATCAGGAACATGACAAGTAAGCAGAGTTATGGATGTTTGTTATATATTTCCTAATTTAAATCTTTTCTTCTTTTATCATTGTAAGTTTTATAATAGCAATACCGGTATTTTTAAATCGTACTAGAGTAATAAGCTAATGACTGGGCTTGTAAAACTCTCATGGTCTGTTTGTACATCAGCAGCGTAATCAACTCAGTATTGATAATAACATTACAAAGTACCAATTAGACTGTACCAGATTAAATCAATTAAAATTAAAGTTGAAACGCTATGCGTTATTTAACAATTTATTGGACTTATTGTTTGACGATTTATTTTAGGCTGCTATTGATACTAACACCGAAGGTACAGGAGGTGTTATTACAGTGTCTGCCTTCCTAGTTATATTGTCCTTCATCGAATTTATCGTATCCATTGTTGCTGCATCACACTGCTGTTGCTGTTCACAGCTCAATACTGGAGATGTCAGTATAATTTTTCTCTAAGTCATATCATTGAACATTGAGTATTTAAATACTGTATATGTACTTTTTTTCGCGGTGTACCTTTTTCACGATTTTTGCGGTAGGTATATTTTCGTGATAAAAATAAAAACACGCGAATAGAAATGCAGTTTAAATTGATGTAAAAACCTTTGAATAATTTTCTACGAAATTTACAACTGTACATCCTGTTTCCTAGTTTCCCTTTACATAACCTTATTTGAACAGTGGAACTGTAATATCAACACATGTAATCCATATAAAAAATCAAGTAAGGACAAGAGGTATCAAATAATGACCCAAGCCTTTAGTGTGTAACTACAAAATAATTAGAGAAAAATATCTTTATAACAGATGACTGTTTTTGTGATTGAATAATCTTTGTTTATTTTGTAAACAATATCACTGGCCTGTTCTTTGTTAGTTTTATTTTGAGTAACAAATAAATACTTAATTGATGAAAATTTAAATATTTTATGAACATATATACCAATACAAAACTTTTTTTAAACACAGGTATGTATTAATTTTGTGATATATTCGACAATACTGCGAAATTAAATACACGCGAATTCATAAGAAATACCGATTTCGCAAAAATAAGTACACGCAAAAAAAGTACATATACACTGTGTAGAATATATCAACATGAAAGGTTATAAATTAAGCTATTTTTATTTTTACTCTTAAATATATATATATAATAAAGCGATTGATCAAACGTGAAAAACCATCAGGTTACTCAATGTGAAATCATGTTGAATAATTTCTTATGATAAGTCTCAAACATTCAAAAAACAAATAACAATGTGCGCTACATAACAAACAGTAACACAATGCAATAAATCGACTGTTCACTAGAGATGTCTGGAACATGCATTATTATGTATTCATTCTATTTTTCAGCAACAAGGTGTCATATTTATAAACACAGCACAATCTGGAATGATATATAACATGCAAAACACTCAAATACCCACATGGAACCAGCGAGGATACCATCAAATGTCGATGCCCCAAATGCAAGGATATTATGGTCAACAGCCAGCATATTCACAAAATAACCAGCATCTAGCAGGCTACTCACAAGAGAATAACATGTCAATGCAAGGATACTATGGACAGCAACCACAAGCATTTGCGATGGCTTACCAGCAACAAAACATAAACGCACAACAATTTTTACACGCACATGCATCTGCTGCAGACAAAAATCAACCATTTCCTGTTGCCGACACTTCTATATGAAGTGAAAAGTAATTATTCGTGTCTAATTTAAAATAACAAAAATATTACAAGCGTTCTGCCCTAGAAGATGAAATTGTATGACAGTTTGGGTTAAGGTTTAACAGTAATTGAGTGAGAAAATCACCGTAATTTCTTTTTTAATTATCTGTTTACTAGATTTTCATATCGTAAAAGTGAAATTCAATTGTGCAAATGTTCAGGTCAGAATAAGTTTTCTCCTTATTGATTTGTCTTCTTGATAAAAAGGTTTATATGTATTCCATTGAACTATTGATTTTTGACACAGGTTAACTTCCGTGATCATCTAGCTTTTTTTAGTCAATTATACAATGTTATTTTGCTATAATAAAATCTTTTTATATTATTTTGTAGTCATTATGCAGAAAACCTGGATGACATATATAATAACTACACCAAATACATAAATTAAGGCGACAGTTTTGAAAACTCAGGGTATCAAACAAAACCCATTTGAAAACTGACAGAATCGACCGAACTCCAAAAGGAATGAGACTAGGTGTATCGGCATGGTATGCGTTCATCACCTGAAATGCGAATCCACACTCAGTCATAATGTCACAATCTGAAATATGACACAATCAGTACAATTAAAATCCAGAAAACTATACCGGTATCTAAAGTTCGCTAGTACGTTGAGACACCTACGCATCGTATTGGTCAACAAATTTGTGATGGTGACCGTAAATGTTATAAAGTGTCGATTTCAATCGTTTTTGTCATAACTCTTTTGGGGCAGTTTAGGGTTTAATAAAATAAAAGGTTCTAAGTTTACTGAACCAGATGCGCATTTTGACAATAAATGTTTCTATAAAGATGCTCGAGGCCAAAATATTTGAAAATCTAAACCTTATCAAACAAATGAGAAGCTAATACCAAAAGGAACTTAAAGACAAGGCAAAGTCAAACAAGGATTAAGTGATTTGCATAAGGAAGATATTCCTTAATTTGAAACTATTTCCACAATTTTATAACAGCAAATTCTAATTACACAATATTCGTATTTTCATGCCAGTACAGATGTACTGACTAATGGCCATGTGATACCCTCGGGGACTGACAGTCCACCAGAAGAGGTTTCGACCCAGTGTTAGTCATTACATACACGGTACCAATTTTAGTGCACTAGATGTGTAAGGATCACATTCCTGTTAACGAAGTCCTTATCGTTTGAACATGCGCGAACGTAACGTACTAAGATATGCAAACGCCATACGACGGATCAGAGGGTGTGAACCTGCTGAGAAATGGAAAATAGACAACTAGAAAGTTGAAATCATAATGCTTGTCATAAATTCTAGTTTGAAGTCCTCCATCTGTGTCCATATCGAGAAAAAAAATTAAGATTCTAAGCAGAACTTTAAATATAAGTTTTTGAGTGACAGGACATCATCAATAAATCTGAAGGTAAAATTAAAGAACGCTGCAAGATTTTTTTTCTTTGAGAAGGTTCTGTATGTTTTTTTTGCTTCATGTGAGTACAAAAACAAATCGGCCAATATTGGTGCACAATTAGTACTCATTGTATTATCGACTGTCTGCTGAAATATCTTTCAACTTAACTATAAATATATGTTTTCGATCACAAAGTCCAGCATTTTAATTATATTATCTTCAGTGTTTTTGCTGTGGAAATCAGTGTGTTTTTGTAAAACTAAATGTTAATTTGGTGTACATTGTATGATTCAATTCATGTAAAAATGTTTCAAAAGTATTAAATTGGAAACAAAAATATATAAGTACACAGTATTTGAATTAGCTATCGCCGCGATATAACCTTTTTGTGCTGAGGCGGCGTAAAACAAACACCAACTATTTAATCAATCAAACACAATGTTTTGATTGAAAGAAATTTAAACACATCTTAAAAGAAAATGATTTATCCAAGAAACCATAATCACAATATCAACACAAAGTTAATGTTTTATAGATTTGTCAATGCTACAATTTTTCGTTTTCAGATTACGTTCAATTTGTTTTCATTTTTGCAAGTTTAGAGTAAAGTATTGGTTCTCGAAACACGTTTCTCAACCTTCAAATTACCAGTAATAAGTATCATTGAGTCACACACTATCTGGTTAAATGCGTAGGAATTTTCTGGGACAATTTTTTTCAGAATGCATATCTATTGAACTTTCCTGTAAAATATATATTGGTAAAAAAAGATAAATACATTTTAAGGCATTCAACATGCTGTTTTTAATCTGCACTACATCATAATAGATTTTTTAAAGTTAAGTATTTTGAAGATAAAAGCATGCATGAATACTTGCGGAAGCCTGAGAGCTACCTTAAAATATGTGTTCCAAATAATAAAAAGGTTTAAAGGTTTAGGAAAATCAAATTATTGTTGTTTACGACAATCACCTTAATCAGGGTGGACATTTTGAAAATTTTCAACTTATTGAAATGAAAACCACATATGTATAATTCAGTGTTTGATAAGCTCTACTTGACCACAATTTTATCAGCTTCTAAAAATAGATGATTCAACACAATCCGAAATTCACCGTTTCTAAAGTTAGATATTTTTAGGAAAATCACTTTGTGTTTACCCTAATATGTTATTTTTAGGATTTTTAGGATTATTGGTTGTATTGTTATTTTGTAATAATCTTATTTGTCAACAATTATGATGGACGGCAATAAGGAAATGGAGAAAAAAGTTTAAGATGATCTATCTCATGTTTCAAAATAAAAGTGCTGGACTATATGTATTAGGAGGGATTTTTGTGTCGACTGTTATTTAGAAAGAATTATCACGCATTATTTTATCACTTCTTATATTGTTCAATGAAAAACATTGTGGTTATTTTCGTTCACTGCCAAAAGTGATAGAAAATATATATTTATATATGAAAATATTGTATAATCTTGGTTTATAGGTAGGTGCTTTTTTTTCCTTTGAAATATTGTTGTTGGTTTTCCTTAACCAGCCTCCGCAGATTCCTAACAAGATAGCGCAGATACATAATTGATTTCTAGCCAAAAAATGTTGTTTCTTTTTTTAAACTTGAGGAAAGATATGAAGAAGTTGTCCAACTTTGTTTCATAATAGCAAATAATCAACACAGAGTAAAATAGCTCGTTTGGGAAAAGACAACAACAGCAGTTAAATAAGTTGTTCACGTAAACAAATGTAACATGGTGAGATACATCGACCTCCAATATAAATGGGATAAAGAGTCCGAGATCTTCATAGTTATGAGAACGACGAAATACATTACAAGCGAAAAACATTGGGTTTTTTTTAGACACATTTGTTTATTTTTTCAGGAAATGAAAGGAGTACAAAAAAAATGAAATGAGAAAAAATACCAAACTCCAAGGAAAACTTCAAACGGAAAGTCCATTATCAAATGGCAAAATCAAAAATGCATAAGATACCCGAGTTTGTCAAAATCAGAGCTAGAATGTCACATGGTCAGCCGATGATGGTCAATAAAAAATTAATTTGAATGATGCTTGGTGCATCATTAGTAAGGTTTCGGCGATAAACGGGTATTTGGTCGATTTTGAAATAATGCTGGTAGCATCATTAGTAAGGGAGCGACTGTAGATAAACGGGCATTTGGTAGATTTTCAAATAGGCAATGGAATTTACTATAATTTTCTGTACCATTTGATGTACCTTTACCCATATAAGAGGGTTTGGATGGGTTTAATAGAACAGGGAATAAAGGGCAAAAAAAATGAATAGAGAAAAAAAGGCAAAACAAGGGTGCTAAAATAAAAAAAATGAAGGACCCCATTCAAACCTTCATGATCAGATAAAACAAAATATATCGTAAATATCTTGCTGTAATATTTCATCACTCAAATATATTCTCCCGGACTTCTTCTAACCGGCAGTAGACTCCTTATTGAAATTGGGTCCTTTCGGCAGTGCTGGACTATAAAATCAATAGCCACACTCTTTTTGAACAGGGATATAAATCAGATTCCTTGTGTAGACAAAGTGCCACCCATGTTCTATGCACATTAAAGAGCACTTGCAACAACTTTTTGAGGGTCTGTAGATGTTCGGTTTCAAGGTTCAATGTCTGCCCTTTCCAATATATTCTCATTTCCAGTAGCAGTCCAATTTTCCCGCAATTCATCACGGTCGACAGGGAAAAAGTACTTATCACATACAATTTGAAATAACGCTTTACAAATTTGGTGCATTAAAGCCACTTTTCTGGATTTAATCTTTACCAGGACACCACAAAAAAGACGTTGATCTATAAGTACTTGAGTATGTGAAGATCTAAATCAGGGTCTAGATGAGGGTCCTTCATTTCTGTATTCTCTAATTATTCATGTCATTTTTCTGTATTCTTTATATTTATTGCCCATTATTCTCTATTCTTTGTTGTTTTGTTTTTTTTGCCCTATTTTTCTGTATTCTTTATTTATTTTTCCATTCTTTTTGCACATTTTTTTCATTATTCGGTAAACCCCATCCAGACCCTCCTAAATGACCAACAAAGATTTACAATGTTTAATATATGAAATTAAGCGTTTTTGTTTGTATTTGGATACGCAAACAGCAAGTCATTTAATTTCGCGATTCCGAAAATTATTATAAATAAAACGATATGTCTAAATTTTGAAAATGCAAGACAAGACGGTTATTATATGAGGTATTTTATTAGATCTTTTTGATTTCTAAAGGTTAAATTGGTCACAGTTTCTAGTCTTTAGGTTAACAGAAAGTTTTTCATATTGAAAGATTAACAAAGAACAAAAGATGTAGAAAGACAGAATAAATAGCACAAGGATTATGTTCGTTGATTTAAAACGATTCTAAATTAGACTATATATCTGAAGCAAGACAACATATTTGAACTTAGTTGCCACCCGTTTGCTGCCCGCACTTAAAATTGTCTTGCAGGATTAATGCTGACAATTTTATATACATTTTCGCACCTTTAAGAAAGAATTAACATACAATGCAATGGAATTCTATGCAACTGTCATACAAGTGAGAGGTTTAGCTAGCTATAAAACCAGGTTTAATCCACCATTTTCTACATAAGGAAATGCCTGTACTAATTTAGGAATGTGATAGTTTTCCATTTGTTTGATTTGTTAGAGCTTTTGATTTTGTCATTTAATAAAGGACTTTCCGTTTTGAATTTTCCTTGGAGTTCGGTTTTTTTGTTATTGTACTTTATATATGAATTAAGACATACTATAAAAAAAGCCAGCCTAGTTGTTAATGTATTGGCCGTGACATTTAAACATGCACTGTCTTCACTTTAAGCATGAAATGGACTTTGTGAACGCATAATTACGTAATTTGTAAACGATTCGTGTATCCGCAAAACTTAATAATAGTAATAATAATAATAATAATAATGATAATAACAATAACAATGATAATTAACAAATTTAGAATAAAGAACACCGTTTGGATTGGGGTATAAAAAGTTTATTGCTTGCTTGGTGCAGACATATTAAATACCTGTATCTACAAAACCTTACATTTATAATAATAATAATAATAATAATGATAATAATAATAATAATAATAATAATAACAAACTTAAAATAAACCCCATTTAGATCGGGGTATAGAAAGCTCAATATTGAATTAAGGCAGACATTTTGTTCTAAACTTTACAAACACAAATGTTATCAGAAAAACATCCATTAAAAAAAAACAAAAAACAAGGGGCATTCAAAAATTTAGGTCCAATAAAAAAAGAAATAAATCATAGCAAAAACAAAACGACGAAAGGAAAAACAACAATAATAAAAAATCACATAGAAAACTAAAGGCTGGCAACACTTACCTAACCAGAAAAACTCTGGGTGAACTAATTAGAAAGAGTAAGCAGTTCTTACTCCACATATGTAACCCGTGGTATTGCTGAAACAAAGTAAATATCCGGTCATAAGTCACTTTCTGTAATGTCACAACTAATCAAAGTGTGTCTACTTGTCTCCAGGGTTTTTAATTATTAATAACGGTACGATGCAATAATCACGCTGTCTGTATTCGAGTAGAAAACATTGAAACAAAGAGACTAGTTTAACAAATTGTTATACATTTCAGGCTGGATTGGCGCAACCGATCGCGGACATGAAGGTCAATGGGTTTGGTATAATGACGGCACTCCATTACAGTATAATAATTTGAGACACAGCACAGGAGAACCGAATAATGCTAACGGAGGCGAGGATTGTGCTTACATGGAAAGGGATATTTGGAATGATGCACATTGCTTTAAAAATAATAGATATATCTGTGAGAAAAACCATGTCGCCAATGGATAGATTAAATTTCAAGTACCTGGCCATTCTAGTAACTTAAAATAATATAAATTATATATAATATATATATATTGAATGTTCTCTGATTTAAATAGGTTTTGATAAAATAACATATACAAGTTAAAGTATGTAGACTTTGTAAATTTGTAAATATATAAACAATTATATTTCGAGATAATTGTTAAAAGTAAATCTCAAACTATTCGACTGATTAAAATATTTTTCATGTGACTAAAAATATTTGATACTTTAAAATATTCATATAGAAACGTTAATCGTCTTAAACATTGTAAAGGATATGGTTTATGTGTAATTATAATAAAAGTAAAGAGCAACTCATTTTACAAAATTAAACTGACGTCGATATTCTCATTTTTCATTCATTTTGGTTTGACACTTCATGAAGCTAAATCTGATTGATAGTGGTTGCTTAATGTGCAGTGACAAATAGTTCATGCATGTGTAGGACAAGAACTAATTAACAATGCATGCAATAGGTAGGTCCTGTAATAGGAGTCGACTGGGATAAAGGGCGTGAAATATTTACTGCCACTGGAAAATGAGTATAAATTACTGGAAAGTGAGTATAAATTGAATAGGCACAAAACTTTAGCCTTGCAACATGCCATCTACTGGTTTCTCAAAAGTAGCACTCTCTCTACATGAGGCATCGGATTTCGCGTCCCAATTCTGACCGAACGTAGCTGCAAATCTATGCTTACCGCACAACCAAACGGACAACCCCACACCTGACTGGGTTTTACTGCCTGTCGGAAGAAGACTAAGAGTGACGATATTTCTATTCCCCGGTCGCCCTTGGGATGTCTTCATTAAAAACAAAAGTCGTCAACAATATACCAGTATTATACGTATAGCTTACTGGTATCGCTATTGAAACTCGAGAGTAACCAGTACTGCTCTTGATACACGTTAATGTTTGGTCAACAAGATTGCGACTCTTTCAAGAAAAGCTTCCATTTTATGGCTTTAGAGACATCTATATATGTTCCAGTTGGCTATTATTATTTTTAATGTAAATCAGTTTCATCTTCAATTTTTTTCATACTTGTTTTTGAAGAATTTCCTGTTGCCTTATAGATGTAACGAGTGTTATCTATTATCTAAAATATAGGAGGGTCTGGATGGGAGGTCCTTCTTTTCTGTATTCTTAAATTGTTGATATAAAAAAGAAGATGTGGTATGATTGCCAATGATACAACTCTCCACAAGATACCAAATGACGCAAAAATTAACAACTATAGGTCACCGTACGGCCTTCAACAATGAGCAAAGCCCATACCGCACAGTCAGCTATAAAAGACCCCGAAATGACAATGTAAAACAATTCAAACGAGATAACTAACGGCCTAATTTATGTACAAAAAATTAACGAAAAACAAATATGTAACACATAAACAAACGACAACCACTGAATTACAGGCTCCTGACTTGGGACAGGCACATACATACAGAATGTGGCGGGGTTAAACATGTTAGCGGGATCCCAACCCTCCCCTAACCTGGGACAGTGGTGTAAAAGTACAACATAAAAACGAACTATAAAAATCAGTTGAAAGAGGCTTAACTCATCAGATGGATAGAAATACAAATACTACAAATATAAGTGCACGTGGCCGGGTACTTGTACATCCAAACAACAAAAAGACACTAAGTACAGAACTGAGAGTACTCGCAATTACTGACAGCTAGTTCAAAGCCACTAACAACTAATAAAAAAGTCATGCATTTAAGACTAAATTATCAATCCGTACACATCCAACACCCAATGGATTTAGTGTAAAGACGTCATAAACAGTCAGAGAAAAACATGACCTTGTGCAATGCCAAGATATAGGTATCGACAGATTGTAGATCCATGAATGTGTATATGTATATAACAATAATATTTAGTTTTCTTTTGATTTACTGATAACAAAATCTATATTAGTACCAATAAAACAATATTTAATGATCTAAGTACAGTGTTGAATTGGTAACCTTTTAGAATAAGTTTATTTAAAGAATTGATAAGTTTACCAGGATCGTTTCTAAATTTCCGGGCACGGTAAACAATATTGCCGTAAAAATGAGGATGTGCAATCTCATTTGAAATAAGTTTTCTACAGGTACAACCAAACTTCAAAACCAAATCTTTATATCTGTGGAAGAATTTAGTAAAGGTTTTAAGTAATTTGTGGTCACGAAATCCATTTTTCTCTATTCTTTTTACATTTTGCCCTTTATTCTCTATTCTTTATATTATAGCATCTCATTATTCTTTATTCTTTATTTTGTGTTCCATTTTCTCTATTCTTTATATTCTTTGCCCATTATTCTCTATTCTGTAAACCTCCATCCACACCCTCGTTAAGTCAAATATTGAAATATTTTTTTTACTGGGAAAATCAAAATGCTATGATAAAAACAATAAATGATTCAGTACAGATGATGATGATGATGATGATGCATGACTGCTGAACGTCCAGTGGCATATTCATGACGAGAACATATTAATGTGATATGAAATCGAATATAAACCATTCTTTGTACTAGACCGACACGCTGAGCCGGATTTTTTACGTGCTAGTTAACAAGGTGATAGTCCGCAGGAAGACATTTGACCCTACCCGGACACATTATTCGTACTCTAAAAGAGACCAATATTTGCACTTAATCCTAGATGCCAATTGCTTAGAGGAGAATCAGCAAATACTAATTTTCAAGTATAAGGTTTGATCCTGTCGGGTATCAAATCTACTACTTCTCGCACTCGAGGCGAGCAGGAGACCATCATGGCGGTTTATTTAATATATAAAGGCGACATATTTGACAACGGAAATGTTGATGACCGTGCCTATACTACTAGTATATAAATTCACATATGTGTATAAATACATCTGACGTCATGAAATATGATTGTGAATGAAATCAACAATTCTTGAATCACCATCGGGATCGAAAACCTAATGCCTGCATGCAAACATTTCACCGAAAGTCAATCAGGAATGAGCTAGAATATCAAAAGGAGGTAGTAAAATTCGTTTTCTACTTATGTGTTTGACTATCCCTTGGGTATCTTCCGCCTCTCTCTCTCTCTTATTAATCAAGTGGAATTGATTGCATATTTAACTGTAAACATACATGTACACCGCATAGAGATACACTTTGAAATTAGTGTAAGCTATATTATATAGATTAAATAAAATGTGGGATGAATGTCAATAAGACAGCAATCCAACAACAAAAATAACCAACGAAACGAATATACAGATAGGTATTCGTACAGTATTTCTATCTCCAAGTTGTATACAGGGTGTAGAAAAGTTGTGAATATATTTTACAAAAGCAATCAAAGTTGCGTCATTCACAAGCAATTGCCCAAAAAAGAAAAATATAAGATAATTTTTTGATAACTATTTACACCACTGGGTCGATGCCACTGCTGGTGGACGTTTCGTCCCCGAGGGTATCACCAGCCCAGTAGTCAGCACTTCGGTGTTGACATGGATATCAGTTATATGGTCATTTTTATAAATTTGATAACTATTTATAACATAGAACAACTACTGACGAGGTTCCTGACGTGAAATGTAACGGAGTTGAACTAGTTTCAACCTATTCAATCAGTAGATTGAAAGACAAAAAGGGTATATAAAAGAACATTCAATAAAAACCAATACCGGAAAAACATTACACTCTTGAATATACCGTATGTATATATTATCTTTAACTCATTTAAGTAGCTTGCACCCTTTAACTTATAACTTCACTATGAATAACACGATATAATTATTGTCAATTCTTAATCCACAATCACATATAATATCTAAAGGATATTTTAAAATTAGCGTCGTGCTCAAACATGATACTATTAGCATAACAGCTTCCTCTCAATTTTAACGACGACGACGGGTGCTACCCTTCCGGTGCTCCTTACATCATCCCAAGTTTTGGTGTTGTTGTTTTTTTGGGGTTTTTTTTGCTGGGGTGCGTGTTGTACGAAAGCCTATTAGGGTCACAAAAAAAATATTTTTATCTCGTTATTACGAGAAAACTATCACGTAATTACGCGATAATTATCTCGTAATTACGCGATAATTATCGCGTAATTACGAGATAATCATTGTTTTATCTCGTAATAACGAGATAATTATCGCGTAATTACGAGAAAATTATCGCGTAATTACGAGATAAGAAGCTGTTTTATCTCGTAATTACGAGATAATTATATCGTAATTACGAGATAACTATCGCGTAATGACGAGATAATTATCGCGTAATTACGGGATAATTATCGCGTAATTACGAGAAAATTATCTCGTAACTACGAGATAAAAATTCATTTGGCCAAGAAGATTAAGAGGAGAAAGTTTTTTGTAAAAGATTAAAAAAAATTACTTAATTGCAGAAATGACTTTAAAGGGTAATAACTCCTTAAGGGGTCAATTGACAATTTTGGTCATTTGACTTATTTGTAGACATACTTGGCTAAACATTTTTGCTCCTTCAGTTTATATCTTTCTATTATAATATTCAAGATAATAACCAAAAACTGAAAAATAATCATTAAAATTACCAATTCAGGGGCAGCATCCCAACAACGGGAAGTCTGATTCGTCTGAAAATTTTTACCCTGTCATATTTGCTCTAAATGCTTAAGTGTCAGAGATATAAACCATAAACTACATTTTACCCCCCCCCCCCCCCATGATTTTTAGCCATGGTGGCTATCTTGGTTGGTGGGCGGGGTCTTTGGATACATTTTTTTAAACTAGAAACCCTAAGGATGATTAAGGCCAAGTTTGGTTCAATTTGGCCAAGTGGTTTAGGAGGAGAAGATTTTTGTAAAAGTTAACGGACGACGACGGACGACGGACGCCATGTGATGGTAAAAAAGATCACTTGGCCCTTTGGGTCAGTTGAGCTAATAAAAACGGGCGTTTTATCAGGTGCCCCGGAAGGGTAATCATGATCTGTTTATCTATATATATATATATATATATATATATATATATATGTATGTAATTTTATCTCGTAATTACGAGATAGTTTTCTCGAAATTACGAGATAATTTTCTCGTAATTACGCGATAGTTATCTCGTAATAACGCGATAATTATCTCGTAATTACGCGATAGTTATCTCGTAATTACGCGATAGTTTTCTCGTAATTACGAGATAAATATATTTTTTTTTGTGACCCTAAAAGGCTTTCGTAGTGTTGCCCAGTCTTTAGTTTTCTATGTTGTGTTTTGTGTACTGTTGTTTGTCTTTTGATCGTTTTTCGTTTTTTTGTTTGTTTTTTTTTTTACCATAGCGTTGTTTGTTCGTTTTGGACTTTTTTTGAGTTTATTGTCCTTTTGGTACCTTTCGCTTCTCTTTTTGTTGCGTAAATCCTCTGCGAATATTGTTTAATATACAAATATAAAGATGTACTATGATTCCCAGTAACGAGACAAATATCAAACAGATACTAAGGGACGAGCATGTAAACAACTTCAGAGCATTGTACGGCATTCAATAATGAGCAAAACTATAAACTATAAACGGTCTAGGCATGACCAAATGTGAAACTATTCAAAAAAGAAAAACCAATCGGCCTGATAAATGTTAAAAACAACAAACAAACAAAAAATAAATAAATTGACATTTTTATCCTCTTGCAATAATTTCGGATTTTCCTCGAAGTTTTAATATGTGGCGATATTCATTAATTGATACATATAATTGGTGAAATCAGAGGATTTGGTAAATATAAAAAAGAAGATGTGGTATGATTGCCAATGATACAACTCTCCACAAGAGACCAAATGACACAGAATTTAACATCTATAGGTCACCGTACGGCCTTCAACAATGAGCAAAGCCCATACCGCACAGTCAGCTATAATAGACCCCGAAATGACAATGTAAAACAATTCAAACAAGAAAACTAACGGCCTAATTTATGTACAAAAAATGAACGAAAAACAAATATGTAACACATAAACAAACGACAACCACTGAATTACACTGTCCCAACTTGGGACAGGTTTAAATAAAAAACTAGCTTTAATTGCAGTTGATGTTTATGCAGCAACGATTCTCGAAGCAATTATATTAGGAAATGCTAACAATACTTGACTATCGGACTTCTAATCAGGATCTCGTGCGATCGGTTGCAAACAATGGTATACACCACAAAATTGGCTGTATCTAATACATACGCTGGTCAAATATTGTGAGTATTTCCTAATATGATTGCTTGTTGGATTGAGGGGGGGAGGGGGGTCTTCATTTCTTTATTCTTTAATATTTTAGACCATTTTTTCTATTCTTTATTTATTTTGCCAATTATTCTCTATTCTTTATATTTTAGCACCCCATTAGTCTCTATTCTTTATATTTTTTCTCTATGCTTTTTTTCCCTTTATTGTGCACTTTTTTCTTATTATTCTGTAAACCCCCATCTTCGCTAGCCAAGGGTTACGATCCACTTCCCTCCTCTCCACCCTCGGCAGATTAAGCCAACATTTGTGATAACAATGTTGCGCCATCTATCGGTAGATTAAAGTCACGCCCATTCCTAATACATTAATCCTGACCAATGGTAGCACTTGAACTCTTAAATTTGGAGGTAAAAACACGGTAGCGTCTAGATTTTACACACTTGGTAAAGCAGGAAACGAAAATATACGTTGACATTAATGCATTTGTGCAAGAAACATACACAGGAACTTCTGTTAGTTGATTGAAAACATTCATATTGTCACTAAATATAGTCGTATGTTTAGGGATGTAATTACTTGTTGCACAATAAGCACGTGGCAATTGTTTACATACACTTTCTACATTTACACGTGATCATGTTATAGGCGCTTTATGATTGGTTGCAGTGAGTTTCGACTGCAACCATAAAAATCATTACCTTGTGTCTCCGAAATTCTATCTCAATCCCCCAAGGGTGGAGAGGAGGGAAGTGGATCGTAACCCTTGGCTATCGAAGATGGTAAACCCCATTCAGACCCTCATATAAAGTCAAATATGTCTTGAGGGTATACGTCAATGACACGCAACCCAACGACACAATTATTTTAGAATGTTGTATTTAATTTTTTTCAAAGAAATGAATGAATTTATTTTTAATATACGCCATCAGTCACTGCTTAAACGGCTGTGGGTAACTCAAGTTGGCGGACTCTAAACTCGTTGATACAAAACGACGCTACATATTATCGAGTCCATCCCCGGTATATTGTTTATTTTAGACTTTTTATAATTTGGATAAATGTTTTACATTGTTATTTATAAATCAAATATGAGAATTTGAGTAAAATCGGTGAACATGAATTTGACAGCTAGTGGCCCTTTGAGATGTGAAGTTACCCTACAATGAACCAGACCTGATTTGTAATATGCTATCTTTCATATTATGAATCCGTAGGAAGACATGTTTTAACACCCTGACGCATCACTCTTACTGCGAGGTCTTAATGTTTTTTTCTAGTCTAACGTGTACTTATATTGCTGTTTCATTGACGTACCCGAGCTACGTCTCATCGTATTTTATAATTCTAACATAAAAAATATATTTATGTAATGCCAATAAGGAATGGTTTTATGATGTATAAAATATAATGACGGGACTTCCAGTGCGCGTGACAGATCCCTTGAAATATCTCAAACAGGGAGACTATTAATATATAATGATGATGATGAATGACTGTTTAACTTCCATTGACAATAGGACTAAAACATATTGAAGCAAAATAAAAAATATAAAACCTGTTTTGTACTAGGCAGACACGCTGAGCCGGAAATCAACGTGATAGTTAACATTGGCAGTCCACAGGAAAACTTTCAACCCTACCCGGACACATTATTCTGACTCCGGGCCGACCAGTCTTCAAGTCTTTGATTTTAATCCTTAATAAAAAATAATAAAAAAGGTGCAAATACACAATTTAAGGTAATTGGTTCGACACGGCCGGGGATCGAACCGACGACCTACCGCGATCGAAACGAGTACGCTACCACCAAAACGGTTACTATTAAGACTGTACGGATTTCGTCCTTTAAACCGAGTGGATAAGATTAATTAGAATAAGAGGCTTGACCGAACATAGATTGCATGAATCCTTTGAGTTGGTATAAGGTTGAAATAATAACGAAGTCAGAACTTTCAGATGTACTTTTTTTTAAATCAACTATTTACAATTCAATGACAAACTATACATTTATATCTATATACATCATGCCGTAAGGGAACTAACATTTGATTGATAAGGGGGGCTAGGATGAAAAATGTGGTCCTGCATTTATTTTTAGTTGTAATCTTTGTCCTGCCTTTTTATTTTTCAACCTATTTGGTCCAAAAATAGGAAGATGTGGTATGAGTGCCAATGAGACAACTCTCCATCCAAGTTACAATTTATAAAAGTAAACCATTATAGGTCAAGGTACGGCCTTCAACACGGAGCATTGGCACATACCGAACAGCAAGCTATAAAGGGCCCCCAAAAAAATTACTATAGTTTAAAACCATTCAAACGGGAAAACCAACGGTCTAATTTATATAAAAACGAGAAACGAGAAAGACGTATGAATTACATAAACAGAAGACAACTACTATAATCAGATTCCTGACTTAGGACAGGTGCAAACATTTGCAGCGGGATTAAACGTTTTAATGGTACCAAACCAGCCTTTTTTAATAAGTTTAATCTGACTTTTTTAACAGAAATTGTCATCCTGCCTTTTTTTTTTTTGCCAAGTTGCTCATCCTGCCTTTTTTTTTACTCAAAAGTCCTGTCCTGCCTTTTTTTCAAATTTCATCCTAGGCCTCCCCTCCCTCCCCCCATAAAGATCAAATGGTAGCTCCATAATCATCTAATGTATAGGTCAGAAAGGTTGACTAAAATTACAAGAATGTTGAATGTTTCCGATGGTTGATTCGGTAGAAGGTTTTCAACCTTCCGTTACCAATATCATAAAATACTTATAATTAATAAGACTGATTTAATAAGATATTCATTTATCTTATTTCTTTCTGTTAAAATGAAAGTAGATTTACTGTTAAAATTAAAGTAGATTTCCAGAAAACCTCTGTCATAATAGAAGGTTGACTGGGAATTTCCCGTAGGTTGAAGGTTGACTTAAGCAAAACAAACAATAGCCACATTTTTATTGTTACATTGCCATTCCCTCTTAAGGACGTTGACACTATGGAATTTCTTTTCATAATGGTTATCATGTTTCAAGTATACAAACCTTTGAATGTTAAAAAAGATGGGCGAAAGATACCAGAGGGACACTCAAACTCATAGATCGAAAATAAACTGACAACTCCATGGCTAAACAATAAAAAGACAAACAGACATAGTTGTCATAAAAAAACAATAGCACAAAATATTTGAAATCTCGGGAAATGTAAGACAGACATTTATAAATGGCGATGACGCATTTTTCACTTTGAGTTATTTGCCGTTTACCAGGAAAGCATCCTAGGCTAAAATTACTCAAATATATTATAGAATGTGCCTATGCTCATTACAAAACAGTTATACGAATACGTGAAAGTTCAATACTCGTGTGTAATGTATTTTAATTAGTGATTTTTTTTCAAACCTACATTTCAGTGCGTGAATATGTTATGTATCAATTTCCTTCCACTTTTCAGTAAAAAGTGATTATTTCGTTTTCCAAAATTTTCATCTTTATCGTACCTGTCGTAAAAACAGCACAACATAATTAATTGTAGTCTCGGGATACATGTTTATCGCTATTTTACAAAATTTTCCTTTGATCTTACTGACTAATAATTTCCTCTTTCAGCACAGTAGAATGATATGAAAAATTATCGCTAGAAACTAAGGGCGCACGTGCCGTTGTCATTGAAATTAACAACGTCGTCATAGGTAAAATAGCGATAAACAGATTATCATTGGTCATCTCAACTCCATTGCTTTTCTCACTTTCGCCGTACCGGCTCAAGCGAGAAAATCAATCTCGTTGAGATGACCAACGTTAATCTTTAAATATAAGACATTTGTAAATTGCGATAACGCATGTTTCACTTTGGGTTATCTGCCGTTTACAAGGAAAGCATCATAAGCTAAAATTACTCAAATATGTATTCTAGAATGTTCATATGCCATATAGTTTGTTACGTAGAGATTACTTGAACAAAAGACTAACAGCAAGGTAGATTTCTTTTTCAAGATATTAGATATAACAGTAGATAACATAGAGATAATCTTACACATTACAATTTATTTGTTCAATATACAGAGTCTAATCGGCATATATAACAGGTGACAGGACTTTTCTGACTGGGGAATATCAAGAGAGGAAAGGTATTTAAAGCTTGATCTTTTAATGTTGTAATGTTACACTACCGTTTTAGGTTAGGATGAAGGTTGGCGCCTGTCAAAACGTTTAAACCCGCTGCATTTGAAGGCACCTGTCCTAAGTCAGGAGCCTGTTGTTCAGTGGCTGTCGTTTGTTGATGTGGTTCATAATTGTTTCTCGTTTTTTATATAGATTAGACATTTGATTTTCCTTTTCAAATTATTTTACACTAGTCATTTTGGGGTCCTTTATAGCTTGCTGTTCGGTGTGAGCCAAGGCTCAGTGTTGAAGGCCGTACTTTGACCTATAATTGTTTACTTTTTACACATTGTGACTTGGATGTAGAGTTGCCTCAATGGTACTCATACCACACCTTCTTATTTATATTACTGTTTTTTTCATAGGCGGTAGCACAGGGATTTGGGACACATATATGCAGGGCAATTACCCAAAGGTGTGGGTTGAAGTCTGTGGTTTGACATATTCCTGTTATGATACCATTTTTCAATTTATTACATTAATACAGGACATATGGGGTAAACATTGATTAAAAAACTAAACATACCATGTTTGAAGACGGAAATCAAAAGCCTCATTAGAGACTTGTTTTCATCTGTTATCTGATAAACATGTTGACCACAATATCAATCGTATCCCGCCTTAAACCGTTTTGCACATGCGTCTGCGATTTATTGAGAAACAATCTTTAGTTAGTATAGTGTTTGTCTCTGTGGTATTCTGGTTCTTTCAAAACACGATATGGCTTTTTGAAGAATAAGAGTTTATCATACAATTGATCATTATAGATCACAATTGGCCATTGTATAACCGACATAAGCTACGACTTTAGTGCAAAAACAAAATATAACATTTGTAGAATTTTTTTAAACGATAAGAAGTAAATGCACTTTGAATACCGATATATACCGTTTCAATGTTAAAACTAGGAAGTAAATAGTCGTCGGCTTAAAATTTCAATGCAATGATAGTAAACGTTTGAAAACATTATCTGTGTTCGACATTTTACCATCAAAAGTTTCTGAAAGTTATCTTTTGAAATTGGAACAACGGACTCGAGCTCGAATAAAGGATATTGTTTGGTATATGGTCTAACATGTATTTAGATAGACCGTAACAGTAAACAAATCTCCAACGATACAAAATATTCTAGTACATGCATGATTATCTTTTGGTAGAGTGTAAAAATGAACACCAGTGCTCATATAGGTGTAATGTAAACACACCAAGCGCAATCAGATGTACGTACTTCACGGATAAGAGCACTTCGAATCCTTGGTGGACTACAGATCAGTCTAGGTATTTTGTGTGGTATTCTTGGTATTGTTGGAGCTATTCTGAGTAGCACCGAAATGAAAAGTGGTTGCAAACTTTATAATATCTATGACAGCTACAATAGATATGTGTATAAGTCTTCATATCATCGTTGTGGACAATCAGACACTATCCTTATAATGAATCTAATAAGCATGGCTTTTTCGGGATGGGTATGAAGTAAAAAGACTAATACTTAGTTTGAATCTTAGCATGATTAGGAAATATAATCTTTTCTGGCTGTTCTTATTGGTTTGATTTTGGTTTTAATCTCACAAACATTTTGTCATCAATAAAGCAGAATAGTTAAAATCATCTTTAGCTAACCTTGAACATGTTAAAAGAAGAGTGCATTCAATAAAACTACTGATGAAATTCTAAATATGAACAAGACACAACTAAATATACAAGTTTGGTAACGACTTTGTGAACTCATATAAACAGAGGCATTGATGATCATTTGTTGCTCTAGACAAGAGTTATCTTGACAAAAATGCATAGTTCAAGCGGACAAAATGAGAGCTTTAATTGTAACACTATTAATAAGGTCTTTTATGTTGCATTTCTGAAACTACTGAATTTTAGGATAACCTGGATAATTTCACAACGAAGTGCGGATTTAAAATTGGAATTACTTAATGTACAGTAATCATATTCTTAGTTGCATAATTTTAATGTCACCTGAAACTGCTAAAAAGCATTATTGTATAGTTGTTACACGATATATTTCAATATATATCTTTTGTTTCATTAATGCTCGTTATCTGGTCATTATTTGGCATTTTTTACTTCCATTTTTCATGCATCTTTGTAAGTTTTATTGATTTTTTTTTTTTCTTACTCTCAGTTTATGCTAACAGGTTGTTTTCCGTTTTGCATGACAGAAAAACGTGAATCAAGCTGGAGATGCTTGGTACGTACTATAAACATATTTTAGAATAAGAATCATATGTAGAAAGCTTATAGCAAAATCATCAAGCTGTATACTGTATAAACACATTACGTTGACCTTTCAAAAAATGATACCAACTAACAACTGCATGGTTTACTGTTGTTTTGAAGGAAGTGTTAAGTATTTCGTATTTTGTATTTCGTTTCTTCAATCCTTGTATGTCATGATAGTCTTTGTAGAAGAGAGGCGAAAGATGCAAATTCATAAGTCGAAAATAAACTGACAAAAAGAAAAAGTCTAACAGACAAACAACAAAACACAACATAGAAAGCTAAAAACTGAGCAACACGAACCCCATCAAAAACTGGGGGTGATCTCAAGTGCTCCGGAAGGGTAAGTAGATTCTGCTTCACATGTGGCATCCGTCGTGTTGCTCATGTCAGTACACACCCGGTAACAAGTCTAATTCGGCAGGTCACACTCGGGGGAAAGGGAACAGAATGGTAGTTACGACATATTGAACATATACGCTATCATCGGTGAAACGGATATTCCATAACGGTCAACCAACTCGTGATGGCGTCCGTAAAATTTACGAAGGGATGATTTCAATTTCACCACTTGGACTCTTGGTATAATAACTTCCTTGTGAGCAGCACCCCTCTATCAAGGAAATTTTGATAGGAAATGCAACCCTGGTATCAACTTAGAGATATATGCTCCGTATGCAGGCGCTGCTGGAATGTTGCTACATAGAAATGGAAAGTTCACAATTGGGAATAATCATCTCCTTTGTCATAAGGGTTTGTTTTCAACCGACCCTGATTGTCAATTTCTAGACGAGATAAGATAAGATATGAGGCAGACTTACCTATTTCTGTTGTATCCTTAATCTTAAGTTCGATGGGATAGATGCGTTCAACATTGTCACCAAATTTTGAATTATGTAGTGAAAGAACATCATCTACATAGCGGAAAGTAAAGTTAAAGGATACTGCTAACTTCTTTTATTTCTTCCTAAGTAGTTCCTATATGACGTCAGCCTCATATGAATAAAGGAAGAAGTAGGCAAGAAGAGGGGACCAGTTGGTTTCCATGGGGATGCCAATTGTTTGTTGAAAAACACGTCCTTCAAACGTAACAAATATGTTGTCAATCAAGAAATCAAGCATCTTGATAGTATCAGTTTCAGAAAATGTTTTGTTTGAATAAGAATTGTTTTTTACAAACTTAAGTAGGATTTATCCCTCCCTAAGACAAGATACTTGTATCTACGTTGGCTTTCAATTTGTCTTTTAGTTTAAAATGGGGAATACTTGTGTAGAAAAGTCAAATGTTTTAATACTATTGCAAGATAAAAGAGTCTTAGATTGTATGTACTCTAAAATATCTTTGGATTTTTTTTAGTATCCACATCTCAATCACGCCACTTCTAGAATAGGTAGTTTCACAATAACTTTGCAGCCCGGCTTTGATTACTGATACAATTGATGTTACTAATTTAGAAAAAGGTTTCGTGAGCACTCGGAAGACCAAGTATTAACACGTTGTTTGTTAGGACACTTATGTAGTTTCGGTTTTCAATACAGTGATGGAAGATCCAGTTCTTCATCTATGGTTGAAATTCCAAAGGAACAGAGAACATACCTATTATCCAGGATTTCTGTTAAGTGTCGTTGGGGTATATGTTGAGTTTCCAAGTGAATTTTCAAAATGTAAAACAATATGATGGTTGTTTTACAATGGTTCGTCCGTTTCAAGATTTGCACACTTTGTGTTTTGTTATTGCACACGAGCTTGTTTTCTGCACTGTTTATTACGCGGTTGAGTTGAGTTTACTTGTAAATAAAGCGTAGGATAATTCTGAGCATGAAAGCAGGTTTTATGTATAAAAAAACAAGTTTCTTGAATTTCACTTTTTAATTATGTGAGCATTCCTATGATTGGTTTACGTATATCCATCTGTACTGTTTTATCTTAGGCTTTAGGGGAACATTGACAGAATAAAGAATGATAATCAATTTCTCTTGTAAAGTTACATTTACCTCGTTTCACACACATGGTTGATAAAATCTAGTGAGGGTTAAATATTGACAAGTTATATTTTTATCAGATGTGCACATTTCCATATTATCAAAATCTAATTTATAGCTACACCTTTCCTAGTGAAACTGAGGAATGAATCTACTTCATCATTGTTCGTGTATAACTCTGACTTCTTGCGTGGGTTTAGCAATACTTTTGTTTCTTTTCTATTTATTAGTTCGCAGGTTACCGCTAATATGTTCCTATGATCGTAACCATAATTTCGTCTTGTGTTTTTATATACTGTGTTGTGGACTCCTTTGCATTTTACCGTATTTCATTTTTTTCTAGTTACTGGTTTTAAGAGGTTTCAATTTCCAATTATTTTGGTACCAAGCGTCAATGAAGAAACATTTGTTTTTCGAATTCCGCATTTGATGAAGTAAATATGAAACCGTTCAATAAGATAATTATCAATCAATAGAATTTAAGTACATAATTAATCATTTACGAATTTCGAAATACGTCATTATATTTTTTTCCATGAGGAAGCTAAAGTTAAATACCAGACGCTATAATATAATTTAACATCAGGACAAGGATAGAAAAATAAAGGCAACAGTAGTATACCGCTGTTCGAAACTCATAAATCGATAGAGATAAAAACAAATCCGGGTTACTAACTAAAACTGAGGGAAACGCATCAAATATAAGAGGAGAACAACGACACAACAAAAACACAACATTAAAAATGTAACACACACAGATACGAACTATAATATAACAATGGCCATTTTCCTGACTTGGTACAGGACATTTTAAGACAAAAATGGTGGGTTGAACCTGGTTTTGTGGCATGCAAAACCTCCCGCTTTAATGGCAACGTCAAACACAACACCAAAACGACAACATCACATGACAGGACCACGATACAAATAAATGGGAGAACATATAGGACAAAGAAACACACGAATAATAGCTAACAAAAGGTACTAGGCTTAACATTCAATACGCCAGACGTGCGTCTCGTCCACACAAGACCATCCAGTGACGCTCAGATGAAAAAAGCTTGAAAGCCAAAACAAGTACAAAGCCGAAGAGCACCGAGGACCAAAACTTCCAAAAAGTTGCGCCTAACACGGCCAGGGTTTTCTGCCTGGGACAAGAACATCCTTATTATTTAGAATAATTTATAATTTTGCAAACAGTAAATTTTATAAAATGACTATATAATAGATATACATGATAAAACCGTAGTGGGGACTAACTACAGAATAAAAACGGATACATTACATAAAACAACTTAATCCAACATATAAAAATACACAGCCGAGTTAGCCAAAGCATCAACGCACAAAGTGACGTCACATTTGAAATTCTAAAAAAACACACAAGAAAATACTGTTATTGATAGACAAGACATACATAATGCAACACGGAAACTAAGAGCAAACCAACATGAACCCCATTTCGAACAAAACTATGTATAACATTAGTTCATCTGGAAGGGTAAGAAGATTTACTCTGCTAGCAACACCTATTTTATGATTTGTGACAAGAAAACCCAGTGGTTGGTCGCATTTTATTCAATCAAAATTAATTATTCTTGACTAATGATGACGATCTTGTACTTAGTCGTTGGTGTAGTTGATGCAGAAGTGGAGAGGATATTTAAGCTATAAAATACTGTATGTGAGAGAATTGTAACTATTGTATCAAAATACTTTCTTGATAAATTCGTTTTATTAGAATTTTTTATTTTTTTTTTTTGAAAATGCTGCAAATGCCAAACAATATCAGTATAACAATTTGCCAAACAGTTCCTAAGCCCAGATCTTTTTTTGGAAAAGCTATCTTTCAGTAACTGCTTACAAGTGATAGATATATAATAAGATTTGTTGGCGTGATGAAGTTTATATGTCTCTGCCGAATGATTAAAGTTGAAGAGTAACAATCTTAATTGCTCATTCCCATGTCTTTTGTTTTTTTTTTTTTAGGAAATAAGTATCAGCAACTGATAGTTTTGTAAATATATAGTCTGTTATTAACGTGGTTGTTTAAACAATGATCGATCAAGCCAAAGTGCAATATTATTTTACATTTGTAGAAAATAGCATATCTGGTTTGTAACATAATATCAGCAGCTGTGTTTTCATCCACCGTGGTTGGCTTAGGAATACTCGGAGCACTCATTGTGAGTATAATGAAATGTATTTGACAAACACGTTAATGGTCGACAGTGAAATATGCAATAGTTAAATCAGGGTAGAATAGTATTAATAGATATCGTTGAGTTGTCCTAAAATCTATGAAAAATGAAATACCCGATATTTATTACTATTAATTAAGTTATCTCCACTGTTTCTTTTAATTTGTTTAACAAAGGTGTTGTTCTGTTTCTTTTAGTCTTAAAAATGACGTTAACGAATCACGAAAAGGCGAAATAAATTTAAAGAAAAGAACAATATCAAATTGTAATTACCATCCGAGCTATGAAAATGTTTACGGAAATGAAACCAGTCGGTACATGTATTCTTGTTATATGATTAAATCATGTTGAGAGGAATAGTGCCACTACTATTAAAGCAGTAACTATACTTCATGTCAAAATTCAAGTTTTTGATTGGTTAATACGAGAGAGATAATTTACTCTATTGCATGGCAAATACTTTTTAACCCGTCACGGAGACGCTTGATCAATTGTGTGTTTTATCAAATACGGATGATTATCATGTACAAGACGCAATAGTCTATTAATTTCAAGAGATATTTAGCTAGCTATAAAACCAGGTTTAATCCACCATTTTCTATACAATATGACAGATGTTTTCCATTCGTATGATGTGTTTAAACTTCTGATTTTGCCATTTGATAAGGTACTTTATGTTGAGTTTTCTTGGAGTTCGGTATTTTTGTTATTTTAATTTTTTCCCTTTTTGGATTCCGACTGTGATAAATGATTGACATTTGTTTTACAGTAGCAACATTCATAGCACTTATATGCAGGATATGAAGCTCATATTCTATGTTACTCGCAATTTTTCGGTTTGTTTCGAAGTTGTTAATAATGTAAATGTAAAAAAATAAAGAAGGCCACTACATTAGATATAATGTTATAACTTTAAATGTATATGTTTTACGTTCCTAGATGGTTTTGACGACGCCATATGTCTCTGCATTTATGCTCGAGACCAAACCATTTGAAAATCGAAGATCTATCTGATATAATAATAAAAAAACTAGATCCAGACTAGGATAAGAAATCAGTGGTTTAAATTCCAAAAACATTTCTAAATCTAAATCTTAAATTCTTTGTTTTAATATCGTAAATTTTATGTAAATAATTCCGTTATTTTCATCAGTACCGAACTATTCACTACTGGAGTGGTGAAACTCCGATGAGGAAAAACTACACAAGTAGAGACATCGACTCAATGGATGGTAATAATGACATTACACGGTACTTATTTGACTGCAATGAGATTAAACGATTTAAAAGTTAGGTTTAAACTGTGTTTTATTTCAAATTTTCACATTTTCACAATAATTATTTAGAGATTCATTTTCAGGTTGATTTGAATTCAAACACCAGAAGTGTTGTTGCAATGTCTTCCCTGCTGACTATATTTTCATTTAGCGAATTCGTCATATCCATTGTTGCTGCAGCACACTGTTGTTGCTGTTCACAGCTTTCCGCTGGAAATGTCAGTATATTCATTATTGTCTCCATGTCATGTCAAAAAGATGAAAAACATCACGTAACTCAATGAAACATGCTATTGAATAACATTCAAAAGTCAGCTCCTACGATCAAAACGACATACATAATAAACGGTAAAAACATAAAATGAATAGACTTGGACTATCCAGGAATAAATTAAATTGACTATTGATACCATGCAGTTGACAACAAAATGTAAATAAATAACCAATGACTTGAACGTAGATCTTTCACACTGCGTAAATGATGAAAGATTTGTAAATATTCACCGTACTCACGTAAATAATTCATGGTATTTTTTGTCGAAATTTAAGATATACAAACAACATTGGCTTTCACATATATATGGAACAATTGAATTTATTTTTTAAATAGTTTCCCCATTTTGTCCTATGTCTTTTCCCTACATAATTGTGGAACATTCCTTATACATATGTTATATATGTATACCTTCAATTTTTACAGCACCAAGGTGTCATATATATGAACACATCACAATCTGGAATGATGTGTAATATGCCAAACACTCAAATACCTTCAGGAAACCAGCAAGGATACAATCAAACGTATATGCCCCAAATGCAGGGAATTAATGGCCAACAGCCGGCAAATATGCCAAATTACCAACAACAAGCCGGTTACTCACAAGGAAATGAGATACCGATACAAGGAAACTATGGGCAGCAATCTGAAGCATTTGGAATGGCTAACCAGCAGCAAAACATAAACGCACAGCACACAATGGCGCCTGCAGTATATAAAAATTAACCATATAAGAAGTGAATTGTAAATATGCGTCAAATTTAAAGTACTTCAAATATTTCAAGCGTTCTGCCCTAGAAGATGAAATTGTATGACAATAAGGCTTAAGAAATAATTGTTACCTAGTAAGAAAATCATTGTAATTGTTTTTTAAGTATTCATTACTAGTTTTACTTCATGTTTCAAAGTGAAATCAAATTTTGCATATGTTCAGGTCAGATTAAGCTGTCCTTTATATCGATGTGGATGTGTCGTTTTGATAAAAAGTTATATATGTATTATATAGGACAATTGATTTCGAAAACATTTTTACTATGTCACTTCTGTTATCATCTAGCTGTTTTGTTCCGTTACTTATGCAATGTTTTTTGTTTATTTTTGTAGTCAGTTTTAAGAAAACAAAATCATTTGTTGAGAGCATGTCTTATAATTACATCAAAGACATACGTTAAGGCGACAGTAGTTTACTGATGTCCAAATCTCGTAAATCAATTAAGAAGTGACAAATCCTGGTAACAAACAAGACCGTACTTTGACCTATAATGGTTTACTTTTATAAATTTTGACTTGGATGGAGAGTTGTCTCAATACCACATATTCTTATATCTATAAAATCTGATAGAATCGCACAATGCCTTAATGAACGAGAATGGGTGCATCGACATTTCAAGTGTCTCGTACTATAAAAGTATCAACCGACATGATAACCCACATTCAGTCGTAATGTCCCAATCTGGAATAGGACACAATTAGTCAAATTACGACTATACGGGTATCTAAAGTTCAGAGATTACGAACACATGTCACTAGTAAATTGAAACACTTACACATCGTATCGGTCAACAAATTTATGATGTGACCGTACAACTTATATAGGGTCTAATTTTAATCGTTATTGCAATAACTCTTTGGAGCATTTTTTGTGTAATAACATGAACGATACCAATTTTACTGCATTAAATGCGTATTTCGACATTAAGTGTCTCTAAAGTGATGACAGAGGCAAAACACTTTGTAAATCCAAGTATTATCAAGGAAAAAGAGCTAATAAAGACCAAAAAGTACAAAAGAGGGGCGAAAGATACCAGAGGGACAGTCAAGAGGTATAGCCAAAGCTAGACAAGGATACAGAGCTTTGCATTAGGGAGATATTCATTAATTCAAAATAATTTCCAATATTCAAAAACAGCAAATTCTAATAACACAATATCCGTATTTCTACGCCAGTACCGAAGTACTGGATGCTGTGCTGGAGATACACTCGGGAGTTGACAACCGCAAAGGTATATACTAAGTGGTAGTAATAACATACACGGTACCAGTTTTGTTGCAATAGAAAGTTAGTCATCACACTCATGTTAACGAAGTCCGTACATTCGCGAACATAACGTACTAATATATTTATAGACTGTATTCGGAGTTTATATCTCCCAGTTGATATGATATTTCAGGGCTTCTATTTCCTATCACGATTTCCTTGATAGAGACGTGATAATCACAAGAAAGCTATTAAACAAAGAGTTGTAGTAGGGAAGTTGAAATCATCTCTTCACGGACGCTATCGCGCGTTGGATGACAATTACGGAAAATATGTTTCACATATGATAATGGATATGTTCAAATTGTCGTAACCATATGAATGTGACCTACGGAATAAGACTAATCAGTGGGTTTGGAACTTACATAATCCACACGACGGATAGCACGTGTGAGCAAATTCTGCATAATCTTCCGGAGCACCTGAGATCACCCCCGGTTTTCGGAAGGGTTCATTTTCCTCGATCTTTAGTTTAAATGTCCCTTTTGGTATCTTTCGCCTTTCTTCTTCTTTCAATAGTAAACTTAATCAATATGAAGTTCACTTGGATTGATAAGTACACAGACAAAAATGCCATACATGTGCACATGCGTGACACATGCGTGTCACATGCATGAGAGACATGTCCTGCAACGAATGTGATTCATGTATGTCATCATGTGTTTCACGTGCGTGTGAAAACACGCCTGTGACACATGTGTGAAAAACGCATGGGATACACATGATTCACACGTTTGACCATGCGTTTCATAACACGCCTGTGACACATGTGTAAGTAACTCAAGTAAACCACATGAAGCATGTATTAGATATTGTTTGCTTAGCTGTCTTCATAAATGTCCAAAGACTATGATGGAGGAAAGTAACTGTAGTTCTGATGTGCAGTGAAAGTGTATAGTAGAATGTAGTTTATATATTTATACAGTTTAGCATAAATCAACACTTTAATCACTAGCTGTATTGCATATACACTCTTCATGGTGAATTAAATATAAAACAATTAATAAATAACCAAATATCATTAAAAATAAACAATATAGATATAACAAAAAATTAAGCACAGTGATTTTGTAGATGCTGCATTACTATTAGTAGTAGGACGACCATCTAGCATACAACAGCTATATCCACAGGCAAATTTTGTTTAAGTGAAAAATGTTGTATGAATTTAATGTGAACAAGCTAATATAAGAAATTCACGAGAAAATTGAATAAATACAACACTCAGTGCTATGTATAACCATATTTCTTGGTTCTAAACAATATGAGAGGTATTTTTAAATCAGCCTTATAATCTTGAAATCACTACTCCTCCAATGCAACAGATATTATTGGTTGAAAATCTACTGATCAAGAAATAAAAGGGGGAGGATTGAGATTTCAAAATCAAGTTTAAAGACCAATTCGTGCATATACATGTACATGTCCAGAGTCAAGAAACTTGTCAGTGGTTGTTTTTGGTCAAATCTTCAGATCAGAAAGACATACAAAATGAACGGTAAAAACATATAATGAAAAGACTTGGACTATCTAGGAATAAATTAAATTGACTATTGAAACCATGCAGTTGACAACAAAATATAAATAAATAACCAATGACTTGAACGTAGATCTTTCACGCTGCATAAATGATGAAAGATTTGTAAATATTCACCGTACTCACGTAAATAATTGATGGTATTTTTTGAAGATATTTAAGATATACAAACTACATTGGCTTTCACATATATATGGAACAATTGAATTTCTTTTTTAAATAGTTTCCCCATTTTTTCCTACGTCTTTTCCCTACATAATTTTGGAACATTCCTTATACATATGTTATATATGTATACCTTCAATTTTTACCAAGATGTCATATATATGAACACAACACAATCTGGAATGATGAGTAATTTGCCAAACACTCAAATACCTTAAGGAAACCAGCAAGGATACAATCAAATGTATATGCCCCAAATGCAGGGAATTAATGGTCAACAGCCGGCAAATCTGCCAAATTACCCACAACAAGCCGGTTACTCACAAGGAAATCAGATACCGATACCAGGAAACTATGGGCAGCAATCTGAAGCATTTGCAATGGCTAACCAGCAGCAAAACATAAACGCACAGTACACAATGGCACCTGCAGTAGATAAAAATTAACCATATCCGGTTACCGATAATTCTATAAGAAGTGAATTGTAAATATGCGTAAAATTTAAAGTAATTCATATATTACAAGCGTTCTGCCCTAGGAGATGAAATTGTATGACAATAAGGCTTAAGAAATAATTATTACCTAGTAAGAAAATCACTGTAATTGTTTTTAAGTATTCATTACTAGTTTTCCTTCATGTAAATGTGAAATTAAATTTTGCATATGTTCAGGTCAGATTAAACTGTCTTTATATAGATTTGTCGTTTTGATAAAAAGTTATATATGTATTATATAGGACAATTGATTTCTAAAACATTTTTACTGTGTCACTTCTGTTATCATATAGCTGTTTTGTTCCGTTACTTACTTATGCAATGTTTTTTGTTAATTTTGTAGTCAGATTTAAGAAAACAAAATCATTTGTTGAGAGCATGTCTTATAATTACACCAAAGACATACGTTAAGGCGACAGTAGTTTACTGATGTTCAAATCTCGTAAATCAATTAAGAAGTGACAAATCCTGGTAACAAACAAGACCGTACTTTGACCTATAATGGTTTACTTTTATATATTTTGACTTGGATGGAGAGTTGTCTCAATACCACATATTCTTATATCTATAAAATCTTATAGAATCGCACAATGCCTAAATGAACGAGAATGGGTGCATCGACATTTCAAGTGTCTCGTACTATAAAAGTATCAACCGACATGATAACCCACATTCAGTCGTAATGTCCCAATCTGGAATAGGACACAATTAGTCAAATTACGACTATACTGGTATCTAAAGTTCAGAGATTACGAACACATGTCACTAGTAAATTGAAACACTTACACATCGTATCGGTCAACAAATTTATGATGTGACCGTACAACTTATATAGGGTCTAATTTTAATCGTTATTGCAATAACTCTTTGGAGCATTTTTTGTGTAATAACATGAACGATACCAATTTTACTGCATTAAATGCGTATTTCGACATTAAGTGTCTCTAAAGTGATGACAGAGGCAAAACACTTTGTAAATCCAAGTATTATCAAGGAAAAAGAGTTAATAAAGACCAAAAAGTACAAAAAAGGGGCGAAAGATACCAGAGGGACAGTCAAGAGGTATAGCCAAAGCTGGACAAGGATACAGAGCTTTGCATGAGGGAGATATTCATTAATTCAAAATAATTTCCAATATTCAAAAACAGCAAATTCTAATAACACAATATCCGTATTTCTACGCCAGTACCGAAGTACTGGCTTCTATGCTGGGGATACCTTCGGGAGTTGACAACCGCAAAGGTATCGACCATGTGGTAGTAATAACATACACGGTACCAGTTTTGTTGCACTCGAATGTTAGTCATCACACTCATGTTAACGAAGTCCGTACATTCGCGAGCATAACGTATTAAGATATTAATAGACTTTACGACGGAGTAGAAGACTTGCAACTGCTAAGAAAAGGAAAATAGAACAATTGGAACGCCGAAATCATCACGCTTGTCATAAAATATAGTTTGAGGACCTCTACTGGTGTCAATATCGAGGAAAAAAATCAAGATATGAAGCAAAACTTTTACGCATCTATCCCGTCAAACTTGAAATAAAGGATATAACAAATGCAGTTAAGCGTGCCGTTATATCTTGACGTACATCTACAAATTTGAAAATGAAGGTCGATTAAAAACCAAATTTTAATACAAAAGAGATGATTTAAGCAACATTCCATCAGTGCCTGTATTAGGAGTTTATATCTCCCAGTTGATATGATATTTCAGGGCTTCTATTTCCTATCACGATTTTCTTGATAGAGAAGTGCTAATCACAAGAAAGCTATTAAACAAAGAGTTCCAGTAGGGAAGTTGAAACCATCTCTTCACGGACGCTATCGCGCGTTGGATGACCGTTACGGAAAATCTGTTTCACATATGATAATGGATATGTTCAAATTGTCGTAACCATATGAATGTGACCTACGGAATAAGACTAATCAGTGGGTTTGGACTTACATAATCCACACGACGGATAGCACGTGTAGAATAAATTCTGCATAATCTTCCGGAGCACCTGAGATCATCCCCGGTTTTCGGAAGGGTTCGTTTTCCTCGATCTTTAGTTTAAATGTCCCTTTTGGTATCTTTCGCCTTTCTTCTTCTTTCAATAGTATCCTTAATCAATATGAAGTTCACTAGGATTGATAAGAACACAGACAAAAATGCCATACATGTGCACATGCGTGACACATGCGTGTCACATGCATGAGAGACATTTCCTGCAACGAATGTGATTCATGTTTGTCATCATGTGTTTCACGTGCGTGTGAAAACACGCCTGTGACACATGTGTGAAAAACGCATGTGATACATATGATTCACACGTTTGACCATGCGTTTCATAATACGCCTGTGACACATGTGTAAATAACTCAAGTAAACCACATGAAGCATGTATCAGATATTTTTTGCTTAACTGTCTTCATATATGTCCAAAGACTATGATGGAGGAAAGTAACTGTAGTGAAAGTGTACAGTAGAATGTAGTTTATATATTCATACAGTTTAGCATAAAGCAACACTTTAATCACTAGCTGTTTTGCATATACACTCTTCATGGTGAATTAAATATGAAACAATTTATAAACAACCAAATATCATTCAAAACAAACAATATAGATATTACAAAAAATTAAGCACAGTGATTTAGTAGATGCTGCATTACTATTAGTAGTAAGACGACCATCCAGCATACAACAGCTATATCCACAGGCAAATTTTGTTGAAGTGAAAAATGTTGTATGAATTTAATGTGAATCAAGCTTATATAAGAAATTCACGAGAAATTGAATAAATACAACACTCAGTGCTATGTATAACCATATTTCTTGGTTCTAAATAATATGAGAGGTATTTTTAAATCAGCCTTATAATCTTGAAATCACTATTCTTTCAATGCAACAGATATTATTGGTTGAAAATCTACTGATCAAGAAATAAAAGGGGAGAGGATTTGGGACTTAAAAATCAAGTTTAAAGACCAACTCGTGCATATACCTGTGCCTGTCCAGAGTCAAGAACCTTGTCAGTGGTTGCTTTTGGTCAAATCTTGTTTTGTTTTTTTGTTATTTCAATCTTTGATTTTTTTTTTTTTTTTCGATTTAGTCACAATTTTACAGTCTCCAGACCATTTAGAGTGGTAATAATACCAAATCTTCTTATTTTATACCAAAAGTGATCGTTGTCTCTTTTAAGGTCTTATTATTAAAATTTCTTATGATAATCTCATAATAATGTTATGCTAAACGGAATCCTGGGGATGATGTTTCTTTACACTAAATTGCCACATTCCATTGATCCCTTCATGTGGAGTTAACAATTTGCAGTTTGTTTTAAATACGGCTGTTCAAATGATGTCGATGAATGTAAAAATTGTATTCCTATAACTCGGTCATAAAAAGATATAGGTACCATAAACTTGGTCCGAAAATTACAAAGTTTAATTAGGGTTGAAAAATTATTGAATGTGCGGGATGTTTTAAACCCATCATTTTACGGTAACTTCATTTATAAGTTTAATAATTTTTTATCGAATAATACATTTTGCCATTAAAGCTTTTCGATGTTGTTAGCAAAGATTATATTAATAAACGGACATTTCTAGATGTCAAGAGACAGGTTTCATTGACAGCTGTCCATATAATATATCAGCTTCGTATTCCTCCACATGAAATTGATGACCAAATTAGACATAAAACAATCAAAGACCTGTTTTTATGTATTTTGTGTTATTCCAATGATCAAAATTAAATGAGGGAGTTGAAATGTAAAACAAAAATAGTCTCACATTCAACCTGTCAATATGAATGTCCCATTAAAGAAAACTAAAGAAGACACTTTATAAATGTTTTGCATGCGATGAACTTTTTCTGGATTTTCCTCATCATGACGGTCATATCGAACAAATTAGAAAGCTTCGCTGTTGTTGACTTCTTATATCTTTTTCTACTGTTGTCATAAAGGGAATTTGGTAATTTTGACTATTGATCTATTAACTTATTTTTGGCTTAACGTAATGAATAAGAACCTATTTTCCAAAACTGTACGTTTCCCTTAAGATGGTTTTTATTTTATTTCTTTTTTTATTATCTCGCGAGGTTACTTATTTATATTAAATATTCTACATCACTTCACTATCAATAATCAAATCTTAGTGAAACTTTTCTCTAAATAAGTTCTCAGCGTAACATCATCAACATACTAAAGGTATCTATCTAGCCTTTCTAATTTACATTTTAAATGGCTGTAAAGACCTGACCATTAGGTCTAGCCGACGATTGTTATTTTCTCAAAGAAATGATTACCATATGCAACTTGCCGTTGTTATTTGGAAAAAAAATTAAATGATACAAATGAATGAAGTAAAAAGACTAATACTTAATTTGAATCTTAGCATGATTAGGAAATATAATCTTTCCTAGCTGTTCTTATTGGTTTGATTTTGGTTTAAATCTCACAAACATTTTGTCATCAATAAAGCAGAATAGTTAAAATCATCTTTAGTTAACCTTGAACATGTTAAAAAAGTGCATTCAATAAAACTACTGATGAAATTCTAAATATGAACAAAACACAACTAAATATTCGACCTCCAAAAATCTACAAAACACTTGTCTGGTAAAGCCTTTGTTAACTTATATAACAAAGGCATTGATGATCATTTGTTGCTCAAGACAAAAATGCATAGTTCAAGCGGACAAATTGAGAGCTTTAATTGTAATACTATTAATAGGGTCTTTTTGGTTGCATTTCTGGAACAACTGAATTTTAGGATAATTTCACAACGAAGTGCTGATTTAAAATTCGAATAACTTAGTGTGCAGTAATCATAATCTTAGTTGCATAATTTTGATGTCAACTTAAACTGCTAAAAAGGATTATTGTATAATTGTTTCACGATTTTTCAATATATATCTTTTGTTTCATTAATTCTTGTTATCTGGTCATTATTTGGCATTTTTTACTTCCATTTTTCATGCATTTTTGTAAGTTTTATTGATTGTTTTTTTGTTTTTTTTTTCAGTTTATGCTAACAGGTTGTTTTCCGTTTTGCATGACAGTAAAACGAAATTCAAGCTGTAGATGCTTGGTACGTACTATAATCATTGCCAATATTTTAGAAAAGAATCATGTAGAAAGCTTATAACAAAATCACTAAGCTGTATACTGTATAAACACATTTCGTTGACATTTCTAGAAATGATACCAACTAGCAACTAGCTGCATTACTATTAGTAGTAGGAAGACCATCCAGCATACAACAGCTATATCCACAGGCAATTTTTGTTTAAGTGAACAAATGTGAATCAAGCTAATATAAGAAATTCACGAGAAAATTGAATAAATACAACACTCAGTGCTATGTATAACCATATTTCTTGGTACTAAACAATATGAGAGGTAATTTTAAATCAGCCTTATAATCTTGTCTATGTTGTTTCCCTTGTTTACTTTGGAATGTTTTAAAAGTAACTGATAGTAGTCACTGATTTTAAACTTGTATAGTCATTAACACATTGAATTGTGCATTTCATTTTTTTTTTATTGAACGCAAATAACCATTTGTTGATTTTCCTTAAGTACCATCTTACGGTGTTTATATATTCCAAAATGCCCGTTTCTGCAGTGATGTTTTGGATTTTAATGAACGTAATCTATGTAATTATTGATTCAAGGATTTCGTTGACACAAATAACTTCAAATCTTTACTAAATCCTTCCATGAATACAAAGATTTAGTTTGGGAGTTTTCCTGTATCTGTTGAAGACTTATTATACACGGAATGCAAGCATCTTAATTTTTACGGTGATATTGTTTACCAAGCTCGTAAATTTAGACACAATCCGGATAAACTTATCGATCCTGTAAATAAACCTATTCTAAAAGGTTACAAATTCAACACTGTAATTAGATCTTTAAATATTTTTTATCGTTATTAATATTAATTTGGTAATCAGTAAATTATACCTAAACTAAATATTAGTGTTATACGCATATGTACATTCACGGTTCCACAATCTGTCGATGCCTATATTTTTTTTTTTTTTTTTCCCAATTGTTAAGGGATTTTCCGTTTTGAATTTTCCTTGGAGTTCGGTATTTTTGTTGTTTTACTTTTTGTATTGCACAAGGTCATGTTTTCTCTGACTGTTTATAAGGTCTTAACACGAAATCCATTGGATGTTGGATGTGTAATAATTGATTCTTAAGCCTTAGACACATGGCTGTTTATAAGTTGTATTTTTGTTTTTTTGTTTTTTTTAGCTATAAACTAGATTGCAATAACTGCGAGTACTCCCATTTCTGTATTTTGTGTTTTCTGTGTTTGTGTTTGTTTTTGTTTTCTGTTTTTGTTTTTGTTTTTGTTTTTGTTTGTGTGGTTTTTTTTTTTGCTTTGTATTGATATGATGATGGATTTCGGTATATATCATATTTGTTTTTCGTTTATTGTTTTGTACATAAATCAGGCCGTTAGTTTTCTCGTTTGAATTGTTTTACATTTGTCATTTCGGGGCCTTTTATAGCTGACTATGCGGGATGGGTTTTACTCATTGTTGAAGGCCGTACATTGACCTATAGTTGTTAATTTCTGTGTCATTTGATTTGCCTCCCAATTGATACGATATTTCCGGGCTTGTATTTCCTATCATGATTTCCTTGATAGAGAGTTGCTGCTCACAAGGAAGCTATTAAACCACGAGTTCCACATGGTGAAGTTGAAATCATCCCTTCGTAAATTTTACGGACGCCATCACGAGTTGGTTGACCGTTATGGAATAACCGTTTCAAAGATGATATCGGATATGTTCCTTATGTCGTAATTACAATCCACTTCCTTTTTTCCCCACGAATGTGACCTACCGAATTAAACTATTTACCGGATTTGTAATAACATGAGCAACACGACGGGTGCCACATGTGGAGCAGGATCTGCTTACCCTTCCGGAGCACCTGAAATCACCCACAGTTTGTGGTGGGGTTCGTGTTGCTTAGTCTTTATTTTTCTATGTTGTGTCTTGTGTAAAAAGTTAAATCACAATGTACTATTATTTGTCTGTTTGTCTTTTTATTTTTTAGCCATGGCGTTGTCAGTTTATTTTCGATCTATGAGTTTGACTGTCCCTCGAGCTCTGGTATCTTTCGCCCCTCTTTTGGTCTTTTGTGGAGAGATCCCTCATTGGCAATCATACCACATCTTCTTATTTTTATATCGTATCATACCTCCTCCTTTTTCAAATCTCCACTAACTTAACCGCTTGGAACTCTTGGTTTAATAGCTTCCTTGTGAGTAGCAAGCCTCTTTGCCTAACTTGTTATTTCTTTAATTCCGTTTGTCGGATGTGTTGTTTATGATTCCTGACTTAAAACAAATATTTTTAGTGGGCTTACCGATGGTTCATTTATCTGAATTAGCGAATCAGTATTGATACATACTAATGCTAATAGTCTGAGATAAGATAATACAACTATAATATATTGCCTGTGTACATGTTAGTAAAGCGTGTCAACAAGAAACCTAAGCCAAATGAAAAAGGAAAGGTAAGAACAATATATCAATCAACAAATGCAGCAATTCAAAAATAACAGAGAAAACAGAACTTAAAAGTCGAATAATCGATAAACTATCAACCTGTGGATTCAATATTGGTAAAATTAAGATTAACCACAAGATGTGTCTATATTTTTGAAATAACTGAGGAACTATAATAAAATAATACTTTAACCATATGAATAAAAACGCGCAGTCTTCAACCAGGGGTACATTTTTATCCAGAAATTCAGATAAGTAAAAAAAGAACATTCGAAATGAACACCATGAATACCATGTGTTGTGAAAGTACAATTTACACAACGTTACGTTATATTTATTCCCGTACTTTCACTTGCCCTTTGTGACGTCAACTTCCGCCTAGCAATTGTTTATCGGGTTTTCAAGAGAGAAGTTGTTTTTATGTAGACGTTGAGATTGAAGAAGAAGAAGATTTATTGTTATATTATATTTTACAAAAGGTAAACAGCATTACACACTATTTTACTGATCTCCGCATCAAGTTCTAAATATATATTTTGCTCTATTTATAGATCGAAGTTTCCCTTGTTAAATATAGGGCGATCGGCCATTCAAACACATTCACGTTGATTGTTCATTTGTTATTATTTATTCGCGTATTTCTGTGTGAATAAACTTATTGTGTATTGATAATAAAGTATTGTATTTTAACACGTACGTTGTTTGCATAAAACGTAACTGCCGTGTACAAAGTTGTGGTGATTGTTTTTTGAGACAAATACTTGTTGTGAACACCCATGTAAGATTTTACCCGCTCGGACCCGTTTGTATTATAAAAGAAGTATGTTCACAACACCATGGCATTACTATAACAAAAATTGTCACAGAAGTATATTGCTGAAGGCAATGCACTGTTTTTAAAGTAATTAAAGATTATGTATTTTGTTTTAATAAATTTATTGTCTTTTTTATTCGCAAATGAGTAAAATTTCCAATATGAAAGGTAAGTTTTTCACAGCTTGCTAAAATCGTTCAATGAAAAATGTCTGCTGACAACAAGTAATGAGTATAAGCATATCCATAACTGTGTTTTATAAAGCTCAAGGGGCAAAGTTCCGACAGTCGGACTAATCCCTGAAACAGAATCAGTTCTGTGTGTCTTACGTTTCATGTGAATAATTTATACCGTGAGACAATGACTTCCACTACTCAAAGCAAACACTCACATATACCGGGTATTTAAGACTCATCAGGGGCGCTCGATTCAACACAGTTGGAAGGCCAAATTAAATACGAAGTTGAAGAGATTTCAAAGCCGAACATACCGAAAAGGTTTGCCCAATACGGCTACGACGATAGATGCATAGAGTAGAAGAACCATAGTGTTTTGAATTATTCAACACTTTATAAACAGTAAATTTAATACTTTTCATTTAATGATTTTATCTCAAGTAATGAAAAGAGTAGGGGTGGTGGTCATGCATGACTTCAGGAAAAGAATAATGAACTGAAATGAAACATTTTTTTCGAGGAGTTGAATTTTTAAAAAATCAAGGAGATTTCTGTCATTAGCTGTAGCCATAACCAACAAAATGGCGGAATATACCCAAATGTCATAAAAAAAAAACATAAGACAAATATAAACAGACAACGCCTTTGCAAAACTCCAAGAAGACGAAACCACAAAGAAAGCAATTTCTTCTACACTATTCATTCGTCGAGTTACTGATTGCAAGTTATCATTAGGTGATAAGTTGCATTCGGGGAGGTCAAGATCTAAGAAATTAGAATTGGGTTGGGGTTTCTACTAGTGAAACACTTCTGTGGTCATCTAATACAATTGAGAATGGAAATAGGGAATATGTCAAGGAGACAAAAACCCGACCAAAGAGCAGACAACAGCCGAAGGCCACCAATGGGTCTTCAACGCAGCGAGAAAATCCCGAACCAGGAGGTGGTCCTCAGCTGGCCCCTAAATAAACTTGTGTACTATGTACTAATTAAGTGAAAATGGACGTCACGCTAAACTTCAAAACATATAAATAAACTAAAATTAAAAAAACATACAAGACTAACAAAGGCCAGAGGCTCCTGACTTGGGACAGGCGCAAAAATGCGGCGGGGTTAGACATGTTTTGTGAGATCTCAACCCTCCCCATACCTCTAGCCAATGCAGAATAAAGAAACACATAGCTATACGCAGAGTAAAAATCAGTTTAAAAGAAGTCCAAGTCCGATGTCAGAATAGGTAACAAAAGAAACTAAGCGAAATGACAATGATACATACATGAACAAAGGACTACTAGCAGTTACTGATATGCCAGCTCCAGACCTCAATTAAACTGATAAGACAACCAAACCTCAAGTGACATCTATAAAACTATAGATGGGTTGACGACCTCAGTTCTATCATGTGGAACCCTAGGGTCAGTAGCTTCCTTCTAGCACCAATTTTCCATAAACGAACCATCCCTTATTTATTTTAAAGGGGTCTATCATGCTTTCATCAGCAATGTAGTATTTTGTACTGTTTTATTTAAAATGTCTTTGTTGTATTTCCAATTAACAGCCTTTTTTTATCATTTGTTCTGAAAACCTTGCTTTTATTTCAAAATTGTGCATTCGGTCAGGTTGAATGTGTGAGAATTGAAGCTCCTTGTGCCTTAAATCTATCAATTGCTTTTTAAAAGTGTTTTTATAAAATGTTTACAATCGGTGTCAATAGTAGGATATGCCTACCCTTCCGGAGCAACTGAGACCATCCCCGGATTTTGGTGGGGTTCATGCTGCTCAGTCTTTACTTTTCCATGTTGGCATTGTCAGTTCATTTTCGAATTGTGAGTTTAAATATCTCTTTGGTATCTTTCGCCTCTCTCTTGATTTCCCCAATCAGATTATGTAAAACAATATTCTCAATATATTTTCCAGTCATCGTTAGTCGGGGATGATTCCTCTAACGGAATGGTTGCTATATCAGCTGCTATTTCCGTGTGTGCCTTTATTGAGTTTTGTTTGTCCATTGCTGCAGCTTCCTACAGTTGTTGTTGTGCACAGCCGTCATCTAACGACGTAAGTAAATGTATATTGTATTCAGCTTACAATTGAAGATAATTCTTTCTTAATCTGACTCGTGCACATTATACAAAAATAAGGAGACTTGGTATGATCAAACAACTATTCGTAATAGTCAAAGATAAAATGATGTAAACATCTACAGGTCACTGAACAGATTTCTAGAATGAGCAAAACAATTACCATATTGTTAGCTATAAAAGGGTTATCATTTTATGTTCGCTGTGCAGTGGTCACTCATCGAATAATCTCTAGGTTTGGGTTTAAAAGTAAAGGTTTGATTAAGAAAAATATACAGTGGATGGGCACACATAAACTAGCTCACAAAATAATATTATCTTCCAAATTTTCGAGAGTTTTGTTTCAAAAACCACGGATCATTTGAGTAACTTGTACGATATTTGCCTTTTTTTACTTTTTTTTCTTTTCATTGTTGTACTGTCGTACGATGTAATGCGTTTCATCAAGATTTTCAACATTTGATCTCTATGTTAAATTTTAAGTTTTGTACAAATAATTATGTTTATTATCTAGGATATGTCGTAGTTTTGTTTTCTTTTGATCCAGGTCGTTTGATATCTAACATGTTAATGTATCGTGTAAAAATGAGAAGCATACCATTAAAATATTTCCTTGTAACGTAAGAACATGGTTAAATGTTCTGGGAACTTTTATAGCAGACATTGCTCTACTTGAAATAGAATTTTGATATTTGACACGTAAAGTGTATTCCCATAACACTCTAATTTGTATATCATCATGATAAATATATGATCTGATATCGCCCCGAATTTTGGTGGGGTTTGTGTTGCTCAGTCTTTTGTTTTCTATGTAGTGTTTTGTATACTGTTGTTTGTCTTTTGGTCTTTTTCTTTTTTTGCCATGGCGTTGTCAGTTTATTTTCGGCTGTGAGTTAAAATGTCGTTCGATTTGGTATTTTTCACCTCTCTTGACATCGGAGTTATTTTTAAATGTTATTAAACAATTGGGCTTGTTCAGACCATACCACATTTTTAACCATTGGACCTTTCATATTTGTCTTGTGAATTACATACTTTCAGACGATGTGTTGTGTACCGTTGTGACCGACATGTACAATAACTGGTAAAAGTATTAGTGATAGTTGCTGTCCCTATTTACCCCACACAACCATATCTTCGAAATAAGGGGGACATGTAATTTTAAATCACTCTTACAGTTTTAGTTTCTGTTGTATTAATCCGGGGGCTACTTTTTCAATTGAACCAACGAAGAATCATACCACTGTTTGTTCTATAGATATCGGAAATTATTTTCTTATACTTTCCTTTTTTACATTGTTTTACTACATAGACAATCTATAATTATCCAAGCAAAATGGATAGATGAATAATATGCCAAACACACCAATACACACTGAAAATTAAAATCTAAACCAACAGTTGATGTGACCTGTTCAAGGGCATCCTCAACCTTTTATGTTGGCAACTCAAAGAACGGAGATAGGCCAGGAACAGCACAATGCCCAATCAATGATGGTTTGATTTCATCAGCAACCAGTTCTAGGTTATTTTATACCAGTCATTCAGCGACCATGTAATTGTCATAGAGATCCTGTTCAACATATAGGTCAACCATATACTGAAAACTCAAGAATTACAGCTTTAAACATTAACAAATGTTTCATCATTTCAAATAAATTTTTGTTATCTTTTGTTCTTAATTGTATTTTTTAGATCTAATAACATTTTATTTTCAAATGGAAGGAAACAAATAATTCATTATACTGTTGTAATACGATACTAATGCTACCATATAATGATATTTGATTGATGAATGATAAATACATAATAAGTTATGTTTTATCTTCAGTTGATTGGGACCATGGTAATAAGGGATATTTTGATATTTAAATCATTGTAGCCTAAACATTAAATAGTTTCTTTAAGATTACAAAGGTGGGAATATACCAAGAGGCAATCACTTTTCTAATAGGATCCTGTAATATATTCATTTACCTTTATTTTGCTCTTCGGCTATTTTACTGATTTCTGTTACCTTAAGAAAACTCCCTTCTCAGTTTTGAAAATTTGTATAGGTTTTAGACAAGTTTATCTAACTTTTTGAGTTAATATACCAGTGGTTTGGATCTTATAATTGATTTTTGAAGTAGATGTATGATCATTTATTGCTATGGGTGATCGATAACTACATTGTATATATGGAAAATATGGAAACACAAATACATTTTGTAACAAAAATGTTAATTAGAATTTATTTTTTTAAACCACGAATGTTTTTTCCTACAGAAATTAAAACTAATTTTAATCCATATGTGGAGTTTACTCATTGTTCCTATCAACATAGGAAAAAGTTGTATACTGTAAGGTTCATACAAAAAAGTATGCAGAAGACACCATTGGGACATTCAAAACTTGGACAGAAACTGACAATACCATGGTAGAAAAACAAAAGACGACTAAAAGACAAACATTTTTGTAAAACTCTTCATAGCAAGCTAAAGACTAACAACACGAATCCCACAAAAAACTAGAAGTGATCACAAGTGCTCTAGAAGTGTAAGAAAATCCTACTCCAATAGTGGTACCTGTCATAGAATGTGATGTTTGATAGAGAAAAAAGCAGCATTCTATTCAAGTATAAACAAAAAAGTTTTGACTTGCGTTCACATGTTAAGAGAAAAAGTTGGGTTTTTTTCTTTATTTTAAGCATTTGCATTAAAATTCCTAAGAAGCATTAGATATCAAATATATAAAGTGTGAAATATGGTATAAAGAATATTTTAGTATAAATCTTTTATTTTCAAAAATAGGAAAATACATAGATTAAATAGATTGATATCGGAACGCGATGGTTTTTGCTATGGTAATTTTATTTGTTTCACTGAATAAAAAAATATTTCCTCTCTTGAATAATCAAAAGTGTGTATATTAAAAATAATGTATCTAAATACAGTTGGGACCAGTTATTTTCTCTTTTTGGAGCAGTCAGAAAATCTGTCAAAGAACTATTCAAAACAGTTCTACGATAGAAATTGTTTAGGATTGACTGTCATAATCAGTTCTAGATGAAAACTGACCAACAATGTTCTATGGACGAATTAATTAGGTTCCATTCTAGGGTAGAATTGTTAGGTACAGTTATGCCAGTGAGACAACTTTCTACCAGAGCTCAAATAACGTGAATACAAGTAATTACAGGTCACCATACGGTCTTCATAAAAAGAGAAAACTCAAACCGTGAAGTCAGCTCTAAAATGACAAGAAATGTGACACTATTTTACATGTTGTAATAACTATTATATTATTTATTTGTGCATTTCTCTGTGCTGACTGTTATTGCGTTTGTTTGTGCTGTATTTCTGTCACGTAGTGTTGTCATTTAAGCGATATTTTTTAACATTGCCATATAAGCGGGAGGTTTGGCTAGCTATAAACCAGGTTCAACCCACCATATTTTCTTAAAATGTCAAGTACCAAGTCAGGAATATGACAGTTGTTGTCAAATAGTTCGTTTCTATGTATGTTGGCGTTTGTTTTTGTTGCACTTCAGTGTTTCTGTTGTTCCGTTGTTTTCCTCTATAGTTGATGTCTTTCCCTCGGTTTTAGTTTGTATCCCGGATTTTTTTTCTCTCAATCAATTTATGATTTTTGAACAGCGGTATACTACTGTTGCCTTTATCTAAAACGGTAAGACTACCTAATTAATAACAATACAATTTACGAAAAAAAATATGACGGACATAAACCAACGACAACCACTGAGCTCCTGAATTGGGGACAGGCACATAAAGAATGAGGTTGAATTAAACATGTTTGCGAGTGTTTAATCATCTCCCTAACCTGGGACAGTGGTGTAACAGCACAATATAAGAAAAAACTGTAAACAGCAGGTGCAAATTGCTTAACTCAATAGATCGATACAAAGCATAAAAACTGAACTGGCATAAAGCAATAGACACAACGCACCGATATATACTAGCAGTTACTGTGAATAATAGTGCAATGTCGATTAAATCTAATTAATAAATAATGTTCCCGTAAGGGCTCCATTAACGACTGAAAAATGCATGACCTTATGTAATGCTAAAGTTTAAGTAAATATCATCGACAGAATGTAGTATCGTAAATACTTATAACTGTACATATATATCGATAGATATTTAGTTATGTTGTAAATTTTCAAAAACAACATCAATGTTAGTACCGATACAAGACAGTGTATCAACATTTTATTACTCTGCTAATTGATATACTTTAAGAATATGTTTATTAAAAGGATCAATAAGTTCACATGGATCGTATATATCATGTATATTTTCGGGCTCTATATACAACATCACCATAAAAATAAGGATGCGATTCATTTCAGGTTCAGTTCTGTGGTAGAACTATTAAAAGCTGTTCCGAATATGTTCTATAGTCAAACTGTCAGAATAAATTCTAAATTAAAACTTCCAGAATATTCTCCTTAATAGAATAATTCTAAAAGCTGGATTTTGGCTCTAATAGAAAAACAAATGATATTGGGTATCTATTCATGACACAAAATCTCTACATGCAATTATATAAGTTATATCTTGATCAAATTAAAACAGATAGCCAAACATAACTACTGTCTTCGTTTTATGCTTTATTCTATTTAGAAAGACAAATATTCGGGTCGACGAAAAATTCCTGATTGTTAATCACCGGTAAACTTTTTTGATTACAAAGTTACATATCATTTTCTCGGGCAGTGTAATTTATACCCGAGTTAACCGGACATCATTCATTCAACAGTGAGTTGTACTGTCATTATGACTTCATAATGATGTTGATAGTGACGATATATATCCCAAACGGTCGTTTTACATATAGTTTTTTGGTATAATTAGTAATGAGCAAAGGCGTGAACCAAAATGTATGTTTACCCTGATTAAATCTTGTGACAAATTAAAATTTTGGGACGCTAAATCATTGGCTCATATTCAAAAACTAATAAAAGTATTTTAGAATGTGATAATTGAGGCAGGTTTTACAGTTTTATTTCAAATGCATGATAGAGACAATTTACAAAATATTTACATTATTCATATTTGAAAAGAACGTTTTAACGATGATATTAAAAAATAGTGTTATAGATTTATTTTTTTGAATTCAAGGAGCCAACAAATGGCCTAAATACACCTTCTCGTTTAGTCATGCGATTAATTTTTATCAATAAAATTGTATACATCCCCAATGACAACAAAATAAATTGAACTTTTATATATTTTACTACAACAGACTTTAAAGTTATATGAAACCAGTTTCTTGTAATTTTAATGTTCTCGAAATATTGAACCAATGCATGCTTATATACTAAATTAAGTCGTGTATGCACGTTTTTGTTACATCTATTACGAATCTATAACGCATTATCGACAAATAATGTTTCACTTAGAGATTGTTACATTCAAGCTAATTAACTTTTGAGATTGTTGCCGTAGTTTACCGGATCGTGATTTTTATAAATAATCAACACGTGACAAATAAATGTTTTTAAAGGGGCACTAGCTACGAGATATATAAATAAATCTGAAATATGATTTTTTTTTTGTTCAATCATTAACGAAAATAGAATAGTGAAATAATAATTCGCTTCTAGCAGCCAGTATGGTTTAATTTTGTCAAATTAAGCTAAAAAAAACATTGATGATGAATTATTCAATTGCAAGTGAATAATTCAACCTCATTGAATCCGTATTCATGTGAACTTCAATTTAACCCCTTGGCTAGAAATAGATAATGCATGCATTGTGCGTGTTGAGTTATTTAAAGGAAAAGAATGTCAACATTAAAAGTGAAACAAAGGTTTATCTTTTGATTGACTGATTTGATCCACAAAAATCATTCTTATACAGGTTAAAAAGATGATTAACATATATTTTTAATCTATAATATGAAATTAAACAGACCTAGAAAAATCCAATTGCACGAGTTTCAATATCTATTTATATCTATATTTATGTTTATATCGCTTATATGGCCATCGGATGTGTTCGGAGGTCAACTCGATAGTTTATTAGATGGCGCCTGACTAAAATACACACGAAACGAAGCAACATATTCTCGAGCGCATGCCCTGTAAATTGTTACTTTTAGACTTTTTATAATTTGGATAAATGTTTTACATTGTTATAAATTAAATGTGAGATTTTGAGTCAAATCGGTGAACATGAATTTGACAGATAGTGCCCCTTTAAGAGACATGAAATTTGTTTATGTATTTTCAATGCGTTCCCAGTTGTTAATTAAACTAAACGATTTGTTGCATTGAATATGTTCTTTAAGAATCAGTTATTACTATTTACCTTCCAGTGCACGTTTGTTTACATTCTTTCATGACGGTTTTACTCCTAACACTTGACCTGTGCGGTGACAAAGTTCTAACGAGAGCTCTAAGCTAAGATCACTCATAAGGAAAAATATCTGCAAATTAGTGTACGGGAAGACAATAATTCAATAGCAGTATATTTATGAAGATTTGATAATATTAAGGATTTTGTTTCAAAAGAATTCGAAAGTTCACGTACACTTGTTTTATATTCATATTCAATTTTTTCTTTAATTTGAAGATTCATAGAACAGCTGTGTGCCTGCTGACGTCATCAATGTCAAAACCTTTAATTCTGTTTTCACCATATAACGACTTCGATCGAATTAAAAGCGTTGCTGACGTAATAAATTACGATAAAAACGTAAAAATACTTCAACGATGGACGCACTCGAATTTTCTGAATAGATATGAATGTTTTTGTTACTGAAGAAGCATTGTTTTAAACATAACAAATATTACAATAATAAGCGGATTTTATAATGTACGGATTTCTTTTAATAACTTTGGATTATGTTATCATTTGATGGATTCATAGACGCGGGTAGTCACGATTACGTAAAAATTGTCCGAAAAATCGATAGAACTAGTGACGGCACACATATTGTAGTATAATAAACCAATCTGATTTAATTAAAAAAAAAGAAAATCTACATGACTATGGTTGATTGAAAAGGTTCAACGGGTGATCTATTTACAACATAGGGCGAAGTGTTTATGAAACCTGCTTTGCGCGAGAAACTATCATGGTGATTCATATCATGAAGCGTTATCTTTTAACAGTAACAGTTTTAGATAGGCATGTAATCCTGTCGGAATACAAATTTAAACTAGCTGTAAGAACAACCAAAACATTGATTTTACTTTTATATCTCATTATAGAATGAGCAGTATATCTGTAGTTGTTATTATGTATCATTCGACTAAGTGTCTACTGTACCTTCTGCTTCAGTAACAAATATATTTAATTGCGCTAGGGTTTAGCCTCAGACCTTCAAAATCCTTTAATGTTTACATATTTTGATTTCCACCCAACATTAATAATGAGAAAACAGATTCATATACATATTCTTAAATTTATAGAAAACATTGTGCAATGAATAATCACTGATATAAAAAATATTTATAATATTTTATAAGCTGCAATTCATATAGGAGTACATGCTTTCTTTACCCTCAATTAGAATATGTATCAAGTATAACTAGAAATAATATATTTTACGAATATCTGGCTTTTTTTTAAATATGGTCGTATCTGTTAACAATTCAACAAAAACATTAAAATGAAAATATTTTCTTTTCTGATATTTTGCTTTCTTACTACTGTTTTATGAATATGACTTATCTAATATTTCAAATCTTTGTTTGCCAGATGAATTTGTATTTGTCACACATTTCAACTGTGTACATATTGATGGGAAATTTTGCTTACTATAATGAATTCACTTAAAGTTTTGACATTTTTTTGTCAGGGTTTAGGAAATACTAACAAGAGAAAAGACGTTTTTAATTTTTTGAAATCTAAAAATTATAATATTTATTGCATACAGGATACTCATTTTACCACAGACATCGGGAAAAGTATAAGATCAATGTGGGGATATGAATGCTACTTTTCATCTTACCTTTCAAATTCAAGAGGAGTTGCAGTTTTATTAAAAAATAATTTTGAATTTAAAGTATTAAAAGAAAAGGGAGATTTAAATGGTAATAACATAGCATTAGATATTGTGATTGGTGAACAAAAGATAACTCTTGTCTCAGTTTATGGTCCTAATACAGACAGTCCTAATTTTTATGACAAGATTATGAACACTGTTGAAGATTTTGAAAATGAAAGTTTTATACTTTGTGGTGATTTTAATTTAGTATTGTATCCAAATTTAGATTGTTATAATTATTTACATGTAAATAATCCTATTGCTAGAGATAAAGTGTTAGAAATTATAGACCAATAGTCACTTGTAGATCCTTTCAGAGAACTTTTTCCAGAATTAAGAAGATACACCTGGCGAAAAAAAAACACCTTTTAAACAAGCTAGACTAGATTTTTTTCTGATTTCGGGTTCATTGTTATCAAATTTATCAAGTTGTAAAATAGAGTCTAGCTACCGTTCAGACCACTCCATTGTGGTTCTAGAACTAGAATTTAACCCTTTTATACGTGGTAAAGGACTGTGGAAGTTCAACAATTCTTTACTATGTGACAAGGAATATATTGATATTGTTAAAGAAAAGATTTTAGAAGTGAAAAAACAATATGGTGCATTGGTCTATAATTTTGAAAGTAAACAGGAAATTTGTAATGATGATCTCCATTTAACTATTAATAACCAATTATTTCTTGAGATATTATTATTAGAAATTAGAGGTAAAACTATCTCGTATTCTATTTACAAGAGAAAACAAAGGGATGTAAAGGAAAAAAAACTTTTACAAGAAATTGAATTTTTAGAAGCTGCTTTAAATGAAAAATCATGGCAAATATTAGAAAGTAAGAAACAAGAATCAGAAATGATAAGACAAGAACAATTGAGGGGTAGAATTATACGGTCTAGAGTTAAGTGGGTCGAGGAAGGTGAAAAACCATCAAAATATTTTTGTGGGCTTGAATCAAAAAATTTTACAAACAAACTTATCCCAAGAGTAGAGTTAGAAGATGGGAAAGTTGTTGTTAACCAGTTTGATATCTTGAAGGAGGTTAAAACATTTTATGAAAATTTGTACAAGAACAGGGAGGTAAATTGTTGTAAAGCCAGTGATTTGGAAAGGGATCTAAAAGATTGTAATTTTAATAAATTATCTGTAGAGGAACAGATGAGTCTAGAAGGGGAGATAACTATTGATGAAGCAAGTTGTGTTTTACAAAAGATGAATAATGATAAATCACCTGGATCTGATGGTTTTTCAACTGAATTTCTTAAGTTTTTCTGGAGAGATTTAAAGTCATTTGTTGTAAAAGCATTAAACTATAGATATATTATTGGGGAATTATCAGTTACTCAAAAACAAGGGATTATTACATGTCTGCCAAAAGATAATAAACCAAGACATTTTCTTAAAAATTGGCGACCTATATCATTATTAAATACTGTTTACAAAATTGGTTCAGGAGTTATAGCTAGTAGATTTAAAAAAGTGTTGTGTAAACTGATTGATCTTATCAGACTGGTTTTATTAATGGGCGTTATATTTGGGATAATATCAGATTAATCTATGACATTTTACAATTTACTAAAGAAAATGACATACCTGGTTTATTACTTTTGATGGACTTTGAAAAAGCTTTTGATACTATTTCTTGGGATTTTCTTTATAGTGTTCTAGAATATTTTAATTTTGGAGAATACATTATAAACTGGGTTAAAGTGTTCTACAAAAATATTTCATCTGCTGTTAATCAAGGAGGTAACCTTTCAGATTTTTTTAAGGTAGAACGTGGTTGCCGTCAAGGTGATCCTTTATCACATTATCTATTTATACTGTGTGCAAAAATTTTAGCAATCAGAATTCGGGGAAATAAAAAAATTTGTGGAATAAATGTGACGAGAGTAGAACATAAGTTATCACAGTTTGCCGATGATACATCATTAATTTTAGACGGAAGTGAACAGTCTCTTAATGAAGCATTAATTGAATTAGATTGGTATGCTAAACTTTCTGGGCTAAATATTAATTTCACAAAAACGCAAGTAGTTTGGATTGGAAACAAAATATATAGTAATGATGTTTTATGTCCTGAAAGAAAATTATCATGGGGTAAAACGGATTTTACTTTACTAGGAATTCATTTTGATGTAGATTTAGATAAAATTGTTGATATAAATTATGAGCAGAGACTTCTGGTTATAAAGAAATTAATTAAAACTTGGTCTAGAAGAAATCTTACTGTAATTGGTAAAATAACTGTGGTAAAAACTTTAATTCTACCCGTCTTAAATCATTTAATAATCTCATTACCAAATCCTAGTGATGCGATTATAAAAAAGATTAATGAAATTTGTTACACCTTTATTTGGGATTGACCTGTGCACAGGATAAAGAAAGAAATATTACAAAAAAATTATTGTGATGGAGGTTTAAAAATGATCAATCTTAACCTATTTATCATAGCTTTGAAATCAACATGGGTTAGAAAACTTTTTCGTTCAGAATGTAAATGGAAAAATGTATTTTTGTCAACAGTAAATAGAGATAGACTATTCAAATGTGGAAACGGTTATTTATCCCAAATTAAAAATAATGTAAAAAACAAATTTTGGAAGGATGTTATTGATGCATGGGATATGATTATTACTAAAGAAGAAACCCATACATGGGATCATTTTTTGTCAAGTTCATTGTGGTTTAATAGATGTATAAAAATTGGTAATAAATCAGCTTTTTATGTAGAATGGTTTAACAAAGGTATTTGTTCCATAAATGACATTATGTCTGAAACTGGAAAATTTCTCTCCATTGCCCAGTTAAAGGAAAATTTTGATATTGAAGAAAATGCTATGAAATATAACAGTATTATTGCTGCTGTTAAAAAAGCAGCAAAAAATTATGCTGTAGATGATTATAAGTTATTGACTCCATTTATTCCATCCTTCTTGAAAATTCTGTTGAGAAGCTCAAGGGGAACAAAAGATATGTATTCAATACTAATCAAGAATAATATTATATCAAATGGGCAAAGAAAATGGGATGAAATTATAAATTGTGAAAAAGGGGAATGGAAAGAAATTTTTAGACTACCTTTTGTAGTGACAAATAATACCAAAAATGCAATGGTTACAGTATAGAATCAATCAGCATATTTTAGGAACAAACAAATTATTGTATAAAATAAAAATAATCGATAACCCAAATTGTACATTTTGTCAAAAAGAAGATGAAACAATTGAACACTTGTTTTGGAATTGTGAGATTGTACAAATATTTTTAAATGAAACTAAACATTGGTTTCTTTCAAATGGTTTAAGTATTCCCTTTACTATTCAAAATTGTATTTTTGGAGATATCTCAAAAGCTTTTAGTAGAAATGTGACCAACCTGATTTTTCTGCATATCAGACATTATATGTTTAGTTGTAAATACTTTAAGAGAAGACTTACATTATTTGGAGTGCAAAAGAAAATACAGGATCTTTACTGTATTGAGAAACACATCGCTGTTAAAAACAAGAAACTGGAAATTTTCGATGAAATGTGGAATACTTTCACTATATTATTTGACAGTTAAATAAATAAATGTACAAACATATAGAAGCAAACTTTTATGTTTAAATTTGACAGAAATAGGATAGGATGTTAAATTAAAATTCATCTAGGCAAAATTCTTTTTATTTTTTTCTCTCTCTAATTATCAGTTATCTTCAATATCTGGTCTATAATGCAGAACTCACTATGAGTTTTTGTATTTATTCTTTTTTTTTATATATATATATATATATATATCTGTATATTTAATTTTAAGCTATTTAAATTGTTAAGGAACATCCAAATTGTTATTTTTGTTATGGTATATATTTTTATTTTATTATGTCATTATAATGTGTAAATTACTAACAAATACTAATATCTGCATATATATGTTATTTACTAATGTTAACGAGGCCGGGATAAGGTACCGGTATTCGATGTATTCAATAAACAAATGTACAGATTTCAAAAAAAAAAAAAAAAAAAAAAAAAAAAAAAAAGCAAAATATAGAAACAAATGGTAGATAGTTGTTTCATGGGCAATTATTTTTCATTTGTTTTGTATCCTTGCAGAAATCCTTGTTATTTCCATTTAATTTTTGACAAATTCCAACATACCTGTTCCCAAAAGATCCAGAAACATCTTTTCCCTAACATACATGACGGTATCTCAAAAACAGACACACTGAACGTTCCTATTTCTATATCTTTAAATAAAATATGTCTTTAATGCAAATTCGAAAATAACTGAACAATTATTTTCGTATAACTAAGAGGCCAACCATTTAACTCCTAGTAAAAGGGGTGACGGATTATCAAAAATTATTCTAATTTCCAACTTTGAAGAAAACAAATGTTTTGTATTCAGTTTGACAGCTTCAGATATGCAATTCTAAACTTATAACAAAACAAAACATCTTGAACTCGGCTTCTTTACTAAGACATCGATCGCAGTCGATACTAAAATTTCTAGAATTCCAATTACATGAATTACCGTACTTTTTTATCGTGTTGTCACTGCAAAACAAAAGGAGAAATATGAATCGTTTTCACAGTCCCTCTTTATAATTTTAGACTAATCGATCTTCCCAATTGAATTAATATAAAGAGGTATTTAAAATTCGTGACATTTCCTTCATCTTCAAAATATAACTTGTGTTTTTATGACCGATCTATTATAGAACTTTTTGATTTATTTACAACGTATTAAAATTCGGAGTGATTTAAAACTTCACACATTTTATACACAATTGCCAATTTGATATTTTATAGGATTTTTGTTTGTGTCAATCGGTTATTTATTGTTTAAAGGAGCAAAAACCATCCCGTTATTAAAAAAAAACTTTTGCAAACTAATGATTGATTTTTCTTATCACATACTCTCAGACTACTTTCTCCTTATTCGATAAAACGTGTAGCTTTTTTAAAATAGAATTTGCTTATAAAATGTGGATACTATTTTATTAGCAATAGTTCAAAACGAAAAGTCTGTACAAAAAACCTTATTATCTTAAGGATAGTACTACATCTGTCATTTTCAATACCTACAACAAATACATAGCATTAAGATTTTGTACCTCACAAGGGTATTATATATATATATAATATAACTAAAGATCTTAACCTCAGTTTTATAGAAAGAAAAACTTCAAGACTGCTCTTGTTTTTCGTACCCGTACAAATATAGTCCTGCTGGCTACTTTTATAACCGCGGGACGTTTTTATAAAGTTGTTAGTCAACCAACCAACCCCCAAACCCCTTTTTTTTCCCACAAACCCAATTTCCTAGTCTATTAACTGGAAAAACACTTCAGGTAACATATATATGCAGATAAGGACTTTGCTATGTAATAGATGAAGCGAAAGTTCAAAGTTGTCCAGTCATCAAACAGGAAGCGCTTACCAAAATAACGATGCACTTTGATACTAAATGTTGTATTATCCCCTCTTCACGACAAATATATTGTTTACCAGCAGACACAATCTTACCACTATTTGTATTGCCTAATAAAAGAATTTTCAGCTCACAGCATATTGCATATTGTGGGATTTAAACTAAAAAGTAAATACCAACTTAAAGATCATTCTTCAAAAGTTGTTTTATAAAATCACTTATCAGTCATTCTGTTGTTATGGTAGTAAAATATAAAAAGAAGACGAAAATATTCCTTCTTTATAACGGACACCCATACTTCACTAAAATCATGATAAAAAACGATGTAACACAGATTCATGCAGACTAAAGTATCAATGAGTACACATAAAAAATTATCAGTGTAAAGGCTCCATTAACGACTGAAAAATGCATGACCTTATGTAATGCTAAAGTTTATGTAAATATCATCCACAGAATGAAGTATCGTAAGTACTTATAACTGTACATATATATCGATAGATATTTAGTTATGTTTTAAATTTTCAAAAACAATATCAATGTTAGTACCGATGCAAGACATTGTATAAACATTTTATTACTCTGTTAATTGATATCCTTTAAGAATATGTTTATTCAAAGGATCAATTAGTTCACATAGATCGTATCTATATCATGTATATTTTCGGGCTCTATAAACAACATCACCATAAAAATAAGGATGCGATTTATTTCAGATTCAGTTCTGTGGTAGAACAATTAAAAGGTGTTCCGACTATGTTCTATAAACTGTTAGAATAAATTCTAAATTAAAACTTCCAGAATATTCTCATTAATAGAATAGTTCTAAAAGCTGGATTTTGGCTCTAATAGAAAAACAAATGATATTGGGTATCCATCCACGACACAAAATTACTACATGCAATTTTATAAGTTATATCTTGATCAAATTAAAACAGATATCAAAACATAACTACTGTCTTCATTTTATGCTTTATTCTATTTAGAAAGACAAATATTCAGGTCGACGAACAATTCCTGATTGTTAATCACCGGTAAACGTTTTTGATTACAAAGTTACATATCATTTTCTCGGGCAGTGTAACTTATACCCAAGTTAACCGGACATCATTCATTCAACAGTGAGTTGTACTGTCATTATGACTTCATAATGATGTTGATAGTGACGATATATATCCCAAACGGTCGTTTTACACATAGTTTTTTTGTATAATTAGTAATGAGCAAAGGCCTGAACCAAAATGTATGTTTACCCTGATTAAATCTTGTGACAAATTAAAATTTTGGGACGCTAAATCATTGGCTCATATTCAAAAACTAATAAAAGGATTTTAGAATGTGGTAATTGAGGCAGGTTTTACAGTTTTAGTTCAAATGCATGATAGAGACAATTTACAAAATATTTACATTATTCATATCTGAAAAGAAAGTCGGAACGATGATATTAAAAAAAAACAATGTTATAGACTAATCTTTTTGAATTCAAGGAGCCAACAAGTGGCCTTAATACACCTTCTCATTTAGTCATGCGATTAATTTTTATCAATAAAATTGTATACATCCCCAATGTCAACAAAAAATATTGAACTTTTATATATTTTATTACGACAGACGTTAAAGTTATATAAAACCAGTTTCTTGTAATTTTATCGTTCTCGAAATTATTGAACCAATGCATACTAATAAATCAAATTAAGTCCTGTATGCACGTTTTTTAGCATCTATTACGAATCTGTAACGCATTATCGACAAATGATATTTCACTAAGAGATTGTTACTTTCAAGCTAATTGACTTTTGAGATTGTTGCCGATGTTTACCGGATCGTGATTTTTATAAATAATCAACACGTGACAAATAAATGTCTTTAAGAGACATGAAATCTGTTTATGTATTTTTAATGCGTTCCCAGTTGTTAATTAAACTTTTCCTTCACATCTGTTAAATGATTTATTGCATTAAATATGTTTTTTAAGAACCAGTTATTACTATTTACCTTCCAGTGCACGATTGTTTACATTCTTTCATGACGGTTTTCCTCCTAACACTTGACCTATGCGGTGACAAAAGTTCTAACCAGAGCTCTTTGCTAAGATCACTCATAAGGAAAAATATCTGCAAATTAGTGTACGGGAAGACAATAATTCAATAGCAGTATAGTTATGAAGATTTGATAAAACTAAGGATTTTCTTTCAAAAGAATTCGTAAGTTCATGTACAATTGTTTTATATTCATATTCAATTTTTTCTTTAATTTGAAGATTCATAGAACAACTGTGTGCCTGCTGACGTCATAATGGCAAAACCTTTAATTATGTTTTCAACATATAACGACTTTGTTCGAATAAAAAGCGTTGCTGACGTATTAAATTACGTTAAAAACGTAAAAATACTTCAACGATGGACGCATTCGAATTTTCTGAATAGATATGAATGTTTTTGTTACTGAAGAAGCATTGTTTTAAACATAACAAATATTACAATAATAAGCGGATTTTTATAATGTACGGATTTCTTATATCTACTTTGGAATATTTTATCACTTGATGGATTCATAGACGCGGGTAGTCATGATTACGTAAAAATTGTTCGAAAAATCGATTGAACTAGTGATGGCACACATATTGTAGTATAATAAACCAATCTGATTTAATTAAAAAAAAGAAAATCTACATGACTATGGTTGATTGAAAAAAATCAACGGGTGATCTATTTACAACATAGGCGAAGTGTTTATGAAACCTGCTTTGCGCAAGAAACTATCATGTGATTCATATCATGAAGCGTTATCTTTTAACAGTAACAGTTTGTAGATATGCATGTAATCCTGTCGGCATACAAATTCAAACTAGCTGTAAGAACAACAAAAACATTGATTTCACGTGTATACCTCATTATGTAATGAGCAGTATATCTGTAGTTGTTCTTATGTATCATTCGACTAAGTGTCTATTGTACCTTCTGCTTCAGTATCAAATATATTTTAATTGCGCTAGGGTTTAGCCTCAGACTTTCAAAATACGTATTTTCATTTCAACCCAACATTAATATTGAGAAAACAGATTCATACACATATTCTGAAATTTATAGAAAACATTGTGCAATGATTAATCACTGATATGAAAATTAGTTATATATTTATAAGTTGCAATTCAGATAGGAGTACATGCTTTCTTTACCCACATTTAGAATATGTATCAAGTATAACTAGAAATATTCTATTTTACGAATATCTGGCCTTTTTTAAATATGGTCGTATCTGTTAACAATTAGAAAAAAACCATTAAAATAAAAATATTTTTAGCAAAATATAGAAAAAAAAATGGTAGATAGTTGTTTCATGGGCAATCATTTTTCATGTTTTTTTTTTTTTTTGTATCCTTGAAGAAATCCTTGTTATTTCCATTTAATTTTTGACACATTCCAACATACATGTTCCCAAAAGATCCAGAAACATCTTTTCCCTAATAAACATGACGGTATCTCAAAAACAGACACACTGAACGTTCCTTTTTCTATATTTTTTTAATAAAAATATGTCTTTAATGCAAATTCGAAAATAACTAAATAATTATTTTCGTATAACTTCGTATAACTAAAAGGCCAACCATTTAACTCCTAGTAAAAGGGAGGACGAGTTATGAAAAATTATTCTAATCTACAACTTTGAAGAAAACAAATATTTTGTATTCAGTTTGACAGCTTCAGACATGCAATTATAAACTTATAACAAAACAAAACATCTAGTACTCGGCTTATTTACTTTTTCTTGAATTCCAATTACATGAATTACCGTACTTTTTTATCGTGTTGTCACTGCAAAACAAAAGTAGAAATTATGAATCGTTTTCACAGTCCCTCTTTATAATTTTGGACTTATCGATCTTCCCAATTGAATTAATATGAAGAGGTATTCAAAATTCGTGACATTTCCTTCATCTTCAAAATATAACTTGTGTTTTTATGACCAATCTATAATAGAACTTGTTGATTTATTTACAACGTATTCAAATTCGGAGTGATTCAAAGCTTCACACATTGTATGATTAATTTGTAAACACAATTGCCAATTGCTGTAGACGGTATAAATACCTCTTGATATTTTATAGGATTTTTGTTTGTGTCGATCGGTTATTTATTGTTTAAGGGAGCAAAACTATCCAGTTATTAAAAAACAACTTTTGCAAACTAATGGTTGATTTTTCTTATCACATACTCTCAGACTACTTTCTCCTAATTCAATAAAACTTGTAGCAATTTAAAATAGAATTAGCTAATAAAATTTTAATACTATTTTATTAGCAATAGTTCAAAACGAAAAGTCTGTACAAAAATAACACTTATTATCTTAAGGATAGAACTACATCTGTCATTTTCAATACCTACAACAAATCCATAGCATTAAGATTTTGTACCTCACAAGGGTATTATATATATATAAAATATAACTAGAGATCTTAACCTCAGCGTTATGGAAAGAAAAATTTCCAGACTACTCTTGTTTTTCGAACCGGTACAAATATAGTCCTGCTGGCTACTTTTATAACCGCGGAACGTTTTAATATAAACAATGAACAACTGATAAAGTTGTTAGCCAACCTCCTTTTCCCACACACCCAATTTCCCAGTCTATCAACTGGAAAAACACTTCAGGTAACATATATATGCAGATAAGGACTTTGCTATGTAATAGATGAAGCGAAAGCCAGATGATCCTAACTAAGACACTTTACCTGAATAGTTCAAAGTTGTCCAGTCATCAAATAGGAAGCGCATACAAAAATTTCGATGCACTTTAATATAAAATGTTGCATTATTCCCTATTCACGACAAATATATTGTTTACCAGCCTTCGCAATCTTACCACTATTTGTATTGCTTAATAAAGGAACTTTCAACTCACAGCATATTGCATATTGTTGGAATTAAACTAAAAGGTAAATACCAACTTGAAGATCATTCTGCAAAAGTTGTTTTATAAAATCACTTATCCGTCATTATTTTGTTATGGTAATAATATTAAAAAAAAAGACGGAAATATTCCTTCTTTATTTTGGACGCCATAACTTCACAAAAATCATGATAAAAAACGATGTAACACAGATTCATGCAGATTTTCAACAAAACATCTCTCTTAGATAATATTAGCATTTTACATAAGGTAAAAGATGGTTTTCAAAGTATTGTGTAATATATGGTGTTAAAAAGTGGATTCAAAAGATCTACTCTAACTTTTTTAAACTTTTTTTTTTTGCAATAATATTAGAATATTGGAAAAGGAGAAACACATTTCTTATTTTCAGGTTATGTAAATCTTATCATGTGCATGCCAATTCTACTTTGGTTTTTTAACCTTCAAATATTTAGGAGGCCGTCATACATAGAATTGAATGAATCGTTTACAAAATCGTAAAAATTTCCTTATTTGTTTAAAAGATACTTTTGACAATTATATTACAATTAAATTGTACTGATTTCGTGATCACATGACATCGACATCGCACTGCATGTACGATTTACAATAGATAAACGATTAGAACATATATTTAGATACAATAAGACTGCAGTAGTCTATTTAAAAACAAACCACAAAATCAGACTGATAATAGAAATACATACTAATTATAAAAAGAACAATTTAAATCACTAAATGTTTAATGTAAAGATGTGTTCTATTGATGTGACACCTAACGCAAATATGTAAATGTCTTTTTTTATAAACAGTCAGCATATGTATAGTTTTACAGAAAAGACTATTTATGCAATAAGTCACGATCTTAATCGCAATAGTCCAGAAATGTTTTAGATAAATTAAACTGACAAACAAAGATCAGCTATCATACAAAACTATCTAAATATATAAACACTTAAATGTAAATCACATTACATAAACTAATTGATAAATGAATTAGGTATTGACAATTCACTTGGAAACTCAACATATACCCCAAAGACACTTACCAAGGAGGAAATTCGGTATAATCATAGGTCTGTTCTATGTTCCTTTTTGAAATTTCAACCAAAGATGAAGAACTGGATCTTCCTTCGTTGTATTGGAAACCCAAACTGTGTCTTCCAAGTGCTCCACGAAACCTCTTTCTAAATTATTAACATCTTTTGTATCAGCAATCAAAAAATCCAAAGGTCTTTCAGAGTACATACAATTTAGTACTCTTTCATCTTGCATAGTATTAAAACATTTGACTTTTCTTCACTTTACACAAGTATTCCCCATTCCAAACTAAAAGACAAATTGAAAGAGTTCGACGTGTTTTGTTTCATGAAAAAGAATGACTTACGTAGATTTTTTTGTATTAGGGAGGGATAAGTCGTACTTTGTAAAATATCATTCTGATTCAAACAAAAAATTCTCTGAAACTGACATTATCAAGACGCTTAATTTCTTGATCTACAATATACTTGTTACGTTTGGAGGACGTGTTTTTTCAACGCACAATCGGCATTCCCAACCAACTGTGCTCCTCTTCTTGCTGACTTGTGTGGCTGACTTCATACTTAGGAAGAAAGAAAAGGAGTAAGTAGTATCCTTTAATTCCACTTTCAGCTATATAGATAATGTTCTCTCACTAAATAATTCAAAATTTGGTGACTATGTCGAACGCATCTATCCCATCGAACTTGAGATAAAGGATACAACAGACACTGTCTCATATTTTGACTTACATCTAGAAATTGACAATGAGGGTCGGTCGAAAACAAAACTTTACGACAAAAGAGATGATTTCAGCTTCCAAATTGTGAACTTTCCATTTCTAAGTAGCAACATTCCAGCAGCGACTGCGTACGCTGTATATATCTCCCGGTTGATACGATATCCAGTTCAAGTGTTTAAATATATTTTCCTCGATAGATTGCTGCTTACAAGGAAGCAATTAAACCAAGAGTTTCAAGTGGTGAAGTTGAAATCATCCATTCGTAAATTTTACGGGTGCAATCGCGGGTTGGTTGACAGTTATTGAAAATCTGTTTCACAGATGACGACGGATATGTTCCAATTGTCGTAACTGTAATCTGGTTCCCTCCCTTCGAATGTGACCTACCGAATTGGACATATCACCGGGTTTGTACTGAGATGAGCAATACGACGGGTGCCACATGTGGAGTAGGATCTGTTTACCCTTTCCGGAGCACATGAGATCATCCCCAGTTTTTGTGGGTTTCGTGTTGCTCGGTCTTTGGTTTTCTATATTGTTTTGTGTACTGTTGTTTGTCTGTTTGTCTTTTTTTTTTAAGCCATGGCGTTCAGTTTATTTTCGACTTATGAGTTTGAATGTCCCTTTGGTATCTTACGCCTCTCTTTTTTTATATTAACAAAAGTTAAGCATCGACAATTTTCACAATCTGGGACAAGCGCAAACATGCATCAGGATTGAACTCGAAATTGAATTTAGAATATCAAGCTTCACTCTTCGAATATTAGGAATGGAATCGGTAATAAAAAAAAGTAACCCAAATGCCTCGGTGAAAGGACATGGACTGTTAATATCTATTATCTAGTGATTGCAACGAGTACTTAAGTACTCAAGAATTTACTCGGAACAATGAAAACGTCCACCTCAGCACTCTTTTTTGAGTGTTTATCGTCCGACATTTTCCCTTAATCGTAAATGAAAAGTCATCACCGTCACCATTAATAGCAAGAAAATCGGTGATGTAAATCCATAAAAGAAATCTCTCAATGTCGTATCCAAGGGCAGGATGCTTGGAATATTGAAGTTACTTTAGAATTGACAAATAAAAAAAAAATTAACTTCTTATAGAATTGTCAGCATTAAGAAATGGTTGCTTTATATACGCTGCAGGTGAAGGTACACACTTGTATGCGTTTATGTTTTGTTGTTAGTTAGCCATCGCAAATGCTTGTGGTTGTTGTCCACAGTATCCCTGTATTGTCATCTGATTGCCTTGTGAGCGGCCTGCTTGCTTTTGGTTATTTGGCATGTTTGCCGGCTGCTGACAATTATATCCTTGCATTTCGGGTATCCATATTTGATGGTATCCTTGTTGGTTCCCTGTAGGTATATGCATGTGTGGCGTATTATGTATCAATCCCAATTGTGTTGTGTTGATATATATGACACCTCGTTGCTGGAAAACATGGAATTAATATAGATATATTGCATACTCAATTAACAGTTTATTGTATCATATGCATATTACTGTGTTTCATAAATAACACATTTTAATCTCTTGAATGTTATACATATGAATATAATTTAATGTATATTTCATACAGTAAATTTAAAAGTTGCATTATTGATAACTTTTAATGTGGATATATTTCTACATATTTAAACATTCAATGTTCAAAGATATGACTAAGACAAAAAATTAATATACTGACATTTCCAGTTTTGAGCTGTGAATAGCCGCAACTATGTGATGCAGCTACAATGGACATGACGAATTCGATGAAAGAAAATACAGCTCGGAGGGAAGATACTGCAACAATACTTCCGTCATCAAAATCAGCCTTAAAATGAATCACTTGATAATTAGTCATGCAATTGGGAAATAAAACATAGAGTCCTTACCATAATGTTAATGTGTTTCATCTGTTGTAATCTAAATTGTACTATTTTTTTGTTATAATCCATACAAAGTCGATGTTTCTGCTAGTGTACTAAGATACCTTGAGAGTTTTATCCTCCAAGGCAGTAGTTTATTTGTTTTAGTGGAGTGACAAATCAAGAAAAAGTCGCTTATCTTAAGAGTTTAGTGGACCGACATACCTCTTTTTAAGGGGGACACACATCTAAATATGCTATTGCTCTTGTACTGAGACATATTAACATAAAAAAAACTTAATATTATATCATGTTCATGCTGACATTTATGCATCAAGAATAGTTTTTATAGTTCCAACATTCTTTGGGTTTAAATAATCAGTAATGAATTTCATCATTTTTTCATTAAATCATGGACCTGGTGTTAACTTTATAGTACTTATTTCTCCTTTGTTCTTTATGGCATTTTAACAAAACTTTCCCAAAAATATCTTTATATGTTGTCATATATTTTTTTTTAGCTAAATATTAAATTTGAATATTTTTTAGCTAAATATTAAAAATGAATAATTTTTGTCGATAATTTCCGTAGATAAAGATATCTTTTTTTTCATTTTCTTACATGTTGGAAGCGGGGGTATACATCACTAATCTCTGGCAATCGGGCATAAATATAACTAGCTGAATTCGTGGAGCATGCCCAGAGCATGATACCATAGAAAATTTTTCTCAGTTATCATGAGGTACTTCCGTGAAATTGTCCAAAATGTCAAAACATTTCGATTTTTTAAAATTCCCCCTTTTGACCTTTGACCACAGTTTTCAAAAATCTGCACCACTTTGGCACTCTACGACATGCCGTAATCAAAGGTATTATATTTCCTTCAAAATGAGACCTAAATAAGCCGTGAGGTATTTCGGTCCATCAAATTTTTAAATTTACCTTACTTGTCACCGTACTATTTGGTGTGGATAGGGAAATAACGATATTGTTTTAATAAAATTAACAGTGATAAAAATATTTTAATTAAACATGTTAAGAATGTATTTTACACATAAATCACTATAATAGCTTGCCCTTGTCCTAATATACTTTTGGCACTTTTCTTTATGATGGCATCTTTCCAAAGGTGTTTGGCCAATAAGGCCTTAAATTGGCCAAAAAAATCAATCTCTGTAATATCATCTGTTAGAATCTATATGTATGATCTTCAGTATGTAAATTTAGATAACCTAGATACTTTGGTTGTCTGCTTTTTGTTTCAGCGTTGTTGACAACTTAAAAGTATGATATTTTACCAGTGTGTAGCCAAATTACCTGTGTCCATGTATTTTAAAGGTCTATTTCCTTCTGCAAAACATTGGCCACACCCTTTGACCAAAAAAGAATCTTTATAAAAAGATGTATATGGGTCACTCAAGACATTTTTTGGCCGTTGTTCAAAGTCAATTTAAGTTGTTTGATAGTGAATCATAAGCAATTTGGTAAGAAAAAAGAAATTTGAAATCTTTCATTTTATAAATTAACATGATTAATAATTTGATTACAAAATATTTTACAGAATTGAGACAAGGCCGCATATTGTGTACACAACTGCCATGAGGGTTTGCTGTCAATAATGATATTAGTCGTTCTATTTTTGTTGTTTTATTGTTGTTTTATTGACCTTAAGAAAAAGGTCAATTTATAATTTGAAAATACTATTGTCTTTAATTTATGTGAAGACGTATTCAAAGTTTTCAATCGAGATCCACGTTTTATAAAGCTAAATAATACCCGCAATACAGTTATGAATACTTTCACTTTTTATTAATAAACTCTTTATAATGCAGTTTCACATTTAAATTGGAATTAGAGTGGTTTCATCCAGCATGATTTGATTGCATGATAAAAAAAAAACATGCACCGAAAGGTTTCATTTCTTAATATATACTCATAGTGTGTATGTTAATCGACATTTTCTTTGTGTTTTGAATCATTTCGCTAGTTTGTTTTTTTTTAACTTTAGGGTCTTATTAACTGTTTATAAGACTTAACGAAATGAACATGTTTAGACAGTACTAAAGTATCACCTTCATACTATTCTACCCTGATTTATGAATATACCACTACATGTCAATCATTATAATTTTGTTAAATACAGAACTTTTTTTTTTTTTTTTTTTTTCAATGTACTACTTTATTTTGTTTTATAATACTTACAATAACGGCTCCGACAATTGCTAAGCCAAACACAAAGGATGAAAACACAGCTGCTGAGAGTATATTACAAACCAGAAACGCTATGGTCTACAAATTTGAAATAATATTAATAGACTAATTGGACCTGGTCGGACATTGTTAAAACAGACACACAAATTACGGACGTTGCTGATAACAAAGATCATTTAGTAAATAGGTTGTTGTCGTTGATGTCTGTTATAAATCAGGCCAATGGTTTTGTTCGTTTGAATTCTTTTGTCATTTGTCATATCGGGGTCTTCTTTATGTGATTATACTGTTTGGGATTACTTTTACTTATTATTGAATGCCGTACGTTGCCGTATAGTTGTTTACACCCACGTCATATGCAATGTGTTGGGTAGTTGTCTCATTTGCATTTATACCGCTTCTGCTGATTTCATATCGATATCTATTTCTTCCTGCGAGATAAGCTTTGATTGCCGAAATAAATGTAGAACCTGAGCGAAATACCACATTATTCTGCAATGTTTCCGTTAATGGACTGATGCACTTTATTTTGAATATCTAGTAATTCAATGTATTGTAATACTACCATGATATTGTCTTACATTCTATAAAAAATCATAATTCATCAAGACTATAGAAACGCGATACCTACCATTTTTTTAAAGAGTATAGAACAATTCAAACTCGGTTAGTTGCAACTTTTTGTATAAAGAGTATGATTCTAACAAAGTTCATCAAATTATTTTGTACATTATACAGGCTAATGATTAAACTATACGTCTTTTAAAATTGACATTTTTTTTATAAAATAAGTAATAAATAAAGTACGTACTAAGCATCTCCAGCTTGGTTCACACTGTCCTGTCATGCATAACGGTAAACAACCTGTTAGTATAAACTGAAAACAGATGTATGAAAAACAAAGTAAGGAGAATAACAAATGAAAGTTAAAAATAGTTATACTATTCTGTCTGTTTCTTAGTCTTTGATAATGACCAGATTGTTAATTTGGACAAAAAAAAAGTAGCATTTGAGATATCGAATTATAACTGTATCTTCAATACTTTTGTTACATGACACGGACATCACAAAGGTTACATAAGACTTGTTTATAAAATCTGCAAACTCCATGTGCATTTAAATGTTTTGATAATTCTATGCCAATTTTAAATCACTTTATTATCTTTAGTTTTGGCTTTGAGATTAAAACTATAAAAAGAACAAATCAGAACATCCAAAACCAAGGCTAACTTTCCTTAAGGTAGAAGCAAACTTAGTCTTAGGGCGATTTACTTATCTATGAGTCTAAATTTTATTTCAGTCACAAAACCCTTGGCATATGAAACCTTCTTAGAATGTTTATCAGCAGAGGTTCATTAACGGAACCATTGGCAATAACATGTCGTATAATATCAATTCAAAACTGATCGGTGATTTTGAAATAATTGTCACTAGCAACAAAAATTCAACTTAGTAATACTTCTTATTTTCATAAGTCAATTACAGAAAAAGTTATTGTCTTACTGTAAAATCAAGATCAAAGGTAAATAATGAAAATTAAAGAAGTACTCTTTTTGTATAATAATGTCAATTATTTTCACAAAAAATGTATTATTTTGAAGACCAAATCAAATAGTTTCATATTAAACGTACTCAGATTTAGAAATTCTTTATACAATATTTACAGAAAGTTGCACTCTATCATAAAATCCTTAACAAATGTTTAAATTGCTGTAGAAGCAACATATTTTAGGGAATCGATATTTTTCAGCACATTATTAACTTTTCTTGAATTAGCCACCGACTTTTTTCATAATGATTTATGTATATTGTTCTGGAAACTATTTTCTATTGAAGCTTTTACATATGTTCAAATATAGTCATCGAATTGATAAAACCTTTCTGAATTTTGGATCCTCAATGTTCTTTGTACTTTATTTGACCGGTAAATTTTTTTTTACTTGAGTGTCACTGATGAGTGTTTTTTTTTAGAAATGCGCGTCTGGCGTACACAATCATCAGCCTAATATCTTTGATGACGTTTTTTGTTATGATATCACCTTCAGAGTAAGTTGTAGGGACAAATTAACGTATTTGAGTTCGTTATATGAGTATGTCGGTATAGTTTTTTTATATCAAACAGCGACAACATTGTTGACTGTTTTGTCCAGTTTATAAACCCAAAATTCGTCCATGTTTTTGACGTATTATTATTCTGATATTATATATCTGTACATGTATAGCTAACTTTTTGACATATATTTTTATTTTTGATATTATTTTTTTTTATTATTTTTTCAGCTTATTTCAGGTTAAATATCAATAGCGTTTGGTATGAACTATACTTTTATTGTAATAGTACATATTCAATCAAATAAACTAGAAATTACGTCCTTTTATTTGACATAACTCTCACAAGAGACATAAGACTAGATAAACAACAATTGCATCAATATTGCAAAATGTTGTCAATGACATTTGGAACCTTCCAATTTTGGTTCTTTGCTCTTCAAACAAAAGTATATGATTAAGTAATTTGAATTATAAAGTTGCCATAACATTTCAGAAACGTGTAACAACGTGTTTAAATGTAAAATGAAAGATACTCCTAAGTGTAACTTAGAAACAATACAATATGATAAATGTGACTTACCCAACCTGAAAAAAACACGCTAATTAAATCCATGGAAAAGATAGTGTTTGCAATTCCACAATGAGTGTTCGAATATCCATACACATAACCTTTGGAGTTGTTGTAGATGTCAAACTTTTTGCAATGACTGTCCATTTCGGTGTTACATAGAATAACTCCAACCATACCAAGGAAACAACATACAACACCTAGACCGATCTGTCGTCCACCAAATATCCGAAGTTCTCTAATCCGTGATGTGCGTACATCTGGTTGCAGTGGGTGTGTTTGATTTGGACCTATTGGATCATTGGTTATCATTATCGATGTAAAGAAACCCTTCTCAAATTCAAATATTTAATTCGATGAAAAGTTTTGTTGTCTCTGTCATGTGGTCAACCTACATAAAAAAAGTTATGAGCTAAAACAGTACATCATTTTGTTTTTCGAGTTCGGGTCGTTGATCCAGTTGCAAAAGATAACAACTTTAAAGGGTACGCCCAGTTGCATTTTGATCGGAACATTTTCAGCAAAGGAATTGCTTTCAATACGTTTATTACATCCCTTTCGATATTGAAATGTATGTAAAGCATAAAAGCCTCTCTTTTTTGTCACTATAACTTAAAAAAAACACCGACTACATTTCAGAATATCGAAACGCAACAAATTATACTTTACAATGCATTTACTCAAATTTGTTTCATGTAGGACAACAAATGTAATACATTGGTTTAAATATTACATTCATACCTAATATTATGTTTTAAAAAAGAAAAAAATAATATTATTAATATGATGGATAATTGTAATCCGTTAAAATGGATTTTTTTTGTAACCTCTTTCCATACAAAAATCAATATCAAGTACCAGTATTGTTTGATTGATTGATGTTAACTCCACTTCCGGCACTATTGTGCTTTTTCGTTGCGGTCAGTTTTTATTGGTATATGAAGCAAGAATGCCTACATCCAATAAAGGCGTATACATAATAATATGAATCGAAGTCTCAGTAAACATCTGACGTCTGTGCGGACATGGGAAGAAGATTATGATCACAATTGTGGTTAATATTTTTTTTTATCTTATCAGATAACAGATAAAAATACGCCATAATATTTCAAATTTTTATCTTCCCAAACTCAAAGTGATTATCAAAGCAATTTGTTTTGCATTTAACCATCGTTATTTTATTGACAAACTTTTTATAAATAATGATTTGATAATTGTTTGATATTTGCCTAGCCTTCACTGGAAAATCTTTCTTGTTTATATATAGGCAGGCATTTTACAATTCCATAGGTAACCTACATATCCTACAAAGGGTTATTACTATGCTATTTTCAAATAAAGCAAGTCTGGTACTTTCCTACTTCCTTTATAGAAGTTAACATACTCATGTCGAATAGAAATGATTGCGTATTCAATCATTTTACAAAGCAAAGCTAGCGCCCTTTACGGCATGCACTTGCATTAAAAAATAATTAGTTTTGGTAGGATTGCCAGTAAGACAACTATATATTAGAGACCAAAATAAAGCGGGTGTAATCAATTATAGGTAACCGTACGGAATTCTACAATTTGCATATATCGAACTATAAACTGTAAAAGATCATGGACGACAAAATATGGACGAATGAAAAAAAAGACTTCGGTTCTATGTTGAAAAAGATAACAGAAAATATGTATGACAGACATTCAAAAAGCATCCAATTGATTTATTGCCCCTGACTTGGGACAGACATTTAAGAAATAGCGTGGCTAAAAAGGTTAAAAATGTATGCAAGTCGTCTTACGTGTCACTTATCTTTAACAGTGGTGTAACAGCAGACAATAAGAGCAAACCATTAAACAGGTGGAAAGGACTTGACTCATAAGACAGCCGGTTAGTGTATTTTATTTCTATGCCCAGATAACCCTTGGGGTCTAAAAAAAGTTTTGGTCTACAATTTCCACAAGTAGCAAATTTCCGAACATTACTTTGAAATTCTTATCTTTAAATTGTGTTTTTTTTTGTGAAATACGCAGGTATTTAAGTTAAATTTTTATTTTAATTTTCGGTTAGATCATGTCGACCTTTTTAACTTGTTTTGGTATTTTTAACACTGATTTACGTTTGTTCAGAACCAATGAGACAATGTTTCAAACATTTGTGTATTTTGTTTAAGGTTGGTTGTTTTTAAATTTGTCCAGTCACTTTGGGGTATCAGTTTAAATAGTGTCCTGTGTTTATAAAATTCTTTATTCTTCTTTGTCATTTTATTTCTGAAGAGAATACGTGACGCTTACTATACTGGGTTATTAGGGATAAGAGTTAAATTGTTTTGAAGACATTTGTTTAATTAAAATAGATAGACAAGAAATATGTTGTTTTCTTCTTAATTCTTGGTCAAGCATAACAAAAAAAAGAAAAATAAAAAAAAATGAATCAATGTCGATTCTAAGGCATCGATTCGACTAGTACATGAATTATTTTTATCTTTTTTAGTCGACGTATATATCCCCCTGTTCCGTGTTCAAGTGATTATTTGAAAACAGAAATATGTCAACTATAGAATTACACCCACACCTTTTGGAAATTGTCCTCTATTCCCGTCCTCATTCCTCTGCTCTATCGCCTAAGAAAACAAATGTTAATTACCTTTTCTTTCTTGATATTCCTCAGTCAGTGATAGTGAAGAAAAGTCTTGTCAATTATCTATGATTGTAATCGTCATATTTAACAAATATTATATATATGTATTAGATTGTTTCTATGGTATCAACAGTCATATATCTCTGATAAGATTGAAAACAAACAATTACTTTGTATATATATATATTTGGTTTTTTTTTATGGCAGTAATATATAGTATATAGCTATGACTAAGGAAATCCTGTGCTGTTGTGTAATTTTATGGGAAAGAAGAAAATGTTAACAACCACAAGAAACAGATGTATTTCAAGGGATATACACATCATGAGAACACTTATTAGGCCAAACGGTTAATATTATATATAAAATCAACATATTTTTATGTAATTCAGTATGAACGACACATATCCTGGAATAACCGTTATCTGGTACTCTTTAGAACAGAAGTTTGAACATAAAACCATTGACGTTTTTCTTAAAGTACAGAAGGCGCATACAGAACATATTCCTGCACTGAAATCGTAGATTTTAAAGTTGTTATGAAGAGTGCATTTGCTGTTCTAGCATCTTTATTGTTCGAAAAGCAATTCTATTAGTTAGAAAAAGTCTGTGTGGTAGTGTTGTTTAAATAGTAGATAAATCATGAATGCAAGGCACCATAATTTTATGATTTTTTATTGAGGTAAGGCCTTTATTGATTATATCAACATTGATTAAATAACTTTGAGTATTTTTCTTACAATGATTTGAAAAACTGTAAACATCAAAAATTGATAAACAGTTTATGATTTACAAATCATTTAATGGGTCGCTAATATTGTGACAATTGCTTCGGTGTTGGTGATTTTGTAGGAAGGAGACAAGGTAGGGGTTTGGAAGGTTACTTTTAAGTATTTCTTAAAAGTGAGTAAAAAATAATCATTGACTTTTTAAAGATATTGTATTTTAAAAAAGAGAATTTTCTAAGGAAAAATCGATGTATATATACATTACGTCGTCTGATCTTTTAAGTACCGAACGTGACCTATTCCCGATTGTGACTGTTTTACTGATTGTGAATTCGATTTGCTATAAGACGTGTCACGGTATTTTTCTTTCCAAAATTCTTGTATTTAGTTTTGATGTTATATTTGTTATTGTCAAATATCTTATCGTTTGATTTAGAAAAAATACCGACATAGCTAGATAATACAATTAATTATCTAATTACTAATATAATTTTATATTAATAAGTATTGTAATTTTCATTGTTATCAAATACATGTAATATCAGTATTACAAACCTAATCTTGAACTCTCTCATATTTTTTGGAAATTTTTAGAAATTTACCCCTGACGTCATTTTTGTGCGTCAATCTATTCGGCTGACATACAATGCGTTGTTTGGCTGTGCTGTTTTTATGTGCTGATATAGGTTATTTTGCGTATTCGTTTTTATTCTTTAGTTAGTCACCACTTCGGTGTTAACATGTACATGTATATCAATTATATGGTCATTTTTATATCTTATAAATTTACTGTTTGCAAAAATACGACTTATTCTAAATACTAAATATTTTCTTATCCCAGACAGATAAACTAGCGGTATTTGGCACAACTTTTTGGAATTTTGGGTCATCAATGCTCTTCATCTTTAGGCCTGGCACCTTTGATAACTATTAGCTTGTCGTAATGTTCTATTGTATTGTTTGTTTGTGTGTTTCTCTTTCCTGTATGGTCTTCAGTTTGTTTGTATTGTAGTCCTGTCATGTAGTGTTGTCATTTTAGTGTTATATTTAACATTGCAATTTAAGCGGGAGGTTTGGCTAGCCACAAAACCAAGTTCAACCCACCATTTTTGTCTTAAAATGTCTTGTACCAAGTCAGAAAAATGGCTATTGTTATCTTACAGTTCGTTTCTGTGTGTGTTGCATTTTAGTGTTTCTGTTGTGCCTTAATTCTCCTCTTATATGTGATGTGTTTCCCTCAATTTTAGTTTGTAACCCGGATTAGTTTTTTCTCAATCGATTTAAGAATTTCGAACAGCGGTATACTACTGTTGCCTTTATTTATATAGAGTATAAATTTCGAAGTTCGTGTTGTGTCCTATTATGAGCATGTAATTCCTCAGTTTATTGATACTTTGTCTTCCTCTGCCTCTTCAACGTAGACAGACTAGATATCAACAACGTGAACACCAACGTTTCGATTCTTAACCTTTATTGGCATTTTAATATTTTAAGTCACAAGACTAATCTTACAATATTACTATTCAGTATGAAATCTAAGAATATCAATCCAATCGCTTGTTTTAATGTTGAAGCTATATCTATTATTTAAAAAATTAAAGTACACCATACATTTGTTGATGTATTTTAGGCAGCAACAGCATCGAATTCTCAATGTATGAAGAAACTGTATTGTTGTTTCATTAAAAAAATGCCCAACAAAATAAATTGTGTTACTTCATAGATACAAATTATATGACGCTATCATACAGTTTGTTAAATATAGATAATAAGAACAAATAGCTAACCGAATTGTAAATATTTTTTTCTTCAAAAATGTCAGCTATAACTGTTGATAAAATCGAGAAATATAATATATTACAGTTTATTTGTTGAACACACTAATTTTAATCGGCATAACAAGTTATGGAACTTTTTCGACACGTTTATCTTCAGTGACTGAGGAATATCAAAAAAGAAAAATATGAATTCAGGGTTAGTTGTTTTCATAGGAGGTAGAACAAAGGGTTATGGACGAAGATAGTAGACAAATATGTGGGTGTAATTCTAGATTTCTGTTTATAATTTAATACTTCAAAACAGGCCACGTGGATTCTACGTCGATAACAAAACTATCGATAACATGTACCAACAAAACAAGTGCCTTAGTATCAACATTGTTTAATTTATGTTTTAATAAATCCTTATTCAGTTATGATTGAAATCAGATTTTTTGTACATTCTGTTTAAATAAAAAGGGAATGTCTTTCCAACAAACTTATCCAATTAGAAAATAAACCAGTATAATTATTAAGACTTTGAACAAAATTCCTGTTCAAAAATAAAATTAAAATAAAGAATTGAAAACATGTTTTAAAGACAAGGAAATATAAAAAAAAAGCGACACGAAAATCAATGGAAAATTGAAAACATAATGGAACATAAATGGTAAAACAATAATTGTCGAGTTAGTTGAGAGAAAATAAAGTTTAGTTTTAATAGGATAAGAAAACATTAAAAAAGACATTATTACATGTTCTTACTGAAAGAAACGTTTAGTAACAATAAAGTCGTTGTCAACAAACTAACTTCTATGTTTTCTATGTATTGTGTGCGATTTTGTCTCATGTACATTTACTCCATATCCTTTCATATTCTATTAAGTTTGAAAAAAGATAATCGCAATATAATGTTTTGAAACTGAAACAAATGAAAATGAAAAAATAAAACTTATGGTGTTAATTGTAGACCCAAATGGTCATCTAAAGGTGTAGAAATATTGTCAGCTGTCAGTTGTTTTACCTTAATTTGTGCTGTTACACCACTGTCTCAGATCAGAGTGACGGATGAGTGCTCAACAATCATTGGACAATCCGCCATATTCTGTTTTTGCCTTTCCAAAATTAGGAGCTTGTAATACAGTGGTCAAGGTTTTCTAGGCAATCTTCGACTACTATTTTCATTTATTGGGAAACGCAATTTGTACCTTCCATGAATAACATGACGGGTGCCACTAGTTGATCATGTTCTGTTTGCTCTTACAGAGCACGTTGCTTCGTCTCTATTTTCTGTGTAGTGTTTGGTGGACTTGCTTGTGTTAATTATGAGTCTAGTTTTTTTGCCATGGCGTTGTTAGTTTCTCCTCAACATATGATTTTTGAATGTTCCCATGGTACCTTCGCCCTATTTTATTCTATAAAAGTTACAATGTTAACAATTATTATTAGTTGCTGTTTTTGAAACTTGATTCGAAATGAAAAAAGTGACATCATATTTTGTAAGAAACTGTCATAAGTCATAGCTTTTTTTAAATACAGTATTCCATTATAATATTATTTACAGATCTATAAAATTATATGTATAAACATTTTGATTTGTATCTTCAAAATGGATTTATGGTATTTGATTATCGATAAACTACTTTTGACTATTGGTCTAATAGAATTTAAAAGCATCTGGATATAATGCCATATATTGTGTTTAACGCTGATCAAATGTATGCATGTACATTGTTAAACATGTTTTATGTCGATGCTCAACAGCTTGTAAATTTTTGTGATGAACAAAAGTACAAATACTGGGCAATTTTTAAAGTCGCCCAACATTATTTTTGATATAAGTTTTATTATAATTAATGATAATTACATTGCTTTTGTAGAAAACGTCTTAATAAATCTGCATGCCACTTATGTATTGTAATTAAACTGTTGTCACATTTATAATGTTTATATCTTACTATTCCAATGCAGTGGTACTTTTTTCAGTAAGAGGGGATTAATAGGAAAGCTGAAACCCAAACATATGCATTTTGATTAATCTTATTGTGTATTGTCAAAGAAGGGACAACACCTTTTGCGGTATGTGCAAAACTTTTCGGATCACGCGGTACGATTTTAACGTCCCTTCATCAATTTTAGGATAAGATCGATTTGTTGGTTTGTTTGATATCGAATGTATTCTTTTGCATGCATAGAAAATATAGAAAGTGTTCACATAGAAATATGTATGGACGATCGATGAACACTTTCACATCCAACATTTACTTTATTTCTACTTTTTAGGGGTACGTTTCATAAATAAGAGAAGCAGTGCTGTAACGGTAGGATTTCTTTTCGATCTCTGTTAAAAAAAACAAAGCAAACGTTTTAATTTGAAATTATTTTCAAAACTTCGTCAGTGAAAAACATTGAAATTTTAAATCAGTGAAAGAATAATGTACAATTTTATTTATTTTTTTTCCAACTTACCAAATTTTTTGATTATTTTTTCAATTTTCTTGTGTTGTTCCCATTCTCCCAAATCCAAGATCTTGCATCATTTAGGGGAACCCAGAGCTGTCTGCTTGCTTTTGTGTGTTTCCAATGTATTGCAGTATTTTTTGTCCATTTGTAACCATAGGCATTTTACACTCGTAAGCATCGGTATTCTTCTACCAAAACATGATATTGCATGAGTTAAAAAATCAAAGTCCTCTCTTCCGCACTTATGATGCCATGATGACCTTTATGCGTGTGTTATTGCTTATTAAAATTATAATGTCCAAATGCCTTTTGTTAAGAAAAAAAAACAATTGAATTCGCTGGTTCTCTCTCCCTTGCAATATTTTGCCTACAGTACTAATTGTAATGCTTTTTTGTTATTTAATGTTATTCAGGGTTATATCTGGTCTATATACCAGCTTTGATAAGTGTTTGATAGTACTATAAATTTTCACTTCTTCGTTCTATGAACATCAAAATTATTAATTTTGTAAAAATATTTCCTTTCTCCATTTGTACTGTGAAGGTTTGGTACCATTAAAACATTTAAACCAGCTGCAATTATTTGCACCTGTCCTAAGTCAGGAATCTGATGTTCAGTAGTTGTCGTTTGTTGATGTGGTTCATAAGCGTTTCTCGTTTCTCGTTTTTTATATAGATTAAACCGTTGGTTTCATAAATACTTTTATAAGTTTATAAAATTTTGACTTGGATGGAGAGTTGTCTCATTGCACTCATACCACATCTTCTTGTATCTATAATCTTGAAGTTACCTTTTGTGCATCTTTCCATTAAAAAGTGTCAAGTTTTATATATGAAAAAGGTAAAATCACAAAAATACTGAACTCCGAGGAAAATTCAATCGGAAAGTCCCTAATCACACGGCAAAATCAAATGACAAAACACATCAAACGAATGGACAACAACTGTCATATTCCTGACTTGGTACAGGCATTTTCAAATGTAGAAAAAAAAGGAGAGACTTATCAATAAACAAGTAAAAATGAGAGAGTGAATTTTTCACTTAAAACAGATATACTGGTCCCAACAACTGCAAGTAAAAAGTATGAACTAGGTAAATCTTGTTGTTCGTTATGTTTGTCGTTCATAAATTTTAAATTGCTACAAAAACAAAAAGTTCATTCTTTTGAATATCTACATGTAGATGACTGACCTTATCCTTAATATCAATTTTAGGAGAATATGTCATGATTACTCGTCAAATGCTTCCCTTTTTTAACCATAGATTACTTAATGTTCCGTTGCCGCTGCTGATGAGACTTGAGATAAGGTAGTATCGCTCCTGCTATTCTACTATTGATATGTTTAATGCCTTTTTAGTGGTAAGACTTTCTTAGTTACAGATATCACATATTTTTCTTTATGAAATATAGATCTTTATCAATAAAATGCACTCAAAGATATTTTTTTAATATCGGTATATATACATAGTCTAAAAGATTTTAAAGTGTCATATGGACATTGAAAGACCAGGGGAGTCTCACTGTCATTTCAGCGGTCTCCAGGTTTTCACTATATATTTTGAATATCGAACTGGCACTTTGAACCCTTCGTAAACATACATATAGAAGACGAGAATTGTACAAAAATTGCTCTTGATTTCATTTGTGTCTATATATAAACTATTTTTATGCATAAGGTGTAATACCACCATTGATTTTCCCCTATTAGTCTTTGTTAAATTTGCACTTTTCAAAAAATTGTGCAGAATTTATCTTTGTTTCAAATAAAGAAATACTTGGCATGAGTAAAGTTTTATCCTGTCCAGTACTATAGAAAAAATTTCACATAACATTTCATTGCATATAAGAAAATAACCATCACTGGAAGTTAACCAATCAAATTTTCCCCCTTTTTTAACCTGTGTACAAGCTTTAGTAACCATGTAACCTCAAGTTTCCAAAATATTCTATAGAAACCCCAAATAAAGAAATAATGGTGCTTTGAAATACCCAAGATATATGTTTATGACTCAGAAATGTTTTGCTGCAATGAAATGTAGGATCAATTACCTACAACTGTCAGATTCAAGGGAATATTTTTTTTCGACCTATTTTCGTATGCAACCGGATGTGACGTACTATGATTTGGTGGTATTACACCTAAAGAAGACTTTTTTGTTGAATAAACTGAATGTGACTTTTTTCCTTTGTAATACTGGTTATTTCAAGCATTCCTGTCAAGTTTTGTCATAATCAGTTCAATAGTTTGAGAAAAATCTAGTATAATGTAAGACGACATCTACAGCGATTCGAGCAAAATTTCTTCGAAAAATTCAAACCAAGCCGCATCATGATAGAATATAGTGTGGACCAATAAATGATCAAATATTTATCTCATCTGCCTACAAACAGTTGAATATGATACAAAAGATGACTTTAGGATGATAAATACTACTAATGGACCTCTTATTCTTCCTTATAAAGTCTCTTTTGGTCCATTTATACCTCTCATTTCCTCAAAATTTCTACTTTTTAGGCCAATAAATAAAAATTTTGGGGTAACTTTCACTCATTTATGATAGAAATGTTATTATAAATGATTAATTGAACTATTCAAGCTGCTTGAACTATCCGTATAAAAGTTTACTGTCTCCAAGGAGGTTTCAATAAGTCCTTGCGTAAAACTTAAATTTACGCCGCGTTCCAGAGAGGGACATAAAAAACTTCTCTTTTGGTGAATAATTTGTTGTTACTGCTTTAAAAATAATTTCATTTACTTAAAACTATATATTTATTAAAGTATTTCTTAGGAAAAATTTTCTAGTATAGCAGAATATAAGAAATAAAGAGAAAAAGCTCCCCAAGACTCTAAGTATGGCTTGTTCTGTCAACTAATATTCATGGTAAAGTCCTATTTCAAGGAAATTTTCTCATAAAATGTATTTTGGAGACTCAATCCACTCAGAATATTTCATTATTTGTAATATTTCACTTAAATAGCAAGAAATTTTAACACATGAGAGTACTCACAAGGTCAAAGGTGCATGTACAGCTTCCCATATTAGGTGTAATACCACCATTGATTTTCCCCTATTAGTCTTTGTTAAATTTGCACTTTTCAAAAAATTGTGCAGAATTTATTTTTGTTTCAAATAAAGAAATACTTGGCATGAGTAAAGTTTTATCCTGTCCAGTACTATAGAAAAAATTTCACATAACATTTCATTGCATATAAGAAAATAACCATCACTGGAAGTTAACCAATCAAATTTTCCCCCTTTTTTAACCTGTGTACAAGCTTTAGTAACCATGTAACCTCAAGTTTCCAAAATATTCTATAGAAACCCCAAATAAAGAAATAATGGTGCTTTGAAATACCCAAGATATATGTTTATGACTCAGAAATGTTTTGCTGCAATGAAATGTAGGATCAATTACCTACAACTGTCAGATTCAAGGGAATATTTTTTTTCGACCTATTTTCGTATGCAACCGGATGTGACGTACTATGATTTGGTGGTATTACACCATAATATTATATGATACTTTATGCCCTCCGAACATATCGAAAACCACATTTGTCTTGGAAATCCTTTCGAAAGCATCTTTATATATACATAGTCTAAACGATTATAAATTTTAATGGACAATGAAATACGAAGGGGTCTCACTGTCATTTCAGCGGTCGATCTCCGATAAATTTTCACTATTTATTTTGAATATCAAACTGCAACTTTGAGCCCTCCGTAAATATAGAAGACAAGAATTGTACCCGAGTTCATCTTTATGTCATCTGTATCTATATATCAACTATTTATATAATTAATATTATAAAGATTGAAAGATCAAGAAGGTCTAGCCAACGCAATTTTACTTGAATTTTCGACGATTTTTAATTGAAAAATGACACTTTAAGACTTTCGTAAATATCGAAGACAAGAAGTGTACCAAAATTCCTCTTCATATCATTTGAATCTATATACCAACTATTTTAATATATTATACTTTGAAGATTGAAAGATCAGGAAGGTCTAGCTAACGTCCTGGGTCCTTATATGTTGAATATTAAGTCAATCGAAAATATCTTTTTTTCGTCGTTCCATAGTTTTTCTATTTATATTTTCAAATATTACTAAAATGTCCATGTGTTTTTGTTTTTTTAGAAATGTCATGTTTCAAAAGTACATCTTTGATTGCATTTTATTGATAAAAATATATATTTCATTAAGAAAAATATGCGATTTACTTAAGGCTTTTTATTTGGGGGTTTATGTTTGAGGACATCGAGAATTTACGATAACTTGAAAGGGTCACACAAAGGTTTCCTTCATCTCTTTTTACCCCAATTACTAAGACTTTCATGCTTTTAATGTTATCGAATATCTAAATTTTAATAACTTTTAACTAAGAAAATTTGAATAGCGAATAACGAACCAGCTGCTAACTTCACATACTATATCAAGCTAGTTATCGAGCGTTAAAGATTCAAGGACTGCCATTTTATTGAATCCATGGGCATTCCCAAACTCGAACAACCATAAAACCTGAGGCTTATCCAAGTTTTAGATGGAACATTTAACTCAGTCTTAATTTGGTATTGATTATATAATTTTTGGCATAGTTGACTATTAAAAACTGTTTCAAATTATTCTTTCCCTTATTTTTAATTGAATATTCGTTATTTTTTTGCTCATAAATTACTCTTTGATTGATTAGTAGGTTGTCTCCTCAACCTCTGGTTCTAAAATTTCTATACATACTCATGACGATATGGTTGTTACAAATAATATCTACATTACGTTTGGTACAAAAGTATTAAGGATGTTTGCTTGTCATGTTTTCGATTTGTTGTCAGGATTTTTGGAATCCTCAGGTTTTATCCATTTGAATGCCTTAAAAATTGTTGCCCACTGACCCCCATTTTTCTTTTTATAAATCTTTTATATGTATAATGATAGGCCATCTGTAAATGTCTCATAAAATTTTAATTATTTTTTAATAGTTTTTGAGAACTTAAACTTTTCAATGATAAAGCTATGAAAAGTCAAGAGAGAATATTTTCCCGCCAAAATATCAATGGCTAATATCTCGAAAACAAGCACATTGACCTATATATTTTTTTGGCTGTTTTGATTCCTTTATTATTCCCCTATCAATATAAACTAGGGTTATGAAAAGTTAATTATTTTGAAACTGAGAAGCGAACTCCCTTAAAGGGGAAGACTATTTAAACTGATGAAATCAAAAGCTATCAATCACCAGAACAAAAGAAAAATGACTGCCATATTGCTGACTTGGTACAGTCATTTTCCAAAGAAAAAGAGTCAAGCCTGGTCTTATAACTAGCTGAACATCCACTTGTATGACACAGATTTTGTAAGTTATTCTATGCATTAAATAGTTGTATATAAATAAAATAAGAAAACAAAGGAAAAGAAAAGTTTAAAAAATTCATTCGTCCGAAATATTTTTCTTTTATTTTATAACATTTTATAAAATTCGACATTTTGTTAAAAACTAATACATTGTTAACATTACATCGTATATAATAAAACACAAACTTGAATAAAGATATTATTATTTTACAGTAGAAATCATCATTTCAATATATATGGATGGATCTGTCGTAGAGTTGTCACTTGTTCAGACGTATTTGTCTGTGACTGCATCTTACAATCCTTTACGGCAGATAATCTAGCTAATCTGCAATCAATTCCATCTTCATACCTAGTATATCATGTACTGTGTTGCAACTCTAGATTCTACTGACGAGGAAAGGTAACACTAGGCCACCGAAAGCATAACTTTTAGTTCAGTCTAGGTGGACGAGTTGTCTAGAGCGCTGGACACAGTGAAGGCGATGTTGTCACGATATCCCAATAGCATGAGTTTGAATCCCGGCGAGGGAAGAACTAAAATTTGCTTCCGCAAATTTGCTGATTTAACATTGTTGTGCTGACATTTAGAGTAATTATGAATATAATATGTGTTTTCAGCCCTGTATCACCTTCACAGGTGATCCAATGGATGGGGTTGTCACTTGTTTTAACGTACTTATATTTATAGATTATCGTTGGTCATCTCAACAAGATTGATTTTCTCGCTTGAGCCGGTATAAATATATAATTTTGATCAGTAAGAAAGATCAATAGAAAATTTTGTAAAATAGCGATATATAAATATCAATAATACACAAGCTTTGGACATAAACAATATAAGAATATATAATAAAGAAGATGTAATATGATTGCCAAGGAGACAACTCTCCACAAGAGACCAAATGACACAGAATTAACAACTATAGGTCACCGTACGGCCTTCAACAAGGAGCAAAGCCCATACCGCACAGTCAGCTATAAAAGGCCCCGAAATGACAATGTAAAACTATTCAAACGAGAAAACTAACGGCCTAATTTATGTACAAAAAATGAACGAAAAACAAATATGTAACACATAAACAAACGACAACCACTGAATTACAGGCTCCATGTTTATATATGTTGATGTATTCTGTCGGTTTTTATTAACATTTAACTTTTTTTTGTCTTCCAATTCTTTGTAATTAAAAAAAGATAATATTACTTAACGCTTGCTGAAATGAATCTAATCTTTATTTCGATATAAGAAGATGTGGTATGAGTGTCAATGAGACAACTCTCCATCCAAGTCACAATTTATAAAAGAAAAACATTATAGGCTCAAACCGCACAGCAAGCTATAAAGGGCCCCAAAATTACTAGTGTAAAACCATTCAAACGGGAAAACCAACGATCTAATCTATATAAAAAACGAGAAACGAGAAACACTTATGAACCACATCAACAAACAACAACTGTTTTGTTGGAGCACACCTCAGGATAACATTTCAACAAAATGACATCAAAAATAATTCGATTGACGATGGTTGTGCTATATACTTTATAACATGAAAGATGGTAATCATTTACACGAAGAAAAATTGATATCAGCTGTTACCAAATAATCACTTGCTCAATGGAAAGTTTATATCACTCTCCAAGTACTCACTAACTTAAAAGAAGGTTTATATCACTTACCAACTAATCACTTACTCAAAGGAAAGTTGACATCACTCAAGTAGTTATCACAATCTAAAAGGAAGGTTATCATCACTTACTAAGTAATCACTTGCTCAAAGGAAGGTTAATATCACCAACCAAGAAATCACGTACTCAAAATCTAATCTTTATTTAGATACAAGAAGATGTGGTATGAGTGCCAATGAGACAACTCTCCATCCAAGTCACAATTTATAAAGGAAAATATTATAGGCTCGCACCAAACAGCAAGCGATAAAGGGCCCCAACAATTACTAGTGTAAAACCATTCAAACGGGAAAACCAACGATCTAATCTATATAAAAAACGAGAAACCAGAAACACTTATGAACCACATCAACAAACGACAACTGTTTGGCGGAGCACACCTCAGGATAACATTTCAACAAAATGACAGCTAAAAATTAATTCCATTGACGATGGTTGTGATATATATTTATATCATGAACGATGGTAATCATTTACATGAAGAAAAGCTGATATCAGCTGTTACCAAATAATCACTTGCTCAATGGAAAGATTATATCACTCTCCAAGTATTCACTAACTTAAAAGAAGGTTAATATCACTAACCAAGTAATCACTTACTCAAATAAGAGTTAATATCACTGACCGAGTAATCACTAACTCAACGGGATGTTGATATCACTAACTAAGTAATCACTTGCTCAAAGGAAGATTAATATCTCTTTCCAAGTAATCACTTCTTAAAGGAAATGTTGGTATCACCAACCAAGTAATCGCTTACTCAAAGGAAAGTTGACATCACTTAACCAGATACCACAAGCTAAAAGGAAGATTAAAATCACTTACTAAGTAATCACTTGCTCAAAGGAAGATGAATATTTCTAACCAAGTAATCACTTGTTAAAAGAAATGTTGATATCACTTACCAACTAATCACTAATTCAAAGGAAAATTGACATCACTTAAGTAGTTATCACAATCTAAAAGGAAGGTTATCATCACTTACTAAGTAATCATTTGCTCAAAGGAAGGTTAATATCACCAACCAAGTAATCACGTACTCAACAGAAGGTTTATATCACTGTCCAAGTAATCACTTACTCGAATGAAAGTGAATATCACTAACTCAATTATCACTTACTCGAAGGAAAGTGAATATCACTAACCAAGTAATCACTTGCTCATAGGAAGGCTAAAATCACTAACCTAGTAATAAGTTGTTAATACAATTTGATGAAATACATTAATATATATAGTATCAGTACTTCGGTACAGACTTGAAAATATCAACGGATATTGTTTTATTAGAAATTGCTTTTGTAAAATTCAGAAAACTATTTAAAATAAAGGAAAGTATCACCCTCATCTACAGCTCTGATTCCAATTCTGGATTTGGTAATATGTTTAATCCTTTTTCTTCAAAAATTCTGTTGGGTTTTCAAATATTTTGGTCTAGAGTATCAACGAAGAGAAATTAATGGTCGAAATCCTCGTCTGATGTAGTAAAAACTGGTATCGTTTAATGGGCTTAAAGCGCTATGCCATTTGGCAGAAGAAAAAAAAACACACATATTCAAATTCCTGTGGTATCCTTATTGTATATAAAAAGCAACAAAAGAGCTAGTTTAACTTTTTCTTGAAAATTGTAAATATTAACCTGTTTTTCAAATTTTTTTTCAAAGGATGTGTTGATAAGTAAAAGAATCTCCTGAACTTACATTTTCTTATTTTCGGTATCTATTTCTCTCGGTAGAGATGATTCAGAAGTCTTATTTGAACTCTGAAATTTGTCCGGTTTACTCGCGGAGAATATAAAGAGGCTCCTATACATGTTGAATACCCGTTTGTTACAAATATATGCCAAAAATAAATAAAGACCTTGGAATGAACTTATAAACGAAACTGCCACTGAAAAGTAAGACAAGGGAAAGAACGAATCTGCAATTTGAAAAATCCATGAGCCTCCAGTCAAAATGAAAAGCTTAAGATACACAGTGAAATTTGTTTTGTTTTGTTTGAAGGTTTCATCGAGGCACACATCTGATGCCAATATACCATATGAGGCTAAAATGAAAAAGACCACGTTGACAAAACAAATCAGCGCTATAGGAGCAATAAATGTGCAAATAACAGCCAGCCTATTCGAGATGAAACATATTTTCCCGCCATAACCGTATGAGTTATTGTCCCAAAGGGTGCTGGACAGAAGGACATTGAGTCCAACAATTAACAGTGGAACAACGTATGAGTATATGAGATTGTAAATTAAATCTTTGTTCTCCTCACTCTGATCGCCGAGTCGAATTGTAGAGGTTTTCCTAAAGGTACGATACATGTGAAATGAACAGACATTCAAACAACAGAAGCTAGACAACCAGAAAAAATGTATGCAAGCACCAAGTACTTCACATTGAACTTTGTTATCGATTTTATCTATACCAAATTCTAGGAACCCAAACGAAAAGAATAGAGAAAAAGTAAGATTCATATTGTTTTTACCCGGTAGTGTTCTTAATTTTGGAAACAAACAGTAAGTCATAAATGTAAAGACCAAAGCCATAAGGGATATAACAGTACAGTATAACATGATTTTTTGTATTACAGGGGACTTCGTTTGTGTATTGATACTTTCGAGTATTGCCTGAAACTTACTGAGACATATTCTAGTACTGTTTGAACTGATCGGAAAGAAGTCATAATATTTCAAATAGATATTATGACGAGAAAGCTTGATTTGAAGTCCATCTTGAGAAACTTTAAATTCATTGTCTTCTAACTGAATTTGTGGACACATGAGTAGGTTGGAGACTTGTTGGTGAATATAGTTGTCTGCCTTTGTAACCTGTTTTACCTGATACATAGTACAGTTGTTTTCATCAATTGTATGATTTGGCTGAAGTTTTTGAAGATTCAAAGCCTTCTCGTCAAATTTAAATACACATTCTGTTGAACAATACTGATTGTTTAAACATCGATAGTTCAAAAATAGTTTCAATTTCATAAATCTAATTAAACGTTCTTCTATTGTTACTCTGTTAACGCCATAGGAACTAAATATCTTCAAAAAGATTGACACGTGAAGGTGTCCGATAGTCCATACATCCTTAACATTACATGATCTATTTGCTGACATATAAATTATTTCAATGACAAAGGAGTAGTCCAACAAAAGATTGAGATGGTTTAAAATCTTATGCCGCAAATCTTCCATTAATTCTAAAGGTGAGTCAACGTTCTCCGATAAGGCCAAGTCTAATCCTACGGAAATGTTATAACCTAAGTTGGTTGTAAAAGGAAAGATCGGAATACATGTTTCGTTTACCAGTACTCTTCCCGGAAAGCAGAGAATATTTCGACACATGTCCTGAAAATAAATTAAAAAAAACATAAAGATAATGTCTTAATCAAAATCGGACAGTTAAATATGTAGTACAGCTTGATTTGATCATTTATTTTAATAAATAGTATTTGTATATATTTGTTCATGCATTGACTTACTGACTGACTCTGACAGAGTATACAGTATGACAGCACTTTGATTTTCTATTCGATTAGGTATTTACATCCTGGGTTTATTATTCCGATAGATTACTCTGTGAACTCTTTTGACACATTATAAACACAGATAAGACACACATGAATTAAAACACATCTAGATTTTTGCTAGTTGGTATACTATTGACCTATCCTTGTACTTAGTAGTCATGTTAGTTATTTGAGACAAGTTTCATATTACGTAGACTTATCGTTCTGAGTTAGAGTTTGACATTTTACATTCGACTTAGACCACTTTATTCTTTTTGATAGATTAAATCACTTGAGTGACTATTTATAATGGTACTGTAAATATACGTATAAATTGACGTAAGTTACAGAATATTTCGATATTAGTATTTAGAATATTTTAGTATAGAATAGAATAAGTTAAATATTGCCCAAGCCCCATATTGAATTTTTAGATATTTGCGTGATTGAATTTCAACCATAGATACATAGATACAAAGTATAGTCAGCGATACTTTACTGGGATGTGTGAATTAGGCTTTATTTGGTATAAGTCAATTGCGTAACACTTTATCGTATATCTGATTTGTCACGTATTACATTGGAAAAATGGCCGATCTTGGTGAGAAATATAAGGATTTTTTAGAAACATTAGAAGCAATGCATGTCGAGCCTAACGCGAATACTCCTGAGGAATTTGCTGCATGGATGCAGAGCTATTTACAACATCAAGGTAAGCAAGCAGATATTTAACCGAATGTTACTGAACCTCAATCTAAAACATCAATGTCATACATTTATCCACCTAGAGTAAACACTTTTCAAGGAAACGATAAGATAGTCAAAGGGTGAAAACACAAGGTATGATTTATGGAGAAATGATATCAGATGATGACTATTGAATGAGAAAACACATTCCAACTAAGGCCGTTAGGCGATCAGTCAAAGGCGAGGCAGGTGTGGTACTTATGCATTTAGGAGAACATGCAGCAATATTTGTTAAATTACAAAAGTTTGATTGCATATTTGGAAACATCGATGAGAAAGAAACCATTATGTCCGAATTCTATAATGCCAAACAAAAACATGATGAAGATGTTTCAACATGCAGTTGTAGACTTGACGATATATTGAATCGAGCGATATTAACTAGAAAAGTGAAAAAGACGGAATCAGACCAGATGCTCCATGATATACTATATAAAGGTTTACGATCTGAATTGAAAGATAAAGCGCACTATGAGAAGGAGAAATATATAAAACATTTGATTGAACGAGAACATGAAGAATATATGCAAGAAATCAACAACAACTGAAGATGAGAAAACAGAACCAGATTTGAAAGCACTTATACAGCAGATTGACACTAGATTAGAAAAATTAGAGACAGGTGCTCCGATATATACAGGTGCTCCGGAGAACTCAGGTGCTCAAGGATACTCAGGTGCTCAGGGATACTCCGATACTTCAGGATACATAGGTGCTCAAGGATACTCCGATGCTTCGGGATACAAAGGTACTCCGAGATTCACTGGTCCTTCGGGATATTCAGATGCTAGGGGTAATCAACCGTACTATAGAGTCAATAATAGAGGACAAAGTAGAGGCAGAGGATTTTCACCGACGTACAACAATCAGAACTTTAATACAAATAGTAATTACAACAAGGATACACCAATTATATGCAAGAGATGCAAGATGCCGAACCACATTGCAAGATTTTGCAGTGCAACTAATGACAAAGATGGTAATCTTTTAAACCGCTATTAGCCTGTGATGCGAGGCCGATTACAGACTTCAACAACAAAGGCCCAACAACTGAAAAGAAAAACATAAATTTTACTTTGAAAAATGTACTACCACCTGGACTTTTAGATACACCAACAGAATCAGAGGTAAGTATAGAAGATATCAACGTAAAGGCACTTTTGGATACAGGATCAACCGTTTCAACTATAAGTAGATCTTTTCATCAAAATTATTTGAGCAACATAGAACTTCAATCTTTAGATACTATTCTTAAAATTGAATGTGCAGAAGGAAAAATGATACCTTATGATGGTTTAATTGAAGTAAACATCAGCTTAAAGGATATAGGAGTACCACATACATGTATTTTGCTTGTAATACCAGATAGTCAGTATAACAACCAGGCACCATTACTACTAGGAACGAATGTACTGACTTCAATTATGGAAAAATATCGATACGAATATGGAGAAAGATTTTTACAAACTTTTAAATTAACAACTCCTTGGTATTCATCGTTCAGAATAAAATTGAGAATGGAAATGGGGAATGTGTCAAAGAGACAACAACCCGACCATAGAGCAGACAACAGCTGAAGGCCACCAATAGGTCTCCAATGCAGCGAGAAACTCACACATCCGGAGGCGTCCTTCAGCTGCCCCCTAAACAAATAGGCATACTAGTTCAGTGATAATGGACGTCATACTAAACTCCAAATTATACACAGGAAACTAAAATTAAAAATGATACAAGACTAACAAAGGCAAGAGGCTCCTGACTTGGGACAGGCGCAAAAATGCGGCGGGGTTAAACATGTTTTTTTGAGATTTCAACCCTTCCCCTATACCTCTAGCCAATGTAGAAAAAAAACAAACGCACAACAGTACGCACAGTAAAACTCAGTATAAGAGAAGTCCGAGTCCGATGTCAGAATAGGGAAAAAAAGAAAATAAAACAAAACAAATGACAATAATACATAAATAACAACAGACTACCAGCAGTTACTGACATGCCAGCTCCAGACCTCAATAAAACTGATTGAAAGATTATGTCTTCATCATATGAATATCAGGCACAATCCCTCCTGTTAGGGGTTTAGTACTATACCGTCATAAAATATATGAGAAGAACATAACCCGTTGTATATTACTTAGGGAAAAAGAGCTTAGCCGAAACAACCATCGTTTAGCAATTGTCAAATTTGCTGGAAATACCAACATTATTATACTACCAAACATTAATGTTACTTTACCAGGCTACATAGATAAAGAACTTCCGTACTGTAATACATCAGCTATGATACATCCAACTAAAAATTCCGTAAAACCATCTGAAAACCTTCACTCATCATGCTCATTGAGTATAAATTTCATCAAAATCATGAGGTCTCAGTTGATATCAGCAATGTAACAACAAGAACAGTAAATATTCAACCACATGCTTAACTATGCGAAATACAGCCTGTATCTATACAGGACAATATTGGATCTTAAAACTTGAAATTTACTCCACCTCTTTTAGAACAAGTTCAGCACTGATAACTTAACAACTCAGGAATTTGAAAAAGGAAAACAACTTATTCATGATTACACCGATATATTTTCAAAAGGCGACTCAGATATGCGACATACTACAATTGTACAACATGAAATAGAATTTGAGTAGATAGACAGTTTAAACAAGTTACCACCGAATACCACCTTCAATGTTTAAAGAAGTCCGATCCCACTTACAGCAATTAATGCGAACAGGTATTATAAGGAAATCACACAGTCCTTTCTCATCAAATGTTGTCTTAGTAAGAAAGAACGATAAGAGTCTGAGAATGTGTGTAGATTTTAGACAGCTTAACAAGAAGTCTCGTCTTGATGAATTTGCTATACCTCGTATAGGGGAAATACTCGACTGTCTAGCAGGAAATAAGTACTTTTCTACCATCGATATGAAATTATGCTATCACCAAGTAGAGATATACGAACCGCATAAAGAGCGCAAAGCTTTTACTGTAGGCCCTAGGATTTATCGAATTCTGTAGGATGTCGTTTGGATTATCCAACTCGCCTGCAACTTATCAGTGTTTAATGCACGAATGCTTAAGAGACTTACATTTGAAAATATGTTGCATATTTGATGATGACATCATTATATATTCTAGGACATTTGAAGAACATATGGAGAGATTGAAACTTGTTTTTGACAGAATTAGGAATGCTTGTTTGAAATTGGCACCAGCTAAATGTACCTTCTTCAAACCAAAGGTAAAATATGTAGGCCATATAGTCTCAGGGGAAGGAGTTGAAGATGACCCAGACAAAATAGAGAAAATTAAGAAATGGCCAACACCTAAAACTCCAGAGTAAATTAGACAATTTATTGTTTTTGCAGAATACTACTGTAGATTTATACGAAACTTCAGTCAGATTTCTAAAACTTTAACCGAAGTAATGCCGACACCAGCTAAAAAGAACAAAAAAGAAAAATCATATTCAAAAACCTTGGACTTGGCGAGAAAAACAGGAAATTGCATTTGGAAAATTAAAGGAACTTTTATCAATAGCACCAATTTTAGGATATGCCGATTATACAAAACCTTTTGAATTACACACAGATGCTAGTGGATCAGATTTAGGTGCTGTATTATGTCGAAATCAAGAAGGACACGACATAGTAATAGCAAGATGCAAGCCGTGGACTATCAAAATCAGAAAAAAACCAATCCGGCACACAAGTTTGAATTATTGGCACTGAAATAGTCAACAAATTTCACAGTTATCTTTATAGACATGCATTCAAGGTATTATCTGATAATAATCCCTACGCTTTAACAACTGCCAACTTAGATGCCACAGGACATAGGTGGTTAGCAGCTCTTTCAGTCTATGACTTTGATATTACATACCATCCTGGCAAAACCAGTCGGATGCAAATGGTTTATCAAGGATACCAACCAACAAAGAGACAACCATACCAAAGGAATCTATTAAAGCTATATGTGGATTGATTTCAACACCATTAGTAGTTGATGAAACAACAGTAGACACTCAACATCAAATTTACATCGACATAAACTGGGGAAGTATACAACATCAGGATAAAGAACTTCAACCTTGGATTGAATGCGTTAAGCTAGGAGAGAAACCGAAGAAGGGAGAAAACCGAGAGTCCGTTAATCAGACATTTTGAACATCTGAAACTGATTAACAACATATTATACCGAGAAGTAACAGATAGAAATGGCAAAATACCTAATCAGCTTGTACTACCATCAGATTATGTAAAAACGGTATGAGAGGCTCTACATAATGAAATAGGACACCCTTGACGTGACAGAACAACATCATTATTGCGTGATAGATTTTACTGGTCGGGTATGTTGAAAGATATTAACAATTAGATTGAGAACTGTGATCGTTGTATCAAAAGGAAAAAAACAACCATCTAGAGCACCACTGGTAAGTATTACGACGTCACAACCTTTGGAATTGGTATGCGTAGACTTTTTAACTTTGAAACAATCAAAAGAAGGACATCAGCATATGTAAGTTGTGACAGATCATTTCACTAGGTACGCTCAAGCCTATCCGACAAGGAACCAGACAGCTAAAACTACAGCAGAAGTTCTTGTTTGCCAGTTTATTGTCCATTACGGAATACCTAAACGCATTCATTCAGATCAAGGACCAAATTTTGAAAGGAATTTAATACAGGAACTTTGTAAACTTTTGGGAACATTAAAAATCTAGAACAACACCTTATCACGCGATGGGAAATGGAATAACAGAAAGATTTAACCGTACTTTACTCTCTATGTTAGGAACTTTGGAACCAAATCAAAAACGCAATTGGAAATTACATGTAGGATCACTTGTTCATGCTTATAACTGTACAAAACATGAATCAACTAATCAATCACCATACTTTTTAATGTTTAGCAGAGAACCGCAGTTACCTATTGATTAAGGTTTTGGATTAGTTACTGAAAAGAACGAAAACCGCAAACAAAATATATTCAGAAATTAAGGGGGGAAAAGTTAGTAAAGGCTTATGAATTAGCAGCTACACACTCAAGGAAGTCTCAGGCGAAACAAAAGAAAGGATACGATTTAAGAGCAAGAGGTGCAGCGATTGAAAAAATGTGATAAAGTTTTAGTTAGAAAAGTTGCATTCGACGGAAAACATAAAATTGCTGATAAGTGGGAGGATGAAACATATATAATCATATCACAACCGAGTTTAGAAATACCAGTTTTCAATGTTAAAAGGGAAAATGGAAAACGCCGATTAAGAACACTCCATCGAAATCTACAACTACCTATTGGCCATATTTCAAATGAAACCGTTACAACTCCACCGAAACCGAATCCTAGATTAAAACCTATGAAATCATCACCAAAACCTAAATCAGTTACAGCCACTTTGGACTTAGCGAAGATTCAGAGGATAAATATTATTTTGTACCTGTTATGACAACAGACAGTGCACCAACAAACACTGAGGATGCTGTTGTGTTACAGGAAGTAAAATTGAGCAACAGGATACAACAGAATCAGTTGTGGACGCCCAATCTGATATTCAGGAAATCAGAGATGATTCTGAAATTGGAAGCGTTTCTGGTATTAATGAATCAGATCATGAATTATTGGACGAAGATGAAACCGTTCAAGAGGATAATGATAGTGATGATACGTTAGATGATTTAGTTCCTATTCCTATACCCCCACCTAGACGGTCGTGTCGTGCTAAGAGAGAACCAAAGTTGCTAAGTCTTTTTTAACATTTTTCATTCGGGCGTTACTGATGAGTCTTTTTGTAGACAAAACACACGTCTGGCGAACAAAATGTTGTATTAATGAGTGTATTATGATCCACATCGATGGTCTCGTTGTAGAGTATTATACTCAAGTACGAGAGGTCGTGTGTTCAATTCTAGGTTGAGTCAAACCAGGTAGATGGTACTCAGAATAGAGTCGTGTATAGCTTCTGATTAGATGATACAGGATTGGAATTACTTTAAATCGAAAGCTTATCCAATTAGATTTTAAATATCCAGAAAATATATTCAAATTTTACAAAGTATAGAAAATAAACTAGGGTGGGCTCGAATGTCGACACAGTATGAAGAGAATAGAACGTTTTTGTGGTATCTACTGTTTTTATTGGGAAAAGCATGCATGTATATATCTTTAATTTGGAGATACATTTTGGTTTTTAAACATAATGATCGTGATTCAGCTGCTGTTCTAGCAAAAAGCAAATTTTATGAAAATTAGCAAAAAGAGCCCCCAAGCGAACGCCAATGATTGAGTTATATTGCAAAGTAGAAAAAGTAAAAATGGCTATAATATTTTGTAGGTTAAGAATAGTTTTTCATGCCAAAGTAGTAATATTTTCATACATTCGAAATTTGAGAACTAGTTGGTTTTGAAAACGTATTTTTTTCAAGAAATGATTTCATTTAAAAGTCATTCTTCAAAATTCTATGTAGCTTTGCCATATCAGAACGGTGTTATCGGCAATATGATTAATGCTGGATGACCTTTAAAAATTATGGCAGTAAATAAACATTATCTACTTGTCCTTTTGAACAGTGCCGTATTTGATAAAAAAAATCAGTTCAAATTTTAGGCCGGATCGACGTCCAATAAATAATTCTCAAAATTCAGAGAGTGATCAGATAATGTTTTGAAGCTATGATATGAGTTAGATAGAATGCTTCCTCTTCATATGGCCCGTGCGCTTAATTTTGGATTTTTTTTGCATTACCATATAGGTTACAACAGCGCAATTATTTGTTTACATTTTATCGGCAGGCAAGTTTTTTTACTCAGAATAGAATCTTGTACGGCTTCAGATTAGATGATACAGGATTAGAATTACATTTAATCGAAAGCTTATCCAATTAGGTTTTAAAAAATTCTAAAAATCAAATTCATATTTTACAAAGTACAGAAAATATTTTCGATTTCTGCACATCAGCGCCATTAAAATATGCCTTTTTCATTAAGCGAAAAAAAATAGACGATGTGTACCAAGTCAGGAATACGACAGTTGTTATCCATTCGTTTGATGTGTTTGAGCTTTTGATTTTGCCATTTGATTAGGGACTTTCCTTTTTTAATTTTCCTCGGAGTTCAGTATTTTTGTGATTTTACTTTTTTTCAACTGCATTTTAAGTCAATTTTTGCCGCATGACCATATACTTATATTTTTTTTATGCAACACTAGCATTTCTAGTAATAGGAACTGCTACCTGTTTTTCCTAGTTTATGTAGTCTTCGAAAAATAAAATACGGAACACCACTGGTACCCTTTGGAAAATGCATTTAGAATAATTGCGCTATTTTTACCTCTATTGATTTTAATTGAATAACTACGCCTACCATGTAAAGCTACCACCCAACAATAAACTTAGTTTCGTATCTCTGATATACGAAGCTAGTAGTTATTTGCGTATTTCAAAGTTTATTTTAATCTAAGAATGTACGAATGCAACACCGAATGGCACCGATAGTTTTTCCGTATATATAAGTATCGGAATTACGATTATATCAGAGAAAATAGTAATCAAAGGTACCAGAATTATAATTTAATTCGCCAGACGCGCGTTTCTTCTACATAAAAATTATCAGTGACGCTCAGATCAAAAAAGTTATAAAGCCAAACAAGTACAAAGTTGAACAGCATTGAGGACCCAGAATTCCAAAACGTTGTGCAAAATACGGCTTAGGTAATCTATTCTTTGGATAAAAAAATCCTTAGTTTTCCGAAAAATTAAACAAATTATACAAGAGATTCGCAACTTGCCAAATTAATTTAATTCATATTTTAGTCGACTTTGTCTAATTATATTTATATTTTAGTTAAATAATTAATGATTAATGATTTTGTGTTTTTAATTACATGCTTCATACAGTTTTAAGACTTGTTTTGACTCAATTGTTATTAGATTGTCGGTAAATTTATTGTCTGATATACCTTTCTAATTCTCATGACATGGATTCAACAGGTAAGTAGCATGTTCACTGAGGTCTGACTACCCTGGTTGACTGTTAATTGTCTGGAGAACATCCTGACCTCGTGTTATATTGCAACTTGTGACATTACACAGATAAATTGTATGTGTATACTAAGTCGGAGTGTGGCTATTGAATGTTTTCTTAATAGAGAACATAACATCGATGACGCAATGTATGATATATACTATTTCCATGATTACGTTTTAACACCTTTTAAAAAATGGAACTAACAGTAATACAATTCCATGTCAATTCCCAATTTGCATTTAACTATGAATCATTTGATTGTCCATTTCAGAAATTGACAACAGATTTACACCTGATGAAATAGGCCACAATAAAAAAAAATAAAGCTAATAAAATATGGAAAATATTGTTTTATTTTCTGTAATTAAGATAGAGTTGCTAATAATTTCACTGCTATAAATAAGAGTTTGCCATATTGACACCTTATCTCTAGGCATTCAGTTTCATGGCAGTTTCCATATGCATGCAGTAGTATTTAAATTGTAGCAAGTCTATTGTTTAGACTGAAATCATTCATTCACTGTTGCTATGTTCCCATTAGCAAATACTTTATGCATTTTACAGGTCCCTTTGTTGTGATATTTATCAACTTGTTCTAGTTTCAAAAATGCAGGAAATATCTGCAACTGAACATAAAGCTGGCAAAAATGAATAAATATATTCCATTAGTGTTACTTTATGAACTAGGCCAAGCCCCCTAAAATGTGTGTTTACAGTTTAATGCTAGCATAAAGTGTGGTATGTTGGTGGGGTTTTTTTATTTCTATATATATTTGTCACTGATACATGTACTAGTGACAAAATATAAGAAAATCCAAATTAAAATAGAAACTTTTAAGACTTTGGAACCAGCCGATATAATTTGATTGGCCTAGGATGATCTTTTATTGGAAAGGGTTGCCCAGGGGTAGTTTCAAAACAAACTGATATTTATAGGTATGCATTATATGTTTATTCATCACATTTATGTATTTGCTATATAATAAGAAAAATGATTAAAAAAAACAAATAAATGATATATTGTTTTTAATGACAACTATCCTTCCAGTGCCGATAATGTCGTAATCAAATTTTTTTTGTGTGTTTTCAATTAAGAAAATAAGATTGGAAATAAAAGGAATTTGTTTATAGATCTGGTGTGATCAATTTAATGCATTATGTTGGGTGTGTTTGAATTGGTTTTAATTTGATATAAGAAAACTACAATATGTAATTTTATCAGTAAAGTGGACATTTATCTCGCCTGTTTTCTCTGGACAGGAGTGAGAATGTAACACAGGGACCCTGAGTATGCTCTCCTGGGCTACTAAGGTAATTGTAACAGGATATTGGAAATAAATTGTATTTGAATTTAAAAAAAAAAAAAACCACCAAGCACTGAGGATGCTGTTGTGTTACAGGAAGTAAAATTGAGCAACAGGATACAACAGAATCAGTTGTGGACGCCCAATCTGATATTCAGGAAATCAGAGATGATTCTGAAATTGGAAGCGTTTCTGGTATTAATGAATCAGATCATGAATTATTGGACGAAGATGAAACCGTTCAAGAGGATAATGATAGTGATGATACATTGGATGATTTGGTTCCTATTCCTATACCCCCACCTAGACGGTCGTGTCGTGCTAAGAGAGAACCAAAGTTGCTAAGTCTTTTTTAACATTTTTCATTCGGGCGTCACTGATGAGTCTTTTTGTAGACGAAACACACGTCTGGCGAACAAAATTTTGTATTTATGAGTGTATTATGATCCACATCGATGGTCTCGTTGTAGAGTATTATACTCAAGTACGAGAGGTCGTGTGTTCAATTCTAGGTTGAGTCAAACCAGGTAGATGGTACTCAGTATAGAGTCTTGTATAGCTTCTGATTAGATGATACAGGATTGGAATTACTTTTAATCTAAAGCTTATCCAATTAGATTTTAATACTGGTTCTCTGTAACAATTTAAACTCTTATATAGGGAGTGTGGCACGCATGGTTATGGATTTTCTTCAAACTTCACACACTTACTAGTCTGATGAAACAAACAAAAAATAGCAAAAATTTGGTTGCTAATCATATCGGTTGCCATAGTAACCGATGACCAGTTTTACCTCTTCTGAATATCTATGATTTTAAGCTGAAAAAGGCTATTTTCAACATAGTTTTTCATAATAAATAATTAAGAGAATGAATATTGTTTTATGATTTTATTAAATATATGAATTTTATTAATGTAATTTAATAACTGATACTTTCATATTCCATTTCAATCATAATCACATATACCCCCCTTTTTATGTGGTTTGCATTAGGTAAAAAATACCCTTTTGAGGTCATTTTTGAATGCTCACCATTATTGTTTGCGGACACCTGAGTTAAAGTCAACCATGAATTCATAAATATCATAGTCTTATCTTATCAATGATGCGAAAAAGTAATGGGGAAGTATGTCTCAATATTTTGTTACCATGGATACAAAATGCTTAGTTTTCATTTTTTCAGAAATTTATTTTTTGAAAATTTTGAAAAAAAATGTTTTAAAACCTAATTCTGCAGTCAGAAAAAAATAAATAAATATACAATATGTAGAAATGATTGTAATCATCAAAATTTTAAACATATTCATATATAACAGTATTATAGTTTTAACTGTGTTGCTATGGAAACAATTTCATTTTGATACACAAGTTTAAAACAATTTTGAAAAAGGTTTCAGTTAGTTTCTTAAATGTGCACAAAAGTAGGAAAACTAAAACACTTATTAAGTTTCACTGTATACACACATGTGTATATATAAATGATTTTGCTAGTATAGTATTTCGATAATGGTGTTACCCGTGACTTGAAGGAAACAAACACAATTTCTCTATTCTGGATAAAAGTGCTGATTATAAAGAAATTTCAGTCTGTTTTCATGATCATGAAAAATATACAAGAAAAACAATTACTCAATCTAGAAAAAAAAACAAATAAAATCATGTAAAAAATTACATAATCAATTGTACAATATTTGCCATTGAATGTGTTGCCATGGAAACAAGTAGTTCATTTGCAAAAATACGGATAAGTTGCTTACATAAGCAGGTTTTCTTGTATTTGAGAAATATTAATAATATTCAAGGCATTATTAGTGATAGTGTTGCCATAGAAACAACAAATTACATGTATTTGCATAAACTTGGAAAATGCTTGAAAATAGACTAAATCTCTCATACAAAAACTCTCTTCTGTAAGTTTTCAATTTAATGCAGTGTCAAAGAATGATGGCTTTTACAAGACAGTCCATCAACTAGTATTAAAATGCTGTAGTGAAGATTAAAGATCAAAGTGCCACTTGGTGTTGACAGTTTGGAATTTTAGCTACTAGCTCCTAACTATTTATATATAATATTAAGAAAATACAATCAGAACATTGACAGTTCAAGAAAGGCCAAGCTTAAAATTGTTTGTGTGAGGCACAGAAATAAATACTTATCATAAATGAAAATAATCAATATCGTTTGGGGGGGGGGGGGGTAAGATTTTGTAAAAATGAAATGATCGATTAGTTATGGTTTGCTTTGTATCCAGTGTCAAATATCTCATGCATATTTCAGAAGAGAACAAAATCAATAAATTTAATAGGAACATTGTTGGATCAGTGCTAGTCTACTGACCCAAAATTAATTAAAGGCAATAATTTGATACACTTCAACACAATAAAAAATAGAACAAAAAGAGTCAGACGTTAGTCCTCTAAGTAAATGATAATTGACCATCTAACCTTTCTTTCTATAAAGGAAAAAAATACCTATATTATGAGCTGTTCATTTTTCTTATTCATTATTAAACTCGATGTTGAAATGGCAAAGCATGTATAGCTATACGTTTTGAATATTATTGTGTTATTGGATGATGAGTATCTACATGAGGATCATTTTTGAGGTGAAGTTGAAAAAAATAGACAATTTCAAAAAGGTCCGGCAATATGGGTAGGCTGGGATGAAGGCGGACAATTTGAAATATCACTGGAAATCGGGATAAATTGGACAAGGACAGAAATTTCAATAGGTCAACTTGGGTGCCCCTAAAAGAATTAACACAAGGGTTCTTTAGCAAACAAAGGGCGTAACCAACAAGGGCGGGTACTGTCGGCCGTTGACCCGATGGTCCCTGCTATCCATCCGACACATTTCTTGTTTGCCGTTCTGGCCGGGGAGGAATTCTTGAGATTTTCCAAAAAGATTCGTTTCCCTACGAGGACCCGCGGAAAATCTGTCAGATGGTTGCTGCGGGTCTTAAAACGAGCAGTGGGGGGAAATATACCATATGGACAATTTTCATATAACGGGTCCCACTGACTGCCTAAAGTGATGGCCCACTACATTTATGCTTCAGTGATTCCATATGTAATCAATCAAATATTTCCAATAAATAAGGAGGGGACGGGCCCTCAGGGCCCCTGGATCCGCCTATGGTAGCACTATCTTAACATTAGTATTAGGCATTGGATTATTGAAATTTGAGAAAATAACAATTATCTTAAGTTCATGGATTTTTAGCAGCAAATTAAAAAAATATTGACCATAAATTATGCTAACTCTTTACCGTGAAAGGGTAACTTTAAAAGAATTATATACATGTACATATAATTTGATTTTCACTGAACATGCTGAAAGCCCATTACAGAAAGATGTTTCTCAAAATTAGTAAATTGTCTTTCTTTTAACAAAAAAAAATTAGATTTTACTTTGAAACAGGACTCAATGTTTATAACATTATAATACATGTGACTTTTTGTCCTTGACTTTTTGTCTGTGACTTTCTGTCCTATATTCTGACCGTTATCATGACCAGGAAAAATGACTTTATACCTATTTATATGTAATAGGCTTTGCATCAAATTGATAGAAACACTTAGATTGAACCATTAATTTTATCAAATAAGAAAATATAAAATGCTTTTCAAACATATTAGCAAACGATAAATGTATTGACTTTCGAGAACATTTGGCATACCTCAAGTTAAGTCGTTGAATATGTTTACTTATTTTTTATTAAAATATTTTAAACTACCAAGATATCGTGCATGCAGGGGCTCGGGCATACCTCAAGTAGTCCGCGAAATGTTTATTTTTTTTATGAAAATATTTAAAACTACCTAGATATCGTACACAAGGCTCTGGCATGCCTTAAGTTGTCCGTGGAAATAATTATTTACTGTTATGAAAATAATAAAAAAACAATTATATTGGATTTATCAACTTACATGTATTTTTGGCCTACTTCACACCTTTTGTGTGTTACTTTATATTTGTGATCAAACGTGTCAAATTATAACCGGTAATATACAACATAATTTACAACACAGTAAAATACAATATACTACTCAATACCATAAAAAGTTTAAATAACCTGGTGCCCGTCACAGTACCCTAAACTGTTTTTCCCAGTTTTTTTTATTATTTGATAAAGACTTTACCATTCAATCTTAATGGTTTTTTTATATAAATTTTAAGCAGATCCTATAAGATATAAATAGGTATTAGGTAGTACAAAGATCAGGATACAGTCAACGTTGGTCAGGTCAAGTTTTTTTTTACCCAAAAACATATATTTTTCCCCCTTTTTTTTAATGATATAAAATAACACAGAAACTTTCATCGGTTAGGTCATTGCTGTTGTTGGTCAGGTCATTGTCAACGTTAGAAGGGTCACGTTTTCGGAATTTTTCGGAATTTTTTAATATTTTTTTCTATTTTTTTTTCATATAGTTATATATTGAATGATCAAATTTTATTATATTTCAAATTTAACATAAATCCTTTAAGAAATAAAAAAAGTAATGAGCATTTTCATTTGGTCCTGTCATTGTCAGCGTTGTTCAGGTCACGTTTAATGAAGATTTAAAAGTTTTCTATATTTTTTCTCATATTCATGTATTAAATGGACTAAATTTATAGCAATTTTTGACAAAATTTTTAAGAAATAAAAAAGTTATTAGCATTTTCGGTTTGGTCCAGTCATTAGTGTTACCCGTCAAAGGGAGATAATTCGTATTGTGAGGAATATTGCACAATGACCATTTTTTAGAAATTAATTTCAGATGTTTCTAAGTAGATTCCCCATAACTTTTTTTGATTTTTGATAAAAACAAGGCTGAAATTAATTGTTTTTGTGTTTCTTTTTAATAGGTGTAGCCGCATAATTTCACAACACTACACCAAATATTGTATTTTTTTCAAAATTCCCAACTTTCTCCGCTGTTACCATGGTAACCAACCAATATTTATATCGGTTGGCATTATTTTTCTGACTAGGTTTATAGGATATACATATCAGCCAATTTTCAGAAAGATCGGTGACTATGTGTGCCGAAAAAGTTTAAGTGGTTACAGAGAATGAGTATTAAATATCCAGAAAATATATTCAAATTTTACAAAGTATAGAAAATAAACTAGGGTGGGCTCGAATGTCGACACAGTATGAAGAGAATAGAACGTTTTTGTGGTATCTACTGTTTTTATTGGGAAAAGCATGCATGTATATATCTTTAATTTGGAGATACATTTTGGTTTTTAAACATAATGATCGTGATTCAGCTGCTGTTCTAGCAAAAAGCAAATTTGATGAAAATTAGCAAAAAGAGCCCCCAAGCAAACGCCAATGATTGAGTTATATTGCAAAGTAGAAAAAGTAAAAATGGCTATAATATTTTGTAGGTTAAGAATAGTTTTTTATGCCAAAGTAGCAATATTTTCATACATTCGAAATTTGAGAACTAGTTGGTTTTGAAAACGTATTTTTTTCAAGAAATGATTTCATTTAAAAGTCATTCTTCAAAATTCTATGTAGCTTTGCCATATCAGAACGGTGTTGTCGGCAATATGATTAATGCTGGATGACCTTTAAAAATTATGGCAGTAAATAAACATTATCTACTTGTCCTTTTGAACAGTGCCGTATTTGATAAAACAATCAGTTCAAATTTTAGGCCGGATCGACGTCCAATAAATAATTCTCAAAATTCAGAGAGTGATCAGATAATGTTTTGAAGCTATGATATGAGTTAGATAGAATGCTTCCGCTTCATATGGCCCGTGCGCTTAATTTTGGAATTTTTTTTTGCATTACCATATAGGTTACAACAGCGCAATTATTTGTTTACATTTTATCGGCAGGCAAGTTTTTTTACTCAGAATAGAATCTTGTACGGCTTCAGATTAGATGATACAGGATTAGAATTACATTTAATCGAAAGCTTATCCAATTAGGTTTTAAAAAATTCTAAAAATCAAATTCCTATTTTACAAAGTACAGAAAATATTTTCGATTTCTGCACATCGGAGCCATTAAAATATGCCTTTTTCATTAAGCGAAAAAAAATAGACGATGTGTACCAAGTCAGGAATACGACAGTTGTTATCCATTCGTTTGATGTGTCTGAGCTTTTGATTTTGCCTTTTGATTAGGGACTTTCCTTTTTTAATTTTCCTCGGAGTTCAGTATTTTTGTGATTTTACTTTTTTTCAACTGCATTTTAAGTCAATTTTTGCCGCATGACCATATACTTATATTTTTTTTTATGCAACACTAGCATTTCTAGTAATAGGAACTGCTACCTGTTTTTCCTAGTTTATGTAGTCTTCGAAAAATAAAATACGGAACACCACTGGTACCCTTTGGAAAATGCATTTAGAATAATTGCGCTATTTTTACCCCTATTGATTTTAATTGAATAACTACGCCTACCATGTAAAGCTACCACCCAACAATAAACTTAGTTTCGTATCTCTGATATACGAAGCTAGTAGTTATTTGCGTATTTCAAAGTTTATTTTAATCTAAGAATGTACGAATGCAACACCGAATGGCACCGATAGTTAATTCGTCAGACGCGCGTTTCTTCTACATAAAACTTATCAGTGACGCTCAGATCAAAAAAGTTATAAAGCCAAACAAGTACAAAGTTGAACAGCATGGAGGACCCAGAATTCCAAAACGTTGTGCAAAAAACGGCTTGGGTAATCTATTCTTTGGATAAAAAAATCCTTAGTTTTCCGAAAAATTAAACAAATTATACAAGAGATTCGCAACTTGCCAAATTAATTTAATTCATATTTTAGTCGACTTTGTCTAATTATATTTGTATTTTAGTTAAATAATTAATGATTAATGATTTTGTGTTTTTAATTACATGCTTCATACAGTTTTAAGACTTGTTTTGACTCAATTGTTATTAGATTGTCGGTAAATTTATTGTCTGATGTACCTTTCTAATTCTCATGACATGGATTCAACAGGTAAGTAGCATGTTCACTGAGGTCTGACTACCCTGGTTGACTGTTAATTGTCTGGAGAACATCCTGACATCGTGTTATATTGCAACTTGTGACAATACACAGATACATTGTATGTGTATACTAAGTCGGAGTGTGGCTATTGAATGTTTTCTTAATAGAGAACATAACATCGATGACGCAATGTATGATATATACTATTTCCATGATTACGTTTTAACACCTTTTAAAAAACGGAACTAACAGTAATACAATTCCATGTCAATTCCCAATTTGCATTTAACTATGAATCATTTGATTGTCCATTTCAGAAATTGACAACAGATTTACACCTGATGAAATAGGCCACAATAAGAAAAAATAAAGCTAATAAAATATGGAAAATATTGTTTTATTTTCTGTAATTAAGATAGAGTTGCTAATAATTTCACTGCTATAAATAAGAGTTTGCCATATTGACACCTTATCTCTAGGCATTCAGTTTCATGGCAGTTTCCATATGCATGCAGTAGTATTTAAATTGTAGCAAGTCTATTGTTTAGACTGAAATCATTCATTCACTGTTGCAATATGCCCATTAGCAAATACTTTATGCATTTTACAGGTCCCTTTGTTGTGATAATTATCAACTTGTTCTAGTTTCAAAAATGCAGGAAATATCTGCAACTGAACATAAAGCTGGCAAAAATGAATAAATTTATTCCATTAGTGTTACTTTATGAACTAGGCCAAGCCCCCTAAAATATGTGTTTACAGTTTAATGCTAGCATAAAGTGTGGTATGTTGGTGGGGTTCTTTTATTTCTATATATATTTGTCACTGATACATGTAATAGTGACAAAATATAAGAAAATCCAAATTAAAATAGAAACTTTTAAGACTTTGGAACCAGCCGATATAATTTGATTGGCCTAGGATGATCTTTTATTGGAGAGTGTTGCCCAGGGGCCGGGGTAGTTTCAAAACAAACTGATATTTATAGGTATGCATTATATGTTTATTCATCACATTTATGTATTTGCTATATAATAAGAAAAATGATTAAAAAAAACAAATAAATGATATATTGTTTTTAATGACAACTATCCTTCCAGTGCCGATAATGTCGTAATCAAATTTTTTTGTGTGTTTTCAATTAAGAAAATAAGATTGGAAATAAAAGGAATTTGTTTATAGATCTGGTGTGATCAATTTAATGCATTATGTTGGGTGTGTTTGAATTGGTTTTAATTTGATATAAGAAAACTACAATATGTAATTTTATCAGTAAAGTGGACATTTATCTCGCCTGTTTTCTCTGGACAGGAGTGAGAATGTAACACAGGGACCCTGAGTATGCTCTACTGGGCTACTAAGGTAATTGTAACAGGATATTGGAAATAAATTGTATTTGAATTTTAAAAAAAAAAAAAAAAATTGTTTTTTATTCAAATGTATTTGGACAGAATCTTCATAGATATTAGCTTCGTATAATTTTCTTTGTCTTAATAAATATCGATTGCCAATAATGACTCATTATGGTTTTAATCATTATTTCTATTCAATTAATTATAATCAATCAATTATGAAAGGGACAAAATTCTTCAAAGAACAAGTCAGTAATACCCTTTAAAAACACAAGCCGTGATTTAACAAAACTTCGATGCCAGAATTCTTCAAAGAAACAAATCAGTAATAAACCGTTTAAAAAAAAACAAGCTGTGATTTAACAAAACTTCGAAGCTTAGTCCCAATCGTCATTTCACGAAAATTACACAATGTGTTCTTAAAGTGATGTGTTTGTCTTGGGACGATAGTGACATTAATCTTGATTTACTCCTTAGCGATTTTACAGCTTCAGATTTTGATTCTGATATTGAAAGGTCTCCTCCTAAAAAGGCAAAAGTAGACATTTAGTATATTTATCAGTGTTCCGAATGTGATAACCGTTATTCCTCATTGTCCTGTTTCCGTGGACATTTAGGAAAAACACAGCCTGAGCAACGTTGAGCGTAGGTATATTTTTTCCTTGATATTTTATCGTTATTGCAATCACTACAATTTTGTAGTGAATGAAATGAAAATCAAGGGACACAAAGACAAAGGTTATCGATACATGTATATACTTTTTCATAAGAGTATGCCTCTAAGCTATTCCTTAAACGTTTTGTGGACTTACTACATAAATATGTAGGACTCGGAGATGAGATGGGGACGTTGTCACGTTAAAGTACGATGGTCTGCGCCGAAGTGCGATGGTCCTATCGCTGATATGCGATGGTCTTTAAGACGCATGATGGCTAATTCAAAATTTACAGATGTCCAATTATTATGAAAGCTTGATTTTTTTATAAGTTAGTATATTAATACCAAACGTTCAATATTTTCTCCAGTTGAAGTAAAAATAAAACATCGGTGATCTAAAATATAACTTATTCCTTCTTCTGATTCACAGCAGCAGTATAGTTTTTTAGCTTATTTTGTCTAACCGACTAACCATTCGCATCTTTTAAACAAATACCATATTTTTCAGTCATTGCAATAGGTACCGGTTTTAGCCCTCTTTTCTTTGTCATACATTGAAAACCATTTTTTTTTAGGTAAATGTATATTTTCCGCATATTTTGAATACACATTCCTCACCTAGTATGCCTTTATTGATGGTGGTAAAGGGTTATTTTCGTGCAACGTGATCGCCGTTTTTTATTTGACGTTCAACGTATTTTTTTTTAATTTTTATTTCACGTGCAAGACAGGTGCCTCGTTCAACGTGTTCTGCTTATTTAATTTTACGTGCATCGCGAATTTCAAATGCTTATTTTGCGTGCTCGGTATTTTTCAAATAAATTTCAAACACTTGGCAGGGTTCATCAAGTAAAAAAAAATGTTTTTTGATAAAGCAGAAAGGCCTATGATGTTGTTCCTTTATTTGCATTTTAAAATCTAAAATTCAAGAAAGTTGTTATATACTTTTTTTAAAGTCGTAAACCATTTATATCATAAATGTGTATACTTAATCTGGAATATTAAGTAAAACAGAGAGTTTATATATACAAGAGAACAGTGACTCAGTCACAAAAGGTTCACATCAAAGTCTTTATTTTTCGTTCAACGTTCATGACAGAAATTATTTCACGTTCAACGTGAAATTATGTCTTATTTCACGTTTTTCCGTGCAAGAACCCCCCTTTACCACCCTCTTGATGTATTTGACTTTGTAAACATTTTTACATAGTTGACATTACAAAAACATTGTTGTTTTATTTCCAAAATCTACCGTTCAAGCATATGACGTCAACAACAAGAGTGTTATTCGTGCTAACTAGCTTAAACTATTATATAGCTTGTAGGTACTCGAAAATACCGTAAGTGTTGTACAGTCAACGGCTTGTAAAACGATTATAGTTTTATCGATTTGCATAGTGTAAAGTGTTATTGATTGCAAAAGTTCTTATACTATCCTATGAAAGTTTGATTTCTTGAAATATATTTAATGTTTGCTGAAATATATATTTAAATAAAAGAAGGTTTTATTGTGGAAACAATATATATAAAAAAAATATTTACTCCTTTGTTATATTAACTCGGAATTCTTCATTATAGATAGAGCCGAAGTCTACAATATCTCTTCATAAATGGAACATCATATCAAAATGTAAAGCAACTAAACCACTCGAGTAGTTTCGGCGAAGAGGGCACGTTTGGGGGGAATAGACACTTTTGAGAGTGCTACATATATGAGCCACTCCATGTGAACAGGTAGAAAAAGTGTGATTGATTATATAACTTTACAGGACACGTTATTAAAGTTCGTTAAAATATTTTTGAAAAGCGATTTTATCTGTAAAAATTGGTAATAATGTAAAAATTCATTGGTAATAGGTAATAATGTAAATATTCATTGGTAATAATGTTAAAATTCATTGGTAATAATGTAAAAATTCATTGGTAATAATGTAAACATTCATTGGTAATAATGTAAAAATTCATTGGTAATAATGTAAATATTCATTGGTGATAATGTAAATATTCATTTGTATTAATGTAAACATTCATAAAATGATCAATTCTTCCTGAATGTGTCAGTTAAAACAAAAAAAGATGTAGAAATATCTGACTTTTTTTTGTATTTAGGGAAGTGTAACATCATTTGTTACACGGAACAATGCTTTACTAAGCAGCTATAAAACCATTTACGACACCATAGAGAGAAAAGATCAACAATTTTTACCGTCTCTACCTATGTCTAAAGAAATGAATACAACAGTTTAAACGTAAGGGAACATGCTAAAATGTTATATAAATCAACAGTCCTTGGACGGGATTCGAACTGTTGTCCCCATTAAATTGTATTCATTTCTGGTTTGTAAGCGAGATCATTATCCCCACTGCTACCTGAGAGAATATACTCAACAGGCAAGTTAAGATTCAAACGATATATGGATAAAAATTTATAAAATTTCATATAGATGAGCGAAATCTTAAAACAAAGAAGGGATGGTTTAAGCACGGTTTTGCTTGTGTCCGTTTTTAACGGCTATTCATTTACATGTATTATCGGGTCGTATGTTTTTTGGAGTTTCAGTCTTTAGTTTTCTATGTAGTGTTCTGTAGCCTGGTAGTTGTATGTTTGTCATTTTGTTGTGTTTTTTTACCATGGCGTTGAAAGTTTGAATATCCTTTTGGTATCTTTCGCCTTTCTTTTATCATAATTAGGTAGGTAATATTTAAGTTAAATACATTAATATTCCCTTCATTGTTTTCGCTCTTGGTAGCTTTTGATATTAGTAACGCATCAATATTCAAAGTTAGAAAATTTCCCATAATGAGGAAATACAACATTCATACTCCAACATACAATAAAATTCTCTTTTTTTAAATTTGACTGAACCAAATTACCTATAAATACTTGTAATGTTTTATATGCAGAAGTACTAATGATATAACAGTCAACAATGGAAACTGTGAATAAAATGTGTACAAAAAAAAAACACATTTCAAAACATTAAGAAAATAGTTTGGAATTTCGTTGTTTATCATTTGCATCTATTTCATACATGATAGATTAAAATGAATAACCTATTTTATTGTGTATCAAAAAAGCCTAGTATATAGACAGGTTTTTCCGATTATCTGCCTTAGTTTATGACGCGACTCCTAGATGTCGTCGTAGTAGCGGTCGCCATTACAACCGTGAAAAAATATAAACAAGATATACGTCTATTTCCCAGACCTCATATAATTAACGTAAACACAAGAATGTGAAGGCGTACTTGACCTCGACAAAATTATAAATGCTATAAATAATAAAGTAATTAGATAAGGAATGGACTTTAAAATTATATGTGTATTGCAGGCCAGGTGTCGTGTCCTTAAAATATAACTGTATTTGATACGTTACACCCGGGACATAATATAAACGAATACTAATCCTAAGTTACATATCGATTATAATCATTTGGTAATCATAATATTGATTATTATAACACATACATAAATAAAAATAAGTTGTCTTGCCGGGTCGAATGTGATATATCAGAAAACCAGGTGCATTTTTAATAAATCATTGAAATTTCTGTGGTCAGACCTATAATCTGACAGTCCTAAAATTCAACAATCCTCTAATCCGACGGTCCTATAAGTTGACAGCCCGTTTTGTCCGACGTGCAGTTACTTGTCTCTGCTGAAAAACAATATACCTATAGGCATGTACCGTTTGATGATAAACTTTTTCACAGAGACGAGAGTTTTGTGCTTGTGGTTCGACTCATGCACGTATACTGCTCAAAATTGAGTGACGTTTTCGTATTACCTTTGTCTCCGCATGAATTGCGCTATATATGCTATCGATGCGTCGGGCCATATGTAGACTTAAGGGCATACGATACAGTTACAGGGGAGGTAATGACGTTGCTAACGTAAAATGTTATTTTGGCGACGTCAAACTGTGACATATCGGGAGAAGATGTATTTTTCGACTGATTTTTATCATTCAAACTGATTTAACTTGAAAACGAGTTCATGGACCCCTCTTTTTTAAAACGACATTCGGTTTGATTACGTATGAAGATTATTTGTACCAATTTTCATGAAAAAGTCAATAATGCAATTTTTTTTAAATTTGATAAATATATAGCAAAAAATCACGTTTTTTTCTACATTCGTGAACATTTGATGAATTTGAGTTATTTCTAAACAAAAGATTTCATAAATTTATAGGATTCTTATATAAAACAGAAATTACAAATAATTTAACAAAAAACAGATTGTGTTTACCTTTTAAAACAAAAAAGTTATGCATTTCTGTCGGAAGGAAAAATACGTTTACAAATCCGAATTTTGAGCAAATATCTGGAATTTCGAACTCATTTTACTCAAAAAGTAGCACATGAAGGTTTATTTTTTATTACATATTTGATTTAATCAGGTGAAAAAATAGCCCATTTGCAAATTTTCATCAAATTTTCATTATGGGATCAAAACTGTATCGTATGCCCTTAACTTTGCGATTTAAATGGGATTAAGAAGTTTTGAACTTTCACGGCCCATGTAATCATATAGTTATTAGGTGTTCGATTCCAATATTTTTTTGCAGAAAATTACACGACATACAAATACTAGTATGCATAGTATAATATCATGCTCCGGCCCGTGCATAAAATAAATGAGTGTCATTAAACCACAAAAGACTCCAACGTGTAAATTCAAAGCGATGATTAGTTATGTTTTAGTGTTTTGGCAACTCCTCTCCTCACCTTCCAAAACAGAGGTCTCGTATATTTTCATCCTGAATCTGTATTAGATTCTTTTATAAGTCACCGATGTATATAAACACAGTGAAATGCAGTATTACAGTATGTAGTAACATTAGGGATGTATACCGGACCGTCGGACTACTGAACTGTCGGAATTTTGGGTTGTCGGATTATAGCTACGCTTCCGTAGGTTCTAGTTAACTATTTGATTACCAAGACCTTTGAAAATTTCTTTGTAATGTGTAAAATTTTATAATTCATGCACATAATTATCTATTGAAGTTCAAATCAAGTTTCAACAGAAATTACTGTATACGTCGTATAAAGAAAGTAAAGCGAATATATACTTTAAGCACATAGTCCTAAATATTTGGACCATTAAGACGAGGCTTATAGCTATAGGGAAGGACCCTCGATCAACAGTAAGATTGCTGGGATTTGTCTATAGATGCAGCTGTTTGTAAAACCTTTAAGTTTTTCAGCAAGAACTGGCACCCATGAATAAAATATTTTACAAGCCTTACTTTTCGAAATATGAAAGCGCCGTCCCAAATCGACAAGTATCATAGAGGGTGGTAAAGGGGGGTGCTTGCACGGAAAAAAAGTGAAATAAGACATAATTTTGAACGTGAAATAATTTCTGTCATGAACGTTGCGCGAAAAATAAAGACTTTGATGTGAACCTTTTGTGACTGAGTCACTGTCTTCTTGTATATATAAACTCTCTGTTTTACTTGATATTCCCGATTTAGTATACACATTTATAATATAAATGGTTTACGGCTTTTAAAAAAGTATATAACGATCTTCTTAACTTTTAAAATGCAAATATCCCGCAGACACGAAAGTGTATTCTTGATCTATTTCATTGTCTTTATTAACAAGAATAAACACGTTGTCATGTTATCCATGCCACCAGCAACCACGACTCGTAGTTATAAGTATCAAAAATAGGAAGTTTGAACTGACAGATGATGGAAAGTGCAAACACGTTAAAGCTCATCACTGTTAAGATGTCGATCCTATTTAAAGTCATTCTTTTCATTTTACCAAAAAATTCAAAGAATCGGTGATGAGGAAGCATGTATCTAGGAGATCCGAAAAGTGTTTACAAGTTAAAAACATATCAGATTTGAACTTAATATAAAGTCATTATGTAAAGTTGTTTCTTTAAAAAAATCTAACGGAAATATTTGTTGGATTGACGAACAGAAACACAAGTTGATTGTGATATATCCCTAATCCTACAACTTTCCCTAGAAATTCATACCATGCAGGTCTCATTAGTCCTTTTATTTTTTTTTATGTTTTCTAACATAACAGTCATGAACTAGAGACAAATATGGCAATACAGCAATCCATCAACATATTCATACCAGAGGACTATAGTAGCATATGGTACAACGATTTTGAACTTATCGCAAACTGAATCAAATCGAAAGAATACGACAAAAATAAATATGTATGGCCCGTTACAAATTTGTTTAGACAATAAAATGTCAGTGTGATGTAGTTACTTAATAATTAATGAACAATGTGTTAGGCCAAACCAGTACATATATCTTGGAAGCTCCAAAATCGATAAGGAACAACATCAAAGGCCTTTCCGCTTTATCAAAAAACAAAATTGAATCCATTTTTTTTCTTGACGATTCATGCCAAGTGTTTGAATTTTATTTGAAAAATACCGAGCACGCAAAATATTAAGCATTTGAAAATCACGATGCACGTAAAATTAAATAAACAGAACACGTTGAACGAGGCACCTGTCTTGCACGACTGAACGTCAAATAAAAAAGTAAAAACACGTTGAACGTGAAATAAAAACGGCGATCACGTTGCACGAAAATAACCCTTTACCACCCTCATTAAACTATGTGTTAACCTCATCAGTACGATCGAGTCACAGCTGATCTGCAATATCGTAGTTGAAAATTAAATTGTGTAGTAATTCCACTAAAGTAAAGAAAACTTAGTTACATAAGTGTACAATAAGGCGTCACTGTCATTCATAATATGAGGCAGGCGTTACCTATGAAAGGGGTCGAAGTCTGTATACATTTATATAATTTAACTTAGAATAAGAAAACGAAGCCTTCAAACCCCAGGTCGTCACTCGTCGTGTCAATTTTTTTCAACACATCAGTTGAAATTTCTTTCTTAACTTCTGGGGAACCTATGCTGAATTTAAAATATGTGATGAGGCTTTTTATGAACAAGCCCGTGTCAAATTTGTGCCACTTAGGTTAATACGCTGTAATACGCAAATGTGCCACTTCGATGTGTCGATATTTCTGACGAAGCGGTTCCGATAGTAATTGAGTTACGTCCCTTTCTTGACACTTTTAATGAACAAACTTATTTGTACTTTTCATATATTAAGCACGATATATGCTGTTATTTACGAGTGAATATTATTGAAACATTTAATTATATTTTTACTAAATATAATTATTTTGATACTACAGACATATGTAAAACGATTAGGTAAACACATTTTATCATTTTTAATAAAACCGTTTCAGAACTGAAATAGGGCTTTAATATTTTAAAGTAAATTTCAAAATACATTATTCCATGAGTTACTTTAGTATTCTGGTAAATATTTATACTGCCATAACCAAGTAATATCAACAAAGAAATAAATTTCTTCTACTTAAGGTAGCACAATACAAAAGCAACTAAATTTTATCAAAATTTCATTTTCAGTTGTTTTTGTTACTTCTTAATATTCCAAAACCACAGAAAAAAAAATATTTATATAACTTGCACTGTTAATGAGTTTTGATGATAATTAGTTTTATAAACAAATGCACGTGTCTGATTGATACAAGATAAGAACATGTGGGCAGTACTCTAGCTGTGGTTAATCAATAGAAATTGTTGATAGCTTTATGACCACTGACCAGCAATCAAAATAACCGTTATGAAAAAAGAGGTGGATTAGGGATTTATGAAAAAAATAAGATAAAGAATTCCAAATAATAATACATTTCTATATTGGAGCTGCCAGGAGAAAAAACAAAACAACTATTTGGAGATATAGAGGGAATCAAAATATAAATGTACAGATATTCAACAAATATAATAATTGTACAACAATTAATGTTGCTGATGTTTATACTTGAATTTCTTGAGGAGAATTACAATTATAATTCTAGAAATCACCCATAAGGATCCTCTAGACTGACCAACTGATCACTTTGTGTACACATATGCATAACTTACTTCTTGTAACAATGCAAAAAACAAAATATATTATTTTATGTACTAAAAGAATAAAATCCATATGGAAAAAAGTAAATGCAATGTGTAATTAAACTTCTCAGATCATTAATATTAAAGGTTTATCATGGTGGGCGGAGTTTTGACCATATCGGTAGCAACTGACTTACAGCAAGGTCAATAATGATATAACATCTCCCGCCAGATCTGATTTTTGATGCATAGGGTGTGCATTTTCTTTATATATTTAGAATTGCTGAAATGGAATGCTTTCTTACTGGTCAACACCTAATTGATTTATGATTATAGGCCAATTTTGAAGTATCCCCATGGTACATGTGTGAATTGTATTGAAGTTAATGAGGTATAATTAGGAACATTCTTATTTGTTCAATTGTGACACATTCATTTTCGTCATGAAAATGTAGTTTTAAATGAATTTAGCTCCTAGATGGGTGCCCCTATATGCCTGATTTTCACACATGTTGTTGGCCAGTTATCTTCAAAACCGTGTCTCAGATTTCTAAAAACATCAATAGAACAAATTTTATACCCAATTAAATTTAGTGATCTCTTATGAATTGAGGTTGCAAACTTCATTGAAGGTTTATGAGAGAATGAAATACAATAGGGAAAATCTGAGACACGGTTTTGGAGGTCAAACTGTGTAGTGCAAGAATCTATAAAATATTTTGGGATGGTATGAATAACAAAGAAGCTAATTTCATTGAAGTGTGGACATTACAATATAGCCACTAATTACATAATAATTAATTATGTAATAATTATGTCATAATAAAATTATCACCATTTGAAAGATTAATCTTTCTTCTTTCTTTTGGTACCTCATTTATAAAATTTAAAGCTGGATGAAAGAAATTACATCAGTTTAAAGTTGTCTGATTGGGGGTGAAAAAATCTTTGTATTGTGCTACCTTAAAGGCCAGGGCTAGCCTACATAAGCATAAAACTGGATCTAGACAGGGTTGAAATGTTGAATTCTCTTTTAATACTGATACCTGATCCTACCTTTTTCATATACAATTTATAATTAAAAAGAAATAAGAATCAAAGTATTCTCAATATAAATTCTTCGTAATTTGAAATAAAAGGAAATTGGTTAAAAATCTGTGTATAATTATATTGAATTATAAATATAACAATAAATTTTGTCTCCTGGATTCCATACAGATTACAGGTTCTACTGAATGGACTCAACTTATAAAAAAGCCTAAACCAATGGATAATTATTTAAAGGTTTATAATCACGAACTTGCGAATAAATAACAACGAGAAAGATTTGATCTCATATTTTCTTCTTCTATTAAAAAAACTGCATATTAAAAGTATTTCATTGCAGTTTCTGAGTGCTAAGTCAATAATTATATTTTAGATCACAAGTAAGTTACATTTCATGTAATGATGAAAATGCTTTGAATAAGGGTGATTAAAATGCAAGTCTGAAAGAGATTGTTTTAAGTTTAAAGGACAAGACTTTTATGTTTCCATTGACATTGTACATGTAATATTTGCATTTATTTTTACAGGATTCCTTCATCATAAAAAAATAAAATCAACAATGAATAATATTTTTCTAGCCATCTTAAATTCAAGGTTGCACAGACAGTATAAAATTGTTTTACCTTATAGTTTTAGGTAACGTCTAACATTTCACTTAAAGAGAATAATTAATCCAGTCAAATTCACAGCTGAACTCGCCATTGCTTTTTCAAACAAACACACTAAAAGAGGGACGAAAGATACCAGAGGGACAGTCAAACTCATAGATCGAAAACAAACTGACAACGCCATGGCCAAAAATAAAAAGACAAACAGACAAATAATAGTACAGATGACACAACATAGAAAACTAAAGACTAAGCAACACGAACCCCACCAAAAACTGGGGGTGATCTAAGGTGCTCCGGAAGGGTAAGCAGATCCTGCTCCACATGTGGCACCCGTCGTATTGCTTATGTTATTACAAATCCGGTAAGTAGTCTAATTCGGTAAGTCACATTCGTGAAAAGGGAAGGGTATTGTAGTTACGACATAAGGAACATATCCGATATCATCTGTGAAACGGTTATTCCATAACGGTCAACCATCTTGTGATGGCGTGCGTAAAATTTACGAAGGGATGATTTCAACTTCACCATTTGGAACTCTTGGTTTAATAGCTTCCTTGTGAGCAGCACTCCTCTATCAAGGAAATCATGATATGAAACACAAGATTTGCAGCAAATATTTGCAGGAGGCAGATTTTTTCAGTAAGGGTTAAGTTTTATTTTTAAAAAAATGGATTGTGTGCAGTCGGCGCACCATCCAGAAAAAAATGTCCGGACCAAACAAAAACCTGTTTATGCAAAGTTTTTCTGTTTAGAGCTGTGATCGACTCAAGTTTTGTTGGCTCGTCAGAAGGCATCAAATGAGACTTATATGGAATCAAACAAGGGCAGTCATTGTGCAACTCGTAGTGTAATTCACATATTGATTTTTTCCACATCTGAAGTTTTTTCTACGATTATTTGTACAACTATTAACTGCACAAGAAATGCCTCCACCTTTTTTTTTATAACTTTCGGCAGTATCCATAGTAAAATAAATCAGAAAATAAAAGAAATACAAATGTAAACAGAAAATCGATAATGTTCAGATCAATACATGTGCGTTATTTTCACGGTTGTAATGGCTGATCGGTCACGTGAGAGATTATTGGATGCGCCCCTGTGTAATAGATAAACCCATCTATAAATAAATTTTAATTTCGCTTCAAGTACTTTGGATATTGATATTGAAAAAATCACTTAGATTTTTTGAAACTGAAATTGCAAGTTTAAGATGACACGTGTAGCCGTGTTGGTCCATATCATTCCCAAACAAAAGGTTAAATGTCTGTTTCCAATGCTTTTAACTTTGTTATTGATATGACATATCTGCTGTTTTCATTCTAGTGCTTCTGGTGAGTTTTATGTAGACTGGAGGAACGCGCGTCTGGTCAATTACATACTAAGCATAATATCTTTTATGATGTTTTAAAACCACCGTGTCGTTGGTAAGGTGTTTCTACCGTAGGTAGCTATAAATAAGAAGATGCGGTATCAGTGCCAATGAGACAGCTCTCCATCCAAGTCACAATGTATAAAAAGTTAACCATTATAGGTCAAAGTACGGCCTTCAACACGAAGCCTTGGCTCACATCGAACAGCAAGCTATAAAGAGCCCCAAAATGACTAGTGTAAAACAATTCAAACAGGAAAACCAACGGTCTAATCTATATAAAAAACGGACAACGAGAAACACCGATGGACCACACCAACAAACGACAACCCCTGAACAACAGGCTCCTGACTTAAGACAGGTGCATGAAAATGCAGCGGGTTTAAACGTTTTAACAGGCGCCAAACTTCATCCTAACCTGAAACAGTAGTGTAACATTACAACATAAAAAGACACACTATAAAATATCAATTGAAATGGCTTAACTCGATTGCTTTAGCCGTATTATGCACACCTTTTCGAGTTTTAATGCTCTTAAATTTCGTATTTATTTTACCCTTCCAACTGTTTTCATTTGAGAGCCACTGATGAGTCTTATGTAATCGAAACTAGAGTCTGGCGTAGCAAATTATTAGCCTGGTATCTTTGTTGAGTTATCACTTTATACTAATTGACTTCATATATGTAAATCGCCTTTAACAGGTTGAAATTTATCGCAAAACCAATCAGGTTAACCTACGAAGAGTATAAAAGTAAGGGAATGTGTTATGGTCCTAATGATACATCTATCCACCAGAGCCAAAATGACGTAGATGTAAGTAACTATAGGTCATCATATGGCTTTCAACAATGAGCAATTCCCATAGCGCATAGTATGCTATAAATGGCCCCGACTTGACGAAATATAAATAAAATGTATTTATTGATGGTAAATTATTTAGTATACAACCTCCTGATTTGTATGAACACTTTATCATTTTAAAAATAATAGATACCAAATATAATTCATATCACTTCGGGAAGTATTTCAGTCTTTGCATGGTCTAAAATAAATCGTTCATCTAACAAAGCTAATATTGTTTCACTCTATCCATACATTTTTGGGATATAACCGCCCGGCTATAAATTGCCTTACGGCGCACTGTGCCATGAATTATTTGTTAGATAATCAAATATAATAAATTTTCAATACTAAAAAGACATGTCAGTTCTAAAAGGAAAAGAGTTAGTAAAACAAAACGGCCTTGATGAGGGTCTGGGTGGGGGTATTTCATTTGTATATTATTGACATTTTTCTATATTCTTCATTTGTTTGTCGATTTTCTCTATTCTTTATATTTTAGTACCCCATTATTCTTTATTCTTTATTTTTATGACTATTTTTCCCTATTCTTTACTTATTGCCCTTTATTCTGCACCTTTTTTACCATTATTCTGTAAAACTCATCTATAACCTCCTTAATAGTACTTACTAGCTGGCTATCAAACATCTGATCTTTTCTGCATTTCTGACTTGAAGACGGTACATCACTACCATTAACAACAGACAATGAAAACAAAGTTCGAAAGATCGTGATTGGTGGATTGCTAATGATTATATCACCTTTTGGTTCAATCGTATAACTAGTATTGTACACTTTAGAATTTTCGTTGCACATTTTACAGAATATATTTTTATACGGCATATGGTAGGCAACAGTTGGTAAGTGCAAACATTTTTGTTTAATTCGTTCTTCGTGTTTGTCCCAACCACCAGTTACATTGCAATTGTCTATTAAAGTTAACGAATCATTCGTGTCGGTTTGATAAATAGCACAGAAAATATTCGAGTAGTTCTGCAAAGCGGAATCGTTCATCTTATGATAGTAATCTATGTTATACGGGGGTGAATTATAATTCTCACATGCCCATCCAATTCCATCATTTTTGCTAATATTGCAAACACGTTTTTGCAGAACTACATTGTTGGTACAACTTTTCTGACAGTATCTACATGGAGGTACAAATGACAAATTGCAGTTGGAGTAATGTTGGGATTCTAATAATTCTGACAAGGAAATATGATATGGAACAGGTAGGCTGGCCTTACACACTAACTTCCAGTACCAAGGTTCAAAATCAAAGATAGTGAACTTATTCAAAGACTTTGAATTATCTGTGAAATGCCGACAAAGTCCACAAAATATGTTCTCATAGGTAGGATAAGGTGGATATAAAAATGAAACTGGAGTAGAATACATGTCTTTTCCATTAGCGTTGTCTGATAAACATTTGTCTGCTAAAGGGCCATAACCATTTGCTACATTTTCACAACCGTTGTATGCTAAAAAATTCCCCCTGTCCGTGCTTATGCATGTGGTTGAGTTCATAAATACTCTGTCGATACAGCAAGGGTGTGTATGGTTAAAATGACAATATTCATCACACGAACATCTACCATCTGGTTTGATAAGGTCAGAAATGTTGGTACAAATATCTCCATTACCAGTGGTTGAATAGAACTGTTTATAAATGTCTTCCATGTCATTGTGTTCTCCTTGAATGTGATTTTGATTTGTGGAAATGTTATACAGTTCCATTTGATTGAAATCGTCAGCTAGGAAATGAAATTCAAAATAATAGAGAAATTGTGTCATATTTACAGCCTCCGTTATTTGACCCATTAATACATGATCTTTAAATTTTGTCTCAGCGTTCGTATCAAACGCAACGTTGCAGGAATAGCAGAATGTATTTTTAAATGGATGAGTGGTAGGTGTATAATCTAAATTTTCACAAGCATGTATAAATCTATCATCAAATTTGTCCCAAAGACCTGTGCTGTTACAGTGTGAAATGACGGGATTTAAAGAGACTGGTGGGTTGCAGATATAGCAAAATACGTTTCGAAATACTCGATAAAGGTGATCGTAGTTTTTACATGCCCAATCAATACTCGGGTCATAGGTCATCCAGGTTCCACTGACATTGCAGGATGATATAATTTCTTGTTTATTAAGATCATCATGGAATCCTCTGACAAACATTTTAGGTGGTGAACTACCAAGCTTACATCTCTTTTTTCGCGCTACTTGAAATACTTCATCAAAAGACGATATGAAATTAAAATCGACAAATTTTTGACAGGTTGCATAGAATGACCACTGTTCTACGTTAGAATCATTATAACAATCAGCACAAAACTTATTTTTATATGTATAATGTGTATCTTTTGATGTGACTGGTAAGATTTGCATTTGCTCCGAGAATGTCTGAGATCCCTCGCACTTTTGTTTAACAAAAGCATCAGCGGTTTCAGGACAAAATCCTCTCATAACAAAAGAATCTTCATTCACAGAATCGAAATCATGATCAGAGTATGAAACGAGCGTTGTATTTATATATTCGAAGTTAAGAGAAAGGTAAACATCCAGACAACACTTTCCAAAAAGATTACAAAACGGTTTGCAGACGCAACGTGGGCAAATATGATGATGGTGTGACGTATCAGGCAGACTGTGGTCATGATAGTTACAAAACTGTTGTCCACATGTCAGTGTATATGCATTTAAAAGAGTGCTGATATTAATAGAACTATGTGCTGCTGATATTGTTGAGGCTGAACCAAGTACCAACAAAACGCTTAGAAGATTCATTCTACAAAAAAAAAGTTGAATAGAATAGATACCAGTCTCTTTCTGTAATTAAAACAAAGATGGATAACCTTGAAATAACCCTACGGGGATCAATGATTTCAAACAATGTAATTAATTCATATTGAGATAGACTATGAATAAACTTTTGTATCTTGTATCACAACGGGCAAATCTCAAAACAATCGTTAAACTATGTGTAAAAAAATCAACCGCAAAAGTGACGATCTGAAAAGATTTTAATGATTTCCCATGTATTACTTTACAGTGTGTTTAATATACATATATTTAATTAGGTCCTATTCTTCATGCTAACTGATATCAAATATCTGCTAAACTCGTTTATATTTTTATACTTACACCACGATACCATTAAATGTAATCGGATAACCTGTATTTATCAAGCTTTACCATATCATAAGATGAGGTCAAATTGCTGAAAATATCTCTTTAAAATTATTTAAATCTATTGAATTTATCATAAAAGTAAGTAAGTAAGTAGGTAAGTAAATATTTTATTATAGTGTCACAATCTAATATACATTATCATACATAATATGTATATAGATCCCTGCCTTTAAAACATATGAGACATTATCGTCCTTTTCAAAATCAAAATATATGCTCTAATAAAATATCAACAATGAATATTTAAATAATAAAAGTAATGATACTAAAAATTACCACGGTGACACTTCGAATCAACCAATCAGGCTAACACTCAATCAATCTACCGGATAGTTGCTAACATTTTTTTGTACAGTACACTAAAGTAAAAAAAGACATTGTGTATACTAGTTAACGGTTTCGCGTCTATTTTGGACAAAATGTTTTCTACGCATTTCGAATTCAGTTGCGGCCTATACTCTAAATATTCAAAAGGGTAACGTATGAGGGAATCAAGTACTAAATGATGATACTGTTATGGTATTTTTTATACGGATTTCACTTTATTACTGTAATTAATTATGTTTATTTGTTTCCTGAATGGGAGAATTTAAACAAATAAAATGACAGAAAGGTGAAATAAAAAACGGAAAAGTCGTCGAAATACAGAAAAAAAACAGGACCAAAATAGCGACCAAAATAGCGACCAAACAAACAATATTCCACAAAATACCTCACAAAAATCTAAAAACTTACCATCCCGATCCCCTGCTAAAACTGGGACTTAACTAAGTTAATTGCGGGGGAAGGATAAGTGAATCCTGCTCAACTATTTGCACCTGTTGATTTGCTTATGGCAAGCACCTTCTTTGTTGAGTCGCAAACTGTGGTGTCAATAACGACAAAAGGAGAGTGGTATTGTTTTTACGACAACAGGATCATATATATGGTCATCTTTAACATATAAATATTCAATGATGGTCAACCAATTCGTGATCGGGGCCGTAAACAGTTTACGTGTACTAAACCCTATCTGAACTATTCTCGACCAAGTCTTTGAATGTTCATGAATTAAAAGAGAGACGAAAGATACCAAAGGGACATTCAAACTCATAAAAAGTCGAAAATAAACTGACAACACCATGGCAAAAAAAAATCAAAACAAAAGACAAACAACAGTATATAAAGCACAACACATAAAACTAAAGACAAAGAAAACGAATTAACCGATTCTAAACTGTATTGGACCCAATCTTATATCTACCCAGTTGTCAAAATTGAGAGCGATCGATCATTGTGTTATACCCCGCTTCGAAGGAGGCGGTGATACTATTTAACTTTTACTCCAGTGTACGTCCGTTTGTCCATCCGTCCCATAAAACTGTCGTCTCATTTTTCTCTGGAACTACAATACAGAGCCACATGAATTTTGGTGTCAGGCCTTCAGCGAGCATTCTATGCTATTCTGTGTGATTCATTTTCAGATTCAACTTCCTGTTTATCGAATACTTATATATTGTAAAACATAGTGGCCATGTATGAAATTTTCGTCGTATTTATTCTAGGGAACTACAAATAATAGCTTTCTGAAATTTATTATTAGGCTTTAATTGAGCAAGGCATACCGTGTGGTGCGTTGTCAGATTTATCGCTCTTGAACTTCCTGTATACCGAATATTTATATATTTTAACACATAATGGTCATTTATGAAATTCCCGTGGCAAATTTTAGGGAACCACATACCAGCTCCATGAAATTTGTTAGAAGGCTTTATGTGAATATGCCGTACTGTGTAATGCGTTTTCCGCTTCATCGCTCACTCACTTCCTGTTTACCGTTTGCTTAAGTATTCTTACACATAATGATCATATATGCCGAGGATCTACACAAATCCATGCGCTTTGAAGCTTTTCAACATTTATGTGAGCATGCTATAATGTGTGATGTGTTTTCGTATCCATTGATTTTCGATTTCCTCCTTACCAAATACTTAAAGCGATGGTATCATGCGTGGGCAGTAGCTCACAATTCAATGTGTGTTTTTGGGTTGTGTTTCATTGGTGTGAACCAGAATTTGACCACAGATACTGATACTAGTGGAGCAATCAAACATCATAGGTGGGAACAGGAATGAAAACCGTATCATTAATAAAAAAAACAAACAGCAATCAAGAACAAATTTCGCTGGAAACTTGTTATTGAGCAACACGCGCTCACACCAAAAAAGGATGTAAACTCGTTTACTCCGGAAATGTAAGTTATTCATGGTGACTACAAAACGAGTGGCGAACTCGTGCTCCTTGGGAGGGTAAGTAGTTCATACTCAACTAATAAATTGGTCAAGTACGGTTGTTCGGATTTTCAGGTAAAATTTCAAATGTATGTCAAGTACAATTAATTATTGTTCAGGAAAGTTTAAGGTTCTTTTTCACCACTTTTACAAATCCAGAACTGTTAACAGTAAATCATTTTAATATTGATATTAACATATTCTGAAAAAACTTACCTTCGAATTGTCCAGCAACGTAATAACTAATTTTCTATTATAGCAAGTCTTAATATTTTATATGATTCATTTGCAATCAATGAAGTTAAAAAATTTGGATCATACCATTGAATAGGCCAATCAAATTTGAATCATCATTAATAGTTATAACGACGCCTTTTGTGTATTCGAAAACAACAAAAAAAGCTTGTGGATTGCGGAGTTTTAGAGACTAATTGCCGTACGCGTTGTAGTGATAAAAGCATAATTGCACGACTATCCGGGATCCTATACGCCAACGTGGACAACATTGTGCAATTTATTGACATTTAGCTTCAACATCGCTGGAGGATTTAGCGCTCCCAAACATGTTTAACCCCGCCACATTCTTTATGTGCCAGTCCAATTCAGCGGTTGTCGTTTTTTGCTGTCATATTTGTTTTTGTTATAGTTCTCTCTCTCTCTCTCATAAATCAGGCCGTTTGTTTGAATTGTGTCTCATTTTGTCATGTCAGACCCTTATATAACTGACTATACAGTATGGTGTATGCTCATTGTTGAATGCTGCATTATTCTTGTTTACATTTATGTCATTTGGACTCTGATGGATAATTGTCTCATTAGCTATCATACCACATCTCATTATACTATAAAAATATAAGTCTTTTACTTTGCATACACCTTATTTTGAGGTTAATTTGCAAAGTATATCAGGAATATTTAAACTAGTATCAATAGCTTGAGTGTTCTTATTGTCTATTTTATGACATTATTATACTTGATATAAACGTATAAAGAAGAAACAATCCAAAACTCTGCAAGCCTCGGATACCTCGTCAATTATGATATTAGTCAATTCAGGTACGGCTGATTTCAACTAGTATCTGTTTCACTTAGATGGTACTGGAATATGGATAGTATATGCTAGTACTAGTAGTACATTGATAATAATCGTATAAAGGAGTTGGTTCACCAACTCTAAATTTTGGCTCTAAAATTATGAACTGCGACGATGACAGTGAAAATTTATGAAAACATGTAAAAATCTTCAATTGTTTTATTAAAGAATATTCTCACCAATTGCGCCATTAGGGTTGTATTGGTGATGTCATTAACGAAGGTGAATTTGTTAAAGCCTAATTGTTGGCATAATGTGGCAAACTTTACGACAATTTTCTGAAAATATTAGCAGTGGAACCACCCCTCGCCCACAAACATTTTTGCTGAAATATTTTAAGTATATCATATTCTTTACGTTTCATCCAAAATTTTAATGGGCGAGAGGTGGCGCCACATATGAAATCATGAAATAAGGTCGTTAAAGATAATGAATTTCTAGAAAAATGAACTAAAATGAAATCTATTTCTTAGCTGTTTCCTTTTATTTTTATTTTATTTTTTAAAATATTACATTTAGCAAAATATACACAGTAGATTTACCCAAACAATTGAAGTTTTAAAAAAGACCCCTTTACAGGGCCGTTTTTTTTTTGGGATTTCTGGCTCTACTCCTTTTAGCGTTTACGGTAACAAGTTTATGAAAATTGACTGCATAGAAATCAGAAACAATAATATCTATACTGTAACAATGGTTATTTTTCATGCCGCCAGCAAGTAACAGTAAAAGTATGTGTAACCGAAGGTGCTTTGCTGTCTCATACATGATCAAGTGTTCAAAATTAATGCTCTCACCTATTTATTTTTTTCTGTGAAGTGTTGTGTAATCTCAATTGTTTCATTTCTGACGAAATTTTGCATGTTATATATAAAACAAAGGAACTCCAATCTTTCAATATGTGAAAAAGACAAACAAACCTACAGAACCCGAAGAAAACTTGATATCAATATTTATCACTAAAGTACGGAAACTCCATGGAGAAATTCATAATATATTTTAAGTGGATTTAGTACCATCATGCATTACTTCATTGCCTAAAAACTCGCCTTTCAAAATAGTAGCTTTGTCTCGTGTCTTTTTTTTTTGGATATATATAATTTACTACTATGTATCTGCTCTCTTTTCACCCAGTCTTTTGTTATTAAAACTTGAGTCTTAGGACCAATACTGACCCTTCTTTAGCTTATCATTTGTATAGTTTATGTGTAAATTTCCCTCCAATAGCAGTGTATAAGATGGAAACCTGTACTTCAATTTGATTCAAGGTAATTTTAAATACTGATTTTTTTAATGATTTGCTGATCGTCCAATGGCAAATATTTCATGCATATTTAGGATGAGATTGAATACATTATATAGATGTATCATTCGGTAGTAGCGGTTAACGTTCGTGGAGAACTGAAAGGGATGGAAAATTTTGATTGTCACAGATAAAGCTGGCGTTTTTGTGCGAGTTTGAATTTTTGCTCTGCAATTGTTCCTCTCAGGAGATGTTGATTGAGTTCTTTCATTTACAGACAGCGTTGTTTTCTCCCAATAGGTGCGTTTAATGGTCTCAAAAGTATTTAAATCGAATTATCTAAAACTGAATTCCTTCAACATTAAATTATTTTCAGAAATTCAAATAGTATAGTATATAAGGTAAAGTGTAAGGTGTTAAACACCCTTTTTCGTAATATCCTTTTCCCCTTCTTGTTTATACAATAAGGGCAGATGAACCAGTGTAAACAGATTGTCGTTTGTATCCAATTTTGATGTAAAGGATAGCGGTAGATTTCAATTGAATGTTATGCCATGGTAAACAATGGCAGATTTGTTGAAGAAAGCACCAACATGTCCTGTACGTTCAGAATGCCATGCACTTTTGTACTTTTCCGTAAAACATTCTGTCCTTCTGGGTGGAAATAAAGTCAGTTTCCTGGAGAAAAAAATCATTCCCATGTTATGGAAGCCGGATTAATTTCGCGATTTCGCGTTTTCACAATTTCGCGTTTTCACGATTTCGCGTTTTTGAATGATTACTGTTTTTTTTTTTTGTTAGACCATTGCTAAGGAACTTGTGATGCAAATAATATTTACGTGGCTAATTCAAAAATTATTTTATCTAGTTGTATTAAAACAAAAACTGGCAGTTGCGGATTCTTGTGGCATATACCAAGGATTGCTGTAACTTTGTGATTACTGTGTAAAGTGGTTTTTGAAAAATACAGAGAAGTCTCTGACGGAGTGCTAAGTCAGTCATCGTTTAAAACAGCCAGATTTAAAAGTAAATAGTTTTGATTTTGATATCTTTTATTTCAAAAAAGATTCAAGAATCTAATGAAATAAAATAGGAAAGAACTTAAACAAGTCATGGTCATTCCTTGTCTTTGTAAAATACTGTGAATTCATTATTATTCGTTGGATACCAATTGTCGTCGATTTTGTGGGTATATGTGAACCGTTAATTCAAATGTTCAACGAAGTACAGCTTTTTTATATGCTTATATGCTAAATTAAATATCCACGAATATACGATTTTTCCTCAATCCACGAAAATTGGTACCAACGAAAATAAATGAATCCACAGTATATTAAAGATATTTCAAATCGAAAATTAGATTAGTTTAGATAGTAAATGTTTATCGTATTACTCATTTTGCGTACTCATTGTAACAGCTACTTGAAAATACTACTATCCATTCAGGTTATCTCCAAATTGTTAATCATTATCCAATCAAATCAAATATACGAGATGATTGATAGAAGAAGGTAGTGATTGACAAACGCGAAATCGTGAAAACGCGAAAACGCAAAATCGCGACATGCGAAATGACTTAGATTTCACGTTTTCGCTCTAACGATTTCGCGTTTTTGTGTTTTTGTCTTCGCTTTTGCGTGTTTGCGTTTTCGTTTTCACGATTTTCTGAATTTGCGTTTTCACCTTTAAAATTTTTGTGTGTGTTCAACTCGTTCCCGTTTAGATGAATACGATTATCGCAAAGGATTTCTTGTTATAAAGAGGTCACATAACTATTGTTGATTAATTTGTACAAGCCATGGCATTTTCGACCAGGAAAAAGAATGTAACTACATAAGGTAGATAATTTATGGTGCAATTGTATTTTTTAATCCTATAATCTTTACATTTGTACTAAATATGGTACATTCTCTGCTTATAAAGAACCATTTTGCCAAAATTTGGGCAAATATCGGATTATGCTGTAGCTTCTGTTTGGCCTTCAACCCATAATTGTATTTCTCATACATTTTAGTGAATTGAATCCCGTACATTTTCAAATGAAAATGACCCGAAAACGAAAACTGTGACAATATACATGTCACGCAAGAGTAAAACCAAGGATTTGTATAGTAAGACAATACTAATCAAATCCTTGGTAAATCAAACAGTTTGGAAACATGGCCGTAAGAATACCACTTTGAAAAACTTTTCCACGACCACTTTAAAATTCACGCAATGTATGTATAAAACTGCATTTTGAGGTTAATAATCCCATCATAATCGAGTAAAATAACTGATGTTCAAAAAGTCGTGCCGCAGTTATAAGCATTTGTTTAATAAATTGTAAAAATAACGAAGGACTTAAAGATATTTACTCAACTATGATACAAAACTTAAGTCTCAATTTTATTTATCTAAAGTTATCAGAAAATGAAAAATCAAACTATATGTACTAGTGGTATTTCTAAGTAAGTGCCATGTAAGTCAAATGATGGACTGGAGCCGTGCCGGCGAAGATTTTTTTCCCTGGTACCGCCACTGAAGCCGGATTGGTTCGGGCCAGATGATAGAAAGGCATATGAGTACCCCTCTCTTTTATTTCTTAGTTTTATTATTTCCTATCATACCTATGTGCTTGCTTTATTTATTTTTGGTTTTATCTTATAAAGTTACTCTTTTTCTTAACTGCGCCCACCGGAAGCGTTGAGTATTGTCAAGATTGACAGTTCAACGTACGATGTAGATGTATTCTCAGTTATTTCTACGCAAAAAGTAGTAGGTTCACGAAGGCAAGGATTAAAATTTGACCTAACATTTTAATATTTTTAAAATCTTGCCAAAAATCAAAAATTTTACAACCAAATAGTTGTGATGTAACTATTACATGTAATACAAAATGATTTATTTTTGTTACATCACATTACTGAGTTATAGCTCCTTCATTATGCATTCAGCTTTGGTCCAATTACCGGGTATTGCATAATGTATAACAGTTTTTTTTGAAAGTTAACTTTGGTCGCAACACCTGATCACCAAACTCAAGCTAGCGAACAATAAGATGCATCAAACTAGCGAACAATAAGCCAGCGAACAATAAGATGCATCAAGCTAGCGAACAATAAGCCAGCGAACAATAAGATGCATCAAGCTATCGAACAATAAGCCAGCGAACAATAAGATGCCTCAAGCTAGCGAACAATAAGCCAGCGAACAATAAGATGCATCAAGCTAGCGAACAATAAGCCAGCGTATAATAAGATGCATTAAGCTAGCGAACAATAAGCCAGCGAACAATAAGCCAGCGAACAATAAGATGCATCAAGCTAGTGAACAATAAGATAACGCGCCAACCTGATCATGCCTTAGAAACCGAGGACTTGTAATAACATGAAACGTCCTTTGAAATCTGATGCCAATCAGTTCCAGTAGGAAGACGAAATGCAATTCATTTCACAAAGACAAAATTGATTAGTTATTTGTTTATTTAATACAACTTTTTTTAAAAAGCCGGGCATCTAATATTCATTTTAGCTAATTCTTTCTCTTTTTAGTGTTCTCTAGTTAGAGATAGGTTTGTCGTCTTTATAAAAGTGAAACAATTAATAACAAAAGTTCATACTGAACTAGTGTAACGATAAAATTAAATCTTCTAGCTTATATATGCGTTTAAAAAGAAAGGAAAAAAACAGATTGGTTTTGGAACGTCAAGTATTTTTTGTCAGATGTTCAGTTGAAATAAAAGCTGATAACTATACGCAGTTTTCTTCTTTTGTCAAAGAACTAGTAACTTTTTTAAATTATTCAAAAGTATGTCGTTAAACTGGTAATTTATTTATTATATTTCGATAGAAAGATTGATTAGTGTAAGAGTGGCACACAAATAGAACGAGAAATGAATTGACTTAAAGATGTTGGTTAATGTAAACGACAAAATTTAATGAATCCAAGATTATTACAACTTTTCAAATAATCACAAATGATAGGCAAAGGCCTAAGGTTTCAAAGACCCGGGTGAGTAAATTTACGGAACTTCTACAACTGAGGAGACCCTACCCCCTCCAAACTTTGATTCGTTAAAAATTCACTACGGCAAAACTTTTGTCCACACTAGGAACAAATGATAGGTAATGACATTAGGTTGCCTGGACCCTAAGACCAAGTTTGGTAAAGTTACGGAACTTTTACAACTAAGGTCCAGAAGTCCCTAAGCAAAGCTTTTGTCCACACTAGGTACAAATGATAGGCAATTGCCGAAGTTGCCTGGACCAAAAGGCCCAGGTGGGTAAAGTTACTGATCGTCATACCCCAACTTTGGACCTCAATTTTAGACAATCCGTAACTTTACCCATCTGAGCTTTTTTGGTCCAGGCAACCTTAAGCAATTGACTATTATTTGTACCTAGTGTGGACAAAAGCTTTGCCGTAGGGACTTTTTTTTTAATTAAAGTAGGGAGGCGGTAGGGTCACAATACCCCAACTTTGGACCTCAATTGTAGACGATCTGTAACTTTACCCACCTGAGCCTTTTGTTCCAGGCAACCTTAGGCTATTGCCTATCATTTGTACCTAGTGTGGACAAAAAATTTGCTCCGAGAATGTCTGAGATCCCTTGCACTTTTGTTTAACAAAAGCATCAGCGCTTTCAGGACAAAATCCTCTCATAACAAAAGAATCTTCATCCACAGAATCGAAATCATGATCAGAGTATGAAATGAACGTTGTATTTATACATTCAAAGTTAAGAGAAAGGTAAACATCCAGACGACAAATTCCAAAAAGATTACAAAACGGTTCGCAGACGCAACGTGGGCAAATATGATTATGGTGTGACGTATCAGGCTGACTGTGGTCATGATAGTTACAAAACTGTTGTCCTCATGTCAGTGTATATGCATCTAAAAGAGTGCTGATATTAATAGAACTATGTGCTGCTGATATTGTTGAGGCTGAACCAAGTACCAACAAAACGCTTAGAAGATTCATTCTACAAAAAAAAGTTAAATAGAATAGTAAGTTATACCAGTCTCTTTCTGTAATTAGAACAAAGATGGATAACCTTGAAATAACCTTACGGGAATCAATGAATTCAAACAATGTAATTAATACATATTGAGATAGACTATGAATAAGCTTTTATATCTTATATACCAACGGGCAAATCTAAAAACAATCGTAAAATTATGTGTAAAAAGATCAACCGCAAAAGTGACGATCTGAAAAGATTTTAATGATTTCCTATGTATTATTTTACAGTGTGTTTAATATACATATATTTCATTAGGTCCTATTCTTCATGCTATCCGATATCAAATATCTGCTAAACTCGTTTATATTTTTATGCTTACACCACGATACCATTAAATGTAATCGGATGCCCTGTATTTATCATGCTTTACCATATCATAAGATAAGGTCAAACTGCTTAACATATCCCTTTCAAATTATTGAAATCTATTGAATTTATCATAAAAGTAAGTCAGTAAGTAAATAGTTTATTATAGTGTCACAATCTAATATACATTATCATACATAATATAGATCCTTGCCTTTAAGACATATGAGACACTATCATCCTTTTCAAAATCAAAATATATGCTCTAATGAAATATCAAGATTGAATATATGAAGAATAAAAATAGTGATACTAAAAATTACCATGGTGACACTCAGACATGGGGTAATGCAAATTTGTAATTGTAATGCATGGTAATGCAGCAATTTTTGCATTACATGTAATTGTAATTTAAAACATTACTTTAACTAAAAGTTGTGTAATTTTCATGCATCACATGGCATTACTCTTTTCACATACTATATATCTTTAACAGATTGTTGGAGATTAAACTAAAGCAGAATTTAAGATTTCTTGATCAACTAAGAACATAATCATTTGAATATTGATTTTCTATTCAATATTTGTTTTGCACACTTTACATAAATCACTAGAGGGAATAAAAGATTAAGCCTTGCCCAATGTAGAACTTGAAATAAAATAGTTAATCTACTTTAGTGAACGCAATGAGTCGTTTAAATACTAGAATGACCAAATTGCAATTCTAAATGAATAACACAACATATCAGATTGAGTAATTTTTTTATCTCAATTTACAATAATTTAGAGTTATTTTTTTTTTTATTTCAATTTATTTCATAAAATTGAGAATGGAAATGGGGAATGTGTCAAAGAGACAACAACCCGACCATAGAACAGACAACAGCAGAAGGTCACCAACAGGTCTTCAATGCAGCGAGAAATACATTTTCCTGCATAAAAAGATTGATATTTGAAAAGCATTACTGTAAAAGTGTTCCATTGTTGTCAAAAGATCAATGAATACCTTGTCATGATTAAATAACAGATAATTGAACATTGTCATAAAACACTAACTAGTTTGTTTTACAATCCATCTTTTCACCATTTTGACACTTGGTCATAAATTTAAAGCTCTATGTTTATTATATAATTAGGAAAGAAATCTCAGTAAATATTTGGATTGAATTTAAAAAAAAAACCAAACAAATGTATATTGATAAAAATAAAGTTAACATTACGTTAAAATAAGTATTAAACTTCATCTCTGTAATGTCTTTTAAGGATGTACTTAGGTGAAATTAAAAAAAATCAAGAATTTGAAATTGATACTATAAGTCAGAAGAGCATTAGTTAAGGAACAAAATAAGCAAACAATATTGATAGGTCATGGTGCTCCTTTTCGAGATATCTGATTTTTAAAATATGGCGGGAAAAGGCTGACTCGGACTTTTACCTTATATTTGCATTGGTATTATTTGGGTCTCAAATCAAAAGAAAAGAAATCTAGAATCTGCTTAAATTTTGGTAAATGACCTTTTATGATCTATTAAGTCTTGTATGAAAAGATAAATGGGTGTTATGGGGCAAAATATTTTACCTTGTATCGTAGGGAAAAAACCATGGAGTCCGAACGTCTGACACAAATTCCAAAACCTCACCTAAGTACATCCTTAAGAGAAAACACAGAGATTTATACCTTGAAACATCAAAACCAAAGATAGAAGAACAATAAACTCTGATAGGTTTTGTGAAACAGTTGGGTAGTAGAAATATCATTTGAATGATTCTAAGCAAAAAGAGGCTACAGATGCCTTAACTCAGTATATTGCCGGTGATTTACTTCCGTTTGCTGCAGCTGAAAGCCAAAACTTTTAAGAACTTTGTTGAAAAACTTGACCCATATTGCTTTTCAAAATGTTTGATTTATCTTTTCACTTAATAATACAATTTACATATGTAATGTGTAATTCAATGCATTACTTTGCAAAAGTAATTGTAATCTAATGCATTACTTTGATAAATGCATGTAATTGTAATTGTAATTTAATGCATGGTTTTGTGAAAGTAATTGTAATATAGTGCATTACATTGCAATGTCATTCAACCCATGCCTGGTGACACTTCGATACACCCAATCGGGCTAACGCTCAATCAATCTACCGGATAGTTGCCAACATTTTTTTGTACAGTACACTAAAGTAAAAAAAAAGACGTTCAGGTGCGGCCTATCCTCTAAATATTCAAAAGGGTAACTTATGAGGGAATCAAGTACTAAATGATGATACTAGTTCTGTTATGGTATTTTTTATACGGATTTCACTTTATTACTGTAATTAATTATGTTAATTTGTTTCCTGAATGGGAGAATTTAAACAAATAAAATGACAGAAAGGTAAAATAAAAAAAACGGAAAAGTCGTCGAAATACAGAAAACAACAGGACCAAAATAGCGACCAAACAAACAATATTCCACAAACTACCTTACAAAAATCTAAAAACTTACCAACCCGACCCCCTGCTACAACTGGGACTTAACTAAGTTGTTGGGGAAGGATAAGTGAATCCTGCTCAACTATTTGCACCTGTTGATTTGCTTATGGCATGCACCTTCTTTGTTGAGTCGCAAACTGTGGTGTCAATAACGACAAAAGGAGGGTGGTATTGTTTTTACGACAACTGGATCATATCTCTGGTCATCTTTAGCATACAGGTATTCAATGATGGACAACCAATCCGGGATCGGGTCCGAAAACAGTTTACGTGTACTATACACTATCTGAACCATTCTGGGCCAAGTCTTTGAATGTTCATGAATTAAAAGAGAGGCGAAAGATACCAAAGGGACATTCAAACTCATAATAAGTCGCAAATAAACTGACAGCACCATGGCAAAAAAAAAGACAAACAACAGTATACAAAGCACAACACATAAAACTAAAGACTGAGAAAAACAAATTAACCGATTCTAAACTGTAGTGGACCCAATCTTATATATACCCAACTGTTAAAATTGAGAGCGATTGATCATTGTGCTATACCCTGCTTCGAAGGAGGCGGTGATCCTGTTTAACTCCAGTGTACGTCCGTTTGTCCATCCGTCCCATTAAATTGTCGTCTCATTTTTCTCAGGAACTACAATACAGAGCCACATGAAATTTGGTGTCAGGCCTTCAGCGAGCATTCTATGCTATTCTGTGTGATTCATTTTCAGATTCAACTTCCTATTTACCGAGTACTTATACTAGTATATTGTAACACGTCCTGGCCATGTAAGAATTTTTTGTCGCATTTTTTCTAGGGAACTACAAACAATAGCTTTCTGAAATTTATTATTATGCTTTAATTGAGCAAGGCATACCGTGTGGTGCTTTTTCTGATTCACTGCTTTTGAACTTCTTCTATACCGAATATTTATATATTCTAACACATAATGGTCATATATGAAATTTCTGTCGCAAATTTTAGGGAACTACAAATAAGCACTCCCTGAAATTTGTTAGAAGGCTTTATGTGAATATGCTGTACTGTGTGATGCGTTTTCCGCTTCATTGCTCACTCACTTCCTTTTAACCGTATGCTTACATATTCTTACACATAATGATCATATATGAAATTTTCGTCACATTTGCCGAGGATCTACAAATCCATGCGCTTTGAAGATTTTCAACATTTATGTGAGCATGCTATACTGTGTGATGTGTTTTCGTATCAATTGCTCTGCAATTTCCTCTTTACCAAATACTTAAAGCGGTGGTATCATGAGTGGGCAGTAGCTCACAATTCAATGTGTTTTGGGTTGTTTTTCACAGTTCTGAACCAGAATTTGACCACAGATACTGATACTAGTGGAGCAATCAAACATCATAGGTGGGAACAGGAATGAAAACCTAAACATTAATAAAAAAACAAACAGCCGGATTGATTTCGCGATTTTGCGTTTTCAGAATTTCGCGTTTTCACGATTTCGCGTTTAAATAATTACTGATTTTTTCGTTAGACCATTTATTAGGGACTTGTGATGCAAATAATATTTACGTTGCTAATTCAAAAATTATTTTATCAAGTTGTATTAAAACAAAAACTGGCAGTTGCGGATTCTTGTGGCATGTACCAAGGAGTGTTGTGACTTTGTGATAACTGTGTAAAGTGGTTTTTGAAAAATACAGAGAAGTTTCTGACAGAGTGCTAAGTCAGTCATCGTTTAAATATATTGTATGCAAAATTACTCTAGATTTAAAAGTAAATAGTTTTGATTCTGATATCTTTTATTTCAAAAAAGATTTAAGAATCTAATGGAATAAAATAGGAAAGAACTTAAACAAATCATGGTCATTCCTTGTCTTTGTAAAATACTGTGGATTCATTATTATTCGTTGGATACCAATTTTCGTCGATTTCGTGGGTATATGTGAACCGTGAATTCAAATGTTCAACGAAGTAAAGCTTTTTCATAGGCTTATATGCTGATTTCGTCAAAACCACGAAATCAAATATCCACGAACATACGATTTTTCCTCAATCCACGAAAATTGGCACCAACGAAAATAAATGAATCCACAGTATATTAAAGATATTTTAAATCGAAATTTAGATAAGTTTAGATAGTAAATGTTTATCGTATAACTCATTTTGCGAATTCATTGTAACAGCTACTTGAAAATAATACTATCCATTCAGGTTATATAAAGTATATCAGGAATATTTAAACATGTAAAAATCTTCAATTGTTTTATTAAAAAATATTTTCACCAATTGCGTCATTAGGGTTGTATTGGTGATGTCATAAACGTAGATGAATTTGTTAAAGCCTAATTGTTTACATAATGTGGCAAACTTTACGACAACTTTCTGAAAATATTAGCAGTGGAACCACCCCTCGCCCACAAACATTTTTGCTGAAATATTTTAAGTATATCATATTCTTTACGTTTCATCCAAAATTTCAATGGGCGAGAGGTGGCGCCACATATGAAATCATGAAATAAGGTCGTTAAAGATAATGAATTTCTAGAAAAATGAACTAAAATGAAATCTATTTCTTAGCTGTTTCCTTTTATTTTTATTATATTTTTTAAAATATTACATTTAGCAAAATATACACAGTAGATTTACCCAAACAATTGAAGTTTTAAAAAATACCCCTTTACAGGGCCGTTTTTTTTGGGGGGGATTACTGGCTCTACTCCTTTTAGCGTTTACGGTAACAAGTTTATGAAAATTGACTGCATAGAAATCAGAAACAATAATATCTATACTGTAACAATGGTTATTTTTCATGCAGCCAGCAAGTTCCAGTAAAAGTATGTGTAACCGAAGGTGCTTTGCTGTCTCATACATGATCAAGTATTCAAAATTAATGCTCTCACCTATTTATTTTTTTCTGTGAAGTGTTGTGTAATCTCAATTGTTTCATTTCTGACGAAATTTTGCATGTTATATATAAAACAAAGGAATTCCAATCTTTTAATATGTGAAAAAGACAAACAAATCTACAGAACCCGAAGAAAACTTTATATTAATATTTATCAGTAAAGTACAGAAACTCCATGGAGAAATTCATAATATATTTTAAGTGGATTTAGTACCATCATACATTACTTCATTGCCTAAAAACTCGCCTTTCAAAATAGTAGCTTTGTCTCGTGTCTTTTTTTTTTTTTATATATATATATAATTTACTACTATGTATCTGCTCTCTTTTCCCCCAGTCTTTTGTTATTAAAACTTGAGTCTTAGGACCAATACTGACCCTTCTTTAGCTTATCATTTGTATAGTTTATGTGTAAATTTCCCTCCAATAGCAGTGTATAAGATGGAAACCTGTACTTCAATTTGATTCAAGGTAATTTTAAATACTGATTTTTTTAATGATTTGCTGATCGTCCAATGGCAAATTTTTCATGCATATTTAGGATGAGATTGAATACATTATATAGATGTGTCATTCGGTAGTAGCGGTTAACGTTCGTGGAGAACTGAAAGGGATGGAAAATTTTGAGTGTCACTGATAAAGCTGGCGTTTTTGTGAGAGTTTGAATTTTTGCTCTGCAATTGTTCCTCTCAGGAGATGTTGATTGAGTTCTTTCATTTACAGACAGCGTTGTTTTCTCCAAATAGGTGCGTTTAATGGTCTCAAAAGTATTTAAATCGAATTATCTAAAATTGAATTCCTTCAACATTAAATTATTTTCAGAAATTCAAATAGTATAGTATATAAGGTAAATTGTAAGGTGTTACACACCCTTTTTTGTAATATCCTTTTCCCCTTCTTGTTTATACAATAAGGGCAGATGAACCAGTGTAAACAGATTGTCGTTTGTATCCAATTTTGATGTAAAGGATAGCGGTAGATTTCAATAGAATGTTATGCCATGGTAAACAATGGCAGATTTGTTGAGGAAAGCACCAACATGTCCTGTACGTTCAGAATGCCATGCACTTTTGTACTTTTCCGTAAAACATTCTGTCCTTCTGGGTGGAAATAAAGTCAGTTTCCTGGAGAAAAAAATCATTCCCATGTTATGGAAGCCGGATTATTTCGCGATTTCGCGTTTTCACAATTTCGCGTTTTCACGATTTCGCGTTTTTATGATTACTGTTTTTTTTGTTAGACCATTGCTAAGGAACTTGTGATGCAAATAATATTTACGTGGCTAATTCAAAAATTATTTTATCTAGTTGTATTAAAACAAAAACTGGCAGTTGCGGATTCTTGTGGCATATACCAAGGATTGCTGTAACTTTGTGATTACTGTGTAAAGTTGTTTTTGAAAAATACAGAGAAGTCTCTGACGGAGTGCTAAGTCAGTCATCGTTTAAAACAGCCAGATTTAAAAGTAAATAGTTTTGATTCTGATATCTTTTATTTCAAAAAAGATTCAAGAATCTAATGAAATAAAATAGGAAATAAAATATTAATAAAATACCTTTGTATTTTCACTTAGGCTGTAGAAGAGAACAGATATGTTTAGCAAGACTCAGACTCCAGAGTAGTGTTCTAAGGGACCATCTATTTAAAAAAAATCTTATCGAAGACGCACTGTGTTCCTGTGGTCGTGTAGAAACTACCTCTCATTACTTCCTCAAATGTCCAAAATATAATGAAATTCGAAGGGATACTATCGGGACGGTTTCTTGTTTTAATCTTAAGATTATCTTATATGGGGACAGTTTAAAGTCTGACGAGGACAATATGCAAATATTTCGTAAAGTTTCTGAATACATAAATAAAACAAAACGTTTTGAAAGTTGATCTTGTATATATATATATAAAAAAAACGATGTAAAATCAAGTGGGTGTCTGTCGTAAATGACTATAATCGGACATATGTGTTGGTTTCAGTGACTGTCTATCAAGAAAGTAAAGTAGTGTTGACTGTTTCATTTTTTCATTTTTTTTTTTTTGGTTTTTTTTTTGTTTCACATTTTCTTTCTTTTAATTTATTTTATTTGTTAGTTGTATTTTTTTTATTTTTTTTTTTTGTGTGTGTGTATTTATTCAATTTATCAAATGCTACCTTAAAATGAATATACTGTTGGCACGTAATATTGTTTGTTAAATAGATTTTTTTTTTTTTTTTTGGGAGACGGATTTATATAAGTTTTTCCAAACTTGTTTCCGAATCCCATATTTGAACTTTATCTAACATTGTATTGTAATATTTTATTCATGTAATTTTTCATTAATAAATACTGTTTAAACTAAAATAGGAAAGAACTTAAACAAGTCATGGTCATTCCTTGTCCTTTGTAAAATACTGTGAATTCATTATTATTCGTTGGATACCAATTGTCGTCGATTTTGTGGGTATATGTGTACCGTTAATTCAAATGTTCAACGAAGTACAGCTTTATAGGCTTATATGCTAAATTAAATATCCACGAATATACGATTTTTCCTCAATCCACGAAAATTGGTACCAACGAAAATAAATGAATCCACAGTATATTAAAGATATTTCAAATCGAAAATTAGATTAGTTTAGATAGTAAATGTTTATCGTATAACTCATTTTGCGTACTCATTGTAACAGCTACTTGAAAATACTACTATCCATTCAGGTTATCTCCAAATTGTTAATCATTATCTCATCAGATCACATATACGAAATGATTGATAGAAGAAGGTAGTGATTGACAAACGCGAAATCGTGAAAACTCGAAATCGTGAAAACGCGAAATGACTTAAATTTAACGTTTTCGCTCTAACGAATTCGCGATTTTGCGTTTTCGTCTTCCCTTTTGCGTTTTTGCGTTTTCGATTTCACGATTTCCTAAATTTGCGTTTTCACCTTTAAAATGACAAGGGCGACAACGCGAAATTGGCCGCATCTGGTTTCCATACCTTGTTCTCCAATGAGTTTCTATGTACAAATCAATTGATAAGGCGTAATAATATAGAAGAGGGTGTGGGATTCAACTAGTAGATACTAATCGGCAAAATATACAGAATAAGGGACAAACAAAATAAAGAATGTAGGCCAAAAAAAATAAAGAAAAGAGAATAATGGATGCTAAAATAAATTTAAAAAAAATAGAATAGCCGGCAAATTGGATAAAGAATAGAGAAAAATGGCCAACAAACTAAGCTTAAAGAATTCAGAAATGAAGGACCCTCATAAAAACCACTTGAAGTTGATCACAGTTTGTCACAGGAAATGCTACAAACAAAAACTATTGGTTTTTGTGTGTGTTCAACTCGTACCCGTTTAGATGAATACAATTATCGCAAAGGATTTCGTGTTATGAAGAGGTCACATAACTAGTGTTGATTAATTTGTACAAACCATGGCATTTTCGACCAGGAAAAAGGATGTAAGTACATAAGGTAGATAATTTGTATTGCAATTGTGTTTTTTAATCCTATAATCTTTACATTTGTACTAAAAATGATACATTCTCTGCTTATAAAGAACCATTTTGACAAAATTTGGGCAAATATCGGATTATGCTGTAGCTTCTTTTTGGCCTTCAAACTATAATTGTATTTCTCATACATTTTAGGGAATTGAATCCCGTCCATTTTCAAATGAAAATGACCCGAAAACGAAAACTGTGACAATATCCATGTCACGCAAGAGTAAAACCTAGGATTTGTAAAGTAAGATAATACTAATCAAATCCTTGGTAAAACAAACAGTTTGGAAACATGGCCGTAACAATACCGCTTTGAAAAACTTTACCACGACCACTTTAAACTTCACGCATTGTATGTAGAAAACTGCATTTTGAGGTTACTAATCCCATCATAATCGAGTAAAATAACTGATGTTCAAAAAGGTCGTGTTGCAGTTATAATCATTTGTTAAATAAACTGTAAAAATAACGAATAATTTAAAGATATTTATTTAACTATGATACAAAACTGAAGTCTCAATTTAATTTATCTAAAGTTATCAGAAAATGAAAAATCAAACTATATGTACTAGCGGTATTTCTAAGTAATTGCCATGTAAGTCAAATGATGGACTGGAGCCGTGCCGGCGGAGATTTTTTTCCCTGGTACCGCCACGGAAGCCGGATTGATTCAGACCAGATGAACGAAAAGCATATGAGTACCCCTCTCTTTTATTCATTATTTCCTATCATACCTATATGCTTGCTTTATATTATTTTGGTTTTATCCTATAAAGTTACTCTTTTTCTTAATTGCGCCCACCGGAAGCGTTGAGTATTGGTCAAGATTGACAGTTCAACGTACGATGTAGATGTATTCTCAGTTATATCTACGCAAAAAGTAATAGGTTCACGAAGGGAAGGATTAAAATTGGACCTAACATTTTAATATTTTTAAAACCATGCCAAAAATTAAAAAAATTTACAACGAAATAGTTGAGATATAACTATTACATGTAATACAAAATAACTTCTTTTTGGCACATCACATTAAATTACTAAGTTATAGCTCCTTAATTATGCATTCAGCTTTGATCCAATTATTCCATTATGTATAACAGTTTTGTTTGGAAAGTTAACTTTGGCCGCAACACCTGATCACCATGCAGACTCAAGCTAGCGAACAATAAGCCAGCGAACAATAAGATGCATCAAGCTAGCGAACAATAATAAAACGCGCAAACCTGATCTTGTAAGAACATGAAACGTCTTTTGAAATCTAATGACAATCATTTCCAGTAGGAAGACGAAATGCAATTCATTTTCACAAAGACAAAATTGATTAGTTATTTGTCTATTTAATACAACTTTTTTTTTAAAGCCGGGCATCTAAAATTCATTTTACCTAATTATTTCACTTTTTAGTGTTCTGTAATTAGAGATGGGTTTGTCGTCCTTATAATAGTGAAACAATTAATAACAATAGTTCATACTGAACTAGTGTAACGATAAAACTAAATCTTCTAGCTTATATATGCGTTAAAAAGGAAAGGAAAAAAAACAGATTTATTTTGGAACGTCAAGTATTTTTTGTCAGATTTTCAGTTGAAATAAAAGCTGATAACTATACGCAGTTTTCTTCTTTTGTCAAAGAACTGTGTTACTTTTTTAAATTATTCAAAAGTATGTCGTTAAACTGGTAATTTATTTATTATATTTCGATAGGAAGATTGATTAGTGTAAGAGTGGCACACAAATAGAACGAGAAATGAATTGACTTAAAGATGTTTGTTAATCTAAACAACAAAATTTAATGAATCCAAGATTATAACAACTTTTCAAGTAATCACAAATGATAGGCAATGGCCTAAGGTTGTCTGGACCCAAAGACCCAGGTGGGTAAAGTTACGGAACTTCTACAACTGAGGAGACCATACCCCCTCCAAACTTTAATTCGTTAAAAATTCACTACGGCAAAGCTTTTGTCCACACTAGGAACAAATGATAGGTAATGATATTAGGTTGCCTAGACCCAAAGACCAAGGTGGGTAAAGTAACGGAACCTTTACAACTGAGGTTAAAAGTTCGGGTATGGAGACCGTACCCCCTTCCAAATTTAATTCGTAAGAAATTCCCTACGGCAAAGCTTTTGTCCATACTAGGTACAAATAATAGGCAATGGCGTAAGGTTGCCTGTACCCAAAGACCCAGGTGGGTAAAGTTACGGAAATTCTACAACTGAGGTCCAAAGTTTGGGTATGAAGACCCTACCCCCTCCCAACTTTAATTCGTAAAAATTCCCTACGACAAAGCGTGTGTCTACGCTAGGTACAAATGATAGAAAATTGCCTATGGTTGCCTGCATCCAAAGACCAAGGTGGGTAAAGTTACAGAACTTTTACAACTGAGGTCAAAAGTTGGAGTATGGAGACCCTACCATCTCACAACATTAATTCGTTAAAAAATCCCTACGGCAAAGCTTTTGTCCACATTAGGTACAATAGATAGGCAATGGCCTAAGGTTGCCGGGACCCAAAGACCTAGGTGGGTAAGATTACGGAACTTCTACAACTGAGGTCCAAAGTTGGGGTATGGAGACCCTACCATTTCCGAACTTTAATTCGTTAAAAATTCCCTACGCCAAAGCTTTTGTCCACACTAGGAACAAATGATAGGTAATGACATTAGGTTGCCTGGACCCAAAGACCCAGGTGGGTAAAGTTCCTAAAATAACATTTTTTGTAGGATAAACGTATAGACAATATATAACCTATTTAAATGTTTACCTTTCAAAACAAAGCCGTCTGAGTAAATTGATTTCTTTTTTAAAGGCGGAGTTCGTTCTTCTTTTTAATAAAGGCATGAGAACTATTTTATGTATCAATGTAGGGTGCGCAACTTTTTTTATGAATTAAAGTAGGGAGGCGGTAGGGTCACCATACCCCAATTTTGGACATCAATTGTAGACGATCCGTAACTTTACCCACCTGGGACTTTTGGTTCAGGCAACTTTAGGCAATGCGTATCATTTCTACCTAGTGTGGACAAAAGCTTTGCCGTAGGGACTTCTTTATGAATTAAAGTAGGGAGGCAGTAGGGTCACCATACCCCAACTTTCAACCGTTCCCCGATTATCGTTCTAATGTTAAACTGAAAAAGTTCGTATATATAAGTCTTCGGTTTTTATGCGTGATCAGTTTGGAGCGTATTTCTTTTTGTTCGCTGGCTTATTGTTTGCTAGCTTGAGTCTGGTCGCCTGATCCAGACAATTTTTGTTTCTTGTGATTCAATATATAGGCATTTTTTAAATTAAGGCATGATTTAAGCATTTTACATAATAACTGATTTTTCTAGGCATTTTACAAAATGCCTGGAAAAATTGAAATGCATTTTACAAAATGCCTACAATTATTTTATAGAATGAAATGTTAAATGAACTCGACAATTATTTGTTATTTCTTAAAATGTTTGGATGACAGAACTGTTACACAATATTTGTCCTGATTTTTTGCAAATACATTGTTTGGCGTAAAATCTGGTTTTAGCACTTCGACCACATTTGGAGAAACCTGGATCATGACACATTTAGCTCTTTCATTACCTTATCTGATAAAACACTTAACGTTCGACAACATTGGGTTTCGCAATAAGCACACAGACACATCACACCTGAATTTCTTTTTTTTCATATGTTCCCAAAAGATTCAAAGTACATTATCATGATTAGTTTGACTTGTATCTTTTGGCTTATAGCTTTCAATGGACTGAAGCAGATCTGCCCATAACAGATGATGTTTCTATAGCAGGAGACGCTTACCCTGTCAATGCACCGTTATTTGTCTCTTCTTGGTCGATTTTCGAGATTTTAACCACAGTTAACTACTGTCTCATTAATTCAGCAGATTGCAAAGACCCAGGAATTTCCTTGAGGTAGTGAAGATGAAGATACTCATATTTTTGCAACACAGCCAAACACGGCCTTGTATGGCGAAACCCATGCTATAGAGGGGACTTTGTTTGGATGTGGATGTATAAATTATCATTCTTTCTGAATGGGGACATTAAATATATTGCCGCATGTTAGTAACGTGCAACACTTTCTGCACGTTAAGAACTCTTTGACCGTTCTGCATGTGGAATTTTCTGTCCCTATCCAAAATACCTTCATTTCAAGTGGCAGTCGAAATTCCTGTCCTTTATCCAGGTTAATTAATCCACTGCAGAAATGAACCCATATGAATTATAACCAAATTGTTCTCGTCTTAAAAATGCATGAAATATTTGCTCAGTACTGAAAGCAAACCGTTGAAACAGCAATCAGTCAATTAAAAACAAACGTCATCTTCTCTGCTTCATATGTTTCATTTCACTGTTTTTAATCTGGATTTTCTAAAAATTCGTTTGTAAATTTTGACAAAATAATCATAAATTTACTATCTGAAATACAGAGTGAGTACATACTTAACGTAGTTTTACTTAAAAGAACATATCATATGACATACAAACTTTTCCAGCTGGTTTTTGAAGAATAAATTAATTCTACCGCACCATTAGTTATATTCTTTGCAAGATGTTGTGTTTCTGTCCACTTTTTGTCATATGCATCTCAATGATATCCTTTTTCTACAAATTGCCTGAAACTGAACAGGCAATTTGTTGAATTTTGTTTCAAAATTTCAGTCATTTTACAAAATGACTAGGTATGTTTAGTAATTTTATATAATGCCTGTCAAGGTTATAAAATGACTAAATTTAGAAAATGCCTGTAACATATACATAGACACCCTTTGGTCACAAGACATTTGGGGTCGTAGGTTGCGGTCAAGGTTGTCCGAAAAATGCTCAAAATCATCGCTTTTCGACAACATATTTAAGATGTGGCCAGGGTATTCGTCAATGGGATTCTAAACGCACAGAAAACCGACAAAATTCTCGCGTTTGCGTGTTGACAGCGTCACAAAATCTGAAATATCGGCCAATATTACGTGTTCCTTATCACTGACCAACAAGTGCAACAACTTCCACTGCGTTCCATTCCCTTATCCAAAGATGTCCTCTGTATAAATGAGAGTCGTTGTAAGTACATGCATGTTGTAAGATTGTTCAAATCAAAATAATTTTGTATGACTGCTCTTAAAATTTCTCTTTTTCACTGATGTTGATTGTTTTGTAATGTTCGCCTCTTTACAGATGACATTGTGTATCAACACTCATACCAGAGACATATAATACTATATTATATGTCTCTGCTCATACTGACTGCCATTCAGCCTTCACTCAGAGTCAGACTTACATAATTGGAACAATGGGAGCAAGAATGGTTAATGTCATTCAACTCAGACAAATGTGAAATCACCCACATAAAAAGAAAGCAAAACCCCATCATCTTTAGATATACACCAATCTGGAGTTGTTTTTTTATGAATGAGTTACAACGGTTGACCCGAGGTCAATCAGAGTAAACGAGGTCATTGAACAATCAGTTCTTACTGTGATGTTATAACATAAGCATTGTGTCTTTGGAAACTTATGGGAAAGTGCACGAATTCGAAAGTCGTCTATACACTACATAATCACACATTAAAATCAACAGACTAAGCAAAATATCTTGGGGTTACCATTCGCGACAAACAATCTAACATAGAACTCACATATAAATAACATCACAAATAAAGCAAATGCATCACTAAGATTGATTGAAAGAAATGTAAAAACCAACAGCATAAAACAAAAGAACTTGCTTACAAAACATATCATGCATATGTCAGACCAAAAATAAAATATTGTATTGTCTGGGATCCCTGGCAGAAACAACGAAGACATAAACAATGATAAAATTGAAATGATCCAGAGAAGAGCTGCCAGGTATACACTAAATCAAAAGAGCTACCAAAGTAGTGTTACAGCCATGCTTGAACATCTTAGCTAGTCGACACTACAACAAAGAAGAAATATGGCATCAGTTACCATGCTCTATGAAATCCAACATCATTTAGTTTTCATCTCAAACAAGCAATACTAATAGTACCATCAAACTGGGACTATTATACTAACAGTATAATAGTCCCAGCATCAAAAGAACATAAATTTATACTGCCATATTCTATCCCACAAATTACAATTTATATTTATTTTTTCCTAGAACAATTATAAGGTTGTGGAATTCCTAACCAAACCAGGTAGCCAGTAGCCCAGACTTAGAAGCATCTAAGTCAGTTGCAAAATCCGATATATATTATATATTGCTAGAACAAATAAATGTTTTTATCTATATACAAAAAAAAATGAATTAGAAAAAAATGTTTTTGAAATTTATTGTACATGTTGTAAATATGTTTAGATTTTAAAAATTTTCCCTAGCCTGTGCCTTCTTGTAATCTTCAACAAGTAATAAGAAGTATTATATAGATGTTTGCTTTTGTACATTGAATTCCCGAATGCCATCACAATATTTCTCTATTAAGGATTATGCACTGCCGACTGGTCCAGTACCATTTTATTGATTTGTATAGTTAGAGACATATTGTATGTCTCTGGTATAGTGTAACCCCTTTTGGGAGTCCAGAGCAATTTTCTGATTTGACCGCCTCAGAAAATCCCTTATCAAGCTCTTTTAAGTCTGTTCAGGAAAATTTTTGCCACCTACATTACATGTATGTACCTCACCTCAAACCAGCGCCTTTCACACCTACAGCATAATTTCGTACACCCGAAACAGGTAAGAATGGCTCTGGAGTCAGAATCCAAAATGGATTATGTATATGTAGTGTACAAATCCTTGGTCAGAAATTCACATATTTTCTCAAATAATTTCTCACAGTAATTAATTACCTCTGTTTGGAAATATTCTGCTGTTTTAGTCATAAAGTTTTAAAATGTATTCAGTATATATATATATATGTATATTTTTGAAAATGTTTACTTGTACCTGAGTGAAACAACCCTTGTCAAGTTTGATTCAGCTTTTATTGATTTCCAAACAGTCATTACATGACCCAATTGTCCAAAAAATCCTGATTTCATTGATCCTTAGCTACATATAGCTTCAACTCTGTGTTGAATTGGAAAAAAATAAGCAAATATAAATGAATGATTATTATAAATTGCAGAGCTTAGAATAATATGAGTAAAAGGAGATGTTGGATACCGGTATATACATCAATGGAACAGTACCCCAACATAAATAGCTAAAATACACATGAGTCTTCAATGATAGACAGACCTGGATACCTTTGTCCCCAGGTCGTATGTTTTTTGCAGTTCTAAATTAACATGATTAATTTCCATATTTCTTTTTTAAATCACAGTTATCACTCTTTGGTAATTTTTCTGTCTTACAGGATTTGACTTCAAAAACTAAAGTATATTTCATTCATGTCATTGGAACTTAAACATTTTAAAAGATTACATGTATTAGGAAATTGCAATACTTGAGAGTTGAATTACCTATGGAAAAATGCTAAAAAAATTAAAAAGATTTAACATTTAATATCAATATAAGCTACTATACAAATAAAACTTTTCTCTGTGTATAATATATGTTCTGAGAAAAAGGTATAAATTAATGTAACATTTGCCATATTTGTTAATATTTAGTAGCTGAAATTGTTACCATGGTTATTGTTGTTGGGAGCTGGTATTGTTGGATAATTGTCTGTCTGAAATTATATAATTTTTTAATCATAGAGCTTATTTAAAATGTACACACGTATATATATATATATATATATGTATATATGTTAAACACATTAGACACTTGTCAAATGTTGAAGACCATATGTTGTCCTCTAGATGTATCTTAGTTTTTAGTGTTGTTGGTTTGCTGTCTAATTGATGTTTGCCCATTATCTTCTGTAATTCACGTTACAAACAATACAATCAATTCAAAAAAATGATTATTAAATGAAGAAATGATGGCATATGGCGGAAAGCCATCTATGTAAAATTTGGTCTTGCAGCAAGTTAATGGATGACATCTGAGTTGAAGTTTTAAATTATTTAATTTAACATAAGCTGATTGACAATTAGTATGTCCATGGGTTTAGTAATTACTACATTTAATCATAAAAATTATCATGATTTAAAGGTCATGATCATGCAGGCTGAAAACAATGGCAACTTTTAAATCATGCTTAAGTCTGCTGCACTTTGATTAAAATTAAATGTTGATTTCCCCTAACAAAAAAAAATTTAGAAGTATGGGCAGGCAGGAAAAACACTTTTTTTAGGGGGGGGGGGATGTGAGGAACCTATCAGACAATTAAAGCATCATTGATATTTGTCCTTAATGAGAGTTGCTCTTATTCATTTACAGTTAATTTACTTTCCACATTACTGACTCATTACATGTTGACACTTATAATACAAACGTTATTAGTCGGGTTAATACGATCCTGTAAAACAAAAACTGCTCCAACAGAGTAGTAGAGTAGTGAGGATCGAAGAACGAATAAAATCATTACTACACAAGTTTTACGGTCACCATCATGAATTGGTTGACCGATACTATATGTGTGTGTCTCTGAACCCACTGGATATGTTTTTTCGCAGTCTTAGATCTTTAGATACCATAATATTTGTTAAATCTGTAATTTTACCTACGTGTCCATTTACGGTTGTGATATTTTGAATGATTGTGGATTTGCATGGAGGGTTATGATTGCATAGCAGGAGATGCTTTTACCCTGTCAAGCACCCAGTCATGCAATTTCCTCAGTTTTTGTTAGCTACCTTGATTTGTCTTTTAGTCTATTTTGAGATTTGACCATCCAGTACAAATACAATGTACATTATGTAGATGATAAGACTATAACAATACATGTATCAAAATAAAGGTCCTGGCTTTAAAAAACAGTATGCACTTTACTCATAAATGAATCCTGATCTTTTACGCTTCTTTATATGTTATAATCGTAGAACTACTGGCTTACAGAAAAAGAAATAGCATTAATTTAAAAATGGAAAAGATGTCCCCAAAATTTATGGTTATTTGGTCAACATTAAGTTTCTATGATACTATAAGCAATAGGTAAAGGATGTTTGCTCCTCTGTTTCCAAATAACAAGCTTTTTTAAAGACTGTAGTAAATTGATAGTATATGAATAAAGGAAATTAAAAAGCAGAAAAAATGAAAGGTCTGTGTCCTTGTTTTTGAGATATAATCAATTGAAAATTTGGCAGGAAATGACTCTCTCTAGATTTTTCATACATTCACCATTAACACCATTTTTCTTTCTAAAACTATGAAAAAATACTAGGATTGTAGAAGATTTTCAAAAATGGCTTTTTAAACTACAATGTATATATAATAAAATTATGAGAAGGAGAGTAGGAATAAGCGGGCAAAACTTTTATTGGCTTTACATTGATAAAACTATAGGATTCCGAATATCTGACAAAAAATCAAAAACAAGAGTAGCAAACATCCTTAACTATATTTGGTATATGGGCTGATTATTTGGTGTATACATGTACATGAATGTGGGACAAGGTTGATCTGACCTTGACCTTATTTTCATAGTTCATAGGTCAATCTTATGTTTTAGTGGTTAGGTCTATTTAATAGATGCTATATTCTAAGCAATGAGTTATTTATATTTTCACAGGTTCATTTCTCAGTGATAAGTTTTTGTGTTTTGGTCTGTTTTTCTTCAACTATAAGCAATAAATCAACTATATTTGGTGTGTTGGAATGTTTGTAAGTTGTACATGTCCATCTGGCAGGGTTCATCTGACCTTGACCTAATTTACATGGATCATTGATTATAGATAATGATAAGTTTATGTGATACTACAATTAAAACTTTATCTAAAAAACTTTTAACATAAATTCAATGATGATCAGTAGAGAAATTTAAGTGTACACAATCTTGTTATTTAATCAATCCTACTGTAACAAGGTACATGTTCATATCTTTTTGTGCCTGATATTAAAAGCTGTCATTTCAGATTTGCAAAACAGCATGTGGAAATTCAGTTGCCAACCATTTACACCAAGTGCATTCTTCAAGTAAAAGAACAGAGAGAAGGAGGAGAAGTAACTCCTACTGTGGTCTCCCAGAATGCTCTGTTAAATGTTCATCTGATGATATAGATCATTCGGGGTAAGTTCTAATTTTCAGTCATATGTTAATAGGTACAGAACACCTAAGGGAGTTAACTCTTTAAAAATCAGCTGAATGTTTAAATCACATTCTATTAGTAAAGAGAAATGAAGCTTCTCAATGATCTAAATTAGCGTTTGTCAAACTGCTATTATCCAATGAAATTATTCCTGTAAATTATGTGAAATTTTTATATTTTTGTCAATTGGTCAAAGTAAACATTTTGTCAAAATTTTATAAAAATTAAATGAGCCAAATCTATTTTAATCAAAGTGTTGGGTACCCCCTTAAATGTTCACATGATAAAGAGTTTCTGATTTCAGTCACATACATGTATGTGTGATATTTATGTTACTTGTTGTTTTTCTAAGAAAATTCTTCATTTGTCCTTTACCATGTTGATCAATGGATAAATTAAATAAATGTAATGTTTCACACTTTATTTAAAATGTAGTTTTACAAGACGACGATTATAAGATGAAAGAAGACTCTCTTCCCACTGATATCTCCAAGGATGTCTTATGATCTAAAAACAGAGCTCTAGGAAATACAGTCTGGTTGCAAAAAAATTTGGAAAGTCCAATAATTTAATTGTAATTGAAGTTAGGAAATTCAATTTTAAGTTTGCAGATTGTATATTATAGTTTTACAGGTTTTTGATATTTTAAGTTTGGAAGACTTTTAGTGTTAAATACTTTTAATATGACAGGAACCAGTTTAATATATACAAAATTCATGGCTGTATTTATCTTGGCAACATAGACATCTCGTCAGATGATGTTCAGCCACTCCAATACTAGTAAATATACTATTTTATAGCTTGCTATTCGTTATGGGTTTTGCTTATTGATGAAAGCCGTACAGTGATCTATGGTTGCTTACTTCTACATCATTTTGTTTGGGTGGAGTGTTGTCTCAGTGGCAATCATACAAATTCTTCTTATTTGTATTTTGAAGACTTTTACTTAATATATTTGTTTTGAAAAATTTTACCTTTAAAAATATCTTCACCTGTTTCATTTTTTGTTTCACATGAAATAAAATATTTTTTAGGTGCAAAATAGAATTGTAATGTTGTCATTTGATTTGGTACTTTCATTTATTCAAAGTGTTTGATAAATTGTTCACTTGCAAAATCAGTTTTAAATGGTGCATTCAGTAGGGGGGAGTAGAAGGCATAGGCTGCTTAGACCCCCCTTTGATTAGAAAAAATATCATTTTTGATATAATTTGCCTTTCTTTCCATAGCACTATTTGTACCATTAGGGCCAATTATTCACTTCCTTTCCTCGAAATCTTGATTCACACCTGGTTTGGAAAACTCTACACTAAGCTTTACATCCAATCTTTCCAACAGTGCTAACAGGTACTTTGGTGTGATCTAGCCGTCCATCTTGTGAGCTGGCCCAACTGTAGACTCTTACCAAAATGTTATCCTCTGAAACTTAATGCATCTGGAACCAAATTATTCAAAATCATTGGTACAATGTATAATTTAACAAACATTTAAGATGATCCTGCCAACATAGCACTATCTAATTGAAAAGAGGGTTCATACAATTGACCTAACTTGAAATGTTAATGTATATATATAGATAAAAACATAGGTGTATATTTCACCATTGATGATCTTTTTCACTTCACTTTTCTAGCAAGGAATATTTCTGACTAATGTTGGTGTGTACAGTACTGTAAATGCTAAAAAAATTAAATGCTATTTCTATTAAAGTCTCAAATTCATTCAAACACAGTTGCCAATCTTATAAGATGCAAATTTTGATAATTCTTACTAGTGGAAGATAATTTTGTTGAACATTTTTCTAGTTGAGCACAGAATAGATGATTTGATAATTTTGGAGCCAATCCAAATTCAAAGATGGCTATCTGTAGAGTTATTAGTTGTACCAGTATTTAGTGTTTTAAGAAAGAAAAGACAATAGTTTCCATATTGAAGTTGATAACAATTCAACCATAAAGCATCAGTCAGGCTTCATAGAAAGCCTCAACTTCTTTTAGTATTTACAAATATTTTCCAGAATTATTACCCTTATCAAATTACTACAAAAAAGTTATTCTGAGCAATATAATTTTCTTTTAATAAGACGTTGAAAACCTTAGATTTAATATATTTTTAAGATGCTATATAAAGATCAAAGAAAAGCTTACTATGAAATTATAGAAAGATGAATTGTAGTAGAACCTAAATTTTCATAAAAAGTATATATATTTGATTACAGTACCTACTATGGGAGTTTACAGAATAGAGAATAATGGGCAAAATGTGCAGAGAAAAGGGCTAAAAAATAAAAAAATAGAGAAAAACTAGGTAAAAAAAATAAAGAATAGAGAATAATGGGGTGCTAAAATATAAAGAATAGAGAATAACAGGCAAAATTTATAAAGAATAGAGAAAATGGCCTGAAAAATTAAAGAAAAACAAAAATGAAGGACCCTCCATCCACACCCTCTACTATATAACTTTTCACATATCAAAGTCTATTTATTAACCAAGAATAATTTTTCATAAGTATTAAAATTGACATAATATGTTTTTAAATATCATGAGAGACTTACACGTATTATATTATTACATTATAATAAGATCGAGTTTTCTACAGATGAAAATGAGAATTTTTCTCTGCATAATTTACTTTCCAATCAGCTTGAATATGACTTCTATTATAACTTAGATTTAATGACGGTGTCAGAAATAAAAGATTTTTTGATGTATGAATGATTTGGTATTGTACGATTTTCACTGGATTTAATTGTATATAGATACAATCTAAATGGGGTTTCTATATTACTTTTAAAAGTGAAAGCTATTAACAGTTTTAAACTAAAATGTATTTGCTCTTTTTATGAAAAAATATTGCTGTTAATTCATGACATATAAGGTACCAATAGGGTAAAACTAGATCTCTGTGTTTGATTAATTGAATAACTTTATTGTCTGTTTGCATTTGATGAAAGCATATAATTTGTATTTTAATAGAAGAAAAAATGATATTTGACATCATATTAACCGAGCCATACATATTAATATCCAAATATTTGAAAGTTGGTGAATATTGGTAGTTAAACAGTAATTTCGGAAGTGTTTGAAATAATCCCTTCATAACCAAACAATGGAAATGTCAATAAAATCTTGATATGAATTTGCTTGTAAATTTAAATTTTGTTTAATTATTTACACTTAGACATGTTCCAATAATTGGAACCTGGCGTGAATTGTTAGTTAAACAAATAAAATATCTAACGAAAAATTTTTCCTTTTATTTTCTTTCAAACGTTTGAATTTAAATTTGTGTCATTCTACAGAGTTCCTTAGCAATAGTTGTATTTGACATTATCAATTCCATTATCCCACCTGTTCATCAGAATAGTATCATGAATTGTACATTTCTTTAGTATAGTGAAAAATCAAATACATTTTAAATCACTTGTTATCCTAAATGACCACATTTGAAGAAAATTAATAGTTTTGAAGTGATGTATATACAGTCAAAATATATTGATTATACATAGTATGTAAAATTAGAAAATTGATTAAAGAGCAAGCTTTAGTCAGTGAGTGACTTAAAAAGGTGTGCAGTTTTAGGATCTCTTATCTAATGTAAAGTGACAAAAAACTGCATATTAGTTATTTAACGATGGAAATGGAAGAATGTCCGCTAACGGAGGAGGAATTTTGGTAAGTCTTTTCATTAATATGGAGGAGATTTAGTATGGATTCATTTTAATTTGTGGGTTATATGATTTGTTGTTTTTGTGGGTAAACCACAAAATTAATAGTTTAAGGGAAAACAAAATTCCTTTAGTCTTGTATGCAGAATTTTGTCAAAACTAAGAAATATGTTATCGACTTAAAACAATTTTTCCTCAATCCACAAAAATAAATGAATCCACTGCATATTTGAAACCTTTGGTCAATTCAACTGCCACATAAAATAAAATATTATTCAGTTTTAAAAGAATAAAGAATATTAAAAAAAAAGAAAGTTTTGGTCAGCTTTTTTAATTGCAGTGAATATAAATTCATTAGAAGACATTGGTATGACAAGAATTGTATGCATTTAAAAATTAATATATTGTTACTAGTGTATTGATATGACAGTCTCAACTGCAAGATATTAGTAGCTGTCATATCAGGCAGTATTAATCATGTTGATAAGAAAATTGATATATACATATCTTGGAGAGTTTTGGGAGTATAGAAATCCTTGTTTGTATGTTTGTTTGTAATTGTGTCCGTCCATATGTCAAACTTTTGGTTTATACTTAAATGTTTATCTACTTTATGCAAGGGATTTCAGTCTTTCTATTTATAAATTTGGACCTATTTTGTTTTCAAAATATTTTGTTTTTTAGGGTTTTTGTATAAAATTAACTATCACCAGACCAAACACTTTAATAGAATATTTCATTCACAGTAAGATGCAAAATATGTCAACTGTAACCATAAAATTGCGAAGTTAGAATTTTGAGGACTTGACATTTACTTTTCTACAGTTATTATGCCCGTTGTTATATAAAAAAGTATATTTGTTTGTTTTGTATTTGAATAATGTAAAATTAGTGCTTAACCAAATTTTTTGATATATTTCCATGGTTCCATGGACCAAGAAAAACAGGGTTGTAGTTCATTTATGGCTTAATGTTACTAAAATAACAAGTTCTTTTCTAGACATATGCTGCTTAATTATCAGATATTCAGCCGCTTCAATAGTATTTCTTACCAAGTACCTTCAAAGTATCTTCAGATATTTGTAAATTACTAAATTATAATAGTTATTCCTTTGCAGCTAAGCTGTAGGTCCCATCTATATTCTGACCTCCTTTGTAATGATACAATGGCAAGACTTTTAAAACATATTCCATAAAATAAAATGAACAAAAATGAGAACACTTAAAAAGGTTGTAGTGTTGATTTACTTTTTTTTAATTAATTTCACCTATTTTTTTCTGATAGATAAGATCATGTCTGGTATTCTCCATATTCTTAATACAAGATATCTCGATCTTTGTTGAAGTGTTAATGATAAATTATTCTCGAAATATTCTCAACGGTACTTATTTAAACTCTGATATACCCAGGTGTATATGGTGTATGTCAAATATCAGTATGAAATAGAACTACTTTGCTTTGTGAAAAAATAGGTACCTGATTATACTGTCTTAAAAATTATAAAAGCTGAAGAGGACTTTAAAAGTTGGGTCAGTTTCAAAGGAGTGTACTCCCTTAACAAAAAATACAACAATGAAGTTTCCTTTAATTTGGATTTTTAAAAAAAATTAAGGGAAGAAAAATGATACTTGTGCTCTTAGCTCCAAAGGCTAAAGAAAAACACAATCATATAAATCATAATGTCAAAAGCAGTTGGAAAGGGCTTCACTCATCAGATTGTACTAAGCACAAAATCGATTATCAAAATAGATGCAAAATTCTACTCACAGTTACTAAAATTTACTTTGAAGCCCAATTTCAAGAAAAAATAATAAACCATGGTCTCCCAGACTAAAATATCATTTAGTACACATCCAATGGATTTAGTGTAAAGATATAATAGGTAATCTGAGAAAAGCATGACCATGTACATGTGCAATATCAAAATTAAAGTATTAACATGTATATTGGGTATTTTTTTTCTCAGATACCTCAGCTCAGCAATATGTAAAAATAAGATGTGGTAAGATTACTCCTTAGCACTATCTTTGCTAAATTTTGATCACCTGCCTGGTAAGAACTGAAAATTAATAACCTTTGACAGGATGAAAATGAATATTTGGTAACACAAAATGCAGGATGAAAATGTGTACAAAAGTGTAAAAAATTTTCGTGTTGCAAATTAAGCCATGAAAAAAATAAGCATGCATAACAAAAGATGAAAATAAATGATCAATCTGGAAAAAATCCTCCCCCCTCCTTTTCCCCACCACAGAATATCAAATGGTTAAGTCCCCTAAATGTATGTATTGTTTAATATAAAATAGTTTTGAGATGACATGGCTTATGATGCTAAAGAGTAAAGTCATTGTAAAGAATGATAAATATGAATTATTGGAATTAAACAGCACATTTGATTTGAAAGCAAATCATCTGAATGGCTATAGTTAACATGGTGTTGTATTGAGTTAGAAAGTTTTATATTTTTTTCATTATTAAGTCAGTGCAAGGCCAAATATATTATGATGCACTTTTATAGATGAGCCATCAACCTGGGCTTTAGACTTTTTTTACGACCGCAAAAAATTTGCGTTATTGCTATCATGTCGTCGTTATCCGAAGACATTTGGTTTCCGGACAATAACTTTAGTATAAGTGAATGGATCCCTATGAAATTTAACCACAAGGTTCAATAGCACAAAAGGAAGGTTGGGATTGATTTTGGGTGTTATGGTCTCAACTGTTTTAAATAAGGAGTAAGGGGTCAAAAGGGGGCCAAAAAAGGCATTTTTCTAAGTTTCCGGACAATAACTTGTGTATAAGTGTATGGATCTCTATGAAATTGTACCACAAGGTTCCATACCACAAAGGGAAGGTTGGGATTGACTTTGGGGGTTATGGTTCAAACCGTTCAGGAAAAGGGGTAAAAAAATGGGGAAAAAACAAGGTTTTTCTGGTTAATGGACAATTACTTAAGTATTAGTCTATGGATCTCTATGAAATTGAAACACAAGGTTCCATACCACAAAGGGAAGGTTGGGTTTGACTTTGGGGGTTATGGCTCAAACTGTTCAGGAATAAGGGGCAAAAAAAGGGGGGGGAGGAACAAGGTTTTTCTGGTTTCCGGACAAATACTTAAGTATTAGTCAATGGATCTCTATGAAATTGTACCACAAGGTTCCATACCACACACAGAAGGTTGGGGTCGATTTTGTGGGTTGTGGCCGCTTTAATCATTAAGAAACTAGAGGCCAAATAGGGGCCAAAAACACGACTTTTCTAATACTGGCTAAGCTGGTTCTAACATAAATTATTTCTGATCTATATAAAGAAACAACAAATACTGATCAAAATTGAGAGCTGTATCAAGCTTGAATATTATGTCCATACTAAATTGCCCCAACTGTTCAGAGTTGGACCTCTGCAGTCGTATCCAGCTGCTCAGGTGGAGCACATTTTTCCGTCCTGTTCTCAGAGGCAGATTAGCTTTCTTATGGGGCTACATATATAATAAATACATAGAATTATCACTCTAAATGTTGGCTTGCCAGGGCCCTCCCCCTTTTCAAAATCCTGGATCCTAACCTGGTTCTACTGATTATAATATATAAAAAGTAATAATGGTCCATATTGGATCAATAATTCATAGATTTGTTAGAAAATGAAGGTGTTTGATAAACAGAGAAACTAATTTAATCAAACCGCAAATGAATGAATTCTTTTGGTTTCTATTTAAGGACAATTTTATAATCAATATGTTAACTAGTATGTGTATAAGAGAAGTACATAATTGACTTTGTGAGTGAATAAGTTGTTTTTGAAGATATGATGGTTTAATACAGTATATAAATTAATGATTTACATTTATTAATAAAATTATTGAATGGCACATGTATTATGATCTGTTTTCAATAATAATTACATAAAACCAATACCAAAACTTCAAAGGTAGAGAAATCTAGTGTTTGATTTGTCATAATTTTCAAACATGGAGGCATGTTGATGCATGGATGAAGTCTGCCATAAAATAATAATACAGCTACTTATGTGTTTCTTTTGTGGTAGGAAGCAATCAGTCAATTCTAAATGAAGAGCAAATGTATAAAACAGTTTTTGGTTTCTCAATTACTAGTGTAATAATAGCAGATATGAGAAAAAAAAGGGGGGGCTTTATTTGGTATTCTTTTAACAGTATCTTTAACTTCAAACATAAGCAAGAATGAACTTTTTATAAATTTATGTATGAATCTATCATAAATTATCAATTTCTATTGTTACTGTAGTATTTTCATGTTAGTTGCATTTACAAGAGTTGTGTCCCTTTGCAGATGGCATTTTATTCATGTTACTATTTAGTAATATTTTGTGTATGTGGAATCTCCCCTCTTTTTATATTTGGGATAATTTACTGGTATAATCTTCTTTTTTTATGCCCCACCTCCAAAAGAAGAGGGGCATTATGTTTTTCCGTCTGTGTGTCAGTTCGTTCGTTTGTTCGTCCGTCTGTCCCGCATCAGGTTAAAGTTTTTGGTCAAGGTAGTTTTTGATGAAGTTGAAGTCCAATCAACTTGAAACTTAGTACACATGTTCCCTATGATATGATTTTTCTGATTTTTATGCCAAATTAGAGTTTTGACCCCAATTTCATGGTCAACTGAACATAGAAAATGATAGTGTGAGTGGGGCATCCGTGTACTATGGACACATTCTTGTTTCAGTATAGGATAAGATATTTATTACTCGGTTGGTTAAAGAGCTTTCATTGATCTCATGTTCTATTTTGATTGAATATATGAAAACCAGACTTTAAATGAAATAAAGATTTACTTATGCTTTGAAATATATCATACTGTTACCTCTGTCATGAAAATAATCCAAATGAATTATTTTTAAGTTTTATAAGATATAGAATACTTTTTCAACAATTGTTAAAAAATCTGTGTAGTAAATAGTAATCAAAATTTAACATTGCAGACTAATAAAGCACACATCATTTAGACTTGTATTAGAATATTTCTGAACTATTATAATGCCAATTTAACAGCCTATATTGTTCCTTAATTATAGCTTAGCATTTTTACTATTAGATGGTCTGTTATAGTACCAAGGGGTAGGACTCATAGGAGGGAGTGTCATCCCAAAGTGCAGAAAAATAAATACTAAATCCTAAATTCTGGAAAAAGAGAATTCTGCCCCTCTACAAAATTTTGTTTTAACTTACAAGCTAAAAAATTTTTTTTTTTTTATTGAACTTGAATGTTGTAAATCAATTATGAGACCAATGGATATTTTTAAGATGGATTTGATTTCCTTGTAGCATATAAACAAGAAGCAGTTCCTGAAAGAAAGTGGTAAAGGATTATTTTTGTGCAACATGTTAAAATTCACATTTTGTTGTGTTTGAAGCTCATTTTATTCACTGTGTTTTCTTCAAAATTGGTGAAAAAGCAAAGTGCAAGCTATTTTTAATGACTGTGTGTTCATCATGAAAATTTTTATTTCCTATTCGACCATGCACATACCCCCCGTTACAACCCTCTTGCAACTACAACAAAATAATACTGCAGATATTGTTTCTAAGAACTGACGTCATCCATGTTTGAATATATTTATCTAAGACTTAAATAAATTGTGTGTTGTGGACTCTCTTTAAACATTTTATTTGCTTTAAATATGTTCCTTTAATGCAATGGTGTACATACAGATAGTAGAATTATATTTCCAAGTGAACCTTAAGTGTTCACAATTATCAATGAAAGTTTCTTGAAGACTTTCTGTCACCACAATATATAAGGCTTGAAAACTGAAGTACTGGTAATGCTTAAACTGTCATAATCTTTTCATTGATTATACTTATAATAAACACAACATAAATGAAAGTTTTTTATTGAATGATCAGTCCGTGTGTAAAGAATTCCTCTCAAGGTGGTAGTTGTTTGTTAATAAAGGATTTTTTATGAAGTAACTGTGCGTCAAATAAGATTTTCTTATCTGACACTATGTAAATTTAAACCAAGTCGGAATCTCTTTATAATATTACAAAGTGATGAGCTTATAATCTTGTTAGGTATCAAAATAAGCCGAAATTTTACATAGGGGGTAAATTTAATTTGCTGACAGTTAAAAAAGAACATATTATGACTGTGTTAAAGGAACGATAATGTGTTTAATGGAAGATAAATTTGTATGCAGTTATTTACTGGTCTGACATATGTTTTTGCTAATATGTTTCTGCATGCCCATAGAAACAATGTTTACGTAAATTGCAGGAGTAAATTTAGATATAATAAAAAACTAACTAATAAGGCCAAATTAGTAAATGTTTCTGCCTTATTAAATACTGGCTGCCTATTTCACCATTTTTTTTCTTCTGAAATAGGTACATAGGAATTTTCTTTGCATTGTTTTTCTGCAGATATTATTTTTTGACCTACTAAAAGCTCAATATTATTGAATATGTATTAATTCTGGGTTGATCAATTTAGAATCTTTAAAGAAACTAAGGTGACATCAACTTCCTCAGGCAAAGTTGAATATGATGAATTTGGCTATAATTCTTTTTAGCTCCCTTTTGGTCATATTGTACCTCATGTATTTTGAAATTTAAACATCATTGGTTTTCAAGTTTTTTTGGTTAGAGGAATTCTGATTACAGTAAATCCAGACAAGCACTTCAGATGCTTTAAGTTTTTAAAGTGCTATTTTCTTGTTTTTTACAATTTGGCAAGCTTATGCACTGTATCATTTCAAAAAAGTGCATACCAATATTAATACAATAAGCATAATTATTATACCCCCGCTTTTAAAAAGTGGGGGTATACTGTTTTACCTCTGTCTGTCCGTCCGTTCATCCGTCCGTCTGTACGTCCATTGGTCCGTTCGTCCGTCCCATGAATATTTTTCGTCGCATCTTTCTCAGGAACTACATCATAAGGATTTCTGAAATTTGGTTTCAGGGTTTATATATGTCAGCTAATACCATGTGATGCGTTTTCAGATTCATCACTCAACAACAAATGCATATTTGGGCTGGGGGTATCATTAGTGAGCAGTAGCTCGCAGTTTCACTTGTTATTATTTGCAATAAAAATGAAAAGTTAGGAATATTTGCGAAATTTGTTTCATGATATCTATCCATATTTATTTTGCCCAAATTATTCTTTGGGAAAGATGTGTATTGATCTGTTTTTTTATGCAGTTATTATTCAATAAGCATACAAAATTTAGATCAATAAATATTTGAATTTCAATGGTAAACATTAGCTTTTATAGTTATATATGAAAGAAGAGTTGAAATTTTTAAAAGCACTTATGAATATGGTTTCCATTTCTAAAAATAAACAACCTTAATTGAAAAAAAATCTTAACATAAAATTTTATTACTTTGAACATCATATTAATTCTAAGCTTAAGTGCTTAAGAAAACTTCAAACTTTCCAATATTATCAAACATATTAAAATTTTAACAGAAGTACACATAATTATTCATAAAGATTAAGATGAAAAAGAACAAGGATATGACATGATGTTTTGTACTCTTGACAACCATTAGGGGTTTCATCATCAGGAAACAGCTGGGGAAATTTCAATTTTACTCATTCCATTTGTTTTATTGTGTCTCTAGATGACATTCCATGTTAGGTTAAAATAGGGATCAATCCGAAAAGAGTATTTATTTTGCAGTAAAAATTTCGTTCTTTATTACTTTTTACATTTTTATTATTTTCGTCTTATGAAATGTGTCTGTCACCTTAACAGTCACTACTATGCATGCAACTAAAAAAAAGTATAACAAACTAATCCATAAAAGAAATCCAAGAAGGGAAAAGAGGTTTTAATTTGTGTTGATTTAAAACAAGAGTTATTGAATGCAAATTCCAAATATATTTAATATGATTTATTTTTTGAAGTAGACCGAAAATCTAAGGATTGCATTTATCAAAAAAAAATCTATATTTAAAAAAACAATACCACTTCTTTTGAAACTAACCATTTTCGTTAGATCACCATCTTTTTTGAAGACTTTTATATCTGAAGTTATTTTTAAGCAAAAAGTAGATTTTTAATTTGAGACTCTCTTTTGAAAGCAGATTGGTAGATCTGTAGAGTCCTTGGGTCATTTCCATTTTATATTTTTTCTTTCAGTTGGTTTAAGGGGTATATATTAAAGCTGGATATTTGAGCAATACATGAATCTATTTAAACAGATTTTATGCATTCTAACCATACTTTTCCTGTATTGATATTCCTTCTCCAATTTCACCACAATAAACATGATAAACCAACTCCGAGTTTCTTGTTAGTATAGAGTAATGGTATACTGACATATGAGGTCTCTCTGTATATATATATATATATATAAACACAGTAGCTCCAAATGGAACTTTTGTTAATGGAAGCCATATTAATTATGTGTATCATCAGGAAAAGAATTTGACAAATAAAAAATATAGTATATGCCAAAACATATAACTAACAGCACCTGGTGCTGATCCACAGCCTGACCGGTTTTCAGTCCTTCACTGACCTTCCTCAGAGGCAGAATGGTGGATTAATAGTTGCACCCTTTTTTATATAGATCCGGTATACGGCGGATTAGAGTTATCAGGTATCCGGCGGATCCTTACTGCTAAAAGTCCAGTGGAATTTTCTTTGGTTACGATTACTTTATATAATGTTACGGTAAACATTTTACCTAATGGTATAACCCGAATTTAGGCTTTTACATTGTGGTACAGGGTGTCTTCATTGTAATTTAAGTACATGGTAGTCATGCAGTCTTGATCTTTGGCTTATGATACACCTAAATATCAAGTCTTCGAATATAATAGTATTACATGGTAGTCATGCAGCCCTGATGTTCTAGCTTGTGTTTGGCCAAAAAAGTCTAAACTATAATCCCCCCAACCCCTAACAAAATGCTATTTTGTATGAAGTTGCATTACTAGTAGTACATATCAGTTTGAAGACTATTTTGAGGCCCTGCCCACTAGTTCCTCGTCCAGCGATTTTGAATTAATTAGCAATGTTAATGTCCATGGATTGTCTTTTTCTGAATTTATGCCGACAGGCGAGACATATCTCTGTGTCAACAGTTTATTTTTATTATAACTAAAGGTATGCCTCAAGTCCAATATCAAAACTTTTACTTCTTAAGTTATGTCTTTTGAAATAATAGAAAAAAAAATAAACTTAAAGGTGATCGAGCTCTGTATAATATACTTCATTGAAGCTGTACATCCAACTTGTTAGTTAGAAAAGTGGACACTCAAAGCGATGGCAGCACCAGTAATTTCAGTAATGGACAGTAAATAATTGAAGGACAGTGTTAGAAATGAACAAGATAAATAGACTTGTACTTTACATTTTTTTGTAAACAGCACTTTTATTCAGTATGTTTATACAAGAACTTTAAAGCATTGAATTATATAGGAAATTTAATTTTCTGAACAAGTTAACCTTTTAAATATTTGTTTTTAACACATTTGATTTTGTTTGTATTGATTATGTGAATATTGTGTTCAGTGGCTATATTTGAAATAAAGATGAGGTCAGGTGTCATGTTTCATACTTCTAATACTCAAACAGATCTTGAATAATGTAAGATTAACCAATTAAACGAATTGACTGGTACAGACAGTTTTGTAAAAGTACAAAGATAAATAACTTTTTTAAAAAGGGGAGCCTATAAAATGATAAAGTAATTCTGAAATTTAAAGTTGCTGACCAGATAAAACAATTAGGCCTAGTAGGTAATTTTCTACTAAAATACTGGTGAATGTCATATTGAACATTCAGTTTACAAAAGACTTATTGTTTTGCTACAGCCAACTCCTCAAACAGCTTTTAACCTAGTTCATTAAAACTTTACAGATTGATTCATTAACTTATTTACAGGTTGTTTCAGAAAAATGGTAAGAAACTTGGCCATTTGTATCTTTGGTTCATTTATTTATAAGATTTTTGAAATCAAGAAAAAGTTCACAAGTTAAGTTTTCAACTTTTCATTAAACCTTCGAAATGGGAGATTTTTAAAAAGGTTTCAGCAAGAGGTTTATTTTACATAATGTTTGGAATTATATCTTATCTAAAAATTTGCAGTTAAACTGTCAATATTTCATAGAAAAAAAACTATTAAAGAACTTATTATCTATATCTAGAACATTATGTCAGCTAGATTGATAACCATATAGTGTTTTTACAGTATTCATTATTTTTTACTCAGTACAACAATTTCTTTAAATGAGGGAGAAATAATTAAGTATATATTTTTTCCTTAAAGTGGAAGATTTGACCTCCCTGTGATGAAACCAGTATTTCAGAGAAAAATTTCAAATTGTTTTAAATATGAAGAGTCTACGTAATTATTTCTTGCTGAACAATAGACAAGGAAGAAAAGAGTTGTCTTTCTTTAATCATTCTGTGGACTTTAAGACTTATTTCATAAAATCCCCGGTATATTAAAGTACAATTATCAGAGACATAAATACCAGAGATATCAATTCCATTAAAAGGTTAAATGATCAATTAAGTCTAGTAGATCTCCTATATCTCTCTAAAGTATTCCTACCAAAGGTAGATGGTTCCCCCAGGTTCTCCGGCTTCCTCCACTAATAAAAGCTGGCCGTAGCCATGCAAGGTCGCTAAAAAAGGTGTTAAAAATCAACAAACAAACAAACAGACTAAATTTTATCATATATCTTACATGATTTATATAATATATGTTTGCAGTCTGATTGAAGCACAGATAATCTTAAAACAATATGTTTTACTTAAATTTATTTCTGAAATTTTTTTGAGGATTTTCGGGATTGCTGTAAGCTTATGTTACATACTTTCAGAAATTTTCTAATTTATCAAACAGAAAATAATTTGGTTGACACTGTAGCTATCGAATGTAGAAAGGAATATTGTCATATCCTTGTGAGCAAAGCCTGGACACACTAGGATCTGTAATTCAATCAAATTGGGTATGTGTGTCAGAGCAAACAACTGTATGTTTGTTTATTGGAAGTTTCAAGGACAGTATTAAATATTTGTAAAACTGATTTACCAAAGTTTATAAACCAATTTTAAGATATCAGAGATATACCTCATATTTTTAAGGAGATTATAAATGGATTCATATATTGAATTTTAGGCAACAATTTTTGCCTTTCATCTTGGAATTAGAATATTTATGTAAGTCTTAAAAATTGTCACCAAATTCATCATTATTTCAGGAATTACAGAGGGTCTGTATGGCAGGGCTTTCATTTTTATAATCTTTAATTTTTTAGGTCATTTTAAGTTCACCAGGCCCGCAGGGCCAAGTGAGCTTTTCTCATCACTTGGTGTCCGGCGTCCGGCGTCATCGTCTGTCATCATTAACTTTTACAAATATCTTCTCCTCTGAAACTACTGGGCCAAATTTATTCAAACTTAGCCACAATCATTATTTTAGTATCTAGTTTTAAAAATGTGGCAGATGACCCTGCATGCCAACCAAGATGGCTGACATTGCTAAAAATAGAACATAGGGATAAAATGTATGTTTTGTCTATTATTTTGAAAACCGTTATAAATAGAGAAAATCTGACTGGGCAAAAATGTTCAGAATGATGAGCTCTACCAATTGTTTGTTTACGTCAAAACTGTCAGAACACTTCTTGTAGGAGTTATGGCCTTAAATGACAAATTTTACCATTTTTTTTCATTTTTGCCTATTATCGTGAAAACTATATTAGATAGGGAGAAATTTTGAATTGCAAAAATGATCAGCAAAAGTTTTTGCATGGTCGAAATGGTCAGTCGTCTCCTTATTAGAGTTATGGCCTTTGATGATGATTTTTACCATTTTTTTGCGTTTTTGCCTTATATCTTAAAAATTGTAATAAATAGATAGAAACTTAAATAAGCAAAAATGATCAGCAAGACAAGATCTACAACTTAGACAAAATGAAGGAAATTGTCTGTTATTCAGCCCTTTAATGATGATTTTTACCATTTTTTTTGCGTTTTGACTTATATGATAAAAAATTATAATAGATAAATAGACACTTTAAATCACAAAAATTATCAGCAAGGCAAGATTTACTAACAAGTCAAATTTGCTGATAAAGTTCTTAGACTGTCACTCTTCATAGGAGTGATAGCCTTAAATGAGGTATTTTTTACCCTCTTTTGTGTTTTGAGCAAAAACTAAAGAAGATACCGGTGGAGAGAAACTAAACAGACTAAATGATCAGCAATCCAAGATCAACATAACAGATATTTTTGTCATGAATTCTATTCTCATCTACAATGTTGGAGAGCACAGTCCTTTGTTGAATATGCACATAGACCAAGGTGAGCGACACACGTTCTTTAGAGCCTCCAGTTCTATATTCCTTATAATTTATGATAATTTTTCTCTATTATTTTTAATTTATGACCATATTATTTTCTTTTCTGTTTTTCTTTTTTTTTTTGGTCCATTTTTCTGAAGACTTGGCCCATTATTTTCTATTCTGTAAACCTTATCCAGACCCTCATCACAGTGTCTTTCAGATATATCAGTAATAAAAATTCTTCCACTTTTAATTGGCAATTTTTTAGAATTTACACATTATACATTTTAAGATCAGATACCAGTTAAATAAGATATATATAAAAAACAAACATAAAGAGGTGTGCATTTAATGATTAAGATTATACTTTACTAGATCAGAGTTCATGGCAATGACTTTTACAGTGTAAATACTAGGTATAAAACTATCAGATAAAGTTTTCGTAACCACAAACTTTAATATTTTTGTTATTTATTACTAGGTGAGAATTCTAAAATAAACTTTAATCACAGTCATGTAATGTATCTTAATCTTTAATAAACATTTATTATGATAAACTTCTTGGGCTTTGTTGATATTTGAATTCATTGAGCGTGTAATGTAAAATGTTTGTTTTACCACTAATAAATCTTTACCAGAAACCAATGATTCTAGCTTTTTTACAATTTGATTCAATATAAATTCTGCCCAATATTCTATAAATCATAAAATGAGGAGAACTTTTTTTATCCTCTTAAAATTTATTTTCAATACAGAAAAACTCAGATTAAAATTACTACAATTTTTCTGAATTTATACGCGGTAACACCAAATGATAGAATTGGAACACCCATACTGTCATACATGCAATTTTTATAGCAATATACATAGGTTGTCATGCTTGTTGCACAAAATGTGACTTGCATTATTAAAAATTCCTAGCTTAATTCAGAAAAAAAAATACCCCAAAATGCATTGAGTTATCTTTCTTTGTCTGAATATGAAATTACATTAAGACTTAACTTTAAAAGACCATTTAATAGGCAAAGGGGTCAAGCAGTGAAATTTCAGCCTATGAAAATGTTTCTTGGAATTTTATACATGAAATGATTCATGAGCAATATTGGGATCATGAACATTAAATAGGTATTTCAAGCTACTATTAAAACAAAATATTAGAAAAGTAGGATTTTTGTTTCAGACATTAATAAATAGGGGGATATTGAAATAATAATTTATTATTAAAAGCCTGTCTGTAAAAATAAGCTCAAAAACATCATTTTATTATAGATTGTTGTCTTGCAACTTACAAAACAATAATTTGATCTCTGATTTGGGTTTGTATGCATGCAACCTTTAATTTGACCCTTAGTTGGAGATAGTTCGCAGTTTTGCACATGTCCTCGGCATGTTCAATCAGTTATTAAAGAGAAAAGAATCTAAAAATTTAATAGTGAAACAATCAATCCACAGGAAGAACCCTTTTACTTACTGATTGGGCCCATAAAAAAATTGTTCACATACAGGTAAAACAATGATTAACATATTTTTTTTTAATCTATGAAAATATAAAAATCAGTATACTATAGCATGTGCTTGTCTATTAATATCAGGTTACATGGCCATCAGCAGTCTTTAAAGGTCATCTCAGTGGTTTATCAAAAAGTGTCTAGTCTAAAATGGACCCAAAATGCTGATACTTTTTTACTATAGCATGCATTGTTTATTGTTAATTCCTACGGAACTTTTGTAATTCTGGTAAATATTTTAGCATGTTATAAGTCAAATTAAAGAGTTTGAGTCAAATCCATAGAAGTGAATTTCACAGCTAATGCCCCTTTCACAAAATATTATATTAATGATGCCCGTTAAGAGTAATACATGTAGTTACCGATTCTAACTGCCTTACTAATATATTCCTGCCACTGAAACTAAATATAGAATATTTGTCAAAAAATTCTTAAAATCTTGTAATGGGACTGTTACTCAAAACCTTCATTTAATATATACCTACAGATCCTCTTTAAAAATTATGGTTTATGAATGAATCACCTTCAAACATTTCTGTCACCTTTGCCTAAGATTGAAAAAAGTAGAAATTGAAAAAAAGCAGACCTGGCATTAAGTGTTACCCTTGTCCGTCGATCCATCTGTCCTGTTCGTCCGTCGCGTACGTCCCCAAAATTGGTTTCTGTTCTCTAACTTTAGTTTGCCACAACCAAATTTTATGAAACTTATTCACAATGCTTATAATCACAAAACGGTCTTAACTACGTGAATCCTGCATCTGAATGTGGAAGTGGACTCCTGCATATTTACAAGGGGGGGACATCTTTGGCCCATAGACACATTCTCCATTTATTTTTTCATATAAAAATGAGGAGATGTGGTATGATTGCCAATGAGGTCAACTTTAAGTCCAAATGATATGGATGTAACATGTTATAAAATCTCCTGTTAAAAGATATACTAATATGAACTCTTTAAATAGTATGGTTTTTGACTTTCAATGGTGGCTGAAATAATGACAGAAAATAGAAAATTTACAGAACAAAAAATGCTATAAATGTCCAATTGCTATCAAACTTTAGGGAAATGATATACACAGCTGATTCTATGATTAATTTTGGTTGACCACCCCTAACTTGTCATTTCCATCAGATAAGGCTGTGTCAGTCTAATCTAACAACTTGTTAGGTTTAATGAATCAGTTTTTTCTGGATTTTACTATTGTATGTTTTATTTTCCTTTCACAGTCTAGCATTTAAAGGGCATAGAATACTATTTTGATCCCACATGTAATTTTTGATGAAAGTTTGCATACAAGCTATTTTTTACCGAGTCAATTCAAATATGTAATAAACAGTATACCCTCATGTGCTACTTTAAGAGATAAATGGGGTCTAAATTGAAGTCATTTACTGGTCAAATTTCAGTTTCGTGGACATTTCTATCCTTTGGAAAGACATGCCTTAAACTTTTTTGTTTTAAAAACACAAACAGATTTAGTATAAACATTTGGAACATCTTCTCTACATAAGCATGCTTTGCATTTGTGTAACAATTCTTTGGAAACATTTTTTTTTTTTTAATTTTCATGATTTTTATAGTTAAGATGTATATTTATCTAATTTAAAAAAAAAATCATCAGTAATTGCATGTGGTTCATAAAATTGGCACAAATAATCTTCATACTAAATCAAGCCAAATGTCATTTTTCAAAAGAAGGGTAAGTGTACTCATTTTCAAGTTGAATCAGTCTGAATGATAATAATCAGTCGAAAAATGCATCTTATCCCGATATGTCACAGTTTGATGTTGCGAATAATAACATTTTAAGATAGCGACATCATTACCTCCCCTGTAACTGTATCGTATGCCCTTAAATTCGATGACCATCAGATCTTATGTCACTGGTCTTTGCTTCACTGGCCTTTCCTTGTTAGGATTAATTTTATGTCAAATAACTAACTAAAAATAATATAACTGAAACCTTAAGAACAGTATCCCAAAATAAAAAAAATAAAAACTCACAAAAACTTTTGAAATAAAAAGTTAAACTCCCCTCTTTTCCCTAAAAAGTCACACAAACATTAAAAAACAAAAGCTGACAAAACACAGTTACACTATATAGCTTTTCCAAAAGGTTAAAACTTGTTTGCAATTATGTCTGTGTGTTTTCTGAGACATGATATTGAAGGGAACTCCTTGTACTGTGACATGAAGATATAAAGAATTCTTATGACACCATTAATGCAATACTGGGTTAATGTGAAAACCTTGGCTATAATAAATACTTGTATGTTCCCATTACTTAAAGAAACAAGGATCATTTAATGTCCCCACCCCTACATGCTGGTTTACCTCTTTCTCTACTTCTTTCAAATAAGGCTTAATAAACAACCTGTATCCCATCATATCTTATCTTATTTAAAAAGAATAATAAACAGTTCCATTTAAACAGATAAAGATGACAGTTCCATTCAATTTGTATTCATTTTATCTAGGGATGTCAACGAGTACTCAAGTACTCAAGTATCGCTCGGTAGTACAGAGTATCGATTACCAAAATGATACTCGACTAATCGGTTTCCTGTTAGAATGTTGTTACTTTTTAAGTTTAAACAAAACAATATTTTTATTGAGAGCACCTACCGGGAATATATATATTAATCAAAATTAATAAAAATTTAAATAAGATTCGAATGTTTGCATTTAACTGTCATTTAAATTTCCTCCAAACAGAGGTACATGTAGGATATATGAACAGGAACATATATTTTCATCATTACCTGACAAATTTAAGAAATCGCTACGTTCCAGAAAAAGTTGACAAGATAATATCTTTAAATCAGAACAAATTCGTTGCACCCTGTATCGACCCTCAGAAAAAGATTAATGTCATCAGTAAGTTCTAAGCATCACCCCTTTGTTGATCATTAAATGTGTTTTTTTACGGTTCCCAAATACTGTTGTTTGAGTAATAAGTTTTGTATAGATGTTAATTTATTACTTGATTAGATTATTACCAGTTTACATAATAAGTACATGTAGTAAATGCAAATGAGCTATTAATTATGGTATAACAGTCCTAGGTAATAATGTTGAGGGTTTTACAATCCCAACACAACACCCCACAATACATAAAATTGGTATAATTTTGTGTTTCTATTTTGTAAATATTTTACCGATCGAGTATTCGAGTATCGCTCTGTAAATCCAACGAGTAATCGATTAGTAAATCTTCATCGAGTTGACATCCCTAATTTTATCCAAAATTTACAACATAATCACAAATTCAAGATTTTTCATACTAATCTCCATTCCATGCTTTAGTATATGCCATATTGTGGTTCAAAATTTCAGAGCTTGTTATAAAATTCATTATTCTGTCTTGAGATGATGAAAACAAAGATATAAGACACTTTAAGCATTAAATATGCGAAATACTCAGCTGTAAAGTTGCCTTTGTTGCCTGTATTATGGTAAAAAGCTGAATTATGTCCCTTGGGAGTATTAATTTCCAACAAAAGTCCTTTCAAACAGTAGAAAATGAAAAATTATATATGCCTGATATAATAAAAGAAAGAAACTACAAAATGAAGCACTATTGAAATATTTGCTGCCTGAATAGCCAAGAATGTGAACAATTCTTTACACAGGAGAGTATAAATTCTATTTAAATTTAGCCTCAAGTGGGCCTCTTTTTTTCTTAGATGGACAATTTCAACACTGAAAATGCTTCTAGTATGACCAAATATTGCCTCACTCCATAAACAGTACAAACTTAACCAGACAAATTACCATTTGAATAGATTGTCTACAGAAATACCCAAGTGATACATTTAGGGAATTACACAACAAAAAAGTCAAATATTTCAGTTAAAGATATTTGTTGCGACTTGAGTTCTGGTGTTTCCAATTGAATTAATCATTGCGAAAGGTGAAAACAAATACAAAAGAACTATAGTTTGGTGCATTTCATACAATATAGTTAATATCGAAATCCTAGAATAAAGTTTTATATCAGTACCCATCAATTTGACTTATTATGATGACTCAGCACTTTTCTCAACACAATATTGTTCTCAGTGAAAAATTTCTATTCTTTGTGATAAAAATCAAATGTACTAATTAAAAGCTTCAAAATAGTGTAATATAACTGAAGTCTGAATAATTTTGATTTCCCTGGCCATCTTCAGTATAGGGAAAATGGTACTATTTATTCTGCCATATATAGGCGACAATACTAACATTTTCTAAATTTACCACTTTTTATAATAAAAACCTGGATAAAACAGTTATGTGTGGTGTTAGTACTTTATTATTCTGTTTTAAAAATTGAAGCCAAATATTATCATGACCAATTTCCAACGGAGCTTGTTTATGTTATCCATGCCCACCGTCATTTTACACCAAATTTATGAAATTTTGGAAGTCTTTTCGAATAATTCTCTAGAAAATATTTCAATAGGTTTCAAAATTTATATTGTAAATATACACACTGCAGTTATTCATAGATAAATAAAAAAATATATTGTACCCTTACATCCAATCACAGTGCTCCTAAGTTGACTTCCTTCACCTGCCTTGGGTACACAAAAGGCCAACCTAATGCTGGGAAAATGTAATAGTACCGTTTTCCCTGTAGGATCTTTTTTTATTGAACAAAAATGCAAACTTAATCATGTCTTCTCATTGGCAGGATACTGAAGGACAAATTGTAACTCCCAGTTGGACATTTTGGATTGCACAAAACAGAAAAAGCACATATATACTTAGTTTGTCTTTGAGACATACAAATTTTGAAGAATATATAACTCTATAGGACATATTTAATAGCAGAAAAGTACATGCATTAATGACGTAATATTTGCAACCTAAATATCTATTTTCAAATAAATGTGAATGTCCTTAACGCTTTATTAGTGACAGAGGCAATGATGTTCATCTTTAGCCTCTGATAAAAAAGATTATGAAATATAACAAATTTAATTCAGATAAATTAACAAAATATGATTGACACCCAAGAAAGTGTTTCTTTCAATCTTTTATCAGACCTTAAAATTGATGTTTTCTTGCGCTTTGATGGACATAACTTTAATAAGATTTAGAATTATTAAAATTAAATCATGCTGCTTTTGTGATAAAAGAAATGATGGCTTTACATATGAAATATACATGATAAAGTCAAACAAAATAATGATGCTTGGCAACTCTGGTTTATCATGAAAGAATTTGTCCAAGGGTGCTATAGAAATCTTGTTCAATTATTACCGTCTGCTCGGTCAGAGTTTTCTATATGTTTATCTTACCAAATTTTATTCGAAAGGTTTTATTTTCTATTAAAAACTGATTTATAACTATTTTTATTTCTCTTTATTTTTATTTCATCTAATATGGCATGTTAAGCAATAGTAAAAGCAACTTTTATGACTAAAATACAAGGCACAGATTTAATTGGTCTATTGTCAATAGTCAGTCATAGAATCAGCAGTTTTCTGATAGAAACTCAGATATTGATCTTAAACAAGTATATGATTTGTAAATATTTTTGTGGATTAATTGACTTTTTAAATGGAACTATTTCCTAATTAGTGATGGAAAATTGCTTTTTAGACGGATATTGAATATTGTTACATTTTTCTTTGTTACATTTTTCGGGAGTTAAATTTCAACTATGGAAGCAGGGGGATTTTCAAGTGTTGTGCAGTCTGTTCATGCTAAACATAAATGGCTAAACTTCTATAATTCTTCAAAGTAAGTATCTTTTTATGAATTTCTTAAAATTACAGAAAGACTGTTGACATTAATAAATTTATTTATTATTATATATTTTTTTCATGTATCATATAGACAATAGAAGCAAACTGTCAATTACAATTTTTTTGGCTTAATATTTCATTTAGTGACTAAGTCATGAAATTTAATTTATTTTGCTACCTTCTGGAGCTTCAACATTGTATTTTGAGAAAACATTTATATTAAAACTATGTAAAACAAGTGAAAACTTATAATATTTTGAATTCTTTCAAGACCTACAATAAATTGCTACCTGATCATTGAATTGTAGGACTCTTATCTAGTTTGAGCAAGCATAATCCAATACAAAAGGCAGCTGATGCAACAGTTCTTAATAGTATTCTATTCTTCATGGTATTCAAGCTCCTTTCATGTCACCTTTTTTAATACATTTTTTTGGGGGGTCTAGAATTGGGGTCTTTATTTCTGTATCTTTTTTATTTTTATGCCAATTTTCTCTATCCTTAATTTTTTGGACCATAAATTTCTATAATTTTCTAAACAGTATATTATAGCACCTCAGTACTTTGTATTCTTTTCTTAAATTACCATTGTTCTCTTTTTCTTTATTTTTTGCCCATTATTCTCTTCTCAGTAAACCCCATCCAGATCCTGATTTATGGTGTTCGTTTTAGGCTTAAATAAGGTTTGCAGTTTTCTTGAAGTTCTTGCTTCACATTGGTAAAAATTGAAATGGAATCAGCCTTTTCTATAAAGATACTTTTCTGGCTAGCCTGCTGATTAAGATTACCACTTCTATAATGTACCTATCCTCATACGGTATGTCTACAAGTATTGGAAGTAAATTTGTGTCACTAATTGTCTGATTTGTTTTGTTGTGTTTAGTTATATCTGTTTATCAAATACTATAATAGCAATAGGTCAGCTATATTTGGTGTATGAATGATGAAAAGGTGTACTTGACCATTAGGCAGGGTTCATCACACAGTTACCTCATTTTCATGGTGAATCATGGTTCTATGGAAGTAAAATTGAGAATGGAAATGGGGAATGTGTCAAAGAGACAACAACCCGACCATAGATCAGACAACAGCCGAAGGCCACCAATGGGTCTTCAATGCAGCGAGAAACTCCCGCACCCGGAGGCATCCTTCAGCTGGCCCCTGAACAAATATGTATACTAGTTCAGTGATAAGACATATATTAGACATTTCAGCATGCACACTGTTGTTGTTGATTAATGAAATAAATCCAATCTACTTAAACTCACTCTTGTTAAAGACTGATAATCCACTGAATTGTGCCCTTTGTGATGATATTTCCATTGGGAATTACCCTTCTGATTAAAATACTTGCTTTGATTGTAGCTCATCATGCATAGAATATTAGTTTATTGGTTAGTACATGTAAAAAGTATTAATATGAAAATAAGGAGATGAGGTATGATTGCCAATGAGACAACTATAAACCAAAGTTCAAATAAACCACATGATCAAATGTAGATACTGTTTCAAGTATTTAAGTATATATATTATATGAATATTAATTATATACGGGTACAGAAAATTTTATGAGTAATACAATCAATGGCAATCATGCTGTATCAGAGTGAGCCATGATGATATAAATCAGAAACTGTTGCAAAGGTTTTAACAAACCCCTTTAATCTGTATGACATCACATCATTGATGTATCAGTCACTGTTGCGAACGGCTTTACAAAAAAATGTATCAAACCCTTAATCTGTTTTATGTCACATAAAAAAATATCTACGTTTGTTTTACTTGAGGTACATGTATATTATAAGTGTATATATGATATGGTATTTTCAATATCACACACCGTTACTGACTCTCAACCAATAAAATCCTTTCAGCAGATCTAAGGGTGTGATATTGAAAAAACCCATATGATGTTCTCTATATATCACATGTATCCTTTTGATACTTAAATATAAGTCAGTATAATGAGAGTATTTAAAGGAATTTTTGTCATGCAAGAAAATTTTAATATAAAGGTAATCATGTCAAAGTTTTGACATTTTAATTTTACTAAAGGTTATTGAAATTTGAAGAAAATAAGTTTAAATATTATTTAATCAGGTGACTTCAATCCTGATCTGTAGTCTTTCATCTATTGAAAATTAAACCTATAAATAAAAATACTCTTACATCACAGAAATAATATTAGTTGACCCTTTGATCTTGTGGTTTATTTCAGCCTACAGTGAAAACTTTCTCAAATTAAACCTATAAATAAAAATATATTTACATCTCACACAAATAATATTTGTTGATCCTTTGATCTTGTGGTTTATTTCAACCTACAGTGGAAACTATTTCAAATGGAACCTTTTGACCTAAAGATTATTACATTTTAATTTACTAAAGACTATCTCGTGCAGATCGAGATAAAAGAGTTCAGTTTATTCCCAGCTTTCTGTCTTAAATGTAAAACTATTGGAACTAGTGTTCTCCCAAGCTGGTATTTGGAATAGCACTGTTTTTTCCCTAAATTATGGCACCACAATTGTTATATGTTCTATTTTAAAATCTGTTCAAATAGCACTATAGTACATCATTAAATTAACATAGTGCTATAAGGATCTGTGGAGAACACTGTCATTCAAATTGAAACATGAGAAAATGAAATGTAACATGGGATCCATTTCACTCAACCTGTAATTGATTAATGATTGTTGAATGTAACATCAGAGAAAAATGGCAGGGTCACAATGACTTATTATGAGTTCAATGAACTAGTTACTAAAGATTCATTATTATTCGTGGAGTACTAATATTTTTGGAATTCGTAGGTAAAGGTGACCCACAAGTTTCTCAATTCAATAAAATGCTATTTTCTTATAGACTTAACTAGCTTGTTTGCAGGATTAGTCAAAAATCACAAAATTAATAATCCATGAAAATAGAATAATTTCCTAAATCCACGAAAAGATTCCACAGAACTTTAAAAATTTTGTACTTTGATTTAAAATATACTTTCATCAAATTTTAATTTTTTATATTTTTTTAAATTTAATGAACATCAAAGATTATAATGTTCAAACTGTGGGACAATCTCCAACTTGCTGTATAGGCTCTTTAGCAACTTTTAGATATTGTCAAGATGAAGTACTGCAATGAAGGGCTGTTCCTTTGTCACAGTTGTTATTTCTTGAAGTGTGTTGTATTTCATTAGTTCATCATGTTGTTTTCTGTACATCATTTTGAAATTGATTGCTTTTTTTTCTGGAAACCTTCCTTAAGTTATTTGAATTTTATTGATAACATTAAAAAGATTATGTGCCCCTGATTAGATAGAGTGCAGAAATATATGAAATTTATAACTCATTAATGTTAACTGATGGATATGTTGCACTGTTGCCCTTTTTAGGATTCAGTGGACAAATTCTGTTTTATTGATGTACTGGCTTAAGTATATCTGACAGACAGAATTTGATGATGGCATTAAGGGCCATTACATTATTAAATTTGTATGGTTGATATTAACTTTTCCAGTTCAAGTTGGTCAATGTTACATAGGAGCAGTTGTGTTCGTTTCTTTATGAGGGTCTGGATTGAGGATCCTTCATTTTTGTATTCTTTAATTTGTTATGCCATTTTTCTCTATTCTTTATATTTTAGCACCTCATTATACTCTTTTCTGTATTTTTTTGTCCATTTTTCTCTATTCTTTATATTTATTGCCCATTATTCTCTTGTTCTGTAAACCCCCATCCACACCCTCCTTTATTTGCTCTTTCAGAACTGTACAGATATCATGCCAGGAGTTATCTACCTTTAAGCACTCAAATCATGATGATGATTTCTCTTCCTAATAGGTCAATTAAAAATTGTAAAAATTAATGAAACAAACAAAGTGTTTTATATTATACTTTAAATTGCATGCTGTGAACCTATCAACTTTATAATTATGAACATTTCGTAAATGACCGATTTGGTATAATCATTCTTTAAATCATTATTTATTTTTTAGTCTTCAAATTTTGACAAAGTCACGACTTATTTTAATAACCTGGTACAGATGTGTATTGAAAAATATTATAAACACCTTTAAAGAGTTGGCCTTTTTTGTTCAATGTAACATATTTCAATAAGACTTATTAATCTTTGAGTGTCTATGTGGTCAATGACAAAGACGACCTGAAAGAAAAACTTAATATCTGTGTATCCTTGGGCTTAAACTTAGAGTCGTATTTGTCAACATTGATTATGTCTTTATAATCATGAAATGGCGAGGGATAATTGGTATGTAAAAAGGTAAGAAATCTTTTATCAAATTAATAATTTCTATAATGGAGGGAGTGAGAAGTCACAGTGATTTAAGGTAATTTTCTTTTAGTGTAAAACCTTCTGCAAGCGTTTTTTTTTTAAAATGCTTTATGCAGTTTTTTTCGTCTTACGGAATTGTTTTAATTGATCTAAAGTGTAAGGTATGCTTTATCTAGAATTTGATATTTTAATTTAAAAATAGAATGACTTGAATAGATCTAGAGTGTAATCGAAGCTGTTGTACAGGAATTTGATGGATTTTTTTTTACCAATATGATCATAGAGACTAAGCTTCTTAATTAAGATGTTTTTATCGTCTGCTTTTTGAGTAACCACAGTTGCTGCGTCATTGACAATTTCTGAACATTTGTTTTTCTTGTTTTTCTTGTTGACATTGAATAAGGAATTCATTTTTCAAAGTTTTCCTTTTGAAATATTCTGATGTTGCTATCAGTGTCTCCTTAAATCACTCATCATATTTTAGACATTTAGGTGGTTAAATATAGACCAGTGAAATACATGTAGAAGTCACAGTCAATCTCTCCTTGTTTTTCGAGATCATCATACTTTGGTTGTATGCTTGTCTAATGTAGGTGAATCATGAATTCTTAATTATGACCTCAAACAAACTGATCAAGCTTTTTCAGTCAACCTTTTGTTACCTGAGTGTTCATGATCTGATTGCTTAATACTATAATGTAACATCTTTGTAACTCCTTAAGGTAAAAAGAAAAATGCCGATGATAATGATACTGAGCATCTTAAGCAACCTAAACTACACGCCACCTATAAATCTAGCAAACTGAACTATACACTTTGAAGTAAAGATGCTGTGATGGAATTCACATAATCATTGATAACATTGTAGAACAACTTATTGATTTCTTTGGCACTTGTAGTCACAAGCATAACTTAACAGAGACATTAGGGAGCTACCATTTGATTTTTAAGGGGGGGGGGCTAGGATGAAATTTGAAAAAAAAGGCAGGACAGGAGTTTTGAGTAAAAAAAAAGGCAGGATGAGCAACTTGGCAAAAAAAAAAGGCAGGATGACAATTTGTGTAAAAAAAGTCAAGATAATTTGTAATAAAAAAAAAAAGGCAGGATGGGATAGCGTGAAAAATAAAAAGGCAGGACAAAGATTACAACTAAAAAAAAAAGGCAGGACGGAATAGAGTGAAAAATAAAAAGGACAAAATTGTTCATCCTAGCCCCCCCCCCCCCCACCATAAAAATCAAATGGTAGCTCCCTTAAGCTTTGCTAAACGAAAATCTGCAAGAAAACAGTTGATCTGTGTCTTTTTAACAATTTACTAATAGAATAAATCTCTATAATCATATTTTCCTGATTTATTTGGTTTCAGTAAACTTTTCTAAATATAGTAACCTTTGATGTACACTCACTATTTTTTACTTCACTTAATTGGTATAAAAAGGTTTCAATTACTGGATTTTCAGTAATGTTTACAATGTTTTTACTATTTACTAAATTGATTCAGTATTAGTTTTGCAAAAATAATCACATTTTAAATTTTGATAGCAGCATTTCTTGAAATCTCAATGATTTAAATCTAGATCTCATAATTGTGTTCATTCTTCAATATTCCCAATAATAGATGCACACAAACATTTCTAAATTGACTGTAGATCGAGCCAAAAAAGTTTCCTATAAATAGTACAGAAATTTTAGAAATATTTGATTAAGAAAGATTTGATGTTTAAAAGAAGGATTCAGTCAGTTGATTGGAAAAGTTCACGCCAATTTCATTTTTTAATCTCTGATGATATAGATAAACCGAAGGACTTACATTTTTGCAGAACTGTAATGGCTGTCAAGTGCCTGGTAAACATGGTAAAGTTTGAACATCCTAGGTCGATTTATTTCTTGCATACTGTTGATGATCACAAACAAATTTCCCTTATGCACTTTTACTACTGTAAATTCAGAAATTATTGCGTGCATTTATTATTGCGATTTTGTCATTTTAGACTAAAATGCGATTTTAATTTTTGCGATATTGAGAAAAATCCTGTTTAATTCATATAAAAAATTTCAATATGCGAGTTTAAATTATTGCGATTATAACCCTGTCGCATTTTTCGCAATAATAAAAACATCGCAATAATTTCTGAATTTACGGTATTTTGTATTGCATATAAAGTTCGAGTCAGCTTTCACACACACTCACAAATTATTCTTGCTCTTGACCAAACTATTTTTGCTCTTACTCAATTAAATACTGCAGGTTAATAGCAGATTACCAAATACCAATTTTATATTGTCTGGTTGACATTGACTAAGGGTCAAGCCCTCAACCATCTCCACTAGAGGCAGTCATGTAACCTGGGGTCACTTAAGCAATACAGACAGTACTTTAAGGACTATAGTATCAATCTGTATGTGGTATATATGAGGGTTTCAACGATATTTGTACTTTATAGAATAAATTGTGGTGTCTCTTTTGAAATCTGTTTATGTATATTAATGGATTAAAGTAAAAACTTCAAAAAGAACTTAAATTTGCACTTTGTTGGTATTTTTTTATCATGGAAATAGATGAGTACATGTTCTAACCATTTTTTCTTATTTTGTATTTAAAATTGTAAGAATGAAGGTAAAGGGAGCTAACTCCAGATTAAACTGGAAGTGTTTTTAATAAGATCTTTGTACTATTCATAAATGTATTTTTTTTTATCTATATGCTCTGAGCTACTGTATATTATGATGTTGCTTGGCAGTTTAAGTGATTTTCAGTTATGCTAAAAAATAATTACATCCAGTGAGTAAAAAACATTTGGATCTATGTTTAATCAAATATTTAAAGTTTGTCTTAGAAATGATGAGGTGCGCTTATATTTGATTTAGAGTTACACCCCTTAGAATTTAGATAAGTAATAGAAATACAAATTATTAAATGTTTCTATATAAAGAAAAATCAGTGAATCATAATAGGTAAATATAGGCCTATTGCTGGAATAATTTGTACTTATATTGACAATTATAATATTTTCTTACATAATATAGTTGTAAAGGTCTTTATAAAAATCGACAGTTAGGTGAAAATAATATGTTATTATACATTTAAGATTTATAATGTTATCAAAGTCTGCAAATTTAATTGCTTGTTGCCACACTGTTTAACAAATGTTTAATAATTGGAAATAATATGTACTTGTATGTCTTAGGTTCTAGACTTGTTTGAATTTTGACAATGCTATATGGTAGTTATTTTTTATTTTGGGCTTTTCTGTTGAGCAGAAAATATCCTCTTATCTAGGATCAATATTTTATAATGCTGATTTGTTGACGTAATAAATAAAATATTCACAATTCAACGCCTGTCAACATACATATGAAACTTTAAATTTTTTTTTATATGATTTTTTAAAAAATTGAATAAATAGTCCAATAAAATTTGACTTGATATTATAATTCGAGCAGTTCTTGACTATGAAAAGTGTCGTGTTAATTCTGGATTTGATATACAACAAGCTCTTATATTGTTTGATGATGAAAAACTAAAGTAACTTAAAAGGAAGGGTGACACCCAAGGAAAATATTATAGTGATACCTTTTATGTATTCTTCGTTTGAATGTAAATTTTGAAATTGTGTGCCAAATTGGAAGCTATAACTTAAAATTGGATGTGAAACTTTGACATTTTCACTCTGTTACTATTTGATTTTAGGATTTAATAAACTTGATTCAATATAAGATAGATGTTTATATCAGCCGAAAAAGTCATTTAAGTCATCTTAAAATTTAAATCGTAAATTTGAATGTTGTCTATGGCTTCATGTGTTGACTTATATGAACCATTTATATAGGATTGTATATACCTATTAGCTAAATCAAGACGTTTGAATGATAGACCACTATGAGTGCTGAACCTATTGAAGTTTTAAAAGTTTTAAAGGCAACATTGTGAAGATTGCAGGACTCATTGCATGACATATATTGGATTTTAAAAAGAAACTTAATATTTTATAAGATATGTTTTTACAATTTGTTTGCTTGAGATTATAAACTTTTGTGTACTAGACGATTTAATTTCTTATTTTTAATGGGCTAGGATTTAAAAATTAAAAATTGAAATTGTGAGTATTTAGGGTCACTTCAATGGACCATTAGGCAATTGTGGCTCAATTATAGAAGAATTTAGATTTTTCAATGTAAAAAATCGCTTCATCAACAATGCATGGCATCTCTTAAACAGTTATTCTCAAGAATTCAGAAGTTTGATATCTGAATTTTTTTTTAATTCAACAACTGTTTTTACTTGGATATGAATTGTTAGATCTGAATCTTATGTTGGACATACAAGACAATCAATAGGATCAACAGATGCTTTGGATTTTATTCATTCCTCGGAGGATTAATAAAAATGGTTCTTATTTCTAACATCATTGATTTCTGATGAAAAATAAATGATATTGCTATGTGGAACAATAACATTAATTAAAGACATTAATAGTTAGAAAAAAATTTATATATAGAAATAAAAAAATCCCATTTTTGGAAAATAAAGTTTTGAAAAATATATTAAATTATGTCTGTAAGTTCGAGTGAAACCTGTAGACCTGAGTCTCCTGGACATGTGAAAGTTAATCCCATAAAAAAGTTCAATATTGCTAGCTTAGCACGGCATCTTATGGATCAGAAAAAGCAGGACGAGAAAAAAGTACAGGAAAACAGGTAATCAGTCTTCGTTTCTATGGAAATGTTTTTAAGTAATGATTTCTGTTGTCTTTGAATATTCTGTCTCTATTTTTTTTCTTCTTTTTTTGAAAGGAGACCATATTTGGGGGTATAAAAGGGGGGGTTGTACTTAAATCTTTTGAATATCTGATCTATTGTAATATTTGACCAGAAAGTTGCATCTCACCAATAAATGTTGCAAAAGATGATAAATTGATTTAAGGTGCACTTTTTCATTTTTTCCAACTTTTATATCAATTTGACAATCATCAATATTAATGACCATGATAGGATCACTAAGAACTATTTTGTTGTCATCGTTCTCCATGGTGATAAATAACTAAGATCATGCATGTGATACCATTCTATTTCCATGGAAATGAGTAAGAATAAATTAATTTTTAGTAAGCATTTTGAATGAAAGGAGATGAGGGTTATATAAACATCAACGAAACAGCACCCCAACAACACAAACAAAATACATCTGGTTTGTCAACAGACAGTCTTCAACAATGTACAATCACATGTCTGAACCATATTGCAAGTAGCCTAATTAACAAAGTTGAAACAAGTTATGAATAAATATAACAGAGACCACCCACTTTTGAATAAGTTTTGTTTCATTAGTTTCATTATATAGTATCAAAAGGCTACCTTCTTTGCTGCTGCTATTTTCATTCTCTCTCTGCTAGAACAGCTAGGTCACCTTAGTGTTTTAATGCTGCTGATATGTCCATTCAAGCATCAAACTTTGGTTGTTATACAATTTGCTCAAAATTGGAAATAACACCTTTTTTAAAGTTCTCATTGCAGAAAAACTTTTATTGTCTGTAGAAAAAGGTAAATGCACTTCGATTGAAAATTATGTATTCGTTTCCAATTTACTTGAAAGTGGACATTGGTCTGCTTAAAAAAATACATGCAATAAAATTTGGCAAACATAAAATCTGGTACTCTTTTCAGCAAAGGTGTGAAAAAAGACTTTTGTATGACTGGTTCCCTTTTGAGCACTGATAGGAAAAGGCAGACTCTTTGTCTGGTACCCTTTTAACACAAGTATGAAGTAATATTTTTATCTATCTGGTACCCCTTTAAGCATAGGTGTGAAATGAGACTTTTATCACTGGACAATTTACATTTTGTCTGAAGTAGTCCTTTAATCCAGTGAACAAACATATACTGTGTCAATTGATTTGTTTCATTATAGGAACATTTGTACAATTTCTTTATCTTCAACATATCTTTCTTAATATAAAATGGATACTTTTATTTTGTGTTTTTATATATTTTTTTCTTTGGTTTCTTCAAGGATTTATATAGTAACTTCTATATAAATCATTGGTTTCTTATTACAAATTTGTGTAACACAATCATGGGTGTTCTTCACTTAAAGTTTGTGCATTTCTTTTCAAACAAAAAATCTTTATTATAGTAATAATCCTCATTATCCACCTATTAATATGAACAGTTCTTTTCAAAGGTAGAATTCTATAAATGAGCTGCATCGGATAGAAATCGACCTTATGCAAGTTCAGGTATACATGTACATGTACATGTATATGACTTTGACTAATTTCGGTACATTCAAATACGAAATAAAAGATCAATTTTGGTTTTTTTTGTAGGATTCTTATAACAACTCAATTTTTAAAAAGTTACATACTTTCCGTAGAAATTTTTTTAAACCCAAAATTGGTTAACAGATGTATTGATATTCATTTGCATAAGGACGATTGCTATCGGACGCAGCTCAATTGTTATCGCAATAATCAACTTTACAACCTCTTTGTCGTTGTCCTCCTCAGATCGGCCAACATTACCAATTTTTGGGGAGACAAACTCCCCAATGAGGAGGAATGACCTTCATTATATAAACAGAATCCCTCAAAACAGGTATTCAAAGAAGTACAGGACATATATGCTCACTCAAAACCAATGCTTATTTTAGATTAAACACACTTATTACATGTATAAGAGAAAACTCACATACTCTTGTGTTTAAAACCCTCTGTGGAGATTTTGAGAAGCTAACTCTGGTGCCTACACATTGTCATTATCACCCTGGTCATGAACATCATCATCTATTCTACTGTTCACTCAGCTTATTAATCATGGTTGTCAAGTTGATTGTTGACTATTACTGTATTGGCATTATCTCATAATCATCATTATCAAGGAGATATAACATTGATACTATCTTAGTCGATAAGGTTCAGGACCATAACGTATGACTGCCATGGACCACTGTGCTTTTATACTAAAAAGAGATTTGAAGTGTTTATCTGTTAGACAGAAAACTAAGCAACACAATAAGACATGAAATGACATGCTATAGGGTTAAATGTGAGATAGTTTTGTTGTAGCTAGTACCGGTAGTACATTAAGTTTTTTATAAAATATAGTACAATTGGAATTTAGGTCAGCTGCTCTCTGTTCTTAAAGAATCTTTCCAGAAAATTTGGTCAAACTCATTTTTAGCTCACCGGGGCCCAAAGGGCCCCATGTGAGCTTATGCCATCACTTGGCATCCGTCGTCGTCGTCTGTCGTCGTAAACTATTTCAAAAATCTTCTCCTCTGAAACTACTGGGCCAAATACCTTCAAACTTTAATTAAATGTTCCTTAGGGTATCTAGTTTATAAATTGTATCCAAAGTTTTGATCCGTCGACAAACATGGCCACCATGGCTAAAAATAGAACATAGGGGTCAAATGCAGTTTTTTGCTTATATCTCAAAAACTAAAGCTTTTAGAGCAAATCTGACATGAGGTAAAATTGTTCAATTGGTCAAGATCTATCAGCTCTGTAATTTTCAGACGAATTGAACAACCCATTGTTGGGTTGCTGCCACCGAATTGGTAGTTTTAACAAAATTTTGCAGTTTTTTGTTATTATTTTGAATATTATTATAGATATATATAAACTGTAAGCAGCAATAATGTTCAGCTAAGTAAGATCTACAAAAAAGTTGATATGACCATAATTGTCAACTGACCCCTTAAGGAGTTATTGCCCTTTAAAGACAATTTTACACAATTTGTTCATCAAGTTTGCTAACATTTAAAAATCTTCTCTGAAATGCAGGTGAGCGATTCAGGCTCTTGAGAGCCTCTTGTTTACATTTCAGTATATCAAATGCAATCCATTTTGTTATAATATTTTTAAGCGCTGCAGACTTTAAGACATGTAGGTTCTGCGGCTCTTTATTTCAATACCTATTTTAAGAGGAGCAATATTTTGTTTTCAAAATACGGTATTAAATATAAACAGCTTTTAAAAGTTGGAATTGTTCTTATAAAAGTGAAACATAATGCAATAACCTTACCAGTATGTAGACTCTACACCAGGTATTACTATTTAGCTTGCTCCATCATTTCAATTAGATGGTTTACTGCAATTATAAAAGCGCATGACAATAAACACCCAGACTTATAAATGTTAAGTATATTGCTTTGGTTTACATAGTGTATATTCATTTTTGCTGTGATGTTAGTGTATATTTCACTGTGGTGTACATAATGTATATTGCTGTGATGTTAGTGTATATTTCAATGTGGTGTACATACTATATATTGCTGTGATGTTAGTGTATATTTCACTGTTGTGTACAACTGTATATTGCTGTGATGTATGTACTGTATATTGCTACTGGATCTCTATAAATAAAATGTTTTGTTGCTGGAAAAATGAAGATAACAGTTTACAGCCATAGCCAATGTAGGGTGATAACATGTAAGGGAGCAACCATTTAACTTTAAGTGGTGGTTATGGTTTTTTGTCGAGCCTGCGACTTTTGTCGCAGAAAGCTCGACATAGGGATAGTGATCCGGCGGCGTTAGCTAACTTCTTAAAAGCTTTATATTTTAGAAGGTGGAAGGTCTGGATGCTTCATACTTTGTTTATGGATGCCTCATGTTACGAAGTTTCCGTCAGTCACATGTCCAATGTCCTTGACCTCATTTTCATGGTTCAGTGACTACTTGAAAAAAAAGTTAAGATTTTTTGTAATGTTAGATTCTCTCTTATTATAAGTAATAGGATAACTATATTTGGTATGTGCGTACCTTGCAAGGTCCTCATGCCCGTCAGACAGTTTTCACTTGACCTCGACCTCATTTCATGGATCAGTGAACAAGGTTAAGTTTTGGTGGTCAAGTCCATATCTCAGATACTATAAGCAATAGGTCTAGTATATTCGGTGTATGGAAGGACTGTAAGGTGTACATGTCCAACTGGCAGGTGTCATCCGACCTTGACCTCATTTTCATGGTTCAGTGGTTATAGTTAAGTTTTTGTGTTTTGGTCTGTTTTTCTTATACTGTATGCCATAGGTCTACTATATTTGGTGTATGGAATGATTGTAAGGTGTACATGTCTAGCTGGCAGGTGTCATCTGACCTTGACCTCATTTTCATGGTTCAGTGGTCAAAGTTAAGTTTTTGAGTTTTGGTCTTTTTTTCTAGTACTATATGCAATAGTTCAACTATATTTGGTATGTGCGTACCTTGCAAGGTCCTGATGCCCGTCAGACAGTTTTCACTTGACCTCGACCTCATTTCATGGATCAGTGAACAAGGTTAAGTTTTGGTGGTCAAGTCCATATCTCAGATACTATAAGCAATAGGTCTAGTATATTCGGTGTATGGAAGGACTGTAAGGTGTACATGTCCAACTGGCAGGTGTCATCTGACCTTGACCTCATTTTCATGGTTCAGTGGTTATAGTTAAGCTTTTGTGTTTTGGTTTTTTTTCTTATACTGTATGCCATAGGTCTACTATATTTGGTGTATGGAATGATTGTAAGGTGTACATGTCTAGCGGGCAGGTGTCATCTGACCTTGACCTCATTTTCATGGTTCAGTGGTCAAAGTTAAGTTTTTAGAGTTTTGGTCCTTTTTTCTAATACTATATGCAATAGTTCAACTATATTTGGTGTATGGAAATATTTTATGATCTATTTGGCAGTCACACAGGTTTTATTTGACCTTGACCTCATTTTCAAGGTTCATTGCTCAGTGTTAAGTTTTTGTGTTTTGGTCTGTTTTAAACTATAAGCAATAGGTCAATTATATTTGTTGTATGGAAGAATTGGTAGCTGTACATGCCTGCCTAGCATGGTTCATCTGACCTTGACCTCATTTTCATGGTTCATTGGTCAATGTTTAGTTTACTTGGTTAATGTTAAGTTTATGTGACAGTTGTAATAAAGCTTTATATTTAGGACTATCAACATAATATCAATGATTAGTAAAGAAGGCGAGACATTTCAGCGTGTGCACTCTTGTTGTCTGAGTCAGAAATTTTTTTTTGCGCTATGCAGGAACAATTTTATTTAATTTTTCAACTCTTTCAATCAAATTATTTTGTTCAAAATTTAACACTATAAGTTATGGAGAAAATCTGGATTCAGAATATTTTTTTTTGTCTTCTGCTTAAACAGAATATTTTTTTTCATCCAATTGGGGATCAGAATATTTTTTTAGGAAAAAACCATAACCCACCCCCCCCTTGAAGTTAAATGGTCGTTCCCTAATGTTGTTTTCACATGCAGTTTAGTAAGATATTGGCCCAAACAGTTTTATTAATTTTTATTGATTTGGCCTTCAACCTTTTTTGATTCATTATGCCAGTAATGAGTATATCATGTAGACAATACTAAACTATAAGCCTCAGTATCTTTGATGCGTTTTTACAATTATATGGTTCATTTTTGCGTATGATTTTTATTTTTTTTAAAAAGGTGGACCTTGATCATTGCTTATAAATTCAAGATATATATATGATATATGTTATTTTTCAGTGAGCTATGGTAAGATGACAGTATACTATTACAGTTAATTTTAATCTGATTTACTTCCTGGTCTTTAAACTTCTGTCAAAGATATGAGTATCTGTAGTTTTATAACTTTATTACGAACTTGTGTCAATCTGTGCTTGACTTTTTTTCTAAATTTAACAAAAGCTTATCTGTTTATTGCACTTTGTCTTTTAAATTGTATTTTTTTCAAACTGAAGAACCTAATCTTTTATAATGTCAAGGACTTATAGAATTTCAATTTTAACTAATTCAAACATTGACAGTAAGTGTGTATTGAAATTGAAACTTGTACTGAAAAGGGTAACAGTAAGATTAATTTGGTTTTTTTTATAATAAGACACAAGCATTTGTGGCATAAAATATAAGAAAATGAGATGAATCTTCAACTCATTGAGTACATGATGATTCATGGTGGTTGAACTAATGAGTTCGCTGTTTTGCCTCTTACAATAAAATAAAATTAATATATACAGCCAAGGTAGTTGCAAGCAAGGAAATATATTGGCTTAGTTCGCATCCAATTAAATGAAATTATGTGCAATCAAAGGACTTTTCTTGGTTTGCCTTCATCAGAAAGTCTCAAACCCAAAGATTTGAAACCCTAGGATGTATAAATGTGGGGCCTGATGGGGGGGGGTCTCATCAGGATTCACGAGTTGATTTTTTTGTCAATCTAGATTCACAAGAAAATAAATTTCCATGAACACGGATCACGAAAATATAAAAAAAATAATAAATCTGTAGAAAAACAGATCACGATAGCGAAAATGCGCTGATCACGAAGAACGAAAATAACCCATCAGGCCCCTCATAAATAACTGAATATCACTCACTCTAAGGAGCTATATGACCAAAAAGGACCTAAATAGAATAATAGCCAATTTTATATTAAAGGTCAACCTAATGTTTGATGAAGTTGGAACTTAAGTTTCTGACTAACTTCTTTTTTTATCAACGGAAACGTTTAAGAAATAAACCATGTCAGTAAACAGTACCCAAGCTCTCACTTATAATACTGAGCTGGTATTATACCCTCACTTAACATTTGTAATCCAATTGTACACAATATATGAGAGCCTGTACGGGGCTAAAATACAGCATAGAGGGCAATAGAGAATAATGAGCATAAAGTACAGAATAAAGAAATGAAAGACACCCCCCTCATCCAGACCCTCATACATGTAATATTCAAGTGGATCCAGATGTTTTAGATGATAAGAAATCAAAGTCTTTGAAGTGAAGTTTCAGTTTCATAATCGATATATATTATAAAGATATGGACCATACCATTATATGCCTAATTTCTTTTATTGTGACGTTATGATCTTTTTAATCTGATATAATATTGTGTTAATTGAAGTAATACTAAAAAACAATATTTACAAGCCTTGAAAGAAAACTTTATAGATCTTTCATACAAAATAACCAAATGTTTGATATAATTTAATTGCTGATTTGACTTTTAAAACTTAGGTCTAGAATTTTTTTTTGGAAATTCTAAGTGATTATCAGATACTTGACTGAAATATGTTTACTTTAGAAAATCCTTGATCTATTTTTCAGTTTTGAACTTGATTATGGGTAATCTTGAGATCAATAAATAATGTTTCAATATATGACACCAAGGGTATTCTGAGAGGACCATGTTAAAAGAAGATAATTATTTCTTTTGATATGAAATAAAATGGGACAATTATGAATATTATTGACAAGTTTTCAAATTAACTCATTTTCTTACTACCATTAAATTATCTAACGTTATATAGGTTGAATTTTTTTTTCGAGTGTTTGACTATACTTGGAATTTTTTACATAGTAATCATGCTATGATTACAATGTTGCACAACAATTCAGTTTGAATTTTGATGATTTTTGGTGTTTTGAAAGATAATGTAGATCTAGAGTAAATAGCTACTCAATCTGTTTTACAACCAACCATATTGTAACCACATTATAACTGGTTGGTCCAAATTGAATTTTATCAGAAGCTATTTAAACAATTGTTAGATGTTGAAAGCAGTTATTACATGTAACACTACATCATACATCAGTTGACTTAATGATAGGTCAACTTTTGTTCCACCTGAATGATTTTGGTTTCACGATATATTTTAAAACAGCTCTGCATGAAATTTAGATAGAATTCTTGTGTAGAAATTCCAACAAGGAACATATTTTACATTATTGTTGTATTTAAACCATTTTTTAGTAAATTTTACCTCTGACCTTCTTCAGTTTCTCTGTTATCTTTCTAACTTACTTTTCACAATACATTTAGATGTTAAAGATTTTAAATAGAAGTGACAACTTTAGGTAATAAATTGGTGAGCAGATGTATGATTACTGCTTTATGCCAATGTCTAACCACAATTAAGTGAGAAAACAAAAAGCACATTTATTGACATTCTTCATCTCAAATTTGCAGTGAGGCCTTTAACATGGGTTAAACATTTTTTATGTATAACATTTTTTTTACATTTATCCATAATCTTTCTTCCTTTCTTGCGTCTGATTATTGGTCCCCTCACAACTTACACAAAGAAAAACTGGGGTGCGTCTGTGCATCTGTCCATCTGTCAGGTCTTGAGAGCCCTGTCACGTGTACAACTCTTGCCAGATTTTTATCAAATTTATATTAAGGATTTATATCAGCAATGTCTCAGACAAGTTCGAAAATTGGTGAAGATCAACTTTTTTATACGACCGCAAAAAAATTTGCGGTCGTATATTGGTATGTCATTGTCGTCCGGCGTCGTCCAAAGACACATTGGTTTTCGCACTCTAACTTTAGTTTAAGTGAATGGATCTCTATGAAATTTTACCATAAGGTTCAATACCACAAAAGGAAGGTTGGGATTGATTTTGGAGGTTATGGTACCATGCAACAGTTAAGGAATGAGAGGCCAAAAAGGGGCCAAAAATAAGCATTTTTGTAACTTCCAGACATAACTTGTGTGTTAGTGTATGGATCTTTATGAAATTGTACTACAAGGTTCCATATCATAAAGGGAAAGCTAGTTTGAGTTTGGGGGTAATTGCCCTAAACGTTTAGGAATTTGGGGCCAAAAAGGAGCCAAAAAACAAGCATTGTTCTAGTTTCCAGACAATCACTTGTGTCCAAGTGACACTATGGATCTCTCTGAAATTGTACTGCAATGTACCATACCACAAAGGGAAGGCTGGGATTGAGTTTGGGGGTGATGAATCATAAGGGGTTAAACAAATTTGGGGGAGGGATTTTTTTTTTCTTTCTTTCATTTTTTTAGCTCACCTGGCCCGAAGGGCCAAGTGAGCTTTTCTCATCACTTGGCGTCCGTCGTCCGTCGTCGTCGTCGTCCGTCGTCGTTAGCTTTTTACAAAAATCTTCTCCTCTGAAACCACTGGGCCAAATTTAACCAAACTTGGCCACAATCATTGTGAGGGTATCTAGTTTAAAAAATGTGTCGATGACCCCACCAACCAACCAAGATGGCCGCCATGGCTAAAAATAGAACATAGGGGTAAAATGTAGATTTTGGCTTATATCTCTGAAACCAAAGCATTTAGAGTAAATCTGACATAGGGTAAAACTGATTATCAGGTCAAGATCTATCTGCTCTGAAATTTTCAGACAAATCTGACAACCGGTTGTTGGGTTGCTGCCCCTGAATTGGTAATTTTAAGGAAATTTTGCAGTTTTTGGTTATTATCTTGAATATTATTATAGATAGAGATAAACTGTAAACAGCAATAATGTTCAGCAAAGTAAGATCTACAAATAAGTTGTCATGACCAAAATTGTCAGTCGACCCCTTTAGGAGTTATTCCCTTAATAGTCAATTTTTAACAATTTTTTGTAAATTTTTGTAATCTTTTACAAAAATCTTCTTCTCTGAAACTACTGAGACAAATATAACCATACTTGGCCATAATCATTATTAGGGTATCTACTTTAAAAAATTTGTCTGATGACCCCGCCTTCCAACCATCATGGCCGACTTGGTTAAAAATAGAACATTGGGGTAAAATGCAGTTTTTGGTTTATATCTCTGAAACTAAAGCATTTAGAGCAAATCTGATAGGTGGCAAAAAAGTTCATCAGATTTAGATTTATCTGCCCTGAAATTTTCAGACGAATCTGACAACCTGTTGTTGGGTTGCTGCCCCTGAGTTAGTAATTTTACAAAAATTTTGCAGTTTTTTGTTATTATCTTAGATATCATTATAATATCTAATATCTAATACTATTAATTATGATTTTAACCTTATTTTACATGATTTCCAAAGCATCAGTAAATACAGGTGAGCGACACAGGCTCTTGAGAGCCTCTAGTTTTCTTTAAAATTTTCAATTTTAAATTGGTTATTTCTGATTTATATATAAAAGCAAATAATAATGATATGGTTTGAATAGGTAAATTTAAAATTTTCAAGTTCTTAGACAACATTCTGTGTCAGAAACCTATGCTGTGTCAAATATTTAATCACAATCCAAATTCAGTGCTGTATCAAGCTTGAATGTTGTGTAAAATTGAGAATGGAAATGGGGAATGTGTCAAAGAGACAACAACCCGACCATAGAGCAGACAAGAGCCGAAGGCCACCAATGGGTCTTCAATTCAGCGAGAAACTCCCGCACCCGGAGGCGTCCTTCAGCTGACCCCTAAACAAATATGTATACTAGTTCAGTGATAATGGACGTCATACTAAACTCCAAATTATACACAAGAAACTAAAATTAAAAATGATACAAGACTAACAAAGGCCAGAGGCTCCTGACTTGGGACAGGCGCAAAAATGTGGCGGGGTTAAACATGTTTTTTGAGATCTCAACCCTCCCCCTATACCTCTAGCCAATGTAGAAAAAACAAACGTACAACAGTATGCACAGTAAAACTCAGTTTAAGAGAAGTCTGAGTCTGATGTCAGAATAGGAAACAAAAGAAAATAAACAAAATGACAATAATACATAAATAACAACAGACTACTAGCAGTTACTGACATGCCAGCTCCAGACCTCAATTAAACTGATTGATAGATTATGTCTTCATCATATGAATATCAGGCACAATCCCTCCTGTTAGGGGTTTAGTATTATACCATCATAAAATATATGAGAAGAACATAACCCGTGTCATGCCAACAACTGGTTTTAGAATAAATATGTTTAATTCTGATGCAAAGACCCTATAAGTGAATCAATATTAAAGCCAAAATATGCAATCTTTAATGACCTGACAACAGTATCGTAACTATGTCCCTTCTTAATAAGTCTGTTTAAAGGTTTTGTTAGCTTTTGAGGTGAATACTGACATTTTTGTGCTTTGTAAAGAATAATACCATAAAAGATTGGATGTGAAATACCCGAACGTATAAGATGTCTGCATGTTGAGTTATATTTACGAATGATGTCCTTATAACGATGATCAAATTTAGTAAATGTTTTGACTAGTTTATGATATCGAAATCCCTGGTGTAATAATTTTTCAGTAAAACATAAATTTCTCTCACTAAAATCTAATACGTTGTTACATACACGAGCCAATCGTACAAGTTGAGATATATAAACACCATAAGATGGTGACAAGGGAACGTCACCATCTAAAAATGGATAATTAACGATAGGAAATGAAAAATCATCTCTTTTATCATAAATTTTTGTATTAAGCTTCCCGTTAATGATATAGATATCAAGATAGAGGAAAGGACAGTGGTCATTGTTAGTATTAGCTTTATTTAAAGTAAGTTCAACAGGATAAATTTCTTTAGTTTACATACTGAAGTCGTCATTATTGAGAGCCAAAATATCATCCAAATATCTGAAAGTATTGTTAAATTTTTGTATCAGATGTTGTTTCGATGGGTCTTTGCTGATTTTAGTCATAAATTGTAACTCATAACAATACAAAAACAGGTCCGCAATAAGTGGTGCACAGTTAGTCCCCATTGGAATTCCGATAACTTGACGATATACGGAATCTCTAAAGTGAACAAAAATGTTATCAAGTAAAAATTCAAGGGCAGATATAGTATCAAAGCATGTCCAATTGACGAGTTCTTTTGTTTGTTGCTACTAAAAAATGACCTAAAAGAGTTTGAACATATGTATTCGCATTCTGACTTTTTAAATGCCCATTTAATTAGGTGTGTGAATTTTTTCTTAATAAGAATATGAGGCATTTAAGTGGAATATAGGGTAGAAAAATCAAAACTTTGAACAGATTCAAAATCACCAATATATGCATGCAATTTATCAAGTACTTCCAATGAGTTTTTGACACTCCAAAAGTAATTAATTCCACTATTATCAAAGGCCTTATTTGAACAATTTATTATCAGGTTTTTGATTGTACCAAGTGTACTAGTAAGTAGAATAGACAATTTAGTAGTGGAACAATGACTTGAAGATGAAATAAATCTATATTTGTAAGGTGATTTGTGTAGCTTCGGAAGCCAGTACATAGTTGGGACTTTCATTGTATTTGGTTCTGCTTGTAAAGAAGTAGCTAATAGTTTATGTTTGTTACAGATATTGTTTTCTGAAAATGAAGTCAGTTGGAATGTTGGTGAATTCGTGATTTCCTTTTGCAGAACCTCAATGTAAAATTTACGTCAAACTATAATGATATTATTAGCAGCTTTATCAGGCGGGACAAAAACAAATTCCTTGGCTAGTTCTTTTAGTTTATGTTTGATACGAGAAATAGGATTTTTATGGTTGTTGTTAAAAGTAAAATGTTCTTTAAAAAGTTGTATACGTATATCAACTATCTTCATTACTGAATTAAAAAAAGAGTCCAAAGATTTTTTGTCAGCTTTTTTCCCGTTTTATCCATTTCAAACAGTAAGCACGAAGTGAGTCGTGGATGATATTACAACATACTTACCCCAACTGTTCAGGGTTCGACCTCTGCGGTCGTATCAAGCTGCGCCCAGCGGAGCATTTTATTTTAAAGAATTATGCCACTAGGAAATATTAATTTTATGGAAAATTGCATTGTTAGTGCTATGAAGTGTACAATTCTTTCCAGATTATTATGAAATTTATATTAACAATGTCTCAGTCAAATTCGAAAATCAGTGCCGGCTAACTTTTTAAAAAGATTTATGCACTTTGGAAATAATTATATGTAAAATTGCATTGTATAATGGCTTACAGTCTGAAGTTACAATTATTGCCAGATTTTTATCAAACTTATAGTAAAGGTTTGTATCAGCAATGTTTGGGATATATTCAAAACTCAGTGCTGATCAATTAATTTTTTCAGGAGTGATCTCCCTTTGAAAAATGAAAATTCTATAAACAAAAATTGCATTGTAACTGCTTGTTCATGTACTATTCTTGCCAGATATTAATGAAGTTAATATCGAGGGCGTATATCAGCAATAATTAGAAACTCAGATAAGTCAGTGGCAATCAACTTTTTTTAAAAAGAGTTATGCCCCTTGGAAAAATCAATTATAATTGTATTTTATGAATTACTCTCAAGCTTACATTTCTCCAAGGATTTGTATAGATACTTGATTTCTCAAAGATATTTTTAAAAGGTTTTAAAGAACCAAAACAAACAGAAAATGTTTTAGTTATTGCCCTTGGACAGATAAAATATTAACATGCAAAGAGAGAATATTGGAACTCTTTTCTTTTCTTTTCTTTTTCTTTTTTTTTTATCTGCTTGCAAATGATTCCCATGTAACAGTTTTGTTTATATCTATTTAGTAATTTTGAGAGACCTAGTTAATTTTATGTTCAGTATTACTGTAAATTTAAAGTTTTCATGTCCTTTTAAATGTAGGTTAGAATAAGTTAATGGACTTTACACAGTGTTTTGATTGTACTGATTTACTTCCAAAACAAATTTTATTCATCAATGAATAGCATATAGTTTGCACTCTGTTCTATTTTAACGAACTAATTACTTGTTATTAATTAACTTGTTTGACTGTTAACATTAACAATAGAGAAATTATATTATAATTTCTAGATCTCATAACCAGCCCATTTATCATTTAGAATTAAATTCTTTGATCCTTTTTCCATTTGGAAATGTTTGATGCATTGATTAGGTCCACTTAGAATTGTCATTAGGGTCGCAAATTTGTAATAAACCCATTTACCTACGTTTCTGAATAAATAAAAATTCCATGCAAAAAATTACGAGACTGATGGCTATCTTAAAAGGAAAAGTGACAATAAATAATAGAAAGCAATTCATAAGCAGTCATTCATTTCGCTGATTTTACTGTTGCTAATTTAGTCATTAAGTTTTTAACATATAATTTACGAGTTCATGTTAGGAGTGTACACAATAAGTGTATTGGTGAAATAATTCCTAAACTTTTATATACGATTTCCGATCCTTTTAACTGGATACCATTATCAGAAACTAAAGGAAGGTTGCAATTGTTGGATTTATTATCAATATTTCTATCACCTTGTCCCATCGAGTGCAAGCTGATATGAACAGTATTCAGATTTGAAGTGATATGTCGTTTTGAGAGCAACAGATTAGGATACAAAATGTTCTGTTTCATTGTATATCATCCTTGAATTATTAATTTTACATTTAACATGATGGATGGTGTTTGAATTACATGTAATGTAAAGCTTACAACAATTTGAATGATGTTGAATAAATAGATATAGGATTTATATATTCAACTGGAAAATTCGTTATTTGAATTTAAAAAGTAGGATTGATAAAAAAAAAAGAAGATATATATAAGTTTTAAGTACGCTACATGATGGAAAATGAACATTTGGTACACGAAAACAAAGAAGAGTCACAGGATATAGAATTGGAGAGTAGGGATAGTTTTAGTAGTCCCAGATTACGCAGTCCTTCTGTGGAGTCCTCAATATCAAGTGATCTACCTGATGATACCAGTGTAGTTGCTCCAGAAAAAAATCATGCGTTTTCTCAGAAGCGTAATTCTGTTTTTAAAATGGCCAATGATCATATCATGAGGAGGGGTAGTAGCACTGCTAATTTAAATTTTAAAATGGATTTAAAAGCAAGGTAATTATATATTATATAAATTTATAATTTTATTGAACCTATATGCTGAGAGTACCACCAGGAGAGTGTGCAGTTTTTAGTGAAAGCTTGAAAACTTAATGTATAATATATATTTTATTGAAACTGTATGTCATAGTTATTGTATTTATTTCTTCTGCAGGGAGAGAGAGAAGAATGAACTGAAGTTAAAAGTAGAAGAGCTTGAAGTCTTCAAAACAAAATATGATGAACAAAAAACTGAAAATGAGGTAATTAAAGAAATAAAATGATGAGACTTGGGTAGAAATGATAAAGTGTAACATTTTCTTTTAAGTGAGGTTACATTGAGTTTTAAGAATTTTTAACAAAATTGGAATGTTAAAGGCATTTTGCAACCCCTAAAAATATTGCTATGAGGTGTTATTTTGTATACTGTTGTTTGTCCTTTGGTCTTTTTCCTTTTTTGCCATGGCCTTGTCAGTTTATTTTCGACTAATGAGTTTGAATGTCCCTTTGGTATTCTTTGGCCTCTCTTTTAGGAAAAATCACATTGTCTTTCCTGAAACAGGACAAAGCTTAGACTTGATTGGTATTTTCTGATTCTCCACTTAGCCCACAACATTTAGGAATAAGAGCAATTTATAGTGATCTAGTATAAATTAAGCATTTTCATTCACATTAATTTAAAATTAGATGTAGTATGATTACCATAGAGGCAACTTTACAGCTGTCATTCGGTATATCGAGAAAATGATCGTGAAAGAATAAGTAACGGTGGTCAAGTATTGAGATTGGATCATGAAAGATCTGGTATAGGATCGTGAATAAAACTTATCAAGAAGACACATGCAATGTCAGTAAATAATCTAATTTAATCAATTATAGTGACAAATATTAGAAAAATAAAACTGTCTGTCAAAATGGTTCAACATTATGATTAGTATCCGAGAAAAACCAAGGCTTAAAAGTACACTGTTTTAACAAAACTACAGAAGGCAGATTGCTCATCGAAAGTTACGAGAAATAAAATGTAAACAAACATGATTTTTTTTCAAATTTCTAATGCATAAACTACCTTTCTCTTAAAAATATCGTTCAATTTTACTGTATAAAATAGTTCTTAAAGTTATTTTGATTCAGTTTAATCAGAAACTTCATGGTAATATTTGTAAAAAAATTGATATTTCTGTTCATGAAAGATCGGGTACCACATTTTGATGATCATGAAAGCTCTGTTGCCACTTACCGGTATTCATTATTGCAAAAATCCACAAAAACGATCAAATCTTTGTTTAAACAAATGATATTTCATATTTGTAATTGGTATAACAAAAGAATGGATTTGCATGACAATATTTTGTTTGTGAATAGGGCTATGATGGTTCAATGCCATTGTATCTGATTATTTGATAATACACACCGACTAGTTTCTTTTAACAATCTAAGTCCATCTGTCAGTCCTGCATAAGTTTTATGTTGTTTGAAAAGTTAAGATTCTCTCATCTGATTTCCATTAATTTTTATGCACAGTCATATCTATCAAACGAAGATCCTTGGTGATTTTTGTAAAAATTGGAAAAAACATTGTTAAATCTGATTTCTAGCTAGCTAATACGCCCACTTGTTTGACAGTTGTTTAATGTTCCATTAATATTGCCAAATTGGGTAAGCAACCCAAACAGGCATAATTGGTTAATGAGGCCATATCTTGGATCTAACAGCCAAAATTGTATAAACATACACAGACATACAACACAACTATATTCAACATTCAAACACACTTACAGTTAAATCAAACAAAGACGCCAACAAAAAAGTTTTTGTAGTTGATAATACAGTCAGTATAGTAAAGCACAATTACAGAGCCCCATAAGTGTCAGGTAAATATACATTTTTTCGTTTGCCAGAGATTTAATCTGGTGAGCACTAGTCTGAATAATCTTGCTCACGACTTTGAAACTTGTGCGCATGACTTTGAAGAACTTGTGCACACGACTTTGAAACTTGTGCACATGACTTTCATACTGGTGCGCATTTGACTTTCAAATTAGAGCTCACAACTTTCATACTGGTGGGCACGATTTTTAAAATGGTGCGCACGACTTTCAAAATAGTGCGCATGACATTCAAGAACTGGTGAGCACGACTTTGAAACTTGTGCGCACCAGTTTAAGCGTTGTGAGCACCAGTTTGAAAGTTGTGCACACCAGTTCTTGAAAGTCGTGAGCGCCAGTATGAAAGTCTTGCGCGCCAGTTTGAAAGTCATGGGCACCGGTTTGAAAGTCTGTGTATGTGGTGTCTGTAATCTCTTGTTCATGACTATTAATGGGACCCAATCAGAAAAGTTTGTATTGTTAATGAAAAGAACATCTTCTATACATCTGTATGTAAAATGAAATGATATAGCTTCTTTGATTTAACCCTTACGGAAACAAAAACAAACATATTAAGATATTTCCAGAGGAAAACCACCAGACCCCTTCTCGCTTCACTCATTCGTGGATGCATTTAGCATAATATATACAAAGATATTTACTTTTCGACAATTTATGCTCCTGGAGGTCTTATTATCTTAGATGCCTATAGTTACACATAACATTGCCTTTTAAATGAAAACAGGTCTAAATATGGGTTAATATATATATATCTCCAAAAAAATTACAGCATTAATTTACATTCTTAGTAAGTAATTACACACTCCAACTAATTACAAGTATATCAATTGGTAAAAGAAATGTTGTTTTCTGGTCATTAAGTCTGGTCACGCCTTGTCTTTCACGATCAATTTTAATAATGCGTTGAATGATCTTCCACGATCAATTTTGATTAAAAATCAACAAAATTATACTTTTTCAAGTAATAACATTCTTTTATTTTACTTGACTTCCTGACACAACAAAGATTAAGCTATAACACCTTAAACTATTGTTTATAGCCTCTTATTCCTGAAGGAAGGAGAGCAAGCCAATCCATATTTGGTATAAAGATGGCTTTTTTGTCTGAAGTTGTTGTCCGGCCTAGACAGTTGACCTTGATTATGTTGATTCGAATATTAAGTCATTTTCATGAGTGACTTAATCAAATCAGCATAAAGTTCTTCAGTTATTAAGTTTCTTTAATAAAGTCAATTATATTTGGTCTTTAGAATTAGTGGTAAGGCCTAAATTTGTGTAACTCTGTGAGGGTTCACCTTTGTTTGACCTCATTTTCATATTTTAATGATCAAGTTTCAAAACAGGTTCTCTGTTACTGTAAAATATTAGTCACATACAGTTTTTTCCACAGAATCATTGTAGGGCTAAAGTCTTTTGGTTGTTTGTGTTGTTAGGTTGCTGTCTCATACAGTCAAAAGTAATAGAGAGAATAACTGACATAAAGAGGTCTCTAAACGACAATAGCTTCTTTCAATGGAGCTTTCATTGGTTGAAGCCATTTTAATTTTGTGTATCAGCTGAAAAAAATATGACAAATATAATTACCGGTAGTGTGCCACTATTAAGTATTATTACTTCATTCTGCTTCTGACGAAGACCAAAATCGGTCAGGTTATGTTTCATCACCAGGCGCTGTTAATTATGTGTTTTGGCATTTCCTACTTTTTATATAATCTGATATCTACTTTTATTCATATTCAAAAGATTGTTCTATATAACTGTTGGTAAGGGATAGCACTTGCCTGAGACACCAGGATGTTAAAATTTCAATATTTTATTTGATTCAACGAATTATTACAATGTAATTAAGATTTATGGTTGCATTTAACTGTAATGACTGGGGAAAAGTGAAAATTAAAAAGAAAAAAAAATTTGCAATAAGATTTATTGTCGACATAGATTAAATGTTTAAATATCTGCTATAAATAAGTAAAAAATGTCTTTGTATTGAAAAGGAAAGGTGATAAAAATGTTTGTTTTGGTAGCATTTATAACACTCAAATGAAAATTGAATTTGTGTGAGATCAAATTGAGTTTGGTATTCAAAGATTTTGTGTCTTTGATTATTTGTAAATATCACTATTTAGATTTATTCACATGGAAAAAGCGAAAGTTTTTTGCTTTCAAATTAAAAAGCTTTACAAAAATTGATTATTTGAAATATTTGTATAGATTTTGAAAACTTAAACAATTAAGTACAAAACCTATGTCAAGCATTTTTAAAAGTTAGAGGACAAAATAATTTAAACTTTTAAACGGAAATTGATCCAGGATATTCAAGGGTCAGGAAAAAAAGTGTACTATTACAAACTGATATATGATATCTTTTTGTTTATTGAAAAGTTGAATGTTTAATTGAATCAATTTCACCTTGAGTGTTTTGAAATTTATTATCTAAAAGAGTGATCAAAATGAAATAAACCATGGCTGCAAGACAAATACCTTGCACAATCATATCACAAATTTCCAAACAATTTTCTAACGAGCATTACTTAAGATATTTCTTCCAAAATGAAACACTTAATACTTGCAAAGGAAATTTATTATTTTTTGACATGCAATTTCATGAAGTTTGTCATTGAGAGCTCAGTTTAATTAAATGTTAAGACATCGGAGTGTCTGACAGGATTTATATGAAATTAATCTTTTTTTCTTGTAGTTTATGAGATGTACTTTAAAATCCAATTGGCCCCTACTGAGTTACATGAAAATTATTTTTAAAGTCTATATATTATCTTATCATATTTGGTAAGCTATAGTGTGGGGGCCATGTTGTCTGAGTGTTCTAATTAGCAGGTTGACATCTTACTGTCGTGTTTGGTAAGCTATAATGTGGGAGGCCTTTTTGTCTGAGTGTTCTAATTATCAGGTTGACATCTTACTGTCGTGTTCGTAAGATATATTGTGGGAGGCCTAGTTATCCAAGTGTTCAAATTAGCTGGTTGACATCTTAATGCCATGATTCAGATTGTACATGTCTTTGATCCATCACCACATCTATAGTTTATTCAAACAATTGACTACTCGAATGCCACTGATTTTTTATCATCTACTTAATGAAAGTCCATGTACTGGTAGTTTTAGAAGTCAGATCTCGCACCATAATTAAAAGGCCATGTTTAGCTGTTGTATGTCACACCCTTATGTTTTTATTTAGTTGGAAAGTTTGTTGTTGAAGGAGTAATACCACCTTTGATTTTCCCCTATTAGTCTTTGTTAAATAATTGGCACATTTCAAAAAATTGTGCAGTTTTTATCTTTGTTTCAAATAAAGAAATACTTGACATGAGTACATTTATATACTGTCCAGTACTACAGACAAAATTTCACATAACATTTCATTGCATATAGGATAATAACCATTACTGGAAGTTAACCAATCTATTTTCACCCTTTTTTTCCTGTTTACAAGCTTTAGAAACCATGTAACCTCAAGTTTCCAAAATATTTTATAGAAACACCAAATAAAAAAAGAATGATGCTTTGAAACACCCAAGATATATGTTTATGACTTAGAATCAAATGAAGTGGATGTAAGCAATTATTATAAGGCAATAATATGGCTTTCAACAATGAGGAAAATCATACCATAGAGGCCCCAACATGAATAATATGAAACAATTCAATTGAGAAAACTAACAGCCTAATTTATAACAAAGCAATTTATGAAAAACCAGTATGACAGACATGAACCAACGACAACCACTAAACCACAGGCTCCTGATTTGGGACAGGCACATAAAGAATGATGTCCTTTAGCTGCTTTTGTTATTGGATTGCTGTCTCATATATCTTTACCTGACATCTCATTTTATAAATATAGTTGCTAAAAAGGATGTATTACAAATAAAATATGATGACATGTTAACCTTAAGCCTTATACGTCAAACTTGAGAAGCAGCACCAAATTCCTTGATAGCATAATTATATAAACATAATTTAAGATATGAACAAGCTTCTTGATACAATATCTTACATATAGGATAAACGCTTAAACTATGATTTCTAATATCTTGATTCAAGAACCACATACAAGAAATTCATTTTAGAACCATGAATCCTGTGCATCAAATTAAAATCAATAATTTGTACTGTTGTAATTTTCATTCACTTACATTTGTACTTCACCAAAGTTCTATCACTTTTGATGCAGTATTATTCTTATACTTTGAAAATCTTGAACCTCCTCAATAGTTTTGCGGCAGTGGGCTCAAGTTTTGCGTGGACGGATGTGGGTTGGATCAATAGCCAGGTCACACAGAAGACAAGAAAATTGTAAAATTGGTATAGCTGCATCTTCACACTGTATGTAACGTTTAGAAGTCAGTGACTTGTTGGTTCAGGGTCAGAATATGTGTCTAGCTAAGATCACAGATGTCTTGCAGAGGACTGTACTAGGGAGTTTTAAAATCAAACTAAGCTTGTCAGTTTATAACAATGCAGGGTTATAATATTAACATGTTCCTGTCCTGATATACATGATATATTTGCCACTGGTTGTTAAACACCAATTCATCAATGATCATCATCATCATCATTCCTTAAAAAATCTTGGTAATCTTGTTTTTTAAACTAAAAAACTTAGCATCATGCAGTAAATGTGTAAAAATCCTCAGTGAATGTTTACATGAATAAAAAAAAGTGGTTTTATTAAGATCTATCAAACAAGCACACTGTATACAATTGTGGAGACCTGATCATTGTAGAAAGTGACTGATCTGATTATTAGGATTTATATAGGAAAGAAACAGATATATATGTCTTAAGAATCCGCCATTATAGATGACTGCATGAAGTCAGAGAAAATATTAAAATTGAGTAAATGACTTGCACGTGAATGACAATAATTTTAGCAGTATATTTGTAATTGCAATCATATTTTGTTAACCAAGTTATTTATACTTTACTTTTTTTCTCAGAAACTTCAAAAGAAAGTTGATCAAATGCTCATGGGACAGAGTGATACAACAAAAAAACTTATCAAGACACAGGAACTGTTTGAAAAACTCTCCCAGGATAATAAAAAGAAGTCAGATCAGATTGAGAAATACCAGAGAGATGTCAAATATATGGAGGATAGGATTAGAAATTTGGAAATCAGAGGTAAAATTGTAGATTTGACTTGACAATATAATCTTCATAATAAAGTTTTGCCACTGTTTCCAATTTTCCTATTGTCTATTCTTGCCTTAACATAATACAGCTTAGATAACAGTCAGCAAGATGACACACTACCCTACTAACACACATTATTCTGACGCCAAGATAAGGTGCATTTCTAAATACTTGGCAGAGAAAGAGAACATATCAATTTTAAAGTCTTTACTTTTTAACCTCCCTTGACCTCCCACACCTGAAGTGGGATGCATTATTCTGCCATATATATTTTTAAATCAATCCAAATCAGGTTTTAGGATAAATTCTTATTGATGCCCAAAATGAAAGAATAAATTATGCAAACATACAATTGTTAATCATACCATTAAAGCTGTTTCAGAAATTTTTCTCTTAAACTTTTGGTGATTTATATATCTAATTGACAGATTTTTTTTCTTTTAAAAGAACATTAATGCTTAGTATTGCATAATAACATCTTACTTTGATTAAATCTATTGTAACATTTATAGTGTGATTAATGCAGAGGTTATTGTGCAAATCAATCTCTTATGGTAAAGACATATAGGTATTGTCCATATCAATGTCTTAACCATTTAAGGGAAACACAGATGTAGATATTGTGCATATTGTTGTAAGATAATGGAAATTTAATGGATTTAGAATGCATGCCAGGTGCAAATGATAGGTTTGTTGCCAAAAATAGAATTGGTTTGGCATATTTTAATGAATCATCATTGAATGACTTATATGTACTCATACAAATGAATTGTTGGGAATATATAAAGGCATCACCTACTGCTACTCCAATAGAACATTTAAGATTGGTGTGAAGTTTTCGTCAAAATCCATCTGATGGAAAAGGAAAAGATGCCGTTGCTTATCCATCATGCAATGGTCAAGATGAAGGAAAGCAATTCATTGTTTCAGAATCTAATTCATTTTGGGCAAAATTTTCAAAAGCAAAGATACATTTTTTTATTTTGGAGTACAAAATGTACAAACAAGCACTTTACATTCTGAAAATGTAACTGGTTGCAGTCCATCTTGATCATTTCTTGAGGGATCATTAATGAGAAATAGATCCTACATCTCAAAATAGTATATGAGACAGCTCCTGGTGTTGATTTTTGTATAATTTCAAACAGCAGTGTACTTATCTTATCATGCTTTTTAAAAGAAAACTCTTTTTTGGTTTGATATGATCTTTAATTGCATAAGCATTTTAAACCATAAAAACAGTACTCTAGTTAATTGTGATGAAGAAATATTAAATTATATATTTCAATTAAATATTTGTATTGTTCAATTATACAAAACCTTAAAATAAAAACATTTTCTAACAGAAATATACAAAGAACAATATTTTAGAGATAATCTTTTGTAAATTGTCAGATGTTTATTTTTCATTTTTAGCCTCTGAAGTGGAGAAAGCCGAATTAATTCTAGAAACAACAAAACAGACCTTGGAATATACTCAGTGAGTACATACTAATATTTGTTATACTTCGGTAGTACGAGCCCGAGGTGTATTGTTCACATTTAGATGTAAATTTCATTTATGTTATGGACGTCATATTTACAAGTGGTTTGTTTAAGCAAATCTGAGGATTAGTAGTATATTTACTTTGTTTGTACATTATCATTTCGGTGATTGACATCAATTATACTTGAATTTTTATAGGACTTGTTAAGCTAAAATATAATAAGCAATATTGTTGGTGATCCATTGTCATAACATATGGTAATAATGCTTGCTTGGTCACTGTTTTATTATTGAACTTTCAGTAGGACGGACTCAAGATAATAAATCTTTTGATGTAGGAATATATATAAAAATGTAGGTTTTGACTTAAAAAATTTCCATACAAAGAATATATATATATCTTATTTAAGCAATGATTCTAATAAAAAAAAAAATGAGCTAGTGCAGAAATATACCGGGTAATCTTAGAGTGCATTTGTTTCTAACCCGAAATTTTGTCATCGATGACTATCGTTTATTAAACGTTAAACTGCTAGAATCAAATACATGGCTTAATGACCTTTATGGACCCCGCGTAGTGAGACAGAAATAGATTACGTACATTGACGCACTGTAAACAAACAGGTAAAAGTGTGGAAAAAGAATGACCAGAACTTTGCGAAAACAACACGTGCTCATAAATATTTAAACGACAGATGCAGAAACAAACGTATCGTTTATACGTCTCAACAATAATTGATCAACAACTGCGTGACTATTTTGCGCGTACATCGTTTATGTAAACGATGTCAACGTTATCCAAAAAATGTAAGAAACAAATGGATTAAAAGACTACGAGCATAATAGTTTACATTGTTTAGGTTTGAAACATTGCGCTCTTAATTGGATTGCACATTTAACATATTGTGAATAATTTGAAATCTGTACGTGTGCACCTGGAAATGGTGGCATTTTATTTTTACGAAATTAACTTTGGATCTTCTTAATTAAATTGTTCTCATCTTTTTTTGTTAAATGCAATAAGTATGTTATTTTCTCCTACTTAAAAATTTTCTAAGAAAAAATATATTCACCAATAAAAAATGAAGCTTCCACAAATTTTATTGGTTTACATTCTATTGCAATTTCAATGACATATATAGTACAAGTGTTGAAAGTTCATTAAAGTATTCTTAACATATTACCCTAGTCCTATGATATAAGCCTTCCTGTGTCCATATCATTTTCTTTTTTATTGGATTTTTTTTTTAATTTTCAATACTGAACCACAAAAAAAAATATCTGATATAAAAACGTTGAAAGAAAACTATAGGCTTATATTATAGGATTACATATGACCCCAAAAAAATTGATACCATGTTTTTTTTTTTCATTTTATTTGATATATATGCACTTATATCAGCAATGAAGGAAACAATTTCAGCCATAATTCTAGATTTTAGGTCTCTTCACAAAGTTGTCAGTGACATATATAAAATCCCACTGGATGTGAAGCAAACAACAGTTAATCAGTCATGCAAACCATTATTATTTAAGATACTATGACTATTTTAGATCCGTACCTAATGCATTGCTGTAATATTTTAGGGTAGAGGTACGTCAACGTGAAGGAGATACACGTAGGATGACAGCAAAGTATGAAGATACATGTAAACAGTTACAGGTAAAGGTTTTCATAATTGTATATTTTATATATAAAGTTTTCTCAAATTTTCAAGAGTTGCTTTATAACCTGATCAATGTACTGTCTTTGCCTGATCAATGTACTGTCTTTGTGACTCTTTTCACAAAGAAGTGCTACTTATACATCCTTGGCTTTCAAATATTTGGCTTTGAGCGTTCTTGATGAAGGTAAATTCAGAAAAGCATTTTGGACGCATGAAATTTATAAATTGTTGTTTTCATTTTTTACAGCACTGGGTCGATAGCTCTGCTGGTGGACTTTCAGTCCCTGAGGGTATCATCAGCTCAGTAGTCAGTACTTTGGTACTGACATGATTTATAACAAACCTTTTTAAAATTGCCTGTTATAAAATTTTGAAATTTTTAGAAACTAAAGTTTCAACTCCTTCAGGCAAAGCTGACTTTAGATGGATTTGGCTATTATTTTAGGTCCTTTTTGGTTATATAGCTCTTAAACTGTTTCTGTTCTTATACATCCTTGGCTTTCAAATATTCGGCTTTGATCATTCCTGATGAAGGTAAATCCAGAAAGGGCTTCAGACGCGTGAAATTTATTAAGTGTTGTTTTCATTTTTAGCTCACCGGGGCCTGAAGGGCCCCATGTGAGCTTATGCCATCACTTGGCGTCCATCGTCATCCGTCGTCTGTTGTCGTTAACAATTTAAAAAATCTTCTCCTCTGAAACTACTGGGCCATATACCTTCAAACTTTAACTGAATGTTCCTTAGGGTATCTAGTTTATAAATTGTATCCAAAGTTTTGATCCATCGACAAACATGGCCGCCATGGCTAAAAATAGAACATAGGGATCAAATGCAGTTTTTGGCTTATATCTCAAAAACTAAAGCTTTTAGAGCAAATCTGACATGGGTAAATTGTTCAATTGGTCAAGATCTATCAGCTCTGAAATTTTCAGACGAATCGAACAACCCATTGTTGGGTTGCTGCCACCGAATTGGTAGTTTTAACAAAATTTTGCAGTTTTTTGTTATTATTTTGAATATTATTATAGATATATATAAACTGTAAGCAGCAATAATGTTCAGCAAAGTAAGACCACAAAAAAGTAAATATGATCATAATTGTCAGTTGACCCCTTAAGGAGTTATTGCCCTTTAAAGACAATTTTACACAATTTGTTCATCAAGTTTGCTAACATTTAAAAATCTTCTCCTCTGAAATACATGTGAGCGATTCAGGCTCTTGAGAGCCTCTTGTTTTAGTAGAGGAAGTACTTGTAAGTCATTATCATTTCAGAAAAAAAACTTTGGGAAAAGAGCTCCTGATCTATAGCACTTTCAATAAACTCTCTTCTGAAATTCAAATCTGATTTAAAAATTGCATTTAAATTAAAGATATGTTCGTTCACTATAGTATACTGGAATAAATACTGGTTTGCTGCAGTGCAGAGCAATAGTGAGAAGAAATTGAAAACTATGTTTTACTTAAATTTACAATTATTTCAAGCTTTATACTCTAGTTTGTTGACAAGAATTTTGGAATGCTAATAAAACATTCATATTTTCCAAATTTGTTCTTTTAATGCACAGGAATTCAAAACCACTAATCATGGACCCTTTATTGAGCTTCATTGCTGTAAAACAGTTCTCCTGCCAAACAAGGGAATGCTTTAAATTATAATTATAGAGTAAAATTCATGATTCCACAAATGAGTTCCTGGAAAGGGCTATAAACAACAGAAAAAGGGGAGAAAACTCATTAATACTACTTCAAATAATTAAAACATGTTAAACAAATTTAGGAATCAAAAGTAACTATTTATAAATGTTTTATTTCAGGCTGCCAATAATAAAATCATAGAAATGGGAGAAAAGTTAACAGACTTGAAATATCAAGTTAGACATGAACTAATGAGGAACGAAAATATTGAAAAGGTACGAGTGTATTCAAAATCATCTATTTTTTCTTAGTCTGGCTTACTTATGATTTCTCTTAGTTTTTCCCTGTGTCTTATTTTGGTAATAAAGGCTCTTAAAGGTTTTCACGTAGTCCCCCAACTGTAATTGGACCAAGTTTTCTCTTAGCTACCAATAAATTAGCAATTGACAAAAACCCAAGTGTACAATAAATTAAAAGACTTGTTAATGAAAAATACAAATGCTAAAGAAACTTTATCAAGTGCCATTTAGTATCAAAGTCCAACATTTTAATGACAGAGAAAAGGTGTATGAATTATAGTTACATATCATTCACAGTATAGGTTAAGTATTGTGAATTAAATTGGTCCTATGTATGAGGTTTGCCATAAAGGATTTTGTCTAAAAATAACGGTAAATTTTGAGTAATTGCCACTTGTTTGAACCTTTGAATTGTCTCTACTTATTAAAAGATTGTTGCTCCTGTCTGTGGAAATGTGTACCTATTGTTAAGTCTGTTCAGTTAAGTTAGATTGAAGAGAATAAAAGAGACTACATGTCAATATTATAGCAAACCAGTGACACTAAAATTTAGGTCATCTATAGCAAATAATGTACCATAATTCAATGTTACAATTTTTATGAGAGACTTATTTACACATGTATGTTTAAGTTTGTATGCTTACTAAAATTTGCTATAACATGATTGATTGATTTTGCTTAATACTACTGTAAGCGCACATGGCTATGTCATGGCAGCCATTTTTTATTAGCAGTAGAGAACCACTAACCTTTTAGTGTAGGAAAAATGGCAACCCTAGTCAATTAAGATCATAGTCAAAGGCACCTTGACATGAGTGGGGTTTGAACTCCAAACCTTAGTGTTAACAGGCTTGTGAAACTGTAGATGAACTACTTAAACCACTTTGCCACTAAGGCTCCCACTATGCATGTTTTTAAAGTTAATTATTGATAACTAAAGCATATATATGCTAAAAATCACCATATTGATTTCTTGACATTTTCTACAACTAGGTTAAGGGAAATGGTATGTAGACAAATTGCAGAAGACAAAACAATTTTAAGTAATTTTCAATTTGACTGAAATGAAATAAAAATATTTTTAAATGAGAAATCCTTTTAATTGTAGTTAAAACTACATGGTAAATAGGAGAGCATTGAGAGGATAATACATTGATACATTTACAATTCTAAGGTCTGCTTAGGTTTAAATGACTTTAATAATCTCTCCATAAACATTAGATATTCAAAGTTTTGGCTATGTTTAATATACAAGGACATTTGGTTGAAATGAACATTCATATCAAATGTAAACATAGTCTAAATTGCAATTATTGGTGAAGATTTTAAGTCATTTAAGCCTTCAAATGTTAAAAGGGCAACATGCATTCTTTTCTATTTCATATATATATAGATGTGACATATGTTAAAAACGAATTATCTTATAATGCTTACATCACTGTTTTTGTTTTTGTTTGTAGTACTAAATTTTACAGAAAATACTTTTGCATGCTAAGTCTACTTAATCTGTGACAGCCATCCAACAACAAGAATATAGTCTATGTAAAATATTTAATGTTGTTGGTTGGTTACATTTTATTCAGATCATAACTTTTTTAAAGTTGTCCCAAATCTACAATACTGAATTTGACAAGGGAGTTATTTTGATCAAATCTTTACAGATCTGACAAAACAGTCCTATACAATGAAGCTGGTCTTAAAACAAAATGGAAAGATACTCAAGTAATCAGTAAAATAACAAGATACTCAAGTTATTAGTAAAATAACAAGCTACTCAAGTAATCAGTAAAATTACATGATATTCAAGTGATCAAGGAAATAACAAAATACATAAATAATCAGTGAAATTATAAGGTACACAAGTAATTATTTAGATTACAAGCTACTCAAGTAATCAGTTAGATTACAAGATACTCAAGTTATCAGTTAGATCACAAGATACTCAAGTAATCAGTTAGATTACAAGATACTCAAGTAATCAGTTAGATTACAAGATACCAAGTAATAATTAAGATTACAAGATACTCAAGTAATCAGTTAAATAACAAGATACTCAAGTAATCAGTTAGATTACAAGCTACTGAATTAGCAGTTAGATTACAAGATACTCAAGTAATCAGTTAGATTACAAGATACCCATCTAATAAGTTAGATTACAAGATACTCAAGTAATCAGTTAGATTACAAGATACCCAAGTAATCAGTTAGATTACAAGATAGTCAAGTAATCAGTTAGATTTCAAGATACCCAAGTAATCAGTTAGATTACAAGATAGTCAAGTAATCAGTTAGATTACAAGATACCCAAGTAATCAGTTAGATTACAAGATACCCAAGTAATCAGTTAGATTACAAGATACCCAAGTAATCAGTTAGATTACAAGATACTCAAGTAATCAGTTAGATTTCAAGATACCCAAGTTATAGTTAGATTACTAGATACTCAAGTAATCAGTTAGATTACAAGATACCCAAGTAATCAGTTAGATTACAAGATAGTCAAGTAATCAGTTAGATTACAAGATACACAAGTAATCAGTTAGATTACAAGATACCCAAGTAATCAGTTAGATTACAAGATACCCAAGTAATCAGTTAGCTTACAAGATACTCAAGTAATCAGTTAGATTTCCAGATTCCCAAGTTATAGTTAGATTACAAGATACCCAAGTTATCAGTTAGATTACAAGATGGCGAAGTAATTAGTGAAATTATAAGATATCAAGTTATCAGCAAATAATGAAGAGTTCTAATTGCTTACACATATTATTTATATAATTTACACTAGGTAGAATATACACATTTAAAAAAAATGCCTATTCAGTGGTGCTAAACCTAAATATTGTCCTAAGTCTGATTCATGTTTATTGACAAACATTACATGCAGATGGCAATCAATTAACAAAACAAAATATTTGAAATTTAGAATTTTCAACTGACGAAGAGCATGAAGTGAGGTCACCAAAAGTAATACCAAAAAGGAATATGAAATTATTTGAAAAGAAAACCTGTACATTATAAAAAAACAAATTTTTACTTTTTTTGTCAACTGAAAATTTTCTTAAATATCAATTTCAAAGGAATATTATGCCTACATAAAAGAACTGACAACACCTCTTAAAAGAATAGTGGTCCACGTTCAGATCTCTTAGATATCTAATAATATTCAGTTAAATGTCAGGTTGTTATTTTCAAAATGTGTGAAAGGTTGAATTATTCCAGTTGATCTGATACATAGTGATATAGATCAGAGCACATTAAATCTTTAAATGGAGATGTAAAATGTAATCTTTAAAAAGCCATTAAATTTTACAGCTGGGTGACATTATTGACATGTAAAGAATCAATAAACACCAGGAACCAGTCCAAAAATATTAATCATATATAATGTTTTCTTCTGTGAATCATTGCTTTTGTAAGAAAAATTAAAATGGTTTAATTAAATTTTTATTTTTTTTAATTTGGGTTTTAACATTTTATTTTGAACTTTATATGAAGATGTGACACCTAATACACTACTTATAGGTTTTCACTTGTATAAATGTTAGATTTCTGTTTAAACTTTTGTCTATTGTTGCTGAAAACATCTTTGATATTCAGAACTGGTTTATTAACACATTATGAATATAGTTTTTTAGATCATAGAAAATAACAGAAAGTAATTGAATAATTTTCAGCTTGTAATATCAAATAAACTGAAAGAACTAAAATTGAGATAAAATGTTTTATTGAAGTCTCTTTATATGAATGTGTAGTTAGGTGAAGATTCCTAATTATATTTCTGTCAATTAAAAAAAAATATGTATCTGTCATAAAACATTTCTGTATCATTATGCACACATATTTCTAATGGTTAAAAATACTTTTAAGATTTTTTAAACTTTTCTGTTGTTGAGAAGAGCCCTTGACACCTGCTATGTAATGTACCTTAATTGCAGCCAATTAAAGAAACAAAAAGTGTTTCTAACTGAATGTGTATTTGATGTTATACTAGCATGCCTCAATCTATATATTCCATTCTCATTTATTTAATTGTTCATTTATTGCTCTATGATGGAAAGGAAATGCGTTTTGTGGTCCAGTTTTTTTAAAATTGCACATTAAAACTATTTCATTGTACTTGATTCAAATGTAGCGATAAATGTTATAGTCAAGAAAACAATTATGTTTCTAAACTTAGCCATATTGTACATGCAATAACTCCAGTTATAGAAACTGCATGAATTTTTCTCTGGCCTGTTCCAAAATCGATTTAATGACAATTAGAATACAAATAAATGGAAATGTGGCATATATGACAATGGGCCAGCAACCCAAAAACATATCAACAAAAAGAACACGGACTAGGATGGCAAATTATAATCTTTTACAATAGACATGTGTTTATAATACATTTCATTCTCTAAATTACTCAAGATTAAGACAATTTTCAGTTTATAGTTTTGAAAATTTGATTAATTTTCCAACCACCCACTGGAATTGTAATATCAATGTCTTTAACAGCCCTTCAAGAATTGGAAATGACCATGCACCCATTTTAAAAATAAAGGTGATATTAGAGACTATAAATTTTAGAGTTTTGAATATCACAAAAAAAAAAAATCATCATTTATGAAAATAAAAAAATTTGAATATAAAAAAACTCTTTGAATATATACAGTAATGAAAAAAACCCATTATATTATTTATAAAAAAAAACGTCTGTAGAGTTTACAGTTGTGTATAATATGCATCCTCTCTGACTATCAATTATATGTCTTGGGGGGAAAGTGTGTATTATACACACCCTAATACAGTACTACAATATATTTATTCATTATTAACATAATCTGTTTTGGGAGCAGATGGCTGTTAAGCCATCTTATGACCTATACATGCATCCAGACCTTTTTCTCCTTTCCAAGACACTTAAGGGAATCTATGTGTGCTTTATATTTAGAAACAATAGGGGTTGATTTGAAGAGGTAAGTGAATTTACTGATTGGCTTTAGACAACTATGCCCTACAAAATTTTATATTTGAAGTTTACTGAGGAAACTGGAAATTTACCGAAGTAATTTAATTAAGTTTTGCCTCTTTGAAAAAAGGGAGTCGGAGTCTTACCAAAGATATTCTTTAGATTTTTACATCCTGGTCTGTCAGTGATCTTAAAAAGTATGAAATCTTCAGAATTTGAGAAATTTTACCAAATTGCTACTTACAAAAAAAATATTCAGTGTATATATACAATCAATGAATCCTTACAACACCAAAAAAATCAGAAAAAACATGGGGAAATCCATGAACAGTCTTCATTTGATTGATTGATTGGTGTTTAAAGCCACTATCAGCACTATTAGCTATTTCATGGCAGTCAGTTGTTAATTGTGGAGGCAGCCAGATTGCCCGGAGAGAATAATCAACCGTCGGCAGGAAATCTGACAATCCTAGTCAATCAAGATTGAAATCGAATGCACCTACCACGTGTGGGGTTCAAACTCACAATCTGAGTGTTGGCAGGCTAGTGATACAGAATTATGACTCCTTAGACCACTTGTCCACCGAGGCCCCCTCAACAGTGTTCAAAGATTTACCTGCATTTTTTAAAGGAAAAAGGATATGTTGTATCAATTCATGACACAAATCACTTTGTGCACATGAAAAGCAAAGGAACAGTGCTAAAATCATTTGTTAAAAATATTTAGGTATTAAGGTTTGAAGGGAGTACAACAAAGTTTTCATAATCAGGTTTTAATAAATTGAATACAAACTTTTCTTCAGAACTTAGAAACAATACCAAGGTTAAAAGATGAAATAAAGGAACTGAAGGAAGAAATAGATGCTTACAAACAGGAATCCAATGAGAAGACAGCTTTACTGGTGGCAGCTAGGAAGGCTGTGGGAGAATACAAAGATAAACTTAGGGTAAGTGATTAATGACATTGGCTGCTAGGAAGGCTGTTAGAGAATACAATGATAAACTTAGGGTAAGTGATTAATGACATTGGCTGCTAGGAAGGCTGTGGGAGAATACAAAGATAAACTTAGGGTAAGTGATTAATGACATCGCCTGCTAGGAAGGCTGTGGGAGAATACAAAGATAAACTTAGGGTAAGTGATTAATGACATTGGCTGCTAGGAAGACTGTGGGAGAATACAAAGATAAACTTAGGGTAAGTGATTAATGACATTGGCTGCTAGTAAGGCTGTGGGGGAATACAAAGATAAACTTAGGGTAAGTGATTAATGACATTGGCTGCTAGGAAGGCTGTGGGAGAATACAAAGATAAACTTAGGGTAAGTGATTAATGACATTGGCTGCTAGGAAGGCTGTGGGAGAATACAAAGATAAACTTAGGGTAAGTGATTAATGACATTGGCTGCTAGGAAGGCTGTTAGAGAATACAAAGATAAACTTAGGGTAAGTGATTAATGACATTGGCTGCTAGGAAGGCTGTGGGAGAATACAAAGATAAACTTAGGGTAAGTGATTAATGACATTGGCTGCTAGGAAGGCTGTGGGAGAATACAAAGATAAACTTAGGGTAAGTGATTAATGACATTGGCTGCTAGGAAGGCTGTTAGAGAATACAAAGATAAACTTAGGGTAAGTGATTAATGACATTGGCTGCTAGGAAGGCTGTTGGGGAATACAAAAATAAACTTAGGGTAAGTGATTAATGACATTGGCTGCTAGGAAGGCTGTGGGGGAATACAAAGATAAACTTAGGGTAAGTGATAAATGACATTGGCTGCTAGGAAGGCTGTGGGGGAATACAAAGATAAACTTAGGGTAAGTGATTAATGACATTGGCTGCTAGGAAGGCTGTTAGAGAATACAAAGATAAACTTAGGGTAAGTGATTAATGACATCGCCTGCTAGTAAGGCTGTGGGGGAATACAAAGATAAACTTAGGGTAAGTGATAAATGACATTGGCTGCTAGGAAGGCTGTGGGGGAATACAAAGATAAACTTAGGGTAAGTGATTAATGACATTGGCTGCTAGGAAGGCTGTTAGAGAATACAATGATAAACTTAGGGTAAGTGATTAATGACATTGGCTGCTAGGAAGGCTGTTGGAGAATACAAAGATAAACTTAGGGTAAGTGATTAATGACATTGGCTGCTAGGAAGGCTGTGGGAGAATACAAAGATAAACTTAGGGTAAGTGATTAGTGACATTGGTTGCTAGGAAGGCTGTGGGAGAATACAAAGATAAATTTAGGGTAAGTGATTAATGACATTGGCTGCTAGGAAGGCTGTGGGGGAATACAAAGATAAACTTAGGGTAAGTGATTAATGACATTGGCTGCTAGGAAGTCTGTGAGGGAATACAAAGATAAACTTAGGGTAAGTGATTTATGACATTGGCTGCTAGGAAGTCTGTGGGAGAATACAAAAATAAACTTAGGGTAAGTGATTAATGACATTAGCTGCTAGGATGGCTGATGAAAGAATACAAAGCTCAGGATGAATGACATTGGATTCCATGGCTCTGGAGGAAGAGTTCTTGAAAAGTGGCGGTTTCGAAGGTTTTGACCACCAAATTTTGCAAAGAACAGACACAATTTTGGTATTTTGCAATAGAAATGTTAGTGAGTACCAGTAGATTTTTTTCCAAAGACCACCAGCGAAATTTTTTTTTTGAGAATTCCTATGAAGGCTGTGGATTAAATCAAGGTAACTGTGGATGGTTTCCATAGAATTCAAAGATAATCTTAGGGTAAGCACATTGCTGTTTGTGAATGCAAAGGATAATAAGTTATGGGTAAGTTTAAATGGCAACAGATGCAAGGAAGGCTTTGCGAGAATGCACTGAAAAAATTAGGGTTAGTGACAATGGCATTGATTAAGATTTTTTTAAATTAATATAATATTTATTAAATCAAATCATCATATTAAAAATGATTTGTGATGTTTTTTATTTCGTTTGTGATTTTCAGGATGTAGAACAAGATGTGGAACAAACAGAAAAATTAAGAGAAGATATAGTTATAGCTCATAATGAGAATGTGGCATTAAAAAGGATCATGTTAGGAAAGGATTGCTTGGTTGTTCAGAAATCTAAAGCATTAGACTTGGCAAAGGTATACATAATAACCGGAAAAAACTTCTTTACATTATGAAATTTTTCTATAAAACCATACAATATGTTTTGCAGTCATTGATCAGTAGAAAGTTGATTTGCATGGAGGTAAAAAAAGAAATTTCAATTAAACAAATAGAAAAGTTTCTTGAAAAATAAAAAAATAAAGTTTGGTGATGGCCATTTTTGCAAAATAAAGTAAGTGCAATGATATGAGATTTATAGTAAAGGAGAAATCACTAATTGGAATAGTGCACTTAACTATCTTAAAGTCTTAGATCTGTTGAAAGTACAGGTTTTAATCATAAATTTTAATGTTGAAGAGTCAATTGGATACCTGAAAAAAAGAAAAATATTAATTTAGCTTAGTTCCTGATTGGACAATATTTATCAATATTATGATAAATACCCCATGACAGTGTCAATATTGGTTCTGAAATCACCACAATTGGGACCTATTTTAAATATTTTTATGAACTGTACTGTATTTACAGATGAATAAGTGACTGCAGTCATGAGGGAACAGAAATTACATGAGAATTGAACAATTATTTCTTTATGGCAATTGAATAATTAATGTTATGATTTATGATTGGAAACTTTGGAATGTACCATGTAAAAATATTTTTTCATATTTTCAGGATGTCATCTCTACAATGAAAAATTCTAAAGAACATGATAAACTAGATAGGATTGCTGGGCTTCTTAAAAAAATTGGTTCTACTAAACCTAACCTTAAGTAAGTATAATATAGTACTGTGGATTCATAATAATTCATGGGATACCAATTTTCAGGGATTTCGTGGGTATAGGTGAACAAAGAATTGAAATGATCAATGTTGTATCAATTTTCTGTAGGCTTGTATGGAGACTTTGGCAAAAACCATTAAATCAAGTATCCACGAAAATGGTACAATTCTTGCCAGATTTTTATAAAACTTATACTATAGGTTAATATCAGCAATATCTTGGACAAGTTCTACAATGGTGGACTTTTTTTAAAATAGTTATGCCCCTTAGAAATATTAAATTTTTGGAAAATGGCCACATTAGCGCTCTCACTGGTACAATTCTTGCCAGATTTTATAAAACTTATACTATAGGTTAATATCAGCAATATCTCCGACAAGTTCTATAATGGTGGCCGATCGACTTTTTTTAAAAGAGTTATGCCCCTTGGAAATATTAAATTTATGGAAAATGGCCTCGTTAGTGCTCTCATGGGTACAATTCTTGCTAGATTTTTATATAACTTATACTATAGGTTAATATCAGTAATAAAAAAAATTTTGTCCCCCCGCGCACACTTTTTATTATACCCCCGCCATCCGTCAGTCCGTCCGTCCCATGAATATTTTCGTCGCATTTTTCTCAGGAACTACTCGACAAAGATTTCTGAAATTTGGTTTCAGGGTTTAAATAAGTAAGTTACACCGTGTGATGCGTTTTCAGATTCATCACTCATCAACTTCCTGTTTACCGAACATTTGTATTATTTTACACATGATAGCCAAATTGAAAATTTTCGTCACATTTTTCTCAGGAACTACTTGACAAGGATTTTTTTAATTTGGTTTCAGGGTTTATATAAGTAAGTTACACAGTGTGATGCGTTTTCAGATTCATCACTTAACAACTTCCTGTTTATCGAACACTTGTATTATTTTATACATGATAGCCAAGTTGAAAAATTTTGTCACGTTTTTCTCAGGAACTACTTGACAAGGATATCTGAAATTTGGTTTCAGGGTTTATATAAGTAATTACACCGTGTGATGCGTTTTCAGATTCATCACTCAACAACTTCCTGTTTACCGAAATATTTCGGCGGGGGTATCATCAGTGAGCAGTAGCTCACAGTTTTACTTGTTTCTAAATTGTTTTAAAGAACAACAAAAAGAAGTGGTTTTTTTAGTTATTGCCCCTGGATAGATAAAATATGTGCAACGCAGGGGACATTGGAACTCTGTTCTTTTATTTTATCGTGGTTGTACTGACTTTAATATGACAGAGTTATCTTTCTTTCTTTCTTTTGACAGTGATTCTTGGTCAGAAGACACAGAAAGTCAGTTCGGTAGATCTATAGCTGCTGTACATCACAGAAATAAACCACTGTCTTCTCATGTAAGTTATATAAATTGATTTGCTTCTCATGTATATTTGATAAACCACTGTCTTTAGAAAGTTTTACAAACAATTTGTTTCTCTTGTACATTTGATAAAGCACTGTCTTCTCATGTAAGTAAGTATAAACAATTTGCTTCTCATGTACATTTGATAAAGCATTGTCTTCTCATGTTAGTTAATATAAACAATTTGCTCCTCATGTACATTTGATAAAGCACTGTCTTAATTCAGAAAGTTTTACAAACAATTTGCTTCTCATGTTCATTTGATAAAGCACTGTCTTCTCATGTTAGTTAATATAAACAATTTCCTCCTCATGTATATTTGATAAAGCACTGTCTTCTCTTGTAAGTTGTATAAATGATTTGCTTCTTATGTATATTTGATAAACCACTGTCTTCAGAAAGTTTTACAAATAATTTGCTTCTCATGTACATTTGATAAAGCACTGTCTTCTCATGTAAGTTAGTATAAACAATTTGCTTCTCATGTACATTTGATAAACCATGGACTCATGTAAATTAAATATAACTTGCTTTTAATATTTGTTTGTTAAAAAAAAAACTGGCTTTTTTTTGTTACTTTGATTAAACATGAGCTTCTCGTTCAAGATTGATTAAAGAATGGCTTTTCATGTCAATTTGATAAAACACAGACTACTTTCTCTGGTAATGAATTTAGAAAATAAACAACTGGTTTCTTTGGTTAGTTTTGTATTGAAATAAAACATTGGTTTCGTGTGTAAAAATTTAATTTGGAAATAAACAAATGGTTTCTTGACTAAGTCAGATTTCCAAATTAAATTCAAATCTATGTGCAAATTAGGAAGTCAAGGAACAACTGTATAATGAGTCCAATATCAGTACTAACATTAATTAGTTCATTTAGTAATAACTTGTCATTAAATGTAATATTTGAACAAATTTGTACAAATTAAAGAACCATCAAGTTATTGTAAGAAGCCCACACAATGGATTTTCTTAACAGACACTTTTATGATAGCATTTTATTACTTTGAGACAGGGAATTGATAAAAAATTTATCAACTCTGATTTTCTTTTTTTTTTATCTGTCAGTGATTTTATTAGACTAAAAAGAATTAATTTAATACCAAAAATTTGATTTTTTATAGACCAAGGAGATACACATAAATTCAACACCAACCGTTTACGATACAAGGAATTCTGGGACGCCACCATCAAGGAATTCAATATTAGATCAAGTTAATAATGACACAGGAAGCTGTGAAGATTTACGTCCAAAAACCGCTATTGTTCATCCAAACATTAGAAGGACTTCATCATATAAGGAGCCACCAACATATTTACAAAAAACTTCAGGGACTAGATCATCCAGTCAAAATGAACATATACATTTTAGGAAACAGACTCCTCTTTCCCCTAGATCACAAGGAGACAAAAAAATTAGTTCAAAATTTCAACCTTTAGTGGAATATAAAATAAATGTGAAAGAAAATGGACATCAAGATTCAGGATTTGTGGACCGTGGATCTTCACGGTCATCATCTGCATGGGTGCGACATTCTTTTAGTGATACTGTTGATTCTGGGTCTGAATCTGAGGATTTAGATGAAATACCGTTATTTAGATCTAAAATGCCAGGAAAGGAAAAAGATGAAATTTTAAAACAGTATGTCAAGCTTGGAAGTCGTATAGTTATCACTGTACCTCAGAAACCTCCAAAATATGGCAGAAAAATCAGTAAGTCTGAATCAAAATCATTCACAAGCAGCATGTTATACCCTATATTGGGTTATTTTCTTGGTATTTGTTTGTGTCCTAAGATGGGCAGTTAAGGATGTTCGCTACTCTTCTTTTTGACTTTTTTTTTTAGATATTCTGGATTCTCTACTTTTATCTGTGTAGTGCCAATAAAAATTTTGTCAGCTAACCCTTACTTATCTTTTCATAATTTTATAATAAATTGTCTAAAACTCCATTTTTTTAAATCTTATGAAATCCTTGTTATTTTTTCATTGTTTTTGAAAGAAAAAAGTTGCCAATGTTAAATGTATGAAAAATCTAGAGGGAATCATTTCCTGCCAAATTTTCAATTGATTATATCTCAAATCAAGGACACGGACGTATGATTTTTTTCTAATTTTTAAGTTCCTTTATTTATATTCTATCAATTTATAACATTCTATCAATTTATAACAGTCTTTAAAAAAGTTTGTTATTTTGAAACAGAGGAGCAAACATCCTTAAATCTAGGGGCCTCAGTGGCCAAGTGGTCTAAGTAGTTCTACTACTGTAATCACTTAACCAGTCAACACTGAGGTTGTGAGTTCGAACCCTGCTCGTGCGGGTGCACTCGACTCCAATCTTAATTGACTAGGATTGTCAGTTTTCCTATCGAAGGTCAGTGGTTTTCTCTGGGCACTCCGGCTTCCTCCACCAATAAAAACTGGCCGCCAAGAAATAGCCCAAATGTGGCTCTTAAAAGTGGCGTTAAAACACCAACAATCAATCAATCAATCAATCCTTAAATCTACATTGTGTTCATTGTTTGCATTTCATAGCCTTGTACAATGCATTTAAATCAAGATGAAATGTTCACATTTGGTAAATTTTAAGGTAAAATGTCTACTGCAAAAATTTTCCATTAACAGTATTGCAGAAATTATCATTAGATCAAATGCTAAATGGTAGAGGAAATTTTATTGACACTGAGGAAAGGGAGATAATCAATAGTTTTTGCCCCATTAAAATCATCATACTGATGTACAGGAGATAATATATTCTAAAATTCATAATTTTATAGTCCTAATTTGCTTTTCTGGATTAAAATTCTTCAGGAATGCTTAAACAAGCCTATACACCAACAAATTTATTTTATGTAAGTAATTCCAAAATATGTTCTAGACCCAATCTCAAAAAGTGCTGCTTATACAATTGCCTTCAAATGTCTCTCTATCTTAATACTTTAGAAATCACAGATACATGTATACTACATCTTGGTCAGTATACTACATCTTCATCATTTGGTGGATAGATGTCTCATTGGCAATCATACCACATCTCCTTATTTCATACACTAATACATTTAGGAGCTAATTTAAATAAGAAGATGTGGTATGATTGCCAATGAGACAACTCTCCATCCAAGTCACAATGTATTAAAAGCAAACAATTATAGGTCAAAGTACAGCCTTCAACATGGAGCCTTGGCTCACACAGAACAGCAAGCTATAAAGGGCCCCAAAATGACTAGTGTAAAATAATTCAAAAAAAGATTCTAAAAAAGAGAGGGGAATGCCATTTTGAAAAAAATCTAAAAGTTAATAGAAGGTATTGATGTAAAACTTACGAAATTAAATGCAAGAAGGGAGATAAGAATTTATTTTTAATCTTTTTTTCAGCTCCAAAACCAAAGGTGTATACAGGCATTGTAAAATATGTTGGGGTGCTGGATAGACATGATTATTCTAAGAGAGTTTATGTTGGAGTAAGATTGGATGCTCCAGGTATGTCTACAAATGACCATGGTAGAATTGTTTTGATGAAAACGTGTATTTAATTAGGCAGTTTTTGCATGTGATTGTATCTGCAGTGTGCTCTGATAATCCAATCTGAGAAATGAATTTCTAATTATTTTATTTAATTATATGCCTCTTTTTGTTTGTTTTGTGGGTTGAACAAAATTTGACCATTATACACTTTGAATGAATCAAAAAGCAGTTCATACCAAAAATATGTGCAGCGAGGTCAATATTTTTACTACTTTCAGGAAGTACAAAAAAATGAATTGAGTTTTTAAATTCTGTGTCATCAATTCATATGTTGTTAATTCATCCCTGTTCAACTTGTTCCCAGATGTCAAGTGTAAACATCATGAATCTTTTTAAGGTAACAGGTATATAAATAGACAATCTGGCAGATTTTTATGAAATTTTGCAAGCAATTAAAGCATGTGGAACTGCATGTGAATTGTAAAAAAAAATATGTAAGTAACTTTTATACATTTGGATATATAGCATTTAGAATGATCTAGATCTGAAGAAAGAAGTAAAAATGTATAGGATGCACGTAAATATTGAAAAATTGATACGTTATTGCCACTAAAGTTTCTGTTTTGTTGATATGAAAGTTATAGGGGGTCACTGAATTTGTTTTTGCTGTATAAATCATTCAAGTGTCTATAATATGTAAAAACGTTGAAAAATTAGATTTCTAACCACGATGTCACGATTTTTTTTGGCTTATCAGCTCTTTCCACGCCGTACAGATGATTCAACTTTTCATACTAAAAAAACTAAATGTTAATTTTAAGTCAATATTGCTATACTTTTTTACAATATTTACATGTATTCTATAGATTCAATCTACAATTTTCCGGATAAGTTATTTGCTATACCTCAGAAAGTATAAAAGTTATATATAATTTTTGATGTTCTTGTGCAGTTCCTCATGCACTAGTTGTATGCAAAATTTCATAAAATTCCGTGAGATCATCCATTTACGTACCTGTTACCTTCAATACTTAAAATTTAGAAATTTTTGCATGCATTTGTTATTGCAATTTAAAGGAAAGCGAGATATAGGTATGCTGTTTCTGGTGGCGGCGGCCTCAACAATGTATTAGTTTGTGATTAGGTCTAGTTTATGGTGAACCACTAGTGGTAGGTCAATGATATTTGGTATGCAGTTGTATTAGCATTGGCATATCTCATTACCATGAAGATTATTTGGCCCCATCCCCTCAGTCATGGTCTATTGACTTTGAAACTTTCGCATATTTTTCATGTATTATTTTTTTAATAAGGTCAGTTTAAGGGGAACCGTTAGTGGTAGGTCAATGATAATTGGTATGCAGTTGAATAAGCATTAGCACATCTCATTTCCATGGAGAATATTTGGTCCTTACCCTCAGTCGTGGTCTATTGACTTTAAAACTTTTGCTTAATTTACATGTATTAGTTTGTGATTAGGTCACTTTAAGATGAACCATTAATGTTAAGTCAATGATATTTGGTATGCAAATGCCTATAAGTTTCATTTCCATGGAAATTATATAACCCCACCCCCTCATTATGGTTCATTGACTTTGAAACTTTTACATAGTTTACAAGTTAATGTTTGTGTTTAGGTTTGTTTAAAGGGAACGAAAGTCAATGGTATTTGGTATGCAGTTGTATTAGCATTGGCACATCTCATTTCCATGGAGATTGTTTAGCCTTGTACCTTCAGTCATGGTTCATTGAATTGACTTTGAATATTTGCATAACTAACATGTTAAAGTATTGCTATTTTAATTTCAACATTTGCATTATCAAAATAACAAATAGGCGAGACATATCTCTGTGTTAACAGTTTATTTATGTATTTTTTGGAACGGAGGAAATTAACTGTGTATTGAAACATAATCAAAAGGAGATGTGTAGTATCCGTTAATGAGACAGCAATCTTTTAACATGAATAACATGCTTCAAAAACTTAAGCTTGTTAAATAAAATGGACAAACCTGGCTGTCAAACAAAAATAACCTGATAACATCACAGGAAGTTTTGTTTACTTTTATAGAGTTTCATCCTTAAATACACTGATTACAGAAAATTTTGTTTTTGAAATTAACTTGAGGATTTGGGACAGGCAAAAAAGGTTCTGTAAGTTTGTTATTGTTTTATGTATCTTTTGTCTAGATTAAGTTATACCCTGAACTTAATTGTTCATATAATTCTTAATTGCAATGCCTTTTTAACAGCATTATAGTGTACATGTTGCACTTCTTTCAGCTGTGTAACATGTTTTTCTATTTTTTTTAAGTCCATAAAGCTTTTTTTGAAAAAGCTAACATTTTTAATTTAATTTGCCATTGTTTGTAGACTTGCTTTCTTTATGTATTTTAGCTGGTAGCACAGATGGAATGTATAATGGGAAGAGATACATGTATACACCACCAGATCTGGGCAAATTCTTCAAGCTGTGTGATGTCACATCAGTACTGAATGTTCAGGTCAAGTATATTATTTTTTTTTTTATGCCCCCGCCGTACCATAGGGGGCATTAAGGTTTCCCCTTGTCCATCTGTATGTACGTCCTGAAATTGGTTTCCGTTAACTTTAGTTTGCCTTCTCCAAATGTTATGAAACTTATACACAATGTTATTACCGCAAAACTCAGATCAAGTTTGAATTTGGTTGGTGTTTTTTTTTACGGTTCTGGAGTTATGCCCCTTTATAACGTTATATGCAAGCGGGGGCATCATCTGTGTCCCATGGATACATTCTCCATTTTGTCTCGCCTACGACGAAAAGGTGCAGTATTTGAGACATAGTATTACAATCCAGCAGCAGCATCGGTGTAAACTATTTCTTTAAAGCTTTATATTTCAGAAGGTAGAAGACCTAGATGCTTCATACCTCATATGCAGATACTTTATGTTACAAAGTTTCCATCTGTCATTTTTCCATTGTCCTTGACCTCATTTTCATGGTTCAGTGACTGCTTGAAAAAAAATTACAGTTTTTTTGTTAAGTGAAATACTAGCTAATTATGAGTTATTGGATAACTATATTTGGTATATGGGTTCCTTGCAACATCTACAGGTCAGTCAGATAGGGTTCACCTGACCTCAACCTTATTCCATGGATCAGTGATCAAGGTTGAAATTACGTGTCAAGTCTGTATCTCAGATACTATAAGTAATATGTCAACTACATTTGGTGTACATGTCCGACTGACAGGTTTCATCTGACTTTGACCATAATTTCATGTTTCATTGGACAATATTTAGTTTTGTGGTTTGGTCTATTTCTTAGATACTATAAGCAATAGGGCCACTATATTTGGTGTATAGAATGATTGTCAGGTGTACATGTCCGTCTGGCAGGTTTCATCTGACCTTGACCTCATTTTCATGTTTCATTGGGCAATTTTCTAGGATTGTCAGATTTCCTACTGAAGGTCGTGGTTCTCTCTCCTCTAATAAAAATTGACCGTTGCAAAATAGTGAATTGTAAACTATTTATCTAAAAATTGCAAGCAATAGTTTCACTTTAGGCCCAAGTGAATCCACTCCAGATTTTAAGATTTGACAGAATTCTAAACTAAGGCATATAACCATAACATAGGAGATTTGTATACGACTTTCAGAAACTAAAAAATCCAATTTTTATCATCTACCTCAAACATTTGACATGTCGAATTAAACAAATTTATTACGACTTGAATACATAATCTTCCAATGGGTGTTTTTATTTCTGGAAAAAAATTTGACATTACAAAGCAAATATCTTTACGTCACAGTGTTGTATATCACATTTTCCCAAAAATGACAACTGGGGCAGTTCATTCCTAGAATTTAAATTGGAATCTCTTGTATTTAATGATTAGAATAGAGAATGGAAATGGGGAATGTGTCAAAAAGACAACAACCTGAACAAAGAGCAGAAAACAGCACAAGGCCACCAATGGGTCTTCAACCCATCGAGAAAATCCCACACCTGGAGGCGGGCTTCAACTGGCCCCTACACATTAATGTATACTAGCTCAGCAAAATGGATGCCACACTAAACTCTGAAACATTCAAATGATCCAAAAAAATTTTAAATACACAAGACGAACAAAGGCTAGAGGTTCCTGACTTGGAAACGGTGCAAAATGCAACAGGGTTTAACATATTAGTTTCCCTTTCCTTATCTATGTGATCTGTCATCATTTTTTAAAACAATGATATATTTTTTATTTTAACAGAAAGGACATTATGTTATGATTGATGCCTTACTATCCAAGCATTTACGATCCTCGTCTCCAGGACGACCACAGAGTACTTCGACAGGACGACCACAGAATACCTCAACAAGCTGATAACAGACATTCATGTTAAAAACATACTGACAACAAATGTACAAGAAGAAATTTCTAGCCAGATCTTTACCCCTTTTCTACTTAAAACCTGCCTTGTGAACCATTTTCACTTTTCATACAATCAGTTATAATTGACACAATTTGTCAAGCTTGGTCAAATTTTATATTTCTAATATACTTTCTGGCAAGAAATTAATGAAAGAGCCACGTCTACGTTGTAAATTGCCCATAGAAGGTAAAAAGTATCTTGTATGACCTTAGAAATTGTTAATTATTATTATCATCATTAAGTTTAAGAGACCTGTGAAGGTTAACTCAATGTTGAAAAATACATTTTTTGTAGATAATGCATTTATAGGAAACCAAGAACGATCATTTATTGTGAAAATTTCAATCACTGCGTTCTATGTCTAGCATAAAGTGTACAGATATAAATTTAATCATGGCTGTTGCATTTATAGATGTAATCATTTTTCTCAGAAAGGCACATATATATTGTTTCAATGTTCAGTTTGAAAGTGAACTTGAAACAGAATTTATATTAATTTTTGTTTACTAGTAAATGTATGGTCTATTGGTCAAATTATTGTCCTTAGAGGGCTGTAGACTTGCATTGCAATCCTCAACAGTTATCTGAAGTAAATCATAAGGTTTCAATATGACATCTCAGAGAAATGTTTAATCATCTTTTAGATAATAAAGTATGTACCATAAAATGCAGTCAGATTACTGTACTAATGTTCATGTGATTAGGGGCTGGTTTTTACAGAAAAATATATAATGTTATATGTAATATTTGCTGATCTTAGGTTGACCTCGACATCTTTCTGACCAACTTATCATAATGTAGTTCTAGTCGAAATAAAACTGTGATACAGTAGGTTAGATAGGTTCTTCTTAATCATGTATTTATTATTTAATTTATTGTTATGTTGAGTCAGTTGAAATTTGTCTTCCCTTGAAGTTTTATAAGGGAGATAAAAAGTCAAGCTAAAAAAAAATTAATTATCTCCTCTTGACACATATATAATTAAAGTATTATTCTGTTTCCATTTCTTTGTCAGACATATGGAATCCTAATGTGTGTTCCACTTTTCTCAGGAATTAGAAATTGTTTTTGTTCGATACAATACATTATGTGGCTATTGTGAAATTGTGAAATTGTTTTATTTTCAAAAGATGAACCATTTTGTGATGTCATTGAATTTGTGCTGAAAAATTTGCTAATCAAAATTTTAAAATTACTTATGGTGATTATGAAATTCCTGTATGAAGGTGAATAAATATTTATAATTAAACAAAAACAAAAATGCATTTCTCACTCTTGCTAATTGCCAGCTGGATACAAAAATTCATAGAAATAAGCACTTTCCAAGACATAGTGGGACACACAAAGGGATTTGTTTTATGTTTTACACAGTTTAAATATCAATTTGTTTTGTCTGACTTTATGTATCTCTGTAGTCTTTTAATATACCTTCTACAAATAGTGCTTTATATGTCTTTTGCTACATGTAACTCATGATTCATTGTATACCAATGAATGATTCATTGTATACCAATGAATGATTCATTGTAATCCAATGAATCATGAAGGTGTGTAGGTTAAAAAGCCAAAAGTTACACACTAGCTGAGTAAACAACAAGACTGAATTTCTCTAGCATTCATTCAAACCAAGTCATTTTATAAAGGCATTTCAACTAAGATTAAGTTTTGATCAGCTGGAAAAGTTACTGTCTCAAACCTGGTTGATTTTGTGAATGTTGATTATCTCCCTTCCTTATGTTTAATTTTGAATCATTGAATCAGTAGTAAATCTGAAAATATAATCAAAAATAGCAAATTTATAACATTTTTACCTATAAAATGATCATCCGTAGCCGGTAATATTTTTTTATAACAAGTAACACACAAAGCATTCCTTTTATTTAATTCCCTTAAGAATGTACATAACATTTAACTTGTTTAGCTAATTGATTGAATGTTGTAATAACAAGATTCGAATATGGTATGCTCATGCAGAACAACAACATGTCAATCTCGTTACTTTCGTATGAATATAATATGCTTTGTGTTAGAGACTAATGTGGTTGACTTTTTTAACATACCAGCTCAAAAGGTAACTGTCAACAAGTCTCAGGACGTGTCACCTTTGCAAGATTTTCTTTCCCTCCTAGGCAACCATTTTTTTAAATTAACTTTTAAATGCTGCTTGCTTAAGCTGAGCAGAGACAGCTATTACGAGACCACTCACTGATTTTAACATCAGAATATTTAGAGCAGAAGAGCATTTGAAAAAAAACACTCAATTCCAAGCAGACAAGTTATATAATTGTGGCTCCAACATAGTCAAATCTGACCTGTGACATAAGTTTTTGCTGGTGACCATGTGATCCAACATCTTATTTAAAAGGACCTGTGACCTTTAACACAGATTTATTGTTCAACTTAAACCTGTCAAATTTGTTAAAAAGTGACCTGATGAACTGAGGCAATTTTTAAAAGTGACCTAAGGAGGTACCCTAAAGGAGCCCCATAACTATGGATGAGCTCTTATTTAATTAGAAGGATCATATGTTTGATTCTTAATTTTTCAAGATTTGACTATGTATTTTCCATTTAATTTCATGTCTAGCAATATTCTTTATATAAAATCAAATCAAGGATGTAATGTCATAGCACTAAGTTATATTTTCACCGTATTATTGTAATATTTTAATTCAACTGAACTTAGACATAGCTATTTGAAAATGTATTAATACATGTATTTCTACTTGATTTTTTATTTTATTTTTGTATACAAGATTTCAGCATGTACATTTTATATTGAATCGTTAAAAGACATTGTGAATATCAAAAGAAAGAATTTTAATGTTGCAAAAGTTTGTAACTTAAATTTTGGTTTGATTCATGATGTAGTCAGAACCTTGAATGATGCATTTTTTCAAGTCATAAAAACATTACTTTAATTTCTCAAGATTTAGACTAGAAATTAATTTAAACAGTTAAAGTTATTTATAATCTGACCCATTTACATGTCTATATTATTCATGGCTACATGTATGTTATTTGTTCTGTAACTGTTATAGTTTTTGTTGCATCAACCAATGACCTTGAGCATTGTAATAAATTTGACACAATAAAAAATGTCTTCCCTAAACTAACTTGTTTTAGAATTGTTAATCTTTAGTATTATAAAAATATGGAGATGTTGTATCATTGCTGATGAGACAACTATCCAACAGAGACCAACATATGCTTATATTTAAAAAAAATTACGAGCACGAAATTAAATTATTGTGTCTTTTTCTTCTCATCACATTAACTACACAAATTTATCTCTTTAAATTTAAGACACAACTACACAGATATCTTTTTTATGCTCACCTGGTCTTAAAGGCAACGTGAGCTATCATGATTGTCATCAGTTGATATTTGTTGTCGTCTTTTTACTTTTCCCCTTGGTCATCTATCCTTTACCTGAGATCACCCCGTTTTTGGTATGGTTCGTGTTGCTTAGTCTTTAGTTTTCTATGTTGTGTCATCTGTATTATTATTTTTCTGTTTGTCTTTTTATTTTTAGCCATGGCGTTGTCAGTTTGTTTTCGATCTATGAGTTTGACTGTCCCTCTGGTATCTTTAGTCCCTCTTTTACAATCAAGTATTCAATATTAATCAAAGTTTGTAGGAATAATGTATCAAAGGTCTTCTACAAGAAATCATTATGATGTGATATGATGATAAACATGGCAACCTGAGGAATATCTTGTATTCTGATTGGCCAATTTTAAAAAACCTTCTCTTAGTAGTAATTGACAAGGTGAAATCTTTTGAAAATTAGGACAATGATGAATGAGAAACTATCCACAAATGATCTTTTTTGAATAATGATTTGTTGGCAAGCATGGCAGCATTGGTGGCACACATTGAAACCCTAAGGAATTTTAGAGTTTTTATTTCTTCTCTGAAACTACTTGGACAATCTTTTTTTTACCAAACTTTGCAGCAATTATAAATGGAGGTTCCTCTTCAAATCAATGATATTGCTGGCAGGGCAAAAAAATGTTTTGAATAAAGAGAAACCTTCTACAACCAGTCTTTGTCTAATGTTGATTAGGTGACAATGGTGGCAGTGGTGGTACATGGTTACCTCTGAGATCCTATATGAAAGGTTATTAACATTTTCTTAAAACTACTTAGCTAGCAACAAACTTTAAAATATTTTGTTTGAAAGCTCCTGTATAAACATCTTTTTTGGTCCCCTTTGGATAAAAAACATGACAGCAGAGGTATTTATTGATCATGGTTGACCAGTTGTCAAACATCTTTTTCTTAAACTATATTACAAATGTGTTAAAATATTATTTCTGCAGAATCAACAAACAATTGTGATCTTTTAATGATTCCAGTGTAAATCAGATGTGGATACTAAAGATTCCAAAGATGTATTAGAGAACACACAATGTAAGTCTCGTTCTCTTGCAATAGTATAAAAAAAATCTCTACCTTTTACACTAGTACAGTACCTGTATTCTTCTTTCTAAATTTAAGACAGATTGAAAGAATTAGTCCATATAAAAAAGAAGATTTGGTATGATTGCCAATGAGACAACTATCCACTAGAGTTCTTATGAAGTTTTTCAAGTCATCTTTGTTTTCTAAGCAAATGACATGGATACAAATGTCTTGTTATTGGAAAGGATAATCATGCTTTGTAAAAATAAACGTATTCAAACAAGAAATTTTCTGAAACTGACATCAAGTTGCTTGGTGATTGATTTATTGATAAAATTGAGAATAGAAATGGGGTATGTGTCAAAGAGACAACAACCCGACCAAAGAGCAGAAAACAGCCCAAGGCCACCAATGGTAACCTATTTGTAACATTTGGAGGAGGAGTTTTTTCCACAGACAATCGGCATTCAAACAGGGACAGTCTATACTAAGTTAGTATAGAAAGTCTCCGATTCAAATTAGGACAAAATGTGCTCCTCTTCTTGCGGACTTGGTTCCTTTATCTTTATGAGGTAGCCTTCATACAGGAGCTTATCATGTAGAATAGAATGAAGCTAGCATTATTCATTATGTTTGCATTCCTCTATTAAGATGATGTCCTCTAATTAAATATTCAGAATTTGGTGACTGTTCAAAGCATTTATCACATCAAACGAGAAATAAGAGATACCACAGGTATACATTTAAGTCTACCTCATATCTTGACTCACATTTAGAAATGCACACTGTGGTACGGTTGAGAATAAACTTCACAACAAAAGAGATGGTTTCAGCTTTTCGATTGTTAGCTTTCCATTTCTACATACCAAGTGAACATTCCAACATTCGAGCACTACGTGCATACGGAGTATATATCTCCCAGTTCAAACGATATTTCAGAGTTTGTGCTTCCTATCGTGGTTTTCTTGATAAAGGGTTGATGTTACAACGTCTGTCACTTTCTAATTACTCAGTGTTATTTATTAAGATAACCAAAGATTGATTCTTTATCTTCAACAATAGACAAATTGTCCTGCAACATGTCAAGCTCTGGACGGGCGGGGCTAATAATTCAGTAGGGTTGCTTGCAGATATATTTTGAATGACGACTTTTACTAAATTTTTTGCGTTTTATGCTATTATCTTGAAACTTTAAACACACATAATTATCAGACAGACAAATTTCCACAAATAAGTCAATTAGGCGATTCGTAGTCGATACATTAAAAGAGGGTTTGGACTCTTATAGGAATACATTTGGCGATCTTGGTGAAATTTATGGTAGATAGAGAGAAAGTATAAACCTGAACTGATCAGTAAAATCAATTATATATTTAGCACAAATGAACGAAATTGTCAGACGACTCCTTGTAGGAACTAGTGCCCTTAAATGACGATTTCTACAAATATTTATCCATTATCAATCTCCAAAACTATAATTGATAACGTCACAGTACCCAAATTTCACCTACATGTAGTACCCAAATTTCATCCATTTTTCAGAAAAAGTGGAGAAAGTCTTGTAGAGACTAAACAATGCACGTCATGCAACAAAGCTAAATAAACTAAAATATACATAAAACGCTTACATTATATACCAACAGATAAAGTCTCCAGTGAAAAATCAAAATGTACGGAAACGCTGCATCTACAAAAAGTTTACTTTTGAAAAGCTTGATGAAAAATTAAAATATGTCACAGACCTCCATTTCATACTAAATGCATAACAAGCATGGGTATTGTCCAATTGTTAAAAAGATGCGAAGAAATAAAACAAAACACCAGTTATTCGATTTTACAGATGTGTTGTTATAACCATGGTTGCAATTTAGGATCTCCTCGTTACAAAATCTTGGATCGTTTTGATGTAGGTTCAAACCCATTTTTGTATCAGTAAAAACTCAATATTAAATTTGTGGAACTATATAATTAATACGGATATCGTCAAAATAAACAGAGAATGGAAACTTTTGTCGGTTTCTTAAATAAACGTAGGTGAAACAAAACTGTCAAAATATGTGAAATTTTGGTAACCTCACGTTAGAGAAAAATTTAGTAAAATACATTAATTGTCAGCAAGAATTTTTTTTTAATTTTTTTTATTTTTTGCATTGTTCACAGAAACTCAGTATAGTATACAGAGATGTGTACTGATTGACATTTTAGTCTGCGCGGGGAGAATGTGGTCTTTATGTTAGTTCTTTGTTGTACGTCGTGGCAATCTGTAATGAGTCTCGACATTTTCAACTGATGTTAACAGTTTATTCTTATGTTGTGCTGTAACACCACTGTCCCAGGGTTGCGTTCAATATCGTAGCAGCTACATAGGGCTATGTAGATTTTTGGCTACTGAACGTGTAGCTAGCCTAGCTGCTAAATGGATAGCAGCTAGGCTAGCTACACGTTCAGTAGTCAACTATGTAGCTGCAACGATATTGAACGCAACTCAGGTAAAGGTTGATCGCTGAGAAACGTGCTTAACCCCGCCACCATCTATATACCTGTGTTAAGTCAGGAGGCCGTAATGCAGTAGTTGCTGTGTGTCATATTTTTTGTTTTTTTTTTATTATTGTTTTATCATAAATCAGGCCGTTGTTTTTTTTCACATTTTGTCACGTACAATGACATCTACGTCAATTGGACTCTTATGGATAGTTGTCTCATTAGCCACCACACTAAATATCCCTTATATCATATAGAGAGAAACTGTAAATATCTTGGAACTATAAAAGATAGACTGAAACTTTAAACAGCAAAAGTGTTCAGCAACACAAGATCTACAAGTAAGTCAAATGAAATCAATTTGCTCCTAAATCACAGTACATGTAACAAATTTTCAACTTATGCACATTATCTTGAAAACTATAATGGATTATGTAAAAAACATTTTCTAGCAAAACTATCAGCAAGAAAAGATTTCCATTCAATCCAAATATTCTCAAGTGTTGTGTTGTACCAATAATATGCAAAATGCCAGGTGAGCAATGCAGGCTTCTTTGAGTCTCTATAGCTAGTTGGTATTATTATCTTTATATAACTTTTTGTGGTTATGTAACTCTAAGGTTTACAAGGAAAACTCCTCAAAAGTTCATTTGCTTCCGGTTAAACTTGACGAAATACAGCTGTAAAATGGATTGCGTTGGATTTATTTTAATGAATGAATTAAATGAATGAATGAATGAGTTAAAATCAATAGAGCGACAAAGAATAAAACACAGCACAACATTTCAGATGAAAAAAACTTTCAATCTTTTAGAGTGTACTATTATTTTGGTAGCCGCCACCAGCCATGTTTCAATATTTGTATCGCTACAACTGATTTTATACAAGCAGGCTCTTTTGTATTGGGATGACGTTAATTCGGTGGATAATTGGTTTGTTCATCAATCTGTGTCTGGCTATGTATTTCACTGAACTTGAAACGACGATCCCACTTGATGGAGGATTATATCGTTACATACCTAAAGTACTTTGACCATTACCAGCATGTTTAGCATTATGGGGATGTTTTCTGCATGTTCATGGATGTTCCTTGGCCTTTTTTTTTCTTGTAGTGCGTCTCTGTACATTCTACAGCCACGCTTTGCCACTTGCAGACCGACAGAAAAGAATGTAAACTCCTGATAAGATGGATACTAGGTCAGTAATTTTTACATAACAATGCAATACAGACATATTGCATCCTTAATATTTTGTTATTTTATTTATTTTATTGTGTGTTTGATTTTGAAACACTGAATACAAACAAGAGAAAGACAGAAGTTGATTTAATGTGCTTACACATGGTATAAACAGTGTTCGAACAGAAGCTTTAAATTCACATCATGTGCTTTACAAAAGCCAAATAAAAGGAAGAGGGCTTTCATTGTTGTTCTTCTTCTGAAAGTCACAGTAATCCACACACAGCAAACGTACCAAACCCTTTGCAAATGCAAGAAGGTCATAATTACCGGTTTTAGACAGATTAATTTTAGACATATCTATAATGCTTCATCTAAGCACAGGTGCAGGGTAATTTCTATTAGGCAAGAAAAGAAATTGAACACATAATATATTGTCATAATTTAAGAGAACATTTAATTGTAAAAAACCCCAGACATATTACAAATATTTAGATAACCTCAGCTATAATCCTGAACACGCATGAAATATTTGCCACTGACGTTAAGCAACCAACAATCAATCAATAACATCGGATCAGCTCAAAATATTTTTGCTAGATGACTTGGCAGGAGACAATGTATGAATATTGCAAGTCCCGGATAAGCTGCATATACTTTTTTTTTTTAAGTATCCATCAGACTCCAAATTACATGGATTTAAGCAATTACAGGTCATCGTACTTGACGGCCTTCGTCAATGAACAAAACCCATGCCGTATAGTCAGCTATAAAAAATATCCGACATGACAAAATGTGAATCAATCTACAAATGAAAAAAATAACGGCCAGATTGATCACAATACATATAACAAAAATCTAATATGGCAGACAGCAACCAACGACAACCACTGAAATACAGCATTCTAACTTAGTACAGGTACATAAAGATCATGTCTGTGAGCGCTCACCCCACCCCTAACATGGAACCGTGGCATAACAGCACAACATAAGAACCAACCTGTATTTCTGCGTACCCACTATTAAATGAGTATACAAACTATCAAAATGTGTACGAGTGCAGACTTTCTGTAGACTACCCTGTTGAGAATTTAAATCTAAAGTAAATGACATATTTCTAGACAAAATAAATCTTGTAATTGCAATTACAACTTGCCTTAGGCTCAGAACTTTAAATGTTGCACTTAGTAATTTAAATGTAGTCTTATTAAAAACTTGTAGTCATGTGCAATTTAACATGATTATGTCGACACCCTAGTAACTTCATACAATATAAAATCGTAATGTAACCACAGGCAGCATATATTACATCATATATATATAAATAAGAAGATGTGGTATGAGTGCCAATGAGACAACTCTCCATCCAAGTCACAATGTATAAAAAGTAAACAATTATAGGTCAAAGTACGGCCTTCAACACGGAGCATTGGCTAACACCGAACAGCAAGCTATAAAGGGCCCCAAAATGACTAGTGTAAAACCATTCAAACAGGAGAACCAACGGTCTAATCTATATAAAAACGAGAAACACTTATCATTGAACCATATGCATGAATCTGATCATTGGACGTTAATCAACCAACAACAAATCAATCAGAACATATTATTTTTTATTTGAAGTTGGAACTTACGAAAACAAGTCAATATAAGCACTGTAGCTCTTTAACCGGCCCTTTATGTCTTCTGTCGGATAAAAAGAATCCAGTAAAACAATGTCAACAGCATCACTAAACAGCCCCAGACGCATTTCTACTACGGATAAAGCTTACTTGTGTTACATAAATATACAAGCCTAGACAATTTGTTTACCAAGATATTTTAAAAACAGAAGCACACGTCAATAGCCTTTTAGAGAGTCCAAGGTTTAATGATTCTATACAAGGCAAAATTTCGGACCTATATGTACCTTACTTTTTTGAGTTACAGACAGCATTTAACTTTCCTAGCTATCCTATATAGTTCTCGTCCTAAATATGCATAACATATTTGGTATGTATCAGTCAAATGAGGTCGCGAGATGACGAATAGTTTAACGTGTAAAATCCCTAATCTATAATTTATCATCATACGATAAAGCCTAAGCTAAGGTCATATGTACATCTTGAGTCTGATCTTGCTTGTAGGGAATTGAATTACAAATTGATGAAAACTGGGGCATGTTTGCTTCTATTTCAGAAAAAAAATGAAAATTAGGTCAAATTTTAAAATATCTTAGATATCTGTATGATTTTTCATTTGATTTGTTGTAGGATAATATACAATGAACACTATTTTCGTTGGGCCGGTCGCTTTCATAAGTAGTTATTCGTAAATCGATATCTACGTTATCATGATTATAATGTACATAATCATGACATTTGTAACACCTATTACGGACAATTTTGAAATCGATCCCTTACTTGACTCGGTCTACAATCGAAGCTAATAATAGACGTTATACATGTAAACAATTTACGGTTCTGTTACCTCAATGTAAACAAGAAATAGTTAACAAAACTTTAATACTTTCCGTTAAATAGAACAGCATGGGAACACTTAAATGGTAGATTCATTTCAAAATCAAGGAATATATCTTAGTTTAAAAATGGAACGACCAGAAAAAGAAGAAAGCACTGACCAAAATGTCAGAATAGAAGAAACGATTCAGATGAAAAAAACTATCAATCTGTTAAAATGTACATCCATTTTGGTAGCTGTAACCGGACATGTTTCAATATTCATCAACTCATCACTGATTTTAGCCAATGCAGGATCTATTGGCCTGACGTTAATTATGTGGACTATTGGTGGATTTATCAATCTGTTTCAGGCTATGTGCTTCACTGAACTTGCTGCGATGTTTCCATTTGCAGGAGGATCATATACATACATATTTCATGTTTTTGGACCATTGCCTGCATTTCTTGTATTGTGGGGAACTTATCTACTTGTTCAGGGTCCGTTCTGGGCGTTTGTTTCTTATGGTGCGTCAATGTACATTCTTCAGCCATTCTTTCCAACTTGCAGACCGCCGGAAATATGTGTAAAAATCCTAGGAGGATGGATACTAGGTAATTAAGCTTTTATCATCACAATGCAAAACAGACATAACTCTTAGTTTTATTTTTTTCATTCATATGTTTTTGTTTTTGTTTGTTTTTCTTTTGCATACCTCGTGTATATAAAACAAAATTTTAATAGTTGCTGCTATTAACATTCTTGATTCAGCAATCTTCGATGAAAGACAAGAATTACTGTTATTGTTCACAAAAATCGTCAATAATATCAAATTTTATTGAATTTAACTCGTGACATTTCCATGTTCAGTGAATCGTAAAATCTGGGTAAAACCCCCAATTTGGTATACATATAATTAAATATGCAATCTGATTAAAATTCAAGTCTATAACAACTCGCACGCACAGACCGGAAAACTTTATTTTCTTTTACTATCGTAGGCGGGGTATATGAATAAACTGTAGTTTAACAGAATGCATATCTTGTTTGGAATCAGCATTGATTGATTGATTAATTGATAAGTTTTTTGCTTTACGTTAAGCGGCACATATTTGATGCATGTTCAGGTCGAGAACAAATCAACAGTTAATACAACAGGTAGGTCCTGCAAAGTGGGTCGACAAGGACGAAGGGCAGGAAGCTTTGACTGCCACTGGACAACAATGGTTAGATAAATAGGGACAAAAATTTGGTCTTGCAACAGACCACCTCCGGGTAACTCGAAGTGTTTTATAATGGTTCTTAAAAGTGCTGACAGCATGACATTCACTCAACACGAGTCATTGGATTCAATGTTTCATTCTGACCGGACGTTGTAGCAAATTTATATATCCCGCACAGCCAAACGGACGCTCCTCTTTGTCAAGGTTTTTACTGCCGGTCGGAAGAAGACCAAGGTGACCATATTTCTATTCCCTTGTCACCCGTATGGTATATATATATCATGTAAAAATCCGTCTACTTGGTATATCTAGTGATGTAAGTGATCAAGTTTGAGCTACCAGGTGGCTTCTCTTAAAGTTTTTAAAGTCTTATTTCTGGTCATCCTCCTAATTCTACGAAATATTAAAATTATACACATTATTTATTTATTGTATTGGTTACCTTGCTGGATTTTCATAATATGAATTATATGTCAATAACAAACTTTAATATACTAGTAATGTTAAGTGTCAATTTAAAAAAAAAAATGCATGAATGGTTCTTTAATTGGTATCGACATCCAGTAAAAGTAAGTAGTTCGATTTGGCGTAGTATGAGTCCTATGACAACTTTAATAATAGAAGTTTACTTCGCCACTTACTGTTATAAGTTGCAGGATCCATTCCATTTTTATGCAAGTGCCATCTATGGGTCGGCATTCAAATACGTCAACATTACCAAAATCGGTATTCAACAAAGTCAATCGATTAAAACAGTCAATTCAATCCTACATGACTTTTTCCAACTTATTCACAACTTTAACCTTATTTTGCCTGTTATCTTGAAAACTTTAATGGGTAAACAGAAATTTTGTCCAGCAAAAATCACCAGCGAGGCTAAATTATAGCCCCATAGTTCCCATTCAACAAAAATATTCTTGTTGCATTTTATCAGTTTCGTGCAGAAAAGCTAGGGGAATAGTACAGGCTCGGAGCATCTTGTTTCCATATTCAGATGCAGCTAAATGCAATTTTCTAAATATATAAAAAAAAATCATAAAAGTCTAAAATATTGCCCAACTACGTACATAATATACTGTGCCTTAAAATGAATTAAAAGTAAATTTCTCTTGCATCAGAGGTTACATTTAAATTTGCAGTGGTTTCATCAAAGAATATGGTTTAAAAATAGTTTGGGCAATTGAATATAATATGAATATATTTCGGACATTGAAACACAAAATGTACTAAATAATTATATATATACTAGTCTTGCTGAAATGTTCGATCTTTTTTTTTTTTTATCGCAGTCACTGCTTTGCTTTGTCAAAAATCTAATTTGTTATTCCATTTTAACAAATGCATTAGACTTCTTATAAAACAATCTTTAATATCTCGGTTTCTGATATTCCATAAATCAAAATTTGTACCGTGTTTCTTTTAACACTGGAGGTTTTCTACCACTTGTGTTTTTTTAACTCACTGCTTACGACAGTAGAGACCCTAGAGCAATAACGAATTTCTAGCCTGTGCTTTGTCGACTTGCCATAGTCATATCAAGCTTTAAACATCTCAGCCCTTTAATATTTGGTGTAAACAATATTTATTATTATGAATAATACAAGTATAATTATAAACACATTCACAATTAGGATTCAGAAACAAGCAACAAGTGCTTATATTAATCCGTCTCCTTAAATATTTGGATGTCCGTTACAGTTTCGTGGAGAGTGTGTTTTAACGAAAGAGGACCATTTGGTAGCAGGTTAAATTCAGTTCAGTCATATTGCTTGGGCATCCAGCCTACTATCGCCTCGTTACACATAAGTATTCGACACTTGTTTGCCACGATAACAAGGTCCTATTTACTGGACTGACGCAAACGCAAACCGTGAGTTGCAACAATAAATCAGTAAACCATTAAGCGTTAAAGTGTTGGTAATCCCTTTTGGGATTCTGAGACCGGAGCGGTTTTCTGATTTGGCCGCCAATATATCTTCCTCCGCCTCATTTTAGACTTATACCTCGAATTTGACATAAGCGGTCATCTCAGTACCAGAATCTATGACGCCCCCCCCCCCCTTTTTGCTGGACAAATTTGGTTGATTATATAGGGAATCACTGAAGCGTGACTGGAGCGGGCCCCCTCTTAGGCAGTCAGTGGGCCCCCTCTTATAAAAAATTCTGGATCCGCCATTGTATACATTTCCCAACTTATTCGGTATTCAAGAGCTTGCAGCTGCTACTCAGACTTTATAAAACGTCACCAGTGTCTGAGCAGAAAGTTGATGAACCAGGGTTATGTCAAAGAACGTCTCGTTCTTTTTCTAAAAAAAGTTCATCGGAAGATACCAAGACCTTGTTGATAAATATTCCGTATCAACTTCACAAATAATACACGATGGTCTTTGAAGTATAGATTCTAGCAGAGACATATAAACACATGTGTATATATGTCTCTAATTCTATGTAGTACTGACGTTGTTTATCATGTGTATATATGTCTCTGATTCTATGTAGTACTGACATTGTTTATCATGTGTATATATGTCTCTGATTCTATGTAGTACTGACGTTGTTTATCATGTGTATATATGTCTCTGATTCTATGTAGTACTGACGTTGTTTATCATGTGTATATATGTCTCTGATTCTATGTAGTACTGACGTTGTTTATCATGTGTATATATGTCTCTGATTCTATGTAGTACTGACGTTGTTTATCATGTGTATATATGTCTCTGATTCTATGTAGTACTGACGTTGTTTATCATGTGTATATATGTCTCTGATTCTATGTAGTACTGACGTTGTTTATCATGTGTATATATGTCTCTGATTCTATGTAGTACTGACGTTGTTTATCATGTGTATATATGTAGGACTCAGATCTATGGTGGGTTCCAGATGTATGGCAAATTTCTGCAAATCCCTAATCTATGGTAAATATGATGTCACAAACGCCAAACATAACACAAATCTATGGCAGTATTTTGTTTTCTCCAAATCTATGGCAGATTTGGATACTACGTAATTTTCCGTCACAATTAAATAACGTCATGGAACGTTGAAGCTGCCGATGACGACGACGGTTTTGTTATACAAAAGGAAAAGAAAAGGATCGAAAAGCAAGTTTGCAAGGATATAAATTAATAAATAAATTATAATTCAAAATTGTGTTTGTTTCTACCCTTGTTTTCTTCTTCTCGTGTTGCTGGTGTTGGCATCACCCTTAATTGTACGAGCTTTTACCGTGCATTTTGGTTTGCTGTTTTGTGTTTTTATGCTATTTTTTTGTATTCCTATGATCTCTTTAATTTTCTGTAAGAAGTAACACAACATAAAGTATTTTGTCAGCTATATAACAGTGACTACCTGTACTATTGTAGCAAACAATCTTTCTTGAGATTTGGAAAAAAATAAATATGATATAGATTTCTAATAGATATTAATATCGTTTTCCGCTCTAAATATGTCGAAAAACTGTACTGTTGGAGAAATAAGGATTTTTTTAGAGGGTCACACAGGTACTACTAGTATACACAGAGTAGGAAATAAGTATTCTTCCGGGGCACATGATTTCAAACCTACAGTCTGTGCTCATTTTACAAACGGTTATGTATATGCTTCCTAGTAATAGTCCTAATTTGTTTTTCTAATACTGGATTTTATTTAAAAGCAGCTTTTTTGCTACCTTTGGACATTTCGACCTCGAAATCATTGGTCAGATATGCACTGACTGGTCCGACCTTTGCAGAAAATCTGTCATAGATTTGAAATCTAGAAATCCGCCATAGATTAGGAAACTAAAAAAATTGCCATAGATTAGGAAACTAAAAAGTTGCTATAGATTAGGATTCTAAAAAAAACTGCCATAGATTTGGGATGACATGACGTCATATTTACCATAGATTAGGAATCTGCCATAGATCTGGAACCCGCCATAGATTTCAGTCCTACATATATGTCTCTGATTCTATGTAGTACTGACGTTGTTTATCATGTGTATATATGTCTCTGATTCTATGTAGTACTGACATTGTTTATCATGTGTATATATGTCTCTGATTCTATGTAGTACTGACATTGTTTATCATCTTATTACGTGTTATATAGTGTTCTTTTATTTGTCTTTGTAAATTATTTACTTTACTATTTAGTCCATTTTTGGTAATATTCTCTTGGCGTGGCTCGGTACTTATACACCCCGCCATAATGATTGTGTTATTGTGCTATCATCATTTTTAGCTCACCTGGCCCAAAGGGCCAAGTGAGCTTTTCTCATCACTTGGCGTCCGTCGTCCGTCATCCGTCGTCGTCCGGCGTCGTCTGTCGTCGTCCGTCGTCGTCGTTAACTTTTTACATTTTGAACTTCTTCTAGAGAACCACTGAATGGAATGAAACCAAACATGGCATGAATGTTCCTTATGAGGTGCTGACCAAGTGTTGTTACTTTGTAGCCGATCCATCATCCAAGATGGCCGCCAGCGGGGGACTTAGTTTAACATAGGACCCTATGGGAAATGCATACAAATGACTTCTTTTAGAGAACCACAGAATGGAATGAAACCAAACATGGCATGAATGTTCCTTATGAGGTGCTGACCATGTGTTGTTACTTTGTAGCCGATCCATCATCCAAGATGGCCGCCAGCAGGGAACGTAGTTTAACATAGGACCCTAAGGGAAATACATACAAATGTCTTCTTTTAGAGAACCACTGAATGGAATGAAACCAAACATGACATGAATGTTTCTTATGAGGTGCTGACCAAGTGTTGTTACTTTGAAGCCGATCCATCATCCAAGATGGCTGACAGCGGGGGACTTAGTTTAACATAGGACCCTATGGGAAATGCATACAAATGACTTCTTTTAGAGAACCACTGAATGGAATGAAACCAAACATGGCATGAATGTTCCTTATGAGGTGCTGACCAAGTGTTGTTACTTTGTAGCCGATCCATCATCCAAGATGGCCGCCAGCAGGGGACTTAGTTTAACATAGGACCCTATGGGAAATACATACAAGTGTCTTCTTTTAGAGAACCAATAAATGGAATGGAACCAAACATGGCATGAATGTTCCTTATGAGATGTTGACCAAGTGTTGTTACTTTGCAGTCGGTCCATCATCCAAGATGGCCGCCAGCGGGTGACTTAGTTTAACATAGGACCCTAAGGGAAATACATACAAATGTCTTCTTTTAGAGAACCACTGAATGGAATGAAACCAAACATGGCATGAATGTTCCTTATAAGTTGCTGACCAAGTGTTGTAACTTTGCAGTCGGTCCATCATCCAGGATGGCCGACAGCGGGGGACTTAGTTTAACATAGGACCTAAGGGAAATACATACAAATGTCTTCTTTTAGAGAACCACTGAATGGAATGGAACCAAACATGGCATGAATGTTCCTTATGAGGTGTTGACCAAGTGTTGTTTGTTTGCAGCCGATCCATTATCCAAGATGGCCGCCAGCGGGGGACTTAGTTTAACATAGGACCCTATGGGAAATACATACAAATGTCTTCTTTTAGAGAACCACTGAATGGAATGAAACCAAACATGGCATGAATATTCCTAATGAGGTGCTGACCAAGTGTTGTTACTTTGCAGTCGGTCCATTATCCAAGATGGCCGACAGCGGGGGACTTAGTTTAACATAGGACCCTATGGGAAATACACACAAATGTCTTCTTTTAGAGAACCACTGAATGGAATGGAACCAAACATGGCATGAATGTTCCTTATGAAGTGCTGACCAAGTGTTGTTACTTTGCAGTCGATCCATCATCCAAGATGGCTGCTAGGGGGGGGGGCTTAGTTTTACATAGGACCCTATGGGAAATACATACAAATGTCTTCTTTTAGAGTACCACTGAATGGAATGAAACCAAACATGGCATGAATGTTCCTTATAAGTTGCTGACCAAGTGTTGTAACTTTGCAGTCGGTCCATCATCCAGGATGGCCGACAGCGGGGGACTTAGTTTAACATAGGACCCTATGGGAAATACATACAAATGTCTTCTTTTAGAGAACCACTGAATGGAATGGAACCAAACATGGCATGAATGTTCCTTATGAGGTGCTGACCAAGTGTTGTTACTTTGTAGCCGATCCATCATCCAAGATGGCCGCCTGCAGGGGACTTAGTTTAACATAGGACCCTATGGGAAATACATACAAGTGTCTTCTTTTAGAGAACCAATAAATGGAATGGAACCAAACATGGCATGAATGTTCCTTATGAGATGTTGACCAAGTGTTGTTACTTTGCAGTCGGTCCATCATCCAAGATGGCCGCCAGCGGGTGACTTAGTTTAACATAGGACCCTAAGGGAAATACATACAAATGTCTTCTTTTAGAGAACCACTGAATGGAATGAAACCAAACATGGCATGAATGTTCCTTATAAGTTGCTGACCAAGTGTTGTAACTTTGCAGTCGGTCCATCATCCAGGATGGCCGACAGCGGGGGACTTAGTTTAACATAGGACCTAAGGGAAATACATACAAATGTCTTCTTTTAGAGAACCACTGAATGGAATGGAACCAAACATGGCATGAATGTTCCTTATGAGGTGTTGACCAAGTGTTGTTTGTTTGCAGCCGATCCATTATCCAAGATGGCCGCCAGCGGGGGACTTAGTTTAACATAGGACCCTATGGGAAATACATACAAATGTCTTCTTTTAGAGAACCACTGAATGGAATGAAACCAAACATGGCATGAATATTCCTAATGAGGTGCTGACCAAGTGTTGTTACTTTGCAGTCGGTCCATTATCCAAGATGGCCGACAGCGGGGGACTTAGTTTAACATAGGACCCTATGGGAAATACACACAAATGTCTTCTTTTAGAGAACCACTGAATGGAATGGAACCAAACATGGCATGAATGTTCCTTATGAAGTGCTGACCAAGTGTTGTTACTTTGCAGTCGATCCATCATCCAAGATGGCTGCTAGGGGGGGGGGGCTTAGTTTTACATAGGACCCTATGGGAAATACATACAAATGTCTTCTTTTAGAGTACCACTGAATGGAATGAAACCAAACATGGCATGAATGTTCCTTATGAGGTGCTGACCAAGTGTTGCTACTTTGTTGCCGATTTACTGTTCAAGATGGCCACCAGGATATTTGATTAAATAATGGGACCAATATTAAACCAAATTTGGCCTCAATCATTATTTGGGTATCTGTTATGATTTTTATCTATCTTTACATGATTTCTAAAACCAAAGTAGAGTCAGGTGAGCGACACAGGCTCTTGAGAGCCTCTAGTTTGTATTCCTGTCTTATATTTTTGCTATGTGCTTTGTCTATATGCCATCTTGTTTTTCTTTGTTGACATATTTCGTTTGTTTTTATAGTGCCCATGATTAAGAACACTAATGTAATATTAGACTAGTTATCTTAATGAAGAATCTGAAATCTGAATCTGTTTAAGATTATAACACAATGTTGACTGCTGTACCCCTATTTTTGACATTTTTACCTTTTAAGTCTGTTTGTTTTGTTCACACATTGTTGTCAATACAATGGAATTTTATGCGACTGTCATACAAATGAGAGGTTTAGCTAGCTATAAAACCAGGTTTAATCCACCATTTTCCGCTACATAAGGAAATGCCTGTACCAAGTCAGGAATATGGCAGTTGTCTTCTATTCGTTTGATGTGTTTGAGCTTTTAATTTTGCCATTCGATAAGGGACTTACCGTTTTGAATTTTCTGTGGAGTTCGGTATTTATGTTATCTTACAGGGTCTCTTACTTTTTGGAACATACCCGGAATTTTAATGCAGATCGGTATAATTTGGCTTTTGGTAGCAATACACAGTTAGAAGTTTAGTTTCGCATTATGGCCATGGTGAATTTTTTAAATATGAAAGTTTTTGTACAATAAAATTGATTTTTAGATAATTGAAGAATAATAAAGCCGCCTTAGTGGGTTTATATGAACATTTAGATTGTTTTTAGCATGTTTTATAGGCCATTTTTCTGTTTGACAGTCCGTATTTTCCTATCCGTACCGCCCATAGGTCCATAAATTATTGCAGTGTTTATCAACAAAGATTTTGCGCTCGATCTTTTCAATTCAATTTTATGGAAAAACGAGCAGAAATGCATATGATTTTTTTTGGACCTTTTGATAGATATATGTCTATGGATTCAGGAAAGGTATCACTGTAATTGATTGAAATTTTCCGTTGGACCAAATTTTGGAGACTTTTGTGACATGTTCACCCCCCTTTTATGCAATATTTTGTATCAAAGAAATGCAGATTGTTGCCATGGTTACACCCAAAAGAGATTATATTTCACCATTATAACCATTAGAAATCAAATCTATGGAAGATTCTCTTTCTATAAATATACACATGCATAACACAAATATTAAGCCTTATTTGTTAGAAAGGAAGGGAAAGAGGGTGTTTAAAAATTATGAGTGTCAATTTTAAGTTTTTTTCCTAACTGTGTATTGCTACCTTATGGCATTTGACAAAGCACAGAATTGCTTATTTTTAGACAAATCATACCACAAATCTATTGATATTTAGATTATAGATACAATTCTGAGGGAGAAACATCTTTTAGTATGACAATATATGTTAGTTTTTTTGTTTATTGTCCTTAGCAACCAATATAGACATTTTGACACAAAGACTTGGTTCGGTCATAAATTGATACTTTATTGGCTACCCCTTGGAAAAGAAACAATGCGCGTTATGTAGAAACCTCAGAAGGGAACGCTTTATATTTTTTCATGCGACTAAATCAAATTTATTATTTTAGCAAGTATAAAGTCACAATTTAGCATGAATTAAGTCTAAATTTGTTCCCGCTGTTATAAATTAATTCAGTATTTGCTAAATTTTAACCAAGGCTTTGGTATGCTAATACACAACAAAATTGACATTCTAAAGCCTTAAAATAGCTTTAACTTGTAAAATTTGTCTACTATTAAGGTTAATTTAAGTTTTTAAACAAGAAAAGACAAGCACAGAAGGTATAGTTTTAGAAATTTGACTAAAAAAGGAGAATTTACACTTTGACATGGCATGTTTCACCAGATCACTTTTTTGTTGCATTTCAGTGTCAACTGCTAACCTTCATAAAATATTTATTTCTGAACCAATTTTCAAAACTAGCAGGCCAATTTGCTCGTTTAAGCTAGCAGAACACAGAAATCCATTTTAAGTGGAATTGAAAAAAAAAATGTTTATCCTTAAGGTAGCAATACACAGTTAGAAGTTTAGTTTCGCATTATGGCCATGGTGAATTTTTTAAATATGAAAGTTTTTGTACAATAAAATTGATTTTTAGATAATTGAAGAATAATAAAGCCGCCTTAGTGGGTTTATATGAACATTTAGATTGTTTTTAGCATGTTTTATAGGCCATTTTTCTGTTTGACAGTCCGTATTTTCCTATCCGTACCGCCCATAGGTCCATAAATTATTGCAGTGTTTATCAACAAAGATTTTGCGCTCGATCTTTTCAATTCAATTTTATGGAAAAACGAGCAGAAATGCATATGATTTTTTTTGGACCTTTTGATAGATATATGTCTATGGATTCAGGAAAGGTATCACTGTAATTGATTGAAATTTTCCGTTGGACCAAATTTTGGAGACTTTTGTGACATGTTCACCCCCCTTTTATGCAATATTTTGTATCAAAGAAATGCAGATTGTTGCCATGGTTACACCCAAAAGAGATTATATTTCACCATTATAACCATTAGAAATCAAATCTATGGAAGATTCTCTTTCTATAAATATACACATGCATAACACAAATATTAAGCCTTATTTGTTAGAAAGGAAGGGAAAGAGGGTGTTTAAAAATTATGAGTGTCAATTTTAAGTTTTTTTCCTAACTGTGTATTGCTACCTTATGGCATTTGACAAAGCACAGAATTGCTTATTTTTAGACAAATCATACCACAAATCTATTGATATTTAGATTATAGATACAATTCTGAGGGAGAAACATCTTTTAGTATGACAATATATGTTAGTTTTTTTGTTTATTGTCCTTAGCAACCAATATAGACATTTTGACACAAAGACTTGGTTCGGTCATAAATTGATACTTTATTGGCTACCCCTTGGAAAAGAAACAATGCGCGTTATGTAGAAACCTCAGAAGGGAACGCTTTATATTTTTTCATGCGACTAAATCAAATTTATTATTTTAGCAAGTATAAAGTCACAATTTAGCATGAATTAAGTCTAAATTTGTTCCCGCTGTTATAAATTAATTCAGTATTTGCTAAATTTTAACCAAGGCTTTGGTATGCTAATACACAACAAAATTGACATTCTAAAGCCTTAAAATAGCTTTAACTTGTAAAATTTGTCTACTATTAAGGTTAATTTAAGTTTTTAAACAAGAAAAGACAAGCACAGAAGGTATAGTTTTAGAAATTTGACTAAAAAAGGAGAATTTACACTTTGACATGGCATGTTTCACCAGATCACTTTTTTGTTGCATTTCAGTGTCAACTGCTAACCTTCATAAAATATTTATTTCTGAACCAATTTTCAAAACTAGCAGGCCAATTTGCTCGTTTAAGCTAGCAGAACACAGAAATCCATTTTAAGTGGAATTGAAAAAAAAAATGTTTATCCTTAAGGTAGCAATACACAGTTAGAAGTTTAGTTTCGCATTATGGCCATGGTGAATTTTTTAAATATGAAAGTTTTTGTACAATAAAATTGATTTTTAGATAATTGAAGAATAATAAAGCCGCCTTAGTGGGTTTATATGAACATTTAGATTGTTTTTAGCATGTTTTATAGGCCATTTTTCTGTTTGACAGTCCGTATTTTCCTATCCGTACCGCCCATAGGTCCATAAATTATTGCAGTGTTTATCAACAAAGATTTTGCGCTCGATCTTTTCAATTCAATTTTATGGAAAAACGAGCAGAAATGCATATGATTTTTTTTGGACCTTTTGATAGATATATGTCTATGGATTCAGGAAAGGTATCACTGTAATTGATTGAAATTTTCCGTTGGACCAAATTTTGGAGACTTTTGTGACATGTTCACCCCCCTTTTATGCAATATTTTGTATCAAAGAAATGCAGATTGTTGCCATGGTTACACCCAAAAGAGATTATATTTCACCATTATAACCATTAGAAATCAAATCTATGGAAGATTCTCTTTCTATAAATATACACATGCATAACACAAATATTAAGCCTTATTTGTTAGAAAGGAAGGGAAAGAGGGTGTTTAAAAATTATGAGTGTCAATTTTAAGTTTTTTTCCTAACTGTGTATTGCTACCTTATGGCATTTGACAAAGCACAGAATTGCTTATTTTTAGACAAATCATACCACAAATCTATTGATATTTAGATTATAGATACAATTCTGAGGGAGAAACATCTTTTAGTATGACAATATATGTTAGTTTTTTTGTTTATTGTCCTTAGCAACCAATATAGACATTTTGACACAAAGACTTGGTTCGGTCATAAATTGATACTTTATTGGCTACCCCTTGGAAAAGAAACAATGCGCGTTATGTAGAAACCTCAGAAGGGAACGCTTTATATTTTTTCATGCGACTAAATCAAATTTATTATTTTAGCAAGTATAAAGTCACAATTTAGCATGAATTAAGTCTAAATTTGTTCCCGCTGTTATAAATTAATTCAGTATTTGCTAAATTTTAACCAAGGCTTTGGTATGCTAATACACAACAAAATTGACATTCTAAAGCCTTAAAATAGCTTTAACTTGTAAAATTTGTCTACTATTAAGGTTAATTTAAGTTTTTAAACAAGAAAAGACAAGCACAGAAGGTATAGTTTTAGAAATTTGACTAAAAAAGGAGAATTTACACTTTGACATGGCATGTTTCACCAGATCACTTTTTTGTTGCATTTCAGTGTCAACTGCTAACCTTCATAAAATATTTATTTCTGAACCAATTTTCAAAACTAGCAGGCCAATTTGCTCGTTTAAGCTAGCAGAACACAGAAATCCATTTTAAGTGGAATTGAAAAAAAAAATGTTTATCCTTAAGGTAGCAATACACAGTTAGAAGTTTAGTTTCGCATTATGGCCATGGTGAATTTTTTAAATATGAAAGTTTTTGTACAATAAAATTGATTTTTAGATAATTGAAGAATAATAAAGCCGCCTTAGTGGGTTTATATGAACATTTAGATTGTTTTTAGCATGTTTTATAGGCCATTTTTCTGTTTGACAGTCCGTATTTTCCTATCCGTACCGCCCATAGGTCCATAAATTATTGCAGTGTTTATCAACAAAGATTTTGCGCTCGATCTTTTCAATTCAATTTTATGGAAAAACGAGCAGAAATGCATATGATTTTTTTTGGACCTTTTGATAGATATATGTCTATGGATTCAGGAAAGGTATCACTGTAATTGATTGAAATTTTCCGTTGGACCAAATTTTGGAGACTTTTGTGACATGTTCACCCCCCTTTTATGCAATATTTTGTATCAAAGAAATGCAGATTGTTGCCATGGTTACACCCAAAAGAGATTATATTTCACCATTATAACCATTAGAAATCAAATCTATGGAAGATTCTCTTTCTATAAATATACACATGCATAACACAAATATTAAGCCTTATTTGTTAGAAAGGAAGGGAAAGAGGGTGTTTAAAAATTATGAGTGTCAATTTTAAGTTTTTTTCCTAACTGTGTATTGCTACCTTATGGCATTTGACAAAGCACAGAATTGCTTATTTTTAGACAAATCATACCACAAATCTATTGATATTTAGATTATAGATACAATTCTGAGGGAGAAACATCTTTTAGTATGACAATATATGTTAGTTTTTTTGTTTATTGTCCTTAGCAACCAATATAGACATTTTGACACAAAGACTTGGTTCGGTCATAAATTGATACTTTATTGGCTACCCCTTGGAAAAGAAACAATGCGCGTTATGTAGAAACCTCAGAAGGGAACGCTTTATATTTTTTCATGCGACTAAATCAAATTTATTATTTTAGCAAGTATAAAGTCACAATTTAGCATGAATTAAGTCTAAATTTGTTCCCGCTGTTATAAATTAATTCAGTATTTGCTAAATTTTAACCAAGGCTTTGGTATGCTAATACACAACAAAATTGACATTCTAAAGCCTTAAAATAGCTTTAACTTGTAAAATTTGTCTACTATTAAGGTTAATTTAAGTTTTTAAACAAGAAAAGACAAGCACAGAAGGTATAGTTTTAGAAATTTGACTAAAAAAGGAGAATTTACACTTTGACATGGCATGTTTCACCAGATCACTTTTTTGTTGCATTTCAGTGTCAACTGCTAACCTTCATAAAATATTTATTTCTGAACCAATTTTCAAAACTAGCAGGCCAATTTGCTCGTTTAAGCTAGCAGAACACAGAAATCCATTTTAAGTGGAATTGAAAAAAAAAATGTTTATCCTTAAGGTAGCAATACACAGTTAGAAGTTTAGTTTCGCATTATGGCCATGGTGAATTTTTTAAATATGAAAGTTTTTGTACAATAAAATTGATTTTTAGATAATTGAAGAATAATAAAGCCGCCTTAGTGGGTTTATATGAACATTTAGATTGTTTTTAGCATGTTTTATAGGCCATTTTTCTGTTTGACAGTCCGTATTTTCCTATCCGTACCGCCCATAGGTCCATAAATTATTGCAGTGTTTATCAACAAAGATTTTGCGCTCGATCTTTTCAATTCAATTTTATGGAAAAACGAGCAGAAATGCATATGATTTTTTTTGGACCTTTTGATAGATATATGTCTATGGATTCAGGAAAGGTATCACTGTAATTGATTGAAATTTTCCGTTGGACCAAATTTTGGAGACTTTTGTGACATGTTCACCCCCCTTTTATGCAATATTTTGTATCAAAGAAATGCAGATTGTTGCCATGGTTACACCCAAAAGAGATTATATTTCACCATTATAACCATTAGAAATCAAATCTATGGAAGATTCTCTTTCTATAAATATACACATGCATAACACAAATATTAAGCCTTATTTGTTAGAAAGGAAGGGAAAGAGGGTGTTTAAAAATTATGAGTGTCAATTTTAAGTTTTTTTCCTAACTGTGTATTGCTACCTTATGGCATTTGACAAAGCACAGAATTGCTTATTTTTAGACAAATCATACCACAAATCTATTGATATTTAGATTATAGATACAATTCTGAGGGAGAAACATCTTTTAGTATGACAATATATGTTAGTTTTTTTGTTTATTGTCCTTAGCAACCAATATAGACATTTTGACACAAAGACTTGGTTCGGTCATAAATTGATACTTTATTGGCTACCCCTTGGAAAAGAAACAATGCGCGTTATGTAGAAACCTCAGAAGGGAACGCTTTATATTTTTTCATGCGACTAAATCAAATTTATTATTTTAGCAAGTATAAAGTCACAATTTAGCATGAATTAAGTCTAAATTTGTTCCCGCTGTTATAAATTAATTCAGTATTTGCTAAATTTTAACCAAGGCTTTGGTATGCTAATACACAACAAAATTGACATTCTAAAGCCTTAAAATAGCTTTAACTTGTAAAATTTGTCTACTATTAAGGTTAATTTAAGTTTTTAAACAAGAAAAGACAAGCACAGAAGGTATAGTTTTAGAAATTTGACTAAAAAAGGAGAATTTACACTTTGACATGGCATGTTTCACCAGATCACTTTTTTGTTGCATTTCAGTGTCAACTGCTAACCTTCATAAAATATTTATTTCTGAACCAATTTTCAAAACTAGCAGGCCAATTTGCTCGTTTAAGCTAGCAGAACACAGAAATCCATTTTAAGTGGAATTGAAAAAAAAAATGTTTATCCTTAAGGTAGCAATACACAGTTAGAAGTTTAGTTTCGCATTATGGCCATGGTGAATTTTTTAAATATGAAAGTTTTTGTACAATAAAATTGATTTTTAGATAATTGAAGAATAATAAAGCCGCCTTAGTGGGTTTATATGAACATTTAGATTGTTTTTAGCATGTTTTATAGGCCATTTTTCTGTTTGACAGTCCGTATTTTCCTATCCGTACCGCCCATAGGTCCATAAATTATTGCAGTGTTTATCAACAAAGATTTTGCGCTCGATCTTTTCAATTCAATTTTATGGAAAAACGAGCAGAAATGCATATGATTTTTTTTGGACCTTTTGATAGATATATGTCTATGGATTCAGGAAAGGTATCACTGTAATTGATTGAAATTTTCCGTTGGACCAAATTTTGGAGACTTTTGTGACATGTTCACCCCCCTTTTATGCAATATTTTGTATCAAAGAAATGCAGATTGTTGCCATGGTTACACCCAAAAGAGATTATATTTCACCATTATAACCATTAGAAATCAAATCTATGGAAGATTCTCTTTCTATAAATATACACATGCATAACACAAATATTAAGCCTTATTTGTTAGAAAGGAAGGGAAAGAGGGTGTTTAAAAATTATGAGTGTCAATTTTAAGTTTTTTTCCTAACTGTGTATTGCTACCTTATGGCATTTGACAAAGCACAGAATTGCTTATTTTTAGACAAATCATACCACAAATCTATTGATATTTAGATTATAGATACAATTCTGAGGGAGAAACATCTTTTAGTATGACAATATATGTTAGTTTTTTTGTTTATTGTCCTTAGCAACCAATATAGACATTTTGACACAAAGACTTGGTTCGGTCATAAATTGATACTTTATTGGCTACCCCTTGGAAAAGAAACAATGCGCGTTATGTAGAAACCTCAGAAGGGAACGCTTTATATTTTTTCATGCGACTAAATCAAATTTATTATTTTAGCAAGTATAAAGTCACAATTTAGCATGAATTAAGTCTAAATTTGTTCCCGCTGTTATAAATTAATTCAGTATTTGCTAAATTTTAACCAAGGCTTTGGTATGCTAATACACAACAAAATTGACATTCTAAAGCCTTAAAATAGCTTTAACTTGTAAAATTTGTCTACTATTAAGGTTAATTTAAGTTTTTAAACAAGAAAAGACAAGCACAGAAGGTATAGTTTTAGAAATTTGACTAAAAAAGGAGAATTTACACTTTGACATGGCATGTTTCACCAGATCACTTTTTTGTTGCATTTCAGTGTCAACTGCTAACCTTCATAAAATATTTATTTCTGAACCAATTTTCAAAACTAGCAGGCCAATTTGCTCGTTTAAGCTAGCAGAACACAGAAATCCATTTTAAGTGGAATTGAAAAAAAAAATGTTTATCCTTAAGGTAGCAATACACAGTTAGAAGTTTAGTTTCGCATTATGGCCATGGTGAATTTTTTAAATATGAAAGTTTTTGTACAATAAAATTGATTTTTAGATAATTGAAGAATAATAAAGCCGCCTTAGTGGGTTTATATGAACATTTAGATTGTTTTTAGCATGTTTTATAGGCCATTTTTCTGTTTGACAGTCCGTATTTTCCTATCCGTACCGCCCATAGGTCCATAAATTATTGCAGTGTTTATCAACAAAGATTTTGCGCTCGATCTTTTCAATTCAATTTTATGGAAAAACGAGCAGAAATGCATATGATTTTTTTTGGACCTTTTGATAGATATATGTCTATGGATTCAGGAAAGGTATCACTGTAATTGATTGAAATTTTCCGTTGGACCAAATTTTGGAGACTTTTGTGACATGTTCACCCCCCTTTTATGCAATATTTTGTATCAAAGAAATGCAGATTGTTGCCATGGTTACACCCAAAAGAGATTATATTTCACCATTATAACCATTAGAAATCAAATCTATGGAAGATTCTCTTTCTATAAATATACACATGCATAACACAAATATTAAGCCTTATTTGTTAGAAAGGAAGGGAAAGAGGGTGTTTAAAAATTATGAGTGTCAATTTTAAGTTTTTTTCCTAACTGTGTATTGCTACCTTATGGCATTTGACAAAGCACAGAATTGCTTATTTTTAGACAAATCATACCACAAATCTATTGATATTTAGATTATAGATACAATTCTGAGGGAGAAACATCTTTTAGTATGACAATATATGTTAGTTTTTTTGTTTATTGTCCTTAGCAACCAATATAGACATTTTGACACAAAGACTTGGTTCGGTCATAAATTGATACTTTATTGGCTACCCCTTGGAAAAGAAACAATGCGCGTTATGTAGAAACCTCAGAAGGGAACGCTTTATATTTTTTCATGCGACTAAATCAAATTTATTATTTTAGCAAGTATAAAGTCACAATTTAGCATGAATTAAGTCTAAATTTGTTCCCGCTGTTATAAATTAATTCAGTATTTGCTAAATTTTAACCAAGGCTTTGGTATGCTAATACACAACAAAATTGACATTCTAAAGCCTTAAAATAGCTTTAACTTGTAAAATTTGTCTACTATTAAGGTTAATTTAAGTTTTTAAACAAGAAAAGACAAGCACAGAAGGTATAGTTTTAGAAATTTGACTAAAAAAGGAGAATTTACACTTTGACATGGCATGTTTCACCAGATCACTTTTTTGTTGCATTTCAGTGTCAACTGCTAACCTTCATAAAATATTTATTTCTGAACCAATTTTCAAAACTAGCAGGCCAATTTGCTCGTTTAAGCTAGCAGAACACAGAAATCCATTTTAAGTGGAATTGAAAAAAAAAATGTTTATCCTTAAGGTAGCAATACACAGTTAGAAGTTTAGTTTCGCATTATGGCCATGGTGAATTTTTTAAATATGAAAGTTTTTGTACAATAAAATTGATTTTTAGATAATTGAAGAATAATAAAGCCGCCTTAGTGGGTTTATATGAACATTTAGATTGTTTTTAGCATGTTTTATAGGCCATTTTTCTGTTTGACAGTCCGTATTTTCCTATCCGTACCGCCCATAGGTCCATAAATTATTGCAGTGTTTATCAACAAAGATTTTGCGCTCGATCTTTTCAATTCAATTTTATGGAAAAACGAGCAGAAATGCATATGATTTTTTTTGGACCTTTTGATAGATATATGTCTATGGATTCAGGAAAGGTATCACTGTAATTGATTGAAATTTTCCGTTGGACCAAATTTTGGAGACTTTTGTGACATGTTCACCCCCCTTTTATGCAATATTTTGTATCAAAGAAATGCAGATTGTTGCCATGGTTACACCCAAAAGAGATTATATTTCACCATTATAACCATTAGAAATCAAATCTATGGAAGATTCTCTTTCTATAAATATACACATGCATAACACAAATATTAAGCCTTATTTGTTAGAAAGGAAGGGAAAGAGGGTGTTTAAAAATTATGAGTGTCAATTTTAAGTTTTTTTCCTAACTGTGTATTGCTACCTTATGGCATTTGACAAAGCACAGAATTGCTTATTTTTAGACAAATCATACCACAAATCTATTGATATTTAGATTATAGATACAATTCTGAGGGAGAAACATCTTTTAGTATGACAATATATGTTAGTTTTTTTGTTTATTGTCCTTAGCAACCAATATAGACATTTTGACACAAAGACTTGGTTCGGTCATAAATTGATACTTTATTGGCTACCCCTTGGAAAAGAAACAATGCGCGTTATGTAGAAACCTCAGAAGGGAACGCTTTATATTTTTTCATGCGACTAAATCAAATTTATTATTTTAGCAAGTATAAAGTCACAATTTAGCATGAATTAAGTCTAAATTTGTTCCCGCTGTTATAAATTAATTCAGTATTTGCTAAATTTTAACCAAGGCTTTGGTATGCTAATACACAACAAAATTGACATTCTAAAGCCTTAAAATAGCTTTAACTTGTAAAATTTGTCTACTATTAAGGTTAATTTAAGTTTTTAAACAAGAAAAGACAAGCACAGAAGGTATAGTTTTAGAAATTTGACTAAAAAAGGAGAATTTACACTTTGACATGGCATGTTTCACCAGATCACTTTTTTGTTGCATTTCAGTGTCAACTGCTAACCTTCATAAAATATTTATTTCTGAACCAATTTTCAAAACTAGCAGGCCAATTTGCTCGTTTAAGCTAGCAGAACACAGAAATCCATTTTAAGTGGAATTGAAAAAAAAAATGTTTATCCTTAAGGTAGCAATACACAGTTAGAAGTTTAGTTTCGCATTATGGCCATGGTGAATTTTTTAAATATGAAAGTTTTTGTACAATAAAATTGATTTTTAGATAATTGAAGAATAATAAAGCCGCCTTAGTGGGTTTATATGAACATTTAGATTGTTTTTAGCATGTTTTATAGGCCATTTTTCTGTTTGACAGTCCGTATTTTCCTATCCGTACCGCCCATAGGTCCATAAATTATTGCAGTGTTTATCAACAAAGATTTTGCGCTCGATCTTTTCAATTCAATTTTATGGAAAAACGAGCAGAAATGCATATGATTTTTTTTGGACCTTTTGATAGATATATGTCTATGGATTCAGGAAAGGTATCACTGTAATTGATTGAAATTTTCCGTTGGACCAAATTTTGGAGACTTTTGTGACATGTTCACCCCCCTTTTATGCAATATTTTGTATCAAAGAAATGCAGATTGTTGCCATGGTTACACCCAAAAGAGATTATATTTCACCATTATAACCATTAGAAATCAAATCTATGGAAGATTCTCTTTCTATAAATATACACATGCATAACACAAATATTAAGCCTTATTTGTTAGAAAGGAAGGGAAAGAGGGTGTTTAAAAATTATGAGTGTCAATTTTAAGTTTTTTTCCTAACTGTGTATTGCTACCTTATGGCATTTGACAAAGCACAGAATTGCTTATTTTTAGACAAATCATACCACAAATCTATTGATATTTAGATTATAGATACAATTCTGAGGGAGAAACATCTTTTAGTATGACAATATATGTTAGTTTTTTTGTTTATTGTCCTTAGCAACCAATATAGACATTTTGACACAAAGACTTGGTTCAGTCATAAATTGATACTTTATTGGCTACCCCTTGGAAAAGAAACAATGCGCGTTATGTAGAAACCTCAGAAGGGAACGCTTTATATTTTTTCATGCGACTAAATCAAATTTATTATTTTAGCAAGTATAAAGTCACAATTTAGCATGAATTAAGTCTAAATTTGTTCCCGCTGTTATAAATTAATTCAGTATTTGCTAAATTTTAACCAAGGCTTTGGTATGCTAATACACAACAAAATTGACATTCTAAAGCCTTAAAATAGCTTTAACTTGTAAAATTTGTCTACTATTAAGGTTAATTTAAGTTTTTAAACAAGAAAAGACAAGCACAGAAGGTATAGTTTTAGAAATTTGACTAAAAAAGGAGAATTTACACTTTGACATGGCATGTTTCACCAGATCACTTTTTTGTTGCATTTCAGTGTCAACTGCTAACCTTCATAAAATATTTATTTCTGAACCAATTTTCAAAACTAGCAGGCCAATTTGCTCGTTTAAGCTAGCAGAACACAGAAATCCATTTTAAGTGGAATTGAAAAAAAAAATGTTTATCCTTAAGGTAGCAATACACAGTTAGAAGTTTAGTTTCGCATTATGGCCATGGTGAATTTTTTAAATATGAAAGTTTTTGTACAATAAAATTGATTTTTAGATAATTGAAGAATAATAAAGCCGCCTTAGTGGGTTTATATGAACATTTAGATTGTTTTTAGCATGTTTTATAGGCCATTTTTCTGTTTGACAGTCCGTATTTTCCTATCCGTACCGCCCATAGGTCCATAAATTATTGCAGTGTTTATCAACAAAGATTTTGCGCTCGATCTTTTCAATTCAATTTTATGGAAAAACGAGCAGAAATGCATATGATTTTTTTTGGACCTTTTGATAGATATATGTCTATGGATTCAGGAAAGGTATCACTGTAATTGATTGAAATTTTCCGTTGGACCAAATTTTGGAGACTTTTGTGACATGTTCACCCCCCTTTTATGCAATATTTTGTATCAAAGAAATGCAGATTGTTGCCATGGTTACACCCAAAAGAGATTATATTTCACCATTATAACCATTAGAAATCAAATCTATGGAAGATTCTCTTTCTATAAATATACACATGCATAACACAAATATTAAGCCTTATTTGTTAGAAAGGAAGGGAAAGAGGGTGTTTAAAAATTATGAGTGTCAATTTTAAGTTTTTTTCCTAACTGTGTATTGCTACCTTATGGCATTTGACAAAGCACAGAATTGCTTATTTTTAGACAAATCATACCACAAATCTATTGATATTTAGATTATAGATACAATTCTGAGGGAGAAACATCTTTTAGTATGACAATATATGTTAGTTTTTTTGTTTATTGTCCTTAGCAACCAATATAGACATTTTGACACAAAGACTTGGTTCGGTCATAAATTGATACTTTATTGGCTACCCCTTGGAAAAGAAACAATGCGCGTTATGTAGAAACCTAAGAAGGGAACGCTTTATATTTTTTCATGCGACTAAATCAAATTTATTATTTTAGCAAGTATAAAGTCACAATTTAGCATGAATTAAGTCTAAATTTGTTCCCGCTGTTATAAATTAATTCAGTATTTGCTAAATTTTAACCAAGGCTTTGGTATGCTAATACACAACAAAATTGACATTCTAAAGCCTTAAAATAGCTTTAACTTGTAAAATTTGTCTACTATTAAGGTTAATTTAAGTTTTTAAACAAGAAAAGACAAGCACAGAAGGTATAGTTTTAGAAATTTGACTAAAAAAGGAGAATTTACACTTTGACATGGCATGTTTCACCAGATCACTTTTTTGTTGCATTTCAGTGTCAACTGCTAACCTTCATAAAATATTTATTTCTGAACCAATTTTCAAAACTAGCAGGCCAATTTGCTCGTTTAAGCTAGCAGAACACAGAAATCCATTTTAAGTGGAATTGAAAAAAAAAATGTTTATCCTTAAGGTAGCAATACACAGTTAGAAGTTTAGTTTCGCATTATGGCCATGGTGAATTTTTTAAATATGAAAGTTTTTGTACAATAAAATTGATTTTTAGATAATTGAAGAATAATAAAGCCGCCTTAGTGGGTTTATATGAACATTTAGATTGTTTTTAGCATGTTTTATAGGCCATTTTTCTGTTTGACAGTCCGTATTTTCCTATCCGTACCACCCATAGGTCCATAAATTATTGCAGTGTTTATCAACAAAGATTTTGCGCTCGATCTTTTCAATTCAATTTTATGGAAAAACGAGCAGAAATGCATATGATTTTTTTTGGACCTTTTGATAGATATATGTCTATGGATTCAGGAAAGGTATCACTGTAATTGATTGAAATTTTCCGTTGGACCAAATTTTGGAGACTTTTGTGACATGTTCACCCCCCTTTTATGCAATATTTTGTATCAAAGAAATGCAGATTGTTGCCATGGTTACACCCAAAAGAGATTATATTTCACCATTATAACCATTAGAAATCAAATCTATGGAAGATTCTCTTTCTATAAATATACACATGCATAACACAAATATTAAGCCTTATTTGTTAGAAAGGAAGGGAAAGAGGGTGTTTAAAAATTATGAGTGTCAATTTTAAGTTTTTTTCCTAACTGTGTATTGCTACCTTATGGCATTTGACAAAGCACAGAATTGCTTATTTTTAGACAAATCATACCACAAATCTATTGATATTTAGATTATAGATACAATTCTGAGGGAGAAACATCTTTTAGTATGACAATATATGTTAGTTTTTTTGTTTATTGTCCTTAGCAACCAATATAGACATTTTGACACAAAGACTTGGTTCGGTCATAAATTGATACTTTATTGGCTACCCCTTGGAAAAGAAACAATGCGCGTTATGTAGAAACCTCAGAAGGGAACGCTTTATATTTTTTCATGCGACTAAATCAAATTTATTATTTTAGCAAGTATAAAGTCACAATTTAGCATGAATTAAGTCTAAATTTGTTCCCGCTGTTATAAATTAATTCAGTATTTGCTAAATTTTAACCAAGGCTTTGGTATGCTAATACACAACAAAATTGACATTCTAAAGCCTTAAAATAGCTTTAACTTGTAAAATTTGTCTACTATTAAGGTTAATTTAAGTTTTTAAACAAGAAAAGACAAGCACAGAAGGTATAGTTTTAGAAATTTGACTAAAAAAGGAGAATTTACACTTTGACATGGCATGTTTCACCAGATCACTTTTTTGTTGCATTTCAGTGTCAACTGCTAACCTTCATAAAATATTTATTTCTGAACCAATTTTCAAAACTAGCAGGCCAATTTGCTCGTTTAAGCTAGCAGAACACAGAAATCCATTTTAAGTGGAATTGAAAAAAAAAATGTTTATCCTTAAGGTAGCAATACACAGTTAGAAGTTTAGTTTCGCATTATGGCCATGGTGAATTTTTTAAATATGAAAGTTTTTGTACAATAAAATTGATTTTTAGATAATTGAAGAATAATAAAGCCGCCTTAGTGGGTTTATATGAACATTTAGATTGTTTTTAGCATGTTTTATAGGCCATTTTTCTGTTTGACAGTCCGTATTTTCCTATCCGTACCGCCCATAGGTCCATAAATTATTGCAGTGTTTATCAACAAAGATTTTGCGCTCGATCTTTTCAATTCAATTTTATGGAAAAACGAGCAGAAATGCATATGATTTTTTTTGGACCTTTTGATAGATATATGTCTATGGATTCAGGAAAGGTATCACTGTAATTGATTGAAATTTTCCGTTGGACCAAATTTTGGAGACTTTTGTGACATGTTCACCCCCCCTTTTATGCAATATTTTGTATCAAAGAAATGCAGATTGTTGCCATGGTTACACCCAAAAGAGATTATATTTCACCATTATAACCATTAGAAATCAAATCTATGGAAGATTCTCTTTCTATAAATATACACATGCATAACACAAATATTAAGCCTTATTTGTTAGAAAGGAAGGGAAAGAGGGTGTTTAAAAATTATGAGTGTCAATTTTAAGTTTTTTTCCTAACTGTGTATTGCTACCTTATGGCATTTGACAAAGCACAGAATTGCTTATTTTTAGACAAATCATACCACAAATCTATTGATATTTAGATTATAGATACAATTCTGAGGGAGAAACATCTTTTAGTATGACAATATATGTTAGTTTTTTTGTTTATTGTCCTTAGCAACCAATATAGACATTTTGACACAAAGACTTGGTTCGGTCATAAATTGATACTTTATTGGCTACCCCTTGGAAAAGAAACAATGCGCGTTATGTAGAAACCTCAGAAGGGAACGCTTTATATTTTTTCATGCGACTAAATCAAATTTATTATTTTAGCAAGTATAAAGTCACAATTTAGCATGAATTAAGTCTAAATTTGTTCCCGCTGTTATAAATTAATTCAGTATTTGCTAAATTTTAACCAAGGCTTTGGTATGCTAATACACAACAAAATTGACATTCTAAAGCCTTAAAATAGCTTTAACTTGTAAAATTTGTCTACTATTAAGGTTAATTTAAGTTTTTAAACAAGAAAAGACAAGCACAGAAGGTATAGTTTTAGAAATTTGACTAAAAAAGGAGAATTTACACTTTGACATGGCATGTTTCACCAGATCACTTTTTTGTTGCATTTCAGTGTCAACTGCTAACCTTCATAAAATATTTATTTCTGAACCAATTTTCAAAACTAGCAGGCCAATTTGCTCGTTTAAGCTAGCAGAACACAGAAATCCATTTTAAGTGGAATTGAAAAAAAAAATGTTTATCCTTAAGGTAGCAATACACAGTTAGAAGTTTAGTTTCGCATTATGGCCATGGTGAATTTTTTAAATATGAAAGTTTTTGTACAATAAAATTGATTTTTAGATAATTGAAGAATAATAAAGCCGCCTTAGTGGGTTTATATGAACATTTAGATTGTTTTTAGCATGTTTTATAGGCCATTTTTCTGTTTGACAGTCCGTATTTTCCTATCCGTACCGCCCATAGGTCCATAAATTATTGCAGTGTTTATCAACAAAGATTTTGCGCTCGATCTTTTCAATTCAATTTTATGGAAAAACGAGCAGAAATGCATATGATTTTTTTTGGACCTTTTGATAGATATATGTCTATGGATTCAGGAAAGGTATCACTGTAATTGATTGAAATTTTCCGTTGGACCAAATTTTGGAGACTTTTGTGACATGTTCACCCCCCTTTTATGCAATATTTTGTATCAAAGAAATGCAGATTGTTGCCATGGTTACACCCAAAAGAGATTATATTTCACCATTATAACCATTAGAAATCAAATCTATGGAAGATTCTCTTTCTATAAATATACACATGCATAACACAAATATTAAGCCTTATTTGTTAGAAAGGAAGGGAAAGAGGGTGTTTAAAAATTATGAGTGTCAATTTTAAGTTTTTTTCCTAACTGTGTATTGCTACCTTATGGCATTTGACAAAGCACAGAATTGCTTATTTTTAGACAAATCATACCACAAATCTATTGATATTTAGATTATAGATACAATTCTGAGGGAGAAACATCTTTTAGTATGACAATATATGTTAGTTTTTTTGTTTATTGTCCTTAGCAACCAATATAGACATTTTGACACAAAGACTTGGTTCGGTCATAAATTGATACTTTATTGGCTACCCCTTGGAAAAGAAACAATGCGCGTTATGTAGAAACCTCAGAAGGGAACGCTTTATATTTTTTCATGCGACTAAATCAAATTTATTATTTTAGCAAGTATAAAGTCACAATTTAGCATGAATTAAGTCTAAATTTGTTCCCGCTGTTATAAATTAATTCAGTATTTGCTAAATTTTAACCAAGGCTTTGGTATGCTAATACACAACAAAATTGACATTCTAAAGCCTTAAAATAGCTTTAACTTGTAAAATTTGTCTACTATTAAGGTTAATTTAAGTTTTTAAACAAGAAAAGACAAGCACAGAAGGTATAGTTTTAGAAATTTGACTAAAAAAGGAGAATTTACACTTTGACATGGCATGTTTCACCAGATCACTTTTTTGTTGCATTTCAGTGTCAACTGCTAACCTTCATAAAATATTTATTTCTGAACCAATTTTCAAAACTAGCAGGCCAATTTGCTCGTTTAAGCTAGCAGAACACAGAAATCCATTTTAAGTGGAATTGAAAAAAAAAATGTTTATCCTTAAGGTAGCAATACACAGTTAGAAGTTTAGTTTCGCATTATGGCCATGGTGAATTTTTTAAATATGAAAGTTTTTGTACAATAAAATTGATTTTTAGATAATTGAAGAATAATAAAGCCGCCTTAGTGGGTTTATATGAACATTTAGATTGTTTTTAGCATGTTTTATAGGCCATTTTTCTGTTTGACAGTCCGTATTTTCCTATCCGTACCGCCCATAGGTCCATAAATTATTGCAGTGTTTATCAACAAAGATTTTGCGCTCGATCTTTTCAATTCAATTTTATGGAAAAACGAGCAGAAATGCATATGATTTTTTTTGGACCTTTTGATAGATATATGTCTATGGATTCAGGAAAGGTATCACTGTAATTGATTGAAATTTTCCGTTGGACCAAATTTTGGAGACTTTTGTGACATGTTCACCCCCCTTTTATGCAATATTTTGTATCAAAGAAATGCAGATTGTTGCCATGGTTACACCCAAAAGAGATTATATTTCACCATTATAACCATTAGAAATCAAATCTATGGAAGATTCTCTTTCTATAAATATACACATGCATAACACAAATATTAAGCCTTATTTGTTAGAAAGGAAGGGAAAGAGGGTGTTTAAAAATTATGAGTGTCAATTTTAAGTTTTTTTCCTAACTGTGTATTGCTACCTTATGGCATTTGACAAAGCACAGAATTGCTTATTTTTAGACAAATCATACCACAAATCTATTGATATTTAGATTATAGATACAATTCTGAGGGAGAAACATCTTTTAGTATGACAATATATGTTAGTTTTTTTGTTTATTGTCCTTAGCAACCAATATAGACATTTTGACACAAAGACTTGGTTCGGTCATAAATTGATACTTTATTGGCTACCCCTTGGAAAAGAAACAATGCGCGTTATGTAGAAACCTCAGAAGGGAACGCTTTATATTTTTTCATGCGACTAAATCAAATTTATTATTTTAGCAAGTATAAAGTCACAATTTAGCATGAATTAAGTCTAAATTTGTTCCCGCTGTTATAAATTAATTCAGTATTTGCTAAATTTTAACCAAGGCTTTGGTATGCTAATACACAACAAAATTGACATTCTAAAGCCTTAAAATAGCTTTAACTTGTAAAATTTGTCTACTATTAAGGTTAATTTAAGTTTTTAAACAAGAAAAGACAAGCACAGAAGGTATAGTTTTAGAAATTTGACTAAAAAAGGAGAATTTACACTTTGACATGGCATGTTTCACCAGATCACTTTTTTGTTGCATTTCAGTGTCAACTGCTAACCTTCATAAAATATTTATTTCTGAACCAATTTTCAAAACTAGCAGGCCAATTTGCTCGTTTAAGCTAGCAGAACACAGAAATCCATTTTAAGTGGAATTGAAAAAAAAAATGTTTATCCTTAAGGTAGCAATACACAGTTAGAAGTTTAGTTTCGCATTATGGCCATGGTGAATTTTTTAAATATGAAAGTTTTTGTACAATAAAATTGATTTTTAGATAATTGAAGAATAATAAAGCCGCCTTAGTGGGTTTATATGAACATTTAGATTGTTTTTAGCATGTTTTATAGGCCATTTTTCTGTTTGACAGTCCGTATTTTCCTATCCGTACCGCCCATAGGTCCATAAATTATTGCAGTGTTTATCAACAAAGATTTTGCGCTCGATCTTTTCAATTCAATTTTATGGAAAAACGAGCAGAAATGCATATGATTTTTTTTGGACCTTTTGATAGATATATGTCTATGGATTCAGGAAAGGTATCACTGTAATTGATTGAAATTTTCCGTTGGACCAAATTTTGGAGACTTTTGTGACATGTTCACCCCCCTTTTATGCAATATTTTGTATCAAAGAAATGCAGATTGTTGCCATGGTTACACCCAAAAGAGATTATATTTCACCATTATAACCATTAGAAATCAAATCTATGGAAGATTCTCTTTCTATAAATATACACATGCATAACACAAATATTAAGCCTTATTTGTTAGAAAGGAAGGGAAAGAGGGTGTTTAAAAATTATGAGTGTCAATTTTAAGTTTTTTTCCTAACTGTGTATTGCTACCTTATGGCATTTGACAAAGCACAGAATTGCTTATTTTTAGACAAATCATACCACAAATCTATTGATATTTAGATTATAGATACAATTCTGAGGGAGAAACATCTTTTAGTATGACAATATATGTTAGTTTTTTTGTTTATTGTCCTTAGCAACCAATATAGACATTTTGACACAAAGACTTGGTTCGGTCATAAATTGATACTTTATTGGCTACCCCTTGGAAAAGAAACAATGCGCGTTATGTAGAAACCTCAGAAGGGAACGCTTTATATTTTTTCATGCGACTAAATCAAATTTATTATTTTAGCAAGTATAAAGTCACAATTTAGCATGAATTAAGTCTAAATTTGTTCCCGCTGTTATAAATTAATTCAGTATTTGCTAAATTTTAACCAAGGCTTTGGTATGCTAATATACAACAAAATTGACATTCTAAAGCCTTAAAATAGCTTTAACTTGTAAAATTTGTCTACTATTAAGGTTAATTTAAGTTTTTAAACAAGAAAAGACAAGCACAGAAGGTATAGTTTTAGAAATTTGACTAAAAAAGGAGAATTTACACTTTGACATGGCATGTTTCACCAGATCACTTTTTTGTTGCATTTCAGTGTCAACTGCTAACCTTCATAAAATATTTATTTCTGAACCAATTTTCAAAACTAGCAGGCCAATTTGCTCGTTTAAGCTAGCAGAACACAGAAATCCATTTTAAGTGGAATTGAAAAAAAAAATGTTTATCCTTAAGGTAGCAATACACAGTTAGAAGTTTAGTTTCGCATTATGGCCATGGTGAATTTTTTAAATATGAAAGTTTTTGTACAATAAAATTGATTTTTAGATAATTGAAGAATAATAAAGCCGCCTTAGTGGGTTTATATGAACATTTAGATTGTTTTTAGCATGTTTTATAGGCCATTTTTCTGTTTGACAGTCCGTATTTTCCTATCCGTACCGCCCATAGGTCCATAAATTATTGCAGTGTTTATCAACAAAGATTTTGCGCTCGATCTTTTCAATTCAATTTTATGGAAAAACGAGCAGAAATGCATATGATTTTTTTTGGACCTTTTGATAGATATATGTCTATGGATTCAGGAAAGGTATCACTGTAATTGATTGAAATTTTCCGTTGGACCAAATTTTGGAGACTTTTGTGACATGTTCACCCCCCTTTTATGCAATATTTTGTATCAAAGAAATGCAGATTGTTGCCATGGTTACACCCAAAAGAGATTATATTTCACCATTATAACCATTAGAAATCAAATCTATGGAAGATTCTCTTTCTATAAATATACACATGCATAACACAAATATTAAGCCTTATTTGTTAGAAAGGAAGGGAAAGAGGGTGTTTAAAAATTATGAGTGTCAATTTTAAGTTTTTTTCCTAACTGTGTATTGCTACCTTATGGCATTTGACAAAGCACAGAATTGCTTATTTTTAGACAAATCATACCACAAATCTATTGATATTTAGATTATAGATACAATTCTGAGGGAGAAACATCTTTTAGTATGACAATATATGTTAGTTTTTTTGTTTATTGTCCTTAGCAACCAATATAGACATTTTGACACAAAGACTTGGTTCGGTCATAAATTGATACTTTATTGGCTACCCCTTGGAAAAGAAACAATGCGCGTTATGTAGAAACCTCAGAAGGGAACGCTTTATATTTTTTCATGCGACTAAATCAAATTTATTATTTTAGCAAGTATAAAGTCACAATTTAGCATGAATTAAGTCTAAATTTGTTCCCGCTGTTATAAATTAATTCAGTATTTGCTAAATTTTAACCAAGGCTTTGGTATGCTAATACACAACAAAATTGACATTCTAAAGCCTTAAAATAGCTTTAACTTGTAAAATTTGTCTACTATTAAGGTTAATTTAAGTTTTTAAACAAGAAAAGACAAGCACAGAAGGTATAGTTTTAGAAATTTGACTAAAAAAGGAGAATTTACACTTTGACATGGCATGTTTCACCAGATCACTTTTTTGTTGCATTTCAGTGTCAACTGCTAACCTTCATAAAATATTTATTTCTTAACCAATTTTCAAAACTAGCAGGCCAATTTGCTCGTTTAAGCTAGCAGAACACAGAAATCCATTTTAAGTGGAATTGAAAAAAAAAATGTTTATCCTTAAGGTAGCAATACACAGTTAGAAGTTTAGTTTCGCATTATGGCCATGGTGAATTTTTTAAATATGAAAGTTTTTGTACAATAAAATTGATTTTTAGATAATTGAAGAATAATAAAGCCGCCTCAGTGGGTTTATATGAACATTTAGATTGTTTTTAGCATGTTTTATAGGCCATTTTTCTGTTTGACAGTCCGTATTTTCCTATCCGTACCGCCCATAGGTCCATAAATTATTGCAGTGTTTATCAACAAAGATTTTGCGCTCGATCTTTTCAATTCAATTTTATGGAAAAACGAGCAGAAATGCATATGATTTTTTTTGGACCTTTTGATAGATATATGTCTATGGATTCAGGAAAGGTATCACTGTAATTGATTGAAATTTTCCGTTGGACCAAATTTTGGAGACTTTTGTGACATGTTCACCCCCCTTTTATGCAATATTTTGTATCAAAGAAATGCAGATTGTTGCCATGGTTACACCCAAAAGAGATTATATTTCACCATTATAACCATTAGAAATCAAATCTATGGAAGATTCTCTTTCTATAAATATACACATGCATAACACAAATATTAAGCCTTATTTGTTAGAAAGGAAGGGAAAGAGGGTGTTTAAAAATTATGAGTGTCAATTTTAAGTTTTTTTCCTAACTGTGTATTGCTACCTTATGGCATTTGACAAAGCACAGAATTGCTTATTTTTAGACAAATCATACCACAAATCTATTGATATTTAGATTATAGATACAATTCTGAGGGAGAAACATCTTTTAGTATGACAATATATGTTAGTTTTTTTGTTTATTGTCCTTAGCAACCAATATAGACATTTTGACACAAAGACTTGGTTCGGTCATAAATTGATACTTTATTGGCTACCCCTTGGAAAAGAAACAATGCGCGTTATGTAGAAACCTCAGAAGGGAACGCTTTATATTTTTTCATGCGACTAAATCAAATTTATTATTTTAGCAAGTATAAAGTCACAATTTAGCATGAATTAAGTCTAAATTTGTTCCCGCTGTTATAAATTAATTCAGTATTTGCTAAATTTTAACCAAGGCTTTGGTATGCTAATACACAACAAAATTGACATTCTAAAGCCTTAAAATAGCTTTAACTTGTAAAATTTGTCTACTATTAAGGTTAATTTAAGTTTTTAAACAAGAAAAGACAAGCACAGAAGGTATAGTTTTAGAAATTTGACTAAAAAAGGAGAATTTACACTTTGACATGGCATGTTTCACCAGATCACTTTTTTGTTGCATTTCAGTGTCAACTGCTAACCTTCATAAAATATTTATTTCTGAACCAATTTTCAAAACTAGCAGGCCAATTTGCTCGTTTAAGCTAGCAGAACACAGAAATCCATTTTAAGTGGAATTGAAAAAAAAAATGTTTATCCTTAAGGTAGCAATACACAGTTAGAAGTTTAGTTTCGCATTATGGCCATGGTGAATTTTTTAAATATGAAAGTTTTTGTACAATAAAATTGATTTTTAGATAATTGAAGAATAATAAAGCCGCCTTAGTGGGTTTATATGAACATTTAGATTGTTTTTAGCATGTTTTATAGGCCATTTTTCTGTTTGACAGTCCGTATTTTCCTATCCGTACCGCCCATAGGTCCATAAATTATTGCAGTGTTTATCAACAAAGATTTTGCGCTCGATCTTTTCAATTCAATTTTATGGAAAAACGAGCAGAAATGCATATGATTTTTTTTGGACCTTTTGATAGATATATGTCTATGGATTCAGGAAAGGTATCACTGTAATTGATTGAAATTTTCCGTTGGACCAAATTTTGGAGACTTTTGTGACATGTTCACCCCCCTTTTATGCAATATTTTGTATCAAAGAAATGCAGATTGTTGCCATGGTTACACCCAAAAGAGATTATATTTCACCATTATAACCATTAGAAATCAAATCTATGGAAGATTCTCTTTCTATAAATATACACATGCATAACACAAATATTAAGCCTTATTTGTTAGAAAGGAAGGGAAAGAGGGTGTTTAAAAATTATGAGTGTCAATTTTAAGTTTTTTTCCTAACTGTGTATTGCTACCTTATGGCATTTGACAAAGCACAGAATTGCTTATTTTTAGACAAATCATACCACAAATCTATTGATATTTAGATTATAGATACAATTCTGAGGGAGAAACATCTTTTAGTATGACAATATATGTTAGTTTTTTTGTTTATTGTCCTTAGCAACCAATATAGACATTTTGACACAAAGACTTGGTTCGGTCATAAATTGATACTTTATTGGCTACCCCTTGGAAAAGAAACAATGCGCGTTATGTAGAAACCTCAGAAGGGAACGCTTTATATTTTTTCATGCGACTAAATCAAATTTATTATTTTAGCAAGTATAAAGTCACAATTTAGCATGAATTAAGTCTAAATTTGTTCCCGCTGTTATAAATTAATTCAGTATTTGCTAAATTTTAACCAAGGCTTTGGTATGCTAATACACAACAAAATTGACATTCTAAAGCCTTAAAATAGCTTTAACTTGTAAAATTTGTCTACTATTAAGGTTAATTTAAGTTTTTAAACAAGAAAAGACAAGCACAGAAGGTATAGTTTTAGAAATTTGACTAAAAAAGGAGAATTTACACTTTGACATGGCATGTTTCACCAGATCACTTTTTTGTTGCATTTCAGTGTCAACTGCTAACCTTCATAAAATATTTATTTCTGAACCAATTTTCAAAACTAGCAGGCCAATTTGCTCGTTTAAGCTAGCAGAACACAGAAATCCATTTTAAGTGGAATTGAAAAAAAAAATGTTTATCCTTAAGGTAGCAATACACAGTTAGAAGTTTAGTTTCGCATTATGGCCATGGTGAATTTTTTAAATATGAAAGTTTTTGTACAATAAAATTGATTTTTAGATAATTGAAGAATAATAAAGCCGCCTTAGTGGGTTTATATGAACATTTAGATTGTTTTTAGCATGTTTTATAGGCCATTTTTCTGTTTGACAGTCCGTATTTTCCTATCCGTACCGCCCATAGGTCCATAAATTATTGCAGTGTTTATCAACAAAGATTTTGCGCTCGATCTTTTCAATTCAATTTTATGGAAAAACGAGCAGAAATGCATATGATTTTTTTTGGACCTTTTGATAGATATATGTCTATGGATTCAGGAAAGGTATCACTGTAATTGATTGAAATTTTCCGTTGGACCAAATTTTGGAGACTTTTGTGACATGTTCACCCCCCTTTTATGCAATATTTTGTATCAAAGAAATGCAGATTGTTGCCATGGTTACACCCAAAAGAGATTATATTTCACCATTATAACCATTAGAAATCAAATCTATGGAAGATTCTCTTTCTATAAATATACACATGCATAACACAAATATTAAGCCTTATTTGTTAGAAAGGAAGGGAAAGAGGGTGTTTAAAAATTATGAGTGTCAATTTTAAGTTTTTTTCCTAACTGTGTATTGCTACCTTATGGCATTTGACAAAGCACAGAATTGCTTATTTTTAGACAAATCATACCACAAATCTATTGATATTTAGATTATAGATACAATTCTGAGGGAGAAACATCTTTTAGTATGACAATATATGTTAGTTTTTTTGTTTATTGTCCTTAGCAACCAATATAGACATTTTGACACAAAGACTTGGTTCGGTCATAAATTGATACTTTATTGGCTACCCCTTGGAAAAGAAACAATGCGCGTTATGTAGAAACCTCAGAAGGGAACGCTTTATATTTTTTCATGCGACTAAATCAAATTTATTATTTTAGCAAGTATAAAGTCACAATTTAGCATGAATTAAGTCTAAATTTGTTCCCGCTGTTATAAATTAATTCAGTATTTGCTAAATTTTAACCAAGGCTTTGGTATGCTAATACACAACAAAATTGACATTCTAAAGCCTTAAAATAGCTTTAACTTGTAAAATTTGTCTACTATTAAGGTTAATTTAAGTTTTTAAACAAGAAAAGACAAGCACAGAAGGTATAGTTTTAGAAATTTGACTAAAAAAGGAGAATTTACACTTTGACATGGCATGTTTCACCAGATCACTTTTTTGTTGCATTTCAGTGTCAACTGCTAACCTTCATAAAATATTTATTTCTGAACCAATTTTCAAAACTAGCAGGCCAATTTGCTCGTTTAAGCTAGCAGAACACAGAAATCCATTTTAAGTGGAATTGAAAAAAAAAATGTTTATCCTTAAGGTAGCAATACACAGTTAGAAGTTTAGTTTCGCATTATGGCCATGGTGAATTTTTTAAATATGAAAGTTTTTGTACAATAAAATTGATTTTTAGATAATTGAAGAATAATAAAGCCGCCTTAGTGGGTTTATATGAACATTTAGATTGTTTTTAGCATGTTTTATAGGCCATTTTTCTGTTTGACAGTCCGTATTTTCCTATCCGTACCGCCCATAGGTCCATAAATTATTGCAGTGTTTATCAACAAAGATTTTGCGCTCGATCTTTTCAATTCAATTTTATGGAAAAACGAGCAGAAATGCATATGATTTTTTTTGGACCTTTTGATAGATATATGTCTATGGATTCAGGAAAGGTATCACTGTAATTGATTGAAATTTTCCGTTGGACCAAATTTTGGAGACTTTTGTGACATGTTCACCCCCCTTTTATGCAATATTTTGTATCAAAGAAATGCAGATTGTTGCCATGGTTACACCCAAAAGAGATTATATTTCACCATTATAACCATTAGAAATCAAATCTATGGAAGATTCTCTTTCTATAAATATACACATGCATAACACAAATATTAAGCCTTATTTGTTAGAAAGGAAGGGAAAGAGGGTGTTTAAAAATTATGAGTGTCAATTTTAAGTTTTTTTCCTAACTGTGTATTGCTACCTTATGGCATTTGACAAAGCACAGAATTGCTTATTTTTAGACAAATCATACCACAAATCTATTGATATTTAGATTATAGATACAATTCTGAGGGAGAAACATCTTTTAGTATGACAATATATGTTAGTTTTTTTGTTTATTGTCCTTAGCAACCAATATAGACATTTTGACACAAAGACTTGGTTCGGTCATAAATTGATACTTTATTGGCTACCCCTTGGAAAAGAAACAATGCGCGTTATGTAGAAACCTCAGAAGGGAACGCTTTATATTTTTTCATGCGACTAAATCAAATTTATTATTTTAGCAAGTATAAAGTCACAATTTAGCATGAATTAAGTCTAAATTTGTTCCCGCTGTTATAAATTAATTCAGTATTTGCTAAATTTTAACCAAGGCTTTGGTATGCTAATACACAACAAAATTGACATTCTAAAGCCTTAAAATAGCTTTAACTTGTAAAATTTGTCTACTATTAAGGTTAATTTAAGTTTTTAAACAAGAAAAGACAAGCACAGAAGGTATAGTTTTAGAAATTTGACTAAAAAAGGAGAATTTACACTTTGACATGGCATGTTTCACCAGATCACTTTTTTGTTGCATTTCAGTGTCAACTGCTAACCTTCATAAAATATTTATTTCTGAACCAATTTTCAAAACTAGCAGGCCAATTTGCTCGTTTAAGCTAGCAGAACACAGAAATCCATTTTAAGTGGAATTGAAAAAAAAAATGTTTATCCTTAAGGTAGCAATACACAGTTAGAAGTTTAGTTTCGCATTATGGCCATGGTGAATTTTTTAAATATGAAAGTTTTTGTACAATAAAATTGATTTTTAGATAATTGAAGAATAATAAAGCCGCCTTAGTGGGTTTATATGAACATTTAGATTGTTTTTAGCATGTTTTATAGGCCATTTTTCTGTTTGACAGTCCGTATTTTCCTATCCGTACCGCCCATAGGTCCATAAATTATTGCAGTGTTTATCAACAAAGATTTTGCGCTCGATCTTTTCAATTCAATTTTATGGAAAAACGAGCAGAAATGCATATGATTTTTTTTGGACCTTTTGATAGATATATGTCTATGGATTCAGGAAAGGTATCACTGTAATTGATTGAAATTTTCCGTTGGACCAAATTTTGGAGACTTTTGTGACATGTTCACCCCCCTTTTATGCAATATTTTGTATCAAAGAAATGCAGATTGTTGCCATGGTTACACCCAAAAGAGATTATATTTCACCATTATAACCATTAGAAATCAAATCTATGGAAGATTCTCTTTCTATAAATATACACATGCATAACACAAATATTAAGCCTTATTTGTTAGAAAGGAAGGGAAAGAGGGTGTTTAAAAATTATGAGTGTCAATTTTAAGTTTTTTTCCTAACTGTGTATTGCTACCTTATGGCATTTGACAAAGCACAGAATTGCTTATTTTTAGACAAATCATACCACAAATCTATTGATATTTAGATTATAGATACAATTCTGAGGGAGAAACATCTTTTAGTATGACAATATATGTTAGTTTTTTTGTTTATTGTCCTTAGCAACCAATATAGACATTTTGACACAAAGACTTGGTTCGGTCATAAATTGATACTTTATTGGCTACCCCTTGGAAAAGAAACAATGCGCGTTATGTAGAAACCTCAGAAGGGAACGCTTTATATTTTTTCATGCGACTAAATCAAATTTATTATTTTAGCAAGTATAAAGTCACAATTTAGCATGAATTAAGTCTAAATTTGTTCCCGCTGTTATAAATTAATTCAGTATTTGCTAAATTTTAACCAAGGCTTTGGTATGCTAATACACAACAAAATTGACATTCTAAAGCCTTAAAATAGCTTTAACTTGTAAAATTTGTCTACTATTAAGGTTAATTTAAGTTTTTAAACAAGAAAAGACAAGCACAGAAGGTATAGTTTTAGAAATTTGACTAAAAAAGGAGAATTTACACTTTGACATGGCATGTTTCACCAGATCACTTTTTTGTTGCATTTCAGTGTCAACTGCTAACCTTCATAAAATATTTATTTCTGAACCAATTTTCAAAACTAGCAGGCCAATTTGCTCGTTTAAGCTAGCAGAACACAGAAATCCATTTTAAGTGGAATTGAAAAAAAAAATGTTTATCCTTAAGGTAGCAATACACAGTTAGAAGTTTAGTTTCGCATTATGGCCATGGTGAATTTTTTAAATATGAAAGTTTTTGTACAATAAAATTGATTTTTAGATAATTGAAGAATAATAAAGCCGCCTTAGTGGGTTTATATGAACATTTAGATTGTTTTTAGCATGTTTTATAGGCCATTTTTCTGTTTGACAGTCCGTATTTTCCTATCCGTACCGCCCATAGGTCCATAAATTATTGCAGTGTTTATCAACAAAGATTTTGCGCTCGATCTTTTCAATTCAATTTTATGGAAAAACGAGCAGAAATGCATATGATTTTTTTTGGACCTTTTGATAGATATATGTCTATGGATTCAGGAAAGGTATCACTGTAATTGATTGAAATTTTCCGTTGGACCAAATTTTGGAGACTTTTGTGACATGTTCACCCCCCTTTTATGCAATATTTTGTATCAAAGAAATGCAGATTGTTGCCATGGTTACACCCAAAAGAGATTATATTTCACCATTATAACCATTAGAAATCAAATCTATGGAAGATTCTCTTTCTATAAATATACACATGCATAACACAAATATTAAGCCTTATTTGTTAGAAAGGAAGGGAAAGAGGGTGTTTAAAAATTATGAGTGTCAATTTTAAGTTTTTTTCCTAACTGTGTATTGCTACCTTATGGCATTTGACAAAGCACAGAATTGCTTATTTTTAGACAAATCATACCACAAATCTATTGATATTTAGATTATAGATACAATTCTGAGGGAGAAACATCTTTTAGTATGACAATATATGTTAGTTTTTTTGTTTATTGTCCTTAGCAACCAATATAGACATTTTGACACAAAGACTTGGTTCGGTCATAAATTGATACTTTATTGGCTACCCCTTGGAAAAGAAACAATGCGCGTTATGTAGAAACCTCAGAAGGGAACGCTTTATATTTTTTCATGCGACTAAATCAAATTTATTATTTTAGCAAGTATAAAGTCACAATTTAGCATGAATTAAGTCTAAATTTGTTCCCGCTGTTATAAATTAATTCAGTATTTGCTAAATTTTAACCAAGGCTTTGGTATGCTAATACACAACAAAATTGACATTCTAAAGCCTTAAAATAGCTTTAACTTGTAAAATTTGTCTACTATTAAGGTTAATTTAAGTTTTTAAACAAGAAAAGACAAGCACAGAAGGTATAGTTTTAGAAATTTGACTAAAAAAGGAGAATTTACACTTTGACATGGCATGTTTCACCAGATCACTTTTTTGTTGCATTTCAGTGTCAACTGCTAACCTTCATAAAATATTTATTTCTGAACCAATTTTCAAAACTAGCAGGCCAATTTGCTCGTTTAAGCTAGCAGAACACAGAAATCCATTTTAAGTGGAATTGAAAAAAAAAATGTTTATCCTTAAGGTAGCAATACACAGTTAGAAGTTTAGTTTCGCATTATGGCCATGGTGAATTTTTTAAATATGAAAGTTTTTGTACAATAAAATTGATTTTTAGATAATTGAAGAATAATAAAGCCGCCTTAGTGGGTTTATATGAACATTTAGATTGTTTTTAGCATGTTTTATAGGCCATTTTTCTGTTTGACAGTCCGTATTTTCCTATCCGTACCGCCCATAGGTCCATAAATTATTGCAGTGTTTATCAACAAAGATTTTGCGCTCGATCTTTTCAATTCAATTTTATGGAAAAACGAGCAGAAATGCATATGATTTTTTTTGGACCTTTTGATAGATATATGTCTATGGATTCAGGAAAGGTATCACTGTAATTGATTGAAATTTTCCGTTGGACCAAATTTTGGAGACTTTTGTGACATGTTCACCCCCCTTTTATGCAATATTTTGTATCAAAGAAATGCAGATTGTTGCCATGGTTACACCCAAAAGAGATTATATTTCACCATTATAACCATTAGAAATCAAATCTATGGAAGATTCTCTTTCTATAAATATACACATGCATAACACAAATATTAAGCCTTATTTGTTAGAAAGGAAGGGAAAGAGGGTGTTTAAAAATTATGAGTGTCAATTTTAAGTTTTTTTCCTAACTGTGTATTGCTACCTTATGGCATTTGACAAAGCACAGAATTGCTTATTTTTAGACAAATCATACCACAAATCTATTGATATTTAGATTATAGATACAATTCTGAGGGAGAAACATCTTTTAGTATGACAATATATGTTAGTTTTTTTGTTTATTGTCCTTAGCAACCAATATAGACATTTTGACACAAAGACTTGGTTCGGTCATAAATTGATACTTTATTGGCTACCCCTTGGAAAAGAAACAATGCGCGTTATGTAGAAACCTCAGAAGGGAACGCTTTATATTTTTTCATGCGACTAAATCAAATTTATTATTTTAGCAAGTATAAAGTCACAATTTAGCATGAATTAAGTCTAAATTTGTTCCCGCTGTTATAAATTAATTCAGTATTTGCTAAATTTTAACCAAGGCTTTGGTATGCTAATACACAACAAAATTGACATTCTAAAGCCTTAAAATAGCTTTAACTTGTAAAATTTGTCTACTATTAAGGTTAATTTAAGTTTTTAAACAAGAAAAGACAAGCACAGAAGGTATAGTTTTAGAAATTTGACTAAAAAAGGAGAATTTACACTTTGACATGGCATGTTTCACCAGATCACTTTTTTGTTGCATTTCAGTGTCAACTGCTAACCTTCATAAAATATTTATTTCTGAACCAATTTTCAAAACTAGCAGGCCAATTTGCTCGTTTAAGCTAGCAGAACACAGAAATCCATTTTAAGTGGAATTGAAAAAAAAAATGTTTATCCTTAAGGTAGCAATACACAGTTAGAAGTTTAGTTTCGCATTATGGCCATGGTGAATTTTTTAAATATGAAAGTTTTTGTACAATAAAATTGATTTTTAGATAATTGAAGAATAATAAAGCCGCCTTAGTGGGTTTATATGAACATTTAGATTGTTTTTAGCATGTTTTATAGGCCATTTTTCTGTTTGACAGTCCGTATTTTCCTATCCGTACCGCCCATAGGTCCATAAATTATTGCAGTGTTTATCAACAAAGATTTTGCGCTCGATCTTTTCAATTCAATTTTATGGAAAAACGAGCAGAAATGCATATGATTTTTTTTGGACCTTTTGATAGATATATGTCTATGGATTCAGGAAAGGTATCACTGTAATTGATTGAAATTTTCCGTTGGACCAAATTTTGGAGACTTTTGTGACATGTTCACCCCCCTTTTATGCAATATTTTGTATCAAAGAAATGCAGATTGTTGCCATGGTTACACCCAAAAGAGATTATATTTCACCATTATAACCATTAGAAATCAAATCTATGGAAGATTCTCTTTCTATAAATATACACATGCATAACACAAATATTAAGCCTTATTTGTTAGAAAGGAAGGGAAAGAGGGTGTTTAAAAATTATGAGTGTCAATTTTAAGTTTTTTTCCTAACTGTGTATTGCTACCTTATGGCATTTGACAAAGCACAGAATTGCTTATTTTTAGACAAATCATACCACAAATCTATTGATATTTAGATTATAGATACAATTCTGAGGGAGAAACATCTTTTAGTATGACAATATATGTTAGTTTTTTTGTTTATTGTCCTTAGCAACCAATATAGACATTTTGACACAAAGACTTGGTTCGGTCATAAATTGATACTTTATTGGCTACCCCTTGGAAAAGAAACAATGCGCGTTATGTAGAAACCTCAGAAGGGAACCCTTTATATTTTTTCATGCGACTAAATCAAATTTATTATTTTAGCAAGTATAAAGTCACAATTTAGCATGAATTAAGTCTAAATTTGTTCCCGCTGTTATAAATTAATTCAGTATTTGCTAAATTTTAACCAAGGCTTTGGTATGCTAATACACAACAAAATTGACATTCTAAAGCCTTAAAATAGCTTTAACTTGTAAAATTTGTCTACTATTAAGGTTAATTTAAGTTTTTAAACAAGAAAAGACAAGCACAGAAGGTATAGTTTTAGAAATTTGACTAAAAAAGGAGAATTTACACTTTGACATGGCATGTTTCACCAGATCACTTTTTTGTTGCATTTCAGTGTCAACTGCTAACCTTCATAAAATATTTATTTCTGAACCAATTTTCAAAACTAGCAGGCCAATTTGCTCGTTTAAGCTAGCAGAACACAGAAATCCATTTTAAGTGGAATTGAAAAAAAAAATGTTTATCCTTAAGGTAGCAATACACAGTTAGAAGTTTAGTTTCGCATTATGGCCATGGTGAATTTTTTAAATATGAAAGTTTTTGTACAATAAAATTGATTTTTAGATAATTGAAGAATAATAAAGCCGCCTTAGTGGGTTTATATGAACATTTAGATTGTTTTTAGCATGTTTTATAGGCCATTTTTCTGTTTGACAGTCCGTATTTTCCTATCCGTACCGCCCATAGGTCCATAAATTATTGCAGTGTTTATCAACAAAGATTTTGCGCTCGATCTTTTCAATTCAATTTTATGGAAAAACGAGCAGAAATGCATATGATTTTTTTTGGACCTTTTGATAGATATATGTCTATGGATTCAGGAAAGGTATCACTGTAATTGATTGAAATTTTCCGTTGGACCAAATTTTGGAGACTTTTGTGACATGTTCACCCCCCTTTTATGCAATATTTTGTATCAAAGAAATGCAGATTGTTGCCATGGTTACACCCAAAAGAGATTATATTTCACCATTATAACCATTAGAAATCAAATCTATGGAAGATTCTCTTTCTATAAATATACACATGCATAACACAAATATTAAGCCTTATTTGTTAGAAAGGAAGGGAAAGAGGGTGTTTAAAAATTATGAGTGTCAATTTTAAGTTTTTTTCCTAACTGTGTATTGCTACCTTATGGCATTTGACAAAGCACAGAATTGCTTATTTTTAGACAAATCATACCACAAATCTATTGATATTTAGATTATAGATACAATTCTGAGGGAGAAACATCTTTTAGTATGACAATATATGTTAGTTTTTTTGTTTATTGTCCTTAGCAACCAATATAGACATTTTGACACAAAGACTTGGTTCGGTCATAAATTGATACTTTATTGGCTACCCCTTGGAAAAGAAACAATGCGCGTTATGTAGAAACCTCAGAAGGGAACGCTTTATATTTTTTCATGCGACTAAATCAAATTTATTATTTTAGCAAGTATAAAGTCACAATTTAGCATGAATTAAGTCTAAATTTGTTCCCGCTGTTATAAATTAATTCAGTATTTGCTAAATTTTAACCAAGGCTTTGGTATGCTAATACACAACAAAATTGACATTCTAAAGCCTTAAAATAGCTTTAACTTGTAAAATTTGTCTACTATTAAGGTTAATTTAAGTTTTTAAACAAGAAAAGACAAGCACAGAAGGTATAGTTTTAGAAATTTGACTAAAAAAGGAGAATTTACACTTTGACATGGCATGTTTCACCAGATCACTTTTTTGTTGCATTTCAGTGTCAACTGCTAACCTTCATAAAATATTTATTTCTGAACCAATTTTCAAAACTAGCAGGCCAATTTGCTCGTTTAAGCTAGCAGAACACAGAAATCCATTTTAAGTGGAATTGAAAAAAAAAATGTTTATCCTTAAGGTAGCAATACACAGTTAGAAGTTTAGTTTCGCATTATGGCCATGGTGAATTTTTTAAATATGAAAGTTTTTGTACAATAAAATTGATTTTTAGATAATTGAAGAATAATAAAGCCGCCTTAGTGGGTTTATATGAACATTTAGATTGTTTTTAGCATGTTTTATAGGCCATTTTTCTGTTTGACAGTCCGTATTTTCCTATCCGTACCGCCCATAGGTCCATAAATTATTGCAGTGTTTATCAACAAAGATTTTGCGCTCGATCTTTTCAATTCAATTTTATGGAAAAACGAGCAGAAATGCATATGATTTTTTTTGGACCTTTTGATAGATATATGTCTATGGATTCAGGAAAGGTATCACTGTAATTGATTGAAATTTTCCGTTGGACCAAATTTTGGAGACTTTTGTGACATGTTCACCCCCCTTTTATGCAATATTTTGTATCAAAGAAATGCAGATTGTTGCCATGGTTACACCCAAAAGAGATTATATTTCACCATTATAACCATTAGAAATCAAATCTATGGAAGATTCTCTTTCTATAAATATACACATGCATAACACAAATATTAAGCCTTATTTGTTAGAAAGGAAGGGAAAGAGGGTGTTTAAAAATTATGAGTGTCAATTTTAAGTTTTTTTCCTAACTGTGTATTGCTACCTTATGGCATTTGACAAAGCACAGAATTGCTTATTTTTAGACAAATCATACCACAAATCTATTGATATTTAGATTATAGATACAATTCTGAGGGAGAAACATCTTTTAGTATGACAATATATGTTAGTTTTTTTGTTTATTGTCCTTAGCAACCAATATAGACATTTTGACACAAAGACTTGGTTCGGTCATAAATTGATACTTTATTGGCTACCCCTTGGAAAAGAAACAATGCGCGTTATGTAGAAACCTCAGAAGGGAACGCTTTATATTTTTTCATGCGACTAAATCAAATTTATTATTTTAGCAAGTATAAAGTCACAATTTAGCATGAATTAAGTCTAAATTTGTTCCCGCTGTTATAAATTAATTCAGTATTTGCTAAATTTTAACCAAGGCTTTGGTATGCTAATACACAACAAAATTGACATTCTAAAGCCTTAAAATAGCTTTAACTTGTAAAATTTGTCTACTATTAAGGTTAATTTAAGTTTTTAAACAAGAAAAGACAAGCACAGAAGGTATAGTTTTAGAAATTTGACTAAAAAAGGAGAATTTACACTTTGACATGGCATGTTTCACCAGATCACTTTTTTGTTGCATTTCAGTGTCAACTGCTAACCTTCATAAAATATTTATTTCTGAACCAATTTTCAAAACTAGCAGGCCAATTTGCTCGTTTAAGCTAGCAGAACACAGAAATCCATTTTAAGTGGAATTGAAAAAAAAAATGTTTATCCTTAAGGTAGCAATACACAGTTAGAAGTTTAGTTTCGCATTATGGCCATGGTGAATTTTTTAAATATGAAAGTTTTTGTACAATAAAATTGATTTTTAGATAATTGAAGAATAATAAAGCCGCCTTAGTGGGTTTATATGAACATTTAGATTGTTTTTAGCATGTTTTATAGGCCATTTTTCTGTTTGACAGTCCGTATTTTCCTATCCGTACCGCCCATAGGTCCATAAATTATTGCAGTGTTTATCAACAAAGATTTTGCGCTCGATCTTTTCAATTCAATTTTATGGAAAAACGAGCAGAAATGCATATGATTTTTTTTGGACCTTTTGATAGATATATGTCTATGGATTCAGGAAAGGTATCACTGTAATTGATTGAAATTTTCCGTTGGACCAAATTTTGGAGACTTTTGTGACATGTTCACCCCCCTTTTATGCAATATTTTGTATCAAAGAAATGCAGATTGTTGCCATGGTTACACCCAAAAGAGATTATATTTCACCATTATAACCATTAGAAATCAAATCTATGGAAGATTCTCTTTCTATAAATATACACATGCATAACACAAATATTAAGCCTTATTTGTTAGAAAGGAAGGGAAAGAGGGTGTTTAAAAATTATGAGTGTCAATTTTAAGTTTTTTTCCTAACTGTGTATTGCTACCTTATGGCATTTGACAAAGCACAGAATTGCTTATTTTTAGACAAATCATACCACAAATCTATTGATATTTAGATTATAGATACAATTCTGAGGGAGAAACATCTTTTAGTATGACAATATATGTTAGTTTTTTTGTTTATTGTCCTTAGCAACCAATATAGACATTTTGACACAAAGACTTGGTTCGGTCATAAATTGATACTTTATTGGCTACCCCTTGGAAAAGAAACAATGCGCGTTATGTAGAAACCTCAGAAGGGAACGCTTTATATTTTTTCATGCGACTAAATCAAATTTATTATTTTAGCAAGTATAAAGTCACAATTTAGCATGAATTAAGTCTAAATTTGTTCCCGCTGTTATAAATTAATTCAGTATTTGCTAAATTTTAACCAAGGCTTTGGTATGCTAATACACAACAAAATTGACATTCTAAAGCCTTAAAATAGCTTTAACTTGTAAAATTTGTCTACTATTAAGGTTAATTTAAGTTTTTAAACAAGAAAAGACAAGCACAGAAGGTATAGTTTTAGAAATTTGACTAAAAAAGGAGAATTTACACTTTGACATGGCATGTTTCACCAGATCACTTTTTTGTTGCATTTCAGTGTCAACTGCTAACCTTCATAAAATATTTATTTCTGAACCAATTTTCAAAACTAGCAGGCCAATTTGCTCATTTAAGCTAGCAGAACACAGAAATCCATTTTAAGTGGAATTGAAAAAAAAAATGTTTATCCTTAAGGTAGCAATACACAGTTAGAAGTTTAGTTTCGCATTATGGCCATGGTGAATTTTTTAAATATGAAAGTTTTTGTACAATAAAATTGATTTTTAGATAATTGAAGAATAATAAAGCCGCCTTAGTGGGTTTATATGAACATTTAGATTGTTTTTAGCATGTTTTATAGGCCATTTTTCTGTTTGACAGTCCGTATTTTCCTATCCGTACCGCCCATAGGTCCATAAATTATTGCAGTGTTTATCAACAAAGATTTTGCGCTCGATCTTTTCAATTCAATTTTATGGAAAAACGAGCAGAAATGCATATGATTTTTTTTGGACCTTTTGATAGATATATGTCTATGGATTCAGGAAAGGTATCACTGTAATTGATTGAAATTTTCCGTTGGACCAAATTTTGGAGACTTTTGTGACATGTTCACCCCCCTTTTATGCAATATTTTGTATCAAAGAAATGCAGATTGTTGCCATGGTTACACCCAAAAGAGATTATATTTCACCATTATAACCATTAGAAATCAAATCTATGGAAGATTCTCTTTCTATAAATATACACATGCATAACACAAATATTAAGCCTTATTTGTTAGAAAGGAAGGGAAAGAGGGTGTTTAAAAATTATGAGTGTCAATTTTAAGTTTTTTTCCTAACTGTGTATTGCTACCTTATGGCATTTGACAAAGCACAGAATTGCTTATTTTTAGACAAATCATACCACAAATCTATTGATATTTAGATTATAGATACAATTCTGAGGGAGAAACATCTTTTAGTATGACAATATATGTTAGTTTTTTTGTTTATTGTCCTTAGCAACCAATATAGACATTTTGACACAAAGACTTGGTTCGGTCATAAATTGATACTTTATTGGCTACCCCTTGGAAAAGAAACAATGCGCGTTATGTAGAAACCTCAGAAGGGAACGCTTTATATTTTTTCATGCGACTAAATCAAATTTATTATTTTAGCAAGTATAAAGTCACAATTTAGCATGAATTAAGTCTAAATTTGTTCCCGCTGTTATAAATTAATTCAGTATTTGCTAAATTTTAACCAAGGCTTTGGTATGCTAATACACAACAAAATTGACATTCTAAAGCCTTAAAATAGCTTTAACTTGTAAAATTTGTCTACTATTAAGGTTAATTTAAGTTTTTAAACAAGAAAAGACAAGCACAGAAGGTATAGTTTTAGAAATTTGACTAAAAAAGGAGAATTTACACTTTGACATGGCATGTTTCACCAGATCACTTTTTTGTTGCATTTCAGTGTCAACTGCTAACCTTCATAAAATATTTATTTCTGAACCAATTTTCAAAACTAGCAGGCCAATTTGCTCGTTTAAGCTAGCAGAACACAGAAATCCATTTTAAGTGGAATTGAAAAAAAAAATGTTTATCCTTAAGGTAGCAATACACAGTTAGAAGTTTAGTTTCGCATTATGGCCATGGTGAATTTTTTAAATATGAAAGTTTTTGTACAATAAAATTGATTTTTAGATAATTGAAGAATAATAAAGCCGCCTTAGTGGGTTTATATGAACATTTAGATTGTTTTTAGCATGTTTTATAGGCCATTTTTCTGTTTGACAGTCCGTATTTTCCTATCCGTACCGCCCATAGGTCCATAAATTATTGCAGTGTTTATCAACAAAGATTTTGCGCTCGATCTTTTCAATTCAATTTTATGGAAAAACGAGCAGAAATGCATATGATTTTTTTTGGACCTTTTGATAGATATATGTCTATGGATTCAGGAAAGGTATCACTGTAATTGATTGAAATTTTCCGTTGGACCAAATTTTGGAGACTTTTGTGACATGTTCACCCCCCTTTTATGCAATATTTTGTATCAAAGAAATGCAGATTGTTGCCATGGTTACACCCAAAAGAGATTATATTTCACCATTATAACCATTAGAAATCAAATCTATGGAAGATTCTCTTTCTATAAATATACACATGCATAACACAAATATTAAGCCTTATTTGTTAGAAAGGAAGGGAAAGAGGGTGTTTAAAAATTATGAGTGTCAATTTTAAGTTTTTTTCCTAACTGTGTATTGCTACCTTATGGCATTTGACAAAGCACAGAATTGCTTATTTTTAGACAAATCATACCACAAATCTATTGATATTTAGATTATAGATACAATTCTGAGGGAGAAACATCTTTTAGTATGACAATATATGTTAGTTTTTTTGTTTATTGTCCTTAGCAACCAATATAGACATTTTGACACAAAGACTTGGTTCGGTCATAAATTGATACTTTATTGGCTACCCCTTGGAAAAGAAACAATGCGCGTTATGTAGAAACCTCAGAAGGGAACGCTTTATATTTTTTCATGCGACTAAATCAAATTTATTATTTTAGCAAGTATAAAGTCACAATTTAGCATGAATTAAGTCTAAATTTGTTCCCGCTGTTATAAATTAATTCAGTATTTGCTAAATTTTAACCAAGGCTTTGGTATGCTAATACACAACAAAATTGACATTCTAAAGCCTTAAAATAGCTTTAACTTGTAAAATTTGTCTACTATTAAGGTTAATTTAAGTTTTTAAACAAGAAAAGACAAGCACAGAAGGTATAGTTTTAGAAATTTGACTAAAAAAGGAGAATTTACACTTTGACATGGCATGTTTCACCAGATCACTTTTTTGTTGCATTTCAGTGTCAACTGCTAACCTTCATAAAATATTTATTTCTGAACCAATTTTCAAAACTAGCAGGCCAATTTGCTCGTTTAAGCTAGCAGAACACAGAAATCCATTTTAAGTGGAATTGAAAAAAAAAATGTTTATCCTTAAGGTAGCAATACACAGTTAGAAGTTTAGTTTCGCATTATGGCCATGGTGAATTTTTTAAATATGAAAGTTTTTGTACAATAAAATTGATTTTTAGATAATTGAAGAATAATAAAGCCGCCTTAGTGGGTTTATATGAACATTTAGATTGTTTTTAGCATGTTTTATAGGCCATTTTTCTGTTTGACAGTCCGTATTTTCCTATCCGTACCGCCCATAGGTCCATAAATTATTGCAGTGTTTATCAACAAAGATTTTGCGCTCGATCTTTTCAATTCAATTTTATGGAAAAACGAGCAGAAATGCATATGATTTTTTTTGGACCTTTTGATAGATATATGTCTATGGATTCAGGAAAGGTATCACTGTAATTGATTGAAATTTTCCGTTGGACCAAATTTTGGAGACTTTTGTGACATGTTCACCCCCCTTTTATGCAATATTTTGTATCAAAGAAATGCAGATTGTTGCCATGGTTACACCCAAAAGAGATTATATTTCACCATTATAACCATTAGAAATCAAATCTATGGAAGATTCTCTTTCTATAAATATACACATGCATAACACAAATATTAAGCCTTATTTGTTAGAAAGGAAGGGAAAGAGGGTGTTTAAAAATTATGAGTGTCAATTTTAAGTTTTTTTCCTAACTGTGTATTGCTACCTTATGGCATTTGACAAAGCACAGAATTGCTTATTTTTAGACAAATCATACCACAAATCTATTGATATTTAGATTATAGATACAATTCTGAGGGAGAAACATCTTTTAGTATGACAATATATGTTAGTTTTTTTGTTTATTGTCCTTAGCAACCAATATAGACATTTTGACACAAAGACTTGGTTCGGTCATAAATTGATACTTTATTGGCTACCCCTTGGAAAAGAAACAATGCGCGTTATGTAGAAACCTCAGAAGGGAACGCTTTATATTTTTTCATGCGACTAAATCAAATTTATTATTTTAGCAAGTATAAAGTCACAATTTAGCATGAATTAAGTCTAAATTTGTTCCCGCTGTTATAAATTAATTCAGTATTTGCTAAATTTTAACCAAGGCTTTGGTATGCTAATACACAACAAAATTGACATTCTAAAGCCTTAAAATAGCTTTAACTTGTAAAATTTGTCTACTATTAAGGTTAATTTAAGTTTTTAAACAAGAAAAGACAAGCACAGAAGGTATAGTTTTAGAAATTTGACTAAAAAAGGAGAATTTACACTTTGACATGGCATGTTTCACCAGATCACTTTTTTGTTGCATTTCAGTGTCAACTGCTAACCTTCATAAAATATTTATTTCTGAACCAATTTTCAAAACTAGCAGGCCAATTTGCTCGTTTAAGCTAGCAGAACACAGAAATCCATTTTAAGTGGAATTGAAAAAAAAAATGTTTATCCTTAAGGTAGCAATACACAGTTAGAAGTTTAGTTTCGCATTATGGCCATGGTGAATTTTTTAAATATGAAAGTTTTTGTACAATAAAATTGATTTTTAGATAATTGAAGAATAATAAAGCCGCCTTAGTGGGTTTATATGAACATTTAGATTGTTTTTAGCATGTTTTATAGGCCATTTTTCTGTTTGACAGTCCGTATTTTCCTATCCGTACCGCCCATAGGTCCATAAATTATTGCAGTGTTTATCAACAAAGATTTTGCGCTCGATCTTTTCAATTCAATTTTATGGAAAAACGAGCAGAAATGCATATGATTTTTTTTGGACCTTTTGATAGATATATGTCTATGGATTCAGGAAAGGTATCACTGTAATTGATTGAAATTTTCCGTTGGACCAAATTTTGGAGACTTTTGTGACATGTTCACCCCCCTTTTATGCAATATTTTGTATCAAAGAAATGCAGATTGTTGCCATGGTTACACCCAAAAGAGATTATATTTCACCATTATAACCATTAGAAATCAAATCTATGGAAGATTCTCTTTCTATAAATATACACATGCATAACACAAATATTAAGCCTTATTTGTTAGAAAGGAAGGGAAAGAGGGTGTTTAAAAATTATGAGTGTCAATTTTAAGTTTTTTTCCTAACTGTGTATTGCTACCTTATGGCATTTGACAAAGCACAGAATTGCTTATTTTTAGACAAATCATACCACAAATCTATTGATATTTAGATTATAGATACAATTCTGAGGGAGAAACATCTTTTAGTATGACAATATATGTTAGTTTTTTTGTTTATTGTCCTTAGCAACCAATATAGACATTTTGACACAAAGACTTGGTTCGGTCATAAATTGATACTTTATTGGCTACCCCTTGGAAAAGAAACAATGCGCGTTATGTAGAAACCTCAGAAGGGAACGCTTTATATTTTTTCATGCGACTAAATCAAATTTATTATTTTAGCAAGTATAAAGTCACAATTTAGCATGAATTAAGTCTAAATTTGTTCCCGCTGTTATAAATTAATTCAGTATTTGCTAAATTTTAACCAAGGCTTTGGTATGCTAATACACAACAAAATTGACATTCTAAAGCCTTAAAATAGCTTTAACTTGTAAAATTTGTCTACTATTAAGGTTAATTTAAGTTTTTAAACAAGAAAAGACAAGCACAGAAGGTATAGTTTTAGAAATTTGACTAAAAAAGGAGAATTTACACTTTGACATGGCATGTTTCACCAGATCACTTTTTTGTTGCATTTCAGTGTCAACTGCTAACCTTCATAAAATATTTATTTCTGAACCAATTTTCAAAACTAGCAGGCCAATTTGCTCGTTTAAGCTAGCAGAACACAGAAATCCATTTTAAGTGGAATTGAAAAAAAAAATGTTTATCCTTAAGGTAGCAATACACAGTTAGAAGTTTAGTTTCGCATTATGGCCATGGTGAATTTTTTAAATATGAAAGTTTTTGTACAATAAAATTGATTTTTAGATAATTGAAGAATAATAAAGCCGCCTTAGTGGGTTTATATGAACATTTAGATTGTTTTTAGCATGTTTTATAGGCCATTTTTCTGTTTGACAGTCCGTATTTTCCTATCCGTACCGCCCATAGGTCCATAAATTATTGCAGTGTTTATCAACAAAGATTTTGCGCTCGATCTTTTCAATTCAATTTTATGGAAAAACGAGCAGAAATGCATATGATTTTTTTTGGACCTTTTGATAGATATATGTCTATGGATTCAGGAAAGGTATCACTGTAATTGATTGAAATTTTCCGTTGGACCAAATTTTGGAGACTTTTGTGACATGTTCACCCCCCTTTTATGCAATATTTTGTATCAAAGAAATGCAGATTGTTGCCATGGTTACACCCAAAAGAGATTATATTTCACCATTATAACCATTAGAAATCAAATCTATGGAAGATTCTCTTTCTATAAATATACACATGCATAACACAAATATTAAGCCTTATTTGTTAGAAAGGAAGGGAAAGAGGGTGTTTAAAAATTATGAGTGTCAATTTTAAGTTTTTTTCCTAACTGTGTATTGCTACCTTATGGCATTTGACAAAGCACAGAATTGCTTATTTTTAGACAAATCATACCACAAATCTATTGATATTTAGATTATAGATACAATTCTGAGGGAGAAACATCTTTTAGTATGACAATATATGTTAGTTTTTTTGTTTATTGTCCTTAGCAACCAATATAGACATTTTGACACAAAGACTTGGTTCGGTCATAAATTGATACTTTATTGGCTACCCCTTGGAAAAGAAACAATGCGCGTTATGTAGAAACCTCAGAAGGGAACGCTTTATATTTTTTCATGCGACTAAATCAAATTTATTATTTTAGCAAGTATAAAGTCACAATTTAGCATGAATTAAGTCTAAATTTGTTCCCGCTGTTATAAATTAATTCAGTATTTGCTAAATTTTAACCAAGGCTTTGGTATGCTAATACACAACAAAATTGACATTCTAAAGCCTTAAAATAGCTTTAACTTGTAAAATTTGTCTACTATTAAGGTTAATTTAAGTTTTTAAACAAGAAAAGACAAGCACAGAAGGTATAGTTTTAGAAATTTGACTAAAAAAGGAGAATTTACACTTTGACATGGCATGTTTCACCAGATCACTTTTTTGTTGCATTTCAGTGTCAACTGCTAACCTTCATAAAATATTTATTTCTGAACCAATTTTCAAAACTAGCAGGCCAATTTGCTCGTTTAAGCTAGCAGAACACAGAAATCCATTTTAAGTGGAATTGAAAAAAAAAATGTTTATCCTTAAGGTAGCAATACACAGTTAGAAGTTTAGTTTCGCATTATGGCCATGGTGAATTTTTTAAATATGAAAGTTTTTGTACAATAAAATTGATTTTTAGATAATTGAAGAATAATAAAGCCGCCTTAGTGGGTTTATATGAACATTTAGATTGTTTTTAGCATGTTTTATAGGCCATTTTTCTGTTTGACAGTCCGTATTTTCCTATCCGTACCGCCCATAGGTCCATAAATTATTGCAGTGTTTATCAACAAAGATTTTGCGCTCGATCTTTTCAATTCAATTTTATGGAAAAACGAGCAGAAATGCATATGATTTTTTTTGGACCTTTTGATAGATATATGTCTATGGATTCAGGAAAGGTATCACTGTAATTGATTGAAATTTTCCGTTGGACCAAATTTTGGAGACTTTTGTGACATGTTCACCCCCCTTTTATGCAATATTTTGTATCAAAGAAATGCAGATTGTTGCCATGGTTACACCCAAAAGAGATTATATTTCACCATTATAACCATTAGAAATCAAATCTATGGAAGATTCTCTTTCTATAAATATACACATGCATAACACAAATATTAAGCCTTATTTGTTAGAAAGGAAGGGAAAGAGGGTGTTTAAAAATTATGAGTGTCAATTTTAAGTTTTTTTCCTAACTGTGTATTGCTACCTTATGGCATTTGACAAAGCACAGAATTGCTTATTTTTAGACAAATCATACCACAAATCTATTGATATTTAGATTATAGATACAATTCTGAGGGAGAAACATCTTTTAGTATGACAATATATGTTAGTTTTTTTGTTTATTGTCCTTAGCAACCAATATAGACATTTTGACACAAAGACTTGGATCGGTCATAAATTGATACTTTATTGGCTACCCCTTGGAAAAGAAACAATGCGCGTTATGTAGAAACCTCAGAAGGGAACGCTTTATATTTTTTCATGCGACTAAATCAAATTTATTATTTTAGCAAGTATAAAGTCACAATTTAGCATGAATTAAGTCTAAATTTGTTCCCGCTGTTATAAATTAATTCAGTATTTGCTAAATTTTAACCAAGGCTTTGGTATGCTAATACACAACAAAATTGACATTCTAAAGCCTTAAAATAGCTTTAACTTGTAAAATTTGTCTACTATTAAGGTTAATTTAAGTTTTTAAACAAGAAAAGACAAGCACAGAAGGTATAGTTTTAGAAATTTGACTAAAAAAGGAGAATTTACACTTTGACATGGCATGTTTCACCAGATCACTTTTTTGTTGCATTTCAGTGTCAACTGCTAACCTTCATAAAATATTTATTTCTGAACCAATTTTCAAAACTAGCAGGCCAATTTGCTCGTTTAAGCTAGCAGAACACAGAAATCCATTTTAAGTGGAATTGAAAAAAAAAATGTTTATCCTTAAGGTAGCAATACACAGTTAGAAGTTTAGTTTCGCATTATGGCCATGGTGAATTTTTTAAATATGAAAGTTTTTGTACAATAAAATTGATTTTTAGATAATTGAAGAATAATAAAGCCGCCTTAGTGGGTTTATATGAACATTTAGATTGTTTTTAGCATGTTTTATAGGCCATTTTTCTGTTTGACAGTCCGTATTTTCCTATCCGTACCGCCCATAGGTCCATAAATTATTGCAGTGTTTATCAACAAAGATTTTGCGCTCGATCTTTTCAATTCAATTTTATGGAAAAACGAGCAGAAATGCATATGATTTTTTTTGGACCTTTTGATAGATATATGTCTATGGATTCAGGAAAGGTATCACTGTAATTGATTGAAATTTTCCGTTGGACCAAATTTTGGAGACTTTTGTGACATGTTCACCCCCCTTTTATGCAATATTTTGTATCAAAGAAATGCAGATTGTTGCCATGGTTACACCCAAAAGAGATTATATTTCACCATTATAACCATTAGAAATCAAATCTATGGAAGATTCTCTTTCTATAAATATACACATGCATAACACAAATATTAAGCCTTATTTGTTAGAAAGGAAGGGAAAGAGGGTGTTTAAAAATTATGAGTGTCAATTTTAAGTTTTTTTCCTAACTGTGTATTGCTACCTTATGGCATTTGACAAAGCACAGAATTGCTTATTTTTAGACAAATCATACCACAAATCTATTGATATTTAGATTATAGATACAATTCTGAGGGAGAAACATCTTTTAGTATGACAATATATGTTAGTTTTTTTGTTTATTGTCCTTAGCAACCAATATAGACATTTTGACACAAAGACTTGGTTCGGTCATAAATTGATACTTTATTGGCTACCCCTTGGAAAAGAAACAATGCGCGTTATGTAGAAACCTCAGAAGGGAACACTTTATATTTTTTCATGCGACTAAATCAAATTTATTATTTTAGCAAGTATAAAGTCACAATTTAGCATGAATTAAGTCTAAATTTGTTCCCGCTGTTATAAATTAATTCAGTATTTGCTAAATTTTAACCAAGGCTTTGGTATGCTAATACACAACAAAATTGACATTCTAAAGCCTTAAAATAGCTTTAACTTGTAAAATTTGTCTACTATTAAGGTTAATTTAAGTTTTTAAACAAGAAAAGACAAGCACAGAAGGTATAGTTTTAGAAATTTGACTAAAAAAGGAGAATTTACACTTTGACATGGCATGTTTCACCAGATCACTTTTTTGTTGCATTTCAGTGTCAACTGCTAACCTTCATAAAATATTTATTTCTGAACCAATTTTCAAAACTAGCAGGCCAATTTGCTCGTTTAAGCTAGCAGAACACAGAAATCCATTTTAAGTGGAATTGAAAAAAAAAATGTTTATCCTTAAGGTAGCAATACACAGTTAGAAGTTTAGTTTCGCATTATGGCCATGGTGAATTTTTTAAATATGAAAGTTTTTGTACAATAAAATTGATTTTTAGATAATTGAAGAATAATAAAGCCGCCTTAGTGGGTTTATATGAACATTTAGATTGTTTTTAGCATGTTTTATAGGCCATTTTTCTGTTTGACAGTCCGTATTTTCCTATCCGTACCGCCCATAGGTCCATAAATTATTGCAGTGTTTATCAACAAAGATTTTGCGCTCGATCTTTTCAATTCAATTTTATGGAAAAACGAGCAGAAATGCATATGATTTTTTTTGGACCTTTTGATAGATATATGTCTATGGATTCAGGAAAGGTATCACTGTAATTGATTGAAATTTTCCGTTGGACCAAATTTTGGAGACTTTTGTGACATGTTCACCCCCCTTTTATGCAATATTTTGTATCAAAGAAATGCAGATTGTTGCCATGGTTACACCCAAAAGAGATTATATTTCACCATTATAACCATTAGAAATCAAATCTATGGAAGATTCTCTTTCTATAAATATACACATGCATAACACAAATATTAAGCCTTATTTGTTAGAAAGGAAGGGAAAGAGGGTGTTTAAAAATTATGAGTGTCAATTTTAAGTTTTTTTCCTAACTGTGTATTGCTACCTTATGGCATTTGACAAAGCACAGAATTGCTTATTTTTAGACAAATCATACCACAAATCTATTGATATTTAGATTATAGATACAATTCTGAGGGAGAAACATCTTTTAGTATGACAATATATGTTAGTTTTTTTGTTTATTGTCCTTAGCAACCAATATAGACATTTTGACACAAAGACTTGGTTCGGTCATAAATTGATACTTTATTGGCTACCCCTTGGAAAAGAAACAATGCGCGTTATGTAGAAACCTCAGAAGGGAACGCTTTATATTTTTTCATGCGACTAAATCAAATTTATTATTTTAGCAAGTATAAAGTCACAATTTAGCATGAATTAAGTCTAAATTTGTTCCCGCTGTTATAAATTAATTCAGTATTTGCTAAATTTTAACCAAGGCTTTGGTATGCTAATACACAACAAAATTGACATTCTAAAGCCTTAAAATAGCTTTAACTTGTAAAATTTGTCTACTATTAAGGTTAATTTAAGTTTTTAAACAAGAAAAGACAAGCACAGAAGGTATAGTTTTAGAAATTTGACTAAAAAAGGAGAATTTACACTTTGACATGGCATGTTTCACCAGATCACTTTTTTGTTGCATTTCAGTGTCAACTGCTAACCTTCATAAAATATTTATTTCTGAACCAATTTTCAAAACTAGCAGGCCAATTTGCTCGTTTAAGCTAGCAGAACACAGAAATCCATTTTAAGTGGAATTGAAAAAAAAAATGTTTATCCTTAAGGTAGCAATACACAGTTAGAAGTTTAGTTTCGCATTATGGCCATGGTGAATTTTTTAAATATGAAAGTTTTTGTACAATAAAATTGATTTTTAGATAATTGAAGAATAATAAAGCCGCCTTAGTGGGTTTATATGAACATTTAGATTGTTTTTAGCATGTTTTATAGGCCATTTTTCTGTTTGACAGTCCGTATTTTCCTATCCGTACCGCCCATAGGTCCATAAATTATTGCAGTGTTTATCAACAAAGATTTTGCGCTCGATCTTTTCAATTCAATTTTATGGAAAAACGAGCAGAAATGCATATGATTTTTTTTGGACCTTTTGATAGATATATGTCTATGGATTCAGGAAAGGTATCACTGTAATTGATTGAAATTTTCCGTTGGACCAAATTTTGGAGACTTTTGTGACATGTTCACCCCCCTTTTATGCAATATTTTGTATCAAAGAAATGCAGATTGTTGCCATGGTTACACCCAAAAGAGATTATATTTCACCATTATAACCATTAGAAATCAAATCTATGGAAGATTCTCTTTCTATAAATATACACATGCATAACACAAATATTAAGCCTTATTTGTTAGAAAGGAAGGGAAAGAGGGTGTTTAAAAATTATGAGTGTCAATTTTAAGTTTTTTTCCTAACTGTGTATTGCTACCTTATGGCATTTGACAAAGCACAGAATTGCTTATTTTTAGACAAATCATACCACAAATCTATTGATATTTAGATTATAGATACAATTCTGAGGGAGAAACATCTTTTAGTATGACAATATATGTTAGTTTTTTTGTTTATTGTCCTTAGCAACCAATATAGACATTTTGACACAAAGACTTGGTTCGGTCATAAATTGATACTTTATTGGCTACCCCTTGGAAAAGAAACAATGCGCGTTATGTAGAAACCTCAGAAGGGAACGCTTTATATTTTTTCATGCGACTAAATCAAATTTATTATTTTAGCAAGTATAAAGTCACAATTTAGCATGAATTAAGTCTAAATTTGTTCCCGCTGTTATAAATTAATTCAGTATTTGCTAAATTTTAACCAAGGCTTTGGTATGCTAATACACAACAAAATTGACATTCTAAAGCCTTAAAATAGCTTTAACTTGTAAAATTTGTCTACTATTAAGGTTAATTTAAGTTTTTAAACAAGAAAAGACAAGCACAGAAGGTATAGTTTTAGAAATTTGACTAAAAAAGGAGAATTTACACTTTGACATGGCATGTTTCACCAGATCACTTTTTTGTTGCATTTCAGTGTCAACTGCTAACCTTCATAAAATATTTATTTCTGAACCAATTTTCAAAACTAGCAGGCCAATTTGCTCGTTTAAGCTAGCAGAACACAGAAATCCATTTTAAGTGGAATTGAAAAAAAAAATGTTTATCCTTAAGGTAGCAATACACAGTTAGAAGTTTAGTTTCGCATTATGGCCATGGTGAATTTTTTAAATATGAAAGTTTTTGTACAATAAAATTGATTTTTAGATAATTGAAGAATAATAAAGCCGCCTTAGTGGGTTTATATGAACATTTAGATTGTTTTTAGCATGTTTTATAGGCCATTTTTCTGTTTGACAGTCCGTATTTTCCTATCCGTACCGCCCATAGGTCCATAAATTATTGCAGTGTTTATCAACAAAGATATATGTCTATGGATTCAGGAAAGGTATCACTGTAATTGATTGAAATTTTCCGTTGGACCAAATTTTGGAGACTTTTGTGACATGTTCACCCCCCTTTTATGCAATATTTTGTATCAAAGAAATGCAGATTGTTGCCATGGTTACACCCAAAAGAGATTATATTTCACCATTATAACCATTAGAAATCAAATCTATGGAAGATTCTCTTTCTATAAATATACACATGCATAACACAAATATTAAGCCTTATTTGTTAGAAAGGAAGGGAAAGAGGGTGTTTAAAAATTATGAGTGTCAATTTTAAGTTTTTTTCCTAACTGTGTATTGCTACCTTATGGCATTTGACAAAGCACAGAATTGCTTATTTTTAGACAAATCATACCACAAATCTATTGATATTTAGATTATAGATACAATTCTGAGGGAGAAACATCTTTTAGTATGACAATATATGTTAGTTTTTTTGTTTATTGTCCTTAGCAACCAATATAGACATTTTGACACAAAGACTTGGTTCGGTCATAAATTGATACTTTATTGGCTACCCCTTGGAAAAGAAACAATGCGCGTTATGTAGAAACCTCAGAAGGGAACGCTTTATATTTTTTCATGCGACTAAATCAAATTTATTATTTTAGCAAGTATAAAGTCACAATTTAGCATGAATTAAGTCTAAATTTGTTCCCGCTGTTATAAATTAATTCAGTATTTGCTAAATTTTAACCAAGGCTTTGGTATGCTAATACACAACAAAATTGACATTCTAAAGCCTTAAAATAGCTTTAACTTGTAAAATTTGTCTACTATTAAGGTTAATTTAAGTTTTTAAACAAGAAAAGACAAGCACAGAAGGTATAGTTTTAGAAATTTGACTAAAAAAGGAGAATTTACACTTTGACATGGCATGTTTCACCAGATCACTTTTTTGTTGCATTTCAGTGTCAACTGCTAACCTTCATAAAATATTTATTTCTGAACCAATTTTCAAAACTAGCAGGCCAATTTGCTCGTTTAAGCTAGCAGAACACAGAAATCCATTTTAAGTGGAATTGAAAAAAAAAATGTTTATCCTTAAGGTAGCAATACACAGTTAGAAGTTTAGTTTCGCATTATGGCCATGGTGAATTTTTTAAATATGAAAGTTTTTGTACAATAAAATTGATTTTTAGATAATTGAAGAATAATAAAGCCGCCTTAGTGGGTTTATATGAACATTTAGATTGTTTTTAGCATGTTTTATAGGCCATTTTTCTGTTTGACAGTCCGTATTTTCCTATCCGTACCGCCCATAGGTCCATAAATTATTGCAGTGTTTATCAACAAAGATTTTGCGCTCGATCTTTTCAATTCAATTTTATGGAAAAACGAGCAGAAATGCATATGATTTTTTTTGGACCTTTTGATAGATATATGTCTATGGATTCAGGAAAGGTATCACTGTAATTGATTGAAATTTTCCGTTGGACCAAATTTTGGAGACTTTTGTGACATGTTCACCCCCCTTTTATGCAATATTTTGTATCAAAGAAATGCAGATTGTTGCCATGGTTACACCCAAAAGAGATTATATTTCACCATTATAACCATTAGAAATCAAATCTATGGAAGATTCTCTTTCTATAAATATACACATGCATAACACAAATATTAAGCCTTATTTGTTAGAAAGGAAGGGAAAGAGGGTGTTTAAAAATTATGAGTGTCAATTTTAAGTTTTTTTCCTAACTGTGTATTGCTACCTTATGGCATTTGACAAAGCACAGAATTGCTTATTTTTAGACAAATCATACCACAAATCTATTGATATTTAGATTATAGATACAATTCTGAGGGAGAAACATCTTTTAGTATGACAATATATGTTAGTTTATTTGTTTATTGTCCTTAGCAACCAATATAGACATTTTGACACAAAGACTTGGTTCGGTCATAAATTGATACTTTATTGGCTACCCCTTGGAAAAGAAACAATGCGCGTTATGTAGAAACCTCAGAAGGGAACGCTTTATATTTTTTCATGCGACTAAATCAAATTTATTATTTTAGCAAGTATAAAGTCACAATTTAGCATGAATTAAGTCTAAATTTGTTCCCGCTGTTATAAATTAATTCAGTATTTGCTAAATTTTAACCAAGGCTTTGGTATGCTAATACACAACAAAATTGACATTCTAAAGCCTTAAAATAGCTTTAACTTGTAAAATTTGTCTACTATTAAGGTTAATTTAAGTTTTTAAACAAGAAAAGACAAGCACAGAAGGTATAGTTTTAGAAATTTGACTAAAAAAGGAGAATTTACACTTTGACATGGCATGTTTCACCAGATCACTTTTTTGTTGCATTTCAGTGTCAACTGCTAACCTTCATAAAATATTTATTTCTGAACCAATTTTCAAAACTAGCAGGCCAATTTGCTCGTTTAAGCTAGCAGAACACAGAAATCCATTTTAAGTGGAATTGAAAAAAAAAATGTTTATCCTTAAGGTAGCAATACACAGTTAGAAGTTTAGTTTCGCATTATGGCCATGGTGAATTTTTTAAATATGAAAGTTTTTGTACAATAAAATTGATTTTTAGATAATTGAAGAATAATAAAGCCGCCTTAGTGGGTTTATATGAACATTTAGATTGTTTTTAGCATGTTTTATAGGCCATTTTTCTGTTTGACAGTCCGTATTTTCCTATCCGTACCGCCCATAGGTCCATAAATTATTGCAGTGTTTATCAACAAAGATTTTGCGCTCGATCTTTTCAATTCAATTTTATGGAAAAACGAGCAGAAATGCATATGATTTTTTTTGGACCTTTTGATAGATATATGTCTATGGATTCAGGAAAGGTATCACTGTAATTGATTGAAATTTTCCGTTGGACCAAATTTTGGAGACTTTTGTGACATGTTCACCCCCCTTTTATGCAATATTTTGTATCAAAGAAATGCAGATTGTTGCCATGGTTACACCCAAAAGAGATTATATTTCACCATTATAACCATTAGAAATCAAATCTATGGAAGATTCTCTTTCTATAAATATACACATGCATAACACAAATATTAAGCCCTATTTGTTAGAAAGGAAGGGAAAGAGGGTGTTTAAAAATTATGAGTGTCAATTTTAAGTTTTTTTCCTAACTGTGTATTGCTACCTTATGGCATTTGACAAAGCACAGAATTGCTTATTTTTAGACAAATCATACCACAAATCTATTGATATTTAGATTATAGATACAATTCTGAGGGAGAAACATCTTTTAGTATGACAATATATGTTAGTTTTTTTGTTTATTGTCCTTAGCAACCAATATAGACATTTTGACACAAAGACTTGGTTCGGTCATAAATTGATACTTTATTGGCTACCCCTTGGAAAAGAAACAATGCGCGTTATGTAGAAACCTCAGAAGGGAACGCTTTATATTTTTTCATGCGACTAAATCAAATTTATTATTTTAGCAAGTATAAAGTCACAATTTAGCATGAATTAAGTCTAAATTTGTTCCCGCTGTTATAAATTAATTCAGTATTTGCTAAATTTTAACCAAGGCTTTGGTATGCTAATACACAACAAAATTGACATTCTAAAGCCTTAAAATAGCTTTAACTTGTAAAATTTGTCTACTATTAAGGTTAATTTAAGTTTTTAAACAAGAAAAGACAAGCACAGAAGGTATAGTTTTAGAAATTTGACTAAAAAAGGAGAATTTACACTTTGACATGGCATGTTTCACCAGATCACTTTTTTGTTGCATTTCAGTGTCAACTGCTAACCTTCATAAAATATTTATTTCTGAACCAATTTTCAAAACTAGCAGGCCAATTTGCTCGTTTAAGCTAGCAGAACACAGAAATCCATTTTAAGTGGAATTGAAAAAAAAAATGTTTATCCTTAAGGTAGCAATACACAGTTAGAAGTTTAGTTTCGCATTATGGCCATGGTGAATTTTTTAAATATGAAAGTTTTTGTACAATAAAATTGATTTTTAGATAATTGAAGAATAATAAAGCCGCCTTAGTGGGTTTATATGAACATTTAGATTGTTTTTAGCATGTTTTATAGGCCATTTTTCTGTTTGACAGTCCGTATTTTCCTATCCGTACCGCCCATAGGTCCATAAATTATTGCAGTGTTTATCAACAAAGATTTTGCGCTCGATCTTTTCAATTCAATTTTATGGAAAAACGAGCAGAAATGCATATGATTTTTTTTGGACCTTTTGATAGATATATGTCTATGGATTCAGGAAAGGTATCACTGTAATTGATTGAAATTTTCCGTTGGACCAAATTTTGGAGACTTTTGTGACATGTTCACCCCCCTTTTATGCAATATTTTGTATCAAAGAAATGCAGATTGTTGCCATGGTTACACCCAAAAGAGATTATATTTCACCATTATAACCATTAGAAATCAAATCTATGGAAGATTCTCTTTCTATAAATATACACATGCATAACACAAATATTAAGCCTTATTTGTTAGAAAGGAAGGGAAAGAGGGTGTTTAAAAATTATGAGTGTCAATTTTAAGTTTTTTTCCTAACTGTGTATTGCTACCTTATGGCATTTGACAAAGCACAGAATTGCTTATTTTTAGACAAATCATACCACAAATCTATTGATATTTAGATTATAGATACAATTCTGAGGGAGAAACATCTTTTAGTATGACAATATATGTTAGTTTTTTTGTTTATTGTCCTTAGCAACCAATATAGACATTTTGACACAAAGACTTGGTTCGGTCATAAATTGATACTTTATTGGCTACCCCTTGGAAAAGAAACAATGCGCGTTATGTAGAAACCTCAGAAGGGAACGCTTTATATTTTTTCATGCGACTAAATCAAATTTATTATTTTAGCAAGTATAAAGTCACAATTTAGCATGAATTAAGTCTAAATTTGTTCCCGCTGTTATAAATTAATTCAGTATTTGCTAAATTTTAACCAAGGCTTTGGTATGCTAATACACAACAAAATTGACATTCTAAAGCCTTAAAATAGCTTTAACTTGTAAAATTTGTCTACTATTAAGGTTAATTTAAGTTTTTAAACAAGAAAAGACAAGCACAGAAGGTATAGTTTTAGAAATTTGACTAAAAAAGGAGAATTTACACTTTGACATGGCATGTTTCACCAGATCACTTTTTTGTTGCATTTCAGTGTCAACTGCTAACCTTCATAAAATATTTATTTCTGAACCAATTTTCAAAACTAGCAGGCCAATTTGCTCGTTTAAGCTAGCAGAACACAGAAATCCATTTTAAGTGGAATTGAAAAAAAAAATGTTTATCCTTAAGGTAGCAATACACAGTTAGAAGTTTAGTTTCGCATTATGGCCATGGTGAATTTTTTAAATATGAAAGTTTTTGTACAATAAAATTGATTTTTAGATAATTGAAGAATAATAAAGCCGCCTTAGTGGGTTTATATGAACATTTAGATTGTTTTTAGCATGTTTTATAGGCCATTTTTCTGTTTGACAGTCCGTATTTTCCTATCCGTACCGCCCATAGGTCCATAAATTATTGCAGTGTTTATCAACAAAGATTTTGCGCTCGATCTTTTCAATTCAATTTTATGGAAAAACGAGCAGAAATGCATATGATTTTTTTTGGACCTTTTGATAGATATATGTCTATGGATTCAGGAAAGGTATCACTGTAATTGATTGAAATTTTCCGTTGGACCAAATTTTGGAGACTTTTGTGACATGTTCACCCCCCTTTTATGCAATATTTTGTATCAAAGAAATGCAGATTGTTGCCATGGTTACACCCAAAAGAGATTATATTTCACCATTATAACCATTAGAAATCAAATCTATGGAAGATTCTCTTTCTATAAATATACACATGCATAACACAAATATTAAGCCTTATTTGTTAGAAAGGAAGGGAAAGAGGGTGTTTAAAAATTATGAGTGTCAATTTTAAGTTTTTTTCCTAACTGTGTATTGCTACCTTATGGCATTTGACAAAGCACAGAATTGCTTATTTTTAGACAAATCATACCACAAATCTATTGATATTTAGATTATAGATACAATTCTGAGGGAGAAACATCTTTTAGTATGACAATATATGTTAGTTTTTTTGTTTATTGTCCTTAGCAACCAATATAGACATTTTGACACAAAGACTTGGTTCGGTCATAAATTGATACTTTATTGGCTACCCCTTGGAAAAGAAACAATGCGCGTTATGTAGAAACCTCAGAAGGGAACGCTTTATATTTTTTCATGCGACTAAATCAAATTTATTATTTTAGCAAGTATAAAGTCACAATTTAGCATGAATTAAGTCTAAATTTGTTCCCGCTGTTATAAATTAATTCAGTATTTGCTAAATTTTAACCAAGGCTTTGGTATGCTAATACACAACAAAATTGACATTCTAAAGCCTTAAAATAGCTTTAACTTGTAAAATTTGTCTACTATTAAGGTTAATTTAAGTTTTTAAACAAGAAAAGACAAGCACAGAAGGTATAGTTTTAGAAATTTGACTAAAAAAGGAGAATTTACACTTTGACATGGCATGTTTCACCAGATCACTTTTTTGTTGCATTTCAGTGTCAACTGCTAACCTTCATAAAATATTTATTTCTGAACCAATTTTCAAAACTAGCAGGCCAATTTGCTCGTTTAAGCTAGCAGAACACAGAAATCCATTTTAAGTGGAATTGAAAAAAAAAATGTTTATCCTTAAGGTAGCAATACACAGTTAGAAGTTTAGTTTCGCATTATGGCCATGGTGAATTTTTTAAATATGAAAGTTTTTGTACAATAAAATTGATTTTTAGATAATTGAAGAATAATAAAGCCGCCTTAGTGGGTTTATATGAACATTTAGATTGTTTTTAGCATGTTTTATAGGCCATTTTTCTGTTTGACAGTCCGTATTTTCCTATCCGTACCGCCCATAGGTCCATAAATTATTGCAGTGTTTATCAACAAAGATTTTGCGCTCGATCTTTTCAATTCAATTTTATGGAAAAACGAGCAGAAATGCATATGATTTTTTTTGGACCTTTTGATAGATATATGTCTATGGATTCAGGAAAGGTATCACTGTAATTGATTGAAATTTTCCGTTGGACCAAATTTTGGAGACTTTTGTGACATGTTCACCCCCCTTTTATGCAATATTTTGTATCAAAGAAATGCAGATTGTTGCCATGGTTACACCCAAAAGAGATTATATTTCACCATTATAACCATTAGAAATCAAATCTATGGAAGATTCTCTTTCTATAAATATACACATGCATAACACAAATATTAAGCCTTATTTGTTAGAAAGGAAGGGAAAGAGGGTGTTTAAAAATTATGAGTGTCAATTTTAAGTTTTTTTCCTAACTGTGTATTGCTACCTTATGGCATTTGACAAAGCACAGAATTGCTTATTTTTAGACAAATCATACCACAAATCTATTGATATTTAGATTATAGATACAATTCTGAGGGAGAAACATCTTTTAGTATGACAATATATGTTAGTTTTTTTGTTTATTGTCCTTAGCAACCAATATAGACATTTTGACACAAAGACTTGGTTCGGTCATAAATTGATACTTTATTGGCTACCCCTTGGAAAAGAAACAATGCGCGTTATGTAGAAACCTCAGAAGGGAACGCTTTATATTTTTTCATGCGACTAAATCAAATTTATTATTTTAGCAAGTATAAAGTCACAATTTAGCATGAATTAAGTCTAAATTTGTTCCCGCTGTTATAAATTAATTCAGTATTTGCTAAATTTTAACCAAGGCTTTGGTATGCTAATACACAACAAAATTGACATTCTAAAGCCTTAAAATAGCTTTAACTTGTAAAATTTGTCTACTATTAAGGTTAATTTAAGTTTTTAAACAAGAAAAGACAAGCACAGAAGGTATAGTTTTAGAAATTTGACTAAAAAAGGAGAATTTACACTTTGACATGGCATGTTTCACCAGATCACTTTTTTGTTGCATTTCAGTGTCAACTGCTAACCTTCATAAAATATTTATTTCTGAACCAATTTTCAAAACTAGCAGGCCAATTTGCTCGTTTAAGCTAGCAGAACACAGAAATCCATTTTAAGTGGAATTGAAAAAAAAAATGTTTATCCTTAAGGTAGCAATACACAGTTAGAAGTTTAGTTTCGCATTATGGCCATGGTGAATTTTTTAAATATGAAAGTTTTTGTACAATAAAATTGATTTTTAGATAATTGAAGAATAATAAAGCCGCCTTAGTGGGTTTATATGAACATTTAGATTGTTTTTAGCATGTTTTATAGGCCATTTTTCTGTTTGACAGTCCGTATTTTCCTATCCGTACCGCCCATAGGTCCATAAATTATTGCAGTGTTTATCAACAAAGATTTTGCGCTCGATCTTTTCAATTCAATTTTATGGAAAAACGAGCAGAAATGCATATGATTTTTTTTGGACCTTTTGATAGATATATGTCTATGGATTCAGGAAAGGTATCACTGTAATTGATTGAAATTTTCCGTTGGACCAAATTTTGGAGACTTTTGTGACATGTTCACCCCCCTTTTATGCAATATTTTGTATCAAAGAAATGCAGATTGTTGCCATGGTTACACCCAAAAGAGATTATATTTCACCATTATAACCATTAGAAATCAAATCTATGGAAGATTCTCTTTCTATAAATATACACATGCATAACACAAATATTAAGCCTTATTTGTTAGAAAGGAAGGGAAAGAGGGTGTTTAAAAATTATGAGTGTCAATTTTAAGTTTTTTTCCTAACTGTGTATTGCTACCTTATGGCATTTGACAAAGCACAGAATTGCTTATTTTTAGACAAATCATACCACAAATCTATTGATATTTAGATTATAGATACAATTCTGAGGGAGAAACATCTTTTAGTATGACAATATATGTTAGTTTTTTTGTTTATTGTCCTTAGCAACCAATATAGACATTTTGACACAAAGACTTGGTTCGGTCATAAATTGATACTTTATTGGCTACCCCTTGGAAAAGAAACAATGCGCGTTATGTAGAAACCTCAGAAGGGAACGCTTTATATTTTTTCATGCGACTAAATCAAATTTATTATTTTAGCAAGTATAAAGTCACAATTTAGCATGAATTAAGTCTAAATTTGTTCCCGCTGTTATAAATTAATTCAGTATTTGCTAAATTTTAACCAAGGCTTTGGTATGCTAATACACAACAAAATTGACATTCTAAAGCCTTAAAATAGCTTTAACTTGTAAAATTTGTCTACTATTAAGGTTAATTTAAGTTTTTAAACAAGAAAAGACAAGCACAGAAGGTATAGTTTTAGAAATTTGACTAAAAAAGGAGAATTTACACTTTGACATGGCATGTTTCACCAGATCACTTTTTTGTTGCATTTCAGTGTCAACTGCTAACCTTCATAAAATATTTATTTCTGAACCAATTTTCAAAACTAGCAGGCCAATTTGCTCGTTTAAGCTAGCAGAACACAGAAATCCATTTTAAGTGGAATTGAAAAAAAAAATGTTTATCCTTAAGGCATTTGACAAAGCACAGAATTGCTTATTTTTAGACAAATCATACCACAAATCTATTGATATTTAGATTATAGATACAATTCTGAGGGAGAAACATCTTTTAGTATGACAATATATGTTAGTTTTTTTGTTTATTGTCCTTAGCAACCAATATAGACATTTTGACACAAAGACTTGGTTCGGTCATAAATTGATACTTTATTGGCTACCCCTTGGAAAAGAAACAATGCGCGTTATGTAGAAACCTCAGAAGGGAACGCTTTATATTTTTTCATGCGACTAAATCAAATTTATTATTTTAGCAAGTATAAAGTCACAATTTAGCATGAATTAAGTCTAAATTTGTTCCCGCTGTTATAAATTAATTCAGTATTTGCTAAATTTTAACCAAGGCTTTGGTATGCTAATACACAACAAAATTGACATTCTAAAGCCTTAAAATAGCTTTAACTTGTAAAATTTGTCTACTATTAAGGTTAATTTAAGTTTTTAAACAAGAAAAGACAAGCACAGAAGGTATAGTTTTAGAAATTTGACTAAAAAAGGAGAATTTACACTTTGACATGGCATGTTTCACCAGATCACTTTTTTGTTGCATTTCAGTGTCAACTGCTAACCTTCATAAAATATTTATTTCTGAACCAATTTTCAAAACTAGCAGGCCAATTTGCTCGTTTAAGCTAGCAGAACACAGAAATCCATTTTAAGTGGAATTGAAAAAAAAAATGTTTATCCTTAAGGTAGCAATACACAGTTAGAAGTTTAGTTTCGCATTATGGCCATGGTGAATTTTTTAAATATGAAAGTTTTTGTACAATAAAATTGATTTTTAGATAATTGAAGAATAATAAAGCCGCCTTAGTGGGTTTATATGAACATTTAGATTGTTTTTAGCATGTTTTATAGGCCATTTTTCTGTTTGACAGTCCGTATTTTCCTATCCGTACCGCCCATAGGTCCATAAATTATTGCAGTGTTTATCAACAAAGATTTTGCGCTCGATCTTTTCAATTCAATTTTATGGAAAAACGAGCAGAAATGCATATGATTTTTTTTGGACCTTTTGATAGATATATGTCTATGGATTCAGGAAAGGTATCACTGTAATTGATTGAAATTTTCCGTTGGACCAAATTTTGGAGACTTTTGTGACATGTTCACCCCCCTTTTATGCAATATTTTGTATCAAAGAAATGCAGATTGTTGCCATGGTTACACCCAAAAGAGATTATATTTCACCATTATAACCATTAGAAATCAAATCTATGGAAGATTCTCTTTCTATAAATATACACATGCATAACACAAATATTAAGCCTTATTTGTTAGAAAGGAAGGGAAAGAGGGTGTTTAAAAATTATGAGTGTCAATTTTAAGTTTTTTTCCTAACTGTGTATTGCTACCTTATGGCATTTGACAAAGCACAGAATTGCTTATTTTTAGACAAATCATACCACAAATCTATTGATATTTAGATTATAGATACAATTCTGAGGGAGAAACATCTTTTAGTATGACAATATATGTTAGTTTTTTTGTTTATTGTCCTTAGCAACCAATATAGACATTTTGACACAAAGACTTGGTTCGGTCATAAATTGATACTTTATTGGCTACCCCTTGGAAAAGAAACAATGCGCGTTATGTAGAAACCTCAGAAGGGAACGCTTTATATTTTTTCATGCGACTAAATCAAATTTATTATTTTAGCAAGTATAAAGTCACAATTTAGCATGAATTAAGTCTAAATTTGTTCCCGCTGTTATAAATTAATTCAGTATTTGCTAAATTTTAACCAAGGCTTTGGTATGCTAATACACAACAAAATTGACATTCTAAAGCCTTAAAATAGCTTTAACTTGTAAAATTTGTCTACTATTAAGGTTAATTTAAGTTTTTAAACAAGAAAAGACAAGCACAGAAGGTATAGTTTTAGAAATTTGACTAAAAAAGGAGAATTTACACTTTGACATGGCATGTTTCACCAGATCACTTTTTTGTTGCATTTCAGTGTCAACTGCTAACCTTCATAAAATATTTATTTCTGAACCAATTTTCAAAACTAGCAGGCCAATTTGCTCGTTTAAGCTAGCAGAACACAGAAATCCATTTTAAGTGGAATTGAAAAAAAAAATGTTTATCCTTAAGGTAGCAATACACAGTTAGAAGTTTAGTTTCGCATTATGGCCATGGTGAATTTTTTAAATATGAAAGTTTTTGTACAATAAAATTGATTTTTAGATAATTGAAGAATAATAAAGCCGCCTTAGTGGGTTTATATGAACATTTAGATTGTTTTTAGCATGTTTTATAGGCCATTTTTCTGTTTGACAGTCCGTATTTTCCTATCCGTACCGCCCATAGGTCCATAAATTATTGCAGTGTTTATCAACAAAGATTTTGCGCTCGATCTTTTCAATTCAATTTTATGGAAAAACGAGCAGAAATGCATATGATTTTTTTTGGACCTTTTGATAGATATATGTCTATGGATTCAGGAAAGGTATCACTGTAATTGATTGAAATTTTCCGTTGGACCAAATTTTGGAGACTTTTGTGACATGTTCACCCCCCTTTTATGCAATATTTTGTATCAAAGAAATGCAGATTGTTGCCATGGTTACACCCAAAAGAGATTATATTTCACCATTATAACCATTAGAAATCAAATCTATGGAAGATTCTCTTTCTATAAATATACACATGCATAACACAAATATTAAGCCTTATTTGTTAGAAAGGAAGGGAAAGAGGGTGTTTAAAAATTATGAGTGTCAATTTTAAGTTTTTTTCCTAACTGTGTATTGCTACCTTATGGCATTTGACAAAGCACAGAATTGCTTATTTTTAGACAAATCATACCACAAATCTATTGATATTTAGATTATAGATACAATTCTGAGGGAGAAACATCTTTTAGTATGACAATATATGTTAGTTTTTTTGTTTATTGTCCTTAGCAACCAATATAGACATTTTGACACAAAGACTTGGTTCGGTCATAAATTGATACTTTATTGGCTACCCCTTGGAAAAGAAACAATGCGCGTTATGTAGAAACCTCAGAAGGGAACGCTTTATATTTTTTCATGCGACTAAATCAAATTTATTATTTTAGCAAGTATAAAGTCACAATTTAGCATGAATTAAGTCTAAATTTGTTCCCGCTGTTATAAATTAATTCAGTATTTGCTAAATTTTAACCAAGGCTTTGGTATGCTAATACACAACAAAATTGACATTCTAAAGCCTTAAAATAGCTTTAACTTGTAAAATTTGTCTACTATTAAGGTTAATTTAAGTTTTTAAACAAGAAAAGACAAGCACAGAAGGTATAGTTTTAGAAATTTGACTAAAAAAGGAGAATTTACACTTTGACATGGCATGTTTCACCAGATCACTTTTTTGTTGCATTTCAGTGTCAACTGCTAACCTTCATAAAATATTTATTTCTGAACCAATTTTCAAAACTAGCAGGCCAATTTGCTCGTTTAAGCTAGCAGAACACAGAAATCCATTTTAAGTGGAATTGAAAAAAAAAATGTTTATCCTTAAGGTAGCAATACACAGTTAGAAGTTTAGTTTCGCATTATGGCCATGGTGAATTTTTTAAATATGAAAGTTTTTGTACAATAAAATTGATTTTTAGATAATTGAAGAATAATAAAGCCGCCTTAGTGGGTTTATATGAACATTTAGATTGTTTTTAGCATGTTTTATAGGCCATTTTTCTGTTTGACAGTCCGTATTTTCCTATCCGTACCGCCCATAGGTCCATAAATTATTGCAGTGTTTATCAACAAAGATTTTGCGCTCGATCTTTTCAATTCAATTTTATGGAAAAACGAGCAGAAATGCATATGATTTTTTTTGGACCTTTTGATAGATATATGTCTATGGATTCAGGAAAGGTATCACTGTAATTGATTGAAATTTTCCGTTGGACCAAATTTTGGAGACTTTTGTGACATGTTCACCCCCCTTTTATGCAATATTTTGTATCAAAGAAATGCAGATTGTTGCCATGGTTACACCCAAAAGAGATTATATTTCACCATTATAACCATTAGAAATCAAATCTATGGAAGATTCTCTTTCTATAAATATACACATGCATAACACAAATATTAAGCCTTATTTGTTAGAAAGGAAGGGAAAGAGGGTGTTTAAAAATTATGAGTGTCAATTTTAAGTTTTTTTCCTAACTGTGTATTGCTACCTTATGGCATTTGACAAAGCACAGAATTGCTTATTTTTAGACAAATCATACCACAAATCTATTGATATTTAGATTATAGATACAATTCTGAGGGAGAAACATCTTTTAGTATGACAATATATGTTAGTTTTTTTGTTTATTGTCCTTAGCAACCAATATAGACATTTTGACACAAAGACTTGGTTCGGTCATAAATTGATACTTTATTGGCTACCCCTTGGAAAAGAAACAATGCGCGTTATGTAGAAACCTCAGAAGGGAACGCTTTATATTTTTTCATGCGACTAAATCAAATTTATTATTTTAGCAAGTATAAAGTCACAATTTAGCATGAATTAAGTCTAAATTTGTTCCCGCTGTTATAAATTAATTCAGTATTTGCTAAATTTTAACCAAGGCTTTGGTATGCTAATACACAACAAAATTGACATTCTAAAGCCTTAAAATAGCTTTAACTTGTAAAATTTGTCTACTATTAAGGTTAATTTAAGTTTTTAAACAAGAAAAGACAAGCACAGAAGGTATAGTTTTAGAAATTTGACTAAAAAAGGAGAATTTACACTTTGACATGGCATGTTTCACCAGATCACTTTTTTGTTGCATTTCAGTGTCAACTGCTAACCTTCATAAAATATTTATTTCTGAACCAATTTTCAAAACTAGCAGGCCAATTTGCTCGTTTAAGCTAGCAGAACACAGAAATCCATTTTAAGTGGAATTGAAAAAAAAAATGTTTATCCTTAAGGTAGCAATACACAGTTAGAAGTTTAGTTTCGCATTATGGCCATGGTGAATTTTTTAAATATGAAAGTTTTTGTACAATAAAATTGATTTTTAGATAATTGAAGAATAATAAAGCCGCCTTAGTGGGTTTATATGAACATTTAGATTGTTTTTAGCATGTTTTATAGGCCATTTTTCTGTTTGACAGTCCGTATTTTCCTATCCGTACCGCCCATAGGTCCATAAATTATTGCAGTGTTTATCAACAAAGATTTTGCGCTCGATCTTTTCAATTCAATTTTATGGAAAAACGAGCAGAAATGCATATGATTTTTTTTGGACCTTTTGATAGATATATGTCTATGGATTCAGGAAAGGTATCACTGTAATTGATTGAAATTTTCCGTTGGACCAAATTTTGGAGACTTTTGTGACATGTTCACCCCCCTTTTATGCAATATTTTGTATCAAAGAAATGCAGATTGTTGCCATGGTTACACCCAAAAGAGATTATATTTCACCATTATAACCATTAGAAATCAAATCTATGGAAGATTCTCTTTCTATAAATATACACATGCATAACACAAATATTAAGCCTTATTTGTTAGAAAGGAAGGGAAAGAGGGTGTTTAAAAATTATGAGTGTCAATTTTAAGTTTTTTTCCTAACTGTGTATTGCTACCTTTAGTTTATTGTTTTCCGGTTGTTGAGACATAAACAAACTGAAAATGCACATCGACAAGAGGTTTCTTTGTCTATATTTTATACACATTGGACAGGAAGTGCATAATACCAAAAAGTCTATCTGACACTTACATATCAGGTCATCAAAATCCAGGTGTCTGTTTTAGTTGTCATTTACAGAGATTGCAATGGAGCGACAACGAAGTGATGTCTCTGTTGACGGGGATTGAGTGCGAATACACGTAGAAAAAATTCAGATGAAGAAATCCATTAATCTTTTACATTGCACGGCTATTTTGGTAGCCGTAACTGGACATGTGTCCATATTCATATCTCCAACAATGATTTTAGCCAATACAGGATCTGTTGGTCTGACGTTAATTATGTGGATAGTGGGTGGTTTTATTAATTTAAGTCTGGCATTGTGTTTCACTGAACTTGGTACAATGTTTCCTTTTTCTGGAGGTCCTTATGTTTACATACTCAATGTATTTGGGCCACTTCCTGCGTTCATGTTGTTATGGGGATATTTTCTTCTTATAAATGGACCTTTCTGGGCCTTTGTCTCCTATGGTGCTTCTGTGTACATTCTACAGCCATTCTTTCCCACTTGTAGGCCACCAGAGATAGGTGTTAAAATCTTAGGAGGATGGATATTAGGTAATTTGATTATATTTTTACAATACTGTATTTTTTACATGTTCTATAAACTATCAGATTATTCATGGTATCCGTTTTGTATCATTGTATTTACTTTGAGTTAAACTAGACATGTACAAATGAATGCACGTCGTTTCGTAACCTGGTCGTTTCGTACCTGGTCGATTCGTAACTACGTTGTTTTGTAACTGAGACGTTTCGTACCTTTTGTAATTATATATGGTTATAAAGTGTTAGTTTAAATTAATTAGTTTAAATGAAAAAGTTAAAGTTATTATTTAAAAATGATCCAACTGTTCATCTAATAATAACAATATTGTAATATTTTTAATTTAAAATTTTCTGAAATCTTTTTAATTATTGGCTAATTGGTTAATTTGTAATTACGCTCGGTGACAGCTTTAATGGTTTTATGACAACTAATGACAGGTAATAAAAAGTAATTACAGTAGGTGTAAAGTGATTAAGTAGATTAATGGCACACGACCTATGGCACACGACCTGAAAAAAATAATTATTTTCTCCTTTTTTTTCACTTTTACATGCAATTGCATAACCCTCCTCCTTTTTCACCCGGGCTGGGGACCGGCGTTGGCAGAGTTAAAGTGTTTTTTTTTTTTTTAAGAACACTTTATCTTACTCTATTCTTTTTCTTTCTTTCAGATACATCACTATGTTGTCCTTTGTTTGCATGCTTATACTGGCATAAAGCCTGATTTTTCATCCGAAAAACCCTGGTATAAACATGAAACAAAGTCTTAGTGGGCCGTAGCAGCAGCAGCAGTTGGTCCGTAAACAAAAGCACACCTCCTTAATAATGTACTACTGGACATCTGGTTTTGAGTGTATTTATCCCAGAATGAGAAAATTTCTGATATATGTTTAATAACTACACAAAAAAGCAATCAGTAGTGAAATATTTTGAATAAATTTAATTTGAATTAAATTGATAAATTATTAGGCGTGGTTAAATTAAATAAATGTAAGTGACAAGTGTTCACTTAATGGTATAATAGCAGTTTTTTTTTACTCCTTTTTCATTCATCTATAAACGCCAAATAGGTCACTAACAGTAAATAAGCCAAAAGTACTTGTGATCGGTCACAGTTTCATCCGAAGACTGGAAAATTGGATGTTAAGAACGCAATCCGACTTATCAAGTTCTGTCGAAACAAAGCTTCACTGGGTAGGCGGGAGAAAAGTACAGTCATTGAGACATTTTGATCTCCACATAGTGAAGAAATTTAAACCCAACTTTGTTTTCATACAGATTGGAGAGAATGACATCTGTGATGAATTATCTAGATCTGCATCACACACAGCATCAGAAATTGTACGGCTCGCAAAAGATGTCAAGCGCTTAGGTGTTCCTTCTGTCGTTATAGGCTCCAACATCGTCAGACTAAAAACAAGAAACATGAAAGAAACAACTTATGATAGAAAGAAAAGAAGATAAATAAAGAACTAATTAGCAACATAAAGATGAGTGGTGTCAAGTATTGGAGACATCAAAGCACGTGGCAGAAGACTAAATACTTTGATAAAGACGGGGTACATCTAAATGATGATGGACAATTCAAATTCTTCTGTTCTATTCGCATGTGTGCAAAACTGTACTTGTAAAGTGTAAATTTATGTGCAATCAATTATTTAATAAATAAATATAGATATATATATACACATACATCACTAAGTCTTTTTATTACTTTTTACGTAACCTACTAATCTTATTGTTATTATATATTGATATAAGGTTACAAAACGTCTCAGGTACGAAACGACCTAGTTAAGTTACGAATCGACTAGTTACGAAACGACCAGGTTACGAAACGACCTGCACCCGTACAAATTACATAAATTGTCGGTCAAATATTTATGACATTTTGCAAGGCTATTTTATGATATTTTGTTTGATTGTTTTTTTCTTTTTTCTGCATATTAAATACAAAAATGTAAGATTGATTGATTGATTGTTTGGTGTTGAATGCCACTTTCAGCACTATTGTGCCATTTCGCGGTGGTCAGTTTTTATTGGTGGAGGAAGCCGGAGAGAACCACTGACCTTCGGTAGGAAAACTGACAATCCTAGTCAGTTAAGATTGGAGTCCTCCACACTTATTAAATAACAGTGGGTTGGATCAAATTTACGAGGGGAAATCCAGAATAAAAAATGGCTTTCAAGTTATGACTTAACAGGAAGGCTTCCAGCAAAAAATATATAAAATCCTTACAAGACTTCATTATTATTACATGTATTAGAACTAATGAATAATCAGAATTGCATACCACGTTTTCATTAATTAAAGTTACAGACCAAAATGATTGATTACAGAGGATAGCTGAGAATTAAAAGGATTCTGATATTGACAATATTCAATATTAATTAGCTCAAAAGTAATTTTTTTTGGAAAATGACGCTATCAGCGGCATGTTTCCGATACCATTGACCAGAACTTACGGAAGTCGATTATTGCCTCCGCCTACCGCACTCGGTTTCATATTTACTATTTTACATACTAACTGGAATCTGCTTGTATTACGCTACACTCGAACAAAGTGTTGTAGTCGGACGGGAACCAGTTTACATACTTTATTTTATTTACCAAAAAGATATCTTGACCTGTCCATATGTTTTTTGTTATTAAATGGCATTTGGAGCTATCCCTTTGTTATATTTTTCATATTTATTCGAGTTTTCACTTTTATGTTAATTTCTTACAATCGTAAACAATCGGTATGTATACATGATAAATAGATCCGTTTTGTTATGGTGTTGGACTTTTTACCCTCAAATGATCAGCAATCGCTAGACAAAATAGTTCTCCTAAATAATGTCAGCCTTTCATGCCATTTCAACTTTACAATCATTAAAAAAAGTGAAAATCGGAATCATTTAGATCGTAAGTCACGATAAACTCAAACTGAAAGTAAACAGTTGTTTGTAAGACGCAAGTTTACTCACCATAAACAAGCTGAAACGTTCAGTATGGCATATATTTTAGGTTAAAGACGGGCCCATTCATTTAAAAAGCATTTTGAAAGTAGACGATGGGATTATTTCAGGTTTGGGGAACGAGTAAATTATCACAAAGTTCATTTCTTGACGACCTCATAATTTCATCATGTCGATGGTACAAATCGATTTTTACTGTTTACTGTCGCTTCTCATGTTTTGTATTTAAACGGTCGTTTATTTTTAAACCCGAACCAGGCATATGCATTCTGTAATTGTGCAAATCTTCGTTCGTTGGTCAATTGGCTTATGGATAGTTGTATCAATTTCAACTCTTACATTATTTTTTTAAAAATATATTTGCATTACACATGCAATGGCAGTACCTTTCCAATTACTATTTATGTGTTGTGTCTAAATTAAAGTTGTAACACTTTATAGTGACTGGAAAGGGTAGAAAAATTCATCAGATGAGAAAAGGCTGAAGATACTTCAAACGGCACCGAATCATTAGATATTGCATCTTATAAAAAGAAACTGAGATTTGGATAGTTCCACTTCAAGGTAAAAATGTTTATCTCTTGTGAAATGAAATAAAAAAAATATTGTAACACTGTAGTTAATTAGTAAAGATACTATTACGTGTATTTCTGTATTGGCCTTATTATTGGTTCTCGGCCAGTAGTCAAACGGCACCGAATCATTAGATATTGCATCTTATAAAAGGAAACTGAGATTTGGATAGTTCCACTTCAAGGTATAAATGTTTATCTCTTGTGAAATGAAATAAAAAAAATATTGTAACACTGTACCGTAGTTAATTAATAAAGATACTATTACGTGTATTTCTGTATTGGCCTTATTATTGGTCCTCGGCCAGCAGTATTGGCCTTCCGCTTCGCCTCAGACCAATACACCCAAGACATGGACCAATAACAAGTCCAATACAGAAATACTTACGCAATGATATTATAGAATGACAGTATGGTTCAATAGTGGGAATCAGCCCCTCAACTACTTTTTACATAAATATTAACTTCTGGCTTCAACGCTTTGTTCGTCTTGTCTGGAGATCTTGCTGTAGTTCCAGTTCAGCAAGCATTTTAGAGACGTATCCCGTCCATCCTCTTTTAACTTGTAATATCTGGTGATAGATTTTGCCGCTTGACATTGTATCCTTTCAAGATTATTTTTTTTTTGTTACCGAATCATTAGATATTGCATCTTATAAAAGGAAACTGAGATTTGGATAGTTCCACTTCAAGGTATAAATGTTTATCTCTTGTGAAATGAAATAAAAAAAATATTGTAACACTGTACCGTAGTTAATTAATAAAGATACTATTACGTGTATTTCTGTATTGGCCTTATTATTGGTCCTCGGCCAGCAGTATTGGCCTTCCGCTTCGCCTCAGACCAATACACCCAAGACATGGACCAATAACAAGTCCAATACAGAAATACTTACGCAATGATATTATAGAATGACAGTATGGTTCAATAGTGGGAATCAGCCCCTCAACTACTTTTTACATAAATATTAACTTCTGGCTTCAACGCTTTGTTCGTCTTGTCTGGAGATCTTGCTGTAGTTCCAGTTCAGCAAGCATTTTAGAGACGTATCCCGTCCATCCTCTTTTAACTTGTAATATCTGGTGATAGATTTTGCCGCTTGACATTGTATCCTTTCAAGATTATTTTTTTTTTGTTACCGTGTAGGGGTCCAATACTATGGCTCCATATTAAATTATAAGATCCATTCCTAAAGATCTAGATCATTGTTCTAATCTGACACAAATTTCAATAACTGGAATGCTACCCAAGTTGAATATATGGTGACCCACGAGAACAGAATTATCACTATTGAAATTTTTAAATACCATGATTGTTCAATGTCATTAACTTAAACATGTTAAATGGAGACAGACATTTGACCTGACAGACATGAAAGGTGGTGTGGGAGTGCAAAATCAAAAACTAACTGACTATGATATATGGTTAAAGAATGAATATCAATTACATGGGTCAACATGGTCAAGGGCAGAGTTGTTATAAAATAACAATATGGCAGAGAAGTGGTTTCAAGTTTCATATAAAGCGACCTGACTGACATGAAATAAAAAATCGAAGGAGTATCCCTATTTGTCTAATCTTCAAGGTGAAATAAAACTAGTAAAACAATATAATTCTATTGTCTAAATATACAGAAATATAATTTGCTTCAAGTAACAGAAATAACTAGGTCACTAGTAACTTATTTAATGAGTATGTGGGGTATAAGAGCTTGCTAACAACAGGCTCTTCATAATCATTTGGTTTGAAAAGGATACTAGTAGTCTATATTCTTGATTTAGAAAAATGTAATTGCAAGAAAAAAATCACATTACTTAGAATACTTTAGATCATTCAGGTAGTCTTTATTTATATGTACAGCCAGTAGTCATTGGATATTGTAGATCATTCAAATAGTCTTGACCTTTTTATTAGTACAAAAGAACAGCCAGTAGTCATTGGATATTGTAGATCATTCCGGTAGTCTTGACCTATTTATTTATATAAAAAAAAACCAACCAGTAGTAATTGGATACTGTAGATCATTCAGGTAGTCTTGACCTATTCATTTGTACTGAAAAAACAGACACATATACGAATATCAATTATATGCTTACGAGACATGTTGCAATGTTAAACTTATTACGGTATGTGAAAATCAAGACTTGCATAAAAAATATCACAATATTAGAGACAGTGGCGTCATCTTTCCTCAGAGCTTTCAGCTCTTTGATTTTAAATAGAGATGACTGTCTATTATTGAAAGCTGTATGTTGCCATCTATTTGTCATGTATGACTTTTGGTTATTTATGTGTTATTAGGTTGCTGTCTCATTGATGAAAACTGCATTGAAAACCCAACATCGCCTTTTTTCATATTGCATCTAAAGATTACAATGTAACAAAGAGCATGACATTACTTTTGTACTAACACCATGGTTTTTAGCAGTTCAATATGTAATAGTATAATATAATTTACTTTTTTATTTCCTACAGTGACATTTGTGGCCTTAAATGGTGTCTATATGAAGTACGTAACCAAGGTACAAACATTTCTGTCATCAACCAAGGTAGCAGGACTACTCTTAATTGTCATTTGTGGAGTTATACAGCTGGCACGAGGTAACTTTATTAATATTTTATTAATTTATGTGGTATTCAACTAAAAAGAAAATGCATACTACAATGATCTGTTAATTCATTGACCTTGATGAATTGATTTATACTAGGTTTGGAAATAGATATTAGATATAAAAGTAAAGAGACAAGTCTGTGAGACCCATTGCCTGACAAAAATACTTCAAAAGCTCTGGTGTATATAAATTAGAAACTTATTTAAATTACACTTCCTTATGAGCAATAGTAAGGATATTTAGTGAGTATTCCAGTAATTTAACCTGTGTGAACTAGTCATTGGTTTAATCCAAACTGTCAGAATCTTAAGTCAGAGGGTCCAGTTTAGATAGACTTCATTGTATTTAAATGACCAAGATGGCATTGAATTTATTTTTATTTAGGTGAAACAGATCATTTTGAGAACATCATGGCCAACTCTAAGACAGACTTGGGAAGTATATCATTTGCTGCATTCTTCTCTACTTTTTCATATGGAGGTTGGTTAGTATTTTGAAATTTGATTTTAAACCAATCTAAAAGCCCTTTTTGTGGATGTCAGAGTACCAATTATTATTTTTTTGTATCCAATTACTGTAAATTCAGAAATCATTGCGATGTTTTTATTATTGCAAAAAATGCGACAGGGTTATGATCGCAATAATTTAAACTCGCATTTTGAAATTTTTTATATGAATTAAACAGGATTTTTCTCAATATCGCAAAATGACAAAATAGCAATAATAAATGCACGCAATAATTTCTGAATTTACAGTATCCAATAGTTGAGCAGGTTGGGATTAGTCTTCAATCTATTTATCTGATACTTCCCATCTACTTAAAGGGCTTAAATAAAATCAAAGATTTTTCTTTAGTTTGTAGATGTTTTTTTCTTTAAAAAAAAAAGTGAGCTTTTCTCTTCACTTGGCGTCCATCGTTAATTTTTACAAAAATCTTCTCCTCTGAAACTACTGGGCCGAAATTTACCAAACTTGGCCACAATCATCATTGAGGTTTCTAAATTAAAACATGTGTCTGGTGACCCGGTCCGTCAACCAAGATGGCCACCATGGCTAAAAATAGAACTTAGGGATAAAATGTAGATTCTGGCTTATATCTCTAAAACCAAATCATTTAGAGCAAATCTGACAGAATAAAATTGTTTATCAGGTCAAGATCTATCTGCCCTGAAATTTTCAGACAAATCAGACAACCCGTTGTTGGGATGCTGCCCCTGAATTGGTAATTTTAAGAATATTTTGCAGTTTTTGGTTATTATCTTCAATATTATTATAGATAGAGATAAACTGTAAACAGCAATAATGTACAGCAAAATAAGATCTACAAATAGGTCAACATGACCAAAATGGTCAATTGACCCCTTAAGGAGTTATTTCCTTTTATAGTCAATTTTTAACAATTTTTCGTAAATTTTTGTAATCTTTTACAAAAATCTTCTCCTCTGAAACTACTGAAACAAATTTAACCAAACTTAGCCACAATCAGCATTAGGGCATCTAGTTTAAAAAATGTGTCCGATGACCCCTCCTTCCAACCAACATGGCAGACATGGCTAAAAATAGAACATAGGGATAAAATGCAGATTTTGGCTTATATCTCTGAAACTAAAGCATTTAGAGCAAATCTGACGGGGTAAAACTGTTCATCAGGTTCTGATCTATCTGCTCTATCCGTCTCATCCAAAATTATGTTGAAAACAATTACTGTAGCGCTTAGATTATTTTGCAGAACCCACCTCAAAGCAATTATTTTCTTATAAAAGTTGTAAAAACACATAATTTAAGTGAAATTTGCAGATATTTGACCACACAATTTTATCATACCATACAATTTCAAAACTGTTATAGATTAGTTCATTGCTGATAACTATCAAACTTTTAATGCTTGTACCTTTTTCAATCAGCTGATTAATGATGTACGTTCTGTCAAAATAGAATTGTGTGAAGAGTTCAAGGTTAAAAGGCAGAGTGTTGACTGATAAAGGAAAAAGAAAGTCAGAAAAAATAAACAAGATGGACTATTCTAACTGTTGTAATTCTTTCTCAATAAATTTTCACCAATAATGATATTTTCAGTCATGCTAATTATGAATTCTTCCAAAAAAGAAATACAGTTAGGAATGCTATTACAGTTGATCAAGTATTCTTAAAATTATACCTTCTTAGATTGATTGATTGATCGTTGGTTGCTTGACATCCAGTGGCAAATATTTTATGCTTGTTCAGGACGAGCCTTCTTAGAAATACCTAGTTTAAGTGATAATCTCACGATTTTTGTTTTATAATATATGATATTAAGTTTGATTCATCTTCAGCCTTTTTCTAAGTTTAGTTCATAGTTCATAATTCTAAATATGCATTTTAAATTTCAGGCAGGTTATTAGTAGTTTAATGGAAGAGACTAAAAATCCAGCAAGGTCAGTTTCTATTGAATTTTTATACAGGATAAGGTATTTACAGAGTTCACACTAAGGATTTTCATCGACTCACTATTTTGGCCATGCAATTTTTTTTGAAACTTTTTATAACATGTCTATGGCCAGTGACCAGTCTTTATGGATATTATTGAGAATCACAACTTCAGAAAATGGTCTACCCTGACTTTTAAGGACTCAACCGTTAACGTTATTTTAAAATATTATTTATAGAGAGAAGAAACTAAAAAAAAATGAAAAGAATCATAATTTAAAGTTTTTATCAATATATTGTATATTTCAATATTGTATCTTTTTTCATCCAATCACATGAACCTGTCTAAGACATCATGGAATGTTGTCACCTATATTGTAATTTCTTTTTCATTGATTTCTTATTATTTTACTTGATTTAAGAAAATGTCATTTTTTGTTTTCACAGGGATTTACCCAGAGCAGTTTATATCACATTTTTTATAGTAATGATAGTATACATATTAACCAATGTGGCCTTCTTTACTGTTCTGAGTCCAACAGAACTACTGAGATCTGATGCTGTTGCAGTTGTAAGTTATATAAGTTCCAGAGTAAACAGTAAAAAAGCAAAACACAAAACAGTTAAAAAAATATATATGTACATGTACAAACTTGTTATATCCCACTGTAGGAGTTTGTTATGTATATTGCAATCAATTTGTCTTGAATTATATGATACCATTATCGCTTACTGCTGTCTTTCGGTAACATCCTTCCAGCTATGGCTTATTTAAGTAATATTTTGATATAAAAGTCTGCCAAAAAAATTTCCCCCAGCATTTCACAATAAATAATAAAAATTGAGAATTGAAACGGGGAATATGTCAAAGAGACAACCCAACCAGAACAGAAAACTGCACAAGGCCACCAATGGGTTTTCAACACAGAGAGAAAATCATGCAGTTACGCTTATATATGAGTAAATATCTTTTCTCCGACACTATGGATGTGCTGGATATTATTTCTCATCATATGTATATCAAACAGTTGATAGTTTGTGTGCTGTTTTACTCTCTTTCTGTAAACTGCAAACAGAAGATGTTTTTAACAAAAATAGATAAGTGAATGGAAATTTAAAAAGTTATTGCATAATATAAACTAATCAAAAACGCTAAATTTAAAGATATATTTGATTTAAGAGCCGAATGGGTCCCAAATTATACCTTCACCATTATTATTTTAATGTATAAATTTTCATTCTAAGCAATATTTTCTTGTATTTTAGTTATTTATGCAGAATTTTTATGGACCTCTCACTCCAGTGATAACAATATTGGTAGGATTATGTTGTATTGGTGTACTTAATGCATCAATAATGGGACATTCAAGGTATGAAAAGAAATTTTATGCTATATACCTTTCATTAATTATAAATAAGAAGATGTGGTATGAGTGCCAATGAGACAACTCTCCATCCAAGTCACAATGTGTAAAAAGTAAACAATTAAAGGTCAAAGTACGGCCTTCAACATGGAGCCTTGGCTAACACCAAGCAGCAAGCTATAAAGGACCCCAAAATGACTAGTGTAAAACCATTCAAACAGGATAACCAATGGTCTAATCTATTTAAAAAACGAGAAACGAGAAACACTTATGAACCACACCAACAATCTACAACCACTGAACAACAGGCTCCTGAATAAGGACAGGTGCATACAAATGCAGCGGGTTTAAACGTTTTAACAGGCGCCAAACTTCACCTTAACCTGAAACAGTAGTGTAAAATTTTTTTAAAAAAGTATGTTAAGATATGTTATTTGAATCTCAACGAGCATTGTAATGTAATAGTTTTCATTGGTGACTAATGCATTTTTTTTATTTTTACAAAGAGACACACTTTCTCATTCAAGATTATTTGATGCATAAATCTTTTTAAAAATCATTTTAAGTTTTAACTTTAGTATTGATTGACAGCACCTGAACAATGGATATCCAATCAAGACATACTATTTTCATTTTGATGTACATTGATTTTACAAGATGTAACATTTCAGAGTTTTATTTGCTGGAGCTAGAAATGGACATTTTCCTTCTATTTTTGGTACGTTGCAAACCACATTTCTGACACCATGGGCAGCTATCTTAGCAATAGTAAGTTTTACTAATAGATTAGAATAAACCAGTACTCTCTTAAATGGACAGAGATGATCTGGACTACCGCTGAACTAGTATACATTATTGTTTAGGGGGCCAGCTGAAGCCCACCTTCAGGTGCAGGATTTCCTCAACGGGTTGAAGACCCAATTGGTGACCTTGGGCTGTTTTCTGCTCTTTGGTCGGGTTGCTGTCTGTTTGACACATTCCCTGTTTCCATTCTCTATTCTAACTTGTCCAAAGTATAATATTGTAAGTTGTTGAATTTTATGATAGGTATAATTTATGATTGCTTAAAGTCTAAAATTTTAGTATATACAATGTCATGACTTCAGTTTTCATTTATTATCTGAAACATTGTCATTATATATGTTTTTTTAAGATCATTAAAGTGAGAATTCAGGGTACTTAATGAAATTGTTAGACTTTGTGACATGCACTATAACTTTAAAAAAATATGAAAAGATATAGGTAGATGTCTATGAGACAATTTTCCAAATAAAATGAGTAAAACAAAACTGAAACACATTGCAATTTTATTCCATTATGACCTAAAATAGAGACCACCAAAGGTCCATAAAGTTGTGTGTAAAGAACTATATATAAAGCCAATCCATGAGAACAAATGCCAAAACATTGACAATGGCTGTAATTGAAGCAACAAAGCAAAGACAACCTCTGACCATTTGATATCTGCTTTTGGACAGGCGCAATCAAATAGTCAGGGTTGACAAGTTCATCTGACCTCTTATTATTCAGTAGCAACATTAAAATCACACATTGATGGGATCTCGCATTGTTGATAACTGTTGAAGACTATCAATAAATATAAAAAAAATTGCGTACTTAGAATTCTGAATTTACAGTCTAAAAAATTAACATGGAGTAATTTCCATTAAAAAAGTCACTCATAAGCAACAGAGTTTGTGAAATTAAACATCTTTTAAAATGCACAGCCTTCAGTAATGAAAAAAGGGAAGTTACAAATACAAAAAAAACATGTAGTTCAAATAAAGTAATAATACAAAAAAGTGATAACAGCAATTACTGTAAATTCAGAAATTATTGTGTGCATTTATTATTGCGATTTTTGAAGAATGGACATAAATGCGAGATTAATTATTGCGATTTCAGGAAACGCTGCATACAGATATATGCATCAGATATCAGAATGTGAGTTCTTATTATTGCGATACTGAAACAGTCGCATTTTTCGCATTTATAAAAACCTCGCAATAATTTCTGAATTTACAGTACCATTAATATTGGAACAGTTGAACAGACTTCAATCAGTCACAATCAAAATCAAAATAATGCCAAAAAACCACAAACAAACACAGGAAGACAATTGCAAGTAGGTCAGTTACGGATCTTCACCATTTTTGATGATTTATTTGAATCACTTTAATACTTATTATGAATGCTCAAATTCCTCTACCCATTATGAATCTGAGTTATTTATTTGTTTGCTTTTTGGTTTCAACATCTTGTATCCATGGATTATCAGTCATATTTTTTTCCAGACATTTCTTGCATTATTTCTGCTGTTTAGTGGTGGATTAGTACTGTTTATTGAGTACATACAAGTATTCTCTATTATAATGACTTTAATGGTCTTGTCAGCATTACTGTATCTACGAAGGTACCGCCCTGAAATGAAACGGCCTTATAAAGTAAGTATTGGTAATATTTTAATGATAAGATCATTAGTATGTTAATATGAAATAATTTCTATCAAGTTTCTTGCTCGAATATCAACAAATTCAACTAACAACCCATGAAAATATAATGTATGAGATTATAAAATACCAAAGAATTTATAATGCTAACCATTTTCACTGGCATTTTCGAGTGCTTGAATGTCAAAATAAGAATGAAAATTGTCAGTTCATGTCAGGGTACCTGTTCACAAGGGAGCTATTAAACCAAGAGTTCCAAGTGGTGAAGTTGAAATCATCTGACGGATACCATCATGAATTGGTTGACTGTTATGGAATATCTGTTTCATAGAGATGACCGATATTTTCCAATCTTTATAACGACAATCCTGTCCTTTCCCTGAATATGACCTACAGAATTAGACTTATCACCGGTTTTGTACTTACTTGAGCAACATGGCAGGTGCCACAAAAGACAAAGCAACACAAACCCCACAAAAAAACAGGGGGATCTCTTTTTATTGTTGATTGTTATATGATATGGTTTCTTTCATTTCTTTGTAATTGATTCTTTACTATTTAGTTAATTTTCTGTGAAGTTGATTAAGGATTAAATTGGGTTTTGAATGAAAAATGAGTAATAAAAAGTTCCTTAAACATTATGACCTAATTTTTGAAAGACATGTGGGTAAAGTATTGTTGGTAATATTTTCGAAAGCATACTCCAAAACGTTTTGATTGGTTTAAACAATGGAAATTAATCTAATGATTAATCCAATTTCACTTTGGGGTGCGAACAATGAAATTACCCATAGTCCTTTAGGTTTCCAAACGGCAAGTTTACTAAATATCAGTGGGAGCCTCAAAATATTTATTTTTTTAAGTTTATTTAAGTTTTTCTTGAAGAATAGGGGAAACCATATATTCTTATGTAAAAATCTCTCTTTATATTCCCCTCTTTCAGTTTATTTTACAGTTGATTGCATTGAGTGTGTAGTTAAAGGTAAAATCTTTGGTTAGCTTGCTTGCTAGCTGAACCGTGAAGTCATTCTTAGGTCAGGTAAACTACCCTCCTTTAGGAGTAGACTAGTCCGACAGATAACCAATCTATCTGTCTGTAGGACTAGGCTACTTCGAAAGGAGGTTAGTTTAACCTTACCTAATGATGACTTCACGGTTCAGCTAGCAAGCAAGCTAACCAAAGATATTACACATACCTACACGCTCAATGCAATCGGCTGTAATACAATTACTGTAAATTCAGATATTATTGCGTGCATTTATTATTGCGATTTTTAAAAAATTGACAAGAATGCGAGTTCAATTATTGCGATTATAGAAAAATCTACATATAGATCAATGGTTTAGCTATCTAAATGCGAGTTCTTATTATTGCGATACTAAACGAGTCGCATTATACGCATTAATAAAAACCTCGCAATAATTTCTGAATTTACAGTATCCAAATATAAATGGCATTGAGACTTTCTGGTTTTTGAGGAAGTAGTTATATCCTACTTTATTTGTTCATAGTAAGATTGTAATTATTAAACTTTTTTTTTAACATAGTTAACTTTTTCAATTTGTGATAGGGAAACTTCTTACACTTTAGCATCTGACTTCAGTGGAGTTTGTTTATGTATGTAATTTGCAATAAGAGAAGGATGTTTTAAGGTCGTTTCATCCCCAAATCCCCCCCCCCCAAAAAAGTGTTATTTCTAGATCCAAAAAAAATTAGTCATTAATTCCGAGTCCTGAAAAGGGTAAATCCAGAATTCAACAAAATTAAAGGGTTAATCCCGACGTTCCTATAAAGGCTTCCAGCCCTGATAAGATGGTTGTCTGTTCATGTTTATTTAGTGGTGATGTCTGACTCGCTTTGATTAGGGTTTCTAATATCCCTTTTGGTTCTTTATACTCAGAAGGCATTCTTTTCTTTTGGGGGCTGGCAAAATTGACACCTTTACAAAAAATGACACTAATAGAAAACACAAATGTTTTAATTTTATGTTTTCAGGTGAATATTGCTCTTCCTATTGTTATGTTAGTGATAAATTTTGTGATGTTACTAATCTGTGTAATAACAGAGCCCACCAGGACAGGAATGGCTCTGGTATTATTTTTTACTGGTATACCACTATATCTGATTGGTGTTATATGGAAATCTAAACCTAAATCTTTCAACGATATAATGTGTAAGTACATGTTATAATAGTATAGAGAATAGAAACAGGGAATGTGTCAAAGGGACAACAACACGATCAAAGAGCAGAAAACAGCCGGAGAACACCAATGGGTCTTTAACGCAGCGGGAAAATCCTGTGGGCGTCAGCTGGCCCCTGAACAATAATGTAAACTAGTTCAGCGAAATGGACGCCACACTTAACTCGGATTGAGTAGGAAACATACAAATGAATCAAAACTTAAAAAAACACAAAAGTAACAAAGGCTACAGGTTCCTGACGTAAGACAGGTGCAAAAAAGTGACGTGGTTAAACATGTTTGAGGATATAGTTGATTTATACCATGGTCAGAATGAAATGATTGAGGAAAATGCTGCAGTTTCTAAGTAAAATTTTGATTGAGTAAAATGGTTATTATTGTAAGATATCATGAACATCTTTTTGCCAATATGCCGCTGTATTTATTGTGATAAAATCCTGTTACATTTTGAAAAAATATCATCTTTATCAACTTTCATTTTCCCAATTCAAAATAATAACCTCATCAATAGCAGTGGAAATATATATATCTTAAAACATTCCAAGGTTTTAACTGTTTTCATGTTAATAAAAAACCATATAATATACAGACGTTTATCAATGAAATATTAAAAAGATAATTATTGTCATGGGGATAAGACAAGTATATCATTCATGTAATCAGGGGCCTCGGTGGCCGAGTGGTCTAAGTAGTCAAACTACTGTATCACTAGCCAGTCAACACTGAGGTTGTGAGTTTGAATCCCGCACGGGGCAGGTGCACTCAACTCCAATCTTAATTGACAAGGATTGTCAGTTTTCCTACCGAAGGTCGGTGGTTTTCTCCGGGGACTCCGGCTTCCACAACCAATAAAAACTGACGGCCAGGAAATAGCACAATAGTGTTGAAAGTGGCCTTAAACACCAATCAATCATTAATGTAACCGATGTACATATTTTTTGTGTTATCTACCAATATTTATATTTACAGATAAAACAACAGTGATATTACAGAAGACTTTCTTGCTAGGGAAGTCAGAATAAAGTGCCAAATGTTTATAGCAATTATGTCATTCACTAGTGAAGTCACAGTGATGAAGTGCAAAATGTTTACAGCAATATGTCATTTCCTTGGGAAATCAGGGTGAAGTACAAAATGTTTACAGCAATATGTCATTTAGTTAGACCTGCATATGCCTGTAGTTAGATATCATTCAGAGTATAGCTACATATGTCTTTAGCCATGTGTCATTCAGAGTATAGCTACATATTTCTATAGCCATGTGTCATTCAGAGTATGGCTATATATGTTCACAGCAATATATCATTCAGAGTATAGCTACATATTTCTATAGCCATGTGTCATTCAGAGTATGGCTACATATGTTCACAGCAATATATCATTCAGAGTATAGCTGCATATGCCTACAGTAATGTGTCATTCAGTGTATGGCTTCAAATTATTACATCCACATATATCATTCTGAGTATTTCTACAAATGTTTATTAAAAGTAATGTGTCATTCAGTGTATGGCTACATATCTTTACATCCACATATCATTCTGAATATTTCTACATATGTTTACAGTCAAGTGTCATCCAGAGTATGACTACATGTGTTTATGGTTATGTGTTATTCAGACAAGGGCATCATATGTTTACTGTGATGCATCATTCAGACAAGGGCATCATATATTTACTGTGATATGTCATTCAGATTAGGGCAGGTGTTTACTGTGGTGTGTTATTCTGAGTAGGGTATTATCTTGAGGGTCTCTTCCTATATGAGGGTATACACAGACGTGCCACTGGAATGGTTCCCTTTTTTGAAATGTAAAAACATATCAGTTGGGTTGCAATTCCACTAAGGTAAAATGTCAATGGGTCAGTTAATTTCATCTTTCGATTAGATTTTTGTTTAAATACTGTTTTATTGTTTTAAATTAAATCAAGAATCAAAAATTGTACATGTGATAACTGAGAAATATATGAATGGGTTATGATTTTGCCATGAAATATATATATAGGACAATATATGAAGTGGGAGGGGTGGTTTCCCAGCTGCATGTCTGTACCTAAAATCCCATGTGAGATCCGCCGTGGGCATTATATGATTACAATGATATATCATTCAGAAAAACGTTGCTTCACATGCAATGAAACTTGTATCAATATACAAAAATTTGATGTCTTCACACAAGCGAAAAATACTGAAAAAATCAGGAAGTTTTGCAAGATTTTTTTTTCTATTTTTCAAAAAAGTGTGAGATGATAAGTTTTGCATTTTAAATTTTGCAAAATTAAGTAGTATGTAGCTTTTCCTGAAATCGTGATAATTAATTGCACATTTGTTTTCCATTGTATAACAATCACAATGATAAATGCACGCAGAAAACATTGAATTTACAGTATTTAGGATGGTTCAAAAGTCTTTCCAGATACTGTATAAACAAAAACAAATTATGTTTTGATGAAATATTTTGGATCAGGTCATCTTATTTCCCCAAAAGAAAGGAAAGTTTTGAAAGTTTGATCAGATCAGTTTTCAATGTTTTTAAAAATAAGGAGATGCGGTATGATTGGCAAAGAGACAACTATCCACCAATGTTCAAATGAAGTGTTTGTAAGCAATTATAGGCAACTGTACAGCCTTCAACAATGAGAAAAACCCATACCGTATTGTTTGCGAAAAATATGAAATTTGTTCAGTATTGATTTACAGATATGAGAGTATTGTGCCATATTTTTAAAGTGATGTTCCATATTTATGATATATATTTTATAAATCATAATGGTAATTTTCATATTTTAAAGACATTTGTTATGTGTTTTATATTTTGTTTTAATCTATTGCTATACAAGTCAGTGTGCCTGTTCTCCTTGTCATGACATTTTCATATTAATTTAAACATTTTGTTAAACAGACATTTTTGTTTAATATTTATGTATATAGTCTTAAGTTTTGTGCAATGATACTGATTAAAGACATCTATGTATGTTTGTTTGTGCTGTACAGTCGTTAGTATATTTCAGTTGTTAACCATGATATTTAATCTCACTTGAGAGAAGTGGGAAGTTTATAGTGTGTCATAGAGTATATTTAATTTTCTAAACTTTAGAATTTACTCAACTTTGAACATGACAAAAAGAATTTTGATTAATTGAAGAAATGCATATCTGGTGCTACAAAATAAATATCATTTATGTTGTGATTTAATTGTCCCTCAAGAAGGATTTTTATTATTATGCAGTAACTGGTATATTTAATTTTATTGAGACTAAAGTGCATTTCCATTTCATTTGTTTTGGAATTACCTGTATTTTTGTAAATAAATGGAACTTTTTTAACTATATGTTATTATTTGTTTAAATCAGCATCTGGTGCTTAAATTTTTTTATTGTTTAGTGCTGATATTATAAGGTATGTTACTGTGAATTCATTTATTTTCATAGGTACCAATTTTCATTGATTGAGAAAAACCTGCATTTTCAGGGATATTTGATTTCATGGTTTTGCCAAGGTCTGCATACAACCCTATAGAACATTTGCAATTCATTGAACAATTAAATTAAAGGTTCACCTGTACCCACGAAATCCTTGAAAATTGGTATCCAACGAATAATAATGAATCATCAGTACTTTTTTGCTTACTTATATATGGTTGTGTAAGTATAGATATACCCCCTCTGCAAATATCTAAGAAATATCTGGAATTTATGACAAGAATAGCAAAATATTTTCCTGAAATTATTTGTTAAAGTAATGAAATTAACACTAATATTTAGGGAACTGCTTTGAAACAAAATTTCAGTGTATTGCCTTCGGAAATTCAAAAGGAGAAACAAAATAATAGGGAAATGTTGACATGTTAAACCCGCTGCATTTGTTTGCACCTGTCCTAAGTCAGGAGCCTATTGTTTAGTGGTTGTTGTTTGTTAATGTGTTTCATAAGTGTTTCTCGTTTCTCGTTTTTTATATAGATTGGTTTTCTTATTTGAATTGTTTTACACTAGTCATTTTGGGGCCCTTTATAGCTTGCTGTTCGGTGTGAGCCAAGGCTCCGTGTTGAAGGCTGTACTTTGATTTATAATTGTTTACTTTTTATACATTGTGACTTGGATGGAGAGTTGTCTCATTGGCACTCATACCACATCTTCCTATTTACATTCTAAATCATATTTGTTAAAAATATAACATTTTGTATTTTCTTTTCCTTTATTTTGCATGCATGCCTATTTATTGTATTTAGCATTCTTATTTTACATGCAAATCTTTTTATTATTGTATTTTGTATAAATAAAAGTATTGTTTTTACTTTTTGTGCTTTCTAAATTGAAAATCTCAATAAATGAACTATTGTTAACACTTAACATCAAACTATTGTCTGTCCAATCTATTTAAAATAAACTCATTGCACTTGCTACTCATTTTGTTTCAGTTGTTTATTCTCACTCTTAGAAGATCTAATAACATCTGCTTGAGGGTAATGTTTTTCTTCCACACATGAAATATAAAAAAATGGAACGAAAATGAGGTGCAAGTGCAGAAAAATAATTTTGATAAGATTGCATGCTGTCTGTCAATCATCAGTCAACTAATCGCCATAATCAGCTCTATAGGCAAGATAAGTTTTGTGGAATATTCTCATAAATAAAAGGGAATTTTGTAGAAAAATGTCAGTAAATCATAAAACATAAAGCATACTGTGCATATTTAAAATGTTTTGTCCTTTCACAATACCAATTTGCTTAAATGTTTTAATACCAAGTTGAAGTTTGAGTTAATCTCTATGAACTGATCAAATGGTAAAATATTTTATCTAGTGAATAGTGGATAAAAAATAACAATAATAAAAAGATAAATGCACGCTCTAGATTTGAAAAAAAATAAATTGGATGAGAATGCAGGACCTTTATTTTTGTAACATTATACAATATTTGGCTGTTGACAGAACAGATATGATTTTTTATTGTTATGGCAATGTTTCTTATGACAATTTATTTTTTAAGTGCATCATTATTTTTCTTTTGTATTTTAGTTGTTTTAATTTCTTTATTTTGGAATAAATATTTAACCAGAGATAGATTTTGAATTTAAATTTCTTTGATAGCTGAAATAACTTTTCCTGACCAGTTGTTTTTATTTTCATTACAAAATGACCTTAAAATCTTCGTAAACAGTGCCAATTTCTTCTGTCAACTATAAGAAAAATTGTTTATTTGTCATCATCTTCCTTAATTTTATTTTAATCACAACAGCTTTTAACATATGAGCTGTGTCGGATAGAAATCGACCTTATGCAAATGAATTCGAATACATCTGTAAACCTATTTCTGGTTGAAAAAATCTCCATGGAAAGCCTGTAACTGTTTAGAAATTAAGTTGTCATAAGAACCCTACAAAGCAGTTCAAAATTCATCTTTTATTTCATATTTGAATGTTATATAATCAATCATAGTCTTACACATGTACATGTCAACGTGCACTTGCATAAGGTCGATTTCTATCAGACGCAGCTCATATCTAATTGTCTTTTTGATTATCATTCATGTTTTATAACTTTTTTTTTTTTTGAGTAACCTATACAATATTTGAGTAATGACAGAATATTATCAGACATGAATTGTTATTTCTATGACAATGTTTTTATGACTTATTTTTTAAGCACATTATTATATATTGTTTGAATTTTGATTGTTTTATTTGTTTATTTTGGAATAAATATTTAACTAGAGATATTTGTTAATTGATTTGATTATTGGCTTGATATAAACTTTTCCTTGCACGTTTTTAGCTCACCATGCCCAAAGGACCAAGTGAGCTTTACTTATCACTTTGCATCAGTAGTCTTTTGCAGTCCATAACTTTCACAAAAATCTTCTATGAAATTACTTTGCCCAATTGAAACCAAACTAGACCCAAATCATACTTAGGGTATCAAGCTTTAAAGAATATGTCCTGTTATTTTGCCTGCTAACCAACATGGCTTACAAGGCTATAAAAATAAGAAAGGAGTATAATGCAAGTTTGTCTATTATCTTGTTAACTGTTCTAGATAAAGAAAATCGTATAGGGCAGAAATGTCAAAAAATGAATAGAAGTGTCTTAAGTTGTTTCATTATGGCCTTGTGCAACGTTACAGAAATTTATACCTGATATGATTTGTTAAAGACTTAAATGTTTTAATCATCAATATTTTCTTAGTAAAGTTTTATACTGTTTTTGTATACAAATGTATAAACATTTTTTTGGGGGAATAAAATTATGTAATTATGACATAGATCTATATTTTTTCCTTAAAGCTTTTCAATATTGTTTTGATTTCCACTTTTTTAATTCTACACTGGCTGATGGAGGAATTGTATGAAAAAAGGATGTCATATATATAATTTTCTATGTTTTCTTTTGGGGGATGGTTGGGGGGTTGCAATGGTTTTCAACTATTTTTAATTAACATATAATAAATGTTGTACCTTTTAACAGGATAGACAGATCTAAGTTGCATGTCTCACCTGCATTGACTGTCATTACAACTAAGATACCAAAGTACTAGCCCTTTCTAGCTGATCCTCCTTTTAACTATAATTATACTGCGCTTATGAAGTGACTAGTATTCTGCAATTGCCTTGTCAGTCTGTCCATCTGTCCAGAATTCTCATTACATACATGTAGTACTCAGCTTCTGTATTAAGGAGAGATTTGATACTGTAAATTCAGAAATTATTGCATGCATTTATTATTGGGATTTTTCAAAAATGGACAAAAAATGCGAGTTTTATAATGGCGATTTCGAAAAAAAGTGCATACATGTCTATATTTCAGTTATCAGAATGGGAGTTCTTATTGCGATATTCACCCAGTCCCATTATTCGCATTAATAAAAACCTCGCAATAATTTCTGAGTTTACAGTATTTGGTCTTGACCTTAATCATGATAAATTGTACTGTGTATAAATCTACAGTGTAGTCACCGTCTGTTTAATACTTTAAATTTTCTTCAATAAACAGTGTGGATATACTTTGTACAACATTGTGTGCAACTACTTGTTCTGGTTGAATCTATAAATTAACACAAAATTCAAGACATCTAGAGGTTAACATATTCTTTTAACAATAAATGAATATCGATACAATTTGTCAAACTCTTAGATGCCTTGAAACAGACAAGTTTTGATTACATTTGAAAGAGATAATCTTACATCTGCCATCAACACCAAATTTTGTATAAATAAACATTGAGATATAATTGACAACAACCTGGTATAAGGTTCCTAGATTGGACAGACAAACGAACCTGTGTTGGGATTTAACAAGTTATGAACACTCTACTCTTCCCCTTTTATCTTAAGATTGTTCTGGCAGAATGATTAAAGTGTACAATATAAAAAGTTTACAACAAATCCCGTGAAAGATTGTTTTACCCTGTATGAGAAATATCCTGGTGAAGATGCAATTGAGCTATTGCCACCACTTGGCTTCCATTGTCATTGCTGTATAATTCTTATTTTTTTTCCCTTAAAACAACTTGGAGGGATCTCTACATACGATCCTCATTTGTCTCATATAACGAAACACATGACGGACATGCAATCTTTGAATCTGATTAGCCAATTTTAAAAAATCAACTTTCTCTGGACTACAAGGCCAAATGCTGATGATTGGGAGACACTCTACAAATGTTTTTCATTTAATGTCAATCAAGTGGCAAATATGGTGGCATTTGTGGTTCATAGTTCCCCTTGAAATCATATGGGAAATCACATTCTCATATCTTTCTCTGAAACCCTCAAAGCTAATGTGAAACAAACTTGGCAGGACTGATGAATTGAAGAAACCTTTACAAAAAATTTCTCATTAAATTCTCATTTTTTTCTGATTAGACAACAAAACCTCTCCTATGAAATTTCATGCTTTTACTTCAATAAGTTGTGCCTAAATTGTACTCAAATATCAAACAGAATAGGTTATGAAAGTATGATTTTCTCTTCTTTTATGACAGTTAACATCATAATCACATTGCTGGAAATACAATGTACATGTAGGGTCTCTTTTTGTATTGGTTGTTTAATGTCCAGTAGTGGCAAATTAACTACATATTAAGGACTAGAACAAATTGATTTGAAATAACAAGTGAATCTGTGAGCTACTGCTCACTAATGATACCCCCGCCCACTAAAAGTATAAGGTTAACAGGAAGTTGTTGAGTAATGAATCTGAAAATGCATCACACGGTATAGCGGACTTGTATAAACCCTGAAAACAAATTTCAGAAATCCTTGTATTGACTATTGTAGTTCCTGAGAATAATGTGACGAAAAATATTCATGGGACTGATGGACGGACTGACAAATGGACTGACCGATGGACAGACAGAGGGAAAACAGTATACCCCCACTTTTTTAAAGTGGGGGTATAAAAATATTAACTCTGCTTTATACTATACCAACAGACTGAGTCAGATTTTTAACATGCTTCTTCACAAGGTAACAGTTCCAAGGGAGACATGCCACCCTACCCAGACACATTATTCTGACCCCAACAACAATTCTTTGTCCTTACAACTAATGCCTTGTGCTAAGCCGAGAAGCAGAAAATATAAATTTTAATGTCTTTGGTTTTACCCGGCAAGGGATTGAACATACAACCCAAGGCACTCAAGGTAAGCATGATAAGACAAGAACTGAGGCAGCACTGTACTTACAGATCAATAAGTTTGATAGAACTGACAATCAATACATAAGGATTTCAATGATTTAATGACCATTTATTTATTCTCTTTAATGTACAACGATATTTACACAACAAAATATATCACATTCTAATATCATTACACATAAATTAATATTTCTTTTCCAAAGATCTGAATAATATGTACTAACTCGCATCTACTTCTATGGTATATTAGGTTTTTTAACAACACTTCATAAAAAAAAATTTCTTTTATACTGTATTAATCTTTGAAATAGCACTATTAGAGATTATATAACATAATGTTAACAGGCGTTTTTGAAAAATGTGTGATAAAGATTTGTTTTTGCAGAAACAAGTGAGGACTGCGAACTATTTATCATTATCAAGCAAGAGTCATGCACCTAAGATGAATAAAAGAAGATGTGGGTTATACATTTTCACGACGATGGAACAGCAACCCAACAACAAAAAAAGAGGACATCTGAAGAAATTTTGACTTGAAACAAACAAATGTGTTTATTACTAAATTCAGAATGTTTAACTAATGCTAACTAAACTATTAATAGGACTTTTTTCCAATTTGAAAAAATTATTTCCTTGTTTTATAACCTATTTTTTTTCTCTAGATTAATATAAAATATATTCTATATTAACTAGACCTTTAAATGAATATTTTTTATATCAGCCTAATATTTATGACTAGATAAATTTAAAATGTATATCATTGAGAAATATACTAAACATTTCATGACTGTTTTCCTATAATTCTTCAACCCTTAAACCAAAATAAATAAAACTTTACATAATAAACAACTTGCATTTTGTAGCAATTTTCATTGAAATAAATAACTATTAATGTAGATTGTACAACCATCATGCAATCACATTTTTCAACAAAGAAGTAATATTGTTTAATAACAAATGTAGTATAGCCTATTTTAAAGTGATTGTAAATTAATAATATTTCTTGACATACATGCTATACAAACAATTTCATTCATTATGAGGAATGTACAATGTAAAATTGAATTATCTCCCCTGAAATTTATTTTGTTTCAAAAAGTTGTCTCCCTTGTGTTCAGATCTCATCAAAATATAGGAATGTAACTATCAATTTTGGCCCTGTGTTGTTGTGCTACACATTCTGAAATCCAGATAATGTTACGATTTTCTTGTTCTTTCAGTTTTACATAGGAATAGAACACACCAAAGTGGAATTGTTGCATGAAGGCATTCTTCATCAGTTTAACCTGAAATTATACAAATACAGACAATTTTGAACAAGCAATCGGTAGTTGTTTTATTTGAGAATCTATATATTCTTGTTTACGGTAAGATTTGTGTGGTAAACTACAACCTCAAGATGTTCACTGGTTGGGTACACAACTTTTTGTTTAAACAAGTATTTCAGCAAGCTGACCTCTATATATAAATAAGAAGATGTGGTATGAGTGCCAATGAGACAACTATCCATCCAAGTCACAATGTGTAAAAAGTAAACAATTATAGGTCAAAGTATAGCCTTCAACACGGAGCTTTGGCTCACACCGAACAGCAAGCTATAAAGGGCCCCAAAAAGACTAGTGTAAAACCATTCAAACAGGAAAACCAACAGTCTAATCTATATAAAAAAAAACCAGGAACGTGAAAAAGATGTCTTTTTGTTATTTGTGTAACTGAAATGTTGTCTCATTGTGATATACCACACATTTCTTTTATTCGTATGAATTACTTTAGAATTTCATTCCATTCTGATATTGATCAATTTTCATTTTAATAAATTATTGTAATTGCATCTTGATAGCAAGTAAAATATTAGCACAAACACTTTCTGAAAGGTACACTGACATAAAAAGAAATATTTAAGCAATTAAATCCAACAAAATGCTAGATTAAAGCAAATTTATGGTATCATCTTTAATTTTTTTCTTTAACAGTAGTTGTTTATAAGGGTTGTGGCTAAGCACTGTATTCATGGACAACATGTAGTTTAATTTAAATCTAGTATGATTCCCATTACATTGAAAGCTCAGCTTAATGCATATATATGTTAATAAATAATGTTTGTTTGTCTAAGTTCGGTCATCAAAAACAATATTTATTATAACATAACTCTTACCTCATGTTCAAAGAATTTATCTTCTAATGTTTTGTCTCCTGGGTTGGTTCCAGCACCTTCAAACAATTCTTTGTATTCCTGTGAATATGTAAGATAGAAATTTTGATAAGTTTTCTAATGTTCTTGTTTTATTAATCTAATCTTTGCATGTGAAAGATAGATTAACAAATATGGCCAGAATAAGTGAATATAAATTTTATATTTCATAGAGCAAAAAAAATCTCACAGTACTTGAAATCAAAATATTAATGCAAGTAAGTATAGCATACTAAGATTTTAAACCAAAATTTGGAATAATCATGTGACAATCTAAACATTGGGCACATATTTTTTGTTTATAAAGTGAGAAAAGTGTGCCTTGTCTATACCTGTATCACAAAGTGAAAGTGGTTTTTTTCTTGAACATTTATCTATGTTCTTTCAGTAATTCCACTGATAGGAATTAAGGAGGAGGAAGTACTTAAAAAAATGTTTAAGCCTCACTCCATTACCCATTTCATAGCACACACATGTTCATGTGACTTTCAGGGTAGAAATCTTGTCAATGATTGTCTTTATTTATATCTTTTAAATCCTTTAGGGATTTTGATGGTAAGGTAGATCTCTGATTGTTTCTTTATTCACTTCTCGTAAAGACATTTGTCCATTTAAAAAAGGCAGTATATTGATCTCTAAATTTTTTGTTTGTGACAGTGGATGGCAAACTAATTGACATCCAAGCCATGTCTCCTTTTATTCAAATTTTAACTTATATCATTAAACTGGCAACTTACTCCATTAATTTTAATTTCAAAGTTATCAGATTTATTTTAGCATCAATTTTCAAGGCAGCCAAAGCAAAGAAGAAAAATTCCAAAAATACCCAATAAACCCCTGGAAAGATAACTAAAATATACAATAGTTTAAGTGCATCTCAATTCAACTTACAGTAAAGCAATCAGCTACTGCTCTGACTTGGTCATAGTCATCAGCCTGTGCTAATCTGGCCAGTCCTGCTGGATACAGTTTACCACAGTGTGGGTATAGTTTGGATCTGTCGTCTTTTGTTAGTTCTGTACCGAACGAGTTGATGGTTATGATGAATGCCCTTCTATCTGCTTCAAACTAGAATTAAAAATAACTCAAATTCATATAATAATAAATGGGAAATGTGTCCATGGGACACAGATGATGCCCCCACTTGCATATCATATAAAGTTATAAAGGGACATAACTGAAGAACAATAAAAGTGATGCTACCCAAATTTGTACTTGATCAGAGTTTTGTGGTGATAAGTATTGTGTATAAGTTTCATAACATTTGGTTGAGACAAACTTAGGTTAGAGAACAGAAACTAAAAATTCAGCAATTTTTCCATTTGTAAAGGGGCATAACTCTTGAACACATCTTTTTACTCATGTCTTGTGGTGAAAAATTATCAGTGCAAAATAGTTTCAAAATATATAAAAGATCCTGCAAAAGGTGGCCTAAAGTTTGATTGAATCTTTAATTAACAAAATCCTGAAGTGAGCCAGAGATTTAATTTTTATTGAAATCACACCTCTTACTTCTACATTAGTCATAAATGGTCACATAAAGGCCCCTAATTCATCAGGCATTAGAAAATTGTAAAAAAGAAAAATTGTAGCAGATATTTCCTAAGAATTTGCATTATATCCTATGTTTATGTTTTATTTCTAAGTAAAAATTTACACTTCCCACATGTTATTTATTGTAGCTCCTCCCACTAGAGCCAATTATTTATTGTAGCTCCTCCCAATATTCAGCTATTTATCTTAGCACCTCCAAATAAAGCCAATCATAATGGTTACAACTTACAGAGAGGGCTTCACACATGACATCTGCTGTAGCTCCACCTGTTTCTTGACAAAATGCATAGAAGTCTTCCAGGTATGCCTGAAAACGTATTAACATTACTAGAGGATATGAATCTTCTGTATTGAACAAGAAGGTTAACAAATTGGATGTACACAAACAAAAGACAATAATTCCTTGATAAACATGTACAATGTATTTACCATGCAATCATTTTTTAAGTAAAGCTTAAAAATATTTCTAAAGAATGTTACAAAACAAAACAAATGTGCTAAGTTTAAAATAAGGAGATATGGTCTGATTGGCAATGAGAAAACATTCCAACAGAGTCAAAATGAAGCAGATTTAAGCAACTATAGGTCACTGTATGCCCTTCAACTATGAGCAAAACCCATCATATAGTCGACTATTAAAGGTCCTGACATGATGAAATGTGAAACAATTCATACAAAAAAACAAGGACTTAAGTGGCAATATTGCTAAAATAGAAGAAATATTTTTAAAATGTATTATTAAAATTGCTATTCAAGATTCATGATTTTATATCTATAGACCTGTAAACTAATCTAGTGTAGCTCACCTTATATAACGTGTTTCGAATGATTTCTGTGTTCATCTCATCCAAATCTTGTTCCAGAATACAATCAATAAAATATGGAGCTGAAATAATGATGGATTTTTTTTCAATAAAATGATATTAAAAAAAAAAAAAATGCAGAGTTTGAAATGAAAAAAAAATGCAACATATTAATAGAGAGATTTAGGAAAGGAATCATGTTTTCAGTTAATAAACTCAGTTGAACTAATTGGGAAAAACATTTCAAACTGGAAAAAAAGTTTGAAAAAGACAAATTTGTTTTTTATAACTTTTTGTTTACTTTGGATCCATCATTACTTTGGATGCAATCATTTTCTTTGATACCGGGAGTATAAGTGAACCACAAGGATTAGTATTCAATTGCAACAAAACACAAATTTCTTATGACTAGATGAAGAATTTGTCATAACCCCAAAATCTAGCATCTTAGAAATTAACTTTTTCATAAATCCATGAAAATATAAGAATCCTCATTTTTTTCCTCAAATCCACATTTATTTTATTAGCAAACAGTTGTCGTTTGTTGATGTGGTTCATAAGTGTTTCTCGTTTTTTATATAGATTAGACCGTTGGTTTTCCCGTTTGAATGGCTTTACACTAGTAATTTTTGGGGCCCTTTATAGCTTGCTGTTTGGTATAAGCCAAGGCTCTGTGTTGAAGACCGTACTTTGACCTATAATGGTTTACTTTTATAAATTTTGACTGGATGGAGAGTTGTCTTATTGGCACTCATACCACATCTTCTTATATCTATTAACCATGTTAACACAGAATTAATATAGGATTTCTTGATTTTTACAGAGAACAAACAAACCTAATGGTGTATCTACCAATACAGCATTATATAGCTCTGCAGGGGTAGAGGCTATATGAATGGCTTCCATCTGTTCAAAACTTCCAAGAGGGTGACATTTTGGTATAAGTTCACTCAGTGGACGTTGATGTAATGTCCCAGTAATTAGCAGTATAATGTTATCTATCATGTAACTATAGCTACAAATATTAAAGTAAAATACTAGATAATGCCTAATTTAAACTGTTCAACATGTATGCAGAAAGAAGGGCTCTGAAAACTTCAAGAATTAGGAAAAATGTGTTCATCATGTTCATAGAAAATACAACAATTTTCCATGTACATATGTATTGATTTTTATTGCCCTTTCTTTTATGTACCTTTTGTTAGTAAACTTATCCAGGTGAAAAAGTGGTTATACAGTTTGTGAGTGAGTCAGCCAAATTTACACATCACTATACTCCTTCACAATAACCTTTGTTACTACATGTATAATACATGACTTTATCATTTTTTATCAGTTCTGTTGCAATGTTCTGTAACATTTGATTATATAATATAATTTGTTGTTTTTTTCTTCATAGGATAAGTTCTTGTTGGAATAAATTTTCCTGTTCATTTTATTTACCAACCTAAATAATTAAAATGTATTAATTATGCAGTATTTTTTTCTGGTTTGCTGCAAGTACTTTCTTAAGCAGTGTTTGTAATGTCTGTTTTTTGTTTTTGATTTTTTTTCACATGAAAATGATGAACATCTAATCATAATACATTGCACATTATAATCTAATATTTCTCAAAATTTTGCCATTGCAAGATCTCTTCATAATCCAATTGAGTAGAGCAAATTATTTTAACTTTACAATGTCTAAAGTCCAAGCAGAATATTCTGATGGCATTTCATTAATATTGCAGACTTGCTGCCAATAGATTTTGAGGATGGTGCAAACAGAAATTATAAGTTATCTTTTTAAATGTTTTACAGACACCATCATGCTTTGTTTACTTTTATGAATTATCTTTGTTTATAGATGACAACAAATTCATTCTTTCCTTTAGCAAAAAATAATTAACTGTTGACAAAATATGCGTCTTGTCTGCATATACAATAAAATGCTCCGCAGGGCGCAGCTTGATACAACCGCAGAGGTCGAACCCTGAACAGTTGGGGCAAGTATGGACACAACATTCAAGCTTGATACAGCTTTGCATTTGGATTGTGATTAAATATTTGACACAGCATAGGTTTCTGACACAGAATGAATGTGGTCTAAGAACTTTAAAATTTTAAATTGAACATTCACCTATTATGGTCCAATATCCAAAATCTAAATACATGGTTAGATTCAGCATATCAAAGAACCCCAAGAATTCAATTTTTGATGAAATCAAACAAAGTTTAATTTTGGACCCTTTTGACCTCAATGTGGACAAAGCTGATAATGGGGCCCAAAAATCAAAAATCTAAATACATGGTTAGATTCAGCATATCAAAGAACCCCATATATTCAATTTTTGTTGAAATCAAACAAAGTTTAATTTTGGACCCCGATTTGGACCAACTTGAAAACTGGGCCCATAATCAAAAATCTAAATACATGTTTAGATTCAGCATGTCAAAGAACCCTAAGAGTTCAATTTTTGTTAAAATCAAACTAAGTTTAATTTTGGAACCTTTGGAACTTAATGTAGACCAATTTGAAAACGGAACCAAAAATTAAGAATCTAAATACACAGTTAGATTCGGCATATCAAAGAACCCCAATAATTCAATTTTTGATGAAATCAAACAAAGTTTAATTTTGGACCCTTTGGACCTCAATGTGGACCAATTTAAAAACGGGGCCCAAAATCCAAAAACTAAATACACGGTTAGATTCAGCATATTAAAGAACCCTAAGAATTCAAGAATAAAACCCCATTGAAATTGGTCAAGAAATAAGCAATTTATACGAAGTATCTTCTTTTGCACAATACTGTGCAATTAAATATTTCTTGCTATTGCGCAATACTGTACAATTGACAATTTCTTGCAGCAGTTGCTATTGCGCAATATTGTGCTATTGCATATTTCTTGCTATTGCCCAATACTGTGCAATTGAAGATTTCTTGCTATTGCGCAATACTGTGCAATTGACGATTTCTTGCTATTGTGCAATACTGTGCAATTGAAAATTTCTTGCTATTGCACAATACTTATTATATAATAATTTACACATCCTGTTTGGTGTGTATCTCCTACCATATCATTATAATTTGCTTTTAAATATAAATCAGAAATAACCAACTTAAAATGGAAAATTTTAAAAGAAAAAAAAAAGGAAAAAAAGAAAAAAAAAGGAAAAAAAGAAAACCCCCCCCCCAAATTTTTTGAACCCCCTTATGATTCATCACCCCCAAACTCAATCCCAGCCTTCCCTTTGTGGTATGGTACCTTGCAGTACAATTTCAGAGAGATCCATACACTTGAACACAAGTTATTGTCTGGAAACTAGAAAAATGTGTTTTTTGGCCCCTTTTTGGCCCCAAATTCCTAAACGTTTAGGGCAATTACCCCCAAACTCAAACCCAGCTTTCCCTTTGTGATATGGAGCCTTGTAGTACAATTTCAGAAAGATCCATACACTTACACACAAGTTATTGTCCTGAAACTAGAAAAATGCTTGTTTTTTGCCCCTTTTTGGCCCCTAATTCCTAAAATATTGAGGCAATTACCCCCATCAATCCCAGCCTTCCCTTTGTGGTATGGTACCTTGCAGTACAATTTCAGAGAGATCCATACACTTGAACACAAGTAATTGTCTGGAAACTAGAAAAATGCTTATTTTTGGCCCCTCTTTGGCCCCCAATTCCTAAACGTTTCGGCAATTACCCCCAAACTCAATTCCAGCTTTCCCTTTGTGATATGGAACCTTGTAGTACAATTTCAGAAAGATCCATACACTTACACACAAGTTATTGTCATGAAACTAGAAAAATGCTTGTTTTTTGCCCCTTTTTTGGCCCCTAATTCCTAAAATTTTGAGGCAAGTACCCCCAAAATCAATCCCAGCATTCCTTTTGTGATATGGAACCTTGTGGTACAATGTCAGAGAGATCCATACACTAACACACAAGTTATGTCTGGAAGTTACAAAAATGCTTATTTTTGGCCCCTAATCCTTTACTGTTGGTACCATAACCCCCAAAATCAATCCCAACCTTCCTTTTGTGGTATTGAACCTTGTGGCAAAATTTCAAAGAGATCCATTCACTTAAACTAAAGTTAGAGTGCGAAAACCAATGTGTCTTCGGACGACGACGACAACAACGACGACAACGCCAACGTCATACCAATATACGACCACAAAAATTTTTTTGCGGTTGTATAAAAATGTAAATGCAAATGTTGAAATTAAGTTGCAATAACATTTTTATCAAGCAAAAGTTTTAAAGTCCACAGACTACCTACATCATTTGTACATGTAGACCATGACTGATCGGGCTGGACCAAATATTCTCCATGGAAATGAGATGTGCCAATGCTAACACAACTTCATACCAAATATCGTTGACCTACCACTATTGTGTCTACTGGTTTAATAATTATCTCTAAGAAATCAAATAAATCAAACTTAATTTATATATATAAGTACAATACTATTGGACTATTTCCTTTTTAAGAGTAACCTACGTTATATAATCAAGGAATGTTGCCAAAGGTTCTAAGCAATGATTCCGCAGATGCTGAAATTCTACAACCATCTTTTCTTTTAGTTTATCATCAATAACAGACACTGTCAGTGGACTTGGTTCATTGGCCAGAAAATTGCCATAATCTGTACTCTGTAAGTGTAACTTTAAATCTGTAAAAAAGAATTATATAGATTTTAAATGATACACATATGTACATATCAGTGTTCCCGCCTGCCCTAAATAGAAGGGCGGCCCGCCCTTGGTGCCCTTACCCCCGCCCTTCTGCCCTCCAAAGTAAAAGAATGCACCCCTCTGCCTTTTCAAAAAAATAAAATTTCCAAATTTCATGCCTACTGGCGTTTCCGGTAAAATTGTTACCTGATTGTGTAACACTAATTAACTGACAATGGGATTAAGTTAAATACCTAGTGCTTTGGCATTTTTATCACCTTTGTTAATGATTGTTTACTGCTAATTAGTGGATTTAAGATATTTGAACAAATACTAGATATTTAATACAGAATGAAATGTCCACATGTTATCCATTTGTAATGTTTATGTACAGCATGTACACCTGAAAAAAATTTATTTCAGTAGGCATAACATAATAAACAGCTGCACCATGAGCGCATGATAAGCCCGTCGTCTTGTGTGTGAATTTTTATGCGATAAGCATAAATAGTTTCTGACATACGGCGTGACATGCGAAAACCCCCCTTTTTTTTTTACAAAAAACTCAATATCTCTAAAATAAAATTTTGAATCAAAACCAAAAAGTATACAGATCTTTAGATTAATATAACTAAGAAGTGTGTAAAATTCTAAGCAATAATCATAAATCGTTTTTGAGATACAGTGCGACATGTGAAAAACCCCTCCCCCTTTTTTTTACAAAATACTCAATAACTCAAAAATAAAATTTTGAATCATCACCAAAAAGTATACAGATCTTAAGGATAATATAACTAAGAAGTGTGTAAAGTTTTAAGCAATAATCATACACTGTTTTTGAGATACAGCGTGACATGTGAAAAAACCCCTCCCCCTTTTTTAACAAAATACTGAATAACTCTAAAATAAAATTTTGAATCATCACCAAAAAGTATACAGATCTTAAGATTAATATAACTAAGAAGTGTGTTAAGTTTTAAGCAATAATCATAAATTGTTTTTGAGATACGGCGCGACATGTGAAAAAAAACACACCTGTTTTAGTTACTAAGTCCCGTAACTCAAAAAGTTTTAATCTTATTTTCACCAAAAAGTATACGAACGTTTGACCATCATAAGAAACAACTATTTTAAGTTTCATGAAATTTGGATAAGTCATTCTCAAGTTACGGTGCGACATGTTTACGCCGGACAGACAGATGGACAGACATATACCATAATACGTCCCGTCAAAATTTTGACGGGCATATAAAAATTTTGACACGACCCACATATGTCTTTCAGAAATTAGGTCATAATGTTTAATGAACTTTTTATTACTCATTTTTCATTCAAAACCCAATTTAATCCTTAATCAAATTCACAGAAAATTAACTAAATAGTAAAGAATCAATTACAAGAAAATGAAAGAAATCATTTCATATAATTACAACAATAAAAAGAGATCCCCCTCTTTGGTATTGTATAATCTAAAACCTTAAACAGACGGACGGACTGACGGACATTTGTATACCATAATACGTCCCGTCAAAAATTGACGGGCGTATAAAAAATAAAATCTTAAACAATTTTAAAGGCATACATAGTTTTGACTTAATTGGTAAAAAATGTTTTGTTTCATAAGTTTCTGATTTCATAACCATGAGTATGAAATTTAAAGAGGAATCGAAGAAATTTGTACTTTGAACATAATAATGTTCACTTCCTGTTTTTAATACTTCTTGTATTTTATAATCCTCCTGACATAGGAGCACTCAACAAATTTATTTTTAACAATGATGGAGAAAAAAGTAACTGTTTATACCTAACTGCAATATATTATTGCATCAATCTAAAATACGATCATCTCCTGTCTCACCTGTTATATTTATAAAACTCCTTACTGAGGAGCACTTTGGTGTGCACTTAAAAATACTTTTTTGTAACAATTCAAATGATAATAACTCTCAATAACATATACTTTATGTTTGAACATGTAATTTAAATGTAGATAATTTAATTACATTCAACATTCAATTTTGCATGTATAACTCCATCTTTCAAAACTACTTGTTTATTTTGGTATAAGTTATAAAACATTGAAATTTCTGATGATTATTTTCCATACCAAATGTACAAGTTTGTTTAGATTAACATCAAAATGATATGCTTTGCTTCATGGTATGATAATTTGATGAAAAAAAATTCTTACTGGAACCAACATCAAGAACACATTAATTTCTGAATATGGTTTAAATACAACTAATGTTCTCCAGCTGAGCCTAGCAATATTCAAGGTAATTTATACACTGTCCAACATTGCCCTTAAAATCTGGGTTATAACGCTAAAGTGCCCTTTCAGACAACTAGCACCCTTCTGCCCTGAGATTCAAGCTGGAACACTGCATATTTATAACAGTATAAGTGATGACAGTATATATACATTGTAAAAATTCTCCTTTATTGAGTTTTTGAATGATGAGAATATAAAATATATTCAATATTGTTAAATAAGAATCTAGGACTAGAAACACTTTAAAGATATTGCTGAATAATTATCACATTTAAAAGTTATTGCTGAATTATCACATTTAAAAGTAATTGCTGAATTATCAGATTTAAAAGTTATTGCTGAATTATCACATTTGAAAGATATTCCTAAATTATCACATTTAGTCTCAATTACTCCAAGTATCATAATATCCCAGTCTGATTAAAATCTGATACGCTACGCTCCCTAACGTTAGGGCGAAGAGTATCATAGCGAAAACTAACAACTGATTTTTATGAGATTGATAGTATCCTTGATAAATCATAACTACGGTACCTCTGCAGAAGATTTGCATGATTATACCATTAAAAGTGACCAGTCTCAAAATTGTGACAAGTTATATTAGAGCACAAACTTTGAAGCATGTAGAGATAGCTTCTTACGTCACATTTCTGTCTAATCTCCCATTATATTGTATCACAAAAAAGACTACTTGTCAATACTAGAAGAAACATCCAATTTAATTATTAAATTTTATACTTCATATAAAAATAAGGAGATGTTGTATGATTAGATAAGACAACTATCCAACAAAGCTCAAACAAAGTGGATGTAAGCAATTTTGGCAACCGTACAGCCTTCAACAATGAGAAAAACAAATACTGTAGTCTTCTATATAAGGCCCAGACATGAAAAATATGAAACAATTCCATTGAGAAACTCAAGGCCTAAAACAAAGTTCATACAAGTTTTATATTTTGCTCAGTATATGAGTCAGAGTTTGTAGGAGTTTGAGCTGTGACATCTACCCTCTGCATACATTCTACCACCATAATGTTTCATTTAAAATGTTTATATATAAGGAAGATGTGTACAGGCAACTCAAATGTTCTTTTAATCATGCTAATGTAAAATGCATATAACTTGCTACCAGTAATTAAATGACTTGTTATAATTACCCTTTAATATAATTTATAGTCTTTTTCATGTTTTTTATTTCTGAGCTGTTTTTGGCACTATTCAATCAACATTCCCAATAGATTTCAGTCTTTTAGGGGGATTTTGATGATTCAAATTATCCCTAAATGAAAAAAATTACAATTTGCTGAAGGTAACAGTTAACCCCTTACTTGATTAAAAACTTTTGTTTGCCTCAAGCATGTCCAGTAATGACAAGTTTAATTTTCATTTCAGGTAAATCACAGATGGACTTTTTTTCATACTTATTTGTGCTCTATTTGAAATATATTTTGACTTATTATGTTATTAAAAGACAGTCTTCTTTAACAGTCATGACAGTAGATCTAGAAAAACAGTAGAAAATCTACAGTATACTAGCGAATCCAAAATCGTAAACTTCATTTTTACAACATTTTTACTTGCACATACTCAACTTACAAGCAAGGACCTAGTCACATTATCTTATCAATCAATACAGAACTACAGGAAAATTCAGAGAGTTGACAATCTTGCTTCCCAAGTCATCACATTACCCTGTTGGAAGCAAGTTAACTCGTACCATTGTAAACTCGTACCACGTAAACTCGTAACAAAAAAGTTAACTCGTACCAACGTAAACTCGTACCACTGGGAAGTCGTACCAATCAGAACTCGTACCACTGCAAACTCGTACCATAATAAAAAAAGTTGAATTACTTGCATTTTATACTAGATTTTAATGAAAACTTAGACAAAAATACGAATGATTTATGATTTTTTTTTGGTAAACTTAATAAAAAAAAGTTGAATTACTTGAATTTTATACTAGATTTTAATGAAAACTTAGACAAAAATACGAATGTTTTTAGATTATTTTTTTTAAGATTTATACAAAAAATTGAAATATCTTTGAATTTTATACCAGATTTTAATGAAAACTTAGACAAAAATACAAATGTAATTTCTTAATCACCATGCTAATTAATATATTAAATTCCTTTGATTGTGTGATTATTGGTTGATTATAAACTAATCAACTTGTTTGATCATATTATTAAATTTTGATTGTTGTTATATAATTTAACAGCTTGGAATTAAATGTATAATGTTTATTATTAAATGAAATTCCTGATTATCAAAACACAAGCTGACATGAGTTGTCTCAAAGCCCACTTTCCTCATAAAATGGGGCATGTCTCTCTTCATAACCACAATGGAAGACAACAACTGTATATGGTGCCACTCTCTGGTTAGACCCCGACAAGAAGCAATAGAGTGTGATGTATGTTCTAAATGGCAACACAGAAAGTGCGGAAATATAGGTAAGTTATTTTCATCATTTATTACTTAAAAACCCACAGAAGAGTAAATTAAAATTTTAAAAAGATTTAGTATATACCGACTGAAACGCATATCCAAAAAATGTAACATGCAGAATTGTAAAAGTGGCACTTTGTTATATGGAATAGCCACATTAAACATAAGCTATTTTCTTTATTGTATCTTAAGAACTGTCCCCATTATTGTATTTAACTGTACATAAAAAAGAAGAGGTGGTATAGTTGCCAGTAAGATAACTCTGTAGAAAGTATCGAACTAAGCAGTTAAAATTGGTTAGCTCTGAGAGTTATCTATCTAGTACAATACAGTCTTTTAGTCTGTTTTTCGTTCAAATCCCCAAATTTGTTAGAAAATGTTACTGTACATCAAATAAAGTTGACGATGAGATACACTTTGTGACTGTATGTCCACTATATGTTGATAATAGGAATGACTTTTGGTTTGGTCTCCAATTTTTCCTTTTATCTTTGTGCAGAATATATATTTATAACATACTTAGATGTTTTTCTTACGTAAATCTATTTTTTAAAGGTATAACTAGGGCTGCCTACCGCCAGATGGTTAAAGATAGACAAGTCATCAACTGGACGTGTTCTGACTGTCAACAACCAAACTTGCCAGAAGAACCTATGCAAACAGAGGAAGAAGAAGATGACAGTCTCCACGCTTCATTCAATGTAGAACTGCCCTTTGATATTCCTTCTGACATTGAAGAAGAGTAAGTTAATTTTATTATTAATATTTGCTTGAATAGATATAGGAAGATGTGGTATGAGTGCCAATGAGACAACTCTCCATCCAAGTTACAATTTATAAAAGTAAACCATTATAGGTCAATGTACGGCCTTCAACAGAATGATTAGTGTTTGCTTTATTATGCTTCGTACCTAAGGATTATACCGTTTTTGACATTGGAAATACATTTTACTTTTATTATTATTAAGATATAGGAAGATGTGGTATGAGTGCCAATGAGACTCTCCATCCAATTTGTATTTGTACGGTTCAAGATTTTTACAAAAGAGATTTATTATGTTCATATCTAAAAAGTCAGAGGACCTGGTGGTGTTCTGTCAGGAACAAGACTACACACTGTGGAGTTAAAGTACATGTTAAAGATGGTGTCTTCATACCACCTGCCATACAGCACAACCACACAGCTGCCCCTGGCACCCTGAAAGCCACGAAAATCAAAGTGATGGTAAGATATAATATACGATATTTTACACTCAACAAAATACACATCCCAATTTGTTTTTAAACACTGTTATACGCCCCTAAGGAAGGCATAACATAGAAGTAAAGAAGATGAAGATTATTATTATTATTATTATTTTTAATTCAAGCTATTCGTTACATTAACATTAATTCACTTTGCAGGTCAAGCAGAGAGCACTTGAGCAGTATTATGTACCAGCACGCACCATAGTTGAAGATGTTATGACAGAGATGGTTGACCTACGTGAGCCTGAAGCCAGTAGACCAAATCCTGACTACTTGACCAGAGCAGTTAACAGAGATAGACAAGGTTTACGCCCAGATGACCCTAAAGACCTAAACTTTGAGGTTTTTATTTACTATATCACTTATATATTACTTCAAACTTATTTTTATAATACATGATAGACATGGGAGAAATGAATCATTACTGTAATGAAATTTTAATTAAACTTTATAGATATAAGAAGATGTGGTATGAGTGCCAATGAGACAACTCTCTATCCAAGTAAAAATTTATAAAAGTAAACCATTATAGGTCACAGTACGGTCTTCAACACGGAGCCTTGGCTCACACCTAACAGTAAGCTATAAAGGGCCCCAAAAAAATACTTATTTTTATAATACATGCTAGACAATTATCAATTGAAGGCAATTTAGAAAAGACATTGATTCGATGCATTATTTTCTTTTTCTTTTTCTCTTTTTAATTGTTTTTTGATTATTTCAGCTTGACTTGGACTATCTTCCAGACAATTTCTTCAGAGATGACATCCACTATGAAGGTCAATGCCACATCATGTTCTCCAGTAATCGCCAACTCAGTGAACTCGCCAAAGCTAAGACCTGTTATATTGATGGCACATTCAAGATAGTGAGGAAACCATTTGCACAACTACTCAGCATCCACTCCTTCATCAAGTCCGACTCAAACATCAAACAGCTTCCTCTAGTCTTTGTATTGATGTCCAGAAGGAGAAAGAAAGATTACAAGAAGGTATATATAATAAGTATAGCCAAAAAACAACACATGTGGTATTTTTGCTAATGAGACAACTATCCAACATACTAGATAATGCAATATTATTTATATATACATATATAAAACAATTCATATGGTTTATAACAATATCATCAAATATTTTAAAATAAGATATATTTCTAAATATTTACAGTATTAGATATATTTTAAATTTTTTGTACCACAAACAATGCTAAAGAATTTTAGCTACAAATCACCAATAACAAAATCGATGTATTGTTATGTTAAATCACCAATAATAATTAACATAAACGATGTATTGTTATGTATGTTGCAATGCAATCAAAGATGTATACTAATTACTTTATATTTTTTAGGTTCTAAGCTCCATCTTAACCATGCTACCAGACCAGTTAAAGGTTAAGCTGTTTGTTGCCGACTTTGAGAGTGGCCTATGGAGAGCTCTGACTTCAGTTTTCGACGACCCTGTCATCCAAGGTTGTGTCTTCCAATGGACACAAGCTATTTGGAGGAAGACACAAGAAATTGGTTTGCAGGTATGTATTTTTTTTAACATGTATACAAATAAGTAGACTCAGTATGAGATACCAACAACTTCACCTTACGGCTTTCAACAATGAGTACCACTCTGATTTAATAAAAATGAAAAATATTGAATAAATAGATTCAGTAATATTGATAATGAGAAACCAGAAATAATGAAACAGAACATGAGCGCAAAGAACAAAATCACTACTAAATATCGAAAAGACTACAAAGTATGCTACAAATTCAATAATAATGTATTACTATGTATATTATTTATTGCTATATCATTATTTATAACATCTCATTTTATTTCAGACAGCCTACTACCAAAAGGACAGTGTCTACAAGTTTGTCAGGAAGCTGATGGCCCTACCATTTTTACCTGCTGAACATATTCCAACAACATTTGAAGACATTGCCATCAAAGCCAAATCTGCTAGGACCAAGGAGCTTGCAACCTATGTGAAAAACACTTGGCTGTCATCAACCGTTTGGCTTGTACCATCCTGGAGCATCTTCATGAGACCAGTCAGGACAAACAACGACGTTGAGGGCTGGCACAGACGCATCAACGACAAGGCAGTAGAGTCCAACAAACCCTTCTATGAACTTCTTGAGTTGCTTCACACAGAAACTACAAAGGTCCCACTTCAAGTGAAGCTGATTGGTGACGGCAAGCTAAAAAGGTGTCAACGTAAGAAGGTCAGAGCTGTTCAGGGACAGATATTCTCCTTGTGGGAAAAGTACACCACCCAGACCATTACCACAGCAGAACTACTTAAACAGACCATGCGTTTGAATGGCCCTGTACCATCAACAGAAGACACCAACCAGTGAATAGAGAAATGAACATAGACAGTGCTCAAACAATGGTTATTAGTGCTTCATATATGTTTATATTTTATGTAACAATAGTGCCAGTTATCTGTTGGAAAACATATAATTTATTTTAATGCCATGTGAAAGACATGATTATATCTATGTAATACTTTGTGTATGATATATATGTGAATAAAACATAAGGTGTATTTATTGAGAGAAAAAAATAGTAATATTAATATTAATGTTAATTTTTTATACATGAATGTTCTTGAAATTGTGGTAAATAAAGCATCAAAATGAAACATATTCTTTGTTATTCTGCCAACACTACCATTACGCCTACTGGTCATTCACAATACCATTAGACACATCATTAAAAAAGAGGGGCGAAAGATACCAGAGGGACAGTCAAACTTATAAAAAAGACAAACCGACATATAAAAGTACACAAGACACAACATCTTTCAGATACTTTTAGAAAGAGCGATGCATATCTTCCACTATAGGTGATATATATATAAGATAATAATGATAATGAACAATCAATTATATGAAATAAAAGCATGGTCATAATCTACAAACAAAGTGCTGAACATTGTATATAAAAAAATTTCATACTTTCTAACCAGTCAGAGCTCTGACATAAACAAGTCAGAATAAAATGACTTCTTAAAGTCAGAAAGTGTTTTGAAATTCTGACCTGTACGCGTCAATTTTTGTTTTGCGTAGTTTTCACTCGAGTCCGTCAAACCAGAAGTTATTTTGAATTTGCCGCCGATCTACGACACATACGATCACGTGGTTTTTTGCAAGAGATCACGTGTTTGAGAGTCGTTGTTTTGGAAGTGTCTCGAACGAGAAGTCATTGAATATTATATTGATTATTTACGATTTTTAGTGAAAATCTAGGTCATTGTGGGCATTTTTAGAAAGGTAATTCATATTACCTCCGTATTTTGATGGGCATTTTTATATTTTTTGCCTATAAAGAAGTTCCTTGCAAGTGATTTTTTTGCTGTTTCATGAAGGCGCGCGACCTGTAAATACGGACGCGTGGTCTTTGAGATGACCTGGTGTTTGACAATTCTGACTTGTTCAGGTCAGAAAATGTTGTTATGATAATGAATTGTTATTTTCGGGAGATAACTCGTGTTGTCTTAAACAATATTAACATTATTAACCAGTCAGTGCAATTTAAAAAGTAAAATTATTGCTTCGAGCTGAACATCGTCACGTGATTTTTCTATTTTTAAACTCAATCACGAATTGATTTTAACCTTTCCGATTCGTTTCTCCCTATGAGAAAAACGATCATTGTGAATATTGATATGATGATAATGAAACGAAAATGGAAAAAAATTTAATAAAAGAAAAAGGAAGGGAGGGGTTTAACTAAAGATTTTTTTTTTTTATTTTTAAAGTTATAACTTAAGAACAATAAGTGATGCACACACCTGGTCTTCATTTATGATCATGGGACATGATAAAACAAATCAAATGAAATGTAGGGCAAGTCTCCAGGGATCACCCCTATCCCTGTCATTTCTCTATTCCTCTTTATAATGTCAAATTGATTTGAATGAAATATACCGGGCTAGTCTCCAGGTTTACCCCACCCCCTGCCATTTGCAAATGTTCTTATATTTTGTAAACGGTAGAGATCCCCATCCCTAAACCATATATATTCTTGTATGGGACAATTTAACAAATCAAATGATATGTTGGGGAGGTCCCTGGGGGTCACCCCTACCCCTCCTGTTTGAAAACGTGTAAACGGTCGAGATCCCCACCCCTAAACCATATATTTTCTTGAATAGGACAATAAAACAAATCAAATGAAATATAGGGGAAGTCCCTTGGGGTTACCCCCACCCCCTCCTGTGTTAAAATTTTTTAACGGTCGGGATCCCCACCCCTTAACCATATATATTCTTGTAAGGGTCAATAAGACAAATCAAATGAAATAAAGGTGAAGTCCCTGAGGGTCACCCCACCCCCTCATGTTTGAAAACTTGTAAACGGCCGAGATCCCCACCCCTAAACCATATACATTCTTGCACAGGACAATAAAAAAAATCAAATGAAATATAGGGGAAGTCCATTGGGGTCATCCCCATCCCCCTTTTTGAAATGTTCTGGATCACCACCCCTAAAGGTAAACCATATGATATTCCTGTTCGTCATTTCAAGAAGATTTGAATGACATGCAGGGTCAAACCCCAAACCCTAGGCGTCACTTATGCATATCACTTTACTAGACAAAACCAATTTGTACTGGAACTTGCCCAATGTCAGGCAACCATGGGAATGACGAATTATGGGAGCTATGTTTGGGAGACTTCGTAACAGCATCCTGTTACAATTATTTCTTGTTTATTTTAATCTGCTGAGAGACCACCTTTACATATTATATTTTTCAGTGTTTGTGCAAACAGAATTGTCTATTCAGTATTATTTTCCTCTCACATGCATCACATCTTATTAATTACATGGATATAGGAAGATGTGATATGAGTGCCAATGAGACAACTCTCCATCCAAGTTACAATTTATAAAAGTAAACCATTATAGGTCAAGGTACGGCCTTCAACACGGAGCATTGGCTCACACCGAACAGCAAGCTATAAAGGGCCTCAAAAAATTACAAGTGTAAAACCATTCAAACGGAAAAACCAACGGTCTAATCTATATAAAAAAAATTTTTTGGCATATTTGTTTTCCTCTGAAATTACACATCTATAATTCTTACCCCAGATGCTTAGCCACATGAAGCATTTACCTCTTATTTAAGACATAGATAGTCTTTGTTTCTACAGAAGTGAGAAGAACATTGGAAGTCAGAATGTTCTGACTTATAAAAGTCTGAATGTTCTGACTTAATAAGGTCAGAAAGACTAAGAATAATCTGAAAATACTGACCTTTTTTAATGTTTAGAGTATTTTAGACTATGAATGCACTTGTCATGCTAGTACCATAAGAAACCCTGACAAGATTTTGTTCCCAAACAACAATTTTTAAAGATATTAAGAATAACAAGTGTACAATGGAACATAAATTACAAAGTTATAAGTATTGTGAAAAAAACTATTTAAAAAAAAAAATCAATTGTTATCTTTTAACTTTTACATGTATTTAAAAAACAGTGAAAATATTATGGATTATATGTATGGCTTCTTGAAGGACAACAAAGTCACCATATTTGGTCTGAATTTGTATGTTTTTTCTCCTCAAAATTTTTTTAACATTAATAATGTCGGCTTTTTTCTTAACTAATTTTAGACATTCTTAATTATAATTAAATTTCCCCAACATTTTGCTTACAAACTCTTTAATTTCTAAAGTCAAATTGAAAGTTGTCTTCACAGATTCAATGTGTCTGAAAATGTTATATTGAAAAAACAATACTTTTATATCCTCAAATAAAATGGGCATACCATGAGTTTAATGGTCATGCAGATATGCAATCCAGGATGTTAACAATCAGAGTTTAGATTACAGTCATATAGTAATAGGCAGAGTTTTTCTTATATAATCAATAACCAGAGTAAAGATAATTGATTAATAGAGGTTTAGTTTAATATAAGTAATAAACAAAGCTAATTAATACACTTGCAATCACATACATGTAGTTAAATTAGTAAATACAGAATATTCATACAAAATTCAGACAGAAATACTGTAATAGGTCAAGTCATTAGGGACGACATCAAAAGTTCAATGTAGGATAAAAAACTTAATTCACATCACATAGTTTTTTCACTGACCCACCTACCCCCCTCTTAACTTAATTTGGGAAAGATTGATTGACCAATATGGATTTATGTAAAATCGATTTTGGATAAACAAAACTTGCAGCAACTTTAACCCCACCCCCACCCCCAAACTATTTGATTTAAGTTTTTTTATCCTACATTGGTCTTTTGATGGCATCCCTTAGAATGTGCTGACTTTGTACATGAATTGTAGTGATAGTTATGGCACCCATACAACATGTAGGAATCAGTCAAAAGGAGAGAAAAATTCCCGAAATTTGTCACATAGTGACATTTGTGAGTCGGAATAACAAAATATAGACTCATTAATCTCTCCATCTTTTCAAAAATTATGAACCAGATTTTATGCATATCCATATAGTTTTTGACGGACTCTTTTAAGTCAGAACATGATTTGACCTGTTTGAGTCAATTTGCAGAACAAAATTTCCAATCAAAGCTATGTGTTCTTCCTCTTAGCCCCCTTCTGAATCTGCCACTGTTGAGTTTATTAATTGATTTTTCCATACATTATCATTAATATCAAATGGCAATGCCTGACTTAATAATTTCAATAAATTTAGTTTTTGACTGATTTTTTAAAGTCAGAACATGACTTGACCTGTTTAAGTCAATTTGCAGAACAAAATTTCCAATCAAAGCTAGGTGTACTTCCTTTAAGCCCTGCAATGCCCGGCTTAAATATTTCAATAAATTTATTTTAGTTTTGGACTGACTCTTTTAAGTCAGAACATGATTTGACCTGTTTAAAACAAAATACATTTAATATTGAATATACCAAATAAACTTTTTTATAGTCCTCATTATTGTGACTTATGGGGACTTTATTCTCTCTGTCTTTTATCTGGCTCACCCATACATTTTTAAATCAATATGACAATACTATACTTAAAAGTTGTAATAAGTTTAGTTTTGTTTGACTCTTTGAAGTCAGAACATGACTTGACCTGTTTAAGTCAATTTGCAGAACAAAATTTCCAATCAAAGCTAGGTGTACTTCCTTTAAGCCCTGCAATGCCCGGCTTAAATATTTCAATAAATTTATTTTAGTTTTGGACTGACTCTTTTAAGTCAGAACATGATTTGACCTGTTTAAAACAAAATACATTTAATATTGAATATACCAAATAAACTTTTTTATAGTCCTCATTATTGTGACTTATGGGGACTTTATTCTCTCTGTCTTTTATCTGGCTCACCCATACATTTTTAAATCAATATGACAATACTATACTTAAAAGTTGTAATAAGTTTAGTTTTGTTTGACTCTTTGAAGTCAGAACATGATTTGACCTGTTAAAGTCAGTTTACAGAACAAAATTTCCAATCAAAGCTAGGTGTACTTCCTTCTGAATCTGCCATTTTCAAGTTTATTATTTGATTATTTTTTAGAAACAATTAAGTCAAATGGTTATTTATTTTAGGGGATCTTACATATATTTCCTGTGTCTTTTATCTGACGTTCCCATACATTCATTAAATAACATATGGCAATGCCCAGCTTATATATTTCAATAAATTTATTTTAGTTTTGGACTGACTCTTTTAAGTCAGAACATGATTTGACCTGTTTAAAACAAAATACATTTAATATTGAATATACTAAATAAACTTTTTTATAGTCCTCATTATTGTGACTTATGGGGACTTTATTCTCTCTGTCTTTTATCTGGCTCACCCATACATTTTTAAATCAATATGACAATACTATACTTAAAAGTTGTAATAAGTTTAGTTTTGTTTGACTCTTTGAAGTCAGAACATGATTTGACCTGTTAAAGTCAGTTTACAGAACAAAATTTCCAATCAAAGCTAGGTGTACTTCCTTCTGAATCTGCCATTTTCAAGTTTATTATTTGATTATTTTTTAGAAACAATTAAGTCAAATGGTTATTTATTTTAGGGGATCTTACATATATTTCCTGTGTCTTTTATCTGACGTTCCCATACATTCATTAAATAACATATGGCAATGCCCAGCTTATATATTTCAATAAATTTATTTTAGTTTTGGACTGACTCTTTTAAGTCAGAACATGATTTGACCTGTTTAAAACAAAACACATTTAATATTGAATATACTAAATAAACTTTTTTATAGTCCTCATTATTGTGACTTATGGCGACCTTATTTCCTCTGTCTTTTATCTGGCTCACCTATATATTTTTAAATCAATATGACAATACTAGACTTAAAAGTTGTAATAAGTTAAGTTTTATTTGACTCTTTGAAGTCAGAACATGATTTGACCTGTTAAAGTCGGTTTACAGAACAAAATTTCAAATCAAAACTGGTCTTTTCCTCTAAGCCCCCCCCCCCCTTAATCTGAATCTGCTACTGTTGAGTTAATTAATTGATAAGTTTGTTTAGAAACAATTCAGTCAAATGGTTTTTAAAATAATATTTTTTATAACCAAAATTTCCATATGTTAACTTAACAGAAAAAAAGTCATGAAAATGCAGAAATAGAATAAAATTTTAAGATAATTTGATGAAATTTGTAAACAAAATACATTTGAATATTAAATATACCAAATAAACTTTTTTATAGTCCTCATTATTGTGACTTTATTATTGGGTGTCTTTTATCTGATTTTCCCATACATTCTTAAATGCATATGACAATTCCAGACTTAAAAGTTACAATAATTAGTAAAAGTATAGTTTTTGACTGACTCTTTGAAGTCAGAACATAATGTGACTTGTTCAAGTCAGTTTGCACAACAGGATTTACCTCAATGAAATATTAAGATATCAAATATATACCAAATAAACTTTTATATAGTTCTAAAAATTGTGACTTAATATTTGTGATCTTTTTTCCTTCTTGTATCCATACATTCTAACAATCACATCACAATCATGACAATGCCCGACTGTTACAGTTGCAATCCATTTAGTGTTTGACAGACTCTTATAAGTCAGAACATGATTTGACCTGCTTGAGTCAGTTTACAGAACAAAATTTCCAATCAAAGCTAGGTGTTCTTCCTCTAAGCCCCCCCTCCTAAATATGAATCTGCTACTGTTGACTTAATTAATTGATAAGTTTTTTTAGAAACAATTCAGCCAAATGGTTATTAAAATATTATTTTTTTTGGCAACCACAAGTTCTATGTGTAAACTTAACAGAAAAGAAAAGTCATGAAAATACAGAAATAAAATAAAATTTTAAGATAATTTGATGAAAATCTTTAAAAACAAAATGCATTTGATATTGAATATACCAAATAAACTTTTTTATAGTCCTCATTATTGTGACGTAAGGGGACCTTATTTCATCTAGCTTTTATCTGGCTTTCCCATACATTTTAAAATCAATATGAAAATCCTAGACTTAAAAGTTAAAATAAGTTTAGTTTTGTTTGACTCTTTGAAGTCAGAACATGATTTGACCTGTTAAAGTCAGTTTACAGAACAAAATTTCCAATCAAAACTAGGTCTTCTTCCTCTAAGCCCCCCCCCCCCCCCCCCCTTTTTTTCCCTTTATCTGAATCTGCTACTGTTGAGTTAATTAATCATGTTAATTGATAAGTTTTTTGAGAAACAATTCAGTCAAATGGTCTTTAAAATAATATTTTTTACAACCAAAAGTTCCATGTGTTAACTTAACAGAAAAGAAAAAGTCATGAAAATACAGAAATAGAATAAAATTTTAAGATAATTTGATGAAACTTGTAAACAAAATACATTTGAATATAACATATACCAAACAAACTTTTTTATAGTCCTCATTATTGTGACTTTATTATTGGGTGTCTTTTATCTGTTTTTCCCATACATTCTTAAATGCATATGACAATGCCAGACTTGGAAGTTGCAATAATTAGTTAAAGTATAGTTTTTGACTGACTCTTTGAAGTCAGAACATAATTAGACCTGTTTAAAACAAAATACATTTAAATATTGAATATACCAAATAAACTTTTTTATATAATCCTCATTATTGTGACTTTAGGGGACCTTATTTCCTCTGTTTTTTATCTGGCTCTCCCATACATTTTTAAATCAATATGACAATACTAGACTTAAAAGTTGTAATAAGTTTAGTTTTGACTGACTCTTTGAGGTCAGAACATGATTTGACCTGTTAAAGTCAGTTTACAGAACAAAATTTCCAATCAAAGCTAGGTGTACTTCCTTTATTCCAAGAAAGTCCTTGCTGTCAGACTGCTTCTGAATATGCCATTTTCGAGTTTATTATTTGAAAATATTTTAGAAACAATTAAGTCAAATGGTTATTTATTTTAGGGGATCTTAACATATATTTCCTGTGTCTTTTATCTGACGTTCCCATACATTCATTTAATATCATATGGCAATGCCCGGCTTAAATATTTCAATAAATTTATTTTAGTTTTGGACTGACTCTTTTAAGTCAGAACATGATTTGACCTGTTTAAAACAAAATACATTTAATATTGAATATACCAAATAAACTTTTTTATAGTCCTCATTATTGTGACTTATGGGGACTTAATTTCCTCAGTCTTTTATCTGGCTCTCCCATACATTTTTAAATCAATATGACAATAATAGACTTAAAAGTTGTAATACGTTTAGTAAGTAAGAACATAATGTGACTTGTTTGAGTCAGTTTGCACAACAGTATTTACCTCAATGAAATATTAAAATAATAAATGTTTTGCTCTTAATACATTTAGCTTAAAGTGGATGAGAATATATTATATATCTTTTATTAACATAGTCTTATCATGAATAAGTGTCTTGTTTTTCCTTGGAAGATTTGAAGTATTGTCATGGTACTAGTAAATGTATCCAATATTGTAATTTGTAAATCTTTTGATATTCAGAAAATTGTATGATCCATTTTTTCTCACCTGGTTTTTCTTTGTATTTTGAAATAATTGAAAGTGATGAGATAAATATATTATGTTTAGATTCTGGAAAGGAGAAGGTATGATGTCAGATGAGCCCCACTTTTTAAAACTCTTTAATTCGAAACTAGTAAATTAAGTAATCACCATATTTTTATGGAGATTGATAACAAAGTGGTAGTAATGACTGCTTCAAATCAGAACAAAAATGACCTCTCGAAGTCAAAGTGCATTAAAAAGGGGCATAAATCTTATTAGAATATGAAGATATTAAGTCACAATATTTTGTGCAAAAGCTGACCTGTGGAAGTCATTTTATGATAAATTAAAGTCTGACATAAACTGACCTGTACAAGTCATATTCTGTTGAGTGCAAGAAGGGAGACAACACTTACATCAAATTATATCTGACCTATGGAAGTCATTTTATTCTGACTTGTTTATGTCAGAGCTCTGACTGCTAACTGTTGGTCATAAACAATTTTAAACCTTTAAAACACAATAAATAAATTCTTTCATTAAATAAAATTCCTTTTAGAAACAATAGAAAAATACCCAACTCTATTCCATGTTACTGATTTGGAATGATTAAAAATTTAATCAAATAGCTGTCAGTAAAAGTTTAAAAATGAGTCTATTCAAGGGAGACAACAAAGCCAATCTGTCACGGTTTTCTCTATCCAATTAGACAAGGAAAATTAGCTACATATTGGTCATTGTAATTTCAAATTATATACATTTTACAGATTTAAGAGGTATTGAGTGAAATTAAAGTATATATTCATCATTAAACACCATTTGAATGCATTTAAATAAGTTGGTACGCGTTTACAATGGTATGAATTTACCGTGGTACGAGTTTGCATTGGTACGAGTTTTTTTTTAGTGGTACGAGTTGACTTTGGTACGAGTTTACAATGGTACGAGATAACTATAATTCACCCTGTTGACATGGTTGATGCAGGGCTGCCATGCTACAAAGCACAAGATTTACCACAAATTTGTACAACTTATTACCAAAAATATCATGAAAATTATAAGGATTTCGTCCTTTTTCACATGTTACACTTGCCTCGTATTATGAATATGGTCAAAAAAATATATTGGAAGGCAAATAACAAATCGTAACGACGTAAGACAGTATTACCATCCAGAGTTTCACATTGTACTAAATTCAGGTAGTCGTTCTGTGTTAGAATACCAGCTTTAAAACCTCTCACTAAGCCCTCCAGATAGCCGTGGTCAATGTTAAATGTTATCTCTGGCATTGAATACATTTTGGATCAATGAGAGTTTTCATGCAAAATAAAATTATGATGATGCGGAAGTCACATGAGTTATTCGGAATCCATAAGTTCAATCGTTAATGATTATGGGAAACTCTAGAGAGCTTTTGGTCAGTATAAATTGCTAACACTGCATACGGATATTTTTAATTAATATCTTAAATATCGGAAATTTAGAAAATGCGGTTTTGATGGTGGTTAATTAATTAATCCTGGGACTATTTTAGATCATTTTACTAACAATATATTATGTCCCAGATTAATCTATTAAACTGTAATTGTTTTTTTTCCAAAGAGTTGATTTGACCTAGATACATAGTTGATTGACTCAAGGGGGGTGAGGTTTATAGAACTTTCACAAAGTCTTAAGTTTATTATATCTAATTCGTGACTGCCTCAGTCAGTGTCTTTTTGATTTCAAGTTTGTTGCTGTTAACTGGGTCTTATAGATAAATGTATAAGTCACAGGTGTTAACAAAATTAAATATATAGATATAAGAAGATGTGGTATGAGTGCCAATGAGACAACTCTCCATCCAAGTCAAAATTTATAAAAGTAAACCATTATAGATCAAAGTACGGTCTTCAACACGGAGCCTTGGATCACACCGAACAACAAGCTATAAAGGGCCCCAAAAATTACTAGTGTAAAACCATTCAAACGGGAAAAGCAACGGTATAATCTATATAAACTGAAACGAGAAACGAGAAACACTTATGCACCACATCAACAAACGACAACTACTGAACATTAGATTCCTGACTTAGGACAGGTGCAAACAATTGCAGCGGTTTTAAACGTTTTAATGGTACCAAACCTTCACCCTTATCTGAAACAATAGTGTAACATCACAACATAAAAAGACACACTATAAAATATCAATTGAAATGGCTTAACTCAATCAAAAGACATATTAACACCAGAGAACATACACTAAATAAATAAATTTGATCTATATGATATAATGTAAATACAAAATAAATAAACTAAGGGAAGAATAATTAAAGTAACATGTTACACCGCTGTGAAATGTTAAACAATTTAAGAAAAACAATATGCTTGAACAAAAATATCAGCCATTTGCAATAACTTTAAACACAGATAAATGAAAATAAATTTGTTGTCAGTTAGGTATACGTGTACAGTTCAAATAGAGAAAGGAAATATTTCTACAAAATAAATAATTTTGATGTTTATCATGTTTATAGTACGAAGAAGTGAAAATTTATAGTAATACCAAACACTGATCAAAGCTGGTATATAGACCAGATATAACCCTGTATAACCCTGAATAACATTAAATAACAAAAAAGCATTACAATTAGCATCAACAGGTCAAATAAACAAGAAAGTACGATTTGAGAGTACTCGCAGACTAACAGCTAGTTAAAAGCCAAAAACAGTTAATAATAAAAAATCATGCACCAGAGACTAAAATCAACTAAAACACATCCCAGGGATTCAGTATTTTAACGTCATGGACAGTCAAAGAAGACATGACTTGTGCAATGCCAAAAATAAATGTATCGACAGTCAGTATGATAGTTAGGAGTTAACCTCTTTATAGATCAAAATCAACGTGGATGTGTCTTTATACATCCCGTTTGAAAAGAATACAAACAAAAATTTAGTTATGTTTTAATTTGCTGATGACAAAATCGATATTAGTGCCAATGTAAACTATATTCAAAGATCTAATTACAACATTGGTAAGATAACCTTTACTATAATAAGTTTGTTTAAAGGTTCGATGAGTTTACACGGATCACATAGTGATTTCTGCGCTTTAAGTAAAATATTACCCTAAAATTTAGGATGTGAAATACCGTTTTTAATCAGTCTTCTACAGGTAAATATACATGCATGTGATATAATATGTACTATTAATAAAATTGAGAATGGAAATGGGGACAACCCGACCAAAGAGCAGAAAACAGCACAAGGTCACCTGGGTCTTCAACACGGCGAGAAAATCCCGCACCCGGAGGTGGGCTTCAGCTGGCCCCTTAACAAAAATGTGTACTGGTTCAGTGAAAATGGACGCCACTAAACTCCAAAACATAAAATTGAACTAAAATTAAAAAAACATACAAGACTCAGTAACAAAGGCCAGGTAATCCGGGTAAAAGATGTGTTGCTATTGTAAAAATATGGAAAAATCGTTCGTTAAATCCAACTTCATCTAGCAAATTTAATCAATGAAAAATGAAAATTCCATCTATAATATTCAGATTCAAATACAGTATGATTATATTGATTGATTGATTGATTGATTGGTGTTCAAGTTAACGCCACTTACAACACAATTGTGCTATATTTCGTGGAGGTCATGATTAGAAGAGGAATAACAAACAACAACAAAAAACAACAAAAAACTAGCAAGACAAGAAAAAAAAAACGACAACGACAAAAACAAAACGAAGAAGACATTGCCATCCGATTCCCAATAATAACGCTTTCACGATGTTTTCTTAATTATTTACAGTACTCAATTACATAATTGAATTTTCACAGATTATAAATTTTATTAAAAGAATTGGGCATGATAAAAATCTATATATTAATTGCAAAAAAGATAGAAATGGGGACTGGTATCATGCAAGGAAGAGGTCGGACATGATTTTTGAGATTTTGAACTTACTTTAAGTTAGTTTTAATAATGATAGATGAAAGAACTACATAACACGAGGAAAAAGACCGAAGAGGATTATTCGTCAGTTAGGGATCAAACCAACATTTTCTTTAAGCAACAAGACGTTTATAGTATTGCATGCTGTATTCAAAGAACAAAAAAGTGCTCAAACCATGAGAACCAGAAGTTATTACATTGTATAAAGTAAATATTTTTATAGATATAGCTATTCTTAATAAGCTAATATATAAAACAAATTCCTTTTCCTTCTGTTTTCCTTATATAAATATTACATCTTTACATGTACCTATCTCTAAATCGTTCAGAGACTATAAAATCGAACAGAAACTACCAAAGATATATATGCCATCAAAATCAAACTTCTATAATAACAAACTATAATACGATATGAATTTTAAAAAAAACACTGACGAGGTAAAACTAGCTCCCTTTTTTATATCTATAAACCCTTTTTCACCTCCGTCAGTGGACAAACAAAGTGTACACAAAAAGAACATACTAGTACACAAAGAAAAATCGCTATCTGACTCTAAAATAACGGTATATACAATATAACAAAAACATAAGCAATAATTCTTGGAAAATTTATATCGAAACAAAGAATGCTCGTAGATTTAGAAATAAAGGCGAAAGATACCAAAGGGATTTTCAAACTCACAATGCCATGACAAAAAATGAAAAACGACGAAAAAATACACAGTATACAGAACACAACATAGAAAACTAAAGACTGAGCAACAAGAACCCCACCGGAAAACCAGGGGGTGATATCAGGTACTCCAGAATAGTAAGCATATCCTGCTCCACATGTGGCACCCATCTTGAAAGCAATTTCAAAGTACTGGGTCTGTTGATGTGACATCCCACAATCGTTTCCTGCTTTACCTCTTAGAAGATTTCTTGTACATCAACATCGTAAGCGGTAATGTCCAGGAAGACAATGCACGTGTACAAACTGTATATAAAAAATTGCATGAAACAAAAGATCAAGCATTTCAGTTATTGCTTCGAAACTATAAATTAACAAATAGATGTTTATCCACAAAACACCAGACGCAATAATTGGAAAAACACAATAGTATAATTATAACTTTTATCAATAAGTCTATTAATTCAAAGAGGAATATTTGAAGGACAATTCCTAAACTTACTAAAGGTTTATCAATCACTATATATAGTCAGAGACATATATACACATGCATTATACGTCTCTGATATAGTACCGTAAAAATGTGATTGCAAATTAAAAAAACTACCATTCATTATGCTACATGACCGCTTTTTTTTTATTAAATTTTTAATCGCATGTGGAGCCATACTTATACTTCCGCAATAAATCTCTTTATTTGTGATACCGTCATTTGAGTAAAAGTTTTGATCCATTTATGATTCAGTAATTTGCATAACGTAGAGTTGTTGCACAAAACGATAGACTGCATGACAATATAAAAGTTTAAAGAATTGTTTTAACAGACGATGATGGTTGATCCAGAGCACGAACCTTCTCCTGACCATGACCATTAAAGTAAATTATAAGACCAGATAATAATGAAGTCTGTTGATGACAGTTTTCGGTCTTAATTCAACATGCACATACATTTTCCAAATGGAAGGCCTAGTAACGCAACAAGTTCAATTGCAAAGTCGTATAGAACCGAACAACTATATTTATGATTGAAATTGTTTATTAAATGAGTTGGCTATAATGCATATCCACAAGAATAAAAAAAAAATTAGCCGAGCCACTGTATTAAACAAACTGAGGCTAGTATCGGTAGTGTTTTGCTGCTGCAGTGTTTTTCTTTATAATTAAAGAGTAGGCCCAATTAATGTCATTAATTAATTTCCCTTGATTTTTTTACAAGACGAAAACCTGATAGATAGTAAGGAAATCTAGCGAAATTTGAATATTTAAGAGTCTAAATATTATAGTAAAAAGATTTCCCATTATTTTACAAATATCAGTTCAAGTAAAATATTCTTCAGCTCTACTTTATCCTTACCGTTGAAGACAATTTTTTTGATACGATATTGCAATAAAATAATAATCTATTTTATTATTGTGTCAAATATTGATTGACATATACATATTATACAATAACATTAAAACATACATAGAACAATCAATACCCAGCCATATCAATTTGGCTTATGAGACACATTGCACAAGATATATACATGTTCTTAAAAATCCAACTATACTTTCAAATTCTATTTTTAAAAACTAATAACTATGATTAAAAAGTATTTTCAACATGAATAAAACGAAAGAAAAAAAAGATAAATAAAAATATTTTGTAAAAATGTTTACTTTATATTTATTCAAAACTTATTGAAAATATTTACGTTAAAATATCACGATTATCTAATATGCATTACATAAATAAGCAGAATTAATCAAAATAGTTTATTTACGGATAAAAAAATTATGTAAACAATTTACGTCGCATAAAAAACTTGTAAATATTTTTACATAAAAAATGGCTGAATCTCGGAGAAGTTCATGATATGTATAAATTTTAAATCATCATTCAAATTTTCGAAACTTTTAATATGTTGTGAACATTCTGAGTAAAGGTCAAATCTTAAGTCATTATATAAAAAACAAAACAATGTTTCTCAGTTTCAACACTATTGACTTTTTGTCATAACAATAAATACACAAACGATCTTCAACAGGTATTGGCGGCCTGTTGTATCTTCCAGTCTCGATGGCTAACGGGAGCGAAAAATGCACGAAACAGGGCCATTACACGTCGATACGACCATGGAATAATTTTTGAAAGATACGTTTCCACAGTTACTTTTGCATTGCCTGTATGTTCCAAGTTTATTTCCATTATCTTTTCCGCAATCGTTATAGAGTTCTCTCTGCCATTCTGTGTTATATAGGACATTAATTTGTTCAACGACTTTTTTCATGGCTACTTTTGTACTTATTGTCACATCACTAGCAATTTCCCTAATTTGCAACAAGTTTACCGTCTTGTTCACCTCCGTATTCCAGTCTTTCCGTCGACGTGATATCCAACTCAAGATATGTACAATAAAGAAGGAAATGCCGATGATTACTATTAGTATCTGAAAGACAATACATAGGTAGTCTTAACGAATGTCCTTATTATTTCATTGTCGGGTGTATTTCCATTGAAAAAATTTTGTAGCAAGATTACACCATTTGTTTTATAGCTTTCAGTCCGGTTCATGTTCTTGTATTCTATACAGAGACATGACTTGTTTAATTCATTTACTTGAACCATATTAAGACAATGTCATCTATGGGGCTCTACACCGGTTTAATAATGCTAGATCTACAAAAAGCTTTTTGAAACAGTTGATTATTCGAGTTTTATGTAATAAACTACAAATAATGGGCGTATAATCCGTTGATGGGTTTGATTCATGTTTGACAGAGAGAGAGAGAGAGAGAGAGAGAGAGAGAGAGAGAGAGAGAGAGAGAAGAAGGTCAATGTAAATGGGGGTGACTCTATAACTCCTCGAACAACGTTAATTGTGGATACCTGAAAGGAGTACTATGCCGGGTCAGTTGGAAGTCAAATTTCAAGGCCATAGATTAAAATAGGCATGGCATAAGTATTTAGAATTGTTATAGCAGTTTCTGGATCATAATCATTTTTTCCAGGTAGGTTTGTTCCCATAAGACTATAAAGTGATCTTCTGGCTTTTTTCATGTTCTCTTCAACAGGGAGTTTTGTTGAGTTCTTTTGACATTTTTGCATTCCAATGTGTGTGGAATGTTCTACAACTGACATCGGATTATCATTGATGTTCCAGAAGTCTTCTTCAATTTCGATAGCTCATAGGTAGGAGCACAATTTTTGTTAGTTGCCATAGGCGGATCCAAGGGGGGGGGGCACTGGGGGTCCGCCCCCCCCCCCTTTGTGGGAAAAATTTGGTTGATTATATAGGGAATCACTGAAGCATCACTGAAGCGGGAACCCCTTAGGTCAGTCAGTGCCCCCCCCCCCCCCACCTTTATGAAAAGTTCTGGGTCCGCCACTGGTTGCAACGTGTACCCCTAGCTCTTTCTTACTAAAGTTGGCAGCAATGTTTATCAACATTTGAAGTTCCAGAGGGTTGTCAGAAATGATAGTCACATCATCAGCGCACGTTTGGGGCGCAACATCCAATGTCACCTATATATGGCCACCAAGTCCTGTTTCACATATGATATTTAGTAGCGGATTAACATACAGTTTGTATAAATCGGCACTTATGGCTCCACCCTGTCGTACAGTCACCCTGTTCAATCTCAAACATTACTGAAGTACTGTTTCTGCATTTTATACACGAAGTTGCTTTTTTATATAAGCTATCTATTAAGATTAATTATAGATTATTGGTCTGATATTCCTGCTTGATATAATCTTCGTATTAAATTTGAATGAACAACGATATCAAATGCAGATTTACTATCTAGAAGGGCTATGTACGTTGGAAGTTTCAGATCTTTGCTCTCGCGTTCAAACTCTTTGATGATTAGTTCACATAATAAAGGGATGGTGTTTTCGGTAAATTCTCTTTGAAGTGGATTCTGATTTTTCAGGTTAACCGGATTTTCCCTTATTTTTATTATCTTTTCTATTAGTTTTGAGTATGTTGGAGTTACTGTAATACCACGATAGTTTTTAGCGCTTTTGTTATCACCTTTATTCTTGTATACTGGGAAAAGTGTTTCAATTTTGAGAATGTCAGGTATGCAGCCTAGTTCAAATGATTTATCAAAAAGATACTAGTATTGGAAATATTGTTGTAGTTGTTTTCCACCATATTTGATGTTTTCCGCAGTAATCAACTGCTTTATTTCTATTTAGACCAGATATTGCTTTTTCCATTTTTTGTTTATTTGTTATTGGACTATGCTTGGAACGCTCTTTGCATATATCTATAATTATTTTGGCTTCATTTTTAATTAAATCAATGTATTCCGTGTCATAATTAGGATTTGGTATTTTCTTTGCAAGTTGATGAAAATGTATACTCCAGCCATCTATTATATAGAAATAAGAAAATGTGGTATGAGTGCCAATGAGACAACTCTCCATCCAAGTCACAATGTGTAAAAAGTAAACAATTATAGGTCAAAGTACGGCGTTCAACACTGAGCCTTGGCTCACACCGAACAGCAAGCTATAAAGGGTCCCAAAATGACTAGTGTAAAACAATTCAAACGGGAAAACCAACGGTCTAATCTATATAAAAAACGAGAAACGATAAACACTTAAGAACCACATCAACAAACGACAACCACTGAAACAGGTTCCTGACTTAGGACAGGTGCAAGCAAATGCAGCGGGTTTAAACGTTTTAACAGCCGCCAACCTTCACCCTAACCTTCATTATAGAATATCTTATCATCAACATTTAATTGGTCGATAAATTTTGATAATTTTCCTCTTTGATTTTTAATGATCTTGTGAAACATTTTTCGATCAGATGTTCTAGTATTAATCAGTTTTTGGCGTTCACACATTCTCCTTTTAGCAACTTCTAATCTGCATTCTTTTCTTATAGCATGTGTTGTCAGTTTTTTTATTTTTCAAATATATATTTTCGGTGTCTTTTGGTCTACCATTAATTTTCCATTCATAGAATGCAAGCTTCTTGTTTTTGGGAGCATCTTTAATTTCTTCATTAATAACTTTCAGTTTCGGTCTTTTTCTGCCAATTTTCATAGCTGGGATAGAAGATTGAGTAGAATGTGCAATGGTTTCATTGAGTTCAATAAATGCATTGATAATTATGTCTTCAACATATTTTATTTCTGATTTCCTATTTGAAAGTTTATAGTTGATGTTGTTTTCATATCTTTGCTTATCTATTTTGTTCCATTTAATCTTTGGTTTGAAATTAAATTCACATTGATTGATTTTTGCTGCTTTGAATAATGATGATGTTGAAGGACCATTTTAATTGGATAATGGTCTGAGACATTAGCACTTATTTCTAGTTTCTTGATTTCAAGAACAGAATGTTAATATGTATCCTGGTATAAGAAATAACCAATAGCGGTGGTATCCTGGCCATTAGAGTGTATAAATGTGCTGACATTATATTTCGTTTCCAAAGAATGATCTTCCATAAATTCATTGATATTCATTTATGATATCTTCATTAAGATCACCACCTATAATAATTTTATGGGTAAGTTAATAGGTACAGACTATTTCATGTAGATGAGCAATACAGTCTTGAAATTCATTTAAATGGTCAGGAGCACCTTTACAAGGCATGCAGATAAACAGAAAGGATGATAAGATTATGTTCACCACACATTTCAATTCCTTGCATCCTCTCATTTCCAATAGATAAAGGTGTCTATATCTTTTTTCCATATTATAACGGTGCCGCCATAACCCCATGGCATTTGAAAAGGGGAAATTGGATCTAATGTATTAAGAGCTTAGCAAACTCCAGTAAGCGTGTCACTAATTTCATTTAGTAAAGTAATTGACAATCATACAGCCAGTGCTTGTAAAAGAAAAATCTCAACATCATCTTCTGTTTCTTTAAAAATGGACCACAGGTTAAGACATTTTTACAGTTAAAATCTAAAATACTTATAAGAGTCTCATTCGTATGTGTATTTACATCTCTCTCACTATTTACAGATTCAGCTACTTCACGGTATCTGCTGGGATTAAGGCAGGCTTGGTGTAAAAAATGAGTTGGTTGAGTAGAAGGGTGATAATATAGCGGTTGTCCAATGATAGTAAGATAATGGTTAGAAATTTGATTTTGAGGTTGGTTTGCGCTATTTCCACCTTTCTGCTGGGAATTTCTGTTCTGTTTCTCTGAATTTCCATTTGATTTTGGCAGCTGGTTATTATCACAATATTTTACCTACAGAGTATTCACAGGTTTTGGAATTATCGTAGATGTGTGAATATTTGTGGGTTGGATTTCAATAAGATTGTCTGTGCAGATATTTTGTGCAAATTCTGTATTTTGGTATGATGAAGAGTCTTCATTATATCCTTGGTACCAATTCTGATAAAAGTTGTTTTGAGGTTGAGTATATCTTTACTGTTGTGAATAGTCATTGTTGCAATTCCAGTAATTATCTGAGTAGTACAGTCTTTCATTGTTGATGATATGTACTAGTTTGAATGTTGTGATCTGCAGGATCATTGTTTGATTCTAAATTTGTTCAATTCGTTATCAATTTTGCTTGGTACAAATTTTATGACCCTTTTTAGCTCACCTGGCCCAAAAGGACCAAGTGAGCTTTTCTCATCACTTGGCGTCCGTTGTCCGTCGTCGTCCGTTAACTTAAACAAAAATCTTCTTCTCTGAAACTACTGGGCCTAATAAAACCAAACTTGGCCTAAATCATCCTTAGGGTATCTAGTTTAAAAAATGTACCCGATTACCCCGCCCATCAACCAAGATGGCCGCCATGGCTAAAAATAGAGCATGGGGGTAAAATGCAGTTTATGGCTTATATCTCTGAAACTAAAGCATTTAGAGCAAATCTGACAGGAATAAAAATGTTCACCAGGTCAAGATCTATCTGCCCTGTATTTTCAAAAGCATCAGACAACCCGTTGTTGGGTTGCTGCCCCTGAATTGGTAATTTTAAGGAAATTTTGCAGTTATTAGTTATGTAATAGGAGGGGTCGGTGACGACACCTCTCGGGACGTGTAGGGGCCAGTACTTCGTCCCTATTCGACCATCTGGATATCTGAATCAATCAGATTATGCCTGAACAACAGACAATAAAGGTGTAGGCCTGAGCAGGGCCGACTCCGACTGAAGATAGATTTAAATTCCCAATCATGTCATTTACCAGGATAACTTTAACAGAGAAGGTATTAAAGAAAAGTTGAATAAATGAATATTCTTAAAACATTATAGAAACATCAAAGTTAAATACTAAAACAGTAAACTTAATAATCCTTACCTGTATCTTAATATGTTTAAATCAAATTAAACATAAAATAAACATTTAATTAAGTAAATAATTGATCTGTACAAATTAAGGGGAATTAACCAAAAGTCACATCCATTACAGTTATTATCTTGAATATTATAAAAGATTGAGATAAACTGTAAACAGCAAAATTGTTCAGTAAAGTAAGATCTACAAATAAGCCAACATGACCAAAATTGTCAATTGACCCCATAAGGAGTTATTGCCCTTTAAAGTCAATTTTTCGCAATATTTCGTAAATTTTTGTAATCTTTTACAAAACTGAATCTTCTCCTCTAGTACTACTGGGCCAAATTAAATCAAACTTGGCCTAAATCATCCTTAGAGTATCTAGTTTAAAATATTTATCCGAGGACCGCGCCCATCAACCAAGATGGCTGCCATGGCTAATAATAGAACATCGGGGTAAAATGCAGTTTGGATTATATCTCTAAAAATAATGCATTTAGAGCAAATCTGACTGGGGTAAAATGTTCATTAGTATGGCAAGCCGTTGTGGAATTTATTCCCTATTTATTAATATTAATAAATCATTTATTAATATTAAAAAATGATTTTTTTAAATTACAAAATCATTTTTTAATATTAATAAATCGATTTTTTAATATAAAAAAATACTGTCATTTTTTAATATCAATAAATGAATATTTAATATTAAAAAATCATTTATTAATATTAAAAAATCATTTTTTAATATTAAATATTCAGTCTGATATTTTAATATTAATAAATGAATTTTTAATATTAAATAATACGCTGATTTTTTAATATTAAAAAATCAACATCAATGTTACCTTAGCGTTTTATATAAGGCAAACCAATCATTTATCTGTCAAACGCTTTAATGATGATTATTGGACAAGTCGGTCCGGAGAAATTTTGGACCGACTATGTTAAGTCAACTCGGACCATCTTATATCGATCCAGACAAGTAATTAAGGAAAGTTCGAACTATTTAATGATTATAAACCATTAAATATTGAATTTTGAATTAAATTTTCTTTTAAAATCGTGCATTAAATTTGCCAAAATAATTTCAAATTATAATTTGATCCATGTGAATGGACTCAATCCTACGGAAGCGTATTAGGAACAAAACAAATTAGCATTGACCAATATTTGGCAAACATATAGACTAAGCAACTCTTTCGTATGGCAAGCCGTTGTGGAATTTATTCAGTGTACCACTCTGAATGTAAATTTTTTACTCTTCTGGTGATAGCCACGTGGTTAAATATTCTGCATTGTCCCTATCAGAGCTTTGAAAAGATCTATTCATATCAATATTTAAGTTCATGAAAAAATCAAAACATAGTGTCACATTCATGTTTACCACTGACTAAATTCTCGATTATTTATTTACTTGGGCCAACATAAGCGATTTGTAGATATATTTTTGTTAGTCAAATAGGACACGGAATTTCAACCCTTCCATTTTTTACATTTCAAATATCTGTAATACGATTTCCGTAACCTGGAGTCTGGACTAAGCAAACATACAAACTATTTGTCCCATGCATACAGTTACCTTGTTTCTTCTGTCAAAAATTTGAAACGTGTTTAGGTTAAACTAGTAGTACAGTGACACGATATTTCTTTATAGCAATATAAAGAATAAGGAGGTGTTATGTGGTAATATATGATTGCCAATAAGACAACTATTCCACCAAAGTTCAAATGAATTGGGTGTAAGCAATTATAGACAACTGTTCGTCCATCAACAATAAGAAAAATATAGGGACATAGTAAAAAATAAAATGGGCACATTTGTTTCGAAGTCGAACTTTTGACATGTCAAATCTAAAAAATTCGACTTTAACTCAAATTTTTGACTTTTCAAATCTCGAAATTTTGACTTTTGAAATCTTGAAATATCGACTTTTTTTAAAAAGTATTACAACTTTAATATAAGTATTCAAACACAGCTATTACAATTTTAGAAGGAGATGACATGGACGCAAAAAATAAATAAAGCGTCATCCAAACATTTTGTCAATTTATATTCAGAAATAGTTTTGTTCTCTTTAATAATGATATGGATTAACATTTAAGATTGAAGATTTTAATTCGGAAGGAGCATGCGTGTTGACAGAAATTTTTTCCCCCCATATTCCATGTTTTAGTGTCCACGACTCTGTCATAGGGTCGTCACATCTAAGGACATTTTGCATCCTATGTTTTATGATTGGGTTAAAAGTCCTGTTCGGTATCCCAAAAGCAGTTCAACGACTTTGCCTTGTTGAAACAATGGTAAATCAAGTGGCAAAATATGCCATGCATATTCAGGACGACTCATGAGCTCCTCAGTTTTCTAGTTTTAGAACATATAAACATATAAATACTGAGAAGTTGAAATTTCCAGATTCTAAAACTTGAAATTTTGAGTTTAAAGTCTAAATTTTGACTTTATAAAGCTGAAATTTCGACTTTTCAAAAAGTCAAAACTTTCGACTTTCTAAAAGCCGAAATTTTAAAATTTCTAATAGCTAAAATTTCCAATTAAAGTCAAAATTTCGAGATTTGAAAAGTTGAAAATTCGATGTTTCAACAAGATTTGATTTGTCAAAATTTCGAATTTGAAACAAAAGTTCAATGCCAATTTTAATTCTAGTTTGTCCCAAATATGATTCCGTAGTATCTAAATTTCATCAAGTTTATCATAAAACTTAATTCATACCCAGAAAAAAACCTTGTGAAGTGGATGCTGATTATAGTGTGTGATACACAGCGTTATCATCATAAACAAATATAATAATGATTGATTAAACAAGAGTTTATATAGTTTGTTCTTATGTTGTGCCGTTATACCACTGTCAAAGGTTAATGGGTTAATGGGTTCTCATATACATGTTTAATGTTTTACTCCGGTACATTGTCTAAGTCATGAGCCGTAGTTCAGTGGTTGTCGTTGGTTCCTGTCTGTCAAGATATTTTATTTCGTAAAAGGCCGTTCGTTTTCTAAGTAACGTTGTTTCATTTTTCATGGCGGGGTCTATTATAACCACCTATACCAGTGTATATAAAGTCTAAGTACTTGTTAAATGTCTTATAGTCAAATGAGGTACTTGTTAAATGTCCTCAATTAAAAGAAGGTATTCGATAATTGTCCAATATTTGTAGCAGGTCCTTGATGAATGTCCCATAGTTATAGCAGGTACTTGTTGAATGTCCTATAGCTATAGCAGGTACTTGTTGAATATCCTATCGGTATACTAGGTTCTTATTGAATGTCCTACATATATAGTAGGTACTTGTTGAGTGTCCTATAGTTATATCAGGTATTTGTTGAATGTCCTATAGTTATAGCAGGTACTTATTGAATATCCTATTGGTAAAGTAGGTCAAGATCTATCTGCCCTGAAATTTTCAGACGCATCAGACAACCCGTTGTTTGGTTGCTGCCCCTGAATTGGTAATTTTACTTGAAGGAAATTTTGCAGTTTTTGGTTATTATCTTAAATATTATAATAGATATAGAGATAAACTGTAAACAGCAATAATGTTCAGCGAAGTAAGCTCTACAAATAAGTCAAATGATCAAAATTGTCAATTGACCCCTTCGTGAGTTTTTTTAGCCCTTTAAAGTCAATTTTTCACAATTTTTCGTGAATTTTTATTATCTTTTACAAAAATCGTCCTCACTGAATCTACTGGGCCAAATAGAATTAAACTAAGCCGCAAACTTCAATAGAGTGTCTCGATTGAAAAATGTATCCGATAACCTTGTCATCCAACCAACATGGCCGCCATGGCTAAAAATAGAACATAGGCAGTTCCCAAGGCTATAGAAACCAATGGGAAAATTGTAAAAAAACAATTTCAAATGGTCACAGCTTTAAAACTTATTTAAATAATGATAAGGGGTCTTCAGTAACTATTGTAAGACTACGATGGGATGACATGCTTTACATTTAACTACCGGGCCGAATTAATCAAACTTGGCCTCAATCATTATAAGGGTATCTAATACTATTTATTATGATTTTAACCTTATTTTACATGATTTTCAAAACCACGGTAGATACAGCTGAGCGACACATGCTCTTGAGAGCCTCTAGTTCTCATACCAATAATCAGTTCATCTTCCTCATCTTTGTTTTTAGAGTGACCATGTATTGGATTAGAGTTGTTTATTGAAGAATGCATTGGTATTTGCTCTATTCTAGTCTGCAAAGTTTTAATTGTACCAGATCTTGGGTTCATGAGAGTAAACAGTAAACTGCTGTCACCGGAACTGACACCCTCCTTTTAGTAACACCACCAAAAGAGACGACTGCTATTGCAGTGCTAACCAATGATGTGAGAAGAGAGCGCCAAGTTACAAAGAGGTACTTATTGCATCTCACTGTTCCAATGTTGTATGTATTTACTTTATTTTATAACATTTTTTTTATATTGTACAAAGTCGCAGGCACGAAAAAAAGTATGAGTTTAATTCCAAAGTCCAGGTCACACCAGTCCGGGAAATCCACGAATTCGACACATGAACCCGGGCCCCCTTTTTTTCTTTTTCTTCGGTGTTTATGTTTTTTTGTGAAATTTCTTATAAAATATTACATCTTATTTTCATTTATTTACAACTTTATCGCTATTATCCATACAATCTTACAATAACAGCAGTGTATGTGCAGCCATGCTACCCTTCTATTCTTAAGTTATAGCTATATATAATTTTTCCACAAGTTCACACTTCTTCTTGTCTCCGTATGAGCCTCCTTCATAAGGAGCACCACCGTGAGTTATGGCGTATAAAGTAGGACATTTGGAGCCTTTATCGGTACAGATTAATGTGAGCATTTGCCTACCCAATTGAATTCCTTAGCCAGGCCGTGACAGGTCTTATTACCAGAAAGTTAACCTTCCCCAAACATAATACAATGTAATAAAATTAAACATACTAACTCACACACTCACCTGATTCGCTCAGTCCTCAAAGTCAAGACCTGAACATAACAGAAAACAGAATAACAAAACTAATATGAGGCAGGCATTACCTGTGAAAGTGGACGAAGTGACTATGAATTATTTTTTTTGTAACTTCAAAATCTATTATATTACTATTAAAAAAGAAAAGGAAATACCGTCACGTTTCCGATTTTGGTTCTGTTGTTAGGGATTTTACTTGTGACGTTATTTAAGTTATGACGTCATGATCAATGTAAACAAAGAAACGCGATCATCGGGAAATATTCCTGATTTTTTTTTTTTTGATTTTTCTACTGTAATAGCTAAATAGGGGACTTCGTCCCCTTATTATCCAACCTAAACCCATTTAAAGCAGCGGGTCCAGACACCATTACATCATGGGTGCTGAAGGAATTAGCTATAGACATTGCACCAATCCTAACAACCATCTTCAGGCGATCCTATGAAACAGGTGATTTACCGGACATGTGGAAAAAGGCTAATGTAAGCCCAATATTCAAGTTCTAAGGGAAAACGGTTTGATGCAGTAAATTACCGCCCAGTCTTGCTTACCTGCATTTGCTGCAAAATCATGGAGTACATCGTAACAAGCCACATAATGACCCATGCTGACAAACACAACATACTGTATCCACTACAACAAGGATTCAGGCGAGGCCTGTCCTGCAAAACACAATTAATTGAGTTTATTAATGACATCACCATAAACATGGACGTAGGAAAACAAATCAACTGCCTTATAATGGATATTTCTAAGGCCTTTGATAAAGTAAGTCATAGCCTACTTACACACAAACTGGACAATATGGCATAAGAGGGAAAACCAATAGGTGGATCAAAAACTTCCTCGCCGACAGGAAACAAGTCGTAGTTGTAGAAGGGGAAAAATCGATTCAGGCGTCCCACAAGGATCAGTTCTTGGACCTAGTTTGTTCCTTTTCTACATAAACGACATGCCAGAGGGAATTAGATCAAGAGTAAGACTCTTTGCTGATGATACAATCATATATCTCACAATATCATCGGACACAGACAGCGACCACCATCAGGAAGATCTGAATAAATTGGCAATTTGGGAAAACAAATGGAAAATGGCATTTCATCCAGATAAATGTAATGTTCTTACCATAACAAGAAAACATAAGCCTATTATAAAAGAATATGTACTGCATGGCCACACCCTCAAATCTCTAAATTCAGCAAAGTACCTTGGCTGCACCATCAGCTCCGACTTAAAATGGAATGAACACATTAAAAACATATGTGTCAAGGCAAACAAGACCATAGGCTTCCTCAAACGTAACTTGAACATCAATAACAACACAATAAAAGAAACTGCATACAAGTCACTTGTAAGACCGACTCTAGAATATGCATGTACAGTCTGGGATCCTTATCAACAAAACAACAAAAACCGACTGGAAATGGTACAGAGGAAAGCAGCTAGATATGTCACTAACAGATATCATAACACATCATCTGTTAGTGACATGCTTAACAAACTAGAATGGAAAACCCTCGAAGACCGTAGGAGAACATCAAGGCTTACAATGATGTATAAACTTGCCAACGGGATGGTGAAAGTTGACACCAGTAATACTCTCATTCCACCAGATAGGCTATCCAGAAACATCAATACAAATGGATACCAAGTACCATCTTGTAGGACCTAAGTGCAGAAGGAATCTTTTTACCCAAGGACGATACGAGACTGGAATGCCCTACCACATACTGCCACCAATACAGGTAGTCTTGAATGCTTCAAGACTTACCTGCATGAGATGAACTAGATCAACGCCAAGATGTTTTTAAATTCACTGTATATAATATGATGTATAGCACAAATTCAAATCAATTCAATATTTATTTTTTTGTCTAAATTTTAAATGCGCATCCAAAAAGTGGCAAAATAATCAACTTATTGATGGTGGCCGCGTATTGGTAGAAGTAGAAGTAGAAGTATAAAAAAGTGCAAAACTGTAACAGGAGACGGTATATTTTCTATGTATCAAATATCCTTATTTTAATATCTGTGTGTTTATAAAATGGAACAGGGTCACCCCGGATACCCTACAAATGCCTTGGCAAAATACGTCTAAGGTAGTAACGAGGAATCGGTGAGGACAAAATACATATCAAAACTGACATTGCCAAATGCCCTGCTGTATCAATGGTAGAGGAAAGCCGAAAATCCTACTGAAAAGGATCTCGGAAAGAAACTACAGATCCATTAGAACAGCAAGAACTCTCAGACTTCAAATGATAGGTTTGACAGTTTCCAAGAATGGAAACTACTAATGGATCCCTAATGGGGAAAGCACATGTCTCAATCAAACCTGAAAATATCTGCAGAGGTTTTCCTCAACAACGTCACAACACAAGGCAGGAAATTATGCCCAAATTGGGCCAATGGTAGAAAATTTGTAGATATTAAAATGGTAGTCCAAATAATTATGACGTCTCAAAAGGCAATTTTAATTTTTTTCTGTGATGCCTTTCTAGGTATAAGTTTCACAGAAAAAAATTAAAAAGCCTTTCAAGACTTCATAATTATTTGGACTATTTAAATGGCCCTTAGGTGCTATTTTACTGGGTCTGTCAAAATAGCCTCCTTAGCGCTACTTTGCCGGCTCTGGCAAAATTGCAATTTATATAGAGTTTTGCTATTTTCCTGGTCTTTATTCAAATTTTCAGTGTATTAATAAAGGGAAGAAAGAAATATAGAAACATACACTTATATCAAGGATTTGTATAGTAAGATGATGTCTTACTATACAAATCCTTGCTTATATTATTATAATAATATATAATTAAATATATGTACATATATACAGATAAGAAAATTCTAAAAAAATATGTCTTCTTTAAAACTTTAAGAGAGGGGAAAGATACCAAAGGGACATTCAAACTTATAAGTAGAAAATATACTGACAACGCCATAGCTAAAATAGAATAAGACCGACAGACCAAACAACTGTACACAAAACAAAACATAGAATTTTTTAAAAAAATTTATACATTAACATGTTAAGCAAAGCATGCATATTAAAATTGATATTCTAATAAAAAATATCCCATAAGACATTGTAAGATGGACGCCATCACAAGCTGGTTGATTGATATGGACAGATATGTTTCAATTGTGATAACTTCAGTACCTTCCCTTTTCCCCGAGTGTGACCTACTAAATTAGACTTATCATTGAGTTTGGTTTTCGATGGGATTGTGTTGCTCAGTCTTTAGTTTTCTGTGTTGTGTTTTGTGTACTGTTTTTTGTCTTTTTGTCTTTTTCATTTTTTGCCATGGCATTGTCAGTTTGTTATTGACTTATGAGTTTGAATGTCCCTTTGGTATTTTTGCATTCTTTAGTCTCTCTTTTAAAATTAAAAGTTACTTTACATATACTTTAATAAGAAGTCTCTATACAAATATAATTAATTTATAAGCAAAGCATGCATATTAAAATTGATATTCTAATTAAAATTTATAATAAAAAATATCTCACAAGTTTTGAAATTAAAAGTTAAATTCAACAGCATCAAAATGCTTAAGGCCGGAAAAAAAAAAAGTTATTAAAGTTTTTGTTTGATGCTCTAGTTTTCATAAATTTTATAGTCCTTGAATCAATTTTCCACAGTTGCACATTGTTATCCTTGGCAAAGTGCTCCAAAACTTGCGTTAGCTCTTCACATGAGTTAAACTTAGCGTTTAATTAAGTTTTTTTTAAATTAAATTTAATTAGATTTTAAGTTTTTTTGACAACAAAGTGTGGTCTTCCATTTGCGAATATCAATGTTCAACAGAAATTAACTTATTTACTGCTACATGTACATGTTATTTAATGAGTGAATTTCACCAAAAGTGAATAAACCTCACCCTAGATGCAAATGCCAGGACTAAAAGGTTATGGACACCTAACATGCCTAAGTGTGACAAGAATTACATATATACAAAGTTACCATTGTTGAAATAGTCAGTTTGTAACTTAATGGAGCTATTGCCCTTTAATGAAGATTTTTACCAATTTTTTGCATTTTTTGCCTCATATCTGAAAAAACTGTAATAAATACATGTTGTAGGTAGAAACTTAAAAAAGCAAAAATGATCAGCAAGACAAGATCTACAAATAAATCTAATTGCTGAAATCGCCAGTTCACTCCTTATTGGAGTTTTTGCACTTTAATGACGATTTTTACCAATATTTTATGTTATTACCTAATATCTTAAAAACTATAAAAGATAGATAAACACTTTATAAAGCAAAAGTGATCAGCAAGACAAGATCTAAAAATTAGTCAAGTTTTTAATGAAATCTTTAGTAGACTCTTTAAAGGAGTGATTGCCCTTAATGAGCGACACAGGCTCTTTAGAGCCTCTAGTTTGAGGTATTTAGATCACATAATTGAGGAATAGTTATAAATTATTTCCTTGACTATCATTGATTTTGCTGAAGGGCAGTGGTTCTTTCTGTGCACCAATAAAAATTGACCGGCATGATATAGTCACTTGTATTCATGACTGATTAAATTTTCAATTTTTAGCATTAGACATGTCAGCATTCAACATTATATGTCAATTTTTTTTAGGGTTGAGCCCCACTAACCTCGAAAAGAAAAGATTTAAATTCTAATATCTATATCTTCATTCCACAACTTCTAAATTTGTTATCTAAACACATTTATCTAGTGTAAATTTGACATTATATTATCATTTTTAGCATTGGACATGTCAATTTTTTAAGGGTTGAGCCCCACTAACTTCGAATCAAGATACATGTACTAGGTCTGTTGGAAATTTTGAAGTTTGACTTGTTTTAAACTGGTCAAAAATTTTATTTTACTCTATTGTAACATGTGTAACTTACAATTAAAACACAAAAAAATCAAAGATACATGGGTTAAGAAATCTATAAATATACACATACAAAAATGTGCTTGTCAATTGACAAAAAAAAAATCAAAGAAGATACATGGATTCAGAAATCTATAAATAATATACACATGTCCAAAAATGTGCTTGTCAATTGACTTCAAAGAATGCATAACATGTTGAATTAAACTTTTACATAATTGTCAAAACATAGCTATAGATACATGTAGTAACATTTTTTACAAACTTTAAATTCAGTGTCAGTGATGCAAGACTTTATGTTGATGATTAAAATTGTATCTGTCATTTAATATAATTTGTAGCTAACCAGAGCATATATTGTTGTAGGTGCAGACACAGATTTTATAATGATATATTAGGCAAAGGATAGTAGCTGTATGTGGTAAGTAATTATGTAGGTAAATAACTTCCTCCACTGTTGACATGATTGGTAATTGACGTAAATTGACTTCCTAAAAATACTGTAAATTGAGAAATTATTGCTTGGTTTTTATTAATGTGAATAATGTGTTGTGGTGGAAATCGCAATAATAAGAACTCTCATTCTTATATCTGATACATATATCTGTATGCAGGTTAATCTGAAATTGCTGTATTTAATCTTGCATTTTTGTCCATCTTTAAAAATTGCAGTAATAAATGCACACAATAATTTCTGAATTTACAAGTAGTACATATTTACCTTATCAATGAGCTCAGCATTGTTTCTTCTATAAAATGCTTGCTCACTCAACCAGAGTATCTTGAACAAGATCAGCATTTAGAGAAGCCCAATATATAGTATTAAAAAAAATTGGAAACAAGAATGTGTCCATAGTACACGGATGCCCTACCCGCACAATCATTTTCTATTTTCAATGGACCGTGAAATTAGGGTCAAAACTCTTAATTTGGCATTAAAAATAGCAAGATCATATCATAGGAAACATTTGTACTAAGTTTCAAGTTGATTGGACTTCAACTTCATCAAAAACTACCTTAACCAAAAACTTTAACCTGAAGCGGGACAGACGGATGGAAGTAGGGACGAACGGATGGACGGACGGATGCACAGACCGAAAAACATAATGCCCCTAGGTGGGGCATAAAAACCAAATCCTCTTGTCTCATGAATTGCTCTAATGACAGGTAGTTGAAACAATGAGGTACCAATGCAGATGGGAACATTACTTTTTAGAGGCATTATATATATAGATTTTCCATTTATATCTTCTTTTCTGCTGCAGCGGCTAGAATTACTGGAAAACACCTTGATGACCAGTGAGGCAGTATCACAACAAAAAAAGGTCTTCAGAAAAATTGAAAAGAATCAACTTTTTTTCAAAGGTGGTGTTCATTTTGATAATGATTTGGCTTCCACAATAAACGAGATAGAAGTACTTGATCAACTGTACCACTAATGCATTGGCACAGTCACTCAATGTTTACATAATAATTGGAATAAATGAATAGTTCAAATACAAGTACATGTACCGGTATGTGCCAAAATTAAAGTTTAATTTAAAATTTTCCATTTGTTCCATGTATTAAAAAAATCTGCCCAACATAAATTTCTCTGACTTATTTCTTGTGTTTTTCATAAATTTTCACCATTGAAAGCAAAATCATTTTTGTATTAGAACACTTTGAATTAAAAAATCAGTTATGCTCATAATCTCAATTTTCAAGAAATCTTTCTGGGCTGAGATTTTTTTGAAAAGAAAAAGCTCTTTGCATGACATACTGCTTTAATTTCCCAGAAATCTTATTTATTTAACGCATTTAATGTTACAGAAATGCACAGTTGAAAGATTGACCTAAATTCTACTTATCTAGTACAAATCTCTTACATCCTAAAGATGTTGTTTCTGTTAATTACCTGTAGTTTTTGTGAATTTATACACATGCATCTCTTTTTCCTTCACCCTCAGCTTCTATTTACCAGAAATCTTATTTATTAAATCAACTAAAGTCATAATTTATGATGATGCTATCAATCTGGAAATCCCTGTTCTATAAATACATGTATATTCAGTACCTAGGGAGTGACCTGATCATTTTCTTTATATACACCAGAGGATTGAAGAAAAGCCATTTTCACATTTGAAGTTATACATTGAGTTTGTAAATCATGTAAGTTAACATTGTTTCTTTTTATTTGGTGCAGTAGTTGTGATTCTGTTAATTTTGATTTCTCTCTAGTTTCTATGGAATTTTTAAAACACTTTAATTGTTGCTTTTGATCATCAGATGTCATACTACATTTCGAATAGTTGTAAAGATGTTTTTTTGATTAAGATAGAAATTTCTTTTTTTCCTGGGAAACTGAGTAATTATCAACTAGATAGGTGGCAGATGTAACTAATAGAATTGATAAAACAATATTAATTATGCTCTAATAAACATAAACCAAACATATGATGTTTAAATGATTTATAGATAAACCGAAAGTATCTATGACAACATATATACGTTGTGTTAGGATGATTCTTTTCATGAAAGTGAAAACAAAGAAATAGTAAAAGGTATGATAAGGTCACTCTATTGGTCCCTTGACGTATAAAATTAAACAGGGTGCTGTAAATCTATTTTGTATTCTTTTGAAAGACGGTCTGAAGAAAAGTTCCTCTTTTCTTTTTTTTTTGTGTTTCTTTTAGGTTATTAAACTTAATCTGTAAGTGATGATTTAAGAAAAAATACATGCATCTAAAATTTTGCCTCTTTGTTTTCATTCTTTAATTTCTTTAATCTTAATTTTCAAGAAATTTTTGGAAAAGATGCTAATTTTTCTTAACAGACAGTTTCAGTTTCCAAGAAATCTTATTATAAAATGATTTCAATCATGTAACAATTTCTGAAAAACTCACGTTGGAAAGATTGACCTAAAATCTAGTTAAAATATCTAAAATTTCATAACTTTCAAATTTGTTTCCTTTAAACATTTATATGGTTTTATTTTAAAGAGATTTGTCCTTAAATGCTTTTAACTTTTATGGTGTCCTCAATATTGTATAACTGGACATTTGTAATGGAATTAAAGATTTATGTTTAAGGATAAATGTTGAATACATTATATATGTCATAACCTAGAGATTTGTTGTCTTAAAGAATTATGTAATCATATGATTTATTAATATAAAGTGTATGTAAAATTTATTACAAAGCGTTGAAGGTCATCATAAATTTTGATTGCTGTTAGTCATGTGACTTTTTACACATGTACACATGTTAGACAAGTGCAGTTTTGTGGGAATTAGTTCACAGACTTATGAACCATCTTTAATGTCAAAATTGATGGTATTGATACTAATCTGGAAATCCCCATTCTATACTGTATAGATATGTTTACAGGTTTAGGGAGTGACCTATCAACTTTCTTTAAATACACCCATGATTTTTGAAAAGTCAATTTCATATTTGATGCAGATGTTGATAGTTGTGTATTGAATTTGTAACACTTGTGTAAGTTTAATTTTTTTTATATAGTACATAGTTTGATAGATTGAGACAGTAAAGGGTTCTTGCTTTAACAAGTTATTTTTTGTTAATTATCTTTACCGGTATACTAGGTAATTCCAAGGATTTGTATCTTGCTATACAAATCCTTGGTAATTCTGAAAGAAAATATAAGAAAAATTACTCAAAAGAGTTATTAAAAATTTTAACAGATGCATAAACTTCCTGCATTTTTTATGAATTTTACATTCTCTTATATAACGAAAAATACGCACATGTATTAGATCAAAACTTAGTAGGTATAAACTTTACCTGTAGATCAGTTGAAAATTATAGTGAAAGAAATATGACTTCCATGATTCATTTTATAATACATCTTGAAATATGAAATAATTAATAATTACAATCATGTAAGGTGCATATATGTGACATGTTTTGTGTTACAAATTACAAATAAGTTCAAATCTTGATAACATTTTACATTTCTATTTTATTGTTTTGCTATAATAATTATATGATTAAACATCTTTTGAAAGGAATTTATTGGTGTATAAACTGGAGCAATTCACTCACAAACAAATAAAAGTCGACTTGTATGATATGTTTGTGAGTGACTTGGTCCAGTTTTAAGTTTATACACCAATAAATTCCTTTCATAATTCTTTAAAATCGCAGATGAAAATTTGTTTTCAACATCATTAATTTTGTCCAAAAATAGTTCACGTCAAAAACTGCTACTGGAGGCCTCGACCCATCATATTAACGTATTTCCAAATATGAAAATCATATAAGAACTATATTTATTAAATAGAAAGGATTGGATTTGGCAGATTTTGAAACCTATGATGAAAAAATTGAATATTCCTTAAAGATAAAGTTTATATATATACCAATATGACATGATGATGTCTAAAGTAAAACAAATCTTGAATAAACTTCCTTCTATTACATAGATATAAGAAGATGTGGTATGAGTGCCAACTGTTACAAATTATTTCTTTATTGCAAAAAAGACCTGAGTTAAAATTAGAGAAGTACTTATTTAAAAGAATAAACATTTAAAACCAGAAGTTAATCTCTGAATCCAGGTTGTTATGTGACCATACCTAGAAATTGAAATGGGAAGAAATAGAAATGTTACCCAGAGACCAAAGCTATGTACCGGTACTGTAAATGATGTAATAAATGAGGATGAATACAATTTGTTTTTAGATTGTAAAAAGTGAGGTCAAATTGAGGAGATCTGCCATCTTTAAAAAAATGTTGTATGATTGCCTATAAGACATCTGCCCACCAAATTTAAATCCTTTAAAAATGTTAACTGAAACAAAAATTGATCAAATACACACAGAATACCATGAATCAGCATTCCAATTTTTATAAATTGAATAATTTTTTTACAGATATATTATCTCACAATGAATGACAGAAAAAGAAAGGCAGAAGATATTCCCTTTGCCAACTGTAATGGAGTGCATGTCATGAAGAAGAATAATTCTGAAGTCTCACTTGGCCAGCCTGTTGTGGAAGAGGAAGATTTGATATTTGATGGTTTTCCCTCCACACAGGAGAGTAACTATGGTGGAACTGGAGAGCAGTCGTGGTCAGCAGACCATCTTGCTCAGAAGTTAGATAAAATTGGTTTAATTGAAATAGCCCAAAAGTTTAGAGGTGTTTATCTTCATTTACTAGTATCTAAGTGATTATAATTTATATTATTGCTGCTAATTTATAAAGAGGTATTACAGTTGAGTGCAGTGATTATTTTTAATTTCTAATCCAAGGTTCCTTTAAAAAAGAAAATCAGTGCTAATAATTCATCATTTAATTCTTCTGATGGAAATAGTTGAAATTTCCATTATTACTTTTTACTTGCTTCTTATTCAGCAATTCTGAAACAGAGAAACTGATTTCTCTAATTTTGTCACTATTTTCACATTTCCCAACTGATTGTGAAAAAATTGTTCTCCTCACTAGTGAAATATCTGTTCTCAGGCAAATGATTGATTGTTTAATTATGACGTTAAATTTTCTTGGTTTCTTCTGAATTTCTGATTTTGACGTCATGAAAAAAGGCGACCATGCCTGATGACGTCACATATAAAGAACACACCTTTCTGCAAATCTATGAAATTAGGAAGGATAAAAATCATTAGAGAAACAGATTCCACCACTATAACTCATGTATTACAACATTTCTCCACTCTCAACAGTTAAATTTAAATATTTTTATTCCAGTTTTATTTACATTCATGTGACGTGTTCAATACTTATGATTATTATATTTGTTATATGAAGCCTTGTATATGACTAATTGTTTCTATAGAATTTCATAAGTTCTTAAGGCTGTTATTTTCAAAATTCACAATTTCTAGGCAGATGTGATTATTTTGAATACATTTTGTTGTTTGAACCACTTTTGTATAAAGGAATTTGACATGTATAATATATTCTTGATTTTTACAGCATTCTCATTTTATAATTGAAAAATTGAACAGTCAATTGTAATGTACTTTTGTGATTTTACAGAACAGAACATATCTGGAGCAGTATTAGACATGATAACAGAAGAACAACTTACAGCTATGGGTGTAGAGTAAGTATAATTTACCTCAAGATTTGTGTCAGTTTCTGTAACAACCTAGAAATTAACCTGAAGTTCTGACTTGTGCTTGTTTCTGTGGCAACTTGGAAATTGACTTGAGGCTACAAAAATTTAATATTACTGTAAATTCAGAAATTATTGTGAGGTTTTTATTAATGTGAATTATGCGACTGGATGAGTATCACAATGATAAGAACTTGTATTATTTATCTGGTACATATATCTGTTTTTAGCTTTTCTAGAAATTACCATAATTGATCTTGAAAGTTTTTTCTATTCTTCAGAAATCACAATAATAAATGAACACAACAATATCTGAATTTACTAATAAAGTTAATCTGAGGCTAAAAGCTTTTACTGGAAATTTATAACTTGAAGCAAAAAGAATTTTGCTCATGTATTTTAACTAGAAATGAGTATGTTGCTACAAGAGTTTTGTTTATAGAAATGAACATGAAGCTACACATGCAAATATATTATAGTCTGAAAAGGAAATTATTTTTCTGGACACAGTTGTTTAGGGAGGGAATAAATGGATTCTGAATTCTGAAAATAATTTCCCACACAACAATGGTCATCAGTATTTACAATAACCCTAAAGTCTTCCAAGGCTTTAATTATGGAGATTTGATCAAACTTTAGAACAAACAGTAATGACAAAATTCCCTATATCTATTATCTCAACATTAAATTCATCAATTCAAAAGAAAGAGGATACAGATATAAAAAAAGACAATATATTATTTAACATGTATTTAGGTAGCATAGGTACGATTTGCTTTTAATTGTGTTAATGAAGCAAGACAATTTTGTTATTTATATTGATCACTATGAATACAATTTTACTTTGACATTTTTAAAAAAAGTTGGAAATGATTAAAATGTTATGAATTTTTCAGTTAGATCCTATTTAAAACCATGTTTCATAAATTTTTATTTTGCTATTATTTTGTCAATTTTTGTATATAATACATGTCATAGACAATCTTTCAGCTTGAATACACTTTGATAAATCAGTATTCCTTATGACTTGATTTTATGATCTATGAAAATACATGGAGGTTTCATTAAACTTTCATTGCACTTTCACTCCACTTACTGCATTTGTACCGGTAGTCTCACTGCCCTTTAAATTTACCTTCCACATCCTCACTATAGGGATTAGTGTTTCCTATCAACTGCTTCATTATTGTTAATTTGTGTATTGAAAATAAACAATCCAATTGAAATACACCATGTGTCCATGCTCGGCTTACAAGCATCTGACAACGCTCTGTTCTACTTTCTGTTTTAAAGGCCTTTTGAAATCCTCTGGTTTTGCTGTAATGATACACACCTGTGGTGGAAATTTTATTGGCTGATGTGATTATTACCATTATGATAACAGAAAGTAGAACTTAGTGTTGTCAGATTCTTGTAAGCAAAGCATTGACCCAGGAGCTGTATTTTAATTCGAAATTCATGTTTCATTGTAAAACTGCAAACTATAACACATTTTTATTTTTCAGTAAAATTGGTGATAGGTTACAAGTTTTGAAGTTCATCAGAGGTATTTCTGAAGAGCATCAGAGAAAGGTATGACAGAATTTCAATAATTATCAGTTGAAAATAAATGTACCATTTCCCTGTTCTGCTTAATTGAGAAAGATGTAGGAAATAAGGTTCAGGTATTTGAGCAAAACATTCTCAGAATTTTCAGGCACACAAATATAATCTTTCCAGTCTGTGATGAGGCTTGTCCAGGTCAGAGATAATAGTTTTAAGCAGCAGGACAAAACGGTTCCCTAGAGTGGACTTCAGCATTTCTGATTGATAAGTTCTAGTGATTTGTGTGACTCTCTTTGTTTTTAAAGATGGAGGCAATCACAAGACCATTTTAATTTTTCAAGTACTTCACATTTCTAGAACGGAAGGTTTATTTCTATTTTAAATTGCTAATTCATTATAAGTTGTCCAAATATCCTCATACTATCAGTTTTATGCAATATATGTCGTGAATATGATAAAATAAAGATAATACATATATATATTGTGAATTTATTTTTAGTGTTCTAATATTTTATTTGCAGGTATTTAATGATCCTGTCCATGGTCATATGGAAATCCATCCATTATGTGTAAAGATAATCGATACTCCACAGTTTCAAAGGCTAAGATATATAAAACAGCTAGGTGCTTGTTATTTTGTTTATCCTGGTGCTGGTCATAATAGATTTGAACATTGTATTGGGTAAGTGATTCTAGCTATAAGATAGAATATTCATGGTTAAACATTGTTCTATTGTCCTATGTGCTTGGTTTCCAATGTCCCACATAAACACTAGTTAATGAATTACATTCTTTAGAAACTTGTCAGATATTACCCTGAAAACTAAGTGGTTGAGAATGCTATCTAGTTATAGTGATATTTTACAATATCTGACTTTTAATGGTCTTTTTAAACATTGTGTAATTTTGGCTGATTAAATGATGGTTGCTCATGTATTCATTCCGTTTATATCATTGTGACATGTTATTCTTATACACCCGTTTATGGGACGTATTATGGTATACTGTTGTCCGTCCGTCGTCAACATGTCGGACAATAACTTAAAACGCTTTAACTAATCTGCATGAAACTTTGGTGAATTGTTTATATCTATTGACGTGAGCTCCCTTTCAATTTTTATAAATTTTGGATTTTACGTTTCAGAGTTATGGTGTTTTATTCATTAAAAAGGGGGATTTTCCAGTTTTCGGACAATAACTCCAAAATGCTTAGAACAGTTTTCATGAAACTTTGGTGAATTGTTTATGTCTATTGATGTGAGCTCCCTTTTGATTTATATAAAGGAGTAGGTTCAATAAGGCCCAAAAATGGCCCCCTGTGTTTTTAGCTTTTTTTTAATTTCAAATTAGGATTTATTGACCAATATCACAATGAATCATAGCTAATACGGTGACTAGATAGTAAATATGCCTTTCTGTTGAAAATTTACGTTCATGGGTTTTATTCATGACGTCACAAATAGTACTCATTTTGATTTTCCACAAAAAAATTAATGAAAATGGATTAATTTCCATTGATGATTGGACAGGAAACATAGAATGCATACGTCGACAAAAAAGATCTTTTAAAATATGTTTGTGAAGACATTTTACATGTCTAACTTGAATATTCAGTTTGTCGACACCTACGCTCTATGTTTCCTGGTCCTAAATTTGGTTGAAATCCGGCCGATTTTGTCAAATTTAGCCAAAATCTCTTATCTTGACCTATTTGGGATGTACAAATCAATGCTTTAGAATAAAACTTTGACACAAATAGTTCTATTTAACTTTCTCACATGTCTTATAGTCAACTTAAAACATTTTTTATCTTGTAAAATTGAACTTTATAATCGGGGCCAAACATGGCCCATACCGAACTTACTCCTTTTAGATTTACATTTCCGAGTTATGGGGTTTTATTCATTAAAAAAGGGGGATTTTCCAGTTTTTCGGACAAGATCTCAAAAATGCTTTGTGCAGTTTTCATGAAACTTTGGTGACTGGTTTATATCTATTGAAGAAGCGACGGGTGTATTATGCGCTCATGGCGCAGCTGTTTATTACTTTTGTTCTTGACTATGCTCATATTTTTTACAAAATTGCTAGATATTGGTAACTGGTCCAAACAAAATTTCACTGTTAAACATTAATTAGCTAAGAATTCCAAAAGTTTTCTCTATTACTTGGTGTAGAAAAAATCTGGCTGAATTTAGCCCATGGACTGAGATGTTTCATGAAATTGTTTTAGATTTGAGTATTATGGATGGACGTAGATAAGTTGATGTTTATCATCCAGCAGGCAATGTTTTAACCATACCCAGGATGAAAAGTTGTTAATATGATACATGTATAAATATCAACCTTGCTTTGTCCTATCAGAACCAAAATACTGAATGTCTTAGTTGCTTGCAGAAGGACTATAAATGGTTTATTTTTTATAAAACTGACTGCCTTGTTAAAATACAAATTTATATAAACATGCAAAAGAAATGGGTTATTTTATACACCAACAACCATTCAAATGTTTGATAATACATGTAATAAGCAAATTTATAAGTGAAGTAATATTTTAAATATTAAGGCTTAACTGTAACTATGCCCATAAAAGTTGGCAATCAACACAATACAAAAAATTAACAAACCTTTTGAAAATGAATATTGCTACAATTTTGAGAATAGATTTTGTAATGGCAGAAAGTGCCATGCATGAATTTATTGGCTTATTATTGTCATATAGTCAATCTTCACAGATTTCAAACTATACACAGATAAAGAGTTGGTACATGTATATATATATCTCTTGAAGTCAACTTGTAAATATTTTTCAGATCAAATTTTTCTATTCAATATTGAAAATGAACATGATGAATCTTTACTTTTCAGTGTTTGTCATTTAGCTGGACAGTTAGCTCGGACTTTGAAGAAACGGCAGCCAGAACTAGACATAACAAATAAGGATGTCTTGTGTGTAGAAATAGCAGGCCTATGTCATGATTTAGGTAGTTTATTATGAATTTTTTGTATTTGTTTTATATCAATTTTTATGATTTATATTAGCCCAATCAAATCACAAATTTGAATGTTTAACGAAAAATAAGTTCTTGACTTCCATTTTTGTAGCAACACAATAGTTTTGATGAGCAGTTGGACAACTCAAATAAATGTCTGTTTGTTGATGGATATAATGCATAATGCCACTTTAATTCACTACTGTATAGTTTTCATTAATGTGTAGCTTTACACCCCAGAGTAACATAGTAAAGGTCAGACTGAGGCTTTTGGTTTTATTTTTTGAATTATTTTACATTCTCCAGGTTGAGGCTATTTTAGCTTACTGAAAGGTGTTGATTTTGCTCATTGTTGAAGGCATTTGATGATCTGTGATTGTTCACATCTTTAGTCATTATGGTCTCATTTACAATCATACCACATCTCCTTATTTTTATCTTGTTAGATGGAAATAAAGTATTGCAAAGATATATACCCATTTATAAAGGAATCAATATACACAGACATATTCAAAAGAACCTTACTAATATAGATTGTTTTTGTCAGTTGACAAGTTTTTTTTTTTTTATAATTTTCATATACTTAGATTAAGATATGGTTAAATTGTGGAATAAAACTGTCATGATGTTGAATGAATAAAAATGTGCAAGAAATATTACATGTACTTCTCTGAATATTTTTTAGATGGTTCAGTTTGTACAGGACATTTCTGGAATACTATATTTTGAATAAACCTTAAAGTTAACCTTTTCTGAATTTATATTTGCAGGTCATGGACCTTTTTCCCATTTATTTGATGGTAAATTTATACCGACAGTAAGACCAAAGTTGAAATGGAAGGTAAGTACCAATAAGCTGTTCAAAAACCAGATAGAAAACTTTAGACCTTGGGATAAAAGTTAAAGCTAAGGTAAATGTTAAAGAATTTGGAAGTCTGGAAAAGAATGTTGAAAGAGTAAGGCCTCGAGGAGGATATTTATTAGAACTGAAAATGTACATACTTATCTTTTTAATTTTTGCTTTGTTTGTAGAGGTTATTTCTATATTTATCCTTGATGTTTCTATTGTAAAAAAAATTATTTTGATTGTAAATTTACAAGAAAAAACTGATGAAAAATTATGCTTTCTTGAATTCTTTTTTTTTTTGCCCCACCTAGGGGCATTTTATTTTTCGGTCTGTGCGTCCATTTGTCCGTCCGTCTGTCCCACTTCAGGTTAAAGTTTTTGGTTAAGGTAGTTTTTGATGAAGTTGAAGTCCAATCAACTTGAAACTTGGTACACATGTTCCCTATGATATGATCTTTCTAATTTTAATGCTAAATTAGAGTTTTGACCCCAATTTCACGGTCCACTGAACATAGAAAATGATAGTGCGAGTGGGGCATCCATGTACTATGGACACATTCTTGTTTCTCCTAAAAATATGTGACAAATGACTAAATTATATTTTTTGAAATGTCATAAACGATCAAGGTGAATTAGTTTAAATTATTTCAGTTAAATAAAAATCTCGAGATTTACTGAAACTACAGAGCAACTTAAGAAGTAATAAGACACCGAAAGAGGCCTGTTATGAAATGTGTTAAACCAGAGTCCAGTATGTACATTGGCAAATGTACTTTTATCAACAAATATATAGTAAGATGATTTTATTTCAGCATGAAGATGCTTCAGTAATAATGTTTGATTACCTGATCAAGGAGAATGAACTAAGAGAAGAGTTTGAGAGATTTGGTTTGACAGAACAGGATATTACATTCGTTAAGGAACAGATCGCAGGTCCCTTGAAAAAGAATAAAAATGTAAGAATGTTATATCATTCCTGTAAAACATTGCCATGATTACAAATTTCAGATCTTAATTTAGTTTCTTAAACATTTCTTTGTGAGTCCGATTTGTTATTCGTTATTATTTTTATTGTCCAATTCAACCTAATTTTTGTTTGTCAAGTTTATAACAACTTGTTAATGGTAACTTCTCAAAAAGTATGTAGGTAAACTAGTAATTCAATTTAACGAATGTTTTTAATAGTCAATTTCGGCAGGTAAATATCCTCATAAAATATTTTTTTCCCCAAGTAAACACTTAAACATAGGGTTAAGGTTAGTTACATTTATTTGCTTCTTTGGCCTTATGACTATTTCGTTATATTTGTTTAAATTACAAATACATCTTCAATGCTCGTTTAAACAGGAAAAACTTTTACAGGGTGATACAGAAGTGAGTACAAAATCGAAACAAATCATCAGCTTAATCATCCATGCAAATTTCATCAAAGTATCTATATTATTTTGCTTATTTTTCCATCCACAAATAATTGCCTGATTTTTGCTTCAAATTTCATGTTAATTTTAATTTCTCTTCAAATGTATGAAAGAAACTGAAGTTCAGTGCAATTTGAAAATAATGTTTGGTTAGCACTGCTTTTATTGTAACTATTTGCTGGTGCGCTTTCTTTTCTTTAAAAAAAAAATGGAAAACACATACCTAATTTTTCCAAACAAAAATTTGTGGAGACTGAAATTTTTTGCTCTAACTCTTATTCTTTTTGTCATCTTTTTCACCTTTTTTTATCACAGTTGTTTTCTGCAACACATTTCAAGAACTGTTAGTCCTATCTACATAAGGCATGGTTAAATATTGTGGCTTCAGGTCTTTTTTTGTTAGAAATTATTTATGTTATCGGCAGGGGACATTTACTGCATTGATAGGACATGTTATGTGAAAAAATCTGACATTTTTGCACTAAAGTATATCCCATTGTAGCGCAAGATTTTAAACCTGTTTTAGCGAAAAGTAAAATCATCATGGCTGGTTTCAGCAACAGAAATAGATTTAGCAAAATCATAAATTTATATAGTTTCAAGACAGCACAACGCAAAAATTATCATGTCTATTAGAATACATCACTAAATATCTAAAAAGTTAACTCGAATGTACAAGTCCTTATAATTAGCCTGGAATTTTTCTTGCAGTGAACAAACGCAATGGGCTTTTGATATACCCGATGTACAATACTGTTTGTACTTTTGCAATAGGAACTGTTTCTTATCTTTATCTTGTCTGGATTGAGTTGCAGATTCAACAATACTTCTTATTTTGATATATGTTGTTGTTTATAGTTATTTGATGAATGTATCCAGAAAAACCATTTTTATTTCCTATTTGTTTCAACAACATTTATTTCATTGTTTAACCAAATTGTAAATGCAAACAACTTACACAATAAGCCGGCATAAATTACTTTTATAACAGTTTTCAGTATGGTGAATATTTTTCAACCAGGTAAGTTTTTGCTAAAATGGGCTTTGGAAAAATACAGTTGAATGGATTAATCTGGTGCTAAAATGGGCAATAATGTCTGCACTAAAATGTCCTTTAGTAGTTTAAAATTTTTGCCAAAATATCCTATGCCCTAATTTGTTTTGACCTACAAACATCATTGAACTGAATAGCTCCTAATCAAATTATTAAGGATAGATATCTGGCTGTACTACTTGCTTTTTAGCTCACCGGGGCCCGAAGTGCCCCATGTGAGCTTATGTCATCACTTGGCGTCCGTCGTCTTCGTCGTCTGTCGTCGTTGTAGTCTGTTGTCGTCGTCTGTCGTCGTAAACTATTTCAAAAATCTTTTCCTCTGAAACTACTGGGCCAAATACCTTCAAACTTTAACTATATGTTCCTTAGAGTATCGAGTTCATAAATTGTATCCGAAGTTTTGATCCATCGACAAACATGGCCGCCATGGCTAAAAATAGAACATAGGGGTCAAATGCAGTTTTTGGCTTATATCTCAAAAACTAAAGCTTTTAGAGCAAATCTGATAGGGTAAAATTGTTCAATTGGTCAAGATCTATCAGTTCTGAAATTTTCAGAGGAATCGAACAACCCATTGTTCGGTTGCTGCCACCGAATTGGTAGTTTTAACAAAATTTTGCAGTTTTTTGTTATTATTTTGAATATTATTATAGATATATATAAACTGTAATCAGCAATAATGTTCAGCAAAGTAAGATCTACAAAAAAGTTATTATGACCATAATTGTCAATTGACCCCTTAAGGAGTTATTGCCCTTTAAAGACAATTTTACACAATTTGTTCATCAAGTTTGCTAACATTTAAAAATCTTCTCCTCTGAAACTACTGGGCCAAATACCTTCAAATTTTAGCTAAATGTTCCTTAGGGTATCTAGTTTATAAATTGTATTCGAACTTTTTATCCATCGACAAACATGGCCACCATGGCTAAAAATAGAACATAAGGGTCAAATGCAGTTTTTGGCTTATATCTGAAAAACTAAATCTTTTAGAGCAAATGTGACATGGGGTAAAATTGTTAAATTAGTCAAGATCTATTGGCCCTGAAATTATCAGAGGAATTGAACAACCCATTGTTGGGTTGCTGCCACCGAATTGGTAGTTTTATCAAAATTTTGCAGTTTTTTGTTATTATTTTGAATATTATTATAGATATATATAAACTGTAAGCAGCAATAATGTTCAGCAAAGTAAGATCTACAAAAAAGTTAATATGACCAAAATTGTCAATTGACCCCTTAAGGAGTTATTGCCCTTTAAAGACAATTTTACACAATTTGTTCATCAAGTTTGCTAACATTTAAAAATCTTCTGCTCTGAAATACAGGTGAGCGATTCAGGCTCTTGAGAGCCTCTTGTTAGGAGGACTGATCTCTATGTTATATAAATTTGCGATATCATAAAAAAAAATTAAGTGTTTCAGAACTCATTATTCAAATTCAAATTTTTGTTTTAATTCTGCATAATTCAATAGATGTATTGTAATGGCATGCATAAATCTAGCTTGTAAGTCAATGGTTAACAAATTGATATGCACATTTTTATCTGAATTCATAGTATATAAATGTACTTAATGATGTTTATACGCACATTTAAAGATATGTTCAAACTGATTTAATTGAATATGATAACTTATTGAGTTCAGATTAAATAAAAAGTTCTCAAATGTTCTTTTTAATTATTTTAATGCCCCAGCATTGGCAGAGGGGGCATTATTTAAACATTTGTACGTCTATATGTCCCAAAATAAGTTTGTGTTCTCTAACTTTAGTTTGTGTCAACCAAATGTTACAAAACTAATACACAATGCTTCTTACCACCAAACACAGATCAAGTTCAAATATGGGTGGCATCATTTTTACCGTTCTCGATATATGTCCCTTTATAAATCGAAAAATTGGCAAATGAGTCGTTTCCACAATCTAACTTTACTTTACTTTGTCTCTACTAAATGTTATGAAACTTATACACAATACTTACTACTACCAAATACAGATCAAGTTAGAATTAAGGTGGCATCACAAAGTTTTAGAGTTATGTCCTTTTATAAATTGAATAAATGTTAAATTTACCGTTTCCGCATTCTAACTTTAGTTTGCTTCAGCCAAATGTTATGAAACTTGTACAAAATGCTTATTACCACCAAACTCAGATCAGTTTTCAGGGTAGGTTGCTTGCTCGCACCTTTTTATCTTGTAAAATATGATTTTAGAGAGCTGACTATTAAGTTGATTTGATGTCAACTAACAGTAAACAGAAGATCTTGGTTGTAATAGAATTTTAAATTGCAATGTTCATGTTGTTTATTTTTATAGGAATGGCCTTATCAAGGTAGAGAGGAAAAGAAAGGCTTTTTGTATGAGGTAATTGTGAATAAAATAAAGACGACCAAAAAAAGGCAACACCATTGTCTAGGGAACATGTTGTTTTGAGTTTCTATATATTTGTTTAATGGTGTTATGATAAGCCAAAAAGAATGTGGATTTAACGTTAATAACATTCAACTATCAAATGATTGGAGTTATTCAATTTGTATACATATATTTGTGAAAGGAACCAGTAATATAACAATCTTGAGATCCATGCTGCTGTACATTACAATTTAACACTGACAGCAGCAAATATGAGTTATTATTGAAAAACATGTACATCATCATTACATATATACATGACATACAAATCACAATTTCATACTTTAAATAGGGTGGGGTTGGGGAATAACTGCACAATTTTGCTCATAAGGACAAGCATCAAATGTCAGAAGAAAATATACACTATTTCTCGTTCTGAATGGATCACACATACTAATGAATAAACATATATAACAACTGCAATAATAGCATTACATGATGTGTTTCTTAGACATTTAGCAGTTTTTAGTTCGACATTTATTTAAAAGTTTAAACTAGATTTCAATAGGTTTGGTCTTGATAACTAATTTTAGACACATGATTGTTTTACAGATAGTAGCAAACAAAAGAAATGGTATAGATGTAGATAAATGGGACTACTTTGCCAGGGACTGTCATGGTCTGGGGATAAAAAATAACTTTGATCACCACAGATTTATGAAGTTTTCAAGGGTGTTGAATGTAGATGGTACACTACAGATCTGTTCCAGAGATAAGGTTACAATATATTTTTGATGCTTGAGAAGAAATATTATACAATTACTGCCTTTTGATGAGGTAAATATGCAGTTTTATTGACTTTTGAAAAACTTATTCACTGAGGCCGACGGCCAAAGTGAATATCAGTTTTTAAAAAGTCAATTAAACCACATATTTAACGAAACAAAAGACAGTAATTGTTTTATTCCATATTCCGAGAGAAAACAATGTATTTAAGGAAAATTATTTACCAAAACCAATTGCACATCAAACATTTTACCATAACGTTACATGTAAAAGCGCATGACGTTAGCACGGTGACTATCACTTTTCTTCAGGTGAATATGCTGTTTTATTCAAAATCCAATTCATATAGAGAAACCTACTAAGATTATACCAATATGGAATAACAACTATTATTTATAACTGGTTTAGAATTGGAACAATTTAAGGCTTGAAATATGGTATAGTCTCTTTTGTGACCATATGCCTTTGGGAGTTTTGTATTTTTAGGTTGCTGTCTCATTGATGTTTACTCTATATTGCCTTCAATTATTTACAATTTGTACCCATTGACTTCTGTTCCAATGGTCTGTTGATCGCTATCTTGAGCTAAGAATGATTAAAATCGTTAATGCCCCATGTTTAAAATACCTTAACAATAACATCCAAGTGAGTCCATTAAAACTGTTTCCTTTTTTGCTGAAATAAATCTCTGATACAAGTCTGTGCCTTTCAGAACAACTGCAAATTCAAAACAATCAATTATTTAATGTTTAAAGATAAAAAAAAAAAAACTGTAATTACTCAGTACATCTTTCTTCCATAATATGGTTCATGACATATTCTTCCATGTTGCATGTTTTTGCTTTATTTTTTTTTCTTAACTAAAATTATTGATTTCATTATATTTTTAGGAGGCAGATACACTTTACAGCATGTTTCAGATAAGAGCAACATTACATCGAAGGGCTTACCAACATAGAGTCTGTAATGCAATAGAAACTATGTAAGTAAAAGATTTGCACAGAGTTTACAACCAAAACCATACATGTGTTAACCAGGTTTGTTTTAAGCTACAGGTCAATTCCAGTTAAATTTGATAAGATCTGTTTAAAAATATAAAAGACATTTAAAAAAAAAAGGCACATTCAAAATTTTATTTCAAGTTATTTGTACAGGATGGACAGACAGATCTTTGGCTTTAATGCAGTAATTTATAAAACCATTTTTCACAAACTTATGAAATTTTTAACATGTCTCTTTCAATTGCTTGTTTGTCTTATATTATTTGTAAAATTTGTTTTAAATAATTTTTCCTTCTAAAGTTAACTTTTGAAATAACTATTTTGCTTTCAGTAACTTAAGAACTGTCTCTAAGATATTTCATTGTGATCATTAGGATGATACAAAGGTCAAATTCAATTTCCCTTGTTTTTACTATAAAACGAAGCAAATTTGAAAAATATGAGTTTTGTTGCCTATATATTGTGGAAAAAAATACTACTGTTTTCCCTATACTTCAGAAAGCTATTTTTAAGTAAATCTGATTTATTCACCAAGACTAATAATGAGTTGAGTCATCATGATAAGTCTAAATGATGGGTACTGATATCAAATTTAAGTTTAGGAATCTAATACTAGCTATATTGTACAAAATGCACAAAACTCCAGTTCTTTTGTATTTGTTTAAACTTTTTGTAATCTCAAGTTCAAGTACAATACCCAAAATTCATGTTGGGACAAATATTTGAAATATTCACATACATGTTTGCTCTATTTTAGGATAACAGATGCCTTCATTCATGCAGACAAGAAAGGGATTATACCAGGGAAAGATGGGTATGACTATTTTGAAATCATTCTTACTGTTTACAATTTTTTGAATAATAAATATGCTTATAACTGAAAACTTAAATACAAGACGATGTAAAAATAACACACAAGCATTCAATCCATCATATGTACTTGAATAGAATATGAAATTCAAGTATATAATACTAATAGATTTGATTTATTTCCATAATCTTCTTTTGTGACCAATAAAAAAAGAGAAACAATTCACCAGGGTTTTGATGTTAAATGACATTTTCTTTCTGATTTTTGAATTCATGCTGCCTTTATGTAGCCGAGTGTCCGTATTTAATAACTCTTTCAGTAGCCTTTCCCAGAGAACTCTTACTAGATGGCATATTTTGTTTTGAGAATCAAGAAATTAAACAACTACTGGAACTTGTATTTGAAATCGAACTGACTTGTTCCAAAGGTGTAATATATCTGTTCTATAATTTTATTATTTCATGCTGGATAAGTTTGTAAATACTTATTAAGCAAAATCAGTTTAGGAGTTGTTTTTGTTTTAGCCTTTAAAGATTCCATCTAACGCAATATTGTTTTTGCATTATATCAATTTTATGCATTCGGTCTGGAAAAGCATATAGTCAAGATGAACATAATTAATTTTTATGTAAGGGAAATGTCTAGAATGTATATTCTACAATGTATTCCATTTGTTATGGCATTAAAAATACAAATACCCATCCATATAAAGAAGTTACTGCCACAGGGTATTTCCTGAAATAAACTCATACATTATATGATTTGTTGATATTCTGTCATAAAAATTCAATAACCTTGCAGATTTCAAGGGTCTTCAATGGCATCCAAACTTAAATTTTTTATTTCCATTCTTACAGTTAATACATGTATTAATTTAATGTTATCCCATTACAGAAAACTTGTAAGATTATCTGAGTGTATAGATGACCCTGTAGCCTATACCAGCCTGAATGACAGTATTTTCCATGTGATTCTTATGTCAACCGACAAGGAACTTGCCAAGTCCAGGGAAATATTACAAAGAATCCAACGTAGACAGTTATACAAATGTGTAGGGGAGACAACTCCAACTGAAGGCAAAACAAAGGTATAAATAAAATTAGAAAATATGACCTGTCATTGCTAAAAAAGTAAGGTAATTCTTTGACCTCAAACTCATAGCTTGGTAAGTTGCAGTAAGCTGAAAGGCATGTACATTCAAGCTAGGTAAAAACAGATTTGTATCATTACAATGTATAGAAAGGAAATTGTTACATGCTGGTAAAAGTTATACAAATAGTTATAATTATGCTATTAGGTATTGTATAAATGGAGTTGATTACATCTTAATGTTCCGTCTGATTTCTTGCAGGATGATGTATCAAAAATCAAAGAAGAGATCATGTCATGTATTGAAGAGGAGTCATGTGACATGTTACGTCCAAATGACTTAGTTGTACATGTAAGTTTTTTTCATATTAAGTATACAGTCACATTTTTTAGTTGAACTAGTGATTTTTATTTGAAAATTTGATATACAAAAGAGTTCATGTGAAATACTTCTTTGTACATGTTGTACACTATTTGAAATAAGTGAAATCATAAAAATATTATATAGATCATTATACATGTTGTATCAAATATAACAAAGCAGTCAGGTAACATATTATGTCAGCAATATTTATGTCAAATATACAGGGGTAGTCATGTGACATGTTAGGTCAGCATGTCTTTGTTGTACATAATTAGATATAGAATATGAAATCATGAATGATCGGAAAAAATAAAAAGTTCCTTCCAAACCAACCTTATTTCTTACCCCATTCCTTGCTACGTTTGGAATTTGACACACCCTATATGCAAACTTATTCAGAATGAACTTTGATGGATATTTGTTATTCAAATGATAAATTTAAATGACAGGTTCAATAGAGAATTCGAATGTAAAAAATGATGTCTGATTTAAGAATGCAAAAGCTGCCTTCCAAGCAAATCTGATGACTTACTTCTATCTTACTATTTTATGGGAAAACTAACTTGCAAAAATTTATTATTATTTTGTTGATTTTTTTTACAGCTAGTGTACCTAGATTATGGAATGAAGACAGAAAACCCCATTAAGAACGTCAGATTTTATAACAAGAATGATGTAACTAAAGCAGTTATTTTAGACAAACATCACGTAAGTATAGAGAGTTGTGGCTTATAGATGAATGAGGTGACAGTATTCTTGTTTATACATTAAAAGGGTAGCAAGAATAACCAAAAATATCGGATAGTACAACAGATCATCCAATCAAGAACATTCAGGGCCTACAAAAAAAATAGACGTACAATCAAAGACAACCAAACAGGACATGGACTTGATAGCCTAACTTATTCCAAGCACAAAAACTACTTTAGTGTCCAATAAAACTCTGTGATATTATTGTAACATGCTTACCTTGACTTTAAATTGATATTTACTGCTCCTCCAAACACACAACATTAAGGAGCAAGAAAAAATGGTCTGAATAATGTGTCTGGCTAGGGTGATATGTCTTTCAATGGAGGAGGTACTTTTTGGGCTAGTCTTGGTCCTGTAAATCACTTTTTAAAAAATAAATTGTGTGATAATATTATTATTCACAATTTTTAAAATCAGAAGAGGCACTTTCAGAAAATTAAATATCAGCATGATGACTCAGTTTGCTTCAGAAATATCAAATGAAAACTGTCAGATTTTAGTAAAAATAGCTCTATTTCAGGAACAATTTTTGAAAAATTGAAATAGGGAAGAAGGTCCCTCAGAAAATATTTTTGCTGGTGTAAGTGAATAGATAAACATAAAATATATTCAAGAATAGAGATATTTAAAAAACATATTCCAATTTTGAACCAATGCTAACTTCTTTAAAAAAATATTATACCTTTGTCTTTATGATATTACTTCTATATTTTAATAAGAATCTGTTTGGACATCCAATTTTCTGACAGAAAGGTTTTCTGTTGACGTCATAGGGATATTTTGGTCTGTATGAAAGTGAAATCAGTTCCTAAGTTGGTTTTTTTAGGTATCACTGATGTTGCCTGGTGTCTTTGCTGAACAGCTGATTAGACTATATTGTAAGAAGACAGATGAAGAAAGTCTGAAGATAGCCAGGGATAGTTTTCAGAAATGGTGTGTTGATAAAGGACTTCTGTCGGTAAGTGTAACTACCTTGATATGAGTTAACTCTTAGATTTATTACCAGATGGAGGCAACAGCAGGTCTATTTACTACTCTACTCCTTCCATCCATCCATCATTCATTCTGTCCAAAACATGTACAAGGTACCTAGATTGTGTCATGCCAAACACAGTATAGATTGGTTAATTCGAAGAACTTTCATAATTAAATATTTTGTCAAATGTCTTGTTTAAGAATTCATAGCATATGAATCAAGCTTTATGTTGGGATTGAGTCAGAGAGCAACTAAAAGATTTAAATGAATTAAAAAAAAAATTATAGGTCAACTTACAGTCTTCCACAAAAGACAGGTATCTAACAATATGTCACTTTCAAATCTCCTTGAAATTACAAAAAGTTATACTGAGTCTATTATATATCTGCAATTGAGGACTTGATTCACTAAATGACAAAAAAAACCAATTTGATGTAACTAATAGCTACCACAGACAAGGTTCTTGACTTGGGACAGGCATAGAAAGTTATTAATACTCAAATGCTTGATTTGTAGTTGTTGTTTATCAGGAAGTCCCTGCATAAACTTGATACGGTAATGTTTGCACATAGTTGTTTGGTTTTAATAGTTATGTTGATATTGAACATTTTGTTGCATGATGCATGAAAATTTTGTTATAAGTTGTATTTACAAATAATTCTTTTTCTTTTTTTTTTAAGTTATTTTTTCAAAACAAAAGAAATCATCCTCCCCACCCCCACCAAAAAAAACCCAAAAAAAACTATTAAAACAAACAGAAAAACAAACAGAAAAAATAACAATTCAGTTTGTTTGGGTCTTTGAAGGAACTCATGTTTAAATTTCAGGGGATTGTGAGGGCAAGTCAGAAAATTTCCAGTTGAATTAACTTTATTTGGTGTGGGAATTAGAAAATAGAGTTTCCATGTAAATATTACTGGATCATCCCTAAATGAAATATATCAGATGTTTCCAATATGCATAAGGCATGAATATTATTGACATGAAATATTGCAGAATTCTGTATATTATTCCAAACTTGATGAAATGAAAAGTTCTTTATGTCAAGTTCTTTTTATATAAGTTCTCTTCAAATGCTACATAGGAGTCCCATAAAACATACATTAGACAAAGGGAATGCATTTTGAAATCTCCACAATGGATGGGTGTCAAGTACAATAAAAATGTAAGTGAAATTCTAAATTTGCCTCAAAAGGTGGTAAACCATTTTTAAAGGTGACTTTCCTGGGTCCTTTGTTTTTGTCGAGCCTTCGACTTTTGTCGAAAAAGCGAGACATAGCGATCCTACATTCCGTCTGCGTCGTCGTCGGCGGCGTCCACAAATATTCACTCTGTGGTTAAAGTTTTTGAAATTTTTATAACTTTCTTAAACTACCCTGGGTTTCTACCAAACTTGGACAGAAGCTTGTTTATGATCATAAGATAATATTCAAAAGTAAATTTTGTAAAAAAAAAATTCCATTTTTTCCATATTTTACTTATAAATGGACTTAGTTTTTCTGCCAGGAAACATTACATTCACTCTGTGGTTAAAGTTTTTAAAATTTTAACAACTTTCTTGAACTATCCTGGATTTGTACCAAACTTGGACAGAAGCTTGTTTATGATTAAAAGCTAGTATCTAAAAGGAAATTTTGTTAAAATTTTGTTCCATTTTTTCTGTATTTTACTTATAAATGGACTTAGTTTTTCTTCCAGTTAATATTACATAACAGTCTGCAGTTTAAGTTTTTATTTTAAAACATTTATTAGATTCATAAACTATCCTGGATTTTTACCGAACTTGGACAGAAGCTACTTACAATCAAAAGATAGTATAGAGAGGAATATTTTTATTAAGTTTTTTCCTCATTTTTGTTGAGCCTGTGATTAACAGCAGATGTAGGCGAGACACTGGGTTCCGCGGAACCCTTACGAATTTTTTTTAAGTAGAAAGCCCATACATGATTATTTTGCCTAATATTGAAGTAAATACACTTTCAGAAGATATACCTTTTTAATAACATAATACAGAAAGTTCAATGTCCTGTTGTTTTTGATGAAGGAATCTGATCATAAGGGGAAACAATATCAAAAAAGAACATTAACAATATTACCAATCAAATGAGTAACAAAAGAAATTTTGTCCACAAATAAAGAGAAGACAAATATTTATTTACCTTGATTTGCAATGCATTTTGTTTTGGCAGGGAAAATTTAAAGAAACTTAGAAAATGATTTTGCCATAAAATGTAAAGTGACATTTGTGGAAAATCATTTTCAGGATTTTTAAAAAAATTTTCTCTGAAATTAGCACATTTACACATTCTTTCTCTATATTTGATTCAAAATACACAATGAAAGCTAGTTCATGTACAAATATTACAAAAATAACAAAACCATTTATTTGTAAAAATGTGTAACAAAAGCAGATATAGTTGACATGTGGTGGCATTTTAAATGAGAATTCAATTTTAAGTTTTGAAAGGAGATGATACTCTGATATGTTATTTATATTTTTCCTAATGAATGTTTGAATGAAAGCAATTTTATTTTTTACGTAAAACACAACTTAATAGTTTTTAAGGTTAATAGAAATTTCGGGGGCCTCGGTGGCCAAGTGGTCTAAGTAGTTACTACTGTAATCACTAGCCAGTCAACACTGAGGTTGTGAGTTCGAACCCCACTCGTGCTGGAGCACTCGACTCCAATATTAATTGACTAGGATTGTCAGTTTTCCTATCGAAGGTCGGTGGTTTTCTCTGGGCACTCCGGCTTCCTCCACCAATAAAAACTGGCCGCAACGAAATAGCCCAAAAGCGGTGCTTAAAAGTGGCGTTAAAACACCAAAAGTCAAAAAACATTACCAACATTCCAAATGTTGAGCCTCAACTTTCTCAAAAACAAGCGTTGAAACTTGTGGTTTGTTTTTTTGGTGATTTTTCCTTTATCTACAAGTATAAAAAAAACCAAACAATGTAAAAAGTAAAACTAATGAACCCAATGAATATTTATGAATATTGCACTCTGGGTATTCAAAAAAGAAATCTATTCAACCGAATTATAAGCTACTGTCAATATTCTAACAAATTGAAACAAAGTATGTATGGTTTGTACCTTCATGAATCAACTATCTTTTTTGCAGAAGCAGGATTCCCTGACACCTGATAAAGACCTGAATGGTCTGAAAACACCAGACAATAAACCATCTACAGAATCTAAATCTACACCGGTCTCTGCTGGAAAATTCAAACAAAGATTGTCCTTTTAAGTCAGGACATCACACATAATGCATTTATATAGTTATATTGTTTTATCAACTTGGGTGATCTGTCTCAACTTAAGGTTTGGACTTTACTAGTTGTAAATGGAATATTCGTCATATTTGATAAATATTTAAACACATGTATAGTGAACCCTTGTATCAATGAATTTTCTTTTGTAATTATTTTTTTTTTTCATGTGTAAACAGAACAGCAATCGAATTTAAATAAAATCAGAAGTCCAATATTATGTGGCAAAATTTGCAGTGTTTGTAAACAAATATGATAATTTTTATTCATGTATAATTTTATGCATTCTAAAAATCATTGTGTTAAATTTCTATCTATTTATGACGCAGAAAGTATTTTTTGTGAATAGAACCGATAAATGCTTTTGCTTGATATTTGATTTGAAATTTACTTTTGATTAACATTTTATTTTACAATATAAAGATAAATATTAAGGTGGTACCAAACACCTTGACTAAAATTAATTTGACTCGTTTAATTTTCATAAAATTTAGACAAAATATTTACTTTGACCCTTTGACAAAAATATAAAAATTTCAAAAAACTTGGAACCACACACTTTATCAGAAAAATTTCATTGGATATATAGCAGTTTGACAAACACTAATTTTGATCAGTGAGAAGCTTAATGTTTCCTTTAGCTGATTTTTACAGAGTTATCTCCCTGTAGTGTTATGTACCACCTTAAGATTAGTAAGAGTTTGCTGAGCAAACAATTGTAAAATTCCAAACACTTTGAAATAGAATCCAAAGAGAATGCAATTTTTTTGTTATTTGTTAGTTGTTTTGATTTTAGGGAGACAATATAGCAATGAGAGTGAGCTTTATTTGTTGTTGAAACATATTTAAAATGATAAATAGCTGTTGTGTGGAAATTATATCTGCGCATAATATTGCATAGTTTAAAACCATTTTAGACTTTATTTTAAGGAGCAGGTTTTACTGGGTTACGTTTTATGAAGTAAAGTTTCTCATACTTAGAAATTGAGCAAGTAATTTTAGAGAACTGATGATTTAGTGTGACATTATGATTAAAATATAATATGTTTGTTATGATTGTTTTTGTTAATGATAAATTGTAAGTAGTTTGTATTTCATATTTCATTCAAATGTCAGGGCTGATATAAAGGATTTGGAAAATTCTTAATGCATTTATCTCCAGATGACACTTGTAAGATGGGCAAATCAAAATACCATATCCATATTAAGTATTGTATCTCTAATTAATATAGAAATCCAATATGTGCTTTTCTGTGATATGTATATATATTGTTACTTTCTGTTTTTAACTCATAATTTTAAAGATTTATACAACTGTTACGTTTTATACATATCTTTGTTTTAAACAGCAGGTCTGGTGGTACTTGTTTTCTTCTTCTTTATTCTGTTTTTTTAGTTTTAGCTACTTCCATTTTTTTACATCACTGGGTCGATACCTCTGCTGGTGGACTATCAGTCCCCGAGGGTATCATCAGCTCAGTAGTCAGTACCTCGGTACTGACATGATTTATAACAAACTTTTCCAAAATTGTCCGTTTATAAATTTTGAAATTATAAAGAAACTAAGGTTTCAACTCCCTCAGGCAAAGTTAACCTTAGATGAATTTGGCTATTTGTTTTAGGTATTTTTGTCATTTAGCTCTTCAACTGTTTTGGTACTTATACATCCCTCGGATTTCAAATGTTTGGCATTGAGCGTTCCTGATGAAGGTTAATCCAGAAAAGCGCTTCGGACGCATGAAATTATTAAACGTGTTGTTTTCATTTTTTTATGTTCAACCAGAAATATGTCTTCATTAAATTGATTTATGTAAGCTAAGATTAGTACACAAAGTTATATCTTTTCTAATTCAAAATATTACAGACCTGCCAACTATTCCGATTTATTGGGGATATCCCCATGAGAGGTGTTGACTTGAATTTTTAAATTCTTTATTATATAAACTAAACACCTTAAAGCAGGCATTTAAATGAGATAAAAGGGTATTTTAGGATATATATTCTCATTCAAACAATATAGTAGTACATATAAAACACTTATCACAATATAAGAGAAGCATTAGGCCCTCTTACGCTTAAATTCCCCATGGAGATTTTGAAAAGTCGGCAGGTATGAAATAAATAAACAAATCATCCCATTTCTCTGGCTTCAAACATAATCATTCTCAATGTGTTGGTAGGATTCATGTACATTTCCCAATGGAAGAAATTTTACAAAAAGACCATTTTTAGGTGACAAAAAGAACTTTTGCTTACTGTTGAATAAAATCACTTACCAATATACAACGTCTAGAATTTAAAGGGCATTTTCTCTGATTTACAGACAAACTTAGAATTTGAAACTGGTTTTTATCCAATCAAATCCATCAATACAAAATAAATGCATTAAAATGGATTATTTATTGGTGTGATTGCCATCCATTTTTCATCAGTCAGAAATCCATTATTGATTTTTAAAGCTGTCATAGTTAAACATTCTTATGAATTTATTTTCTTTTTTTATGCTTAGTTATGTTTAGAGTAGTGAAGAAATGTAATTTTAGGTTTTTTGTTTGTTTTGTGATGCTTGAAGTGTAGTATTTTATTTTTTTTTCTTTAAAAAGTTATTGTCTAAAATTGTTTGATATCTCATATTCACAAGGGAAAAGAACTATCAGTCCCCGAGGGTATCATCAGCTCAGTAGTCAGTACTGCGGTACTGACATGATTTACAAAGTATCTAAAATTGCCCGTTTATAAATTTTGAAATACTAAAACTAAGGTTTAAACTCCCTCAGGCAAAGTTGGCCTTAGATGGATTTGGCTATTTTTTAGATTGGTTTTGGTTTATGATCTCTAATGTTTTCGGTCCTTAAACATCTTTGACTTTCAAATATTTGGCTTTGAGCGTTCCTGATGAAGGTAAGTTCAGAAAAGCGCTTTGGACGCATCAAATTTATAATGTGTTGTTTATATATTTTATAACAAAGGCCAGTTTTTAAAGCAACTTCATGGTAGATATCAGTTATATATAAATATATTGTAGATTGCAATACACACATGATCATTTTCTAATTGAATTTGGGAATGTGCAATTGAAATACAACTCAGTTAAGTAGGGCAGATATAATGGCAAGTAAAAGGTATATCAAAAGTGCATTTATATCCTTGTAAATCTGCATTTTTACCATGTTTAATGGTGCTAGTAATTATTGTTATCAGGGAATAAACCATACTCGGATCTCATTATTTTACGATTTTGTTTTCCTATACAGTCATATGTCAATGTCCATTTCTAGATAATATGAAATCCATTATTTACATGAATCAAGCGGTGCTTAATGATGTGCAGGACAAACAAAATTATAATGTCTCATTAAATAATACTTGTAAGAAGGTGTTCAGAAGGTGTAATTAAGACCCCAGTAGTAAGAAATTATGTACAGAAATGACATCCATTATTTGTTGGAAAGCTCAGACAGCATTGTTTAAAAATAAAGAATATGTATAAAGCCATAAGGTATGGAAAATTCTCTGAACATTTTTATAAAACTGATTCACAGGGAGGGGTTACAAATGGTGGACACTTGCCAGGATGCAACTATAGTTGTTGTAGTCCATTAGTCTCCTGTATTCCTTTCACAAGGAAGAACTATATTTGATCATACAGGTCCTACTAATTACATGTATAAGTACCGTAAGCCACTCTTTTTTTCAACCACATGTCCACAAATAACTCTGATGTCTTTAAGTACTTTAATACTTACATTATAAAACAATTCTAGTAAAATATTTTTGAGTTACTATATCAGTCACTGGTAATATACAATAGTGTAGAGATTGACATATTGTATTGACATTTGTCTACTGTTATAAGCTGTATGCTGACCTCAAGATGTCTTATGGGTATTTTTGTTGTTATGCTGCCGTCTTATTGAGGTTTACCTCACAATTTCTTTTATTCATAAGTGCTCTAATTATCACATGTCATCACTATATTTACCCCATTGTTAGAAGTAAACGAAAGAAATCATTGGAGCTATTTTTCTTTAAATATATGTTTAGCTACTGCAGATTGTAGAAGTAGAAAATTAGATGAAACAATTGAGACTAGTTCTGTGAAGTCCTGTAATACCGTTTTATTTTAAGAGCAGTAAAACATAAATGATAGTCAAAAGACGCTATTGATTATTTTTACATTTTATCTGGTGAGAAATAAAATAACAAGAAGGTGCAATTCTGTTTTTCTTTTTGTATTGGTGCTGTATTCAATATTTGTACAAAGAAAATCCATTTTTACTGTATATATTTAATAATAAAATTCTTTGTAGGTAGTCATTTTCAAAAATTTAATTTTTCGTATTGCTCAGTTTTGTATAAGACAGTACTACAAAATCCTAAATTGAATGTATTTTATCTGTCTCTTGCCTGTTATATTTAGTACCAACAACTGTTGTTAACTTCCTTTGCACACTATAAATGTATTAATTTATTTTGTTGCTATATTGTTTTATTAGTCCCCTACCGATAAAGTAGAAGGGGACTTGAGGTTTGCACTCGTCTGTCTGTCTGTCAGTCTGGCAAATCAGTTTTCCACACTTTTTTTCTTCATGCGTTAAGATATTGATATAATAATTGGTCTATAGTTTTATCATGACAAGTTACAGATCAAGTTCAAATTTTGTTCCGGTCTGAAGATTTTGTGCAAAGTTATGATCCTTTGACTTTGAAAATTCACTCAAATAATCAGTTTTCCTCACTTTTTTTCGTCATGCTGGAAGATATTGATTTGATAAGGGCTATTCCATTAAAATGTATGTGGGAGGGTAGGAAGGGACTTTCAAAATATCCCTACAACCAAGAACCATTTTTTAGATAATTTTGCATAATGGTAATAGACACATACTGAAAAAAGACCCATGACCCACATTCAATAATTAAACTTCCCTTCCTACCCTCCCACATACATTTTAATGGAATAGCCCTAATTGGTATATAGCTTTATCATGACAAGTTACAAATCAAGTTTGAATTTTGTTCCGGTCTGATGATTTTGTGCAGTTATGGTCTCAAATAATCAGTTTTCTGCACTTTTTTTTTCATCATGATTGAAGATATTGATTTGATAATAGGTATATAGTTTTATCATGACAAGTTACAGATCAAGTTCGAATTTTGTTCCAGTTTGATGATTTTGTGCAGAGTTATGGTCCTTGGACTTAGAAAATTCACTTAAATAATCAGTTTTCCACACTTTTTTTCGTCAGGCTTGAAGATAATGACTTGATATTTGTTATATATATATATAGTTTACACCATGACAAGTTATAGATCAAGTTCGCATTTTTTTCCAGTACAATGAATTGTTAACAGGTAGGGGACTATGTAGTGCCATGCAATACTCTCAGAATACTTGTTGTATTATACCTATCAAACAATCATTTATACTTTTTTGGGTCCATATGTTTTTTTTTCTTTTTGTCAGTATGTTTTATTGATTGAAGTAATAGAAGTGTTGACTAGATTAAATGATGTCCTTATTTTCTTTAATTTTAAATTCATTTTATTGCATTCGAATACTGTGGATTCACTTATTCCTCGTTGATACCAAATTTCTTGGATTGAGAAAAAAATTGAGTTTTAGTGGATATTTGTTGTCATGATTTTGACAATTTTCGCATTGAAGGCTATAGAAAATTTATACTTTTCGTTGAACAATAATTCTAATTTAAACTTAGACGTTGAATTTTGGTTAACTTTTACCCACCAATACATGAAAATACTCTAGTAATGATAAATAGTAACATCAGATGTATTAGTCTTATATGATCATATGATTAAATTATTACATTGATGATATCTTACTTTTTTTCCTACAACACCTTTACAACACTTTGTAGTCTTAATCAAGAGGTTTGAATTATGAATATAAATACTATCTTTTCTTTCCATTATTGATTTTTTCTTTTAAAAATATTTGTTTTTTCATTTTATTATATAACTAGAAAGATCAGTATTAGAAATAGGTATTCTTCTGACTTTTGTCCAATAATTAGAAAGCCACACTAGGTGAAAATTAGTAAACTTCTGTAGACTATTTTTGTTTCACTTTGAATGTACATGTATCAAGTGCTATATTTTTTTGCAATATATGTCTTCTATAATATTTGTTTTTTAGGTGTTCAATACTGTGCTTACATTCAGGAAACTTTACACTGCCATTTACCTAAATTGAAATATTTTTCAGTGCTTAAGTATTTTGTTACACAGTGATTCAAACTGTTAAAAAACTAGTTAATGCCTGATTGTCAGCAAAGATGGTGTATATTTATTTGAAATATGAATGTCTTTGTGATACAGTGTCATCTTAGTGTGTAATTGCTATTCTTAAATAAATTTTATTTAGAGTATTAACTATTTGTTGTTTTTTATCACCTTGATTTAAATGTGTGTCAACACTTTCATCTATATTTCTGCCTTAATTGAGGTATAATATACTTATTATTGAATAGATCTATTGGTTTGTTTATATCAATTTTTGGATATTGTTGTTACAAAAATAAACCACATTCTTCAGTTTAAATTCATTCTTTTTGAAAAGAAATAAAAAGAAGGTTCAAGCTCTATTATGATTATATTGAAATTGTTACTGTTACTGAGGCAATTCTTCTTTTGATAATACAAATCCCACATCAGATTAAGCCATTCCCTCTATTTTGAAGTATTTACAGGTAAAAAAAATATAAAATAAAGGAATATATTCAATGCAGCCCCAATTTCTAGCTAAGGAAATTAGGATTGAATGGCCAGTATCAACAGTATCATAATGTATCAGTCAAAAACAATAACTAGATAGGTAATAGAATAGAAAAACAAAGGATATGGGGTATCCATTCATAACATAAAATCAGTACATGCACAGCAAAAACACAGAAAAAATAACGGAAGAGTGCTTTTATTGCTGTTCTTCATCTCAAAGTCACAATGAGGCCTTCAATATGGATAAAAAACCTCTCACCTCACTGCAAGTTTAAGACGGCCCCTAGCACCGGTTTGAGTGGAATTCTTTGCAAAATAATTTGCGACAACTTTGTGAGATGTATCACAACCAAATCAGGCCCAGTCAAAAAGAACTTACTGGAAAGTAGTACATATTTAATACAAAATAGTTCCTTAGAATAGGTGTAAATATTAGGGATGTCAACTCGGTGAACAATTACTGATAGAGAACTTGTTTGTTTTATCGAGCAATACTCGAGTACTGGCTTGGGAATATCTACAAACGGAAACACAAAAATACGTATTTTACATTCTGTTGCTTGTTGTTCAATGGACGAAAAAAAACCCATCTACATAAGTATCTGAGACAAGGAATTACACATCATAATTAATAGCTCATTACCTACAAGTACTAATTATGTAAAAACAAAACAATAATCTAATCAGTATAATTCAATACACCTATTTAAAAATTATAACAAGAATAACCATATCAAACAATAGTATTTGGTAATCGTTTAGAAAACACATTGAATGTTTACACAGGCGTCAGGATTAGAAGTTTCACTATTCACTGAGGGTTACCAGAGGATGCAACGAATTTATTTTATTTGGAAACATTGTCTTGTCAACTATTATTGGGGACACTCGGTTTTGCAACTTTGTAAATTACAGTCTTGCAGACGAACATTTTTTGTCTGACGGTACTGATTTGACGGAATGGCTAAACATGTTTAGCTTAAAAGTGGTTCAAGCGTAGGTAAAGCCCACGTATTTTCGGAGGCATTTTCAATGACAATTTAGCACAAGCATTCGAAACAAAATGTATTTTATTTACTACTATGATTAATCATGGATGCCTATTTAATATTCCGAAGGAGGTTCTTGAGAAGATCACAACTTTATATAAAGAAGACAGCAATATTGTAAAAGGAAACCGATTAGTCGAGTATCGTTTTGGTATTCGATACTCGGTACTACCGAGCGATACTCGAGTACTCGTTGACATCCCAAGTAAATATCAAACTATGTAGAATATATTTTGGTAATTTAGGTATCATATGAAAGGTGAAGGACTGGTGATCTTTGTAGATTACTTTTTGACATTATTTTTAATAATACAAAAATGTATGAATATAAAAATCTCATATATTGACTGTTTCTCAGATTTGAAGTATCTACCTTCATGCAGAAAAGGTAAGAAAAACAATGTGACTTGAATGGTGCTTTTCAAAAATGTTTCTTCTTTAATAAAGGTGCTTGAAAATAAATGTCCGTTAATTTAGGGAAGCAGGAAAGAAACCATTTGTTTGGGGCATTATAAAGATGTCAAAATGAGCATTATTTCAATTTTCCACCATATTCAAAGAAAATCTATAGATGTTTAGGGCCAGAAACATATAGTGCATGCTTCAACAAAAAAAGTTCTACTACTGTTTTTTTTTGCCTAACTGCCAAACTGTCTGAAATCTAAAAGATTTCACCAGAACCTCTAGTTGAGGTGTTAAAATCAACAATTTATATAAGATAAGATCTACAAAAGATATCTTTTACATATTCCCATATGTTTTAGAATATACCATATATACACAATAGAATGTACATTCTCCAGGCATGTGTATCGTGATGTCACATCATGACCTCAGGCATATGGACCATATTTGACTACTCGATTATTTAAAATGATACTGATGTTCTATGCAATGCAAGTCAAGAATTCAGCAGACATCAGAACATTTCTTACATGTGATAAGAGCTATTAATTTGCACCTGAATTGAAAAATTGGAAAATTATTCAAGCGTTTCAAAATTATGTTTATTTAAGGAAGAACTATTCAGTTCATATAATTTGAGAACTTCAGCGGAGAAATGTCTCCTGTGATGTCAAAATGATGTCATAAACATGCAACAATTGAAATATTTGACAAAAAGTGGGCCATATCACATATAGTTTTTAGACAAAATCGATATGAGCAAAGGCCTTGCAAAAAAGATATTTTATTTTATTTGATAGATTTATTATACCTATTGATTTTAGATTTCAAGGGGTCAAACAAGTGACTTTATTATACCTTCTTTATCTATTTAACTTTTTGGTATTTTCTAAACAGGTATACTTTGCCTTTTCGCGCACGAGAACTCTATCAAATGCAATAAAGACATACATTATCAAATAGTCAGCGTATTAGCAATTGCCAAGATTTTTGGCGTTTTCACATGACATTTTCTTTCTAAATCCATGTTGTAGATCATATGAGTTGTTCTTGTCTGCATGACACAATATAAAGCTGATAACTATGTTCTTTATTTTTGTAACATATGTTGGTATGCAGTTTATTGATTCGATTTTTTTTCTTATTTCAAGACTAGACCCACATGTTGATGGTATTCTCCCCATATTCGTTAATTTTCTGTAGATGAGAAGCAATAAAGGGACTTTTCCAGCTTCTTTAAGATCCGAAGGGAAATGTTTTCCAGGCTAGCAGCTTAATATGCATAGAGACTAACTAGTACCTCTTTAATTCCTTCCATGGTTATGATGATATAATGTGATGTTTTCTTATTTAAACGAAGATCCATAAATAGATTATATTTATGGATCTTGGCTTAAATCCTGATTCATGAAATCTTTATATGTGAATGCTTATTGCAACTGTACATTCAGGATAATATCTCTCTCCCTCTTTGGTGTCTTTATACTTTAGTGGCATAGATTTTATAACCAGATTTCTTCTTATCTTGCAATTCCTGTTCTTTTAATTAGCCTTCATGTATTTATTGCAATCCGTTTTCATCCATCATTTTTCGAGCAGTTTTTATAAGTATATTCCTATCAATATTGTCTTTTAGTAGTGCTGCAATTAAGTTATAATTGTTATCCTCAGAGACATTCTCGTCGTATAGTGTTTAGATGTTGATTGCTTATTATGAAAATCGTCTTTTACGTTGTCCCCACTTGGCATTCGTATACATTTCGGGTTTTCTTGGCTTCTGTTATAACGTAGTGTTTCCATTTTCCTTGTATCTTGGATAATTTATTAGTCCTGACTCTATGTTTTTTGCTCCTATTGAAAGATCTTCAACAAGTAGTTTCAGAAATTCGTAATCAATTATGTTGGTATTTGAGGTGAATTGTTGGTTGAAGGTTTAAGTTGTTTAATTTCTAGTCTCAACCGAATTGATTGAAATCTCCAGTGGGAATGATCAATGCTAATTTTTCAAAAATCTCTCCTTGTGCAAACCAAAGTTGGCATATCAAGAGCACCAATATCTGCGTACATACGTTGTCAGTAATATGAAGATTTATTTGTATAAGCTTCAGAAACAGTAACAAAACACAAATATATCAGAACAAGTGTAAAGCAATGATTGATTTTTTAAGATAACTTGTGTTATAATAAATATGTTACATTGAATTTGTATAATCAGGGATTATGTAGAGTCCCTGATTTTTCAGGGATATTGCATAATCCTTAAAATCATTAGTTAATTATTATATACAATCCTTGAAAATGACCAGTGATTTTACATAATTACTGAAAATTTTAAGAATTATTTTACAAATTCCCTGAAATGATTTTATAGGGATTATCAATAATTCAAAGATCCTTCGCTTGATAAGAATAAATCAAATATAGACAAACATATCATATGTATTACTCCTTTATGGTTTAAGTGGACTGTTTTCATTCCCTGTCCATTTATCAAATCTTATTAAAGTGAACAGATTTCCCGGTGATATTCTATTTAACTGTGTTGAACCACAATGAGTCATAAACAAAAGTTTAAAGTTGAAATTAATGGTACCAGCATAAATGCACAGATCAAATGTGATTTTCTGTAAAACAAAGGTGATGAAAGTGACTGAACATCTATTTTATGTTTTCTTTGCTCCAAAGAACAAAGAATTCAAACTAAGCAAAGAAATGTTACTTAAGGTACAGAAACACAAACAGAACACAAAGTCATGATTAAGGATTGAACAAAATTTTGGATGTGGCCAACATTGGCTGTAACGTTATGATACCCATTCATACATGTTGATCGCGGAAAAGGACACCCCAAAATGGCCATTGTTCATAAAAGGTCTGAAAATGATAATGCCTGGTTACGAACCATGAAATTTTTGTCAGATATTACACACGGAATCAATTTGAGATGTCTGATTGACCTTTTTAGAACCTTCAGATGTTCCTGATGAACACTTTAATTCTCTTCAACGTGCAGTAAAATCGGATTTAATACTTGTATGTCAAAGCTAAGTTTTTGTTTTTTGTTTTTTGTTGTTGCAAAAGAACTCGCACAAACAGCCGAACAAATGTGTAATAGTAGAGGGTCTGGATGTGGTTTACAAACAGAAAAATGGGCAAAAAGTACAAAATAAAGGGCTAGAAAAATAAAGAAAAGACAAAAAAAGATAAAGAATAGAGAATAATGGGATGTTAAAATATGCAGAAAAGAAATTAATGGACAAAAAAGGATAGAGAAAATAGAAAAAAAATAATCTAACAATTAAAGAATAAAGAAATGAAGGATCCCCTATCCAGACCCTCATAGTAGATGTCATCCAAATTTACAATGTAGTTTGTAAAAATAAATAATTTTTGTAAGAATATTGCGCTTACAAATTTAATATTCATGTTTCTAAAGATGTTTAAATATGATTTTATAGAATAAATTATTTAACTCTCAATTCCAGTTATCATGTATAATTTCTTACATTTTTTCTAGTGATTATGCATAATCCCTGAACATTTTAGTAATTATATATAACCACTAAAATAACCTGTGATTATACACAAGGACGTATAACTAACCATCTAATATACGTTCTTGTTATACATAATCGTTTATTACACACATTTACTGTAACATATACATGTCCAAGAAAATAAGTAATCAAAATTATATATCACATGAACATTTATCGAGTTGGATTATGATCTATTGGAAAAGACATATTATCTAAATTTATTAACCAGTTATGAATGAGACTGTCCCTTTATTACTGATCCATCACAGACTAACAGGGCATTAATACAGGGTCATTATCAATAAACAGGTCTATTATGAATAAACAGGGCAATTATGAAAAAAACAGGGCCATTATGAAAAACAGGGCCATTATAAAAAAAAAACAGGGCCATTATAAAAAAAAAAACAGGGCCATTATCAATTATCAGGGCTATAACGGATTTTCAGGTGTTATCAATTCAAATACTTTTCTGGGCATGGGGGAAAGAAACATCAACAAATTGAAAAATCTCAAGAATCATGACTCAGTATCTTATTTGGCCCAGTTGTCAAGTTAACATTACACCATTTATGATGTGTATCAATTTATTTAATTTTGAGTTTTAAAATTCAGAATGAAATCTTGTATTTTTTATGCCATAAATTGCTTTGAAAAGGACACCAATTAAACTATATTTACATTTACATGTTATTCCATCACATCACTTTCAACGGTTCTTTTCAATATTACATTTGGTATAATTATATATATACAATTTCTCCACTCAAAAAAAAATGTTTGCCTTTGTTAGGTATTACGCTTTAACGGTTTGGTTAATAAAAGTATTAAAAAATGGGTGTGTTCAGATTGACCCTGTTATTTGCCCTTGGTCAGTTATAATTATCTCGGGAGCTGTAAAGTCCTTCGGCGTTGCATCGTGCCAATACACGGTTTGTCCGTTATATACATAGTGTCTATGTGAATACCCCAATTTTAAATACTTTAATTTTTTTTTAAAAAGATAAATTCAATTGACAAATTGTATTTACTATAATATCACAATATTATCATTTTTATAAAGATTTTTACTTGTGTCAAATGTGGAATATTTTATGTCGTTATTAAAGGTGTGCTTTTAAATAATGTATAAATTATATATTTTAATGTGTTTTATTGTAAATTTAGTGTCTCGTAAGTCTATATAGGCTGGGTATTGATCTTTGTTTTAACTGTTTTGTGTACTGAACTTGAATATTTCCTTGTAAGATCAATATGTGACACTTTATCTTAGCATTTCAGGTAGACCTTGTACATATAACAATTAAGGCCATTATGAAAACACTCATTAATTAATACTATATTAATTATAAATTGAAATCAGTTAATTGGCACTCCTGTATAGGTCGTGGTCTTTATTTTATTAAATTTGTTAAAATTACGATCCATATTATAATGACAAACTGAAATCGACATATTCAACATTGATTTAAACAAACTGTAACAGTATCAATTGATACAAGATACTACAAGTTACAGCAAATTTCCGTTTCATATTACAATTAAGTACCTACTTCAATATTATCTTCCTACACAAAAATAACATACTGTCACAGATGAAAAATAGTCATGAAAATGCTAGTCAGACATTTGATTGTTCTCACAATAGGTTCGATATGTTTTGGAAACCCAGATGGCACGTATATTGCACAATTGATAGACGACACACAAAGAGCACCGTTAGTAGCTTTGCTAAACACCAGTGATATCAGTCAAAGTATATTGAAATCCTTTGGAAAACAACTAAAGGAAAATGTGGATAATTTAATCAATCCGAAATTTGGCGACATTTACCATCGCATACAGGAATTGGAAGGAAAATGTAAAACACTTGAGACAGACCGTTCGGCCGGAATTCAAAGTAGTAAAGGTATAAAAAGTTTATTCACGTTACTAATTTTTACATCGCGATGACCGTGAGGGCATTCCGATGTATTGTTGCCGACGAGATTTCCACTTACGTAACTTTCGTGTTTGACTGGTAAACGATCTATAAACAGATAAATACGCAGACATTATCGAGTGCAAAATAACATTTCTTATCGCTTGTTATAAATTCATTTCTTCAATGGATACTGATAAAAAATATTTTTGTTTAGAACATAAATTAATATTATGAAAATATTTTGTCGTTAGAAATATATATATAAGTAAAAAATCATTGGTAATATCTATGCACACGTACCGAAAAATTGTGTTAACGCATGCGGAGAATATCTCAAGAACGTTTTTGTGGCAATCTCCCATGCAGAGTTATTGGTCTTTGCGCTCTCTCAGAGCAAGGACCGATAACTCTTCATGGGAATTTGGTTTTGCAGGAAAATATGAATGCCTACTCAAATCCAATCTATTAGAAAAATCGAATTTTTACAGAAGAGTGTCCACCATGCACCTGCACTGCACTATTATTAGAATAGTAAAATAGAATGATATACAAATGGATGAAAATTATATATACATGTAACTGTTATATTAATACAATATATAACAACAAACCAGAATATACTGATTTGTATCACTACAATATGATAGTTATTACGGTGAGGTTGAATTTCCTGTCATTTATTCATCATCCACGCACGAACTTGTCTCAGAAAAAAAATATATCTCTGCACATTAACCTCAGTTTCGGTATAGAGATGTGATTTTTTTCTGAGACAAGTGCTTTTGACCATCCACAAGAACTTGCGGTCATCCGATGTTCAGTACTTCTGTACTTTGTTTTTTCCTGTTTCTATGATACTACTTAAAATTGCAATGATAAACAATAGTATCCTAATACTGACAATATACATATAATTTCTACAGCGAAATATTAAAGTTATTCAACTTCAGAAGATATTTTAGTCCGATTTCTATTGACTTATCGCAAAAATGTTTTAAGACTCCACATTTGCAAACTCCGGTAAATGATATATCAGGATGAACCAATTTTTTAGATGTGAACATTTTAAGATGGTTTTGACGCAAAAATGTAAACAGTTTTCTTTGGTTTACAATTTTTAATATCTTTCAAATGCTTTAAGGCATTGTTTTCTCTTTAATACATTAGTAGTGTAAACTCTTATCCAGTGTCCAATTACTTTGCAGATATTTCAGCATTTGTTTATGTTTAATTAATTGAACATATGTGAACAAACCTTGATTGACAGAAAGCTAATCATCAGACGTTTGTGTAAATACATCATTTTAAAAAGGTCGAAACACTAAATTTAATTTTTGTTTCCATTGTTTTGCTGCAACGAAATTCTGTACATTGTGTTCTGGGACCATGTCAATTTACTTAAATTTCCGTATAGGTATTTTAATAATATTTTAGATATAAGAGATTGTAGCGATCTTCCAAAAGATTCCCGAAGTGGTATCTACAGGATTAAACCAGACCAATTAGACGAATTCGATGTTTATTGTGAGATGACAATTGATCATGGCGGTTGGACTGTATGTATAATAGATATAAACTCGTGTTATTTTTTTTGTGCCGCTGCAAAGTCTGAGTGCAAAGTCCAACAAGTTCATCAGTGGGAATAAGCCTGTCTGTTGTACAGAAGGTGAATTCCTAAACATTTGATTTTCATCTTCCCCTCTAGATCCTAGTATTTAGCAAATCTCTTTCTGTTGCCCAGGTGGACACATGCTATGGAAAAAAACTGATGAACCGAGGCGACTTGATTGCAAGAGAAATAAAAATTTGAGAAGCGTACAATGAATCCCTATTATTGCGTATATAGGGCGACATAAACAATGAAAATCATGCATCATACATGTATATGTAGATCTAATTAAACCTTATGCACATTTTTGTTTTTATTTTCTTCTCTGAGGGTATTTCCACAATATGTACACATTTTAAATATTACTAAATTATTCTTCTTATCATTCGGATTAGCGAAAATAGATATTTTCCTGACTTGAATAAGTCACTGTATGCTTCTTTTTATTAACTACCGTACAAACTTGTTGGAATATGTTTTAACCTATGTTTACCGTGCACAGGTCTATAAATACAAATTACTGCAAATTTCCATATGATGTATAGTTGTGTCGGATGAATATTAACAATGGCATGAAGTTTTCTCCGTCGTCTCCATTTGTTTGTTAACGAGGAAGACAATAATCCGATGTCCTCCACCTTTGTCTAGGAGAATTTAGGATAAGTACACGTATAAACCCTGTATTATTAATGTATCAATGATTAACACAATGACCAAAGTCTATCCTGCTTTGTCTTATATTTCTATAAATGTTTTATCATTATTATTTACCTGGTGAAATAACCTTTGGTCATTTGTGAAACTCACGGATATATCCACAGGTCATTGTCGACTTAGTGAATGACATATGCATTGGCCTGTTGTTTTCTACATTGCGTAACAAGGGGTGACATGGGTTATTGTGTTCAGCGCTATTATACAAAAGGGACTGCATGTGGATTTGTTAAGTTTAATATGTGTATCATATAATTAGGATTTTTAAATTTTATATTATTCAAACTTTTGATGTTAAACCCCCTCCAACTATCCTTACCTTAATCTTAATCATCTCTGTGACAGAAATCGCATAAGGCCTCCATGGCCCTCCAACTAACCCCGCTTCAAAAGGGAAAGTTCATCTTTCTTTCCATTCTTGATATGAGGCAGCGATCAGATATCTGAGTAATCAAACTTTTTTAAAACTATTTTAACACTTTTATGACTGACGATCTCTTGAATATTTGGCAGTTAGAAAGACGAAAGTAGAATTGCCATGTCAAACGAATATATATCTATAACGTAGACATATTTGAGATGATAATGACCTGGGGTTATGGATGACCTGAGGTCGATTCTTACTGGACGTTTTGAGAATGAGCTGATTGACTCATCATAACGTCAATGATGAGGCAATATTGATTCGCATTTATCTCAAACGTGTACCACATTTGAAATGAATAATGCATAGAAGGTTCAGTACTAATATTCTTACTAATGTTCCAGCTGCTAAAAATTAAATATTCTGCAGTTGATTCTGACCTTGCAAAAAATTGGCCATATAAGACTGTTCAGTTTTCAAATATATTTATTTTTTAAGACAATTTACAAAGGTTCTTTAAATGTAATAACAGTGATAATAGGAAAACCTATTACAAAACTCATAGGTCCCCATGCATTAACATCCATCAGAAAGTTAGATAACTTCCACTTTAAAATTACTGGCCCATATCAAATTAAATTGAAAAGTGGCAAGAACATTGCATGCATGGTCCCATATAACTTCTTATTTTTATTTCAACCGAAAAGGCATGCCAGCAGAGAAAATTCCACACTCTGAAAGAGTTCATCTTAAAGTATCTCTTTTTTAAATCATGAAGTTATACTGTATAATGTGATGTAATGAGATCGACATTTATATATATTTACCGATGTCGACAATTTGCACAAGGACAATAAATCATACATTTAATAACAGATGTATAGATCTTTGAATAAACATTACGAATTTCCACAAGGTTATACAGAGAAGAGAGAGTGGTGATCTTGATTTCTATCTGGGTTGGGCAAAATACAAGAAAGGATTTGGTCAACTTAATCGAGAATTTTGGTTGGGTAAGTATGTGTTGGTGAAGAGTACTTATACTTGCTAAGTGTTCATGCAATCATCATGAAATAATCAGTAATAATTATCGTTGCACAGCAAACTAATAGAACATAATTAAAATGCTTGAAAGACGTTCATTTTCATCTCAACTTAAGGCAGTGGTTAATTTTTCTAATTTTACGACTCAGCGTTTTCTTTTGATGTCGTTTATGAACGTATGTTATTCGGCGGCTGCCACTAGTGGTGTTGGAACTTCTGACCCTGTCAGGAACAGATAAAACTGGGTATGCTGTTATTTAAAGGTTTTAAAGGAATTTAAAAATTATAAATTAAAAACATGATGTATCGTGCTGACGGAAATGAGGAGATAAGTATTGCCACATTTATGTTTTATGCCTCCTCCCTTCCGACGGAAAAAGTCATTTTGTATTGTAGTATTTTTTTTATCATATTTATTGTACTACCTTGTCATGAACAATTTGTTTTTAATCTTTTGACATCGACCCTTGATATTTGACATTGCTATCTATTACCAGACGATGCTACTTAACATCTAACCCTTCAATTGACCTTAAACTTTTACCTTTAGTTCAAAATGATAGGTTAATGGTGACATTTACATGTCTGGGAATTATTTTTGTCTTTAACATATATTTTGATATTTGCCATATGGATGCCGAACCGCAAGACGATGTGTGACGTACCATTGAATATGACGTTGAACGTCAAATATTTTATTTTTATGTCCATTCAATAAGCACATATATTCGTGCACGCCATTGAAATATCATTTCAGTTCACCTAAAGACATTGCCACTGGGGGTCGGATCCAATCCCCTCATATCAAAAAGTATATTGAATTTGTCTAAAATTGAAAACAATCACCACCCATTTACCATGCCTTTCTAGTTCAACAACGTGTTTTCCCTTACATAATGAATAATTGTTAAATAACTTGAAAACTGTTCATTACCCCAATACTAATCTACATATACATTTCCATTGTATCCATAATACCCTTGTTCAGACCTTAATAGTTTACCATAAGTTTCGCCCCCATTCATAGCATTAGTTGTTTAAACATATCTTGAAAACTGTTCATATTCCTACCCTAAACCATAAATATTCCTAATTGTCAGGATATAAATTATAGAACACACTATATTTTGTCCCTTGGCGTCACGGCCCGCCTCTCTAGTATTGAATATTTCATACCAACTGTCCTGATCTCTACCCCTAAACCATACATTTTCTGAACTGCTATGGTTAACCCTTTCCTGTGTAGGTTTCGCCCTCTTCATATTCTTAAATTGTAAAGGATATCGAAAACAGTTAAGATCCTTACATATATATATTCATCATATATATTCTTCTTTGCTATTAAGGTTCTTTCCAAAACTAGAATATGTTTGTTGTGACTTTCAGTTAATCGAGGGACTTCATATAGATGGTGGAAGACATCTTAGATTTCCCTCTAAATAAACTTCTTTTTTGTTAGCTCATATGTAACGTCAGAAGAATATACCAGAATGGATAACTAAAGTTTCATTCCAGGAAATGACAAGATTCACACTCTGACATCGCAAGGGAGATATGAATTGAGAATAGACCTTCATGACTTTGACAACAATCAAGCTTATGCTAAATACCAACATTTCTACATAGGCAATGAAACGTCAAAGTACAAAATCAATGTTTACGGATATAGTGGGAGTGCGAGTAGGTATAAGATGCTTTTATGTCACTAACACAATTGAAAAGGATATCTCTAGTTTAAAATCATTTTAACAATTTACCCATTTGTTTAAGACAAAAAAAAAAATACAATGATTGCAAAATATACCAAAGATAACTTTAATATTTGTACATTTTCTTTAGATTTCATATGTAATTCAGGAGAATCGAATAATAAGAAATACTAAAATCCAACCATAAGAATTGATTGATTTGGGTTTTCTTATTTTTTTCATTTGTTTGCCGGTTATATTTCATCAATGTATAAATAGACTTTTGAGAACTGAGGAAATAAGCGTAATTGAAGCTTTATGATTAGTATGCCATAACTGCGAGAACGTTGTGGGGCTCGGTCGGAAAGATTCTACGCCTCTAAGCCCATCATATGTTGGTAATATTTACAAAAACTATAAACAATCATCAATCTTGCATGATTTGGTGCCATATCTCGCAGCAACTGAAAAATTAATGAACTATTATTGTCTATATCAGAAACCGAATTGACACATCACTGTTTCCCAATGACGGCCTATATTTGTTTTAAATGCTTTAATAGTTTTGTAGGCAATTACATGAAATGGTAGCTTATTCTTATAATTCATCAGGATTCAGATATTGTTTCAGTAACATATGGTGACAGGATGAAATGTGACTTTAACATAAATAAACGAAATTCCATATATGTGCAATAACAATAATCAAGCTTATAAAAAATGTTATTGAATCTGTTTAAACGGATTTAATATTTTGCTTTATTTTAGCATAGCTAACTCCACAGATTTCTTATCTGGAATTTATTCCGTGATTAGGAATTGTCATTCGCTGTAACTTTGTTAAAATTAAATTTGTGATAACAACTTCTAAAATTCATCAACACGAATTGAATCCGTGATCGCGAATTAAAGCGATCTGTAAAAATGAATTGAATTTGTTAACTTATCATGAATTACAAAAAACTGTGATGACTAATTCCTCAGTTCCGTAGAAACTAGTCATAACGATTTCAAGATATTCGTCATGATCAAATTTCATTATGCCAACGACCTCGTTGTCAAGAATGTTAAATATTTATTCCGCATCCTTGAGGAGAAAACCTCTCACAAAAAAAAAATAAAAATAGAACGGGTCAGTTTTGAAGGTCCATCACCGTATTTCAAACACAAGGAGACAGTTTTAAATACTCATCATGCCACTAAAATTCATGTTTATTGCTTGAGAGCAACAAAAACACGCCTAATGCCATGGCACCTTAATTCAGAAAGAGAAATTTTACGTCACATGACAAAATTATATCATAAGCAGAGGAACGAACACAAATCTCTCGACTTTACTACAAAACACGTACGACCATACAACATTAATGTACATAACATATCACCCCCACTCCCCCTTTAAAGAATAAAAGAAAAAAAAACTGTGTCAACAAATACTTTGCATAAATATGAGGTAACAATAGTTAACCGATGTTCAACTTGAAGTCGTATATCAATTTGAACATCTCACAAACAAAGTGGAAATACTCTGAGGGAATCGCATGAACTTTAATCCGGGAAGACAGGAACCGTCTGCACATGGATTTGTATAGTGTCATAAATGATTTTTCAAACTTTCCTTTTCGGACAGGTGACAGTCTCGACTACAGTAACAGTGGAAGATTTACAACTCTGGACAGGGATAATGATGAAGCTAAAGATAACTGTGCTCGACGTCATCCTGGTGCATGGTGGTACAAGGATTGCATGCATTCTAATCTCAACGGATATTACTATATCAAGACTCCTGTTGGAAGTTGGAATGGAATAATTTGGTATCATTGGAAAGGAGCTAAACATTCACTAAAGGCAACAGCTATGATGATTCGTAGGCTGTAGATATACTAGTATTCGACGCCTACAAATGATCAGGATGTTCCACATATTTCCGTTGAGTAATGTTATAATAAAGATATTTGAAACATCTTATAAATGGCCTTAAATCATTGGATGCATCAATTATGGTGAATTCTTAGTTAAAATGTATTGTTCAACGAACGGTATAAACTGGATTAGCCGGTGAGCAATTTTTTCAGCATTCTCCAATACGGTATAATATAGTTTTTGACTTTTTCCATCTTTTAATAACGTTATTTAAGAGTTACGAGTCTTTCCTTTACTGGATATTATTGTATGTTCCTTTTAAACTAGAATGCTTTGCTAGACGACTAATCGAGATTAAATAGGGGGTTAACTAGAACTCAAGATAACTTCACTCAAAGTATGTTAGTTTTCCGAAATACTATTAACATACGACGTGCTTCCGTCGCTTTGCAAAGTACAGCGTGTTAGAATTCTAGATATATTTATACTTAGGGCTGATCCAGAGATGTACATATTAATGGATGTTACAATTTACCTCCCGTATAATTCCACATGTATCGTAACCTATGTGAAAACACTATGTCGATTTCGCTGTGTTAAAATTGAAATTGAAAATACCAGAACTAACGGTTTCTCTTATTCTAATGCATCTAATTAATGCATTAGAGCATTACGTCAAGCTGAAGGTTATATCAGAATTGGGTTTCTGGGTTAAATGTTTTGTCGTTTGACTGTTAGACTTGGACTTAACCAACAGCACACCTTGCGGACAAAAGGGGATGAGCAAGGGCCTGAAACAGTAATGACAAACACACTGAAATGGTTTTTAAGATCTACTTTCTTCAAAAGCGCATGTAAAAGTGCATATTCAATTCATAACAATATAATAGTATATAATGGAAATAATAGAAACATATAATCCTTATAATTTTCCAACATAAATGATCAATTAATATTTTGAGTATTGAACTAAACAAACTTTACGTAAATGCATGAGCATATGCATATTAAATGACGAACACGTATGCTTATATTTCTAATAAATAAAATCTTATTTAGCATTCAAATATATGAGCAAGATGCGGACTAAATCTTAAAAGTATGAGCATAATGCGTGACCTAGTATTTGAACCTAAGAGAGCATTAAGCATGTGCTGAACAGCATAAAGTGTATAATACATAAATATCTTAACATTGAACTTGTATAAACATGTTGAATTCTGATAAACATGGTAAGGCAAATATTGCGTTTGTAAAAACTTAAACTATATAATATTCGAAATCGAGACAAACCTAGCATCACGATACTAATCTTGAATATCCAAATATTATGAATATGAAACAGTATCACGTGAAATAGGGAAACTAGCTTTAAAACATACGTGCTTGCTTTTATCAAACATTCGTGACTCGTAATGATGATATAGGGCTAAACTACTAGACTAGTTTACGATAAATAATTACTTAATTACGCATAAAGCGTTTCTTAAATAATCAACATCTTACCCTTGCGGAACTGACCTTAATTCTTTTTAAGTATGAACAAGCGATAAGTTAAAAATAACCATTTCCAACATGCGAGCGTAAAACAAAATTTTATTACGTTTTTAAAAATACCCTTGAGTACAGAAAATTTGTGAAGAATAAACGAACCTTTTTTTTTTAACTTTTTTGAACACTTGTTGAGAAACAACAATTTGATCTGAAATTCTTTACGTTCAGAACTCATATATATGTAACTTCAACTTTACTTAATAAAAGGGGAACGAAACTTTATGAAGTTTTCACGATTCAGTTGAATAAAATAATGAAAGAAACACTATTAAAGAAAAATGATAAAACGAAGTATATTAATTTTGAATAAATAAAATACTTGACTCACCTGAAACAGTAATGACAAACACAGTGAAATGGTTTTTAAGATCTTCTTTCTTCAAAAGCGCATGTAAAAGTGCCACTTTTGAGACCGAAATTCACTTGTTCAATTTCGCGTTACTGTTTCAGATTGGACCAATCAGATTCGAACACCCAAGCCACCTTAGTTACCCTGATATTTTGGGGTAAAAAGGGGCGTGGAAAGATCTTTGCTGGACAGAACAAAGAACCCTAATTGACCAGGTTACCTAGACATACATGTATGTTGTTTACACAACAACTTGTTTGTGTTTAAAGGACAATAGACTTAGTAAAAAAACATGTCTAATTGTGTCCACTTAGCTTGTCGCTAAACATCTTATATTGATAAAAATAATGCTAAACAAAAAGAAAATCTAAAGTGACAAATGCCAAAATAAATATCTGCTAAAAATGAAATCCTTATTCTAAATCTATCGGGAATATAAAAATGATTTCCTTCAACAATAATGAACGAATATAAATCAAAAATACTTAAATCACAATTGCAGCTTCGAAATAGACTTTAAATAAAAAAAAATGAATTAAACTTATTCTCTTTAACTGAAAACTAAATTTTCACAAAAATATTAAATGAGCTATAAAATGACTCTATGACAGTTATACTGTTACGTGTATGCTTCAAATAGCAAAAATATTGCATTAAAAAGGAGTTTTTTCTTCGGTGTTGTTTATTTCTATTCTATTCCATTATTAGCACATTCATAGTGTCAAGCAAGTCAAGTTGGCGGCTCACTCCTTAGTTACGACATGTCTATTGAAGATATGAACGTAATTGTAGCCAACAACAATTGTTTTTAAGTTAAGATCTATCCAATCAAACTTGAGATAAAGGATACAACATAAACAGTGAAGTCTGCCTCATATCTTGACTTACATTTAGAAATTGACAATGGATGTCGTTTGAGAACAACACTTTACGATAAAAGAGAGATGATATCAGCTTTCCAATTGTGAATTTTCTAGTTCTTTGTAGCAAAATTCCAGCTGTAACTGCATATGGAGTATATAACTCCCAGTTGATCTGATATTCCTGAGCATGCCTTTCGCATCATGATTTCTGTGATAGATGGTTGCTGCTTACAAGGAAGCTATTGAACCAAGATTTCCAAGTGGTGAAGTTGAAATCATCCCTTCGAAAATTTAAAAACGCCAACACGAGTTGGTTTACCGTTATGGAATATATGTTTCATAGATGATGATGGATATGTTCCAATGGTTGTAACCACAATCCCGCCCTATTTCTCCCGAATGTGACCTACCTAATAAGACTTATCACCGGGTGTGTACTTACTTGAGCAACTCGACGGGCACCAGGTTTGACCTTACTTGATCAACACGACGTTTGCCACATGTTGAGCAGGATCTGCTTACCCCTCCGGAGCACCCGAGATCATCCCAGTTTTTGGTGGGGTTCATGTTGCTCAGTCTTTTGTTTTCTGTGTAGTGTTTTATGTGCTGTTGTTTGTCTTTACGTCGTTTTTCGTTTGCCATGGCATTTTCAGTTTTTTTCGTCTTCTGAGTTTGAATGTCCCTTTGTTATCTTGCGCACTCTTTTACACATATTATTTTAAAGGTTATTGATGATAGAATTCATGCAAGTCATAGATTTATTGGAAATTTTAAGCTTTATCTTACAGGGGTAAAAATAGAACAGCCGCACACACTCCTTGTACTTATCATCGTTTCAGTCTTTTGAATAACCGTATTTGTCCTATAAGAATCGAAATAATTCATGCAAGACACTTATTTTGTATCATTTTTACATGGCCTGGGCCGTTATACCGTGTTATATTCGTTGATTTTATCCATCGCTTACGCTAACGCTTGGGATAAAATTCGAATATAAAGGCCCAGGCCATGTGAAAATTTCAAACAAATCTATAGCTTATTATTATTACTTAATTAATACATTGACATGATACAGTATGTACATCTTACGATTCGGTTTTGCGGGTCTCTAAATGTCATTTAATGTACAAGAAAATGAATAATAATTTAGGTGTCCGTGACTTTTGGGATTGATTTAAATTGAGTGCATTGGTTTGAAATTGTTGAAGTAACTTTAGATCAAACACAATATCTTGCGAAACTTAGAATTATGGAAAACTATTCAACCGTCTATTTCTTTTGTATTTGCTGTTTAGATACTCTTAGGTTTCTTATGATAATCATTTTTCGAATATTTGATTATGATTTCCTGAATCTAGATATAAAATTGAATTGAGACGAAAATGATCATAATTAGCTATAAGATGTATAACACTGATATGTTCATGTTGGCTTGATGATCGTGGAACTTCAAAACTGAACATGTGTTACTATGTTGGTTCAGTAGCTTCGATATGAATATTGAAAGAAGATACCAAGGGAGTCCACTTAAAATTCCAAATAAGACAGACAACACCACGGTCAAAAATACGACGAAAATAGAAACAATAATTAGATAGAATAACACATCACAAAAGATTAAGCAACACGAACCCATAAGAAGGGGTTAGAATAGGTCCTCCGGAAAGGCGAATAGTTCCTGCTTCACATGTGGCACCCGTCGAATTGCTCATGCTAGTGAACATTAAATAAAAAGTCGCATTTGGGAATGTCAAAGTCGATGAGAACACGACTGAAATGTGATAACGACAAGTGGAACATTTTCGTGGTCATTGTCAATAACAATCAACCAAATATTGATGGCGACCGTAATACTTTCAAAGGGATGACTTCAACTTTATTTCAGATTCTTCAATTCATGAATAATACAATTCTGGTTGTGAATTTTTATCGAAATATAAAATATAAAATACCCGTATACATGTGTCCTTGTCATTAAGGATGTTTGCTTGTCATGTTTTGGAGTTTTTTGTCAGATTTTCGGAATCCTCAGGTTTTATCCATTTGAATGCCTTCAAAATGTCTGCCCATTGACCCCCATTCTTCTTTTTATAAATCTTTTACATGTATAATGATAAGCCATCTGTAAAAGTCTCATAAAATTTTAATTATTTTTTAATATTTTTTGAGAACTTAAACGTGTCAATGATAAAGCTATGAAAAGTCAAGAGAGAATATTTTCCCGCCAAAGTTTCAATGGCTAATATCTCGAAAACAAGCACATTGACCTATATATTTTTTTGGCTGTTTTGATTTCTTTATTATTTCCCTATCAATATAAACTAGTGTTTTGAAAAGTTAATTATTTTGAAACTGAGAAGCGAACTCCCTTAATTTATTTTAATTGTAACTATTTGTTGAAACACTAACTATGTTATCTAACTCAAATCAATAACTTTACGAAGCTAAGAGATTAAGTAAGATAAATCGTGGTTGTTGTAATTACCTGTACAACGATACGGACACTTTAAAAGGGCATCAACAATGTTTAAAACGAATTAATACCAGTTTGATATTGCTTAACGGGGGCGTGAGTAATTATTTTAGCGGAACGTCACCATATCTTAAATGAATAACATATAATAATAGCAAGGCAATCTATTTGACTGATATTAAAATAATTTGAAATGGGTTGAATTACATTGAAAAAGTTTTTAATTTTTGCCAATCTTATTTAGCATTTAACAATCTTTTTTTAAATAGGGTTAATATAAAAATAAGAAGATGTGGTATAATTGCCAATGAGACAACTCTCCACAAGAGACCAAACGACATAGAAGTTAACAATAATAGGTCACCGTATGGCCTGTACTTTTCACTTCTCACTTCTACGACAACAACGCCGAGCATTGCGCAGACGCCGTATCCCCTCCTCTAACTATAGCTGATAAAAATCAGCGTTCCCGAAACGAAATCAGATTTTTATCAGCTATAGTTAAAGTTTAACTGATTAAGAAAATAGTATTCTTTTTGTATTGGTACAGAAATATATATTGAAAAAAAGGTTCACACCATAATGAGAAAGCTTAATTTATATGTTTTCCTTGCATTTCATTTAGTTCATTTTATTAACTTTTTTTTCGCCTATTTGTTCTCTCAAACTACAATATAATCAAATTTTTTTGTACTATTCTTACATGCTCCAAGTATTCTATATGTTGTATGTCATCATCTATTTTGGAGACATATTAAAATAAGTAATGTTGCTTGTTTCTGAATTCAATTGCTTATAAAGTATTATCTTATATATATTATCATGATTTGATTCATTGAATAAATATTGTTTAAACCAACATATATATATACCTTACAATACACTCCACTGTTGATTGACACAACAGTGATTGCAATGCTACACAATGCTTTGTTCTGTAGCATCTGAAAACAAAGTTAAAAAAATTGTAAGTTATGAAAGGATATAACTTCCGACTGTGTCCTAACTAACATCGTTGATATAACAAAGTTTATTCAATATGATATATGGTATATGCAATATATTCCTATTTCGTAAAAGAATTCTTTTACAAGAGGCACATGCAACTTTATTCCATGCAGATGTTCACTCCCGATGCAATCGAAACACTGACAAAAACATGTACAAATGTACAGTTTTGTCTTCTACAGCAATATTTAGAATTAAAGTTCGTTTTTTTGATTGAAGTATGTAAAATTGTTGATAATATAAAACACACTTTTAAGTATTCTTTTGTTTATCTCATTAATATCTAACATTAAATGAGTAAATGGCAGACGATTTATACATAATTTGTGGGATAAGCCGATGGAAAATGTTTGTGGTAAACTTTTCCACGTAACTGTATTTAGACAAACAATTATTTTCTGGAATATTTTTTACAATTAATATCAAAATCAAACTAGTAGGCAGACTGACTTTTAGTATAATACCATAACTACATTATTTTCTGAACTCGACTTTTTTTATTTCTTCACTTTTAATGCTTTAAGAAAAGCAATGGGAACCTATATTTTTTTTACTATAAAATACTTTCCTGATAATTTTTCTATATTGTAGAAAGGGTTTGTTCTAAAATTCATCTGTCTTAAGTCTGTATTCCGAAAAAGACTATTATTGTTGCCTATTGGTAAAATAATGACAGTTTGCAATCTTTAGTGGAGAAATAAAATGATAGCGTTGTTTTTCCTGAGTGCTCCTAGCATATAAACAAAATGAATCATTGAGTAGTGATTACTATAAATGATACTCAAAGTCAAAAACAATTGATTATAAACCAAATCAAAATAGTAGAATAAATTCAGGCGACAGTAGTTAACCGATGTTCAAATTGCGTCATCTAATATTAAAAATAAGGTACAAAAAGTGAGTTACATGCAATGCAAAATCGGACTGCAAACCACTTTTAATTTTTTATTCGTCTATATGTATACAATTTTTAGTTCGATATTACGGATGAGATCAGTGCATAAATGATTTCAGCTCTTTTATCCGTATACTGATTTCTGACGAAAGGGCACTATATCGACTGTAGATTGGCGGAAGTGCACCTGTGGAAGAGCCCTGGTAAACAGAAAACAACTGTAATTCATTTAACTGACTTTGTATCAAATCAAAGATATGTCATTAAAATAGCAGTTACTTATTTGACCTAAACAGAAATATATTGATGATAAAATTATTTTACATTTTTACTTTTACCAAGAAGTGGAAATATAAACCAATCAACACGAACAGATAAAAAGGGGAACGGAACTAACAAGACTCACAACAAAATACAATTATTTCTGCTAACCTCTACATGTATTAACAAAAAATTATAAATGTTGAATATAAATGAATGTTTGTTATATACAATTTATTTTTATCGTTTTTCATTTACAAACAATTTAGTACTCTATTTTAACCTTTAAATCACTAAGATATTGATTGACCCATTAAATTTTCTTCCAGTTTACAGTGAAATGGGTTCTATAACTAGGCCAAACAATGCTTACTTGGTCGAATCATTCTTCGTCTAAATCATTGTCGAGATTATTAGCGTCGGTCCTTGCTTTTAAGTTGATCGTGGTCGATCTTATCTTTAAAAAAACATAACAATAAATATTTGTTTGATGCATTTTACATTGAATTGTTATTTGATGTTGCAGCATAATGCGGAAGTTATTTTTTAACAACAAACACAATTATTTCATTTCTCAATAACAACCGGAAATAAAAACCGGGAATTAAAAGAGGTTATAGCATTATCTGAATCATATTGTTTTCAATGTGTTATATTTGAGCTATTTGTGTACATGTGTATACCTTTGCATGTATTACGAAATACCAGACTTTACCCTGACAACGCCTTTCATTTTGAAGGTAAGGATTTATATCAAGATTCCTTGGAGTTGGTTCACTAACGCATAATTTTTACCTAAAAACACTATTTTTTTTTAACTGCGATGAAGTTGTGAAAATTATACGAAATCGTATGTTAAATTATCCAATTGTTTCAATTATAAATGCTTTGTTCTGTAGCATCTGAAAACAAAGTTAAAAAAATTGTAAGTTATGAAAGGATATAACTTCCGACTATGTCCTTACTAACATCTTTGATATAAGAAAGTTTATTCAATATGATATATGGTATATGCAATATATTCCTATTTCGTAAAAGAATTCTTTTACAAGAGGCACATGCAACTTTATTTCATACAGATGTTCACTCTCGATGCAATCGAAACACTGACAAAAACATGTACAAATGTACAGTTTTGTCTTCTACAGCAATATTTAGAACTGAAGTTCGTTTTTTTAATTGAAGTATGTAAAATTGTTGATAATATTAAACACACTTTTAAATATTCTTTTGTTTATCTCATTAACATCTAACATTAAATGAGTAAATGGCAGACGATTTATACATAATTTGTGGGATAAGCCGATGGAAAATGTTTGTGGTAAACTTTTCCACGTAACTGTATTTAGACAAACAATTATTTTCTGGATCATTTTTTACAATTAATATCAAAATCAAACTAGTAGGCAGACTGACTTTTAGTATAATACCATAACTACATTATTTTCTGACCTCGACTTTTTTATTTCTTCACTTCTAATTAATGCTTTAAGAAAAGCAATGGGAACCAATATTTTTTTTACTATAAAATACTGTCCTGATAATTTTTCTATATTGTAGAATAGGTTTATTCTAAAATTCATCTGTCTTAAGTATGTATTTCGAAAAAGACTTTTTTTGTTGCCTATTGGTAAAATAATGACAGTTTGCAATCTTTAGTGGAGAAATAAAATGATAGCGTTGTTTTTCCTGAGTGCTCCTAGCATATAAACAAAATGAATCATTGAATAGTGATTACTATAAATGATACTCAAAGTCAAAAACAGTTGATTATAACCCAAATCAAAATAGTAGAATAAATTCAGGCGACAGTAGTTAACCGATGTTCAAATCGCGTCATCTAATAATAAAAAGCAGGTACAAAAGTGAGTTACATGTAATGCAAAATGGGACTGCAAACTACTTTTAAATTCTTTTTCATCTATATGTATACAATTTTTAGTACGATATTACGGATGAGATCAGTGCATAAATGATTTCAGCTCTTTTATCCGAAAACTGATTTCTGACGAAAGGGCACTATATCGACTGTAGATTAGCAGAAGTGCACATGTCGGAGAGCCCTGGTAAACAGAAAACAACTGTAATTCATTAAAATGACTTTGTAACAAATCAAAGATATGTCATTAAAATAGCAGTTACTTATTTGACCTAAACAGAAATATATTGATGATAAAATCACTTTACATTTTTACTTTTACCAAGAAGTGGAAATATAAACCAATCAACACGAACAGATAAAAAGGGGAACGGAACTAACAAGACTCACATCAAAATACAATTATTTCTGCTAACCTGTATTAAAAAAATAAAAAATGTTGATTATAAATGGATGTTTGTTATATACATTTTTTTTTTTATCGTTTTTCATTTACAAACTGTATTTACTCTATTTGAGCCTTTAATTCACTAACTTTAAGATATTGAATGACCCATTAAATTTTCTTCCAGTTTACAGTGAAATGGGTTCTATAACTAGGCCAAACAGTCCTTACTTGGTCGAATCATCCTTCGTCTAATTCATTGTCGAGTTTATTAGCGTCGGTCCTTGCTTTTAAGTTGATCGTGGTCGGTCTGATCTTTAAAAAACATAAAAACAAATATTTGCATGGTGCATTTTACATTGAATTGTTATTTGATGTTGCAGCATGATGCGGAAGTTATTTTTTAACGACATACACATTTATTTCATTTCTCAATAACAACTTGAGATAAAAACCGGGATTTAAAAGAGGTTATAGCGTTATCTGAATCATATTGTTTTCAATGTGTTATATTTGAGCTATTTGTGTAGATGTGTATACCTTTGCATGTATTACGAAATACCAGATTCACCCTGACAACGCCTTTGGTATTCATTTTGAAGGTAAGCATTTATATCAAGATTCCCTGGAGTTGGTTCACTAACGCATTATGTTTGCACTAAAAACACAATTTTTTTTAACTGCGATGAAGTTGTGAAAATTATAGGAAAACATATGTTAAAATGTCCAATTGTTTCAGTTATAAATGACTATTGACCAATTACGTCATTAGTGATGTATTTATGACGTCATACATGTACGTGAGTAAGAGAACGTCTGATTTTTTGCATAATATGGTGAAATTTATGCCAGTTTTCTGAAAAATTAACATTGGCGCCACCCCTCGCCCACAAATATTTTTGCTGAAATCATTTATATATACCATACTCTTTACTTTTTAACCAAAATTTCAATGGGCGAGGGGTGTCGCCACATGTGAAATCATGTAATAAAGTAAAAAGAGATGATTAATTTCTAGAAAAATGAAATTAATGGTATTAATTATTTTTGGAGTGTTAAAAATTCTTTAGAGGTTTTAGATAAAATACGTGCTTTTGATGGTCCTTTTAATTCTGTTGACAGTTAAGATTTTTCTACTCTCTACACTACACTTCCACACAATCTTATCAAGAAATAGTTTTTATATTTAATTAAATGATCTTTTAAAAAATCTCATTAAAAATTTATTTGCTCTAACTCGTTTAAAGCCTTTTCCTGTAACGAAAAAAGAAAGTATGCTAGATACACTTGGTGGAAATGTGAAGATATGATTGAAGCTTTAAATTTTCTCCTGGACAACATATATGTACGTTTCGGCGATTAAGTGTATCGACAGGTAGTAGGTATTCCTATGGGCACTAATTGCGCCCCTTTAATAGCAGTTTTATTCCTGTATTTCTATGAATCACAGTTTAAGGCCAAACTCAGTTAAGACACGTCATTGTTACATTTGGTTGACACATTCAACAATACCTTCCGTTATCTTGATGATATATTTTCGTTAAATAATCCAGAGTTCTCTAAATATACTACCGAAATTTACCCAAAGGAACTTACTTTAGATAAATCTAATATAACGTAAACAGCAGGAGTTGTCCTTTTCTAGATTTAGACATTTCAATTTCTAAAGCGAAAGTCCATACTAAAATTTACGACAAAAGAGACGATTTTTTATTCCCTATTGTTAATTTTCTCTTTTTAGACGGCGATGTTCCTTTGGCTCCATCATAGGGTGTTCATATATCCCAATTCGTTCGTTATGCCCGTGTGTGTAGTGATGTCATAGATTTTAACGAACGTAATCAATGCATCACTGGTAAATTATTAAGGCAGGGATTTCGTTACCATAAATTACTTAAAATATTTACTAAATTCTTTCATACATACAAAGATTTGATTTGTAAATTTTGCTTTACAAGTAGAAAACTTATTAAAAACGGTATTTCACATCCCAAATTTTACGGTAATATTGTACTAAGCGCGGAAATCACTATGTGATCTGTGTTAACTCATCAAACCTTTAAACAAACTTATTAGTAAAGGTTATCTTATTAATGTTGTAATAAGATCTTTGAATATTGTTTACATTGGCACTAACATCTATTTTGTCATCAATAAATTAAAACATAACTAAATTTGTATTCTTTTCGAATGGGTTATGGGATGTATAAATACACATCCACGTTTATTTTCTATTTAGAGATTGCTTTATCTATATATAACATGATACATATTTTTTATAAGGTGAAATCCTAACGATCCTACTGCCTGTCTATACTTTGTCTTCTTTGACTGTCCATGGCGTTAAAACACTAAATCCCTGGGATGTGTTTAATTGATTTTAGTCTCTGATGCATGATTTTTTACTATTAATTGTTTCTGGCTTTAACTACCTTTCAGTAACTGCGAGTACTCTCAAATCGTACTTTCGTGTTAATTTGACCTGTTGACACAATTTGTAATGCATTTCTGTAATTCAATGTTTACTTATTTTGTGTTATATCTCGTCTCACTATTTTCAATATATACCACATAAGTATTTAGTATGACGATAAATTTTCACTTCTATACTCATACTGTGAAAAACAAATGTATCAATTTTGTAAAAAAAGTATTCCGTACTTCTAACAACAAAATTATTGTATTTAAATTAACCTGCGTACGTTGTTTTATTTAACGCCATTTTGTCCCAGGTTAGAGTTGTCTTTATGATGCGGTTACTACATCTATTTTTAATTAATATTGTATTTATATTGCATCATAGTCAAAAATTCGAATTTAATCTCCCCAAATAACACACGGCTAAAAATGGTCTTAACTTAAAGACAAATATGTCTACTTTATTTTCCACCCTGTCGTAAGAATTTCGTATGGTCATATTTTTCTAAAAAAAAAAGTTTTAATGACTAGAGTATATTGGAAAGTTTGCAACCCCCTTTTTCAAAATGAAAATTTGAATATGTTTGCTTACTTTAAATTAATAATATTTTTAACTAGCTATTATCCTATGTCGAAATGTTTTATTCAGTATTTTATTTTTATCTAATCTATAGAATTTGCCAAGTTCTGACTGTTTAAAAGTGAAATAATGTTTATTGCAAATTCGGACACAAACTTTAATTTCTTCTTCATAGTAGTAGTCATTACTACCTAATAATGTTTTAAGCATATAGTACTTCATAAAACTTGTTACTGATAACAATTTGAGAACGTAAATATTTAAAAGCCTGCAATTTCATCACGGAACTTGATCACTTCCCTTTCATCACATTTTGTGTATTACAAAACCTTACGATTAATAAATTACACTCAACTGATATATGAAATTATAACATTTTTCGCTATTATAAACAGATATGTTTCAATTAAATGCACTTATATATGTACAAAAGGTTGTTTGTATATGTTTATATTTTTAATTTTTTGTTTGCTATATTCCGTCAAATATCACTTTGTCAGAAAAGTTTTATTGTATAAAATCAAAACAAACTTCCAGACAATACATGTACGTGGACTTTTTTTCTTCGTTCATGCCATCGTTTCAAATAGGGAAAACAGCCGATGCCAAACATTTTGCTGAGGTGAAGGTTTTTTTAGAAACACCCATTTCGCTTTTTGACAGAAGAGTTCCAGGGATGGGGTTGTGAAAAATCGCCCACATTTAAGTTCTGGGACATGTTTTTGCAAGCCATTTGAATACTTCTTCAGAACGTTAGGTCAAAAAGAGAGGGTATTTGGTCTCTTAACTTCAGCTCCACTACTTCCATGTTGCCCTATATCCTATACATATGTTACAAATAGGATCAACTACTCAAAATGGCTACCTGTCTACCTGCTAGATATGCTAGTTTTAAAACTTGATGTAGAATTAGCATTTCAGCGAGGTGAGTTATCGATACATCAAAAGCATGGAAAGTTCAATGGAGTATGGAGCGACAAGACAACTGAAAAGTCCGTCATAAAGGATTCCAAAGGTTGTTGTGGTATCAGTGGTATAACACTCCATCCACCATCGCTTATAAATATTTCAACTTGAATGCACTCTTCAACAGACGTACAGACCTCTTTGACGTCGGCTGTTGATGATAGTAACATAATAGCACGATCATTTATCGACAGGACATTTGCGGAAAGCAAAACACGCAGTTTCGTTGGCTCTATCCTTCGGTCAAAGTTATTGAAACATTTGAGGACCTTACGAAGAAAACAAAATTAAAATGTAGAACAGGAGAAATTTTGAATCTTCACATCAATCCTGAACTCATGTTCCGTCAAGCATTGGTGTTAGCGACGTCACTCTTGACAAGGTTTCGTCATTTATGATTGGTCCGATCCCTACAGCCCTTTTTCATAATGATGGAAGCATGAGAAAATCATGTAAAGCCGATCTTTGCCATCAACTCGTGAACGAGCCATCGTATTGTCACTCTCTCCCCGAGTTTGATAAATCGCTTACCGTTTTGATTAGGGATGGTATGTTTCTTATCCCGTGTATCAATGCTAAAAAATTGAAACCTTTAGTGACCTAGGGACAGAGATCGTCTAATCTCAGCTCTGCTGTTTTTAAGGGCTACTTTCTTTGTTGATATCTTTGACATATATGACTATCAAAGCAGCAGAACGGGACCGGACATTAAACTTTATACCAAAGGTCTTCAAAATTATTTAAGATCGCTCCCATCCAGACTGGAAAAAGTTGTTTTCTTCCAATGAAAATAAGCAAGCATTGCTCCTGTTTCTTGTGAATTTGATAGTTTGTTATCTCCAAAAGAAACATAATGCACTAGCAAATAATAGTGAACTAACTTTAGCTTGAAAATTTCCCGATCCTTTAATCGTTATACGCATTTGTGCTAAAACTGTCATTGGTTTCGTCGATCTTTACAGTACGCGTGAGGAAGCTGATACGGGTATGATTTTGCACGCTGTATATGTCGATAGACAATTTGGAAGCGGTAGCTGTAAAGGAAGGATCAAAGTGAAATCCCCTGACACGGATGTTTTAGTTTTTTGTGTCCAATATTTTTCTTCCCTAAAAAAACACAGAAGAGCTTTTGTTTGAAACAGGAACTGTAACCAGCACGAAGGATGCAAGACGTTTTATACCTATACATGAACTATGCAATTCTTTAAATGCCATCGTCAGTCAATGTTTGCCTGTCGTGCATGCTATTTCAGGATATGACTCCACATCGGCAATGTTTGGTAAAGATAAAAAAAAAAAAGGCCGTTTTCAAAGTCCTTAAACAGGTGTGTAGTGATGTTTCCGATTTCGTTAACCTAGCAAACTGTGATGTTGATGAATCTCTTTCTGTAGCAAGAAAGCTCGTGGATTGCTTTATGGTCAAAGGAGTAAATTCAAAACTACACAGTGACCTCAATCAATTACGTGTAAAACTTGCGACTACTAAAGATGCGTCTCTAGCCAAGCTTCCCCCTTGTGAATCAACATTTAGGCAACATTTGATTAGAGCATCTTTGCAGACAAGTATATGGATGACATCACACCTTCCTAAACCACCTTTATGTTGTCCGTTATACTTTGAATGGATTGAAAAGGAAGGTTTGAAGCCGGTATTTTTAGAGGTCAAACTTTGATGTCTTCTGACTTCATACAAGACCTTGTGTGTACTTGTAAAGGAAAAGCTGTGTCCTTAAAAGATTGTGTTTGCTTTGAGCCGAACCTTTTATGTGCAGACCTGTGTCCATGCCAGGCAAGTGACATGTGTGGAAATATCAATACACGTCTTGTAATGGTTGATGGAAATGAAGATGCTGGAGATCAGACTTGAGTACCTTTTGAAGTCTGTGGTCCGTTGCAAGGCAAAAAGGGGGTTATGGAAGTAAAACCAATCATGTTATAGACATTAGCCAGAGTAAAATACACAAGAGTAGATATTGCTATGGAAGCAGCAATAATCGGTGAAAAACAGAAGCAACGAGTTGTCTATAAAAAAACAAAAATATCCGCAAATTTAATATGAGATCATATTTGACTGTAGTGTACTATTGCTTCTGGCTTGATACCTTACCCAATATGCTAGTTTAAAAAAAATAATTTTAAAGTATTTTTCCTCATGCCACTTGATTTGTACGTGAAATTAAAATGATTTATACGGTTAGAGTGCTATATACATTTTATGGGTTGAAAACTTGGTTTTTGAAGTTTTGGTTATAAAAACGTCGTTTTGGGAAATTTTTTGAGAAAAATATCTAGGATTAAAGTTTATTTATAAATTCAAACATTACTAAGGCCAAAACAGAATCGTTTGCATTTAGGTAAAAGTTAGAAATAGAAAAAAAATGTCAAAATTGAAATCCTTCAAAATTTTCACAGATTTGTCAAGATGACCTTTGACCTCAATTTAAAAACATTGTAACAATATCCCATTTTTACAACATAATATTGTTAAAGAACAAGGTTTCCTCTTTCGAATGATATAAAATATAGGTGTGTGTTCGGTGGGAAAATTAAATTCCCCAAAATCTGCCCTCAGTCACCGCACTAAGATCAAACTTATTCGTTCAGTGTATGTTTACTTGTTTTTTTTGTGTTGAAGGCCGTACTTTGACTTATAATAGTTAACTTTTTATACATTGTGACTTTTTGCTAACGTTTTTCACGAGAATTTTGTGGTCAACTCAACTGTTACACTTTTGCGCATATAAGGACCAAGTTTGAAGATTTAATTCATTACAACGTTAAAACGTCACCATGCCAAGGTTCGACCCTGCTATTCGAAATATCGTCATCGGCCGGAGTATCCCAAAGTGAAGTAGCAAGAACTGAAAATGTTAACCAGAGCACAATTTCGCGACTTTGTAACAGATACCCGCAGACTGGCTGTACTAAGGACCGCCCGAGGAGTGGACGATCTCGCCTAACGACTCCTGGACAAGATTGCTATATTCGGGTATTTCATCTACGGAATCGAACCGTTGCTGCAACAGCCACTGTAGTTGGGATACCAGGGTTTAGAAGAATCAGCTCACAAACAGTCCACAATCGACTGCGACAACATGACATTAGACCCAGGAGGCTGTGATATCGACCCGATTTGTGGCTTTTACACACGCGGAATACAGTCCGATGGTGCAACAGATCGAGGGGCTGTACATTCCGCAACTGGCGCAGAATCTGCTTCATTGATGAGTCCCGTTTTATGCTTCAGAAAAGAGATGGAAGAACTCGTGTCTACCGGCGCACTAATGAACGCTTTGCTTCCTCGTGTGTCCAAGAAGTGGACAGCTTCGGTGGAGGAAGTGGCATGATGTGGGCAGCTATTTCTAATAACCGTAAAACGGAATTGGTACATGTTCCGGGTAATTTGACGGCTCAAAGGTACAGAGACGAAATTCTCCAACCTCACCTTATGCATGTTATTGCCCGACAGAGGGAGTTATTCCAGCAGGACAATGCTAGGCCTCACACAACGCGTTTAACAATAGACTACCTTGAGCAGAATAACATCAATGTGCTACCTTGGCCTTCCAAATCACCGGACTTGAATCCTATTGAGCATCTATGGGACCAACTGGATAAACGTGTGCGCCAGCGTCAACCCCCGCCTCAGACCCTTGATCAGCACCTACAAATGTTGCAACAGGAATGGCGAGCAATTCCACGCAACAACATTAGAACATTGATAACATCTATGCAGAGATGATGCGTAGCAGTCTTAGCAGCGAGAGGTGGTCATACACGGTACTAACTTTAATGACACCGGAAGTAACTCTAATTTTGATAAAGTAACTTTTATTCATCAATCTCGAAGGAATTGACTGTCCTCTTCTCAATCAAACACGTTTTGAGTGAATATCTATATTAGTAATTGAAAAATTTCCATTCAAAATACATGTATTAAAATTATTAAAAATCCAGTATGCGTTTCTTTTTTTGCAGAGTATACTTATATATACCTAAGACACATGAAACATATACAGTGTTACTTTCATTTCTCAGTTAATACGATATTCAGGATGATGAAGGATATGAAACCTATGGTTCCTATTGATAAGTTGATCTTATCCTGTTAAACGTTTTACGGACATCACAATGACTGTTTTGACCGACTAATGGCTCTTATGGAATAACTGTCACTATCACAGATGTCCACCGATATATTCAGTATATCTGAACCACCATTTTGTCTTTTCCCCCGACTGTAACATACTTTTTATCGATTTGTTTCCTTGCCATTAGTAACACATTGGTTGCCACAAGTAACTAGCAGATTAGGAACTGATTACTCTTTCGGAGCATCCAAGTTGTTTTAATTGGGTTCATGTTGGTCAATCTTTAGTATTCTGTTCATTGTTTTGTGAACTTTTAATTTTCCTTTTCATCCTTTTTTCATTTGTCCATGATGTTGTCAATTTTTCTGAATCTGATGGTTTTAAATCGATTGTAAAGATAAGGAACATCACTCAGCTCTAGTATACCGGAATAGTAGATAACAGAACAAAATTATAAACACGAGAACAAGTAAAATTATATAAAATTGATCCTTAAGAACTTAAGAGCAAATGCAAATTTTGTGTATACTTCAAAGAGACAGCAACCCACAGCCGCATGACATTAGATACATCAAGAGAGTAATACACAGAGTTAGAAGGTCTTTCGTGTCTAAAAAAGTGGTGATCATAAATCTAACACAGAAAATAAACACAAAATTAGATAAAAGACAACCACTAGCGAGGTTCATCATTGTGACCAACATATTATTAAAAGTTCTTTTTAAGACCTCAAACCATCCCCTATTAATATCGACCAGTAGAAAAACAAAAGGTGAAGAAAAGAAAAAGAAAAAAAAACGGTTCGATTAAAGGAATTTACTTAATCATATGATATAGAAGATTGTAAAAATACACATAAAAGTCCACAATGATAAAGAATAACGTATCAAAGATTGCTACTAAGTGAACACAATCCAAAAGCACACCACCTACCAACTTGAATCTATCCCTCCCCTTACTGCAACTCCTGTGACCAATACAGACATGACTTTGCAACTCTGACACCACCATAGGCAAACGCGACGATAAACACATCAAAAAGAAAGAAAAAACATCACACACAATGATTATAACTAGGCTGAGTATAGATATAGACTTTATCAACAGTAAATACGAAAAAAATGAGAGACAATCCTCAAAACTAACGAGAACGGACTTTTTGATTTTTTACTTTCATATCATTTAACTCTGATGATCAGGAAATTATTTAAAAAAAGATATATCCTACATAATAACAACATGTACGTGTATAACCACTTTCTACTTTCGAAGTAAGACAAAGTAATGTTTTGAGAACTTGATTAGTACCACATGGTTTTGTTTCTTATGTATTGGAAATTCTGTTCTTAAGTCTATGGCATACTGGTCACCTTTTTTGATAAGCTAATTATAGAAATAATCTAAAAATAAATATTTGCGTAGTGCATTTTACATTGAATTGTTATCTTATGTTGAAGCATGATGCGGAAGTTATTTTGTAACGTAAAACACATTTATTTCATTTTTCAATAACAACTGGAGATAAAAACCGGGACTTAAAAGTGGTTATAGCGTTGTCTGATTCATATTTGTTTTCAATGTGTTATATTTGAGCTATTTGTGTACATGTTTATACCTGTGCATGTATTACGAAATACCAGACAACGCCTTTGGTATTTATTTTGAAGGTAAGCATTTATATCAAGATTCGTTGCAGTTGGTTCACTATCTCATAATTTTCGCCCTAAAAACCCTTTTTTTAACTGCGATAAAGTTAAGAAAATTATATGAAAACATATGTTAAAATGTCCAATTGTTTCAGTTATAAATGATTTCGACCAGTTACGTCATGAGTGACGTATTTATGACGTCATCAATGTAGGTGAGTTAGTGAGCGCCTGTTTATTGGCATAATATGGTGACATTTATGTCAATTTTCTGAAAAATTCACAATGGCGCCACCCCTCGCCCACAAATACTTTTACTGAAATCAATTATATATACCATATTCTTACTTTTCAACCTAAATTTCAATGGGCGAGGGGTGTAGCGCCACATGTGAAATCATGTAATAAGGTAAAAAGATACTTTCAAAAAAAATACATTTAGCAATATATACACAGTAAATTTACTCGAACAATTGAAGTTTTAAAAAATGCACCTCTACAGGGCCGTTTGTTGGGGTTACTGGCTCTACTCCTTTGTATTTTCACATCCGTACCGCCCATAGGTCCAGAAATTATTGTAGTGTTTTTCAACAAAGATTTGACCCTCGAACTTTTCAATTCAATTTTATGGAAAAATGAGGTGAAATGCATTTTTTTTTGTATCTCTTAATAGATACATGTTTATGGTTTCAGAAAAGGTATCACTCTAATGGATTGAAATTCTTTTTTGGACCAAATTTTGGGGACTTTTGTGACATTTTCAACCCCCCCCCCCCTTTTGCAATATTTTGTATCAAATAAATGAAGATTGTTGCCATGGTTACACCAACAAAAAAAATTCTATTTCACCATTTTAACTACTGTAAATCAAGTCTATGGAAGATGCTGTTTCCATACATATGCACATACATAACACAAATATTAAGCCTTATTTGTTAGAAAGCAAGAGAAAGAGGGTGGTTAAAAATTATGAGTGTCAATTTAAAGTTTTTTCCCCTAACTGTTTATTGCTACCTTATGGCATTTGAGAAAGCACAGAATTGCTTATTTTAAGACAATCATACTACAAATCTATTAATGTTTAGATTATAGATCCAATACAAATCTATTAATGTTTAGATTATAGATCCAATTCTGCGGGTGAAATATCTTTTAGGAATGCAATATATGTTAATTTTGTTGTTTATTGTCCTCAGCAACCAGTATAGACATTTTGACACAAAGACTTGGTTCGGTCATAAATTCATACTCTATTGGCTACCCCTTGTAAAAAAAAAGAATGTGCTTTATGTAACAACCTCAATATGTGAAACGCTTTATATTTTATCATGCAAATAAATCAAATTTATATTTCAGCAAGGTATATTGTTACAATTTGGCATGAATTAAGTCTAAATTTGTCCCTTCTGTTATAAATGGAATCAGTATTTGCCAAATTTTAATCAAGGCTTTGGTATGCTATCCACAATAAAAATTGAAATTCTAGAGCTTTAAAATAGCTTTAATTTGTACAATTTGTCTACTGTATAGCTTATTTTAAGTTTTTAAACATGAAAAGACAGAAACAAGAGGTTCAGTTTTAGAATTTTAACTAAAAATGAAAATTTACACGTTGACATGGCATGTTTCTTCAAATCACTTTTTTGTTGCATTTCAGTGATAACTGCTAACCTTCATAAAATATTTATTTCTGAACCAATTTTCAAAACTAGTAGGCCAATTTACTCATTTTAGCTAGCAGAACACAAAAATCTATTAAAAGTGGAAATTGAAAAAAAAGTTTCACCTTAAGGTAGCAATACACAGATAAAAGTTAAGTTTCACATTTTGGCCATGATGAATTTTTTAAATATGAAAGTTTTTGTACAATAAAATTGATTTTTAGATAGCTGATCAATAGTATAGCCTTCCAAGTGGGTTTATATGAACATCAAGATTGTTTTTGCATGTTGTATAGGCCATTTTTCTGTTTGACAGTCCGTATTTTCACATCGGTACCGCCCATAGGTCCAGAAATTATTGTAGTGTTTTTCAACAAAGATTTGACCCTCGAACTTTTCAATTTTATGGAAAAATGAGGTTAAATGCATATGATTTATTTGAACCTCTTAATAGATAAATGTCTATGTTTTCAGAAAAGGTATCACTCTTAGACTAATGGATTGAAATTCTTCTTTGGACCAAATGTTGGGGACTTTTGTGACATTTTCACCCCCCTTTTGCAATATTTTGTATCAAATAAATGCAGACTGTTGCCATGGTTACACTAAAAAGAGATTCTATTTCACCATTTTAACTATTGGAAATCAAATCTATGGAAGATTCTGTTTCAATACATATGCACATACATAACACAAATATTAATCCTTATTTGTTAGAAAGCAAGGGAAAGAGGCTGATAAAAAATTATGAGTGTCCATTTTAAGTTTTTTTCCTAACTGTGTATTGCTACCTTATGGAATGACTCACTATTACAGATGACCACGGATATACTCGGTATATCTGAACCACAATCTTGTCTTTTCTTCCGACTGTAACATCCTTATTATCAATTTTTTTCCCTTGCCATTAGTAACACAACGGTTGCCACAAGTAACTAGCAGATTAGGAACAGATTACTCTTTCGGAGCATCAGAGTTTTTTTAATTGGGTTCATGTTGGTCAATCTTTTGTTTTCTGTTCATTGTTTTGTGAAATTTTAATTTTCCTTTTCATCCTTTTTCATTTGTCTATGATGTTGTCAATTTTTCTGAATCTGATGGTTTTAAATCGTTTGTAAAGATCAGGAACATCACTTAGCTCTATTATACCGGAATAGTAGATAACAGAACAAAACTATAAACACGAGAACAAGTAAAATCATATAAAATTGTTCCTAAAGAACTTAAGAGCAAAAGCAAATAGACAGCAAACCACAGCCGCATGACATTAAATACATCAAGGGGGGGTGGGGGTAGGACCTTTATCGGGACTCCGGGATTTCGGGATTGACCCTTTCGGGATTCGGGAATTCCTTTTTCGAATTTCGGGATGTCGGGATTTAAATTTTTTAAAATTCGGGACCTCGGGATTCCATGTTTTTAAGCCCGGGATTTCGGGATCAGGACTCCTCCTACCCCCCTCTTCAAGAGAGTAATACATAGAGTTAGAAGGTCTTTCGTGTCTAAAAAAGTGGTGATAATAAATCTAACACAGAAAATAAACAAAAAATTTGATAAAAGACAACCACTAGCGAGGTTCATCATTGTGACCAACATTTTATTTAAAGTTCTTTTTAAGACCTCAAACCATCCCCTATTAATATCGACCAGTAGAAAAACAAAAGGTGCAGAAAAGAAAAAGAAAAAAAAAGGTTCGATTAAAGGAAATTACTTTATCATATGATATAATAGAAGATTGCAAAAATACACATTAAAGTCCACAATGATAAAGAATAACGTATCAAAGATTGCTACTAAGTGAACACAATCCAAAAGCACGTCACCTGCTAACTTGAATCTATCCCTCCCCTTACTGCAACTCTTGTGACCGATACAGACGCTACTGCGCAACACCACCATAGGCAAACACGACGATAAACACATCAAAAAGAAAGAAAAAACATCACACACAATGATTATAACTAGGCTGAGTATAGATATAGACTTTATCAACAAGTAAATACTAAAAATGAGAGACAATCCTCAAAACTAACGATAACGGACTTTTTGGTTTTTTCCTTTCATATCATTTAACTCTTATGATAAGGAAATTATTTAAAAAAAGATATATCCTACATAATAACAACATGTACGTGTATAAACACTTTCTACTTTCGTAGTAAGACAAAGTAATGCTTTTGAGTATTTTGATTAGTCCCACATGATTTTGTTTCTTATGTATTGGAAATTCAGTTTTTAAGTCTATGGCATGCTGGTCACCTTTTTTGAAAAGCTAAATGTAGAAATAATCTAAAATTAATAGCTCTTATGTAATGGACGATGAACATTTCACATGATAATTCATGAACAAAAACGATTATATATTACTAGTATATTCAGTAGTGATATTTTTATGCATACGGTAATCATGGTAATCAAATTTGAATGTCAGAAATGAAGGCGCTGATGTACATCTTTAAATTTGTCAACAAATCCTAGATGAATATTAAGGACATAGTACATCTATTATAAATAGCACAGTTTTTGTTTATATTTTGATATACTATGGGTTGAATGAGTATACTTGTGCTTATATACCCTTTTTACTCCTTTAAATATCTGTTTTTAGATATTTAGTGTTAAAAATGGAAAATTTAAAAGTCAGTTTAACACTTCATACAAATCTAGAACGTTGACAGGTTTGGATAACAGATCCACAATAAGAAATTTGTAAAACGATTCGACTTTTGATTTAGAGCCAACCTTTTGAGATACCGTGAAAATAACACTCTCTCACCATACCCCCTCCCCCCCCAAAAAAAAAACAAAGCAACGAAAAAACAGCGTAAAACACATATCTATCCCTTTTGTTAACATTTAGAAAACTGTCTCTCCGGAATGTTATCTGATCCCTTCAACAAACGGTCATGAAAACGCGGACTTTACAAAATACATCTATCATGTCTATATATTACTTTACATAAATTGTCATCCTGCCTTTTTTTTGCCAAGTTGCCCATCCTGCCTTTTTTTACTCAAAACTCCTGTCCTGCCTATTTTTTTCAAATTTCATCCTAGCCCCTCCCCCATAAAAATCAAATGGTAGCTCCCTTATAACTACAATAAGTCACAGTATCCCTGTAGCCTGCTATATCATGCCAAAATAATGAAAGTCAAAACTGAAAACAAACCTTGATTCAAAAAGTATGTTTTGTGAACTAAGTACAATAAAATTATATAGATAACAAAAAATCAAAAATGTTATTGTACCTTGAATCTGTATCCATAACTGTTTTTCTTGTTATGTTTAGCCAAATATAAACATGTACATGGACAGGTGCTCTGATCTGCTCTAACATAATAGTATTTTTTCTGTAATGAAATCAGATATTCATTAAAATATTTTCCATTGTTCATGTATATTTCAATTTTAAAGTACAATTTTATTTCAGTGATACTGGAAGTAAGGGCCAAGGAAACGTAATTGCTGTCTTATAAATTTTTGCATGAGAAAAGTTGCATGCAATTTTTTTTTTTATATTCTCAGTTTGAATAAATATGCATGCTAGCTAAATCTGAAAGTTTGTGCACTCTTAATAGTCAGATAGTATCTATTTCAAATGTAGGGTAACAAATAATCATTAAAAAGGCTAGTATACATGTATATATATATATATAAAAAAAAAGCACATACAAAATATACAAAAGTGATAAAATATTTCTCTAATCATATCATAAAAGTATTATTGGAGAAAGAATGCAGGAGTACTACCAATTTTAATGTAAATAAATTTGTGTCATCCAGGGACTGTTAGTAGAATTACTTTTAGTCAACTTAAACTTGTCCTCATCTTAAATTCAGACTAATAAAGTTTTAAAATGTTCATAACTTGTAGAAACAAAACATGTCACATTTGCCTGATTTTTGACATAGATGATAGGTGAATCGATATCTTTATCAATATATTTGTTAGAGAAATTGCTAAATCAAATATACTTGTAAAAAAAGTAAGAACAAATTTAACGTATATAAGTTCTAAGTCCTAAAATACAAATAGGAACATTATTAAATCAACTCATTAAAAGTTATGGTCTTAAATTAGTATTACAAAATCAGATTAGGCCATGTGTGGACCATTAGTGAGTATTAAGGCTGTCTCAAAACAAAACAAAACAAAACTTTAACTGTTTATGTGTCATTACTTGCATGCAAAAATAAGAGGCTTGTCAATTTGACTTTTTTTAATGTGCTTTGATAAAACACAGCAAACATTTAAAGTAAAAGAATAGATCACGAAAATTAAAAACGGTAAGGAAAAAACCATTTAACTTTAAGAAAAAAAGGGGGGGGGGATATGTCTTTTTTTCTTATTCTGAAATTGTTTTCGTACCTCAGAAGCCTCAGCTTCAAGTTTTTATTTTTAATAACGCTCAAAGTATGACATTTGTTTTATAACTCAATCTTTAATTTTAATGGCAAAAGCTCTGAATCTGCAGCTGGTTGTACGAGCGTGTCATTAGTCTAATGAATCATTAAGTCTTCATTGGCCTAATGCATCATAAAGGCTTAATAAAGACTTAATGACCCATTAGGCTGATGCCACGTTCGTACAACCGGCTGCTGATGTTTACCCTCACCTTAAATGAAAAGTTTTCATCTTCAATATTGAAAATCAAAATACAGAAAATAAAAATTAAGAAAAAATGCATAAACCCCCTCCCTTTCAGAGTTAAAAGGTTGTTCCTTTAAAAAAGTTATAGCTTAGAAAATCATAGATTTAGATTAGTTTGACACACGAGTGTTAATCTAAAATCATACATGAACTGTGGCCAAAAAGTTACGCAATTTTAATTTTTATTTAGATTAGAAAGATTATTATCTTTTCACCACAAAAAAAAAAAAAAAAGGAATTAAAATATGTTATTGTTTTGTACTCATCCATTCTCAAATAATACTTATTTCTTATCTAAACATTAAGAAACATTAAATCAAAATAAATAGTATAAAGAAGGAGGTTATATACCTCCTTGATATAAAAAAACTTACCTAATGTGGAAAGTTTTCTGGAATCTTCTTTTGTTCAGATGATGAATGGAGAAGGAAAAATACAGATTTTACAAACACATGGACAAACAAATTATAATTTTAAACCCTAGATATAAGAGTCCTATATAGTGTCCTGCTCTTAATTAGCAGGCTGATAAGGATTATTTATTATCAATGGTTCAACTGAAAGATCATAAAACTTTCTAAGTAAATCCCGTCTTATCAGAGATAAAAATTAATTAGTGACAGATTTTTCCATTGTGCTGATCCATTTTTAATATTGTTCTAAATTCATGTCTCATTTATCCAGCATTTTGTTTAGATGTAAAATTATTATTACGTGTGTGTAAATAAAACCTTAACTTAAAACTGAAGATTGACGATCAAAGACTTTCTTAGGCCAGAAATTTAAACAAAAATGATCCGAGTTTACCAAAGGATTGCACAGAGTTTTTGACAAAAAATAATTTGTCACATCATGAGGAAATCTTCTACAACTTAGGAGTAGCAAGTTTTGATGACTTTTTTGCTATAGAAAATTTGGATCTCAAAAAAGTTATCTCAATAAAATTGAGAATGGAAATGGGGAATGTGTCAAACAGACAACAACCCGACCATAGAGCAGACAACAGCCGAAGGCCACCAATGGGTCTTCAATGCAGCGAGAAACTCCCGCACCCGGAGGCGTCCTTCAGCTGGCCCCTAAACAAATATGTATACTAGTTCAGTGATAATGGACGTCATACTAAACTCCAAATTATACACAAGAAACTAAAATTAAAAATGATACAAGACTAACAAAGGCCAGAGGCTCCTGACTTGGGACAGGCGCAAAAATGCGGCGGGGTTAAACATGTTTTTTGAGATCTCAACCCTCCCCCTATACCTTTAGCCAATGTAGAAAAAACAAACGTACAACAGTACGCACAGTAAAACTCAGTTTAAGAGAAGTCCGAGTCCGATGTCAGAATAGGAAACAAAAGAAAATAAACAAAATGACAATAATACATAAATAACAACAGACTACTAGTAGTTACTGACATGCCAGCTCCAGACCTCAATTAAACTGATTGAAAGAATATGTCTTCATCATATGAATATCAGGACAATCCCTCCTGTTAGGGGTTTAGTATTATACCATCATAAAATATATGAGAAGAACATAACCCGTGTCATGCCAACAACTGGTTTTAGAATAAATAGGTTTAATTCCGATGCAAAGACCCTATAAGTGAATCAATATTAAAGCCAAAATATGCAATCTTTAATGACCTAACAACAGTATCCGTAACTATATCCCTTCTTAATAAGTCTGTTTAAAGGTTTTGTTAGCTTTTGAGGTGAATACTGACATGTTTGTGCTTTGTAAAGAATATTACCATAAAAGATTGGATGTGAAATACCCGAACGTATAAGATGTCTGCATGTTGAGTTATATTTACGAATGATGTCCTTATACCGATGATAAAATTTAGTAAATGTTTTGACTAGTTTATGATATCGAAAACCATGGTGTAATAATTTTTCAGTAATACATAAATTTCTCTCGCTAAAATCTAATACGTTGTTACATACACGAGCGAATCGTACAAGTTGAGATATATAAACGACATAAGCTGGTGACAAGGGAACGTCACCATCTAAAAATGGATAATTAACGATAGGAAATGAAAAATCATCTCTTTTATCATAAATTTTTGTATTAAGCTTCCCGTTAATGATATAGATATCAAGATCGAGGAAAGGACAGTCACTGTGGTCATTGTTAGTATTAGCTTTATTTAAAGTAAGTTCAACAGGATAAATTTCTTTAGTATACACACTGAAGTCGCGTCATTATTGAGAGCCAATATATCATCCAAATATCTAAAAGTATTGTTAATTTTTTGTATCAGATGTTGTTTCGATGGGTCTTTGCTGATTTTAGTCATAAATTGTAACTCATAACAATACAAAAACAGGTCCGCAATAAGTGGTGAACAATTAGTCCCCATTGGAATTCCGATAACTTGACGATATACGGAATCTCCAAAGCGAACAAAAATGTTATCAAGTAAAAATTCAAGGGCAGATATAGTATCAAAGCATGTCCAATTGACATAGCTCTTTTGTTTGTTGCTACTAAAAATGACCTTAGAAGAAAGAAGATTTTTTAAGGCTTTAAGTGGATTTAAATCAGGTATGTAAATTATATTATTCAAATAAAATCCTTTTAATTTAGTAATTTTATAAGTGCACATCATGCAAGTAAAACAAATAGTTTGCAAACTATCGTTTCATTGAATTTATCAGAATGTTCTCTTTTAATGAAAACTATCACATAATTATAATTTTGTTAGATCTTAATATGCTTATAATTTTATTTTTATAAACATTTCTCTTCAATTGGGGAAAAAAAAATTATTTATAGTATTTTTTTTATCACAGACAATGACTTTAAAACAGAGAAGAAAGTAGAAACTGAACACACCGAGAGAACACCAGGTAATTATGCAAACATTCTATAACAGATCATGTTGGTTTTTTTTTTCTCTTCAGAAACATATATGAGAATTTCAAAATCTGTGACATATCTTGTATGGTCATATTCAACACAATATAATTTGTAATTGAGTGTACTTCAAAACATTATTTTGACTAAGATACTATTTAAAAATAGTTATATGGTAACTGCAGTCATTTTCTCAACCCCTCTTACAACTTTCCTAAACAAATATTTGTGTGTCATGAAAGATCAGGAGTTTTTTTGTCATACTGAGAAGTCTTACTGCTGCATAGAGAATCTGTTCAGAGAAAGATTTTAAATTGAACTAGTAATAGTAATTAATCACCAAAATTATCCTCTGGTTTTTTTTGGTAATCTTTTCGATGAGTATCCAATGGATCTTGCAATTAAGATTAATGATAAATAAGTCATTCAAAATTTAGTGAATTCTGGTTTCAAACTTACTAAGTTCTGAAGAGATATAGTTCATGTTAGAACAGTGAACACCATAGGAAATGTGGTATCTATACCTTCATGGACTTTTATGGAAGCTGATTAACATCTGAATCATTTGGTCTCTGGTGGCTAATTGGCAATACAATCACATCTCCTTATTCATTATTTTATTTAAAGATTTTATCTGCGCGGTTATCAATGTAACATTTGCCACTGCATATTAAACAGACATTTGTCTGCTAATTCTTCAAATTATAAAAGAGATTATTAATCTAGAACATTTAAAAACATTATCTGCCTGGTTGTGAATGTAATATTTGCCACTGCATTTAAACAGTCGTTTGTTAGATCATTCCCAAAAAGTATATTATAAAATCTAGAACTTTTATATAGCCTTACATATATAATCGTATTTCTCACAGAAATTGACAACAAACAGAAGAATAAGCATCAACTTCCAGACTTTGAAGATTTTGAAGGAATTGATTTGAAAGGTAAGGTCACAATAAATGTTTGTTTGATTCTTAGGGAACAACCATTTAAATTTAAAGGGGGGGATGTCAGGATGATTTAGGAAATGAAATATTATATCCTAGCATTGTGAGAATTTATAAAAAAAACAATCATGGCCTAGACAGAATAAAAGTATTCTGGCTAACAGAATGCAGGAAATAATTGTGTACAAAATCAAAATTAGCAAGCCTAGCAACAGGTAAAAATGAACTCTGTGTTATGTGATTTTAATTGTTAATATCATGGCAATTTTTTCACATACTGTATACTATTAAAAATTAAAACTTAAACTTTTACCTTGTTTACTCTGGTTTTGATGTTAATAAAAGTAAGATATTTTTTTTTATTTTGTGTGTAATTTGTCTTGTCAATGCTTGTTTAGAATTTTAAGACTTTAACTGTCATTTTTTTTCGCATGGCATGTATTTACTAAGTCATATTGATTAACTTTAAATTTGAAACTGTTGTTTGGGTTTGATAAATCTTCTAAATTGTCATCTACAATTATCATGATTATAATCTGTAAACACATACGGATATATTCCTACAACTTCTTCTCGTGTAGATCCATTTTGCTGACATCATGTAATTTGATGTCTCTAACATTCTGTAAGCAATTTTAATACTAGCATACATGTGGGTCAGGATGGAAAGAAAGGGAGACCTTCATTTCTTAATTCTTTAACTTTATTGACTTTTTCTATTCTTTATTTATTTTAAACCTTATTTTCTATTATTTGTATAATTCCCGCAACCCATTATTCTTTATTCTCTTATTTTTATTTTTTTATTATTTTCTCTATTTTCTATTTTTATTTTGCCCTTTATTCTGCACTTTTATGCCTATTATTCTCTATAATTTCTGTAAACTCTATTCAGACTCTGAAACATACGATGGGCATATAAATAAGGCACACTTGTGGCAGCTATTCAGTAACATACAATATCACAAATTATGCACTGGCTCACAAATAAATCTAAAAGAAACACAAGAGTGGACGTGGCAGGGTGCTTATACAAGCAAAAAACAAAAAAACAAGTACAGATCTCTGAGAGGACTCGTAGTTATTGACAGCTAGTTCATATGTTAACATGTGTTTTTATGTTGTAAAAAATTATTTAAATAATTAGACAAATATATCTGTATTTATATATATATATATATATATATATATATATATATATATATATGAAAGTCTAAATTGAAAACAACGTTCAAACCTATGATTGCGTTGGATAAAAACCGCAATTTTTATACGTGTGCATGTAAAACAAATTTCTTGGTAGAGGGGTCTAAATACAGCACAAACAACAATTTCCAAAAAACCAAAAAAAGTTAAAAAGTCTATTTTAACAAAACGCATTTGACTAACAGGTCGAACAACTGATGTTCTTAAACATATATATATATATATATATATGTATATATTTCTACAGAAGAAGAATGTTGTGAACAACAGATTGGAGCTGAAGGAGGATCTGAACTTCTACAAGATAATTTGGAAGAATGCATAGCAACACCTATTCCATCAACATCAAATAAGATGAAAGGACAGTCAAATGAACATCAGGAATTTGAAATATGTAACCAAGGTAAGTTCAGCCGAGATGCTAATTGTCATAATCTGTTGTCAAAAAACTTCCATTTGGAACGATTTTTTATAATTTAAAACCAAAACCATAAAAAGCCAACGGAATACGGTATAAATAGGTCACAGGTTAAACAAATGCTATGTAGCAACTTGCTTGGACCCCTAGACCATATTCAAAACTTCTAAAAAATATTGCAAATATTTTCAAAAGCTCAACCAGAAAATGTGAATACATTGACACATTTTATGGTGATAGAATTAATCTTCATGCAATAAACGTTTTATAAAAAAGGTGAAACCTTAAGTTGAATAAAAACAAACAAGAGCATTGCCAAAATAAAAACGATGAAAAGACAAAAAATACTCTCACCAATAAGAATAAAATCAGATGAAGAAATCATACCTTCCCAAAATTGGAGATGAATTCTGGTACCCCTGAGGGGTAGGTTCCTGTTGACTTAGTCGTACCAATTGTGTTACTCTTGACTTCGTTGAGTTGCATACATTCCATTTCTTTTAAAACTAATGATCATGGCTAAGAGAATTGTGAATATATAATAAAAAATCCCTTTAAATGGTGACTTTTATTGCATGCATTCTTTCATCTTCCTTCCATCAAATTGTATGAAACTATTTTTTTAATACATGTGTGTTTAATATTCTCTTCAGGTTCACAAAAGCCTACTATGTTTGGCAGTAAAAAAAACATATGGTAATGCAGCAGAAAAGGGGATAAAGTTGTAGTCCGACTTCCAGTTAAAACAGCTATTGGTTTGGAGAAGAAAAGGGGGGAATTCTTCAATATGAAGGTAGAAGAACTGTGCTCAGTTACTCACATTAAGCGTAATTGGACAAAGACAGAAATAGCAGGTGCTGCCGACACAGCTTGCACTTCAAAAAAAAAAAAGCCCTGTTGCAAGTAGAGAATACTTATATTAGGACTCTGCTAGAAGGGAAGAAGGCCCCCAAGCAAAAGGAGTCCACCATCAGAAAAAACTTGGAAGAAATGATGGTAAATCATATGAAGCTTGTAAGTTTAGACCAGGAATTGAAGGTATTTGCAGTAGAAGGAAATTCAGATAGAGAAAAGGAAGTTGAAGAGAAGATGAAGCACATAATGAGGAAGCTGAAAAATGCCCAAGAAGCACTAAGAAAAGCTCTACAGGAGAGACTATGCCAGTTACACAGGCAAATTTTGTTCACGTGAATTTCACGTGAGTCTCATTTCACGTGAAAGTCACGTAAAATTCACGTGAGTTTCACATGAATTTCACGTGAATGTTTGCTCACGTGAATATCACGTGAATTTTTCATGTGAATTTCACGTGAACAGTTTTCACGTGAAATTCACATGAAATTCACGTGAAACTCACATGATCTGACCCTGCTTTCATGAACTGGAATTATTCATGAATATTCCTGAATAATTCTAGAACATTCATGAATAATATTCATGAATATTCATGAATATTCAAGGTTACAATTCATGAATATTCATGAATATTCATGAATGTTAAATGGCACCTTGAATATACATGAATATTGTATGAACTGAATAACCAAGAATTAACATGAATATTTATCTACAGAATATTCTTGAATGTGAAAAAGGATGTCCATGAGTATTGAATAGTGGAATACTGACTTAATGTAGGATAACCATTACTGTGAAATAAGATGTCCATGAATATTGAATGGTTGAATATTCTAGAATAACCATGAATGTGAAGTATCCATTAATATTTTAGAGTAACCATGAATGTGAAATATCCTTGAATATTCTCGAATAACCATGAATGTGAAATATCCTTGAATATTTTAGAATAACCATGAATGTGAAATATCCTTGAATATTCTAGAATAACCATAAATGCGAAATAGATGTTATTGAATATTGAATGTAGAAATAAATTTAGAATACCATGAATACAAATATGAGGGGCAGAAGGTCTTTCTCGGGCTTTTATTTTTGCAGGAATTCAGGATTTGACCTTTATAATGCAGTTCTAAATATATTTTGCTATTTTTGCATTCTTGATATAAAATATTAAATGACAATTTAAGAAAATCACTTTATGCCCCTGGTGACGGTGACGGTGTCTGACCCTTGCGAAAATGGATATCTCAGGATAATCTTGGGAAAAATCCCAGGGCAACTACAGATAATCCTTATCCTGAGATAGGGTTAAACATGGGACGGTATTGGAACAAGGATATTCCAGGGATATCCAGAGACCATCCAGACCATAAATATCATAGTAAAGAATCTTGTGATAATCCTGTGCTCAGGATTCATCAGGTCCTGGTCTCAGGAAATTATCCTGATGTCAGGATTTACAGATTTGCTTGCATTAAGTTGGCCCTGGGATAATCGTGTGAATATCCTGAGAATGTCCTTAGTTCAGGACCAATAATGTCTTGCATGTATTCTATAAAGAATTAAAAAAATTGAGTAAAATCTATTTTTAATACACAAATTTGTTCTTTTGCAAATATTTTCTTTTATTAGTTTAAATCCATATTCCTCATTATAAGGTAGACGATTGCCCTTGTTGTATCAAATCTGTCATGTATATATAAACATTGCAGTATGATTTACATTGACTAATTAATTTATTACAGCAAGATGTTTTGTAATAAGTAATGAGTATTTGTATTGGCCATGTTTATATAATATCTTATTCCATTGGCTGTCAAGTTCCCATTTAAAAAAAAATTACTTGACGTATTTAATGTCAGATCCTTAAACTTCCATCAAAATTAGATACTAGTACTACTAGCAAACTTGTTTGCCATTTTTAATGGCTGCTTATATTGTTAAATTACCAATTAAAATGGTACCCCTCCACACCCCCTCCTGCCATATTGTATTTAGATACGCATTGTTCACCATGGCTTAATGATGCTCGCTGTTCAGTTTTATAATATTAAAATTGTGTGTCAGATATAAAGGATACATGTGAAGTTCTCCTCCTTTCTGTAATTAAATTTGCTGTCTCTGTACTTCCAACTAGTATTGCTGAGTAAATTAAGGTAACTGGAATCTGCATGCATGCAATCCGTTTACTTTCAAAATTGGCAGCTCCATTTAATCCCCTAAAAGTATCGAAAAAATCCACAAAGAATCAATTGTTCTACACGTTTTGAAGCAATAAATTCAATAGAAATATTATTGCATGATTATACAGTATACATTGGAAGCCATTTGGAATCAAATTAAATACCCTCCCCCTTTTTTATCCCCTGAAGATAAAAAACTAGCGACTTATTATTTTCACCAAATAACCATTCACACAATTCAATTAATTATTTACATATCTACCAGTGATGCCTGTTATGTGACAACAAGATTATTCAATTGTTAAAAATAAATATATTTTCAGTTTATATATGCTTTCAGACTTTCTGATGTTGATTTGCTCAAATAAAAACCATAAAAAAAATCATAGTTCCTCAAAAATTATATTTTATAATCTCATTATATACACATGTTAAATTAAATGTTTAATACACTTATCTGAAAACATCTTCATGGGATTTTCTATGTTGATTTGTTCTGCAACAGCGTAATCACATTTTCATGACGTTTTTATCGAGTACGCTAACGTCGAGGTGACAATCTCGTCCCATATTATTTCGGCCAAAAGTTGATCCGTCCCCGTAACGGTATTATAAAAATAAATCAAGGGTGTCGTATAAAAGTATTTATCACGGGCCAGTTTTCAAAAATAAGAAAAAACAACTTTAATTTAATCGGCACAGGGTGCATAAGGATGAACTAGTGGCTGCATTATCTAGGACGGTATTTTCTAGGGTCGGACTGTTCAGTACAATTACAAAAAAAAACACGTGGTCATGACTTGTTTACATTTTACATAAGTTGAGAAACCAAGGTTTTACGATGTCGATCGTTGGCCTATCATTGATCTGATAATGTTTCTAAGTTATTTAAATGCCGGACAACAGGTAGAAAATCAGAAACGATCCAGATGTCTGGCAAAACAGCCGTTGGCGTTTCTCGGGCGCCCTGTCGTTTTTATCGCGAAAATCTCGGCATTTTTCTGACTTTGAAATACTGACAAACTGAAATTCGTAATTCTTCCATGAAAAGGAAGTTCAGCTAGCTGTGTAAACTGTCAAATTAAGTGACCCATTAAGTGCAGGGCTTCACCTGACAGCTTTGGTGTCAAACACATTGTTAATACACCTTATCGCTAATCCCGCTTGACCCGAGAATCAGTCCCGCTCGAACTTTTGACGTCATACAACAATCACTTTTCCATTGTGGCGTCAGATATTTTCTATTATGACGTCAAAATTTTACGGGAACTTGTGTGATGTCCAGTAATGGAGGACAAATAGCGATTAGGTGTATTAACACCAATAACCTTTGCTTTATTTCATAAATAATTTGTGTATTTCAAAAATGTTTCAGTTACCTCCCGTTTTTTATCACCTTTTTCACAATATATTCCTTAAATTTATTGGGTTTTTTTCTAAAAAAAAAATATAAAACAAATTGAAAGCAAATGCATATCAGAATATTACTTTTAATTATTTTTAACCTGAAAGCACTTAAAATATAAATATTTTGAAAATTATTTTTTTTCATCTTTACTTCCATTAATTGATCTAGCAAGTGCATTAAAATAATAATTCAAATTTTTTTTAACAGAGGACATCTGTCATTTTTAGAAAGCAGCAGGTGGGGGAGAGGCATTATAAAAAGGGCATCCAATTTTACAAAGCAGCGGCTCTTTTCACAAAAAATCTTAAGAGTAAAAATACTCGTAAGTCATACACATTTCAGTATAACTTACGATCAATTTTAATCGTAAGATTTTTTTGTGAAAGTAAGATTTTTTGTGAAAACAGTCGCAGCAGTTTAAGGGTAGGGTCATTGAAAAAATCAAACATAAGGGCTTGATGTCACATGAAATATTCATGATTTTTTCATCCAATTATTGAACATATTTCCTCAGCCAAAAAAAAAAGTCAAAATAAACAAAATCCTAGAACAAATTACATTTTTCATTGGTAATATAATGCAGTTCGTCACACATAATTCTGAGTCATTATCATGCAGCTTTATTCATGCTTATTCATGTTTGTCACACAATCGAGAAATATTTTAAGTCCAAATTTCATTCATCATTATTCATCCTTATTCATGTTATATGTATGAGAAAAATTCTAAGTCCATACATTCAAGTTTATTCATGATTATTCATGTCCCAAAAAAAGGTTTCTTTTGTCCCCAAATTAGTTTTAGAAAGAAAAAAACTTCATTATAGTAAGCTTTAGGCATTTTAACAATTCTTTTTGGTTGTCTTCATACAGTTATTAAGAATTCATGTATATTCCAGTTTATTCATGCTTCTTATTCATGAATAATTTTGACACTGGAATAGAACCCATGAATAAAACTGGAATATTCATGAATATTCATGAATATTCTTCCTAATTCATGAATATATGAATATCATGAAAGCAGGGGGTCACTTACGTGAATTTAACGTGAACTTGTTAACGTGAAACTCATGTGAAATTCATGTGAATTTCACATAAACTTTTTTTCACGTGAAATTCACGTGATCTCACTCACATGAAATTCACATGATTTGACTCACGTGAATTTCACATGATCTGACTAACGTGAAATTCACGTGAAATTCATTTGATCTGACTGAGGCTAATTTTTTATATAATGTGCTTACGTGGTTGGTTTTGCACAAGATAAAATCACTGTTTAAAATAATTAAGTGTGTGCACTAATTATTGCCATTTTGACATAATTGCCAAAATGTAAAAATAATTATTGAAGAAGAATTAGAATAAGAATATAGATATTTCATTTGTTTGAAATACAAAAATTAACAAATTCTAACAAAATTTCACAATAAACATTTTAAAACATACTCAGGAGAACATTTTTACTAGCACTTTAATATAATTTACATAAAAGGGGGACATATAACCATCAAATGATTAATATTTATCTTTTTATTTTGCATGAATTATCTCCCTTGATAGTGGATTAGATGCAACTACAAAAAGATCAGTGTTGGTTTTGAGTTGTATTTTCTATCACTGTTTATATTTATCTCTAGTAGAGCAATAAGGATAGCATTTGTATCTTTGATTTCAAATTCCTAAGATACCTAGAATATATTGATGGGCTAATATTGATTTATATCAGTAATATTTCTATTTTTATTTATCAGTAAACTTAATTTCTTTCACACATTTAAAGTTTCCTTTATTTTTGTACTCTTATAAAATATGGGAGGTAACTCCAGCTTTTGAAATAGATTCCTGTTACTGTAATTAAGATCCTTTACTTTCCATAATTGCAAAGAAAAAAATCACTTCAAAACCTGAGTTATCTCCCTTTTTTGCTGTGTATTAAACTTTTCCTCAAACAATAAGTCAAATACAATTTTGAGCTTTGAACATGTTGAACCACACATAAGATTAACAATAGGACATATTAATAAAAATAAGTAAGTGTGCTGAAAAGAATTTTATTGGGCCAAATGTTGTCAATAAATGTAAAATTTAATGTTTATCAAAGTAAACATATTGGAAGTGCGGTATATTTTTAAAACTGCTTTGCTAACAGAAATATGACAAATGTTTGATTTAATGTGTATTACAAAAGCGGTAAATGCTAACTACTCCCTCATCTAAAAAACAGAAAGAAAAAAGAAAATATCTTCTCTCAGGGATTGCATGTGTATCAACTGGATTGCAATTTATGTGTTGGTACACTTCAAAATATTTCATAAACCTTTTTATAATGATCAAGATTTCTCAATTTTTCCTTTTGAGTTAATGAGTTGTCAGGGTTTGTCAATCAATGGGAAAATTTTTAAACTAAATATTAATTTTATAATTTCAGTAGTAACTAGGTAGGGATTTATTTAAATTTTATGTTGTGTTTTTTTTTTTTACATTGAGTTAATGGGAGTAACATTCTGACTTAACAGTGCTTAATGAAAAATGACAAAAAAATCTTTAGGGTAGGCTATTATTAAGACTAAAAAGTAGGGTAGTTGGGGTAACCACATATATCATCTGCCCCCCCCCCCCCTTTTGTGGGAAAAATTTTGGTTGATTATATAGGGAATCACTGAAGCATGACATTAAATTATTACCAGAGGCATGTCTCTTATATTATTTAGCTGTAATAAATGTGAGGGTATAATTGCCAATTAGACAGGCTGTTAATTGGATTAAACATATATATTCTTCAACTAAATGAAATAACTTCAATGAAATTATATCTAACAATATAGTTTATATTATATTAAAATATATCAAATAGTTTTAAGGGTTAAACTTAATGCTCTACTAAGTCTAAAGGGGTGCTCCTATGTAGGCCCAAGACCACAATTAATGATCCCGCTTTTCGTTGTCCACGAATATAGTTCCTTTTAATTAGAGTGTATTTTTTCTTAATTTTTTTTCTTTCCCTTCCTCACTCATTTCTTAGTTTTTTTGGGGTGGAAATAAAAGAAGAGAGGTGAAATAATCTTTTGGATGTTGTATTTTAACTGATTTTGATATGGAAAGAGTGATTAGGCCAGGTGCAAAAAGGTGATATTTACAGTTTTCGGAACATCTCTTGACTTGTCCATAGGGGTATGGATGTGTATTGGCTAAATTTGTAAGAGTCATTGGTTCAATCTTTCTGAATTTTGGATATATTTTTGGACTAGTACTATACATTATACACACAAAAGATTTGACAAAAATGCAAGGTGCAATTTTTTTAATGAAACAAAACGTTATAAAGAACTAATAGGGGAATTTAATTGTGGTCTGTGGCCTAAGAGGTGAATTCAGGAAATATTGAATTTGTACTTTGACAACTTCCCTGAATGATCTATTGGTATTAATTTGTCAAACTACATGAGAATAAATGATTTCCACTTTTATTTGATAGAAATTTTGTAAAAAAGTGACATTTCAGCCTACATGCCCAAAATTGAACTTTTTCAGTTGTTTCAATATTTTTACAAAAGTAGCATGCTTACTTTCTCTCTGACAGATTTTTCTGGTTTTCTATTTGTGTTTGTGGTATCTAATGTAGATGTTTAACTCATTTTTGAACACTGAACACAAAAAAAAGTAGATAAAAATCAGAATAAGAGTGCAAAATGTGCTGCTTTAATGGTCTTAGTCTAACGGTCAGTATGAAGCAAGTGAAAAATGAGGTTCTATGCACATACAAGTTGAATTCCTTTTAGCAGATTTCACTGAATCTGTATCAAAAGCACTTATTACTGGTTGTTTGACCTTGTCTGTTTCACAGACTTCCTTTATTTTCTTTTGTTTGATAGCTAGTGGTTAAAATATTGGCCTTTTGAGGCTGAAATTTCATGCCGGTTTTAAAAAGTAAAGTAAATAACTTTGCATCAAATCATACTGTCTACATATATAGTTGAAAGTGACAGTCATGTTACATCCAGGCTCCATGTTTTATCATATCTAAACAAAGATTTGAGCAAAAAGAAGCATATCTCTATCTACCATATCATTTATATGCTTTTTAATATGCAAATGTGGGGAACGACCTAAATTGACAACCTGTTTTTTTAAGCTTGACATTGCTGAAGACCATTTTATTCACATGTGTTATGCTATTTGAAACTTATATTTCCATTAAAAGTACATTTATAACATGTAAAAGGTGTTTTTATAACTTAACAACTTCAGAAAATTGTGGTAAGTGAAAAATATTACATTTCATATAAGGCCTCGATTCATTTGAAAACCTCTATTTTTTGGCACAGGCTCATATAAAATTTACTTCTGGCCATTTTTTATAAGTCTGTAACATGAAGTATGCTATCTGTTGCTTTTAATAGGTGATAATTTATACATAGAAACATTAAAAAATGTAAGTTTTGGTATATTTTGGTTTTTAGAAGCCCAAATTTGATAGTTGAAATTGTTCTAATTCAACGCCACAATTCAGCACCCAAAGTTCAGATATAAAAAATGCCACATTTTTTATAATTGGTATCATATGGCTTTGAAACTTTGTAAACTGTTTTATAATACACTAAGCTTAAATCATGCCAAGTTTTATTAGAATTGGTCAAGTTTTAGACCCCTAATAGGCCCAAGACCACAATTAATGATCCCGCTTTTCGTTGTCCACGAATATAGTTCCTTTTAATTAGAGTGTATTTTTTCTTAATTTTTTTTCTTTCCCTTCCTCACTCATTTCTTAGTTTTTTTGGGGTGGAAATAAAAGAAGAGAGGTGAAATAATCTTTTGGATGTTGTATTTTAACTGATTTTGATATGGAAAGAGTGATTAGGCCAGGTGCAAAAAGGTGATATTTACAGTTTTCGGAACATCTCTTGACTTGTCCATAGGGGTATGGATGTGTATTGGCTAAATTTGTAAGAGTCATTGGTTCAATCTTTCTGAATTTTGGATATATTTTTGGACTAGTACTATACATTATACACACAAAAGATTTGACAAAAATGCAAGGTGCAATTTTTTTAATGAAACAAAACGTTATAAAGAACTAATAGGGGAATTTAATTGTGGTCTGTGGCCTAAGAGGTGAATTCAGGAAATATTGAATTTGTACTTTGACAACTTCCCTGAATGATCTATTGGTATTAATTTGTCAAACTACATGAGAATAAATGATTTCCACTTTTATTTGATAGAAATTTTGTAAAAAAGTGACATTTCAGCCTACATGCCCAAAATTGAACTTTTTCAGTTGTTTCAATATTTTTACAAAAGTAGCATGCTTACTTTCTCTCTGACAGATTTTTCTGGTTTTCTATTTGTGTTTGTGGTATCTAATGTAGATGTTTAACTCATTTTTGAACACTGAACACAAAAAAAAGTAGATAAAAATCAGAATAAGAGTGCAAAATGTGCTGCTTTAATGGTCTTAGTCTAACGGTCAGTATGAAGCAAGTGAAAAATGAGGTTCTATGCACATACAAGTTGAATTCCTTTTAGCAGATTTCACTGAATCTGTATCAAAAGCACTTATTACTGGTTGTTTGACCTTGTCTGTTTCACAGACTTCCTTTATTTTCTTTTGTTTGATAGCTAGTGGTTAAAATATTGGCCTTTTGAGGCTGAAATTTCATGCCGGTTTTAAAAAGTAAAGTAAATAACTTTGCATCAAATCATACTGTCTACATATATAGTTGAAAGTGACAGTCATGTTACATCCAGGCTCCATGTTTTATCATATCTAAACAAAGATTTGAGCAAAAAGAAGCATATCTCTATCTACCATATCATTTATATGCTTTTTAATATGCAAATGTGGGGAACGACCTAAATTGACAACCTGTTTTTTTAAGCTTGACATTGCTGAAGACCATTTTATTCACATGTGTTATGCTATTTGAAACTTATATTTCCATTAAAAGTACATTTATAACATGTAAAAGGTGTTTTTATAACTTAACAACTTCAGAAAATTGTGGTAAGTGAAAAATATTACATTTCATATAAGGCCTCGATTCATTTGAAAACCTCTATTTTTTGGCACAGGCTCATATAAAATTTACTTCTGGCCATTTTTTATAAGTCTGTAACATGAAGTATGCTATCTGTTGCTTTTAATAGGTGATAATTTATACATAGAAACATTAAAAAATGTAAGTTTTGGTATATTTTGGTTTTTAGAAGCCCAAATTTGATAGTTGAAATTGTTCTAATTCAACGCCACAATTCAGCACCCAAAGTTCAGATATAAAAAATGCCACATTTTTTATAATTGGTATCATATGGCTTTGAAACTTTGTAAACTGTTTTATAATACACTAAGCTTAAATCATGCCAAGTTTTATTAGAATTGGTCAAGTTTTAGACCCCTAATAGGCCCAAGACCACAATTAATGATCCCGCTTTTCGTTGTCCACGAATATAGTTCCTTTTAATTAGAGTGTATTTTTTCTTAATTTTTTTTCTTTCCCTTCCTCACTCATTTCTTAGTTTTTTTGGGGTGGAAATAAAAGAAGAGAGGTGAAATAATCTTTTGGATGTTGTATTTTAACTGATTTTGATATGGAAAGAGTGATTAGGCCAGGTGCAAAAAGGTGATATTTACAGTTTTCGGAACATCTCTTGACTTGTCCATAGGGGTATGGATGTGTATTGGCTAAATTTGTAAGAGTCATTGGTTCAATCTTTCTGAATTTTGGATATATTTTTGGACTAGTACTATACATTATACACACAAAAGATTTGACAAAAATGCAAGGTGCAATTTTTTTAATGAAACAAAACGTTATAAAGAACTAATAGGGGAATTTAATTGTGGTCTGTGGCCTGTAAATGATGCTTGTAAACAAAAGAATTTGTTATTTGTTCATTTATATGTCTTACTTAGTCAGGACTTTATGCAGTAAATATCATTTTAAAAATGAATTGAGTCAGTAAAGTCGGGATGCTGATTATGCTAAGAAACATTGGATATTGGTCTCTGATAGACTATTGAATGGGGAAACCAGCATGTACTATTTGCACATGGATAACTATTCTTCGTGACGATATCCGGGACCGGAGGACGGTTTTTAAAACGCTTGAAAGATTCAGATGAATGATGCAAATTGAAGACGCCGGTAACCAACTGACAACAACTTGAACAAGTACTTGTTTCTGTTTATTTAACGAGACAAACACAATCAAGGAGTTATGAACGCAAAGAAACTCGAGGAAATAAAACAGGTAACTCAAATAAATGATTTAATAGTGCAGAAATAAACAGAAATAGTGAGAATGTTTTTCAACTTTTGACCTGATCAGTTCACAGTTGTAAAACTCCGTTTAAAATAAACACTCATTAGACACACACATGTATACTCAAAAGTTGATACAAAACAAGAAAACTCGAAGAAAAAATTCCATCTTCGTCATCCAACTCATGGTTTGAAAAAATAATGTATGATTCTATGAATTGACCTCAGCTCCGGGCTCCTGTACTGTAGCCCTAGCTCCGGTTGATTATTTCTTTGTTCAGAGTCATTTAACCATATTGTAATCAGGTTACTAGGGCAAATAGAGGTATAAAAGAGAGAAATAGCTGTAGAGAAGGAGTTACGATTTTGTGTACGATTGTAACGAAAGAAATGTACTTCAGAGATTTAAGATTATGCCACTGTATTGTTGAGCCTGCAGTTTAGATGTTGTAAACTTATATTACTGTTACTTTGGATTTTGAATAATTCAGTAATGAGTATTGAACTTTTAATCAACTTTGTGTTTATGTTCACTGGCAAGACTTAGTTCAGACTACACCAGGACTCCCTCAATCACGCTACCAGTTCTTTTCTAGGGTAATCACGTAACACTGTAATCAGTGACACTGTGTACGAGTGAAAGGCACGACCTGAAACTAATACACTCAACAACACAGCACAAACACAAGGATACACACTTTAGTTGAAGTTGTATAACCAACTTTTCGTCACAGGTTATACTTTGAGAATTTACATGCAACTTTTAAAAAAACAATTATTTCTGAAAATTGAAAAACATACATGCATGATTGAAATAGATAAAACCATGATAACAAATATTAAAATGTTTATTAGTCCCCTACCAGCAAAGCCAAGGGGACTTTAAGTAATGCTTGAAAATATTGATTTGATATTTATACATTGTATATAGTTTTACCATGACAAATTTACAGATCAAGTTCAATATTTATTCTGGTGAGATGTTTTTCTTTGCATAGCTATGGTCCTTGGACTTAGAAAATTCAGGCAAATAATCTGTTTTTCACTTTCTTTCTTTGTTATACTTGGAGATATTGATTTGGTAATTGTCATGAATCATGATTGTTGTACATGTATAGTTTTACCATGACAAGTTGCATATACAATAATGAATTTAGGGCCCAAAAACAAGGATTTTCTGGTTTCCATACATTAATTTGAATATAATATAAAAATAAGAAGATGTGGTATAATTGCCAATTAGACAACTCTCCATCCTAGATCAAATGACATAGAAGTAAATAACTACAGGTCACGGTACGGCCTTCAATTATGAGCAAATCCCATACATTTCTATGGATCTCTATGAAATTGAACCTCAAGGTTCATACCAAAAAAAGGAAGGTTGGGATCGATTTTGGAGGGTTATGGCCTTAACCATTCAGGAGTTAGCATGGTAAGGCCAGGGTTTTTTAATTTGTTGGTTTGCACATTTTACACATGAAAAAGTCAAGTCGGTCGGTCAAGAATAAAAAGAAAAAAAATATCTTTCAAGACAGAAAAAATATATTTCACCTTACTAACAAAATGTTTGGTTTGCTATCTTGTCATCGCTTAAATTCTAGTTCCATGAATTATTATTGCTCAGCTGTTATAAACATAAATATACAATATATGTACATTGTCGGAAAATATATAATTTATTTGTATACATGTAAGCTTTAGAAACAGGACGAAAAGCAGAGCCCTCATGAATTATGAATATTCTTGGGTGAACAAATCTTCATATCTCCCTTTGTCACTGTAAATAAATGTATATTGTGTTAAATATAAGTTTAAGTTCCCTATATACTAAACTAAAGATGCTAAAGAGTGTCTCAACATCATGAACTTTGAAATAAACCATAAAATTTTTTGCCAAAAGTATTGAATTATATTACTCCATTTTAACTGAAACTTGATTTTACCATAGTGCCTAAGTTATATGCTAATTAATTATGAGGCTTAATCAATTGTCCTTCTTTCAATGAAAATTACACGTTAAATTGCCCTTTGTACAATGACATTTACGTGTGAATTGCCCTTTTTCTGACTAGCACCCTGCCCTTTTCAAATCCTGGCTAGAACACTGAGTTATGCCCCTTTATAAATGAAAAAATTCCAAATTTTTAGTTTCCGTTCTCTAACTTTAAGTTTGCCTCAACCAAATGTTATGAAACTTATACACAATGCTTATTACCACAAAACACAGATCAAGTTTGAATTTTGGTGGCGTCACTTTAACCGTTCTAGAGTTATGCCCCTTTATAAATGGAAAAATTGCAAAATTTTAAGTTTCCATTCTCTTACTTAAGTTTGTCTCAACCAAATGTTGTGAAACTTATACACAATGCTTATTACCACAAAACACAGATCAAGTTTGAATTTTGGTGGCGTCACTTTAACCGTTCTAGAGTTATGCCCTTTTATAAATGGAAAAATTGCAAAGGGTCAGCGGGAATAAAAAAGCATGAATGGTCAATTTTATTTTTATTCTGCAAATCAGAAAAATAGGGTCAGCGGATCCGTAAACCAACAAATAAAAAAACCCTGGCCTTAGGGACCTAAACAATACTTTTCTAATACACTGTACAAGTTACCTATTTCTTGACCAATTTCAATGAAGTTTAATGCAAAGTCTTGAATTTTTCGGGTACATGTACTTTAATATGCTGGAATTAAACTTATCTTGTATTTTTGGATCTGTTTTTAATCTTTCAGGGGACTTACTTAAATGAGTGATTTTCTTAAAAACTGATTCAAATGACATTGTGTCCACAAATGTTGGAAGTAAGAGTTGTCATCCTTCAATAATCACCAATTTAAGTAGTACATGTACAAAAAAATCACTAGACTGAGTGATTTAATTTTATTGTAGCTTTAAATGTATAATACATGGACTAATTATGTTGCTAAAATTACCAGAACCGACATCTGTGTTTATAGCATGTCCAGTCATGTCAAATGATAACCTTGTACTGAATCTGGGATATTGACATGAAAATCACTTGTTTAAGAATCATACCTCCATGACCTCTATTTATTTTAAAAAATCACTTCTTTAAGTATTATTATTTTAATCCCCCCCTAATTTCAACACCCACGAACAGTAAAATTTTGATGGTGAACAGTAAAATTTTATTATCTGTTAAGAAAGGAAAGTTCATTATTTAGAGCCTTTATTTTAGCATTTTTTCAACAAAAATCAAATTGATAGCTGAATTATTGCATCAAAGGCAAAAACCATGCTATTTAAATAAAGCAAAAGGTTCATTTATTTCAATTTTACTAATAATTAGATATAAACTAAAACTGTATGTTTAAAATGTTGGTAAAACTACAAATTGACAAAATTTCTTATTTGCAACATTTTTATACGACCGCAAACAATTTTTGCAGTCGTATATAATATTGGTATGACGTTGGCGTTGTTGTCGTCCGAAGACACGTTGATTTTCACACAATAACTTTAGTTTAAGTGAATGGATCTCTATGAAATTTTACCATAACGTTCAATACCACAAAAGGAAGGTTGGGATTGATTTTGGGGGTTATGGTACCAACAGTTAAGGAATTAGGGGCCAAAAATAAGCATTTTTTTGACATTGTACCACAAGGTTCCATATCACAAATTAAAGGGAATGCTGGGATTGATTTTAGGGGTAATTGCCTCAAAATTTTAGGAATTAGGGGCCAAAAAAGGGGCAAAAACAAGCATTTTTCTAATTTCATGACAATAACTTGTGTGTAAGTGTATGGATTTTTCTGAAATTGTATTACAAGGTTCCATATCACTAAGGAAAAGCTGGAATTGAGTTTGGGGGTAATTGCCCTAAACAATTAGGAATAAGGGCCAAAAATAAGCATTTTCTAGTTTCCAGACAATAACTTGTGTTCAAGTGTCTGGATCTCTCTGAAATTGTACTGCAAGGTACCATACCAGAAAGGGAAGGCTGGGATTGAGTTTGGGGGTGATGAATCATAAGGGGGTTCAAAAAATTTGGGGGGGGGAATTTTTTTCAGTCCAAAATTAAACTTAGTTTGATTTTAACAAAAATTGAATTCTTGGGGTTCATTGATATGCTGAATCTAAACATGTATTTAGAGTTTTGATTTTGGGCCCAGTTTTCAAGTTGGTCCAAATTGGGGTCCAAAATTAAACTTAGTTTGATTTAAAAAAAAAATTGAATGTATGGGGGTTCTTTGATATGCTGAATCTAACCATGTATTTAGATTTTTGATTTTTGGGCCCCGTTATCAAATTGGTCCACATTGAGGTCAAAAGGGTCCAAAATTAAACTTTGATTGATTTCATCAAAAATTGAATTCTTTGGATTCTTTGATATGCTGAATCTAACCATGTATTTAGATTTTTGATATTGGACCATAATAAAGGTCCAAAGGGTAAAAAATTTAACTTTAATTTTTCTTTGTTATTCTTAATCATGTTAATAGCAACTTCAATCCATTGCTTTTTGATGTTTGATAATACATGTTTAATATTAGTAAACAATCAATATATAAGCTAATTGTTTGCAAAACTCTTTAAATACTTTTTATAGTCTTGCATCTACATGCTGTTAATAAAGTACTGTTTTCTCCCTTTCAGCAGTACATTGTATTACAACAAATGGTCAGAGGAGTTGACTGATAATGGACTGGAGTAACCTAGGGTCCAATGACTCTGAACATGCATGACAGTACTGGCATGTGTACATGTATGTCGACAGCCAATTCTAAGTAACCTTAAACGTATACATTGTATATACAAAAGACCTACAATAATGGTATGTGCATCTATGGGGGACTTATATTTCACTGTTGTCACACAGTGTTGTGTGGCTTTTTTACTGGTCAGACTATCTATCCTTTACTATTATAAAGTTCAAATATCATGTACATGATTATGACTTGCATTGTATAAATTATGATGCAGCATGATATCTTTTTATACGCCCGTTCCAGTGTTTTCCCTAGGCTATTCAAGCATTGCGGTACCGCTACGCATAGATTTTGACCGCCATGCTTTCATCATTGCCGCAATGCATCCCGCTATGTGTGAAAATTATAACTGTGTAAAATATTTATTATCGATATTTTGAAAGTGAAGTGACAAGTGACAACACTCCACAGGTGTTTTAAACTCATCCGACTGATAATTGGATGCATCACGTTGCGCGTGCCGGGATTTTACAACCTTCTTGATTAGTTGGTTATACATCGAGACTTCGGTTACATAATAGAAGTTGTCAGTAAGCTGATAAATAAATAGTCTGATAAATCTCCAATGCATATCTTTCTGTGCTAAATAAAAAGTTCAACCTTTTCCTGTATAAATTTCACCTTAAAACGGCCCCTGTTGTTTGACATCGTTATTTTACTGTGATCTTTGAAAGTAGAAATTTAAATTTGGTATAGTCTCTGGTATTATAAAATAAAACTAACGTAATTTCACCGAGAATGGACAAAAACTTTTTTTTAATAAAGTTTCGCAGTTTTTTCATCAGCTATATTTACATCGATGAATTATTTTTTGATTGGTCACAACAATCAGTTATTTTTAGATTAGTCGCGGTTGATTGATTACATCAAAGAATACACATCACCACCACCGGGCCGAGAAAAAGACGTGTCTTATGAAATATTTAAAAGATTTGATAGAAAAACTTTCAAAATATACGAAGTTATTTACGGAAATATTGTTTTTAATAAACTTGTGTTGTTCTATTTAATTTCAATCGGACACCTGCATCTTAAGTGTAGCGGATTCATTTGCCGTTTTTTACACACGTGGGGCTAAATTTCTTTCACTTCGGCAAGATAGGATTTTTACAATTATGAAGAGTTATAAATAAATCGGACAGGGATGTATTTAAGAAAAATAGTTAATTGTCATGAAATAAAATGTCAAGATTATATAGCTTCCAAAAAGGTAATTGCCAAATATGTCATCCGTATGTCAGGTATTCTTCATTGACTTCTGTAATTAACGCAAATAATTTTTTTTTATTGTTTCCTGTAAAATCTCTGTGAAGCAATGATGACATTCAAAGTTTTATTTAACAACTTACTGTTGATGCTGAAACCATTGTATCAGCAAACTGAGGACACTGTTAGTGAAAGAATGTAAAGACATGACATTTAGGCAGACAATGAACAAAGTGGCCAGTCTTGGAACTTTGTATCCTTGTCTGTCTAAGTATGCAGCAATTGGTCTTGTTTTTCCAGTTTCAACAGCTGATTGTGAAAGGTGTTTTTCATGTTTAAACAGAGTTAAAACTTTTGAGAAACAGACTATAGATGCCAAAAAGTGCTGAATTGCTTAATGCATATATCAATTGAAGGACCAAAGGAGGAAGATTTTGGTTTTGAAAAATGTGTGGTGACCTTTGGAAAGTTGAAACAGAGGAAGATACATGTATCAACAAAATAATGTGTACATGGCATTAATTTGTAAATAACTATTGCAGACTGGATTATTTTTATTATTGTTTATAAGGTCTTTCATTAATTCCTCTCATCTGTAATAAACACTTTAAATGTCCATGACTTATATGAATTGCTGTACCTATAATAAAACAATTAGATTGGTATATGGCTTTAAACATATAAACTATGTAGTGTAACTAATTCTGAAAAAGAAGCGTCGTGCGCTGCGTTGCAAATTCACCATGGACCCACCATGCATGAAAAATTTTCTAGGGAAGACACTGTACACCTTACAATCATTCCATACACCAAATATAGTAGACCTATTGCAAACAGTATAAGAAAAACAGACCAAAACACAAAAACTTAACTATAACCACTGAACCATGAAAATGAGGTCATGGTCAGATGACACCTGCCAGTTGGACATGTACACCTTACAGTCCTTCCATATACCGAATATACTTGCCCTATTGCTTATAGTATCTGAGATATGGACTTGACCACCAAAACTTAACCTTGTTCACTGATCCATGAAATGAGGTCGAGGTCAAGTGAAAACTGTCTGACGGGCATGAGGACCTTGCAAGGTAGGCACATACCAAATATAGTTATCCTACTACTTATAATAAGAGAGAATTTAACATTACAAAAAATGTTCACTTTTTTTTCAAGTAGTCACTGAACCATGAAAATGAGGTCAAGGACATTGGACATGTGACTGACGGAAACTTCCTTACATGAGGCATCCATATACAAAGTATGAAGCATCCAGGTCTTCCACCTTCTAAAATATAAAGCTTTTAAGAAGTTAGCTAACGCCGCCGCCGGATCACTATCCCTATGTTGAGCTTTCTGCGACAAAAATGAATGATTGGCACTGATTTTAAAACTTGTCAGACATTGTTGATATAACCTATCAAAATAAGTTTCCGAAAAATTTAACAAGAATTGTACAAGACATGCAAGTGAGAGCGCTTATAAGGCCAAAGGGATAGACAGACTCCAGGTATTTTTATGTCCCCTCTGTTTTATGGTGCTTGTCCTAAAGATATAAGAATAATTATAAGTTTACGATAAGGACCAAATATACTTAACATTACCAATGATTCATAAAAATATACTGTCAAGCAATTTATATTAAGGTCAAGTTCAGATAAACCAAGCCAGACAGACATGTGCACCTTACAACATGTACAATTATTGCATACACCAAACTAGAGGCTCCAAGGACCCTGTGTCGCTCACCTGATATTTTTATTTACAATTGATGCATGAAATAATGTAACTGTTATACTTTGCTTTAGTTTCAGAGATACAAGTCAAAAACTGCATTTTCCCTCTATGTTCTATTTTTAGCCATGTCTGCCATGTTTTTAAAAACTAGATCCCCTAATGATGATTGTGGCCAAGTTTAGTTTATTTGTCTCTGTTGTTTCAGGAGAAGACTGTTGTGAATTAAAAAAATTACGAAAAATTGTTAAATTTGACTTTAAAGGACAATAACTCCTTATCAGGTCAATTGACTATTTTGGTCATGATGACTTATTTGTAGATCTTGCTTTGCTGAACATTATTGCTATTTACAGTTTATCTCTATCTATAATATTCAAGATAATAACCAAAAACTAAAAAATTTCCTTAAAATTACTAATTCAAAGGCAGCAACCCAACAACAGACAGATATATTATATATCATAATCTGATGAACATATTTTACCCCATGTCAAATTGTCTCTAAATGCTTTACTTTCAGAGATATAATCCATTTTCCAAAAGACATTTTACCACTATGTTCCATTTTAAGCAATGTCTGGTAGGTGGGGTCATCAGACACATTTTTTACACTAGATACCCTAATGATGATTGTGGCAAAGTTTGGTTAAATTTGGCCAAGTAGTTCTAGAGGAGAAGATTTTTGAAAAAGTTAACAGACGACGACGCCAAGTGATGAGAAAAGCTCACTTGGCCCATTGGGCCCAGTGAGCTAAATAAACAGCTGCGCCATGAGCGCATGATATGCCAGTTGTCTTGTGTGTGAATTTTTATGCAATAATCATAAACAGTTTCTGACATACGGCGCAACATGCGAAACCCCCCCCCCCCCCCCTTTTTTTTTACAAAAAACTCAATATCTCTAAAATAAATTTTGAATCAAAACCAAAAAGTATACAGATCTTTAGATTAATATAACTAAGAAGTGTGTAAAATTTTAAGCAATAATCATAAATCGTTTTTGAGATACGGAGCGACATGTGAAAACCCCCCTTTTTAAAAAAAAATCAATATCTCTAAAATAAAATTTTGAATCAAAACCAAAAAGTATACAGATCTTAAGATTAGTATAACTAAGAAGTGTGTAAAGTTTAAAGCAATAATCATCAATTGTTTTTGAGATACGGCGCGACATGCAAAAAAAAACACACACCTGTTTTAGTGACGAAGTCCTGTAACTCAAAAAGTTTTAATCTTATTTTCACCAAAAAGTATACAGATAGTTTGACCATCATAAGAAACAACTATCTTATTTTTCATGAAATTTGGATAAGTCGTTCTCAAGTTACGGTGCGACATGTTTACGCCGGACAGACGACATTTGTATACCATAATACATCCTGTCAAAACTTTGACGGGCGTATAAAAAGCTGATCTTTTAATTGATTATACATGTAGCATGTATAGTATACACCATGGAAGTATTATATTGACAGGAACTCCAACAAGCGGACTTCAAACGTTTATAGTGCGATGCCGCAAAATCGTTAAGTATTTGTTAATTAACTCGACATGTCATATGATCTCATTAACTCGAATAATTCAAGCCCTTTCCGTGTCCGATTTTCTCCCACACGTTAATGTAGCCTTCGTAGATCAGCGGAATATAACGACTGAATTATTCGGGTTAATGATCTCATATGGATGCATTGGTTCCGATCAAATTGTTGGAACCTCGTGATTGATCGTAATTACGGAACATACCGAAATAACAGGATGTGTACTTAATTGTCAAGGAAACGACATTAACCGACCATGGCAGTTAAAAATATGTCAGTTTTCCCAGTTTTGCTGCGTAAAAACAAATACAAAGAAACGAAATCCCCGCGACTGTTTTCACAAACAAAAAAAAACAAAAAGGGTTAGTAGACTTGGATGTTTCATAAATTGTATACAGATGCCTTTTGTTATAATGTTTCTGTCCATCATATGTTGGTTGGCCATGTTAGACCACATTTTAATGGTTCAGCGACTGCTTGAAAAAAAGTTTAGGCTTTTTTGCTTTGTGATATTGCTATGTAGAGGTCATCACGTGCGTGTAATTATAAAGCTCTTTTAGTCTTTAAAACATATTTGTTAAATACGTTAATAACATTTTTCAAATTGAGACGATAGAGAAAACAATAAATTTTCTTGAGCTTTATAATTACACGCACGTGATGACCTCTACATAGCAATATCAGGTTACGAGACAGATGAATTGTTACACCTTTTATAATAAGTCCAAAGTTGTAAACAAACCTTAAACATTCAACCTAGTCCGAGATTACTCTGACGTATGACAGATTTTTTTTTTACGAATGGCATTTATTCATTCTGGATCGGCATTTAAAGAAATTTGGTTTTGTTTTTGTTTTTTTTTGTTTGTGAAAACAGTCGCGGGGATTTCGTTTCTTTGTATTTGTTTTTACGCAGCAAAACTGGGAAAACTGACATATTTTTAACTGCCATGGTCGGTTAATGTCGTTTCCTTGACAATTAAGTACACATCCTGTTATTTCGGTATGTTCCGTAATTACGATCAATCACGAGGTTCCAACAATTTGATCGGAACCAATGCATCCATATGAGATCATTAACCCGAATAATTCAGTCGTTATATTCCGCTGATCTACGAAGGCTACATTAACGTGTGGGAGAAAATCGGACACGGAAAGGGCTTGAATTATTCGAGTTAATGAGATCATATGACATGTCGAGTTAATTAACAAATACTTAACGATTTTGCGGCATCGCACTATAAACGTTTGAAGTCCGCTTGTTGGAGTTCCTGTCAATATAATACTTCCATGGTGTATACTATACATGCTACATGTATAATCAATTAAAAGATCAGCTTTTTATACGCCCGTCAAAGTTTTGACAGGATGTATTATGGTATACAAATGTCGTCTGTCCGGCGTAAACATGTCGCACCGTAACTTGAGAACGACTTATCCAAATTTCATGAAAAATAAGATAGTTGTTTCTTATGATGGTCAAACTATCTGTATACTTTTTGGTGAAAATAAGATTAAAACTTTTTGAGTTACAGGACTTCGTCACTAAAACAGGTGTGTGTTTTTTTTTGCATGTCGCGCCGTATCTCAAAAACAATTGATGATTATTGCTTAAAACTTTACACACTTCTTAGTTATACTAATCTTAAGATCTGTATACTTTTTGGTTTTGATTCAAAATTTTATTTTAGAGATATTGATTTTTTTTTAAAAAGGGGGGTTTTCACATGTCGCTCCGTATCTCAAAAACGATTTATGATTATTGCTTAAAATTTTACACACTTCTTAGTTATATTAATCTAAAGATCTGTATACTTTTTGGTTTTGATTCAAAATTTATTTTAGAGATATTGAGTTTTTTGTAAAAAAAAAGGGGGGGGGGGGGTTTCGCATGTTGCGCCGTATGTCAGAAACTGTTTATGATTATTGCATAAAAATTCACACACAAGACAACTGGCATATCATGCGCTCATGGCGCAGCTGTTTATTTAGCTCACTGGGCCCAATGGGCCAAGTGAGCTTTTCTCATCACTTGGCGTCGTCGTCTGTTAACTTTTTCAAAAATCTTCTCCTCTAGAACTACTTGGCCAAATTTAACCAAACTTTGCCACAATCATCATTAGGGTATCTAGTGTAAAAAAATGTGTCTGATGACCCCACCTACCAGACATTGCTTAAAATGGAACATAGTGGTAAAATGTCTTTTGGAAAATGGATTATATCTCTGAAAGTAAAGCATTTAGAGACAATTTGACATGGGGTAAAATATGTTCATCAGATTATGATATATAATATATCTGTCTGTTGTTGGGTTGCTGCCTTTGAATTAGTAATTTTAAGGAAATTTTTTAGTTTTTGGTTATTATCTTGAATATTATAGATAGAGATAAACTGTAAATAGCAATAATGTTCAGCAAAGCAAGATCTACAAATAAGTCATCATGACCAAAATAGTCAATTGACCTGATAAGGAGTTATTGTCCTTTAAAGTCAAATTTAACAATTTTTCGTAATTTTTTTAATTCACAACAGTCTTCTCCTGAAACAACAGAGACAAATAAACTAAACTTGGCCACAATCATCATTAGGGGATCTAGTTTTTAAAAACATGGCAGACATGGCTAAAAATAGAACATAGAGGGAAAATGCAGTTTTTGACTTGTATCTCTGAAACTAAAGCAAAGTATAACAGTTACATTATTTCATGCATCAATTGTAAATAAAAATATCAGGTGAGCGACACAGGGTCCTTGGAGCCTCTAGTTTGGTGTATGCAATAATTGTACATGTTGTAAGGTGCACATGTCTGTCTGGCTTGGTTTATCTGAACTTGACCTTAATATAAATTGCTTGACAGTATATTTTTATGAATCATTGGTAATGTTAAGTATATTTGGTCCTTATCGTAAACTTATAATTATTCTTATATCTTTAGGACAAGCACCATAAAACAGAGGGGACATAAAAATACCTGGAGTCTGTCTATCCCTTTGGCCTTATAAGCGCTCTCACTTGCATGTCTTGTACAATTCTTGTTAAATTTTTCGGAAACTTATTTTGATAGGTTATATCAACAATGTCTGACAAGTTTTAAAATCAGTGCCAATCATTCATTTTTGTCGCAGAAAGCTCAACATAGGGATAGTGATCCGGCGGCGGCGTTAGCTAACTTCTTAAAAGCTTTATATTTTAGAAGGTGGAAGACCTGGATGCTTCATACTTTGTATATGGATGCCTCATGTAAGGAAGTTTCCGTCAGTCACATGTCCAATGTCCTTGAACTCATTTTCATGGTTCAGTGACTACTTGAAAAAAAAGTGAACATTTTTTGTAATGTTAAATTCTCTCTTATTATAAGTAGTAGGATAACTATATTTGGTATGTGCCTACCTTGCAAGGTCCTCATGCCCGTCAGACAGTTTTCACTTGACCTCGACCTCATTTCATGGATCAGTGAACAAGGTTTAGTTTTGGTGGTCAAGTCCATATCTCAGATACTATAAGCAATAGGGCAAGTATATTCGGTATATGGAAGGACTGTAAGGTGTACATGTCCAACTGGCAGGTGTCATCTGACCATGACCTCATTTTCATGGTTCAGTGGTTATAGTTAAGTTTTTGTGTTTTGGTCTGTTTTTCTTATACTGTTTGCAATAGGTCTACTATATTTGGTGTATGGAATGATTGTAAGGTGTACAGTGTCTTCCCTAGAAAATTTTTCATGCATGGTGGGTCCATGGTGAATTTGCAACGCAGCGCACGACGCTTCTTTTTCAGAATTAGTTACACTACATAGTTTATATGTTTAAAGCCATATACCAATCTAATTGTTTTATTATAGGTACAGCAATTCATATAAGTCATGGACATTTAAAGTGTTTATTACAGATGAGAGGAATTAATGAAAGACCTTATAAACAATAATAAAAATAATCCAGTCTGCAATAGTTATTTACAAATTAATGCCATGTACACATTATTTTGTTGATACATGTATCTTCCTCTGTTTCAACTTTCCAAAGGTCACCACACATTTTTCAAAACCAAAATCTTCCTCCTTTGGTCCTTCAATTGATATATGCATTAAGCAATTCAGCACTTTTTGGCATCTATAGTCTGTTTCTCAAAAGTTTTAACTCTGTTTAAACATGAAAAACACCTTTCACAATCAGCTGTTGAAACTGGAAAAACAAGACCAATTGCTGCATACTTAGACAGACAAGGATACAAAGTTCCAAGACTGGCCACTTTGTTCATTGTCTGCCTAAATGTCATGTCTTTACATTCTTTCACTAACAGTGTCCTCAGTTTGCTGATACAATGGTTTCAGCATCAACAGTAAGTTGTTAAATAAAACTTTGAATGTCATCATTGCTTCACAGAGATTTTACAGGAAACAATAAAAAAAAATTATTTGCATTAATTACAGAAGTCAATGAAGAATACCTGACATACGGATGACATATTTGGCAATTACCTTTTTGGAAGCTATATAATCTTGACATTTTATTTCATGACAATTAACTATTTTTCTTAAATACATCCCTGTCCGATTTATTTATAACTCTTCATAATTGTAAAAATCCTATCTTGCCGAAGTGAAAGAAATTTAGCCCCACGTGTGTAAAAAACGGCAAATGAATCCGCTACACTTAAGATGCAGGTGTCCGATTGAAATTAAATAGAACAACACAAGTTTATTAAAAACAATATTTCCGTAAATAACTTCGTATATTTTGAAAGTTTTTCTATCAAATCTTTTAAATATTTCATAAGACACGTCTTTTTCTCGGCCCGGTGGTGGTGATGTGTATTCTTTGATGTAATCAATCAACCGCGACTAATCTAAAAATAACTGATTGTTGTGACCAATCAAAAAATAATTCATCGATGTAAATATAGCTGATGAAAAAACTGCGAAACTTTATTAAAAAAAAGTTTTTGTCCATTCTCGGTGAAATTACGTTAGTTTTATTTTATAATACCAGAGACTATACCAAATTTAAATTTCTACTTTCAAAGATCACAGTAAAATAACGATGTCAAACAACAGGGGCCGTTTTAAGGTGAAATTTATACAGGAAAAGGTTGAACTTTTTATTTAGCACAGAAAGATATGCATTGGAGATTTATCAGACTATTTATTTATCAGCTTACTGACAACTTCTATTATGTAACCGAAGTCTCGATGTATAACCAACTAATCAAGAAGGTTGTAAAATCCCGGCACGCGCAACGTGATGCATCCAATTATCAGTCGGATGAGTTTAAAACACCTGTGGAGTGTTGTCACTTGTCACTTCACTTTCAAAATATCGATAATAAATATTTTACACAGTTATAATTTTCACACATAGCGGGATGCATTGCGGCAATGATGAAAGCATGGCGGTCAAAATCTATGCGTAGCGGTACCGCAATGCTTGAATAGCCTAGGGAAAACACTGGGTGTACATGTCTAGCTGGCAGGTGTCATTTGACCTCGACCTCATTTTCATGATTCAGTGGTCAAAGTTAAGATTTTGAGTTTTGGTCTTTTTTTCTAATACTATATGCAATAGGCAGTGTCTTCCCTAGAAAATTTTTCATGCATGGTGGGTCCATGGTGAATTTGCAACGCAGCGCACGACGCTTCTTTTTCAGAATTAGTTACACTACATAGTTTATATGTTTAAAGCCATATACCAATCTAATTGTTTTATTATAGGTACAGCAATTCATATAAGTCATGGACATTTAAAGTGTTTATTACAGATGAGAGGAATTAATGAAAGACCTTATAAACAATAATAAAAATAATCCAGTCTGCAATAGTTATTTACAAATTAATGCCATGTACACATTATTTTGTTGATACATGTATCTTCCTCTGTTTCAACTTTCCAAAGGTCACCACACATTTTTCAAAACCAAAATCTTCCTCCTTTGGTCCTTCAATTGATATATGCATTAAGCAATTCAGCACTTTTTGGCATCTATAGTCTGTTTCTCAAAAGTTTTAACTCTGTTTAAACATGAAAAACACCTTTCACAATCAGCTGTTGAAACTGGAAAAACAAGACCAATTGCTGCATACTTAGACAGACAAGGATACAAAGTTCCAAGACTGGCCACTTTGTTCATTGTCTGCCTAAATGTCATGTCTTTACATTCTTTCACTAACAGTGTCCTCAGTTTGCTGATACAATGGTTTCAGCATCAACAGTAAGTTGTTAAATAAAACTTTGAATGTCATCATTGCTTCACAGAGATTTTACAGGAAACAATAAAAAAAAATTATTTGCGTTAATTACAGAAGTCATTGAAGAATACCTGACATACGGATGACATATTTGGCAATTACCTTTTTGGAAGCTATATAATCTTGACATTTTATTTCATGACAATTAACTATTTTTCTTAAATACATCCCTGTCCGATTTATTTATAACTCTTCATAATTGTAAAAATCCTATCTTGCCGAAGTGAAAGAAATTTAGCCCCACGTGTGTAAAAAACGGCAAATGAATCCGCTACACTTAAGATGCAGGTGTCCGATTGAAATTAAATAGAACAACACAAGTTTATTAAAAACAATATTTCCGTAAATAACTTCGTATATTTTGAAAGTTTTTCTATCAAATCTTTTAAATATTTCATAAGACACGTCTTTTTCTCGGCCCGGTGGTGGTGATGTGTATTCTTTGATGTAATCAATCAACCGCGACTAATCTAAAAATAACTGATTGTTGTGACCAATCAAAAAATAATTCATCGATGTAAATATAGCTGATGAAAAAACTGCGAAACTTTATTAAAAAAAAGTTTTTGTCCATTCTCGGTGAAATTACGTTAGTTTTATTTTATAATACCAGAGACTATACCAAATTTAAATTTCTACTTTCAAAGATCACAGTAAAATAACGATGTCAAACAACAGGGGCCGTTTTAAGGTGAAATTTATACAGGAAAAGGTTGAACTTTTTATTTAGCACAGAAAGATATGCATTGGAGATTTATCAGACTATTTATTTATCAGCTTACTGACAACTTCTATTATGTAACCGAAGTCTCGATGTATAACCAACTAATCAAGAAGGTTGTAAAATCCCGGCACGCGCAACGTGATGCATCCAATTATCAGTCGGATGAGTTTAAAACACCTGTGGAGTGTTGTCACTTGTCACTTCACTTTCAAAATATCGATAATAAATATTTTACACAGTTATAATTTTCACACATAGCGGGATGCATTGCGGCAATGATGAAAGCATGGCGGTCAAAATCTATGCGTAGCGGTACCGCAATGCTTGAATAGCCTAGGGAAAACACTGGGTGTACATGTCTAGCTGGCAGGTGTCATTTGACCTCGACCTCATTTTCATGATTCAGTGGTCAAAGTTAAGATTTTGAGTTTTGGTCTTTTTTTCTAATACTATATGCAATAGGCAGTGTCTTCCCTAGAAAATTTTTCATGCATGGTGGGTCCATGGTGAATTTGCAACGCAGCGCACGACGCTTCTTTTTCAGAATTAGTTACACTACATAGTTTATATGTTTAAAGCCATATACCAATCTAATTGTTTTATTATAGGTACAGCAATTCATATAAGTCATGGACATTTAAAGTGTTTATTACAGATGAGAGGAATTAATGAAAGACCTTATAAACAATAATAAAAATAATCCAGTCTGCAATAGTTATTTACAAATTAATGCCATGTACACATTATTTTGTTGATACATGTATCTTCCTCTGTTTCAACTTTCCAAAGGTCACCACACATTTTTCAAAACCAAAATCTTCCTCCTTTGGTCCTTCAATTGATATATGCATTAAGCAATTCAGCACTTTTTGGCATCTATAGTCTGTTTCTCAAAAGTTTTAACTCTGTTTAAACATGAAAAACACCTTTCACAATCAGCTGTTGAAACTGGAAAAACAAGACCAATTGCTGCATACTTAGACAGACAAGGATACAAAGTTCCAAGACTGGCCACTTTGTTCATTGTCTGCCTAAATGTCATGTCTTTACATTCTTTCACTAACAGTGTCCTCAGTTTGCTGATACAATGGTTTCAGCATCAACAGTAAGTTGTTAAATAAAACTTTGAATGTCATCATTGCTTCACAGAGATTTTACAGGAAACAATAAAAAAAAATTATTTGCGTTAATTACAGAAGTCATTGAAGAATACCTGACATACGGATGACATATTTGGCAATTACCTTTTTGGAAGCTATATAATCTTGACATTTTATTTCATGACAATTAACTATTTTTCTTAAATACATCCCTGTCCGATTTATTTATAACTCTTCATAATTGTAAAAATCCTATCTTGCCGAAGTGAAAGAAATTTAGCCCCACGTGTGTAAAAAACGGCAAATGAATCCGCTACACTTAAGATGCAGGTGTCCGATTGAAATTAAATAGAACAACACAAGTTTATTAAAAACAATATTTCCGTAAATAACTTCGTATATTTTGAAAGTTTTTCTATCAAATCTTTTAAATATTTCATAAGACACGTCTTTTTCTCGGCCCGGTGGTGGTGATGTGTATTCTTTGATGTAATCAATCAACCGCGACTAATCTAAAAATAACTGATTGTTGTGACCAATCAAAAAATAATTCATCGATGTAAATATAGCTGATGAAAAAACTGCGAAACTTTATTAAAAAAAAGTTTTTGTCCATTCTCGGTGAAATTACGTTAGTTTTATTTTATAATACCAGAGACTATACCAAATTTAAATTTCTACTTTCAAAGATCACAGTAAAATAACGATGTCAAACAACAGGGGCCGTTTTAAGGTGAAATTTATACAGGAAAAGGTTGAACTTTTTATTTAGCACAGAAAGATATGCATTGGAGATTTATCAGACTATTTATTTATCAGCTTACTGACAACTTCTATTATGTAACCGAAGTCTCGATGTATAACCAACTAATCAAGAAGGTTGTAAAATCCCGGCACGCGCAACGTGATGCATCCAATTATCAGTCGGATGAGTTTAAAACACCTGTGGAGTGTTGTCACTTGTCACTTCACTTTCAAAATATCGATAATAAATATTTTACACAGTTATAATTTTCACACATAGCGGGATGCATTGCGGCAATGATGAAAGCATGGCGGTCAAAATCTATGCGTAGCGGTACCGCAATGCTTGAATAGCCTAGGGAAAACACTGGGTGTACATGTCTAGCTGGCAGGTGTCATTTGACCTCGACCTCATTTTCATGATTCAGTGGTCAAAGTTAAGATTTTGAGTTTTGGTCTTTTTTTCTAATACTATATGCAATAGGCAGTGTCTTCCCTAGAAAATTTTTCATGCATGGTGGGTCCATGGTGAATTTGCAACGCAGCGCACGACGCTTCTTTTTCAGAATTAGTTACACTACATAGTTTATATGTTTAAAGCCATATACCAATCTAATTGTTTTATTATAGGTACAGCAATTCATATAAGTCATGGACATTTAAAGTGTTTATTACAGATGAGAGGAATTAATGAAAGACCTTATAAACAATAATAAAAATAATCCAGTCTGCAATAGTTAGGGATCATAGATTTATTCTTACGAGGAAGCTCCGAGCATGCTCGGAGGATGCTCGGAGCTTTTTAAGTAGGCTCTTCTCAGCAGTTTATATGACAATAATTATCATGATCTATTAAGATGTCAATCAAATCTATAGCACTTCTATAATAAGGAAAGTAAAGCATTATAGAGGAAGCTCAATTAACACCTGTGTAAACATCTGGTATATTCAAATACATTTTGCATGAAATTTACAAAACTATAAAATAGATTAGAAATTCTTCAACAGTACTGGGAAATGCTTGGAAAGAAATGTCGTCTCCACAAAAAGTAAAAGTCAATAAAATATTTTCTTATTATATTGAATAACCATTCTTTTTTAATAATAAAAAAAATTCTTAAATTTTATAATTAGATTATATAATTTAGATATAGTTTATACTATATAATATGCTACATAAAAGTCATCAAGGCACAAACAACAGTCAGGGGGCGATACTAAACAAGTAAATTTTTTTTTTGTTACTTATAATTTTTTCGTTTTTAAAAATTATTTAATAACTTAATAGTTATTTTAAATGTCAATAGTAGCATGGACTAAATGTAGTTTTTAAGAATTTTATATAATTTTATTAAATAAAATTAAGTATTTATCAAATGTGAGATGAGTATAGAGATAAAAGGTTACTTTAAAAATGAGGACAAAATTATTACTTTTATAAATTATTTTATACATCTTTGAAAAACTTAGCACTTATAATTATTTATGGAACATATGTTATTGTTTTAGATTACACATTATAAATAACTTCAAGTCTTAATTAAATCACAAGGTTCCATCTATTTATATTTGTCTACCATGAAGATTTTAAAGGAAAATGGTATTTTAATAGTCCCAAGAGGACAATCTTTGACCCAGAAGCGTGGCTCAGAAAGTCAATTAGTGTTTCAGGAGGATTAGTTTTATATTTCATGGGAAAAATAACCAGATGTCTGTGAAAATTTGTTAAAGCTATTAAAACCTGTATGAATGGACACATATAAAAATAATATTAAAATAAGTTACTTATACATGAAATAGAAGTTATATATGATATAGCATCGTTTTTAACATAAATTGCATAGGTAATTTTGAAAAATAATTGTTTAAGTATTGCCCCTAACTAAACAATGGTAATATGTTTTTTTTTTTATATATATAAAATAGCAAACTTAGTTCTTTTATAGAAAATTATGGCTACTTTAGGAAAAGTTGTAATTCATTATTGGAAGGCTGGTTTGAGGGGGTAATATCACCATTGTTTTTCCCCTAGTACGTCTCTGTTTAATTGACTTTTTTTTTAATTGTGTAGAATTCATCTTTGTTTTAAATAAAGAGATATTTGGCATGAGTAAAGTTTTATCCTGTCAATTACTGCAGGGAAAATTTAACATAAAATTGTTTTTCCCCCATAAGTCTTTGTTTAATTTGCCTTTTTTTTATTAAATGTGATGAATTTATCTATGTTTCAAATAAAGAAATACTCTACATGAGTGAAGTTTTATCCTGTCCAGTACTACAGTGAAAATACAACATAACTTTTCATTGCAGATAAGATATTAAACGTCACCAGAAGTTAACCAGTCAAATTCCTCTCCCCCTTTTTTTTCCTGTTTACCAGCTTTAGTAGCAATGTCCCCTTAAATTTCCAAAATATTTTATAGCAACACCAATAGAATTTTTTATTGCTTTGAAACACCCAAGATACATGTTAACGACCCAAAAAAAAACTTTCTGCAATGAAATGCAGGGTTAATTTCCAACAACTGTCAAATTAAATGGAATATAGAAAAAAATCAACCATTTCTGGCTTGAAACTGAATGTACTATATTTTGGTGGTATTACACCTGAAAGAATATTGACAATATAACGGAGTAAAATAAATGGATTTTAGTTCAGCAATCCTCTATTTCCTTTTCTTGAATGACTTTTTAATATATATGAATAACTCCTATCAAAAGGAAAGTAAAGCAATGTAGAGGAAGCTCAGTTAACGCCTGTATGTAGAAAGTCATTTTATATAGGCCTTTATCAGTACATACTATCAATATAAAACAGATACTAAAAATATAAATATATATACTAAAAAAATTTTCTATAAGATTCAAACTAGTTATTTTTTTTCTTTTTAGCTTCATGAGTATAATTATAAAAAAAAAAAAAACATAAATCAAAGTTAGTAAGAATTTTAGGCATAATTATGTTCATTAGTATAGGACATTGTGGCAGTTGTTTGGAGTTGAATTAATTATTTTTTGCTTGTTTTATGTTATTTAATATTCAATTCATACAAGTAAAATATGATCACACAATTTAAAAGTAAATATTGATACAAGTCACTCTGCAGTCTGTCCAATAATACTGTTTAGAAATCTGTGTAGGTGCAAAACATTATTATAAAAGGTTTATATCACAGCATGATACATTATATAAACATTATAGTTTGAGGGAATAACCCATTTTACAGTTTCAGTAGGGATAATTATCTTAGAGCATCCTCTTTTATGCTCCATATTAAATATTTTGTTAATATTAAAATGCTGTATGCTGTTAAATAAAAAACATCTTCAACAATAATAATTGATTCCAATTTTAAATACAGTTATAAAAAAATAAGATAGAAACAGATGATATTGGATTATTTTATATATGGTAGATAAATAATAATTTAACCCCTAAACTAAAGTGGTATAGTCGTGACTACCTATTGTCATGTTCCTACAGTCATGAGAGTCGTATGCTGAATCAAAAATGCTTTTAAGCAAACCAAATTGAACTATAATTACTATACATCTTTAAATATTTGTAAGTGAGGGACCTAGAATATATGTCAAGTCTGCAAATTATTCAAGAAAATTGCCTGTTCTCTAGGCCTCAAACACTAAAACTTCTAAATTCCATTTTCCTAACTTGAAATAAATTATTACAAGAATTTTTAACTGCAGTTATAATACATAGTATAAAATAACAGTATGTTTTAAACTGGTATTCAATTGACTTAAAGCATTAGGGTAATGAATCAAAATTCTAAATTTTAAGCAGACAGCAAAATAGATTGTGTAAATGACTTCTCAATTTTATGATGATTTGCTCTTCTGTTCACATATATAAATAGAAAAAGGAGGTTGATATGAAATGGAAATCTTGCAATTATCATTCAGGGATATCAAATGTAATTATGACTTTCTGCATTTTGATTAAGCTTAAAAGAGATACTAGAAAAAATAAGTTGACATTTTTTATACAAATCAATGTAATGAAGAACTAGAATTTAAAATAAAAGACAAAAGGGATTCCAGAACAAAGTATAATTTTTTGTTGTACAGTTTTTGGTCCACTGAATCCATTTAATTATCATAAAAACAAAATCAAAAAATTTATTCAAGAAATAGATATAGAGGATTGCTGAAGTAAAATCAATTTATCATAATTATTATATTGTGAACAGTCTTTCAACCCAGCCTATGAATTACAACTTTTTTCCAAAGTAGCCATCATTTTCTATTAAAGAACTAAAGTTTGCTGTTGCATATAAAGTTTAACAAATGATTATAAATCTACTACCATAGTTTTTGTCTTTGGTGACTTTTATGTTTAATTTTATGTAGAATAAATTTAATTAAGCTATATTTATATTTTAAATATAAAATTTGAGTATTTTTTTTTTTATTGAAAAAGAATGATTATAAATAAGAAAATATTTTAAAAACATTATCTTCCTGTGAAGACTTGATATTTCTTGCCAAGCATTGTACAGTACTATTGAAGAATTTCTTATCTATTTTATAGTTTTGTAAAAATTCATTCAAGATTTATTTGAATAGACCAGATGTTTACACAGGTGTTAATTGAGCTTCCTCTATAATGCTCTATCTTCCTTATTATAGAAGTGCTATAGATTTGATTGACATCTTAATGGATCATGATAATTATTATCACATAAACTGCTGAGAAGAGCCTACTAAAAAAGCTCCGAGCATCCTCCGAGCATGCTCCGAGCTTCCTTGTAAGAATAAATCTATGATCCCTTATTTACAAATTAATGCCATGTACACATTATTTTGTTGATACATGTATCTTCCTCTGTTTCAACTTTCCAAAGGTCACCACACATTTTTCAAAACCAAAATCTTCCTCCTTTGGTCCTTCAATTGATATATGCATTAAGCAATTCAGCACTTTTTGGCATCTATAGTCTGTTTCTCAAAAGTTTTAACTCTGTTTAAACATGAAAAACACCTTTCACAATCAGCTGTTGAAACTGGAAAAACAAGACCAATTGCTGCATACTTAGACAGACAAGGATACAAAGTTCCAAGACTGGCCACTTTGTTCATTGTCTGCCTAAATGTCATGTCTTTACATTCTTTCACTAACAGTGTCCTCAGTTTGCTGATACAATGGTTTCAGCATCAACAGTAAGTTGTTAAATAAAACTTTGAATGTCATCATTGCTTCACAGAGATTTTACAGGAAACAATAAAAAAAAATTATTTGCATTAATTACAGAAGTCAATGAAGAATACCTGACATACGGATGACATATTTGGCAATTACCTTTTTGGAAGCTATATAATCTTGACATTTTATTTCATGACAATTAACTATTTTTCTTAAATACATCCCTGTCCGATTTATTTATAACTCTTCATAATTGTAAAAATCCTATCTTGCCGAAGTGAAAGAAATTTAGCCCCACGTGTGTAAAAAACGGCAAATGAATCCGCTACACTTAAGATGCAGGTGTCCGATTGAAATTAAATAGAACAACACAAGTTTATTAAAAACAATATTTCCGTAAATAACTTCGTATATTTTGAAAGTTTTTCTATCAAATCTTTTAAATATTTCATAAGACACGTCTTTTTCTCGGCCCGGTGGTGGTGATGTGTATTCTTTGATGTAATCAATCAACCGCGACTAATCTAAAAATAACTGATTGTTGTGACCAATCAAAAAATAATTCATCGATGTAAATATAGCTGATGAAAAAACTGCGAAACTTTATTAAAAAAAAGTTTTTGTCCATTCTCGGTGAAATTACGTTAGTTTTATTTTATAATACCAGAGACTATACCAAATTTAAATTTCTACTTTCAAAGATCACAGTAAAATAACGATGTCAAACAACAGGGGCCGTTTTAAGGTGAAATTTATACAGGAAAAGGTTGAACTTTTTATTTAGCACAGAAAGATATGCATTGGAGATTTATCAGACTATTTATTTATCAGCTTACTGACAACTTCTATTATGTAACCGAAGTCTCGATGTATAACCAACTAATCAAGAAGGTTGTAAAATCCCGGCACGCGCAACGTGATGCATCCAATTATCAGTCGGATGAGTTTAAAACACCTGTGGAGTGTTGTCACTTGTCACTTCACTTTCAAAATATCGATAATAAATATTTTACACAGTTATAATTTTCACACATAGCGGGATGCATTGCGGCAATGATGAAAGCATGGCGGTCAAAATCTATGCGTAGCGGTACCGCAATGCTTGAATAGCCTAGGGAAAACACTGGGTGTACATGTCTAGCTGGCAGGTGTCATTTGACCTCGACCTCATTTTCATGATTCAGTGGTCAAAGTTAAGATTTTGAGTTTTGGTCTTTTTTTCTAATACTATATGCAATAGGCAGTGTCTTCCCTAGAAAATTTTTCATGCATGGTGGGTCCATGGTGAATTTGCAACGCAGCGCACGACGCTTCTTTTTCAGAATTAGTTACACTACATAGTTTATATGTTTAAAGCCATATACCAATCTAATTGTTTTATTATAGGTACAGCAATTCATATAAGTCATGGACATTTAAAGTGTTTATTACAGATGAGAGGAATTAATGAAAGACCTTATAAACAATAATAAAAATAATCCAGTCTGCAATAGTTATTTACAAATTAATGCCATGTACACATTATTTTGTTGATACATGTATCTTCCTCTGTTTCAACTTTCCAAAGGTCACCACACATTTTTCAAAACCAAAATCTTCCTCCTTTGGTCCTTCAATTGATATATGCATTAAGCAATTCAGCACTTTTTGGCATCTATAGTCTGTTTCTCAAAAGTTTTAACTCTGTTTAAACATGAAAAACACCTTTCACAATCAGCTGTTGAAACTGGAAAAACAAGACCAATTGCTGCATACTTAGACAGACAAGGATACAAAGTTCCAAGACTGGCCACTTTGTTCATTGTCTGCCTAAATGTCATGTCTTTACATTCTTTCACTAACAGTGTCCTCAGTTTGCTGATACAATGGTTTCAGCATCAACAGTAAGTTGTTAAATAAAACTTTGAATGTCATCATTGCTTCACAGAGATTTTACAGGAAACAATAAAAAAAAATTATTTGCATTAATTACAGAAGTCAATGAAGAATACCTGACATACGGATGACATATTTGGCAATTACCTTTTTGGAAGCTATATAATCTTGACATTTTATTTCATGACAATTAACTATTTTTCTTAAATACATCCCTGTCCGATTTATTTATAACTCTTCATAATTGTAAAAATCCTATCTTGCCGAAGTGAAAGAAATTTAGCCCCACGTGTGTAAAAAACGGCAAATGAATCCGCTACACTTAAGATGCAGGTGTCCGATTGAAATTAAATAGAACAACACAAGTTTATTAAAAACAATATTTCCGTAAATAACTTCGTATATTTTGAAAGTTTTTCTATCAAATCTTTTAAATATTTCATAAGACACGTCTTTTTCTCGGCCCGGTGGTGGTGATGTGTATTCTTTGATGTAATCAATCAACCGCGACTAATCTAAAAATAACTGATTGTTGTGACCAATCAAAAAATAATTCATCGATGTAAATATAGCTGATGAAAAAACTGCGAAACTTTATTAAAAAAAAGTTTTTGTCCATTCTCGGTGAAATTACGTTAGTTTTATTTTATAATACCAGAGACTATACCAAATTTAAATTTCTACTTTCAAAGATCACAGTAAAATAACGATGTCAAACAACAGGGGCCGTTTTAAGGTGAAATTTATACAGGAAAAGGTTGAACTTTTTATTTAGCACAGAAAGATATGCATTGGAGATTTATCAGACTATTTATTTATCAGCTTACTGACAACTTCTATTATGTAACCGAAGTCTCGATGTATAACCAACTAATCAAGAAGGTTGTAAAATCCCGGCACGCGCAACGTGATGCATCCAATTATCAGTCGGATGAGTTTAAAACACCTGTGGAGTGTTGTCACTTGTCACTTCACTTTCAAAATATCGATAATAAATATTTTACACAGTTATAATTTTCACACATAGCGGGATGCATTGCGGCAATGATGAAAGCATGGCGGTCAAAATCTATGCGTAGCGGTACCGCAATGCTTGAATAGCCTAGGGAAAACACTGGGTGTACATGTCTAGCTGGCAGGTGTCATTTGACCTCGACCTCATTTTCATGATTCAGTGGTCAAAGTTAAGATTTTGAGTTTTGGTCTTTTTTTCTAATACTATATGCAATAGGTCAACTATATTTGGTGTATGGAAATATTTTATGATCTATATGTCAGTCGCGCAGGTTTTATTTGACCTTGACTCCATTTTCACAGTTCATTGCTCAGTGTTAAGTTTTTGTGTTTTAGTCTGTTTTTCTTAAACTATAATCAATAGGTCAACTATATTTGTTGTATGGAAGAATTGTTAGCTGTACATGCCTGCCTGGCATGGTTCATCTGACCTTGACCTCATTTTCATGGTTCGTTGGTCAATGTTTAGTTTTCTTGGTTAATGTTAAGTTTATGTGACAGTTGTAATAAAGCTTTATATTTAGGACTATCAACATAATATCAATGATTAGTAAAGAAGGCGAGACATTTCAGCGTGTGCACTCTTGTTAAAAGAGTTATGCCCCTTGGAAACATTAATTATTTGGAAAATTGCATTGTTATGGCTCTTGTGTACAATTCTTGCCAGAATTTTATGAAATTAATATTAAATAGGTTTATATCATCAGAATGATCAGAGCATTTTGATTTCCATCTGTAATGTTTACAAATTCCAGATTTCATGGCAAATTTCAACCATTATAAACCTCCACAAGCTCCATAGCAGAGGTAATCAAAAAGTAGTGCAGCAACAAACAACAACTATTAATATTCCACTTCAGTATATACACACACAATATACATGCATGATTATATACATAGATGAAGATGTGGTATGAGTGCCAATGAGACAACTCTCCATCCAAGTCACAATTTATAAAAGTATATACATATATGTACCCGGTAAGTTTAAATATTAAATTGATGTTATCATTTTTGCTTGAATAGTAAGGCAATATTTAATTTGATGTATATTTTACAAAATAATATATGCTGGGTTTTTTTTTTATTACAGCAAATGTATTCCAAGAGTTTATGGCTGATTATGCAACTACAGGATTTTATCATGGAAGCAACATCTTAGAAGGATAAGTGCAAATGTATGAAGGAAGCTTTGTGTATAAATACATGTAGCAATTACATGCAGGAGAGAACACTTAAACATTACTAACATGTAGTCATGATATGGGAGTGGTGCATTCTAGAAATCTAAACACCTGGAATTAAATATTGTGTATATTTTTTTTCAACCACAAGTACTTTCAGCATATAATACAATTCAAATTCAAATTATTGTGTCAACATGACAGTTACTGTCTAAAAATGGAAAATGCTTGTTTTAAAATGAATTTTATATAAATATTTTAAATAACAAGAATTTTTAGCTTATCGTGCAGCCAAACTTTGAGATCTTTTAATGGTATATGCCTGTTGTTTGTCAACATTTATTTTCTTTTTGACTTAGCCTTAAGATCAGTGGTAAAATGAAAAACTGAAAACCATATATGAAATAAGAAGGAAATGGTTGTAAATAACAGCAAGACTTTCAATATGGTATATCAAATATATTTCACAGAACTTTCTATTTCAATTTATTAATACAATGAGATATGAGGTATAAATAAATCAGACAGCTACACAACAACAAAAACACCTGAAAGGCACTAAGGTGCTAACATACAGTCTTCAACAATAGACAGGTGTCTAAACAATATGTCATGATCTGTTTAATTGACCAGAGTACATGAGTATGTGGCAGGGTGAACTACCTTTTTTCTTCAAAACTCTCATAAGAAGAATTGGCATCTTTTGCAAGTAAGACTTTTCCATAATGTGATTGGAATGTCTCAAAACTGATGAACACAAAAAGACTTATACATACATAATAAAAATGAAATATACATCAGTGCATACATCTTATATAAATGAATCACCTTCCATACATCAAGTTAAAAAAAATATTGAGACTTGAATACAACAAAAAATGTTCTAGGAGTGAACTATGGTGCCCTGGATATTTGCTTGCCTTCTTGGTTTTATTGCATCTTATCTGCTGCATTGAAGATATTGTGAGTTGGAGTTGATGAATACATATTATTTGTATTGTTTAGGACCAAGAAATTTAAGATACAAAGAGAAAGTAAAATAGAATGGAAGTATGAATACATCCTCAAGACCAAGAAGAATATTTATATATATCAAAATAGAATGTGTACTAGATTAGCATTTACTTATCTAAAATATGCTCAAAAACTGTGAAATTTGTGTGATTGAGACTCAATTCACCTTAATTTCATTTAAAAAAAATAATGTGAAAGCTCAATTCACATTAATTTCACGTGAAAAATTTAACGTGAATTTCACGTGAAAGCTCGATTCACGTTAATTTCATGTGAAAAATTTCACGTGAATATCACGTGAAAGCTCGATTCACGTGAAATTCGCGTAAATTTAACGTGAGTTTCACGTGAGTTTCATGTATAAGCTCGTTTGAGGTGAATCTCACGTGAAAAATTTCATGTGAAATTCACGTGATTTTCACGTGAAATTTACGTGAACAAAATTTGCCTGTGTAGGGGAAGAAAAAACAAAAATGACTTTGAACAGATGCCCTTATCTGTTGAAATTCAAGACTTTCTCAAAGACCTTCCAGAAGAAGACAATGATTCAGATATAGATTTTGAGCCATTGTGTAAAAAAAATAAAGATGAATGAGTGCTTATGATGATTTTTTCTTGAACAAACTGTAAATAAACACTATATTGAACACCAATATAAAAATAAGGAGATGTGGTATGATTGCCAACAAGACAATCAACATTTTATGCAAAACAACAATATAAAAAAAAGGAGACGTGGTATGATTGCCAATATGACAACTTTCCACTAGAGTTAACATGACATGGACTGCCTTTAACAATGAGAAAAACCAATAACTATAGTCAGATTTAAATGACCCAACATGAAAATGATTGATTGATTGTTGGTTGCTAAACGTCCAGTGGCAAATACTTCATACATTTTCAGGACGATCACATGAAATAACAACTATGAAGATTACTATTATGTGCAAAGGACAACCACTGAATACAGGCGCCTGACATGCAAATAAAAATTGTAGTGAGGTTTAACATATTTGTGAGTGCTCAACCCTTCCCTAATCTTGGACAATAGTGTAACAACACAACATAATTATAAACTATGAAAATAAGTTGCAAATAACTTAACTCAATAGATTGGTATAAAGCACACAAATAAACGACTTACATAAAAAACAATAGACATAAAGCACCAATATTAGACTACAAGCAGTATTTGAAAGCTAGTTCAACGCCTATTACAACTAACAAACAAATCAGTGTCTCCCAGACTTAAATAATTGTGAATATAAAACAACATTTGAATGTAAATTCTATTTGAGAAAAATGCAACGGAAAATAAGAGTTTCCATATTTATATTGGTGAATTACTCATATTGTTTCATTTGTATAGTTTACAGGTTTTTTTTTTTCTTTTTTGTTTGTTAGGTGCGTACTCGTCACTTTAGTACATCGTTTCATACATAATTTGCGAGTTATATGGAGTAAATAATGCATATATTTTTAATAAAATAAGTTCAGCAAGTGTTTTAGTACAGCAATATTTCAGAAATCTCAAAATTATAAACCTTGTTACTTGAATACCCATAAAGAGTCATATAATTGGTATTGTGATGCAAAAGAAAATGTTTGTGTTGTTTCAGATACATTCTTATTCCAAAAAGTCAAACAGTAATATTCTAATTAAAGAAAAACTAGTATTTATTTTGCAAACTCTATCAAAATTTCAATTAGTTTCACCTAAAGAAGAAGGTCTTGCAAACCTATATATAACAGTTCAAAATGGGACAAAACATACCAATGGGACATTCAAAACAAGTCGAGATAACTGACCACGCCATTGCAAAAAATACAAAAGACAAGGGAAGGAGCAACAAGTTCACAAAACACAAAAGTTGCATAGAACATAGAAAACTAACGACTCGAAACGGGCTGCCTAAAACAAAAGACGATTTAAGGTGACCAAGAGGGGAAGGCAAATTCAATGCCGCAGGAGTGTAAAATGATTACTCCAGTTGTCTGTACTTATTAGATTTTCCGTAAATTTCTATAAAGTTGATTAAAGACATATTCAGAACTATATGTCCTTTCTACTTGAAAATTAATGGACAGGCATTAAATTTGCCTGGGATCCATTTGTTTATCGTCTTCCAAACATAAATAAATGTACCTTTCACAGTAACTCTGTGTCTGGTAGCGGTTTGCTACCATATATGCATGGAAAGGATAACCCATTTAATTCTGCAATCACTGTTTTTTTTATTTGAAAAACCTGACACAAACATTCAAATACGGTATATGTATCTATGTATGTAGATACAAATCCTTGAAAAATCACATTGATTCATGAAAATGAATTCTGGCACTGTTATAAATACTAATACCTTGTACTTCAATTCAGTCATAAATGCAATCCCAAATTAATTATGTAAAATTATCTGTAGGTACAAAAGCAACCCAAAGATCTGACTGAGGCATTTTTCAACCCCTAAGATGTATTTAATTCTACCTTGAAAACCATTTACTGCAGCTCCACCCTTAGAAGATTTTGGGGTATAATTGTACGTGTCAGATGAAAAAAAAACCAAAAAACCCTTTAAGATGTATAAATTTTACACCCCTCAGAGAGAACCATCCATCCCCCCTTAACAGACATTAACTGGAATGGCCCATTCCTTGCGACAAGGTTTACGATTGGAGGACATTTTCCGTAACACACCTTTTTATAGATGGAATTTCCAATGATTTGCTCATCAAATTTTGTCAAAAATAACGCATCTATAAACAACTGTCATACAAGTTGGTGTTTTAGCTGATTATAAAACCAGGTTTAATCCAAAATTTTCATTGGAAAACGTTTGTACCATATAAGGAATACGACAGTTGTTTACCGTTTGTTTCATTGGTTGATATAGTCAAGAGTTAGATTTTGCTCGGTTTTATGAACCTGCGTCTTAGTATATTTACCTTGGAGTTTGGTATTTTATTAATACATGCTTGCTTAGTCGAACTATTTTAAAGCTTCAATCCACTTTTCTTTAAATCTTTAAACGTAATTGTACCATTGAAACCTAAGGTAAAAACCCGAGATACAATTACATTACCTACACTATCGAGGTTTTTGGAACGAAATGGCGGGAAATTTTTTGTCCACTGCTATAAATCACTATACAGCATTTAATCTTGTCCTTGTCATTTGCTGTGGTTTATGTCGAATTTTATAGGAATGGAATATTTCATAAATATCACAACCAAGTAGAATAATATAGAGTTATTCCATGTATATTGGTGAATATTGTTCCGAATAAATTTTTATATTGCACGAGCTGCCGAGTGCAATATGAAATAAACGAGGGATCATATTCTCCAATATTCATGCAATAAATCTTATATATTGCATCGCAGAGCTTGCAAAAAACTGTTTAAAACCTTTGACGTCACTAGAGTTTATCTTCAGGATATATATATATATATTTACACACTAACTTTTGAATACGTACTATTGAATGAGATAAGTTGTTGTTTTAAAAACAATACTAAATTGTTATTGTACTAATATTCCTCAATATTAGTGCGATAATGCTTATGTATTATATTATCAAATATTTCAGTAGCATTAATGATACTTCGTCCAATTCCTGCTTTAACGAAAAATTATATCACTCAAAATCGGTCAAAATATAATATTTGTAACTAGTTGGAAAGCTTTACTATTGGAAACTATTGCGTTTCTATTTACAAAAAAAGCAAAATGAAATATTTGATATATTATTCAGAACAATTGACGTCGACAACGTATGAGATTTACAAAATATGCACTGAAGTGTGATCAATTTTAAAGAACTTTAAAAACCCTGTGTTAAACAAAATGTAAGCATAATGCATAATACATATGGATTGGCAGATATCCAAATCTGATCAATTCCACGGGTTTTAAAATAAGTAATTAGAAGAAAAGATTGATTTTAACTAACGACAATTTAATTGTGTATTGGGAATAATAGATAAAATGTAATTATGATTTAAGATGTTAAAACTGAATAATTAGTTAACTGGTTAAATGCATACCAGTCAAACAGGGTTGTATTATAAAAACTAGCGAATGGTCTTGAGATAATGATTCAATCGTAAGTACAGTGTTCACTTGTTTTAATATGCATGTGTGAATGACATACTTCTACTACTGCTTGTAATACTACTACTATTAGACATTTTCGAAAAGTCATCTACACGGACACTTATACTGACACTGATGTCTACACTGACTAAAAAAATTGTGGAACCGTATCAAAATGTCAAAATATACTGAATGAATAACCTTGTAATACTTGGTCGGACTCAGCAGAGTTAAACAAAATATAAATTCATTATTCTGTAGGTGGTTTATACATTTTTTTCATTCGGAATCTGAGCTAGAAACACCAAGTGCTCTCATTAGTTTTGGAATTCTTTTAGTGAAGATTTTGTGATATTCCAGCTGTTTTCTTCTCATTGTCGATTCATACTTATTGATCTTTTTAAGACGGTAATTTGTGTTTCGTGTAATATTTTGAGCAAAAATAACAAAATGGGCAATAATCTTTCATCTTTTTACATTCAAGCGTGTTTGAGTTGACTGTTTTGTCATGAAAACGTATAAAGCCAAATTCTCGCTTCAGATCCATTATGTTTATATATTGAAGCAACAGTTTGATATAGTAACATTACAAAATTCACAGAGTCAAAACATGAAATATATAGGTCATGTAAAATTACAACAGAATAGGTGTGTTTGAAGAACAAAATAAAAGCTTCGTGCTACTTCAAATGTTTAAACTGAATGTGTATTTCTTACTTGTGTTATTTTAATTTTCGTTCACTCTTTTTTCAGTGAAAAAATAAGTTGTCTTTTTGACACGGTTCCTAAATCTTTTTTTAATTAATATTGTATTTATATTGTGCTATCGACCAAACTTATTCGTTTAGTGTATGTTTACTTGTTTTTGTTTAAATGTCTTTTTGATCGAGTTAAGCCATTTCAATTGATATTTCATAGTGTGTCTTTTTATGTTGTAATGTTACACTACTGTCTCGAGTTAGGGTGAAGATCGGCGCCTGTTAAAACGTTTAAACCCGCTGCAATTTTATTCACCTGTCCTAAGTCAGGAGCCTGTTGTTCAGAGGTTGTCGTTTGTTGATGTGGTTCATAAGTGTTTTTCGTTTCTCGTTTTTTATATAGATTAGACCGGTGGTTTTCCTGTTTGAATTGTTTTACACTAGTCTTTTTGGGACCCATTTTAGCTTGGTGTTCGGTGTGAGCCAAGGCTCCGTGTTGAAGGCCGTACTTTGACCTATAATTGTTAACTTTTTATACATTGTGACTTGGATGGAGAGTTGTCTCATTGGCACTCATACCACAGCTTCTTATTTATATATAGATTATTCTATTCATTAATTGTTTAAAACTAAAAAGTTCACTAATACCCCTTGACGACAGACTTTACAAGTGGATCTAAAAAAACATGGCTTTAAACAAAAATCATTTGTGTGTGTGTGTTATCTAGGGTAATTAGTCTTTCAATCTCTGCAAATGTTTAGTCTGCCCTTCCACAAAGCATATACATTGAATCTTTTAAGTGTTTTTTTAATCAACCAATCAGACAATAGTTTTTAGTTGACAAAAGGCCTAAAAGAGCATTCAATAATGCTTTATAGCAAGTAGATACATTTGTCTTTCTAAAATACAACTGTCATCTAAGGATCGTACGTATGCCATATGGATAAATTTATCGGTTTTCAAGAGCTAAATTGACAGGGCGTTATTCCTACAATGGTTTACAATTTCATGATTGAAAAAATGAGTCGGCATGTTGGGGAGATAATTTTGACGAAGTAGAATCCATAGGTACACGTGCCTGTTTCTGTTTTAAGGTCTACTAATTTACACAACGCCTCCCCCTTTTTTTTACAAAATATAATATGAAGATCGGTCAATTCATAGCTCTCAAAAAGAGCCAATAGATTAACAAATAATTGAAAAATACATTTTTTATGCAGTATTTAAAATGTAAATAAAACAAATATTTCATAAATATAAAAAAAAAGAAGATGCGGTATGATTGCCAATGAGACAACTCTCCACAAGAGACCAAATGACACAGAAACTAACGACTATAGGTCACCGTACGACCTTCAACAATGAGAAAAATCCATACCGCACAGTCAGCTATAAAAGTCCCCGAAATGACAAATGTAAAACAATTCAAACGAGAAAACTAACGGCCTAATTTATGTACAAAATAATGAACGAAAAACAAATATGATACACAGCAACAAACGACAACCACTGAATTACAGGCTCCTGACTTGGGACAGGCACATACAGAATATGGCGGGGTTAAACTAGTGTGTTGGTGCCAAACCCTCCCCCTAACCTGGGACAGTGGTGCAACGGCACAACATAAGACCAAACTATGCAAAACAATATACGAAAAACAAATACGAGCAAAAAACAACAACCTCTCAGTTACAGGCTCCTGACTTGGGACTAGCACATATAGAATGTGGTGGGGAAAATCTAATTTTTCAAACAGATATAATATTTTAAATATGTTATGTGATCAATGTAGTAGTATACAATGTACATGTAATATAAACAACATTAATAATATTAATTGGGGAAAATCTCAAAAGAGAAATAGAAAGAGTCAAAATAAAACACATAGTTCTGTAAATAGAAGTAGAAATAATGAAGCAAGTTGGTTACTTAAAAAAGGGTTTAAACTAGGTTGTTTAAATATTCAACATTTACAACCCAAAATTAAAGAAATAAAATTCCTATTAAAATATAAACAATTATTTGATATATTTGGTATGGCAGAAACATTTTTAAATGATGAAATTGGTACCGAAACATTACAAATTGAAGGTTACAAAATAGAAAGAAAAGATAGAAACGCTATTAATGATGGCGGAGGTGTGATTGCGTATGTCACCAGGGAAGAATCGATTTAGAAATAGGTAGTATTGAATCTTTATGGATTGAAATTATTTTTCCAAACACAAACTCTATTTTAATAGGCATTTTTTATCGTCCATCGAGTTCATTGCAATCTTGGATTGATTCAGTTGAAAAAGAAATAGAAAAAGCGTCAGCAGAAAATAAAGAAATTATACTTTTAGGAGATTTCAATATAAACTATTCACATATAGATCATACAGTTGTCGGAAATCAAAAATGGAAGGACTGTATTAATTTGTATGGTTTACAACAAATTGTACATAAACCCACAAGAGTAACAGATAAATGTGTAACTACTATAGACCATATTTATACTACCGATGTAGACCATATTACAGAAGTAAATGTGCCTAGTTATGCTGTCAGTGATCATTATCCTGTTTACGTAACAAGAAAACTTAACCCAAAAATATCAAAAATGGAGCATTTGTCCATAGAATATAGATCATTCAAATAATTTGATAAAAATAAATTTATTGAAAATTTAACAAATACTCCTTTTCATCTCATTGAATCGATTGGAGATGTTGATGAAGCAGCTAATTATTGGTATAATCTATTTCTGAACACCCTAGACAAGCATGCTCCTAAGAAAATTAAAAGGGTGAAAAATACTCAACCACTAGAGTGGTGGACTTCTGATATAAATAGCGCTAGACACCAAAGAGATTATTTTCATAGAATTGGGGATCTATATAATTATAAAATTTGGCGTAATAAGGTTACATTTTTAGTAGAACAGGCAAAGAAAAATTATTTCCAAAATGCTATCTCAAATTGTAAAGATAGTAAAACTATCTGGAAGTATGTCAAACGTCTAAATCCCAAAAAATTACATAATAATATCACGCATTTGGAATATAAAAATAGTGTAATTCAAAATGATGTTGATATAGCAAATACATTTAATGTGCATTTCACAAATATTGCTGAAGGTATAGTTGATAACAAATTATGTAATAATGATGAAGGTCCAAGTTTCGATGTACTCAACAAATTTGTGAAATCAAAGTTACAAAGGGGTAGTGAAAAAATCATTATACCAGAAATGAGTATTTTAGATGTAAAAATGTATTTAAAAAATCTTGACAAGTCTAAAGCAACTGGTTTAGATGATGTTGGACCAAATATTTTGAGTATGTGCTGCGATGTCATTGCACCAGCTTTAACATATTTATTTAATCTAAGCATCAAGTGTGGTAAATTTCCAAGTATTTTTAAAACTGCAAGAGTTTGCCCAATTTTTAAAAGTGGCGATGCTTGTAATCCTGATAATTATAGACCAATAGCAGTTTTGCCTTGTCTCTCCAAAATCATAGAACGACATATAGCTGATAGTTTGTATATATATTTAAATAGTAATGACCTTCTTAATACTACACAATTAGGTTTCAGACCTAAACATTCGTGCACAACTGCACTTACTAAATTAGTAGATGAATGGTTAGCAAATATAGATAATGGAGAAATAAACGGAGTTATATTTTTAGATTTAAAGAAAGCTTTTGATCTGGTTAATCATATTATTTTATTAAAAAAGCTTGAATATTATAATGTTTCAAACTGTACACTAGACTGGTTTAAGTCATACTTGTTTGAACGAAGTCAACAAGTTAAGGTCAATAACGTCATGTCTAATACTAAATGCATAAAAACTGGTGTACCACAAGGGTCTATCCTTGGCCCTCTGTTATTTATTTTATATATCAATGATTTACCACTGAACATAGAAAATTCATTAATAGATTTATATGCAGATGATTCTACATTACATAGTAAAAGTAATAATGTACTTCGGTTAACTCGAACCTTCAAAATGATATTCATGTAATTGAAAACTAGTGTTCGCAAAATTGTATGAAACTAAATGCCAAAAAGTGTAAATCAATGATTATTGGTTCAAAACAGAGGCTTTATTCAACTGGGAACAGTTTAGATATCAAAATTTCAGATGAACAAATAGAGAATGTAGATTGTGAAAAACTTCTTGGTTTATATATCGACAAAAACCTAAATTGGAATGAGCAAATAGATAAAATGTCATGTACAATATCAAATAGAATCAATTTATTACAAAAGATAAGAAAATATTTACCTATGCATATACGAATTATTTATTTTAATGCTTATATTCTGCCATTGTTTGAGTATTGTTGCAATATATGGGGAAGATGCTATGAAAGTGGAATGAATAAACTTAATAAGTTATTAAAGAAATCTGCTAGGGTTATAGTAGAAGCCGATTTAATGACATCATCCAGTTTGTTGTTTAATAGTTTAAACTGGTTAAATGTGAAAAAACGCATTCAATATCAAAAGGCAATACTTGTATTTAAATCATTAAATGATAAGGTTCCTAACTATTTACAAGAAAACTTTCATTTTATTGGTAATCAGAATTATAACTTACGTTCGGCTGATGAAAAACTATTAAATCTTCCGAAACCAAAAACAAACTTTTTAAAGACAACATTTACATATTCAGGTTCTCAAATATGGAACAGTTTACCAAATGAAATAAAAATGACTAATACACTTGTATCTTTTAAAACAAAATGTTACAAATTTTTCATCAATTGTGCAAATTAATATGCTTTTTCATTATTATCTAGATACAATTGTATATTTTGTATAATATATCATTATAATATTGTATGTACTTATAAATATGTTATTATTATTTTGAGGACTCTCAGGAAGATTAGTTTTAACTAATGGGATTATCCCCTTGAAATAAAGATTATTTATTTATTTATTTATTTAGTTTGAAGGCGCCAACCAACACCCCTCGCCCTTTCCTTTCATACCTGGGACAATGGTGTAACAGTACAATATAAGAACAAACTATAATAATCAGTTGAAAAAGGCTTAACTCATCAGATGGATACAAATAGAAATACATCCAACAAAAACACAGAGTGGACGTGGCAGGGTACTTATACATCCCCACAATGCCTGATCTCATTGTAAACCTTGAGATGGCTCCTTCTCAAAAAAGTTACCTGTCGTCCTAGGCATACAATAACTGTCGGACTTGGAATACGATTACGAATAAGGCTACTTATCCCCGGCTTAGTATATTTCTCAGATTTTGATTAGCTAACGCACGTCATTAACGTTTTCTGTGCCACGGGCCGATTTTAAGTTGATTTGTAAATACTACGATGACTGCCACGGGCCTATTTTCGGCCGATGTTTTTTTTTCCTTATGTCGAACAATAGGCTTCAGTGACGTTGCCTCTTTTGTGTACTATGGGAGTGGCTACACAGACGAAGAACTGTGCCGTAACAAAAATTACCGTTATGCATGCAAAGTGCTTTCAAACATTCATTTTAGTTGCGTCGGCCATACTTTCATAGAGTATATATATAAATTATTTCAATTTATTTTCATTTTGTGGACTTTCTGCTGATTTTTCTGTTTTGTTTTATATAAAAAAAATCATATTAAAGAAATGGAAAAGTTTCACTCATTAATGATAGCAGTCGAAATGTTTAATTACTGAAACCAATTTTGTTGCACTGTATGTGCACGTTTCATCAAATAATGAATCTTCAATAGTGGTCCAGATCCGAATTATGGAATTATCAAACAAACAAGAAGCCTAAAAACGTTCGAAGAGCGATTTCAAATACCAGAATGACCGAAATATCAATTAAAAATACCATCTAGGGAAAAGTAAAGTTGAGTAATTAAAGTGCTTGTCGTGATCCTACAGAGCCATCTTTATGGGAGGGGATGGGTATTTGATGTTGATATTCTAATGATCTTTGTGAGGACATCATTACATAATGACTTGTATATTTAGTAAAACTCGCTGGTATATAGAAAATGTTGTGAATCTTTGTGGTTTATTAAATGGATGGAGTTTGAAGTTATTATTTAATAACAGGGTTGGCAAAGTATTACGGTACCCGGGCAGGAAAACCTGGGCTGGGCAATACTCCCAGGAATGAGAAATACTGGACAATACGATTGTTTAAGCTTATTCTTACACCTAATTGTAAAGACATGCTGTAGTTCATAGCATTATAGCTAAATATGTACATTTTATACAGACAAACATTCAGAGAGACATTTTCAGTGGAAAAAATAATTTTTTCCTTTTCTTCAATGATTATGTGTAAGCACAGATTACATTTATGATTTGCATATTTTTGGCTTATTTGTTAAGCTTTGTTTAAATAATCCAAACTTTAAAAAGATGCATTTTAGTGTTTTTAAGTGTATTGTAAAATTTTATTGTTATACAATCAAATTGCTAAATAGACACCCTAAAGGGACATGTTAGGGACACTTTTAGAAATGAAAAGGCTGATTATTGTTATATCAACAAATCTGTGTTATAATCTGAATAATTATCTATCAATTAGTGATGTAAGTGTAAATTTTCCTTAAACTTTTTAAACATTTTTAGCAAGGAACAAAATTTGTTTTAAAATAATTTTTCTTATATAAAATTGTTTGTTTATTCTTAATACAAGTTATATATATATATATAAAAAAAAAACAGAACAAATTATTTGGCTTCATGTTAGCAGTTTGACCAAGTTAGACAGAACAGCAATTTGATAGATTTTAAGTAGGAGTATCTTTACTCTGTGTCTACTAAGAGATGCTGGACCACCACTTTCTCAGATTTATACACTTTGTAATAACAGTCTGAAACAAGTGAACTTATAAATTGAAAAAAACTATGTCTAATATATATCTTTTATGTATCATATATATTAATTAAACACTGAATCTTCTTTAAGATTCAGGCTAATATTTGATATTACCCTGAATTGCCCAGTATTACCTAGTAAAAGCCGGGTTTTCCCAATATTTCATACTGGGCTGGGCAATACTCATTAAACCCCGGTTTTTGCCAACCCTCTTTTATCTACATATCAAATAAAATCCTTTCTCAAAAAGTGCTACAGTTATAACCTTTATTCAATAACATCTCCCAAATGGGTTTTTTGAAATTCATTGTAATCAGATGTAATCATAATTACTTGCTAATTTAATCATTAATTTAATTAGCTACATTTAGAAATGGTGCAATCATTAATTTAATTTAATCGTACAAATGACAAAGTAATTGTAATTTAATCAATTACATTGAAAGTAATCAGACCAATCTCTGCTATCAAACAGGTTAATAAAAGGGGCGATCTCAAAATATTTTGACGCTAATTAATATAACCGTGCTCAATTTCTGTATCGGAATGGGATCTTTTTTCAGAATGTGATTATATATAATCTGAATGGAGGTTTCAGTATTTTTTTACAACTCAGTTGTACACAAAATTGTTTATAGAAATCAACAACATTCTTGTGTATAACCTTCAACTATTTGTTTTGTTTCTCTCATCAGATTATCTTTTTGTCGTCCAAATTGTGAACAAGAAAAAAAATAATTAGCCTCCCTTAAATGTTCAATATTCTTAATTGGTCTGTTTAAACAAGTATATAGATGACGGAATGATATTGTAGTTTACGCCATATTTTGTTTGTTAAATTTAGTTTAGTTTTATTTTTTTTTCTATATGTATATTGGTTTGTTTGTTTATTTGTGAGTTTGATATTTTTTTATTTGTTTAGGTTTTTTTATGGGGGTCTTAATGTTTTCAATCTTGGAAAATGGAAAAACAATTAACATTTGAATAAATCTCAGTTGTATTGAACACATTTTGGGTAAGATATTTTACGTTATACCTTCGAGTGAACTATACTGTAAACTTCCTGTTTGCGTGAATTGAAATAAGATCTAATTTTAGTTATTTAGAACACTTCATTAGCAGTTATATCAGATACCAGGTATTTAAATAATGCACTTAATAGAGGTAATTCTAACCATTTAATCGAGCTAGCTTTAAACTGGTTAATTGTAGAAAGGAAAATACTGTTTTACATAAACTTGATAAATTTCAATGGCAAAGTTAACCCTCATGAGAAGACAGCTTGGGTTATAACTGCATTAGAAATTCGACAGACGACCACATGCGACTCATTTTTCTAATATGTATTTCTACGAGGTTTATGAAATTTCCGACAATCAGTACGCTGATGCCCTTTTCAATGTTTTATCCACAAATAAAGTGAAATGATGTCAAATTTTAGTATTCTTGCCTGGTTATTTTTATTGTCCAAACACTGAGCAGCAAACGATACAATGAAGAAGCAAAATAACGAAAAAGCTCTCGCGGTACTTAAATCGAAATAATTTAACAAGCAGAATAAAAACCTAAACGATAATCCAACAAGTTAATGTGATGGACAACGAGAAGGCAACATAAATGTGTTAAGGGTGGGGGAATGTGATTGAAGTTACCTGAGTTTTAAACAAATACTTTTCAGACTTATCCATTGCGGCAAATTCAGTATTATTCAGACAATTCGATTGCAGTCAATTCAGTATTGTTCAGTAGCTTTTCAGACAATATAGTATGATGTTGATGTGTATAGATAAATAACACACACTGAAAAGTTCTTAATTTATTGTAGGTAAATTGTCTGAACAGTATTAGTACCACAGTGCATATGTCTGAAAATTGACAGAGAGACTTAAAATTACTTTATAATTTATTGTTCAATCTTTTAAGAGCTGATCGAATCAAATTAACAGTTTCAGATCAAAATTGGTTTACAAGTGGATTCTAGTTTAGCCCTTCTCCCATCTCAAATCTGTTTTTATCTAATGTGTGAGTTCTGTATTTTTTAACCTATGATTGGAAATAACGCATTTAAATGAAAAGCGTTTTTTTTCACCATGGTTGCCGATTAACTTAAATGTATGAAGAAAAAATTGTTTTACACGATTTTTGTTATTATTTTAGTTAAAGTTTGTGTAACATCAGAATATTGGTGAGAAATTGTCCCATTACTATTTGCTGACTTCGTTTTGTTTCATTTTCCTCAGTCATTTCTTCTTGATTGTTTCATTCATAACTTGTTCGTTATATGATTCAGGAGGCAATTTTGAACTTACTTCCTGTTGATGGAGAACAATTGTTATCTGACTGATTTTAATCTGGTCAGTAGTCTTTTGTTTGGTTTATATGATGAATAATTTCTAATTTCAGATACCCATGGAGAAACTAGAAAAGGAGAGACTTTACGGTAGATTGCAACAGTTTTATGATGAAATTGTTATGCTTGTAGTACATATCTATTTTGAGAGGGAATTCTTACAAAATGGAGATTTGAATACATTTTTACAAAACAAACAACATAAACATGCTCTTTTCCACGAATTTTTTCCTAAAACAAAGTGTTGTGAATGTAAAGGTGCAGCACAAAAACCATCAGAAAGGAAAGTTTGTTTAGGAAAATATCAATTTAATAAACTTTACGTCTCCTCTGTCACCGAAGTTTCAAACCATAAGGAAAAGAAAGGAAGCATAATCACACAGCACTGTTTATGCAAATTTCAACCGCGGCAACAAGTCAAAGTGGAAGACCTTGATATAATTCTTGTTTATGCCATCCATAGTTCGTGTTTTGGTGCTGTAAGTCCTCCAGGTGATCCGCAACTTTTTTCGAAAATTAAAGATATAAGAAATGATATTGCGCATGTTGGCAGAGGTGACGCACTATCATTGGAAGATTTCAACGCCAAATGGGATATTCTTGAACAGTCTTCACTTGAAATTGCCAAACTGACATGCGAATCACACCAACAAGGGATTAAAAAACAAATCACCAATTTAAATGCCAGTAATGATCTCTTTGACAAGATTAAAGCAGCAGCTAAAGATGCAAGTACAGAAATTAAGGAGGTAGGAAAAAAACATTATCTATTTCTTTTTACAGAAAACTTCCAATCGATTTTCATGATTTTGCAGTATATTTTTTTGAAAAAAGAAAAGGTGCTTTTACTCTACAGTAAGTTAAAAGTATTTGCAAAAAAAAAATGTATGACACATGGATAATCGCTTTCACAGTTCTTATGGTTCCGACACTTTCAGTGAGATAGAAGATGAACCTTGAACAAAAATGCTCTAATTATGAAGTTAATTATACAATGGACCAGTATGAATGCCCTACAATGTATGAGTCATTTTTGATAGTTTTGAAACTACAATTGATGTTTCATTCAAATCTACATGACTTCAAGCGGGTACAGAAAATTGGGTGGTAAAGCTGATGCTATTCCTTTATTTATAAAAAAGACAGAAAAAGAAAACACAGGCACACTATATCAATTTTTGCTATTTTCTATTTTTTATGACTAGAACTTCGAAATAAAAACTTATTTAAAAAAATCACACAGATTAATTTCAGCAATTATTTAAAATTTAAACTAAAACCTTTTAGAGAAAATAATTTTCTAAATTTATTACAGTGAACACAGACCAGTTTTGATAGTAATTGTTTATTGTGTATTAGTGGGATTTAGTTATGACCGGACAATTTGAACTGTTCAATGAAATTAGTTTTTAAACAACATTTTATAAATTCAATTGTTTTAATGTATATTCTTGTTTTGCATTTATTTTATTATTCTGAACTTTGTCGTAAATTTAGGCATAAGTGTTTTACACGGATTATGTGTCATAATCTTGGACAAAGGACTTAAATTCATTTACTCTATTCATTAAATTATTTATTCTCTGTAACAGTTTAGACAGTAATTTACTTATACGTGTCGGACATTGTTTACTCTTCTAATCTATTGTTACGCATGCGCCAAGTTTAAAACAGCGAAAAATTTAGAGAGAGAAAAAAGTTGAAAAAAAAACATATTTTAGTTGGGATTTATATTGATTTATATTGATTATATCGATTCAAGAACATTTATATGCGTTATTACTTGTGGGATTATATGTTTTTGAACTGAACAAGTGCAATAATGAGTAGTTTCGATATGTCAGAATTTGATCCACTGAATATGAGCGCAGCAGACACATACGTACAGTCGGTGATGGTTCCGCACAAAGTAAATGAAATCGTCACAAAAGCTGATGTCCACACCGAAGGAATCGTGAGTAACTTAAACTATAGTAATGGAAGGGCAAAAAGGCGATTGGAATCAGATTCCCCCTTAAACAGTGTCAAGAAATTGAAACCGACAACTGTAGATAATGCGAATGATATTATTCGACTAACGGATTCACCACAGTGTAGTAAGAATTTCATTTCAAGTGAACACTCTTCAGACTCTAATAAAAGTGATATTAGTGAATTAAAAGGTCTAGTGATCGGATTAACAAGTGGTTTAAATAATTTTGTTGACATTATTACCAAAAGGATGGATAGTATCGAAACAAGTATTCCTATTCAAATTGCAAACTTAATTGATATCAAAGTGTCTGAGGAATTAAAAAAGGTAACCCATAAATTTCAAGAGGATATTAAAGTAGTATCGGATAAAGTTACTAGTCTTGAAAAATCTTATGCAGATGTATTGAAACAGAAATCCGTTGTAAACGACGAAAAGCTGCTTGTTGTTGTGCGAAATTTACCGCAGACCGAAACCGAAAATGTGTTGAAAAATGCAACTGCATTGATGAAGGATGGTTTGCGACTAAAGGATGTTAAACCTATATCGGCGGAGCGTAAATTTGATAATCGCCCCGGAAAACATGGTGTTGTTGCAGTTGGCTTTGCATCTGCAGAAGACAAGCGAAAAGTGATGGAGAAAAAGAGTAGCTTAAAAGAATCTCGGAATTTTAATAATGTATTCATTGAACATTCAATTCCTAATGCGCAGCGGATTTTAAATGCTAGACTGAAGCATATTGTGAAAACTATTGGCGAACATAAGTTAGATATCAAGGGAACAGTTGTGAAACCAAAATACGATAAAAACAGTCAGAGAGGTGAAGTAGATAGGTCCGTAAACAACACATCACCAAAACACCTTGAAAATCAACAAGACAGAAATGTGAAATCGAACAATAACGATCGAAGTCGAAATTATAACGGACGTGGTCGTGGGAACTACAGTCGTGGTAGAAGTCAGCATTTTGACAGAAGTCAGCATTTCGACAGAAGTCAGCATTCCGGTAGAGGAGGTGGACATTAGTTATCTTGCGGATTTTGGAATGTTAATGGATGGAATACCAATGTACATAGTGACAAGTTTAACTTTTTAGATTCATGTTTTAAATATTATAATCTGCATATGATTGGAATTGCGGAAACGCATTTGACCGGTAATAAAGGCATTGAAGTGGATGGTTATAACTGGTTCGGTTTTAATCGTAAAAACATTCACGTGCGTGCGAAAACTGGTTCTGGTGGGGTCGGAATTTTAATTCGCAATGATATTTGCAGTCAATTTGATGTTGAAATAATTGACAATGATACTGATGGAATATTGTGGGTGAGATTGGAGGATAAAAACTGTTTACAGAACGCTTTCTGTGTTTGTATTGTATATTTGCCACCTGAAAACTCCACACGGGCAGTAAACGTGAACGAATTTTTTGAAACCTTAATGTCAAAAATCTACACCCTTCCTCAAGGGTCTCCGTTTTATTTGTGTGGCGATTGGAATAGTAGATGTTCCGATTTGTCGGATTCGATTGCTGGAATAGACAGTTTACCCGAAAGACATGTAATTGACTTTCATCATAATAGTTATGGTAGTACTTTTTGTGATTTCTTAATTGACGTAAACTGTTGTATTTTAAATGGACGCAAAACAGTTATAAACGACTTTACATTTGTATCTTCACGTGGTAGTAGCGTCGTAGATTATTGTGTAGTACCATACGAAATGCTTGATTGTTTCGATAATTTCAAAGTAACTAGAACAAGCGAAATAATTAATGAAACTTGTGCCATCGGTAAATACGATCTGACCAGAATAGTTCCGGATCACTCCTTCCTGTCATGGGACTTCACGTTGAATTTTAGTTCTGGAATTAAAACAAAGAACCTGAATATAACTCAAAATGTACGTAAAACAACCAAATATGATACACGCAATCTACCCGATGATTGGCTTGTAACTAGTTCTGCTATTTCTGAAATCAATGGGCTTATTCAGCACTTGGAATCTTCTGAGGCCACTCAAGACAACATTGACCGTGTGTACGAAGATTTCGCGAGCGTTATAAAAAACGAAATGTCGTCAAAACTTCAATCTAAAACGATACGAATACATGATGGAGTTAGTAATAAAAAGAGAAAGTGTAGGAAACCATGGTGGAATGATGATTTAACAATTCTCTGGAATGAAGTGTGTATTTCTGAAAAAAAATGGATAAAATGTAAAAATCGAAATCAAAAGAAAGAGTTTCGCAGTTGCTTTATAAATAAACGGAAAGTATTTGATAAAGCTGTGCAAAGTTCAAAACGTCAGTACTGGTATTTGTTTCAAGAAGATTTGGATAACTCTTGTAAAAATCCAAAGGAATTTTGGAAAAAGATTGGTAGAATTGGTTTCGGAAACGAGCGGCAAAAAAGTATTTCTATGGAGGTGAAACTTAGTGATGGGTCTCTTTCGTGTAATAAAACTGATATATTATATAAATGGAAATCTGAGTTTTCTAATATGTTTAATAGAAATTGTAATAATTATGATAATGACTTAAATAATCAATCTATACTTGATGATATGCTTGACTGTGAAATTTCAGTTGATGAAGTTTTGAACGCTCTACTGTCTTCTAAAAGCGGAAAAGCTCCTGGTTATGATGAGATTCCCGTTGAACTTTATAAGAATCAGACTACATTAATGGCATTAACTAGAATGTTTAATGTTTGTTATAACTCCGGGAAGGTACCTTTTATGTGGTCAAAAGTGTTATTACTCCAATTCCTAAGAGTTCCACGTCAGACCCTCGAGACCCTCTGTCGTATCGCGGTTTGACTTTAGCGCAAACTTCTTATAAACTCTATTGTGGTGTTCTAAATGTACGTTTAACACACAAACTTGATGACCTCGACTTCCTGCATGATGAGCAAAATGGCTTTAGAAAAGGTAGAAATACATTGGATCATATAAGTACTTTAACAAACATTATTGAAACACGAAAACTTCGAAAACTTTCAACTTATATTGCATTTATTGACTTTAAAAAGGCCTATGATTGGATTAATAGAGATTTATTGTTTTGTAAACTACAGTCATTAGGAATAAGTTCGAAAATGCTACAGGCAATACATTCTTTGTATAGAAATGTTCAGTCTTGTGTTAAGATTAACGGTAATTTTACTGATTGGTTTAACGTAAATTGTGGCTTAAAACAAGGGTGTATATTATCGCCATTATTGTTCAATACTTTTATAAATGATTTAATTGATGATATCAAAAGGTTAAATATTGGTATTAATGTTGATAATGATAAAGTTTGTATATTATTGTATGCAGATGATGTTGTATTTTTAACTGAAAATGAAAAAGATTTACAAAAACTGTTAGATACACTCAATACATGGTGCAATAAAAATGATATGACAGTTAATTTAGATAAGTCAAACATTGTACATTTTAGAACACAGTCTGTGCCTAGAATTTTTATTTAATGGTAAAAAAAATAGATACTGTATCTCATTATAATTATCTTGGTTTACTTTTTACTGAATTTTTGAGTTATGATGATATGGCAAAAGCGGTGGCAAAATCCGCTAGTAGATCATTAGGGTTATTAATATAAAAAAAGTTTTTTTATGGAGTAATTCCTATCGAAAGGATAGAATAAAAAATTGGCAATTTAGAGTAAATGCCAAATTTATTAGTCTTGGTATGAATAATTTATGTAATACTAATTATATTTTAAGTAAGAATGATATAAAAGGTATCGAAAATGTATTATTTGAAAATTTTAAGCAGGATTGGTTAAGAAAATTGATGTCTAGTGATACAAGTAAATTACGAACTTACAGCGAATTTAAATGTTTATATGGTGTTGAGAATTATTTGATTAAAATTATGCCTGGTAAATACAGGAGTGCTCTGTCTAAATTTCGGTGTGGCGTTGCACCTATTAGAATAGAAACAGGAAGATACGAGAATTTATGTTTAGAAAAAAGGTTGTGTTTTAATTGTAATGATATTGAAAATGAAAAACATGTTTTATTGCAATGTCCAATATATGCAGATTTACGTGAAAGATTTTTTACTCGTGCTAGTCACTTTGAAGATAGTTTTATATATATGCTTGATGATGAAAAACTTATATTTATGTTTAATAATGATGATATGCAATTTTACACTGCCAAAATCTGCCATGATATATTATTGAAAAGAAAAAGTGTTTTATATGCTTAATGATTGTATATACATTACTTTTATATGTTTTATGTCAATATGTTTTAATCAATTTCTCTTTACTCTTTTTGGAGTGTTTTATGTATAAGCTGAAATTAACCTTTTATATATGTCGATGTTACACAGGTTTAATGCTTGTATATACATTTCTTTTATGTATATGTGTTTTAATCAGTCTCTCGTAACTCTTTTTAGAGTGGCTTATGTATACGCTGTTGTTTATATATGTATATGTTTTATATGTATGTACATAAGGTGAGACTTTAATAAAGTATTTGTCTTGTCTTGTCATGTTATTTCTATTTGGCATATATGTTTATCTTCTTAATCCTTTAATTGCTTGTGCTTATATATATTGTTATTGTTTTTATGTTACTTTACATTTGGTTTGGATTTTGTTGTTTGGTCTTGCCAGACTGCTAAAATAAAAGTTTAAGGAGCGAAATATTCCTTCTTGATTTCCATTAACCCGGAACGCCAATGTACCCGGCTATATCTGGTGTTAGGACATCCGGGCAACGCATCTATCGGATACCTTGTTCTACCTGTGAAGCTGATCCTCCAGCAAACAGAAAAATGGATACGCGGAGAACCAGAAATTTTGGCCGAGACTGGAGATACCAGATTTCTGATCATGGAACTACCTTTCAGACAAGAAATTTTCAACATATGGACAACTACCTATGTAAGTTTTGTGGAAAGACTGTGAACAATCAATTTCATTGTAGACAATGTATAGCAAAAACGTGATTTTGCTATAAGTGCAGATGTTTTGGACATTACGCCAGAATGTGTAATTTTCACAGACAACCGGACGTTAAAGTTGTTAAGGTTAAATCGAAATCCAAGTTACGTCGTGACGCAGAAAGATTGAGAAATTTTAAAGAACAGAAAGCTATGTCAATGTTTCCTTGTGCGGAACTTAATACCATAAAACTGATGGACTTCTTTCCAACCTTAGAATATAACAAGGAATTCATAGATAACGTAAGACTCAGGCACGACCGAGTGAATTCCGAGAGAGTTAAATTCAAAATTAAAAGTGTACACTATGAAAAGAAATTTAAGAACTAAATCAAAAGCATACCAGTGTTGTTAGCAATCTAGAAAAACTTAAAAAAAAAACAAAACGCAGATGACCAAAAAGAAATGGAAAAATTACGTGAACGCATTAATAACCTTGAAGAATCTAATTTTGGGCTGTACGATCAAAGATGTGAAGCAATCGATAAGCAATTCAATCTACAACGCGATAAAGAACATATGCGGGATCGAATCACCAAACTAGAAGACGAATTGGACAATTTTCGAAAAAATACAAGAAAAGATAACTATTCAAACCAAAACTATCGTTACAGAGGACGCCACAAGAAGAAACTTTCGGAACAATTTCAGATGAACAGTAAGACCCGGGTCGTGTCTTCAAGGGCCATGGGAATATATGACCGGACAATTTGGACTGTTCAATGAAATTAGTTTTTAAACAACATTTTATAAATTCAATTGTTTTAATGTATATTCTTGTTTTGCATTTATTTTATTATTCTGAACTTTGTCGTAAATTTAGGCATAAGTGTTTTAAACGGATTATGTGTCATAATCTTGGACAAAGGACTTAAATTCATTTACTCTATTCATTAAATTATTTATTCTCTGTAACAGTTTAGACAGTAATTTACTTATACGTGTCGGACATTAATTACTCTTCTAATCTATTGTTATTTCTATTTGGCATATGTTAATCTTCTTAATCTTTAATTGCTTGTGCTTATATAATATTGTTATTGTTTGTATGTAACTTTACATTTGGTTTGGAGTATGTTGTTCGGTCATGCCGGACTGCTAAAATAAAAGTTTAAGGGGCGAAATATTCCTTCTTGATTTCAATTTAGCCGGAACGCCATTTTACCCAGCTAAATAGTCATGATCATTCGGAAATTTCAATTTGTATTTTGCATAATATGAATAGTTAAATTTTGGCAGTATGATCCCCTGTATTTTTTCCTTTTGATCAGGACTAACAGATATTTTTAATTCTTTTCATTATGGGCTTAACTACAATGTATTTTAGTATGGTGTTGAACATATACACTAGTAACAAGCGTGCATGATTAAGTTAAAATGTGTGATAAAAGCTGTGTGTATGTTTTTCTTGTCTGGTTCTATGGGAAACTATTGTATGGTGAAAGCCATCTAGGATTTCAAATTGGCACCAACACTCAAAGTTAGTATCATCATAGTATCATCTATTCAATATCAAGTATAAATGTTTGAGAGTGTTTCTGAAAAGAAATTATTTGTATGCATTTCCACAATGATTCTATGTTTAATTATGTTCCACAGTGGCGTTCTTATTGATTTTTAGCACAAAAACACCTGCTGATATTTATAGAATCCCCCTCTAAGTGCAAAATTTAATTTGAATGTGCGAAACGGTGTCTGAGAAGAAACTATGTGTATGTATTTCTCACAGTGGCAGTCTTCTTTGATTTGGGATTGGCACCAAAAACATAATATAAGTGAAATACTTTTTATAGATAATTTTTACAAAATCTCAATTCAATATGCCAAGCAATTCCACAGAAGATCTTTGCACTGTCATGCAATCAGAACACATTTTTTGGCCTAACAGCCATTATGTATTTTTTCAATTCACACAAAAAAAATTATGTAAAAAACCTTTCAATGATGAATATTGTCCTGTTTAGTTCAACTAGGCAATAGTGTTTTGAAGAATAAGATTACAACTTGTGAATTTTATAGATGACAATGAAGGCAGAGTGAAGACAATACCTCACACCACCCTTTGGTATATGCTGTACAAATACATTTTAAGTGTACGGTACTGGTAATATAAGTTCAAAACCAATTGCCACTAAAACGTTAAATAATAAACACATGTTGGAGGATCTCAATATTAACGACTTCAAGTCTAAACCCCCCGACGACATACGTACTAGTTCCCTATTCATATATAATCCGGCTCGCCACTTTATTACTGGTAACCAGAACATTGCCAATAGCAAATCTCTGCGAAATGTATCTAGAGATTCGATTTATCGTGAGCCTAGATACATCAATAGGAACCACAACTTCAAAACACTGATTTATTCAGTCGAGGATTATACAAGTAATGAGCCAAACTAAAAACAAAGACGTAAACCTGGTAAATTCTCTTTTAGTATGGGTTAAGCCAGTTAGGTCGTTGGTACATTTAAGAATTAAAAAAAACCAATTGGTCTAAGAATACTCATGTTACATCAATCTTTAAAGAACTAAATATTGCTAAGGACATGCCGTAACTCCATGATTAATATGTTGTTGTCCCCTCCCAGATAAATCACGAAAAAACTTATGTCTGTGTGTAAATTATATTACATCAACTGCTAGATAAAGGAATGAGGTATTGAAAATTCTCTTGGAAACTCAGCATATACCCCACGATACTAAACAAAGAGAAAATCCTGAATTGAATAAATATAGGTATGTTATATTTGCCTTTGGAATTTCAACCAAAAATGAACAGCTGGATCTTCCGTCACTTGATTGGATACCTAAACTATATAAGTGTCATAACAAGCAGCATTATATTACTTGTGCTCCACGAAACATTGACATCAATTTTATCAGAATCAAAGCTTCACAGTTATTTTGAAACTACCTACTCTAGGGTCGGTATGAATCAGATGTGGATACTTAAAAAATCCAAAGATCAGTAAAAATACATACAATCTAAGTTTCTTTCCTCCTGCAATGGTATAAAAACATTTGACTTTTCTACGCTTTTCAAAAGTATTCCATTCCAAACTTACAGACGATTGAAAAAATTGGTCTCACTTTTTCATTAGTAAAAAAAAGAAAAAGACCGACGTAAATACAAATATCTTTTTTAAGGAAAGGACAAATCATACTTTGTAAAAAAAAACCCACTCTAATTAAAAATAAATACTCTTTAACTGACGCTATTAAGATGCTTGATTGACAACAGATTTGTTACGTTTGGAGGACCTCGTATTCAATAAAAAATCGGCATTCCCACTTCTTCACGACTTATAAAAATAAGAAGATGTGTATGATTGCCAATGAGACAACTCTCTACCAGAGACCAAATGACATAGAAGTTAACAACTGTGGTTCATTTATACACAGAGGCAGACTTCACACAGGAGCTTCTAAATAATAATGGAAAGAAGCAAGCATTATTCTTTAACTCCACGTTCCATTATAAAGATGATGTCCGCTCACTAAATAATTAAATGTCTGGTGACTACGTTGAACGCATATTTCCCATCGAACTTGAAATAAAGAATGCAAAAGATACACTTAAGTCTGCCTCATATGTTGACTTACTTTTATAGAAATTGACAATGAGGGTCGATTGAGAACAAAAAAACTTTACGACAAAAGAGATGAGTTCAGCTTCCCAATTGTGAAATTTCTATTTCTATGTAACAACATTTCAGCAGCGCCTTTATGGAGTATATATCTCAAATTTGATACGATATTCAAGTGCTTGCATTTCCTATCATAATTTTCTTGAATGACGGTTGCTGCTGACAAGGAAGGTATTAAACTAAGGGTCAAAAGTGGTGAAGTTAATGTCATCCCTTCAAAAACTTTACGGACACAATCCGTTGGATTACCGGTATGGCATATCTGTTTCTCAGATGACAACAGACATGTTCCAAATGCCATAACCATAATCTCATCCTATTTTACTTGTATGTGACACAACCGAATTAGAAGTATCACCGGGTTTTAACTTACACGAGTAACCAGGTAACTAGATGGGTGCCACATTTGGAGAAGGATCTGCTGACCTTTCCGTAACACTTGAGATCACTCCCTATTTTGGCAGGGGTTCGTGTTACTTGGTCGTTAGTTTTTTATTTTGTGTTTTTATACTCTTTGTCGTTTGTCTATTTTTATGCAATGGCATTGTCAGTTTGTCATCGACTTATGAGTCCTTTGGTATCTTCCACCTATCCGTTGCAGTTTGGTAAATTTTAAATAATCTTTTTCTTTATGCCTGACAGATAAAACTGGTTCAAATGGAATGAAAATACTTTAATTGCCCTTTACCAGTCCATATTATGCTTAACTAAATACCTTACACATACAGTTTGTAACGAAATCATATGTGCTTCAATCATCATACCTTAATTAATGTTCATATGAACAGGTGTGTGTATTGCCTGTTGACAAATCTAAAATCTAATGAATAAAGATGAACTTGTCGCAGTGCAAAGAACTCTAATAATACTTTTAGAGCGAATGTTCATTCCTTGGATATAAATTGTTATTTGATTATGTTATACTGGCCATAACTTGAATTCATAAGTATTGTTCAAAACTGCATTGAAGACCTGTAAAAAGGATAGTCCGTTAATTCTATTACAAACATGTTCAATGTTGAAAATATGTCTTATGGACGTCATCATGACTTGATTGACAGTTGCGGTTTGATTGTCAAAATGACCTTGTATAATTTCCATTTGTTATAACCACAACTCCACCATAAATTTGTCGATAGTGATTTGTCACCCTTTTTCTTGTCATTACCTTCAAGTAAGGTTTTCCAATGTATCCGAAATGGCTTACAATTAAAACCAACTGAGTTCAACAGTGGTTTTTGTCTCGCCTGCGACAAATGTCAAAGAATGCGAGTCAAAGTGATGCAAATCCGACGTCGGAAAATATTGGTATGAAACTTTTTTCGGAAATTTTCAGAAGGTAGAAGGCAGGAATACTTTTTAACTTGTACACATAAGCTTTATATTCAAAAGTTTCTGTCTGGTAAACGGCTGTTGTCCTTGACCTCACGTTCATTGTTCAGTGATCAACTTTAAGTTCCCGTGTTTCATCTGTTTTCCAGATACTATAAGTAATATGTCAACAATATTTGGTCTATGGAATGATTATACGGTGAACATTTAAGTATTCAAGGTTCATTTATTAATAATATCTTTAACACATAACTTGTTTAGTTCATTTTACTACTTAGAGACTCTTGTGATATTTTCTAAATAAGTCAAAAGATTAAAATGGTAAAAAATTAGTTGGATTGCATATAAATGAAATTATGCAGTGGTTATCCTGTTTGGTATTTAGTAATCATGAAATGTTGTTTGCGAAACTATAAATCTGAACAAGTTGTTATGCATGGAGCTGAAATATATTGTGCATCTTTAGAATTAAACACATATACATGTTATAATCGCCTTATTAACAACTCGGTTGCCTAGGTAAACATATTTTATTGTTCAGACTCTTCAGATGATGTTATGATCAAAATTGGTTTCATATATCTCATACATATTCTTTATGTATTCAAACTTCAAGCATTTAATGCAAAACTACAGAAAGAGCCTTACAACTTACAACTTTATTTGATCACTCAGACACATTACATACGTGTAACAAAACTCTCGGAAACTGACACTCAAAAAGGTAATGAAATTCAGTGCCAATTCCTATATGACATATGTGGCATATTCTTACTTCTTTTGGAATGTTTGTCCACCTTCAGGTTTCTATGGGTATAGTCAAACTCACTCTCACTTTGAGAATTTTGATTTATATCTAGATATGTGCTCGGACTTTACCATAAATACATTTTACCAATTTTATGTCAAATTGAAATGTCAAAACGTGTATGACATCATAGAGAGATCACATTGACATGCTTTTCAAACGTGTCCATATCATGTCATTCTTTTCATTGGGAGAATAGAGGTATTTTTTCAGAGAAAACGTAATGAAAAGTATCCTTTTTTAAAAAGGCCCTCCTTACCTGTAAAACTACTTTCATTGTCTTTTACACATTATCTGAATAACACTAATGCAATTTATTCACGAAAATGTACGGGCATACTGATCCACGTTATATTGATTTCCCCATTTTCATTTTCAATTTTATGTTCTGGAGCATTTGAGATCACCCCGTTCTTTTTGGTGGGGTTTGTATGCTCAGTCGTGTTGTTTCTATGCAGTATTCTGTTGAATTGTTGGTATTTTCGTCGTCTTTTTTTTTTGCTATGACGTTGTCAGTTTATTTTCAACTTAAAAGTTCTGAATCCCCCATGGTACCTTCCGCATCTTTATTCAGATCGTGAAAACTGTTTTCAGATATGTTATAAGTTACATTTGGTTATTTAATACATGTGCCTATGAAAAAATCCTGGTAAACAAATAATGTGCATAGTATAACTGTTCAAAGAATAACAAAACTCTGCTTTTTACAGATATTATTAACAGTCCTGAAAAATTTTCCAACCGTTATCCTGGATGAAATTGGGCTAATCATATATCAGAGAGGTAACATATATAATGCTTTATAAAATGACATTAGATTACTGGTATCTTTGATGAGTATTTACTCTTCACGTAAAGTTAAAACTCGTATCTAATGCTTTTTGTTCTTAGTATCCATAGATATAGAATATAAATGAATTGTTAAAAAAAGCAAACCCATTGTAAGAAATAAATAAATAAAAAGTATAAACATAAGAGAATCTTTATGCATTTTAATCTGATTCGGGAACAGTTTTTTATACGCCCGTTTACGGGACGTATTATGGTATAACGTTGACCGTCTGTCCGTCCGTCCGTCCGTCGTCATTATGTCGGACATTAATTCAAAAACGCTTTAACCAATATGCATGAAACTTTGGTGAATTGTTTATATCTATTATCGTGAGCTCCCTTTCGTTTATTATAAATTTCAGATTTACCATTTTCGAGTTTTGTGGTTTTATTCATTAAAAAAGGGGGAATTTTCCAGTTTTCGGACAATAACTCAAAAAATATTTCACCAATTTGCATGAAACTTTTGTGAATTGTTCATATCTATTGACGTGAGCTCCCTTTCGTTTTTTATAAATTTCGGATGTACCGTTTTTGAGTTTTGGGGTTTTATTCATTAAAAAAGGGGGATTTTCCAGTTTTCAGACAATAACTCAAAAAATATTTCACCAATTTGCATGAAACTTTTGTGAATTGTTCATATCTATTGACGTGAGCTCCCTTTCGTTTTTTATAAATTTTGGATTTATCGTTTACGATTTATGGGATTTTATTCATTACGAAAAGGGGGATTTTCCAGTTTTCGGACAATAATTCAAAAATGCTTTCAGCATTTTTTATGAAACTTTGGTAAATTGTTTATATCTAGTTTTGTAAGCTCCCTTTTGATTTTATAAATTTTCGATTTTACATTTCCGAGTTATAAGATTTTATTTGTTTATAGTCTGACAACAGATTTACTAAGTATTGGGCAACATCACAGTTTATTGCACAACAGCAAGAAATCTTTCATATAACCAATTTCAAGTTCTTTGACTACATTTATTCAGAAACCTATAATATATCAAGTATTTAATTACAATCCAAATTCAGACCTGTATCAACTGAATATTGTGACCATTTTTGCCCCAACTGTTCAGGGTTGGACCTCTGCGGGAGTATCAAGCTACGCTCAGCGAAGCAGTTTATTAAATTGTTTTTTTTTATTATGTCTTGACTGAATAAAGCTGTTGCGCATACGTGTGTCATGTGGATACATTTTTTTGATTTGAATATGGATATTTTCAAATTCTTGAACATTTGCGAAAACATACAGTCTGGATTATTTTGACTTTAACATTTATTAAACTTTTTGTTAAAAAAGCGTCTCATTCATTTTTCCGTATTGTTTATCCTATCAGCTCTATTTATTTGATTTTTTTGAAAGATATATCGTTCATTATGTCTAAGGTGGTATTTATATTTGTAGAACAACTCACATACAAGTTTAAGAATTTAGATGTGCAAATAGCCACACGAACAAGCAATGGAGATGAAAATAAAAAAAATAAAAATTCAGGTAAACTATATAATTTTTGTTTTCTTCGTTGTTTGGACAATTGTGTGTGTATATACCGGTATACCACCCCTAATAGAGATTTCCAATAAAATGACATTACTCGGCATAACCAACCTATCTGACCGTATCACGACCTATTGCATTGAAGGATGACGGTAAGGAGCATAGATTGTATGGATTTTTGGCTCGTTGAATACACATACTTTGTTGGAACAGATGCTATTTAAAAATTTGCGTAATCTGCTATTTTCCTTCTTTACATATTTTATTATTAAATTTGGGATGATTTAATTGATAACAAACTTTCAAGGGAATGATTAATTCAGTTACCGGTAATCAAATGCACCGATCATTACTTTGTCATTTCACTTGACCCATATATTTATCTCTCAAACAGTGAATTCTTAAAGCTACTAAATCAAAATTAAGTTTGAAAAAATAAAAATAGTGGAATCTGAATCGGGATGATGTTCTCATTTTTTATTTATAAGTTATAAGATTAAAACAAGAGTTTCAAACACGCCGGAATGTATAAGGTGTACATGACTTGTTTCTCCCTTTTTTTTTTTTAGCATACTTCTATATTTATTTCAAGATACTTTTGTCAGAGGTAGTAATTCAGATCACTGATGCATCTTTCTGGTAGTTGTTTGTCACCATTCCGTAGATTTTTACCAAATGGAACTTATGAGGACTCATCTTCAAGCTAGATTATGATTACAATTTAATGAATCAGTTAACATTTTTACTTCTTGTCTTTAATTATAATGATGCATTGATTCTAGGAAGAGTCCGTACAAACGTATGCATAATTTAGAGTCATTGCTCTTAAATCGATTTTCTAAAATGTTTGGCGTTTATTTTGTGCAAATACGTATGAAAAACGGACAGCATGATAGCAAGGGGATATGATATTTACGGGTCTGTGCATCCGTCCGTTCTTCCGTTCCGTTCAAAATATAAAACGTTTAAAAGTATATACCAAATTATAGTTTGACCTGGATTTAGTGGTGCACTGCACATGGAAATATGATCATGTGAAGGGGCACATATTCTTGTTGCAAATGTTCTGATTAATACATGTACATATATATTATCTTCCATATTCATTACTGTCGCTTTGATCTTGTGGTAGTGTGCTCGCCTCGACAGTAACCCCTCCAGGGTGACCGGGGAATAGAAATATGGTCACTATTGGTCTTGTTCCGACCAGCAGTTAAACCATTGCCAAAGTGGGGCGTCAGTTTGACTGTGCGGGATGTACATCTACGCAATCACTTCCGGTCAGAGTGGGGACGTTAAATTCGATAATTCTGGTAGAAAGAATGCCACGCTCTCTGCACGTGTAATATGCATGAAATATTATCCACTGGACGTTAACCAACCAACTCTCAATCAATCGACAGTAGCTTAACTTAAATTTCATTTCTGGTGAGGCAAATGATTTGAATCTTGGCAGTCAAAGCCTCAACTTGGTTAGAAGACGTCAATGCCAATAGGGAGTGAACGGTTAATTGAAAATCTGAATCGCAAAATAGTTTTCAGCATTTACAAATGCAAGAAAAATCATAATTTTAAAAACGTTTGATTGATTATTTAATTGAATGTTGTCACCGGACACTAAGAGACAAAAAACTGCATGCATATTCAGGACAAGTAAAACAAAATAATACAATAGATATGCATACTAAGTCGACTATGATAACAGCATAAATTTCAATTGTGCCTGGAATAAAGAGCATGTTACATAGAGCCTAACATTTGTATGACTACAGACCCCCTATGGATCCTTGGTTCTGTTCCGTGTAGAACTAATGTACGCACCTACATTAAACGCCCCTACTCCTACTGGACGTGGCTGTGTATTTATACATTCCGGACAACCAAACGGACGACCTTTTTAAACATGTTATAAAGTTGAAAAAAAAGATCCTGTCTATGAAAAATCCAGATTTGTGGAATTTTATCATGAAATAATAATATTTTCAGTGCGCATTAAATCAATATATTTCAATGAAACTGCTGGTTAAAGACCAGACTCAAGCTGGCAGCCACTTTTAGCAGCCAATCAAGATAGCAGCCACTTTTTTCCAGCAGCCAATTTTCATAATATGTCTAAAAACCAAAAACCTATATAAGACTCAAACGTTCCAAAAATCTCAAAATCTTAGTTAAATATAATTTAACAGCGGAATTTCGACAGTTTCGCAGCTTGTGGTGATTCTCAAAAGATTTCAGACCGTTTCAAATACCAATAATGATAGCAGCAACTTTTTTCGGAGGAAACTGTATGTTTAATAATAAATTGTACAATCTAAAATCTTTTTTTTTCGTTTTTTTTCTCGTTTTTTTTTATTCCTTATGATTAAGAGGTTACAGAAACAATGTAGGAATAGAAAATAAAAAAAATCAAAGAACAACTAATATTGTTAATAATGGATTTAAGTAAGATATGAGAAATCGTGATATATGTATTATATTCCATGAACTGAATAAAAAAGATGTACGAGAGAAAATTACATACAAGCTTTCCATACACTCGGCATCCTCAAATATCCAGTATTTCAATTGAAACAATTTTCAATATCAATTTCTGTATATATGAAATAAAAACAACTCGATCTCAATGTAAAGTTAATCTTTTTTTTAATGTGAACAACTATTTTCTATAAAAATCCTACGTGGAATATTTTGTACGGCATGCGACATTACTAATTTATTTAATTAAAACTGAAATTTCCCTTACCAAATTAGGTAAACCAAACCAAACCAGACGGGCCCGGATCCCAGAAAAATATTTAAGTGGCGAATAGCCTGGGTCAATACCTTTGAAATGAGCTAGGTCTGGTTTGGAACGTTGCCGTAGGGATATGCCAAGGAGTACCGAATGTGTGGTTTGTAAGGAAAATACGTTATGGAGCAACTTTGAACCCCTGTGGTGGCCAGACGGGCCCGGATCCCAGAAAAATATTTAAGTGGCGAATAGCCTGGGTCAATAACTTTGAAATGAGCTAGGTCTGGTTCGGAACGTTGCCGTAGGGATATGCCGAGGAGTACCGAATGTGTGGTTTGTAAGGAAAATACGTTATGGGGCAACTTTGAACCCCTGTGGTGGCCAGACGGGCCCGGATCCCAGAAAAATATTTTAGCGGAGTTATATATATAACACGATTCCTCACAACTTACTTAAATCTATTATAACAATGGCAGTTGTACTTTGATTTTTTTTTCTATTCCTACATTGTTTCTGTACCTCCTTATCATAAGGAATCAGACGAGAAAAAGAACGGAAAAAAATATTTTATTGTACAATTTTTATTAAACGAACAGTGTCCTCCGAAAAAAAGTGGCTGCTATTATCATTGGTAGTTAAAACGGACTGTCATCATTTGATAATCAAGACAAGCTGTGAAAATGTCGAATTCCGCAGTCAAATGATATCAAACTAAGATTTTGAGATTTTATGAACGTTTGAGTCTTATACAGTTTTTTGGTTTTTAGACATATCATGAAAATTGGTTGCTGGAAAAAAGTGGCTGCTATCTTGATTGGCTGCTAAAAGTGGCTGCCAGCTTGAGTCTGGTTGGTTAAAGGTATAATTTTCAGTATTCAATTACAGACAGGTCCTGATCAAAACAAAACTAATTGACAGAATTATATGTATGACCTCCTCTAAAATGCTTTTGTACATATTTAGTGATATTACAGTTTAAGATCCACTATGTCTTTTAACTTTATACGTTTAGCTTTTGTCAAAATGCATGGAATACAATAACTGGGTGAACTATGAAGTCTTGCTTATATTAACCAAGGTACATGTCAGTTGGAAGAGTACTACATAAAATGTAGAAATGCCTTGTGTCTGTTTAAAACTACGTCTACCTAAAGTAACAAGTTCGTTGTCCAAAAAAAAATCAAGCATCATGTCAGTTTCACAGTTATGACATCTTGTTTGAATCATTTTTTTGCGAGGTATACCTTGTCTGTTCCTTAAAAAAATATTTGACTCTACCGTGTTCATTTTATGAAAGAAAGTTTGACGTATATTTTTCAAGACGTTAACAACGAGGAATGGGTGAGTAAAGAGAAAAGCAGTCAACGCTTTGAACCGTCGTCACTCTATATATTCTATACTATGAAATACACGGTATATATTTTCTCTTTATCTCTCGTTTTTAATGGTAAAAAATTTGGTGAGGCAGTTGCCTCATTGCGTCAATGGAAGCCACACAACTGCTCGAATGCGAGAAGTATTGGGCTCGATCCTCGCCCGGTTCAAATCGAAGATTGGTTGCCTCTCTGCCAAGCACGCAATATTTAGGAGTAAGAGTAAAGATGTCTCAATCCTGAGTCAAAATCATGTGTCCGAGTAGGGTGACATGTCTTCCTGCGGTATAATACAAAGTCTGGTTCATATTCATCTTCTCGACCTAAATATGCATATGTAAAATACATATGCAACGAACATTTATATATATGACCCTACAACCTATTAATACTCATATTTTATATTCCACTTCTAACGTTGCCTAAATCCCCCTATCAAAATCCTGGATCCGCATTTGTCAACGAAATCTTATTATCTTATGTTGTTCTATGTTTCTTACCTAACACATTTCCGTTAATGATTTATGCAGTAAACGATTCGCGAAATCTGTGGTCCCGTTTACTCGGCAATTATATTATAAGGGTTAAACACATTTTCTCTAGAGGTTCTTGATGTGCAAACTTGCCCGATTTACACAAAAAATGAATAAATGTTATAAGGAATTTATGTAAAGCTTGAGTTAGCGATCAAGTAAACACACCAATAATCTCTAAAAAATATTAGTTTAATCCTTATAATTCTCAACGCAAACATTTATTAAACCTTCAATTTCAACTTTCTGGGAATCTCGGGATTACATTCATGTATGTTGGGCATAAATTTATCACAATGGAGTCGACTTTACCTGTGTTTAAAAGGTAAAGAACGTAACTTTGGTAGCATGGCCTATCAAAGTGTAAACTAAAGCAAAAATACGGACACAAGTATGTGTAGATATGCAAATCATGTAATAAATATATATCAATTGTTTTAAAAACACTTGTAAACGGTCATTCCCCTTCGAAATGTGATTGATTGATTGATTGATTTGGTTGTTGGTTGGTTGGTTGGCTGACTGACTGATTAACACATGGGACCGGGTCTCTAGGAACAAGCGAAAAAAGGAGGGAGACCCTAAATCCCCTATTAAACTCAGGGGATCCGGTCTCTAGGAACAAGCGGAAGAGAAAAAAAGCCTAGACCCCTATTAAACACATGGGAACGGGTCTCTAGGTTCAAGCGGGGAATAAGGAGAGCCTGGATCTTCTATTTAACACATGGTACCGGGTCTCTAGGAATAAGCGGAAAAGAAAGAGAGAACATGGATCCCCTATAAAACACATGTGACCGGGTCTCTAGGAACAAGCGGAAAAGAAAAGGAGAACCTGGATCCCCTTATTAAACACATGGGAACGGGTCTCTAGGTACAATCGGGAAAAAAAGGGAGAGCCTGGATCTTCTATTTAACACATGGTACCGGGTCTCTAGGAATAAGCGGGAAAAAAGGGAGAACATGGATCCCCTATTAAACACATGTGATTGGGTCTCCAGCAACAAGCGGAAAAGAAAATGCAACATGTTTTATTTGTATTTTTGATGTTTCTAGAAACATGCAAGAGTTTAAACACCCCTCCAAAAAATATTCATTTCTTTTTGTCCTTTTTTTATTAGGTCCCTTAAGTGGAATTTGTGTTTAATTCTTTTGTTGTGTGTGCTTTTTTCAGTTTTGTTAAGAAATCGGACATTGATCTTTACTTTTGTTTAATTTAGTTGTACATTTCAAGTTCTATTCGGATGGGGAAATCCCTGTATTATTTAAAGAAACAAACCCTGAAAATGATGTGATTTTGACGTCACCAAGCACATATAGTAAAACTGTTAGTCCATTTGAATCTTTTTGCAGATGAAGATGTCGTCTAGACAGGTCACGCGTATAAACATAGTGCTAAGAGCGTTCGTGCAATCCATGCTTTTTGAAATTGTATAGTGTGTAACTTGACAACACGTTTATCGATTATTTAAAAAAAAAAAATGAAGTTGAGCAGATTATTATACGACGGATTTCTATTTCAGATGTGTGTTCATAAATCTGATTGCATTTTTACAGTAAATTTAACGGGACAGATAGCGATCCCTAAAAAAATCAAGGAAGGAGGGACCTTGGTAGGTTCGTTTGTTGATTGATTGATTAATTGATTAAGAAAAGATACATGTACATAATAATAGCTGCACACTTTAAAGTTATAATTAATCAATTTGTTCGTTTTACAATTTATGGACCTTGAACCCTCAATCAAATGACGCGTTCCAATTTGACAAAAGTTTTCCAGTTACGACATGTTGCGACTTACATTAATTTTGGTTGAAATGTTTTGTCATAGCTATAGCTCTTTCTGAGTAGGTACATGTATGAAGTTAATAAAATTAAAAACATGACCTTGACCTTTGACCTTCACCTCATTTTTTAAGTTAGGATCTATAGACCTTAAATAAAAAGACTTGGTTTATACGACTTAAGGTTTATGAGTAACAAACTATACTGACAAACTTAATGGTTAAAGGTAGACAACTCCTATACGATGTCACTAGATCACTTCGGTCAAAACTTCCTGAGGATGTAACAAACAAGCAAGAACACAAATTTTGTCGTTAATTGTTTTTGGTAACGGAGAAGATACACTCACAACAGTGTTTGAGGAGATAACTCTTACAATAAAAAGTCTTAAGCTAAACATGGTGAGTGGTAAAAGCGCAATAACTGTTCAATATAATATGAAAAACATCTGAGAGAAATCTTGTAAAATTACTATACACCGCAAGAAAAAAAAATAGGCGGAAGAAGAAAAAAATATTAAAAACCAACTGTTCAGAAAACAATAAAAAATTACCTTTCTAAATAATTGATTAGAAGCTACTCCATGTTTACTCAAAGGAGTCAGTTCGGTATGGGCCATATTTGGCCCCAATTATAATGTTCAATGTTAAAAGATAAAAAATGTTTTAAGTTGACTTAAAGACATGTAAGAAAGTTAAATAGAACTATGTGTGTCAAAGTTTTATTCTAAAGCGTTGATTTTTACATCCCAAATTGGTCAAGATAAGAGATTTTGGCAAAATTTGACAAAATCGGCCGGATTTCACCCAAATTTAGGACCAGGAAACATAGAGCGCAGGCGTCGACAAACTAAATATTCAAGTAAGACATGTAAAATGTCTTTACAAACATAACTTTAACAGATCTTTGTTGTCGACGTATGCGCTCTATGTTTCTTGAACAATAATCGATGGAAATTTACTAGCGATGTCAACGATTACACGAGTACTCGAGTATCGCTCGGTAGTACCGAGTATCGAATACCAAAATGATACTCGATTAATCGGTTTCCTGTTAGAATGTTGTTGCCTTCTTAAAGAAAAAAATACTTTTATTCAGAGCACCTCGCGGGAAATTAAATATTAATCAAAATTAAAATACGTTTCGAATGTTGCGTTTCATTGTCATTTAAAATCCCCTCGGACAGAGGTAGGCTATGAACAAGGGTATTTTTACAAGGCTTACACTTGTCATTCCACCACCTCTGTATCGTCAGCGCAAATATTTTCAGCAGCAGGACTGTTAGTTATGTAACAAAGTTGAGAAACCAACTCGTCCCAGAAAAAGTTGATAAGATAATATTTGTAAATAAGAACAAATTCGTTGCACCCTGTGTCGACCCTCAGAGAATGGTTAAAGACATCAGTAAGTTCTAATCATCACCCCTTTATTGATCATTAAAGATGTTTCTTTACGATTCCCAAATTATGTTGTTTGAGTAATGCTTTTTCTATAGATGTTTATTAATTAATTGATTAGATTATTGCAAGTTTACATAATTAGTACATTGTACATGTAGTAAATGAGCTATTAATGATGGTATAAAATTCCTGGGACTATTAACCCTTTCGCTGCCACGGCAAAATTTCAAAATTCTGCGTTCAGTGCCACGGCTTGTTTTGGAAGTCGTTGCGAAGGTAAAGGAGGCTTTGTGACGTCAACAATAGAAGAAAGTTCTATTGAGAAATGAATGATAGTTTCCATTTCTATAGGTAGCAATACACAGTTAGAAGTTTAGTTTCGCATTATGGCCATGGTGAATTTTTTAAATATGAAAGTTTTTGTACAATAAAATTGATTTTTAGATAATTGAAGAATAATATAGCCTTCTTAGTGGGTTTATATGAACATTTAGATTGTTTTTAGCATGTTTTATAGGCCATTTTTCTGTTTGACCGTCCGTATTATCCTATCCGTACCGCCCATAGGTCCATAAATTATAGTAGTGTTTATCAACAAAGATTTTGCGCTCGATCTTTTCAATTCAATTTTATGGAAAAACGAGCAGAAATGCATATGATTTTTTTTGGACCTCTTGATAGATATATGTCTATGGATTCAGGAAAGGTATCACTGTAATTGATTGAAATTTTCCTTTGGACCAAATTTTGGAGACTTTTGTGACATGTTCACCCCCTTTTTTTGCAATATTTTGTATCAAAGAAATGCAGATTGTTGCCATGGTTACACCCAAAAGAGATTATATTTCACCATTATAACCATTAGAAATCAAATCTATGGAAGATTTTCTTTCTATAAATATACACATGCATAACACAAATATAAAGCCTTATTTGTTAGAAAGGAAGGGAAAGAGGGTGTTTAAAAATTATGAGTGTCAATTTTAAGTTTTTTTCCTAACTGTGTATTGCTACCTTATGGCATTTGACAAAGCACAGAATTGCTTATTTTTAGACAAATCATACCACAAATCTATTGATATTTAGATTATAGATACAATTCTGAGGGAGAAACATCTTTTAGTATGACAATATATGTTAGTTTTGTTGTTTATTGTCCTTAGCAACCAATATAGACATTTTGACACAAAGACTTGGTTCGGTCATAAATTGATACTTTATTGGCTACCCCTTGGAAAAGAAACAATGCGCGTTATGTAGAAACCTCAGAAGGGAACGCTTTATATTTTTTCATGCGACTAAATCAAATTCATTATTTTAGCAAGTATAAAGTCACAATTTAGCATGAATTAAGTCTAAATTTGTTCCCGCTGTTATAAATTAATTCAGTATTTGCTAAATTTTAACCAAGGCTTTGGTATGCTAATACACAACAAAATTGACATTCTAAAGCCTTAAAATAGCTTTAACTTGTAAAATTTGTCTACTGTTAAGGTTAATTTAAGTTTTTAAACAAGAAAAGACAAGCACAGAAGGTATAGTTTTAGAAATTTGACTAAAAAAGGAGAATTTACACTTTGACATGGTATGTTTCACCAAATCACTTTTTTGTTGCAATTCAGTGTCAACTGCTAACCTTCATAAAATATTTATTTCTGAACCAATTTTCAAAACTAGCAGGCCAATTTGCTCATTTAAGCTAGCAGAACACAGAAATCCATTTAAAATGGAATTGGGAAAAAAAATGTTTATCCTTAAGGTAGCAATACACAGTTAGAAGTTTAGTTTCGCATTATGGCCATGGTGAATTTTTTAAATATGAAAGTTTTTGTACAATAAAATTGATTTTTAGATAATTGAAGAATAATATAGCCTTCTTAGTGGGTTTATATGAACATTTAGATTGTTTTTAGCATGTTTTATAGGCCATTTTTCTGTTTGACCGTCCGTATTATCCTATCCGTACCGCCCATAGGTCCATAAATTATAGTAGTGTTTATCAACAAAGATTTTGCGCTCGATCTTTTCAATTCAATTTTATGGAAAAACGAGCAGAAATGCATATGATTTTTTTTGGACCTCTTGATAGATATATGTCTATGGATTCAGGAAAGGTATCACTGTAATTGATTGAAATTTTCCTTTGGACCAAATTTTGGAGACTTTTGTGACATGTTCACCCCCTTTTTTTGCAATATTTTGTATCAAAGAAATGCAGATTGTTGCCATGGTTACACCCAAAAGAGATTATATTTCACCATTATAACCATTAGAAATCAAATCTATGGAAGATTTTCTTTCTATAAATATACACATGCATAACACAAATATAAAGCCTTATTTGTTAGAAAGGAAGGGAAAGAGGGTGTTTAAAAATTATGAGTGTCAATTTTAAGTTTTTTTCCTAACTGTGTATTGCTACCTTATGGCATTTGACAAAGCACAGAATTGCTTATTTTTAGACAAATCATACCACAAATCTATTGATATTTAGATTATAGATACAATTCTGAGGGAGAAACATCTTTTAGTATGACAATATATGTTAGTTTTGTTGTTTATTGTCCTTAGCAACCAATATAGACATTTTGACACAAAGACTTGGTTCGGTCATAAATTGATACTTTATTGGCTACCCCTTGGAAAAGAAACAATGCGCGTTATGTAGAAACCTCAGAAGGGAACGCTTTATATTTTTTCATGCGACTAAATCAAATTCATTATTTTAGCAAGTATAAAGTCACAATTTAGCATGAATTAAGTCTAAATTTGTTCCCGCTGTTATAAATTAATTCAGTATTTGCTAAATTTTAACCAAGGCTTTGGTATGCTAATACACAACAAAATTGACATTCTAAAGCCTTAAAATAGCTTTAACTTGTAAAATTTGTCTACTGTTAAGGTTAATTTAAGTTTTTAAACAAGAAAAGACAAGCACAGAAGGTATAGTTTTAGAAATTTGACTAAAAAAGGAGAATTTACACTTTGACATGGTATGTTTCACCAAATCACTTTTTTGTTGCAATTCAGTGTCAACTGCTAACCTTCATAAAATATTTATTTCTGAACCAATTTTCAAAACTAGCAGGCCAATTTGCTCATTTAAGCTAGCAGAACACAGAAATCCATTTAAAATGGAATTGGGAAAAAAAATGTTTATCCTTAAGGTAGCAATACACAGTTAGAAGTTTAGTTTCGCATTATGGCCATGGTGAATTTTTTAAATATGAAAGTTTTTGTACAATAAAATTGATTTTTAGATAATTGAAGAATAATATAGCCTTCTTAGTGGGTTTATATGAACATTTAGATTGTTTTTAGCATGTTTTATAGGCCATTTTTCTGTTTGACCGTCCGTATTATCCTATCCGTACCGCCCATAGGTCCATAAATTATAGTAGTGTTTATCAACAAAGATTTTGCGCTCGATCTTTTCAATTCAATTTTATGGAAAAACGAGCAGAAATGCATATGATTTTTTTTGGACCTCTTGATAGATATATGTCTATGGATTCAGGAAAGGTATCACTGTAATTGATTGAAATTTTCCTTTGGACCAAATTTTGGAGACTTTTGTGACATGTTCACCCCCTTTTTTTGCAATATTTTGTATCAAAGAAATGCAGATTGTTGCCATGGTTACACCCAAAAGAGATTATATTTCACCATTATAACCATTAGAAATCAAATCTATGGAAGATTTTCTTTCTATAAATATACACATGCATAACACAAATATAAAGCCTTATTTGTTAGAAAGGAAGGGAAAGAGGGTGTTTAAAAATTATGAGTGTCAATTTTAAGTTTTTTTCCTAACTGTGTATTGCTACCTTATGGCATTTGACAAAGCACAGAATTGCTTATTTTTAGACAAATCATACCACAAATCTATTGATATTTAGATTATAGATACAATTCTGAGGGAGAAACATCTTTTAGTATGACAATATATGTTAGTTTTGTTGTTTATTGTCCTTAGCAACCAATATAGACATTTTGACACAAAGACTTGGTTCGGTCATAAATTGATACTTTATTGGCTACCCCTTGGAAAAGAAACAATGCGCGTTATGTAGAAACCTCAGAAGGGAACGCTTTATATTTTTTCATGCGACTAAATCAAATTCATTATTTTAGCAAGTATAAAGTCACAATTTAGCATGAATTAAGTCTAAATTTGTTCCCGCTGTTATAAATTAATTCAGTATTTGCTAAATTTTAACCAAGGCTTTGGTATGCTAATACACAACAAAATTGACATTCTAAAGCCTTAAAATAGCTTTAACTTGTAAAATTTGTCTACTGTTAAGGTTAATTTAAGTTTTTAAACAAGAAAAGACAAGCACAGAAGGTATAGTTTTAGAAATTTGACTAAAAAAGGAGAATTTACACTTTGACATGGTATGTTTCACCAAATCACTTTTTTGTTGCAATTCAGTGTCAACTGCTAACCTTCATAAAATATTTATTTCTGAACCAATTTTCAAAACTAGCAGGCCAATTTGCTCATTTAAGCTAGCAGAACACAGAAATCCATTTAAAATGGAATTGGGAAAAAAAATGTTTATCCTTAAGGTAGCAATACACAGTTAGAAGTTTAGTTTCGCATTATGGCCATGGTGAATTTTTTAAATATGAAAGTTTTTGTACAATAAAATTGATTTTTAGATAATTGAAGAATAATATAGCCTTCTTAGTGGGTTTATATGAACATTTAGATTGTTTTTAGCATGTTTTATAGGCCATTTTTCTGTTTGACCGTCCGTATTATCCTATCCGTACCGCCCATAGGTCCATAAATTATAGTAGTGTTTATCAACAAAGATTTTGCGCTCGATCTTTTCAATTCAATTTTATGGAAAAACGAGCAGAAATGCATATGATTTTTTTTGGACCTCTTGATAGATATATGTCTATGGATTCAGGAAAGGTATCACTGTAATTGATTGAAATTTTCCTTTGGACCAAATTTTGGAGACTTTTGTGACATGTTCACCCCCTTTTTTTGCAATATTTTGTATCAAAGAAATGCAGATTGTTGCCATGGTTACACCCAAAAGAGATTATATTTCACCATTATAACCATTAGAAATCAAATCTATGGAAGATTTTCTTTCTATAAATATACACATGCATAACACAAATATAAAGCCTTATTTGTTAGAAAGGAAGGGAAAGAGGGTGTTTAAAAATTATGAGTGTCAATTTTAAGTTTTTTTCCTAACTGTGTATTGCTACCTTATGGCATTTGACAAAGCACAGAATTGCTTATTTTTAGACAAATCATACCACAAATCTATTGATATTTAGATTATAGATACAATTCTGAGGGAGAAACATCTTTTAGTATGACAATATATGTTAGTTTTGTTGTTTATTGTCCTTAGCAACCAATATAGACATTTTGACACAAAGACTTGGTTCGGTCATAAATTGATACTTTATTGGCTACCCCTTGGAAAAGAAACAATGCGCGTTATGTAGAAACCTCAGAAGGGAACGCTTTATATTTTTTCATGCGACTAAATCAAATTCATTATTTTAGCAAGTATAAAGTCACAATTTAGCATGAATTAAGTCTAAATTTGTTCCCGCTGTTATAAATTAATTCAGTATTTGCTAAATTTTAACCAAGGCTTTGGTATGCTAATACACAACAAAATTGACATTCTAAAGCCTTAAAATAGCTTTAACTTGTAAAATTTGTCTACTGTTAAGGTTAATTTAAGTTTTTAAACAAGAAAAGACAAGCACAGAAGGTATAGTTTTAGAAATTTGACTAAAAAAGGAGAATTTACACTTTGACATGGTATGTTTCACCAAATCACTTTTTTGTTGCAATTCAGTGTCAACTGCTAACCTTCATAAAATATTTATTTCTGAACCAATTTTCAAAACTAGCAGGCCAATTTGCTCATTTAAGCTAGCAGAACACAGAAATCCATTTAAAATGGAATTGGGAAAAAAAATGTTTATCCTTAAGGTAGCAATACACAGTTAGAAGTTTAGTTTCGCATTATGGCCATGGTGAATTTTTTAAATATGAAAGTTTTTGTACAATAAAATTGATTTTTAGATAATTGAAGAATAATATAGCCTTCTTAGTGGGTTTATATGAACATTTAGATTGTTTTTAGCATGTTTTATAGGCCATTTTTCTGTTTGACCGTCCGTATTATCCTATCCGTACCGCCCATAGGTCCATAAATTATAGTAGTGTTTATCAACAAAGATTTTGCGCTCGATCTTTTCAATTCAATTTTATGGAAAAACGAGCAGAAATGCATATGATTTTTTTTGGACCTCTTGATAGATATATGTCTATGGATTCAGGAAAGGTATCACTGTAATTGATTGAAATTTTCCTTTGGACCAAATTTTGGAGACTTTTGTGACATGTTCACCCCCTTTTTTTGCAATATTTTGTATCAAAGAAATGCAGATTGTTGCCATGGTTACACCCAAAAGAGATTATATTTCACCATTATAACCATTAGAAATCAAATCTATGGAAGATTTTCTTTCTATAAATATACACATGCATAACACAAATATAAAGCCTTATTTGTTAGAAAGGAAGGGAAAGAGGGTGTTTAAAAATCATGAGTGTCAATTTTAAGTTTTTTTCCTAACTGTGTATTGCTACCTTATGGCATTTGACAAAGCACAGAATTGCTTATTTTTAGACAAATCATACCACAAATCTATTGATATTTAGATTATAGATACAATTCTGAGGGAGAAACATCTTTTAGTATGACAATATATGTTAGTTTTGTTGTTTATTGTCCTTAGCAACCAATATAGACATTTTGACACAAAGACTTGGTTCGGTCATAAATTGATACTTTATTGGCTACCCCTTGGAAAAGAAACAATGCGCGTTATGTAGAAACCTCAGAAGGGAACGCTTTATATTTTTTCATGCGACTAAATCAAATTCATTATTTTAGCAAGTATAAAGTCACAATTTAGCATGAATTAAGTCTAAATTTGTTCCCGCTGTTATAAATTAATTCAGTATTTGCTAAATTTTAACCAAGGCTTTGGTATGCTAATACACAACAAAATTGACATTCTAAAGCCTTAAAATAGCTTTAACTTGTAAAATTTGTCTACTGTTAAGGTTAATTTAAGTTTTTAAACAAGAAAAGACAAGCACAGAAGGTATAGTTTTAGAAATTTGACTAAAAAAGGAGAATTTACACTTTGACATGGTATGTTTCACCAAATCACTTTTTTGTTGCAATTCAGTGTCAACTGCTAACCTTCATAAAATATTTATTTCTGAACCAATTTTCAAAACTAGCAGGCCAATTTGCTCATTTAAGCTAGCAGAACACAGAAATCCATTTAAAATGGAATTGGGAAAAAAAATGTTTATCCTTAAGGTAGCAATACACAGTTAGAAGTTTAGTTTCGCATTATGGCCATGGTGAATTTTTTAAATATGAAAGTTTTTGTACAATAAAATTGATTTTTAGATAATTGAAGAATAATATAGCCTTCTTAGTGGGTTTATATGAACATTTAGATTGTTTTTAGCATGTTTTATAGGCCATTTTTCTGTTTGACCGTCCGTATTTTCCTATCCGTACCGCCCATAGGTCCATAAATTATAGTAGTGTTTATCAACAAAGATTTTGCGCTCGATCTTTTCAATTCAATTTTATGGAAAAACTAGCAGAAATGCATATGATTTTTTTTGGACCTCTTGATAGATATATGTCTATGGATTCAGGAAAGGTATCACTGTAATTGATTGAAATTTTCCTTTGGACCAAATTTTGGAGACTTTTGTGACATGTTCACCCCCTTTTTTTGCAATATTTTGTATCAAAGAAATGCAGATTGTTGCCATGGTTACACCCAAAAGAGATTATATTTCACCATTATAACCATTAGAAATCAAATCTATGGAAGATTTTCTTTCTATAAATATACACATGCATAACACAAATATAAAGCCTTATTTGTTAGAAAGGAAGGGAAAGAGGGTGTTTAAAAATTATGAGTGTCAATTTTAAGTTTTTTTCCTAACTGTGTATTGCTACCACAGCATATGATATGGCAATTCCGATATTTCCGGAATAATACAATATTGTTACTTGTCAAAATTAATATCTATATATATATAATGTTTATTCAATAACAAATCATTATACCCTCAGAAACATAAATCAAAATAACACGATATATTATAAACATACAATCAATAAAAAAAAACACCAAGTCTAGCTATATTTGAAATTGTGATGCAATGCAAATTATGCAGAACATGTAGTAGGATAATGAGGGGAAAACTATACTACCTTCCGAAAAATGTATTGATACATAAAATGCAAACGTCAGATATTTTGAAAAGCCCAATTAACGGCACGGCCACCATACACATTACGAAACCCTTTTGCCACCCGTTTCATACTATGTCAAATATTATCAAGCAAAGAAAACTTTGTTCAGAGGTCCACCCGGTGCAAAATATTATTTTCGCCAGAAACACTTAAGACTATAAAACGCCGAGGTCTAAGAAAATAGACAAGAGTTTCTTGATATTTCATAATATATTTACAAAAACTAACAACTCAGAATATTAACAACAAAAAGTCCAGCTTCCTTCCCTAAAGAGATGCAATCTTGTTTGTCTCTATAAAAGCAATCATTTAATTTTCAAGATGAGGAATTTGGATCAAATTATGGATCCTGATTATTTTTTAGGCAAAATTTCGATCGTGGCATTGTCTTTCGGCACGCTGGTGCGCGCAATTTTTTTTTTTCTGAATTAAAATAATCTTTAATTTTGTGCCCCTTTTGTGTTCCGGCTTTTTTATTTTAACCAATTGCTCATCCTTGATATTTTCACCAAGAAACCCCGTCCTGCATTTGACCTCAAACATATCCCCCCCCCCCCGAATAAAACTAAAATTGTTACTTACTGAGGAGATGTGGATACATAATTTGGACGGACGGACGGATGCAAACCAAGATTCAGAGTAATAAAATAATTTCATGTCATGAAGCGATAATGGTAAATCTTGTGTTTGGAATGTTACACAATGTAAGAGAATATAAAATGTATATTTTATTAGGAATAAAATAAATATTTGTACCTACACGTAGATAAAAACGGGTAGTTATAAGCCCATTAATGATCACACTCTGTGACTCTGTCCCAATTTGAGTTTTTATAAGGCAGTAGCTATTTTTCTGGCGTGGCCAAAAAAAGATATATGCTATTTTGCCGGCTCTAGATATTAGTGGAAGCCAATATTGCCAGTAAAAACGATTTTGTTTACAGGTACATGTATTTAATTCAAAGAACTGACTATTATTTCAAAAACAAATTTAATTTGAACATTTTTGCTTCTGAAGCTAACTTTGATTGATTTTATCTGATTCTAGAAGTAATTTCAACTGCATGTTTTAATTACTATGATTTCCGCATTTTAGAAACATCCGTGATCCAAGATCCAATATTATATTGAACGTATTTGACAATCAGATGTATACAAAAATAAAATGAAATGGGAAAATCACGGTAGGGTGAAGAACCGCCTCTTAAAATCTGAGTTCCAAATTATTGTTTTGGCCGGCGGAGTTCTAGTCCAATTACCAAATTGCACCATTTTTTTTATATATATATATCTTTATTCTCATCACCAAATACATAGGTACAGAGAAGACATGCATGTAATACAATACATTAAATACATAAACATAAATATACAATATATACAACAACAACAAAGACAAAAAGAAATTATTCAGGAGGACACACTCGCTTGTTTAAAATTCGTATAAACTTACATAAATTTATGAGATCTGTCCTATTTGTAGACGACATAATTTCAGTAAATAATATAATATTTGGCCTTATACTAAAATTTCGATTTATAAATTTATTTCTCTCTTCTCTAAAATGTGAACAATTAATAATGTAATGGAATTCATCTCCAATATCTAGCTTACATAAATTACACTTTCTTTTTTCCCTTTCTATATTGTACCATCTTCCAAGTTCGACTGGAAGTTTATGGTTACATATTCTAAATTTGAAAAAAAATATGTTGATGGCCTAGCTGCTGACCGAAAAATAATTAGATTTTGCATTGTAGCGTGAACAAATTTTTATGCTGTCACCTGCTTCATGTAGTTCTATTTCACATGATAGGAAAAAAAATGTTGCTTTCCTTCTCATAAGAAAAAAAAAATTATCGGAGGAAGGTTCTGAAACACAATGAAAATCCCAGCCCCCCCCCCCAATAAGAAAATTGTTATTGCCTAATATAACCTTTTTTTCCTAATTTTTCGAAAAGTGCTTGATTTTTTCTACATTTAAGTGACGTCACAATTAAAAACATGACGTCATTTTTGGAACTATTGGCATTGCGCTTCCAAAATGTCAGACATTTCCGAAGATTCCGATATTGAAAGTGAAACGGATTCAGATGTTGATCTAGCTCAAGAGATCACAGAATCGGAGAGTAGCGAAGATGAAAATGTGCCGAACCAACGTCCATGGTTTAGAATCTACCCACCAGAAATAGATGAAATGCAACAGAACTTTGCCGAGAATGTTGGACTTCAAGACGCTCCTCCAAGGATTTCAAGACCTATATCTTATTTTTTCCTGTTTATGACAATGGATTTCTTAAGACAAATAGTTACAGAAACCAACAGGTACTATCATGTACATATTTTATCGATCCATGCTTTATGTATACATCACCAAGGAATTGATAAACATAGAACATTTTCATAATTTAAAACCAGACATAAGTCGAACATTTGAGCTGCTTATTTGCTTTAAAAAAGTTATTTGGCATTTTATAAATAAGTCGGAAGTTAAGACCCCGGGGGTTACTTCCTATATTTTTTGTGGTACGAGTGTGCCGCAAAACAGGGTCGCTTTTTCATGCCATGCTGGTTAGAACAGGGTCCCTTTTTCATGTCCTACAGGGTATAAATTTCTGAACTAGTCTAGAACATATAGGTCTCTATCGAGAACAAGGTATACATTTTCTGAGCGTGTCTAGAACAGGTATACATTTTCTGAGCGTGTCTAGAACAGGGTATGTTTTTCAATATTTCTGTTTAGAACAGGGTATGTTTTTCAATGTTTTCTGGTTAGAACAGGGTATGATTTGGCAAGTGCTGTCGGCACAGTTATACCCAAAAGGATAGTCAGTAACACCCCCCCCCCCCCGGGTTAAGACAATGAGCCCCTAGACGCTCATTTTACACACATGCATGTACGAAGAGACACTACATCATTTACATTAGAACAGTCACCATTGGCGGATCTATGATCGGCACACCCTCATTCACGCGGTTATAATCTTTACAAGAAAAAAACATTGTGCCTTTTCATCTTTTTTCATGATGTGTTGCCTTATTTCTCAGCAAAACAATAAAAAGTAATCTTAGCGCTAGCTCCTTTTTTCGTGGAGAAAGGGTACATTTTCGTGAGAAAATTATGACCGCTTGCTTCTTAAAACAAACAGTTTCAATGTAGAAAAAGTAACTTTCGATGGAAAACTTATAAAACCTATTTCTTTGCAGGTATGCAGACTATATTATTAGTAAAGACAGAATTCAACGATTCTCGCGCCTGCATGACTGGTTCAAAGTTGGGGTTTTAACATTGAGTGATCTGGAAGCGTTTTTAGCGGTTATTCTTAATATGGGTATCATTAAGAAACCGGTTATAACCGAATATTGGAATACAAAGTTTGCTAGCCGATCAACAAAATGGTTTAGAGACATGTTTTCAAGGAACCGGTTCTAATTGATTTTGAAGTTTTTTCATATAACTAACAATGATATGATTCCTAACCGTGATGATCCACAGTATTCCCCGACCGGAAAATTTCAATGATTCGTTGATTTGTTTAATGCCAAATCTAAACAATATTATTCACCAAATCAATCCTTAAGCATAGACGAAAGTTTAATAGGGACACGGGGCAGGTCAATAATGATTCAATATATACCCTCAAAGGCAGCGAAATTCGGTGTTAAATTATGGGTGCTTGCTGAATCAATAACGGGATACATTGTTCATCTTAATGTGTATAAAGGAAAGCTTTATGACCCAACCCCTGCCGGAATGTTACAGGGAAGTTACGTAGTAAATTCACTTTTAGACTCGTGCAATTTTTTTGATAAATACTACCACGTTGTCACAGACAGCTTTTTCACGTCACTTGATTTAGCAAAAGAACTACTGCGGAAAGGGACATTTTTGACTGGAACTTTACGTAAAAATCGTGCCATGCCAAGCTCTATAAAAAACCCGACAATAGATGAAACGAAGCTAAGTTTTTAAGACAAGGACAGTTATTGCTATGTGCGTATAAGGAAGCTAGGCGTAGGAAACCTGTCCGTCTGTTATCCACTGCATGTAGAGCCGAACTTAATAATAACGGGAAACCAAAAATGATTGAATATTACAACACAAAAATGGGAGGAGTAGATCTAGCTGATCAGCTTGTCAGCGCATATGTCGATGATAGAAAAACTATGAAAGTATGGAAAAAAATTGTATTCAATCTACTACAAAGAATGGTAACAAATGCTTATATACTTTATAAACAAAATAGTGATGCACCACGTCTCTCGAGGTTATCATTTCTGCAAAGTATAATTGAGGATCTCGCACAAGAGCATCTTTTATCACGTCAGCAAAGACTCCCTAATCGTGAACTAAATAATGCGCGCATACGACTCCGTAAGGTCCCCGACGGAAAGGAAAAAGATTGTAGCGGTTGTTCAGACAGAAACGGGTGGAATGGGAGAAAGAGAACGAGAACTGTTTGTGTTAGATGTGGAAATGGACTTCATAAAAAATGCAAACATAATCATGTATGTGTGGAAGAATAATGAATATATCTAAAATTGTGAAATCTATCTATTTATTCGCCATGTATATGCTAATGACTTACCCCCCACCCACCCACACACAAAAAAAAATCCAAAACAAAAACAGAATCTGTCTGCACTATGTGCGAAAGAAAAAAAATCCAAACACCAAACTTATTGCAAAGCTGTACAAAACATTTGAGTCGTAAATAATATCATGCAAGTAAAAGAAACAAATGGACTATCGATAGACAAAAGTGTTTCTAAAGAATAGGAAATTGAATGGAAATGGGGAATGTGTATAATAATATAGTATCTGACCCAAAAATTAGCCATACGCTATTTTTGAAATGCAACGCCAAGTGGAAGTGGCAAGTGCGCTCTTAGGTGGCGGGAGATCGACGTCACAATTCTGTATTGATGACGGCGTTGGTAACGTCGCTAAAATAACATCGGCCTAAAATCGGCCCTCTGGCACTGAACGTAGTATGTACAGATCGGCCCAAAATCGGCCCTCTGGCATACAATGGGTTAACATAGTCGACTAAGTAATAATGTTGATGGTTTTAAGTCCATAAGACAACGACCAACAATACGTAAAATGGGTATAATTTTGTGTTTCCATTTCGTGGATGTTTTTCCGAGCGAGTACTCGAGTATCGCTCGGTAAATCCAACGAGTAATTGAGTAGTAAATCTTCACCGAGTTGACATCCCTAAAATTTACCCATTTTCATTGACCTTTTCATGGAAAATCAAAATGAGTACTATTTGTGACGTCATAAATAAAACTCAGGAACGTAAATTTTCAACAAAAAAGGCTCATTTCCTATCTAGTCGCTGTATTAGCTATGATTCATTGTGATATTGGTCAATAAATCCTTATTTGAAATTTAGGCCAAAAAAGGGGGCCATTTTAGGGCCTTACTGAACCTACTTCTTTACTATTGGCTTCTTAATATATGTAATACTTATTCAGAAAATATGTTGTTTCTATATACGTTTGCCTTAGATAAGAGAGATAATTTGCTGCTTTCTATTAAAAAAATGTCACTTTCGGTCACATATGATAGCTTTCATTTACTTTTACTTGAAATAATGGATATAATCAGCCACTTTCGGTGTACCGAAGCTCACATCTGGTGCAACACGATAACTGACTTTACAAAGATTCCGAAAAGATATGGTTTCTATATACTTTTCCACCAAATAACGGAGATATATAGCTTTCTGGTTTACAATAGGTGTCTGCCGATGTCATTTAAAGGTTTCTTGAAGCTGATCCTTACAACATATAGTTTCTAATAGATATAAGAAAATGTGGTATGAGTGCCAATGAGACAACTCTCCATCCTAGTCAAAATTTATAAAAGTAAACCATTATAGGTCAAAGTACTGTCTTCAACACGGATCCTTGGCGCACACCGAACAGCAAGCTATAAAGGGCCACAAAAATGACTAGACGTGTAAAACCATTCAAACGGGAAAAGCAACGGTATAATCTATATAAAAAACGAGAAACGAGAAACACTTATGAACCACATCAACAAACGACAACTACTGAACATCAGATTCCTGACTTAGGACAGGTGCAATAATTGCAGCGGGTTTAAACGTTTTAATGGTACCAAACCTTCACCCTTATCTGAAACAATAGTGTAACATCACAACATAGAAAAATATACTATAAAATATCAATTGGAATTGCGTAACTCGATCAAAAGAAATGTTAACACCAGTGTACATACACTGAACAAATAAATTTGATCTATGATACAATGCAAATACAAAATGAATAAACAAGGGAAGAATAATTAAAGTAACATATTATACCGCTGTGAAATGTTAAACAATTTAAGAAAAACAATATGTTAAGATAAAAATATCAGCCATTTGCAATTACTGTAAACACAGGTAAATGAAAATAATTTTGTTGTTAGGTATACGTGTACAGTTCAAATGGAGAAAGGAAATATTTTTACAAAATAAATAATTTTGATGTTTATAGTACGAAGAAGTGAAAATGTATTGTAATACCAAACACTTATCAAAGCTGGTATATAGACCAGATAAAACCCTGGATAAGTAAACATTAAATAAAAAAAAAGCATTACAATTAAAACCCAATTGTTCAGAGAACAATTAAAGGTTTTTCCATAGCAATTTTCAAATTTATTGAAAAGAAGCTAGTTCTTGTTTACTCAAAGTTAAAACTGGCATCTTATCAGTTTCTTTATACTGATGCGATAAATAAGTGGTTTCTATATACTTCTGAGTGAAATAAGGGAGATAAATAGCTACTTCCGGTGAAGTAAATTTCACTTCCGGTCTCATATGATAGTTTCTTTCACACTGATTCCAAAAATATAGTTTCTATATACTTTTGCCTGTAAACCAGGAGATAATTGGCCACTTCCGGTTTATCGAAAGTCATTTCTAGTCTTTAGTGATAAGTTAATGTATTAAAATAACAAAATATATGAATTCCGAGTAGTTTTCCATGAAGAAAGTGCAAAAATGGATACTTCCGGTTTTCTGAAGGTCACTTCCGGTTGTCATTTTTCAAGTTCATATGTCACCCAACCTTTTGTTAAAGGTTATATGGCTTTATAATGAACCAAGTTGAAGTAATAATCAATTAACCTTATAATTAGACATTTCAGGGGCACTAACTCCTATAAGATGCCATTAGATTGTTTCAAACCAAATGTAACATATCTTCATTACAATAAAGCAAACATTTTGCACTTGTTCTTTCATATATATCTTTAAAAGTGTTGGAGAAAATGCAAAAACTAGGAAAAGTCAAAATTGAGAACTTGACCTTGACCTTTGACCTTGACATCATTTTCTAAGTTAGGACCTAGGGACCTCAAATAAAAAGATTCCATGGTTATACGGTTAACGGTTTATGAGTTAAAAAACATACCGACAAATTTATTTGATGAAGGTAGATAACTCCTGTAAAATTTCATAGAATCGCTTCGATCCAAATTAGCCAAAAATTCCTGAGGATGTAACAAACAATTTAGAAAAAGAATTTTGTCGATATCTTTTTTTTTTGTTACGAGGGAGATGCACACACTTGATAAATAGTGAATACGGAGATAACTCTTACAAAGAAAATTTTAGAATGGGTGAAAATAAAAAGCGCATAAACTGTATGATACTATATAAGAAATATCTTAGCAACATATTGCGAAACTTTTGCGGAAGAAAAAAATAATAATAATCAGAACAAATACAATAGGTCTTTCCACAGAAAAGGGGAAAGACCTAATTAGTATCAACAGGTCAAATAGACAAGAAAGTAAGATTTGAGAGTACTCGCAGTTACTGACAGCTAGTTAAAAGCCAAAAACAATTAATAATAAAAAAATCATGCATCAGAGACTAAGTACTTTCTGCTTAAATTATTTCAGAAAATGGCTATTTCCGGTTTGTACCAGGTCATTTGCGGTTGATATATTTCAAGATCATATGTCACCATATCTTTTTAAAAGACCCCATGACTTTATTTTGTACCAGTATGAAATAATAATCTATTGACCTAAAATATCCTATTTTCAGGGGCAATAACTCCTAGAAGATGTCATCAGATCGCTTTGGACAGAATGTACCATTCCTTTCTCTCAATAACCCGAACATTTTTTATCAGTTCTTAGGTATCTACCTTTTGTAGTTTGAGATGAGATGCACATACAAGCAAAGGACAAAACTTAGAACATGAACTGACCTATGAGCATCATCCCATTTTCTATTTGGTGGATAAATGACATCAAAGCAAGATACCCTAGGTTTCTATCTCTTGCGGTTTATGAGTTACATTTATATGTCAAATACAAAAGGGGAAATATCCTCTCAAACGGAGTCTCTATTAAAACTGAACAAATATTTAACGAACAATTGGGTAAAGGACAAAATCAAAAGTTCTTTCCACGGAAAAGTGGAAAGACCACATAAAAATCAGAACACAATCATATAATCTTTCCACGGAAAACTGAAAGACCTAACTATAAAGTGCTAACACAATGTGTTTTTAAATCGTCTTACCTAATGCAATGCGATAGGTATTTTGTCCCGACAGACTTCTGTTTCTTCGCTTCTTTTAAGAAAAAATCGATACCCAATTATTTTCCAGGAAAGAGGACAGGACAGGACAGAGATACATCAATAAACGCAAACTGAGAAGCTGTTAAAAAATTGAAAACAGCACGTTTAATAATTTCATGCGTCCGAAGCGCTTTTCTGGATTTACCTTCATCAGGAACGCTCAATGCCAAACATTTGAAATCCGAGGGATGTATAAGTACCGAAACAGTTGAAGAGCTATATGACAAAAATACCTAAAACAAATAGCTAAATTCATCTAACTTAAGGTCAACTTTGCCTGAGGGAGTTGAAACCTTAGTTTCTTTATAATTTCAAAATTTATAAACGGACAATTTTAGAAAAGTTTGTTATAAATCATGTCAGTATCGAAGTACTGACTACTGAGCTGATGTGTTCATGTAGGCACGTTCATCAAATATGCCAAAAAAATAAGGACACTCACAATATAAACTGTTTACAAAAGTGAAAAGTGTTGGATTAAATCTGGTTTTGTATTTATTATAGGAGATAAAACAGAATACTTCGTGAAATGGACACTAGAAAATCCGGAAAATATGTCCATTGCATATATAAAGAAGATGATGCAACATGTGACAGAGTTGTCGAGCCATAAAATAATATTTGTTTATGCAGGCTCTGTGCAGATAGAATCATCAGTATCGTATGATATAGTCCTTAATCCAGAGAAATTTGCTGCGAGTATCTTAACATTTTTAGCAAAGTTTACAGAGATTTGCAAGATTGATACTTCTAAAGATATGACAATCGATGTAGATATAGCAGTATCTGAATTGCCATGGAGAGGTAAGAAAACACATGTTTTGCCCTTTCTAACACACGAGAAAAAAAAAATGAAAATAACACTTATAAGTTTAATGCGTCCGGAGTATAAATCATGTCAGTACCGAATTATTGACTATTGAGCTGATACCACCCTTGGGAGTAATAGACCACCAGCAGCGGTGTCGACACAGTGCTGTAAAAAAAATAAAAACTACATTTTATAAAATTCATGCGGCCGAAGCGCTTTTCTGGATTTACCTTCATCACGAAAGCTCAACGCCGAATATTTGAAATCCAAAGATGTATAAGAATAGAAACAGTTAACGAGCTATATGACTAAAAAGGACACAACAATTAAAGGCAAATTCACCTCAGGTCAACTGTGCCCGAGGGGGTTGAATCCTTTCAAATTTCATAACCTTTCATGTGTCATAAATTATATAAACGTAGCAATGGTTCATCCTGACGATTCTCAATAGATTGATTTGCGTGCATTAATAAAAAATACTACGTAAAGGAAGATTCAGGAATTCAATTAGAATATTTCCAATGATCTTTGCGGAATAGCGATGCGGTAGTAGTATGATATGATTTTACAAAAAGAAGACAAATGTATGTGTCGAATATGTATGCACTTTAATTACAACAATTTAATGTTTTAGCATACAAAGATAAATCTAAAGACAGATCTGTTAGAAGCACTTGTGACGAACTCCAGCAAATTGTGCATGCGTATTTAAGCCACAATCATAAGAGCTGGAAACGATGTGCATCTTTGTCACAACCTACGGTAGAAATAAAATCCACGAAACAGGTATGTTGTCAAGGGTTAGAAGAAAGAATTTTTCCCAGTCCAAATAGCACGAAAAGAACATTGACAATGTTTGAATTCAAACTCGTGCTTCAGTTTTGTTTTGTTGTTGAGATTCCTTTTTAACTTACCAACTTATTTCATAGTTTCTGAACATTACTTTCATGATCCATGTGAATAAGAAATAATACACAAACAACTACTCATTATTCGATATATTCGAAAACTGCCGTTTTACACATATTGATTATTTCCCCCCCCCCCCCCCCCACACGTTAATTACGTCTTAAAAAACGATCTGCCAACTGTCTATCTACATCAAAATCTATCAGACGTCTTCTTTTAGGAGTTATTGCCCTTAAAAATGAATGTTACCAATTTTTATCATGTTTGCCAATTATCTTGAAAATTATAATAGATAGACAGAAACGTTATATAACAAAAAGGATCTACAAATAATTCTCTTTGCTGAAATCGTCAGTCGACTCAACATTCATGACATTGGAGATATTGCCTTTTAATGACGATTTGATACCATTTTTTGTTTTGTGTTTTTGTCTATTTTCTGTTAAACTGTAATACATCGATATAATTGCAAAAGTAATCAACAAGACATGATCTACAAATAAGTCAATAATGTTGAAATTGTCAGTTGACTCCCTGTAAGAGTTATGACAATTTAATGGCGATTTTTTCCCAATCTTTTGTGTTTTTAGATTATTTTGTGGTACTATAATTTATAGATAGATAAAAAAATAATTATTGCAAAAACGTTAAACAAGACAAGATCATCAAATGATTTGATGTTGCTGAAGTCAATGGTATTTTATCTTTGAAACGATAATATAGATGAAAATCTAAATAGCAAATATAATCAGCAAGACAAGATCTACAAATGAGTCAACTTGGCACAAAATCGTCAGTCTACTCCTTATACGAGTAACTGCCCTTAAATCATGATTTGCCTATTATATTGAAAACTATTAAAATATATAGAAACGTAAGAACGCAAAAATGATCATCAGTTCAAGATCTACAAATACGTCAACATGGCTGATAGTGTCAGTTAACTGTTAATAGATGAGGATTTTTGCTATAGTTGAAGTTGCAGGTGAGAGACACATGCTAATTAGACCCTCTAGTTATGTTATTTATCTGATTATCCATAAGTGTATAATGATGACTTACTGATTGGAGTAATGGTAAATAACCGGGTTCTGGAGTCACCCTGCATTATATACTTAATTAAATTGTGATATATGAAATTAACCACGACTGAAGAGAAAGTTAAAGAATATAAAAATTCCCATGCTTTTCTTCCTGTCCGAACTGAGAATTTGTGTAGAGGTACGTAAACTACCCCCAACAAAATATTAGCATGTTCCAACTGTATTTAGTGCTTTTATATCAGGAAATAACTCATTGTGTTTTCCTACTAGAATAAAGAAACTTCAATATATGGAATGCGTTAACATGAGGTAATATACAACTCTGGTGTGTATAGATATGACGACACATTAATGTTTTTGAACGTGCTAAATATGTGAAAAGTAGGGTAAGCTTCAGGACAATGTTTCAGTTGTTGTTATTTAGTTTTCCTACTCATGCTCTGTTAATAAAAAAGTATAACAAAACTACTAAGATAAATTAAAAAAGGGGAAGTCCATAAACACTGACAAAATCAAACGCTAGACTATGTCAACCAACGGAACGAAAGGAAAACAAATGCCATATTTGTGACTTGGGCCAGGCATTTTCAAGAGAAAATTTGGGTTTAACCCACCGTTTTGTTCGGAAAATGCCTGAACCAAGTCAGGAATATGACAGTTGTTTTTCACTCGTTCCGTTGGATGATAACGTTTGATTTTGTCATTTTGTATAGACTTCACCTTGAGTATGGTCTTTTATACTATCATGACTTTCTTTTCGAGATATTTCAGTTTGAAATTTGCATGTTTCAGGCTAAAACACGAAATTTATTTTTCGATCCAAAAAAAAAAATAACAGAACTTTCAAACGATATGAAATATTTCACTCCATTTTTGGTAAACTATATGTTCGTTTTCCGTAGCAAATACTTCAAAATTACGTAACCAATTTGATGACGTTTAGTTAGTGTTTTTTATTCTTATCATTGGTTACGTTGCAAATACAATGGGCAAAACACGACTTTAGACACACATTCAAACGTACAATGTAGAACCAAATTATAAAAGTGTATAATCAAATGGCAAATATTTCTTTCCTGCCAAACGATGTTGTTGTCGAAGTAGAAATTGGAAACATTTCATTTAGAATCAATTGATCGAAAACCTTCGAAATAGTTCAGGAAACAAAAAAAATGTCTTGAAGGTGCTGTAACTACATAGCTTTTTGACAACACAGCTGTATATTTGGAGTCTGCACTGAATCTCGTATTACTGATACACATTTCTTTATGCCCCGCCGCAGCGGAGGGGCATTAAGTGTTACTCATGTCCGTCCGTACGTCCGTACGTCCATACGTCTGTACGTACCACCCAAATAGGTTTCCGTTCTCTAACTTTAGTTTGACTCAACCAAATGTTATAAAACTTATACACAATGCTTATTACTACAAAATTCAGATCAGGTTAAATTTCACATGGCGTCACTTTTACCATTCTAAAGTTATGCCCCTTTATAACGTTATATGAAAGCGGGGGCATCATCTGTGTCCAATGGACACACTCTCCATTTATGCTTGTATATAAATTCAAAGCTATTTGCTTGTAGAAGCTAATCTGCCAACAAATTGTATGTTCTTTTGTAAAAGGTCGAAAGATCCATACCTACTCATGTAGAATTTTGACAACAAATATGCCTCCTTTAGTACTGCAAATTTGTAAGTCTGATCTGATCTGATTATAGACTTTTAAATGACAAAATGCAAAGGGATTCTCTTTAGTTCCAAAAGAGTTGCAATATGTGTTGCTCTTTTCCCCACAAGTAAAAGTTTACAAAATTTTACCTGTTATCTTACTGAAGCCTAAGATAAGCCTAATCTACTGTTGTAGGCTGAGATTATAATTTTGTTTTGAAAGGCTTCAAATATCCCCATTGTTCTGAACTCTACAAAAGATTAGGCGTAATCGAACACCGTCGTTGATCAAACACATGAAGGTTGTTTTTATATTTGGATTCAGTGACAAGAAGTCCTTGCGTTGCTTGTCGAATGCCTTTAATGTCTTATTATACAATTTCCTTTGAGCGAAGGAAAAAAATCCAGATGAACTAAAATTTATCACTTCATATTAACAATAATGGGCACAATCAAACAAGCACATTTTCACTGTTTTAACACCATCTTTGCAATACGTACCGAATCGATCAAGTTTACCCTTAAGTCCTTTTCTAAGTTTGGGAAAATGACAATATCATCAGCATATGATAAACAATGGAATGGTCGTGAATTAACACCGACTAGATCAAGTGAATTTTCAAGACGAGCAGGCAGATCATTTATGAAAATCTTTAATAGAGTAGGATTCACATCGTCTCCCTTTAGCTCTAAAAAGGTATGTCACTCTATTCCGTAATCGAACACAAGATGTGCTCTTAGCAAAAATGCTCATGATGATATTGTAAAAGTTTGGAACAACATCGATGTTTAATAACTAGTTTTATCCCTGGGTAAATGACATATTTGAAAGCGCTCTGTTGAAAAAATAAATTTGGAAACACCTTTCCTTCTTTTGTGTTACAATACCCATCAGTTATATGGTCTTAAAGTCGTATGAAACGAGTTTCTGGTAATCATAAGGTTGTGGAAGTTATTGTACCAATGTATCAATATATATTTAACAAAGTCCTCTGGGTGTACGTTTTTTGACATTTATTACGAATTCAAACGGTATACCCCACAAAAATATTTCATTCTGTGGTTGTTGAACGAAAAACTTTACTTGCAAATTAACTTTTGTGTTTTGGTGCCAAAATCTACATATCTTTATCTATTGATAAACAATCAACACAGAATCATGGAACACGTGAAAAATAAAATGAGATGATAGAAGGTTTTTTTTGTTTTGTTTTCCATGCGTTCGCATTTGTTTATTAACCTTTTTCATAACAGTTGTTAAACAATTTGGTGTGCTTGAATTTCTATTCACAAATCGTTTAATACTACCTTTTTTGTCACGATTAATCAGTTGCACTTGCGCTGTGCTATTGCCTAATTTCTAATGAGAGATGTCATGGTTAAGGTCATTGCTTACAGAAAAGCTGTTGTACTCGTTGTTTTTTATAAAAAATATATTCAATCTTTTTGTTAAATTTGAGGTATTAGATGACTTTATGAATGAACATATGGTCAGATGGTCATGCTTTTTGGAGAAACCGATTTGGCTATCATTTATGATGAGATACCTATCTATAAGAACTCGCAAATACTGGTGTCGAGAATCTTATCAAAAAGCTTGCCAAATTAATCAGTAACTGTAATTCCACGATATTTATAAGGACCAGATGCATCATTCCCTTTATAAACTGGGAATATGTAATCTGTGGTCCAGGGTTCTGGGTTCACAAGAAAGACAAAAGATTGAAATTTTGAAGAAACAGGGTAGAAAAGAGTTTGGAATCTGTTTTAAAATGCTGCGTACTAGAGATTATCTACTGCCCTTTTAACCTTTATAAATATAAAATCAGTAAAATAATCGTTCATTTTCTGTAAGTGACTATGACATCAAATTTACGAATTTCGACATAGTGTAACAGTCTCATTTAAAATTAAAAATAAATATTTAAAAAGTATGCTTGTGACATCATTCAACTACTAGTATCGAATTTTTGTTCTAGTTACAGTTTGACTTCCAATGTGCATTGAGGTAATTGTTATTTGTGGGTATTATCGGAAAGGAAGGCTCATTAGTACAAGAATTGCTTCAGGCAGAATAACAACATCAAGTGTATGGTAGACAAAAGAATATCTAATTACAGACACAACATCCGGTTTATAAATACATCTATAGATAATTAGTCATGTGTCGGTTATTATAAAATATAGACTCAAATTTAAATGAAAGAAACTAATCACAATTTATCAACATCCCCTTTTCTTAAGAATGAAATTCGTTTTTAAAATTCGTAATAATTATCAAAACAATTTAACCAAAAATAATTTTCTCAATTATATAGTCTGTTTCACATGTATTTAAACAAAGTCAGTATCGGTCTCTATGTTGTGGCCATCCATCATTGATAATGTCTACGAGAGTTTGTAATTCGGAATCTTCTGTAGTAGCAGTTCTTTCTTCTTGTAGTCGCGTATCTGGTTTGTCTTCAAACGTGCTTTCTTCCATAATTCTTGGTCGCTTGTCTCTATTGCATTGTCATTTTCCAAAAACGCTCTGCTTAGAGTGTCTGCTAGTACAAGATTGACGCCTTTTACAAATCGGAATTCAATATCATAGCGGAACAATTTCATCATTATGTCCTGTAAACGTTTCGGGGCTTGGCTCAGCGGTTCACTAAATATCGCAGCAAGTGGCTTGTGGTCATTCTGAACTTTAACTTTACGTCTATATGTGTACCGGACAAAACGCTCGAGAAAAATATAACATCGATAATGCTTCTTTTTCAATCTGAGCCCAGTTACACTCAGACGGCTTTAGAGCTCTTGACGCATATTCAACAGGTTTCCCTTCTTGCAGCAGTACGGCTCCCAGGCCACTCTTACTACTGTCGACTTGCAGCACAACTTCTTTGTTGGCCTCAAAATAGGCCGATATGGGTGCTTCAGTTAGTCTTTTCTTTACTCTTTGAAATGTTACCTCGCATTCACTGGACCATTTCCAAGGTACATCTTTTCTAGTGAGTTCTCTGATTGGGGCTAGATCATTTGCCAGATCTGGCAGAAATTTTGCCAGATCTGCATAGTCTTTTCACTCCTGACACGTCGGTCGGACAGGGCATTTCCTGTATCGCTTTTACTTTTGCATGGTCAACTTTTACCTCTTCCCTTGTAAATTGGTGACCATGAAACGTGATCTCGGTTAACCTAACTTCTTTCTTTTCCTTTTTTTAAGAAGAATGTAATGGTCATTACACCGTTGAAACAACTTTTGGAGTTTTCAGTCATTGTCTGTTCGTGCTTCCTCACTCGTACGACCACAACCTGCAACAATGATATCGTCTGCTATTGTGAATACTCTTTCTATATCTCCCAGAGCTTCTGTGAGCTTTCGTTGAAACATTTCGCTTGAAACTTTAAGACCAAACGTAAGTCTCGCCCAACGGTATCGCCCAAATGGTGTTATCATTGTTGTTACATCACTAGATTCTTTGTCAAGTTTTACATGCCAATATGCTTCTCGGACATCAAGGCGGCTAAAAAATTTCGGAAGTACGTCATCTAGAGTTGGTAGTTTGTAATGTTCTCTCATCAGTGCAGTATTTAGCGGTTGCGGATCAATGCAAATTCTCAGTTTTCCATTCGGTTTTCTTACGACTGCCATTTGACTAGTCCATTTAGACGGTTCGGTCACTGGTATCAAAACTTGTCTCTCAACTAACTTGTCGATTTCCTTCTTAACATCATCTTGTAAAGAGAGCGACACTTTCTTACTCGGTAATGTTTTGTCAGGTACATTCTCATCAACTTTCAGAGTTATCTCCCCTAGATCGCCAATTTTCGTTAACAGATCGTATTTACATCGGCTGCGCTATCTTACTGACATCTTACATTGCAATAATTTACATTCATTAAAGCTGAAATGTTTTTAGACTCTTCACCTATTGTCTGAATTACATTTTCAGATGTATGTCCAGTGATGGCATTCAACCAGCAGTCATCTTTTTCTTGGTCACTTTGTGTTGCGCTGATTGAGTGTATTTCTTGCATTTAGCTTTAAAATGGTATCTAACTTTGCAAGCATCGCATGTTTTTCCCCATGCTGGATATTTTAATTTTTTTCTTTCATGTTTGTAGCCACCGAAATTGCATTCTTTGTTGTTATTTTGTGTGTTGTAAGAAGTTTTACTCTGAGATTGAGGGAGTTTGGGGTCTTTTACTATCAGGTTGGTACCTTTTCTTTTTGAACTTATCATGGTGTGTGATTTCATTGACTGTGTGAGTCGAATTTGTAGATTCTCTCAACTCCTTAACATGTTTATTTGACTGTTCATCAGCTCAACAAATTTTAATTGCCTTGTCTAAGTTCATCTTGACCTCTTGTAATAAAAATTCCTGCAGTTTGCCCGTGACACTAAAGATAATTTTGTCACGCATCATACGATCGTTCTCTTGGAATTGCACGAATTTGCTATAATTTTCAATTCAGTTAAGAAATTGTCAAAAGGTTCTTGATATGGTTCCATCCAAAATCTATGGGACTCTAAAACTTCATTTTTTCTTGGAATGCAGTAGGCGTCTAGTTTTTCGAAAAGTTTTCATCCCTTTCCTCTGTCCATTGAATTTGGTCAAATATGTCTACAATTCAAAATTATTGCTACTTGGACTGCACCGTCCTATTTAACAGCTACTCTAGCCACAAGATATATTTCAACCTGCTGTTTCCATTTCTGTAAGTTTTCGGACACATTTCCTTCTGTGACATTTAATTGTGGGGTAGACGGAAAGTGTTTGTTAAAGCCTCGGCCATTGCTGATTCAGCGTCTTTCGACCACGTGGAATATTACTATTTTGTGATGATGCTTTCAGGACCACTTACACAAAATGTTTATAATAAATGTCAGTTTTATACCGTTTCAGACGTTGCCCACCGCTGCCGCCATGTTATTTGTGGGTATTATCGGACAGGAAGGCTCATTCATACAAGAATTGCTTCAGGCAGGATAACAACATCAACTTGCTATCATAATGTGTATTGTAGACAAAAGAATATCTAATTACAGACACAACATGCGGTTTATAAATACATCTATAGATTTTTAGCCATGTGTCAGTTATCCCTGCAGGCACACTTTGTTGAATCAACGTTGAATCTTTGTTGATTTTAGGTTATACATTGATCAACAAATATTCAACATTGATTCAACGTTGACAATTCAACGTTGAAATCAGAACATTGTTTCAACGTTGAATTAACATTGCGTTGAAACACCAATATTGAATCAACGTTGGCTAAACAATATATGATCATATATAAAACCCAGTAGTTGTGGATACCAGAATTGTCAAAAAAGAAGTATTGGGCACATCATAATTCTTTTTAAATTGACAACGATATTCACATAAAATAGAATATTCAGTAGATTTATCACTAATTGTCGTGGTGATTATAGAATTATATATAAAACAATCGCAGTGTATATCAGCATAAATTAATCATGAACTTTGCACCCCATATAATAGAAATTCCCAAATTTCACAATAGACCAGCTTGCATACAGAATCATACAGTATATATAAGTATTTGTGAATAACCCCTTCCCCTAAAAATATGCCCCTTTTTCCGTGGCTGCTGATGTCAAATATCTTGTTTTCATTCCTTTTTTTTCTAATCTTTTTAACAATCTAAAGAGAAAGACGTATATATCAGTTCATAAACAATGGTTGATAACTTGTAATATAAAAAACCGACAGATCTATTGGAATAGTGATTTTTAAATTTTCGCGGCATTTTTAACATTTCTATTTTAAGACAAATTCAGATATGCGCATGCGCAGTTGTTTGTGTTGCCAAAGTTTGAATATCCGCTTTCGAGACCACAAGGTGATTCTACAGAGTTTTTATCAATATCTTTCCTGTATACAGCTTTTATATTTTATCGTAAGTATATATAAATTGTTGTGATTACAGTAAATACAGTATCGTATTTTAGAAATGTGAGCATATCAAGTTATGAAAACTGTACTGAAAAGTTGAAATTTTACACGAGGAAAAGGGGAATGTTTAGCATGTTACCATTCCCGATTTACCTTGCAACGTCTCATGAATTTTTATCGTTGACTATTTGAATTCATCATATGATTGAATCAAAAGTAAAAAGAAATTTTATCTTTATTTACCTGTTCAATTCAATTACACGAAATCTCACAAAAAGGGGGGCTTGAGTTGTTTACAAAATTGGGATGGAAAGGTAAGAAGCTATATGGCTCACCAAGTTGGACCGTTAATATTTTACTGTCAAAATTGAAGTAGTGTTTTGACAAGGTAATCAAAGTCGAAGGGTATATCATATGAGGGTGGTAAAGAAATATTTGCATGCAACGTATTTGGCCTTTATATTTCTCGTTTTCTTGTCTTTGGTTCAACGTGTTATTTTAGTTTCCCCATATTTATTTTCTGTGTATCGTGTTGGTACTCTGAATTTCTCGTGCTTGTCCCACATTTGATAAAAAAAGTAAACCGGGACTAAATTCCAAGTCAGTCTGGATTTTTAAATTATGTGTTCCCAGGATATCATGGATATTAATTGCTATCAAGTTATGAATAATTTTTTTCAAATCGGATGCAACTAGCAGACGCGAAAAGGTGACCGCAGGGTCTTCGTGTCCATTATCATGACTGTGTGATCTCCAAGAACGACTGAGTAATAATTACTGCTACTACTTTTTCCTTAATAGTTACGATTTTATTTCTCGTGCTTCGTTTATCCCAATTTTTATTTTCCGTGCGACGTTTTGGGGATTTTTGTTTTCGTGTTGAGAACCCCCTTTACAACCCTTGTATATGTCAATCAGACAGATATCCATGCAGCTGCACAAGTAATACAGAAAAAGACATATGTGGATAAACCTTCAATTTGTTCAAGTTAAAATGTAGTATTTAGGATTTTCTTGCAGATTATACCTTCTGGTCTATATAAAAGGAAATGTAGTTGAGATTTAGATGGAAGTTTAACTTTCATTTAGTTTTCATGAGTTCTTATGCTTTTGATTTATACTTTAAATATCATCATTATGAAGTTATTAATAGTTAAATGTGTTGAACAGTATTAAACTTGACAATGTTATAACTTTTGATTTTGTAGATGTCATCATGAAGACCTATGGAATCACGGAACAACAAGTGTCTGACCAAAAAAAAAAACCATTCTTAAATGGGCTCCAAAAAGACAGGGTGGGAGAAGAAAGAAGTTGAAGTTTTCACTATTAATAAATAAATTTATTTTAATTTTATCGTATTGAATATTTCTCTATAATCAGTGGTTGGACATTAGAATACATGGAGTAGGAACAGCAAAATTAGTTTTATATTTGAGCACTCAGATATTCAGAATAGACATTGGGCAAAAATTATGTGTATTAAGGGTTGTGTGCTTTCAAAAATTAGGATAGATCAATATTTCTCTATGATAATTTGTGTTTTTATATGCATATCGTTAAATGTTAAAAAAATCTTGGGGGTTAAATTATGGTTCGTAGGAAAGCCCTAAACACACATATTTGTTATTCAGTTGATTGGTTGCTGACATCATCATGGTCAAGCCATGCTCTTATCACAAGAATGTGGTCTTTTAGTTTATTGTTGAAAATTCTTCTATGAGTAATTGACAGTCAATGGTATATATTCAAATTTTTTATTGTTGCCTATTGTTAACAAGACAATCATCAACCAAAGAACATTATTTATATATCTTTGGGTCACCATACAGTCTTCAACTATGAGCAAAAGATCACATCATGTCAAATATGACCAGGCAATGATATTATTTAAAGTTCAATTTTTTTCTGAGATTAATTTTTATATCTTGGTCTGATGGAGCAGTTATTGGATAAAGTTTCCTGCGGCAGAATGTTGATATGACATTTATCATGTAGAGGGCCTTGAGAAGACACTAGCTTGAATATTGCTACAGTATAAAATTATGGAATGCAACACACAGAAAATACAGGATGAATGAAACTTAAGTTTTAGGTGGAAACACAGTTGAACACAACCACTAACCAATTTTGATTCCATGTTGAGTATAATTTCACCCTGAATTCAATCTGAATTCAAGGTGAGTTATTGGTTTAAACAATGTTGAAGCAACCATTATTCAATATTGATTCAAAGTTGAATATCAACGTTGATTCAACGTAGGATTTCAACGTTGATACAAATTTGCAAAATCTAATAATAATTCAATATTGATTCAACACAGAAAATCAACATTGATTCAATGTTAAATCAACGTTGTGTGCCTGCTGGGATTATACAATATAGACTCAAATTTGAATGAAAGAAACGAATCACAATTTATCAACAGTAATGATATGTGATAATGCCTTAATGTTTCTCGAATTTCAAACAGAAAAAAGAAAATGATTGAAATCCGGTTTTAAAATTTTTGTTCCTCGCTATACGGAATCTTTTCACCGACAAGTGCTTAATTTTCAAACGGTAAATCTGAAATATTTCTGTATTTTGTCAAACGGTTTATTTGTTTCTCAAAATAAATTGACTTTGCGTTACCTGTATATGAACTTTTACGTGTAAGAATTATAATAATCAGTATGACAAGCGACATTTGTGGTATTTGTTAAAGTATTTGTAGCCTCGTTTTGTATCAATCATCAACGTAAGACGCATTGCAAATGTCTTAAATTTTCATATAGAAGAAAGGTTCAATATGTCCTACCAATATTAGTGATATTTTAGTTTTTAACATACATTTCCTATTCCGTGTATTCATTTTCATTTTTTGTTATTTGATAAAATATCTGTAAATGTTCAGATAAAGTAAAATTGCTGTAAACGAAATTATCGATGATAGCTGACCAAGCTTATCACGTAAACAGACACAAAATAATTTAGCAACGTTTGCTTAATGTGCACTTCATTTAAACGCAAACGTTTACTCTGCGTAAACTTTAAAATATGGTAAGACAAATAAGAAATGAAAAGCGCGTGTTTACCACCATGTTAATATAATTATGACTCTGACTACGATCTAACCCTAGAGGAGTTTATAAATTTTGATATTGTCTATCATTCTTTTTATCTAAACGTTCCCCATTTTTTTCTAATTTGAATGCTAACAATGAAAAAAGGAGATTGTTATTCGCACGGAATAATTAAGATAAGAAACTATTATTTTGATTTTGCTTTTATAAAACATATTGAGATGATTGTCAATGAGATACCTACCCACCATGGATTAAAGCGTGTTATAACTAAATGGGACTGTACGGCCTTAAACAATGAGTAAAGCCCATACCGTGCAGTCAGCTATAAAAGGTCCGGCATGACAAAATTGCAAACCATAAAAAAAGTGAAAACCAATAGTCTTCCTTGGGAGAGGCACACACATAATTTGGCAGGTTAGATGTTTGTGAGAACTCAACCATTCCCTTACATGGGACAGTTGGCCACAGACCACAATTAAATTCCCCTATTAGTTCTTTATAACGTTTTGTTTCATTAAAAAAATTGCACCTTGCATTTTTGTCAAATCTTTTGTGTGTATAATGTATAGTACTAGTCCAAAAATATATCCAAAATTCAGAAAGATTGAACCAATGACTCCTACAAATTTAGCCAATACACATCCATACCCCTATGGACAAGTCAAGAGATGTTCCGAAAACTGTAAATATCACCTTTTTGCACCTGGCCTAATCACTCTTTCCATATCAAAATCAGTTAAAATACAACATCCAGAAGATTATTTCACCTCTCTTCTTTTATTTCCACCCAAAAAAAACTAAGAAATGAGTGAGGAAGGGAAAGAAAAAAAATTAAGAAAAAATACACTCTAATTAAAAGGAACTATATTCGTGGACAACGAAAAGCGGGATCATTAATTGTGGTCTTGGGCCTATTAGGGGTCTAAAACTTGACCAATTCTAATAAAACTTGGCATGATTTAAGCTTAGTGTATTATAAAACAGTTTACAAAGTTTCAAAGCCATATGATACCAATTATAAAAAATGTGGCATTTTTTATATCTGAACTTTGGGTGCTGAATTGTGGCGTTGAATTAGAACAATTTCAACTATCAAATTTGGGCTTCTAAAAACCAAAATATACCAAAACTTACATTTTTTAATGTTTCTATGTACAAGTTATCACCTATTAAAAGCAACAGATAGCATACTTCATGTTTCAGACTTATAAAAAATGGCCAGAAGTAAATTTTATATGAGCCTGTGCCAAAAAATAGAGGTTTTCAAATGAATCGAGGCCTTATATGAAATGTAATATTTTTCACTTACCACAATTTTCTGAAGTTGTTAAGTTATAAAAACACCTTTTACATGTTATAAATGTACTTTGAATGGAAATATAAGTTTCAAATAGCATAACACATGTGAATAAAATGGTCTTCAGCAATGTCAAGCTTAAAAAAACAGGTTGTCAATTTAGGTCGTTCCCCACATTTGCATATTAAAAAGTATATAAATGATATGGTAGATAGAGATATGCTTCTTTTTGCTCAAATCTTTGTTTAGATATGATAAAACATGGAGCCTGGATGTAACATGACTGTCACTTTCAACTATATATGTAGACAGTATGATTTGATGCAAAGTTATTTACTTTACTTTTTAAAACCGGCATGAAATTTCAGCCTCAAAAGGCCAATATTTTAACCACTAGCTATCAAACAAAAAAAAATAAAGGTAGTCTGTAAAACAGACAAGGTCAAACAACCAGAAATAAGTGCTTTTGATACAGATTCAGTGAAATCTGCTAAAAGGAATTCAACTTGTATGTGCATAGAACCTCATTTTTCACTTGCTTCATACTGACCGTTAGACTAAGACCATTAAAGCAGCACATTTTGCACTCTTATTCTGATTTTATCTACTTTTTTTTGTGTTCAGTGTTCAAAAATGAGTTAAACATCTACATTAGATACCACAAACACAAATAGAAAACCAGAAAAATCTGTCAGAGAGAAAGTAAGCATGCTACTTTTGTAAAAATATTGAAACAACTGAAAAAGTTCAATTTTGGGCATGTAGGCTGAAATGTCACTTTTTTACAAAATTTCTATCAAATAAAAGTGGAAATCATTTATTCTCATGTAGTTTGACAAATTAATACCAATAGATCATTCAGGGAAGTTGTCAAAGTACAAATTCAATATTTCCTGAATTCACCTCTTAGGCCACAGACCACAATTAAATTCCCCTATTAGTTCTTTATAACGTTTTGTTTCATTAAAAAAATTGCACCTTGCATTTTTGTCAAATCTTTTGTGTGTATAATGTATAGTACTAGTCCAAAAATATATCCAAAATTCAGAAAGATTGAACCAATGACTCCTACAAATTTAGCCAATACACATCCATACCCCTATGGACAAGTCAAGAGATGTTCCGAAAACTGTAAATATCACCTTTTTGCACCTGGCCTAATCACTCTTTCCATATCAAAATCAGTTAAAATACAACATCCAGAAGATTATTTCACCTCTCTTCTTTTATTTCCACCCAAAAAAAACTAAGAAATGAGTGAGGAAGGGAAAGAAAAAAAATTAAGAAAAAATACACTCTAATTAAAAGGAACTATATTCGTGGACAACGAAAAGCGGGATCATTAATTGTGGTCTTGGGCCAGTTGAGTAACAGCACAACATAAGAAAAAATTATACAAATGAGTTGGAAAAGGCTTTGTTAATCAGATCGACACTAAGCAAACACAAAATCTATCAAAAAGACAAACATCTAAGAATACTCGCGGCTAATCAGAATCATTCCAACTAACACATAAACCATTTGTACCTTTGTACATTCTCTTTTGTCGTTTAAACTCATCTAGGTCTGATGACGAAGAATCATTCACAAATTCATTTTAGTATTTCTTTGTGAACATTTGCTCTTTTGTCTAGGTATTCCAGAAAAGTTTGTCAGTAGGGAATATATCTTTACAAGTTTTGCAATCCTTACTTTAAAGTAAACCCAGAAAACAATAAAAAAGTTCTCGATTCATATTAATCCTACATTTTTAACTGACGCATGCGAAGATCCTATGGAGTGCAAAATACATACGATCGAATCAATTTCAATTCCACCTATTCCGGATTTCACGAAGCAATCCTTTAAATAAAACAATGAATCGAGAGTCATATCAAAATTATGTATTTTAACGGTAAAAACGACCCACATTTCCAATTATGAAGTTAATGTTTGACGATTTATTAGAAATGTTTGACACATTGAAGTACGAAAATAGAACAACACAACGCAGAAACAAACAATGTTTGCATACACCAGCTTGACGCCACGAAACGTAGTATAAAAGTCATCTAAAAGTTTGAGGCTTTCAAAATCAAAAGTCTTGAAGACAGAAGAACAGAAAGAAAGCAAATAAAATTTATTTTTACTCTCCAAAACATTCAATGTTACAATTATAATATTAGAAATACACACAGGGTATAATGAAATTTACAGCGTATCTTCGCTCGAGTGTTGTCTACCTTTCATCGTTCATCTTGATAAATTGTAGATATCGGTGTATTCAATGTTAAAATATAAAGGATACACAAAAATCATTTATGTTGACCATAAAATGTGTAAGGGTAGGCATGGCAATTCAGGGTAGGTAGGGGGCGGGAAAGAGAAATATGAGTGAAGTATTTTCAAAATTCTAATGGATTCTGGAATGAAAATATTATTTGAATATTAATTCGATAAACCAATCCAGCGTGCATACTGCAGGTAGAAAGGTGTAATTTTTGTAAAACATGGTTCTCAATTTTTGATTAAATTATCATTAAAAAAAAGATACCGTAATTCGCCTTTTTTATGGAGATGGAATTAGCGCATCGTTCCGACTTAAACATAGTATTGGTGCCATCATGAAATCACACCTTTTTCATATTTTGTGCATATGCCTACCTTCTTGCGAAAATTATAAAATATTTATTGAAGACGACGTATGCAAACAGTTACATTTTGTTAAGGAAAAATAAAGGGGAAACATTAGCTTTTAAAAAAAAAGAGGTAGCAATATTACTTCAGTATTTTAAAATGATAAGATCATCATACAATAAGGAGCTGTGGTATGATTGCCAATAAAACAACTATATCCAACAGCAGACAAAACTTCAAACGATATTGTTTGCATTATTTGGAATGTCTTCCTTAAGAACTTTGATTTGACAGCAAAACAGAAAATCCCACTTATGTACCGCTACATCAATCACGAAATAAATGATTGTAGGAAATCATTCCCTCTTGTTGTATTTACCTGAAAAAGGACGATGAAATCTTTGTACCGGATAGCTAACCTTCACAAAATTTTTATGAAGAATAATATCTAGCCGTTCCTTCAAGATGTGCGACTTTATATCTCTCTAAAGTTCTTACCACCATTCTTTCAACTGTAAAAGATGGCGGTTAGAAATATAGTCATGACAGTTGAACGTACATATAGGTCAAACATCTTTATTTCTCATTACAGCAACAATTTGCTATGACGGGCAAAAAACGAAAATCAAAATCCCAAGAAGTTTTCGCTTCAAAGAGAAAAAGATCTGAGGTCTCATTTAGCGAATCATTTAAGGAAGAGGAACCTCAGCCTTCGACATCAGGTAGTCTTCCAGTTGGGGAAGGGTACATAACTTGGTCAGAAGAAGATGTAGCCATGAAATTGGAAGACTATTCTTTTAATAACGCAGCCAAAGTATTCAGAGGTAAACTTCTTTTAATTGTCAGTAATGTGAAAATAAAGGTAGAATCCTGAAACATATTTTCTAGATAAGTAAGCAAAATGTGTGTATGTATGTATAAAACAGTATTAACAAAAATACCAAAACTCCAACGTAAATTTAAAAAAGTGGGAAGTCCATAAAAAAATCAAACACTCGATTAAACCATTGTGGTGAAATTGTGTGTTCAACATCGTTTTTAAACCTCCCACTTGTATGACAGTTGTTTACATTTCTGTGTATGTCTGTATTTTTGTGTATGTGTGTGTCAGTGTAAGTATGTATGCATCTAGTATACCCGATGGGAATTCTCATGTGAAGTATTTACCTCCGTTCGACAATTTAGTATAACATTGAATAAAAACTTAACTTTGATAGGCTTAAATGGAAAATGTTCTAAACGGCTATTACCTAGCTTAACTTATTGTAATGGAATGTCTAACCAAAACGAGTAATTCTTAAACTTTTGACATATATTTGAAGAAACAAATCAAGTTATTGAAGTAATAATTTGAGGCACATATAAGACAAATGAACATTAATACATAAAGAGTATATCATAACTTTGAATCGTTCTACAAACAGTAAATATTTCAAAACATATGAATAATGGATACAGGTAACCAGCTCAGTAGCAAGTACTTCGGTACTTGGAAGAAAATACGAATATTGTTTGATTAACATTTGTTGTTATAAAATTTGGGAAATTATTTTAAATTAGGGAATATATCTCCCTCATGCAAAGCTGAAATTCCTTGTCCAGATTTTGCTATACTTTAGGTTCTTTTTGGTTTGATCCGATTTTCAACATTTGTAGTAGGTTTTTAATATTCAAACATTTTGGCCTCGAGCATCACTTAATATACATTGATTGTCGAAATGCGCATATGGTGCATTAAAATTGGTTCTGTTTATATTATTATTATAAACATATATCAATAAAAGTTTTGTCCGGATTTGTTACTACTTGTTTAATCAATGTAAAATGTAATAAACCAACATTTAAAAAGATATTCAAAACATTATCATTTGAATTCCCTGTTCATTTATTCAGAAAAACTACCGAGGATAGCTGTACCTTTTATTGCTTTTATCAACAACCAATAGTGCAATGAATTGATTAATTATTCTAAAAAAGAACCAAAATTCCAAACCAAATGATGATTTTGAAATATTAAAGTATTGATTTTTCATCTCAACATCATATGCTCCGCCACAAGACGTGGACAATCAGCATTAAATTTGCTTCATGTGATAGATTTATTTGCAGAGGAGGGTATATCCGGAGAAGTGTTGGATATGTTAAATGAAGAACAACTTGAAAAAATGGGCATAACGTGAGTAAATTATTTCAGTTATATATGAGACTTTTCACCTTTTTAGTGTCTATCGAAAAAAGAACTTAAAAAAGGGTCATTCCAAAATAATACATGCAACTTTATTTATGGAATGCTCGCCGATTTATCGCTACTCCCATATTCCTTCCCCAGAAATGTTTCATATGGTAAGAGTTGTATAGAAGGTAGTCTTGCTGGTTTCGATTTCGTGGAATGTTAGATGACAGCTAAATTTACCATAATACCATAGAGTCTCAACAGAGCAATCAAAGGGTCAAGTTAATGACAAGACAAATCAACTCAGTTCTTTTTAGCAGAGCAGAAAATGACATTTGACCGACAACAATGTGTTACAAAGGGAAGACAATAATGAAATCGAAAAAAAGTTCAAGGGAACAAATGAAAGTGTGCAGTTAGTAATTAATACGAAAAGATAACGACAATCGATATTTTCATTGCACTTTTAGCAAGTCCGACATAACACTTATATATTTGTTCCTCCAACAAATTTAATGTTACAATACATTACAACATCAAGATAAAAGATACCATAATAAATGAGGACCAGTTAAAACAGAAGTAAACAATGAATGTATTAGTTAAAATACATTTCAAAATTGCGATAAGCCAAAAATGAAAGGTATGAAGATAAACACCAATGCATAACACTGATAAATGATTAACAATACATACTTTTTTAAAGAGTAAATTGCTAAAAAAATAGTTCTATTATTCCTCAATAAATATAATTGTATCATTGCAGCAAAATTGGAGAGAGATTAAAAATTATGAAAGTCATCAGAAAAATTACCGGAGTTATAGATTTTGAAGAGCATCAGAAAAAGGTAAGACAGAATAATCTCTTCTGTTTTTGAAGAAATTATCGAACTTACAGAAGAAAATGAGAAAAAAAGGAGGCAAGCATCATCGTTTTTCATCATTGCTCCATTTGAATACCATTAATCGAAACATTTGCCGTTTTGTTTTATTAATTCTAAACTTCTACATAAAAAAGTATAACAAAAATAACCGAACTCTAAGGCAAATGCAAAAAGAAGTCCATCAAAACTGACAAAATAAAACGCTATCAAGAGAAAAACAACAGCCCTATTCATGACTTTGAACAGACATTTTCCGGAGAAAATGGTGGATTGAACCTTGTTTTATAGCTAGCTAAACTTCCCACTTGTATGATAGTTGTCTAATTATACCTCAATATGTTTTTCTATACAAAAAAAATGACATATTTGTGCTATTTCATTCCACAGACTATTTTCAAGTCAATAGTTTCAAAGACTATTATCCCGGTTAATCATATTTCCCGGACTTTTTCGTACTTATTGTTCATTGGACAACAATGACGTTATTGATTATTCATGTTGATTGCGCGCATTTTAGCGTAAAAATCTGAAATATCGAAAACAGTGAAATCTGTAAATGTCTGTCGTCGTAATTTCAAATTAACATTTTACTAACCATGATCAATTAAAAAAGAAAAAAGAAAATCTACGCGACATATATATGTATAGTTCTACAACATAACAAATGTGTGGTATGGGTCTCTCCTCGTCCTCATGATCTGTGATTGTTTAAGTTATCGGTAAATATATGCATGCTAGTTTTTACACAAGGATTCCTAGTTTTGATTACATTAGTTTTGATACCATTTTTACAAAAGTTAAAGCTCACTGCATGTATAAAGCGACTATTTGTTTATACCAGGTGGTGTGTATGTAGATTCTTTAGACGTTTGTTTTGTTCAGTATAATAAAACACTTCAAGATTGGTCATGAGGGTACAAACAAGTTTGTTGTCCTTTTGTACTAACTATGGCCCTCGGCTTAGCCTCGAACAAACAGCTTCCATTTGCAGCTGATTATTTCCAAATGATCAAATTCAGGATGTGATACGTTAAGAATGAGGCATCTTCTTACATTGTATCAATTTATCACGATTTTTTTAGAATGATATCAGGACTGTAATCTTTTGAGACTTTAAAAAAAAATCATCAGAATTCTGTTGAGAATACTATCTTTTTGAGGAAACAATTTTCTTATCTGAATTCTGTTTAGAAAAGTGTCTATCCGAGGAAACGATTTTCTTATCATAATTCTGTTAAGGAAAATATCTATATGAGTAAACGATTTTCTTATCAGAATTCTGTTAAGGAAAGTATCTACCTGAAAAAGCGATTTTCTTATCAGAATTCTGTTAAGGAAAGTATCTATCTGGGAAAATATTTTCTTATCAGAAAATATCTATCTGAGGGAGCGATTTTCTTATCAGAATTCTGTTAAGAAAAGTATCTATCAGAATTCTGCTAAGGAAAGTATCTATCTGAGGAAACGATTTTCTTATCAGAATTCTGTTAAGAAAAGTAGCTATCTGAGGAAACAATTTTCTTATCAGAATTCTGTTAAGAAAAGTAGCTATCTGAGGAAACAATTTTCTTATCAGAATTCTGTCAAGAAAATAATTTATCTGAGTAGCGATTTTCCTATCAGAATTCTGTTAAGGAAAGTATCTATCTGAGGAAAATATTTTCTTATCAGAAAATATCTATCTGAGGAAAATATTTTCTTATCAGAAAATATCTATCTGAGGGAGCGATTTTCTTATCAGAATTCTGTTAAGAATACTATTTATCTGAGGAAGCGATTTCCTTATCAGAATTCTGTTAAGAATACTATTTATCTGAGGAAGCGATTTCCTTATCAGAATTCTTTTAAGAAAATTATTTATCTGAGTAATGGTTTTCTTATCAGAATTCTGTTAGGGGAAGTATCTATCTGAGGAAAATATTTTCTTATCAGAAAGTATCGATCTGAGGAAGCGATTTTCTTATCAGAATTCTGTTAAGAATGAGGAAGCTTTTTCCTTATCAGAATTCTGTTAAGAAAAGTATCTATCTGAGGAAACGATTTTCTTATCAGAATTCTGTTAAGAAAATTATTTATCTGAGTAGCGATTTTCTTATCAGAATTCTGTTAAGGAAAGTATCTATCTGACGAAAATATTTTCTTATCAGTAAGTATCGATCTGAGGAAGCGATTTTCTTATCAGAATTCTGTTAAGAAAAGTATCTATCTGAAGAAACTATTTTCTTATCAGAATTCTGTTAAGAAAATTATTTATCTGAGTAGCGATTTTCTTATCAGAATTCTGTTAAGGAAAGTATCTATCTGACGAAAATATTTTCTTATCAGTAAGTATCGATCTGAGGAAGCGATTTTCTTATCAGAATTCTGTTAAGAAAAGTATCTATCTGAAGAAACGATTTTCTTATCAGAATTCTGTTTAGAAAAAGTATCTATTTGAGTAAACGATTTTCTAATCAGAATTCTGTTAAGAAAAGTATCTCTGAGAAAACGATTTCTTTTTGGATCAGTATCTACCTGAGGAAACCTATTGTTATATCAGAATTCTGTTAACTATACTATCTATCTAAGGAAGCGCTTTTCTTATCACGTTTTTGTTCAGAATAGTATGAATCTGAGGAAACGATCTTTTTTTAATAGAATTCTGCTAAGGTCAGCATCTTTTAGAAAAAACGATTTTCTCATCAAAATTCCGCTGAGAATATCATCTTTCTGAAGAACGATTTTCTATTCAGAATTCTGTTAACAACAGTATCTCTTTGAGGAAACATTATCCAGCTGCAGACCAAACATTAAATCATTTTCCTGTGCATAGAACCCAGGTCTTCTGTAGGGCAGACGGACGGAGTCGAGCGGTTACTATTTCTTTTTTTTTTTCCTCTTCCGCGCAGATAATGGGCCAATTGTATTGAAAAATAGGCAATGAAAAATAATTAGTATGGAAATTTAAGGTAAACAAATAAAGAATAGAGAAAAATTAGTTAAACAAAAGAAAAGAGTAAAATTAGGGAAAACCTTAAGCAATGGCGAATTATAGAAATATGCTTAATGGATAAAATACATAAAGCATAGAGAAAATTTAGATTAAAAATTAGGATTGAGGCATGATTATTTAAAAATAGTATAGATAGATAAGATTCTTACTAACTCATACTTTATTTCTGTTCTAACATGTGAACTAAGTTCTCTTCTACAAGCATAATGGTTGTAATGATACAGGATGTTGCAACTAGAAAGTTTGTGTGCATCTCCAATAAGTGAACTTAAAATTGGCGTATTAAATTACATTTATCTCCAATAATTCACAAAAATAAAAAGAAACCCGGCTATAGAAAGAAGAAAGACGTACACATCTGTCAAATGATTTAACGTTTTTAATATATAATTATTATGCAATTTATTATAATTTAATTATGTTATTTCCTATGTTGTACATGTATTATGTACTTTTCATATGACCCCATAACATTCCATATATTCTTATGCAACGCTTTTGACCTCCAATAATGACATGATAGAATCTCAGTTTGCAATCTTAATCTGGGAGAGTTCATCAAATTTAATTATGTATATAATAGCTTCAACTGATGTTCCTATTTGAACCTCAGTTAAATCTATATAATTCACATATGTACCATTGGGACACATCATTAATATATTAGACAGGGAGCTCCTTCATAGAAATTATAAACACATTTGGTAAATGCACATCATGTGGTAATTAGAACTGGCGGGAGAAGTAGCATCACAATTGACTTTTTTTAAAGTCAAATAATAAAGATATGGTCAAAACTATTAAGTATCTCAATCACGCAACGTGTTTTGTTTTTTTAACATGTGTTTCCATGTTTTAATGTAAAATTTACAGTTGAGTGTACAAAAGACACAAACTGTGTGGTTTTAATGATAAAATAATGGTGTCAGAACACTAGGAATCTTTATATTTAAGTTGCATTTATGGGGTTCACAGGGGGATCGTCAGTTTTTAAGTGATTTTCAAAAAAACATTTCATGGGAATTGCCTTAAAAAATAAAAAATAGAACCTCTATAGGTGCCCCCTCTGGTTTGGTTTTGATATATGTGATTAAATGGATTATTGTCCACACAACCGTGTCCCTGTTTTAGGGTACTTTGTTTTTGAATGAATTATAGTTCTCCAAAGATTACAAAGGTGAAATGAGGTGTGGTACCCAACAGTTGAATCAATATATCTTCTAATTGCAGTCATATATAAACAATCTGAGACACAATTTTGTAGCTTGGTCAATCAAAGGGATAAAAATAGATTTTTACTACGATATGAAATATGCTTTCCAAGTTGGGAGCGCCGTTATTTGGCAGTTCATGGGCTATATTTTTAAATTGATCCTACCAAAAAAAACATTAGATTAAGAAAGTTCAGCTGCTTTAAAGTGTGATAAAGATTATAAAAATCCATTCTGTAATTTATGAGAAATTTATCTTTAAAAGACTGCTGAATGGAGTCAGAAAGGTCTGCCTGTAGTGCTACCTTAAATTACCACTTTTTCTTACTTTAAGTACTATTTTATAGATGTTATGTGGTCTCAGCACTATTTAACAACTTTCTTGATAAATTACAAAGCACTCCTCAAATGTTATCTTCGTGCATTAGTTTTATCTCAATAACATAAAACATTGTCGCTTTAATTGCATCGCCATTTGTCCCTTTAACTATGAAAATATTTGGTTAGTTAAAAATACAATTATACTTTGAGTACCGAAAGTCTCACTTTACATTTCTTTATCTTATTCACATCAACATCAATGTTATGAATGTTTTGCTGCTGCCATAACTTCAAATGTCTGCGAAATTATTCATTTATTTCGTTCTCTTCTATTTCAAATATACGGATCATTCTATATTGATATATGTACTATTTGGATATATTATAATTTAGGAATTATATATTTCAGAAATGAGTTAACTAATACCTACTTACCAAAATGTTATATACTGCTATTGGTTAAAAAGGCCGGGATAAAGTACCGGTATTTTTTGTATCCAACTAACAAATGTCAAAATTATCAATAAATAATAATACATATAAAACAACTATAATATTTAAACGACAACATCTTCAATATTTGATTAAATTTTTAATCCATTCAAATCTAATCTGACTTTTTCACTTTGTGGTAGGTTTCCACTTTTCGTCAGATCAAATGACCCCGGAAAACAATTGAAAATGTCATAATTTTCAATTTCTCCTGTTGGAATCCATTTGTTTCCATCTTGTTTGAACTGTTCAACTGTTAATATATCGCCATCTTGTTTTATAACTTTCCCGAGCTTTGCATTTAACTCTGTCAATTTGATCAAAACCATTTTCCCGACAGAGTATCGCCTTCTGTCCTGGTGGGTACCTCTGGCAGCTCCACGTTCTACTTGGTTAGTATAAACCTTCAAATAAGATTTGATTTTATATAGTTGTGAAATATTTATTATTGCCCATTTCCCTTAAAAAAAATTTCACCAGTAAAATCCTTGTATTAATCCCCAAAAACATTATGTGTTATAATTAAAATTCTGAATAAATATGGTTTTTACCCCACTATACATTCCTGTCAAGGCTATATGTACCATCCGGTTTAGTGCAAAGATTCAAACAACTCAATTAAGTAGAAGTCAACCTGTAGTTTAGTATTTTGCTTTGTTTTAAGATGGATGTTGGTTTTAATCCAATGATGTATATATCTTGTCTGCTCTTGTTATATTTCTTTAATGAAAGTGTATTTACATTTCAATGCAACAATAATGCAAACACATTGATATCTGCCCGAATACCTTTACAAATTATACTACTCATGACTGCTAAGCTGCTGAACAAATATATATATATATATATATGAAGTGATTCAGTTCATAAGTAACTACGAAACGTTGTGCAAAATCTTTCAAGTCTATTCCACAAACTGATATATATGTAGATAGTTTACATATCGTTTAAGTGCTCACACGTAACACCCATCTGACACATTCATGCACATATGAATCCATTTGAGTAAGTACTACTTGAAAATGTTGTGACAAAAAATTGCAAAAGTTTCAACACATTAAAAATATCTATGTACCCGCAAGCAGGAAGTTAGTATCTGACAGATCCGAAAAGTGATTGCTGACCAAATATACTGTCATTTTAGTATGAAGTACCCACATAAAGTGTGTACTCACCTCTTTGAACTCATTCCTTTTCGTTAAGTATTTATCTACAAGTTGCTGTTCCTTTTCACCTAACGTTGCTTTACTTTCAGCAGGTCTAAACTGTTGAAGATTATTTAATGGCCATTCTGCTTCTTGTTCACTTGGTGGAATAATTGGCTGATCCATGAATTCCTTCCACCAATTCACTCTTTCTTCGGAGAAATTGGCCAACTTGTAGTCTCTCTCAATCGATCTAAGAACAAAATATAGATAGAAATAACTATTGCATTAACACACTTTTTACATTACTTAAGAAAATAAAAATACTGAGCAAATATGAAACTATTCGTAATGTGGTAATAAATTTTTAAAGGTGACAATAAACTTTTTTGAAGCTATTAAACTGTGAATTGAATTGTGTTACAGTGTTTAAGAAAGGAATCGCTATTCCAAAACATGGAACAATGAAATATCATTGCATGTATCTATATATTCAGAAGAACAAGAATGTGTCCATAGTACACGGATGCCCCCACTCGCACTATCATTTTCTATGTTCAGTGGACCGTGAAATTGGGGTCAAAACTCTATTTAAGCATTAAAATTAGAAAGATTATATCATAGGGAACATATGTTCTTAGTTTCAAGTTGATTGGACTTCAACTTCATCAAAAACTACCTTGACCAAAAACTTTAACCTGAAGCGGGACAGACGGACGGACGGACGGACGAACGAACAGACGGACGATCGAATGAACGGACGGACGCACAGATCAGAAAACATAATGCCCATAAATAGGGCATAAAAATATGTCTACTGAAACATAGACTATGTTTATTCTTACTGTATGGACTTAGAATCCAAGAATTATTATCATATTTAAATTTTTCGTTTAATATAAGTACTACTGAACAGAAATAAGGTCAAGTTTTCAATAAATAAATAAAAAAAAACGCATGCAACCCTTTGGAGGGGTATTTCGCTGACCTTTTCAGACATGTTACTCTTTTAGTTGCGGTAAAAAAAAATCACAATTACTCCTAATATCCACACATTAAACTAATATGAAATGATATATTATTAGATAAGTTTCCTTTCGATTAACAAAACTCCAATAAAAATGGATAATGTGTCTATGGATTACAGATGCCTCGCTTGTAAATATACATGAGTAAACTTCCATATACAGATGCAGGATTCCCATAAATAAGACCGTTTCGGGTTTATAAGCATTGTATTTAAATTTCATAACATTTGGTTGAGGCAAACTAAAGCTAGAGAACGGAAACGACAGATATAGCATTTTTTTCCATTTATAAACGGACATAACTCTAGAACGGTAAAAGTGACACCACCTAATTTCAAGCTTGTTCTGTGTTTTTGTTGTTGGTGATAAAGCATTTTGTAAATTATAATAACATTTGGTTGAGGCAAACTAAAGTTAGAGAACGGAAACCAATTCTGGGGACGGAAGGACATGTCCCGGTAACACTACAGCGGGGTCATAATAAAAACATCACAGTGCATGCGGGGAAATATCTACAAAAAAAATTTAGCAAATATACTGTCAATTGTTCGACAATTGTACTGTAAAATACTATTACAAATCAAACATTTAAACAACAATTGGGCGCCTGAAGATGTTAGATACTAAAAATTACGAAAAGGGCAAATAACGCGATAAACTGCATACATGTATATAACAATTCAAATAACCACAATCCCACCGATAGTATGAATATGAAATAGCCCACTTAAGTTATCTCAAGAATAGATACACCATAGTTGTAAAAAAAAGAAGGTCTTACACCTCAGACACGGGCGAACTTTGTTTTACTGCATCCACACAACACTAAACAATGCGAGTAAATAGAATGGACGAGAAAGGATTTAAGTAGTAATTCTTATGTTAATGACACGAATGTCTTCAGTCAACATGTAATATGTTATGACCAGCTATCACTGCATGCGTAAGTTTTAAATATCCAAAACTTCTAAACTTTAGACATACCTCTTCAGGTCTTTCACAAAGTCATGATCGAGTTGTTGATCAACAAGTGCGGGAAATCCTGGTGGTAGTACTTGTTCTCCTTTATTCATTTTGAATATTTCTAATGGTCTTTCGTTATGGCTTGAATGCCAAACATCGTCAGTGGAAAACACCTTAAATTTTACAGTTGTGTGGCCTACAGCATCATTGAAAATTCTACAAAGCATAACTTAATTTTAATATTGTATATTATAATTACCCAACTACCTACAGTATATATACTATATCAAGTCCTATAGATATGGAAGTAAATTAGAATGGTAGAGTAGACTACAAATTCAACTTGGATGGGTGTGTGTGGTGAGGAAGGGTATGACAAGAAATTTAAGGAACACTTACATACATAACAAGATCGTCTGAACACATGAGGTGGGGGATACTTTTTTCATCAATCTTTATATATATGAATAGTTCTCTTCACATACTGATAAAATAAATTTGAGTGCGCAGCAATAAACTCAAAAGTACGGGGTAGGGCTTGGGGTGGAGAGGGCAAAAACATCCTCAAGGTTACATGCAAAAAAAATAGTTTTGCCCTCTCCACACATCCCACAAGCTCAAAATTATTTCCGACTGATTTTTAAAATTAGTAAGGTCAAACAGTGGTGAGTGTTCTCACAAAATGGTAGACCTGGATATTAAGAATATGAATCCATTTTAGGATAAAACTGCATACTATATTTGCTATATATATCTTACATGCCTTGTATTGTTGGATTGCTGATTCACTCACAAGTGTCAACGTTTTCCTATATATTCATACCCTTTACTCCAATTAACGCTAATAATATCAATACCTCCATAAATCAGCAATATCATAGAAATATGCTACTTGAAACTGAATTATGTCGATTGATCAACAAATATAATAATGATAATATTATATAACAAAAAATAAAAGCATTTTTTTTTATATTTTTGCATGCACACAATACAAATCATGCATACACCCGCTCTCTCACCTTTACTATGTTGAAAAGATAAATTACAAAATTAAACTGTATGAATTTGGAATCAGAATATGTTTTAAAATATACCTATATAACTTTGGAAACGTAACATTATGTATCTGGTTTACGTAATCTTCGAGCCATGAAGAGATATTCCACACACCACGAATGTCTTCGCTTTCTGGTAGAGGAGATTGTGATTCTCTAATTAAAGTATGCAGTTCAGGAAGGGTAATGGCGTCATTTGTCCTGAGTTTGTGACTTATCTTAGAAAAAGACTGGTCGACATCTTCGTGTGTGTGGCCGACTATAAGAAATGACATCCATACCTAAAATGTCAAAGTAGGCTGCATCATATATATATATTCAATTGGACTTTCATTACCTACTCTTTAGACAAAAAGTCAAGGAGGCCTATTGCATGTAAAGAATTGTATGAGCATTCAACATTTACGAAATAATAAGAAATACATGAACCTAGTCAACATTGAAGTACTGAACCAACTATATACCTATAACGTATACAAGGCGAGCTCACTAACAGGAGACAACCTAGGCACTTAAAAATGTTACAAGGAGTATCGAAAGTTACAACTCTCGTCACCAAGCTGTTTCCAATATCCCAGTATATAGGTACGTACAAAAGAAACAAGAGTACACATCATGTCATAAATGTAGTCACATGTATCATTTAGTATTACTCTTCATACATTAAGTGCGTTCGAAGCGGTCTTATTAGTTTACCTACATCGAGAACGTTCAAATCCTAAATTTGAAAACCAGGGATGTAGAATCACATCGAAATGTTAAGAGCCATATGAACAAAAGAGACATAAAAAGTTCGTATATAGTCTTAGATCAATGATCCAGTATAAAAGAGCCGAGGTTACATGAAAGCAATGCGAAAACGGACATTTTGAATTGTTCGACATACATTCATTATACACAACATACAAATATAATTCACACATTGCTTGTAGTATCTGAGAAAGGGGCTAATCGCATAAATTTTATGTTAGCCAAATAATCAGGAATGAGGTCAGATAAACCCTGCTAGATAGACTTGTACATTTTATACTCATCCTTTACACCGAATATAGTTGACCTATTGTCCAAAGTACTTGAAAAATAGTCATCCTTGATGCGAAATCTTGATTTAGTACAAAGTCAGTTGATTTAAGTTTATGTGGTTTGTCTATATCAACATGTCTATTAATGTAAAAATCCTTACCTCTTTGACGATCTTCTTTTTAACTAAATATGCCATCATTCCAACGAAATATTTGTTTTTGTTTTCCCTACAGAAAAAAAAATATATGATTTAATCATTTAAGCATTTTTTGTCGAAAACCAAGACCCATTACTCGTCATTAAAGAAACAACGGTTGCTTTAAATGTTTCAATATAGAATGCATTGATGTTCTACATAGAGCCTCTATCCAGAATCTTTTAACTTCGCTATGATTTAATGTTTTTCTGCAGTCCTTCAATGATATTCAATATCAAACGTAAGTAATATTATAATCAAACTGGAACACAATTAATTAATGGCTACCGTCTTTTTTATTTGGTTAAATCTCTGACTTCTGTTGCTATAAAAATCAAGTTACCTGCAAGTATTGTCTAATTGTACAAACAGTGTTGGTGGTAGCTGTTTTTCTTTTGCTTCCTTTTGCAATATTCTCAGTAAGCAGGAAAGAGTTAAGTTTGTGTCGTGTTTGAATTGGTTGTAGTCCAGGAAATACTGCTTTCCTCGTCCATGAACTATGGAACCAACAACATGAGTTCTTAATTTCAGAGCTCCAGCGCCCTAAATGGAACAAAAATGCATGTTTAATTGAGATATATTTATAACCCATTTTCAACTTTTCTCATTCTCAGTCCTGGGGGTTTCAGATATATTTTGGGAACCTTTTATTGTTAGAGATTACGCAGGAGGAACTAAACACTATATTACATAAAAATGGTGAAGTCTTCCTACACATTCTATAAGTCATTGGCAGACGACATACTTTGAACGTAACAGCTTGTAATATATATATACACTAGCAACCAACCACAGGACATCAACGGAACATTTGCATGATCCACCTATAGATAAGAAGTTAGCTATATCCTTTAACTCTACGTTCTGCTATATAGATGATGTTCTCTCACTAAATAAAACAAAATTTGGTGACTACTAGTATGTTGAACGAATTTATCCCATCGAACTTGAGATAAAGGATACTACAGATACAGTTAAGTCTGCCTCATATCTTGACTTACATCTAGAAATTGACAATGAGGGTCGGTTGAAAACAAAACTTTAAGACAAAAGAGATGATTTCAGCTTCCCAATTGTGAACTTTCCATTTCTATGTAGCAACATTCCAGCAGCGCCTGCATACGGAGTATATATCTCCCAATTGATACGATATTCCCGGGCTTGTGTTTCCTATCATGATTTCCTTGATAGAGGATTGCTGCTCACAAGGAAGCTATTAAACCAAGAGTTCCAAATGGGGAAGTTGAAATCATCCCTTCGTAAATTTTACGGACGCCATCACGAGTTAGTTGACCGTTATGGAATAACCGTTTCACAGATGATATCGGATATGTTCCTTATGTCGTAACTACAATACCCTCCCTTTTCACGAATGTGACTTACCGAATTAGACTATTTACCGGATTTGTAATAACATAAGCAACACGACGGGTGCCACATGTGGAGCAGGATCTGCTTACCCTTCCGGAGCACCTGAGATCACCCCCAGTTTTTGGTGGGGTTCGTGTTGCTTAGTCTTTGGTTTTCTATGTTGTGTCATCTGTACTATTATTTGTCTGTTTGTCTTTTTATTTTTGGCCATGGCGTTGTCAGTTTGTTTTCGATCTATGAGTTTGACTGTCCCTCTGGTATCTTTCGTCCCTCTTCTATCGTTCACAGTTCATCATTCATAAGACGACAAAGTTGAGCGACCATCCAAATTAATGATCAAATGATGATTTTAACTGTCAACATCAAAGTTTGTCTGGACAGAGTTTGGGCAGATATATATATCCATCTAATCTTTAATACCAAGAGATATCTAATGTTTTTTTTTTCTTCATAACTATTTTTTTGTTCGAATACGACAACTTTTTGTACTTACATTGGGATTATTCCATTTTACATAATGTGAAAGATCGGTCTTATTTTGATCCATGCCATCCAATATTATGGATACATATTCATTTGGCCTCATTTCTGCCATTCCTCGTCTAACATAATAAGCTTCTCTTTCAAGTCTGAAATGTAGTTATATCAATTTGAACAAAAATATCTGATATTTTTTTTTTATTATTTCATTATTACGTGGATGCATGTGATTCTCTCATTTAGCGGGAAAAGGCAAAACACTATGCGGTATGAGCTTTGCTTATTGTGGAAGGCCGTATTGTGACCTATAGTTGATAATTTCTGTGTCGTTTGATCTCTTGTAGGGAGCTATATCATTTGAAAACATACCACATTTTCTTTTTTAAATGTATACCAATCTCCGTTCTCATTGACATGGATAGTGATGACATTATACTGCATATATTGCATTTCAATATCCACTGCATTTGTAAATGCTGTTTAACAGGGACAAGAATTAAAATATCAATAATATAAGGTGTTATCAAGATATCAAGGTATCACAATAAGTGTCGCTATTACTGTACAAGGGTATAGTCACCGGTGTGAACACTAATTTAAAAAAAAAAGTGTTTACTAACTGTTGTTGACGGTGATGAAAATCTAAAAGTTCTTCTAGCTCCATTAATATAATTGGGTCCTTTTCTTCCTCTATCATCTTACACAAATCATGACACTGCGTACATTTGGTGAATCGTTGTGTCTAAAAAAAACAAAGAAAACTTTACATGCCTGTCCCAAGTCCCAAGTATAGCCTGTAGAAAAGTGGTTGTCACTTGTTCATCTCTCTAATGTTTTTTTTTTCGTAAATAGTTTTGTTATTATTTAGGCATTTTGTTTTCTCAATTGAATTGTTTCATATCTATTCATGTCGGGCCCTTTTATAGCTAATTATACAGTGTGGGTTTTTCTCACTGTTGAAGGCCGTACGGTTGCCTATATTTGCTTAAACACCCACTTCATTTAAACTTTGGTGGATAGTTGTCACATTGGCAAGCATACCACATCTATATATGTTTTAATATTTAGAGTTTTAAATAATAATGCTGTTCTTGCTCCATTCTCTTTTTTGAAAAATGCCTTTACATGTATATCGATAGTTTGATTTGTTGGTTAGAAATTTCAAAACTAAAAGATTCAACATATAAACAGTTGATAAAATTTTAGTTTTCAAAATTACCAAACCACCCAATAGGTATCAATACTAGGAGCATGGACACAGTAAGTAACCGCTCTACGGACTGAGCTATTAAAGTATCCCATTATTACACCAAGGATTTGTATTATACAAATCCTTGATTACACCTAATGCATGAGTCCAATGCAGTTATAAGGCAAGGAAAGCATGCCAGCATTTAAAGATGTTCGCTACTCTGTTTCATAATAACAAGCTTTTTAAAAGACTGTAATATAATGATAGTATATAAATAAAGAAATCAAAAAAGCGTATAAAAATAAAGGGTCTGTGTGCTTGTTTTTGAGATATAAGACATTTAAAATTTGGCGGTAAATAATTTAAACTAGATTGTTCATACATTTAACATTGGCACCTTTTTTTTATTATTTCAAACGATGAAAAAATAACAAGAATTTTATAAGATTTTCAAAGAAAACATTTGAAACTTTATGTAATAAAATCATGGAAAGAAAAGAAGGGGTTGGTGGGCAAAATTTGTAATGGCACTGCATGGATAAAACCCGAGGATTCCGAATATCTGTCAAAAATTCAGAAACGAGAGGAGCGAACATCCTTAATTCATACATAACTGGTTCTTTATTTCACCAGCAAATAAACTGAATGAATACATTTTAAAAAGTATTCACTATTGTAAAATTACCGCATTAAAAGACAAATCTGGAAACTTCTGCTTTAAAATGACATAAAACGCGCTCTTCTCTATACCATCATCTGTATGAGTATTTCTATATACTAGTAGATTAAACAGTCTGATGCGACTTATTCCTACTGGCATTCTATATCTTGTTTTAGATGGATCACTATCACATGCCGACTTAATGTAAGCTCTCAGGAATCCCTCGCAAATTTTCCCTGAAAACATATAAACAGTTCATATTACCGTAAAGTCTTATTAGGGAACAACCATTTAACTTCATGGGTAGGGGTATGTTTTTTCCGAAAAAACAAAAATTCTGATCGCAAATTCATTATTTTTTTTTAAAAACAAATATTGTGGTCAAGCATTAAAAAAAGGAAGAAAAAAAAAAAGAAAAGAAATTTCTGACAAAAAAAACTTACCCCCCCCCCCCACCTTTTGAAGTTAAATGATTGCTCCCATACGGGGAAAAACACATTTTTTTCGAACCGTCCGTTATCATAAAAATAAAGAAGATGCTTTCCAGATTAAATAAAAAATCATCAACAAAAGAACAATTGAGGGACATTTTGATCGTGTTCTTGCATGTTTATTTTTCAGTACTAGTAAAAGTTCTCAAAACAGACTCAGAGATGATTTATCCTGACTTATTAATCATAGGAATATTAAAAAAAAACCCAATCATTCAATCAATCAATACTGCATAATTAATAATAAAAAAAGTGCCTGTAAACAAAACAAGTCTAAACAATTTTGTATACAGTCTTACTTAGATGGAGGGTTGTCTCATTGGCACTCATACCACATCTTCTTATATCTATTAATTACCTCTCCATGAATGCGTCTTTTTCTTTTCTAATTTTGCTGATGTAGAGGTTTTGCTTATAAGTCTCCGCTTTGCTCTAGTAAACGTTGGAATTGAAATTCTTAGGACAAGAGAAATAAATGCTTTCCTGTTTATTGAAAAAAAAAAGTTCACATGAACAATTTTCAATGTCGTCTATACATTTTTGAAAACCTGACTTTAAGTTAATCTTAACACATCGTTTACAAGGAAAGTATTCAACAAATGACATTTTCCGTTACCAGGTTTAAACCATGTACAAAAATAGGAACATTGCACATTTTACAAATGACATATGTAAGCATCTTCAACTGTGTTTTTGTGTTTCTCATTTTATACATTATTAATATCGGGAATAAAGGTGTCCCCAAGAATAAGTAAGGCCTTGTGAAAATGCGAATCCGAGAATCTTTTTCTCTCGCGTTTTTGCAATTTTGCCTTTTCCTCTCCGATATTTTGTTTTTTCACCGAAATGATGAAGCGTTTATGCATGTTTTTAAGCACTACAAGTTTGTATTTTTTGTATATTCTATCCATTAGGCAATTAGATACGTTCAGTAAGAGTCACATGTTTAATTGTATACTAAAAACGGCCGAGAGAAAAGTGATATATTACAAAGTTATTTTTAAAAACGAAAAAGGCCGCATCCGGTTCCCATAATGTCATTCATTATTGTAAAAGATGATTTAAAATACTGTTACATACCGGCAAACACTCCTCTGGTCGACATGGAACAATTGACAACGTTCATGCTTCTGGAGATTTACAGCAGACAGACGAATTATTTGGCATATTTTCTCCATTCTCTCCCTCCCTTCTGGTATGCTGTGAATCTTCATCCTCCAATAATATATGTCTGCTGGTTGAAATTTGGAATAACAATCTAAGCTGCATCCGCATTTGTGTTCATCTAGTTCTGTTGCAATGTTTCTGAAGTCTAATGCAGACTGTCTTCTTCTAGAGTTGAGTTCTGTTTGATTAATGAAAAAATAATAATAAGCTACACTTTCTATTCAGACATATTAAAATGTACAAGTCTAATTTACGCTATGTGATATGCAAATTTAACTAGCTTGTTTACCAACCTTCCCGAATATGGCGATCTATGCATAAACATTTATTGGGAAATTAACGACCCATGATCATCATTTGATTAAAATATTAAACTGTATAAATATTCAAACTGAATTTTGTCGCTTTTAGTCAAATAAGAACAAAGAAATGCAAAAAACACAGAAAGACTGTTTAAAAGTTTTAAAACTTAAAATTGAACGTCCATTGCCATACACATAGTCATAGATGTCGTAGACTGCTGTCATTTTTTTAAAATTTGTTTGTCGTTTATTGTTGTTAAGATATAGCAGGTCGTTGTTTTCCTATTTCTAATTATTGTCATTGAGATTTTGTCAAGTCAGCGCCATGGATAGCTTACTATACGGCAACGGTTTAGCTCATTGTTGAAGGCATGAAAATGTGTACATTCTTGTCATTCGGTCTCGTGTGGATAGATGTCCCAGTTGCAATCATACCACATCTCCTTATTTCACAAGGCCGAATTATTATGTTAATGAGTGATTTTGTTTTCTTTTAATTACCACTTGGACTCCGTCCCTTTGTATAGGATGTTCTTTTCCCTTGTGGGGTAGATCGATGGGAATCCTGTGTGCTCATTGCAGCTGAAATATATAAATATATTACATATGATGTAGTATTCTCTTGCTTTCATTGGATAATACGATCACGTGTTTCAAAGGTTATTTGATGTATCCGAAACCTTGTTTCTATTTTTATGAATATTGACGCTATATTACTATTTGTACGTATATTGACGGTCAATATTAAAAATCTGGTAAATTTAGATTCATGACGTCACACATAACATGCATGGAGGAAGCACCGCAGCAGACGATTCGAAAAGAAAATTTGCATGTTTGTCAGAAGGAGATATGAACACTTTTATGTTAAATGCAGACGCTAATAATACGTATACAAGAAAGCTAACGCAACAAGCTATAAAGTTGTTCAAAGAATATTGATATTTTCAATAACATGTTAGAATTCTTGCAAAATATAATTAAAAAAAACACAGATAACATTGAATGCAATTTTCCTTATATATCATTTACATATGTAATATATAAATAAAGGACTTTCACCCAGTCAATACGTTAAAGTTGGACCTGTTAGATTATATTGACACTCGGACTTCGTCCTCGGTCAATATAATCTGAACAGGTTCATATATAACGTATTGACCTCGTCAAAAGTCCATAACTGATAAATAAAACATGCTTTATGATTCATTTAATAAGTAGTGCATGTTAACTTTTATATGGAACCAAATATTTTTTTAAATAGGAACATTCCATACATTATTTCTTTTTGTGGTTTAAGTTTGTCCGTTAACTTCAAGACAAAAGAAACTGAAAATGCGATTTTTCTTCATGGAGATTATTAAAATGTCTTAGCACGTTGCCACACCAGCAAAATGAAATAATGTCTGAAGAGGTTCCATTCTTAATAACAAATCCTTTAAATTACTGAATCTATTTATTTAATGATAATTAAAATAATGATCAAGCCATTGAACCGAAAAACATCGCTTATTTTGGATACTGAAAAAATGCTTTATTTGACATCCTAGCTGTTTTAGTTTCGGCTTACTATATTGTTTTTATTGGTATTAATATTGATTTTGTTATCAGTAAATTAAAAGCAAACTAAATATTGTTGTTATATACATATTTGCACATTCATGGATTTACAATCTGTCGATACCTGTATCTCATAATCTTGGCATTGCACAAGGTCATGTTTTTCTCTGACTGTTAAACGTCTTTACACTAAATCCGTTGGATGTTGAATGCATGTGTACTGTTAATTTAGTCTTAGATGCATTATTTTTTATATTATTTGTTAGCAGCTTTGAACTAGCTGTCAGTTACTGCGAGTACTCGCAGATCTGTTCTTAGTGTCTTTTTTGTTGTTGGAATGTACAAGTACCCGGCCACGTGTTTTTGTTGTATGCATTTCTATTTGTATCCATCTAATGAGTTAAGCCTTTTTCAACTGATTTTTATAGTTCGTTCTTATGTTCTACTGTTACACCACTGTTCCAGGTTAGGGGAGGGTTGGGATAACGCTAACATGTTTAACCCCGCCACATTCTGTTTGTATGTGCCTGTCCCAAGTCATGGGGCCTGTATTTCAGTGGTTGTCGTTTGTTGCTGTGTTATAATATATTTGTTTTCGTTCATTTTGTTGTACATTATTTAGGCCGGTAGCTTTCTCTTTTGAATTGTTTTACATTTTCATTTCGGGGCCTTTTATAGCTGACTATGCGGCATGGGTTTTGTTCATTGTTGAGGGCCGTACGGTTACCTATAAGTTTTAATTACTGTGTCATTTGGTCTCTTGTGAAGAGTTGTCTCATTGGCAATCACACCACATCTTCTTTTTTATATTATATTATATGATATAAACAACATATCATTACATAAACATTACTAAACTGAACTGAATACAGGAAAGGTGATAAAGAAAGAACGACATAGATAGTGATCACGATGTGTGTTTAACCTAATATTTTGACACCCTTTTTCCGACATCTCCTTTCCCCTTTTCCCAACACGCAAAGACGCTTAAGGGGACCACCCCTTTTTATGCGCAAAATTGTAAGTGTAATTTCAATTTCCAATTATTTTTACTGACGCGATGCATTTCTGCTCTAAAACATTCCATACGATCTTACAATAACAGTATTGTATACATGCTGTCCTTTATTCTTATAAAAAGATGGGCAGCTAATATGACCTTGTAATATTTGAAAATGTATTTAGCTGTTAAAATTGCTTCTACGTTAGCACGTTACATGTATGCATTTAAAGTTACAGCAAAGAAGATGAAAATGTGAAGAGCGATATTTCTTCCAATAACAGGCTGTTACCTGAACTATAGCATTGAAAGCCGGTCCAGCGTATGGGTCTAGTATACAGCAGGTCCCAAATCCATATCAATTTCACTTTTTTTGTCCTGATATGCATGTAATATTTTTAACTTGACTTTTTAACATGAGGCTATCAATCCAATTAACAATCAATTGCTTGTTTCAGAACGAGAACAAATCAACAATTGATATAAAATGATAGCCTGAGCCAAGAGTTTCAATTGCCAATTGAAATTGTGGGTTTGTTATAAAGGGACAGAAGTTTTGTCTTTCACTAAGAACACCACAAAGAGTTTTTACAAGACCTATTTCGCTGACAACTGACACCCTTGCACTATACACGAGGCATCAAATTTAGTGTCCTCATTCACACCGGACCTAAATATGAATTCCGCACACAAAAATGGACGCTCACTACACAATAGATTTGTAAATAATTTTAAATATATCTATAAAACACACAATGTGAACCTTGAAACAGCTTAATCCACCATCAAAACCAAATTCTCCAATTTATGAAAGAAAAATACGACGACTAAAGACGAGGCACGTACTTGACCCGTGAAAAGGCATATATCTGTGGGTTTCAGAGATTATATATTTTTAGATTGAATATTGGTGTTGGTTAAGATTTTCTCGTTTAATTTTTCATATTACTGAAATTTTGAGATTAGAATGTTGAGCATCTGTTGTGATATATAATTATATCATAACTATGGTATAAAGATTAAGAGTAAAATAAAATAAAAAAGATAATCCTTGATTTGTTCTTGAAGTTAAATAGTTGAAAAAAAAGTGATTGTGGAAATACGCCAATGAGACAGCAACCAAACGATAATTCAACACAAAAACACACAATATTAAGCCCGAACAGGTGTCCACACACAATGTGAACCTTAAAACTGCTAAAGCCTTTCCACCTTCAGCACTCCGCTGTACGTTCATGTAGGATCAGTACTAAATGTATTTACTCTTGACTTGAAATTTGCTTTGCTTTCACTTCTATGTCGTTTGGTCTCTGGTGGAGAGTTGTCTCATTTGGGAATCATATCCACATTTCTTTTTATATCTATATTAAAATATTGTACCCCATTTGCTCCCACTTGAGGATTATTATATTTACCATTACGCGCAATATTATTTTATCATATTTGCGCAATATACAGTCCTCTGAAATTATGAGTTAAGCCATTCTAAAATTACAAGAGATATTAATTTTAATTATTTTGTTTTTGTTGTCTGACTTTTTTTTTTAATTTAATACAACCATGTAGCTTGCATCACAAGCAGTTATACGTAGAAGTGAAAAGATTATAAATATGTGAATATCAGCGACTCTTTTCACAAACAATCTTACGATTAAAATTGATCGTAAGTTATACTAAAATGTGTATGACTTACGAGTATTTTTACTCTTAGGATTTTTTGTGAAAAGAGCCGCAGATACGCATACGTTCATTACTTTTAACTAGATGGACTTTCAATCGCATATTAAACCAAAATAAATTACATGTTTTCACCTTATATAATAAAGCACGCTTATTCAACGATTTTTAAGAGCTAATAGTACGTAATGCACACAATCGTAATGAATATATGAGGATTCTAGGCAAGCTTCTTCACTTCGAGATCTCAACCCTCGCTTTTTAAATCCGACCAATATCTCAAAAAAAAAACTGTACACATATGAACATATCACAAAAACACACAGTTTATTGATATTCACAAGAATCCTTTCAGCACTACTGATATGAATGAAGTTTTTAAATTTAACATTGTTTTATTTTTAAACGAAATTTGAATATATCCCTAAATTAGATACTTTAAAAAAAATAATGTGTTTCATCTTTTTTCACGTTCACTATTAGTTTTTTTTTATTTATATGAAAGAAAGTATACTGGAAAATGGAAGACTGTATGTCTTGATTTTTTAACGCCTTGGAGATATTGATATGAAGGATAAAAACATCTCAAACAAATTACTACTATTGAGTTTAATGTAAAGACCGAATTTGATGTGTTTCCTCTTCAGCTTCCGCATGAAAACTTTCATTAATACCTATCTCTCAAAATTTACTAGGTATGAAATGTTGTTTTATTACTAGTATATTAAACAAATGTAATTTTATCCATCACATATGGCAACTCTCCTTTGTAAATATCCTGCTGTGCTTGAATGAAAAGATTTCTGATAATATAAAGAAACTTTATCATGTATAGCATTGCGATGAAATATGTTACATGTCATTAATAACAGTTACATAATTAGATGGTGATACATGTATTGATAAATGTCAGATTAGATTGAGTATCTGTTATGTGCCAGTTGGATTATCTATTTAGCTTATCCTATTGCAAATTATATCGTCAGATCATATTGAATAATGTAAGAGGAGGGCTAATTCAAGTTGGAAAACTTTTGTCTAATCCCTTTGTTTACCTGCAATAAAGTAAAACCAAACTAAACAAAATTGATACGGCTCTCAAATACGCTTCAGTAACGCACATTCCTCTTTGTTTTTTTGCTCTTGATTAAATAAAATCAGCGTACACTTTCTATACTTAAAATACATAATTGCTAGCAATAAAAAAAGCATATCTTATTTAAGTGTATCGTATTGAATACACAAGCAAAATAAGCAGCCAAATTTTCGTCTTTCCTACTTCAATTGATGAAATATTTGCAAGCAGTAAAAGAGCGCATACAAAAGTTGGATAGAATGGCAAATTAACGAACAAACAAACAGACGAACTAATGAAAAGAACGAACAATTATCTGTGTGACTTTCAAAACATGGGAAAAATTATCCATTTATTTTGTTTTGTCGTAAAAATGGACCCATACGGTTGAAAAACTAGAAAATTAACTGTTTCATACAATACAGCACATAAGTGAACCAAAAGAAAATTACTAAGTTGTTGTGAAAATAATTTTCAGTGCAACAAATATAAATAAATAGATTACTTGTAACAGGATAAAATCTGATTGTCCATTTTTTTTTTTTTATCTTTTTCAAATACTATAACCAAATAATCGTAAGAGGGGCATAACTGTATTCTTATTTGTTCCTCGTGTGGTAAATACACCCAGAGTTAAGTATGTCATGGCAAGGCCAAATAATTATAAAAAAAGTAACTACTAGGACCAATTCAGTATGAATATTTATTTATTAGTCCCAGGTACAATGTACATGTGTGGCTGTCTCAAGTCAGGACTTGTAATTCATCGGATTTCGTTTGTTACATACATGTATATGAACTCACCATAAATACAGGGGTTCAAATTTTGAACGCCAGATAATGTTTTTGATTTCAAAAGACTCATCGCCGGAATGAAAAAAGGAAGAAAAAATCAAATAGAGTACGGTGTTACTGTATGAATAACATTGAAGACCCTATATTTCGAAAGGTTTAGCCAAATACAGCTAAGTGATCTATTCATAGGGTAGAACATTCATACGGTCTTGTACGGTGACCTATAGTTGTTAATATCTGTGTCATTTGGTTTCTTGTGGAGAGTTGTCTCATTGGCAATCATACCACATCTTCTTTTTTATATATAGTATTTCGAAATGTTCAAAGTTTAACTTTTGTTAACATTTAATTTCTTATTTATGATCATGATGATAATTCATGTGTCAAAACCCAAATATTATATTTGTATTTCGTGTTATTTACTTTACTTGTGTGTATATGTATTCTATTTATACATTTTTATTTATTTCATTTTATTTCATTTTATTTCATTTCATTTCTTTTTAATATTTTACCACATCTAATATTTTATCATTTCGGGCCTTTCATAGCTTGCTTACTTATGCGGTATAGGTTTTGCTCATTGTTGATGACCGTACGGTGACATATAGTTGCCAACTTCTTCCGGTCATTTGTTCTCTGTTGGAGAGTTGTCTCAATTTCAATCATACCATTTCTTCTTATTTTGATATAGACAATAAACTATCGAAAATTACAATGCTTGAGATTGGACTTACAAATTTGGGGTTTGGGCGTTTCTGGTGGAGGTAAATCGACAGAAAAGCCTTGAATATTTACAATATACGACATTATCAATTCTCAAAATTAATTGAAGTAGAGAAAGCATACAAAGTTACCTCTTGTAAACTTGTAGTTCTTGTTTGATTTACGTAATTTGATTTCAAATTGCCTGCTATTCGTGCCAGTGACAAATATCACATGAATGGTACATGTACGTGTAATACTAAATTGTTGAACATCATGGAAGATACAATCAGAACATATTTGGAAATGATATTTAGTAGTTTGGCATTAATGGTTCTTATTTATTATATTTATAAGACAAAGTGTGATGAGCATTGTACTGAATTATAAGTTACCTATTTTTTATTTTTTTTACATAAATGTAAAACGCAAAATATACAAAATGCCACAGCTTTATCTTACTGAATAAGAACAATTTTCATCTTTTAGCGATAGTGTTGAACTATGATTATTAAAAGCATTCACACTGTAGATTCAGTATAGAAATGAACTCTTATGTCCCGTACATCTATAATTTCATTTAAAGATTTTTTTTCAAACATACCCATGATAACGGTATTCTAAAACTATATATTTCCATCAGCCTAGTAAGTCACTATGTATTTAATATGACATAATATAATTTTAGTGTTTGAATTAGCATTTAATTTGGATTTCAAATCGAGCACTTGCTGAACAAAATTTTCCTCTGTTAAGAAAAATTATTTTACTGTAGCTTTACGACATTAACAACTGCGATTTTTTTATATCATTTTTATACGCCCGTTTACGGGACGTAAATATGGTATACCGTTGTCCGTCTTTCCGTCCGTCCGTCCGTCCGTCGTCAACATGTCGGACATTAACTCAAAAACGCTTTAACCAATTTGCATAAAACTTTGGTGAATTGTTTATATCTATTGACGTGAGCTCCCTTTCGTTTTTTATAAATTTCAGATTTTTCGTTTCCGAGTTATGGGGTTTTATTCATTAAAAAAGGAGGATTTTCCAGTTTTCGGACAATTACTCAAGAATCCTTTCATCAACTTGCAAGAAATTGTGGTGAACTGTTTACATCTATTGGCATGGGCTCCCTTTCCATTTTTATAAATCTAAGCTTTTACGTTTCCTAGTTACAGTGTTTTATTCATAAAAAAAAGGGGGTATTCCAGTTTTCGGACAAAAACTAAAAATGCTTTCAGCAGTTCTTATGAAACTTTGGTGAATTGTTTGTATCTATTGATGTAAGCTCCCTTTAGAATTTTATAAATTTTACATTTTACATTTCTGAGTTATGGGGTTTTATTCATTAAAAATGGGGAGATTTTCCATTTTTAGACAATAACTCAAAAATGCTGTCAGCAATTCTCATGAAACTTCGGTGAATTGTTTATATTTATTGATGTAAGCTCCCTTTTGATTTTCATAAATTTCTAATATGACATTGAGAATTAATTAAACTTTATTTGTTTATGGTCTGACAACAGATTTACTAAGTATTGCGAAACAGCACAGTGTATTGTACAACAGCAAGAAAGTTGAAGAAATCTTTAATAAATTAAATTCATATAACCAATTTCAAGTTCTTTGACTACATTTATTCAGAAACGTATAATATGTCAAATATTTAATTACAATCCAAATTCAGATCTGTATCAAGCTTGAATATTGTGTCCATTTTTGCCCCAACTGTTCAAGGTTGGACCTCTGCGGGCGTATCCAGCTGCGCTCAGCGCAACAGTTTATTAATATTAGTATACGTGGTAAAACTTTTGCAAATTTATTTTCTCATTAAAGATGAAACATTTGGCCCTTTACATATATTCTGAAATACATTTAAATATATTTTATTTTATTCTCTACATAATAGTTTTTGATTAAATAAACGTGTTAGGATGGCTATATAGGACAATCGCAGTTAGGACTGTCCTAAGATAGCTTCGTTTTACATTCTAAAACACGTCCTAAGATCATCCTAAATAATGTCCTAAATCATATCTTAGGATATATTCCATGAGACTTTCATTGAAATGGCCTCTGAATTTTCTAGTGCAATTCCGAATACCAATATCTACTAGTAGAAATAAGAATTCTAAAATATTTTAATTAGAATCCAGTACAAAACAAAACAGATATCGATTGTACCAAAATTCAAATTCTGCTGGCCGAATCAAGAAATTAAAAAAGAAATATTCAGAGTACTGTCAAATATGACGACGAATTATATACAGTCAACCAAAAGTTAAGCTCCACCTAAATATAACTGGCAATATTTTTTTAACTATTGCGAAACAAATATTTATGTTTGGTGTTATGAATTGCCTATAACATACACTAAGAAAATTCATTACGACAAAAAAAAAATAAACTCCGATAAACTCGCCAAGCATTTTTTTATTCAAGGTCATCTGCACTTTTTCGAATACACTGTTTCGATGCCTTTAAATCATCTACCTACTGTCCCACGTACAGATGAAATTTGACCTTCACCAAATCACTGTGAAATATGGCAAGGGGTAAGTTATATGTGACTGAACCATGACAATCAATTGACATGTCAAATGCTGGTAGGAGCACTAGTTGCATAGGTAACCATTTCAATGTTAAACACACCGTCATTGTTAGATTTTTACAACGCCATGTTGACACAGGAACTGTAAATGATAGATAAAGGTCCGGAAGACCCCGTTTAACTACCGATCGTGATAACAGACTCCTTATTGGTTGTGCTAAAGCCAACCCATTTACTCCTGCCTCACAACTTAGACATCACTAGCGTCCAGGTGGTCATGTTAGTGTTCGAACATTGGTCCGTCGACTTCATAGAGGCTACCTAAGAGCACGTCGTGTTGTCAAGAGAACTGCCGTAACAGCCAGGCACCGTATAATCATGTTTCAAAGGGCTAATGACCATCGACGATGGAACATGAGAAGCTGGCAAAATGTTCATTGGTCAAATGAGAGTCGGTTTCTGTTACGACCAATAGACTGCATAATACGAGTTTGTAGTGGAAATAAAACTGCTAATGACCAAACAACATTTGCCCAACGACTGCATACGTTGCTGGTGGCGTTACAGTATGGGGGTTTCTTCTCATACTGCTGTAAGGTGGTAGATATAAAAAAGAAGATGTGGTATGATTGCCAATGAGACAACTCTCCACAAGAGACCAAATGACACAGAAATTAACAACTATAGGTCACCGTACGGCCTTCAACAATGAGCAAAGCCCATACCACACAGTCAGCTATAAAAGGCCCCGAAATGACAATGTAAAACAATTCAAACGAGAAAACTAACGGCCTAATTTATGTACAAAAAATGAACGAAAAACAAATATGTAACACATAAACAAACGACAATCACTGAATTACAGGCTCCTGATTTGGGACAGGCACAATGCATATTCTGCATGGTAACATGAACGGACAGACATACAGGGATTTGGTGCTTAGAAACATTGTAGTCCCTCATTTTGATAATCCTCCACTTGCTTCAAGACCCTTGTGCATGTACGACAATGCTAGCCCACACAAGGCAAGGATTGTAACCAAGTACAAAGAGTAGAAAGAGCAAGAAGCCGTTGACACTATCGTTTGGCCTTCCATGTCTCCAGACATGAACCCTATCGAACATGTCTGGGATGCCATTGGCAGAAATCTCAATCGCAGAGATCCACATTTGCAAAATCTTAGCGATTTAAGAAGCGCAATTGTTGCTGAATGGAATAAATGTGATCAACTAAAGTTCAGAATACTTGTACAGATTATGAGACTCCGTGTTATGGAACTGTACCGGAAGAGAGGGTGTTACACATCCTATTGACTCAAATATTGACATTAAATTTGCCGAAGATACCAAAGATTATTTGTGGAGACTTTTAATGATATTGGGTAATCAATTTTTGTAAAAAAATAAAATCACAGTGAACCTTAAATTTCGTTTCTGATTTGAATAATTTTCACTATTTCTATGAACGCAAATTTCAAATGCATAGAACCTACATACGTTAACAAACTCAAGTCTACGGTTTGTTTATGGTATATGTTAGCAAAATTGCTACATAAATATTTTCTCCTTTTCGAGGATTAACTGATTTTTTTAAATGAAAAAAATTTCGATGCAATAAAAATAGGTGGTGCTCAACTTTTGGCGGACTGTATATTTAGAAAAGAAAAGGGATAGTATCTGCACAAAAATAAATTCTTCAAATACTGATTACCAAAGAACAGTTGAAGAAAATCCTCCTGTTAACTTAAAGTATTATCTTATGACCTACAATTTAAAACAATTGGCCCACTGTGTCTGTATTACACAAAGCAGGGTTCATAGTGAAATCACAAATTTATCGTGACTTTTAGGACTACCCTAAGTCCATCCAAAAACACTTGTGTATAAATATACATATTCTAGCTGTAGTACCATATCTGTAATATGTCTTATCTTTGGAGATTTCCATTCTCTATCTTATTTCTTTAACATGACGACTAAGGCGTGTCCTAAGACCAGCACAATAGACGTCCTTGTCATAAGAAAGGTCTATTTCTCAGATACTCAGATACTATAAGCAATAGGGACGCCATGTTTGGTGTATGAAATGATTGTTAGATGTATATGTCTGACTGGCTGGTTTCGTCTGACCTCGAACTCATTTTCATGGTTCATTGAACAATGTTTAGTTTTTTGTGAATAGGTCAGTTTATCAGTTACTATAAACAATAGGCTATTTATAATTGGTGTATGGAATGATTGTAAGGTGTTCATGTCTGTCTGGCAGGGTTTGTACTACCTTGACCTCATGTTCATGCTTCATTGGTCAATGTTAAGATTAAGTGGTTTGAATCTCGGGTACTATAAGCGTTATGACAACTATATTTGGTTTATGGAATGACTGTACGGTGTAAATATCTGTCTGGCAAAGTTAATTAAACCGTGACTTCATTTTCATGGATCATTGACAGTGTTAATTATATATGATACTTGTAGTAAAACCTTCAATTCGCATACTTTCAAAATGATTTCAACCAAATGTAAACCAGATGAGACATTAGAGCATGTGCACTATTGTTATAGTTTGTTCTTATGTTGTACTGTTACAGCACTGTCCTATGTTAGGAGAGGGCTGACGCCTGTCTCAAGTAAGGAGAAGCCTGTAGTTCTGTAGTTGTAGTTGTATATTTGTAAATCGTAAATTATTTTGTTATAAATTAGGTCGTTAGTTTTCTCACTTGAATCATTTCAAATTTTACAAGATATAAGGTAAGAGCTTTTCTTCATTGTTGAAGGCCGTACGGTTGCTTTTTTCCACTTCATTTTAACTTTGGTGGATCTATGTCTCATTGACAATCAAACCACATCTCTTTCTTCTTACAGGGTATGTTATATGTGTTTAATAATGATATAATGTTATTGGTGAGAAATACAATCATGTACCCTTACTGATTCGATGGCAATTATATCAAAGTAACAAAATAATCAGAAATCAACACAATTCAGAATACTATGAAAACAATCCCAGGGCAGCAAAAATAAAAACAGATAATCTCAATACAGGTATTCAAAAAAGTATCTTTATTCGGTTCAAAGTTAGTTAAAAGTATGATAACTTATATTGTTTTATTAAAATAATAACATATTCAATTTTAGAATTATGTTTATATATCTACAAACAATGATCTATGATCACCTGGTATAAACGTGACTATATGTTGTATAGGTCTACCTCTTTGTTCACAAATGACCTTTTTTTTAATGCAACTTGTTCGATTTCTTACTGTTTTAAAATAAAATCATAAAATATAAATCGTAAGGGAACATGGCATTGTTATTTTTGGGTCATTGGAACTGACCTTTTTGTCTTAAGATGTGAGAACAGATACTTTTTCTTTTAAGTTAGCCTGGCCTCAGGCGGTCAACGGAAATTAAATGGTGTATGTATGTAGCAAGTATTTCAAATTACAGAATTCTGAAACAGATGATAATTAGCTGAAAACTGTCAAACAAAAGGGTCTGCTTTTCTATCCGAAAAACAAGTCTTTCATCTGATAAGAAATGCCAAGAGTATAATTATCGTTGTAACACTACACAGTTGGATGCTTTACATCTCGAAGATAAATCTTAATCCAGATTATGAACCATATGGGTTACTTACTGTCACACGCGGTGGTTTATTTATATATTTAGCGTTTGTCTCCCGCCACAGCATAGCACACGGTTCATTTTGTTAACCCTGTACACATCTTAACTTTCACTTGGATTTCTACAGTTTATTTTCTTGAAGGTACGTATAAGCTAAGTATGTGTGGCAAGATTCGCATTCATGAACTTTTAAAAATAATATTAAAAGTGATATTTCAAGATTTAGATAATTAAAATTTGAATAAATAGATATAAATATAAACAAATACATGCATTTTATAATAATAATAATAATAATAATAATAATAATAATAATAATATAATAATAATAATAATAATAATAATAATGATAATAATAATAAGAATAAAAACAACATTATGATAATAGTAATAATAATAAAAACAACATTATGATAATGATAATGAAATTATCATAATAATAAACTTTAAAATAATATTAAATATGTGGTTATAATCCTAAAAAAATATGATAATTATCAATATTATTAATATCATATTATAATAAACAATAACAATATTAATCCTGCTAAATATATTTATACAATGTAGTATTGATAATGATGATGACGAACAAATGTTTATTAATAGTATTTTATAGTTAAGATCGGGAATGTTATATTAATTAAATTTACGGGTTTCTTTTCGTTTCTGAATTTTAAGTTTCAGTTCCGTTTACAATCCGCTTGAAATATTTTTTAAATTGTTAACTTTTTCGCATAATAAAACTGGCACCACTGTAAATAGATTCAAATACATATATTCATTCTCATCCTTTTTTTTAGGCAGATAGGGAAGTCATATTTTTTTTTAATTTTTGACTTTTATTTCTTTCACATGTTTTTTTGTTTTTGTTTATTTCTAGTATCATGTACACTACTTAAAATACATTGAAACGTTTTTTTTTAATGTTATATAATTATATGCGGCTAAACATCAACGATATTATTCTGGAAAACTAGGTTGACGATCATTTGATAATTTAATGTGAAAAGGAGGTGCGGATTGGATATTCGCTTCCATATGCATTAAGAGGCTACATGTGCTATTTTTTATTCGCATTTTGTGTTGCAGAATTTTCATTCCTATCCTGATTTGGGAAATATTATTTAAACTTCTGATATATATTTATTTAATGTATAATTGAATTTTTTTATTGTGTGCAAATTTATGGATGTATATTTTTCTTGGTATTTGTCCATTTGCCACGAATCAATTTTGTTAAATAAGAATAAAAATTTAGCTCCATTTAAAGTAAAACAAAAGTAATACTCACCGATTTCACTATCTTCATGCTCCAATGTTGAAATTCCCTCTGTCGTATGTTGTTTTTTCACAAAAGTGTTATATAAAAAGTTTTCCGACATGCTTTTAAAATATATATCCAGCACTTTTCCACAGATAGTTAGTTTTGCCAGTTGTTCACTAACTGTGTGCAAAATACAATGTCATACAAAATTCAAAAAATAATCAAATTTTTGAATTAAAGTAAATAAACTCAATTTCACAAATCATCTTTTTTTAGTTAAAATCAATAATAGGTCCAAAACGCGTATTCAATATACATATTTTTACGTTTTTGTTGTATATTAGTATTTTTGAGTTACAGTAACTTATATTCCAATATGAATTTCCATCATTAAAATGTCAACGATTGTTGAATATGATTCAAAATTTGAAAAATAGCGCATTCATCTCTATTCTTTCATTGGTTCAAAATTCAAATTCGATATTTTAGGTCATGGAAGGAATAGACGTCTATAATTTTCACGAGGAAGAGGCCATTTCAAAGTCAGAAGATAGAGGTGAGTAAACATTGTTTGCGTTATTATTACATTTTTTTAACGTATTAATGATGTTTTTTATATTGTTGTTTCGTTTAGTTTTTTTTTTTAAATCATTATGGCGAAAGGTCGGTGTCCAATTTGCCCACTGTCCGTGAACCAACGGTTGAAGACTGCGTTTTGTATAAAGATATACCTGTATATATGTATAAGGCGATAGAAACGTTTTGACATACAGAGTAAACATGCATGCAAATGATTTGATGGTCTTAATAGTTAAAAAAAAGTGCAGTCATTTAACGCTGCATACTTCAAAAATATTCTTCAGATGAATTTCCGTATTACGAATCTTCTAATAATGACTAAAAAGTGAGGTGTGTGTCACTGACTATTTGATGGTAGCCCCCAAAAAACAATTCGGACTTCAAAGGGTTGTTGCAAGGGTATTTTGGGAGCAGTGTTCTCGCCCATCTTTCTACAAGAGGAATAGGATTTTAAACGTCCTTGTTTTTCCTGGGCGTGTGTGCGTATTTACATTCAGCACTGTCGAACTGACTCCACACTTTGGAAAGGGTCTTGCTGTCAATCAGAAGAAGCGCAAACATTTGTCAAAAGCGTAATTAAGAATAGAAAGGGGAAATGTGTCCAAGACACAACAACCCGACCAAAGAGATGAAAACAGCCAAAGGCCACCAGTGGATCTTCAACACAACAAGAAAATACCGATGGCGGGCTTCAGCTGGCCCATAAACACAAATATGTACTAGTACACTGAAAATGACGTCTCACTAAACTCTGAAACATATAAATGAATTAAAATTAACATACATATTTCTATTATCCAGTCAGCCTTGGGAAACTCGTTCCAGAGTATACGATAACTAATTAAGCTCGAGATCTGCTCACATGTACAAATGTTCACTTTCTTGTTTAAACGATATCTATGCATAAAGACAAAAATGTTTATAACGTGCATATGCAAGAACTTGATGTCCAATGCTTTAAAAAATATATTTTGCCAAAAGACCCCTCCCTGTTTTTGTACTCCATTCAGAGTGGGAAAATATCATGAAATTTGATGAATGTCTGATTCTATAAGATAAAAACATCAAATAAAAAGGAGATATATGATGATATATATTATTCCAAATATATTAAATTCTCCTTTATTGAAGAGTGTTCTTTTGTTTATAAAATGATTCGACTATCAAAGTTTTATTCTTGAAAAATATATTTGTATGGCCAATGTGTGTGGAAATTAGCCTAGGTTTATCCATGTAAACGTAATAAATACTATATTTACTATTATATAGATAAGCAAATTTGCACATGTGCATATTAACATGATTGAGATGCATGTGTGCATTTTCATCATGTGGACGGGCATTTACCCAATTAGAAAACCCCGTAATCTTTGTGGTACATAAAACGTAAAAAAGTAGAAATTTGATTGAAACAGCCTAAGATTTATAAAGTCAATGAAGTTAGTGATTTATATAACAATGGTCAATTTCTTATAACTATCAAATATAAATCCATTTTCAATTAAATTGTTGGCCCTCATAGCGTGATGTCAAATACACATACCAAGTCTTATCAAGAATCACAGAAAGTGACTCGTCACCTGCCAGCAGGGGCCTGTTTATCGAAACTGTCCTAAGATCGGTCCTACGAATTTCTTAGGACAGAAATTAGGATAAAGTTAGGACCGACTTACGACATGTCTCAGCATGCACATCGAAGCTATCTTAGGATTATCTTAGCTAGGATGTCCTAACCGCTGTCCTAAGTATTGGCGTAAAAGAAAATAACAAATCGAAAATGAAAAAATGAAAATATTGTATCAAATTTAACCAATAACTATAATTTTAAAAAAAGATAAATAATGAGAAAATAATTATTAGTTTTAAATTAAAGGTGATAAATACTTTTTATATTTTAATGGTACATTTTAACTCATAAAACAAAACATAAGACAAAAAAATATAACTACGTTTTATATAAGAATTGAAACAAACGAATTATAAATATTTAAAATAAAATATATAATCGGTAAAATCATTATATGCTTTGAGTGAGCTGAATTCGAAGTGTCACGGTTTCATAGTTAAAAGTTCAAAGGCAAATCTCGTGCATCTTTCATAGAAATACTGAGTACTTCAACTATTTTATTACTGCAAATAACATGCGATGATACGTGTGAATATAAGAGACGAAATTCGAATTCTACCGATGCAAAACTACAGACTCTCTTGGACGACGTGGACAAGAGTAACCCTTTGCTTTTTGGTAAATTGCCAAATGTTGCAACAAGTGGTGCTGAAAAGAGGGATAGGAATTTAATATGCATTAAAGGAACTACCATTTGATTTTTAAGGGGGGGGGGGGGGGGGGGGGGGGGGGGGACTAGGATGAATTTTGAAAAAAGGCAGGACAGGAGTATGGAGTAAAAAAAAAGGCAGGATTGAGCAACTTTGCCAAAAAAAAGCAAGATGACAATTTATGTAAAAATAAGTCATGATAAACTAATTAAAAAAAAAAGGCAAGACCGAATAGAGTGAAAAATAAAAAGGAAAGACAAAGATTACAACAATGAAAAAAGAAGAACAACATTTTTCATCCTAGCCCCACCCCGTCATAAAAATCAAATGGTAGTTCCTTAAAGTAAATGCAACCAATATAGGCCATATTTGTTTATAAAATAACAATCCTAAATATATCATAAAGTTAGGACCATCCTAAGACCATCTTAAGACACCTAAATTGGTATCCTAAAGTTAGGACAATTCCTAGGATTTTCCTAAGTTACGACATGTTTGATAAACCCACTTAGGACTAAGATATGTCCTAAGTTGGTCTTAGGACAGGTCCTAATCCTAAGACTGCTTCGATAAACAGGCCCCTGGTTATCCAATCTTAAAATTTTAATCGGTACAAGGAGTATACAATTTGTACTGAAACACACTATCCAGTATTTTAATCGGTGGATTTTTGAGTCTGATTACGATAACCGTACTCGTAATATCAATGACTGTAAGAACTTGGTTCGCTCCTTAGCGTCGATTTTGTGTTTTTGTCAATATAGTGCTAGTTTTCCCTTCGAATTATGATGATCACTTTTGAAAGTTCTGTATATTTTTTTCATATTTTAAAGACTAGAACCAATGTTTCGATACTCTGAAGATGTCTTGATTATTGATTAATTTTTGTTTGCTTCAAGTCCAGTGGCAAATATTTCATAAACATTGAGATAAAAGATTTCAAAAGTATCTAATACTAGTAGATAGGCATACAGAAAACGTAAAATGGCACAGGAAAATGGTGTCATTATATAATTGTAATGCCTACTCAAATCCAATCCATTAGAAAACGAATTTTTACCACCATGAACTTGCACTGCACTATCATTAGAATAGTAGAATCGAATAATATATACAAATGGATGAAAATTATATAAACTAGTATTAATATAATATATAACAACAAACCAGAGTATACTGATAACAAATGATTGTATCACTTCAATGTAATAGTTATTTGGGTGAGGTTTAATTCCCTGTCATTTATTCATCATTCACACAGGTACTTGTCTCAGAAAAAAATAAATCTATGTACCTTAACCTAACTTTCAGGTATAGAGATGTGATTTTTTTTCTCAGACAAGTGCTTGAAACAATCCACCAGAACTTGCAGTCATCCGATGTTCAGTACTCCGATAAAGTGTGTGGTTCTTTTTTGAAATGTTGTATTTTTGTCATAGGGTCAAAGTGAAAATTTTTTAAAAATTTTATGAGAATTAAACAAAACAAATTAACTTTAGTCGTGTTTGGTAATACTTTGAATCTGTATTTTTTTATCTGAAATAAATTTTCTGAGATAGTCTGTTTCAAATCAGTGTATTTATTATACACTGAAATCGTCAAATTTGTTTATTTCTACCATTTTCTTTACCTATAATTATTCTTATGTCAGTGAATTATTTCATTTTTAAGTAATTTTATATCCGTGATGTTTTCCTTTCATTGTTGAATATATCTTTTTTTTTGTTGGTATTTGGTTCAATTTCAAAATTTTCTCCAATCAAAGTAACGATCGCAGACATCATGCATACCGTTGCCATTGTTGAGAGTCCTTAATGTCAAATTGAACAAACGACTGTCTAAAACAATATACATAATATTTTAGCATTTTTTCAAAAAGGAATAGGGTCCAGAATGAATTCGTGTGTTTTCTAAAATGTTTATTGAAATCTTTATTATTGTGGTATGAAGTCAAGGAATGTTCACGTATCTGATGCGGCAAAAAGTATTAAGATTTCAGAAATGGGTTATAGCACGGATTTGTATACTATACAAATCCTTGGTTATAGTTATCACCGTATAGATAACAATGTATTTTTATGCAATAAATTGAGCGCAGCCATTTGTGAATGGAACGGTAAAAAGAAATAAGAATATATATTTTTCTCCTGGAAAGCGTTATTACTATTTGTCCTCAAAAGTAAACTATTAAGGACCGTTTTTTTATAACTTTTGATCAAATTTAGGAAATTTTCTGAAAAACCTTCCCCATATTAACCAAGAGAAGTCATGGGACCCTATGTGCGGTAAAATCACAAATAAATATCGCGCTCCTCATTTGACAACAACAGTGTTCTGTATATTGTGTATACAATGCACACACATCCTTTAAATAATTTATTTCATTCGTAAGTATCAAGGAAATTCTTCCCATGTCGTGTACACGTATATTATGATAAATTTATGAAGGAAACCTTAAACCCGTGAGAATTGTCTTTACTCCCAATCCTATATTTTGATTATCATCTTTGTACCGTATTCAAAAGTTCAATGAAGAGCTATATATATAATCTGGGAACTGTTTATCTAACGTCAATATATATGTTCCTGGTATAATTTGGCATACTAGAAAACATGAGACGAACTTATTGATTCTAAATGGGGTGCTGAACTTAAATATGAATTATTTGCTTGCATATTGGTTGGGTTGTTAAATTAAGTATTTAAAACCGATGCAATTGTTTGAAATATTAGAGTGAGAATATTTTCAACTTGGATGATTTTACGTTTAACCGACAAAAGTTACGTGTTGACCACTTTGACAGGTCACTGCATACCAGTATATTTCTCAGGGGTGGTGTTCTCGAAAGTATCCTAAGATTCGTCCTAAGTCATATCTAAGACCAATTTTAGGATGGACTTAGGATCGTCTTAGGACACTCTTAAGTTGTGTCTCGAAGCTATCTCAGACGCATCTTATGTTAGGACGTCCTAAAAATATCCTAAGTACGAAATTTTGAATAGTTAAAGTAATTTTTTGATAAAACATTTATTAAAGACGACCCAATTAATAAAATTGTTTACGAAATTTTATAATAACATGTATTATTAAATGCATGATTTCAAATGTAATTATAAAATAATACCAAGAAGGATTGTAATTTAAACTTGATACAATGTGTTTTGAAATGAGAATTTGAAAATCGTATTGTCATCGTATCGTGAAACACGAAGTTCAAAGTTTAAAATCATGCACAATTTCTTTATATTCTAGTTAATAATCGATGGTGCGCTTCATTTCATGTTCCACTTCACGTAAAAAAGATTGCAAAAAAGCATGCACAAAGTGTGGATGAAGATAGGATGATCTTAGGACTCCTAATTAGGAAAAATGCGATATATCCTAAGTTAAGAGAGTTTCGAGAACACGACTTAGGACAAAGACTTGTCATAAGTTGTTCTTAGGACACGTCCTAGACCTAAGATAGCTTCGAGAACACCACTCCTGAACTCAAAGACAATTAAGAGTAAAGTATGAACGCGAAAACTATTTGTTATTAAATTGAGATAAAAGTACTATTAAAAACTATGACAAAATAAAAAATAAGATTAAGTAACAACATGCTAGCTATTGAACGTGGAAGGTATAATATTGAATTATTTGTAGATCTTACTGAACAATATTGTCATTTACACTTAATTTCTCTCGTTTATAATAATATTAAAGATAATACATAACCCAATACTGTAAAAAACAAACTATTTCGGGGCAGTAACCCAACAATAAGTTGTCCTATTGGTCTGAAGATTACTTGACAGGTAGATCTAAACCGGTTTAACACGTTCACCTATGTAAGTTTTGCTCTTTCTGCTCTTGTTTTTTTAAGCCAAACATTTCATTTGACACATATGCTCTATTTTTAGACACTCCCGCCATTTTTTTTGAATGATTTAAATCCCAGAATACAATCTATATACAAGTTATTCTAAGGAAATTCAATTAAAGTGTTTTTATTTGGCCAAGTAGTTTCAGAAAAGAAGATTTTTGAAAAAGTAATTAGACTTTCACAAAAAAATGTAAAAAAACGCGTTTTAAGGACAACAAATCCTCAAATGGTCAAGATTCCTTTATTAAAGATTTATTTGTCATTAATGTCAGCTGAAAAACATGACACTATTACTAAAGCCACCAGTAGTTTTAAATTCTTAAGTCAATTTACAATACAACTAAAAGTATTTGAAAATCATGTAAAGTGAAAGGCTACAAACAGTGACGATAATAATACTTTTGTTTAAATATTTGAACCTTTATATGGTTGATATATATGTACATTTAATGAATTTATCTCTTTCAGGAAAACATTTTACCATTCCCTTTACCTACCACTAGCATTGAAACTCCTCCTCCAGTAGAGAATACTGTAAGTGTTTTCAAAAGTATACAAATAGTTACAATCAAGTTGATGTTAATTTTTCAATGTTAAAGTGGTCAGATGAAGAAACTGTCATTTTTTTCCTGATGAGTCACAGGGTGATGGTCTCTAATTTTCTAGAAGAAGGTAGACCCTGTGTAATCATTGTATTAAACGTTGTATGATTGCCAATCAGACAAATACCCACTGTATACCAAAGTTAATGTAAACAAAAAAAATATATCGCTGTACATTCTATAACAATGAGTGAAACCAATCCCATAAGGTAATCTATAAAGGAACCTGACTTGACAAAATGTAAAACAATTTAAAGAAGAAAACAAACAACCTGTGTCAATTATGTCAGATCAGCCCTGCCCCAGTTGACAGACTGCTGATGTATGTAATGCTCTTGTACATCTACAAATTAAACCCATGGCTGTAATATGAAATTAAGGAGATGTGGTATGATTGCAAATGATCAACTATCAGTCTTAGACCAAATTTCATGGATGTTTATAAAAAATGTATTAAAGCTAATTTTATTTCATAATAAATAATTTATACATTCTTTTTTTTTAGATTGAGAACAAAAGCAATGACTGCTATGTAGTAGATTGGAATGGTAAAGTGTTTTTGTCCCTAAAGATGTCTGAAAAATCCTATATTTTTTGCAAGAGGCAAATTGGACAAATGACTGGAGACCAATTTATTTCCAATGAAAATAAAGACTCTTACGTTTTAAACAGAAAAGACATTCAAGGGGACCAAAAAGGTTTTATCATATGCTATATTAAATGCAATGTGAATGACAATAAAATTTGTTTGTTTAAACCAGCAACTTCACTAAAGGATGAAATACTAAATTATATGAAGGATGAAGGACCAACTGAAAACGATAAACATGATGACGAGGTTGATGATACGTCCAAATGAAATAAACTGTTTTATTATATGACTAAATTTTCTGTTTTCTAATTTGCTAAAAACATTAGAAATCCTCTTCGATAAATCATCATATTGAACGCGACAAAAATCATGAGAGGTTAATATAAGATTCGGAACAGTGTCTGTATACCTAAATATAGATTTTCAAAGGAAAAGTCAATGACGTAGGTTTATAACGTCATGTACAATCCCGTTGTTCTTTTTCTTCTTATTTTCTGGGCATTTTCTGCTGTTCTTTTTATTTTAGGTGTATTTCTCTATCAACTTTACTGAATATTTCAACTTACAAAATGTATAAAAAAAATTAACAATCATGAGATAGGAAATTTGTTTTTATAAAATGTATCCATCAGCGTTCTTGTGATAAAATCATTATTAACTGCATACATGCATTTTTGATAAGTGCAGTGCACCAAATAAAAAGTAACAAATGTAAAATAACTTGTTTATATTTATTTTGGTATTGAAATAATGTCATATACCGTTACCTTTTATAGATGCTGTAATGTACCAAATCTATTACTTATTGTATAAGTATGCAGGTTGATTATTGCCTTTATGAACCACTTATGTATTTGTATCTCATATTTGATGTGCTAGCTAAATAACTGGCAGCATACATATGCAAACAAATTTAGTCGTTGTAAAGCTTTTGTCTAAACATCTCTATATTGATAACAAAAATTTGCCTTTAGTCTATTATAAAATGTGTTTTGAATAACAACATACTATAATATACATTATGTATAACTCATATAGAGGAGTATTTTACTCAGAAGTGAACACATTTTTTGTAATGTGTTTATTATATGTGTTTCACTCATTGGTCATAATTAACTTCTCACAAATAAACCGAAATGCAATCTTTTAGTGTGTGTTTGTTGTGTAATGTTAATAAATTTAACAGCTAAATATTCTGATTCGTGCAGCTCTTGTAACAGAAATCTGATGAGCTTTTTTCAAAATGTATAAGATATCATAGCAAAAGAAAACCCATTGAATTTGATATTCATTTTCGAGACTGTGTTCTAAACAAAATAGGGGCCTCGGTGGCCGAGTGGTCTAAGTAGTTACTACTGTAATCACTAGCCAGTCAGCACTGAGGTTGTGAGTTTGAACCCCGCTCGTGCGGGTGCACTCGACTCCAATCTTAATTGACTAGGATTGTCAGTTTTCCTATCGAAGGTCTGTGGTTTTCTCCGGGCACTCCGGCTTCCTCCACCAATAAAAACTGGCCTCCACGAAATAGCCCAAAAGCGGTGCTTAAAAGTGGCGTTAAAACACCAAAATATCAAATATTTCTTAACAAAATACATATCTCATAAAGTACACGGTTGTAAACAAACTTCTGGTTAGTAAATAGTTGTCTCAAATAGAAAAATAAAATCATTACCTCAGATACGCATTATTCTTAACAAAACTCTGATATTGAGAATTCTTAGCTGGAAATCTGATAAGAAAATCGTTTCTTCAGATATATACCAATTTTACCAGAATTCTGATGAGCAAATTGTTTCCTCAGATAAATAGTACTCTTAACAGAATTCTGATAAGAAAATTGTTCCCTAAGATGATAGTATATTCTTAACATAATTTTGATAAGAAAACCGTTTCCGCAGATATATAGTATATTCTTAACAGAATTCTGATAAGAAAATATTTTCATCAGATAGATAGTTTTCTTAACAGAATTCTGATAAGAAAATTGATTTCTCAGATAGATTAAATTGTTAACAGAATTCTGATAAGAAAATTGCTTCCTTAGATGATAGTATATTCTAAACAGAATTCTGATAAGAAAATCGCTTCCGCAGATACATTCTATATAGTATATTCTTAACAGAATTCTGATAAGCAAATCGTTTCCTCAGATAGAGAATTCTTAACAGAATTCTGATAAGAAAATGGCTTCCTTATATGATAGTATATTCTAAACAGAATTCTGATAAGAACTTCGCTTACGCAGATATATAGTGTATTCTAAACAGAATTCTGATAAGCAAGTCGTTTCCTCAGATAGATATTATTCTTAACAGAATTCTGATAAGAAAATTGTTTCCTTAGATGATAGTATATTCTTAACATAATTCTGATAAGAAAATCGTTTCCGTAGATAAATAGTGTATTCTTAACAGAATTCTGATAAGAAAATATTTTCATCAGATAGATAATTTTCTTAACAGAATTCTGATAAGAAAATCGTTTTCTTAGATAGATAGTATTCTTAACAGAATTCTGATAAGAAAATATTTTCATCAGATAGATAATTTTCTTAACAGAATTCTGATAAGAAAATCGTTTTCTCAGATAGATAGTATTCTTAACAGAATTCTGATAAGAAAATTGTTTCCTTAGATGATAGTATATTCTTAACATAATTCTGATGAGAAAATCGTTTCCGTAGATAGATAGTATATTCTTAACATAATTCTGATAAGAAAATCGTTTCCGTAGATAGATAGTATATTCTTAACAGAATTCTGATAAGAAAATCGTTTTCTCAGATATATAGTATATTCTTAATAGAATTGTGATAAGAAAATCTTTCCCGCAGATAGATAGTACATTCTTAACAGAATTCTGATAAGAAAATTGCTTCCTTGGATGATAGTATATTCTAAACAGAATTCTGATAAAAAAAAATCGTTTCCGCAGATATATAGTATATGCGTAACAGAATTCTGATAAGAAAATTGTTTCCTTAGATCAAATAGATACTGATGATGCTGATATAAACAGTTTCTCTTTCGATAATTTTTTTAACAGAATTCTGTTAAGTCTTTAAAGTCTACAATCCGGGAATCATTCTAAAAAAAGTCGTGATAAATTGATACCTAGTTAGAAGATGTCTCATTCTTATCGTATCAAATCCGGAATTTGATCATATGGAAATAATCAGCTGCAAATGGAAGCTGTTAACAATGGTTGGTATCTCAAGGACAACAAACCTACTATTACCCTCATAACCAGTCAATAAGTGTATAATAGTTCTGTTATATTGACAAAATTGGTTGAGCAATTCCAACAGACAAAATAGGTTAGTGTGACAATAATTGGGATCCAGTAGCCAAAAATGTGTAAACATACATCACAAACATACAACACAACTGACTAAAAAATTCAAATAAACATACAAATAAATCTAATAAAGACGTCAACAAAAAACGTGAATAGATAGTAAATTTGACAATGACGTCAACAAAAATTTTTTGCCGTTGATAGTACATACCGTATATAATATACATATACTTTCTCGATAACGTAAAAGTTAAGTAAATATAGATACAAGGGTACACAAAATAGAAACAACAATGTAAAAACCCTTTGTGACCGAATCGCACCTCATGACCAACCTGCACCAGAAATGCAAAAAGTTAAAAAGTTAAAAAAAAAACGATGGTGGATTGCTTTAATACCGAATCACGTCAAAAGTGATACGAACAAAAGAAACATAACAGCACGAAGACAAATAACGGGAATCTTAACATTTTATATTAATCACACATAGAAATAATGGAAGTACTCAAAATACTCAACAAAATGGAATAAAGTAATATCATCTTTGGATTGTTTTTTTTTTTTAGAATATTCGAGCATTAATACTAAATAAATCTAAAATATTTATATCAATTTTTCAGATATTTAATGATCCCGTCAATGGACATACAGAAGTTCATCCTCTTTGTATCAAAATAATAGATACTCCGCAATTTCAGAGACTGAGGGATTTAAAACAATCGGGAACATGCTATTTTGTTTATCCTGGGGCAACTAACAATAGATTTGAACATTGTATTGGGTAAGCGACTGAGTCATAGAAAAACACATTGCATATAATCAAAATAATATACCTAAAATGCGTTGGAGCATAAAAAGCAGAACTAGAAAATGCAATAATAACCTTGTTCTTGAGATCGTGTTATCGTTATCTAGATATAAAAAGTAAAAATAACAAAAATACCGAACTCCTGGTAAAATTCAAAAACGGAAAGTCCCTTAACAAATGGCAAAATCAAAAGCTCAAACACATCAAACGAATGGAAAACAACTATATATTCCTGACTTGGTACAGGCATTTCTTTAAATAAAAAAAGATGGATTAAACCTGGTTTAATAGCTAGCTAAACCTCTCACTTGTATGACAGTCGCGTAAAAAACAACAGTCTAAGTTAAAACATATTTTACAAGATGTTTTATTTAGATGCCAAATGAGAATTACATGTTTTATAGACATGATAGAGTAAGGCTGTGGCAATTTTTTAATTTTCTAAAACATACTGTTCTTATTTCCTTTTTAAAGTAAAGATGTCTATGTTTACATATGTAAACATCAGAGGAACATCAAACATGACATTTCAACACTTACGGATTTTATTTCTTTGATTTATAGAATAAACATAATTATTAAAGAATCAAATAATGTTATTATTGAGGGGTAAAATAAAGGTTGTAATCATACCACCTTTGATAGGATACTTATTTTTCAGAGTATGTTATCTTGCTGGACAGCTGGTCCGCATGCTACAGAAGAGACAGCCAGAATTAAATATAACAAATAAAGATATTTTGTGTGTAGAAATTGCAGGCCTTTGTCATGACTTAGGTAAGACATATCTGATAATGTATTTTAGACTGAATTTGTTCGCAAATTGATTGTTTGATTGTTTTGATATTAGGATAGTGTGCCAGTAACTAAATATATGAGACGGATTTCAAATTTAACTGTTGAGTCTATATATTACTAATTGCCATAGCAAATAATATCCACAGTTGGGTTTAATGTTTTTTTATCCTTTGAGAAAAAAATGAATAAAAAAAATGCGCTTTTCTTAAATGACATTTTCCAGCTAAACACCAATGAATTAAAGTTGCCAAAAATAGCAATGAAATAATGAATGACAAACAGTTCTTTCATCAGTGATTTTTGAAAGTTTATTTCACTTGAAAAGAAAACAGTTTAAATGCCGCTAGACTTTTATCTCATTGAATTTGTTTTAAAAAACGCTCTTGGTTTTTTTTAAAGTGTGAAGCGGTGTTCATTTTATTCCATTTTCTTTATTGAATTATTTTACGTTTGTATTTTTGATGTGAAGCGAATTTTTAGTGAATCAAAATTTTCATAAATGTTTAATCACGTATAGATTTACAATTGTAGGTCATGGACCATTTTCACATCTATTTGATTCAAAATTTATACCAGCAGTAAGACCCACTTCAAAATGGAAGGTATCATATAGATAAATGTGCTACAAATGAGAAAAAATATATCGTATTTTTAGCTCACCTAGCCATGACATCACTTTAGCATCAGTCGTCGTCTCCAACGTCGTAAACTTTTTTAAAGATCTTTTGCTCTGAAAACACTGAACTAATTTCAACCAAAGTTAGTTGTTATTTCAACTAAAATATCAGACCACTCCTTGAGGAGATGTTGCCCTAAAAGTATTTTTTGGTTAATTTTCATGATTCTTTTCTAATATTTAAAAAAACTGTATAAGAAAGGTAGAAACAGTTGAAGGTATAAATGATCAGCAATAGATGATCCACAAAAATGCTTATATGACCGAATCTATTGAATGACTCCATAAGGACTTAATGCCCGTAACTGACGTTGTTTGACTATTTTTACTGTGTCTATCCATTATTTTGAAATGTTTTATAATAGATAGGTAGAAAGTGTTAACAGCAACATAATCAGAAATACAAAATTTACACAAAATGACCAAAACCATTGGATAACCCCTCAATATGTTTAAATCTTAAACGATGGCTAATTTTCGTGTCTGTCGTTTACTTTTGTAAAAATTCATAAAAATAAACAAATTCCGAACTAATGGCAACCAAACGTTGGAAAAATGATCCTTAGTGTGTCCAACGATTGTAAATGTTTTCCCAATACGTCAACAGACATGGCCAACATAGCTAAATATAGCGCATAGGGGTAAAACGTTTAAATTGTCTTATACCTTGAAAACGACAATAGATAGAGAAAAATATGGTAGGGTCAATCATGCTCAGAATGTCACGATCTACCTACATACTATTTTAATGAATAACCTGGTTGCATTGTATCAATCTATTATGGCAAAATTGCCACGTGAGCTATAGACGTGATAGAGGATCAAATCCTCCTCCTGTATCTTTCATTGTTTTCCTTCGCAAAACAATATTTATGTCTCATATAACGTTTCTAAAATCGACCTTTGTGACCATGCTTTCACAATGAAATATAGTAAATGCTGTAAGATATATTGTCAACAAATACGACACAAAAAGTAGTTTATCGATGTTCTGAACTAAATCTTTTTGGACTATAAAATCATTGAGAACAAAAACCCAATTGAATCTCATCTCATAACGGAGCGAGGCATGGAAGTATCGACAGGATTAACATCTCACAATATACCTGCATGAGCCGCCATGCGATCTACATATAGTAAAGACGCTACGATAGGGAATCATAATTAATCGGTTGATTTGTAGATAAGACCATATGCTATTACTAAATTTGAAAAGAAGAGATACTATACAAAGAATCTCTGTTTTCTAAGGTTTCATATTTTTTTTATATTTTTTTTCAAAGAGGTGACAAGTAAGAAATACCTGGTTGAATCAGATATGAATTGCCACTGCAAATAATACATGTATTTAAATTCTTTAACTGATAATGTAGTGTTTTACATTTGTCATTTCGGGGCATTTTATAGCTGACTATGCGGTATGGGCTTTGCGCATTGTTGAAGGCCGCACGGTGACCTATAGTTGTTAATTTCTGTGTCATTTGGTCTATTGTGGAGAGTTGTCTCATTGGTAATCATACCACATCTTCTTTTTATAACACTGGAAAAAATTATTAGTTCTATTTTCTGTCCAACATAGTTTCTTTTTCTCAAAATCAACATACCCGCCGTTCCTATAATACGAGGTATATAGATATGATTAGATAACGTTTTGAAATATCATACATTTATGTCCTTTTTAAGACAAAATGTTGTATCAACCAACTATCAACAAGCAGATTCACTTATGTTACAAAAACTTAATTTGGTCGTTATTTAATGCAGAAATATTACTAGAACATAACATTTAATGAAGAAATGTTTAAAAACATATAACGCGTACAAATATAATAAAACAGAAACCTGTATTGAATATTCTGCTGAGAAGCATTTGGGAGTAATAATCTTCCATCCAAGTTAAGAAATGTAATAATTAATAGCAGAAATAACTAACTTAACGTTACATTATATTGAAAGAAATCTAATTGATAAAATTAAAGAATAAACGAAAAAGTTGCCTTGATTATAACCCACCGACTCAAACTCCAATAAAACGGAAAAAAGATCAATTGCTATGAAAGTACAAGAAAACTCTGCTTTGCTAATGTCAAATTAAATTCATTATGAATGCTTTTCTACGATATATACTATTGTATGATAAATTTTAAATTTCAGCATGAAGATGCATCAGTAATGATGTTTGATTATTTGATTGAGAAACATAATCTTATGGGAGAATTTAAGAAATATGACTTGATAGATAAAGATATCAAATTCATCAAAGAACAGATTGAAGGACCTAAACAAAATAGGGAACAAACTGCAGGTCATCAGAAATATGAAAAACATATTGGAGGACTTAAAATAGAAGAGAGTGTAAGAATATCAGGATTCAATACCTTATTTCCTTTCTCTTTTGTTTTGCTTCGGAGATATTTTTCCATATTTTTGATACATTGTACTGATTGCAAGACAAATCTTTTATCAGCGAACATTATAGTGAGCTCATATTTCCATAAAGAACTAAAAATAAATAGCAAAACCATTAAAAAGAATAATGGGGAAATACTTATATGCTCCTTAATTGATTTTCTAAGATCTGTATAAAAAAATCAGAAAAACAATATCCGTATTTACATGCCAGTATATATCAACTGAGCTATCATGCTGGTGATATCCATGTAAATAACTAACTAATTTAATTCAACAATGATTGTTAACATGTTTTGTGTTTATAAACGTTTAAGGATAGAAATAGGTGTAACATCATTTAGGGGCTATTAATTTTCCTTTTTTTACATTTTGAAAGTGTGCATATTCAGTCTAAAGACGTCTGGCAAACAAAATGGGTATGAACTCATAGGAAGCTCCATAACAAAAAAAAACAACTATATGCCATGTTTACTTTGAAGCTTCTTAAACAAGCATTTACCAGAAAAGAAAGTTTACCTATACTACTGTAAAAAGTCAAAACAATGAGCTGGATGGCATATTTTTAGCCTGTATATGTCTCCAATTCTTAGAGTATAAGATAATACTTACATTTATTGTTTTAATTTCCTTGTAAAACACGTACTTCTGTATAAAAAAAAAATACTTCCGTAATGTTTAAAACGGTTAAGTTGCGATTGCTGTTATAGGTTTGGCCATACCATGGTAGAGATCAAAGTAAAGGCTTTTTATATGAGGTAAGTTTTGTATTACTTATAAAAAAGAAGATGTGGTATGATTGTCGATGAGACAACTCTCCACAAGAGACCAAATGACACAGAAATTAACAACTATAGGTCACCGTCCGGCCTTCAACAATGAGCAAAGTCCATACCGACCAGTCAGCTATAAAAGGCCCCGAAATGACAATGTAAAACAATTCAAACGAGAAAACTAACAGCCTAATTTATATACAAAAAACTGAACGAAAAACATATATGTTACACATAAACAAACGACAACCACTGAATTACAGGCTCCTGACTTGGGACAGGCACATACATACCGAATCAGAATGTTGCGGAGTTAAACATGTTAGCGGGATCCCAACCCTCTCCCTAACCTGGGACAGTGGTATAACAGTACAACATAAGAACGAACTATAAAAATCAGTTAACTCATTAGGTGGATAAAAATACAAATTATACAAATACAAGTCGACGTGGCCGGGTACTTGTACATCCAAACAACAAAAAGACACTTAGTACAGATCTGAGAGTACTCGCAGTTACTGACAGCTAGTTCAAAGCCACTAACAACTAATAAAAAAGATCATGCATTTAAGACTAAATTATCAATCCGTACACATCAAACATCCAATGGATTTAGAGTAAAGACGTCATAAACAGTCAGAGAAAAAACATGACCTTGTGCAATGCCAAGATACAGGTATCGACAGATCGTAGATCCATGAATGTGTATATGTATATAACAATAACATTTAGTTTGCTTTTAATTTACTGATAACAAAATCAATATTAGTTCCAATAAAAACAATATTTAATGATCTAATTACAGTGTTGAATTGGTAACCTTTTAGAATAAGTTTATTTAAAGGATCGATAAGTTTACCAGGATCGTTTCTAAATTTCCGGGCACGGTAAACAATATTGCCGTAAAAATGAGGATGTGCGATCCCGTTTGAAATAAGTTTTCTACAGGTACAACCAAACTTCAAAACCTAATCTTTATATCTGTGGAAGAATTTAGTAAAGGTTTTAAGTAATTTGTGGTAACAAAATCCCTGGCTTAATAATTTACCAGTAATACATAGATTACATTCGTTAAAATCAAAAACGTCACAACAGACACGGGCATAGCGAACGAGTTGTGAAATATAAACACAGTAAGATGGTGCCAAAGGAACATCACCATCTAAAAAGGGAAAAAAAGGGAAAATTAGCAATAGGGAACGAAAAATCATCCCTTTTGTCCTAATTTTTAGTGTTGAGTTTCCCTTGTAAAACCGAAATATCTAAAACTAGGAAAGGACAGTTGTTACCGTTTAAATTTGATTTATTTATAGTAAGTTCCTTTGGGTAAATTTCGGCAGTATATTGAGAAAATTATTGATTATTTAACGAAAAAATATCATCAAGATAACGGTAAGTGTTGTTGAATTTATCAGTTAAATGCAACTTAGAGTTTGGTCATAAACTGTGATTCATAACAGTACAAAACAAGTCTGCTATTAAAGGGGCACAATTAGTGCCCATAGGAATACCTACAACCTGTCGATAAACGTTGCTGCCGAAACGTACATAAATATTATCAAGGAGAAAATTAACAGCTTTAATCATCTCATCACACCTCCAGTAAGTATATCTAGCATATTTACCTTTCTCATTAGAGAAGAAGGCTTTAAATGAGTTGCAGCAAATATATCTGCATTCAGATTTACCAAACGACCATTTAATTAAATAGCCAAATTTTTGTTTGATAAGATTGTGTGGAAGTGTAGTGTAAGCATACTGTCCTCAAAACTATTTTTAAAAATGAAGACAGCAATCGATTCGCTATGCTTCTCTCGTCAAATTAATCATTCAAACTGGTAAACTACTGTTGCTTACTTCTATTGACACTAAATTTTCCAATTTTTTTTAAACGTGATCTGAATAATGTTGATTGTAAAACTGACATTAAACCATGGTCTTAATGTAAATCTATAATGCCTTTGATAATATGAATATAGCGTTTATTAGAATTGTCATGGTCTTGAAAAGTGATTGAGTGTGGATAGAGGTAAATTAGGAATTTTTATATAGCCCAATAATACATTACGTTTTGCTTATTTATCAACAGCTAATATTTCGATACCACTATTGATGAGCTGTTAATTTTTTGACGATCTCTATCTTAATATTTCAAAGACCATAAAGAGATATATTCAACAAAAATAAAACACAAAATATGAATAACAAATTTCAGAATATAGCCATTTATTTTAAAAAATGGAATGCACATATAGGCCTACACTAGCTATACTGCCAATATAAATCTTTTCAAACGATCATACCCTAAATATTTGGTGGTTGACTACACATTTTTAAATAATAGCTTTGACCTTGTTTGACGCCAAATATCTGTCTTATCTCGCAACCATTCCCAACTCTAATTTATCTAATTCGATATACATACAACATTGAAGAACCCCTTCTTAAACATTTGTCAAAAATGCTATGGTTTGACTCGATGGTATGTATAAAACAGTCCAATCCGATCTGATTGGTGTGAAAATTAGTCAGGATCAATACATTTATAAAGAACTCTGCTTTTGCTGAGGAAACGTTCATTTGTATTGACATGCCATCGCATACGGTCTTGTTGGGAACTTCCAAGGCATGTGTTGGAAAATGTCAAATTCTTCGTGCGTTAAATGACCATGATCCTTTATTTAAGTAAACTTATTAATTAGAATGGTAGCTTTTTGCATACAAAGAAAATGTTAGCAAATCAAGGCAGAAGAGCTGTTTTATTATAAATGTGAGTTTTACTTTCCCTATTGGACTCTTAGATATCTAATTATCTTAAATATGATAGTTCATGGTTGTTATTAAAATGACACTGGTTCGTTGACTATTTATTGTAAAAATGTATATTCAGTAAGCTGTATTGCTTTTGAACAAACTATTATGTTTATAAACTGTTTTGTATGAGCTTGAATGATTATTTCGTAGGTATAAAAAGGATCAAATCTGGACCCTAAATAAAACATTGTTCACAAGAAAAGTGCATATGTTCAAGTGCCAATTACTTATGATGACATAGAATCGTTCATCGTTTCAATGTTGTTCGCCGGAAAACATCTCCCGCTACATATCAACATTGCATTTTTTAATCAAACATCAAAACAAAATAAAAAGAATGTGTAATCTAATCCTTTGAATGATTGTAACCAAATCAATTTTATTACGTTTTTATGCATTGTTAAATATATTATTTCAAATATAAAGAAGGGGACCCAAAGATATGTTCGTTTTCAATAATTTAAAATTTTGAAAAGATTGTTCAATAGAATTTTTGCAACTAACAATCCATCTTATATGAACTATATGTTCTTAGTGCATGGGTTAAATTTCAGTTTTACAAGGTAGGAAATTCGTGTTTAATTATTTGTCTTACGGGACTTTCCGTTTTGAATTTTCCTTGGGGTTCGGTATTTTTGTCATTTTACTTTTTACAGGAAATGAACATTTATAATTGCTTACACCGAAGAACTGTCATCTTGATAACTTGAATAAAAACCGATGTATAAATACTTGAGGTGCTATATGACAAAAAAGATGCGTAAACGATTGTCCATCACCGTCTATGGCAAATTTCGACTGTGGGAGTTGGAATATTAATTTCGAAATTAAGAGATAACTGTAATGTATTTGAAGCTTTGTGGACGTCCATCGGTAGTGTTACTGTCGCAAATTTAGTTTACCTGGCGACGCGTAGCCGAGACAGGTAAACTGGTATTTGCGACAGTAACACTACCGATGGACGTCCGCAAAGCTTCAAATACAATACAGTTATCTCTATTTTAATGCAAAACAAGTACATAATTCAATTTCAATCATAATTTCAGTGCAAAATTCTCTTAAAAAAAAATTCCGCGAAAAGATGTTATCTTCTTTGGCCCCTTAAACTAGGTGTCTTCATAGGTAAGCTTCCGGCGTCAAACGTAAACACCGGGCGTTTTCTGGCATCTTGGACGCTTCAGAATGTAATAAAATTTGATAAAAAGAAGATTTCTAGGTGCAACATGTGAGTTTTTTTGCTTATTATTGTAAAAATTACATGTCAATACATTCCGCAATTCAAAATGTCGGCTTCCTTAGTTACAGACAACGACATAGAGAATTTTACGCTTACTGTCATTCAATCAGAACCATTGATACAAAATAATTGCATTAGAATATTTTTTATAATTTATCAAAGGACAATGCGGGAAATGTATGTTATAAATAATGTCAGTTGGGTAGCACGGACTACTAGTTAATGATTCTCGGAAATTAATAGTTCGTCAGCAGCGGTATCGACCATCCACTAAGTATATAAAAATGGTACCGATGTATTCGTTGTGTTTGAATCGCTTTCCTAAGTTAACGTCCATTAGGTACGCTCAAAACAAAAATGTATTGTTATTTCTGGTTGGATTGTTACAAGATTTCTATTTGAATTAAAAAAAGATGTTCCTTGAAATAAAATGAAATGAAAATGAATATATGACTTCAATTAGGTTTAAATAAAATCTGTATAATGTATTCACAAAGTAACCAGTTATCAAAACTATAGTCATATATGTATTTTTTTTGTTAACGATAATGCTATTATCAATTAATACATGTTAAAAGTGATAAGACGTTTTCAGATTATAGCAATAATTATTACTTTTTTCTTTGACATGGTCATAGTATTGTTTTACAGATAGTAGCCAACAAACGGAATGGTATTGATGTTGATAAATGGGATTACTTTGCAAGGGACTGTTATGGTTTAGGAATAAAAAATACGTTTGACCACAACAGATTCATGAAGTTTGCAAGAGTGTTAAAAGTAAAAGATGAATACCAGATCTGTTCCAGAGATAAGGTAAATGAAATTTTTAATATATCTAGCATTAGCAGGTGATAAAATGTGCTATTAACATTCCTTATACGTAATATATCACAGGTAAACAGGCATGTGGTCGAAACGTTGGACTTGAGATAATTATAATAACTTCACTTGTGTAATATAGAATGTCGAATTACTTCAGATAATTATAATAACTTCACTTGTGTAATATAGAATGTCGAATTACTTATTATTGCAAATATTACTTGTTACCGAATCGTTGGACTTAATTATGTGTGTTAATATGAATATTGATAGTTTCCTTGAGAATAAGAAAAGAATATCTCTCGAAGACAAGAAGAGTTTTATATGCATTATTTGGGTTTCGTTTTTACTGTTTCGAAGTGATATTTTTATTTTCATTTTTTTTTGCCAAGACATTATTCAAATCCAAACGAATATAACTCTTGTGCAGATTTAATTTGTCGTGGATTATACCAAATATGAATTCCATTGTGTCGCTGCATAAGCGTGAACCGTCTTGTTTTTTCATTGTCTAGCCATGATCGATTGCATAAATCATAATACAGACGAACCCAAGCACGAAGGGCTTTATCCACATAGAAAATGGTCTGTCATGACTTTTGAGGGTCGTCATTTATCTTACGAACATCAAATGTAATTGGTGCACTTCGATTTTCATCTCTTTAAAGTGTGATAGGAGAATTGTGTTTTTTATTTGGAATTAGGCCATTACCAGAATAGAATTCTAATTTATCAAAGTATTTTACAGCATGTTACTCTTTTTGTTAGATAGTTTGGAATAACATCTCTTGTTTTACAATTTATATTACCTTTGATTGTTAGAAATGGAATAATGTTTAAAACCTTGAACATGCTCGAATCATTCACATGATAACACATGTAATAAAGAACTTCAGTAACAACATTTTCAGACACTAACTGCCATTTCAAAATCAAAGATTCTACCTTATTTATAACTGCCATACAAGTGGGATATTCAGCTAGCTATTAAAGCAGGTTTAACGCACCAGTTTCTTGGGTGATTGATAGTGTTTTATTTTGTCAGTTTTTATGGACTTCCTGTCTTTGAATTTGCCTTGGAGTTCGATTTTATTGTTTTACTTTTTAACCTTTGTCGTGCGTTTACTTTTAGCTGCATTTTGTGGAAACAATGATAATTGGTAAAGAAACAACATATCAAATTTCAATAAAGCATAAATATAATATATTCTTATTTCGTTTTCCAACTCATTGTTCCAACATGTGATTTCAATGTTGTTCTCGTAGAAACATAAATCGGAAATTGCACGACGGATATCGTTCAAATAAAACTCTGACGAAGATTTAAAACAAAAACGAAATGGGTAATACACGAAGTTAGTCTAAGTTAAATTGTCAGAACATTTAGATAAACAACTGGCACAACAATGTTATTTAACCCTACAGTATGCTGTCAACCTAAATGTGTACGTGAAATTCTCACGGAAATACTTAGTTTAAGGGACAGAGTTTTAGGCGTAATAATTCGTTTTCAAGAGTAATTGCATTAAATCGTATACTTGAGGAGTGCAGTCTTTACTAGTTGAAATACTATATCTGGAAAGATTTTATTGAAATCAACTTCAATAATTACCACGCAGAATCAAATTAGATTTGACAGTATGCATGATGTAGCTGCAGTCGTTTATTAAAGATAATTTTATGAAATGTGCAAAAATATTTTGAAATTTTTGACAGTGCTTATGTCCATTTTTTGCTAGCAAAGGAGTTGAATTAAAGAAGATTTAGGACATGCCTCAATGAAACAGCAATGCAACGACAAAATAACAAAAATACATAAAGATGATAACCTACAATATTTGACAATAGATAAGTTTCTGTACAATATCAAGCTCAGAATCGTTCTGAGAAACGTTTTTTGACTTGCCACAAACACAAATTTCTTAATCGTTACGATATCTCCAAATAACAAAACATTAAGTATGACATAAGACAACAATTGAATTGGTTCAAAAATTTTGCGACGGGAACTTGAACATATGGAAGAAAGGGCGGGAGAAGTTTTTGTAAATGTCAATCCTCCCACTTTTTAATCTCGATCAATGGACCAACAAACCGAAAATTAAATAACATATTAACTGTAAAATCAGTTCACAAAGGCACTTAAGTCTGAAATAACTGTTACATAGGTGATAAAACACAAACTTTTTAAAATAAACAATTTAATACCGTATCGAAAAAGCGCGCGATCATTGAAACAAACCCTCTAAAATAACATTAAATGGTCATACACATAGAAAGGAAAGAAAATAAATAGATACGGTAACGTCATTTTGGAAAAACAAAACACACGGTGACACGAATAAACTGAAAAAAAATGTAGAAGAATTGCTAGCGCTGCCACTTATTATTTAGCAAAAACGCATAATCATAACATAAAGTCTATTTAACCATAGACAGATATTTGAAGGACAATTGCAACTTATTTATTTTTGAAGACCTTTGTTGTAAGGGGTAAACAACATAAATATTAGTTACAAATTTCAGTGAAAGCTTTCATTGTAAGACAATAAACGCACTTTAATGATGAAATATGACCGTATATTTAAACGTTGGTATTTGTTACATTGATATATCTAATGATTTGTTTCCTAGTAAAATTGATACTACAAAAATTATAAGATATCTTCATGATATTGTTCCAACGAAATCATACATTTGAAAAATCTACCTTTTTTTTTATAATTTTTAGTAACTGAGATAATTAGATAAATTTATGTACCGTGGATTCATAATTATTCGTTTGATACCAACTTATGTGGATTTTGTCTTTGTAGGAGAATCATGAATTTATATGTCCAACGAATTGCAAATTTTCTATAAAAATGTATTCAGACAATGGGGATAACCACTAAATCAAATATTCACGAAAACGCAAGTTTTCTTTAATCCACGAAAATTGGTGCACACAAAAAAAAAATGAATCCACAGTAATTGACTTATGAGAAATACATTTTCGTTATTGACAATCCAAGTTTTTGTCAAACTCTAACTTTAAATAAATGAAAAAATAACACAATATGCAATAAAAAAACCAATTTGTTAGAAAATGTTAAGATATATCATTTCAAGTTCATTGTAAAATAAGGTGATTAAAAAAATAAGAAATACCAAGGGAACAGGTACAACAATGTGTGTTTATTTCAGGAAGCAGAAACACTATACGGTATGTTTCAAATAAGAGCAACACTACATAGAAGAGCTTATCAGCATAGAGTTTGTGATGCTATCGAAGCCATGTAAGTTAATGAACAGTTAGATCTGATTTGTTTATATTTAGAAATATAACTCAAAATGTTATAAAAATCCTCACAAAGAAAACCCATATCAAGCTGTATCAAACATTATAATTTTTACTTATTAAAGGCATATTGAGGGACCAATTCAAGTCAAATTGATATGACTTCCTTTCTTAATTCACATTCATGAAAATAAAACACAAATACATGCTCTTTGTAGCACAGACATTATCTGTTGTCGGAGACCGCCTGTTGATTACTAGGAGCTTGATGTCGTAAATTGGGCTAATGTGTTGTTTTGTTGTTGTAACAACAACGAATCCCACACATTTTCGATTATTTATACTCAACATTATACAGATTTCCCGATCACTACCAGATTGTTAGATTGCCATACCATTAAATGAAACTTACGTAAGCGAAAGATTTTCCTTGGTCGTCTCTTTCAATGCATTTCAATCTGGATTAGATCCACCGGTTGAACGTGAATCTCTGTTTCCCTAGTTGTGCTTTAATGTTAAAATTTGCAAACTGCGGGTTTCTAGTAAATCTTGGAAAGGTTTACTATAGAAATATATAAGATATAAGAAAAAATTTAGTCTGTCTCCGATTTTTATAATAAGAAGCTATGTGCCTGCTATTTATTTCACCGATTGGATCATACTTATATTGTACTTAATGTTAAGAACTTACACCAGCTAAGCCATTGAAGTCACCAAAATACACATGGTTGCATAAAAACTACAAGTTAGAAACTTTTGTGACAAATATCTGCACCAGAGTTTATATTTACAACTTGACAGTATTGATCGTTTGCTATTTCACCCACGTTCATGTTTTGCATCTTATTCCTATATACATAAACAATAAATTTTTCAAATACATTGTATCAACAAATGGGATTAATTGTCCCAACGAGGTACACTTAGAACTACATATAGAGATATTTTGTCCAGTCATGACAACTTAAAATTCTTTTGCTTCGGAGCACTTGAGACCACCCGAGTTTTTCATTGTTTTTTGGACCTCAATCTTAGATTTTTTATGTTGTGTTTGTCTTCTGATCGTTTTTCGCTTTTTCAATGACATTGTCAGTTTGTTTTTCGACTCATGAGTTTGAATGTCTCGACGTAGCTTTCTCCTCTCTATTGGATCGTATGTAAGAACATCCATTAATTGAATTCATTCTTATGAAATCAACAATTCGGTGGTCTAACAAACAATTCTCAAGTTTTCGTAATGAAATGTTAGATTTGAATTTTTACAAATGGTCTCTTGATCTTGGTGCTAGCATTCTTTTTATTTTTTTTTATTTCTACTCGTTTTTAGAATATGGTAATATGAAATAATAATGCAAAATCTGAAGTAAAGTTATATAACACAAATTTTAAACATGAATTGTGTTTCTCTCTACTTTTATGTAAGTCAATCATGCATGTATGCGTGATTATCGATATATGTAACAGTGACAGCTTTTCACATTCTAAAGAAATCTTTTCTCTTTGCATTTTTTCAGGGTAACAGATGCATTTATTGCCGCAGACCATAAAGGTATCATTCCAGGGAAAGATGGGTATGTGATTTTAAACAGTTTTATTGCTGAAAAAAAAAATTAAAATAACACTTGTTAAATTTTATGCGTCCGAATCGCTTTTCTAAAATAACCTTAATTAGAAAAGCTCAATCCAAATATTTGAAATCCAAGGAAGTATGATTACCGAAACAAGGACTAAATGACGAAAAAGGACCTACAAATAATTGCCAAATCCATAAAAGCTCAATTTTGACTGAGGGAGTTGGAACCTTAGTTTCTTAATAATTTATAAATCTATAAACGGACAATGTAAAAAATGTTTGTTATGAATCATGTCAGTACCGAATCACTGACAACTGTGCTGATGTTACCCTCGGAGACTAATAGTTCACCAGCAGTGGTATCGACCAAATGCTATGAAAATGAAATAACTCTTTGTAAATTTTATGCATCAAATTAAACTAATTTTATGCATCAAATTAAACTAATCTTATGCATCAAATTAAAATAGATCCTTCAAGGTAAAGCAATTGGTCAATATTGAACTGTGCGAATAGAATTGTATCAATTGTACAAGGGAAATGAATCAATCTGATTAACATAAAGATCTTGTGTCGACGCGTTGCTTACTAGGATCTGACAACACTCTACTTTTTGTTCTGGTAATAATAACATCAGCTAATGAAATCGTTCCCTCAAATTTTTGGAGGTGTGAATTATATATCCCGATATGCCTTTAAGACATAATGTGCAACGGAGTGTTTACTAATATCCTTTAAGTGAAGCGTCGAATCACAATTTGTTTTAAGTGGATACACGATCGCAATGAAAATCCACTTGGAAATCAATTGAAAACGTTTTAGTTTATTTATTCGATGCTATTTGATCATACCAAATGAGGAGAATTGGTCGGTCTGAACGATTTGACAGAGGTAGAATAATTGTTTTGATGCAATGAATCAATTGAATCAATTTCGTCAAATGTAAAATTGAGAATGGAAATGGGGAATGTGTCAAAGAGACAACAAACCTACCAAAGAGCAGAAAACAGCCCAAGGACACCAATGGGTCTTTAACACATCGAAAATTTTCACGCTCCCGGAGGAGAGCTTCAGCTGGCCCCTAAACAAAAATGTGTACTGGTTCATTGAAATGCACGTCAAAATAAACTCCGAAACATATAAATGAACTAAAATAAAAAAAAAACACACAGAATAAACAAAGGCCAGATTTGGGACAGGCGCAAAAATGCAGCGTTGAGTAAAATAGTTTTGACAAAAAGATATGTTCTAGATTTCCACGTGTGTTATCCGGACTGAAGAAGTGTTTCGTTTATCATCATGCTATTATATCATATCATCATAAATTGATTTTTTAGATCGTTTAACATATGAAACAGCTCGTTTACGCCTTCTACTTGACCATATAGCTTCCTTAGTCAGGCGGTACTTTTCTTATCGACTAGGACTGTAACAAAATACATGATGTATCGTGGTATTTACATCTACTTGTTACAATATCCCTATTTCTGCAAATTGCGTGCTTTCTATACCCCTAGATTCGGTCTAGTAGTTATATGTAGGAGCGACAGATTCCGAATAACGAAAGCAAAATCAGCCTTTTTGGCGGAGTGGTCACTTTATATAGTGTATGCTAACTATATTAATATCTTAACCATGTTAAGCTTAATATAAAATATTAAACATTATTAAAAATATTTAATATTCAATTCTTTCGCTATTTAATTGTATAACAGGAATTTGAAGAAGTTATCTGAGTGCATTGACGATCCTGAAGCATATACAAATCTTTCCGACAGCATTTTCCATGTGATACTTATGTCTGTTGATAAAGGCCTTGAAAAGTCCAGAAAAATATTACAAAGAATCATGCATCGACAATTGTATGCTTGTGTTGGAGAAACTACCCCTACTGAAGGCGAAACATATGTAAGAAATATATTAAATAGTTATTAATTATGACAACAGGTGAATGCTACCTTTGAAATAATTCATTTATTAGTTTTAACTGTTCCTCATTTTCATCAAAATTGCATAAACGATGATGTTCACGTAGAATGCGAATCGTTATGACCACAAAGAATACACGCATGAATAAATATGCATGTAATTACGGATTCTTTTGAAAGTTATATTTAGAAAGAGATATTTTGATATAATCAGAGTGAAGCTGATTTTGTTCCATTTATCTAATTCACTTGTAACGACCTTAGTTCGAAAAATAGTACAACTTACCTCTTAAATGTATATAGTTTGAATACATCTTGAACTGTTACAAAACACATATTAATCATGTACCACCTTTTGAGAGGTAAAAAAACATTTTCAACATGTTCATTATCATTAATTTATATCTAAATAACAGTTAGGCTATTGCAATTCTGGAGGGAAAGAAAACAAATTTATTTAAAATATATTTAATTCTTTTATGTTGTTTAACTAATATGTAGATATTAGAAACACGAATATTTTGCCAAAAGATGGCTTTCCAGAAAGTTATTGGTGTTATCTATCTTTTGTATAATTTGAAATTCCTAAAATAACAGTTTTGGTCTAACAAGCCAATTTCAATATGCTTGTGGCATCACCATTAACAGCGTTCATGTGCAAGTTGAGTCTATTACCAAGGGCATTTAAATGTGCTCTTATTTAGTAGGCTATGAGCAAAATGATAGGTGCATACAGACTCATTTGGGTACAAAATTTACATTAAATAGTTATCAACGGTACCATAAAAACTTTGACTATTAGATTTTTGATAAACGTTGAAATAGAGACAAAAATTTAAAAAGCGGCCAAACAATTTGAAAACACGTATAATTCTAATGAAGTTAAGTTTATTTTGAACCTTTATCTAACATTGATAATTAACTTATATGAAAAAAATATCGATTATGATTAAAAAGTTTACAATTTTCTGTTTTCGTAAGTTAAGATTTCTTTTTGAAGGAAAAATCTTCACAAGTCATGTCAGAAATAATTTCAAATATACCTCCGGAGTCCAAAGGTGAACTACTTGAGGATGCCCTTTATGTTGATGTAAGTGGTTTTGATAATCAATGTTGAATGTATCAATGATACTCATTACTGTGCTTTTTTTCTATAAGTTCAAACATTGCCATTTGAGTTTCACTTTACCTATAAGGGTTTTTAAGTACTGTCCAAATACATATATCGTATTCGATGGGGATTATGTGCCTACGTTGTGGGCACATGTCATTCGTCAAAGAATAAGTAAACTTCTCCTCATTGTCGTTTTCAAAATGAAATTATTTTACAATCTTTTTACAGTTATTGAGTTATGTAACAATATGCGTAGAAATGTAAGGACCTATAAATGACAAATTGAAACCTCAATTAAGGATGGTCATAGGAACATCTTGAGAGTGTCTTATAATCTTAAATAAAGCTATAATAATTATAATCAAACGTGTAGGACGGGTCGGTGTATCTAATTATTTGTATTCTAAATTAAGGCGACAGTAGTTTGCCGATATTCAAATCTCTTAAATCGATTAGAAAGAAACAAATCAAAGTAACAATCAGAAACTGTGAAATCAAATGAACTCCGTAAAGACCGAGACCGGTTGCGTCGACAGGTTAAGATTATCCTGCTTTGCATGCATCACCCGCCGTGCGAATTCACATTAAGTAAGAATGTCACAATCGGGAATAGGACACAATATGTAAAACTAGAGATCAGACAACTATTCTGGTATTTCTATAGATCTAAGATTCCAAACATGTCGCTAATGAGATTGTAACACCGACAAATCGTATCAGTCAACCAATTATTATATTCAACTTTTATTGATCGAAATAATAACAAGAAGGGATTATTCTGATTTTACTTAATTGTTTAAAAAAATAAAAAATAGGACCTTACGTTCATTTGAGATTCATCACTTGTATACACGTATTTATTGAATCAATATGAAATGAGAAAAAAATCCACATGTTTCGGAAACAGAAATTCAAACTCTACTGTCTAAAGGAAACAACCAAAGAGGAATTTTAATGCCAATGCACCTATTTTAACTTAAGACATCATTAAGACACACATTAGGCTTATCTAAATGTTGAACAATTATTAGGACTTAAGTACCTTTGGAGGCTTTTGATAACCTGGCTTATGACTAATACATGTCCTAGTCCTAAGACAGCTTTGTTGATATGCACCTAGGTACGTTAGACATGTTTTTGTTGTTATTGTTTAATACTTTGCAGCTTGATGAAATCAGTTTAGACGTTTACACTTCATGTGTAACTGAAATAACACCTTATATTGAGGGAGAATATTTTGATTTTTGAACAAATATATATTTCACTGTAAACAGTCTCTAAACTTGAACAAGTAATCGATAAAGTTCTATGGCAAATGAAAATATCACTTAGTCATTTCGTGCGTCCGAAAAGCTTTTTTGTATTTACTTTCAGTGGGAAAGAACGGTTGAACCTAAACATTTGAAAGACAGACATGTAAACATATGCGTAGAAACGTGAGGACCTTTAAATGAAACCTCTAAAGAATAAGTTATATAATCATTCTTAACAAATTAATCTACGTATATCGTCGGTATGTTTCAATTACAAAATGAGTTCCTTAAATATGATTTCATATTCAAACCATAAATCACATGATCGTGTGTTCTTTTCTTTTCCAGTTAGTGTACCTTGATTACGGAAGCAAATCTAAAAACCCAATGACCAATGTCAGATTTTATAATAAACGAGATGTGACAAAACCAGTTCGTATAGATAAGAATCAGGTATGTACAAAGGCAAGCTCTTAAATAAGGTGTATGACATTTTACTATTTTAGTTGTATCTTGAATCATATACAATGTTCAGAAACCTTTGCCAAACTATTTAAGACCAAGCAGTTTCAAAAATCTGTTTTGAGTGTTTTGCTTGATTGATATAGAATTTTGAAAGATGTTACTATCATTGTGAATGTACTTATTCAAGCAAATCTTTCAGTTCTCAACAAATTTATATAGATAATGCAAATGAAGGGAATAGCGGAAAGACAAAAATTGGTTGTAAGACATGCTTTGTTGTACGCGTAAGTTTATTTTTTTGAAGGACACAAATTAAAGTATTTTAAAACTGTTTTTAATGTATATTAATTTAGTTACAATAAAACAAATCAAATATTCGCAACTAATGAAATCATATGTTATAAACAATGAATACAACACATTATAAATTTCATGCGATCAAAGCCCTTTTCTGGATTTACCTTCATCAGGAAAACCCAATGCCGAATATTTGAAAGCTCACTTTATAAGAACTGAAACCGTTGGAGAGTTATATGACTAAAAACATCAAAAAAAAGCCTACAAATAAAAACGAAATCTATCTAAGACAAACTTTAGTTTCTTAGTAATTTCTAAATTTATAAACGGACAATTTTAGAAAGGTTTGTTATAAATCATGTCAGTACCAACGTAATGACTACTAAGCTGATGATACCCTCGCGATCGGGGACTGATAGTTCACCTGCAGCGATATCGACCTAGTTCGGTAAAAATGAAAACAACACTTTAAAAAGTCCATGCGTCCGAAGCGTTTTTCTAGATTTATTTAAATATAGGTGTATATGTTTTGAATGCAATTAAATAGTTTTTAAATATTTTCATATGGCAAAACTTATAAAATTAAAATAATAATTATGCCGTAACGTAACAGTTGTATATTTTCCACTTCACAGGTATCGCTTATGTTGCCAAATGTGTTTTCAGAACAAATTGTTAGGCTATATTGCAAGAAAAATGACAGCGAGAGCTTGAAGATAGCCAGTGATTGTTTTAAGAAATGGTGTCAAGATAATAACCTTCTCTTACAGTAAGAAAAAATTTATAGAAATTAAAATCTGTCAAATGTATGTCGGTTTTTAGTTTTAAATGAAGGTTTTTTTTTCGTAATTTGAATATCATCCCTATACTATATTCCGTAGTGCCTAGTTTATCTTTAAGTAGGTTCCTTAATTTTTTGTGATAAACGATTCTTGATACACACAATTAATCATATCTTGAGTTTGAATTCATGATTTAACACAAAACACGTGAAAGGAATGAACAAAATCAGGATGATAAACAATAACTAAAAAAATAATCTACAAAATGAATACAATAATGATATTTTTGCGCGCGACACGTGTCTCTGATAGAATAACTTTCGTCAGGTAAACTATAAAATTGAGAATGCAAATGGGGAATATGTCAAAGAGACAAGAATCAAACCAAAGAACTGTATTCTCCAAGAAAAACGAGAAAACAAAAGAGAAGCGAAAACAGAAATACAGATAATAGATCATTACAGGCAAAACCAATAAGAACCGCCGTTATCGTGTAAAGTCGACATTATATAAGTATTAAATGATTTATATGTAGCCTCAGAGAGTGTATATTTTATGTTTTGCAGGATCAAGGTGCCAGAAGTAGTACGGTAAACATGGTAAAGAATGAATGACCATTAGAACTGACAATTGAAAACGGATTTGTCAAACTCAAGATTAACATTTGTTTTTGTCACTCAAAGTTCATGTTTTATTTATCTTACACGCAGTACTGAAATATCTAAATTGTTTACTCTACATTGTACATTATAGTAAATCTGGTCTACTCTTATTTTTCTAACCTGCAAAAAGCGTGTACTGGAGGGCTGCGTGACAAGAAAACAATAAAATATCAAAAATCGACAGGACAATATAATTGTCGATGTGATTAATATACATAAAAAATGTATAAGACATTCGAACGCTTATCATTGATATATGTTCAAAATTCAAAGATGTCGGTAGTTGGTGGTTGTTTATCAATTTTTGTTTTGTAAATTTGTTAACTCTGTGTATGTACTGTCTCTTAGTTTTATAACGTCAAATACTTTACTGCTTATACATTCCATGGAAACTGACATTTGCAATTCAAAATGTCGTTGACCTGTTCTCTGCACACATTAGATAGTGTTGTAATGATATAAGTACGATAACGCAATTTTAAGATACTTTTTATTTGAATATTTTGTGACTTTCTTTACGTTGAAAGTAGATGTTTTTTCCCCAAACATGTAGTCTCATTTCTGCAAAAATTTAATAATCGATATTGGACTATATTAAAAAGTATGCTTTCACGATTCCTTTCATGTCATCCATATTCGGATAAAAGGTACTTTGCATGATTTGTAAAGAAATTTGTTGTTCTAAAACTTTGGAAAACTTTTTTAATTCAGGAATGATCACCCTCGTGCAAAGCTCTGATTTCTTGTCCGGGTTTCCTTACATTCGGTTCTTGTTGTTTTTATCTACTCTTGAAAATCTGCATTTTAGACTTCTAATCTTCGAAAATTTTGGCCTCAAGCATCATCAGTTAGTTTTCGATATAGGCATCTGGTGTGGCAAAACTGTAACGTTAACGTCGAAAAGACGCACAGGCTATTTCAAGGCCCAGTTTTGACAAATTAAAAGACAATGTTCTCAAACAAATTTAATCTTAAAACGTCATAAGCAGTATGAGAGAGTATGACCTTGTAGAATGCCTAAATATGAGTATCGAGAGGATGTAAGATCATTATTAACTGAATGTTTACTTGTCATACAATAAAGAAAAAAGAAACAATATTATCAATCTGAATAAAAATATTTAAACGAATTGGATGATGACTTTCATTGACTCTCAGATGAAGTTGATGTGGAGGGTCGAAACAAACTAAACGAATATGACCAGACGCATTTAACTTTGTGAAAGACTATGATAAAATCGTCAAAACAAAAAGTAAAATCACAAAAATACCGAACTCCGAGGAAAATTCAAAACGGAAAGTCCCTAATCATATGGCAAAATCAAAAGCTCAAACACATCAAACGAATGGATAACAACTGTCACATTCCTGACTTGGTACAGGCATTCTTTTATGTAGAAAATGGTGGATTAAACCTGGCTTTATAGCTAGCTGAACCTCTCACTTGTATGACAATCGCATAAAATTCCATTATATTGACAACGATGTGTGAACAAATCAAACAGACCTATTTAGTCTATATAATGTTAAAATAGGACAACAGTCAACATTGTGTTATAATCTTAATCACTATAAAAACAAACAAATATGTAACAAAGAAATACAAAAAGGCATATAGACAAAGCACATAAGCAAAAAGGAAAGTCAAGAATACAAAAAATTTACCATAGCACAATGTAAAGAAAACTTTATGCCAAAGTATCAAACTAGGAGAGTTTGTGTTCATAGTTCATTACAACATTTTTGACATGATAATCAATAATTATGTATTAAACTTGACAAGTAATATTACTCGCTGTAAGAAATAAAAAAAACAAAAAACAAAAAACGAAATGCAATTTTCCAAACAAAGTCTTCATTACCTTCTTATTGAAATTAAGAAACAGAGTTTTCATTCGTCAAATAACGTTTGATGTTAAGAACTATCAAATGTTTATTAAACATGTTAAACAAGGAAACTTACCTTGAAAGGCATTTTTAGATTCCAACTCACCATGTTGACCATTTTTTCTTTTCTTCGAAAAGTTTGAGCTTTACATCTATTGCGCCCTTTATTTTCTTCAATAAGCTTCGATTCAGTGTTGTTGTTGCTTAGCGTCCATTGACAAAGATTTCATGCATGTTCAGAACGAGAACACATTAAAAAAATACCTGGTCCAGAGGCCGTCTAGTACGAAGGTCGGGAGTGGAAAATGAGATTTATTAGATCAGGACAGAAGTTGTGCCTTGCAACAGGCCACTGACGGACCCATCAAAGAGTTGTTGGAATGGGTTCTTAACGTGCAGAGAATGTGGCACTCTCTTTACACGAGGCATTGGAGTTAACATTCCTATTATGACCGGACGTGGCTGCTTACTTGTAAATCTCACATAGCCAAACGTACGCCCCACGTTGACAAAGATTTTACTGCCGGTAAACTGACCTAATTGACCATATTTCTATTCCATAGTGATACGTAGGAAGGAAATATTTTTAAACACGACCTCAGCAGTGTTTGCTAGTTTGTTACTTTGGCATTATTTTTCTTTACATTGTCAATGATTGTACTCAACGTTTGTTGCAAATAATATTGTTACATGGAACATTTTAAGGTCAGTCGAAATCCTTTAATAGAGGAAAGATATGCAATCTATGATACAAAGAAAGGTAAAATAATTCACAGCATAGCATAGAGTTCACCTTAGCATGTCGAATAAAACCAGTGTGAAATATTGTAAAATGTTCTTGCATGGTAAGCAGTTCACGCTGTAGTAGAGACACTTCTCGTATAATGATAGGTAAAAGTAAAATTTAATAAAACAACATTTCACAATAGCTATCGATATAATAAAACAAATGCATGTTCCTTTGACCTTGCATTCAAAACATACTTGTGATGTTGTTTTTTGAGTCATTCAGTTTACCAATATTGTTGCTCCAAGCTGTTTTTTCTTGATTGATTTGATAGTGCGTTTATAAATTTCTCTTAGGGTTTGAGTAAAGACAGAAAAAAACGAGGCTTCCAAATGTAGAAAAATTTAGTTCATTGCAAATTGGAAGAACTGAAGAAAACAATTTTTTTATTTTGGCTTTTGCATAAACGTTTAAAAAGAAACATTTTCGAAAAATAAAAAAAATACATAAAAGAATTCAAATTTATCTAAAGTTAACTTATTAAAATTAAATAATATTTACTTCTATATGTTAATGATGGCAACATTTGAGTACTGGCAATATTTAGTTTTTACGAAGTTTTCGTCAAAACGAGAAATTACTTCTCATTGTTGTTTCCATAACGGAATTATTCTGCATATCTTTCTTATGGTAACTGAGATATGGTCAGACATATCATTGTACGATGATGTGCATTACCAACTGGCAAATCATTTTCGGCAACGTATCTCACAATTAATTTATTGCAGACATATGTCCCTTCAAGTTTGTACCTATTTTGATCCAAACGAAGTAGTTTGATTAATTTCCTAGTTAACTATCGAATGTAACAAACCATACACGTTCAAACAAACGTATTTTTAATTGTGATTGTCTTCTTATTCATGTTTTGCTCTCTATATTCCGATTTACCTCTCATAAAGTTTGTTAAGATTTGATGCAAATCCCTACGTTATCTTAAATATTAAAGAATTTGGTTGGCTTTACTGGTGATCTTAATTCCTTTGTATTTACACAGAAAAAGTTTTCTCTATAACAACCAAAACATTTGTATTGTTTGATTTCGAAAAAAAAACTCATTTTTTTCTAATTCAACGCTATATCATATCAATAAACAGGTTTACGAATCACGTCTCTCAATATGTTCAGGGAGTTACGAAACAATATTTAAGGGAGGCATTTTAATCTAAACAATTATTTCAAAATATACAAAAGTTTGACATACAGTTTACATTCAAACAGGACAATTCGTACGATTATCATAGATGTCGTAACGATTCGGCCAAAACATATTTATGTACACCATCGTTTTATTTAATTTTAATACAGTTGTTTGTAGGTTAGGTAATTGCATGATTAATATATAAGTTTAGTCGGGGTAAATTAAAGGAAAGTGTAAACATATATTATTTTTGTGTATTATATAAGACCATTGTTGAACAAAAATGGGCTAACATTTTTAAATATAGTTATCTGGCTATCAACTTTTGGACAACTGAGACAACAGCGCTGTTAAACAACACAATCCTAAAGAAACAAGATAAGGTGTGATCGTATAACAGCATTTCTTTTCTAAAACATGATTAACTAATACAATAGAAATAGGAAGATGTGGTATGAGTGCAAATAAGACTCTACATCCAAGTCACAAGGTGTAAACAGTAATCAATTATAGGTCAAAGTACGGCCTTCAACACAGAGCCTTGGCTCACACTGAACAGCAAGATATAGAGGGCCAAAAAATGACTAGACTGTAAAACAATTCAAACAGGAAAACCAACGGTCTAATCTATATGAAAAACGAGAATCGAGAACCACATCAACAAAGAACAACCACTGAACAGGCTCCTGACTTAAAACAGGTGCATACAATTGCAGCGTGTTTAAACGTTTTAATAGGCGCCAACCTTTACCCTAACCTGGAACAGTCGAAGATTCATTAAACTTGAGTACTATTGGAAACCTTCTTTTGTTATTGTTGTTTCATGTCTTGCTGCTTGATACACTCAGTTTAAAGTTTTCACTGGCACTGTAACTGTAAATACTACTTATTTAAATGTAGGATGAAAGTAATATGCAAGTTGAAATCAATCATTCATTGCAAACAGTCTCTAAATGTGAACAAATAATCGATGAAGTTGTGTGGCTAATGCAAACAGCACTTTATAAATTTCGTGTTCCGAAGCGCTTTTTAAACCTAAACATTTGGAAGGCAACACTACAACAATATACGTAGAAACATGACCAATAACGAACCCATAATGGCTATGTTCGTTCATTCATTCAGTTTTAGTTGTTTTTGGTACATCTTCAGTATGTTTTAATTACAAAATCATGTCCTTGATTATAATTTCATATCAAAATTATAGAATGATGATCTTAAATGTTTTCCTTTTCCAGTTAGTTTACCTTGATTACGGAAGCAAATCTAAAAGCCCCATGTCCAATTTCAGTTTTTTTTTATAAGAGAGATGTGACAAAACCAGTTTGTATAGACAAGAAGCAGATATGTTCAAAGGAAAGCTCTTAAAAAGTTGTATGACATTTAAGAACATTTGTTGTACATATTGTATCTCTTATTTGATACAATATTCAAAATATTTTCAAAAACTGTTCAAGAATGAGCATTTTAAAAAATCTTGTTTGAATGGTTTGCTTAATGGATTTAGAATCTTGAAAGATTTTACTACTATTGTTAAGCTACTTATACCAACAAATTTTCTCAATGTTTTGCAGATTAATATGGATAATTCAAATAAAGGGAATACCGAAAACAAATAGTTGTTGTAAGACATACCCTTTAGGTGTTTTATTTTTGAATGACGCTATGTTAAAGTATTATCTGTTTCAATTTATACTAATTTAGTTACAATATTTCAAATCAAAGAGTCGCAATTAATGAAATCAAAGTTTGATTAAAAATCTTACATAAACAATTTATTTGTTCTATTCCAACTTGACATACTCTTTTGTTTGTTTGTTTGAAATTATATTATAAAAGTAAGAGTATATGTTTTTTGAATGAAACCTTTTTTTTTTCAAATATTTTATTATGACAACACTTAAAGATTTAAATAAAAGGTTTGCATTTTTTTTAAGTTAAAGTTATACATTTTCCATTTCGTAGGTATCGCTTATGTTGCCAAATGTGTTTCCAAAGCAAATCGTTAGACTTTATTGCAAGAGGAATGACAGAGAAAGCTTAAAGATAGCCAGTCATTGTTCTAAGAAATGGTATGAAGATAATAACCTTCTCTTACAGTAGGCAAAACTTAATAAAACTAAAGTGCTTAGTTTTCAATTAATTTTTGTTTTCTAATTTCAATGTTACTATGATACCTTCCGTCTGTTTTATAGTGGCTAGATGATCTATAAATGGTTTTCCTATTTTTTCATTGTAAATGATTCATACACACAATTACCGATATCTTTAGTTTGAATTTATCAATTAGGACAAAACATGTATTAAAACATAATCAATAAATCATTACTTCCCTTGTGCATGAATATAAAGATTCATTTAAACGAGAAAATACTGTTAAATACATGCAATGTGTTTCCTAAATACACGGAAATAGCATTTTTTTAAATGGCAATGCATCATAAAATGTTGAAAAACGTTTGTTTCTACTTATGATAAATCAATGCAAAAGAGAGGCGAAAGACACCAAAGAGACATTCAAAGTGATAAGTCGAAAAAAAACTGATCACGCTTTAATAGAAAAAGAAAAAGACTACAAGACAAGCAACAGAATACAAAACACAACATAGAAAAACTAAGGACTGAACAACACGAACCCTCACAAAAACCAGAAGTAATCTCAGGTGCTCTGGAATGGTAGGCAGATCCTGTTTCGTTTGTTGCACCCGTCGTGTTGCTCATATGGGTAAAATTCCGATGAGAAGTCTAATTCGGTGGGTCATATAGGGGGAAATTAATGGATGGCGACAAAGTGGTTACGACGATTGAAACACATCCGTCGGCCTCTTTGAAACATATATTCCGTAACGTTCAACCATCTCGTGATTGGGTCCATAAAAAGCAACATTTCACTTCTAGTATTTATGTATAAAAACAAATACAAAGCAACTACACATATGAATCGTTAAAGCAATATAATCATAGTCTATAATGATAAAATTAAACACAAAAAAACATAAATACGTACCTGCATGGATACAGGAATAACATTGACACAAGTATCATTGCTCGTGACACGTGTTTCTAGTAGAAAAACTTTCGCCAGGAATACCGTTCCTTCCAAGGAAAATAAAGGCACAGACAAAGAAAGGAAATCACACATCTGATAAAACCAAAAGGAGTTTTGATAGAACCGCTGATATCGTCTTAAGTCGAATTTGTCTGAGAGAGCTTCATACTGAGTTGCATTGCAAATTCAGCGTATAGTTAGTATATGCTTTATATACATATTTCTAAAAAAGTTTATATTTGATGTTTTGCAGGATCAAGGTCCAAGAAGAAGTACTTGTTAAGGATGAATGGCTATTAAAACTGACAATTGTAAACGGAGTTGATAGATTCAAGATTTATATTTGTTTTGCTTTCACAGTTCAAGTTCAAATATCTTGCACCAGAAGAGTATCAACAAATATGTAAAATGTTTCTTAAACATGGTACTTGATAGTAAATCTGTTTTATTTTTATTTTACTAATATACACAGTATTGTTGGGTTGTACATGTGTAACTTGAAAACATTAAAATGTCAAAAATTGACATAAAGATATAATTATCGAGGTGATAAATCTATTCAATAAACTGTTGTCACAGATATATGTCTCGCTTTTGTAATTTTGATAGTTGAATGCAAATGGTAAAATCACAATGGAAATATTCAAATATGTAAACTGAGTGTGCCAATTCTCCATGAAAATGAAAAGAGCCATAATACAACTGCATACCATATATCATAGACCTACCACTAGTGGTATAAAACTAGGTTTAATCCACCATTTTCTACATAAGGAAATGCCTGTACCAAGTCAGGAATATGACAGTTGGTTTTCATTCGTTTGATGTGTTTGAGTTTTGATTTTGGACTTTCTGATTTGAACTTTCTTTTGAGTTCGGTTCTATTTGTTATTTTACTTTCTACTAACCTAATCACAAACTAATGCATTGTTGTCCCCCACGCATGAAAGAGCACGCCTTAGTTTAGCAAGATAAAAATGGATCAGACTTTCGAACGTTTTAGTTGAGCATATTTCTTTGTTAAAATCCAAAGATGATGTTAATTGGTAGATGGTTTATCAAACTATCCAAATTTTTGGAAATTTGTTTATTCTTTATATGTTTTGGACTCTTAGTTTTATAACTTAATAATGCCGTTATCGCCAATTCTTTGCATGATAACTGACGTGTACATTCAAAATTACTTTGACCTTTCCTTGAAAACATAAGATATTACTAGTATTTTAATGATATTAGTCCTAATTCAAGACACATTTTATTTTAATGCTCTGGTTTATCTAATTAAGAAAATAGATTCTATCCCTCAACCTGGTACCTTTTGTTAGCTATTATTCGTATGTTTCTCTGTCCTATATGTTCTCCCATTTATTTGTATTGTAGTCCTGTCATGTAATGTTGTCATTTTAATGTTATATTTAACATTGCCATAAAAGCGGAAGGTTTGGTTAGCCACAAAACCAGGTTCAACCCACCATTTTTTTCTTAAAATGTCCTGTACCAAGTCAGGAAAATGGCCATTGTTATATTATAGTTCGTTTCTGTGTGTGTTACATTTCAACTTGCAAGAGTATTAAAACTTTTGACTTTTTACGCTTTACACAAGTATTTCCAATTTCAAACTTTAACACAAATTGATTACCATTTTGGAGCACCTGTGATCACCCCAGGTTTTGGTGGGGTTCGGGTTGCTCAGTCTTGAGTTTTTTATGTTGTGTTTTGTAACTGTTCTCTGTCTTTGTCTATCTGTTGGTCTTTTCTTTTTTTAGCCATGGCGTTGTCAGTTTATTTTCGTCTCATGAGATTGAATGTCCCTTTCGTATTTTTCGCCTCTCTTTAAATAAAGAAAAAGTAAACCTGTTTCGTGAGTTGTAGAGCAATGAAATGTCAGTACACATATACATTAACAACAATTTCATTCTATAATTCTGCTTTCTAAATTCGGTTCACATTTAGAAGATCGAAGGCGCAACACAGATCAAGAAATACCGCCCCTATTCAATCGCCTGCATCAATTTCTTTAAATTATTTATCTTAAAAAGATGTCGTAGCAGATTAAAAGGAATGGCTAGTTTGAATGCCTGACTGCATGACCTACAGCAGCTGATACTTATTTAGAAAATTGTCAAAAAGCCTTTGCGTATCGCTTAAGGATATTAAACATTAATGGTGAAAATTGCAATAGATCTGTAATTAATTACGTTATTTATTTAACCTTTAATCTTAAAAAATTGTATAACTTAGACAGTTTGAAAATCAAACTTTCGAAAGTTTTAGTTGAGCATATTTCTTTGTTAAAATCCAAAGATGATGTTAATTGGTAGATGGTTTACACACTATCCAAATTTTTGGAAATTTGTTTATTCTTTATATGTTTTGGACTCTTAGTTTTATAACTTAATAATGCCGTTATCGCCAATTCTTTGCATGATAACTGACGTGTACATTCAAAATTACTTTGACCTTTCCTTGACAACATAAGATATTAGTAGTATTTTAATGATATTAGTCCTAATTCAAGACAAATTTTATTTTAATGTTCTGGTTTATCTAATTAAGAAAATAGATTCTACCCCTCAACCTGGTACCTTTTGTTAGCTATTATTCGTATGTTTCTCTGTCCTATATGTTCTCCCATTTATTTGTATTGTAGTCCTGTCATGTAATGTTGTCATTTTAATGTTATATTTAACATTGCCATAAAAGCGGGAGGTTTGGCTAGCCACAAAACCAGGTTCAACCCACCATTTTTTTCTTGAAATGTCCTGTACCAAGTCAGGAAAATGGCCATTGTTATATTATAGTTCGTTTCTGTGTGTGTTACATTTCAACTTGCAAGAGTATTAAAACTTTTGACTTTTTACGCTTTACACAAGTATTCCCAATTTCAAACTTTAACACAAATTGATTACCATTTTGGAGCACCTGTGATCACCCCAGGTTTTGGTGGGGTTCGGGTTGCTCAGTCTTGAGTTTTTTATGTTGTGTTTTGTAACTGTTCTCTGTCTTTGTCTATTTGTTGGTCTTTTATTTTTTAACCATGGCGTTGTCAGTTTATTTTCGTCTCATGAGATTGAATGTCCCTTTCGTATTTTTCGCCTCTCTTTAAATAAAGAAAAAGTAAACCTGTTTCGTGAGTTATAGAGCAATGAAATGTCAGTACACATATACATTAACAACAATTTCATTCTATAATTCTGCTTTTTAAATTCGGTTCACATTTAGAAGATCGAAGGCGCAACACAGATCAAGAAATACCGCCCCTATTCAATCGCCTGCATCAATTTCTTTAAACTATTTATCTTAAAAAGATGTCGTAGCAGATTAAAAGGAATGGTTAGTTTGAATGCCTGACTGCATGACATACAGCAGCTGATATTTATTTAGAAAATTGTCAAAAAGCCTTTGCGTATCGCTTAAGGATATTAAACATTAATGGTGAAAATTACAATAGATCTGTAATTAAATACATTATTTATTTAACCTTTAATCTTAAAAAATTGTATAACTTAGACAGTTTGAATAAGGACTGGTAAACATATTTTATGATGGGTAAATCTGAAATCTAACATAATGGAACTCAAATAAAATAAAACGTTGCACTGATATTACCATGACCTGTAGATTTAGACTCATCACGTACGATGAACTGACGGAGTAGAAATTCATATGTTATTTGTGGTATAGTAGATAGTTATCAAAGGTACAAGGATTATAATTTAATACGCCAGACGCGCGTTTCGTCTACATAAGACTCATCAGTGACGCTCAGATCAAAATAGTTATAAAGCCAAAAAAGTACAAAGTTGAAGAGCATTGAGGATCCAAAATTTCAGAACGTTGTGTCAAATACGGCTAAAGTAATCTATTCCTGGGATAAGGAAATCCTTAGTTTTTCGAAAAATTTAAAGTTTTGACAACAGAAAATTTATTAAAATGACCATATAATTGATATTCATGTCAACACCGAAATGCTGACTACTGGGCTGATGATACCCTCGGGGACGAAACGTCCACCAGCAGTGGCATCGACCCAGTGGTGTAAATAGTTATCAAAGGTACCAGGATTATAATTTAATACGCCAGTCGCGCGTTTTGTCTACATAAGACTCATCAGTGACGCTCAGATCAAAATAGTTATAAAGCCAAATAAGTACAAAGTTGAAGAGCATTTAGGACCCAAAATTCCAAAAAGTTGTGTCAAATACGGCTAAGGTAATCTATTCCTGGGATAAGGAAATCCTTAGTTTTTTGAAAAATTTAAAGTTTTGTCTGCAGGAAATTTATTAAAATGACGATATAATTGATATTCATGTCAACACCGAAGTGCTGACTACTGGAATATATGTTATGGTATATGGCATAAAATGTAATTACATTTGTATCAAGTTTTCCAGAACAACTGTTGTTAGAATCCGAAGTAGGATCAATATTTTCAGTGATCTTTGTATACTTGTTATTGAGTATATCGGCAATTCTATATGGTCTGTACTTGGTTTATTGTAACAAATAACCAAAATGTAATGTTCATGATAATATTCGATACCACTGCCAGTATGCAAATGTTTCCATAATGTACTTCTACTTCTCTTTTCTTGTCCTATCACATAAATATATATTTCGAATTTTCTATCAAATATTTAACCTTGCTTCTCCAGAATTTCTTTTTAAACATGCCGTGTTTTATTTTCTCCTTAAGTTGATCACTTATCCATTCATTTGATGTACAGTTTTAATTCGCCTTTTAAAAAAAGGGCCGCATGATAATTCAACGCTCGAGTCAATATATTTATAAAGATAAGTAGCGCTTCATCAGGATCATCAATTTCTAGAATTCTCTTATGGGGAAACCGGAACAAATGGCGAATTAAATTAGTCCCGTTGAAATGCTTCGTAGATCTGTTGTTTAATAATCATGAACTTGTCTTTTCTTTTGTAATCCCTTGTAAAGGGAGATACATAATGGATAGTGATCACTGATTGAATATTTTTGAACTAAAATATAATCAATATTTTCTAGTACATTACAATAAACATGGTAAATCAAAGTGGATAAAGTTTTTGTATCTCTTGTAGAATCTGAAACCAGTTTAAGCATGTTGCAAATATTTTCTAGGTGTGAACATTTTTGTTGTTCTTTTCTTCAAATTCAAATCAATTTTTAAGTACCTCAAAATAAAAGTTTCTTTATCTCCAATGTCACCTTTTTAAACCGAGAAACCCATTCAGCATGATGTTTGATGTTTGTATATATATTTATATAACCAAGTAAAACAGGATTTTGAAAGTCATCACATTATTTTAGTGACGTTTTACAAAAAGCTTCTTTCCAAACAAATTTAATGCACCTAACTAACATACCGCTATACTATGTAGTATTCAAAAGATTATTATCAGTAGTTCATCTTTTGCTCAATCATCGATAAAATGTACGGTGCAATTTCCGTTACATCAAGGTCAAAGGTGAACATAAATAACGGCAACATTAGTATACCGCTATTCGCAAGTCATTAATCGATTGGGAGAAAACAAATACGGGTTCGAAACTAAAACCGAGGGAAACACATCAGCTATAAGAGGAAGACAACGGAACAAAAGAAACACTGAAGTGTAACAAAAACAAACGCCAACATACATAGAAACGAACATCTGCCATATTCCTGACTTGGAAATAAACATTCCTAAATTTTCCCAAAAAATATCAAAAATGGTTTTTTTTTCTGGTTCTTGTACTATACATGTTATATATTCTTTTCTTTTATGAATCCTATAGAACAGAAAACGCTTATTTTATACCAAAAGTAAATTAAGGGGTAAATAGAAAAACATACACAGAAAATTGCAGTTCTTAAAAATCCTTAAAAAATAAAATTACTCTAAAATTCAAATATTTCTTGGAAGATCAATATTTATATACAAACAAAAATGAATTTATTGAATATAAGTCAATGAAAATTTTCATCAATTTAAACAGAAAGTATTAATTGTCTTGAAACAGCTTTATATTGAAGTTTGACAGCTGCCTAAATTACCGCATCTGCTTTAAGAGAGACTTAAGATAAAAAAGGGACCTTCACACTCATATGTCGAAAATAAACTGACAACGCAATAGCAACAAAGAAGACCTAAAAAGAAACAACTATATACAAGACACAACATAGAAAACTAATGAATTTGCAACATGAACAACAAATTATCAGGGTGATCTAAGGTGGTCTGGAAGAGCAAGCAGATTACCCTTCTTATGTGGTATCCGTCGTGTTGCTCATGTAAGTACAAACCCGTTTATAAGTCTAATTGGGCAGGTCACACTCGTGGAAATAGTAGACGGGATTGTGATTACGACAATTTCAGCATACCCATAGTCATCCATATTACGACATCAGATATTCTACATGTTCCATGTCGGTCAAACAACTCGCGATACAGTCCGTAAAATTTACGAAGGGATGATTTTAACTCCATCACTTGGAACTTTGGTTTAATAGCTTTCTTGTGAGGAGCAACCATATATTAAAAAAAATCATGATAGGAAATGCAAGCCATAGAATAACAAATGCTAGTAGACATACTTGCTCTTGCTTATTCTTAGTTGAACACATCAATTATAGTCAATATCAGTAAAAAAATCAATTTGTCATAATTCAAGAAAGAGTATTTCAGTGAAAAATTCAAAGAATATGCTAGTTATACATAGCGGGATATGCTTTGAAGTTTTACACTTTTAAGTTTTCGAGTCAAGTTGCTTAATCATCCTTTCTATAATACCAGTGCAATTTATTGTTAGCCACTTCTGTTGGTAGAACTACAACGTTGTGCTGTAAAGAAGAGAGGGTTTAACGATAAAATTTATCAAATTAAAAAACTTTAAAAAATTCTCCAGAATTTTTCCTTTTACTTTCATAGTTTAAATTTATCTTACACCTTTTGTATCATGAGTGTATATGAAAAAATATATAACCATTCAATATGCCAATATTGAATATATTTGTGGTGACAGAAGATCTTCCGTAATTCATCTACTGCTAACATATTGAATGCGTGAAATATACCAATGTAGAAACTAAACAAAATCAACAATGAAATCAATTTTGTCCTTATTTGTGCGTTTCACAAAAAATGTGCAATATTACTCTCGAGTACATTAAGTACATAGTCGCCTGAACTTGCAAAATAACATGTTTAATTTGTTGTCGATAACTGTAATATGTGTACTCAATCGTTCCCGTGAGCAAAACTTCATATTCGCGATGAATTATTATCCTGCATTTCCACATTTTCTCGAAACATCTCCACCACTTGTCTCCTTTGTTCAGTTGTGCATCTATATGGAATATATATCATCGAAATATAAGAAAAAACTCATGAAAACAAATCTATGGTTTATTGTGAAACTTTATAGTGAGAATGGTCTTTTTAAGTCCAGAAATTTTGTTATTTTCTTTTCAGAAAAAAAAGAAAGATTTGCTATAATATATTAGTAAATGCTTTGCATACCTGCGATCAAAATGTTTTGAAATGTTTAAAATGTAAAACAAAAATAAAGTGAATGCATGGGTATTACTTATATTCTATGTATTTAAAGATCTCGTGTATACAGATAATTGATCAAATGCATCTTGCAATGGCTATGTATTGTCAGATAACAAAGAACATTTAATAGTTCAATGAATTTGCATACAAACAGATTATATCGATTATATAATTATCATACTACTAGTAACCTTAGACTATTGCAGTTTAAACAAGTTCATAATTTTTATTAGCGATCGCACAATTCGAGAAAAAAGCAAGTATATTTTTATTTATATTCAAGTTATAATTGACTTTAACATTTTCATATCAAGTTCGATTATTTCTACTATTTTACTATTTATTTTTTTAAGTAATGTCAATATTGGTGAATGCAAGTAGTTAATATATTCAAAAAATAATTTGGATAGCAGATTTATTTTCAATAAATTGTTTTTTGAAAATAAATACTGAACATGTCAAAACTAAGCCGTTACAAATTGATTGCACTTAGCTTGAACATGTTGAAATCCAACAACAACTGTTGGATATATGTATAAATTTAAATTTATATACTTCAATCTTACATTTAGTGCTATTCTCCTTGTCCTAAAACTGTAAATAAGGACACCTGAATGGTTAAAATTCTATTTTTTAATTTTCTCTTTATGCCAAAATCAGATCCATAAAAAGTCTTTTGTGTTCTTATAATGTTTTGTGTATCAAGGCTCAGTATTAGACTGTATCATATAGTCATAGAAATATGACAGAAATATTCGTAACAAATGACCTTGTGCTAGTATCATCCATTTGTATTAAGCTGTTCATAAGATAATGATAACTTGTACAAAAACTCTGTACAAATTATAATTTGTACAACATTACAATTTGTACACAAAATATCTAAAAAAAAAATTTAACAAAGACAATGATACGATTATTTTTTTTTGTAATTTTTCCCTTTTTTGGAACTTTATTTTCTGATACGGAATATGTCTTTTCCTCGTGAAAATATTATTAAAGACTAGACTGAGGTCGCCCAACAATTCAGCGTTCACCGGGGCACAATTACATGTCTTTGACAGAATGTTAACTAAAGTAGAGTTCATTAATTCCTATAGGTTATTTTCACGAGTTCTTATAATCCCCCCTTTTTTGTATCAACTGAGGATTATTGCTGAAGCATGTAATAGCCGACTTCAGTTTACCTTTTTGTCCTTTTTTGACTTAAAGCTCGTCATTTTTTCAAGAAGGTTTGAACTTGCTAATATTTTGGCTTCGAGCATCATATGCATAGAAGAGACATTAATTACATCTGGTGTAGCACACATTGGTACTGTGAATGTTATGATACATATGCAAGACTGGGACAAATGTATAACTCGTTAAAAAAGAAAGTAGAATATGTTTTGTTCACAATTATCAAACATTTACATATGAAATAATTTTGCCTTACAATGTAGTTGTAATATCAATATTAATTAAAATACATATTTAACGTTAGAGATTTATCTTAACATTGATTAAAGAGTAGTGTATTTTAAAGTTGAACAAAATGTATATATATATATATATATATATATATATAAACAAGTCTAAATTGAAAACAACGTTCAAACCTATGATTGCGTTGGATAAAAACCGCAATTTTTATACGTGTGCATGCAAAACAAATTTCTTGGTAGAGGGGTCTAAATATATATATATATCGCATGACTAATCCTACAAATAGCGTCTTAAATTCAAGGACGTATTTCAACAAAACGATTAAAATGGTTTGTAAACTAAATGTGTTAGACTTTTGTAGTCAATATTTTCTAGTACATAACAATAAACATGGTAAATCAAAGTGGATAAAGTTTTTATATCTCTTGTAGAATCTGAAACCAGTTGAAGCATGTTGCAAATATTTTCTAGGTGTGAACATTTTTGTTGTTCTTTTCTTCAAATTCAAATCAATTTTTAAGTACCTCAAAATAAAAGTTTCTTTATCTCCAATGTCACCTTTTTAAACCGAGAAACCCATTCAGCATGATGTTTGGTGTTTGTATATATATTTATATAACCAAGTAAAACAGGATTTTGAAAGTCATCACATTATTTTAGTGACGTTTTTCAAAAAGCTTCTTTCCAAACGAATTGAATGCACCTAACTAACATACCGCTATACTATGTAGTATTCAAAAGATTATTATCAGTAGTTCATCTTTTGCTCAATCATCTATAAAATGTACGGTGCAATTTCCGTTACATCAAGGTCAAAGGTGAACATAAATAACGGCAACAGTAGTATACCGCTGTTCGCAAGTCATAAATCGATTCGGAGAAAACAAATACGGGTTCGAAACTAAAACCGAGGGAAACACACCAGCTATAAGAGAAAAACAACGGAACAACAGAAACATTGAAGTGTAACGAAAACAAACGCCAACATACATAGAAACGAACTATTTGATGACAACTGCCATATTCCTGACTTGGACATAAACAGTCGTAAATTTTCCGAAAAAATCATATAAAATGTTTCTTTTTTTTCTAGTTCTTGTACTATACATGTTATATATTCTTTTTTTATGAATCCTATAGAACGGAAAACGCTTATTTCATACCAAAAGTAAATTAAGGGGTACATTGAAAAATATACACAGAAAATTGCAGTTCTTAAAAATCCTCAAAAAATAAAATTACTCTAAAATTCAAATATTTTTTTGAGGATCAATATTTATATACTAACACAAATGAATTTATTGAATATACGTCAATGAAAATTTTTCAACAATTTAAACTTAAAGTATTAATTGTCTTGAAACAGCTTTGATAAAAGAGATGATTTTTCATTTCCTATTGTAAATTATCCATTTTTAGATGGTGACGTTCCCTTGTCACCATCTTACGGTGTTTATATATCTCAACTTGTTCGATTCGCTCGTGTATGTAACAATGTTTTAGATTTTAACGAGAGAAATTTATGTATTACTGAAAAATTATTACACCAGGGTTTTCGATATCACAAACTAGTCAAAACATTAACTAAATTTTATCATCGGTATAAGGACATCATTCGTAAATATAGCTCAACATGCAGACTTCTTATACGTTCAGGTATTTCACATCCAATTTTTTATGGAAATATTCATTATAAAGCACAAAAATGTCAGTATTCACCTCTGAAGCTAACAAAACCTTTAAATAGACTTATTAAGAAGGGATACAGTTACGATATTGTTGTCAGGTCATTAAAGATTGCATATTTTGGCGTTAATATTGATTCACTTATAGGGTCTTTGCATCGGAACTAAACACATTTATTTAAAAACCAGTTGTTGGCATGACACGGGTTATGTTCTTCTCATATATGTTATGATGGTATGATACTAAACCCCTAACGGGAAGGATTGTGCCTGATATTCATATGATGAAGACATAATCTTTCAATCAGTTTAATTGAAGTCTGGAGCTGGCATGTCAGTTAACTGCTAGTAGTCTGTTGTTATTTATGTATCATTGTCATTTTGTTTATTTTCTTTGTTTACATCTTCTGACATCAGATTTGGACTTCTCTTGAACTGAATTTTAATGTGCGTATTGTTATGCGTTTACTTTTCTACATTGGCTAGAGGTACAGGGGGAGGGTTGAGATCTCATAAACATGTTTAACCCCGCCGCATTTTTCCGCCTGTCCCAAGTCAGGAGCCTCTAGCCTTTGTTAGTATTGTATTATTTTTAATTTTAGTTTCTTGTGTACAATTTGGAGTTTAGTATGGCGTTCATTATCACTGAACTAGTATATATATTTGTTTAGGGGCCAGCTGAAGGACGCCTCCGGGTGCGGGAATTTCTCGCTGCATTGAAGACCTGTTGGTGACCTTCTGCTGTTGTCTGTTCTATGGTCGGGTTGTTGTTTCTTTGACACATTCCCCATTTCCATTCTCAATTTTATTATATTGAAGTTTTGACAGCTGCCTAAATTACCGCATCTGCTTTAAGAGAGACTTAAGATACCAAGGGAACCTTCACACTCATAAGTCGAAAATAAACTTACAACGCAATAGCAACAAAAAAACAAACAACTGTACACAAGACACAACATAGAAAACTAATGACTTTAAAAATTACAAATTATGCGGGTGATCTAAGGGGCTCTGGAAGGGCAAGCAGATCCCGCTTCTTATGTGGTATCCGTCGTGTTGCTTATGTAAGTACAAACCCGTTGATAAGTCGAATTCGGCAGGTCACATTCGAGGAAATAGTAGACAGGATTGTGATAACGACAATTTGAGCATATCCATCGTGATCTATATTACGACATCCGATATACCACAGGTTCCTTGTCGGTCAACCAACTCGCGATAGAGTCCGTAAAATTTACGAAGGGATGATTTCAACTCCATCAACTGGAACTAGGGTTTAATAGCTTCCTTGTGAGGAGAAATCATCTATCAAGAAAATCTTAATAGGAAATGCAAGCCATAGAATAACGAATGCTAGTAGGCATACTTGTTTTTGCTTATGTTGAACACATCAATTATAGTCAATATCAGTAAAAAAATCAACTTGTCATAATTCAAGAAAGAGTATTTCAGTGCAAAATTCAAAGAATATGCTAGTTAGACATAGCGGGATATGCTTTGAAGTTTTACACATTTAAGTTTTCGAGTCAAGTTGAAATATAGTTATATCCTTGCTCCTAAATCGACGGCTAAGTTGATGCAGGTATCATTCGTTTGTAAGTGCTTAATCATCCTTTCTATAATACTAGTGCAATTTATTGTTAACCACTTCTGTTAGTAGAACTACAACGTTGTGCTGTAAAGAAGAGAGGGTTTAACGACAAAATTTATATTCGCGATAAGAATTTGGTTAGGTTGACATACAACCAATTAAAAAACTTTAGAAAATTCTCCAGAATTTTGCCTTTTACTATCATAGTTTAAATTTATCTTATACCTTTTGTATCGTGAGTGTATATGGAAAAATATATAACCATTCAATATGCCAATATTGAATATATTTGTGGTGACAGAAGTTCTTCCGTAATCCATCTACTGCTAACATATTGAATTCATGAAATATACCAATGTAGAAACTGAAACAAAATCAACAGGGAAAGCAATGTTGTCCTTATTTGTGCGTTTCACAAAAAATGTGCAATATTACTCTCATGTACATTACGTACATAGTCGCCTGAACTTGCAAATTAACATGTTTAATTTGTTGTCGATAACTTTAATATGTGTACTCAATCGTTCCCGTCAGGAAAACTTTATATTCGCGATGAATTATTATCCTGCATTTCAACATTTTCTCGAAACATCTCCACGACTTGTCTCCTTTCTTCAACTGTGCATCTACACGGAATGTATATCATCGAAATATAAGGAAAAAACTCATGAAAACAAATCTATGGCTAATTGTGAAACTTCATAGTGAGAATGGTCTTTTTAGTCTAGATATTTTGTTATTTTCTATTCAGAAAAAAAAAAGATTTGCTATAATATATTAGTAAATGCTTTGCATACCTGCGATCAAAATGTTTTGAAATGTTTAAAATGTAAAACAAAAATAAAGTGAATGCATGGGTATTACTTATATTCTATGTATTTAAAGATCTCGTGTATACAGATAATTGATCAAATGCATCTTGCAATGGCTATGTATTGTCAGATAACAAAGAACATTTAATAGTTCAATGAATTTGCATACAAACAGATTATATCGATTATATAATTATCATACTACTAGTAACCTTAGACTATTGCAGTTTAAACAAGTTCATAATTTTTATTAGCGATCGCACAATTCGAGAAAAAAGCAAGTATATTTTTATTTATATTCAAGTTATAATTGACTTTAACATTTTCATATCAAGTTCGATTATTTCTACTATTTTACTATTTATTTTTTTAAGTAATGTCAATATTGGTGAATGCAAGTAGTTAATATATTCAAAAAATAATTTGGATAGCAGATTTATTTTCAATAAATTGTTTTTTGAAAATAAATACTGAACATGTCAAAACTAAGCCGTTACAAATTGATTGCACTTAGCTTGAACATGTTGAAATCCAACAACAACTGTTGGATATATGTATAAATTTAAATTTATATACTTCAATCTTACATTTAGTGCTATTCTCCTTGTCCTAAAACTGTAAATAAGGACACCTGAATGGTTAAAATTCTATTTTTTAATTTTCTCTTTATGCCAAAATCAGATCCATAAAAAGTCTTTTGTGTTCTTATAATGTTTTGTGTATCAAGGCTCAGTATTAGACTGTATCATATAGTCATAGAAATATGACAGAAATATTCGTAACAAATGACCTTGTGCTAGTATCATCCATTTGTATTAAGCTGTTCATAAGATAATGATAACTTGTACAAAAACTCTGTACAAATTATAATTTGTACAACATTACAATTTGTACACAAAATATCTAAAAAAAAACATTTAACAAAGACAATGATACGATTATTTTTTTTTGTAATTTTTCCCTTTTTTGGAACTTTATTTTCTGATACGGAATATGTCTTTTCCTCGTGAAAATATTATTAAAGACTAAACTGAGGTCGCCCAACAATTCAGCGTTCACCAGGGCACAATTACACGTCTTTGACAGAATGTTAACTAAAGTAGAGTTCATTAATTCATATAGGTTATTTTCACGAGTTCTTATAATCCCCCCTTTTTTGTATCAACTGAGGATTATTGCTGAAGCATGTAATAGCCGACTTCAGTTTACCTTTTTGTCCTTTTTTGACTTAAAGCTCGTCATTTTTTCAAGAAGGTTTGAACTTGCTAATATTTTGGCTTCGAGCATCATATGCATAGAAGAGACATTAATTACATCTGGTGTAGCACACATTGGTACTGTGAATGTTATGATACATATGCAAGACTGGGACAAATGTATAACTCGTTAAAAAAGAAAGTAGAATATGTTTTGTTCACAATTATCAAACATTTACATATGAAATAATTTTGCCTTACAATGTAGTTGTAATATCAATATTAATTAAAATACATATTTAACGTTAGAGATTTATCTTAACATTGATGAAAGAGTAGTGTATTTTAAAGTTGAACAAAATGTATATATATATCGCATGACTAATCCTACAAATAGCGTCTCAAATTCAAGGACGTATTTCAACAAAACGATTAAAATGGTTTGTAAACTAAATGTGTTAGACTTTTGTAGTCAATATTTTCTAGTACATTACAATAAACATGGTAAATCAAAGTGGATAAAGTTTTTATATCTCTTGTAGAATCTGAAACCAGTTGAAGCATGTTGCAAATATTTTCTAGGTGTGAACATTTTGTGTTCTTTTCTTCAAATTCAAATCAATTTTTAAGTACCTCAAAATAAAAGTTTCTTTATCTCCAATGTCACCTTTTTAAACCGAGAAACCCATTCAGCATGATGTTTGGTGTTTGTATATATATTTATATAACCAAGTAAAACAGGATTTTGAAAGTCATCACATTATTTTAGTGACGTTTTTCAAAAAGCTTCTTTCCAAACGAATTGAATGCACCTAACTAACATACCGCTATACTATGTAGTATTCAAAAGATTATTATCAGTAGTTCATCTTTTGCTCAATCATCTATAAAATGTACGGTGCAATTTCCGTTACCACTAGGTCAAAGGTGAACATAAATAACGGCAACAGTAGTATACCGCTGTTCGCAAGTCATAAATCGATTCGGAGAAAACAAATACGGGTTCGAAATTAAAACCGAGGGAAACACACCAGCTATAAGAGGAAAACAACGGAACAACAGAAACATTGAAGTGTAACGAAAACAAACGCCAACATACATAGAAACGAACTATTTGATGACAACTGCCATATTCCTGACTTGGACATAAACAGTCGTAAATTTTCCGAAAAAATCATATAAAATGTTTCTTTTTTTTCTGGTTCTTGTACTATACATGTTATATATTCTTTTTTTATGAATCCTATAGAACGGAAAACGCTTATTTCATACCAAAAGTAAATTAAGGGGTACATTGAAAAATATACACAGAAAATTGCAGTTCTTAAAAATCCTCAAAAAAATAAAATTACTCTAAAATTCAAATATTTTTTTGAGGATCAATATTTATATACTAACACAAATGAATTTATTGAATATACGTCAATGAAAATTTTTCAACAATTTAAACTTAAAGTATTAACTGTCCTGAAACAGCTTTGATAAAAGAGATGATTTTTCATTTCCTTTTGTAAATTATCCATTTTTAGATGGTGACGTTCCCTTGTCACCATCTTACGGTGTTTATATATCTCAACTTGTTCGATTCACTCGTGTATGTAACAATGTTTTAGATTTTAACGAGAGAAATTTATGTATTACTGAAAAATTATTACACCAGGGTTTTCGATATCACAAACTAGTCAAAACATTAACTAAATTTTATCATCGGTATAAGGACATCATTCGTAAATATAGCTCAACATGCAGACTTCTTATACGTTCAGGTATTTCACATCCAATTTTTTATGGAAATATTCATTATAAAGCACAAAAATGTCAGTATTCACCTCTGAAGCTAACAAAACATTTAAATAGACTTATTAAGAAGGGATACAGTTACGATACTTTTGTCAGGTCATTAAAGATTGCATATTTTGGCGTTAATATTGATTCACTTATAGGGTCTTTGCATCGGAACTAAACACATTTATTTAAAAACCAGTTGTTGGCATGACACGGGTTGTGTTCTTCTCATATATGTTATGATGGTATGATACTAAACCCCTAACGGGAAGGATTGTGCCTGATATTCATATGATGAAGACATAATCTTTCAATCAGTTTAATTGAAGTCTGGAGCTGGCATGTCAGTTAACTGCTAGTAGTCTGTTGTTATTTATGTATCATTGTCATTTTGTTTATTTTCTTTGTTTACATCTTCTGACATCAGATTTGACTTCTCTTGAACTGAATTTTAATGTGCGTATTGTTATGCGTTTACTTTTCTACATTGGCTAGAGGTACAGGGGGAGGGTTGAGATCTCATAAACATGTTTAACCCCGCCGCATTTTTCCGCCTGTCCCAAGTCAGGAGCCTCTAGCCTTTGTTAGTATTGTATTATTTTTAATTTTAGTTTCTTGTGTACAATTTGGAGTTTAGTATGGCGTTCATTATCACTGAACTAGTATATATATTTGTTTAGGGGCCAGCTGAAGGACGCCTCCGGGTGCGGGAATTTCTCGCTGCATTGAAGACCTGTTGGTGACCTTCTGCTGTTGTCTGTTCTATGGTCGGGTTGTTGTTTCTTTGACACATTCCCCATTTCCCTTCTCAATTTTATTAAATTGAAGTTTTGACAGCTGCCTAAATTACCGCATCTGCTTTAAGAGAGACTTAAGATACCAAGGGGACCTTCACACTCATAAATCGAAAATAAACTGACAACGCAATAGCAACAAAAAAACAAACAACTGTACACAAGACACAACATAGAAAACTAATGACTTTAAAAATTACAAATTATGCGGGTGATCTAAGGGGCTCTGGAAGGGCAAGCAGATCCCGCTTCTTATGTGGTATCCGTCGTGTTGCTCATGTAAGTACAAACCCGCTGATAAGTCGAATTCGGCAGGTCACATTCGAGGAAATAGTAGACAGGATTGTGATAACGACAATTTGAGCATATCCATCGTGATCTATATTACGACATCCGATATACCACAGGTTCCATGTCGGTCAACCAACTCGCGATAGAGTCTGTAAAATTTACGAAGGGATGATTTCAACTCCATCAACTGGAACTAGGGTTTAATAGCTTCCTTGTGAGGAGAAATCATCTATCAAGAAAATCTTAATAGGAAATGCAAGCCATAGAATAACGAATGCTAGTAGGCATACTTGTTCTTGCTTATGTTGAACACATCAATTATAGTCAATATCAGTAAAAAAATCAACTTGTCATAATTCAAGAAAGAGTATTTCAGTGCAAAATTCAAAGAATATGCTAGTTAGACATAGCGGGATATGCTTTGAAGTTTTACACATTTAAGTTTTCGAGTCAAGTTGAAATATAGTTATATCCTTGCTCCTAAATCGACGGCTAAGTTGATGCAGGTATCATTCGTTTGTAAGTGCTTAATCATCCTTTCTATAATACTAGTGCAATTTATTGTTAACCACTTCTGTTAGTAGAACTACAACGTTGTGCTGTAAAGAAGAGAGGGTTTAACGACAAAATTTATATTCGCGATAAGAATTTGGTTAGGTTGACATACAACCAATTAAAAAACTTTAGAAACTTCTCCAGAATTTTTCCTTTTACTATCATAGTTTAAATTTATCTTATACCTTTTGTATCGTGAGTGTATATGGAAAAATATATAACCATTCAATATGCCAATATTGAATATATTTGTGGTGACAGAAGTTCTTCCGTAATCCATCTACTGCTAACATATTGAATTCATGAAATATACCAATGTAGAAACTGAAACAAAATCAACAGGGAAAGCAATGTTGTCCTTATTTGTGCGTTTCACAAAAAATGTGCAATATTACTCTCATGTACATTACGTACATAGTCGCCTGAACATGCAAATTAACATGTTTAATTTGTTGTCGATAACTTTAATATGTGTACTCAATCGTTCCCGTCAGGAAAACTTTATATTCGCGATGAATTATTATCCTGCATTTCAACATTTTCTCGAAACATCTCCACGACTTGTCTCCTTTCTTCAACTGTGCATTTACACGGAATGTATATCATCGAAATATAAGGAAAAAACTCATGAAAACAAATCTATGGCTAATTGTGAAACTTTATAGTGAGAATGGTCTTTTAAGTCTAGATATTTTGTTATTTTCTATTCAGAAAAAAAAAAGATTTGCTATAATATATTAGTAAATGCTTTGCATACCTGCGATCAAAATGTTTTGAAATGTTTAAAATGTAAAACAAAAATAAAGTGAATGCATGGGTATTACTTATATTCTATGTATTTAAAGATCTCGTGTATACAGATAATTGATCAAATGCATCTTGCAATGGCTATGTATTGTCAGATAACAAAGAACATTTAATAGTTCAATGAATTTGCATACATTCAGATTATATCGATAATATAATTATCATACTACTAGTAACCTTAGACTATTGCAGTTTAAACAAGTTCATAATTTTTATTAGCGATCGCACAATTCGAGAAAAAAGCAAGTATATTTTTATTTATATTCAAGTTATAATTGACTTTAACATTTTCATATCAAGTTCGATTATTTCTACTATTTTACTATTTATTTTTTTAAGTAATGTCAATATTGGTGAATGCAAGTAGTTAATATATTCAAAAAATAATTTGGATAGCAGATTTATTTTCAATAAATTGTTTTTTGAAAATAAATACTGAACATGTCAAAACTAAGCCGTTACAAATTGATTGCACTTAGCTTGAACATGTTGAAATCCAACAACAACTGTTGGATATATGTATAAATTTAAATTGATGTACTTCAATCTTACATTTAGTGCTATTCTCCTTGTCCTAAAACTGTAAATAAGGACATCTGAATGGTTAAAATTCTATTTTTTAATTTTCTCTTTATGCCAAAATCAGATCCATAAAAAGTCTTTTGTGTTCTTATAATGTTTTGTGTATCAAGGCTCAGTATTAGACTGTATCATATAGTCATAGAAATATGACAGAAATATTCGTAACAAATGACCTTGTGCTAGTATCATCCATTTGTATTAAGCTGTTCATAAGATAATGATAACTTGTACAAAAACTCTGTATAAATTATAATTTGTACAACATTACAATTTGTACACAAAATATCTAAAAAAAACATTTAACAAAGACAATGATACGATTATTTTTTTTTGTAATTTTTCCCTTTTTTGGAACTTTATTTTCTGATACGGAATATGTCTTTTCCTCGTGAAAATATTATTAAAGACTAAACTGAGGTCGCCCAACAATTCAGCGTTCACCAGGGCACAATTACACGTCTTTGACAGAATGTTAACTAAAGTAGAGTTCATTAATTCATATAGGTTATTTTCACGAGTTCTTATAATCCCCCCTTTTTTGTATCAACTGAGGATTATTGCTGAAGCATGTAATAGCCGACTTCAGTTTACCTTTTTGTCCTTTTTTGACTTAAAGCTCGTCATTTTTTCAAGAAGGTTTGAACTTGCTAATATTTTGGCTTCGAGCATCATATGCATAGAAGAGACATTAATTACATCTGGTGTAGCACACATTGGTACTGTGAATGTTATGATACATATGCAAGACTGGGACAAATGTATAACTCGTTAAAAAAGAAAGTAGAATATGTTTTGTTCACAATTATCAAACATTTACATATGAAATAATTTTGCCGTACAATGTAGTTGTAAAATCAATATTAATTAAAATACATATTTAACGTTAGAGATTTATCTTAACATTGATGAAAGAGTAGTGTATTTTAAAGTTGAACAAAATGTATATATATATATATTATATATATATATATATATATCGCATGACTAATCCTACAAATAGCGTCTTAAATTCAAGGACGTATTTCAACAAAACGATTAAAATGGTTTGTAAACTAAATGTTAGACTTTTGTAGTCAATATTTTCTAGTACATTACAATAAACATGGTAAATCAAAGTGGATAACGTTTTTATATCTCTTGTAGAATCTGAAACCAGTTGAAGCATGTTGCAAATATTTTCTAGGTGTGAACATTTTTGTTGTTTTTTTCTTCAAATTCAAATCAATTTTTAAGTACCTCAAAATAAAAGTTTCTTTATCTCCAATGTCACCTTTTTAAACCGAGAAACCCATTCAGCATTTCGGAGAAAACAAATACGGGTTCGAAACTAAAACCGAGGGAAACACACCAGCTATAAGAGGAAAACAACGGAACAACAGAAACATTGAAGTGTAACGAAAACAAACGCCAACATACATAGAAACGAACTATTTGATGACAACTGCCATATTCCTGACTTGGACATAAACAGTCGTAAATTTTCCGAAAAAATCATATAAAATGTTTCTTTTTTTTCTGGTTCTTGTACTATACATGTTATATATTCTTTTTTTATGAATCCTATAGAACGGAAAACGCTTATTTCAAACCAAAAGTAAATTAAGGGGTACATTGAAAAATATACACAGAAAATTGCAGTTCTTAAAAATCCTCAAAAAAATAGAATTACTCTAAAATTCAAATATTTTTTTGAGGATCAATATTTATATACTAACACAAATGAATTTATTGAATATACGTCAATGAAAACTTTTCAACAATTTAAACTTAAAGTATTAATTGTCTTGAAACAGCTTTGATAAAAGAGATGATTTTTCATTTCCTATTGTAAATTATCCATTTTTAGATGGTGACGTTCCCTTGTCACCATCTTACGGTGTTTATATATCTCAACTTGTTCGATTCGCTCGTGTATGTAACAATGTTTTAGATTTTAACGAGAGAAATTTATGGATTACTGAAAAATTATTACACCAGGGTTTTCGATATCACAAACTAGTCAAAACATTAACTAAATTTTATCATCGGTATAAGGACATCATTCGTAAATATAGCTCAACATGCAGACTTCTTATACGTTCAGGTATTTCACATCCAATTTTTTATGGAAATATTCATTATAAAGCACAAAAATGTCAGTATTCACCTCTGAAGCTAACAAAACCTTTAAATAGACTTATTAAGAAGGGATACAGTTACGATACTGTTGTCAGGTCATTAAAGATTGCATATTTTGGAGTTAATATTGATTCACTTATAGGGTCTTTGCATCGGAACTAAACACATTTATTTAAAAACCAGTTGTTGGCATGACACGGGTTATGTTCTTCTCATATATGTTATGATGGTATGATACTAAACCCCTAACGGGAAGGATTGTGCCTGATATTCATATGATGAAGACATAATCTTTCAATCAGTTTAATTGAAGTCTGGAGCTGGCATGTCAGTTAACTGCTAGTAGTCTGTTGTTATTTATGTATCATTGTCATTTTGTTTATTTTCTTTGTTTACATCTTCTGACATCAGATTTGGACTTCTCTTGAACTGAATTTTAATGTGCGTATTGTTATGCGTTTACTTTTCTGCATTGGCTAGATGTACAGGGGGAGGGTTGAGATCTCATAAACATGTTTAACCCCGCCGCATTTTTGCGCCTGTCCCAAGTCAGGAGCCTCTAGCCTTTGTTAGTATTGTATTATTTTTAATTTTAGTTTCTTGTGTACAATTTGGAGTTTAGTATGGCGTTCATTATCACTGAACTAGTATATATATTTGTTTAGGGGCAAGCTGAAGGACGCCTCCGGGTGCGGGAATTTCTCGCTGCATTGAAGACCTGTTGGTGACCTTCTGCTGTTGTCTGTTCTATGGTCGGGTTGTTGTTTCTTTGACACATTCCCCATTTCCATTCTCAATTTTATTATATTGAAGTTTTGACAGCTGCCTAAATTACCGCATCTGCTTTAAGAGAGACTTAAGATACCAAGGGAACCTTCAAACTCATAAGTCGAAAATAAACTGACAACGCAATAGCAACAAAAAAACAAACAACTGTACACAAGACACAACATAGAAAACTAATGACTTTAAAAATTACAAATTATGCGGGTGATCTAAGGGGCTCTGGAAGGGCAAGCAGATCCCGCTTCTTATGTGGTATCCGTCGTGTTGCTCATGTAAGTACAAACCCGTTGATAAGTCGAATTCGGCAGGTCACATTCGAGGAAATAGTAGACAGGATTGTGATAACGACAATTTGAGCATATCCATCGTGATCTATATTACGACATCCGATATACCACAGGTTCCATGTCGGTCAACCAACTCGCGATAGAGTCCGTAAAATTTACGAAGGGATGATTTCAACTCCATCAACTGGAACTAGGGTTTAATAGCTTCCTTGTGAGGAGAAATCATCTATCAAGAAAATCTTAATAGGAAATGCAAGCCATAGAATAACGAATGCTAGTAGGCATACTTATTCTTGCTTATGTTGAACACATCAATTATAGTCAATATCAGTAAAAAAATCAACTTGTTATAATTCAAGAAAGAGTATTTCAGTGCAAAATTCAAAGAATATGCTAGTTAGACATAGCTGGATATGCTTTGAAGTTTTACACATTTAAGTTTTCGAGTCAAGTTGAAATATAGTTATACCCTTGCTCCTAAATCGACGGCTAAGTTGATGCAGGTATCATTCGTTTGTAAGTGCTTAATCATCCTTTCTATAATACCAGTGCAATTTATTGTTAACCACTTCTGTTAGTAGAACTACAACGTTGTGCTGTAAAGAAGAGAGGGTTTAACGACAAAATTTATATTCGCGATAAGAATTTGGTTAGGTTGACATACAGCCAATTAAAAAACAATATATGCCAATATTGAATATATTTGTGGTGACAGAAGTTCTTCCGTAATCCATCTACTGCTAACATATTGAATTCATGAAATATACCAATGTAGAAACTGAAACAAAATCAACAGGGAAAGCAATGTTGTCCTTATTTGTGCGTTTCACAAAAAATATGCAATATTACTCTCATGTACATTACGTACATAATCGCCTGAACTTGCAAATTAACATGTTTAATTTGTTGTCGATAACTTTAATATGTGTACTCAATCGTTTCCGTCAGGAAAACTTTATATTCGCGATGAATTATTATCCTGCATTTCAACATTTTCTCGAAACATCTCCACGACTTGTCTCCTTTCTTCAACTGTGCATTTACACGGAATGTATATCATCGAAATATAAGGAAAAAACTCATGAAAACAAATCTATGGCTAATTGTGAAACTTTATAGTGAGAATGGTCTTTTAAGTCTAGATATTTTGTTATTTTCTATTCAGAAAAAAAGAAAATTTGCTATAAGGTATTTGTAAATACTTTGTATACATGCGTTTAAAATGTTTTGAAATCTTTAAAATGTAAAATAAAAATAAGGTGAATGCATGGGTTTTACTTATATTCTGTGTATTTAAAGATTTCGTGTATAAAGATAATTGATCAAGTGCATATTGCAATGTCTATGTTTTGTCAGATACCAAAGGACATTTAATAATTCAATGAATTTGCATACAAACAGATTATATAAATTTATATTTATCATACTTACCTTAGACTATTGCAGTTTGAACAAGTTCATAATTTTGATTAGCGATCGCACAATTCGAGAAAAAAAGCAAGTATATTCTTATTTATATTCTGGTTATTATTGACTTTAACATTTTCATATTAAGTTCGATTATTTCTACTATTTTACTATTTATGTTCTTTTTAAGTAATGTCAATATTGGTGAATGCAAGTAGTTAATATATTCAAAAAATAATTTGAATAGCGGATTTATTTTCAATCAATTGTTTTTTGAAAATAAATACTGAACATGTCAAAACAAAGCCGTTACAAATTATTTGCACTTAGGTTGAACATGTTGAAATACAAAAACTGTTGGATATATGTATAAATTCAAATTCAAACAAGTCTAAATTGAAAACAACGTTCAAACCTATGATTGCGTTGGATAAAAACCGCAATTTTTATACGTTTGCATGCAAAACAAATTTCTTGGTAGAGGGGTCTAAATACATCACAAACAACATTTTTCAAAAGACCAAATGAGTGAAAAAGAATATTTTAACAAAACGCATTTGACTAGGAGGTCGAACAACCGATGTTCTTAAACCCTGTTGACTGCCATTGGCGATTGCCAAATAAAAGGATCACAAGATGTAACAAAACAGATCTTATTATTAAAGTATTTCCAAACAGAAAACAAAACACTTGCGGAAAAGATGGTATAAATTCAAATTTATATACTTCAATCTAACATTTAGTACTATTCTCCTTGTCCTAAAACCGTATATAAGGACACCTGAATGGTTTAAATTCAATTTTTTATTTTTCTCTTTATACCAAAATCATATCCATAAAACGTCTTTTGTGTTCTTATAATGTTTTGTGTATCAAGGTTCAGTATTAGACTGTATCATATAGTCATAGAAATATGACAGAAATATTCGTAAAAAATGACTGTGTATTTAGCATCATCCATTTGTATTAAGCGGTTCATAAGACAATGATAACTTGTACAAAAACTCTGTACAAATTATAATTTGTACATTACAATTTGTACACAACATATATAAAAAAACATTTAACAAAGACAATGATACGATTTTTTTGGTAATTTTTCTCTTTTTTTCGAACTTTATTTTCTGATATGGAATATGTCTTTTCTCGAAACATCTCCACGACTTGTCTCCTTTCTTCAACTGTGCATTTACACGGAATGTATATCATCGAAATATAAGGAAAAAACTCATGAAAACAAATCTATGGCTAATTGTGAAACTTTATAGTGAGAATGGTCTTTTAAGTCTAGATATTTTGTTATTTTCTATTCAGAAAAAAAGAAAATTTGCTATAAGGTATTTGTAAATACTTTGTATACATGCGTTTAAAATGTTTTGAAATCTTTAAAATGTAAAATAAAAATAAGGTGAATGCATGGGTTTTACTTATATTCTGTGTATTTAAAGATTTCGTGTATAAAGATAATTGATCAAGTGCATATTGCAATGTCTATGTTTTGTCAGATACCAAAGGACATTTAATAATTCAATGAATTTGCATACAAACAGATTATATAAATTTATATTTATCATACTTACCTTAGACTATTGCAGTTTGAACAAGTTCATAATTTTGATTAGCGATCGCACAATTCGAGAAAAAAAGCAAGTATATTCTTATTTATATTCTGGTTATTATTGACTTTAACATTTTCATATTAAGTTCGATTATTTCTACTATTTTACTATTTATGTTCTTTTTAAGTAATGTCAATATTGGTGAATGCAAGTAGTTAATATATTCAAAAAATAATTTGAATAGCGGATTTATTTTCAATCAATTGTATTTTGAAAATAAATAATGAACATGTCAAATCAAAGCCGTTACAAATTATTTGCACTTAGGTTGAACATGTTGAAATACAAAAACTGTTGGATATATGTATAAATTCAAATTCAAACAAGTCTAAATTGAAAACAACGTTCAAACCTATGATTGCGTTGGATAAAAACCGCAATTTTTATACGTTTGCATGCAAAACAAATTTCTTGGTAGAGGGGTCTAAATACATCACAAACAACATTTTTCAAAAGACCAAATGAGTGAAAAAGAATATTTTAACAAAACGCATTTGACTAGCAGGTCGAACAACCGATGTTCTTAAACCCTGTTGACTGCCATTGGCGATTGCCAAATAAAAGGATCACAAGATGTAACAAAACAGATCTTATTATTAAAGTATTTCCAAACAGAAAACAAAACACTTGCGGAAAAGATGGTATAAATTCAAATTTATATACTTCAATCTAACATTTAGTACTATTCTCCTTGTCCTAAAACCGTATATAAGGACACCTGAATGGTTTAAATTCAATTTTTTATTTTTCTCTTTATACCAAAATCATATCCATAAAACGTCTTTTGTGTTCTTATAATGTTTTGTGTATCAAGGTTCAGTATTAGACTGTATCATATAGTCATAGAAATATGACAGAAATATTCGTAAAAAATGACTGTGTATTTAGCATCATCCATTTGTATTAAGCGGTTCATAAGACAATGATAACTTGTACAAAAACTCTGTACAAATTATAATTTGTACATTACAATTTGTACACAACATATATAAAAAAACATTTAACAAAGACAATGATACGATTTTTTTTTGTAATTTTTCTCTTTTTTTGGAACTTTATTTTCTGATATGGAATATGTCTTTTCGTCGTGAAAATGTTATTGAACTGAATCAAACTTTTTGTGTTACACGTTAGCACATTGAATCAAATGCTAATTTTGAAATTCTTTAGTGGGAAATGCCTTAAATGGCTTAACATATTGTTATTTTTCTGATCTAAAAAAAACATTTGCTACAGAACTTGAATAAAAATACATGTAGGCTTCTTTTTTATTGGGACTCATTTTAATCTACTTGGGACATATTCATGAATAATTTCTTTGGCGAGCATCTGCAACGCATTTTGCACTTATAACAAATTATAATTATTATTGAATGTATAATTGTTCTTACGCTATTATTCTACCATTTGCTGTGAAAACTTAGATGACTTTTGCTATTAAAATTCTTTGTATGCACATATACATGAGTATTGAATTCCCAACGCTCAATTATCAAGAGAAAGGAGATATAATATTAAGGTCAAAGATTTATTATGGTTCTATAATTTTATTGTTAGTATTTAAATATACCATATTTGTCACACTTACTCAGATGTGTAATTAATGCACTTTAAAGACTAAACTGAGGTCGCCCAACAATTCAGCGTTCACCAGGGCACAATTTCTCGTCTTTGACAGAATTTTAACTAAACTAGAGTTCACTAATTCATATAGGTTATTTTCAAGAGTTCTTATAACCTCCCCCCCCCCTTTTGTATCAACTGAGGAGTATTGCTGATGCATGTAATAACCGACTTCAGTTTACCTTTTTGTCCTTTTTTGACTTAAAGCTCGTCATTTTTTCAAGAAGGTTTGAACTTGCTAATATTTTGGCCTCAAACATCATAGAAGAGACATTAATTACATCTGGAGTACCACACATGGGTACTGTAAATGTTATGATACATATGCAAGACTGGGACAAATGTATAACTCGTTAAAAAAGAAAGTAGAATTTGTTTTGTTCATAATTACCTAACATTTACATATGAAATAATTTTGCTTTACAATGTAGTTGTCATATCAATATTAATTGAAATACATATGTAACGTTGGAGATATATCTTACTATTGATTAAAGAGTAGTGCATTTTAAAGTTGAACAATATGTTTTGTAAACTAAATTTGTAAGACTTTTGTAGAATATTATAAACATCATTTGTCATATGTTTGTATTTAGAATCCAAATTTGAGTTGATAATTGAACGTAGTCTTTTGATTTAAGAGCTTCATGTTGCGTTAATTTTTCTTTTTTCGTTGACTTAATCTGGTATCATTATTTGGTAAAATATTTCCTAAATCACAAGCATTACACAATTATGTCTTAATTATGATAATCATAAATATAATGACATGTCGAATTGACATCATCGTCGCGGTGGTCTCAGGATAGCGTGTACGTCTCGAGTAAGATATGTCGTGGGAACGAAGAACGACCAAGTCAAATCAAATAAAAGTCTTTAAAATTCGTATTTCCTGCTTATCCGCTAAGCACGCGGCATTAAGGAGTAAGAGCAAAAACTTCACTACTCGGAGTCAATTTAATGTGTCCGGGTAGGGTGACACAATTTCTCGCAGACTATTATCTAGTGAGTGAAATAACACGTTTAATATCGGGCTCAGCGTGTCAGTTTAGTACATAGTATGATTAATATTCATATAACAGATGAAACGAGATTCTTGTAATTTTAATGTTATCCCAATTATTGAACCAATACATGCATATATACTAAACTAAGTCCTGTAAGCAGATACTGGTCAACATGTGGCACCCGTCTTGTTGCTCATGTAAGGTAAAACCCGGTGATAAGTCTAATTTGGTAAACACATTCAAAGAAATAAGGACGGGATTGTGGTAACGTCAATTGAAACCTATATGTCGTCATATGTGAAACAGATATTCCATATAGCGGTCAACCAGTTCTTGATGGCGTCCGATAAATACTGAAAGGTCTCTTTTTCATCGAAATCAGAATATCTACTTAGATTATCAGCTATCTTATTTTGTTTCCGAGGAAATAAAATTGAGAATGGAACCATTGTTTCTAAATGTTAAATTGTTTCTGTGTAATTCATATTAATAGATATCTCTTGAAACTCATATATCTTATATCATTCTGTAGTATGCTTGTAACGTTTAAATTGTAATATTCAGTTGAAATTGTGTGATTGTATAAGCACTTAAATTGAACTTCATCTATTCTGCTACAGACTCTCTCCATGTAGAGCATTTAATATTTCAGATAAAGATCAGTTCCTAGCTACAGTTATGAAAATGTTAGTCAGCCATTTTCATAGTACAATGCGAATCACAGACAGACTCCGTTTCATCTAAAATGTCAAATTATGCCATACAATTACAAAATCGGACTTATGCAGATTAAAACCATGTTTACATGGATTTAAAAGCACGAATTTCTTTCTTGAAAAATGTGGTTTAAATTAAGCAGAGTTTTTAACTTTTAGCATTGAAACCAAGGAAACCATGAAAGAGACGCTTTTTTCTATCGTTTTTCTTCATAAAAACAAATTGTAAAATACTCTGACATATTGAATTTAATTGAAAACCATGTGAAACCAGAATGTAAGTCAGTGTTTTCATGTTCTGATATTTGGAATGATTTCAGTTTCAAGATTTGAAAGTTTTAAAATTTAACAGTCTCGACAAAAATAAAGAATAAAAAAAAATATCTCCAAATACTCTGTGGTAACAGATTCATGTGAAACAAAACTGCATGTGTTGTCCTGCTAAATATAACCCTACTCGTTATCTTAAGTGTCAAATAACATGAAGTGCGAGTCTGATTGAAACGAAAAGCATAAACACGTTACGACTTTATACTGTTTAGCTCCAACAAAATATGTAGTCATTACTCATGTTCTGTTCAGTAGTCTCTGACAAATATGTGATTAATTGTTTTTAGTTGATTCAACATACTGACAAATTCCATGTATCGGCAACCAGTAATTTGGTTTCTGAAATATCAAAAAGGTGCTCACAAGTGACAACTAATCACTGTCGAGGCTCTGATATAATGTCAAGTTTTTGGGTTTAGAATTGTGAGAAAATGTGATTACCAAAGTTGAACGTACAAACGGACGGACGGACAGAAAAACAAACGGACATACGGACAAGATAAATGATAGCCCCAATTTAAAGTTTTTGGTATAAAAAAATGTACACAAAAATGCTACTTTTAACTGAAAGTCTCCATAACGAAATTAACAGCCGATACGATATGTATAGCGACATGGTTTTGCAGTGTAAAATCCTTAGAAACTAAAATAATATGTGTTAACCTATTTTGTTCGACATTTTGAATGAGTGGGGATGATGCATTCATAGCAGGAAAGCTTACCCTGTCCTCTTATCTGGTATCAATCCTGTTGGAGTTCATGCGATTTCTTCAGTTTGTTTATCTTACTTTGATTTGTCTTCTTAATTGATTCATGAGATTTGAACATCAGAAAATACTGTTGCCTTAAATTACAAACTCATTAGAAAAAAATGAAAGCTGAGTTATAGTTACCTTATACCAGTTTTCATTAACTCGGGAAAAATATATTTAAAATGCTCAAATGTCGATCCAAAACAAAAAAATTGAAATAAGAAAATGTCCTCGTTGCAATGATTTTGTTATTTTTCAACTTATATATTTTTCCTTTCTTCAATGAAAATTTATTTGTTTTTTAAGAAATTAGTCGAAGTTTTTTTATATTATCAGATATGATGACGCCACCTCCGTACCTGCAAATGGTCTTTATATGACCATAGTAACAGGTGCGAAAAGTGATGACAATCTTCATTATACCTGAATTGAATGGTCGTTCGCCGTGCTTATAACCCTTCAATTGTGCCACAAAATAGCTAATTATCCATTTGCTTCACGAACTGACATCTGATAAAAACATTCTTTTTACTAAGTACTACATGTTAAATGACACATACACATATGATGGTACACCAATTTATCAAAAGACATTTATTTGAATATCAAAATCTTTAATTCATATGATTATAGAGAAGTATTATAACTCTGAAATATTTATCACAAAACTGAAAAGGTATTATATTTTACCCCTTGTTATCGAACATCAAAAAGTATAATAGATCTTACAAATACAAATAACATTTTTTCGAAGTTTTTATTTAGTCCAACATATTTATCTCAGGGTTTCAAACTGTGATGTGTGTACACATCTTTTTAGCTAAGTCCTTGGTTCATATTTATTTTTTGTTAAAACATTTTGAACATGCCTATTTTTGTCAAATAAGTAGATGTCAACATGTTTATAACATCACAAGTAATATTTCTGCATCATAGTTTCTAGAGTGTATCACCATTTTCAAGTATCAATAAAATTAACAAAATTATGAAAGTTCTGAATGATTATACTTGTTTACAACTTTAGGGGCAAAATAACGGCTCGCTTCATGAATTATCCCTTTTCATAAAAGAATAAACAGAATGATATCAGGAAATAAATCTGTTTGCATGTTGCTTATTCATTATTATCTACTTTCACTAGTATGCGAATTTTGATCTGAAACGACCATTTTGATCTAAACAGTTCAGAAAAACACATCTGTAAGTCAATTCCATTCTTTCAGTCAATTTTCACATTTACCAATTAATATAGCACTGTTCAGCCAATTCATTTTAAGTCAATTACGATCTATTAATATTCAACATGTTCAGTAGTTGTTATTTACCTGTACACATTAACAACATACTGGATTGTCTGTAAGTGAATTGCCTCAACATTACAGAATTTACCGCCTTCGAATAGTCTTATAATTGACTGAAAGAGTGAACATGACTTAATACATAATTTTCATATGGTGATAAGATCAAACTAAAATTAAATAATGTCTAAAGAAGTGTAATTCACCTTGCAATATACCTGATCAATGTAGGGTTTAACACTTTCACCTTGTGGGAACAATAAATTTGTTATTAATCTCCAACTACTATCTGATTTAGGCACAAGACCTAAAGTATTTATACGGAGGGTTAAAATAGACATAACTTTGAAAGTCCTTAACATTCTGCCACGATTTACCTCGTCTTGCAACTTGTGTAAAACTTCATCACTATTTTGTTCAGCTGAAATTATTTTTTTTGAAAAAGAATGAATGCGAGAGCCTGTATACTGGAGTTTGAATCCATGTAAAAACCATTAAGAATTTCAGCAGCAACCACTATGTCTGGGTAAATTGGTGCTTCTAAACATTTAATTCTTATGGGGTATACCCCTTGTCCCATAAATGCATAAGCAGTTCTCTGTCTTAGGTTTGAACCAGGTTGCCTAAATAAGACATTATGTCTGTTTTGTGGTCTAGGTGACCTGAATCTTGGACTAGCATAACAAGGTCTTTGATCTCGCAATGCAAATGTCTGTCCATTAGGACATGTTATGTTAGGATGACTTGCATTGCAACGAATGCAAACATGCTTATAAAAACAAGCTTGTTTGAAACAACTACATACATAATCAAAAGCAAAATATTTTAAATTAGACCCAGTGTTCATGTTAACTGAAGTACTACCAGTACTATAGTTTTTGTTCTCCGTACTATCAGTAATATATATCAACCATAATTTGGAATCAACTGTAGCCCAGGAACCAGTAGGGTTAATGTCTTTACGCAAACGAAATTGTTCGTCATAATGCCTCCAGCCTTGTAATTATTACAACGCTTGGCACCTAAGCGTACAATATATTTGAGCAACTCCTGAAATCTTCAAGGATGAAGATTACCATGAATACTAGTAAATAAAATAAAATCTGTCGTCCACACGTCAATACTGAAGATTTTTGACTGGTTTGGAGCAGACTGCAAGACAAGCTGCCAATTTTGTACTACTAATCTTTGAGTGTTTGTATCTGACGGCATGTGTTGTGCCTATAATATAGCCATATCTATGTATTCATTTGTATAAATTTTGTCCTTTATATTTTGTGGTACGGGTATTGCAATATCTGTATTCATGCCGTATGTTTGATTTGGAATATAAATTTGTTGTATGTTAGACGTACATGTAGGTGTTAAAGTAATGTACTGATTTTGTAAATCTGACTGATTACCTTGCACTGGTACATTATTAACTGGGTGCTGAGTGAAGCTGGACACTGTGTTTGTACATGCTGATGCAGAGCTCTGTGGGCTTGCATAAATTGCGCCTGATGATGATATGTAACCTCCTAAAGGAATTGAATGAGTGGCGTGATGAGGCATGGAACCAATCCAGTTTGGTGACCTAGCTGCAGAAACTGTGGGTGTCATTGTTATCTTTGTCTCTTGTCCAATTATAACAATCGAAGCCCGTGTGTTGGTGTTCCTTGGCAGAGCAAGGTCTTGTACTTTACGCTTTCTTGCTGTTCTTCTAACATTGTGCTACAACTCAAGAAAAAGTAAATATCAAAAATAGTTCCACCATGCTAAGCCAACATTTTAAAAAGTGTTTCTATATAACATTGGCTTAAAAAAGAATCAAATGAGTGTTAAACGAAATAATAATAATAAAAAAATATTACATATACGAATTTATACATATAGTAAAAATAATTAAAAATATATATATATATTCTAATAATTCTTAAATCCCTAGTGACATAGTGTAATATCAATTACAACAATAATTCAAGCTGTGGCCTGTTGATGACATTATGACTTAATTTGTGATTTATCTCAACCATTCATACCCTATCGACCTAGTCCAGGCTAGAGTAGAAATTATACATGTTGACCAACTCGACCCTCAGTTTTCAGTATCAAGTGTGTAGGTACACGCAAATGTAGCAGGATACATAAAGATAGGCTTGCTAAACTCCACAAGTAAGCTATCATTTAGACATGACGATTTGGGCAACTGCTTCTTACCTCCGTATAAGATTTTTTAGATTTTTGTTTCTATTATATCGAAAGTTGAACTTCCGGTTTTGCCCTTATAAATGAATGTGGGTCCGTTTGCCCCAGAGGGTACGTCCCTTCACCCCAAAAGGTATGTCCCTTTGAACCTCGATACGTTCATATCCTTTGTTGGGATATTTTGTTGACTATTTGCTATGGAAGATCTGGATACCCATTTCCCGATATATACCCTTTAAGGAAAATTTAATAATAATTCGGGAGCTCATCAGATACATTGCAACGCCTCATATCATATACACATTGCATGAAGTCCCATGAGCTATAACGGTTACTTAAACTATAACAGTTACTCACCTGTTACAGCGTATTACGCTATCACATAACGGTTCTTTAAAAGCTAAACGTAATATAAAAACAAATTTAAACTCGTCGTCATATGTGAACCAGACAGGCAGACTACATGAATTCTAATTTGATGTAAAAAACAAGGACGAAATCATTATTTTAATCTGCAAAATTTAGGACAATATTGCATCTAATTAGTTATATTTGTTAAAATAGAATAATAATGAAAAACAAATAATAGAATTCAGCTCTTTCGAAAGCATGTGCTCACCACGTGGCGATAAATTTATGATGGAATATGGTAAAAAATGACGATAAAATAAATTGCCTTTCTATGACTTCTGCTTATCAACATTTGAAGCATGAAACACGTTAACACCATGCCATACCAACACTACTTTACCATAAAAAATCTTTCTTAAACCTTGATTTTTTCAATTTTACTGCTAAAGAAATTTAAACAGATTGCTTGCTTGGAAATTCTGTAAAGGACTAAATTACGTCACAGAATATGACGCCACTCATGTTGGGTAAAGCTAAAACAAGAAACACTATCCGAAAGAGGCCCCAGCGATAACTGAATTTAATTCTGTTTACTTAAATTCCATTACTTGTGTTTGTTTCTGATACTTATCTTATATTTTGTAGGAAAGTTGGTGATAGATTCAGAGTCCTGGAGTTTATTATGGAAGTCAATGTGCCCTCCCAGAATAAGGCAAGGCAAATGTTAACGTGTTATATTTCTTTGTTAACGGATATTACCAATTAAATATAAAAAATGTACATGTTTTTCTGAATCGCAAAGTGTGCAAATTATGGCATGGTATTGGTTGCAAAAATTTGATTTTTTTTCATTTAAATGCAATATTTTTATTTAAATTGGTATATTTCTTCATTTAAATGCAATATTTTTTTATTTGAATGGTATAATTTTTCATTTAAATGCAATATTTTTTATTCAAATGGTATAATTTGTCATTCAAATGCATTTTTTTTTTTTTGAATGGTATATTTTTTCATTTAAATGCAATATTTTTTCATTTAAATGCAATATTTTTTATTCAAATGGTATAATTTGTCATTCAAATGCAATAATTTTGATTCAATTGGTAAAGTAGTTTTTTTTATTTATATGCAATAATTGCTTTATAGGAAATTCTTTAACGTCATAAGGTCAAATTTGCAACAACGTTTGTGATTGGTCTGTAATTGTTTGGATTTCTCTCCTTTCTTTCTAAACTTGAGTGACCAAGAATTAAAAAACGCGTCAGAAAATCGCCCCTCTAACTAAATCTGGCGTTCGTGCGAGTTCTGCACTGGCTGTTAAAATCTTCTGGTCCTAACTATCATTTCTATTTCAAAATTTCGATGGTCAAAACGTTCGGACCACCACTTTTCAAAAACTTTCATTATTTATGGATCTATATGCATGTATAACGTTTTTTTTTAAAATAGATTAGACACCGTTGGTTTTCCCGTTTGAATGGTTTTACACTAGTCTTTTTTGTGGGCGCTTTATATCTTGTTGTTCGGTGTGGGCAAAGACTACGTGTTGAAGACCGTACTTTGACCCCAAATGGTTTACATGTACAAATTATGACTTTGATGGAGAGTTGTCTCATTGGCACTCCTACCACATCTTCTTATATCTATATACAACGTAAACCAGACGTTTCTCGGACTGTTTTCTTTTTTTGATAAATCCTTTGCCGCGCGTTGTATACTGATTGATACTTCTCGTTTGCATTGTTTTACATTTGTGATTTCGGGGCCTTTTATAGCTGACTATGCGGTGTAGGCTTTGCTGATTGTCGAAGGCCGTACGGTGACTTATAACTGTTGATTTCTGTGTAATTTGGAGAGTTGTCTCATATGCAATCATACCACATCTTCGTTTTTATATTAACCCTTTTTGTTTAAATTGTTCACACTTTTCATGTCGGGCTTTTTAAAGACGACTTTACAGTAATAGGTTTTTGTCATTGTTGAAGGCATTACGATTGTCTATAATTGCTTACTTCCACTTCATATTTGAACTACGGTGGATAGTTACCTTATTAGCAATCATATCCCATCTCTTCGTTTTTATATTATATACCTGACTTCTAAACTCGTGTTTTCCTGAACAAGCATGACATATTTGTCACTGGGAGTTAAAAATTAGCAACAAACAATCAATCAATGTAAACTTAAATAGTTAAATAAGAGGAAAACCATTTGATATATTTTTATTTATTTGTTGGGGTGGGGGACAGAAGGATTTCATATATGAATATGGTTGCCTGGTATAAGAGCTGAAAAATAGGCATGATTAGCGACAGGTTAAAATGAATAATAATGTCCTCTCTTCCCTTCCCCATCCTTCATCTATAAATTAAACTGACCACCACGGTATAGCCCAATAGTGTTGAAAGTAGCGTTAAACACCAATCAATCAAAATCTCATCCCTAGAATATCAAATAATAGTCCCTTAACTGTTATTGTCCGTGTAGTTCTTATACTTATCCAGCTTATCGTCATACATGGATGTCCTACTAAGGCTGGCATACCATAAAAACGTTTATAACACATAGATATAGGAAGATGTGGTATGAGTGCCAATGAGACAACTCTCCATCCAAGTTACAATTTATAAAAGTAAACCATTATAGGTCAAGGTACGGCCTTCAACACGGATCATTGGCTCACACCGAACAGCAAGCTATAAAGGGCCCCAAAAAATCACTAGTGTAAAACCATTCAAACGGAAAAACAACTCACATTCTAATATATCTGCATTCATAAATTTATTAATGTCATTTAGACTAAACGACGCCATATTTGTTATGTGCCTCTGCCGTCTAAACAACCTATAAAAAAGAAGAGATGGAAGAGAGCCAGAAGATCTTCCCAATGCAAAAAAAAAAAAAACAGAAATGGACTTCTTCTGGCTCACTACCGAAGAACAAACAAACGCGCCCTATTAATATGTTTTAAAAACGCCTTGCCCCTACCCTTTTTTCCAAAAAATTGGCATTGTTAAATATATATACATATATATAATCATCATTAAAATGTAATTATATTTTTATAGGACCTACTTTATTACATGATCATATCATATACAAATTGCATGAAGTCCCATGAGCTATAACGGTTACTTAAACTATAACAGTTACTCACCTGTTACAGCGTATTACGCTATCACATAACGGTTCTTTAAAAGCTAAACGTAATATAAAAACAAATTTAAACTCGTCGTCATATGTGTACTAGTCAGGCAGACTACATGAATTCTAATTTGATGTAAAAAAACAAGGACGAAATCATTATTTTAATCTGCAAAACTTAGGACAATATTAGTTTTTCGTTTAAGTTGTTCACACTTTTCATGTCGGGCTTTTTAAAGACGACTTTACAGTAATAGGTTTTTGTCATTGTTGAAGGCATTACGATTGTCTATAATTGCTTACTTCCATTCATATTTGAACTACGGTGGATAGTTACCTTATTAGCAATCATATCCCATCTCTTCGTTTTTATATTATATACCTGACTTCTAAACTCGTGTTTTCCTGAACAAGCATGAAATATTTGTCACTGGGCGTTAAAAATTAGCAACAAACAATCAATCAATTTAAACTTGTGTTAAATAAGAGGAAAACCATTTGATATTTATTTATTTGTTGGGGTGGGGGACAGAAGGATTTCATATATGAATATGGTTGCCTGGTATAAGAGCTGAAAAATAGGCATGATTAGCGACAGATTAAAATGAATAATAATGTCCTCTCTTCCCTTCCCATCCTTCATCTATAAATTAAACTGACCACCACGGTATAGCCCAATAGTGTTGAAAGTAGCGTTAAACACCAATTAATCAAAATCCCATCCCTAGAATATCAAATAATAGTCCCTTAATTGTTATTGTCCGTGTAGTTCTTATATTTATCCAGCTTATCGTCCTACAGGGATGTCCTACTAAGGCTGGCATACCATAAAAACGTTTATAACACATAGATATAGGAAGATGTGGTATGAGTGCCAATGAGACAACTCTCCATCCAAGTTACAATTTATAAAAGTAAACCATTATAGGTCAAGGTACGGCCTTCAACAGGGAGCATTGGCTCACACCGAACAGCAAGCTATAAAGGGCTCCAAAAATTTACTAGTGTAAAACCATTCAAACGGAAAAACAACTCACATTCTAATATATCTGCATTCATAAATTTATTAATGTCATTTAGACTAAACGACGCCATATTTGTTATGTGCCTCTGCCGTCTAAACAACCTATAAAAAAGAAGAGATGGAAGAGAGCCAGAAGATCTTCCCAATGCAAAAAAAAAAAAAAAAAAAAAATGGACTTCTTCTGGCTCACTACCGAAGAACAAACAAACGCGCCCTATTAATATGTTTTAAAAACGCCTTGCCACTACCATTTTTTCCAAAAAATTGGCATTGTTAAATATATATACATATATATAATCATCATTAAAATTTTATTATATTTTTATAGGACCTACTTTATTACATGATCTAGGACTAATGACATCTATCTATAAGTCCAAGCATACTGTAAATTATTATAATATGAATATGTTTCTTGTTTTAATAACCACATATGTTGCTATGCATGAGTCACCATTTACCAGGACAGAAATTTGGTTTACATAGAGAGAAAAATGTGCAAAAAATAGATAAGGGGCGGGACCAAACATAACATATAAAAAAATGATGAAATATGAAGAATACGTTGATTGTTTTTTGGTTGCCTTATGTCCAGTGGCAAATATTTCACGCATGTTTAGGACAAATATAATAGAGATCAAAGGATAAAGAAAAGAGTGAAGTGGTAAAAACTAAAAGATATAGAATTATAGAAACGATCTTTGATCTGAACACCCCCCCCTACCCTCACACACACACCATAACCATTACTGCCAATACTAGCATATATACATCTCTATACAAATATCTAAATCTTGGGTGTTGGGCTAGCTATTTTTTTTTATTTCAATGTGTAGACTGAGGGGAGTTTCTTCAGAAAGGGTTTTCATCTGAGGCGTTTTTGCCATGCACGCAGGCATCTCTTTCTATCCATGAACAGGTTGTGTGTCAAATTAATTATTATTACTTGTCAAATAATAATTAACAGCCAGTGCACGAACTTCCATGAACGCCAAATTTAGTTAGAGGGGCGATATTCCGACGCGTTTATTTAATTCTTGGTCACTCATGTTTAAAAAGAAAGGGGAGAAATCCAAACAATTACCGACCAATCACAAACGTTGTTGCAAAATCGACCTTGTGACGTCAAAAAATTTCCCATAATGCAATTATTGCATATAAATAAAAAAACTACTATACCAATTGAATAAAAAATATTGCATTTGAATGACAAATTATACCATTTGAATAAAAAATATTGCATTTAAATGAAAAAATATACCATTCAAATAAAAAATATTGCATTTGAATGACAAATTATACCATTTGAATAAAAAATATTGCATTTAAATAAAAAATATACCATTCAAATAAAAAAATATTGGATTTAAATGAAGAAATATACCAGTTAAATTAAAAATATTGCATATAAATGAAAAATATTTAATTTGTTATTTAAGATTTTTCTTATCTTTATGGAAAAGAAGTAAAACACGACCTCCATAAGCAGTTCATGAAAATCGAGAACTACGGCCGTTATACTGCAATCAAATATAAATTCAAACAGCTGAAAAAAAAACGTATTGACAGATATTTCGGCACAACACATAGCATTCATTAGTTCTTTTCAAAATGTAATAAAACAATGTGTTATATGTGTGTTGAAAAAAGTACAAAAATACTGACCCAAAAGGAAAATTCATAACGGAAAATCTATTATCAAACACATCCAACGAATGTAAATCAACTGTCATATTCCGGAGTTGGTACAGGCATTTCCTTATGTAGAAAATGGTGGATAAAACCTGGTTTTATAGCCAATTAAATATCTTAAATGTAAAACAGTCGCTTAGAATTCCATTATATAGACAACAATGTGTGAGGAAAGCAAACGTACATAATAGGTAAAAATGTCACTCTGGCATTTTACATGTTTTATCTAAATAAAACGAAAATCACAAAAATCAATTCAAAGCAAGCTTAGTTGCGTTTGTTTACATCTCCGACTTAAATATACGTGACCGGGTATCTTATTTTCATAATACTGGCCCAAGTATCGCCATTTGGTTGCCCAGAATGTCAAGTGTGGAGAGTGCAGTACTTGCGATTCTTACGTGGCATTGGCCCGTGTACAACACGAAAATAAAAAAATAATAAAAAATCGATAAATTTGCAGCATTTACAAATTGGTTTCCGTATCAGATCTAAAAAATAAATATCAATAAAAACAGGATGCTGGTCTGCGTCAAAATCTGTTTAATGCATCCTTTAGTTTCTTGTAGTTTTACCTTAGAGAAACAGGGCTATATAACCACGTCACATTTATGCAATCAACTCGACATTCAGCTTCATTCATACCCCCTATTCATTAATCTTGCCAATTGTACCATATTCACTAGGTATCTTTTTTCCACTGTATTGAAGAAACAAATTCATGGTACAGTGAGAGGGAGTACATTATTATTCCTCCACATGTACCTTTCAGCAGTAGAAAAAAAGCCCAACACTTTAATGTATTTGGTATAAGTAGTATTCAAATATTCTGCTACATGCCGGATGATTTTCATTACGATGACGATATTATGTTTTTACCTGAAAATATGCAATTCTAATGTTACATGCACTACAAAAGTACAAAAGTCTGAACAGACCAATTTTTGTCTGAATTTGCATGAATATTTTCTCGACATTCTCTCTTTGTCTGAAAATGTTGTAAAAACTCTTGAAAAAGTCGGAATTTGTCTTAAATAAGTAATTGATTTTTCTTGACATATGTCTTGACAGTATTAACATTGTCTAAATATTTCTCGACACTTTCTTTATCATCTGATAAGTGTCTTGATTAGTCTCGACCAATTCTCGACCGTCTTAAATTTGTATCGATAAGTCTTGACATATTCTTGACATTCTTAACTATGTCTGAATATATCTCGACACATTCTTGACGGTCTTAGAAATGTCTCGACACTATCTCAACAGTATAAATTTCGCCTGAATTATGTATAGACACATTCCTAACAGTTTAAACACTTTCTTGTGCTGTTTTATACTCATTTCTATTATCGCTAAACTAAACTTAGTATGATTTATTTCAATCATTTAGAAATTATCTATAAGATTTATAAATCAACATTTGTAATTATTTACAAACCCACATTTAAATTGTTAACATCAACATACTTACGTGACATTTGTATTTGTTAATATTTTAATACCCATATTTGTCTTTATAAATATATTTATATACCAACATTTTTGATTATAAAAATATTCACATGCCCAATTTTTGTTTTTGTTGATATAAGTTTAACTGGAAATAACAGTTTATTCTATAAAGAGAAATTAAGCAAAAGATATATCTTGTATATTGGTCATGATTTGTAAAGCTCAGAATTGTGAAGTAAATTTAAGACACAATTCAAAATGTTCCGAATATGTCAAGCCATACTGAGAAAAAAAAAGAAATGTCGAGAACCTGTCGAGACATTTCAAGTCAGTATTCAAATGTCGAGAATTATTCAAGAAATTTTTAGACCATATTCAGAATGTCGCGAATATGAAGGTAAATTTCATACCAATTTAATATAAATCAGAAATCGTCAAGAAAAATTAAGACATTAGTCATACTTTTAGAGGATGTCGAGTAATTGTTCATGTAAACCGTAGTATACCGCTGTTCGAAACTCATAAATCGATAGAGATAAAAGCAAATCCGGGTTACAAACTAAAACTGAGGGAAATGCATCAAATATAAGAGGAGAACAACGACACAACAAAAATACAACATTTCAATGTAACACACACAGAAACGAACTATAATATAACAATGGCCATTTTCCTGACTTGATACAGGACATTTTAAGAAAAAAATGGTGGGTTGAACCTGGTTTTGTGGCATGCCAAACCTCCCGCCTTTATTGCAACGTCAAACACAACACCAAAACGACAACATCACGTGAAAGGACCACAATACAAATAAATGGGAGAACATATAGGACAAAGAAACACACGAATAATAGCAAACAAAAGGTACTAGGCTTAAAATTCAATACGCCAGACTTGCGTCTCGTCCACACAAGACCAACCAGTGACGCTCAGATGAAAAAAGTTTGAAAGCCAAAACAAGTACAAAGCTGAAGAGCACCGAGGACCAAAACTTCCAAAAAGTTGCGCCTAACACGGCCAGGGTTTTCTGCCTGGGACAAGAACATCCTTATTATTTAGAATAATTTATAATTTTGCAAACAGTAAATTTTATAAATTGACTATATAATAGATATACATGATAAAACCGAAGTGGGGAATAACTACAGAATAAAAACGGATACATTACATAAAACAACTTAATCCAACACATAAAAATACACAGCCGAGTTAGCCAAAGCCTCAACGCACAAAGTGACGTCACATTTGAAATTCTAAAAAATCACACAAAGTGATGTCACATTTGAATTTGTAAAAATATTTCCCAAAAATAAGATAGGATTAGGATTGATTCAAGATTAGATTTGTAATACTGACATTACATTTATTAATAACAATGAAAATTACAATAAGTTATATCAAATTGTGGTAGTAATTAGATAATTAATTGTATTATCTAGCTATGTCGGTGTTTCTTCTGAATCAAACTGTAAACCAAATATATCGTATAAATTTCGTTGAACCAAACTAAAATCTAATAAATAAAGGGGGTGATTAATTATCTTTACCATAACACACGAATATAACAGAAAAGACGTTAAGATATTTGACAAAATCCGACGAGAATAACAAATATAACATCAAAATTAAATACATGAATTTGAGATGGATGTGAAGTTAGCAGCCTGTTCGTTATTCAAATTTCTTACTTGAAAATAATAAAAATCTAAATATTCGATAACATTTAAAACATCATAGTCATAGATAAAAGGAGTAAAAAGATATCTAGGAAATCGTTTTATTACCCCTTCAAGCTGTCTTAAATTCCCGTTATTCGATATTCAATATCCAACCGGCTGCTAGCAGTCGGTTCGATATTCAAATTTCTTACTTGAAAATAATAAAAATCTAAATATTCGATAACATTTAAAACATGATAGTCATAGATAAAAGGAGTAAAAAGATATCTAGGAAATCGTTTTATTACCCCTTCAAGCTGTCTTAAATTCCCGTTGTTCTCAAATATAAACTTATGTAAATTGCCCATTGTCTTTATGAACTATAGATTTTTATCAATAAAATGCAATCAAAGATGTACTTTTATACTTGATATTTCTAGAAACAAAAACTAACGATCACTTTTAGTTAATAACATTAGTTAAAAATAGAAATAGAAATAATTATGGAAAGCCAAAAAAAAGTCACTTTTCAGCTAAAAATCGTCGAAAATTCAGATAAAAGGGCACAGGGCGATGGCTTAACCCCCCTAATCTCTCAATCTTCATAAAATTAAGCAGAGAGTTAGTTAATATAAAGATACAAATGACCCCAAAAGGAATTTGGGTAGACTTCTTGTCTTCTATGTTTACGGAGGGCTCAAAGTGCCAGTTTGATATTCAAAATATATAGTGAAAATCTACCGGAGACCTTTAAAATAACGGTGGGATCCCCCTGGTCTTTCAATGGCCATACAATTGAATGATCTTTTAGACTATGTATATATGCAGATCGTATCAAAATACGGATGGCTTACATTGTCACTTTTCAGCTAAAAATCGTCGAAAATTCAGGTAAAAGGGCACAGGGCGATGGCTAGCCCCCCCCCCCCCCTGATCTCTTAATCTTCATAAAATTATGCAGAGAGTTAGTTAATATAAAGATACAAATGACCCTAAAAGGAATTTGTGTAGACTTCTTGTCTTCTATGTTTACGGAGGGCTCAAAGTGCCAGTTTGATATTTAAAATATAAAGTGAAAATCTACCTGAGACTGCTTAAATAACGGTGGGATCCCCCTGGTCTTTCAATGGCCATAACATTGAATGATCTTTTAGACTATGAATATATACAGATCGTATTAAAAGGATGTTATAGAATAATGTTATCTCTGATATCTACGGAGGGTTTACATTGTCACTTTTCAGCTAAAAATCGTCAAAAATTCAGGTAAAACGGCACAAGGCGATGGATAGACCCCCCTGATCTCTCAATCTTCATAAAATTATACAGATAGTTAGTTAATATAAAGATACAAATGACCCCAAAAAGATTTTGGGTAGACTTCTTGTCTTCTATGTTAACGGAGGGGTCAAAGTGCCAGTTTGATATTCAAAATATATTGTGAAAACCTTTCAGAGAGCTAGACAGGCCAAGTAACACGTTACTGGAATGCGGGTGGGTTGATCTTTGGTCCTGCAGGAGTTTTGGACGCCATCTTGGCATCACTCCCAAATTTTGGATGCCTACGGACAACCCTGTAATTTGTAGTTTTGTCTTAGGGAGTCATACCAGGTCCCATTTTTTACTTTCTAGGTAAAAGTCAGTGAAATTACTTCGTGTTTGAATACTTTTTGTACTAGGAAAAACACTTTTTGAAAGTTTGCTAAATTGATAGCGAGGTCATGCGAGGTTTTTGCTTCGAGATTTGGACGTCATCTTGTATTCAATAGATTCAGTAGTTACGTATGTAAACAAACACGCAAGTTGTTGCGTGTATATTGTATCGTTGTATATATTATTTTAAGTTGACTTTTTTTTTAATAAAGATTTATTGTTGCTATCATTACATTGAATAGAATATATATTGCTTTGCAATTGATTTTGAAATAAAGTCAAATAAATTTAATAAATTAAAAATGAAAAAAGATACTGTGCAGAGTAGTCAGGGGTACATGATCAAGATTAACGCCTGTCCTAAGGTAATCCTTACCTGCATACCTGACATAGGGGATGACATAGCAGCAAGGATCATGGATATGCTGGATAAATGTATCCACATTGATCAGGATGTTTTATGTAAATTTCCACACCTGCGAATGACAGAGAGTACCCTAGGTATAATTGATTTTACGCCAAGACCACGATCTGAGGTCAGTGAAGACAGCTGTGGAGGAGCAGGTTCTGTGAGTATGTCGACTCCAAAACCTGATCATATAGTTATCGATATGGACCCAGCGGAGTGTCATGGTGCCAGTTTGAAGGACATAGATATTTTATGCATCCCTGAGAATGAGTCATCACATTATAACCCTGTCCAAAGAGACAGACGGACAGAAGAACAGAAACAGATTGCGCATCTGCACGAATTCAACTCTAACATACGACACTGGTTAGAGAAATGTGATCCACAAAATGAGGTAGCATCATCTGACTCGGATGATAGAGAGTGCTCCAGTCCTGCATTGGAGCGACGTAGTCTTGAACAACTGGCAAGTCAGTCTGAACTCTCAACTATGTTAGAGCAGTCACTTTGTGAACCACCACAGGGAAGCCTCTCTACAGAGATTTTGAACACAGAGCTCGAGTACCTGAGTGTTTGTGATGACAGGAAGTATCACACTCCCTTACCAAGGACCAACATGGTTGTTCGCTCTCAACTAGATCAACAAGACAGTCAACAGGACCGTGATGGCCAACAACAACAAAATGACACAGTGTTTTCACCGCTTAGCCAGGACTGGCGTATTCCACACTCTGAAGTTCATCAACAGGAGGATCGCAACCGTCAAAAAAGAGTTGCAACAGGCTCCATCGGGATATAACAGCCCCGCACTGATCATCAATTACGACCAACAAACAAGGCTCATAAATACACCGACCATGTTCACTTTTCACTTTTCACCAAGTGTACAACACGAGGAGCATCACAATCAACAAGAGATCAATAGTCCTCTGTACCAGTTAGTTGTTGTTGAGGGTCAACCATCAACACCGTCAAATGTTACACAGCTTCAAAAAACAATTTTTCAACACAGTCAAGATTTCAACCAGTATCAATATGGCTACAACAGTCCACACTGACTGGAAGTCAACAAGAGTCAACAACTAGCCGTACAAACTAATGTACTAAGTCACCATTAGCTACCCAACCTACAAAAGCATCATTTGGGTTCCACCAACCAACAACCAGGTGTCAACAAGGTTCAACAACCTCTGTTACCAGCTAAAAAAAATTTGCAAATGCAACAAAAGGTACACGGCCTACAACAAAGGTTTGATCAGCTTCAACTAGGAGTCAATAACTATATGCACATCCTGTACGACAACAACATCCAGCTGCAGCGCCGTTTTCTTTACCCCAACGGCAGCCACAACAACAACAGGTTAGTGCGGTTGTTCATCAACAAGCTACTTATCAACAACCGTGGTTTCAACTGCTCAGATTTGTATCAAGGAGCCAACCACCTAAGATGATTGGTCATCCAACATCAATGTTCCAGCCTCCTAGAAGTAGACCACCGCCACAGGCACCAACAAATTAACAGACTTACAAGCAATACATGTCTTGCTTAACGTACCCAGCCTTTGGTCAGCCTAACCTTTCAGGGCCTCCAGGTATGAGTAGTTTCCAGCCACAGTTACATGCATTGCATGTGTCACACCATATGTCTGGCACACAGCAACAACCTCCACCATCAGGAGCACCACAGACACATTGCAACCAACTTTCAGCAAGACGAAAGGAATACCCCTATAATAGTGATTACTATTAGAGGCAACGCAGAAATGATCCAGGTCATAATTATACATTAATCTGACACGTCAGATGTTTCAGCATACCGCAAGACCAGGAATAAGCGAAGGTCAGCCCCTGATTACTACATACCTCATGAGAACCAACGTCGAGACATCTCACCAATATGGAGTGTAAGGAGTTCTCCGTAACACCATTGTCGATATAGTCCTAAAAAGGGCAGAGGGTCTCCCAAGCAGAATCTGACACAGATGGGCGACATTCCAAAAGCAGTCATGGAAGTAGAAAAAAGAAAGAAAAAAGTGAAAAAAGGCAAGTTCTGTCCTCGATCCCAAGAACGCTCCGTTATAGTGGGAAGGGCAACTGGAAAGCTTTTTATACCAAGTTTTCTGGCTATGCTAAGATTTCAGAGTGGACAGACGATCAAAAGAGGGAACAGCTTTGCTGGTGTTTAGAAGATGCAGCCATTGAATACTACACCCTACTCCTGGAAAATAACAAAACAGCGAGTTTCACTGACATCATATCCAATATGAATAAGAGAGTTGGTTTTCAGGAACTGCCAAAACCTCACAGGTTCAATTCCAGACAAGTGCCCAAAGAGAAAAATAGTCCTGTCTCTCGCAACTAATGCCTTTATCAGATAGAGTGAACAACTAATGACTGAACAGGCTATCATGAGATTTTGTCATGGTTGCAATGATGAGGTGGCAGGAACTGAGGCATGTATATCAAAACCTAAGACCATCGGTGCTGCTTTAGATATAATAAGATGGTTTCAGCACACTAGGAAAAGTAAATGCTGTTAAAAAGCCTGGGAAGGAAACAGAGAAGTCTTCTACTGACAAGCCAGCTAACTCACCAGAGGTCAATGGTGTAGGAAGTCTCTCAAGGATTGAGGAATATATGGAGAAAATAATGTCAACAGTCACCCGTTTGGTTCAGGAAAAATCAGCCAAACCAGGAATCAGTCTGAGTTTGGTGTCACCTAACCGAGACAACGGGTCTTCAAATTATTCTCCTAGACGTAAATATAGGCCGAGGACGTGGGCGGAGGCTTGATTCGGGTGACAGGAGACAAAATGACGTGGTCAGCAACCAAAACAGTTGACACCAAGAAATAATCGTACTAAAGATGAAAGGAGGGTAGAGTTTGATGAAACAAACTTTGTGCAAGATGAAACAGAAGAAACATCTACTAACGGCGCATCAGTTTGCACATTAGGGTCTGCACATTTGTTTTGGTGTGTGGTAAACATCCAGAATAAACACGTTAATGCTCTGATCGACACCGGGTCAGAGGTTACTATAATTAAAAACAGTATTTTTGACGCATTACCTCAAAAACCTTATATCATTAGGGAAACTGTCATGCGTGGTGCAGGAAGGGACATGCGTATGACATGCAGAATAACTAACCCAACTGAATTTTTAATTCAACATCTTACATTCAAAGAAACACTGCACGTAGCACCTACAGATTGCGATATGATAATTGGGGTAGATTTTCTTATAAAAAATTATGTTATTTTGGACGTACCTGCCAAGAGAATGAGTTTAATGAATACCAAGGTAACCTTGAAACTTGGAAGTGAACCATCAGCACCACATGTCCCAATAGTAAACAGGGTTACAGTACAATAAGCCATCATAGTACCTCCTTACACAGCTCATCGTATGGACTTTGAGGCAACAGACATGAATTCTGACTATCCGATCGAGCTTAAAGGCAACACAACCATACTTATACCTCGAACAGTGTGCGCAAAAGGACAGACGCCAACCATCTGTTTTCTCAACATAACAGATAATCGAATTCCAAAAGGAGAGGAGGTAGGATACAGACAAGAAGTCAGAGTAATACAGTCTATGGAAGATGAACCTTTACCAAGTGTTAGTACTTGTACTACCCCGAGTACAGTAAATAATGACAGTCCAAAATCTGGGATACCAAATCATTTAAAAGACCTATACCAAGATGCAAGTTCTGTCATGTATCGTTCTCAAAGGGCTTAGCTGAGACAGTTGCTCATTAATTACAGCGATCTTTTCGCCAAAGAAGATTTTGACTTTGGCAGCTTCAGCGCCATAGAACATACCATTGACACAGGGGAAGCAATGTCCACCCAACACAGCATAAGGAGAACACCTGTCTGTTTCGTGGACAAAGAAGAAACACATTTACTAAAAATGTTAGACGCTGGAGTTATACAACCTTCCATGTCTTAATGGGCCTCTGCACCAGTGTTGATTAGGACAAAAATGCGGTAGGAGTGCGCTGGTGCATTGATTATTGCAAATTAAACTCAGTCACATCACGTAATCTTTTTCCTTTGCCTCTCATTGATGAGTGCCTAGACACCTTGGCCGTAAACGTATGGTATTCCAAACTGAACACAAATAGTGCTTATTGGCAGTTAACATAAAGCCTGAGGATAGGAAGAAAACAGCCTTCGTAACAAAGCATGGGTTATTCGAATGCGTAAAAATGGCGTTTGGGCTATGTTATGCTCCAGGGACCTATGCTCGAATGATGAACGGCTTGAAACTAAAACCAAGACAATGTTCTTCATTCAAAACCTCCGTTGACTTTTTTAGGGATGAGTGTGACCAACAAAGGACTCAAAATTGGACAGCAACACATATAACCAGTTAGTGGTTGGGCTGTGTGTACTTGTACTAAAGAAGTCGAAAGGTTCCTTGGATTTGACAACTATCACCGTTCCTTTATTAAAGACTAGCAAAAATTTCAGCACCTCTGTATGAAGTAACACGGAAAAAAACATTCTTTTGGAGCCACCAAAGACAGTTAGCTTTTGACACCTTAAATGACAAATTACTAGTAGCTCCAGTGATAGCATTACCCAATACATCAGTCAGGTTTATTTTGGACACAGATGCATCACAGAATGCTATTGGAGCTGAGCTAATGAAGTCCGAAACGAAATAGAGAGAACCATGGTAGTTTCATCATGACATCTGAGCAGAAAAAATACTGTACTACACGAAAGGAATTATTGGCCGTGATAAGATTCACACGGCAGTTTTGCCATGCACTATTTGTTAGGCAAAGAGTTAACAATGAGAAATGACAATAGTAGTCTAACTTGGCTAACAAGGACAATTAGCCAGATGGCTAGACGAGCAAATATGATATGGTCATAAAACATCAACCAGGTCGTCTCCATGCGAACACAGATGCCTTGTCTAGACCATCAGACTCGTTGCAAGAGTGTATACACTACAAGCCGAATGTTAAACTCAAACAGTTACCTTTTGGAGGGTTTGCCTATTGCCGACGTGCCCACATAAATTGGTCCAGATTCCTTACAGAAATAGATGAGGTTATACCATTGGCCAAAACACGAAACAGACAGAAGCCACTCACAAATGTGTCTACCACAATATTAAACTTGTTTTCAACAACACCTGAGACCTTGGCTCTACCCAAGCTCAAGATACGACCAAATTTCAGGTTGTCCCTGTTTTACCTGATGTGGACTTCAACCTCGACCTCTTGGTCTCAGCACCTACTCTGGATCAGCAGGAAGTAGTTGACACCTGGTTCACGACACATATTGACTTGATATGTTTGTCAACAACAGCTCATATCATCATCAATGATGAGAATTCTTGTCACGTATCAAGCTATAACACAGTCAGTGGGTATTAATTTCACAACAGAGGAAATCAAGACAAAACAGTCAGAAGACCATGATCTACTATTGTTACTAATTTGGTTAAAAGACAAAGAAGAGCCAACCCAGAACACCTTGTTTTTAGCTTCACCACGAAAGTGGTATCTTTAAACGTTTTCCTAAAAATGAAGGAGCAAGTGTCCGACTAGTAATTCCATCCAGTCTAAAGGACACAGTAATGGAGCTCTGTCATGAGCTACCTAGTGCAGGGCACCAGGGTGTGTTTAGGACCATGGCTAAGGTTAAAACAAAGTATCAGTGGTACAAAATGACCTCTGACATAAGGACTTCTGTTGCAACATGTGCTGCCTGCAACAAGAATAAGAAACCCAACAGTTATAGGAGATGTCCTATGACCAATTACCACGATGGTTCCCCTATGGAAAGAGTATATTTAGACTTTAAGGGACCACTTCATAAGACCAAAAATAGAAACGAGAATATCTAGATGTTGGTAGACCAATTTACAAAATGGACAGATTGTATACCTTTGCCCTCACAAAAAGCAGAAGTTACAGCACAGGCGGCTGTCAACGAATTTTTCTCCAGATTTGGATATTCGTTTGAAATTTTCTCAGACCAAGGTCGAAATTTCGAGAGTTCTCTGTTTAGGCAGTTTGTGATCTCTTACAGACACATAAAGCCAGGACTACACCGTATAGGCCTTCAACTAATCACCAAGTAGAACGCCAGAACCGCATCTTGATGGACGCTGTGATATGTTTTGTGGACCAACAGCAGGAAACCTTGGATGAACACTTAGCTCAGTTAGCAGGGACTTTCCGAACTATATATAGCTAGTGCAAACAGGAGTACTGATTACACCCCTAAACAAGTTAATGTTAAGCCGGGAGACAAATAAAAAAGGTGACTTGATGTTTGGTAAAACTGAGGAACCCAATTACACTGGGACTGAGGAGTATATTATAGGCCTTTAAAAAGCTATTAAGAATGTTCATGAGATAGCAAGGAACACCTTGAAAACAAGCCAGGCTAAAATGAAGAAGGGTTATGACCTTCGAGTATTAGAACGGCAATACGCGGCCGGTGACCTCGTTTATGTTTTAGATACAGCTCAGATAAAGGGTAAGAGCAAGTAATTGAGCTCACGGTGGAAGGTGCCTGGTTGATTATATGCAAAATTGCTCCTTTTGTGTACATAGATAAGCTTCAAAGGGTGGTCTTCAACACAAATCATGACAGGTTGAAGCAATGCAAAGACAGAAACATTCCTGCATGTCTAAGAACCTGCCATACACAGTTTACCCAAGGTATAGATGCCCTTGCCACGAAAACAAAAGTTAGCACAAAACAATATTGTGTATGCAGGGGCCCAGACACCGGGGAAACAATGGTGCCATATAGTCTAAAAGATCATTGAATTTTATGTCCATTGAAAGACCAGGGGGGGTCTCACCCTCATTTAAGCGGTCTCAGGTAGGTTTTCACTATATATTTTGAATATCCAACTGGCAGTTTGGGCCCTCCGTAAACATAGAAGACAGGAAGTTTATCCAAATTCCTTTTAGTCACGTTTGTATCTACATATTAACTAAATGTCTGCATAATATTAGGGAGAATGAGAGATCAGGGGACTCTCACCATTGACCTGTGCCCTTTGTTCTGAAATTTTTACAATTTTTAGCCGAAAAGTGACAATCTAAGCCCTCCGTAGATATCGAAGATGACATCATTCTGTAAAATCCTTTTAATACAATTTTATATATACAGAGTCTATGATTTTGTCGAATTTTATGGACATTGAAAGACCAGGGGGGGTCTCACCCTCATTTAAGCGGTCTCAGGTAGGTTTTCACTATATTTTGAATATCCAACTGACACTTTGGGCCCTCCGTAAACATAGAAGACAGAAAGTTTACCCAAATTCCTTTTAGTCACGTTTGTATCTACATATTAACTAAATATCTGCATAATATTAGGAAGATTGAGAGATCAGGGGGCTCTCACCATTGCCCTGTGCCCTTTGTCCTGAAATTTTGACAATTTTTAGCTGAAAAGTGACAATCTAAGCCCTCCGTAGATATCGAAGATGACATTATTCTGCAAAATCCTTTTGATACAACCTTTATATATACAGAGTCTATGATTTCGTTGAATTTTATGGACATTGAAATACCAGGGGGGTCTCACCCTCATTTAGGCGGTCTCAGGTAGGTTTTCACTATATATTTTGAATATCCAACTGGCACTTTGGGCCTTCCGTATACATAGAAGACAGGAAGTTTACCCAAATTCCTTTCAGTCACGTTTGTATCTACATATTAACTAAATGTCTGCATAATATTAGGAAGATTGAGAGATCAGGGGACTCGCACCATTGCCCTGTGCCCTTTGTCCTGTAATTTTGACAATTTTTAGCTGAAAAGTGACAGTCTAAGCCCTCCGTAGATATCGAAGATTACATTATTCTGCAAAATCCTTTTGATACAACCTTTATATATACAGAGTCTATGATGTCGTCGAATTTTATGGACATTGAAAGACCAGGGGGGTCTCACCCTCTTTTAAGCGGTCTCAGGTAGGTTTTCACTATATATTTTGAATATCCAACTGGCACTTTGGGCCTTCCGTAAACATAGAAGACAGGAAGTTTACCCAAATTCCTTTAAGTCACGTTTGTATCTACATATTAACTTAATGTCTGCACAATATTAGGAAGATTGAGAGATCAGGGGACTCTCATCATTGCCCTGTGCACTTTGTCCTGAAATTTTGACAATTTTTAGCCGAAAAGTGACAATCTAAGCCCTCCGTAGATATCGAAGATGACATTATTTGATACAACCTTTATATATACAGAGTCTATGATTTTGTCGAATTTTATGGACATTGAAAGACCAGGGGGGTCTCACTCTCATTTAAGCGGTCTCAGGTAGGTTTTCACTATACATTTCTTTTTTTTGGGGCTTTCCATAAATATTTCTATTTATATTTCTAAATGTTTCTAGAGTGATCGGTTTCTGTTTTTGTTTTAAGAAATATTATTTATAAAATTACATCTTTGAAGTCGTTTTATTGATAAAAATCTATATTACATAAAGACAAATAGGCAACTTACATAAGGGTTTATATTCGAAATTTACGACAGCTTGAAGGGGTCTTTTAACGATTTCCTACGCATCTTTTCAGTCCTTTTAACTATGAAAATCATGCTTTTAATGTTATGGAATATTTAATTTTTTTATGATTTTCAACTAAATTTGAATATCGAACCGATATTGAATATCGAATATCGAATAACGAACCGGCCGCTAACTTCACATACATGAATTTGTCTTTTTAGACTTTTGGACTTTTGAAGCGATGTATATGAATAATTGGAATACACTTTGGAACAGATATTCTATTGACAATATCTTATACAATTGCCCGATATTTGACTCTTTACATAGAACCGACTAAGACAGTGAACTATTTGCTATATTTTGGGGCTTTCATCAGTATTATCAACATAGCTAACAATTACTTTGGGTCAATTTCAATTAGTCTTTGTCGACTGCTGCAAAATCAAGGATTCCGATATAGTATTCACAGGCACAACAATAAAGCTTTACATCTTTATGGACCAAACATGCATTATGAAATATGCATTGAAATTCAGTGAAACATAGGAAAAGTTGGTCCCTACATTCAATTGCACTAGGAACGTGATATTCAAAAGCAAAAACATCTATTCGCTTAACGTAAGGGGTTCCCTTTCTCAAAATTATATGTGTCTGATAATAGTATTTTTACGATAACATGGGTAAGTTGTTAACTTTACATGCGCACAGAATTATAACAAATACATAATATACCGTTACTTTTATTTAGATATTTAACGATCCAATTCATGGTCATATAGAAGTACATCCACTGTGTGTTAAAATCATAGATACACCACAGTTTCAAAGACTAAGAGATTTAAAACAGATAGGAGCGTGCTATTTTGTTTATCCTGGAGCTTCAAACAACAGATTTGAACATTGTATTGGGTGAGTGAAAGGATGTGTTTCAAATATATAACTCAATTATGATCAGTACGGATTATCTCAATTGGAAAACCAGTATATACAAAATGTCAATACTTCCCTTTTTTTCTAAATGATCATGGTAGTAAAAGTTTTTAATGGAACATGCATGTTCACTTGAAGAATATACTAGTATTCTTATTCTATGTTATAGTTGACCATATATTGATGTGGCTATTCGGTTAAGGTCACATTTGATTCTGAAGCTACTAATTTTTTTAACACATTCGTTGCTTTCCAGTTGTTCCTGTAAGTTGCAATCATTTATATGATCGACAAACTGGAAAAAAATAATAAAAGTCATAGATTATTATTTGGCTTTAAACAATGGCATGTGATATTGTATTGTTTCCTCATGTGATTAAAAAGCTTATGATAGCAAATAGACTGTAGTTTTAGTTCATTTCATAACAGGGAGTTAACAAATTCTCTTATGCTATCTATTTTAAATATTTAATATTAACATACAATTATCCAAATTAAAGGACTGTTTATAAAAGCTATTTTCATATAAATGGCTTCAGTTTAAAACAAAACTTTTTATTGAAATAACCAAGAAAAGAATAAAAGTTTGTAGAATAAAGAAATAATTTGAGTCTTAACGGATACCAACGTTATCATATAATAATCATTACTATGTCGGGGACTTTTATAGCTTTCTACACAGTATTGGTTATGCTAATGGTTGACATAATTTATTTGTCTTTGTCTGATATTTGTCACATTGGCAATCATAGATGTTTTTATTTTTATATAACAATATCATTAATCTTAAAACTGAGAATACTTTTGTAGAGTATGTCATTTAGCTGGACAGCTAGCGCGGATATTACAGAAGCGACAACCAGATTTAGATATATCAGATAAAGATATACTGTGTGTAGAAATAGCTGGTCTTTGTCATGACATCGGTAAGATAGTATAATGTTTTTACTATATTGTTATTTTACATTTTAAATTTTAATGATCGATATGGAGAAACTGAAAGAATAGAACTACTTATTATACATAACATTCTTTGAAAAAAAGAATCAGCTATATTAGCTGTCAAAAATATCTCGAGAAGGTCAACACACACGATTAGCGTTTTAATTCCAATAAGGAGTTAAGTTGTCGTACTTAGCAGGACTGAGACATAATCAATCGTAGCTATTATTTGGCCTCAGCTGACATTACAAAAAAAGTAAAATTAGTGGATTTGGGTAACTAAGTCCTTATAATTGAATAAAGTAACATTCATTTTTAGTGGAAAATCGTTTTAACGTTAATTAAGCTCAAATTAAAAATTGTTTGCTAGCCCCTCTTTATGATTAATGTAAAATAACTCTGGTTAATTTTCCCAACATTTTATCATTATGGGGAGATAATATAATTCGGTTTTCATGTATAGTCTTTTGCATAAAAGTTCAAATGCTTTACGTAGGTTCCAATCATAATTTCTCACTAACAAATTTGACAAAGGTATGAATTTTCTAGAATAAAGTGGTGCTTATGGTGTTCTGTTTTTGTGTTTGTGCGTATGTGTATCTTGTGTGTTTGTGTTAGAGTTGTCACAGCATACATGTATTTGTCTTTAGGGAATCAAGTAATGCAACTATAAAAGGCAATTTGTCTGCTTCATTTGAATTCTGACATAATTATATACACCGTATATATATTAAAGCAACAAATTATTTTTACAAATAGCAGGATCAATGTTGTTATAGGTAAGATGATGCGGACAACAACTTAAAACCGCGTATCCTTGACAGCAGAATGACTACAGGTGTCAAATAACACGTGTGTTGTTCACCTGAATATTTTACCTCAAATTATAAATAAACAGATAGTTTTATATATAATATATTACCATAATGCGGCTTTCAAAGTTTGTAGCAACAACACTATATGCACTCTCACAGTAAGATGCCTCATTAATCCAAGTATCTTGTTGTAGAGAGGAGTTAATAACGGCATTGACTACCCCCGAGGGTCTTGCACGGTTGGTGAAATTGTTATTTAAATGTAACTAAAATAATATTGAAAAAATATGAAAGGTTCTTTATATTGATACATAGTAATTGTAAACGTTTCAAAATATATAAATAAGATTATGAATATACATGAATGTTTTTAATAAACCAATAATAAAAACTAAAATCTATTAAATTCATAAATTTTGTAATTTAGAATTAAATCAAATAACTATACGTAAATGTAAAATTATGAACCTGTTCAAGGGAGACAATACACGCATATATTCAATAGACTTTTTCGAGTTCAGACATAGTACAAAGGGATATCACTCTTGCATACATCAAAAGAAATAATTAACACAGCATTCGTGCTCCACCTTCAATGAAAATTATAAATAATCAATATAACCAACAGTTGTTAATTTAAAGGATAGTGACAACTAACAAATGCTAACCCACAGTAAAGTATATTTGTTTAAAATGTTTTGAAATTACTCAGAAAAACGCACAAACTACCTGACTTTCATAGCTCATAATTAACGTGTTTACCTATAATTTGCCTCTAATAGTATAAGACACAATACAGATCGTATGCATGCATCAAATTACCCAAATACAGATGTAATTTAAGCCTGAACATTTTGACATTTTTTATTACTTTCTATCCGTGTCTGTTTTTTAATATTATCACAACTTTCTGTTAAGATTCGACTAAATACTAATATCCCGATATCGTCAAGTAAATACGCTACGTTAATGTGTAACTGCACTAGTGATGCCACTGTGATTTCATAAACAGGTTGAAATTGAAAATAAAAGCAACAGCCATTCACAAAAAGATTTTTTAGACACAATTACATATTTGTAAAACATAAATACAATGCATTTTGTCGCAAAATATCTTATTGGTTACAGATAATGCTCATACATAAATATTGACTATCTCAAAATGAGGCTATTTTCGCAATTCATGTAGTGTTATAGTTAATTCAAAACGTTTGAAGCCCAAATGCAAATATGCAAAACAAATTCAAAAATTTAAATACTGCCTAACTGACTAGTGTCTTATGAGTATCTGAAGTTTTTTTTTTGTAGAATATGATACAAAATATTAAACGACACAAAAGCCCCAAAAAATGACGAATAGACAAACAACAATTAATAACAAAACACTTCACCAAGAAAACCAAAAAATGAGCAGAACCAACCTCACATTAAAATAATGGGTCATTTCAGAAAGGTTGACAGTACCTGATCCACCAATTGAACCTGTCAGGTTGCTCATTAAACAAAATTGTGATGATAAGTTGGTTGCAATGATCGTTATGAAAAACGTCTATTCCTAAAATTTGACATCACCAAATTAGACTTATCACCGAATTTGTACTTACATCAGGTTGTTTGTAATGTTCGTCTATGCTTTCATTTCAGAAAGATTGAAGTACACATACTTTTCATAGAGTTTTTCATTAATCATGTCTGCATAAGTTAATGATAATGGCCTTGATCCTTTTGGTTTTGTTTAGTAACTCTTCCCCAGAGAAATACTTTTTGGGACGGAAACCGGGAAAAAAAATCTTTCAATCAGTTTAATTGAGGTCTGAAGCTGGCATGTCAGTAACTGCTAGTAGTCCTTTGTTAATTTATGTATCATTGTCATTTTGCTTAGTTTCTTTTGTTTCCTATTCTGACATCGGACTCGGACTTCTTTTAAACTGAGTTTAGTTCATTTATATGTTTTGGAATTTAGTATGACGTCCATTTTCACTGAACTAGTACACATTTTTCTTTACGGGCAAGCTGAAGCCCGCCTCCGGGTGCGGGTTTTTTCTCGCTGTGTTGAAGACCCATTGGTGACCTTCGGCTGTTTTCTGCTCATTTTGGTCTTGTTGTTGTCTTTTTGATACATTCCCCACTTCCTTTCTCAATTTTAGTATTTATTTTACATGTTGTTTTATCAGCTTTGCAGTTTGAAATCACATATTTAATCCTAATGTTTGCTTGCAGTCATTAAAGATCTGTTCAGTATATGTTAAGACTGTTCAGTAATTGTTATTTACCTGTACACATCAACATAATACGGAATTATCTGAAAAGCTAATGAACAGCAGTAAATTGACTGCAAGCGAACTGTCCGCAGTACATAAGTTTGAAAACTGACTGGAAGACTAACATTGACTTTAATAATTTATTGGTCTGATTTTTCAGATGATGTTAAGTTCAAATTAACCGCTTAAGACTGAAGTTCATTTACTAGTAAAAGATGAACATAATAATTTTGGTATCTTGAAAAAAATATCATGGTATTATATCAATGAATGAAAGAGTAGAATACACTGCTTTGTAACACAATATTTTGTTTTTTATTTCCAGCACATTTACTCTCACTTTTAATTTTCAATATAACAATCAAACATTTTACAAAAATATTTGTAAGAGCAATTGTCTAAAATTAGACAACAGTTGTTGGCCGGTGTTCAAATATCGCCAATCGATTTACAAAATACAAAGCAAGGTAGCAAATACAAAACGGACGGAGTCGATGAAGTCCAATAGGAATCGAGAATGGGTGCGTCGACAGAGTAATCGTCTCCTGAAAAGCTTAACACATTCGTAGGAAAAAGAAGTATTTGTCCCTGGGAAAATTCAGGTTTTATCTTAATTTGATTTTAAACTTTTAGGCCATGGACCATTTTCTCATTTGTTTGATGCTAAATTCATACCAGAAGCAATACCAGGATTTAAATGGAAGGTATATTTATAATCGTATGGGAAAATGACCATTAAAATGGAATATATGTTAACTGTTCACATTCGTGTCAAAATATCAAATATAAAAAAATAAATAAAACAGAAAACGTATTATGCAAGAAATACAACACGCTTATTGTCGCTTGCTAAATGCCACTTCTGCCATTTGAATCTTTTTGAACATATTTAGTTTGTTGGATAATAGAATATACATAAAATACAAAAAAATAAATAAAAATGTGATACGACTTCTAATGAGACAACTAACCAGCAAAAACCAGATGAAGCAGATTTAAGAAACTATAGTTACCTTTTCTACCTTAACATAACAAAATGTGAAACAGTTCAATCTAGAAAATCAATTATCTCATTTATGTACCAAACAGATAAACGAAAAACAAATATAATAGCATATCGTTTCAAAGTGAAAAAAAAAAATATTAAAACGTTATATATATTTTTTAAGCTATGATTGTACAAACGATGTTAGAAAGTAATTATAAACTGTTAGACTATAGTATATCAAATGTCACTAAGGAAACCGTTTTATGTTTTTGAACACTGTTTTTAATTCCATTTCAAATTTTTTCTCGACTCGCTTGTTTTCATAATTATACTTCTATTCAAATGGTCATCACGAAAATCAAATGACAGTGTTTGTTTTGTTTTAGAAGGTTTTCTTTTTAAGAAATATTTAAAACAAACATCATTCAGGAGAAAAAATGTAAATTAACAAATAAAATTTCCTCAGAATTAAAATAGATTGATTAGGAAATTGTTGTATTTTAGGTCAAATGAAAATGTTACATCCATAATCCCTGGATATTGCAATTGATGCCCATTACCTTACTGTTTATCGACAACTTATTACATGGGTTTCATTGATGAGAATGAGTTCAAATCTTAAACATATTTTATTGTTCAAAAGGACATATGGTTCAGAGAGATATTTTCAATATTGTAACGTCCTCTTTAATACATACATAAATAAAAAAAAATAAATGAATATTACATATATCTGACATTAGCAAATATTTTTTTTAACATGAAGCTATAAAAAGAAATTACAAAGAAATGTGAAGAATCAAAACAATGGTTTGTTATCCAGTAAACATAACAAATCGAATGCGTCTTATTTTAGAAGAAATGAAAACAAACGCACGTAACTGTGTAATATAAAAAATAGTTTGTGTACGTGCGAAGTCATGTGTATGTATTGCTTTAGATGCAAGCCTGTGTAGTATCATAGTTTTCTAATTGGATACATGTCACGTTATTTATCTTGTGACGGATAAAGATGATAAATGGAATAAAACTACACCTAATTGAAAGGTATCCATTAGCATGTTCTGCCATTTCAGTCCGTTTCAAAAGAACCAATAGCTCAAAGGAAAAAATAATATTATGGAATACTTCATCTTCACCAGTTTTTCGTTGTTCTACCACGTAGATATTTCTGGCTATAAAGATGCCCACATACACCAATATGAACAAAATTAATTTTTGCATCTTGAAAAGCATCATGGTACTTCAAATTTCAAAACTGCAAGGTATTATAGCAATGAATGAAAGAGAAGAAGGATACGCTGCTTTAAAACAAAATATTTTCAGAAAATGGCAGATAACGTCAATTGAACGTTCAAATGGTTCAACTATTTTACTGCAAACATTACCATGCAACAGTATTTCTTTGATTATGTTTGTTTATTTACAGCATGAGGATGCTTCAAAAATGATGTTTGATTTTCTAATAAAAGACAATAAACTAGAGGAGGAATTCAAAAAGTATGGTGTAGGCGATAAGGACCAGACGTTCATCCGGGAACAGATTCTAGGACCCCAAAAGGATACAAATAGAGTAAAACCATTTTATATATATAATACAGTGAATCTATTGATTTTCGTGGCTACCAATTTTCGTAAATTCAATAAAAAATTTTGGTTAATACCTTATTTTGTAGTTATCATAAATTATACATACAACCCTATTTGATTTTTTTTTAATTCGCTGAATATTGTTTTCACGGTTCATCATCAACAAGTAAGTCACACAAATAAATACCCCTCATATGATGAAAGTTTGTCGGAATAGTATTTTAATATAAGTTGAAAATTTATATAAAGCATCATTCTAAACTCTCCTTCTGCACATTATAAGGAATAAGAAAATGTAGTTTAACATCTTTTGCTTCCATTCAATTTCTTTATATTTCCTGATGATATTTGTGAGGTTCGTATATTTCCCGAATAAAATGATGTGTATACTTAAAGAAATATAAACCATTACATAAAACACGTAAATATTTAAAACAAAATAATTCAGATCTTGGACGTCTTCATGTTTAAAAGTCGTAGCACGCCGTCAGAGCAACTAACCCTCTCTTTATAAAACAAATTGAAACTAAATAATTTTTATAGAAACAAATATTTCAAAATGAAAAAAAAGAAACTATAAAAAAAACTATTCTAAATCGCATTTGCATCCAATTTGAAGCAAAAGCGTGATTTAACGGAAAAAAGACACCCATAAGTAACAGGTGGTCTTTCTGGATGACGAAATGACCACGCTGTATGGTAAGCTATAAATTAAAGGAAAAGTTATTGATAAATTCAACAAACATCTATGTAAGCAAACTCTTTATGGAAAAATAAACATGCAGAGCAAAAGACCACGGATCAGGACCTTTAACATCACCTAAGACATAAGTCACCCGAGTTTATAATAGTATGCAAGTACGCAACAAGACAATGTTACTACAAGAACGAATACACTTTTCAAAAATGTAACATGTGTTAGCCAACTAGAAAAAGGTAGATTTTCCAAGTAAATTTTTTTAAAAGCCTTGAGGTATATCAAATTATGTTATTTTATCCATTTAAAAAAGAATACAACTCATAGGGGTCACTGAATTCGTTACGACTGAATAATCCTTAAAGTACATCATTTTGATGCTAATTTGCTACCTTGCAACTTTAAATTGAAGCTCATAGCTAGAATAAAACAGACAGATTAGATAAATAAAACATGGAGGGTGATGAACGCATATCAAGATAAATTAAACATGGAGGGTGATGAACGCATATCAGGATAAATAAAACATGGAGGGTGATGAACGCATATCAAGATAACCTTCCTTGTTGGCTTACCCGGTTGCGCTATGTTTAAAGTTCATGAGATTCCATCAGAAATCTGTATCTTGATTTGGAAATTTGTAATGTAGTAACGAGATTTGAATATCGGTACACTACTGTAGCCGCTTTAAAAATAGTATATCAAAAACAACGAACTCCAAAACACTGTAAGCACTAAGCAACATATCAAATACGTCAAAAACTTTGACTGTAAAATGCCGTGGTTGTAAGTTCGGATGGGGTTGTTTAATTCATGAGCTAATTCTTTCTTACACTAACATTTAGTGTTTGATGTTCGATAAATACTTTAAGTATCTTACATTCACAGCTTTCGGGTTTCACAAAGGAATATCAATAATCATACGGCTTATTCCCAATAGATTCCGTATAAGTATCGGCTTAATTTTTTATACGTAAAAAATCAAACATATGGTGAAGATAACGGTGTGTATTTAACATAGTTAATCAGATATTAAAATATATGAATGAAACAAAATTTATAACTCCATAAAGCTTGAAGAATTTAGCATCTATTAGTGTATCCAAAATGAAATGTGATGAATTTCCAAGCCTTGACTTTTTATCTTAAATTAAAAAAAGGTGAAAAATCGTGAAAAAGAAGAACTCAATTTTATTATTTCGTTGTCGGTTTTTTATTGACTTCTGAGTTTAAAAATCAAATGTCAATTTACAATTAAACAATTTATTCACTAAAATAACTTGTTTCATCACAATAGTGAAGGCATTTTTTTTATCTATAGGCATATCCATATGAGGGGAGAGAAGAAAACAAAAGATTTTTGTATGAGGTAATTAAAATTAGGTACTCCTACTTGTTCTCGTTAACTCACGTTTTTTTTCTTTCTGAAACGTCTTGTTTTAATAAAAACATGTGCGCAGATAACTTTTATTTGTATATTTGAAATATACCGGCGAATTCCATATTTAAAAATGTTTCATAAATGATTATGTTGATTATTCGAAACACCAAGTTTTCTGCTACCGTATTTGGCACAACTTTCGAAATTTTTTATTTTTAATGCCTTTTAACGTCGCCACCCGACTGTTTTGATTCAAGCACCACTGGAGAATCTTATATAGACTCGCGTCTGTCGTATCAATAAATAGCCTGCTCTCTGTCAGGTTTTGGATTGAAATACGAATCGTACTAAATAGTTATAGAAAACAAAACCATTCAAATCGTACTAAAAAACGTAGAAACAAAACAATTCAGATACCATAGAACACTTTTTAGCATTAGCCTATACATGTCAATCAGTTTAATTGAAGTCTGGAGCTGGCATGTCAGTTAACTGCTAGTAGTCTGTTGTTATTTATGTATTATTGTCATTTTGTTTATTTTCTTTGGTTACATCTTCTGACATCAGACTCGGACTTCTCTTGAACTGAATTTTAATGTGCGTATTGTTATGCGTTTACTTTTCTACATTGGCTAGAGGTATAGGGGGAGGGTTGAGATCTCATAAACATGTTTAACCCCGCCGCATTTTTGCGCCTGTCCCAAGTCAGGAGCCTCTAGCCTTTGTTAGTCTTGTATTATTTTTAATTTTAGTTTCTTGTGTACAATTTGGAGTTTAGTATGGCGTTCATTATCACTGAACTAGTATATATATTTGTTTAGGGGCCAGCTGAAGGACGCCTCCGGGTGCGGGAATTTCTCGCTGCATTGAAGACCTGTTGGTGGCCTTCTGCTGTTGTCTGTTCTGTGGTCGGGTTGTTGTCTCTTTGACACATTCCCCATTTCCATTCTCAATTTTATGTATATCGGTTTTTTGCGATAATTTAAATACAAATCATCATGATGGTGCAATTCCAAAACTAACAAGTGTTATAGTTGGGGAAAAAGTTCTTAAAAGAACAATGCATACCCGTGCTTTATTAACTATCAGTTAACGAAAATAAAAATGATTCACAAACGGAAGAAAAAATCACCTTTATTTTTCTATATCGATAAATATATCATCATAAAAAAATTTACAACAATACACTCATAATTTGTGTTTTTTTATCAAATCAACCAATATCCATTTGACAGTAATGTACATTTTAGTACTCGTCAATAATATTTTACCGTTTACTCAATATTTTTTCAGATGAAGCTAAAAGCCTGATTTGTTTTAATCTAATACAATTGAATTTTAAAAAATGCCTAAAAGGTTACATTTACTGTAAAGGAATGTTGCACAATATTTTAGAACTAGACGTGAACGTGACATACATAATTCACCAGCTGAACCGTTATCAAAACTCAAAATTAGATTTATTGCATTGTCTTAAATAGACGCACAAAAATACTTTAAAATAATGTGCAATACCTTTCATTTGGAAAGCAATATGCAGAAATCATTATATATATATATATAGCCCAATTGCAATAAATGAATGAGCTATCCTCTAAATATGTCGTTTGAAAATATGATATAAACTCAATGTTATATAGGAGAACTAGTAGTTTAATTTCCGATCTAGTAAATCAATTTCAATATACAGGATAAGCGACTCTTGCTATGCATGCCTCAACCGCCATGGGAATTCGAATTTGCCAGGTATCGTCAATACCAATTTAACTTGCAGAGTAGTTGAAATGCTTGTTCAAAATTAATTTTATTCAGGTAATAACTGCACCCATGTGTACGGCCTTTCGAAAAATATATAGTTAATTGGACCGAATTCGAATGTATAAGAAGAACTTTGTCTGGGACATTGTTTTTGTCTATATACAACGACATGAACAATGAAATTACTGTACCTTTCGTGGTGATGTATCAAAGTATGACTGTATTAGCACAGATATTTGTAATCTTAATTTAACATTTTCTACATAGTTTTTATAGGTTGGTATATTTGACAATTATTTAAAAGACATGGTATGTTTTATATGAGGGGTTTTGATGACCAGATTGGGTAGAGTAGTTCATGTACTGTAACTGTAGTCTGTCAACGCTGAGGTTGTGAATTCGTACCCTGCACTTGCCAGGTGCATTCGACTCCAATCGCAATTGACTAGGATTGTCAGTTTTCCTGCCGAAGGTCGATTGGTTCTGTCAGCTGTGAACTCGTATTAATCTTATATTTTACAATTTCATAACTATGCATTCGTTTGTTTTATACTAAACTTTATTTTTGAGCGTTCACATACTGATCTGATATGATAAAATACTGCATTTGAAAAGGTGTTCTGTTTTTAACATTACTAATTGATACACTATAGATTGTTGCAAATGATAGGAATGGAATTGATGTAGACAAATGGGATTACTTTGCTAGAGACTGTCATGGATTGGGAATAAAAAACACCTTTGATCACAATAGATTCATGAAGTTTGCACGTGTGATAAGGGTTAATGACAGTTTTCAAATCTGTTCAAGAGATAAGGTAGGTCTTATATACAACACCTCCTCGCATTGATTGCAGAGAAAAGTCAAGCTAAAGATACAATATATCTGCACAAATTAATTGAAGAAATAAGATAGGTCAATAAGATCTTCATAGTATTTGATAGAATAAATTAACCAAAGATACAATTTGTACACAATTGAATTGAAGATATAAGGTAGGGCAAAGCTACAACATCTCCTCCACAAATTGATTGCTGATCAAATGTTAGAAAAACATTATCTATTTTATTAAAACCGAATCATTTTCCAACTGAGTATTGCTAAAACTTTTGCTGTCATATATGATTAACATTGATATACTTCAAATTTAATCATGGAATACGTTTGACTAAAAAAGGTGAACCATTGAATTTTTTTTTAAATGTGTTTTTAAATGCCATTCCTTTGAATCTTCTTGGCTTTTGAATTATGCAGTTTCCATACTACTTGAATTGTTGTTGCTAACACGAAACTGATAGCTAATTCCTCCTGTTAGCATTAAATAAGTATGTTGTGTTTTGAAAATAAAAGGACATTAGGGGTTTATATCAATGCAAAAGAAACCCAACGAACAAATAACCAATAATCTAGAGGTAAAAAAAAACAATATAAAATAATAAACCGGTATCTATTTAATCTAAAAAATGTAAAAAAATCATTTTATACATTAAGTTCGCCAATAACGCTTTTCTAGATACACTTTCATCAGGAGGGTTCAAATAAAATGAATGAAAGCCAAGGATGTATACCTATTTGAATAAGCTCGGAGCTATATTGACTATTGAGACCTGATAGAATAGCAAAATTTAGTAAGGGAAAACTTTACTGGAGGGATTTGGAGCCTTAGTTTCTTAAACATTTTGAATTCATCAACGGTGAATTTTAGAATTAGACAGTAATGATATAAATCATGTTAGTTCCGAATCACTGACAACTGATCTGATGCTCAACTGGATTTAATTTCACTAGGAACTCTCCAACTTAAAATCTTTACATTTAAAGATGTATAAGAACAAACATGCACATGATGAATACGTGAGGAGCAATTTGACCAAAAGTGACATTAAAAGTTGAAAAAAGTTAAATCCCTATAAGGCCAAAGTTTTTAAATCGTCAAGACTCTTAAGTAGGTTATGAATAAATGAATTACTTGAGGATATAAACTATTTACTGTTCCATATAAAATCACCATGCAATTTATTATGTTGTATTAAATACTTTATTCATTTAACCTCTGACAGCTCTGGTTTGTTACACACAACAGACATTTTCTTTCACTTTATGAAACCAGAATTAAAAAGTACTAGAGCATTTCTAATGTATAATATGTTACTTGTTTTTTGTAGAGGTATGCACATTGAGCGATTCCCGAATGTCTTATTTAATGTATTATACATTTTACCTACAGCATTTTATGAAAAGTATATGCAATGTCATCTAGGAGACACATGTAAACAAAATGTGCTTATTGGTGCATGAAATTTAAACAGGGTTTGTCTGATCTAAATTATCAACTGTGACCATTACAACGGTCATAACTGTTGCATGATTGTATGGTTTATATTGCTTTACATTTATCCATCCGGAGCACCTATGACTAACCCCGGTGTTTGATAGAGTTCTTGTTGCTCAGTCTTTAATTTTCCAAGTAGTGTTTTGTTATTCGTCCTTTTGTGGTTTTTCGTTTTGGTCATGCTTTTGTCGGTCTCTTTTCGACTTTGAGTTTTGATCTTCCATTGGTGTCTTCCGTCCGATTTTTTTTTTATTTCCTTTTGTTTGTTGAACATGTTAATATGATCAAACGGAGAAAACTTCAATGAAACCGGCAAAGTAATTGATATTTCTTAAAAAGCATCATTGCAATTTTGTTCAGTTATTGATAATGAAATAAGAACCAATCGTTTTGTTTTGTTCACATTTGATATACATTACTAGTATACATGTACATTGTAGGAAGCCGAAACCTTGTACGGAATGTTTCAACTCAGGTCAGTTCTTCATAGAAGGGCTTATAAGCACAGAGTTTGCAATGCTGTTGAAGCTATGTAAGTAATATGCTAATCTCATTTTAAATTCAAACATCGCGATAAGTGCTCATCAAAGCTTTAAAATCGTTATCTGTGAATACCTTTTTAAAAGGTTTATATGTTTTGTTGACCAAATCTGTAATCCTCTTTATTTGATTTTTGAATGTTGTTGACAAAGACAACTGCTTATGACTGAACCTATGCATATCGAATGTTAAAGTTTAATCACACATTGTCACATATATTTTCTGTAAAACAAAGTAGCAACTTGGCAGTTATATGAATTGAAAAAAGAAGCACACTTGTGCCTGTATATATTACTCACCTAGTTGAAAATCGTCAGTTTGCTAACTCGGGCTTTTATGAGCGCATGCTATTGTAGCCTTAGTGATGCTGATAATTTTTGCCATTTACATGTTTAACATAGCTCCAATACTGTTTTAGATAACAGCTAAAACTGCACACACAGTAAAAATGAACATATAAATGACAATAACTCCAAAACAGGTTGTCACTATATCAGAGTAGTTCGATCTTGTCATACTGTTAGTTTTTGCAGCTATCACTTTTAACATGTTTAACCTAGCTCCTATATATTTCAAAATAACAAAATAAATACGTTTTTTTTTTGTTGTTCTATCATTAATGAAAGTAAAATTTTAAATATCATTCGCTTTTAGCAGCCAATTTGGTTCAATTTTGTCAAAAATAATCTAAGAAACATCGTTGATGAGTTATTCACTTGCAGGTGAATAATTCGACCTTATTGAATCCGTATTCATGTGACCTTAAAATTAACCCCTTAGTTGGAGATGGGTTACACATGTATTCAGCTATTAAAAGGAAAAGAATGTCAACTTTGAAAGTGAAACAAGGATGACCTATTTGGTTGACTGATTCGATCCACAAAAAATCATTCTTATACAGGTACAAACGATGATAAACAAACTATTTAATCTACAATAAGAAATCAGACACACCTAGAAAAATCCAATTGCACGTGGTCGCTATCTATTTATATTTATATTTATGTTTATATCGGGTTATATGACCGTCGGAAGTCTTCGGAGGTCATCTCGATGATTAATAGATGACGTCTAGACAAAAATACACACGAAATGTTGATAAGTATTATCGAGTCCATGCATTGTTAATTGTTATTTTTACACTTTTTATGTAATTTGAATATACGTTTTAGTATGTTGTAAATCAAATATGAGAATTTAAGTCAAATCGGTGAACATGAATTTGACAGCTTATGCCCCTTTAAGAGATTTTTTCGTGCTGATCATTATTGCAATTTACACTTTCAACCTAGCTCCTATTTTTTCATGAAGACAGCCAAAAATTACAAAAAAAAATAATTTTAGGGGCAATAACTCCAAAATAGATCGACAGATTTTTCATGATTACAGCCAACAACTGTTTCAAATGAAAAAAAATAAAATTGTCTATATTTTTGGGGGCATTAACTTCGAAACTGGTAGCAATATTCAGATACATCTCGTCATGCAGATCATGATTGTAATTAACTCTCTTAACTTAGCTCCAATAGTTTTTTGAAACAATGGCAACGAAATACCAAAGAAAAAACAGTTTAAAATCAACATTTCAATAAATCCAAAACTTGTGGAAGTATTCTTCCAAAATGTTCAGGATAGAAAAAAATATTGTGCCGATGATTTTTTACATTATCAGTTTTCTCTTGTTACTTTAGTTTTAGAGATAAATCCAGAACTGTAGTTTGACATATGTTCAGCTTTTAAAATAAAGCATTTGTTTGGTGATTTACTTCGACAAAAGTCCCAAACTCTATAGTTGACACTGTATAGATGTAGCAAACAAACTTTAGTTTCAATCCATTAAGTAGTTTCAGAGGTAAAGATTTAAAAAATTTACGGACGACGGACGGCAAACGCCAGATGACAGATGACCGACGACGGACACAAAGTATTGACAAAAGCTCACATGGCCTTATGGTCCAGGTGAGCTAACGAGTTTCACTTATTCGAGTAAGAATAATTTCTTTCACATCGATAGTTATACATTTATAATCACGCCTTCGCAGATTCAAAGTAGTCAAATGAAATCATGCCGTCCTTTGAGCTTCCCATTAAATGTATGTCGCATTGGAAAGGAGTTATTATGACGTGACGCGGAAAATGGCATTGGATGGACGCAGTTCATAACGTCATATTTTCCCCGTATAAAACACATTCTTTTATGCCTGTACCAAGTTAGGAATATGACAGTTGTTTTCCATTTAGTGCAGCGGCTACAAGCATATTTCAGACGAATTGTACACATCCTGCTACAAGCAAGAAATTTGGCATAGACCTTCCTCAACTATTTCTCTTTTATTTCAGATAGGGAGGCATTTGAAAAAAATGTCTCACTTCCGGTAAAATCTAAAATGGCGGACATCATACCTAAATCAGCCCAATATCGATGGCTAGTATGTGAAAAGGTGTTATTATCATAATATTTGGTACAAACCTTTGTTATGTACTACTTTTGGATATTTTATATAGACTAGATGTCTTCAAAAACCCTACTTCCGGTACAATCTAACATGGCGGACATTGTACTAAAATAAGCTTATTTTTTAGGGAGGGTAATTGAAATGTGTTTTAACGTATTGCTACTATCATTACATTGTGCAGGAACCTTTCTTTGGTGCTTCTCATGGATACAATGTATAAGACATATGTCTTAAAAACCCTTACTTCCGGTAATATCCAAAATGGCGGACATAGAAATATCAAATTTTTACTTTAATATTCAACTTTTTTCAAAATGTAGAGAAAATGTTTTTTTTGTGCTGGTCCTTAAACTTTTGGCTTTAAGTTATCCTCAAAACCACTAATTCTATTCTGTTGTAAATGTTCAAATACAAAGTTAACACTTCCGGTAAAAAAATATCAAAGATGAGTCCTCAATCCATATCTTCGATGTAGAGTTTTGGATAGATTGATTAAAACAAAATAAAATCACTAATAAAAGTATTAAAACATTTTTAAAATTACTACTATTTGGCCAAAAATACATGTTTATTCACAGTCACAACCACATGCACACAAAGCAGTGCACCGAAGACCCGATTTTCCACATTAACAACGACCAAGGCATCTTTTCTTACATCCACAATGTACAAGCTTATGACAAAATGATGAGGCCTCAGAAAGATTTTTTTAAAGTGATCCTCTTTGTCCCTTCGCCATCCATTGGCGCCTGGACTAGGTAGCATAAGAGCCAATTCCAAGCTCGTCCCCTTAACATCTGCCTTAGTATATTGCACGTTTAACATGCTGGAAAAGACTAAACCAAGTTGTCTCCCACGCAGTATTTTTTCCTTTTCAAGCGAACATAGAACCGTATCACAACCGGTTAAGGCTTGGATCTCAATAAGTCTGTGTGATCACTCATTGCCTAGTGCATTTGAAAGGTCATTGATAGATATTTATCCAAAGCTTTTTGCCCTCCCAAACACAATCCATAGTTCGTCTACCCCTATGTCACGGAATAGCGAAATAGTAATGACAGCATCATCAGTAACAACTTTTCGAATCATGACTCGTTTGAGTTCGTGTTTCACTGCATCAGACACATGCACCATGATTCTAGTGTCAGCCTCTTAATGCGAACATGGTGCTAAACTTGAAATACTTCACGTGGTGGATAAGATAGAATATCCTGATCATTTGTTGCTACAACTACCATACGCATCCAAGACTTCATCCACTCCTGTAACAGTTTTAAGGTATTTTTCAAGGTAAGGACATAATACCCTATCAGCATACTCGTTATGAAACACCTTGAAACTGTAACAACAGTGGATGTAGTCTCGGATGCGTACATAGACAAAACCGGTAGTTTACAGGCTGCTACAAGAAGCAAGAGCTACTGAGTTTTCTGAGAGATGACGACAATAAGAAAGAACTTTTTAGTTTTCATTCACAGCAGATTGCTCAAACGATTTTGAGGAAAAGGTAGGTGTAGCTGAGGATTTTCTGTGTTATCCACCATATGATGATGTTTCAAGTTTAGCACCATGTTCACATGAAGAGGCTGACACTAGAATCAAGATGCATGTGTCTGATGCAGTGAAACACAGACTTAACTGAGTCATGACTCGAACAATCGATACTGATGTTATTGTCATTGCTGTTTCGCTTTTCCGTGACATAGGAGCAGACAAACTTTGGCTTGCATTTGGAAGTGGGAAAAGCTGTAGATATATATCTATCCATGACCTTTCAAATGCACTAGGCATTGAGAGATTACACGTTTGCTGGAAAAGGAACTGTTGATGTGGATGGCGTTTGACGATGTGACTGTATCATTCAGAATGATGATTGATCAGCCAACATCACCAGATATGGATTTGATAATGTCATTGATAAAACGATACGTGGTTTTGTTGTAAGATCAAACAAATTTATCAGATGGGGTTAACGAAGCAAGAAAACATGTGTTTTTGGAAGAGGAAAGACTTATTGAGGCTATTCCCACGACTCGGTCTAGTCTTTTTCAGCATGTAAAACGTGAAACATACCATGGCGGGTGTGAATGAGTAACAAGCTTTGAATTGGTTCCAATGCTAACTAGTCCAGACGCTAATGAATGGCGAAGGGAAAAATATAATCCATGAGAACCCTTTTGGACAACTCTTTGTGAGGCCTCTTCATCTTATCAGGAGCTTGTACATTGGATGTAAAAGACAATATCACGGTCTTTGTAAATGTGGAAAATCAGCTCTCCGATTGTGAATAAACATGTATTTGCGGCCATAAATTAGTAGTTCAAAAGATGTTTTGGTACTTAAGTGATTTTATTTTGTTTTAATCAATCTATCCAAAACTCTACATCGAAGATATGGATTGAGGACTCATCTTTGAAATTTACGCCATATTGGTTTTTTTTACCTGAAGTGTTTGAAAATAATTTTTAATATTAAAATAAAAATTTCATATTTCTATGTCCGCCATATTGGATATCACCGGAAGTAGGGGTTTTAAAAACATATGTCCTATAAATTGTATCCATGAGAAGCACCAAAGAAAGGTTCCTGCACAATATAATGATAGAAGCAATACTTTAAAGCACATTTCAATTACCCTCTATAAAAATAAGCTTATTTTAGTACAATGTCCGCCATGTTCGATTTTACCGGAAATAGGGTTTTTGAAGACATCTAATCTATATAAAATATCCAAAAGTAGTACATAACAAAGGTTTGTACCAAATACTATGATAGTAGCTTGATAATAACACCTTTTCACATACTAGCCATCGATATTGGGCTGATTTAAGTATGATGTCCGCCATTTTGGATTTTACCGGAAGTGAGAATTTTTTTTCAAATGCCTACCTATCTGATATAAAAGAGTAATAGTTGAGGAAGGTCTATGCCAAATTTCATGCTTGTATCAGGATGGGCACAATTTTTCACAAAGCCGCCGTACTAATTCGTTTGATGTGTTTGAGCTTTTAATTTTGCCATTTGATAAGGGACTCTCCGTTTTGAATTTTCCTTGGAGTTCGGTTTTTTTTTGTTATTTTACTTTTTAAATATTCTAGTAACAGAAAAGACCGATTTCGCGTAATTCAAAAACCATTACAGAAGTAGATTCTACATCGTACTTCTTGTAGTACATATACCTTTAATAACCCAGTAGCTAAAGTTCAGATTGTTGAATTGATCTGGTTAAAAAGCTGGAAACCATAACTGATTTGAGTAACAAATATAAATGAATTTGAACGTAGTGGCCCGTCTCATTTTTCAATCGATCGATTCACATATATTTTCAGGATTGTGGATGCATTACTTTCTGCTGACAAGGTAGAAATTGTTCCGAAGAAAGACAGGTAAGTACAACATAAAATTATTCAAACATATACTAGTATCAGATGAGTATGACAAAAAAGATATATGAAAAGTAAACTGCTGTTTCATCAAATAATGAAAGACAACAGTAGTATACCGCTGTTAAAAAGTCATAAATCGATTGAGAGAAAACAAATCAGTGTTACAAACTAAAGCCGAGGGAAACACATAAACTAGAAGAGGAAAACAACGGAACAACAGAAACACTGAAGTGTAACAAAAAAAAAAAGGCCAACATACATAGAAAACGAACTATTTGATAACAACTGCCATATTCCTGACTTGGTACAGGGCATTTTCAGAAAAAAATGTGGGTTGAACCTTGTTTTATGGCTTGCAAACCTCCCGCTTATATGGCGATGTTAAAAAATATCGCTAAAATGACAACACTACGTGACAGAAATACAGCACAAACAAACGCAAGAACACTCAGCAAAGAGAAACCCACAAATAAATAATATAATAGTAGTTACAACATGTAAACCGCATTATTAGGACAAACACAATACTTTATCCATGGAAAATGGAAATTAAATCGACTATACTGACAAATAAGACATATGCAAAATGTACCGAAATTACAGAATTCAAACACAAACGGTAAAACATAACACAATATCTAACCGAAACCACAACAGAAACATCATAAATAAACACACGAATGTTGGATGTATAAATACCAAGACACGTTGTATAGCAATGCAAATTCACACTCGGCAAAACAGTCATATTCGGGAATAGGTCACGTTCGGTACTTAGAAGACAGACGACATAGATGTTAAACCACAATCATCTAAGACGTGGTAAGAATGTCGTTAGTTAGTTTAGACACAAACACATCGTATAGATCAACCAATATTCGTGATGGTGTCCATAAAATTGACGGAGTGTCATTTTTAATCTTCCCTCCTCATAACTCTGTTGGAGCAGTTTCTGCGTAAGGAGCACACTCCTGTATATGAAGTCCGTATAGTGTGAACATCCACGAGCATAACGTATCAATTGAGATATGTAAACACCATACGACGGGGCGGAGGATATGTTACTGCTGAGAAATGGGAAATTTATAATTGGGAAGTTGAAATCATCCCGTTGTCATTAGATTTTAGTGTGCAGTCGTCCATCTGTGTCAATACTGAGGAAAAGATCAAGGTATGAAGCAGTCTTTCTAGTATCAGTAGTATCCTTAATTTCAAGTTCACTGGGATATATGAGATGCAAGTACTGACTGAAATATTGGTTAGTCAGTGATGGGACATCATCAATATATCTGAAAGTAAAATTAAAGAATTTTGCAAGGTGCTTTTTCTTTTTGTCTTTTAGAAGATTCTGAATGAATTCTGCTTCATATGAGTACAAAAACAAGTCGGCTAGAAGGGGTGCACAATTAGTACCCAGTGGAATACCGAATGTCTGTTGAAATATCAATCCTCCAAACTCAAAATATATATTGTCGATTAAAAAGTCTAGCATTTTGATAATATCATCTTCTTGGTATTTTCAGTGTGGTTCTTCACAAAATAAAAATTATTATAACCCAAAACAAGAAATTTATATCTACGATTCCAATTTTTATAGAAAAAGCTCTGTTTAATTAGATGGTGAAGTCGATCTTTCAATTGAGTATGGAGAATAGTGGTGTAAAGCGTAGAAAAAATCAAACGTCTTAATGTTGCTGCAAAATTTCAGAGATTGTGATCTAAGATTTAGCAGTAGATCTTTAGAATGTTTCAGACTCCATATCTGATTGACACCACTGGTTGAATATATCTCATCACAATATTTTTGAAGGTCATCTTTTACTGTAGAAAGAATGGTAGTCAGCACTTTAGAAATATGTTTAGTCGAACATCTAGATGATCCAGCTATGCATCGTTTCTTTTACGAAGTTTTGTGAAATTTTGGTATCCAGTATAATGACGGTAGATTTTCTTCGTTTTCTTTGAAGTTAATACCAAAGGAAAGAAGGACAGATTTGTGATTTTGTAAAATTTCATCTTTTTTAAATGATGTCCCGAGTTGTAGGTCGGACTGCATTTTTAACTTTCTGTAAACTAGATTAGTTCTTGTGTACCCCCCGAAGGTTATCTTGGTTTATATATCTGAACACTGTATTTAACTAAACAATACAGCATCTATTGAACAAATTTTTCCAGGTTGAGGAATGAAACAGGTGTATAAATGTCTGATAATTTTACATACACGTAAAAATAATTTTTGAGAATTTTTGAGAATTTTATATTTTCTGCATGTTCATAAGCCGCGCACCATTGGTCTTTGCTTTATAAAGATAGCTGAAAACAAGAACGGTCATCATGCATATTAACATGTTTTTTTTTCCTTCTGCATATTGATATGAAAGTACTTAAGTTAAATTAGTGTGTATGTTTAAGTGATATAAAGTGATAGTAGTTATAAAAGTAACATTATATGTTTGCATAAGGAATGTAATTTTAACGCTAAAGACACGCCCGTGTATCACAAAAACTCTTCACCAATATATTGAAGCTTGCACGTTCCATATGTGAGAACTGGGTTGCGAACTGTAAGAGGTGGCGTTCCGTTTTTTTGAAAAGTTTACTAAGAATTGACTATTTTTGCAAGTCAGAAAAAAATAGAAATTTCCCCCCCAAGCAGTTCCGTGATTGCAGGTATACAACTTTGATATTTGTGCAATATTTCTTTGAAGTTTCACGGAAAACGTTCGATTTTTAATTAACAGTTTGATGTTGTATAGATGTTATAGTGAATTAGGAATAAATGAACAATCGGGCAATCCCATGTATAAAAACGCAACTTTTGATAAGGATGCGATAAATGCATAAACGTACAAACAACGGTACATTGCCGGCTCATCCGCATGTTCTACTTAGGAATTTTCCGTTAAATTAACCAAAATTTTGTCCGCAGTGAAAGAAGGATTACAGAAATACTGTGACACTGTTTATTCGCGTAGTGGAATTAACCAAATTTGGATTCTTAAGAACTCCAAAGAACTTCTGGAACATTTTAAGTCTCGGTCATTCTCTGAAATAAATTCTATCGAAAACTCCGATTATTGCACCCTTTATACCACCATACCACATAAAAATTGAAAACCTGTCTTAAAGAAACAATTCACAATATTTTTCTCCATATAAATTTATTGTTTTGGTATATGATTTGAGATATTTTTTTTTTAAATGAGCACGAACATAAAAAATAACAAACGAGAATATTTTAGTTTTGAAATTATAAATTCCCCAAACTTAGCAGCAATATACCAACTTCACTTGCATATGAAATATACATTTTCCAACTCATTCTGTATTCAAGAGCTTGCAGCTGCAACTCAGACTTTTAAAACGTCACCAGTGTCTAAGCAGAAAGTTGATGAACCAGGATAATGACAAAGAACGTCTCGTCCTTTTTCTACAAAAGTTCATTGGAAGATACCAAGACCTTGTTGATAAATATTCCGTATCAACTTCACAAATAATACATGATAGTCTTGAAGTATAGATTCGAGGTACGGACGTTGATTATCATCTTAATTACGTGTTTAGTCCATTTAGATTTAAACAATTTTCTACATATGACTTAAATACCCGGCATCATGGGTTGACTACAATACAGGGAATCAAGGAAGTTGATAATATAAATTTGAACATTGTAGATTGTAGATCTTTAAATACAACTTTAACCTACTGTGGGTAGGAATCTCCAGGTCATAGTTTTACCCACATTCATGCCTCTTCGTGCTTAGAAATTATGGCCCTGTCCAGCGTCTACTTTGTCATCGAAACTCCTCCTTCATGGTTAATCATATCTACATTGAAGTTGGTGCATTGTTTGATCCAATAAAATTAAGCAGAAGTGCATGTTGGTAGGATATACCAGTACAATGAGTTTTTCCATAAGTAACGCCCCACTGAACTTGGAATATTTTGGCCCTGTCCAGCCCATACTTTGTATTCGTTACCCCTCACAGATGAGTCAATTTATCAAAATGAAACTTACTATATCGTTTGATCCTGAAATGGAAATATGCATGATATTTTGATGTTCAAGAATCAAATAAAACACCAGAAAAAAGTCCAAATTTATATTATCAACTTCCTTGATTCCCTGTATTGTAGTCAACCCATGTTGCCAGGTATTTTAGTCCAGCTTATCGGACAGTTAAAACATTTATTTGTTATAAACTATAATTGATAAGTACATCCCATGACGCATTCCCAATAATGAAACATTCCTTTTTTACAAAACTATTGTAGGACTTGTCTTACATTATCACAATGTATTAGTGATCCCGAAGGATATACCAAATTGACCGATAGTATCTTTCATGTCATTCTCATGTCTACCAAACCAGAACTTGAGATGGCTAGAACTTTATTAGAAAGAATTTTGCATCGACAGTTATACAGATGCGTTGGAGATACAACTCCCAAGAGAACTCCGAGGGAGGAGGATACTGAGGTATGAATAAAACTTAAGAAAAACATATACAAATAAATATGTAAATCCGTGTAGAATACTGACAGATTTAAAACGATGGAATAAAAGGGAGATTGTTTATCTAATAACTTGTAAAGATACCGTGGTTGTCTCGTTTATTAATACTACTTATATTTTAATATGAGGTGAATAGCAATAAAATGTGATTGATTGATTGTTGTTTGCTTAACTTTCATACATATTCAGGACGAGACGCAGTTATATACAATAGGTAGGTTCTGTAAGATAGACCAGAATGAAGGGCTTGGAATGTCTACTGCCACTAGATATGAGGATGTGTTTGATAAGGGCAGAACTTTAGCAGAGCAACAGGCTACCAACAGACTCCTCAGATGATTGTGCAAGGGTTCTTAAACTATCTGTGAATGTTGCACCCCCTTTACATGAAGTGTCTGCTTTAACGTACGTTCCAATTTTAACCGGACGTGGTTGCAAATTATTACTTTCAAAATAGCCAAACAAGCGCCAATCTTTGAAAAAAGCGTAATTGTAGGAAAAGGACCATATTTTTATACCCCAGTCACCCTCCTTTTATATGCATTTTGAAAAGTAAGAAAAAACATATATATAGAAAAACTATAGGTTGCTCTATAGTTTTTTAGATTCAAACTAATGCATTGTCTGTACGGAAAATTTTGAAACTTCTACATGTATCAGAGGTCTAGGTTGAAACTGTAGGATATTTAGATTATACAAAACCTGTGTAATCTTGGTATGTGATCCCTCTTACCACCCTATGTTTATTTTTGTAATTCCCAATTCATTCAAGGGTCCATTTTAACCACTTTGTAAAACTTTCAGCTTTTATACAAATAAGTTTATTCATTTGAACTTTGGTGGATAGTTGTCTCATTGTCAATCATACCACATCTCCTTATTTTGATAACCATGATAACAGACATACCTGGTCCAAAGGCGAAAAATTCCAGGGCCTGGCACGACTCAGTTATATATATATTTCCGACGATGAAAGGCATTACATCGACCACCGAAAGCTATTTTTCATGTAGCCTAAGAGATCGAGTGGTCTAGGGAACTGGACACGGTGCAGGCGGTGTTGCCACGATGTCACAGACGCAAGGGTTCGAATCACGCTGAGGGAAGAACAAACATTTGCTAACGCAAATTTGATGAACTAACATTGTTGGGCTGAATTTGAGACGAATTATATGTATATATGTAACTTACATGCATTTAATTTTAGAAAAACACTCTCTCGGATTCTGATGTGCATTGCTTTCATCACTATGGAAGATGCTAAAACAAACGCATGAATTTTATTAGACACTGTCCTACTGTTTTAATTACTTTTTTTATGCAGTTATCTATTGTCCCACTATTGTACATATCAATCGTAACAATATAATACCATTGTTACATGGGAATGATAGGAGGAACATCTGAAGGATTTCACCAGACCTACTTTTATTTTTACACCTTGTGTAGTACTTTTTTCGATGTAGTGATCTGAGTTGTGTGAGATATTCACGTTTCCACATTATCTAGAAATTTTGAATGACCCACTTCGAATCTGTGATAGTTTATTGGCTGATGAGTGTGTTAAGTTTTCTTTTAATGTTCAATGTTTCCTGTAAAACCGTTATCTACCTTCCATGGAGTAAATGAGAGGGTGTTAATGGTTCATTGTCCGTTTACTAACAAATGCCTATCCACGAACCTTTTTCCCACTTGAACATCTAAACAGCAAAAGTACGCCTTTTCTTCTTTTCCATTTTTGGTTTTGACGTCTAATTCGCGTGTTGAGTCAACGCCTATATGGAAAACAGATGCAGTGAATCTTTTATCTTGTCCCCATGTAAACAGATGGTCTCGGGTAGCATTCCGTCTCCGTGTTATATTGTGACAGGTACTATACATTTCTCAATAATAGTCTTTAAATATTGTCGGATTGCTGGAATTCAGTTAAACAGACATAGGGTAGTGACTGTACGTTCTAGTAAAGAATGAAGTGGTCTTCAATAGGCATTCATTTTAATTAGGCTTGACAATGTATCGTTATTGGTTCAAATATCAAGGTATTCGCTGAAGCGGTTATATGTGCGTTGTTTAAAGACCTACACAACGGATTTATTTTTCCATCGTCAAGGTACAATTCCAACTGTATTCAAGATTATGTTTCGTTGATTGATGTCGTAAACTTTGAAATATATCTGGGTAGTTCCGAAGTTGCGAATCTTGTATCCAGACTATAAATGCTTTCTGAATATCTTCTATATTTTAATTTCAACGATATTTTTTTCTCAGTTACAAATCTGTATTCATAAGTTGTTACACGTACAAGTTTCTGGTAGGCTCCTTTCAATGATCATAATTTTACTTTATATCCCTCCGGTAACAATTTCGCTTGATTGCTTATGTATGATGAAAGTAATCTTTAGTTAGAGTTGGAATTATGAGAGCTTCTTTTTTCCACTAAGTACTTTTGCTGGCATAAAAAAAAACAACCTGGGACATATCATCCATAGATCATAATTTTGTAACTGTACAGCAGTCATACCCCTTGGAAGTACGTCTTTAGACTTCGAATATGTCGAATATTATCTCCAAGAACATCCATGTATAAGTTGATTTATTTTCGTTAATATGATTTTGTAATATATGTAATATTAAGTCACAGTGTACATTAATCATTCATCATAATCAAAATTCAAATAGAAGAAAACAAATGGGGAACACTTGGCTCCAAATAAAACAGATGTGAATCGATAAACTGATAGCGGACATATAGAGTCTGAAGGAGAGAAAACATGTATAGTTACATCTTGTAATCCAATATTTATAAACCCCTATTCAATGTCTGTTGAAACTGCAAATTGATGTAGTTGAAATTTATTTTTGGTATTGCACAGGTCATGTCTTCTTTGACTGTTCATGACGTAAAAATACTAAATCCCTGGGATGTATTTTAGTTGATTTGAGTCTCTGATGCATGATTTTTTATTATTAATTGTTTTGGCTTTTAACTAGCTGTCAGTAACTGCGAGTACTCTCAAATCGTACTTTCTTTTTAATTTGACCTGTTGATACTATTTGTAATGCTTTTTTGTTATTTAATTTTAACATGAATCTTGTCTATATACCAGCTTTGATTATTTGGTATTTAATTACAACTAATTTTCACTTCTTCGTACTATGAACATTAAAATTATTTCATTTTTCCTTAGATGCTGTTCTTGGACCTGTACAGGAAGTTTTATCTAGCACTAATTGTATATTTTTATTGTTGATATTCACCCCATATGTACCAAGTGTTAGATTAGTTTTATTGATATTAAAGAAATTTCTTGGTATTCCTAAACGGAAGATTTTATACACACAGAAGACGAAGTATACTTAACAACAAAATTATTTTCATTTACCTGTGTATAATATGACGCAGGTTTCTTCAAAAGTGATGATTTTCTATAAATTGTTTGAAATTTCACAGTACTATCATACTTTAACTTTGTTTAAACCTGTTTATTTACTTTTGAAGTAAATTATTTATCCCTTGTAATTTTTTATTCAGGTGTCACAGGTCAAATTTATTCGTTCATTGTGTGTTAATTTACGTTTTTTGATTGAGTTAAGCCTTCCAATTGATATTTTATAGTGTGTTTTTCTATGTTGTGATGTTATACTATTGTTTCAGAAAAGGGAGAAGGTTTGGTACCATTAAAACGTGTAATCCCGCTGCAAATATTTGCACCTGTCCTAAATCAGGAATCTGATTACAGTAGTTGTCGTCTGTTTATGTAGTTCATACGTGTTTCTCGTTTCTCGTTTTTATATAGATTAGACCGTTGTTTTTTCCGTTTGAATGGTTTTACACTAGTAATTTTGGGGGCCCTTTATAGCTTGCTGTTCGGTGTGAGCCAATGCTCCGTGTTGAAGGCCGTACCTTGACCTATAATGGTTTACTTTTATAAGTTGTAATTTGGAAGGAGAGTTGTCTCATTGGCACTCATACCACATCTTCCTATATCTATTGAAATCTGAATAATATATCCGAATAAGGTGACAAGTCTACTTTCGGACTGTGGACATCACGTTAAAAAACAGACTGAGGCTGTTGTTATAATACAAAGAAGGGTGCATATTCTGATTATTTGGACCTCGTCCTGATACGCATGAAATATTTGCCACTGCACGTTTAACACTAATCAATCATAATGATCATATATTTATGAATAAGAATCATAACGAACCATTCTCAAAATATTTACAATTAAAGGAATGTTCACAATGTACTAGTTAATGCGTTTTAAATAACATTTCGTAAATCAAACTGATTCTCCAATGAAAATATATTCCATTTACGAGTAAAAAGGTCAATTTCGTACACATTTAATTCAGTTGTACTTTGTATGTGACTGTATGCATTTATTTCTAACAACATACTTACGAGATATTTAGTAATACAATTTTTCTTGTTTTCTTTTTTCAATATAAAAAATTATATATTTATCTATATTCATACATAATTATTTTGTATGTAGGATGGAAAATTCGTCGTTGAAGACTTAAAAAAAGAAATAATTACATACGTAATTGAAAATACCAATGGACAGTTAGAGAAAGCGGACCTGTACATTGACGTACGTATTTGAACTTAACACATTTTAAACAATAAAGCGAAACTATAACTTTAAATTACATAGTACATTTTATTGTTTGTTAGTTTATTGGTATACTGCGAATTAGTCAATGGTTTGATACTGTATTTTATACTGGTTTAACTAACACCTTAGTTTGAATAAACCCTAATCAATGCACAGGCAATTTGTTTATCGATTTCATTCTATGATTAAACAACATGAAATCGTGGAACCGACAGCTTTCACAAGTTCGACTGGAAAAGAAATCGTTTAGAAGTTTTAGCAAGATATGCCAGGACCACGATACATACAAGGAAACAGTGTTACCAGTAAATTGATAACAAAATTGCAAAAGCAAAAACCGTGCACAAGGGATTAATGTACTAATTTACGATAATAAAAACATAACTAAATAAATGAGATTGTGAGGGTGTAGTAGAAATCATCATCATAAAATAAGCAATTATATTGTAATTCAAATCATGGGATAGGCTAAAAATTTAATTTCGTTGGAAAAGAATTCACTTTACACAAATTTGAGTAGACCGGAAACACACTCATAAAGGGTAAACATAATAAAGCGTAGAAATGACGAAGCAAAATATCATAAGAAACTGTAACAACTGGTATAAATATGTACTGCATCCATTTAACCAACTTTTTATGATTTAGAAGATTGATTAACTGTTTATTCATCTTATAATGGGGTTACAGAAGATAATTAAAAACATTAATATATAATAGCAATGCCGATTATTTATTACCCCTTCCGTGCTTTATCAACTCCGAATATAAATCCTTATCGATTTACATATATACACGATACTCAAAAAGTGTAACTATTCTACTGTAATATTGATTCATAAAAATTACCAGAACAAGAGAATGTCAGAGAAATAATTAAAAATAATTTCAATTCGAATACTGAAGTGAAATTGAAGTTATTATATCTTATATCGTACGTGTTACCATGTGCTTCAAGAAGGTCTAAACGATCGCTCGTGATGTGAGTATACATTATGACATAATTAATGAACCATGGGCTAAAACATCAAGAACATATAAGATTTTTCTTTAAATTACGTCATTAGTGTCATGAAAATGGTATGAAACATTTTTGTGTATTGCTATCTATTAAATAACAGCATACAACGGCTTTTAGTTTTTTAAAACACGACTTTAGTAGATACTTCCTCTTTAAATCTTTGTCTAAAATCAAAATATGAAATTATTTAAAAAGGTTTTTGAGGTATTGGGTTTGTTACCTTGATAGATAATATAATTCGTACTTGTATGTTCTTTTACAGATAGTATTGCTAGACTACGGAAGCAAAACGAGAAACCCAATCGACAACGTTCGATTCTATACAAAGAATGACCCAAACAATGCAGATTTTTTAAAAATGGAAAATGTAAGTGCTGTCTTGCCATTGAAAGATAATATCAGTTACATATTGTGCTAGTGACCTAATACGGTCAGTAAATTTCATATGGAGTAAGAGCAAAGCTCGAATCCCCATATGGAATTTATTGACCCCATATATATCATATTAGGTCACTAGCACACTATGTAACGAATTTATCTTACCGACTATCTTAACATGTGGTATTTAGACTAGTGGCCTATCAAAGTCATCAAGTCTTCAATACCGTTAGTATTAGTCTATACAAAAACAAATGCCAACAATAACAACTTGTTAACTTTAAATGTGTTTTATGAATTTATTTCTATCGTTCATCATCATTTTCGTTGTCTGTTGAAACATTTAAGATTTTTCCCCAACACCGTGTTGTTTTATAAAGGGACGAATAATCACTACTAACCGTGTATTGAAATAAGCCCCGCCTACTAACCCAATATGGAATATACACGGTCTCCACGCGGTTGCTTTTAACCAATTATATTCCCAGAAAGGTATAGGAGGTAATTTAATGATAATTATCATTCCATAGACCCGATATGGAAAAAGATGTACTAAAAAGTCCACGTAGGAAAAGGAATTTGATTGACCTCAATTTTGCAAACAACGTGGTTATAAATTGTGAATAATTTATGTCTCATACATCGCGTATAATACATGTCTAACAAAGTAGCAGTGGGCAACAAACACTGTTTCTCAATATCTTTCAAGTTAAATAATTGTTGTACCGAGGAGTTCGTAGTTTTTATAAACAAGAACATTTAAAGTTTAAAAAAGCTACTAACTTTAAAGGTCTTTTCACTTGTTTTTGCAACAAAATGTTATTACAAACTGAAACAAATCGTAAAATGTATTATAACTTTATAAACGATTACAAAATTGGTTATTCCATTGTTTTTAACTCCTAAGCGATCTTAAAAGGGTGCCGCGTATTTTAATGCAATGCTATTTTAATTAAACACTTTATAAATGTGTTGTGTACGACGCGCAAGTCTAGATTTACTTCATCAGGAAACAAAAAAAATGATACAGAATGCATTGAATGCATTACTACTTGAATACATTTGGAGCTGTAGGAGCCAAATGTGACACAAAAAAATAGCGAATTCATTTTAAGGCCATCTTTGGATGAGGGATTGTGAACATCAGTCTCGTCATAATTTCATAATGAATAAAAAGAGAATCTAAAAAAAATATACTAGTATCAAGAAAATTTTATTATTTTATAATTTCAAAATGAATAAAAGGAGAATCTAAAAAGGTATACTAGTATTAAAAATCACGTTAGAACTGAAGCACTCGCTATTTAGCTGATGCTACCATCGAGGACTAGCAGCCCTTAAATAGCGATATCGTCCCAGTTCTACAAAATGAAAAAAACTTAAGGATGTAGTCAGGTGACTCAGAGGTTTAGGAATTTGTGTCAGATGTTCGTACTCCTTGGGGTTTTTCCTACGATACAGGGTAAAATATTTTGCCCCCTATCACCCACTGTTTTCATAGAAGACCTCAATAGCACATAAAAAGGTTATTACCAAAATTGAAGCATATTCTAGATTTCTTTTCTTACGATTTGAGACCCAAATAATGTCAATATTAAATATAAGGTAAAAGTCCGATCTAGTCTTTTCCCGCATTTTTTTTTAAAATCAAATATCACGAAAAGGAGTTCCATAAAGGCAACAGTAGTAAACCGCTGTTCAATAGTCATAATTCGATTAAGCGAAAACAAATCCGGGTAAGAAACTAAAACCGAGGGAAACACATCAAATATAAGAGGAAAACAACGGAACAACAGAAACACTGAACTACAACAAAAGCAAACGCCAACATTCTGTACATAGAAACAGACTATCTGATAACAACTGCCATATTCCTGACTTGGTACAGGACATTTTAAGAAAACATGGTGGGCTGAACCTGATTTTATGGCTAGCCAAACCTCCCGCTTATATGGCAATGTTAAAATACCGCTAAAATGACAGCAGGAATACAGTACAAACAAACACAAGAACTTTCAGCACAGAGAAATACATAAATAAATAATATAATAATACATTACAACATGTAAACCGCAGAATAAAAACGGACACCTCCCATGTATTTACGACGGCACACCAGGACACCTAAAACGAAATATAAACTCCGCGTCACATAAATGAATCAACGTCACAAAAAGTGACGTATTTTTTGTGATGTTTATATTATCACAGGTAAATTTCTAAAATAAAATAGATTTGTTGTATTTATAGACACGTACAAGAATATTAAATTGGGAATGAGTTTGTAATGGTGTTATTTTATGTATTTTCTAACTATGACAAGAATATTAAAATGGAATTGAGTGTGATATTGTTATTATTGGTATTTTCTAACGTTGTCGGTTTTTCTTCTAAATCAAAACTGTGTATAAACAAAAAAATCATGTGCATATAGTTGCGTTAAACTCAAAATCATATACATGAAATAGCTGATTTTTTATCCTAACTTTTTCATACATATAGAAAATAAAAATAAAATAACTGTAATATATGGCAAGATCATGCAAGACCAAACAGTAAACACATATGAAACTAAACAACATCAAACAAAAACACTGTAGACGAACCACGAGTAACTCGACTATACAGCATTTGTTTGCACCTGTCCTAAGTCAGGAACCTGATGTTCAGTGGTTGTCGTTTGTTGATGTGGTTCATAAGTGTTTATCGTTTCTCGTTTTTTAAAAAGCTTACTGTTCGGTATGAGCCAAGGCTCCGTGTTGAAGGCCGTACTTTGACCTATAATGGTTTAATTTTACAAATTGTGACTTGGATGGAGAGTTGTCTCATTGGCAATCATACCACATCTTTTTATGTCTATATACTGACAAATAAGACATATTTGAAATGTACCGAAAATACAGAATTCAAACCACAAACGAAATAAACAGACGACAACTCAGCACAAAATGACCCACCGGACCCACACGTATAAGAAAGTAACAACAAAATGCCCGAAAGCGGGATATGTAAATACCGAACTACGTCGTCTCCAACAGCAAACATAAGACATAACAAAATATCGAACCGGACTTACAAAAGAAACATCATAAGAAACATCATAACTAAATACATGAATGTTGGATATATAAATACCGAGACACGTCGTATAGCAATGCGAATTCACACTCGGCAAAAAGTCATATTCAGGAATAGGTCACGTTCGGTACAAAGCAGACCAGACGATGTAGATGGTAAACCACAATTTAATACGTGTTAAAAATGTCGTTAGTTAGTTTAAACACATAGCCTATCAATATTTTAGCTTATTTTGTTCCTAAACTAATGCTCTTATGATTAATAGTATCAATTTTGAATTCTAGATTTTTTAAACTCACCTTACTACATTCTTAATAAAATTGGTGCGGCGGAATTACTTTTTCTGGATTTATCTTCACCACAAAAGCTAAAACCTAAAAAAAAAATTGGAAAAAGATGTATAACTACATAAAAACATGAGAAACTTTAAGACAACAAGGGACTTAACTTGAATAGCAATATTTCAAGTCAACTTTCACTGGTGAAGTTGGAACCCCAGTTTCTAACTAGAGACTCCAAGGAACTGCCATTGCACATCTGAAAAGTATGGCTTCCTATATTTGCGTAAGTTGGCAAACAGCTGTTTTATTACACCCCCGTTTGCTGTTTTAGTTACTGTTTTTTTACTTAAGGTTTCAAAATAATAGGCATGAATATTTGTAAAATTGTAGAAATTATTTATTTGAGGAAAAATCAACCATACATTGTAAGGAAACGATTGAAAGTATCATCACATTGAAATATTTGTAAATTCTGTAATATAATTGACACGAATGCAGAAATGAGTACGAAAAAAATTATGGTAATTACTCTGGGAAGGCGTCAATTGGTTGTGTCAGACATTTGGCAATTTTATTTTGTAGAATTTGAACTGCCTAGTATCATTGGTTACAGTGTATATGCGTGTATGTCATAATTTTCTTTTCAAAGGCAGAAATATATGTTCAAAGACAAAAACATCAAATAGAAATGTGCCAAAAACGTCAATTTAGAGCAAAAAGTCCTTCAGAAAGTCGATAGATTATATATTAGCATTTGCTGACAATATAGATTTTTTACGGTTTCTATAATAGTATTCAAGATATGGGATAAAACACTATCACTTTTACAGTTTCTATAATAATATTCAAGATATGGGATAAAATACTACCACTTTTACGGTTTCTATAATAATATTCAAGATATGGGATAAAATACTACCACTTTTACGGTTTCTATAATAAAATTCAAGATATGGGATAAAATACTACCACTTTTACGGTTTCTATAATAATACTCAAGACATGGGATAAAATACTTCCACTTTTACGGTTTCTATAATAATATTCAAGATATGGGATAAAATACTACCACTTTTACGGTTTCTATAATTATATTCAAGATATGGGATAACATACTACCACTTTTACGGTTTCTATAATAATATTCAAGACATGTGACAGAAATACTACCACTTTTACGGTTTCTATAATAATATTCAAGAAATGGAATAAAATACTACCACTTTTACGGTTTCTATAATAATATTCAAGATATGGGATAAAATACTATCACTTTTACGGTTTCTATAATAATATTCAAGATATGGGATAAAATACTACCACTTTTACGGTTTCTATAATAATATTCAAGAAATGGGATAAAATACTACCACTTTTACGGTTTCTATAATAAAATTCAAGATATGGGATAAAATACTACCACTTTTACGGTTTCTATAATAATAATATTCAAGATATGAGATAAAACACTACCAGTTTTACGGTTGAGCCCTTTTCAACTGATTTTTATAGTTTGTTCATATGTTGTGCTGTTACACCACTGTCCCAGGTTATGGGATGGTTGGGCGCTCGCAAAAATGTTTATCCCTGCCACATTCTGTATGTGTCTATCCCAAGTCAGGAGCCTTAATTCAGTGGCTGTGGTTTGTTGTTGTGTATCATATTTGTTATTCGTTCATTGTTTTGTACATAAATCAGTCCGTTAGTTTTCTCGTTTGAATTGTTTTACATTTGTCATTTCGGGGCCTTTTATAGGTGACTATGCGGTTTTGGTTTGCTCATTGTTTACGGCTGTACGGTGACCTACAGTTGTTAACTTCTGTGTCATTTGGACTCTGGTGGATAGTTGTCTCATTGGCAATCATACCACATCTTCCTTTTTTTATAATATCGATCTTGTTCCAGCAAGGCTTATCTTACTACATATTACTAAATTATAAATTGCTTTTACATCTACCTCTCAATGCTGGCCATTTTTACTGGACAATGGTTATTTGGAATGTAAAATTGATGTAAAATGATGTTCGTGCTATCAGTTGTTTCTTTCACTGGAACTCTGTGAGTTTTACATTCTAAAGGGAAGATAATCGAATTTGCGGGATGGAGACATCTTTTTATGGATTTCACATGTTTCACTCACAGTTCTTTTTTAAATTGTTAGGTATCTCTAATGTTTCCTGAAGTTTTTGCTGAGCACATCATAAGATTGTATTATAAAAAAACAGACACGAAGAGCATGCAGATAGCCAGTAAAGCATTTGAGGAATGGTGTGCAGATGAACAGAATGATTATAGTCTACAGTTAGTGATTTATATATTATCTTTATTTATAATAGGAACTTATAACCGCACGTTTCCCTTTCCGACCTGTCTGTATTCTTAATATAGTAATCTATTAATAAATGTTGGGTATTGTATTTTAATGTATGTACATATATTAGTGTCGAAAAAGAGAGGCGAAAGATACAAATGGACATTCAAACTCATAAGTCTAAAATAAACTGACAACGCCATGGCTAAAAAAAAAGACTAACAGACAAACAACAGTACTTTTAAAACACAACATGCATAGAATACTATAGACTGAGCAACACGAACCCCACCAAAAACTGGGGGTGATCTCAGTGCTTTTCGATGTGCTATAGATTTTGGGTTTTGATGATTCATCGTCCTTTCGTTAACTTTGGACCTCTAATTTTACAAAATGTGAATAAGAACAGGAAAGCCGAGCTTTTGTACAATTATTTAACGAGAATAGACGAATTCATTATTACACATTAAGGGAAAGTTACATTTGCACTTACTGTATGCTTTAAGATGAAAGTATGACTAACTGTTTGGTAATATATCTTGCACACACCGATATACGTCTTATGTATACCGTCGAGTTGGTCTCTTTTGGAAAGTTGTCGAATGGGCAATCATAAAACATCTTCATATTTTGATAAGGCAGCATGTTTATGTGACAGAACATTTAATATAAGACGGTGACACTCTTTTCGATTAATATCCTACGGCTTTGTTGCACTTGTCTGTAAAAAGGCACTGTTGGAATATTGTCTATCATCATAATGATACGTACACTTATTTAGACCTGTGTAAGGTGACTGGTGTTAAATTACAGTGACAAATTTAATCGATATGGAAAATGTTTTATATTTTCAGCAGTAAATTTCCTGACAATACGACAGAAACATAAATGCCTACATTCATGATATCAACTTCTTTCCTTTACGTTTGTGTGTGTTTTGCTGTGCATGTAATGATTTTGTGTCATGTATGGATACCCCATTTCCGTTGGTTTTTTTTTTCTATTTTATCTAGATCAGCATAATTATTATCTATTATAGATCATCAATTAACGTTTTAGGATGAAGAATAAAAATATCGTTGTAGTACCAAATAAATACTGTTTAGAATCACAATGCAAATTCTAAGTGAGAATTAATATGTTTAACATAATGAGAATCTGCATTATATTAACAACTGTTTATTGCTTCTTTATTTGAATTTTCTTACTCAAAATTTAATGTCAACAATATCTATTTTAAATAAACATAAATGCAAATCTCTTCCAAGAACTTGTTTTTAAACAGCTCCCAATCAAACAGACCCAGTAGATTAGATTCTTCAGAACTTTCAGGTAAAAAATTTTAATGTTCATTTAAATTCTGATTATGTACTTTGACTATGATACGCTACGTGACATGCAAATGCAAAGTGATGACAGTGCTCTCTGTCAAGTTCAATTGATTTTTTTATTTAATTTTTTTTATATAAATCAGATTTTTGGTCATTTTTAATTAAAAAGATTGCCTGTAAACATCAATGAATAAAATCGTACTTAGACCAGAAGTGACATTTTCAAGATTATTTAATTTAGGTAAGAGTGGCTTGCTCAAAACGTGCATAGAGATTATTTGGCAAAGATTGATCATCATTCTTAAATTAAGATACAATGTACTACATGAAACAAAAACCTTTAATTTCCTCATTCGTCACGAGTCTTAATTAAGAAGCCCCTTACAAAAATCTCTTATCTTTCCTAGTTTTATAAATTGACATAATCATATATAATAGATCGTAATAAGACAGTAGATCAGTAAAAACAATATTGCTGTTCCTTTGCTTTTTGTGTGTTTTTTTTTTTTTTTTTTGCTGTGCATGTACTGATTTTGTGTCATGGATTGATATCCCATATCGTTTGTTTTTCTATTATTAAAAAAAAAACAGCAACAGTTTTTATAATTATCGTGTAATATAAATGGAAATATCACAGTACATTGAGTGTTCTACGCATTGCACAAGATCCTGTTTTATTGTACTGTTAACATAGATTTATAAAGTTGTATCATCGAGAATTCTATGAACTGGTATTGCTCATTGTTGTTTTGTTTTTACTTATATAGAAATAAAGAGATGTGGTATGATTGCCAATGAGACAACTTTCCAACAAAGTTCTATGGAGTGGATGTATAGCAACTTATTAACCGTACGGCCTTCAACAGTGAGAAAAACCCATACCGTATAGTCGGCTATACAAGGCCCCGACATGAAAAATATGAAACAATTCAATTGAGAAAACTAACGGTATAATTTAAAACAAAACAAATTACGAAAAACAAATATGACAGGCATGAACCATCGACAACCACTGAACTACAGGCTCCTGACTTGCGACAGGCACATATAGAATGTGGCTGGGTTAAACATGTTTGCTTGCGCGCCAAACCCTCCCCCTAACCTGGGAGAGTGGTGCTACAGTACAACATAAGAACAAACTATAAAAAAACAGTTGTGTTTGTTTCCAACCATACAAAATTTTATTGTGCCTATTATCATATCTTAAATAAATTAACTTCTTACTCTTTTTTGAAATAGGGCGGTTTGGAGCTTATATAAGCATCTACCTTTTACAAAAGACTGTACTATGTAGACGCTAGATGTCTTGATTGTTCTTTGTCGTTGGTTTGCTGTCAAATCAAATTATTATAATACATCATATCTCCTTTTATTCAAACTCTTAGGTTACCTATATATGTTACAGAAATATTGCCAACTCTCTACTTCCCACATTCGACAGTAAACCCTTGCTAAAGTGAGATTTTTGTTTGGCTGTACGTGGTTTATAAGCAGCCACGTTCGGTGCCACGTGCACGCGTAGCGAAGGTGTCACGTTCTCTTCAAGTTGCAGACTCCTTGGAAAAACTTTTTGAAGGAGTCCGTTGGTAGCCTGTTGTGAGGAAAAATGTCTCGTCTTTCCAGCTAACTTCTGCTTTCCCTTGGAAGGCATAAACATACCCCGCCCTTCTTTCCTGTTGTCCAATCATGCAGAACCTACCTGTTATATCAATTTTAAATAGTTTTGCGTCTTGAATATGCATGAAATAACTGCTATTATACGTTAAGAAAGAAATCATCAACCAATTCTGGTCGACCAGTTGTATTAAATAATTTGTTTATTTGATTTGGTACTAAATATGCATGTGACATTTGCCACTGGACGTTACTCAATCAATCAATACACCTTATCCTTATTAAGTCCATTCTGGAAAATCGTCATTTAAACAAATTCCTGTTTGGATCAAATATCCAAATATCGCAAAACAAAGGTCATCAGCGGGGAAAGATTGGAAAGTGAACATTTAAAAATTTTGATAATTTATGAAGCAATTTTTATAAGACAAATTAAAGTCATTAAAAATACACAGTTTGATGTGTTTACGATGGTTTAAACAGGTCTCTATGAAAAGTTTATGCAAAATATGGTTTTCATCAATTTTTCAGCCCTCTCCATTCGTTTCGATAGCACTTTGCTGTTTCGTCTGCTGACTTGTTAATTTTTTCATATAACTTTGGTTCATCATTATTATCATAGCTCGACTGTTCAAACAAAATACAATGACGAATTATTTCGGATGGATTTGTTTTGATTGGGATGGTTTAGTAAACTCCTGTTTTGATTTGTCCTTTTTAGGTAATAGATATAAGAAGATGTGGTATGAGTGCCAATGAGACAACTCTCCATCCAAGTCACAATTTGTAAAAGTAAACCATTATATGTCAAAGTACGGCCTTCAACATGGAGCCTTGGCTCACACCGAACAGCAAGCTATAAAGGGCCCCAAAAATGACTTAGTCTAGTGTAATGTCAGAAAAAAAAATTTTGACCAATTTCGTGTCTTCGGATAAACTAAGTAGATAGAGAGAAACTGTCAATAGCAAAATAGGATCTACACAGAAGTTAAATGATCAAAATCAGCAGTTCAATCATAATAGAAAAAAGTAAAATAACAAAAAATACCGAACACCAAGGAAAATTCAAATCGGAAAGTCCCTTATCAAATGGCAAAACAAAAACTCAAACACATCAAACGAATGGAAAACAACTGCCATATTCCTGACTTGGTACAGGCATTTCCTTATGTAGAAAATGGTGGATTAAATCTGGTTTTATGGCTAGCTAAACCTCTCACTTGTATGATAGTCGCATAAAATTCCATTATATTGACAACAATGTGTGAACAAAACAAACAGACATACTAGGTAAAAATGTCAAAAATATTGATTGATTGATTGTTGGTTGCTTAACGTCCAGTGGCAAATATTTCATGCATATTCAGGACGAGAACAAGTTAACAATAAATACAATAGGTAGGTTCTGTAATAGTGGCTTCCGGGATTAAGGTCGGAGAAATTTTGACTGCCACGGGAAATGAGGGTATATTGGATAGGGACAGAAATTTAGCCTTGCAACAGGTCACCTACGGACCCCTCAAGGAGTTGTGGCAAGGGTTCTTAACGTGCAAAGAGCCTGACACTCTCAATACACGAGGCATCGGATTTAACGTCCCCATTCTGACCGGACGTGGCTGCAAATTTGTACATCCCGCACAGCCAAACGGACGCCCCACTTTAGCAAGGGTTTTACTGCCGGTCGGAGGAAGACCAATGGTGACCATACTTCTATTCCCCAGTCACCCTTGGGGGTTCAAAAATAAGGGTACAGCAGTCAACATTGTGTTATAATATAAATCACTATAAAAACAAACAAATATGTCAACAAAAAAAAAAACAAAATGGCAAATAGACAAAGTACATATGCTAAAATGAAAGACAAGAATACAAAAAATTGCCACAGCACAACAACACAATGGCGGGATGCATAGGTACCGAGCCACGCCAAAAATATATTACCAAAAATGGACTACACAGTAAAGGTTAATAATTCACAAAGACACATAAAAGAACACTATAACACGTAATTAAGATAATAAACAACGTCAGTACCTAGAATCTATACTTCAAGGCCATCATGTATTATTTGTGAAGTTGATACGGAATGTTTATCAACAAGGTCTTGGTATCTTCCGATGAACTTTTTTAGAAAAAGGACGTTTTATAAAGTCTGAGAAGCAGCTGCAAGCTCTTAAATACCGAATGAGTTGGGAAATGTATATCCCATATGCAGGTGAAGCTGGTATATTGCTACTAAGGTGGGGGAAATTGATAATTTCAAAATCAAAATCGTCTCGTTTGTCATGGATTATGGTACTGAGATGACTGCTTATGTCAAATTCGAGGTATAAGTCTAAAATACTGCGGCGGAAGCCGTGTCTGTTGTTTCTTTAATTTCTAGTTCTGGAGGATATATTAATGGAACCCGATCAGAAAAGTTCAATGACGATTTTAATGATCATATTTTTTGTAATTGTTGCAAAATCTATAAAAGACAGAGAGAAAATGTAAACAACAAAGCTTATCATCAATACAAGATCTGCAATTAAGTCAATATAACCGAAATCGTACATTTGAAAGTCAATTACTTATAATTTAATTTTGGATGTAACACGTCTTCTGATTGGCTGAAAGTGTTTTGTCTATCAGCTCATAGACAAAATTTTCAACGTTTTTTTTTCATAATTTATTCCTTAAAAATGGAATTTAGAATTAAACTATAAGGAAAGACTGTAAAACATTTTTCTGTCTATTCGAAATAACTTAAAAAACTTATGTTATTTCTTCATAGACAGAAAAAATATTACAGTCATTCTTTAAATAGAGTTGTAGTTTTTCAATAAAGATTTAACTAATTTTGCGTTTTTGACAATTGTCAACAATTGTCATAAAAATTGGGATTGATAAAGAAACTTTTAACAGCAAAAAGGGTCAGCTAGATCTACAAATAAGTCACACGGCTTTCAATGACGGTTTTGCATTTTAGTTTAAGAAAATTGTAAATAGAGAGACATTTTAAACAGCAAAAACAATTCTACAAATAAGTAAATCGGGCCAAATCGTCAGTTGATTATAGAAAATTTTGTTCATTGGCCAGTTTGCCTTTATGACATCTATAATAGATCAAGAGTAAGTTGAAACATCAAATATACTCCCCTAGACAAGATCTACAAATAGGTCAGCATGACTGCAATCGTAATTCGCTTCCTTATAGAAGATAATTCCCTCAATGACGATTGATTTTTTTCGATTCTACCCCCCCCCCCTTTTCTCTTAGTTTGGCTCGATAAGATACAACGAAACCTCTGTTCACATTTTAAAAGGAGGTTAAGGTAATTATCGGCGATAGTACTCAGTGTATATGAAGTGCGAATCCAGATAGTTCATTTTCTCTGTCATATGCGAGAGTAAAGGATGATGGGAAAAACTGTGTTTGTTTACGTTTTGAAAATACAAAATAATTGATTTGAATGTATTTTTTAACATAATTTCATTTGAATATGACTTTACAATGTACAAAAACACGATTAAAGTAAAAAAAAAATGTGTTATTAAAGCAAAAGAATTTAGAATAAAGTTATTGAAAGCGATTCGTTTTTACATTTGTTGCGATGCATTATCACTGTAAGTGCGATCATTTCTGATGTGGGATTTTTTGCGGTGCGATGGATTTTCTTTGTGGTTGTATGTGATAATTGGACAATATTCATTTGATGACTTAAATATTGATGATATTTACAATTTAAAAATCCAAACTTATTGTACACGTTTACTTGAATATACACAGGGTATAACCACCGTACAGTTGATTCCAGACGTTGTGCGTTTTTTTAGCAAAAAACAACAAGCTGAGAGAAGCCGATATATGATATCAAAAATATTCTGAGTTATGTACACAGTGTGTATACACAAATATATTATACACGTTGTATGCATGTTAAGTCATAAATATTTATTACAGAATTCAATTCTAACTCGAACTGTACTTACTGAATGATAAACGCACGTATGTTTACAAACCATGGTCATAGAAACTCGCTTAAATATGCTTCAAAAATGCAAACATTAAATAACTTTAAATACCAACTGATATATGTGCAGGTTAGTGAACGTATCTGCCTCCAGAATATATCCCTAATACCTAGTTCATTGTTATTATTATGATTTTCTAAAATAGTCATCAGTTTATGAAATTGTTTATACTGTACCGTTTGTTGCGCGTTTTCGTAACAGTACTTTATCCTCCGTTGCTAAAAATATCGAGAAGAACAAATGCGGTATCCTTTGAAATATCAATCTTTTATTTTTATGACTTAAGTATTTAACATTTCTAACATTTCATATTGAAATTTAAAACACTTGAATTGTGTGTATGTTTAATGTGAGATCAAGAGGACCAAATTCATCGGGAGCACCTGCATGATTGAAATTCAGTTTCTTAGAGATTTCGCGAAAACATCTAGTATGTTGATCTTGAGATCAAGGCCACATGAAGGTCATGATGATATGCGCCACATCTTTCTGAGTTTGCAATTCGTGTGTCAGGGATTCGAAAATATTCTGGAGTAGAAAATCCATGAATGCAACGTATGTTTATGGCATATTTTCCTTGAAAAATTTTAGTACTTGATTAAATAAGCTTTGAAAAGTTGTCAAGCAGTACAATTATGTTATATATATTTTTTTACCATATTGATCGGCTTTGAGTTGTCAAAATGCACAACGAACAATACAAGAATTTGCAATAAACGGTACTAAACAAAAACACCATAAAGACAACGAAACATGACGAAATTCGGAGTTTGGTCTTTAAACATGCATAAATGAAATATAACAACGTGTTTCTCATTATTTGTGACTATTTTAAATAGAAGTGTGTATGGATTACTTGTAAACATCGCGAAACAAGATTCTGTGTAACAACAACTTGAGTAAATTATAAATAAAAGCAGGGTATGTTCACTCGAAAACTAAATGTGCCATGCGTTTAATGATTTTTGTTGTTGTTGAAATTAATAATGGGTGTTTATGTATTATAAACAATAAACAATGCTGTTAGGAAGCAGTAAACTTTGTTTTCCTAAACTTGTTATACTAACTGTTACGGCCATAAGTCTTTGAAGAAAAAAATATTTGGACGTTCTATCGATCAACTTCGCTTCGCTACACAGCAACTTTCGAAATCAACTGTACGGTAGATATACCAGTGATATAGAGCCATTAAAACTTGTAACAATAAACTGTTCTCAATAAGTCATATTGTAATTTCAAAATTGCGTATTCTTTTTATGTCCAAGATATACGCACTGATGAAGTTGCAACGATACGTGATGAATAGCACCTAAGATTTAAACACACATTGAAAACGTAACCAGTCACTCAAGCGTAAAATGTTGGTCGTTGTGTGAACACTCTTTATTATCCTGGATGCATTTATGACGTTTCATTAGTATAAAAATATCGAGAAGAACAAATGCGGTATCCTTTCAAATATCAATCTTTTAGTTTTACGACTTAAGTATTTAACATTTCTAACATTTCATATTGAAAATTAAAACACTTGAATTGTGTGTATGTTTAATGTGAGATTAAGAGGACCAAATTAATCGGGAGCATCTGCATGTTTGAAATTCAGTTTCTTAGAGATTTAAACACAAATTGAAAACGTAACCAGTCACTCAAGCGTAAAATGTTGGTCGTTGTGTGAACACTCTTTATTATCCTGGATGCATTTATGACGTTTCATTAGTATAAAAATATCGAGAAGAACAAATGCGGTATCCTTTCAAATATCAATCTTTTAGTTTTACGACTTAAGTATTTAACATTTCATATTGAAAATTAAAACACTTGAATTGTGTGTATGTTTAATGTGAGATCAAGAGGACCACATTTGATGTATAGTACCCTAGATATAGACCGAAATCCAAAACTTAAGCATAGTTTTTGGTGGCCGTTAATGTGCTTAACTGTGCAAGGTATATGTATTCAATGATGAAATGTCATTGAAATGAATAAATTTTACCGTACATATACATCCTGACGAATTATTAGAAACTTAGAATTGAATGTTTTAAGCAATAAATGCTCTTATTTTTACGAAATTAATTTTTGTAATTCGTTAGACTTTCACCCACAAAGTAAGCATTATCAAATCCTTCTGTTGTTATTTAGTTTGTCAGCGAGTCGGCTGAATTTACACTCTATACGATGAAAATGAATAAGATTTCTACTGTGAAAATTCACCGGATATACAATTGAAATTAATCGCACCTACAGTGAAAATGAAAGTAATGTATCATTATTCGATAGTAAGCATAAATCGCATAACGAAAGCAGCACGGTGGAATATAACTCAATATCAACAAACTCAACAAACTGAATAACAAAACCTGTTTAAAGTTATACAACATTAACGATTGTGTTAAAAGGTATATTTTTCTGAAAATAAAACTTTACAGCTAATTTAAAATCTCCTGCACGCTCTGTTCGTAGAATATTCTCGATATTTATCTATTTGTGTATCGATTTCACATCTGGATGGCTGTAGGAGCGGTATTTACCCGTCTGCATCTCTTACCTGTATCATGAGTTCATTAAACAATTCATTTGATATATTATTTATCATTTTATTCTGAAACCATCAATTATTCGTCTGTTTATTTATAATTCTACATTAGAAATGTATGACATATACAGTGAAAATGGTATGTCAGGATCCGCACTTTATATACACTGATTACTGTGCTTCAAATACCTGAAAATAAATCAGTCCCATTTTCTGTCACTAGACGCTCTTTAAACCTTTCGCATTTGTACAAGTGAAAATCCGAAACAAAGTCTTCGATATATTGACTATTATTTAATATTCAGTAACCATCAGATACGTTTTATTTCAAATAGATTAAAATCGGTCGTTTTTTTATTCCATCACAAACAAATATTCTTTGTATGTTTTGCTTTGCATCACTGTGCGAAGCTATCAGTTTCATTCGATAATCACACAACATCTTGAAACGTTACATAACAATAACATTTCTGATTGGTTGTCGTATAATGTGGCTAAAATTCGATTGGCTAGGATGATCTATGTAGAATTGGGAACTTGTTGCGGATAGGAGAAGATATTAAATTACAGTATGGGTATTCACGACTCGATCTCTTGCTTAAAGATCAAATATATAAAAAGAAGATATCTTGTTGAGATAATCCATCACTATAGACTAAAACTTTAATATGTCACTAAATGGAGCTGATTGATTGGTTCATTGCTCACTTAAGGGCATACTTACGCTACAGGTACAGGGAAGGTAATCACATTACTAATTAAATGTTAAATGTTATTTTTCGCGACTTAAAAATGTGACATATAGGGAAAAAGATGTATTTTTCTAAAGATTTTAATCATTAGCTTGAAAACGAGTTCATGGACCACTGCTTTTTAAAATGACATTTGTCTTAAATATGTAAGAAGATTTTGAGAAAACGTTACCGATGATTTTTTTGATTATATATTAAATAATCAGCAAATAATGTCAGTTTATTCTGAAATCCTGACAATCTTTTAATAAATACGAATCATTTCCAAAAAATTATTTCACAAATCTAATGTATACTTATGTAAAGAAGATATTCTAAATGGTTTTACAAAAAACCGCTTGTTTTTATCTAATGGAACAAAAAAGTTAAGTATTTCTACCCAAAGTATACAAACGCCCCCAAAACCGATATTTTGAATAAATATCTAAAAAATTCGACCACATTTATCTCTAAAAGTAGCTCATGAAGGTATGTTTTTTATTACATATTTGAAAGTATCAGTAAAGAATAGCTTTTATGCAAATGTTTTGTGTGCCCTTTACGTCTAGCGACAAATATGTCATGCATTATCAGCACAAGATGCAAAATTGGTCGCCCGGGATCAAGCGTTAAAAAGTGACGCTTGAATAGGATGGTATGTTAGAAAGAGGCATAAATAATGCATTACAAGAATAAAATTGAACCATGACCCCTATTGTTAGCTAAGCTACTAAAAGCCCCCCTTTCTGTCTACGGTAGACAAATGGATCCCGGACAGGTTTGAATTTCCACTCTAATACCGTCTGATTTTTTTAAATGGAGATGATCAATCCATGCACTTTAATTTCTTTGATATTGAAAATGATATTTTGCTTGTCGTATTTTTATCCTATTTTGTACTACCTGGTTCTATAGGTGCATTACTGATTAGTCATGTCCGTTTAACTTTTAGTAAATAAAATCCTCAATCTAAAGACCTACACCGGGTTAATAGATTGGGGTATATTACGTAAACAAAAAAAATCCTTTATTAATCAGATCGTCCCAAGTATCTTTAATAATTGTCTTCCGTTAATGCAAACTGCACGGAACGGTTCGTAAATGACAATGTAAACTGCACGGAACGGTTCGTAAATGACAATGTAAACTGCACGGAACGGTTCGTAAATGACAATGTAAACTGCACGGAACGGTTCGTAAATGACAATGTAAACTGCACGGAACGGTTCGTAAATGACAATGCAAACTGCACGGAACGGTTCGTAAATGACAATGTAAACTGCACGGAACGGTTCGTAAATGACAATGTAAACTGCACGGAACGGTTCGTAAATGACAATGTAAACTGCACGGAACGGTTCGTAAATGACAATGTAAACTGCACGGAACGGTTCGTAAATCTATAAAAACAAGAAACTGCAATATAAGAATTTCATGTATCTGTGGAAGCGGATATAAAAGTTTGTCACGTTAATCACGTGATTACAAAGTACACAATATTTGCATATGACACTATCCATATACAATTTACGCATTTGCTCCTGTCCGTTCGTGCGTCCGTTTATTGTCCGTCCTTCACAAGATTGGTTTCCGGTTGGTACCCCTAGTCAGATTAATTTGATATATCAAAAAGTACAGATCAAGTTCGGAAAACAAAAATTGAGGATGAATCAATGAAAATATATCTTCTTATAAACTAATTACACATTCAAATAACAATGTGCAGTAAATGTTGGAACACAAGAACACAGTATATGTCTATAATGATAATCTCTTAGGGCGTGATGCATTTGGCTAGAGTTTGTATGACAATGGCCCTATTGTTGACTTTAATTGACCTTTTTAATGACATTAAAAGGTTACAGTAGTCCGTGTGTGTGGTAAACTGAAATTAAACAAAATATAATACTTACAATGTGTATAAATCAAACATGCGAATACTTTATAAATCAATGAAACCAAAAACGACAGTAAACTTTGCAGTTCAAGTTTAAGATGTAAAAAAATTACAGTCCGTATGCATAAATAAATATCGTATCCAAATTAAATGAGTTAGTTAGATGTAATTATCAAAAATTATCAAGGAATCAAACGTAATTGACGGTGAAATGTCTTGATTTCCCCATGGTTTAAATGTCATGTCCTTGTCATGTCCTTGTAACATTTGTTGAATACTCGGGCACATGGTGTAAATAAAAATGAAAGCCGTTTCGTAGTACAATGGATACGGTGACAATGTGATTTGTATCAAAAAATTAATGAATACATATAATAAACAGTGATTGTGGATCAGATTGCTCCCCTTCTGATATCTTATGTCACTCAAAGAAAGTACACATGAATATATATATATATAAGTGCCTATAAATAGCAGCACATGACATACAAATCTATGGGAGTGTGGATTAATCAGTACAGAGATTAATTCAATTACACAAATAAAATTATAGATTGCCTAACAATGTAATTTTAACACACTATTTAGTATGTAAATATACGAATGTTCAAAATATTTACAAAATGATGAAAATAAACGCAATATTTCGCTAGAGTAACTAGCTTTATCAAGCGTGCATCTATCCAGGTGAAATCGGATGTAGATGATAAGAAACTTTTGCAGCTCAATGTATATGTTGCACTTGAATTTAGCTGCCTTGAAAATAATACATAATTTGAATGAAGTTCAAGATTTTTACAAAATTGGTAGTTTAAGTTAGCAACGTCCATTGGCCAATATTACAGGATAAAAAGGACGATGCTGTGTACTAAATTATTCTTTATCTTTCCTGTATCTTTTCTCATCTTTTTCGTTAAGACCATCAGGTTCTAAAGTGTGGAGTTGGTGGATCCAAAAATTTTCTCTTCTCCTTCTCGCCGTGGTGTCCCACTCGGTGTTGACTTCTATGATTTGGAAAGTAACATTATCAAAAGAATGTTTCGTTGAACGAAGATGTCTTGTGAGAGGACAGTTTTTGTTGGTTTTGTACCATGAACGATGGTTATTGAGCCGAATATTAAATTTGTCCATTGTTTCTCCCACATACTGAATGCCACAAGTGTCACATGTTAATATATAAATTGAGTTCTCCGTTTTACAGTTGGAATTTGAGTAGATGGTATAATTTTGTTTAGTAACGGAGCTGATGAAAGAACTGCTTGTATTGGCAGCTTTACAACACAAGCAGTTCCTTCGACCACATTGTTTGTAGCAACCGGGAGATGGAGTAGGCTGCTTTGCTAATACAGATGTCACTAATTTGTCACGGATGTTTTTAGGTCTTCTGAAGGCCATGACTGGTGGTGAGGAAAATACTTTTTTAAGATTAGAATCATTTTCTATATTTTTCCAATGCTTCTGAACAATGGAAGACACATTTTTAAAATCAGGATGGTAAGTGAGTACAAGGGGTGTTCTGTTAGCTGCTTTATTCTTATCTTTGTACTCTAGAAGTTCTTGGCGACTAGTTTTGTTTGCTCTTTCGAAAGCGCTATAAATGATGTTGTTATTGTATCCTCGAACAACTAGATGTTTACGTAGTTGCTCAAGTCTAGCATTTTGCGTATTTTCAGTAGAGCATATTCTCTTGATTCGCAATGCCTGGCTGAATGGGATGCCACGGGAGCAGTGTTTAGGATGGCAACTTTTAGGAGAAAGGAATTGATGTTTGTCCGTTTGTTTGGTATGAAGGTCCGTTATAATGGTTCCGTTCTCGATGTAACTCGTAGTGTCGAGGAAGTTTATTTTCTCCATAGATGATTCATATGTAAATTTTATCGAATGGTGGAAAGAGTTACAGTGTCCTAGAAATACATCAAGATGTTCTTGTGAATCTGTCCATTTGAAATCAATATCGTCAATGAATCGGAACCATGATAAGGGCTGGTATGGAGCACTAGCCAAGAGGCGTTTTTCAAGTTGGGCCATAAATATGTTGGCATATGACGGGGCCATTTTTGTGCCCATACTAGTACCGTCTATCTGGAGATAATGTTTTTCATTGAAAGAGAAGTTGTTGTTCTCTAGCACTAGTTTCAGAAGTGTAACAAGGCACTCAGTTGGAGGATTTTTTTCACTACGAGTGTTCCATACCTCTTCACACGCTGCTATTCCTTCGTCTTGTGGAATTTTGGTATATAAAGAAGACACGTCCATGGATGCAAGTATAGTATTGCTTGGTAGAGGATTGAGGCTTTCCATTTTCTTTAGATAATCAGTCGTATCTTGAATGTAAGAGGGTAGTTCTTTCACATGAGGTCTTAGATGATGGTCTACAAATTCTGATATCTTTTCAGTTGGATGACTATTTGCTGAAACAATTGGTCGACCTGGATTGCCCGTTTTATGTATTTTAGGCAACATATAGTATCTTCCGGCCTTTGCTTCGTTCTCAAGAGATCGGAGATAATCAAAGGTGTCATTGTCTATATGCTTTTTGTCGAACATCTCTTGAAGGATGGTGTTGATCCTTCGAATAGTATTTAGTGTTGGATCTGTGGTTAATTGTTTATAAAAAATGGAGTTTGAAAGTTGTCGATTTCCCTCTGCTATGTAATCTGTTTTATTCATGACAACCACAGCGCCCCCTTTGTCGGCAGGTTTTATAACGATATCCTCTTGATCTTTTAACATTTTCAAAGCAATGCTTTCTGACTTGGATAAATTATAATTTCTTGTATTTGTTATACAGGACTTTATATCAGACCTCACGTAGTCAATGAATGACTCCAAGTTATCATTTTTACTCTTAGGTGGTTTCCATGAACTTTTTTTCTTAAATTTTGGGATGGGCGTGACTTCTTCATTGGTGTCAGTATCTGAATCTGTTAATCCAGCTTCTTCAAGGTTTTTCTTGCCCCTATTGTAGAAAAAATCTTTCAAGCGTAAACGTCTAGCGAATTGGTCTAAGTCCTCGTCTAGCTGAAAGTTATTTACATTTGATGGGATAGGACAGAAGTTTAAACCTTTACTTAAAAGAGATTCTTCAGCACGTGTAAGTTCTTTAGATGACAAATTTACAACAATGCTTTCAGTTTTTTGTTTCCGTCTTTTGAATTTTCTTTTTCTAGGGACCTTATGGTTTGTTGTATTGATATCATTCATATCCTGATTTAAATAGACAGTGTGAATTTTATCTCTTTGAAATTTATTCCTTTGTTTTTCTTTATGTTTGGATAGTTCAATTTTTTCAATATCTGCGAGGCGACGTTTAATTATTGGTAAATCGTCACGTGAAATATTACTATTGTTGATGATATCTGATATTTCATTTACAATTTGTTTGTAATTTGTGGTTATAAAAGAAAGTAACTGTTGAAGTAGCTGGATTGAACATTGAACGTTCATTCCAACGGCTCATGAATCTTTTGGATTTATGTCCCGGTGCCTGGGGACTCACTTTGATGTTTAAACCTTTTGGTACAGTTCTACTTTGAATAAATTTTTTTTTTAAGTTCGATAAATGATGTTCAGTTTGTAGTTTCTTTTTAGTTAAAGATCTTAATTTCTTGAAATGCAGTGCGCTATCCATGTTGTAAAGATAGCGATAGATTTGAATGGATTACACAAACATTTGTGAAATGCGTGCTACTGAAGATAATAATATAAGTGCCTATAAATAGCAGCACATGACATACAAATCTATGGGAGTGTGGATTAATCAGTACAGAGATTAATTCAATTACACAAATAAAATTATAGATTGCCTAACAATGTAATTTTAACACACTATTTAGTATGTAAATATACGAATGTTCAAAATAAGGGGGCGCTGTGGTTGTCATGAATAAAACAGATTACATAGCAGAGGGAAATCGACAACTTTCAAACTCCATTTTTTATAAACAATTAACCACAGATCCAACACTAAATACTATTCGAAGGATCAACACCATCCTTCAAGAGATGTTCGACAAAAAGCATATAGACAATGACACCTTTGATTATCTCCGATCTCTTGAGAACGAAGCAAAGGCCGAAAGATTCTATATGTTGCCTAAAATACATAAAACGGGCAATCCAGGTCGACCAATTGTTTCAGCAAATAGTCATCCAACTGAAAAGATATCAGAATTTGTAGACCATCATCTAAGACCTCATGTGAAAGAACTACCCTCTTACATTCAAGATACGACTGATTATCTAAAGAAAATGGAAAGCCTCAATCCTCTACCAAGCAATACTATACTTGCATCCATGGACGGGTCTTCTTTATATACCAACATTCCACAAGACGAAGGAATAGCAGCGTGTGAAGAGGTATGGAACACTCGTAGTGAAAAAAATCCTCCAACTGAGTGCCTTGTTACACTTCTGAAACTAGTGCTAGAGAACAACAACTTCTCTTTCAATGAAAAACATTATCTCCAGATAGACGGTACTAGTATGGGCACAAAAATGGCCCCGTCATATGCCAACATATTTATGGCCCAACTTGAAAAACGCCTCTTGGCTAGTGCTCCATACCAGCCCTTATCATGGTTCCGATTCATTGACGATATTGATTTCAAATGGACAGATTCACAAGAACATCTGGATGAATTTCTAGGACACTGTAACTCTTTCCACCATTCGATAAAATTTACACATGAATCATCTATGGAGAAAATAAACTTCCTCGACACTACGAGTTACATCGAGAACGGAACCATTATAACGGACCTTCATACCAAACAAACGGACAAACATCAATTCCTTTCTCCTAAAAGTTGCCATCCTAAACACTGCTCCCGTGGCATCCCATTCAGCCAGGCATTGCGAATCAAGAGAATATGCTCTACTGAAAATACGCAAAATGCTAGACTTGGACAACTACGTAAACAACTAGTTGTTCGAGGATACAATAACAACATCATTTATAGCGCTTTCGAAAGAGCAAACAAAACTAGTCGCCAAGAACTTCTAGAGTACAAAGATAAGAATAAAGCAGCTAACAGAACACCCCTTGTACTCACTTACCATCCTGATTTTAAAAATGTGTCTTCCATTGTTCAGAAGCATTGGAAAATTATAGAAAATGATTCTAATCTTAAAAAAGTATTTTCCTCACCACCAGTCATGGCCTTCAAAAGACCTAAAAACATCCGTGACAAATTAGTGACATCTGTATTAGCAAAGCAGCCTACTCCATCTCCCGGTTGCTACAAACAATGTGGTCGAAGGAACTGCTTGTGTTGTAAAGCTGCCAATACAAGCAGTTCTTTCATCAGCTCCGTTACTAAACAAAATTATACCATCTACTCAAATTCCAACCGTAAAACGGAGAACTCAATTTATATATTAACATGTGACACTTGTGGCATTCAGTATGTGGGAGAAACAATGGACAAATTTAATATTCGGCTCAATAACCATCGTTCATGGTACAAAACCAACAAAATCTGTCCTCTCACAAGACATCTTCGTTCAACGAAACATTCTTTTGATAATGTTACTTTCCAAATCATAGAAGTCAACACCGAGTGGGACACCACGGCGAGAAGGAGAAGAGAAAATTTTTGGATCCACCAACTCCACACTTTAGAACCTGATGGTCTTAACGAAAAAGATGAGAAAAGCTACAGGAAAGATAAAGAATAATTTAGTACACAGCATCGTCCTTTTTATCCTGTAATATTGGCCAATGGACGTTGCTAACTTAAACTACCAATTTTGTAAAAATCTTGAACTTCATTCAAATTATGTATTATTTTCAAGGCAGCTAAATTCAAGTGCAACATATACATTGAGCTGCAAAAGTTTCTTATCATCTACATCCGATTTCACCTGGATAGATGCACGCTTGATAAAGCTAGTTACTCTAGCGAAATATTGCGTTTATTTTCATCATTTTGAAAATATTTTGAACATTCGTATATTTACATACTAAATAGTGTGTTAAAATTACATTGTTAGGCAATCTATATATATATATATATATATATATATATATAATATAATATACGTACGTCTAAACAAGTGAAAACACTACGACAGAAGCATCCATTGGATCACCAGTGAAGGTGATACACGACTGAAAACACATCTTATATTCATAATTACTCTAAATATCAGCACAACAATGTTAAATCTGCAAATATGCGGAAGCAAATGTTTGTTCTTCCTTCTCCGGGATTCGAACTCATGCTATTGTATCCCAATAGCATGAGTTCGAATCCCGGCGAGGGAAGAACAAAAATTTGCTTTCGCAAATTTGCAGATTTAACATTGTTGTGCTGATATTTAGAGTAATTATGTATATATATATATAATATATATCTATCTATAGAATGAGTTTATATATAAAACGAATGGTTTCTTCATAAATTCAAAGTATTACTATGTAAGCCTTATTCACACATCAGGATTTTTACTGCCGACCATTCCCGAATAAAATTTGTCAAAAGTCGGATGCAATTCCTAGGATTTGTGGCTGGAAATTTGTAACAAAGATATTTATTAGAAATCACGACAACCATCGGAAATTGTTACGTAAGCCTTCCGACAATCCTGTTCTCAATCCGATTCTGATCCATTTTTTATCTTTTGTATGGTTATAAAACGACCGATTTATTCCCGACAGCTTCCCGATTCTCTCAAATGCGATCTTATAGGGATCAGACAATGGCAAAACAGTGAACCGGCGCAGGACATTGTTACAATTTTGATCTGATACACCAGAATCTGTCTAAAGTAAACGACATAATAACGATTGTAATCCAAGCTATACAAAATCGAATGAGTTTCCCGATTGTTATGGGAACACCTAACTGTTGGGAGTGGTTTGCCAACCTGTCCGGGTCATTCCCGTTTCAAAGGACTCTGTTACAAACGTATACGACTGCGTAAAGACTCTGATAGGACATTTGGGATAGTATATTTTTTTTGTACTTTTCGTGTCGAAGCGCTATCTGATTTAAAACGGGAATAAGAATCAGATATGTGCCGCATTACATAGAGCTATATACAATCGTTCTCTACGAGAAGAATCACTTTTACGATTGGTATTGTGAAGATGGTGGCTTTTCCATAAACGATTATTCATACTTCTGCTTTCTGGACATCTTCTTCTAAACTTAAAACAAGTTCAGTATAATTCCCACGGGCCACTGGGTAGAAAAATAACGTCTACTTTGATGAGATAACGACAACCTTCGGTTCATTTTGACGTTGGTTTGGTACTCCTTCCTCCAATGGAACCAAAAAACACTGGCTAAAGCCTGTAAATGTCTCCATTTGGCTTCTCCAAGCTGGTCTGAAGTGAGGATGTAATCAGTTTTCTGTGTCAATAACATAGCTGGATTTAAGATTAACACATTATCTGGATCTATCGATGCCGGTGCCAGAGGGCTTGAGTTCATTATTACTTATACTTCTGCTAGAACGTTTTGAGCACATCATGCGTAAATTCCTTCTCGTGGCGTTGACAAGGATGGAAATATGTATTCTTCATTCTCTCCCGTGCTCCACCCATACAGAATGAATTGTACAAGAATTGTATAAAAAGTTTTGAAAGGTTCGTTCTCGACGTTGATCTCGTCGGATCAGAAGTCGTCAATTGCGCCAATAAAGTTTGTCCCACGGTTGGATCGGAATATCTTAACTTGGCATCTAATAGCTGTGAATTATGAAAGTCGATCGCGAAGAGCTAATTTCTTCGATATGAACATGTGAATATAATTGCCAAACGTTTTAATTAAGCATATCCACCACGGGTTTTACTTAAATTGATTGTCCATGGTCCAATGTTGTATATTCCAAAGTTCAGGACCTTCCTCTGGCAAATCAGATCCGATTAGACACTCGGATTTTCTTGTAATTTTGCCACATCTTTCACATTTGTAAATAGTAGACGAAATACCGCGTTTCCCTCCAACGATCTAGAATTCTGCAGATCTAATCGTTCCATTTGTAAAGTGGCGACCTTGATGTTTGATCTCGTCATGGTATTGTCGGGCTAAAGTGTTTGCTTTATATGTTTACGTCTTTTCTCGAAGGTTCAAGTCAGATTTTACGATATGGCGTACTAGTTCTCGTTCGTCCGAAAACGGGATGAGGTTAGCTATCGACTTCGCTTAGGAATTTGTTCCTATTAAAATGAAATATTCTGGTTCGAAAAACTTCCTACATAAGTCCCTGATTCTGCCATTCTGGACTCATGCATGTAACGAGAGTTACATAATGATGTATTGTATTAGCGCTTGAAAACAGATCAGATGTCAATGAGTATTATGCGATGGTGTAAATTTGTTTTATAAAGAATTGAAACAGTTTTTTTTTTTATAATTTTTACCCGATGTTTACCGAATACGTCACACATCTGGATTAAATGATTCCTCTGTTTACATCTATGCATTAGACCCTTTAACCATTGTACACTGTAAAAATTGAAATGTTTACATGCTTCAATGAATGAGGATATTCACTGAGATCAGAAACAGGGTTGTTCCTCTGCATTTTGCCTTCTGCATGGATGAAATTAATGAATCGAGCTATTACGTAGATTTTTTTCTTTTTCATCATTTTCATGTTGGAACAATATAAGTAAAGACTCACAAACCATTATTTTTCCCCAAAGTGATGTTATTATGAATTATCAATTCAGTTAACAATGTAATAGATAATGAACAATTCAACGCAATAAACCAGAATCAAATATCACTATTTTTGTTGTTAAAAAGCTGACGTCAGAAAATTTCAATTACTATCTTATTGCCATATTATTAATATACATGATCTACAAACCAGGAAAATATTAAATTCAAAACAATAGGCTTAGTTTACACACTTGAAAATACCGGTCTGTAACTCTATTTATAGAACTAAAAAAAGGCAAGTTGATATTTTGGAAAATCTGGACTAATTAATATGTGGTGGAAAGTTACTTTTTCAATTCTTTTAGAGAAAAAAAATCGATGACAATGTGAGGAATACAGATTACAGGGACTGGGTTAGCAGATTGAAATTTTATTCATCAATGTTTCTCAAATCTTTTTTCGTATTTCCTGTCTATTTGTATTACATTATTAACGTTTTTAACGTTGGCATCAATATTTCTTTGTTTTCTAGCAATGTGCAGTTTACTATCCATATCCTTATACTGAACAATCGGATTTTCAGTATACGGATATGGATAGCAAACTGCACATTGCTAGAAAACAAAGAAATAGTGATGACAACGTTAAAAACGTTCGTAATGTAATACAAATAGACTGGAAATACGAAAAAAGATTTGAGAAACATTGATGAACAAAATTGTAATCTGCTAACCGAGTCCCTGTGATACAGATGTCAAAAAGCAGAAAAGTATAGTTATAACGATGATCTTTACATCATGTACATAGTCATTAATATTGACAGAAAAAGATGAGATTTCGTCAAATACTCTGCATTGCTATGGAAGGTGTGTACATTAAACACAGTGTGTATTAATAAGTTTTATTTAGGATAGTTAGACTTTCACCAAAACAGGAATGCACTGCACTAATGCAGAATCACTAAAAGAAAATCATGACTATTTTATTGCAGGTGAAGATAGAACTAGCGCTTTGTTCTAGAATTGGTCGATTTAAATCAATTTCGACTCTGTCAAATTTTTTTTCTAAGAAAGCTGTATTGACACATTTTGGTTTAAATAACTATTAACTTCAACAGCAGAAAATATAGGTAGAAATAATTGAAATTTATAGTAGGTCTCTGGTATGAAAAGTTTCCTATAATTTGCTCATAACCACATGGCCGACAGGGCGATAAAATTCTTGTTTGTCGTATTCAGTTTTTGTAAAAAGTTTTACATACTTTTAAAATTGTATGCTATCCTGATATCTCTTAAATTAATGTAAACGGTGACTCATTTCCAGCGATAAGTTATAACTTTTTGATTCGAGCGAATCTGATCAGTGTTTTGTCTGGCGTACACAATTTTAATCCTGGTATAAATGATGAGTTTATTATCAATGGATGCAACTGTAATCGGATTAACCGAAGATGACGTTGATTACAAAAACAAATATGAATTAAAAATTCTGAAGTAAACCTCAATGAGACAAAATTCAGCAACAAAAGTAAACCACATAGCTCAAGGTCATTTGAGTATAAATAAGTTAAATTACAAATGCAACAAAAATAAAACAAAAATAAACATCTGACTTGACACATAATTTCTGAAAGGACAAAACGTTAGTAAGCAACGGCACCCACTAAGACATGTACCTTTCTACATTTGGAATTGCACTTAAAACATCTAGAAGCACTTACCTCGATAATATAGATATAAAAGATGACAGAAACATAACTACATAACGTGCTTTCATAAATAAGAATATTTCACTGAGATGAGAAACAGGGTTGTCCCTTTGCATAATGCTTTGTGCATGTATGAAATTTTTGAATTGACAAATACGAAGAATCCCTTCTCTTTCATTTTTTTTTATGGGAACAATATGCGACTTGATCAGATCAATTCTTAACACAAAATGGAAAAAAGACACAACAGTACTCGCAGTTACTAAAAGCTAGTTTTCATATTTTTTTTATTTTATCAGCCCTTTTCACGTATGTAGTGTTTGCTGTTATAAACAACAAAAAGAATTCAAAAACAGTCTCGATACCAGGAACAACCGTACTTTTGCATTGTCCAATGAATTTGTCGGCTATTATTAAGTCGTGGTCTAGAGAATATCAAATCCTTTCCCAAGGAAATGATATTGATTTCAATTTACCACAAAGAAAAAGATTAAAAATCAATTATGACGAAGAAAGGTCATACAGCTTGGAAATCACTAATATCACGAAGTCGGATGGAGGGATTTACTGTTGCGATTACGAAATGGACACAGCCTATCAAAAATGTACATATTTGGATGTTATTGGTGAGTTTGATAAAATAAATGATTTAGATATATACAAATTAGTTCAAGTAATTCCTGTTATGTTTTTGAAAACACTTGTTATGCTCACTGAAATTGATATCATATTTTGCTTTATGTGTGTGGCTGCCTTCTTTTTATCTATATATAGTGGTTCATGCATACGTGTAAAGGCCAAGTGACACAATCTGCTTTCAGCCCGACACAAACCCTGTTTATAAAGTTAAAAATTAGGAAATCAAATAAAAATATAAAAAGTTACTGTGTAGATTTCAACTGTCTTTCTTTGTCCCTTTCAAAAGTATAATCCAGGTATGGAACTCAGGGGTTCATTTTCTAAAATATGCTGCGAAATACAAATTCAAATTTTTGGACACAATTGGAAAAACAAATACATTGGAGTTTATTCTGTTGCAAGTATTGTCAGAACTCAATACGAAATATCAATTCAGTTTGGGGTTTTTACACACAATAGTGACAAAAGAAAGATTATGGTGAACATATACATTTGTAAAATATAATGATAATTATTTGATGGATACAAGTAAATGGAATGCTTTACCTTTTCAGTTTGTATTAACACTGGGATGTAAATTTATCATCTTCTCAAGGGACACTGCATGCACACGTCAATCTTATCACATTCAATGGTATAGATTTTACTGCACAAGATCTAGGTAAAGTGATGCTCGAGGACAAATTATTTAAAAACCAAAACTTAATAGAAACGTCGAAGAACTGATATAATAATAACAAAATGATCAAAGGTATTGACAATCCGGGTAAAACTATCAATAAGGGAAATACATTGTATACGTATTAGTATGCTAGTACAGATGTAGTATGCAGCCGTTGCGGACTAACAATCCAGCAGGTGAGGTATCGAGGTATTTAAGAATCGATGCAAAGCCTACAAACGATTTTTTTATATCTTATTCGGGATATTAAAGTATGGTTGAATCAATATATAATTGTCTCTTCTCGACGAAATCGAAAAAACTAGACTTGAACGTTTTGTTTCCGGCGTCGGTGTCAACAATGTCTCACTTTGCGATTAGGTCAGTTTAAGGAGAACCACTAGTGGTAGGTCAATAGTGTTTGGTAAGCAGTTAAATTAGCATTATTACATTAAATTTCAATAGAACAGTGTATAATTTGTCTGATTATATCAGATTAAGGGGAACCATTAGTGGTAGATCAATGAAATTTGGTAAACAATTGCATTAGCATTGACACATCTCATTTCCATGGATATCATTCATCCCACCTCCTAGGTCATGGTCTATTGACTTTAAAATATTTTTTTTGGTTTATACGTTAAAGTGTTTGATAAGATCCGTTTAAGGGGAACCATTAGCGGTAGGTCAGTGATATTTGGTGTACAGTTGTATTAGCATTTGAACATCTCATATCCTCCTAATCCTTATTTATTGCTTTGAAACTTTTGCAGTTTACACGTTAAAGTATGTGTTTAGGTCAGTTAAAAAGGAAAGAATTATGATGAGTCAATAGTATTTGGTATGCAGTTGTATTAGTGTTGGCATTTCTCTTTTTTACGGAGATTAGTCGGCCTTGTTCCTTTAGTCAACAATTCATTGACTCAATGTTTTGCATAGTTAACATGTTCACATTTGCCATTTTAATTTCAACAATTGCATTAAATTTTCAAAAATTACAAAAAGGCGCGTCATATCTCTGTTTCAACAGTTTTTTTTATATACAGAACATTACCAGAAAAGATATAAATTCTGTAAAATGCATTATAAAACTTTTACCGAGGGAGATAACTCCAAAAACATCTGATACAATCTTTTGTAAAATGCATCCTTATTATCTTTCCTGATAAGACAGTAAATGGTAGATCCTATATTACTCATTCCTTCCATCTTTATGCATAATGCAACTGGTTGATTAAAAGAAACTTGTATTTTTTCACGAATTGTATCATTAAATTTTATTTTGTTTCACAATTCCTATACTGTATGGACTACAACTTTATATGCATTATTTGTTGCAATAATAAAAGAGAAAAAGATAAAACAAACATTAAAACATATGCAAATTAACAGTTTTAAAACGGGGATCGTGTATCAGTTTTCTAGCGATTATATTATTATCTGTGATATGATCACGAACCCAGTTGTATACTTGAAATACCATCTGTGTATGACTTAAATGTTTAAGGTAACAAACAAAACACATTAGAAAAACATCTGATTCCATGCATACATTCATGTGTTGTCCTGGCTCCCTATAGATCAATCCTTTCTTTTTAATCTTTTTATGTGGTGACTACCAAATTCCATTTCTCAGTGTCATGTAATACCCATTAAAGGATCGAACTCGCAACACAGCTTTCTTCTTGTGCGTACGTGCATATACTTTTGAACATTACAACTTTGATTGAAATTGCAATGGAAGATATTCAACCATTTTCAATCCCGGATACATAATATATCTTCCTATAAAAAGGCATACGGTAAAAGCAGTAATTTACTCCAGAACTGTGTAATCTCTTGAACCTCAGTCAAAACTGTCATTGTATTATCTGTTTTTGAAAAACGTGCATATTATTATATACTAGAATGGTAGAATATTCTACTGAATCAGCACTTTGAGTCCTTTGCTGGCCGAGTTGGACGAAGTCCAAAACCGGTTTATGGTATGGTGATTTCGGGCAGGCGGTCGGGGAAAAGTGGTCAACTAATTTGTGTAATCAATTTCTCATACAGTTTTCAACCTATATCACTGAAACTTTACAGAAAGATTGCACATTGCTATTATGGAATTGTTTGAGAAATTTTTCCTCATTATTCCACACTCGGGAACTTAGTCATTTTTCAACAAAATTTATGAAAGAAAGTTCAAGTTTTTGGTAACAAATTCTCGTACAGTGTTCAACCCAGTTCCGTAAAACTTTGCAGGAAGATTGCACATATGTTGAAGTTATGCTCCTACTATTATGGGATTTTTTGTGGAAGTTTTCACATTTCTAGATTTAAGTAACTTTTCTACATTGTTTAGTCACAAATATTGCAACCTGGCCTTTGGGACTTTGACCCATTTTGCTGGTAAATTACAAAAGACCGGTTCAAAACGGAAATTTTCGCTAATCCGTTGTCAATTTGTGTATTTCAAACTTCAATATTAATTTAAGTATCCATAATATATATTTTTTTTAAATTATTTAATTGATGCATAACTTCTTTTATTGAAAGATGAGCCTTTCTGTTTGCCTGAGAATATATTTGATGGAATAAATGAAAATATGGATCAAATGACTTTAAAAGCTAATGTATACAACATAAATGTTTCGGATTTGCATTGGTTGATAGGAGAGAAGTACATTTTAAATAGTTTTAAGTATTTAGATCACTCGATTGTTTCTTACACTGAAAAGGAAATATTTGGGAACATTATAAACGTGACTGTCACTACTGTGTTTTTGAGAATTTTTAACCTTACCAGTGAGGACTTCAACAGAAACTATACTGTAGCAGTAAAATACGACAACAGAACTTTAATTTGTACATATGAATTACCTGCAGAAGGTAGGTGTCAGATAAATATTTCCCTTCTTAAGCTATGCAACAATGACAAAGTGCGACGAAATAAATGCGTTACTTTTATACACGTGGTTTTTATGTTGTCCAGATTTCGTTCACATATTGATTATAAAAAGACCACTATTAATAATAAAAACAAAAAAAACGATCATATATTTAAAATCTATCACGTTCAATGTGCGTGTCAAGGTAAAAACTATGAAAAGTAACATTAAAATTATTGCGAGAAAACAGTTTGTTCATGAAACATTTGAAATTTGTTTTGTTTTCCAGTTTTAGTCAAAATTTGTAACTCATCATTCCAGTCGTATCACAAAGCAGAGTCTACTTGTCAAATTCATTGTTAATTTGTAGCCGTCCTGAATGTGCATGACATATTTACCTCTGTCGATTAGGCAAACCAAATAATCTTATCTATCTAGAAAAAAAAAGTAAAAGACCGTACAACAAAAGTTTGTTAAAGAAAAAAAAAACCCATATTACTCTATAAAACCGCTATGATAATTATTACAGTAATGGTTATGGTCGAGGCTAAATTATTTTTTGCAGTCCAAAACCTAAATCAAACTTTGAAGATCGAGCTAAGAAAACAAAAAGGACCAAAAAGTAAAGCCAAAACCGCACAAGGAATCAGAGCTTTGCATGAGGACGATAAATTCCTGAATTCAAAATGATTTCGAAATTGCGTAACAGCAAATTTTAATAAAACAATTTCCGTATGTTCATGGCTTCATGCAGGTGATACCATTTGGGTAACAATCCATCAGAATATGTATCGACCCAGTAGTAGCAGTAAGATTGACCGTACCAATTGAACTGCACTAGATGCACTTTTCGACAATAAATGTATCTTCAGTGATGTTCGAGGCCAAAGTATTTAAAAGTCAAAAACCAAATACAAACGTTGCAGAGTTGATAAAACAAAAAATGACTAAAAGTTACCATAATTGTATGGGTGATAAAATACACATACAAATAAAATAATCTTATATAATACCGTGTAAAAATTGCTCGCCGTCACCAAAAGCAACCCGAATGTAATAAAATTGCTGAAAATGTACCATCCTTTACATTCATATGCCACGAAACATTAATAAAGCATTTCATAAAGATCATTTCACTATAAGAAAGGGTACTTACTACATATTAAATTTGTCTAGGAATGGATGACTCACATTGTATATCAATAACATGCAAAACACAATAGAACAAAACATTCAGTGGTTGTGCAAACGAACCTAAAGCAGAACCTGCACAATTTTTATTTCCAGAAAGGCCGGACACACCACGAAATCTTAAGGTAAAACTGTACGGACCCGGCATAACTATTTCTTGGGTATCAAAGGCAAGAAAAGCAGTCCATTACCCCGTTACCTTTTACATCAAGTACACGTCAAGTGAAAATGACACTTGGAAGACTTTGATGCATAAACGCCACAGTCAAAATTCGATGAACATCTTTAACCTGATGGAAAATACCGATTATTATTTAGTTATGTACGCAGAAAACATATTCGGAAAAAGTAATGAGACTGATATTATGGCTATTAGAACAGGTAAAAAAAGTGGTAGTAAGTATAATATGTAAAAAGCATCTATGATATTGTGTTTAATTTTGAGGAGATATGTTTATGATGAATCATTTGTCCATTGATATCTGAGGGACATGCGGAAGACACCAAAGGGATATTCAAACTGATAAAGCGATGATCATCCCAAACTGACAACGCCGTGACAATTAACGAAAAACGACCAAAAGATAAACAAAAGTTTTCCAAACATAACTTTACATAGAAAACTATAGAATGAAGAACACGAGCCCCACCAAAAATCGGCGGTGATCTTAGGTGATCTGGAAGGATAAACAGACCCTGCTACACATATCCGTTTTCATATGTGAAACAGATATTCCACAACCGTTACGGTCAACCAACTCGTCCGTAAAATTTTCGATGGGATGTTTTTAACTGCACCACTTGGAACCCTTCCGTTAATAGCTTCCTTGTTAGCAGCGAACTTCCGTTTTGTTTCTTATAGTTGATGTGTTTCCCTAAGTTTTGGTTTGTGACCCGGAATTGTTTCAGTTAAATCGATTTATGACTATTGAACAGCGGTAAACTACTATTGCCTTTACTTTCCATCAAGGAAATCATGATAGAAAATGCCAGCTCTTGGAGATATATAATAGTTAAGAAATAATTCATGGCAGACGTAGATTTGATTTCATTTAACAATGGGTTTGGCATTTATATTCGATTATTTCATCCCGAGCGGTGTTTTTTTTTCAAATTCCACACATCGAGGCTTAATATTTTAGGTTGAAAAATTGAATCCGTTCAACCGTTTTTCTTATAGTCGTAAAACAAGTTCCAACCTTTCCGATACATTGTATAAATTGGTGTTTGTTGGAAATCATACTACGTTGACCTCTATTTGTCTTCCATTTCACTTGCTTATTTTTTGTTTGTTTTGTTTTGGATTGAAATCTGGTTTTTTTTTTATACCTAATATTTTTTTTTATTCACGAATAGAAATTTAAAACAGGTTTAAATAAAGGAGCGAAAGATACCAAGGAGACATTCAAAACTCATAAGTCGAAGAAAAACTTATAACGCCATGACAAAAAAAAAAACGACAAACGACGGCTAAATCCACAACACACTCCATAGAAAACAAAATATTGAGCAACTTTAACATGTACAGTCATATTCTTCAATCTCATTTTAAGACATTCAATCGATTATTTCGGGTTTGACTTAAAGTTATATTATAATAATGAATTATTAGCATGCGTGTGCTTAGTCAGTCCTATAGTTTTACTTGAAAGATATAAATAGGTAAAAAAAACAAATATTGCTTTACTTTATTATTGTAGGCAACAGGAAGCCAGAGATAAAACGATTAGAAATGACACTAGAAAGACTAATGTTGATAGCGGTTTCCGTTTTGCTTTTAATTATCATTTATACTTTATTTTGCAACTTCATCCGAAGAAAGATGATCACAGTATCTGTCATAGAAGTCACTGACGCTCAAAGCATTACAGCGGGTGGATCTCATTACGATGAAATCGATATAGAATCAGATCGTAATATTTCCGTCTCAACAGCAGCTAATGCAGCAGTTGTTCATTCTGACATTCATCTTAACAGGGGAACTTCAGAAGCGTCTAGGGAGATTTCTGTAGAAGCGCAGGAAATGGTTGATGATAATCGAATGCCCTTTACCGTAGAAATAGGGAATGAAATACCAGTGCAGGCGCTACAAAGATTAGAATTTGCTGAAAATGTTACAAAAGAAACTATTGCACAAATGATTAGGGAAACGCAGGTGCTGGTGATAAGAGAGACTGTAGAACAAGTACTTAAGGAGAAAGCTTCTTCAAAACATCGCAATACATCCTTCACAACCAGCAGTGAAGGCGACGATACAAGTATTAAGACCTCCGGTTCAGGATATTTGAATCCATATCAACCTCTACACATTGATTCAAATTTAATTGAACACCCATATACTGAAACGACTATATGATACACATTATCACACTGTAAGAGGGAGTCAATATTTAAATGTACTTGGGATAGTCATGGATCCCTCTTTGATCTTCATAATTTCTTTTTCCGTTTTTGTATTAAAAACATGCGTAGAAAACAAAACAAATTGAAACTCCGTCATCTGTTCCGAATATCAGAGATGATGACGAACATTCGAACCAGTAGTTGGATACACATTTTCGGACTGTTGGCATGAGAGAATACAAAACGAAAACAGAACAGAGTTCCAATGTCCCCCGCGTTGTCCATATTTTATTATATTATAGAGCAACAACTAGAAAAATAACTTATAAGAAATGTAGGCATGAGATCGTCTACAATGTTATTTTATTTACCATATTTATCTATTTGCTAGAGGCATAACTTCTGCATGTTCTGTACAAATAATTGACAAGCACTTTTCCAAGACCGTACTGATACAAGTCTTTGATTTTGATTTCATAAAAGTTATACAGGAAATGTAGGTATGAGATTGCCATCATTTGTACCATGTACCATGCACTGTTCAATATGAATTGCCTTTCAAAGATACATAACTCCTGTACAAATAATACATCATCGCTGATTTTCGAACTCACCTAGGATATTGCTGATATTTACCCTTGATATAAACTTGATAACAACCCTACATGAAATGTAGATGTTAGAATGCTTAAAATGCAATTTTCTACATAATTAATATTTCCAAGGGGCATAAGTCTTTTAAAATTAGTTCATTGCTGATATAAACCTTTGAAGTGATTTTCATAAACATCTTTCAGGATTTGTACACGAGAGTGGTTATAATGCAGTTTTCTATTAAATTTACATTTCTAAGAGAAATGTCTCCTATAAAAATTATTGTTCAGCGCTGAATTTCGAACTCATTTTTGACATTGCTGATATAAATCTTCGATGTACATTTCATAACCATCCTACAAAAAATGTAGCCTTGAAGGCGCTTACTATGCAATTTTCCATATGAAAAAAATCAAAGGGCCATAATTCTTTAAAACATAGTTGATCGCACTGATTTTTGTGCATGACATTGCTAGTTTTTACCTTTGCTATAAGTATTTGTCAGGAATTGTACACTTTAGAGCGCTTACAATGGAATTTTCTATAAAATTTACATTTCTGACATTCTAAGGGACATAACTCATATACAAATAGTTGATTATCACTGATTTTCAAACTAGTCCCATACATTGCTAATATGAACCTCCGATATAAATTTCAAAACAATCCTAAAAGAAATGAATGTTTGGGATCGCTTAAAAAGCAATTTTCCATATAATTAATAGTTCCAAGGGCTTAACTCTTTTAAAAATATTTGATTGGAACTGATCTTCAAACTTGTCCGAGGCATTGCTGATATTAAAACCGAGCTGAAGTACGTGTATAATTTTTTTTTTTTTGACATGAACCTTTGATATAAATATCTAAAACATCTGATCAGAAATGTACACTAACAAGGTAGGACGGGCGGACGGACAAAAAGTTATAGTGAAACTTAAGTGCATGTCTTTGTCAGAAACAAGCGGTTATAGAGAAATTACGTTTACTTTCGGTAGTATCATTTTTTTCTATCTTTTGAAAATGTCTTTAATGTTGTGTTTTCCATTTAAAATGTTTTACAATAAAGTTCAGTGTAAACTTTATTGTATTCGGGAAAATAAATAAAATTGTCTTAAAAGAAATATTTTACATCGATTTATTAAAATCGAAGCTGAATAAATGTCCAACTATACCAATGTGTGTATACTTGTGAATATACCTATCGTACATTGAAAAGGGAACATTTATTGGGCAAATAAACCTGTAAATAAACTCATCATATATACCAGGATTAAAATGTGTACGCCAGACGCGCGTTTCGTCTACAAAAGACTCATCAGGTACGCTCAAATAAAAAAAGGTTAAAAAGGCCAAATAAAGTACGAAGTTGGAGAGCATTGAGGAGCCAAATTTCCGAAAAGTTAAAAGCTAAAAGAAATTCATTTGATCATGATAAAGAAGAATGTGAGAAATAAAATAAAGAAAAAGGACACATTATCACTTCTTTGGAAAAAGTGACATATCCTCCTGTTGAAAAAAATAATGTTCATCAAAACTTTGATTGCACCACTTTTCACCTTTTTAGCTAGCTCTCGTGTATTTCCAGAATATATATATATATATAAACAAGAATGTGTTCATAGTACACGGATGCCCCACTCGCACTATTATTTCCTATGTTCAGGGGACCGTGAATTTGGGGTAAACAATCTAATTTGGCATTACAATTCGAAAGATCGTATCATAGGGAACATGTGTACTAAGTTTCAAGTTGATTGGACTTCAACTTCATCAAAAACTACCTTGACCATAAACTTTAACCTGAAGCGGGACATACGGACGAACAGACGAACGTACGGACGGACGAACGGAAGGACGAACGGACGCACAGACCGAAAAACATAATGCCCATAGGTGGGACATAAAAAAGAAATAGATTGAAAAAGTTTTTAATTTGAATGGAATGACAAACCAGATAAAGGTAAAAGAAAGATGATGATTGGTAGTTAGGCAAACGGGGTTTTAATATGATTAATATTGAAAGCCAATTTGAAGCACTAAAAATATAAGGATATGTCAATTATTCAATAAAGATATTGTCAAATGGCAACTTATCTCTTTAAAATATGTCCAAGGGTAAGAGAAAAATTTCCTAGTATTCAATATGAATATTGATTATAACAAAGTTGATAAAATTTAAGCCAGAGAAAAATATATGTAATAGACAGATGAACTGAAAACCTTTTATAAAATTGGAAAAAGATGCATTAAATTTGATAACAAAAGTCTATATTTCAAAAATTAAATACATGTTAATTTGATTTATATAAGTCATATTTTATAAGAGTATGGTGAATTTTCACCAGATGTAATTTTGCCAAAAAAAAAAGGAAAAGAAAACCAACTTGATAGCTGAGTTAACACCATTTAAATTATAAAATCACAAAGGATGGGGTACAGAGAATTCCGTTAGAAGTAGACAAAGAATGCATTTTACTGAAAAATTGGAAGAATCTAAATTTAAATAAATATTAATGTAGAAAAACATATATTATATTTTCTCTTTATCATTTATTATAACAATAGAATTGTAAATTATATTTATAATTTATAAGGAGCTTTGACTTGTTTACGATAATATAACAATCAATTGATGGAAAAAAGAAATGTTTTGTTGATGTTAAAAAAGAGAACGGTTAAAGGCGCTCCAAAAAAAAAGCTGGAAGTCAAAATTTATTAATGCATTGACAAAGTTAAAGAATGCTGAAAACAAAAATATCAGATATTTCAAAAAGGTCATCTTTGCTTTATTTATAATCGTTTGATTGTTTTTAATAATTTCAATATACTACAGCACGAATGATATTTCAGATCAGCCCATGTGTGTTGACTACTGGGCTAGTGATACTCTCAAGAATAAAACTTCCATTAAAGCCGATGCGACTCATATCATCAAAGATGGGCACGTGGCATTTGTGATTTTTTTTAGGACATTTGCACCTTTTTAAATGGGTAAAGATGCGCAATTTATTTCAGGTAGGCGTTAATGGTAGCCTTTTCCTCAAGTCCCGTGCCCATATCTTAAACTTGGATATGTATGATGGCTCGTTTCGAGGCTGGGACATTTTCACATTATGTGGTTAAATTTTTGGGCACGAAGTGAGATTTTAATTTTTCCGTAATTTAGAACACCCGGAAAAGTCTTTGTGATGCGTCTTCTCGAGGTAAACTATGCATTTTTTCACACAATAAATTCTTTGAAAATTTAGTTCTTTGCATACATTTAATCACTCCACAGTTTTTACACCTTTATTCCATGGTCCTCTGCTCTCCAAATCAGCACAAATGGTGAAGTGTAAACTTTATTTTATTCGAAAAAAACAAATAAAATGTTCTTAAAAGAAATATTTTTACATCGATTTATTAAAATTGAAGCTAATAAATGTCCAACTTTACCATTTCAACAATGGACATTTCCACTTTTTTAAACAGGACATTTCCGCTTTTTCGACAGGACGTTTGCACTTGATCAACATAACATTTTAGTGTTTATGCTTTATGATTTCCCTCCTCGTTTACCCGAGGTTGAAGAAATTTATGTAACCATTTGTCTACTTCACTTTTGCATCTTGTATTCCTTAAAGAGTTCTTATGACTGAATTTTTCGCCACCAGGCTTGTGTCAGATGAAAACGACAACACTTCATCAAATACAAATAAATTCCTAATAACAACCATGACTTTCTTCAAAGTCTAAATGCACTATCAAAAAAACCTATGAATTAAATTGATGATTCGTACATGTCGTACAATTATTAATTGATTTTAATTTGCGTAATTATTACAACTCATTAAGATTTTATGTCCTGTTAATTTACTACAGGAGTGTCAAATAAAATTGAGAATGGAAATGGGGAATGTGTCAAAGAGACAACAACCCGACCATAGAACAGATAACAGCAGAAGGTCAGTGAAAATGTCTATAGTATTTGAACCGCAAATGTCCGTTCGTGTTACATGGAAAGTCCGGATTATAGAGAAAATTTATCATTCAACAAATTACCCCATATTGAGCACACCATATCGGTTACAAAGAGAGGACTTTTGGATTAGAAAGTTGGGAACAGCCATTCCATATGGATGCAATGACAAAATTAATGGTGTAGGTATTTTGTCTAGTCCCAGGTGTAGTACTGTCAATACATTACAATTATTTAACACTTCTGCTCGACGAAATAGAAGTCATGGTCACAGTATATATACATACCCGCTGTTCACACCTTGACAATTGATAGTCTTTTATCGTCTGTTCAAAAACCTTTAGGAATTCCCCATATCAGAACTAAATTATACTCCATTCCATTATCTAGACTTTATTTACTATTCCAAGAGGCAAAAAATACTTCAGTTATTGATTCTAATTCTGTTTTGTATAGATTAGTTGCAATAATCATGGACATTGCTTACCATAGACTATTCAAACCCGTATCCACTACTTCCAAAGATGAGGAAAAACGTAATTTTTTTAAAGTAGAATTCGCCAATAAAGGTTTAGATGCTATCAGTATTAGCAATATTTTCTGGCGACCTTAGCGACCTTAGCATCGTTACCATTGAACAACTAAGAGAGTTGTTAGCCAAGGGACCAAAATATAGAATTCCTCAGTCCATCAACTGGAAAAAAGAACTGCAGGTTACTGATGGATGCAGTTGAAGACTATGCCAGAAAATGGGTAAAGCGCAAGACAGATGAACCAGAACTGGATACTCTGACTTAATGGATCAAAGCTATTCGATCATGCATTCAGAAACGCATTCATTGTGTAGCTACATTTACATTACAATTTTTGTCTACGCTTTACACTACTATTCTTCATGATCAATTAAAAGATCGACTTCACCATTTCATTAAACAGTGCGTTTGCTATAAAAATTGTAATCGTAGATATAAATTTCTTGTTTTGAGCTATAACAATTCTTATTTTGTGAAGAACCACACTGATTTTACCAGAAAATATACTGAAGATGATATTATCAAAATGCTGGACTTTTTGATCGACAATATATTTGTTGAGTTTGGAGGATTGATATTTCAATAAACAGTCGGTATTCCAATGGGTACTAATTGGCACCCCTACTGGTCGATTTGTTTTTGTACTCGTATGAAGCAGAATTCATTCAAAACCTTCTAAAAGACAAAAAAAAAACACACCTTGCGAAATTCTTTAATTTTACTTTCAGATATATTAACGATGTCACTGAATAACCCGTATTACAGCCAGTACTTACATCTCATATATCCAAGTGAACTTGAAATTAAGGATACTACTGATACTAGAAGGACTGCTTCATACCTTGATCTTTTACTCAATATTGACACAGATGGACGACTTCACACTAAAATCTATGACAAACGAGATGATTTTAACTTCCCAATTATCAATTTCCCATTTCTCAGCAGTAACATACCCTCTGCCCCATCGTATGGTGTTTTCATATCTCAGTTGATACGTTATGCTCGTGCATGTTCACAATATACGGACTTCATATACAGGAGTGCACTCCTTACGCAGAAACTGCTCCATCAGAGTTATGAGGAGGAAAGATTAAAAATGACACTCCGTAAATTTTATGGACACCATCACGAATTGGTTGATGTATACGATGTGTCTAGACTAACTTACGACATTTTTACCACGTCTTAGATTGTGGTTTACCATCTACGTCGTCTGGTCTTCTACGTAGCAAACGTGACCTATTCCAGAATATGACTGTTTTGCTGAGTGTAAATTCGCATTGATATTAGACGTGTCTCGGTATTTGTACATCCAACATTCATGTATTTAGTTATGATGTTCCATTTGTAATTCTGGTTGGATTTTGTTTTATGTCTTATCGTTTGTGGTTTTAATTCTATTTTGATTTTTTAGTTATGATGTTCCATTTGTAATTCTGGTTGGATTTTGTTTTATGTCTTATCGTTTGTGGTTTTAATTCAATGTTATTTTTCTTTGTGTATGTAAAAGTAAAGATATTAATCACCTACTTCATTTATAGGATTTTTAGGTTAAAAGCAACTATATTATTATATGCACAGGATTCATTTGTTTTTTCACAGTTTGATTTAGAAGAAAAACCATAGTTATGAAATACAAATATTTACTCCTTTACTAACACTATTCTATATTAATATTCTTGTAATTGTTAGAAAATACATCAAATAACACCATTACAAACTTAATCCCAATTTCATATTGTATTTTTAGAAATTTACCTGTGACGTCACTTTTTGTTGCGTTGATACATGCGTGTGACGCACAGTTCATTATTCTATTGTGCTGTATTTGTGTTCTGTCGTAAATTAATTTTAGGTGTTCGTAGTTATTATGTGGTTCACATGTTGAAATGGACTATTATATTATTTATTTATGTAGTTCTCTGTCCTGAATGTTCTTGCATTTATTTGTACTTTATTCCTGCCACGTAATGTTGTCATTTTAACGTTATTTTTAACATTGCCATTTAAGCGGGAGGTTTGGCTAGCCATTAAACCAGGTTCAACCCAACATTTTTTTTTAAAATGTCCTGTACCAAGTCAGGAATATGGCAATTGTTATCACATAGTCCGTTTTAATGTATGTTGGCGTTTGTTTTTGTAGCAGTTCAATGTTTCTGTTGTTTCGTTTTGTTTCCTCTTATAGTTGATGTTTTTCCCTTAGTTTTGGTTTGTGACCCGGATTTGTTTCAGTTAAATCGATTTATGACTATTGAACAGCGGTATACTACTATTGCCTTTATTTACAGGTAAAAAAAGCGCTAACGTCTTGGGCCCTCAAAGATAACGTGCTATTCACCGGCATGACAATGATAGATAATGCTCGAATCAAAGCAGTTTGAAGACCAAAATAATTATTATGTTGACGAGCATACAAAATAAAAATTGTAAAATGGTGTTCTAAATGTGGTTTTAGGCATCTATAGCAGGGACGGTCAAGCCACGATTGTGTGTTTCACCAAGTTGAAGGAGGAACTGCATTGGTGATATCTCATGTCAGTACGGACTGGTTAAACTTTAGAATACAAAACGTTCATTAAGTTTTAAATCCACTTCTTATGAATAGGAGGTAGTCGCAATTAATTCATTGTCCAAAGAAAAAGTGTTTCTTTCAAAGGAGATCAAAGGGTTGTGAGTTCGAACCCCGGTCGTACGGATGCACTCGAATCTAATCTTAATTGACTAGGATTGTCAGTTTTCCAACCGAAGATCAATGGTTTCTCCGGAACTCCGGCTTCCTCCACCAATAAAAACTGACCGCCATGAAATAGCATAATAGTGTTGAAAGTGGCGTTAAACACACAACAATCAATCAATCAAGGAAGGAAAGACGTTGATCATAGATTATTTCGTAAATGGATACCATCTATGTATCGGATGAAACGTGAACTAAGAACATTCCTAATTATTTTCATTTTCTTGAGCAGTTCTATATAAAAATAAGGACAGGTGGTATGATTGCCAATGAAACAACTATCCATCAAAGTTCAAATGAAGTGGGTATTGGCAAGTATAGGCAACCGTACGGCCTACAACATTGAGAAAACTCCATAGCGTATATATAGTCGTCTATAAACGGCTCCGACATGATAAATATGAAACAATTCAATCAAGAAAACTAACGGCCTCATTTATAACAAACCTACTTACAAAAAACAAATATGACAGACATGAACCAACGACGACTACTGACTACAAATGATGTGGAGGGGTTAAACATGTTTGTGAGCGCTCAACCCCCCCCCCTCCCCCCCCCCCCCCCCCCCATAAACTTGGGCCAGTTGTATCATAAGACGTAAGAAAAATTATGAAAATAAGTTGAAAAAGGCTCAACTCATCAGATCGATACAAAGCAGAAAAACATCAAACAAAACCACAGACCGGACGAGGCAAGGTATTTGTCTGTCCCTCATTCTTAATAACAAAAAAAGACACTAAGTACAGATGTGAGAGTACTCGCAGTTACTGACAGCTACTAGTAGTTCAAAGCCAATAACAACTAATAAAAAAATCATGTATCTAAGACTAAAATATCAATCCGTACACATCCAACATCCAATGGATTTAATGTGAAGACATCATTTACAGTCACATACATTTCATACATGTATATTGTATTATTGACCAAATGGAGACCAAGTTCAATCTTGATTTTAATTTTTGCTTTCAGCAGATATAATCATGGATCAATCAAAACTCCACGTATAGTTGTTTCCATGCAACAACTTGTGAATCGTTCCACAGGTTAATTGCAAATTACAAAACTACGTTGTTTCTTGAGTCAAAATTTTATTGGAGGTAACTTTTGACGATTTTCATTTTTGTGTTTTTTAAGAGTTACTGTCTGTGAGTGAGCAAGAGATGACACTTTTTGTCATTTTCTTATGCAATTCCATAATACATAGTATATTCATAAAATAGTTGAGTGACTTAAATAAACATAACGTTTGGTTTAGCTCAGAATCGACAATAATTAAAGAATAGTCTAAACAAAGTATACAAAATATTTCATAATATAATGATTGATAACAGTTACAGGGAAAGGTGACCTAAGATAGATTTGACAATTTTTATATGTCCTCTTTCACCATTTTGCACTTTTGCTTTCAAATTTTCGGCATTCAGCGTTCCTGATGGAGGTAAATCCAGAAAAAGATTTCGGACGCATGAAACTTATAAAGTGCCGTTTGCTTTTTTTTTACAAGTACATATATTTTTCAGCGTTTCGCAGTATAGAGGAAAAGTACTGTCTGAAAGTTTCAATCATATTATGTATGGGCCAATGATGTATGATTTGTTAGGTCAGGTGACCTAATGTTTTTATGGTAATAATATTTCGCGGGTGCGTGAAAAAAACTTTGTCTAGGCGGTAATTCTAATCGTAGACATCGTGCAGTCAAAACGTCAGAGCCGGCACAGCTAGATTCTTTGATAAAACAACAAGTGCAGGAAACAGAAAGTTTTAACAGCAGAGAATGATGTTGTACAACATATGGACAGAATTATTAAAAGCAGTTTTGACGCTTTCCAAAATTCGACGAATGAAAATCAACGACAATTATCCGAAACACAGCTTGCCAAGATTGAAGAGATGAATTCAGACAGTTGCGTTTTCAAGAGAAACGGGAACGAAGAGCAATTTAATGTAAATTTCAAAGTTGCCAACAAAATGAAGGAAGCTAGATGATTTCTTAAGGAAGACCCGGAGCCAACCGAACTGACCCAAAAGGCAGCACAAAGTATAAGTGAAGGTTTGGATGTATTACGTCATAGACAAAAACTAGTTAGATTGGCAGATCAATCCGAAAATGCCTGGAAAACAGTGACAGAATATGAAACTCATAGTTTGGCCGACGACTCTGAAGATGAAAAACGAATTCTCTGAGCCGAAAACAAAGCTTCACGGATAATCAAGAACGAAAAACTTGCCAAAGAAGTGTGTAATTGGGAACTAATTCAATCAGTTACTTGGTTAGGTTTGGTGTGGGACATGATAAATGGTACGGTTTATGCTACAGAAACAAGATTGATTAAGTTAAAAGATACGTTGAATGTGATTATTCCCAGGTTGGGAAAAGGTGAAATCAAAGTAACAGCCCGGTTTTTTTTGGCGTCCATTATTAGACAGATTATTTCTATGCAAGCGGAAACGGTTGCGTAAAAGAAGTCTGTACGATTGTTTATTGTATAGAGCAATTTGGAGCGCTCCTGTGCTTTTGAATATCAGAGCATTAGATGAAATCGTTTTCTGGAAGGAAAACGTAGCCATAGTGAATAGCAGAGATTTGAGTACAGTGGAACAGTACACTTGCAATGTTTACAGTGATGCCTCCGGTATAGGTTTCGGAGGGTATGCTGTTACTGTGTTGTTATCAGTTATACTGAATTTATGGGTAGTTGGAACTCTGTAGAAAGTTTGAAAAGCTCTACATGGAGAGAGTTAGAAGCTGTTTACAAAGTGTTGTTATGATTATTATTAACATTACAAAGCGAAACTATTAAATGGTATACAGATAATCAAAAAATTGTTTACTTTATTAAGAAAGGTAATAGAAAGGGCGATCTGCAATTAATCGCAATTAAGATAGCCAATGTTAGTAAGCTTAACAATATTGTTTTGTTACCGCATTGGGTATCAAGACATGAAAAATGAAAACGCTTATGTTGATCAGATCAGTAAAAGTGTAGACTGTGATGACTGGGAAATAGACACAGAGATGTATTCAGTTCTAGATAATCTGTGGGATCCTCATACGGTAGACCGATTTGCGTCAGATTATGATACTAAATGTCAGGTCTTCAACTCGAAGTGAACACTGGTGTCCTTATACTGCAGGTATTAATGCTTTTGATCAAGACTGGAAAAGAGAAATTAATTGGATTGAACCACCACCGTTACTTGTTTCCAAATGCCTTCAAAAAATAAAACAAGAAAACTCTATCGGTACAGTTATTGTTCCTTACAGGAGATCGGCTCCTTTTTGACCAATTTTAAACATAAGATTCGTAGGATCGCAAAACAAAAATGCAAGTTTTGTAGGTGACAACAGATTATTGGCATCCAGTGTAGTTATGAGAGGAAGAGGGAGGAACGGATTATTTGGAAAACAGATACAAATTTCATTGTGTTGGCACTTAAAATTAGATTTTAGATATTTATCTTTTTATTTGCTTTTAGGGATCGGGTAAATATGTACCATTCAGAAAGAGATTTCACGGTGTGGAGCGATTTTGGGAAAATTTCACTCAACTTGGTGGAAAAATGGAAGATTGTTTGTTACATTCACATAACGACAACACCAAAAGTAAATATTTTTATTCTTTCAACGTTGGGAACAGTTTATATCTAAAGAAAGAGTAAAATCTATTCTCACTTCTCTAATTCACATTGCGTTATACTTAACCTATTTGCTAGATAAAGGCTCGTCTAAAAGTGTAGTGCAATCTGCCGTTTCCGGGATCAAATGGGCGCATAATATTCAAGGGATTCCAACAACAATTTCTTTCGTTGTGACCTTAATGGAAGCTGCAAAACGACAACCACACAGACAGCGAGTGAAGAAAGTTCACATGACTGCAGATGTTTTGATAACTTTATGTTATAAATACAAAGATTCTAATGATTTACTTGTTATACGAGATTTAACTTTGATAATTTTATGTTTTGCTGGTTTTCTTCGTTATGACGAAGTAAGCTCTATTCGTCGTAAGGATATAGTTTTTAAAGATGATCATTTTTCAATCAATATATCTAAGAGTAAAACTGATCAATATAGATTAGGTGATGAAATTGTCATTTGCAAAGGAGAGTCAATTGCCTGTCAATATTTATTATTGAAAAAAGAATTTTGAATTAGCTATAATTAACTCTGAATCAGATAATTTTTTCTTTAGACCAATTTTCAGATAAAAACAAGTTTGTTCATTAATATATACATATAATGGACTCTCATCCAAGTATAACTTGGAATATGAAGGATGAGAGTCATTCTAGTAATGGAGCCTGAGGCTCAAGAGGATGTTACTATAGCATTCATTTCCCGATGTACAACGAGGCATTTCATTTAAAAGAGGTCAAAACCTTGACCTATGGGTATGACGTAGCTATACCTAGCTATAAATACTGCGGCTATTACCTGTGCCAATCATGATTCAAAGTTTGTTTGTGCAACCAAAACAATTGGGATGGGCAAACAGTACCCTCCAAACTGGATGGGTAAATTGTAACATCCTCTTGAGCCTCAGGCTCCATTACTAGAATGACTCTCATCCTTCATATTCCAAGTTATACTTAATGAGAGTCCATTCTACTAATTACACTCCTCGGCTCTTCGAGGATGTTACTATAGCATATTCAAAGTGTTGGCACAAACAAGTAGTTCCCTGAACAACTAACAGAGAGCAAATCAGAATTTGCTGAATCAGTCCAGAATATACTGGAGACTAAGATAGTTGTCAATCTAACTAATCTTTCTGACTTAATAATAAATATAATCTAAATATTAAGGTAAAATACCAATATTGTTAGTCCAGGTATAAAAAATAGTTTCAAAAACATTTAAAGTAATTTTGAAAATGAAAACACAACAAAATGTATATTTCTCTCAATATATTTTGTAGTCTGAATTTCACTATTTTCAAGAATAATAACTTATTCTATACATTCAAGACAAATTCTCTTAACTATATAAAGAGCATAACACTCATACCACATCTTCCTAGATCTATATAACAAGTTTTGAATTTTCAAAATACCATTTGCCTGATACTTGCTTACAAACCATTATTTGTATATCTAAATATCTACTGACATATTATTCGGCAACACTTTTCTTAAATATTTGAAAGTGTTTAATTCTTTAGCCCTTATTTCTGTACTCTTCTAACATGACACTCTCTCAGATGTGTATGAACAAACAAGAATTTGAAGACAAATTCAGGAGACAGTCGTTTAAATAACGATGTAAACAAAGCCAGATACAGATTTTCATTAGAATTCTGAAGCTTTCAATATTATGTATACATGATCTATCTAATATTAATCCATGGTAAAATATCTAGTATATTTACTAGCTAAAAACTGTCACTGCAAGTTCTACAAGTATTATCTCTTTGCATGACATTTGCAATTCAGTCTGTCTTTAATATTGTAAGAACAGAAAAATTGATTCAAAAGCTCAAGTAAGCAACGAAAGCTTCAAATAGTGTTAATATTTATAACTTTAACATAACTTAGCAATCAAAAACTCCTCTCTGAGTCATATTAAAAGTCATAAATAGGTGATTACTGTCACACTTAGGTCACCTGTTAAGTAAAGGTTGACTTATTTAAAACTACATGTAGATGTCAAAGATGAACAGCCTCTACTGTAGTTCTTATTCAGGACACTTAATAAAGTGACTATATTTACAAATTTCTTCTTATTCATTTGTATCTGGAATATACCAACTACAATAAAGTATTTGATGCCTGGTTCAGTAAATTTACATTCCATGTTTGTTTATGACAATGAGTATATGTAGTATGTGAATAATATTAATATATCAAACAGTATTGATAATAAATTGAATCTTAAAGTACAACACTTCATACAGACTAGGTCTACGTAATTATACAAACTGCATCTAATGTACCATTCTGAAGTAAATCATCTCAAAAGTATCATCGTTATGATATTTCATTAAGTATAAACAAATTATACAAAAAACAGTGTAGCTATTTAATATCTTATGTTATAAGAATTAATATAGATCAATATATCCAGAATTAAAACTTGATCCAGCGTGTTTTAAAAATCCTAAGATTTAAGTAATACTGTTCTGTGAACACTCATCTGATAATCTGATAATTTTCTTAAAAAGAACTGGAGAAGGGTTACAAAGTTTATACTTCATTTTAAACTGTAACATTTGAAAATGACCTTCACCCATCCTGATATCCATACACATGGTCCGAGTACACAGTTATCGTCCTTTGATTTTCGTTGTCCACGAATAAAGTCCCTAGTGTGGACAGTGTGTTGCTTGCCAATTTTTTTAGTACCCCTTCCAAATGTATTCCTTCATGTTTTATGCCTCAAATAGCAAGTAGGGGGATGAAATTACACTGTAAAAAAATTTGGGTCATGAATTGTAAAGTTAAGTAGTGATTTGGTCCAGCTGAAAAAGGTTAAAAATTAGCACTTCGGAAGCTGTCAAAAGATTTCAAGACCCCCTTAACATAGAATTGTCCATATTTTGAGTTAGAGCCGATGAAGTTTTCTATAATTTTGATATGATTTGTCCCAAAAGTAGTACAACACACTGTAAAAATATTATTGAGAAAGCGCAGGTGGGATTTTTTTTTATTTTCATGTATTGTCTAAAAGAAATGCACTACGAAATAACTGTGTACTCGGACCTAAGAGGCGAAATCAGTAAATATAGAATCTGTACTTTGGCAACTTCCCTGAATGATTTAATGGTGTCAATTTGTCAGATAGCATGAAACTAAAGGATTTAAACTTTTATTTGATAGAAATTCTGCAAAAATTATCCATTTTGGCATTATATGGTCAAAATAAGCATTTCAAAGCTTTTTCAATTTTGATGCATAAGTGGCATTCTGACTTTCTATGTGACAGGTTTTCCTGTGTCAATATTTGTGTTTCTATGCTTTAACCCAGTTGTATTACTCATTTGTGAACTCTGAATCTACAGAAAATAAGATTATCTCAGACAATATGTGCAAAATGTGTTGTATAAATGACCCTCGTGTAACGGCCTGTTTGGATCAAGTTAAATGTGAGGACCTAGGTACATAAAAGTTGAAGTCCATAATAAAGATTTCACTAAATTTGTATTAAAAGCACTTCACAATGTCTTTTGTACCTGTTTCATTTCATATAGTATCTTTCTTTTCTTATGTTGAATAGCAAGTGGTTCAAATATAAGCCTGCTGAGGCTAAAATTGCATGCAAGTTTTTCACTAAAAAGTGAAAAATCTTTGTATCAGACCATACTGTCTGCAAAAAAAGTTGAATGCAAAAGTCCTTTTATGCTCAGATTTATTGTATCATGTAACCTGAGTATAGAAATTATAAAAAAGACACAAATTTTTATTTCCTATAGCTTCAGTATGCATTTTTAAATGTAAATATGTGCTACGGCCTAAATTGACCCTAAATTATTTTCAGTCTTACTTGGCTTAAGACCCTTTTATACTAATATGGTATGCTATTTGTAATTTTTCTTTCCATTTAAAGTACATTTAATACATATGTAAGGATTATTTATAACCAAAAAACTCCACAAATTTAAAATTGCTGGAAAATAATACATCTTCATGTAAGGCCCCCCTTCATTGGAAAACCTCCATTTTTTGGCACAGGCTCATATAAATTTGACTTTTAAATAATTGTGATAAGTCTGATAAATCAAATGAGTATTCTATTGCTTTAAATAGATAATATGTCATATATTAAGGCCTTTAAAATGTAATTTTTTGCAATTTTTTGATTTTTAAAGCCCCAAATGTTGATAGTTGAAATTTTTCAATTTAAACGTCAAAATTTAACACGCGAAGTTGAATATAGAATTTATCATATTGTCTATAATATATATCCTATTGCCATGAAACTTTGTCAGCAGTCTCATAATTTATTAAGCTTTAGTCATACCAAGTTTTATTAAGATTGGTCAAAGTTTTCTATCCTATTAGGTCCGAGTACACAGTTATCGTCCTTTGATTTTCGTTGTCCACGAATAAAGTCCCTAGTGTGGACAGTGTGTTGCTTGCCAATTTTTTTAGTACCCCTTCCAAATGTATTCCTTCATGTTTTATGCCTCAAATAGCAAGTAGGGGGATGAAATTACACTGTAAAAAAATTTGGGTCATGAATTGTAAAGTTAAGTAGTGATTTGGTCCAGCTGAAAAAGGTTAAAAATTAGCACTTCGGAAGCTGTCAAAAGATTTCAAGACCCCCTTAACATAGAATTGTCCATATTTTGAGTTAGAGCCGATGAAGTTTTCTATAATTTTGATATGATTTGTCCCAAAAGTAGTACAACACACTGTAAAAATATTATTGAGAAAGCGCAGGTGGGATTTTTTTTATTTTCATGTATTGTCTAAAAGAAATGCACTACGAAATAACTGTGTACTCGGACCACATGTTGGATATTGAAGGAATATAACTATTACTGTATATTAACCTATATCAGTAAAGACTTGAACTGCTCCTTTGTACAATATGCTTATGATACATCTTACATGTACTATTTTTATTTTCTATATATATACATCTAATGTTATATATGGCTATGTTATATTTAGAGCAATATAACTACATGTAATTAAGAAAAGTAATTTCTATCTGAACTGAAAAGAAAATTCAGTGTACATATACAAAATATTAGTTTGTAATTTGCTTTGCAAATTCTAATGCTTTATAGAATACTTTGCATTTCTCGATGGACCAAAAAAATATATAAATGATATATAATATATATATATATATATATATATCATACCATGAATATGTCAATTCTTATAAACTGATGATACAAAAGCATCAATATAGCAATTCTATTTCAAGTTCATGGAGTCTAGAAAGATCACCATTTTCAATTTTCATTTCCATCAAGGATTTCAATAATACAGATGCATAGATGCAATATTATCATTTGATTATCATTATAGAAACTTTATAAATTCTACATAAATTCATGTAATACTACTTTCTTCAGTATTTGCTATCTGACACGAAAAATATGTAGGAGATTAGTCCCCTAAACATTATATACAATTGTTTACAGAGATATGACTTAGCCTATAACAAGGCAACACTTAGTCACATAAAGATTAGTGATGCACATATCTAATGTACATTATAGTATTCCTTTTATAAAAAGAAAAATATGTCAGATATTTCATGCCCAACATCAAAGCAAAACTTGCATGTTGAGAGAAAAATCTTCCTGTTTTGTATAGTTCTTTATCATTCATTGCTGCTACCATTTGCAATTTAATAAATATATATTATAGCGTATCATATCTAGTATCATTACTGAGATTGTAAAGCACAATTTGTCTTATCAAAATAAGCACATTTATACAATATTTTCTGAAAGTAAAAATAGGACTTTTGGAAAGAATCTTCCTTCCTTGGCAGAATCTAAATATTTTTTATAGTTGAATCTCAAACTATATTTTACAGTAAACAGTTGTTTACTATTACTGATACCTTGTAGACAACAAGATCAAGATCTACAATTGTGTTCTGATTAATGAGAACAATAACTATGAACTATTTCTTCAGAAAAGAGTAACTGTTTACCTATTCTAAGGCTTTGTTTGTTATATTCATAATTAATGTTATAACAATGCCAAGATATAAGACTGAAAAACTCAATTGTCTTATTTCAACTATATGAGGATATCTTTAATAAAGATATGGTAATAAATGTACATGAATGTATCATTTTTCAAGTGTCAAATAATTTTATTCATAATATGAAATCTACATTGATGAATATCAAGGCAATGATAAAACCATCCAATGGAAATTATTTTTATTTCCTTCCACACTATGCATACATATATGGAAGTTTTTAACGACATTGACTGACTATACAGCCCTTGCATGGTCGGTAACACTATGCATGTTATGTCAACATCATAAAAATTATCCTTGAAAAAAGGAATTTACATCTGACCAATGCAGGTCAATCATATAATTTTTTCAGAAGATTCTATGATCTTTCTTTTTTAATATTTGATATCAACTAGTATGTTTTGATATGTTGGCATCACACTTCTCACAATTTGCAACATTATTATCATATTGTACTTATTCTTCTTTAAAAGCAAAGAACTCATGTTAACAATGAGCAATGCTCCTCTGCTTTAATTTTTGCCAAGATAAAGATATAAAATCTTAAATCATAGTAAAAGACATGAGATTAACTTCATGTACAGAATTATGCAACAAAAGTTTGCATTTTTAAACACTGCATTGTTGCAGATTTTTCAAACAATAATAACTGTTTTACTATTATTTTCTACAGTATGTTTCTACCTAATCAATTGTTTGTTAGTGGCATGTTAAATGCTCTACAAGGAACTATTCATTAAATGGTAATGTTCCCCCTTCGACCTATTTCTGGTCATGTTTGCCGTGATATTCCACTGGCCTCTTAATATTCAGATATTTTAAATATCAGTCACATAATATTATTTCTGTAAATGTTTCAACTGTAACACAGTTTTATTATCTCACTAAGAACTTATTTTGAAGCCTTAAAAGGCTTAATTTTGTATATTACAGATATACATATTCTGTACATATTCTTGATAGTTTCAACAATATTGTAAGTTCATTCTGAACTGTTGTCACATTTATGACACACCAAGGACTTATAAAAGTCTCTAAGCTTATTAATTGCTTTGGACAAATAAGCTTTTAAAAATTAGCTATTTGAACATTATTTGATATAACATATCTTTAGCAAAGGTTTACAGATACCTTAGATTGGAAGTGGCACATAATGCCTTCCGTATTATCACTAATTTTGTCTATTTATAGTAACACACATACAGGTGTACATATCGACAAGTAGTCTAGCATAATATTCCAATGCACTACATTACAGTTTCTTATATTGGAATAAGAAATGTTTTTTAATCACAACATTTTGTGATAATAAAATCTCAAGTATATTTGCTATATTTTCTATAAATTGTACGTCACTACGTGGGTACATTATAGCAAGAATATACGAGTACACCTTCGTACATTTTGCACTTACCTTGAAAATAAAGAAAGACATTCTACTCATATACTTCTGTATAGAGTTTCATTTGTGTTAAAATAACTACGATAATGTATCAATTTATTTAGACGAAAAAATGTCAAAATTATTAAAAAGTGAACGTTCGGTCCACCATTGATTACGTGATAAGCACCTGTGTGTTACACACCACAGTACACGTGTATTTTTAGAACAAGGATTAGAAAAAAGAACAACGATAAAATACATTGTATTTAACGAACTTGGATAATAAGTTCTCAAGATAACTAATGTTTATAAAACATTTTTTACTGGAACAACGTTCTCAGTTTTACAAAATCTTAAAATTCTGGACGTCGTCACAGATTATAACGAGTTAGACACCTCGCTGCTCGAAAAATAATATGATTGGCACAGGTAATAGCCGCAGTATTTATAGCTAGGTATAGCTACGTCATACCCATAGGTCAAGGATTTTGACCTCTTTTAAATGAGATGCCTCGTTGTACATCGGGAAATGAATGCTATAGTAACATCCTCGAAGAGCCGAGGAGTGTAATTAGTAGAATTGTATACTTTTTATACATTGTAACTTGGATGGAGAGTTGTCTCATTGGCACTCATACCACATCTTATTTATATATAAACGGTTAAGCTATACCAGTGCTCGGGAATGTATAGTTTCTAGGTTAAAAAGTAATTATCCAGATTTAAACATTGGTTTACACACTTTGAGAACAGGTTGGGCTACTGCAGCCGCCAATTCAGATGTAAACGAACATTGTTGGAAAGCATAAGGTCGGTGAAAAAGCGACACTATTAAAGATGGTTACGTAGCTGATTTCCTCGATCATCGGCTTCAGGTAACAAAAAAAACTTGGTTTGTAAATTTGCCAAAGATTTTTAATTTCATTTTTTATCAATAATTACTGATTTGATTTGTATATTGTATTCATATTGCATTTCTTACGCCCGTTCTTTGTTTTTCTAGTCTGTCTGCACGGCAAAATGCATATATGAGTCTGAGTTTAATTTAGTTGGCCAAAATTATAGTGTAGTTAAGACATATATGTTACAGCGTTTCGCAGTATAGCGGGAAAATACTATCTGAAAGTTTCAATCATGTTTTGTATGGGCCAATGATGTATGCTTTGTTAGGTAATGTGACCTTATGTTTTGTTATGGTAATAAATTTTCGCGGGTACGTGAAAAAAGTGTCTAAGTGGTAATTCTAGCCGTAGACATCGTACAGTCAAAACTTCCTTTATGCTTTTCGTATCAATTTTATATTGTCATAATCATGATGAGGTTCGGCATCATTACCCAAAAACGGTTTTTGCATTGCTCCGTGACGCAGGTTTATTTAGTTTTTTTTCCTTGCCGGCGAGTGTCCGTTTATGACGGTTATTTATAATATGATAATTAACATAAGGAATGTTTTCGAAAGTATATAGATATTTACTGCTGTTGCTGGTAGTATATTAATTTTTTGTTCACCAAGTTGTGTGTAATATACTTTGAATAGATACTATCATTGTGATATATGATGTTTGCATATTATGAGATTACTGTATTGTTGTATCAGATGACATAAAATTTGATTAAATGCTAGCTCCATTCTGTCTACACGGCAAAATGCATATTTGAGATTAAGTCTAATTTAGTTGGCCAAAATCATAGTGTAATGAAGACAAATAGTTTACACGTTCTAGTAGGCGGTATAACCAACCTGTGTTCAAATTTAAAAAAAAAATAGCTGTCAAAGAAAAATAATTAAACAATTGCCAATGATTGGACAATGATCAATAAAGTAGTCGCTACAATAGAAAGTAAAACAATTTTATAGAGTCAATTAAAGTAAAATTCCTTGTTAGAAATTTAGTTATTCACATTGAAATATGTTCTTATCACACAATTACAAAGCGTATATCATATTCGTGTTGAAGTGATGTCATACCTGATTCTTTTTAAATATCATATCCTGATTGAGTCTTGATGCATGAATTATAAAAATATGCGCGAACCTCCGTGTATGGAACTTGGTACTGAGCATCAGTGAATGGATTATAAGGCACTGTAAAGCGGCGTTCACACATATCCGATTATATGGCTCTCGTTTGAGATCAGACAGCGCTACGACACGAAAAGTGAAAAACTCGGATTTTTTTCAATCATCTAGAATTATCCTATCATTCTTTGAACGCAGTGGTATACGTTCGTAACATAATCCTCCTAATTGGGAATGGTCTGGAGAGGTCGGCTAAGCACTGCCGATAGTTAGTTGCGTCCAGTTACATTCTGGAAACCCAACCGATTTCGTCTAGTCGGATCAAAATCGTGACTATGTCATAACATATTCTGTTGTATAGGATCAAAATCGTTACAATCTCCTTCGTAGTCTCGACGGTTTCTAAACAGTGTCCATGTGGAACGTGGCATTGTTAATACCGTTTCTTTTCGATTGGGTCCAGATTGTTTCCAGATCTTGCCAAATGCTATCTACTGCATTAGTTCACACTCTGGTCACCGGATCGAATTCGTGATTCAAAAAAAATTAAAAAAACAAATAAAAAGGATTAGAATCGGATTAAGAATGGATAATCGGAACAAATTTGACTGAAAACGGCTTAATCGGGACGCATTATGAACAACATATAATTGTTGTCGTCGTAAAAATGAATGTTTTACATGTTTTAATTTTGAGCCACAAATCACAGGATCTTGATTCGACTGTTGACAAATTGTAATCGGGAATGTACCTCAAAAACGGCAGTAAAAGTCCTGAATCTGTGACAAGGGATTAGTAAATGTGCTAAAGCAAGCAATTGATATATAAATGATGGAATACATTAATCAAATCATGTTAAAAAGGCTACCTAGACAATTTACAAGGTGCACTTGAAAGGTTCATGCCACCCGGTATCACTTATTTTTTCGCGACTAGAATGATGACAGCTGTTGTTAACTGATAAGTAAGTAGGACAGGGTAAAGGTTTCGGTGGGAGTATCGTCTGCAGTCAGTGGGTGTGCCCCACTAATCTGGCAGGATATGGAGAGATTAATATTAACATGTCAATGTTTGCTAATATTTTGGGTTCTCTTCTGTGTTCCCACAGAGATTAGCTTGGGTCTTCTTTGATTGTACCAAACATACCGATTCCTGAATTGGTCCTAGATCGGAGCTCAGCTATTCTCTTTGACTTTTAATAACTTGCAATAGACCACTTTCGAGTTCGTTGCATTTCCATCAAAACCTTTAGTTTTAGTGAACATCATTCGCGCGTTTAGGGGCATCGTCACTTTTTTCCCATGTTGAACGAGTGGTTGAAAAAATATAATGCTGTTTTGCACGAATTATTCTGCAAATTAAATTCTTATAATTGATAATCAGCACTGCTGTCATTATGGAATTGTGAATGTTGAACTGTAACAAAGCTGATTTATACGCTAATAAAGAATTTGTTAAATTCAATGCAACAAGCGTTTTTTACCTGATCACTTTTTTATCTGCAAATATTTGGAACAAACCAGCTGAACATTTTGAAGAAGGGGATTTCCAATGAAATATACATACATTTGACTTCGTTAGACTAAGGGAATAGTACATATTATCTGTGAATATTCATCTCTACAAATACACATTTTTACAGATGTAGAAAGTAAAATAACAAAAATACCGAACTCCGAGGAAAAGTCTAAACGGAAAGACCCTATGCAAATGGCAAAATCAAAAGCTCAAACACATCAAACGAATGGATACCATCTGTCATATTCCTGACTCGGTACATGTCTTTAGTTTATATGCATCTCAGCAGATGTACATCAAGATTGCTTGTAATAAAGTAGATTTATGAGCTACATAATGAATGTAAGTCCAGAAAAACTACAAAAAACAACAACATCAAATATTTGGAACAAACCAGCTGAACATTTTGAAGAAGGGGATTTCCAATGAAATATACATACATTTTACTTCGTTAGACTAAGGGAATAATATACATTCCTGTTATTTAGAAGCCACATGGTATTCTCAATACTATTTTAATAATTTCGAACACTGGACGCCGGTCAATTTTGTAAATTGACTGTTCATACAACTTAAATATAATGATCCTAAAGTTTTTCTTTCCACAGGAATAGAAGGTCGTAGCCAGATTTAGCGCATTTGTTTTTCTAATTTTTACTTTTAAATTCCTTTGAGTTTTAATATTGAGTTGATATTCCAAATTTTTGGATTTGATCGCTATTAATGAGATTGGCGACTAGATACGCATGTTCAGCGTTTAAATTTATAAGCCTAGTATCTTTCATTAGCTTGTTATATTCTAACATGTTATCTATAACATTTTAAGAAAGGTGTTTTCATTACATTTCCAGTCAGAACTATGTTTGTTTGAACATTTAAGAAATATTTATTTATCAACAAGTCTTACGTTTTTGTTGTTTGTCTCATTCCTTTTGTTCACTTACAAACTGAGTATTTCATGCAACAAACAACCAACATTTTGACTATAAAAACAACTTGTCATGAGTGTTCTTAAAGATGACTGCTAATTACAAATTCACGATATCAAATAACCACGAGAACGCCATCTTCTTCTTTTCTCTTTTCGCCGCGATATAGCCTTTTGTGCTGATGCGGAGTAAAGCAATCACCAATCAATCAATCCTTTCTCTTTACAAAGAGTTAATGCGGTAACCATTTAGTCACTAGTCATCTGATGTTTAAACTTTACTGATTGTGGATTCGAATGGCGGATGATGCGTGCATGGCAAGTGAAGCTTATCCTGTCGACGCTCCTGGTCTCTCTACTGAGTCTCTTGTATTTCATGCGAACCCCTCAGAATTTTTTATTTACCTGATTTGTATGTTATAAATGCATTGATGAGATTTGAACATCGGGGAACTAATGTTGCCTCTAATTTATACCACAATTTGTTATATGAATAATGTCTTCAGAATATGTTTGTCCATACAACTTTAGAAGTTTGTAACAAGGCTTTTCGGAATATATCCCGATGAAATTTGCGCGAAAAATGTTTTTGTTCTTATATTTACCCTTTTCATAATCTAATAGAAAATGAAAATTTTCAATGACAGTAGTATACCAAGTTTGTTCTATTACTATTAATTAGATAGAACATTCTATATATCTAGCAAAGACAAGCCTAAATTATTTCTGACCTTGTATTGTATAAATGCCAAAACTTTCAAATAACAAACCCAACAAACACGAGAATAGATGTGGTTCAATAACATTAAACTTCAATTAAAGTTATAAAAATATGAAAATTATTTAGATATAATTCATATTAGACAGTAAATGTTAAATCTGATCGATCTTCTTTTCAACATCATTTGTAATTTTTCACGCATACATTCGATTTGTACTTTTTGAAGTAAATGTTGCATTGGTGTTTTGGAGTGAACAAATATTAACAAAAATTGCATTCGTCTGATTATTATTTTGCAGGTGTGTTAATTCGACGAATACGTTAAGGACAAAACAGTGAGAAGATATAGTGATGATGACGATGATTAGCTTGAATTTTATGTCATTGCTATATATTTGCAATGGAAATCCAACAGTAAAGTATGTCTCCCCATTAATGGATGAAATGCAGAGGGTTCCTTTAGTTGCTGTTCTGAACACAAGTGATATCAGTAGAAATATTCTAGAAAATTTAGAGAAGCAGTTAACTACAAGAGTAAGACAAATCGTTGAGGATAATGTAGGCGATATCATACGTCAGCAGATAGATGCAAAATTTAACGAAATTGGAATTGTAGGCGATACTTCAAGAAAAGATGTCTTTACTTTGAAAAATTCTATTGCTCATACAGATGAAGGTAATATGTTTATTTGTATGCATGTATTATTTAATAAGACATGTATTAGCTTTACAGAAATAAACATTGTATTTATTTTTCATGCAAGAAAAAATATTATAATGCAATATTAATAGCATACTCCCTTGTGATTATGTGCATAAATATATTCTGATTACTAATACTGTAAACCAACTATTTTTTGCGAGCGATTTATGTTCGCAAATTTCTCGAGTAGAAAAATAATGCGAATATAAATCGTCGCGAATATGTAAACTTGAATTTTTCCTTCTTTATCTTCATCAAGTTAATTTTGCAATCGCAAAATTAATTCGCCGCGAATTGGGTTAGAAAGAGCTAAACGCGAAATAAAGTATCCGCGAAAATAAGTTGGTTTACAGTAACTAATTAAAGCACAAACATACATGTAGCACATAAGTAATGATGATTGAAACGTTTTAATTTTAAAAATGAATTTTCTTAAAACCAATGAAATGATAACGCAATACAAATGAGAAGTTAATATCCAAATGTTGCCCCTTCCCCTCCCTGAACTTTCTGACAAAAGGGTTTTCTATCTCTACTTTTTACCGAAAACTAATTTGTTTAAATCCGTAACCGTAACCAGTTCTGCTCCGCAAATAGGTACTATTGCATTACTCATTGCGAGTATCAAATTGAATATAGTTACAATTTCTATATGAATATGATATTTCAATTAATAAAGTTTTTAGCATTCTATGTATTCTCCCTGTCCAAAATGATAAATAAATTGCAGTACCTTTTAAAAACAAATACACAATTTATGGTTCTCATTTGTTTTAAAGGTGTTGTTAGAGACTGTAGTGATCTACCAGATGGGTCCAGAAGTGGTATTTACACGATAAAGCCAGATCATTCACAAGGCATTGATGTTTATTGTGAAATGAAAGTTGACGAGGGCGGATGGACGGTAAATGTTTTTTTGATATCTGAATTTTGGAATGAATGTATTCATACATATGTTTTAATGGCTTAGAAATATCGACTTAAAGAAAATTTGATTGAAGAATCATTATTGGTAATAAAAAAATCATATCTGTATGAGTTCATTATTGAGTGCAATAACTGATAATATATTCATTTCGTTAAGCCTACAAGTTTAATATATATATATTCCTTTATATGGAAATCTTAACCACTCACAGATAACTATTACAAAAGGAAAACAGTAAATATCTACGTTGTATTGTAAAATAAAATGTAATGTCATCAAATCTGCAAACAAAAATGAAATTTATTTAACGTATATGTTTCACTCATTTCACATATGGAAGCAAAATATACGGTTTGAATAATGCATATGATTAAGAACAACTAAACATATTATTATTTCAGAGAACAATTTAACGTATTTCTACCTCACATGTTTAAATGAACTTAGATGCAAAATACTTTTCATTACAAAAAAAAAACGTTGTCTGTAGATAATTTATATTGAACATAGCTGTTCTTTTCTTTGAAATAAGGGAGCTGATCAGCTACTTCCGGCGCTACCTTATAGCTTAATTTTGACTGATTCCGAAAATATATGGTTTACATATATTAGTATTGTCCTTGGCAAAAGGGAAATACTTGACATCTTCCTATGTACAAATGCCACTTTCTGTGTCATATGATAGCTTATATAAAATGATTTAAACAATGTATGGTTTCTATATACTATGCTTGAAATAAGAGGGGAGATAATGTGCATTTTTCCTGTTAACAGAATGTCACTTTTGGTTCATATGATAGTTTATGTCACACTTATTATAAAATTATATGGTTTCTATGTCCTTCACATAAAAAATAGTTCAAAAATGTATACTTCTGGTTTCGACCAGGTCATTTTAATCAAAGGTTACAGTGTCTTAGAATTTCTTGTATGTTTTATACAGACCTTCTATAATTCAAACTGACCACACGCACGATACACGTACGCACGATACACGCACGGTGAATATGTATGTATATTTATATTTCATGCTATATCTATATATGATATGATTTAGTTCTTTGGCATTGTTTAGGTAATCCAGAGAAGAGAGAATGGTTACCTTGATTTTTATCTCGGATGGGAAAAGTACAAAGAGGGATTTGGAAATCTTAATCGAGAATTTTGGTTAGGTAATGACTTAATATGTGCTTTAAATCAGTTTTATGTATGTTACCTAAATGATTGGCATCTATAGAACTTAAGTAAATATGAATTTGAATTCAGATATTAATCTCAAACTGATATTCTTAAATAGTAATGATATCAATAAATTATAATCCTGGTATTAGATAAGCGAATTTTCTGTTCACAATCGGTTATATAAAATTGCAGAACGAATTTTCTATTAACAATCATTTATATTAAAAGGTTCGATTAGTTGGTTATTGAATGTATTATCATCTCCACTGATGACTTAGCATGGGCTCAGATTCACATAAGTTTTACCTGTAATATGACAAAAATACCATTTATTCCCCGATAATCTTGAGGGATTTATATAATCTCAGAGTAAGCTTTCAGAGTTTTGTAAAACTAACGTTTATCCACATCGATAATGTGTTATCCTAGACTGGTTTCCTGTCTTTTATCTGTTTGGTTCTTACAGCAATCGGCTAACCTCGGGTGACTCCGCTTCTCTCCATCTGTTATAGAAGTACGGAATCGACCGAGGTTGTGACGAATGGTTCTTACAGACGACAAGAGTGACTCAGATACCCGTATGTGGTTTGGGAAAAAGGAGGGGGGAGTGTCCCTCATTTCTTTATTCTAATTTTAAGATGATTATTTTCTATTCTTTATTTATGTTGTCATTATTCTCTATTCTTTATATTTTAGCACCCCACTTTTCTCTATTTTTTATATTTTAGCACCCCCACTGTTTTCTTTTTTTTTAATTATTTTTCTCTATTCTTTATTTATTTTTTTCCTTTATTCTGCACTCTTTGCCCATTATTCTCTTTTCTGTACACCCCATCCAGAACCTCATAAGTAGAACTTATAACTTTGGGCTGAACGAAATATATATAAAATCTGTTAGATTATCACATATATCATATTTTAGAAAATAAATTCGACTAAGAAAGATGCGTCTTTTATATTTATTTTTGATTTCAGGTAATGACAATATTCATAGTTTGACATCACAAGGGAGATACCAGCTTAGGATAGACCTTTATGACTTTGACTTCTATCATGCTTATGCTAAATACCAACATTTTTACGTTGGAGACGAAGAATCTAAGTACAATCTAGATGTTTATGGTTATAGTGGGACTGCAGGTAATTTGAATATATATTCGTCCACAGCATGCCATCTAATGAATGTATCTACTTGAGATTCATGACCTGTCGAGCTTTTGCAAATTATAAACTTTCAAATTTATCAACGAAAAAAAAAAACAACTTCGTGCGGCCGAATCGCTTTTTTAGATTTACCTTCATCAGAAACGTTTATACTTTTTAAAATATTTGAAAGCCAAGAATGTATTAACACATAAAAAGATATATTTTCAAAAGGGACCTAAACGAACCTAAAAGGTATAGCTAAGTTCGTCTAAGGTCATATAAAGATAGCATGATAAGTTTGGAAATTCATGGAAGGAAAGTGTGGTATAATCGGTTTTTATAATGGGTAATAATTTGATAAAACAATTATGTAGTATTCCCTCGGGGATCTCAATTTGTCCCAAGAAATTGTAATACAATAGTGTAATTATCAGTAACATATCATATTTTAATGATAGCAGAGTCTTAAGGGGCTATGGTATGAAAATAAAATTAAAAGAAAGGGACTTGTAACAAGTTGTATAACTATATATATATATATAAATAGCTAAGTTCGTCTAAGGTCATATAAAGATAGCATGATAAGTTTGGAAATTCATGGAAGTAAAGTGGTATAATCGGTTTTTATAATGAGTAATAATTTGATAAAACAATTATGTAGTATTCCCTCGGGGATCTCAATTTGTCCCAAAAAATTGGAAATACAATAGTGTAAGTTATCAGTAAACATATCATATTTTAATGATAGCAGAGTCTTAAGGGGCTATGGTATGAAAACAAAATTAAAAGAAAGGGACTTGCAGCAAGTTGTATAACTATACACTGCTGGACATTGAAAATAGACATAAATGTTTTTTAAAAATTGTACCAAAGCAAATCAAGAAACAGTATACAGCAAAAAGACAATAACCAGCTACTGTAATATAAATAGGGAAGAACAAAAATTTGCTTGATATATAAGGCATGAAGATGGAATTGATTGCAGATTAGCTAACTATCTATCGTAAAGGATCGTAAGATACAGTCACAGAGATAATTATTTTGATAAGTACGTCTAAACAAGTGGTTTAGAGCGCTGGACACAGTGCAGGCGGTGTTGTCTCGATATCCCAATAGCATATATCGAATCCCGGCGAGGGAAGAACAAAAATTTGCTTTCACAAATTTGCAGATTTAACATAGTTGTGCTGATATTTAGAGTAATTATGTATATATAATTATATAATCTAATAGAGTTCCTGTCCGACATTGTGCATTCGACATTTAAACAAAACGGGTTAACTTTGGGAAATTATCCAATCTTCATGATGGGCAATCATTATCTTTTATAAGTTAGATTACAGTTATTAAATAATTATGACGATTAACATAATTATTCTGAAATAACGTGATGCTGTATCAAAATTAAATTAAATTAAATCCTCGCCGAGTCTATTAAATTCACATAGATCAGTGGAGCGTCAATAAGAAATAAGTTTTAATACAAAATATCTGGCTTTAAAGATGGCACTGTTTGCTGGATTCATACGTACATGTAATATTTCTTTTCGAGAACACGTATCAATACTTTCCTGTGTCATTTTTTTTTTCCTATTGTAGGTGATAGCCTTGCTAGCCACAATGGCGTGGGTTTTTCTACATTTGATCAAGACAATGATGCATCGATTTATAATAACGCTGAAGAATGGCATGGAGGATGGTGGTATAAGTCAAATGATATATATTCTAATCTTCATGGGAAATATTTTTTCGGGGAATCAGACAAATTTTGGGAAGGACTTTTGTGGCGAACATGGAAAGGAAATAATTATTCGCTTAAATCTACGATTATGATGATTCGAAGGATGTAGAATGGTTAAAAGAGGAAATCTGCTTGGACATGAATTAGAGATAGAGAGCTATTACTTTGAAATTTTAAACAATTATATTTTGATGTATTTTCATTTTTCGTTTTTTGCCACCATTTATTTCCAATACCCGTTTGAAGACGGCTCTAACCCCTACGCAAATAAAAACCTTGAAGTTTAATAAGTATTTTGGCTTTATCGTTACAATGTCAAGCAAGTAAGGGATTACAAAACATGCGGCAGTATTCCTGAAGCTCAATCTGATTAAGATATCGATCCTGTGTCCAAGCTTTGCATAAAAGAATCTGACAACACTCTGTTCTACTTTCTGTTCTGGTAATAATTGCATCAGTTAATGAAATTTCAGCCTTCACATTTGTATTGTGTTTATCATTACAACAAAACCAGACTGAGGACCTCGATAGGTCTTTAAAACAAAAAGTTGAACGGAGCGTTGTCAGATCGATATAAGCAATGTGTTGACACCTGATCGGGAGGGTTGAGCTTACCATATACTGTGTGGTAGGGATGAGCCGCTGGAAAAGGGTCACTTTTTCAAGCTTCATGAAAGTTGATAAGGTCGAAAAAGTAAGATGAAATATATGACAAGGTTGCTGATTCGATCAATATCTGAAAATAATCAGATGTCGAATTTCTTCACAGATGCGATTAAAACTACATTCGTAAATGCATCCGATATTTGTCAATTTTATTTTTCTCTACGTGAAATAGCGTAAGCATGATACATTTTTGTTATTTCAAAATATAAGAAAAGGCTGGGGTACTCGGCTCATCCCTACCACAAAAAGATCGAAGTGGCCCCAAGGTTGACACAGGATATGTAATTCAATCGGATCATGAAGCCAGTCTGTATAGCTAGTGCACTTATGTTCACGAAATGGGCCTACGTTCAATGAAATGTTCTTCAAAACTGTTGATCAACGTAATGTATGTATTCAATACACGAGTGTTTGTTTCATAGATTACACTTCTCTCTTTAAACTCACCTGGCCCAAAGAGCCAATATGAGCGTTTGTCGTCATTTGGGAGTCGTTGTCTGTTTTCAGGCATTTGTCGTAAACTTTTTACAAAAATATGTTCATTTAAAACGATTTTTCCAATTGGAACAAAACCAGGCCTACACCGGGCCATTCTTAAGGTGAATGATGCATGCTAGATTAACCATTATTATCAACATAGCGGTTATTGTTTAAAACATCCTATCGGTAAAATAAAAAAAAATCAACAGAAGTTTCTGAAAAAATCCTGTAATAGACCAATGCGTTTAAATTTTTATCCCATTTTGAATTATGATGATGCTTGCAACCTGTTGATACATTACATCTATTGTTACTTTAGAAAATAGAAAATTGGTAAAAATCAATAAAAAAAATTCTTATTAATCATGTAGCTGAGTGTCACCATGCATTGGTTAAATGCTGTAAATGTGTAATCCTATGTACTAAGAACTATGGTCAATGAAAGACCAATTGCTAACAACCACATTCAAAACACGGTCGCCCATGTTACTAAAAATCGAAAATTTCACAAAGAAATCAAATAAATTAATTTGGAAAACTATATGGAGGATCATTTCTACCGAATCTGATTTAAATATCACCAGCCCAGGAGTCAACACTCTGTGTTGACATGAATTATCATTGATATGGTCATAATTATACATTAACTGTTTACAAAACTTGGAATTTTTCGAAACACTAGAGATTTTCTTCCCCATGAATAGATGACCTTGGCTGTATTTAGCAAAACCTATAGAGTTTTGGATCCTGAATGGACATCGTACTTATTTGGCTTTTATTCGAGCGTCAATGGTGAGTCTTTTGTAGGCGAAACGCGCGTCTGGCGTACTAAATTCTAATCCTGATGTCTATGATGAGTTTATTTAAATGTTACAGTTGTGATGCTCGTTTGATAATGTAGTTTTTGAAAAAAGTACACTTCCGCAACAACCATTAGCAATTCTGTATTATGAGCAATCTTGAAATGCAGAAAAAAAAAATGAAAATCCAGTACGCGACTGGCTACACGTTCCTGGACTAAAGGAGATAGAAATTGAAAAAAGGGTTGGAGAGGGGCCGATGTTGACAATGTGCATGAATTGATCTGGGTTAGCCACGAATGCAGGCTCTAGGTTCATTTTTTTCCAGTACTGTATTATATATGCTCATTGATCGCTGCTGTATAATCAAACATTTGATAACTATTTGTGCTTCAAGAAAACTTACCGAAGATTGGATCATGCTGTAAAGAAAAAAAAGTCAAAATCCATCTCTTTCTCTTTTCCCATATTCATAGTACAATCGTCTGCTTTAATCAAAAGAAGGGACAGTCAGTGAGGATCTGATGATAATGGACAATTATTTTGCCTGCCGCTGGGGATTCTTCAAAAGCTTGAATATGTGGTCAATATAGACAGTTGATAAAGTTATCATGAATGACTTGAGCGATAGCATAAGGAGTCCATGATGTTGAAAACAAAAGAGAGTTCGTCATGTTAATAGAATGAAATCATATATCGAAAATGATTATTACGGTTATAGTTCACCAGCTGTTCCCACGTCACTATTGTCACTATTGTAAGGTTAGACAATCTATACAAACAAGTAAAGTAGAAGAACTATTCGACTCCTAAAACTAATGCAAAACATATAAAATGTAAAAATAAGACTTTTCGGCAAATTGGCATTTATGATTTAAGCTTTCACATATATTATTTGAAAAAGAGAGAAAATGTGAAAATCTTGTTTTCTTAAATTTGGTTTTTTTTTCAATCTAAATTTCTAAAACCAGACCACCACAGTGACGGATCTTCATTAGGTGATATACTGCTAATTCCGCTCAGTCCATTGAAACTTAAATTCGTTAGAGATGATATTCAGAATACCACAAAAACTGTCAATTTCCGTACGAGTAGTTTATGGTACTTCTACCACGTCTTCCTGAAACCTGTTAAGAGTGTAGTATCTGATTTATTTGTTTTCTTGAGCGGCAGTTTCTTACCAACAGATAATTTACGTTATCTAGCTTTCTATATACAGAATAGCCAGTACATTTTGACCTCGCTTTTTCCAAAATATGTACCGTCTTTAATTTCTTCGTTCAATGTAATGGCCATACTGTTAGTAGCTGCATGGATTATTGGCAAACTATTGTCACCTTAATTTAGGCAAGTATTTAATGATGTGTTTAACTTTTAAGACATGTGGTCTAGAATGGCAAAGAGTGGGATTGGGTGCTTGCAAAACTGGTTTACCCCACCTTACTTTTTGAGCCTGTATCAAGTCAGGCTATTTAATTGGATCATGTGTGGTTGGTTCATTGTTTTGAGTCTTTATTTGTACGCACACCCTATTGTTCGGATGGGGCGGATTTCTTTATGTGTACGCACACCCTATTGATCGGATGGGGCGAATGTGTTTATATGTACGCACGCCCTATTGTTCGGATGGGTCGGATGTCTTTATGTGTATGCACAGCCTATTGTTCGGATGTCTTTATGTGTACGCACGCCCTATTGTTCGGATAGGTCGGATATCTTTATGTGTACGCACACCCTATTGTTTGGATGGGTCGGATGTTTTTATGTGTACGCACGCCCTATTGTTCGGATGAATAGGATGTCTTTATGTGTACGCACACCCTATTGTTCGGATGGGTCGGATGTCTTTATGTGTACGCACGCCCTATTGTTCGGATGGGTCGGGTGTCTTAATGTGTACACACACCCTATTGTTCGGATGGGTCGGATGTCTTTATGTGTACGCACGCCCTATTGTTCGGATGGGTCGGATGTCTTTATGTATACGCACACCCTATTGTTCGGATGGGTCAGCTGACTTTATGTGTACGCACGCCCTATTGTTCGGATGGGTCGGATGTCTTTATGTGTACGCACACCCTATTGTTCGGATGGGTTGGATGTCTTTATGTGTACGCACGCCCTATTGTTCGGATGGGTCGGATATCTTTATGTGTATGCACACCCTTTTGTTCGGATGGGACGGATGTCTTTATGTGTACGCACGCCCTATTGTTAGGATTGGTCGGATGTCTTTATGTGTACGCACACCCTATTGTTCGGATGGGTCGGATGTCTTTATGTGTACGCACGCCTTATTATTCGGATGAGTTTGATGTTGATGGTTGGTGTGGGCTATTGGTACTGTCCAAGATTTTTGATGATTTTTGTTATCCTTTTTGTGTGTTAAGTATTATTAAAAATACTTGAGATAACATTTTCAAGTATTTATATATTCTTGGAATTCAATAGATTTATATTTAGTGTTCCTGGTAAAGTAAAATCCAATAAAGCGTTTCGAATAGCACCAAATTCATACAATGTTAACTTCATTTAACAACCTTAACAAAATTCTTTTCAAATCAAACAAATAGATTGTGATTGGAAGTTTGGCTGTAACTGTAGAAATCTTATTGCAAACAGTTAATCACATTCTAAAATTACGGGGATGTTGTTTATTAAACTAGTAAATTATGATTAGATCTGAAAGTTTTCTCTATTCTTTGTTTTTCTCTCTTTATTTTGTACTTTTTGCATACAGACCTCATACAGACATTGTATTCGCATCTGTGTCTTTTTTCTAGGTCATCATGCGGTAAAATTTCTTTATATTAAAACTGTTCCTTAAAATACGAAATGAACAAAATCCTTAATCAAACAAAATATTTTAGTCAAATCAGATATTTTTTTCTTTGGGTAAGGCTGTTATTCAGCGTTTACTTGCCAAGACCGAAACAGCTTTTGTCATCAGCAGAGAATGATATGCTTAATATGAAGTCTCCGTATATGATCTACATGGTGAAGTGCATCTGCAGTGCTTATTCGGCTATCAGTACGGCATATACCGTACGTATTCCCGAATGCTGTTAAAACAATTGTTTTGACTATCGTATACAACAGACTTTTGTCTGCGTTTCAGATTGTCCTTATGCAATATAATGGGTTTTGCAATCGGGTACAACAGATGTTGATCTCACGTGTGTTGCCTATTGCATCTGCCGTGCCGTACGATAGCAGGTTATAGGGTGAATTTTACAACAGCTATCATTTAACAATGAAGCATTTTTAAAACTGCAAGACATTATGAAACAAAGAAGTCAATAACAGATGAATCTCTATTCAGTTATAATTCATTAATTGGTCTCTTTTCACGAGCTGCGGTCGAAACAAAGGATCAGAATATGGCATATTTTTACAATATCGGTATTGATAATGCTTCCATCCAAGAGAGGGAAAAAAACATTTTTTGGGTAAAATTAAGTATATTCAAATGTCTTACCGATAAACATTTGATGTTGAGGCATTTGGACCATGGTCAATTGCATGACAGAGAATACACGGACATCGTACAAACGTTAAGCATAATTACGGCGTTCATATTTAGTTGATCGGTTACAAATTGAATTTGTATAATAATTAGCTCAGTTTCAGGGGACTTTTTGTATGTGCAAACCTTTCACTCTTCCAGAGAAACCAATTTTATGATTGACACATAATGATTTACAAATAGATATTGCCATGTCTAAAACAAACTTCAAAATGACTTCATGTTTAATTCTGGTAGTTCAGCTTTTTGGTCTGAGACTATTGGAATATGAGAGTGTATGATGTTTTTGGTCTGAGACTATTGGAATATGAGAGTGTACGATGAACATTGCTTGGAGGATGCGAAACTCATTGTTTTCCAACGGAAGAAGTTAAAACATGATTTATTCCAAACGTGAGTTACTGCACATGGCATTGGAACTGCAAACCGGCAATTAGTACCAGTATAATTAAACGAATTGTAAATCTTTGCTTCATAATATTTATCTCATGAAAAAAAATATAGTATACAATATTAGGTCAATGTCAGAAAGAAAATAAACTTTTTTGTATGAGGCTTACTAACTAAGAAAGGGCGAGGTTTGCAGATACTTAAATCTATGGTAAGTTATTTGTATCGCTTGGAAAATATTGATTCCAGATTTTCTCTTCTCAAAGATGATTATGTAACATTACAAAAAAAAACATCTCGTTATGCTTACACGAAGTCAGTGTTTTAAATAATCACAGACATCAATCAAAGAGTATTTTCGTTGCAAAAATTTGATAGCTTCAAAAATAATATGAAAAACGTTTTAAAACTTTATTGTATAGATTTATGGCACACTGAAAGGATAAAGCTTTCAAATGGTAAACTTAGTTAGAACTTATGTTACATTTAAACAAGGAACTATTTTTTTTTAATCCTGATTGAGCTTTTTTATATTTATTTTAGTTTTAAATTTGATATATAATAGTTTGCTGTATTTAATTTAACTAATAGCTGTATTATTTTGCTTATGCTTGAACTGTGCTTTAGTTGCTTACATTCGTATGCTTGAGTTTCTACTAGTGCTTTTTTATGCATGTGTGATATGTGTTGATGGCTGCCAGCTTGAGTCTAGTGTTGATATCTTATGTTTTATTACTTGTATGTGTTTTATGTGAATATGCTTATCTGCTCTTTACATTGCATGTGCTTAAATTGTCTGTATGAATTTGATATTTTATATTATTAATGCATGTGTGTGTTTTATACATAATCTGCTTTGCGTTATATTTTGCATGTGCTCTGTATTTATTCGTATGTGCTGCTTGAATTGATTGTTTGTGCTGTAAATAATTGTGTTGCTATTTAAAGATTGATTCGGTTATGTTAATAGACCCTGATAATATATATCAATAGGTTAAAGCAGGGGCGTTTCTAGGATATTTGAAAGAGGGGCGTAGAATAAAATCTTTCGCCGAGCGGAATTTTTTTTACCTTTTTTTTGCTAAAAAACATAAAATAATTGTGAAATGCACTAATGTAACGGTTCCTGACTTGAAGCATGTATATTTTATAGTTTTTTTTTAGGGGGCGTACGCCCATTACGCCCTCACCTGGACCCGCCCCTGGGTTAAAGAGCCCCAAAGAGCTCATGTTCTATGTTTGATTGTATATATGAAAACCCGACTTTAAATAAAGAATCCTTTACTTTACCTTTACATTAGGATTTGTATAGTAAATCCTGGATTTAAATGAAAATTTGAAAAATAGAAATATCTTACCATTATGGGGAATTTGTAACAGAGAAGAAGCTTAATAAAGCTCAGAATTTTATCCATCACACCACTTAAGAATTGAGTCCGGAAGGTGTCGGGATATAATCTCCTTCTTGACAGAACTTGTACTCGTTGTCACTTGGCCGATTTCATTTCAAGTCGCCGTAATTTTGTAAATCCTTACTCAAGGGATAAACTGATACAGCTGATAAGTCAATTATTGGTAAATTTATTACTAAAATTATTTAAGGTGTGGCTTTTCTGTCTGCTTCAGACACCCGGAGGACTGTGTGATATACTATATTTAGTATCTCAGTCCGTGACTGAGTTCCTTGAGAACCGTCCTGCTCCTTTGGTGTCTATTGTAGTAGGGAAACCTACACTTTTCTCAAAACCTATTAATGCAGTTTATGTTATTTGCTGTGAATAAACGTCGAACTTTTGTAACCTTTAGTTCATATACTGTTTCTCTGCACCAGGAAGACCGTACGAGGTTTGCCAGAGCTTATTTCGTCCTTTGATTAGTATCTTTTGCAGTTAAACAATCAAATATTTATAAATTTCCTGCCAATATAGAAAATAATAAAATAAAATAAAAATAATTACAGATCAAAACAAGTGAGAGCTTGGACTGTTATACTAAGTATAGTAAGACCAAGTTAGTATAACTATAGTCCGAGCTAGGTCTTAGGAAATTTGCCACATCTCGCATCTAGTTTATAAATCAATTCTGGAAGAGTACTAATATACAGTCATGCAATAAATTAAGAACTTACAGAAAATTAAAAAAATTTGTTTATGCCGTTTGAACCATATTTAGGAATAAATCCAAAACAAGACCGGCAATTATTTACAAGAACTAGCTGTCATGACTTGAATTTGAAAGAGGGGGGAGTATATTGGTATAAACTTAGCTGAAGACAGAAAGTGTAAGCTATGTAAGAACGGAATTGAAGATTAACTACATTTTCTTTTAAAATGTCCTATTCTGAAAGATACAAGACCTCAGTCAACATCTGTCTAATTTAAATTCTAAATTCATAAACTTTTCAAAGTTATCTGATGAGATGAAATTTGTTTGGATTATTCCATCTGAAGATTGTTACTTCAAACTTATCTAAATTATTGCACTCCCTTTTGAAGAACGAAAGAAACTCGGACTAGAAAATATCAATGTAGTTTGAAATATAAAAAATCTATCAGGTGTTGTCTCCAATAGGCCTATGTATGTTTATTGGAAACTTATTTTCTCCAGGTCACAGTGGCTTCCAAAAGTCTCAAAAGACTAATGTTTTGTCAATGACATTGTTTATATATTACTTTGTTTAAATATGTAGACATGCTTTTATTTAACCGAACTTTAATTACACTAATCATTAATTATAATCATTTACTGACCCTTTACTGTGCTTTATTTTGTAATAATTCATTTGATTGTATAACTCAAATTTTGGGTACCATGATTTTACAATATCTATCTATCTTATTCCTGGGAACAGTATATCTAACAATATATACTTATTCTATCTATCTCACCGCGGAGAAGCAAAATTTATATACTTTTTTTTTATATGTAGGTGTATTATATATATAAATGTCATGTAACAATATAGTAAAAAATAAAATATCTTTAATCTTTATATTTCCGGAAAAGAGATTATATTCGTTCCGTGTATGGCGGTACATTATCATCTTAATAGAGTATCCGGGTGTATTTTTGTTAATAATTATTGCACATGTTTTCAACAGATTACTCGAATATTACATCACTATTTCAATCTTTCTCATTGTTATAAGAGGGTTGATGGATGTATACATCAGACATAGTTAGGTTTTGTTTCACTCTTAACGAATACAGTTATAAAAGCTGACAAGGACTCGAGGTAACAAGGTAACGAAACGAAAAAACTATATACTAATATGAGGCAGGCATTACCTGTGAAAGGGGACGAAGTCTATATAAATTATTTTTTTTTTTAATTCAAACATATTTTAAGTTCTAAATCTGTTAAAAAAGAAACGGAAATACCGTAACGTTTCCGATTTTGGTTCTGTTGTTAGGGATTTTAGTTGTGACGTTATTTTAGTTATGACGTCATATTCAATGTAAACAAAGAAACGCTATCATCAGGTAACGTTTTTGCATATCAAAGAATAATTAGAAATGAAATTGTTATTGTGTTCCTTCTTATATTTTACTGGACTGATAAATATATATTTCACTCAGTCTCATGACAAACGAGACCGGAAGAAGGAAGTAGATTTCTGGGCAAATGCGGGAATTAAAAAAAGTTACAAAAAAAAAGTTAACGATTTTGAGTTCATTAGTACAATGAAAATTTCGGGAAATTTTCCCGATTTTTTTTTTTTTTTTTTTTTTTTTTTATTGATTTTTCTACTGTAATAGGGGACTTCGTCCCCTTATAATTTTAAGTTTTGTTTTATCTACACTCATAATATTCCAAAAGAAATAATTCTAACCAGGATATTCCCAAGATGAAATTAGTCTGTAGAATCTAAAGTCCTAGTCATTTAACTTTGTCAGATTAGGGGGGGGGGGGGATGTTTTTTGTTCATTTTTTTGTATCACACTTGTAAGCATGAAAGTAATTATATTATTGTACGTTGTGAATTTTAAAAAAGAATTTTACTGATCAAAAAAGTATTATCTTCAAAGTTGGGAATTAATTAAGTTAGAAAAGTTACCATAACATTAACAGTCAAGGGTATGTATGGTCAGATCATATGTTTTCGTACGTCATATGAATTTTTACTATGCATGCTTTTTCAACAGAAATTGTGACGTCACAATGCATTCTTAAAAGCATGAAAACCCATGAGACAACTCAAGGATATAACTCTATAGGGTTATTACTATTTGAGAAAATATCATACATTTTGTCATACATGTATTATGTTTTAAGCAGTCTCACTAATTAGCGACAAGAAGAATTTTAGCGACAAGAAGCGACAAGAAGACTATTTAGCGACAAGAAAACTTTAAAAAAAATATTAATATAATAAATATATTAAAGAAATATTGACATTTTTATTTTAATATACGGGCAGTAATAAAGTGATTTTCATTTTTTTTTATTATATTCAATTTGATAGATATAGAAATTTCCCTGTCATATTATGATATTAATTTTTACATGTACATGTGTTTTAGAACAATTATATATTTATTTTATAAATTTTTTAACACTCTCTTCACAAGTCTAAAATATAATAAACTGACTGCATGCAAAATGCATTATTCGTGAATCAATGTCCAGAAAAGAAAATGTTATTAAAACGTGATTTTTTTGTTTTGTGTATTGACTCATTAAACGATATTTATCATGTGTATGCATAGTTTAAAGTTGATTGAAGATTAAAGGTAATTAAAGACAATGTTGAGTTTCAACAGGTGTTCACTATTTACAATGATTGTATATTCTGGCGCGTGTAATTGTATAGTCTGACGCGTGTACAAAGTTATAGGTGTTAATTGGATGTTATTGTAGCAATACAACAAGGGACACACGTCCTTTGATTCTGATTTGTTCATCCTTAAGCGTCATTATGCTTCTATGAAAAGAAGTAATTCTTACAAGAAAAGAATCAGTTGGTTCTAAAAAATTCCTGGCCAATCTCTTGAAACCATGAATAAAGCAATAACAGAATACATAGGAACCTATACTATTAAAATAGTTAACAAGCATGGTAATGCTAAAATAACTAAATCGCAAGTTAGACCAGAGATAGAAGCTGATAAATCAGTCCATATTTTTTGTTGTTGATAACCTTGACTCTGAACATCAGTCACGTGACTCAAAATATGTTTAGCATGTAAAGTATCATATAAATAATAAAAAAAATCCTTAAAACAAACAAAATATTGCTGATGATATATGCAAACTGTCATCAAAATTAATTCTGCCAGACTACCTTTTTTTAAAGAAATAAATTGTTCAGACCACAGGCAAACCATTAAGTGTTATCATGACTCATTTATTCATACCTCTGACTTTGCTGAAAACAGAACATACATGATCTTAAACATATTTTATCTAATAAAAACTATGCAATCCCTTTCTTCTTCACAAATTTCTTCATCTATCAATATAATAAAAAAAAATGAAAATCACTTTATTACTGCCCGTATATTAATATAAAAATTTCAATGCATATTTTTTTAATATATTTATTTTAATAATATTTTTTTTTATGTTTTCTTGTCGCTAAATAGTCTTCTTGTCGCTTCTTGTCGCTAAATTTATTCTTCTTGTCGCTTCTTGATGCTTCTTGTCGCTTCTTGACACTTCTTCAAGTTCTTGTCGCTAATTAGTGAGACCCGTTTAAAGGAACCATGAAGCAAGTAATTTAACAAGCCTGTTTCTTAACTAATTAAAATTATCAATATCATGAATATCAATCCTTTTACAATAAATTTTGTTAACAAAATTGCACAATCTATTTTCATGATTATTATTCAGGAAAACTAAAAATATCATTATATGGTATAGGAATAAACTATTTTTGTTTATCTTTTATATTTCTCCAAATCTCAAAACTGGAGTTGTGCATGAAGAATCACTAGAGACTTAAATTTTCCAAATGGCTACCTAGTTATCATCAAATTTTGATATATGCTAACCATAATGAAAAATGTTCCTAAATCTATATTGGTCTGAATAAAAGTAAATCTTATGAAAAGAAATTATTTAAAGAAAAAATTGTCTTGCCTTTTGAAATAATTGTAAACTTATCAAATATGTTATCTTCAGTTTGGCTAATTTTGTCAGTTAACTGGCAAAATTTGTCTCCAGAAAAAATAAAGTACACTTCTATATAGATTGTAACATTTTTATGGTCTATTAATTAAATCACTTTTTGTTTTGTGTTTTATATTGTCGAAACTGCAGGACTGGCATATGCATGATACATATTCTTGGTATACATTTGCAAAGAATATTTCACTCAACTCAGGCCTTTAAGATAAAGTTAATAATTGCAGAGACTTGAATGAATTAGATTCTTTAAAGCCCTTGATTAAAAATGAATATTAAGAAAAAAAAAAATAGGAATATTTTTGAAGATAAAATAAAAACTTATGATGAAAACAGTAATCTCAAATGCTTCACTCAGTAAAGAATTAGTGGTCATAATTTAGAAATAGAAAATGGTGGATAAAAATTCCTATAAAGGATAGAATTGTTTGTAAAATTAACATGATTAACATAACAACTTAGAGATAATCTATTTGAAAATTGTTTAATTTCTCATAATTATGTCTCTGACCAGTTTATGAATAAAATCTTGAATCTTGTGAATAAAATCTTAACCAAGAACAAAAGTTAAAGAAATGCTAAACCTCTATAACATGGAACATGTTTGAAATATTGGCTCCTTTATAAAAAAAAGAAGTGATTAGAACTGAGGGTAAAACCTAATAAATTTTTTCCATGTGTTTTTATTTCTTATAAAATTGTTATTTCTTTGCATTTTAATGATTGTTTTTGTTTTTTTTGTCAGAAACTTGATTAAATTGTAATATGTTTATATGACAACAAAAATATCCGTTTATCCAAAAATATTATCAAATTTTTCTGTAATGATTATTTGGAATATACATGTATTTATTCAATAGAGAAATAATGAATTGCCTAAATTTTATTTAGAATAAGTCCTAAAGATCATCTTAAACATTTGTTTAACCATGTTAAATGCAGTAAGTATAAACAATATTGATTTTAGAAAATCAATTTGAGAAACACCTTTTCAATGGAAAAAGGCAGGCGTTGTGAAAGTTTGCATTATATAAGAAGATGATATTCATTTATTATTCACTTGCCAAAAAATACGTGTAAAAAATAACTTAAATTGATAGAATTATTTAAAAGGTATAACATCAAAACAAACAGTCATGAGAAAATTTTTACAAAAAAAAAGTTAGGAAGCTATATGTTCAACTAGTTTTATTATTTCATTTTATTTTATAATTTTCTTGTCATAATCACAGTTATTAAATATGACAACACATATATTTTACCTGAGACACTTTACCTGTGAGTTATATAATTTTAACACTTCAATGCAGTCATGATTTCCCTTTATCCATGACTAGTTTTTGATTAATACCTTGTGTATTAATTAAGCAACAGGAGGTATAATGATGGACATTTAGGGCCATCATGGTGACCATATTTTTATGGCCACCATTAATAAGATAATGTCACAGGTAGTACTGTACTTTCATAAGTTGTCTACTCTTTATTTCTAAAATTTTCTTAATCTGTAGTAACATATGTTTGTTATTTGTGAAAGTAAATCATAAATATTTTAAATTTTAGTGGGCACTTGGAAATTCTTTAAACTTTGTGCAGTAACTTAATACATAGCCTTGATAACTAATTTTCCAATTAAATTAATACATTTTTTAACAACCATGGTAAATCAATGAGACGAGGCTTTTAAAGGATAAACTCAGCTGTAATAACAAGGCTTAGTTATTACAGGCATGTAACTGATTTTTTTATATGAAACACTTGGGAATTACTTGACAGCTTTCACGAACCTCATTACATGCTCTGATCATTATTTCTTACAATAAATTAAAATACATCATGTACATTGTGATTATGCATGATATATATCTGAGAAAAGGCTTTGAAGTGATGTAGAGAAGCTGTAATAACACCCTTAAGTTTTGTACAGGCATATATACATGTATTCATGTACTATGCATGATTGTCAAACTATGAACTGTTATATCTTTCTATACTGGTAGTTTAGTTTACAATAATTTCAATAGAACTTGTATACATTTTAATAAAACAAAGAATGTATATTACCCCTTTGAAACATGTTACATACATACATTTCTCTAATTCTTCGTCAATTTATCCCTTTCTGCACCAATTGTATAAACAAAATTTAATCAACGTGTGGTTCGTTTGATCTCAGTTCTTCATTGGTTAAAATCCGATTATGACGTCGAATTTTCTTGCTTTCCTCTGAATTTCCTATTGTGACGGCATGAAAAAAGGCGACCATGCCTGATGACGTCACATAGGAAGAGCACATCTTTTTGCAGATCATTCGAAAAGAATGAATAAATTTGCCTGTGTATTGTTTGAAAATCATTAGAGAAACAGATTCCACCACCAAATCTCGTGTAATATGATATTTATCCACTCTCGACAGTTAAATTTTAAATATTTAAAACGCTCGGCGAGCCTCGCGTTTTAAATTTGAAAATTTAACTGTCTCGAGTAGATAAATATCGTATCACACTCGATGCAGTGGTAGAATCTATATGTATCCACAATAACAAATGTATGTTATTTTTCTGTAATAACCCTGTAGAGTTATACCCTTGTCTGATTAACATGATTAAGGATTACAAAATATACCTTCAAATATGGATTTTGGTAAATAAAATTTGTAAAATTTGAAATTTTTCTCTGAATTTGAATAAGATAATTCTTATTTTCAATGAAAAATTATTAAATCCTCATATTCTCAAACTGTTAAGTAAATCTTTTGATACATGTAGATAAAAAAAAAAACATTTGCATTTTTTCATTCAGACAAAACATTTGTCCTGTCAAGTTTATTACCATGATTACCCTTAAAATTAGTTTTTTGTAAGTGTATTCATTAAAAATTGTAACATTTGAACATTTCAATATGTCACAAATAAAAATATATTGAAACTTTTTATTTATTTTGGGATAAATTGTCATATTGAGACATGATTAACATGCCTGAAACAATTTTAAAATCACTCAAATTGTGTTGAAACTGTTTACTTGGGTATATTCTGGTACAAAAGGTACAATTTTATATTATATACATGTATGGCAAAATGACACTTAAGGTTTGTCTTCAGGTGACAATTTTAGATTGCCTTGCACAGCTAACTAAACATATGGGCACAGAAGATTTCTTTATTTAGTTCTTGAGATAAGAGGTTGAACTCTTTTAAAAATATGTAAGCTAACCAGAAAAAAAATGTATGAGTTATGTTTCACTCCCAAAACATGCCAAATCTTGAGAATTTCAGGTGTTGTAAAAAAAGTTACTTTTATATTAAATTTATTAAGTACATTTTTTTTAGAAGAATAAGGGAAGATTATTTTTATACGACCGCAAAAAATTTTTGCGGTCGTATATTGGTATGACGTCGGCGTTGTCGTCGTCGTCGTCCGAAGACACATTGGTTTTCGCACTCTAACTTTAGTTTAAGTGAATGGATCTCTTTGAAGTTTTACCATAAGGTTCAATACCACAAAAGGAAGGTGGGGATTGATTTTGGGGGATATGGTACCAACAGTTAAGGAATTAGGGGCCAAAAAGGGGCCAAAAATAAGCATTTTCTAGTTTCCAGACAATAACTGGAACGGTGTATGGATCTCTCTGAAATTATACTACAAGTTACCATACCACAAAGGGATGGTTAGGATTTGCTTTGGGGGGTTATGGCTCAAACCGTTTAGGAATTAGGGGCAAAAAAGGGGGAAAAACAAGGTTGTCCTGGTTAATGGACAAATACTTTAGTACAAAACATATATAAAGCAGTGTAAGGGAGATAAATCAAATACATCATTGAAATTATCTCCCTTACTCTGCTTTTAAATTATGTATAAGGAAGTACACCACTAATTCATGGCCCCATTGCTTTCTATGTTAAATTCCTCAATTTCAAGCAGACACAGCTCTTTTGTTTCAAGTTCAAATAAAGTGACAATCATTGCATGTCAAAGCAACACTTTATGGTGTCTTGTACTGGAAAAATCAACATACCTTTAATGGCATACAAGAAAGAACTGGTTCCCGGAACTTCGGATGTACCAAAACAGGTACTTCAGATCTGACATACAGGCAAAAAGTACCCTCTTTATAAAATTTGGTGCAGTTTTTTAATATTCAAACTTATAAGTCAAAAAGTGTTCTACAATGATCACCAGTCATTCAGCTTTCATTTCATACCAACAATACCTAAATATTCTACATATTTTGAAAGTTACACTCATGCGTAGGAACTATTTTGTGTTAAATATGTACTACTTTCTGGTATGTGCTTTCTGGCCGGGCCGAATTAGTGGTGTTACACCATAAAGTAATGGTTAATGAACAATTAAGATAATTTAAAACAGTGTAAGGGAGGTAATCCAAATACAACGTTTTGGTTACTTCCCTTACACTGCTTTTAAATTATGTTTAAAGAAATGCATATTTATAAAGGAAGACCAGTAAAAATATCTGCAAATGTTGCATCTTTTTTTTTTACAAAAAAATCCATATGAAAGATTTGACACTATATTTTAAATTCTATTATAAAATAGATTAAGTTAGCACTATGGTAAATTTAAATGGGTAATTATGGTTGCAAACTCCATTGGAAATTTGATTGAGATTATGACCATATCTTGAGGGAAAGAATTTTTTGGGGGAAAAAAAGGGGGGGGGGTAAAAAGAAATTGTGGGGGGTCAATTTTTTCTCATTTCAGATTTCAGAAATTAAAAAGAATTATTCTTCAAATATTATTTTTTTTTCAAATTTCAAATATTGAAAAATTTCAAGAAGTAATCTTTAATTGCACAGTTTGGCACATTAGATTTGTAAAATCTTTGACCACATTTATTTATTTGTTATGCCGAATCTAACCGTGTATTAAGATTTTTATTTTTGGGTCCAGTTTTCAAATTGGTCTACATTAAGGTCCAAAGGGTCCAAAATTAAACTTTGTTTGATTTTAACAAAAATTGAATATATGGGGTTCTTTGATATGCTGAATCTAAACATGTATTTAGATTTTTGATTTTTGGCCCAGTTTTCAAGTTGGTCCAAATTGGGGTCCAAAATTAAACTTTGTTTGATTTCAACAAAAATTGAATATATGGGGTTCTTTGATATGCTGAATCTAACCATGTATTTAGATTTTTTAATTTTTGACCCCGCTATCAAATTGGTTCATATTGAGGTCAAAAGGGTCCAAAATTAAACTTTGTTTGATTTCATCAAAAATTGAATTATTGGGGTTCTTTGATATGCCAAAACTTACTGTGTATTTAGATTTTTAATTTTGGGTCCTGTTTTTTAAATTTGTCTACATTAAGGTCCAAAGGGTCCAAAATTAAACTTAGTTTGATTTTAACAAAAATTGAATTCTTGGAGTTCTTTGATATGCTGAATCTAAACATGTGTTTAGATTTTTGATTATGGGCCCAGTTTTCAAGTTGGTCCAAGTTGGGGTCCAAAATTTAACTTTGTTTGATTTCAACAAAAATTGAATATATGGGGTTCTTTGATATGCTGAATCTAAACATGTATTTAGATTTTTTATTTGTGGGCCAGTTTTCAAGTTGGTCCAAATTGGGGTCCAAAATTAAACTTTGTTTGATTTCAACAAAAAATGAATATATGGGGTTCTTTGATATGCTGAATCTTACCATGCATTTAGATTTTTTATTTGTGGGCACGCTATCAAATTGGTTCATATTGAGGTCAAAAGGGTCCAAAATTAAACTTTGTTTGATTTCATCAAAAATTGAATTATTGGGGTTATTTGATATGCCAAATCTAACCGTGTATTTCGATTTTTAATTTTGGGTCCCGTTTTTTAAATTGGTCTACATTAAGGACCAAAGGGTCCAAAATCAAACTTAGTTTGATTTTAACAAAAAATGAATTCTTGGGGTTCTTTGATATGCTGAATCTAAACATGTGTTCAGATTTTTGATTTTGGGCCCAGTTTTCAAGTTGGTCCAAGTTGGGGTCAAAATTAAACTTTTTTTGATTTCAACAAAAATTGAATATATGGGGTTCTTTGATATGCTGAATCTAACCATGTATTTAGATTTTTTATTTGTGGGCCCAGCTATCAAATTGGTTCATATTGAGGTCAAAAGGGTCCAAAATTAAACTTTGTTTGATTTCATCAAAAATTGAATTATTGGGGTTCTTTGATATATCAAATCTAACCGTGTATTTAGATTTTTAATTTTGGGTCCCGTTTTTTAAATTGGTCTACATTAAGGTCTGAAGGGTCCAAAATTAAACTTAGTTTGATTTTAACAAAAATTGAATTCTTGGGGTTCTTTGATATGCTGAATCTAAACATGTGTTTAGATTTTTGATTATGGGCCCAGTTTTCAAGTTTGTCCAAGTTGGGGTCCAAAATTAAACTTTGTTTGATTTCAACAAAAATTGAATATATGGGGTTCTTTGATATGCTGAGTCTAAATATGTATTTTGATTTTGAACATTGGACCATAATAGGTAAATTAAAAAAATTCAAGTTCTTAGACCACATTCTTTCTGTGTCAGAAACCTATGCTGTGTCAAATATTTACCGTAATCACAATCCAAATTCAGAGCTGTATCAAGCTTGAATGTTGTGTCCATACTTGCCCCAACTGTTCAGGGTTCGACCTCTGCGGTCGTATCAAGCTGCGCCCAGCGAAGCATTTTATTTAAATCTTGTTAAGACAACTGAAATCAGACAAATCAAATTGTACAATTGAATATAACTTTAAATACATTTACATCCTGAAGTATATAATAATAAGTTTTAAACATGTAAGTATTACCAATGATTGACAAAGAGTATTAGTCCCCTCCCTACAAGGTCGAAGGGGACTTTAGGTTTGCACTCCGTCTGTCTGACTGTCCATCCGTCAAACCGGCAAATCAGTTTTCCACACTTTTTTCTTCGTGCTTGAAGATATTGATTTGATATTTAGTGTATTGTTTCATCATGACAAGTTACAAATCAAGTTCGAATTTTGTTCCGGTCTGATGATTTTGTGCAGAGTTATGGTCCTTGGACTTAGAAAATCCACTCGAATAATCAGGTTTTTTGCACTTTTTTTCGTCATGCTTGAAGATATTGATTGGATAATTGGTATATAGTTTTATCATGACAAGTTACAGATCAAGTTCGAATTTTGTACCGGTCTGGTGATTTTGTGCAGAGTTTTGGTCCTTGGACTTAGAAAATTCACTTAAATAATCAGTTTTCAACACTTTTTTTGGTCATGCTTGAAGATATTGCCTTGATATTTTTTATATAGTTTGCACCATGACAAGTTATAGATCAAGTTAGCATTTTGTTCCAGTACAATAACTTTTTAACTGGTAGGGGACTATGTATTGCCATGCAATACCCTCAGAATGCTTGTATACTTATTTCTTGGAAGCTGAAAATATCTAGTCATAGATAATCATGCTGATAAATGTAATATAATGTGGCTTAATTATCTTTTGAGAAATCTTATATTGTGATTTATACAGAAATTTATCTTTCAACATTTTAAATCTGCATGCTTTAGCATGTTTAGGTTGTAATATTGTAATCATGTAAAAAGTAAATTGTATTTTTTTTTAAGAAAAAGTTAGAAAGAACCTTATTCCACATTGTTTAATTTTCAACAATAATTGTTGAAGGCTGATTAATATCCATGTTATTATCAATATGTTAATTTTTTTTTCTAAACAGATGGCTAATTCAGATGAAAAGCTGAAGGTGGAAACTTCTAAATCACTTTTCCGTGATATAACTGCAGATGATGAAACACCAGAAGTCATGGAGATTGAAAGTCTTTGCTTCAAGTGTGAAAATAATGTATGTTTCCTAAGGTCCATATACTGTAAACCAACTAATTTTCGCTAGCAATTTATTTCCACTACTTTCACGAGTAGATAAATTACTCGATTATAATCATGTGATGATGTTTATTTTGGATCTTTCCCTATTTAACTACATCAAATAAATTTGAAAATTCTAAAATTAAATCACTGTGGCCATGGTGGCACGGGCTTGAAAGGGCTAAACGCGAAATAAAGTATCTGAGAAAATAAGTTGGTTTTCAGTATTAAAATACATGTATGTGTTAAACATGTTTTAAATTGTGGTTTCCCAACCAAACTGTTTTCTGTTCTTTGGTCATGTTGTTGTCTCTTTGACACATTCCGCGTTTCAATTCTCCTTTCTGATATAGTTTTGGGGAAACGATGGCTGAAAAAAAATAGGATCTTTTATGACATGTATATCAAGGCTCTCACTGGAACTATTTTGTGCTTTACATTAACTTGTATCATGTGTATTGAAGAAATCATAGTGATTCTTTCAGTTTATGTGATTTGTAGAATGAAAACAAATGTACAGATTTGCTGTCAAAACAACCCTTTTCTTTCTTTTTTATTTGAGTTAACAGTCAGAGCTCGGACATATATAAGTCTAAATCTTTTGACTCATAAGAGTTCTAAACTTGAAGGATTCAAGATTTGTCTCCCTTTAATTTAAGACAAATTATGACTTCAATTAGTCAATTAGTGTTAAGCAAGAAATATTTGACCTGAATTAAAAAGTTGCAAATATTGACTCCTACAAGTCAATGAGTTACCAAAATTGGTCAACTTCAGGACCCAAGCACATTTATAAAAAGGTCAAGCATCTACATGAAATTATGACAACATTGAAAGACAATGCTTTGTCTTCTAAAGAAAAATATGCATGAGAGCCTAAAAAAACGGAGATAATGTTTATTTACTTTACAAAGCAACCATCTATAATCACACAAAATGAGGAAAATAGTTCAGTAAAAATGTTCAATTAGATAATTAAATATAGATAGCTCAGATCCATGTGAACTCACAGACAGGTTAATGATGTCATAGGTGGTGCACTTTGGCCACCAATTAGAATTAAGTCTTTTCATAAACATAAACAGACATAAACAAGTCTGTCATTTTCTGACTTAAATATATGTCTGAAAATTAAAACACATTTTTATAATAAATATATTTTTTGACTTCTGTAAGTCAAAAACAAAAAACAACTTGTTTATGTCTGAGCTCTGACTGGTTAATACTTCATATTTCTGACGTATCACATAGAAAACATTCTTCACATAACATTAACTGTTAAATTTAATAATTAAATTCCAGATTCTAATTTAAACTGTTATATATTTTCAGGGTTTAACACGATTATTTTTAACCAGAATTCCTTTCTTCAAAGATGTCATCGTCAGTTCATTTACCTGTGATAATTGTGGTTATCACAACTCTGAGCTGCAACCTGGTGGAAGAATCCAGGACAAGGGAGTCAAGTATACAGTCAACATTCAGAACCGAAAGGTATAAGGCCAAATAAAAAAAAAATGTGTGTTTATGATTTGCCTTAAATTTTTTTTATATATGTGTGTTTACTGTAGCCTTCTGAAAAAAAATAGGGTTGGTTGGTTTGCAAATCTTTAAAAAGAAATTATATAATTATATTTTATTAGATCGGCAAACCTGGATGGCTTTATCTGGTTCTCGAATCAGATCCCTCATTGCATTTACCTATATTTCCGGTTTGACGGCCATTGCAGAATTTGTTTTTGTCAGTCAAATATGTTTAAACTCAATTTTACACAATACTTGTTGACGATTTTCGGCATTAAGAAAGCGGTTAAAAAAAAACATTGCTGTCAAGAATATTACTAGTGAAAATATAATATGCCAAATTTTTCTGCACCAAACGCATATTTTGACAATACAATTTTCTTCAGTGATGATAAGGACACAAATATTTGAAAATCCAAACCTTATACAAACATTGAAAATGTTAAAGAGCTTATAAAAACATGTTACAGAATTGATCAAAATCAATGGTTTTGTCATCATAACTTGTACAAAAATCAAATGGCAAAATTCTGTAAAAATGATATATGTGAAATACTTGAACCATAATTTATTCCTGCAACCACTGAGTAGATGTTTGAATTTTGGTTCACAACTTATATATATATTACATAAATTGTCGCTGTTTCTAACACTATCAGTATTGTTTAATCCTGTTTTTTTAAATGAAAGACATAAAAGGAAAATGGTAATCAACAACAAACTTAAAAATCAAAAATCAATGATAGTTCACTATCTGTATTGTTTATAGAACATGTAATTTCAGTATCATACTTACAAGTTTATACTTTACTTATGCACTGTCTTAACTTTTAGGATTTAAACAGACAAGTTGTACAGACCAATACAGCAACAATAGCCATTCCTAAATTAGAGTTTGAAAATCCGCCAAACAAAGGAGGTATATATATAAAGTTTAATCTAATTAAGTCCTAAATTATTACTGTTTTTGGATGCAAAGCTTTGAAAACTTTTTTTGTTGGGGAATAGGGGTTGTTAATTGAAGTGCTGAAACTGAATTAAAAGGAAATTCTTATTTTTATATTGATTTGTTATTTGTCAGCAACAGTAACAACAAACCTAGGGCTAACATTATTTATATGCATATAAAATTAATATCTTTCACCTCTCTTTCACCTTAAAAAGAAACATTTGTATTGAGGTCATTCCTGATGGCCAGATAAAGGTCTGAAATGCAATATTTTAGTTGTGGGAGGGGTTTAATTTTAATTTTTTTCAAAGGAATCAGTAAACAGAAGTAAAACTGTCAACAACCTAAAATTGACATACATGTTTAACCCTGCCACCTTCTTTATGTGCTCATCCTCGGGAGCCTGCAATTCAGTGGTGGTTGTTGGTCCAAGTCTGTCTTATTTGTTTTTGGTTTACTGTTATATTTAAAAGCTAGCCGTTGGTTTTCTTGTTTGAATTGATTTACATTTTGTTATTTCAGTATAAATAAGAAGATCTGGTATGAGTGCCAATGAGACAACTCTCCATCCAGGTCACAATGTATCAAAAGTTAACAATTATAGGTCAAAGTATGGCCTCAACACGGAGCCTTGGCTCACATCCAAATGTCAGGGCCTTTTGTAACTGACTTTAGATAGGGTTTTGCTCATTGATGAAGACATAGGGTGACCTATTGTTGCTTAATTCCAATTTATTTGATCTCTGGTGGATAGTTGTCTCAGAAGCAATCATTTTATATCTCCTGATTTTTTATATACAGGTAATAAAATACCAATAATCAGTTTGAGACCACTACTAAGGCCATTACAGAAAAAAGATGTAGGGGTTAGAAAGGCCCCTTTCATACAAGTTTAACACAACTGTTGTTTGAATTTGTGTTGGTTAAATACTAATGATATACTATAAGTTCAAAGATTAATTTGTGCATTTATTATTGCGAATTCTTGCCCACGTGCAAAAATACAAAATCTCATTAATGTGATTGCAAAAACGTATGAAGGAAAGTCACTACTGAAATTATGAATGGAGTTTTTATTATTGCAAACCTGACACTGTTGTATTTTCCACATTAATAAAAACATTGCAATAATTTCTGAATTTACATTCAATATATAACAAAAATAAATGTATATATATATATATGTGTTCAATATGAATTTATAAAGATAAAAAAAATAATAATTCCTATTTTTTGTAGCTTTGACAACAGTTGAAGGTATTATACAGAGAGCTGTAGAAGGCTTATCACAAGATCAACCTTTAAGAAAGGTAAAATGAACTCATCACATATACAAGGATTGAAATTTTATATTCTAGACATGCATTTTGTTTTCAAAAGACTATCAGTGACACTCAAATAAGATAAAGTTAAAAAAGCCAAATGATTTAAAGTACAAAATTGAAGAGCATTGAGGACCCAAAATTCCAAAATTTTTTCCCAAATACAGCTAGGGTAATTTATTCCTAGGGTGAAAAAATCCCTAGTCTTTTGAAAAAATTCTATGTTTTGTAAACAGTTAATTTATAATTTTGATCATATTAATGATAATTCATGTCAACTTAGAAGTGCTGACTTCTGGGCTGGTGGTACCCTCAGGGAGGAAACCTACACCAGCAGTGGCATAGACCCAGTGGTTGTAAATAAACTCATCTTAGATACCAGGATTCAAATTTTATTTGCCAGACACGCATTTCCTATACAAAAGGCTCATCAGTGATGCTCGAATTAAAGAAGGCCAAATAAAGTACGAAGTTGAAAGCATTGAGGAACCAAAATGCTTCAATAAATCTTTACTAATGAGCACCTTCAAAAACTGAATTTTACCAACCAGGCAAAACATAGCAAAGTTGACAAACAAGTTGAGATATGCAAAATGAGAAATAATAATGCTATCAGTTTTCTTCTACTAAAACAAAAACTTCACCTGTCTTACAAATCAGCTTGATTTTTTGCTGTATGCTTCTAATCCAAAGAAGTGCAATCTTTTCCTAATCCACAAAATATACACCCATGAAAAAATAAATGTTGAGTTTGATAAAAATGTATTTATAAATCTGATAAATTATTCTAATTTGCTGATTTTGTTTGATAGATACAACACCCAGAAATAGCAGTCCAAATTGATGAATTCATTGTTAAGCTTAATGAACTTCTGCTATTGAAGGAACCATTTGACCTAGTAAGTATGATGCTATGACTTCTATAATAAGAATTTGCCAATATACAGTTTATAATAGAAAAACAAAGGATATAGAGTATCCATCCATGCACATTTATTATTATACCTTACTCTTCAGAGTATTTTTTGACACTTTAAATTATGAGCGGGGTATGTTTAGTATAACAACACTTGCAACTCCTTGTTTTTATTGTATGCCCGTCAAAGACGGGATGTTTTATGGTAAACCAATGTCGGTCCGACCATCCATCCATCTTGCACTAGTTATAGTATGCTTGGATCAAATTACTACAAATTTGACATTGTTATTGAGATTTGTGAATGTACTCTTTTGATTTTTATTTTTTTCTGATAAGTCATACTTTAAACAGTCATAATTTTAGAATACAATAATTATATGCTTCAGGGTATCATCATGCATGTTTTTCTACAGAGCTGTTTTATTTGCTTCTCTGCTTTATAAATGCTTTCTAGATATCCCATTTAATTTTAGCAACAATTTCAATATGCACAATAAGGGCCCATCATGTGCTCTTGGTGCAGCTTATTATTATATATCTAGTGAATCTTGATATTTAAATACTTTGTATTAAGTTTCACAGAGATTAATACTTAAATAACAACTTGAATTTATTTTATTTTTTATTTTCAGGTCCTAACAGACCCAAGTGGAAACAGTTATATTGAAAATTTATATCCTTTTGTATCATTATTGTCCTTTGTTTTAAAAAAAAGTTTTAAGTATTTTTTAAGTTGAATTATGTATTATTGTAGAAAAGTTTCTATGTAAATGCAAGATGACACTAATTAAAAGTGGAACCATATAATTATAACTTGCTGCAAACACAATAAAGTAAAATTTTCTTCCATAAAATAAAATATTCCAGAAAAATTTATACATTGTGCTACATTTTAAGCATAACTGATTTTGAAGGCATAATAAAATCTAGTATGAATAAAAGAAGATGTTGGGTATGCATCAATGAGACAACAACCCAACAGCAAAATAAAAAATAAAAGAGATGTAATTTTTTGGCTAAGTTGACATTTTATGAAATGTATTGAATTTTTCTTAACAATGGTAAATATGCACCTCAGACCGATCCTCAGATGAAAATTTCACATTACAACAGATCTAAAGCAGATAATGAAAACTTAGGATTGTCACAGGTAAACATTACTACAAATATTAGCCAGTATTAAAATCCTTAAATTATCATAAGATCTTTTTCATGTGTTTTTTACAAAAAGATAATTTTGTTAGTTTTATTATGATATGAAAAGGGTGGTAAGAGTCAAAGAGAAGAAATTTCCAAGTTAGGGTGAGAAAGGGTAGTTTCTGTTAAGTAATACTTATATTGAAATCAAGAGATGATATTAAGCTTTTTAGCACCGAAGACACATGTTAGTATCAAAACCTTTCTGTACATAAAATGCATGTGTTAAAGTGAGATGGGTAATATGAGGATATATACCATTAAATTATCCCTCATTAATTCATCTGAATATAAAACATTTCTAATCTATATGCATGGCTAAACAAAAGACTAGTCATAAAATAGGCTTGGTGTGCTTACACTAACTTATTATTTTGAGGGAGATGCAAAATTAGGTAAAGATAACAAAATATTACAAATATACCTACCCAAAAATATAACGGAATAGAAATTTTTTATCAATGGAATAACTAGCCAGTTATATCTTCTTGGGAAAAATCTAAATCCTAACTATTGATCTGAATATAGTTTCATCTATACTAGCTAATCAACGGTTTTACCAGAAGTCCACTAGGCAGTTCTAACTTGTGAATAGTGATGACAAATTAGTTGCAGATGTAGTACTAGTGTTTTGCAGTTTAATATCACAAAAAAAAAGTCAATTTACATTTTAAAGCTATTATAGTACTCCTTGATGATCAAAAGTTTAAATGCCTTGCTTGCACACTTTGTTTGGATGTTTCCTCAAATATTGTTATTAAAATTGACACCATAATTCAAAGGGTAGGAGGAGTAACAGTCTGTTTACAATATATAAAAATTTGATCTGATTTGACTGGAAACAATATGGTATTCATTGTTCAATCAAATCTTTGTATATTGTAAACAGACTGTTACTCTGCCTACACATTGAATTTAGGTGTCAATCTTAATTACTATGTGTGAGCAAACGTCTAAACAAAGTTTGCAAGCATGGCATTTAAACTTTTGATCAACATGGAATATTATAATAGCTCTAAATGATCTAAATCAGTTTGGAAAAAGAGAATTAAAGAGACAACAACACAGAAAATTTATTATAGATTATTCTAAGTTTTTATTGTTGTTGTTCATTTAGTTGATAGTTGGTGTATTCTACATTCATTTTGTAATAAATATGTAAAAAACTATGTGAATAATAAAATGTTTTCATGACATTCCATTCAATCATTGTGTATAGAAATGTTGATATAACTATTGTCAGGTAATTTCACACAAATATGAAATAAAAAATTACTTTATAATAATATTTTAGGATGCTGAACAAGAGATGAAAGAAAATGAAACATTTAACATGTTTGATGCCAAGGGGGAGGTATGAATATTGAATTATTTGTATTATTTGTAGAGGTTGTTATGTAATGTTTTGAAATGTATCAAAAATATGACAAAATATAGTACATTTCTGTACCATCCTTTTTATACGACCGCAGTCTTATATTGGTATGACGTTGGCGTCGTCGTCGTCCGAAGACACATTGGTTTTTTCGCACTCTAACTTTAGTTTAAGTGAATGGATCTCTATGAAATTTTACCATAAGGTTCAATACCACTAAAGGAAAGTTTGGATTGATTTTTGGGGGTTATTGTACCAACAGTTAAGGATTTAGGGGCCAAAAAAAAGCATTTTTATACGACCGCAATCGTCTATTGGTATGACGTCGTCGTCGTCGTCCGAAGGCACATTGGTTTTCACAATCTAACTTTAGTTTAAGTGAATGGATCTCTTTGAAATTTACCATAAGGTTCAATACCACAAAAGGAAGGTGGGGATTGATTTTGAGGGTTATGGTACCAACAGTTAAGGAAATAAGGACCAAAAAGGGGCCAAAAATAAGCATTTTTGTAACTTCCAGACATAACTTGTGTGTTAGTGTATGGATCTCTCTGACATTGTACCACAAGGTTCCATATCAAAAAAGGAATGCTGGGATTGATTTTGGGGGTAATTGCCTCCAAATTTTAGGAATTAGGGGCCAAAAAAGGGGCAAAAAACAAGCATTTTTTCTAATTTCATGACATTAACTTGTGTGTAAGTGTATGGATCTTTCTGAAAGTGTACTACAAGGTTCCATATCACAAAGGGAAAGCTGGAATTGAGTTTGGGGGTAATTGCCCAAAACGTTTAGGAATAAGGGGCCAAAAATAAGCATTTTTTCTAGTTTCCAGACAATAACTTGTGTTCAAGTATATGGATCTCTCTGAAATTGTACTGCAAGGTACCATACCACAAAGGGAAGGCTGGGATTGATTTTGGGGGTAATTGTCTTAAAATTTTAGGAATAATGGGCCAAAAAGGGGCAAAAAAAACAAGCATTTTTAGCTCACCTGGCCCGAAGGGCCAAGTGAGCTTTTCTCATCACTTGGCGTCCGTCGTCCGTCATTGTCGTCGTCCGTCATCGTCGTTAGCTTTTTACAAAAATCTTCTCCTCTGAAACCACTGGGCCAAATTTAACCAAACTTTGCCACAATCATCATTAGGGTATCTAGTTTAAAAAATGTGTCAGATGACCCCGCCAACCAACCAAGATGGGGGCCATGGCTAAAAATAGAACATAGGGGTAAAATGTAGATTTTGGCTTATATCTCTGAAACCAAAGCATTTAGAGTAAATCTGACTCGGGTAAAACTCATTATCAGGTCAAGATCTATCTGCCCTGAAATTTTCAGACAAATCTGACAACCTGTTGTTGGGTTGCTGCCCCTGAATTGGTAATTTTAAGGAAATTTTGCAGTTTTTGGTTATTATCTTGAATATTATTATAGATAGAGATAATCTGTAAACAGCAATAATGTTCAGCAAAGTAAGATCTACAAATAAGTCGTCATGACCAAAATTGTCAGTCGACCCCTTTAGAAGTTATTGCCCTTTATAGTAAATTTTTAACAATTTTTCAAAAATTTTAGTAATCTCTTACAAAAACCTTCTTCTCTGAAACTACTGAGACAAATTTAACCATACTTGGCCATAATCATTATTAGGGTATCTAGTTTAAAAAATTTGTCCCATGACCCTGCCTTCCAACCATCATGGCCGACTTGGTTAAAAATAGAACATAGGGGTAAAATGCAGTTTTTGGTTTATATCACTGAAACTAAAGCATTTAGAGCAAATCTGACAGGTGGCAAAAATGTTCATCAGATTTAGATTTATCTGCCCTGAAATTTTCAGATGAATCCGACAACCCGTTGTTGGGTTGCTGCCCCTGAGTTAGTAATTTTACAGAAACTTTACAGTTTTTTGTTATAATCTTAGATATCATTATAATATCTAATATCTAATACTGTTAATTATGATTTTAACCTTATTTTACATGATTTCCAAAGCATCAGTAAATACAGGTGAGCGACACAGGCTCTTGAGAGCCTCTAGTTCTTGTTTCAGGACAATAACTTGTGTGTAAGTGTATGGATCTTTATGAAATTGTACTACAAGGTTCCATATCACAAAGGGAAAGCTGGGTTTGTGTTTGGGGGTAATTGCCCTAAATGTTTAGGAATTTGGGGCCAAAAAGGGGCCAAAAAACAAGCATTTTTCTAGTTTCAGGACAATAACTTGTGTGTAAGTGTATGGATCTTTCTGAAATTGTACTGCAAGGTACCATACCACAAAGGGAAGGCAGGGATTGAGTTTGGGGGTGATGAATCATAAGGGGGTTCAAACAAATTTGGGGGGGGGGGTTTTCCTTTTTTTTTCTTTAAAATTTTCCGTTTTAAATTGGTTATTTCTGATTTATATATAAAAGCAAATAATACCGTAATGATATTGTTTGAATAGGTAAATTAAAATTTTTAAAGTTCTTAGACCACATTCATTCTGTGTCAGAAACCTATGCTGTGTCAAATATTTAATTACAATCCAAATTTAGTACTGTATCAAGCTTGAATGTTGTGTCCATACTTGCCCCAACTGTTCAGGGTTTGACCTCTGCGGTCGTATCAAGCTTCGCCCAGCGGAGCATTTTATTCACATATATTGACAGATTGTCTTCTATCTAAATTGAAGTTGCTACTATGATTTGATATAGAAAAAAAGATTTTTGGATTTTAATTCATATTCAGAGTTCCTATTTTGCATTAACACAAATATCTGCATTTCAGTGATAAATAATGAAATAATAAAAATTAGTGTGTTAAGGTATTAAATTTTTTAGGATTTATATTTCCATGTTTTTTTTTAATGAGATAGCAATGAAATTAACTTACTCTCTGCTTAATTTTAATTAATGCTGATTGGAAGATAAATATTTCTCTTGACCATTTGCTGGCTCCCCAACATATCCTTAGAGAAGAAACCATTTATGTGAAAATAAATTCTCTAGAATCAAGCCAGATCAATGGCATTTTTATGCCCCACCTACATGACCTAGGGGTATTATGTTTTTCGGTCTGTGTGTCCGTTCATCCGTTTGTCCATCTGTCACGCTTCAGGTTAAAGTTTTTGGTCAAGGTAGTTTTTGATGAAGTTGAACCAATCAACTTGAAACTTGTTCCCTATGATATGATCTTTCTAGTTTTAATGCAAAATTAGAGTTTTGACCCCAATTTCACAGTCCATTGAACATAGAAAATTATAGTGGTAGTGGGGCATCAGTATACTATGGACACATTCTTGTTAAGCCTTTACCTCTGTCCGTTCCTATGTCTGTATGTCAGGAATTGGTTTCCGTTCTCTAAGTTTAGTTTGCCTCAACCAAATGTTATAAAAATTATACATAATGCTTATTACCACAAAACACAGATCAGGTATGAATTTTGGTGGCTTCACTTTTACCGTTCTAGAGTTATGCCCTTTACAAATGGAAAAATTGCTGAATTTTTTGTTTCCGTCCTCTAACTTAAGTTTGCCACAACCAAATGTTATGAATCTTATACACAATGCCTATTACCACAAAACACAGATCAAGTTTGAATTTGGGTAGCACCACTTTTACTATTCTAGAGTTATGCCCCTATACAAATGGAAAAATTGCTGAATTTTTTGTTTCCAGTTCCCTAACTTAAGTTTGCCTCAACCAAATGTTATGAATCTTATACACAATGCTTAAAACCACAAAACTCAGATCAAGTATGAATTTGGGTAGCATCACTCTTGAGTTATGTCCCTTTATAACGTTATATGCAAGCGGGGACATCATCTGTGTCCCATGGACACATTCCCCATTTATTTTCAAGAACTATTACGCAATTGTTAGATGTCTAACTACCTATTTTTTAGAGGAAATAGTTCAATTTGGGTTTAACTACCTTAGCATTTCCAATTTTTGTTGAAACAGTTTAAAAGCAAAATAGCTGTTGTAAAAATTAAATAGAAATTACAACCTGCATCAACATTGGTTAACACATGCATGTTTTACAGGGGTGCTTAACGACATTGACTTCCCATGATCAATAGTTATTATACCTTCAGTGCAAGACCCTCATGGGTAGTCAAGGACGTTAAACACCCCTGCAGTAGTGATTTCTGACATTCACTTCACAAAATTTGTTAACAGCTTTGCTGTTTGGAATACACTAGTATCATGAGTATTAGGTCATGTCTTCTGTGTGTATTTGTTAAAGTCTGTAGATACATTGTGGGAAAATTTAGAATTTTTAAATTATGCTAATTTGCATTTACTTTTAGATTGTCAATATAAATAAACTAGTCGCCCAATTTTTCCAATGGAATGTAGGCTTAAAGCTTGTGTCCTTAAAGTATCAAAATGAATTTATGATATGTATACTTTTTTTTTCAGGTTGCTACTTTCGAGACCAATTGTCCATCATGTAACGAACTCTGTTCAACTAATATGAAGGTAGTTGGTATCCTTGATCAGAAGACTATTCTCTACAGTATTTGAAAATTTATAATTAGAATGTAAATTAAACATATTGTTTGACAAAAATTTCAGAAGCTAAACTTTATAGATATAGTTGAATGTCAAAAATAGTTTCTTATCTTTATATGGAATCGACTGCAAAATTATTATACCAGTATTTATTTTAATCTTGTATAAAAAGACCTCAACTTTATATTTTCTTAACACAATGTAGACATTCCTCATTTCAAAGAAGTTATCATTATGGCTACAAACTGTGATAAATGTGGACATCGTGACAATGAGGTCAAAGGTGGCTCAGGAATTGAACCAAAAGGAAAGAAAATCACCCTGAAGATCACTGATGTTTCTGATATGAACAGAGATGTTCTGAAGGTATCTATACTACTAAAATAACGAGGTCGAATTTGTTAGCCGGCATGGCGTAAAAGCGACGAATCAAATAATTCAACTTTATATATAACTAATATAGGACAATGGTGTTGATTAAAAATTACACCATTCTAGGCCCTTTTGTTTTCAACATAATTAATATTATCAATAATTAACAGTTTCCGGGTTGAATCCGATACCAATACCAATAGTATATTTCACCTGTTACCTGCTACCTAATCTGTATCGCCTCTGTCAGGCACACCACCAAACAGTGTATTTGGGATTTGCTATATACATGGGTCATAATCACATCTAAGCTTCGTCATTATACAGGGATTGACACTTCTAAAATCAATCATTGTCACATGTAGTTTTCCGGTTGTAGTAAGAAAACCAGGACGGCTTAAACAGAAAGATTTTGAAAGCAGAGAAAACTGTGCACCTTAAATTCAGCATGACTTTATCAGATGACAATACGAATACTAAAAATCCAGGCTAAAAATAAGGTGTAGGTACCTTTATTCAGTCAGAGACCCGCCATGTCGCGGAAGTGTTCTAGTGATATATTATATAAAACACTTCTCAATGATAAGCAAAGAAAACAATTGTGGTTCCAACCAAGGCTTCCAAAACGGTTCTATATTCATGATATTCTGGACATTTGAATAATGTCTGGTAAAAGTCCGGCTGGAAAAAGCATGAAACGGTCATCTACTTTTTAGTTTTCAAGACTTTCTTAAGAGACGGTCATTTTAACATAATTCGCGATCTTTTTGACCCAACCTTTTGCCTTTAACAGCCACACATTTCCGGTCATAAAAGTGACATGATCATTAAGTACTATCAAAACAACCCCTACTCTAATACCTTCTCATTTTAATCAAGGCTAATTAGTTGTCGAACAGCTGAAATTTACCTGTTCAGGTGACAGGTTAACTGTTTTGAACCGGACATTGATCGGTCTATTCAAAGTTATTTTCTTACATTTCAGCGGTTTGCATCTAATTAATTTAGTCAAAAAGATTTAAATTATCAGAAATACGTTTACAAATATGATTTGAAGAAAAAATTAAAAAGGTGAAAATGAAAAATTGTCATAACCGCGTTGTTTGAACCAAAGACATGTCTCTGTTTGAACTAGTACACTAGTGCGCAGGTGTGAAATTTAATTATGCATCCTAATTTCTTCAAAAAATGCTTAAATTGTCATTGATACCTTTATCTCATGTTTATTTTGAATATTTTCTTGATGAAATAACATAGAAAGAGCTACTTACACTCATTCGTGCTTTGCAAACGTACACGGAATTTACGTATCCGTCTCTGGTCCATGTTTTACCATTGTCGCGATAACATCTGGTATTAGATATAAAAACAAAAGTAAAGTTTTTGACAATGTTATTTTGTACAAATAAAGAGTCTAAGGCAGATATAAGTACGCTGATGTTGCACACTTCGAATGATGCACAGGGCCTTGGTGGCCGAGAGGTCTAAGTAGTTACTACTGTAATCACTAGCCAGTCAACACTGAGGTTGTGAGTTCGAACCCCGCTCCTGCGGGTGCACTTGACTCCAATCTTAATTGACTAGGATTGTCAGTTTTCCTATCGAAGGTCAGTGGTTTTCTCCGGGCACTCTGGCTTCCTCCACCAATAAAAACTGGCCGCCACGAAATAGCCCAAATGCGGTGCTTAAAAGTGGCGTTAAAACACCAATCTAACCTACATTTTGCATTTCATTGACTTATATTAAGTTTTAAATCTGAATTCAGTCTTAAGATTACAAAAATATTAAAATTTCTATTTTGTAATTATTTATTGAAAAGTCCTGACAACTAACTGTGCAATATTTTTTAACATTTACCAGCTTATCATTATTAGATATATTTATGTTAAATATTTGAAAAGTTCTTTTGTAGAAAAGATTTAGAAACAACTGAAAATAACGACTAGTAGTATAGCTTTATATAAATGCAATGATTTTTTTTGTACCAGAAGTTGTATTTTGATAAATCATCATCTTGTTTTTCAGAGTGAGACTAGTTCTCTATCCATTCCTGAACTTGACTTTTCTACAGGCATGGGAACGTTAGGTGGAAAGTTTACTACTGTGGAAGGAATCTTGCTGGCAATCAAGGATCAGGTACTATAAACATATGATGATTCAGTGAATGGAAGTGTCACAGGGTGACTGTTGATGATTGAGGGTGTTAACACTCTAATTTAAAAACCTGTCAAACCTACAGAGTCATATGTGATGTTTGTTAAAAAAAATATAGAAGAGATTATCCATCTATTAAAGAATATAATTTCAAATTGTTAAAAATGAGAAATCTGGAGTTAAGCCAGACATTGTTTCCTTCCATATTTATGTCAGAAAAAATATGTGATTTTTAAGATTTTCTTAATTTGTTAATCTGTTTATATAAAAGAAGATTCAAGTTAGACATATTGTCATTATTTTTGTAAAAATTGTGTAAACAAATCTTTTGCAAAAATTTGAAGGCTTGCAGTTTAACTAGTTAGAACAAGCATATCATCCGGTCATATTGTACATGTTTTGCTTGTTAATGATGCATGGTTTATTACAGCTAAAGGATTCCAATCCATTCTTTCGTGGAGACAGCTCTGAGGAGAACATGAAAGGGAAGATCGGAGAATTCTGTGATAAAATTGATGAGGTACCGTTATTTTATTATGCCCCCTCCCCAAACAGTTTCAGGTGGAGATATATAGGAACCACCTTGTCCATCAATCTGTCCCTAGGTTTGTCTATCCATATGTGCCTTGTAAGCACAGCTCTTCCTAAATGGCTTATCTGATATAGATGAAACTTAACACAGTTGTAGAACAATAACTGTTTTAAAAGGTATATAATCCCAGAGAAACTTGTAAAAGAGAAGATAATGGAATTTACTTACTTATATATACTTATAGTAATGTGGGGCAAGGGATACTTTTGTGACTTCACTCATACTTATAGTTTCTTTTTTTCATTAAACGATTTCAGTATAAAGAATAAGGCATTTGGAAATAGATTATATTGTCTAGATGTAAGTCGAGATATGAAGCAGTCTTAACTGTATCTGTGGTACCCTTTATTTCATGTTTGATGGGAAAGATGCATTCAACATTGTCACCAAACTATGAATAATTTTGTGACAGAACATCATTGATATAGAGGAATGTGAAGTTAAAGGATAATGCTAGCTTCTTATTATTTTTTTAGAAGTTCGTGTGAAATCTGCCTCATATGAATAACGGGGAAAGTAGGCATGAAGAGGAGCATGGTAACACCACCTATTCTTGGCCTCCATTCTTATCCTAGTTAAATTTTTCACTTTCAAACATTTATCAGGGCGGGATCAATATATACATCAGACCGTAAAGGTTACCAGAACTTTGGATACCTCAAACAGGTACTTCATATCTGAGAATCAGGAAATGTATGCCCTCAATTTTAGAATTCATTCATACAGTTTTGTATTATTCAAAATTATCAGTCAAACTGTGTTCTACAAGGACCACCAGTCTTTTACCTTTTATTTGATACCAAAATTACAAAAATACATTCAATAATTTTACATAGTTTGATATTTACACCTATTCCTTGGAACTATTTTGTTTTGAATATGTACTACTTTCCAGTATGTTTTTTTTTACCGGGCCTGAGTTGGTGGTGTTACCTCTTACAAAGTCTATCTGAATTATTTTTGCAAAGAATTCTGCTTTAGCTGGTGCTAGGACCGTCTTTTTTTGTTTTTGTTTTTTTGCTCTGTGTTGAAAGCCTCATTGTGACTTTAAGATGAAGAACAGCAATGAAAAGGCTGTTCCTTTGCCTTTTGGTTTTTTTTTTGCTGTGCATGTACTGACTTTGTGCCATATCCTTTGGTTTTCTATTATAGTTGGTTTCCATAAGAAGGCAATTGACTGTTGCAAAACATGTCTGTGAAATTAAAAAAAAATTGTTGTTAATAAAAAAAAAATGCATTTTGATGATGTTGCTTTCAGAGAACTTTTGTTTGGATCAAAGTGGTGTATCCCTTCCTTAAACAAGATACTGTGAAAGTACTTTTATTTGTGGGTATCAATATTTGTGGTTTGATAAAAAGTGACATGTTCGTGGGTTCTTCAATTCATGGATTTTAGTTTCTAACAAAAAATCAAGTGAAGAATTTGAAGCCATCAGAAACAAAGATTCTTGAAAATATTCATATCTTGTTTTTAATATAATGATTTGTGGGACATTGCAAAATAAGGTGTTTATTTTCACAGACCATGACATTCATCAAATTGTTAATAAAGCAATTGCTGTCAGAAATAAGCTGATTCATCTATACTTACAAATTGTCTCCGTTGAAGTAAATTAAAAAGTGAACATTTTAATTGTTGCACACGTGTAATCAGAAGTTATGACACCAATTAACCCGAGATCAAATGATCAACAGATTGACAATCATCAATGGTGTTAATTGGGTAATAAATATGTCACTTGAAGAAAAAGGTAACATAAAAAAATGCTACAAATGTTCTTTGAACTGTAGAATTAATTCTTATGAAATAAAAAAGCAAGTCCAATTTGCAATTACTATTTTTTTTCGTTTAAGAATTTTGAGGAGATAAAATCATCGCAAATCATCACCAAAAGTCTGACTTTCATCAATCAAAACAAATTTATCATGAGAATTAAAAGGTTAAAAGATGTACAGTTTAAGTTTGTTTAAAGATAAAATGGGTAAAATCCTGTCTGAAGTTGTATATAAAGTTTATAGTGCATTTGTAGATATTCGATGTTTTCTCTAGATTATAGGCCCATATCAATGTAGTCAAACCTACATGGGGATCTTTCCTTGTCATGATTTGGACAACAGTTGTTATATTTTCTCCATATAAAGCCATCCACAAAAACCACGAAAAATGGTACCCCACATATAAAAGTACTTTCACGGTATTTGTAAAAAGACAGGGACTATCACAAAAGAGAAAAAAACTGACAATCACGAAAGAGAAACAGACAGTGACAATGACAAAAGAGAAATCAGCATTTGCAAAGTCAAAAGAGAAACAGACTGACAATCACAAAAGAGAAACAGACTGACAACCACAAGAAATAAACAGACTGACAATCACAATGGAGAAACAGACTGACATTCACAAAAAAAAAATACCAAACAGACTGACAATCACAAAAGAGAAACAGACGATGACAATCACAAAAAAGAAACAGACTGACAATCTCAAAAGAGAAACAGACTGACAATCACAAAGGAGAAAAAGACTGACAATCACAAAAGAGAAACAGACTGACAATCACAAAGGAGAAACAGACTGACAATTACCTAGTAAGTTAAACAGACAGTGGCAATCGCAAAAGATAAACAAAGTGACAATCACAAAGGAGAAACAGACTGGCAATCACAAAAGAGAAACAGACAGTGACAAGCACAATCATCAATTTATTCTCTTATTTTGATGTATAATTCTAACTGATAGTATGAAAAACATATTTTATCTTCCAGATCATTGAAGGAAAAAGATTGGGAATCCACTTTGTTTTGGATGATGCAACAGGGAACAGTTATCTTCAGGTATATCATTTTTTTTGTGGATCTTTAGGTCATTGCAGTATTATCTTTTTGGCAATGGGCTCTTTGGAATTTCTTCTGTTTCCTAAAGGAACTACAGTTTTCATGAATCAATGAAGAGCAAATGGAAGTTGTGATTTTTATATGACCGCAAACAAATTTTGTGGTCGTATATTGGTATGACGTTGGCGTCGTCGTCGTCGTCGTACGGCGTCGTCTCTGTAGTCCCAGGCAAATTGGTTTTCGCACTCTAACTTTAGTTTAAGTGAATGGATCTTTATGAAATTTTACCATAAGGTTCAATACCACAAAAGGAAGGTTGGGATTGATTTTGGGGGTTATGGTACCAACAGTTAAGGAATAAGGGACCAAAAAGGGGCCAAAAATAAGCATTTTTGTAACTTCCAGACATAACTTGTGTGTTAGTGTATGGATCTCTCTGACATTGTACCACAAGGTTCCATATCACAAAGGGAATGCTGGGATTGATTTTGGGGGTAATTGCCTCCAAATTTTAGGAATTAGGGGCCAAAAAAGGGGCAAAAAACAAGCATTTTTCTAGTTTCATGACAATAACTTGTGTGTAAGTGTATGGATCTTTATGAAATTTTACTACAAGCTTAAGGTTCCGTATCACAAAGGGAAAGCTGGAATTGAGTTTGGGGGTAATTGCACAAAACGTTTAGGAAAAAGGGGCCAAAAAGGGGCAAAAAATAAGCATTTTTCTAGTTTCCAGACAATAACTTGTGTTCAAATGTATGGATCTCTCTGAAATTGTACTGCAGGTACCATACCACAAAGGGAAAGCTGGGATTGATTTTGGGGGTAATTGCCTCAAAATGTTAGGAATTAGGGGCCAAAAAGGGGCAAAAAAACAAGCATTTTTCTAGTTTCAGGACAATAATTTGTGTGTAAGAGTATGGATCTTTATGAAATTGTACTACAAGGTTCCATATAACAAAGGGAAAGCTGGGTCTGAGTTTGGGGGTAATTGCCCTAAACATTTAGGAATTTGGGGCCAAAAAGGGGCCAAAAACAAGCATTTTTCTAGTTTCCAGACAATAACTTGTGTTCAAGTGTATGGATCTCTCTGAAATTGTACTGCAAGGTACCATACCACAAAGGGAAGGCTGGGATTGAGTTTGGGGGTGATAAATCATAAGGTGTTCAAAAAATTTTTTGGGGGGGATTTTTTTTTTCCTTTTTTTTCTTTAAAATTTTCCATTTTAATTTGGTTATTTCTGATTTATATATAAAAGCAAATAATAATGATATTCTTTGAAAAGGTAAATTAAAAAATTTTTAGTTCTTAGACCACATTCATTCTGTGTCAGAAACCTATGCTGTGTCAAATATTTAATTACAATCCAAATTCAGTGCTGTATCAAGCTTGAATGTTGTGTCCATACTTGCCCCAACTGTTCAGGGTTCGACCTCTGCGGTCCTATCAAGCTGCGCCCAGCGGAGCATTTTATTCAACATTAAATTTTTCATTCATGCCATTGGAGTGCCAATTTTTATTTTGCAACTACAAATAATATTCGTAAAGAAATTTAAAAATGGAAGTTAAGAATTTCCAAGTAAATGCATTGCAGTTCCAAAATAGTCCAATGTGTAAAATAAGATTTTTTCTTACTGAAACTGGACAGGGAATTCTTTTTGCATCTGAAGGAATCAGTATAAAAATTTTGTGAGGTAAAAGAATCAATCCTAAAAATGTTAAAATTGACTTTTTATGGTAAAAATAGGTAGATTGGTCATTTTTGGCTCCCCTGGCTCTTTTTAAGTGAGCTTATCTCATAACTTGGCGTCCGTCGTTGTCTGTTACCTTTACAAAAATCATCTCCTATGAAACTACTGGGCCCAAATTTAACCAAAGTTGGCCACAATCATCATTGGGGTATTTAGTTTAAAAAATGTGTCCGATGAACCAGTCTGACAACCAAGATGGCCGACATTGCTAAAGATAAAACATAGGGTTAAAATGCAAGTTTTTGTTAATAATTTGAAAACCGTTATAAATAAAGAAAATCTGACAAGTAGCAAAAATGTTCAGAATGCTGAGCTCTACCAATTATCCGTATACATCAAAACTCTCAGACAACTTCTTGTAGGAGTTATTGCCCTTAAGTGACAAATGTTACCAATTTTTCAGTTTTGCCTATTATCTTGTAAACTATGATAGATAGAGAGAAACTTTAAATTGCAAAAATTATCACCAAGACAATTCCACAAATATGTACAATATGCTCGAAATCGTCAGTTGAGTCCATATTAGAGTTATTGCCCTTTGATGACGATTTTTACCATTTTTTTCCCTTTTTGCCTTATATGATAAAAATTATAATAGATAAATAGTCACTTTAAATCACAAAATGATCAGCAAGGCAAGATCTACTAACAAGTCAAATTGTGCCAATATAGTTGGTAGACTTTCACTCTTTATAGGAGTGATTGCCCTTAATGAGGATTTTTTTTACTCTCTTTTGTGTTTTGAGCAAAAACTAAAGAAACTAAACAGACTAAAGGATCAGCGATAAAAGATCAACAAAAAGAGATTTTTTTCATGAATTCTATTCTCGTTTACAATGTTGGAGAGTGTCCTTTGTTGAATATGCATATAGACCAAGGTGACAACACAGGCTCTTAAGAGCCTCTAATTTTACTTTAGTTTGGGTTAGATTTGAATGACCATAATAAGACTGAAAATTGCAATTTCCTGTTAAGACACATATCTTTTACTTTACACAGATTTGCATAAAATATATAACAATGCTTCTCTTCAAAATTATAAATTTTTGAAAGAATGAAATTGCATAATATGTTATTAAGTTTCTCAGGTTACAGAAGAATATGTTATTTTTATAATGTAAAAAAAAAATCAATATTAACATGATTAAGAAAATTAAGTAAATAAGTTAAAACTGGTAAATCGAATCTTTTTATAACTTGTTTTTCTTTGATAGAAAATAACATGACCTGTGTCCAGTTTAATGGTTAATAAAATGAATGTTTGTGTGTGTGTAGAAAGAAATGGCATATTAAACTGTTTTCAGATAAGTTTTTTCATATACAGGATGTATTATATTTTAATGGGTAAATTTTTAAGATTAAGAACTTTCAACAAAGTTAAATTATGACATAACAAGTAAACATTGTTTTTCAGTATAGTTAATCAATGAGTGTATTCCCCCCTACACACCACACAATATGTACAATAAGCATAGGAGGAAAGGAGAGCCGAAACCTAATTAAAAATTCAACATACAAAAGTAATTTCATAATTTCTTAAATAGTTTTTAACTTCAGAGTTGCCATCCCTGTCTTTATAAAGAATTACTGTTATATAATAAAAATTTAGGTTCTGACTACACACTAAACAAAATTTCAAGAGATAATCAGGTAAAGGTTAAGCAATAATACATTCGTCCATACGAATTGCTTAATTTTCAATAACACTGACCAGACCATAAATAAGTGTTATTAGTTAATTGGGTACGCAGAAATAAAGATTTGGTGTAGTTAATTTAGTACTGTAAGTAATTCCATTTCAATTTAATATTGCAGTTAACTACACATTTAGTAGTTTCAGGGCCCAAAAATCAGTAGTTTCAGAGAAGAAGATTAACCAGATATAGGAGTTTCAAAATGTATAGAATAATTTGATGAATAGGAAGTCCAAGGTATATTTGACATGAATCCATGACAAATTTAATCTTGTTTTAAATCCATTTCAATAAAATGAATTGAATTGGAGTCAACAACTGTACTTTGATATCTTTATTCCATGCTATATAAAAATAACTGTATTTTAAAACTTTGTAGTTGAAATAAGAAAACTGGACAAAGTCAAGGGAGATAATTCAGTATTACAATCAGTTTGATATGTTAGATTTTTTATTACCCTTGAAGGGTAACTAGTATATAACCTTTAAACAAATTTAGTTGTGTTAACACCAGACATTTCCTTTAAGTTCAGACAAACCTATTGGGAATATTGTAGTCCACTTTGTTTTGAATGAAACAGCAAGGAACAGTTGTCTTCAAGCAGAGACATATATACACATGTATGTGTATATAATGTCTCGATCTGCTTCAGGTACAACAATTTTTTCGTGTTGATCTTTAGGTCCTTGCAGTATTTTTGGGGAGTTTTAAAATATCTTTTGGGATATTTGCATTTCTTCTGTTTCCTAAAGGAACTACAGTTTTCATGACTCAATGAATTGAAGAGCAAATGGAAGTTATGATTTTTCGACATTGAATTTTACATTTATGCCATTGGATTGGATTGCCAATTGTTGCATTGCAACTACAAATTTTATTCGTAAAGGCATTTAAAAAAGGAAGTGAAGAATTTCCAAGTAAATGCATTGCAGTTCAAAAATATTCCAATGTATACATTTAGAGTTTTCCTTAGCATGCTTACTGAACCTTTTTGCATCTTATTAGATCAGTATAAAGATTTTGTGAGGTAAAATAATCAATTCTAGAAATGATGAAATTGACTTTATGTTAGAAATATGAAGATCGGTAATTTTCATGCCCCCAACACAGTGAAGGGGGCATTAAGTGTTACCCTTGTTCGTCCATACGTCTGTAAGTACGTACATTCCAAAATTGGTTTCCGTTCTCTAACTTAGTTTGCCTCAACCAAATGTTATGAATCTTATAGACAATGCTTATTATCACAAAACACAGATCAAGTTTGAATTTGGGTAGCGTCACTTTTACTGTCTATTTTGCTGAATTTTTTGTTTCCATCCTCTAACTTAAGTTTGCCTCAACCAAATGTTATGGATGCTTATTACCACACAACTCAGATCAAGCTTCACTTTTACCGTTCTTGTTATGTCCCTTTCTACAGTTATATGCAAGCAGGGGCATCATATGTGTCCATGGACACATTTCCCATTTATTTAAGATTGTTTCTTGAAATTACTACCAAACAATTATCAACCAAATGTTTTGCTAGAATTGCAAAACCTATGTATGTGTCTGTATCCGCATAGTTTTAAGAATCTAATTATTGTGTATAAAGCAATATAAAGTTTTAGCTTAAAAAATTAACAAAATAATTGTCTTTAAACAGCATATTTGCAATATTAAAGTGTTAAATTTATTAGCAATTAATGCACAAGAAACATAGTAAAATCATTTCTTAAAATACTGCAAAAAATCTTCCTGTGATTAACACAGTTATTTTGTCATGAAATTGTTTAAGTGAACCATGGTATAGCAAGCATTGTTAAAAAGTTTAAACCCGCTGTATTGTTTGCACCTGTCCTAAGTCAGGAACCTGTTGTTCAGTGGTTGTCGTTTGTTGATGTGGTTTTTAAGTGTTTCTCATTTCTGTTTTTTTTTTACGCAGCCATGCTGGATCTATGTGATCACTCTGGATTTGGAGATGGTGCAAATTTATAAGTTGAAGACATGTCATGAAAATAATTATGTGTTTCTATGACTTGCCGAAATTTTATACATCATTCTAATCATCAACTACCAACTTTTAATATGTTATTTGTCCTTAGATTAAGAAAAGGTTGGGTGAACAATTTCTTTATTTTAGATATACACATGCATATAGTTCCTTTGTAAATCAAAATTTATGTTAAATTGCTGTTTATTAATTAATGTGGAAAATGTGATTTATCAATTTTAAGAAGTTGATAAGAATAAGGAAAGTGTTTTATCAGTAATTTATGCTCCTGTAAGCCATTGCACAAAAATTTGGTTCAAAATGTGTATTGATATCAGAGTTGATTCCCACACTTTTTTAAATGCTATTATTCCCATTCTTGCATTAGGCAAATGAGATTATTGATACAACAATATACAAGTATGATAGACAGCTACCACAATTTTCAAACAATTACACTCTTAGGTGTAAGTATTAATTGGATTGAACTCCACTCAAATGCAGTCTTAATTGACCACAGTTCATACTGATATTGAGGTCAAGAATTTGTGTATTCAATTTTTCACACATCAATAAACTACCGATCCATTAGGGGAACAGCTAAAACCCTCAGACATCAAATAGATTGGTCTGATAATTTCCCACATGGAAACTACTAATGAATCCCATCTGACCACATGTCTGAAACCAACCTGAAAATATCTGCAGAAACTTTCCTTAACAAAACAATATAATCCAAAACATGAAATATACAATGTAAGGATAATAATATTTATCCATGAAACAAATTTGACAAAACAATTTCATTGATGTTGAAGGATTCTCTCTGCAGAATTAATAATAATTAATAATTAAGGAGGGTGGTAAAGGGTTATTTTCGTGCAACGCGTTTTGCCATTTTTATTTCACGTGCAGCCGTGAAAAAGGTTCGTTATTCAACATGTTTCGTGAAATCAGTAAAAAGATCAACGTGCAAGAAATTTTTGATTGTTCGTTCATCGTGAAATGGCAATTTTATTTCGCGTTCTTCCATGCAGATACCCCCCCCCCCCTTTAAGCCCCTCATTAAGGTCTATTTAGTTACAATTATCAGTTATTTGTTTGAAACAATAAACACAATTGCGTATTCTTTCCTGAGCATTTTCTGCAATAAATTTATTTGTATATTCCCAATTATTTTGCTATTTAACAGTAATTGGAATTATTTCAGCATTAGGTATTTGTAAATATATATTTGAATACAAGAATTGTATTTTTTTCTTAATGCAGAAGGGACACCAATTTAGATAAAAGTTAGTTATTTATTATTGTTGTTGTTGAGAAAGTGCATTTTTAATGCCCCTTTCTGGAAATTATTAAGCCAATAATATTGTATTATTAATGGCATATAAAAAATATGCTACACATTTGAAGATTTCCCTTAACATTCTTGTCTATTTACGATGTGATAGGTCACATTTTCCAGCTTGAAAATATGTGAATAGGTGGGGAAAACTATCAGAAATATGTGTTAAGGTCTATAAAGTTCCCATTACTTGTTATATTAAAAGCCCTGTAATTTGTTCACAGCTGAAAGTATCGGCGTAAGTAAACATTTCATAAGGAATCTGAGCCTCAGATCTGATCTCCGAGCAACCAATATGGGAAAAGGTTACATTTTTACCTACGCTATATATGAAAAGGTATACATTTTAAAGATCCAAATTATATGAAAAGGATGGGGTAACAGAACCCCAGCGGCACCCCCTATCAATTAAGTATTGAAGTGCCCGCCACCCCCCACCCCCAAGGTTTTACTGTATATGTAAAGTTCGGGTCATTGGTGTACATAGTACATACTAATGCAGGGGTCTGAATGAGAAGTTTACTCTCTTTAGTTGCAAGATTGACTCTCTTATTTTATTATTGAACAGATATGATGTAGACAACTACTACTAGTAGTTTTGTGGGTCACAAATAAGTAGTTTCTGAGAAAAATCTAAAGGTTGTATGATTCAAAAAATTATATTCGATAATTTGATAAATAATGGTTAAAGGTATAAATATTTATAATTGATGACAAATTAGGATTTATTTTTTTTCTTTCTGATAAAACAATTTGATAAAAGTTAAGAACTATTTTATTTAATCTTTAAAAATGATGCTGTATATAAAACATTACATTTCATTTCTTATTTATTGGAATGAGAAAACTGGACATTTTCAAGGGAGATAATTCAGATTTGCTAGAACTTGTTTTCTATTTCTATTTGAATTAACATATTTCATTACACTTTTTCCCCTCACACTTGCGCTGTGCTGTGGCCGAAGTTCTTACGAGAGGTCTCGTAGTTAAGGTCAGGGCATACTGGAAAAAATTGATGAATTAGTGTACGGAAAGACAATAATTCAATAGCAGTACATTTATGAAGATTCTGATAATAAAGGATTTTCTTTTAAAAGAAAGTTCACATACACTTGTTTTATAGTAAACTTAGCCATTCAAGTATATAAAACATATTAAACTTTTTTTTTTTAAATTTGAAGTTTTATATGACTTTAAGTACAGGCGGATACCCTGTTGAAATTAAACAAAAGAAATGGAACTCTTTGTTAGAGAAGGTAAAAAAGGCCAAGTTGGTATATTTGAATTGTTTACATCTGTTTCTTTGAGCTTTAAAAGTTTAATGAGGGTGCATAATTTAGGATTTTATGCATCTTATATACCGGTTTTTACCTAAATTATAGTATGGAGCTTCGAGATATTTGTAAAACTTTTAAATTAAATACAAATTTTCATTAAACAGTCGATTGTAGTAGGTGAAAATACATGGATCTTTTTTGTGAATAAGAATAAATTCCGCTGAAAAAAAGTCAACAAAAATATAAAACATTGATCTTTTTAAAGCATTAATTTGCATCTCTGCCCAGGGCGACAGTTTTTTGGGAAAAAATCCTAATAATAATCATCGAAAAAAGAAAGTTGAGTACACTTTTTTATGTTCAGGTGTGTTTGATTTGACTATCTTGTTTTGAAAACGTATAAGGCAAAAATATTGGATACATCATCTTGTTTCAGATTCTGTTATTTTTAATGCCCTGCTGCTAGGCTAAGGGGTCATTAAGTGTTACCCTTTTCTGTCCTGTCCTGTCCCGTCCATCGTAAAATTGGTTTCCGTTCTCTAACTTTAGTTTGCTCATCCAAATGTTATAAAACGTAAACACAATGCCTATTACCACAAAACACAGATCAAGTTCGAAATTGGGTGGCATCTCTTTTACTGTTCATGAGTTATGCCCCTTTATAAACATAAAAATTGCTGAATTTTTCATTTCCTTTCTCTAACTTTAGTTTGCCTCAATCAAATGTTATGAAACTTATACACAATGCTAATTACCACAAAACACATATCAAGTTAGAAATTGGGTGGCATTACTGTTACCGTTCTTGAGTTATGCCCCTTTATAAATGGAAAAATTGCTAAATCTGTTGTTTCTGTTCTCTATAACTTTAGTTTGCCTCAACCAAATGGTATGAAACTTATACACAATGCTTATTATATCACAAAACGGTCTTAACTACATGAATCCTGCATCTGTGTGTGAAAGTTAATAACTGTTAGTTATGAAATAATGAACGTCATTTTAAATGTTCTCATTTCTATTCTTATTATAAATTCTTAATAAACAGTGATTTACAATGATTTATTAGAACAAAAGATAAGTGTTTCATTCCTATTATTTATCATAAAATGGGTAAAAGATATTGCGCTAAAATGGGCATTGATAATTTTTAATTTTCGCAAAAATGGGTTAAAAATTTTGCGCTAAAATGGGTTATACTTTGGCGCTAAAATGTCCTATCAATGCGCTTAAATGTCCTCAGCCGGTTTAGTCAACATTTATTGGGGGCTGTTGTTTTAGTAATTGAATTTTCACACCTATCAGACGTATCAATGCCAGGTGATAGGTGATAAGACACCTGTAACTTCATTTACCTGTAGTTTTATTTACCTGTAAAAATTATGCATTTTTCAATAAAAATAACTTGATATATAAATGTTGAAACAATTACTATGTCAACATTTTATATATCTAAAGTATGCAATATCATAACTTTTAAGGACTAAATTAGTAGGTATAAGTGTTTAAAATGAATAAAACATATCAAATTCATTCATTTATATCAGCTGAAACATGCTAAAAGATATAAATTTAAATATATCTTACTTTTTATCAAGTTTTTACTTCAATAAATAGTAAAAATCACCGTGAAAATTTCAGTCGACCAGTATTTGCCAGTATTGACCACTTGAGGAGTATTGTTCATGGCGGTATATACCGGTAAATACCGACGATAAATACCAGGGGCGGTATTTACTGCCCAACCTTGTTTTATTATGTGTGATATCTAGGTTTAACAGTCTTCAACCTCTGAAAATTTTAAGTCTGCCCTTCCACTAAATATATAATAAGAATTTTTTTAAATGTTTTTGAACTTTTAAAATTTCTCCCTGACAACCGATCAGACAATAGTTCTAAGTTGACTAAAGGCTTAAAAGTACATTAAATGATGCTCAGTAGGTAGTAGATACAATACAACTGGCATGTAAGGATCGTAATGCCGCTATGTGGATAAATTTAGCGGTTTTGAGCCTCGCATTATCCCTTAAATGGCTCCCATTTGGAATTTTAGTAGATACTTTTGACAATGAAGAAGCTTAATGTATTAGTTACAATTAACTACTTACAAGTAGTTCCATGTTCTAGAAATTTCTAATTTTAGAGAACTATTGAAATAAATTATGAGTTTTAAACTTTTTATAATAATTTGATGAATACGGAGTGTAAGGTATATATGACATGAATCTATGGCAAATTTTTTTCTTTTTTTGAATTTATTTCAATAAAATGAATTGAATTGGAGTCAACAACTGTACTTCAATATATTTTTTCATACTACGTATAATTAGTTGTATTTTAAATCTTTGTAGTTGAAATAAGAAAACTGAACAAAATCAAGGGAGATAATTCAGTAATACAATTGGTTTGATATATTAGTTTTTTTGTTACCCTTAATTGTTTTCATTTTTGAGGTGTTGTAATGGTCCCATGGGGAGAATAAGGTGTTGTAACATCCAATCGGTGAGAGCTAGGTGTTGTTATGCTCCCATCAGAGAAAGTAAGGTATTGTATTCACTATTGCTTCAAGTGTGGAGAGTTACATGTTGTAACACTCTCTTCAGAAAAGTAGTGTGTTGTATTATATAAAAGGGCCAACAATAATGTTTCTACTTTCTTTTCCTTTTACATCTAAATAAAAAAGAAGTATTAAACATGCAAGGAGTTTGGAATTCCCCAAACATAATCCTCTTTTGTCTGTAGCCAGCCAGTAGCCAGATTGTTTGTATTGTAAACTTTAACATTTAAAAAAAATCAAACTGTTTCAAGCTCCCTAACACTGGAATTTATCAAGTAACTAATTTTGAAAATTATATATTCAATTATTAACAATGAGAGATTTGCCTTCCTCGTATTTCTAATTTCTATCATTTTATTTGGGGAAATTTCATGTTATTAATACAACCTTTGTGACCTTAAATAGAAATATCTCTTCTGGTACGTACATGATACCATGTCACCAATTGTTGCAAGTACATGTTCATGTTTTGATATCCTTATTTATTCTTTGGATGAAGATGTCTGATAATTGTTTTTTTTTTGCAAAATTCAAATTATGTTTTATTTTGTGATTTTTTTTTCAGAATGTTTATGCACCAGATGATGATCCAGAAATGGAAATAGAAATGTACGACAGAACCTTTGAACAGAATGAAGAATTAGGACTTAATGATATGAAAACAGAAAATTATGAGAGCTCATGACAAAGAGCATTGGGAATGATTAGACTGTTCAAAATAAAATGTACTTTCGTCAAGCTAGGGTCTGTTTATTTAAAAAAAAAAATGTACATTTTGGTTTTCTATTATTTATTTTTTTTTAGAGTTAAGAGTAGGTTTAAATCTATCAGATAAAAATGCTAATAAATTTGGGGTATATGTCAATTACAACAGTAACTGGTTTTCCTGTTTGAATTGTTTTACACTAGTCATTTTGGGGCCATTTATAGCATGCTGTTTGGTGTGAGCCAATATTAAGGCTCAGTGTTGTAGGCCATACTTTGACCTACCGGTATAATTGTTAACTTTTTAAACGACCGCAAAAAATCTACTTCGTATATTGTTATTCATTGTGACTTGGATGGAGAGTTGTCTCACTGGCAGTCATACCACATCTTCTTATTTCTATTGTATTTTAATTTTGTGTATTAAAGGGGCACTAGCTACGAGGTTTATAAAAAATCTAAAGTATGATTTTTTTTGTTCAATCATTAATGAAAATGAAATAGTGAAATAATAATTCGCTTTTAGCAGCCAGTATGGTTTAATTTTGTCAAATTAAGCTAAGAAACATTGATGATGAATTATTCACTTGCAAGTGAATAATTCTACCTCATGGAATCCGTATTCATGTGAACTTCAATTTAACCCCATACCTAGAGATGGATAACGCATGCAGTGTGCGTGTTCGGTTATTTAAAGGAAAAGAATGTCAACATTGAAAGTGAAACAAAGGTAAATCATTTGATTGACTGATTTGGACAAATGTTTTACATGGTTATAAATCAAATATGAGAATTTGAGTCAAATCGGTGAACATGAATTTGACAGCTAATGCCCCTTTAAGATAAAAAGTTTTGCAGATCTAGGACTTTGGTTACCATGGAGTGTGGAGCAGAGAGCTGAAACATCAAAATATTATTCTTTTAAATTATTCTAAAAAAAAGAAGGTGACATTTTATTTATTAGGATTTATTCCATTTATATAAGAATATAATTTATATATGATGGGAGCAGGACATTATCCCCCTTTTATAATTTAAGTATCAACTTTCAAGAATCCTTAAGACACTTTTATGATTAGTTGGCATTTGTTTTTCATAGGGACTGAAGTGCTCTATGAAACTTTATACTGTAGAGGGGAAAATTTGTGTAAGGGGTCTATTTTTGATTATTGTGTGATGAAAATAATATCTCTATCAGGGGTGGGGATGGCGGTTGGCAGCCTGCATTGCTACCTTATGTTTCAGTTAAAAAGTCATGTAAGCATTAAAAATGTTTGGATTTTTTTTATGTGGATTGCTGTTGCTTTCAAATTTGCTTGAAATTGTTTGGAGGCAATTTTTAAATGTGACCTTTTGGCCAAAAGGGGTACCCTACTAAAGACCCATTTGTTATAAAGAAAATAAAGTTGAGCAATGATTCTACAAATTGAGTTTGTTTCAAGAAATAAAGGCATTGTAACATTGATTTATTTGTCTTGACTAACAATTTAGATTGACTATAGATTATTATGTTCTTAAAATGTTTGTTGACAAAAAATTAATGTTCAAAAAATTCTTTTGAATAAAAATTAATAAGCTGAGCCTGAAGCCTTGCTTTAGGCCATATCAACTACAAACATGAGATCTAGGCAATACTTTTCAGGTGGCTGCACCAGCAAAAACAATTGGAAAAATCTTATTACTTTATTCCCACTTAAACTTAATACGATTTTCTATCCAAGATAGTCTCCTTTGATCTGAATTTTTTAGCATTTGGTGAATATTTAGAATTGAAAAACAAATTTGGAGTTAATTACGAGACAGTATCCTAACAACAAAATATTACCTTCGTAAAAATCTACAGATCTGCATAAAAACCAAAGGAAAGACAACAACCTTTACATATGACAATTTCTTAATAATACCAAGTCCTGACTAGTCATAAAAAAAATTTTGTTCTCAGATCCATCATGAGGTCTTGGCAGAGTAAGGGTTCTTTGATTAGCTATGGAAATTAATGATGCAAAATTCAACTACTTTTTATACAAATGAAGTGTATAGATACCAAGGATAAATAAAAAACTTTTAACCAAGGAAAAAGACAATCTGATGGACAGCAACATTGCTAATTAATTCTAAGTCACTAGATTGTGGCCATTACCTAAGGGGCAGGGTCATTTAATTAGTCGTCAAACTGATATATACTGAAAGTAATGCAACTTTATACAAAATATCATTGATATATCACAAGTAGTTCCTATAAAACTGACTTTAGCAGAAAACTTAACATTGGAAGTTGCTAATTGATATAAAGTCACTGGACCATGACCTAGGGAGCAAGGCATCAACATAGTCGTCAAACTGATGTGTTCTGATAGTAATGCAACTTTATACAAAGTAGCATTGATCTATCACAAGTAGTTCCTATCAAATTGACTCGAGCAGAAAACTTGACAATTGTTGAGGCATCCTACGTCACCACTGGAATAGTAACACCTTTGTCATGTTTGTCTCGCTTTCCAGTATGAAAATTCCGCTGCTTTTGTCGCAGGCCAGACAAAAAATGGGAAAAGACACCCAGCCAATTGAACATTACTAAGTACAACTCAATAGCTGAAGATTGATAAAACAATGACTTCCAACATTTTAAATTGAGAAATCAGGTATCATGGAAGTGTGATTTATTGCCTATCAATCTGCTTCAGTTATCATACTTACACTCCTCTGAAATCATAATGAAATTATCCATCCACATTAATTCACAAATAAGATCAGGATAATTTTGACTATTATAAAGCAAGATTTCATTTGGACTCCTGGTTGAGAGGAACAGATTTTTGATAAAGAAAACCATGCTTGATGATTCACAGGTCAAATAATGACAGAAGTTTGCCCAGGTTGATTTAAAGTGGAAAACACATGAAGTATTATTCATTTATTAATTAAAATCTAAATTTGTCCTCCTCTTCAAAGTAAACATTGTATTTCTTCCACTTCCAATTTGATCTTTGACTTCTCCTAGGATGACCCTCTGGAAACTGATATTCTGTTAATAAACCTATAAAATAAATGAAAGGATTTATTGTTCTATAAAAATTTATGAAGTCATTTAAATTGTTGTATATCTTGATATATATATTAAAACTGACTTTATTAGTTTTACAAGTATAACTATTAGATGATGTGGACCAACATGTACATTGGACCATGTATCATGGTTAAAATAATTGAATTTTGGGATAATATAACTTATTTTGTTAATTATTTTCATGTCCCATCCCAAACCTATGCATAGTCTTGTCTGTCATTTGAATTTTCTAATGCACCACAGGTTTTGTCTCATTGGATTATGACTATCAGTATCTTAAATATCAGCTCTATTTCAGCATGATCTATGGCTGAAACCTGAAGTAAAAATTTTACCATCTCATAAAATTATAGTTATATAAGAATTTGTCAACAATGGCTAAAGATTTTGTCTAAAATACATTGTGTCTACAGACAAATGAAGTCAATGGACTATACTGTCCATACCATAAAATAAATTGTAGGTCGTCGAGGGTTTGATCTCAAGCTAGGACCGACCAAATATTTTACTATTGGTTTCCCCTGCTATGCTAAACATTAGGTCTGTTTGTGTCTAGTTAGCAGTCAGGGTATATATAACTTAAATAAGTTATTAGAGAAAAATAACATACATTTGCTATTGTTGACTAAAAAATCCCAAAACTGGGATAACATATGTATGTTAAATGTTAAAGGGGCAGTATACATCCTTTGTTTTGTTAAAATGTATACAAGTTCTATTGATATTATTGTCTATATGGGTCAATATCCCCAATGAGCCTCAAATTGAGGAACACAAAAGTTGTGTAAACAAAAAATCTCTTGTATAGTGATATTGGAAATGTTTCTATTTTTAACAAGTGACTGAGCTTAACCATTTGTGCTAATTTAGAAAGCAGAGGACCATAGAATTAATGTGTAAAAACTATGGAGTTATTAAATGCATTCAAAGAACTCAATTTTCAAAGAACTTATTGTGTGTAAAAAAGGGTTTTTTTACCTCGAGGAGCTGCATCACGAAAGGATTTTTGGGGTGTGCTTATTTACAGAAAAATGAATTTCACTTCCTACCCCTAAAAGTTAACCACATATGTGAAAAAGCTTTGAAACGAGCCATCATAAATATCCAAGTTTACAATATGAGCAGAGGAATTGAGGAAAAGGCTACCATTACCGCCTACCTGAAATGAATCTGTGCCCATATGCATACTAAACTTCAGAAAGATATAGTTTGCCAATCATGCATATTACATCTGTGTTATTACAAAAAAATATTCCTGTTATAACTAAAGGGTGTTATTAGTTTATTACAGCTACTCTATATTACTTCAAAGCCTTTGCTCAGACATCTTCCATACTTAATCACAATGTATTTTAATTAGTTGTAATCAGGGTTGGCAAAAACACGGGTTGTATGAGTATTGCCCAGCCCAGTGGGAAATACTGGGAAAACCAGTGTTTAACTGGGTTTTACTGGGTAATACTGGGCAATACTGGGTAATATGAAATACTGGTCTGAATTTTAAAGAGAATTAATCACAAATGCAATACATTAAAGATTTTTTTATAAAAATAAGATATACTATTTGAATTTATTAGTGCACTTGTTTGAGACTCTTAATACAAAGTGTATAAATCTGAGAAAATATCAATGGTCCAGCAACTCATAAGACAAGTGAACATGAAGACAAATAAAACAAATGTGAAAAGCTTTTCTTAATAATCCTTCTTAAAATCTATCTTATCCCCATTCTGTCTAAATTGAATGAGTAAAATATTAAAGATTTGTTTAAACAAATAACAAACATATGTTACTAAAGATTAAAAACATTTTAGGAATAAAGAGTAGACAACTCATGAAAGCATCTGTAATAACACATGGATGTTATTTTCTCTGAATAACTTATTTAAGTTATACCCTTGACTGGTTAGGGTGATACAACTTCCTGCAGACGGTTGCAGGTACTAAGTGAACAAGCATATTAAAAATGTCACTTAGTATGTTGGTCTAGTACTAAGCAGGGTATATTCATATCTCATCAACATGATATCTTCCAAAATATGAATGCATTAAACATCACTGGATGTTAGGAAAACATTAATCAAACACACATGTACCATAAAAAATTAATGAAAACGCAACGGATATATATGTCTTAAATTTTTAAAAGTAATAGTTGATAAAACGGAGCAACTATTTTAAAGAGTAAAAGGTTTTATTTTTCTTCTGACTCTAATCAACATTTTAGTGTGACGTCCATTTTCTTTGAACTAGAACACATTTTTGTTTAGGGGATAGCTAAAGCCTGACTCTGGGTGCTGGATTTTCTCGCTGTTTTCTGCTCTTTGGTCCGGTTGTCGTCTCTTTGACACATTCCCTGTTTCAATTCTCAATTTTATATTCATACCTGCTCTATAAGCTTGTCGTACTAAGTTTTTGACTTCTTTATGCTGTTTATAACATAGTCCAGATATTTTTCTTGGTAACTGCTCTCCCTCTGGGGTCAGGAACTGTCTTAGTATTAAAACATCCTAAATTGTAAAGAAAGAATTTTGACAAGTATTAAAATTATATTTATAATTTTACAAATGTGGTTAATTCCAACAATTTCAGGATGACAATATAATTTTCCCGGGCCAGGATAATTTTATCTGTTGCTAGGCCTGCTTATTTATTTTTGACATAAGAAAATTAATTTTCACTTTGTAACAAAATTATTTCTAGCATTTTGTGGGGCAGAAAATTTCTTTTTCATCCTTTCTTTGGCAAGATAATTTTATCAGTTCTTACTAGGCAAGTAAAATTCTTCTGGCCCCTCAAAGAAAATCAACTGGTTGTCTCCTTATCACAGCCTTTTTAACAAAAGAAAAAAATTATTCATTCCAAATGATTTTAGTTTTCATTTTAATTTTTCTTTTAGGTGTTTCTATTTTGTTTTGCTTTTCTTATTTATTTGTGATATAAAACAGTATTTTTTTTTTTAATATAAATAAATGTACTTATGCATAAATTTTCGATGTAAACAAGAACATGAAGATAGCTATGCTTGGGCGATAATGATCTCCTTATTTTTATAATGCAATCTTTATCATCCAAGCATACCCTTACTGTCTAAGCATACACCTACTGTCCAAGCATACCCCTACTGTCCAAGCATACACCTACTGTCCAAGCATACACCTACTGTCCAAGCATACCCCTACTGTCCAAGCAAACCCCTATTGTCTAAGCATACACCTACTGTCCAAGCATACCCCTTCTGTCCAAGCATACCCCTTCTGTCCAAGCATACCCCTACTGTCCAAGCATACCCCTACTGACCAAATATACCCTTACTGTCCAAGCATACCCCTACTGTCCAAGCATACTTCTACTGTCTAAGCAAACCCCTACTGTCTAAGCATACACCTACTGCCAAAGCATACCCCTAATGTCCAAGCATACACCTACTGTCCAAGTATACCCCTACTGTCCAAGCATAACCCTACTGTCCATGCAAACCCCTACTGTCTAAGCATACCCCTTTTGTCCAAGCATACCCCTTCTGTCCAAGCGTACCCTTACTGTCCAAGCATACCCCTACTGTCCAAGCATATACTGACCAAGCATACCATTACTGTCCAGGCATATCCCTACTGTCCAAGCATACCCCTTCTGTCCAAGCATACCCCTTCTGTCCAAGCATACCCTTACTGTCCAAGCATACCCCTACTGTCCAAACATACCCCTACTGTCCAAACATACCCTTACTGTCCAAGCATACCCCTACTGTCCAAGCATACCCCTACTGTCCAAACATACCCCTACTGTCCAAACATACCCTTACTGTCCAAGCATACCCTTACTCGTAATTCTGAGTATTGTCTTCTGGCCCCTCAAAGAAAATCAACTGGTTGTCTCCTTATCACAGCCTATTTAACAAAAGAAAAAAATTATTCATTCCAAATGATTTTAGTTTTCATTTTAATTTTTCTTTTAGGTGTTTTTATTTTATTTTGTTTTGTTTTTCTTATTTATTTGTGATATAAAACAGTAGTTTTTTTTTAATATAAATAAATGTACTTATGCATAAATTTTTGATGTAAACAAGAACATGAAGATAGCTATGCTTGGGCGATAATGATCTCCTTATTTTTATAATGCAATCTATATTGTCCAAGCATACCCTTACTGTCTAAGCATACACCTACTGTCCAAGTATACCCCTACTGTCCAAGCATACACCTACTGTCCAAGCATACACCTACTGTCCAAGCATACACCTACTGTCCAAGCAAACCCCTACTGTCTAAGCATACACCTACTGTCCAAGCATACCCCTACTGTCCAAGCAAACCCCTATTGTCTAAGCATACACCTACTGTCCAAGCATACCCCTTCTGTCCAAGCATACCCCTTCTGTCCAAGCATACCCCTACTGTCCAAGCATACCCCTACTGACCAAATATACCCTTACTGTCCAAGCATACCCCTACTGTCCAAGCATACTTCTACTGTCTAAGCAAACCCCTACTGTCTAAGCATACACCTACTGCCAAAGCATACCCCTAATGTCCAAGCATACACCTACTGTCCAAGTATACCCCTACTGTCCAAGCATAACCCTACTGTCCATGCAAACCCCTACTGTCTAAGCATACCCCTTTTGTCCAAGCATACCCCTTCTGTCCAAGCGTACCCTTACTGTCCAAGCATACCCCTACTGTCCAAGCATATACTGACCAAGCATACCATTACTGTCCAGGCATATCCCTACTGTCCAAGCATACCCCTTCTGTCCAAGCATACCCCTTCTGTCCAAGCATACCCTTACTGTCCAAGCATACCCCTACTGTCCAAACATACCCCTACTGTCCAAACATACCCTTACTGTCCAAGCATACCCCTACTGTCCAAGCATACCCCTACTGTCCAAACATACCCCTACTGTCCAAACATACCCTTACTGTCCAAGCATACCCTTACTCGTAATTCTGAGTATTGTCTTCTGGCCCCTCAAAGAAAATCAACTGGTTGTCTCCTTATCACAGCCTATTTAACAAAAGAAAAAAATTATTCATTCCAAATGATTTTAGTTTTCATTTTAATTTTTCTTTTAGGTGTTTTTATTTTATTTTGTTTTGTTTTTCTTATTTATTTGTGATATAAAACAGTAGTTTTTTTTTAATATAAATAAATGTACTTATGCATAAATTTTTGATGTAAACAAGAACATGAAGATAGCTATGCTTGGGCGATAATGATCTCCTTATTTTTATAATGCAATCTATATTGTCCAAGCATACCCTTACTGTCTAAGCATACACCTACTGTCCAAGTATACCCCTACTGTCCAAGCATACACCTACTGTCCAAGCATACACCTACTGTCCAAGCATACACCTACTGTCCAAGCAAACCCCTACTGTCTAAGCATACACCTACTGTCCAAGCATACCCCTTCTGTCCAAGCACACCCCTTCCGTCCAAGCATACCCTTACTGTCCAAGCAAACCCCTACTATCCAAGCATACCCCTACTGACCAAGTATACCCTTACTGTCTAAGCATACACCTACTGTCCAAGCATACCCCTACTGACCAAGCATACCCTTACTGTCTAAGCATAAACCTACTGTCCAAGCATACCCCTACTGTCCAAGCATACCCCTTCTGTCCAAGCATACCCCTACTGTCCAAGCAAACCCCTACTGTCTAAGCATACACCTACTGTCCAAGCATACCCCTTTTGTCCAAACATATCCCTTCTGTCAAAGCGTACCCTCATTGTCCAAGCATACCCCTACTGTCCAAGCATACCCCTACTGATCAAGTATACCCTTACTGTCCAAGCATACCCCTACTGTCCAAGCATACCCCTACAGTCTAAGCAAACCCCTACTGTCTAAGCAAACCCCTACTGTCTAAGCATACCCCTACTGTCCAAGCATACACCTACTGTCCAACCATACCCCTACTGTCCAAGCATTAACCTACTGTCCAAGCATTAACCTACTGTCCAAGCAAACCCCTACTGTCTAAGCATACACCTACTGTCCAAGCATACCCCTTTTGTCCAAGCATACCCCTTCTGTCCAAGTGTACCCTTACTGTCCAAGCATACCCCTACTGTCCAAGCATACCCCTACTGACCAAGCATACCCTTACTGTCCAAGCATACCCCTACTGTCCAAGCATACCCTTACTGTCCAAGCATACCCCTTCTGTCCAAGCATACCCCTTCTGTCCAAGCATACCCTTACTGTCCAAGCATACCCCTACTGTCCAAACATACCCCTACTGTCCAAACATACCCTTACTGTCCAAGCATACTCCTACTGTCCAAACATACCCCCTACTGTCCAAACATGAAGTCATTCTGTTTAATAATAGTGGAGAAATGTGTCACTTATATAAACTCATCATAGATACCAGGATTGAAATTTTGTACACCAGACGTGTTCTTTGTCTTAAACAGACTCATCAGTTATGCTCGAATCAAAAAAGTAAAAAAAGGTCAAACAAAGTTTATAGTTCCTGAAACATAACGAAAACTTCAAAATACCAGCAAACAAGAAATAGATGTCCAACACATTACAACTCATCACTGTCAGGCTTGGCCAAATATGAAGTCATTTTGTTCAGTAATAGTTGAGAAAAGTGTGCTTGAAATATTTGTTGGTCGAATGGACAGACAAGAAGAATGCAATATAGCCCTCACTCCTAGATTTGGAATGAAAGATATGTACAAATTTTTAACCTTATTTTAATTGCTTTGTACTTTTATACTTCAAAAACCAGTAATTACACTGCTGAAATTCGTCTTCTAATTTGACTGAAAATTATAGAGGTGCTCCTAATAACAGGATAACAAAAAATAATTTATAATTGTATTAAAGTGAGCGAAACCTACTTCCACTATCAGGTTGTACATTTATTAATTGATTTGAAATTGTTCAAGTTAGAGGTAGAAAAATTCATAATTTTTTTTATCTTTTTTATTTGAAAGCCCCATAATTTCATGAAAAATTTTTCTTTGTGTCAACTGCTTATTACTTGACTATGCAATAGCAACCTTATAATGAGTAACTTATTAGACATAATTCTCACCTTTTGTTAAAATGTTTGTGGATGTTCTAAGACTATATTACTTACTGTATATTTGAGTTTTGGATGTAATTCTAATCTACACAAGGGACAGGCTATTGTATTTCCTTCTGCAAGTTGTGGTTTCAGGAGTTTGCTTTGATCTACTGGAATTATCTTTCCTTCAATCTGTAATAAAAGTTTACAATTTTTAAGATTATGGATCAATGTAATATGGATTAATTTCAGATCATACATGCTGATTACAATATTTATATATCATGTACTGTAAATTCAGAAATTATTGCGTGCATTTATTATTGCGATTTTTTCAATTTAGACTAAAATGCGATTCTAATTTTTGCGATATTGAGAAAAATCCTGTTTAATTCATATAAAAAATTTCAAAATGTGAGTTTAAATTATTGCTATTATAACCCAGTCGCATTTTTCGCAATAATAAAAACATCGCAATAATTTCTGAATTTACAGTATATCATGGTATATATAATCATTAAGCTTCAAAATGGAACACCTCCCCTTGTGAAATCTTTTAAATAAGAGATTTAGTGACGAAATTTTTTTGTTTTGTTTTCTGTGTTAATTAATCATGAATTCTGCAGGTGAATTATTTTTACATTTTACACTTAAATAAATCAAGTCATTAATCATCGTTAATGAATTAATTAACATTAATTAGCATGATTAACTAAAGAGAAAATCTGTGGATAATACTTAAGGTAGCACAATACAAAGATTTTATACCTCCAACTCCCCAGTTTTAAAATGCTGTAACTTTCTTTATAATGCTTGAAAATTTATAAAAGTGGTATTTATGGATAGCTAACAGATTACTCTTTCAAATTAATGCAATGTTAGTATAATACAACAATTATGTAATTAATTATAATTTTAACTGTGTCTAAAAAATTTTACAAGAATTTTCCACTTTCAATTGAAATTAGCTTCTTCATGGATACCCCGAGAGGGTTGATTTTATAATATGTTGTTCCTAGAGCCATTATCTACAAAAGGGTGTCTCAGATTTTGGATAGAATGTATAGATCAAATTTTACACCTAATCAAATAATCTCTACTTTTATGTGGTAAGGATGTTTACACTAATTACAGATTTATGAGAAAATGGAATACGATAGCAATAATTTGAGACACCCTTTTGTAGCTCCTGCTGTGTTGATGAAGATAACGTTAAAATTTCTTGTGTAGTTATAGAGATGTCAGAGCTAAATTCATTCAAGTGAACTGACCAAGATTTTGCCATTAATTGCATAATAATTGATTACATAATGATTGCATAACGAAAATATTGCATTCATTTAAAAGATTAATCTTTTATCTATCTATATATACCTCTTTTATTAATTTGTTTGCAGTCATAAGAAAGTAACATCATTTTAAAGGTTGGAGATTGGAAGTAAAAAAATCTTTGTATTGTGCTACCTTAAATAACAACTTTTTATCATGCACACAAGTCACAGGACACAAAAACTAGACTTGTAGTCATGCTGGAAAAGTGAGAAACTAGAATTGTCTCCCCTTCAACGCTGTGAGATACACTTATATATACTGTGTCAATCAAAAGAAAATATGGGACTTCAAATAAAGAAGGATTGTTCCATGTCATACAATATCAAAAAGTTGACCTTTAGCATGTTTAGGTAAAAGGTCATGTTCATTGCTTTGAAACACATTGTCTTCAAGTGATGTACCAAGATGCCTTTATCCAATGTTGTCAAAATATAAAAGTTACCAACCAAACCAAATCATGTCACTAAAGAATCAATAAGTAGACCTTGAGGTCAAAGATCGCATCAAATGGTATTTGACAATTTGCCTTCACAACTAATTATAATGCTAAAAGTGATGTACACACATCCCAAATATCAAAACCTTATTTCAAAATATTAATTCAGACAGGTATCGATTGATAGAAATGTACATTAGGACAACAACATCAACCAGAATTCAGGGTCAAATACATAAAAGGAAACAGATCTTCTGGCAATGTCTGGGGCTATTCTATTTACAAATTTTGGAAAAATATAGAAAAGCTTCCAGCTTGATATCGGGAGAGTTCACATCTACATGTTCATGCACAGTTAAAAATTTACCCAAAGGAACTTACCCTGCCACATTCTGTATGTATGTGCCTGTCCCAAGTCAGGAGCCTGTAATTCAGTGGTTGTCGTTTGTTTATGTGTTACATAATTGTTTTTCGTTCATTTTTCGTACATAAATTAGGCCTTTAGTTTTCTCGTTTGAATTGTTTTACATTGTCCTTTCGGGGCCTTTTATAGCCGACTGTGCTGTATGGGCTTTGCTCCTTGTTGAAGGCTGTACGGTGACCTGTTGTTAATTTCTATGTCATTTGGTCTCTTGTGGAGAGTTGTCTCATTGGCAATCATACCACATCTTCTTTTTTATATTTACTTTAAATAAATCAACTATTAACAGCAATAACTGTCCTTTCTTAGATTAAGATATTTCAGTATTACATCAGAAACTCTACACAAAAATTTACGACACAAGGGATGATTTTTCTTTCCCTATTGTTAGTTTTCCCATTTTGGACGGTGATGTTCCTTTGGCACCATCTTACTATGTTTATATATCCCAACTTGTTCGCTATGCTCGTGTCTGTAGTGACGATTTGGGATTTCAATGATCATAATCTATGTATTACTAGTAAATTATTAAGTCAGGGATTTCGTTACCACAAGTTACTTAAAACCTTTACTAAATTCTTCCATAGATACAAAGACTTGGTCTGCAAGTTTGGCTGTACCTGTAGAAAACTTATTTCAAACAGAATAGCACATCCTAAATTTTACGGTGATGTTGTAAACCGAGTCCGGAAATTAAGATATGCTCCGGGTAAACTTATCAATCCTTTAACTATTCAACATTGTAATCAAATCTTTGAATATTGTTTTTATTGGTATAAATATTGATTTTGTTATCAGTAAATTAAAACCATACTAAATATTACACATATGTACTTTCACGGTTCTACAATCTGTCGATACCTATAGTTTGGCATTGCACAAGGTTATGTTTTTCTCTGACTGTTAATGACGTCTTTACACTAAATCCATTGGATGTTGGATGTGTGCAGATTGATACTTCAGTCTAAGATACATGATTTTTTTATTAGTTGTTATTGGCTTTGAACTAACTGTCAGTAACTGCAAGTACTCTCAGATCTGTACTAAGTGTCTTTTTGTTGTGGGAATGTACAAGTACCTGTCCACGTCCACTCTGTGTTTTTGTTAGATGTATTTCTATTTGTATCCATCTGATGAGTTAAGCCTTTTTCAACTGATTTTTATACAACCGCAAAAAAATTTTGTGGACGTATATTGGTATGATGTTGGCGTCGTCGTCGGCATCCGGCGTCGTCCTCCGAAGACACATTGGTTTTCGCACTCTAACTTTAGTTTAAGTGAATGGATCTTTTTGAAATTTGACCATAAGGTTAAATACCACAAAAGGAAGGTTGGGATTGATTTTGGGGGTTATGGTACCAACAGTTAAGGAATTAGGGGCCAAAAATAAGCATTTTCTAGTTTCCAGACAATAACTGTGGAACGGTGTATGGATCTCTCTGAAATTATACTACAAGTTTCCATACCACAAAGGGATGGTTAGGATTTGCTTTTGGGGGTTATGGCTCAAACCGTTTAGGAATTAGGAGCAAAAAAGGGGGAAAAACAAGGTTGTCCTGGTTAATGGACAAATACTTTAGTACAAAACATAATTTAAAGCAGTGTAAGGGAGATAAATCAAATACATCATTGAAATTATCTCCCTTACACTGCTTTTAAATTATGTATAAAGTAATGGTTAATGAACAATAAAGATAGTTTAAAACAGTGTAAGGGAGGTAATCCAAATACAACGTTTTGGTTACTTCCCTTACACTGCTTTTAAATTATGTTTAAAGAAATGCATATTCATAAAGGAAGACCAGTAAAAATATCTGCAAATGTTGCATCTTTTTTTTTTTACAAAAAAATCCATATGAAAGATTTGACACTATATTTTTAATTCTATTATAAAATAGATTAAGTTAGCACTATGGTAAATTTAAATGGGTAATTATGGTTGCCAACTCCATTGGAAATTTGAATTGAGATTATGACCAAACGTGAGGGAAAGAATTTTTTGGGGGAAAAAAGGGGGGGGGGGGGGGGATAAAAAGAAATTGTGGGAGGTCAATTTTTTCTCATTTCAGATTTCAGAAATTAAAAAGAATTATTCTTCAAATATTATTTTTTTTTCAAATTTCAAATATTGAAAAATTTCAAGAAGTAATCTTTAATTGCACAGTATGGCGCATTAGATTTGTAAAATCTTTGATCACATTTATTTATTTGTTATGCCGAATCTAACAGTGTATTTAGATTTTTAATTTTGGGTCCAGTTTTCAAATTGGTCTACATTAAGGTCCAAAGGGTCCAAAATTAAACTTTGTTTGATTTTAGCAAAAATTGAATATATGAGGTTCTTTGATATGCTGAATCTGAACATGTATTTAGATTTTTGATTTTTGGCCCAGTTTTCAAGTTGGTCCAAATTGGGGTCCAAAATTAAACTTTGTTTGATTTCAACAAAAATTGAATATATGGGGTTCTTTGATTTGCTGAATCTAACCATGTATTTAGATTTTTGATTTTTGGGCCCCGTTATCAACTTTGTCCACATTGAGGTCAAAATGGTCCAAAATTAAACTTTGTTTGATTTCATCAAAAATTGAATTATTGGGGTTCTTTGATATTCCAAATCTAACCGTGTATTTAGATTTTTAATTTTGGGTCCTGTTTTTTTAAATTGGTCTACATTAAGGGCCAAAGGGTCCAAAATTAAACTAAGTTTGATTTTAACAAAAATTGAATTCTTGGGGTTCTTTGATATGCTGAATCTAAACATGTGTTTAGATTTTTGATTATGGGCCCAGTTTTCAAGTTGGTCCAAGATAGGGTCCAGTATTTAAACTTTGTTTGATTTCAACAAAAATTGAATATATGGGGTTCTTTGATATGCTGAATCTAAACATGTATTTAGATTTTTGATTATGGGCCCAGTTTTCAAGTTGGTCCAAATTGGGGTCCAAAATTAAACTTTGTTTGATTTCAACAAAAATTGAATATATGAGGTTCTTTGATATGCTGAATCTAACCATGTATTTAGATTTTTTATTTGTGGGCCCCGCTATCAAATTGGTTCATATTTAGGTCAAAAGGGTCCAAAATGAAACTTTGTTTGATTTCATCAAAAATTGAATTATTGGGGTTCTTTGATATGCCAAATCTAACGGTGTTTTTAGATTTTTAATTTGGGTCCTGTTTTTTAAATTGGTCTTCATTGAGGTCCAAAGGGTCCAAAATTAAACTTAGTTTGATTTTAACAAAAATTGAATTCTTGGGGTTCTTTGATATGCTGAATCTAAACGTGTGTTTAGATTTTTGATTATGGGCCCAGTTTTCAAGTTGGTCCAAGTTGGGGTCCAAAATTAAACTTTTTTTGATTTCAACAAAAATTGAATATATGGGGTTCTTTGATATGCTGAATCTAACCATGTATTTAGATTTTTTATTTGTGAACCCTGTTATCAAATTGGTTCATATTAAGGTCAAAAGGGTCCAAAATTAAACTTTGTTTGAATTCATCAAAAATTGAATTATTGGGGTTCTTTGATATTCCAAATCTAACCGTGTATTTGGATTTTTAATTTTAAGTCCCATTTTTTAAATTGGTCTACATTAAGGTCCAAAGGGTCCAAAATTAAACTTAGTTTGATTTTAGCAAAAATTGAATTCTTGGGGTTCTTTGATATGTTGAATCTAAACATATGTTTAGATTTTTGATTATTGGCCCAGTTTTCAAGTTGGTCCAAGATAGGGTCCAGTATTTAAACTTTGTTTGATTTCAACAAAAATTGAATATATGGGGTTCTTTGATATGCTGAATCTAACCATGTATTTTGATTTTGGACATTGGACCATAATAGGTAAATTAAAAAAATTCAAGTTCTTAGACCACATTCTTTCTGTGTCAGAAACCTATGCTGTGTCAAATATTTAATAACAATCCAAATTCAGAGCTGTATCAAGCTTGAATGTTGTGTCCATACTTGCCCCAACTGTTCAGGGTTCGACCTCTGCGGTCGTATCAAGCTGCGCCCCAGCGAAGCATTTTATTATAGTTTGTTCTTATGTTGTACTGTTACACCACTGTCCCAGGTTAGGGGGAGGGTTGAGCGTTCAAAAGCATGTTTAACCCTGTCACAGTCTTTATGTGCCTGTCCCAAGTCAGGAGCCTATATTTCAGTGGTTGTCGTTGGTTCATGTCTGTCATATTTGTTTTTAGTAAATTGTTTTGTTATAAATTAGGCCAATAGTTTTCTCAATTGAATTGTTTCATATTTTTCATGTTGGGGCCATTTATATCCAACCATACAGTATGAGTTTTTCTCATTGTTGAAGGATGTACGGTTGCCTATAATTGCTTACATCCACTTCATTTGAACTTTAGTGGATAGTTGTCTCATTGGCAATCATACCACATCTCCTTATTTTTATATGTATGTATGCATACTACAACTACATGATATGATTAAAATAAAGTTTTACAGAAATCTTTAAACAAGTTGTTCCTTTACAAATGTAGCTAATTTTGTGCCAAATACTGAATAAGAAGAGTTAATGAATGCACTTTTCATATTTTTGGTTATTTTTACTCCATTCTACATGTTCTACATGTACACGTGCATTCATGTTGTGGAAGAGTGAATTTTCATTTACCACACAGTGACACTTTAGCAAAAACAATAATCTTGGATCTTGCTGTAGTTGCTTAAATAACACTTCAAATAATGATAACTTTTTCTAACAAACAGGATCTTCTATTAGCCACATCATAGCTATAGGCTTCAGGGCTACATGTGCATTCTTTTACATGTATTTCTAAGACCAGATTGATCATATACATGATATATTTTATTTATAATTTATACATTTTAAAAATCTAATTCTAAATATACTTACAACAGTGGTATTGCCCTCTGTTTTCTCTATTACTGTAATACGAAAAAAATATATTTACTGACCATGCTAAATTTAAAGATAACTACATATACATTTGTAGGTTCAAGACTTATCCACGACAAAATCATACTGAAGATTGATCACTCATGTGTACATTTAATTGATCCAAGAAAAGGACATTTCATCAGCCATATTGTCAACCCTTCAGTAATGTCATTCTAATTCAGAATTTTTTTCTTATTAACATCAAAATAACATGAATAAGGAGATGTCGCATGATTGTCATTGAGGCAATTATCAATAAAGACCAAAATATGACAATTACAAGTCAATGTTACAGAAATTTACAAATTTTATACAAAATGCTAACACATCCCGATTCCATATTAATTTTTTGTTAAAAGAAATACATGAATTACAATGAATTATAACGATCAGTTAAAGATTACTAAATGTTAAACATACACCAAATGTATCCCCAAACAGAGCTGAGGAATACTAGGAGTTGATAATTTTTCTACCAGAAGTCAATGATCAGCCTCTTAGTAGCTAATAATTAAAATGTTTGATATTTTCAGGAAAGTACATTGTACCTTTTCTGAAACTATACGACTTTATATAGTATCTATACTATTAAATTTGGAGACCAAAATTTTTTAGCCGGTTTGTCTCTGAGTGGACAATCGTCTGAAGTATTATATAATAATAAATATAGTTAGTGTATGTAATGTACTTTATAACATGTATAACTTCATATAGTAATTGCTTTAATTAGCGTAGCTTAATTAATTAAACCCCAAATAAAGTTCCATAGCTGGTTCCTTAAGGTCTACGTTTTGTAAGCAGGCAGAAATGGTTTTGTGTTCAGTTTGTCTTGAATTTATGACAACTCAGCCCACGGCCAACTCGCCCAACTCAAACACTCTCACTAATTATTACAACTTGCATCACTTTATCAAACTCGCACCACTCAAAAAAAGAAAAAAGAAATACGATGTATAATAAACTCGAAGAATCTATATACTAGCTATTAAATTTGGAGACCAAAATTTTTGATTCAGCCATGCTGGATCTATGCTATCACTCTGGTTTTGGAGATGGTGCAGAATACTAAGGTGAAGACATATCATGAAACTAATTATGTGTTTTTATGACTTGAAGAAACTTTCTACACCATTTTAATCACTTAACTGCAAACTTTTGACATGTTATTTGCCCTTAAATTAAGAATTGATTGGTCGAATAGTGACTTTATTTTGGATATACACTTGCATATAGTTCCTTTCTAAATCAAAATTTATGATGATTTACTATTTATGAATTAATTTGAAAAAGTATTTGTACATCAATTGAATCAGTTGATAAGAATTTTGAAAGTATTATATTAGTATCTTGTGCTTGTGTAAATTATTGTTCAATGAAATGTAGGTCAACATGTGTATTAATATATCTTAGTTGATTCCCACACTTTTTTAAAATGGTATTACTCCAATTCTTTCCATAGGCAAGTAAGAGTCAGAATGATTATTGACTGTCATGATTTTCAAATAAGTATTAATTAGAAACAACCCCAGGCTTAATTCAAAACAGTTAATATCTCATGACCTGTTACATAATAAAATAGACACAATTTATTACACACCTAAGTGAATACACACATTCTTGACCTCAATAGTAATTTTAAACCTACAAATGTATTATTTATTTTGATCTACACTACATTAAAATATTCTGTTAATTTTGCTAGCTGGCTGAATGATTAATCTGATGTGGGTTTTTTTTCAGAAAATACTTAAAATGAAAGAAAAAAGAATGAACACCAATTTAGATAAAAAATCGTTATCATTTTTTTAAATTTTTGTTGTTGAGAAAGTGCATTTATAAGGCCTCTTTCTGGAAATTATTAAACCTGTCATTATTAATGGCATATAAAAAATATATTACTTGTTTGACGATTTTCCTTTCCATTCTTGTCAAAAATAAAATCTGACAGAGTCTAAAATTGAAAGATCAGTATATAGATCTATATTTGCATCAATATTGCAAAATTCCCTACCTTTGGACAATAACATAGAAATTTTACAGTAGGATTGGAAATGAAAAGAGAAAATTTTTTTGAAAAAAGGATGTTCAGAAAGAATATCAGACTAGCTATGAATAAAAGTATGGTCAGAAAGAATATCAGACTAGCTATGAATAAAAGTATGGTCAGAAAGAATATCAAACTAGCTATGAATAAAAGTATGGTCAGAAAGGATATCAGACTAGCTATGAATAAAAGTATGATCAGAAAGAATATCAGACTAGCTATGAATAAAAGTATGGTCACAAAGAATATGAGACTAGCTATGAATATGGCTGGATCACAACATCAACGATGCTTTGATTTAACCACTTTGTCTCTGAGCCGACGATCGTCTGAAGTATTATAATAATAAATAGTTTTGTATGTAATGTACTTTATAACTTCAGATATAGTAATTGCTTTATACATGTTATATAGCGCAGCTTAATTAATTAAACCCCAAATAAAGTTCCGTAGCTGGTTCCTTACCGTCTACGTTTTGTAAGCAAGCGGAAATGGTTTTGTATTCAATTTGTCTTGAATTCATGACAACTCGGCCCACAGCAAACTCGCCCAACTCAAACACTCTCACTAATTATTACAACTTGCACCACTTTATCAAACTCGCACCATTCAGAAAAAAAAAAGAAATATAAATAACTCGAAGAAAGGTGTCTAATCATTAGATCGTTTCTTCTTCTCTTAGTAAATTCCTCCTTTCTCGGAGCACCTGAGTCACACAGAGACAGAACTTGCACCACTCGAAAAAAAAAAAATACTACAAACTCGCGCCACTGAAGAAATGTTTTAAATCATCAGAGAGTTCTAGATTGTCTCCTCTTAGTTTTTTCTTCCGTTCTAGGAGCACCCGTATCACGCAGAGACAGAACTTGACTGGCACCTTTTGAAAAAAAAGAAATACTACAAACTAGCACCACTGAGAAATGTTTTAATCATCAGTGTTCTAGGTTGTCTTCTTCTTCTCTGTGTTATTTTCTCGGTTCTAGGAGCACTTGTGTAACACAGAGACAGAAGCTACTAATTGGACATTCAAACTCCTATGGAAGAAGAACTGATAAACTAATCAAAACTATCAACATAATGCACCAGTGCATAAAAACAGTTTGAGAAACATGAACCCAAGCTGTGTATCACCATTAACATTTCAAGTAGTCTTCAACCCCCGTTTGTGCGGGTTTTTTCTAGTATATTATATATTATAGACTTTTCAGCAGTATTTCTGAAAAAAACATGCATTTTCCCCAAATTACAAAATAAAGATGCATTGTACAATATGTTATGTATATATATATATAACAAAGAGTTTTCCTTTTGGTCATTAAAATGTTTTGCTTCTCATATATTCTTGGCTTTCAAATATTCAGCTTTGATCATTCTTGATGAAAATAAATCGGGAAAAGAGCTTGGTACATGTCCACGACGTACACATGAAATAAATAAAGTGTTGTTTTCATTTTTTTTCCAAAGCAAACTAAATAATATTTACAAACTTGAAAAATGATTTAACATATAGTATGGGATTCCTTTTTTTTTTATTACTTAAGAGAATAATGGTACAACGTCATAATGGCAGATATAAATTGTCAGATAATGCAGTTTGACATCATTTTCCAAAATTCTTTACACAATATGCTATGAGCATGATGAGGTTCATTCTATTAAAAACATTGCGGTTAAAGGGAATTTAAGGATGACAAGAGTGGACATAATAATGCAATTAATCCTTGATGTTGACTAATATATTATATGCCAACATGCCCAATACTGCAGTTCTGCATATCTTTAAATGAATCACCTTGGGTACCACTACTAGTCAAAGTACTTGCTAACACTGACATGGGACATTAGATATTCTTTTAAAAGGCCTAATTGATAATGTTAATTGAACATTTTTTATTGGAAAAAGGATCCGATATAATTTAGAGGGTGCAGGTTGTTTCATAACCTGGTCGTTTCGTAACTAGTCGATTCGTAACTTAACTAGGTCGTTTCGTATCTGAGACGTTTTGTAACCTTATATCAATATATAATAACAATAAGAGTAGTAGGTTACGTAAAAAGTAATAAAAAGACTTATTGATGTATGTATATATATATATCTATATTTATTTATTAAATAATTGATTGCACATAAATTTACACTTTACAAGTACAGTTTTGTACACATGCGAATAGAACAGAAGAAATTGAATTGTCCATCATCATTTAGATGTACCCCGTCTTTATCAAAGTATTTAGTCTTCTGCCACGTGCTTTGATGTCTCCAATACTTGACACCACTCATCTTTATGTTGCTTAGTTCTTTATTTATCTTCTTTTTTTTCTATCATAAGTTGTTTCTTTCATGTTTCTTGTTTTTAGTCTGACGATGTTGGAGCCTATAATTACAGAAGGAACACCTAAGCGCTTGACATCTTTTGCGAGTTGTACAATCTCTGATGCTGTGTGTGATGCAGATAATTTATCACAGATGTCATTCTCTCCAATCTGTATGAAAACAAAGTCTGGTTTAAATTTCTTCACTATGTGGAGATCAAAATGTCTCAATGACTGTACTTTTCTCCCGCCTACCCTGTGAAGCTTTGTTTCGACAGAACTTGATAAGTCGGATTGCGTTCTTAACATCCAATTTTCCAGTCTTCGGATGAAACTGTGACCGATCACAAGTACTTTGGGCTTATTTACTGTTAGTGACATATTTGGCGTTTATAGATGAATGAAAAGGAGTAAAAAAAAACTGCTAATATACCATTAAGTGAACACTTGTCACTTACATCTATTTAATTTAACCACGCCTAGTAATTTATCAATTTAATTCAAATTAAATTTATTCAAAATATTTCACTACTGATTGCTTTTTTGTGTTGTTAAAAAACATATATCAGAAAGATTGATTGTCATTATAACTGTAAATTAATTTTTATTAATTAAATTCTTAAACTTTAGATTAATTAAATGGCTTACGTTGTCTAAGTGGTAATTGCAAGCAGTAAAAGTTATGATCACATAGCTTGAATGTTAAAACAACAATTAATTTCTCTTCCTATCATACGCTTGGTAAACGCAATTGTTAAATTAAAAATGTTGTTTTAAGCAGTTTACACAAATATTTAGACTTCAGAGGGTAGGATAAAATCAATCGTTTCTATGTATGGTTTCCCAAGCTACTCCAAAATTTTTAAAAATATAAAATCCAAACACAGACAAATTGTATCATTCATGTAGTTATATCTTTAGATTAACGGTATAATAAACGAAAATGCTATAATTCAGAGTTTACAAATGTCAGACAACATCCCTCTGACAGACTTCTGCATTGAATGCAGGACTTTCGTCAGACCACGTCAAGAGGCTCTCCAATGTGACGTATGTACCAGATGGCAGCATCCTACATGCCTAGCAGGCATTACCATGGACGCATACAGAAAAGCGGCCAAAGCAAACGCCGATATCGATTGGAGTTGTTCTAACTGCCTTATTGTAGACCAACCCTCACCAACTGAGCAACAACCTAGACCACTAAGTCTTGTAGCATACAGTGATTCTGAATCAGATCATGATTTTGCCTCACAGAGACCGGCCACACCTGTAGCCCATTTCAACGACTCAGACACAGGTACGGTGTTAAGCTCGCCAGATATACATATTGGCAGACCAAACCTTTTTAGTGACAGTGACTCAGATTCAGATCATTATATTGTTAGACGCCAACCACCACCTAGAGTCATAACCGAGGACAACTCTGACTCGGACCATGCTGCAGACGATACATTTGATATCAGCAATCGCTCGTTTGTTATTCCGGTCTCAGTCAACGAAGAGTCTCTGTCTGACAGCTGGGTTGACGACCCTATAGAGGGCATTGATGCAACTGCCACAATTACATACAAGATATTAGACCAAGGTACCAAACGTGGTAAACATAAGCTTTATTCTAGTGACGGTTTTTCTTTCACTGTTAAAAGGCAGCAAAATGAAAAGACCTGGTGGTGGTGTAGTGTAAGGGGTTAAAATAACAGGTGTCCAGCAGTGGTTAGCCAAATAGATGACAAATAGATAGCCAATTAGCCATTAATTAAAACGATTTAAGAAAATTTTAAATTAAAAATATTACAATATTGTTATTATTAGATGAACAATTTGATCATTTTTAAAAAATAACTTTAACTTTTTCATTTAAACTAATTAATTTAAACTAACACTTTATAACCATATATAATTACAAATGTACACCAGGTACGAAACGTCTCAGTTACAAAACAACGTAGTTACGAATCGACCAGGTACGAAACGACCAGGTTACGAAACGACGTGCATTCAATTTAGATGCCTAAAGTCTAAAAGACAACAGCATGATTTTCTGCTGTTCTACTCTAGTCATGTAGGGTCCTAGTCCAAATAATTATGACATCTTGTAGTCCAAATAATTATGACGTCTTGGAAGGCTATTTTAAATTTTGCTTCGACGCCTTCCTGCGATGTAAGGCGTCAAAGAAAAAAATATAATAGCCTTTCAAGACGTCATAATTATTTGGACTAGACATCTTGATGTCATAATTATCCTGCAATGGTGGTAAGTCGTGCACTTAAGGCCATTTTTTATTTTATTTTTCTGTAGACTTAGCTTTGTTTTTTAATTACTGTGTATTGTCAAGCTTGGTTACTCATAATTGTTTCTCAGTCACTGAATGTACGATGTTGTTCCATACTGCAGCTGCCGACCCGGTTTGTTTACATTCAAATTCTAATGGCTTCAAAACCACGTGACACACTGAATCGTTATATCCAATCAAATTGCTCTACTGTCATGACTGTCATTAGGTGATTTTTTAGTACAAGGCAATTATATTATTTGTTTGTATGATATTGCTTTGAAATAGTTTGCAATAAATTGGGGGTTTATTCAATAGGAAACCTCATTATTAGCCATGAAGTTTGATATCAATGGAATTGTATATGAATATTTACTAATGGTCAGAATATCGATCACTTTATATTGAACCAATTTTTTTTTTATGAAAAATATATGTATATTGTTTTTTTTTTAACCTACTCTATATTCCTGAACAAAGTAATGGCATGATTATCGTTTGTTTCCCAAAGTTTTTCTTTCAATTTGGATGTTTTTTTTTCGCGGGAAAATCATGTAAGACGTAAGGTGCTTGCCATTTTGAAATTCTTAAAAGTACGATTTGCTTGGCCTGTTTGGTCTGCCATTAAGATTGATGACGCTAAATGGAAAGTAAACAAAGCAATGGAGGCCGGAAGAGGGAATTTCTGAAGTTCTGGAATGTTTTTAGGCATTCGGAAGTCAGGTTTGAAATGGCCATTAGAAAATTGGCATTTTTGTACAATACTTTAGAATAACAATGAAAACATATCTTTAGAAATGTTTGTTTATTTAGAAGAGTAGAAAAAATGTATTCTGCACTAATTTTGTACGCTGGTATTAGCGTAGTGACGTCAATGTGGAGTTTTCCCGTGTGATAAGTACAATAACAAAATCCGAACGAACCAACATTATGACCGATTATAGACTACGGTAGGATATTTGGACTAGTAGGGTCCAAAAAAAAATTTAACGGGTCCAAGCAGCACATCTTCTTTGAACAATTATGAGCAACGGCTCACATGTATTGAACGTGTATCATAGAGGGAATTTTATCACAATAAGGATAAGTGAGACTCCATAGACTAGCTTACAAAGCATTCCTAAATTATACAAAATTATCTGACGGACAAATGTACTTGCTTTCTCTTCTGTATTTAGTTGTTGACGCTGTAAAATGCCTGTAAGAGGAGATGCATGTATATCTTAACAACTGATGCACAGGTCTAGAAATGCTGTATATTTGTTGAATGACATTCATTGTCATTTAAGGACAGCAACAAGACAAGACAAAATCACTTCTCAATAATATTTCTTGTTCATATCTCAAGGCAACATGAAATGTTACTTGTAAGCTTCGTTTTTCTAAACACTCAACTGACTAGAAAGAAAAATCTAATACAATTACCGTGTACGGTCCGTGATCGTCCGGATAACGTATTTATCCTGAGATAAAAACACGCCGATTGTTGATAAGTTACATGATTATATTCCAAAAATATTCATTAGAATCGAATATTGGAAGTTCTCGGGTGTACAATTTCAGTGTGTCGGACCATTGACACATGGTCGATCAAATCCAGGAAATATACCGGGATACCACTTTAACCATGATCAATTAAACTATTGAATGGTGAGCTGAAAAACTGTCAAACGTGTGGAAATCCATCAAAAGAGGTTAATTACAATTAATGTCATCGGCATTTTATGTTCCGGTCGATTAGATATTTCCTTTTTTTTGAGTGAAAACAACAATAAAATAATAATAAAATAAAAAGTAACAGTAAAAAACTGATAACAATTCGTTTGAAACCGGCGGTATGGTTTTGCACATTGTTGAAGGCCGTACGGAAGTTGTCCAGTCATTGGCAATCATACCACATCTTCTAATTTTTATAATTACTCAGTTAGAGAATTTACTAGTTATTGATATCAGATGCCTACAAATTTAAAGTGTGACAATGTATATAGTTCCCCTAAAAAACCACATACACTGACAGCTTTTAATATAAATAAACACGAACTCCAGTTGAAAGGTATGGTCATACACCCTGTCGATACTTATATCAGTTTTGGCATAATATATATACAAGTGCATACTTTTCTTAGACATCTTTATTCTAAATCAGATGAATGCGATCTGAATGATGATATTTAAGTCTTGGAAAACATTATTTATCTATTAGTTGTCTTTGTGTGCTTTGTGTCGATCTGATGAGTTAAGCGTTTCCCCGACTAATTTTTTTAATATCTTGTTCTTATGTTGTGTTGTTACGCCTCTGTTCAATGTAAGGACAATGGAATGTTGCTCTTGCAAACATGTTTACCAGTGTCACGTTCTTTGTGTGAATGACCCAAGCCAGGAGCCTATATATATTAGTGATTGTCTTTGTTGCTGTCTGTCATATTTGTTTTTCCTTTACTTTTTGTAGCACAGAACAGGTCATTGGTTTTCTCGTTTAAATTATTTCACAATTTTGTCATGCTGAGGCCCTGTATAGCATGCATAGCTTAATACTATTTGGTATGACTTTTGTTCATTATTGAAGGCCTTTACTTGCTTACACCCACGTCCTTTGTTCTCTGATGGATAGTTGACTCAATCGCAATATCTAATCATACCAAGTCTTCTTATTTCTATAACGAGTTCAGCATAGCGATATTATAAAATGTAATTTTAGATAAATCAACTATATCCATTTTTATATTCACCGAAATAAATATCAAATCAAAACTGCAGAATGACAACCTTTTTTGCATTTTTTCAGAAAATAAACAAATAAAAATGCAAATGTTTACCACCCCAAATCAAGCAAAAAGATTTAAAATACTTATCATCCCACCAAAAAAACCAACCCAAAAAACAAAAACAAAACAAAAACTAAAAAACAAAACCATACTAAACAAACAAAAGAAAAGAAACAAAAAAAAAATATGAAAGAAAGAGAGAACCTACAAATTGTGTAACTGATAGCAGCCAGAAACTAGGGATTTGTTAATGTATAAGCCAAATAATTCAATTTTTATACATGTATTACATAAAGTTATGTACTCAGTTGAAACTTTTGAGAGATCGTTTTCTTCTTCATCATGTTCATTCCTCAATAGTTTATTAACATAAATAGTAACGGGTAAATGAAACTAAGCAACCGAAAGACATGCACTTACATTATTCAATGTATTAAGTAGGATGTAAAAATTTCCAGTAATTCAGTCTTAATACAAAAATTTATGATAAAAGAGATGAATTTTCATTTCCTATCGTTAATTATCCATTTTTAGATGGTGACGTTGGCGTTCCCTTGTCACCATCTTATGGTGTTTATATATCTCAACTTGAACGATTCGCTCGTGTATGTAACACCGTATTAGATTTTAGCGAGAGAAATTTATATATTACTGAAAAATTATTACACCAGGGTTTTCGATATCATAAACTAGTCAAAACATTTACTAAATTTTATCATCGGTATAAGGACATCATTCGTAAATATAACTCAACATGCAGACATCTTATACGTTCGAGTATTTCACATCTAATCTTTTATGGTAATATTCTTTACAAAGCACAAAAATGTCAGTATTCACCTCAAAAGCTAACAAAACCTTTAAACAGACTTATTAAGAAGGGATATAGTTACGATACTGTTGTCAGGTCATTAAAGATTGCATATTTTGGCTTTAATATTGATTCACTTATAGGGTCTTTGCATCGGAATTAAACATATTTATTCTAAAACCAGTTGTTGGCATGACACGGGTTATGTTCTTCTCATATATTTTATGACGGTATAATACTAAACCCCTAACAGGAGGGATTGTGCCTGATATTCATATGATGAAGACATAATCTTTCAATCAGTTTAATTGAGGTCTGGAGCTGGCATGTCAGTAACTGCTAGTAGTCTGTTGTTATTTATGTATTATTGTCATTTTGTTTATTTTCTTTTGTTTCCTATTCTGACATCGGACTCGGACTTCTCTTAAACTGAGTTTTACTGTGCGTACTGTTGTACGTTTGTGTTTTCTACATTGGCTAGAGGTATAGGGGGAGGGTTGAGATCTCAAAAAACATGTTTAACCCCGCCGCATTTTTGCGCCTGTCCCAAGTCAGGAGCCTCTGGCCTTTGTTAGTCTTGTATCATTTTTAATTTTAGTTTCTTGTGTATAATTTGGAGTTTAGTATGACGTCCATAATTACTGAACTAGTATACATATTTGTTTAGGGGCAAGCTGAAGGACGCCTCCGGGTGCGGGAGTTTCTCGCTGCATTGAAGACCCATTGGTGGCCTTCGGCTGTTGTCTGCTCTAATGGTCGGGTTGTTGTCTCTTTGACACATTCCCCATTTCCATTCGCAATTTTATTCCACGACAAATACACGTTTTGCAATATACACGTTTCAAAAATATTATTGTTTCAATACGAAATTTCTTGTCCATGCATAAAAGTGTCTACCGTCACTAGATGAAAGGGTTCACAATATTAATAATAAGAAACATGTGGTGTACGAACATTACACCAGGTCTGGCCTGGGTTGATATTGTTTCCCAAAAATCTGTGTATATATACCTTCAATAAGCATTAATATCGATCACTTTTGGTATAAAACTAAGTAAAAATACAACAGTTATGATGAAAAACATGAATGTTAGTTTATAAGTAATGCGACGATGAATTTTTTCCTCTTTTCTCAGACCCAGATTGTTTAGAAATATACGCAAACTGACACTTTTCACAGCGTTGTTCATCAAAATGAAGCTGAATTTCGGGTACAATTGAAGCTGCTTTGATAACTTCAGATTAAGAGTTAACATGTTTGTCGTCATCTTTATAAGCAGCCACAGAAAAACTACAGCTATTTTCTGTTTGTAAATTTTCGTCGATCGGCATTGTTGTCTTATGTTTTCTCGTTTTAAACGCCCAGAAAACAACGTATCCAATTCTACAGTACAAAATGATAAGCATTGTTATTATCGCAACAGTATAAATAATCCAAGTGCAATAGCATAAACAGTTCTAACTATACCATGCCCATCTTTTAATCTTCCACATCGAAATCCTGTTATTGCACTTTTGCGATACGGAATTACTCCATAAAAATTATACAAAAGGCACGGGTAAAGCAATAGTAAAAGAAAACAATTATATTGCTAACGACAATAAGATTCTTTTCAACGAAGATGTCATTGCTGGTTTGCGAGGTATACAGACTTTGACACATCATTGAAAAGCAATAATTAGCATAATCAAAATCGGAATAAAAATTGTTAATCCAATAAAGAATTGTGTTGTCTTACAAAGGGTATTGTTTGAAAAGTTAGCTTGATTGAGACACTGAAAAATGCCGTATGATCCACTATATACCGTTGCTATCAGGTCAAGTGCAGCTAAAATTGGATTGAAGTATCTTGCATCCGATGAATCCTTTATCTGAAGTGTAAAAGCCAACAAAACGATAGTGTTTCCACATGTTCCAAGTACGAGATAAACGGAAAGTGTATTAGACTTTTTGATATTTCGTCATTCCATTCCGACGCTGTAATGTTGTTTATCATATTGCTGGTGTTTAAATGACTTCTCTGGTAAGCTAGCGTAACAGTTACTGTAAAAATTAAAAAATAATCTATCATAAAATAATTCAGTTTGTAAGTAAAATATTTGAAAAAGTGAATAATATTATCTTATTTTGATTCAAGGTGCATGTATATTTATAATTTATGAGATAAAAATCTGTAATTTACAATTTTAACATCCATTAAAATCGAATCAGCCAAAAAAGTACATTCAAGTATACATTAATACATACAGAGTCCAGGATGTACTTTTAAATTATACGACAAAAACATCAGTATTTTGAGATAAATATTCCCAAACTACCGCTTTTCCAATATTGTTAAAACTGTCTGTATCTGCATTGGTATGTAAGTCTAGTTTCTTACGTATCAAAGACAACCACCCGAAGAGACACCGTGAAAATAAGTGGCAATCCAAACTATTTCGATTGCCTTTGTATGAGCCAACTAGACACTTCGACCTCACCTGATGCCTTGGATCCGAAAACCTGAATGTAACCCAATGCATGAACACACAACCATCACTCTACCAAAATATCTGTATCATTTACAGTTGTAACTCGCTATTAAATACTTATATAGTACAAATTTAAAGGTATTTCGGCTACATCTTGACAAATAAAAAAATCCTGGCAGCAAACACTGACTATTTTATCATGAACCCATCTTGCTATGTGATCTCACTTCATTCATAATGAATAGTGTCACCACTATCTTTGTTTACTTTAATAAAGGCGACTGGCAAACAAAAGAACTGCAGTCGATCCTTTTTCTTCCATATATGAAACAGTTTAATTAGAGGGAAAATAAATAAACAGGAGAATTTCCTTTTAGGGCTATTACAGGAAGAAAAAACATGGACAATACTTTTATCTATACCCCACCACACATAATTCTTATTTTTATTTGTTAAAGAAGTTTATAATATGCTTCATTCCTATTACTAGTACTCAATAAAAAAAATAAAATCATGTTGTAATTCACCATCCCATGCATTTTTTACTGGAAAAGCCCTAGTTAAAACTGAATGACTTCTTTAAATAAAAAAAAGTATTTCCTTGAATTTATATGTGTATATAAACGTATATTATACCAGCTTTCACATTATTTTTATACATTCACTTTTAACAAGGAAATAGTACATCAAAGATACATTTTTGTTATGAACAGGAAAATATTTCGTTTTGATTCGTAAGAGAGGAACTACATTTTATGCTAACATTGAAGACGTACATTTGTAATATGAATATTACTGATACCACCAACAACATTACATTGTCAGAATGGAACGACGAAATAACAACAAGCTTAATACCAAACATTATCGTACTTTTTGTTTATCTGGTTCTTGGGATATGTGGAAATGTCCTTGTTTTGTTGGTGTATACGTATCAGATAAAGAAGCGATCAGATGAAAGATATTTCATACCAATTTTAGCTGTATCTGACCTAATAGCAACATTCTATATCGGATCATATAGTATATTTCAGTGTATACATCAAGTTAACTTCTCCAACGATATATTATGTAAGGCAGCACAATTCTTTGTAGGACTAAATACTTTCATTCCAATCATCATCTTAATGATTATTGCATTTTAACGGTATGTCAAAATATGTATGCCTCTGAAACAGGCAATGACACCTTCGATGAAAACAGCTTCATTGTCATTTGCAATATTGCTTTCTATATTAATTGCATTACCCTTGCCCTTTGTATACGGTGTGATTCCTTACAAGAGTACAGACAAGACAATCACAGGAATGCGATGTGGAAGGATTAAGGAAGGCCGTGTTCTGATAAGAATTGTATATGCCATTGTACTTGGCATACTTGCGATTGTTATAGTAACAACACTTACTGTGCTGTATTCAAGAATTGGATACGTTGTATTCCGAATTTTCAAAACTAATAAACAAACAAGTACTGGTCAAAATGACGACACAGAACAAGAAAAACATGATGGTATCAGTAATGATGAGATAGACACAATGGAAACCTCCGCTGGCGAAGAAATCCCAGAAATGTCAACTTTTCAACATACTCAGCAGAATATCGAAGAGCAACAACATGTTAAAAATTTTCGTCTTTTTCTGGACAAACTGGATCACAAAAAAGAAGAAAAAATAATCGCCGGATTTCACATAAACTGACAGTTGTGTTTTTTATCATTACTGTAGTATTTTTACTTAGTTATATACCGAAAATAATACTAATGATTATTGAAGGGATATACAAAAACTTTTGGGAAACATTACCAACAACAACAAGACCTGGTGCGATGTTTGTTTACCACATATTCATTGTAAATAATATTGCGAACCCTTTCATCTATGCTTTTATGGATAAAAAGTTTCGTGATGAAACAAAAACGTTTTTGAAACGTGCATTTAGCAAAATATGTAAATTGTAACTCTCAAAGACTTAATTGGTAAAGAAAACAATATTAAAACTATGGTTAAAGATGTCATATAAATATAAGAAGATGTGTTATGTCAATATACATGTCAGCAAACATTCATAGTGTAAATACAAACAATTTCCCTGTTTGGGGGGTAAAATGTGTTTCATGTTATGAACAATATTTGAATTAGTGAAAAAAACATTGCTAAGTCAGAGACAGTTTTCAGCAATTGTTCTATAAAGTTTTTATTCATAAAACGTTTTGTTCTTGTTGCTAGATATTTCAGTGTGTAAAATTTTACTTGGAACGTTTTATTGAACTTCTATACTACTAAAGGAAGAGACAGATTTCATTGAGCCGCAACTCCTCTGAAACCATACAGAGTTAGAAATATTTGTGATATGACGTATAAATGTAGTGGTTTGTACTTCCTAAACTTGTCTTTTTTCCACAGAAAACGCCAATTTTTAGTAAATATCCAAATTCGGAGACTGTTATCGATCCGTGCCTTATACGCTTTCGCGCATGCCCAGTCGACGTACTGCCCGCGAAATCCAAGTGAAAGTAAGAAGAAAGGATAGAAAATAGGGCAGTTAGGCCTATAAGGATCCTGTATTGTATTGTAAGTGAATCATTTTGCTAAATTAAACGACATCCACCCTTTTTACTCAGGTGCAGAACTTTCCAAAAATTAAATGGGCGTTGAACGTGTCGAAGTGATCCTCACCCTTTTTATGTGTAAACACAGGCACCCGACGTCCGGATCCCTCACCCTTTTTATGTGTAAACATAGGCACCCTTGACACTCTTTGTTTCAACAATTGCCAAATTGTACCGCGATTTCGCGGGCATTTTCTAGTATAATATATTTTAGCTTTTTTAAAAGCTTCTGAGTGCTTCGCTGTATCATACTTTCCGTTAAGATGTGGTTATTTAAGTATGTGAAAAGTGTTATTTCTTTCCTTTGTGCATAGACCTATAAGCGTGGTATTTTAAGCCCGTCTTAGTAATTTTTGACGCAATAATTATTTGCATATGGATATCATCATGCATGTATTCCATCACAATCGTTTTACTAACTTGTTACTAGATGCCTACTTAATATGTCAGATCATTGTCAAAACAATTCTGATGCTCAATTCGGGAGATCAGTTGCAATTATATATATTTTTAGTATTGGTGTATATGCTCAAATAGTCAAATGAACACTTAGAAACTTGTTCATCTTAGTCCCTCCTTTTATTTATTAATTTGACGCGACATTGTAAAGCAAGGTATTAAAGCACTAAAGACAACATTATTTATTGACCGAGTATCGGATCGGATCCTGAATACACAAACTGTAATTTTGTCCATATTCAATATCTTCTCCTTTTCCGGGACTTTTTCTCACAATTCTGTATCTCATTCTGGCTAATAGAATCTTTCCCACACCATAAGGCAACCAATGAGAACCGATATGTTTACGTAATAATTTCAAGATGGCGTGAATATCGTATGAAACTAAAAGTTTTTCACCGTGATGCGAAGTAATAATTCTTGGAATCTTCTGATTTTTTTTTGTCTTCATTAGCATAAATCTAAGGATGTGTTTTGTTTCATGATATCTTCAAAGAGTAAATCAGATGACTCCTACATACTATCAAATAAATGAATTAAGTTTCAGATTTGTAAAGGGATGGAAATTAATCAAGGTAATGTAAATCAACATTTCCGACAATTACCTAAAATGAACGAATTTATACAAAACAAGCACATTAAAATGTTCATAGAATGTTAACAGTTTTGGTTGAATAAATTACTGCCTAAGTAAACAGATCAGCATGAAAATATTTAGAGAAGCACTTCCAATCGTATTTTCTTTTTGATTTCAATAAGGCCAAACAAAAATGTATACCTGTTTCCAGCCTCTGTGCAGTATAAAAATGAAAGACAGGTAGGCTAGTAAATCATTGTATTTCTTTTATATATTTTACATAAATATATAAGGAAGTGATCTGTTCTTTTAAGATATTTAACCAAAACGTCTGGACTTAACAGTGATTAATCCTAAAATCTACAAAACCTGTTATGGTAGACATAACAATTTCAGGTAGATAGAGAGACAAGAAACAAAGCTATCTTATTTGCATGAAATATATTCCTGGCATTTGCATGAAATTTACCGAATTTTTTCGGAAAAGGAGAGAAACAAAACTGATTATAAGTAAACAAAGACTGATATAGAGCGTTGAAAAAAAAAAACCCGATCTCTTGTACCGGCCACGTTATGTAAACAATGATAAAACAAAAATATACTTAAACCGGATTTTAAGATAACGAACCAGTTTTAATTAGTTTTCCAGAAATTTAATCTATTTTCATTTGCTGGCAAGAAATTATTTTATCATGTTTATCAGGAAATAAATCTTCGATAAAACAGATAGTCACTGAAAAAAAAAACAAATATTTTCTCCTTCCTTTTTCAGATCAGTCGGTAGAAAAGAAATTACGATCTTATAATAAGCTATCGTAAATCTATGACAGACAAAATCTGGAAATATTCTCAAATCAAAAACAACAATGAGTCGAAAGCAACGTATAACAGTTGGGGATCCACAATTTTAACAGTGATTAACCCTAAAATCTACAAAACCTGTTATGATAGGCATAACAATTTAAGGTAGATAGAGAGACAAGAAACAAAGCTATCTTATTTGCATGAAATATATTCCTGGCATTTGCATGAAATTTACCGATTTTTTTCGGAAAAGGAGAGAAACAAAACTGATTATAAGTAAACAAAGACTGATATAGAGCGTTGAAAAATAAAAAAAAAAAACCCGATCTCTTGTACCGGCCACGTTATGTAAACAATGATAAAACAAAAATATACTTAAAACGGATTTTAAGATAACGAACCAGTTTTAATTAGTTTTCCAGAAATTTAATCTATTTTCATTTGCTGGCAAGAAATTATTTTATCATGTTTATCAGGAAATAAATCTTCGATAAAACAGATAGTCACTGAAAAAAAACAATATTTTCTCCTTCCTTTTTCAGATCAGTCGGTAGAAAAGAAATTACGATCTTATAATAAGCTATCGTAAATCTATGACAGACAAAATCTGGAAATATTCTCAAATCAAAAACAACAATGAGTCGAAAGCAACGTATAACAGTTGGGGATCCACAATTTTAGAAAAAAGTCACAGATGATAAAATGTGTAACATTAACAATACTTTCTTGAAGTTCTTCATAATCATGATAATGGAAGGGGACACAGTCTTGTTTTTTTTTTCTTTTTTTGAAATGGCGTTGTCAGTTTATTTTCGACTTATGAGTTTGAATAGCCCTTTGTTATCTTTCGCCTCTCTTTTAAAATTTACATTTTCTATAAAACAAAAATGAAGAAACCGCAATTATAAAATGTTTTTTAATAATCACAAAACCGGAATAAAGCTACAAATGCTAATATCTGAAAAATAGAATAAAAAGATATTAAAACATCATCGAAAAAAAATCACATGGACGGAATAAAAGAAATATAACCTAATTGAATGGACGGAAGAAATTTACCGTTTCAAAATGTCGATAACTAATTTGGTAAATTTCATTAGTATTGATCAAAAGTTTGAAAAATGTTTTGTCACTGGTTTGAATTATACTGTTCTGTCTAATATTAACTTCAACAACAATTTGGTGAACACTTCTAAAATATATATAATAACACAAACTTCTCCTGAAACAGTCCATTATGTAAAAAATAGCATTACTAAGTTAGGTACAAAATTGAAAACAACACGTTTAATTATTTCATGCGTCCGAAGCGCTTTTCTGGATTTACCTTCATCAGGAACGCTCAAAGCCAAACATTTGAAATCCGAGGGATGTATAAGTACCGAAACAGTTGAAGAGCTATATGACAAAAATACCTAAAACAAATAGCCAATTCCATCTAAGGTCAACTTTGCCTGAGGGAGTTGAAACCTTAGTTTCATTATAATTTCAAAATTTATAAACGGACAATTTTAGAAAAGTTTGTTATAACAATGTATAAATCATGTCAGTACCGAAGTACTGACTACTGAGCTGATGATACCCTTGGGGACTGATAGTCCACCAGCAGAGGTATCGACCATGTAGTCTTTAAAGTTCCGATAGTAGACCCTTGATTAGTGAGAAAAAAAAGCATAAACTAAAACCACAGAACTGCGATCGATGTTGCAATAATTTCCCCATCATTAAAAAAGACAGAAAATCATAATCGCAAATAGTAATAACAGTGCTTGGTAGACCACAATTCGAAATTAAATATATAGTGAAATGGAAATCTAAAAAGCATAAATATATGCATCCCCTGAAAAAAGAACCCGATTGACAAACCAGGCTTGCCCTAATATGTCATTTATGTATAAATATAGATAAATTGAGCGATTTGCTACATACATCATCAAACTTTTCTTAAATAGTTTATAAGGAAACACTTAGGTTAATAATTGATTAAATGTCCTTGTTGTCACTATTTGCAAGTAAGGAGAACATAGCTTCAAGAAAATTGACAAATTTAAAGTATTTATAAACCAATAATCACGATTTAAAATAATTGATTGTTATTTGAAAAGGTTTAACTTACACATTTTGAATACGGTTTTCTTATTTTGTTAGGCGTTGAACAGGTGAGGGAATCGAACAAACTCAAGCATGAATTCAAAACTTTGAAATTTACCACACCGTTAGGAAAGGGTTGTCAAATACTTGAAATCTTAACCTGGCGTGTTAAATACAAGGACAGTAGCATCAAATAATACAAATAAAAATAAACAAATCTCAAATAAAGACAAACATTATGGTGGCATTCCAGTGCTGTTCTTCAAGATTAATTAAAATATCTCTGTTCCATTATTTAATGTCCATTATATAGATTGTCATAGCGCACAAGGTAAGTATGAAAATATTTTAAATACTAATTGCTTCATTTTGTGTCACACTTTAAGTTTTTGATAAAGTGTCTAATATTCATGACTCCGATATATATTTTCAGAATTCATCATGTGAATCGTCCATAGCATCAAACGATTCTTTCTTTGGTTTCTTTTTCTTCCTTCTTCGTCTTTTCTTTTTCACTTCTGCATATTCTGTATACCCTATAGGGGGTAATGACTGTCTTCCGGGTGTACCCATTCCAGATGGCTTAGAAATGAGAGGCACACTTTTGAATGTCGATGCATACATATTCAGTTCTTCTCCTTGATACGGCGTTTTACTGACCTCTTCGTTTTCTGTTTGAAACCTGGAATGAGAATTATAGAGTGTGAAATGGTTAATAACAATAATTGGTGTATTAATGCTACAGGTGAAATTTCCTCTTACTGTCTTGGATATTACGTTGTTATAAGTTTCATAATGAATAAATAAATAAATAAATGAAGAGAACCGATCTTTGAGCATATTGCTATTAAATAAGTACATTATTGGCCAACACAAGTATCTGGATATCAACATTGATCATTTTAAGTGCAGGGATACTGACTAAAACTTGGTGTTTAACTTCTCATTAAACAGTTATATACCTAAAACCATGTCAATTGATCTCCTTATACAAATATCTCATTTAACAGTAATATACCAAAAACCATGTCAATTGATCTCCTTATGCAAATAAAGTGCTGAAGATAGGTAATTATTAGACGTTTGTGGTTCAAGGTGTACTTTCATAACACAATAATAATAACTTGGGGCATACATGAAATATAATATTAATGCCTTATCTTTAAAAAAAACATCGACTAAACAAAGTAAACAAAATGGCACTGGTATCAAAATTGATCTTTAAGTTCTAATAACGTGGCGACACAAATAATATATAAATATTAACCAGTTTGTGAAAAAGCTGAAAACTTCAAAATGCATTCAATTTTTGCCGTTGACTCAGTGACTGAATAATTTCAGACAACAAAAAGCGAGCGAAGTTGATACTTGAACGAATCATAAAGTAAACAGCCTCGTTCATCTTCGACGTTAGGTATTACAAAAATTTGAAAGCAATTTTTACATTTTGAAAATTAAAAAAAAAATCAAATGGTGAGACATGAATGATTAACCTTTCGTACATGCCTCGAAATTTACCTTCGTTAAAAGAATATTTTGAGTAAAACAATTGCTATTAATATGTATTCCTCTGACAAGATGACCTGCACTTACAATGGCTGATCAGAAGTCTCGTAAGGACGCCATGATTTAACTTGAAAGTGTTCTTCTGGAACTGGACTAGTGCTGCAATATATATCAAAACATTAAATGAATTTAGGATGTCAACACTATAAAAACTTAACAAAAAATATCATGTCATCGTTCATTTTAAAAAATTCTAAAACAAATGAATCAATTTTAGTTGTTAAAGCGATTTTAGTAGAACCTGGAAAAAGACAAGACAACTATTGCAGTAGGGAAAACGAATCTTTCTGACATAACCGTCATCACATTTTCTCGCAGACTAAAGTAAAGGACGCTGAATACATAAAACGCGTTAAAGCACAACAAAAAACTAAAAGATCCTGGACGGGACTATATTTTGATAGTCTGTAAACTCAGTTTAAGAGTCGAAACGTAAATTGTCCTACACAATAAACCGAAACATGACAATCAATAAGTATTTTTTTTTTCAAATGAAGAATCAAAGAGCTCTAACATAATCGAAAAAGAACATCATAACGGCAGAATACATTGGAATCAGCGTAGAAGATATTAATAAGCATCTATATGTTTTTTTCAATTTAAATTATCATTCCTAGATTAAAGGTAATTAGCTTTAAATAGACGTCTCCGGACCTGCATATTACTGATAACATTGTCTTATTTATTATAGTTAAAACAACTATAACACAACAAAACTTCTTAGTTCAAAATAATAAAATAATTGTTTGCACCTTGCAATCATGCCACCAGAATTACTTTTGTTGCCAATTTTATTGATTCGTTTTGTTTGTATATAACAACAAAACGCTAAATATAAGGCAGACATCACTATTCCAGGAATAAGCGCCACTCCTGTTAATCCTACTGTAGCTCCTGAAATGTATCAAATTGACAATAATAAAAACTAATACAAATAAATGAATAATTCTTTTAAAATGAAGCTAACTTGTCCATTAAACTACTTTAAATTACAGTTTAGGTAGGCGAAGGTATGCTGGTTGCAATTTTTTTAGTTTGAGTAATCTGATTGTTGTCATTGTCCATCTTCTAAAACCGATGGTGTTCCTTGTTTATTAGCGGTTATTTGTGTTTATAGCATCCTAGTACAGTATATGTAATTGACTAACCATTTTCTTTAATCTTTTGAGATTTGATGAATCAGAAACAGATATGATAAAAATATGAATTCGCTATCCAGACGTTAAGAATAAAAAGGAAATATTCTAATATCTTGATCTAGAGCATCAATGAAGAGACATAAACTGTAGAAATGCGAACCTGGTGCAAAAACAATTCGTACCGTTAATGTTATTATCACAAGTTACCCGTGAAATAGTAATAGTCCCGTTCCCAAAGGTTTTAGACAATCAAACCCATGTAAGGTTTTGATTAGTCGAAATATTCATACAAATTAAGAGGATCTGGTATCTAAGAATTATCACACTGAATATTTTACCTCATCATAAATAGTTACCCATTTCATATTTTTAAGGAATGGAAACTTTCATTCAAAATTGAAGATGATCAGGCAAAAAACAAAGGCTGTATACCTGCGTTGCTTGGGGATATATTTGAAATATCCTATTCATTATTCCTGACGAGCAATTTAACAAATCTAACGTTGTTGATGAATTCCACAGTCACGTTCTTGTAAGCATATCTATATATTTTAACTATTACAGTTTGTTTAAAGACACAGTTATTGAAACACCAATTCACTGAATGATATGTAATCTATACATGATGTTTATACCATATTCCAAAACATGTAATATTTTGTTGTTCTGGACGTTTATAAATGTAAAAAAAACAACGTCACGCTGAACTCAATTTACAACGAAAAATGTCCATAAACATAGTAAACTACTTTTGGAAAATTCTTTCGTTTTGTCAGCACCTGAATAGCAGCACAATATCAAGAAGGATGGAAGAAAATATGATAAACAATTTTCATTAAGAAAACAAAACTTATCACTTTAAAAAATCATTCTTATTTAGTTTAGCATATTAAACATAAAATCATACCAAATACCATGTCAATGTATGCATACAATGCTGATATGAAGGAAAAATACTTGTTTGGCTTTTTAACTATTTTGATCTGAGCGTCACTGATGAGTCTTATGTAGACGAAACGCGCGTCTGGCGTATCAAATTAAAAACCTGGTACCTTTGATAACTATTGTCATTATTTAAAAAAAAATCGAATAGTTATTATGGTAAAAAAGTAAAGTTGCCACCAACTGATAGACGAAACGAAAGATAAATGGCTCTCTTCCTAGATTTATTATGAAAATAAATAAAGAATGTGTCCATGGGATACAGATGATGCCCCCGCATGAATATAACGTTATAAAGATAAATAATTAGAGAACTGTAAAACGAACGTAATCTGTGTTTTGTGGTAATAAGCATTGTGTATAAGTTTCATAACATTTGGTTGGGGCAAACTAAAGTAAGAGAACGGAAACGACATATTCAGCATTTTTTCCCTTAATAAAGGGCATAACTCCTGAAAGGTAAAAGTGACGCCACCAAAATTAGAACTTGATCTGAGTTTTCTTGGTAATAAGCATTGTATATAAGTTTCATAACATTTGGTTGAGGCAAACTAAAGAGAAAGGAAACTAATTTCGGTACGCACGGACGGACGTACAGATGGACAAGGGTAAAGCTTAATGCCACCTTCTGCTATGGCAGGGGCATAAAACTGGTCAATATTTGTTTTTGCGTAATAAAAATGAAATGATATAGCAACATTCACTGGTCTCATGCAAGTAATCGGAAGGAATCAGATGTCGTTAATATTGCATGTTTAAGTTTGAGTTAGTATCCTTTGAAATAAAATTTATTTTCTAGGTAGCTAAAATCATTTCTATAATCATTGTTGCATTATATTTCGTTTTTAGGCAGTTAAAAAAGAGAAGCTGCCTGATGCGAGCACCCTAGATTTGTGTTCTACCCAATAAATGCTGAAATACCTGCCATTGTTATTATCTAGCTGACAATTACGTTATTTATAACTAATTGGACATTTTTTTAATACTTTTATTTCTGGAATACAAAAATTATGACCAGAAAAACCTTTAATGATCGTCGAACTACCCAAAACTTTTGAAGTTGCACATAGGAAGTAGTGCTCAATAGAAATCCGTACGTAGTTTATTATCCCCTGTGCTTTTGGCTACGATGTCAAAGAACAATTGTATGAAATATTTCATCGCCGAAAATCGGTAATTACAAGTCTTTATATTTCCCAAATGGCAAAATGCGCAGGAATATTGTTCATGTACAACAAATCTCTATGATAGAGGAAATAAAGTTATATAAGTGGGCGGTAATTTTTAACTTTTCTTGCCAAATAAGGTTGTTGTTATTTTATGAATGAAACGAGGTCATGAAACAGATGCGGAAATCGACGTTGATGGGATTTTTAAGTAATGTGGACAACTCGTCCCTGAGACAAGTGGGACCAAATCCACTCAAACCGTATAAGAAGACAATCGTTTGTCAGATTTACTTAGGGTTTCATAAAATATTAGACTTACATGTCTAGCGGAGCCATTAACCTTTTGTTTGTGCTTTGGGGTCTATTTAGGGGTATTTGGAGGGGCCTGAAGAATGGAGGGGTTTACTGTAGAACCCTATGGGATTTTATTTTTTAAATTTTAAATGACTATTTCTCGAAAACAGTAAGTGATAGACACATGCAGTCTTCAGTAATGAGAACAGGACAATAAAAAAATCAACCAAAATATAGGGTGAGTCCCTGGGGGTCATCCCAACCCCCTTCAATTTGAAAATGTACTTTTATCTTGTAAACCGTCGCGATCCCAATATATATACTTGTATGGGACAATAAAAGAAATCAAATGAAAATAATTTGGGGGAGTCCCCGGTGTCGTCCCACCCCCTCCAGTTTGAGAACTTGGAAATGGTCGAGATCCCCACCCCTAAACCATATATATTCATGTATGGGACAATAAAACAAATCACATGAAATATAGGGGGAGTCCCGAGGGTCACCCCACCCCCTCCTGTTTGAGAACTTGTAAACGGTCGAGATCCCACCCCTAAACCATATATATTCATGTAAGGGACAATATAACAGATCAAATGAAATATATGGGGAGTCCCTGGGGTCACCCCAACCCCTCCTGTTTGAGAACTTGAAAATGGTCGAGATCACCACCCCTAAACCATATATATTCATGTATGGGACAATAAAACAAATCAATGAAATATAGGGGGAGTCCATGGGGACACCCCACCCCCTCTTGTTTGAGAACTTGTAAACAGTCAAGATTCCCACCCCTAAACCATATATATTCATGTATGGGAATCAAATGAAATATTTGGGGAGTCCCTGGGGTCACCCCACCCCTTCCTGTTTGAGAACTTGGAAATGATCGAGATCCCCACCCCTAAACCATATGTATTCATGTATGGAACAATATAACAAATCAAATGAAATATAGGGGGAGTCCCTGGGGTCACCCCACCCCCTCCTGTTTGAGAACTTGTAAACGGTCGGGATACCCACACCTAAACCATATTTATTCCTGTTCATCATTTCAAAAATATTTGAATGACATACAGGGTCAATCTCCTAGGTGTCACATATGCCTATCACTTTACTAGACCAAACCAATATGAACTGGACTTTGCCCAATGTCAGGAGGCCATGGGAATGACGAATTATGGAGGCTTTGTTTGGGAGACTTCGTAACGGTATCCTGTTACAATTATTTCCTGTTTATTATAAAATTTTATTGATGCAAAAAATGAGTCAAGGTTAATTGAATTTACTTTAATTATTTATTAAATTATTTCTGGGCCTATAATCATGATAATAATTTTCATTTATGACTCATTTTAAAGAAAATATATAAATCTTTCAAGCAGTGTAAAGCTCGAGAATGTTTGACCAACAGTTTTATAATCACCTGTCATTTTATTCCGAACTTGGTATGGAGTAACAGCATGCACTTGGGGTGAAGATGGGGGTCATTTACATTGATATAAGAGTTGCTTTTGAAAACCTTGATGAAATATTATTTTATTTGCCTTAAAAATCAATTCATTTAATGAACATAAATGTACAATATACGAATGTTTAATGTTTGTTCTTTCAAATCTTAAAAAAAAAAAATTGAGGCAACACTGCCACAGTTTTCATAATTACGTTTGCCTTGGTTTTTGGTTAACTGATTACAGCGCTTACAGTGCTTTGATTCTTAATACCAACAGTCTGGTATCACATCTAATCTTTAAGATGAATCATATGATACCACAATGTATCATACAATTCATGCTGCTGACCCTTCCACAGAGGTATACTCCCTGTTTTTTTAAGGGGTGGTTTGCTCAATTGAATTTTTCTGTGTTTTATATGGTGAACTCTTGTTCGTCTGCTCGTGTTTTTTAACCATTGTGTTGCCTTTAAAGGTTCAACAACCAGAACGATATTGTTGTTTTTTTACTACATGAAAAGAAAAACAAAGGTTTTGCCAAATATGGTTGCTTTAATTCTCTGATACATTTAAAACATACATGTGTGGTATGAGCACATTTAAAACATACATGTGTGGTATGAGCAAATTTGCAGAAGATTTTTAAAGACCTGAAATAAAACGATACAATCCATTCAGATCATTATAAATCAATTGCAGAATTAAGAGTACCTGTAACGTCATCTGCACACTTGGTAACAGTCACTATTCCAGCAAGGGCACATGATGTTACAACTGACAGGAAGATCTCTATGGCTATGATGAAAATTTTCTCTGAGATTTTCCACTGTCTGACGTTACCTTAGATATGAAAATAAATATTTTGTTTGAACATAGATTTTATACGAACTACTTTTACAGAAGGTAGACCAAGTAAACGAATTATTTATAGATATGTTTTATCTGAGCATACTGCAATACTGCTACAAAGTTGAAAAAAACTAGCATATATTTTATTATCATTTATAATTTTACATAAAACGTTAATAATTTGAACCTACCTTCAAAGCAAAGTGATATATCAATTAGCAAAATGGAAAAAGAGGATGATGTAGTTTAATCATATGATACAATTTAACTTTTTTTGATTCGAGCGTCACTGATGAGTCTTTTGTAGACGAAACACGCGTCTGGCGCAAATACAAAATTTCAATCCTGGCATCTATGATGAGTTTATTTAATAGTAATGAAATACTAATGGTACATACTGTCAGCTTGTTATGTCATACATACATTGAGCTGCCTTATCCTATGTATATTATGTAATATACAATCACGTGCGGTCAGAAGATAGGAGCGTTTAATCGAATGGCATGTTGTTTGAAGAGTAAAGACGTCATCACTGAAACCTACCAGTTATAAATCTTCGAGGAAATTCCGTGGTAGATCTTCTCATTGAATAAAATATCTTACCACTGACAGGAGGGTTTTACAGAAACAATCATAACCATGTAAACTTGATTAATTATTATAATTTTCTATGATTAAAGTATACGTACACGTTATAATTGATCAATTCTATAAAGTTGCTTAAATAAATCGTTTACATGAAAAGGTATAAAAAAAAATTAGTAAATCAGTATGCTCATGATTGTGAATTTGTTTAATATGTTCCCCAATATTTTCATAATGATTGAATTTCACTCATAAAATTACGTGAGTAATAAATATCATAACTTTGAATGATATAAATGAGAAATAGAATAAAAACATGCACCCAAGACCGGTCAGTACTTACGAATAAAAGAGCTAACTCTGTCCGGTACAAAAGTGCATATTATGATGGAACAGGCTGTTAACAGCACTATACCGATGAATGCAAACATTAACAAAAAGCTAAATGTTTTTACACAAGATAGAGTATTAGTTTCACTTGTTGACTGGCCTGTTCCCGGCTCACCAGAAAAACCTGTTGAAAAAAATAAGCAAACGATTCAAGCATGATACCTTCTCAAAAAGAGAAGTACGATATAAGTAATCCGAATCGTATTAGGAAAGATGTAATTCAGTATAGGTTATTCTGTGACAAGTATGTCAAACCGAAAGCATGGAATAGTTAAAAGTATAATTTTAAAACAAATACCAACTGTCACTTAGAAAATCATAACTCATTATAATATTTTCTTCAGTAACAGCATTCATTTTATCTTATTTATCTTTTATTTCATTCATTTTTTTTCCAAACGCTGTTTTATCGACTGCCTAATCTTTTATTTTGAGAGTACATGATATTGGTTATTTAAATATGTCGGATGTACCACTGCGAGTATCATGAGATTATATTACTCCACTAGATTGATGCCGCTGCAGACCTCTGCCAACGCTTTAACTACTTTTCGACCAATAGCCAAATGATTCTATATTAATTTAAATGAAATTTTTCACGATAAGTTTCAGTTGAGAAACTATGTTAAAATATCACCGCTTCGAAAGAGGGCGATATAATGCGTTACTTGTGTCCGTCTGACAGCTTTTCCGTCCGACCGTTCCATGAAATTTACTTATGTATGTAGATTTCGCTGCCATTATTGAAAAAAAAACAGCGAATCAGAGCTTCCTGAAATTTGATATCAAGCTTTATGTGATTATATTATGCCATGCGATGCGTGTTCACATCCATCGCTCCACAGCTTCAATTTTACAAAATACTTATAGAGGGTGTATCATTAGTGAACAATAGGTTCAACGTCTTATTTCAAATAAATGAATTAAGTTGCCACTTTATGTATAATTGTTTGGTACTTAATGATTTACAAAAACTTATATAAACAGTATATCTAACTGTGTAGTCAAGCAATAAACCTTTACTACCTAATTCTTTAACAACAAGTTCTATTGGATGGCCTCTTCCAACACCAAGAATATTGACAGCAAAGCAGGTATAACTGCCACTGTCACCTACTGTCGCATCGTGGATGGTCAAAGATGGTGAATTTGCTGTGCTTCCACTATACCGATCTGTGAAGCTAAAGGGTTGCAAAATCTCTAACTGTCCAGTCTTAACAAACTGCCAATAAACAATTGATGCATAGCTTTTCTCAGCTACAGGGCATTCCAGTTTTACTTTACTACCTGATATGTATTGCAGTGTCGTACTGGTACTAGTTATCAAGGGTAAATCTGGAATAACAATCTTAATTTGATGCATTCTAATTTTTCAGGAATATTTAACTACAATTTAAAACAGCTATCACAAATTCAATGAATATACATGATGATTTAAACACAATAAAGTCTATTTTTGTCACGGCAATGAGTGACCGGGGTGTATTATGACTGTCATTTTGTCATCCCGTTCTTCCGTCATTCTAAAATAAACAGTTTTTCTGGACTTTGCCTTTATTTCTGCATATTTGATGTTTGATAATTGAGTGTATAAGGATGACTTGTACATCGAGTTTGTGTTTCTGTTCGTTTGAACCACATTTTGCGGAATTAAGATTCTTGGAAATTTTATGAAAATTGTCTGGAATGTTTTTGTTATGATTCAGTGCTCCGGAGTTAATCCTAAGTACATTAATGTATACTGATGACTAACAGATCGGGTACGCGTTTTGTTGTAGTTGGTTGACTTTTGGCGGAAAAACGGTCCTTGGACGTTTTTAGGAAACTACTATCATAATATAATAATTTAACAAGAACAAAAAAATCATTTTCTGTTCCAAGTTCTGGAGTATGACAGTTGTTTTCCATTCGTTTGAGGTGTTTGAGCTTTTGATTTTGCCATTTGATAAAGGACTTTTCGTTTTGAATTTTCCTTGGAGTTTGGTAATTTTGGTGTTTTACTTTTTCTTTTTTGTGTTTTGTTGACTGTCGTTTGTCTTTACGTCGTTTTTACCTGGATCACAGTGTTGTCTGTTTTCTTTGTTGTTTTGCTTCATCGGTATTTTCTCCTTTTTGACACACAAATATCTCAAAAGTATACAATCTTCTTACCAATATATATCATGTACTTTGTTATAACCAAAGATGGAGCCATCAAGGAATGGCATTGCTCGACTAACAAATTAAAAGCTTTATTTTATATAGCCTAGCTAGCTGAGTGGTCTATGGCGCATTCAACAGTCATGCAATATAGTCACAGAAGCATGGATTCGAATTTCGCAAAATTGGATAATGATAATTTGCAGATCTAACATTGTTGGGCTAAATGTAAGACGTAGTATATATAGTAAAACCAAACAAATCCAACTTTCTGATTCTAATTTTTGTCACGATTGACATTTTGTTTGTTGTTGACCTCATACCATTTAAAATCTAAAAGGAAACAGACGCAAAACAAATAAAGTACATCTTCGGCTTCAGTTAAATAGACAATATTACTAGAGATGTCAACGATTACTCGAGTACTCGAGTATCGCTCGGTAGTACCGACCACGAGTACCAAAATGATACTCGACTAATCGGTTTCCTGTTAGAATGATGTTGCTTTCTTAAGTTTAAACAAAAAAATATTTTATTGAGAGCTTCTCCCGGGAAATTATATGTTAATCAAAGTTAATAAAAATTAAAATACTATTCTAATGTTTGCGTTTAACTGTCATTCAAAATTCCTTCAAACAGAGGTACATGTATGATATATGAACAAGAGTATTTTTCAAAGGCTTACACTTTTAGCTAATCTTAGTCACTCCCCCACCTCTGTACCGTCAAAGCATGCATTTTCATCAGCAGGACTGTTAGTTAACCTAACAGATCTGAGAAATCGCTACATCCCAGAAAAAGTTGACAAGATAATATTTTTAAATAAGAACAAATTCGTTGCACCCTGTGTCGACCATCAGAAAATGATAAATGGCATCAGTAATTTCTAATCACCACCCCTTTGTCGATCATTAAATGTGTTTTTTTAAGGTTCACAAATACCGTTGCTTGAGTAATAATTTTTCTATACATATTAATTAATTACTTGATTAGATTATTGCCAGTTTACATAATTAGTGCATGTAGTAAATGAGCTATTAATTATGGTATAAAATTCCTTGGACTATTATCTGGGCCTAGGTAATAATGTTGATGGTTTTACGATCATAAGACAACGACCCACAATACATAAATGGTATAATTTTGTGTTTCCATTTTGTAAATGTTTTAACGAGCGAGTACTCGAGTATTGCTCGGTAAATCCAACGAGTAATCGATTAGTAAATCTTCACCGAGTTGACATCCCTAAATATTACCTCTAATTTTTTCAACAATATCTACAAAGACTGCAGCACTTGAACCTGGACCAATATCATTGACAGCTATGCATGTATACAGTCCTTCATCTGAAAAGTCTGAAGAGGTAATAGTCAAAGATGGGACTTTCGGCGAACTTCCGCTATACTTGTCATCAGTACTATTTCCATATATAGTTTTTATCTCCCCTGATGAATTGTGTATCCAGTAAACATTATCTATTTCAATAGTTGATTCAACGATACATTCTATGGTAACAGAATCTTCATTTTCGACGATGTAAGATGGTTTTAGAATAACAACACTTGGTACATCAGAAACTGCAAAAATATATAATGTTTGATATGAAATCCATGCGCTTAACAAAATAGTAGAGAGAACGATAACATATTTTATTGGTGTACCCACTGTCTATATCACTCTATTCAGCTCTTTATAAAATTTAATATCAGGGCTTTGTGGCGTCAAATACGTTGACCCGGCATTAATAACTTTGACCCGGACATATCACCGACCTCATAATGACTGAACCGACGTTAATAAGGTTGACTTGAACTTATCAAGTCATCTTCTGGTTTGTTGGTTAAACAAAGAAAAACACTTGTCTATCATGCAAAATACAAAAATACAATCAGATAATCGATTATGAGATTTCCATCATATTTATATTGTAAAATATCAATATGCAGACAACCTAATAATCGGTACTTACTAAGATAATCATCAGTATAATGATATAGTAATGATTCAATACATGTAACCATATCGTAAACACGGGAAGATCATACAACTCAATACCAGTATTTTGGGGCATATTTCAAATTCCTCTTGAGGTCGACAAAAAAAACCCAAATAATTATTTTATGATTCGACATGCTTTCAACATTTAAGGGCATCGCGAACTCGACATGTTTAAAAGTTACGTATATGATAAGAAAAACGACATGAACTCAATTTTTTGTACATATCGTTCTATATTGATATAACTGCCTTTAATTGAAAGAATATGAAGAATCATACTCTATAATGCATAGAAAGGTCGCTTCAGAAGGGCTTTGCTGATATTTCTGTTGGACATTGTTGTATATGAGCATAACCTCCGAACTAAGACCGTACAGTAGATAGCAAGATGAATTGTGCCATAATTGATTCCTTCTTAGATTATTTAAAAATTGAAATCTTTAATCAACAAAAGTTGAAAAATTATATTTACTAACAGACATGGGTTTATTGATAGTTAGTTTACTTATTCAATCTACAGGGTAGACCAATGATATTATGTGTTCATTACATTTAACCAGGGCACCTACCGCAGTATATTTCTGGCTGTGTGGAAACAGCTGTCGTACCACTAGAGCATATATCCATCGATGACAACAGGGACCCAGATCTCTGACCTACAGTACTGGTGGCCGAGCCGCAGTTAAGTGTACTAGTATATGTAAATAATGACAGTGCTGTAACTCTATTTTCAAGCAGAATTCTGCATAAATCTCTGTCCGCTTTACCAACGGTATTAAACCGTGTTCGAACTGTGAAAACAGTGTCTATCTGTAGGAAAAAAACCCAACATTTTATCGCATTGGATGTCATCCGAAATGAAATAAATATTTATAATAACGAAATACACTTGTTGTGTGTACCATGCAGATAGTAAGATGTGTATGTTTGTGTGTGAATGTGGATGTTCAACTTGGTAAAAAAAAGTAACTGGCAACTCAACCAAAATGATATCGTATCATCACGTGATGATTTCCATATTTCTTAATTCTAAATAAAGTAAAGAAAGTGTGAACAGGTAAAATAATTTCTCACTATGAAACGTAAAATGTTCTTTACGATCAAAGCCAGAGAGGCTATAAATTAATTACACACTTCCGAAACAGATATCTGAAGGTTAACATATTGTCTTCAACCATATACAGGTTTCAATCAAATATGGCAGAGTATATCTTTATAGCTATAAAGTAGAGATCAATTTAATCTGTGACTATCAAAGATCTGCCATTTATACCAAATGAAGATTAGCATGAGATAACAACTACGAGGCTTTCAACCCTTGTTTTTCCCTCAAGATTAGTGTATTGACAAATACAAAAGAGAGCATACGATATAAATCGGTAGAAGGAAAAACACCACTTAACTGTTTAAAACGGAATACTACTTATATCTATACTTAAAGAGTACATCCTGCAGCTTCATATATTCATACCTTATATAAAGTAATTTTGACCTGTTTGAATGCGTATACATTAAAAGTTTGTTTCCATAATACAATGTATTGGAATTCAAATTGAATGGCAACATTCCCTTTTACATTACTCACTGTAAATCCAGATGTTTGTGATTGTATGTCAGCTATTTCCAACATAATACCAGTATTAAAGATATTATTGTGACACACATTCGTAGCCTCTTGCCCAAAAGCAGATTTTAAGTTTTCCAATATTTGCTCGTGACTTGTTAGGCAATATTTCGCAATAGCACTGAAATTGTACCTCACTTGAAGCCTGTATTCTGTTAGGGGTAAAACATATGCTACAAAAAGAATATCATTTTATCAATCAGGCTTGGAAGAAGGACATCCATAATAATACAAAGAATGATTACAAACAAATAGTATCACAAAATGATAGTTTTCAGATTAAGGTCATTTTGTATTTTGTGTGGTGGTGAAATAGAATTTGTTTTATTATTGTAAACAAAGATAAAACGTCAATTATTTCTTCAACTTCATGATTCAGAAATTCTGTAAAAATATCAAATGGTCCATTCTTGATTACCGATGTCCTGTTTACAATGATGGATTCTTACATATATCTTCATTCTTATTATGCATTTCTTTTGACAAACGTTACCTTCAATACAGACAGATATGTATTCTGAAAGCAATCACCATGCATGCATATTTACCTTATTGAAAATTTCGTTTTCGAAAGTGCTAGTTAGTCTGTCTGTGTTTGGATATGGTCGATCGATATATAAATACACGTTTGATGTCATGTGTTACAAAATAGTTTATTTCGATCTGATCGGTTTTATTTATTTAACGTTACCTAAACATCCCTTTGGTGGCAGGGGTGGACTCCAAACATTATTTTCACAACGGAAGTTCACTGTTAAATTACCATCTCTTGTAACATATCCACTATCACATGACACAATGCACAAAAGAAAAGAGTTGTCGCTACATGTCACATCACCGTTACTGATCATGGGAAATACACTAGGGGCGCAAACTTCTTCTGTGAAAAGGAGAACAACGTTATGTAATTATTTTTCTTATCATGTGTCAGATATGACACAAAAAACGGAATTTGATTAAGTATAGTCTTAACTATCTAGACACAAAGAACATTAAAACGTGTTTAGATTTTAAGGGATCTTGTTTTTTTTTAATTTTCGTTTCAATGGTGTTCAGCCTTTTACATCTCATTAAAGTGTCATATGTTCAGTTACTTATTATGTAGTGTTTACATATTTGATAGTCTGAGAATAGACTTTATACATCTGAATTTACCGCCTGACAAAAGTCTAAATAGTATAGAATTTGCTCATGTCGAAATGCCATTAGTACTGATTCCTTAATTTTTAGCTTTTTATATCGTAGTTAAATGACACTTGCTCAGAAATTTAATATGTATAGAAAATAAATCATATATTTATATATATATATATATATATATATGAATATTACTAGCATATAGATCTGTTATATAAAAGTGACTGAACACTCTAAAGATAGATTGAATGCATCTGAACAACCCCATGTTTAGAGTCTAACAGAACTTTGATTGGCCACTACAATTTTGATAATCAATAATAATTGTGCACAGTGAGTTGGTTTTGCTAAATATACAATGTATAAGGAGTCATACAAGCAATAGAGTTTATCAAAAAGAAAAAGCGATTATTGAATCAAACATTTCATGTCGGTGTCAGATAGGTAAATCGAAATAAATTAAAAGAAAACGAACGAACGAAAAAATGGATACGTTTAAAATTGATTGATATGTAGGAAAAGTAGATACTAGTTGTAAAATAAAACTTAAAAAATCCTGCAATAGCCTACTATATGCAAGATCTTGACCATTCAGGTTTGGTGACAAAACAAAAACTGTCTGCCTTTCGCGATATTTGGCTCATGAAGATCAAGCTCATGTGTATTATCATGCCAAAACTGTTACCTTCTATGATAATAGTATAACACCGAACAGAAATATGGTTTAGTTATTTATAATCACTGTCAATAACCATATGTTGTCTTAAGATGACACCGTTGCAGAATAATTTGGTTTGCCATTAAAATTTGATAACTTTACAATGTAAAACAAACCTCCTGTGACATTCAGGTAAATAGGGTAACTTTTTCCTGTACCAACCAAGTTTGTCGCCGTACAAACATACCAACCACCATCAATTGCTTCAAGATTGTACAGTGTCAGTGAGTGTTGAGACAATGTTCCTCCACTGTACAATCTATTCGACAATCCTGTTCTATTTTTTTCCCATGATATCGAGATAACATCTGGGGAACTAGACGCATTACAGTTCAATGTTATGTTATCGGCGATTGTTACATGGTATACAGTTGACGATACATACACGCTAGGAACACCTGAAGAAGAAGGCATATTTTTAGATTTCAATATTTACAACTGGATTTTTCTACTTTTTTTTTCGAGTAAGTATTACTCACAAAAACAGATACAGGCAGGGATTGTGCCTGATATTCATATGATGAAGACATAATCTTTCAATCAGTTTAATTGAGGTCTGGAGCTGGCATGTCAGTAACTGCTAGTAGTCTCTGTTGTTATTTATGTATTATTGTTGTTTATTTTCTTTTGTTTCCTATTCTGACATCGGACTCGGACTTCTCTTATACTGAGTTTAGTATGACGTCCATTTTCACTGAACTAGTATACAAATTTGTTTAGGGGTCAGCTGAAGGACGCCTCCGGGTGCGGGAGTTTCTCACTGCATTGAAGACTCACTGGTGGCCTTCGGCTGTTGTCTGCTCTATGGTCTGGTTGTTGTCTCTTTGACACATTCCCCATTTCCATTCTCAATTTTATGATGCACATCAATACAAAATTAAGTTAAATCGCGTCGTGTGCATTGCATTAGGTAATATGATTTTATATTACTTCTACTGGTTTGGTAAATCTTCATGTTGAATGTACGGCTCAGAGGACACCATCAACTCAGTAGATAATGCTTCATGACGTTTCCGAGGACGCTATCAGTCAGTAGTAACAACAATAACATTAACATGATTAAGGGTACCAATTTCGATGCACCAGATGCGCATTTCGACAATAAATGTCTCTTTAGTGATTGATGTTCGAGGTCAAAATATTAGAAAATCCAAACCTTATTCAAAAGGAAGAGCTTACAAGTCAATACATCAAAAATCAAAATCAATAGCTGATGATTTAGAGCATTTCCGTGGATATCATCAACTCAATAGCCAATGATTAACATGCTTAAGGATTGTCATGATATTATCGACAAACTTTTTATTTTACTATCAAAAGCTTCTGGCGCATTTATGACGACGGTAGTATTCCCGAAACGAAAAGTTATGTGATTTGAATTGTTACATCAACAGACGACATATATAAAATATATACAACAAAAAGATATGAATGATTAAACTTTCGATGAATTAACCGATAAAGATACGAATGTTAAATAATTATTTCAACGGGATCCATTGAGATAAACTATTATGTTTGTTTGGATTGCTCACCCAATTTTGTCAATATAACGGAAATATAAACAACTGCCATATAAGTAGGAGGTTTAGAAATGCTATAAACATGATAAAAACCAGGTTTAACCCACCATTTTATTCGGAAAATGCCTGTACTAAGTCAGGAATATGGCAATTGTTTTTCACTTGTTCCGTTGGTTAATAGCGTTTGATTTTGTTACTTTTTATGGACTTCCTCCTTGTGAATATGACTTGGAGTTCAGTATGTTTGTTATACTTTTTAATCATATTTGTTACTTATAGATGAATCAAAAGTCTTTCTACATATGTGCGGTATAATAACTTAGAATAGGCAAATACAAAAATATACCTCCAGTGACCGTTAGGGTAGTAATATTACTTCCAGTACCAAGTAAATTTGTCCCCATACAAACGTATTTGCCATCATCCTCAAAGTTAATATTCAATAACGTCAGTGATGGTTTAACTATTGTTCCTCCATTGTACTTCGCATGTAAAGGATCGATGTCTTGTAAAGATCCAGAGGCATCAGTTTTCCATGAAACAGCGGTAAGATTTGGCACTGAAGTTATTTTACATTCCAAGGTAACGTTTTCACCGTAAAGGACCGAAAAGGTTGGATCAATCCGAACTGTTGGAGTTCCTAAATTATAAACATGATAAACATAGATATAAATTTGAATAAAACATATTTTAGTTAAAGTACTTTTTTGACACATAGCTTCATTATTTTCTGCATATCTATACATCCATGGCTGTTAAATTGTTTTAGCGTTCATGATGAAGGTAAATCAAGAAAAGTACTTCGGACGACCGCAGATTACTTTAAAGTGTCTTTTTCTATGTAATGGCAGCATTTCGTTTTTCGTTTGGTATTATTTTGTATGAATCAAGAAATACTGTTAGATTAAGTAAGAATTCAATTATCGATGTATTGATTTGTAATACTGCTTAGTTTATACAGATTAATTTTAAAAACTTATGTATTCAATCTAATTGATGAAAATAATTTTTTTTTTAATATCTCCTTTATGGATTGAGACTAATAACTGGAAACAGTCTTTGAAAAAGAATCCACTTTTATAGCATGCATATCAAATGTAATCAAGATTATATGTGAAACTAAAGGAGTGTCATTCAAAAAGCAACAATAACAGACCTTATATTAAAAACAAATGCTTCATGTACTGCGTCTTCTTTTCTTATTGTTAAACATGTTGAGGTTGATTTATAAAATGTTAAGCTAAATATAAACAAAAATAATAAGGAAGGAGCATCTACCTCCAATAACATGTAGTACTATGGGTGCTCCGACTGTAGTACCAGCATCATTTGTTGATTGACACACGTATACTCCATTATCACTCAAATCCACTGTATTTATTTGCAAGGAGAACGTGGAGTTACCACTTATTTGAAATTTGTGTCCATCAGTGACAACGTTTCTGAATGTACCAGTTGAATTTCTTGTCCAAGTTGAAGTTATAACAGGCGGATAGGCAAATACTGAACACTGAAGTTTAACAGTATATCCTGCTATGACATCGTACCTATCTTGTGAATTGGTAATAACAGGTTTATCTGTAAACAAAATGATTACATAGTCATTAAGTTATTTATTTCAATGAAATCTTCTTACTTGACGCGGGACCTCGGTGACCAAGTGGTCTAAGTAGTTTTACTACTGTAATCACTAGCCAGTCAACACTAAGGTTGTGAGTTCGAACCTCGCTCGTGCGGGTGCACTCGACTCCAATCTTAATTGACTAGGATTGTCAGTTTTCCTATCGAAGGTCGGTGGTTTTCCCCGGGCATTCCGGCTTCCTCCACCAATAAAAACTGGACGCCACAAAATAGCCCAAATGTGGCCCTAAAAAGTGGCGTTAAAACACCAACATTCAATCAATCTTACTTGACGAAGGGAGACGAGGAAGTTTTAAACCAGTAGTTCCACATTTTAACCAAAAAGGTTAAATGACAAACTTGCCGTTTGCAAGGGTAATGGTTCTTTTTAAAAAGCTTTTAACTTCAGGTATAAATCCCTCAATACTCTCCAACTTCGTACTTTATTTATCCTTTTATTTTGTTTTATTCGAGTGTTTTGTAGACGAAACGCGCGTCTGGCGTTCTAAATTTTAATCATATCTATGATGAGTTATTTGACATATTGATAGTTTTAATGTAACCGAAAATCTACCAACTATGTATCTGTTTTTATTGAACAAAGACTTCTAGTCATATAAGGTTACCAACTTACTTGCTGTTACATTTAGATAGATAGGAGCACTAGATGTTGTTCCAGCCAGATTGGTACCTGTGCATGTGTACCATCCTTCATCTATACTTTTTGCCACAATTATTGTAAGCGAGGGCATATTAGGTAACGAACCACTGTAATCTGGAGTCATAACATCAATTTTCTTTAGATTTCCACTATCATTACGGTACCATATTACTTCTGTGACTGTCGGAACACCATATATCATACATTGTAACATTATGTTACTACCAAACTGTACTGTATAATATCGTAAACCGACACTCACAACTGGTAAATCTAAAAAATCAAGACAGAGCTAAAATAACACAGGAAAATTCAAAAATAAATTGACAAGAGCAAAATATATCAAAATGTGAAATTTTTTTATATCCTATCATTAATTCATCTAGCTGTACTGTAATGTCAGCATAAGAAAGATAAAATTAATAAAAACGATACTAGTTTTTTCTTCAAATTGTCTCGTACAATAGATAACAAGAATTGGTAAAAGATTTCGGTCCCATATACATTGCATATCAAAATTGTTATTTCACCAAGTTAGTTCTTCTCTCTTATACAAGGAACTACGTATACTTAAATATTCGTTCCATACAGAGTATGTTGAAATATTAATTGAGCCATTTTATTTAAACCAAACAAAATGAGTGAGGTATAATTGCTTTCCACGTATACAACAGTTGATGAACGCTGGATGTGAAAACGCTTCACACAGTATATCATGTTCTCATGAACAATGATAACAAATTGAAGGAAGCATTAATTCGAAGTTCCTGATAATAATGCAACGAACATTTAGTATATGTAAAATAAGTTTAAGTATGTGCTAACCAGAAATTATTGAGCGATGGATTTGGCTACTTATTACATGCTCCCACTTTGATACAAAATTCAAGAAACTTAAAAGAATTACGAAAAAAATGTCAGACCGCCAGAGGTAAACCAGTATAAAATATGAAAACAACACGTTATAAATTCCATGCGTCAGAAGCGCTTTTCTGAATTTACCTTCATCAGGAACGCTCAATATACTCTCTCCTGCAGAGTAGGCGTATAATATTTGTAAATGTATTTTCATGTGTTCCTATGCAAATAATGTTTGTTTGTGCATGTTGTGATGTTCTTAATTCTGTGATTGTGATAATATTCATGATGTTGGTACTTGGAAGCGAATTATTGTATTTGCGGTACTAGGTTGACAGGTCAGTTTTTATGTATTTGGTTTATCATTTATCATGTTTAAAGTAAAACACAGTAAATTTAACTTGAGGGGCATTTATTGGGATTATCAAACAATATGTAAATAACACATTGTGAAGGATACATCTATGTGTAACAAGAGATCGTTTTAATATATGGGAACTTCGTTGATAAACTCCAAGTAAAAGCAAAAAAAGAATAGCAGCAATAAAATTGCTGTTTCTTTAATTGTTATTATTTTCCTATTCAAATTTATTCTCATACACTTTCAGATCATTTTTCTTATGCTTTCTTTAATTCTTTAATTAAAATAAAAAAAATTATGTTACCTCCATTCACAGATAGTATTGAAATATTACTACTTCCTGTTCCGGCGAAACTTGTTGCTGTGCATATATATCCACCTCTGTCACTAAACCGGACACCAGTCATAACTAAATTTGGATTAGAAACTGTACTGCCATGATAATTTTGACTATCAATGATTATGTCTACAAACTGGTTTCCAACTTTCTTTTGCCATTTAACATTCGACACTAAAAGGTCTGACTTAATGCTACAATCTAATGTGACATTATTACCAAGTATTACAGCATATGAGATTTTCAATACTTCTACAATGGGTAAATCTGAAACAAAGTAACATACTGATAAATAAAAAAAAAGAAATTGCCAGTATTATATTAAAAAAGGAATGCTTAATCGCCCTTCAACCTTTGTAGTGTATTCATTGCTATGGAAGTTTTGATAATGTAGAAGACTTCATAAGTATGATTTACTTGTGACTAATCCGTTTTACTTTAATTTAGCAAATAAAATGTGCTTAAACTGATGTAGAAGTTGTTTTATTTGGTTAATTATAGATATGACAGGTTAACATTTCAAAATGAATATACTATGCATTGAATTAGCTTGGATATCTAATAATTGAGTTTTCGCCTTAAAAAATTACACAGATGCTTAACGTGTAAGCTTAACAACTAACATTACCTAACAATTACTTTACTGCAAAGAACATTTTAAATGCATGGAATAAATACATAAGGAAATTCCTGTACAAAATCAGGAATATGACAGTTGTCTTCCATTCGTTTCGTGTTTTTGAGCTTTTAATTTTGCCATTTGATTAAGGACTTTCCTTGTGAATTTTCCTTGGAGTTCGGTATTTTTGTTATTTTACTTTGATAGTATTCATTATGGCTAATTGCAAAAGCGTACTAAGGCGTGCTTGCTAATATACATTACGTTGAACGTGTTAAAGTCAAATTTCGATAATATTAGAACGCTAAAAGTTCCAATTTAAATACATTTTAATCACAGTTTTAACTTTATTATTTTTAACATATCCTTTACATTTTCACTGCAGAATTTCAATTTGAGAAAAAAAAAGTTCAAGGCTAATTATGTTTTCTTTGTACCTAATTCGGACCCAAATTTAAAGTATCTGATTTCTCCCAGGGAAAATCTTTTCCATTTCTCCAATATACTTTGAAATATGGAATCTTATCCAAAATTACTAAACGTACCTTGAACTGTTGTGATGACAGATAACATCATATTTGGTCCACTCCCAACTCCGACTTCATTTATGGCGGAACATTTGTACAATCCGATATCATCAAAATCAACATCTTTGATGGTCAAGGAAGCTTCCTGCGTTGTACCTCCTGTGTACCGACTGTCATTAGTCTGAATGGCTACTTGATCGGTTTTGCCATATGGAGTAAATAGCCAGTAGATGGAGCTAATAGGAAGATTAGATTTAATATCACAATACAATGTCACGTTGCTTCCAACTTCACTTGTGTACTGCGTGTCAGTGCTACCCACTTGTGGAATTTCTGATACTAAAAATTAAAATATGCAAATATATATTTCATAATCAATTCTTGTTAAGGCACTTAATCAAACAAGAAGTCTTTATAAAAAGTCTTGTTCTAAAAACAAAGTGACAATAAAGTGTTTAAAACATTGTTATGTCAAAAATAAATGAAGAAATCTTTTAAAAATATAGAGCAACATTCGTCTTATCTTAAGTCTCATAAGCATTATTAATGTTGTATATTATTCCAAAAACATTCTAAAGATATGATACTTATTTTAATTTGCAGAATTTTCATCTGTCGAATATTATTGATATGCCTGTCAGCAAATAAAAAAAGGTCTTACTAGATCACTGATTTACATTTTTTTTTTGAATATTTCTTTTCTCCTTACAAGTACAAACATGTTCCGAAGAATTTCGACATATGTAAAAAATAATTTGGTGATTATTCGATGCATTCCAGACTTTGTAGTATAGTATGTGTATATACTGCTGACAATTAATTTACCAATCATTAGGCCTACACCTATACTAGGAAAACACATATTCACCACTACTATTACTACCAATCTTCTATAAAGAAATGGATTCAATGGTTGAAGCACTAATGTTAATAATTTGAAACCAAACTCGTACTCCTTTTACTTGTATATTACCTGATCTCAAATCAACTAAATATGATTTACATGTATGGTTTATGATTCTAAGCATTGTATGTTTGATACATCAATGTATACATATTTGATGCATGAACTGAGCATTCTTATATAAAATCAATATGGTTAGCTGATATTTTTTTTGCACCAATTCAAAAGGCAGTGAATATTGCTTAAAACATACAAGATGATTTTATTAATTCATAAAACTACTAGACTATGTCCATTTCTTAGAATAAATATTTGAAAAGTAATATGTTTTTTTTTAAATTTTCATTTTTACCATATAACGTTAAGAGCTTCGTCACAATTTTACCAAACGTTTCCAACCAATAATGAAACTTCTTTTAATGTACAAATGTCTATTATGAATATATACAGATATATATTTGGTTGATTGATTGATTGTCTCAGGCTTAACGTTATTTTAAGTCGTTGTAAAATTATTTCTTGCTATCAGTTAGGGCGTCAACATATAAATTCAATTGGTAGGTTCTGCAAAGATGATCAGCTGAAATTTGTACTGCAACTGAAAGAAAACTGTGAATTGGGTGGGCCGAAAATTTAACCTGGCTAAAAGCCCATACGGAACATCAAATTATTGTGACATGGGTTCTTTAACGTGCAGAGACTGTGAGAGCGTTCCTTCACGAGGCTGTTGACTTAATGCAACCATTGGGTTTTTAATGTTTAAATCCAAAACGGTCAAACGGAGGCTTTTCAGAGTGGATGTATTATCGTACGGGAAGGTCCTGTTTGCCATATTCTTAGCTTATACCCCAGTCTACAATTTGGATTTTTATGAAGCAGACATGAAATGAATAAATACATCTGATCGTCTACACTATATTTGTGAAAGAAGACATGTTTTTAAAAATTACTCATGGTACGCAAAATCAGTAGTAAACACATTTAGATATCAAACGGTCATTTAGATCTGAACATTTCTAAAAGACTGAACAATAAATTATTAAGTCATTTTCAGTCTTGTAGTCTGTTTGTGAATTTTCAGACTTATCTACTGCAGTAAAAGAGGGACGAAAGATACCAGAGGGACAGTCAAACTCATAGATCGAAAACAAACTGACAACGCCATGGCCAAAAATAAAAAGACAAACAGACAAATAATAGTATAGATGACACAACATAGAAAACTAAAGACTAAGCAACACGAACCCCACCAAAAACTGGGGGTGATCTCAGGTGCTCCGGAAGGGTAAGCAGATCCTGCTCCACATGTGGCACTCGTCGTGTTGCTAATAATATTACAAATCCGGTAAATAGTCTAATTCAGTAAGTCACATTCGTGAAAAGGGAAGGGTATTGTAGTTACGACATAAGGAACATATCCGATATCATCTGTGAAAAGGTTATTCCATAACGGTCAACCAACTCGAAATGGCGTCCGTAAAATTTACGAAGGGATGATTTCAACTTCACCATTTGGAACTCTTGGCTTTAAAGCTTTCTTGTGAGCAGCCATCCTCTATCAAGGAAATCATGATAGGAAACACAAGCCCGGGAATATCGTATCAATTGAGAGATATATACTCCGTATGCAGGCGCTGCTGGAATGTTGCTACATAGAAATGGAAAGTTCACAATTGGGAAGCTGAAATCATCTCTTTTGTCGTAAAGTTTTGTTTTCAACCGACCCTCATTGTCAATTTCTAGATGTAAGTCAAGATATGAGGCAGACTTAATTGTATCTGTAGTATCCTTTATCTCTAGTTCGATGGGATAGATTCGTTCAACATAGTCACCAAATTTTGTATCATTTAGTGAGAGAACATCATCTATATAGCGGAACATAGAGTTAAAGGATATTGCTAACTTCTTATCTTTCTTCCTAAGAAGTTCCTGTAATTTAAAAACTGTTCAGACAATGCGCTTGTATTCTATTAAGATCTGTTCAGTTTATGTTCAGACTTTTCAGTATGTGTTATTTGTATACGTCAACCTCTAACTGAAAAACTACTGAACAGTCCTGAATTGACTGATAACGAATTGTCTGAACAGCAATGAGTTTTCCGCGGTGGATAAGTCTAAATATAAACTAAAAAACATAACATGATGATTTTAAGATCAAAAAGACCGGTTCTGACTATAATTCGTTTTTTAAGGGTATTCATAAATTATAAAACTTGAATGATTAACAACAGCCAACAACAAAACTATTCTCAAGATAGAAAAATGTTTGGTCCAAATGTCATACCCTAATAATTATTCAAAAACTTACTGCATATATTTGTTTCATCAATGAGTGAAAAGCCATCAGGACACTTTGACTCTTTGCTCACAACAATGCCGTCTGTTTTTGTGATGGCAGATGCTTCTTTGTCACATTGTAAGCTACTGCCATAGACGAAGAAGAGACTGTCCTTAATATTGTTTTCTATCAACAGCCCACATGCATCAGTTGTTGTCTTTGGTGTTGAAGAGTCTCCAACAACAATGAAATATGTTGTTGTGATCTAGAACATGTAAGTATTATGCAATTTAGTAAACTAAACGACGTAAGATATTGAGCTTGACTGTATTACGATTATTAAACACTGTGAAAAAAAACTCAACCCGATATGATCTTTAAGAATCAACTAAAAACCTCTTATTTGATTTGACTGTTTGACAGCAAAAACAGAGATAACAGGAATTATGAGAAACGGGTTAGTTAATTGAAAATCTATTAGTTTGGATATATAATATACTCTGAGATATCACGAGTTCAACGCAATGAAAGAGTATGGGGAACAAAAAGTCATCTGCATCTGTTACATACTTTAGAGGCAATAGTTGTTTACCGATGTTCAAACTTCATTATATCCACAAAAATACAAATGGAATGATATATAAGCATGTATGTTTTTCATTTTAAGTGAACATCCATGTACATGTACTAATGTACTAAATTTACAGAACTCATTTGAATTTTACTTGATTTACTACACTGAATTCACATTACCGATTGATTTTTACATGTTAATCGCGAAAGTAGCAATTATTCTTCAATTTTTGAATAATTTATAACACGTTATTGGTTTTGCCTAACTTCATATTTAAAGTAAAAACTGATTACAGGATAACAAGCAATCTGAGAGTATTGCATGGCAATACATAGTCCCCTACTCCCTAAGAATTCATTGTACTGGAATAAAATGACAAAAAAAGTGCGGAAAGCTGATTACTTGCGTGTATATTCTAAACCCAATGACCATAACTCTGCATAAACAATCATCTGAACAGAACAAGATTTGAACTTGATATATAACTTGTCATGGTTAAACAAAAAACAAATAAATATTTTCAAGCATGACGAAAAAAAGTGTGGAAAACTTATTCATTGCGTTAATTTTCCAAAATTTTGCAAAAATCATCAAATTCGATTTGTTACTTCTGATGGTAAAACTATATACCAAATATCACATCTTCAAGCATGACAAAAAAAAGAGAAGAAAAATGATTACTTGTGTGGATTTTCTAAGACTCCAAAGACTAAAACTCTGTACAAAATCATCAAACGAGAACAAAATTCATATATGATCTGTAACAAGGCATGATAAGACTATATACCAAATATCAAATCAGTATCTTCAAGCACAAAGAAAAAAAGTATGGAAAACTGATTTGCCGGACTGACGACGGACGGACAGACAGACAGAAGGACGGAGTGAAAACCTAAACTACCCGTCGCCTTTGCCGGAAGGAGACTAAGAATTATGTTTAGGTAGGTATTAATGTGGTAATCAGAATCTTTAGGGCTACCTACAGAACAAGACAAAAGTATATTATTTTGTACTGTTAAATAACAATGACTAAGCAGTATTTTGCTGCATCATAAATATCCAACCATGGCCACTTTGACGGACGCATGAAATTTATAATGTGTTGTATCTAAAATTGTCCGTTTATAAATTTTGGAATCATACAGAAACTACGGTTTCAACTCCCTCAGGCAAAGTTGGCCTTTGATGGATTTGGCTTTTTTAAAGGTCCTTTTAGGTGTATAGCTGTTCAATGTTTTTCGTCCTTATACATCCTTGGTTTTCAAATATTCGGTTTTGAGCGTTCCTGGTGAAGGTTAATCCAGAAAAGCGCTTCGGACGCATGCAATTTATAACGTGTTGTTTTCATTTTTGTGATACGTTTCCCCCTCATCTCTCTACATGAATAAACCTTACATCAAAACTAGACGTCGTTGAATTAGTGCTGTTGACTGCTATTGGTCCAACTGATACGAACTGGTTATTACAATAAAAAGAAATCTGCTGAATGATTGCATCATAACTATTACTAATGGCTTGATTGTGTGCCGTCTTGCAGAACAATGCAATACCAGATGTTCTGTATTTTATGTTCACGACAAGAACGTAAGTAGAAGGCGCTGTTTCTACAAAATCACAATAACTTATGTTAGAACAAAGACATATACTTTCCCTAACTTTAAAGACATATACAAAGTTTCGATTCCATTAGTACAACACTTACAAAAGATTGCGTTATAGTCTTTATAAAGTATTCATTTTTAGTACAATAAATATCATCAACTTTAAATAACGTATACCAAACATCTCTTTTTATTTATCCTGATTAAATTTCGTATTGCCCTTTTAAACCAAAAAAAAGCAGATAAAATCTGCATAAATAGTAATACTTTCATCAACATTTACTGTAATTTTTTCACAGATCAATTTCTGGATGACATTGTTCACATCGTACCTAGACATGTTGGCATAGGTAGAGGTGGGACCCATTGATTTCTTCCAGTGCATTGGTATATTTTGCTGTCACTACCATCTCTGAACATAAAGCCACTGTCACAGTTGATTTCACAAGTACCGGTATTATTGGTAAACGTACAATCTATGACAGAATAACTGACATCTGGAACATATTTCGTACATTCTGGAATGAGACAAAATAAATCATTGATTACATCCATATCATTTGAACTTTGGTGGATAGTTGTCTCATTGGCAATCATACCACATCTCCTTTTTTATATAGATACTTTCAATGATATTTTGGAGCTGAGGTATTTTTTTGTAACATGAGCCTGTCAGTGCCCACAATCAAATAATATAAAACAATATAATGTGTGTCTTTTGTTGAGAGGTAATAAAACGATTGTGTTGTCACTTCTATCTTTAAACTTCTATTCCTTGTACGAAATATGATTGTATTGGCAAGATAAGTTATTCTTCGTGGGACGACTATATTAGTTCAAATACTATAACCATGCATTATATATTATTTTTGTCAATTGAAATATTGATTGAATGTGCAAAAGTAAAATTTAGCAAAAACTTGAAATCCGAGAAAAGGTTGTCTAAATATTACACCCTAAAGGATTTACATTTCCAGTGACCGTTAGTTTTCTCGTCTGATTGTTTTACATTTATCATTTCGGGGCCTTTTATAGATTTCTATGCAGTATGGGTTTGCTCAATGTTGAAGGCTGTACGGTGACATAAATAGTGCTTACTTCTACATCATTTGGTCGCTGGTGAATAATTGTCTCATTGGCAATCATGCCACACCTTCTTATGTTTATAAATGTTATATTGGTACAGAGTGCATATATTACTATAATCCATCCTAATAACCTACCAAAATATTGGACTATCACTAGAAAATGAGGTGGATAGAGGCAGAACATTCGCCGTACAGCAATTCACTTAAGAATACCAACCCATTTCCGCAACCCGAGGTGCTAGGTTCTTAAACATTCAAAGACAAAAGTGGCTCATAACCTTTACAAGAATTTCGACTTTTGAAAATTGGCATTCGTATTGTGCCGCCACATCTAACTGGACTAGTAAAATTAGCCCTCTTTTATCGATTTGAGTGCGTATCATAACATTTTATATACAAGTTGGTATCATTACTTACTTTCGTCAACATTTAATTGTATTGGTACTCCGCGAGTTGTCCCAGCTAAGTTTGTTGCTGTGCATGTATACAAGCCTGCATCATTCAATGCTACGCTTAAAATAGTTAAAGACGGTTCAAATGCAGTTTGGTATCTTATCATGGTCTGAATATGATTATTAGCTGTAAGGTTTAAATGCCAAGATACGGACTGAACATCCGGAACGCCAGAAGTATTACACTGCAAGGTAACATTGTCGTCTTCTATTGCGTCATATAGTGTTGAACTGACAGATACAGTAGGTGGATCTGTAAAATAGACAACACGATACAATGTTCTAGTATAATTGCAAACATTACCTACAAACTCTTCGAAATCTCCAACACCAATCAGGGAGAGTCAAAGTGTCACAAAGATAAACGTTTACAAATAAATGATATACAGTGATTAAAAGAAATTAATTCAGGTTTACACTTGTTTAGTCTTAACTCAATTCTGCAAGCTTACATTTGTCGGGAAAGGTAAAGTAAAATGCATTATAATCACAAAAACTGCAAAGATCTGAATATTACAAATGTGAAACTTATCTTGTTACTTACCTCCAATAACTAATAGGATCGATGAATTGCTTTCACCTTCACCAACAAAGTTATCAACAACACAGATGTATTCTCCGTCATCTTCAAATGTTACAAAGCTAATTGTTAAAGATGGGTTGGCTACGCTACTACCACTGAACCTCACTCTGTCTATGATTATTGGTGTAAATTCTCCTGTTACTTTACGTTGCCACGAAACCTTTGTTGATGGTGGATGCGAACTAATCTCGCACCCAATTGTTACATTCTCTCCAAGAATGACGTCGTATGAATTCCGTGGTATTGTTACCATGGGAATGTCTGAGCGGAATAAATTAAGATAATGATATGAAAAATTATGAAATAACATGTTGAAGACATAACTTAACACAAAGACATAGTTTAATATCTTATTTTGTTTGCTGCGCTTTTAAATTCTTTGTTTAGAGTAAATGCTGATATTCAGTTTGTATTTACAAGTCCCAACTAGAAGATTTAAATTATTTGTAAATGTGCACTCTTTACGTTGGAAATCTGGTTTTGCAAAAAGAAAAAAAACCAACGTTTTTTTTATCTTATTATATATCTATACCCCTCCAATGTATAACAGATGAAGACTTTTTTATAAAAAAATTCTTATGAGGTTCAAGAGGTTATGATCCCATTCCAAACAAGTTTCAGTGAGCAATAATGTATGATTCTTATGCATATTGTCATACTGCTTTGACCTGACAGGGAATTGGTCAATTTACTTTGAACTGAATGTTGATCATCTATAAATATCAACATATACGTTTACCTATCATTTATAGGATATGACTTCCAATTTACCTTTTCTATACTATAACATGCCTAACTTTTTAGATATGTCGGTCAAGCCAATGCAGTTGAATTTGTTTAAGTAATAGTTATCAGCAACTTTGGGAGATTGTTTTGTGTATAAAGAATTAAAATTTGCAATAAAAAACTTACCTCCGGTAACATTGATATAAATTTGATCACTAGTTCCAATACCAACTAAATTTTCTGCAGTGCAAGTGTACCAGCCTTCATCTCCATTTTCCAAATGCCAAATAGTTAGTGAAGGAATATCAACAGTTCCACCACTGTATTTCACATGATCAATTACCATATCTGTTGTTTCATTGGTTGAACCTTTCTGCCACTTGATACTTGTAACATCTGGTGTCGCGCTAACATTACATGCAATTGTGATATTACTTGTGACGATAACGTTGTAGGAATAACTTAGCACATTGATGTTTGGAATATCTGTAAAAGCAAGTAGCCATTCAATGAAATACAGAATGATGTTCTGGGAATGATTTATAGGTTTAACGTTTAGGAAGGGTCGGTTTTAATTAGTGTGTGTACACATGCACACTACTTAAAAATATATTATTTACCTCCCTTCTCTTTTTGGCTTGTTTATATTAAAAAAATGTTATCAACGACTAGGAACAATTGGGAATTCATAAACAGAACGAAATCTCTATTCAAAGCAATTTAAAATATAGCACGATCAAAGAAAAAAATTAATTCCCTCAGAAGCAATGAAATATGGTATCATCAATTGATATAGAAACTTCGATAAATATACCTCCTATGACTGTCAAAGTTGTAAAGTTGCTGAAGCCAGTCCCGACTTGGTTCGTTGAACGACACCGATATAACCCTTGGTGTGTAAAGTTAACACGTGTTAAAGTTAAAGATGGCTGCATAATGGTTCCACCAGTTACTCTTTGTTCATCAGTATCGATATCGGTCAGGGATCCAGACGTGTTATGTTGCCAAAGGACTGATAAAAAGGTTGGATGAGATGAGATGAAACACCCCATAGTAACATTGCTACCATAAATCACAGTGTATTCTTGTGCTCCTATAGTGACATGCGGCTCATCTGAAATGTTAAACAGTAATGATTTATTTCACAGAATGTCTGTAAAGGTCAAGAAGAAGATAATGCATGGTAACATTTTTATTGCATCCTGTATAGATCAACATCAGCCAGCGGGCCGAGACTTCGCCATGTATTTTTTTTTACCTTATCATATTTTAACGATACTTCTGGTGTTTATTCAGGTTATGTGATATATGTTTCAATGTAACATCTATAGCATATGTACAAATCTATGATAAAGAAAAAAGAAAAAAGAAAATATTAGTATTATAAGATCATAAAATCTAATCAACCATATATGTTGTTACAGATATCCATTACTCGTTGTTACTGATGTATTTATAAAGGTTACTCGGGAACACGTGTATTTGTTTACTTTTAACACGTGTGTTTAAATCAAAACATGTTTATGTTTAATTTGATTGGACCATCAGTAAGTTATTACCGGTTTAAGTTATATCAATCATGATAACTTCATGCTAGAATTTTAGCGCTAAAATTATAATAAGATATCTAGAATTGTCATTCGAGGTTCGCCTATCCGACAGAAAGGTTCGTTTTTTCTTAAATCGCCACTTGGTAAAATGTCCGAATCTTCTCCACGTCTGGAATTGAATGAAGACATACTACTCGAAGGAGATAATAGTTTACCGCCACCTAATATTCATAAAGCAGCTGATAAGTCGTCTGATTTGGTAGATACTGTAGAGCTTTTTAAGACAATTTTAGACAGCAAGTTAGGTGAGTTGAAATCTGAACTCATACAAGAACAAGATTGCCTTAAGAGAAAAATTAAGGAGGACGTCACTCTAAAATTTAAGGGGGAAGGAAACAGAATTCAGTACGCCTTTAACGAGGAATTATTAGACACTGTTAATAAACTTTCAAAATTCATCCCTAACTCCAATACTCAAGCCTATAGATTAGTTCTTGACATAACTGATAAGATCAAAAGCCGTAATAAGAAAATACGCATAGCTGATGCTTCCCCTGCTGGTTGGGGAACCGTTAGGGAATACGAATCCAATGCCGTGGCTTCAGATTCTGAAGATGAGAGAAAGATACGACAAGCTGAGACCAGAGCTATCCGTACCTCCAAGGAGAAGTCAAAATCTCGCCAGCAACCTTACCCAAAAAATCCGCCTCGTCAACAACCTGCGGAATCTTATGGTAACCCTGCTTACGCTCAGCATTATCAACGTAATCAGCAACAGCCCTTTCGTGGGAGCTTCGCAAGGCGTGAGCCTTGCTCAATCGACACGTGCCACTACTGCAAGCAACAAGGCCACTGGAGAAAAAACTGTCCTCTTCTCGCCAGTCTCAGGTCATCCAACAGCAACTCCACAACCTACCAGAAGTAGTAAAGTAGGGCCTGAACGTCACTCTCCAGTCATTGTGAATGATAAGTATTTAGACACTATTAATGACCAATTTTCTACATGTTTTGTTGATAACGATTATATAGAATCTTTTTTAGATCAAGTTCAATATTTTGAAAATTGTCAGTCATATGATAAATTTAAAGGGGTGAAAGGTAGATTAGCTTGTCATGTAAAGTATTGGGAAAATATAGGTGCTTGTCCTTTTGTGCTTGATACAATAAAAAATGGTTATGTTATTCCATTTATAGATACACCTTTTAAAATGTACCACAGAAATAATAGATCAGCACGGCAGAATACTGAATTTGTCACAAAGTCAATTGAAGATTTAGTTCAAATAGGTTGCGTAATTAAAGTGCCTTTTCAACCATATGTGGTAAATCCATTGAGTGTTGCTACTCAAAAGTCCGGTAAGAAACGACTTATTTTAGATATGAGTCAATTGAATAAACACATAAAGCGCGAAAAAATAAAATTTGAGGATTGGAAGTTAGCTATACAATATTTTGACAAAGATATGTATCTGTTTAAGTTTGATTTAAAATCTGGTTATTTTCACTTAGACATATGCTCACAGCAACAGACTTTCTTAGGTTTTCAGTGGGAAGGTCAATTTTATTGCTATACTGTTTTAGCTTTCGGAATTACTACCGGTCCGTACATTTTTACTAAATGTTTGAGGCCACTAGTAAAATTTTGGCGTGGAAACGGTATAAAAGTTGTTTTGTATTTAGATGATGGATTTGGCATGAGTCCAGATGTAAATACATGTAATGAGCAATCGTCCTTCGTAAAAAGGTCTTTGATTGATGCTGGTTTCCTTATTAACGAGGAGAAGTCTGTTTTTAAACCTGTTACCGAGTTAGAATGGTTGGGAATAGTTTGGAACTCGAAAGAATACAAATTATCTATTACTCAACGTCGAGTTGACGATTTGATTTTCTCATTGAATGTAATTTTGGCTAAATTTCCCTATGTTACAGCTAGATCTTTAGCTCAGGTTGTAGGTAGAATTATTTCTATGACTCCCGTAATCGGAAATGTGGCTAGAATTATGTCAAAGTTCTGTTACATGGAAATTGAAAGTAGAATTGGGTGGGATATTCCCATTACAGGGTACAAACCCGTCGAGGTTTTATCAGAGTTAAAGTTCTGGTTAGAAAATGTCACCATGATTAACTATCGTAATTTATGTCATTACAGTAAATCTTCTGTTGTCATATACTCAGATGCTAGTAATATTGCCGCTGGTGCATACACCGTTGAATTAGAAAATAAGATTTTCCATAAGATGTGGACATGTAGTGAAACGGTACAAAGCTCCACATGGAGAGAGCTGAAAGCTATAGAGTTGGCCCTTTTTTCTTTTAAGAATAGTTTCACAGGAAAAACTATAAAGTGGTTTACTGACAATCAAAATTGTGTCAAAATTGTTAATTCGGGAAGTATGAAAGAAAATCTTCATGTTATAGCAAAATCTATTTTTTCATTTTGCATTCAAAAAGGAATATCAATTGACATTCAATGGATTCCCAGAAAAGAAAATGAAAAGGCTGATTATATCAGCAAAATGGTTGATTTCGAGGACTGGGGAGTCACACATATATTTTTCAATTTTTTAAATGATATGTGGGGTCCTTATTCGATTGACAGGTTTGCAAGTGTCGAAAATAGAAAAGTTATGAGATTTAACTCCTTATTTTGGCAACCTGATTCTGAAGCAGTTGATGCATTTTCTCAAGTTTGGACCAATGAAAATAATTGGCTAGTTCCACCAATTAATCTTGTGATACGATCGATTAAACACATTATAGCTTGTAAAGCTCGAGGCACGTTAGTTGTGCCTAAGTGGATTTCTGCTGCATTCTGGCCTTTGATATTCGATAAACATCTGATTTATCAAGATTACGTAAAAGATGTTATTGTGTTTAAAAATACTGATGGTATTTATAAGCAAGGTTCGAATAAGAATACGATATTCGGAATTGAACCGTTTGGTTCGCCAGTTTTGGCTGTTTTGCTAGATGCATCTTAGACATGGCCCTAATATATATAGATATATTTTAGCAGGCATGGTCTGTTTGTGACATGGCCCTAATATATATATAGATATATTGTAGCAGTCATGGTCTGTTTGTGACATGGCCCTAGTATATGTATATTGTAGCAGGCATGGGTGTTTATGTTGACATGGCCCTAGTATCGGTAATGATATTGTAGCAGGCTTGGTTTTTTATTTGACATGGCCCTAGTATCTATAATGATATTTTAGCAGGCATGGTAATTTGTTTTACAGTTTATGGCCCTAGTATCTATAAAGATATTGTAGCTGGCGTTGAAATATTTGAATATATATTATATTTTACTGTGTATAGAAATCTGAAATATGCTAATAATTCGTCCTCTGTATATGTATATAAAATGTTATTGCAATTTTACGTTTTTCAGATATTTTTTCAGTAGGACATTGGTCAGACTTTAATTCACAAGTTGCCTCTAATAATGATCTCAGCAGTTTGTTCAAACAGTTACCAGAATTCCTTCTTTCGTCCAAGGCTGCGAGTACTCAGAAGAAATATAGATATGCCTTCAATTCATGGTGTAAGTGGACTAGTCAATATTCTTTTTCACCATTGCCAGCATCTCATTTACATATTTCTTTATATTTAATTCATTTGTCTGAAACTGCAAAATCGGTTTCAAAATTAAATGATGCTTTTTACGCCATAAAATGGGCACATAAATTAGCTGGCGTTGCTGATCCCAGTGAAAATAATCTAGTTGCATCTGTTCTTGAAGGGGCTCATAGAAAAATAGGTCATTCAGTTGTCAAAAAAGAACCTATCACACCGCATATTTTGAAAAATATTGTATGTAAATATGCTAATAATACTTGTAATTTAAAAGATGTAAGAATAGCATGTATGTGTTTATTAGCCTATGCTGGCTTTTTAAGATTCTCCGAGTTAGCTAACTTGAGAAGGTCTGATATACAGTTTTCCCCTACTTACCTTACACTTCATTTAGTCAAGAGTAAAACTGATGTATATAGGGAAGGGAAAGATGTTGTCATTTCAAAAACAGGGAATATTACATGCCCGGTAGATGTACTTCAGCGTTATCTAAAGTTAGCTAACATTCCTGAAGAATCGAATGATTTTATTTTTAGATCTATTTGTTATTGTAAATCTTTGAATATATACAAACTTAGAAAGAGTAGTCATATTTCTTACACCAGAGCCAGAGAGTTATTGTTATCTGCACTTGACAGTTTAGGTCTTGATAAAAAACAGTTTGGCTTACATAGTTTGAGGTCAGGAGGAGCTACTGCCGCGGCAGAAGCTGGAATAGATGACCGGTTGTTTAAGAAACACGGGAGATGGAAAAGTGATAAAGCCAAAGATGGTTATGTTAAAGAGAGTATACTCAACAGATTGTCAGTATCTAAGAATTTAGGATTGTAATTTATATTGTTTGTCCCCCCTTTTTCTTTATGTCCCTTTCTTTATCAATCGAAGCTTTCTGTGCTGTCGGGGCGAGCTGATAACCAAAAACTGTGTTGAGTTTTTACTTTGTAAATGCTTTATGTTCGTTTGAAGTATTGAATAAGAACATAAATGTATTTATAAAGGTTACTCGGGAACACGTGTATTTGTTTACTTTTAACACGTGTGTTTAAATCAAAACATGTTTATGTTTAATTTGATTGGACCATCAGTAAGTTATTACCGGTTTAAGTTATATCAATCATGATAACTTCATGCTAGAATTTTAGCGCTAAAATTATAATAAGATATCTAGAATTGTCATTCGAGGTTCGCCTATCCGACAGAAAGGTTCGTTTTCCCACCCACCCACCCCTTTTATTAAGACTTCATAGGAATGTGAATCAGTATGTTATGTAGAAAATAGTTGATAAAATACATGTATGTAAATCGAAATGATTTTTTCTTCAACTTATAGAACATTTTTCTATTGTAGATTGTGTTTATATGTGATGGCAGCGGTCGATGACAGCAAATTGGACATTTGTTTATTGTTTATAATAAAAATAAGCTTTCTGTGCTGTCGGGGCGAGCTGATAACCAAAAACTGTGTTGAGTTTTTACTTTGTAAATGCTTTATGTTCGTTTGAAGTATTGAATAAGAACATAAATGTATTATATTACAATGTACACCTGAAGTTTTGTATACTTTGTATTAATAATAAAAAGAAATTTACCTTAATTCATTTAAATAGTGACAACTGTTTATGTCATATAATCTGACTGTAAATGTAAAATGTTTCCGAACGAAAAATTAAATAGCAAAAAAAAAAACTTTTTGGCTTTACAGAATATATATCAATTGAAATATGACTTTTATTAATTGCTGAGCTTAATCTGAAGCTTCTCATTGTGCAATTCAATACCAGAGCTTATAGAGCTTATAAACTCCGTGAATCAAATATGATTTAGTTCATCATAATATCCTTTACCTCCTGAAACATTGAGGTAAACTGGTTCGCTGTAGCTACTTCCCGCCAAGTTTGTAGCAAAACATGTATACCAGCCTTCATCTGTGTCCGCAACATTATATATTGTAAGTGATGTCGAAGTCAGGATTCCTCCGTCATACTTTCCGCTATTAGACTGAATAGACGTCATTCCTGAAGTTTCATTGCGCAGCCAAGAAACAGACAGTGGCGCTGGTATTCCACTAACGTTACATTTCATTGTTAGATTAGTTCCAAGTATAGTTGAATAAAAGTATGGTGAACCATCAACAGTTGGTGGATCTGTAATGAACAAGTCGATATTTAAGATAAAAAATATAAAAACAGTAGGATTTAATTAACGATTAGAATGTCAAGAAGGCAAAGTTGCAGAAAAGGAAAAAAATCAACCTGAAAATATGAATATAACAATTACCATAGCTGGCCGAATATTGTTAAAAAAAAAGGAGGAGAATTATTTTTGGACTGATCTTGTGAAGGTTAACTTGCGATTGTGACGCACAAAATTTGTAAAGAGTTATTTTTATTTTCAGGCTAAAATTTAAAAAGTCGAGTTATCGGTCCAACTCGATGTTCCAATTATTTACCCTTTAAAACAACTTTAATTTTAAATTACCAATATCTTTTCGTTGTTTTATTTCTGAACCCCAACCCTCAGTTTTATGTTGTGTCACCATTTGTATTACTAATATGCAAAAGACTGAAGAGTGAATTCATTATGTTAAGCTATCTTACAGATGCTGCTGTGTTGTGTGATACTTAGATAATTATACCTCCAAAAACTTGCACGGCAACAGGAGAACTGTATCCTGTCCCAAGATAATTACGAACTGTGCATTGGTATTGTCCAGTGTCATCAAAACTTATATTGAAGATCGATAGCGATGGTTCTATTGTTGTACTCCCAGAATATTTATCCTTATCTAAGTTGATATCAATGAAGTTTCCTGAAACATTGTAATTCCATTGTATACTGGTCGCTGGCGGATCGGAACTGTAGTTACATTTGATGGTAACATTATTACCTAGTATTGGTGTATATGATTCCTCGGGGATCTGTACAGTTGGTTTATCTAAACAATAAAGTACATACTATAATAATCATTACATGCTTAATTGTTAATGTATGCAAATAAGGAGATGTGGTAAGATGAGACAACTATCTACCAGAGTTCAAATGAGGTGGATATAACCACATATATGCCACCGTACGGTCTTTGACAATAAAAAAACCCACACCGTATAGTCAGCTATAAAAGGACTCCGAAATGAAAAATGTGAAAACAATTCAAACAAGAAACGTGTACGTATATGAATGTATGTATATATATGTATATGTCTAACATTCAAAAATTCAGATTTTGGTAGGTTCTATATGATTAAACTAAGATTAATTCATGTGTGACAGTGCATAATACTCATAGGTTATAATTAATGCCTTATCCTCTTAATATGAAATAATTCACATTACTTTTGTTATTGATTATTAATTTTATCTGAATTTTTCTTCAATACTACAATGACATAGGTGTGTTCTGACGCGGCGTTAAACAATCATCAATAAATAAATCGATCAATCAATCAATCGTCTGATGTATTTAAAAAAAAATTAAAAATTTATTTCAAAAGTCCATTGAGAAATTAAAGCCATTGTACAATTTGTCAAATGTGCAGCAAATGTTTTAATGCAATAACTAATTGTGATATGAAACTGAAATAAGTTATTTAAGGAATGACTGTAATATTTTTTTCTGTCTATGATAGTCACTCATGTCAATGAAATTTGGCTGATCTGATAAAAAAAAATGTTTTCACATTGCTGTCAAATTTTCACTCTTTAGGACCTGCTACATGCCTACAATAAAATTTCTGGAATCACTGGTCTTTATAGCCTAGATGATATATATTTTTATGAATTCTTTAACAAATTTCAAGGGTGTTGAGTATTATCATTTCATATATTCAAATAACTAGACTTAGTCATAAAAAAATGTTGATTGAAAATATGGAGACGATATCAATGGAACATTAAGACCAACAAGTCTACGAAAAAACGGACAAATGCATTACCAAAACAAAAAATAACGACAAAAAGACAAACAAATAAAATTGACAATGGAAATTGGGAATATGTCAAAGAGACAACAACCCGACCAAAGAGTAGATAACAGCCGAAGGCCACCAATGGGTCTTCAACGCAGCGAGAAAATCCCGCACCCGGAGGTGGTCCTCAGCTGGCCCCTAAATAAAATTGTGTACTGGTTCAGTGAAAATGGACGTCACACTAAACTCCAAAACATATAAAGGAACTAAAATTAAAAAAACATACAAGACTAACAAAGGCCAGAGGCTCCTGACTTGGGACAGGCGCAAAAATGCGGCGGGGTTATTCATGTTTTGTGAGATCTCAACCCTCCCCCTATACCTCTAGCTAATGTAGAATAAAGAAACACATAGCAATACGCACAGTAAACTCAGTTTAAAGTAAGTCCGAGTTCGATGTCAGAATAGGTAACAAAAGAAACTAAGCAAAATGACAATGATACATAAATTAACAAAGAACTACTAGCAGTTACTGACATGCCAGCTCCAGACCTCAATTAAACTGATTGAAAGATTATGTCTTCATCATATGAAAATCAGGTACAATCCCTCCCGTTAGGAATGTCCATATTATACTTCCCACAAAACTAAAATTGATCTATTTACTATTATGGGGTGTTTAAAGACCTTGACCACCCATGAGAGTCTCGCACGGTCGGTAAATTAAAACCTATCTAGATTCAGATTCAATATTTTATTAAAGTCTCACCACTTGTATAACATTATACCTATCTATTTGATATTAAACTGGTAGCAGTTTTAAAGTATTTAAATGTTATTTTGTCAAACATAATTAGTAGAAACTAACTATAAAGAGTTTAAAATTATGATTGATTCAAAAGTTTGTGTATTTAAATGATCACAATTTCAACATGATTTTTAATGCAAATTATAGTTTTCAAGTATATATTGCGTAATACAAATTCAATTGTACCTCCTAAAACATGCAGCGATGTAGGTGAACTCCTTCCAGTGCCTGCAGCATTAGTAGCCATACAAATGTATATTCCACCATCTGATAAATCAGCAAACAGAATAGTCAATGAAGGTGATGTTGTAGTACTTCCCTGGAATTCTTGGTAATCGGATGAAATAAATTCAATCACTCCAGAAACATTTCTTGTCCATTTAACCTCATGTACAGATGGGAAAGCAGAAACAGAGCAGTTAATTGTGACATTATTTCCAGCAGTGACATAGTACTTAGGTTCAAGAATATACACATCAGGAATATCTGAAAAAAATTAAAGTGTAATAATATTCATTTTGGATAAAACGTTAGGAATATAAATGCCTGATGCATTTCCACGTCTTTGTTTTAGATGGTCATAAAACACTTTAGACTACTTATTTCGCCATGACATAAAACAATGTTCTTAATTCAATAATGTCTAACAGACCTAAAGAGGAGGGACAGTGGTAATAAAATATTAATACAGGGACTATTTCCGCCGCGCAGCATTCTTCGTGTTGAAAGGCTGGCCGTATGTAAGATGTATAAGTACACAGTCACGTCAGGTAGAAATAAGGAAGCTTAAATCATTGCACCCTTAATGAAAATTATTCATACTCTTGATCACTCTTAGTAAGTAAACATAATCTTATAACACCCCAGGGGTTTGTAGTTCACCTGTTTTCAGGTAAATTTGCCAACCACAAGAAACACAGCCATTTTTATCAGTGACAGTCCTTCAACTCGGTCAAACCACTTTATATACTAGAAGTAGCATAAACAAATCATTTTTACAGAATTGGTTTGTTCTAGTCCTGAATATTTAAATCATCGGACAAATAATGCTAATGAAGGATATACATGTAAGTATACCTGGATTTCAGAAACTTGTAGATTAAAAACACGTTAAACAAATATCGAAAAGTGCTATGGGAGCGTTCATTTCGCGGGAGAAGAATTTAAGATCCATCGTCAATCCAAAAAAAACTCCAATGACGGAAGTTAGTAGAAGAATTGGTCCCTTTTACTTTAAACAAGTGCTGTAATAATGCTTTCCGGAAGTAAATTATCAAAAATAAGTAGCATTTGAAAGATTGAATTTCTGACACTGTGACAGTTTTACTTGTTGGATTGGCTTATCATATTTGTTGAATATCAATGTATGCAAAATGCCTAACTCAACATTCAACGATGTTCACTGGAGTGGTCATGGAACCTACTTGAGTTACTGATTGCATATAATTCAAGATTTTAACAGTGTCATTAGTTTTCACTTACTCTGATTTTTGTGTGATTTTGGATTCTGATAGTATCTTAGAGTTTAGAATATGCTTTATATCTAGGTATTTACATAAAAAAATATAACTGAGTACAATGCGAGCTTATAAGGTAAATGATGAATTTCTAAAATAAATAGTAGACCACCTTCTACTCTTGCTATCACATTTAATTGTATATCCGGACTGCTACCAGTTCCAACATAGTTTACAGCATGACACGAATATGTCCCAGCATCATCATAGGTAACATTCCGAATGGTTAAACTAGGAATTTCTTTCGTAGCACTACTGTATTTATCACTGAATGAAGCAGCTGTCAAGTTTTGGTTGTCTTGCTGCCAATACAGACCGGTAACTTGAGTTCCGAACAGCAGCTCACAATATAGAGTAACATCCTGGCTAATATTTGCAGTATATGTAAAGGATTCCACTCCAATTACAGGTGTGTCAACAACTGAAATCAAATGCATGTAAATTTTAGATAACATACATAAAACATGCATACATAAGCACACACATACATACATTACGTTCGCACATACATACATATCTACATACTTAAATTACTAGCTACATGTACTACCTATCTTCCCAAATACATACATACACTTTAATGCATTATTTGTTAGTACCCTGATCCATAATAAAATGGGGAGTGTTGAGAACTAACTCCAAATCTGGAACCTCATCACTGGCTTTTATATGACATATCTTAATGTTGTTTTTTATATTAAGAATAATTTGGCGTCCATTGCAGATGTTTGATGGTATCTGTTTAATGTATTCACCAATGAATAAATGTTGACACCATATGTCAAAATCGCAATGTCCTCGAGTCTAGACAAGTTGTTTACAAGAGAAACAACAAAAGATCTGCCAAACCACCGCAAATACTTCTGATGTGGCATCAAAGACTATAAAAACACAGGTTAAATTGAAAGAAATCGTAAAATGCAAGAATTACTGATGGTAAGATCAAATGCTTCAGTAACATCCATGTCATATTTATCATTCTGCTTGTTTTCCTTTACACAAGTTATGGGATGTTCAACTGTAATTAACATAGGGTTCACTATTTGCACAATCTAGCTTGTGATTTGTTGGGATTCAAGTGTTTATAAATACTACATGTACATGTTTTTTTTTTACATGTAAAACGCACTCATATTCAGACGATTTAAACCAGAAACTGGATACTTTTTATATATATACCGGTAGTTCCAAAATGGATTTTCTTTCATTTCGAGATAAAGGAGAGAGTGCAAATGAAACATAACATTGTTGATATTTAATTAGATGAAGCAATAACAAAGGAACCAGTGAGATATTTTTTTAAATCTGAAAATACAGACCCTCCCAATGCCATATTTTGACAAGTACACCAGCTCTTTGTGCATTTTTTAAAATAACATTTGCCATTATTAAAAACACGTGATATGAGTTTCGCGCGAAACACGCATGTTTCTTGAAAAAACTTTATCAGGTACGCTTGAGACCAAATGTAAAAAATGTACAAGGGTTGGATTGATTGATTGTTGGTTGCTTTACGTCCAGTGGCAAATAAATCATGCATGTTCAGGGCGAGAACAAATTAACAATAAATACAACAGGTAGGTCTTGTTATAGAAGCCGTCCAGGATGAAGGTCGGGGGGATTTGAACAGCCACGTCAAGATATCGGATAAGGACAGAAATTTTGCCTTGCAACAGGTCACTGTGGACCCCTCAAAGAGTTGTTGCAAGGGTTCTTAACGAACGTGCAAAGAGCATGACACTCTCTTTACATGAGGCATTAATTTAACGTCCTTATTCTGACCGGACGAGGCTGCGTACTTGTACATCCCGCATAGTCACTTTGGCAAGGGTTTTATTGGCGGTCGGAAGAAGACTAAATGACCAGTCACCCTTGGGGTTACAACATTGTAGACCACAATGGTATTTTTATAATATAACAGCCGAAATTGTTTAATGTCAAGTTTTTCTAAAGGAGTTTATCCTTATGATTAAACTTCAACACTATTACATTCTTTACGGAAAACGGAATTCTTTATGATTTGCAATTTGAACTTGTCAAAATAAAAATGAGAAAGGGAATAGAAGGAAGAGCGAGAATTATTAAATAAATGAAAATTAAAATACCAAACTTTTAAGAAGTTGAAATTTCAAGAGGGATTCCATAATTAAAACTCATTAAATATAAATTAATTTAATTACATGTTATTTTACTCTATATTCACAGAAAACATAATTTTAATAAGGTTGAGATAGACATGATAAAATTGACCGGTTTCTAAAGATAAGTTATAAAAAAAATGTATTCATACTGTCAGGAATAAAACAAGAGGTTTATGATGGAGACGATAAGACTCTCAACGTTAATATTTTTGAACACATTCGAAATCACACACTATGTAGCATCACCACTGAAATAAGTACACCCGAAGCGTCAGGAATAAAAAGTGAAGTAAGGTAAGGTCAAATTCTGTTATTTTCATTATATTTTACGTTTTGCTGACAAGTATGGTTTTCGGATACTGATTCCTAATAATGCAGCTACTATTTAGGGCTGATACTGACCCTTAATTGGTTTTCTCTCTCTTCAAACCGCCTCGGTGGTCTTGTGGTAGCGTGTTCGCCTCGAGTGCGGGAGGTCGTGGGTTCGAATCCCGGCCGTGTCAAACCAAAGACTTTAAAATTAATATTTGCTGCTTCTCCGCTAAGCACGCGGCATTAAGGAGTAAGAGCAAAGCTTGGAGTCAGAATAATGTGTCCTGGGGTAAGGTGACATGTCTTCCTGCGGACTATTACCCTGTGAACTAACACGTTAAAAATCCGGCTCAGCGTGTCGGTCTAGTACAAAGCAGGGCTAAATTTCATATTACATTAACATGTTCTCGTCCTGAATATGCATATTAATTTGCCGCTGGACGTTAAGCAGCCATCCATCATCATCATCTCTCTCTTCAAATCGTCAGAACCGGACCGGGTGGTACCTGTTCAAAGAAGCATTTAACGAGTTCAAAACACATTTATCCTTCAACTTTTCATTGGACGTTTTTTTGTAGGACAAAGTTATATCATACCAAAGCTTGAACAACGCTGTATTTCGAAATAAACTATTGTTTTCAGAACAATTCATCTGAATACAGCGGATAAATTGTTCGGCGAATAGTTTGTTTACTGAACTGGAAATAGAATAGATACCTTTTGCTATCATTGTTTCTTTGCTTCGGGGGTACCTATATCCGGTGGACACTGTTGGTGCTACACAGTGTCAAATATTATATTTAAAAAAAAATCTAGTATCAACATTTAGTTACCTCCCTTTACACATTTCATTCATTCTTCCTATAAGCATTTATCAACAGACTGCATAAAGATCAATATTTTTAATACAACTTTTCAATGAAAAAATTAAAAAAAACATCTCTGAAAGCAGCTCTCCCGAATTGAAAAAATGTGTCTACATCAACTGTTGTGGCGCAATAATCTGAATGACTTGTTGAGTGGATCAGTTGACATACCATTGTGCAATCATTACTAGTTTATCAAACAAGAACACAAAATAAAAATGGTTTTACATTTATTCCTGTAAACAAGTCTAACAGAGTCCTCTTACACAAGTCGTGCCAATGTACCCAATAGACAAATGAACAGCTAGACCATCATACCACCATACCCAAACCGAAATTACTGCGTACTATTTGTTATATTTGCTTGTTTCTACAATTCAAAAAAAGAGAATTTTCAAAAAAAATGCCACGTGACCATTTATAGCAGAGTAGAGGATCTGACAACACTTTGTTATACTTTCTGTTTAAAAGTCTTTTCGTGATCCTCTGGTTTTGTCGTACATTTATACATTTTTAAAAATTTGAAGGCTGAAATTTCGTTTGCTGATGGAATAATTACAAGAACAGAAAATAGACTGGACTGCTGTCAAATCCTTGTAGGTGGAACCTTCAAACAGGATCCGTATTTAATCAGATTGATTTATTAACTAGAACATACCACAGTAGTCAACTCCATTGTTGTCCACTACAAGTACATGTAACTCTGGACAGCTGCTCATATCGGAGTTCACACTGGCAGAAGTCTTGTTAATGTTGGATGTACCAGTGCTGCACACAAGAGTGCTACCATAAACCAACAGGTTCTGAGAATTAACGTTTAACTGTAAAAGCAGGGAACATGCATCTTTGTTTGATTCTGTTGTAAAAGTATCTCCGATCTCTATGTAGAATACAGTTGTTATCTGAAAAAAAAGTTTATATACAAATTTATGATGATGATGATGATGATGATGATGATGATGATGATGATGATGATGATGATGATGATGATGGGGTCCACTTCCTATATACAAGGTGATAGGACGTGCCGCTGGAATAGGTAACATTTTCCAGATTGAAAATATGTGAATAGGATGGAGACAACTATCAGAAATATATGATAAGGTCACTAAAATTCCCATTACTTGATTTTTTTTTGGTTCGGTTGCTAGATGTACTTTTTATTTTTTTTTTGTATTATTTGTTAATTCTTCTTCTTCTGTCATCTTTCTTGGTGTTCCCGGTTGTGTTTTTATCCACACATTTTCCCTCTTTTGACACTTTGTTATTTCCATTACACCACACGAAACCCAACCAATATGGGAAAAAGGTTACATCTTTTCCTACGCAATATATGAAAAGGTATTCATTTTCAAAATCTAAATAATATGAAAAGGGTGGGGTAACAGAACCCCATTGTTACCCTCTATCAATAAAGTATTGAAGTCCCCCCCCCCTTCCCCCCGAGTGAGGAGGAGAAAAAGGACAACGACGACGGTGTATACCATAAGATAACGCAGCTATAATCCAGGTTAGTCGGATCACACAAAATGATATTGAATTGTTCTGGATGTATTATACTTCAGTTAGTAGAAGTTGTTCTGATGATAAATTATAGCCAATTTGAAATTTGTTTTCTTAAAGTCGTTATGTAGGCAAAATTGTAAAAAACAGTATTTACAACAAAACTGCTTGTACGTGACACGGTCCTGTTGATGGAGATATCCCCTACACTGACGACTGGGTTGTTGCAATAGTATGATACTTGTTTCTCTAAGGTGACACGGTTATCCTCCAAGGCTTGCCTATGAGCATCAAGACAGTACAAGGCTATTCCAGTCGTCTTGTAATCTACTTCAAACCTCATCCAGAATGTGGCTGGTGTTCGATCTATAAAAGCAATAGATACTCTTAATTGTAAAAAGAATTATTTTAATAACAATAGATTTTATCCATTTGGTGTCCAGTTTTAAATGTAGGCAGCACCATTGCCTAATTCGGAAGTTTCCGTATTTCAAAGTACGTTTTCGAAACTTGCAGGTATTTTCTCGACCTACAGATGTTCTTAGTTAGAACGAACCGTTGTAGAAAATTGCTGGTATTTCTCGACCTACAGATGTGTTTAGTTAGAACGAACCATTGTAGAAATTTTTCTATGTAAAACATCGATAGTCTGCTTTTCCAACAAATTTGAAAGAAATATAATAAAGATAATTTCATCTTTCTTTAATTCGTCGAATGTTTCTCTGTTTTGGTCCAAATTATATACGCACGAAAATAAATAAATGATATTGTTAAATATGTTTTTAATATTTCCGAAAATCTAGATAAATGAACTGACTGCGTTTTGAAATCTATATTTTTTGTTCATTAAGAATTTAATGTGGTCATTGATATTGCTCGTAGCTTATCTAGACTCGGATATACTTTGAGCTTGACATATGATATAGGCACTTGTCAAATATCAAATATCATATGTTGACTTTTGATGGTCTTTAGAGTTATTTTCTTTCGTTCTTGTTCCCTTTTTACTTTAAAATCGACGGATATCCACACATCCTTACATTGATACCCTTATTGTATACCAAGTACTGTGTGGAAAGTTAACAAAACGATATGATTTTAACAAATAAAACGTGAATACTTTATGATAGTTTTTATCTTAGAAAAAAGTTGTTTATGGTTAGTCAGTTTTTTTTTTGTGTTCATATCTTAAAAGAAATATCAACATACATTTGCATTACTAGTTTGACGAAGACTTCTTTTTACTTGTTATCCCCCACCCCTTATTTATTGACAAACCACTTATTTCATATATCAACTTTTTTTTACTTGGAAAAAGTAATACGACGGGAGCAACTAGTCATGCTAGCACGATCTGCTTGCTCCCCGGATTACCTGTTAATCAATCCATTATAATGTTGTTTTCGTCGATTTTTTGTTTGCCATTGTGTTGTTTGCTTTTATTGGACTTTTGGTTTTGTATTGTCCCATTTGTATCTTCTTTTTTCTTTTTATTTAGTATGATTCTAATTTTAATATTTTAAATGCAAGGTAACCCGAAGTCTCAGACGTACAAGGAAATAGGAAAAGATTGACAATGTGCGCTTGCAAAAGCCATAAAACAATATTAAAAAAAATTTCACCCATTAGTCTCTTACTGCCAATCTTCAACCGCTTTGCAATACCCCGGGATTATATGTTACATTATAAAATATAGAGATGTGGTATGATTGCCAATGAGACAACTGTCCAACAGAGTACAAATAACATTGATTTAAGCAATTATATGTCACCATACGGACTTCAACAATAACAAAAAAAAAAACCACATATCATTTAGTCAGCTTCTAAAGGCCTCGTCATGACAAAATGCGAAACAATTCAAACGAATCATACTGTCTGATTTATGACAAAACATAAAAAAAATATATTATCATATAACAGACAGGAACTAACGACAACTCCCGAATTACCGACTTTTCATTTTTTCCCACGTTTAAAACATTGATAGCCGTATAAAAGGGCTGTGGACATCATCTGACCAATATAATTTACTAAAAAAAAGATAAATGAAATCCATCAAGATAATAATCACTGGAAACGTCATTAGGGTGTCTAAGTACTACTACATGTACAAATCTTGTCAACCGTAGAAGACCATCGACTTACATGTACATATGGCTATAGTAAGACTATAGGTTAGGAGGAGGGTTGGGCGCCCGCTAACATGTTTCACCCCGCCATATTATGTATGTGTCGGTAATTCAGTGGTTGTCGTTTTTTTTTGTCTATCATATTTGTTTTTTGTTCATTATTTTGTACATAAATTATGCCGTTAGGTTTCTCGTATGAACTGTTTTACATTTGTCATTTCTGGACCTTTTATAGCTGACTATGCGGTATAGGTTTTGCTCATTGTTGAAGGCCGTACAGTGACCTATAGTTGTTAATTTCTGTGTCATTTGGTCTATTGTGGAGAGTTGTCTCATTGGCAATCATACCCAATTTTCTTATTTTTATATATAGTATAATTATAGTTATAATGCTATATTTTCACAGTACGATATCAAACTACGTCCTTATAATCGATGAGCCACAAGTTAAAATGGTACAATAAATAAACATGTCGCTTAGTCAAAGGTAGTAGTTTCACCTAGACAACCGTTTCCTGGAACCGGGGGAGACCAAATATCATCATCAATACATTCGTATGTTTTTGTAGAATTGCCATCGTAAAACAGCTGATTGTGTACACATGACTCGGTACACGTCCTTGTTTGGTTTGAACAAACTGTATTAGACTTGATTTGTACTGGAAACGTCTCCACACAACCAAGAACTGAAATATGAGAACATTCCACTATTAAGGTATATTACATGGATTTTAAGTGTATTATTTCGTGTTCACATGTACATGTATGTCAGACTTTAAAAGAAGTTTGCACGTTTTTCAGAACATATAAAACAATACGACCTATGACTATGATTTGATTTTCATGTTGTGTTATTCGGCAATAATAACATGACTTATGCAATACATTTGATAAAGTACGACATGCTGTGCCGGAATGTTAACACACCTGTTCACAAAGTAACAGTTATTTCTTCCAAATACAACGTGTTTAACGAAGAGTTAGCATATACTAATTTTCAAGTGTTTCGTTTTACCCGACTGGGGATAAAACCCACCACCTCCCGCACTCGTGGCTAGCACGATACAACGAGATGCCCTAAGCGGTTACTAAAAAAAAAACTCAACTACTCTGTGTGATTTAATTTGCATTGACGTAAAGACATTTTGTCTTTTCTTGTTGAGACTATATGTTGATATGTAGATGCATTTAATTAATTGTATTAGGATGGTGTCCCCTTGACTTATAAACAGCTACTCTTTTTTATATCCCCCAGACATTTGTTTTCGGTCTTGTTAACAATGTTTAGATTTTGTGATCGCTGTTGTTTTCAAACATTTGCAAAGATTCTTTCGTGTGCGTATCACTGTGAGCGCAATAACTTAAGTATATATCTTAATTATTTGAATTTTTGAACAAATAATGCGAACGAAGGGCGTTTTGAAATAAGATTGTTTCTACATTTAAAATGTTTTAACTTTATATAAGTCTCAAAGGATAATTTTATTGCAAAAATTAAACGTTTTAAGGAGGTATTACTTTTACACCGCCACCGATAGAAACGTATGATTAAACAGAAGATCGCACTCAGACATTAGACTAGGAAATAGCATAGAACCATTTGAAGTACGGTTCTCCTGCTGTTTTAACCCTTGAAAACATTTTCAATGAACATGTATAGTCATTTTTGTACATGTATCGTGTTGGATTGTGTGAACTATCTAGAATCGCATACCTTGATACACCAAGAGCTGTATTGCTATTAGTATAAATAAGATCACCATTTCATTTCATGTTTTCAGCTTTGGTTCTTCGATGATGTGATGGTTATCTATTAAGGAAAACAATTATAAGATGCAGTAATCAATCCGATCCTTGTGGACGCTGTAATGAGCAAAAATAAAAATATCTGGATATGATCTTTAAACGAATTTCAATATTGGGGATGGTATAAGCGGCAAATACTTCATGCACATTCATAATAACAATTAAACGAACATAAAAAACTGTAGGTACATTTGTGTACTGCGAAGTTGCTAGACGGGGATGAAATTCGGGGAATTTTGAATAAAAAAAAGAGAATGTATGTGAAGGCCACTTTTCGTTCCCTTGAAAATCAAAATGTATAAACATTTATATCAAACCACATATTCAGTAGTTAAAAATACGTAAGTCTGTCAGAAATCAATATTTATATATTATGATTTAATCTTGTATATTTGCTTGATTACTTTTAATTATTGCATTAAATGCTGACTGCAAAAATCTGTCAAACCATATCACCTACGGACCCAACACAGTTGTTTTAATGGTCCATTAACTGACTTGCCTGACTGATTGCCGCTCTGCTGAATATTTACTGCTGGGTCCAAGTTATCATATTTCGTTACCCTTGTGGTATGATTAATTTGAGAGTGGGGTTTGGGGTTGGCTTAATAATATGAAGACTTGAATGCATTCAAGGAGTTAATTCCTGTTAAAAAAAATACATGTCCTTTAATGAAGACGTTTTACATTTTTGTTGTACTATACACACATTTTGTTGCTATACGTGGATGTTTATACAGTTTAGCAACAATGAGTAACTTTTGGTGGGTATAAGTTTTTAACCCTGAAAAAAACATTATTTGAGAAAATTCAACACAGTAAGTACAAGAGTTGACCAGGATATATAACTATGTTCGTCGGGACTTTTCCCACCAACCCGGGAAAGGCTGGCTAGCCTTAAAATTGTGCGGGATATATAAATACGCAGCCATGTCTAGTCTGGACGTCACATCCGATGTCTTATGTAGGAAGAATGATACCCTCGTTGTATGTTGAAAACCTCTGCAGTTATGATGTAAACATTTACTCTTATCAACATCCCCCTTTATGCAGTAGTAGTCTTTCATTTGCCGATCTTAATCCAGGTTACTTTTAGTATCCTAGTGGTATTTTATTTAAATCTCCTGTCATGAAAGACCGAATCATAAAATCTTCAAATAATGTTATAAATGCAAGACTTCAGTGATTTTATATTTCATTGTTTAACACAAAACTAAACATGTATTGCTATCTAATTATTAACATATATGGATCTACATCCTGTTGATACTTATATTATAGCATTGCCCGACTAGGCGCTTTTCTCAGACTGCTTATGACGTCTTTACACAGACCCACGGGATATACAATGATTGATACTTTAGTCTGGGAAAGCATGGTTTATTTATTTGCTGGTACTATTTGCTGGTACTGAGCTTTGAACTATCTTTCAGTAACTTAATGTACTCTTAGATCGGTACTTGTGTCATTGTTTATATGTTTTTGTGCTTAGCTGCTAAGCAACGATCTGATAATTCTAGCTTCTCCAACCAATTTCTGATACAGTTTGGTCTTATTTTGTGTTGTTTCACCCTTGCTACAAACTGGGAAAAAGGTTGGGTGGTTGTTATGTGGTATGAGGAAAGGGTCACAAAACATGTTTAACCCTCTGCACTCTTTACAAGTCTTTGGTTGCTGTCTATCATATGTTTTGTTTTTTTAAATTGCTGAAGGATAAATCAGATCGCTATTTTTTTTTCTGTCTGTTTAAAGCTTACTAAAACGATATGAAGACCGTACGGTGACCTCTAAGTGTTCACATTTTTGTCCGTTGGTATTTAATAGTTGTCACATTGGCAATACTATCACATTTCCTTATTTTTATACTGACAGTTAGACTGTATCACATTGGCAATACTATCACATTCCCTTATTTTAAGACTGACAGTTAGAATGTATCACATTGGTAATACTATCACATTTCCTTATATTTAGACTAACAGTTAGACTGTATCACATATAGCAAAAGAATTTTTGAATAACACGTTGGATAATATCTGATTTCACACCTATGGCGGTTGCTGTTAGTGTTCAATTATCTTTTATTTCAGAGTTTTAAAATAATTGTACCGCTTGTCAACGATTTTAGTAAAACAAGATGTGAGGTATATACATTAATGAAACAGCAACAAAACAACACAAACTCAAATAAAAGATATCTAGAGGTCAGCATACGGGTTATAGCTTGCTGTTCGGTGTGAGCCAAGGCTCCGTGTTGAAGACCGTACTTTGACCTATAATGGTTTACTTTTACAAATTATGACTTGAATGGAGAGTTTTCTCATTGGCACTCATACCACATCTTCTTATATCTATTGAACAAATTGTGTTTTTCGTATACAACTAACATAGTGTCGTATTAGTACACGTAGTACTTTAATTTTCTTCAATTGTAACGCTAATGAGACGGGTACTAGTAATTGAGAATGTACATGTACATGTCTGGTGATGCTCCATGTGCACACAGTCATCGTTATATCCTCACTAGTATTGGATTTTCTTAAAAAATCCTGCCATTTGTTTCGGTTGTTATAACAAAATTTCAATTTTACCAATTTTGTAATTAAATAAAAAGTTCATTTAGTTTAATGGTATTTTATTGAAAAGAAAAGCAAAAAGCTTTGAACACAAATTATAATTACAAAATTAGAGAAGTCCTCTTCTTATAAAAATATAATCACAAAAACATTAAATCACAACGAAAACATGATATGAATGTACAGATGTATTTTCTACAAATAAAAAAAGAAGGAAATTGAACAATTTAAGGTAAAATATAAGATAAAAGTAGACTGGAGTGGTGTGAGTAAGTGCAAATTCAAGTGTTAGAAATATGTTCTGAATCTTTTTGTTTCTGTACAGAATTAAAAAAAATCTATATTTTGCTCAACTGTAAGGTACAAAGAAGTAAATATTATTTTTTTATACTCCACAATACAGTACACTATCCAAAGGGTTTCATTTTCATATATATAAAAGAGGATCTGGATGGGTTTTACAGAATAGAAATATAATGGGCAAAAGTGCAGAATGGCCAAAAAAATAAAGAAAATAGAATAATCAGCTAAAAAAGAAGAGAATAATGGTGTGTTGAAAAATAAAAAATAGAGAATAATGGAGGGGTGGACAGGGGGTTCCTGATTCCAACTTCCCTACCCCTAAGTCCCACTAACCTCCCTCTGACTTCCACTTCCCTCCCCTCATACTCCTGCTTTCCTCCTCCTTACTCCCAGACGAAATTGATCAAAACTTTTTCCCCAGAACATCTCTATTTGTACTCCCCTCTTTCATCGGTTACTGCCAATGACTCCCGCTTCCTGCCCCCTCATTCCCATGTTCCCTTAACCTTGACCATCCCCTCATTATGATGCTGAAATATAATGGATAGAGAAAAATGGTATAAAGAATTAAGAATAAAGATATGAAGGCCCCACGTCCAGCCCCTCACAAAATTATGAAAGTTCAGGCCTCTTTGTACTTAGTGATTTAAGCTGGATGCTGTTTAAGAATGAGCTATAAATAGTTATTCATATTTGAAAATATTAAAAACAGTGTTCAAACTGATCAATCATGTTACACATGTATATGTAATTTGAATATTGTATGTTTATTTTTGTTAATTAAAAATGCGTAAATAATTAACTAAAACTGAAACCACTTCATGTATATAGATCGGAAAGTGATATAATTTTTCACTTAGTTTGATTTTATCTCTCTATTTTTCCTAGTTAGAAATATTTCCTTTGAGCAGTTGCTAACCATATTGATGAAAGCAAACTTTTAAAAGTAGAAATCGATCTATATCTCGTGGTGTTCCGCGAATGCGTGGAAGTGTCATCTGAAGTTGAAAAGGAAACAAAGATGAAAAAACACTTAACAAACGGAAAGTTGACAATGTATTGTATCAATCACTTACGTACTTACTAATCTCTCATCGTCAGCTTATTTCCGGAAATCAGTATTTTCTTTCAATAAAATCTACTTCCTTCTTTCGCGTTACAACATGAATTGGATCACAACTACAAATGTAGTAATTATACGGATCGTTTTACAGATATTTGACTTTAAATATACTGAACAATGAAATAAAAGAAGACTGTATTTATAAATATGTTCAATAAAAACACGCTACACCAAACCACAACTGCCAATTGTTTTTATAAAGTTAGATGGAGGTCTAAATTAAAATCCATATAGTTTTTTAATAATTTGCCAAAATGTACATTATATCATGTTTTTTTTTTCAATAAAAAGTAAGGGTCACCGGGCCTTTTTTCAAGCTACAGGTTATACAAAATTGTCAGATTTTGAATAGATTGTTGATAGAGTCCAAACGTTTGAGTGATAAAAAGAAACCTAAACCATAGAATTCGAAAATAAAATATAAGAAGATAGATCTTATAATGTGCTTTCAGAAAATAAAAAGAAAAATTGAGGACACGGGACTCGTTTTCTTGCTACTAAACCAAATACGTGAATTCATAACACATTCCTTTATAAAAAATACATTATTTCAGTTATCTCCCTTTATATGGCAAAGTTGAAAAAAAAAACAAAACAAAAAAAAAACAAAAAAAAAAAAACAAAAAAAAAACAAACATGAATTTTCCGTTTTCAATCTTTAAAATATGATAAACACATGATTTTTATTATCTAAATGAAAATTCTCACAAATGAATTCCATTCTTCTCTCAAAATTTGCAGATTTCATTAAAGATCTTGACCGATTGTTTTCTGTTATTTTACAATCCAAGATGGCGGAAGACATCCGATCTACTTTAAGATCGTCTGAAGTAATTTCCCCTAAAACGGGGCAGTATATGAGTTTTTTTTTCAAATTACTTGAAATCAATGAGCATGGTTAAAAATGTTGGCATTCCGCCACAATTATAAAGAAGTTTCATTACTTAATAAACGCGTTTCTCCCCACGGTCTGAAGAACTGACAGCAATCGATCAACGCGTTATAACAAGAATTAATCGGTGACAAATCTGAAAATTAAATGTACATGTATGTACGATAATACTACGCTTCAAAGTGTATTCTTTGAAATTTACACTTATAGATCAACGTATTTAAATTAAGGCTTCACGCGTTTGATGGTTTATGCTCAGAGTACTCACTAAGACAATTACCATTCCAGGGTTTTGATCATGCACGAGTATATAACGATAAGGAGATGTAGTATAATGGCCAATAAGACAACTATCCACTACAGATCAAATTACACGGATGTAAGTAACGCATTCCCATGGTAACCTTTATGTCTAAATATATGATAAACGGGACAACTTTACGTTTCTCTTTAATTTTTGTTTCTTGACAATGGCGTTTCAACGGCTCTTTTAAAAAAAATTAAAACTGGGAGAGGTGATAATAAAACACATAAGTCGGAGTTAACAGACACCATTATGGCAAAACGAAAAACGATGAAAACAATCATATATATACAACATCTTACAACACATAAAACAAACAAAATTAAAGATTATGCATGCAAAACGAATAAATCGAAAAAAAAAAATCAACATACAAAATGAGTCAATCGTTAAGTCATCGAGTGTAACGTATTAACGATTGAACAGGCAGTTGTGTATAATACTGTCAGTTTAAAGTTCAATAATATGTTAATTTAAATTGCTGCAAACAAATACAATATTACAATGAAGGACAATAAAACAAAATGGCGTTACGGATTTTGAATTAAAGTGGTGTAATTTAACTGATTCTATAGAATGTAAATGTATCATGGGAAATATTCGTTAAACTTTTGACAGATGTAAATTGATAAAGAATACTTTGTTATCGATCACTTCTGTGTTAACGATTTAGAAGAATATTTTATAAATAATTTGCAATTATTTTTGGTGGTTGGTAAAACAAATTACGTATATCCAGATTCGTTCCGGGTCATCGGCTTGAAACGGAAATGAAACAAATTTCCTTATTGAGTTTAAATAATCAACATTCTTTGTATTAAAATAGTTTGTGAATTGATCTGAGGGTAAATTTTATTGATTGAGTTCAAGTGTATTTTTTAGTTCATTCACTTATTTCGAATTTTGACATGAATCGAATTTGGACTTTTGATTTTTTCTTTCGCAGAAGTACTAATTCTATGCAAGATAAAATGTAATAAACGAATATTCATCAGGGCAGGAAAGCTATATATACAATAAAGTAACACATTAAAATGATTGATAACAACAATAAAAAAAAAACACCATGTAAATGAACAGATAAACATAAAAAGCTGTATCGTGCAAAATTAAAAAAACAAAACAAAATATTTTACATGACAGTAGTACACTCTCTCTACCTCTTGATAACAAAATGACCAAGGTGTGCACTTTAACACAAACTCTTTAGATTAAATTTTCTAAGTTTGTATGACTTTTAAAAATATTCGAATGAAAAATGACCCTGCAGACCTTCCAGTTTTATTGCCGGTTATATAGTTACGGCCTGACTGACATACAAGCAATATTCTCATCTGAAAGTGGAACTTCGGGGATTTATAGTCAGATTGATATGAATTTTTGAAATACTTAGTGTGAGGGTCTTGATGGGGATGAATTCATTGATGTATTCTTTAGTTTTTAGGCCATTAATCTCTATTCCTTTATTTTTGCTGTCAATTGTTCACCAACTTTTTATATGTTAGTTTCCCATTATTCTTTTTTCTATTAACCCCATCCAGATCCTCTTAACATTTTTGCGAATGTACAATTTATACACTTCAAACTGTTAAAACATGTTTCCATATTTAAGCATGTCATAAAACATGTTTAATGCCGCCGCATTTTTGCGCCTGTCCCAAGTCGGAGCCTCTGGCCTTTGTTAGTCATGTATGTTTTTTAATTTTAGTTCATTTATATGTTTTGGAGTTTAGTGTGACGTCCATTTTCACTGAACTAGTACACATTTTTATTTAGGGGCCAGATGAAGCCCGCCTCCGGGTGCGGGATTTTTTTTGCTGTGTTGAAGATCCATTGGTGGCCTTCGGCTGTTTTCTACTCTTTGGTCGGGTTGTTGTCTCTTTGACGTATTCCCCATTTCCATTCTCAATTCTGTTAAAACAATACTTGGGATAAAATATCAGTTTTAAAGAGGTTATTGATCTGAAATTTCTGGTAATGGAAATTACAAATTACACGGATGTAAGTAACTCATTCCCATGGTAACCTTTATGTCTAAATATATGATAAACGGGACAACTTTAGTTTTCTCCTTTAATTTGGTTTCTTGACGATGGCGTTTCGTCCGCTCTTTTAAACAAAAATAAAACAGGGAGAGGGGATAATAAAACACACAAGTTGGAGTTAACCCACACCATTATGGCGAAACGAAAAACAAATTAAGACATACAACATTCTACAAAACATATAAAACAAACAAAAATAAAGATTATGCATGCAAAACGAATAAATAAAAACAAAAAACAAAACAAAAAGAACATGCAAAATGAGTCAATCGCTAAGTCATCGAGTATAACGTATTAACGATTGAACAGTCAGTTGTGTATGATACTATCAGTTTAATGTTCAATAATATGTTAATTTAAATTGCTACAAACAAATATAATATTACAATGAAGGACAATGAAACAAAATGGCGTTACGGATTTTGAATTAAAGTGGTGTAATGTAGTTCCGATTAGAATGTAAATGTAGCATGGGAAATATTCGTTTAACTTTTGACAGATGTCAATTAATCAGGAGTATTTTGTTATAGAACACTTATGTTTTAACGATTTCAAAGAATATTTTATAAAAAAATATGCAATTATCTCTGGTGGTTGGTAAAAAATGACGTATATCTAGACTAGATACATTCCAGGTCATCGACTTGAATCGGAAATGAAACAAATTTTCTTATTAAATTTAAATAATCAAAATTCTGTGCATTAGAATAGTTTGTAAATTGATCTGAGGGTAAATTTTATTGATTGAGTTCAAGTGTATTTTTAGTTCATTAACTTATTGCGAATTTTTACATGAATCGAATTTGGACTAATAAACGAATATTCATCAGGGCTGGAAAGCTATATATACAATATAGTAACACATTAAAATAATTGATAACAACAATTAAAAAAAAACCATGTAAATGAAAAGATAAACATCAAAAAGCTGTATCGTGCAAAATTAAAAAAAAGCAAAACATTTTTTACATGACAGTAGAACATTCTTTCTATCTCTTGATAACAAAATGACCAAGATGTGCACTTTAACAAAAACATTTTAGATTAAATTCTCTCTCTCTCTCTCTCTATCTCTTTTTTTTCTCACACACAAACACACTGCAATGGTGGGTGTATGACTTTTAAAAAGTATTCGAAATCAAAAATGACACTGCAGACCTTCCAGTTTTATTGTTAATTTTTAAAGTTACGGCTTGACTTACACACAAGCAATATTTTCATCTGAAAGAAGAACTTCGGTTATTTCGAGTCAGATTGATCTGAAGTTTTGGAATACTTAGTGCGAGGGTCTGAATGAGGATGTATTTATTTATGTATACTTTAGTTTTTAGGCCATTAATCTCTATTCCTTTATTTTTGCTGTCAATCGTTACCCAACTTTGTATATGTTAGTTCTATTTTCTATTAATCCCATCCAGATCCTCTTAACATTTTTGCGAATGTACAAGTGATACACTTCAAACTGTTAAAACATATTCGATATTTAAACATGTTTAAAACAATACTTGACTAGAAAAAAAAATCAGTTATAAAGAGGTTATTGATCTGAACTATCTGGTAATGGATCAGCTTTCCTTGTGAAATCGATATCAACATAGTCAGTCCTGTTTTCAGCTCCAATGATACGACGTCGTTTTGGCTTCTTTGTGAAGGATACTTCTATGTATGTCAAACCATCCTTATTTTTGCTCTTTAAAATAAAAGTTGAAATCACTTATAAGATCGACGTATAATTTAGGTCCTTGTTAGTGTTGATACTTAGAAATTGTTAAATATTCTACTGCATTTGTCAAATTCATGAGTGCGTACTTAAAATAACACTTCCTTCTTTTTTTAGTTAAAATTATATCTCATTTTAATAGAAAAAAAATACATAAAATAAACTATACAATTCTTGTGTACAATTTGGAGTTTAGTATGGCGTTCATTATCACTGAACTAGTATATATATTTGTTTAGGGGCCAGCTGAAGGACGCCTCCGGGTGCGGGAATTTCTCGCTGCATTGAAGACCTGTTGGTGACCTTCTGCTGTTGTCTGTTCTATGGTCGGGTTGTTGTCTCTTTGACACATTCCCCATTTCCATTCTCAATTTTATACTATGCGAAATGTCATTAAGGTAGTTGGGGTGTCTAAATGTTCGACGATATATTTTCCTTATACTTCTGTAAAAGTCTTCTGGGTCAATGTACTTTCAAAATTCTATATAAAAACTGGGGGTCACGGATCTTGTTTTTTCGTTAAAATACATTGAAATTAACGAAATCACAGTTATTCAATATGGGTTTGTATAGGAGAAACTTACTTTTTTCCTTATTGAGGAAACATTAAACAATAGAATTGGTTAAAATTCAATGATAAAATTTCTTTTCATAAATACATCCGAAATATTAAATAAAAAAGGGGTCACGGCCTTATTTTTCTTGAAAAATCCAATTTGTCCTATTAAATTTAATATAAATATCTGCCCTTGATTTAAAAGGATTTCTTTTCTGAAAATTTAAAATACACTTAACTACACTTAATTTTTTGATAGTTTAATATTTAAATTTTAAATTTCAAAAGTTTCTGTTGTATATTGAATGATACTTGGTAAAATATTTTAAAACCAAAAAAGTATTTTTGCAACATAACCAGAAGGGATGCTCAGAAAAAGACACCCGATCTACCTTAAGTTAATAAAGACATATTAATAGAGATATGACGGATAGCGTTTGAGTGCACGAATGGCTCCCACCCCATACGGTCGCATTACTAATAATTAATCACAGCATTTGAATGAAATGCTTTTCTAAGTTATAACAATTTTATTGGGATTGATGGTATATGTTGATAATAGTATATCAAATTGAATAAGACTTATTATCCACTAAAAGACTAATAGCTTAATTTATAAATCTTCCAATTACAAAATGTAAGTACCCGACCTGTTTTTTAAGAGGGGTGTTTTCTGGACACATTTTTTAATGATTCTATTGGCAACATGTTCTATAATAAATAACACAGAAAATAGATGTTTTTTGTAACTCAATATCGTATTTGTTTTTATCCTTAATTTTCTATTCACTTCCCTTAAGATACAAATTATTTATTCAAGAAATTAACAATCAATCAATGTATTAAACTAATGCTCTTATTAAGCCTTGACAAACGTAACAAGTGCTTATTACAACTTGTCATTAGCAATAAAAAAGCTGTAAAATATGTTTGTGCTAGGATGTATAATTCGTAGTTGTCATATAAAAATAAGGCTATACAATTTTCTTACTTTTTGAAGCATACATGTATGTTATAAACCATATTGCAAGTATCATTTTCTACACGTGATATAGGAATTTTTTTCTACACAAGAAAGACAAATTGCAAAGAAAAACATATATTAAGTTAAACAAACCCGTCCAGATGGCTTTGTTTTCAACGGTTGATGTATAAGCAAATCTGCATCGCCTTGATTTGCATATACATTGTCGTTCTCTGTGTAATCTATCTCTAAAAAATAATTAAAAAATCGAATGTTAATGGTTGATAGAAGATGGGTGTAGTATGACAATGAAGGAAACATTACAAGAAAATGTTATCGAAAGTGGACATCGATGATAGCTTACCCTTCCGGAGAACCTAGTAATATCACCCACTGTTTTTGGTGGGGTTCGTGTTGCTCAGTTTATAGTTTTCCATGTTGTGTTTTGTTTACTGTTGTTTGTCTTTTGGTCTTCTTTTTTTTAGCCATGGCGTTGTCAGTTTATTTTCGACTTAGTAGTTTGAATGTCCCTTTGGTATCTTTCGCTTCTCTTTGATGGTTTGGGATTCTTTTTTAACAAATCAAAATGTTGATAAAGATGATATTTTATTCAATGCCAAACATAGCATTCTAACAACTGATAGAAGCACAACTTTTAAGGAGATACACTCGGTCGCAGAGTCACAAAACATGTTTAAAGTCGCCGCATTTTTGCGCCTGGTCTAAGTCAGGAACTTCTAGCCTTTGTTAGTCTTATGTGTTTTTAAAATTTTGGTTCATTTGTATGTATTGAATTTTAGTGTGGCGTCTATTTCGCTGAACCATTATACGTTATTGTTTAGGGGCAAATTGAAGCCCGCTTCCGGGTGCTGGATTCTCTCGTTACGTTGAAGACCTATTGGTGACCTTGGGCTATTTTCTGCTCTTTGTTTGGATTGTTGTCTTTTTGACACATTCCCAATTTCCATTCTCTATTCTATAAGTATTTGGAGAAAATGACATTTGACCACACTATAAACTGTAATCGTTCACAAATCTACACACCAATACTACAAAATAAATCATCTTTACGATCAAATTTACAACTAACGTAGCTAACTGTTACTGATCCTGACGATTTGCACTCAGTCTAGTTCGAAAGTTTACTCGTCATAATTTTGGTGAAAAAAACATTGGCTCTAGCTTGTTTTTTTTTATTTGATTTTATTGTAATTTCAACATGACCACAATGTAAATAGCTTACTTTTATTTGATTTGTCCACAACTGCATATTCATCGTTTGCTGATTCAGTTACGTCTTCTGAAATACAATAAACTAGTAAATTGAAGTTATACTCCCTCCCCACAAAAAAAAACTAGTAAATTGAAGTAATACTCCCTCCCCACAAAAAATAAAATAAAAAGAATAACAAATAACAAATAACAAATAAAAAAGGAGAAAAAAAGTCGACGTTTGGTACGTTTTGTGAAGTACATGTATAGACATCATTAACTGTTTGATTTCCAGAAAAACAACATTATGATTTGGAATGAAGTTTCAAAAATAAAACGAAATGCCCATCTATGTCCATTTGGTGTTACATGTAAAGTTTATGGATAGTTGTTTCATCAAAAATCATACCACTTCAACTTATTTTTTTTTTTATATCGTATGCATTTCTATTTACATCTATATTAAGAAAAAATGTAAAACTAACAATTTAATTTGCACAAGGTTATCTCAATATAAACCAAGTGTAAATTAAAAAAAAAGGAACGATAGATGTCAGTGACAATCGTTAAACTGATTTCCGACTATATTTATTTTTACTATTCTTACTTATAATCGCATGTATCACTGAAACTGATATATAAATCAAAGACCAATACACCACATTCTGACTACAACCCAGAGTACTATGTTCGTTAATACACTTTGTGTTTATTAACTGACAAAGATTAAAAGGGGGGGATGAGATCATTTTAATTATTTGCTTATTCCCGTATTAAACTCATGTGTCTGTCACAAGTCAGGAATCTCGTCTGGTTATCTTATGTTATAATAATGCTTTGTTATTTTAAAAATTATTGTTGATGGCTGATATTTGATTTTTTTCTGCTAAATTCATTCACAGACTTTATAAAGTTTGGATGATTTAGAGATTTGTATTTTGTATAGACATCGGCCTATCGGTGAAGCCTGTATATTGCTCTATAAATATCTTTTGCTTAATTTTGTCGTTGGGTTGCTATATCATTGATATATCATATATCTCCATTTATCTGGCATGGTTATATGTTTCGGACATTGGCATTAAGCTCACTTTTGAGCTATTTCATATTTTCAATTTTTCCAATAGTTATCATGGTTATAGATATTTATAATTATTTCCGGTAGCTTGACATATAATTAAATACTTTTGACATAGTGTTTTGTTGAAATATTTTTCATTAATACAAATTTGTATACCACGAGTTGTCATATGTAAAAAAAAACAGTATTTCAAAAATTGACTCTTATTTCTCCCATAAAATTGTATCACATGATACATTGTACATGCGTCATTTAATCCTGGCTACTTCAGATCTATCAGAAAAACTGAGTTTATAAGTAATAGAAATGTGGTATGCTTGCCATTGAAACAACTAGACCATACCCGCGACATCGCGGGTCCGTGACTGAACTATTTTTAGCCTGGATTTTTAGAATTCGTATTGTCATTTGGCAAAGTCACGCTGATTATAAGGTGCACAGTTATTCCCTGTATAATGACGAAGTTCAGGAAGTTCAGGTGTGATTATTACCCGTTTTTATAGCAATTCCTGAATACACCGTTTGGTTTTTCGCCTGACAGAGGTGGAACGTACAGATCAGGTAATTTTGTGACAAATACTATTGGAATCGCTATCGGATTCGACCCGGAACTTGTTAATTATAGGTAATATTAATTATGTGGAAAACAAAAGGGCCTGGAATGGTGTATTTTTTTATAATATACACCATTGTCATATATTATTACTATATATATAATAAAATATTAATTTTCGCGAACCATTTAGGTCACAGAAATTCCAAAAAATGGCATCAGTAAGGAGAGTTGTACAAATGATGTGAATACACAGAACCCGGATCCAATTTATCTTTTACTAAAAGTATTCATCATTTTCTGTTTTGTATGTACTAACAACATTTCATTTTTCTACAATTTCGATTAAAATATTATAAAACCTGCAGTTCAATAGGTCACATGCCCCAAATAAACATTCCCCGATTGGTCGAACTACTGTGGCCTCGGTGTAAAGCAACGCAAGCCTCGATGTAAAGATCACGCTTCCAAAAATAGAGGTATGTCCCAACTTAACATTCCCCGATTGGTTGAATTGCTGCTCGATGTAAAGCAACGGAAGCCTTGATGCAATGAAGAAAAGGGGTTGACAGGATAAACGTAATCGTTATGAATTTTAACTTCATGGTTCTTATGCAAGCAAATTTAATAAACAATGATTTTATACAGTTGTGTTATTGTTTTCACCTTACATAGGGCTTTATTTCTGATCTTATTTCTGTGTACACAATTCTGAATCTACATATTTCACCTACATCAATATTAGGTAATCCGTTTGGACGATTCCATATACTATTATGTTTTAGGGTTTTATAGCTTTAGTGTCGAGTTGGTGTATAGTATTGAGGGCTATCTGCGAGAAATAAATCCTTTTTTCTGATGGATTAACTAAATTCAAAACCAATATAAAAATAGTTAACACATATATTTTATTTAACTGAGTAAATTGATCGGAATGTGAATGATACATAAACCTAAAATTCGTTTTGGTCTATCCCAGCGATGACATTTGCGCGGGAATTTAGTCCATTGACATCGTAATATAATTTACTTTGGATTGTAATTATCTTTAGATGTAATGTTACAGGATTTAATGTGAAATTATTTGTCTCTTCTTTTATAGTACACGAGTTTGACGTCAGGTTTGTACACATGAAGTCTCTAGTCTAAAAAAGCCAGTGACAGAAACGATAAACAGATAAGCAACTGTCTAGGGCCAAGTAAGGGAGGTGAAAAAGCCAGTATTACGCAGAACGATAAACAGTTACATAAACGGATCCAGGGGGTGGGGAAATATTTGTTGATTTTATAGGGAAGCAGGTGCGGATCCAACCATTTTATAAAAGGGGGTTCCAACTATGTGTCCCCATTCAAATGCGTTGATCGTCCAAAAAAAAGGGGGGGGTTCCAACCCTCGGAACCGTCCCCACGGATCCGCCACTGGGGAAGCATGACGGGAGTGGGCAACCCTTAGGTCAGTCAGCGGCCACCCTCCTTTTATGAAAAGTTGTGAATCCGCCACTGAGATTTATTTAAGCAGGTTTTCTTTGTGTAGATACCTTAAAATATCACCAACTGTGACTGAGTACACAATTTGATTCATTTTAGCTCATTAGCTGGGCTCACTCGCTAAAAAGGTTCATTGCGGGCCTGCTCACTGGCTAACATTTTACGATATTCATGACTCGTGAAGAAAAGCCGATACTCTATACATGTGTGTGAGGAGTAGTTATCAAGCTTGCTTTCGTCTGTAAAAACTGTCTTAGGCCAAGTTAGGGAGGTGAAAAAGCCAGTAATAGAACGATAAACAGATGATCAGGTTTTCTTCATATAGATCCCTTAAAATATCCCCCACTGAGGACACAATTTGATTCATTTTACCTCATTAGCTGCGCTCACTCGCCGTAATAGGTTCATTGCGGCTTACCGGCTAATATGTGCATAAAAGCTGATAACCTATACATACATGTACATGTATATAGTCAGATCATATGTTTTCGTTCGTTATATGAATTTGTACTATGCATGCCTTTTCAATGGAAATTGTGACAACAGTATGCATTCTTAATAGCACGAAAAACGATGAGAAGAGGATACATATGTCAACCAAAATTTTTCAGCAACGTCAAAATATGTGAGGACACCCTATCAAGATCTATTAAGCTTGCGTTCATGTTGCGTTAAAACTGTTTTAGGAAGGTGAAAAATACCAACAATATAACAATAAATAGATAATCGATATTGTAAGTGTTGAAAAGCCAATGGTCTACATATATACTTAAATATGTCAACCATAAAATAAAACTGATTTAATTTACACCACAACTGTTGAAAAAACCTTTATGTTTATATAACAGTTAAACTTATCTCATTCTAGTCCATTCAATTGACAGAATCAGTGTACATTTCATGAACTCTTTAATAACAATAATCATCATGGACTATTCTTTATAGCAATATCTGTAAGCCATTTAGGGATCTTTTGCATTCAAAGTTTAGTTTTAGTGGGTTTATTTTGCGAAAAAGAACTCAATTTCCAGATCAAAGTTAACATTTTCTATATATTTTGTTGTGTCAAAATGACCTAATGAATATAAAGGACAGTACCCATATAGACCCAAAAATGGTATATCACATTCTACACATGACATTTTAGCAGGAAAGACTGCCATTGGAGTATATAACTTTTAACCTGTGTATGTATAATTAAAATATAATAAAATTCATATCTTTTTCAGGACTTCTGATCGAACCATGTACATGTAGTATGGCATGTTTGTGAGATATGGTTTTGGTGGATAGGATGTTCATGAAGGACCTGTAGTACAAAGTATATCACTGGATTGAGCTCTTTGTCTAAGTGTATTATTAAAGTGCTTTGCTTTGAGCTCAGTTCATTGTTATGCAATTCATTCTTTGTGAAATAAAGATTTGACAGACAACTCTCATGTACAAGGATTTGTCAGGGTAGTATCCATTCTATGTACAATGTAAGTAATAAGGAGATAAAAGCATTTTATTATGATTTGAACCAAACATTTTTTGTCCTTTAACCAAATTTTAAAAAAAGAACAAATTTACCCGACAATGCTACACTCGCTACTAGCAATATGATGCTAGGTTGTTTTAATACATCTGTACTGCCTACTGATGACACGGTCCTGAGTGTAAATGGTCATTCAGTATGTTAAAAAAAAAAAAAAAAATTATAAGGCCTATCTGGCCTAATTGATTTCTAAAACTATATTTCATTGTACATGTTCAACATTTTTCATTCATTTGTTTATTTCTTAATTTGTGTGAATTAACATTGTTACAGTAAATGTTAATAACTACACTTTCATACCACAACAAATACTGTATTGGTATCACTTATATTTGTATCCATATAACAAAAAAAATTGAAAAGAGAATAATTTTGCAATACCTTTTTCATATTGAATACTATAACTTTTTTGATATTTAGACATATTAAGTAGATTTTCATAATACCCACTTGACATGCTTGAAATTCTATCAGATTACTTTTGGAGCAGTTATGAGTCTTTGAAGCATGCTCACAAAGGTTTTTTTGTTGATATCGTTTTCATATTGGTCAAAACTTTTTTTTTGCTTCGGCCAGCTTTGGAGGAGATGTTATCAAAGAATTGATAAAAAAACAACACAGAAGTTTACTTTCTAGCTCATCTAGCCCCAAGCATCATGTCAGGCATTTTCATTACTAAAAACCAATAAATGTCTTCTAATCTGAGAAACAATTACGACATTTTAACAAAATATTTTACTAATGATACTGACAATCCACCACAAAGTAATATAAATAGAACCATACAAATAGTGAGCAAATACATATAAAAAAGATGTGGTATGATTGCCAATGAGACAATTCTCCACAACAGACCAAAATGACACAGAAATTAACAACTACGGGTCACCGTACAGCCTTCAACAATGAGCAAAGCCCATAACGCATAGTCATTTATGTTATTTATGTACACAAAATAAACGAAAAACAAATATTATGTAACACATAGACAAACGACAACCACTGAATTGCAGCCTCCTGATATCATGTTCTCAGATATCATCTCCCATTTAAAAAAAAATCACATGAAAAAATGAACCTATTATGTGTTGCTCTCCTAGCTACAAAATTTATCCAAATTCAAAGATGTGGAAAATATTCTATCATAATCATTTGGTCATTAATGCAATTAGTGTCTCTTTCATGCCCTCTTGAACATAAAATCTAAATATTAAATAAACAACACTCTTCATGCTCAGGTTGGTTGTCATCGTGCAACACAGTTAATAACACCATATAGGAAAAACATAGAACTCCTTTTGTCATATAAAACACTGTCAAACATCCAAACATACTATCCACATTCATCTGTGTCCACACTTGTTTATATATAAAGTTAAATTCTGCTGGCAGTACGTCGACTTAGCATGCGCGAAAGCGTATAAGACGCGGATCGATAACGGTCTCCGAATTTGGTTATTTTCTCAAAAATTGGCGTTTTCTGTGGAAAAAAGATTGTTTCAAAGACAAATTTAAGAAGTACAAAACACTACATTTATACGTCATATCACAAATATTTCCGACTTTGAATGGTTTCAGAGGAGTTGCGGCTCAATGAAATCGGTCTCTTCCTTTAGTAGTATAGATTATACACCATGACTAAATGAAGTAGATGTAAAAAACTAAAGGGCAATGTACGGCCTTCAAAAATGAGAACAACCTATACCGTCTTAAGGCCCTGACATGAAAAAATGAAAAAAACCAACAACAGCCACTGAATGCAAGGTCCTGAGTTGATATAGGCACATAATTTATATTATATGGCGGAATTAGACATATTTGCGTTCTCAACCATTCAAACAACTTAAAACAGTGATTTAACTGCTCAACAAAAGAACAAACTGTAAAAAAATAACTTGGTTATGGCTGGAATCATGAGACCAACAGGAAACACAAGCATCATCTAACAGCCCTAGCAGTTTCTTTAACTTAAGATCGAAGCAAATTACAACTTACAAATGAATACGTTTCACAGACTAAAATACCAATCAGTACATATCCAACAGATTCAGTGTAAAGACATCATGAACAGTTAAAAAAAGCACGATCTTTTGCAATGTCAAAATAAAAGTATCGATATGATGTAGATCTATAAGTAAGTAAGCGTTCATAAATATATGGCAATACATGGTATTTAGCTATGTTTTAATTTATCAATAACAAACTAGATATTAATATCGATAAACATTATTCAGCTTTGTAAAATTGATACCCTTTATGTATAAGTTTATTCAAAGAATAAATAAGTTTATTGGTTCGTATTTAAATTTATTGGCTCCATTTTTATTAAACTTTACGATGTGACTATTTATTGTTTTAGGCAAGAACAATGTTCCAATAAAATAAAATTCTGCTGTATTTCAAATTTAATTAAAATCACTCATTCATCGATTGTCCCAATGGTTTATTTAACCTGATTTATATTAAAGTAAAAAGACAAAAGATTTTATGAAACAAAAAGCTTATTTTTCCAAGGAACTTCTTTCATTAGACAATAATATTAATAAAAAAATCTTCACGAAAATCACATTTTTGTCTAAGATACCATCTTTTTAGAGAACAATACAAACTGTGGAATAAAGACAATTCGAGACAATCATCATACATATTACATACATTGTATATGGGAAAAGTTATTGGGGAAAAAACTCAACAAAGATAGTTTGGTACGACATACTTGCGTTTTCGTCAATATGAGACTCATCTCTAATCAAAACAGGTTGGAAACCATATCAACTACAATCTAAGGAATTATAACATAATATTTATGACAACGGCTTACCTTTGTAGTGTACCTTTTTAGATTTAGATTTTGGTTTGACAACAGACGCATACTCGGCATTCGCAGGTTCTTTGGAATCTTCCTTTTCTATATGAAACAAATATTAAATCAATGTTCCAAACTTATAGATAAGGATAAGAGAAAAATTAACAAAAAATCGAATCTTCTTTGTCTTAGATCTGGTAAAAAAACCTAATAAATTATCTAGGAGTAATTATTATACGTTAGTAAGTTTTTCTTTATGTAATAGAATCTAATATTTGCGCTGTATACAAAAAGCTTTTTGCCAGTAATTAGTTCCAAAGGCTATAATAGAAAATTTACAATTCCTTCACATGTACATCGCCACTAGGCAATGTTGTCTTAGATAAGCATGATCACATGATACTATCATTTTACTTCTTCAAACTACACCGTTTTTACGATCCCCGGCAACAACCAGATTTGTCTTTTCGGGTTTGGTCTGTACGCTTATATTGTCTTATTTCCATGCCTGGACCATTCAAATAAATCACTACGAATAAAAAGCATTACTACAGTCGGAACATACAGGTAAAGCATATTACTAGGGCCGTATATACCCATGTATTATACCAGTCATGTTTGGAAATTAAATATAGTAGTTAAACCTATTTCACTTTCAAATTGGTAGTTACCCGTATTTCGCCGTTTGCTTTTCTGTTGTTCCTTATCAACTGCTGCATACAACACATTGCTTTCTTTTGGTTCTAAAATAAAACCTAATGCAGTTATGTTAATATGTTTGTTTTACTTTAAATTATTATGAAAGACATACAATGTTAAGTGGTAAGAATTACGTTCAATATCTGATTCAGGTCACCAGGTAACTTTCAAGCAAATTTAAAAAAAGTCTGTTTTGAACAATGTTTAAAGGTCACAGCTCACAGGTCCTTTTAAAGGAGACATCAGATTACAAGGTCGCTCGCAGAAACTCCCTACGGTCGCAGGTGGTATTTGAGCACGCTGAAGCCACAAACATAGACGCAGTAAATGAATGGAGCTATACTATATTGTTTTAAGTTGACATGTTAGATTTACTTTGCAATTCACTGGCAGGTAATTCGAAGCTGACCTTTGAGAATTTTGGCTATACGTTTTATGTCCGTGTCGTCCTTGTTGAAATCGGTATTGAAATGAAAATTTGAGTCTGCATTAAGGTCTGCATTAAGAATTCATGAATATGGGTATACTATTTGCGATTTTCCTTTTTCTTTCATTGAAAGGATTGAAATAATGATGAATGTAAATTAGATGTTGGCTGAAAGTTATTGAACAAACAAACAACACAAGCAACATATACAGAGGTCAAAAGGATGTCTTAAACAATGTTCAATCGTTTTTGCCGTATCACAAACGTTAGAATGTATAGAAACATCAGAGAGACAACAACATATGTTTAAACTCGTAATGCCTGACAAACAAATACTTAAAATCCGAACATGCTCAGAAAACATTGAAATTGATTGGTAAAAATATTGAATAAGAGGGTAAGCGAGGCTTTCCGAGCAATTATCTTGTTTTGTGTAACGAGTTTAAATATCTTTTCTTCTGTGTTTGTCTTTACTGTTAGTTGGTTTTATGACCTGTTATTGGTGGCAACCCCACTAGACTCAAGTCTTTTCGGTTTAAAGCTTACAATTTGGAAATATAAGGATTTTCTATTCCAGGAATAGACTACTTTAACTGTATTTGGCAAAACCTTTCGGAATTTTGGGTCTTCAATGCTCTTTAACTTCGTACTTTATTTTGCCTTTTTAACTTGTTTGATTCATGCGTCACTGATGAGTCTTTTGTAAACGAAACGCGCGTCTTGCGAACAAAATTCTAATCCTGGTATCTATAAGTTTATTAAAATTTGTGATACTTTATAGTAATGATAATATATTAAGCGGCCTCGACATTTTTTTCTGTGTTGTTTGGTTACGGTTTGACAGCATCACCTTTTCTATTACTCATAATCTAAATATGTTATATTTTAGTTACAAACCAGTTTTACTGCGTTTCTTTCTTTTGATGAAAAACACTAATAGAGTAATAACTATAATCAGAAGTACACCAACAACACCACAAGCAATCGGGATTGAATCGGAACCCGATTTCGATGGCGATGCTAAAGTAGGTTCCACTAAAATACAGATAAAAAGGAAATGAAAGAGTTGAAATGCATATACAAATATCAATCATGATTATACCAATTCTATCGCAAGATATATATAGCCAACCCAAGATTAGGCACAACTTATCAGATTTTTGCATTTTGGATTTCATTGCCTCCACTTTGTAATGAAACTGATCTACGACCTGTTTTGATTCGAGCCGCTCATTATTTAAAGGAAACACGCATCTTGTGTACTAAATAATAAGCTTGATATCTTTGATGATATTTAATTTCACTATATTAAAACAGTAAATTTAAAATATGCCTTAATTGATATGCATCGGAATCACTAGATAAACAGATTCCACTGAAAAGTATTCATATATATTATGATTTGACTAATCTTAAAAAGATAGTATTTACGTCACACAGATCCACATCCCCAATTATTTCAATTCTCATTAGCAACACAAAACTAAATCAATGAAACTTCTTATAATGTAAGTGTTAGCTGAGACAAGATAACTTTATGTCTTTTTGTGGAGATATTGACCACGATTAAAAAAGCAATTGTTAGTTATCATACTTATCCTTTAACTTTCCTTTGAAGACATTTCATAATTTAACGAACAAATAAAACTAGTATCATTCCATTCAAAATTATTGACGAATATCTAACATTTAATGCATTCGGATACCGTCCTGTATTTCACATTATTAGTATGTTTATTAAATCAAAACAAAAAAGTTATTAGTAGCGTTTCACAGGTAGGCACACGTTTATGAGCGAGAAAGTCATATATCGTTCACACGGACTCACGTCCGTCTTTATTCATATTAACTACAGTTTTTGAAAAAAATCTTCTCCCTTAACACCCCTCCCCCAAAACAACCTTCACAAACAAAACCAATCAAACCATAAAGAACTCCCCGAGAAAACCCCTAAAAAATATGTAGACCCCCAAAAAAACAGAGAACAATATTAAAAGAAAAAACAACCAAAACCAAGAACAAGAAAAAATACAATCAAATGACCCACTCCCCCAAAAACATTAAGGGAAGAAGAGGAACAAGCAACTATTTTGAAAAATCCATTTGGTTCATAAGCTAACCTTTTGTTTTGAAATCCAGTGATGCACTCCTGTTTCCATGTTTGTTTGTTGACCTTACGATTACGTGATATTGCTTGTTTGCTGCAAGATGATCCAATGTGTAGTATACCTTACTCCCCGTCGTAGACTCTCCAGTATGTACTTCTTCCCTTGTTTCCCAGTTGTCATTATCTGTAGCTTTAAAAAGGACGGAAAATGTTTGCTTGTGTCCGCCATTAAACCCAACAATCCAGGATAAGTTTACTGATCTGAATGTTATTGTCTCGACTGAAACATTTGTCGGTGCTTCTGGCTTATCTGAAATTAGGAATTAAATTACTATGGAAAAATCTATGGATTTCTTAAAAGTAAACGGAAATCTACTTTATTCTTTCTCAATCACCAACTCATGAAGTATCCTAAGATATGTATTAGGACATACTTTAAGAGTATATAATGACCTTCCTGTGATTCATCTAAGACTGTAAATCAAAACAGTATTAAGATAGACCTAATCGGAGTACTGTCCTTATCTATGATAAGTTGTTTTAAAAGCATTCTTTCCAATTCTACATATTAAACATAATGCATTTAGTTTAAATTCAAATAGTAATACCAAGATAATTACAATAAAAGTAATAATTGTATCACGTTTATCCTTGTGATAACCTTTTTTCATAGATGATCTTATAGATTCAAAAAAACCAATAATCAGATAAGTGGACTTATAGGGAGCTGATATGGGCTTTCTGTGTAATTGCAATGGGAAAGTCATATCTAAGCAAGTGCTAAATGTCTTAGTTTTAGGAACCTGATTATGTTTTGCTCTGCATTCGAATATGCCTTTCCAATGGCTATATTAGAAGTAAAATCTCGTATTGAATATGCATGAAATATCTGCCACTTGACAAACTAAGCCAACACTAAACGAATTAAGGTCTCATTGAACAATCAACAGTTTTCTTTTCTTTTGGTGTTTGTTTTTACTCTCCTTTTTTAGGATCTTCATTTGATTACTTACATATATGCTATTTACAAACAAAAGATGTTGCTAATATACATGAGATAGATTATAACATAAACTGAAATTACAACGAGCAATCTTACCAAATGATACCCCGCCCTCAAAAAAAAAAGAAATAACCACGTTCATGAAGTGCTTCAGGAATTTTCACACCCTGAAAATATTTTGGATCAAAAACAAAAAAGCAGATGCACAATGGCATTCTATGGGTTAGATTCTGAGAGAAAGATTCAATAAATTTTTTTCAAGGATTTAGGAGGATCACAAATAGAGTATATGACAAAGATTCGGAGAAAGATTAATTAAAGTTTTATCAGGAGTTTGAGAGCAGACTGTATACAAATGTTCATTTTAGTGTGCAGTCATGCCAAAACTAACCCTCACCATCATTCTGATGAAGAAATTAAATAAGAGGTGGAAAAGAACATCATGTGATTACAATTCTATGAAAGTGACACAAAATTATGTCAAGCGGTGAAGGAACAGTTGCGGATATACACGTTAAACGGAAGAACGAGTGGACAGATGAATTAACTAATGGACGGACAAACTCCCCTATTACTACATAGTTCCCAATACAGAAATTTTTAAAGGGATCTAATAAATCAACGCTCGTGAGATTGATAGTTGAATGAAGATTATACTTTTTGCTGACAAGAATACAGCAACTAATTATTACAATGTACGTAGGACTAAACGTCAGGACTATCAGTATCGTGTTAATGAAAAGATTCGGTTCATTGCATCAATACATAGAAGATGTATATAATTCTTTTAAACGTCTGCAAAAATAGGCAGGTTTCGAAGTCTTGATCAAGTTATAAATTTTAAACTTAAAAGAAAATATTAAGCATTAAGACAACACCAAATACCCTAAGTACCATAAGTCACTGACATGATTCATAACAGACATTTCTTCAATTTCTCGTTGATACATTTACAAATTATTACGAAACATAGTTTCCATCTTATTCAGGCAAAATAAGCTATAGACAAATAAAGACAAATGATTTTAGGCTATAATTCCTTTTTGTTACATGTGTACTTTGGCTTTTAATTGTGTGGGTTTGAGATGTCCTGGTGAAGGTATATCCATAAAAAAGCGTTTCGGACGCACCAGTTTAATAAAATGTCATTGTTGTTCTGTTATTAGGCTAAGTCTATAGTGAATAGGTGTCTCATAGGCAAATTATGAATGATAACTCATCTTCTTTTTTTATAAGGTAACTGTAAATGAATTGCAGTTAAATATTTTGATGTGTATAAAATAAGCAAATCTTGATTCTAAAATGGGAATTATTTGTTGCATTTTATTTAAATGAAGACATTAAACTGACTTTATCTTATTGTTTTAAGAATTTTAACAAATAACAGAAAATGTTAAAAAAAAAAATTACCGGGATCTCAGATAATCTAGATTTATGATAGATTGTTTTTATTTTTATTTTGTTTTTTTAGAAAATAAATGGATATGGTGTTTTCATTTTATTTCTGACCAAGAGCTTATTTTTCGTATCGTATTTTGAAATTTTTACCATTTAGTTTACTGTCAAGTAAATAATTTTCATCTATCTTTCATTTTTGTGATGATCATGATATAAAGTATTTGTAGCTAATTATAGAAGTAGTAGTAGTAGAGGTAGTATTAGTACTGTATTTATGCTTATTTGTATAGGAATCTTATGTTAAAGTCTGGAAAAAATAAATTCTCTGCTGTTGTATGTCAGTTGCTAATGGTGCAATATTTTTTACATGTATTTATATAATCAAATATTTATTGACTTGCAAACAAAAAATAAAAATACCTTCCGGTGTCAAAGTGATATTTTCCTCAATACATCCTAATTTGTTACATATCTTTAATCCATACACACCAAGGTCCTTTTCCGATTCAATATGTATTTCTGATTCAATTTTATATCTGTAATCATATCTTTCTTTCGTAACAGTCCAATCGGACCGAGTCACACGACACCACTCTACAGTTGGCAACGGGAACGATACTACATGCATTACTATGTTTTCAGTTGTATCCACTTTTGTTCCTATTTGTCTTGATTTTGCTGTGGCATTCCTAGGTTTACCTGAAATACATTTTTTAATTGTTAAACAATAACTTAGATATACATTGTCTCTTCATATTCCATTTTTCAAACTACCATAAACATTTATTTTGTCATTTAAGGTACTATAATCTAAAATCTTTTGAATTCATGGACTTTCGGAATTTTAATTTGTCTTTCATGATTTTACCATTTTATTCCGCAAAAAATATGCCATACCAACTTGTTCTCTAATAATAAGGTAAAGGTCTAAAATATATACTTAGAAGTATCTGCGTATTACTTTAAATCAATATCGATTTTTTTAAAAGACGTCATCCCTTGGTCCTTTATAATTGTTATGTAAAAAATGTTAAAATTGGCCGTCGATTTTGAATCTTTTTTTTTATTATGACGGTCAGATCTGGACATCGATTTGAGGAACGGGCGTCGATTAGAGACCGGACGTCTATATCAGTCTTATATGTATACTCCTGCAACTGTATTTACAATATTATTGTTTCTAATTATACTCCTGTAACTGTACTAATAACATAGTTTTTGTGATATACATTCCTGCAACTGTACTTACAATATATGTTTATGTTGACCGTTCTGGTATCTTCATTTCCTATCCCATTTACAGCTCGTATTGTAAAATTTCCTGAATCTTCACACTTAAGAGAAGGTAAATTAGAAATGTAATCAGTATACTCGTTGCCCTTATCTGATTGGTGAATCGCCAACAAAGAGGAGTTAAACATTATTTTCGGATCTGGATTACTTTCAATACGCAGTGTCATCTTCAAATATACATCTTCATTGAAATGGAAGGTGTTTGAGGTACCAAAACTGTAAATCTTACTTGTATTGCTAAACCAAATGTTTGTTATTTTAGGAGAATCTGAAACAAAGTATATAATACTTCAATATGGTATGTATGCAATGAACTATATTTCAATTTAGTATACTGACGTGATTAATATTATGCAGTTGGTATGTGCATTTAGAGGTTACAAGAAGTTGCATGTGTTACCGTGCTAAGCATAAATCATCTCTTAATTCACATATCGGAATACAGAAAAAAGGTGGCTGATAGGTGTCTGAAATATCTGAAAAGTGATCACACGTTACAAATAATCACTACAAAGCTGCTGTCCAACTATGAATTCATTACATCTTATAACATTTTTCATTCAATATATTGAACAATTCAAAGTATCGGGAAACAGACTTTTACAACTTATCACTGCCAAGCGTTGGTTGCTTTAATCTACAGTTGGAACCAGTTCTCACCTCTCGTAACATCTGTCAGGAACTGTTAAGAGAAATGTTTTAAAACAGCCACTTATGCATTGTTTCTGCTAGAAGTGGTTTTACCCTAGAACAATTTGGACAGTTCTAACTTAGAACAGTTTTGGACAACTCATATATTGTTTATTCAATCTATCTATATATCTATTTAATTTATTATTTAATTTAATTAAATTTTTTTCCACTCAATTCATTTATTTAATTTATTCATTTAATTTATTCATTTAATTAATTCAATTTATTTCTTTAATTTCTTTGATGTATTTTATCAATTTATAGAATGATGTTCATTACAGCTAAAGAGAACTATCTTGATAACGTCCTGAAGTTGTCTATTAACTGACTTGGGTGATCGCAATTGTAACTGAAATCGACAACAATGGTCTTATGTGTAGGCCTCCGAAGGAACAATCAAATGTTATAAACACGTTCCGAGTCGTAGATTTTGTACGTGGACTATAGAATGTCAAATTATACTTTTCTTTACTCGTTAGATTGAATTGATCAACTTATAAATTTTAAAATTATAAAGAAACTAAGGTTTTAACTCCCACAGGCAAAGTTGCCCTTAGACGGATTTGGCTATTATTTTGTCCTGTTTGGCCATATAGCTCTTCAACTGTTGCGGTTATTATACATCCTTGGCTTTCAAATATTTAGCTTTGAGTATTCCTGATGAAGGTAAATCCAGAAAAGCGATTCGAACGCATGGAATTTATAACGTGTTGATTTCAATTTATAAACCATTAAAATTACACAAGTCAACATTTAATGAGTTAGATAAAAGTGTTGTTACACAAGTCAGCGACGGACGTTTTGAAACATTACGCTGTTATCTTGCCCTGTGATAATAGGAAAACGTCTTTCCTCTGGGCCTGCCTATTATTTTTTACAACAAAAAATCTGAAAGATTACGCAAACGCCATTATATGGAAACGTTGTTTACACATCGGCTAAATATTTATCGATCCCTGAAAATGACGACACAAAATTGTGGGTAGTTATACAGTTTAGACTGCAGGAACCTTTTTTCTAAGGTCTTGTACGTTTCATGGTTGTAAAATAACACAGAGAAGATGTATTGATGTTTATAAATATTTATTTGCTTGATCTTTTAAAACGTAAGGAAATTAATTTCAAGAATAACTTGCTGGGTTGTAACATGAAAAGATCGTTGTATACCGCATCAAAATGTTCTAAAATCAAATTGCCATACAAGCACCGAGACTTTTAATAAATTTTATGACTGGTTTGTCCTTTACCTCCTTTAATTAAATTAAAATCCTGAAATCACACTACATATACATTTGTACAAACCATCGACTAATTCAACATGTTTGAAAATCTGTATAAATTTTAAACATACTTTTCAACCGATTGGTATTTTCGAAACAGCTTTTTGTAACATTGAAATTTAATTTCCTTCCTGCCACCTCTTAAATATATAGAAATATGGTCACATAGAGTACTCCCCATGTGGATGTTCCCTTAAAAGAAATGCACTTGTCAGCAATGTTATATAGACTATTCGTATTTGAACAATTTTCTCCGATGCATGTGTTTTGAAAGCGCAATGCTTGAAACACGAAATCAAACCATTGCTATTATTCCACCTCTTTGAGGTTAACAAGTCAACATGAAGTTTCTGATCTTTTCTATGAAACCCTTTTTATAGATTTCTGAAATTCTCCCGTAATTCTTGTAGATCCGCTTAAAAAAACCGCTGTCTGTCCATCCGTCAGTCCGTCCATCTGTCCCATGAATATTTTTCCAAGGATTTCTGAAATTTGGTTTTAGGGTTTATATATAAGTCCGTTATACCGTGTAATGCGATTTCAGATTCATCACTCAACAACTTCCTGTTTACCGAACACTTGTATCATTTTACACATGATAGCAAAGTTGAAAATTTTCGTCCCATTTTTCTTAGGAACTACAATACAAGTATTTCTGAAATATGGTTTCAGGCATTATATAAGTCTGCTATACCGTGTGATGCGTTTTCAGATTCATCACTTAACAACTTCCTGTTTACCTTATACTTTTAGTGGGGCGGGGGTATCATTAATGAACAGAATTAAGCTCACAGATTCACTTGTGTAATTTGTTCTTGTCCAATATGCATACGATATATTTGATGCATTTACGAAAGTAACGTCGATCAGTCTGATTACACCGTATAAACAAATGTTTTAAAAAACGTCGTACATGTACCAGACGTGTCATAGTAGATAGAATAAAATCTGTTTATCCTTTTTCTATTTCACTATATTATTAACATGATTATAAAATGTACGATTAGAGTGCATTAAAAGAGGGACGAAAGATACCAGAGGGACAGTCAAACTCATAGATCGAAAACAAACTGACAACACCATGGCCAAAATTTAAAAGACAAACAGACAAATAATAGTACAGATGACACAACATAGAAAACTAAAGACTAAGCAACACGAACCCCACCAAAAACTGGGGGTGATCTCAGGTGCTCCGGAAAGGTAAGCAGATCCTGCTCCACATGTGGCACCCGTCGTGTTGCTTATGTTATTACCAATCCGGTAAATAGTCTAATTTGGTAAGTCACATTCGTGAAAAGGGAAGGGTATTGTAGTTACGACATAAGGAACATATCCGATATCATCTGTGAAACGGTTATTCCATAACGGTAAACCAACTCGTGATGGCGTCCGTAAAATTTACGAAGGGATGATTTCAACTTCACCATTTGCAACTCTTGGCTTAATAGCTTCCATGTGGAGCAATCCTCTATCAAGGAAATCATGATAGGAAACACAAGCCCGGGAATATCGTATCAATTGGGAGATGTATACTCCGTATGCAGGCGCTGCTGGAATGTTGCTACATAGAAATGGAAAGTTCACAATTGGGAAGCTGGAATCATCTCTTTTGTCGTAAAGTTTTGTTTTCAACCGACCCTCATTGTCAATTTCTAGATGTAAGTCAAGATATGAGGCAGACTTAACTGTATCTGTAGTATCCTTTATCTCTAGTTCGATGGGATAGATTCGTTCAACATAGTCACCAAATGTTGTATTATTTAGTGAGAGAACATCATCTATATAGCGAAACGTAGAGTTAAAGGATATTACTAACTTCTTATCTTTCTTCCTAAGAAGTTCCTGTATGAAGTCAGCCTCATAATAATAAAGAAACACTTTATTTGATTTCAGCATTTTGGGACATTAGATGCAAGGCTTAAATATCGTACGCCAAACGCTTGTTTCATCTACACAAGACTCATCAGTGACGCTCGAATGACATACATCCAAAAGGCCAAATAAAGTACAAAGTTATATATACCCCTCCACACCAAGAAAACAAACAAAACCAAACAACGAAATATATTTTGCCCCCTCCAAAAACCAAAATAAGCTATTAAAATATGAATAACAGATTAAAGAACAAAATTCAACGAGGTATGAAAATGAAATAAGAAAGAGTAATCAGACAAACGTAAATACAACATGTATAAATATGAAATCAATAAAATAAGGAAAAAAATATATAAATATAAAAAAAGCTGTTGCTCTTTTTTATGAGAAACAACAGTTCATGAAAAGTTGTTGAGTTTTTGTCTCGTTTTAAATTTTTTGATTCACATATTTTGGAAATCAAATTTTTCAGTTCATTTTCGTGCTCATTACAGTAATGTGATATTCGAGTAATTTCAAGTATTGATCACGTGACACAATATTTTTTTCATTTACCATTCCAATGTCCAAAATTGCTGGTAGTATATTTGATGTTGAGACTTTTTTTTGGCACAACGACAATTCGACATAAACAAATCCTCCGTATAGTTCAATTCAGACGATTCGAAAGTTTTCATTTTAACTGTTAGAGGTTTGTACATTGAAACATTGTATGGTTGCAATTACTCTTGCAGTCAATAACTTCGTAGACACTTTATTTGATTTCAGCATTTTGGGACATAGTTAGCTTTTTTTATTAATATAATTTCTATGAAAACTTTTCATATGAATTATATTTATAAAATCAGGTAACTAGGTCACAAGGTGTACAATAAAGTACCTATAGTCTATGTACTTACTGAATGCACAAATGACTCTATTCATTAAAAGTATCCGTGTAACACCCGTTAATGTACTATTTTCTAAAACTCTGCTGGGGGGCAAATTCGTACCCGATATAAACATAAATATAAATAGATAGCGACCACGTGCAATTGAATTTTTCTAGGTTTGTTTGATTTCATGGTATAAGTTAAAAAAATAAGTTAATCATCGTTTTTACCTGTATAAGAATGATGTTTTGTGAATCGAATCAGTCAACGAAATGGTTTAGCCTTGTTTCACATTCAATGTTGACAATTTTTTCCTTTTAAATAGCTGAATACGCTTAAAACATTCTGAAATCCATCTCCAGCTTATTAGGGTTAAATTGAAGTTCACACGAATACGGATTCACATGATGTAAAATTATTCACTTGTAAGTCAATAATACATCAGTTTTCAGCTTATTTTGACAAATGTTTGGACAAACTAACTGCTTATAACATAATATTATTTCAAAAATCAGCTTCTATTAATACTTGAAACAAAAAGATTCGTATTTTAAATTTTTGTCTTAATAATAGCTAATGCCCCTTTAAGGAGGGATTCTGTATCCTATTGAAAACGAAAAAGTTTCTGTCTTATTAAAGCAAAAACAATATTTTGACCCATGAAGACGAATGACTGGTGGCTTAAAGAAAATCGTTCTATTGATTTGAAGAACTTTAATTTAAGAGTTTTAAAGATGTGACGATTTCGCAGGCTACAACAGCGTAACAAAAGGCAAACAAGGATTTAGGAATTAATAATCTTGCCTTATTCTATCTGTATAAATTATCTTGCCCGAGAGAGGATAAAATGAATATTTTTTTCCTACGAAGAGTGAAAATAATTTTTTGCGAACTAAATAATCCGTACTATCCACAAGTTTAAAATGCATATTCTATACGCAACAGCTCCCCTCCCCCACAAAGCTCCACCCACCAAAAATAAAATGGTCGTCTCGTAGGCTTATCAAATTTGTTTCTTATAACTGAACACTATTGGAGTTTTGGACATGTAAATAATAATAATATCATAATCATTTTTATTCAATGTATGTTTCTTCCTTAAACATTCATAATAAAATTCACGTTCTGAAAATCTAGTTTCATGTACACTTAACCCACACAAGGCCTACACCTATCTTATCTACATTATCTTTCGACTGCATGCTATCAAATCCTACATGTAAACATTATTTTTTACCAATGGTAACGTTGCAGAGTTTCGTTTAAGTGTCAAGGACAGTAACATCACACCGACAATTTTGATACAGTTGTACATGCATATTGGACCGTACACGAATTTTGCTTCCCTCTTTCAAGCCTACATTGTACACGTATTTGTTACGTTTTGTATGCATCTTGATTCAAAAACTTTTTATCTAGAGGGCACCGTAGAAACTTCCTAAATAAATTGCACACAATAGTATACATAAGAGCAACATAATAATGCAGTTTGTTTTTGTCACTACATTAGACTGGCAAACATTCTTGATCAAATCCTTAAAACTACACATTATCTATAGATGACTAAATTTAAACCATTTTTACACAAAACTCAAACACCCTGGTGTTGTGATCGTTATATGTAGCTATATCTAGAAGGCAATGATAAAGTTGTATACTAAATTTTAAATCTGATTTTGTTTTAATCTGTTTTCGTAACAGTTTTCTGTTATTTACAAGAATTATTTAATTGGAACATGTAAGCAATATTATAACGTTCTTGCGACGAAAGTGCAAAACATTGAAGAATTCCTTTGCAAATGTTAGCTCAAGCAATATTGATTATGCACTAGATTTCCATGTGGATTAGCCGACATGAGTTGTTCATTTGTTGACGCTTACTACGGTCACGGCTTTTCCACAAATCATTGTTCATTTGTGAACAGAAGAAAGAATGATATTGATCTACTCTGTACCAAATTGTAAAAGAGGGGGAATTGGAGGGATTATTTAAATGTTGTAACGATCGAAGCGTTTCCTTTGTATCTTTATTGATTGAGTTTTCTAAGGAATCACAAGTCGTTGTTTACCTTTACAAATAATAATGTTAATATGAGTACAAAATAAACCATTTAAAATGCGGACTGTAGTCTATTGTAAGGAAACGTACCGATTCGAACATTACAATCTGAATAAACTGAAATGTAAATTGTTTTAATATTTCAAGAATAAATGATTACACTATACAGTTTAGATTTAGGTAAGAAAGAAAATCATTTTATCTCCATTACACAAAAAAATGCTTTGGAGCTTTCTACAGTGTAAGTTGAAAGTTGTCTCAATTCTATTTTAAGGTTTTTAGCTAGGACCTTTGTTATGTAGATATTTCATAGGAAAATACTTACACTGTACATTCACAGAAAGATCTGTACTGTTCCATATGGTTTTATCATAAGAATTAACAACACGACAACGGTAGTTCCCAGTCTGATTCTTCTTTATTGATGGTACAGTAAGCTGAGTCTCATTTGAAATTATAGTAATTTTGTCTGTTTTTATTTTTTTCCACTTGAATATACATTTCGGATTGCAAAATGCAGTACAACGTATAGGGCCTAATGTAGTTCCTTCTGTAACATTGATAGCTTCGTGTCCAGGTGTCAGCACAACATTGTCAGGACCATCTACATCAGTCAAATAACATATGATAATGTTGGGTACAAACCATAAAAAAAAAATTCAATTAAAAAGATAAACATGATTACAATAAAAGAGGAAAAAAACTTATCAATGGAGGCATGCAGATGCAGGACAGATAACACATGACAAGAAGGCTAAATGCTAAAATAAGTTCACAAATCGTTATACAAATAAAAACCATATTGTCAGCAACAAGACCTGAATTATAAACCGGAAATGAACTCGGCTGCTTTAGAAGTGTAAGATATATATGCTCGTCTAGTTCTAAAATATAAAGTTTAATGATTGTGCTTTGAACATTGTAACTGCTTTAAGTACGTAAGCTACCTATCATTGATTAGTATGTTATACACATTTCAAAGTAAAACAAAACAAAACAAGACTATTTACTTAATATGTTTGAATAAATGTCGAATATATAATAGTTTGTTATTATTACTATTATGTTTCTGAATATAATCATAACCGTTATAATTCTGATCCACTACATAAAGGCGGTATTGCGTATAAGCACGTTCCATTTTGTGCAAAACTTAGCTTGTTGGCAAATAAACATAAAAAAAAAAACAATATTTAGAACCTTCAATGTGTAAGAGCAATATTTATTATATTGTAGCATATGCGAGTCTTGTACAGACAATGAGTGTAGCATTAAAATGACACGCATGTCTGTCAAATAATAACCAAGGACTGAAGCTCATAAACTCGGCAATCAAATGCAGGACTTCGGGAAAGTTCGGAGAGCCGACAACCTGGCATCGGAAGTTGGCATGTCTATCTCACAACAATTGACATCAATGATTTATAAAATTATACTATACTTACAATAAGGATCCAAAGTAACCGTATTACTCATGTTAGATACTTTTCCACTATCATCAGTTGCCTGACAAACTATGTTCATGCCTTTATCCGACTTTTTAAGTGTGTTTATTATTAACCTATTGTTTTTAGCATCATTTCTTAAATTTTTGAAAAACTGATACGACAAATGTGACGGTATATACTCAGGCCATCGCTGTACCAATGAAAGACATGTAACGGTAACTCTACTGTTGACAAATGGATGCTCAGGATTAATGGTTAAAGTTGGATTCTTTGGTTTAGCTAAAATATTTATCAACAATTCAATAAGCATTAGAGACGTTTCCTGTTAAACATTTTATTTGTAAAGTAGTTAACATGTATCCCAAATGTATTTAATAAGATGATAAAAAAAAAAACATATCAAAATAGTGTGGTAACAACTAGAAATCACGAGGATAACCTGGAAGTTTTCAAATTTGGGTATATGTGTCTCTGAAATCTAAGTGTGGTTCAAAAGGATGTATTTAGTTTAAATATATTTTATTGTTCAAATTACACATGGAAATTTTACAACTTAATTACGTCTTCCTCAATGGAAGGATGTGTTAAAAAGTGATTATTTGGCCATTGAAATTACAAAATTATGATAAAAACTTTCCAAAGTCAAAGGACCTCTCAAAATTATAATGATTTTATTGATAAATGAACAGGAGGGTAAATTCTGGGATTTTTCATAAAAAAAATCAATTGTGCTGTTACTATTAGATCACATAGTTAAATCTTCATTTGTAATATGATCAAGTCAAACTTATATTTCCCATGAGCCTTTATTAAGAACCCCTTAGTACCATTACATTATTTATTCCAAAGTTCCTTTTTATTGTGAACTAAAGCAGAATTCATAAATATTGAGTTTGATTTCTATACAGATTCAATTTGACAGCGTTCATTTCTTCTTAAAACCCAGAGTGTTAGTTCGAGAAAAATATAAAAAAAAAAATGAAGAGAAAAAAAAACTGAGGTTCAGGCCTACATATTTCATTTTTGACAACCACACCGTGTTTCTTCATAAATCATTTTACGGTGTCAATAACGACCTTGAATCCAATTAAAACATATATGTCTGACTGGCTAAACAATCGTTGTTATTTTGTCTCACAGCTGATTTCTTGACTCGTCAGCTAATTCCAATCATAACTATTTTTTTTGATTTTTGATCGAATCCAAGACTTCAACCGACATTCGTGATATACTGTTTACCACAAGACCACCGACGTCAAATATATTCAAGACAAAAATTAATTAGTTACATATATACTGAAGAACAATGAATAAGTATAAGGATATTGATTGGAGTCATCTGTAGTCGAGGAACATTCAGCTGCAAAATTTTTTAACTGCATTCAAGATAACTATCTTTTTCAACATGTGAAGTCTCCAACTCGATTTCGAGAAGGTCAAAATCCAAGTTGTTTAGATTTGATTTTTACAAATGAAGAGAATATGATTGATTGTGACTCTCTAGTATTTGATTCACTAATTGGTAAAAGCGATCATGTTGTAATTCATTTTGACTATAATTGCTATTTAAATTTAGAACAAGATACAAGTGAAAGATTTCAGTATTTTAAAGGTGACTATAAAGCTATTATAGATCAGCTAGATCAGGAAAATTTTGATGTCTTATTTGAAGACAAGAGTGTTGAGCAAATATGGGCTATTTCAAGTCTAAGCTAAAAATGTACCAAAAAGGAGGCATAGTAACTAGTTAACTGATTCGCCTATGTGGATGGATAGGAAAACTAAATCGGCTATAAAAAATTGCGTATAGCGTGGAAAAGAAACCAACATTCAAGGTCAAAAGCTTTCATATACCAATTATGCGTCCAGTAGATATCTTTGTAATAGCACTATACTTGAGGCCAAGAAATCTTACGAAAGGAAGGTATCATTAGAGGCTTTGACTAACTGGAAGTCGTTTAGGAAATATGTCAAATCTAAATTAAAACGTACTAGTGTTGGAAACATAATGAAGTCTGATGGGTCTTTATCTAAAAATGACAATGAAAAAGTAGATGTACTTAATACGTTCTTGAGTAGTGTATTTACGCGTACAGAGGATTTAAACGCACAACCAAATGCGAAAGAGATGAAAGACGTAATTTTAGATATTTCAGTTACTGTTGATGATGTTTTAAAAAAGTTGAACAGTTTACACGTAGATAGGTCAGCAGGGCCCGATAATCTTCACCTCAAAGTATTATATGAACTTAGACAATCTATAAGTTATCCATTAAGTATACGTTTTAATAAATCCTAATCACATGCATCAGAAGATGTTTTACCAGAAGAATGGAAGAATGCAACACTTCCGCCTATTTTTAAAAATAAAGGTGACAAAAAACAGCCATGTGACTACCGTCCAGTAAGTTTAACATGTGTTATTTGTAAAGTGTGTGAATCACTAATTAGAGACAAATTAATGAAGCATGTATTAGAGAATAATATGTTGTCCGATTGTCAGTATGGTTTTAGACCTTGACGTTCCTGTTCAATACAACTACTTGAGGTACTTGATCATTGGTTATCTTTGTTAGATACTTTCTGTTCAGTGAATACAATTTATTTAGATTTTAGTAGTGCTTTTGACACTGTGCCTCATGAGCGTCTTATTGGTAAAATCTACAATCTAGGAATTCAAGGAAAAGTTTTGGATTGGATAAAATGTTTTTTAACAAATAGATCCCAGCGGGTTAGACTTAATAATACGTACTCATCTAGAGCTGGAGTGATCAGTGGAGTACCCCAGGGCAGTGTGCTGGGGCCCGTACTATTTTTGGCGTTCATAAAAGATATGCCAGATGCAGTTGCTGGACTGGTTAAAGTTTTTGCAAATGACACAAAGATTTATTCGTCCGTAGTTAATGAGCAACAACACCAGGAATTGCAAGCTGATTTAAATGGATTATGTGATTGGTCTAGAAAATGGAAATTATCATTTAATGCAAGTAAATGTTAAGTAATGCACTTTTGTTAAAATAATATCTTGTCTAGATACACAATGTTAGACAATGAAGATAATTATGTCCAGGTTAATCCTGTTACTGAAGAAAAGGAGTAACATTTGAGCCTAACCTTAAGTCTGACTAACATATTACTAAATGTGTGAACAAAGCTCAGAGAGTCTTGGCATTATTCCGTATTTCTTTTGACTATTTGGAAAAAGATATGTTTGTTACTTTATATAAATCGATAATACGTCCGTTGTTGGAATATTCCACTACAGCATGTACAGTGTGGTCACCATATTTAAAGAAAGATATAACGAAAAATTGAAAAGATACAGCGCCGTGCTTCCAAACTGGTACCTAGTATAAGACATTTAAGTTATGTAGAAAGATTGAAAACCTTAGGCCTACCAAAACTTGAGTATAAAAGAGATCGTTATGATATGTTACAAGTGTATATAGCGTTACACCGTTTAGATGATACTAAATGGCAAAATATTTTTGAGTTGTCTACAAATTCTACTGGAGGTCATCCTTGGAAATTAATTAAGAAGAGGTGTAATTCAACTCAATGTCTTCATACTTTTTCACAAAGGATCATTGATCAATAGAATAATCTGTCAACTAAATCAGTTACTGCAAAATCTATCAATATATTTAAAAATCGTATTAACGTGGAACACTGGAATGGAAAGAAGTTTAATCCTACATATATGAAAGATGATAAATAGTATTTATTTTAACTTTTAACGTGAATCCGTAATTGATACAATGTAAATACCATCGTTTACCAGAATGGGAAAATAAATTATCCTTACTAAGCGCACAGCTCACAGTTTAATAGTATAAATTAATTATAAAGTTTAATTACGAGGCGGCTAAAGATATTTTCAACTTGAAGATCGCCACAGTAATCCAGGTAAAATCCAGGGAGTAAACATACATTGTTCAAACATGGTATACACCAGGACATGTTCGTATGTCTTTCCCATGACAGAAACCGCACAGTTTATGTTAAATTTATTTTCACTTCCATAGATTCCCGCCGATTAAAAGATGAATATATTAAATATACACCTGTCTCTTACTAAAGACTGTTAATTGCCCTCGAGATTCAAATAGTTTGTCATTAGGTACTGTAGCATATATATATATAAAAGACAACCACTCATTTTCCTTTATTCAATTGAGGTTGCACGAAAATTGTATATTATAAAAAATATTTTTCTCATATTGAAAAAAACATCACATCCGTTTTCGTTTGCGTCCATTAGTTTCTTTACTTTGAAAAATATGACCAAAATGTTATGATTTCGTTTTTCATATAAAAACCTGATATCTGAACGAGAGTCGGGTCATCTTTTATCATTTCTCCGTTTGTTTTTCGTTAAGTCGTTGAATGCAAAACACTGAAGGTTGTGAGACGTATTGTGTTTTTTACGTAAACGTGTTACACTAGCTGACGACGACAAGATGCTGTTTTTTTTAACGAAAACTATTTATAATAGAATCATTTCTTCGTTTGTCTCTAGATAATAACGGTATCTTTTAAATCATACCGAGTCAAATATTTTAATTATGTCTCATTTGACTTTTTCTAGCATTTGTTTTGCAACTGTTGTTTGTGTATCCCTTTTGGTATATTCCGCCTCTCGTTCAATTGCAGAATTTGTCCAGTAAAAGAAGGTATATATCTCCAGGGCACAAAATAGGTGTTTAAGGTAAAAAATAATATACATGTAAAAATAAGAAACGTCGTTGTGCAATAGAGTTCTTGAAAATACATTATATACCATTATAAATTGTAACAATTTTACAAAGATAGGTTTTTTTAAAATAATTTTCTGTTTTCAGTGAAAGTTTAGTATATAATGTTTATACAGCTACACAATACAGATATACCCACAGGAACTTATTCAATTTCTGATTTAGTATGTACGACGATATCGGACAAATTGCATGGTTGTAGGGGCGGGAAAAAGTATGTTCCTTTTATGTAATCTATTTATCCTACATGTTTTAACCTGATTTATCACAGCAGCAGTGCATACAAGTTGAACTTATACACCTGTCATTATGGGATGAAAAGAGGAATGTGTTTTTTATCTATTTTTCCGAACTTGTAAATATTTCATAAAAGGTGCTTATTTCATCGTATAGTTTTCTTCCCATGTCCTTGAACCTTCTTTAAATATTACACTAAATTTGTGTTGTGTACCAGCAATTACGTAATATGATGTGAGAAATTAATTTTTTTCTTTTTTTTTCAGATTTGAGCTGAAAGTAATAATCAGTAAAATTTACAGAATAAAATGTATTCCGTGCATTCCGGTCGTTTGAGACTTTTATCCATTTTTAGCTCACCGGGGCCCGAAGGGCCCCATGTGAGCTAATGCCATCACTTGGCGTCCGTCGTCGTCCGTCGTCTGTCGTTGTCTGTCGTCGTAAACTATTTCAAAAATCTTCTCCTCTGAAACTACTAAGCCAAATACCTTCAAACTTAAACTAAATGTTTCTTAGGGTATCTAGGTTATAAATTGTATCCGAAGTTTTGATCCATCGACAAACATGGCCGCCATGGCTAAAAATAGAACATAGGGGTCAAATGCAGTTTTTGGCTTATATCTCAAAAACTAAAGCTTTTAGAGCAAATCTTACATGGGGTAAAATTGTTCAATTGGTCAAAATATATCAGCTCTGAAATTTTCTGACGAATCGAACAACCCATTGTTGGGTTGCTGCCAATGAATTGGTAGTTTTAACAAAATTTTGCAGTTTTTTGTTATTATTTTGAATCTTATTATAGATATATATAAACTGTAAGCAGCAAAATGTTCAGCAAAGTCAGATCTACAAAAAAGTTAATAAGACCATATTTGTCAATTGACCCCTTAAGGAGTTATTGCCCTTTAAAGACAATTTTACACAATTTGTTCATCAAGTTTGCTAACATTCAAAAATCTTCTCCTCTGAAACTACTGGGCCAATTACCTTCAAACTTTAACTTAATGTTCCTTAGGGTATCTTATTTATAAATTGTATCCGAAGTTTGTATCCATCGACAAACATGGCCGCCATGGCTAAAAATAGAACATAAGGGTCAAATACAGTTTTTGGCTTATATCTCAAAAACTAAAGCTTTTAGAGCAAATCTGACATGGGGTAAAATTGTTCAATTGGTCAAGATCTATCAGCTCTGAAATATTCAGACGAATCGAACAACTCATTGTTGGGTTGCTGCCACCGAATTGGTAGTTTTAACAAAATTTTGCAGTTTTGTGTTATTATTTTGAATATTATTATAGATATATATAAACTGTAAGCAGCAATAATGTTCAGCAAAGTAAGATCTACAAAAAAGTTAATATGACCAAAATTGTCAATTGACCCTTAAGGAGTTTTTGCCCTTTAAAGACAATTTTACACAATTTGTTCATCAAGTTTGCTAACATTTAAAAATCTTCTCCTCTTAAATACAGGTGAGCGATTCAGGCTCTTGAGAGCCTCTTGTTATTTTTTTTTTCTCGTATTAAGATGATATTTCTATTTTGTTTCAGGAAGAAACGAACACAGTCTTGTTAGCTCCATATGGAATTAGATCTCAGTATTAATAAATTTCTTAAAATATCAACAGGGTTAGTCATATACATTTACATGTTATTGGTTTTTAGTATGGTAGCGTATAATTTTTCAATATTTGAACCTTCATTAATAAGGATCATCGGAAAATTAAGTTATTTCTAGTTGTTGACAAGTTGATTTTCTACCCTGTTTTTTTTTAATTAATATTGATATCATACCCGTTACAACTAATAAACAGCACCCATCCACACTTTCACCTTTTTTTGTTCGGTAAAGCCCAGCATCTGTTGTGTTCACACTAATAACAGTTATATTTATTGTGCTTTCATCTGTTGTTATGTTATCAAAATTGTATTTATTATCTTTACGATTATAAAGTATATTGTCAAATTGTGATTGATACACTACTTTATTGTTGTTGTCCATAACAACAAAGTCATCGTTTTTGGTGAAACCGGTCCTCCATGTTAAAACAACATTTTCGTGAATTTCAGCAGTCACTGTGGTGGTGTCTGAAAATATAAATCCAATTTCTATCACAACCTTTTGGAAACGAAAGAAGGTGACAATTATATACTAATTACTCGATGTACTTCGGGTTAAAGTCACCAAATTGAAACCCATCACCTTTGTACTGATTTATCTTTATATAACATGTTCCAAACCATGTATCAATCATCTACCGTTATTGGAAATTTGGCGATCATTCATGACACATAAGTTAAGAAATTCCTTCTCAAGGGACCCAAATGTATTTTCCGTCTAAAATCAATTTGCAGGTCTGCTGGAATACAATATTTAACCATATTTCAAATTATTGTGGTTCAAGCAATAATTTGCCGCTGAACATGAACACACTTACATTAAGTCATTATTATTGAATGGCAAACATAAGAAATAGTAGGAAGATAAATATGCACACAGAGACTGACAACAGCTAACTGCAACTTGAATAAAATATAAACTACTAGTAATTGAATTGAAAAATAAATATGCTTAAGACCCATCTGATAGGGAGATAAACAATGATAAGTTTGTTTGTCATAGTTATCATATCGATGTTTAACGTGTAGATATTTCAATTCTAAACTTTTATTTCAACAGATAAAGACTTACACGTAATCTACATAGTAGAAAATAACCATCCTCAATCGTCAGTAAACCCACAGTGTCGCGTCTAGAGCTTTCTACTATCTACATAAATTACACAAAAATCTTTATAAATCCTGTGTTTTATGAGCTTCTAGTAAATGTACTCCTACTAAATTATGTTTTTCTTCAGAGTTCATTAAATCTCATGAGAAACTTGTAAGAACAGTTCCTTACATCATCTTTTTTTTCTTGAAATGCAATATTCAACGAGAAGCTGGTGCTTTCCGTGGGTACATTCCTTTAGCCATGGACACATTTCGATCAGTATTTCCAGATCGTGTGCCGTTCTTCCTTTTCAATATAGTAATAACAATGTTGAGATTTTAAGTTTGTGTTTACTTTTAGAAAAGATGTGTTTTGTATGCAGAAGGGGTGTTTGTTTGCTCATTAAATATGCTTAACCCTACCAAAATAGTGCCTGTATCATGAATCTGAATTTGGTAAAACATGTTGTCAGTCATACTATCCAATATTTCTGGTAAATTCTGGTATCCTTTTCATGCATTATTTGATTATTTTTTTTGTTCTTACATTCTTATCATCGATTAGAAAATAGGCTCGATAACATTTGATTGATAGCTTTGTCATGGATATTTGCTAAACATTTTAGAAATCCATTTGGAAGTATTGGCATTTTCAGTAATGCAAATTTATCCAATTACAAATTATAAAGGGACAATTGCTAAAAAGTTATACACATATATCATATTTTGATTTGTTTTAAGCAATTATAAAAGCGAAATACTGAAATAATAGTTCGCTATTAGCATGCAGTAAGTTTGCTTCAATTTTGTCCAAATAAGCTCATAAACATCACTGATGTATTGTTGGCTTGCAAGTCGTTAAAACAATATCAACCTTCAATTCAACTCTTACTTGCAGATGGGTTGCGCACAAATAGAACAGAATGCCAACATTGAAGTGAAACAAGGGAGCCACCATGACGAACAATTTAATTGACTGATTCGGCACACAAAAAGTTTTCATTCTTAAGCAGGTAAAGCGACAATTTACACATTTAAAAAACTATGATATATCAAACAGACCTACAAAATATGTCATTATATGATTGTACGTGCTTGTCCGTCTATTTATATAGCTTTTGTTAATATTGGGTAAATGTTTTTTGCATTGTTTGGACCTCATCTCAGTGCATTGTTAAGTATATGGTGTCTGGTCTGAAATATACACGAAATGCTAATACATGATAACACGTCCATGCATTTTTAGTTGTTTATGTTTGACTTTTTATAATTTGGATATACGCTTTAGTATGTTATACATCAAATAGGATAATTTGAGTCAAATCGTGGACATTCAAATTTGACAGCTAATGCAGTACTTTCCACTTGTAACAACAAAGGTAAAACATTGTAGCAGCTTCTGTAGAAAATATTCTTTATAATATATATGTAGGACTCTAAAGTGCGATGGTACTCTAAAGTGCGATGGTCACGCTAAAGTGTGATGGTCTACGCTAAAGTACGATGGTGAATCAAGCTAAAGTGCGATGGTTGTTTGTTTGCTAAAGTACGATGGTATGTCACGCTAAAGTGCGATAGATCAATAGGATAAGGTTCGAGGGCTTAAAACGTTAAATTACATGGATGTTAAAAAATAGTCTTTTTTCAAAAGCTAGTATGCTCAGGTATAACATATGTGACAGGCTTTAATTTATAATTAACCGGTAGTCTTAAGTGATTGTTTCTAAATTTAGAAGACCGACCACGTAATAATTGCTAAAAAGGTAATTTAGGTGTCACAAAATACTATATTTCCTGTAAATGATTTTTTAACAATTCGGGAGTATTAAACATGTTAAATACTTGAATAATTGGTGTAGGTTGCCGTTCACACAGTCTATCAATAATCTGAACACCTCCCCTTACAGTCGTCTTTGTAAATTACAAATACAAAATTCGATCATTGTCGGAATATCAGTAACATTTATTTGTATAAGCTTTAATTTAAATGCGAGCGAAAGGCGAAATTCGCCGAGCTTTCTCCCTTTTCATAGCGAGTACACATACATGTTTTATTTTCCTACAATGTACAAACTATGTTTTAGCCGACTGTTTATAATTTACGCTTGAAAACATGTACCTTTATTTTACCAATGTTACTTTTCAATAAAATTGACAATATTTTAACGGGGATCGCAATGTAAACTGCAACGTAAACAATGATTTAATCGAATGTATTCGTTCGCTCCCAATAGAAGCAGGATACAAGATACATTACCTATGCGTATACTATTTTGTATCTATATAGTAAAATGGTCAACTGCAGGACACAAGTCCTTCTTCCAGCACCCGAAAAAAACAACACACATTTGCTTCAGCCGACAAAGCACAGTTAGGTTTGAAATAAAGTCATGGACATTTGGTTTAAAAGTTGTTAATCAAATATTCTTAATTTATCTTCCGGCATGTACATTTTTGGTTTGTATAAACGACTGTTAACGTCATAATCCAACTACGTTTCTTACGTCTATACTTTCGCGGACCATCGGACTTTAGCGTATGGAGGCATCACACTTTAGCGCAGACCATCGCACTTTAGCGTGACCATCGTACTTTAGCGTCCCCATCGCACTTTAGAGTCTTACATATATAAGTGAAAATCCTAACAGTCCATATTGATTGATAATGACCAGTCAAATATGGCACATATTGTAACTTTGATAAAAATTAATAATATAAAACAGGTTGGTCAAGGACTCCAATTGCCTGTTCATACCTGCTCAGAATGTTTCGTAAACAACGCATGAACATAATAAATATGTCGGACACCGGGGAATATAATTCACCTCTAAAATTAGAGATGTTCAACTTCAGATGTTAAAGCTTTTCTAACTCTAAAACCTGAAAATAAATGCAATTCAAGGGTGTATAAATGATTCTTAATACTGTTAAGAGCTTAATGATCAAAAGGGGGGAAATGGCGAAATAGAACTTGGGGGTCAACTTTGCTTGAGGAAAATATAACCATAGTTTCTAATATATTTCTAAATTTATCAACAGAAATTACCTCTAGGGTTAACTGCGGTATATGTTATGAAAGGATTTAGGACGTTATTAGAAATAATTAAAAATTGAAATAAAATAGATCTTAGTAAAACAAAAAAAAAATATATTTCAAGTTTATTAAGATAGTCAAATGTAAAAAGAGAATGTAGGTGCAATATAATTCGTTGATATAAGAAAATACAATAAGAAGAAAACACATAATTGAAATAGAAGGATTTATGACGTTATTAGAAATAATTAGAAATTGAAATAAAATAGATCTTAGTAAAACAAAAACAAAATATATTTCTAGTTTATTAAGATAGTCAAAAGTAAAAAGGGAATGTAGGTGCAATATAATTAGTTGATATAAGAAAATACAATAAGAAGAAAACGAAGAAAACACATAACTGAAATAGACATGGTTCGTAAGAATAACAAGCATTCTCTTCGGTACAAGACAATTAACAATAGTACAAAGTCAAGAACCTTATTGAATTAGTTATTTAGCACGCGTACGGAAGGTTAGAGGTTGCAGGACAGATGTATGGGGAATTGCTATTACATCCAAGGTTATAACCATATTCACAAAGTTATGAATAAGCTTCGGACTCATGAATATACATTTATACTTAAGCCACACAATAATGTTGTTAATGACTAATCAAAAAGCTGAGATACAATGATTGATGTATAATTGAATGAATAAAATAGCAATTATAAATGAATACATTTTGAATATCTTTTATTATAAAGATCGGAAGTTCAAATTCTTTTCAAAATATAATCTTATTTAATTTTAGGACTAATTATCTAAATGCTTTTCAAATATAAATAAATACATTTTGCATATTATGAAGCAATAAATACTTTGGCAACACGTTCCATCGTTAGCAAATGAACTTCAATTTCGGCTGGGAAACGAGAATATCGGGTATTCAATGGTGACTATAAAAACAAATATAAGTCTACTGCCCGTTATCCGTGTTCCTACCAGCAAATTGAGTTGTCTTATTTATTTCATTAAAAAGCTAAGTTAGATTTATTTAATGTTTAGGTGCATACATTTTAATTATTAAAATAAGGAAATTAATTGTAAATTAATAAGACAGAAAATATTTATTTTTTATTATATAATTAAATTAATATAAATATATATATATTCAGATATAATATTATAGTAAATGCGTTTCATGAGGTTATTCACTCCATGTATAATAGATAGGATGGACTTAACAAGATTAAAAGCAGGTGCTTCTTGCGTATTGCAGTGATGCATATAAATATCCTAGGTAATTAGTATACCGTTCACAAGTTAATTTAAGCAATAATTGAAACAGAAATACATGTGTTATTGTCAACTGATAATGTTACTTATTGTTAATCTGTATGATTTTATGCACTGTGAAATTCCTACCAGCAAATTGAGTTGTCTTATTTATTTCATTGGAAAGGTCGGAAGGCGCGAGTCCCACAACGACATGTAGTCCCCAGATATCCAGACATCTTTCTACCTACAAGAACCGTAGGAGAACTTAGAAAACGAGAGAAGGGAAATTACCATCATGTTTATCAATATGGGAATCCTCAAGTACAATCATAGTCCCATCTTAACAAATGGACCCCATGAGAGGTATTCCTCAACAACAACAACAATAAATACCTTCACAACATATAGATATAATATCTGAACTTCTCCCGTTCCGATAGTAAAACATATTATGCTGAAGTCAGGCGTCCGTTTGGCTGTACAGGATGTATAAAAACGCAGCCACGTCTAGTAGGAATGTAGACGTTCAATCGGATGTCTTGTATAGGGACGTCCTGAGTATGCATGAAATTTTTGCTTGTGGTAGTGAGGCAAGTAAAAATCACTTACTAAATTAACAGAGAATGAAGAAAGGTATGACATACTTAATGTCAGTATCGAGGAGGCACTGACTACTGATCTAATTATATCACAATGGACAAGCAGTCCGTCAGTAGAACTATCAACCAAGCGAAAGAAAATGAAAATAACATTTCATAAATTTGGTACATATGGAGTGCGTGTCTGAATATACTTTCAACAGAAGCCTTAACCCACTCGAAATAATAAATTGTGACTGATTCGGCACACTAAAAAAATCATTTAAAGCGACGATTTACGCATTTTAAAATCAAACAGACCGAGAAAAATCGTCATTATATGATTGCACGTGCTTGACTGTCTATCTTTTTTTATTAGATCCGGTCTGGTCTAAAATACACAAAAAATGTTGATACATAATAACAAGTCCATTCATTGTAAACTGTTTCTTATGTACTTTTCGTAATTTGGATATACGTTTTAGTATGTTATAATTTAAATATGAGGATTAGAGTCAAATCGGTGAACATGAAAATTTGGCAGCTAATGCAGTACTTTCAGCTTTGTAACAACATTATATGTATGCCGAATCAGGGCGGAAATATTTGATCTCCAAAATTAGAGGTGATTAAATCCAGATCTTAAACCTTTCTTAACCAAAAATTGTAAGTCAAGGATGTACAGATGTTTAAATATTTGCGGAGCTTAATGATCAAAAGTGGGAAAAATGGCAAAATACATCTTAGGGGTCAACTTAGCTGGATGGAAATATAACCGTAGTTTCTAATGTATTTCTAACTTGATCAACGAAAATCACCCCACGGATTGACTGCGGTAGAAACATATGGTAATCTCTGGAATTCTCCCGTTCCTGCAGTAAATCATTTGCGGAAGTGTGGCGTCCGTTTGGCTGCGCTGGATGAATAAATACGCAGCCACGTCTGGTTGAATTGTGGAAATTAAATCTGATGTCTTGTATAGAAAGAGTGGCACAATCTCTACAAGTTAAAATGGTTCGTTTGTGTCCTGTTGCAATACATAATGGTTGACCCTATCCAATGAATGAAAAGGTCACTTTATAACTTCTGAGTGTCTGAAGCGCTTTCCTGAATATCCAGCAAACCTTCATTGGCAGTGGCAGGTCACATGTTTTGCGGTACATCCTGGGTCGGCCTACTTCGCAGAACCAACCTATTGTATTAATGTTCAGTTTTCATTCGCCTTGAATATGGATGAAATTGTTGTTGGTGCATTTGAAGAGCGTTTCTGAATAGTCATTCATCAGGAACTCGTAAACCAAAAAAATCGAAGTCAACTAAAAATATGAATACTTCAGGCGGAACTATATATGACCAACAGTGACATGGAAAGAAGAGCCAAATCCAACTTAGGTCAACTTTTCATGAGGCAAATGGATCCTTAGATTACAAATAGTTTTTACACGTCGTAACAACATTAATTCTGAAACAAAAAAGATTTGGCAATTTTAACAAGAAAGTCAACAGTCAAAAGCCTTCAAGTGCATATTTGCACGAGGAAAAAAAAAACGGGAAGGATCAGGTAACCTAAATTTGCTTTTATACCAAAATCACGAAATCTACATTTAGTGTTGCCCCACTTAAAGCTTCCTATAATTAGAACACTAGAATCGGCACGGCAAAAACATCATAATATATAGCCAAACATTAAGTAATCACATTAAGAAATGTGCTAAGCATTGTTGGTTGTTGCTCTGCATCATGGTGCGAAGGTTTTAGTGTTATACGATAGTCACGCCATCTTGAAATCATGACGTAGCAAATATCGGTTCTCATTGGTTGCCTTATAATGGGGAAATGATTCTTTTGGCTTGAATAAGATATAGAATTTGGAACATGTCCCGGACAGGAGAAGATATTAAATAAGGACAACATTATAATATGGGTATGCAGGATCCAATCCTATACCCGATCAATGACTAATTTTGTCTTTAATAGTTTAGCTTGCTTATATAATGTCGTGACAAACTCACATTGATTAATAAGAGAAGGGGCAAAGATGAACAAGGTTTTGCATGATTATCTGACTATATATGCATAAACACCAAAAATTAAAATACATACCACTGCCAATGAAATGATATATAAAAAACCAGCATGCAAACGGCACATGAAAGCCCCCCGAATTGCGCATTAGAGTTTTAATATCTTTAATATCTTTTCAACGTCTGTTCTTCATTAGACATTGGTATCTCTTTTATGTAATTCTTTTACTGCAAAAATAGTAAGCTTATCAAAGACGTTATAATAGTAAACCTCATTGCATATTTTATGAGACAATTCCGTTGTACGAAAGGTATAGCTAAAATGTAAAAATGGTGAATTATCCCAATCGAATTATGTTTGTGCGCGTATAATTAAGTTTATGGGTGTAATGAGTTGAGCTGATACAATTACTGTTTGTATCAACACCGACTACAAACTGTGATTCCTTTGCATGCTGTGATATCAGTTTTTCATTGAGTAATGTATATTTCTATCGACTATAGGTACACGTAATATATTGATTAGAAAAAAACAAAAGCAAGCTGAGTGAATAACCTATTGATAATAAGAATTTCATTGCAAATATCGAAGAAATAATCTAGTATTGTTTCAAAATATAATTAAAAGAATTAGTTTCAGAAATTGTTATAAAGAAATCGGAACAACATCACCAAGAATACAATTTACAAAGGGGGGAAATAAATTCCGTACTATTGTCATACATTTTTGTTTAATGATTAACATGATAATTCTGATATAAAATTCTATTAAATATTGAAGAAAAAACAAGATAGCCATCACACACTTTTAACGTAACGGTTATTTTAGTGAGATTAAAATGGGAGGAATAAAGAAGAGTTTTTAGGGACTTTCATAAAACCAATTTATCTTCCAAATTATTTTTCAATATAATCAAGACAGTAAGGAATCTACTATTTTTTGTCCCAATTATCTCCCAATTATACCCCTTTTTTCAATTGTATGGTCTTAATTAGCCACACATAATAAAACACCAATCACATGACTGAATGATAAAACTTATAATTAGTAACGTGAAAATGGAAGCCATGGTAGGGATGACGTTCTGTCAATTTATCTCTTGAAAACCGATAAATTTATTCACATAGCATCATTACGTCCCCTCTATGACAGTTGTATTTTAAAAGGCAAATTAATCCAGCTATAAAGCATCATTTAATGTACGTTTAGGTCTTTTGTCAACTTAAACCTATTGTGTGATTGGTTGTCAGGGTGGATTTTCAAAAGTATTGAAGTATTTCGTGAAAGGGCAGAATGAAAAAAAAATTCAAAGGTTGAAGACTTCCTATCCTAGTTTACACACACAAAAAAAGGAATTTTATTTAAGTTATGCACAAAAAGATGCACAAATACACTCTGTCTAAGCGTAAAAAGGTGTACCCGGTTTCCTCTTTTTGATAAGATTATTGCCCATGTTTTGAGTTTTTTCTGTTACTTGGGCCAGAGATATAAATTATTGCTTTCAATAGAGCAATCAGTTATCTTTCTTCTGATTTTTTTTTTCGAAGGAAATTTATGCTTATGTATATAAAGATCCACATGTATTTGCACCTACCATATTCTACTGTTTTGTGACCATTTGTCTTTAATTTAAAAATTTACAAATATCTCGAAATCCCATATTATAATTCAAGTACAAACACGTATACAAGGTGCAAAGAATCCTAATTCATATATATGCACTTACATTGAACTTTTATAGGCCATAGAAACAGATGTAAACAATTCAAATATACCAACTTGGCTATCTGTACCGTCTTTAAAAAAAAGTCCATTTTCTTTTATTTTATTTCAACTGGATATCAGCCCGATAGTTACGCTGTCTTTATTAATCTTATAGTTTGAAACGCGACACATTTTATAGTAAGGATGTGAAATCACAAGCCCTTAAAATTTGTCACTGTCACTTAAATTTAAATCTGTGTATCAGAAACGCTTTGCTACTTCTTTTTTTACTTCTTTGAAATATATTATACTAAAAAAACGAGGTCAACTTTGTTAGCAGTCATGACGTAAAAACGACAAGTCAAGGAAATCAACTTTATATATAACTAATATAGGACAATGGTGTTGATTAAAAATTACACTTCCAGGTCCTTCTGTTCTCCAATTAATCTAATTAATATTACCAATAATTAACAAGTTCCGGGTCGAATCCGATACCGACACCAATAGTATATGTCACATGTAGTTTCAGGTTGCAACACATTCATGACAACTAATTTGACATTTTCGAAGCAAGGAAAAACTTTATAAATAAGCAGCTAACTCAAGTGAACTGAAAAGTAATGCTTACAGTGTAGGGTTGCACTGTTGACCAACATACGCCCCCCGTTTTAGCTAAATGGGCATGATAAATTCGGACGCCGAATCCAAAAGGGTTCATAAATAATGAATGGGGACTTGAACTGTTTCTAGAGGGTTACCCGAACTACCGAATGACGCGTCATTATCCGAATAACACCTGGAATACACGAATGACATCCGAAATTCTAATTTCAGCACATATTGTTGACTTTTAAACTTTGATTAATAAACAATATTACATTGCTAGATTGTGACAAATATTCTTTTGATAAAGCTGCCTTCAGAACAGACAACAAACTTTCATTTATGCTTGTCTTTCGAGGGGAGTATCAGTGGTATTCATGTCTGTTATGAAGCGGTCTATTCATTGGCATTGCACTCCCAATGAGCAAATAGTTCGCCGAGAGATAGTGAACAAAATGATGAAAAGCGTTGCTCTTGAAAATCATTTTGTACACATTTCAAGTCATCAACTAATATTTATCGAAAGGAATACGAGCTCATGACGGGATACATTTCACGGAAGAAGATTACCTTGCCTTCTAAGTAGTTTTGAGGAAGTCGGTCAGTTGGTTTATTTACAAATTTAGCAAATGAACTGACCTTTTATCTCACTGACTCTACGTGAAATGTATTTTATTTAACAGAAAAAAAACTATTCAAGTCTAAATAATGAAGAAATTCATACATTTTTTTTTTCTTTTACGAAAGATTTTAAGCAATAATTTAGTGAAAAAAAATATTTTAATAAACTTTTACAAAAGATGCAGTAAGGATGTACATTTATTGTATATAGATGCAAATATTTAATTGTGTTAGTTTTTTTATGATTTTGTTATAGTATTGCAGCCTTGGAATACCCAAGACAATCACAAGCATGTTAAATGCAGAGTGTCCATACCATAATTTAATTGCACTAACGTTTAATGATTAATTATGCAATGGGCACGTGTCATAAAACAACAATCTTATTAGCAATAAAATCACAAAATCAAAACGTGAATATTTTAAAAGTAAATTACATTTGTTATCTTTAATTTTATTTCTGAATTTAGAGAAAATAGTAAATTAAGTAAATTTTATATATTGCCAGAGGAAAATTAATAAAAAGAAATAGTGAAATATAATCGAATAAGTCAAATCAATGTGTCTTCATTGAAAACTATGTTAAATAATTATTTTATTCTTCAAGTACAATATTCTTCTCTATTAATAATATTACACTACATTTCCAATTTGTTTTTTTTAGATATATTTGATATACATTCTATATGTACTACACCTTTTATAAAAAGAGTGTATTTTATTTTCATAGTATGTCTCTTTTGTCTTCTTATTTTGATTTCCTTGGTCGCCATGTTGGATGTATCCAATAAATTATAATGCCATTTTTATGAACTTACCTACTTCTATAAATTCAGTTTATGTTTCATCATAAATTTCTAATGCACCCGACCTTGTCAAAAGGAATATTGTGTAAATGAAATAAAAGGGGATGATAACTTAATAAACAATCAAATATTTATCTCAAAAAAAACTTTTAATGAACTACATTGATTTTTTAAGTAATTTTGCATCTGGCCGCGTCAATAAGAATTTTAAATGAAAAAAAAAAAGATTGTAACTTATTAAATATAACTTTTAATAAATAATTTAATAAGTTTCAAGTTTACAAGTTTAGGTTCAGTATTGTAATTTGTGAGGTGAACTGTTTTACACATTTTTATAATATGTTTTTCTTAATATTACACATTTCATCAAAATGATTTCTCACTAGAGTGCAGCAACCTTCAAACTGTATTGTCATCATCAAAATGATATCTCACATAAAGTGCAACAACCGCTAAATTTATTGCCACCACCAAAATGAAAAACGTCAACATTTTTACCCACAAAAGTTTACAAGGAAGTTTTAAATTGAACTTGAGATTGTTTTTTTTGTTTGTTAATTGTGTAACATATATTGGCCATCTTTTTACCAGCAGAGCGGCCATATATAATATTCAACATGTCCGTCCGTCCGTCTGTCCTTCTGTCCGTCTGTCCATACGTCCGTCGTCTGTAACATTTGTAGGATCTAACCACTCTATGCAAGTGAAACTTCTACAACAAACTTAATATACACTGTATTGTTTGTGTAGTTGTGCACCACGGTTTCAGTTTTTCACTGGGGTCTGTATGGCGGTGATGGAACGGGAGAGTCCCTAATAATTATGAGATCTAAAACTCCTCTCTAACCATTCTATCTAATGCAACAGACTATCTTTACATTGGAACTGTTTGTGCACTATGACCATGATGACATTAGGTCTGTAGGGTTGGTTGCTGGGGTATAAGATCAAAAGTTTTGTCATCTTCACTACACAATAAGGAACCATGATCTCATCAAACAAAAATACCAATAGTTCAGAGCAAGTTCCTGGTAGACTTTTGTATTTAGAGATGTGATATTTATGGATTTTTCGAATTGCACATTGTATAACCATTAAAAACACACTGGAGAATACACTTAATTTTTCCATTAGACTACATCCAAAACATGCAAAATAATCATTTAGAATATAATCCACTCGGTTATAACACTGCACAATCACTGTCTGTTACTAGTAGTTAACTAAATGTACGAAGCATAAATTTGTTACTGGAAATAAACAGACTAATTTAGAAAAAAACACTTGAACTAGCACTAAATGTATTGTCAATATTACTAAATATTTAATTCTATTCAACTCATTATTGGCATCATTTATTAAAATTTAAACCTACGAAGAAAATAAACAATAACTACATCCGAAATACATTATTTAATTAAATTTTACAAGAATCTCCTTTCCTCAGTGCCACTGACTGTTTAAAAAAGAAGCTTTTTAAACTAAATGAATGATCTAGGATCAAAAACTATTCACAAAAGATTTCTCCGTCTGATTGAGAGAATTCAACCCGTGCATCATAAAGCAGAACTTTTATAATGAGTAGATTGTGTATACCTTTGTGTAAAAAAATGTGCAAATAAACATCGTCATATATTCGAAAATAAGAAAGAGAAACAATGCATATATTGGATACACATACATCAAGCATAATTTTTTTTTAATGTTGCCAACTCCCGGAGGTTATCATCAGCCCAGTAGTCAGCACTTCTGTATTGACATGAATTATCATTGATTTAATAATTATAAATTAATTGTTTACAGAACTGTGTCTGTTGTAGACGAAACGCGCCTCTGTCGTACAGAATTTTAATTCTATTTTGACAGCATATTCTGAGCATAATGTTAGATTGACAATCACACAGCTTGTTATTGGAAATTCTAAATATTTTTAGTTGTATGATGAATTGATTGACACGTTGCCTCCTTTTGAATCGAGAAGAGAAATCAGCGAAGTATTAACCGGGGGTGCTAAGCAACAAAGCATCAATTCTATAAAATAACGATTCTCCAGGTTTTATTTTAGCGTGTATGTTCATTTGAACATATGAATATTAAATATTTTTTTATTAATTGCAGTTTCTGATATACCACGTATTATTAAAAAAAATACTTTTTGAAATATCTGTTTCACAGGTGACGACGAATAGGTTCCAGTTGTCGTAACCACAATACCGTCATCTATTCTTCGAATGTAAACTACCAAAAAAAAAACCAAATCACTGGGCTTGTACTTTCAAGAATAACACGACAGGTGCCACAAGTAAAGCAGAATCCGCTTACCCTTCCAAAGCACCCGAGATCACGCTGATGGATTTATGTTACCCAGTCATACTGATCTATTTAGTTGAGCCAATCAAAACTGTTTTAACATTTTTTTCTTATGCTGTGCTATGATACACTAGGTTAGGATAGGGATTAGCGCTTACATACATGTTAAACTCCGCCGCGTGCACTTTCTTTAAATGCCTGCCCCAAGTCAGCAACCTATAGTTCAATGGTTTTCGTTGTTTCATGTGTGTCATAATTGTTTTTATACGCACGTCAAAATTTTGACGGGACGTATTATTGTATACAATTTCGTCTGTCCGTCTGTCCGTCTGTCTGTCCGGCGTAAACATGTCGCACCGTAACTTGAGAACGCCGTATCCAAATTTCATGAAACTTAACATAGTTGTTTCTAATGATGGTCAAACGATCTGTATACTTTTTGGTGAAAATATGATTAGAACTTTTTGAGTTACGGGACTTAGTAACTTAAACAGGTGTGTGTATTTTTTTCACATGTCGCACGGTATCTCAAAAACAAATTATGATTATTGCTTAAAACTTTACACACTTCTTAGTTATATTAATCTTAAGATCTGTATACTTTTTGGTGATGATTCAAATTTTTTTTTTTGAGTTATTGAGTAAAGGGGGGGGGGGGGGGGGGTTTGTATGTCGCGCCGTATGTCAGAAACTATTGATAATTATTGCATAAAAATTCACACACAAGACGACGGGCGTATTATGCGCTCATGGGCAGCTGTTTATTCGTAGATTGTTTAGCTATAAACTAGACCATTAGTTTTCTCGTTTGAATTGTTTCACATTTTCACGTGGTGGTCTTTTGTAGCCGACTATACGGTGTGTTGAAGGCTGTACGGTTGCCTATGATTGCTTGCATCCACTGCATTTAAACTATAGTGGATAATTTTCTCATTGGCAATCACACCACATCTAACTTTATTTCAATTTCTATGCTGTGTTTTGTATGCTGTAAAATTGTTTATCTTTTGTACGCATACCTACCACTGAACCCTCTTTTTGGAAGGTCGAGCAAAAGCCCTTGATCCACGATAAAAAAAAAAATAGAACTCATATTTGATATAACTCGAATTTCAACTCTTAATCTTAATCTAAATGAGACCCAAATAAGGGTTGACCTCGAACTCTACGCCAAAAGGTGACTCAAATTTAAAGTTGAAGTCCAAAATTTGTAAACCTCCATGAATTGTTATAAAACTTGTATAGGAGTTATTCTTTGAGATCAAGATAAAAACAACTACAGAAAAACATGTTTTCCTCCGTTAAGTGTACCGGTTAATGTAACTAAGGAAAAAACGGCAGGACCAAATGGTTTGGAATATGTCCGAATTACTGTTAATTTTTTAGTACTTTTTTTCTTATTTTTGTCTGTCGTTCCTTTTTTTCATACCAAATAACAACAACTTGAACTTTAATTTGAACTTTAACTTAATGGATAGCGGTACTCATCCAAAGCGCATTACACAAACGACATATGGAAATCGGTCTAAAAATAGAACATATTTTTTGCAAAATGGTCACGTGGTTTTACCTCGTAGTAGTAATGGGATAACCACATCAAAGAATGACATGACCACAACAAATACTGAAAAAACACATCATTTAGTGTAAAATCGTCAAATTTTGAAACATCATTACGTAATGTTAAAGCCATATAAAGAATTGGCAAATCATCATTACGAAATAACAAAACCACATCATGTAATCAAACAACTACATTACGTCAAGTCACATACACATCAAGTAATGTTAAAACCACATTGCCTAATGACACAACCACATTAAACAATGGTGAAACAACATCGAGAAATGGCAAAACTATATCAAGTCAATACGAAACCATATCATGTAATATCGGAATATCATTAAATAATGACTTTTCCATATTGAGTTATATCAAAACATCATTACGTAATGTGAAAATCATATTATGTCAAGACAAACTATCATCAAGTAATAACAGAACTACATAAACGTAATATCAGAGTTCCACATAAGACAGCTGTGGCGTTCCATAGCTGTCGCCATAATTCATGTTTTGTTAATTCAGTACTTTTGTATGGACATAGAACGCGTTTACGAAGGATATTGATATAAAAATCGTCCATACCCTTTTGAGTCAATATGGTGCCTTACAAATCAAATACTAGTACTGAAAACTCTATCACAAATGCACAGATTTAAAATAGCATGTATTTGTAATACCAATTGACTCTATGATTTGATGGCTGCAAAAGTTGGAGCTACATTTGTACTTTAATGAATGATATATGAAAGCTTCTAATTCTAAAGGTATAATAGGTATACATTTAATTGAAGATAAATGTTTACATTGAAGTTGATGGGAGATTTCTACTGAATGTACCCCTAATTACAAAATGTAGGCTTGAATTTGCACGAGTTATTTCCCTTTGGATAACTTTTTAGCTCGAAGTTATTTGTATACATACACAACAATGGAGGCAGATGTTCGCATACTCTGCTACAATATTTTACTACTCCTTATTAATTTCTTATACACATTTTATCTAGTTTTTTAGATATCTTCATACATATTCCATGATGGTTTATCAGTTTTATAACTATGGTGATCATTTACAATGTTTAGTGATCTTAAGAGGACACCGAATACTTGACAGACCATACATTGTAACAATGAAGTAATAGTTGCTATTTGTATTTGGCTTGCTCCCATCACCTTCATTTTAACATATGTTCCAACCACTTTTCGTTGTTTTTGAAAATAAATTATAAAAGAAAAAGAAAACAATTCTGTGAGTTTCTATTTTCATTAAACTCACATGAACAGTCTGGTGTGAAATGAAGATCGGGCAGAGAATAATCACTGTTTAATGTGAAACCTATACATAGACATTATGGTGTTGTCCTTCAAGTTGGGACAGGTAAGAATGTATTCTTTTTTAAATTAAATTATATTTCACCGTTCCCTGTTCTTCTTTTCGATTTTTTGACTTTTTGACAGATATTCAGAATCCTCTGATTTTATCCATGCATTGACAATAAATATTTTCCCCACTAATCCATACTTTTTCCATTATTTGATTACATATAGTTTCAAAAGACTTATTAGAAATCTTATGAAATCATTGTTATTTTTTCATACCTTTTGTAAGAAAAAAGTTTCAATGTTGAATATATATACATTATATATACATTGTCGTAAAATATAAAATTTATTTGTACGAGCTTTAGAAACAGGACGAAAAGTGAGGCTCGCCAAGCTTTTCTACTGTTTAGTAGCGAGTACAAATACATTTTTTCCTGCAATTTACACATGTTACACCCGGTACTTCAGTGTTAGGTTTTAAATCCATATCATTGCCTCTTATTTTTCATAGAAATCGACATAGTTGAAACGCGGACCACAAAGAGGACCCAAAAAACTGTTACCCAGAAAAAAATATCCATATTACCGATTGCTCAACATAGAAACAGGTAACAGGTGACTTTATTTGTACATGTACAAACAAAGCAAAACTTTATTTGTGTACCTGTTATTTGTACAATAGTTGGCTGATTGCAGGAAAAATAAAAAAATCTAGAGAGAATGGTTTACCGACAACTTTTCATTGGGTTATGTCTCAAAAACAAGGGCATGTTCATTTTTTTCCATCATTTTATAACAGTCCTTAAAAAAGCTAGTTATTTTGAAACAGAGTAGCGAACATCCTTAAGAATCTGTTATTACATTTTCACAGATAATACTAATGCTGTCCGAATAGCGGGACTCATACCCTCCGTACGTGCATTTAAGATGCTGCTGCGAAATTCAGTATTGGGACAATGACATTTTGAGATGAATTTCAGACATATCAATGTTAAAGGTCAAATAACTCTATTGGGATCGAAGGTCAAATAACTCTATTGGGATCGAAGGTCAAAGCCAAAATGACGTACTCTCACTGACAAATCACCTTCCTAAAAGGCTTCTGAACACTAAGTACACATAATAGAAAAGAAACGATATGGGGTATCCATCCATGACACAAATCAGTGCCTGCACAGCAAAAAGCACAAGAAGCAAAGGAACACCGCTTGTATTGGCCAAAGACCACAATTAATGATCCCGCTTTCCGTTGTCCACGAATAAAGTTCCTTTTAATTAGAGTGTATTTTTTCTTAATTTTTTTTCTTTCCCTTCCTCACTCATTTCTTAGATTTTTTTGGATGGAAATAAAAGAAGAGAGGTGAAATAAACTTTTGGATGATGTATTTTAACTGATTTTGATATGGAAAGAGTGATTAGGCCAGCTGAAAAAAGGTGATATTTACAGTTTTCGGAACATCTCTTGACTTGTCCATAGGGGTATGGATGTGTATTGGCTAAATTTGTAAGATGCTGGGGAGCGATATTTCTGAATGTTTGATATATGTTCGGACTAGTACTGTACTTTACACACACAAAATATTTGACAAAAAGAATCGGTGCGTTTTTTTAAATGAAACAAAACGTTATAAAGAACTAATAGAGAATTTAATTGTGGTCTGTGGCCTATTGCTTTTCTTCATCTGAAAGTAACAATGAGGATTATTTTGTTAACCTTCGTTTTTCAGAGAACAGTAATGCCCGAATACAAATAACTATCATAGGGGTCAAGGTCAAAGTGACCTGATTTTGACACATCCTGATCCCATAATTCTTCTACATATAAAGTCTTGTCAATATTGTGCTACCGTACAAAAGTTATGCCCGTACACAAAATAGACAATGGGTTACTATCACAAAGGTCAAAGGCCAAAGTCAGGTCAAAGTGAGCTGACTTTTATATTTGATATATCCCTTCCCAATGATGCATCAGCATACTAAGTTTGGTCATTCTAAGTTCTATGGTACAAAAGTTATACGTAAGACAAACATCAGAAGTTTTTACTTCAAATGTACATGCATCATAGGGGTCAAAGTCAACGGATGGAGAAATAGAGATCTCGGATTAGGAATCCGAGACCACGAATTTGGAATCCGAGATAACGAATTAGAAAACCGAGATCACGGATTATTCATCTGGAATCACTGATTAAGATCCGAGATCACGGTAAGGAAACTAAGATCACGGAATATAAATTCGAGATCTCGAATTGGGAATCCAAGAACACGGATTAGTTTTATTTTTAGGCGCCCCTTTATGACTTCTGTACTTTTAAGATTTTCAATGTAAGCATTAAAGAAAAACCATTTTTATGTTATGCCCTTCCACCACAAGCACACACACAAGAAAAACAAAAACTAGTTTTATGGCATTTGGTTATGATTGTTGAATTATGTGCTAAGCTTGTTAAAACAGTAGACTTATGTGAGTATATGTAAATATTTTATTATGAAATTATACATTAAACTTTCTTTTGTTTGGGTAAACTTTTTGCTATCCCTCAGAATCACATTTGGTATTTCTATAACATGTTCCCTGTTATAGTCATAAGTAATTATCCCTTATTCAGGAGGTAACTGTTTTGTATTTTAAGCTTCGTAAACGTAATTCATAGATTTCACAAATTGACCTAGCGATGTGTGGTGAGTAGGTAAACAATAATTGGGACAGTAAATCAAGGTTACGTCCGCAAAGCATAAAATACTATACAGTTGTCTCCATTCTAACGGAATACTAAATAAAAATTCTTCTTTTGTTTTTTATTTCGACAAAAGTTGACAAAAACTTTAGTTCTGTGACTGATTCGGCACACAAAAAAAAAATCCTTTAAAGCGACGATTTACGCATTTTAAAATCAAACAGACCGAGAAAAATCGTCATTATATGATTGCACGTGCTTGACTGTCTATCTTTTTTTTTTATTAGATCCGGTCTTGTCTTAAATACACAAAAAAGGCTGATACATGATAACGAGTCCATTCATTGTTAAATGTTTCTTATGGACTTTTTGCAATTTGGATATACGTTTTAGTATGTTATAATTTAAATATGGGGATTTGAGTCAAATCGGTGAACATGAAAATTTGACAGCTAATGCAGTACTTTCAGCTTTGTAACAACATTATATGTATGCCGAATCAGGGCGAAAATACTTGATCTCCAAAATAAGAGTGATAAAATCCAGGTCTTAATGGATATAGGAAGATGTGGTATGAGTGCCAATGAGACAACTCTCCATCCGAGTTACAATTTATAAAAGTAAACCATTATAGGTCTAGGTACGGCCTTTAACACGGAGCATTGGCTCACACCGAACAGCAAGCTATAAAGGGCCCCAAAAAATTACTAGTGTAAAACCATTCAAACGGAAAAGCCAACGGTCTAATCTATATAAAAATGAGAAACGAGAAACACGTATGAACTACATAAACAGACGACAACTACTGTAATCAGATTCCTGACTTAGGACATGTGTAAACATTTACAGCGGGATTAAACGTTTTAATGGTACCAAACCTTCTCCCTTTTCTGAAACAATAGTATAACATCACAACATAGAAAAACACACTATAAAATATCAATTGGAAGGCTTAACTCAATCAAAAAACGTAAATTAACACACAATGAACAAATAAATTTAACCTGTGACACCTGAATGCAAATACACAGTTAAAAAAAATACTAGGGATAAATAATTAAAGTCAAAAGTAAATAAACAGGTTTAAACAAACCTTTTTAACCAAAACTTGTAGGTCAAGGATGTACAGATGTTTAAATATTTGCGGAGCTTAATGATCAAAAGTGGGAAAATGGCAAAACACATCTTAGGGGTCAACTTAGCTTGAGGGAAATATAACCGCAGTTTCTAATGTATTTCTAACTTTATCAACGGAAATTACCCCAAGCATTGACTGCGGTAGAGACATATGGTAATCTCTGGACTTCCCCCATTCCTGCAGTAAATCATTTGCGGAGTGAGGCTTCCGTTTGGCTGTGCAGGATGTATAAATAAGCAGCCACGTCCGGTTGAATTGTGGAAGTAAAATCCGATGTCTTCTATAGAAAAAGTGGCAAAATCTCTACACGTTAGAGGGGTTCGTATGTGCCCTGTTGCAATGCATATCCAATGAATGAAAAGATTACTTTATAAATTCTGTGTGTCCGAAGCGTTTTTTCTGAATATTCAGCTTACCTTCATTGGCAGTCACAGTTCAATTGTTTTGTGGTACATCCTGGGTCGGCCTACTTCGCAGAACTAACCTATTGTATTAATGTTCAGTTTTCATTCGACCTGAATATGCATGAAAGTTGCTGGTGCATTTGAAGTGCGTTTCTGAATATTCATTCATCAGGAACTTGTAAACCCAAAAATCGAAAGTCAACTATATATAAAAATATGAATACTTGAGGCGGAGCTAGAGATGACCAACAGTGACATGAAAAGAAGAGCCAAATCCAACTTAGGTCAACTTTTCATGAGGGAAATGGATCCTTAGATTATAAATAGTTTTTACACGTCGTAACAACATTAATTCTCAAACAAAAAAGATTGAGCAATTTTAACAAGAAAGTGAATAGTCAAAAGCCTTCAAGTGCATATTTGCATGAGGAAAAAAACGGGAAAGGTCTGGTAACCTAAATTAACTTTTAGACCAAAATCACGAGATCTACATTTAGTGTTGCCCCACTTAAAGCTTCCTGTAATTAGAACACTCGAATCGGCACGGCAAAAACATCATAATATATAGCCGAACATTAAGTAATCACATTAAGAAATGTGCTAAGCATTGTTGGTTGTTGCTCTGCATCATGGTGCGAGGCTTTTAGTGTCATACAATATTCACACCATCTTGAAATCATTACGTTCTCATTGGTTGCCTTATGATATGGAAATGATTCTATTGGCTAGAATAAGATATAGAATTTGGAACATGTCCCGGACAGGAGAAGATATTAAATAAGGACAAAATTATAGTATGGGCATTCAGGATCCAATCCTATACCCGATGAATGAATAATTTTGCCTTTAATAGTTTAGCTTGTCTATATAATGTCGTGCTAAATTCACATTGATCAATAAGAGAAGGGGCAAAGATGAACAAGTTTTTGCGTGATCATCTGACTATATAAACACCAAAACTTAAAATACATATCACTGCCAATGAAATGTAATGTAAAAAACCAGCATGCAAACAGGACATGAAACCCCCCGAATTGCGCATTAGAGTGTTAATATCTTTAATATCTTTTCAACGTCTGTTCTTTATTAGACATTGGTATCTCTATTATGTAATTCTTTTACTGCTAAAGTATTAAGCTTATCAAAGACATTCTAATAGCCTACCTCATTGCATATTTTATTAGACAATAATTCCATTGTACGAAAGGTATAGCTAAAATGTAAAAATTGTGAGTTATCCCAATCGAATTATGCTTGTGCACGTATATTTAAGTTTATTGATGTAATGAGATGAGCTGATACAATTACTGTTTTAGTCAACACCGACTTCACACCGTGATTCCATTGCATGCTGTGATACCAGTTATTCATTGGGTGATGTATATTTCTATCGACTATAGGTACACGTAATATAATGATAGTTTATACTCTATTGAAGAAAAAAAGTATGCTGATTGAATAACCTAGTTATATTAGGAATTTCATGAACAAAATATCTTAAGAATCTAGTATCGTTTCAAAATATAATTAAAATATTAGTTTCAGAAATTGTAAACAAAGAAACGGAAAATCTTCAAGAATATAATTAACAATGGGGTCACCTAACGTCCGTACTATTGTCATACATTTTGGTTTAATGAACATCATGACAATTCTGATATCAAGTTCTATTAAATAAAAAAAATAAAAAAATAGCCATCACACAATTTTAACGTTGTGTTTAGTGAGATTAAAATGAGACGAATAAAGAGGTAGGACCAATTGTCCCTGTATCTATTTCAAAGAAGAGTAGTTGTAACAATAGTTTCTAACCTTTACTTACATTAAACAGTATGACAGCCATATACATCGTAACATATTGATTACCACCATACAATTAAAAAATAAATGCCTCGTGAAGATGGCGAAAAATCGCAATCAGGGTGGGTTTATGCCAATTTTCAAAAACTTATAGCACATATGAATAAGGACATTCTTTAAAAAAATATTTTATTAACGAATATGCACATTAATTCGTGTTATTGAAGTATGTCTGTCAAAACTACATTTTACCGCCGCCCATCTTTTCCCCGAGAAAAGAAGAACTGTCTTCACCAACAAAATATAGTGCTGAATAGCATTTTCATGTTTGGGGAATGTGAAAAACAAAATAGTTAAATCTTTAATGACGATTTTTTGATGTCATACAATCTAAATGTATAAATATGTAAGGTATTGTTGTAAAAACTTTGATACGGTGTGAATTTCAGTCTTCATGATGTGAATCATTAAACATTTCGGTCATATAGCTCCTAATGCTGCAGCGTATTTATGCAAATGTTATGGTTTGACCGTTACTGATGAAGGTAAACTCAAACAAGCAATGTGGACGCACGAACATTTTTAAGTTGTTATTTTATTTACTTACACTGGGTCGATATCATTTCTCAGTAGTCAGTGTCTCGGTACTGCGATATTTTTTTTTAACTTATACATATTTTAAGAACCCCGTTCATTAATTTAGAAATTGTACAGAAACTTCGGTCCCAATTCCGTCAAGCAAAGGTGACAATAGATGTATTTGGCTATTCCGTTCAAGTCCTCTTCTGTCATAACTATCAATTCGATGTTGTCAGTAACATTCTAAAACCATTGTATCTTCCAAATAATAATCAAGACAGTAAGGAATCTACTTTGTCAAAACTATCTCACAATTATGCCCCCTATTTTTTTCAATCGTGTAAAAGGAAACCATTGTAGGGATGACTCGCTGTCAGTTTATCTCTTGAAAGTCGATAAATTTATCCCTATTGTATGGAACGCCACAGCTGTCTTATGTGGAACTCTGATATCAGTTTATGTTGTTTTATTATTACTTGATAATATTTTGTCTTTACTTAATATGGTTTTGACTTTACGTAATGATGTTTTGATATAACTCAATATGGAATAGTCATTACTTAATGATATTTCGATATTACACGATATGGTTTCGTATTGACTTGATATAGTTTTGTCATTACTCAATATGGTTTTGTCGTTACTCGATGTGGTTTTACCATTATTTAATGTGGTTGTGTCATTAGTCAATGTGGTTTAAACATTACTTGATGTGAATGTGACTTAACGTTATGTAGTTGTTTCATTACATGATGTGGTTTTGTTATTTTGTAATGATGATTTGCCTATTCTTTATATGGTTTTAACATTACGTAATGATGTTTCAAAATTTGACGATTTTACACTACATGATGTGTTTGTTTCATTATTTGATGTGGTCCTGTCATTCTTTGATGTGGTTATCCCATTACTTGATGAGGTAAAATCACGTGACCAATTTGGAAAAAACCTGGTCTATTTTTAGATAGATTTCCATGTTGTATGTGCCTTGGATGAGTGTGACCATCCATCGAATTAGAGTTCGGGTTACTGTTTGAGTTAAACTTTGAGTTAGTCTTCGATTTCGAATTCAAGTCATTATTAGAATTAAGGTTTTAGTTAGCATTGAGTTTCGAGTTGGACTTCGAGTTTGAGTCACATTTAAAGGTAGAGTTCTAGTTACAACATTAAATTTGAGTCACTTTTTGAGGTAGAGTTTGAGTAAGATTCGAATTTAAGTCTCCTTTAGATTTATTAAGATAATGAGTTGAAATTCGAGCTATCTTATATGAGTTCGTAATTAAATTTTTTATCGCGGAACAAGGACTTTTGCTCGAGCTTCCATAAAGAGGGCTCCGGGGTATGCGTACAAAAGATAAACAATGTTACAGTATACAAAACGCAACATAGAAGTTGAAATAAAGCTAGATGTGGTGTGATTGACAATGAAACAACTATCCACCAGAGTTTAAATGCAGTGGATGTAAGAAATCATATATAGGCAACCGTACAGCCTTCAACACACCGTATAGTCAGCTACAAAAGGCCACCATGCACCATGTGAAAAAATTCAAACGAAAAAACAAACGGTCTTATTTATAAATAGACAATCTACAAAAAAAATGACACACATTTAAACAACGACAACAATTTAACTGCATGTTACTGACTTTGGGCAGGTACATAAAGAAAGTGCACGTGGTGGAGTTTAACATGTAAGTGAGCGCTAAATCCTAACCTTACATCGGACTGTTACAGTTGTGTAACAGCACAACACGAGACAAAATGTAAACTAGACAAAGTGATGTCCCCGCAATCAACACATTTAACCGCTTATACCCCAAAAATGACAAAAAAAAGTTCAATTATCTCCCAAAAAGAGCAAAAGATAATAAAAATAAAACCCTGACCACATGCACACCTTCAATATATGTACAAACAGCCAGCAGAGTGAAAACTTCCTAGCATTCAAACTGTAGGAGGAGTTATCTGGAAACGCTCTTCTTATGCAAGTAAATTTCCAAAAAATTACAAAGTTCAACTATCTCCCAAAAGAGCAAATATTAATAAACATTAAACCCTGACCACATGCACACCTTCAATATATGTACATACAGATAGTAAAAAGAAAACTTCCTAGGATTCAAACTGTAGGAGGAGTTATGCGGAATAACTATATATCCATAATGGGACGGACAGACGGACGGACGGACGGACAGACAGGGGTAAAACAATATGCCCCCCAACTTTCAGTTGCGGTGGCATAGAAAACAGTTTCATTTGGCTGATTCAATAGATCGGTATGACTGGGTAATATAAATCCATCGGGGTGATTTCGGATGCTCCAGAAAGGCATCCGTCGTGTTATTCGAGAAAGTACAAACCCAGTGATTTGGTTTTATTTGGTAGTTTACATTCAAGAAAAGATGACTGTATTATGGTTACGACCACTGGAACATGTCCGTCGTCACATGTGAAACAGATATTCCAAAAAGTTTATTTTTCAATTAGTGCGAGGTAGATCAGGGAATTCAATTGATTACAAATAAAAGATTGATATTCGAATAAGTTCAAATGATCATTTACGCTAAAAAAAATTCGGAGAATTCTTATGTTTTAGTATTGATGCTTTGTCGCTTAGTCCGAGCCCCCCTCCCCCGTTTCCCTGTAACTTTAGTGCGAGTTGATTTGAAGTGTTTCATTTGTTAACAATAAAGTTCAAGTCTTTTGATTTGTGTCGAGCCTGCGACATCAATGTAGCGGCAGTGAGACACAACAAACCTATATTTCGTCGTCGATAGTGGCATCGGCGTCTCCATCTCAATTTCTTTAATTTCTATTGAGTTTAACCTTTCATTATACATGTTACTAAACATGTATGCCATCATAATTTTGTACTTTTAGAATATCATACTGTATTTGTTTACCTCGACTATTGTATCTGTATTTATATTGTATGTTTCTCTGTAAACTTGTATTTAGTTTTTAGAGAATAAAGTATCTATGTATCTATCTATAGATCGTTAGGTTTCTAGTTTTTTACATTTTTCATTTCGGTACCTTTTATAGCTTACTATAGGGTATGGGTTTTACTCATTGTTGAAAACCATACAGTTTTTGTAGTTAAATAAAACCGAATTAAACTGTTTTGACATGATACTTTTGTAAACCTCCATGAAGTGTTTTAAAACTTGTATAGGAGTTATTCCTCAATTTCAAGAAAAAGCATCTACAGAAAAACATTTTTTTTTTAATTTTGTTTTTACCGATAAATGTATAGATAGATGTACAGCCGATCAACATGACGCTTTTACACTTACAGCAGCAATATCAGGCGAGACACATGGTTCCGTGGAATATTTTACAAATTTATTACAAAAATACTGCTTCCGTTTGAGAACTTAGGATAAAAACAACAGGACCAAGTGGTTTGGGGATATCACAATTATGTCCGAAATACTATAAACTTTTTAATACTTTATTTCTTATTATTGTCTGCTGTTCCCCTTTTTCATACCAAGTAACTCTGAACAACCACTCGAACTTAAATTTGAACCTTAACTCAATGGATAGCGATACCCATCCAAAGCACATTAAACAAACGATATATTGAAATCTATTTAAAAATAGAACATATTTTTTCCGAATTGGTCACGTGGTTTTACCTCATCAAGTAATGGGATAACCACATCAAAGAATGACAGGACCACATCAAATAATGAAACAAACACATCATGTAGTATAAAATCGTCAAATTTTGAAACATCATTGCGTAATGTTAAAACCATATAAAGAATAGGCAAATCATCATTGCGAAATAACAAAACCGCATCATGTAATGAAACAACTACATAACGTTAAGTCACATTCACATCAAGTAATGTTAAAACCACATTAACTAATGACACAACCACATTAAAAAGTGGTGAAACCACATCGAGTAATGACAAAACCATATTGAGTAATGACAAAATTATATCAAGTCAATACGAAACCATATCGTGTAATATCGAAATATCATTAAGTAATGACTAATCCATATTGAGTTATATCAAAACATCATTACGTAATGTCAAAACCATATTAAGTAAAAACAAAATATCATCAAGTAATAATAAAACAACATAGTGTAATATCAGAGTTCCACATAAGACAGCTGTGGCGTTCCATACTATTGCATCATTACGATCCCTCTATTATTTTTCAAAGAAATCGACGGACCGCGAAGAGGACCTCAAAAACTGTTATTCAGAAAAAAATATCCATATTACCGATTGCTCAACATAGAAACGGGTAAGAGGTGACTTTATTTGTCCGGTTGAATTGTGGAAGTTAAATCCGATGTCTTGTATAGAAAAAGTGGCACACGTTAGAGAGGTTCGTAGGTGCCCTGTTGCAATGAATAATGTTTGACCCTATCCAATGAATGAAAAGAACACTTTATAAATTCTGTGTGTCCGAAGCGCTTTTCTGGATATCCAGCAAACGTTCATTTGCAGTGGCAGTTCAATTGTTTAGCGGTACATCCTGGGTCGGCCTACATCGCAGAACCAACCTATTGTATTAATTTTCATTTTTAATTCGCCCTGAATATGCATGAAATTGTTGTTAGTGCATTTGAAGTGCGTTTCTGAATATTCATTCATCAGGAACCCGTAAACCAAAAAATCGAAAGTCAACTATATATAGAAATATGAATAACTGAGGCGGAGCTATATATGACCAACAGTGACACGAAAAGAAGAACCAAATCCATCTTAGGTCAACTTTTTATGAGGGAAATAGATCCTTAGATTATAAATAGATTTTACACGTCGTAACAACATTAATTCTTAAACAAAAAAGATTTGGCAATTTTAACAAGAAAGTGTATAGTCTAAAGCCTTCAAGTGCATATTTGCATGAGGAAAACGGGAAGGGTCTGGTAACCTAATTTACTTTTAGACCAAAATCACGAAATCTACATTTAGTGTTGCCCAACTTAAAGCTTCCAGTAATTAGAACACCAGAATCGGCACGGCAAAAACATCATAATATATACTGTAAATTCAGAAATTATTGCTAGGTTTTTATTATTGCGACAAATGCGACAGAGCTGTAAACGCAATAATTTAAACTCGCATTTTGAAATATTTTATATGAACTAAACAGGATTTTTCTCAAAATCGTAAAAATTAAAATCGCATTTAAGTCTAAAATGGCAAAATCGCAATAATAAATGCACGCAATAATTTCTGAATTTACAGTAGCCAAACATTAAGTAATCACATTAAGAAATGTGCTAAGCATTGCTGGTTGTTGCTCTGCATCATGCTGCGAAGCTTTTAGTGATACGCAATTCACGCCATCTATGAAAATGATTCTTTTGGCTAGAATGAGATATAAAATTTGGAACATGTCCCGGACAGGAGAAAATATAAAATAAGCACAAAATTATAAAATGGTATTCAGGATTCAATCCTATACCCGATCAATGAATAAGTTTGCCTTTGATAGTTTAGCTTGCTTATATAATGTCGTGGCAAATTCACATTGATTAATAAGAGAAGGGGCAAAGATGAACAAGTTTTTGCGTGATCATCTGACTATATATGCATAAACACCAAAACTTAAAATACATATCACTGCCAATGAAATGATATGTAAAAAACCAGCATGAAACGGCACATGAAACCCCCCGAATTACGCATTAGAGTGTTAATATCTTTATTATCTTTTCGTCGTCTGTTCTTCATTAGATATTGGTATCTCTTTTATGTAATTCATTTACTGCTAAAGTAGTAAGCTTATCAAAGACATTCGAATAGTGTACCTCATTGCATATTTTTATGAGACATTCCATTGTACGAAAGGTATAGCTAAAATGTAAAAATTGTGAATTATCCAAATCAAATTATGCTTGTGCACGTATACTTAAGTTTATGGGTGTAATGAGATGAGCTGATACAATTACTTTTTGTGTCAACACCGACTGCAAACTGTGATTCCGTTGCATGCTGTGATCCCAGTTATTCATTGAGTGATGTATATTTCTATTGACTATATGTACACGTAATATATTGATTGTTTATACTCTATTGAAGAAACAAATAAAAAGTAAGCTGATTGAATAACCTATTTATATTAGGAATTTCATGAACAAAATATTTAATGATCTGATATCGTTTCAAAATATAATTAAAGTATTAGTTTCACAAATTGTAAACAAGGAAACGGAAAATCACCAAGAATACAATTAACAAAGGGGGGACCTTAAGTCCGTACTGTTGTCATACATTTTGGTTTAAAGATTGACATGGCAACTCTGATATAAAGTTCTATTAAATGAACAAAAAGCAAACGAGATAGCCATTACACCATTTCAAGGTTACGGTTATGTTTAGTGATATTAAAATGGGATGAATAAAAAGGTAGGACCAATTTTCCCAGTGTTTATTTCAAACTAGGGCAATGTTAACAATAGTTTCTTATCTTTATTTTCATTATACAGTATGACATCTATAAACATCATAACGTATTTATGACCACACAATTTAAGTATATATGCCTCATAGAAATTGCTAAAATTTAAAAATTAGGGTACATTTTGTTTAAAAATATCTTATTAACGGAAAGGCTTGTTTGTCCTTTTATATGCAAATTAATTCGTGTTATTGAAGGATGTCTGTCAAAACAACACCCCCTTTTTCCCCGAAAAAAGAAGAACTGTCTTCCCCAACAAAGTTTAGTGCTGAATAAGATTTTCATGTTTGGGGATGGATATGTGAAAAACAAAATAGTTTAATCTTTAAAAATTTAAATATATGTACGGTTTTGTTGTAAACATTTTGATACGATATTAAATTCTATCTGCATGACGTGAATCATTTAACATTTTTGACTCCCAACGTTGTAGCGTATTAATACTGATATTTAGGTTTGACCGTTTCCGAAGAAGGTAAACTCAAACAAGCGTTGTGGACGCACGAAACTTGTTTAGTTTTCATTTATTAACTTGCACTGGACCGGAACCATTTCTCAGTAGTCAGTGCTTTGGTACTGTCATGACTCATAATCTATACATTTTTAAAGTTCTCCTTCATTAATAAGGAAATTATACAGAAACTAAGGTCCCAATCCCATAAAGCAAAGCTGACAATAGATGTATTTTGGCTATTTCTCTTTTGTCATTAATGTAGCTAACAATTTGCTGTTGTGAGGAACTTTGTAAACCAATTTTTCCAAATCATTTCCAAGATAATCAAAACTCAATAATAAATAATGACAATAACAAAACACCAATGCTTGCAGAAGAACTCATACAGTCAAGATTCTAATTGTCAAAATCGTCTCCTCATTATGCCATATTTTTTAATGGGAGCCATTGTAGATATGACACGCTGATATGACACGCTGTCAATTTAGCACTTCAAAATTGATAAATTTATATCTATGGCATCATTACGATCCTTCTATGACAGTCGTCTCTAGCTTTAAAGTCTTTTGTTAACTTAAAACTGTTGTCTGATTGGTTGTCAAGGTGCCTTTTCAAAAGTTAAAAAAACTCAAAACAACTTTATATTTTAGTATTTCGTGGAAGGGCAGATTAAAAAAATCATAGGATAAAGACTACTTATCCTAGATAACAAGAACAAAAAAAAAATGAATTTTATTGTGAAGTTATGCACAAAAAGATCCAGGAATACAGACTGTCGTCAAGTACTTTTAGTAAATATTTGTTATTTAAACACACCTAATCTGTTGTAATGACTCATTAGAAAGGTATTTCCCCTCACCCATATATTTAATTGTTTGGTACTGTGAATGTTTAATGTTGTTACATTATCATGTAGCCTTAATATACATAAAAAAAAAATAGAAGAATCTGGAGAGAGATGATGTAACAAATATATTTGCTTTATACGTTTTCAAAACAAAACAGTCAACTCAAACGATGCTTGAGTGTAAATAGGTGTACCAAACTTTCTCTTTTCGATAAGATTATTAAGAAAAAACACATTAGGAGGTGCATAAGTATATCAGGTGAATAAACCTTTGTGAAAGTTTCACAAAAGTCTTTTAAGCGGTTCATGAACAGAAATGAATACAAAAGTGTGACAGAAGGACGAGTTGGCAGACATACGGGCGAATTCGTTTATCACTACATACCGCCCACTTGACAAAAAAGGGAGAATTTTCATGTAGTATAACAAACGAACAACTTTTCAGAATTATTTATAATATACACCATTATGTCACATCTGGAATAGTATTCAATAGAGATAATTGCTTGTTTAATGGGTGTTAGACAGGGAGAACAGCTTTCCTCTGCTTCTATTTTTGCAATATTTTTGAACGATTTATAAATTCTTTAAGAAAGAAAAAAATATAATTTCCGTTATCGCTTACTGTGGTGAACTTGAATATGAGTTGACGTTATTTAAACAAATATTTGTTTTAATATATGTGCATGACACTGTGTTGTTAAATGAGAAAAAAGAGACTTTATAAACAATGTTTCATTATTCTATATCTTGTCAATACTATTTACTATTATTTTGGCACTGCACAATGTCATGCGTTTCTCAGACTGTTTATGATATCTTTACACTAAATCCATTGGAGGTGTTCTGATTGATACGGTTGTCTCGGAAAATATGATGTATTTGTAAGTTCTAATTGGTTTTAAACTAGGTTTCAGAAACTGCAAGTACTCTTGTTTAGGTGCTTAGTTTCTATTGTTCTAATTAATGTTAGTTGTTTTTGTGCCTCGTACCGATCTTTTGAGTTAAGCTAATTGCTACTGATTTGTTCTTATGTTGTGCTGTTACACCACTGTCCCAGGTAAGGGGAGGGTTGAGCGCTCACAGACATATTTAGCCCCGCTACATTTTTTATGTGCCATTCCCAAGTCAGGAGCATGTAGTCAAGTGGTTGTTGTTGGTTCATGTCTGTCAATTAATATTCATAGATATTTTGTTTTGTTTACCTACTGGTTCCAAGATATGATCTTTATTCTTCATCCCGTAGAAACACACCTTGAGAATGTTACCAGTATAGATACACATGGATAGCAGCGAAATTGAATTCTGAGGAAGACCAAAAATAGAGGGAGGGGTAGTACAGAATTTTAGTATAAGTTCAAACTCTTAGAAGTTCCAGACATATAAATGTTGAAAATATGCCACACAGCCCTGTTTTGACCTTAGAAAAAAGTAGTAGTTCATATAAACTGTCCAATCTAGGATATCATCTTTTACGAAACTTCAATGTAAAAGTGGCACAGTTTTAGCCATAAAAGGAGTTCCTTTGGGGAATTGCATTGTCTTTATTTAAAGAAGTGTAACCTATATGCCTTGTTAAGGAATTTCTAAAACCGTTGTTAAATATGAAAACATGTTTTTTCCTAGTTGCAAGTTTATAATCATGTTTTATTATGCAAATGCCGATGTAGGACGTAAACGACATCCATTGAGACGGAATGATGACACAACATTTCTAGAAATTATATGTTTCGTCATCTTTGCGATATTAATGAAATTGGTAATGAGTATTATTATATTATTACGTCATGTAATACAATGTTATACTTTAGCAAAGGAAGAACAAAAGTATTACAACATTGTTGTACTCTTACTCCTAAAACTTAAAAAATTCAACAATTAATAAGGTCCAGAAATCATAAAGATCTTGACAAATTGTGTAGATTAATAAAAAGATATAGTAACAGCCATTTAAACGTGAAGAAGACCACACAATGGAGTGTTATGATGTTGCCTGCAATCATTGATAACCTGACGTGGTTGGACATGATCAACATGTCGTTGCTGCATTGTTATGTAAATAGTCATTATGTTTCAGTGTCTGCATTATTTTAAATATCTTAAATAAAGAAATTCATTTTTTTTCTGTGCTTTTATCCCCTTGTAAAACAGTTTGCTATGTCCTAAACTTCTATCTTGGGAGAATGTGATATAATGAGTACTGTGGTGTGCATATGATTTGCGGAAGGAAACTGCGTAAATAAATTTAATGAAAAAGTACAAAAGTATCATGTGGTTAGGATTGTGAGAAAGTTTTAATAACTTGCAATTGTTGTACGGGGTTTAGGAGTTGCGGATACAAAATAAGTTCCCTCAAACATAGCAATGGCAAAGTCCATGTTTTTGTTATGAAAACCGAAAAACTAAAACCGATCAAAAAAGATAATCAATGGCAATACATGGTAAGGATTCTTTGAAATTTTTATTAAATTATCATTAAGGCTGCATGACGAGTTGCGAATACCAAATAGGTTTCCCAAAATAAGACATTGACAAGTTCCACGTTTTAGTAAGGGAAGCTCAATAAATAATTCCGACCAACAAATTAAAATAACAAGTGTACAATAGCATTTTATTGTAAAGATTGTTTAACAAGTTTTACCAAATTATGATTTGGGGTTTAGACAAATTGGATACCCCGAAACTAAATCAATGGCAAGGTCATTTTTAGTTAAAGAAATCCACAAAATAATTCAGATTAAAAAAACGTAAAAAGTGGTACTCAATGGCATTACATTATAAAGATTGTGTGAAAGTTTCTTTAAATTATAATTAGGAGGATAAGAGGAGTTGCAGATTTAAAATGGGTACAAAAAAAAAAAGCAATCGCAAACCCCATGTTTTGGTAAAAGGAAAATTAAAAAATAATCAATCAAAAAACACAATACGAGGTACCATAGCACTTCAGGTGGGTAAACTTCTGTGAGAGTTTCATTCTGTCAGGCGGTTCATCAGCAGTAATATATGCAAATGTGGGAAAGCAGGACGACTTGGCGGACAGACTGACGAATCGCATGTCACGACTTATCGTCAAATTTAGAAAAAAAGGTGGATGAATGTAAAAAGCATAAGAATAAGTTGTCCGTTATATTCATACTATACACCATTATGTCAAATCTGGAACATTATTCTATAGAAATTTATTGCTTGTTAAATTGATGTTAGACATCCTTAGTTGCAATATTTTTGAAAAGTTTTCTTTCTTCTAGAAAAATGATATTTGGTGTTAGCTCTATCTGTGATGAACTTGAATTTGAGTTAACATTATTTAAACAAATATATGTTAATATATGCGGGTTAAACTGTGTTGTTTTATGAGAATAGAGAGATTTTACAAACAATGTAAAAACATTTTATGAATACTGTTGAAAATTTCAACTTAAACATATCATGTTAAAACAAATGTTATTAAACAAAATTGCTTATATTTCTAAATACACTTGATAAATATTAATTTTTATTTATCCATAATAAAGAAATAGAAATGTTAGCCGCGTATAAATACCTTTGTATATTTTTGCTATTTAACAATGCATGGTATATCTAAAAGAAAAAATGTAGACACAATTGTTGAGCTTTGGAGTGTCAGTTAGATATTTGTTTTATCTTTTTTCTATGGCTCAATAATTTTGGGCTTGGAATATTTTTGTTTTGATAAAATGTATTCATTTAAAATTTTGTAAGCTATTTCTACATTTACATATACAACAGACGACACCAAGTTGTATTGTGAATGCAGAATTAAATAAATATTATGAGTATTGTAAACTAGCTATACTTTTAAGCAGTTAACTGAATGCTAGAAATAACAAGATTACATGTCTCTTATATGTATTGTGGTATGTAACCATTCACGACTAATTTTGAATGTTAATTGGTGTCATGTGAATGTTTTTTTTACTGCACTTCTCCTAAATCAGTAAATGCCTTATTAAGGAATTTTAAAAACCGGTTTTTAGTTTAAAGTATTGTTTTTCAAGTTGCAAAGAAATAAAAAAAATTATTATGCAAATGGCGATTTGGAATTCGTCGATATCAGACGGAATGATGGCACAACATATCAAAAATGATTTGTTTGATCATCTTTGCGATATGAATAAAATCGGCGATGAATATCATTATATTACGCCATGTAGTGCCTTTAGCAATTAAAGTAAAAAATGTTACAAAATTGCTGTTCTCTAAGTCCTGTTACACTTTAATTCAACAGTACACAGTAAATTTCAACAGTTAATGAGCTCGAGAAATCATATAAATCTTGAAAATTTTATAGATTGATGAAATAATATATGCAAGAATCATTCCTTCTGGCTAGTCTCTAACTTAATACTTAATGCCTGTTATATTCACATCATATGGCAAAATTTGGGGTACTTTGATAATTTGCATAGCGGCCATATTGCCTTATCACGAGGACAGCCATTACAAGAGGATTTTATTTGCCCCTATAATAAAATGCAAAGATGCCAATTCCTAGGTCATATCAACAATTTATTTGCATATAAGTGAATTATACATGTTTTTTGCCTTCTGTTCGTGTACAAATGAATATTGTCTTCTTTGAAAACTTTCGTCTTTTCAGTTTAAAAATCGGACGTGTAATCGTAGTATACTTGCTCTATAGAATAACGAAAAATCGTAAAATAGCCAGATTCAAAACAGAAATCAAGATACAAGAAGACATTGTTCATGATTTGTTCCCATATAGGAAAAAACCAGGTTTAATTTTCAGATTAAATATCTTTTACATGTACTTCACCTGCATTCCTAAGTTTTCGGCCAAATTCTTTTAAAACATGATGATTTCATCATTCCCATTTCGTAAATAGTCAAATTTTAAGCATTTACCCTTATAATTACACAACAGAGTTGTAAATATCCGCCAAAGGAATTTTTTAAAGCTTCAAAACGAATTTTAAATCATTCCATTCAATAAAACCCAAGAAAAGCTTGACGAAAATTTTCCTTGTACAAGGCAAAAAACGGTTGACGAAAACTTTCCTTGTACAATAAGTGTTGTAAATTTTAAACTATCGGCAAATAGGAGGTGGCTGTACTATTGTTGTCTTATTTGCTTACGCGGCACAAATGAACATTATCAAGCTCCAGACCAAATACGAAATCATTACCTTCTAAAGAAGACAAGAAAAGCGTGTCTAAAATTTTCTCCATACAACGAATGTTGTAAAATTTCAAACTATATACAAACAAGAGGTGGCTTCACGGCAGATATGAAAACTACTAACACGGTTCAACTTAACATTTGCAAGCTCAAGACCTAATATAATAGAATTACTTCCTTCTTCAGAATCCGAGGAAGTTTTGACGGATTGGAGCGGTTATTAGACCTACTTTCACCGTTCACACAATAATGAACATATGTACTAAGTTTTTCAAAGCGATGTGTCCATAACTTTAATTTTAGAATGCACTGGTTTCCAAATATTACATTTCCATGTACAGTAAACTATAGAATTGGGGTCATATTAATTTATGTTACCAAGTCTAAAGTTGATGTGAATAAACCATAACCAATACCATGATATGGGTAGAACGAACCTTTGGACGGACGGACGCATAGACTACAATACAAAATGTCCAACAACTATGGAAGTGGGGCACACAATCTGATATAATAATTGTCAATATCGTGAACGTGCGTTAACAACAGTATGAAAATATGGCATCATATGGAAGAACTATTTTCGATTCGGACAGAAGAAATAAGTTAATTATTTAGGTCGACGAGAACTTAAAAATCGAAGTAACATTGTAAAGATTGTTTTCCTCCTTTCATGTAAATTGCGATTGAATGGAAATTAATATTCTTACAATTGTACTAGATATTAGAAAATGTGAAGTATATTTTATCAAACGTTGTCTTCTAACCATATAAATGGCCCTTTGATTGATTGTTGATTGTTTAACGTCCAGTGGCAATTATTTCATGCATGTTCAGGACGAAAACCCATTATCATGGAATATAATATGTAGTTTCTGCAAGGTTCTCTGACCGGGTTGAATGGCGGGAATTTTTGACTGTTACTGGAAATAACTGCTTGTTGGGTAGGGGCAAAAATCTACCCTTGCAACAGGTCACATACGAACCGTTCAAAGAGTTGTTATCATTAATCTAACTTCTTGAGAGCTTGTCACTCTCTCTTCATAAAGAATCGAAGTTATACTTCAGGTAAAGAATGATGCATTCTTTTTACAATTTTTATAATTATCAGTCTAAAACCATTTTACATAGAATATGACCCATCTTTTAAAAAGAGTATTTTGTTTCCTTATAAATTTATAGACAAAGAATTTAACTTTTTTAACGAAATTGTCTGAAAAAGACTATTAAGCGGTTTATAGTTTTCTTACGGGAAACTTCCCCGTACTTTCTGTATCGTTTGAATTGACTCCACTTCGCGTCGGGAAATAGTTGGTGCCTCGGGGAACAATAAACTTGCTATTGTCTTCATAGCCAGTAAATAAGTATGTATTAATCATTAGAAAGAATTGTTGACTATCATTTAATGAGTATGCACGTACATTTATAGTCTGTAAATAGACCAAAGTCAAATCCCACGTATGCTTTTTGACCAACAGATTTTTTTTTCATAGAATGAAAACACAGCAGACTATAACTGGCAAAAATAAATGATTCATATTTTGAAATTAACGTCCTTACTTGTTTAATTATAATAGAGAAAAAATATGACATTGAATAAGACTTTTCACAAAGTTGTTGTGTTCAAAATTCCAAAATTTTTGTTTTAGTTTTTTTTGTTTTGAATAATTCTGATCGATAGTTAAAATTTCAATCAATTCATCCCTTTTTCTTGTAAAAATCTATAGAATGACTCAACTGTGGAGTATAATTTACACATATATCTTAAATGTAAGCTTCATGCATTCAAAAAATGGTTGGTCACATTCTCGGTAACTAAAAAAAAAAGAAAAGAAAAGACAAATGCATCATCTAACTTTATGATGTACAAAAACTAAAATAATGTAATACGAAAGGGAAAATGGACTCACTTGTCATCCAAAACTTTTGTGTGGTGATTTCTGAACTTCTTTTTCTTTGACTTAGATATTGTATACTGAATTTATATTCCAAACACATCTTTAGATTGGCTATTTCAAAGCTAGAAGTTGGATATTGTATGTCATTATATGTACGTGGGTGTTCTGAATCTAAATCCACACTGACGTTTTTTGAATCGGTAAGAGAAATCCGAGACCAAGTTACACCTTGGTTAGAAGGAATTATCCATGAGATTTTAGCTGTATTACCATTTACATCGACTCGGATATCTTTCGGTGGATCTGGCTTACCTGCAAAGAAATGACCAATTCAGAAAAGTCAGTAAAGGGAAGCATTGATGCATATGAGACATTAAAAAAATTCCATAAATTATTTAGATGACGAGAAAGATATGCAATATGCGCGTGCAAAAAGAAATATTTACAAGTTTACCCTCATCTGTTCCCGAAACAGAACGGATGTAGCATGATCAACATTTTACAAAGAATTCCGACCAAACTGAATCTCGACGCCGTTTTGAACCTTTAGATGTATAAGCTTTTGCTATTTTTTTTTATTGATAAAACGGTCATTTTTTGTCACATTATTTCACGTTTTGTAGATGCAAAATTATTTTTGAAAATTCGAACAACCAGCAATATCAATCATAATTAAAGCGAGTTGTAAATATGTTACTTTTACTTTGTGTCATATTTAAAATTGCGGATTGATGTTTTGCAGATTGTATTTGTTTGAATCACTTATGAGATGAAAAACTTAAAACACATTCTCATACAGGAAAAAAGTCTAATAAGATCTGATTTGTTTGGTTCTTTTAAATAAATGCATTTGTCTAACGAAATATAACGAAAAATGCCATTGTATTTTTATTGTTCTTTTTTATACTTAAAATAGTTATACATGTAATATTGATTACTGTTCGATATAAAATATGTTACATTTAATATATAGTCATGATTTCTGCATACAACTTATTTAAAATAATAGCTTTGGAAATCCCTTGAACGTCTTATGTATTTAGTCATCAATTTATTTTATTTACTCACCAGTTGCCAACATTACAGAAAGAAAATCAACGCTTAAAAGTAAGAAAAAGTAAATCAACTCCATTATGTATTTAATAAACACTAACTGTCGTCCTTGTGTTACATGGAAATGTGTACGTAGTCGGACATCGCCACTTGTGACGACATAAAAAGTAATCAGAGGATGATTTATACTTCTTATTTATAAAAACGCTGTTCCGATTTTTTAAACAGATGCCGGATCGTTTGCTGGGTAAGGCTTACTTCCTTCTCTCATAGGGTGTTAAAAAGGAAGCATTTAGAAATGATAAAACTATCAAAGTTTCGTGTTTGACCTGAATAATTTTCAATTTTAAACCAAGAAATTTTTGAAAAAAAATAATTTAAAAATAAAATAGGTACACGAACACAAGATTCATGGTGGACAGACATACGAACGGACAAGAATGTCATTTAATGATTATTGCGCCTATACACTAAACAAAAGTCAAAAGTCAAACTTAAAAGTAGTATGAGATTAAAAATATATAATGAATTATTTTTTCAATGAAATTTGGATACTTTAAAGAGCAAAATGGTAGACCATGTGAAAATAACAATGTTTCTAAAATACATTCCGTCACACGTTTCAATTAAAAAATAATAATTTTAACAGTGAATCAATTGTTTTAGAATGTGTGTAAACTTCTAGAAGCAGTTTGTTTAGTTGATGTATCATTAACTTACATTTGATACCATTTTATTCATACATATAATACTATATACAAGAAAGGAAAACATATATTTTTATATAAAACAACATGGATCTACTGTGCAATAGCTATGTTACGTTGTGATTTAATGAAAAAGGTCCTAAACAATGGTAAGTCAACCATTACGTGACGATTATTCCTTTATTTTAGAGAACGCACAACGGAACTATCTACATTCTCTTAAATTCTGAAACAGCAAATTACAATACAATCTTCATAGTATTTCTTGACTTATTCATTCACTAAGCAATTCGTATGTTCAACTTACAAATGTTCAGGTTCAATGTGTCCTATGTGTCTGTTAATTGTGATTTCTACGACATTGTCTACTCAGTAGCGAGTTCTTAACATATGACATGACTAAAATCTCTTTGTTCTTACTGTGCCATAATCTGGATAATGCACAGCAAAGGTGTGCATTAACTACCTTAGATATACTGCACAGTTCAAAAGTACTCTTACCTTTAGGGGCGGACCCTGGATTTTGAAAGGGGTGTAATTCCATAATTTTTAAAAATATCACCGAGTGTAGCGAGACTAAAAACAATTGTTGACGGTAAATATGAAATGTATTTTAGAATATCCAAATAAATAAAATCTGATTTGGATTAGTTTCGTGCTCAATGGAATTTTACTATTTAGATATGGAATCTGATTTCAGTAGTTGTCGTCTGTTTATGTAGTTCATACGTGTTTCTCGTTTCTCGTTTTTATACAGATTAGACCGTTGGTTTTTCCGGTTGAATGGTTTTACACTAGTAACTTTTTGGGGCCCTTTATAGCTTGCTGTTCGGTGTGAGCCAATGTTCCGTGTTGAAGGCCGTACCTTGACCTATAATGGTTTACTTTTACAAATTGTAACTTGGATGGAGAGTTGTCTCATTGGCACTCATACCACATCTCCCTATATCTACTTTTAAGTGACTATTTTGGGATCGAAATTAATGAGGATCATATTTGAGTTTGTATCAAAACAACGTGGGGGAGGGGGAATAAGCTTCAGATCAATCAGATATTGTTTGGATGCGACATGTCTTCAAAATCAATACAGTAGAAAAAAATTGGAGGGGGAGGGGAAGTTAAAAGATTTAAAAGTGAATTTTTTTTTCTGTTTACTTAATATTTTTAATTTAGGGACATCTCCACATGGGAAGGTCGACTATTCATATGTACTACATATGGATAGTCGACCTTCTAATGGATAGAAACAAGTGCCTGTGTACATCTCTTCCTCTAAGCATATTATTGAGGGAAAGAAAGACAATTAATCTATACATAATAACCATTTTAGTTATGATTTTTCATACACCGATTTAAAAGTACACCAAACGGAACTAAAACTGTAGGAGATGTAGGTTATGCGCCAATAAGACAGCAACTAAACGACAAGAACAAACTAAGGACATCTAGAAGGCAATATATAGTATAGTGTTCAACAATAGACAGGTGTCTACAAAATATGTCAAATTCTAATTCGTCACTAACTTATATAAAAATTGTGAATATATTTAACAGAAATGATAAAAAAAGAATCTACTATTAAATCGCAATTCTCCAAATAATGTAACAATTTTTTACAATTTAGGAAGAAGCCTCAATATGAAAAAAAGTTAATAATTTAATACTTATCAAATTTTAACTACATAAAAGCGTATTCCCCGCTTTCTTTATCCTACAAGAAACTTTCCTAGGAGCCGTGGATTGCGGAATTTCGTCCGCATATTTCCAAAATGTTCACGTAAATTGATGGCTTCATGTGTAAAAACAGTTATCGGCCAATCAAATCGATATATATCATTTAATCTGCACGGTCGGGATGACCCTTTAACCCAAACTCCTACGTCGTTCGGGTTAATTAGGGTTACCCGAGCCGTTCAGATTAAATGGTATATATACCGACTTGCTTGGTCAATAACTATAACATAATTGGTATTCTAAGCTGATGTTATCTGAAGCTCATCCTGTTTCATTTGTTTTTGTAGTTATTAATTTTGTAAAACAAATGAATAGCTCCAACATTTCATTTGAGATTTAAGTTATGCTAACGACATTGCCTCTGACTGGTAAACATTAGAGTGTCTGTAATGTTAGATAGTTAAATAATCCTATAAGTTTTGTACATACTTAACCATTTCCTGAAACAACATAGATTTGCACTGGTTGAAATACTGACTATGTTCCATGATTTCTTTTACTAGTTGTTATTGGATTTAAATTAGCTGTCAGTAACTGCGAGCACTCACAGATCTGTAATTTGTGTCTCTTTTATTGTGTAGTGTGTATAAAATCCCAGCCAGCTCCGGTCTGTATTTTCGTTAGATATTAAGCTCTTTTCAAATAATTTTTACAGCGGATGACCGTAAGGGCATTCCTGTGTTATGTTGCCACAGACATTTCTACCCACGTGACTTGCGTTTTTGACCGATAATCGAACGTATTTTGTATAATTACGCGGATATTATCGAGTGCAAAATGACATTCCTTGTCGCTTGTTTTATATTTATTTAATCAATAAATATTCATGAAAATAATTTTTAAGAACGTAGAAAAATGATATGAAAATGTTTTGTCGTTAGAAATATATATATCAATAACAAATTAAGAATACCGTAATTTTTTGTTAACGCATGCGGGAGAATATCTCAAGAAATTTTTGCAATAAACGCGGGAAAATATGAATACCTACTCAAATCCAATCTATTAGAAAAACTAATTATTACAGAAGAGTGTCCACCATGCACTTGCACTCAATATCATTAGAATAGTAGAACAGAATGATATACAAATGGATGAAAATTATATATAACTTATACAAATATTAATACAATATATAACAACAAACTAGAGTATACCAGAGACATAAAATTCCATTGTATTATATGTTTTTGAGTATACTGATAGCAAATGATTATATCACTACAATATAATAGTTATTACGGTGAGGTTGCATTCCCTGTCATTTATTCATCATCCACCCAAAAAATTGCCTCTGAAAAAAATATATCTATGTACCTTAACCTAACTTTCAAATATAGAGATGTGATTTTTTTTTTCTGAGACAAGTGCTTGTGACTATCCACCAGAACTAGCGGTCATCCGATGTTCAGTACTTTAGTACTTTGATTATAGTTTGTTCTTATGATGTACTGATTCATCACTGTCCCAGATAAGGGGAGGGTTGGGGCCTTAAAACAGCTTTACCCCGCTATATATTATGTTCCTGTCCTAAATCAGGGGCCTTTATTTCAGTGGTTGTCGTTGGTTTATGCCTGGCATATTTGTTTTTCCTAAATTGTGTAGTTATAAATTGTTGTCAGTTATCTCAATTGAATTGTTTCATTTTTTTTTATGTCCGTGCCTTTGATAGCCGATTATATGGTATTGTTTTTTATTCATTGTAGAAGGCCGTACAATTAAAATAACTGCTTATATTCATTATACACTATTTAGATAGTAAATCTACGGATTCTTTTAGTAATTTCATTTTGGTTTACCGAAATTAAAATAATTTTTCGCACTTTTTTAGAAACACGTATATATCCTTTTTTTATGACAATGTTAATTAAGTTCAATCACAACTTAATGAACTTATTAGTGTACTGGTTGGAAATACAATTTAAAATTAATCAGATTCTGCTACGATGAATTGTACATTACTGAATACAGATATGATTATTCTGTTTTCGTTGGTCATACTACTAGTACATGTATTTCGGTACAATGTAACTTCGCAAAATGCTTTAACTTGATTATGATCTCATATCATGATATTAACCTCTTATCACATTTACAAGTCGAAATAGTTATTGATACATAATTTGTAGAGATAAAGTAGTCTTTTAACTTAAAAAATTGCAAAACCAATGTTCTAAATATTCATCACAAACATAAATTTTGTATTTTTGTTATTTCACTTTTTTGTAATCTTTGTTTTAAAATACATTTTAACCATTCCTTTATGTATCCGATAATTCAAGTTTGATTTATTTAAGAATGATGCTGGTAGATCTACACCAACTATACATAATGCCAGAATAGTCAGTGACGTCATTTCTAACCGATACAAAATAATAATGAACAAGCAAGTAATTGAAATTCGATTGCAAAACCGTTGACCGGGGTTATAGTCTTTGAAACTATTGACTGGTTAATGCATGTAGGCAGTACAAATCTTTCACTTTCTTTTAAAAAAAGAAAACAAAATATATGGGTGTAAAACAATTTAAAATATTATGTGAACACCCATCTATAGATGACGAAAATAATTTTTGAAGTGTCAATCGGAATTATTCTCATAGACCTACATCCTGCATATCCTTTATATTTTGTAAGTTCGATAAGATTATTGGCAATAGACACTTTTACATCGCAAGGTAAAACATTGAAATAAATGTGTCACAAACAGGCAATAATTCTATACTTTATAATCAGATGACTGTATGTGTCTTTCCCCGTCATGAAGATCTTTTTTCAAATTAAATAATTGAGGAATTCATTTCTTATCAGAATAATGTAAAAAAAAAAAAAGAAAAATCTTATTGGCTCTTCGGAAACGAACTATTGTCATCGGCTTTGCCTCGAACAGTAGATAGTATCTTAGGAACACCAAACTTGATTATCCCCTTCTATCCAGTTAATGAGTCAAACTAGTTTTCGATGCTGTATAATCATTAAACATTCCACAACCTACATATTTACATGTCTGAAAGGTTGAATATTCGTAACTTGTTTAAAGAATACTTTGTTGGAGCTTATTAAACCTAATAGGTTAATTGTTGAGTATAGATATTTTAAATAATATCCTGCTTTTCAAAATCATTGTCACAAATTATTGCAATGACACAGTAGGGAATAAGTAACTAAAAATGTATTTTTGGAAGGCAGTTAAAATCTGAAGTACATAAATAAAAATAAGGAACAAAATTAATTTGAAAAAATGAAGTGTGGTTGATAACATCCTGTTGACACCTTTTGTAAAAGTTTACACTTAAATAATATTTATCAATGTGAATTTTGGTAAATAAAATTTCAACAAGTAGGTAACATAAAATAAAAAAACATACTTAACTCTCGGTTATAGAATGATAAACGGATCTTTTTTTTTTTTATCTCATTAACATCTAAATATAATAAATTATGAATTAGTATTTTGCACTGTTGATCAAATTAGGTGCATGCATATTAAACCAATTTTTGCGAAAGCTGGTCTAGTAAAAAATCGACTCCGTCCATCCGTCTTTCCGTCCGTCCGTCTTTCGCCAAAACTTTTTTGAGTTGAGTATTTGATCTGCAGCTGGATAGCGTTTAGTTGTAGCAAATAAGCAATTTTTACCTCTGCCGTATAGCCACTTCCAGTTTGCAATAGTTTGAAATTTTATAACACATATTGTACAAGATTATTTTTGACAAGCTATTCTTTGTTTCTATGAAAGAAAATGATTTAGGAAACAACCATTTAACTTCAAAAGGGGAAATAATGTTTTTTTCCGAAAAAATATTCTGATCCCCAATTAGATGGAGAAAAAAAATATGGTGGTCAAGCAGATGACAAAATAATAATCTGAAACCAGATTGTACCCATACCTTATAGTGTTAAATGAAAAATATAATTTGATTGATAGCGTCGGAAAACAAGAAAAACCCAAAAAAACTCTGACTCAGAAAAAAAAACCATAACCCCCTCTTTTTTTAAGTTAAATAATTGCTCCCTTAATATTTGATCTGAAGCTTTGTTATGCTGGTGTGTAGTGAGTGAGCATTTATTTTTACATCTGCCGTGTAGCCACTTCCTGATTGTAGATAGTTTGAAATTCTACAACATCCATTGTACAAGGAAAATTTTCGTTATGACCCGGTTTTGTCTTGTTATTAATGTGAAACATGTGTGTTTATTTCAATTGACAATATATCACTAACAGTAATTATTTGCGTTATGTGTATAATAATTTAGTGTGATGTTTAATGAAAACTTAAACATAAAACAATTAAAATCTACAACACACAAGTAATTTAAGAAAGTAAGACTCTTCCTATATCTAATAAATACAAAATGATAAGCTTTCATTGGTTAGTTAATATATCTGACGATATTGTTATAGTTCCTTTATTATATTGTAAGCTATATTTAGATAAACATAAACACAGGAATATGAGTAAGAGTTAAAGGGAGATAATAACGATTCATGATTAAAGTTACATAATGTTACCAAAAACAAAATTGTTTGTAATACTGTTTTATGGAAAAAAGTAAAATCACAAAAATACTGAACTCCGAGGAAAATTCAAAACGGAAAGTCCCTAATCAAATGGCAAAATCAAAAGCTCAAACACATCAAACGCATAGCTGTCTCATGTGATAATCAGATATTACGTTATGTTATTTTAATATTACTTGATGATATTTTGTCTTTACATAATATGGTTTTGACATTACGTTATGATGATTTGATATAACTCAAAATGGAATAGTCTTTACTTAGTGATATTTCGATTTTACGTGATATGGTTTCGTATTGACTTGATACGATTTTTTCATTACTTAATATGGTTTTGTCATAACTCGATGTGATTTCATCAATATTTAATGTGATTGTGTCATTAGGCCATGTGGCTTTAACATAACTTGATGTGTATGTGGGTTAACGTTATGTATTTGTTTGATTACATGATGTGGTTTTGTTATTTCATAATAATTCTTTGAAGTGGTTACCACATTACTTGATAAGGTAAAATCACGTGACCATTTTTGAAAAAAATAGTTCTATTTTAAGACCGATTTCCATACGTCGTTTGTTAAATGTGCTTCGGATGAGTGTCGCTTTCCATGGAGTTAAAGTTCAAATTAAAGTTCGAGTTGTTGTTCAGAGTTATTTGGTATGGAAAAAGGGACAGCAGACTAAAATAAGAAAAAAAAGTACATGTTATTTCAATGTTTTGGACATACGGGGGATATCCCGAAACCACTTGGTCCTGTCGTTTTTTTCCCTTAGTTTTTAAATGGAAGCAGTATTACAATAAATTCGTGATGAATTCCACGGAACCCTGTGTCTCGCCTGAGATTGCTGCTGTCCTTGTTAAAGTGTGATGTTGACTGTAAAACGTCCATTTATCGGTAAAAAAAACAAAATCGAAAAATATGTTTTTCTGTACATGCTTTATCTCGATATAGATGATTAACTCCTATACAAGTTTTATAACAATTCATGGAGGTTTACAAATTTATCATGACAAAATAGTTTAATTTGGTAATATTTAATGCAAATCAAACTTATATAGAATAAGAAGACGTGGTATGATTGCCAATGAGACAACTATCCACCACATACCAGATGACGTAGCAGTTAACAACTATATCTCACTGTATGGTCTTCAATGAGCATAACTCATACCGCATAATTTGCTGTAACAGGTCTAGAAATGACAAATGAAACAATTCAAAAATATAACCTAACGATCTAAATGGTGAAGATGCCGACGACGGAATATAGGTTTTTTTGTGTCTCACTTCTGCGACAATAATATCGCAGTCTGGACACACATCAAATGACGTGTACTTTATTGTCAACAAACGACAAATTTAAATCAACTCACACTAGAGTAACAGGGAAATAGGGGGTTCGGACTAAGCGACAAAGCATTAATTCTTTAAAATAAGAATTCTTCTTTATTTTAGCGTGTATTATCATTTGAACATATACGACTATTAATCTTTTAATATATATTTTTATAAATTCAATTGTATGATATACCTCGCACTTAATTGAAAAAAAGCAAACTTGTTGGAATATCTGTTTCACAGGTAGCGACGGATATGTTCAAGTTGTCGTAATCACAATCCCGTCCTCCTTTCTTCGAATGTGACCTACCAAATTAGACAAAATCACGTGGTTTGTAATTTAACGAATAACACGACGGGTGCCACACGTTAAGCAGGATCTGCTTACTCTTCCGGAGCACCCGAGATCACCCCAGGATTTCGATGGATTTATATTGCCCAGTCATACCGATCTATAGAGTTAAGCCTATTGCATCTGATTTTTTACAGTTTATTCTTGTGTTGTGCTGTTACACTATTCACCCATGGTAGGGTTAGGGTTTAGCGCTCACAGACATGTTTAACTCCGCCACGTGCACATTCTGTTTGTGCCTGTCCTAAGTCAAGAGCCTGTAATTCAATGGTTGTCGTTGTTTCATGTGTGTCATATTTGTTTTTCGTAAGTTGTTTAGTTATTAGTTACGGGTTCCTATAATTGCTTACATCCACTGCATCAAAATTCTAGGGGGAAAGTTGTCTCATTGGCATTCACACCACATCCAACTTTATTTCTATTTCAATGTGGTGTTTTGTATACTTTAACATTTTTCATCTTTTGTACGCATACCCCTTAACCCTTTTATCGGAAGCCCGAGCGAAAGCCCTTGATCCGCGATAGAAAATTGAAATACGAACTCATATTAGATAAATCCAATTTCAACTCGAAATCTTAATCAAATTCGAAGTCTAACTCGAACTCTACCTCAAAAGCTAACTAAAGACTCGAAGTTCAACTCAAAACTGAATGCTTACTCGAACTTTAATTCTAATTATGACTTGCATTCTTACACGAAATCAAAAATTACTCGAAGTTTAAATCGAAGACTAACTCGAAGTTTAATTCAAACAGTAACACGAACTTTATTTTGCACTCTAAATCGATGGATTCCCACACTAATCCGTGGCAAATAATACATTGAAATCGGTTTTGAAAATAGAACTAGTTTTTCCGAAATAATCACGTGGTGTAACCTCATCAAGTAATGTGATAACCACATCAAAGAATGACAGAACCACATCAAACACTGGAACGAACACATCCTGTAGTTTAACATCGTCAAATTTTGAAACATCATTATGTAATCTTATAGCCATATAAGGAATTGGCAAATCATCATTACGAAATAACAAAACCACATCATTTAATGAAACAACTACATTACGTTAAGCCACATACAAATCAAGTAAAACCACATTGCCTAATGACACAATCACATCAATAATGATAAAACCACATCGAGTAATGACAAAACCATATCAAGTTATATCGAAATATCATTAAGTTATGACTATTCCATATTGGGTAATATCAAAACAACATTACGTAATGTCAAAACCATATTATGTAAAGACAAAATGTCATCAAGTAATAATAATACAACATAACGTTATATCAGAGTATAATATAAGACAAATGTGGCGTTCCATACTAATTCAATAACATTTTCAATGATATAATCCCTTCATGTATATATGCTTTTTTACTTTGATAGCTGGATTGAATGGTGTAGACCTGGATTTAGTGTGACTTTTATACCTCATTAGTAGTAGATGTTCATTGTTACCGGTCATTCATTAAATAGTACATGATCATCTTGACAACTATGCATAAATGTTTACTTTGGGTTGAGAAATTTGTTGAAACAGCACCAAAGAGAATTGGAACCGTATCATGCGTATAGCTCTACCAAAAAAATGGATTGGAAGCTTAACAAACCCAATAAAGATGCAAATATCAAAATATTATAAATTATATGACTGTATGAATGATAACCAAATCGTATGGTTTCTTTATGATTTGAAAGTGATAACATTTCAAATGCAAATGAGCTAACAAATCACAACAACAAATCATAAACAAATTGCTTCCAATTCATAAGCAAATCATAACAAATTGTCAAGAAATTGTTTTGAAATCATTAACAAATCAGAGGTAATTGCTTTCCTACTGAAAGTAAATCACTAACAAATTAGTTTCAAATTGTAAATAAATTATAAACAAATTGTTATCAAATCTTTAACAAATCAGAATGAAATCCTATTCCTACCTCAAGCAAGTCACAAACAAATTGTTTTTAAATTATGAAGAAATTACCAACAAATTGTTATCAAATCTTTAACAAATCAGAAGTAAATCAAATTCTTACCTCAAGCAAATCACAAGCAAATCGTCAATAAATTGACATCATCATCCATTAGCAGATTAAATCATTCATATCTGGATCAAAAATCTGTTCTGCCCCTGAGACCCCCAAACTTTGAAGTGCACTTGTCTATATTTTACCTTAGCTACTCCTTTGATTTTTAAGGGATTACTATTTCTGATTGCCATGAGGGACGAATTGATCCCTTTGTGAAAGGTTACTATCACTTCTCTTAAATTTGACTCTAACGAGATTTGACCAACACATGGGTAACCACGTTTACTAGAAGGATGTCGGATAGGTGATGGGTCTTAGGATTGGTCCAAATCTGGTAATGACTAGATTTGCCCCTACAGCCGTAGACCTTGCAAGTAAACATTATGAAAAATTAAAACATAAAACTTGCTAGTGAATTTTGTGGAAGCTAGTCTTTAATTGCATGCTTCGATCTGTGTATACGGCTTTGACCATGTTTGCCTGTCTTGACTAAGAATAAGGAGGTTTACAAGACAATTATCCCATAGAGATTAAGGAAGTAGGCACCTATTGGTTAACACACGGCCTTCAACATCGAGCAAAACACATACCATATAATAAGCTGTACAATACCCAGATAAGACAAAATGTAAAAAAGGAATACCAACAGGCTGATCTATGACTAAACAATAAATGACAACAAATGTACGACGGACGACAGCAAATAAATGCATGTACCACTAAATTACTGGCTTTTCACATGGTAAGGCACATACTGAATGGTCTGTTGGAAAACATGTTTGTTGGCGCTCGAACCAAGGACAGTGAAGCAACACCACAACCAAAGGTATAAATACAAAAATAACGTATCGTGAAATGACTTAAAGATTTTTTAACAGGAATGTTTTTGAGGCATATCATCATGATCATTTTCTGAAAGAAAAAAAACAGATTGAATTGTCGACTTTAAAGTATCTTCACGATCCGACTCATGGATGAATAGTATACGTCTAGTACATTTTGCTATACTTTTTTATTATACAGCTATATTGGATACAATAATAATACATCTCTATTTTTGTCAGCAATATTTATATGAAAATATCATTTGAAAGGCTTTATATACACTCGGATAACTGGAAGTTTAGGAAGTCCCGTGCAATTATTCTCATAAATATTGCAAATGTTGGAATGCAATTTTGGAAATTTATATATCATACATTAAGAAATATACTGCAAAACAATATAAAAAAATTAATTGAAAACATTGTCGTGTCTCATGTCGAGGTTTTTTAGATGACTATATGGTATCGATTTTTCTCATTGTTGACGGCCTAACTGTAACCTTTATTGCTTTCATCTCCGCCATTTGAACTCTATGATAGTTCTCCTAACCGAGATGGTCACGCTTAAATGCAATGGTTAGACGCTGAAGTGAATTGTTGGTCCAGCATAAGCGCCATTGTGACATTGTGGCGCTGTATTATGGATAGCTACGATGAAGTGCGATAGTTGTAATGCTGAAGTCCGGTGGATTACATAAATAATGTTTTAAATAGATTTTCATGTTCATATGTCGATGTAGAAGTCAATTTGTATGTCAGAAGATGCTTTTCAGTTTGTATCCTTCTTCTTGATTGTAGCCCGTCGTTGTATCTGTTAGTATTTAGTACTTAACCAATGCAAACATATGAAGACATTTTTTTTATTTTAGCCGATCGACTAATGTAATAAAGTGTGTTCAATACTTTACCAGGACAGTGTACGATTTGATTTTTTCTTACTATACTGAATGCACTTTCTACTGTAACAACCTTTTTTGTTGGTGTGTTTGTCAAATGTATTTGTATATTAGTTTACATTCTTATGTCAGTTGTGTTTGTATGTCTATGATATTTTTTTCATAGTGTTGGCTACTGGACTCCTATTAATGTCATGTTAACCAATTATTTCTGATTGAGTTGCTCATCCAGTTTTGTAAATAAAAAGAAACCATAAACAATTGTCATACTAGTGGGCGGTTTAATAAGCGTTAAAACCAGGTTTCATCCACCATTTTCTGCGGTGAAAGCATGTACCAAGTCATGATCATGAATATGACAGTTGTTTTCCATGCGTTTTATTGGTTGATATGGTAGAGCGTTTGATTTTGTCAGGTTTTATGCACTTCCCTCTTTATGAATTTACCTTGGACAATGTTGAAGTTTGGTAAATGTGTAAATACTTTTATATGTAAGACTTCTGAATATGACGAAACATATTTTGCCTTATTGTCAACTGTTGTTCAATGTACCTGACGCTAAACCCATACGCAGATGTGTAATGCAATCGATATATAAAATCATTGCCTTGATATAGATAACGAATTTTATTAGTAGTTAATTTGAGTAATTCAAATTATGGAATCATTTATATAAACAAGCAAATTTTTATAATACTTTATTTGAATTAGTAATATTAAAGGGATCAATGTTACAAATTTAACTTTTACATCATATAAAAGAGGGATAAATGATACCAGAGGGACAGTCAAACTCATAGATCGAAAACAAACTGACAACGCCATGGCCAAAAATAAAAAGACAAACAGACAAATGATAGTACAGATGACACAACATAGAAAACTAAAGACTAAGCAACACGAACCCCACCAAAAACTGGGGGTGATCTCAGGTGCTCCGGAAGGGTAAGCAGATCCTGCTCCACATGTGGCACCCGTCGTGTTGCTTATGTTATTACAAATCCGGTAAATAGTCTAATTCGGTAAGTCACATTCGTGAAAAGGGAAGGGTATTGTAGTTACGACATAAGGAACATATCCGATATCATCTGTGAAACGGTTATTCCATAACGGTCAACCAACGCGTGATGGCGTCCATAAAATTTACGAAGGGATGATCTCAGCTTCACCATTTGGAACTCTTGGCTTAATAGCTTCCTTGTGAGCAGCAATCCTCTTTCAAGGAAATCATGATAGGAAACACAAGCCCGGGAATATCGTATCAATTGGGAGATATATACTCCGTATGCAGGCGCTGCTGGAATGTTGCTACATAGAAATGGAAAGTTCACAATTGGGAAGCTGAAATCATCTCTTTTGTCGTAAAGTTTTGTTTTCAACCGACCCTCATTGTCAATTTCTAGATGTAAGTCAAGATATGAGGCAGACTTAACTGTATCTGTAATATCCTTTATCTCTAGGTCGATGGGATAGATTCGCTCAACATAGTCACCAAATTTTGTATTATTTAGTGAAAGAACATCATCTATATAGCGAAACGTAGAGTTAAAGGATATTGCTAACTTCTTATCTTTCTTCCTAAGAAGTTCCTGTATGAAGTCAGCCTCATAATAATAAAGAAACAAGTCGGCAAGAAGAGGGGCACAATTTGTTCCCATTGGAATTCCGACAGTCTGTTGAAAAACATACATACATAAAATATACATGTAGCAGCATGTATAGCACTGTCATTCCTTCGGTATAGTAACAAACATTAATATTTTTTTTTATTAAGTCTTGACAAAATAACCATGCAGCAAACCACATCACAATGCTTCAGAAATATGACGGATTAATAGATATTTGTTTTGTTTGGTTTAGATCCAATTGCAAGTATTTGAATCAAACTGGAGGCTTTGACACATAATAAATTAGACATTTAGACGGTCGGTTTCTCAAACGACCGGAAAGATGAACAGACTTTCGATCGCCACAGAAAAGAGAGGGTATGTAAGATAAGGACAGAAATATTGCATATTTAAACAAACCTACATACGAACCCCTTAAAAGTACATATAATAATGATTTTTAACGAAGAAGGAGATGTCCCTAAATGAGAGATGATGTACGCCTTTTTGTGCTTCTTCGTTACATTTGTTTGTTTTTATAGTGATTAAGATGATAACACAATGTTGACTGCTGTACCCCTATTTTGACATTTTTACCTGTTGTGTCTGTTTGTTTTGTTCACGCATCGTTGTCAATATAATGGAATTTGATGCGACTGTCATACAAGTGAGAGGTTTAGCTAGCTATAAAACCAGGTTCAATCCACCATTTTCTACATAAGAAAATGCCTGTACCAAGTCAGGAGTATGACAATTGTTATCCATTCGTTTGGTGTGTTTGAACTTTTGATTTTGCCATTTGATGAGGGACTTTCCTTTTTGAATTTTCCTCGGAGTTCAGTATTTTTGTGATTTTATTTTTTTTTCCAAATGTTCATTGAAAAGGCTGCAAAATTATAACCCCAACTAGCCATGCTGATGCCTATTGGTTGTTATCATCATGATTGATTTAGGTAATTAAAAAGATGTGTGCAATAAAACTGATAACAGATGTGTACGAAAAGGATTAAATAAAATCGTTTTTGTATGTAAATCACATTGCATAAACTACTTGATAAGTGAATTAGCCGAAGTTATACATGTTATAACGTGTTAGTTCATAATGTAACGGTCTGGAGGAGGACATGTAACCTTAACCGAATACATTATTCTGACTTAAAATAACCCCTTAACAAAAAAACAAAAACAAGTATTCACAATTCACTTGAAAACTGGACGTTCGCCCCCACCACATTTAACAAGGAGGAAATCCTGTATAATCATAGGTTTTTTCAATGTTCTTTTTGGAATTTCAACCAGAAAAGAACTGGGTCTTCCTTCGCTGTATTGAATACCTAAATTACATGAAAATCCCTGTCTTCTTAGTGCTCCATGAAACCTCTGTCTAAATTATAAACATCAGTTTTGATCAGCAATCAAAGACGGGCTTCAAAGTTCTTATGAAAATACCTTTTCTAGAGGTGGATTGAATCAGATGAAAAAATTCAAAGAGCTTTTAGGGTACATAAATCTAAGACTTTTTGTTTTTTAATAGTTTACAACCTTTGACTTTTTACACTTTACAAAAGTATTCCCCTTTTCAAACTAAAAGACAATTTGAAAGAATTGGTGCTGCTTTGTTTCAAAAAAAAAAAAAAAAAAAAAAAGGCCAACGAAAACACAAGTATCTTGTCATTAGCATGAATAAATCGTAGTTTGTTAAAAATCACTCTGATTCAAACAAAACATTCTCTGAAACTGACAATATCAAAATGCTTGATTCCTTGATTTAACATATTTGTTACGTTTGGAGGATATGTTTTTCTACAAATAATCGGCATTACCATTGGAATCAACTGTGCCCCTTTTATTGCCTACTTGTTTCTTAATCATATGAGTCTGACTTTATAACATGTATAAGGAGCTTCTTAAAAGGAAAGAAACAAAAAAGTAAGCATCGTCCTTTAAGAATCGATATAAATCAATACTTTATGACAAAAGATATGATTTCAGCTTCCCAATTGTGAACTTTCCATTTACATGTAGCAACATTCCATCAACGCATGCATACCAAGAGCTCCCGGTGGTGAAGTTTATTTTCGACTTATGAGTTTAAATGTCCCTTTGCTATCATTCGCCTCTCTATTTGCAATAAGTAAAGTATTTGGGTAATTTTGGTATCAAATGGTAACTTAAGTACTTGGGATCATGCACTGTAAAACCCTTGTTGGAAGTTTTTTTTAATAATAAAACAAATGCATAAAATTAAAGTAGGTGGACATATTTGTCCTGTTGATAAGATCAGAAGTACTTGTTTTTGTACTACCATATTTCTGGAAACCAGTGCGGTCTAATATGTAACAAAAGGTATGTGAAAATATTTTTTTTAGCACCGGTCAGAAGAAGGTATGAAATGACTGTTGCTTTATTTTAACCCAATATATACCGGATTTGAATACTTGTAATAATTGTAGAACTTTGCAGAGAAAGAAATTGTGAAATACATTTGATGGCTGGTATGATGCACTAAAATTAATGGTTTAAATTTGTTTAAATATATTCATGTTTGGGGCCGTTGGAAGGGAGCGGTGAGGATAATGTTCCTTCTTAATTATTCCATAAACTATAAGAGCAATATAAGTTTGTGTCAAATTAATCATTTGAAAAATAACATGTATAAGCATCAATGAAAAATAAAAATGGAATACGTACATACAATAAAACCATTGTAGATACAAGAGGTATAGAGACGGTGCACAACATTTAAGAAATTAAAACAAATTGTACAAAACATATTTTTACAAACCTTTATATACAATACAGTTATTTCATTGCAAGTTACAAGGATAACTTCTATGTATTACCACAAGCTTAATACAATTTATGAAAGAAAACATTTCGAGAGATTTTGGAAATTCGCTTTAAATCGAAAGATGAAATTTTCTAAGATTTCTTTATAATAATATGCCCTTCTATCTTATCTTTCATTTGAGACTATTCCAGTAGTGTTTCTTTTATTCATAATATCGCAGCTGACAGCAACATTAATAAAACCCTTATTTATAGAAGTTTTAAAAACTTTTCAAAAATCACATTCATTAATTATATTACAATTTTACCAACAAATATATACTGTCGAACATTACAAATTAATAGTAGTTGGATAATGTATCAAATTAAGAAAATTTACCCTTATTGTAGATTGAACACGACCGAACTGGTGTTGTCCGACTTTCATTATCATTAAACAAGTTAGAAACATACAGACCAACAGTTTCTCGACGTTTCATTCAGGGTAACATGCAATATATAGATTTTGTATTTTGCAACTTTTGCGATTTTTGATTTTTTTTTTGAAATTAGAAAATTTCTTTGAAATAGATAAAGGTAACAATAAGTGATAAAACGAGAAAAGCCATACCCCTGTTCACGAAGATAATTATTTATCGAGTTTTGTTTTGTTTTTTAAAAAAAATGTCATTCATGCATTATGCACTTAACTACAAAAAAGGGATAAATTCAATAAACCCATATTTCTGCTGTAATTCAGTTTTCTCTGCAATATTCCCCTATCGATTTGCCTTTTAATAACGTACATATTTGTCTTCCTTTTAGAAAGATGCATAAATTTCGACAAATTTATTTACAGTTCGGTTACAATTTTATAAACATTGTTACAAAGTTGCATTTTTCTTAATAAATCAGATTTTATTTTTACATAAAGATAACTATTGTGAAGAGTTTTGTAAAAATTGGAAACTACATGCACATTCAGTAGATACACATTCTGGACAGTATTTAACCAAACTGCTATGCAACAATTTCAACGTTCTAGCTAGGATGGCATTTCAATCCTTTGCAGTAGTTTGCCGATGTTGAAATCTTATAAATCGATTGATAAGACAAATCAAGATATCAAACAAAACTGAAGGAATCAAAAGGAGCGAGATCGGGTTAGGCGACAAGGTAAGCGCTTCGTGCTGTGCATACATCACCCACAATGCATAAACAGTTGCATGAATAACCATCGCAAAAACATAAGATCAACAACAAACAAAAAAGTAAGCAACTACAAAACAAAAATGAACAAGAAAAAACACACCAGGTATACTGATGAAGTTTCAGTATCTGATGGAAATTCAATATCTCTGCCTTGGAATTTTTTCACATATAAAAGTTCGCAAAACAGTTAAAAGGAGTTTACGCTTTATGTGTTTTCACTCTATACCTAATACATTTCTTTATTCAGTTTGGAAAATTGAGTCCATTATAAAATGATGACGTCAGGGTTTCAAAATCTTCGTATTGCAAGACGTTCAAAAATAAACAAAATCCTCCATTTATTCCGGTATTCATTGCATGAAATATACTCTAACATTTACAAATGAACATGATTTCTGTTGGTCGATCCGACATTCTTTCGACCGGATAAAGACTGTGCACATCGTGTTAGTTTACTGTTCGGAATCTACACCAGTATGCGTATCTTAGGATGGATCCAGCAAGTCTTCGTTCAAGATAAAGATTGATCACATCATTGAGGTTAAGATAAGCATTTAATTTATTAACTTGTCCAATGATTGGAATTTGAAGTAGGGAACATGTATATCAGGTATAATTTAAATTAAAGTTGATAAATAGTTTCTCGTACATGTTTTGTTCAAAATCGAAAGTTAAGTTTTTTTCGTTCATGGCAATACTCAACAAGCATGATTTAAATATTAACGACCAGAGGGACGTCATCTTGGCGTCTTTTTTTTGTGATATCGAAATCTAATAAATTGTTTACAAGACATGATAAATATTGTTCAGTAAATTTAAGCATTGTTTATCAAAGAAAGTTAAACCAATGTTGTATAAAATATACATTTATAACAAAAGGAAAAAGGAGTACACATTTTTTTTCTTTTCGTTCAGTAGATTATAAGCATTATATGACAATGAATATTACAAAGTTCAACAGATTCAAGAAAAATGTTATGGTCTAAAATACACAATTCTATAAAACTGCTAATTCTTTATATTATCATACATCCCCTGCTTTGTATGTTCCTGGCCTGAAATATATGTTGATTCAATTATTATATCAGATCCAAATACTGTTCATTCATTTTTTAGAATTCTTCACATTGAATGTATATATATATAAAATTGCGGTTTTTATCCAACGTTGTTTTCAATTTAGACTTATTTATATTATTTCGTTTGGGCTTGTATTATATTTGCCTTCGGGTTTATATGATCCGTTCATCCTATTTCGAATCTTCAAAATTCAAGAGTCTATCCTAAATTGAGATAAATTATATGGCCTTCCAAATACCATTTCGATTCCTAACATCACTGAAGAGATACTAATTGTCGAAATCCGGATATGGTGTACAAATTTTTGCACCTGATGTGTGCGGTATACCATCTTTTCCGCAAGTTCATTGTTTTCTGTTTGGTATTAAATTAATAATAAAGATCCATTTTGTTACATCTTGTGATCCGTTTATTTTGCAATCGCCAATGACAGTCAGCAGGGTTTAAGAACATTCGTTGTTCGACCTGTTAGTCAAATGCGTTTTGTTTGAATATACTTTTCACTTTTTTTGTCTTTTGGAAAATGTTGTTTGTGCTGTATTTAGACTCCTCTACCAAGAAAGTTGTTTTGCATGCACACGTATAACAATTGCGGTTTTTATCCAACGCAATCATAGGTTTGAACGTTGTTTTTAAGTTAGACTTGTATATATATATGTATATATATATATATATATATATATATATAAACAAGTCTAATATGAAAACAACGTTCAATATATATATATATTCACATTTATGCAGTGGAATTCATTAGTTAATTTTGAATAGATTATTATATTTTCATGTATTAAGGATGTGCCACGATGCCAGTTGAAAAAGATTTGAGTTCAACTCAATATTATTAGATATTACATGAATAGGAAAACTGTGAATCTCTTTTGTGTTGTCTGCCTCGTATGATTTTAGAGTCATTCTAAAACGCTAATATAACATAAATGGACATTTGAAGGAAATTAGCAATGTCAATTTGATGATTATGATGCTATACAGTTTCCCGAGGAAATTGAATTTTGTTATAAAAAAAAGTATTGCATGCGTTTAAATGTCAATTTGGACTGGCCCAGACGTGTATCAATTTCCAAATCTGTTTTGCTATTGTTTTTTTTAAATTTAGATTATGGTTTACATGTAGGTAAATTTTTGAATAGATATTTTCGCTTCATCTGACATACATGTACAGTTCTAACCTCTATTTAGAATTGTAAGTCTTAGAATAATCTGTTGTAGAGAACTGTCGCAAACTCTTCTAGGAAAAAAAACTGTCTGAATATGCAACAGCTCTAAGACGATCATCAAATTAGGTCTCGATCATGATTGAGGATAGTTCTAATTAAAGAAAATCAGAGGGAAGTTAACTGACTTTCACTGTACGACATGTTATTGACTAAAGGAACAAAACTTAAAATCAATACAGTCTTTGACCTGTCTTTGTTAGTAAGTAGTAATTTCCGTGGATTTTTTTGAGACATGAATGCATAACCGTTCTGTGAGTTAGCCACTTCTATAATCAACATTAAGTTTTAGGTGATATTGATTTACGCAAAAAAATATAGTGGTTTAAAACTTACATTACTGAACATTAATTATTGCATTGTTCAATCATTTGTATTGAAAGATATGTGGCTAAGTATTATGTTGTTAATATATGAAAATAAATAGACAAACAATTAAAATAAATAAATAAATAAAGAAAGAAAGAAAGAAAGAAAGAAAGAAAGAAAAGAAAGAAAGAAAGAAAGAAAGAAAGAAAGAAATAATGAAAGAAGTAAAAAAAGGAATGGATAAGAAAAACAAACATAAACACCTAAAAAGGGATATCCAAACTGTTATAAACAACGGGTCTGAGTATGAACTGTCAGAAGGTGTTCTATACATTTGAATATGCACGTTAAAATAAGCTATGGAACATAGTCAATGGGTTATCTTGCGCTTACGTGATACAAATCACAACTTTACAAAAACATTGCAAATGCGTTTTTTTTTTTTTTGTATATACATGTGAAATATTTCAGTCACTTAATAAGGATGTTCTTAGGTCAGGTTAAGGAATTTTCGTCAAATGTTCGGACTCCTTGGATTTTTTCCTATTATATAGGGAAAACTTTTTTGCCCCATAACACCCCCTTTTCTTTTCATATAAGACTTCAATAGCTCATAAAAGGTCATTTACCAAAATTTAAGCAGATTCTAGATTTCTTTTTTTACAATTTGAGACCCAAATAATGTCAATGCTAAACATAAGGTAAAAGTCAGAGTCAGCTTTTTCCCTCCATTTTAAAAAAATCAAATATTTCAAAATGGAATTCCATAACCTATCAATATTTCTGGCTTATTTTGTTTAGTAACTAATGCTCTTCTGACTTATCATATCAATATCAAATTCTAGATATTTTTCTATTTCACCTAAGTACGTCCTTAAGTACAATATAAGTTTTACCGCTTTCTTGTTTGTCTCTAATATCACCACTCTTCCTGTTTTCCATAGTTTGAAATACTTCCACATCAGTTAATATTTCACATTCATCATATGTATCAGTTTCCATACTGCTTAAAAAAATATGTTTACATCATTTCAATAACTAAAGAACGAAATTAGACTAGAACAAATAATGTCAGGAAAACAGATTTAAAACAAAGGATTCATTTTCGATATCGTGGAAAGTTTTGCCTCGGTTGTAATTATAATGGAACATAATATGTCATGTTCAGATAAGAAAAATGAATTAATAAGGAGGCATTGGCAATATCAAATAGTAAGGGATTACAGGCTGATCTGAAAATATGTAAGTAGTTCACGGTAGACCAAAACAACACATATTTCCGATATCAAATAAATCCTCATTGAAGAATTTCAGAAACATGTAACTAGCTTGCTCGATGGGTATGAAAAGCCATCAAAGTGTTGTCAAACTGATAGATATTGCCTTCTGAAAAAAACCCATCCTTAATACAGAAGCTGACTTTATTTGATACGTGTCCCTATAATTTGTCTTGAACATTTTATCTGTCGAATCCATTCTTTTTTCCACGATTTTGACATCACAGAATGATGCATTATCCCAAATGTGTACTTTCCATGAGCCACGCGACAGGTAAAACATATTGAGCAGGACATACTTTCCATTCTGGATAAATTGATATCACCTCCCTCCTTTTATGTAGTGTTGCTTAGACTGTTTGTCTTGGTATGTTTATTGCCATGATTTTGTCGGTTTCTTTTAAAAATAGTGATATTTGATTTTTCCTATGGTATCTTTCCGTTTTTTTATTCTGTATATAAAAAACAATATGTAATACTGGTGGCGAATAAAGAATGAGTATGTTATGAATGGTGCCATAAATGAGCAAAGCTGTTAAAAGCGATGGTTTCCGATTTCGTCTGCAGGTTTTGATTACGTCATCATCGAAATTGTATAATAAAAAACGGGAAAACAGGCATTTTCGAAGGGATTTAGCAAACCCCGACCAATCTGAAATATAATGGAGTGCGAACGTATACACTGGTTATGATAAATGGTGATATGAATTCCAACAAGCATACAGTAAGACGGGACGACAGTTTATGTTTTGATCAAACCCTTTGGAAATGAACGTATTTAATTCATAATGATAAACACTGCCATCGGCCAAGTGCTATCAAGGAATGGAGAGGGCAAAATCAAATACCGCAACTTAGCTTGTTTGTACAATCTTAACATTTTTTGTAAATAACGTTTCTGACTTATGTTATACGTATCTTAACTTGCTTGTTCATCCTTTACTGCCAAACATCTTTATTTGATTCCCAACAGCTTTTTTTTTAGCGACGAACGTTAGTGAATCATACAAAGTTATAAACTTTGTAGATGTGAAATAACAGGTTGAGTATACACAAATGTATTGAATAATTAATTAATGAATAAATTTATTAATTATTTTCCTTCTTTCTTTATTCATTTATTATATAATTCACGTATGTATTATCTACATCTAATAATTTTTTTTTATTAATGTGTTTATTATTAACTATATGATTTATGTATGTTTGTTTTTTAATTAAACTCGTATGCAATAGTTTATTTTACGACGTTGTCACCAAGATTAAACAAATGCACGTTTTGCATATCCTAAGATTTTTATATATACCTGTCCGCCTGAACAGCTGTTGATTCTGGAAAATAAGAAACGTGTAATACACATTGTATAGTCGTTCTTGTGTCTAACAGTATTACGTTTATCTTGTGTCCTAAAAAACATTGCTTTCATTTTAAACTTTCATACTCGGACACGACTATGGGAAAAAGAATTAACCCGTACTAATGACTTTTTTATAATTAAGTTCATCAGTCCGCTATTTTCAGATTCCAAATCAATGGCAATGACAACCCAATAATTTTAAAAGTAACATGATGGCTGTCGAATGTAGATCAGTTACTACTGACCCTTCCAGACCACCTGTGTTTATTCAATGTGTTTAGTTTGGTAAGTGTTGCACAGTCGTTTACATTTATGTAATGTTTTGTACCTGTTGTTTCGTCCTTCCGTCGTATTTATTTTTGGTGTTGACTGTCTGTATTTGACAACAGTTGTGATTGTCTCCTTGGCATTTTGTGTGTCTGATTTCGGATCTTTCCATGTTTTATCTACAGCCGTAATTTTGTTGGCAGACGAAGCTGGACAATGAAGCATGATGCATAGATAATCAACAATATTTGATTGGCAAGACAATGTCCTATCCAAACTTTTCGATTGGATAGGTTAAAACCAACAGTTCAATAAAGACATATGAGTACAGATTTTCTTGTGAGCCTGTTTTGCACATTGCAAAGTTTTCCTCGCTGTCAACGGGCATATGATCTCATCAGTTTACTTACTCTTAATAATATATTTAAATTTTTATAATGAAATATATTTACGTCCTGCATATAGATGTAGAAAATTTTCAACTAAGTAATAGTAACTTGAAGTTACTCTTCGACATAGTGTGTATTCTTTACTTACATTTATTACCAAAATTTACTTTTTCTTCATGTAATAAACTGATTATCTATCACTTGTTTAGTTTGTTAACAACTTTTCAGTTTTATTGCGTTAGTTTACAAATACTTGTGGTAAAAAGAGGTTTTTAACAATGCATAACTAGTGTGCAAAAGTCATGTTTGACCACTGTAGAATTTCACAATTATTTTGATTTAAATGCATTTGTTTCCTTGGGAATGTAAAACAATTTTTGAATTTGCAGAAACGGGATGATCTTTGAACTAGATTGTGAATTTGTTTCCCCTAAATAGTTTAGTGCGGTCATATGCAAATCATCCTTGCAACAGCATGATCCGAATATTGCCCTTGTGCTGTGTCTATCAAAATAATATTTAAATAGTTGAAATGTACCATAACGAAAAAAGGCAACACAAAACATATGGTAGATATTCAGCATAAAAAGAAATACATGTACGATTGTTTTAATTTTAAAACCGAACTTGCCTGAAATATAATTTGATAACTAATATCGTTTTATAGTTTTTGCAACAAACGAAATGATAATCTCAAATTTGATGTTTTTTTAAGAGTACGCACGTACCTGTAGGAGACTGCAACGTCGAGTATGCATCTGTAAACGTCGGATTGCTTCTCTGTATAGCTGTATATTCATCAGACCTACATATAGATTCCGATAAACTTTTAGTACTTGAAAGTTTTAAGATAAATTACAACCCAGTCTCTTTCCATATCTGTTAAATAATGCACAAAAGATGATTTTTCATAAGATCGTTTTTTCAAAGTGTTATCTGTGACATTACATCCCAGCTCCTTTGTTCTACCAGGGGTGATCTGAGCCGGATCACCCCTACCAGATCACCTTAGCTTGAGTTTCTTTGTTCTGCATGCTTTCCTTTGTTCTGAACCATTTTGGCGGGAATGTCAAATTTATACTAAAACTTAGACATATTTATACGGAAAAGACTAACTATCAAAATTTATGTTGAAAAATGCAGTGTCTATGCTGGGAATCGAACTCATGACCTTTAGCATATTAACACACGAGTCATACCCCTACACCAGCACGACTGGATACAAATCAATGTTAATTTAACATATTTAAGCATTGTGTCCGGGGCTCAATAAGGGTATATACCATATAGTAATATTTAAAGTATATAATAATGATTGTGTGGCGTTCTTAACTAGGTTTTATGAAGTGTAAATGTTTTTTTTATCTAATCTAGAACAGCTGGGATGTAAATAGTTATCCTATTTGGACTTGGTGTGTCAGTGTTAAATCACCTTCTGGCCTCCGGCCATCGGGATGTTCTTACACTGACACACCGCGTCCTCATGGGATAACTATTACTTAAAGATATGAACATAATGTTCATAATGTTTTGTAACTTTTTAGACGGTATCGTACAAAAATCAATACATATATATTCAATAACGCCCGGTAGGTAAATAATTGCTTAGCTGCTATATACGTACAAAATTGCATAAGTTTTACAAAATTTACATAACACTGTGTGATTACGTATTGTTGTGGAACTTCTTTCAAAGAGACTCTCAGTTAAGGAGTTAAATATCCCCACCTTAATAAAAGATACGGCAATATGTTCGACAAACAGGGACCTTATTGTGTCTCAATTCTGCTTTGATTGGTGGTTAAAAGTCAACAGCAATTGAGTTAAATCAGCTTCGAATATTCGTCATTTTGCGGGACTACCACTTTTTTCATCTGTGTGATGGAATGATTCACGAAATCAATTGAATCTTATGAATACAATAATTCTTTTCAAATTTAATATATACATCACACTTTTTTTTAAAGGAAACGCATGCTGTGTGTTTGTTTATTCTACATTAGCTAGAGGTATAGGGGAAGGGTTGAGATCTCACAAAACATGTTTAACCCCGCCGCATTTTTGCACCTGTCCCAAGTCAGGGGCCTCTGTCCTTTATTAGTCTTGTATGTTTTTAAAATTTAGTTCATTTATATGTTTTGGAGTTAAGTGTTACGTCCATTTTCACTGAACTAGTACATATTTGTGTTTAGGGGCCAGCTGATTCGCGCCTCCGGGTGCGTGATGTTATCGCTGTGTTGAAGACCCATTGGTTGCCTTCGGCTTTTTCTGCTCTTTGGTCGGGTTGTTGTCTCTTTGACACATTTCACATTTCCATTCTCAATTTCATGCATCCTCAAAAATAATGTGGTTGATTTGAATGCAGAATAATAGTTCTTGGTTGATCAATATTTGCATGCCTATTATAATTGCCTTTTGGATGCCAGGTTCATTGTTGGTATCATTTTAAAGGGATACCAATAAACATTGTCATTGAAATTCTAGTATATTGAAGCGTTGACAGTTGCCCTTAATTTCTGAAAATAGGTTGATTTCCTATTTTTCGTTTAGATAAAACATAATTTTGTTTCAAGATCAGGTAGAACTTAATTGCCCAATTATTAAATAAATTGCAAGACTGGCATTTAATAACCGGATTTATAAGACCAAATCGTTCTTTGCATTATCTTAAGGTACCAGAAATTAATCAATTTATTTTTAATAACTCATGCTGGGCAACAATTTTCTAAGTAAGTTTTAAACTGAAAGGTACATGGATACGGACCAAAATGAGGTCGCATTATTGTATTTACGATATACAGAAAGCCTTCCGTAAAACTCCCGTTTTTCCTCATCAAGAATATGTAATTTCAATTTCTCTGAGATTATTTGGTGCATTAAACATTTTGCAGTTAACAAGTCATATAAGTAACTAATTTAAAACCTAAACAACTAGAATGTAAAGATATCTATTAAGATATCTTACATGGGGAACGGCAAAATAATACTAATTCAAGCATACTTTTAAATAAGAAAGAAAAAAATAATGTTTAAACTTTTTAAGATAGTTTAACGACAACTCCATCTTTTTGTTTATATTGAAAAAAGAGATGGAAAAGTACAGACAAAAAGTTCACTACACTTAAAAATAGTTTTAACCCCGAAATTACCTCTATATATTTCCAACTCAAATCAATTACTGTGTAACAGTTATAATACTTATCGCTCCATAGTCAGTCAGTGGCGTTTTTTTTTTCTGTGGGTTCGAATCCCGTCAAAATCAAATAATTACCACATAGTTCAATTAATAAGGAAATAAAAATCCAGTGAATATCCTGGAAATTTCACTTTTCAACCATCATGATTGTCTTTTTTCATATGTATCTGCGTCTGTTTATTTATTCAGACTTTGATTGATTGGATCAGCATTCTCGGTAATTCATGCATAGCGGGATACGCTTATCCCGTCGACATATCCAGTCTCGATTCTTTTACAGTTCATTCAATTCCCAAAGTATCTGTGTTTTTTTTACCTTGACGTGTATTTTTTATTTATGAGAGTGAACATCAATTAACTGCTGTAACCTCTCATTTACATAATAGCCTTTCATTTCTTAGAGTTAATTAGTATTATATTACTGATGTCACTTAAAACCAAAGTATTACTTGTGATAAATTATTTTATTACAAAAAGTCTAGGTTAGTCTATGAAAAGGTATATACTATGAAATTTAGAGAGAGGGGCTTGCCCAGAGCTCTAAATTTCTTAATTTATACCTTTTCATAGACTATCCAATTTAGCACATATTTACAACTTGAGTAATCTTTTAATTGGTCTACTGGTAGTTTATTTTTGCTACTTGTATCACAGGTGTTTGTAAAACGGAGCTGATTAACGATGTTTTGTAAATCTACTCACTAGTATCATTGTAAAATATTTGATTTCAAAAGGCCCTTGACTCCAGAATAAAAAGATGGTAGCTGATGGTGTCAGTTTGTTTATTGATAGAAAGCGGTGTTTTACTAGACATGTACTTCTTTACATGGTAAGAAGAAAAAATAAATTGACGAAAAGCAGGCAAAACATTTTTGCAATTGCACAGTAAAACTAAATATATAATAAATTTGAAATATATAGATAGTATGCAGTGACGGATCCAGGGGATAGGGGCTCCGGGGATTGTAAAACCCACTATTGTGGACGATCGATGCTTTTGAATGGGGACATATGGTTGGAATTTCCCTTTATCCTAGGTTCGAATACCTCTTTTAAAAATAGTTGGTTCCGCCCCTGGTATGTCCCGATAGATAGTCTAGCGGATAGTCATTAAAAAGCAACTACCAATAGATCAAAGATACCAGGATTTATGTTTTTTTTTATTTCAAAGTAAAAACTAAACGATTTATCAGAACAAGTATATATATATTAAGATCCATTTTGTACTGGTGATCAATTTATTTGGCAATCGCCAATGGCAGTCAGCAGGGTTTAAGAACATCCGTTGTTCGACCTGTTATTCAAATGCGTTTTGTTAAAATATACTTTTTCACTATTTTGGTCTTTTGGAAAATGTTGTTTGTGCTGTATTTAGACCCCTCTACCTAGAAATTTGTTTTACATGCACACGTATAAAAATTGCGGTTTTTATCCAACGCAATCATAAGTTTGAACGTTGTTTTCAATTTAGACTTAATCTTCATCAAACGGCTTTTCAATTCAAGACATCGTCCTAAACATGCATGATATGTTTGCCACTGGACATTAATCATCCAATAATCAATCAATCAATTCATGACGATATAGATCCAGTTGCCTTAATTTCCTTTCACAAGGTTTCATAGTACACACTTTTTATTGTGTACAAAGTAATTGCATGGATAAATTATCACAATTTTAAGATGTCGTTGTACTTTAATCAAGGTATAAAGAACCATATGTGTTACTCTTTATTTATACGAAAGAAACTTGCAATCGTCAATAACATTTTTTAGATCCAAAGACTTTAATAGCAGGATATTTAAAAATGAATGTGAAAACTAATTACAAACTATTGAATTTAATTTGGAACACAGCATTTTATTTCAAAATAGCCAGTGGCAATTTTTGTTTTAATATCTTACGATACAATGAAATCTTACCCTTGTGGTAATTCATGCGTAGTTTCTTAGTACATGTGAAAAGTATGTACTATGAAAATTAGGAGGCAAATTCAGGCAATTTGATTGGACGAGAAGTTGTAAGTATGTGCTAATGATTGATTTGAACACATTTTGAAAGAAGGTTATGTAATTTTTTAACAAATAAATTGAACTTAGTGTTTGTTTCTACTGTATTTTGAGGTGTCGAATTATAAACATGGATAAAATATACTATATTTTGTTCGTAGTACATACTTAGTAGAATTTACATTCGTTGGGTTCGAACCTGAAAATATAAAAGAATCAATTAATACAAACCACTTTAATCTTCGCTTTTACATGTTTTATAAGATACCTGAAAATAACAAGCAAATGATAAAAACCAAAAACAGAAACTATAAACTCTAAAACCCCGGAAGGACAAACAGGTTTTTCCTCAAATTGTCGTTTTTCATGAGAGGTAAAATATAATGTTAAACGTAACAGAATGTGATACAATTTAAATGTACTTCAATTATAAACGAATGACTATAAAGGTAGACGGTAATCTAAAACAGACACTAGAATCCAATTCAGATCTGTTCAGACTATGATCAGAATGTTCATGATCAATAGTTTTTATTTACCTGTTCACAACTACGTCATATTGAATTGTCTAAACACCTACTGAATAGTACTTAATTGACTGCAACCGAATTTCCCGGAGTGGATATGACTGGAAATTTGACAGAAAGACTGAGCATGACTGAATAATTTATTGTTTATTTATCAAACTGTTACGTATATGGTTAAAGTTGGCCATATTGAACAATTATGTAGATTGATACATATAATAAATGACCAGAATAATCATAATCCTTAATACATTTGCAGTCAACGAAGGACATCATGTACTAGTTTGCGATTTTGTCTTAAAGTTGGACGGACATCAACAGTTCTTCAAACAGAAAAAAAAAGAACAATGTATAAATGGTACCAAGATAAGCGGCTGCAAATACAACATTATTACTAACACCAATTAAAATAATTTATGCCATCATGAGTCAATTAAGATATGGGCTAAATGTCAACGAGACAGCAACTCTCCGACAAATATTAACATTAAATCCAGAGGTCAACATAAAGTCTTGAAAACAGACCGGTGTCCTACAATATGTCTAGCGCTTATGGTCTCGAGTCCATATAGATCTGTAAACTTTAAATACATCACCGTACAACCAAGATACCAACGAGCTTTGCAATTAATTTAATATACACAAATAGGACAAACTCTTTCAAATTGGTATTTTGATCATTTAGGTGTACTTATCTGCGGATTATACTTGGTTTCGCTGTATCAAATAATTAGAATATTTGCATAAATTTTAATGCCCTAACCAATCCCCGTGGTTGTGTTTTGATATCCTGCAAGTTTAAAGAAAAACAACATCGAAAACTACTTTTCCGTTGAGTACGCAAAATTACAAGATTAAGAGCATAGACTGGTCGACTGTTAATCATAATAATGTGAGCCATAATGATGACGCACGTGTTTTAAAAATACTACTTTCGTCCTGAATATATATGTGTAATTTTCGCCGGACATAACAGATTTTAATGAGCAAAAGAATATATACATATGTCATGTATTCAGTAAACTGTCATAATTGTGATGCCCGAAATGATACTTCAAAAGAAACGGTACCATAAATTTTGTAATTGCTTCATTTAATCCTTGGAATAGAAATTTCAATCTTTTGTTAATTTCCACATAGTATATTACATATGCGGTGATATACAAAATAAATAAATCATCTATCGTAGTATGGGGAACTCAAACCGTTGAAAATAGAAATCAAAATTGATCTGGATAAGGTGAATATCGTTTCTTGTCGGAAAGTGTTCACCGCCTAAAAATAATAAAGCCCTTCCCCAACAGTTCCAGCATTTGAACAGTTGCTCCAAAAGAAATAAATAATAATAAATGCTAGAAAATAATTGAAAATAATCTCAGTCCACCAGATATATACATCTGCATACCAAATTATTGTAAACATTTTGCACAAAAATATTCGCAAAACATTATGACAGTTGTATTAAGTAATCTTCCACTTTATTTTAACGTTGGTGGATAGTGGTTTCTTTGGCAATCATACCACATCTCGTTACCTTTGTATTAAGTAAAATAAAATGTAATTTTCATAAAATACATTTTGAGCAAATTTCTAAAAAATTATAGAAGTCATGGCTTTTAACTGAATATTCTTTCAAGTAGAGAGCACATACCAACTAATCTCTTGTAAAATTATAAGATTGAATGTTTTGCTATCAATTTGATTTAAGCAACAATTGAACTATTGTGTGCCTATAATTAGCAACGACAAATATCACACCAATGGCGTAATATTAAATTGTTGAAAAGTTAAGATGCGAATATTAGTTAAATAGGAAAAATTTAGTATTATGGCATTATTCAATGTTATTGGTTATGATCAAATAATTGTTTTGTTTGATACACAAGACTTTATTGACATTTTAAACTTTTTGAGACAAGGATGAAAAGTAAAATGTGCAGAATGTCCTAATTTAGGTTGCTGATTGTTACTAGTTCTCGTGTTTAGCGAATAGTTTTAAATACTATTTTATATGCTAGGAGTCATCCCGTCTCTAAAGTCAGAATGAAAATAAACTCCTATTTTCCTAAACATAATTTGACGAAACGTTCATTGATAACGACATTTTTCTTACAATGACGTTATACCTCCATATGCCTGGATATGACACGGCAGGTCACATATGTGTTGTTATCTCATTCCTGTAAACATTTCATCTTTTAATATTTTTGTTACATACCACTTTTGTTGCCTTTGTTTCTTCTGATGATAAAAACTATAAGAATGATGAAAACTGCAAATAGAACCGGATAACCACAGGCGAGAACAATTGATAGCGCAGAAATTGAAGTTGATTTTGACGTTGATTTTTCAGTGAGTTCAACTGAAATATATATATAAAAAAAGAGGGGATTACAAAATACAAATATTACCGTTATTATAATTGTATTTTATGTTCCAACCATTCAACTTTTGTAAAAGGCATAGTTTTGTTTTCGAAACAAACAACATTATTTTTAAAATCAAATTTAATAAAAAAAAAAAAACAATTCTCAATAACATACATGAAAAGTTCATGCTTTTTGTTTTAACTTATTTCCGATTGAAATATACAAATTTTTCTTTCCCTTAGGAAACAAATAAAATTTTCTTACAAAACATAGAAACAGACAATTTATAGCAAACATATTCGTCAGAATCCATTTTCTTTAAGTAGAGAAAATTAAACCGAAGACATTTATCGGAATCACTAGAATGTTTGATTACCTGTCGACAAATGGGCGCTACTGTGGCAGCAATTCATATGTATCAAAAAATTCTTTGAATAAACATGCATTTAGAAACAATATACTATAAGAAAATAATATGATGCTGTTTTTATAATATCAGTGTTACATGAAGCAATTCAACTACATTATATAAAACAATACGAATATGTTCCATGATTGTTAACATGTTAAAAATACAACTACAATGTATCCACCAGTGACCATGATTTATTAAAAAAAAAAAGAAACAAAAATGGCAGACCATGACCAACAACAACCACTAGGTTTTTGACGAGGGATAGAAATATACAAAATGTTGCGGGGTTGAACGTGTGAAAGAGTTAACACAATCTGGAGCAGTGGTATAACAGTAAATCCTAATGGTTAAACATTGTTCAAGAGGCTTGCATCATCAAATCGCAAAAAACAAAATAAAAGACAAGAGAAGAGAAGAGAAAAGAAGAGAAGAGAAGAGAAGACACAAAGGTCCGATCTAAGAATTCTATCAGCTAATGAAACAATGTCAACTAATAAATAAACCATGTTTTCTGGACTTATTGTATATGGGTATCAGTACAGATTTATTCTTATATAGGAAAAATGCTTTTTGTTCAAAGAGCAAAATTATATAAATATTAGCATTTTACGTAATTCTCATTACATGATGTACACAAATTACACAGAAAAATGTAATTCAAAATAAAACAGTTGTGTCATTTAAGATTTTGATATGTATGTATCAGTAAATATCGATTGTCTAGATGTCTTTTTTGTTTTGATTATATGACTTTTTGGTTTGTTGTACCATACTCTTTTACTTATAATTTGTGTTTAATAATGCATAGTGATTATAAACAATAAAAGAGCAGCAAAGCAACAACTTATAAAAACAAAGAAGAACGTAAATAGATACATTATTTAATCCCTGAAAATGAATAAAAGATTTAATTTATTCAAGCCTTTAAAATTATATTCTTCTTTAATAAGAATCCAAAGCTTTAATTTGAAAACTTGCAGTAACGTTAATTGTTATGTTACTATGACGTCATTAACATGCAGAATTTTACTTATATCATTTCAATAATAGGCTTTTGTCAAACTATATATGATAAAGAGCTATTTGGCAAAACTTTAAGAATTTTTGGTCCTCAACGCTCTTCAACTTTATTTGGCCTTTTTGAACTTTTTTTATTCGAGCGTCACTGATGAGTCTTTTGTAGACGAAACGCGCGTCTGCCGCAAATACAAAATTTCAATCCTGGTATCTATGATGAGTTTATTTACCCCCAAAAACATTTTACTTACATTTATATTTTTTAAATAATTTGTGTACCAATATATCTGTAATTTCTATTTTCTTCCTCTATGCTAAATATTAAAGTCAAGATCACAATATCAGACTATGTTGGCAGTTTCTGGTTTGTGCATTAGATGTATGTAGTTTAAAGCATGTTGGCAGTTTCTGATTTGTGCATTATATGTATGTAGTTTTATGCGATAACACCAATATGTAAGACAAAATTCAAAAATTGATGTCAGACAATGACTTATGAGCATCAGTAGAATGTCATTCGATAGATTTATAATATTTTTTTTAATTTTCAAATGCAAGGAGGATAACAGTGGCCTCATCAAACAATCTCCTTTAACAAATTGAAAAAAAAAAACAAAACCAAACAATGAATAAAAGAACAAAAACGGAAGAACGCGAATTGCAAACTGGAGAAATACCTGAGTGAAACAAAAAGTATCAATCATATTGCTGAACTAACCTTTTGTTTTGAATTCCAGAGATGCATTCCTGTGTCCATGGATGTTTGTTGACAAAACCATTACTTGATATCGCGTGTCTGGTTTAAGCTGGTCCAATTTGTAGTATTCCGTACACCCCGTTCTACTTTCATTAGTATGCACATCATTTGCGTCCAATTTGTCATCATCTGTAGTTTTAAAATGAACGGAAAAAGTTTGATGGTGGCCGCCATTGAATCCAGCAATCCAGGATAAAATTACTGACCTGTCTGTGATTAATCCGACACTAAAATACTGTGGTGCTTCTGGCATATCTGAAATAAAAGCAAAACATTTTTTTCGTTGGATTCATCTTACGGAAATATACATCATCTGTACTCATTTACGTTATTCACAACCGTTAATTCAAAATATCAAAATGATTCTTTTGATTTGAAAAAAAGATGTATGAATGAAAATACATAACTCCTATGCAGATTTAAATAATGGGAAAGTGACAGCTGTTAATTGTGTAAATTGCTTATTTCGTTTAGAAACATCAAAGCATGTTCAGTAGTTAGGACATGTGGACAAAATGCGGTGATGATAGGAAATACAAGCCCAGGAAAAAAATAGCAAATATGCTCATTAGAATCTTAAAACATGTTGCCAAAAATACTTTCATCCATGTCAAAAGGCACTGGATATCATTCATGAAGGGAAAATATAAACATCAATAAATGAAGATGATGGAATGCCGTGAATGAGACAATAAGAATAAGGATTAGCCTAGGTCTGCAACCAAACAAAAGTTTCTATAACCATACGCTAAGCGTTCAAAATGCATTTAGACTTAATAAAATAGAGAATGGAAATAGGGAATGTGTCAAAGAGACAACAACCCGAACAAAGAGTAAAAAGCAGCCGAAGGCCACCAATGGGTCTTCAACACAGCGACAAAATCCTGCACCCAGAGGCGGACTTTAGCCGGCCCCTAAAGTTATTTAGCATATTTTTAACAATTTTTTTAAATTTTTTAAATTTCTTCTGGTTTGTCAATCTCCTTGGGGGGGGGGGTAGGCCCTTACCTTGATGTGTGATAGGAAGAAACTCTATAATATGTAACATTTTCCTGCTTCATGATATGTGAAACGGTCGAGATTGTAGGATAAAATATATGACAAGGTTGCTGATTGAACCAAAAGTATCTAAATGAAACTGATGCGATTAAAACTACAGTCATAAATGCTTCAGTAGTTTGTCAAATCTTAAAAATCTTCATGACATAGCGTAAGACTTAGTATGATAGATATAAGTTTTTTTTTCAAAATTATATAATAGGTTATGTTTTTTGTTACTCGGTTATTCCAAATATAGGAAAATTGTGAAGTACTCATTGTTTCAGCTATTCATCCCTACCACAAACAGGACAAGTGAGCCCCTTCGTTTTCACTCCGAGGCTAATCTGACATGCTTTGTATTACATGTATTAACAAGATCACATTTTATACAAATAGATATTAGTTATTGTTTTCAACAAAAACAGAAACACATTTTGATTTGACTAAAACTATAATGACTTGATTACTTAAGAGGTATGACTCAAATAAATTGGAGTTATATTATATTTTATTGCTGTATACCATTAAGCCTTTAACCCAATTTGGGTTTTTATGTATTTTTTTAAAATAATAATATGGTTGCATGTAATGCAAAATGAAATAGCTTTCAAAAATACAAGACGTATGTGATCATTTTAACATCGTGAAGAACGTCAAACAAACAACAGAAATAATAATAATAATACAAATTATGTAATACTTATTATTATAATCATTAAAAAAATAATAATAATCATATTAACAATGATATGATAATAATGATAACAACAATAATAATAACAATAGTATGATTAATAATAATTTTTCTTTGCAATCGATTCGATAAAAAACTTGTTACTAGACATTAAGCAAACAACAGTTCAGTCGTTCCGAACAATACTGTAACAATGTTCATTAAAATAATAACTATAATTATCATAATAGGTGGTAGTAGTAGTAGAAATAGAAGAAGTTACGGTGTTTGTTGGAGACGAAGTTATATTTTTTTATTTCAATAACAATCGTTAGTTCAGAAGAATATAATTGAATTATCTGCATGTGTATGCTGCTTGCTCATGATGTGATAATTTCAACGTTTATTGATACATACACTACAAACCAGTAAAAGTCTGAAATGGCCTATATAATTATGTACTACTCGACTGTACTGATTTTTACTCGACCAATCTGAATTGGTCTGAAATTTACTTGATATAACTCGACCCCAATCTAAACCATACTCGACTCTAATGATTTGTACTTAACCCTTATCTTTGCCATTGAAAATAGTCTGAACTATTACTCAAATAGTCTGAAACAGTCTTAAGGCTCCGTGTTGAAGACCGTACTTTGACCTATAATGGTTTACCTTTATAAATTTTGACTTGGATGGAGAGTTGTCTCATTGGCACTCATACCACATCTTCTTATATCTATTAACCCATTCTCGCCCAGTACTCGACCAATACTTGACCACTTCTTTACCTATTTTTTCAGTCTGAACCATACTCGACCAAAGGTCTGAACAATACTGGACCAGTCTGAACCATACTCGACCAAAGGTCTGAACAATACTCGACCAGTCTAAACCATACTTGACCAAATAACCTCTACCTTTTTTTATTTGAACTGCTTAAATAACCTTTTTTTTAACTGACATGACAACAGCTAAAATAAAGTAAAGATATATGAAAACAGATTTTTACAGCCTTACATGATTATCAGATTTATCAAATCGAGATAGTTAAATTATCTAATTTTAAAATCTTGAGTCTTGTTAAAAAAAAAATTTTCTTTTACCTGAAAACCACACCTGTTCTGAAAGTAATAAAATCTTATTAAGGAGCTTCTTTTTTGGCATGTGTTTTTTTTTTTAAAGAACTTAATTCACCTAAATTCTTAAATAAAAACTACATAGGTTTCATGGTTGTACACATAACAGTTATATAACTATCTTTTTTAACTGAGGTAATTACAGCCAACAAAATCACTGAAATTCTTAACTTCATATCAGAACTAAACCTCTTGTGATTATAATTGGAATATTTCTATACTGTGGATTCATTAATTTTCGTTGGATACCAATGTTCGTGGATTTCGTGGGTACAGGTTAACCACGAATTTAAATATTCAACGAATTGCAAATTTCCATTGGTTTTTATGCAGACTTTTGCAAAACCACGAAATCAAATATCCACGAAAGTGTAAGTTTTCCTCAATCAACGAAAATTTGTACCCACGAAAATAAATGAATCCACAGTATACTGTAAATTCAGAAATGATTGCGTGCATTTATTATTGCGATTTTGTCATTTTAGATTAAAATGCGATTTTAATTTTTGCGATTTTGAGAAAAATCCTGTTTAATTCATATGCAAAATTTTATAATTCGAGTTTAAATTATTGCGTATATAACCCTGTCGCATTTTTCGCAATAATTTCTGAATTTACAGTATATATATATATCTAAAAGGGATAAAAAAAATAAAGAAATTGTTAAAATTATTCTACTGATTAGGAGTAAACTATAAAGTGATACCTCCTGCTTGGGACACAGTCATTAAAAAGATCACATGGGACAGAAAGTAATAAATTTTAAATAACAGGGTTTTCTTTTTACCTTTAAAACAAACCTGTACTGAGGTAACTAAAACTTATTAAAGTGCTTCTTGTAATATATGCCATGTCTTTAATTTTGACACAATTTAAATAATCAACCTGAATTTGTACTGTAAATTTGGAACACAATTTTTGTTTAAAAGATTTTATCAAGGATTGCTATGGAAGTTCTATTATATTAAAGACTTGGTTTTACAAAACAAAGGTGTAATTTTAAATTTTTTAAGTTGCTTTATATACAATAAAAAAAAATCACTGCGTTTTAACTAAACATGACTGACACCACAAATCTATACCATGTTTAAGTAAGTAGGGTTGATAATTTTCCAGTAACCATAAAATATATCTGAAACATTCAAAACATTTTCAATACCCTTTAAGTTATTTGAATAATGGTTGAAAGTTCTAGTCTTTCTGATGTACATAATGCAATGTGAACATGATATCATGTATATAAAAATTCATTTAACTGTAAACTTAATTTGTTACATGATATTTTTTTAATCTGACTAGTCTGAAACAGGTATCGGTTTTGCTCATTGTTGAAGGCCGTACGATGACATATAGTTGTTAATTTCTGTGTCATTTGGTCTCTTGTGAAGAGTAATGTCTCATTGGCAATCATACCTCATCTTCTTTCTTACATACATTACTTCCTTTGATCATCTTGTTTTATGTCCATTTTAAAGGTCATACACATTCTAAATTGAAAACGATGTTCAAACCTATGATTGCGTTGGATAAAAACCGCAATGTTTATACGTGTGCATGCAAAACAAATTTCTTGGTAGAGGGGTCTAAATACAGCACAAACAACATTTTCCAAAAGACCAAAAAAGTGAAAAAGTATATTTCAACAAAACGCATTTGACTGACAGGTCGAACAACTGATGTTCTTAAACCCTGCTGACTGCCATTGGCGATTGCCAAATAAACTCATCACAAGATGTAACAAAATGGATCTTTGAAAATTATTAATCTAATACCAAACAGAAAACAATACATTTGCGGAAAAGATGGTATACCGCAAAGAAAAGGTGCACAAATTAGTACATCATATCCGGATTTCGACAATTAATGTCTCTTCAGTGATGTTAAGAAAACGCATTTGACTAGCAGGTCGAACAACAGATTTTCTTATACCCTGCTGACAGCCATGGCGATTGCCAAATAAACGGATCACCAGATGTAACAAAATGGATCTTAATTATAAATTTCAAACCAAACAGAAAACAATATACTTGCGGAAAAGATGGTATACCGCAAACGTAAGGTGCAAAAATTGGTACACCATATCCGGATTTCGACAATTAATGTATCTGCAGTAATGTTAGGAATCGAAACGGTGTTCGTTAGGCCATATAATTTACCTCAATTAATAAGTGTTGATGAATTAAGGTGTATATTATGTTTATTGTTAAATATTGGGGTCAATGCTATATCATGCATATTAAATACATTTTTGATCTCAAGTTGTTGTTCAAATTTCTAGCCAAGTGAAATGTCTGTTGTTCAAAACAGTTCCTTAGTTAATGAAATATAATAGATGGATAGAACAAATAGGTGTAGATTGGTTAAGACTTGATCGAGTAAGGTTCAGACTAGGTCGAGTATGGTACAACTACGTCGAGCATGGTTCATACTTGGTCGTGAATTGTTCAGACACTTATAAAATGGTTAAGTACTGGTCGAGTACAAGTTCTGACTGTTAAGTATGGTTCAGACTACAGTTGAGTAATATCTAGTAAATTTCAGACTAATTCAGACTAGTCGAGTAAAAATCAGTACAGATATAGGCCATTTCAAACTTTTACTGGTTTGTAGTGATGTTTAATCAAATAAGAATTGAATTTATAAATAAAAATGTAGTTACCTTCCGGTTTCAACGTGATATTTTCTACAATACATCCTAATGTATTGCATATTTCTATTCCGCGTTCACCAAAACCATCTTCCGACGTAATGTGTATAGTAGAATTAATGTTGTATCTGTAATCGTATTTGTCTTTTCGGACCGTCCATACGAATGAAGTCATACGAAACCACGTTACAGTTGGTGCCGGAAATGATACTACATTCATTACTATGTGTACATCGGTGTTGGTCTTTGTTCCTATTTTGCGTTCTGTTTTAACATCCCGAGGTTTACCTGCATTACATATTTCAATTGTTACCAGACAATTACGAAGCAATACAGTCTATAAATGTTACATTAGATAAAACACTATTTTTTTTTATCCCATCCTAAAATCGTTTGATTTGGACGACGTTCAGACTTATTTTCCTAAATAGTTTAATCTTCTTAATATTACAAGTGCAGCTCTGAAGTATTATTGAAACTTAGTTTACCTTATTAACATATTAATTATCAGTATTTTTAACACTAGTTAATGAATGCAGTAGCTTTACCGGTCAAATACAACAAATACATAGTCTGAACATAGAATTACAGATCTTAATTAGCTGCAAGCGAATTGCCTGATGAGTACTGAATTAACTGCAGTGGATAACTCGCATGTTTTCACGGAAAGACTGAAAATGTCTAAATGATTATTTGTTGAGTCTTTAAAGAGGTGCTCTGATCAAAATTATTTTACCAAAAAGAAATGAGGTCAGCGCTTTTCAATTTTTAAATTCACATTTGTATGTAGCAACATTCCGACAGCGCCTGCATATATATGGGGAATAAATCTACCAATTGATACAATATTCCAGACCTTGCGTTTTCTCTAATGATTTCCTATATCAAGGGTTGCTGCTTATAAGAAATCTATTGAACAAGCTTACAATGAAGCTATTGAATCAAGAGCTCAAATTGGTACATTTGAAGTCATCCCTTCGAAAATTTACGGATGCAATTACTAGTTTGTTAACCGTTATGGAATAACTTTGTCACAGAAGACACCGGATATGTTCCAATAATCGTTACAACGATCCTGTTCTCTTTCTTTTGATTGTTACACATCGCCGAATGAACCTCATCACAATATGTGTATTAACTATGAGTAATAAAGTAGGTGCCAATAACAGAAAAGGATCTGCTTAACCTTTCAGAGCATCTCACATCTTCCTGTTTTTATTGGGGTTCTTATTGTCTTCATTTTTCTATGAATTGTTTTCTGAAACTGTTTGTCATTTTCTTTCGAATTTTGAGTTTGAATGTCCCTTAAATTCTTCAGCCTCTTTTTGTTTTAATCTTCATTTTTGGGTTGGCAAAACGTTCATCATTGAACACAAAAGACAATCACTTGACTACAATTAAGGAATGATAAATTACAACAAAAAATAAAAAACAGATTATATTATATATACACAAGTACTGAAAGCACCTGCTAAACAAATGCCAATTACAAAATATACCGTCATACATTTAACATCGGTTACTGTAATTTCAGACTGGGATTTCATACAGCAATGTAATGAACAGTAGTACTTTGAACAATGCCTAAAAGAAATTATGCCGAAAAACAAAAGTAGCATTTTAGTATTGCTTTAAACTATAAAAAGCGAATTTATATTTGTAAAAAAAAAAAAAATTGTACAACAACAGTTTACTTATAAAGCCAATAAGACAGCTTTGAATGACAATTCCTAAAAGTATTAGCTTCATAAACCGGATAATCATAAAGGGCTGGATGCGAATTACTACTTCTTATTAATCATACAAAAGAGATGATTTCAGCTTTCCAATAATGCACTTTCCATTTCTATATAGCAACATTCCAGCAGCGCCTGCATATATATACGGAGAAAATCTCACAGGGCATATGATATTCCAGGGCTTGTTTTTCCTATCATGACTTCCTTGATAGAGGGTTGCTGCTGACAAGGAAGCTATCAAACCAACAGTTCCAAGTGGTGAAGTTGATATCATCCCTTTGTAAATTTTATGGACGCTACACGGGTGTCATATGTGGAGCAGGATCTGCTTATCCGTCCGGAGCACCTGAGATCACCCCATGTGTTTGGTGGGGTTCACGTTGCTCAGTCTGTAGTTGCTAAATTGTGTTTTGTGTACAATTGTTTGTCTTTTTTTTTTTTAGTCTTGGCGTTGTCTGTTTTTTTTTTCAACATATGATTTTGAAGTCCATTTGGTATCTATCGACTCTCTTTCATAATAAATTTCTGTGTCAGTTAGTGAATTTTTGTAAAAGACTTGACCAGTTTTTTGTATATATATTCCTGCCTTAAAGGCCTTTTGAAGTAATGAAAATGTAACAGTATCTGAAATATGAGACTCGATCTATTATGCTGGAAAACAGAAGCAGCCAACGAAACATCACTTCCAAGGAAATGATAATTAACAATTGTTCCATTTAAATAAATCTATATACGTTGTTACCCTGTGAATGTCTAATATCAAGATCCCTATAAATTTTCAGATATTTATTATTGAATCAGTTCAAACTGTCCATTTTTTCACTTCCTTAAAGTGTCAAATATTAAGTCACTTACAACAGTATACCGTGATTTGTTAATTCTTTACTACACAAATTTATCCGAAGGTTTGACATTTTTGACTGGGGAATAGAAATTTAGACTTCTATCGACCTGGCCATAACCCCCTTTGCAAGCCAAAACATTTGTTTCTTTCCATCAAACACACTGTCAAGTTACAATCCACATCTCCGTCCTCTTCACTCCGATCGACCTGCCTTACAAAACCTATTTTCTGTGTGAATTGTTTAATTGGTCTTGTCCTTCAAAATCATGCATTATTTAGTACTAGACATTAACAATATTAAGTCTTATTATATTTTCAAAATTAACACTTTCGTTGCAAAATAGTATTTTTTCTAGAACATACACGGTCATACAGACCAATTATGATAAACACAATGATGTCCCATATAAATAAAGGAGTTGCATGTTATGCCATTTTTACTTGTTTTTAATTATGTTGGTTATTATACATTTTCTATCCTTTAAAGTAATTGTACACAATGATCTATACAAAAAAAACCAATTCTTAAAGATATTTAAAGATCCTTGCTAACATGTTTTTTTCAGTAACTTTTTAACTACACTTACATCGTATCACTAACTTGACTGTTCTGTTGTCTCCATATTCTATACCATTACTAGTGTGTATTGTAAAGTTTCCAGAATTTTCACATTTAAGAGAAGGTAGTTTTGTTATGAAACCATCAGACAGTTTGGTATAAAGTAAAGTTGGAAACTTCAACAAGGAGGAGTGAATTACTATTTGCGGATCTGGGTTACTAATAATACGGATTGTTATCGTTAGATGATTGCCTTCACTGAAACTATAGATTGTAGGGTTTCTCGATCCATATGTTAAATTTTTATCACTTAGCCAAAGTGCTTCAATTTTTGGAGAATCTGAAACGAAATGTACAAGACTTCATAACAACGAACATATACTGTAATCGTATATATTTTCTCAACTAGATTCATAATTGTTCGTGTGGATGTAAAACACGCGTATCAAATAATGTGCCCTTCCCATCAATATTGTGAACACGGTCTGTTTAAAATTACATTAAGGTCCTTAATTATGTTCACATGGTTTCAAAGTCTTTAGAGCATTTAAACACACAAATATATATATGTTTGTTTAAACAAAGTTTATTAATACATAATGCTATTTACAATTACTGTCTTTGGGGGACTGATGAGCAAAAGCGATCAAAGTGCAAAACATTAAAGAATTCCTTTGAAAATGAGAGCTTAAGAAATATTGATTATGAACTAGATTTTCCTTTTTCAGGTCGACATGATCTTTTTATTTATGGACGCTTACTACAGTCACAGCTGTATCATAAATCTTCAGATAAAATAAATAGATGAAATTTGTTCATGTATGATATAAAATAATGATACACCATGCAATGTTGTGATGGACGAGGAGTTCGAAGGATTTTTATCATGTTGTAACGATTGAAGCGTAACCTTTGTATCTTTATTGAATGAGTTTTCAAAGAATCACAAGTCGATGTCATCTTTACAATTCATATTCATGTTAGTATGAGTACAAAATAAATTCGAATATGTCAATCTGAAATGTAAATATTTTCAAAATTGTAAATATTTAAAAAAATAAATGATTATGTAATACAGTTTCGATTTCGAAAAAATTAAAATCATTCAACTAAAACAATACTCTGAGGAGATATTTCACTACTAATACTTACACTGTACATTAACTGATATATCTGTTCCTTTCAGACGTTGTGTATTAGAAGGATGAACAACTAAACAACGGTAGACCCCGGCCTGATTCTCCTTTATATTTGCTACAACTAGAGTTTCACCGAAAAAGACATGTTCAAAAGTTCTTGTTTTAATTAATTTCCATTCGAACAAACATTTCGGATTGCAGGTTGCAGTACAACGAATAGGACCTAATGCAGTTCCTTCTGTAACATTGAGTGCTGTGATTTCAGGTTCCAGCTCAACATTGTCAGGACCATCTACATTAGTTAAATAGCATATGATAATGTTGGGCAAAACCCATAAAAACATTCAATTAAAAAGTTAAACAGGTTTTTAAGAAAGGGGGAAATTAATATCATCAATGGAGGCAGATAAAAGTATGGCAGATATCAAATGACAAAAAGGCAAAACACTTTAAAAGAGTTCACAAATCGTTATACAAATAAAAATCACATACTGATAAATAAGACCTGCATTTTAAACCGGATGTGAATTTGGCTATTTTTAGAGGGTATCACATTATGTATGTTCGTCTAGCTCTACTAGTAGATAGTTAAATGATTATGTTTTGAACATGGTAACTGCTTTAAATACATAAGCTACCTATCAGTTTAACGGAAAATATGTTATATACATTTCAGAGTAAATCAAAACTACAATATTTCATTTATGCTTGAAGAAATTTAGAATATAATAGTTTATCATAATTATTACTAATATTACGTTTTTTATTATAATCATAAATTATTATCGTTATCCGTCAAATTTGATTTTTTGCTGGTTGCAAATAAACATTACTAACTATTTTGTGAGCCTTTAATAGGTAAGAGCAATATTCATTATATTGCAACATATGCAAGTCTTGTATAGACAATAAGTACAGCTTTAAAATGAAACGCATGTCTATATCAGAGGAATTGAGATTTATAAATTTATATAATACTTACAATAAGGATCCAAAGTAACATCATCACTCTTGATAGATACTTTATGATGATCATCAGTTGCCTGACATGATATGTCTTTTCCTTTATCCGACTTAGTAAGTGTGTGTATCATTAACCTATTGTTGACAGTAGCTCCTCGTTGGTTCCCATTGAATTGATATGACAGGTGTGAAGTTCTATATTCTGCAGGCCACCGCTGAACCGTTGAATGACACGTGAAGGTAATGTTATCACCGACAAATGGATGTTCAGCGTTAATGGTTAAAGTTGGTTTCATTGGTTTAGCTAAAATATTAATGAACAGATTCATTTATAATTTATTTGATTAAAATTGAATAAGGAGATTTGATATGATTGCCTATTCAAGATAGACCAGATAAGGATGATGATAGCAACATAAGGTCACCGTATGATCTTCGACAATAACCAAAACAGGAGTAAGAAACATGGCAAAGACAGCTATAAGTCCAGTGGTTGTCGTTGGTTCACGTCTGTAATAATAAGGTTTCTCAATTAAATTGTTTCACATTTTTCATGTCGTTGCCTTTTATAGCAGACTTTGCAATATGAGTTTTTCTCATTGTTAAAGGCCGTACGGTTGCCTATAATTTCTTACATCCACTTAATTTGGATTTTGGTAGATAGCTGTCTAATTGGAAATCATACCACACTTCCTGAATTTCATAAAAAAAGGGCTTAATATGACAGAATGTAAAACAGTTAAAAATGAGAAAACCAACGGCCTGATTTCAAAACACAACAGTAAACGAAAAAAAATCTAATTATGAAATGCAACAACAAAAGACAACTATTGAGTTACACACTCCTGATTTGGAGCAAAACATACATAATGTTTGTGAACGCCAAGCTTTAACTTAGGACAGTTGTGTGACAGCATTAAATACGATCGAACTTAAATAAAAAACCAATTGAACGGGCTAGACTTATGAACATTTTACTATTTTAGAATAAGCTACTTCAAATGATTGACAAGCTTGCATAGCATGTATCTACATTTACGAATTCTTTTTATAGCATCACCGTTACACAATAGGATTGACATCCCAAATACAGCCAAACTTCCAAATAAACTAATCATAGATTTCAGGCTAAAAATGTTTTACGCTAGACGAGTGTTTTGTCTACAAAACACACATCAGTGACGCTTGAATAGAAAAAGATAAAAAGTACGAAGGTCTAGAGCAATGAAGACACAAAATCTAAATCAAATCTTTGTATCTATAAAAGAATTTAATAGCGGTTTTGAGTAATTTGTTGTAATGAAGTCTTTGGCTTGATAATTTACCGTTGATACAAATATTGCGTTCATTGAAATCTTTAACATCACTTATGAAACGGGCACACCATTTTGTTGGATTATATAAAAGCCTTAAAGGGCACTATTACATTAAATAGTACAAATAGGAATCCCTACAATCGGTCCATAAACTTTATAGATGAAACGTACAACGATGTTGTCAAGGACTAATTGTACAGCTTCACTCATCTCATAACACTTTAGGTAAACTATATATCTAGCATATTTACTTTATTCATTACAGAAGAATGCTCTATTTGCATTGAGTTGAAGCTAATTAATTGGCAATCAGATTTAACTAGATGGAACGACTTTTGTTTAACATGATGATGCGTTAGTGTTATAACATGTAGAAAGAGGGTCGAAAGTCAAATATGTCAACCGAATTGTACATGTAAGGACAATAAAAAATACTTCATTTATATAAAATATCCAAATATATTTTTACATTCCACAAATAGTTCATACTTTTATGAACATATTGATTTTTTTCAGGAGTAAACGATACGTTTTGATATTAATTATGAAGCAAGTTTAACGCACTAAGAGATCTGTTGTCTCTGAACAAGGGGCAGAGATTTAACGATATTTTAATGGTTTATTGAATTAATTTAGTTATTTGTTTTGTTCTATTGTAGATTTCTTACACTGCCTTTTTTGGTGTTCAGTGATTTTCTTTTGAAAACATACACTTGATGTTATTATTATAGTTCTATGAAATTATTTTTAGATAAGTTTATTGGATAGTCATATAACAATATTGCATTAACTTTGAGACTCGAATAAGTTCTACAATTTACATGATATAGACCCAATAACGAGTCAAAATGGTCATGAAATCAATTGTGAGTAAAGCAAATTCAAACCTATCACAATGTTTCAACGAGTTAAGAATAGTTTATATTGTAATAATATCAAAACCTTTGAACTTTTTACGTTTTATACTACTGTGCCCCTTTCTCAAATATACTAGCGACTACATCCACTCATTTAAACGAATTGTTTTGTAAACTAAAATGGAAAACTTAGGTACAGATCTTTATTGTGGGTCAGAAAAAATTACACTGATTGAAACACTTTATGCATCGAAGATGATGTCTTCGTATGCTGGACTTTTTCATCGACATCATATTTGTTGAGTTTGGTGAATTGGTATTTCAACAGACAGTCAGTATTTCAATCGGGACTAGTTGTGCACCACTACTAGCCACTACTGTTTTTTACGCATATGAAGTAGTATTCATACAGAACCTACTCAAAGACAAAATGAGAAAGTATCTGGCAAATGTTTTAATTTCGCCCTCAGGTATATTGATGATGTCACTCAATTATCCATATTTCAATGAGTCATGTGAGTGTTTATATCTCATATATCCCAGTACACATGATATTAAGGATACTTCCCGTTGAGGAAGGTCTTCTACATATCTTGATCTTTTCCTCTATACTGACACAGATGGACGACTTCATACTAGAATTTTTGACAAACGAGATTATTTCAAAGAGAAGAGAACTATACAAAATAAAATAAAATCACAAAAATACTGAACTCCGAGGAAAATTCAAAACGGAAAGTCCCTAATCAATTGGCAAAATCAAATGATAAAACACATCAAATGAATGGAAAACAACTGTCATATTCCTGACTTGGTACTGGCAAGGGACGAACAAACTCATAAGTCGACATCAAACCGGCAATGCTATGAAAAAAGACCAAAAGACCAACAATAGTATATAAAACACAACTAAGAAACCTTGAACCTGAGAAACACGAACCCAAACAAAACCAGGGTAATCTCAGGTGCTCCAGAAGGGCTAGCAGATCCTGCTTATCATGTTGAAATCGTCGTGTTGCTCAGAAAAGGTCTTTTCAAATTTCCTTTTCGCAATAGTAGCATACCCTAAGCTCCGTCGTATGGTTTTTTTTTATATCTTAGATAATACGTTACGCTCTTGCATACTCACACTATACATATCTCTTCAACAGGGTTTGCAGCCAACATAGCAACTTCACCGACAGGGTGATGAAAAAGAAAGCTTGAAATCGACATTACCTACGTTTGATGTTCACAGTCACGATTTGATTGACCGATTTGTCAGTGTCGTACTTACTTTCGAAATGTTATTCCGGTCTGAGATTTTAAGATAATACATGTAGTTAAGTCGTCAAATCTGTTATTGATTGTGTATGTCCTACCCCCGATTGTGATATTTTAACTGAGAGTTAACTTGCAAGGCGGGTGATGCATACATATCAAGAGAAACGTGCCCTATGGACGCTCCCGGTCTCGCTCCTTTTGGAATTCATTTAATTCCCTGTGTTTTTCTTTGTAAAATTGATTATTCTCTTCTTAATCGAATACTGACGTTTTGAATGTAACCTATCTACTGTCGACTTATTTGTAGCTTTTCTGAATCGTGTAGCAGTTATTTTATGTTGATATGCTGTCATTTTTCTAAATAGTTAGGTATTGGGTAATGCCTGTTATTTTTAATGTATTATCACAAAGATTCCACGGTTGACTTAATTAAACGTTAACTAGTTACTTCAGTAAAACATGACTAAGTGAAGAAAAATTACAAAAAAACTTCATCGGTTGACTCACTTTAACGTGCATAAATCTGTGCTTGATTAGATAATAACACAGAAAATTTTGGGTTTTTCGGCTTATTGAATGAGTGTACGTTTGTAAATTAAGTTTAATTATTATTTTCACATTGAACCAGGTTGACTAAATATAATGTATCCTATATAAAGACGTATATCTGTTTCAGTTCTTCTTAAAACCATACGTAGGCTTCGTTGTAATTGCCAACTGTCATTAGTTGACCAATTTGTATTTGTTATTTGATACAGTAACTTCACTAACTATACTCTACATTGTACACTACTTATACTTTATAGATACATTAGATCTATGTTGAAATCCTCTTTTAAATAGAAGAAATAGAGGCAATACTAACAAAATGCTATTCAACTCTGTTATCTATTCACTTAAGTTTACGACCTGACATCAATTTAGATCAAATCCATGAGTTTGCTCATTTGAATTACACAGATTTGACATAATATTTATGTAATAAGTACGAGATCACAGACACTTCTTTAAAAAAATGAATGACATACAAACTACAGTTATCCATGTTTCAACAGAAGAAGAATTTCACAAGCTATACAAGACACAGATGGGAATTCTACTCTTATTGTTATAGAGGAACCATGCCAAATACATCAAATTGATAATATAAAAGACACAAATGAGAATATTAAAGACAAGTACAAACAACTAATATCTACAACGAACAACCACAAAAATGTTAAAAGCGATCAGAACAATAACAATAATAAAAACAATGAAGGGACAAACAATGAAGGTACAAACAATGAAAGCAAAAAAGAAGTAGCAAAAGAAAGAAACATACACAAAACTGGAAACAAAACGTACGTAAACGTTATCGCCAGTCTGGCAAAGAATATATCAACGCAAAGGGAAAAACTGTTGAAAGTAAAAGAATTCAAACCAGGAAAGATTGCAGGGGCCACTGTGAATAGAAGTGTATTGAAAAGATTTCTGCTTCTGAAAGGAAGAGCCTGTTTGACTCGTTTGGTCATTAAATGATTCTGCAAATAATTTTTGTCTATTCGAGGACTGTAATAAGAAGAAAAAAAGAATTGGCATCGCACTAGCAAACAAAATTCTATAAAACAATTTTCATATGAGTATAATTTAATGCTTGGTCTAATCAAAGTCCGGGTTTGCAAAGAATTCTATTTAAGCACTCTTAATATAAGTGCGCGGAGAATACAGTGGTAGTTTGATCAAAAGAATCCTGTTTTCGGACAAAAAAGGGCAACATATCAAGTACAGAATTCCAGAAGCAGCCCTATGCATTATTCCGGATCATATCAACTCACATCCGAGAGTTGAATATCGTCATTTGTAGAGCTAATTCATCTCGTAAATACTTAGAACCAACGTTGTCTCTTTCAAAAATGTAACAGCTGTATACCGAAAAGTGTCAGTCATAGTCTATTAAAGTTGAGAAAAGTCATATCTATCGAAGTATTTTTAACACTGAATTCAACGTAAGATTTCACATTCCAAAAACTAAATAGGTGTGATCAATATGAAGAATTTAAATCCAGTTCGAAAAGCAATGTTTTAACTGATGAATTTAAGAAAAAATACGAAAATCACATTGAAAACGAAAACAGCGCTAATGTAGAACGATACCAGGACAGACATAGTATCAAGCCTGTTGTTTGCTTTGAAATGCAAAATGTAATCACATGTCCTCGTGCTAATATTACAAATTTCTTTTATATAAGAAAACTTAACATGTACAATCTTACTGCTCACTTTTCTCTGAATAAGTGTGCATACAATATTGTATGGCCAGAAACCTTGGCTGAACGAGGAGGAAATGAAATTTCAAGTGCCCTTACTGTTATTCTGAAAATTATTTTGGCTGAATTACAACATAAGATACAATTACCTCGTGGTCAGATTCATGTGTACCACAGAACAGAAATTCATTAATGTTATCAGCTTTACAAATTTTGCTATATACGACCCCAACTCATTGAGAAGGCACTTCACTTGAATGAAATATATAGTCCTGTCAGCTGCATGAGAGTGCTTACAAATGTACGGAAAAGAAGCATAAAAGTTATTAAGATGAAGTCGGACTTAATGTATTTTCAAAAGGCCAGTTTGTCTTATACTTTTGCTGAAGATCAATTCACTAAAGTTAGTCAGCTGAAAATTGATTTATCCATGCCATGTCATGTGAAATACTAAAAAGCTAATGGAGATGAAAGTTACACAGAGGTTTCTGTTAGAAAACAAACAAGGAAGGGGAGTGATGTTAATTCAATTGGTTTAACTCCATCTAAAATTGTCAAACGTAGCAAGACTCCCACGTTGTCGAAAGAAAAGATTGCCGATATCAAGACAAAGTACAAATATATGCCAGTTAACGACCGTAACTAATTTGAAATCGGTTGAAGTAAATCTAATGAAGCAGACCTGGAATTGAAACATGCGTTTTCTGATTTTGTGACAATGTTTGTTTTAACAGAATTTTGTGATTAGCGTTAAGAAGGATACCTTTTTAAATTGTTTTTAACCTATTTCCACGTAGGAGGTATTCTCTGTTTTTGCTTTTCAAAACCAAAACTTATAATATTTGTTAGTGTTATATTCAGAGAGTTAGATGAGAAAATCCGTTTGAAGTTAGGTAATTTGAAGTGTGTGGTTTCGCAATGAGACACAAATAATGTAGCGAACAACTGGAATTTAACAAAAATAAGTCAAAAAATTTGATTAAACTAGAATAAGTTATTGATATCGAAAATTTTGTTTTTTTAATTATCTTTATCTTTATTTTACATCATTATTTTATAAATGATTTTTCTATTTCCATGAAGGATATTTTTTTAATTTTAGTTGTAGAAAACCAAAGTGGTTGATATTATTCGTTTTGTATTTGAAATTATTAGGTAGGTTAGTTTATTTAATGTTTATGTTTTTGAAATAAAAAATTTAAAAATTTCATGTGTTTTTTTGTAATAAAAAAGAGGTCAATATCAAAGGATTTCATTATGTGAGCAGTATGCTTATATAGGTTTATGTTTAGAATTATGCTGTTTTATATCCAATATCAGTATAAGAATTAACTTTTTCATTCTTTTTTGGTCATACAATGTTCTCCAATATCTGAAATCAATTTCTATTCAATTGATCAAAGTATTAGATCATGTAAAGCATTTACCATACACCTAGGACATGTTTAAGCATGTCATCTTTTTAATATAAAGCTTAAGTTAAATATAAAATAGATATTAGCTAATAAACTTCAAGTCTTAGTTTTTCCAAATTGACAAAATTGGACATAGACCAGTATAATTCCTAGACGACGATTTGTACGTGTGTTCAAATCTCTCTATTTGCCAATTTGAATTATACATAGCAACAGCATAACACACAATCAAATATGCATCGTCGAATAACAACATTTAAACACTATATGCTTAGTACTACTTAAAGGAGCAAATGTTTTAAAAACTATTGATCGTATATTACATGTACCGTTAATAAAACTAATATAGCCCCTTAAAAACTCAGAAAGTAACTGTGTTTCTGAAGTCATTTCATCAAATTTGTTTGATTTTATTATTTCTATGTTTTAGATGTACATTTATATTTGAAAAATGAATAAATGAAGAACGTATCTATGGGCCACAGATGTTCCTACTTGTAAATATGCATGAATCAACATCCACATACAGATGCAGGATTCACGTAGTAAACACCGTTTTGTGATTATAAGCTTGCGTATAAGTTTTATAACATTTGGTTGAGGCAAGTTTAAGTTAGAAAACAAAAACGACAGATTTAGCAATTGTTCCATTTATAAAGGGGCATAACTCAAACACGGTAAAAACTAAGCACCCAATTTCAAATTCGATCTGTGTTTTGTGGTAATAAGTATTGTGTATAAGTTTCATAGCATTTGGTTGAGGCAACTTAAAGTTAGAGAATGTAAATGAAAAATTCAGCAATATTTATGTTTATAAAGGGTATAACTAATGCATGATACAAGTGACGCCACCGAATTTTGAGCTTGATCTGTTTTTGTGGTAATAAGCGTTGTGTGTGAGTTTTATAACATTTGGTTGAGGCAAATTAAAGTAGGAGAACGGAAACAAAAAAATCAGCATTTTTTAAAGTTTATAAAGGGCAAAACTCATGAAGAGTAAAGTGATGCCACCCAATGTCGAACCTGATCTGTGTATTTGTAGTAATTAGCATTGTGTATAAGTTTTAAAACATTTGGTTCAGGCAAACTAAAGTTAGTGAACAGAAACGAAAATTTCAGCAATTTTTATGTTTCTAAAAGGGTAACTCATGAACGGTAAAAGTGACGCCAACAATTTCGAACTTGGCCTGTGTTTTGTAATAACAAAAATGTGTATAAGTTTTATAACATTTGGTTGAGGCAAACTTAAGTTAGAGAACGGAAACCAATTTAGGGACATACGCGACGGACGGATGGACGGTCAAAGGTAACACTTAATGCCCCCTGTCCTATGGCGGGGACATAAAAACAAACAGCGGAAGAAAAAGAAAACGTTTATTTGAATTATTTAGTATACGCATAAGACACCTGTAGTCTTTGCTCATAATAAAATATAATTTGAAATTATTTTGTTGCTGTACATAAAATTTAGGAAATGTAGTATATTTGCCATGAGTGGATGTAAGCAATTAAAGGCAACCGTTCAGATATAGGAAACACTTATACCGTATAGTTGCCTATACAAGGCCATAACATGAAAAAAAAATCAAAACATTCAAAAGAGAAAAGTAACGGCCTAATTTATTATAAACCAATTTACAAAAACTACATATGGCAGACATGAACCAAAGACAACCGTTAAACTACATGCTCCTGTCTTGGAACAAGCACACAAAGAGTATTGCGAGTTACACAATTTTCTGAGCGCTCAACCCTCCTCCTAATCAGCTGGGGCAGTGGTGTAACATAACAACATAAAAAACTATAACAATCAGTGGCAATTAGTTTAACTCAAAAGATCGGTTCCTGGCACACACACAACTTACTTAAAAACAATAGGCACAAATCACCGACATTAGAGTACACTCAATTACTGAAAACTAGTTTAAAGTCAATTACAACTATAAGTAAATCATGTTCTCCGAGACTAGAGTAGGAGTCAGTACACGTCTAACAGATTTAGCGTAATGACGTCACAAACAGTCTGAGGAAAACATGACCTTGTGAAATGCCAAAATATAAGTAAACAGAATCGAACTGATATCGAATAATGAGTTCTCATAAATCTGCATATTTAGCAACATATATTTAGTTATGTTATAGTTTTCTCAAAATAGAAATCAATGTTAATGCCATTAACAAAACCTACAACGTGACTACAGACTCAGACATAGCCAGCAAGTTGTGAAATATACAAACCATAAGAAGGTGCCAATGGAGCATTATTATCAAAAAAGAAAAATTTAACAATCAGGAACGAATAATTTTTGTAAACAGTTTCCCGTGGGAAACTTATCTATCCAATATAATTTAGAACAACTATTGCTGTCTGTGCTAGATGTATTTGAAGTTAGTTCCTATGTGAAAGTTTCCGCAGTTAAATTAGACAATTCTTATAAAAATAAGGAGATGCGGTATTTGATTGTATTTGAAAGCTAAAATGTTATCAAAGTGACGATGAGTGTTTAGAAATTTATCAACCAAATGTAATTTGGTCTGATCTTTACTGAATTTGGCCATAAACTGTGATTCATTACTATACAGGAATAAGGCTGTTATTAAAGGGTAGCAATTTTTGCTCTTAGGAATAGCCATCACCTGTCGATACACTTTATTTCCTGAACGTACATTAAAGTTCGGTTAAAGATATAAAAAAATAAAAGGTAAGATAATAAATCCCGTTTTATATTATTATTTTACGAGAAACATTTTTTTCAGAAAAGATGCAACAGAAAATCCTGCCCAATCATATGACACCACGTAAAAACAGGCCATTCTTTGGAAAACATCACCTTTCAAAAAAAAAGAGGCTAACCAAAATCTGGACACAGAATTTTGAACACAGAGAAAAAGAGATATAATGTATGCACCAGATACGTACTTTTGAACATGATGGTCTCCAAATAGAGATTACAAAAAGATTTGTCATAAACCAAAGAAATGATTCTTGATCTTTATTTAATGTATTCAACAAAATTCGAACTTTTTGTACGGTATGTATGATTAGCTTAAAAAATGTCTTCAATTCAAATTCTACATATTGAAAATATATGTTTATACATGTAACATACCTGTTACAACTAACAAACAGCACCCATCCACTTGTCCATTTTCACTTTTCACGATGTAAAGCCCAGCATCTGTCTCTTTCACATTGATAATGGTGATATTGATATTTTTGAAATCCGTTGACAACTTCTCATATTTGTATTTTGTAGATTGATGATTAGGTATGATACTGCCTTGGACATAATATATTCCTTTCAACGACGGCGAAAAAACTACGAAAAAGTGTGATATACCTGTCTTCCAAGCTAAAGCAACATCTTTATTTGTGTCAGTATTGACAGTATTGTCTGAAAATATAATATCCATGTTACATTGTAATATCGCAATGATACAATCAACAACTAATGTATACACGAACAGAACAAAATTATAAAAGAATAGAAATAGGTGAATCAGTATAATAAACCTCCATACACTTTTTAAAATCTTCTAAATATCAGGAATCATTTATCTGTTTGTCTTTTTATTTTTGGCCATGGCGTTGTCAGTTTGTTTTCGATCTATGAGTTTGACTGTCCCTCTGGTATCTTTCGTCCCTCTTTTATCCTCCATGAACCCCAAAAATCATTGTGTGCCTCCTATATTTGGAAATTATCATCATAGTTACTATATATTGTAAACTGTACCGCTTCAATTCTGATATTACCAGTCAGTTTTTTTTTTAACAATCACGTGAATTCCATAATGCACAGCTTTGTCTTTACTTCATATGAACATATGCTTCACTGTTTAACTCTTTCAATAAAATACATCTTGTAAAATGAAACACAAATGACAATTGCATAACTAGTTAATTCATCAAAATATATCAGAGAAATAACGTATTTACTGGTGCCGTATCATCAGTTAGACAAATCTTTAAATATTTGTTTCGTCCCTAGTGAAGTTTATAACGATATAAACTTCTTAGAGACGTCTGGGTTTGTGACATGCAGCCATTTAGGTGATTATTAGAAGTACAATACATTTTTAATGAGCAATGGAACATGATTCTAGTTTGATTGATTATCTTCTATCTATAAGAACATATCTCATTAAAAAATAAATCAACTTTACACAAGCATTATATGCATGTGAGATAGGTCAGATACTTATATAAAGTAAAAGTTATGTGGCAAGTCCAGACGTCTCTAACAAATTAAGAGGCACTAGTAGTTTACCGATGTTCAAATTTCGTAAATCCAATTTAAATATAGAAATAAATATTACAAACCGAGGGAATCACATACGATTCAAACGAAGCAAAATCGGATGTGTCGACAAGAACGCATTATCTGATATGAATGCATTATCGCAATACAAATCCCGACCCAGTTAAAATGTCATGATATGGAATATGGCTCAATCATTAAAATTACAGCCACGCCAAAAAATCTGATATCTTAATATCTTAAACCAGGTCCGAATATGTTAGCATCTGTATGGTATTTTGAAATAGCTTAAGCATACGCATATCTTTTATACGGTCAACGGGTATATCGCAGCGTATGTAACATTTTACAATATAAATGCAAAAGGCCACAACACCAATATGAAAAATGAGGTCATACGACTTTTCTTTAAAACGACGTTTCAAATGTTAATTTGTTCATGATAGGAATCACATGAATGTTTCTGTGCATTTTTTAATGAAGTTCTGTATCTTTCATAATAATTTTAGTAATAGTAAAAGTTCAATGATAAGTTAATATTGACATTAAAAGACCTTAACAAAAAGGGATGTTGAGATTTAAACAGCCTTTTTGTTCGAAGGTCTTTTAATGTCAATATCAACTTAATCATTGAACTTTTACTGACTTACAAACCATCAAAAACATAAGAAAAGTATTTGAAAAAATACTTGCAAAAACCTAATTCCCCTGAATTGTACGAGTCTAAATATATTCAACTTAAATAATAGTTAAACAGTACTCAGACTGATATATACAAGTAACAGTTACCAAATTGCATTGGAAACGGACCGATTGAATAGCAGTACATCATTTAGTTATTTATTTATTATTATTGACCAATGAATGTGCTGTACAAAAACTTCTTGTTATATATATTTGATGTTTTCAAGCTGTCAGTAATCATGAAACAGATTCGTAAAGACCAGGGCTGATATGCATAAAACCACTTAAGTTAAGATATCCAATCGTAGTACTAATTTATCGTAGTACATGATGAAAAATCCGTCCGTTCGGAACAAATCTTAAGTTAACTAGTTTTATGCATAGCAGCCCAGACCATATGAAAACAGTAAGTAAACTCTTCCAACAATTATTTTTTTAAATAGCTTGTTTCAAAACTTCAAATCGAACAGACCTAGATGCATAATGTCCTTCGCAATATTCAGGTAAATGTTCATTTTGGTTTTGATTCGGTAATTTTCCTACACTGCGTTACATGCAAATGAAAAATAATAAGTGCAGTCTGTTCAGTCCAATTAATTAATAATTTTTCTTTTGTTTGGGTTTTATTTAATAAAAAAAAATTGCCTGTAAACTTCAATGAAACAAAATCGTATTAAATAGCCTAAATGCGTCAAGTTATGTCGGCTCGAGAGGCTCGATCAACACGTGTATAGATGAGATATTTTCGCAAGGTTGATCATTATTCTTAAATTGAAATACAATGTATTATATGAAAAAAAAAAATAGTTTTTTTTTAGTCGTCCATCATTTCCTTTTCACGTCTAAATGAAGCACAAACACCTTGAGAAAGAACAACTTTTACATTGCTTAGTTTTATAATCGCCTGACATAATCATATATTACAATTATCAATTATTGGCTTTTGACGAGGTCGATACGTTATATATGGACTTGGTCAGATTATACTGATCGAGGACGAAGTCTGAGGTTCAATAAAATCTTATATTAAATCTAACAGGTCCATATATAACGTATTGACTGAGTGAAAGTTCTTAATTTATATATTACATACGTAAATAGTATAAGTTTGAAAATGATATTGACTCGGTGTACTATTCTTAGTAACATGGAGTCAATATCATTATAAAAAAGGAACATCGAGTCAATATGCCAAGATAGTGAAAAACTACAAAAGATATTGGGAAACACGTGACCAAATATATAAATGAGAAACAAGAAACATCAGACCATATGTAATATATCGCAATAAAACAGCTAGAAGATAAGGAACCATAGTTAAGAAATATTAAAAAAAAAGTGTTCAGTTATGTAGTAAATTGCAAAAATCGGCAAACAAAAAAAAACATAACAAAACAATTTGCACTATTATTGAGTGTTTTAAATGGAAAATTTATATTATAGCATTTTACAAGCTCTTGTCTTTGTGTACTATGTACATGGAATAATTTATGAAGTTGATTGATTGTTGTTTGTTTTACATTCAGTGGCAAATATTTCATGCATATTCATGACGAGAACACATAAATTTTAAATACAATAAGTAGTTCTTGCAATAGGAGGTCGACAGTGAGTTTGGACGTGAAACTTGGAATATCACTGGAAAATGAGGATATATTGAATAAGTAAAGAAATTAGCCTTGCAACAGCTGGCTACATACAAACCCCTCAAATAATTGGTACAAGAGTTTTTAATTTGCAAAGAGCGTTGAGCAATAAAATCTACTAAGTCGGCCATCGGTATTTACGTGTAGTCTCCAATATCATTTCATGCATCTAATTTAGGTTAAATACTTTTAGCTCGCTTTAGTAACTGTGATAATTATGTGAAACTGTAATGTTTTGTACTTGAGTTTTTGGTATGATATTCTATACTCCCTCTCGCCTCGTTGGTCTCGTAGGAGTGTGATCGCCTCGAGAGCGGGAGGTCGTTGATTCGAATCTACATCGGGTCAAACAAAACCGTTAAAATTGGTATTTGTTGTTTCAACGCTAAACACGCGGCATTTCAGAGTAAGAGCACAGACTGGTCGGCTCGGAGTTAGAAATGTGTCCGGCTAGGGTGACTTTTCTTCCTGTGAACTGTTAGCTTGTGAACTTACACGTTAAAATCCGGCTCAGCGTGTCGTCTTGTACACAGCAGGATTAATATTCATATAACATTTACATGTTTTCGTCCTGAATATGCATTTAATTTGCCGCTGGTTGTCATCTATTATCATCATTTTTTTAACCGTTACTAAACAATGAAATGTTTTTTCTTCTACTTGTTTATATTACACCTTCTTTAATTACCACCGATCGAAATTAAAAAAGGGCAGGTGATATTTTTCAATCAAACACTTGTGTCTGTTGGGATATCTTTGACGGTAAATATTATTAGATTTACTCCGTATTTTCTAGTCATGGGGCGGTTTTGAGCTTATTATTCTGTAAAAGCATCTTTCTATTACAAAAGACTGTATATTGACTCTTAATGTTTTGATTTGTCTGTGTCGTTGGGTTGCTGTCGCATTAATGTATACCTTTATCTTCTTTTATTCAAAACCAAGGATTGACTTGGGTATAGAAATATTCACCCATGCAACAGGGGTACGTCCGTTTGGCTGTTCGGATGTATAAATACGTAGCTTGTCCGGTTGGAACAGAAATGTCGTATATCCATTGCCTGGTGTAGTGAGAGTTTCACGCTATCTATACCATGTATACATTAAAGAACCATTTGAATAACTCTTTGAGGGGAAAATACGATCTACGTACAAGTTATATGATTGAAATCTCTAAACAACAACAAATGTCAGCTAATCTAATATCTTCAAATAAGTCGCATGGCTGATTGTAACATATTGTTTGCGCCTTTTGCAAGGACAACTGTATATGAAAAAAAAATTTAAAATAACAAAACCGACCAGTAAGACAATATCTAACGAAAAAATAAAACGGTCAGAATAAGTTGAATCCTTCTATAAATTGTTGCCGACATTTTTTTATCGATTTTTGCTTTGATGACAATTATACCAGATATAAATAAAACTCGACATAGCAGATTTTGTCACCTAGACGAGACTGCCGTTATGAGTTATTGCCACTCAATGAAGTTTTTTTCTGTTCTACTCCTTTCCTTCTAGTTTGGCTGGATAGGATACAATGTAACCCCTGATGTGGACATTATCAATTATGTTATTTAATGTTAGAAAAAAAAATGCAAAGAGAAAAATAAGGAGAGAATGATAAACTTTTCACTTAAAATCAAATATAAATAAAAATCAAATATATAAAAATTGGAAAACAATGATCATACATCACTAAATGAAGCTGATTATAACTGATTGCTCCCTTAATGTCCAGTGGCAAATATGTCATGCATGTTCACGACGAGATGCAAAGTGGATCGACCTGAATCAAATGATAACAATTCTAGAGCGACACATTAATAAGATAGAGCGTTGGCTAGAGGTAAAACATATGCCGTACTAGAATAAAAATTTACCATGATCAAAATCGTAATTTAAGCTTTTCCAGCTTGGAACATGAATAATTTGATAGAAAAAAATATATATAAATATACTAAATAAATAAATGATTTGGAAAATACGTTAAAGGTATAAAATAAAAAGTCATGAGATTTCCGAATGCAATTAGGTTCTATTCGGGCACTCTGGTTCAAAACATTGGATCCATCCGCGTCTTTTGGTTCTGAACCTTGGTTCTATCCGGGTTCTTTGGTTCGAAACCATGGTAACTGGTTCAACATCCGGGTTGTTTGGTTATAGGAACCCAACTTCTTGGTTCTATCCGGGTTCTTTTCTAATATTCCCGTTGAACTTTGAGAAGATATCCGCAAGCATCCGAATAAAGAGATAACGTAGGTCTTGTTTTATATCATTTATACATTCCAGCATCGCCGGAAAATGAAGCTGTAAGGTAAATAAATACCTTTTCATTTTAATTATTTAACATGGGAAACTGGACAAAAATATAACATCGTATATATCTATCTATATCAACCCAAATATACAATATAACATCCGTTTTTAGAATCAGAGTCGTTTTTTTTCATTTATTTTTTTCACTACTCATCCCTCATTTCCGTCAATATTGTCCAGAAGTTTTAAAAACACTGATTAGGACATATGTCGTTCATTTGGCCAACGATATGTGCATATAGCACTTTTGTAGTAGAGGTGAGCACCTGAGACATCCAGTACCCTTTTCATATATTTTGAAAATATGTATCCTATCATGCTATGCGAGATTAAGCTGTTCCGCAGAGAAATAAATAGATTTGACAAAAATCTGATGCACGTGACACCCCACCAAGACAGGTTTGTATATCTACTCAAATGACATCTCATTATTGATCGGAGATAATCAACCAAAAGCACTTGGATTCTCTGAAATTGTAAATTATGGTATTTTGCTGGCTATTTCCTGATCCTATTTTGGACCCCCTGATTCTAAGAGGGCTTGTCTAATAAGTTATGCCCGATTAACTTTAAGTAATTGAACCTCAACTTAAAGACCTACAACGAGTTTGAGGTACAATAAGTAAACAAAAGAGATTCTTTATGAAATGAGATCGTCCCAGGTATCTTAGATAATTATTTTGCATTGCATAACAATGAAAAATGCAAGAACAGGTTTGTAATAGGACTTAAGACTTTAGAATTAACCAAAGTAAAAAAATTCTAACATATCTGGAAGTCGTTAACAGCTAAATTGTACACCCACGAAATAAGCATAATACGCCTTGAATTGTTTGCAAAAAAGACATATTTTGATATTTGTAATGGATAGCTCTGTAACAGTTTGTAAATGTAAGGGAACATATATATATATATATATATATATATATGATGTATCCATGGTAATATAACAGTTTTCAAGTTGATGTGTCAGAGGTTTTCCTGATAAATGAAACAGCGTCTTACATTTACATTAGAAATATAAGATTTTCAACAACAACGAGATTGAGCACATCGGTTTACATCTCGTCACAGACACTTTTTGAGTTTTTGAATATATTATTTCTTTCAAATAAAGATCTTTAAATTATTCAAAAAAAAACATACGTATTAAAAAAATGTTTCAAATCAAAAGATTTAACTGTTCCTTTCAACAAAACAGTTTATCACAATTGATTTTGGGTATTGCATTAAATAAGTAACATTTTCTCGAATAATTGGCAAGAATGAATACAAGACGACACCCACAAAATCGCAACACGGATACTTGTAATTTTTTTTTTTTTTTTAATTACGAATTGTCAACTGGTTAAAAACATGTAAATTTGTTTCTCTAATTCTTCGTCAATTTATCCCTTTCTGCACCCATTGTATAAAAAAAATTTAATCAACGTGTGGTTCGTTTGATCTCAGTTCTTCATTGGTTAAAATACGATTATGACGTCAAATTTTCTTGCTTTCCTCTGAATTTCCTATTGTGACGGCATGAAAAAGGCGACCATGCCTGATGACGTCACATAGAAAGAACACATCTTTTTGCAGATCATTCAAAATGAAAGAATACGTTTGCCTGCATATTGTTTGAAAATCATTAGAGAAACAGATTCCACCACCAAATCTCGTGTAATACGATATTTATCCACTCTCGACAGTTAAATTTTAAATATTTAAACCGCTCGGCGAGCCTCGCGTTTTAAATATGAAAATTTAATTGTCTCGAGTGGATAAATATCGTATCACACTCGATGCAGTGGTAGAATCTATATTTCATGCTGACATGTTTTTGTTAAGTTTGATGTCTTTACCATTTGGCATTGGATTAAATTTAGTTTACGATAATTGTGTTATTTTAAGAACATTTTGATGCATTGTGTCTTTGTTCACGTGAATGCACATTGGGAAACTACTGTCGCAATAATTCATTTTTTGTTAAATAAATAAAACGACTTTTAATCAATTCAGTACTTTGTAGGCACATAGAAACACAGTTACGAAGGATAACGCTTCAAACAGTTAAACAGTCACTGTTTGGGTATATACCCTTCAAATTATACTGTTTAGATACTTTGGCGGCTTTGATTTTCGACATCATACTGTACGAGACGTAACAAGTTTTTCTTTAAAAGTACATTGATATAAAAATCGCCCATACCCCTGTAGGTCAATTTGGTTTCTTGTAGATCAAAAACTGAGAAACTTTATCACAAACGCACAAATCAGATTTAAAAAAGCATGTGTTAAAAAAAAAAGAGTACGCTACAAACACAGGCACCAGAATATTCAAAAAATGAATCCGAAACAGCCATAATTCGGATTGTAAAGCATAGTCATGGACTTTCATTAGTTTTTAACAAAGTAAGGTTGTGTGAATTAACATTGTGAAATTGTTAGTAAAAGACGACAAAATATGTATACATGGGATATATAGATTCTTACAAGAAAGTTGGATTATGGAATAATAAAGTCCGATCCTCGGCGCGCAAATGGAAGCAAACAATAATAAAAGACCAACCACGCGTTGAATAAAAATGTGGTAAACAATTGGTCCAGAAAGGGTTAAAATACCAAAAAATTAGAGAAACGCTAATATCAATCATATAACTGTGTACCAGAAATTGTATAAATTTAAACATCAAACGGTTCAAATAAGATTAGTTAGTACTTATTATAGTAATTTTGTTTTTATCTTCTTGTGACGTTGCGTGCAATCATTGATAACCTGACGCGGTTGGACATGAACAACATGACGTTGCTGCATTGTTATGTAAATAGTCATAATGTTTCAGTGTTTGTATTATTTGAAGTATTTCAGATTTTTTTTTAAGTTTCAAACTTTCAGAAAACTAATGGAATTGCAAACGAAGCTCTAAAAACTGTAACCTAGCCCCTTGGAAAGCCAATGCTTTGGTAAGGGAAAACAATGAAAATAGTATTACAACATTATTGTTCTCTTTTTCCTAAAAATCACATAATTATGTGATGTCTTGGGAGATTGTGATATAATGCGTACTGTAGTGTGCATTTGATTTGCGGAAGGAAACTGCGTAAATAAATCTGATAAAAAAAGCACAAAAGCATCACGTGGTTAGGATTGTGAGAAAGTTTTAATAACTTGTTGTACGGGGTTTAGGAGTTGCGGATACAAAATTGGTACCTCAAAAAAGCAATGGCAAAGTTCATGTTTTGGTTAGGGAAACCCCAAAACTAAAACCGATCAAAAAAGGTAAACAATGGTAAAACATGGTAAAGATTCATGGACATTTTCATTTACCTATCATTAAGGTTGCATGATGAGTTGCGAATACAAAATGGGTATACTCATGTAACAAAAATACTGAACTATAAGGCAAATTCAAAATGGGGAAGTCCATATAAAAACTGACGAAATCAATCGATATCAATCAACAGAACACAACAGAACAAGTGAACAAAACAGCTACCATATTTTAGACATTTTTCGAAGAAAATGGTGTTTAAAACTTGGTTTTATAGCTTAATACATGTAATAAAACTCACAAATAAGACATCGACAAGGTCCACGTTTTAGTAAGCTTGGTAAAGTAAGCACACCACAAATAATTCGGACAAGAAAATTAAAATAATAAGTGCACAATAGCACTTTATTGTAACGATTCTTTAATAATAAACTCATCTTAGATAAAAGTTTCACCAAATCGGATTCAAATTGTGTGCTGCCAAATAAATCAATAGCAAAGTCATGATCAATAGTTCAGTAAAATAAAACAACAAAGTAATTGAGACTAAAAATACCGTAAAAGCTGGTGCTAAATGGCATTACATTGTTAAGATTGTGCGAAAGAGTCATTTAATTATTAATAGGAGGGTAGGAGGAGTTGCAGATTCAAAATGGGTACCACAATGAAAAATAAAGAAATGACGAACTACATTTTTTGTAAAGTCAAATCCCAGGAATAAATTCGACCAAAATCATAAGAGGTACATAAGTACATCAGGTGAGTAAACCTCTGATAAAGTTTTACAAAATCTTCTCAGGCGGTTCATGATCAGTAATGGATGCAACAGTGGGACAGTGGGATTTTGCGGACAGACTGACGACTTGCACATCACTAAATACCGCCTAATTGACGAAAAAGGTGGCTAAATATAAAAAGCAAACGAAAAATTATGTCGAATCTGGAATATTATTCAATAGAAATAATTGGATGTTAGACAGGGAGAACACCTTTCCTCTGCTTCTATTTTTGCAATATTTTTGAACGGTATACAACAATTTTTTTTTTTAAAAATATGAATAATTGGCGTTAGCTTTAAATGTAATTAACTTGAATATGAGTTGACATTATTAGAAAAAAATGTATGTTAATTTATGCGAATGACACTGTGTTGTTTTATTACAATGGAGAGATTTTACAAACAATATTTCATTATCCCTGTTATCCTACATCCTGTGTAATACTGTTTATTTATTTTTTGGCATTGCACAAAGTCATGCGCTTCTTAGACTTTATCTTCTCTTTATACTAAATCTGTTGGCTGTGTACTGATTGATACTTTTGTCTCGGAAAACATGACGTATTCGTTAGTTATAATTGGCTTTGAACTAGCGTTCAGTAACTGCGAGTACTCTTATTTCGGTGCTCAGTTTATATTGTTTTAATATTAGTTGTTTTTGTGCCTCGTACCGATTTGTAAAAAATGCTTACATGTTACAACAAATCATTACCAAGCTCTAGACTAGATTTAAAACAATTTCCTTTCACAGAAGATTATTGTAATGGAAGTATCCTTGTATGTTGTAACATTCAAAATATTGGCATACAGGAAGTTGTTGCACTGCTGATTTAAAAATGCCTACATGTTCAAACTAATCATTATCAAGCCTCAGACCAAATACAAAATATGTCTCTTCAATAGATGACAAAAATGGTTTAACTGTATAATGAGTGATGCAAAATGTCAAACTAGTTGCAAGCAGGAAGTGGTTGCACAGTAGATCTTACAAATTAAATTACCGTAGACTATATCGGGCAGACCTGTATGAACCACATTTTAAATTTGATGTCAATGCTGGGTTTAAAAAAATATATAGAATAAATGTGACATTGACTTATCCATACACCGTACGTCATTTCACAAAGTTGTGGTGATAATAAATCATATACTCTTTATTTTTATAATTTTTAACAGATTAAATCGAATGGATTTGAAAAAATTATAATCATTTTCTTAAAACCATCTATGGGATCACTCAACCGTGGAGTGTGGTTGGGACGAATATCCTACATGCAAGCTAATTGCAATCAAAGATGTGTTGGCCACAATATCGCTGAAACAAAATAATGCATCTTTAAATATTGGATGGACAACAAGAAAAAAAAATGTAACATTTCAAGAAAAAGTAACTCACTTGTCATCCAGAACTTTTGTGTGGTGAAGTCTGAATTTCGTGGTCCACCTGTAAATTGTATTCTGACATTATATTCTGAACACATCTTTAGATCAGCGATCTCAAAGCTGGAAATTGGAAATCTGATATCTTTATATTTAGATCTTCTTCCTGAACTTAATTCCACATCGCCTTCTTTTGAATCGTTAAGATAAATCCGAGACCAAAATACCCCTTGATTAGAAGGAATTGTCCATGTGATTTTAGCTATTTTACCGATAACATCTATTCTGACATCTTTTGGTGGATCTGGCCTACCTAAAAAAAAATAATGCAAGATTCTCAAACAGTCCGTTAAAGGAAGCATTTTTGCAGATCAGATTTCAAATAATTCCAACAAATAGTATGTTGACAAAAGATATAGTCAGGAGTGTACCCTCATCTTTGTGCGTCAAAGAACGAGTGCAGCATGGTCGACTTGTTACAAAAAAATCAACCCAAATTGTAACTTGACGCCGGTTTGAATCTTTAATGAGGTTTGAGTTTAATTCATGAAACGGTCTCTTTATTTTCACTTCAATTAAGGGGACAACCATTTGATATTTTAGGAAATTTGTTGCGGATTGACTTCTTATTTTCACCTGTTGCTTTCATGCTTATTCTTTTTTTTTTCGCGGTAAAATTTATTTTTTTCTTTTGTACACGACTGTTTCCTGCATTTTTTGTTGCAGAATATTCATTTTTATTCTGTCTTATGCAAAGTTATTTATTTTCAGCTATTACCAGGCCCGGATATTTATTTTCAAAATCGTCCTAGCCCCAATCCAATCCCAATAAATGAAATGGTCGTCCCCTAAACTTGATTTCAATATCAAACTTTTTTTTGGTTTAGTTTCCTACAACAGTTCACTATTTTGCGTTTCGCGTCACGTACAGTTTGAATTTCAATTATTCAAACCTGAATCCAACATGATCATTCATAATTAAAGTAAGTTGTAAATATGTACTGCTTACTTTGTGTTTTATTAGACGTGTTAGGAAAGGGATTTTAATACTGGGCTGATGTTGAATATCAATACCGATACAAGATTTTAGTGTGGACTTTCTCAAAATACAATTGCATTGAAAAGTATCCCGGCGTAGTATATTTTGGCTTTGTGGTGTGTTTGGTACAATTTAGCAAACAGTTAACGTCGACTTCAAATTTTAAGACATGTACGGGTATTTCATATATATTGATATATGTTTTTGTATTTGTTTGATTTAGGAGTGCAAAAAAAAACTCTAACAAATATACATAAGGTGACAAATTGAAATGATGGATTTTACGGCCACAAGATTAAATGATATGTGTAGAATAATTTAATAGTCAAATAAATCAGTTTGTTTCTCTACAAGTTCAGCACACAATTCAACAACTTGGTTCAATTCGTGTCTTAAATGTCTCCACAAAATTCCTATAATCCTAAATGTTTTTAAACTCTGATGGCGTGTTCGACATACACTCTATACTCTGACATTCGTCTATTTAGTTTTTTGCATTTTCTTTTTTCCTTCGCGGTTTTTGTTTTAATTGGTGTCTCCTATATGGCGTTACAATTGGTGGACGTTTCGCATAAATCTTATCAGACAAAATTACATGATTTGGATGAAAATCGAATTCCAGGTTAGTGCCAATTCCTGGAAGCAGGTTGTATTGCTGCGCATCGTTTTGATGTCCAAGAAAACCACTTTTCATGAGCTGTATGTGATTTGTATTGTCTACTATTATCTGGGTATGAATACAATGTATATGGCGATGTCCCGAGTGAAATTGCTCCTGTGGTTCAACCTGTGATCTGTATATGACATGAGAAGTACCATCTATGGCTGCCAAAGCATTTGGAAGCTTCGGCCAGTTTCCACGTAATTGAACCCATTCTTCACGACTAGGACAGATTATATTTGGTGAATATATTTCCCATAAAATCGGTATAAGGACTTTTATATTGGTCGAAACGGTATGAGAAGACATGTCAAAAAGTAAACTTAAAAGATGATAACATTGGTAACTACGATGCCACTAAAGTACTAACAGCAGACGATTAATTGGCGAAAGTCTGTGTGGTCTTCCAGTAGGACTGTCGTGTATTCTTGGTCTAATTGATCTTAGCATTTGTAGTATAGTTTCTGGTGTTTTTCCACAAGAGCGATAAAACTCATATCGATGACTAGAAAAAAGGGAAAATATATTTTTTCCATGCCGCATTTCATTCCTTCTTTCTGAGACCCAATGATAAATTCCTAAAGTAGTCTCTGGAGGTGGACGAATTATTAACAGAATTAAGGTTACAATATTCTGAAAAATATTTGATGGATCTGGCGGTGGAGAGACCAAAGAAGGGATTAAAGCTGATAAAGTTGCAATATCCATTAAGACCTGAAACAATATTATAATTTAAGTAAGAGCAAAAACAAGAGTTTCATGTATTCCTGGTAAACGCTTTCCAAAATCCTATGGTAGTCCATATTTTTTTTTCTTTTTGAAAGAGACACAATAAAATTGTCAACCTAGTGATATCGTATTTTCGAGCGCGTGGCTTATTCGAACCCTGACTTACAGAGGATAATCAACAATACATTTATATTTTTTATGTTGCTTGATACAACTATTTCCTCAATATTTGATAGAGTTGCTGTTATAATTTATTTAAAGGAATAAGAGTAATCGCACACTTTGGATAACAGTCGTTGAAAGAATGCTTGAAGTTTACCCCCCCCCCCCCCCCCACACCCATCCCCCCCCCCCCCCAAAAATGAATCCCAACCTTCTACTTTTGGTATTGAACCTTGTTGTACAATTTCAGAGCAATCAAAATACTTATACAAAATGTTTGTTTTGGGCACCTCTTCGCCCCTAATTCCTAAACGGTTGGGATCATCACCCCCAAAAACAATCCCAACCTTCCTTTTGTGGTTTTGAACCTTTTGCTTAAATTTCATAGAGATCCATACTTAAACTAAAGTTATTGTTCGAAAAACAAATGTCTTCGGACGCCGACGACGACGTGATAGCAATATACTTACCCAAAATCTGTTTGCAGTCGTATAAGAATAACAAACCAAATATACTGATAAGAAAAAGAAACCGAAGCAACACATATTTGAATCTAAAATTTCAAAAAATAATCAATACTTCAAAACATAATAATCGATACATTATCGTTACAAAGAAAATAAACCACAAAGTGCAAGGTTAACTCAACTCAAACATTTATTTAAACGTTACTTCCGCAACTTTGGAATGTTTATATTAAAAGGTTTAATGTTGCAAAACTTCTTTTACTCTGTCTCCCAAGTCAGGAGCCTGTAGTTCAATGGTTGTTGTTTTTTCCTTTGTCTCATTGTTAAAAGCTCTACCATGACCTATAGTTGTTAGTTTCTGTGTCTCTTGTGGAGGGTTGGCAATCCTACCACATCTTATTTGTATATCATGTTCAATAAAGATATTCTTTTAAAATATGGATACTTGTATATGCTATACAATAGCATATCTGCATCATAAGTACATTAAGACTTTGGCCAAAAGTCCTGGCAAAGTCCATGATTTGCTACGGGAAACCCTTAAAGTAATTCAGACCAAAAAACAAAAAAGAGGCGAACATTGCCATCATATCATAAATTTTTTTGTGAAAATGGCATTTAATTATAATCAGAAGTTTATGAGAACCGAATATAAGTGTAAACTATATTGTGAAGATATGACGAAGTCCCATGCCAATAACATCAAGTGAGTAAGGTTCCGTGAAAGTTTCACAAAATTCTGTCGGGCAGTTCATAGTTCATAGAACGAACAAATAAACGAACGGATGGACCCCTCAGCCAATCACGATATACCGTCCAATTTAGAAAGCGGAGTGTATAACGAATATTCGGCAAAACAAAAAGAAGAAAATCGAAAAAAAAAATTGACGAGCAAATAGTTAAGCAGGCCTTGCAACAGGTGATAATGAATATATTCCGTTTTAAAAATATCCTCCTGACCCAAAGATAATAAATTTATTTCTACTTGTGAAAGTTTAACGCTTTCAATAATAATATCTCTGTTAAATCGTTGTGTTCTGGTATGTTGATAGAGAAAGCCGTGATACAGAAAAAAAAAAAAAAAAAAATGACACTTTAATTTACTGGACTAGTACCCGAATGTGGTAATCTTTTAAAACTTAATTCGATAACCTCTTCTGTCCGAATATTGAGGATAAAAAAATAACTTAATTGATTTAATAAACTTAACCGGCCAAGAAAGACGATATAAAAGCTGTCGTTTGATATTATTATTTTTTTTGTATTGTCAAGTACACAAATAGCGTTATTTTATTGGAATTTAAAGAAACACATTTCTCTATTCTAGAAACATGATATGAAATAAAGAGATGTGATATGATTGCCAAAGTAGGCAACTATCAACCAGAGACCAAATGACGTAAATGTTTGCAACTGTATGTCAACGTCAAGGATGTGATTTAATTGCAGTGGTTTTTTTTATTCATTTATTTTGATCATGTGAATTATGATCTCTTTTTTTTTGCATGATACTCGTCTATGTTTTGTGGAATAACTTGTCATAATTTTTTTTTTTTTAATCATTTCAGCAGTTTCAAACACATCCATTCAGGAAACTATAATGAATAATTATCTGGGTTTTTGAGATGATCCCCACTATAGCCTGTAGTGGTATTGGTATTTAACATCAGCGACAGATTCCTGTTAACTTTCCTAACACGTCTATTTAAAATCGCATGTAGCACGTGTTGCAATCAGCATAGGATAAGATTATCTACCTTTTCTATTTATAGTTAACCCTATCTACCAACTGATTTATCAGTCTTACACACATTGTGCATGCGGACATACTGTTTTTCCTATACAAACTATTACTTTCCTTGTTTCGATAAACAGGAAAATAGAAAATAATTACTATTAGTCTTTTTTTATTGTTAGTATGGTTGATTTAGTAAAGACGGGTATAACATCTTTAACAAGTAGCAACTGATTGATTATAATAAAGAATACAAATACACATGCACCTTAACCATGTATATAAATGTTGTTGCATATATAAAAAAAATATCAAAAAATATTCTGTTTTTGATTAAAATATTAATAAAACGTAATGGAAAGTGCTTATTGAAAAAGAAACAACAGTCCTTTTACTTAATTCACAAACACAAAGAAGTACAAAAATCTCCATTGGAACGAAATAATAGTCTATTTTAACTAACCTGTATGTATACATTTTCTATACATGTATCTGGATATAGATATTTTTAGAGAAAGAAAAGGACAACATCTTATAGAAAACTTATACTCGTATACTTTTTAACTTGATTTTGGTTTGAGATTCACTTTATTTACAATGATTGAGGATTTGACCAAAAATTTATTTTTGACAATGCGAGTGTAATAAATACAGTGTAATATGCCTAACATCTTTAGAGTTATAAGCCACAAAAACTTTATCAAAGAAGTTCTTAGTCAAACCAAAAACAAAATTTGTATTTATTTTTATGTTATATTTCAGATTCAAATTAACTGCATAATTGATAAAATTTTCAGTAGGAAAAAAATACAACAAAAATAATATAGAGAAAGATCTGATTTATTATAAGAACAAATTGAATGAGGGAACAATTGTCAGATTGATAATACAAGTATGATGTATTTTTTTTTTTATATAAAACACTAAATGTAATTGTACACTCATGCGATTTTTGTACATAAATGTTTTCCTTCTGATTTTACAATTTTCGTTTTACTGTTTATCATTTCATAAGTAATGAAGTTATGCTGAGTGTTTTTCAGCAACATCCTGGTTATCAGAGATAAAAATATCTATAAATTCTTCATCTCATTAAATGACGTGTAACATAGGGTGATCCAATCTTATGCTATTATATTTGTTTGAATCTCGTATTTTATACAGGAAAAAATAGAAGCGCTATGTCTAATATGCTGCTATGATGACGTAGTCCATGCAAACAAATGTAAATGGCTTCAGCTTTGGAACGTTTCAAGTTTAATTTGCCTTGCAACTTGTTCAACAACAGATTTGCCGTAAAATGCGGTTGTGCTTTTATTATGCACCCTCAACGGAGTTGGGGTGACATATTGTTATTCTTCGTTTCTTTTTATGGCACCCTCAACGAAGTTGGGGTGACATATTGTTATTCTACGTTTCTTTTTATTTTTTTTATTATTATTTTTATTATTATTTTCTTCCACACTTTTTTGTCCAGTCTGGATCTCTGATTTGAATGGACCCAAGATGATGGAACTATACAATAATGTAAACCACCATGTGAAGATTTGCAATTGGGGGTTGGCACTTTCAAGATGGCCGCCGTTACCATGGAAACAGCAAAAATGTCCAAAAAATAAAAATGCTCCAAAATTAATGAAACTTCACACAAATATTGACTGGCATATGCAGATATGACGTTTGACTTTGGAATTTCCAAAATAGCCGTCGTAACCATGGAAACAGCAAAATTGTCAAAAATTTCAAAATGCTCCAAACTTAATGAAACTTTACAAAAATGATTTTTTGCCTATGTAGATACGCTTTTTGACTTTGGAATTTTCAAAATGGCTGCCGTTACCCTGGCAATGGGGGAAGGGTGCCATCTGTTATTGCTAGCAATTACAAATCTAGTTATGGCACCCTCAACGGAGTTGGGGTGACATACTGTTATTCTACGTTTCTTTTTTTTCTTATTTTTCTTCCACACATTTTGTCCGCGCGAGTTCTTGGAATCCAATGGACCAATGTTGATGGAACTCTACTATAATGAGGACCCCTATGTAAAGTTGTGCACCTTGCTATGGAATGGTAAAAAATGGCCGCCGTTTCCATGGAAACAGCAAAAATGCCAAACAATTCAAAGTGTTCCAAACTGGAAGAAACTCCACAGGAATGGTAACTGGCATGTGCCGATTTGCAGTTTGACTTCGGAATTTTCAATATGGCTGCCGTTACCATGGAAACAGCTAAAATATCAAAAATTCTTACTCTTTCGTTATAAGACCCAACTGAATGAAACTTTATGAAAATGTTACCCAGTATGCCAAGATGCCAAGACAATATTTGGATACTCCAAAATGGCCGCCGTTGTCATGGAAACTGGGGGCAAGTTTAACATTGACCCTATGGGAAAATGCATAAAATCAGCATTTTCTTAAAGAGTATTTCACCAAAGTCAATGAAACTGTATTGATATATAACATGATTTGTGGCAATAAGATGTCTGCTTTCAGAATTTTGGAATTATCCACTGTAACCATGACTGCAGCATAAATGTCCAAAATTTCAAAAAAAAAATCAAAATGCTGCAAACTGGATGAAACTTTACAGCAATGGTAACTGGCATAGGCAGAGTTGCATTTTGAAGTTGGAATTTTTAAAATGACCGCCGAAACCATGGAAACAGCAAAAATGTCCAAAATTTCAAAATGCTCCAAACTTAAAGAAACTTTACAAAAAGGATAATTTGCATGTGTAGATGCACTCTTTGACTTTGGAATTTTCTAAATGGATGCCGCTCGCCTGGCAATGGGGGAAAGGGTGCCATCTGCTATTGCTTGCAATGGCAAATCTAGTTTTTTTTCTTCTTCTTCTTCCACACATTTTGTCCGTCGTGTTTTTCGGAATTCAATGGAACAATGTTGATGGAACTTTACTATGATGAGGACCCCCATGTAAAGTTGTGCACCTAGGTATGGAATGGTTCAAGATGGCCGCCGTTTCCATGGAAACAGCAAAAATGCGAAAAAAAATCAAAGTGTCTCAAATGGAAAGAAACTCCACAGAAATGGTAACTGGCATGTGCTGATTTGCAGTTTGACTTACGAATTTTCAAAATGGCCGCCGTTACCATGGAAACTGTAAAAATGTCAAAAATTTCAAAATGCTCAAAACTTATTGAAACTTTACAAAAATGTTAATCAGCATGTGTAGATGCACTCTTTGACTTTGGGATTTTCAAATTGGCTGCCGTTACCCTGGCAATGGGGGAAGGGTGCCATCCGTTATTGCTAGCAATTACAAATCTAGTTGTATTTGTTATTCTTAAAATACGTATTAGTTACAAAGTATACTTTTTAAATTATGTTACATATTATATTGTCCTGACCTGATTCATTCGCAAACAATTATTTCTATGAATACTTAATGATTACTTACCAGTCGCCAACATCAAAGAAAGCGTGAATGCAATTATTTTTTTTTGAAAATCCAACATCGCAACATGATCATTCATAATTGGAAGAAAGTTGTTAATATTGTAATAACTTTACAGTTTACTTGAGAGGCATCAGTTAGTGTACAGGCATCATCATATCTGTCCACTAGTATACCGGAAACACACCACTGTACCAGAAATCGTTATCTATATTTAGTATACCAATGTGAAACTAGAAATATTTTTAGACACAAAATTAAGTGATATTTGTACATAAACTCAAATTCAAATCTTAGCTTGTAACAAATATATCGTTATTGTCCGTAAATATCTTCTTATATAGATATTTTTTTTTTTATAATTTCGACATTCATACATCCTTATTGTCTACAAAACATTCTGTATAGGTAAACCAAATACTTACAAGTAAATAAAGTTTGTGATTTTTCCTTTATATTTTTTATAAAATTTCGATTTTAAAAATATCAAATCTACGTCCTTCAATTTCTTTAGGCACACAATTTAAGTTCGTTTTGAAACCACGAAAGCCGAATTGATTATTGTCATAATATTACCAATGATCTAATATTTCTCAATTAACATGATTAATATGGTTTTTATCTTATATGAATTAATCGAAACCACATTTGGAAGAGTATTCGCATATAACTGTTGTCATGATTGTATTTAGCTATCCCACGAAAAATAATAGATTAACTTCAAAATGCCATAACAATATTTAATCTAATAGAACAAGTTTTTTTGTTGTATATATGATTTATTAAAACCTACGGAATTTCATGTTCTTATTCAATTTACCCGAAAATAAAATAACGTGACAATCAATACCGTTTGAATCGTTCAAAAATACAACATGCCGAATTTGACTTTTCAACCATGGCATTTGTTGGACGATTACGGGAGAAAAGAAAGGAAAACCTAATTGTTTATGAGATACACGAGTTTGTTTTGTTTCTACAAAAGAGTGTATATATATCACAGGCGATCGTATTCACTCTGATTTATACGCATTATATACACCCTTCATTGCGTGAACCCGATGGCGTCTATCTTATTAACACTAAGACTTTATTTATGAATGCAAGACTGATAGCTTTCAATAATTATAATTTATGAGACCTTATTTTATGACAAATGGAGGATATCAATGATAAAACAATAACAATAAACAGAACACAATTTAAATAAAATGAGATGAAGTGCAAAAAAAAGCAAAATTAATTACTATAATAATAACTATAACTGCTGTAACATTATAATTACTAATAATACTTAATGTAGTTAACATAATCATATTTTTTAACGTCGACGTCAAAATTCTGAGATGCTTTATAATGCTGTTAGTGTTAATTTGGCTGGTACTGTTTCCAACAAATTTGGTTGTATTTCAATAAACTGCTAGATGTAATTGTAAATTTGCCTTTTTCTTGGTGTAATTTTGACGCTGAACACAATCGACAATGACATGTACAACACCCATTGCACGTTTCTAGTTTGCTCTCCAAATGATCATATGCTTTTAAAGTGAATTTGTCTATCTTTTAGGACAATGACAGATTAACACTTGCACTATTTGAAACTAGAACAGCTGTATGTCCTCTGAAAACTGTGCGTATTCGTTATATGTATATTTATCTCTCAAGTTCTTACAAAACAAATATTTAGTCTTATAATATACCATAAATAAAAGCAACAGTAGTATACCGCTGTCCAATAGTCATAAATCGATTAAGCGAAAACAAATCCGGGTCACAAACCTAACCCGAAAGAAACACTTCAACTATAAGAGGAAAACAACGGAACAACAGAAACACTGAACTGCAACATAAAAAAAAAACGCCAACATACATAGATAAAGAAAGGCAACAGTAGTATATCGCTGTTCAAACGGACTATTTGATAACACCTGCCATATTCCTGACTTGGTACAGGACATTTTGAGAAAAACAATAGTGGGTTGAACCTGGTGTTATAAAGTGATCATAGAAGATAATCAACTTTCAAGATTCAAGACATGACAGGGATTTCTATATGCAATATCTGGTATGTTTTCATCATCGTCTATAGCAAGTCGTAAAAAAGTAACACACGTTTGGCACAACAAGACTTAATTAACGATATTGTGATATGGCCGACAGTTAAATCTAATGTTATAACACAATTTTCCCATTGGATTTATTTATAAAAGCCATTTCCGGGACAGACATGTACTTGCGGTACAACAGTGTCCGCGGGTATGTTATACACTAGTTAATGTAAGGCGACTGCTACTGATTGTTTACTTTGGGTTATAGTTAAAATTGCATGTAGCACGTTTTGCAAATTGTATTCGTTTGAATCGCGTATGAGATGAAAAACTTAAAAACACATTCTTAAACAGGAAAAAAAACGTTATATATAATTTGTCGTATGATGACTTAGTCATTGCAAACGCAGATAAATGGCTTCAGTTTTCAAACTGGTTTAGTTAAACTTTGATCTCATATTCTTGGCATGCCTTCATGCACGGGTCATTTAATTATTTTGGCAAAACAATAATATTTGCCTTGCATTAACCCTTGATGATCTAAATATAAATGATTACTTGTCTAACAGCAATTCTGCAAAAAATCCATTGTGCTTTTAGTATATGTTTTATTCTTTGAAATACGATACCTTGCTCCACTATTGAAATGATATAAAAAAGGTTCTGCTCGTTGATAAAGGCCGTACGGTGACCTATGACTGTTAACTTCTACGTCATTTGGTCTCTGGTTGAGAGTTGTCTCTTTAGTACTCATACCATATCTTCTTATTTTTATATTTTTATATATTTTTTTTTTGTCATTATTCCTGGGCAAAAAATTATTTCTAAGTATTGGTTTGCAAATCATTAAGGGTCTTATGTATTGTTATCAATTTGCTGATGGACATAAACAATTGTAAATAAACTTAAGAATAACTCACCAGTCGCCAGCATCACAGAAGGAAAATCGAGGCAAAACATTAAGACAATGTCAATTAGCTCCATCGTGTTCTAATTAACACTAACTGTCGTCTTCGGGTTTCATGTAAACGTGATAAAGTCGGAAATCGTCTCTTGTGACGAAAATAAAGTAACGAGGAAATAATTTATACTTCTCATTGATTAAATCTCTTTCCCGACAAAACTAAATCGTTTGTACTAACTTCTTCATTCAATTATTAAGTAGGCTGCGTTTGGAAATAATGAAAATAAAGTTGGAAATAATGAAAAATAAAGTTGCAAAATGGACACACACACGAATGGTCAAGACTACCATTGAATGATCCTGGTGAATTACATAATCGATTTTATTGTAGTAGGAGATCTAAACGCTGATACAAAAGGTCTTTGGTAGAATAAAAAACGGATACTTTCTCAACACGACAGGAAAATATTTATAAAAATCATAATTTTTTACCCTTCAAGCAATTAATGTCATGACAGGTTGATGTCTGATTGAAGTATACACTACGTGAAAATAATTTTTTTCAACATACATCACTTTATGAAATTATTTTTTTCTCAAATCTTGAAATCCCGAAAGGCCCCATGTGTCGTGGTTTCAGCAAGTTAAAAGTCGCCTTTTTTCACGGAGTCAAGTACTCTGGATTTTCAGTTCTTTACAAATATCTAAAATCACAAAACTTTAATCCTAGTATCTATGATGAGTTTATTAATAACCCCAAAGTTTTTAGATTTTTATTGTACAGTCTTCTGCTATAAAAAAAAACATCAATGGTTCAGCTCTGTCAATTACTAAAAATAGCACAATGCAATAGCGATGCAATTAGACAACTGTTCATCAAACAAACAAAAGTCAGGGAGTTTGACAATTCCAAGTTACGGTACCACCTTTAAATAATTACCGTTCGTAACGTTACATGACGTCGGATATAATTTGTATAAACTTCAAGAAAAATTATATATCAAGCATACAATAAATAATGTCTCTAAGACAAAGAAAACTAAGGTAAGACACTGATAGTTTTTTGTTAAGACGACTGAAGAAAATTAATTTTTAAACTGGGTTTTTACTGTGCGTATTGCTCTGTGTTTGTTTATTCCACATTGTCTAGAGGAACACGGGGAGGTTTGAGATCTCACACAACATTTTTAATACCGCTGCATATTTGCGCCTGTCCCAAATCAGGAACCTCTAACCTTTGCTAGTCTTGTGTATTTTTCTTATGTTAGTTCATTTGTTTGTTCTGGAGGTGAGTGGCATACATTTTGCTGAACTAGTATACACTACTGTTAAGGGGCGAGCTGAAGTCCGCCTCTTTGTGCGGGATTTTCCCGCTGCGTAGAAGACCCATTGGTTGCCTTGGGCTGTTTTCTGCTCTTTGGTCGGGTCATTCTCCCTTTGACAAATTCCCCGTATCCACTCACTATTTTATTATATATTTAAAAGGATAATGGGCAGAGTATAGATCATTGAGACAGTAACACATCGACACAAAAATGATTTTCAACTTCAGACAGTATTTCAAACTATCTAAGTCAGGAGTTTTTTCTTTGTAAAAAGATTAAAATATTCTTGCTATTTCATGCCACAGACTTTTTTCCCTGTCAATAGTATAGCAATAATATTTCCCTTATTTTGCAAACTTATCTTTTATAAGACAAAATGTCTTCATTAATGATTCGCATCGCATGGACTCTTTTGCATCGTACGATAAAACACTGATATATCGACAACAGGAAATGAAGCTATACAATAAAATAAAATATATCTGTTTGTGTCTATCTTCGTCAACTGAGACTGTTTTCAAATAGAGCAATTTAAGAATGCATTACGTATCAGTGTCACGAAATAGAAGTTCCTTTATAATATAAGTTCCAATTGGAAGAAATATTCTGTAATATTATTTCCATTGGAACAAATATTACAGTATTAATTCCTTACGGAATAAAGGGTATAGAATATTTGTTCCAACAGGAACATATATTATGACATTGTTTATTACAAAGTTTCCATGGAAACTTCTGTTAGGTGGAACAAATATACGTTGATATCAGAAGTAATGTTTACAAAATAGAAAAATCTACATAAATACTTAAATATTTCGAATAGAACTTGTGTTGTCCTTTTGAAACTTTGAAGCTTTGGCTCGAAAAATAGTAAGCATCTCAGGGACAACAGACTTGTTATTCCCCTCATATCAAGTCATGTAATGTATTCTAATTTTCGTTGTCTTAAATATACGCCCGTCTGATGCTATATACTAACGATTCGCGGTACTGTTGTCAAACACATTTGAAAATGAATAACCCTGGTGGTTTATTCAATGCTTAATGCTATGAAAATCGCATTAATTACGTTATTATAAAAATAAGTAGATGTGGTATGATTGCCAATTAGACAACTCTCCACAAGAGACCAAATGACACAGAAATTAACAACTATATGTCACTGTTCGGTCTTCAACAATGAGCAAAGCCCATACCGTCAGGTATAAAAGGCCCCGAAATGACAAATGTAAAACAATTCAAACGAGAAAACTAACGGCCTAATTCATGTACAAAAAAATGAACGAAAAACAAATATGTTACACAGCAACAAACGACAACCACTGAACTGCAGGCTCCTGACTTGGGACAGGCACATACAGAATGTGGCGGGGTTAAACTAGTTTGTTGGCGCCAAACCCTCCCCCTAACCTGGGACAGTGGTGTAACAGTACAACATAAAAACAAACTATAAAAATCAGTTGAAAAAGGCTTAACTCATCAGATTGATACAATTAGAAATACATCCAACAAAAACACAGAGTGGAGTTATTGGCTGTAATTTTTAAATACATAAATACATTCTGAAAACCTGTTGCTTTTTCTTAGTTAGCTACTATTTTGTCATCAGACAATTTGACAAAACCTACATACATGTATATATATGTAAGGACAAATTTCCTCAACTATAGATGTAGTGAATCTTACCTAAATATTTAAAAATGCTGTATTGAAAAATATTGAAGGTAATTTAATGATACAGAACACATTACGTTATTACATGATCATAACATGATTACCATTTTTTTTAATAAAACGTTTATCTTTCGTAAGTTATGAAAGGAATACTTTTAGAGGATTTTAAACGTAACTTGTGAGTTTTGCTATGGTTAATAATGTCCTGTTTTTTAGACATCACTATCACGAAACAATTAATGCAATGGTATACAACAGGTCATTTTAGAAAATAAGTAACTTTATAAAAAATATGTATTTTGATAATCTACATGTAGTTAAAGTCATAGGAGTCAAATGAAAATAATAAAGTATATGGTTGTAAAAATGCTGTCAACATTATTTAAAGGAAATATAAACTTCAACAAAATTCAAAATTTAAAATAAAAAGTGTTTTTGTTTCCTATATACTACTAAATAAATATAAACATAAACAAGTGTGGTATGATTGCTAATGAGACAACGCTCTTCCAGAGACCACATGACCTAGAAGTTTTTAACTTTAGGTCACCATACGGCCTTCAACAATGAACAAAATAGAAAGGTATAAAAGGCTCCAGAATGACAAATATAAAACAATTCAAACGAGAAAACAAACGGCCCGATTTATGTACAAAACAAATATGATAAACAACAACAGACGACATCCACTGAATAACAGATTCCTGACTTGGGACAGGCATACTAGGGCAAAAATGCCACACATGTGTCACGCATGTACCTAAAAACGCATGTGTCACAGGTGTGTCACATGCGTAATACACATGTTTCTTGCCACGCATGTGAATCATGCGTGGTACACATGCGTTCACATGCGTAATACACGCATGTGAATCGCATGTGTCAGAAAAACATCTGTGTCACGCATGTGTTGGAAAACGCATGTGACACATGCGATATTTGCATGTGTAACACATGTATAGTCAAACGCATGTGTAACGCATGTGTTACACAGGAAAATTTTGTTGATGTGAATTCAAGTTATGTTTTATTTTATGGGGTAAGGGGATTCCTATATATCTGCCAACTATCTTGGACAAAAGACAGACAGATACACCCAGTAGATATATTTAAGTCTTAGGTGCTTCATACAGTTATGGAACTAAATTATACATTTGCATATTTTATTTAGTATTTTCTTATTTGTAACCCTTGTGTTATATATGTTTATATTTTATTTATTACACTCTAACTGTCTAACATTTAATTCTCCTCTGATTAGAATTTAGAGTAATTATCGTTTGTCAATTTTCCAAACTTCCCATGCCCCCCTCAGCAGAGTTATTTAATTCTGAATGGAACAAAATGTGAATGAGTTATAAATAATATATAAATGATTGAATATTCTTTATTTAGTTTTTCTTTATTCTCAATTCTTCCAGAGACATGCCAGTATATGCTCTGAGAATAATGTCTGCATGATTCTTCATAATTAAGTATACTCAATTATTCTCTATGATCCTTCTTTCTATATTTTTACTTTTAAAAAATTTATTTTCACATGAAACCCCCCTTTTTTTGAATGATCAATGCATTTAAATGGGGAAACATAATTGGAACCCCCCTTTTATCCTGTGTTGGGACCCTCCCCCTTTTAAAAATGGCTGGATCAGCCCCTGATTATCCTTAATTGTCACCATAATAGATGGTATTTTATCCAATCAGCTTAGGAAAATAATCGCAGGAAAAAAAAGGCAAAGTAAATAAAATTGCAATAATTGTCAGATATGGGTCCAGGATCCTGAAAAAAAAGTGAGACTAGACTTGTAAAAAGTCTCTCTCTATATATAATTCCTAAAGGGAGTAGGCCAGGGGATTCTGTGAATCATCCCCCTTACCCCATAAAATGTTCTTCTTATTTGAACAATTAAAAGTTTAATCTTCAAACATTTATTTTAATTAAGATTTTCATTGGTATTTCTTTTAATACATATGTAGGTAAAAGAAGTATGCGTTTATATTGGGAGAATTTGGTGTTAATTGCAGATCTTTTGATCTTCACCACTTTGAAAAAAAATGATTTAGAACTTGGAATATCTAGATGTGTTGTGTTGTGTTTTTGTTATTATTGTTTGAATAACTTTCTCAAAGGTGTGTTACAATAACCTTACATCTCTTTTTATTCCTATATATCTGCCAACTATCTTGGACAAAAGACAGACAGATACACCCAGTAGATATATTTAAGTCTTAGGTGCTTCATACAGTTATGGAACTAAATTATACATTTGCATATTTTATTTAGTATTTTCTTATTTGTAACCCTTGTGTTACAAAAATGACTGATTGTATGTAACATTGACATTGGGTTGTACAAGTGTAAATTTAAAAATTACCTGGTTTGGTAGTTCAAACAAACGTGACCAATTAACATTGTCAATACTTGATTGTTGACCATTCTGATTATCTGTCCAAGTACAAAACTATGCTAACAAGATAATACACATGAGCATATAGAAAGTACTTGAAAAGTTTCAGAGTGTTTGGGGTAGTCTGTCCTGTTCAATACGGCTCATAAGATAAAGGGGAAAGCAACACTATTATCGTGTTTAAATCACGACAAACAATAGTCACTTCTTTAATTTTTAGGCTTATACAATGTACAGAATAATATACCATTATAACTTTATCATACATTTCTTCATCTTTGGTGTGGAATAAAAGCAAAGGACATAATTACCTGTTTATATTTTACTTGTGTTTCAAGCAAGCATTTGGTGGGTTGAGAGGGGTTTACTGTAACGGCGGTTATAAACTTACATAGGCGGATCCAGGGGGGCCTGGGGGGCCCGGGCCCCCTTTTCGTGGGAAAAATTTGGTTGATTATATAGGGAATCACTGAAGCATGACTGGAGCGGGCTCTCCTTAGGTCAGTCAGCGAGCCCCCCCTTATGGAAAGTTCTGGATCCGCCACTGACTTACCACCACCCACGTGCCACCACATCAGTGTGCTGCAGGCACTTGCCCACAGGTGGTGTCAAAAGTTACATGTGCTTGTGTTTTTTCAAAGTTCATAAAATGTGGAACAAATGTCCTCAATTTCTCTATTCTATTTATAAGGGGAACATAAATATCAATGATCAGTGTTGGAGCTGGGACTATTGTATACTAGTCTCCATAATAGTCCCAGGTTGGAGGCATTAATGTCATTTTATACCATTGTGAGGGTACTACTGGAAAGAAGATGTTTAAGAATAGATCAACCAAGGATTTGTTTATTGGGTCAACGGTGATAACATTTTAAAACTGTGATACCCAAACAACCTTGGTATGAAATACTGGACAGAAATTCCCAGTAACCGTTGGGCTTAACATTACACAAAAACTAAAGATTGTGCCATTGACGGATCCAGAAATTTTCGTAAGGGGGCCCACTGACTGCTAAAGAGGGGGCCTCCCTAGTCATGCATCAGTGATTCCCGATATAATAGATCAAATTTTTCCCACAAAAAGGGGAGGGGCAGTGTGCTCTAAATCCGCCTTTATGTGCAACACGAACCTCCAAAATACATGGGTGAACTCAAGTATTGTGAATGATAAAGTTAGGAACTTTCTGCTCAACATGTGGCAACCTAGGTTTGAGTATACATGTAATTGCCAAATTAAGTAAGTAAAACTTTGATTTGATTCGCCATATTGGCAAACATGTGAAGATAAGATCTGGTGAGCTTTTCGTCGAATATCATGAGGAGATAGTGTTAAAAATATTTGCATAGTTCATGAGTTGAAAATTATAAAACAAAATATATTGTTTAACCTTGGACAAAAAGATCAAGTCCAAAACTGGCTGTTATTTGTGTAGGCTACCTTAATCTTGAAGAGTATGCAATTCTAAATCAAGGAGGCGGTAGGCAATTTCCTAATAATATTACAAAAGAACTTGTCACAGATTCTTAACTAAACGTCTATCAGATTAGTAAAATTTCTAATTTACTGACATCTGTTGGACATAGATACTCAAATTGCAGAATCTTATTAGTAATAAAAAAAAATCTGTGTTTTCTGTGACATCATTTTGAAAAATATATGTTTATATTTTATTTATTACACTCTAACTGTCTAACATTTAATTCTCCTCTGATTAGAGTAATTATCGTTTGTCAATTTTCCAAACTTCCCATGCCCCCCTCAGCAGAGTTATTCAATTCTGAATGGAACAAAATGTGAATGAGTTATAAATAATATATAAATGATTGAATATTCTTTATTTAGTTTTTCTTTATTCTCAATTCTTCCAGAGACATGTATATGCTCTGAGAATAATGTCTTTGCATGATTCTTCATAATTAAGTATACTCAATTATTCTCTATGATCCTTCTTTCTATATTTTTGCTTTTCAACTATCTATATATTTTTTTTGTGTCCTTATTTAAATCCCCATTCTTGATTCCAGACTAACTCTCATATATATACGTAAATTTACGAAAGCTTGGCACGTCGAATACGGAAACCCGGAAATCTTTTCACCGTTGCCGTTTTTATACTATGACGCAAAATCCATGGACGCTCGTCTGCTGCTGAATTCATGTTTTACTGTTTAAAAAGAATGGACAAAGATAGTCAGATAGTTGATACAAAGACCTTTGATTTTTCAAACTGATGGATCAAAAAGTTATTATAAACAGATATATTGAAATGGGTTTGTAACTTACATTGTCGATTAACTGAATCCGGGGAACGAAGCAATACATTATAGAAAGTCAACGCAACGAAAGTGTTCCGTTTTGATGGATTACGTACCAACTTATTGTACTTGGAAAGCACAATGAAATGTAAATATAATCATGCGCATTTTTAGGAAGATGCTAGTGCTATACTTTTCACGAAAAACCATTTGACTTTATCCATGTCATGCATGCCATGTAAACCCGAAAATCAGTCAAAGATTGGCAAAAACGGAAGCAAGTCAACTCGCCCCATTGCAATTGGCAAAACGCCCCAATATTTTAAAATCGCTCCACTCTTGTTTAGGGAGCTACCATTTGATTTTTATGGGAGAGGGGGCTTTGACGGAATTTGAAAAAATGCGGGACAGGAGTTTTGAGTAAAAAAATAAAAGCCAGGACAGAAAAGAGTGAATAATAAACTGTCAGGACAGATATTACAACTAAAAAAATGCAGGATAACATTTTCATCCTAGCCCCCCCAATCAAGTGGTAGCTCCCTTCATACCAACTTGCTTGCCCCACATTAAAAAAAATCGCCCCACTTGTGAAAAGGATTAAATCCTGTTAAATATACAATGTACTCCTGCCAACAGTGGCAACTTGCCTAACTTGGGTAAAATCCAAATGAATATAATCATGATAATATATAATAAATATATTATAAACAGATAAAGGTCTACCAACTCGCCCTACATGTACTTTAAAAAAATGAAAACTTATCTACCCAGAATTAAAAAAAAAATTGAAATTTAATATATGATATTTATTGAATTTAAATAATGTTTCACTTCTTAAAATATAATTGTAGATTCATTATTTACTATTATTTAATTTATGTATTTATTGGAAAATAACTTTATTCTTGCATTAGCTTAGTTATTTGCAAAATAATTGCAAAGAAACCTGTTAATTGTATCATAATCTATCTGATTGTTTTTTAGCCGACTCAAAATCATGCTGTTAATTAGGGCCCCCTGTTGTACATGTACTTAGGAATCGGACACCTCCAGAAGATGAAAGATCTAGGGCGTGTTTTTTTGTTCTTCGGTAGTGAGCCAGAAGAGGTCCATTATTGTTTTTTTGCATAGGGAAGATCTTCTGGCTCTCTTCCACCTCTTCTTTTTTGATAGGTAGTTTAGACGGCAGAGGCACATAACAAACATGGCGTCGTTTAGTGTGAATGACATTAATAAATTTATGAATGCAGATATATTAGAATGTGAGCTGTGTTATAAACGTTTTTATGGTATGACAGTCTTAGTAGGACATCCCTGTAGGACGATAAGCTGGATTAAAATAAAAGAAATACACGGACAATAACAGTTAAGGGACGACTATTTGATATGCTAGGGAAGGGATTTTGATTGATTGGTGTTTAACGCTACTTTCAACACTAAGTTGGGCTATTCCGTGGTGGTCAGTTTAAATTTATAGATGAAGGATGGGGAAGGGAAGAGGGCATTATTAACTTTTTTAATCTGTCGCTAATTATGCCTATTTTTCAGCTCTTACCGGCCAACCATATTCATATATGAAAACCTCCTGCAGTGGCGGATCCAAAGGGGGGGGGGGGGGGGGGGGGGTTCCTGGGGGGGGGGACCCCCCTTTTTTTTTGGACGATCAATGCATTTGAATGGGGACATATAGTTGGAACCCCCCCCTCTATAAATGGCTGGATCCGCCCCTGTCCTCCCCCCCACCCCCCACCCCCCCCACCCCCCCCACCCCCCACCCCAATAAATGTATGAATATCAAATGGTTTTTCTTCTTATTTAACACAAGTTTAAATTGATTGATTGTTTGTTGCTAATTTTTAACGCCCAGTGACAAATATGTCATGCATGTTCAGGACTCGGTTCAGGAAACACGAGTTTAAAAGTCAGGTTAAATAAATAAAAACGAAGTAATGTATGATTGCTAATGAGGCAACTATCCACCGGAGTTCAAATATGAAGTGGATGTAAGCAATTAAAGGCAACCGTAATTAAGGCCTTCAACAATGACAAAACCCGATACTGTCAAAAGGCCCGACGTGAAAAGTGTGAGAAACAATTCAAACGAAAAAACTTACGGCCTAATTATACATAACAAAATATTAAATAATTTACAAAATGTCAAATACGAGTCGAGACATGAACCAACGACAACAACTAAACTACAGGCTCCTGACTTGGGACAGGCACATAAAGAATATGGCAGGATTGATATAAAAACGAAGATTGCCAATGAGACAACCCTCCACAAGAGACAAAATGACACAGCATTTAACAAAAAAAAACTTACATTAAGACAATAGACACAAAGCACCGAAATAAGAGTATTTGCAATTACTGGAAGTTTGTTCAATGCTAATTACAACTATAGTACTGAAATAAATCTTGTTCTCTCAGACTGAAGTATCAATCAGTACACAACTAACGGATTTATTAAAAAAAAAAGAAGAAAAAACAGTCTGAGAAATGTCTGGTATTCATTGTATACTTGCATATAGATTCATATACAATGAAAATTTTTGAAAAGTGGTGGTCCGAAGGTTTTGACCATCAAATTATGCAATAGAAATAATACTGAGTTAGGACCAGAAGATTTTCTTCAAGGACCACCAGAGAAAAATGATTTTGAGAACTTTCCGATATCTTTGCTTTATACAAAAATAATCCAGTTTGGTTACTTTAAAAAAATTGGATAGACAAGATGTCCTTTTTGATCATATTCGAGACAAACATTGACGAATTTTTGTGCAGTTTAAGATTATTCTTAAAAATCAAATAGTGGGGGTTTACGCCTGATTTGTCTAGCAAAATTGAGTTAGAGGAAAGAACAAAGAAAAATGTCACGAACAGAGCACACTTTTACAGTCATGTCTACCGGACGTATCTTAATTTTCTATAAAATCATCGTAAACTTCATTTAATATGGCATCCAACATAACAAAAATCTGCTATATTCGACGGCAAATTGAATTTTTGTTTTATTGATCTTCCGTAGTATATCTCCAGAAGAGGTCCAGATTCATTTTTTTGGACTCTTCACCAGAAGACATTCTGGAGATGTGCAGAAGAGACCAATAAAACACGCCCCTACTTTACATGTACGTAATGTAAATATAAAAATAAGAAAATGTGGTATGATTGCCAATGAGAAAAGAGAGGAATTGGTAAAAGTAAGTGAAAATTCACTTGTTTTCCAATCCTAATAAAACTGTCATATTGTAATGTTTAAATAACCTAATTATTTTCAAAATAAAATCTTGTTTACACTAATGAGAAAAGACAACTCTCCATCAGAGATCAAATGACATCAAAGTTAACAACTATAGGTCACTGTACATCCTTCAACAATGAGCAAACCCCATACCATATAGTCAGCTATAAAAGACCCCAAATGAAAATGACAAATTGTAAAATAATTCAAACAAGAAAACTAACAGACTAATTTATATACAAAACAAAGAACAAAAAAAAACAAAATATGATACACAGCAACAAACGACAAACTGAACCACTGAATTACAGGCTCCTGACATGGGACAGGCACATACATACAAATATGTACAGGATGGGGTGGGGCTAGACTAGTAGTTTGTGGTGCAGAACCCACCTCCTAACCTGATATATTGATGTGAAAAGGGCTTAACTCGTCAGATCTATACAAAGTTGAAAGACATCTAACAAAACCACACACAAGACGTGGTGGGTACTTATACATCCCCACAACAAAAAAGACCAAGTTCAGATTTGAGAGTACTCCCAGTCACTAACACCTAGTTCAAAGCCAAAAACAAAGTACATTGTACATGTACAATGTATTTACCACCAAACCTTGCCTGTTTAGTCCATTTCTCAGATACTACCTAATATAAAATAGTCCAACTTTTGGTGTAATTTAAACAACTTTGAATGACTTAAAATTTCAAAGTATCATGATTATTAATAACTTAATCCCCAAAGATTGGCATTATAAATCATGACAGATTCAGAGATCCTGTAATATATACATGTAATCACTTTTGTTCATCCCTTCATTCAAGGGTCATATGGAATTTATATGATGGATTAGAACATTAATAAAATGATTAAATACTTTTTTGTAGTCATTTTTTTTTTCAGGGAAAGTTTGTTGGTCTAGTTTTAAAAGATCAAAGCAAGCCAATCTTGCCAGATCAAAATATTAAAGGCAATTTTGGCAGATACATTGTATTATAACTTCATTTTATTAAACATTATTTATTTTAGCTTTTTCAACGAAAGTACAATTACTTTGAGAAGTAGGAGAAGCTAAGCAACAGGACAGAATTCATTTGAGGCATTGCTTTCTAGATTATATAGTGGAGTCATAGATTGTCCTATTGATAATGATTTATGTGCATATGAGGAGCAGTAGTCAATGAATAATTTTGTGATGAGAGGTATGTAATGAAAATGATAACTATGTTTGAATAATTTTTTCTTGTCAGACTCTGTACATGCAGTTTCGAAGATTTTTTTAAAAGTTTGAGGTCAAAGAGTTTAAAGTTTGATTCTTGTAATGTTGTGGGCAAGTTCGAAAATTATCCATGTTAAAAGTGACAAATTTATTTTTTTTACAGGTCAATTTTATAGAAAATTGCATTCAAAGCTCTCTTGATCGCTTGTTCTTTTTTGTCTAGCCATAACAGTTATGAAGCTGTGACTTAGGCATGATGTTTTCAATAGAGGCATAGTCGTAAAAAAATTGTTGATATTCATGATGAGGTCAGTTTAAGGAAACCAAGAAATAAAACCTTTGCACCTTTTGTTGGCGGTATACCATCTTTTCCGCAAGTTCATTGTTTTCTGTTTAGTATTAAATTTATAATTAAGATTTATTATTACATCGGTGATCCGTTTATTTGTCAATTTATACAGGAATAATGTCACTTTGAAATGTATGAGTTAGAAAGTAAGTGCTATTAAAATTTAGGTTTACAGAAGTTATTCCTTGGAAATATACATTGTTTAATGTAATGAAAATTGCATTGCAAGCAATCCCAAACAGGTCTACATTTCTTTTAGATTATTTATGAAAATGTTTAAAAGAACAACCATATTGTATACTACAGCAAAAAAGTTTTGAGGTCGTATATTGCTATCAACTCGTTCGAAGACATTTGGTTTCCGGACAATAACTTCAGTTTCAGTGTATGAATGTCTGAAATTAGATTTAAAGGTTCAATACCACAAAAGGAAGGTTTGGATTATTTTTGGCGTCATGGTTCAACCAGTGTAGGAATTAGGGGCCAAAAAAGGCCCAAATCAAGCATTTTTCTAAATTCAGGACAATAACTTGTTTATAAGTATTTTTATTGCTATGAAATTGTACCACAAGTAGAAGGTTAAGTTTCATTTTGGGGGTATTTGCCCAAACCATTCAGGAATTAGAGACCAAAAAGGGTCTAAAACAAGCATTGTCAGACTGGCCTATATTATGAATTGATCATGATAAGTTGTTCTCGTTTAGAATACATAAAATATTTGCCTCTGGACATTAAAATAAGAAAAAAAGTCAATCAATTTATGTTTTTGCATTATCAGAATGAATTTGCAAATATATAACAATTAAATTATGTTGTATCTTTTTCAATGACCTAGCATATAAATATAAAAAGATGAGGTATGATCCTCAATGTGACAACTATCAATTAATAGACCAAAGGACAAAGATGTAAACATTTACTGGTCAATGTACAGCCTTAAACAATGAACAAAATCAATACCATAAAGTAACCTACAAGGATGAAAAATATAAACGACATACAGTAATGGCAGACAGCAAACAACATAAGAACCAACTTTCAAAATTAGCCAAAAAGGACTGGATTCATCAATAGGTCTTATAATAAAAAAGGTGCAAAAAACATGTTTTCCCAAACTAAAATATCTATCAGTTTACATTCAACAGATTTAGTGTAACAATGTTTCACAGTTTGTCATTTCATGCAGTCTTAAGAAGAGTATTACTGTGTAATGTCAAAATATTCAATATATCAAAAGGGTATAAAACCTATTTCGCAATGCAAGGATGTACAGACAGACAAGTGTAAAACTTAATGCCCCCTCCGTTACGACAAGGGCATAAAAAAGAGATGCACAATGGGACTATGTCGGAAGTTTTGATAAATTATGAATTACATGTTTATGCAGAAAAAACACATACAAATGTGTGTTCTTGTGTGCAGATATAACTAATTCCATGTCAAATTCCATGTATGTTTGACAAAGTTGTTGATATCCAAAAAACATTAAAAAACTTTAAAGGGGGATTTTCCGGTTTTGGGACAATAACTCAAAATGTGTTCACCAAATGGCAAGAAACTTTTGTGACTTGTTTGTATCTATTGACATGAGCTCCCTTTCGAGTTTTATAAATTTAAGATTTTATGTTTCCAAGTTGTGGGGTTATATTCATTTAAAAAAGGGAGATTTTCCAGTTTTCAGTCAATAACTCAAAAATGCTTACAGCAGTTTTCATAAAACTTTGGTGAATTGTTTATATTTATTGTCGTAAGCTCCCTTTTGGTTTTTATTAATTTTAGATTTTATGTTTCAGAGTTATGTGATTTTATTCATAAAAAAGGGGGATTTTCATATTTCAGACAATGCTTTGAGCAGTTATCATGAAACTTTGGTGACTGGTTTATATCTATTAAGATAACCTCCCTTTAGTTTTTCATGAATGTCTGATTATGACATTGAAAAGTTATTGAACTTTATTCTTTGAATAAGCGATTGGTGTATCATGTGCTCATGGTGCAGCTGTCTATTTATTTTGGGCCAGGTTTTCAAATTGGTCTACATGCAGGGGTTAAAATTTGCATTAAAAAATGAAAGGTCCTGGACTATTTGAAATTTTCAGTCCAGTGAAAGGTCCTCCATTCTTTTTGTCAACATTGAAACCATTCTGAAGCATACGAAAGGTAAAAATAAAATGTACTTCTAGAATTTTATGTTTGACTACATGAGTACGCATATGACGTCACATTGTTTAGTTGCTAAAGACAATGCAACAGTTTCACAGACTTTTTCATTTATTTCATTTTACGCCAAAATATTTGTTAAATGGTATTTATTTTAATATGCAGCATTAGAAAGTAGATAACTGTATTGTATTTTAAGCTTGGCCTTTGTTAAACTTGATTTTACCATAGGCGGATCCAGGGGGGGGGGGCCTTTTGTGGTAAAAATTTGGTTGATTCTATAGGGAATCACTGAAGCATGACTGGAGTGGGCCCCCCCTTAGTTATAAATAGTTCTGGATCCGCCACTGTTTACTGTCACATCACTAGGTAAATACAGAATTCTCCTAAATGTATAAGCTAATTGTTTGCAAAACTCTTTGAATACTTATTATAGTCTTGCATCCACATGCTATTAATAAAGTACTGTTTTCTCCCTTTCAGCTGTACATTGTATTACAACAAATGGACAGAGGAGTTGACTATTGATAGTGACTGATAATGGACTGGAGTAACCTAGGGTCCAATGACTCCATGCCTGACAGTCCATGTGTACATGTATGTCAACAGCCAATTCTAAGTAACCTTAAACATATATATACAAAAGACCTAAAATAATAGTATGTGCATCTATGGGAGACTTATATGTCACTGTTGTCACAGAGTGTTGTGTGGCTTCATTACCGATTAGAGACTAATCAGATTATCCTTTACTTTAAGTTCAAATATAATGTACATGTACTCAATGATTATGACTTGCCTTCATTAACTTGTAATAATTATGATGCAGGATCCAACAAAAGTATATTTTTTTTACCTACATTTTATGCGTCAGTCTCACTGATTTTTTAAGTACCTTGTAAATGTATATGGATATATGTATGAATTTAGTTGTAATACTTAGTTTTGAATCTTGCATATATATACATCATTGTACATTGTCATAGAAGTTAAAATTACTTTGATCGCTGTCAGACAATGACAGAGTGTTTTGAACATTGCTTCATAATGTTGATCAGATAACCTTATTTAATTAAGTCTCCCAAACGAAGTTTTGGAAGACTTATTGTTTTTGCTCAGTTCTTATTATTATTATTCTTCTTCTTCTTCTTCTTCTTCTTCTTCTTCTTCTTCTTCCTCTTCCGCCGCTTTTAAATTTGAATTTGTCCGCACCCGTTCTCCAAAACCGCTTGTCAGATTAACTTAGGGTTTCACAATATGTTAGACTAACATGTCTAGTGGTGCAATCAGGGTTTTGTTTGTGCAATGGGGTTTATAAAGGGGTACTTTGAGGGGCAAAAAAAAAAGAGGGTTTTACTATAGAACCCTATGGGATTTTATTTTTAAAAATTTTCAAATGAGTATAAATTGAAAACTGTTTGTGATAGACACAATCTTTTTAATTGAAAATGTTCTAAATGATAAAGCCCATTTAATGAAATACAGGGTTAGTCCCCAGGGGTCACCCCCACCCCCTGCCATTTAAAAAAGTTCTAATACCTTGTAAGTGGTCAAGATCCCCACCCCTAAACCATATATATTTTGGTTTGTCATGCTAAGATGGTTTGAATGATATACAGGGTTAGTCCCCAGGGGTCATCCCGACCCCCTGCCATTTGAAAAAGTTCTAATATCTTGTAAATGGTCGAGATCCCCACCCCTAAACCATATATATTCTGGTTTGTCATGATAAAGCACATCAAATGTAATACAGGGTTAGTCCCCAGGGGTCACCCCCACCCCATGCCATTTAAGAAAGTTCTAATATCTTGTAAGTGGTCAAGATCCCCATTCCTAAACCATATATATTCTGGTTTGTCATGCTAAGATGGTTTGAATGATATACAGGGTTAGTCCCCAGGGGTCATCCCGACCCCCTGCCATTTGAGAAAGTTCTAATATCTTGTAAATGGTCGAGATCCCCACCCCTAAACCATATATATTCTGGTTTGTCATGATAAAGCACATCAAATGAAATACAGGGTTAGTCCCCAGGGGTCACCCCCACCCCATGCCATTTAAGAAAGTTCTAATATCTTGTAAGTGGTCAAGATCCCCACCCCTAAACCATATATATTCTGGTTTGTCATGCTAAGATGGTTTGAATGATATACAGGGTTAGTCCCCAGGGGTCATCCCGACCCCCTGCCATTTGAGAAAGTTCTAATATCTTGTAAATGGTTGAGATCCCCACCCCTAAACCATATATATTCTGGTTTGTCATGATAAAGCACATCAAATGTAATACAGGGTTAATCCCCATGGGTCACCCCCACCCCCTGCCATTTAAAAAAGTTCTAATATCTTGTAAGTGGTCAAGATCACCACCCCTAAACCATATATATTCTGGTTTGTCATGCTAAGATGGTTTGAATGATATACAGGGTTAGTCCCCAGGGGTCATGATCCGACCCCCTGCCATTTGAGAAAGTTCTAATATCTTGTAAATGGTTGAGATCCCCACCCCTAAACCATATATATTCTGGCTTGTCATGCCAAGATGATTTGAATGATATACAGGGTTAGTCCCCAGGCATCACTAATGCATATAACTTTACTGGACCAAACCAATTTTCACTGGACTTTGCCCAATGTCAGGCGACCCTGGGAATTAAGAATTATGGGAGCTTCGTTTGGGAGACTTCGTAACAGCATCCTGTTACAATCATTTCTTGTTAATAAAATGTTATTGTCACAGATTGAAATTTTTAGTATTTTATAAATAAGGTCTTACAATGTATGGTAGGATTGTCAATCAGAAAACATTCCATTAGTCAAAGAGGATGTAAATAAATTTAGGTCACTGTATGACCTTCAACAATGAACAAAACCATACTATATAGTCAGCTGTAAAAGATCCTGACAAAGTGAGCAACAATCCAATCCAGAAAACTAGTGATGTTCCAATTACCATGTGCAGTATTGGTTATAATATAAAAATATCACTTGTTTTCTCTCTCTTTGCCAAGGGATAACTGTATTCCTAATTTATTCTTATTGGAAAGCAGACTGCATCAGGTTAAGATTTTATATGATAATCACAGGAATTTTAATTTTCAGAATTATCTCCTCAGATGTAAGTGGAAGGGAAGCTATATACATTATATGTTTAAATGAAATTAACAACAGGATTAGATATTGAGGAGATCCTATAGCTACAGTATATATAAATGTAACTGGTATGTATTTGTTACAGTATTTAATTTCCAAATGGTATAACAAAAATACTGAATTCCAAGGCAATTTTAAAAAAATCGTAAGGGTTCCGCAGAACCCAGTGTCTCGCCTACTTTTGCTGTTAATTGCATCATTTTCTTATCACTTGGCGTCAGTCGTCGTCCGTTAACTTTTACAAAAATCTTCTCTGAAACTATTGGGCCAAATAAAACCAAACTTGGCCTAAATCATCCTTAGGGTATCTAGTTTAAAAAATGTATCCGTTGACCCTGGCCATCAACCAAGATGGCCAATATTGCTAAAAATAGAACATGGGGGTAAAATGCAGTTTTTGGCTTCTATCTTTGAAACCAAAGCATTTAGAGCAAATCTGACATGGGGTAAAAATGTTCATCAGGTGAATATCTGTCTCTGTTGAATTTTCAGACGCATCAGACAACCCGTTGTTGGGTTGCTGCCCCTGAATTGGTAATTTTAAGAATTTTTTTTTCAATTTTTATACGACCACAAAAAATTATTGGTATCATGTTGTCGTCGTCGTCGCCCAAAGACACTTGGTTTCCGGACAATAACTTTATTATTAGTAAATAGAAATCTATGAAATTTAAACATAAGGTTTATAACCACAAAAGGAAGGTTGGGATTGATTTTGGGGGTTATGGTCCCAACAGTTTAGGAATTAGGGGCCCAAATAAGCATTTTTCTAGTTTCATGACAATAACTTGTGGAACAGTGTATGGATCTCTCTGAAATTATACTACAAGTTTCCATACCACAAAGGGATGGTTAGGATTGGCTTTGGGGGGTTATGGCTCAAACCATTTAGGAATTGGGGGCAAAAAAGTGAGAAAAAACAAGGGTGTCCTGGTTAATGGACAATTACTTAAGTACAAATTACAGTGTAAGGGAGGTAATTCAAATACATCTTGGAAATTTGAATTGAAATTATGACCATAACTGAGGGAAAGATTTTTTTTTTTTGGGAAAAAGGGGGGGGGGGACAATTTTTTCTCCTCAAGATTTCAGAAATCAAAATCAAAAAGAAAATCCTTCAAATTAATTTTTTTTTAAAAAAAGGGTTGGACCTCTGTGGTCATATCCAGTTGCGCTCGGCAAAGCAATTTATTGGTTATTATCTTGAACATTATAATAGAGATAAACTGTAAACAGCAATAATGTTCAGCAAAATAAGATTCACAAATAAGTCAACAGGATCAAAATGGTCAATTGACCCCATAAGGAGTTATTGCACTTTAAAGTCAAATTTAACAATTTTTTCGTAAATTTTTGTAATCTTTTACAAAAGTCTTTTCCTGAAACAACTGAGACAAATTTAACCAAACTTGGCCATAATAAGCATTAGGGTATCTAGTTTAAAAATAGAACATAGGGGGAAAAATGCAGTTTTTGACTTATATCTTTGAAACTAAAGCAAAAGTATATCGGTTGCATTATTTCATGCATCAATTGTAAAATTAAAAAAATATCAGGTGAGCGACACAGGCTCCTTGGAGCTTTTAGTTGGTATTGTAATTTAAATGAGGTTAAGACATGTAAGAAAGGGGCTTGAAAAATGAGGAATTGTATTTCTACAAGCACTTAGTTATCTAGATCTATAATACTAAAATAACAAGGTCCAATTTGTGAGCCGGCATTAGTAAAAATGACTATTCAAAGAATTCAACTTTATTTATAACTTATATATATAGGACAATGGTGTTGATTAAAAATTACACCATTCCAGGCCCATTTGTTTTCCACATAATTATTACTACAGATAACAAGTTCTGGGTCAAAGGGTTCAAAAAGAAAGATTTTGAAAGCAGAGAAAACTGTGCACCTAATGACCAGCATGACATTATTTTATGACAAAACGAAAAATCTTAAAATTCAGGCTAAAAATAAGGCTGAGGTACTTTGCTTCAGTCACAACACCATGATGTCCCGGAGTATTATAGTATATATTATATATACAGGTAATGTGTAGTACACATGCATGAATAGAGTTAGTTTTCATTATTACGGTAATTAATGTTGATAAAAATGAGAATATGTAGTATTATTGCCAATGAGACAACTATCCACCAGAGTCCAAATGACTGAATGTTAGCAACTATAGATCACTGTATGAACAGCTTTCAACAATGAGCAAAACTGATACTGCATCTAGCAAGCTATAAAAGGTCCTGAAATTACAGATGTAATACAATTCCAATTTACGTAAAAGACATTAAACGAAAAATAAATATGATAAACAACAACTATTATATTCCACTCCAGTTGTTCACACGATATATATATATATATATATGTAAGTTTGATAAATCATTGGAGATTAAATTGATGTTATCATTTTTTGCCTGATTGGTAATCCAATATTTTATGTATGTTTTACAAAAAATATATGCTGTTTTTGTCTCGCTTGAAGGAGTCAAAAAGCGAGGCATAGGTATGCTGTTTCTGGCGTTGTTGACGACAGCGGCGTCAACAATGTATTAGTTTGTGATTAGGTCTAGTTTATAGTGAACCACAAGTAGTAAGTCTAAGATATTTGGTATGCAGTTGTATTAGTATTGGCACATCTCATTACCATGGAGATTATTTGGCCCCGCCCCCTCAGTTATGGTTTATTGACTTAATTTGAAATTCTTGCTTAGTCTTCATGTATTAGTTTGTGATTAGGTCAGTTTATGGAGAACCACTAGTGGTAAGTTAATTATGATTGGTATGCAGTTGTATAAGCATTGGCATATCTCATTTCCATGGAGATAATTTGGCCCCTACCCTCTCAGTCATGGTCTATTGACTTTGAAACTTTTGCTTAGTTTTCATGTATTAGTTTGTGATTAGGTCGGCTTATGGGAAACCACTAGTGGTAAGTCAATGATATTTGGAATGCAGTTGTATTAGCACTGACACATCTCATTACCATGGAGATTATCCCCCCCCCCCCCCCCCCCCCCTCAGTTATCGTTTATTGACTTTAAAATTTTCTTAGTTTACATGTATTATCTAATTTCCATGGAGATTGTTTAGCCATGTACCTTTAGTCATGGTTCATTGACTTTGAATATTTGCAAATCTTACATGTTAAAGTGTTGCTATTTTAATTTCAACATTTGCATTATCGAAATTACTAAAAAGCGAGACATATCTCTGTGATTACAGTTTATTTTTTTTATTACAGCAACTGTATTCCAAGAGTCTGATGGCTGATAATGTATTACAGGATTTTATCATTCAAGCAACATCTTAGAAGGATAAGTGCAAATGTATGAAGGAAGCCTTGGGTACAAATAGCAATTACAGCAATTACATGCAGGAGAGAACTCTTAACATTACTAACAGACATGTAGTCATTATATGGGAGTGGTGTATTCAAGAAATCTAAAACACATGGAATTAAATATCGTGTATATTTTTTCAACCACAAGTACTCTCAGAATATAATACAATTCAAATTCAAATTATTGTGCCAACATGACAATTACAGTCTAAAAATGGAAAATGCATGTTTTAAACTGATTTTTATATAAATATTTGAAATAACAAGAATTTTTAGTTTATTGTGCAGCCAAACTTTGAGATCTTCTAATGGTATATGCCTGTTGTTTGTCAACATTTGTTTTCTTTTTGCCTTAACCTTAAGATTGGTGTTAAAATGAAAAACTGAAATAGATAAATGAAATAAGAAGGAAATGGTTGTAAATAACAGCAAGACTTTCAATATGGTATATCAAAATATATTCCACAGAACTTTCTATTTCAGTTTATTAATACAATGAGATATGAGGTATAAATAAATCAGACAGCTACACAACAAAAATACATGAAAGGCATTAAGGTGCTAACATACAGTCCTCAACAATGAACAGGTGTCTAAACAATGTCATGATCTACTTAATTAACCAGAGTCTATACCAATCAAAGAGCTGCCATCAACTCCAAATTCTTTAAATATTTTTTTTTATTAGGATGAGACTTAGACAACCACTGAAAAGGTTCCTGGCTTGAAACAGGCACAGGAATATGTGGCAGGGTGAAATACTTTTTTTCTTCAAAACTTGGCATCTTTTGCAAGTAAGACTATTTCCATAATGGGATTGGATTGTCTCATGGCTGATAACCACAAAATGACTTGTACATACATATTAAAAATGAAATATACATTAGTGCATACATATTCTATAAATGAATCATCAATCCTTACATGACTTTTAAAAAAAGTATTGAGACTTGAACATAACTGAAAAAATTCTAGGAGTGAACTAAGGTGACCTGGATATTTGCTTGCCTTCTTTGTTTTATTGCATCTTATCTCTTGCATTGGAGATATTGTGAGTTGGGAGTTGATAGATAAATATTTTTTGTATTGTTTAGGATCAAGAAAGTAAAATATAATGGAAGTATGAACACATAGTCAAGACCAAGAAGAATATTTATATATCAAAATAGAATGTGTACTAGATTAGCATTAACTTATCTAAAATATGCTCAAATACTGTGAATTTGTGTGATTGATGCTCAATTCACCTTAATTTCATTTTGCCTGTGTATATATAGAGAAAACACATGTATAACGCATGTGTTAGAAAAATGTGTTAGAAATTGCATGTAATTCACATGAGAACAGAAACATGTCAATAATCATGGTAATTGGACAAATAGGAGGACATTTTGAAAAATATTTAATACAGGCACCATGCCTTTTACATGTAGTAATCACGCATGTATCACAGGTGTATTTCCTTACGCATGTGATTCACATGTGAAACGCATGATCACATGTGTGTATCATGCGTATCACATGTGTTTTTCACACATGTGTCACATGCGTGGCATGAAACGTCTCTTTCACATGCGTGTGACACGCATGTGAAACGCATGTGTCACGCATGTACACATGTGTGGCATTTTTGCCAGTGTATAAAGAATGAGGCGCGGTTAAACATGTTTGCGCCCTCCCCCCCCCCCCCCCCCCCCCCCCCCCCTTACCTTTAACAGTAGTGTAACAACACACATAGAAACAAACTATCAAAATCAGTGGGAAAGGGCGCTTCACTCATAAGATCCATACAAAGCAGAAAAACAACTTACGAAAAGCCAAAGACACAAAGTACAGGTCTGTGAGTACTCGCAGTTACTGAAATTTTGATCGAAGCCTATAATAACGATCGATTAAAAAATCATGAATATAAGACATCCAGCATTCAATAGATTTAGTGTAGAAACGTCATTAACAGTCAAAGAAAAAAATGACCTTGTACAATGCCAAAATATAGGTATTGACAGATTGTAGGACTGTGAATGTACATATGTGTACACGTATAGCCATACATTTAGTTGAGTTTTTATTTATTGATTACAAAATCAATATTTATCCAGATAAAACAACATTCAAAGATATAGTTACAGTGTCGAATTGGTAACCTTTTAGTCTCAGAATAAGTTTTTTTAAAGGATGAATAAGTTTACCCGGATTGTAACTAAATTTGATGGCTCGGTAAACAACATGTCCATTCTTGTCTTTTTATTTGTAAATATGTCTATATTCTATACAAGTTCAAATTTGCTGAATTAACACATAATTCTAAGATGTGTAAGGTAATATCACCCCTGTAAGGTCATCTATAAAATATATTGTTGTTACATTATTAAATTATTACACGTGTCTAAACCAATCCAAGAAGTAATCAAGCATTTCTATAATGTCTTTGATATTTTGAAAGACCCTCTACAGTTTTCTGAATATTATAAGTGGCAATGAGGGCTCAATTTTGACACTAGTAGTTTGTTCCTAAGTGTATTGATGTCATACAATTATTAAGGTAATCTTTCTATTGTATTGGATTACTTGTTCTATTATTTTTAAATTTTTTTTGCTACTTAGCATATATCCTACACTTTTATGTTTGATATACGCAACTATTGGTTTAACATTGAATACTTGTACACATTCTTCGTCAAACTGCAATAAATGCCAGTGTTGGATGATACGTTTTTTTTTTATTTTACGTATATATGGTTTATATTTAGTTATTAAAACTAACGGAATATTTTATTTTTCCTTCGATTTGTTTTGCTGTAATTATACAATAATTCAGTGCGGTCAATTGATAAAGCATCAGTAATACTATCATCTATTTCGACGTTATCATAACCCCTAACTAATCATTTCACTTTGAAATTAATTGGATTGTTTATCAAATGGTCAAGATGTTGGCGTACGCTTAAAAAAAAATCCTTCTAGACAAAGGTCTGACATATATTTGGTTACTTTTATTGTGGAGGTGCTGCCTGAGTGACATATATCAACAATATCCTTTTGATTAAATATTTACCCAATTACTCAAATCAAAAAAAATTCAAAACTCCTCAATTTCTCAATTTCTTAAAATACGGTTAATTGAAGAGAAGATATTTTGACTGCAATATTTGAATTACTATTTTTGTTCTTCAATTTGTCATAGCTACGCAATGTATTACCCTAATTGATCTCTATCATTTTGACGGGAATAGTTTTGAATCAGCCAGTTTTTTTTCGAGGAAGATGACGTATATCTTTCTTTACCATTACCAGAATGTTTAATAAAGGTAATGTTTGAATTGACAAAAACCCATCTGCATTATTATTTATTCTTAAAGCAGCTTAATTTGCCACTTTAATATTCCTGCTGTATCTCCAAATAAGTCAATATAGAATCTGATACAAATAATTTTTGAATCGTGTAAATTCATGAATATTTTCATTTATTGTATACCTTAAAGCATGAAACTTTTTAAACGTGAATAATTTCGCAATCTGACAACAAGCGTAGATCATAACATGTCGTGGTCCGTGCACTATTTTCAATGATACTATGCGTGCTGTAAGGAAGATAAAACGGAAGTAAAAGATATGTTCATCGATATCTTACAAAATGTTATTTCCGCCAAAATGAATATATTTCTTTTGGGGGAGGATGGCTTTGTTTTTAAAAAAATCTTTAAATCAGGTCAACCAAGGAAATTCCCACCAATCATTTAAAGGTCTTAAAGACGTTGTTCTATCACGAGCTGTCTAGATGTCATTACCTTTGTATAGTGTAGGAAGAATGCTTCCCTCTCTGTACGTTAAAAACCGTTCCAGCAATAATGTGTTGCCCTATTAAACATTGATTTCCGCCATTATGCAGTAGCAGTTTTTTTATTATTGCAGACCTTCATCTAGATCGAAACACTATGGAAAAATTACCAGATATATTGTTAACCGTTTTCTCGCCAAAAATGCATGTAATATTTCTCACTGGACAGTAGAAAACACATATCAATTGCCTAACAATCATTCCCAGGTAAACACCATCATAGGTGTTACAGTGCATACTTATTGGAAACAAAGAAAGAAGCTTGACTTTGTTTTAATTCATCCATTATAAAAAAAAATACGATAATATAATGGATCAACAAAACCTCGTTTGTGACATCAGAATGAGACTTGGCTTCGAATTTATACTTACAACGATCAACAAGACAGGTGCCAGATGCGTAGAAGGTATTTTAACCCATTCGGAACACCTCAGATATCCCCAATCTTGAGTTTTTAGGAAGTGGTACATTTGTAAGTTGAGTATTGTTAAAATTTTCGACGTTTTCCGTTTTTTCACCATGATTTCGTCAGTCTTTCTTCCACTTATGGTTGATTCTACCTTTCGTAACTTCCGACACTTTTTCTCCTTAACTTGTTAATTTTATACTCTAACTCTATTGCAGATTGTTAATTGATTATGACAAGACGGTTAACTTTATGTATTTACATACGTTTAAACAGATATTTATCTTCTCCTTTGCACGAAACGTGTTATTAGAAACAATTTGCTCAAAATGAAATATTCTGAGATGCATATGTTGTCAGATTGCTGTCAAATTTATACTTCCAGCACTTATTCTTTATTATAAAGTTAATTGAGGACGTGAGGTATGTTGTGTTCATTTTTATGTTCTATAAAGTTTTTATAAATCTAATCCTGAATGTCCAGTTTTCCATTTACGAGTTAGTTGCTGAGGATGCATTGATTCAGTATCATTTTATGTATTAGGCTTATTTTCGCTCACCATTCTCAATTCCTTACATTTTAGCATCAAAGTTTTTCTAATCTTTTTGATTTTTTGGCACGTTTTTCTCGCTTCTTTATATTTTAGCACCAAAGCATTCTTTATTTTACATTTTTGTTGACACATTTCTCTCTATTCTTTACCCCCCCCCCCCCCCCCCCCCCCCCTTATTCTCTATTCAGTAAACCCAAACCAATCCCTAATATAAATAATTCAGCGGCTGATTAAGAGTTTTACATCGACATTTAATAAAATCATGAACACTTCACGATTGCTTAAACTGCAATTTTGATATTTTTGTGAAATTTTCCCCATAGTTTAATAAAAATACCAAAATACATTTCAAATATAAATCGAAAATTTTGATTGATAACTTTGATAGATAGTTGTCTCATTGGCAGTCATACCACATCTCCGTATTCTTTTCGGGTTTATGTTTTACATTACAAATAAATTCCTATTTGCGGAGAGCGGCATTCAGTGTTCATGAAAAACATGTAAACTTTGTATTTTTTGTACAGTTTTTATTAACATTTATATCTTGTAAGTGGATAGCTACATTTGACATTGTAAATTGAATGTCCTTAAATTTGATCGTTATGTAAGAATGTTAAAAACATTAGTAACTACAATTAGTTCAGGAAAATATAGATCAAACAAAATATACATAATGTGTTGATAGCTAATGAGACGATGAATTGAGAAAATATATGTCAGAGGATGATCATTGTTCTGTGCTGAATAACATTTGATTTACTAAAAGTATCCTGAAATATTTTACGGTATTTTTTTTTCACCAAATTTTTCATTCAAATAACAAGTTAATTTAGTTTGATCATATTTTATTTGAAAGAATAGTAAAGTATAAAAAAAAAACAAGTTATAACAACATTGGGAAACATTATTTGTCATTACAAATATTAACACATAACATATTTAATAATGACGAAAACATGCTAGGAATGCATGTTCTATAAAACAATATACATGGAAAAAACAACTATTACAATATCATGAACATAAGATGGAATATAACTTACAAGTAGACTGGAGAGTAGTGAGTAAAAGCAAAAGGGGATAGTTAAATGTTTTGAAACTATTCTTCTGCAAACTGATTGAACAGAATAAACATATGCAATAGTGTGCTCAATGTGAGGTACACAAATCTCCAATACCAGGCTCCATAACGATTTTTTTCAGATATATACATGTTCAGGTTTCGTGATGCCTAGTGATTGAATCTGCATAATTTGTACAAAATGCTGTTTAATATAGAAATTTGAATAGTTCTTCATACAAGAAAATATTGAAATATAATGTACCTGTACAAAACAAAAACAAGCGTGCAATTTCGATACGTTTGTTTGCCTACTTAAAATTCTTACAAAATAAGCAAAAACTGAAACATCTTTATGTATTTTGATCGAAAAATGATATTTTTTTCACACATGTTACTTGATTTCATTTACAAGTTTTAAATCTTTCCAAAAATATATATCTGTTGTGTAATACCGTACCATGTTAATGAAAGCAAGCTTTTAAAAATAAAAATCGATCTATATCTGGTGGTGTTCCGCGAATGCGTGGTAGTGTCTTATTAAGTTGAAAAGGAAACAAAGATGAAAAAAACACTTAACAAACGGAAAGTAGACAACTTATTATACCAAGCACTCACGAACGGATTAATCTCTTAAATTTAGCCTTTTTCCGGAAATTGGTGTTTTCTTTTAATAAAATATTCTTCCTTCTTTCGCGTTAAAACATGAGTTTTGTCACCATAAGTAATTATCTAAATCGTTTAACATTTATTTGAATCTAGATACACTAAACAATAGAATAAAAAACGTCAATATTTATAAGCATGTGCTATAAAATATTTTATACCAAAACACGGGTGTTAAAACTGATTTGATTATTATTAACTTAACGCCGAGTGGCAAAACATGTTAATAGGCAAAACCTATGTTGCGAGCGATTTAAAGTTGAATCTTATTTGTTTTATTCCAAAGGGGATGAATAAAACACACAAGTCAGAAAAAAGGTAGATAACATTATGGTCAACCTAAAAACGACATAAACACGTAACATTCTACACAACATAAAGACAATAAAGATTGAGTAATACGAAACCACAAACAAAAAATATTGAAAATACCTACAAAATGAGTCAATCGTAAAGTATCCTAGTATAAAGTTTTTATGATTGAACAGAAGTTTTTCTATAATAATGAAATAATAATTAGTGTTCAATGAAATTACCACTTAAATTTCTATAAACAAACAATTAAAGAAGTGCAATACAGGACAATGAAAAAGAAAATGGCGTTACGGATTTTGAATTAATATGGCGTAATGTAACTGATAAGATTGTAAATTGTTTGATAAACTTAAGACCGAATTATAGACCTTGATGGTAATTAAACAATAATTTGTTATTGGAAACTTCTGTTTTAAAGTTGAATAGGATGTTATATATAAAGTTATGTTTAATTCATGGTAAAACAAAATAGCACATTTATATACAGTGTAAATATTCGTTCCGGCATAAGGTGAATTTGGACGTTTCCTTTTTCAGAACTTTAAATGAAAAGCGATGAAAAAACAGATACAGGAAAGATACATATTTGAGCCTGTGTTTAAAGCTGGCGTTACTCAACAGAAGTCATTGGGGCCGTAGAGCAATATACACTATAAAGGTACACATTACATAGAATACAATTTTATTTGAAAGAAAAATAATACATGTAAATGAAAAGATACATCAATAATATAAGCTGTATCATGAAAGTTTTTTTGTACATTATTTGAGTTTGCTATTCAGTACACTTTATCAATCTAGCAAAATGACAACGACGTAAACCACACACACACACACAGAAACACACACAGATGAAATATTTTTTAAATGAGTTTATGCATGACCTTAGAAATACGCGAAATGACAAAAAAGACCCTGCAGGATTTCCTATTTAGTTGCTGATTTTTAAAATTACAACTGACTTATGACCAGTATTCTCATCCGAAATAGGAATGTATTTATCGTCAGAATTCTCTGATTTAAAAAAATTAATAGACTAGGGTCTTGATATGGTTTTCTTCGTTTCTGTATTTTAAAGTTTTTTAAGTCATTATTTTCTTTCTTCTTCAATGTTCCGTATTCTTATATTTTAACACCTCATGATTTTATAATTTATTTTTTTTGGTCCATTTTATCTGTAATTAATATTTTGACCATAATTCCCTTTTCACTAAACCCCATCAACACCCTCTTATATAGTTGCGAGTGTTCAAGTGATGTACTTTAAACTATGTACAATGATTCTATAGTGTCCAACAATACACTTGAATACAAATGTAAAAGTGTTAAAAAGGTCACTAATCAGAATCATCCGGTAATGGGTCCGCTTTCCTTGTGAAATCTATATCAACATAGTCGGTTTTGGATTCAGCTCCAATGATTGGACGTCGATCTGATTGGTTACTTGTGAAGGATACTTCTATATATGTCAAACCATCCTGATTTGTGCTCTTAAAATAAAATGTTAAATCATGTATAAGATCAAAGTATAAGTCCTTGATAAAGTTGATACTTAGAAATATTACTTCAAATACTTTGAATGTTCTAATGAGTTTGTCAAATTAATGTTTGCATGCTTGAAATGACACTTCCTGGTTTTTAAGTATCTCATTGAATATTACAAAAAATAAAAATGATACATAAAATAACTGCTTTACTATCTTTACCATAACGAAATGTCAGTAACTTAATACAGTTTAATTTATAAATATATGAAGAATAGCAATTGTAACCATAAATCCATTCACCAAATATGTTCACATTAGTTATACTTGATGCAAAAAATACAAAATGTAAATAGAAAAAGATTTCGGTTTGTGTATTTCATTGGATCTGATGACTTGTTTAAATAACACAAAAATCAATTTCAATGAGAAAAAGATTAATTTATATTCAAATGACTAATAACACCAACAATAAGATACCGGAACTTAAAGCAAGTGCATCCTCAGATTAAATATATTCGACTCCACATACGCCATCGGTTAAATTGTAATGTAGCACAACTCCCGGTATCAACCATTTATTTTCATAAATAAAACAAACAGGGACAAGACTATTTTTTTGGTAATTCAATGATGTACTGTGGATTCATTTATTTTCGGAGGTACAAGTTTTTGTGGATAGTGGAAAAATTACATTTTTCGTGGATATTCGAATTCATGGTTTTGCAAAATTATGTATGCAAGCCTATGATATATTTTGTTGAACATTTAAATGCGTGGTTCACCTACACCAAAGAAATCCACTAAATTTACTATCCACGAATTAAAATATATCCACAGTATTTTTTTTTCATCCATAATTTTCAGTGAAAGCAAACTATTTATTCAATTCCCATCTTGAACAAATTATTTTCAAATATTTTAGAATTAAAAAATGTGTTTAAGACATGCCCATTAAATGGTATGTCATTAACAGTACAAGACCATCTGGAACAAATTATTTTTCAAATATTTTAGAATTAAACAATGTGTTTAAACCATGCTCATTAAATGGTATGTCCTTAACAGTACAAGCCCATCCGGAACAAATTATTTTTCAAATATTTTAGAATTAAACAATGTGTTTAAAACATGCCCATTGAATAGTATGTCATTAATAGTACAAGAATAGATGTTGGAGGATAATTTTACTTTTATTATTCACCGTGTTATGATCGATCACTGTTATACCGATTTTAAATTCAGCCACTATGTTACAATTTTAGTAAGAATAAAACTATAATAATAATATATGACATGTATATGGCTTTGGAAACGATAGCGATTGAAACAGCGGATACTTTTCTTGACAAACAAGAAACATTTCTGCTCAAAAACACAAATGCTCTTGCCATTACCGATGCGGTAGCAGTAAAGTATGTTTGGGCAAGGAAAAATTGTATACATGTATGATACTTCGCATTTGTCTTATCAAAATTTGTCTTTTCTTTTTTCTTTATATTTAAAGCATATGTTTTTTTTTGTCCTTTTTGGTTTATAGCTCTTCATCCTTTTAATATGCTTTGGATTTTCAAATATTTTGGCCTCGAGCATCGATAGAGACATTTTTTGTGGAAATGCGCATCAGGTGCAGAAAAACTGGTACCGTTTATGTTGTTACGAAGTATGTGCAAAATAACATGCTCAACAACTCCCGTTTATGATTTTGGTCCTTTACAAAAATAATAAAATTTATCAAGTTATACAAACCCGTCCAGATGATTGTGCTTCTAAAGGTTTATGAATAAGCAACTCTCCGTCCTCTTGATTTGCATAAACACTTTCATCCTCTGTGTTATCTGTGGTTCAAAAATATCACAAAAGTCAAATGTTGATAATATGTGGATAGTTACAAATAGATGAGTGTACGAGTACAATAAAAATGCACTTTTACTAGAAATGTTATCGAAAGTCGACATGGTTGGTCTGCATTTAAATGATTCAATATTTTTTGTATTCCCATGTGCTTCAGATTTCTCTATAAAAATGATAATTCGTCAAATGTCAAAAATAGTATTCTTAAAATCGAATAAAAGCTATCTTTTGAGGAGATAAACTCAAACCTAGACTAGCAGGTTAAGTATTTAAGGAAACTGAAAAAGACGACACGTTCAATTGTTGTCAATCACAAATCTACACGTAACTTTAGAAGTCGTCTTTATATTCGAATTTCTGATCTTACATAAATTACTGTTACATAACTGATTCTGACAATTTGCATACTAATGCGAAGCATGAGTCGTCATATTGTAGGAAAAAGAAACATTGGTTTTGGTTCCAGTTTTTAATTTGATTTATAATAAGAACAAAATATAAATAACTTACCTTTATTTGATTTGTCAACAACTGCATATTCATTATTTTCTGTCTCAATTGCATCTTCTGAAATACAATAACCTGGTAGATTAAATATATAAACGCTCCCCAAAAAGAAAGGCAGTCGAGATTTAAACGGCTGGTATGAAATTGTGTGACGTACAAAAAAATGTATGCTGTGGATTTTTAATGATGTCTTTGAAAAAAATGTCAATCTATGTTCATTTGGTACTCTAAATATGGATAGTTGTTTCATTAAACATTATACCACACCTATTTATTTTTGTACATAATGGATTTGTTTGTAGATCTATATAGTTACAGAAAAAGGAAAACTAATTATTTGCACAAAAATACCATAAACACTTAAAATAAGAATAGTGTATACAAGGAATAATAGAAAATCGGTAAAAGTAATTTACAACAATATATAAACCTGCTAGTCAAATGCGTTTTGTTAAAATATACTTTTTCACTTCTTTGGTCTTTTAGAAAATGTTGCTTGTGCTGTATTTAGACCCCTCTACCAAGAAATTTGTTTTGCATGCACACGTATAAAAATTGCGTTTTTCGTCCAACGCAATCATGGGTTTGAACGTTGTTTTCAATTTAGACTTGTTTATATTTTTTGTTTGGGATTGTATTATATTTGCCTTCGGGTTTATACGATCAGTTCATCCTATTTCGACTCTTCAAAATTCAAGAGTCTATCCTAAATTGAGGTAAATTATATGGCCTTCCAAATACCGTTTCGATTCCTAACATCACTGAAGAGACATTCATTGTCGAAATCCATTATGGTGTACTAATTTTTGCACCTTTTGTTTGCGGTATACCATCTTTTACGCACGTATATTGCTTTCTGTTTGGTATTGAATTATTAATTAAGATCCATTTTGTTACATCTGATGATCCGTTTATTTGGCAATCATCAAGGCAGTCAGCAGGGTTTAAGAACATCAGTTGTTCGACCTGCTAGTCAAATGCGTTTTGTTAAAATATACTTTTTCACTTTTTTGGTCTTTTAGAAATGTTGTTTGTGTTGTTATTAATATTATCAATATTAGAATTTCATGGAAACAAACGCACCAAAGATATCAAGCTTATGTTTTTGTACCCGGGACTCGCGTTTCATCTAATACCTAAATATGTAAGACTTATCTACATGTATGACGCTCTAATACAAACATTTGGGAAACCAAATAAGTTACAATGTAATTAAATAAGATTATTTATGAAAGTGACTTACCTTTGTAGTGAACCTTTTTAGATTTGGATTTAACAACAGAAGCATACTCTGCACTCGCAGGTTCATCTGAATCTTCTTTTACTAAACCAAAAATAAAAATTGAAAACAATGCTCTTCATCTAATGAATCAAGGTTAAAAAATGATCATGTTTGATAGCTGATAGAAAAGAATGAATTACTTGTACTATTTTTATTTCTTTAATTCTTTCTCATACTATTTTCCAGCCAATAGTTCCATAGTCATGATGGACTATTATCCTCCCCTGGTACATTGTTTTTCCAATCCTTCTTCCCATTTTTTCATAATTATTTATTATTGGACGAAAATAACTGCATTGGCTATTTTCGCGTTGCTTGGACTATTTCACAGGTACACTTATACACTGAAACATCAAATAATCACAAATCATCAGATAAAGTCTCCATACTGTGTCTGCCGTTGCATTCATCATTATTCTGTTCACAAATTAAAAAAATGTGACTAGGAGCCATGTTTAAAAAAGAAATATCCACAGGAAAATTAGAGCTACAATTCTCATCTGCGAATACTTTTGTGTAAGTAACATATTATTTGGTAACGGCAATCGTATGCATGAACATTTAAAACAAGAATTCCTGATTTTGATTATGGGAAATCAAATATTAACATATGACACAAGGACAAACATACCATCTCATACACAATGTACATGTATATGCAACTATCTATGTTTTACCAGATGGTGTATGAAGATTCGTTCAAAGTGGACTTTTCTGCATATTAAAACACGAAATGACTGGTTAAATGGCAAATATCAAGTATTTTGTTCCTTGGATACCAATTATTAACCATGTCTTCGTTGCAATCGGTATTATACGTTGAAATAAATATTTTTGTCTTGGTGTAATAAGAATTCCCGAATATGTCTGTAATATTGGCGATTTACGTAGTCCTTCTATAGCAATTAATTAATGAGTGAAGTAAAACAGATGTTAATTTTGCGTCAAAGAAAACACAAGCAACACATAAAGAGATCACACAATTGTTTTAACAATATGCAGCCGTTCTTGTACAGTCTAGAAATATAAGAGAGACAACTAAATATTTTTTCTTTCGTTTTGCCTTGCAAAACTAGAGGCTCTAAGGAGCCTGTGTCGCTCACCTTGGTCTATGTGCATATTCAACAAAGGATACCCTCCAAAATTGTAGACGAGAATAGAATTCATGACAAAAATCTTGTTTTGTTGATCTTGTATTGCTGATCATTTAGTCTGTTTAGTTTCTCTCTATCTTCTTTAGTTTTTGCTCAAAACACAAAAGAGGGTAAAAAAAAATCCTCATATAAGGACAATCACTCCTATAAAGAGTGACAGTCTACTAACAATATCAGCAAAGTTTGACTTGTTAGTAGATCTGGCCTTGCTGATCATTTTTGTTATTTATAGTGTCTATTTATCTATCTTTATCAAATAACATGTATAAGGCAAAACGCAAAATAAATGGTAAAAATCGTCATTTAAGGGCAATGACTCCAATAATGAGTCGATGAACGATTTCCTCCATTTGTCTTCATTGTAAATCTTGTCTTGCTGATCCTTTTTGCTTGTTTAAGTTTCTATGTATCTATTATAATTTTTAAGATATAAGGTAAAAACGCAAAAAAACAAAAATGGTAAAAATCGTCATTAAAGGGCAATAACTCTAATAAGGAGTCAACTGACGATTTTGACCATTAGAGTTATTTGTAGAACTTGTCTTTCTGATCATATGTACGATTTAAAGTTGTATCTCTATTTATCATAGTTTTCAGGATATTACTAGAAGGCAAAAATGAAAAAAAAATGGTAAAATTGTCATTTAAGGGCATTAACTCCTATAAGAAGTCGTCTGACAGTTCTGACGTATATGGACAATTGGTAGAGCTCACAATTTTGAACATTTCTGCACCTGCCAGATTTTCTTTTTTCGTAACAGTTTTCAAAATAATAGACAAAACTTGCATTTTACCCCTATGTTCTATTTTTAGCCATGTTGGCCATCTTGGTTGGCAGGCGGGGTCATCGGGCACATTATTTAACTAGATACCTCAATGGTGATTGTGGCCAAGTTTGGTTGAATTTGACCAGTAATTTCAGAGGAAAATATTTTTGTAAAAGTTAACAGACGACGACGAACGCCAAGTGATGAGAAAAGCTCACTTGGCCCTTTGGGACAGGTGAGCTATAAATACTCAAATATTAACAGGGTCGTAAAATCTTATATCTATTTCTGCAAATTAGGTACAAGAGATAAGTATTTCCTGTTTCTGTTATATTCCTGTATGAATTATTCATGCTAAAATGCTTTGTTTTATAATTTTAATTATTTTATAGCAATCGACTTTACATAGAAATGGACCACCAATAGTTTAAATAAATGTGGATAGTGTCTACATGTGGACACAGATGATGCCCCCGCTTGCATATCATATAGTTATAAAGGGACATAACTGAAAAACGGTACAAATGAGGCTACCCAAATTTGAACTTGATCTGATTTTTGTGGTAATAAGCATTGTGTGTAAGTCTAACAACATTTGGTTGAGGCTAACTTAAGTAGAGAACAGAAACTAAAATTTCAGCAATTTTTCTATTTGTAAACACGCATATCTCTAGAACGGTTGTGTTTAAGTTTTATAACATTTGGTTGAGACAAACAAAAGTTACAGAACGGAAACGAAAAATTCAGCAATTTTTATGTTTATAAAGGGACATAACTCAAGAATGGGAAAAGTGTCACCACTACATTTCGTACTTACTCTGTATTATGTAGTGATAAACATCGTGTATAAGTTTCATAACATTTGGTTGAGGCAAACTAAAGTTAGAAAACGGAAACAAAAAAATTGTACTTGATCTTAGTTTTGTGGTAATGAATATTGTGTATAGGTTTCATAATGTTTGGTTGAGGCAAACTTAAGTTACAGAATGGAAACTAAAAATTTTGCAATCTTTCGATTTATAAAGGGGCATAACTCAATAATGGTTAAAGTGACACTACCCAAATTCAACTTGATCTGTGTTTTATCAGTGGAAGTCAAAATTAAACATTGCATTGTATAAAGCATTGATTGTAGTTGATTCAACTATAATCATGGACAAAGGAAGATAACTCCAATTTTTGTAAAAATTACTTGATATTTAGAAGAAAATAAAAAGTTTGCAATTTTTCCATTTATAAAGGAGCATAACTCTAGAACGGTTAAAGTGATGCCACCAAAATTCAAACGTGATCTGTGTTTTGTGGTAATAAGCATTGTGTATAGGTTTCATAACATTTGGTTGAGGCAAACTTAAGTTAGAGAACGGAAACTAAAAATTTAGCATTTTTTCCATTTATAAAGGGCATAACTCTAGAACGGTTAAAGTGACGCCACCAAAATTCAAACTTGATCTGTGTTTTGTGGTAATAAGTATTGTGTATATAACATTTGGTTGAGGCAAACTCAAGTTAGAGAACAGAAATTAAAAATTTTGCAATTTTCCATTTATAAAGGGGCATAACTCTAGAACCGTTTAAGTGACGCCACCAAAATTTTAAACTTGATCTGTGTTTTGTGATATTAAGCATTGTGTATAAGTTTCATAGCATTTGGTTGAGGCAAACTCAAGTTAGAGAACGGAAACCAATTTCGTACGTACAGACGGACAAGGGTAAAACTTAATGCCCCCACCGCTACGGCGGGGGCATAAAAAATTGATCAACATTTCATAAAGGGGGATTGGGAGATGAAACACTAGCTTAAATCAACATCATTGTAAGTTCCTCATACAAGTCAGAAGCCTCATTAGTGTATGTCTTTATGTCAAGTTACATACCTGTTTTGCTGTCTTTCTTTCTTCTACTGATAAACACTAATAGAATTATAAGTAAAACTAGAACTGCACTACCACATCCGATGCCAATTGATAGCGGAGAAACCGATGTTGTTGATGATGGTGATGATAAGGTGGGTTCCACTTAAATATGCAAAGAAAAGAAAATAAACAAAGTGTAAATGTACATATATGTATTATTCATGATTATAGTATTATTATAGAAATATTTACAATAAAGTACTAGTACTGTTAATTCAGAAATTAATGCGTGCATTTATTATTTCAATTTTTGAAGAATGAACAAAAATGTTACTTTAATTATTGCGATTTTAAGAAAAGCTATATACAGATATATGTACCAGATATCAGAATAATCTTAGTATTGCGATACTCAAGGAGTCGCATTATTCGCATTAATAAAAACCTCGCAATATTTTCTGAATTAACAGTATTCTTTTTTCGTCTCTATTAGAGTAACTTGATGAAATGAGTACCCGCTTTTTAAATTTTGTGAAAATGAATAACACTCACCCCATCACATAACGAGTTTACCTCTTCATATCACTGAAATTATTCACTTAACATATGCCTACATAAAAAGTATAATATATAAAAAAAAAAGCAGCAGCTAGATTGCCATCGGGACAGCGATCCACCATTCAAATGTAAACTATTAGTCACTTTAATGTCCTTCAAACATGAACAAAACCCATACCGTATAATCAGCCATTAATGGCCCTGGCATACAAAAATGTGAAACAATTGAAAAGCGGTCAAATATGTTAAAAGAATAAACGAGAAAAAAAAAACTAATATGGCAGCAAGCAACCGACAACAACGATTGAATTGCAGGCCCCTAACGTGAGCTACGCATAAACAGAGTGTTTAAGTGTTAAACCTGAGGCCCAGCCCTCCTCGAACCTTGGAAATTGGTTTTAAAGCAAACCAAAAGAAGAAACTTTAATTTTGAAATTATTAAGAAACTTAGGTTTCAACTCCCTCAAGCAAAGTTGACTTTAGATGAATTTGGCTATTTATTTTAGGTATTTTTGTCATATAGCTCTTCAACGGTTTCGGTACTTATACATCCTCGGATTTCAAATGTTTAGCTTTGAGCGTTCCTGATGAATGTAAATCCAGAAAAGCGCTTCGGACGCATGAAATTATTAAACGTGTGGTTTCAATTTTTTAAACATCAGTTAGAAAGGGCTTGACTTATTAAATCTGCACAAAGTATACACAATCAGATACGAAAAAGACAAAAAAAACAAACTACCTATATAAGAGTACTTAAAGCTATTGAAAGCTAGTTCAATGCAGCTGTCCACTTATAAATAAACCATTTTCAAAAGACTTAATGTCTATTCACGGGTATCAGTAAATATTTATCTGTATCTAGGAAAACCTTTTTCAAGTATAATCATTTATCGTATTTGACAGATACCTCATAATTGGGTATTCGGAATTGTCTTTACAAGTTGAATAAAATAACCAATAAATATATACAAAAAATATTGGTAGTATTTTAAGCTTCATGTGTATATCGGTTAAAACTGTTTTGAAATGGCTTTTTTGTACCATTTTCGTCTTGATTAATATGTAAGTGCTTTGTTTGCTGTATCACTCACCTGTTCATTGTATTAACTACTGTTTAGTGATTATAAAGAGTATAAAGCAATACAATAACATTTAAATAAACAAATTGTTGAGACAAAAGAATCAAGAAAAAAAAGACAAAACAACAAACGAAAGGTCAAACACCAAACATAAACAAAAACACAAGCGAAAAACAAAGTCTCATCTGTTTGCTGAACTTACCTTTTGTTTTGAATTCAAGTGATGCATTCCTTTTTCCATATTTGTTAATTGAGAAAACCATTACTTGATATGACGTGTCTGGTCTCAGCTGATCCAATGTGTAGTATATCGTACTCCCCGTTCTTGTTTCATTAGTATGCACAATCTTTGTTTCCCACTTGTCATCATCTGTAGTTTTAAACTGGACAGTAAATTGTTGGGTGTCTCCGCCATTGAATCCAGCTATCCAGGATAGATTTACTGATCTAAACGTTGTTGTTCCGTCAGAAAAATTTTGCGGTGCTTCTGGTTTATCTGAAATTAATTTGTAAGCGATTTTTCTCTGTGGATCTATCTTTGGTATAAAACAATCAACAGTATTGATTTTTGCCATTTAAAATCATCAAAGACAATTTCATAATTATGGCTTATGATATTTATATGAGTAATTTCTTTTCGATCACCCTTTATGAACACTAACAAAACTAAATACGTGTTGACCTGAAAATGCATAGAATATTTTCGACTGCTGGATAGATCACAAATAACACGACGGATGTCACTAGACTTTTGGTTTGGTTGATTTTTCTAAATCTATAGTTCTTAGTAAAGTGTTTTTGGCCATAGTACTGTCTTAATAGCCCAGTAGTCAGCACTTCTGTGGGGACTTGCATTATCATTGATATGGTCATAATTATAAATTAACTGTTAACAAAACTTTTCATTTTTCGAAATACTAATAATTTTCTACCCAAGGAATATATAACCTTAGTTGTCTTTCATAAAAACTTTTCGGAATTTTAAGTTCTCAATGCTCTTCATCTTCGTACTTAATTTGGCCTTTTGAACATTTTTGATTCGAAGGTCACTGGTAAGTCCATTATAGACAAAATCCGCGTCTGGCGTACACAATTTAATCCTGGTATCTACGACGAGTTTGGTATCTTTAATGTATGATTTTTAACTCCTTGGTATCTTCTTATGTGTATAATTCTTAAAAGCTAATTATTAACGTTCTAATCCCCAATAGAAAACGTATGAGCTACATTTATTCATGAGGTAAAGTTTAATGAATTATTTTTATGCTAAAATATAAATTCTTAAGAACAAAGCTATATATTTTACAGTGCTAACTGCTAAGGATATTGATTACTAATGACAGGCATTTTACAATAAGGATATATAATTCCACAACTTTCTAAAGAACTATGGGTATTCCATGTAAACGAATATGACTGTCATGTAAATAAACATATTAGATTTCAAATGATCATCAATATCTTGGGACGTCTTTGGACACATTTTTTCTTAATTATGTCTTTGCTGCAATAATCTCTATTGCTTATTACTAATATGGCCGAATTTTGGTACAGAAATGATACTATTTTGTCTATTGTTTAATAGTTTTTTTTAACAAATACAGGAAAAATTTTGATTTAAATATGTTCAGAGTTTGATTTATTATGAGGTACATGTACATAATGTATGACCTAGATAATGAAGACAGATATTTTGTTGTACTGTACATTTACTTATATTGGTTTTTTACAAGGCAATGATTAGGTGACGCCTATTTCATCTTTTCTTGTGTTGGATAGAAGATATCATCTTGTATTGCATATAAAAATTCAACCATTTCCTTTTCCTTCTAGTAGCATAATATTGCTTTTCGTGAATACAATCTGATCGAAATATGTACACATTACACTCCTTGGAGGTCTGACGATGCTGGTAAAAATATATTGTGCCATTTGTAATCATATATTATGATCGTAATAAATATTATTGTTCTTTCTCATCGACTTCTTAATGCCAATGTGTGTATATCTATTTAACTAATCATTGATTTGATATGTATAGATTCAATCACTGAATAACATGTGATACGATACTTCTCACTCGAAACAGTTAAATTTTCAAATTTATAACGCAAGGCTCGCCGACCGTTTCAAATATTTAAAATGCAACCGTCGGGTGTGAAGAGATATCGTATTGCATGAGATTTGGTGGTAGAATCTGTTTCTCTTATGATTTTTAGACGATGTGCAGACACATTGTATCCTTCTTTTCCAATGACCTGCAAAAACATGTGTTATATCTTTGTAACGTCATCAGACATTGTCGCTTTTATTCATGACGTCACAATATAAAATTAAGAGGAAAGCAAGGAAATTTGACTTCATAATGGAATTTTGGTCAAGTAAGAATGGAGATAAAGCAAACCACACGTTGATAATATTATAATAATCAACAGGTCGGGAAGAGGATAAATCGGCTCAGAATTAGATAAATAAAAATATAACTACCTCGCGGTTTCAAAGTGATAAATTCTTTAATACATCCAAATTGGTTACATATCGTCATTCCATACACATCAAAGTCCACTTCCGATCCAATACGTATTTTGGAACTAATTATATGTTTGTAATCATATGTTTCTTTTGAAATCGTCCAATCGAACCCAGTCTTAGAATCCCACTTTACAGTTGGTGCCGGGAATGATATAACATGCACAACTATATTTTCTACTGTACCAATTTTCGCTCCTATTGTTCTTGATGTAGTTGTGGCATTCCTAGGTTTACCTGTAAATCATGTTTTAAATGTAAACACACAATAACTAAGCGATACATTTTACTTCAATGTTAAATTACATTATACACTTTATTATTCAAAATCCTGAAATCGTTTGAAAAGACTTGCAGAAGTCGTTTTTTTTTTTTTTTTTTTGTATTCGTTCCTTCTGTCTACTTATTATGACAGGAACATTGTACCGCTATGAAGTATTGCTTTAATATATAACACCTTATGAACATATTGATAGTTGATGATATGAGGAGTCTTAACTTGGTTTTTGCTTTGATTAAAAAAGGAAATCTTGTTATGAAAAGGAGCTCGAGGAACAACAGGTATATAATGCATTTTTAAAAACAAAAGTCCGAATGGACGGCAACCAATCCTTCAATCCTTAATACACTTATAACAAATATCAATGTTTTATCTGATACTTAAATTAAGATGCAATGCCTGTAGATCTTCAATTAATATTTGTTTTACTTAAACATTTACAGTATACAATAAAATTGCGAATGGAAATGGAGAATATGTCAAAGAGACCCGACCAAAGAACAGACAACAGCTGAAGGCCACCAATGGGTCTTCAACGCAGCGAGAAAATCCCGCACCCGGAGGTGGTCCTCGGCCGGCCCCTAAATAAAATTGTGTACTAGTTCAGTGAAAATGAACGTCACACTAATCTCCAAAACATATAAATGAACTAAAATTAAAAAACATACAAGACTAACAAATGCCAGAGGCTCCTGACTTGGGACAGGCGCAAAAATGCGGCGAGGTTAAACATGTTTTGTGAGATCTCAACCCTCCCCCTTTACCTTTAACCAATGTAGAATAAAGAAACACATAGCAATACGCACAGTAAAACTCAGTTTAAAAGAAGTCCGAGTCCGATGTCAGAACAGGTAACAAAAGAAGCTAAGCAAAATGACAATGATACATAAAATAACAAAGGACTACTAGCAGTTACTGACATGCCAGCTCCAGACCTCAATTAAACTGATTGAATGATTATGTCTTCATATGAAACAATCTATTCATAAGGGAGGCATATCTAGTTCTGTCTGTTGTAGGTTTTTTGATACAAATACACTTGTGTGCCTCTCCTTATCTATGTGTTACAAAAATATATCGTTCGCACTAAACTTTCAAACACAAAATTGTTCACGCATATGGACAAACCACAAAACAAATTGCAACAAATAACCTATAATAAAATTTGAACATATTTATAAATTATATCATCAATCTTTCAAACAATTTTAAACAATATCAATGCGTCACACTGAAGACTGTTTAAAAACTTGGTTACAGTCCAGATCTGTATATGTTTCAGAGTGTAAATAAGCTTTTAATGGTAACTACTGCCTTCAATGGGGCTAGATACATCTGGATTGAATGCAAATAAAATTCATAAATCCTTTAAAACTTAGAGCAACACAAAATATTTAATTCTCATAAATCTTAACATGACTGTTAGGTTAATCTTAAGGCATTTAAGATTACAATCATCTCAATTTCGTATACTTGAATAGAACATTAGGACACGAACAACGTCCGCAATGACAACTTACAATGTTTTCGTTAGAAATAATTATTGTTCCGGGTTTTTTTTATTTGTATGTGTTTTACTTTTACATCGCATGGCCTAGATGGACAAAGTGGGAGGTTTGTATCACATAAACTTGACTAACATCAGCATGGATTATGATTTGGTAATTCCTAGTTGTCTAAAATTGCGCGTACACCTTCTTGCATGTGTTGGTTTGGTTTGTTTTATTGTCCAAAAACGTTGACTATTCCTTTTATCCTTTGTATTTAAAACAATATTTAAATGTATTGTCCCATAGATGTTCAACGTTTACATTTGCAACACATTTGTTTCCGTATTCTTCTATCTTCCGAATTCCCATTATGAAGTATTACAGTTAGTGTGTCCTTTTCGTTTTTTTTTAAATTTCGTTTACTCTTGTGTTACTTGTAAATAAACATGTGTAATACACTATCTTTTCTTTCTTTTACAAGACATGTAAGTTAAACGAACTGTTACATTGGGAATAATGTTATTCAGATATGTATGTTAGTGATGAAGATACTCCTGTAACTATACTTACAACATATTTTTAAGTTCACCGTTCTGGTATCTGCAAATGGTATCCCATTACTAGCCCGTATTGAGAAGTTTCCCGAATCTTCACATCTAAGAGAAGGTAGGTTAGATATGTAATCAATAAACCCATTTCCCTTATTAATACGTTGAATTTTCAACAAGGAAGATTTAAACATTATTTGCGGACCAGGATTACTTTCCATACGCAGTGTCATCTTCACATTTACCTCTTCATTGAAATCAAAAGTTGTAGGAGTACGTACTTCATATCTCTGATCGTTAGAACTAAACCAGATATCAGTTATTTTAGGAGAATCTGAAATAGATTATACAATACTTCAAAATAATATGAATTTAATGAATTATATTTCACAATGGTACAGACATGATTGAAATAATGAATTGATTTTGTAAATTGCACGGTATAAATAATCTAACTGTACTATTACTAAAGTTGAATCTTCCACATACAAAGTGGACCTTCTTTTTTTTCGACCTGGAAATGCGGTATGTATTTTGATTTCCTAACTTCTTTCTCCAAGCGTATTGGATGGTTATAATTCAAATTACATGTACATCTAGAAAAATCTACAGCTATAGCTCAACTGCATTATTTAAATCGCAAGATTATATTACAGTAGAACAAGTAATTAACTTTACATTCATCTATTGTGGAGGAACGATTTATCGTATTCACAGTCAGTACGATCTTTCCAATGATGATTCATTCCCTCTTTACGATGTAGACATAATCTTGGTCGCCATATTATGTCGATAAAATCGTGTTAGAGTAGTTCATTTTAATCAGCATAACTTATGCGATACATACATTCAAATGACTTGATCTTGATGTAGTTCAAAATCTTAACTTCCATTTGATAGAGAAAAATCATATTTCAATCAATGTTGTGGTTCAGTATAATCAACTCCATATGGGAGGAGAACACTAGATTCCACAGTATAAATATCCATTTATACTTCTGCATGAATGCCATGTGATTCTTATTAATATCTATTAGAACAAACAAAAAAAGAACAAGACCGATACCGGGTCTAGACCTGCGTCGCTGTATGCAATTGATTGAGGTTACGTGTATGTTGAAGCATAACTGATAATTCCCTTTCATTGAAGCAAAGGACACTTTGCAGAAAATTTCCCATGTTCAATCAGTTTCGTAAAATTGCAAACATACGGCAACCCAGAAGTGGCTGCAATAAGTATTGTAAAACTATCGGCAAACAGGAAGCTTCAACTAAACATTATTAAGCTGCAGACCAACTATAGAATGACTTAAGCCCATAGAAGCCAAGAGAAATTTATGAAAGGTAATAGGCCTGGTATCACCTTTGGCGACACAGGTAAAAAAAAAAGAAACAAATGACACGTTTTCGTGCGCACGTCACATATTTTTTTGGAAAGTTTTAATTATTAGGTACGTTTGTCTCTAAAATTAATGTTAAGGCTCACAACGTGAACAACTTGGTAATATTGCAAAATGCATAGTACGTTAATCGTAAGTATCTTTTGAAATACCGACTTGAAAATTATCCACCAAACTGAAAAACAATTTTGTCCATGAAAAGTCCCGTAAGCTGATTTGATATTTTGTGTTTTTTCTTACACTTCACGTACGTCGAACAACTCTTTAAAACGTGGCGGTAACGGGTTTGATCACTATTATTCGATGCAATCTTGACACAGATAAGAAATTGAAATTCCTCTAATGTTCGATTTGTGCAGTATACTTTCGTATCTTGTATTCAAACTTGCCATAATTGATATGCTCAACTATTAGATTTCTACTAAATCAGGATATGGATTATTGTTTCTTAGACATACGTAATATGAAATAGAAACACAATTGTATCATCATATCACGCATCAACTACTTGATCCCTTTTTGTAGAAGGTAATCGTACTTACAATGTAGTTTATACATTTATATGTCACAGTTGAACAATTCATATCTCTCCCTTTCTATTTTTTTGACACGATCTTGTAATACTTATAGTCATATGAAACGATTATCTTGTATTTTTAATGTTATCGAAATTATTGAACCAGTGCATGCATATATACTAATTTAGTCCTGTATGTAGGATTTTTATATTTATCACCAATCTATAACGTATTATCGAGAAATAATGTTTTATTCAGTGATAGTTGATCGCAATCAAATTAATTTTCGAGTTTGTTGCCAAGTTTACCGGATCGTGACATTGATAAACACTCAAAACAGAGCACATGCCAAAGGAGTGAATTGCTAAGGTCATGATATTTTTTTTAATATTTTCAATGCGTCCCCATTTGTTAATTAAACTTTTCCTTCACAGTTGTATAATGATTTGTTGTATTAAATTTGTTCTTTAAGAATCAGTTATTACTATTTACCAGTGCACGTTTGTTTACGTTCTCTCATCACGGTTTCCCTCGCATTTGCGCTGTGTGGGGGACGAAGTTCTAACTAGAGGTCTCGTAGTTAAGGTCACTGCATACGGTTAAATATCGGTGAAATAATGTACGGGAAGAAAATAATTCAATCGCAGTACATTTATGAAGATGTTGATAATATAAAGGATTTTCCTTTACAGGAAAGTTCAAGTAAACTTGTTTCATAGTAAAACTTAGCCATTCAATTACATAAAAGACATTCATCTTTTTTTTTAAATTTGATTTTTCATATGACTTAACCAAATCAATGAAATCCTAGTTTCATTCTTTGCTTAGCATGTTCCGAGTTGATTAGCCATGCCAATACTTTATCTTAACATCTTTTGTAACGAATAAGCTTATAATGACAGTACAAGAACAAAGTAAAACAACAAAATTACCGAACTCCGAGGAAAATTCAAAACGGAAAGTCCCTTAACAATTGGCAAAATCGAAACCTCAAACACATCAAACGAATGGAAAACAACTGTAACATTCCTGACTTGGTACAGGCATTTCCTTATGTAGAAAATGGTGGATTAAACCTGGTTTTAAAGCTAAACCTCTCACTTGTGTGTTAATCGCATAAAATTCCATTATATTGACAACAATGTATGAACAAAACAAACAGACACAATAGGTAAAAAAATCAAAAATAGTGGTTCAGCAGTCAACATTGCGTTATAATTTCAATCACTACAAAAACAAACAAATATGTCAACAATAAAACAAAAATGGCATATAGACAAAGCACATACGCAAAAATGAAACACAAGAATACAAAAAAATGACAACAGCACAACAACTACAATGACGGGAACTAATGTTACAGTAGTAAATCTGGTGAAATATTGACTGAAATAACTTGTTCCACTTTTAACTATTGTACTAATGGTTGCAATCGATTTTTCCAAATAACTTGAGTTTGTAAGGGACGGGGTTTGTTTATTCGTGATTACAGCTTCTAGATGGGAAAACTAATTCCCTATTGGGACTTGTTCAGTTGTGATATGTAGCGCTAATGATAATGGTCGACGCCATGGTAATGTTTATAAGGTCGAGCAGAACTGTTTTGATTTTATTAGTAACGATCAAAGTGTACCCTTTTCTAACTGAGTACGAATTATAAGTCATAAATTGTGAATATTTATCTTGATCCAGTTTTACACTTCATAGCTATCTAGTAATTGCATGTATATATGTTCATGACCAGGAAAATTATTTGAAGAAGTATTATGTAGCTAATTCCATCATTTTAACATGTAATTGTACTTTATTTGAAACACTTAAAAATATAATAGATTACCTATATCTAAATATGCAGTAAGGGTTTATCATTTGTGTTAATTGTATTGTAATTGTATAGTATGTTTAGCTGGAAAATGGTGCACATCAAGCATAAAAAGATCATTTTAAATAAACTCTATAATTTACAAACTTTCAAATTTGGAAACCCCTGAATATTTACATGTACGCTGAATTTCTGGATGCATGGAAATATTTTACAGTAAATGACCAAATATAATGTAAACTTGTATCAACTATTTTCCTTAGAAGCAATGATTCAACCACTAGGTTGATGTAAAAGTAAAGATAAACATACAAGGTTTTGTCACTTCACAAATACTAATGTTTTTTAAGCATAAAGTTGTCCATTTCTTTTGTTTATATGTGTAACCATTTCAAGCGTCTAATAACTTATATACTCACTGTTAATACTTACACTGTACATTCACTAATATGTCTTTTGTCTTCTTTACATCACCTGTAGAATGATCTACCCTGCAACGGTAGGTTCCGTTTTGATTCCTCTTTATTGCTAGAACATGTACACTCCGGTTGTTGTTTAAAATGAATTCATTTGGAACGGGTTTGAATCTACCTGCCCAATTTTCTTTCCATGTGTATTTACATCCAGGATTGCAGGTTGCATTACAATGTATAGGGCCTAATGCGGTTCCTTCTGTTAAATTAATAATTGCGATCGCAGGTTCCATCACAACATTGTCAGGACCATCTGTAATATTCAAAAAACATATATGAATTTATAACAAATGAGACGAAAACTATATAATTTTAGTTGGTTCAAACGTTACAAAATATGATTTTAAGGAGGCGATCAAAAGGTATAACAGATGATATCACATCCATAAAAATGCAAATAAAAAACGATATTTAATTCAACGAATACAGCGGTTTTTTCCATGGCGTTCTCAGTTTTATTCGATTGATGTGTTTTTGGATGTCCCCTTAGTATTTTTCGCCTCATTTTTAAAAAGATAACTACAGATTGAGTAACAGAAACATAGCAATAACCGACTGTAAACTGTGGTGCTCTGGATTGGACAAGCAGTTTATGCTATGTTTGCTGATGTTTTAAATAACAGTGCTTTTTAGAATATAACGATAAGATGTGGCATGATTGAACAATAAAATCATAAAAAAATGAAAGATCCGTTTCCATGTTTTTGAGATATTAGCCTTTGAACATTTAGGGGGAAATGATTCTCTCTAAAGTTTTCATACGTTTAACATTGACAGTTTTTTTCATTCAAAAACATTTAAAAAGTAATAAGGATTCTATAAGATTTTCAAAAATGGCATTTTAAACTATATGTTATATATATAAAAAAAGAAGGGGTAAATCGACAAGATGGTTCTACACGGATAAAACCAGAGGATTCCGAATATATGATAAAAAGTTAAAAAAAATCAGCGAACATTCTTAAGTATGGAATCTGCATGCATGTACATACTAAATATACAATGAACACATGCATCACACTACAGTAAAACAATAGTCGGTGTTGATCCATAATTTTGATAAGTCTATTTTCAAATTCTCAGTTTGTTTACAAGTGTCAACTTTGCTACTACTACTTCTACTATTACTACAGCTACTACTACAATGAATAGTATTATAGTTTTCTTTACTTATTTTCCATAACAAAATGAATTATTGCATGTAGTGCATTCTAAACTATTTATGCCGGTAGAGAGATACACATCTGTTAGATATAAACCATGACAGTGGTTTGTGTTATTATTAGTTACACATTTTTAACTACAGCATATGTCACTCCAATATAAACCCTATGTGTAAGACATTAAGGACACTTTCAAATAACTAGTGTAGTACACTGAAGCTGTGATCGAAACTTTATACTATCATACTTACAATACGGATCTAATGTAACAGTATTACTCATGTTTGACACTTTTCCAAGATCATCAGTTGCCTGGCATTTTATGTTTGTTCCTTTGTCCGACTTAGTAAGTGTGTGTATCATTAACCTATTGTTGTCAGTAGCTCCAGGTTTGTTCCCATGAAATTGATATGACAGGTGTGAAGATCTATATCCTGCAGGCCATCGCTGTATCGTTGAAGAACACGTAAAAGTTACATTATCACCAACAAATGGATGCTCAGGTTTAAGAGTTAATTTTGTATTTATCGGTTTACCTAAAATATTTTTGAATAAATACATTCTTGTTTAATCATTAATTTATTTCTATGAAGTTATTTTTATTAGTAGTTATATCTTCAAACATTCAAAAAATATTTTCTAAAAAGATTTTCTATATCTGACAATCCCTTAATTTGTAACTATGGTAACTTCCTGCTGAGCGCATGTCGATTCAATACAATTGAATTAAGAAAGGCTTTTTCCTTACTTATCCCATTTCTTTTTTATGGAAAAAATGCAACAAAAGATGTTAATTTTTGCATATCTATCAAAACGACGTTTTAATTAGTTTTTTTGCAGTAAACTTACCATGCACAATAAACAAAACAAGAGGCTGTCAGAGAGACAGCAAACCGGATTTTCCTGCAGAGGTCGAACCCTGAACAGTTGAGCAAGTATGGACACTACATTTAAACTTAACCAGCTCTGAATTTGGATTGTGATTGAATATTTGACACATCATAGGTTTGTGACACAAAATGAATGTAGTCAAAGAACTAATATATTTGAAATTGGACATTTAAATACCTATTATGGTACAATATCCAAAATCTAAGTACATATTAGAATAAGCATATCAAAGAACCCCAAGAATTCAATTTTTGATGAAATCAGAGAAAAGTTTAATCCAGGACCCTTTGGACCTCAATGTGGACCAATTTGGTAAAGGAGCCCACAATCCAAAATCTCTCAATATACATGGTTAGATTCAGCATTTCAAAGAACCCCATAAATTCAATTTTTGTTGAATCAAACAAAGTTTAATTTTGGACCCTGATTTAGACCAACTTGAAAACTGGGCCTAAAATCTAATATTTAAATAGAGTTTAGATTCAGCCTTTGAAAGAACCCTTTATATATATTTAATTCATGTTGAAATGAAACACAGGTTCATTTAATCCATAATATTTTCTGTGCAAATGGAAATAACTCAAACTGGATAAAAAGTTCTCTAAAATAAGATATGATGCAATTTTTCAAATTGTAATCAATAATATAATAACAACAACCAGTGATGACTAAGTTCTCTAAAATTTGATATGATTTCACACTCAAACATTGTTAGAATCATCATATCAAAGAACCAAAGAATTCATTTTTTGATGAAATTAAACAAAAGTTTAATTTAGGACCCTTTGGACCTCAATGTGGTATTATCTTATTAATAATGAAAAGCTCGACCGTTTACAAGTTCTTAAACAGGAGGGGGTGGGGGTGACCCGAGGGGACTCGCCTTATATTTCATTTGATTTTTTTTATTGTCCCATACAAGAATATATATGGTTTCGGGGTGGGGATCTTGGCCATTTACAAGTTTTCAAAAAGAAGAGCGGGGTGGGGGTTACTCCAGGGGACTTTCCCTCAATTTCATTTGATTTGTTTTATTGTCCCATTCAAGAATATATATGATTAAGGGGTGGGGATCTCGACCGTTTACAAGTTATCAAAAAGAAAGGGGAATGGGGGTTACCCCCATGGACTTTCACTATATTTCATTTGATTTGTTTTATTGTCCCATACAAGAATATATATGGATTAGGGTGGGGATCTCGACCGTTTACAAGTTCTCAAACAGAAGGGGTGGGATGACCCCAGGGGACTCGCCTTATATTTCATTTGATTTGTTTTATTGTACCATACAAGAATATATATGGTTTCGGGGTGGGGATCTTGACCGTTTACAAGTTTTCAAAAAAAAATTGGGGTGGGGATTACCCCAGGGGACTTCGCCTCAATTTCATTTGATTTGTTTTATTGTCCCGTTCAAGAATATATATGGTTTAGGGGTGGAGATCTCGACCGTTTACAAGTTATCAAAAAGAAGGGGGTGGGGGTAACCCCCTGGACTTCTTCTATATTTCATTTGATTTGTTTTATTGTCCGATACAAGAATATATATGGTTTTGGGGTGGGATTCTTGACCGTTTACAAGTTTTCAAAAAGAAGGGGTTGGGGGTGACCCCCATGGACTTCCCCTATATTTTCATTTGATTTGTGTAATTGTCCCATACAAGAATATATATGGTTTCAGGGTGGGGATCTTGACCATTTACAAGTTTTCAAAAAGAACGGGGGTGGGGGTTACCCCTGGGGACTTCCCCTCAATTTCATTTGATTTGTTTTATTGTCCCATTCAAGAATATATATGGTTTAGGGCTGGGGATCTCGACCGTTTACAGGTTATCAAAAAGAAGGGGTCGAGGGTTACCCCCATGGACTTCCCTATTTTTCATTTGATTTGTTTTATTGACCCATACAAGAATATATATGGTTTAGGGTTGGGGATCTTGACCGTTTACAAGTTTTCAAAAAGAAGGGGGGTGGGGGTGACCCCCCTGGACTTCCCCTATATTTCATTTGATTAGTGTTATTGTCCCATACAAGAATATATATGGTTTAGGGGTGGGGATCTCGACCGTGAACAAGTTCTCAAACAGGATGGGTTGGGGATGATCACAGGGGACTCGCCTTATATTTCATTTGATTTGTTTTATTGTCCCATACAAGAATATATATGGTTTCAGGATGGGGATCTTGAACGTTTACAAGTTTTCAAAAAGAAAGGGGTTGGAATGGTCCCGGAGACTCCCCCAATATTTCATTTGATTTGTTTTATTGTCCAATACAAGAATATATATGGTTTAGGGGTGGGGATCTCGACCGTTTACAAGATAAAAGCACATTCTCAAATTGAAGGGGGGTGGGGGTAAGAATATATATGGTTTAGGGAGACTTAATTATCTACAAAATGTCTAATAATAAACAGTAAATTTCAAACTTCATTTATACAGTCTGAGTCCTACTAGTAAATTTCAAACTTTATATATACAGTCCTACAGATCTTATCAGGAAACAGAAATTTTTCAAATAAATCTGTCAGTCAAATGATTATCATATGCTAAGATATAACCCAGATCTAATTAATAATTAATAATGTAATAATCTTCAAAATGTCTAATAATATAGCTTATAATCATCACCACTTAGGAAATAGATAATTTTCAAATAAATCTGTCACACCAATTTTTATTGTGAGATAAGACAAGTCATAAAAGTTTCAAACAATTTACCAATGATATTTCGCCAATTATAACTCAAATTTATTTCCATGAACCAGTAACAAAACACCAAAATAATTCTCTAAAATTATATATCACTTAACCACTCATAAATCTCTAAAATTAGATATGATTTTATATCTATCAATTAAACACATCACTTTTCAAAACAACTAACTCAAACTTATTTCCATAAACCAGTAAAATACCAGCAAAATACTTCTCTAAAATCAGATATGATGTTATATATATTTCCATATTATAATCAAATTTAATTAATAGTTGCTAATATTGTTTCTTTCATGTGTCAAAAAATAATACAGATTTGCAACTTATCTATCAATGTCAAAAACTTTATCTCATAATAAAAATAGTTTATTATCTAATTAAAAACAAGTTCAGATTCAGCACTTGAAAGAACCCTATATATATTTAATTTATGTTCAAATATAACACACACAAACTGATTAATTTTCCCAGGGGACCTGCCCTTTATTTCATATGATTTGTTTTTTTGTCCCATACAAGGATATATATGGTTTAGGGGCGGGGATCTCGACCATTTACAAGTTCTTAAACAGGAAGAAGGTGGGAATGACCTCAAGGAACACACCTTTTATTTCATTTCATTTGTTTTATTGTAACATACAAGAATATATATGGTTTCGCGGTGGGGATCTTGACCGTTTACAAGTTTTCAAAAAAAGGAGAGTAGGGGTTACCCCAGGTGACTTCCCCTCAATTTAATTTGCTTTATTTTATTGTCCCATACAAGAATATATATGGTTTAGGGGTGGGAATCTCAACGGTTTACAAGTTTTCAAAAAGAAGGGGGTAGGGTTTAACCCCCGTGGACTTCCCCTATATTTCATTTGATTTGATATATTGTCCCATACAAGAATATATATGGTTTCTAGGTGGGAATCTTGACCGTTTTACAAGTTATCAATAAAAATTGGGGTAGGGGTTACCCCAATGGACTTCCCCTATATTTCATTTGATTAGTTTTATTGTCCCATACAAGAATATATATGGTTTAGGGGTGGGGATCTCGACCGTTTACAAGTTCTTAAACAGAAAGAAGGTGGGGATGACCCCAGGGGACTAGACTTTTATTTCATTTGATTTGTTTTATTGTAAGATACAAGAATATATATGGTTTCAGGGTGGGGATCTTGACTGTTTACAAGTTATCAATAAAAATGGGGGTAGGGGTTACCCCAATGGACTTCCCCTATATTTCATTTGATTAGTTTTATTGTCCCATACAAGAATATATATGGTTTAGGGGTGGGGATCTCGACCGTTTACAAGTTCTTAAACAGAAAGAAGGTGGGGATGACCGCAGGGGACTAGACTTTTATTTCATTTGATTTGTTTTATTGTAAGATACAAGAATATATATGGTTTCATGGTGGGGATCTTGACTGTTTACAAGTTTTCAAAAAAAAGGGGTGGGGGTTACCCCAGGGGACTTCCCCTAAATTTCAATTGATTTGTTTTATTGTCCCATACAAGAATATATATGGTTAAGGGGTGGGGATCTCAACCGTTTACAAGTTTTCAAAAAGAAGGTGGTGGGGTTTACCACCGTGGACTTCCGTTAAATTTCATTTGATTTGTTTTATTGTCCCATACAAGAATATATATGGTTTAGGGGTGGGGATCTCAACCGTTTACAAGTTTTCAAAAAGAAGGGGTTGGGATTTACCCCCATGGACTTCATCTATATTTCATTTGATTTGATATATTGTCCCATACAAGAATATATATGGTTTCTGGGTGGGAATCTTGACCGTTTACAAGCTATCAAAAAGAAGGGGATTGGGGTTACCCCAATGGACTTCCCCTATATTACATTTGATTAGTTTTATTGTCCCATACAAGAATATATAGTACAGGGATGGGGGATCTCAACCGTTTACAAGTTCTTAAACAGGAAAAAGGTGGGGGTGACCCCAGGGGACTCGACTTTTATTTCATTTGATTTGTTTTATTGTAATATACAAGAAGAAAAATGGTTTCAGGGTGGGGATCTTGACTTTTTACAAATTTTCAAAAAAAAGGGGGTTAGGGTTACCCTCGTGGACTTCCCCTCAATTCTATTTGATTTGTTTTATTGTCAAATACAAGAACAAATATGGTTTAGGGATGGGGATCTCAACCGTTTACAATTTCTCAAACAGAAGGGGGTGGGGGGTTACCACAATGGACTTCCCCTATATTTCAATTGATTTCTTTTATTGTCCCATACAAAAATATATATGGTTTAGGGGTGGGGATCTCGACCGTTTACAAGTTCTCAAACAGACACGCATGGGGGTGACCCCAGGGGACTCACCTTTTATTTCATTTGATTTGTAACATACAAGAATATATATGGTTTCAGGGTGGGGAGCTTGCACATATACAAGTTTTAAAAAAAAAGGAGGGTAGCTGTGAACCCGAGGACTATCCCAATATTTCATTTGATTTGTTTTATTGTCCCATACAAGAATATATATGGTTTAGGAGTAGGGATCTCGACCGTTTACAAGATAAAAGCACATTATTAAATTGAAGGGGGGTAGGGGTAAGAATATATATGATAAACGGACACTTAATTATCTACAAAATGTCTAATAATGAACAGTAAATTCCAAACTTCATTTATACAGTAATACTAGTAAGTTTCAAACTTTATATATACAGTCCTACAGATCTTATCAGAAAACAGAAAATTTTCAAATAAATCTGTCACTCCAATGATTATCATATGCTAAAATATTTCCAAGATCTAATTAATAATGAAAATAAATCATTATCATATGCTAAAATATTTATAATATCTAATTGAACAGAACTATGGTTGTTTAACCTAGTACTCTAACATACTTAATAATGTAATAATCTTCAAAATGTCTAATGATATAGCTTATAATCATTACCACTTAGGAATTATATAGATAATTTTCAAATAAATCTGTAACTCCAATTTTTATTCTGAGATAAGACAAATCATAACATGATAACAACAGTAAAATATTTAAAAATTCTACGTTTGGATATTAAAAATGGCGATAACTCACAAAGGAGATATACTTTAATCTTGAAAATTAATAGAGACCTTCATTAAGTCCCAGGAGCAAACATATTTAAATTTGAAAATAATTTGTTAAAGCGTTTTCATGTTATTGTGCTGACACTGTTTGCAGCCGCCCGTAGAACCGCCCAGCCGCCCGCCGTATATCACCATTTTAATAACCGATATTTCCTTCGAAAATCCGGTTAAAAATCTAATGTATACAGCAAAAAATATCCTTTTATAGATTTGATTATTTCAATTTAAAAAAGACGGTTATCCGTTGCTTTGTGCAATTCTATTCCCTTTTAACGGTAATGATCATTTGGTCTCTTCTAACGGTATTTATATTTCTTATCTCGTTTGCTATTACCGTGCTTTTAGTTACGTTTTAGATTTCGATAAACGTAATCTATGTATTCTTGGTAAATTCTAAATTTATGGATTTCGTTAAACAAATTACATTAAACTTTTACTAAATTCTTTGGTAGTTTTAGGTTTTGGAATTTTTGCTGTACAGGTATGATTATTATTAGAAACGTCATTTCCGATCCTAATTTGTTCAGTTATGTTGTTTATAGAGTTCGTAAATTTCGATATTGTCCATGTTAACTATTGAAACGTTGAATAAACTTCCTAAAGCTTATCAACTTAACACGTGAAATCTTAAAATATTGTTTTTATCGGTACTTGCATTCATTTTATTTTTGACAAATCTAAACATAGCTAAATTAGTTTTGTTTTTCAGTAATGTTCCTACATCTTGTCGGTACCATTTCTCAAACTTTTGATGACATCTTTACACTATATTCATTTGATATAAGCTGATTGATACTTTATTCTGTGAGACGTGGTTTATTTATCAATTGCAATAGGCGTTTAACTATCTTTTAGTACATGCGAATGCTCTTAGATCGGAACTTTGTTGGGTTTTTTTAAATGATAGTTGTTATTATGCTGCGTACCTATCTATTGGTTGTCATTGGTTAATGTCTGTCCCTTTTTCCTATGCTTATCCTAAATATATATAGTTACATTTCATTTTGTTTTTAACCAAAATGTTTCTCATGTATAATTGCAAATAAAGACATAACAATGAAAATGATATGAATGCAAGTTGAATTTTTCCCCTTCCAGCTGCGATAGACAAATTGAACTTTTGGTGTTAATCAAGGAAACAACATGAAGGACAACATGCCACCTTACTTATACACATTGATCTAATTTACGGCTATCCAGTTCTCTAACTGGTATATTCTTGACAAAAAAGCAGCACATACAATGTTTTTGTTATTATCGTTATTATGTTTTTGATAAACTCAATTGGGAACTGAATCAAAATTCCTGTCCCATATTCAATTTCAAGATCGACGAAGCGGAACAAAATTGAAACGAAATTTATACTGATTTTGTTTTAAACGGGAAAATCAAATATTTATTGTTCAACGATCATGAATGCTGAAGTTTAAAGGAAATACTACATTATTATGTATTCTAACTTATAAATACTTAAAGACAAAAATACTTCTTCTTGAATAATTTATATATTTTAATGGTTAATGATTGTAATTTTGAAATGAAATAAAAGTCGACTTTTCCTGCTTAAATGAATGTTGATAAATACATGGTATGCTGTTACTTTTTCATTGGTTTCTTATTCATTTGTTTACTAATTCCTTTCGTAAGTCATTTTAGTTCAAAGATTCCTTGTAACGTTAAATTAATAATTCTCGTAACTAAGGTATACACGTTTTTTAGTGTGGGACAAAAATGTGATAAAACAACGATATACATGTAGTACAATAACAATATACAATGTGTAGTTAGTGTCTTTATTCAATGCAAAGTTTGCTCTGTGAATATACTGTGTAATTTGCATAGGGTTTTATAGCGTTTTTTTCGCCGGACAAATATTTCGGTAATTTAGTTAGAAATGTGAAAACAGATAGAGCACGAACGTACGGACAGAATATGTGAAATTCATTACATGAGAATTGTAGAATACCTAAATTAGAATAGAAATAAGTTTACAATGCTTATTTATATTGAAATTGATAAGACCATGGTATGGATAACTGATATTTAAATTTTGCATATTCAAATGAATGCATTACATCGGAAAGGGAAGTATCCCCATTCTGATGATAGGTGTACTTAAAATATGCTGAATCTAATAATGTTAATATCATACTTGTTACAATTAACAAACAGCACCCATCCACATGTTTGTTATCTCCTTCTGCTCTGTATATCCCAGCATCTGCCTTGTTTACACGGATGACTGTTATGTTTATGGCTCTCACATCCTGTGTCGTTTTGTCAAATATGTATTTCTCCTCTCCAGAATTAGGTATGTTCGCATTGCCGAATTGTACGCTATATATGACTTTCGAATTAAAGGGCGCCATGACCTTAAATTCGTTGGTCTTATTGGTCGTCCATGATAACACTGCATCGTCATTGATGTCAGCAGTAAAAGTATTGTCTGAAAATATAATTTAACTGGCAGTCTGTCAAATGTACATTATTAGCGAATGTATGCATATGCTCCGGACCATATGAGTATTTGGACCATACACGTATGGTCATGACCATATGCGTATATACTCAAATGGTCCGATTATACGCGTATGGTCAGGGTAATTAACGCTTTGAAAGACGAAAAAGTGTCCCATTAATTAAGAGTTTCTAAAAAATGAAGTAAGTCTGGTAATCATTGGAACATGGATAATGAAATAAAAGTGAACTTTATTTACCAGTAATACTTATTATTTTTTTTTAATTATATGGTCATTATCGATTTGTCCTTACGAAACACGATATGTCGACTTTAGAAAATAACTTCAAGAAACATTCCCTATTCATACGATTTTACAATAACAGTAACATCGTATGAACACGAGCAAAAAAACATCAATTAAATGAAAATTAAAATGGAAGAAATTTTGTTTCTGAAATAATAATTTAAACACTAAGAAAGAAGAAAATAAAAGTTCTTTCATCTAACGCCTGTGGTTTCACTTACGACAGAAAAAGTCGTCAGGATACGCGATACAAAAAAGAAGTTTCCACATTTTACAGTACGGATGTCAGATCCCAAGTCACTCAAATTTAAATGTGTGTATCAGAAACGCTTTGCTACTTCTTTCGCTTCTTTAAAATAGTTTTAAGTTTACTAAATGTACATACATATATATCTATATTATATATAGCACAAATTTGTTACTGGACTGAAACAAACTAATTAAGAAACAAATATTGGAAATAGCTTTAAATGTATTTGTTTGCCTTCATAACTAGAGATTTAATCAAATTCAAATCATTATTGGCATAATATACTTATATACATGTACTTAAAAGCATATGATGAAAATAAACAAGAACTACAATTTAAAAAACAGTAAATATCACATGAATCCTCTGTCCCACGTTCTACTGACTGTTTAAAAAGGAACCAAGCTTATTAGACTGAATGTAAGATCTAGGATCAAAAAATATTTACAAGAGTGTTATCCGTCTGAATGAAAGAATTCAAAATCGTATTGCATAACTTTTATAATGGGTAAATAGTATTTGCTTTTATGTACAAAATGTGCAAATAAATACCGTCATACATGCATGTTCGACAGTAACAAAAACAATGCAAATATTGAATACACATACATCAATAATATTTTTTAATGTTTGTTGTCAATAAACCCATTATGCTGGGCAAGACAAACCATTTACATTTAAGGATCAAATTGTTGAAATTAAATGGTTTTGAAAGTTTTTACTTGCAACCTGTTTCTTTTGTCTAACATGTCACATGTCAAAGACAGTGCCTATTTTTAAATGGTTGATTCGAAATTGGTAACATATGACAAATCTACTAAAAATTCATCCTCTAACGCGGGATTTAAATCGAACAATTGAAGTTGCAATCTTCCACCAAGAAAGAAAATAAAATTGATTACACTGGTTTCCCATTTCAAAAGGAAAAAAAAAGAAAAAAAAAATTGCGACCAGGTAAAGTACATTTACAACAACAATATTAAATAAATAGAGTCAGAAAAAACTTACTTGTCATCCAAAACTTCTGTTCGGTGACGCCTGACCACACTCCTCGACTTTGGTATTCAATTTTGACAGCATATTCTGAGCATAACGTTAGATTAATAATCTCATAGCTTCTGACTCGAAATTTCAAATATTTATAGTTGTTTGATGAATCGATTGACACTTTGGTTCCATTTGAATCGAAAAGAGAAACCAGCGAAGTGTTTACCTCATGGGTTGTTGTGATTGTCCACGAGATTTTAGCAATATTTCCGATAACTTGTATTGTAACATTTTTAGGTGGTTCTAGCTCATCTGAAAATTAATACAAATAGTTTTTTGTTACGTTAAATAAAGAAAACTGCCATAGTTCTGATTGAACAAGAGTGCACACGCTGAAATGTCTCGCCTGCTTTACTGAACCTTTGATTTTATGTTGAAAGGCTTGAAAATAAAGGTTTTACTAAAAGCATTACAGAAACTTAACATTTTTAAAGATCTATGAGAATGAGGTCAAGGCTAGATAAATCGTGTCAGACAGACATATACACCTTACTTTTTTTATACACCAAATATAGTTGATATTTTGTATATGGTGATTGAAAAACAGACCGAAACACAAAAACCAATGAACCATGAAAATGAGGTCAAGGTCAGATGATACCTGCCAGACAGACATGTACACCTTACAATTATTCCATACGCCAAATATAGTTGACCTACTCCTTATAGTATTGAGAAACGGACCTAATCACGTAACTTTAATCTTGATCACTGATCCATAAAATGAGGTCGAGGTCAGGTGAACTCTGTCTGACGGACATTTAGACGTTGCAAGGAACCCATGTACCAAATATAGTTATCCTATTACTCATAATAAGTGAGAAATTCACATGACCAAAAAGCACAAATTTTTTTTCAAGTAGTCGAAAATGAGATCAAGGATAATGGACATATGACAGACGGAAACCTCGTAACATAAGGTATCTGCATACAAGTTATGAAACATCTGAAATATGAAGCTTTATACAAATAGTTTACGCCGCCGCCGAATAGTAATACATTCATTATAGAAACGTTATACAAAATTTTAAGAAAATTTATATATATATATATATATATATTTCTGGGCTCCTATGGTTACTCTATTTATGGACAACGTGCAAGTTGTTTACAAGGTTTTCTTCATCATTGCATTTACAATAAAAAATAAAAACCCAAATGATATTTATTTAATCACATGACTTGCACATCGGACAAATTCTGTCACCATAAAGCATTTTTTGTTCAGTTAAAACGACTTTGAATTGATTAAGTCCTATAGTGTACACATACATGTAGAAACACGGTTACGAAGGAAAACGTTTAAAATAGTTAAACAGTCACTATATTGGGTATATACCTTGCAAAATATACTTTTTAGATACTTTGGTGGCTTCTAATCTGAACAGCATACAGCTACATGTACAAGTTGTTAATACTAGTGCTTTCTCTAAAAGTGCATTGATACAAAAATCGTTCATACCCTTTTCATCCAATTTGGTTTCTCAAAGATCAAAACGGAAATCACAAATCGAAATTGCACAAATCAGATATCAAATAGCATGCGTTTAGTAAGGAATACGTTACAAAAACACACACCAATAATATAGTTACACACAATGAACCCGAAGCAGTCACAATTCGGATTGAAAAGCATAGCCAAAGACTGTCATCCGTATTTCAATAAAGTAAGGTTGTGTGAATTAACATCGTGAAATGATTGGAAAGACGACAAACTATGTGTTTATGAGATAGGCAAATAAAGATGTGTATCAGAAATCGTTTCAATCTAAAGTTAAACATCAAACTGTTCAAATATGATAGCTTAGAACTTTTTTTATATACATCCTGTTTTTATCTTCTTATGACGTTTCGTGCATTCATTGATAAACGAACGCAGTTAGACATAAATAACACGACGTTGCTGCATTTTTCTGTGACATCATTGCCTAACATTTTCGAGTATCAAGTCCTGCCTGTGATCAATCAAAAATAATAGGCTGTAGAATTGATATGTATGTGCATATCCAACCGTAACAATTAATCGGTCACATCAGGCTTTTTTGCAAAATTGTGTTGAGCTTTTAAGGAGCACACTTACTAAGGTAACGGAAGACGTCTATAACTTAATTTTTTAAGCGTAATATCGGCAAGTTGCGCTTTTTCATTTATTTGGGTTTATAGTAGTGCCAGATTCACGAAAGCTCAAATTTGTCTGCAAAAATTACGCACTTGCTGGCTAATAGAAGGATTTTTTTTTTTATTTACTCAATTTAAGGATGTTCGCTACTCTTGTTTTTTACTTTTTGTCAGACATTCGCAATTCTCTAGTTTTATCCATGTAGTGCAAACACAAAAATTTTGCCCGATAACTCCTACTTTTCTTTTCATAATTTTATAACATATAGTTTAAAAAGCCATTTTTGTAAATCTTATAAAATCCTTGTTATTTGTGCATAGTTTTTGAAAGAAAAGAGAAAATCATTTCCCGTCAATTTTTCAATTGATTATGTAAGAGATGAATCAGTCCTGGTAAAAATGTGTCCGGGCGGACACTATGTGCTAGACTAAGTATAGAAAGTTCATGGTTACACAATTTACTAGCGTTTTTGGTTCGATGTCAGTAAATAATGTCCACAGATAAATTGTCCTAGGTATTAATGTCCATGTAATTAATATTCCTAGATAAAAATGTCCATGTCTTCTACTTAACGAGGAAAAATATTTACATAATAATAAACAATGTTTCAATATTTTTTTAACAGTTGGACATCAATCTTTCATCATTTTATTAAAATATGGGTGCATTTTAAAATAATAACATTGAGCTTTTTTTCTAGGAAAATTGATATCACAGACGTTTATGATATCTACTACTTAAAAAATGTTTATTTCTTTTTTTACTATTGAAATAATAATGAAGTAATAGTAATAATTAAGTTATAAAAATTTAAATTAATATTAAGTAATGTCTTAACATTAAAATTTTAAAGGGCTTTTTCCCTTGAAAGAAATTGATGACAAGGAATTTTATAAATAGGAAAATAGACCTAAAGACAAGGACACGGACCTATCATTTTTTCTGCTTTTTAAGATCCTTATTTTATATTCAATCATTTCATTACAGTCTGTTAAAAAGCTTGTTATTTTGAAATAGAGAAGCGAACATCCTTAAGCATGTACTATGTGGTATAGTTTTGTCTTAATAGCAACATAAATTGCAGTTAATCAAAGAAAGCTTGACATTTTGTTTGCATTCTATTTATGAAATTTAAGCAGACAAATATAGAAAACTTTTGAATTTGCGGATTAAATTTTTTTTTTTTTGGTTCATTGGTCTGTTTGGTTAAGAAGCAAGCGCATTTGATATACTTTCTCCCATACCCCATATCTACCCCTTTTAAAAAAAGAAAACCAAAAAAAATAATTTAATCCGCAAATTCACAAGTTTTCTATATTTGTCTGCTTAAATTTCATAAATAGAATTTAATGTTAAACGTTATCGAAAATAAAAAGGAATGATGTCATTGACAACAAATATCCAGTCATTTCCAAGCGTGAGTTTAAAAAGTGACCGATTCTTAATAGTGACCGATTTGAGTGGACGTGAGAATACATTTAATGATATTTTTTTGACTTGGGTTATCGGTAACGTATAACCAACTCGTTTTGAACAAAGAAAATAAAATCGAATCACCAAATTATCATCTTATTGCTTTTTTGTCTTGTCTTCAGTAAGTAGCTTTAAACATCTGTTTAGAGCACTATACTATATTTTCATTCAGATTGTAAATTTTTTGAAAACCGTGCAAGTTTCAGACATGGATATTCCTTGACTAATTATGATTTTCAGTGCTTGTATTACTTCAATTGCTTAAAATTAAGAAAGAGAAAAATGTTCAATGCCTTTGTCGACTTCGGAGAGGCGTTTGTTTTTATTTAGAGAACTGTTAAATATTTAAACTTTAAGGAGGAGTTCTGGATACAATTTGTTTACCCCCAAATAAAACTATGGCAAGGTGGTGATCAAGGTTTAAGTGATAGAAAACTATAAAATAATTCATGTCATTTAGTGCAAAGATAGAAAGAAATAATTACTACTCTAAGTCCGAATACTTTAAAAAAAGATTTCACAACTAATGAGCTAAAAAATATATAACTCTTCAAAAAATGTGAAGAATTATAAAACAAAAATGATATATGCGAGGGGTCCTCCTCCTGTCTATGGCTAGTCTGTATCTTAATACTAAATGTATGTATCATTCACATCTGCTTTAACGTTTGATGTAATTGTGCACATATATTTTCTCTGATATTTCGTTTCGTTTCGTTTCGTTTTGTTTTGTTTTGTTACTATCTGTTCCGTTTTAATTTTGTTTCGCACTTTACACACGGGTAGTAACGTCGTCATATCGAGGAGCGTTTAGTACAGTGATTTTGCCATAGTTTGGGGAAGTGATTGACATGGTTCAGTTAAGTGTCGAGAAATTCGCCATGGTTTTGATCACATTTGTCATGGTTTAGATCCAAATAAATACATATTTGTTTCACCTTAATATTGTTAGTTTGTTTGAAGGGGTTTGTAAAAAAACAGAGTTATAATTTACTAATTAACGAAAACGAAAAGAAGCCTTTTTAATTAAATTTTGTTTGTGTGATAGGCAAATCGTACATAAGACATTTTCACTTCTCGTGTGTTTCCTAATATAGAATTTATATAGCCACGTCTCTTTTAAACTGGCGTTCGGTTAAATAAATTACAAAAACAGAAATCGTTGCTTCTATACATCTGTTGTTTTGAACCAGATTATGTCTATGGTGAATAAAAGGAGACTTGGGGTTATACGCCATTTATTTAGTTACCAAACAACAAAACTAACCAAACAATATAGAGAGACACCATACAGTCTTCAACAAAAGACAGCTGTCTATACAATATGTTAATCTCTTAATCGCCCCAAATCTATAAAGTTTTGAATAAATTAAACACAGACAATCGAAATGGTTAAGGACAAACATAAGACTAAGGTGCACAAGTCCCCCTCAAAATCCTTATTTCGTGAATATCTAAAAGAAAATTGAAGTATTTTTATGACTCGTCGATAGTTCTCGCATCTAAACATTTAGAAGTCTAAAAATGATTAATTTGAAGAGCAATCAAAATTACCAAATATTCCATAAAGTTGTGCATAGGAGTAGAAAAAAAAATAATTTTATTAGCGATAAATGTAATGAACATGTCTGCATGTGTTCCCTTTGCTTCGGTAAAATGATTGATATTTTATGTCAGTGTAGGAGTGTTGACTACTTCGCTCGTAATACTGAAGATAACAATTAAGAAGTAGTATTAGGTCAACTTTTATCAATTATATTAACGCATGAATAAAATTATTATGTTTTTGTCATATTGTATAAACGTATTGTGTAGTATCGCTTTATCCGTTCGGCTTTTTTATTTCATGCAATAAAGTTTCGATAGTATGAAAAACCGCAGTCGATCTAGTATATAGTATGAGAAATTGTACATATTAACAAGGATCGAAAAATAATTCAAATTCCAAGATACATTTTATATAAATATAGCCTGTAATGCAGTAGCTGCCAATTGTTACTTTAAAAAATATTTGTTTTTCGTTTGTTGTTTTGTACATAAATAAAATATTTGGTTTTCCCAATTGAATTGTTTTACATTTAATTTGGTCGATATCTTTTATAGCTTGCTATGTGGTATGGTTTTGCTCATTGTTGAAGGCCGTAAGGTGACCTAAAATTGCTAACATTTACGTCATTTGGTCTCGGGCTGATAGTTGTCTCATTGGTTATCATGCCGCATCTACTAATTATATATATCTATGTATTTTCTGGGGTCCTTTTTGTCTTATTCCAAATGAAACAACGTTTGAAGAAAATTACCATTGAAACGCATTCATATATCATTCTAATGACTTCTTTATACATGCTTATTCTTAATGCCCTATTGATAGCCTGGTCTGGTCGGTTATTAGTTATGGTGCAGCCAGCTGGATCACTAGAGATTTTTGTGCATAAATGCTGTTCAGCACAGAGTTCTCCAGTTTTTACGGGTCTTGGTAAATATTCACCCAGTGCCGCCATTAATGTGGATATGGGTTGAAAACCATCATGTGTTAAGCAGTGGAGTTGTGGTTTTAGACATTGGGCTAGACGTTTTGTTATGTCAACAGATAGGGTAAATTATAAAGTATTCCGATGGGCTTTTGGAAATGCTATTAGTAAAAAGAATTACTGGTGAAACAGAATTATGACAAAATTTAAAGAATGCAATATAGATTTATACACTTATTTGGAGAATGTGCTGCATAAAAATATTATAACACCGTAAGAAGGTTTTTTATTTGATGAATATAAGGTAAATTGGCATAATAGAATAGTGTCACAAAATGATGTTTTTGAAACAGAGATGTATTTGTGTAAGAACATTTCAAGTCGATACAGAAGTGCATTTGCTAAATTTAGGTGTGGTGTCACCCTTTTGTGAATAGAAGCAGGTTGCTATGAAAACAAAACTGTTAATGAAAAAAGTTTATTTTTAATGTAATAATCAGATTGAAGATGAGAATAAAATTGAGAATGGAAATGGGGAATGTGTCAAAGAGACAACAACCCGACCATAGAGCAGACAACAGCCGAAGGCCACCAATGGGTCTTCAATGCAGCGAGAAACTCCCGCACCTGGAGGCGTCCTTCAGCTGGCCCCTAAACAAATATGTATACTAGTTCAGTGATAATGGACGTCATACTAAACTCCAAATTATACACAAGAAACTAAAATTAAAAATGATACAAGACTAACAAATGCCAGAGGCTCCTGACTTGGGACAGGCGCAAAAATGCGGCGGGGTTAAACATGTTTTTTGAGATCTCAACCCTCCCCCTATACCTCTAGCCAATGTAGAGAAAAACAAACGTACAACAGTACGCACAGTAAAACTCAGTTTAAGAGAAGTCCGAGTCCGATGTCAGAATAGGAAACAAAAGAAAATAAACAAAATGACAATAATACATAAATAACAACAGACTACTAGCAGTTACTGACATGCCAGCTCCAGACCTCAATTAAACTGATTGAAAGATTATGTCTTCATCATATGAATATCAGGCACAATCCCTCCTGTTAGGGGTTTAGTATTATACCGTCATAAAATATATGAGAAGAAGAGAAACATGTTTTATTAGACTCTCCTTGTGTGCAGATTTGCGTAAACGTTTATTTTACGAAGTTATAAGAAGTAATGTTGATTTTAATATTTTATCTGATGATGATAACTTTATATATCTTTTTAAAAGTACTGCTTATTATGATATGGTTGCGTAGACCTGCTGTAATAATTATATTAAGTAGAAAAAACGTTTTTTATATGCTTCATTGATATTTATCAGTTATGTTTTTACAAAACTGAAATGTTTTAAAGACATGATAAATATATAAAATTAATTCCTTGAAATTTCTATAGTCTTTCATAATTCTTCATAGAATGGCACTTGTACTTTAACTTATAAAATTACCGTTTTTTAATAAAATATTGAATCTGAATCTGAATCTGCTAATATCTTAAATTTACTGTCAACGACTTATTTTCTAGAGCGATTTATTTTTCGCGAGTAAAAAATCAGCATAATCATGTGAAACTTAGATCTATTCGTATATAACAAAACAAAATAGATAAAACCGTTGGTTTTCCTGTTTGAATTGTTTTACACTAAGTCATTTTGGGGCCCATTACAGCTTGTTGTTCGGTGTGAGCCAAGGCTCCGTGTTGAAGGCCGTACTTTGACTTGTAATTGTTAACTGTTTATACACTGTGACTTGGATGGAGAGTTGTCTCATTGACACTCATATAACATCTTCTTATCTATAAAAAACAACAACATTAGAAAATGGCGACAATATATTGCCGCGAAATAGGGTAGAATAGGTTAAACGCAAAAAAAAAGTATCCGCGAACTTCAATAGTTGTATAATGCATGTTTACTTTAATCGTTACTTTTCTTTCATACACGATAAGAATCACAGAACTGAACTATGTCGAACATGAACTAAACCATGAAACCACCGAACCAAACCATCACACTGCATTGTCAGTAATCTTAAATTATGTGCAAAAGTAGCTAATTTTTCGGAAAAGTTTACGGTAATTGTATATTATACCGAAGTATGTGATGTATCAGACAGTAAACAAATCTTTTTTTTTTATAGTTGGTAAATGAGTAAGCAACTTTTCAATTTTGACACACGCATGCATTATTCTGTGTGAAATAAATTATTAAGTATATGATACAAATTTGAATTTACTAAGTTAAATATATTAGCCATAAACAAAGATGATTACCAGATTCAATTCATATTCAGATGTTCCTTTAGCAAAAAATCAGAATGTTTATTTTGTGTCACTGTTTGTCAATAAAAACACTTAACACAATCATGTCTAATTTAACCAAACTATGACAAAATCACTGTACTAAACGCTAATCGATATGACGACGTTACTACCCGTGTTTACAGGTACCTTGGAAAATCAAGCAAGCGGTATCGTTAAAAGATTTTACTCTTTAATCCTTTTTTAAAATCTTCTTAAAAAATAAAAATAAAATAAAACTTTCAAAGCAAAATGACCAAAACTGCACGTTTTGTTTAGAATTTTTGAAGTTTGATTCAATATCTTAACAATTAGATTTTAAAACGAATCTTAGAATTTTAAGAAAATTAATTATAAGGTGAAATTTCACAAATTTGGAAATTTGATTTTTTTTATAAATTTTTAGTTGTTAAGTGTTACACAAACACTGAGGGCTGTTATGAAAACAGGAGCTGTGTCTAAAGGACACCGTCCGCCTGCACTATTATTTTCCTTGTTGGGTGAACTGTTAAATCTGGATGAAAATCGTTAAAATGTTCAGATCATAATGAACAAAAGTGCTAAGTATTAAATCGATGTGACCACCATTTTGTGGTAAACAAACTTTACCAGAAACTTTTACTTAAGAATGTAATAGTTTCCAAATACTAGATTTTCATGTTCAGTCAACCGTAAAATTGGGATCGTTACTTGGATATAATTTTAAAAGTTCACAACATAATTGACATGACTTTTGTGTACTTAGTTTGTAGTAATGGGACTACAACTTCATGTTAAACTAACTTGAATGAACATTTTTCCTTGATACGGGATGCAAATCTTGAGACGGACGAACGGACGCAAAACCTATGAAAACATCATGTCCCACAACTATCGTAGGTGGGCATACAAATCTTATGTATTAATCTGAAATTGTAATCGTTGATATCGATCGTTAATTATCAATATGCAAATAGGGCACGACATAAAAGAACTTCTGATATTTCGAATTTTACAGGACAAATACGGTAATCATTTAAGTCAATGAGAAATTAAAAAAAATAAGGGAGATTAAGCTGGTCTCTTTCCTCCTCTCGTATATATTCAGATTGAACGAAATGAAATTATGATGTAAAAAATCTAACTTCTTGATATTAAATAATGTGAAGAATGTTTTATCAAACGTCTTCCAATCAAATATGAATCATTGATTGATTTGTTGCTTACTATACGTGCAGTGGTAATTGTTTCATGCATATACTGGACAAGACACAGTTAACAAGGAATATAATAGGTAAATAAGACAGACCGCCCGGTATGAAAGGCAGAAAATTAAGACTGACACTGCAAATAAGGGCAGATATAAAGCCTTGCAACAGGCTACCTATGGAATCCACAAAGAAATGTTGCCAGAATTGTAACGTACAAACAGCGTGATAATCTTCACGAAACATCGTATTTAAAATCCCCATTCTGACCAGACGTTGCTGCGTAATTAAACATCACACACAACTAAACGGAATCACAATATAGTAGCCTTTAACTAACGGAATGAGAGAGGACCAGGTAATCAAATTTATACCATAGTTAACCCTTGGGGTCACCATATAAATTAGGTGTATTAGTGAAATGAAAATATTTAGAGCATAAGAGCGCAAAAAATGTGTGCGCATGTTTCAAAAATATGTGTGCTAGCTACATGTAGCTGTAGATATAGGGTATTTACAAAATGTATATTACTATGCCGAAAACTGCAAATCATTGCGGCACTAAGAGTTATAACGCATTTTGTTACAATTTTCATTCAGAATCTATTTTACATGGAATATAATCCAACCTTTCAAACCTAATTATTCATTCTTAAGATCTATTTACTTTCATAGGTACGACTTGTTTGTACGTTCCAATTTAACCTGTATTTTTGCATGGAGTGAATAGACCGAAGTAAAAAGGTATTAGGTAAGATCTCACGCATGTTTTTACCGTCACCTGTTTAAAAATATGAAATTATGCCGACTATAACCGGCAAACATGTATGAACCAAATAAATAAAATAAATGTAAATACTGGTTTAAATATTATGAAATAATATTGACATCGACTTACCCATACACATTACATATTTTCACCAATGTTGTTGAGTTCAAAATTTCAATACATCTTATTTTTTATTATGTAGAGAATGGGTTTAGAAAAAAAATCATTCAGTTCACAATTTAGTCTTATACATATCTAAAGTGGAACTCAACTGTAGAATGTAAAAACCATGAGATGACAAATACACGCCAAATGCATTCAAAGAATTCTTGGACACAGTCTTGGTAGCTAAAAAAAACACCCAACAAAATGCATTATGTAGCTATTTTGATTGACAACAATCACTGTGTATCATCGCCTCCGGTAATTGGGTACCAACGAAGCAGAGAGAAAGGAGAAACAAATAAACAAGGTTAGAATTCCTTGAATTTAAACCATTTCTACTGTTTTGATGAGGTTACCGCTTATAAAACGATTTTCTGATATATACTTCTTATTTTTTTATACCAACTAGAAGCAAACAAAGACAATATTTTGTGTTATAATCCAAAACTGTGCACTTTGTACCAGAAATTTCGAGGTCGATCGACCTCCGACGTCTCGCTGGCTAGATATTCAACTGTTTTTCGTTCTTTTTTCAGTCATTTTTTTAGATTATGGTAGTGTGACTACATATTTACAGAAATTAGTTGGTTTACTATGATATAGACATAACATTATGTTAATTCCTAAACTTCTTCCGTTCCGGCAGTAAAACCCTTACTACAGTTAGATATCCGTTTGGCTGTGAGGTACATACATACGCAGCTTCATGTCCGTTTGGAATTTGGACGTTAGATCGAGGGCTTGTTTAAGAATTACTTTTGCAACAATCTCTGAGTGGTCTGTAGGAATCGTGTTGCAGGTCAATATTTCTACCGCTATCCAACAATTGAAAAAACACTTAATAATAACATTAACGGTTATTGACCTTACCATATTCCCCGCGTCCGAAGTGTTTTTTTTTTTTTTTTAATATCCAAAATACGCAAATTTGTAGTGGCTGTTTATTTACCGCACTTCATCTCGGTCGGTATACTTCGCAGAGACTACCTCTTGTATTACTTATTATATATTTTTTTCATGCCCAATATGATTATGATTGTCATTGGTCAATAAGCAAGAAACAATCATTAACTGAATCAGCGGATAATTAAGAAAGGCATAATATACAACATGTCAGTACCGAGAGACTGTCTAAGGCACTGATGATATATCATAAAGATATCAGTCCGTCAGTAGCAGTACAGACCAAGTGAAAATATCGCTTTATAAATTTCATGAGTTTGAAGCGCGTTTATGGGTTTACTTTCATCAGGAACCCGCAAACCCTAAACATTTGAGAATGTATAAATCATGAACACTACAGGAGCAATATGACCACATGGACATTAAAAGGATCCCCACATCCACCATCAGGTAAATTTTACCTGAGGGTGACGGACCCTTTGATTCTAAATTATTTCTAAATTTATCAACGGAGAATAGGAGGAGCATGCTTTAAATCATATCAATACAGTCGACGCACTGACCACTTTACTGAGCGGGGACATATTCTTCGGACTAGAACGCGTAAACCGAAAACATCTTACTTCAAAATTCATTATCTGTTGTATTTTGAAGCTAAATGTTGGTGTTATATTATTCAGAATTCACATTATTCGACAACCGCATATATGGATACAAGAGTGCACACGCTGAAATATCTCGTCTTCTATACTGACCATTGATTTTATGTTGATAGTCCTACATATAAAGTTTTACTACACGTTTCATATTAACAATTATGATCCAAGAAAATGAGATCAAGGTCAGATAAACCAAGCCAGACAGACATGTACACCTTTAATACAATCATTCCATACACAGAATATAGATGACATATTGCTTATAGTATAAAAGAAACAGACCAAACTTTGGAAATTCTTTATTGACCAATGAACCATGAAAATGATGTCAAGGTCAGATGACACCTGCCAGTTGGACATGTACACCTTACAATCATTACATACACCAAATATAGTAGACCTATTGCTTATAGTATCTGAGATATTGACTCGACCACGAAAACTTAACCTTGTTCACTGATCCATGAAATGAGGTCGAGGTCAAGTGAAAACTGTCTGACAGGCATGAGGAACTTGCAAGGTACGCACATACCAAATATAGTTATCCTATTCCTCATAATAAGAGAGAAATTAACATTACAAAAAATGTTAACTTTTTTTCAAGTAGTCACTGAACCATGATAATGAGGTCAAGGACAATGGACATGTGACAGACGGAAACTTCATAACATAAGGCATCTATATACAAAGTATGAAGCATTCAGGTCTTCTACCTTCTGAAATATTAAGCTTTTAAGAAGTTAGTTCACGCCGCCGCCGCCGCCGCCGGATCATTATCCCTATGTTGAGCTTTCGAAAAAAATGAAATGCCTTTGTAAAAAGTCATCATAGCAGAGTAGGCATATTAAAAAAACGACTTTAACTTATATAAGATCGTTACTTTCTCTTTAATTTAAAAAACAAAAACTTTATTCTTAAACAAAAAAATATTAGCTCTATTTTGATGAGAGTGAGTAGTCGAAGTCTTAAAAGTGTGCATTTTACACGAGAAGAAAACAGGAAGGGTCACACTCGCTTAATCTACATGTTATGTTTCTCCTGTTCCCAGTGACAGTTTAGCAAAAGATTTGACTGAACAGAATAACAAAATAAAAATTATTAAAATTTCCGATGACCTGTTTCCTGTTATTAGAATTTCAGAATCTACATGGTAAAAATTTCCTATATACGGCCAAACATTAACTAATCACATCAAGAAAACTGGTACAAATACTTGTTGTTTTACCATCAAACTTCCGTAAATATCTTCCATAATGAGCAAATTCCCGCAAACAATGACTAATTTATGCTAGGAAATTAAAGATTTAACAGTCTAAAATGTGAGTTTTCCCTGGTCAAACATAATGAGAAAACCACGAAATGATATCCAAAGGAAAGTAAACAAGCGTAGTTACTGTGATATATTTCCACAAGTGCAGCGTTTTGTAATTAAATATTTTGGCTGTCAGAAGTACTAGTAAGTAAAAAATAAATCATATTACATCCAAATTTACATAAATTAAATAATCAGTTATCTGAAGAAATCTCACTTTTACTTATCAACGAGTAAATTAATAGGAGTCGTTCTTATAATGTAAATTTAATCTCTCGCACACTCGACAAAAAGCTTCATAATGTGACTCGCAGCTGATATTTTACAATATCAATATGCAGTCCTGATAATCGGTACATATAAATATAATGAAAATCTGATAATTATACAATTTTATGAAGGGCTTAAAAGCCGCCTTAAGAATCAAACATGTGTAATATCCGACTAGATTGATATTAAATTTTTCAGCATAATTTGAAATTTAGTATATAATACTTTCAACTTTCAGAAACGTATCAGAGAAGCATGCTTCTATTTTCATTAAATCAATGAGAGAAAAATACAAAATTGATGCATGTGTGGCAATTACAAATATTCGTCATTTGCACGATTCATAATATAAATATATGTTAAACCGTTCTTACTTACTGGTTATCCAAAACTTTTGTTCGGTTTCTTCTGAAAATGCTCCATCACCATAAATCATAATTATGACGACATATTCAGAACACATCTGTAATCCCTCAATCACAATACTGGATGCTGGTGCATGTAAATCCCTATTCATTCTACGCCTTTCTGTCGAGACGCTCCTTGGTAAGTCCAAAGAAACGTACGTTGTTGCTGAGTTTTTCAGATATATTCTTGAAAAGCCAGTCTGTAGTGGAATTTGCCAGGACACTTTGGTAGTGTTTCCTGTAACAGTTACTTTGATATCCTTTGGTTTGTCTGGTTTACCTATGTTAACAAAATATGTTTATTAGAAACATTTGATATTTCTTGACGCTTTCATTCTTATAAGCGTAGATGCTTGTTACACACGATTGCAGCATATTTTCCCTATGCATGTCTTACACGAAATCTTAACATAATTTTTGTAAAAAAAATATTCACTTATAACATTATAGTGTTTTAGATTAACGACTACATGTAACTGAATAGTCAAAGTTAGAAAAAAAACATAATGAAGGCACGGCATTTTGTCCATGGTTATGGTTGTCTTTCTGATATTGTTTTACATCTAACCCCCTTGTTTTATTAATTTTGTATTTACATTGTGTCATAGATCAAATTCATTCGTTCAGTGTATGTTCACTTGTTTTTGTTAATATGTCTTTTGATTGAGTTAAGCCATTTCAATTGATGTTTTATAGTGTGTCTTTCTATGTTGTGATGTAACACTATTGTTTCAGGTAGGGTGAAGGTTGGCGCCTATTAAAACGTTTAAACCCGCTGCATTTGTTTGCACCTGTCCTAAGTCAGGAACCTGATGTTCAGTGGTTGTCGTCTGTTGATGTGGTTCATAAGTGTTTCTCGTTTCTCGTTTTTTTTTTATAGATTAGACCGTTGGTTTTCCTGTTTGAATGGTTTTACACTAGTCATTTTGGGGCCCTTTATAGCTTGCTGTTCGGTGGGAACCAAGACTCCATGTTAAAGGCCGTACTTTGACCTATAATGGTTTACTTTTACAAATTGTGACTTGGATGGAGAGTTTTCTCATTGGCACTCATACCACATCTTCTTATATCTATGTAGATAATGTTGATGAGGCTTTCACAAAATTATATCATTGACAATGTTAATTTAATTTGAATGTATGGAGTTGATAATTTCAGAAATTCGAAACATTAAATTGTTGTACCATTCTCGTAGATAAATGTAAAATTTTAAATTATTGGTATAAGAAATTATACATATTTATGCTCTTCTGTATTTTTAAAGTTATGGTGTATTTATTCTTGAGATGACTTCTCTTATGTGTGCAACATCATTTTCTTATTTTTAGGACAGTTTGTATACTAAAATTTTTAAAAAGAAGCACACCACCGATTCTTGGTCCTCATTCCTTACCACGTTAAAATTTTCACTTCAAAACATTTTATGGAAGCGGGATCAATATACCTGTATTTATACATCAAACCGTACTGCACTGGTTACCGGATTTTTGGATACACCAAACCAGGCACTTCATATCTGAGAAACAGGCTATATATGCCCTCAATTTTAGAATTCATTCATACTTTTTTGTATTATTCAAAATTAACAGTAAATTGTGTGTTTTACAAGCCGGATCATCAGTCCTCCACCTTTCATCTGATACCTTAATTACTAAAATATATGCTACATAGTTTTAGGATTTACACCTACGCGTAGGAACTATTTTGTTTTAAATATGTACTACTTTCAAGTATGTTCTTTTTGACCGGGCCCGATTAGGTGGTGTTACATCTTACAAAGTCAATCCAAATTATTTTTGCAAAGAATTCCGCTCAAGCCGGTGCTAGGGGCCGACTTAAACTTGCAGTGAGGTGAGAGTATTTTTGTTCCGCGTTTAAGGCCTCATTGTGACTTTGAGATGAAGAACAGAAATAAAAGCGCTGTTCTTTGCTTCGTGGCAGAATCGCAAAAGTTTACATGGTATTCTTTTCTTTGATGATTATAAACGTTATATAGAATTAATACAAAATAAATCTAAATTCGTGTATGCGCAAAATATAGTGCAAAACATTTAGGTTCAAAAGCACTACAATCTTCCTTCAGAAATTTTTAATATGCTACACATGTAAGTGGTGTATAAAGTTAAAGTAGGAAAAGAGTCATCATTTTAATCCTAAAGATGATTTTGGTTTATGTTTCCTACAAAAAGTTATGTTAAGTATGTTGTACCTAGTATAATGACCCGAAGTTAATTGATAATTTCCATAAATTTATTTTGTGAAGGTCTTGTTGTGTTGTTGACAGTTCCTCTTTATCGATATTTTTTTTAAATTTAGTTTTAAACAAGAATGTGTCTATCGTACACGGATGCCCCACTCGCAATATCATTTTCTATGTTCAGTGAACCGTGAAATTGGGGGGTCAAAACTCTAATTTGGCATTAAAATTAGAAAGATCAGATCATAGGAAACATGTGTACTAAGTTTCAAGTTGATTGGACTTCAACTTCATCAAAAACTACAATGGCCAAAAACTTTAACCTAAAGCGGGACAGACGGACTGTCGGACGAACGGACGGATGAACAAACGGACACACAGACCGAAAAACATAATTCCCCTCGTAGGTGAAGAATAAAAAATCCAGTAGAATTTGAACATTAAACATTAGCAGTCCAGGACAGCTGACAACGGGGTCACTGCTTTTAATACATGGTCCATTTTCCAGGAAATTCAAAATGGATGAAAATAAATACTCCCTTTATTTCACATTCTACATTAAATTCCTGCACCAATATCCAATTGATATTTTACACACAATGAACCGTCAGTTGTGTTTTCGTTATATTTTATCCTTTTACATAAGATTATAAAATATATATCAAGATTTGAAAAAAATAAAGTTTTCACTTAAATCATGATTAATGAAATGATTAAAACAATCCTTAATGTAGATGGGGGCTCTAAATTAAAATCCATAGAATATTTTAATAATTTGTGAAAATGTAGTTTATAACATGCTTTTTTTCAATAATATAATAAAAAGTATGGGTCACCGGGCTTTTTTTCAAGCTACAGGTTGTGCAAAATTGTCAGATTTTGTATAGATTATGCATGGAAAACACAATTTTGTGTGATAAAAAGAAAACAACACATTAGAATTTTAAGATAAAATATGAAAAGATAGCTCTAATAATATGCTTTCAGATAAGAATAGAAAAAATGGGGTCACCGGACTAAATTTCTTGCTTCATAATAAATAGGTAAATTCACGACACATTCTATTATAAAAGTTACTTTATCTGAGTTATCTCCCCTTAAGTGGCAAAGTTTTAAAAAAAATGAATCAACAAAAATATTGTTTTTTTGGAAAATACAGCCGTAAATATGATTAAACACATACTTTTCTATATAAACATGAAAAGTCTTACACATGAATTACATATACTACTCTCGAAATTTGTACATTTCATTAAAGACCTAGACCAATTCTTATCTGCTATTTCAAAATCCAAGATGGAGGAAGACACCCTAGCTACCTTAAAGTATATTATGTTCACTTATTTGAAAATCTTATCTAATTGCTAGTATATTTTTCCAGTGCACGGTTATCTTGTTAACTGTGGTTATCAAAATAATTGACAAAGACGCCAAAATTGGCTTAAAATGTTCATTCAAGGACAATTATTGGTATAATGTGTTAATTGATAATTTTAGTTAATATGTCAATTTATTTCCAAATCTTATCTTGCCGACCAATTTTGTACGAAATATGTTATAATTATTGAAAAAGCAAATCGATACATGTCATTAAATCTACACGGCTCGGGTGATCCTACTTGACCCGAACGACGTAGGATTTCGTGTGAGAGGGTCGTCCCGACCGTGCAGATTAAGTGACCTAATAATACCGATTTGACTGACCAATAACTGTTTTAACACATGACGCCATCAATGTACATGAACGTTTTGGAAATGTGAGGATGATTTTCAATCCACGAAAGTTCTATTGTAGCGTAAAGAAAAGGGAGAAATACGCCTTTTGTAGTAAATTTTAAGGTTGGTAACTTTATTTTTTTTTACTTTTTTGATATTTAGGCTTTCTCCTAAATTGTTACATTACTTGGAGAATTGCATTTTAATGGCAGATATTTGATTGTATCTGTTAAATTTAATCACAATGTTTTCCCTCAAGAATATGCTGAGAGGAAGATTAATCGAAGAGGTGTGCCCTAATTTATAGTGCAAAGAAAACAGAGAAAACGTTTCTATTTTCAATATATAACCCCTCATTTCATTGTCAACTGTATACGGCGATTAATTTTGTTTGAGAACATGTCGCATCTTAACCAAGATTTATTGATTTGCAACTTATATTTTATCGTGTTTTGGCACATACCTAAATATGAACCTCATTGTATTCGACCCAAAAATAGTCACAAAAAAAGGAATGAATATTTAAAAAGGCGTAATAAATTACATTGAGCACAAAACTAGTAATCCAAGTCAGATTTCAGATATTTGGATATTCTTAAATACATTCATTTTTTGGCAGAAATTATATTTTTTTATATCTAGTTTGACTTTGAAACACTGATTTAAGATTTAAATTGTACACAAATTTTATTATAAATGTTTCCAGTTTACGGGATGAGAAACTATCTCTTTTTCATATTGTTATGTTTATTTGTTCTCGTCATGAACATGAATGACATATTTGCCACTGGACGTTAAGCAGCCAACAATCTATTACTTTTTTCATATTTTGAAACGACGAAGTTTATACAAAGTTGTTGATCGATCAACTATGTAATAATTGCAATGACTCAGTGGTGGATTCAGGGGTATGGTGAGTATAAGGCTTTTATACCCCCCCCCCCCCCCCTCCTTTTGATTGTAAAGAATGTATAGTTTTATAGTTTTGCAACATAAAGTCGTAAACTTTTTTTTAATGAAATAACGCCTTCCTTTGAAAAATCCTTGACCCACCCACTAAAGGTAAGAGTACATTTGAACTGTGCAATATATCTGAGATAGATAATGCACACATAAGCTGTGCATTATCCAGATTATAGCACAGTAAGAACAAAGATATTTTGCCTATGTCATGTCTTTACATCTATTATAATTTTCAAGTTTATAGCCAAAATAAATGACACAATGGGTAAACATGTCATTTCAGGGAATTAACTCCTGCAAATAGGACTAAATAAAAAATTACTGAATTCCTCCACGCTGATTTATTTGTAGATTTCGTTTTACGGTTATTTTGCCGTTCATTTTTTCTTTCTTTCAATTAACTTTTTTTAAGAGAAACAGCTAAAAAATATATCAGAGGCAAAATCCAAAATGAGCAGTTAAATATTCCAAAATTTGCCATTTGAACTTTGGTTCAATTCCTTTCTGGTTTCTGCCGGTGTGAACTATACATTTTATAAAATAAAGGTTCTGATTGCTACAGAAAATGACTAAATGCAGACAGAAATGGAACGTCACAAATTATCAAGATATTTCATAGTTTCATATATTTTGCCTTCAATCCAACTATGCTCTGAAGTTTATGAAAAAAAGTATTATTTTTAATTGATTGATTGATGATTGATTGATTGATTGGTGTTTAACGCCACTTTCGACACTATTGTGCTAATTCGTGGCGTTCAGTTTTTATTGGTGGAGGATTCCGCAGTGCCCTGAATGAACCAACGACCTTCGGCAGGAAAACTGACAATCCTAGTCACTTAAGTCAAGCGCACCTGTATCATGCTGGCTGGATTCGATCTCACAACCTCAGTGTTGACGGGCTAGTGATACAGTAGTTGGACTACCTATACCACTCTTTCACCTAGGCCCCTGATTGCTTTAAAGTTCGGCCTTGCGGTCATAAAGCTTTCGATTATTTTGTACATTAATCAGGCCGTTAGATATCTCGTTTGAATTATGTTTCAATTGTCTTTCGGAGCCTTTTATAGCTTATTATGAGGTATTGGTTTTGCTCATCGTTGAAGGTTGTACGGTGACCTATAGTTGTTAACTTCTACATCATTTGGTCTATGGTGGAGAGTTATCTCATTGGCAATCATACCAGATCTTCCTATTTTTTTTATAAAATACTGGATTTGGTTTTACGAGTACATAATTATACTAAAGCTAGGTATCATTGCTGCTATGGATCACACACTTATAGTAGCTTTATATTTTACAGCTAATTTTTTTTACTGTTAACCAACCAGTATTAGACCCGATTTTGTATCAAGAGGATATCAATTGAACAATGAAAATAATCATATCTTGGATTACAAATGAGGATGAACATGATTAAAGTGGTATAACAACAAAATAAACGATCATGCCTTATCATTTTTCCTCTTCGTTATCCTAAAGAAAACAGACTATTACATATAATAGTAAATTAGTTACATGTATAGCTAGAAAAGGATGCAATACAGACTAACCAATTCAATTTGACAATATGTAAAGAAAAAGCCAGGACCAGTCAGAAAAAGAAAAACTGATAAATCTGAAAAATTGAATCAGTGAAACTAAAATGCATTATTAAGAATAACTTTCTAAGAACCCCCACTAATAAAAAATCAACTGGTTGCTCACTTGTTTAACAGCATGCGAGTTTAACTGAAAATTGTAAGCTATGGACGTATACATGTATTTGTTTAATGTACGAATACGGTAGAATTTGCAATTTTGAATATCTGCGGCTTGTCATCTTTATGTCCAAAACTACTTAATTATTTGACATGGAAGTTGCTATTATTAACTAAATGAGCCCTGTTATTCATAAAATCTTACCAAACATCTGTTTTAATTTATTTTTTTTTAAATCAGAAAAAAAGAAAGACAGGATCAATTAGCAATTGAAGATAAACGACCTATACATGTACGAGTGAGGATTCCACGAAGACCTTCTTAAAGTTAACACGTTTCATTCTGCAACTTGTACTTCTGACATGTTGAAATAGAAATTATATAATTAAATTCTCATTCACGTAATACTTTTATTTCATCAACCTGCTGGATGATTCCCACTTTCATAAATGCAGCTTGAATATCAATAAATTATAATGCGAGATTTTAATATCAATATTTCAAATTACACGTAAAATCTGAATTATTTCGTAATAGACTCTGCTGCGCAATAGGTATTGTGAGTTTTATTCTTCGAAGAATAAGATTTATTGGAGGCAAATTAAAAAAAAAAACCTTAACACAACAGTACAAAACAATTCGATCAGATAAAGTTATAAATTTGGAAAACGAACATGAAATAGATGGACTGATTGTTGGCTGTTTAACGGCAAGTGCAAGTGGCAAATTATATGCATATTTAGGTCGAGAACATGTTAATGTGATACAAATACGAACCCTAATTTGTACTAGACCTTCTCGCTGAGCTGGATTTTCAACGTGTCACTCTACCCGGACATCTTATTCTGATCCAGAGCCGACCAGTCTTTCATCTTTCTCTTATGCTACGTTCTTTGCGGAAAAGCAGCATATTCAAATTCTCGAGTCTTCATTAGAACAGGCCTGAGATCGCAATTTTGCTTTATTGTCAAATCAATGATCAACAATGCTCGGTTTTAACTGTTCACGACTAATCCGATTTATTAGAAGTTTTCCCTTGAATGATTTTAAAGTGCAAATTGGTAGACTAGTGCAGTTATGCAAATCGACCAAATTGTATACTGGTGTTCATTGTGAAACGAGATTTCTATTCGCAAAAAAGCTATGAATCAATTTTTTGTCAGTTTCACTACGCCAATCAAACATTTTCAGTTCGAACGTTCTATTCACTATTCTGCAATATTTGATAATTACAATCAACCAGTATGGTCATACATACAGAAATAGAATAACTAGAACGTAATTATACTTCGTTGTTTACTTCGAGTTGTATTTAAAAGAAGCACGTGTAGCAAATTGTAACACGTCGACTACATATCCAAAACAATTTAATTCTTTACTATAAATCCTATCAAAAGACTTACTATAAAATATTTTGCTTTGTGGAAAAATATAGAAAAATTTTGTTCCCTGGTGAAGGGTAATGGGATAAAGGTAAATTTCCGGGTTAAGGGTAATTCATGGATAAGTGTATGACACACGTCCCTTATTAATGTTTATACGTATTTATACATCCCTGTTTTTTTTTGTTTTTTTTTTTTTTTTTTTTATATTAAATGTTTAGGGTTTTCTGGATTTAGTAAATACATTGATCAGGAACGCACAAACCTAAATATTAAAAAAAAACGTGATAATATTCCAACGAATTACTCACCAGTAGCCAGCATCACAGAAAGAAAATCAACGCTAAAAAATAAGAAAATGTGAATTAACTCCATTCTGTATTTAATAAACACTATAACTGGCGTCCTCGGATTACACGAAAATGTGATGTAGTCGGAAATCATCTCTTGTGACGACAGGAAAAGTAATCAGAAAATTATTTATACTTCTAATTTATAAAATATCTTTTCCTGTGTTAGGATTACTTCCTTTTTCATTAAATTTTATAAGAAGAGGTATGGGAAATCATAAAGAGATAATTTTAAAGGTTCCAAATAATATACAGAAACTAGGTTTGTAGTGGACAGACACACGAACGGGCAGGAATATCCTTCAATGACCCCGGTGCCTTTTGAACTAAACAAAAGACATATTTATTACAATATCGTATGAGATAAAATTATTTTCTTAATAATATCTTTGTTAGAATAAAAAGTCGGATACAATCAATATGGTCAAAATGGAGACGTTAAATACGATTCCTCGTGTACAGAGAGTGCCACGCCTTATGTACCCTAGCAACGACTATGTGAGGGTCCGTATGTGGTCTGTTGCAAGGCAACATTTTTTTCCATATTTGATATGCCTTCATTTGCAAGTGACATTCAAAATTCTATACCATCATTACGGACGACCCCTATTATATGACCTCCTTTTTAATTATTTTAAATGTGTTTTCTTCCTGAACATGCATAACATTTGCTACTGAACGTTTAGCAAACAGCAATTAATTTATCTATTTTGTTTTTCGTAATTAATTATTATGGGCACCATTTTACGACCCAAGGATTTATTTGATAGTAAATATATCAATACCAATTTATATTAACGATATTGACTCTGAATGGCATACATGTACTAGGTAAGACAATCCTCAATTAATAATCTTTGATGAAAAGATTGATTGATTTGTTTTTTAACGCCACTTTCAGCACTATTGTGCTATTTCGTAGTTGTCAGTTTTATTGGTGGAGGAAGCCGGAGTGCCCGGAGAGAACCACTGACCCTCGGTGGGAAAACTGACTATCCTTGTCAATTAAGATTGGAGTCTAGCGGACTGCCACCTGAATCGAGGAGGCTAGTGATACAATAGTTTCACTACTAAGACCACTCGGCCACCGATTCCCCTTTAATGACAGAAGAAATCCGATAAGTTTTGTTCATACTTGACCTTTTCCTAAAAATATACTTATAATTTAAATTTAGGGTACCGTTTCCGGTGTTTGATGAATGAATTACAATCTACTTTATTTAAGATTATATAGACTTTAATATAAAAATAAGACCACATTTTTGAACAAGCGAAAGTGTACACATAATAAACAGTTTATAATTCATAATAAGAGTACATCTTACACAGAGATGCGTATTTCAAAACAACTAAGTTTTACTTTTTGAAGAGAAAAGACCTTACGGATACTTAGATATTTGACTATTCGCCCACCAAATTTAAAACAATTCATGAACTTGTTGGTGTATGCTTTGGAGATATATATCAGACTGATACATTAAATGGTACATTGTACATACTGTTATAATCATTTTTTTAATAAATCTGGCCTCGAGTATCACTGAAGAGACATTTATTGTCGAAATTAGCATTTGGTGCAATAAAATTAGTATCGTTAATGTTCGTGTATTTCATAGTATCTTCATTCGGACTATTTATGTACAATATAACTTCCCAAAAGGATCTAATTTAAGTATTAATATACACAGATAATGATGTGCATCTCTTACTCATAATAGTGAAAGCTTGTGGGAACTTTTGAAAACCATCCTGGTACTATGGACAGTGTTAAGATTTGAAAACATTAATTCTTGATACATTATCTGTATCAATAATTTAGTCTTTTATCTTATTAAGGTCAGGTACTGTAAATGAGTGAGGTTATAGATTTTAAATACTATTTTAAATACAATTTTGGCTCGTTTAACTATATTTGAAAATCTAAAAACAATGCATTATCTTTTTTTTTTATTTCTGAATTATTATAGATTGCCAGTGGGTTCTTTCAAAATAGGTGGAAATTAATTCATATGTTACATGTAAATATGCTTTTGGAAATCATAGCATAAACACAGTGCAATGGTACATGTACGACAGGGAAATCATTTCTAAAAATAATAATTGAAACTGTATTTTGATAAGCCAACTAAAGTCCGAAGTACTATAACTAAGGACAAAGATAACTTAAAACAGGAAGTATGGTTGTAAACATTTTGTCGACGTTATTATGGGGAAATATACACTTATACAAACTTTTGAATTTATAATAAAACTTTACTTGTTTTTTTTTTATATTAGCAATGCCAATACTTCCCCTGATTTTTGGGCTTCTATTTTCCCCTTACTTTTATAATGTTTTGAGATTTATTTGTCATTAAATCATTTCAATGCTGAGTTTATTCTTGCCTCTTAATTTCCTAGAGAAACCTTTGAAGTATATCCAAGAATGCAGCTCTTTAAAAGCTGTTTATTTTATTTACTGGTTATATTTGGTTAAACTAACACATATTTCCTTGCCGTGTAGGATAATACTATATTGCAAGGTCACTTACAAAACTATTCTTGTGGCTTAATCTTATCTAATGTAAGCACTTTCTCTACATTGTTCTGTGGAATTTTCGCCTAAACTCCGATAAGATGTTGACATTTGCGGACACTAAAAACGCCCATATAGGCAAAGTTCTAACCGCTTCCATATTATTTTTTTTGTTACTTGTATCTTTGGGTTGTTATCTAAATGATGTATACAAAATATTATTTTTTACTCAGACACCTTATTACGCAAACCAAAGTTTCAATATTCCTTCTTCCTTCAATTTTTATTGTAAATTAGTTTAAAAGGAAGATATTTTGATAGCATCGGAAGAGAGGTTTATTTCAATTTTTCAGATAGTTGGTCTTTTCTCTAATTTTCTCTACACACCTGAAGCAGAAATAAAATAGATTCGAGCACTTTCAATAAAATATAACCAAGCAGAATGTAAGTTAAACGTCAATGACAATGTTTGATGAAGATTTTCGGTGGTTTCTAATAGAGTTGAAGAAAAAAACGGTGCTGACGGGCGAAGGGGCATTACAAACTCGTCAGTTAAATTTTGCAATATCTTGTTACGAGGGATAACAAACAGTCCAGCATATACATGATAAACACAATCCAGTAAAGCCGATAAACAATATTTCAAACAAATTAACGATTAAAACATTGAGTTTAAAACTTTCTGACTTAAGTTGTGATTTAACCTCCTAGACAGAAGAAGGTCAGATCAAAGGAGTAGGTCCAGTAAGACCCCTTTTTGGCCCCAAAATATAGCAGTTTTACAAAATTGTTAAAATGTAATCTTTTAGCTATTTATTGGAAAAAAGAATACTTCTGTTACATAAATATTGGCTGTTTTTGACAATACAATGCACATGTATCGGGTACTAGCATCCTTAAGTCATGCTAAATTACTGAAATCTTCACAATTTTAGCATTTGAGTTAATTTTTAGACGGTTTTCGTCTTAAATGGAAGTGGCCGCATTCGTGTTCATTCTTAATATTTAAATGTAAGTTGTATTTGATGATAATACATATCATATATAAAGATCGAGGATGAACACGAATGCGGCCACTTTCATTTTTGACAAAAACCATCTGAAAAGTGACATATTATGGCATAATTGATAGATTTTTAATATTTAAGCCTGAATTTGAGCGTCTTTAGTGACTAAATCGGCCCAAATCTTTCAGATAAACTAATTGAATCTACTAAAGTAGACACTTGAGTGTTTAAAAAGTGTCCAAAATATTTCATCAGATGAACCTGAAATTTGAGGCCAAAATCGGCCCTTACCGGACCTACTCCTTTTACATGTTCCAAAAGAACGTATGAAAGGTTCATGAATATGTTGAACAAACTATGCATGATCACATGGTTGAATTTCAAAATGGAAGAGATAATAACTTATAAAAATAAGAATATGTGGTATGATTGCAAATGAGACAACTATCCACCAGAAACCAAATGACATAGAAATTAACAACTATAATAGGTCACCGTACGGTCTTCAATAATGACCAAAACCCATATCCCATAGTCAGCTAAATAAGGCCCCGAAATGACAAATGTAAAACAATTCAAACGAGAAAAATAACGGTCTGATTTATGTACACAATAATGAACGAAAAACAAATATGATATACAGCAACAAACGACAACCACTGAATTACAGGCTCCTTACTTGGGACAGGCAAATACAGAATGTGGCGGGGTTAAACTAGTTTGAAGGCGCCAACCCATACCCTTATCTTGGACAGTGGTGTTACAGTACAACATAAGAACAAACTATCATATAAAAATCAGTTGAAAAGGGCTCAACTCATAAGATCGATACTAAGCATCTAACTAAAAACCCAGACTGGACGTGGCAGGGTACTTATACATCCCCACAACAAAACAGACATTAAGTACAGATTTGAGAGTACTCGCAGTTACTGACTGCTCGCTCAAAGCTAATAACAACTTTCAAAACAATCATGCATATCAGACTAACAGCACACATCCAACATCCAATGGATTTAGTGTAAAGACGTCATTAACAATCAGAGAAAAACATGACCTTGTGCAATGCCAAGATACAGGTATCGACGGATTATAGAGCCATGAATGTGCATATGTATATAAAAATAATATTTAGTTTAATTTTGATTTACTGATAACAAAATCAATATCAATACCAATAAAAACAATAGTCAAAGATCTTATTACACTATTGAGTTGGTAACCTTTTATAATAAGTTTATTTAAAGGATCGATAAGTTTACCCGGATCGTATCTAAATTTCTGGGCTCGGTAAACAACGTCCCCATAAACATTTGGATGTGCTATTTCGTTTAAAATAAGTTTTCTATAGGTACAACCAAACTTCACAACCAAATGTTTGTATCTATGGAAGAATTTAGTAAAGGTTTTAAGTAATTTGTGGTAGCGAAATCCCTGACTTAATAATTTACCAGTAATACATAGATTACGTTCATTGAAATCAAAAACGTCACAACAGACACGGGCATAGCGAATGAGTTGTGATATATAAACATCGTAAGATGGTGCCAAAGGAACATCACTGTCGAAAGAGGAAAATTAACAAAAAGAAACGAAAAATCGTCCCTTTTGTCGTAAATTTTAGTGTAGAGTTTCCAGTGTACATTTTGTAAAACTGATATATCTAAATTTAGAGAAGGACAGTTATTACATATGTTCCGTTTATATTTCATTTATTTCAAGTAAGTTCCTTGGTAAATTTCGGCAGTATATTTAGAAAATGTTTGATTATTTAACGAAAAATATCATCAAAATAACAGTAAGTTGTTAAAACTATCAACTAATTTAAAATGCAATTTAGACGGGTCTTTACTAAGTTTGGTCATATTTAAACTGTGGTTCATAAACAGTTACTGTACAAGAACAAGTCTGTTATATATTAAAGAGGCGCAATTGGTCCCATAGAAATACCTACAACCTGTCGATAAATTTACTGCAGAAACGTACATAAATATTATCAAGGAGAAAATTGACAGCTACAATCATCCCATCATACCTCCAGTAAGTATATCTAGCATATTTACCTTTCTCATTAGAGAAGAAGGATTTAAATGAGTAGCAGCAAATGTGTTTGCATTCAGATTTACCTAACGACCATTCAATTAAATAGGAAAACTTTTGTTTGATAAGATTGTGTGGAAATGTAGTGTAAAGAGTTGAAAAGTCCATCAAAAGCACGTAATTTATCTAATACACCCAAAGATTTTTTTACACTCCAAAAATAGACTGTTTTGTTCGACAGAACAACAGGCAAAAATAAAAAAAAAATAGTCCAATTCTAGGTATCTCGAGTTATTTTTAGCTGATATTATTGCATTATAGCAAGCACAAGCCAGCAACACACAATCACGACATAAAAGTATAATTTGCTTTTGAAAAAAAACAAACCGAATTAATATAAATTAAGTGAAAACCATAACTAGTAATTAAATACATGTATCATAAATGATCGCACGTAAAGTAGGTTATTCGATTTAAAAATGGATGAATAAATTTAAGTATAACATTGATACAATCATCGGAGATAATGTTCCATAAAAATAATCATTGACAAGTAAATAGAATCAACGTGCACACAACGTGGGCAAATAGTCTTAAGCTTGTCAAGTTTTGTGAAATGATAAGAGAAATAAATCAAGACAATTGAAGCGGTCATGAAGGTACATATAAAATATTAAATCAAAAACGCAGAGAGAGATAAAAAAAAAAAAAGATAACACAGAATCGTTTATTATTTTTACAGTTTCTACCTTATATCGTGTATATTATAGTTTTCGAAATAGTTTACAAAATTATAAATTTAAGTCAAACAATCGGTTTAAGGGCAACAGCTCCTCTAAGGACTCATCCAATGGATTTTGTCATATTGGCGTTTTTGTATATCCTGTATTTCAGATGATTATTTTTGCTGTGAACAGTTTTATCCATATTTTATAGTTTTTAGGTATAAATGGCAAAAATCCGAAAATTCGTCAAAAATCATCATTTGAGGACCATAACTATTTTGAGAGTCATCCATTAGTTCCGGTAATATTGGTATTTTTGTAAACGTAGGTCTTGTGTTGCTAATTATTTAATTTGCAATTTTATCAGTTTTTACCTATCTATATTAATTGTCGGGATAACTGGCAAAAGCATAAAATGTTTGTCAAAAATCGTTATTTAATGGCATTAACTCCTTTCTTATAATTATGGTGAAAATTGGAAGAAGTTGGATCTTATGATTTTGAGCATTTTTACTCTTCTCTGTCTATTATAAATTGCAAGATATAAGTAAATAATTGCATTTTACCCTTATGTTTTATGTTTAGCCATTGTGGCTATGTTTGTTATCTGACTGAATAAAAAAACATGACACTAGATACCATGATCCTTCATTCCAAGTTTGTCTGAAATTGGTTCAGAAAAAACAAAGAAGATGTTTGAAAAGGTAACGACGGACGCGAAAAAAAATCTTCGTTGAAGGCTTCAACTTCCGAAGGGGTCATATAGTTATTTTTGTTGTTTTGCGTTGTCGTAGATGTGGTATTTCTGATTATGTTTGCTGTTTCAGTGTCTATCTGTCTATTTTAGTCGTTAAGGTAATTTTATAAATCAAATTTAAATACTATTCTAATATTAGTCAAAATCGTTACTTATCGGCAGAAATTCCTTGTTGTCGTTTGCGTTTTAATGCCAAAGAGACGTATAAATAATTATGGGTCTCTTTTTTTCTTTCTTTTTTTTTCTTTTTTATAAAAGTCCATTTTTGACAACTGGAAAATGAAAAAAAAACATGTTGAGAAATAAGTGATTTAGTTGTACATGTCAATACTTTAACATCAGTATAAACTAAATACAAAATATGCAACCTTAAACTGAACGGTAAGTTTGACAACTCTGTAAAAGTGAACACGGTGTACCATGATGTCCCCTTCGGAACAATTTTTTTAAGGCTCTACCATGCTAAAAACGTACGTTTTCTTCAAGAATCTGACAAAATAAATGATTTTATACGGCTAAGCTATTTGATTTGCCATTTTAGCTACTAATGAATATTACAAGCCGTTTTTAAAATATTCACAAATGTCCACTGCGTAACGATGAATGTCCCCTGTGAAACGCTGTATGTCCACTACGCAACGGATTGTGTCCACTTCAAACGAAATGTTGTGTAGTGGGCCATTGCGCAGTGGACGTATTTACATGTTAGCAGCAATTGTTGTTACACGCGGTTTCTCAGATACATGTTTTTATGATTATTGTCTTAGATAATACACTTTATTTCATAAACTCCACATTTTTTATGATTTAAGGTCAACATTTTTTAAAAAATGACGTTGCAAAATGGACAAGTAAAAAAGTACGCTATATATAGGACTTGCCAATTGATTCAATGCAGACGAACTATACCATCAGCGTCCAAAGATGACCACTATTTTACTAACTGAAGTTGTATTAGTGGCAAGTATAAAAGTAAAGACTATAATTTGAATAAAAGAATGTTTATTATTTTGCCAATTGTTTGTTGTCGTTGCAAAGTGGGCATTGTTCATGGACGCCACTTAAAAAAAGTTACTAGCACAAAATTAATGTATTTTAACTTATCTAAATATTTGAATACTTTTTATAATGTTCAGATGTATATGGCAAGCCAAAGTGGACATAAAGAGCTATTTTTTAATGTTAAAAAAATCATTTTCTAATATTACGAATTCATTTTCTAATATTAAAAAAGGATTTCCTAATATCAAAAAAGGATTTTCTTATATAAGAGATTCATTTTCTAATGTAAGAAAATGATTTTTTAATATTAAAAATGAATTTCTAATATTAAAAAAGAAAAACACTATTTCTTAATATTAAAAAATGAATTTGTAATATTAGAAAAATTAAGAAATGAATTTCTGATATTAAAAAATCATTTATTAATATTAGAAATTCATTTCTTAATATTAAAATTTGATTTCTTACTATTAAAAAATCATTTTTCAATATTAAAAAAATAGCTCTTTTTGTCCACTTTGGCTTGTAATGTTTAATATTTATAGTGTTGAAGCGTCTGAATGAAAAGGAATATTTGGGTAAAAAAATACTTTCTCCCTACTACACTATAATATTAATATCTAGATTATGATTAAACTTTTTTGATGAATTCTATATCGAGCATAGAAACACACATGTTGCTTAGCAACAGCAAACAATTTTTTTTGTAATTAAAGACAACTACAAAACCTTTGTTTTAATGTGAAGGTCTTTTCATGAAAACGAGAATATAAAGGATTTACTAATTAGGGGTGGGTCTGAAAAGTTTTGAAAGATATTTAACAGTTAAAGACATGAAAGAGACGTGGCTTGTACCACGAACAGACCTCGTTTGGAATAAAATGTCTGCCGATCCTGGCAATTAAGAATGAATGTGTCCCCTGGGTACAAAACCTATGGTGAATTAGAAATGGCTTATCAAGGCAATGAGTGATGATATAACCCGTTTTGGGAGATAATTAACTATTCATTATATAAGGGTGATATGACCTCCAAGGATAAATCCTTCGGTGCAGTAAAAAGGAATTGACATAGCCTGTAAAAATATATATGTTTTTTGGGGTTGGACATATAAAACTCAATTATTTTACCTTGAAAGTCAAAGATCAAGCGCAAAACATCGATTATTTTGACCAAGAGATCAATGGTAAAGGTCATAATGATATTAGACTGATATGATATCTAATGGTTATACACTTTATGCCAAATACCATAAGTCAATGTCAAAAAATAAATAAGTGTCGGCCTGGACAAGTGTGTATGAGAATAGAATCCAGAAGAAGAAGAATACTAAGTTAAACATAGTGTCTCCACTAATTTCTTCTTGGAAGCCAGGGAAACATGATAAAGAAAAGTGAGAACTGAGTACTGAATAAACTGCCGTTTCTTTCATGATGAAATGAAATATGGAACGATTTTTTTCTTTCTGTAAATATGATGTGAATACTGGCGATGACGAAAATGGTTTCTCTTTCCAGTCGTTGTCGAATGATTCGTGAATTATCATGTGCCGGATATCGTTGGTTATGACCCCGGCCGTGTCAAACCAAAGACCTTAAATTGATATTTGCTGATTCTCCGCTAATCAATAGAATAGAATAGACAACCTTAGCTGTATTTTGCAAAACGTTTCGGAATTTTTAGTCTTTTATGGTCTTTGGATCTTTTTATTCGACCGTCACTGATGAGTCTTTTGTTGTCTGGTGTACAAAATTACAAGCATGATATCTTCCACTATGACAATTTTTTTTTCCTTTGATATTCTTTGTTCGTGATTTTTTTTTTCTTTCACGTGTAAATATCTGATCAATGAATTAAACGAATCTTTAATTAATTTATTAATGTTAATTATTATTTAATAAAGTCATTAAAGTACTGTAATTTCAGAGGAGATGCGATTGATTGAATGTTGTTTTTTGACCGTCCAGTGGCAAATACTTCATGCATATTTATGACGGAAAGTAATTTAGAGAATAATTTTCAAACGAAATACGAAGTTGCACGTGTTGTCGTTGAAAAAGAGGGGGACATTTACAAATCATAAGTCCAATAAATACAAACAACACCATGACCGAAAAGTTACTCAAGATACATAATAGTGTTGGACAGTTTTGTTTGATCTTTATTACTGTTACCGTTACACTTGCACATTAGACCTTTTTCATATTACCGACTTTTGACTCCGGAGTTTATATTTTTTCCACAGGTTACCTACTCTGCGTTTAGACATCCTGGTACTCGGTCAAGTAAGAGCAAAAGTAAAATCAAGCTTTTAATCGATACAATTTATGGGGAAAATTAACTGCTTTATATTTTTTTCACACGATAAAATCATCAGAAAATAGAAAACTTTCCCCTCAGATTGCACGGATTATGTGTTTGATTTTTTTCTTTTGGTTGCTCTTACTTGACCGAGTACCATGTTGTTTAACCACAGCAAAGGTAACCTTTCGAAAAATTATATAATCCGCAGTCAAAAGTCGGTAATATGAAAATAGTCTATTGTATAATTAAAATTGCCAGTCACATGGTGACTTCTTATGTCTTATGAATTACAATGTATGTTATTGTTCACAGTCCTGTAATTTATTTTCGCCATCCGTAATGATTGCCTAAAATGTTAAATTGGCTTGCCATACTTGATAGAAATACGGACGTGAAAGAAAGCACTCTTCACAAAAGCGTCAATGCGGAGATTACATTCCACGGAGGTTACATTTCGACGATTTCGTCATGTATAAAACAAAATACGTGTTTCTGAAGGGAAAAGTTGTACGAAAATTGAATGTTGACGCCAATATTGATCTGTTGGGTCAGAGACATATAATACATGTATCATATGTCTCTGGTTGGGTACATGACGTCTTGAAAGGCTATTTTATTTTTTTGCTTGCGCAGTAAGGCGTCAAAGCAAAAAAATAAAATAGCCTTTCAAGACGTCATAATTATTTGGACTAGTTGGGTATATAATTTATATCTAAAATTGGTTTTTGTTTAGAATACACCAGAGACTATCTCGGACTAACCACATACATACATGTATATACACATATGTGTATATATATGTCTCTGAATACACCATACCACGAAGACTGTCCTTTGACATTGTATGAAAGCAAAATTATTTAAGGAAGGCAAATTCGGTATATCTTTCATAAGACTGTCCCTATTCCATACCTGTCTTAGGTCTATCGGCTTTATAGCCAGAATTTACAGGACCATTCCTCATGTCTCTGGCAAGTCTTGACATGGATGGCAGTGACGTGTGATTGAAGCTGCTCAACAGTTTCCTCAGCTAATTCTTCTCTCTCATTTTCCAGTTTAGTTGAGGCATGAGTCAATGGAAAAGAGATGTGCTAATGATAATATAACTGCATACCAATTATCATTGACCTATCACCAATGGTTCCCCTTAAACTGACCTAATCACAAGCTTATACATGTAAACTAAGCAATAGTTTCAGAGTCAATAGACCATGACTGAGGGGGCAGGGCCAAATAGTCTCCATGGAAATGAAATATGACAATGCTTATACAACTGCACACCAAATATCATTGGCCAATAATTAGTGGTTCACCATAAACTAGACCTAATCACAAACTTATACATTGTTGACGCGGCCGCCGACGCCGGAAACAGCACTCCGTCAAGGCGAGACAAAAAAAAACACGTGGAAAGACTGATGTCAAAAAATAGGTGTATCACAACGCAACATACATACATGTATGCATTTGACCCATATTCATCTAAATTTAAAATTGTATTAAAAATAAACGTCAACTATATTCATACATCCTCTATTATACCTTATAAATCAAAGAAATAAAAATAACAAAGCGATTTATTCAATAATAAAATCATACAACTCCAGAATCTCAGCAAATTCAGGGTGCGTATACTGACACATAAATATGCGTGTATTTTGATTATGGTAATAGAAAACGCAATTTAACCATAGATACCTGCCTGTGCATGATGTCCCATGATGCTAATTAATTGTACGGGAAATATATATTATGAATGTAAATATACTTACAACAGAAACAACAAATCCACAGTGACAAAACGTCCATATATGTTGATCCAAATACACATATTGGTGATAAACTGTATCGGTATTAATAATTTTCACTGTTTTTACGGTCATGGTCGTTTTCACCAATGTCTATTTTTAGAAACAGGGAGAAACCTACAAAAATTGTTCAAAAAACGTGAATACAATTAGCTTAACCAGATACACAGATAGAATTAAGCATAAAATATGAAATTTTTAATGCAAATATAAAATGGGAATAAGTAAAATATATGAATAGTGCTGTATATGTAATATACTGTGTATAAGTATGGAAAGCCAAAGCTGTGACAGTCATAATTCCAACTTTGCAATTCTTATATATGTAACTCTGTAATTTTGAAATTCTTACTTTGTAATTCTTAATTCATAACAGCGCAACTCGACAATTGAACCTTTGATAATTGCAATTATATGGAACGCGGGAACTACATTAATATATAATCACAGTTTTTCGGGGATGATGATAGTATATCGGTCGATCATTATAGATAGTCGGCGTAAAGCATACTTTACGGTCGACCATCATAGATGATCTAATCAATGTGACTCGCGCGCAGATAATGATATTTACAATTTTGATAATGCATTATATAACGGTCGATAATGTGAATTGTTTCGATAATGAAAGAAACCTCGACCAAGTGAATTAAAACACGAGTCGTAAATTCGATAACTTAAATTAAAACCGGAAATGCTTGCCGATTGTAAAATCGATTTTTATTGGCGGTCAACTTTTGCAACTTTTGCGAATTGACGTAAGCAGCATGGATACAACAATCAATATGTTTTTGGATGTGAGTGACAGCTGTAAATAATAATCTTATGTTATTTAAGGACATAGTTACTGTAATTTGTAATGCTTATTCTCATTACTCATAAATATATGTAGGACTCTAAAGTGCGATGGGGACGCTAAAGTACGATGGTCACGCTAAAGTGCGATGGTCTGCGCTAAAGTGCGATGCCTTCATACACTAAAGTCCGATGGTCCGCGAAAGTATAGACGTTAGAAACGTAGTTGGATTATGACGTTAACAGTCGTTAATACAAACCAAAAATGTACATGCTGGAAGATAAATTAAAATATTTGATTAACTACTTTTAAACCAAATGTCCATGACTTTATTTCAAACCTAACTGTGCTTTGTCCGCTGAAGCAAAATTTAATGTTAATTTTTTTTCGGGTGCTGGAAGAAGGACTCGACAATGTGTCCTGCAGTCGACCATTTTACGATTAGATACAAAATAGTATACACATAGGTATCCTGTATCCTGCTTCTATTGGAAGCGAACGAATTCATTAGATTAAATCATTGTTTACGTTGCAGTTTACGTTGCAGTCCCCGTTTAAATATTGTCGATTTTTTTGAAAAATAACATCGGTATAATAAAGGTACATGTTTTCAATCGTAAATTATAACATAGTTTGTACATTGTAGGAAAATATAACATGTATTTGTACTCGCTACGAAAAAAGAGGAAGCTCGGCGAACTTCGCCTTTCTCTCGCATTTACATTAAAGGTTGTACAAAAAAAAATGTTACTTATATTCCGACAATGAACTTATTTTGTATTTGTAATTTACAATGACGACTGTAAGGGGAGGTGTTCAGATCATTGATAGACTGTGTGAACGGCAAGCTACACCAATTATCCAAATATTTAATACACCCGAATTGTTACAAAAAACATTTACAGAAAATATAGTATTTTGTGACATCTAAATGACTTTTTTGCAATTATTTCCAGGTCGGTCTTCTCAATTTAGAAACAATAACTTAAGCCTACCGGTAAATTATAAAGCCTGTCACGTATGTTATACCTGAGCATACTAGCTTTTGAAAAAAATACTATTTTTTAACATCCATGTACTTTAACGTTTTAAGCCCTCGAACCTTACCTTATTCGTCCATCGCACTTTAGCGTGATATACCATCGTACTTTAGCAAACAAACAACCATCGCACTTTAGCGTGAGACACCATCGTACTTTAGCGTAGACCATCTCACTTTAGCGTGACCATCGCACTTTAGAGTACCATCGCATTTTAGAGTCCTGCATATATAGACCTGAAGCAAGCGATATTCCTCAAATTCCTTGACAGGTCAACTTTAAAAGACAAATTAAGGTAGACTACAGTTGTCACCTGGCATTTAGTTTTTGACCCCATGTGCCTATAAATGACGTTTGTGTTATGGGAAAGGGGGATTTTGAAATTGAATTATCGGTGGTGGCAATTACCGAAAATAAGAATCCGAGCACAGTAACAAGCCCGTGTGACAGGATGAAACAGTTTTAAAAAAATCTACAGGACAACAAAGGCAGTATGACTAGACCAAGTCCCTACTAACGGCAGTGGATAGAAGGGTCTGGGTCTAGTCACGCAATATGGTTTTCAATTTTTAGTTCAAGTGCTTTAATCTTGCTTGTCTTAACAATTATGACATCTTGTGAGGCTAGTTGTATGCTACAATAGAAGGGGTATTATATTTTTTGGTAAATGTATCTGTCCGTCTTCCTGTCTGTTTTTAATCCATTCCTAATAGGGTTATAGTTTTTAAAGTAGTTTAGGGTAAAGTTGTAGTCACTTCAACTTGCAAGTAATTAAAAACTGTTCCTTGTGATGTGTTCTTTCTGATTTGCAATTCAAATTAGGGCTTTGACTCTTTTTTCATGCTTCTGGTATACGTAAACGATTGAATAATAAGGAACAAGAAGTCACACAGGGACCAAAAAACACAAAACAGCCCAAGGACACAAAAGGGCCTTCCACACAGCCAGAGGCTAGCTTGAGCAGGCACCAACACACTAATGTATACTAGTTCAGGAAAATTGACGCCACTCTTCACTCCGAAACATAGATAAGAACCAAAATGAAAAAAAAAATACCAGACTAACAATGGCAAGAGGTTCTGACTGAGGATTGGCGCAATAAGCTGTCATATTTTCTTCAAAAGCAAAAAAAAAATGCATTTTACCCCTATGTGCCATTTTAGCCATAGTGGCTATGTTTCTAAGTTGTATAAAATTTAAAATTTATACTATATACTCTGAAACTCATTCAGCCCAAGTTTGGCTGAAATCGATTCAGCAGTTTCAAAGGAGAAGATTTTTAAAAGTAAGCAAACTAAATGAACAAATTGTGAAAAATTATCTTTAAAGGGCAATAATTCCTTAAGGCGTCAATTGACAATTTTGGTCACAGAAAATTAATTGTAGATCTTACTTTGCTGAACATTTTTGCTGTTTACATTTTATCTTTATCTATAATAATACTCAAGATAATAACCGAAAATTGCAAAATTTCCTTAAAATCATCAATTCAGGGGCAATAACCTAAAAATCAGATAACCGATTTTGACTGATAATTTCAGAGCAGGTAGACTTTCACCTAATGAATACTTTAACTTCTTGTCTGGTTTCCTCTAAATGCTTTAGTTTTTGAGAACTAAGTCAAAAACTGCATTTTACCCTATGTTCTATTTTTAGCCATCATGATGGCAACCATGTTTTCTGAGGAAACAGAAAATAAAACACAAACTTTATTCTTGATAACCTAAGAATCATTTAGCGTAAGTTTGGTTTAATTTAGTTCAGTAGTTTCAGAGGAGAAGTCTTTTTAAAGTTAAAAAACATGATAAAGAAATTGGGTAAAATTGTCGATCAATTGACAATTTTGGTCATATAAACTTATTTGTAGATCTTACTTTGCTGAACATTTTTGCTGTTTACAGTCTATCTGACTTTATCTATAACAATATTCAAGATAATAACCAAAAACTTTAAAATTTCCTTAAAAAATTACCAATTTAGTGGCAGCAACCCAACAATGGGTTGTTAGATTCATCTGAAAATTTCAGGGCTGATAGAACTTTACCTAATAAACACTTTTACCCCATGTCAGATTTTCTCTAAATGCTTTTATTTAGTTTTTGAGATATAAGCCCAAAACTGCATTTTACCCTTATGTTCTATTTTTAGCCATGACGGCCATGTTTTTTGACGAAGCAGAAAATAAAACACAAACTTTATTCTAGATACCCTAAGAATCATTCAGCTTAAGTTTGGTTGGAATTGGTTCAGTAGTTTCAGAGGAGAAGATGTTTGAAATAGTTTACACCGGACGGACGACGACGACGGACGACGACGGACGCCAAGTGATGGCTAAAGCTCACCTTTCCTTCGGAAAGGTGAGCTAAAAAAGTTAATGTTTCAAAACATATCAAATTTATAAAGAGTAGACCGAATGGAAAACTATAATTTTTTAAAGGAGACGGTATTGTTAGACCACTTGCGACCTGGGAGTAAGTGGGAGAAGACCAACTGGGATGTTACCGTTTTCAGTACCGTTGCTTCTGAATTTGTGGCTTTGAGCATTCCTGGTAAAGATAAAAAGCACTTCGAAGGCATTGGATATATAAAGAGTTTTTTTTTCGTTTTTAAACAAGTAATTATCATATCATGACAACATAATCATGCTTCAATTGAAAACTTGCCTAATAATACATTCTGATTTATCATAAGAAGATTACTGATACAGCTGTATCACAATGATACGTAAAACTAGTGTAAGTCTAATGATCTTTTGAGTTGAAGTATTGTTACAAAAAGGCAAAATAACAAAAATACCAAACTCCAAGGAAAATTCAAAACGGAGTCCTTTTTCAAATGGCAAAATCAAAACCTCAAACACATCAAACAAATGGAAAACAACTTGGTACAAGCATTTCCTTATGTAGAAAATGGTGGATTAAACCTGGTTTTGTAGCAAGCTAAACCTCTCACTTGTATGACAGTCGTATTTAATTCCATTACATTGACAACAACGTGTGAACAAAATAAACAAACAATCAAAGTACTGAAGTACTGAACATCGGATGACCGCATGTTCTTGTGGATGGTCAAAAGCACATGTCACAGAAACAGATCACATCTCTATACCTGAACTGAGGTTAATTTACAGATTTTTTTTCTGATACAAGTTCGTGCTTGGATGATGAATAAATGACAGGAAATTCAACCTCACCGTAATAACTATTATATTGTAGTGATACAAATCAGTATACCTTAGACTATTATACTAATATAATAATATTTTCAGAGAATACACTGGTTTGTTGTTATATATAATATTAATATTACGGTTGCATGTTTATATAATTTTCATCTATTTGTATATCATTCTATTCTACTATTATTATAGTGCAGTGCAAGTGCATGGTGGACACTCTTCTGTAAAAAAAATCAAAGCCTTAAAGGCTGTAAAAGCAATTGCTGTCATGTTAATGTTTTGTGGACTTTTATTTTGCATCCATATATATAAGAATTAAACCTGACAGGACAGGAGTGTTGACTAGTGAGAAGCAAGACGGTTTTAACTTTATATCAATAAAAGACTTTAGCAGGAAATCATTTTAAATATGTTTTATATTTCACAAGGAGACAACAAGCTTACCAGGCTAAAGTTGGGGTTAATTATACATGTGCTGAAACATATAACTAAAAAAAAAATCATTATGGATTATCCCCTGGTAGTGTTTGTAACTGGGCAATAATTTCCTTTATTGATTTAATTTTAACAATTTTCATAATAAATTTAAATTAACCATTCAGTTAAAACATTTCAACTTTCCAGACGCAAATGTTGAAAAACGGGACAGAAATAAAATATCTTACAAGACATAAACATGTAAAAAATAAATATATATTTCAGCTTACTAAAAATATTTTCATAATGTTACTTTGACATCATTTCTTAAAACTTAAGTCCCAAACATAATTGCTCAGTTGATATGTGTCATCCTCATGCGATACGAGATAACTATAATTCTGATGCAATCCCGAAAAGGGGGGTCATCACAAACAAACATGACATTAAATTGTCATTATACGAACTAGAACAAACAGCTTTATGTTGCTTTGATATTTATCAATTTTCAGGAAACATGTGAAATAAATTTCAGGTCCATTTCATTATAGTGCCTAACAAGATTGTGTGAGGTAGACGAAATTGACCTTAAAACGATTGTATTTTCTTTTGATGTCCAAAAATAGGCAGATCGGACATGTAAGGACTTTATCTAATGACTACTATGATAAATTTGGGATTTATTATTATCATAATATTCTAATGTAACTGAAAATTGTATTTTTTTGTTAGGATAAACAACAATTTTACCTGGCGTAGCCGTGCATAAAATGTTTTCTGCATTTATCTTCGAAAAATGGCGTATTTAATGGAATAGAACGTTAATACAGTAAACTTTCTCTTTTTTCTCCGCAATAGGCTATCAAAAATAATTTATCTAATGTGTATGTGGAAAATTATGTGAAAAGATAAAAAGTAGCAATTGTTACCTTTCATACCTTAAGTTTCATTCATCCGATTCTGGCCAATGCTTATATACTAAATATCTATTTATATGCTGCTATTATTGTTGTTGTTACCAATTATGTAAATCAATTGTATCTGATTTTATGCCCTTTATGGGCCCTGTAATTTGGGAAATAAAAAAAAATTCTATTCATTGATAAAACGTAATATGGACTGGTCCAGTGTCCAGTTTGCAGGTCATTTAATTTACTGTACACATTCATGCACACTCTGATTTAATCAATATACTCGTACGAAAAAGCATGAACAGTTCGAAGGTAATCTAATAATAACTTAATCCAATCAAATTGCATAAGATTTAATAACAATGTCCAGTCCACATCATAATGAGTAATAGGGGTAAACTTGGCTGGGTAGGGAGAAAATGACAGATATTTCAAGTTGATATTTATGCAATAACGAATTAAAATTTGTCAACCAAAAGTTTTGCTACAATTTCAAAAAAATGTCGTTCTGTATGGGTGTAGTTTTCGGATCTTTCATTAGCGTATTTAAGGCTATAAAAAGTTTGGGCTTCAAAAGTTCACACAATTATTGACCTTATACAGAAAATTCGTCCTTGTAAAACATTTAAAAGTTCACAAATGATACACGATTTTAAAGTAAAATTATTTCTTAAAACACTGCAAAAAATTTCATTCATATTGATAAAGTGGTATCGTCATAAAGTGCGTTGAAATGAACAGTGGTATAGCAAACATCGAATTCCCTCACAAAATGTTACATGTATCACACACACTATAGAAAGGGGAGTCAGTTAAGTTTGTCTATTTTTAGATAACAGGTAATCATTTGACACTACGTATACAACCTGTGTGACCTGTGTAGTGATTTTGATTTTACGATAAATTCATGAATGAACGATAATTTTATGAATGAGCATGAGCACCTGACCTCTTTCTTAAACACCAATTAAACATATAAAACCGTATTTAATAAGGAGATAATTCACTCAAATTTTCAGTACTAAATCAACAACTGAAATGATTCCATTTTTTGATGAAACATCGTACGAACGGAGAACGGAATCGCAGGTATAAAAATGCACTTTTTTCCCTTGTAATGACCGCGGATCTATAATTTTTATAGATCGGTTGAAATCCCAAAACTAATTTGCATAATGGAAATTTAGGCGATAGCAATACATCGGAGTGACCTCAAGGTCATCCTCTGTAAAAAAGGTAATATATGTCAACAAAGAAAAACATTCTGCTCTTATTATGTTATTGTAAGTATAGAGCCAAGCCAAAAGACTATAACCAAAAATGAACTACACGTTAAATTTCCATCATCTGCAAAGGACTACATATTTATTTATAGCAGCTCATAAACAGGGTCCAGAGAGGGGTGGCAGGAATGAAATCCATTAAAACTGAGAGAAAATAAAAACGAAAAGAGTACATATAACATCTCAGAAAACTTAACTCAATATATTATAAAACAAATATTTTAAAGATGATTGTTATGTTATCCTAAAATTTACCCAAACTATGTTTTAATAAAAGAAATCTGTTTCTCGGACAATGTACCTCAGGCATGTTAAATAGTGGGTATTGGAAAGTTAAAACTGCGAGATTTAATACACTTGGATAGTTGTCTCATCGGCAATCGTACCGCATCTCTTTGTAATGCATATTGGAATAATGAAATTTTAAGACTGTGATTTTTTTGTTTTTTTTTGTTTGTTTGTTTGTTTGTTTGTTGTTGTTTTTTGGAAAAGGGGGGGGGGGGGGTGTATAATGCATATACAGAGCATGAATTGCAAATAAGTGAGATTTTGTTATACCCCGCGCTAATCTGAATCTGAGAAGGTTATATTAGCTAACTCTTTCATTTAACAAAGATGCAACTCAATAGAAAACGGGATTTTCATTTTAAATTGAATGTGAAAATATGTCAGCTGTGCTAACGTTCTAAATTTTTATCGAAACATTTATCAAGTGCGTCATTATACAAAACACCTGCAATATACATTTACCAAGGACGAGTATATGATACTGATGGCGTGATTATATACGAAAATATAATATCACTTTACAGCATTAACAATACAATATATTTATAGTTCTCTTTAAATGGACAAAAAAACATAAATCAGCATAAAACTTTTAAAAAGTAAAATCATTAATGTTGTATTTTCAGTGATTCCAAGTACTCATTATAAGAGACATTCTGTTCTTATTATGTTATTGTAAGTGCATTGATAGGTTAGTTGTAATTATTATCCATTGTGAAAGGAGAAGAAAGCGATCTGTCGTGCAAAATGCAAGAACATTTTAATTGAATTTTCTTCTGGTTTAAAAGCATTTTATGATAAACTATGCTCTATTAGCTATTACGTTATGAAACTCATTTTTTCGTTCTGCCTTTTTTTTTTTTTTTTTTTTTACATAATGATCCATACAGGTAACTGTAATATACCGCTATTCAATAGTCATAAATCGATTAAATGAAAAACAATTCCGGGTTACAAACTAAAACCGAGGGAAACACATCAACTATAAGAGAAATGCAACGGAGCAATATGAGATAAAATCTTACTGGCTAATTGCTTAACTCGCAAACAAATTACCTGAAATTAGAAAAATAAACCCGAGGCAGAAGATACGTCGTATAAATAACTAGTTATTAAAACACTTAGCATCTCATATAGCGATTGAGAAGACACAAAAGCAGGGAACAAGCAAAGACTGATAGAATCGAATGAATTCCGAAAAGAACGAGGTTAAATGCGTCAACTCGGTAAGCGTCTCCTGCTATGTAAGTATCACCGGCCAAACAAATCAATACTTGCTCAAAATGTCACAATCGGGCATTGGGCACCATCGGTAAAATTACAGATCACACGACATTTCTGGTACCAGATGAATCTGAAGATATGAGACCGCAAAAACATGTCGCTAGTGAGTTGAGACACAGTACCATGTATCGGTCGATCAATTGATGATGGTGACCGTGAAATTTATGTAGTGTGTCAATTGTAATGAATGTTCCTCACAACTCTGTTCGCGCAGTTTTTATGAAATAGGTACAACACCTTTAATGAGGTAAAGTGTTAAAATGGACGATATTAACGTATTAACTGATATGTACAAACGTCAAACGATGAAGCAGAGGTTATGTTAGTGCTGAGAAATTTGAAAGTTTATCATGAAATTGAAAGTTTGCTTTGCAATGGTCTTCAACTTCGTTAATGACTTGGTTCTAAAGTCATTAATGGTTTTGTCTTGGAACTGATTTGATTTGAGCGCTACTGAGGCTATAATAATTAGGAATCTATCGTCGTTAATAATTTGGTATTTATCGTCGTTAATGATTAGGTATTTTCGTCGGTCACCTGCGATGGAAATCAAAATATCTTTTTTTGCCAAATAGCACCCTATCGTTATTCCCTATCATCATTAGAATTGGTTTTATAGTATTTATTGAATGACAATGTAAAATTCTTATCTAAATTGTAAAAAGACATCCAAGGTCAGTACAAATGATGGTCTTACTTATTGATTCCGTATACCCAGTTGATAAATAAACTAAATATATGTGTGCTCAAATACTAAATACTCATTGGGCATTTCCGGTTTTAATTCTAGTTATCGAATTTACGACTCGTGTTTTAATTCACTTGGTCGAGGTTAATATCATTATCGAAACAATTAACATTATCGAACGTTAATGCATTATAAAAAAAGTAACTATCATTATCTGCGCGCGATTCACATTAATTCGATTATCTATGATAGTCGACCGTAAAGTATACTTTCCACCGACTATCTGCAATGATCGACCGATAAACTATCATTATCCCCAATAAACTGTGATTATCTTTTAATGTGGTTCCAGCGTTCCATACAATTATGTACTTCATAATTCTCTAATTTTGATTTTCCGTAAGTGTAACATGGTTCATTTGTAATATGTATTTTTTTGTAATTTGTATATTAATGAGATGTTTATTTGTAATTTGAAATTTGTAATGTATCAATTTGCATCCTCCATTTATGTTATTTATTTGCATCCTCTATTTATGTTATTTGAAATTCGTATACTTGTTGAATACTTAAATCGACATTTAGCTGACGTGAAAAGACAGTTAACATCTTTGTAATAATCGTTGTAATACATATTATGACGACAGATGGCGCCGCCGTCGGAACTTCGATGATGGATAACTCGGCCTTAAGGTAGATTCACAGGCAATAACAACTAATAAAAAATCATGTATCTAAGATGTATATCAATCAGTACGCATCCAACATCCAATGGATTTAGTGTAAAGACGTGTTTAACAGTCAGAGAAAAAAACATGACCTGTTCATTTAGGCTTTACCTACGCTACGTGACATGCATATGCACAATGATTATTATAGTGTTATCTGTCCAGTTCAATTGATTTATATATCTTTTTTAAAATTAAAAGCAAACCGCCATCTTGGATTGTACAATATCAGTACACAATCGGTCTAGTTCTTTGCCTAAATCTGCAAATTTTGAGACAGATTTGCAATTTCTGTGTAATACTGTTTATTTGTATAAAGAAAAATAAGTGATTAATTGCATTATCCAAAATGTTTAAACAAATACCAAATATTTGTGTTTTTTAGAATCAATTTTTCAACTTTAAAGAGGAAATAATTCTTAAAGTAAAAAAGGGAAATGGAATGATCATAGTGAAATTTTTAATTTTTACTTGTAGCAAGAAAACAAGTGAACCACTTTTTATTTTCTTCAAGCATATTATAAATCCTATCTTCTCATATTTTATTTCAAAATTCTATCTCATAGATTTCTTTTTATTCACAAAAATGTGTTTTTTCATGAACAAGCTATGCAAATTTGGGCAACTTTGCACGACTTGTAGCTTGAAAAATAGCACGCCGACCCATACTTTTTTATATTATATTATACATGTATTATCAGTGTTCTCCATTTATCACTAAGGTAAGGTGGGTGTTGTGAAAAAATTACTTGCAACCGGGTGTTTTTTTGTTTTTGTTTTAACATTTCCAACCGGGTTTTTAACTGTTGGAGGGGGGTCACAAAAAGAAGGATTAGTAGTGTATACACATTTAATAAAAATGAACTGTTCTTCTGCTATCACTGCTAGCCATTCATTTGACAAATTAGTTTTGCGGATCTCGGATATAGCTTTTGTAGGACTCCCTCCTCCTGCATATGCATAGCTTATCGATCCAAGTTTCTGTCCTGTACCTCGCTTTAGTGCTTTATTTTTGGAACACAAAGCAGTAATATCCTACTTCTGTGACGATTAGCCATTTAAAGTCCTGTTCATATTTACCAAATGAGGGGTAACCTCTCAATGTAATGACTATCTCTTTTATGAGGGATACATTTAACGAGATACAAATGAGCACATATTTATTTTATTTACAGAAAATTTTCCCAAAGAACTATACATCTATTTGGTATTATATGGTCAAAACATGTCAGAAAATTTTGTAATATTCCTGGACTTATATCTTCTTTATCATTAAAAATAATGGGACCTTCTTTTAGAAAAGTTGGTCTGAATATAACGATTTTTTCCCCATTTGAGTTAAAAAATCTAAGTTTTTCTCTTTTCTTTTCTTCAACAGAATTAACCTCTTGCCAGAGAGACAGTCCCTCGTTTAAGGGATATCACTCATTTGGGGGGATAGACGTATTTACACTTGTATGCAAATTTGTCCGCCATTATGTAAAATCATACAGGTTCCCGTAAACTTTTCCCAACCTGTTTATCTTCGCGATCGCTTCTGTGCCTTTTCCGTTGTTTTGATACTTTTTATTCCATTTCAAAATTTTCAATACAACTATCCGTTTTAGTTGACTTATTTGGCCTAGAATTTTCCTTATCACCATCGTCATCTGTCTGTCTCTTCCTCCGATTAATAAAAGAAAACATTGAAATTTGATGATCCGCCATTTTTGTCAATGAAATCAATCAGTGCGGCGCGATTAGTATTTAAATTTTTACGGTGCGGAACCGAAAAAAATCCGGAATTTGAAAAAAAAGCCGACCACCTCCTAAAATGGAAAGGTGGTCGGCTTTCAAAAGACGGTGGTCGGCACACCCGGCTTAAATGCCGAATGGAAAACACTGATTATAGCACCTTCATCCAAGGGCATTATGTTTTTTACTATACTGAATGCCTTATAATTCAAATGTGCACTATATTATTAGAAGTATTGTGACAAAATATTTGATAACACTTTATAACAAACTAGGTCGGAAACTATTACTTCACTTTCAGAGGAATCAATATCAATACTACAAATTATAGTTGGGTATTGTCAATACTAATTTAAATAATCTTCTAAGACATTATCTTTATCATTACAAGATTAATGCAAATGAATAATTAACTATTTCTTGATAGAACAAATTTTTTATGAGAAATGAATCAAATTAACTTCACAAACAGGTCAACATTTATTATATCACTTTGGACATAATAAAAACATCTGTTCTTAAACAACTTAACAATTGGACATACTTTCGGACAATTCGATATTTGGCTATAATAACTAAGAAAGTTACGTTGCCATAGCATCAGCGCGTACTGCTATATAAGCTTGAACAAGAGCTGGATCGTCAAAATGCGAACCTCTCCTTAATAGGTAAGTTCAGGACTTGTAAAACTTTTAAAAGTTAAAATAAAACTTTGATAATAAATATACTTGATATACATTAATTTAAAGTAATATTTGGAAAGTATTTGCTGTTTTAATATTAAGAAATTATTTGATAATGTATGTCTAATTTTATTATTGTTCTTCAATTTGTTTTATCTTTCAGATTGTATTTTATCTTGTTTTGCTACTTCTTTTGCTTTATTAAAAAAATGCGAACCTCTCCTTAATAGGTGTCAGTCGATTCCGGCCTGTCTCTACAGCGACAGATATGCCTTAAACCATCATAGATTTTGTCCATGGCTAGTTTTCCCCAACATGTAAAGATCCAGACCCAGATCTCACAGAAGTAGTTCTTCTGTTGAGAGTCTTAGGGAAACGCACAATAAGCAGACCATGCTATATTACGCAGATATAATACCATTATTTATAACAATAAATGATTGCGGACCTTAAAAGCTGACACTAACATAATTTTACACAATAGAATGACAATTGTAAAAACAATAAAGTCATACATTAAGATAGTTTAGTTACTGATAACAACAACAAAACGACGGAAATGATGTAGAAATAAGAATCGGTAAAACTCGGCCGGAGCGGGTGTTAATTGTTCTGGATAGGCAAATTACGGGCTCAGCGGGTGTTAATTTTAGGAATTTACACCCGTTGCTAATATTATCAAATGTTGCTATGGGTGGGCGGTGCTTATATGAAAGGTGAGTGAAAATTATCAAGTGCATGCCGCGTGTCCAATGAAATGAATAGATGATATAAGAAATTTGCATACAGTATCATAATATTATTTATCTCTCACCAGATTACAAAGAATGAAATATAAATGACATTAACATGATAAATAGAAAGGAAAATTAAGACTTATTTCCATTAATATTCAATAGTTACCACTTATTTTTCCTTTCTTTTACTAACTTTTCCTTTAGTTCTAATTTTTAGCTTCAACCACACGATTCATTACAACGTATCGACGGGTGTGTAAATAATGACAACTATGTGTAATGTCATTTTCCAAACGCTTTTCTTAGAAGTAGAATATGGAAACGGGGAATGTGTCAAAGATATAACAACCCGATCAAAGAGCAGAAAACAACCCAAGGCCACCAATGGGTCTTCAACGCAGCGAGAAAATTCTGCACCCGGAGGTGGACTTCAACTAGCCCCTACTACATGTGATTAGAATACGAATACGAATATTTTTTATTGGTTTCTAATCCAATATTACAGGAATGTTACCGCGTGTCAAATCTTTAAACCAAAATAGGTCTTTAGAGTATTAAGTAAAAAAAAATATTTAGTGTCAATTAAGAACATGTGTTGTGTTTGTTGATATCGACATGGATATGTCTAATGCTGTTACATATGGTAAAAAACTACCACCGTGATTGGGGAGAGAAGAATGATATAAAACTGACCTAGAGGAGACAAATGACGTAGTAAAACAGTATGCAAGGAGAAGTCTATAAAATTATTCCTTGCAAAGTGACTTAGGCGCCGACCATTCAGCTTTTGTGTGTGTTGTGTGGGTGGTGTTCTCGGGACAAACATGTTTTCGACTTTATTTTAAAAAGTTTTTTTTTCCAATTTTTTTTTTTAACTCAATGTTGATTTGATCTTATCCTAATTTTCAATGGAAACCAACAATTTATTAATTAAAACCACACCAACATACATGTATTTTATACATCGTGACTTGGATGGAGAGTTGTCTCATTGGCACTCATACCACATCTGCTTATTTATATGTATATGTTTTTTGTTACAATTGCTTTTTGTTACAATTGCCAAACCAGGAATGGAGAATAAAGGAGTGCAACAATATAAAATCGAATAGAGAAAAAAAAAGGGTTACTAAAATGTAAGAATTATTATAGCGAAAAATGCCTACAAATAAAAGAATACAGAACACAGAGCTGAAGGGACCTCTCCCCAAATAAAAATAAGGAAAAAACACCACCAAGCCCCTTCGTGATCATGTTCATGAAAATTTAGTAAACAAAAATAAATTAAAAAATAGTGAAAGAACTGTGGTATGTACTTTTGTAATTTGTACATTTGTGATAAGTACTTTTGTAATTTGTACATTTGTGATATGTTTATTTGTAATTCGAAATTTGTAAAATGACAATTGGTATCTTCCATTTATATTATTTGAAACGTGTATTCCTCAGTTGAATACTAATTGTTAATCGGCCTTAAGCTCACTGTGGTATGCACTTTTTTAAATCATAATAGAAAACAATATCTACGAAACATAGCATAGTTTGTTCGCTTTATTTCTATATATAAATATTTCCTGCCGAAGGTAGGTGGTTCTTTCCGGAAACTCCGGCCTCAGTCACAAATAAAAACTGGCCGCCATAAGATAGCAAATAGTTCTGAAAGTTGCGTTAAACACCAACAAACAATCAATTAATCAATCAATATACAATTATGAATAATGGATAACCGAGTTTGTTATTGCCCGACATTGTTAAAAGCCGATTTATCTAGCAGCGAATGTTATGCACGAGGATAAAAGCTTATGTGAACGGTTACTGCCAGTCACCACTTATAAAAAAAGTAGTGCTGCATATACCTACGCGTATTATCATATACAATATTATAGGTGCCTGCAGATCACACCATAATTTATCTGTATCTAATGTGCCTGGAGGTCCCACCAAAAATGTATCTGTACCATAGGTGCCTGCAGATCACATCACTTGAACAAGATCTGTAACATAGGCTTTCATTTGAGTCTGCAGGTCACACTGCTTACTATCTGTATCATAGCCTATAATATATGCCTGCGTGTCACATCTCCATAGATTTGCGCAGTATGCTATTAAAGGTGCCTGCAGGTCACACTTTCATTTATATATCTGTATGGTAGGTGCCTGCAGGGCACATCACTATAGCTTTGCACAAATATATATAAAAGGAAGATGTGGTATGATTGCTAATAAGACAACTCTCCACAATAGACCCAATGACACAAAAATTAACAATTATAGGTTCCCTAACGGCACTGTTTAATAATGCACAACCCATACCGCATAGTCAGCTATATTAACGGTCTAATTTAAGTACAAAAAAATTAACGAAAAATAAATTTGTAACACAGCAACCAATTACAACCAATGGATTACCGGTTCATGACTTGGGACAGGCACATACATAATTTGGCGGGGTTAAACTACATGGAGGCGCCAACCCTCTCCTAACCTGGGAGTGTGGTGTAACAGTAGAACATAATAACAACAAATAAAAACAGTTGAAAAAGGCAGGTCACATCAAATAAATAGAAATAGAAATTCATCTTACAAAACACAAAGTGGACGTTGACGGGTACTTATTCATGCGAATAAAAAAAGTACATATCTGATAGTACTCGCAGTTGTCATAGGTGCCTGTTGTTTATTTCACTTATGATCTGCTCCATAGCCTATCATAGGATCCTGCAAGTGACACTGCTATTTATCAGTATCATAGCCTATCATAAATGTGTGCAGGTCACATCACCATAGATCAAAGCCTATCATGGGTGCCTGCAGGTCTCACAGCTTTTTATCTGTACCTAAGTCCATCATAGGTGACTGAAGGTCACATCACCATAAATCTACACTATAGACTATCATAGGTGCTTGTATGTCACACGGCATATTTATCTGTACCATATAATAGGTACCTGCAGGTCACATTACCATAGATCTGTATCATAGTCTATCAGAGGTGCCTGTCGGTCTCTTTACTACAGATCTCCACTATAGTCTATCACAGGTGCCTGTAGGTCATTCAACATTTTATCTGCACCATAACCTATCATAGGTAACTGTAGGTCACACTACTATTTGACTGAACCTTAGCCTATCACAGGTGCCTGTAGGTCACACTGCTATTGAACTGAACCTTAGCCTATCACAGGTGCCAGTAGGTCACACTGATATTTCACTGCACCTTAGCCTATCACAGGTGCCTGTAGGTCACACTGCTATTTAACTGTATCTTAGTCAATCATGGGTGCCTGTAGGTCACACTGCTATTTAACTGAACCCAAGCCTATCACAGGTGCCTGTAGGTCACACTGCTATTTAACTGTACCTTAGCCTATCATAGGTGCATGTAGGTCACACAGCTTTTTTTTTCTATATCCCATCATAAGTGACTGTAAGTTATCATAGGAGCCTGTAGGTCACACACAGTCTTTTGTATGTACCATATCCAATCATAGGTGCATGTATTTCATACCACTTCTTTGTGAACCATACAGGCCATACGACATTTTATCTGTACCATAGCCTATCATATGTGCCTTCAAGTCACATGTGCGCATAACAATATATCTGCATCATAGCCTATCATTGGTCTATAATATGTGCTTGTAGGTCACTTCACAATAGATCTGCACCATAGTCAATCATAGATGCCTACAGGTCACATCACCATATTTGTTTACCTTAGCCTTTCATAGTAGCCTGCAGGTCACACTGCTATTTATTTATACCATAGCCTATCATAGGTGCATGTAGGTCACACAGCTTTTTTTTTTACTATATCCCATCATAAGTGACTGTCAGTTATCATAAGAGCCTGTAGGTCACACAGTCTTTTTTATGTACCATATCCAATCATAGGTGCATGTATTTCACACCACTTCTTTGTGAACCGTATCACATCATAGTGCTTGCAGATTTATTAAAGGTGCCTGTAGGTCACACCGCTTTTATAGGCACCTATGAAAGGATATGTAAATATCAGGATGACTTACAGCCCCCTATATTATGATATTATGGATGAATACCATGGTGACCTAGCTACAGGAACATATGATAGGATATGTAAAATAAAAGGGTGACATACAGGAACCTGTGATTAGTTTTTGTAAATAACCGGGTGACAAACAGGCACATATAATGTGATATGGAAAATAACGAGGGGACCTACATGTACATGCATTTATAATATGACATGTTAGACAACAGGGTGACGTATACATATATATATATAAGCACCGTTGAAATTACTGGCAAAGATCAAAAGCAGTGTGACATGCAGTCACCTATGATATAATATGGTGCAGATCAGTAACAGGGTGACTTACAGGCACTTTTGATAATTAAAGAGGAAATGGTAAAGATGAACAGAATTATAATCTCCATGATTTGGAAGAAACTTATTATACTTTTGATAGGAAATGTTACAGATCAACAACAAGGTGACCTAAATGCGCTTTTGAAAGTATATGATACAGATCAATAGCAATGTGACCTCTTGCACCTTTGATATAATATAGTACAGATTAATAGCATTGTGATCTATAGGCACATTTGAAATGATATGGTACAAATCAATATCAGGGTGACCTGCAGGCACCTCAGATAATCATGGTACAAATCAATACCAGGGTGACCTACAGGCACCTCAGATAGTTATGTTACATAGCAATAGCAGGGTGAACTACAGGCACCTCAGATAATTATGGTACAAATCAATATCAGGGTGACCTACAGGCACCGCAGATAACTATGGTACATAGCAATAGCAGGTTGAACTACAGGCACCTCAGATAACTCTGGTACATAGCAATAGCAGGGTGAACTACAGGCACCTCCGATAACTATGGTACATAGCAATAGCAGGGTGACCTACAGGCACCTCCGATAACTATGGTACATAGCAATAGCAGGGTGAACTACAGGCACCTCCGATAACTATGGTGCATAGCAATAGCAGGGTGAACTACAGGCACTTCAGATAACTATGGTACATAGCAATAGCAGGGTGAACTACAGGCACCTTAGATAACTATGGTACATAGCAATAGCAGGGTGACCTACAGGCACCTTAGATAACTATGGTACATAGCAATAGCAGGGTGACCTACAGGCACCTCCGATAACTATGGTACATAGCAATAGCAGGGTGAACTACAGGCACCTCCGATAACTATGGAACATAGCAATAGCAGGGTGAACTACAGGCACTTCAGATAACTATGGTACATTGCAATAGCAGGGTGAACTACAGGCACCTTAGATAACTATGGTACATAGCAATAGCAGGGTGACCTACAGGCACCTCAGATAATTATGGTACATAGCATTATTATACTTCCTGTAAGAATGTCCTTCTATAGTTAAATTACTCTATTTTTGCATAGTTTTTAAAAGAAATATATAGCGTTAACTGCACTATGCGAAAATAGTATGTCTTGCTGTTGCAATAGACTATTGATTTTAACGTCAATCATTGTTTGATTTCACGCGAAAAGGCGGAGCTTTGTTGCATTGACAGACAAGTGGGCTGGACTTATTAGCCTGATCATATGTGCGCTTGAAATAACGATGTTATAAACCACTAATTAAAGTCGCTTAATGACTATACTGTCGTCTGCAAAAAAACAAAACAAGCAAGATGTCGCGGTTTGGTCAAGACGACCCTACAACATTTAGAAAAGAGAACTTTAAGTCCAAGAAAACTGGTCAACAAACAAATTTTGCTGTTAAAGTTTTGTCAGATTTCATTGTTGAAAGAGGTATGGAAATTGACATTTTGGAAGCCACAAAAGATGAAATTGCAAATCTATTGCAAGATTTTTATGCCAACATCCGAAATAAAAGTCAAGAATATTACAAGAAAAACACTCTTCTAGCCATACGACAGAGCATAAATAGATATCTGAAGGAGAACGACAGGTTTTTTGACATAATAACCGACCATGAATTTACCCGAGCGAACGACACTTTTACTTCCCTACTCAGGAAAACGAGAGAAGAGGGGAAATGAACTGTCACCCACCATGAGGCTATCTCACTGGAGGATTTGAAAATGCTTTATGAACACCCACTAGTTTTTAACACGTCAACTCCTCAGGGCTTCCTAAATAAAACTATATTCGAGACAAAGGCTTATATTTCTGCAGAAGGGGTCAAGAAAATCTCTCACAGTTGAAGGTTGATGAATTTAAAGTTGACTCGGATCAAAAAGGGCAGATGTATGTCCGTAAACTTACAACAGAACTAACAAAAAACCACCAAGGTACTACAAATGAGACGGAGGGTACAGGGGGAATGATGTATGCTACTGGCACAGATAGATGTCCTGTTAAGTCTTTTGTTAAATATCTAAAGAAACACAATAATGCAAGTAACAGATTATTCTTGCACCCAAAGAATTCATACAGTGAACAAGATGATATGTGGTTCAGGAACGAACCCATTGGACAAAACACCATAAAAGTGTTTATGAAGAATTTGTCAAAGTCAGCAAAACTATCGAGAGAATACACCAACCACTGTATCCGGTCAACATGCATTACCTTGCTGGACTATAGTGGCTTCCAATCCCGTCACATCAAGACTATCAGTGGTCACAGAAATGAGGCATCTTTATCAAGCTATTGTTATGATACTTCAGGTAAATGCTACACAAATATTTAATATTCATTGTGCAATTGCTCAAATTTGAATACAGTTAAAAGATATATCTATATATCTGACGCAGTACATCATGTGTACATATAATAACAAAAATATACATTGAATTACGACAATATTGTAAGAATATTTCTACTTTCAATATCATAATTGAGTTTATCCAAAATTTTAATGTAAAATCTCAAAACGGTATTGGGTTAAATGTGTGAAATGACTGAGTACAATATTTATATATTCTTTATTCTAATGACTATTGTAAATTTCTTTATTTTATTGTGCATGTTTATAAATTAATTTTACTGTCTGTCAATCATTTTCTGAACTCATATAAATGCTTTCATTGTTTTTTTATAAATACATTTCAGATAAACAGAAAAAGAGTATGTCTGATGCATTAAGTAAATGTACCTATGGAACATTACAACAGACAGAAAGTAGGAGTGTAACTAGTAAGTATAATCATGTAAACTATCAAAATAATCAAAGAAATGCAAAGAAAAAGTAACCGAGGAGAAATGCATGTATTTATTTGTTTTGTTGGTACCATGAAATATAGCACACTACATTGTAGCATTGACTCCCATCAAATATCATAGCACAATAAATTCACATCGATAATTGTATTCTAATATTTGCCACTAAACTTGGGTTGTACTGTTTCAAGATAAGACAAATGTTCATATGGCTCCTTTTGTACATATAGTCTGTATATAATATATAAATAGTTCTCCTTGCATGTAAGATAGTGCAAAAGCAAACTGAATTCTTTATATTACAGTTAGTTTGTCCCAGGAAAAGACTGTTTCTACCTTCACATCGGATGAGAATGAACAGCTAATACCACTATATCCCATCATAAGTGACTGTCAGTTATCATAAGAGCCTGCAGGTCACATAGTCTTTTTTATGTACCATATCCAATCATAGGTGCATGTATTTCACACCACTTCTTTGTGAACCGTATCATATCATAGTGCTTGCAGATTTATTAAAGGTGCCTGTAGGTCACACCGCTTTTATAGGCACCTATGAAAGGATATGTAAATATCAGGATGACTTACAGCCCCCTATATTATGATATTATGGATGAATACCATGGTGACCTAGCTACAGGAACATATGATAGGATATGTAAAATAAAAGGGTGACATACAGGCACCTGTGATTAGTTTTTGTAAATAACCGGGTGACAAACAGGCACATATAATGTGATATGGAAAATAACGAGGGGACCTACATGTACATGCATTTATAATATGACATGTTAGACAACAGGGTGACGTATACATATATATATATAGGCACCGTTGAAATTACTGGCAAAGATCAAAAGCAGTGTGACATGCAGTCACCTATGATATAATATGGTGCAGATCAGTAACAGGGTGACTTACAGGCACTTTTGATAATTAAAGAGGAAATGGTAAAGATGAACAGAATTATAATCTCCATGATTTGGAAGAAACTTATTATGCTTTTGATAGGAAATGTTACAGATCAACAACAAGGTGACCTAAATGCGCTTTTGAAAGTATATGATACAGATCAATAGCAATGTGACCTCTTGCACCTTTGATATAATATGGTACAGATTAATAGCATTGTGATCTATAGGCACATTTGAAATGATATGGTACAAATCAATATCAGGGTGACCTGCAGGCACCTCAGATAATCATGGTACAAATCAATACCAGGGTGACCTACAGGCACCTCAGATAGTTATGTTACATAGCAATAGCAGGGTGAACTACAGGCACCTCAGATAATTATGGTACAAATCAATATCAGGGTGACCTACAGGCACCGCAGATAACTATGGTACATAGCAATAGCAGGTTGAACTACAGGCACCTCAGATAACTCTGGTACATAGCAATAGCAGGGTGAACTACAGGCACCTCCGATAACTATGGTACATAGCAATAGCAGGGTGACCTACAGGCACCTCCGATAACTATGGTACATAGCAATAGCAGGGTGAACTACAGGCACCTCCGATAACTATGGAACATAGCAATAGCAGGGTGAACTACAGGCACTTCAGATAACTATGGTACATTGCAATAGCAGGGTGAACTACAGGCACCTTAGATAACTATGGTACATAGCAATAGCAGGGTGACCTACAGGCACCTCAGATAATTATGGTACATAGCATTATTATACTTCCTGTAAGAATGTCCTTCTATAGTTAAATTACTCTATTTTTGCATAGTTTTTAAAAGAAATATATAGCGTTAACTGCACTATGCGAAAATAGTATGTCTTGCTGTTGCAATAGACTATTGATTTTAACGTCAATCATTGTTTGATTTCACGCGAAAAGGCGGAGCTTTGTTGCATTGACAGACAAGTGGGCTGGACTTATTAGCCTGATCATATGTGCGCTTGAAATAACGATGTTATAAACCACTAATTAAAGTCGCTTAATGACTATACTGTCGTCTGCAAAAAAACAAAACAAGCAAGATGTCGCGGTTTGGTCAAGACGACCCTACAACATTTAGAAAAGAGAACTTTAAGTCCAAGAAAACTGGTCAACAAACAAATTTTGCTGTTAAAGTTTTGTCAGATTTCATTGTTGAAAGAGGTATGGAAATTGACATTTTGGAAGCCACAAAAGATGAAATTGCAAATCTATTGCAAGATTTTTATGCCAACATCCGAAATAAAAGTCAAGAATATTACAAGAAAAACACTCTTCTAGCCATACGACAGAGCATAAATAGATATCTGAAGGAGAACGACAGGTTTTTTGACATAATAACCGACCATGAATTTACCCGAGCGAACGACACTTTTACTTCCCTACTCAGGAAAACGAGAGAAGAGGGGAAATGAACTGTCACCCACCATGAGGCTATCTCACTGGAGGATTTGAAAATGCTTTATGAACACCCACTAGTTTTTAACACGTCAACTCCTCAGGGCTTCCTAAATAAAACTATATTCGAGACAAAGGCTTATATTTCTGCAGAAGGGGTCAAGAAAATCTCTCACAGTTGAAGGTTGATGAATTTAAAGTTGACTCGGATCAAAAAGGGCAGATGTATGTCCGTAAACTTACAACAGAACTAACAAAAAACCACCAAGGTACTACAAATGAGACGGAGGGTACAGGGGAATGATGTATGCTACTGGCACAGATAGATGTCCTGTTAAGTCTTTTGTTAAATATCTAAAGAAACACAATAATGCAAGTAACAGATTATTCTTGCACCCAAAGAATTCATACAGTGAACAAGATGATATGTGGTTCAGGAACGAACCCATTGGACAAAACACCATAAAAGTGTTTATGAAGAATTTGTCAAAGTCAGCAAAACTATCGAGAGAATACACCAACCACTGTATCCGGTCAACATGCATTACCTTGCTGGACTATAGTGGCTTCCAATCCCGTCACATCAAGACTATCAGTGGTCATAGAAATGAGGCATCTTTTTCAAGCTATTGTTATGATACTTCAGGTAAATGCTACACAAATATTTAATATTCATTGTGCAATTGCTCAAATTTGAATACAGTTAAAAGATATATCTATATATCTTACGCAGTACATCATGTGTACATATAATAACAAAAATATACATTGAATTACGACAATATTGTAAGAATATTTCTACTTTCAATATCATAATTGAGTTTATCCAAAATTTTAATGTAAAATCTCAAAACGGTATTGGGTTAAATGTGTGAAATGACTGAGTACAATATTTATATATTCTTTATTCTAATGACTATTGTACATTTCTTTATTTTATTGTGCATGTTTATAAATTAATTTTACTGTCTGTCAATCATTTTCTGAACTCATATAAATGCTTTCATTGTTTTTTTATAAATACATTTCAGATAAACAGAAAAAGAGTATGTCTGATGCATTAAGTAAATGTACCTATGGAACATTACAACAGACAGAAAGTAGGAGTGTAACTAGTAAGTATAATCATGTAAACTATCAAAATAATCAAAGAAATGCAAAGAAAAAGTAACCGAGGAGAAATGCATGTATTTATTTGTTTTGTTGGTACCATGAAATATAGCACACTACATTGTAGCATTGACTCCCATCAAATATTATAGCACAATAAATTCACATCGATAATTGTATTCTAATATTTGCCACTAAACTTGGGTTGTACTGTTTCAAGATAAGACAAATGTTCATATGGCTCCTTTTGTACATATAGTCTGTATATAATATATAAATAGTTCTCCTTGCATGTAAGATAGTGCAAAAGCAAACTGAATTCTTTATATTACAGTTAGTTTGTCCCAGGAAAAGACTGTTTCTACCTTCACATCGGATGAGAATGAACAGCTAATACCACTATATCCCATCATAAGTGACTGTCAGTTATCATAAGAGCCTGTAGGTCACACAGTCTTTTTTATGTACCATATCCAATCATAGGTGCATGTATTTCACACCACTTCTTTGTGAACCGTATCATATCATAGTGCTTGCAGATTTATTAAAGGTGCCTGTAGGTCACACCGCTTTTATAGGCACCTATGAAAGGATATGTAAATATCAGGATGACTTACAGCCCCCTATATTATGATATTATGGATGAATACCATGGTGACCTAGCTACAGGAACATATGATAGGATATGTAAAATAAAAGGGTGACATACAGGCACCTGTGATTAGTTTTTGTAAATAACCGGGTGACAAACAGGCACATATAATGTGATATGGAAAATAACGAGGGGACCTACATGTACATGCATTTATAATATGACATGTTAGACAACAGGGTGACGTATACATATATATATATAGGCACCGTTGAAATTACTGGCAAAGATCAAAAGCAGTGTGACATGCAGTCACCTATGATATAATATGGTGCAGATCAGTAACAGGGTGACTTACAGGCACTTTTGATAATTAAAGAGGAAATGGTAAAGATGAACAGAATTATAATCTCCATGATTTGGAAGAAACTTATTATACTTTTGATAGGAAATGTTACAGATCAACAACAAGGTGACCTAAATGCGCTTTTGAAAGTATATGATACAGATCAATAGCAATGTGACCTCTTGCACCTTTGATATAATATGGTACAGATTAATAGCATTGTGATCTATAGGCACATTTGAAATGATATGGTACAAATCAATATCAGGGTGACCTGCAGGCACCTCAGATAATCATGGTACAAATCAATACCAGGGTGACCTACAGGCACCTCAGATAGTTATGTTACATAGCAATAGCAGGGTGAACTACAGGCACCTCAGATAATTATGGTACAAATCAATATCAGGGTGACCTACAGGCACCGCAGATAACTATGGTACATAGCAATAGCAGGTTGAACTACAGGCACCTCAGATAACTCTGGTACATAGCAATAGCAGGGTGAACTACAGGCACCTCCGATAACTATGGTACATAGCAATAGCAGGGTGACCTACAGGCACCTCCGATAACTATGGTACATAGCAATAGCAGGGTGAACTACAGGCACCTCCGATAACTATGGTGCATAGCAATAGCAGGGTGAACTACAGGCACTTCAGATAACTATGGTACATTGCAATAGCAGGGTGAACTACAGGCACCTTAGATAACTATGGTACATAGCAATAGCAGGGTGACCTACAGGCACCTCAGATAACTATGGTACATAGCATTATTATACTTCCTGTAAGAATGTCCTTCTATAGTTAAATTACTCTATTTTTGCATAGTTTTTAAAAGAAATATATAGCGTTAACTGCACTATTCGAAAATAGTATGTCTTGCTGTTGCAATAGACTATTGATTTTAACGTCAATCATTGTTTGATTTCACGCGAAAAGGCGGAGCTTTGTTGCATTGGCAGACAAGTGGGCTGGACTTATTAGCCTGATCATATGTGCGCTTGAAATAACGATGTTATAAACCACTAATTAAAGTCGCTTAATGACTATACTGTCGTCTGCAAAAAAACAAAACAAGCAAGATGTCGCGGTTTGGTCAAGACGACCCTACAACATTTAGAAAAGAGAACTTTAAGTCCAAGAAAACTGGTCAACAAACAAATTTTGCTGTTAAAGTTTTGTCAGATTTCATTGTTGAAAGAGGTATGGAAATTGACATTTTGGAAGCCACAAAAGATGAAATTGCAAATCTATTGCAAGATTTTTATGCCAACATCCGAAATAAAAGTCAAGAATATTACAAGAAAAACACTCTTCTAGCCATACGACAGAGCATAAATAGATATCTGAAGGAGAACGACAGGTTTTTTGACATAATAACCGACCATGAATTTACCCGAGCGAACGACACTTTTACTTCCCTACTCAGGAAAACGAGAGAAGAGGGGAAATGAACTGTCACCCACCATGAGGCTATCTCACTGGAGGATTTGAAAATGCTTTATGAACACCCACTAGTTTTTAACACGTCAACTCCTCAGGGCTTCCTAAATAAAACTATTTTCGAGACAAAGGCTTATATTTCTGCAGAAGGGGTCAAGAAAATCTCTCACAGTTGAAGGTTGATGAATTTAAAGTTGACTCGGATCAAAAAGGGCAGATGTATGTCCGTAAACTTACAACAGAACTAACAAAAAACCACCAAGGTACTACAAATGAGACGGAGGGTACAGGGGGAATGATGTATGCTACTGGCACAGATAGATGTCCTGTTAAGTCTTTTGTTAAATATCTAAAGAAACACAATAATGCAAGTAACAGATTATTCTTGCACCCAAAGAATTCATACAGTGAACAAGATGATATGTGGTTCAGGAACGAACCCATTGGACAAAACACCATAAAAGTGTTTATGAAGAATTTGTCAAAGTCAGCAAAACTATCGAGAGAATACACCAACCACTGTATCCGGTCAACATGCATTACCTTGCTGGACTATAGTGGCTTCCAATTAATCCCGTCACATCAAGACTATCAGTGGTCACAGAAATGAGGCATCTTTATCAAGCTATTGTTATGATACTTCAAGTAAATGCTACACAAATATTTGATATTCATTGTGCAATTGCTCAAATTTGAATACAGTTAAAAGATATATCTATATATCTTACGCAGTACATCATGTGTACATATAATAACAAAAATATACATTGAATTACGACAATATTGTAAGAATATTTCTACTTTCAATATCATAATTGAGTTTATCCAAAATTTTAATGTAAAATCTCAAAACGGTATTGGGTTAAATGTGTGAAATGACTGAGTACAATATTTATATATTCTTTATTCTAATGACTATTGTACATTTCTTTATTTTATTGTGCATGTTTATAAATTAATTTTACTGTCTGTCAATCATTTTCTGAACTCATATAAATGCTTTCATTGTTTTTTTATAAATACATTTCAGATAAACAGAAAAAGAGTATGTCTGATGCATTAAGTAAATGTACCTATGGAACATTACAACAGACAGAAAGTAGGAGTGTAACTAGTAAGTATAATCATGTAAACTATCAAAATAATCAAAGAAATGCAAAGAAAAAGTAACCGAGGAGAAATGCATGTATTTATTTGTTTTGTTGGTACCATGAAATATAGCACACTACATTGTAGCATTGACTCCCATCAAATATTATAGCACAATAAATTCACATCGATAATTGTATTCTAATATTTGCCACTAAACTTGGGTTGTACTGTTTCAAGATAAGACAAATGTTCATATGGCTCCTTTTGTACATATAGTCTGTATATAATATATAAATAGTTCTCCTTGCATGTAAGATAGTGCAAAAGCAAACTGAATTCTTTATATTACAGTTAGTTTGTCCCAGGAAAAGACTGTTTCTACCTTCACATCGGATGAGAATGAACAGCTAATACCACTACCAGTAATAGAGACTGTTTCTGCTGTTAGAAATAGTAAGAGACAAGGTATTTTCTCCTTTTTATTTTTGTATTCAGGTACTATTGAAATAGTATTAACTATTCAACATATATTTTGTGTCAACAACATGAAATAAATGACAAAATGTTTGTCACATAGTCTTCAACAATGAGATCTTCCTTAAAGCCACTCTCCTACATGTCCCGTTACATATAATGGAGTTCATGAACAAAATGGCATTCAGGTGACTTAATTACATATTTAACACATGTAAATACATTTATGTCTCAACATTCTTCAATACATTTAAAAATGAAAGTACGCTTTTACTTGTTTTTGATAGTACAAATGATGTACCGCTATATGTGTAAATATGGCAAAGAACTATTTGTGCAACTTTTTTTTATGTTCAACTAGAATAATTTGTTATCTAATAGTATTGGTACTTTGTTCACACTCAAAAGCTGATTTTGTTTAAATTATTTCAGTTGAAACTGCACCATATGATCCAGATATCATTGACTTTCTGGGACTACCTGATGATGTTTTGGTGGACTATTGCCAATCAGTGGAGAATTCTGACCACCAAATAAGTGCCCCAAAGCAAATGAAGATGATGCCATTGATGAATATTTCAAATTGTACTGTTAATATCAAATATTACAATAATTGAATTTGAACAATAATGGAAAATACATTGTAGTAGATATTATTTGAATTATGCGGACATTTAAGAGACTTTAAAATACCGTAGTTTCTGTTCAAACTTTATTTTATATTTGTTTACATATGTTTACTGCTATTGAAACCAAAATAGTCATTTGTTACAGATAAATTGTAATAAATGAAATTTACTGTTAATATTACTTGTTTTTTTTTAAGTTATAGAGTACTGTGGAGAAGGTTAATAAATGAAATGGAAGAGGTTTGAAGTACACCTTCTTGAGACAAATCCAAAATAATACAGGGTAAACAAATCTAGGACATAATGCTTTAATTGTACTTCTTCATCTTGAATTGAACATGAGTTTAAGCTTTCAACAATGAGCAAACCGCTGGAACCTTATAGCAAGTTTAACACAACTTCTAGCACCAGGCCAACCAGTATTCTATTGTATTTCAATAATGATTTATATTCAGATACAGAGTTAAGATCAATCATTTCACCTCAAAACATACTATTGAATCAATTCCTTTGTTAATCTTTCTAGCAGCTATGAAGACAAAGTCAAAGTCTCGTTAAGACAGCAAATATATGTTGATAAGGTTACATAAAAGGCATTTTTTTACATTGAAATACACTATTGTCACTATTCAAAATAGTAAACAGTCAGTATAATAATGATATTAATGTTGTGTTTAACATTGACTATGGAAAATAGTAGCCAGGGTTTGAGACAATAGTGCACTCCCCTTCGGGTCGTGCACTATTGTCTCTCACCCTGGCTATTATTTTCACATAGTCAATGTTAAGCACAACATTATTATATAAATAGCAGGGTGAACTACAGGCACCTCACATAATTATGATACATAGCAATAGCAGGGTGAAATACAGGCACCTCAGATAACTATGGTACATAGCAATAGCAGGGTGAACTACAGGCACCTCAGATAATTATGGTACATAGCAATAGCAGGGTGAACTACAGGCACCTCAGATAACTATGGTACATAGAAACAGCAGGGTGAACTACAGGAACCTCCGATAACTATGGTACATAGCAATAGCAGGGTGAACTAAAGGCACCTCACATAATTATGATACATAGCAATAGCAGGGTGAAATACAGGCACCTCAGATAACTATGGTACATAGCAATAGCAGGTTGAACTACAGGCACCTCAGATAATTATGGTACATAACAATAGCAGGGTGAACTACAGGCACCTCAGATAACTATGGTACATAGAAATAGCAGGGTGAACTACAGGAACCTCCGATAACTATGGTACATAGCAATAGCAGGGTGAACTACAGGCACCTCACATAATTATGATACATAGCAATATCAGGGTGAAATACAGGCACCTCAGATAACTATGGTACATAGCAATAACAGAGTGACACACAGGCACCGCAGATTATAATGGTACATATCAATAGCAGGGTGACCTACAGGCACTGCAGATGATTATGGTACAGATCAATAGCATGGTGACATACAGGCACCGCAGATAATTATGGTACCGATCAATAGCAGGGTGACATAAAGGCACCGCAGATAATTATGGTACCGATCAATAGCAGGGTGACATAAAGGCACCGCAGATGATTATATAACAGATCAATAGGAGGGTGACATACATTTATTAAGATGCCGGTTGCTGCTATCTTGTTGCTTTATCTATGTGCCTGGAAGTAACCCTGATGGTACATGTTAACCCGACATGTTTACCAGTATTCAGCTTAGAACAGAACAGTTGTTTGGATCGGGCTATACAAGATATAATGTAAGTCAAAACATATAGATGTAAAATTATAGAAAATTAGATTGGCAGAAAAACAAAATATAATTATAATTATTAATTAAGAAAATAAAAGATCTGACACCCACCCGTACTTATCATGCCACGATTAGTTCAATCAAAGCCTTCGTGGACCTCCTACGACACCCATTAGTAGTTAAGATATTCAACAAATTAATATATGACTTGCATGTACATTGTACGTGTTGCTTATACCCCTGCAATGTACCAAAAAGTAAAATAGCAAAAATACGGAAGTCCGAGGAAAATTCTAAACGGAAGGCCCTAGGCAAATGGCAAAATTAAAAGCTCGAACACATCAAATGAACGAAAAACAACTATCATATTCCTGACTTGATACAGGCATTTCTTATATAGAAACGGTGGATTAAACCTGGTTCTATAGCTAGCTAAACCTCTTACCTGTATGACAGTCGCATAAAGTTGCATTATACTGATAACGATGTGTGAACATTATAAACAGACATAATATTTAGTTAAAAATGTCACAAATAGGGGTACAGGAGTCAACATTGTGTTATAATCTTAATCAAATTTCAAACATAATGTATATGTTAACAAAGAAAAACAAAAAGACATATTGACAAAGCTCATATGTTTAGCAAAAACGAAAGACAAGAATACAAAATATAACCATAGCACAATAACACAATGATGGGATGTATAAGTACCGAGTCACGTCTAATTGATACTACCAAAAATAGACTAAGAAAAGCACGTTATTATTAATAAGATGATAAACAAATACAGTACCTATAATCTATACTTCAAAACCATCGTTTATATTTGTAAAGTTGATACGGAATATTTATAAATAAGGTTTTGGTATCTTCCGATTAATGTTTTTTGAAAAAGGACGAGACGTTCTTTGACATACCCCAGTGCGTGACTTTTAACAAAGTCTGTGTAGCATCTGTGTAATTTGCTCCATAGGATGTTTTCAAAATTGCAACGAAAGAAATGTTTTGGCATGACTAATTATCTACTTAAGAATAATGATGCCACCAATGACTTCCACACATGAAGACATACGTGTCCCCCTTTTAAATGAAACTACTGCGGATTGGAAAAAGATCTGTAATGTGGGGTAAAACGGTCAGATTAACATTTAATTAAATTTAAAAGTCAGTATGTATACACGACGTCACTCTTTGACAGCATGAATACCCCCAAAAGGAAAAAAAAACCACTGCAACATTTAAGGAAGGAAAAGGAAACTAGGCGCCACTGAAACAACATTTGAACTAAGACGAAGTTCACCTGTTGATTCAGTTCACTTAAAATATGCCCCTGCATGTAAATTGTTTCTGGATTCCAAATTTGGTTGCTGTAAAACGCTATTTTCACGAAATAAATAAGTTGATTTTTTTTAAAAGTCAAGGGCTTGGTTTCGATTCATCTTAAGACAAATTTTATGACCATTCTATGACTATCATAGTATGATATGTCATAGAATGTAAATCATAGCTGTCAAAAGATAGTCATACCTATGATATTGTAAAGACAGTCAAAAGTGAAAATATGTTACTATGAAAAACTGTTACTATTCTTATCTTATACGAATATTTCATATATTTTTTCACTATAATTATCGCGATAAACATGAAATTATTATATGAATAGGCCTGGAGTTAAAAATCTGAGTTGATAATTAGTTTGAATTTTATAGTTAGAACTTTTAATATCTGGTACATAGATAGCCCGTGCAGATACGTTAATAAACTACAATATAAAGAAAGAAATATTATAAATATTTATTAAAAATTATCATTACAAAGAAAAGGATTTCAAATTGTACGCCGCAGGAGATTCAAATTTTGAATGACGAATTGAAGAAGAAATAAATCTTTACTATTTAGTAGATTAAGCGACAGAACAAAAAGTGCCAAAAAAGATAGCCTCTCCCAGTATGGAGCTACATATATGGTTTATGTATAGACTTTTAGGAATATTTTTTAGCCTTGTTTGGGCCCCTTTTTCAAAAACTCTAGATCTCATTCTGCATGTTTCATGAGCAAATAAAAAAATAGTGTGATGTCGTAACATTTATGACAATCATAAGACCAGCATAAGTCATGTCCCGTGGCGTCTTAAGTGTACAATCAAAGTTATGAATTTCATGACATGAGACCCCTTCGAATAATTATTTTTAGACATGTCCTTAAACCATTGTAAGACATGTCTTAATCATAAGATACTTTAAAAAACAATGCCTCATGTCTTGTTTTTCAATTTCCTCCTTGTCCCTCATATAAATAATTGCAAATCCATGATACTCTACGTGAACAGATCTACAAAGTTTTAAAAGGTGGTGCTATGTAAATGTGACCTGCAGTCACCTATCATTTGCCCGCTACATGTATAACTGTAAATGAATTTTAATATATCCAATAAACAGCAATTTTCAAAGTAATACAAAGAGGATAATCAAAAGATAAAAACGAAAAATCTGAAAGCTTAAGTTAAAGTTAAAGAACAAAATATGCATATTATAGAGATGACAGACTATATGATGTTAATCACATGACGTTGGGTGACTGGCAGTAACCCTTCACATAAGCTTTTATCCTCGTGCGAATGTTATTCGTAAAAAGAAATGTTGCCGGTTTATTCGTGCCTGTTTATTCGCGTGAGCTTAATGCCGATTAACAATTATTATTCAACTAAGGAATACACGTTTCAAATAAAATAAATGGAAGATACCAATTGTCATTTTACAAATTTCGAATTACAACTAAACATATCACAAATGTACAAATTACAAAAGTACATATCACAAATGTACAAATTACAAAAGTGCATATCACAAATGTACAAATTACAGAAGTACATACCACAAATTTACAAGTTTTTTTTATAATTACTACAGTTTGTTTATATGAAAATAGATAAAATATGCTACTTATATGTTCTTTGAACTGTCAAGGTCTTGGGGGGGAAAAGGAAAAAAAAAGGCAAAGACTTTATGAATGGTGTAAACAACAAAAGTGCAATATACTATTCGCACAAGAAACTCACTTTGTACGATATAATGTCAATGATATAAAAAATGAGTTTGAGGGAAAAACATACCACACCATATTTTAACGATATTGCATGCAACTCGTATAAAAAAGAGAACATCCAGGAGGGAAGGCCTGGGGTAATTCCATATAGAATCATGTGCAAAACAGTGTAGCCGAGACCATTGATTGGCGCGCTAAAATATCCCATTGACTGGGTCAACCCCACAGTTTAAATGTTTATAATAAATACGTCGTGAGTTGTGGGCGTTACAGACGAACGTTCACCTAATCTGACCCAGTCAATGGGATATTTTAGCGCGCCAACCAATGGTCTCGGCTACACTGTTTTGCACATGATTCTAATTGAAGATATATACAACAACAAAAAATGTATATAATGCGCCAAAATGATTTGGACGATTTTATACTAGAAATTTATATAAATCGTGAAAAACATGATATTTCTTTTTTTTTTTTGCGATCAAATATAGGGACGGGATGCGAAAATAACGAAGGTTTATGTTCATATGTACGCTGACTGTTTCCTGAATAATTTGTGGATACATTTTCCGATGTTTGGCGAATAAAATTATAATTTACTAAAATTTTTTTTCCAAAGGTTTTATTAACCGAAGACACTCGTATGTGAAACATGTACAAGAGGAGTTGAACACATTACAAACAGTTTGAATAGGTCGGGCCTATTTCACCTGAACGTGTATTTGTTTCATTAAATATTGCTGTTGAAGACAATATGGCAACTTTCACATGTGTTGGGAAATAGGAGGTGCAAAAGTACCTTATGTGGGTAAGATTCTGGTAAAATCTCGTAAAATTCTGTCAATCTGTTCTGGACACAGTTACAGTTGTGAATACAAAAATAAAGAGGAACAAAAGGACTTATGAAGGAACGGACGGACGGACGAATGAACTGACGGACAGACTCCCCAATTACTAAATACTGCCTATAGACAGGACAAAATATCATGAAACGGATATGTGGGTATTATGTCTATAAAACAGAAACCAAACGGAACGAAAAAAACAATGATCTTTAACCAGAGACAAGTTTTGATCATTGATTGATTGAATGATTTTGGTGTTTTAACGCAATTTTCAGAACTATTGACTATATTGTGACGGAAATTTTTTCTTTGTGGAGGAAGCAGGAGTGTCTGGAGAGAACCACCGACCTCTGGTCAGTCAGGGATAACATGGTAAACCATGACCAATGAAAGTGATGGTTTTCCATGACCAAGTCGTAATTATCATTATCGGGGTTTTGGAGCAATTTTGGACTCTCTCCATATTCTACGGCGCGCAATGCGAGTCGGGTTCGGTTCGTCGTACTTTTTGCTAGCTGTTCTTGATCATGTGACCATCCATGTCACGTGATTGAATGTCAAAAATGGCTTTTCCAGCGAATAACAATGATAAGTCAGCGTCGATCAAAAAACCTGTTTGAGGCTCTTTGTATCGTGTTTTGGGGTTACCAAGACTACCGATATGTGCTACGTTGATCGTTGTACACTTTTGCGTTGTTTTTATTCAAGTTACGCTCGGTTTTACACGAGTTATGCGATGTTTTTTGGACCAAAGACACATATTTTTTTTTAAGTTAAGATATCATTGGTCACGGTTTTCCATGACCAAGTGTAATTACAGGTCATGGGAAATCGTGACTGGTTCAAAGGTCATGATTTTTCATGACCGTTGATTGTTTCATTCAGGGAGAATACATTGCAAACATGCTTATACTGAAGTTATTTTAAAAGTGGGGCAAGATTTTACATGTAACGCCGTTACTTAAGAATGCCTTATTTAATATACTTCCAATGTTACACATTTGGGTCTTATAATAATCAATAGGTCTGTATACTTTTTGGAAAAAAATCCACGAATTAATGTTTAATGAAATAAAGTTTGCGACTTTAAAAATGGGGATTTTTCGTGCCACACCATGATTTGAGGGAGCAGCCCCGTTATTCAGACGCCCCATTAGTCCAACAATCCATTGGTCCTACATCCCAATAGTCCGACGCCCCATTAGTCCGACACCTCATTGCTCCGACACCCCAATAGTCCGACACCCCAATAGTCCGACACAGAATTATTGAACAACATTTTATATAAATAATCTTTATTTCAAGAGGATAATCCCATTAGTTAAAACTAATCCTCCTGAGAGTCCTCAAAATAATAATAACATATTCATAAAGTACTTATACAATACTTACAATATTATAATTTTGCTTACTGTCCAGTGGCAAATATTACATGCATGTTCAGGACAATTTAACAATAAATACAATAGGTAGGTCCTGTAATAGATGCCATCCGGGATGAAAAAATGTCAATGAAACTTGGACTGCCACTGGACAATGAAATAATTTGAATAGGGACAGATTATTGACTTGCTGCAGACTTAGACAAAAGGCCACCTACGGCCCTTGAAAGAGTTGTTGCAATGGTTCTTAACCTGCAGAGAGCGTGGCACTCTCTCTACACGAGGCATCGGATATAACGTGACCACTCTGACATTTGTTGAAAATTATACATCCCGCACAACCAAACGGACGTCCAACTTAGGCAAGGGTTTACTGCCAGTCGGAAGCAGACTAAAGTGACCATATTTCTATTCCCACTTGCATTTTAAATACTAGTATATATTTAAGACTCACTTGACCTTGTCCATCGAGTGACAAAGAACAGGTAATACAATTTATCAAGGTGGGTTGGTAGATATGTATTAGTGAAAATAATGGGATATATATAGATTCTACCACTGCATCGAGTGTGATACGATATTTATCCACTCGAGACAGTTAAATTTTCAAATTTAAAACGCGAGGCTCACCGAGCGTTTTAAATATTTAAAATTTAACTGTCGAGAGTGGATAAATATCGTATTACACGAGATTTGGTGGTGGAATCTGTTTCTCTAATGATTTTCAAACAATATGCAAGCAAACTTATTCCTTCTTTTTGAATGATCTACAAAAAGATGTGTTCTTTCTATGTGACGTCATCAGGCATGGTCGCCTTTTTTCATGCCGTCACAATTGGAAATTCAGAGGAAAGCAAGAAAATTCGACGTCATAATGGGATTTTAACCAATGAAGAACTGAGATCAAACGAACCACACGTTGATGAAATTTTTTTTATACAATGGGTGTAGAAAGGGATACATTGACGAAGAATTAGAGAAACATGTATATACCCAAACAACATATAGAACGATAAAGATGCCGAGTAGCGAACATTTTAATTGTCAAACTAAATACTAGTATACTTTGTGAAGTTTTGTCGAATGACTAACATGAAAATACGTAGCTTTGTATCTCTCCCATGGCAGAGAATTAAGAAAGTTAAGGCTCCAATAAGGCTTTACTGCTTAAACGATTGTATGTGTGATGCTTGGTTCAGTATACATAATTATTTTGAGAAGAACATAAGTTTAGTTTGTCTTTATGCAACAATGTTTGTACTTAATTGAATAGTGAATTATTAAAAGTTGATACATTGAACTCTTAAGACAGTGGGAAAGCTGGTAAAACAAATAGAACTTTGTTAAGTTTGGCGCGTTCTCCGTAAGGAATCTGTTTGAGTTTACAACATAAAAAAATGTGCTGGTGAATAGCTATAATGAAAACAGGTACTTTCCTGTGACACTGTCAAGAGAAATGGTGTGGGTTGCTAGAGTCATTTTCATGTCGCATGTTTGCTTGTGTTGTTCAAAAGACAACCGAAAAGTTGTGTTTTTAAAGATGCAACAAAGAACACGAATGAAAATAACTATATACAGAAAAAGTTTGTTGTTTTATGAATATGCAATTACAAATATCACCGCTTATTTAAACAGTACATGACCGGTAGTTATTTGTTTGTCTAATGTCCAGTGATAAATGTTTCATGACTCTTCAGTCCAAGTTCATTCTGACAGCACATTGCATCCATTTTTATCGAAGTTTCAACCTCAATAAAGTCTTTTTTGTATAGAAAAAATATCACCGATAAACAATTTTACTATCGATGTTATAAACTTAAACTCACCAATTCGAGTGTATTATCAATTAACTATATCGTTAAGTTCGTTCAAACTTTACACAAATGTTTGCTATTATGGGGGGTAGGACAGGGGGTACTTAACCCCCGCTCCCTGCCCCCTTTACCCGCCCCATTTATCCCCGCTTCCCTCCCCCTGACCCCAGCTTCCCTACCCCCTGCTTTCCCGCCAGCTCCCCGCCCCCTTCTCCCCCGTTCCCTGCTCCCCGTCCCTTCATCCCCGTACCCCCTGTCCTCCCCCACATAATGGTTCACAGGTATTTTTTGGAGAAAAAAATATTTTTCAGTGTTATGCCTTATGGGACTTTATTTAAAAAGGGAGGGGCTATATACATGTATACCATTGCACAGTGGCACACCTTTACTTGATAATGCCCTGTTCAATATACTCCAAAGTTTACACAATTGTTTTTTATAATAGTTCAAAGGTCTGTATACAGGTTTCACTATTAATTAGTTCACTTTGACCTACTTTTTATGCATGAATGACTTATTAAGGTCCAATTATCAGATTGTCAGATACCAGACAGGGTGTAGCATTGATAATTGGTCAGGTGGATAGGTATTGGGAAGCACTACAGGGCTCACTAATAATAAGTTTACTTTGACCTACATTTTATGCATGAATGACTCTGTTTCAATTTTCTGTTAAGCCTAATAAAGGTCCATATCTTGTATACCAGAAATGGTGTAGCATGGATACATTTTATACATCAATGATCTCTAAGGAAGTATAGAAGGAAGATGTATTTTTCTGGGAGAAACAGGTACTCACCTTCGTTAAAGATAGAAGATCCAGCTATCTTTCACTCGTGTGAGAAATTATTGGTCTTTTCACTCGTTCCGCTGCGCTTCACTCGTGAAAAAGACTTGAATTTCTCAAACTCGTGAAAGATAGCTGGATCTTTGATCCTCACTCGTGTAAGAACTTATTAGTCTTAGCATAACAACATGTGCAACCTCTTGTTTAATTCTCTTACATCTTGATTTCATACATATAATGTATTTTAAAAGGGATCTGGCAAGTTTTGCCATATTACCCACTCAGTATTACCAACTATTACCCAGTAAAACCCGGGTTTTCGCAGTATTTCCCACAGGGCTGGAACATATTAATAAAACCTGGGTTATTGCCAACCCTGGATAGCATGACAATATGCGAACCCATTTTTTATACGACCGCAAAATTTTTGGCGGTCATATATTGGTATCACGTCGTCAGCGTCGTCCGAAGACATGCTGGTAGGAAAACTGGCAACTCTAGTCAATTAAGATCGAAGTGCAACGCACCTGTCACGTGTGGGGTAGCAACTCAAAACCTCAGTGTTGACAGGCTAGTGATACAGTAGATGAACTACTTACAAACCGAGCCCCCCCCCCCCCCCCCCCCCCCCGACGGATGTTTAACGTATATCCTATTATATGTTGTAAAAACGGTCGTTTAAGGCTTTTTATTTACGATTGCCAATCTGTAAATAAAATAATAAACTTAAAACACTTATTAATTTATTGAAGGCTTACCTCTGTGAAAATCGAAATATTTATGTTTTAACGGTAATATTTTTTAATGCAAGGATAAATTTCCTCAAAAAGTGAAAAACTGAAAAATGTAACTTAAACATTTTATGTTGATTTGAAACAAAAAGTTCGTTGAAAGATCAGGAAACACGACATGTTTTTAATCTTTTTAATAAAATGTTTATCCTTCGTAAATTGTTACACACACATTTTTGAAGGATGTTAAAACCTATCAACTTTTATAAAAGAATAGAGTTCATTGATATGTGACGTGACTCCAGCTAGTCCGAAGTACTGGAATGAAAAATAGGATCAATGTTCACTTCAAACAGGAAGTTTAGTTAAACATAGCCTGTCGATGTTATTTGGAGGAAATATATACTTGTACCAAATTTAAAATAAAAAGTAACTTGGTTTTTATCTCGTGTGAATTACTTGTTATTAAAACATTGTAATGTTTTGGGTTTTTTTTTGTTGTTTTTTTTTTGTCATCTTTGCGGTTATTCTTTCCTTGGTTTATATTTACAAAATCTATTTTCTAAAGAAAATTATGTCCAATAATGTAGCTCTGTGCAAACTGGATTTTCATTTGCTAGTTACTTTTGGTTAACTAACATATATTTACAAGCTGTGTATGGTAATATCCTCGTTTTAGGTCACCTATGAAAACATTGTTTAGGCATTATTTAGTTAGATGTTGGCACTTTCTCGACATTGGTCCATAGAAAACTTCTCCCAAACTCTGACAGGATGTGGACACGTATTAAAACATTGCGTTCACTTAAAAAAAACTTCTCCCTAGGCAAAGGCACAACCGTGTGACATGACTATTATTTTGGTTACTTGTATCGTTTGGTTGCTGTCTACGCGACATATACCAATATATCTTTTGGTCGGATAATCCATTACGCAAACCAAAAGTATCTCACTACTGCGCCATCCTTTAGATTATATTCAATTTATATGTTTGCATGTTATGTATATTGGTCTGTTCTCTATTTGAAGAGGTCCAATCTGAAATACACATCTGAAACATCAATACAATAAGATACCGAACGGTGATAACAGAATAATAAACGTCTGCTATTGACTCCAATTTTGAAGGATTTTCTCAAATTTCGATTATTTTATAATATTTGTAGTATATTGTCAGTTTTATAAGATTTAAAAATTTTTGAATGTCTTCATAGACTCTTCTCTCTTTTTCTTGTTAATTGTTGTCGTTTGGTTGTTTGTCATTGACTTTTGCCTCGTACTCTTATATCCATATATCATTTTATGCTTTTGTTTTAGACTTCAACAAAGAAATCTGTAATTGGAAAAAAATGTGCTTCCCTCATTAATCCATTCACAATGCCCTCATTTTATATGGTGTTGTTCAGGTAAGACATCCTATTTTTTTAGTATAAAGATTGTTTTGGATTTTTGTGCCATTAGATTACTAAATTTTGGCCGCAATCATGTCAATGAACTTCACGAGACCCCTTTCATAGAATCCAGGTTAAGAAACTTAAGAAATTTCATTGACGAAATAAATTGATTGAATTGATAATTAAATATATTTCATTTTCCACTCAAGTAGATATTTATCAGCCATGTTTACACGATTTTGACCCACATCATGTTACTATTAAAGTCAGAATGACTCTCCAGCTACCCAGACCTTGTTAAGATGAAACTGATTAGAAAGTTTGAATAATATTTCCATTGAGATGGGATAGAAGATTAACCTGGCCTATTATAAAATCTATATAGTAAATCAATTAGGTCAAACAAAAAGTATAAAACATATACTCTGTTGTGTACAAAAAGTCTTGAACTACTTTTACGTCAGATTTTTACAAGAAATGTTACAATAATATGCCAAGTATGCTATATATTAGCTGAACATAACTAGCTTTTCAACTTATCAAAGAGCAGTTCGTGTGCCTATTAATCTTAGTGCTAACACCATACTATTGTTTGGTTACCAGATGCAGCTGGTGTAATCGTTATTACATCCACTTTCATTATTAAGTGAATCAGGTTACGACTTAAAACAATGCATTTCACATTTGATATATTGCTTAGATAATCAGTACTTTTAATTTTTACCATATTGTCGCAAGCTGGCAATGCCGAAAGAATATTTCAAATTGAATCGTAAGCGGGCCTTTTTCAGAAACATTATCTCTATGATAATAGGCGAGACAGTTTACAGTGTTTGTCGAATAGATTAAGTTTTGCAAAGTTGAAAGGCTTTATAAATCCACGTCACACATCGAATCAGTGTATACGGTTGACATATCAAACTATTTAAAAGTACTTTTCGAATGCTGACAAGCATTTCAAGAGGTAGCCTTTTTACTTCCCATGCACCATAACAATTGGAGTACTTCTCACTCTTTCGCACTCCTCGGGTTTTTGTTTTGTTTTATTTGGTTTGTGCTTTCTTTCTTTCCTTATTTGTTTATTAATTTATTTACGTAACCTTATATTTTTTTCATTTTTTTTACTGTATTTGAAAGGCTAGAATACTCCCTCTAAATATGCATATGTTAAAACTGAAACCCGAAAGGTTTCTGTTGTAGATTTTCAAACGGAAAATTAAATAGCTTAATATATCGACCAGCAGCAGTTCGAATCCTGACTCCAATCTTAATTGACTAGCATTGTCAGTTTTCCTACCGAATGCCGTTGGTTCTATCCGGTCACTTCGGCTTCTTCCATCAATAAAAACAGACCGCCACGAAATAGTGCAATAGTGCTGAAAGTGGCGTTAAATACCAATCAATCAATCAATCAATCGACCAGCAGCAACATTGATGGTTTGTACTTTTGTACGAATCAAACAACTTCGTCTGCATGATTCAACAGCAATTTAAATAAAATATAACACCTTGATAAGTATAGGAATAAATAATTCAACTACAAGAATTTTTAAATTTCGAAACTCAGAATAGAGATCTGTCTATTAACAAAAAACGTATACTGACTTCCAGATGTCTTTTAAGTATTTTATTATTGGGTTTCTGTCTAGAATTTTTTTTTCTTCATTTGGATGAAACCCCATAATAAATGCAAACAATCTCACTTGTTATTTTGTTTTTTTCTGTGCAATATTTTCATGATCTTATATAAGTATCCCCCCTCCCTCCCCTCCCACCAAAAAAAAAGGATATACATTTTCACCATTTTCGCAAAACAAAATATACTTAGAAATCTTGTCATTGTAAAAAAGATATTTTCGTCAATTGTGTTAATAACTTTTATCATGACACACTTTATATATTTATTTTGGGATGTTTGGTTCAATACCGAAGTCAAGACCCAACTTAAGTACACGCATCCTGTCATTGGCCTTTAAACGGACAACATGAAGCAATCATGTTATTTGTTTAATTTATTATTTTTCTCAGTATATCTTCTCCTTACTATTTCACCGAAATACGTTTTTCTAATACATTGTATCTACTAACCAAGAATAGCATTTATTGTCCGACCGAAGTCCATTTAGACTGCATAGATATATTTTGTCCAGTCATACAATTATACGAAACAAAAACGCAAGGACAACGATTCGCTTTCGATGAGGAATATGGGAAACCACTTACTCAACACTTTTTCAATAACAAGCTATAAAACAATACTTAAGTCATAAGCATAAAGCGAAAATGATTATAACGGACATTCCTTTTAATCAGGCGCAGCTACCAGTGCCAGTTCCCAAGGAAATGAGAACAGTATGATATAAACACTTGGAAGATGGAAACCGGATTGTTTAAAAGTTATATCGGAATTTCTATTTGGCCGTTAATGCAGCACTTGCAAGAATCAACTAATACTGTAACATTCGTTTGTTAATCTCTTCTGAAATTCTATAATATGCGCTATGTTATACATGTACGAATCCTATTTTACATTGTATCATGTCTCTCGTCCTAGACATGTGTCTTTTTTTCTTTTCTAGTTGATCTCAATATTGTAGATAAGGATTTTACATAGACTGTAACGTTTTTCTTGATCAACTATCGAATTCATGCACAAGACACCAGGCATGCCATCTTCAATTTTGGGGTATTTAAAAGCGTAACTTTAGCTGGGAACATTACGTTACATATTTCGCTTTGGGCTTGATAATGAATTTTGCCAAATATATTATCGTTCCCAAAATTTTCCTGAGTAGTTAGGGTGCCATCGTACCTTAACGAGGAATAGCTGTCATCTTGACTGCTCATCATCTCTATTTCGCGTCGGTCTAATGCGTTACCACGTGAAAAATCAAGTTAGGCTATACTGCTCGAGAACTGCTTGCTAAAGTACTCTGGGACAAGTAGGCATGGTAGTAGTACACATCATTTGTATTCACATACCCCTATGGTGACGTATTTCTGTCAAAGATATGCGGCTAACCCAGGCACAGTATTTTAGCGGCAAATTATGCCTTATTTTCTGGAACACACTTTCATTTTATGTACTTTAACTTGTACATGCTGCGTGTGTTTCGTGTCAACTACAGGTGGCATATGATTTGTTTTTGTTCTTGATTTCAATTATGACAGTGAATTATATGCCACGAGAAAAAATATCCTCATGCATTCACACAATGTGCCATGCGCACTGCTAGAATGATTAAAATGGCGTCATTTCGTACAAATTACATGACCGCTTTTCATTCAATGACGCCAGTGAGTTTCTGTAACATAATATGTTGCCCTTACGCCCAACTATTTTTTTTAATCAAATGATAATTTGACATGTTTTATTTCAATACTGCAACAACTATTAGTCTCAATTATCTGTAAAATATTTACCACTGGACATTATCAGAAATCATTCAATCAAGGAGTTTTACTTGTTATTGTGCCTATAATTCTACAGTTAAGGAATAGTATACATGTTTATTTAGAATTATTATTAAATGATCTGCAGTCAAAGCTTAATCTGTCATGCGTCTACATTGGTGTAAAATGTGTTAAATCATACAAGAAATTATGGAGTTAATATAGGTTAAGGTCAGCATACTGATGTCAGAGTATTTATATCAGTTTCGATCTGCAATACTGGTTTTCACTTGGATTATTTATCGCCCGGACACTCGATTTTCACTTTCTCATTTACGTATGGAACATGTTATATAAACACGTATTTACAACTTCTCGCCTAATCAAATTGCTTGAATTTTCATTATTAAATAACAATTTATATGGACCACAAGGGTACGAAGATTCCTTTGTATTGTATAAATCAAGACAGTATTGATTTATCATTGTTCTTTGATGTTCAGTGACAAAATTTTCATGCAAATTCGGGCGGGTTATAAATATAACTATAAAGAACATTCTGCAAAGTGGGTCTACTAGGACGAAGGGCAAGAGTTTTCTTACAGGAATCCCAGTTATATTTTGATTTATGAACAAATATTTATACACCAGACACTGTCGTCTAAAGGTAGCGTGCTCGAATCCAGTGTCAAGTGGGGATAGTCGAAGATTCGATCCCCGTCGGGTCAAACCAAGAGAACAAGTGTTTGCTGCATTTCTGGTAAGCACGCGGCATTTTTTTATTGCTATCGTGATTGATAAATGCAGTTTTTAGGCATCCTAGGTCTACTTTAGAAATTACAAATAAATGAGGAAAAATAAATGAGCAAATAAATCGTCAATAGTTGCCCTTCCCACATTTGTATTCTGTGGAATTAAATGTTAATCGGAATATTTTGTAGAATCTTGTTGGGGCATTTTCAATGGGATTCAAAGATTGACTTATTGAACACCTGTCTTATTTTTGAGGCCGCAATTCGATCTCTAGACGACTTTCTTACTTTTACTCGTTTTGTTGGGAAGTTGTCTCATTGACGAATATGACACATCTTCTAATTTTAATTCAGTATTCGACGGATATGTTCTAATTGTTGTTAACACAATCCACCATCCTTTTCCCTGAATGTGACCTAACGAATTAGACTTATCACTAGGTGTGTACTTACATGAGCAACACGACTGGTGCCACACGTGGAGCAGGATCTTCTTACCCTTCAAGAGGAACTGAGATCACCCCCGGTTTTAGTGGGGTTCGTGTTGAGTCAGTCTTCAGTTTTCTTTTTTGAGTTCTGTATTATGTTGTTTGTCTTTCGGATGTTTTTCGTTTTTGCCATGGCGTTGTCAGATTATTTTCGACTTTTGAATGTCCTTTTGGTATCTTTCGCCTCTCTTTTAGAATGTCCAAGTATTAGGTTTCATCCGGCCGTGAAACGAACCCATACCTTTCTGTATCCTAGATATGCAAGCTACAAAACCACGAGACAACTTTTCTATTATTTTTGAACAGTTAATAAATGAACCGAAAGTGACGTTAAAATAGGTAAACTTATAACAAAATATGTTAAAAAATAATGACAATAACAATAGTTGAAGATACAACCAGAATTCTAATATGACGTTCTTCTTTCGCTTTGGAAACAAAGACATGTTCTAATTGTAATAGTACATGGCTTGTTTACATGTTTCTGTTCATTCTTTATCGTGAAACGGTTGCTTTTCTATAACGTTACGTTTTGGCTTCATAAAATCAAAATGGCCGAGTTTCAAACGTGTATTATAGGCACGCTTCGAAGTACAAGAGTTCTAAATTTTCCAATCAGAATCGAAATAATTATACCATGCCATTCTCTATGCTCATTTTAACATGGGTAGGCTCGGTATAAAGATATTGACAAATATAATGCCTACCCATGTTAAAATTAGCATAGAGCATGGCATGAAAGAATTATTTCTTAAATGAAAATACTGCCTTATCTTAAAATACAATATAGCTACCCTTATTTTATAAGATTCGTTAGCGTTTAGAAAATATATTAAATAATAATTGTTTAGGCTTTCGATTCTGTTTCAAATTATTCAAACGAACAGGTTTCAGGTAGTTTTTCTTTACATTTACAATTCATTAAAATTAACTCTTTAAAGCCAAAACTGCTCACTCTGAAAAATAACATCAATTCCTTTTAATTCCACATGTGCTAGCATGAATTATTTTCAACATACACGTCTTTCTAGAAGACATTGTGTAGCAAAATATCTTTGAGGAAAGCTTCCAAGTTGGCTCATATCTTATGAATATTTTTAAAATAATAGACAACTTTCGAGTTCGTTGCATTTCCATCAAAAACTTTGGTTTTAGTGAACATCATTTGTGCGTTTATAGGGGCGCCGTCACTTCCGTTCCTATGTTGAGCGATTGGTTGAAAAAATGATAATTCTACATTGCATGAATTATTCTGCAAATTTAAGTCTTATAATTGATAATCAGCACTGTATGCATTTGACATCCGATTTTAATCTGTTCGGGGATAATTATAACTGAGATATTCGGAGATTAAATCGCAAATTTCCGAACAGAAAACAAAAAAACAAAATGTAAAGAAAACAAAAGCATTTTTTTGCATGATTTAAAAGATCGATCGTTACCTACAAAGATGTTTAAATACGTTAAAAAAAAGTTTTAACCAATAATAACGAAACGTACTATTTAACATGTTATAATATTAAATACTACTACTGGAAATGTGACACAGTGAATGTATTATGATTTCTATACAAAGAAAGCAAATCGATCAGCTTAATTACATCCAATGTCAAACATCTGGCTTGCTATTATAAATCCACGGATGAGAAGATTATTTCTTATAACAAATTATAATCCATCTTGATCTCGCTTCACGCTGTATAAAAGGAAAAAAAGATACATTGTGTTTACATTTTTTGCAAATGCTTATAAGATATACAAAGAGGGATAATCAAAATAATAAGTGTACAGCACGAGATCCAAGTGGCTACAACAACAATACGAAAGACGCTTCACTGCAGTAGAGGAATAAGTATGTTTTTTCTCTCCACCGGTGGCATCAGTCGTGTTACTTGAAAATTAGATATGGATATTGTTTGTGACATACAATAAATAGATATGTTATAGGATCTGATTTTTATTTATTGTATTGATAATGCTTTACCTGATAAAGTAGAGGGGGTAGACAGGGGGTCCCGGATTCTCACTGCCCTACCTCCCAACTCCCACTTCCCTATCCCCTAACTCCCACTTCCCTCATCCTTACTCCTACTTCCCTCCCTTACTCCCAGACGAAAATCAGTAAAAAAAAAAATACCCAGAATTTTCATATTTTACCCCCCCCCCCCCCCCTCCCCCCTCTTCTCTCGTTTCCTGACCCTTGACTCCCGCTTTCCTCCACCTTGAATCCCACTTCCCTCCCATCATTCTCATGTTCCCTTACTCCTGTTCACCTCTTCAAAGTAGTCTGCACCGAAACGTTACCATAAGATGGGTATAAAAAACATACAATGGTCACGATTATCGTTATTGAGTATTAGATACAGATTTCATACTTTACAAAGATACAGCATATATAAATAGCTAACTAGTGTGACTTATCTTGTTGTTTTTCTTTACTTTTCATACGCAATACAATAGTACTAATGTCTGAAGCTTAATAAACGAATTTTAGCAAAATATCGTACATAAACATTGCACTCTAAGTGTACTGGATAATGAGCTACATGTTTAATACAACATGTCTGTAGTCTAGTATCTCCAGACAAGGTCGAGGTTAGAATTGCTGATTGGAGTTATCCCTCCATTAAAATCACTATGGTTTAAATAATACCGCAGATGATTAGGGGTTAGTAGATCGAAAGGTTGGGGTATAGGCATGTGATATATCAGTTGGAGTATTTACAGAGGGTGGTATAGCAGCATTTGGTACATCGTTACTGTGAATGCAATACAATACTTTTCTGGGAGGTGGGGGTGGTGCGGAGTTAACTAAAGTAAGAGAAAATACCGCATCCCTTTCTACCGATGAAATTCCTGATTGTTCAGTTAATTTGAATAAAGAATACAAATGCAATGTTTATAAATAAAAGGGTGTCTGGGGAATAAATGGTAACTTTTGGTCTTCTTCCGACCTGTAGTAAAACCCTTCCCAAATGGGGCATCCGTTTGGTTTGGTTGTGTGGGATGTATAAGTACATAGCCACGTCGGGTCAAAATGGGGACGTTCAATCTGATGCCTCGTATAGAAAATGTGCCACTCTCTCTGCATGTTATGAACTCTTACAACAACTCCTTTGAGGGGCAAATAGGCCTGTTGCAATTAAGGCTAAATTTCTCTCCAATATACACTCTAGTGACCGTCCAAATTTCCCGCCCTTCATCCTGGAAGTCCCCTATTACAGGACTTACCTATTGCATGCAGTGTTAATTTTATTTCGTTCCTAACATGCATGAACTATTTGCAACTGGACGTTGAGCAGACGACTATCAATTGAGTTCCTAAATGTATTTCGAATTATTCTTAGATATATATTGTATCGTTCAATTCAAATGACCTCTAAGACACATATACGTATTACTTGATCAAATAACTGTTATTGACTTACGACAGTTACAATGTAACAGTCACTGTAGTATTAAAGACTTTCATGCAACAGTATCATTTTTTCCAAACAAACAGGGTTCTCGCATGTATAACAAACAAATTGTAAGCGCCCGTTATGTTTTCAACATTTTCCGGCCTTTTCTTTCGCGTGTATTGCATTTTATGGCCTAAATATTCTATATTTCTCAATGTTTTTCTTTCTGTTAATCAAAAGTGTATTTACAAAGTTTTTCTTGTAAATATTTTTGATTTTTTTTTAGATTTCTAAATAAATTGATTTTTAAAAACTTAAACAATATTTTGTCATAATCGTGTATTATGACAAAAATTGAATGGCATATTCCAAGTACGCAATCTCAGCTTTCTTGATGGCAGTATCTCAAAAAGAGCTTAAGATGGTGGTGTTCTATATAAATAACAACATTTTCATGGAGTCTCTTTTCGATTATAGATTATCTATAATAATTTCTAACTATCGAAAAGCATAGATGATTCGTCTGCTCTTTTTTTTTTTTTTTTTTTTTGGCGATACTGCCATTCAAGTCCAAAGTTTTCTAAGGAAAAACTTTAACTATTTTAAAGAAAGAATATATATTTATGTTGGAGATTTGAGAAAGTTTCATTGAACAATAGTTTTTAGGGTTTGGAAAAAGCGGATGGAAACGTTTAATGTATTGTGCGTGTATAACAAAGCTCATGTAAGCAAAAGTAAACAAAACAAAAAAATCACTTGGTTTTAGTATGAAAATATGAGGTACAAAATCCACCTGTTAGTAAGATAAGGTGAAAGTTATACAAAATTCTGCCAAGTAGTTAGGGAGCAGTAGAGGGTACCAAGGCGCAATACGGGAGGGAGAATGGATGAAAAGACTGACACTCCGCACCTTTCACTACATGTACATACAACTCGTTCACGGGAGGTGGGGGAAGGGAATGGGCTCAACGTACAAATTTGGGTACAGACGTCCGGCTGGTGTTAAAAAAATACACGCCCATTCATATATTAAGTTATGGGAAAATCCCTACCCAATAATATATTTCATTGGAAAATCACAACCCATTTATATGTTTATATTTCACAGCTATCATGACATCTTATTTAGTCGTTAATCACATGGAATCATTAATATTATTAGATAATAATAAGATCAGAACACAGTTTTTACAGACATCTTAATAGAATATGAACATTTATGACCCATTAAAATATATCATCCTCCGTGAAATTGCACCAAACTGATGGCCCATACCAGCGGCTTGCGTGTATATCTTTATATAGGAAGAGACCCCTCGTACGCCCGTTTCAAAGGGCTTCTTTTATTTCACTTAAATTACACAATTATTGTTTCCATTTAATTTCAATTGAATTTCACGATTAATGGCTAATTAAATATCAAAATATTTAGATTAATAAAACATTTCATAGTCTATCTTTAATTATCAAATGCTACATTTGTATTTTATTATTTTAAAGTAACCGTATGCGAGATGTACTATATTCTGTGCGTAGAGCTGTAGAGAATCGAAAGGCCTGAAAATGTCTAAAACTTTAGGAACCAATGCTCTTTCCGAACGTCAGTCCAGGAATTAAAACAGTCCTCTATCAAAATCCAAATTAAAGCGATTTAAACCAATGATCCCCCCCCCCCCAAAAAAAAAAATTAAATCGGGAGAAGTAACTTCAGGTCACATAATTTAAATATATAACTTATACATGTATTCAAACGTCCATCGGTTTAGGTTGCTGGAGATGTTACTTTAGAAAATATTCTTACAAATCCTCTCATTGCCTATCCAATTCCTTTTTTCATGAAGACAGCACATTGAGAAAATCGTCAATCGGTTTAAGTGTTTACATTTTGATCATTGTATGTCAGTTTATGAATAGTACAGTCACCGAAAACAGAATACAATCGCAAGACGTGACCAACGATTATTATCAGGTCCGATTGAAATAAATATAGAAGAAAATACCTTAAATCAGGTAACACTAGAATCATGACACTATGGCTCTAACCTCTAATAATTGAAATGTGTGCTTACATAACTCTGAAATTAACTCAGCCTGTTTGTTGTTCCTTTTTATTTTTTTTTTATTTTTTGTTGTTGTGTTGAATCTAAACTGGTTCTCACATTTAATTATGTTTATGCCAAACAATCTATAACATAAGAAACACATCGATATTAGACGCAATGCACAGTCAACGCTTCTATTTTTTTCAAATAAATTTTCGTTGTTGATTTACAATTCACAATTACCAAAGTACCAATCGCGTTCCTCAATTGGATGGATATAAAATGAAAACTGTTTAAAACGAAACCTGACAAATTTCACACAAAATAAGCTACGAACATATATATGAATTTTCAAAACATTTTATCCCAACGGAATTGAAATATAGGTACAGCAGATACAGATAAATCTGTCTTGTATCCACTTACAACTAGAAATTGACATTGAGAGACGGATCGATACAATACTTTACGAAAGAAAAACTTATTTCAGCTTTCCAATAGTGAACTTTTCATTTCTAATGAGCAACATTCCAGCATCGCCAGCATATAGAGTATTTATATCTCAGTTGATATGATATTCCATAGTGTTATACATAAATCGACCTGTAGATGTCTTCTGTTTTATTTGTGTCGTGTTGAAACATAAATCAGGCCGAAAGTTCTTTTCTTTTGAATTGTTTTACATTTGTCATTGTCTATAGCATACTATGCGGTATGTGTTTTATTCATTGTTGAAGGCCGTATGGTGACCTATAGTTGTTAACTTCTACGTAATTTGGTCTCTGGTAGAGAGTTGTCTCATTGGCAATCATACCACATCTTCTTATTTCTAATTTGTAATATACAACGCACAAGGTACATACATTAAAAATAATTATTATTTGTGGCAATATGGATACCTAAATTAGGTATCTATCATTTACCGATCACGACAGATATGTTACAATATCTGTTACCACAATACCGTCAACTGTTCTTCGAATGCGACCTATGGAGTTACACTTATCTCACCGGTTGTGTACAAACATGAACAACACGAAGGGTTCCATGTTTGGAGCAGGATCTGGTAACCCTTCCGGAGCACCTGTGACGCACGAAGTTTTATGAGATTAATATCATCGAGAATGTGATTCAGCAGTCGTACGTGTTGGCTCAATGGGAGATTTGGCTACTTTGTTAAATAGTTCTGGTGACCAGTAGGCGTTTGTTTATTGGCAGCTTCGAGTCACTAGCAAAACAAAAACACTATAGGAACAAAAACAGCTTTTGTCAAATAAAGAATTTTAATTTGTAGAAGCATTATTTAGCTATACCATTGACAATACAAAGGTATATAGAAGGTGCAACATATTAATAGAAATATGGATAATTTTACAACATTTATATACAATACAGTGATTACAATACAAGTTGCGTTTTAACTAGAATAATCAACGCGTATTTTATAAACTTGCATAATCTTTTTACATCAGCGTTTTGCAATTTTTTCTTCACTGCCACATTAATTCTTAGCGATGATATATTTGTACATGCCAATAAGTATTCATCCGAGTGTAATGTCCTACAGTTGCGTAAAAATATAGCAAATATGGCAATTCGTCTCTCAACCGATTCTATCATTTCTATCAACGTAATTTTACCTCTATTGTTCTATTTAAAGTTTGTTCTTTATTGTTCCATATGTATATATAATACTATTTTCAACTAGATCTCTAAATATACTTGAAATTCTAATTCTTCTTTAAAATATCTGTTCCTTACTGCTTTAGGAGATTTTTCATTTGTGCAATCGGATAATATTTACATTATTCTTGTAATCGCAGCTTCAACGTACTTTTATCAAAATTATCGTTTACAAACTTGAAGTATTTCAAATATTTGAGTTGTCACTTTCACCTTATATGTATAACCTAACTTACAAAAATATACATACATTATTTAAAGTAAACAGAATAAATCTTAATGAATGACAGCAAACGAATGTAAAAAGTAAAATAGCAAAATGTAAATGATACTAACATTTTTGTACTATTTAGTATATTTTCAACCAAGCATGGGGATTTATGAGTAAATGACGATAGAAGCCAAAATAAACATCAGTAATATGATGAAACAAAACAAAAAGATTAAATAACAAACAAAACATCAAAACTGTAAACTCTGGTGTCTGCGTAATGCATACTATTTAACTCGGACATTCTTCACACGAATTAACAGACAAATGAAAACAGTCAGGATAAACTCAATGTAGAATTAAGTCAAACCTATTTTATAGATATAATTCGGCCTTTCATTATTTTAAAAATAAACGAATTTAAAACCAAAGTTAGACAAGGTAACATGGCAAAATTAATTCTTGTATCTTGTATTTGTTGTAATTGCGATTTGTAAATTAAAAAAAAAAGAAATTTGAAAACAACTGTGTTTGTAAATATAGACAAACATGCGGTACACACGCCAGAAACAGAGATAAGAAAAAAGTTTGATACCGGGTTTATGAAATAAATGGACGTCATTCATGCATTGTGCAAAATGCTACAAGGAACCGTTCAAAATGTACACTATCTACATCTTAACAGCAAGGTATTAATTCTATAAATATTGTTACAAAGAGGGCATGTTTTTGTTTTTTACTAAAATTTGATTTTGACATAAACTGATCAAAAATATTCAATATGAGTGACATTGACACATTTCCGTCTGTAAATGAATAACATAAATGACAAAAGCTCCTTTTGAGCCATATATTGACTTCATTATAGAAGTAATAGATAGGAGTACGCTGGTAATGTGCTCTTTCTGACCCCAAATATTCAGTTCATGTGTAGTAACACACATCATTAAAATAAATTTATTTCGATGCATGCGGTATATGTTCCTGGTCCCAACAACCTATTGGAATGTTCATGTCTTCATTGAAATTGGTAGAAAAATGAAGACCTATGCTAATTGTGGAGTTAAAACAAAAACGATGGGTAAAACATATAGTAACGCATGTTTGAAATTGATTTTTCTTTTGCATAATTTTCAGCAGCATTTATTGCAGGCATATTCGGTGAGTAACTCCTAGACCGTAAATGACCGGTACGCGTCAGAATTTTTACCTGCTAGCTAGTGTTGCTTTTAGTTAAAAGAGGGAGAATATTCAAATTGCCATTCAAACAATAAATCGGATAAAGACTAGCTAGGAAGGCACTATACACTTGTTACACTTATTATTACTTCTGAAAAGCACCAGTCTTAATTCTTCCCTTATATGTCGCGTACTTGCTGTATAGAGCTGGTAAACTCACTTTTAATGTCGTAGCTTCGAGAAACCTATAATTAATAATTTGTCAAAGTTACAAATACCCACAATTGATTCTTGTATACTACCACGAGACTACTTAAGCGGTTTCATCAATTTCACTCAATAGCCTGCGCCAGGTCTGAGGATACAGAGTGTTTACATCACGTTAGTTTACGCTTCGGAATCGACAACAGTAAGCGTATCTGCGGATTGATCCAATTATTCTGCGCTATAGGTGAAGACTGTTCACATCATTCCAGTTTTTCGATGACATTACCGTTTATGATCGTGAGAAAACATGTTGGTTAGCTCTAAATATACCAGTACCCGTGTGGATTCCATAACCTGATAATATTAGAGAATTTTAAGTTTCAAACGAAACTTACGTACCTTAACGTACAATTAAAAGACATATTATGAATTGTGGTTGTCTCCCTTTGCCAGTTTCAGCATTTAAGTCGGAAATTTGTAAAAGTATTTTAATTCTTAAATAACATTCATGTATCAGGCAAGGACCATTCGATTTTCGGGATGGGGGGTGTTGCTGGAGATTTTAAGATGAAAATATTTCTGGCCCTGATTTTGATTGAAATGAAATTAATTTCACAGTTGGGCAGCACCTTGAGTTAGAAAAAAATGGCCCATATTTTGCCCATTAGATAATTTTCAAAACAAAATTTTCTTATTATAATATAATCTGGCCAGCGAAGCTTGCCAAAGAAAAATCGTTCAGCATCAAAATCCCTGGTCAGTCCTTTGCCGGGCTTTGGTATATTAATATTTATATATAATTATACATATAATTCATATTTAAAAAAAAATAAAAAAATACAAATTTATTAACCAAACATAAACAAAAGAAAAATAAATCAAAATAATAAATAATGAAACATAATAAGCCAAAAGTAAATCAAAAAGAAAAATAATAATGTTGAAAGTTAAATACGTTATATAAAAAAAAAAAATACACAAAAAAAACCAAAAAAAAAACAGTGTAGGACGCAATGGTAAAGGAGGACTGCGTTACCCCTGCTGGATTTGGAAATTAAAAATTTAATGCCAAAAGTTGAGAGGATGGCGTCGTTTTGGAAAGAGGACATTAATGCCAAATGTTGATATACGGAAAGGACTTGGAAAGCAAAAAAATAAAGCAAAAGTGTGAGTCCTCTGAATTAAGAAAGAAAAATTTAAAGCCAAATTGAGGAACGCTGCTATGTGTAATTTAGATAAACCAAAAAAAGTGATATTTGATGTGCCGAATGTGTATGCATTTTGGAGCCGAAATAATTATAGCCAAATGGTGTATGTAAAATTTTGTTGCTTTGTACCAGACCACCGTAGTTGTATTTTAATGTGCTGGCGCACCGGGTGTTGCACGCAGATTAACAACACCCGCGCAGGAATCCCCGTCGAACCAAACAGGAGCATTTCTATAGGGAGCTTACTCAACAGGTGACCCACAATTATTATGATTTTGCATAGTTACTTTGTTACCGTAGTATATTCTCGTATACATTTCAATATAAAACTACTTTAAGACTGGATTAGTGTCCGCCTCAAAGGATGTAATCTTATATTCGTGCTCTAGGCGCATTCGATTTAAATCAGTTAGGGACAGACCATATAACTTGAAGGGGCCATATTTTTTTGGAGTAAGAATGATGTTTTTGCGATTTTATTTTTCTAGTTTTTAACCGCCATTATGCCATATGGTAAAATTCCGCTCTCAGTTTTCTTTTTTACACCTCCTTGCTCAAAATATATTCTTTCCTAAAAAAACTAGAGGCTCTAAAGAGCCTGTGTCGCTCACCTTGGTTATGTGATGCAGTACATATTAAACAAAGGACACTACAACATTAAAGACAAGAATAGAATTCATGACAAAATTCTCTGTTTTGGTAATGGTGACTTGTTTGTAGATCTTACTTTACTGAACATTCTTGCTGTTTACAGTTATATCTATCTATAATGAACTTGGCCCAGTAGTTTCAGAAGAAAATATTTTTGTAAAAGATTAAGAAATTGACGAAAAATTGCGAAAAAATTGACTTTAAAGGGCAATAACTCCTGAAGGGGTCAATTGACAATTTTGGTCATGTTGACTTATTTGTAGATCTTACTTTGCTGAACATTTTTATTATAATATTCAAGATAATAACCAAAAACTGTAAAATTTCCTTAAAATTACCATTTCAGAGGCAGCAACCCAACAACAGGTTGTCTGAAAAGTTTAAGGCAGATAGATCTTGACCTGATGAACATTTTTATCCCCATGTCAGATTTGTTCTAAATGCTTCAGTTTCAGAGATATAAGCCAAAAACTGCATTTTACCCCATGTTCTATTTTTAGCCACTTCGGCCGTCGTGAATGATGGACGGGGTCATCGGATACATTTGTAAAACTAGATAGCCTAAGGATGATTTAAGCCAAGTTTGGTTTAATTTGGCCCAGTAGTTTTAGAGGATAAGATTTTTGAAAAAAAAGATAACAAAAATTGCGAAAAAAATGACTTTAAAGGGCAATAACTCTTTATGGGGTCAAATGACAATTTTGGTCATGTTTGACTTATTTGTAGATCTTCCTTTGCTGAACAATTTTGCTGATTACAGTTTATCTCTATCTATTATAATATTTAAGATAATAACCAAAAACTGCAAAATTTCCTTAAAATTACCAATTCAGAGGCAGCAACCCAACAACAGGTTGTCTGATGCGTCTGACAATTTCAGGGCAGATAGATCTTGACCTGATAAACATTTTGACCATTAGTTTCAGAGATATAAGCCAAAAACTGCATTTTACCCCCCATGTTCTATTTTTATCCTATCTTGGTTGATGGGCGGGGTCATCGGATACATTTTTTAAACTAGATACCCTAAGGATGATTAAGGCCAAGTTTGGTTATATTTGGCCTAGTAGTTTCAGAGGAGAAGATTTTTGTAAAAGTTAACGGACGACGACGACGACGACGACGTGCGACGGACGACGGACGCCAAGTGATGAGAAAAGGCATAAATTGAAAACAATAGTTTTACAGAAAAATAGATAATCAGAAAAAGCAAATATATGGACCACGAAATTCACAAAACATACTCTCATACTCTTTCCTTTGGCAACAAGTGCAAGGCTATGTCGTTTTTGCAAACACCTCGACAATTTATTCTGGGTAAGAAATACGTTTAGAAAACTCATATTCCCGTATACTCTTTGAACGCGGCACGCTGTATTGACAAATTAGTTGAAAAGAAACTCTTTTTCTACGAAGATAGGAAAACTTGTTAGCTGTATATCATTTAAAATATATGTCCCCTGCGAACAAAGTTTGCCTTTTCGTATGTTCAAATATAAGTGAAAACTTTCTCTATCGTGGAATACGCTATTTTAAAATAGATTTGAACTAGATTGAGAAAGGGAGACAAACACAATTTTATAATGACCAAGTTTAGGCGTATTTGTAACATAAAATATTGTCCCCCATGAAATATTGTCTGTCGGACAAAATTTCATATAAAATATTGTCTGCGAACAGTATTTCATCATGAAATACTGTTCAGGACAATATTTCATTTTGATATAGTGTCCTTTTTCATGAAATTTCGTCACTTCCTTCTGGACAATATTTCTCTATGAAATTCTGTCCATGACAATATTTCACTATGAAATACTGTCTTTTATGACATTATTTCCTTGTGAAATTCTGTCCATGACAATATTTCACTGTAAAATACTGTCCATGAAAATATTTCTTAATCAAACTATTACAAAATTAAAAATAGTACACAAGCATGCAGCATGCACATTTTTAGATTTATAACTGAAATTATTTTGTAAAGTATTTTATATATAGCAAACTAATATTTATTTTAGCATAAGCTAGTTTAAAATTTGCGTAGATACTTTATAAATGGTTAATTATAGATTAAAGAATTGTCTAACGCATGTTCCATTGTACAAATGTACTACATTATACTGTATAAATATAAGTAATGTACTGACAATCACTTATTTCTGTTCAAAATTGAGTGTACTAATAGTATTCGTAAATACTAGATTGACGAATCTTTTTGCGACAGCGTTTTGGAGGTACAGTCATGACAGTAGTACAATGTAACTGGAATATTAATTTGTGTTTATTTGTTATTATCAGTCAAATAAAACACTTTAATGATATTATTATCCAACATGCTATCTGTTGATAACCTCCCCTTCATGAGACAAAATTTCATGACAATCTGTCTATGAAATATTGTCTCAATACACACAAAATATAACCTCCTTTTAACAGGACAAAATTTCATAGTATTCATCTGTGAAATATTGTCTATATACAGACAAAATTTCACTATGGAAATTTGTCTTACTCTGGACATTTTTTCATAGATGAGGACAATATTTCACGATACATAGTCATGAAATATTGTCTTGGAGGACAATATTTTATAGGACAATATTTTGCTTTACATATTAAGTACGTCAAAATATTTTTGATTTACAAGTTTAATAGCCAAAGGAAGATAACGGTAAACAGTTATGTGAAATGTTAAGGAAAATTACTTTAAAGTACGCAAAAATTCTACAATTCTCTAATAGCAATCGTTCATATTAACCCAACGATATAAAAATAAGGAGATGTGCTATGATTGCCAATGAGACAACTATCCACCAAAGTTCAACTAAAGTGGATGTTAGCAATTATAGGCAACCGTCCGACCTTCAGCAATGAGAAAAAAGGTCTTTTATACAAATATGTGCATATTGTACTTGGTCTCTAAAAGATTGCAGGCCCAAGACTAGCATATCAATTTTGATTTAAGTATGTTTTCTAGTTATTGTTTTCAAGAACAATATTAGCAGCACCTTTCAAAAATATGTATGTTTTAGGGGAAATGTTGTACACTTGGAAATATCACAAGGAAATACATTATTCACATGGAAGGTTTACCAGTTAACAGCATGAACAATATGACACATGCTAAAATTAGAAATAAAAAGTTCTAGCAAACGACTCAATCTTCAAATTAGCATACATCCACTGGCTCTTCTTTTCACGACCTAAAAAATATATTTTTATATATTACGTCAGTCCAAAATACTAGCTTGAAAGATTCTTAGAAAGTATGTACATGTAATCTCTAAAAATATATTGGATTTAGTATGGCATTTTTTATAAGAAGATGAAATATATACATGATCATTATAAAAGAACGAAAAAAAAAGCGTGAATAACATAAATCGAAAATGAATGAAGTCATGATAAAAATGTTAGGCCATTGTAGGATTTCAATGTTATATCCAGGAGGTAGAATACTCCAATGAACATTTCAATGTTATATCCAGGAGGTAGAATACTCCAATGAACATTTCAATGTCATATCCAGGAGGTAGAGTACTCCAATGAACATTTCAATGTTATATCCAGGAGGTAGAATACTCCAATGAACATTTCAATGTCATATCCAGGAGGTAGAGTACTCCAATGAACATTTCAATGTTATATCCAGGAGGTAGAATACTCCAATGAACATTTCAATGTTATATCCAGGAGGTAGAATACTCCAATGATAAAATTGAGAATGGAAATGGGGAATATGTCAAAGAGACAACAACCCGACCAAAGAGCAGACAACAGCCGAAGGCCACCAATGGGTCTTCAATGCAGCGGGAAAATCCCGCACCCGGAGGTGGTCCTCAGCTGGCCCCTAAATAAAAGTGTGTACTAGTTCAGTGAACATTCACATATTATTTAATCAACAGCTATGGATACCTAAGCTAGTTACTTGGTCCTTAGTATATTTTTAATCCTGCTTTTAAAATTATATGCATTACTCTATTTATTTGTTTACTGTATTGTCGTCCTGTCGGTAGTTGGACTGTACACGTTTTGTTATTGCGTGTTAAACGAAATATGGTCCTGCTAGACAAAAGGGTGGTGTTCGCACTTAATTCTGGCCTAAACACATTACATGTTTTGCTTGTACCAAGTCAAGCTATCTGGCTCATGTATTGTTCGTTGAATCTCTTTTTTCGTACATCTATTTTTAATGGACGATTATCTATTTGGTGTGTAAATTTCATTACGGATCCGGTTTTTTTTATGTAATGTATTGTTACAAAATCAGCTAGATTGCACGATTATGGCAAAAACAATCAAAGTTACGAGGCTTATATTTTATTACTCTAATGCACCGTTTGTCAATATTAGACCCATCAATGGCACTCTTAGCAAACAGTTGGATGCAAGTAATAAATAATGTGTTATTTTTATTGGATTGCAAGTCAAATACGGTTACTTTAGTATTTGGAATCCTTGATATACTAAATTTTTGTCATTTACATGTATTTTGAAACATTAGACACTGTAACCATGGTAACGAATATACAACTACTTAGAAAATGAATATAATAATTATATGAAAAGTCAAATTATCGGATGAATCGTAAATGCGTGATTAAAAGTTTAGATTTCCACGATAAAATATTTTTGTTTGTTCTTCATAATTTAAAAAAAAAACATGGATTAGGCACTAAGTATTTACAGAGACGTTCAGAGAAGCACATAACTAGTACACAATCTAACTTAATATATATGTCAGATGTGTTATGCTTTTTTATTGTCCGATATGACGACATAACTTAAATTGGGTCACCTCCCAAATACCAGATAATATTTCATTTAAACAAACACAAAAATGAAAATGTTACAAATGCATTGTATGCACATGTATGTGAGATAGGTCAGATACCAAAGCAAAGTATAAGTTATGCTGCACTCCGAAGGATGTTTTCGAAGCAAATAAGTACTTACCCGTCTTTAATGTTTTCGTAAGTATTCTCACCAGGTGCTATTCCACATTCTTCATATATATCAGAACTATTAATATTTAGATATTATCAATGCGTTTCATTATTGACAAAAAAATAAGAAAAGTAAAAACACAAAGAAAATAATTTTAACAAAAAAGATATCGTGCAAAACACACCAATAAGTTTTTAGCTATTGAAAACATGTTAAAATCCTGTTGGGATGTTGTGTTACATCTCTGTTTTAGGTAAAGGGTGGTTTGAGCGCGCACAAACATACCAGGAGCCTGTTTTACAGTGGTTGTCGTTGGTTGCAGTCTGTCACATTTGTTGTTCTTTGATTTGTTAGTTATAATCAGGCTGTTGGATTGTTCGTGTGAATTGTTATATACGTAGCTGACGAAGTGGTTATTGCTCATTGCTCATTGTTAAAGTCCGTATGGTCCCCTATAAATGCTTCAATAGATGTCCTTTAGACTCTTATGAATATTTGTCTAATCAACAATCACACCATGCATCCTTATTTCATATGATTAAAATTAAAACTATCGTCAACCAGTACAGGTTTGTATATACATGACTGCCCAGCAGATCTGTTGATCACTTTACTGACATGATATTTAAAAAACTTTCTATGAATTATCCGTTTATGAATTTAGAAATTATTACAAAACTAAGTTTTCAACTCCTTCGGGCAAAGTTGCCCTAAGATGGATATGGCTATTACTTTAAGGTCGCTTTTGGTCATATAAGAATATGTTAACAGTATGCCCTGTGTTTATAATACAAATTCAAGGTTTCGTTGAACAACAAATTGCTATGTAACAGATCTGAAACCACGTATATGGTACAACCAAAAACGGTACAATAAAAATTTTAAAACTAAATATCTAAGAAGGCCATGAAACATCAACTCAGAAGTATGTAACGACAGCAAATTACGAACCCATTTCAAAAATAAAAACTCAAAAGTATCAAAGTGATTGACGGCTAGAAAAAAAAATCGTTAAGTTAATACGTTAAACATTAACCGTGCAAAATCCAGATAGATATATTATATGTGTACCTGTATACAGATGCTTAGTACTATGTAATGAAAACAATAGTCGGACAAACGGGAAAAACTCACAGACGGATGGACATAGGGAGGAAGTGACCAAACAATGAATGTCTAATATACCTACTTAACGTTTAGGTGGGGATTATGATTTGATTGAAAACATCAACACATATATATTCGTTTTTCACTCCAAACTATGAAAAATAAACCTATGTATGAAACACTACATACAAATTCTTAAAATTCTAAATGTTAGAAAACTCTTTTCAACGTTTTTTTTATGTTTTAGTTTTTAACGTTTCTATTTAAGTTTTTCTCGTGACACTTGTATCCTACATTGATTGAATTTGTCTGTGATTAAATATAAAATATCTTTATTCTATCTCCAACAGTTTGCAAGTTTAACGTCTAAGCAATCAAGATATTTTAATCAGATAAAAACTTATTTTTGAAGCGGGTTCGAAATTTCAGCATAAACATGAGAAAGTTACTAGTATTTATCTATTGTATATTAACAAATTATCATAAGAAATTAGAGTCCTGTAAAATATAAATATTTTCATAATTACCTGGGGTCTTGTATAGGTCTTGATTCTGTAAATAGAAAACAGTGTATTACCCTAATGGTACTATATGTTGCTTATCTAAATTATCTTTAATTGCATTTAAAATTAACAACACAACCTTTTAAACTTGCGAATGCGCATATGGTTGATGTATAACAGGAAGTTTACAGATGTTCAAATCTCGTAAATTGATTAAGACAAATCAAGGTAGCAATCAAACATTAGGGAATCGCAAACTCCAAAAGGAGCGAGACAGGATGGATTGATAGGTTAAGACTATATTGCTTATGTATTCATGCGTCAGTCGCCATGCGAATCTACACTCACCAAAGTTTAAATGAAGTGGATTTTAGCAATTATAGGCAACCGTACGGCCTTCAGCATGAGAAAACCTTTACCGTATACTCGGCTATAAAAGTCGACATAAAACAAATATTAAACAATTCAACTGAACTACCGGCCTAATTTATAACAAAATAGTTTACGAAAAACAAATATAACAGACATGAACCAACGACAACCACTGAACTACAGGCTCCTGACTTGGGACAGGCACATAAAAAACGTGGCGGGGTTTACTGTTTGTCGTTAAATGTGCTTACGTCCTGAATATGGGTTTCGAAAACTATAAATCAAACATATTTAAAAATGTTTTCGAATGTTCATGTATCGTTTATTTTAATATGATGTATTTGAAACAAAGTAATAAGCTGCTACTATATCACAGTTCTAGTTTATAAGTTATTTATTTTACTGATTGTGTTATGTTCGTTTGCATATATTCGAAGCTAGTAATTATAGCTCTATAGTGATGCATTGCCAGTTATGAAACTAAATATTGACCTTTGAAAAAAACTATTGTGATTAAAGTGCTTTTTTTCCGAATAAATGTGAAACATTTTTAATCAACGAAAACATGGATAATAATCCAACTGCTACTGCTAGGTCATCAGTCCCTATGACCAGAAAAGTTGTGTGTAGTCATATTAATAACAGCAGTGCAACATCAAGGTCAAATGTAAGATGAAACAATCGAAACCAGCACGAAAGGACGGAAATATATCATTAGCTAAAATACAGTAGTGATAAACTTAATGACAATCATGCCTGTATATTTCATTTATACTGAATTAAGCAATTGAAATGACCATTTAATCTTTTATGTCGTGAACTCAATATACATCAATGATTTTGTATTTTAAAACACATGCGCACATACCAGGCTGAGACTGCAACGTAGAATATGGTTTGGTAAATACCGGATTGCTCCTTTGCACTTCATTATATCCATCGGATCTATTAAAACCAGAATGTTTTACTGAATTAATCATTAAGGTAGATGAGATCATTTTGAAAATTAATATCTGTGAATGTCAATGTTTCACAAATTATGAAAAAAACAAGTCGTTAATTTTTTGGTCACAATCGCAAATGAAATAATTTACGTCAAAAATAATTTCTGCTTAATATTGTCGTATGAGATGTTTGGCAGACCTATAAGTATGATAAGCATGATAACGGGGGAACTAGCTGTCCAATTTGTGTTCAACCGTGTTCAATTAAATTCTCTTTTTCGCTTTGAAACCTGAAACGTATACAAAAAATCTAAAAGAAACAATTCACAGCGCATGAAATATTTTTAATATTTCAACATTTCGTGGCTTTTTAGACAAGACGTCATCTATAAATTAAGCATCGAGATAACCGCTTAGAATGAAAATTCATCATTTGAATACATTATATGGAGGTGAATATGCAGAGATATTATTCAGGATTAACAAAATTAATTTGAATTAAAAAGGCATATATTTTACTACATTGGAGCAATGCTATCAGGGTTTCTGATATCACAAACTTGTCAAAACGTTTACTAAATGCTATCATGAGTACAAGAAATTCATTCGTAAATATAGATCAACATGCATACACATCGCATGTCTCATACGTTTAGGTATTTCACATCCCATCATTTATGTTAATATTCTTACAAAACTACAAAAATGTCGTCCTTCATCTCCAATGCTAACCAAACCTTTAAACAGACTTATTCACTAGGGATATAATTACGATACATACGGCAAGTTATTGAATATCATGGCAGTTTTGGAATTAATATTGATTGAGGCATAGGGTATTGCATCGGAAATAAACACATTTATTCCAGAACCAGTTATTGGCATGGTACGGGTTATATTCTCGTATACTGCAAACCAACTTATTTTCGCGGATACTTTATTTCGCGTTAAGTCCTTTCGTGCCTATTTCCGCGACAATTTAATATCGCGAGTTTCAAATTAACTTGATGTAGTTAAATAAGGAAAAATCCAAGTTTTACATGTTCAGTTACCTTATCTAACGCCGGAATCGGACTTCTTTTAACTGAGTTTTACAGTGCATATTGTTGTGTGTTTGTTAATTTCACATTGGCTAGAGGTACATTTATATAGGGGCGGGGTTGAGATATCACAACACATGTTTAACTCCGCTGCATTTTCTCGCTTGTCCTAAATCAGGAACCTGTAGTCTTTGTTAGTCTTGTGGGCTTTTTTTTAATTTTTTGTACATATGTATGTTTTGGAGTTTAGCGTGGCGTCCATTTCGCTGAACTATTACACATTATTGTTAAGTGACTTGCTGAAACCCGCATCCAGGTGCAGACTTTTATCATTGCGTTGTTGACCATTTGTGGCCTTGGGATGTTTTCTGCTTTTTGGTCGGTGTTTGTCTCTTTAAAATATTCCCTGTTTTCATTGTCTATCCGTTTAGTAACATAAACGATTAAAATACCGAGTGTTAGGCGCATGGCACGTGTTACTCCATTATGAAGTACTGTTTATTATTCAGTATAATGTATTTCAATAAAACATAAACAGCACTTTGATATGTTGGAAGACGTACATGAGCTGAAATTTTTAATCTGTTTAATAATGATATTTTTAGTATAATTTTAACATTTTTAACGAAAAGGAAAACTAGTTTGTTTTAGCTGGAAGTTTAAAGCTATTTCCTCCTTTTGTTTATATATATACACAGACCTCATATATATAAACAAAGACCTTTTATATATAAACAAAGAGACGGAAATTTGTTGTTAAAATATGCAAATACTTGTTTAAAGTGCATGTGAAGGAAATCAGTCAATGAACTGAGCTTTCAAAATTAAATGTATTTCAAACTTATCAAAAGTTTCTTTGTATTTATGCATACTGTATATTTTATATTATGTTGATTCACATCTGACACTACTTTCAGTATTGATACCCCTATGCTCCATCAGTAAGATATAAAATAAACACATTCACCAATGTGAAACATTCTTATCAAAAAGTGTAAATGTCAAGTTTACGTATGCATGCCCTGATTGCTATTGTGAGGAAGTTCGCTATCTAAAAGACATCAGTAATTGATTTCTTATTAATCAATTTTGAATTTACAAACCAAGAAAAACCCAGCAGGAATTCCATGATTTCTAAACGGAGTGAGCATAGATGCTTTGACATTATATTGTACTGCACAAGGGTATATGCATATAGATTTTTGCATTGTAACCAGTGGATTATCGGAATTTTTACACATGAAGGACCTTAATTATTGACTCTTTTTATTACTGAAAAATACAAACAAATATTTTGGCTTTCAGTAAATTTTTCCATTTTACTTGATTCATTGAAAAAGGGTACATTGCATTTGATGTACTTGTGTTCTTTATATACATTTAAACCATTGTCGTGACGTCAGCCTATTTATTTACCGTGAATTCTTTTTCTAGAATCAACGCTTTCTTAATCTGTCGCCAAAATGGATTCACCAAATTATATTCAATTATTTCCTTTGTGTGCCTAATTTCATTACGTTTGAATTAGCTTATTTACTGATTTCTGTTTACTAATGGAATCAATTTAAAACCTTACCTTTAATTTTTGTAATTTTTACATGCTTCCACTGGGAATCGAACCCGTCCTTGAAATATGTTATGTGTGACTAACATCAACATATCGACGAAACCTCTCGGCTACCAATTGGTTAAACAATTTAAATGTCTATTTTATATATATAAATGAACATATGAAATACAACGGACACACAGGGCTTGTACCTTTATATATACATAATAGGCAATCGTATAGTATAAGTTGGTAGCCTCGATGTTAGCATGGTTAAGATCAATGAGTTAAAGAGTCAAGTTAAAGGTAGGGACTTGTCGGTTTCGATTCGAATCCCTGTATTCTCTGTGTTGTCCCTAATTTTTAGTTTTTCTGTTTTTTTTCTTATTTTGTATGTAATTGTGGATATTTTTGTAATAATAGCGATTATGGATTATTATTGGCTATTTCACATATTTGAAACGAAAATGATTACATTCAATTTGTCCATTTTTGCTTTATAAATATAATAAGATTTCATCTGTTTTACTACATAATTTTACAACTGTTTATTCGCAAATTCCTATGCGAGTAAATCGTGATATGCCTAGAATTAAGCTTCTTGCTAGAAATTTCGGAAACATACTTATACTTTATATATGCTCTTTGGTCAGGTTGTTGTCTCTTTGACACATTCCTCATTTCCATTCTCAATTTTATTAGAAATAAGTTCGAATATGTCTTATTTTGTAAACACAGATAATATTCAGATGCCTGATAATTTAAAGGCAGACGTGTTGTGTTATATTTGTATTTCTCTAACCAATTAATTGTGAACTTAGATTTATTAATGCATCGTTGAACATAATAACAGGGTAATTTAAACTCACTTACAATACCTTCTAATTAAGAAAAGGCTTTAATTTTGAAAAGACATTAACACAATAGTTTAAGTTATAGATACAATGGATAAGCGTTGATTCATGAAAAACAAACTATTCGCCCTCCGGGCTCATGGTTTCTTTTTCAAGAATCAACGCTTATTCATTGTATCTATATAACATAATGGTTGTTACAAAGTTTTCATGCTTGTTTTATCTCATAGTGAACAATTTTGCTAGTAAACTGACCTAATCGCCCTCAACCTGATGTTGATTTGAACACATGTAAATTAGTTTAACTATGATATATTTCGCAAATTGCAATGAACAGAATTTAAACATTTGGTATAATACGTACTCATTTGGTCTTACATTCTTGGTTTTCACACCTGCAAAAAATGAATTGATGAATGAATTCAAAGTACAATTTACAGTAAATTATCTGACAACCCTCATCAGGTTAAAGCAGCAAGTAGTACATTTAAAATATTCGTGTAAAAAAAACTGTAAATTAATTTCAGATTTTGTTATTAATTGGAAAAAAGTGGGAACAGATACCAGGGGTAAATCAAATAACGTACGTTGAATTAAGACCAAAAACATACACCATATCAAAACGAAAATCGTAAACAAACAAATAAACAAAAGTAAAAAAAAATACAACACACCTTAAAGTTTAATTAAAACGAATCCCATCATAACCTCTAGTGAACTCAGGTAATACTAAAGATTAATTAAGGATTTCCTTTTTCACTAACGACAATTATCATTTTGCCCATGACTAGTGATTCCATGGTATGATGTATATAACGGAAAGCAATCGAATACATGTTAGAGGTAATTTTCGAAAACAAGTGTTTGCAAAAGACTCTTTAACTTTTAAACTTTTTGTGACTTTAGGTAATTCAAATCGATCGAGAAAACTATCACTCTGATAGTAATGTCGCTTTTACAGAAAAAAACATAATTTTGAACATAAAATTCAACATTCAAAATAAAATCTGTGTAAACAGGAAAAATTGGCTGGTTCATGTAATGCTTATCAATTGAAAGATTTTTTAATTTTGTGTACAATTCAAATTTCAAAAACTGTGTTAAATTGACGGTTAAAAGATGTCCAAACATAAATTGATTGATTTTTGGTTGCTTAATGCATGTTTAGGACGACCACAAATTACCAAATAAATCCAATAGGTAGGTCCGGTAATAGAGGTCAACCGGGTTGCAGGTCGGAAAAATTTGGACGGCCACGGGAAAATCAGGGTATATTGGATAGGGATAGAAATTTAACCTTGCAACAGTCCACCTACGGACCCCTCAAAGAGTTGTTGCGTGGGTTCTTAACGTGCAGAGAGTGTAACACTCTCTCTACACGAGGCATCGGATTTAACGTCCCCATTCTGACCGGACGTGGCTACGTACTTAATACATCCCGCACAGCCCACCGGACGCCCCACTTTGGAAAGGGTTTTACAACCGGTCGGAAGAAGACCTGTAGTGACCATATTTCTATTCCCCAGTCACCCTTGGGGATTCCAAAAATAAAAACCATATAATATATTTTGAAATATAAATGCATGCACTAGATTTTTCAAAAAGTAAACGAAACCTTTGAACTGTTTTTAGTTGGAATCAACCTTTGTGAAAGAGCCTCAGTTTAAGAGATCGAAATTGTTATTGAAGAACCCCCTTCAAGATACAACTAATAAAACGTTTGTTTTTGTAGCAAAAACTATGATACTTTATAGATGTTGTAATATTTATATCCGAGTTTAAAGGCATACAAAATGTTATTTAGAATGTAGAACTTGAAAATACTATATAACTGTTTTCTTATTTTACATTCACGTACAGTATGATGCAAACACCTCTAGAAATTAAGGAATGCTGTGACAAACCAAACCGCAAGTAGTAATTTCGATTTTGAATGAAATTAAAAGGTAATATCATTTGATAAAGGATATAATTCAGAACACATTTTTTTTTTAGAACAAAGTGCTTCTGTTTAGTTGTCCAAAACACTCCATTAAAATTTCAACCATTTTCAAAAGTCGTTCGCTATTTATCAACATTTTATAATTTTCCAAATGATCAAGAACAATAACTTTGGAATCGTAATAGTGAAAATATAGAAAATCAAACATAATTTGCGTATGGTGGTCTAAATATTTCCTTTAGAATGTCAATCAATTTCATAGAGGGATTCTGCGTTTATTTTGCGGTAACCACAACATTTTGAATTATTGCAACAATCGTATACCAAAACTGTAAAATGGAAAAATAAAAACGACGAAAAACAATCTAAACATGTCTTTAGTAGTACTAAACATTTCATTAAAATTTCAATTACATTAAAAAATTGGGTCTCCATATATCAATCGGAAACTAAAAGTATGACAGATGGAATGTCGGACGGACGTACAGACTGGCGTGAAGTTCATTATCTATCAACGATTCTACCGTGGTTTTAAAAAATTGTTCAAGAGAATAGCAAATAAAGATGTGCTTTAACATAACGAGAAGGAAATAATGGTAAAAATAAATACAGAATGCATATATACACTTATACATTTAAGAATATGGGAATGAAGTATCTCCTTTTCCAGGCCCTCATCTACTACATTACTGTTTGTAAGGAGAATGGGCTGTTTTGTTTCATATTTCTTATCTTATACTATACTTCTATTCGGGAAAACAAGGGATTATACAAACAACGACAAAGAATAAAATATGATTACATGTATTTTCCACATAATTGCATACACATGCATTATGTTTTCTTAACAAAACAATTATTTAAAGCACGACACAACTACTTATTAAATTATCTTTAAAAAATGTTGTTAGTAAAACGATTTACAAAACTGTGCAGTTATGTAAACTACAACTCACGTTTAAGAATAAAGAGAGTTGTTGCTGAAATTACAGCTCCCAAACCAACAACTAATGTTGCTATTCCTACAACAAACATGACTGTTGTGACTGCTTGAAAACCTTGTGTTGGACACTCGCACACTATGTGAAAAATAAAATATAAGAATGATTATATTTAAAATTAAAAAAAAAGGCTTTCAGCTGCTTTATATAGTGATAAGTATAACACACATGTAATGAGTATATCATTATTTTGCAGGTACATTGTAGGTATTTGTTCATAGGATATGATTGATAAATTTAAAATATAGATTAACACTGTTCATACTTTTGTTTCATTATTTTTTTTAGGTTTTGTTTTTGCTTATAGTTTCAAATAACTTTTGTTTAGGAATATTTCCTCTGTTATTTAAATACCACTTAGTTATTACTTTTGCCTTCGTGCTTTCAAGACTAATGACATTTTCCTAGAGATTGCCAAATCCAAATAATGACGCTGCATTATATTCGTAAGGTTGTTCCGTAAAAGTTGTATATTTCTCAACATTTTTCAAATATCATTTAAAATATAAGTAGAATACATTTAAATACCAGGAAATGATAGTGTGAGGACGGATTTACATGATTGTGAAGAAGAGACCATAGTTAAAAACTGATCTTTTAGTATTTTTGCTTCTCATAGTGATTGTTTAGTAAGGAGGTGCACGGTGGTTTTGTCTCGCCCGCACCGATGACTCAGAGGAGAGAGTTTAACAATATTTACCGACAAAAGCGGACTAAATAATCATGATAATTGGTTAAGTTTGTGATTAGGTGAGGATAAATGGTACTTATTTGAAGTTAATTCAATGATTAATATGTATTTAAAATACTAACTTTAGCTCGTTTGATTTTTAAATTGTTGTTTTATCAGTTAATTTGTCTTTGCATTACGCTATATAATTTACATACATGTTTTACATGTTTACATGTTAATGTTTAAGTATGTGATCATGTCAGTTTACACATGAAAGTATAACAACTATTGTTAATACATACAATTGTATAAGCATTGGTTCATCTCATTTTATTTGCCCCGCTCCATGCCCCTCAGTCATGTTGAACGGACTTGCATAGCGTATATTTTAAAGTCTTAACATTTACTTTATACTGTCGAACTAAACTGCATGTGTTAACATTCTATTATTTCTAAACGCTTGTATTATATTATTGGTAATATTTAGTGGTTGCGTTCGTTATTATTATTTGGTGTTAGAATTTTATGTGCAGTATTTATGCTGAAGATTGATGAAATTTGCCTCGTTGTGTCCATTCTGTTTCATATTTCATTCAATGCAATTTTGGATGATGCCTTTCCAATTTTAATGTCCAAGTTTAAGACTGTTCGCATTAATAATTTAGTAAAGGTTAAGTAGTGTAATTTCTATCAAATAAAGTTTATTGAATTATTAAAAAAAGTTTTTCATACTAAGCTTTTATGACAACATCACGTAAACATTATTTTTAAGAGAGTTTTTAAAATTTTCGTTTGAATTCGCATAATATTTAGTTTGATAAATATTTATTATTATCAGCTAATGGGTGTTTATCGTGACGTATTACTCTGCACTGAAATAACACCACTTGATCCATAGTACAAACAGTTGGGGTTAGTGTTAACCTAATCTCTCTTCAGATTGTCAAATGTCAAAATAATTTGCCATAAAACCGATTTTGCGTTGTAAAGTATATGTACATTGACATTCAATATTACTTTTATCATAAAATTGTTAAGAGAGTATACAAATATAATTGTAACTTACACTCCGGTTCGAACTTAGAGACTAACATATATTTGAAATCATTCTTTATGAGCGTATCAACCAACCTTACAAATGACAACTGAATGCTAACCATGGGATAGAGTTAAAAATATGTTAATTCTTAAACGTGCAAACCTTATTGTGCTATGGTCATGTTTTGTATTCTTGTCTTTCATTTTTGCTTCTTTGCTTTGTCTACAGAGTGTCTACATGCCATTTTGTTTTCTTTGTTGACAAAGTTTTTTGTTTTTATAGTGATTAAGATTATAACACAATATTGACTGCTGTACCCCAATTTTTGACATTTTAACCCATTATGTATGTTTGTAATGCTCACACATTGTTGTCAATACAATAGAAATTTTTTCGACTGTCATACAAGTTCGAGGTTTCGCTAAATATAAAAACCAGGTTAAATTCACCATTTATTACATAAGGAAATGGCTGTACTAAGTCAGGAATATGACAGTTGTTTTCCGTTCATTTGATGGGTTGGGTTGAGTTTTTGATTTTGTCATTTGTTAAGGTACTATCAGTTTTGAGTTTTCCTTGGAGTTCGGTATTTTTGTTCTTTTACTTTTTCAAACACAGTTATGATTTTTTCACAGAGGTAATACATACATTGTACATTGATTGCAACATCCTCTGTCTTGTTAATTTCTGACAAATGATAAACCGCATGACACCGGTAGGTTCCTGTCTGACTTCTTTTTATTTGTGGCACAGTAAGAGTCCTGCCTTGGTTTGATACCAATTCGACTGGAACGAACTCAAAATGTCCTGTCACATTGTATTCCCATTGGTATTTACATTCCGGATTACAGGTTGCAGTACAATGTATAGGGCCTAAAGTAGTTCCTTCTATTACGTTGATATCTGTGCTTGCAGGTTCAAGGATAATTCTGTCAGGACCATCTTAACAAATTTAAAAAGGATCCATTATTCATGTGCTGAGCAAGTCAATAAATTAGGAAACAATCAATACATTTATTTGGTAAATTTTGCCCTTTTTAATGTTTTTGTTTCGAGCTTCACTGATGAGTCTTTTGTAGACGAAACTCGCGTCTGGCGTACATACTTTTAATCCTGGTATCTATGTTGAGCTTAATTATATACGATAATACTGATGATTACTGTTCTCAGCAGTTAGATACTCTAAAGCTCCATTGTATGGCGTTTACTTATCTCCATTGATACATTACACTCGTCTATGTTCACACTATCAGGACTGTATTAAACGGGGTGTTCGGCTTACATAAAATTTGATCAAAAAGAGTAATGAGGAAGAACGACAAAATTCGACACTACGTACGTTTTACGGTCATAATCACGATCTATTCAATTTATAACTAAAACGTCATATTAGCTTGAAACTCTTTTACAAAAAATAAAAGTACAAAACAATACTTTTTGACAATTTTTGCCTAACTAAGACGTTTAAACTCTGAAATTTACATGTTTTTAGATTAATAACTGGATGTACCAACCACTTTTATCCTTCATTACTAACTGAATTGTTACCGTTATATGAAAACATTATTTAACGATACAGTTGCTTGTACAAATGAACATAAATATATCTCACATTGAATTTTACATTTCAATGGGTTTTTTTTCTAAATAAACAAAATTCAATATTTATTTAATTTGTTTGTAACATAATTAAGCCCCAAGTAATTAATGTTTCCAAATTGATCAATACATACACTGAACATTGATTGAAACATCTGATATCTCATAAGTTTGATGATGATAGTAATCAACGTGACAACGGAAGGTCCCTTTCTGGCTTCGCTTAATGTGAGGCACAGTAAGAGATTGGTTTTGGTTTGAAAGTAAACTGTTTTGGACTAGTTCAAAGCGTCCTGTCCCGTTGTGTTTCCATTGGTATGTACATATCGGATTGCAGGCTGCAGTGCAATGTATAGGGCCTAATGTACTGTTTTCTGTTACATTGATAGATGTGACATCAGGATTCAGGACAACTTTGTCAGGACCATCTAAAGAAATTGAAATACAACATTTTATGAATCGGGAGTAGTACAGACACAAATAAACAATCAACACTTTTCTTGGTAAACTATTTGGGTGCAAAATAAAATTTACAAATAAAAAAATAGACAAAACCATGACCAAAACAAGTAAATGAACAAACGATTACTAATCGTAACAATGACAAGAAAAGATTGCCTAAAAAACATAATCAAACAGCGTAGATGAGAAATGATTCCGACATATGTTCTAACGACTATTTATATTTGGTTAGGGCATGGGTTTTTCTATTTGTTACTATAACATAGTAACATAGTCTTGTGGAGAGTTGTCTCATTGGCAATCATACCAAAATCTTCTTGTTTTTATAGGAACAAGAAGTACTTTTTAAACAATATTTTGTATACTCATTTCAAAGGATCACTATTCCTTTCTGTATTATCATTTCAAAACATGCTGAATCAAATAGTTTTTTCAGAATATACCCACTCCTAAAACTTTGGTTTCGGCAGGAACGGTTTACATTTTTATCAATAAATGATTCAAGTATTGTGCTTTATAATTGCAAAAGAAGGAATGCTACATTTCACAATAACACTAAAATAAATATTGTACACTTCATAGTTAAATCAAGCAATAAAATCAATTCGATAACTCTGACGAAAATTCTAAAATGAAATAAAGAGGCATCTTTATGGACATTTTATCATTTTTTGTCAAATTGCATTAATAAAATGCAATTGACATATAATAAATTTATAGCTTATCTGCGGGCCCTTAAACTTACAAAAGTTGTGGTTGTTGGCATGCATATAACAACATGAAATGGACAATGATTTTAAGCTTTATTAGAAACATCTTTTTTGTTTTTATTGAACTGTAGACACTAGCCAGTCAACACTGAGGTTGTGAGTTCGAATCCCGCACGGGGCAGGTGCACTCGACTCCAATCTTAATTGACTAGGACTGTGAGTTTTTTCTACCGAAGGTCGGTGGGTCTCTCCGGGCACGTGTTATACATGTATATTATATTTACACGGAACGGGAACCCAATTATGTCCCCCATTACTTCAATTTTGTCATAAATGAGGAATAGATTTTTTATTCCCTATATTAGACTGCAAAATTGCAATTGCTTTTTCATACTAGTAGCCCCCTTCATGGTTTTTTTGGAGAATTCTTCAAGAGTCATAACATTTAAGAGAGCAATACTGTTTTGAGTACTAATAGGGTCATTTTATCAACTTCCTGGCTTAAATCAAAAATAAATTCGGACCATTTACTCAGACAATCATCCATCCTATACATTTCAGAATCACTTAGAATTTAACAGAAGTTGAAAGTTTAATGAATACCCTTTAGATATACTACAAATTTAAGCATCTTCACATAATTGTCATCGAGGTACAATATCCCATTTAAAAAATGGTAGATTTATTAAGGGACTTAATTCGTGGTTACTGGACTGGTGTCCTGTAACTGGGATCCTATTCCACATTGCAATACAGTGACTTTTAACATTAAATCGTTGACAGAGTATAAAATACAGTTGTTACTTAACACTACGGTTCGAATGTTGAAACTCTCTGAAACTAACATATATTTGAAAGCTGTCTTTATTAATGTATCAACCAACTTTACAGATATAATAAAAATATAGATTAGGATAACAAGGATGCAATAAAAATATAATCGAAAAAGACAAGAACATGACAAAAGCGGAAAAACATCGATATTCCACGACACATCACAGAGAATACTAAGGAGTAAGCAACAATAAACCAGTCAAAAATTAAGGCGACATAAACCCGACTATGTACTCATCTGATCCGCGACGATAATTAAGCACGGTGGAAAATATGTTCAATTAACAGTTATACAATAATACTAATCATACAAATCGCATGTCCACAATATGATCATATGCTTTGCAAGTATGTATTATAATCATTATTTCTATTTTTATTATTGTAAGCATTGCAATATCGTTCTAGATAAACATGCCATAACTGTTCCTGGACGTTAATCAAGCATACTATCATGAATTATGCCAACAATTATATTTGGTACTTTATCAGGCTTTATTGATATATATTATTCCCACACGCACTTTTCAATATTTGCAATATATGATGGTTTTAAGACTATATATACTTTAAATAAGCTATGGTAGTAGGCTTTATCATGTTAGAATTATATTTTTTTCATTTATTTATAGCGAATGACCCTCTAATTAAACAAACAAACAAAAACGCAACACAAGAAAGTCCGACATGACGACAACAAGTAGACAAATCTTTGAGTTTTATCAATTTCTTATTTAACTATAAAACTTACAGTACGGATCTAATGTTACCGTATCACTCAGGTAAAATACTTTTCCAAGGTCATCAGCAGCCTGACATGATACGTTTATTCCTTTATCCGACTTAGTAAGTGTATGTAATGTTAACGTGTTGTTGTCAGTATCTCCTCTTTCGTTCCCCACAAACTTATATGACAGATCTGAAGGTATGTACCCTGGGCACCGATGCACCACTGAATGACAGGTAAAGATGATATCATTGCCGACAAATGGATGATCAGGACGAAATGTTAAACTTGGTGTAGCTAAAATATCAATGAACAAATAAATTTTCGTTAATTAAGGATTTTTTAGCAAAATAGGATACCATGACGAACCATGACGAACCTCTAACAATGACTTTGTCGTTCTCAGTGTAATTGTTGAAGTATGTTTCATTTAAAAAATAAAACATGTATTCGGTTGTTGTAGACAATGGAGCTGTCACACTTTCTTATTGATATGCAAATTATCGGTTTAAATTTGGGAGACATCCTATGTTGAATTGTTCACAATAAAACCATTTTTCATATCAAATGCTTTATCATATACACACAGGGTTTTCTGTTTGAAAATGTACATTGAGGAAGTATTGAAGCGTCGAATTATGTGTTTTTCATTAGTTTTATTTGATGAAAGAGATTCTATCAGACAAAGCGGCTTATATAAGACCAAAATATGAAGGGGAAAAACTGAGTAGTTTTCTACCATATGATTATTTAGTTGTTTCTTACCGGAAACGTAAATGAAAAGTGGATGCTTCAATAATATTTAAAATATTCGTTTAAGAAGTCAATAATAAGGTTTTAATAGTCATTTAATATTTTCACGCAAACCGCTATTTATAATCAACCTTTGTCTATTCCATTTGGAACGTTTGAAAATGCAATTGGAATGATTACTGTTTAAAGGAGACATGCCATGTTAATTTAAAAAATACGAAAAAAACAAATAAGTTCTGTTTCACCAATCAGTCGTAGTTTTTATCACACTTTATTTTTGTCGTCAGACAAAGCGGCATATCTAAGACTTGAATAGGTGAAACATTATTTGTTTTACTACTATGATTGTTAAGCTCTCTATTACTGGTAACCAGTATAAAATATTGAAACACAAATGACAAATCGATGTTATTCAAAAGATGAAAGGCTTTGGCTAATCGTTTCGTGTTTTGATTCAAATTATTATTTCGTATGCATAATCCAAGTTGAAATCATCCTTTAAATATTTTACGGACGCCATCGCGAGATAGTTGACCGTTATGAAATATCTGTTTCACAGATAACGAGGGATATGTTCTAATTGTCATTACCACAATCCCATTCTCTTTTTACCATTGTAGCCTACCGATTCAGACATTCAAACACCTGTTTTGTACTTACATTAGCAACATAACGGATGTCACATGTGCAATGATATTTTAAGTTTATTTTTTACTTATGCGTTTGAATGTCCCTTTGGTATCTTTCGCCTATCTTTCAATCAGGCAAGTAATGTTGATCTAAAATATCCACCATATGTGCCAAACTCTATATCATAAGCCATATAAGCCCATCAAAATAGAAAATCAAGTAAACATTTAAAAAAACCAATTAGTCAAATGAAAACAATAACGGTGTGTACCAATTGACAACCAGGGTTTACCTTTTTAACAGTTTGGCTTTTTTTTAATTACTTTTGTATCACCTGTGATATTTAGAGAAAGTGGGTATAATGTGTTCAACTCGGCCAATTGAATTGTTATATATATGTACCTATATAAATTCCAACTGAAACATATACACCAACGACACTTATTACAGATATAATCCTGAACAGTCAAAGGTCAGTTTAATGTTCAGTTAGAATTTCAACTTAAGATGAGGAGCAACATTTTCGTCCATTTTAATTGGATACACAAATTATATAAGTGGCCTTACAATGAACGTTGTATTGCTAGGTCTGACAAGTCTTCCATTTAACTTTTTCTACATAATAAAGATATATCTAGACCTTCAGTTTTTGTTACCTTGATTTGTCTCTGCTTAACAAATGTACGAGATTTCGAATGTGATCTGTATTTTGTATTAATAAGCATTGTGTATAAGTTTCATAACATTTGGTTGAGGCAAACTAAAGTTAGAAAACGGAAACCAATTTTGGGACGTACGTACCGACGTATTTACGGGAGGACGGATAAGTGTAACACTTAATACCCCCTCCGGTGACAACGAGCATAACAAAACTTTGATTCAAACAAAAACTGTCTATTATGGCATATCTGTGTCACAGATTACCAAGAAACTGTTTCAATGATCGTCGTTACCGCAATGTCGATATCTATTCCTGGATTTGGACATTTCAAAATGCGGGTTATGACCGTATTTTACTTGCAATGAATAACGCTAAGGGTGCCACTAGTAGATTCTGAAACCCTAAATCACGTACCAATTCGGAGTACATCAAGTGACTCCGGTGTTGGTATGGTTTGGTTTTGCTAAATCTTCAGTTTTATGTGTATTGTTTTCTTATTGAACATCGTATTGTCAATTTTTTGTTATTGCATTTATAGTTTTTATATTCCTATGTTTTTCTTTTCCTTAAGTGCAACAAAAAAGACACACAATGTCATTATCCTTGAAATCAACCCACTAAATTGCTATATGAGATAACATTTCAAAATAGTTATTATTCTGTTGTAAACGGTCACCTTATTTTTGTGTTGTACTATATCATGTATATCAGTCAATTAAATGGACAGATATCAACTACAGACAATTTATCATGTATGAAGACGTCATCATTACTAGATATGTTCTGTCTTCTGAATAATAATTTGATTTTGGGTGTAACACGTCTTCTGATTGGCTGAAAGTTTTTTGTCTATCGTTATTTATTTTCATAGGTACTTTGGGACAGGACAATTTTTTTAATGTTTTTCTGTATACTTTGATACATATACTATAAATAAATGTTAGTGTATTTGCTATGTACTATCAATTCCAATTTTACTATCCACGGCGGTCACTGATGTTTTATATAGAGAGTCTCTATACTAAAATAAAAATATATATCAGTGACCGCCGTGGATAGTAAACTTGGAATTGATAGTCAATAGCAAATACACTTTATTTATAATACATGTAGTATATGTATGTTCATAGTATACAGAAAAACACGAAAATATTTGAAATTAATAGAAAACAAAAAATAACAGAATTTGAAAATTAGGAGGAGAGCTAAAAAAAATGTGTCCTGTCCCCAAGTACCTATGCCTTTTAATACCTTTCCTGAAATTCTCCAGTCATAAAATCCTTTACAACAGTTTACATACTTTCAACCACGCTCTAAATGCCCGCGATTTCGCGGGTGTGTTCTAGTTGTATATAACTTATAGACCGAGGTAAAAAGTACTACACCAGATTGCATGCAAATTTTTGAAAAACGCCGTTTTATTTTACATTGACATGGCCATACACATTGCATCTTTTCACGATTACAATCTTTATTTGTTTTATTCTGTACAGTATGATTTATTACGATTTCAAATATTTCAATCAGTTCACAGTTTAGTCTTTAAACCACCTATGGTACAATTCAACTGTAGAGTATAAATAACACAAATAATATAAATACACGTAAAGAACGGTCAGAGAATAATTGGCCACAGTCTCTGTAAAAAAACAAAACAAAATGCAGGATATGACTTTTTAAGAGACAACAATAATTATGTTATAACTAAGCAAAATAAACTCACTTGTTATCCGAAACGTTTGTGTGGTAGATTCTGAAAATTGGGATTTATGTAAAAATCGTATTCTGACATTATATTCAGAACAAATCTCTAGATTGGCTATCTCAAAGCTAGAAGTAGGAAACTGTATATCTTTATGTTTAGGTATTTTTCCTAAATCTGAATGCATATAGCCTTCTTTTGATTTGTAAAGATAAATTCGTGACCAAGTTACCCCTTGGTCACTTGGAATGTTCCATGAAATTTTAGTTGTATTACCAATAACATATACTCGGACATTTTTTGGTGGATCTGGTTTACCTGAAAAAGAATGACAAATTCTGAAACAGTCCGCTAATTAATGCAGATGAGACATTTGAGAAATTCTAACATATATTCTGCTGATGTCTATCGGAAATGTGCTTTGAAATAAATATTTTTTAGTTGATCCACATAGACGCTATTCTGATACATAAAATCACGTAAGAATGTATAAGGTTGCTGCTTTTAATAATAATCTCTTTTCTGTCCCAAAACTTAATATTTATTTGAGTATTAACCATTTTTTCGGTTTCCTACAACAATTGAATATATTTTTAATCGCGTTCCTTACGTGCAATATTAATTTTTGATAATGCAAATTTACAGCATGATCACACAATGTTATAAATAAAAACAGTTTTCCTATTTAATTGAAAAATAAACATAAAGGACACAAGGCTATAATTTTGCACACCATGCCTTGCGGTCATAAAAGTTTCGAGCACGATTATTGTACTCAAGACTCAGAAATCAACCAATCAGAATACTGTATTTAGTGTTTCGAGCACAAATTTTGTACTCCGAGTACTGAGTACAGTTTTATGACCGCGGACCCTGATATCTGTATCAATTACATAAGACTTAGCAGTCACGCTCGACTAAAAAAGTTAAAAAAAAATAAAATAAAGTGCAAAGTTGAAGAGCATTGAGGATAAAAAATTCCAAAAGGTTTTGCTAGGGTAAATAGTCGATTGAAAATTTGATTGACCTTCATAATTTGCTGTGCGTTATGAGGTTTGCTCATTGTTGAAGGGCGTATTGTGACCTATTTTTTTTCTCAATCCTACGTGATGTGGTCTTAGTTGGAAATTTGTGTCATTGGCAATCAGATGATTGATGGATTGTTAGTTTTTTAACATCGAGTGGCAAATATTTCATTGACTATCAGACCAAATCTTCTTATTTGTATATATAAGTACGTCTAAACAAGTGACAACTCTACGGCAGATCCATCCATTGCACTATCACTGAAGTTGATACACAGCTGAAAACACATATTATATTCATAATTACCCTATATATCAGCACAACAATGTTAAATCTGCAAATTTTGCGAATTATGACAGACATTCTCCATCGGATAACACGTGGTTATATAGGGCTAACACTATAATATATATATAATTCGTCTCAAATTTAACCCAACAAGGTTATATCTTCAAATTTGTTTTAGCGTTTTTGTTATTCCCTCAGCGGGATTCGAACCCTTGCTTCTGTGACATCGTGGCAACACCGCCCGTACCGTGTCCAACGCCCCAGACCACTCGACCACCTAATGTACATAAAAATATAGCTGTCGGTGGTCGATGAAATGCCTTTCCTCGTCGGCTTTATCTAGGGTTGTAACACAGTACATGATGTATCGTGGGAAGTAGATGGTGTAACTTTCAGATCAGCTATTTTGTGTGTCGTAAAGGATGAAAATGTTAATTATCATGCCGCCACATCAAATTTTAATTTTATTATACACGTCTAAACATGTGACAACTTTATGACAGACATTCTCCATCGGATAGCACGTGGTTATACAGTGCTAACACCATAATATGTATATAATTTGTCTCAAGTTTAGCTCAACAATGTTAGAACTTCAAATTTGCGTTATCAAATTTTTGTTCTTCCCTCAGCGGGATTCGAACCCTAGCTTCTGTGATACCGTGGCAACACCGCCTGCACCGTGTCCAGCGCACTATACCACTCGACCACCTAGGCTACATAAAAATATAGCTTTCGGTTGTCGATGTAATGCCTTTCCTCATTTGCTTTATCTAGGGTTGTAACACAGTACATGATGTATCGTGGGAAATAGATGGTGTAACTTTCAGATCTGCTATTTTGTGTGTCGTAAAGGATGAAAATGTTAATTATCATGCCGCCACATCAAATTTTAATTTTATTATACACGTCTAAACATGTGACAACTTTATGACAGACATTCTCCATCGGATAGCACGTGGTTATACAGGGCTAACACCATAATATGTATATAATTCGTCTCAAATTTAGCTCAACAATGTTAGAACTTCAAATTTGCGTTAGCAAATTTTGTTCTTCCCTCAGCGGGATTCGAACCCTACCTTCTGTGATACCGTGGCAACACCGCCTGCACCGTGTCCAGCGCACTATACCACTCGACCACCTAGGCTACATAAAAACATAGCTTTCGGTTGTCGATGTAATGCCTTTCCTCGTCTGCTTTATCTAGGGTTGTAACACAGTATATGCTGTATAGTGGGAAGTAGATCGTGTACATTTCAGATCAGCTATTTTGTCTGTCGTAAAGGATGATAATATTAATTACCATGCCGCCACATCAAATTTTAATTTTATTATACACGTCTAAACATGTGACAACTTTATGACAGACATTCTCCATCAGATAACACGTGGTTATACAGGGCTAACACCTTATATGTCTATAATTCGTCTCAAATTTAGCTCAACAATATTAGAACTTTAAATTCGCTTTAGGGTTTTTGTTCTTCCCTCAGCGGGATTCGAACCCTAGCTTCTGTGACATCGTGGCAACACCGCCTGAACCGTGTCCAGCGCCCTATACCAGTCGACCACCTAGGCTACATAAAGATATAGCTTTCGGTGGTCGATGTAATGCCTTTCCTTGTCGGCTTTATCTAGGGTATGGTGTATAGTGGGAAGTATATTGTGTACCTTCCAGATCAGATATTTTGTCTGCCGTAAAGGATGATAATGTTAATATTGAATTTTATTATACACGTCTAAACATGTGACAACTTTATGACAGACATTCTCCATCGGATAACACGTGGTTATACAGGGCTAACACCATTATATATATATAATTCGTCTCAAATTTAGCTCAACAATGTTAGAACGTCAAATTTGCGTTAGAAAATTTTTGTTCTTCCCTCAGCGGGATTCAAACCCTAGCTTCTGTGACGTCGTGGCAACACCGCCTCCACCGTGTCCAGCGCCCTATACCACTCGACCACCAGGTCTAACATACAGGGCTAACATCATAATATATATATCATTCGTCTCAAATTTAGTCCAACAATGTTAGAACTTCAAATTTGCGTTAGCAAATTTTTGTTCTTCCCTCAGCGGGATTTGTGGCAACATGGTAATTAAGTTCTTCCCTCAGCGCAAAAACGCAAATTTGCAGATCTAACATTGTTGTTATATATATATAGATAATTTAGCTAATCTGCAATCAATTCCATCTTCATGCCTAATATATCATGTACTGTGTTACAACTCTAGATTCTACTGACGAGGAAAGGTAACACTAGGCGACCGAAAGCTGAAATTTTAGTTCAGTCTAGGCGACCGAGTGGTCTAGAGCGCTGGACACAGTGCAGGTGGTATTGTCACGATATCCCAATAGCATAAGTTCGAATCCCGGGGAGAGAAGAACAAAAATTTGCTTCCGCAAATTTGCAGCTTTAACATTGTTGTGCTGATATTTACAGTTATTCTAAATTTTAAAAATATGCTGTGTATAGAATAATAATATAACATCTTCGCACTCTTAAAAACACATGTCTTATGTCTATCTCTAGATTCGCCTTCCGTGACAAGGTAACACTACGACTATTGAAGTTATATTTTTATATAGCGGATGTGGTCGAGTGGTCTAGGGCGCTGGACATGAGGCTAAGCGATTGGTGCTGTAGTGTATCAAAGATGTGAGTTCTAATCCCGCTGAGGGACGGACAAAACATTTGCCAGCATAAAAATCTAATTCTAACACTGTTGGGTGTAATTTTCAGACTTATATAAATATTTATATTAACTCCGCATCTCAAACACACTGAGATCCAGTGGGTATATATATTGTATGGTTGTCACTTGCTTAGACTTGTTTGTATGATATACTTATTTCTAGTGACTGTATAATGAATTAAATCATTATCCCTCCCATACGGTATATAAAAATTGTTGAGTTAGATTGCTGACAAATAAAAAATACATTGTGTATAAAATAATAATGGGTCCTTGCAAACACTAGTGACTAGTTTAAGATTTGCAATGGGTTTAGTTACATGTTGAATGAAATAAACTTGTCATGTATCCAAGCATGGTTCATCTTATATTTTAGTTATAACAAATACCAAAAAATAAAAAAAGTCCATTACTAGAAGAAGTGTGCAATCCGCTATGCAGTATAGGCATGGTTGAAGGCCGTACGGTGACCTATAGTTGTTAATTTCTGTGTCATTTGGTCTCATGTGGAGAGTTGTCTCATTGGCAATCATACCACATCTTCTTATTTTTATATTAAAAATTTACTCACCAGTTGCAAGTATCACACGAACAAAATCAACGCTAAGAATTATGAAAATGTAAATGAACATCATTTTGTATTTGATATACACTAACTATTGTCTTTGGATTACATGGATATATGTAATAACTGTGAATGATCTATTTTGACAACTGGAAATGTATTCAGGTTGATGTTTTTACCTCCCATTCATGAATACTCTGTCTGGTTTTAAACAAATACCGAATAATTTCCTTGTTTTGATTACATCCTTCTTCATATCGCTTTTAAGAAGAAGGCGTTGTGAAATATAGAATCGTGTTAAAGTTGTCTGGGAAAATATTCAATTTGTAGGCGGTATTAACTTTGTGTTTCCTACAAAATTTTATTAAGGGTTAATCCTTCGTACCTTGTTGCGTGTGTATTTGAGAAAAAAATCTGTTAATTGTTCAGTTGGTTGTTTTACGAGATTAATTCCTGTTTCTTTAATAATCAAACAATAGATTCATGCAATATGGCAAGTTTTTACACAAAATAAACTGTTGTTTTGTGTATTAATTTCAGGCATTTGTGAGATTTTATTTCAATACCGATATCTTGATTACTTTAATCTAGATAAACAGGGCCTATTGAAAATGATTTTATTAGCTAGATATACATACTGGAACTATGATACGATAATTTCAGCTGAACATTTTCCTCTTGACAACATCTAAGTATGTTTCGGGGTTTTATTCATTACAAAGGGGTATTTTCCAGTTTTGGGACAATAACTTAAAAATGCTTTGAGCAGTTTTCGTGAAACTTTGGTGAATTATTTATATTTATTGACGTAATATCCCTTTCGATTTTTATAAATTTTCGATTTTACGTTTCCGATTTATGGGACTTTATTCATAAAAAAGGGGGGATTTTCCAGTTTTAGGAACAATATCTTTGATGACTGTTTTATATTTATTAAAATAACCTCCCTTTACTTTTTTTTTATAAATTTTTGATATAACATTGAGGAGTTATTGGACTTTATTCTTTGAAAAAGCGACGGGCGTATCATGCGCTCATGGTGCAGCTCTTTATAGTGGGCTTATAAGGGTCTTATCTCTGATCTTTTTTCTGTGTCCACAATTATGATTGTACGTATTTTTCCTGTGTCTGTTTACAATTCCGTGGACGATTCCATACACCATTATGCTTAAGGGATTTTCATATGTTATTTCAAGATAATGTATACTATTTACCGTTGTCTGCGACAAATAAATGTTTTTTTTCTGATAAAGTCACTATTCTAAAAACCAATATAAATATAGTTAACATATATATTTTATCTAACTGTGTATATTAATCAGGATGCTAATGACAACATACACTTAAAATTCTTTTTGGTATATCCCGTTTAACACATGACATTTCCGCGGGAAATCTTCCATAGAGATCGCTATTTAATGTTCGTAAATTTGGATTAATGCACATACATGTAATGTGAAATCTATTGTTCTTTGTGTAATATTTTTGATGAATCGATAGGATTGTATGTGATGCTATTTTCTTCAACATAATTTAACGTCAGGTTTGTACACATTTAAATTACAATCAAAACTGAAGTAGATGTACATGTATCAGGATACTGCATATCCCATCACATTTCAACCAACAAACAACTGATTTCAACTATTGAATAGACCTTTATCAGCTGTTTAAGTACATATCTATATTTATTTCATCTCATGTCAGTCATAGATACCACCTGACAAAATCAACGGAAACAGTGTATTTGCGAATTCTATGTTTTTCACCTGCTATGGACGATTCCATATACGTCATATACCATTGTATTTTATGGGTTGTTTACATTTTGAGACGTTATTATAATAAACGTATGTTTGTATGTGTTTCTTCACGAAAACAGCTCAATTTCATGATACACTTATTATACAGAAACATGACACATAGTCATGATAGGTGACATATTTTTTACACTTTGGTGTGTCTAAATGACCTACATTTTGTAAATATGAATGACATTACAGCCCTGAAAATGGTATATCCCGATTTACACACGGCATTTACGCGGGAATTCCAGAAATACTGCCAACGTTGAATTTGCTAACAATTTGAAATATACATGATATTATCATACAAATATAGAGTTTTTTTCCACGAAACCTCCTCAATTATATGATGTATTTTATTATAAAAAGTTTAAAAAAGAAACAATATATATAGTTGACATGTGCTTTACACTTTGGTGTGTCTAAAAGACCTTAAAAAATTGAAAAATAACACCTTTAATAATTTCATGCGTCCAAAGCGCTTTTCCGGATTTACCTTCATCAGGTTGGGAACAAACCCTCTGTATCAGTGTATGGTGTTTATATCTGCATAGAGGAATAATCTTTCTATAATAAAATTATCCCTCTATAGAGGGGTATTTTTATTAAGACTGGATTTAAAGCAAAATGGGGCCGAACTTGGAATATACAACTATACATGATACAGATGTAAAATCTTCAGATGGGCTTCAAACAAATCTTCAGATGGCCAGATGGGCTTCAATTATTATTATTTATTAAAAATAAGTGGATCCCTCTTTTAAATGTGCTTTACACTTTGGTGTGTCTAAATGACCTAAATATGAACTACAGTATACATTGGGGATCCAGAAATTTCTAAGGGGGGAGGGGGAGGGGGTAAGGTCCTACCAGGTCCCGCCTCTGGTTTATATGTAAATATATATTATTTTTTTTGTTATTAGAAAATAAGATATGAAACCTATATTGTAGAAAGAGAAATAGAATTATTAACATACTATATAACGAAATATTAATTTTTCTGTCCAGCAGGTGCGGAAAAGGTCAAGAAGACATTATTATTTTTTCAGGGGTTGACAGGATACACGTAATCGTTATAAATTTTAACTTCACGGTTCTTATGCAAGCAAATTTAATAAATAATAATTTTATACAGTTGGGTTTTTTTTTTTTCACCTTACATAGGGCTTTATTTCTCTGTACACAATTCTAAATCGACATATTTCACCTTTATCAATATTAGGGGATATCCGTATGGACGATTCCATATACCATTATGTTTTTGGGGTTTTTAGCTTCAGTGTTGAGTTGGTGTATATTATTAAGGGTTGTCTGCGAGAAATAAATCATTTTTCTGATAGATTAACTAAATTCAAAACCAATATAAATATAGTTGACATATATATCAGTGACTAAATTGATCAGAATGTGAATGATGTATAGACCTAAAATTCTTTTTGGTCTATCCCAGTCATGACATTTGCGCGGGAATTTCTTCCATTGACATTGTAATATAATTTACTTTGGATTATTGTTATCTTTAAATGTAATGTGATAGGATCTATTTTTCCTTTTTTTAAACTGCAAAATATCCCTCATTTTTTTTTTTTGGGGGGGGGGGGGGGGGTTCCCAACCTGTTTATTAGTATTATTAGTAGAATTGTGAATCCGGCCATTACTCCTCAATTGTATTGATGCATACTTTTCATGTCAGGACAGTTTTCCTCATTTTTGCAGGCTGTATGCATGGTTGCCTATAATTGCTATGTCATTTGAACCTCTGTGGATAGTTGTCTCATCATGCTCTGACATTGGCAATCATATATATTACATACATGTATTGTAATTTATATATGTATCCATCCTTTAGAAAAGTTGTTTCGAATGTCATGAATCCCCTCTAGATCCCGCTTTATAAGTTGAAAAGGCTACATCTTCTTTAGAACTTTTTTTTTTTGGGGGGGGGGGGGGGGGGGGGGATGTTCCCAACCTGTTTATAAGTTTTATAAGTTTATAAATCAGGCCATTACTTTTCTCAATTTAATTGTTGCATATTTAACGTGTCTGGACTGTTTTTTTTTTTAATTTTTGAAGGCTGTATGGTTGCAATTAATTACTTTGTTATTTGAATCTCTGTGGATAGTTAGTCTCATTGGCATGATCTGGCATATAACATGTACAGATTTTTATATGGATTGCAGACCTGAAAAAGATGTTCAAAGTTGAATATGTTGCAAACTTCAAACAAGCTACTACAACTTATTTACCATGAAACTGTTGATCAGAACTATATATAATTGATTTCATCCCAGTCCTCATACATGTACCACAATCAATCAACAGAACAAATGCAAATAATTATGTTGTCATGAAAGTTTTTTTAATAATCTTGAATCCCAATATAAACATGTTGGGCTCTTTTACAGCAGAATATACAGTATGGGGTTTTCTCATTTTTATACGCCTTTTTACGGGACGTATAATGGTATACCTTTGTCCGCCTGTCTGTCCGTCCGTTGTCAACATGTCAGACATTAACTTAAAAACGCTTTAATAAAATTGCATAAACTTTGGTGAATTGTTTATATCTATTGACGTAAGCTCCCTTTCTTTTTTTATAAATTTTAGATTTTACGTTTCCGAGTTTATACTTAAAAAAGGGGGATTTTCCAGTTTTCAGACTATAACTCAAAAATCTTTCAGCAGTTCTCATGAAACATTGGTGAACTGTTTATATCTAGTGATGAAAGCTGCTGCCTTTAGAATTTTATAAATTTTACATTTCCAAGTTATGGGGTTTCATATATTAAAAAGCGGGGATTTCCCAGTTTCGGATAATGTTTTCAGCAATTCTCATTAAACCTTGGTGAATTGTTTATATCTATTGATGTAAGCTCCCTTTTTGATTTTCATAAATTTCTAATATGGCATTGAGAAGTAATTGAACTTTATTCTTTGTAAATGTGACTGAGAGTATCATGCGCTTATGGCGCAGCTGTTTATTGAAGGTGGTATGCATATGGTTGACTATAATTTCTAACATCCATTTTATTTGAATTTTAGAGAATAGTTGTTATTTATATAAACAAATCCCCCGTAGATATATTACAGTGGCGGATCCAGAACTTTTTCATAAAGAGGGCCCGCTGACTGACCTAAGGGGAGGGGGGCCGCTCCAGTCAATGCTTCAGTGATTCCCTATATAATCAACCATATTTTTCCAACAAAAGGTATGTATTACATGTACAACAATCAGACATCAACCCACGCCAATCTGGATGTAATTGAGACATCTAGAGGTCAATATATAGTCTCAAACAAAAGACAAAATAAGGAAAAATATAGTGAATTTTTTAGAATTATTATTATGAAATGTATTAGCAATATTTAAGATATATCGTTTAAAATATTTTGAGTTTTAGGTTCCACCTACCATTTTAGAAAACTGGGATTTCATTGCGGATAGTCTATTAGAGGGGTATTTTATTGGTTGTAGATATGGAATCTTATTTTATCATGAAGTCAGATTTGAATATCCACTTGAGGAATGAAGGTGGAGTAAAGATGGAATGTCAGTTTTAGTGTTATATATGTATGTCAATTTTACTCTTATATACATGTATGTATACATATATTATTGATTCAGTGGTGATGGTAATTAAATAGACACTGACAAGTCTTGGATAACATTTCATAGTTTTGAATGTTTCTTGATCAGTTACCTAAAATTAGGTGGAGGTATGTTCTTATTTCCGACAGAGGGGCGCTCAACCTATATCAATTTGTGCATGAAGCGATTGATACATTGTAGTTGCTAGATACTGAATGCTTTTACCACAAATTTGTGAAAGTTTTAAACTGTAAATACGATAATAAAATTAATGTCTTTTTCAGGACTTCTGATCCAACCATGTACATGTAGTATGGCATGTTATTGAGATACATGTATGGTTTTGGTCGATGGATGTTCATGAAGCACCTGTAGTACAAAGTATATCACTGGATTGAGCTCTTTGACTAAGTGTATTATGAAAGTGCTTTGCTTTGAGCTCAGTTCATTGTTATGCAATTCATTCTTTGTTAAAACTGAAATAAAGATTTGACAGACAACTCTCATGTACAAGGAATTGTCAAAAGTAGTATCCATTCTATGTACAATGTAAGTAATATGGAAGTAAAAGCATTTTATTTAGATTTGAACCAAACAATGCTACTCGTGCTACTAGCAGTATGATGCTAGGTTGTTTGTTACACTTTATTTTTATACATCTGTACTGCCTACTGACGACTCAGTCCTGAGTGTAAAGGGTCATTCAGTATGTTAAAAAAAGACCAAAATTCATAAGGCCTATCTTGCCTAATTGATTTCTAAATCTATATTTCATTGTACATGTTCAACATTTATCATTCATTTGTTTATTTCTTAATTTATGTGGATTAACAGTAAATGTTAATTACTACAGTACACTTTTTCATACCACAACAAAACTGCCTTACTGTATTGGTTTCACTTATATTTGTATCCATATAACAAAATAAAATTGAAAAGAGAATACCATGAATATTTTTGCAATACCTTTTTCATATTGAATATTATAACTTATTAGATCTTTAGACATATTAAGTAGATGTTCATGTCCACTTAAAATTTTATGAGATGACTTCTGTAGCAGTTATGAGCCTTTGAAGCATACTCTCAAAGGTTCTTTTGTTGATATTATTTTCATACTGGTCAAAACTTTTTTTTGCTTTGACCATCTTTGGAGGAGATATTTTCAAAGAATTATTAAAAAATAACGTAGAAGTTTACTTTTTATACGCCTGTTTACGGGACGTATTATGGTATACTGTTGACCGTCTGTCCGTCCGTCGTCAACATGTCGGATATTAGTTCAAAATACCGTTTCCAAGTTTTGGGGTTTCGGTCAATAACTCAAAAAATATTTTACCAATTTGCAAGAAACTTTTGTGAATTTATTGTTCAAATCTATTGACGTGAGCTCCCTTCCATTTTTTATAAATTTCAGATTTATCGTTTCCGATTTATGGGGTTTTATTCATTACGAAAAGGGGGATTTTCCAGTTTTCGAACAATAACTCAAAAATGCTTTCAGCATTTTTTATGAAACTTTGGTAAATTGTTTATATCTATTTTTGTAAGCTCCCTTTTGATTTTTATAAATTTTCGATTTTATGTTTTCGAGTTATAAGATTTTATTTGTTTATAATCTGACAACAGATTTTTAAGTGTTACGCTACAGCACAGTGTATTGCACAACAGCAAGAAATCTTTCATATAACCAATTTCAAGTTCTTTGACTACATTCATTCAGAAACCTATAATATATCAAATATTTAATTACAATCCAAATTCAGACCTGTACCAAGCTTGAATATTGTGTCCATTTTTGCCCCAACTGTTCAGGGTTGGACCTCTGAGGGCGTATCCAGCTGCGCTCAGAAAAGCAGTTTATTAGCTCATCTAGCCCCAAGCATCATGTCAGGCATTGTCATTACTAAAAACCATTAAATGTCTTCTAATCTGAGAAACAATTTCTACATTTAAACTGAATCTTTTACTTATGATACTGATGATCCACCACAAAGTAATATAAATAGAACCATACAAATAGTAAGCAAATACATGTTCTCAGATACCATCTCCCATATAAAAAAAATCACATCATGAAAAAATGAACCTATTATGTGTTCCTCTCCTAGCTACAAAATGTATCCAAAATCAAAGATGTGGAACATATTCTATCATAATCCTTTGGTAATTAATGCAATTATTGTCTCGTCCATGCCCGTCTTGAACATAAAAAACTAAATTTTAAATAAACAACACTCCTAATGCTCAGGTTGGTTGTCATTGTGCAACACAGTTAATAATATAGAACCCTATGGGAAAAAAATAGAACTTCTTTTGTCATATAAAACACTGTCAAACATCCAAACATACTATCCACACTGATCTGTGTCCACACTTGTAGGTAAAATGAAAATATATTTTCACATTTCAATACTTTGCCGTTAAAATAGCAAAGTTTCAAAGCAGACGATACCTAAATAAATACATATATAATACCAGTTTTGTTTTTTTTTTTCTTGAAGTTATGACAAAACATTTTCGTAGCAGAAAATTTGCAAACAAGCTATTTTTCACTTAGTCAATTTAAATATGTAATAAAAAATATACCTTCATGTGCTAAATTTAGAAATAAATGGGATTGAAATTTTAGACATTTTACTTAAAATTTCGGTTTCTTGGACATTTCTATCCTTTGGACAGACACACATAACTTGTTTTGTTTCAAAAGATAAACACATACGAATTTTTGTTAAAAGATTAGGACTATCTTCTTTACAAAGTTATGCTCTTAATTTGTGTAACAATTCTTTATAAATAATTCATATTAATCAAATTTTCCAGATTTTAGAAAAAAAAACGGGATTTTTTGCTGCATATTTACCCAATTTTAAAAAAAATCATCGGTGATTATTTTCATAAAAAATGGAACAAATAATCTACATACAGTTTCAAGTCAAATGTCATTTTGAAAAAGAGGGGCCCATGTGCTCGTTTTCAAGCTTATTACATTGTATTAAAAACGCTCGTAAAATGCATCTTTTCCCGATATGTCGCAGTTTGACGTCGCGAAAAATAACTTATTACATTAGCAACGTCATTACCTCCCCTGTAACTGTATCGTATGCCCTTAATTATGAGTTATCGTTCTTGGCGATATTGAGTAACGTTCCTAGATACCAGTCAATGCAGCAAGTTCCGTTGTGTTTCTGGAGGTTGACGACAAAAACATGTAGGCCATATGTTGCACTTTTATCGCGAACTGAAATAATAATGAAATAACCTTATATTTTTGTTCAACATTGTTATTGTAATTTTGCATAGATGCAGATTGCCAAGAGATTTGATGCAATACGTTATTTGACATTGATTGCTTCGTCGTCTTTCTGCAGTTCTGCTCATTCTTTACATTTAAATATATACTTTTTAAATGTTCTAGTCTATTAAAAGTAAATAAGCATTTGTACGATTTATCTATATCTGTTATTATGTATAACAGCCTGAGACTGAGATTTTTTAATCTGGGTTGGGTTTTTTTCTCAATACATTCTTAACTATGATGCACACCGTTTCCCGATGAGATTTTGTTTTGAAAGTAAAAATCCAAATTAAAGAAAGCTAGGATAATGTGTGAATTAATACGGAGAATTGTATCACTATCAATGCAATTCCGTTAAGAAGCCCCTTTATTTATAATGGTCGCCGAAAAAACGCCGTTTTTCATTTTGTCAGGCATGGAATGAAAAAAAGAGAATAGTTGAACTTCGTTATTTGGCCGAACACGAACAACATTTTCCTTATGTTCCAAGTGTAAACAGTTTCTGAAATTTATTGGACTGTGCAGAAGAAGTCCGATATGGTTTCGGAAGCTTGTTAAAAAATAAAGTGCCAGCATTGTAATCGTATAAGTACAGTCTACGCAGGACCGCAACATCGGAAAAAGGAGAAAGTTAACAAAGGCTAAAACATATGGGATGTTAACGCTAAATGTGCATTCGATTAGGACGAAATAAAATTAAATCATTCAGATCTCGTTACAATTTTTTTTAAATTCCATTCTTCAATAAATTATTTTCTCGAAATTTACAATCAAACGATTCATTAAAAAAAAACGTGGCCACACAATAAATGAAAAATCGGTGCTTTGATGAAGGTAAATCCACAAAAGCGCTTTGAACGTTACCAAATTATAAAGAAATATTTTCATTGGCCTATATTATTCAAATGGCAAAAACAAACTGAAAAAACCAACAAGATCTTAAAATCTTTTTGACTTTAGATTCTTGTTAATCTACGCTTAAGTCTTCGGTGATTGGTGTGTTTTTGGTGTTTTTAGTTGGACATGATGTACAAATAATATAAATAAGAAGATGTGGTATGAGTGCCAATGAGACAACTATCCATCCAAGTCACAATGTATAAAAACTAAACAATTATAGGTCAAAGTACGGCCTTCAACACGGAATCTTGGCTCACACCGAACAGCAAGCTATAAAGGGCCCAAAAATGACTAGTATGAAACAATTCAAACAGGGAAACCAACGGTCTAATCTTTATAAAAACTAGAAACGAGAAACACTCACATCTTTTAAACCACACCAACAAACGACAACCACTGAACAGCAGGCTCCAGACTTAGGACAGGTGCATACAAATGCAGCGGGTTTAAACGTTTTAACAGGCGCCAACCGTCACCCTAACGTGAGACAGTAGTGTAACATTACAACATAAAAAGACACACTATAAAATATCAGTTGAAATGGTTTAACTCGATCAAAAAGACATTTAAACAAAAACAAGTAAACATACACTGAACGAATAAGTTTGATCTATGACACAATATAAATACAATATTAATAAAAAAACAGATGAAGGAACAGTGTGAAAAGACAACCCCTCCCTGAAACAAAATACTAGTACAATATTACCGTAAAATTTAGGATGTGTAATAATATTTCTACAGGTTAAGTCAAATCTTTGTATCTATGAAAGAATTTAGTAAACGTTTTAAGTAATTTATGGTAACGAAATCCCTGACTTAATAATTTACCAGTGATTCATTGATTACGTTGAAATCTATGACATCAATACACACACGGGCATAACGAACGAGTTGGGATATATAAACATCGTATGTATGATGTACAAGTATTGATGATGAAAAATCCACCATTTCACATAGTGGGGGGATAAAACGACTCACACACGATTAACAAATTTGAGGGAACGGAACATTGCTGACGTCGGGAAAAGCCCGAGGGTATTCACAGTCTTATAAAGAGTATACCTGTTTGAATGGTTTTACACTAGTAATTTGTGGGGCCCTTTATAGCTTGCTGTTCGGTGTGAGCCAAGGCTCCGTGTTGAAGACCGTACTTTGACCTATAATGGTTTACTTTCATAAATTTTAACTTGAATGGAGAGTTGTCTCATTGGCACTTATACCACATCTTCTTATATCTATGTAAAAAAAGTGTTGGTATTTCTTAGTGAGAATAAATGAAGATGTGGGATATACAATAAGACAGCAACGGGCCAATTAACTACACACAAAACTAAAGACATCTAGATAACACGTGACTAATGCAGGATGGCCAAGTACTTTTTTACTGCTAATTTGTAGTTTTAGTAAAGATTCCCTTGAATTGGGAAGTTAATAAGTACATTTCGTATAGCAAGTATTAAATCTATCAAATTAAAACATCACATGCATGTTCACAACAATAGTCAGATTTTTAGTTATAACAGTAACATACTTCAGTCTCCTAGTACATATTTGTTAAAGTCTTTAAACTTCTTGTATTTCAAAATAAGGAGATGTGGTATGATTGCCAATGAGACAACTTTCCATCAAAGACCAAATGACGAAGATGTTAGCTTGCTTACGTTGCTACATTTGAGATCTCCAAATTACCATTCCACTATGAACTACTTATTCAAAAAGATATTGTGTCACCAAATACCTTATGAAATAGAACATCATCATATATAAACACTTACACATATTTTGCTCCCTCGACAAAATGCCGGGAGCATATTGTTTTACCCGTGTCTCTTCGACCGTCCGTCCCGCACTTAGTATATAGGGTTTATATGCTAATCTTAGGACCTCACCTCAACTTTTAAATTATGTGCCTGATGTTAGTACATATACTAAAGGTGTGCATATGGTCAGTTTTTTTTTAAATGACAGGTTGCTGAATTTAACATTTTTGATAAAATATAAAAGCACGCAAGTACAGAGTCCGGTTTACTCCTCCTACATGTACATTTTTATGCTTGAGCTTTTATATTGGGTCGAGTGATTTACTTATATTGAGGGTGCACATACATTCTCTGGATTATTTTTGCATAATTTTCAACGAAGGGAAATTTTGCATAGGGTTTGCAAGGTTTGTCCGACAAACTTCGCACACAACTCACACGTTTGCACCATACAGAGAATACTATATTGAAAATGTGTTTTTTATCAGGATATTGATTTTCTTTATAATTTTCACAACTAACAGAATGTTTAAATTTTTTTGACGGGTGCATCAAATGTGTTTTTTAGACACAAATATTTCAAATTGTATAGTATCGTCCTGAACATGCATGAAATATTTGCCACTGGACGTTAACCAACCATCAATCAATCAATTTAAATTGTATTTCAACATCACCGTGGACTTAATCAAATTTTTGAAGCATTTTATTAATGCATGGACGCAATGGTGGCATCAACTTTGTCTGATTTGGTAGGGTTAAGTTGCAAATTAGAGTTTTGAAGAGCTAAATGTGCAACCGGTTAGGACGAAATAAAATTAAATCAGTAGGATGTTATATTGAATACATAGGAAATTTAAGAAACATGACAGGAGAAATGAAAATAAAATAACAAACACCATTCAGATCCTGTTTCATATTTGTTTCAATACCTCTGAGTAAAAAAAAAACGTTATTCTGTATTCAGTAACGTCACACGTTTTCTGTCAAATTCTAAGCGTATCGGTCAACTTTGAAGCAATGTATCTAAAAAACAAGGATGGTGATATATATGTTTCTATACATGCATGGATTTAATATACATTTGTACAATCCTGAATATTGTGTTAGTTTTTAGTCTTTCTCCGTATATAAGAACATAGCCATCCAATCAAAAAATCTTAAAAAATAAGTAAAAAACACGACATTTTCACTATATATCTATGTAAATTTGTCGCCAAAATTGACGTTTTCTTATGAAATCATCCTTTTCCCCGAATGTGACCTACCGAATTAGACTTATCACTGGGTGTGTACTTACATGAGCAACACGACGGGTGCCACACGTGGAGCTGGATCTTCTTACCCTTCAAGAGAAACAGAGATCACCCTCTGTTTTAGTGGGGTTCGTGTTGAGTCAGTAGTTTCTACCGATGAAATTCCTGATTGTTCAGTTCATTTGAATAAAGAATACAAATGCATGTTTATAAATAAATGGGTGACTGGGGAATAAGTGGTACCTTTTGGTTTTCTTCCGACCGGCAGTAAAACCCTTCCCAAATGGGGATTCCTTTTTGTCTGTGTGGGATGTATAAGTTACTGTACATAGCCACGTCGGGTCAAAATGGGGACGTTCAATCTAATGCCTCGTATAGAAAATGTGCCACTCTCTCTGCATGTTATGAGCTCTTACAACAACTCCTTTGTGAGGCAAATAGGCCTGTTGCAATTAAGGCTAAATGTCTCTCCAATATACACTCTAGTGACCGTCAGAAATTTCCCGCCCTTCATCCCGGAAGTCCCCTATTACAGGACTTACCTATTGCATGCAGTGTTAATTTTATGTCGTCCCTAACATGCATGAACTATTTGCAACTGGACGTTGAGCAGACGACAATCAATTGAGTTCGAATTATTTTTAGATATATTTTGTATCGTTCAATTCAAATGATCTCTAAGACACATATACGTATTACTTGATCAAATAACTGTTATTGACTTACGACAGTTACAATGTAACAGTCACTGTAGTATTAAAGACTTTCATGCAATAGTATCATTTTTTCCAAACAAACAGGGTTCTAGCATGTATAACAAACAAACTGTAAGCGCCCGTTATGTTTTTAACATTTTCCGGCCTTTTCTTTTGCGTGTATTGCATTTTATGGCCTATATATTCTATAGTTCTCAATGTTTTTCTTTCTGTTAATCAAAAGTGTATTTACACAGTTTTTCTTGTAAATTATTTTGATTTTTTTTTTAGATTTCTAAATAAATTGATTTTTAAAAACTTAAACAATATTTTGTCATAATCGTGGATCATGACAAAAATTGAATGGCATATTCCAAGTACGCAATCTCAGCTTTCTTGATGGCAGTATCTCAAAAAGAGCTTAAGGTGGTGGTGTTCTATATAAATAACAACATTTTCATGGAGTCTCTTTTCGATTATAGATTATCTATAATAATTTCTAACTATGGAAAAGCATAGATGATTCGTCTGCTCTTTTTTTTTTGGCGATACTGCCATTCAAGTCCAAAGTTTTCTAAGGAAAAACTTTAACTATTTTAAAGAAAGAATATATATTTATGTTGGAGATTTGAGAAAGTTTCATTGAACAATAGTTTTTAGGGTTTGGAAAAAGCGGATGGAAACGTTTAATGTATTGTGCGTGTATAACAAAGCTCATGTAAGCAAAAGTAAACAAAACAAAAAAATCACTTGGTTTTAGTATGAAAATATGAGGTACAAAAACCACCTGATAGTAAGATAAGGTGAAAGTTATACAAAATTCTGCCAAGTAGTTAGGGAGCAGTAGAGGGTACCAAGGCGCAATACGGGAGGGAGAATGGATGAAAAGACTGACACTCCGCACCTTTCACTACATGTACATACAACCCGTTCACGGGAGGTGGGGGGAGGGAATGGGCTCAACGTACAAATTTGGGTACAGACGTCCGGCTGGTGTTAAAAATATACACGCCCATTCATATATTAAGTTATGGGAAAATCCCTACCCAATAATATATTTCATTGGAAAATCACAACCCATTTATATGTTTATATTTCACAGCTATCATGACATCTTATTTAGTCGTTAATCACATGGAATCATTAATATTATTAGATAATAATAAGATCAGAACACAGTTGTTACAGACATCTTAATAGAATATGAACATTTATGACCCATTAAAATATATCATCCTCCGTGAAATTGCACCAAACTGATGGCCCATACCAGCGGCTTGCGTGTATATCTTTATATAGGAAGAGACCCCTCGTGCGCCCGTTTCAAAGGGCTTCTTTTATTTCACTTAAATTACACAATTATGGTTTCAATTTAATTTCAATTGAATTTCACGATTAATGGCTAATTAAATATCAAAATATTTAGATTAATAAAACATTTCATAGTCTATCTTTAATTATCAAATGCTACATTTGTATTTTATTGTTTTAAACTAACCGTATGCGAGATGTAATATATTCTGTGCGTAGAGCTGTAGAGAATCCGAACGTCAGTCCAGGAATTTAAACAGTCCTCTATCAAAATCCAAATTAAAGCGATTTAAACCAATAATCCCCCCCCCCCCCAAAAAAAATTAAATCGGGAGAAGTAATTTCAGGTCACATAATTTAAATATATAACTTATACATGTATTCAAACGTCCATCGGTTTAGGTTGCTGGAGATGTTACTTTAGAAAATATTCTTACAAATCCTCTCATTGCCTATCCAATTCCTTTTTTCATGAAGACAGCACATTGAGAAAATCGTCTATCGGTTTAAGTGTTTACATTTTGATAATTGTATGTCAGTTTATGAATAGTAAAGTCACCGAAAACAGAATACAATCGCAAGACGTGACCAACGATTATTATCAGGTCCGATTGAAATAAATATAGAAGAAAATACCTTAAATCAGGTAACACTAGAACCATGACACTATGGCTCTAACCTCTAATAATTGAAATGTGTGCTTACATAACTCTGAAATTAACTCAGCCTGTTTGTAATTCCTTTTTATTTTTTTTTATTTTTTGTTGTTGTGTTGAATCTAAACTGGTTCTCACATTTCATTATGTTTATGCCAAACAATCTATAACATAAAAAACACATCGATATTAGACGCAATGCACAGTCAACGCTTCTATTTTTTTCAAATAAATTTTCGTTGTTGATTTACAATTCACAATTAACAAATGGCCCAATCGCGTTCCTCAATTGGATGGATATAAAATGAAAACTGTTTAAAACGAAACCTGACAAATTTCACACAAAATAAGCTACGAACATATATATGAATTTTCAAAACATTTTATCCCAACGGAATTGAAATATAGGTACAGCAGATACAGATAAGTCTGTCTTGTATCCACTTACAACTAGAAATTGACATTGAGAGACGGATCGATACAATACTTTACGAAAGAAAAACTTATTTCAGCTGTCCAATAGTGAACTTTTCATTTCTAATGAGCAACATTCCAGCATCGCCAGCATATAGAGTATTTATATCTCAGTTGATATGATATTCCATAGTGTTATACATAAATCGACCTGTAGATGTCTTCTGTTTTATTTGTGTCGTGTTGAAACATAAATCAGGCCGAAAGTTCTTTTTCTTTTGAATTGTTTTACATTTGTCATTGTCTATAGCATACTATGCGGTATGTGTTTTACTCATTGTTGAAGGCCGTATGGTGACCTATAGTTGTTAACTTCTACGTAATTTGGTCTCTGGTAGAGAGTTGTCTCATTGGCAATCATACCACATCTTCTTATTTCTAATTTGTAATATACAACGGACAAGGTACATACATTAGAAATAATGATTATTTGTGGCAATATGGATACATAGATTAGGTATCTATCATTTACCGGTCACGACAGATATGTTACAATATCTGTTACCACAATACCGTCAACTGTTCTTCGAATGCGACCTATGGAGTTACACTTATCTCACCGGTTGTGTACATACATGAACAACACGAAGGGTGCCATGTTTGGAGCAGGATCTGGTAACCCTTCCGGAGCACCTGTAACCTCCCCCCCCCCCCCCCCCCCCCGGTTTTAAATGGGGTTCATGTTGCTCTATGCTGTGTTTTTGTAGACTATTCTTTGTCTTTTAGTCGTTTGCTTTTGTATTTTACAATGGTGTTGTCAGTTTGTTGTCAACTTTGAGTTTGACTATCCCTTTAGTATCTTCGGACTCTTTTTTTCCATATTTATTTAAACATCCCTAAATGTTTGATAAATTTACAAACAACGAAGAAAACATTCCGAAATATAACAGCTATTTCTTTGTAATGCTGTCTAGATGAAGAATATAAAGTTCCTATCAAACATTTTTCTTAAATCAAATTGAATATATATAAACGCACGAAGTTTTATGAGATTAATATCATCGAGAATGTGATTCAGCAGTCGTACGTGTTGGCTCAATGGGAGATTTGGCTACTTTGTTAAATAGTTCTGGTGACCAGTAGGCGTTTGTTTATTGGCAGCTTCGAGTCACTAGCAAAACAAAAACACTATAGGAACAAAAACAGCTTTTGTCAAATAAAGAATTTTAATTTGTAGAAGCATTATTTAGCTATACCATTGACAATACAAAGGTATATAGAAGGTGCAACATATTAATAGAAATATGGATAATTTTACAACATTTATATACAATACAGTGATTACAATACAAGTTGCGTTTTAACTAGAATAATCAACGCGTATTTTATAAACTTGTATAATCTTTTTACATCAGAGTTTTGCAATTTTTTCTTCACTGCCACATTAATTCTTAGCGATGATATATTTGTACATGCCAATAAGTATTCATCCGAGTGTAATATCCTGCAGTTGCTTAAAAATATAGCAAATATGGCAATTCGTCTCTAAACCGATTCTATCATTTCTATCAACGTAATTTTACCTCTATTGTTCTATTTAAAGTTTGTTCTTTATTGTTCCATATGTATATACAATACTATTTTCAACTAGATCTCTAAATATACTTGAAATTCTAATTCTTCTTTAAAATATCTGTTCCTTACTGCTTTAGGAGATTTTTCATTTGTGCATTCGGATAATATTTACATTATTCTTGTAATCGCAGCTTCAACGTACTTTTATCAAAATTATCGTTTACAAACTTGAAGTATTTCAAATATTTGAGTTGTCACTTTCACCTTTATATGTATAACCTAACTTACAAAAATATACATACATTATTTAAAGTAAATAGAATAAATCTTAATGAATGACAGCAAACGAATGTAAAAAGTAAAATAGCAAAATGTAAATGATACTAACATTTTTGTACTATTTAGTATATTTTCAACCAAGCATGGGGATTTATGAGTAAATGACGATAGAAGCCAAAATAAACATCAGTAATATCATGAAACAAAACAAAAAGATTAAATAACAAACAAAACATCAAAACTGTAAACTCTGGTGTCTGCGTAATGCATACTATTAAACTCGGACATTCTTCACACGAATTAACAGACAAATGAAAACAGTCAGGATAAACTCAATGTAGAATTAAGTCAAACCTATTTTATAGATATATTTCGGCCTTTCATTATTTTAAAAATAAACGAATTTAAAACTAAAGTTAGACAAGGTAACATGGCAAAATAATTCTTGTATCTTGTATTTGTTGTAATTGCGATTTGTAAATTAAAAAAAAAGAAATTTGAAAACAACTGTGTTTGTAAATATAGACAAACATGCGGTACACACGCCAGAAACAGAGATAAGAAATCGTTGCATGAAAAAAGTTTGATACCGGGTTTATGATATAAATGGACGTCATTCATGCATTGTGCAAAATGCTACAAGGAACCGTTCAAAATGTACACTATCTACATGTTAACAGCAAGGTATTAATTCTATAAATATTGTTACAAAGAGGGCATGTTTTTGTTTTTTACTAAAATTTGATTTTGACATAAACTGATCAAAAATATTCAATATGAGTGACATTGACACATTTCCGTCTGTAAATGAATAACAGAAATGACAAAAGCTCCTTTTGAGCCATATATTGACTTCATTATAGAAGTAATAGATAGGAGTACGCTGGTAATGTGCTCTTTCTGACCCCAAATATTCAGTTCATGTGTAGTAACACACATCATTAAAATAAATTTATTTCGATGCATGCGGTATATGTTCCTGGTCCCAACAACCTATTGGAATGTTCATGTCTTCATTGAAATTGGTAGAAAAATGAAGACCTATGCTAATTGTGGAGTCAAAACAAAAACGATGGGTAAAACATATAATTACGCATGTTTGAAATTGATTTTCCTGTTGCATAATTTTCAGCAGCATTTATTGCAGGCATATTCGGTGAGTAACTCCTAGACCGTAAATGACCGGTACGCGTCAGAATTTTGACATGCTAGCTAGTGTTGCTTTTAGTTAAAAGAGGGAGAATATACAAATTGCCATTCAAACAATAAATCGGATAAAGACTAGCTAGGAAGGCACTATACACTTGTTACACTTATTATTACTTCTGAAAAGCACCAGTCTTAATTCTTCCCTTATATGTCGCGTACTTGCTGTATAGAGCTGGTGAACTCACTTTTAATGTCGTAGCTTCGAGAAACCTATAATTTATAATTTGTCAAAGTTACAAATACCCACAATTGATTCTTGTATACTACCACGAGACTACTTAAGCGGTTTCATCAATTTCACTCAATAGCCTGCGCCAGGTCTGAGGATACAGAGTGTTTACATCACGTTAGTTTACACTTCGGAATCGACAACAGTAAGCGTATCTGCGGATTGATCCAATTATTCTGCGCTATAGGTGAAGACTGTTCACATCATTCCAGTTTTTCGATGACATTACCGTTTATGATCGTGAGAAAACATGTTGGTTAGCTCTAAATATACCAGTACCCGTGTGGATTCCATAACGTGATAATATTAGAGAATTTTAAGTTTCAAACGAAACTTACGTACCTTAACGTACAATTAAAAGACATAATATGAATTGTGGTTGTCTCCCTTTGCCAGTTTCAGCATTTAAGTCGGAAATTTGTAAAAGTATTTTAATTCTTAAATAACATTCATGTATCAGGCAAGGACCATTCGATTTTCGGGATGGGGGGTGTTGCTGGAGATTTTAAGATGAAAATATTTCTGGCCCTGATTTTGATTGAAATGAAATTAATTTCACAGTTGGGCAGCACCATGAGTTAGAAAAAAATGGCCCATATTTTGCCCATTAGATAATTTTCAAAACAAAATTTTCTTATTATAATATAATCTGGCCAGCGAAGCTTGCCAAAGAAAAATCGTTCAGCATCAAAATCCCTGGTCGGTCCTTTGCCGGGCTTTGGTATATTAATATTTATATATAATTATACATATAATTCATATTTAAAAAAAAATTAAAAAATACAAATTTATTAACCAAACATAAACAAAAGAAAAATAAATCAAAATAATAAATAATGAAACATAATAAGCCAAAAGTAAATCAAAAGAAAAATAATAATGTTGAAAGTTAAATACGTTATATAAAAAAAAAAATACACAAAAAAAAAACGAAAAAAAAACAGTGTAGGACGCAATGGTAAAGGAGGACTGCGTAACCCCTGCTGGATTTGGAAATTAAAAATTTAATGCCAAAAGTTGAGAGGATGGCGTCGTTTTGGAAAGAGGACATTAATGCCAAATGTTGATATGCGGAAAGGACTTGGTAAGCAAAAAAATAAAGCAAAAGTGTGAGTCCTCTGAATTAAGAAAGAAAAATTTAAAGCCAAATTGAGGAACGCTGCTATGTGTAATTTAGATAAACCAAAAAAGTGATATTTGATGTGCCGAATGTGTATGCATTTTGGAGCCGAAATAATTATAGCCAAATGGTGTATGTAAAATTTTGTTGCTTTGTACCAGACCACCGTAGTTGTATTTTAATGTGCTGGCGCACCGGGTGTTGCACGCAGATTAACAACACCCGCGCAGGAATCCCCGTCCCTGCACGACGGTCGGGTTCTATCGAACCAAACAGGAGCATTTCTATAGGGAGCTTACTCAACAGGTGACCCACAATTATTATGATTTTGCATAGTTACTTTGTTACCGTAGTATATTCTCGTATAAATTTCAATATAAAACTACTTTAAGACTGGATTAGTGTCCGCCTCAAAGGATGTAATCTTATATTCGTGCTCTAGGCGCATTCGATTTAAATCAGTTAGGGACAGACCATATAACTTGAAGGGGCCATATTTTTTTGGAGTAAGAATGATGTTTTTGCGATTTTATTTTTCTAGTTTTTAACCGCCATTATGCCATATGGTAAAATTCCGCTCTCAGTTTTCTTTTTTACACCTCCTTGCTCAAAATATATTCTTTCCTAAAAAAACTAGAGGCTATAAAGAGCCTGTGTCGCTCACCTTGGTTATGTGCTGCAGTACATATTAAACAAAGGACACTACAACATTAAAGACAAGAATAGAATTCATGAAAAAATTCTCTGTTTTGGTAATGGTGACTTGTTTGTAGATCTTACTTTACTGAACATTCTTGCTGTTTACAGTTATATCTATCTAAAATGAACTTGGCCCAGTAGTTTCAGAAGAAAATATTTTTGTAAAAGATTAAGAAATTGACGAAAAATTGCGAAAAAATTGACTTTAAAGGGCAATAACTCCTGAAGGGGTCAATTGACAATTTTGGTCATGTTGACTTATTTGTAGATCTTACTTTGCTGAACATTTTTATTATAATATTCAAGATAATAACCAAAAACTGCAAAATTTCCTTAAAATTACCAATTCAGAGGCAGCAACCCAACAACAGGTTGTCTGAAAAGTTTAAGGCAGATAGATCTTGACCTGATGAACATTTTTACCCCCATGTCAGATTTGCTCTAAATGCTTCAGTTTCAGAGATATAAGCCAAAAACTGCATTTTACCCCATGTTCTATTTTTAGCCACGACGGCCGTCGTGAATGATGGACGGGGTCATCGGATACATTTGTAAAACTAGATAGCCTAAGGATGATTTAAGCCAAGTTTGGTTTAATTTGGCCCAGTAGTTTTAGAGGATAAGATTTTTGTAAAAAAAGATAACAAAAATTGCAAAAAAAATAACTTTAATGGGCAATAACTCTTGATGGGGTCAAATGACAATTTTGGTCATGTTGACTTATTTGTAGATCTTACTTTGCTGAACAATTTTGCTGATTACAGTTTATCTCTATCTATTATAAAATTCAAGATAATAACCAAAAACTGCAAAATTTCCTTAAAATTACCAATTCAGAGGCAACAACCCAACAACAGGTTGTCTGATGCGTCTGAAAATTTCAGGGCAGATAGATCTTGACCTGATAAACATTTTGACCTTTAGTTTCAGAGATATAAGCCAAAAACTGCATTTTACCCCCCATGTTCTATTTTTATCCACGGCGACCATCTTGGTTGATGGGCGGGATCATCGGATACATTTATTAAACTAAATACCCTAAGGATGATTAAGGCCAAGTTTGGTTATATTTGGCCTAGTAGTTTCAGAGGAGAAGATTTTTGTAAAAGTTAACGGACGACGACGACGGACGACGACGACGACGACGTGCGACGGACGACGGACGCCAAGTGATGAGAAAAGGCATAAATTGAAAACAATAGTTTTACAGAAAAATAGATAATCTGAAAAAGCAAATATATGGACCACGAAATTCACAAAACATACTCTCATACTCTTTCCTTTGGCAACACGTGCAAGGCTATGTCGTTTTCGCAAACACCTCGACAATTTATTCTGGGTAAGAAATACGTTTAGAAAACTCATATTCCCGTATACTCTTTGAACGCGGCACGCTGTATTGACAAATTAGTTGAAAAGAAACTCTTTTTCTACGAAGATAGGAAAACTTGTTAGCTGTATATCATTTAAAATATATGTCCCCTGCGAACAAAGTTTGCCTTTTCGTATGTTCAGATATAAGTGAAAACTTTCTCTATCGTGGAATACGCTATTTTAAAATAGATTTGAACTAGATTGAGAAAGGGAGACAAACACAATTTTACAATGACCAAGTTTAGGCGTATTTGTAACATAAAATATTGTCCCCCATGAAATATTGTCTGTCGGACAAAATTTCATATAAAATATTGTCTGCGAACAGTATTTCATAATGAAATACTGTTCAGGACAATATTTCATTTTGATATAGTGTCCTTGTCCATGAAATTTCGTCACTTCCTTCTGGACAATATTTCTCTATGAAATTCTGTCCATGACAATATTTCACTATGAAATACTGTCTTTTATGACATTATTTCCTTGTGAAATTCTGTCCATGACAATATTTCACTGTAAAATACTGTCCATGAAAATGTTTCTTAATCAAACTATTACAAAATTAAAAATAGTACACAAGCATGCAGCATGCACATTTTTAGATTTATAACTGAAATTATTTCGTAAAGTATTTTATATATAGCAAACTAATATTTATTTTAGCATAAGCTAGTTTAAAATTTGCGTAGATACTTTATAAATGGTTAATTATAGATTAAAGAATTGTCTAACGCATGTTCCATTGTACAAATGTACTACATTATACTGTATAAATATAAGTAATGTACTGACAATCACTTATTTCTGTTCAAAATTGAGTGTACTAATAGTATTCGTAAATACTAGATTGACGAATCTTTTTGCGACAGCGTTTTGGAGGTACAGTCATGACAGTAGTACAATGTAACTGGAATATTAATTTGTGTTTATTTGTTATTATCAGTCAAATAAAACACTTTAATGATATTATTATCCAACATGCTATCTGTTGATAACCTCAGTCTATGAAATATTGTCTCAATACACACAAAATATAACCTCCTTTTAACAGGACAAAATTTCATAGTATTCATCTGTGAAATATTGTCTATATACAGACAAAATTTCACTATGGAAATTTGTCTTACTCTGGACATTTTTTCATAGATGAGGACAATATTTCACGATACATAGTCATGAAATATTGTCTTGGAGGGCAATATTTTATAGGACAATATTTTGCTTTACATATTACGTACGTCAAAATATGTTTGATTTACAAGTTTAATAGCCAAAGGAAGATAACGGTAAAAAGTTATGTGAAATGTTAAGGTAAATTACTTTAAAGTACGTCAAAATTCTACAATTCTCTAATAGCAATCGTTCATATTAACCCAACGATATAAGAATAAGGAGATGTGCTATGATTGCCAATGAGACAACTATCGACCAAAGTTCAACTAAAGTGGATTTCAGCAATTATAGGCAACCGTATGACCTTCAGCAATGAGAAAAAGGTCTTTTATACAAATATGTGCATATTGTACTTGGTCTCTAAAAGATTGCAGGCCCAAGACTAGCATATCAATTTTGATTTAAGTATGTTTTCTAGTTATTGTTTTCAAGAACAATATTAGCAGCACCTTTCAAAAATATGTATGTTTTAGGGGAAATGTTGTACACTTGGAAATATCACAAGGAAATACATTATTCACATGAAGGTTTACCAGTTAACAGCATGAACAATATGACACATGCTAAAATTAGAAATAAAAAGTTCTAGCAAACGACTTAATCTTCAAATTAGCATACATCCACTGGCTCTTCTTTTTATGACCTAAAAAATATATTTTTATATATTACGTCAGTCCAAAATACTAGCTTGATAGATTCTTAGAAAGTATGTACATGTAATCTCTAAAAATATATTGGATTTAGTATGGCATTTTTTATAAGAAGATGATGTATATACATGATCATTATAAAAGAATGAAAAAAAAAAGCGTGAATAACATAAATCGAAAATGAATGAAGTCATGATAAAAATGTTAGGCCATTGTAGGATTTCAATGTTATATCCAGGAGGTAGAATACTCCAATGAACATTTCAATGTTATATCCAGGAGGTAGAATACTCCAATGAACATTTCAATGTTATATCCAGGAGGTAGAATACTCCAATGAACATTTCAATGTTATATCCAGGAGGTAGAATACTCCAATGAACACTCACATATTATTCAATCAACAGCTATGGATACCTAAGCTAGCTACTTGGTCCTTAGTATTTTTTTAATCCTGCTTTTAAAATTATATGCATTACTCTATTTGTTTGTTTACTGTATTGTCGTCCTGTCGGTAGTTGGACTGTACACGTTTTGTTATTGCGTGTTAAACGAAAGATGGTCTTGCTAGACAAAATGGTGGTGGTTCGCACCTAAATCTGGCCTAACCACAATACATGTTTTGCTCTTACCAAGTCGGGCTAACTGGCCCATGTATTGTTCGTTGAATCTCTTTGTTCGTATATCTATTTTTATTGGACGGTTATTTAGTTGGTGTGTAAATTTCATTACGAATCCGTGTCTTTGATTTAATGTCCTGTAACCATGGTAACGAATATACAACTACTCGGAAAATGGATATTGATAATTATATGAAAAGTCAAATTATCGGATGAATCGTATATGCGTGATTAAAAGTTTAGATTTTCACGAGAAAATATTTTTGTTTGTTCTACATAATTTGAAAAAAAACATGGATTAGGCACTACGTATTTACAGAGACGTTCAGAAAAGCACATAATTTGTACAAAATTTAACTTAATATATATACATGTATGTGATGTTTAAGCCTTTTCATTGTCCAATATGATGACGTAACTAAAATTAAGTCACCTCCCGAATACCAGATAACATTTCATTTAAACAAAGACACAAATGAAAATGTTACAAATGCATTTAATGTACATGTATTTAGTAGATACCAAAGCAAAGTGTTAGTCAAGTTGCACTCCGAATGTCTCTTATATAAATGTTTTCGAAGCAAATAAGTACTTACCCGTCTTCAATGTTTTCGTAAGTATTCTCACCAGGTGCTATTCCACATTCTTCATATATATCAGAACTATTAATATTTAGATATTATCAATGCGTTTCATTATTGACAAAAAGTTATGAAAAGTAAAACTCAAAGAGAATAATTTCCTGAATCAAAAAAATAGATATCGTGCAAATTAGTTTTTGGGTATTTAAAACATGTTGACAGTTGTTTTCCATTCGTTTGATTTTTTTGAACTTTTGATTTTGCCATTTGATGAGGGACTTTCCGTTTTGAATTTTCCTTGGAGTTTGATATTTTTGTTATTTTACTTTTTACAATCCTATTGGGGTCTGTTGTTACATCTCTGTTTAAGTGAGGGGAGGTTTGAGCGCTCACAAACATATCAGGAGCCCGTTTTACAGTGGTTGTCATTGGTTGCATTTGTTTTTCTTTGATTTGTTTTTCATGATCAGGCTGTTGGATTTTTCGTTTGAATAGTTTCACATTTTTATACATGTAGCTGACTTAATGGTTTTTGCTCATTGCATATTGTTAAAAGTCCGTATGGTCCCCTATATTTGCTTCAATAGATGTCTTTTAGACTCTTGAATATTTGTCTCATTAACAATCACACCACATATCCTTATTTCATATGACTAAAATTAAAATTATCGTCTACCAGTACATGTGTGTACATGACTGCAAAGCAGATCTGATGACCGCTTTACTGGCATGATTTATAACAAACTTTCCGTAAATTGTCTGTTTATGAATTTAGAAATTATTAAGAAACTAAGTTTTCAACTCCCTCAGGCAAAGTTGACCTATTAAGATGAATTTGGCTTTTGTTTTAAGATCGGTTTTGGTCATATAGGAGTATGTTATTAGCATTTCCTGTTAATTAATACGAATTAAAGGTTTTGTTAAACAACAAGTTGGTGCGAAACAGATCTGAAACTATTAGCATGAAAACAGTGCAATGAAAACAAAAAAATTCACGACTGAATATCAAATAACATAAGCTGAGCAAATTAAGTACCTTATTCAAAAATAAACACTCAAAGGTATCAAAAAGATTGACGGGCAGAGAAGAACATCGTTATATATATCTACACATATATATTCATTTTTCACTCCAAACTATGAAAAAAAACCTATGTATGAAACACTAAATACAAAATCTTAAAATTCTAAATGTTAGAAAACCCTTTTCAAATTTTCTTAACCATTTTTTTTCTTTTTGTTTTGGTTTTTAACGTTTATATTGTAGATTTTTTTTAGACTCGTGACACTTGTATCATAAGTTGATTGAGTTCGTCTGCAATTAAATGTAAGATACTTTATTCAACTCAAAGTTTGCAAGTTTTACGTCAAAGCAATCAACATGTTTTATTCAGATAAAAACTTATTTTTGAAGCGGGTTCTAAATTTCTGCATGAATATTAGAAAATTATCCTATTTTAAATAAACAAAATTATCATAAGAAATTAGAGTGCTGTAAAATATAAATATTTTTATAATTACCTGGGGTCTTGTATAGGTGTTGATTCTGTAATTAGACAACAGAGTATTACCCTAATGTTACTATATTTTGCTTATCTAAATTATTTCTAATTGCATTTGAAATTAATAACACAACCCTTTAAACTGGTGATGGATAACAGGAAGTTTACAGATGTTCAAATTTCGTAAATTGATTAAGACAAATCAAGGTAGCAACCAAAACATGAGGTAATTGCAAACTCCAAAAGTAGCGAGACAGGATGGGTTGATAGGTAAAGACTTTATTGCTACATGTATGCATGCTTCAGTCGCCATGCGAATCTAGACTCAAACAAAATGTCACAATCGGTAAAATTACAAATCAGACTATACTGGTTTTGAGAAATCTCAGACCGCAAAAACATGTCTCTTGTGAATTCAGACACCAGTACATCGTCGTTTTTTCCTCAAAACATGTTTAGGACAACTTTTTGTGGCCATGCACGGACCTTAATATGTAAAGGCCATTCGACGGAGCAGTTAAACCACTTTGATTTAAATTCAACCAAAGCTCTTGCAAGTGAATGCTGGATTATGCATGATAAATAAAAGAATCGCCAATGTGCGGTAGAAAATATTGTCATTACATGCTACTTGCGCATTATATATAAATGTGGTCTATAATATTTATTTTAGACATATTGCAGAATGTTTTACTGAATTAATCATTAAGGTAGAAAAGTAATATCTGTGAATGTCGATGTTTCACAAATTATGAACAAAACAAGTCGTTAATTTTTTGGTCACAATCGCAAATAAAATAATTTACGTCAAAAATAATTTCTGCTTAATATTGTCGTATGAGATGTTTGGCAGACTATAAGTATGATAATTATGATAACGGGGGGGGGGGGGGGGGGGGGGGGGGGGGGGGGGACTAGCTGTCAAATTTGTTTTCAACCGTGTTCAATTAAATTCTCTTTTTTGCATTGAAGCCTGAAACGTATACAAAAAAGTCAAAAAGAAACAATTCACAATAAATGAAATATTTTTAATATTTCAACATTTCGTGGCTTTTTAGACAAGACGTCATCTAATTAAGCATCGAGATAACCGCTTAGAATGAAAATTCATCATTTGAATACATAATATGGAGGTGAATATGCAGAGATATTATTCAGAATTAACAAAATTAAGTTGAATTAAAAAGGCATATATTTTACTACATTGTAGCAATGATATCAGGGTGTCTGTTATCACAAACTTTTCAAAACGTTTACTGAATGCTATCATGAGTATAAGGAATTCATTCGTAAATATAGATCAACATGCAGACATATCGCATGTCTCATACGTTTAGGTATTTCACATCCCATCATTTATGTTAATATTCTTACAAAACTACAAAAATGTCGTCCTTCATCTCAAATGCTAACCAAACCTTTAAACAGACTTAATCACTAGGGATATAATAACAATACATTCGGCAAGTTATTGAATATCATGGCAGTTTTGGAATTAATATTGATTTAGGCATAGGGTATTGCATCGGAAATAAACACATTTATTCTAGAACCAGTTGTTGGCATGATACGGGTAATGTTCTCGTATACTGCAAACCAACTTATTTTCGCGGATACTTTATTTCGCGTTAAGTCCTTTCATGCCCATTTCGCGACGATTTAATATCGCGAGTTTCAAATTTACCTGATGTAGTTAAATGAGGAAAGATCCAAGTTTTACATGTTCGCGGCGATCTATATTAGCGTTATTTTTCTACTCGCGAAAGTCGCAAAAATAAATCGCTTGCGAAAATTACTTGGTTTACAGTAATTTATGATGGCATGATACTAAACCTCTAATGGGCGGAATGTGGTTGATTTTCTTATTATTAAGACAACCTTTCGATTAGTTTAATTTAGGTTTGCAGTTATCATGTCAGTAACTGCTAGTAGTCCTTTGTTAATTTGTGTTAATCATTGTCAGTTTGTTTAGGTTCTTCAGTTACCTTATCTAACGCCGGACTCGGACTTCTTTTAACAGAGTTTTACAGTGCATATTGTTGTGTGTTTGTTAATTCCACATTGGCTAGAGGTGCATTTGTATAGGGGCAGTGTATCACAACACATGTTTAACTCCGCTGCATTTTCTCGACTCTCCTAAATCAGGAACCTCTAGTCTTTGTTAGTCCTGTGTGTTTTTTTTTTTTTTAAATTTTTGTACATATGGTTGTTTTGGAGTTTAGTGTGGCGTCCATTTCGCTGAACTATTACACATTATTGTTAAGTGACTTGCTGAAGCCCGCATCCAGGTGCAGAACTTTATCATTGCGTTGATGACCATTTGTGGCCTTGGGCTGTTTTCTGTTTTTTGGTCGATGTTTGTCTCTTTAACATATTCCCTATTTTCATTGTCTATCCGTTTAGTAACATAAACGTTTAAAATACTGAGTGTTAGGCGTATGCCACGTGTTACTCCATTATGTATCCAACTGTTTAAGCTCTGTTTATTATTCAGTATACTGTATTTCAATAAACATAAACAGCACTTTGATATGTTGGAAGACGTACATGAGCTGAAATTTTTAATCTGTTTAATAATACTATTTTGAGTATAATTTTAACATTTTAACGAAAAGGAAAACTAGTTTGTTTTAGCTGGAAATTTAAAGCTATTTCCTCCTTTTGTTTATATATAAACAATGACCTCTTATATATAAACAAAGACCTTTTGTATATAAACAGAGACGGAAACTTATTGTTAAAATATGCAAAAACTTGTTTAAAGTGCCTGTGAAGGAAATCAGTCAATGAACTGAACTTTCAAAATTTAAATGTATTTCAAACTTATCAAAAGTTTCTTTGTATTTATGCATATTGTATATTTTATATTATGTTGATTCACATCTAAAATTAATTTCAGTATTGATACCCCTATGCTCCATCAGTAAGTTAAAAAATAAACACATTCACCAATGTAAAACATTCTTAAAAAAGTGTAAATGACAAATCTACGTATGCATAAAATTGAGAATGGAAATTGGGAATGTGTCAAAGAGACAACAACCCGACCATAGAGCAGACAACAGCCGAAGGCAACCAATGGGTCTTCAATGCAGCGAGAAACTCCCACACCCAGAGGCGTCCTTCAGCTGGCCCCTAAACTAATATGTTTACTAGTTTAGTGATAATGGACGTCATACTAAACTCCAAATTATACACAAGAAACTAAAATTAAAAATGATACAAGACTAACAAAGGCCAGAGGCTCCTGACTTGGGACAGGCGCAAAAATGCGGCGGGGTTAAACATGTTTTTTGAGATCTCAACTCTCCCCCTATACCTCTAGCCAATGTAGAAAAAACAAACGCACAACAGTACGCACAGTAAAACTTAGTTTAAGAGAAGTCCGAGTCCGATGTCAGAATAGAAAACAAAAGAAAATAAACAAAATGACAATAATACATGAATAACAACAGACTACTAGCAGTTACTGACATGCCAGCTCCAGACCTCAATTAAACTGATTGAAAGATTATGTCTTCATTATATGAATATCAGGCATAATCCCTCCTGTTAGGGGTTTAGTATTATACCATCATAAAAAATATGAGAAGAACATAACCAGTGTCATGCCAACAACTGGTTTTAGAATAAATATGTTTAATTCCGATGCAAAGACCCTATAAGTGAATCAATATTAAAGCCAAAATATACAATCTTTAATGACCTGACAACAGTATCGTAACTATATCCCTTCTTAATAAGTCTGTTTAAAGGTTTTGTTAGCTTTTGAGGTGAATACTGACATGTTTGTGCTTTTTAAAGAATATTACCATAAAAGATTGGATGTGAAATACCCGAACGTATAAGATGTCTGCATGTTGAGTTACATTTATGAATGATGTCCTTATACCGATGATAAAATTTAGTAAATGTTTTGACTAGTTTATGATATCGAAAACCCTGGTGTAATAATTTTTCAGTAATACATAAATTTCTCTCGCTAAAATCTAATACGTTGTTACATACACTAGCGAATCGTACAAGTTGAGATATATAAACACCATAAGATGGTGACAAGGGAACGTCACCATCTGAAAATGCCCTGATTGCTATTTTCAGGAAGTGCGATATCTAAAAGACATCAGTAGTTGATGTCTTATTAATCAATTTTGAATTTACAAACCAAGAAAAAATCCAGCAGGAATTCCATGATTTCTAAACGGAGTGAGCATAGATGCTTCGACATTATATTGTACTGCACATGGGTATATGCATATAGGTTTTTGCATTATAACCAGTGGATTGTCCGATTTTTCCAATCGAGATAGTAAAGTCATCGAATTTTAAAGTACGAGCCTCGGCGAGGACTTTACATATCGATAATTAAACTATCGAGATTGGATAAATCCACGAGTAACTATGTAAGAATCTGTTTCTCTAAAGATTGTCAAATTATTTTTCATTTTTGAAAAACTAAAATCCCCTTCGAATGCCTTCCACATTCCACAAAATTCTCAAATTCTCGAACAATTGTTAGCATATTTCGATTCATCCAGAGAGTAGCCAATCATCTACTGATTTCAACGACAAGCACACATTATTTTTTTGGAATAATGGGCCCAGAAAAGGTTAAATGGCCAAAGAATTAGATAAAGTAATACATTGTGTACTATATATTTACCTACATTATTTGTTAAAAAGAATACAATCCTCATTCAATTTCACCAAATGTTAATAAATGTGTTTAAAGTCGTACAAATGTAAGCATTTTTCATCTTTGCCCTAGGATACATATTGCAATATCATACTCCCTTTAACGCCAACAAAACACATAAATCTTGCCTATTTTATTTATCTATCTAAACTTTTTTACCTTAAAGATTTTTTTTTTACTTTTAATCTACCAAATTTTGAATAGATAAATAAATGTTTTATATTAAAAATAGAACAGAGATAAAGCTGTCTATTTGCAAATAACACTATTTGTTTACACCTTAATTACAAACAAATATTTTGGCTTTCAGTAAATGTTTGCATTTTACTTGATTCATTGAAAAAGGGTACATTGCATTTGACATTTGATGTACTTGTGTTCTTTATATACATATTATAATATGTTACAAAGTTATCATGCTTGTTTTATCTCAGAGTATGATTTTATGAACAATTTTGCTAGTAAACTGACCTAATCGCCCTCAACCTGATATTGACACATGTTAATTAGTTTAACTATGATATATTTCGCAGATTGCAATGAACAGAATTTAAACATTTGGTATAATACGTACTCATTTGGTCTTACATTCTTGGTTTTCACACCTGCAAAAAATGAATGGATGAATGAATTCAAAGTACAATTTACTGGTACAGTAAATTATCTGACAACCCTCATCAGGTTAAAGCACCAAGTAGTACATTTAAGATATTCGTGTAAACAAACTGTAAACAATTTCAGATTCTGTTATTAATTGGACAAAAGTGGGAACAGATACCAGGGGTTATTCAAATAACGTACGTTGAATGAAGACCAAAAACAAACACCATATCAAAACAAAAATCGTAAACAACAAATAAACAAAAGTAAAAAAAAAAAAATACCACACACCTTAAAGTTTAAGTAAAACGAGTCCCATCATAACCTCTAGTGAACTCAGGTGCTACTAACGATTATTTAAGGATTTCCTTTTTCACTAACGACAACCATCATTTTGCTCATGACTTGTGATTCCATGCGATGATGTATATAACGGAAAGCAATCGAATACGAAAACACGTGTTTGCAAAAGACTCTTTAACTTTTAAACTTTTTGTGACTTTAGATAATTCAAATCGATCGAGAAAACTATCACTCTGATAGTAATGTCGCTTTTACTGAAAAAAAACACATAATTTTGAACATAAAATTCAACATACAAAATAAGATCTGTGTAAACAGGAAAAATTGGCTGGTGAACAAATTACCAAATAAATCCAATAGGTAGGTCCGGTAATAGAGGTCAACTGGGTTGCAGGTCGGAAAAATTTGGACCGCCACGGCAAAATCAGGGTATATTGGATAGGGATAGAAATATAACCTTGCATCAGTCCACCTACGGAACCCTCAAAGAGTTGTTGCCTGGGTTCTTAACATGCAGAGAGGGTAACACTCTCTCTACACGAGGCATCGGATTTAACGTCCCCATTCTGACCGGACGTGGCTGCGTACTTTATACATCCCGCAAAGCCCACCGGACGACCCAATTTGGCAAGGGTTTTTCAACCGGTCGGAAGAAGACCTGTAGTGACCATATTTCTATTCCCCAGTAACCCTTGGAGATTCAAAAAAAAAACCATATAATATATTTTGAAATGTAAATGCATGCACTAGATTTTTCAAAAAGTAAACGAAACCTTTGAACTGTTTTAATTGGAATCAACCTTTGTGAAAGAGCCTCAGTTTAAGAGATCGAAATTGTTATTGAAGAACCCCCTTCATGATACAACTAATAAAACGATGATACTTTATAGATGTTGTAATATTTATATCTGAGTTTAAAGGCATAGAAAATGTTATTTAGAATGTAGAACTTGATAATACTATATAGCTGTTTTCTTATATTACATTCACGTACAGTATGATGCAAACACCTCTAGAAATTAGGGATGCTGTGACAAACTAAACCGCACGTATTAATTTCGATTTTAAAATGAAATGAAAAGGTAATATCATTTGATAAAGGGATATAATTCAGAACAAATTTATTTTTTTTTGAAAAATATGCTTCTGTTTAGTTGTCCAAAACACTCCAATAAAATTTCAACCATTTTCAAAAGTCGTTCGCTATTTATCAACAAGAAACATTTTATAATTTTCCAAATGATCAAGAACAATAACTTGAAAAATTAGAAAATCAAACATAAATTGTGTGTGGTGGTCTTAATATTTCCTTTAGAATGTCAATCAATATCATACAGGGGTTCTGCGTTTATTTTGCGGTAACCACAACATTTTGAATTATTGCAACAATCCAATACCAAAACTGTAAAATGGAAAAATAAAAACGACGAAAAACAATCTAAACCTGTCTTTAGCGTTTCTAAACATTTCATAAAAATTTCAATTACTTTAAAAAATTGGGTCTCCATATATCAATTGGAAACTAAAAATATGACGGATGGAATGTCGGACGGACATACAGACTGGCGTGAAGTTCATTATCTAACAACAATTCGACCTTGGTTTTAAAAATTGTTCAAGAGAATAGCGAATAAAGATGTGCTTTAACATAACGAGAAGGAAATAATGGTCAAAATAAATTAAGATTGCATACATACACTTATACATTTAAGAATATGGGAATGAAGAATCTCCTTTTCCAGACCCTCATCTACTACATTACTGTTTGTAAGGAGAATGGGCTGTTTTGTTTCATATTCGTTTCATATTTCTTATTTTATACTATACTTCTATTCGGGAAAACAAGGGATTATACAAAGAATAAAATATAATTACATGTATTTTCCACATAATTGCATACACATGCATAATATTTTCTTAACAAAAACAAATATTTAAAGCACGACACAACTACTTAATATTAAATTATCTTTAAAAAATGTTATAAGTAAAACGATTTACAAAACTGTGCAGTTATGTAAACTACAACTCACGTTTAAGAATAAAGAGAGTTGTTGCTGAAATTAGAGCTACCAAACCAACAACTAATGTTGCTATTCCTACATCAAACATGCCTGATGTGACTACTTGAAAACCTTTTGTTGGACACTCGAACACTATTGGAAAAATAAAATATTACAATGATTATGTTAAAAGAAAAGGCTATCATATGCGTTTTAAAGTGATGAGCATAACACAAATGTAATGAGTATAACATTATTTTACATGTACATTGTAGGAATTCGTTCATAGAATATTTGATTGATAATTTAAAATATACATAACTCTGTTCATTCTTCAGTATTTATTATTTTGTTTGGGATTTAGTTCTGCTTATAATTTCAAATAAAAACTAGATGATCATAACGAAATTTGATAAAGTTGTGTTGAGGAATATATTATCTTTTATTTAGATTCAACTTAGTTATTACTTTTGCGTTCTTGCTTTCAAGACCGATGACATTGTCCTAGAGATTGCCAACTTCGAAATAATGACGCTGCATTATATTAGTAGAGTTATTCTTAAAAGTTGCATATGTTTCCAATATTCTTGGAATTATTTCATAGTGCAAACTATCCAAATCCCTTTAAATATAAGAAGAATACATTTACATAATATGAAATGATAGTGTAAAGAATGAGTTACGTGTGAAGAAGAGTCCATAGTTCAAAACTAAACTTTTATTATTTTGTCTATTCTTGCCAATTGCTATGTAAGGAGGTGCACGTTTTTTTGTTGTCTCGCCCGAACCGATGACTCGTAGAAAGAGTTTGGCCATTTTTATAAACAGCAGAGACCCCAATAAGTGGTACTTATTGGAAGTTATATAAATTAAACTCAATGATTAGTATGTGTTTAATATACTTACCTTAGCTCAGTTCACTTTTGATATTTTATCATTTTTTTTGTCTTTGCATTTTGCTATCTAATTTATAATTGATTTTGCGCTGTATAATATGTACATTGATATTCAATATTACTTTTAGCATAAAATAGGTCAGAGAGTATACAAATATAATTGAATCTTTTATTCCGGTTCTAAACTCCGAAATTCCGAAACCATCATGTATTTGAAAACATTCTTTATTGGCGTAACAATCTACCTTACAAGTGACAACTAACTGAAGGCTTATCATGGGGTAGAGTTAAAATATGTTAATACTTTAAACGTGTAAAGCTCTTTTAAGTCACAGTTATGATTTTGCAGAAGTAATACAAATACATTGATTGTTACATCTACTGTCTTGTTTATTTGAGAACAATAATTATCCACATGACAACGAAAGGTTCCTGTCTGACTTCTTTTAATTTGTGGCACAGTAAGAGTCCTGCCATGGTTTGATACCAATTTGACTGGAACGATTTCAAAATGTCCTGTCGCATTGTATTCCCATTGGTATTTACATTCCGGATTACAGGTTACAGTACAATGTATAGGGCCTAAGGTAGTTCCTTCTATTGCGTTGATATCTGTGCTTGCAGGTTCAAGGATAATTCTGTCAGGACCATCTTAGATATAAGAAAATAAAAAAAATCTATTATTCATGTACTGAGGAAGTTACCAAATAAGGGAATAATCAATACTTTTATTTCGTAAATTATTTACGATAATACCAATGATTACTGTTATCTGCAATTTGTACGTTTTGTCTTTGATCGTACTACCTAATATTTTTCTATATCATGGACAGGACCTAATACTCAAAAATATTAGCCAATTACGTCACGTAACAGTTCAGCAACGTCACGTGATTACGTCTATCCGCGTCAATTTGTCAATGAAATGCACACGACTTCATTCATAGACAGTTGGACGTCAAACGATTTAATGGCTTCTAAGGTCAAGACATTGGTCACGTGACAAAAGGTCAGAGTTTACGGTTTTTTGGTAGACGTGCATGCCTCGTAGTTTTTTTACTCGTATCGTCTAATTTTTACAAGTACATTAATAAAACTCAAAGTGTTCAAATCTTGAGTGAATAAGCTTCATTATTCTTTATATTTATTACTAAAAAGTGTTGTTAAAGTATTCTAAATTGACGAGTAAAGTGAAACTTTTTTTCTGAAAATTTGCGTAGGTACACGGAAACCCCCTAATTATTCCTTAAATAGGTATGGTAACTTATGGAGGGGTATAAAATATGAAGTAAACCCATTTTTTAGCTTAGATTTTAGTTATAATCTACCCTAAATTTACCGGACACGCAATGGCGTCAGCTTATTTGTGGCGAAGTGGAGATCAAAGGGAGATAACTCCGTACACGCATCGTAGGAAATTGCACGTTTACAACAGTAAATTCGAGTAAAAATAATGATTGTAGATATATTTCGACACTTTCTTAAATAACTTCATGTTCCTCCCCTTTTGTAACATAAAAATAGACATGAAATGGTTGAATATGGCATTTTTTCAAGTAATTTAATTACAGGTTTTTGAAACCTTCCAAAGAAGAAAATTATAGAAAACTTATTTTCCTCTGAAACTTGGAACATAAATTGCTTTCTATTCTCAAACACCCTTTTGATAGATGGAATGATACAAATCTTTGTTTCACTTTCTTTGTATCAATATTCTTTGAAAGCATATGAAAATAAACTCAGTGTGTGTACATGTAGTTTGTTTGAACAGTTTTTAAATATTAATTTCACTGTAAAATTTAGACTTCAATTAAAGTAATTTATATTAAAAAAAGTACCTAAAATAGAAAGTGTTTACTCTGGTGCACTGAAAACGTTGCATCAATTATGAGATTTAACAAAAGTATTTAGACTGAAGAACTCATAGATTCTTTGTCACTTTGTATGCTGATCATATGGGAAAAAAAGTGATATCATACATTATAACACAGCATCAATTGTGAAACAATAGTTCTCTCCTCTAGACATTTTAATTTTCAAGATGAGAGGCTTGCCGATCATTAACATATTTAAGATTTCACTGTTAAGAGTGGAGAAACAATTTATTCGTTTCTGTGTGTGTGTTACATTTTAATGTTGTGATTTTGTTGTGTCGTTGTTCTCCTCTTAAATTTGATGCGTTTCCCTCAGTTTTAGTTTGTAACCCGGATTTGTTTTTATCTCTACCGATTTATGAGTTTCGAACAGCGGTATACTACTGTTGCCTATATTTATTACCGAGACTCTGTATGGGAATGTTTCTCTTGATATTTTTAAACAATACATGTATGTTACCAAACTATCTTTGTTTTTCTATGATCTGCAAAGAGATGGGTTCTTTCTATGTGACATCAATGATCGTTAGGCATGGTTTTTGGTAGCCTTTTGTCCTGATGTAACAGTAGCAAATACTGAGGACAGTAAGAACCTTTCAGCGGATCCAGGTCTTTTGAAAGGGGGGGATTATTCCATATAACAGAAAAAATACAATATGGAAAAAAAGAAAATATAGACAATATGTGCTTCAAAATTGTGAACATTGATATTGAATGGAAAAAAAGATAATTTGCAGTGGACAGAGTTTAAAACATTTTTATTATACCTGCTTTAGCCTTTAAGATTAGAAAACTATATAAGATGTACAAGTTCTGCTGCTGGCTCTAAATTAAGAGAAAAATCTGAATATCCAAAAAGCCAGAAAGGGATTAAAACAATACAATCAACACAAAGAAAACTGAACAAAAGGCTGAAATGCAATATGATATCATGCAGTTCACATTATTTCTGTCATTACAAGTTTATGAAATTTTTTCTTAAATTTGAATTAAAAATTCCTACATATAACTGTTGAGTCCTATAATTAAATTATTCATTGAATAATGAATGATTAGTTAAGGTGATCAGTAAATAGAGTCTGAATATGCTTTTTATAAATAATAGAGTGTTATTATGTCATAGAATTTACTGAATCAACTTCAAATTTAATCCAAATTCATATTTCACTGCTCTAAAATGCATAGGCAATTAAAAAACAAAAGAAAACAAAGCTGACTTAAACACAGTAAATTCAGAATTTTTTGAAGAATGAACAAACATGAGAGATTCATTATTCCGATTTTGGAAAAAATCTTCACAGTATCAAATCAGAATGCGAATTCTTATTTTTGCAATAATCACTCAATCGCATTATTAACATTTATTAAAACCTCACAATACTTTCTGAATTTACAGTATTTAGCTTGTCAGACGATGCGCTCTACATTTCCTATGCCGAAATGTGGTTAAAATACTGACATTTTTGCTAACTTTTACCAAAAATCTCTTTTTTGTGACATATCTAGATTATTACTTTTTCAGAAAAAGTTATATAAAGTTATATATGTATCACATATCAGCATTATTGCAATAGGACATTATTCAATTAATAAAAAAAACATTAATTATTTTTGAATTTAGTTTTTGAAATAATTAACACGTACTAAAATAAGGAGATGTGGTATGATTGCCAATGAGATAACAGTCATAACTATCCACCAGAGTCCAAAAAATGTGGCTGTTAGCAGTTATAAGTCACTTTACAGACATCGACAATGAACAGAACCGGTTCATTGTTTTTAGGCAGCATAGGAAAAAGAGGAGTTGTGGCTTGGTGGCTAATAAGAAAATATCAGAGATATAAGAAATATATAAATAACAAAAATATAAATAAGAAAATAAGAGAGACAAAAAAGACAGGACTTAGCCATTGGGCTATATATAAAGTGCTCCCTTACTAATCCTGAAAGGAGCTGCTTTATACTTAGAAAAGAAAGATGTTGGGACTTATCATGAGCGGGCAGAATTTTGAGACTTGGGAACAACAGAGTAGATGCGGGGTCACTATATATATAGGCCAATCTGCCTTATTTGCTCCCACCTATTACAATTAATGCCTAGGGTGGGAATTAAACCCCTGTACATTTAATCTATTGTTCTCGATGTACATATATGAAATAAATAAAATGCAAAAAATGCAAAAAATGCCGCTGTAATGTTAATCATAATATGGTAATTTACATCATTGCCTCAATTTTTTATACGGACTTAGCTAGACCTACTAGTATTTCTTATGCAAGTTGTATTGTATAACTCTTAAAAGCAATACAATCTATTTGTAAATACTAATTATATCTGCTATTAAACAAGAGTAACAACAAAGTGGCTATTTCTAAGTATGCAGTAACAACAGCGTGCATTTTTAGCAAACAAACATCAATCAACGACCACGTGTTTGTCTGCTGTGCTTGAATTATAAAACGACCCATCAGCTTTATTAACACGCTTGTTTGCTTAGACAGACGGTTAAACATGTCTGTTTACATTATAAGTTTTATAAAAAATGTATTTGTTATTATGACTTGTGTATGCATGGAAATATAATGAAGATAACATTGATTTTTACTGTAAAAAATTGAATACACAACATTCCAGAGATGTACACACCAAACACATCCTACTTTTGCAACGATGGATGGTAACGTACAGCCACTTATATGATGTGAATGCCATTGGATAAGCTACCCGAAACAATAAATAATTTGCATATGCACGGCCGGACACGAAATTGGGTCAGCTTTTGTGTTGATGGAAAAATGTAAACATTGGAATCCGCCATTTTGACGTAGGAACCAAACTAATTTTCAATCAAAGGGACATTGCGCACATTGCCAGCATATCATGCATAATCAGTCATGTGAAAATATATCTTTTAATTTGTTTTCTACACTTACTATCCATTGTTTTAGTTAATTAAATGTTTTAATTTCCTACAGAACGGAACATCGTTCTGAAAGACGACGAAGAAAAAAATATAGGTGGCGCTGTTTATTGGCGTGAACATTTCACATACGGGTACTTTTTGTGTCGACAGATTGACCTTTATTTGTCAGATTCAGGCGTTTGCCGTTCAACTGTAGAAACGAACAAATATCACAACGCTTTGTACGCGTACACATAGTTTTACTCACTATATAATTTTATTTTATGTTCTCAAGAAAAAAAAAATAATGAAGTTAAGACAAATTACGGATTAAAAGAATAAGGACATGTTGCCCTAGCGTGCTCGCTTGATATTCTTGCTGATGAGGTCAGTATCAAAAACAAAAATGCCATAATTCTATATTTCTCTGCAGTTACATACTCTAAAGTTCCATCGTATGACGTTTATATATCTCCATTGACACGTTACACTCGTGTATGTCTAAACTTTTTGGACTTTATTAAACGGGGTGTTCTGCTTACATAAAATTTCATCTTAAAGAGTAATGAGGAAGAACGACGGAATTCGACACTACATATATTTTACGGTCACAATCACGAATATTTTGTTGACCGATAAGATATGTGTGTGTCTCAACTCACTAGACAATTACAGATATGCTTGAATTGCGATCTATTGGATTTATAACTAAAACTTTATATTTAGCTTTTAACTTGTTTACAACAAAAAAACACAAGTACTAAACAAACTAAGACGTTCAAACTCTGAAATTTACATGTTTATGCTTAATATCTGGATGTACCAATAACTTTAACCTATCATTACTAACAGAAATGTAACCTGTATATGTATATATTATTACGCGATAAAGTTACTGTAAAGATTAACATAAATAGAGTTCACACTTAACTTTACATTTTAATGTCTTTTATAAAATAAACGAGATTCAATATTTATTTGATTTTTGTGTAACATACTGAGCTCCAAGTAATTAACGTTTCCAAATTGATTTATACATACACTGTACATTGATTGATACATCTGATATCTCATAAGTGTGATAATGATAGTAATCCACTTGACAACGGTAGGTCCCGTTCTGGCTTCGCTTTATGTGATGCACAGTAAGAGTTTGGTTTTGGTTTGATAGTAAATTGTTTTGGACTAGTTCAAAGTGACTTGTCCCCTTGTGTTTCCATTGGTATGTACATATTGGATTGCAGGCTGCAGTGCAATGTATAGGTCCTAATGTACTGTTTTCTGTTACATTGATAGATGTGCTACCAGGATCCAGGACAACTTTGTCAGGACCATCTAAACAAATTGAAATACAACATCGAAAGTAGTACAGACATAAATAAACAAACAATCAAAACTTTTTTTAGTTAACTATTTGGATAGAATAAAAATGTACAAATCAACGAATAGACAAAACCATGACCATGAACAAATGATTACTAATCGTAACAATGACGAGTACAGATTGCCTAAACAAGCATACATCTCCCCCCTTTTTTTTATTAATATTGTATTTATATTGTGTATTAGATCAAATTTATTCGTTCAGTGTATGTTTACTTGTTTTTGTTAATATGCGTTTTTGATTGAGTTAAGCCATTTCAATTGATATTTTATTTTGTGTCTTTCTATATTGTATTGTTACACCACAACTCCAGGTTAGTATGAAGGTAGGCCCCTGTTGAAACGTTTAAACCCGCTGCATGTGTTTGCACCTGTCCTAACTCAGGAACCTGATGGTCAGTGGTTGTCGTTTGTTGATGTGGCTCATAAGTGTTTCTTGTTTCTCATTTTTTATATAGATTACACCGTTAGTTAGGTTTGAATGGTTTTACACTAGTCATTTTTTGGGTCCCTTTAAAGCTTGCTGTTCGGTTTAAGCCAAGGCTCCGTGTTGAAGGCCGTATTTTGACCTATTATGGTTTACCTTTTACTAATTGTGACTTGGATGGAGAGTTGTCTAATTGGCACTCATACCGCATCTTCTTATATCTATATAATCAAACAGTGTAGACGAGAGATGATTCGGACCTAAGTGGCAACGACTATTCATATTTGGTTAGGGGCATGGGTTTTCTATTTGTTTCTATAACATACAGTCTCTTTCTGAGAGTTGTCTCATTGGCAATCATACCAAATCTTCTTGTTTTTATAGGAACAAGAAGTACTTTTTAAACAGTATTGTGTATACGCATTTCAAATGATCACTATTCCTTTCTGTATTATTATTTCAAGACATTCTGAATCAAATAGTTTTTTCAGAGTATACCCAATCCTAAAACTTTGGTTTCGGGAGGAACGGTTTACATTTTTATTAATATATGATTCAATTATTGTGCTTTATAATTGGAAAAGAAGGAATTTTACATATCCCAATTACACTAAAATAAATAATGTACAATTCGATAACTCTGATGTAAATTTTAAAATGAAATTAAGAGGCATATTAAATGCCATTCTATCGTTATTTTGTGAAGTTTGCGACAATAAGCAAGGTACTACACCTCATCAATACCCACTTTGTGACTGTACCAAGTAAGGCTATCTGGACAATGTGATTTTGTTGTTGTTTGTTTTGTTTGTGCATCTGTTTTTTAGGATGAGCCTGGTGTAAGCGATTGATTAAGGTTTTTGAACCCTCAAAACAATGTTTTGTGAATTTAATGGTTATTGTAATGCATTATTCTTTATTTGTTTTTTTCAAAATTGCAACGATGGAAAATGTGTACAATGAACACTTATACAATAATATTAATATTGCAATCTCATTTACACTTTAATATAATGATATATTTTGCAAGTATGTATACTTGATCTACATGAAATACTGTAAACCAACTTATTTTCTATCCCAATTCGTGGCGATTTAATTTTGCGATTTTCAAATTTACTTGATGTAGTAGGACAAGGAAAGATCAAGGTTTTAAATTTTCGCAAAGATTTATATTCGCGTTATTTTTCTTCTCGCGAAGGTCGCGAAAATAAATCGCCTGCGAAAAATAGTTGGTTTACAGTAACTGTTCCTGGACGTCAATCACGCAACAATTAATCAATATCATCATGTATTTTGTTAAGAATTATATTTGTTACCAAAAAAACTTTATCGATATATATTATTTACACATGCGCGTTTCAATACTTGCAACATTTATGATTGAAGGAAAACGACATATTCTTTAAATAAGGGATAATAATAGCTTTAATCATGTCATGTTTATATTGATTTTGTTTTACTTAAAACTAAAAAAACTTACAGTACGGATCTAATGTTACCGTATTACTCAGGTAAAAGACTTTTCCAAGGTCATCAGTCGCCTGACAGGATATGTTTATTCCTTTATCCGACTTAGCAAGTGCATGTATCGTTAACGTATTATTGTCAGTATCGCCTCTTTGGTACCCCAAAAACTTATATGACATATCTGTAAGTGTGTCGCCTGGACACCAATGTACCACTGGATTACAGGTGAAGGTGATATCATTGCCGACAAACGGATGCTCAGGACGAAATGTTAAACTCGGTGTAGCTAAAACATCAATGAACAAATAAATTTTCATTCATTATGGAATTTCGGGCAAAATAGGTTACTATGAGGAAACCTCTACCAAGTCCTTTGTCGTTGTCCGTGTAATTGTTGCATTATGTTTTATTTTGTTTTTAAACATGCATTCAGAATCATTTTTAAACTAATAAGGTTAGAACTTATGTAGCATTATCCTTTAAGTAGTTGCTTTTTACCATTTTCATTAAATGAAAAAATAATGTTTATTCAGTAACACATGTGAAATAGGTTTGCATTTTTTCGTCATTGGTAATACAGTAATAACAAGTATATTGATAAAATAAAACGGGAAAATCACTATTGAACTTCATCGTATTATTTGCATTTAACATGAAATAATCGACATTTCAGAGTCTCGTGCTCATTGGTTAACCATTCTTTGTGAAATATGTGTTGTCGAAGTTGAAGAGTATATGTGTTCCTCATACGTGCCTTAACAATGTTTTGTTTAAATGAACTGACACAATGCACATTAAAATGTATATCCAGAAATGCATGGATGTACATTATTCTTTAAGACGTTCTATTATAGAGCACTTCTTTTATCTCGGGTTAAGTTATGAAAATAATATAACAAAATAAAAACAATCATGTAAATATTATGCGATTTTTTTCTTCAGTTGTTGAAGACAAATCGAGCTGTACCACTCTCTTATTGATGTGCAAATGATCGCTGTAAATTTTTGGAGATCCTATCTTGCTCACTATAAAAGCATTTTTCATATTGAATGCTTTATTGTATATTCACATGGTTTCTATTCGTAAATATACGGTGAGGCGGGTTGAAGAGTTGAATTGTGTGTTTTTTATCAGTTTTACTTGTTAAAAGAGATGTTGTCGGCCAAAGCGACATATCTAAGACCAAAATATGAAGACATTTTTATTTCGAGTACCTCCTGTGTTGGTTATGGTTGGTTTTGCTAAATCTTCAGTTTTCAGTGTATTGTTTTATTTTTGAAAATTGTTTTGTCTTTATTTGTATTGCATTTATGATTTTTGATATTCCTTTGTTTTTCTTTTCCTTGCGTGCAGTAAATAAGGCACACAATGTCCTTATCCTTGAAATTAACATACATGCTATATGATATATCATTTTAAAATATGTCATCTGTCTGCTGTAACCGGTTGTCTTATATTTGTGTTGTACAATATCAGTCAATTGAAGGGACAGATATCAGCTACAGACAACTTCTCATTTTTCAAGATGTCATCAATATTACATGTTCTATCTTCTGAATAATAAAGTGATTTTTGAAAACATTGGAAGCTCATAGCGTATCATGGTATATCATAAAATTACCCTCAATACTGTTATCTACAATAAGAGAGTTTTGTGGATTTTCGATGAGAAATTGCCAATGAATAATGATGATCACAGTGCAAAAACGTAAATAAAGAATATTGCAGGAGATTCCAGTGTGACAAAATGAAACCATGTGGGATATTGAGTTGAAGAAAAAAAGAGAAAAAATAATAAAATTGAAAACTAACAAAAATACAAACAACAGTCCCCAAATCTCTACAAAAAATCAAGGAATGACCAACATTAGCCTTACAAAAATTCATTGGGTATCTCTGGTTTTCTTGATCAGTAATAGTATCCTGCCCCACTAACAAAAAATGTCATTAAGGGTAGATTTTTTCTTAATTTTGATAAGTTTTATAGCTGATATAAAGAAAATAATGACATGTGTGTTATATTTAGTTAAATTTTCACCTATACCTGAAATGAAGGACTCAGGCTATTATAAAGTGTTCAGTCTCAATAAAATAACATAATAGAAACAAAAATTTCAAAGACGTTTCTTATAAGCAATAAACTTGCTCTCTATATTTTTTCATATTAAACAGTACAGTTTTGTAGAAATTACCAGAAGTTTAAACTATCATAAACATTCAGAAGTTATGTTTATTCATCAATTTTAGGAATACGCATTAAAGTACCTCAATTTAGAATGAAATATTATTGAAATGTTGCAGTAAAATAGACTGTCAGTCATAACTCTACTATTCATGCTATGAAGTTGAGATATTTATCTTAATTCTTTGCAAAAATTAAACGTTTTTTAATTTTGCATATCCATTTATAAAATTGCAATGTCAGAACAATTCTTATAATTTTCTAGAAACAAGTAAGTTGTATAACCTTTTATACATGTTAACAAAGTAGGTCCTTTAACTGTTGTACATTGTTAAACATATTTCCTTGTATAACTCGAGGAATAAAGGACGTATCATTATGCAAAAGGTACCTAATATTTTTTATATGAATGAATATAAAGTCTGGTCTAAATAATTATAAAGGCAGTAAGTTGTGTCCATCCTATCGAAATTTGTTTAAAATATGTTATCGTTTAAGATACAAGGTTTCGTACGAATAAACTGTTCATAAGAAAGGTAAACCATTGTTATATGTAAATCTCCATTCTTTCCTATAATAAAAATATCTTAAGAGACTTCCTTTAAGTAAGGTGTTTTTCTTCTTACTTTATTCAAATTTATATGATTGGTATCTAAAAACATTACCTATGAAAGATGGTTAAAGGAAATTTCATTGTTATTATTCATACTCATCATTATTTAGTCCATATACATCTGTAAAAGAGGGACGAAAGATACCAGAGGGACAGTCAAACTCATAGATCGAAAACAAACTGACAACGCCATGGCCAAAAATAAAAAGACAAACAGACAAACAATAGTACAGATGACACAACATAGAACTAAAGACTAAGCAACACTGTAAATTAACTCAGATTAGTTGCATATACCAAAGGTATATCAAACATTCATATTTATCATTTCTGCAAGGCAATAAAATGGCCGACTATATAACTTTACACAAATTTCTCAATTCTTATATACGCTATGAAAGCCAATGAAGCACGTGTTTATAATAAGGAGTGGTGATGTGGAAAACAAACTGCTAACAATACGGACAATACAATTGGCAAAAACCATACCGTAGACGAAACCAAATATTACAGACAGTAAATATAATCAACGACAACCAGTTTTTAGCCGGGTCCTGGGTTGGATATGCATACACAAAATGTAACAGGATTAAAGGGTTGATAAACGATTAATCCTTGCCTAACCTTGGTCCGTAATGTTATAACCCAACATAAAACAAGATCAGTTTGAGAGAACATGACTTGTAAAATTAGTTCTTATACCAGTTATGTAGACTAAATATGCTAAGAAGGTTTGTTGCAAGATAGAAAACTTGATATCGAAATACATGTTAAACAAAGAGGTAATTAGCTGGATGGACAAGAGCATAAACACGTTGATTATTATCAAGATATCATGTAGATATGAAATTGATAAATAAAAATGGCGCGGAATTAGACAAATATGCTTGAAATAAATGTCCAAGTAGATATCTTATACATAGAAATCAAATACAAATTACCCTCTTTGATTGATAAAATAGCATTCGCAGTCATGTGCTCTAAACTACATGTCATCCAAGAAGTCCTATACCATACAAACTTGAATCATGCTCACTGTACTAGAAAGTGTTAAAAAAAACTACGAATCGCAACGGTTAATTAAAAAAAGGGGGCATTAATAAAACCGCAAAAAACCAAAAGTTCGACTATATAAACAAACCAACTGTCATATTTCTGATTAGGTACAGTCGGATAACATTCTGTAAGACTTCGACTGCACTATACGCAACTGGGATATTGGGAACGATGTTTGATAAAGGAACGTATTATTTTCATTAAAACTGCTTCTTTTAATGTTAATTTGAGGTATCAAATCTATGTATAAGAATGTTTGATCTGTATCCTTGTATTAAAGTTAAAGACTAAGAAGTATTTCATTAGCTCTCAAGCAAGTTTTTGACAAACAGTGGTTATGTTTACCTTGACATGTCCATTCATATTGTATTATTTCAAGATTACAGTATATAATATTTTTGTTATTCTTTTATTCTATAAAGGACGCCTTTTCATCGTATTGTAAAAATTGATATAAACGGGAAAAATCTGATAAAAATATACCTCCCTGTATTGATTACACAGAACCACCTATTCATTCGTATACATACAAAAAACATCGGCAGACGTTTAATCTTTAATTCTATGTCAGTAACATCAGACGTCAGTGTAGAAAATAATTTGAGACTACGAATCGTCGAATTTTAGACATGATCCCTATGGCCATGCATGTTATTACAGGGGACCTCAATATCGTTCAAGACCAAGGGGTCAAAAACTGTTGAAAAAAGGACCAAAATATCGTTCATCATCTAAAATAGATTGGAAACAGTGTTGTCAAATCATAAAAGAGGCTCTTTCATCGTATTGTAAAAATTGGTGTAAATAAGAAAAATCTGATACAAAAATCTCTTGATTCTTATTTAAATAAATGTTTGAATGTTGTGGATATTCGAATATTACATTTTGAAAATAATTTAGAAATAAATTAAAGAGACCATAATACGCCTACTAGAATGAGAAACACACTTTAAGTACTGGAAACATGTGCAATGCAGTTTATGCTTATACCGACTGACAAAACAGCCAACAATGTGGTGGTACTATGACGTAAATACTACACGGACGTTTTTAGGAATAGCATTATCAATTCTTCTACGTTCAGGTCCGTGCGCTCAACAAAGAGTCATATAGTAAACAATCATAGAATAACCACATCACAGCTTACGGCCTTTTCTGAACATTAAATTAAATAAATAAATTACGTGCATTGGGTGGTTATTTGCTTCTAATGACAGTTTTTACCTTTCAATTCTTAATGCTCCACTTTACAAATGTAGCACCATCTTATCAAACATTAGTTTTTAATTAAATTTTCGTTTGAACAATCTGATTACAGATATATTTGCTCAACTCATTTAAAGCCTTCTTCTATATATGAGAAAGGTAAATACTGGAGGTGTGATGAAATGATTGAAGCTGTTAAATTTTCGCTTTGACAACATTAATGTACGTTTCGGCAATACAGTTTATCGATAGGTTGTTGGTATTCCTATGGGCACCAATGGCGCTCCTTTAATAGCAGACTTGTTTCTGGCCAAACTCAGTAAAGACCCGTCTTAATTGCATTTAATTGATAAATCCAACACCACATACCGTTTACTTGATGATATTTTTTCGTTAAATAATCACGTATTTTCTGAATTTAATATCGAAATTTACCCGAAGGAACTTACATTGAATAAATCAAATATAAACGGTAACAAATGTCCTTTCCTAGACATTTCAGTTTTACACGTGAAACTCTTCACAAAAAGTTACGACAAAAGGTAAGATTTTTAGTTCCCTATTGTTAATTTTCCTTTTTTGGGCGGTGATGTTCCTATGGCACCATCTTACGGTATTTATATATCACAACTCGTTCGCTATGTCCGTGTCTGTAGTGATGTTTTCGATTTCAATTAACTTTATCTATGTATAACTGGTGAATTATTAAGTCGGGGATTTCGTTAACACAAATTACCTAAAACTTTTACTAAGTTCTTTTATAGATACACATATTTGGTTTGACAGTTTGGCTGTACCTGTAGAAATTTCTAACAAACGGGATAACACATCCTTATTTTACGGAGATGTGTTTACCAATCCCGGAAATTAAGATACGATTCGGGTAAACTTATCGATCCTTTAAAAAACTTATTCAAAAAGGTTACCAATTCAACAGTGTAATAGATCTTTCAATATTGTTTTTATTGGATTTAATATTGATTTTTTTATATTAGTAAATTAAAACCAAGCTAAAAATTATTGTAATATACATATGCACATTCACGGTTCTACAACCTGTCGAAATCTGTATCTTGGCATTGCACAAGGTCATGTTTTCTCTGACTGTTTATGACGGCTTTACACTAAATTCACCTGATGTTGGATGTTAAATGATTGGTATTTTAGTCTTAGATGAATTATGTTTTTATAAGTTGTTATTGGCTTTGAACTAGTTGTCAGTAACTGCGAGTACTCTCAGATCTGTTCTTAGTATCTTTATTGTTATTGGGATGTATAAATACCCTGCCACGTCCGGTCTATGTTTTTGTTACTTGTTTTTCATCTTTGTATCAATCTGATGGACTAAGTTCTTTTCCGCCGATTTATATAGTTTGTTCTTATTTTGTACTTTTACACAACTGTCCCTGGTAAGGGAAGGGTTTGGCGCCAGCAAACTCGTTTTACCACCGCCACATTCTGTATGTGCCCGTTCCAAGTCAGGAGCCTGTAATTCACTGGTTGTCGTTTTGTTGCTGCATATAAGATTTGTTTTTCGTTCATTGTTTTTTACATAAATCAGGCGTTAGTTTTCTCTTTTGAATTGTTTTACATTTGTCATTTCAGTGCGATTTATAGCTGACTATGCGGTATGGGCTTTTGCTCATTGTTGAAGGCCTTACGGTGACCTATAGTTGTTTTATTCTATGTCATTTGTTTCATTGACAATCATACCACATCTTCTTATTTTTATAGTATGATTTAGTACGAATCTAAACATTTCAATAGGATCACAATTTAGTCTTACAACCATATATTGTACGATTCCACTGTAGATTATAAATATTCCAAGTATTATTAATACACGCAGAAACTATCAAAGAATTGTTGGCAAAAATCTGATAATTTAAAATAAAAATAATGCATCATCTCAATACATGACCTTGTGCAATGCCAAGTTATGAAATTCTTAAGAAAAAAATCAACTCACGTATTATCCGAAACGTTCGTGTGGTGACTTCTGAATTTTGAAATTTATGTAAGAAATAAATTTTGACATTATATTCATGACACATCTTTAAATAGGCAATCTCAAAACTAGAAGTTGGATATCTTAAATCTGTATGATAACGTTCGTTTTCTAAATCTAAATCCACACCGCCTTCCTTTGAATTGTAGAGATAAATCCGAGACCAAGTTATCCCTTGGTTAGTAGGAATTATCCATGAAATGTTAGTTGTATTACCAATTACGTCTACTCGGACATCTTTCGGTGGATCTGATTTATCTGAAAATGAATGAAAGATTCTGAAACAGTCTGTTTATTTATCCAGATGAGACACTCGAGAAATTTGAAAATATATTGTTTTAATGTCTATTGATATGCGCTTTGAAATAAATAGTCTTGCGATGATCCCCATTTACGCTATTCTGAAACGTGAAATCATGTATAAGGTTTGCTGTTTTTTAATAATAAATCAGTCTCTTATCTGTTCAAAGAATTAAATATACCGGTTTCCTACACTAATTGACTCTAATATCAATTTTTGATAATGTAAATTTTCCGCATGATCACACAATGTTATAGAATTTTTTTTTCTATTTAATTGCAAAATAATCATAAAGAACATCAGGCTAAAACTTTGCACACCATACACCCGTTTCATCTACAAAAGACTCATCAGTCACGCTCGACACATAAAAAATAGATAGAAAGCCAAATAAAGTACAAAGTTGAAGAGCACTAAGGATAAAAAAAATTCCGAAAAGTTTTGCTAAGGTAAATAGACGTTTGAAATTTGATTGGCCCTTATAATTTGCTGTGTTATGATGTTTGTTGAAGGGTGTACTGTGACCTAGAGTTGCTAAATCCTATGTGATGTGATCCTAAGTGGAAATTTGTCTCTTTGACAATCATATTGATTGATTGAGTGTTAGTTTCTTAACGTCCAGTGGCAAACATTTCATTGACTATGAGACCAAATCTTTCTTTCTTCCTAAGAAGTTCCTGTGTGAAGTCAGCCTCATATGAATAAAGGAACAAGTCGGCAAGAAGAGGAGCACAGTTGGTTCCCATGTGAATGCCTAGTGATTGTTTAAAAACATTTCCTCCAAACGTATCAAACTATTACGGTATTTTTATATCTATATTAAATACGTAATTGTGTATTTACTATTCTGTTTACTTTGCGTTGTATTAAGAAGCGTGTGTAGAAAGTTATGTAAATTGTATTAATTTGAATCACGAATGTGTTGAAACTTAAACTCATTCTTACCAAGAAAAAAAACAGAAGCCGTATATCGTTGGTATCATGATTGAGACCTTACAAACTAGTTTTAGATTTGCAATAGGTTTAGTTAAATTTTGAATGAAATACACTTGTCATGTATCCATGCATGCTTCTTCTTAAATTTTAGTTATAGCAAATACTTAATTTGCATTAGCCGTTGTTGATCAAAATTAATGCATCATATGTCTGACAGCAGACCTGACGGAAAAATCCGTTGTATTGAGTTTTAATCATAAAGACAACTAACTATACCATGTATTATATTGACCAGACTCAAGCTGGCAGCCACTTTTAGCAGCCAATCAAGATAGCAGCCACTTTTTTCCAGCAACCAATTTTAATGATATTTCTAAAAACCAAAAACTGTATAAGACTCAAACGTTCCAAAAATCTCAAAATCTTAGTTAAATATAAACGCACCTCCTTTGACAGCGGAATTCGACATTTCACGTCTTGTCGTGATTCTCAAAAGATGACAATCCGTTTTATATACCAATGATGCTAGCAGCCCTTTTATTTTTGGAGGACTATTTAAAATCGTTTTTCGTTCTTTTTCTCGTTTTTTAATTCCTTTTGATTAGGAGGTACAGAAACAATGTAGGAATAGAAAATAAAAAAAATCAAAGTGCAACTACCATCATGGTTAATAATTGATTTAGGTAAGTTGTGAGGAATCGTGTTATATATATTTCCATTGAACTGAATAAAAAAAGATGCACTGTACGACAGAAAAAACTACATACAGGCTTTCCATACACTCAGCATCCTCAAATATCCAGTATTTCAGTTCAAACCATTTTTAATATCTATTTCTGTATATATGAAATAGAAACATTTCGATATACATGTAATGTGAATCTGTCTTTTAATGTGAACAAGTATTTTCTATAAAAATCCTACGTGGACTATTTTGTATGGCATGCGAAATTACCAATATGTTAATTTAACTGAAATTTTCCTTGTAAAATGTGCCAGTACAAATAATTGACATATAACTAAATCTGTGGTGTTCAGACGGGCCATGATCCCAGAACAATATTTAAGTGGCGAATAGTCTCAGTCAACACCTTTGGAATGAGCTAGGTCTAGTTCGGAACTTTGCCGTAGGGATATGCCGAAGAGTACCGAATGTGTGGTTGGTATGGAAAATACGTTAAGGGCCAACTTTGAACCCCTGCAATGTCCAAACGTGCCCGGATCCCAAAAAAATATTTCAGTGGCGAATAGCCTCGGTCAACACCTTTGAAATGAGCTAGGTCTGGTTGGGAACTTTGCCGTTGGGACTTGCCGAGGAGTACCGAAAGAATGTGTAGTTGATATGAAAAGTACGTTAAGGGGCAACTGTGAACCCCTGTGGTGCCCAGACGGGCCCAGATCCCAGAAAAAGGTGTTGACCCAGGCTATTCTTCTCTTAGATATTTTTCTGGTATCCAGGCCCGTCTGGCCACCACGGGGGTTCAAAGTTGCCCCTTAACGTACTTTTCACATCAACTACACATTCATTCGGTACTCCTCGGCAAGTCCCTACGGCAAAGTTCCGAACCAGATCTAGCTCATTTCAAAGGTATTGACCAAGGCTTTTCACCACTTAAATATTTTTCTGGGATCCAGGCCCGTCTGGCCACCACAGGGGTTAAAAGTTGCCCCTTAACATACTTTTTATATCAACTACACATTCTTTCGGTACTCCTCGGTAAGGCCCTACTGCAAAGTTCCAAACCAGACCTAGCTCATTTTAAAGGTGTTGACTCAGACTATTCGCCACTTAAATATTTTTCTGGGATCCGGTCCCGTCTGGCTACCACAGATTTAGTTATATATCAATTATTTGTACTGGCACATTTGACAAGTAAAATTTCAGTTATCAGTAATTTCGCATGCCGTACAAATTAGTCCATGTAGTATTTTTATAGAAAATACTTGTTCACATTAAAAAAAAGATTAACATTACATGTATATCGAAATGTTTTCATTTCATATATACAGCAATAGATATTGAAAATGGTTTCAACTGAAATACTCGATTTTTGAGGATGCCGAGTGTATGGAAATTATGTATGTAATTTTTCTGTCGTACATTGCATCTTTTTTATTCAGTTCAAGGAAATATATATATAACAAGATTCCTCACAACTTACTTAAATCCATTGTTAACAATGGCAGTTGTACTTTGGTTTTTTTTTCATTTTCTATTCATACATTGTTTCTGTACCTCCTAGTCATAAGGAATAAAAAAAACGAGAAAAAGAAAGAAAAACACGATTTTAAATTGTACATTTTTTTTATATTAAACAAACAGTGTCCTCCGAAAAAAAGTTCCTGCAGTCACCATTGGTATTTAAATCGGACTGTCATCTTTTTAGAATCACGACAAGCCGTAAAAATGTTGGACTCCGCTGTCAAATTATATTTAACTAATATTTTGAGATTTTTGGAACGTTTGAGTCTTATACAGTTTTTTAATTTTTAGACATATCATCAAAATTGGCTGCTGGAAAAAAGTGGCTGCTATCTTGATTGGCTGCTAAAAGTGGCTGCCAGCTTGAGTCTGGTTGGTTCCTCTTTTTTGAAGATATGTTTTGAAATTCTCCAGACAATTATATTCTGAAGTCTTACATGTATGTATAGTCATCAATTTGCTTATTCGACGTCAATAAACATTATGTATACTTGAAAATTTACTCACCAATTGCAAGTATCACATGAACAAAATCAACACTAAGAATTATGAAAATGTAAATGAACACCATTTTGTATTTGATAAACACTAACTATTGTCTTTGGATTACACGGATATATGCAGTAACAGTGAATCATCTGTTTTGACAACTGGAATAGTATTCAGGTTGATCTCTATTCCCCCTCATTCGTGAATTCTATATCTGGTTTTAAAAAAATACCGAATAATTTCCTGGTTTTGATTACATCCTTCTTCATTTCGCTTATAAGGAGGAGGCGTTGTGAAATAACAAATCGTTTCAACTTCTCTTGAAAATGTTCAATTTGTAAGCAGTATGAACTCTGTTGGTGTATATTTGAAAAACAATCTTTAAATTGTTCAGTTGATTCTTTTAACAATCAAACAAGAAAATCAATGGCAAGATATTACACCCAATAAAATATTGTTTAATGTGTGTATCTATTTCGAAGTACTGAAATAAACGAAGGTGATGTTTTATTTTACATTTTGTTTCAATACCGATATTATGACTTACTTAAGGACTTAAGTCTTGATAAACATGGCCTATTGGACATAATTTCATGAATTAGATAAACTTACAGGAACTGTGATACGATGATTTAAGCTGTAAATTTCCCCTCGACAACATTTATGTTCATTTTGGCAATGAAGTTTATTGAGGTCGCAGAAATTCCTATGGATACCAATTACACTCCTGTAATAGCAAACTTGCCTCTGTATTGTTATAGATCACAGTTTATGACCAAACTGAGTAAAGATCTGTCTTAATTACATTTTAAAAATACTTACAGTTACCTTAATGATATATTTGCTTTAAATAATCTAGAATGTTCTAATTTTATTGCAGAAATTTACCCACGGTTACATTCTTTAAATATATCTGATGCAGACAGCAATAATTGTTCTTTTATAGATTAAGTTATTTCAGTTTCACACGGGAAACTATATACAAGAAATAACGACAACATAGATGCTTTGTTGTTCCCTATTGTTAATTTTTATCTTTTTGGATAGTGATATTCCTTTGGCCTCTTCATACGGTGTTTAAATTTTACAATTTGTTCGCTATGCCCAAGTCAGAAGTCGCGTTTTAGATTTCAATGAACATAATTTATGTATAACTTTATGCTTAAATTTCCTCGTTTGCTTTATCTTTTGAATTGTTTTACATTTAAGGAAGCTTGGACCTTTTATTGATTTCGAAACGGTATGAGGTGTGCTGATTTTTGAAAGCCAAACATTGATCTATAGTACTCTACATCCTCGTCCTGTTCCTTCTGGTGAATAGTTGCCTCAATTTCAATAATATCACATCTCCTTATTTGTATAGTGTATGCGACAACCTTGTCCAAAATTTTAAGATTTTCATCAACATTAAATCAAATTAAATACCATATTTTATATTATGAGGACATACAAAAGTTTAATATTCAGGTATTCTTGAAAAAAAATGTTGTGGAATATCATTTAGGTTTAGAGCAAAAATCAACTATATAAATATAATATTCTTACTAATTTTTGATATGAGCTATGAGGAAGCGACTTTTTAACATTAGAAAAGAAGTATAAATCACTTAAAATTAGCGGGTTTCAAGAAGAGATTAAAAAATCAACCAGTCAGCAAGTAAGTTTATTTCCCCCTTATAATCGGATGATAAAAATGTATGAAACATACAAACCCCATAACCCTTCCTACAAATAATAACATATGTTAAAAAGATCCTCAATTCAACAAACGTTTTTGGAATATCATTTATATAAATTATGAGATATCAAAAATTTATGTTTTTCTTAATGATAACTTGAGTATATTATAACTAGAATGAAAAAGACATACCTCAGTCTATGGAAAGTGCGAATCGAGAAAACAGTTTCTTATGTGGAAGTCGCGATGTTTTCTAATATGAAATTGTAACTATGCAGACAGTCCACGAGGAAAAAAAGTTTTTGCAATAAAAAAAGAAATAATATTAAAATATATAAATAAGGTCAGTCCGAAATTAATTCACGCGACAAACAGAAGAGTTTTCTGTATTACCATTAATCAAAAGAGAGTGAAATCGATTATTATCAGCCTTTCAAGGTTATTTTAAAAGGGGAAAATGTGAAATAGACCAGTTTAACGAGCAACAATGTAAAATTTCTTTATAGACATATGAACTGTTAATAGATATAAGAAGATGTGGTATGAGTGCCAATGAGACAACTATCCATCCAAGTCAAATTTTATAAAAGTAAACCATTATAGGTCACAGTACGGTCTTCAACACGGAGCCTTGGCTCACACCGAACAGTAAGCTATAAAGGGCCCCAAAAATTACTAGTGTAAAACCATTCAAACGGGAAAAACCAACGGTCTAATCTATATAAAAAACGAGAAACGAGAAACACTTATGAACCACATCAACAAACGACAACTACTGAACATCAGATTCCTGACTTAGGACAGGTGCAAACAAATGCAGCGGGTTTAAACGTTTTAATGGTACCAAACCTTCACCCTTTTTCTGAAACAATAGTGTAACATCACAACATAGAAAGACACACTATAAAATATCAACTGAAATAGCTTAACTCAATCAAAGGACGTATTAACACCATTGAACATACACTGAACAAATGTTAACCTATTATCTATATATAAACGAAATTTAAGTCTTGAAATATGCTCCATATCAAAGTAATAGCAAAAGTTTATGTCCTTGTAAAAATTATACTATTACGTATTTTCTTTTGTAAATCAATAATTAAATGGTATCTATTTTATTATAGATGCGATATTTTTTTAATGTAGATGCGGTATGTTTTTATTGTAACTATACGTTTCGTGTTATATGAAGTAGTAGTTTTAGCCCACTTTACTTACTGTAAAAACTTTTGAAACATCTTTAGAAATTCTTCAAACATATTTGTATTATATAAAAATTATATGGAATATGTTTTTCATTTATTCAGTTGATTGATAGCGTTTGATTTTGTAAGTTTTCATGGAATTCCCCTTTTGTCCCCCTCGCAACGCGTTGCGGGGGACATAGAAACACCGGGCGTCAGTCCGTCCGTCTGTGCGTCCGTCCGTCCGGTCATGTTAGCGCTCTTACGTTTACAATTCATGCGAGATTTAAAAAAAAATTATATCATAGGTTTATATCAGCAATGTCTTGGACAAGTTTAAAAACCAGTGCCGATCATTTATTTTTTAAAGAGTTATGCCCCTTTGGAACATTAGCTATATGGAAAATTGCATTGTAAGCGCTCTCATTTGTACAATTCTTGCCAGATTTTATTGAAACTTATATCATAGGTTTATATCAGCAATGTTTTGGACAAGTTAAAAAATCAGTGCCAATCATTAATTTCTCAAAGAGTAATGCCCCTTGGAAACATTAACTATATGGAAAATTGCATTGTTAGCGCTCTCATTTGTACAATTATTGCCAGATTGTTGTGAAACTTATGTTTTAGGTTTATATCAGCAATGTCTTTGACGAGCTCGACAATCAGTGCTGATCAATTTTTTTTATAAGAGTTATGTCCCTTGGAACATTAAATATATGGAAAATTGCATTATTAGCTCTCTCATGTGTACAATTCTTGCCAGAATTTTATGAACCTTATATCATAGGTTTATATCAGCAATATCTTAGACAAGTTCGAAAATCAGTGACGATCAATAATTCCTAAATGAGTTATGCCCCTTGGAAATATAGATTATATAGACAATTGCCTTATGAGCGCTCTAATGTGTACAATTCTTGCCAGATTTTTATGAAATTTATATTACAGGTTTATATCATCAAATGAATGTCTTTGACGAGTACAAAAATAAGTGCCAATCAATTATTTTTAATTATTGATTATATGGAAATTGCATAGTCATCGTCAGGGATGGGGTAATTTAATGTAATTGTAATTAAGTGTAATGCATTACAATTTTCCATGTAATTGGATGTAATGTGTAATTGAGCATTTTTTAAATTACATGTAATGGTAATTTAATTAATTACATTGAAAAAAGCATGTAATGCTAAATTACTTTTCAATTACATTTCAATTACATGTGCATGTAATTCTTGATGTTAATCATAAGAGATTATGTTAATATTAATTGTAAAATAATATTTAATTCACATATATTAATGAGAAACCAACAAATCCTTATGAAACTTTTAGAGCAAATTGCCATCAATGTACTTCTAAAATATATGGAAGTTTGACTTTGTGACTTACATGAAGGTAAAAATGTTTTAAATCCTTGCACACACTTATTTTGTCAAATTAGTATACACAATAAGTTTATAGAAATAAAATTATCAGCTGTAAAAACAAATGGCAATAAGCCTGATTAATATGTGTGTAAAACAGCCTAGGGACAATGTAAACTATTTATATTACTGTAAATTCAGAAATTATTGAGTGCATTTATTATTGCGATTTTTCGAGAATGGACAAAAAATGCGAGATTAATTATTGCGATTTCAGGAAAATTTGCATACAGATATATGTATCAAAAATCAAAATGCGAGTTCTTATTATTGCGATACTCAAACAGTCGCATTATTCGCATTAATAAAAGCCTCGCAATATTTTCTGAATTTACAGTACATGTATTTTATCTAATTAGCAGATGTATACAAATATATGAAGCATTATACTTCAGTCATTTTCAATGTTATGACAACTATATTTCTTTTGAAAGTTTTAAAGAACACAATAAATTTGTTATCTATATAAAACTTTTTAATTAAATTACAAAGAAATCCTTCTTTTTAAAAATGAGAATAAAATTAAGTTAACAAACTAAGTTGGCTACCTTAATTAAAGAAATTCAATGGTATTTGACCAAATGCAAAAAAAAAAAAAACGGATGCCATAGTGATGTTTGTTGCCTTTGACATATATTTAGTTGACAATAGTTAAAATTGAAAAGTTTAAAAATTTAATGACAATAGGCAATAGCTGACAAAAAATACCAGTTATCAAGTAAATGAAAACACTTTACATCCAAATTGTCACATAAACTTACAATAGATATAAGATGTGATATGAGTGCCAATGAGACAACTTTCCATTCAAGTCACAATTTATAAAAGTAAACCATTATAGGTCAAAGTACGGTCTTCAACACGGAGCCTTGGCTCATGCGATATATATATATATAAAGAATCAAGAGAACAAATTCAGCTGAGGGAAGAAGATTTAACATTGTTGGGCTAAATTTGAGACAAGTTATATATATTTACATTGTACATAACATATTGGTTTATACAATTCTGATAAAATGTAATGTGTAATTTAATTAATTACTTTGGTAAAGTAATTGTAATTTAATTAATTACATTGCCAAAACTGTGTACCGGTAATTAGTGTAATTGATCATTTTTGCAATGTAATGTGTAATTCAATTAATTACATTCCAATGTAATTGACCCCAAGTCTGGTCATCGTTTTCATGTGTACAAGTATTGCTAGAATTTTTTGAAACTTATAGCATAGGTTTATATCAGCAACGTCTTTGACACTTTCGAAAATAAGTGCTGATCAAATATTTTTAACGAGTTATGCCCCTTGGAAACATTAATTATAATGTAAATTATATTGCATTTACTCTGAAGCCTTCATTTCTTTAAGATATTAATAAAAAGTTTTAAAGGACAAAAAAAAAGTGTTTTTTTTTTTATAGTTATTGCCCTTGTACCTTGGATAGATAAAATATGTGCAACGCGGGATTCTGTTTTTTATTGAATTTGCCTTGGAATTCGGAATTTTTGTTAAATTTTTTTATATGTGAAGAATAAAATAAAGCCATATTGTATAGACTGACCCGAATTTTCGTTAATAATGGTGGCATCGAAATAACATCTATTACATTTCTATATGACCACGTCCAACAATGCATTATCGATATCCTTACTATATGTACATTGTATAAATGACGTTTAAATCCTAAACACAATTCTAAATACATTTTTACACATTGGTTGCGCACTTTTTTTAACATGTTTATTCGTAGTTTAGATTGAAGAAAGTGTGTAGGATTGTGTAGAGTTTAGTGTTTCAAAGTCCTACAAACTTCTAATTCTAAAACACACTAAAAAGTGTTTGTATTCAAGACATGTGTTCGTGTAATGTGTTTTCTTAGAAATGTGTTTAGATAATATCATAATTCTAAACACGAGTTTTTAGGCATGTCAAATAGATGATTGCTGGAAAATAGAACTTACTTTAAGTAATTGAATAAAAACGATTCCTAGTTAACAACTACAAATTCTGTTCTCACTTTTCACATTTTTACCTAGGCCTTTTTAATGTTCATGCATATTTCGATAAAATTGCAATAATATTACACCAAATATAGAGTTTAAAAAATATGAGAGGGCGAAAAAATGTCAGTATAGATAATGTTTGTCTCGCCTCTACCATGGATCTGACTATTCAAATCCTTGCCTCTACGTAGTTATGGAGGCGTGCTGTTTTCGGTGGCGTCGGCGGTGTTAGCATTTTTTTTAATTTGTGATAAGGTAAGTCTTTTTTAAAGGGGGACCGCTGACGACTTTTCAATGGATATTTTGTATAAATTTGTATTAGCATTGGCATAATGTTGTAGATTATACGGCCTCGTCCTCTGAACGATAGTTCATTGATCGCAAACTTTTTGTATCGCTTACAATTAAAGTTTGTAATGAGGTCAATTTAATTAAAACCATTACCAATATGCCAATGATATTTGGTATGCAGTTGTAATAGCATTATTATATCTCATTTCCAGGGAGATTATTTGGTCCTCTAACTTCAGTCATATTTCATTGAATGTTTTGCATAATACATGAATGATAAAGTATTTTCAATTTAATTTTAAAAATAGCATTTAACTTTTAAAATTACATATAGAAATGATAGCACAGTTACACCATTCTTAAATTTTAGGCGTAGATTTTTTGAAACAAACAAAAGCTAAGTTAAATTTTGAAAACGACACATTTGAAATTTTAGAGAATAACGATGTTGTCACGCTGAGTCGGTTAACATTAAAAAAGGGTTAAGCAAAAATAAGAAAAGCCATCACGATTCCAAAACGATCACAAACTTTAATTAGTGTTGCTGTGTCACACCAAACACATGATCAAACAGTGCTATTAGAACCGCTAAATTCATTAGCTCACAAGCACAGAATTTTGGCAGCAAAAACATTAGTTAAAATCAAGCACGGTAAAGCTTATTTGAGCTTGCTAAACCCGACTGATAGAAAAGTAAGGATTAAGGCACGTACTAAACTGGCTGAAGTAGCTCATGTCAATACAGAAACTATTCAAAATTTTAATGAAACTGACCCATCAGTATCATCAATTAAAACACCTAACAGCAAATCATGCTCAGATCTTAAGTTTGATTTATCAGAATCTGATTTAACAGATATTGAAAAACAAAAGATGCAGAAGTTTTTAAATGAAAATAAACAAAGTTTTGCTACGGATATGACAGAATTAGGAGAAACTCCCTTGTATAAACACAAAATTGTAACTGTACCAGGTGCACGGCCTGTAAGGCGTAATCCGCATAGGCAGTCACCTCAAGTAAGGCGTGAAACTGAACATCAAATTCAGGAATTATTAGAAAATGGAATTATTGAAGAATCAAATTCTGATTGGTGTTCCCCATTAATCATGATTCCTAAGAAAACAGGAGGTTGGATGATGGCAATTGATTATCGTTCTTTTAATAAATTAACGGTTCCTATGAGCTATCCTCTCCCTCATATTGAAAGTGTTTTTGATGCTCTCGGTGAAGCTAAAGCGAAATATTTTACAAATTTAGATTTAAAAAGTTCGTTTTGGCAAATCCCTCTTGACGAAGAAACTAAACATAAGAGTGCTTTCATTTCCCAATCAGGTGTTTACAAATGGAATCGTATGAGTTACGGGCTGATGAATGCAGTTATCACCTTTCAATGTCTTATGACTCAAGTTTTTAGAGGTCTAAATTGGAAATTCTTACTGATATACATTGATGATATCCTTATCTTCAGTAATTCTTTTGAGGAACATTTAGAACATTTGAGTCAAGTTTTTACCAGGTTAAAAGAAGCCAACTTAAAATTGCAACCTGCAAAAACCAATTTTGCTTTAAAAGAAGTGAAGTTTCTAGGTTACGTAATGTCTCGGCGTGGTATTGAAGTTGATCCAGAAAAAAACTAATGATGTTAGTCAATTTCCGGTTCCGAAAACAGTCAAACAGGTTAGGAGTTTTCTTGGCATGGCTAACTACTATCGTCGTTTCATCAAAGGTCATTCTGACATTGTTTCACCATTAACAGCTTTGTTGCGTAAAGAAGCACAATTCCAATGGACACCGCAGTGTCAACAATCTTTTGAAACTATGAAAAATGCTCTGCTTACTGCCCCTGTTCTATTCTATCCAGATCCAAATAGGTCTTTCATTTCAACCTGTGATGCTTCTGATAAGGCCATTGGTTATGTGTTAGGGCAAAAGGATGATGAAGGTAGAGAATATGTAGTAGCTTATGGTGGTAAAGCTTTGAGTGGCCCTGAGAAAAGTTACCATACATCAGAGAAGGAGTGTTTGGCTATATTAAGAGGCGTTGAAGCATACCGTCCTTATCTAACTTACTCTCACTTCGCAGTGGTAACAGATCACAGTGCACTCACTTGGTTGAAATCTGCAAAGTTATCTAGTAGGCTTGAAAGATGGGCTCTGAAGTTACAAGACTTGAATTATGATATAATCCATCGTCCAGGTAAAAGCAATGTTGTTGCAGACTGTTTAAGTCGTCGGCCATATATTGAGGCACCAATTATACAATCTGTATCAACAGCACATCCTACAACAGATTCCAGATTAGAGTCCGATACTGATCTTGACACAGATCGTGCCTCTATTTTTGGATCTGATAAACTACCCGATGGTTGGAGAACCGTCACGGAGTTTATTTATGACGATGAGACTACTGATTTTTGTCCAATAATTTCTGCCATAGACATTGAAGAACTACCACAAGCTTTATATAATCCAGATTCGCTTTTTAAAAAACAACAAATTTGTCCAGGTTTAGCAAACATTATCACATATTTACAAAACAACACTCTTCCACAAGATGAAAAGTTACATCGTGCTATAGTTGCTGAAATTAAATTTTATTCCATTTCAAACGGTATTTTGTACCATTTGTATCAAAGAAGGTGTAGAAGATTACCTAATGAGCTTAGACATATAAAACAAATTGCTTTACCTACTTGTTTAAGGAGGAGGCTTTACATAGTTACCACGATTCTCTTTTAGGCGGAGGACACTTAGGTGAAGACAAAGTTTATTCTTCTTTATTGGAAAAATATTACTGGCCAAAAATGCATTCAGACGTGTTACAATACATCAAAACTTGTGATAGGTGTCAACGTGCAAAAAGGAGTTACAATCCAAACAATTCACCTTTGTCACCAATGCCACATGTTGGTAGATTTCATCGTTGGCACATTGATATTCTTGCGCCTTTGTCTAAAACTAAAGATGGCTATGAACATATCCTCTTAGTAGTCGATTCTTTTACTCGATGGACTAAAGGTTTCCCCATGAAAACCCAAACTGCTAAGGAAGTTGCAAATATTCTTTGTTCTGAAGTTTTCTCCAGGTTTGGAAGCCCAAAGATTTTATTTAGTGACCATGCTCAGTCGTTTATGGCTAAGATCATAAAGGCAATTTACGAAATGTTTCAAGTTAAACAACACCACTCAAGTTCCTATCACGCAAATACTAACGGTACAGTAGAACGCCAAAATAGTACTTTAGCAGCTTGTCTCAGAACGTATTGCAATAAGGACCAATCGAATTGGCCTTCTCTCATCCCTTTTGTAATGATGGATTACAGAAAATCACCATCCCTTAACACAATAGGATACTCACCCTTTTACATGATGTTTGGGGAAGAAATGCGACTTCCTTTTGATGTAGCTTTAGAACCAAAAGACAATTTAAGTCGTGATCTCAAAGACTATATAGCAGGATTTTTGGCAAATTTAAAAATTGCTCATTCAATTGCTAAAGAAAGAGACCAACAACAAAAAGCAAAATATAAGGAAAAGCATGACCTTAAATTCAATATTCCAAATTTTTCTGTTGGTGACCAAGTTTTGTTGACAAATAACAAAGTCCCAAAAGGTCTATCCCGCAAATTGCACGACAAAGCAAACGGTCCTTATCGCATCATTGAACTTGATCCAAACTATACGTACAAGATTAAACACATTGAAAATAATACTGTACACAAATCTTTGATTAATGCAACAAATATGAGGCGTTATTATGACCCAAATATTCACCGTGAAAGATATACCAATCCCCAAGATCAAATTAAAAATGATGAAGGTTTAAATCAAAATGAGCATGATTTGCAACCACCTCAAATTGACAATCAAGTTGAAAATGAAGATACTAAACAAATAGCTATTGAACCAAACAATGACCCACCTGAAGTAGATAATCATAGTAACCAAAATAGAAATGATAAATTTGGTTTTCAACAAATTAAAAGAGGAGTTTTTCGAAATGTTCAAAGACTTATGAGAGTCAAATGGCAAGATGGAACTCGAACTTGGGAACCTAACTCAAGTTTCGATCAAGATTTATTACATGAAATAAATCTTAAATATACACAAAGAGGAAAAAAACGTCAGTAAATTATGAAAAGAAGAATCTGAGTACCTTTAAGTGTAGTTAAATATATATTAACAGTAAAAAAGATCAAAATTTACAGCTACATTTAAAGGTTAAGAATGACAATCTTTAATTTTTCCTTAAGGATGTTTGCTACTCTGTTTCAAAATAACAAGCTTTTTAAAAGACTGTTATTAATTGATAGTATATTAATAAAGGAACTAAAAAAGCAGAAAAAAAAATAAAGGGTCCGTGTGCTTTTTTTCGAGATATAAGCCATTGAAAATTTGGCGGGAAATAATTCTCTTTAGACTTTTCATACATTTAACATTGGCTCTTGTTTTCTTTCAAAAGCTATGAAAAAAAAACAAGGTTTTTATAAGATTTTCAAATATGACTTTTAAAACTATATGTAATAAAATTATGAAAAGAAAAGTAGGGCTAAATGGGCAAAATTTTTAATGGGTACTAGATGGATAAAACCAGAGGATTCCGAATATCTGACAAAAACTCAAAAACAAGAGGAGCGAACATCCTTAAGAATCATACATTTTAAATGTTTCAAGTAAGGACTCATAAGCATTAAACTAAATATTTTTGAACACGTGCCCATATTTTAAGTATGCACTCATTTATTTTGATCAAATCACAGCCAAATATAGAATAGGTGTCGCACCATATACCTGTACACACATGCAATGACAAAATAATCCACAAGGTTTAACAAACTTCATATTTGTGTAACATAATAAAACAGTGCTGACCATAGTTATATTTTGTTTTCATTATTTGGAAAATTCTGATGTGTTAAAGTCAATCCTCAACAGCTTGTCTGTTGTATTTAGTGCTAGAAATGTATGATCGCGACATGCATTCAAATGACTTTCATCACATCTGTATTGTTTTACTTTCTTAAAAAAAAAGATTTTTCGATATTTTGTAGGCAATTTTGGGCTTGGTCAGCAAGTTTTGATATACACTCTTATGATGGTCATTTTTTGTGGTGTATCAGTTGGTGCCATGACAACTAAAGAAACAGACATAATACAAAGAATTAATTATGGTGTGATTTTTAAAGAAGAAGCCAAAATGTATTTAGCTAAGGGGTCATGGTTACACACATTCAAGGTGTCATTACCTGAACATTTCAGTTTACCAAACATTAGTTTTTGTAGTGAAAACTCTACTCAATGTAATTATTTCAATTCTATTATCAGTTTTGTTCACCATTTACAGGACACTACAAAAATTCATTTAATAGAGTCAATTAGGAATATTAAAACATTAATTCCCCAAAATGATATATTATTAAAAAAGCGCAATGCACGCTCATTTTACCATTTATAGGCTCATTAGCTAAAGGTTTATTTGATACTGCAACCATGGGAGATGTAAATTTACTGGCTAGCCATATAAATGAAATAAATAAAAGAACAAGATAAATGGCTAGGGCTTTAGAGCAACATGGAGACCACTTGTCTTCATTTATGTCACTGGTTGACAAAAGAACAACCAATCTGATAGATAGAATTCAAAAAAACTCAGTAGAAATTCTTGCCATTGCAAACAAATTTCAGATGTCATTAGAGAACACCCAAAGTTTTTTCCTTAACATGACCACATTACTAACAGAGCTCACTAACAATGGCAAAATGCTCAGAAGCAAAGTGGACCAGTTTCAGGCAGCAGTCCAAAGTTTGGTCGAAGGGCGGATCTCACCATTCTTATTGCCAAAACATACTTTAACACAAGCTCTGCACAAAATCCAAACTATCTTAACAAATTCATATTCTGGATTCTACTTAAAGACCAAACAGCCTATTCCGTTCTACCAGTGATTTTTCCTTAAAATTTTGTGTGAAGGTATTTCATGATTTGAGGAACAAAATATGATGAAAAAAATGGGGGTCACCGACTTAGTTTTGTCACTATAGCAACCTCAGTTTCGTGTTTTCCCTAATATTAACATGATATGTGCTTGTTATTTAAACTCCCCAAAAATCCCATTATATCAAACTTACAAGCATAATTCTTGTTTCACGTTAAACAGTAGATTTGTGTCTATCAAATACAGGTTCAAGAGTTTGAGACTTACTGTTTTGATCTTAAAAAATATGATTTATTTCATTCCCGCCAAAAATAAAACGTAAGAATGAAAAACGTTTCCATAATTGAAAAATATTTACCAGTGATTTCTTCATAAAAATTTCAAGAAGGAAAGTGTCATGTGTACTCTTCAAAATAAAGCAAAAAAAAGTATATGTCACCGACCTTTCAAAAAAGTTATGAGTAATTTTCAGGTTTTTTTCTCGTTCGTTTTGAAGAAAAGAGTTGTCTTTCCTCAGAACATTGAATCTGACGTCATAGTACAAGTTTTCCTAAGCTTGCTGGCGCACTATTTGAAAAAATTGCAAATTGGTCGTTTGAAACCCACATTTAAATATATATTCACCTACTTTATTATCCGGTAATACAAGAGATCACATGCATTTATCAGTATCAGATCTCATGATGTTGTTGCCACGCAAACCTTCAGAAACACCATCCGTCGGAATGAAAAATTGTTCGAAATAACCTTTTACGCCGCTTTAGAAACGAAAGTCTGTTTTTGTCCTTTCCCTCTCATTAGCAAAATCATTGAAAATAAAAAGAGAAATGATGTATGACACTGGCTAACTTACAGACTATTTGACTATTATATTATACTAGATGTGTGGGGTTTTTTGTCGCGTCAATTTCAGAAGTTTGTGTTAGCGACTCCTTCGCCACTGTTGACAGACGGACAGACATAAGCACGGACGGACTTCTTTATACCATTATGTTTCTCGCCTAAGACGAGATTATATAAATTATTCCATCTAGTTTGTGGATTCATTATTTCCGAATATTTAAAATATAAGCAAATTAAAATTATAGGTATAATATGTGAAGTAAAGTTTTTGATTCTAAAACGTTATAAAATACGATCCCCGTTAATACTACCCCATGTGCTTTGAATTAACGAGACAGTGAATATAAAATACAAATAAGTTTTTAATTCAAAAACTAATTTAGAATCTAAGAAATTATTTTCAGTTGAAAACAATAAAGTATTTGTTAAAACAGGATGAAATATTATGAATCTAAATTGCTCATTTTTGGAAATTAAAACAAAGACAAGGTTGTATGTATAGATTGCCGGCATTGAACATCAATGTTTCCGGTCACTGTAGCTTTTTAAAAGTGAGACATTTTATGTTGGATCTTATTCTTGAAGCAATTGTTTTTGTCATAAGTTAAATTTACAACAAGTTTAGTTTTAAACACTGTAAATTTTTATTTTAATTCACATTCACTGAATATTAATTTCTTTCATTTTTTGCCTTAAGCTTCAGTGAGACCAGGCGAAATCTTTATCATTTCTCCTTAAGGATGTACACCTCTGAGGAGCCAAAACTTTCTAGAATTAAACTTTTTTTCTTAACCTGATTTTTGGGTTTATATGACTAAAAAAATAATTTGTGAAGAAAACATCATATGGTGGTGCACTTCTTTTTTTGCTACGGCCCTTTGAAAGTACCCAATTTTGATGATTTTCCCATTCTTCATCAATTTTTACCAATTTTTGGGCTATTATCGTGAAAAAATTCACAGTTCCACAATTAAACTTTTTTTTCATACTTTCAATAATGATGAAGTGGACCAATTTGAATAAATTTAACTTAAAAAAACTATAGCTAGGTGTTAATATAAGAAAGTTTTGTCATATTTTGATGCTTTTTTGTGTCAAATTTACCATACTGTCAATTTTGTAAATTTGTGATTTTTCTCTGTTTTATGAACAAAATGCATATTATTTCAACGTCTTTGTTATAAATGATTAAAAAAAATATATATCTAAGAAATTTGAAAAGCAAAAAGTGATATGGAATGTACATGTTTCTGGTAAAATCATTTCTTGTACCCCTCAACCATTTTCTCAAAATTAAGGCTAAAAAGACTGACTTGATTGGTAATAACATTTGAAAAATTTATTACTCAAAAACTACTTATTGTAAATACATAATTTTTTCACAGAGTTCAGTTTGATTATGATATTTATTAAATTCATTGCTATTTTCCACTTGTATCACATGTTTTGATAATAATTCCAATCTTTTAATTAATTTGCGCCGATTTGATTCTTTCATAAGCGCCTATTTTATTTTTTTATCACTAGCCCGATACTATATTTGCTAAACGAGTAAATACATGTACATGTAGTAAACCTTGAATATATATTGGTACTATATATTAATATAACAGTGTTCCCTTATGTTTAAGATAATTTTGGTCATATTGTTTGAGAACTTCGTTTTGACACGAAAAAGAAAAGATGGACTTCGTTGAACAGGTATAGAAGAGATGAAAGGAATACTAGTATATCAGATGTGTGGCATATAAATACTCGGCAAGAATAGATAATAAGTCATTGTATTGCGTATTTGTAGATTTTATTGTGGTGCTTTAAAATGCTGTAAATAGAATTTTACTCCGTGATTTTAGTGGATATAAACAGAGTGTACAGATATCTTTTAAATTGACTTATCCTGTTCGAAATTCTACTCCCACCTCTCCTTTGTGAGCAGGGGACAACAGTTATATACATGTTATAATGGACAACTCATAACATATCTACAACTGGCAAACGGAAGAGGTGTATATGATAAATAACAAAAACTTTTACCTATAATTTCCCTGTACACACAATCGGCGCAAATGAAAGACAAAATCGGCAAAAGTGAAAGATAAAAAGTGAAAAGCAGATAGGCGCAAATGCAAAAAGCCTAGTTCAAAAGTTATATTTTATTATTTTTTATTGGAACGGATGTTACAGATAGTGTAGTATCTTTTGTGTCCATTTGTGTTTAATTCCCACTAGATATCAGCGCGACGCTTAATTCCACTTTTCTTGGAAGACGTATTTTTAAGCGTACACCATGTTGGAATCCGTGAAAAACGCGAAATATGACGTTATACTTTGACGTTTTTTTCATAGCTAGAAACAACGTCATAGAGCTTTTATGTCACTACCAAGTTGCGTTAGTTGATGCGCATAAACAATAGGCTGTTTGGTCTTTAACACAACCTCACCCATCCTATTACCATACTAATTCAAATTTCATGTTTTTGCGTAACCACTCTAAACTTTCATTACCCTTCGTTTTCCTATATCTTCACACACTCACCCTCTTCGTCTTTACATGATATTGTCACTTCCTGTTCCTGTAAATAATTCTCTTAAGCATGCAACTAAGTTACTAGATCTACCTAATTTCTTTGCTTTAACCCACCAGCATGACTATTATATATATATCTCAGCTAACGAACTAAGTAACTGCAAGCATGAATCAATAATCACGTGCAATTTTAACAAGGCACTCATACCAACGCATGTTCCACAATGCACCATTGGATTGTTCAATAACGACATCAACCATGTTTCACAATTCTGTGATTTCCGTTTTTTGAAAAACCATTTGACTAATGATATCATTGAATTGAGTTCCACGTCAGTATTGGTGTATCAAAGTGATTCACTTGCACTTAATTGCCCAGGTAAACAAACCACTTTACCTGGTTGCAAGTTCTGTGTTATTCAGTTACCGTGCAAGTGTTCACTGTCTACAATATCTTTATATCTGCCTCCCAGACTGGTCAATTGTTACAACAAGACCTCAGAATTGTCAGTGTTTCATCCAATTAATTTAGCAGTTTTTCAAGAAATTTTCAATAAAAATAAGCTAAGAACTATCTTAGGAGATTCTTTATTTTCAAATCAAATCAGTATGACAATACCAGATTTTAAATTTTATTCTCATAATATGTCTAATGTTTTAGCTGCAGACCACGAAGTACATTTAAGTTTAAGGAAAATGTCTGCTGCAGTAAGAAATGATTCCCTAATATTTAAATCGTTAACAGAACCACTTTTATATGGTCAAATTAAATTACAATCTGAGTGGCCTGATTTAAACGCCATTTTGATTTTTGTAGCTCTAGGAATACCATTAGTTACATTTCTATTTTTTATATTCAAGTTTTTGAAATTTCTTCGAATGGCAACTGCCATTTTAGTACTGCAACAAGTTGTGAAATCAAAATCAGACAGCATCCTATCATTTATTTACCATAATGTTACTGAAACACCTGCACCAAATGATATTTCAGTTATTGAAAAGTTTATAACATCAGAATTTACATGGCTACATGCTTCTGTTATACTAAGTTGTTCAGTACTTGTGCTTTTATCAGTACTTGTTTACTTCCTGTATCGTCAAAGAAATTCTAAATGCACTCGGGTTTACTTAGAAATAACTCCCGGTGGTGATTGTGTTACGATACCCATAATAAGTTTATCATTGTGTCTATCATACTACGATTTTTCAACACCTTCAGTGGAAAACATTACAGTTTCAGCTTTACCTCATTGTAAATTATTTTTTCTATGTTCTTCATTTGTCATAACCAATAGATTAACTATGAAAACTGTGCAGATTCCAGATTCTGTCAGCATAGGATATTTCACTCGAAGAATGCAATCTTTTAATGCGTATGTTCTAGTTACGCATCAACGTTTTGCTACTGTATTAAACCCAGCCAGCTTTGGTACATAGTTTAACAAATTCAATTCTAGAACTATTTGTTTTGTATTCATGTTTATTACACTTTAAAATAAAATGGTTTTCTAAAACCACGATATGCGTGTTTATTTATTTTCTTAGAAGTTTGAACAAGTTTTGTTGAAAAACAACTCAAAGTAATTCTTGTATAGGTGATGCTATGGACAATAATTTTTATATGACCTTATTACTCAGGACTAATTTGATTATATAATTTTTTTTGTATTGTTTTTACTTACATATGTTTATTGATTTCTAAAATGTATTATTACTATTTTTCCAGAAACAAAAAATTTAGTTCAAGATTTCGGGACGAAATCAGCTGAATTAGAGGGGAGTTGTCATAAAGTCATTTTAGACCTCATTTTATATTTTTTCAGCAAAAAGGAATAAGTTTAAGATATTTTATTTATTTAAAGTCTATTTCGAAGCTGCAGTATTGATTTAAAGTATTTTTGTTTTATATTCGTTCATTATTGTTGAAGGAATTCATTTTTATATTCTCGATATATTTAAGATAAGAAGTTCAAATTTAACAGATATTTACTTTGGCATTTGTCACTTTAGATTTTCTCTTTGTTAGGCATTATATTTATCAATTTAAGATGTTTAGCGACAAGCTAAGTGGACACAATTAGACATGTTTTTTACTAAGTCTATTGTCCCTTAAATACAAACAAGTTGTTGTGTAAACAACATATGTTTAGGTAACCTGGTCAATTAGAGTTCTTTGTCCTGTCCAGCAAAGATCTTTCCACGCCCCTTTTTACCCCAAAATATCAGGATAACTAAGTTGGCTCGGGTGTTTAACGAATCTGATTGGTCGAACCTGAAACAGTAACGCAAAATCGAACAAGTGAATTTCGGTCTCAAAAGTGGCACTTTCTCATGCGCTTTTGAAGATACAAGTTCTAAAACCTACTTCACTGTGTTTGTTATAACTGTTTTCAGGTGAGTCAAGTATTTTAATTATTAAAAGTTAATATGTTTCTTTCATTATTTTATTCAATTGAATCATGAAACTTCGTAAAGTTTCGTTTCCATTTCATTTAGTAAGTTGAAGTTAAATATCTATGAGTTCTGCAAGTAAAGAAGTTAAGATCAAATTGTTGTTTCTCGATCAGTGTAAATAGATGTATATATGTTCAAAAAAAGGTTGGTTTATTCTTCACAATCTTTCTGTACTCAAGGGTATTTTTAAACGCGTTATAGAATTTAGTTTACGCTCGCATGTTGGAAATGATAATTTTAACTTATCGCTTGTTCATACTTAATAAGAATTAAGGTCAGTTCCGCAAGGATAAGATGTTGATTATGTTAATAAACGCTTTATGCGTAATTTCCACACGTGAAGGTTAATTTAGTAATTATTTATCGTAAACTATTCTTGTCGTTTAGCCCTATATTATTACGAGTCATGAATTTTGATAAAAGCAAGCATGTATCTTTTAAAAAGCTAGTTTCCCCATTTCACATTATACTGTTTCATATTCATAATATTTGAATATTTACCGATTTCGAATATTTCTCAACCAATGCTCATTGTCGGAATTGATTATTTTTTGGGTTAATAGGTTTTTATATAGTTTAAGTTTTTACATGCGCAATAAATGCTCTACCATGATTATAATTCAAAAGATAAAAGAATTCAACATGTGTATAAATGTTCATTGTTAAGATTTTATGTATTCAATACTTTATGCTGTTCAGCACATGCTTTATGCTTCGTTAGGTTCAAATATTAGGTCTTGCATTATGCTCATACATTTAAGATTTAGTCCGCATCTTGCTCATATATTTGAATGCTAAATAAGCTTTTATTTATAAGAAATATTATAAGCATACGTGTTCGTCAGTTAAAATGCACATGCTCATGCATTAACGTAAAGTTTGTATACTAAAGATATTAATTGATCAATTATATTGTAAAATTATATGAATTATATGTTTCTATTATTTGCATTATATACTATTATATTGTTATTAATTATATATGACTTTCTCATGCGCTTTTGAAGATACAAGTTCTAAAACCTACTTCACTGTGTATGTTATAACTGTTTTAAGGCCCTTGCTCATCCCCCTAAGTCCACAAGGTGTGCTGTTGGTTTAGTCCATCCATAACAGACAAACAACAGTCCATCTAACCTCAAAAACACCTCTGATATTTATAAGCGTATAATTGGTTTATTATGTACAAAAATAATCTATACGAAATTTCAGTGATACTTTGCCTGTACCATTGAACCTATCATGAATAATTGTCAATGTGTTTACTGTTTAAATGTATTGTGCCCTATTATCGTAATTTTTTCATATGTAAAAAAGTATCGTATTTCTGTTAGAAAAATATCGCATTGGAAAAGTTTTTCATAATAAAAGCATATCGCTTTTCTATTAGAAAAATGTCGCACTCATATAAGAAAAAATAGCAATATTATCCTTTTACAAATAATTATTGCGTAGAATGCAATTGAATAAGTTCAATTGCCATTCCACTGTCTTTGGCACATCATTTTCAAAGTAATTGGACACCTCAAAATTATAGATCGTGCAAATAGGTTTTTTTTAATGCAATGCATATTTACTCGTATACATACAACATACTTGGGATATAATATTCAAAATACATGATGAGTTGTATATTCCTTTGTCCGGTTAAATACGTCTATGTTTTAAACGAATTAACAAGTACTTTCTGATGAATTTTCTTTTATTCCTACAATTGTCAATATTCGTCTGAATTTCCCCACAATGCATCTCATTTACAAAAGAAAATATCGCTAACCCTCATAAGAAACGGATTTCTCGATTCGCACTTTCCATAGACTGTACTTTGTCATTATAGTTTTTTCTTCTGTTTACCATAAAACAGCTTTGTAGCAGAAAGTAAACACAATTTTAAATTTTCACATACATGTAGTGTATATGCAGATATAACTTGTAAATGATCAAATCTCATACACGGCATCCCGTGTGCAACATGCAAGGACAAAAACATCGGGCAGACGGACAACGCCTAATGCAAGACATTTTTGAAAAATCAAGAGTTGTTGTAAAAAAATAAACATAGTATTACCTTTTTGTTCTAAAATCAAATTTCGTAATTAATTGCTTTTTCTTTTGGATTGATCAATTTTTACTTTAGTATACAGCCGTTTGATACACATTTTGTCTTGTGTATGGATTTATGTTTTTCGAAAATACATCGGTACAAAAAACATTATCTATGATCAATGTATTTGGTAATCCAGTTGAAGTTCTGGGTACTTCAAAGAAAATGAGGGAAATCTTAGTGTCAGAAAGAAGATGTGATTGTTTGCATCCTATCGACGTATCAAGGAAAAAAAGACTTGATCAAATTTAATCAACAATACTCACTTTTGTTTTCCCAAAAACTTACTATGTCAACAGGTTTACATTATTAGTCGGTTTTGTATTGTATTCTCATTTCATGTTAATTGTATTTTGTTTATGTATTGATTTTTTTTTTTTTTGTCAGTCGCTATTACATTTCTCTTTTACAATATTTCTTTGTTTGGTTTGTATTCGAGTTACTGTTTTAATATAAAATAGGATTAAAAAAATGTATATGTGTATCCTTTATGGCGTTGCTTTTTTTAACGATTAAAATTGTTTACACATGAAGGAAGAATTTGATAAAAGTTAAAAATGTATTAACTAATTGATCAACATATATATAATGTTTGTAAATTTGTATCATTAGAATCGGTATATTACAAGTTTCAAGTATATGAGTGTAGTAGTATTTGACACATCGACCATGCTAAGATAATACAGAGAAGTCGTATATTGCAGTTAATGTTTAGTACCCAGTATTTGTATACGCCCGTTTACGGGACGTACTATGGTAAACCGTTGTCCGTCCGTCCATCAGTCGTCAACATGTCGGCTAATAACTCAAAATCGCTTTAATCAATTCGCATGAGACTTTGGTGAATTGTTTATATCTATTGACGAGAGCTCCCTTTCGATTTTACGTTTCCGAGTTATGGGATTTTATTAATTAAAAACGGGGGATTTTCCAGTTTTCGGACAATAACTCAATAATGCAGTGACACTTTGGTGAATTGTTTTTGTCTATTGTCGTAAGCTCCCTTTCGATTTTTATGAATTTTAGATTCTACGTTCCGAGTTATGGAATTTTCCAGTTTTCGGACAATAACTTAAAAGTGCTTTGAGCAGTTTTGATAAAACTTTGGTGACTATTTTATATCTATTAAAATAACCTCCCTTTAGTTTTTGATAAAATTTTTATAAGACATTGAGGAGTTATGGAACTTTATTCTTTGAAAAAGCGAAGGGCGTATCATGCGCTCATGGCGCAACTCTTTATTGTAGATATAATCCGATATGATGCGACTGGACTGTATCTACCTATTAGTATTAGGGGAATACGATACAAAAGAGATCTATCGGTGATTTGTCATTATAATGTTTATATAAAGTCAAATTTGATATGCACTATCGAGAAGCAGAAGTCCTAACTTACTTTCACTTATGTTGATACCATTTTTGTATTTGGTGCAAAATAACGTCACAGTGAACGGTTAAGCCATATCGTCGTGAAGGCATTTCCGTTGTAAACCTCAACGGTATATAGATATTGTTTATTCTGGATATTTTTTTTGGTTTACCAAACTGACTAAATATATGAGGAGGAAAAATCATATTCAGTAGAATGACAAAGATCCCTCTGGCTAAAACATAAACAAATAAGATAAATGAGATATTGAAACACATATACATAATAAAATTTAATAGAAAAATAAGTATTTTTGTAAATGAGACAGACGAAAGATACCAAAGGATAAACAACAGTATACAAAACACAACATAGTAAACTAAGGACTGAGCAACACTCACTCCACCAAAAACCGGGGATGATCTCATGTGCTCCAGGAGGGTAAGCAGATCCTGTAAGAACAAAGCAGGTGATTAGTCTATTTCGGTATGCCACATTCGGGGAAAAGAAGAGAGGATTGTGGATACGACGTTACCAATAAACTATATATATATATATATATATATGAGTCTAAAAGATTGTGTAACAATACCGATAAATAGATGGAAAACAAAACACTAAAAAGTGTTGAATATCATCGCACAAAGATGGAAAAACTGCACAGATGATATAAATTATACAATAATTGCAAATATTTCGGCTCAACAAATGGCCTTCCTCAGTGTTAAAAGTTTTAACAATACTGATATATAATGTATAAGGTGTAAACCATTTGTTGAGCCGAAATATTTGCAATTATTGTATAATTTATATCATCTGTTCAGTTTTTTCATCTTTGTGCGATGATATTCAACACTTTTTAGTGTTTTGTTTTCCATCTATTTATCGGTATTGTTACACAATCTTTTAGACTCATATAATTTTCCCTGTTTGTGTAGTATTGTCAATTTTGATGATCCAATACCTATTAAGTTTACTGGTTGGTAGATTCTTATAGACTCTATATATATATATATATATATATATACTAAAAAGGAGTTATTTCCCCCTGAATAATGAATTTCACCTACTACTTAAATGTTGGAGTATATAATTCAAAGTATTCTATATTATATTTAATCTCATAAAGCATTTTAAATATACTTTGGAGTGGAAAAACCTTGATTTTTGTTCACTTAACCCGCAAGAAGACTGCGTTGACCAACAACTGCATTTAAGAAGACCCGGATTTAAACTGGAGTTCCATTGGAACAATTTTTGGGTAGACGAAACGCGTGTCTGGCGTACTTAATTTCATCCAAGTATATATGATACGTTTATCTACTTACTTCAATTTTTAAGATTAATTTTTATCATTATAGGAACATAGAAGACATTAGTAAACGTCTTGATGACACCAACATCACACCTTATTATAGTTCGGCTCCATATAAACACGGCTTTAGTCGTACAGAGATAACCAATTTTTGATATTCAAGGTCCTAGGTGATACTCATCATAACATCAATAAAAAATTTTGATAATTTTTGGCAAAAATTTTGGAATTTCAGGTCAACATTGCTCTACAACTTCGTACATTATTTGGACTTTTTAACTTTTTTATTCGCCAGTCACTGATGAGTCTCTTGTAGACGAAACGCGCTTCTGACGTTCAAATTAAGCCTGGTATATATGATACGTTTATTTACAACCGCTGGGTTGATGCCAGTGCTGGTAGAGGTTTCATCCCTGGGGTTATCCCCAGCGCAGTAGTCAGTTTTTCTGTTTTGGCATGAAAAATCGTTAATATGGTTATAGTTGTAAATTAACTGTTTACAAAACTTTTTAATTTTCCAAATATTAAAGATTTCTACCCCAGAAATGTATATAGATCACCCTAGCCGAATTCGGCAAAACCTTACGGAATTGTGGGTCCCAAATGCTGTTAAATTTTGTGCTTTTTTTGGGCCTTTTTAACGTGTTGATTCGAGCGTCACTGATGAGTATTTTGTAGACGAAAGAATATCTGGTATAATTGCTTATGAGACAACACTCAACCGGAGACCAATTGACATAGAGGTTAAACATGTTTGCGAGCCCCCAATCCTCCCGCTAGCCTGGAGCAGTAGTATAACAGCACCACATATGAACGAACTAAAAAATTAATTTGAAAAGGTCTTAACTCATCAGATTGATACAAAGCAGAAAAACAAGTTACAGAAACACAAACTGGAAAGTTTACTTTCATTTACAAAGGTCCGAGAGATGAAGGAACGTTCTGTTTTACATATTGAACAGAATAAAAGGTTGGTTGATTGATTGCTGCTTGCTGAATATCAAATGGGAAATATATCAAGCATATACATTAATAATACAATAGGTAGGGTCTGGAGAGTAGGAAGAGCAGGAAGCATGGAATGCCACTGGTAAATGAATACGATGAAGGTACAATGTATGCTACATTTGACACAATTCCACAGTTTTACCGGACAAGGCATCGTATTTATACATTTAGTTGTTTGAAATTTAGAATTTGAGAATCTTAATAAGAAAATTCCTTTGATGCTTCCCTTTTCAAATAACATATGTTGTTAAAATAGTAAGATAGAAGTTATAGATGGCCTTCACTACCAGCGGTAATTTTACTGGCGTACTAGATGGTGTAAAATAAAGTCCAAGTCTTTACTGAACCACGCACAAAGTATATAATGTTTGTTTATTATATCATCGAGTATAAAACCTTTCAGCTAGAACTATGTGTGTTAGACTGTGAGTCTTAGCGACTAAATCCTCGAATTGGTCAATACCAAAAACTTTTTAAAAGGTATTTAACGCTTCTCCATAAAACATGTAGATTTGTCTGTCAAGTTATATTCTTTTTTAACAATTATCCGATGACATAGGCCGAACGAAAACAATGTTCATATAGACATGTTGTCAAAGTGGGAGTCGTGTATACAAAAATTTGCTAATTGAAAGCCGGGTTGAAAATTACGTACCTTGGTGTTTTTCAAAAGTGTATGTCTTAAATAGATATTTAGCTATTAACAAGAATGTAATAGTGAGAAAATGTTTCAAATACTTTAGAATATCTAATGTTCATCATTTGAAGATCAAGAGATTTCAACATTACATTTTACGACACTAGAAAATGTACTTTATGCAAAGCGGAAGCGTGAAGATGAACATTCGGTGCTTTTTATAGAATACTATTTGGTAAAAGTTTTACTCGTGGTTTAAGGCCGTACCATGACAAGCATTTGTTTACATTGTTGTTAATGTTTTTAAGGGATTGGCCTTCGTGCAATATGTCCCTTTTATAATCTAAACATGTATGGCCGTGAGGTTGCCTATAATTGCTTCCATACACTTCATTTTAACTTTAGTGGATAGTTGTCTCATTTGCAATCATACCACAGACCCTTATTTTTATATGACACACAATTATATGTGTTTGTTGACAGGAATTATCATTGATATGGTAGTGGTAATAAACTAACGGTTTACCTTAAATCTTCGAAATAATAAAGATGTTCTACCCCGTGAATAGATGACTTTATCTGTGATTGGCAAACATTTTCGGAATCTTTGGTCCTCAATGCTCTTCAACCTAACCTTGTACTTTTTTTGGGTCTTTTAACTTTTTTTATTCGAGGTCACTGGGAAGTTTTTTTTGTAGACGAAACGCTCGTATGGCGTTCACATGTATAAGTCTGGTATCTTTAATGAGTTTTTTTTTTTAATTTTAAAAAATTTATATGCATCGTTATATCGGCATTATTAATTATATTTCGTATTTTTTGTGACAAGTGGAATGAATTCAGCGTTCAAATTGTAAACATTCTATGTCCATGATGTCTATCCAGCATTATTAAAGCAGATCCTGCATGTGGAGTGTATATCTCCCAGTTGACACTATACTCCAAAGTTTGCGTTTCCTATCTTGATTTCATTAACACCTTAATAAGAAGCTATTGAAACAGGGGTTCCAAGTGGTAAAGTGGAAGTCCTTTCGAAAGATTTAAGAATGTAGCAAAATACTTTACCTTATATCGTAGGAAAAAACCCAAGGAGTCCGAACATCTGACAAAAATTCCTAAATCTGACCTGACTACATCCTTAAAGACGCCATTATGATAGTTTTGTAATATTTAGGCGACAGTAGTTTAGCGAAGTTCAAGACACAATCGGTGAATATATTGATCGTGGACTGTACTGGTATCTTGAATATGAAACTGCGAAAATATATCGCTAATGAGTTTAGACACACGGCACCTCGTGTCACATGTTGAGAAGGATCTGTATATCCTCCGTGTTCACCTATTATCACCCCCGGGTTTTGGTGTGGTCCATGGTGTTAAGTCTTTAATTGTTTTTCATTGTTTGCAAGGCATTGTTGGTGTCTCTTTTACTTTTGATTTGGTATTGTACGCCTCATTTTAACTTAAATAACAATATGTTTAAGCAAAATCTCTTTATTAATCAGAACATTTGAAGCAATAATACAAAATATCTAAGCGCACATCAATCATCAATCAATCAAAATACCTTAAGTGCATACATAAACAAGACTAAATACATTACATACAAAAAACAATAACACTGTATATGGAATTTTGGACCTCTTAATTTTGAAATGTGGTAATAGCATCTAAATGAATTGAATATTTAAATGTGAGGGTACATTCATCTAAAATTTAAAAAACATAACTTAACTCAATTCACAATCAAGTAGTGTATACTTTAATAAGAAAGGCAATTGTTCAAGCTATAGGTTGGATTACTTTTAATTTCAAACTAAAATTTAATTTAAGCTTAAAATAAAGTTAGAACTAAGGTTGAAATTTTAATTCAAAAATTCCTATTTTAATTTCGGGTTGAAGGAGGTGATACAATAGAAGCCGTTATCATGGTTATTTGGCCTATGGAATTGCAAACACAGTAAAGTTATTTAAATCTATTTGTTAATTGTGGTCCGTTCATTGAAAAGCTAATATGTTGAAATAAAATGAGTACTTAATAAAGGTCACTTCTGATGTGAATTTTACGTCTTTAACGTGTCAAAATAGTTATCGTTCATCTAGATTGGCCATTTAACACGGGGGGACAAAATAGACATCAGCAAATGCCTTACGCGTAATATGATTTACAAATATTAGTATTTTTGAAACTCAAGTCTTGTTGCAAAATACTTTTAGGTAAAACCTTTGCTGACTTCTAAATATTAACATGATTAATGAGAAATATCAACAGGAGAATTTTGAAGCGTTTGCAGTTTTGTACAAAATGCAAGAAGTTTGAATTCCAAATGCATAAAAGTTAAAAAAAAAAAAAAAAAATCAAAAATAAAATACTGATGATTGACAGTCTTATTTTTTATGAAGCTTGAAAATTTTAACAATATCAGCATCATTATTTGCACCTGACCAAATGGTACACCGATAACTCACTTGTGGAAAAAATACAGTTCTATATTTCAAGTAAGGCACAAATTAGACATAAAACTCTTCTATCTTTTCAATAAACCAATTTTCTTTGAAATCTTCTTTGTTAAATATCGATATGGTATGACCATGTCAAAGAACAGTCAATATATACACCCAGGAGTTCAGCTTTAATAACAGTTTCAAGTATAATATCACCTATCTCAAACCAGATATTTCGACATTTCAACAATTTGGTTCGTGTCTATCAACATACATTGAGTTTTCAAATTCATTGTACATTTCATCCAGTGCAGGGAATTAAGTAAATCTTTTTTTCAGTTTACTTTTAAATGATATCGATTACTTAAATATTTACAAATCAACATACTCACTGTTTGGAATACATGCCGGTCTCTACGTATGTTTGGATCGGTCCAACATGCACATGAAAAGACTGTTAATATCTTTGCTGACATGTTGGATAGATCCAATCATAGATATACAAGTGTAAAATCCAAACAGTGATCATAGAAGTAGACAGCATTTAAACAACGGGTCCTTTTATACATAAAATTATAGGTTATGCATGCTACCTGGTTTCTGAAGATTATTGGTTTACGCAAAGTCATCTAATTGTGATTTCAATGATGTTTTTATATACAAACGGTTTAAGAAAATAGTCAGATACAAAAATACCGAACTTCAAGGAAAATTCAAAACGGAAAGTCCCTTATCAAATATTTTAACTGTTCAACTGTTATTTTTCATGATCTTCCGACACATAAGTACATTCGAACAAGCGGCATATCAATTGTTATACGTTGAGAGGTCAAAGGTGTTTCCCCATTTGAAAATTTTCTTATGTATTTCATAAAAACACATTTTTCGTTACAAAAAATTCTTTGTTGTTTCTTTTTTCGAATTGAATGAAATTTGTTCAATTCTATACATAATGTCTGCATCTTCTTGTAATAAGTATGAAATTATTCTTGGAATTTCTGAGTGGTAAAACATTTTTGACCTTGCACTGTGTGTGTACTTTACTTAAGTATCGTGACATATCCTACATACATATTACATGTATGATGCAGTTAGATGGACCATGGACAATATATAATTCTGGTTGAACGGGTGATTATCCAGCTTGGCCCTTTATATATTGATAAAATTACATTAAAGGTCCAATACTAACGCAAGTACACATTATGGTTTAGTTATGGCGCTTCTTTGAACGCCTGATAGGATAACAGAAAGCTATTTTTATAATGTCAGGTATAAAACAGTATATATTTATTTACTTAAGGAAAGGTCATTAAATACGTAACCTTTCCTAGAATTGGTTAGTAAAAAAAATTAAATTAAGTATGACAATCTCTGTCCTATATACATTTAGGATTATATAAGCATTATAAACAAAATCATGGATTGCACTTATCTTCATGTGGTAAATGAACATCTAGTAAAATTTTAAATAAAATTGTTGAGCTTTTCTGGGTTATAGTATTGACAATTTAAACTGTTGTTTTTCTTAGATTCCAGACATTTTGTTTGTGTGACATGAACTTCAGATATCCTGCTGAATTTGTTTAACTGTACAATATAGTTGCTATTTTTTTTAAATAGTTGGTATAAACATTTTTACATTGAGGGACATTTATCATGAATCATGCGCTAGAAATCGACCGAGCATCCGATGCATTCATGTTTGTTTTTTAAATATCGTCTTAGTTTACAATACAGTATAGTATATTTTCTCCAGAAACATAAAAAAGATTTTTTTTTTCTTTTTTTTTTATGCCATGCAAACTAGAAACATCAGCTCCAAAATGAACACCTTTCATACATTGAACTTTAATTAAGACAATACTGTATACATTAAAAAAGAATAAAAGAATAAAAGACAATATAACCATTCAAATGGGATGACAAACTAATATTGAATATAGATATTTTTTGACAGATAAAAGAGAAATATATATAATTCCGAAATCTCATATTCTTACTAACGGCTAAATCAACATATTACTGTACATCTTCTGGTTCATCATGGTATATTCATGACCTGAAAATAGTGTTTCACTCACATTATGACGTCCAACCAAGACAATATAATTATCAATTCTTAAAAATTAGTCATAATTTATGTCTACATATTTTTTTTCAGTTGAATACCGATAATTCAGTTTATTCAAAATGTTTTTTATATGATCTTGTGTGCACAATAAAATGTTCGGTCATTTTGGTAGTGTTACGATGTCAGTCAAAGAATATGAAGTTGGTTCAATCCATACAAGAATAAACAGAATCGTTTTAAAAAACACATAGAGTTTGGCTCAGTTCTTACACCTCTTTAGAACTGTAAGACTAATCTGTCATTAAATCGTTCTTAACTGTTCAAGTACAGTTCAACCCCACAACCAACTGTTCTCAGATAAAACTGTCTGAACTATTCTTTGGTAGACATGTTAAAAACTGTTCTAGGGAAGAATTGTCTAAACTTTTTGTAGTAAAGTATTGTCAGCATCTATTTTATGGTAGATAAAGGCAACAGTGGTATACCGCTGTCCTAAATGACATAATATCTGATTATGATTTAGAACAGGTGTGTTCTTTAAGGAAGTAAGGAATAAAGAAATCAAGTACTTCATTACGAAAATAATAATAATGTTTACAAAATAAACAAAACTAAACAATAAAACAAATTGCAAAGTTATCATAGAATTTTTTTTTTTAATTATTAGAGAAAACAAGTTTCTAATCTATTAAATGAATGAAGTAATAGTAATCAAATAAACAAATCAAAAGAAAATATCAAAAGACCTTTCTACAACTATTTTTGACGTCAAACTGTTCAAAATTATTCCAGGGTAGAACTTTCAGAATATGTTCTAGGATGGGTCTATGTGAATCTGTTCTAGAGTAGAACTTTACGTAACAGTCCTATCTAACGCAATGACTGAGATCACGTACTTAATTAGATTATCTCACTTGTTCAAGATTAAAATACCAATTTATCAAAAACATAATAAATGCAAATATTTGATTTATATAAATTCCTTTATAATAATATGGTACATTTAATTTCTAACCATTTCCTTTGGTGTCTGTCAAATCTGTGTATTCATCACCAACAGCTGCTGAAGCACACTCATCATATGCATGACTAAATGTTCTGCTAAAGAAATAGTTTGAAGCGTTTCAACAAAGAAACAACAAATATATACACGAAATAAAATTAAAGAAAATAAATTTGTAAAAAAAAATAATTCTGATATTGTTCATAAATAGTGCATATTTGAATTAACCCATTAATTGCATTGGCTTTACATTTTCATTTTCAGGTTTTGAGATCGTCATGAAATATATTGTATGATTTAAAAGCATGAAAATATGCATGTTCAAATGGGGGAACACTCGAACTTTTCGTTTTAAATTCAAATTTTTATACCAAAATCTTTATCGAGTTTAGCTATTTTTGCAAATGATAAAAATCGCGAACCCCGGGAAAAAAGTATCAGACGACACCAAAAGGCTATCATAAATTTTGGTTTATACTGCTAATCGAGCAATAATATTAGAAAAACGTATGATAAGCAATTACTCCGATATTTCTAGGCTTTAAAAGGATTCGCCGATACGTGGTTAAAACAAAATGATGGAATCAAGCTTTCAATAATTGTCAAAACGCCTGGTCTCTCTACCGTGCAAGGCATTACCAATACAATTAACTCTTGTAAACCTGCAAAAGCATCAAAACTAAAGGTCCAACGAAAATTGCATGCATTAGAAAACATTAGAAGTGCGGGTGCGTCGATAAGGTCAGCGACTCCTGCCATGAGTGCATCACCCGCCATGCAAATCCACAGTTAATTTGAAATATTGCAATCGTGAATATGAAGCAAAAGGTAAATTTCCAAATAAGACGACAATTCTTGTATATAAGGTCTTTAACCACAAAAAGATTCTGTAGAGTTGAGATACTGACACATCGTATCGGTGAAACAATTAGTGATGGTGACCATAAAATTAGATGAATTATGTACAGATTTTGCTCTATAACAGTACAAAATAAGTCAGCCATATTATAACCTATTTTCGTTTTAACATGATAATAAACACTGTTTAGCCAAGGACTATCGAATAATTGAAGACGCAAAATTAAATGCAACACGCTAACTTGCCTGCATGATCTCCATACTTGAAAAAAGTATTTACACTTTTATATATTTTTTGCCTCTTAACTTTAATTCTGTAGCGTTTCTGACTAAGGTTATTCGTATTGTTAAATTGGTCCATAATTTGCTTTACTTCCTTAAACATAAATGCAGACATTCTTTATTTTAAACACTCGACGGCTTTGAACATACTATTCTTGCAAGCTACTAATCTGTATTATGAATAGAAAATTATAATGTTTGTAGAAAATTTGAAATAAAAGGATGAATATGCACTATTAATTAATATTGAATATCTTAATATTTTTATAAATACCTGTGGTCCTGATGAGAATTTGAAGCTGCAAATTAAGAAAACTGTATTACCGAAATTGTTTATAAATACAAATTAAAAAAAAAATATTTGCAATTGTAATCAATTGTTGTTGGCTTACTTGATATGGATCTTCCTTTGCTGACTTTACATCCTTTGTTGAGAACCTAAGCTGGTCTAGGCAAGACGATATATAGTTAAGCGGCCCTGTACAATCGCGAAGATAATTTTATATCCTGTGTGTGTATAGATTGTTTAGGCTAAGAACACATTAAAGACATATCAAAATAGTTTATTTTGAGGCCCCGTTATTTGCCTAATGCTCAACGCTCCTTTAACTTTTTAAAGTCTATTTAATAATGTATCATAAAATATGTTAACGCCCTGAATATTTATGTAGAAAACCACTAATTAACGAATTTACTCTGCATTTGTGTTCATGTACATGAAACAGCAAGAACCAATTATTTCACTTGTGCTATGTCTGTCAAAATGGAAAATGAAGCACCAAGAATAAAAACATAGCAAAATGAAACGAAACTGATATGACAGATGTGTAGCATAACCAAAATACAACAGTTTTTAGCTATCAATCGTCCCTATAAATATGTATGAAATAAATGTTCAAACGATAGAAGAAATATGTTTCATTCAGTTTAATATTTTCTATGAAACTTTTTTTTTTGCCGATAAGATAACGCGTAACACGTTTCAGTTAATATCCAAAATATTTATTAGTTACAAAACTTAACGTTATTTATAACTTAACATAATCTTATGTACTGATACGTAAGTGGTTAAGAATAACATAAATAAGGTAGTTAATTTAGGAATATTCAAATAACATCTGCTCATAAAACTAATAAAGAGAAAGAAAGTATTTCAATACGAAAATTATGGTTATATTTTTAAAAACAAAAGCGAAAAAAAAAGTAAAACAAATTACAACGTCATCCTATCAATTTTTGTTTGAAATATTAAAGACAAAAAAAAATTACTACAATGTAATGTACTAAATATATAAGTTAACAAATAAAAAACACGAAAAAAGAGCTTTCTAAAACTGTTCAAGACCTAGAATTCAAAATCTTTTCTAGTGGACTGACAGATTCTCTCCAAGGGTAGAACTATCAGAATATGTTTTAGACAAGAACTTTCGGACTCTGTTCTATACTGATGCAAAGGGTGGTCAAACCTAGTCAAATTTGGTAATATCAATTATACCAGATAACAATATCAACTTAACTCAAACGTAACACATTCATTTTGTTTACACACATGCATGTTAAATAGGTCAGATATTTAAATAAAGTATACTTTATTTATATCGCTTATCTAGTCGTGTCTAATATAACGATCCCCTTTTTAAGAACTATTATATGTAATGTCTCACCATTTTCTTTCGTGTCTATCGTTTCTATGTATCCCGCATCACCAGCTGTTGTTCCACAGTCGTCAGATGAATGACTAAATGTACTGTTAAACAGATATTTTAACAGCGTTTAAATAAAGACAAAACAAAAAAAGACAAGAGAAAATTTGTGTCAAGAAAACAAAATAAAGCTAAACTTATATCCGATATCGTGCAAAGTTTAACTCTCTTTTAGTTTGATATAATAGAAAAATGGCATGTTCAGTGTGTGAAATAAAAATGCAAAACCCTGTATACATGTAGGAGGTTACTGCCTTGCAGATCTGTTATTGTTAACGATAGATCTGAACACCAAATATCAATAATCAATTGAAAGTAATCCTAAATACAGAACTTTAGAAATGTAAAAATATGTCAAAAGATTGCTTTCTCACACTGTACAATAAATTATCAGAGTATTGTTAAAAACAAGATATTATCTTGGCGATTTGAAAATCAATCTTGTAACAAAAAGTTGAGTACGATAATGAGTATAATTCTATTTGTAACATGTCCATATAATGTTACACAGATACCACGTAGAGTTAGTTAAAATAATCAATAATGCCATAATTAAGTTAACATTTTATAGGCATTGGTTTTTAATTTTAATGCTTTGAGAGTTATATTTTCTGTATAATTTAAAAACACGAAAAAATGCTTGTTAAAAGGAGAGTTACAAGAACTTTTTGTTTCAAATTCGAATTTTTATGCGGGAATCGTTATTGAGTTTAGCAAACGTTTTAATTGAGAGTGTTAATCTATCAAGTTGTTATACAAAAAACTAAATATTTTTATTAATAACTCAGAAATTACAAGTCTTTTTTTAATGAGGATAGATATGTAGTAACAATTAAAGTCGAAAACATTCTGTCAAGAATTGTTAAAACAGCTGGTCATTCTACCTTGAAGGAGTTTAGATGAACAAAATTGTTTGTTAACCTTCAAAAGTATTAAAACTAACTGCCCAACGAATTTTGCATGCATTATGATACATAAGAGACAACAGTACTTTACGGTTGTTAAATCTCGTGCGGATGCGTCGACAAGGTAGCGTATTTTGCTATGAGTGCATCACCCACAATTAAAATCCAAAGTAAATTTACAATGCCACAATCGTGAATTAGACATTTTAGGTAAATTTACAGATCAGACTTCTTTTCTTGTATATAAAGATCTTAGATCACGAAAACATGTCTGTAACAAGTTGAGCCATGGACACGTTATATCGTTCAAACTATTTGTGACGGAGACCGTAAAATTGTAGTAGTGTTCATTTCAATCATTCTTTGTATAACTCTTTTATAGCAGTTTTAATGTCAGAAGCGCACTATAGTTAACGAAGTGTAAAGATGCATCATGATGAGCGTAACTTATTATTTGAGATATGTAAAAGCCATGCGATGGACCATAGGGTATATTAGTGCTCAGCATAATGCATTTCACATTTGGAAAGATGGGATCACTACATTTGTCATATGTTTTTGTTTGAAGTTATCCATATGTTCCAATATCAAGAAAATATCAAGATTTGAAGCAGCCCTACTGGTTACGATAGTATTCGTAATCTTAAGTTCACTTAAATATAGGAAATGCAAACATTCACTGAAACATGGGTTATTGAGAGATATATATCTGAAAGTAAAATTAAAGAACTTTGCAAGATTTGTTTTCATGTGGTCTTTCAAAATGCTCTTTATGAATTTGCTTCATATGAATACTTAAACAAGTATCCCAGTATGGAACACTGATAACACATGTAATTATTTTAAATCATAAATAGTGCTCTATTTGAATTAACCTTTTAATTGTATTGGCTTTACATTTTCATTTTCAGGTTTTGAGATCGTCATGAAATATATTGTATGATTTAAAAGCATGAAAATATGCATGTTCAAATGGGGGAACACTAGAACTTTTCGTTTTAAATTCAAATTTTTATACCAAAATCTTTATCGAGTTTAGCTATTTTTGCAAATGATAAAAATCGCGAACCCCAGGAAAGAAGTATCAGACGACACCAAAAGGCTATCATAAATTTTGTTGTCTTTCAAAATGTTCTGTATGAATTTGCTTCATATGAATACTTAAACAAGTCTCCCAGTATGGGAGCATAATTAGTATACGTTGGAATACAGATTTTCTGTTGAAATATCAAACCACTAAACTCCACAAATATTCGTTCCGATACGAACGACGATTTGTTGGACGGTAGTAGCATGTAAGTAAATAAAACAACAGTTGTATGGTGTTAGGTTATCTTTACTGGAATGAAAATAATCAGTGGTAATAATTATCGTTTCCGATAATTTTTATCAACTGGGCGGTAATCTTAAAGTTTGGTGGAAGATCTTGATGTCTAGTCTATAATGTTTATCCACGATCTATCAATCTTGAAATGATGGTCTACGATATATCACATGTAATGAAGTGACCATATTGGCTATGATAAATGAGAGTTTGAAATCTAAGAAGCAAATCGCAACATTGACCGATAAATTATGTTGTGACCAACAATTATTGCAATGCACTGTATTTGTTAAAGGATGATGATAAACCCTTCCACCAGTCAAGGTCAATCAATTATCTAAATAAATAAGACATAATACAACAAGCTAACTTGCATGCATAATTTCCATTTGTTAAAAACCATGATAATAAAATGTTTATAGATGTTTATTTATTTTTGGCATCATAAACTTAAGTCTGTAGCGTTCTTAATGGAGGTTAGTAGTATCTTGAAATTGGTCCTATAATTTGAATTGTTTGCGTGCCCATAACTGCAAACATTCTATTTTTATACCCGATGGCGTTTAATTTACTATTCTTGCAAGCTGATAACCTTTATTTTATAGAGAAAATTATAATGCTTGTAGTAAATAAGAAATAACAAGATCGGTATTCACTATTTGATATAAAAAAACTATAATTAAATGATTAATTCATGTTTTCATTTAAATACCTATTATTTATTTATATATTTAACTTCTATGCAGCAACGTACCAAACGACTCTCTCATCAAGAGTAAACACATGCATATGAATATCATAGTATTTTCATATATATACCTGTGGTCCTGAACAGGTCTTGATACTGCAAATAAAGAAACGTGTATAAACGAAAATTGTTTGTGTATGTTATATATGTATTGTTTTCTGTTTGCAATTATAATAAATAGTTGCTGGCTAGCTAGATCTTTCTTTGCTGACTGTACAGCCTTTGTTGAGAAGCGAAGTTGGACTATGCAGAAAGGTATGTGGGATTGGAAACATAATTTCATATCCTGTGTGTGTATGAACAGTTTAGGCCAACAGCACATTAAGAACACATCGACATAGTTCTTTTGAAGGCACGTAACTGTTTCAATGTTCACCAGTCCATTCACGTTTTATAATCTATTTTAAACTTGTTTATCATAAAATACGCTGTGAATATGAATATAGACAACGTTCATTAAACAGAGAATAACTTTTCATTGTCTTCAATTAGCTGATTATATATATCATAAGTTTAAAATTGAAGAGTGGAAATGGGGAATGTGTCAAAGAGACAACAGCCCGGCCAAAGAGCAGAAAACAGCCCAAGGCCACTTTAGTTTGTATTTATTTTCTTTTGATTTGTTGCCTTTGTTTATATGTATACCTGATGTAAAATTGGGTTTTAACAGTGCAGTTCTATTGTTAAAAAAATATATCGAATGACCTCTGCATGATTCTAAAAATTATTTAGTTTTGAAGGCTTTTGTTTCGATGTGAATGTAAAATATTTCTTGATTTAACGGAAATGGATTGAATTTCCAACTGACAGATCGTAAATTTCTATCCTTAAAAATAAATTAGTGTGTTTATATATATCAAAATTACCCATGTAACAGCACGACCCGAATATTTCACTCATACTTTAATTTGTATTGCAAAAAAGGAAAATGAAGCACCAAGAAATAAAAACATACCAAAACATAACAAACATTGATATGACAGACGTATACCATAACCAAAATACAATAGTTTTAAGCCATTGATCATGCCTGTAAGTATATTTTGATGAACTTCTCATTTTTTGTCACGAACGAAATAAGATGATAATCTTAAACTCAATACATTTTTAATTATATTTGCTTACAAGTAGAAGACTGCATATCAGCGTATCCGTTTGAAGACCGCAAGTCAAAGTATCCATTCGTAAACGCCGAATTGCCTCTCTGTAAACCTGTAAACTCACCAGATCTATAAAACAAATCCGATACACATTTGGTCTTTAAATGTTTATAAAAAATGTTTTATTATTTTCCATAGTTGTTAATGAACGCTTTAAAAAGGTGATTTTTCCATTTGATCTTTTAAAAAAAGAACTGTGAAATTTTAAGTTTAGATAGTATACACATAAGAAAATACATTTGATAATGCCAGCTAAATATGATTGCTGTTGTATGCATATCAAATGTTTTATCAATAATTAGATAAAAACAGCTTCATATGTAATATTCGTGTGACATCTGTTACAATGTCTCTAACTTAAGATTATCCTAACATGCGACGAGATTTCCAAGCATTTGGTATCATATTGCCTACCCTATCTGTATTGCTCAGGCTTTAAATAGCCAAACAGTGGACTTGCAGTTAAACTAGGTTAAATGTCAATGACGAAAATTCTCAATCTTTTGATTGATTAATTTTTTGGTATCAGTGTGATTCACGATAACGAAAAAACATTCTATGAAAAGAAGTTACGCGATAACCACGATCCCCTGTTTATATTGAAAAAAGAGATTGAAAGTACAGATAAAAAGTTCATAATACTTAATTATAGTACATAAGGAAGAAAGCCACAGAGCATACGGAAGAAAATCCAAAGTCCACAGGTTTTACCCTAAAGCATAATCATTTGTGGTATATTTAAAAACTTACATATAAGTATGCAATTATTCGGTCCTTATTAAGTAAGACAATGCAACAAACGCAACCATGTAAAGCGTCACAGATAGATTTAACAGAGCAATTTATACTTTGGATAAAATATTGCAGGAAGCTGAAACAACAATTTCTTTTGTGGAAAAGTATATCTTAACACACAAGAAACGCCTCAGTGAACTAGAGGTAGCATGCTCTCCTCGAGGCACACTTACAGAAGATTTAGGGATCGATCAGATAAAACCAACCAAATACAAACAAACACAATCAAACCGGGTCAGGGAGTCGGTCTAGTACAAAGCAATCATCATCATCATCATCATCATCATCATCATCATCATCATCATCATCATCATCATCATCATCATCATTTTTCAAATGAATTTAAAGTACTTACTTCTGAAATACCAATGAAAATTTGTATATTTGGTAATAAGTTATCTACTAAGCATATGTTATAGAGATATAGATTTCATACATACGGAGCTGATCTATTTGTCCCTTTCCTATCTGAAATAATTGAAAGAACAAATGAATAAACATAAAATTTAATACACGCTTAAACTTATCCAGTTGAAACAAAAAGAATACGCTTAAAATTTGTGTGAAAACCTGCCTAAAATGTATGTGTAAACAGTTGAAAACGAGCGCGATCCATTTTATAAAACAGAAACAGGCAGATGGTAGAAACTACCAATCAAGAAACATGTCAAAAAAAGACAGAAAACACGGTAAAAAGAGAGAATAACGAGAAAAAAAAACCACAATCTTCAGATTACCAAACATAAAACTTTGGGCTGAGATTGAACTCATGTGCTTAGGAATTTCAACCACTTTCTATTCCACTACTGTTACCCGGCGTGTTTCATGGAAACAAAATAAGGTCATTGGTCAATCGCAACGATGTGAATGACGGATAACAAATAAAAATACAGTTTAGGGGTAAGAAAATCAAGTTATTTGTGTATAATAATTGTATGCAACATACGTCTTTTATCAAATGCCTATTTAAAAAAATATATTTTAAAATAAAGAATAGGTCATGATCAACATGACCACAGAACATAGAAAGGCCTTAAATTCATTATTCCAAATGTCTTATTAGCAAATAGCAATGCTAAAGGGTTTTTTTTTTTATAAACTTTTGAATATGTATCCAAAAAAGTCGCATTTATATATATATATATATATATATATATTCATTTATGTATCTACACGTAAATAAACATTACACATTGACGAAATTTTAAATCTACATAAATATCCGATATTAGGGAGGATTGAAAGATCACAATATCAAATAAAGAGATGTAGTATGATTGCAATTGACACAATGTTCCACAACGTCTCAAACTGACGCTGATTTAATCAAATATAGGTCAAGGTAGGCCTTAAACAATGAGAAAAATTTATACCATATAGTCTGCCTTAAAAGGCATTGACAAGACAAATTTGAAACTAAAAAAACTAACAGCCTCATTTTGTGAAAAAACAATAAACGAAACACAAATATGACAGACGGCCAAATAACGCCAACTACTACATTAAATGCCCTAACTTGTTGCTGTGTGTTGTACATTTTCTCGTTTATTGGTACTATAATGTAAAAAAACAGTAGTTTAGCGATGCTCGATCTCGTAAATCTATAAAGAATAGACGAATCAAGGTATATGTAATAAACGGACAAAAAAAAGGTGAGAGATCGGGAAAGTCGACAATGTAAGAGTCTCTTGCTATGTATGCATTACCTGTCATGCAAACTCACGTTCAATCAAAATTTCACAATAAGTAAAATTAAAAATCAGTTGTTTCTTTCTTGTGAATTATTTCAAACTTTTGTCATCCAGAAGTCTATTACAGCCTTCCATACGGTATGGGTTTGTTCATTGTTGGTAGTAGTACGATGACCTGTCATTGATCACATCTTTGTCCTTAGGTATTTTGTGTATAGTTGTCTTATTGGCAATCATACCACATCTCTTCATTTTTAAATTCTTGTAATGCAAAGAATTGCTGCTGATAGTAGATAATTATTTTCTAGTAATTCAAGTTATTGCTATTCCCCAATAGATATAGTTTTTAACGGACTCATATCCATTAATTGTTTAAGGCAATAGCTGTTTTTGTTTTTTCTGTTGTGTTTAATGACTGTCAAAGTGACATATGTTTTCCTTCACGGATATTTGTTTATCTCTGTTACATTCTCTAGACTTCAACCATTCACCAAAATATAGTTTAAAATATTGAAATCTTCATTATTGTTATTTTCTGTGTGTTTTGGTTGTAGTTTGATGGAAATGTACATCACATCTTTTAATATTTAAGTTACATACCACTAACGTTTCCTCTATTTCGTCTGTTGAAAAAAAAACACTACAATGATTACTACAAGTAGAACGAGAACTCAACACCCAATGCCAATTGATAGTAGAACTATGAGTGAGTACTTGTCATTAGTGTGTCTCCCTGAAATGTAAAAAACTGATTACCATGCGGTTCTACGTATCTAGAAATCTGAAATTATTTACTGGAGAATGGCCTACATACAGAATATAACCTGCTTCTTCGTTTAGTCTTCAGAAATAGAGACAACCGATTTTCTGCCTATACCACGTGTATGTTGGTTTCCTGGGTTGTCTGTTTCAAACATCAATTAGGGGTTGTAATAACATCTATAAGTATAGGTAGGATGATATTGACATTCTGAAACTTTCGTCAGATTTTCTACATCTTTCATTGTTTCTAATAGATTAGTCAGTTAATTACATATAACCCTTATGTTTTTAGATAAAAGGAATTATAAAAATACTAATATAATATGCCTCGCTGTGATATATGTCAACTTTTATTTGCATTTCAATGTATTTCAAATCAGATTACTAGTACAACATTACATCAGGTTTATTTCCCGTGATATAAAAAGAAGAACCTGCATTATTGCCATCGATTCAATGATCCAAAAGTGATAAAAAAGCGAAGATGTAATATATCTATTATTTCAACTACAGCCTTCAACCATGAGCAAGACCTTTAATATATACTAAGCTTTAAAATGCACAGACATGAAAGAATGTGAAACAATAGACCTTTTTCATATTACCGACTTTTGACTCCGGAGTTTATATTTTTTCGACAGGTTACCTACTCTGTGGTAAGACATCCTGGTACTCGGTAAAGTAAGAGCAACGTAAAAAAGTAAAATTATGCTTTTAATCGATACAATTTATGGGGGAAATTAACTGCTTTATATATTTTTAACACGATAAAATCATCAGAAAACAGAAAAACGTTCCCCTCAAATTGCACAGATTACATGTATGTGTTTGTTTTTTTCTTTTTTTGGTTGCTCTAACTTGACCGAGTACCAGGATGTCTAACCACAGAAAAAGTAACCTGTCGAATAATTATATAATCCGGAGTCAAAAGTCGGTAATATAAAAAAATATTCGATTGAACAGAGAAAGCCTGATTTAGCAGTAGACGCTTACCCGGTCGACGCACCTGGTCTCGGTGTTTTTGGTGATCGTGCTTGTCTCTTGCTTCTGTTTGTTACCTTGTTTGCATGGGGTTTTCCTATGCGATGCGATTTACGAGATTTGAAGATAAGTAAACTACTTCAACTTTATTAATGTAAAAACTAATAAGCGAGATTCTAAGTACAAAGGACAAATTTGAATATAACAACATTCGAGTCCACAAGTAGTTGAGATAAAATTAAATCTATTAATTTCACATGATAAACATGTTGTAATAGGGGTGCACCAACCTTCATATAAATTACAATCATATCTTAACACAAAACAAAAACGTACGAGAATTATTTCTACGCGGCCGATACGTATGTAAGAAATAATTAAAAGTAGATAAAATCATGAACCAATGTACTGGCAAGACCAGGGATATCAAGAAACAGGACAAATCTCAGTTGGATCAAATCGAACAGTAAATAACTATTTCAGACAAGAGAAAATGTAAAACGTAAACTAAAAACTTAATAACAAAATGCCTTTACATTTATTTTTATACCATACAAATTTAAAGTGGCATATGCAGTTTGAGTAGCCGATAACAAATTGTTTCACAGAAATTTTCTTTTCGATAACGAGTTCTTGTATATCCCTGAATTGTTTAACCTCCCCACTTTCACATTACGGCATTACACATTACATTATAGACTATTACACCATACACCATTATCAATACACCATGCAGAATAAATTCCCATTTTACCATTCCCATTTAAATTTCACGATTTGCACCATTCAAAATAACACACACTGTTACGTGTTTGAGGGAAAGCAAATTTGAATATATATATTTTATAAAATGATCTCAACTTCTAAATGGCAGAGTTCGCACATATTAAATAATATTAACGACATCATTGTTACTGCACGAGATGCGCATTTTTACAACAAATGTCTTTTAGTGATGCTCTTGGCCAAAATATTTGAAAATCCAAAAATATTCAAACAAATGCAGAGCTTATAGACCAAAAGAACAAAAAGTATAGACATTTTCTTGTATAAGGGAGATATGTTCCTTATCGTAAAATAATTTCCATATTTTGTAACCACAAATTTTAATAACACAATATTCGTATTTTCCTACAGGTACCAAAGTATTGGATACAGGTCTGATGAAAACCTCGGAGACGAGCAGTCCACCAGCAGAGGAATCGACCTAGTACACTTTATAGCATTTACAGTACTAATTGTGCTGCACCAGATTTGCATTTTGACAATAAATATCTCTTGATTGATGTTAAAGGTTGAAATATTTGAAAATCCAAATCTTTATATAAAAAACAAGTACAAGAATATAGCCGGAACCGGGCATGGAATCAGAGCTCCTCATGGGGAAGCTATATTCCTTTATTAAAATGATTTCCAAAATTTTGTTATTCTAGCAAAATTTAAAAAAACAATATCCGTATTTTCATGCCAGTAACGAAGTACTGGCATCGGTACACTGCAAACGCAGTAATTTAAATATTATTCAAATACTGACTTTTCATGAGGTAAATATGTGGTTTCATTGACTTTAAAAGGAATGACATTCATTGAGTCCAACGTCAACGTTTTTAACGAAACCAACGACAGTAATAAATGTATGCCATGTTCCGAGATAGAAGAAATATCGTATTTGATAACAATTATTTACCAAAATCAATTGTACATCAAACATTTAACCATTATTATACAAAAAATAAGAAGATGTGGTATGATTGCCAATGAGACAACTCTCCACAAGAGACTAAATGGCACAGAATTTAACAACTATAGGTCACCGTACGGCCTTTAACAATGAGTAAAACCCATACCGCGTAGTCAGCTAAAAAAGGCCGCGAAATGACAAATGTAAAACAATTCAAACGAGAAAACTAACGGTCTGATTTATGTACAAAATAATGAACGAAAAACAAATATGATATACAACAACAAACGATATCGACTGAACTACAGGCTCCTGACTTTGGACAGGCACCTACAGAATGTGGCGCGATTAAATGGCTTGAAGTTGCTCCCTGTCGTAAACAATTATTTGGCAAAAATTCTTATCAGTAACTGTAACGGTTTTATGAGAATAAAGATAACAATTAATAGTTCAAAATTAAAAACATGACCTTGACCTCAATTTCCTCCTAATGGACCAAAAGACTTTAGGTCTCTATGACTTATGGTGTATGAATTAATTCTACATATCACCTATGTTAAATTTGAAAAGGGCAACAACTCCCATAAGAAGTCATTAGATCACTTTAGTTTAACTTAACCAAAGCATCCTTAAGGCTATAGGAACAATTTAGGGGAGGGGAAGGAAAAGGTCACTTCCGGTCTTATATGATAGCTTTATTTATACTGATTCAAAAAATACAAGGTTTATATATATATTCAAGTCTAAATTTAAAACAACGTTCAAACCTATGATTGCGTTGGATAAAAACCGCAATTTTTATACCTGTGCATGCAAACCAAATTTCTTGGTAGAGGGGTCTAAATACAGCACAAACAACATTTTCCAGGAGACCAAATGAGTGAAAAAGTATATTTTAACAAAACGCATTTGACTAGCAGGTTGAACAACTGATGTTCTTAAACCCTGCTGACTGCCATTGGCGATTGCCAAATAAACGGATCACAAGATGTAACAAAACAGATCTTATTAAATTATTACCAAACAGAAAACAATAAACTTGCGGAAAAGATGGTATACCGCAAACATGCATGAGGTGCAAAAATTTGTACACCATATCCGGATTTCGACAATTAATGTCTCTTCAGTGATGTTAGGAATCGAAAAAATATAAACAAGTTTAAATTGAAAACAACGTTTAAGCCTATGATTGCGTTGGATAAAAACCGCAATTTTTATACGTGTGCATGCAAACCAAATGTCTTGGTAGAGGGGTCTAAATACAACACAAACAACATTTTAAAAAAGACCAAATGAGTGAAAAAGTATATTTTAACAAAACGCATTTGACTAGCAGGTCGAACAACTGATGTTCTTAAACCCTGCTGACTGCCATTGGCGATTGCCAAATAAACGGATCACAAGATGTAACAAAACATATCTTATTAAATTATTACCAAACAGAAAACAATAAACTTGCAGAAAAGATTGTATACCGAAAACATGCATGAGGTGCAAATATTTGTACACCATATCCGGATTTTGACAATTAATGTCTCTTCAGTGATGTTAGGAATCGAAAAGGTATTTGAAAGGCCATATAATTTACCTCAATTTAGGATAGACTCTTGAATTTTGAAAGAGTCAAAATAGGATGAACGGATCATATAAACCCAAAGGCAAATATAGTACAAGCCAAAACGAAAAAATATAAACAAGTCTAAATTGAAAACAACGTTCGAACCTATGATTGCGTTGGATAAAAACCGCAATTTTTATACGTGTGCATGCACACCAAATTTCTTGGTAGAGGGGTCTAAATACAGCACAAACAACATTTTCCAAAAGACCAAATGAGTGAACAAGTATATTTTAACAAAACGCATTTGACTAGCAGGTCGAACAACTGATGTTCTTTAACCCTGCTGACTGCCATTGGCGATTGCCAAATAAAAACGGATCACAAGATGTAACAAAACAGATCTTATTAAATCATTACCAAACAGAATCAATAAACTTGCGGAAAAGATGGTATACCGCAAACATGCATGAGGTGCAAACATTTGTACACCATATCCGGATTTCGACAATTAATGTCTCTTCAGTGATGTTAGGAATAGAAAAGGTATTTGGAAGTCCATACAATTTACCTCAATTTAGGATAGACTCTTTAATTTTGAAAGAGTCAAAATAGGATGAACGGATCATATAAACCCGAAGGCAAATATAATACAAGCCCAAACGAAAAAATATAAACAAGTTTAAATTGAAAACAACGTTCAAACCTATGATTGCGTTGGATAAAAACCGCAATTTTTTTTACGTGTGCATGCAAACCAAATTTCTTGGTAGAGGGGTCTAAATACAGCACAAACAACATTTTCCAAAAGACCAAATGAGTGAAAAAGTATATTTTAACAAAACGCATTTGACTAGCAGGTCGAACAACTGATGTTCTTAAACCCTGCTGACTGCCATTGGCGATTGCCAAATAAACGGATCACAAGATGTAACAAAACAGATCTTATTAAATTATTACCAAACAGAAAACAATAAACTTGCGGAAAAGATGGTATACCGCAAACATGCATGAGGTGCAAAAATTTGTACACCATATCCGGACTTCGACAATTAATGTCTCTTCAGTGATGTTAGGAATCGAAAAAATATAAACAAGTCTAAATTGAAAACAACGTTCTAACCTATGATTGCCTTGGATAAAAACCGCAATTTTTATACGTGTGCATGCACACCGAATTTCTTGGTAGAGGGGTCTGAATACAGCACAAACAACATTTTCCAAAAGACCACATGAGTGAAAAAGTATATTTTAACAAAACGCATTTGACAAGCAGGTCGAACAACTGATGTTCTTAAACCCTGCTGACTGCCATTAGCGATTGCCAAATAAACGGATCACAAGATGTAAGGAAATAGATCTTATTATTAATTTATTACCAAACAGAAAAGAATAAACTTGCGGAAAAGATGGTATACCGAAAACATGCATGAGGTGCAAAAATTTGTACACCATATCCGGACTTCGACAATTAATGTCACTTCAGTGATGTTAGGAATCGAAAAGGTATTTGGAAGGCTATACAATTTACCTCAATTTAGGATAGACTCTTTAATTTTGAAAGAGTCAAAATAGGATGAACGGATCATATAAACCCGAAGGCAAATATAATACAAGCCGAAACGAAAAAATATAAACAAGTCTAAATTGAAAACAACGTTAGAACCTATGATTGCGTTGGATAAAAACCGCAATTTTTATACGTGTGCATGCAAACCAAATTTCTTGGTAGAGGGGTCTGAATAAAGCACAAACAACATTTTCTAAAAGACCACATGAGTGAAAAAGTATATTTTAACAAAACGCATTTGACAAGCAGGTCGAACAACTGATGTTCTTAAACCCTGCTGACTGCCATTAGCGATTGCCAAATAAACGGATCACAAGATGTAAGGAAATAGATCTTATTATTAATTTATTACCAAACAGAAAAGAATAAACTTGCGGAAAAGATGGTATACCGAAAACATGCATGAGGTGCAAAAATTTGTACACCATATCCGGACTTCGACAATTAATGTCACTTCAGTGATGTTAGGAATCGAAAAGGTATTTGGAAGGCTATACAATTTACCTCAATTTAGGATAGACTCTTTAATTTTGAAAGAGTCAAAATAGGATGAACGGATCATATAAACCCGAAGGCAAATATAATACAAGCCGAAACGAAAAAATATAAACAAGTCTAAATTGAAAACAACGTTAGAACCTATGATTGCGTTGGATAAAAACCGCAATTTTTATACGTGTGCATGCAAACCAAATTTCTTGGTAGAGGGGTCTGAATAAAGCACAAACAACATTTTCCAAAAGACCAAATGCGTGAAAAGGTATATTTTAACAAAACGCATTTGACTAGCAGGTCGAACAACTGATGTTCTTAAACCCTGCTGACTGCCATTGGCGATTGCCAAATAAACGGATCACAAGATGTAACAAAACAGATCTTATTAAATTATTACCAAACAGAAAACAATAAACTTGCGGAAAAGATGGTATACCGCAAACATGCATGAGGTGCAAAAATTTGTACACCATATCCGGATTTCGACAATTAATGTCTCTTCAGTGATGTTAGGAATCGAAAAGGTATTTGGAAGGCCATATAATTTACCTCAATTTAGGATACACTCTTTAATTTTGAAAGAGTCAAAATAGGATGAACGGATCATATAAACCCGAAGGCAAATATAATACAAGCCCAAACGAAAAATTATTAACAAGTCTTAATTGAAAACAACGTTCGAACCTATGATTGCGTTGGATAAAAACCGCAATTTTTATACGTGTGCATGCAAACCAAATTTCTTGGTAGAGGGGTCTGAATACAGCACAAACAACATTTTCCAAAAGACCAAATGAGTGAAAAAAGATATTTTAACAAAACGCATTTGACTAGCAGGTCGAACAACTGATGTTCTTAAACCCTGCTGACTGCCATTGGCGATTGCCAAATAAAGGGATCACAAGATGTAACAAAACAGATCTTATTAAATTATTACCAAACAGAAAACAATAAATTTGCGGAAAAGATGGTATACCGAAAACATGCATGAGGTGCAAAAATTTGTACACCATATCCGGATTTCGACAATTAATGTCACTTCAGTGATGTTAGGAATCGAAAAGGTATTTGGAAGGCTATACAATTTACCTCAATTTAGGATAGACTCTTGAATTTTGAAAGAGTCAAAATAGGATGAACGGATCATATAAACCCGAAGGCAAATATACTACAAGCCGAAACGAAAAAATATAAACAAGTCTAAATTGAAAACAACGTTCGAACCTATGATTGCGTTGGATAAAAACCGCAATTTTTATACGTGTGCATGCAAACCAAATTTCTTGGTAGAGGGGTCTGAATACAGCACAAACAACATTTTCCAAAAGACCAAATGAGTGAAAAGGTATATTTTAACAAAACGCATTTGACTAGCAGGTCGAACAACTGATGTTCTTAAACACTGCTGACTGCCATTGGCGATTGCCAAATAAACGGATCACAAGATGTAACAAAACAGATCTTATTAAATTATTACCAAACAGAAAACAATAAACTTGCGGAAAAGATGGTATACCGCAAACATGCATGAGGTGCAAAAATTTGTACACCATATCCGGATTTCGACAAGTAATGTCTCTTCAGTGATGTTAGGAATCGAAAAGGTATTTGGAAGGCCATATAATTTACCTCAATTTATGATAGACTCTTGAATATTGAAAGAGTCAAAATAGGATGAACGGATCATATAAACCCGAAGGCAAATATAATACAAGCCTAAACGAAAAAATATAAACAAGTCTAAATTGAAAACAACGTTCAAACCTATGATTGCGTTGGATAAAAACCGCAATTTTTATACGTGTGCATGCAAACCAAATTTCTTGGTAGAGGGGTCTAAATCCAGCACAAACAACATTTTCCAAAAGACCAAATGAGTGAAAAAGTATATTTTAACAAAACGCATTTGACTAGCAGGTCGAACAACTGATGTTCTTAAACCCTGCTGACTGCCATTGGCGATTGCCAAATAAACGGTTCACAAGATGTAACAAAACAGATCTTATTAAGTTATTACCAAACAGAAAACAATAAACTTGCGGAAAAGATGGTATACCGCAAACATGCATGAGGTGCAAAAATTTGTACACCATATCCGGATTTCGACAATTAATGTCTCTTCAGTGATGTTATGAATCGAAAAAATATAAACAAGTCTAAATTGAAAACAACGTTCGAACCAATGATTGCGTTGGATAAAAACCGCAATTTTTATACGTGTGCATGCAAACCAAATTTCTTGGTAGAGGGGTCTAAATACAGCACAAACAACATTTTCCAAAAGACCAAATGAGTGAAAAAGTATATTATAACAAAACGCATTTGACTAGCAGGTCGAACAACTGATGTTCTTAAACACTGCTGACTGCCATTGGCGATTGCCAAATAAACGGATCACAAGATGTAACACAATAGATCTTATTAAGTTATTACCAAACAGAAAACAATAAACTTGCGGAAAAGATGGTATACCGCAAACATGAGGTGCAAAAATTTGTACACCATATCCGGATTTCGACAATTAATGTCTCTTCAGTGATGTTAGGAATCGAAAAGGTATTTGGAAGGCCATATAATTTACCTCAATTTAGGATACACTCTTTAATTTTGAAAGAGTCAAAATAGGATGAACGGATCATATAAACCCGAAGGCAAATATAATACAAGCCCAAACGAAAAAATATAAACAAGTTTAAAATGAAAACAACGTTCGAACCTATGATTGCGTTGGATAAAAACCGCAATTTTTATACGTGTGCATGCAAACCAAAATTCTTGGTAGAGGGAGCTGAATACAGCACAAACAACATTTTCCAAGAGACCAAATGAGTGAAAAAGTATATTTTAACAAAACGCATTTGACTAGGAGGTCGAACAACTGGTGTTCTTAAACCCTGCTGACTGCCATTGGCGATTGCCAAATAAATGGATCACAAGATGTAACAAAACAGATCTTATTAAATTATTACCAAACAGAAAACAATAAACTTGCGGAAAAGATGGTATACCGCAAACATGCATGAGGTGCAAAAATTTGTACAGCATATCCGGATTTCGACAATTAATGTCTCTTCAGTAATGTTAGGAATCGAAAAGGTATTTGGAAGGCCATATAATTTACCTCAATTTAGGATAGACTCTTTAATTTTGAAAGAGTCAAAATAGGATGAACGGATCATATAAACCCGAAGGCAAATATAATACAAGCCCAAACGAAAAAATATAAACAAGTCTAAATTGAAAACAACGTTCAAACCTATGATTGCGTTGGATAAAAACCGCAATTTTTATAAGTGTGCATGCAAACCAAATTTCTTGGTAGAGGGGTCTAAATACAGCTTAAACAACATTTTCCAAAAGACCAAATGAGTGAACAAGTATATTTTAACAAAACGCATTTGACTAGCAGGTCGAACAACTGATGTTCTTAAACCCTGCTGACTGCCATTGGCGATTGCCAAATAAACGGATCACAAGATGTAACAAAACAGATCTTATTAAATTATTACCAAACAGAAAACAATAAACTTGCGGAAAAGATTGTATATCGCAAACATGCATGAGGTGCAAAAATTTGTACACCATATCCGGATTTCGACAATTTATGTCTCTTCAGTGATGTTAGGAATCGAAAAGGTATTTGGAAGGCTATATAATTTACCTCAATTTAGGATAGACTCTTTAATTTTGAAAGAGTCAAAATAGGATGAACGGATCATATAAACCCGAAGGCAAATATAATACATGCCCAAACGAAAAAATATAAACAAGTCTAAATTGAAAACAACGTTCAAACCTATGATTGCATTGCATAAAAACCGCAATTTTTATACGTGTGCGTGCAAACCAAATTTCTTGGTAGAGGGGTCTAAATACGGCACAAACAACATTTTCCAAAAGACCAAATGAGTGAAAAAGTATATTTTAACAAAACGCATTTGACTAGCAGGTCGAACAACTGATGTTCTTAAACCCTGCTGACTGCAATTGGCGATTGCCAAATAAACGGATCACAAGATGTAACAAAACAGATCTTATTAAATAATTACCAAACAGAAAACAATAAACTTGCGGAAAAGATTGTATATCGCAAACATGCATGAGGTGCAAAAATTTGTACACCATATCCGGATTTCGACAATTTATGTCTCTTCAGTGATGTTAGGAATCGAAAAGGTATTTGGAAGGCTATATAATTTACCTCAATTTAGGATAGACTCTTGAATTTTGAAAAAGTCAAAATAGGATGAACGGATCATATAAACCCGAAGGCAAATATAATACAAGCCCAAACGAAAAAATATAAACAAGTCTAAATTGAAAACAACGTTCAAACCTATAATTGCGATGGATAAAAACCGCAATTTTTATACGTGTGCATGCAAACCAAATGTCTTGGTAGAGGGGTCTAAATACAGCACAAACAACATTTTCCAAGAGACCAAATGAGTGAAAAAGTATATTTCAACAAAACGCATTTGACTAGCAGGTCGAACAACTGATGTTCTTAAACCCTGCTGACTGCCATTGGCGATTGCCAAAATAAACGGATCACAAGATGTAACAAAACAGATCTTATTAAATTATTACCAAACAGAAAACAATAAACTTGCGGAAAAGATGGTATAGCGGAAACATGCATGAGGTGCAAAAATTTGTACACCATATCCGGATTTTGACAAGTAATGTCTCTTCAGTGATGTTAAGAATCGAAAAGGTATTTGGAAGGCCATATAATTTACCTCAATTTATGATAGACTCTTGAATATTGAAAGAGTCAAAATAGGATGAACGGATCATATAAACCCGAAGGCAAATATAATACAAGCCTAAACGAAAAAATATAAACAAGTCTTAATTGAAAACAACGTTCAAACCTATGATTGCGTTGGATAAAAACCGCAATTTTTATACGTGTGCATGCAAACCAAATTTCTTGGTAGAGGGGTCTAAATACAGCACAAACAACATTTTCCAAAAGACCAAATGAGTGAAAAAGTATATTATAACAAAACGCATTTGACTAGCAGGTCGAACAACTGATGTTCTTAAACACTGCTGACTGCCATTGGCGATTGCCAAATAAACGGATCACAAGATGTAACACAATAGATCTTATTAAGTTATTACCAAACAGAAAACAATAAACTTGCGGAAAAGATGGTATAGCGGAAACATGCATGAGGTGCAAAAATTTGTACACCATATCCGGATTTCGACAATTAATGTCTCTTCAGTGATGTTATGAATCGAAAAAATATAAACAAGTCTAAATTGAAAACAACGTTCAAACCTATGATTGCGTTGGATAAAAACCGCAATTTTTATACGTGTGCATGCAAACCAAATTTCTTGGTAGAGGGGTCTAAATCCAGCACAAACAACATTTTCCAAAAGACCAAATGAGTGAAAAAGTATATTTTAACAAAACGCATTTGACTAGCAGGTCGAACAACTGATGTTCTTAAACCCTGCTGACTGCCATTGGCGATTGCCAAATAAACGGTTCACAAGATGTAACAAAACAGATCTTATTAAGTTATTACCAAACAGAAAACAATAAACTTGCGGAAAAGATGGTATACCGCAAACATGCATGAGGTGCAAAAATTTGTACACCATATCCGGATTTCGACAATTAATGTCTCTTCAGTGATGTTATGAATCGAAAAAATATAAACAAGTCTAAATTGAAAACAACGTTCGAACCAATGATTCCGTTGGATAAAAACCGCAATTTTTATACGTGTGCATGCAAACCAAATTTCTTGGTAGAGGGGTCTAAATACAGCACAAACAACATTTTCCAAAAGACCAAATGAGTGAAAAAGTATATTATAACAAAACGCATTTGACTAGCAGGTCGAACAACTGATGTTCTTAAACACTGCTGACTGCCATTGGCGATTGCCAAATAAACGGATCACAAGATGTAACACAATAGATCTTATTAAGTTATTACCAAACAGAAAACAATAAACTTGCGGAAAAGATGGTATAGCGGAAACATGCATGAGGTGCAAAAATTTGTACACCATATCCGGATTTCGACAATTAATGTCTCTTCAGTGATGTTATGAATCGAAAAAATATAAACAAGTCTAAATTGAAAACAACGTTCAAACCTATGATTGCGTTGGATAAAAACCGCAATTTTTATACGTGTGCATGCAAACCAAATTTCTTGGTAGAGGGGTCTAAATACAGCACAAACAATATTTTCCAAAAGACCAAATGAGTGAAAAAGTATATTATAACAAAACGCATTTGACTAGCAGGTCGAACAACTGATGTTCTTAAACACTGCTGACTGACATTGGCGATTGCCAAATAAACGGATCACAAGATGTAACACAATAGATCTTATTAAGTTATTACCAAACAGAAAACAATAAACTTGCGGAAAAGATGGTATACCGCAAACATGAGGTGCAAAAATTTGTACACCATATCCGGATTTCGACAATTAATGTCTCTTCAGTGATGTTAGGAATCGAAAAGGTATTTGGAAGGCCATATAATTTACCTCAATTTAGGATACACTCTTTAATTTTGAAAGAGTCAAAATAGGATGAACGGATCATATAAACCCGAAGGCAAATATAATACAAGCCCAAACGAAAAAATATAAACAAGTTTAATATGAAAACAACGTTCGAACCTATGATTGCGTTGGATAAAAACCGCAATTTTTATACGTGTGCATGCAAACCAAAATTCTTGGTAGAGGGAGCTGAATACAGCACAAACAACATTTTCCAAGAGACCAAATGAGTGAAAAAGTATATTTTAACAAAACGCATTTGACTAGGAGGTCGAACAACTGGTGTTCTTAAACCCTGCTGACTGCCATTGGCGATTGCCAAATAAATGGATCACAAGATGTAACAAAACAGATCTTATTAAATTATTACCAAACAGAAAACAATAAACTTGCGGAAAAGATGGTATACCGCAAACATGCATGAGGTGCAAAAATTTGTACAGCATATCCGGATTTCGACAATTAATGTCTCTTCAGTAATGTTAGGAATCGAAAAGGTATTTGGAAGGCCATATAATTTACCTCAATTTAGGATAGACTCTTTAATTTTGAAAGAGTCAAAATAGGATGAACGGATCATATAAACCCGAAGGCAAATATAATACAAGCCCAAACGAAAAAATATAAACAAGTCTAAATTGAAAACAACGTTCAAACCTATGATTGCGTTGGATAAAAACCGCAATTTTTATAAGTGTGCATGCAAACCAAATTTCTTGGTAGAGGGGTCTAAATACAGCTTAAACAACATTTTCCAAAAGACCAAATGAGTGAACAAGTATATTTTAACAAAACGCATTTGACTAGCAGGTCGAACAACTGATGTTCTTAAACCCTGCTGACTGCCATTGGCGATTGCCAAATAAACGGATCACAAGATGTAACAAAACAGATCTTATTAAATTATTACCAAACAGAAAACAATAAACTTGCGGAAAAGATTGTATATCGCAAACATGCATGAGGTGCAAAAATTTGTACACCATATCCGGATTTCGACAATTTATGTCTCTTCAGTGATGTTAGGAATCGAAAAGGTATTTGGAAGGCTATATAATTTACCTCAATTTAGGATAGACTCTTTAATTTTAAAAGAGTCAAAATAGGATGAACGGATCATATAAACCCGAAGGCAAATATAATACAAGCCCAAACGAAAAAATATAAACAAGTCTAAATTGAAAACAACGTTCAAACCTATGATTGCATTGCATAAAAACCGCAATTTTTATACGTGTGCGTGCAAACCAAATTTCTTGGTAGAGGGGTCTAAATACGGCACAAACAACATTTTCCAAAAGACCAAATGAGTGAAAAAGTATATTTTAACAAAACGCATTTGACTAGCAGGTCGAACAACTGATGTTCTTAAACCCTGCTGACTGCAATTGGCGATTGCCAAATAAACGGATCACAAGATGTAACAAAACAGATCTTATTAAATAATTACCAAACAGAAAACAATAAACTTGCGGAAAAGATTGTATATCGCAAACATGCATGAGGTGCAAAAATTTGTACACCATATCCGGATTTCGACAATTTATGTCTCTTCAGTGATGTTAGGAATCGAAAAGGTATTTGGAAGGCTATATAATTTACCTCAATTTAGGATAGACTCTTGAATTTTGAAAAAGTCAAAATAGGATGAACGGATCATATAAACCCGAAGGCAAATATAATACAAGCCCAAACGAAAAAATATAAACAAGTCTAAATTGAAAACAACGTTCAAACCTATAATTGCGATGGATAAAAACCGCAATTTTTATACGTGTGCATGCAAACCAAATGTCTTGGTAGAGGGGTCTAAATACAGCACAAACAACATTTTCCAAGAGACCAAATGAGTGAAAAAGTATATTTTAACAAAACGCATTTGACTAGCAGGTCGAACAACTGATGTTCTTAAACCCTGCTGACTGCCATTGGCGATTGCCAAAATAAACGGATCACAAGATGTAACAAAACAGATCTTATTAAATTATTACCAAACAGAAAACAATAAACTTGCGGAAAAGATGGTATAGCGGAAACATGCATGAGGTGCAAAAATTTGTACACCATATCCGGATTTTGACAAGTAATGTCTCTTCAGTGATGTTAAGAATCGAAAAGGTATTTGGAAGGCCATATAATTTACCTCAATTTAGGATAGACTCTTGAATTTTGAAAGAGTCAAAATAGGATGAACGGATCATATAAACCCGAAGGCAAATATAATAAAAGCCCAAACGAAAAAATATAAACAAGTTTAAATTGAAAACAACGTTCAAACCTATGATTGCGTTGGATAAAAACCGCAATTTTTATACGTGTGCATGCAAACCAAATTTCTTGGTAGAGGGGTCTAAATACAGCACAAACAACATTTTCCAAAAGACCAAATGAGTGAAAAAGTATATTTTAACAAAACGCATTTGACTAGCAGGTCGAACAACTGATGTTCTTAAACCCTGCTGACTGCCATTGGCGATTGCCAAATAAACGGATCACAAGATGTAACAAAACAGATCTTATTAAAAAATTACCAAACAGAAAACAATAAACTTGCGGAAAAGATGGTATACCGCAAACATGCATGAGGTGCAAAAATTTGTACACCATATCCGGACTTCGACAATTAATGTCTCTTCAGTGATGTTAGGAATCGAAAAAATATAAACAAGTCTAAATTGAAAACAACGTTCTAACCTATGATTGCATTGGATAAAAACCGCAATTTTTATACGTGTGCATGCACACCGAATTTCTTGGTAGAGGGGTCTGAATACAGCACAAACAACATTTTCCAAAAGACCACATGAGTGAAAAAGTATATTTTAACAAAACGCATTTGACAAGCAGGTCGAACAACTGATGTTCTTAAACCCTGCTGACTGTCATTAGCGATTGCCAAATAAACGGATCACAAGATGTAAGGAAATAGATCTTATTATTAATTTATTACCAAACAGAAAAGAATAAACTTGCGGAAAAGATGGTATACCGAAAACATGCATGAGGTGCAAAAAATCCGGACTTCGACAATTAATGTCACTTCAGTGATGTTAGGAATCGAAAAGGTATTTGGAAGGCTATACAATTTACCTCAATTTAGGATAGACTCTTTAATTTTGAAAGAGTCAAAATAGGATGAACGGATCATATAAACCCGAAGGCAAATATAATACAAGCCGAAACGAAAAAATATAAACAAGTCTAAATTGAAAACAACGTTAGAACCTATGATTGAGTTGGATAAAAACCGCAATTTTTATACGTGTGCATGCAAACCAAATTTCTTGGTAGAGGGGTCTGAATAAAGCACAAACAACGACCTGCTAGTCAAATGCGTTTTGTTAAAATATACCTTTTCACGCATTTGGTCTTTTGGAAAATATTGTCTATTGTCTCCGCCTGTTGAACTTCCTTTCTAACCTTGTCAAGATAAATAAAAGTCGCTAGTTCTATAATTTTTTTCAAAGCCTGTCTTAAAAGCGCCTTGCCTACCGACTTTTCAAAATAACATTATCTGTTCTTTCATTTTAAAGTTTACTTAATGGTGTTTTTTTACAATTTGAAAACAAATTTAGAAAAAAAATGATAATACTGCTAAGAAAAACTCAAATTTAATTAAGTACGATACTTACCCGATGTGTGCCTTAAAAATCGTTTTCAACAATGTGAACTGTTTTGCTTACATTTAAATTTAATGGCTGAATTACACAACAGATTCCTGTCTTTGGTGTCCTCTCTCACTTTTTAAATCTTAATCTGTGTTAAGCAATATATTTCGATAGGCACAATTTAAAGCTTTCAGAAACGCTTATTCGTAAGAAAACATGTAAACTGTTGCTGTTTATGCAAATCATTATTCTGTGAATCATACACCGACCAAATCCTCATCATAATACCTTTCTAATCGGTATACTAAATGTCATGCCATTATCTTGACAGAAAGAATAATCATGGGGATTCTGATCAACCAAATTTGTTCTCAAAATTGAAAACGCTGTTTTAGGAATAATTGTAACTATGAACAATGCATTTTTTCTTAATTTTTTTTTTTTTTTTTTGTGTCAGTTTGATCATTTTTTTCTCGCCAATGAGATTGTATATAAAAATAAACAATAAAATTGTCCAATATAACTTTAAGGACATAACGGGTTTCAAGTCCAGTTATAATTCATCCACATCCAATTGAAGAACACAGTTAGTGTTTACTAACAGATCAATCTTAAAATATATTACCAGGTATTTATAAGGTATTCTGGAAAGTAAGTAGCTGTTGTTTGTCTTTTCGTCGTTTTTCGTTTTTTTACCATAGCATGGTCAGTTTGTTTTCGATTTATGAGTTTGAATTTACCCTTGGAATATGCCGCCTCACTTTTTATAACAAAAGTTAGACTATATTTGATATTTTTAGAAAAAACATTTAACTCTGTACTGATGATTATTCAGAACTGTATGGGCCATTAACCCTTTGATATTCTTAAAGGTCAATTTGATCGATAGGCTAGTTTTGGACGATTAGTTTACATGAAGTCTTGTATCTTTGACATTTTTTGACGTACAGATGTGGTAAATGGCTCAAATCAATACTCGGAATACCCAGCAACATGATTTCATATGCCTGACACTACTTATATGCATGTGTTACGTCAATTTGCTTCTAATTGTTTTTATTGAAAATTATGAATGACAAAGTTTCATAGAATATTGTAACGTATATCATTGATTTGAAGAAATATATAACTCTTTTTGTTAATTGTGCCTTTTTTTTTTTTGCTTACAAACAAACGATGAAAACTATAATAAAAACCTGTACATACGTAAAATATTTTATTCTGAGCGTATCAGCATTATGAGAAACTCAAAACGCAATAGAAACTCGTGTTTCTTCGTGTCAGTTTTTTTTTGGGGGCAAAAGAGATAAAAAAAAATCTATAATGTCCCAAAAATTGCTAGCGGAGTTGGAATAGTAGTAACAAAACTTTGTTTCTTTAGTGCTTAATTATGAGTATGTTGAAAACCCTATCGCTCAAATGAAGGAATAGATATATATCAATGAAAAACCAACAAAACGCTTGAAATAACTCTTAATTTCATGGTTGAAGCATTCAAATGTAACTATAAGAATTGTTAAAAATGTCGTTTTATTTCAGACATAGGTATGCAGAATCAAAGACCGTTTAAACATACGGAAATATGTGATGGACATGAGAATAACCAATCTAGATGGGACTACAGATATAACGTGTATAACGTTAATGAAGATATAAAACCCGGTAAAAAAATATTTTACCTAGCATATACTAGTATACATTACTTACGCATTTGCACATCCGTGAAATGAATAGATCAAAAGAGAAATATATAATATATAACGTCTTAACATAGTCGATGAAAAGAACGAATATATCGTCTTTTGGATTTCCTGATACGTTTACTAATATTTGTCTTGCATAATAAGAAAATTGCTAATACATTTTGTTAAAGATTTATCCCTCATTAAATCACGAAGACAATACACCTGTCAATATTCTGCATTTTAAATCATAACTGCATGACGTATAACAGGGGGGTGTCCATTATTCACATTTAAAGAGAGATAGAAGATACCAAAGGAATCTTCAAACTCAAAACTCTAAAACGAACTGATAATAATGCCATCAAAATAAACGTAAAACGACAAAAATAACTGTCTTAGAAACATAACATAGACAACGTTAGACTGGACAACACGAAATACACAAAAAACCGAAGGGGCTGAAGAGACGATTTCAATTTTGCACAAAAGAAAGTTGTTGCTACTAGATATTGTTGTACCTCATGAAAATAAGTTATCAATATTCAACCACCGGACAGGTGTCAATCAGAATTCTGAAGAAAAAAACATCTATATAGATCATCACCAAATTGGTCATTAATAATATTTGCTATATTAATAACTGTTTTGACCTTTTCTTACACTTTACTTCGAAAAATAACTATATCAATGCCCATATAAAGATCGACTCTTCTCATCAATATGGCTATTGTACATGTAAGTTTAACATGTTTAAGGTCATCAAAATTGTTACTTGGAAGAAAAGGAATTATTTAAGTTGCGTTAATTGTCGAAATAGAAAACCAAACACGTTGTAAAATGTATAAGACTACGTCACTATACAAATTCCAGCTTATATGAAATGCAGTATTTTTGAAGGCCACATTTTGAAAGTATGTTAGTTATAATGTTTAAAAAATGTATTGCTGAACATCCGAAAGACAACACCTTATAAAGGGTGCTTGTAGAGCATAGAGATTAAACTGCATCAAGAAAAATATAGGTAATATTCTATTTAGGGAACATATTGTATAAACTTATATGTCAATTCAAAGATTTTCACTTTTACAAATATCAACAAATATTTAAAATATATGGTTAAATAACAAGATAAAATGTTTTCAAATAAATGTAATTTTAGCACCTTGTATGGGAATGTATATTTCTCAAAGAAGTGATGACAGAGGACACGTTAAGCAAGAGCTGTCTCAAGGTAAGAGTACATATCTGCAATTTGTCACAGTCAAAACGAGAGAGCTTTGATCCTTTAATTTTTACGAAGTAAATTAGCAATCAAAAGCTCTACCAATTATAGAATTGTACATTCTGGTTGTTATTGAACACTGACCAACAACAATATGCTGACATTAAACATGTAAAAACACCACAATACACTACACATAAAACCAAAGATTGAAAATATCGAAAACCGTGGTAACAAAAGTGCCCAGCAAAGTCTAGCAGTCAAGGCCATCGTGTTGTTTGTACTGCTCGTCTGAAGTAAAATTCATATATAGCTCGCCACTGGTTATATGAATAACATCAGTGTTGGATTGTTGCTACTCCAAAATGAAAAGATCCTTTATCATCTGTTTCAAACGTAGATCATATATACTTCGATCTCACATTTAAATCGTGATAGCTTTAATACAAGTTCAATAAATTACATTTCATGAACCAACGAACACACATTGTTTTAACATTAACAGTAGATGTGTTTTACAAGAAACCACCAGAGACAAAAAAGTGCGCTATAGGTCACCATGCCGCCTTCACCAATTTCCGACAAATGCAGTATTTTAATTTTCACTTATTTTCATATAAACTTTGTGAATTTAATTCGCCGATATGTGTTTCAACTTATAAACAGTAATAGAGTTCACTTACACACATTGCTATGCGTCATGTAACACACATGTTGTAAATTTAAAGCATATTAATATCCTATAAGTTGATAAAAGCCTGTCAAAATTGGTGTCTTCTCTCATATGCATGTCAATCATTAAAATATGTGTTTCTTTATTTTTTTTAAATGCAGTGACGTTAAGTTTAACATTTCTTTCATATAGTAGGATTTACAGTTTTAAGCCAACAGTGAATAATGTTAATATTATATTCTAATCAATTACATTTCTTTTGTTCGAAGCGATAGAGGGTCTTGGGTCTTCCCTGGAAATTCCTTTAGATTTATACGCAGCTTCGTTTTTTGTGTGAGGGTTTTACGCTCCTGGTTACATACCTTAGAATCTGTTGCAGATAGTTTTGTTCGTACGTTCATTGATATAGATCATATTACCCAACTAGGGGGGAAAATACCAATGTTTGTACCTCGAGTGTGGTGGCATCGATTCACTAGCATGGTCTGTAACTTTATATCGATTGGGTTCTATTGCAGATCGTAACAAGTCTGGAATTGCTTTCAGTGTAATACAGACATAAGCAGAGCACGATTATCTGTCTGGACATATCCGGTCTCTTTCAGATTGGGGATACTTATTTGCCATAAGTTTTTTTTTTTCTCATGCTTTGAATCCTCAAAAATATGGCTTTAATCAAAAGGATAGTCAATCGTGTTACGCTAAGCTCTTAGAACAGAACTAATAAATACAGGTAACAATGTTTAACTTTGACTCAAAATGTCGAATGTCTGTATATAGTGATCCTGCGAACTATTAACACATTGTTCAGCTTGTAGTTTCATAAGACAGGACTCCCTTCGAATCTTATCATTCATTGTTTCAAATGCAGATATTTTGAAGTTTTAACGAAATCAATTTAAATCGGGATTTGTTCCATGTATATTACACATATTCCTCTAAGCATTTTGACTGTCATTTAAAAAATGGCATCCCACGGATAATTGGTTGACTTGGGAATATACATATGTTACTTTGTAACAACATGAGCAACACGACGGGTGCCACATTTGGAACAGGATCTGCTTCCCCTTCCGTAGCACCTGAAATCGTCCCTAGTTTTTGGTGGGGTCCGTGTTGTTTTTGTACCCCTATTTGTGACATTTTGTTTATGCACCATTGTCAATATAATGGGAATTGATGCGACTGTCGTACAAGTGAGAGGTTTAGCGCTATAAAACCAGGTTCAATCCACCATTTTCTACATTTGAAAATGCCTGTACCAAGTCAGGAATATGACAGTTGTTGTCCATTCGTTTGATGTGTTTTGTCATTTGATTTTGCCATGTGATTAGGGACTTTCCGATTGAATTTTCCTCGGAGTTCAGTATTTTTGTGATTTTAGTTTTTACAATGTTCGTAAAACGATCTTAGAACACAATGACGAATCTCAAATTTTGTGATTAATTTTCTCAGTCTTTATTTTTAAAGTTTATTTTTTACTGCAAATTCCATACCGACAATCAACTTACAATAGAATAATATATCTGATTTGATTTCGTTCAAATCCTAGAACAGAAAGATGTGTCTTATAATATTGTTAATTAGAAACTAAAAACTGGAAATCAATTTGGAATTCCATATGATATCTCAATATAAATTGTTGAAATTCTGGCATATGATAATGTTTTTAGATAAAAACTTTTACCACATTTCCTCCAATTTTCATATGCCGCAACATTGAAATCTTCTGAATTAATTTGTAATAGAGGTGTAAGGAAAGGAAATTAAAAACTGCCCTGATGTTAAATAACTATACCGATACAAGATTTTACTGTGGACTTTCTCAAACTACAATTGCATTTGAAGGTATCTTAACGGCGCTTTCAACACTATTTCAGTTTCTGGATAAATCTGAAGAATCCACATGACTTAACAGGTCTAAAATACCAACAGTTACTATCGATCGGAACGGCGACTAAAAATCTGAAATTTTTTTTAACGTATTTGTCTTGCGATAAATGCAGTCGATTTAGACTTGATGAGACAAAGATTAGTTTCGGACCGCAATCGTGGTACTAGTGATCCTAATCAGTCACCATATTTACTGATTTATATTCCCGGCATATAATTTTTATTATAAAGTACAAATAAGACGATAAATACTATGATATGATTTATAGTATATTTTTTCATACACATTTACTTCTTAAACTATTGGTTGACTTATTGATTGGCATTAGTGATGACACTAGATTCCGTTTTGCTGGTTTTTTTATAGATGTTTACGGCTATCCCACGCCAAAAAAGAATATATCTAGATCAGATAGTAATATTACCTCAGATTCAGATGTATACATCCGTCCATGTGATATCAGGGAAGACGTAGACAGGAAACATACAACGGATAAATTTCAAGTTAACAAGGATAGGTGGTTGTTGAATCCGGGTATGTTATGTCTTTAATGTGAAAATATTGCTGAAATTTCTTACCTAATCATAACAATAACTAAAAAAGAGTAAATGGAGACAATAAGCTAAGAGAAGGACGAAAGCTATCTTATTCTATTAGAATACAATAGCCTTGCAAATAATCGGGCTATACATGTATATGTGAAATGTATATATTGGTAAATGTTCTCTTATTTTTGTATGTTGATATGTTACACATATGGTGTATATATTGAGAGAAAAAGGGATACGAATGAACATGTCCATTAAAACACATATATGTTTTAATGTTGCAAAAAAGTACCAACAGGTCCGTATTTCATATACACTGTTAATGTTACAAAAAGAACCAAATTCTTCCAAATCGAATGTTTATTTAGGTATAATGCAAATTGCAGGGGTTGCAATGATTTCCTGAAATAATAATTGCAAAATTTTTTATTGTCACATATTATATACACATGTGTATAACATATAAAGCGACTTTCAAACTAAAAAAAATAATGATCAAATAATGAAGGGAACAGTAATCACAATGAATCGTGAAGTAAGTCATGTCCTAATTTGCTGAAAATCGTATTTAAACGTTTCCTTAGTTATAAATAGCTGTTTAAGAAATTAAGAAAGTAATTGTACATCTGCATATACAAGATCTTTTCATTGCATATGCAACTATTGTAACATTTTCATGAAGATACCTGTTTTTAATAGTAATCGTAGGAAAAAATGTTACCCCAACATAATACATTTTCGTAAAATCTTTCAAAATATGCAGTTTACAATACGGAAAGTTATCCACGAGAAGAACGCACACAAAATTAGTCTCTTGAATATATTATTGGTGTCAATATCAAGGAAAAGACCAAGGTATGACAAAGACCTTTTAGTTTCGATAGTATCCATAAGCAGTTTGCAAGATTCTTTTCCCTTTCTCTTTAATGAGATTTGTAGATATAAGAAGATGTGGTATGAGTGCCAATGAGACAACTCTCCATCCAAGTCAAAATTTATAAAAGTAAATCATTATAGGTCAAAGTACGGTCTTCAAAATGGAGCCTTAGCTCACACCGAACAGCAAGCTATAAAGGGCCCCAAAAATTACTAGTGTAAAACCATTCAAACGGGAAAACCAACGATCTGATCTATGTAAAAAACGAGAAACGAGAAACACTTTTGAACGACATCAACAAACGACAACTACTGAACATAAGATTCATGACTTAGGACAGGTGCAAACAATTGCAGCGGGTTTAAACGTTTTAATAGTACCAAACTTTCACCCTTATCTGAAACAATAGTGTACCATCACAACATAGAAAAACACACTATAAAATATCAATTGAAATGGCTTAACTCAATCAAAAGACATATTAACACCAGTGAACATACACTGAACAAATAAATTTAATCTATGATACAATGTAAATACAAAATAAATAAACTAAGGGAAGAATAATTAAAGTAACATGGTATACCGCTGTGAAACAATATAAGAAAAACAGTATGCTTGAACAAAAATATAAGCCATTTGCAATTACTTTAAACACAGGTAAATACAAATAATTTTATTGTTAGGTATACGTGTACTGTTCAAATGGAGAAAGGAAATATTTTTACAAAATAAAAAATTTAAATGTTCATAGTACGAAGAAGTGAAAATTTATAGTAATACCAAACACTTATAACCCTGAATAACATTTAATAACATAAAAGCATTACAATTAGTATCAACAGGTCAAATAAACAAGAAAGTACGATTTGAGAGTACTCACAGTTACTGACAGCTAGTTAAAAGCCAAAAACAATTAATTATTAAAAATCATGCATCATGCATCAGAGACTAAAATCAACTAAAACACATCCCAGGGATTTAGTATTTGAACTTCATGGACAGTCAAAGAAGACATGACTTGTGCAATGCCAAAAATAAATGTATCGACAGGCAGTAGGATAGTTAGGAGTTCACCTCTTTATAGATCAAAATGAACGTGGATGTGTCTTTATACATCCCGTTTGAAAAGAATACAAATTTAGTTACGTTTTAATTTGCTGATGACAAAATCAATATTAGTGCCAATGTAAACTATATTCAAAGATCTAATTACAACATTGGTAAGATAACCTTTACTAATAAGTTTGTTTAAAGGTTCGATGAGTTTACACAGATCACATAGTGATTTCCGCGCTTTAAGTACAATATTACCGTAAAATTTAGGATGTGAAATACCGTTTTTAATCTGTTTTCTACAGGTACAGCCAAATTTACTAATCAAATCTTTGTATCTATGAAAGAATTTAGTTAAAGTTTTACGTAATTTATGGTAACGAAATCCCTGACTTAATAATTTACCAGTGATGCATTGATTACGTTCGTTAAAATCTATGACATCACTACACACACGGGTATAACGAACGAGTTGGGATATATAAACACCGTATGATGGAGCAAAGGAACATCGCCGTCTAAAAAAGGGAAATTAACAATAGGGAATGTAAAGTCGTCTCTTTTGTCGTAAATTTTAGTGTGGAGTTTTCCTTTAGAGATTGAAATGTCTAAATCTAGAAAAAGACAACTACTGCTGTTTATGTTAGATTTAGTTAAAGTAAGTTCTTTTGGGTAAATTTTGGTAGTATATTTAGAGAACTCTGGATTATTTAACGAAAAAATATCATCTCGATAACGGAAGGTATTGTTGAATGTATCAACCAAATGTAACAATGACGTGTCTTTACTGAGTTAGGTCATAAACTGAGATTCATAGCAATACAGGAATAAATCTGCTATTAAAGATGCACAGTTAGTGCCCATAGGAATACCTACTACCTGTCGATACACTTTATTGCCGAAACGTACATATATGTTGTCCAGGAGAAAATTTAAAGCTTCAATCATATCTTCACATTTCCAGTAAGTGTGTCTAGCATACTTTCCTTTTTCGACTTTAAACGAGTTACAGCAAATAAATTTTTGATGAGATTTTTCAAACGACCATTTATTTAGATTGTGTGGAAGTGCAGTATAGAGAGTAGAAAAATCATTACTGTCAACAGAATTAAAAGGACTATCAAAAGCATGTATTTTATCTAAAACCTCTAAAGAATTTTTATCACTCCAAAAATAATTAATACCATTATTTTCATAAGCTTTATTACAAAAGTTAATAACAAGTTCTTTGATTTTAGTAAGGAAGGTAGTTATAAGCACTGATAGATTGGTAGTAGAACACTTACTAGATGCGGAGATAAAACGGAATTTAAATGAATTTTGTGCAATTTAGGTAACCAGTACATAGTAGGGTTTTCAAATGTTCGGAAGAGGCTTTAAGCTGGGTAGTGGCAGTGATATGCTTGTTTTCAATTTGACTCTCTGTGAAGCGTACGGGACTGAATGCAGATGAATTTGTAATTTCGTTTTGGAGAACTTTTGAGAGTACTTGGAGTTTATTTTTTATTCTAGAAATAGGAATATCATGGACCCTATTATTAATTTCAGAATTGTTTTCAAAATGAGATATACGAATAATAACACTATTCATAATTTTATTTTTTATCAGATTTTTCACGTTTACACCAATTTTTACAGTAGACAGACAGAGCGGTCTTTGTTTGTATTCTGCTTCATATGAGTATGAATACAGGTCGGCAAGTAGAGGTGCACAAGTAGTACCCATTGGAATATCGTCTGTCCATCAAACAAACATGTTGTCGATCAAAAGATCCAGCATTGTGACTATTATTATTTTGCTTTATTTGTTTTTGGAATCAATGTGGTTTTTAAAATAGAAAGGTTAAGCATGCCTACAAGAAGGGATTTGTATAGACAATATCAGTTTTTGAAGAAAAAACTCATCAAAAATACTAGTACCAGGCTAATAATTTTAAACGCCAGATTCGCGTTTCGAACCACCATTTTTCCTTAAAATGTCCTGTACCAAGTCAGGAATATAGCAGTTATTATCTACAGTCCGTTTCTATGTAAGTCGGCGTTTGCTTTTGTTGTAGTTCAGTTTTTCTGTTGTTCCGTTGTTTTCCTCTTAAAGTTGATGTGTTTCCCTCGGATTAAGTTTGTAACCCGGATTTTTTTTATTTTTTTTTTTGCTTAATAGAATTATGAAATTATGACTATTGCACAGCGGTATACTACTGTTGCCTTAATTCGTCTTCACAAGACTCATCAGTGACGCTCGAATAAAAACAAATTTAAAGGCTAAATAAATGAGTCGAAACTATTGCGCACATCACGTTGACCATTAATTTAATCAATATTTATAACAAGGTATCTAGGCATTCATATACAATTTAAGCAAATCTATTTTGAATAATAAGCATACGATATAGATAAAGCACCCATTTTTTAAGATACTAAAAACTAGTAACCATACAAGACAAAACACAAAAAAATTAAATATTTTGTTTGTTTCTTTTGAAGCTAGATCATTAATTTTAAAATTCTGTGACATTTCAAAATTCGAATTCAAAAAACGTACGAATAGCTTATAATTACTCAAAGATTGAGTTAAAATCATGCAAACCTATTATTTCTAAGATATTTTTTTAGAAGAATACCTAAAAAAAACTCTGAAATGTGACCGTTCCCACTCGCCTAATATTTACAGCCCCTCTGCCCATGTTATTAGTGGGGATCTAAACATTATTCAACATGAACAATGCCGAAAGGTGATATCTTATGGTCTTAAGTTTAGAGAACCCCAAGACATCAATTGTAACCATAACTTTAAAACAATTATTGATTCAATTGAGGACTATCGAACTAGAGATATAGGTTGCAATTCTGTAAATATAGACAATGCAATTTCCCATAGGAACTCCCTTTGCGGCTAAAACTGCGGCTAAAACTGTGACACTTTTACTATGAAGTTTCGTGAAAAATAATATCCTAGAACGGAAAGTTTATATGCACTACTATTTTATTCAAAGGTCAAAATATAGGGCTGTGCGGCATATTTTCAACATTTATATGCCCTGAACTTCTAAGAGTTTAAACTTATACTAAAATTCTATACAACCCTTACCTCCATTTTTGGACCTCCTAAAAATTAAAATTTAGGCGCTACCATGTTTTTCTATACTGGTTACATTCCCAAGTGATGTCTCTATGAGATGAAACACATAGATCATAAATGGGAACCAGTACGTTAACAAATTAACATATCTGTGAATATTATATATCTCCCCAAAAGAGGCGTGGTTTGAGAAACAGCTGTATTTACAAAGTGCAACCTATAGGATACTACAGATACAGTTGAGTTTGCCTCATATCTTGACTTACATCTAGAAATTGACAATGAGGGTCGGTTGAAAACAAAACTTTACGACAAAAGAGATGATTTCGGCTTCTCAATTGTGAACTTTCCATTTCTATGTAGCAACATTCCAGCCGCGCCTGCATACGGAGTATATATCTCCCAATTGATACGATATTCCCGGGCTTGTGTTTCCTATCATGATTTCCTTGATAGAGGATTGCTGCTCACAAAGAAGCTATTAAACCAAGAGTTCCAAATGGTGAAGTTGAAGTCATCCCTTCGTAAATTTTACGGACGCCATCACGAGTTGGTTGACCGTTATGGAATAACCGTTTCACGGATGATATCGGATATGTTCCTTACGTCGTAACTACAATACCCTCCCTTTTCACGAATGTGACTTACCGAATTAGACTATTTACCGGATTTGTAATAACATAAGCAACACGACGGGTGCCACATGTGGAGCAGGATCTGCTAACCCTTCCGGAGCACCTGAGATCACCCCCAGTTTTTGGTGGGGTTCGTGTTGCTTAATCTTTGGTTTTCTATGTTGTGTCATCTGTACTATTATTTGTCTGTTTGTCTTTTTATTTTTGGCCATGGCGTTGTCAGTTTGTTTTCGATCTATGAGTTTGACTCTCCCTCTGGTATCTTTCGTCCCACTTTTAGAGCATGGGCTAAACGAGAAGAAGTTGAACTGGACACTTTGTCAGAATGGGTCAAAACAATCAGGTATCTGATAAAACGTCGAAGTTGAAAAAGTGTGTGAATGATCGACCAAAGTCAGAAACAAAGAAGCTGTGAAATGTTTATCATCTCTCACGATAAATATAATGTTGTTCCTGCGGACAAAGCTTTAAATAATATTGTCATTGTATGTAAATCGTACTACTACGAGTGTCTTGTAATAGAATTAGGAATAAATGAGCACTCAGGGAATTCAACATACAAAAACATATCATTTGACAAAAATGAGATTTTGGCGAATCATAAGTCCTTCATGGCTTCAATGAACATTACATTGCACAGCAAATCTGAGGACTTACCTTGTTTGTATTGAATACCTTAGCTTCACAAAGTTCCGTACAAACAACGGTACATTTCCGGCTCATTTGCATGTTCTACAAAAAATCTGTCCGCATTGAAAGAGGGTCTTCAGAAATACTGTGAAACTGTTTACTCGAGTAGAGGTATTACCCATATGTGGATTCTAAAAAAACTCTAAAGAACTTCTGGATAACTTTAAATCTCGATCTTTCTCTGAAATTAATTCTATCAAAACTTTTGATTTTTCAACCCTGTATACATCCATTCCCCATGTGAAATGAAAAATCGTATAAAAGAAAAAATCCACAATGCTTTTCAATATAAAAATGGTAGCATACGCTTTAAATTTATTATTTTGGGATACCATACAGCATATTTTGTTAACAGTGAACAAAAAGGTAAAATTTGCTAAACAGAGGAACAAGTGATCAGTATGCTGGAGTTTCTTATTGACAACATATTTGTTGAATTTGGAGGTAGACTTTTTTCACAAATAGTCGACATTCCCATGGGAAAGAACTGTGCCCTCTTCTTGTCGACATCTTCTTTTTGTCATATGAGTCGGAGTTCCTTCAGACACTTGTCAAAAATTGAAGATCAAAGAAGCCAGATCATTGAATTTCACATTCATATATATTGATGATGTTCTTTCCATTAACAATCCAAACTTTTCTGATTGGGTTCCATTGATATATTCTCCAGAACTAGAAATTAAAGAAACAACAGACACGGCTTCCTCCCCCTTTTTTTTAGACTTATACTTCGAATTTGATATAAGCTGTCATCTCAGTACCAGAATCTATGACAAACGAGATGATTTTAATTTTGAAATTATAAATTTTCCCCCACCTCAGTAGCAATATACCAACTTCACCTGCATATGAGATATATATTTCCCAACTCATTCGGTATTCAAGAGCTTGCAGCTACTACACAGACTTTATAAAACGTCACCAGTGTCTGTGCAGAATGTTGATGAACCAGGGTTATGTCAAAGAACGTCTCGTCCTTTTTCTTAAAAGGTTCATCGAAAGATACCAAGACCTAGTTGATAAATATTCCGTATCAACTTCACATATTATACATAATGGTCTTGGCGCATAGATTCTAGGTACTGACGTTGTTTATCATCTTAATTACTTGTTATATTTTTTTTTTTATTTGTGTTTGTAAATGATTAACCTTTACTGTTTAGTCCATTTTTGGGAATATCCTTTTGTTGTTCCTCGGTACTTATACATCCCGGCATTGTGTTATTGTGATATGGTCTTTTTTTTGTATTCTTGTCTTTCATTTTTTGCTTTTATGCCATTTTGTTTTTCTTTGTTCAAATATTTGATTTTTTTATAGTGATTAAATTATAAAACAATGGTGACTGCTGTACCCCTATTTTTGACATTTTTACCTTTTATGTCTGTATGTTTTGTTCACACATTGTTGTCAATATCATGGAATTTTTTGCAACTGTCATACAAGTGAGATGTTTAGCTAGCTATAAAACCAGGTTTAATCGACCATTGTCTGCATAAGGAAATGTATGTACCAAGTCAGGAATATGACAGTTGTTTTCCATTCGTTTGATGTGTTTGACCTTTTGATTTTGGCATTTGATAAGGGACTTTCCGTTTTGAATTTTCCTTGGAGTTCAGTATTTTTGTTATTTAGTATTTAAGCTCATTGCATCTAGATCTCAAATATATAGCTATACAACTTACGAAGATGTTGTATAATTGCAAATGATACACCTACCCACACGAGATCAAAGGATGCAAAAGTCAGCAACAACAGGTCGCCGTTCGGCGTTTAACAATGCACAAAACACATACCGCATAACATGCAATAAAAGGTCCCAACATGAGGAAAAATGTAAAACAATTAAAATGAGAAAGCCAACAGCCTTTCTATCTTTCTATCAAAAGTTGACTTCAAAATAAGATTTGTTTGAAGTACTTCTCTTTTTAAACCATGTACATCACAGCATGGGAAAACTTATAGATGATTAAATAGATAAATGTGTATATGATGTTGAGAATTAAAATCTCAAATCTAACAGGTAAACGTTTCTTATATTTCGTTACTCATTGTAAAGATTAAAGCATCCTTTAGTATTCTAATATCTTTAACATGAGAAACAAATAGGCCTTTGTAGTTCAAATATTTTTACAAAATTCTTTTTCCAGCCAAAAACAGATTGCAACTATAAAATGTAGAAGTCAAAGAATGCAAGTGTGGATAATTCACAATTCTGTGTTCTGGTTATTACCACAACCTTCACAAATATCGCATTATATTGTAAAATCTAAGATGGATTACAAGAATAAATCAAACACAGAATCTAAGCTGCTTCAAACTACATTTAACAAAAGACAAACAAAAAAACGATTTTACGTTTTCAAATTCCCTGCATTCGTTAACAAGAAACATGTGGTACTTTATCATGTTAATTACAAAAAAATCGAATAACATGAATATATAAGTACTTGTTCATATACCTTAGATCACCGGCATGTTTCGTTTTTTTTTTTTTTTTATTTCAACATATGTGTAGTTGTGTTTTATATCATGTCCACATTATTGCAATTTTCAGGAAATGAAATATTAGGTCAATACAAAATCATAATGCCATTATAGTCCAGCTGATTTGTGCATATTTTCAGAAGAATTGTGGGTTTGGTGACAAAAGCATGAAATTTTGCACAATTTTAGTTATATGTTTGGTAGTCAATTTAAGTAAAAGACGACTCTAAAAATACAGTAAGGTGGCCATTCTCAAGATGTCTACCAATCAGTCTAAATTGCACAATCATATATAAAATAAGCAAATTATATTCAAACCAAATCGTTTAAAATCATATAAAATGTAATCAAAGTTTTTAATAAGTCATGCCGTTATATTAGACTTTTCAATTTTTTTCAAAATGAAGGAAAAATGCAATTGGCCGCCAAAAATTGAAAATGAACAAAATTTAGACAAGGCTTTGCTGATATATGTATTTATTTTTTCTATCGAATTACACTTTGCAGTTGTTACTATAGTCTTATGATTACATTTACATGATTTATGGTTGCTGCTTTTAAGACAATTTAATCAAAGGTGCAAAAAATTATGCATCCATTCGAACGTTTTAAACGTTGAATGTTTCATAGATTGATTCTTCTATAATACTGTAGATAAATTGATAATTGGATCATACAAATAGGAATACGACCTACATTGATTGTTCATTTTGTCACTAAGTACCTCCTTTATTCGTCTTACCATTCAGTAACAGGCCTATATTTACACTTCTAAAAAATATTATATCACCTTGATTATTCTATCAAACAAAAATATATTCACATATATTATTATCTTTGGCCCAAAAATTATATATCTTAACCATTTTGTTGCTGTCAAGACCATTGGCATTAATTAAATAAAAAGGTTAATTAAAAATAATGCATTTTATTCACTAAAATCTTCGTCAAACAAAAGGCTGTCATTGGTACAGAAATGACAATGTTTAACTTTGGATACATCTAAGAAAAAAAAGTTCAAAAAAACAATTAATTTTGTTTTGAAAGTGAACGTATGTGTCAGCGGCTACAATAAACATGATAATATTCAATATCAATATCGAGTATAACCAACGATCTCACGAATCACCTACGCTAACCGTCTTCTCATTCCTTGGATCAAACGTTGAATTTGGCGTTATGTTAGTATGTGCCATGAGACAAGATTCTGAACTGGCGGTACTCTTTCGCGTATACGACGACCAATTATGTCCTAGATATGCTTAATGGGGACTCAACAATAAATCGTTTGCTACAATAATTCCAACTTTTTCTATATGTCGGCTGTACATTAACATAAAAAGAATTTAGAGATTGACAAAGAGTGAACATTTTCCTGCATACTGAGGAATATATTATAGTTTTAGGAACATTTTGATATTGTTGATCGATCTGTTTTCAATTATCCCATATTTAGACATCGTTAAAACCTAGCTTAACTTATTGTTCAGATAAAACAGTTGTTACTTGTTATTTTCAAATTAAAACCGACATAAGGTGGGAGGGTATAAAGCGATGATATTAAAAACTTCATTAGTTCTGAAGATCTATTATTTTTTAACATTAAATTGTAATTTGTGTGCGATTATTAAAAGAATGATCTGAGACCATATTTAGTTTTTCTACATTTTCTATCTATTAAATACGACCGCTGCATTCATTGTAATATGCAAGAGATTTTTTTAAAGATGTGTTTATTTCAGGTGTAAACATATGATAGTTTTTTATCAAATATATTTGCATTATCAATAAACAAAAACACGTCTTGTCTTTTTAGACTCGTATTATTGGATTTCGATTTTGATCATATTTAGTATACCCTAAATAGTAAATACTACAGTGAATATCATTAAACTTGCAAACTAATGGTTAAAGAACAATATATAAAAAACAAGTTCCATTTTGTAAATTTCAAATAGATAAACATACCAAAGATTTACAATTACCCTGCGTTAATTGTGTAGCAGAACCTTGACAATGACAGTTTCTGATTTAAAATTCATTAATTATTGAAATATAACGTCAGTAGGTAATGTCAATATTAGTTAAAGTCGAATCGAATTACTAATCAGCCCATCTTAAAAGTAATGATAAAAGCTATAATTCAGGTCCTTTCATTGATAAACATAATGATACTGATTAAAGTCCGATGTCCTCTGTGGCATGTCAATATGTTTTATTTTTCAGGTATGGGTTTTATACAAGATTCGTGATAACACAAATTCATAGTTTATTGTAATTTGCATATTAATCAAAGCTGTGTTTTTGGCTAAAGCATTAGAGAGTATATTATGTATACCCTGGCGCGAACAAAGAACATAAACACTTATTTCGTTTGGCAGTTTTAAATTGAAGCTTACATGAAAGTTTTGGTTATAACATTATGAACACGTTGGACTGAATCAAAATTCTACCAATCGTATACTGCAGAACGGGTACCAATGGAAACCATTTTTACAAACCCACTCTTTAAATTTAACAGATGTTCAAATGAACTCAGTTTCAATTGAAAAAATCGAAAATAATGATATACGTAATATAGCAAACAAGTGCATGCTGATATAATCCTTGAAGATGAAAAAAGGTTAGAAAGTTTTCTTCTCTCATATGCATGACGATAATGATTTCTAAATACATATTAACATAATTAAAACTGGATTGAATTATACCAATATCATATTTGTATCGATTTCTTTCGAAAGATACCATGATGCATCAAATCCATTAGACAAAGGGAAATGTAATCATGGCCAATACAAAAAACGAAAAGACAAGAACCAAAATAGTACACTCAATTACAACAGTTGTTGGTAAAGTTTAACGCCAACAGTACCGCTTTAATATCGACACCATCTATAGTTGTATCAAAACTAAGACGAAAGAAACATTTTCATTTCTCATTTATCGGATTTCTAGAAAATACTCGAAAGGGTCAGGGATACAATTAATAAAACACTTGCAAATAATGGCTTTCTGATAAAAATGCCTTTTTTTAAGGAAAATGTAAATCTAAAACGCTAGAAAAAAAAAACACGAAAAAGGTAAAATCAAAACTTGTTTAGAAGCAAATTAAATATCTTATTGAAAAAGGTATATTCATTCAATTGCAGACTTTTTTTAGGTACATTCGAGTTTTTGTCTATTGATTGACTTATTCGTCAACATTTGTGTGCTCATACATATTGTACATTTAGTTTTTTCCTTTTTGTACAGACGGTTATGGTTATATGATGCCACAAGCGACAACGCAAAGGTCTGATAGTAATGTAACTTCAAAATCAGGGGTGTACAACATTCCATATGATAAAAAAGAAGAAATATACAGAGAAACTCCGACGAGCACTTTCCAATTTAACGAGGAGATGTTTACATCGAATCCTGGTATGTTTATTTCTCAAATATAGACATGATAGATAAAAGTAAAAAAAAAATATCGCAATTAAAAGATATATTTGGTTGTAAATGCTCTTAAATGGCGTATTTGAATTAGCATTCCAAATGTTTGGATTCAAGCGCCATGTTGAGGTTTCTCCAGACGAAGCGCACGACGTCTAACGTACAAAATCATAAGCCCGGTATCTCTATTGCGTTTGAGCAACCACTAGATTGATTTCCCTGCTGAGGAACGCTTCGCCCTAGAGGGTATCACCAGCTCAATAACCAGCATTTTTGTGTTGACATGGAATATCATGGCGATCTTTAATTTCTGTAAATAACTTTTTTATAAAATGTGTAATTATTCAAAACACTAATGGTTGTCTACCGCCAGGCATAGAGTACCTCAGCCGTATATGGCACAGTTTTTCGGACTTTTCTATTTGTAATCGGATTTTGGAGGTTTTTTCATTGAACTCATGTGCTAAAAATATCAGTGAAATTGTAGAGAAGAAACTACATTTCATAGCATAGTGCAACTTTTTATAACAATTTATTCAAGATTTAAATTTAGGTTGTGCGCTACTATCATGGCCCATTACTAGTATATCGTACTATTATCGTATATAATGACATCAAAAAGTTTCTTTTGAAAGAATATGTATATTCAGAGGCAGTATTATCAAGAAATCGAGAGATTTGTTTTTATTTTTTTCTTTGCACAAAACCTAAGATTTTTTTTTTTTTTTTTTTTTTTTTTTGTAATAATAACCCCGGACTTCATCATGTTCATAAAAATCCTTTAAGTCCTCCGGATATTCAGTTACACTGAACACTTCAACGATCAGATTTTCTTAGTCATTTGATTGGCATGTTTACAAAATTTTACTTATCAGAAAATCCTTCAAGATACATATGGATCTGGTTGTTTATGTGCAAAATTTTCGTTAATGAACTTCGTTTAAGTAATAACTGCTTACGGAAAGTAACTAAGCTATTGATTGATGTAGAATATTTTTATAGGAGATGTCGGATATATGTCAATTAGACATCCCAGTGACAAACAGTGTCATAGACATCTAATCATAAATTCATGACATAAAATATACCGAAAATGCAATGTGAAAGTAATCAAGTTGAAAACATTTTGCTTTAAACCAGTTGTTAAGACAACTAGAATTATGACGTCAGATCACATCTGCATAGTAATTTGAAAAATACAAAATGTAAACATGCTCATGATAAGTTGACACTATGAACAAATTAACAAGTGACCATTGTACAGTATAAAAATCCTTTGAGTTTTAATCATTTTTATTAAAATGTTTAATGGAATTATTTCATAATATTGTATGCTATAGGGATTCTTGTAAATGTGTGTATAGCAAAAGTAAACGAAACGAAAACAATATAAAAATAGAAACGAAACTGCGTTTTTTTTATTGTTGTTTATCGTAAAATACACAGTTATAAGCGTATAACACTGGAGGGCATAAAGAGGCTGATTTTAGCTTTTTAACAAATTACCCTTTGTATTCGCCTCAATGATGTTTTTAATGAAAGAAGTACTAGGTAAAATATCAAAAAATCTATTGTGCACCAAAACAATATTTTGGGCACATTTTAAGGATATTGTCACTAATTTTTCCAATTTTACAAAAGTTCAAGAACTGCCGTTTATTCAAACAAGACTTTAAGTATCAACTTTTGCTTTTGGGAGTTTCAAGTCGTTTTCTCGTGATCGAATGTCTTAATTCATTTTGTTTATTTATCCATGTTAATAATTGCTACGATTCGAGTATTTAATACACTTGTTTTCTTAGAAACGAAACTTACATTCGGTTTCCGGCAATCTGTGAAACATTGTGTTGTATGTCAGTAATAAACATGTGTAAATTTGTAAACACAAAGTATTCCATCAATAAATGCAACTTATTCAGTGGATTGGTCAATATCCCAGTTAAAAATGCATTATTTGTAAATAAAATACACCTGTGACGTCAATCTTTTGTTCAAACTCTCCATTATTTTTTTTTAGGAAAGGAGAGATATTTATATTGTTCATCTTTATTCATCCGGACGGTTTGCCCTTCGGATATTTTCATGGGCACTTTCTTAAAAAGTGCTCACCCATGAAAATAATTCCAAGGGAAGTAACGCGATATTGCATGAAGATGAAATCTTACTAAAACGGCTGATACTGGATTTTTTTTAAAATTTTGGATCATAGTAATACAATGAACACCAAATATCTCATTATTAACAAATAGTTTTTATTTGTGAGTCGTAATTCTATCGTATAATATATAGTATCATATTCACTTAAAATCAACAACATTATCCACAATTTGTTTTCCGTTGCAAATCTTGTCTGAAATTCTATCACGGATAGTATCCAAGCGGGTAAAAACGAAAATTTTCCATTGAGTGCCATTCATCTTCTGTGCAACTACAAACTATTAAATGCGTTAACTCATTTTAATTCTTTTGTAATATTGAACACATTTACATTTTTCAATAATGAAAATTCGTGAACAACATATTTCACTTAAACATTTGCTTTTAATTTTACTATTTAATTTTAAATTAAAATGTTGTATTTTGATTTTGTACAGCAAAATCGTTTGTTGCAGTTTGATATATACATTACCTTCTGCTGTTGTCTGTTCTATGGTCGGGTTGTTGTCTCTTTGACACATTCCCCATTTCCATTCTCAATTTTATTAAAACCAGAACAATAACTCGGATAGTTTCTCTAATAATATTGTGGTTTAATAGAATAAATTATATTTTAAAAAAGTTAAATGGCCAAAATGGCGTATTCGGTATTTAATTTGATTGTTCGATGTTGTAATTTGAATATAGTACTAATGAATAGAATTTGAAGGGGTATGAATAACATTTGAATAAGCTTAAGGCTTGTGTTAAATATTGGGCGGTTTTTTTTCACTTTTCAACAGAAACGCGTAACATAATCAAACTCATTCACGGTTGTTTTATGTCCAGTGGCAAATATAACAGTTCTACTGTTATATCGACAGTGCAAAAAAAAAAAATGAAAACAACACGTTTGATAATATCATGCGTCCGAAGCGCTTTTCTGGATTTACGTAGAATATTACATTGGTACAGGCTAATGTTGCCATAATAACCTACAGTTTATCCCGTGTTACAGTTAATCAGTTTAGTCTCCCCGCGGACATCATCATCATTGCAGTCAGTGGTTATACTGACATGATTTATAACATACTTTTCATTATTACTACGTGTTTATTTATCTCTGGCTTTCAAATGTTTGTGTTTGAGCGTTCTTGTAGAGGAAAGGCGCTTCGGTTATAGGAAATGGAATTGCATGTTATTTTCTTTTGTATTAGATAATTGGTTCAATACCATGAATTTACCAAATAAATTTGATATATAAGGTAAAGAACATCAAGTAAAAGAAAACATTTCAAGTCACGCCTCATAGTGTGCAAAAGTAAGCATATATCATATATACACACAAGCCAGTGAGATGCAAAATGATGCTTAATGTTGAAGTCGTCACGTTGACTTTGATGAGACGAAAACCAATAAAAGCGCTCATTCGTGGTATGTGCTTTGCTGAAGTATTAGAATTCTGTATTTAGAATTGGTGCACCATACTCAATCTTTCCAGTCAATTCTGTGATATATTTTGAAATTATAAAATTCTAATTTACTGCCATGGAAGAACCCCCCTCCCCCACCCCATGGAAAATGTGTCATTGAATCTAATTGAAACCGTAATGGGAGGTAACATGTATATGTACATCACATTCTGACATGAACTATGTTAGATTTGAAGGTACGGAAAGCGTATTTGCTAAACATCAAATGATAAACATAGCATCTTGCAACACGATGCAAGACGTTAATGCAATTTGTTTTACATCAGACCTTATACATTTGACATAAATTTATTGGAAATGAATCGTGTTACATTTGATTTTGATAAAACAAATTGATCACTTTTACTTAAACTTTCAGTTGATATGTTAAATGTTTCAGGAAGTCTCAGTGTGAATGGTCATTTACAGGCAAATAAACATGCGGCAAAAATCATCTATAAGGATCCTCAGTTAAGACGTCATAATTCATATCATTACATGGATATTCGACAAGCTAGACAAGGACCCTTAATTCACCATAATAGTCAAAGATCAACTGGTAAACAAGGTAGGGAAATCAATACAAAGCATATTTGAAGGCTAGGAATATCTATTCCTTATCGTATAATATAGTTGTCCTCCTTTTTCTTTACGATTACATTGACTCAATGACTTTTACTTTGCTGTTTAGTTGACAAGTAAAAAAATAAGGTTAAAAAGATAAAAAAATCTGTTACACACATATTTTTTTAAATCGCGTTTTTAAATTGTCAGGTTTTTTTTATCTTGCTTTCATAAAAAAGTATTTTAAGATGAGGGAAAAAGAATCATAGTAAAAAATAATGTAATGGGTACGTAGGAAATAGGTTTAAACATTGTTTTTATTTCTATACATTGTCGATTGTCTTATGATATTTAATTGTTTTTCTTAAAACAATGTAAAAGATGTAATAACAATTAAATCCTTTTACATTTACATACATGTATCAGAATAATAATAACGATTGTTTTGACATTTGATATATTTATTTCATAACCTTCATCAAAAAAGGAACATTTGAAAATAAAACATTCATGTGATTTATAGTTGTTTTATCAATTTGGCAACAAAGTTGATAGTATTATTCACAAAATTGTGAGCCTTAAGCTTTAGCACAATAAGTAAGAAGGAAAAATACCTAAAACTGTTTACCGACAAATATTTTTTACTTCATGTCATATTCAATAAATAAAATTTTACTTCCATACATAAAGATAGATGAATAACTTGCATGAATTTTCATCCATTCCTAACCGTATTAGATTTGTTTTATAGAAGTTAGTCTTTTATATTTTACCTCTTATTATGTATACTATGCTATAAATCATATTATTATACCTTACATATATTTCAAACAATTCTATTGGGTAAAACGTTATCACGTGACATGGAATAATTCAGTTAATTTTCATTCAATTGCAAGGAAGAACGAATAACCCTAAAAATTTACACCAGCGTTGAATAACCCTATTATTCACCGGCAAATAACCTAGTTTGTTGATTTGTACTCATGAAAATGACGTCACAAACGTGAATAAACAAAATGGCAACGTTCAAGTTACAGGAAGCCCATTGATCGAGAGAAGCGGAAATAAGGCTTTTGACGTGCATCTTGTGCCGATGATATCTCTAATAACGGTCCTTTTCAGGGCCATCAATATTTTACAAAAAGAATATACCTTTGTTGTACATACGAGAATTCTAAGACACAAATTACATGTATTTTTGAACGTCAACTTGTGTTTGTTACTGACTCAAGTAAGGGTAAGTGCTTTTACAATGATTCAAAATGCCCTTCCACTGTTAGTTCGGTATAATAAAACAATTGTGGCCCCTTAGAAGCGATGAATATCCAAAATTGTCAACCCTTAAAAGTTATTTCACTTCGGGCTGCGCCCTCAGTGAAATAACCTTCTTGTGTTGACAATTTTGAATATTCACCTTTTCAACGGGCCATAATTGTATATTGTTATAACATGTATTGGAAATAAACTTATCAATTGTTTGTCTATCATTTAAGAATGAATGACAATGAATTATAATTAAAAATTAAAACCGTGTCTTTCGTTTTAATTTTATTAAAAACCATAGAAGTGACCAGATGCTTGCGATTTGCATATGAAATTATCAATTAAATCTCTTAAGTTAACATTGATCTGATCAACCGTTCTATCGATTTATATGAATCAAAACAGTTATAGACTTTAGTAAGCAGTTACTACAATTTTTTAGATAATTGCCTGGAAAAGATTTTTCATTTCATAATATGTAAACATTTCTTTCTGAATAATGTGTAATATTGAAGAACTCATCAATCATGAGTATGAGATTATAATGAAAGACATGTTTTTGTATAATATACCACTTCTGTCCCTTTAATCAGAAATGGTTATGACTAAACAAAAGATGTCAGATATGCAAACTGTGAAATCAGAAGGCTTTGATAATTCGAAGATGCATAGATCTGTGTCGATGAACAGTTTCATAGACACATCAAGAGGTATCAGAACCAAGCATCCCTTACAAGCTGACCATAAACAAAGCAAGGAAGGACATTGTGAGTATGCAGTCATGTGATCAACATTGATATTAACTACAGAGCAAGCGAATTAGTAGTTTAGAATTATCTATCATTGATATCAAATCGTAACTATATGGTAAAAGAGATGCTAAATTAAAAATGAAAATCTGATTGTCGGCTTTTCGATATAAGGTATTGATTGTTCTACAATAGAAATATAAGTTGGTAAGTTCTTTTGTTTTTAAATTGTATGCGAAAGATACCTTACTCATTAATCGAAAACAATAAGTTGCATATTATTTACACTTTTTCGTTTATCTCAGCGTTAAGCTAACAGTGTAGCCTTCTTTGAAATAATCAAATGTCGACTTTTCCAGGTGTTCTATTGTAAGGCAATTGCTAACATATTGTACATGTGAGATTGGAAGGTGTCACCGTTATAAGATTATCTTTCTGTAATATCTTATTATTTCCATACAAGTAAATGTAGTCCAATTATTGTAAAATCTATGGTAGTTAATAAAATTATGTATTCATATCAGCACACGTTTTCCTTTTCTCATTTTTACTATTGTATGGATAATACATTAGGTAATTAATAATATTATATGACGTATACCTCTAATATAAATACTATTTAGTGGCGGTCCAAATCCGGTTCAAACAATCAAAGGGTCCTACAATTACGTCATTTGTTCTCTGGTGGAAAGACGTCTCATTGGCAATTATATCACGTCTCCGTATTTTTTAATGCAATACGTCAACATATACAGATTGGTATTTTTTTCATCTAGTTACTGTCGTTTTGATTAAATAAGTAAGATAACAACAGAATGACAATAAAAATTGTATAAAAAATATATAAACATTACTATTTTTCAGCAAATAGCAGTGTGACAACATTTAGAATGAGCCAAAGTTTCAGGCAAGAAACGCAAAACAGAAGTATGTACTACATTATTTCATTAAAATAGTATGACATGTATGAGATAAACAATGAAAGCCTTTGTATTTTCTCCTAAAATTGTGAAACACGAAAGCGATGAAAATGTTCATATTTGATTCTCTAATTTTTTACTCGTGCATCTTATTATAGTTATTTTTTGTCAAAAGAAATAAGAAGATGCGGTATGAGTGTCAATGAGACAACTCAGCATCCAAGTCACAATGTGTAAAAAGTAAACAAAATGCTGTAACGCATATTCACACCTTACGGACTTCATTCGGAGGAGTGTGGTACTTGCTCAAAACTGATACAACGGATTAATAAGGAATAACTATAAATTCTTAGTTCAAATATTTATATAAATGGAAAAATCTCATTATTCTTTCAATCTATAATGAATTGTACTATTCTATATGCCATTTGGTTTGTAGCAAGTAAACGTACTGTTGTTGTTGGTTTCTGAAGATTTAAATAAAATCATCTCCTCAAACTTTAAAATCATATCATATAGTTTTCTTTCTATACATTTGTTTCTCTCCTACAAGTCTTTAAAAGTAAGAAAATGTTGCACCTACTTCAACTTGAAAATAAGCTAGATGTCATGAAATGTTTGGGGATTTGTGTGAAATGAACTACTTTTTGGACAACTATAAAATTGTTTTGTCACTGTAATTTATACACCAGAACTACCGTGATTTTCAAACAAAAATATGTTTAAGTTTCAAATTCAATTAGATATACGTTAACAAATTATATAAAGAATGCATTTATGATTGATTTTTAAGTTTAAACTAATTCGTGTCACAGCCAAATGAGGACGTGTGGTTTGGCTTTTGAATTGTGTCACAATGTCATTTAGGGGCATCGAATACTGTAAAAGAAGCTCGTACAGATATTTTAATCAATGCTATTTTTCAATATGTTAATATTGTCTAATAAGAAAATTTCTTTATGATTTTCAACGACATAATCTATGCTTCAAAATTCACAGCTCAATCAGACTGTTTTCTTTTTTAGAATATTCAGCTCCATCTCAACAACATAGATCATTTAAGAGGGAAAATAGTCAAAGGTAATATTTTGAAATAAATTTAAAAAGTAATTAGGTCTTCCCATTTCTCCTTTGCAACCGTCAAAGATTATTATGAAAAGTTATTTTCCAAAATTGTTTGTAACATCAGGATGTCAAAGATAATGTTGGCCGAGGTGATAAGGAGACTCCGTATGAGAGTTATTTCCTTTGTGACATAGTGAAATGTAATGGTATTTCATCAACCAGAAATGATCGACCAAGATATATGATTTTTTAGTTTTATGTGCTTTTTCCACTAGAATGAAATGGAGATAAATCTATAACATTGGGTTAAGAAACACGTCTATACCCCAACCAATATCTTAACCAGCAATTGGACATTACGGATATTGTCATATCAACAACACTCGTTGCAGTAAGGTAATGGACACCAGTCAATCAGTTTTAAAAATGATTACCACATTGTATCTGCTATGCAGATCAATCAGATCAAAAGATTGATTAATTAGCAGTAATCCTGTCAGTATTTAATTTGCTCTCTGTAAGTTCATCCACCTATGACTATTGTGTAAGTGTTTAACAAGCAAACATTACAAATAATTAAAAATGTACATTTACATTAATGAACCGATGTACACTGATTTCTTTTGTTAAGCGACTCATAGGATTCCTGGTCATCACACGAGATTTACGATACATGTCCGAAAGTCGATTGTTGTCCACTTTGTTCTTAAATTACTTTGAACTGTGTATATTTGGAATGAACGTAAGACACGCTGTATCTCTTCCGACATCAGAAATTAATATTTCAAAAAGTATAGCAAATACATCGAACTTCAAGGTAAGTTCAAAAAGGGGGAAGTCCACAAAAACTGACGAAATCAAACGTTAGACTTTATCAACCAACGGAACTAATGGAAAACAACTGTCATATATTGATTCATGATTTGGAACAGACGTTTTCTGAAGAAAATGGTTAACTGAAAATGAATTTGAAATTTAATGCATTGAAATCGCAAATACATTCACGTTTAGAGTATTGAAACGAAGTATTTGATACAAACATTTAGCTTTTTCGTTTTTCGCAAACACTATATCAAATCAAAAATGACAGTTAAAACCGATATTTAATGAAATGGTTAATTATAATATAACATGTATAAGGATCTTCATAATGTTTTATTGATATGTTTAGTTTTGTTAACATGTTAAATCACTTCACAAAATGTTGCTTCTAAAATGAATTTTGTAAGTCTTCATTATGTTCAGAATTTCTTTTTCCTGTTATTTGAAGTTTCTGACAGACGCTGTTCATATTTACTTAATTATGTGGAATCTATTCGCTTGTAGTGGAAATTAATAAGATGGTAACGTACATTTTCTGTTGTTATGCAATTATTGAAAAATGTTGTAAGCTGCTTTGCTACTAAATTTAGATATAAACGCACTACACTTGCACATGTTGCATGACTTGGTGATCTGTCATGTTTGAGTCTTTCTTAACGTCAAAGCACGTAGTTCTATAAAGTTATATGTCCTATGGCTATTTCAATATCTTGGATTATAGCATGATTTATTTTAGAAAAAGTCCCACCTGAGCCCTTTAAATATATTTAATACAAGTTAATGAGACTGTTTTGCCCCTCATATTCTTTGTTCGTTCAATGCATTTAACTAGACGAACAATTAAATACATTGAAAACCTCGAGATAGTTGTTGTTAAGAACCTTCTGGTATAAGTTTTGTTAGCACTGCCCATTTACGCTTGATAAGATACTTACTGTAGTTAAATACGTTCTAATTCGACATTTCATCTGATTGTTTAGGTTTTGTTACAAAATGGTTCTTCTTTCGACTTGAAGTAGTTTCTGCGACAGAGGTATATTTTTATAGATCTTGAAAGTGTTTTACCATGTAATACCACAAACCGACGAAATAACTTTAATTCTTGCGTTTGTCTTGTACGTCTTCTTAAGCTTCGCCTATTTGTGATTTCTAATTCAAATTTGTTTTTGTTTTTTTTTGGTAGATGCAATATTTCTTCTTTTTCATTTTTTATTATTGAATAGAGCACGATATATGAAGATGAGAAAGATTTTCTGTTTAAAATGTTTTTTCTGAAATTTTGTTGTTTTTCGCAAAAGATAAAATTTTATACACACAAATGAAGTATTTCATTTCTTCTGTTGCTTATTAATTTCAATTGTTTTATCCATATGGTTACCAGTAATTCGATTTACAGACATCATTGCTGTTGAGCATATTTTGGGTTTTGATTTATCAATCAATAAAAAAATATGTATAAATAAAGAAACATGTTTGCAGGACCAGACTAATAGTAGGCTCAAATATTGTTTTTATCTTCAAATGGTCCACAACAACAAACAATAGGGACTACCGTTTTGTATGCCCCCACCCCACCGTAAGCAATGGGGGCATGAAGTGTTACCCTTGACCGTACTTCCGTACGTCTTTTCGTACGTCCTTCCATCTTCTCATTTTCATTTCCGCACTCTAACTTGAGTTTTCTTCATTCAAATTTTATGAAACTCATACATAATGCTGTGAACTAATACTTGCAATCAGAGTTTGAATTTGGGTAGTGAGTCACTTACTTTTCTAGAATTATGTCCCTTTATAACTTGGAAAATTGCATTTTTTGTTCGTTTCCGCACGTTTTCTTAAGTTTGATCCATTCAAATTTTATGAAACTTATAAACAATGCTTAGAACCACAACACACAGACAGAGTTCGAATTTTGGCATGAGTCATTTACTGTTCTAGAGTTATTCCCCTTTTTATCCTGGAAAATTGCAAATGTTTCAGTTTCCGCACTCTAACACGTTTGTCTCGTCCACATTTTATGAAACTCATACACAATGCTAAAAACCACAAAATGCAGAGTTATGCCCCTTTTTGGCTTGGAAAATAGCAAAGCTTGAGCGGGGTATTCGTGTCCTCAGACATATTCTTTTTTTTTTAATTTTCCACTGATACAGGATTATAAATTCATGACATTCGGCTCAACTACTAGAACATGGGAACAAAGCTTCTAAATTTGTTTTTGTCGCATAATGGAGATGAGGGCTCCAGCATCTAACTGCAGGGTTAAACTCTGTCACTGGTATCACTGACTGATTTGTATAACGGTGTTTTTTTTTTTTAAAGAGGATAAATCAGCTCTACTTACTTGATGACAAGAAGATGTTGATGCTCCTAAAAGGACGATAGAATGAACATGCATATGTACGTTCGACTGCAACAATTTGTCGCTCCTAATCCAAAAATCTATAATATGTTTTTCATAAGAATATCAAAAATTTGTATGGAATATAAGTATCATTTGCTCAATTCCAATGATGCATCTGAGAAAACAGTCGAGAAGCAACATCGAATACACCATTGAGAGATTCATTTAAACATCAGCCTATCGCTATAACAAAATCGGTAACCACTTTGTCAGGTTGAAATTAATTTTCAAATTTAGCTTAGGTAAATAACTGGGGAGAAACTTTTAAGATAAACCTCAGCCACTGATGAACATTGTGTAGACAAAACGTGCATCCAGTGTACACAACTATAAACCTTGTATAGTTGATGAGTTTTTACCACCTCTGAGTCACTGAACAATAGACTGTAGCTTACTTATCTGGACGGACTCCCAGATTGTATAACAGAAAGGGACAAAGAATGTGGTTTATTAAGGCAGACAATGTCTTGCTCCACCAGAATATTAAAAACTTGTTTTGTTTCGGATTTGCTTGGTATCTCGTGGCACTAAAATATGAGTTTGAGAGATCAAAATCTCTACAATATGACAAGACAGAAAGTTGCAAATAAACAAAAAAACATGAAAATAGTTGTTTAGTGTATTCCTGTCTGAAAAATTATTTCAATGGATAAGTTGTTCTTTATAATTGCCGTGCAAAGTCATATAAAGTACCAATAGCGTCTAACGCACTCTTTTAGAACTTGAATTTTAAAATCAGGTAATATTTATTAGAAAAACTATTGGTTTTATGATTTCATTTCACAACGAAACGTTTCCTTTGTTTTATTGGAAATCGACTCGCATTGGGTTAAATTGAGACCATTTATTTGATATGATTCTTCGAAAAATCTGACAATTGTCAAAAGTTTCTACGTGTTTTCATTTATTTGTCGTATCACTTCAAATAAAGAAGAAAAGTATTTTAATACCCCCAACCACATGCATACAAACGCTTTGCAGAGCGAAACTATGTACATTTGTTACATTTGTATTTTCCAATCCCCTGACATACGTAACGTGTATTCCTGTATTCCTTTTAGTCAACATTAGTATTTTCATGCCAGTTCCTATGTACGGCTAAATGGGCTGTTAATATCCTCGGGTACTATAAATGACCTTCAAACTTATGAGGTGCCATCCTCACGACACTTTTAAAAGTAATGAAAAAGGGATATTGTATTTACAGTTTTATTTACGCAGTAAACACTACAAACTGCTCAGAGTCTGAAAAGACCAGTTTTTGTGCTCGACCAGTAAAGTCGAGCACATATTTTACTCGACTTGTCTCGACAGTACTTAACTGTACTCGACTTTGGTCTCGATTTTACTTAATAAGTCTGATTCAGTAATTGATGATCTTGGTGTAGTCTGAAATGGTCTCGACCAAGGCTCGACCTTTCTCGACCAGTCTCGACCAGTCTTGACCAGTCTTGACCTGTCTCGACCAGTCTCGACTCAGTCTTGACTCAGTCTCAATCAGTCTCGACCTGTCGCGACTAGTCTTGACCTTCAAGTTTAGTCTCAACTGGTCTGAATCAGCCCATCTAACTTAATTAAATATTGATCTTACAAAATTCCAGGTTATTTGGTAGTTGGTTCATTGCTTGGAAATAAAGAAGTAAATTATTAGGTAAAAAAAGCAAGAATTTTCAGTTTTGACTAAATTCAGATAGTCGTCTTTAATAATTTCTATAACTTTTTCAAATTAACTTGGATTTTCATAAAACTATAAAGCTATCTCAATTATACATTGATCTTATTGAATTCCAGGTCGTTATGTAGTTTGGTATATTGCTGTCAAACTTAATAATGCAATTAATAGGTAAAAAAAGCTAGAATTTTCAGTGGGACTGAATTCAGCTAGTCAACTTTAAATTTGTTTATTATTTTTTTCAAATTAACTTGGATTTTCATATAATTATACAGCTATCTCAGTTGTTAATTGATCTTACTGAATCCCATGTTATTATGTAGTTTGGTGTATTGCTGTCAAATTTAAGGATTAAATTAAAAGGTAAAGAGATTTTTCATTTTGGTTAAATTCAGATAGTCAACTTTAATTGTTTCTATAACTTTTTCAAATCAACTTGGATTTTCATCAAACTCTACATCTTTCTCAATTTTACATTGATCTTACTGAATCCCAGGTCGTTATGTAGTTTGGTGTATTGATGTTAAATTTAAGGATGTAATTGATAGGTAAAAAAAAGCTATAATTTTCAGTCGACTGAATTCAGATAGTCAACTTTAAATTTGTTTATTACTTTTTCAAATTTACTTGGATTTTCATAAAACTATACACCTATCTCAGTTGTAAATTGATCTTACTGAATTCCACGTTGTTATGTTGTTTGGCATATTGCTGTCATATTTAAGGATTTAATTAATCAAGGTAAAAAAAGCTAGAATTTTCAGTTTGGACTAAATTCAGATAGTTACCTTTAAATATTTTTATAACTATTTCAAAAAAAAAATTGGATTTTCATCAAAATCTACAGCTATCTCCATTATATATGTATCTAACAAAATACCAGGTTATTTGTTAATTTGGTTTATTGCTGTCAAATTAAAATATTTAGGCCTTTTAACCTATCACCTAAGTCCGTACATTTGACAGCAATACACCAACATACAAAACAACCTGGCATTTTTGTAAGATAAATATATAATAAAGATAGCTGAAAAGTTTGATGAAAATCCAAGTTGATTTGAAAAATAAATAAAATTTTAAAAATGCCACCTTTGTTTTGTTAAAACAAGAATTTAATATAATCATGATAATAGAACTTTCATAGGAATCCTTGATAGCCTTTTAAAATAATTAAGATAAAAAGAAAGCCCTTTTTTTCTTAAACTCATGTATTACTTATCTAGTGAATTCAAAAGGCCTTGCGATTTAAGTTAAACAGGATGTTGCAATTTTGAATGAATGTTATTTAGAATTTAATACTCTCTGACCAGGTTGTGATCTTTTTAATGAGTTTGCCCCAAGCAGGAGGTATTACTTTATACTTCACCACTAATCAGAAGAGCAATTTTATTAATTTCTTTATTTTTTTATCCGCTTTTGATATATATTATATATACTATATCCCAAATTATAATAATAAATATATTTCTAATATAACATGTATAAGGTTACGGGTGCGGGATTTTCTCGCTGCGTTAAAGACCCATTGATGGCCTTCATGTGTTGTCTGCTCTTTGGTCAGGTTGCTGTCTCTTTGACATATTCCCCATTTCCATTCTCAATTTTATTACACAATTTCAGTGATTTTGTTGGCTGTTGTTACCTCGTTAAAAACATAATATTATAAATATTGTATGTAACCATGAAATCTAGGTTTAACCCAAACTACATAACGACCTGGGATTCAGTAAACATTGTATAATTGAGATAGCTTTATAGTTTTATGAAAATCCAAGTTGATTTGAAAAAGTTATAGAAATAAATAAAGACGACTATCTGAATTTAGTCAAAACTGAAAATTCTTGCCTTTTTTTTTATCTATTAATTTACTTCTTTAATTTCCCAGCAATGAACAAATACCAAATAACCTAAAATTTTGTAAGATCAATATTTAATTTAGTTAGATGGGCTGATTCAGACAAGTTGAGACTAAATTTGAAGGTCAAGACTAGTCGAGACAGGTCGAGACTAGACGAGACTGAGTCGAGACTGGTCGAGATAGGTCAAGACTGGTCAAGACTGGTCGAGACTTGTCAAAAAAGGTCGAGCCTAGGTCGAGACCATTTAAGACTGCACCAAGATCATCAATTACTGAATCAAACTTATTAAGTAAAGTGGAGACCAAAGTCGAGTACAGTTAAGTACTGTCGAGACAAGTCGAGTAAAATCTGTGCTCGACTTTACTGGTCGAGCACAAAAACTGGTCTTTTCAGACTCTGAGCAGTTTGTAGTGAAACCATTTCACAATTTTTACAGCACCTCTATTCAGAACATTTGGACATTTTGATTTCTCCCTCTATGTCTTAGTTAGTGAAGGGTATAGATGTATAAATGACTTTTCACACATTTTTAATCGATATATGGTAAGGCCATACGATAGATATGTTACAGCTGATACATGGGAAGTTAACAATTGGAAAGCTAAAATCATCACGATTTTTATCCATCTTCAAAGTCCATCTTTGCCAATTTCTATGAAAAGATAAAGATATGAAGTATACCTATTAATAGTATCCAAAATTTCAAGTTGACAGGGATGCATGAAATAAGATCTGTCACTGAAATGCAGGTTATTGATCCATGAGTAACAGGACATCATCAATGTATCTGAAACTGTAATTACAAATGTTTTTTTTTTCTTTTGTCTATTGATGGTTCTGTTTCATAACAGTACAAAAATAAGTCTGTCATTAGAAGTACCCAATTAGTGCCCATTGCAATAGTTATCCTTTCAATAAGGGCATCTCCAGATGCAAAACATGTTTTTCTATTTAAAATAGCCTATCTGGGTGAGTCTCGCATTTGCTCGTTAAATTTCTATTTTCAGCTTAAATGTATCAAGCCCTTTTTTTTAAGATTTGGCAGTTCGATTATATTACTATGTCAAGAAGTAATTTGTAAAACTTGAAAAAATATTCAATAAGCATTCAAGAAGATATAAGATCGAATGTTAACCTTTAATAGATAGATTACCAACTGTATCATATATGATTATTGCGATCTCAATTTTAAAATATTTTTAAGAACATTATGCATTATTGATTTTTTTATTTCGTTGACAATGTCCAAGGAATTCAAGGATTGCGATGATGGTGTGTGAAGGGAAATTGGAGACGTAAGTTTTTAGACGGACTGGAGGTGTTTCCAAAAAAACCGGAGAACGACAACATTTTAAATTATCAACTGACGAAGAAAAGTAAGCAGAGTAGAATGAAGTGTGATTAGCTAATTCGGTTTTTTGCGGATTTTTATTTAGTTGAACATGTTGAATAAAACGGTGTCAACTTACCTTGACCGAGTCGATTACCGATACAATAATCAAAACGTATCTATGTCAGTTGTTGAGTGTATTACACTTTTAATATGAATAACCATGATTTATGTGTACACCTGCGGTTAAGTTAAGAGCTTTTCTAACTGTAAAATTAATGTTTACCTAGGAGAGAATACATTGACCAATTCGAGCGTGATGCTGGATTAGAAACAGGTAAGGTTTCAAATATGAATATTTACATTTTTAGTTTTCTCCTTTCCAATCAAAAGTTTATTTCATATAAGTGAAAATATTATATTTTCAAGATTTGTTGATTTTTGGAGCAATCTGATACCGCTAATTGAAAAGCTAAAAAATACATGTTTATGGATTATGCTTATATAAACATGAGTTTATACTACGTTTTATCTATTTGAATAATTACAAACGATCTGTCATTTCAGGAAGAACAGAAATGTGGTAAGTTTTTAATTTAATCATATCACCTAGATGTGATATTACAGGAAATATTGAATAATATATACTAATGATAGCAAGCATTAGAAAAATTGATAGTAAGGTCTTTCAACATTTCCATGGAAAGACCTTGTGATTTTGTGTTGACTATTATTAGCTGTTTCCAATTTCCCGTGGAAGCACCTTTTGATTTAGTCCTCATTATAAGGTATTTCAACTTTTCCTTGGAAAGTCCTTTTGAATTTGTTCAGATTAATATGTTTTTTCTTCTGCAAAATTTGTTTCTTGCGCTGCTTGCTTGTTTGTTTGCTAGAGATCGCTTAGTTGTTTGGTAAATGATATTGAACAGTTAATACGTTTTTTAAACTGGCACAGCCTTATCGAATAGTTAATTTCCCGAACACTGATGTTCTTCTTATTTAAAAGAGATCGACAAATTTATTTTTTTTCAAAATTGTTCATTATATCCTGATATGTTCTGTTTTATTTTGATTAAAAGAGAAACGGAGACTCCATATGAGAGTTATTTCCCTTTCTGTATTAGAAGTTGTGTTTAACTCATGAACCGCGCTTTTAGCAGCCAGTTCGGTTCAGTTTTGTCAAAATAAGCTAAAAACATTGCTGATGATTTATTCACTTGCAAGTGAATAATTCGACCTCATGGAATCCGTATTCATGTGACCTCTAATTTAACTCTTGACTAGAGGTGTGTAGCGCATAAACAAGGCGTGTTCAATTATTAAAAGGAAAAGAATGTCAACATTGCAAGTGAACCAAGGCTACACTATTTGGTTGACTGTGCGTTGATCCACAAAAACTCATTCTTATACAGGTAAAAACGACGATTAACATATGTTTTTAAACCTGAAATATGAAATCAAAGACATAGAAAAATCCAATTGAACGTGTTCGCCATCTATTTATACCTATAATCATGTTTATATCTGGTTATATGACCGTCGGCAGTCTTCGGATGTCACCTCGATTGTTAATTAGATGACGTCTAGACTAACATATACACGAAAAGCTGATACATATTATCGATTACTTGCATCGTGAATTGTTTATTTTAGACTCCATATGAGAGTTATTTCCCTTTCTGTATTAGAAGTTGTATTTAACTCATGAACCGTAACATTTTTTTCTTTGTAAGAGTTATCTCCCCAAACAGTGTTTTTCTTGTTATTGCTACTCCTTCGCAACCGTGACAGAAGATATCAAAGGGATATCCAAACTCATTAGTCGAAAGCAAACTGACAAAGCAATGGCAGGAAATGAAAAATGGCCAGGAGGCAAAACCAGTCGAAAAAAAACACAACCTTGATAAATAAAAGACTGATCAACACGAACCCCGCCAAAACCAGAAAGGATTCCCAAAATTACCAAAAGGACAAGCCATATATATAAACATAACGCAGACACTGAGCACAAATTGACACCTAGAAAACAATGAGGCTTCCAGAGGTCGAATTTAGTCCTCATATAAGAAAATGGTTAACACGCATTTCACATCAAATTTAAATCTATACCAATTGTTAAAACAGTGCCACTTTTTGGAATAGTTATTATAATAATCAACTAATGGATCATTTGATCACATAGCATTTTGCTGATTTCCATTGTTATATCGTATCCATACATTAGTTGGTAAATATATCTAAGTTATTTCTTAAAGGGGCATTTTCTATGAAATACAAGAAAAATATGTTTTTTTTGTTTTTTTTTTCAATCATTAATGAAAGTGAAATAGTGAAATAACAATTCGCTTTTAGCAGCTAGTTCGGTTCAATTTTGTCAAAATAAGCTAAAAAACATTGCTGATGAATTTTTCACGTGAAAGTGAATAATTCGACCTCATTGAATCCGTATTCATGTGACCTTCAATCTAACCCCTTGACTAGAGTAGTGTAGCGCATAAACAAGGCGTGTTCAGTTATTAAAAGGAAAAAAATGTCAACATTGCAAGTGAACCAAGGCTACACTATTTGGTTGACTGTGTGTTGATCCATAAAAACTCATTCTTATACAGGTAAAAACGACGATTAACATATGTTTTTAAACCTGAAATATGAAATCAAAGACATATAAAAATCCAATTGAACGTGTTCGCCATCTATTTATACCTATAATCATGTTATTATCTGGTTATATGACCGTCGGCAGTCTTCGGGGGTCACCTCGATGGTTAATTAGATCTTCTAGACTAACATATACACGAAATGCTGATACGTATTATCGATTACTTGCATCGTGAATTGTTTATTTTAGACTTTTTTTAATTTGGATATACGTTTTAGTGTGTTATAAATCAAATATGAGAATTTGAGTCTAATCGGTGAACATGAATTTGACAGCTAATGCCCCTTTAGATTTGATGGAAATTAGAAGGATTTTGACAATTAGATCGTTGAAATCATCACGTTTGTCAAAGATTCTATATTAAATTCGTCCATCTCTGTCATTGTCAAGGAAAAGATCAAGCAGACCTTCTTGCCTCTGTAGTTTCCGTTTCGAAGTTCACTGGGATATATAAGATATAATCATTAATTGAAATGTCAAGAATACAGTCATAAACTTCTGTGAGTCTGTGAACATTTATTCGGCTTGATAGTTGCTCGGTAGACGTATACCCTTATCTGTATCAAACAAATATGAAGGCAACCTATACTAGGCATTGGTTGCTATAACAAACAATAATCCCCTTAAGAAACATAAATCTAGTTAAACAACTTACATAAGATAGAGGATATATTCTATTTACGCTTGCTACTTATTTTCGGATTTGATTATTTAGGAATATCGAAAATCTGTATGTTCCAACAGAAGAACTTTATGTAATGGATGGTGACAGAAGTGGTTTGTGTGTCATTTTTAATATGGAAACAGTTGGAACTACGTCAAGATTTGGAACAGAGATTGATGTGAATGGACTGAAAAAATCTTTCGGAAATTTAGGATTTGACTTGGAAGTAATACAAAATCCAACAAGGAGAGCTATCAAGGATTACATGAATAGTGGTACGTAAACATTGCGAATAAAATCCTGTTATTAAAATAGTCGAAAACGAATTACTAGTATTCTAGCTAGAATATCAGATTAAAACGACACTGAGAAGACATGTTACAGATTTAGTGAAACTGCTAATGAGACAAATATCTACCAGATACAGTACCAAAATGACGAAGAAGTGGTCAATTATAGGTCACCGTACGGTCTTCAACAATGAGCAAAATCCACATCGCAAATTGAAAAAATGACTGCTTTCAAGCATGTTAGTTTAATTTATAAATGAATAGAGGAATATAAAAAATAGAAATTTTGTGTAGAAATATGATATCATATAATATTGATTGTATAGTGTTTTGTATTTCATCCATTTCTTTATTTGTAATGCACGTGTTTGATAGAAGAAAAAAGCAATATCACCATAAGCTTGGATGGATGGATGGTTATTTAACGTCCAGTGGCATGTCAGATGCATATTCAAGACGAGAAAATAATTAGAAATTAATACTAACCCTGCTTTGTAATAGACCGACATGCTGTGTCAGATTTTTAACGTTCTAGCACACAAGATACGTTTGCAGGAAGACATGTTACCTTATCCGGACACATTATTTTGACTACGGGCCAACACGTCTTTGCTCTGACTCCTTAAATCAATGTACTTGAGGGAGAATCAGCAAACAATAATTTATTGTCATAAGTTTGACCAGGCCTAGGTTCCAACACACGACCTCCCGCACTTGAGGCGAGCACACTCACCATTACACCATAAGCTCTGAAGGAAGATATTCTTTATCATCAAAAAGCTATGCCAAAGCAAAGCTTTCATCCTTTCACTGTTTAAAGTTGGTCCTGTGACCTTGAAAGTCAATAAGGTTCTTGTTTTGATAAGGAGAAAACATAACTCTTAAACCGTGACCTTTGACATATTATCATAATAACTACCATCAATGATCTAGTTTATATCCAAAGCTTCAATTGTTGCAGAAATTGGAATATACTTTTATAAACTTCTTTAATTACTAAAGTATGCAACAAAAAGCAAAAAAAAAAAACCAGTACTGACAGGACTAAAATCAGAAGAATCAAGGTACTTTTAAACATATTTATTTTTTCACACTCCAATTCTCCTTGAGATATCGTCTGTCCTTTTCTTACAGGTTTCTGAAATGAACAAAAGAAATTTGTTAATAAGAGCAGTACTCCAAGTACCCTGTTTAGCATATAACTATAACCCCAGTCAGTTGTTGTACTCCCTTTTAATGAAGCTTTCATGTATGCAAATTTCATCTAATCCATCAAGGAAAACTTATGCTATTTTATGCAATCCATGTAATTATCAAGATAGTCAAAAAAAAACATAAATGATATTTTACATATCAATGGCAATTGTTACATATGTAAATCTCAATGTTTTGCTTGCAGGATAAAGACAATATATGCAAGGTCATTATACAGAAAATAGAATTTACTAAGGCTCCGTACAAAATATATAAATTGAGTTTGCTTTTTTAAGCTTGCAAAAAATAATTCCATCGTCAAGAACATGACAATGTATTATGTTAATGTCACTTAATAAATAGGAAGCATGGTTGATAAATGTTATATTGCTGTAAGTGGCTCATACATTTTTTGTTACTTGATATTCAAATTGCAAAAACAAACTTTTAGATATATAGCACCTTCCACTAAAATGCATAAGATATTTTATTCAAACGAAAAATACCTTGTATTGTGGTCTTCCTGGCTTGTGTGGGACCTGTTTGAGGTAGCGAATTCAGACTTCCTTCTTATCTGCCACCTTGGCTTTTGGAAACACTATTGCACAACATTTTGAAAAAGTAAAACATAATTAAAAAGACATATTTCATTATTATTTTATCTACTTTTAACTTTTGTATATATATATAGTAACTTTATATAACTTTGCATTCTATGTTTCTATCTAAAACATGTAAAAGAGTAAACGAGAAACATCATATTCATATTCATCATATGTATTCTTTTTGAGATTAAAGTCAGATGCAAAATCCATTCTATATTAATTGCACTAGTCAACTTACTCATGATCATTCTGCACAAAGGGTGACCTGTGAATGCCTATTTTCCCTGTTGCCCCTTAAAACTGCATTTGGCCCATAACTGATTGGTGCCACATTTTTTCATCATTCTTCTCATACAGTCTGAAGGGTTGTGACCACCTTGTGACACCAAACTACAATTTAGTCCTGTTGTTATTCAATGCATTAGGTATTTTTCGTGAAATCAAATATTTGTGACTCATTGGATTATCTAAGATAACTTACACAACTTAAATACCCTAGCTACATAAACATACACTTACAATTTCTATCCCCAATTATGCCCTATATAAAAACAAGGAGATGTGGTATGATTGCCAATGAGACAACTATCCACCAAAGTTTTAATGAAGTGGATGTAAGCAATTATAGGCAACCGTACGGCCTTCAACAATGAAAAAAACCATACCGTATGGTCGGCTATGAATGTCCCCGACATGAAAAATATGAAACAATTCAAGTGAGAAAACTAACGGCCTAATTTATAACAAAACAATTTACGAAAAACAAATATGACAGACATGAACCAACGACAACCACTAAACTACAGGCTCCTGACTTTGGACAGGCACATAGAGAATGTGGCAGGGTAAAACATGTTTGTGAGCGCTCAACCCGCCCTCTAACCTGGGACAGTGGTGTAACAGTACAACATAAGAACAAACTATAAAAATCAGTTGAAAAAGGCTTAACTCATCAGATGGATACAAATAGAAATACATCTAACAAAAAACAAAGAGTGGACGTGGACGGGTACTTATTCATCCACACAACAAAAAGACACTAAGTACGTATCTGAGAGTACTCGCAGTTACAGGCAGCTAGTTCAAAGCCAATAACAACTAATAAAAAAATCATGTATCTAAGACAAAAATATTAATCAGTACACATCCAACATCCAATGGATTTAGTGTAAAGACGTCATTAACAGTCAGAGAAAAGCATGACCTTGTGCAATGCCAAACTATAGGTATTGACAGATTGTAGTACCGTGAAAGTACATATGTGTAATATTTAGTATGGTATTAATTTACTGATAAAAAAATCAATATGTACAGCAATAAAAACAATGTTCAAAGATGTAATTACAGTGTTGAAAAGGTAACCTTTTAGAATAAGTGCATTTTAAGGATTGTTAAGTGTACCCGGATCGTATCTAAATTTCCGGGCTCGGTTTATAACATCACCGTCAAATTAAGGATGTGCTATTCCGTTTGAAATGCATTTTACCTATGACTTTAAAAGTACAAACATTAGTGAAATTATATTACTTAAGTTTGATTATAATACAAAGAAAGTCGTTATAGAGTGTTGTCAAAGGGAACAGTAACAATATTGGAATAATAAGAGGAAACAACTTACAAGTTTCTTCTTGAAAAGTTCTTCCATCATGTTTTCAGTGAGGGCCTTCATTTCATGAATGAAGTTATATGGGTGTTGAATAACATCTTCTACAATACACAACACCACCACTTCCTCTTGCAGCTAACTGTGATTTGGCAGTTTTAATATCTTTAACTCCATCCTCTAAGGTTTTTAGTTTTTGGACTATAACAGTTTGACAGTCAACAAAATAAATTGTTTAAAATTTTTGAAACACATTAAAAATCTTTAAGAGAATTCTGCTAGAAAAAAATTATCGGCTAGTCAATTTTTATAATGAAAATCTTAAATTCTACAATAGTCTTGGCATGAAGTGCATATTTTTTGTTACCCCTGAAATAACTTAGGCATGTATAAGACAACAAATAGAACAGTTACGTTACGCGCAATTAAAGCCATTACATTTCTCCATTTCTTCAAAAGTTCTGATCATTCATTTCAAATAAAGTGCTGTTGAATAAATTAATGTTCAAAATAAAAGTTTTAATTTTACAGTCCATATTTCACTTATGATATCTATTTTTAATAATTACAGTCCATATTTCACTTATGATATCTATTTTTAATAATTACAGTCCATATTTCACTTATGATATCATATTCGATAATTACAGTCCATATTTAAAATCACACAACACAGTCTCTAAATCTAGCAGGTGTTCTCTTGGTTCGGATCGGCATCTCTCTTCGTCCTGGTGCAACCATGTGTTTGTCTCCGTTCAGTTTAGTGTGGATCATAATTCTACCTCGCCACTTATCATTTGAGTTTGGAATGTCAATGTTTTTGCGAGCGAGTTTGAAGTATACAGAGTCACGAAACACTTTTCTTCCGTCTGTCTTCCGCTGAGCTCCAATGCTTGATCCGGATATTGTGTATATGATATACGTTTCAAGTTCATATGCAGTTGACCATTTATTCCTTTTCTCTTGCTTGAAAAAGACACGGTCACTGATTTTAAGTGAATGTTCTCTGTACTTCCTTTTCTGTGAATGTTTATTTAAAAAACGTTGTTTGTATTCCTCCTCTTTGTGTGATCTCCTTGTCCATGTTTTCAGTTTCATCGTTGTTCCGTACGTGGTCTAATTTAGTCCTCACTTTTTTGTTCATTAATGCTTCATACGGTGTGAATCCTGTTGCTGGGTGTTGTGTTGATCTAAATCCCATTAACATATCCTGTATCGCATCGTTACTGTGATCATTACGTTTCACATGAGCAATTTGTTCCGTTTTGTTTAGTAACTTCATGAAGTTCTCTGCCACGTCATTTGCTCTCAGATGTGCTGGTGTTATCTTATGATGATCAAATCCCATTTCAGTTGCAAAGTTGGAAAATTCATTTGAGCTAAATGATGGTCTATTGTCTGTTTCCAATCTGTCCGGAATTCCATGGGTTGAAAACAATTTTCTCAGTTTTCCAATTGTTGCTCGGGTTGTTGTGGCTTTTGTTTGTTCAACAACTGGGTATCTCGTTCTTTTGTCTATGACCACTAAACTGTAGTGTCCATCTGGTTCCATAATCTGCTGCTAAAGTATGCCATGCTGTTTCTTGTATTTTAGTTGGTTTGATAGGTTCCTGCCTGTGTTCTTTTGTCGTTACCTTGCATTCATAGCATCGCCCTATGATTTCTTCTATCATACTGTTCTATGCAGGGAACCAGTATCTTGCTCTTAACATCTTTTTTGTCTTTGTTAATCCTAGATGTCCCATAATATGTGCTGCTTTTATCACTTTTCTTTGTAACGATTCCGGTATTACAATTTGGTTTAATCTAAATAATACTTCGTCCAATGTGAACAATTCATTTCTTACCATGTAATATGTAGCTATCTCCGATCTTGATTTGTGTTTCTCCCAGCCGTTTCTCCTCAATCTTTGCATTGCATCTTGCAAACGTGCATCTTTTGTAGTTTCTTCACGTATTTTACTCAATACTAATGCATGTTTCGATTCTATTATTTGTTTTACTATTTGTTCTGTCTCATCGTTTTCGGTTTGTGGTAATGCATGTCTAGATAAATAATCCAACGGATCTTGCTCGTCTTTTCCTGGCTCGTATACTAATTCATAATCCACATCCTGCATGTCCAATACCTATTTTTTAATTCTTGATGGTAGTTTTGCCTTACTGTTGTTAAACATAGGGATGAGCGGTTTGTGTGAAGTTATTATCTTCTTTGGCGCTCCTAACAAATATATACTAAACCTGGTTTTTGCCCATTTAACTGCCAAAACATCTTTCTCTGTCTGACTTTATCTCTTCTCAGTGTCTGTCATAGATCTACTTATGAAATGTACAGATTGCAATCCTTTCGCTGTAAGCTGAAATAATCCTGCGGATAATCCTTCGTAATAAGTAGCTTCCGTTCGTACAGTAATTGGTCTTTTTGGATCGAATTAATAACATAAACGGTACCAATTTTTCTGCACCATTGGCGCATTTCGACAATCAATGTCTCTTCAGTGATTCTCGAGGCCAAAATAATTGAAAATCCAAAGCTTATTAAAAATATGAAGAGCTAAAAACAAAAAAGGACCAAAATGTATAGCCAAAGCCGGGCAAAGAATCAGACCTTTGCATGAGGGAGATACATTCCTTAATTTTAAATAATTTCCAAAATTTTGTAACAGCAAATTTTAATAACATAAAATCCGTATTCTACTGGGCTGGTGATACCCTCGGGGACTATCAGTCCACCAGCAGAGGCATCGACCCAGTGGTAGTAATAACATAAACGGTACCAATTTTTCTGCACCAGATGCGCATTTCGACAATCAATGTATCTTCAGTGATGCTCGAGGCCAAAATATTTGAAAATCCAAAGCTTATTAAAAATATGAAGAGCTATAAACAAAAAAAGGACGAAAATTATAGCCAAAGCAGGGCAAGGAATCAGAGCTATGCATGAGGGAGATACATTCCTTAATTTTAGATAATTTCCTAAATTTTGTAACAGCAAATTTTAATAACATAAAATTCGTATTTTCATTCCAGTACCAAAGTACTGGCTACTGGGAAGGTGATACCCTCGGGGACTATCAGTCCACCAGCAGAGGCATCGACCCAGCGGTAGTAATAACATAAACGGTACCAATTTTTCTGCACCAGATGCGCATTTTGACAATCAATGTCTCTTCAGTGATGCTCGAGGCCAAAATATTCGAAAATCCAAAGCTTATTAAAAATATGAAGAGCTATAAACAAAAAAGGACCAAAAAGTATAGCCAAAGCAGGGCAAGGAATCAGAGCTTTGCATGGGGGAGATACATTCCTTAATTTTAAATAATTTCCAAAATTTTGTAACAGCATATTTTAAAAACATAAAATCCGTATTTTCATGCCAGTACCAAAGTACTTGCTACTGGGCTGGTGATACCCTCAAGGACTATCAGTCCACCAGCAGAGGCATCGACCCAGCGGTAGTAATAACATAAACGGTACCAATTTTTCTGCATCAGATGTGCATTTCGACAATCAATGTCTCTTCAGTGATGCTCGAGGCCAAAATATTTGAAAATCCAAAGCTTATTAAAAATATGAAGAGCTATAAACAAAAAAGGACCAAAAAGTATAGCCAAAGCCGGGCAAGGAATCAGAGCTTTGCATGAGGGAGATACATTCCTTAATTTTAAATAATTTCCAAAATTTTGTAACAGCATATTTTAATAACATTAAATCCGTATTTTCATGCCAGTACCAAAGTACTTGCTACTGGGCTGGTGATACCCTCAAGGACTATCAGTCCACCAGCAGAGGCATCGACCCAGCGGTAGTAATAACATAAACGGTACCAATTTTTCTGCATCAGATGCGCATTTCAACAGTCAATGTCTCTTCAGTGATGCTCGAGGCCAAAATATTTGAAAATTTAAAGCTTATTAAAAATATGAAGAGCTATAAACAAAAAAGGACCAAAAAGTATAGCTAAGCCGGGCAAGGAATCAGATCTTTGCATGAGGGAGATACATTCTTTAATTTTAAATAATTTCCAAAATTTTGTAACAGCAAATTTTAATTACATAAAATCCGTATTTTCATGCCAGTACCAAAGTACTGGGTACTGGGATGGTGATACCCTTGGGGACTATCAGTCCACCAGCAGAGGCATCGACCCAGTGGTAGTAATAACATAAACGGTACCAATTTTTCTGCACCAGATGCGCATTTCGACAATCAATGTCTCTTCAGTGATGCTCGAGGCCAAAATATTTGAAAATCCAAAGCTTATTAAAAATATGAAGAGCTATAAACAAAAAAGGACCAAAAAGTATAGCCAAAGCCGGGCAAGGAATCAGAGCTTTGCATGAGGGAGATACATTCCTTAATTTTAAATAATTTCCAAAATTTTGTAACAGCATATTTTAATATTATAAAATCCGTATTTTCATGCCAGTACCAAAGTACTTGCTACTGGGCTGGTGATACCCTCAAGGACTATCAGTCCACCAGCAGAGGCATCGACCCAGCGGTAGTAATAACATAAACGGTACCAATTTTTCTGCATCAGATGCGCATTTCAACAATCAATGTCTCTTCAGTGATGATCGAGGCCACAATATTTGAAAATTTAAAGCTTATTAAAAATATGAAGAGCTATAAACAAAAAAGGACCAAAAATATAGCCAAAGCCGGGCAAGGAATCAGAGCTTTGCATGAGGGAGATACATTCTTTAATTTTAAATAATTTCCAAAATTTTGTAACAGCAAATTTTAATAACATAAAATCCGTATTTTCATGCCAGTACCAAAGTACTGGCTACTGGGCTAGTAATACTCTCGGGGAAAACGCTTATTCACGGTACTTCCCAAAAACTCATCTTCTGAATATTCTTCTTCACTTGTGCCTTCCATTCTGTTTTTCTTACATTCCTACCTTTATTTCTTTTAATGAGTCGTTTATTCCTAACTCGGTCATTACTCTGGTTTACGGATGTCATTTTCGATTTGCAATCTACAGCAAAATGATTCCATTTCTGACATTTGTTACACTGTCTTCCATAAGCTCCACAATCTTCACGTCGTTCAAACGAATGTGTTTTCCCACAATGATTACAATTATACCTCCTTACATGTCTCATTGTGTGTGTCTCTATTTTGCATGCCGTAATTTCTTTGTTTTCCTCCATAGTTCGACACTTTTGCAATTTCTCCGGCTCTTGTTGTTGCATGTAAATCTCTCATGTCATGTATCTGTAATGTCGTATCTTCTAGCTGGTGTACTTCTTGTAACATTTGATCAAGTGTTCACTTTCTGGTAATCGTTTTTTTGATTAGCGATTCATTATCTGTAGTTTGAATGATATATTCTAAAATTTTGTCATCTTGATTTTCAAACTCACAATTAGCAGCTCTCTCTCGTGGTCGTGTCGCGTATGCCACTGTTGATTGTAAAAGTCTTTGAATATGATAATATTTTAGAGATGCAATAATGGAAAATATAGAAATAAAATACGAAACTAACTAATAAGTAATAATTGGTTCCCTGTTGTACAGAAAAGAAACCAGTTATTAGTATACAAGAATTTTTTCTGGACATATGGTATGTTGAACATGTTGAAGATCGAAGATAACATTTTGTAAATTAAAAATTGGAAATAATTAAAAAAAAAATTTGTTGTGGCGATATGGGAAACATGATTTATGAAGTTTTTTTTATATTTATTAAAAAACATTTTTGGAACGTTATTAAAAACCAAATTTAAAACGTTTTGAAAAAATGTTTTTTTTTTACGTTTATAAAATGTTTGCAGAAACATTTCTACAATAGTTTCTAAAATAGTTTGTGTTTGGTGAGAAAGGACTCGGATTTGTATGCCCCATCTACGATAGTAGAGGGGCATTATGTTTTTTCGGTCTGTGCGTCCTTCCTTTCGTTCGTTCGTTCGTTCGTTCGTTCGTTCGTTCGTTCGTTCGTCCGTCCGTTCGTCCGTCTTTCCCGCTTCAGGTTAAAGTTTTTGGTCAAGTAGTTTTTGATGAAGTTGAAGTCCAATCAACTTGAAACTTAATACAAATGTTCCCTATGATATGATCGTTCTAATGTTAATGCCAAATTAGAGTTTTGTCCCCAATTGCACGGTCCACTGAACATAGAAAATGATAGTGCGAGTGGGGCATCCGTGTACTATGAACACATTCTTGTTTATATCTGTTTTTATACAAATAAAAACAGAAGACGATGGGGTATGTTTGCCAATGAAAAAAAGCTATGGACCAGAGCCAAATGGAGCTGAAGAATATAACTATATAAAGATAAATATAAAAAGCCCGTAAATGACAAAATATAAAATAATTCAATCAAGAAAAACAACTTCATTCATGATTAAGCAATGTTTTCGCGCGTTCTATAGCCTGCTGTACTTCCAATAAACTCCATTTTAGCCAAATATTCCAAAACAATGTCTGTTTAATGATCCCGGAAAAAAAATAAGAATTGAATGCTCTTTTGTGGTAGTTTTTTTCGGGTGTAAAAGCGTTGACCGAATCGTGGAAATCTAAATGTGCGCACGATCAACGCGTTTACAACCCTATAAAATTACAGAAAGAAGCAGATTCAATTCTTATAATAACGTGTTATGATTCAACCACGTAATTACATGTACGAGTTATATCAAATGTTTCGTTTGTTTTTATATGTATTATTGTGACGTTGTTCTGGTGCTTAATTTCCTTAATAGTTGATTACTTTAAGAACAGTGGTTGTATTTTGATCAAATTAATACAAATGATCGATTCGGCGGATCTGTAAGGTTGGCGTGAACTCTTGTCCATTTTAAGGCCTCTGAAAGGGTTTTCTATATTGCAAGGCCCTTTAACAAGCTCACGAAACCTCTTTAAACTTATATTTTCAGCAATGCCTTTGGGCAAAAGCCCCTAGGTCTGGTCGTTAAGCCAGGGTCAGTGAAACCCTGACAAACATTTTTAGATGTGTTTCAAAAGGTTTTTGCTGTATATATAATAGGGCTGTGGAGAAATTATGTTAACAATTTTGGTTTCTAGATAACCATGCCTTTTTTTAAATTTTTTATTAAACAAACCCGCAACACGAAACTTGATAATTAACACGAAAACGTATGTATTGAATAATTGATAAAAAATAGTTTGTATGGCTTGTATTAAACTACAAATGGTGTTTATATACATTTTTATTTCAGTGAAATCATTATCTCACCATAGAAAAGACAGTTTTGTATGCGTGATACTTAGTCATGGACGCGACGGTCATATCCGTTCCTCTGACAATGAAGACGTTCCCTTACTTGAAATAATAGAACCTGTAAAGTCATGTGAATCTTTAATTGGAAAACCGAAGCTTTTCTTTGTTCAGGTAAATATACTTATACCAAAGAGGAACGGTAAGTTATCCCCTGAAGTAACTTCAACTCAGTATACCATTAGGAGATATTGTAGGATTTTGAATGAGTCAAACAAATATGATAAACAACAACAAGCTCAAACAAATATGATTTACAGCAACAAGCTCGAACAAATATGATTTACAGCAACAAGCTCAAACAAATATGATAAACAGCAACAAGCTCAAACAAATATGATACACAGCAACAAGCTCAAACAAATATAATCAAAAGCAACAAGCTCAAACAAATATGATACACAGCAACAAACTCAAACAAATATGATCTACAGCAACAAGCTCAAACAAAAATGATACACAACAACAAGCTCAAGCAAATATGATTTACAGCAACAAGCTCGAACAAATATGATTTACAGCAACAAGCTCAAACAAATATGATAAACAGCAACAAGCTCAAACAAATATGATACACAGCAACAAGCTCAAACAAATATAATCTACAGCAACAAGCTCAAACAAATATGATACACAGCAACAAACTCAAACAAATATGATCTACAGCAACAAGCTCAAACAAAAATGATACACAACAACAAGCTCAAGCAAATATGATTTACAGCAACAAGCTCAAACAAATATGATTTCCAGCAACAAACTCAAACAAAAACGATTTACAGCAACAAGCTCAACCAAATATGATTTACAGCAACAAACTCAAACAAATACGATTTACAGCAACAAGCTCAAACAAATATGATATACAGCAACAAACTCAAACAAATATGATTTACAGTAACAAACGCAAACAAATATGATAAACAACAACAAGCTCAAACAAATATGATCTACAGCAACAAGCTCAAACAAAAATGATACACAACAACAAGCTCAAGCAAATATGATATACAGCAACAAACGGCAACCACACGAATTATAAGCTCCTGACTTAGATGTTAATAATCATTAAGTCTTTTAATCTTTATTTGTAATGTTTTTCTTGTCAAAAATACAACAATCATAATTATTATACATTTAACTTGCAGTAGATTTACTGTTTATCGCCATCTTTGATTGTAAAATACCAGTACACAATCACTCTAGTTCTTTGATTAATTTGCAAATTTCAGACAGAATGGCAATTTATCTGTAAGACTGTATTTTACTCCACTAGCGTGTTGTATGAGCAGACTTATAATATGACAAGACATCTTTTCATTTAGGCTTGTCGTGGATCAAAAACTGACAACGGAGTTTGGACCGATGCTGCAGAAGATATAAGTGATGACAATTTAAGGAAACTATCGTTACACTCGAATTTACTTGTATCTTATGCTACAATCGAAGGTAAATATTTATCATTAATGTTACAACTCACTAGGATAAATATTAATTTGCACAACTTTGGTATTCGTGTTCTCTTTACCAATAAAACATAAATACATACATAGTAATACATACAAAAACAATGTCTCTTTTAAGCCTTATCTGAATTCGGTTTATTGATTTTCATGCAAGACTACATAACTCCTATCAAACTTGTCCTAATAGCTTGTTTTGATATTCACACAGTACTAAAAGCATGTCACAATATTATCGCATATAGAACCAAACTTAAATGCTAAAATTCATTCAAGACTGTTCATCTCCTATTACCAATACATTACTGAATTGATTGTACACGTAAGATATACATCCTTAACAATTCAAAGGCTACATTACAAAAAAGGGACAAACTAAAAACCCAAAACCGTCTATTAGTAATGTTAATTTTTGCTAAGAGAGTTAGACATAAGTTTGTTTGTGTTTTCATAACTTATCGGCGGAAAATTTATGAAATGTAAAAACTCACGCCAGTGCAGACGCATTATCAACTAGGCTTATGAAACCCTAGGAACTAACAGTCCAACCGTAGATATATCGACCTCGCGATGGAAATAAGAATAACGATTTGTACATTTTGAATGACTGCAGTGCTTTTCTGTGTTCACATTCGTAAAGAACTCGCAACGGGAAAGAACGTATAAATTCTTGAGGAGCTACATGTCGACCAGTTAAGACCTGAACAGAGCATGTGCTTTCTAAAGTTGAAAAATTAAAGCAGACATTTTTTTATAAATACAGACATGGTGCAACTGTTCTTCTACCTGTAGTCAAAGTCACGTGTTCATTATAGCTTTACATATAGCATGTTTATTACTATAACTAGTTGGATAGTCGGGATAGAAGCAACTGTGTGTATGAATGTAACCTTTAACCTTGTTTTCTTTACACACAAAAAAGACATGTCACACATGTTTCATATCTGAATGCATAAAATACACACATATGTTGCAGACTTTGTTGCATACAGGAATGGCAAGGACGGGTCTATTTACATAAAGATTTTATGCTATCTACTAGACAAAGAGGGCTTTACCACAAAGCTGACAGATATATTAAAGAAAGTGAATAGAATGACATTAGATGCTTTTGGTGACTCATCCGTATGCCAGGTTCCTAGTTTTACATCAACACTTCGAAAGTCTGTGTTATTTAAGCAAAAGCAAGAAAAGAAGGCACGTTCTACATTTAAATAACCAGTTGTTTTATATGAATTCATATTTAATCATTTGATTTTTTTGTTGTTGTTTAAATATTTATTTAAAATATTGTAAAAATGATCCATAGATAGCCTTTAACCAATTTTGAGTTTTTGTTGCCTATTAGAATTCAAGGTAGCCACCACCACTGAACACAATTTAATTTATGAGCTTTCTCAAAGTTCAGCACTCTTTATTTAAGGAAAGTGTTTATGTGGGTGAAAATATACAAGCGACACATCAGTATACATTGTATATACCAGGTAAAGCACATGGGCCTTGGGAAATAGTTTTATTCCCAGCATTGTCTTCGGATATATATAGAGAGATCATTTAATGTTCTTAAATAACAATCCTGAGCTGATCTGTTATAAGATGACACGGCAGCTTACTCTAGGGAAGTTTTTCGGTAGAAAAACAGAAAGCTAATTTTACATCATTTTACGTCTGTAAATGGCAGTATACTGAGAAATTCCATAAGCAAGTGCAAAATTTTAGAAAGTTGTTGTGTCTTTCAGACAAGTATTATAGGATGGTCACTTGCAAAAAAGGCAAGTTGTTTAAAAACAAATCTATGTCGAACCCTGCACACAACGCCAATTTTGAGCTTTTGCTTCTTATCTAAAAAGGCAAGTTGACCGTCCCAGTTGAACACAGTCTGACATGGAACCCTACGTGAAAGACAAAGAAATATCTCAAACAACATCTGGAGGGGGCACAACCAATATATAAACTCGGTGATGACAACACTGTCAAATATACTTACACAAATTTAACAATTACTATCCACACTGATCTGTGTCCACACTTGTTGCTCTAATAAAGATTTTATAACTTTATCAAGTGTAATACACTATTAACACTCTAGAGACAGTTACATTTTCAAATTTAACACCAGAGGCTTGCCGAGCAATTTCAATATCTGCAAAATTTAACTGTCGAACATGGATAAATATCTTATCATTTTTAGACGCACTTTGTTTTTCTGTCAATGATCTGCAAAAAGATGTTTTATTTTTCATGCGCGACGTTATCATGTATGTTTGGATTTTTTTTCCGAGAATTCACAATTCCAAAGTCGGTTGAAGGCGAAAATTTGACGTCATAATTGAATATTTTAACCAATGAAGAACTGAGTTTAAACGAATCAGACGTTGATTATTAACCCGTCGGGAAAAAGTATAAACCGGATAAGAACTAGAGAACTATAATTATCTTTTTAATTAATTTTGATATCTTTCTAACTCATGAACCATAATATTTATGAAAACATACTATTACTGGTTTCCTATGGCATATATTGATTTTGTTCTCAAATAAAGAATTAAATACACCAATCTACTATATAATACACGTGGCAGGCCTTTTTTTCTATAGTTTCTAATGGATTCTTCTGAAACACTTCTTTAATTAATATTTATTATTTTTTAGATTGTGAAGAAGAAATATTACTATAACGATGGAAGTCGTCGAGTTGTTAATGTTGTGAACTCATGTACAGAGAACAACGTTGAGACTTCAACCAATTGTGATTCAAGTGGCTCAGAATACGTGTGAGATAAACTACACACAGGCTTTGCATACTTTATACATGTTAAATGAGGAAAAATATCAGTTGTTTACAGGTTTACAGGTGTATGATCAAAAAATAATCTTTATTTGCTTTTATTTATATTCTTGCGGGTAGAACGTTATTTTATTCGGTTATTCATGAACAATTGGTAAAATATAAGATTCCTGTAATGATAACATATTATTTAGAAAAGTTATTGGACCAAGTATCAGTTTTGTAGGTCCAAAAAAGAGATTTTGGTAGTACAGTGTACCTTAATCCACATTTGTAAGCGGATTTTCTTCTCTTTTTTCCCTCTGTCTTTCTCTTTCATTCATTCTAGTTAAAATGTATATCCAATGGAATTGACATCTTTGGTTATGGCATTGTTTTCCATTCATTAGATATATAATATTACAATGAATTATCTTTGTGTTTTGAAAACAATGGAAACAAAGTCGCTTAGACATTTTGTTCTTCCACATGTTACTTTTAATCCAATGTTATGTTCTATGTGTGTTTGCTATTCTTCGTACAATATGTTGCCTGTCTTTAATGTTGTTAACTGTCTCGTTTTTGGTGTTTTCTATTGTTTATTAATTGTACATCTGATTGTAGTTCTTTTTTTATATTTTCAAATGCTCAAATACCACCGCCTGTGATCACAATGTGCAATGTATACACTTATACCAAACTCATTAAATATCCGTCTAAAATAAATTTAATTGATAAATTCAAAAACACTAAGTCTTATGGTTACTACGATGATATGTTAGTGTTAAATAATCAGGAATTCGCTTATATACTTTCGAAATTTACCAAAAGGGAAATAACATTAAATAAGGAATATAAACAGCAAAAAAATGTCCTTTCCTACATTTAGATATTTCAGTTTAACAAGGGAAATGCTATCAAAGATTTTACGACAAACGAGACTATTTTCCGTTCCTTATTGTTAATTTTCATTTTTTTTTGGACGGAAATGTTCCTTTGTTCCCAACTCGTTGGCTATGTACGTGTCTGTAAAAAAAAGTCGGGAATTTCGTTACCACCAGTTGTATATAAAATTAGCATGTTTAGATTATAGAAAAAAAAACAGTTAAGTGCTCGTCTTTGCTTGTTTAATGACGAAATTTCAATCAATATCTAGTTATTAAAAATCTAAAATCAACAACTAAAAATGTGAATGAAACGTGCAAACCAGGAAAGCTGAATGACGTCAGTTATTTTATTTTTAAAATTTGATAGGTCCAACATCATCTATGATGATTGCAGCGATGCTGTCAATAGACAAAATGTAAACTGATTCAAGCAAAGAACTTGATATTATTTAGCTAAATTGTACTCGTAATTCTATATACATGTAGAATTGTTTAAAAGGACTCCAAAAACGAGTATTTCAGTTCTCTATGTTTTTGGTAATTTAACCATTTCCGGATCCATTGTATAAAAAAAATTAATCAAAGTGTGCTTGCCGATGATCTCAGAAGATGATTGGATGAGTTTAAGGGTCATAAATTAACCTTTGTCACCTCACTGGATGAAACAAAATGTGCTAACAGGTGTTAATGAAATTGACAACATTGTGGAATGTGGAAGGCAGTCAACGGGGATTTTTTTTATATCAAAAATGAAAATTTGTTTGATAATTATTAGAGAAACAGATTCTTACATAGTTTCTCTTGGAATATCGGATTTATCCAATCTCGATAGTTAAATTATCAATTTTAAAGTCCTCGCCGAGGCTCAGACTTTAAAATTCGACAATTTAATTATCTCGATTGGATAAATCCGATAATCCACTGGTACCAATGTAAGAATCTATATGTAAACGAATGCAGTGTAAAGAGTTGATATTTGATTTTTCACGTGGAAAAAAATGGTCGTTTTTCAACAAAACAGATTTGATATTCGTGCTATTCTGATTATTCAAGCCATTTCAGACTGATTTTTACATTTTTTTTCTTAAGTTGTGCTGTTTCACCACTGTCCCATGTTGGGGAGGGTTTGGCGCTTACACAAATGTTTCACCCCGACACATTCTATATGTCTCAAGTCCGTGTAACTCACTGGTTGTCGTTTGTTCCTGTCTTTCATATTTGTCATTCTTTTATTGTTTTATTTATTTTTTTTAACTATCATTGCATAGTTGTCTCATTAATTAGTAATTATTATAGATCAACTTATTATAATTAAGGCCGTCGGTTTTTTTCTCGCCTTGACAGAGTCAAAACGCATCACCTAGATATGCTGTTTCTGATTTATAATTAGTTCAATTTAAGTAGAACCACGAAAATCAATGATATATGGTATACAGCTGTATGAGTTTTGCCTCATCTCATTTCCATGGAGATTATTTTAGCCCGCCTCCTCAGTCAAGATCTGTTGACTTTAACACAATTGCTTAGTTTAAATGTTAAAGTTTGTGATAAGGTAATTTTCAGTAGAACCACTTATGGTTAGTCAGTGATATTTGGTATGCGTTGTAAAAGCATGAGCACATCTCATTTGAAATTAGTTGGCACTGCTTCTTCAGTCATGTATATTCACTATGATACAATACAATACAATACAAATATGTTTATTATAGTGACGTTGTGTATAACAAAATATGTACAATATTGAAATATTTCAATTAGATTACACCCGGCCCAATGGACCTATAAGTCACTCTAAATAGATACTATAGTCACTGTATTAATTCAGATTGACATCAGGGATTTTATATACATGTTAATTATTTAAATATAAGTGTTGTCTGCGTTTTGTTAATGACTTTCTAAGTATCGAGCTGTTTTTCGAGGATATTCAGACAATAATAAATTTAACTTTTCACTGTTATTCAAATTCAATACGGTTTCACTATAAGTCCAGAGAATAATTGATTACGTAGTCCATTGTATGAAACTTTTGAATGGTTTCATGATAAAGTTTGTGATAACGACAGTTTGAGGGAGACCACTTATGATTGGCCAATGATATATGGTGTACAGTTGTGCGGGTGTGGCATGTCTTATTTCCACAGAAATATTTGGGATTCGGTCATTGTTCATTGACTTTGAAAATTTGCATATTTTACATGTTAAAGTATTGCAATTTCAATATCAAAATTTGAATTTTACTATCAAAATTGAGTACATGCGTCACGCATCTGCGTGTCAACAGTTTATTTCTATACGATATTGGCGTTGCTCGTTGTTGAAGGTCGAACTGTTACCTACATATGCTTAAATCCACGTCGTTTGGACTCTGTTGGATAGTTGTCTCATTAGCAATCTCATACTCCTTATTTTATATTATTCTCTATGTATAACCATGCATATATCGTTGTATATAATAGCTTCATAATATAGTATTTAATTACCATAATATAATTAATATATAACAAATATATATAGCAATTATTCAATTTAGCAAATAACGAAAGTGTAGTCTGTTAAGAGTGGGAAAAAATAAAATAAAATCAATTACCATTGAGAGATTGCAATACATAGTTGTCGTATACAATTTGCCATTAGAGAAATGGATTTCTTGTGTTAAATGTTAAGATATTACCACACATTCAAACCATGTCGTTTTATTTACTCAAAGATATTCATTAAACTTTGTCAATTAACACGAAAAGTCACAGTTTGAAACTTTGAGTTAAACGTCTATATTCAGTTAAATTATCAATAGTTTTATATGTGTTTTTTATAAAGAAAATATATAGCAATAAACATGATAAATTATTACAAAAATACTTTTTTCATATTAACTTTGAACTTTATAGGGACTCTCTCTGCAAGCAAAAATGTATATAACCTATCTAGGATAGTGGCGGATCCAGGGGGCGTTGAGGGCGTATCCCCCTTTTGATCGCTAAAAATTAAAACAAATATCATTTGCACGATATATATAAATTCAATTATCGGGAATTACGCCTCCTTTCAAAAATGCTGGGTCTGCCCCTGCTGAATGTCATTATCTTACAAAAATCATTCACTATCCCCTTATCCCAACGACTTTCAGAATCTTCTTTAATATACTATATGACTGGTTGTCATCCTGGTTTATTATGACTTTGATAGTGTCGGGCCTCTGTCTCATCGACTTATAACCTATAATCTTTTAAATTCTTTGGAATATATTTTTATCACCTGTTTGTGCACGTGTTATAATTATTATTTTTTTTTTTTTTTTGCTGTCTCAGCAATTTTCATAATTATCATTTTTGCTAAGTTTTGATTCTGTAAAATTGCAATTTTGTAATTAAAATTTGACTATGTTTATCATTACATCAAATAAAAGAAGATATGAAGTATATGTTAATTTTATTTAATAGACAGTGACCCAACAACACAATCAGACAACAAGAAGTCAACAATATTACGGTCGTCCATTATATTCAAAGGGATACAACAGATGCCATACAAATATTTATACATTTTTAGGCAAAATCAGTAGTTTAAGTGTTTATACCTCAGTTTTATTTGTAATCTTGCAAAAACTATAACTGTAAGTACTACATGTAGTTTTACATTCATACCAAACAGCACTGAAGTACCAAACAGGAAATTGGTAAATACAGATACTGATAAGGTGATTGCTAAAGTTAAAAATGCATCGCATATTCGTTTGAAGCGTCGTATGACCACCTGAATGTTTTCTTTTTCTAAATAATTTATTTCGAATTATGTGCTTGGTAAAAACTCATCAAAGATATCCAATCGTACTAATGTATCGTAGGACATGTAGAAAAATCCGTCCGTTCGGAACAAATCTTAACTTAAGTAGCTTTATGCATACGGGCCCTGTCTTATAACTTTGTTACGCCAGACGAGCCTTTCGTCTACGAAAAAAAAACTCATCAGCTGAGTGGCGATAGATTCAAGACAGTTGGAGGGTCAAATCAAATACGAAGTAAACTAGAAATTAGTTTCTTTAAATTTTACAAAAGCAAAATAATGAATGGACATTAATTTATCGTTTTTCTATGATATATATCACAACATCAACATTCTTGTTAGATACTTTAATATTATCGTATTTCTGTTGAAACTCCGTTAACGTTACAGAACTTTCAATAAATGCTTTTAATAATTGTTGCGTTGGTTTACCGTTATGGAATATCTGTTTCACAGATGACGACGGATTTGTTCCAATTATCGTTACTACAATCGCGCCCTTTTTTCCCTCGAACATGACATAGATATAAGAAGATGTGGTATGAGTGCCAATGAGACAACTCTCCAACCATGTCACAATTTGTAAAAGTAAACCATTATAGGTCAAAGTACTGACTTCAACACGGAGCCTTGCTTCAGACAGAACAGCAAGCTATCAAGGGCCCTAAAAATGACTAGTGTAAAACCATTCAAACATTGTCTAACAGGAAAACCAATGGTCTAATCTATATAAAAAAAACAAGAAACGAGAAACACTTACGAACCACATCAACAAACGACAACCACTGAACATCAGGTCCCTGACTTAGGACAGGTGCAAACAAATGCAGCGGGTTTGAACGTTTTATACCTATTTATAGACTTTTCACCGGGTTTGTATTCACATGAGCAACACGATGGGTGCCACTTGTTGATCAGGATCTGGTTACCCTTCCGAAGCACCCGAGATCATCCCCGTTTTTTGGTGCGTATCGTATTGCTCATTCTTTAGTTTTCTATGTTGTGTTTTGTATTCTGCCGTTTGTCTTTTGTTCGTTACTTCTTTCTTGCCATGGTATTGTCAGTTCGTTTTCGACTTGTGAGTTTGAATATCACTTTGGTATCTTCCACTTCTCTTTTTGATATATGTAATATACACGAAGGATATTTTATGAAACAAATACATAACAATCCACCTGCTTAACTTTAATTGATGAATATTGCATATAGATTGAAAGAGAAGTTGGATTTATGTCTATGCGACAACAGATTTAAAAAAACACACACAAAGGCATAAAAGTTGCAAGGATGAGAATCAGCCATCTAATGAATGAAGTCGGTTCTTTTAAGAAGTTACTTGAACGTTAGGGCAAGTCAACTACTTAATATGCACTTAGGTTTTCCACATTAGCTGAATTGTGTGTATATATATATAAATAAACAAGTATAAATTGAAAACAACGTTCAAACCTATGATTGCGTTTGATAAAAACCGCAATTTTTCTTCGTATGCATGCAAAACAAATTTCTTGGTAGAGGGGTCTAAATACAACACAAACAACATTGTCCAAAAGACCAAAAAAGTGAAAAAGTATAGTTTAACAAACGGATTTGACTAGCAGGTCGAATAACGGATGTTCTTAAAACCTGCTGACTGCCATGGCGATTGCCAAATAAACGGATCATCAGATGTAACAAAATGGATCTTAATTATTAATTTAATACCAAACAGAAAACAATAAACTTGCGGAAAAGATCGTATACCGCAAACATGAGGTGCAAAAATTGGTTCACCATATCCGGATTTCGACTTATCTATATATATAAAAATATTAGAATAAATTTATTTCAAACAATTAAGGTTATTTTCAAGAAATATTTCAATCTTCACAAAACATAGTGTCATAGTTCCATCTGTGTACATGTATACGCATAAAATCATTCTGACATAGTATTTCTAATTATATTTAAACCCCCAAAGATAGATCAATTAAAACCACACTTAAGAAGATTTAATTAAAAAAAATGCATAACAGGATTTTCTTTTTACAAAAGTTCTATTGGAGGTAATATATAGTGCACAGGCTGTCAGTGACCTAATATAGTATATATCCGGTCAGTAAATTGTATATGGGGTGATGCGTACTTGAGTCCCTACATATCATAAACCGATCGTGTATATACCATATTAGGTCATTGATAGACTGTGGAATATAGTATATCCTCTAGACTATATAATAATACTTTGGAAAAATAAACTGTTGACACAGAGATAAGTCTCGCCTGTCGGCATAAAATTCAGAAAATAGAAAATCTGATTGACAGCAACATTGCTAATTTATTCAAAGTCGCTGGACCAACTAGTTGGTAGGGCTTCGAAATGGTTGACAAACTGAGATGTACAGACAGCAATGTAACTTTATAGAAAATATTGTCTATTGTAAGTAGTTCATATCAAACTAACTTAATCATAAAACTTAACATTGAAAATTGTTAATTGATTGAAAGTCAGTGGACCATGACCTAGGGGACAGGGCCTTAAAATAGTCGTCCAACTGATGTGTACAGATAGTAATGTAGCTTTATAGAAAATATCATTTATCTATAGGAAGTAGTTCATATCAAACTAACGTAAGCAGAAAACTTATTTAAAATGGCTAATTTATTCAAAGTCAGTGGACCATGGCCCAGGGGGCAGGGCCTCAAAATAGTTGTCAAACTGATATGTACTGATAGTAATGCAACGTCATACAAAATATCATTGATCTATCACAAGTAGTTCATATCAGTCTAACTTTTAAAGCAGAAAACTTAACATTTAAAATTGCTAATTAATTCAGTCACTAGACCATGGCCAAGGGGACAAGGCCTCAAAATTGTCGTCAAACTGTACTGATAGCAATGCATCTTCATACAAAATATCAATGATCTATCACAAAGAACTAATTACTATTAAGCAGAAAACTTAACAATTGTTGACGCCGTCATCGCAGCTGTCGCCGTCGCCGGGAAAGCAAGCCCTATGTCTCGCTTTCCGCGACTTTCGTCACAGGCGAGACAAAAACCATGAGAAGCTATTGATACATTTGATTTTTATAATATATGACAATGCCAATAACGATACTGAAGTCTTGTCCATACTGTTTATAAAATATACATGGTCAGCACGTGACATCCCACAACCAATTGAATTCTCTGAAATCCATAGTTAAGACAGCTTTTTTTTCGGATACACAATATTTCATCTTGATTATAAACTTCCTTCGAAGCAAAATGTTACGAAAATATATACAATATGCAATTGGAACCAAGTGGTTGATTGATTAATGTTGGTTGCTTAACGCCCAGTGTATCAAAATGGCTGTGTTCAACAGCAATATACAGCACTATTCTATAGGGTTGGTTTTGACGTTTATATTAAAAAAATACGGAAATTTGGAGAAAAAGTGAATGAGAAGGGCCTAACAATACAATCAAATAAGAGTTCAACGCATTTTACGTCATTCTATGATAGTCTATAACAGGTGTCAAACAGATTTATGCAGCAAAAATAACCACTTCATTTGTATTGTTAAGAGATAAGTTTATTTGCAGTGTAACTAAAACATAACAAAAACTATGCATACTAAACACAAGCAGTCACTGTAAACAGTTGCAAATAAAATTGAAATGCACCTAATAAATGTTTATCATTTAACTTTGGCATTGTTTTTCTTTTTTTTTTCAATTAAAGTAACATAGCAACTATTTTTTTTAACAAATATGTGACAAAGGCAAAATGATTGATGTTAGTTAACTATTCTTTTCTCTATTGTATACATCACGGAGTCAAAACATATATTTCAATAGTAAGTATCGTATTTCTGTTAGAATTCCGATACCAGAGGGTCTGGATGGGGGCCATTGATTTGTTTCTTTATTCTGTGCATCCTTTATTTCTGTAATCAGTATTTTGTTACCTTATTCTTTAATTTTTCACAACTATAGAACCCCATTATTATCTATTCCATATTTTTTTTTTTTGGGGGGGGGGGGGGGGGGGTAGGGGGGGGGGGGGTAGGGGGGGGGTAGGGGGGGGGAGGGGGCTCATTTATTTCTATTTGTTTTTGTTTTGATTATTCTCTATTCTGTAATTCCCATCCAGACCCTCATACCCAACTACTTTTTTAATAATTGTTGCAGCCGGATAGATAAATCTGATATGGAAACTAAAATCATTCGTCAATTTCTTTTATTAACTGCGTTAAAAAGTGTTTCTTTGGCAATGCTAAGAACAAATATATTAAAAGCAGTACTGGTATCAGACTTAAATGGATTTTTTGAATATTCAGCTTCATTGGAAAATACACCTGCACTTTCACTTAATGAATGTACAATGAATTGCAATAATAACGATCGCTGTGTTTCTTTCTTTTACAACTCGCGATCGGATACAGGCGAGTGTGTTTTGCATTCTAAGCGTTTTTATTCGAATGAACCTCCGAGTGGAACTGGCGTGTATTGGAAATATTTTGTGGCAACTGGTGGTAGGCTTTTTTATATTCATTCTGAAAAAATATAACATAATTAACAGTAACAGTATCTCCTGTATACTTAACATCAGTTGTCATAAATTGTATCGTCTGGGGTGGTCATTGACGTCTTGGGGGACTGTCTTCCACTTAATAGCAGTATATCTTATAGTAGCTAGTATTTATCCTTTTAAAGCAGACATTTATTTGTTTAGTCACCTTTTGAATTTCTATACATATCTACACATGGACCGATATCCAGATTTGGCTTTACTTTCTGTTCTTTTATGGTCTAAGGATTTACATGTAGTATACACCTTGGCGCATTTTGTTTAAAACAGCTCGAACATGTATTGACTTTGGCGCCTATAATGTACTCTTATGAAGATATTTGTTTTACTTAAAATTAAGGCCATTGACATAGTTTCATTTAAGAACCAATCTTTGGCCTTTTCGATATTTTATCAAAACGAAATTCCACAGGCGCTTGGGTATATGATACAGATATTTTTTTATTTTTTTTTTATTAAAATATTCAATTTTCTATATTTAAACTACATATCTATCACTACTGCGCATGTCTCACCTAGTTTCGAGTGATTTTACCAACTCTGAGACAAACCCCCATTTTACTATCCACACTAAGAAACAAAGTGTGGATAGTAAAATGGGGGTTTGTCTCAGAGTTGTGTGAAATTCAAGACAATAGAAACATATGTTTTACATTGTACTCAATTAACCATCGCAGCATTTAATCAGTTTTGTCATGATATTTGCAGCTACAGTCACCTGTTATGCAGAACATATTTACTATAGGCAACTTCAATTTTGCTACAGCATACATGAAAGTGATCCAATAGATTTTACACAGATCAAAGCATTCTGCTCATCAAGAGGTGGAGAACTTGCTGCGGTTTCCTCAGATGAAATGAACAGCTACTTCAAAGAATTTCTAGGTGAGCATAAGTGCAATGCATGTGTCAAGAAATCTCCCAGCTAACATTATTGCTCAGCATAATTTAGTAATCAAAGTGCTTGTGAGCACTGTAGGGTAACATTGCATTTATTTTGCAGTAGGAACTTAAGATTAAACATTGCATTGTATTTAAAAATAAAGGGCATATTCTGAATTGGAAAATCTTCCTTTTTCAATAATTGTAGTTGAATCAACCACAATTATGGACAAGGAAAATATCTACCATTCTAAAATTACATTACATTTCATTGCTATTTTTAAAACATTTAGATGCACCATGCAAACTTTCTGGAATTTTCAATAAAAAAAGAATTCTTGGAAAGAATGCTTATACATCTTCACATCATTTTTAACTTGAATATTTCATTAATAAATTGCTTGACATGTACATGTATATGACGTAAAGAGTGCAGTATGTTTTTGTTCTCTCAACGGTAGGATGAGGTCTGCATGGGAAATATATCTATCAAGCCAGTCCCTGAGTGCTTTGATTGCATCAATGCAATCTTTTTAAATAACCCCTAAAACTAAGGCAAGACCGTTGTGTCTATCAAGCCTATTGGAAACTTTCTAACGTGGTAACTGAAAGTAAATGTGACTTGATAGTCTTACTTGTATTGGTTAATTAAAAATATTATTGCAACTATGTCCCTGGTTAATATAAATACACAACACATTTACAAAATAACATTCATAGAAACTGTTATGCTATGCAAAATAGTATGGAAAGATATATGCATAGAACTTATAAATAAACTGCTTCGCCGAGCGCAGCTGGATACGACCGCAGAGGTCCAACCCTGAACAGTTGGGGCAAGTATGGACACACTATTCAAGCTTGATACAGGTCTGAATTTGGATTGTAATTAAATAATTGACACATTATAGGTTTCTGACACAGAAGAAATGTAGTCAAAGAACTTGAAATTGGTTGTATGATTTGAATTTATATTCAATTGAAGATTTCTTGCTGTTGTGCAATACACTGTGCTATTGCGCAAAACTTAGTAAATCTGTTTTCAGAATTAGCAAAATAAATTGTGACCCCCAATTTTTTTCTTTGGAAAATTGACAATTTCTTAAATCTTGGGGAAAAAATTTTTTTTTTACCCCCCCTTAACAAAAAAGAATATTTGAAGAGAAATTTCTTTTGAGAAAAAAAAATTACCCCCCCCCCCCCAAAAAAAAATTTAATCCCCTTCCCCCCCCCCCCTTTTTTCCAAAAAAAATTAATTTTGAAGAAATTTTCTTTTTGTAAAATATGGTACAAATTAAGAGACATCCATACACTTAAACACAAGTTATTATCTGAAATCTAAAAAATTCTTGTTTTAGGCCCTTTTTGGCCCCTAATTCCTGAACGTTTTTGAGCAATTACCCCCAAAATGAATCCCATCCCTTCTACTTGTGGTATTGAACATTGTGGTACAATTTCAGAGGAGCAATCAAAATACTTATACACAAGTTATTGTCCTGAAAGTAAAAATAAATGCTTGTTTTGGCCCCTTTTTGGCCCCTAATTCCTAAACGGTTGGGACCATCACCCCCAAAAATAATCCCAACCTTCCTTTTGTGGTATTGAACCTTTTGATAAATTTTCATAGAGATCCATACACTTAAACTAAAGTTATTGTTCGGAATCCAAATGTATGATTTGAATTTAATTATATTCAATTGAAGATTTCTTGCTGTTGTGCAATACACTGTGCTGTTGTGCAATACACTGTGCTGTTGTGCAATACTAGTTAGTAAATCTGTTATTAGACTATATACAAAGAATTAGCAAAATAAATTGTGACCCCCAATTAGAAATTTATCTTTGGAAAATTGACAATTTCTTAAATCTTCAGGGGAAAAAAATTTACCCCCCCCCCCCAAAAAAAATAATATTTGAAGAGAATTTTCTTTTCAGGAAAGAAATTGCCCCCCCCCCCCCCCACCAAATTTTTTTTACCCCCCCCCCCCACCCCACCCCCCCCCCCTTTCACCCTTCCAAAAAAATTAATTTTGAAGAAATTTTCTTTTTGTAAAATGTGGTACAAATTATAAGACATCCATACACTTAAACACAAGTTATTGTCTGTAAACTAGAAAAATGCTGGTTTTAAACCCTTATTGGCCCCTAATTCATGAACGGTTTAGGCAATTACCCCCAAAATGAATCCCAGCCTTCTACTTGTGGTATTGACCCTTGTGGTACAATTTCAGAGCAATCAAAATACTTATACACAAGTTATTGTCTGAAACTAGAATAAAATGCTCCGCAGGGCGCAGCTTGATACGACCGCAGAGGTCGAACCCTGAACAGTTGGGGCAAGTATGGACACAACATTCAAGCTTGATACAGCTTTGCATTTGGATTGTGATTAAATATTTGACACAGCATAGGTTTCTGACACAGAATGAATGTGGTCTAAGAACTTAAAAATTTTAAATTGGACATTCACCTATTATGGTCTAATATCCAAAATCTAAATACATGGTTAGATTCAGCATATCAAAGAACCCCAAGAATTCAATTTTTGATGAAATCAAACAAAGTTTAATTTTGGACCCTTTTGACCTCAATGTGGACAAAGTTGATAACGGGGCCCAAAAATCAAAAATCTAAATACATGGTAAGATTCAGCATATCAAAGAACCCCATATATTCAATTTTTGTTGAAATCAAACAAAGTTTAATTTTGGACCCCGATTTGGACCAACTTGAAAAAAATCTAAATACATGTTTAGATTCAGCATATCAAAGAACCCTAAGAATTCATTTTTTGTTAAAATCAAACTAAATTTAATTTTGGACCCTTTGGACCTTAATGTAGACCAATTTGAAAACGGAACCAAAAATTAAGAATCTAAATACACGGTTAGATTCGGCATATCAAAGAACCCCAATAATTCAATTTTTGATGAAATCAAACAAAGTTTAATTTTGGACCCTTTGGATCTCAATGTGGACCAATTTAAAAACGGGGCCCAAAATCCAAAAACTAAATACACGGTTAGATTCAGCATATTAAAGAACCCCAAGAATTCAAGAATAAAACCCCATTGAAATTGGTCAAGAAATAAGCAATTTATACGAAGTATCTTCTTTTGCACAATACTGTGCAATTAAATATTTCTTGCTATTGCGCAATACTGTACAATTGACAATTTCTTGCTATTGCGCAATATTGTGCTATTGGATATGTCTTGCTATTGCGCAATACTGTGCAATTGAAGATTTCTTGCTATTGCGCAATACTGTGCAATTGAAGATTTCTTGCTATTGTGCAATACTGTGCAATTGAAAATTTCTTGCTATTGCACAATACTTATTATATAATAATTTACACATCCTGTTTGGTGTGTATCTCCTACCATATCATTATTATTTGCTTTTAAATATAAATCAGAAATAACCAACTTAAAATGGAAAATTTTAAAAGAAAAAAAAAAGGAAAAAAAGAAAAAAAAGGAAAAAAAAAAAAATCCCCCCCCCCAAATTTTTTGAACCCCCTTATGATTCATCACCCCCAAACTCAATCCCAGCCTTCCCTTTGTGGTATGGTACCTTGCAGTACAATTTCAGAGAGATCCATACACTTGAACACAAGTTATTGTCTGGAAACTAGAAAAATGTGTTTTTTGGCCCCTTTTTGGTCCCAAATTCCTAAACGTTTAAGGCAATTACCCCCAAACTCAAACCCAGCTTTCCCTTTGTGATATGGAACCTTGTAGTACAATTTCAGAAAGATCCATACACGTACACACAAGTTATTGTCCTGACACTAGAAAAATGCTTGTTTTTTGCTCCTTTTTTGGCCCCTTATTCCTAAAATATTGAGGCAATTGCCCCCATCATCAATCCCAGCCTTCCCTTTGTGGTATGGTACCTTGCAGTACAATTTCAGAGAGATCCATACACTTGAACACAAGTTATTGTCTGGAAACTAGAAAAATGCTTATTTTTGGCCCCTTTTCGGCCCCCAATTCCTAAACGTTTCGGCAATTACCCCCAAACTCAATTCCAGTTTTCCCTTTGTGATATGGAACCTTCTAGTACAATTTCAGAAAGATCCATACACTTACACACAAGTTATTGTCATGAAACTAAAAAAATGCTTGTTTATTGCCCCTTTTTTGGCCCCTAATTCCTAAAATTTTGAGGCAATTACCCCCAAAATCAATCCCAGCTTTCCTAATGTGATATGGAACCTTGTGGTACAATGTCAGAGAGATCCATACACTAACACACAAGTTATATCTGGAAGATACAAAAATGCTTATTTTTGGCCCCTTTTTGGCCCCTTATTCCTTTACTGTTGGTACCATAACCCCTTAAAATCAATCCCAACCTTCCTTTTGTGGTATTGAACCTTGTGGTAAAATTTCATAGAGATCCATTCACTTAAACTAAAGTTAAAGTGCGAAAACCAATGTGTCTTCGGACGACGCCGGACGACGCCAGACGACGACGACGACGACAACGACGACGACGCCAACGTCATACCAATATACGACCACAAAAATTTTTTTGCGGTCGTATAAAAATGCTTGTTTTGTCCCCTTTTTGGCCCTTTATTCCTAAACGGTTGGGACCATCACCCCAAAAAACAATCCCAACCTTCCTTTTGTGGTATTGAACCTTTTGGTTAAATTTCATAGAGATCCATACACTTAAACTAAAGTTATTGTCCGGAAACCAAATGTCTTCGGCTAACGCTGACGCCGCCGACGACGTGATACCAATATATGACCGCAAAAAAATTTGCGGTCGTATAAAAAAGAGGCGAAAGATACAACAGGGATACTCAAACTCATAAGTCGAAAACAAACTGACAATGCCATGGCAAAATACGAAAAATGACGAAAATACAAATTAACAAGTGTACACAAAACACAACATAGAAAACTAAAGACTAGACAATATGAACCCCACCAAACACCAAGGTGATCTCATGTGCTCCGGCAGGGTAAGCAGATCCTGCTCCACATGTGGCACCTGTCTTGCAAAACCAATGAAACCAAAATGGTCTTATCAGGACAGCAAAATAACATTATATATTCAAATTAAACATTTTAAAATGAAGATAAATTATGTCATTGAATCTATTTTTCTAAATGACTAACGTGAGGGTACCCAAATTGCACCAATTTTGACAGTTTTTTCACCTACGTTTTTTATGATCCAGGCAAAAGTTTCCTGATCCAGACAAAAGTTTCCATTCCGTGTTGATTTTGTAGATGTATCCTTATTTATTATAAAGTTACACCAATACAATTTTGAATCCATATTGTATCATACAAAAATGGGTTTGAACCGATCTCAAAACGACTCATGATTCTGTAATGAGGAGTACCCAAATTGCATCCATGCTAAATTCACATCCTTAAAAATCGAATAACAGATGTTTTGTTTTATTTCTTTAAATATTTAGAACAATTTGACACAAGTCCATGCTTACTATTCATTTTTTTAAGAAATAGATGCTTGTAACATATTTTATTTGCTCATTTTTAAAAGATGACTTTTTGTGGACGTCGCATGGCGACATTTCCGTAGATTTTACATTTTCCATTGAATACTTCATCTGTTGATATATACTGTGAACGATTCGTGTATACTTAGATATATTTACCTATGTTGAAAGACGTGTATAATGTCAAATCATATAAATACAAATTGTTTAGTTTCGAAGAAAACTTGTAAGATTTCCGCTGCTATTTTTGCTGAATAGGTGCAATTTGGGTACTCAGTGCAATTTGGGTACCGTGACGTTACATATATAGTAATTTTTTCATTTTAATCAGGTGGAAATTTCCTGTTTTCTCAAATTGAGCTATAAAATATTATCATATTTCATTTTTTTTCACAATAATGCACTTTCAGATGAAAGACCCCACATAAGGGTTTGTATAGCAGGAGAAGAGCAACAAGATGGGAGTTGGGCATTAGAAGATGGCACCACTATGTCATATTTCAACTGGTACCCTGGACAACCAGAATCAGGAAATCAGGGGTGTATTGTCATCAAAGCTACATCACTTGGTGACATGTGGATGGATGCCTCATGTGCATATTCAAAGAGTTGTTCATTTGTGTGTGAATATTAATTTGTGTACATACTTGTGACAGAGCTAATATTTTGTTTAGAAAAATAAGTGACTAAAAAGAATAACATCATACTAGAAAAGTATTCTTATGCCCCTTGTTGAAGCATATATTTTAATTGTCGAAAAGCAATAAATCTAATATTATCTTTGTAGGTTCTTAATTTTTTGATAAATATCTTACAAAAAACGTAGGTATGAGAACACTCTCAATGCAATTTTCAATATAATTGTTATTTCCAAGGGGCATTATTCCTGTAAAAATAGTTGAATAGCGCTGAATATCGAATACGTCCAAGACCTTGATAATATAAACCATTCATATAAATTTCAAGAAATGTAGGTGTGATAGTGTTTACAATGAAATTTTCTATATAAATTATATTTATATTTCAAAGAACATTTCAACCCGCTTGCTTGCACCTGTCCCAAGTCAGGAACCTGATGTTCAGTGGTGGTCGTTTGTTGATGTGGTTCATAAGTGTTTCTCGTTTCTCATTGTTTATATAGATTAGACCATTGGTTTTCCTGTTTGAATGGTTTTACACTAGTCATTTTTGGAGCCCTTTATAGCTTGCTGTTCGGTGTGAGCCAAGGCTCTGTGTTCAAGGCCATACTTTGACCTATAATGGTTTACTTTTACTAATTGTGACTTGGATGGAGAGTTGTCTCATTGGCACTCATACCACATCTTCTAATATCTATGTAATTCATGTAAAAATAGTTGCTCTGAACTGATTTTTGAACTCATCCAAGACATTCCTGATGTAAAGCTTTGATTTAATTTTCATAAAAATCTGACACGTAATATTGTTTACTTAGTTAAAGAGTATTCATAATGCTATTTCCAAATAGAATTTACTTTTCCAAGAGATAAACTCTTTTAAAAACAGTTGATTAGCACTGGCGTTTCAAACTTGTCCAAGACATTGTTGGTATATTAACCTTTGATATAAATTGCATAAAAACCTACAAGAAATTCTAGCTAGAGAGCACTTACATTGTACAATGAAATTTTCTGTATAATTTATATTTTCAAGGGAATAACTTTTTAAAAAATAGTAAATTGGCACTGATTTTGGAACTATCCCCAGAAATTACAAGAACATGTGCTTAACACATTTTTTCATGAATATAGCCTTAGATTTATTCAAATTTATGCCAAGCATCTTTTAAAAAAAATAGCCATTTGTTGTCAAATAAAAACAACTCTGAATGAAAACAGTGAAGTCTTTTCTGGAATTTAATAGAGTTTATTTCCAGAAACAAAGTAACAAGGGAATTTAAATTTCAAGGTTAAAGTACAGCTGCATTGTATTTTATCTGCCTGTTCAAAATAAACAGGTAAATTTGGAATTTTATGGCATAAAATATCATACTACATATATCTATATAAATCCGAATTCCTTTTGTATTTGTAAAGTTACATATGTATATGCAAATTCATGTTGTTCAATACAACTGCACTCGCATTTCAACACACAATAAAATAAGTAAATAAATAGTTTTTATTACTAAATCTTTATTACAAATGTATGTATAATATATTCAATGCTGCTCTTTTTAACATGCCAACCCACAGGTATGTTTCAAACATTATCAGTATAAATATCTTACTACACTGTAGCTAATAAAGAATTCCCAAAAAAGTGCTGACAATTACGAATAGATATAAAACCATCACAAAATGACTTACAATTATAAACAAATCATAATAAAAACTAAATAGACCACTTTCGAGTTATGTCCTTCAACGGAAAATTTCATCAATTTTGCACGCCTTTATGACGTCATTTACAAGATAGAGGGGATCGCCTGTATCCCTGCACTATTAAAGTTCATCAAGCGTCTTCGTGATCGTCATTATGCAGGATAAACTAGAAATAATGTATATTCCGTAGGTACTTAATCACAATTCCCTAATGACAGCAGTGCTGATGAGCAATTATAAGAATTTAATTTGCAGAATAATTCGTGCAATATAGTATCATATTTTTTCAACCACTCGCTCAGCATAGTAACGGAAGTGACGATGCCCCTAAACACATGAACGATGTTCACTAAAACCAAAGTTTTTGACGGAAATGCAACTCGAAAGTTGTCTATTGCATTTAGTCTTCTGTTTAGTTTATGATGTTGCAAAGAAATGATTCAAATACAGATCCTGTGCTCACACATCACAGGGTGGGATTAGGACCTTTATCGGGACTCCGGGATTGGGTGTTTTTTAGCTCGGGATTTTGGGATTGATCCTTTCGGGATCCGGGAATTCTTTTTTCGAATTTCGGGATGTCAGGATTTAAATTTCTTTAAATTCGGGACCTCGGGATTTCATGTTTTTAAGCCCAGGATTTCGGGATCAGGACCCCTCCAACCCCCTCTCATCACATACAAGGATCTCACATTCTCTCTTTTACTTTCTCTTCTAATGACCTTTACAAGATAGGCTAAAATGATACATACACTATTTTTGCTATTAAAATATGAAGTCACGAATTTGTTGGTTGATGTGATAATTATAACACAAAAAGAAAAGCAGAATGCTGACATATTGTTGTAAGCAAAGCATTGACACTAGGTCTGTATTTCATTCTGACAGATTAAACTTTTAGCATCATGTGAAATATACTTTCATTGTACTAATTAAAACTTTGAAGTACGTTAAGCATGTCCTTTAAGACAATTTTAAGTCTATTTAAGGTAGATAGGGTGTCTTCCTCCATCTTGGATTTTGTAATACCTGAAAACAATCGGTCTAGATCTTTAATAGAATGTGCAAATTTTGAGAGTAGTAGGTAATTCAAGTGTAAGAATTTTCATTTCAATATAGAAAATGACATGTTTTATCATATTTATGGTTGTATTTTACAAAAAACAGAAAACTTTTTGTTTGATTCAATTTTTTCCAACTTTGCCACATAAGGGGAGGCAACTCAAATGTAAGGGCAGATAATTCAGATAAAGGTACTTTTACAATAGAATGTGTTAGGAATTTACCTATTTTATTATGTAGCAAGAAAACGGGTCCGGTGACCCCATTTTTTCTTTTTCTTATCTGAAAGCATACTATTAAAGCTATCTTCTCATATTTTATCTCAAAATTCTATGGTGTAGTTTTCGTTTTATGGCAGAAAATTGGGTTTTCCATGCATAATCCATACAAAATCTGTTAATTTTGAACAACCTGTAGCGTGAAAATAAGCCCCGTGACCCATTCTTTTAATCATTTTTTTTAAAAAAGCTTGATATAAACTACATTTTGGCAAATTATTAAAAAATTCTATGGATTATAATTTAGACACCCCATCTACCTTAAAGTCTTATAGTATTATATTACTACGTATCCAGAAAAACCCTTATGAACCATCAAATTCATAAAGTGCTATTTTGATTTCATATTGTATACCTGAATAGTTATTCTAAACTTTGTGTTAAGTTGGAATTATAAAAATGAAAACAATGTCATACTGACATGCATATTAATGTTCGAATTCACAAGCCATTTATTTTCATGATTTCCACAAGTAGAAAAAATAAAGTGAACAGAAAAAGTCGGGAATATTACAAAAAGCATCTTCTACTTTAAGAATACACTAAGAAAGACATTGCTGGACAGAAGTAACTAGATTATTTTCATTTATGCTGAATAAATTATATAGCTTTAAATCACTTAACAATAGACAAAGTTGTGAATGTAGAAAAATATGTCACTTTTTTCTAAGCACTCACTTGTCAGTCCATCTGGATACTGACAATGACTGATACCTTCATATTCAGTATTTATCAGGTTTTTTTTTGCCTGATTTTATAGAATAATTGTACTTTTTTAGTTTGTCTATGCACTGCATAAGGGTAAAATTATCAAAATCATCATTAAATAAGACTTGTTCTGCTTTAGCTCTTATCATTTTCACCTCATCCACAGGTAAAACCATCTGCCTTTCCTTTGCTTCTTTAAGGCAATCAAGAACTGCACTCCACTTCCTCTCATGAACTAAAAATAAAGATTGATACATGTAACTATAATCTCTAAATTATATGCCATGAATTTATGAAACAGTTGTAAATTGTTCCGCAAACAGAAAATCTAACCTTGATTTTGTGCTTTACATATTTTAAAGGCACTTGTCGCTATTTGGGAATCTGTGACACTTGACCTGAGAATTTGCAGCATTTTAACTACTGACGTCATAAAACAATCAAATTTCCTCTGTGGATTCAGACATTTTCTTTTGTGACGTCAAAATTTGACAGGAACCTTTCTGATATCCAGTAATGGTGAACAAAAGTGTTATGGTGTATTGATGATTCAAGGCCAATTGTTGACTGAGTGATGCCTGTTGATTTTATATGTTGCTTGTTGGGTTGCTGTCTCAACAGCATATACTAACCATCTCCTTTTATCCATAGTATCACCCATGTGACAGTATATTTTTTCAGAAAAAGATGAAAAGTGTACCAATATTTAGGTGCGCTAAAAAATTCACTGGTTTATATGCATGGGGACTTTTTTTAAAATACAGTATAGTACACATGCATATGGTACAGGTCTTTGTTATTTTTAAGAAGCCTTTGAGTTAAACAAAGATGGACAAACATTTGTTTTATCAGTTTATTTCAATCTATGCTGGATAAACAACTTATAAGCAGTCTGCATTATGCATGAAAATGACATTTATTTTACTTCAACATCAACAGCATACATTTATATAGAAAAAAAAATCCTACAAAGTACATATCAAATTGCTAAACATGAGCAGTGAAGTCAGGGTCATGTGAAAGACCTGCAAGTCGATCTCAATTCAAATACACTTTAATTGTACACAAAGTCAAAAACATAATTGCATCAAAAAAGTTCATTTCGAATGACTCCAATTTTTAAGGCTCTCATTCACAATTTTTATTGGCAAAAGAGTGTACATGTATGTGAAAGGCATAATGTGTACATTTTCATGTAGATGTACAACTTTATAAAATATATAGGTACATGCCCCGAAAAAGATAAGCATTGTTGGTAATTGTTTTTCAACGGGAATACTACATGTAAGTGTCAACACCATAGCCAGGAATATGAAAAATCGTAACAGTGTTGGATTAATATGACACACTAATTAAAACAAATTTACAATCCATCAAATTGTTGACAAGTTGATTTTAATTTTACTTTTCATTGAATTGTTGACAGATTGATTTAACAATATTATCAACAAAGAGTCCTTTCAAAATTTCCTTCTCATAACATCCATAGTTTGACATCCCTAAACTACAATAAATAACCAGTTTTCTAATATATATATTTGAGATCAATTTGAAAAGTATTTATCACATTTATAGTGGATCAAGCAATCATTATGCTCATCTTTCTGAATCACCTGATATTAGTCAGTTTTTGGTTGTCCAAACATCTACCTCATTCATGTCATTGCTTTTGATTGTGTCTTGCTTATGTATTTTAAAGATACCCCCTTTACCATGTTTTGTTCAATACTTTCAATCTTTATACATGTTATATACAAGCTTAAAGAACTATATTTATTTTATTTAAAACTACATTAAATACTTACCTAAATCTCTTAGCAAATGGAGATAGATTGAGATTCTGAGATTTTCTTTTGTAATTATGGAAGACTCTTTCAAATAGTTGAGCACACTAAGTCTGTCAACCTCAACTTTGTTCTTCTTTTCCACTATATGATTCGCCATTTGTGCTATATTCTGTTTAATTCCACTGTGTGTAGTCAATAATTGTTCAGCCTTTTCAAAATTTTCAGTTAGAACAAAACACTTCCACAAGCCTGCTGTTGGCAAAAGGTCTGGCCATTCTTTTTCACGACAGTCTTTGGCAAAACTTTCAATAAGTTCAAATCGGTGTGGGAAGTGTTGTAGAAGCATAACACCAATCAAGGTAAAAAAAATATCAACATCATCGTAATTTCTCAAATCATGATAAAGAATTCGCAGCAATAGAACTGCCTCATCCAATCTACCGCTATAGTAATATGCTTCCTGTAAACAACCGAAAAAAGTGTCTATGGAACACAACTTGTTGTCCATAAGTAATTCTCTGAGTGACAACAAACATTCATAATCACCAAGGTTACCAAGTTGTTGTAACAAATTTAAAACTATACTCAAATCAGGGAAAACACCATTCTCAACACTCTCACGGAATAAATTAACAGCTTTTTTCATCTCCCATTTGTCCATTAAAGCAGTTAGTTCCTGTTCAATAGTTTTTCTTTTTTTACCTGGAGACCCTTCTTTGAAATGAATCATATTTTTAGAGAATGATTGACCATGTTCAATTCTCCATCCCATGCATTTAGGTTTTAAAGCATTTAAGTGTATTAATGGTTTCTGGATAAAATTTGAAACATTTCTAGCCATAAAAATTGACCTGCAAATTTGTTTAGTTTTTCCTTCACAAGACGATGCAGTGCCAACATATTGCATTGGAAGTCTTCGTGCCAAAAGCATTGCTTTTAAATCTCCAGAGCTGTTTTTAAGGTATTCTAAAAATATAAAGAATAAAATTACACATCACAAAATTAAACTGAAGGGCATATATGTTTTAATAAACTAAAATTATCTCCCATTGCTAATATATATTATATAGTCAGTGCTGTGACAGCACTGTTCTAGGTTAGTGGGAGGGTTGAGCATCAACATGTTTGACCTGCCATATTCTCAATGTTCCAGTCCCAAGTCAGGAGTCATTATTTCAGTGGTTGTTGTTGGTTGTTGTCTGTCATTCTTTTTTTTTTTCATTAATGGTTTTGTCATAAACCAGAATTTTGGATTTTCTGTTTGAATTGTTTTCGTTTTGTCAGGTCAGGGCCTTTCATAATAGCTGATTATACTGTATGGGTTTTGTTCACTGTTGAAGGCTGTACAGTGAACCATTATAGTTGTTTATATCCACATCATTTGGACTCTGGTTGAAAGTGGCATCATTGGCAATCGTAGCACATCTCTGGTTGAAAGTTGCATCATTGGCAATCGTAGCACATCTCTGGTTGAAAGTTGTATCATTGGCAATCGTAGCACATCTCTGGTTGAAAGTTGCATCATTGGCAATCGTAGCACATCTCTGGTTGAAAGTTGCATCATTGGCAATCGTAGCACATCTCTGGTTGAAAGTTGCATCATTGGCAATCTTAGCACATCTCTGGTTGAAAGTTGCTTCATAGGCAATCGTAGCACATCTCTGGTTGAAAGTTGCATCATTGGCAATCTTAGCACATCTCTGGTTGAAAGTTGCATCATTGGCAATCGTAGCACATCTCTGGTTGAAAGTTGCATCATTGGCAATCGTAGCACATCTCTGGTTGAAAGTTGCATCATTGGCAATCTTAGCACATCTCTGGTTGAAAGTTGCATCATTGGCAATCTTAGCACATCTCCTTATTTTTATAAGAAGTAAATTGTCAATGTTTTCTGGAATCAAAAAACAAGTTGCATAGTTTATTATCCTTGCAGCATTACAATAAAACGAAAGTAGCAAATTATAATTATTTTCTTGCGTTGAAAACAAAACAAATTACACAACAGGGTTTTCAGCTTTAAAAACTTTTTCACATTAAATGATGTACCATGGCAACACAAAATGATCAAATGTGTATATTTTGTAATATTTCTTGATTTTCCTTGTTTAACATAAAATTTTAGGTATATTTAAGATAGGAAAAGTATGTGCGCACTCAAGAAATAATTTTTATTTGGTGGGATAATGTCAGTAACTATATAAATTCTCTAAGTTTTCATATGTAATTGTGATGTCATAACATCAAAGACCTTGTGTACTCTATTTACATGTCTTGAGCTTATGCATTTCCAATCATTATTTGCAAATTTGAAAATGTTCCTACTCCTTTATATCGTATTTTAGATACTATGTTTATAATGGGTTATTATGCCCTGCTGTTGACAATTGTGATATACTAAAGGTTTTGAGTTATTGTGTGTGATGATAGAATCACTAAACTTCTCAATTTTCAATCTATGATGAGTTTATTTACAACCACTGGGTAGATACCACTTCTGTTTGAGATTTCCTCCCCGAGGGTATCATGGGTATCAATAGCCCAGTAGTCAGCACTTCTGTGTTGACATGAATTATCATTGATATGGTCATCATGGTCATAGTTATAAATTAACTGTTTATAAAACTTTGAAATACTAAGGATTTTCTACCTCAGGAATAGATAACCTTAGCTGTATTTGGGACACCTTTCGGAAATTTAGGTCCTCAATGCTCTTCAACCTATTTCTTTCATGACTTTATTTGGCTTTTTAAACTTTTTTTTATTCGAGCTTCACTGATGAGTCTATTGAAGATGAAACACACGTCTGGCGTACAAAATTTTAATCCTGGTATCCATGATTAGTTTATTTCCAGGGTTATAAATATCAGTATATATATGTAATCTTTTTGTTTAAGGTTATATATTTTTTCCATGAATTAGTACGTCAAGGATATAACTCTATAGGGTTATTAGAGAAAAATAACATACATTTGTTATTGAGGACTAAAAAATCAAAGAACTGTGATAACATATGTATGTTACATGTTTCAAAGGGACAATATACATCATTAGTTTTGTTAAAATGTAGTATAAGTGCTATTGATATTACTATTGTCTTTAAAACTCTTTATGTATTCTAAACTATAGAAAAATATAACAGTTCATAGTTTGTCAATCATGCATAGTAAACCTATGTTATTACAGAAAAAATATGCCTGTAATAACTAAAGGGTGTTATTACAGCTTCTCTACATCACTCCAAAGCATTTGCTCAGACATACATCATGCTTAATTACAATGTATTTTAATTCATTGTAAGAAATTATGATCAGAGCATGTAATGAGGTTCTGTGCAAGTTTCCTAGTAATTCTATAAGTGTCTCATATAATAAGTTACATGCCTTTAATAACTAAGCCTTGTTATTACAGCTGAGTTTATCCCTTAAAAGCCTTGTCTCATTGATTTACCATGGTAAATGAAAAATGTATTAATCTAATTAAAAAATTAGTTATCAAGGCTATGCATTTAGTTTCTGCGCAAAGTTTCAAGAGTTCCATAGAGCCAGCTAAAAATTCAAACATTTATGATTTATTTTACAAATAACAAACGTGTTATTACAGATTTCAAAAATTTAAGGATTAAAGAGTAGACAACTCATCAAAGTATCTGTAATAACACATGCAAGATATTTTCTGTAATAACCCTATAGAGGTATATCTATGACTGAGTACACATAGTACACTGAAATTTAAAAATTGAATGTCACCATTCTCCACCTTCACATGTAATGTCATATAGTACACTAATATGATGCACCGGCTGGATTCACTTAAATGCTTTGGCTCCAGTGTGATGTTTATGAGTCATGTAAATCCCATTTTTCTATTTTTGGTTGTTATATTTAACCTGGGTTTGTCCTTAGAGTTTTCACTGGGATGATTTTTCTTGTGCTGAGACTCAATGTCCAGTCTTCAATATTTAAACCTGGTCTGGAAAATATTTCTTTAGATTGGGGAAAACTTTTTTACAGGCAAGTTGGACTTTAATTAGGGCGCCGCCGAATGGCGGCCGCCCTATAGTGATCAGTCTGTCTGTCCGTCTGTCCGTCTGTTTGTCCATCCGTCCATCCGTCCGTAACAAATCGTGTCCGCTCTATATCTAGAGAACCGTTATGATTTCAAAGTTTATACTTGACATGTATATTAACCAACACCAGAGGGTGTGTCATAATGTATGTTCAACTTCCTAGATCAAAGGTCAAGGTCAAAAACTTTGGTTTTAGTTGACAACCCCATGTCCTATGGTAAAGATCGTGTCCGCTCTATATCTTGAGAACCGTTATGATTTCAAAGTTTATACTTGATATGTATATTAACCAACACCAGAGGGTGTGTCATAATGTATGTACAACTTCCTAGGTCAAAGGTCAAGGTCAAAAACTTTGGTTTTAGTTGACAACCCCATGTCCTATGGTAAAGATCGTGTCCGCTCTATATCTTGAGAACCATTATTATTTCAAAGTTTATACTTGATATGTATATAAACCAACACCAGAGGGTGTGTCATAATTTATGTACAACTTCCTAGGTCAAAGGTCAAGGTCTAAAACTTTGGTTTCATTTGACAACCCCATGTCCAATGATAAAGATACAAATTTTTTACCACACATTATTCACAGCGTGGCCCACAGAGATGGCTCCCATCTCAATGATATCTAGTTTATTTTATTCAGTTTCAATGTTTGACTTAAATATCTTTTTCTTTACCATGTTTACAATCATGACAATTGTTTATGTTTCGGTTTAAGAGTCGAACTTTTCTATATTCATAGTTTACGTTTCCTTTTTAGAAAAATAGAAAAAAACAAGTGAAACTGCAAGCTACTGCTCACTAATGATACCCCCGCCCAAATACTTGACGATAAACAGGAAGTTGTTAAGTGATGAATCTGAAAAAGCATCACACGGTATAGCTGACTTATATAAACCCTGAAACCAAATTTCAGAAATCCTCGTAATGCAATTCCTGAGAAAAATGCATTGATAAATATTCATGGGATGGACGGACGAACTGACGGATGGACGGATGGATGGACAGACAAAGGTAAAACAGTATACCCCCACTTTTTTAAAGCAGGGGTATAAAAAAGAGAAGAGGTTCATTTTGATAGCGATATTAAAGAAGATGGTTAATCTGAGAGGGATATTTTAGAGTAACGGTCATCAATCTTCTGAAGTGTTCAAGCCTTACTTTGGTAAATTTTGTATTATGTCATGGTCTTTAAGGTCTTAAACTAGTCAATGCTATACTACAGAATGATGATCAAGTTTCAGACATTGCTCTGGTTGGGCCAGGATTTAAATAGGAATTGATCTGATGCAATTTTTTTTTACTGGACTGACTTAGGTCCCTGGTACATCAAATTAAGAGGTTCATGTTCGAGTCTAACAAAGTCGGTTGGAACCAGTTGGTATATTTTTTTTTATCGTGTAACGTCATGAGCTTGATTGATTGAAGTTAGAATGACTAGTGTACAGTTCTTGATATTTACATGTATATAGCGCATCACATCTAAATTGGTAATGAATGAAATTAGTATTTTAACAAAACTTATCTCCTTATAGCACTTGAAGGCCAAACACTTTCATTTAACTTGGTTAATTTATTACGTTTTTTTTTTTAAGTTCGAGTATGAAAATGTATTAAACATTAAAGGATTACATTTCATAAGGACAAAATGAAGGAGATACTGCGATGTTTGTGTTTTATTGTCTTTGCCTATCAAATATGAAACTGTTTTATTGATCTTATAAAAAAAGAAGATGTGGTATGATTGCCAATGAGACAGCTCTCCACAAGAGACCAAATGACACAGAAATTAACAATTATAGGTCACCGTATGGCCTTCAACAATGAGCAAAGCCCATACCGCACAGTCAGCTATAAAAGGCCGCGAAATGACAATGTAAAACAATTCAAACGAGAAAACTAACGGCCTAATTTATGTACAAAAAATGAAAGAAAAACAAATAAGTAACACATAACCAAACGACAACCACTGAATTACAGGCTCCTGACTTGGGATACAGTATTATCAGAAGATAATCTAGATCAGGTTTGTCATTTTCTGGCATTGCACTGAAATATTTTTGGATATCCATGTGCATTTGCTTATTTGTTATATGAGTGAATACATGTACATTGCTTAGCGCAATCGTCCCCTCTTGCCATTTCTAGGTTTCTGACACCTGTCATTTGTAACTACCGGTACATGTATCATGTTGGTTCTGAGGATTGTCAGTATGTTTTCCGAAGACCTCGAGCGAAAGCACAGGCCAAATCCTCTCTACCAGTAATGTTAACAGTTGAGATACAGGGGTATTATTCCATGAGACAAAATATGAATTTGAAAGGAACAACTGTTTACTTTTCACCAGTACAGTACCCCTTTTTAATGTAGGTCAAAAGGTCACGTTTAAAAATTGTTTCCAGACGCAAGGTAACTTTTTACCAAAGGAAACGATTTTAAACACTTTTACAGGTCATAGGTCATTTTAAATGACATCAGGTCACAATATTCTTCACCAAACTCCATATCATATAAATAAGTAGATTGCAGGTCGGACTGCCACATTCTTCAACCTTTGATATTAAAATTCCATCTACAAAATGCTGTCCAATTACATATATTGACAAGTAAACCAAAGACAGGAAATTCTCACGATCTATGATAAAAACTGTCTTTGGGAGGAAATTTTAATGTATATTAAAGCAATAAAAACCTTGGACATAAATTAAAGACTATTTTTGAGATTAGATAGGCTCGATTCTCGTACCGAGGACAACAAATGTATTTCACTGTACATGTTTCCAGCTGAATAAAAATGTTTCACTGACCAGTAATGGAAAAAATCGCTAAAATTCAAAAAGTTTTAACTGTTTTACACTTGGCCTTCACCACCATACCAGTCAGTCTTCTACTTTCATTTTGCTCCCAAGAAACCAGTTGTACTTTCGATTTAAAACTATATCTACTTTAGGTCTTACTGGTCCCGCAACAAAATGAGAATGCAAACTAAATTAAATATTCAATCATTAAGTAATAATATACAAATTTCACTCTATTATACGAATAAGAAAGTTTTATTTTGATTTGGTTTGATAAAATAATGCAAACATATTATTAAGCTCTTGAGGGCTTTATGCTACATAACATAAAAACAGAAAGCATACAGATAAAAATTAAAGGACTATAATTATATTAAAAGGCATCTCTACAGCAAGGCACATGGAATTATACGCAAAGCACTATTTTTTTTAAGCCCAACTTAAGATCAATACATGCTAAAACTGAAGCACAACTAAGATTAAAGCACAACTATAAATTAAACAAAACGAATGTAAAGCACAAATAAATGTAAAAGCATACATGTACCATAAAATTAAGCATATACTTATGTTGAAATGAACAGCACTATAACTTAAGTGGTTTTTTTTTTTTAAATATTAAGCTTATTCGGTTCCATTCCAAGATTGAAAAAAGGCTTTAGAGTTGGGAAACAAACCCAACTAATTTCACATGTTTCAACACCGAATTGGTATGGCCAAGTAGCAGCTGGAATTCCCAAACTTTTCTTACGAAACTGTGTTGATTTTACAAATCAGATAATATCAAACTTGCAGATAAAAAAAATCAACCTGCACTTTAATATCTGTAGCTGTACTTTTCCTTTGACTTCGGTATTTTTGTTATTTTACTTTTTGATAGAGTAGATCATTTTACAAAGCAGCGTATTGAAAAGTACAAAAAGAAACGATCTTGTCAAGTTCATAATAAATCTGTACAGAAATTTATGCAACAACAAAAACAAAAGGTCACAAACACCTCATGCTTGCTATTAACGAGGAAAAGAGGATTGATTCGTGACAGTGACAAGAAGAACATACCGATCCTTTGTCAGGCATCTGGTGCCTGATATTCTGAGATGGGTCTAGATCAGTCTGACACCTGCTGTAGACCCGCTTACCCGGCTGGATATTCGGTAACGGTAACTTACAATCAAGAATCCTTCGTTCAACATAAGCGTCCTTGTGACTAGTAAGCATCAACCATCCATCTAGGAAATCAGCATAATACTAGGAAACGGAAGTCATGGCATTTTATTTGAGATTTATTCCTGGACCAGTAGAACAGCGACTGGAATGTTGCAAGATAGAAATTGCATGTTCACAATCAAAATGGGTAAACTGAAATATCTTGATTGTCATAAAGTTAAGTTCTAAAGCGACTCATTCTGTAACCGTTATACTGATGTAAATGAAGATATTAATCAGACATTAGTGTGTCTGTAATATCATTAAATAATATATAGAGTTTGAATTGGGATCGATATGATCAACATAGTCACCAAATTTTAATGAGATAGTGATACAGCATCACCTTTTTAGAAAGAATATACCTACAACTTATCAATGAACATATATTATAGAAGTAACACGACGGGTGTCATATGTGGAGCAGGATATTTTAACCCTTCTGGAGCACCTGAAACCAAAACTGACCGGTTTTTTAATGGGGTTCGTTTTGCTACATTGTAAGTCATTAGTTGTCTATGTTGTGTTATGCAGCCTGTTGATTGGTTTTTGGTCGTTTTTCGTTTTTTCCGGTAATGGTATTGTCAGTTCGTTTTCGACTTATATGAGTGTGAATATACCTTTAATATATCCCGTCTCACTTCTACAGATATAGCTTCTTTTCGTTATTCTCAAAAGTCACTGATTAACTGGGATTCTAAAACGTACGAATGAAGGAACAACTTGCCTATTGAAGAAAACAAAAACCCACCCACTACACGTTGGAGGTAAAGAATCAAGCAATATTGAAAACTGATGTCAATTTCCTGCTTATATGCATGTTTCTAGATGAATGTAAAACTAAGTTTGCTTTGGTAGTTTATTCGAAGAAAATAACAAGGTTTTATTTATAGTTAAGGACGTTTTATAGCATATACGATTTAATTATTCAATTAAATCTGATCACAAAAAGATCCTTAATTGAAGAGTCAGTCAATCAACATATTTTTACTATGGCGTTTATGTTGAGTTATGCATAAAAGCAAAATCACAAATTCTGGTGAATTCAAGATTTAGTAAAATATTATAGGAGTAGCCACACTGAAATGTCGGTTTAACTGATGATGAAAGCTTTTGGTTTTCATGTTTTATTTAAATTACATTAATCAATTAACAATGTAATTGAAGTCATGGTCAGGCGAATCATGTCAGACAGCTAGAGATGTACACCTTATACAGTGATATCTAATAGACAAAATGCAGTCATGTCTGCTACCAGAGACATATATGTATTATATGTCTCTGCTGCTACTTAATATATAGACTAAGACCATCAAATTAAACACAAGAACAATAGACACATGCCAGGCAGATACTTCAGACCCTAAAGCAACTGTTTACACAAAGGCGGAAATCCAGTGTCTTGCCTACCAGTGTTAAAAGTGTAATGTTGACACGTAAAAATACGTAATCCCTTGATCAGTACATTACAGAAAAACGTAGAAGAAAAATCATCAAATTTTGTACATGGAGCCATCTATTGTTTTTAAAGAAGCTTCTGTCCAAGTTTTGTAAAATTCTAATAAGGTTTAATAAAGATATGGATATCTAAAAAAAAAAGGTTAAATCTAGATTGTATCTATATGTTTACTGTAAAATACAGAAAGATGTAAAAATTATATTTTTTAAAATTGTGCCATAGATGCTGTCTAGTCACGACGAGATACTGTGAAGTTTTGTAACACGCCTAGCTTGATTTCCTAGCTTGAAGAATCTCCTCAATTGCACTTTCAACTCTCAAAAGAGCATTTCAACCAGTTTAGAAATAAATATGAAATTGATGAAATAGTGTGCACTGAAAATCTGGTTTGAAAAAAAATCCTTGTATCCATTAAATAGTTTTTTTTTTTTTTAATTTGGAATTATAATACAATTAAATAGCTTTTTTATACAGGACAAATTATGTTTCAGCAGACAATTGACATTCTAATGGGAACCAACTGTGCTCCTCTTCTGCAAACTTCTTTCATTCAAATGAGTTGTACTTCATACAGGAGCTTCCCTTGAAAAATATGATTCAACCTTGACTTTACATCCCGCTATTTAGATGAGGTCCGGTCCTTCCACTCAATAATTCAATGTTTTGTGACTATGTTGATTGCAACTGGTTCATTAAAATGTAAATAAAGGATACTGCATACAGATAAATCTGTTTCATATCTTGACTCATATCTATAAATTAACATTGAAGGCTGGTTGATAACAAACATTACGACAATTAAGGTCTTAGAACTTAAGACTAGGTGATTTCAGCTTTCCATTTCAATGTTACAGTATTTCAGCATATAGAGTATATATCTCCTAGGATATATGACGATTTCCTTGATAGCAGATTACAATTTACAAGGAAGCTATTGAACCAATTGCAAAGTAGAGGTAATCTCTTCAAAAGTTAACTTTAACAGATGCCATCATGCTCTGGTTAACCCTTATAGGATATCTGTCTCACAAATGACCAAGGATATGTTCCATTTGTTATATTCACAATTCTGTCTTCTTTTCAATGATTGTGAAATCACCAAATACAATTTAGCATAGAAAATTTAACTTGCAATAAGTACCACTACCAGTGCTACCATTGGAGCAGGAACTATTTACCCTACCAGAGCACCTTAATTCATCATCAGTTTAGGGAACGAGTCGACCATTTAACTTCAAGGAGGGGTTTCAGTTTTTTCCTAAAAAAATATTCTGATCCCCAATTTGATGATAAAAATATTGTGGTCAAGCAGATGACAAAAATAATAATTTGATTTGATAGCGTCGAAAAACTAAAAAAAAAATATCTGACTCAGACATAAAACCATAACCCCCCCACTTGAAGTTAAATGGTTGCTCCCTTACAGTGGGGTTGTTTTGCTCTATATTTAGTATTTTGTACAATTTTTTTAAGACAACCATTTTTGTTTGTTTTTTGTTTTATTTTTTGCCACAATTTTGTCTAGTTTTTATTGGACTAATGGTTTTTGATTTCACCTTTGATATCTTCTACCTCTGTTTATAAGAAAAATACACATAGCAGTAAGATGATTTATTAAGTTAGATATACAAAAATGTTTTGCAATAATTTAAGGATATACCGTAGTAGTAGTACTATTCTTATTCTTGATTACACAGCACTCAGTTCTCATATCAGAAACAGTTTTCTGATTTAAATTCTAGCACTAAATGACACTCTTTTACACAATTATTTTCAAACATTCAGTGCATGGATTTATTTATTAATTTCATATAATAATATACTTAGGGAAAATCTTTCTAATATACTTGGTTCTGTAGTGTTAAGTCCTTTAAGATATTTTCCATTGTGACAAACTATTTTGCGTTTTCAAATGAACTCTCAATTTTGAAAATATTGCTTTTGAAAAACAACACAGGTCCCCAACATTATGATCTACTTAAATATTTTTAGTAATAAGAAAAAAACATTAAAGCAAGTGTATTTCTAAGCATGAAATAGTGAATTCTCAGTTTTGTCTATGTTTACAATGTTAAAAAAACAAAAAAACTTACTAACTTTTTAACAAGCTACATTTCCAAAATCAAGGTCCTTACAGATTGTTTAGTTAAACACAGTTTTACTACCCCTATTTAGTCTCCAAAATTTAACCATCTAGTACTGCTTATTATGTGCCTCTAGCAGAATAATTAGGTATAATCTTCAATATGAAGGGCTTAAAAGTAAGGTAAGATCCCTAGCACGTATTCTTTTTTAAAATATTTATAATAATCAAAATATGTTTTACTCCACAAAATTTATATTCTTGAACAGCAGTATAAATGGGCATAATAATATAAAACATAATTGCTGTAAATTTGCAATTATTTACACACACGATTAAAGCCAATAGTTACAATCTGCTCCAGCTACCAGTATACACAACAACGAAATTTGGCTAAAAGGTGCCCCTTTAATAGTGAGGATGCAATATTCCATATGATAACTCTGAAAACTGAGAAATCAATTAATTAAAAACCATGTGTACATTTCATCATTAATCTTTTTAGGGCACAAGGTTTTAGAAACTTTATGAAAAAAAAGTTGTCCGAGTATAAATAAGAAATCAATTTTGGTGTATTTGAAAATTAACTCTAATTTATTTTTGATTCTGCAGTAATTATTGCCTTGCTGTAGTGAAATAAAAGAACTACCAAATTTGGTCATGAATAATCTACATTTATTTTCCAAGGAAGGAAGTGGATTTGACAAAGAGGGGTGGAAGATATATACTATACAGTACTACAGACACTAGGGATATGTGTTCAGGTTTCCAATTGTGGGATTTGAAGAGTTTCCAATAATGTTATTTTCTACATCAAACACTGTTAGCTATAGCTTTGAACATTAATTTCTTTACACCAGCATCCTAATTGATTTGTAATGACTATCAAAAAAAAATATATAAGAAAATTATTGCTACAATAGTCTTCATTAAATTCATATTGAGTTTGTATAAAAATATTAATATAATTAGTAAGTATAATCAATCACATTTTCATTTTAATGCTTTTATCTATAAGGACAAAGGTTGAAAATTACGTCTTTTATGACATCAAATGAATAATTTATAGCATACATATTTATTCTTCAAACAAAGTTAGATCTCTATTTTAAAATACATTTTTCATGTTTTAGATATTGATACATGTCATAGAAAAGTGTCCTTTTTATCAAATAGACAAACATTTCTTGAATTTCATCTCTTACAAGATATTTGAAAAATTAATAAAATAATTAATCTTAGAATAATATTTTGTTACTCATATGAAATAATAAATATTGTAAATGAAAGCAGTCCTTTAAACTAGAAGGATTACACTAAATAATTGTGTAGTGTCAATAAAAATTAAATAACTTGCAAGTAAACAAATTACACAAAACTACACAACTGCACCAATGATGACAGTCAGTTAAAGACACAATTACACAGAAATATATAAAAATTAAACAGTTTCCTAAAAAAAATGTGCTTATATACCGCAGTATTACACAAGACAATGTCTTTGTATATGTTTCAGACATAGGTTATAACTATGATTTGAGGTTGAACACAAGTGTAAGAAATTGTTCGTAGCCAATCTGGATCCAGCCATCTTGGTCTGTATCATAGGCACGGAAAGCACTTGTTAAAGTCTGAAATAGACAAGCAATACATTATTAAAAACAACTGACCATGCTGACTCTAATAACAATATAAAGGTATACAGAATAAAATGCTCCGCTGGGGCGCAGCTTGATACGACCGCAGAGGTCGAACCCTGAACAGTTGGGGCAAGTATGGACACAACATTCAAGCTTGATACAGCACTGAATTTGGATTGTAATTAAATATTTGACACAGCATAGGTTTCTGACACAGAATGAAAGTGGTCTAAGAACTTAAAAATTTTCAATTTACCTATTCATACATGTGATGGACTGTGAAACTCAGATCAGGAGATTGGGAAATTTTGGTCAGGAGATTAGGACTCAGATCAGGAGGTTTTTAATCGACATTAATTTTGTTGTAAATGTAACCTTGTGCTGTAAAAATGGTCTTTTAAAGTGTGTTTTCTTCAACTTTCCATCCAATTTATTATGTTTATAGTACCCTTGTACTTATAAAGTTTCTCCATCTTTATATTCTACATGTTCAATCTAACATTGTTTTTTTTCAGTATGTTCTTTAAATTTTTTACTTCATATTCTATAAAACAATCATTGCAACCAGAACATTTGTTTAACTATCTGCAAATAGTTTTTTTTTTTGTTTTTTTTTTCTCTTGCAAATAGTTTTCATTTGCAAACTCAGAAATTCATTCTGTCTGTAAAATAAGGGTCATAGTTATTATATAAATTTCAATTTAAGCCTTGAAAGGAAGTATAGAATCCTCAAATAATTTTCAAATTATTATTTTTTTATTTGTCCTAAGACATTTAAAATCATTTAATTACCATCCTTTTATGATTATTTGTTCAATTTATATTTTATTTATATTCTTTTAAAAATTTTCATTATTAAAAGGAAAGTAACTTAAAACAGGATAAATCAAGGGAAGTAACCCAATAAATACACAGTTTTTGTTACACAACGGCAGTTAGCCTGAGGTAAAAATCGTTGATTACCAGTATGTTTGACACCCAAGCTGACAAGTGAAGCCATATAATTATGCATGTTAATTGATTTACAGGTAAAATATAACTTCAGGTAATGTCAGTTACACCAGATGCCTGAGATGATATGTTGGGCAGAAATTTTTCATTCATGAAAAATTTCATACTGATACACGGGGTTTTTTCCTCTTCAACGGGAGGTCGGGAGGAGACCCCTGAAAACGGGATTATTGTTCTCCCGTCGGGAGGTTCACATGTATGCCTATTCAAACCATATCATTATTATTTGCTTTTATCAGTCAGGGGTACTACTTAAACAAGTGATTTCAGAATCACTCCCTCGAGTGATTTTGGCTGTGAAATATTAAAAATTTTCACACAGACTTTTTAAAATCACTGAAACTAGTAATTTTAGAAGTTAAAATGTAATCACTTTACTAAGTGTTTATAACATTTTCTTGATATTTTTCCCACAAGCTTGATTTTTTTATTGGTAAAAAGACAACAATTTCATTGAAAAAACAACTATGTATATGCAGAAATTGTTGTTTGCTTGATAAGCCTGACACTTTTACAGTTTTTTTTAAATATGCAAAAACTGGAATAGTTTGTAGATCAGGTCATAACCTTGAAGTAGATCATTCTAACTCTAAAGAAAACCAATCAGGTTACCTAATATTGTTGATCTTTGTCTGATAGTAAGAGTAGTTAATGAATTTTTGATTATAGAAAAATTCCCAAGGGTACTTGTAAAAGCTTTAGCGCACTAACTTACTGCCCAAGCGCACTGGTGAAATTAATATACAAAGAAAAGGGGATAATTGATTTATGTAGGAAAATTATAGAAAAGATTGTGAAAATATGGAAAATCAATGAAATTAGCATTTGAAGATCAAAGAAAACACTAAAATCACTTAAATAGGTGATAACTGAATTTATCAAATCACTGAAATAAGTGATGATGAAATCACTTGTTTAAGTAGCACCCCTGACTGTTTATATATAAATCAGAAATAACCAATTTAAAATGGAAAATGTTAAAGAAAAAAAAGGAAAAAAAAAATCCCCCCCCCCCAATTTTTTGAACCCCCTTATGATTCATCACCCCCAAACTCAATCCCAGCTTTCCCTTTGTGGTATGGTACCTTGCAGTACAATTTCAGAGAGATTCATACACTTGAACACAAGTTATTGTCTGGAAACTAGAAAAATGCTTGTTTTTTGGCCCCTTTTTGGCCCCAAATTCCTAACCGTTTACGGCAATTACCCCCAAACTCAATTCCAGCTTTCCCTTTGTGATATGGAACCTTGCAGTATAATTTCATAAAGATCCATACACTTACACACAAGTTATTGTCCTGAAACTAGAAAAATGAATGTTTTTTTTGCCCTTTTATGGCCCCTAATTACTAAAATTTTGAGGGAAAAACCCTCAAAATCAATCCCAGCCTTCCCTTTGTGGTATGGTACCTTGCAGTACAATTTCAGAGAGATCCATACACTTGAACACAAGTTATTGTCTGGAAACTAGAAAAATGCTTATTTTTTGCCCCTTTTTGGCCCCTTATTCCTAAACTTTTTGGGCAATTACCCCCAAACTCAATTCCAGCTTTCCCTTTGTGATATGGAACCTTGTAGTACAATTTCATAAAGATCCATAAACTTACAAACAAGTTATTGTCATGAAACTAGAAAAATGCTTGTTTTTTGCCCCTTTTTGGCCCCTAATTCCTAAAATTTGGAGGCAATTACCCCCAAAATCAATCCCAGCATTCCCTTTGTGATATGGAACCTTGTGGTACAATGTCAGAGAGATCCATACACTTACACACAAGTTATGTCTGGAAGTTACAAAAATGCTTATTTTTGGCCCCTTTTGGCCCCTTATTCCTTAACTGTTAGTACCATAACCTCCAAAATCAATCCCCACCTTCCTTTTGTGGTATTGAACCTTATGGTAAAATTTCATTGAGATCCATTCACTTAAACTAAAGTTAGAGTGCGAAAACTAATGTGTCTTCGGACGACGACGCCGGACGACGACGACGACAACGCCAACGTCTTACCAATATACAAAAATTTTTTTGCGGTCGTATAAAAATACAATATATAATGATACAGTTGTGAAGTAACAATCATAGAAAAAATGTTTACATAAAACATTTCAATACATTTTGTTGTATATGGTATTTGTAAAGATTAAGAAAATTATTTCAAGGATGTAGACCTAAATCATATTAATGAATCTAGTACCCAAACTGATACATAAAACATCATAACAAATATTAAAATGTTATACTAAAACATAACTTTTAAGGGTAGTTATCAAAGGGCAAAACCAAATTCTGTAAATTTTTCAATTTTCTTATTATAACCATCATAACCTTAAACCTTAACATTGTTGCTTTCCAAATAACTTAAAGTTGCATATAAAGAGAAAAATATGTAAGTTAAAACAGAACTGTGAATTAACCTACAACATGTCACCTCCCTTTACACAAGTAGTACTGTGATGGTGTTCCTTTATGCACATCCCCAAGTGGTGTTTTACAATTGTGTAAAGTTTCATCAATATCTTACCAGCTGTTGAGATGATTCGCTTAAGAGAGTCTATTACTCCATATTGCAATATTGAAGTATGTAATAGTTTTACCTCCCCTTAAAAATATAGGACCAGGATTATATTCCTTTATCAATATCTGTTAAGCCGATTAGGAGGAGTTGCACTTACAAGGCACATGGACAGATGGATGGATATACCAACATACTGGGAGATCGCTATAAACCTCTCAAATTTTTTTGTTTACATGGGGTTTAACTACAGAATAAATTAAAAAATTTACTTTTTAAAAAATTTATATACAGTAATTGATGAGTACTGTAAATTCCCTTATTATTGCTTGCATTTATTGAAGAATGGACAAAAATGAGAAATTAATTATTGCGATGTCAGGAAAATCTGCATACAGATAAATGTATCAAATATCAGAATGCTAGTTCTTATTATTGCGATACCCACCCAGTTGCAATTTCGCATTAATAAAACCTGACAATAATTTCTGAGTTAACAGTACATAATATGATTGCTACATCCTGGTTGAAATTTGGTATACATTGGATGTTATGAAAAAAATCTGCTTTACTGATCAATGTCTTTCCAGGTTTTGCCACTTTTTAATTTAAAACCCTTACCTGCATGACTACACAGCATTGTACAAAATCATCAAATGCTATTGTTCCTCTACCCTGTCTGTCAAACTTCACTACCAATATATCAAAAAATCTGTCTGATAATCTATACCCTACAAAAATATATAAAGCAATGATAACATGTTACAAGTGTTATCACAAGACTGTCTATGAACTTTGATGACATTTATACTTTGGACTGGAAATTCATAAACATGATAAAGTCATTTGCAGGACTTGTGAATAAATTTTGACCAGATGGGGACTGGAGAAGGTAAACAGATGTCTTCTACCATTAAATCTCCAATTGATGCTGGCAGCATTTCCAAAACTGGAATGTTGAACATGTTTGATTTCATTATGGCAGCTAACTCCAGGTTTGGATTTGATATTATACTTCCTCATCTATATGCTTTCCTCGCATTATATTATAAAAATGTATTTCCCCCTTAACATGTATACAGAGTAGTTTCTTAAGACAAATAAATAAGATAAAAGCCATTATTTTGTCTCTGAAATTGCAAAAATTTCAAATCCTTCAAAAACTTTGTTTGTTCTACATATAAATAAGATGATTGATAAATTGAAATAATCAGTTATCTATTATTTTGTAGATAATTTAATGTAGATTTACCATTATAATAAGTTTCAGTGGGATAAACAAACGGGAATTGAAATATAACGAAAGCAAGTTGGGTACCTTGTGTTATATTAAGGTATGTAGGGTTTTTTTCAGAGACAAGTGCCTGTACTTCCAGATTCATTTCCTGTCAGAAGAACATTGAAAATATCTAATTGTGCATGGTTTTGACAAAATTTTCATGAATATTCCTATCTGATTTGCCGGTATATTCTTGTATCCAATATTCATATACACAAAAAATGTACATTAAACATGTACATGATGTAGGAAAGGTCTCACTGTTTTGAAATAATTTATTACTATAGCCTAAATATTTGTTTAGCCAATATCTGATTAGGTGGAGTCTTTTGTACTAATACAGGACAGACTAATGTCTTGTGAACATCTGATGCATGTGTTTCATAGATTTTGTAGTGGCCAAAAAGTTGCATTATCATTCCTCCTGTTAACAGTAATCTAATTATCTATATGTGGTACCAACACCCATAGTTTTGCCCATTCTACTATGCTTATAAATTCATTTTTGATGGAAAGATGGTGAGATTTACCACTTGGTTAACAGTAACAGGAGCAATGTGAATTGTCGATGTTCATAAACATGTATAAATAGATTTATGTTTAATTTAAGAACTAAATCAATATCTGAAGTCTTACCAAATCCAGTAAGAGCTGTTTTTAATTCATTTTTATCAATAGTTCCAGAGTTATCCCTGTCATAAGTACGGAAGCAATTCTGCCAATCTGTTACAAACTTCCATAATTGTTGGAACTCCTGGAAGCTTATGGTTCCAGAACGATCTCTGTCAAACATTCCTAGAAAAAATTAACAGAGTTATGACTACAAAGAGCACGTATCTCAATAACTAAGTGTTTTGTTTCTTATTCGATCCTATATCAGTTTTTCCCTCAGAAAATATTGAAGTCACAAAAAATGAAGAATCTCAACTATTTTAAGTTTCATCATGTTCATACATAGAAGCCCAATGCCACATATTTCCCTGAGAACATTAGAAGGTAGATAGATTTTTTGAGTTAAATGATGCTTTTTGTTTACATTGTATTCTTCAATTATACAACATTAAATTCTATATACTCAGGTGCAGATCCAGGATTTAGCATGGGTAGACACATTTTGAATAAATAAAAAACAATTTTAAAACAGTTCCTTGTTTAAGCAGGTTAAATTTGGTTTCTGGCTTTCATGGTTGTAAACAGTCTTTTACCTATCATTAGACGAACTGTTTCTGGATTAAATGGTGTCCATGTTCCTAAAAAATAAATGTTAATAATATGATACATGTATATTTAACATTAAAATTGTCATTGAGTAATGCACCAAAAGTCAATGTTTTACACAATAAACAGATTGATTTGTCATGTTTGTATTACTGTAAATTTTTCTTGTTACATTTTAATATCAACAATGATCTGGTATACATAGTGAACAACAAAAGAAAGGCACAATATGATTTCTGTTGGCCTTGCTCGCTAGAGAATTAACTAAAATAATTTTAAAAGTAAGTTTCAAGTATTTGTACACTTTATAATTTATAAACTGTTGGTTTTTGATATAATGATTTTGCTTCAACAAATAAAAATGGCTGCCTTTCTAAATGTGTCTTGTATCTTCGCTTTAACGTAAAAAAAGTACTGACTTTTCTGACAAGACGAAATAATTCTCTTGTGTCATGCTCTATGCTCATTTTAACATTGGCAGGCATTATATATGTCAACTCTTAACACCTCACAAATGTTCTTCATATAAAGAAATTGACAAATATTATGCCAACCCATGTTCAATTGAGCATAGAGCATGATTGAAAGAATTATTTCTGGACTTTTTTCCATCTCAATCTTAAATACAAATTAAGTTAAAACAATCGTGTCCTAAAATGGAAAGAAAAATGTGTTGGTTAGTTGATGTGTTTCTAGTTTTGTTCACCATGTTCACTATCTACATTTTGTAGCTGTGCTTACCTGTGATATTTTTATATAATAAAAAAATATATAAGCTGATGAAGTTCATTTAGAAAATTATAAGATTCATAATAAAAAAGTACATATGTATCAATCGTCTATTAGAAAGGAGCCAATCTGATTAAAATTTAATTTTGAAAGAAATTGGAAAAAAGCTAAACTTAAATAAGTTTGAAGTACCATCATGACCATAGCACTAAAATAAGCTTAAAGGCATAGACACAAGCCAATAAAAACTGAATAGAAAATAAAAACAGAGGCACAAGTGTAGTGGTTGTGTACTCATGCAAGATGTATTCAATGTGCCTAGATTTATATATTAATTTTGAATCCTTGTCAATAATAAAAAGTTCTAAATAATCATTTAAAGAATTTATGATTAATTTTTAAAAACTATAATTATGAATTTATAATATTTTCCTATATTTCCTGTCACACAGATCTTACCATTAGAGAGAGCTTGTTGAAGCTCATTTCCTGATATTGAGCCACTTCTGTCTTTATCTATCCTAATAAAAGGATAAAAAAAAATCCTATTTAATATCTTCCTATTCAGAAACTGAATTACGCCCAGGTTTATCATGTTTATACATATTACACGAGGTGGACAGTTTTTGCATTACAAGTAAAATTCATTTGGAAATAATCAAATGTTCAAACGGATCTGTGAAAATCATGCACAATATTTCGAAAAAAAGCCAATATTTCTTATTCCAAAAATTCAACAAAAAACAAGATAAATTTTTGGTAGACATGATACCAGTAAATAAAATAAAAATAAAAATGTGTAACAAAAATATTTATAGATTAAACACAGCAATTTGAAAGATGAAATCTAACTTCCATGAAAAACCTGTCCACAGACATAAGAAAGCTACATGTACATTTTACATGCAAAAATTCATAACTTCCAGTTTACTACATGCATATATCTAAAGCTGTCAGTGGATTAATTCTCAGTAAACAATTTGGAGCAAAGTAACTAGCTTTACGTTTCTGTACAATATCTTGAATATTTAATTCAGGAACTGGAAAAAAAAACATCAGAAATTATTTTACAACTGCTCCTATTCAAAGGATTTTTATTGACTTATTCATTCATTTAATAGATTTAAATATATTTTGACAGGGGAGATAATTGACTAGTATATGAGAATGACTTCTGACAACTTTTCTATGACCTGTTAAACTGTAAATTATGAAAAAGACTTCACTGGGCTACATTAGGGCAGCTAGTGCAATCACAAGGTTGGAAATACCAACCACTTACCATTGGACAGAGCAGAGCTTAGTTCATTAGCACTTATTTGACCACTTTTGTCTTTATCGACTCTAAAACAAATAAAATATTCATTTAACATTTTAAAATGCTAATATCACAATCTGCACTGGCCATAACATGCATTTTAATAGTTTTCTTACCTTTGTATTCTGTAATCATTTTTTTCATACATAATAATTTCATCGTTCTATCACCTGAGATTTAATGTTGATAGAAGATAAACACAAAACACATTTACTGTGTAATTACTTTCTTGGGCACCAGTTGTGTTCTATATTGTTTTTAAACATGTTCACTAGTCAGTCAAGATTTTGAATAATTTTGCCATTTTACTATCATGACTATGTTTCCTGAATTTACTGTCATTTCATCTGTATTACATACTATATAAATGTAGGTTGTACTTTGTAAATACAGCTGTTTCACAAACCAAGCCTCTTTTGGGGAGACACTTAATATTCATATATTTTGTTTTATTTACCGGCAGGCAGTTATATTAAAATAGTGTCATGACTGTTTCTCAGATATGATCTCCATGTTAAATAGCGGTCAAATTGAGTTCTCAGGAAGACTCAAAGTAAAGCGAGGGGTAGTACAGAATTTCGATTTAAGTTTAAACTCTTAGAAGTTTGAGGCATAGAAATGTGGAAAATATGCCACATGCACAGACCTAAGTTTTGACCTTTGCAAAAATTAGTAGTGCATGTGACCTTTCCATTCTAAGATATAATTTTTTACGAAACTTCATGGTAAAATTGGCACAGTTTTAGCCATAATAGGTGTTCCTATGGGAAATTGCATTCACTATATTTACAGAAGTGCAACCTATAACATGCTTAACTCATGAAAAGGGTATATCTTAACCCAAAACAGCATTGTTTTATTAAAATACATATGCACTGTACATTTAACGTATAATTCTAAACAAGAGTGCACACGCTGAAATATATCGCCTTCTTTACTGATCATTGATTTTATGTTGATAGTCCTAAATTTAAAGCTTTACTAAAACTATCACATAAACTTAACATGATCCAAGAAAATGAGGTCAAGGTCAGATGAACCATGGCAGACAGACATGTACACCTTACAATCATAACATGCTTTAAATATAGTCGACCTATTGCATGTAGTATCTAAGAAACAAACTAAACCAGGAAAACTAAAGATTGACCAATGAACCATGAAAATGAGGTCAAGGTAGGATGATAATTGCCAGACAGGCATATACACCTTACAATCATTCCATACACCAAATGTAGTTGACCTATTGCTTATAGTATTAGAAAAACAGACCAAAAAACAAAAAATTAACATTGAGCAATGAACCGTAAAAATGAGGTCAAGGTCAAATAAAACATGCCAGACAGACATGTACATCATAAAATATATTCATATACCAAATAAAGTTGACCTATTGCATACAGTATTAGAAAAACAGACCAAAACACAAAAACTTAACTTTAACCATGTGCACTAAACCATGAAAATGAGGTCAAGGTCAGATGACACCTGCCAGTTGGACATATACACCTTACAATCATTCCATACACCAAATATAGTAGACCTATTGCCTATAGTATCTGAGATATGGACTTTTCCATGAAAACTTAACCTTTTTCATTGATCCAAGAAATGAGGTTATAAAGGTCAAGAGAAAACTGTCTGACTGGCATGAGGACCTTGCAAGGTACACACATACCAAATATAGTTATCCTATAACTCCGCTGCCGGATAACTATCCCTATGTCAAGGTTTCTGCGACAGAAGTCGCAGGCTCGACAAAAATTGGGGTCAGTTTGGTAACCAGAAAAACACATTTTTTAGGGTTCTATTCTGATTTTACAGTGCCATATACAATTGGAAGCACCATCAGGCAAATTCAGGTTTCCTTATCAAACTTTCAGTAGGTTGAGAAATATCACAGGTGAGAGAGAAAACAATATTGCCTCCTGAAATGATAGCATTATATGGGGACTAAGAAAAACAATCAAATAAGAAAAAAAAAAAAAACTTATGAAAGTTCTCAAAATCGTTAACTTTTTCTAACTTTTTCAGTTTCCCACATTTGCTCAGAAATCTTTTCTGTATTGTTCTCTCTTCCGGTCTCGTTTGTCACAGGACATTGAGTAAAATATAGGGAGGAGCATCATATTGTTTCCCGCAAATTTGTTGTTTTTGATTAAAACCATGAAAACTACAATATTACTGTTTTATTCCTCTCCTAGCATGTCTAGAATTTCGTTGAATTCTTGGGAAAATCCTTTCAGCAATGTTGTTGACATCTCAATAAACAATGAGTCACCATCTATCTTTAGGTTATGTGGCACTCATTTTCCTTTTTTTAAGGCCAAGAGTGTTATTTTTTAAATTCTGTATGTGAGCAGATTTTTTAAGATCAGAAAATGATTTGATGTGTTTTGATAATCACATGAATCAATGATAATTGATATAAGAAGATGTGGTATGAGTGCCAATGAGACAACAACAAGACATGCCGATTATTGGCTCGTAAAAGTGATTTAATCCTGAGCCAATGAATGCAAATTGAATGAAAAAATACTTTAAAGCATTAATGACATTATGACATCGTTACAGTTATCTTAAACGTGTTTAAGGTGTTTAATTCTGGATTTTCCAATTGACCATTGAAAGTCACGTGTAAAAATTAGAATAATTGTTGTAGGGAGAATAAAAAAGTTAGTATGTCCCAATTTCTCTTTGTATCGAGATATTCATCAGTCAGGCGAATTACTTATATATAATTAAATGAATGATTTCTAAATCACTGATTCAAGTAATATTTGTTCACAAATGTTAGAAGTAAGAGTTGTCTTTCTTTAATAATCACCTATTTAAGTAGTACAAATAAATCACTAGACTAAGTGATTTAATTTTATTGTAGCTTTTAATATACATTACTAATGATCCAGGGACTAATTATGGTGCAAAAATTATCAGAATCAACATCTGTGTTTATAGGATGACTGGTCATGTCAGGTGATTACCTTGTACTGAATCTGGGATAATGACATGAAAATCACTTGTTTAAGTATCATACTTCTATTTTCTTCCAAAAAATCACTTCTCTGAGTATCAAATTACCTCTTTTTTCTTCCAAAAAATCACTTCTTTAAGTATTATTATTTTAATTACCCCCACTAATTTCAACACCCCAGAACAGTGACATTTTGATATTTACATTCACAGTGGATAATATTTGCTCCAAGGTTGTGATTTTATCTTCTTAGGGTAACGAACTTCAAATCATCGAGGATATCTCAAATAAATATCTCCCAATGTAAAATAAAATATTTGGTGCAAAATTGACTAACCAAATGCAGAAATGACTTTAATTAGCCTTTCACCGTGCTGAATTGACCAGGTACCAATTTGGCTTGTTTGTACCCAAACCTAGGACATGTAGGAGGGTTTCATTGGGGGGTACTGATCCCGGATCCCACTTCCTGTTTTGTCAGATTCCTGTATCCTGCTTACGATATGTCATGTATGTCAGGGCTGCCAAGTCTCACGCAATTAGCATGAGACTCACGCATTTTCGTGCATATTTGGCGGCATTTTCCTTTGATCTATTGTTTTTTCTCTTTAATCTTTACAATTTTGGCCAAATCTCACGCATTTGCTTCATGAAAACTTGGCAGTTAACTGCTATGGAATTATAGTTATCTCGTACCATTGTAAACTCGTACCAATGTCAACTCGTACCACTAAAAAAGAACTCGTACCAATGCAAACTCGTACCACGGTAAATTCATACCATTGTAAACTCGTACCAACTTATTTAAATGCATTCAAATGGTGTTTAATGATGAATATATACTTTAATTTCACTCGATACCTCTTAAGTCTGTAAAATGTATATAATTTGAAATTACAATGACCAATTTGTTGCCATTTAGAACATACATCACACTCTATTGCTTCTTGTCGGGGTCTAACCAGAGAGTGGCACCATATACAATTGTCGTCTTCCATTGTGGTTATGAGAAACCTCACAAACATGCCCCATTTTATGAGGAAAGTGAGCTTTGAGACAACTCATGTCAGCTTATGTTTTGATAATCAGGAATTTCATTTAATAATAAACATTATACATTTAATTCCAAGCTGTTAAATAATATAACAACAATCAAAATTTAATAATATGATTAAACAAGTTGATTTTTGTCTAAGTTTTCATTAAAATCTGGTATAAAATTCAAAGATATTTTAATTTTTTGTATAAAGCTTAAAAAAAAATAATCATAAAATAAAATCTAGTATAAAATTCAAGTAATTCAACTTTTTTTATTAAGTTTACCAAAAAAAAAAATCATAAAACATTCGTATTTTTGAATATATTTTTAATGGTACGAGTTCTGATTTGTACGACTTCCCAGTGGTACGAGTTCACGTTGGTACAAGTTAACTTTTTTGGTACGAGTTTACGTGGTACGAGTTTACAATGGTACGAGTTAACTTGCTTCCCTGCTATGTACGTAAGCAGTTCTCATTTTTTTGTAATCTCCCGTGTCCCGCTACACTTCATTCCCTGTTTTCACGGCACAATAATTTGACTTTCACGTGTCACGCTTACAAAAAATCAGCAATCCTGCGTCACGCTTACAATAAATCGGCAATCCCGCGTCACGCTTAGACCCCAATGAGACCCACACCTAGAGTAGAGAGCCATATCCATGATATCAGATTGACAGAAAACACTCTGGACTCAAAGTCCAAAAAAATAGTAAGGACTAGCAATATGAAGTGGTTTTAACAAAGACTTCAACGCATACCAGAATAATGAATAAGTATGAGTTAATGGAGGGTAAAGGGATTTCGAAATAATAAGGTTGAGTCACGTAAAATTATGTGACAGTGCAGTGTGATTTGTAAGTTATTACTATCAGTTAGATTTAAAATAACCTTTGAAAGACGCCCCATAGAAAATTAGGATCATTCTGTGAAGGTTGAGCACCCGGTTGATTATAATATCCTGCAGGAGGCTGCTGTTGTTGACCGTAATAAGCCATTCCCAAAATATTTTACAATTTTTTCTTGTTCCGTATTGTGATTTTGGTCAGTGTCGAAATATTTTTCCTAAAAGTTAACTAATATTTTATTTTGATAAACACATCATTGACGCTAATAATAAAACTTCGAGCTTTTTGGAGATCTTTTTTATATGTTATTAAAAACCTGGAGAAAACCGAATGCATAGCGCTGATGTAAACAACATGGCGTCTAATCTATGTAGAAATATGTGAACTGTCTGGACTAGCAACATACCACTTAAACAGATAAAGTCGAAGAATCAGAGAGTGTAATAAAGCATTTATTTTATTGGACAAATGTATAAGGGTAATTCATATGCCTTGAAATTTTGAAAAAGGTACAAATTTCCTTCTGATTCGTGCAGTGCACTTTTTACATGTGCTTGGAATCATGTGATTCTTACTGTGAACTATCTGTACTAGAATTTAACCCGCTCGAAAATGTCTGGACTGTGTATATTTGGTTCATCAAGAACAGTGTTTTTAAGGGTATACACAACATGTAAAATTTTAATTAGACAGTTTTCAAAAATACATGTGCACTTTGGCATCTTTGCAAGGGACAAAAATTAAATAACCCTACCCCTCTTATTTTACGAATGTACCATTCCTAACACTTTAACAGTACCATATTTCCTTGATATGATGTATCTTCAGTGTTGCCAAATGAAGGAGTGGGTCCATAGACTCCATACTGGCTTATACTTGCCGAGAAAAAACAAGCAAAGTGAAACAAAAAAATAAAGTTTTGAAGAAATTTTTACAAAAAAAGAAATACGAATTTGTATATGTAACTTGATCTTTATCCTAAGGCTAAGGTCAAAACTTGTCTTGTTGCATCTTAACTGGTGGTACTCTATTTCTCATGTTTCTGTAAATAATACATATTCATGAATATATCAAATTTTAAGGAGGAGAGATTCTCAGGTTTTACCTCCAACTGTATGGGAAATTACAATTTTTAAATCGAATCTTACTTAAAGTTACTTATAGTTGATTTCCAGTACAGGAACCAGACTCATAATTTAAGTTATTTCTAATATTGTTTTATCCGTGACTTCCCGATATTTCTGCTCTGTAGTCATTGTAATATAGCTCTTTGTCAGACCAGCATTTATCTAATCGGTTTTTAAAGGTATTTATGGATGGGGCTTTAGTGATTTATCTGGTAGTTTGTTCCAGGTTTTAGCAATTCTAACAGATTTTTTGCAAAAAATAAAGGCTTTGGACTTTGAAATTTTTTTGAAAATAAGTTATACAGACCTTTTTCTAAACAACTTCACATATTGAGCTGATTTATAGAATGTGAGTCTACTATGGTGAGTTAGAGATCGAGTTCATGTTTGATTCTTCTCCACTGATTTGTTCCGAAATTACAGGCTTTGGACTTTAATAATTTCGTGAAAATAAAAGTTATATGGACATTCAATCTCAGATTTCAACTCCTAAAAATGGCTACTAGCTTTTTTGTGAGTGGGGCCATTCATGTTGTTCTGACACATCTAGTTTAAGACTACTTCCGACATCATGGACATTGTGACTTCATTACTAGAAGCAATGCTTTCTTAAAAGTCGGAGAAGACCAGTTGTGGATGCAGCAATCATTTGGGAAACATTTATCAATGCAAAACAAAAATTCCCCATAAACGAACAATTTGAGGAAATAAATTGACTGCAATCGTTTATATTAATTTCTCTTTCCAATTTCATAGGCTAAATATATGTATGTGTCAGACAGGGCTTCCAAAATTATTTTTAGCCAGCCGGACATTTTATATATTATACCAATTTTAATCCCTTAAGACTAGATAAACAAAAGGCAATTATGGTAATCAGTTGCCGAGTCGGCAATCCCAATGATTGACATTAAAAAAACCAACTATATTAAACTTTCTTTGATTCAAATTCGAAGTTCTGACGTAAACTGTGAAATTGGCAGTGCATCATTCAAAGTGTGCAACATCAGCATACTTATATCTGCCTTAGACTCTTTATTTGTGCAAAATAACGTTGTCAAAAACTTTACTTTTGTTTTTAAATCTAATACCGGATGTTATCTTGACAATGGTAAAACATGGACCAGAGACGGATACGTAAATTCCGTGTACGTTTGCAAAGCATGAATGAGTGTAAGTAGCTCTTTCTACGTTATTTCTTCAAGAAAATATTCGAAATAAACGTGAGATAAAGGTATCAATGACAATTTAAGCATTTTTTGAAGAAATTAGGATGCATAATTAAATTTCACACCTGCGCACATGCGCACACGTGTACTAGTTCAAACAGAGACATGTCTCTGGTTCAAACAACGTGGTTATGACGACTGTTCATTTTCACCTTTTTAATTTTTTCATCAAATCATATTTGTAAACGTATTTCTGATAATTTAAATCTTTTTGACTAAATTAATTAGATGCAAACCGCTGAAATGTAAGAAAATAACTTTGAGTAGACCAATCAATGTCCGGTTCAAAATAGTTTACCTGTCACCTGAACAGGTAAATTTCAGCTGTTTGACAACTAATTAGCCTTGATTAAAATGAGAAGGTATTAAAGTAGGGGTTGTTTTGATAGTACTTAATGATCATGTCACTTTTATGACCGGAAATGTGTGGCTGTTAAAGGCAAAAGGTTGGGTCAAAAAGATCGTGAATTATGTTAAAATTACCGTCTCTTAAGAAAGCCTTGAAAACTAAAAAGAAGATGACCGTTTCATGCTTTGCCCAGCCACAATTTACTGGACATTATACCAATGTCCGGAATATATGACCGTTTTGAAAGCCTTGGTGTCAGATGAATAGATCATTACACATGTTACATGTCATTTTCTTAATCTTCCCATGGTTGATGGCATTTCTCAGCACATAATATTTGACTAAATCATTTATATAGTGGAAATATGGAATAATACCAGGGCTGATATTGAAAATGCCATGTTGTTATCTATAGAAGTATTGATTGTTTTAATTAAGTACATTGAAATGACAGATTTTTTTTTAATGTTTTGTTTGAAGTTACATATATATGCAAGCACATTTCTTTTCTATGCAAGTAACAGAACAGAAATATGTAACAGAGTTAATATTGATATCCCAGCAGGCATTTCAACGTTGAAACAACGTTGAATCAACGTTGATATGTAACGTTGAAAAGACGTTGAAATAACGGTTGGTTTTGAAAGTTGACACAACGTTGAATGTCTGACGTTGAAACAACGTTATATTTTCAACATTGTATCAACGTTGATTTTTGATTGAATATAGGTTGAAACTTAACATTGAAACAACGTCACCCTAATATTGCAACAACATTCTTTCATGTTGAAATAAGCAATGCGTTGCGTGTTGTTGGTTCATCTGTCACATGTGTTTGTCGTTACAAATTTAGGAAGTTTGTTTTTCTCGTTTGAATTGATTGTTGAAGGGTGTATTGTGTCCGGGTCTTCTATTGCGGTCTATACGGTGTGGTGTGTGCTTATTGTTGAAGTCCGTTTAGTGACCTCCACGTCAATTGGACTCTGGTGGATATTTGTCTCATTGGAAATCATACCACATCTTCTTATATCTATAATAGTTAGTAACCACACAAGATATTGAAGCCACATGACTCTACAGAGGACATCAGCAAGATTTGAAAAAAAACCAGTACAACAGATGTCAAGTTATGACAAAAGCTAAATTAAATATAGCCAAAAGGTGATCTGGTAAATGAATACAAATAATCTCTTAATCAATTTTTATTATTTTCGTGCAAATGAATTGTAGTCTCTAAACTCATCCAACCATTTCTGGTGCACAATCCTTCTTTAATTCAGCTTCTGTTATCTTTGTGTAGGCCTCCATTACTCTTCCTGAAAAAACAAACACAAATACTATTTTGTAAACACGACTTAAGCAATTACGTAGAACGTCAATGGCAGGGAATAAAATGTTATATAGGCCAGGTTTTATTTTAAAACATTTACTGGTTTATATAATAGCGGATCCGTTTTTACCATTTTTTTCGCTCCTGTACATGTACAATGTAGCAATGCCGCCTATCTCGAGCACCACGATCTATTGTTCAAATGCCACCTATTTTGGCCACCACGATCTATTGTAACAATGCCACCCATCTCAAGCATCAGGACCTGTTGTAACAATGCCACCCATCTCGAGCACCAGGATCCATTGTAACAATGTCACCCATCTCGAGCACCAGGATCTATTGTTAAAATGCCACCTATCTCGAGCACCAGGATCTATTGTAACAATGCCACCCATCTCGAGCACCAGGATCTATTGTAACAATGCCACCCATCTCGAGCACCAGGATCTATTGTTAAAATGCCACCCATCTCAAGTACCAGGATCTATTGTAACAATGCCACCCATCTCGAGCACCAGGATCTATTGTAACAATGCCACCCATCTCAAGCGCTAGGATCTACTGTTAAAATGCCACCTATTTCGAGCACCAGGATCTATTGTAACAATGCCACCCATCTTGATTACCAAGATCTATTGTAACAATGCCACCCATCTCGAACACCAGGATCTATTGTAACAATACCACCTGTCTTATTGATTGCAGAGGTTATGTTTTAAATTTGATATGCATTAAAAAAATATTAATCCAAATCAAATCAAATCAAATCAAATGTCTTTACTAGTATTCCTAATTAAAGGTCCCATATAGAGCATATAAATCAATTCAAATCACAAAGTTCACACAAACAACACAGGCAATCCAACATACATACTGATTATTGATAATCAAAATTGTTAAAATTTAAAAAAAAATACATACCTTGACAGCTATTACTTTTATCCTTAAATCTTTCTTTCCTAAGTTACTGATCTGTCCCTTTCTTACGTTACTGTTCTGTCTCTAATACCTGTGCAAAAAATAAGAATAACATCGATCATCATCGCCAAGCAATATTTTAAATTTGTAAAATTCGATTGAAGAGTAAAAAGAAATTATTAAAAATTTCAGAGCATAGTTGACAATAATTAAAATAGTGTGATTATGGATGACGGGTTAAAATTTTAGATAAAAAAGGGGGAGATGATAATCTTACTTCGCAAAAGTTCCTTTTCTTTAACAAATCAGCAGTAAATAACTAAAATGAGCTGTGTGTAGGCTGAGTATGGTGTTTCCAGATTGTAGTACATATTTATATAGAAGTGCAGTCATAAATTTGAACGTACAACAAAAAAATGATGTACACACTGAAGTCAGTAATGTTATCTTTACAACATACACTATGGCGAGATTTTCAAAATATACACGTACGTTTGTGCATTTATAATCTCCCATGCAATGTTAACATCACACAATCATTAAAAGACAATTAATACAGCAACGGATAATAATTTAAAGAAACACTTACATTTCTATGAATTCTTCTTTGCTGAAAATGGTCCTAAATATTGTCCAGGAAAATTATACAATTTCCGCGTTTGAAAAAGGCGGTCACACACGTGTGGTCATACATTAATCAGCATCATGTCACGTGATAATTTTATCAATTGATTATTGGGAGTGCTAATCTACGTGTATCAGTTGTGTAGATGCCGCACTTTCACATGCTGTGTCTTATCTTTGATTAAAATATTTCCGGATAATAACAAATTAGTTAGTAGCATATTTCGAATTTGTACACTTTTATGATTTTGATAAACGTCCCGGTTTTGAATATTCCTAATTTTACTAGATATTGTACAAAAAAATGAAAGGAAACATTGATTACAATTTTTCATAACAAAATCCTTATTTATGAACTTTTGTTGATACAATAACAAAGGATGTACAACTATAATGATTCGCCTTTAACGCTGATGGTGGATAATTTTTTATACCGATGCATACAATTTTTTTTCTGGACGAACCTCCATCGTCGACATGTCAACCAACATTTAACGTTGAAACAACATATTTATTTCAACCTAACTTCAACATTTAAAATTCAACTAAAATTCAACGTTGAATCAACTTACTTTCTGCAACATAACTTTGACGTTGCTGTTACAACGTTGAAACAACGTTGAAGCAACGTCATGACGAAATATCAACCACATTTCAACGTTGAAATGACGTTGCGTGCCGGGTGGGATGGTTAGTAAAATGTAATAAGAGATGGTAACTGGTCCTTTAAAGATCCATGAAGTACAAAATGTATCACATCAAATTGCCACATCTACACTACAGTATGTATCTCCCAGATTATATTATATTCCAGTGCTTGTGTTTCCTATTATGAATTCTTTGATAGAGGGTTGCTGCGTACAACACGTAGAAGAAAGATATTGAACCAAGGGTTTGTTACTCATGATCAGGTAGCACAGAAGTCATTCATGATCCTTAGATCCTTAGAAACCCCACCAACTTTTGGTCAACTATAATGGAATACATTTTCTTGTTTTGTCACAGAATTTTTCTGCAACAGGGATTTGTGTACTACATTAATGACTTTTTTAGCTCACCTGTCCCGAAGGGCCAAGTGAGCTTTTCTCAAAACTTGGCGTCCGTCGTTGTCGTCGTCGTTAGCTATTTACAAAAATCTTCTCTGAAACCACTGGGCCAAATTTAACCAAACTTGGCCACAATCATCATTAGGGTATCTAGTTTAAAAAATATGTCCGATGACCCCGCCAACCAACCAAGATGGCCGCAATGGCTAAAAATAGAACATAGGGGTAAAATGTACGATTTGGCTTATATCTCTGAAACCAAAGCATTTAGAGTAAATCTGACATAGGGTAAAACTGATTATCAGGTCAAGATCTATCTGCCTTGAAATTTTCAGACAAATCTGACAACCTGTTGTTGGGTTGTTGCCCCTGAATTGGTAATTTTAAGGAAATTTTGCAGTTTTTGGTTATTATCTTGAATATTATTATAGATAGAGATAAACTGTAAACAGCAATAATGTTCAGCAAAGTAAGATCTACAAATAAGTTGTCATGACCAAAATTGTCAGTCGACCCCTTTAGGAGTTATTGCCCTTAATAGTCAATTTTTAACAAATTTTTGTAATCTTTTACAAAAATCGTCTTCTCTGAAACTACTGAGACAAATTTAACCATACTTGGCCATAATCATTATTAGGGTATCTAGTTTAAAAAATTTGTCTGATGACCCCACCTTCCAACCATCATGGCCAACTTGGTTAAAAATAGAACATAGGGGTAAAATGCAGTTTTTGGTTTATATCTCTGAAACTAAAGCATTTAGAGCAATCTGACAGGTGGCAAAAATGTTCATCAGATTTAGATTTATCTGCCCTGAAATTTTCAGACGAATCTGACAACCCGATGTTGGGTGTTGCCCCTGAGTTAGTGATTTTACAAAAATTTTGCAGTTTTTTGTTATTATCTTAGATATCATTATAATATCTTATATCTAATACTATTAATGATGATTTTAACCTTATTTTACATGATTTCCAAAGCATCAGTAAATACAGGTGAGCGACACAGGCTCTTGAGAGCCTCTAGTTATGAATTGGTACAATGTACTGTATATGATTGAACATGATTAATGGAATACATGTACCTTGATATTCTTTTGATATGTTTCACATTTCCACAATTTTAACTCTAGCTGCATACAGTCAAAGAAAGCTTTTTGTCTTGCCTGCGACGAAAGTCGTGGAAAGCGAGACATAGGGATTGCTTTTCCAGCGACGGCTGTGGCAACGGCGTCAACAATTGTTTAGTTTTCTGGTTAAGTAAGTTTGATAGGAACTACTTGTGATAGATCATTGATATTTAATATGAAGCTGCATTACTAACAGTACATATCAGTTTGAAAATTATTTTGAGGCCCTGCCCCCTTGGACATGGTCCAGTGACTTTGAGTTAATTAGCAATTTTCATTGTTAAGTTTTCTGCTTAAGATAGTTTGATAGGATCTACTTGTGATAGATCAATTATATTTTGTAGGAAGTTGCATTACTATCAGTACATATCAGTTTGACGACTATTTTGAGGCCCTGCCCCTTAGGACATGGTCCAGTGACTTTGAATCAGTTATCAATTTTCAATGTAAAGTTTTTTGCTGAAGTCAATTTGATAAGAACTACTTGTGATAGATCAATGATATTTTGTATGAAGTCACATTACTATCAGTACATATCAGTTTGACGATTATTTTGAGGCCCTGCCCCCTAGGACATGGTCCAGTGACTTTGAATTAATAGTTAGCAATTTTCAATGTTAAGTTTTCTGCTTAAGTTAGTTTGATAGGATCTACTTGTGATAGATCAATAATATTTTGTAGGAAGTTGCATTACTATCAGTAAATATCAGTTTGAAGTTTGACGACTATTTTTGAGGCCCTGCCACATCATTTTTGCCCATGGGACATGGTCCAATGACTTTAGATTAATTAGCAATTTTCAATGTTAAGTTTTTCTGCTTTAGTTATATTGGTAGGAACTACTTTCAATAAACAACGATATTTTCTATAAAGTTACATTACTGTCTGACAGGGATGGGCATGATTACTGACAAATGTAATCGATTAATAATCGATTACTTGAAGGATTTTTGTGTAATCGATTAATAATCGATTACTCTGATTTTTGTATGTAATCGATTGCAATCGATTACTTTAGCAAAAGTAATTACATTACTTTTCGATTACTGTCAATTACATGCTACAAAATTACAAATTAAATAAAGTAAGTTAAACCCAAAGTCAATTATGTTGTTCAATGTATGTATAGTGGAAATTTTGAACTTTACAAAAATAGCATTTAAAGCAATGTTTCCAAATTTTATGTTGACAGTTGTTTTCTAGATGGAAGCTTTTACTGTCTAAGGATCCGAAATATTCAAAAATTCTAGAAATTTTGGTTTTCAATATGAATGATTGGTGATAAAGTTCTTGCAATGGCATCACAATGCATCAATCACTTCTTTATATTTTAGGTTATTATCTCCATATTTTTGCAAATTTTTGCTGTCATACTGACTAAAGTTAAGTTTTTTGTTTTTACTCATTATTAACAGCTATATTTGAATATAGTTCATTACAATGTTGAAAGTTTACTCTAAAAAAAAACTATAAAAAAGTAGAATAATTAATTAGTTCAGCTAATTTTAGAGATGAAAATTTATGATTTGTAATTACATGCATGAATAAATCCTTTTGTTTTGACAACCTCCCTAATTACAGGCTATAATACTGCCAATGGAGTACAATTATAACCTGGGGCAATATAATGTAAATCTCCTCTTAATTAGACATAATTGAAATCAAAACAAAGTCTTCATCTTATTGATTAGAAGTCTTTGTTCATCTGATTAGTAAAGACAAGAAGTTTGTTGAGAATTTTGTATTCTCATTTCAAAATTATAAACAATTTATATTTTTTGTGCAAAAATTGGATACATGTATCTCTATTTCTGAACAAGAATTTTAATGCATAGCCATTTGTTCATTGTCAAAAGGATTTCGTGTACTTTGTAATTTTTATGTCATAACATTATAATGAATCAAATGTTTATCTATTCTAAGCTAAAATTCCAACTATTATTGAAAATTATGCTTTAAGGAATTTTAATACAAATAAGCTTACTACTGCAATATAGTACAGATTTTAACTGAAGACTTATTTCTTATTTAAATCTATTTTCTTATTTTTATATAAAAGGTCTTAAATTATTGACCAGCAAGAAAAGTCATTTGTTTCAAAAGCTAGATATACAGTATAATTTGATAGATCTGGTTGAAGCAGCTGGAGCCAATAGATAGATACAAGGCATTTGATAAACTCTTAAGTCATATCAATACATTTTATTTTTATCTGTACTATAAAGTGATGAATACATACATACTTTCATATAAAATAGATTATTTAACCAAAGTAATCGAAATGTAATCGAAAAGTAATCGATGATTACATCATAATATTTGCTGTAATCGATTAAATTACGATTACATGTAATCGAAAATATCTTCGATTACAGATTACTGTCGATTACTGGAAAAAATGTAATCAATTACAATCGATTACGATTACAGATTACGATTACCCCATCCCTGCTGTCTGTACATTTCAGTTTGTCAACCATTTTCAGACCCTGCATGCCCACTATAGATCATGGTCCAGTGACTGAATTAACAAGCAATGTTGCTGTCCATCAGATTGTCTTTTTCTGAATTTTACGCCTATAGGCGAGACATATCTCTTTGTCTACAGTTTAATATGTAATAATTTGATTTAATAAATTTTCTAATAAAAAAATTGATGAATATGATACTGAGCAAAATCATAGAAAAAAAATAACATGTACTAAAAGCAAAGCAAGAATAGTTTTTACCATTAACCTGACTCTTTCTTCAACAATTCATCCAAGGTGTCCTTTGTAGGATCAAATATCTACAAATGTATGATCCTTATAATACACATGTATGTGTGCTTATTGATAAATGGCATTTGATCATGATCTTTGTTATCCCTATCTGAACCAATATTAACAAGATGAAAACTTCAGCATTATTTTTTACTTCCCAACAAGAAAATTACGTGTATATTTTGTACAGGTCTTAACTTATATGATCAGTAACCATATATGTGACAAATTATAACCTTAAAGAAATATCACCAAAAAAAATGGTCAAATTTTATAAATTCCTAAATATTTAAAACATTTTGATTGTGGTTTTGTAAATGTTTTGGATTATAATCACATACAATGTAATTATTACTTGAATGTTAATATACAAAATAATTTTCTTTTTTTTCACAATAAAAAAATTTCAAATAAACAATATTACAGTACTGTAGTAATTTCAATGATGTAATTACCATGTAAGAAGATGTAAAGAATTGTGTCTTGTCAATTAAAATGGGTATTAAGTAAATGTTCTGTTTCTGTAAACACCCCAAAAAAATAAGGAAATAATCCCACTATTACTCAGTAGATACTACCTGAATCATGTATTTTTCCCAAAGATCAACCTTTGTTATACTTAAGAGCTGTCTTTGTTTCAATGAATCATGGATGACCTTTTAAGTATAGCTCTAAATATATTTGACTACTTTGAAGTAAGTTGGTTCACATGCATAAATGATTTATACTGCAAATGAAAAAAATGCTTTCATTGTAATGCAATCTTTTTTTAATTATAGGATTTTAAAAAGAAAATAATGCAAGCCAAAGGAATCCATGTGGAGCCTCTTTTTAGTTCTCCTGGAAATCCACACAATACAACAGCATTGCTTGATACCATTACTAAACTCAAACAGGATGTAAAACTTTGTCAACACGAAAAGAATGCAGCCATAGAGCAGCTGAATTGTTTGATATCACTAATAAAGAGGTAATTACTGTTTGTCCTGCCTATAAAGAGTTATCAAGAAAAGACATATTAGTGTCAATATGTTGAACCTGTCTATTTAGACTTATCAAGGGAAGACACATAATATTTATTTAGTGACCCTTAAAATTGTAGACATTTCCACCAATATAATTAGGTACATAGTGAATATGAAAATGTTTGTGCAGGGGTCGTTTAGGCTTATATCACAATCACGTGAAATGCGCAGTAATATCCCAAGAAGGGAATAAACAGTAGAAAGCAAAACAATGCTCATGCTGATGTGAAAATGGTTATAAGTAAATGCTATTTTCATCCTGAGCTTATGCATTGAAATAGGGAAAAAATAACAGCTTGCTAAATACAATGTATATATAAATAAGAAGATGTGGTATGAGTGCCAATGAGACAACTCTCCATCCAAGTCACAATGTATAGAAAGTTAACAATTATAGGTCAAAGTACGGCCTTCAACACAGAGCCTTGCAATTGGCTCACACCGAACAGCAATCTATAAAGGGCTCCAAAATGATAGTGTAAAACAATTCAAACAGAAAAACAAGCAGTCTAATCTATATAAAAAACGAGAAATGAGAAACATCTATGAACCACACCAACAAAGGACAACCACTAAACAACAGGCTCCCGAATAATTCACTTACCGGTATACCAAAATTTGTATTTTATATCTCTTTAAACTGCCATGCCTTTGAGTGCCATTTTTTATCCAATATCCACTTTTTTATTTTATTTCAGACCTGTTTTTTTGCAATTGGAGTCATTAAAGGTCCATTTGTTTTAAGCGACTTTCCATTGATCAATAGTTAAATTATGACATAAAATTTTTCATGATGTTCTTTCAATTGTCTGATTATGTTATTTGTCTTTTGTTGTTTTTATTGAACTTAATATTCTTGATTGTCCCCTTATCATATGCTTATCTCTTTTTTTAATTTTTATTTGGTTTCATTGAAATTTATAGACTGAACTGACACTTCTTCATTAATTGTGACAGTAAAAGTTATACAGTGATTTCTAATTATAATTATTATCTGGTGAATATAATCTAAGAAATTGAATGCCTTCTAAAAAATTGTATCATGATTTTAAGTCTGTTATAAAAGATTATAATATATTTATGATTCTGCTTTTAAAGGTCATGGACTGGAGATTACAATGCATCCTTACACTTAGCCAATATAGTGGGTGAGTTTATTATATATTACATCCTAAATTATGCTATCATCTTAAAAAATATCATTCATTTTTATTACCACAAAACTCAGATCAAGTTCGAATTTTGGTGGCATGACTTCTACCGTTCTTGAGTTATGTCCCTTATAACATTATATGACCATTTTGTCAGTAGGGGCATCATCTGTGTCCCATGGACACATTCTCCATTTAGTTTTGAAAATTTAAACAAATAATTTGACATTTATAGATTTTATTAAATTTCTGCCACATGTACATGATATACAGCTGTGGATTCATTTATCATGTTTATTTTTCTTGGGTACCATTTTGTTTTGGATTGAGTGAAATTTGTATTTTTGTGGATATTTGATTTCATGTTTTGCTGAAATTTGTATACATTTAGCTTATAAAAAATTTCTATGACTATGTTGAACATTTAAATTAGAAGTTTACGTTTAACCACGAACTTTGCTGACGTTCATTTGTTAATCAACTCATAAAATATAACCATGTGAATCATATGACTGTACTTGTTATTCAGAAGTTTCAAAATATACAAATATTTAGCACCAGTTAAGCTATAAGGGAGATAACTATGAAAACAAGATTTGATAAAGTCTAAAGATCAAGTTATACATTGTATAATATATAAAGATATAAAAGATGATATTCATAAAACTATTATGTATAATGATAATAGTTTTTGTGGACCCAGATTATTTTGTTGCATGGTGTTGATGTGTATTAATTTTTGTGGTTTAATTTAATAAGGATAATATTCTGCATTTGTTTTACATTTAACATATATAATGCATTTTGAGGGTATTTTTTTATTAAAAATTGAAATATTAGTACACTATGGAAGTTATTAATTTTACAATATTCCTCTTTTTTGTGTGTGGATGAAGTGGTCCTCACTTCCAAAATTATTCAATAATTTATCATTTATATCTTACAATTGTAGGACTACCTCCTCCAGAGTTTGATTATAGAGCCACTCATCTAACAAATACACCAGTTCCTGACAAATCTGTATGTTTATTTATTGTATATATAAAAAAAGCAAAATAAATGTAAGATATCATATAGCTAGTTATAATGGCATGAATGGTACATGTACTAATGAAAAAAAATATGCACAGGGATAGATCATCTTATATTGAACCATCAGTTTACACTGTTGGTTATTTTCTCACATAGAACAGTAATTATTTTAATGTTTAGCAAAAAGAATTTTGAAAAATATATAGATTTATTGTTATTTGTCTAATGTCCAGTGACAAATATTTCATGTATATTGAGGCGGAGAAAAGGTAGGTTGTACATAAAAAAAGATTAGACATGTTTCTATGTATGGATACTTTTATGGTTGCAGGCAAGAGCGGCAATGCTTTGGGAAAGATTAAGTATAAAGTTATTGGACAGAAACTATGCTGAGATCCAGGAAGAAATCAGACAAAGACAGATGCTGTATATGCAGAATCGTCAACTGTACATGGATGAAATATTACATCATCATCAAATAGATATGGGGAAAACACCGGTCAGAAAAAATTCAAAAACTTATGAAGAAGTTGACAGAAGGTTTATTAATGCATACAGCAAGGTATGGGAATTGATTATTATAATCTTTTTGCTAAATATTAATCAATGAGATTGTAATCTGTCAATAGCTGAGGCCCCTTATTGGGGTGTCCAAGTAATCACATAATCACAAATTTTTTGCCAATATAATCACATAATCATTAATTATTTTTTTAAACAAGATAATCAAATAATCAAAAATACAGTCCGAGATTTTCAAATAATCAAATAATCATGAAATATTTGGTCTGGTAATCAAATAATCACTATAAAAATGGTCAAGTAATCACATAATCAAAAACCCCATTAGGAGGCTCATAGCTTATATGCATAAGTGTTTATAGGCTGCTGTTACATGAATATTGTATAAAGCTTTTATCGTAACTGATGTTAATTAAACCTTATATATATATATAATTTCTGGTAAACGAATGAATTTCCTACAGTTTGTAAGTTTAGGTTGTCAATAACAATTCAATGACTTGTGCAAGTTTCTAATATACTTAATTTAGTGTCAGTCTATTGAAAATGAGGTGCACTTTTTTAAATAGGTCTTAGGGGTTTTTGTATTTGTAAATGATTTGGCTTTGTTGTAAGTATTAGATTGTCATAATGAGGAGACAGGAGCTAAACACACAAAACAATCTAAGATAAAGAGCATTTTATTTTAACAAATTAATTTGCACTTTGCATGGAATTCTATGGAATATAAGGACATTTTGGTGAAATGCAACCCTCAGACAAGGAGCATGTATAAAAAATCTTAAATAAAACTGGGCAAAAAGTTGAGTATACTATTTGCATATTAATGTCCTAAAGTTACAAAAAAATATAATGTTGAAGAAAAAATTGTTTTAAGTTTTAAATGCTAGTGAATGAATTAATCAATTGCAAATAGGGATATAGAATCATTTCTGTTCGACAGTGCTTTTACACATAAAGATGAATACAATGAATTATCTCCCTTATCTAGCCTTTGAGAAAATTTAGTTCTGTAAATGTTTTGCAGATACAAAGTTTATCTCTGAATATTGAATTGTTTATGATATATATCAAAACTGAATCCTTATTAAAGGAGGTTTATAGTTGTAATATTCTAATTTATTTGATTATTGAACTATAATTATTGAAACTTATTTCAATAACTGTATTATACTCAACTTTAATTGTATATATGAGGTCTTTTGCAAAGGATAGTGTTTAAATATTTAAATGCAATTAATTTAAAGTGAAAATACGCAGTATCAGGGGCAGGGTTGTGCTGGGAGTGCACCCCCTAAAAAGGGTTAAATATAATTTTCTGGCATAGAAATGTTAAAATAATTTACTCATGCATTTTGCTCTGCTCTGTCAAATTGATAGGACTATGCCCTCCTTAACTTTAAATCTTTGGTCCTCTCCTGAGTATATGAAAAAGTTAAGATTTGTAGAAAGTCTGATATGTTAATAATTCAGTTTGAAATGCGATATTTGTAAATTTGTATACTAAACTAAAAACAAATGAACAAATTTACGTACAAGGAAACAAAAAACTTTTGACTTTAGATTTCCTAACATGTTATTTAGTTTCCAAAAGTTGTAACGACAGACAGGAGTAAAAAAGATAATAGAGGCAATAGATCAACACCTCGAGTAAGTCTTTTGTACACTGAGGTTAGGTAGATTATTGATATATAATATTAAAAGGCCAAAGAAAAATACACATATCTGTTTAAGGTTTTATAAATTCAAAAAAGAGTAAAGGTTAGAATTTAATAAAAAAAAATATTCTAAAATGTTTTATGTAAAGAATGGATGTACAGTGTTGGCCAAAATGTTCAATTAAATGGATTAAAAAAGAAGGCCTTAAAATTAGGCTTGACAGAAAAACCTTAAACAGATACAATACAGCTTATTTGGACTTTATCAGTTCCAACAGTCCACAATGGGAATGGGTACAGGATGAACAAAATTTATAGATGGTCTGCAGTGCCAAACTCAATGAATGGACATGTAATTTTTTTCTTTCATCTGCAGACTTAAATGTTCAATGCCTTAAACGATGACCAAAGCTTCTGTGCTAAAATTTTTTTTCAAAAACTGAGGCTAAATTTGAGTGGGCAGGAGTATATGGCCTATTGTGGGCAGGTTGACATCGCTTAAGCTGTAAGACGTAGACATTTTTCTTGGCCTGACTTAATTTTAGATATTTCATAAAAGGTCGTCTAGAGGTTTTGCATAAAGTTATGGTATTGTACAGCTTTGTAGGAAGTTTGAAGCACTCCTTCCAAACTACATGTAAACCCTTTTTTTAATACAAATGTAATATTAGTATATATAGTGCTAATAGATTTATATTTTTGTTTTTGGGGTAAAGATTGCATTCTGAACTGGCTTGATAACTATATTTTCAAGACCTCATCACTACGTTTGAGAGTACAAAAACATTGAGGTGAACATTTTTTACCTTTTAAATTATCTGAGTACATTTCAAGCAATTTATCAATGAAATATATACTCAGATATTTAAGTTACAAAATGATATGCATGAGTACAACTTTACATATCAAGAAAACTATTTGATTGAAAATTTCAAAAAGGAATCTATCTGTTCAAAAAAAAGCCATTAAAGGTAATATGAACTTTTGTTCATAAATGTAGTTGAACCTAGCTATGAATAAAGGAAGAAATCTCCGATTAAAAATATAACTTTCCATAGCTAATACAATGCAATGTTTAACTTTTAGATTACACTGTAAAATGAATGCAATCTTTACCCTAAGTGCTCACTAGCATTTTGATTAAATTTTATCCCTTATTATATTGGTATAATTTTCAGCCTAAAGAGTAGAGTCGACATTTTATAGTGGTATTGTTATTTTTTTTTACAAAAACTTTTTTTTTATATGTACTTTTTACTGTAATGCCTAATGACTAACAAAATGTTTCTTGTAATTCTTTATTTCACTACAAACTTCCCAGGAGAAGGTAAAAAGCTACAAAAAAATAAACAATCATAAGTAATTGTTCCTAAGTTATTTCTTAACATGTATTGTAATTAAACATACTACAAGTAATGCAAAACAATGAATAAATCCCTTATTATGCTTTAAATGTTCAAAACAAACAAGAAAAATATATTTCTCCAATTTATCAATTTGCTCCTAAATGCACCTTTGTGTCCAGGTGAGCAGAATTTGTAGTTGCAACATGTTCGGTTCACAACAAGGCCAAAGTAAAAGATAACATTTACTAAATTTTATTATCGGTATAAGGACATCATTCGTAAATATAGCTCAACATGCAGACTTCTTACACGTTCAGGTAGTTCACATCCAATTTTTTATGGAAATATTCTTTATAAAGCACAAAAATGTCAGTATTCACCTCTGAAGCTAACAAAACCTTTAAATAGACTTATTAAGAAGGGATATAGTTATGATACTGTTGTCAGGTCATTAAAGATTGCATATTTTGGCGTTAATATTGATTCACTTAATGGGTCTTTGCATCGGCACTAAACACATTTATTTAAAAACCAGTTGTTGGCATGACAAGGGTTATGTTCTTCTCATATATGTTATGATGGTATGATACTAAACCCCTAACGGGAAGGATTGTACCTGATATTCATATGATGAAGACATAACCTTTCAATCAGTTTAATTGAAGTCTGGAGCTGGCATGTCAGTTAACTGCTAGTAGTCTGTTGTTATTTATGTATTATTGTCATTTTGTTTATTTTCTTTGGTTACATCTTCTGACATCAGACTTGGACTTCTCTTGAACTGAATTTTAATGTGCATATTGTTATGCGTTTACTTTTCTACATTGGCTAGAGGTATAGGGGAGGGTTGAGATCTCATAAACATGTTTAACCCCGCCGCATTTTTGCGCCTGTCCCAAGTCAGGAGCCTCTAGCCTTTGTTAGTCTTGTATTATTTTTAATTTTAGTTTCTTGTGTACAATTTGGAGTTTAGTATGGCGTTCATTATCACTGAACTAGTATATATATTTGTTTAGGGGCCAGCTGAAGGACGCCTCCGGGTGCGGGAATTTCTCGCTACATTGAAGACCTGTTAGTGACCTTCTGCTGTTGTCTGTTCTATGGTCTGGTTGTTGTCTCTTTGACACATTCCCCATTTCCATTCTCAATTTTATTCTCTCACTATGATATAAGTATTTTTGCTTTTTCACATGAAAAGAGATAAAAATATAAACATTTTGCATGATATGATATATTTGATAACATTTAAAGGGTATGAGCACTGAAAGACTGAAAAAGATATAAACACGATAGAGTTAAACAGGAAGCACTTCCCACATGCATTGTTAGTCAAGGATCACTTATTATAAAAAAAGATACTTCAATTTTTATGTTTCTTTGCAATATTGAATAATGATTTGCTGATTTTTGTCAACTTATTTTATGTAAATATATTTAGAATGCCAACAAGAAAATCACAGATTGTTTTTTTTTACTTGTTCTTTTGAAATTGTATCTTTAATAAAAGTGATAGATAGTACTGTTCAATTTAAACATACATGGCATCCAAGGATATTATTAGGAATATTGGATAAATCTTTTAAAAGATTTACTACTATTAGATCATGTAGATTGGGCATGCATGTTTGATGTTGAAACCTATTTTATTGTGTCATTATTTGATATAATTTTTGTATAAATGGAATAGTCTTTAAGAAAATCTGTCGATGTTTGCAGCAATTATTACACTAGACCATTCCAAAAACTAATTTTTTAATCTTGAATCCTGTTTTTGAAGTAAGTAATTTAAATTCCATTACAATTATACTGATTTAAAACATTGAAGATTCAAGGGGTTTAAAACTGAATCAATTATATATCAACACTATGTATCTTAAATATTTAAGAATTGCTTGAATTTTTTTGCATCTAATTAAAATGTTTAGCTTAATTTTGGGAACTTTATATGTTCACCTTTCTGCTTCAAATATACTTATTATCAAATGTCATTAACATTAGCTTCAACAGTTAGGGGCATTACCTAAACAAGTAACTTTAAAATAACCTATACAAGTAATGTTGAAAACGAGGCTATATTAAATATTACTTATATAAGTAACTTTTCTAAATATTATTTTCATAGGAGTCCATTAATACAGATTATACTAGCTTAAACAAATTTTCACAGTCATCTGGTTATTTTTCCCATGAAATATAAAAATAAATCCTCCTGAAACACTAATTGCCTTTCCAACGCACTTACACGCTTCTTGGTCAAAGATTGGTCTCATGGGACTATTAAAATACCATTTTCCTTGAATATCTTGAAGGTAGACAGATATAAATAGAAAGAAACTTGTGCTTTAATTAAGACTTAAAATTATTTATAATTTGTAACCCAAAACAATTACATAATATGTTCCTTGAATAATTATAATTACTAATTCTTTCAAAGATGTATAAAATAACTTATTCAAGTAATATTTTTGTCATTATTTTTAAAAATTTATGAAAACTACATTTAGTCCATGCTTTTATTGAAATATAAAATAACTGTATTGAGTAATTTAATAATTTTCAAAAACAAATATTACCTATATAAGTAACTAAAAAATATTACTTGTTTAAGTAATGCCCCTGACTGTTCAAACCTAAAACGGCACAAAATGTATTGTTCGTTTCTCAGGTCATATTTTTTTAAAGAGATGAGTAAGGGTGGCATCATTTGTTATCATTGTACTGTGGATTCGTTATTTTTCGTAAGTAATCAATTTCCATTGATATAGGTCAACCAAAAAATTTAATTTGAATGTTCAACCCAGTAATTTTTCTTAAGGAGTGTATGCTGACTTTGTTAAAACTATGAAATCAAATATTCATGAAATTATAATTTTTCCTTAATCCACAAAAATTGGTACCAAAGAAAATTAATGGATACACTGTGTTTGATATAAAAAATGAACGAGGAAAGCATTTTTTAAAAACTCCTACACTTGGAGAAGAGTGCAACCTTACAAGAAGTTTAAAGATTATTATTTTGATATTCTCTACCGTTTGTAGACTAAACAGACAGGAGGCTTAAAACAGAGGGTCAAATCTGCACCAGCAAGACCTAGAACTGCCAAAGATATGGTAAATGGGGCAAATGTCAAAATGAAAGACCTGTTTGTGTCAAATAGAAGTGGAGAGCCACAGATTCCTTTTACAGATACAAATACAAAATCTGTGAGTGTTCTTTTCAATATCTCAGACATTTGTTTAAAATAACCTCTTAAGATTAATGATCATTACAATGTTATACTAAGAAAGGAATTGACCTGTTATGACCTATTTTCAACTGTGGTAGTCACTTTCTATTATCAAACAAATTGTGAAAAAGTTGTGAATTTGATGTACTTAGATGTTCAATGAAGGTGTACACTTCAATAGTTTATGTTAAAGAAAATTCATAAAAATATGATTTAATAATTAATCTAGGACTAGTATTAATGTTTTTCTCCCAGCATGACGTGTTGCGGGCGACATAGAAATATCGGGTGTCCATCTGTCCTTCTGTCTGTCAGGTCTTCTTATAGTGCTCTCACGTGTACAGTTCTTGTCATAATTTTTATAAAACTTATATCAAAGGTTAGTATTAGCAATGTCTTGGGGACAAGTTCGAAAATTAGTGACGATTAAATATTTTTAAAAGAGTTATGCCTCTTTGAAATATTAATTATATGGAAAATTGCATTGTAAGCGCTCTCACACTATTTTTGCCAGAATTTTATCAAATTTAAATCAAAGGTTTATATAAGCAATGTCTCAGATGAGTTCGAAAATCAGTGCAGATCAAATATTTTTGAAAGAGTTTTGCCCCTTTGAAATATTAATTCTATTTGAAATTGCATTGTATTTGCTCTCAAGCCTTTATTTCTCTTAAGATATTTATAAAGTTTTTAAGAACAACAAAAAACGTTTTTTTTTTTAGTTATTGCCCTTGGATAGATAAGATCTGTGCAATATGGGGACATCGGAACTCTGTTCTTTTATCTCAATGTATTTTGTATGATTTTAAACACATTCATATGAATATAATTAAGGAGATGTGGTGTGATTGCCAATGAGACCACTGTCAACCAGAGACTTAAGTATGAGGATGAATCATCTATAAGGTTCTGTAAGGCCTTGAATAATGAACCAAATTCATACTGTATAGTAAGCTATGCTAGCCCTTGGTTAACAGAATAATTAGATAAAAGATGATTTTAAAAAAACTTGATGTAAATTAAATGATCACAGAATTTGAATAAAAAATGATTAAAAATGAAACAGGTACAGGAAACCAAACCAAAATGAATATGGGAAGTGAAAATAAGAATTCTTGGAGATCATACAAACTTAGGACATATTGAAAGCAGTAGGTTATGGACAAATCAGATCCTTGTATTTTGGAATGATTGACTGTATAATTATGTGCAGCTTAATTTCACTCAGTTATTGTCTGATATTGCCATATTTTGTGAATGCACCATCAACAAAATAAAAGAAATTGAAAGTTGATCCTCTATGGATTTGTTTTTAGAATAAAAATGTAAAGTTAGCTTGGATGTAGGATATTACGATTGAACTTTTCAAAAATCTGACTGTTATATACTTGTAGATGAATGTTCAAAATAGTGGAACACCTTATGGAAAGAATAGATTAGATTATGATGATCCACAAAGATATGGTCAGGTTGGTAAATAAACTTGTAATATTGTGGAAGAAATTCAATTCTTTTTACACTGTTAAACCAACAATATTATTAGAAAGTTTACATTGATTTACACTATTGAAAATAAAAAAGTATACATTAACTGTTGTAGATTAATCATATATCGGTTCCTTTTTATATTTCCTTCTTAGGTATGATGTATTTTATTCCACTGCATGTTTATATTGATATCGAAATCAACATTTGATTGGTTGAGACTATTCCATGTGACGTAGAACAAAACTTCATATTCCCCTCTGAATGTCGGGACTTCAGTGTGCGGTGTTATGTGCGGTTAATGTTTATAACTTTTTGAATCGGTTTATTTTAGAGATAGTATAGTAATTTCATTTTTAAAATTATTTCAGATTAAAAAATAAAACAAAAAGAATAAATAATTAAATTTTGATCGGTACTGATGCCCTCTTGAAATATGAATTTTCTTGGGTGAACAAATCTTCATATCTCCCTCAGGCATGGGAAATAAATGTATAATGTTCTACCATTAATGTCTGTCCATATGTCAGACATCATAAGATATCTCTTTTCTTAAATTGATTCAATCTCAAGAAATACTAACCCCATGCAACAAAATTGCTTCGGGGAATAATGTTTTTGACCTGACCTTCTGTCAGTCTATTCGTCAGTCCTGTTCTTGTCATAGCAACTTCTCTGAAGCCACACTACAGAATTTTATGAAACTTTGAAGGTAATAAGGACATACTATGTAGATGTGCATATTGACAGGAAATTATGATTCAATGTTTTCTTCCTAGGAATTATGCCCCTTTGAACTTAGAATTTTGACCTGAATATACTACTGCAACAGTTTGTCAGTGAAACTCCTCTTTAAACACACAACAGAATTTCATGAAACTTTGTAGTTAATAAGGACATAATATGTAGATGTGCATATCCACAAGAAATTGTTATCAGTTTACTTTTGTTATGATTCTTTGAACTTATTAATCTGGTGAGATTGTGTTTGCCCAGCACATAATCATTCTATCATATTGGATATCTACTTGTGATGTATATCAAATCCAAATAAAAAATGTGATTATCATGTGATTAAATGATTAAAATGAAAGTCTGATACATAAAGATGAAATTACTATAAAGTAAAGATGATTTGAGCACTTGTAAAAGATATAATTGTTATCACTTAGTTTAAACATATTTTATTGTTCAAAAAGGACAAACAGATTAGACACAAGTTTTTCAACGTCTTCTCCACTTTATCACTTGCAATGGAAGAGTAATCATATTAATTTCATTGCATGACCACCAAACTAAGACTATAGTACATCAAAGATAGCTTTCACTGTCTTCCATATTTGACTATGCCATTCTGAATGTGTATAAAATTGACTATATATGCTTTCAATTTTACAGAAAAGTTTATTTGACCTTGATGCTGTGTTTGGACCAGATAATGAAAACAGAAAACCTCAGAGACCAGCTAGTGCATTTATACCTAGAGGTCAGCAATCAAAGTCCAGACCACAAAGTGGACATGGAAGTAAGTTTCTGTCATTGTATTCTCATAATTCCGTGAAAGCATTCTGCTTTGTAAAAATTTGTTTGGAGACTCCAACAAAGAGAGTTGAGAAACATGTGTAACTTTATATTCTTTAAATTTTCAATATGCAGTAAGTTGTAACAGCCAAAACGAATTTGATTTTAAAAGTTTAAAAGCTGAACATATATATTATCTTATTCTGTTTATCGTCAATCAGGACTGAAATAAAAACATATGGTGATGTCATACCTATTTAGTATTTTACGTAATCAGCTTCTATTATTTTCAGCCTGCCTGTAGGTCCTAAATATATCACGGAAAGATTGATCACACATTGACGTTTACACTTTTTATAATGTAATTGTTTTTTCATTTTTTCTGGATTTTGGAATTTTTTTTCAGAAAATTTTACGAATGGTTAATGGTACTTATTTTGTGTAATTATCTCCTCCAACAGAAATCTACCTAGATCCTTAAAAAATTGTTCAGAATATTTCACATAGGATTGAAGTAATGTACTTGCTATTATTGAACTACTTTAGGAATTTTTCTATAGTATCAATGCTGCAATTGACATATTGAATATAATACATTCTTTTATCAGATAACAATTGATAATTGTTTTTTCTTTATTTATTGCAGCATTTATGACCCAGAAGTCAGAAAGGCCAATGAAATTTGAAACGACAAGACCAGTGTCAGCAAAGACTCCAGGAAAGAAAAGTTCAACCTTAAAATCTGCTAGTGAACCAAATATGGGCAGAAAGACTTTAGAACCATTTCCCACATTCCAAGTCAATACCAGTAATCAAGATATTGAAGATGAGAAACACATTGATATAAATGACAATGCTTGTGAAAATTCTGATGATGATTCATCTGATTTTGATATTGAAGAATACAGAAATCCACCAATAAAAGTTAGGGTTGAGTCTGCACCAGCAAAGAGACCAGCACATGTTGATAAATTTGTTAAAGAACTTCAAACTATGGAAGAAATGGAACGAGATTTTAAGAAAAATGCAATACACCTTCAAAAGAAGTTGGGCATAGATTCAAATGGTTTGGTGTCATAATGTACAATATCATACATATATCTGTACGTTAGAAAATAGATGAACAATTGTATACATATATATATTGTACTATTTTCTGCAATTTCCAAGGAAACTGTCCACATGTTGTATTAGCATTTTACAAAATTAGCCTGAAAATTTGTTTACAGTAGTGTAATGTTTACTATTTGAGGTTGTTTTATTCAAATATCTTAAATGAAATTAAACCTATTCAGTATCTGATAACATGTCATGGGTATCACTCATCTTATGCAGGTAGTCTGGACATATTTTCAAAGTCTGACCTATTATCATTGTTATCTATAATCTATTTGAACATCCTTTTCTTTGAAATCACCATGTTAGATTAAGAAATTGGAAACTGAACATTATAACTGCCTAACCGGTTGGTGATCCGTTGAGAATTCATGGCAAATATTTCATTGCTATGTATATTTTATAACCAACTGTCCATTGTTGAAAACTATGTTGTTCTCTATTTGCCTTTCAGCTAGCTTTGTTGGGTTGCTGTCTTAATTATGTATATCTGACATCTCTTTATATATAATTATATGAATAATGACAAAATAACAAAATTCTTTTTGAACACAGGTATGACTATAATTTGGCATATAGATTTAACTTAGTCTGTCAATAAATACACTTTTGCAACAGTTGGATTGATATGATCTACATGTTATTCTTAGTAAATTAAGCTATGTACAATTTTTTAAGTCAAAACCCAAAATACAGTTAGTTCTGTGGTATCCTTTAGATTTGGAGACTTATGGTGAATTATCTATTAGATTCTTTTTGTAGCTTTTCCAGTATTTCTTTTTAGCATAGGACAACAATGAAATTCAATGAAATTCAGATACTTCATCTGTTACATATTTTACAATGAAAATTTGTAAATGTTTTCTTTTCTTCAAGAAGGTTTTTTTTTTTTTTTTTTTGTTAAATGATTATGTAATTTTATGTTTTTAGTGCTAGTCCTATTAGATGATAGTCATTTTGTAAATATTGTAATAGCTTATTCAAAAGGGAGCTTTACACATATTTTGTATTGCATAATTAAATCATAAATGTTGATATCTTGCATTTTATTTGTATACTCCTTGCAACAAAGGTTATAATTATCATTGTTTATCAATCTGTTCAACTGCCCATCTGCATATTTCCTATGATAACTGAAATTTGTATTTGATAGATTAGAAACTCATACAGTTATCATTAAAGCTTAAGTTAGATAAGAGTAAGCTACATTATGGTTTTGACAAATAATTTGCTGATGTGAACAAAATGCAATACAGTTTCTAGTATGATGAATGTTTGGTAGGTGGGTGGACAAGCAGTAAAGGTGGAAACATGAGAGAGAAGGGTACCCGCCTGTTTCATGTAATCAAAGCCTACAGTTACATGAAACATGATCAAGAGCTTTCAAACTTTGTAGAATGTTGAAAAAACAAAGAAGATATGCACTTTTATTTTGAATATATGGTGAATGTTTTCACATTTCAAGCTCAGTAAAATTGTCAGCAGCATTCTCAATGAAGGCTACAATTTTCCATAATTAACTCATCCTTTAATAAATTTTAAGCCTTTAAATCTAGGAGAATGCATGTTGGTACATTGAAGATATGCTCGTCACTTTGTGTACACATTAGGAGAGAAATTGCAAATTTTCTTAATGGTGTAATTAAGTCAATTCTGCTATATTTTCGATAAAGGATACCAATTTAAACATGTTGGGGCCTTTTTGTCGAGCCTTCGACTTTTGTCGAAAAAGCGATACATAGCGATCCTACATTCCGTCGGCGGCAGTTAAAGTTTTTGAAATTTTAATAACTTTCTTAAACTATACTGGATTTCTACCAAACTTGGACAGAAGCTTGTTTATGATCATACATGATCATAAGATAATATTCAAAAGTAAATTTTGTAAAAAAAATATTCCATTTTTTCCGTATTTTACTTATAAATGGACTTAGTTTTTCTGCCAAGAAACATTACATTTACTCTGTGGTTAAAGTTTTTGAAATTTTAATAACTTTCTCAAACTATCCTGGATTTCTACCAAACTTGGAAAGAAGCTTGTTTATGATCATAAGATAGTATCCAGAAGTAAATTTTGTAAAAAAAATATTCCATTTTTTCCGTATTTTACTTATAAATGGACTTAGTTTTTCTGCCAGTTAACATTACATTCACTCTGTGGTTAATGTTTTTAAAATTCTAACAACTTTCTTAAACTATCCTGTATTTGTACCAAACTTGAAGCTTGTTTATGATTAAAAGCTAGTATCTAGAAAGAAATTTTGTTAAAATTTTGTTCCATTTTTTCCGTATTTTACTTATAAATGGACCTAGTTTTTCTTCCAGTTAACATTACATACAGTCTGCAGTTTAAGTTTTTAAAACATTTATTAGATTCATAAACTATCCTGGATTTTTACCATACTTGGACAGAAGCTACTTACAATCAAAAGATAGTATAAAGAGGAATATTTTTATTAATTTTTTTCTCATTTTTGTTGAGCCTGTGATTAACAACAAAGTAGGCGAGACACTGGGTTCCGCGGAACCCTTACAAATTTTATATAGCCGACTATATGGTATGGTTTTTTCTCATTGTTGAAGGCCGTACAGTTGCCTATAATTGCTTAAATCCACTTCATTTGAACTTTGGTGGGTAGTTGTCTCATACCACATCTCCTTATTTTTATAAAGCAATTTAAATATTCATATTCATTGAATATGGGCTCCTCAATTTGATTTCATAATGATGATACAATTTAAGTAATTTTAAGCATCATTCTCAATGAAAGTACACATACTTTGTAGCAATTTTGGATGTTTTGCTTAGATTTTCTAATTGGTAGAAATCAGTTAATATTATCTTTCCCTAGTACCATTCAACAAGAAGTACATTGTAGAGTTTTGGAACTTTTTGAGGGAAAATTAGTGTATTTTACAACATTCCAAACAAACTCAATTTTGCCTCAATAAAATATCATGTAAATATTTGAATATTTTCAAACTTCATTTTGAGGATTTATTTTGACAGATAATGATTTTTATCATAATTTTGAAAGTTTATTTCGTTTTCGCTAAAAAAATAATTAATAGTTTCAATATTGAGTAAATGGACCTGATAATTTATATGCAATTGACACAACATTTATAGTTTATACTATCAAGCTGTTAATTTTTTTTACATAGAATACACACACATAGATTATCAATCAGAATCTCAAACATAAACAAAAACTTGCCAAATTGTTTTTCTCATGACATAATGCAAAAGTGGTTGATGGCATGGTACAACATTCTTGCTTGATTGCAATGTACAACATTGTATTTGCAAAAAAGAAGTGGATGTACCTCAAATTTGCTTTATGTCACATTATGCCATTTTGCATTTCTGATTTGCAGCATATTTTTTTATGTAAAAAAGTATATATGATATGGTCAATCATACAAAGTTTGCTTTAACTGTATTGTTTTCAGACCATTGGATATTCAATGTAATAACAACTTCAAAACCAGAAAATGTAGTTATCTGTAGTTGATAAATAGTTAATTTGTTGGGATAAAGTGATATAATGTGGTTTTCTCATGAATAAAAGAATTTTAAGGTACTTTGTCTTTAACAGAAGTTATTATTTTGCGTATTCAATGCTAGAAACAACATTATTCTCATTTATAATACATCAACTTGAACTACAGGCAACAGTAACGTTTTGTAATTTAATAAAACTAACCATAGTACTCAAATCCAATAGATACAAGGATTATTAGAAACACATTTTTTTTCATGATATGGCTTGGGTTGAAAAATCATTGTTTACATCTTGTTTTAGTCATTCGTTAACTGAATACACATACGTAAAATTGTCCTGATAATCATACACAAGTGGCAACACATGTCAACCTAGTAAATACAAGAATAAAGAAGATATGGTATGGTTGTCAATGAGACAACTAGCCACCAGAGACTAAATGAAGAAGAGGGGCCTCAGTGGCCGAGTGGTCTAAGTAGTTACTACTGTAATCACTAGCCAGTCAACACTGAGGTTGTGTGTTCGAAGCCCGCTCGTGCGGGTGCACTTGACTCCAATCTTAATTGACTAGGATTGTCAGTTTTCCTATCGAAGGTCTGTGGTTTTCTCCAGCCACTCTGGGTTCCTCCATCAATAAAACCTGGCCGCCACGAAATAGCCTAAAAGCGGTGCTTTAAAGTGGCGTTAAAACACCAAAAATCAATCAAATCAATCTAAATGAAGAAGATGTAGGTAAGTATAGGTCGCAGTAAGACCTTCAACATTTATTGAGCATTTATATTTTAGGTTTAGAAAAGATTAAATTGCTTATGGTTATTAATAATTGTAATATAGTACTAATAATTAGATAAGTATTTTGAACAGTTATGTGAAAATGTGATTATTTTGGAATGACAAATTTAAAATAGAAACTTCTAGCTTTGTTTGTTTTTGAATGTAAGTGGTTATCAGGGTTAAAATGTTTATGTTTACAGTGACTGAGTGAAAGATTTGACTTTGTTGAAAAATAATGGGTTAAAAAGTTAAAAATAAAATTCAATAAATATTTGTCTGTATATATTATTTATAGTATTGTTTTTAACATTGTTTCATTAGTGAATTCCAAAACAACATAGTTAGCATGAAAACAGGTTTTTATGCCCAACTTAGTGGCATTATGTTTTTCGGTCTGTGCGTCCATTCGTTCGTTCGTCCATCAGTCCCGCTTCCAGTTAAAGTTTTTGGTTAATGTTTTTGGTCAAGGTAGTTATTGATGAAGTTGAAGTCCAATCAACTTGAAACTTAGTACTCATGTTCCCTATGATATGATCTTTCTTATTTTAATGCCAAATTAGAGTTTTGACCCCAATTTCACGGTCCACTGAGCATAGAAAATGATAGTGCGAGTGGGGCATCCGTGTACTATGGACACATTCTTGTTTTTCTGGTAACAGCAGTACCTTTAAAGGTTTAGACACAAAAAAACTTTAAATGTGTATTTTTTTTATTCAAACATTTATAAAGGCGGAATATTGAAACATTTTTCGCTATTATTAGTCAGTTTGGTTCAATTTGGTCAAAATAAGCCCAAAACATTTCTGATTTATTATTGGCTTGCAAGTCAATAATTCAGCGTAATTTGAATTCTTATTCATGTGACCTTTTATTTGACTCTAGCTGGAGATGGGTTATGCATTTGCTTAGAATGTTAATATTAAAAAAGAAAAGAATGTCAACAATGAAAAGTAAATCAAGGGAGCCACCAGGAAAATCATTTTATTGACTGAATCTGCGCACAAAAATCATTCTTATACAGGTAAAATGATTTATATTTTTAAAAATCTATGACATGAAATCAAACAGTCTCAAAAAATTGTCATTAAACAATTACACGTGATTGTCTGTTTATTTTTATGCCCCACCTACGATAATAGAGGGGCATTATGTTTTTCGGTATGTGCATACGTTCGTTCGTTCGTCCGTCCGATCGTCCATCTGTCCCGCTTCAGGTTAAAGTTTTTGGTAAGGTAGTTATTAATGAAGTTGAAGTCCAATCAACTTGAAACTTAGTACATATGTTCCCTATGATATGATCTTTCTAATCTTAATGCCGAATTAGAGTTTTGACCCCAATTTCAAGGTCCACTGAACATAGAAAATGATAGTGCGAGTGGGGCATCCGTGTACTATGGACACATTCTTGTTATTTATATTTTTGTTTATGCTGGGTCGTATACCATTTACATACTTCAGAGGTCATCTTGATGGTTAATTTGTCATTTTGATTGTGTCTAGTCTAAAATACACATAAAATTCTGAAACATTATACCGGTAACCAGTTCATGAACTGTTTATTGTTTCTTTTGGAAGTTTTGTAAGTTGGATAAACGTTTTAGTATGTTATAGATCAAATATGAGCATTTGAATGGAATCCGCGAACATGAATTTGACAGCTAATACCCTACTAAAGGTTTAGATTTTTAGTTGTGTATTACAAATCAATAAAGGGTTTGTCACATACATATATTAAGTTATATGTATGGTTAGTTACTTCATCAGAATAATCTATTATGTTGTGTGGCTTTTGTAGCCCGAAAACCTAGTGGCTTGTTCAAGTCTTGGGTAGATGTGGTTGGGCATACCACATTTATTTTAACTATTGTTTACATTTTAATCTTGCTATAACCATTAATAACAAAATACAGTTTTAGCTACTGCTCTCTGATTTATGAACCTTATATTTCTGTTGAGTGAAAGGATTGATTTAAAAACAATGTTAAACCAGGCAGCAGAAAATATAATATAACAAAAATTTCTACATGCATCAATGTATAGAAAATGCACGTATCCAGTAAACATATCAGGAATCATAAGCAGGATGTGTCATGGATCTGAAAATGTATCACATGGTATAGCTTAAAAATATGAAGATTGCAACCTAATATGAAGAATCTTTAAAAAATATAAAGAGCATTTCTTAAACGTGCATCAAAGGAGAAACACAAATACATGTATGCAGAAAACGGAAAGAACAACTGAAGAAGATAAGTGACAAATCGGAAATGGAGATCCACAGTTTACATGTTGCTTTCTAAATGAAGCTTAAAAGAAAATATTAAGAATTATTTGTAATTGCTGAGAAAGAAAATAACGCAACTTTTTTTTTCATACAGACCATTAATACATCATAGCAATACTCAACTACATGTGGAGATTCCTCGAGATGATCTATTAAAAAATGAATATTTATCAATTATTAATTGAATTTGAACAATCAAATATAATTTTACCCTTTGAATTTACGAATGCAATCAACCGACGTTAAAAATTAAAAAAATACACACTTTATGATCGTTGCAAATTCTTGGAACGTGCAAGAATTCCAAACATATTAACACTCCAAGTAATAAATACAAGTGTATTTTCATTTTGGAATAAATATATTTATTCACATCCTCATAATCATGAATTCTTAACCAAAGTTGTGTATGGTAAATTTTAACATCAAAAATAAGCCTTTCATCTGCTTGGTAGAATATTTTATTATCACCATATTGTGCCAAAGCAAACTTCAATTTGCCAGATAATACAATATACCTGTAACACAAGATTTAATCCTAAAACTTAACATGTCTAAGTAAAAAAACGTAATTACATTTCTAAAATGACAATTGCTTATTTTCCATTCAGAACACCAATTCAAAATCCCTATACATTCCATTCAACCAAATTTCCACAGCTTCTAAATAGCTTACCTTAAGTAACTTAATAAAAACCATGAATATCCAGATTATACATGTATCAACCCTCTAAATGCTTATTTTCATCCAAACTGAATGTTAAAAGTCTTATAATGACACTTGATGTTTGGGAAGTCCCCTATCACTAAAAATAGCATGTTGGGTTACTAATAGTCTTCATTTAAATACTATTGAGTGCAAGTTTATGTATAGGTGAATAGCTGATTTAAACAACAACATCAAAAACACTAGTTTAGTCACAGTAGGGTTACTTTTATATATGTTCTATATGCCACTGCTGGTGGAGTTGGTCTCTCGAGGAAATAACTAGCTTAATAGTTAGCACTACTGTGTTGACACACATTGTCATCGATATGGTCATGATTATAAATTAAATGTTTACCAAATTTTGAATTTTTCGAAATACTAAGGATTGTTTACCCCAGGAACAGTTTACCTTAGCTGTATTTGGCAAAACTTTTAGGAATTTTGGGTCCTCAATGTTCTTCAACTTCGTACTTTATTTGACCTTTTTAATTTTGTTGATTCGAGCGTCAATATTTCAATCCTGGTATCCCTGATTGTCTTTTCACTGTTGTGTAACCGCACATGACAGGTGCCACAACACGACCATGCATAGTAGACGTGCTACCATTATCTTTCTTTGCAAATTTTGGTGCTCAATTACATTGTAAATAGGTTGGTTTTGTTTTCTGCTTATTTATCGAATCTGTATAAACCGTGCCACGTTATATAGATTCAGGTAGATCTACTTCCGGTGGAAAAAATGTGACTGGTAATCGTGCGAAATGTGTTACGTCACAATAAGCGTTGATGTCATTTCGGGAACTTTTTGAACGACCAGGAGGTAAATGATGATTTTTAATTGTTTAATTTTCTTACATTTTGCTTATTGAAAGAAGATGATCAAAGGAATGTACTCTTCTGCAGGCGATTAATGGCATTAGATCAGTTGTCTTTGTATATTTTATTTGGTTGTGGATACAGGTGTTTGAACTGTAGGAGCAAGCGGACTGAAATGAAATGAGATAATAGTGTTTGCAATTCTAATAGTGCTAGCTTTTTCTTAATGACCATATTGTACTGTTCGACTGTGATGAATAGTTCAACAAAGAAAGATAAGAGAGTTCGGTTATATGTACGCATCTAAGAACTGGAGAAGTCCACAATTACTAAAAAAAAGTAACGAAGTCCAGACGGAATTTCCTGTTTGTTTAAAATATTTGAAATGTTTATCTTAATTGAATTTAGGTTCTTTTGTTGTTGTGAAGATCCCAAAACTTGTTCAAATAAATGTTTGCTAAAATGATAAAAAAAAAACAAGCTATGCAAATTGAAAAACATCTCTCACTTATACTAGAATATTTAAGATTAATTGTGTTTTCCGCTGAAAACGTTGTTGACATCGGAATTTCGTGTCTAATTTTCAGTTGACGTTTTGAAACGTAGAAGATAAGACCCACGATGCAAACAAGAGCAATTGTTTATCTCCTTAATACATTCATTATTTCATTAAAGATAACATAAAAAATAAATTATCTTTACCCTTGACATCAAATTTAACAAGATTACAAAAAGTCATGAAAACCGATGACAAGCAGTTGAAAACAAATTCTCCGTTCCATTTTTTACTTTAAATACGATTTTTTATCAATCTTAATCATTGTAATTGTTTACGGGATTTCATATATTTTTTCAAAAATTTTTGATGAATTCAATAATGAATTCCAATTTTCTTGTCCTCCTCTGATTATATTGTTGAGACATCACAAGAAAGAAGCGACCATAAACGATTAAGTCTCACAGAAATAGCTTATTATTTGTGTATATATATATATTTTTTTGTTAATACCTGAAAGTTGGCCTATATAAATATCAACAAAGAAAAATAGTACTTTTATAACCCTATTTCTTGCGACAAGATATTTAGTTGGAGTAGTAAAATTATATATTGTATGCATTGGCATGTGTACTTGTAATGACGTTGGGAGTAGATCTTGATCATGTTGATGTTGAGTGTTTTGTTAAGTAACACCAATGAATGGAAAACAGTCCTCCTGAAAAAGAGAGGCGAAAGATACCAAAGGGTTATTACTTTTGATCAGAATTTTACTGCGCAATCTGTAGTCTTATGTGATGAGTTTTGTGGACAGATGTTTGTCTTGTATTTTTTTTAGGTACAGATACCTGTTTTGAATTGTTTCAAATTTCGTCCTTCCTGGACTTTTATAGCTTATAATACAGTATAACTTTTGCTCATCGTTGAAGGGCGTGCGGAGATCTTTAATTGTTCACCTTTTGTCCTATGTTCTTGATGGTTTCATTAATAATCATACCAGTTCTCTTTTTTTTATTATCTCTGTTAAATGCATGCAGAGTAACTGAACAATGATCGTAGATAACAGTAACATATAGTACTTCTCGACATTTTCTAAAGTATATTCAGAATTTAATTTGTCTTTTAAACTGTTAACAATTTAGGGTTTTAACGTTTCTGATGAAGATAAATTAGGAAAAGAGCTTGGGACACACCAAATTTAAAAGTGCTGTTTTCAGTTTAAAGACAGCTTTAATTTGTAAAGCTATTTATTTTTATCTCGGATTAATGAATTTAATCAGATATAATGATATAAGCTTCTGTTTCAACAGTCCTTTCCAAGATCACGAATTACCTGAGTTACTCTGTTTCTTTCGCCTGATACATATATAACATATTATAAAAAGGCCCTTTTCTCAAAAAAGTACATATTGCCGTTTTGATAAAAAGTTATATCATTTTGAAAATATATAAGCATCACTCTCTCCCTATAGTGATCTAAATAATTACCAAACATGTATGGTTGAAATTACTTTAAAATTTATCAAATACACTGAACGACACCAAAATTTGATGAAATAATCTTATTTTGGAACTAGGATTTGTCGATCTGTAACGATTTCAATTCACAGCAGCAATGTAATTTCTTTCTATGCGCTTAATCAAAAACCGAATAGAATTCTTCGTTTGTTTCTGAAAGGATAATTATACACCAGTTCCATCTGTACAATACAACGTCAAAACGTGAAGCAGGTGTTTTTATAATATTCTCATCACAAACGAAGTATTTGCTTAATTAGTTTAAGATTTGTTATATACATTAAGAAACTGAATATACTGAATGTGTACATGCAGTTGCAGTGCAGAGAATAGATTTTTTTTTCGTGTGAGGAGGGTTCCGCATATACAGTTTGCGTTAAAAAAAATAAGTGAACAAATTAAATGATCAATATCCGAAAACAAAACAATACACAACAACACCCAGCCGGAATTGAGACTTTAGATCCGTATCCCCTTGTAGGAACAGTAAATGTTAAAGAACATTTGCAACAACTCTTCGATGGATCTGCAGAGGACCTGTTGCAAGGCAAAGTTTCTGCTCCACTCCAACATACTGTTGAATTTTCAAGTGTCCTCCCTACACCATGGATCCCAATTTTGTAAAACCTATCTACTTGATCCGTTATCGTTGTTACTGTTAGTAAATCAACTTGGCTGTTGTTTGCCTAATGTCTAGAGTGCTAATTCGCCAAACCCCTAATCTAAAAAAAAAACACATGAAGCAATCAATTACAATTTTAAAGAAGATATTGACACTAGCTGTTAAGTTGTTGATATGTTCAAAATAAGTTATGATTAATGTGGAAAAAAAAATGTGGGTATACATCAATAAGACAGCAACACAACGACAAAAATTACCGAAGAATCCCCAGTTTATTAATTCGAGTGTGTTTGGTACATCCTGTTATTTACAGTATTTCTTTGCAAAGAGGTAGGGACAACTTACCCTTTCCTTTTTTAACCACAGGGTATAAATCTTAAAGTATTGAAATAATGCTGAAAATTGAATATTAAAGAATCTATCATATAATCTAGTATGAATTTTACGGCCTTTTTTTCATATGTGTTCCGATTGCTGTGTTGTGAAAAGCCCAGTTGTCAGAAAAAAGGTTAATGCATTTCATCCATTTTTTCTTGCAGCTCAGATTTTTAAGCGTTTGATTTGTAAAGAACATTCCGTGTTAAAAATTTGTTGCAAATGAAAAATATTCAATAATGATCCTTGACGTTTATGTTCAGTAAAGTATAAAAGTACAGTGACTCATGGACTTTATATAATACTTATATCGATATGGTATCTGCAATTTCCGTCAATGTTAAGGTTGTTTTATATACATGCGTAAAATCTATAAATGATTTTTTTTAAATATGATTAAAAAAGGATGGGGCGCAACGTTAAGTACATAATATAGTAATGAATTGTGGAATACTGTTAAACATGTAGCTACTCTCCTGCAGTTTATCAGTAATTATAATAGAAAATACGTCTGGAAAAATAATGTCTTTTGAAAATTAACAAAAGTTTTATTATATTCTCTCCAGGTCTGGAAGAGTTGAGTTCAAGGTAATTTTTTTGTTCCACGTTTGCACCATTTTTAAAACTAACATTTTGACATTAAATATTGTCAGAAGTAATTCTTGGATTTCATTGCAGTTAAATTTCATTAAATTTTATGGCAAATATTGAAACCTTAGTGAATCTACTCCATTAACTTTCGAAAAAGGATGTTCGATTGGTCTGCCCCCTTCTTAACATTTATGTTTTATTTGATATAATCTAATAATTTTTTTGTGTTCTTTTGCAGAGGTAAATTTTAGAATATCTTTTAAAAAAAAGGAAAGGAGAGATCGGTGATCAACCAACAACAGGTAAGGACCGTTTCTCCTGAATTTATTTCGAACGGCACAGTATTGGCATGCACTTCATGCTTCATTAAAATTGGTGAAAAGGTTTTGAAAAAAATTTGGCGTGTTTTTCCGATGTTGTGATCAAAATATAAATACCAAAAGATGACCAAGAACTATAATTTGATAGACAGTATAAAGCAAATTCGGAGTATTTATCAAAGTATTGACGAGGAAGGACAGTTTTAATCAACATAATTATTCTATGGGTTTTTGCAGCTTTGTACAATTTTCTATCAGATATAAGTCTTACCAAATGATTTTAACATATCAGATTCTTTAGTTATATTACTATCTGATACCCGACCTCTGCAACATTCAGACACAATAGAAATTATAAAAGATAATGCCACTAAATAATGGAGCTTTATATATGATACAGAATGAGTTTTGCAGAATGTTGACTTTGGAAAAAATCTTATACTCCTGGTATATGTATGATAAACTTTCAAACAGTCAGAGAATTGACATGTATCAAGTGTGTAAAGTACTTATTAAATGCAGCAAATAAAAAGTAGCTGGTCAATCAAATCCGGCAATCTACATGATGTCCAAAGTTTCCGCCTATATATTTCAAATGTTCGTCTCGCAAAACTGAAATACAATCCTGAAATAAATCTACTGTACAAAGGGGAATAGCCATAAATAAAAGATTCTTTTTTCTATTATTATTGAACACTAGAAGTAACAAGCAAAAGACACTTTAAATATATATATTGATAATTACAGCCGTGTCATTCCTTATTTGTTTTAAGTTTTAGTTGAAATGCATACGCCAGTATATAAAATACTTTTATGATTCAAGCAACCATCTTTAGCGTTTATCAAAGACCATTGATAAATTATATTACTGGAATTTTGTATCTGAAAACACCAGACTTTGTTAATCGCCAGTAGTGATTTACTAAGCATAGATCTGGATGGGTCTAGTTTAAAGACTTAACAATGGTAACACTTACCTAGATACATCTATTCAACTAAGTATCTAGTAGGAATATTTGTGGCATCAGACGGATTTTATTGAATATTCTAGTTTTGGGAGAATTTAGTTTCAAATGTGCACACAAAATGCATTTGTAAATAAACGCAAAAAAGGTTTATGCTCGTAATAATTTATATGCTAGTTCGAGAACAACTAGCAAGATCTAAGCTATATCTCTTTCAGTTTGATCCTCGAGTTTTCTGAAAATCCGGTAAATTTGTTCTCTCAGTATTTTACATTCCGATAGATGCAGTCTAGAATTTAAAATGATTTTAAAAAGATGAAGCTTTAATTTCTAAAATAGAAAAATTTCTTAATTGTCACAAAAATAGCGGGTTCTACTATGATAATGAAATTGACATGAAACAACAAATTTATTAAATTCTAGTTCAAGCAGAGAGGCTCAGGAATCTTATTTTGATATGTAATATGGTGTATGTTCAATGAAAACTTTAGGAAAAAAAAAATAGTTTCTTCGTCACAAGTCGAAACCGAAATTGAAAACGAGACCGATATCAAAACCGAATCATGAATAGATGAGTGTGTTGAATCACCCTCTGTCAGTGTCTGTAAATATCAGTGTAAACTCAATCCGTCTAGTCATTAATAGTGTTCTAAATTCGAAAGTTATACATCGATGATAACTTGACACACCAATGAATTTTTGAATAGTAAAATTTAATTCAAACTATATTTATAGTATAAGTTATATACAATATAAGAAGTCTTTATGACGTTAGCTATTAGTTACATTAGCTATTAAGCAATGTCGAAGTGACTAATATGCGGAATATAGTAAGCTTTTCATTCTTATAATGGGATGGTCAACATAAACTCTTCTTGCTTGATTATTTTCGCTTACGTTGTTAAGTTTGTTTTGATTGCAGATTATCCAATTTCGATAGCTTTACCGTCTTGAAGTATATATGGTGTCACAATGGGGTGTTCAGATAGATATATAGGGTGAAAAGCAATTGTAAACCACGACGAAACAGTCATGTCACCTCTGATCCAATGACGTCCATCAATTTGTAAGCCATCGCGTCATTTTTTGCATACAAAGCTAGATTTTAGATGTTTTACATTATTATAGGTTTAACCTAAGTATGCACGCAATTCATAGAAACGATGTCCACTTAAAATCTGTTTGCTTCTTTAAATGTTGAGTAAAAGAGAGGAAAATGGAAAGGCACGTTCTAAAGTTTTGATTTTAGGGGAAAATATGTCATGTCATGTGGTTTAGTGGGGTTTTTCCAACCTGGTCAGATTGCTTACTCTATCAGGTAAATAGCACTTTACAAATGTGTTGTGTTCGAAACTCTTTTCTTGATCTGCCTTTATCAGAAACGTTCACACTTAAACAGGGGGAAGCCAGTGATATATAAGACCCCGAATACGAGAGAAGTTGAGAGTATATACATGTATCGACAAAAGGGAGATAAAAGAAACGGTTAAAAAACCATCTTGAATGTTTGATGGTTAACAGAACTTTAGTGCATAAAGCTATCCATCGAATTTGTCCAATTTTTCATATGACTTTAAAATAGATTATTACATTGCTCTCAACTGACGAAAGATAAAGCAAAAAAAGTTGAGTGGCAGGAATTGGAAGAAACATTTAAATTTATTTATTGCCATAGAAAATACATAAATCCAGGTTTATGTTACAGTGGACATTATCATATACATTATTCATACTTAAGTTATGATAAATACATGTACCTAAATAAAAACAAAGATACTGCTATCTGAAATCTGGCTTCCTAGCTATAGGTTACAAAAATGAAGGGATAACGTACATGACATAACTATTTCCTCGTAATTGTCATTTGCTTGGCGAAATCATATAACTATCTGAACACCCCATTGTTACACAATATTCAAATATACTTCAAAAAGATAACGTTATCAACATGTGATAATCACATTCTATGCAAACCTGTCAACGAAAAGATTGGAGACAGAAGAATCAAAGTAGAAACCTAATTAGACGAACGAAAATTTATAAAATCATAGGTTCTCTTTCTAGACACAGTCGAATCGATATTGCACCAAATGTTTAACTATGTGCACTACTGTCCTTCGACAAAATGTTCATTATGTATGTGCAACAAAAAAAAAGTTGTACCGAGAAAACTGAAAAATGTATTACTTGATTAGTGTACATTTGTATTTAGCAAATTAAAAATCTTCACCATTTAATTAGACTCTTGTGAATTGATGTTTCATGTAATAATCGATGTGACATGTGTAGCTTTAGAACAATATAAATAAATATACGGGTTGAGTTCACTTTAACTTGATAACATTAAAGTTTAAACACGAGAATTTTAACTTACTCATCTGTAATGATTTATTAAGAAGTTCACAATTTGTTTTCATTGTATCGAATTTTGTTTTTAATTCAGCTCACATTTGTGGTACCTTCCCTTTTATCCGTACTGTAATCACCATATTAAATTTAACTGTTAATTTACGTCCGAATGTACTTTCAATATCACTTGTCCTTGCTTCTAGATTGTCCGCCATAGTATAAAGATTTTAAGACAGTTTACTTATCATATTTATCAAGATATTGTCTTTGCGTAACAAAAATACCGAACTCCTAGGAAAGTTCAAAACGGAAAGTCCCTTATCAAATGGCAAAATCAAAAGCAAAAACACATTAAACGAATGGAAAACAACTGTCACATTCCTGACTTGGTACAGGAATTTCCTTATGTATATGGTGGATTAAACCTGGTTTTACAGCTAGCTAAACCTCTCACTTGTATGACAGTCGCATAGAATTCCATTATATTGACAACAATGTGTGAGCAAAACAAACAGATAAGATATAAGAAAAAGGCAAACAGACAAACAACGGTACATTGAACATTTAATAGAAAAAATAATGACTGAACAACACGAACCCCAACAAAAAATGGGGTATGATCTCAGGTCCTCCGGAAGGGTAAGCATATTCTGCTCTTCATGTGGCACCCGTCGTGTTGCCCATGCTAGTACGAACCCGGTGATAAGTCTAATTCGGTTTGTCACATTCGGGGGAAAGGGGACGGGATTGTAGTTGAGACAATTGGATCATATTCGTCGTCATCTGTGAAACAGATATTCCATAACGGTCAACCAACTCGTGATGTCGTCCGTAAAATCTACGAAGGGATGATTTCAACTTCACACTTGGAACTCTTGGTTTAATAGCTTCCTTGTGAGCAGCAACCTTCTATCAAGGAAATCATGATAGGAAATACAAGCCCTGGAATATATCAACTGGGAGATATATACTCCGTGTATCTGGAATGTTGCTACATAGAAATGAAAAGTTTACTATTGGGAAATTGAAATCATCTCTTTTGTCCTAAAATTTTGTTTTCAACCTACCATCATTGTCAATTTTTAGATGTAATTCGAGATATGAGGCAGACTTAACTGTATATGTTGTATCCTTTAGTTCAAGTCCGATACAAAGATGCCAATATGACCGAAACTACCAGACGATTTATTATTAGAGTCGAAAGCATGATCAACAATATATGATCTGTGGTAAACCCTGTTACCTGTCGATGAAAGGTGGAACTCTAAACATTTGGTAAGAACTGATGCTATCATAAAGCAACACAGTACACCTCTTAGAAATCCAAGAAACGTTAGTTTTCTAAATCCGATGACGAATGAGCCTCACAAGCCTAAATAGTAAAGGCGAAATTGAACACCTCTTTACGTCTCGTCCTTTTTCTAAAAAGATTCATCGGAATCGAAGATACCAAGACCTTGTTGATAAATATTCTATATCAACTTCACAAATAATACATGATGGTGTTGAAGTATAGATTCAAGGTACTGACGTTGTTTATCATCTTAATTACATGTTATAGTGTTCTTTCTATTTGTCTTTGTATATTTTTAATCTTTACGTTTTAGTCCATTTATGGTTATATCCTTTTGGTATCGCTCGATATTTATACATCTCGCCGTTGTGTTGTTGTACTATGGTCAATTTTTGTATTCTTGTCTTTTATTTTTGTTTGTGTGCTTTGTCTATAGAGTGTTTTCATGCCATTTTGTTTGTCTTTGTTGACATAGTTGTTTGTTTTTATTATGAATACGATTATAACACAATGTTGACTGCTGTACCCCAATTTTTGACATTTTTATGACTGTTTGTTTTGCTTACACATTGTTGTCAATTTAATGGAATTCTATGCAACTGTCATACAAGTGAGAGGTTTAGCTAGCTGTACAACCAGGTTTAATCCACCATTTTATACATAAGGAAATACCTGTACCAAGTCAGGAATGTGACAGTTGTTTTCCATCCGTTTAATGTGTTTTTGCTTTTGATTTTGCCATTTGATAAGGGACTTTCCGTTTTGAACTTTCCTAGGACACATGTAGGAGCTCGGTATTTTTGTTACGTAAAGACAATATCTTGATAAATATGATAAGTAAAAGTGATATTGAAAATACATTTGAACGTAAATTAACAGTTAAATTTAATATGGTGATTACAGAACGGATAAAAGGGAAGGTACCACAAATGTGGGCTAAATTAAAAACAGAACTCGATACAATGAAAACACATTGTGAACTTCTAAATAAATCATTACAGATGAGTAAGTTAAAATTTCGTGTTTAAACTTTAATGTTTTCAAGTTAAAGTAAACTCAGTCCGTATATTCATTTATATTGTTCTAAAGCTACACATATCACATCGATTATTACATGAAAAATCAATTCACATGAATATAATTAATTGGTGAAGATTACTAATTTACTTGATACACTAATCAAGTAATATTTTATTCAGTTTTTTTCGGTACAACTTTCTTTATGTTGCACATAAATAATGAAGATTTTGTACAGGGACAGTAGTGCACATAGTTAAATATTTGGTGCAATATCGATTCGACTGTGTCTAGAAAGAGAACCTATGCTTTTATAAATTTTCGTTTGTCTAATAAGGTTTCTACGTTGACTCTTCTGTCTCGAATCTTTTCGTTGACAGGTTTGCATTGAATGTGATTATCACATCTTGATAGCGTAATCTTTTTGAAGTATATGTGTATATTGTGTAACAATGGGGTGTTCAGATAGCTATATGTCGCCAAGCAAATGACAATTACGAGGAAATTGTGATGTCATGTAAGTTATCGCGTCATTGTTGTAACCTAGGAAGCCAGATTTCAGATAGCAGTATCTTTATTTTTATTTAGGTACATGTATCTATCATAACTTGAGTATGAATGATGTATATTATGATGTCCACTATAACATAAAGCCTGGATTTGTGTATTTTTATTGCAATTAATATATTTAAATGTTACTTCTAATTCCTACCAATCAACTGTTTTGCTTTATCTTTCGTCGGTTGAGAGCAATGTACGATGTAATAATCTGTTTAAAGCCATATGAAGAATTGGCCAAATTTGATGGATAGCTTTACATGCTTTATGCACTAAAGTGCTGTTAACCATTAAACATCACAGATGGTTGTTTAACCGTTTCTTTCATGTCCCTTTTGTTGATACATGTATATCCCTTCAACTTCTCTCGTATTCATGTACGTATATATCTTTTGCTTCCCCCTGTTTAAGTGTGAGCATTCCTGATAAAGGCAGATTAAGAAAAGCGTTTGAACACAACACATAAAAAGAAAAGCGTAAGAACACAACACATAAAAAGAATGGCGAACGTAGATACAAGTGTCTTCTCCTGGGGAGGGATACATCCTACTTTGTAAAGAATCACTCTGATTCAAACAAAAAATTCTCTGAAACTGATATTATCAAGATGCTTGATTTCTTGATTGACAACATATTTGTTACGTTTGGAGGACTTGTTTTTCAACAGACTGTGGGAATTCCAATGGGAACCAATTGTGCCCGTCTTCTTGCCGACTTGTTTCTTTATTACTATGAGGCTGACTTCATACAGGAACTTCTTAGGAAGGATGATAAGAAGTTAGCAATATCCTTTAATTTTTCGTTCCGCTATATAGATGATATATTTCTCCCAATTGATACGATATTCCCGGGCTTGCATTTCCTATCATGATTTCCTTGATAGAGGATTGCTGCTCACAAGGAAGCTATTAAACCAAGAGTTCCAAATGGTGAAGTTGAAATCACCCCGTTGTAAATTTTACGGACGCCATCACGAGTTGTTTGACCGTTATGGAATAACCGTTTCACAGATGATATCGGATATGTTCCTTATGTCGTTACTACAATACCCTTCCCTTTTCACGAATGTGACCAACCGAATAAGACTATTTACCGGATTTGTAATATCATAAGCAACACGACGGGTCCCACATGTGGAACAGGATCTGCTTACCCTTCCGGAGCATCTGAGATCATCCCCAGTTTTTGATTGGGTTCGTGTTGCTTAGTCTTTAGTTTTCTATGTTTTGTCATCTGTACTATTATTTGTCTGTTTGTCTTTTTATTTTTGGCCATGGCGTTGTCAGTTTATTTTCGATCTATGAGTTTGACTGTCCCTCTGGTATCTTTCGTCCCTCTTTTGTAATGTGCTAAGATGTTTCCTTGATAAGAGTAAGCAATCTGATCAGGTTGGAAAAACCCAACTAGACCACATGAAAGGATTTATTTGTCCCTAAAATCAAAACTTTAGAACTTCCCATTCCATTTTCTTCTTTTTTACTCAACATTTAAGTAGCGAAAAGATTTTAAGTGGACATCGTTTCTATAAATTGCATTCATACTTTGGTAATAATATATACCTAAAATAATGTAAATTATCTAAAATCTAACTTCTTATGCAAAAAATGACGCGATGGCTAACAAATTGATGGACGTCATTGGACCAAAGGTGACATGACCGTTTTGTCGTGGTTTACAATTGCTTTTCAACCTATATCTATCTGTACACCCCATTGTGACACCATATATACTTCAAGACGGTAAAGCTATCGAAATTGGATAATCTACGATCAGCTTAACAACGTCAGCGAAAATAATCGAGCAAGAAGAGTTTATGTAGACCATCCCTTTAGAAGAATGAAAAGCTTACCATATTCCGCATAGACACTTCGACATTGCTTAATGATTAATGTATATAATAGCTAAAGTCATAAAGACTTCTTATATTGTATATAACTTATACTAGTGTATTCAGTATACATGTAGTTTTAATTTATTTTTACTATTTAAAAAACCCATGTGCATTGGTGTGTCAAGTTATCATCGATGTAATACTTTCGAATTTAGAACACTATTAATGAATAGAAGAATTGAGTTAACACTGATATTTACAGACACAGACAGAGGGGGATTTCAACACACTCAATTATTCATGATTTCGGTTTTGATATCGGTCTCGTTTTCAATTTCGGTTTCGACGTGTGACGAAGAAACTATCGTTTTTTTCCTAATATTTTCATTGAACATAAACCATAATGCATTTCAAAATAAGATTCCTGAGCCTCTCTGCTTGAACTGGAGTTTCATAAATTTGTTATTTCATGTCAATTTCATCATCATAGTAGAACGCGCTATTTTTGTGACAGTTTAGTCGCACATGGTATTTTGCGAATTGAATATATATCATTATATTAAATTTGAATTATGATTTTATTTTATTATCCTGTATTTTTCTCTATTTTAGAAATTAAAGCTTCATCTTTTTAAAATCATTTTAAATTCTAGACTTCATCTATCGGAATGTAAAATACTAAAAGAACAAATTTGCCGGATTTTCAGAAAACTCGAGGATCAAACTGAAATATCAAACTGAAAGAGATATAGCTTAGATCTTGCTAGTTGTTCTCGAAATATCATATACATTATTGCGAGCATAAAACTAGAATATTCAAGAACTCGTCTTAGGCCACAAATATTCATACTAGATAATTAGTTGAAAAGACGTATCTAGGTGAGTGTTACCATTGTTAAGTCTTTAAACTAGACCCATCCAGATCCATGCGTAATAAATCACTACTGGCGATTAACAAAGTCGGGTGTTTTCCGATACAAAATGTTCTTAGTTTTTTCTCCCTTTGAAGTTTTACCAATATTATAAACTGGTGGGACAAATTCAATTCCAGTAATACAATTTATCTATGGTCTTTGATAAACGCTAAAGATGGTTGCTTGAATCAAAAGTATTCTATATACTGGCGAATTCATTTCAACTAAAACTTAAAACAAATAAGGAATGACACGGCTGTTATTATCAATATATATACTTAAAGTGTCTTGCGCTTGTTACTTCTAGTGTTCAATAAAAGTTTAAAAAAACGAATCATTTATTTATGGTTAGTCCCCTTTGTACAGTAGATTTAATTCAGGATTGTATTTAAGTTTTGCGAGACGAAAATTTGAAACATATCGGCGGAAACTTTGGACATCATGTAGATTGCCGGATATGATTTACCAGCTTCTTTTTATTTGCTGCATTTAATAAGTTCTTCACACTTGATACATGTTGATCCCTGTCAACTCTCTGACCGTTTGAAAGTTAACCATACATCTACCAGGAGTATAAGATTTTTTCCAAAATCAACATTCTACAGATGATCATTCTGTATCATATATAAAGCTCCATTATTTAGTGGCATTATCTTTTATAATTTCTTTTGAGTCAGAATGTTGCAGAGGTCAAGTATCAGATGGTAATATAACTAAAGAATCTGATATGTTAAAATTATTTGGCAAGACCTATATCTGATAGAAAATTGTACAAAGCTGCAACACCCATAGAATAATCCTGTTGATTAAAACTGTCCTTCCTCGTCATTGCTTTGATAATTACTCCAAAATTACTTTATACTATCAAATTATAGTTATTGGTCATCTTTTGGTATACTATCAAATTATAGTTATTGGTCATCTTTTGGTATTCATATTTTGGGCACAACTTCGCCAAATTTTTTTTCAAAAATCTTTTGAAATTTAATGAAACAATACGCATGGCAATACTGTGCCGTTCGAAATAAATTCAGGGAAAACGGTCATTACCTGTTATCGATTGATCACCGACCCCCTTTCCCTTTTTTTAAAGATGTTCTTAAATCTGCCTCTGCAAAAGAACACAAAGAAATGATTAGACTATATCAAATAAAACATAAATGTTAAGAAGGGGGCAGACCAATCGAACATCCTTTTTCGAAAGTTAATGCAGTAGGTTCACTAAGGTTTCAATATTCGCCATAAAATTTAATGAATTTAAACTGCAATGAAATCCAAGCATTACTTCTGACAAAATTTAATGTCAAATTATTAGTTACCAAAATGATGCAGACGTGGAACAAAAAAATTACATTTAACTCAACTCTTCCAGACCTGGAAAAAATATAAGAAACCTTCTGTTAATTTTCAAAAGACATTATTTTTCAAGTCGCATTTTCTATTATAATTACTGACAAACTGCAGGAGAGTAGCTAACAGTATTCCCTTATTCATTACTATTTTATGTAATTTACGTTATTAAATCATTTATAGATTTTACGCATGTATATAAAACAACCTTAATATTGACGGAAATTGCAGATACCATATCAATATAAGTATTATATAAAGTCCATGAGTCACTGTACTTTTCATACTTTACTGAACAAAAACGTCAAGGATCATTATTGAATATTTTTCATTTGCAACAAATTTTTAACACGGAATGTTCTTTACAAATCAAACGATTAAAAATCTGAACTGCAAGAAAAAAATGGATGAAATGCATTAACCTTGTTTTGAGAACTGGGCTTTTTACAACACAGCAATCGGAACATAAATGAAAAGAGTCCGTAAAATTCATACTAGATTATATGATAGATTCTTTAATATTTAATTTTCAGTATGATTTGAATACTTTTAGATTGATAACCTGTGGCATGTTGCCCCTACCTCTTTGCAAAGAAATACTGTAAATAACAGGATGTACTAAACACACTCGAATTATTAAACTTGGGATTCTTCGGTAATTTTTGTCGTTGTGTTGCTGTCTTATTGATATATACCCACATCTTTCTTTTCCACAATACTAGTAACAATGACTTGATATGTATATTGGAAATATGTTCAAGGGTCTTTAGGGTCAGTTTTATCTTTTTTAGAAACTTATTTTGAACATATCAACAACTTAACAGCTTTTGGAATATTGTCAGAATATAACCTCATACATTTATTTTTAAAAGTGTCTTTAATTAGTGTCAATATCTTCTTTAAAATTGTAATTGATTGCTTGAAGTGTTTTTCTTTTTTTAGATTAGGAGTTTGGCGAATTAGAAATCTAGACATTAGGCAAACAACAGCCAAGTTGATATACTAACAGTAACAACGATAACGGATCGAGTAAATAGGTTTTGCAAAACTTGGAACCATGATGTAGGGAGGACAATTGGAACTTCAACAGTATGTTGGAGTGGAGCAGAAACTTTTCCTTGCAACAGGTCACCTGCAGATCCATCGAAGAGTTGTTGCAAGAGATCTTTAACATATATTGTTCCTACAAGGGGATACGGATCTAAAGTATAATACCGGCTAGGCGTTGTTGTGTATTGTTTTGTTTTCGGATATTGATCATTTAATTTGTTCCCTTATTTTTTTTAACACAAACTGTATATGCGGAACCCTCCTCATACGAAAACATCTACTCTCTGCACTGCAACTGCATGTACACATTCAGTTTATTCAATTTCTCAATGTATATAACAAATCTTATACTAATTAAGCAAATATTTCGTTTGTGATGAGAATATTATAAAAACACCTGCTTCACGTTTTGATGTTGTATTGTACAGATGTAACTGGTGTATAATTATCCTTTCAGAAACAAATGAAGAATTCTATTCAGTTTTTGATTAAGCGCATAGAAAGAAATTACATTGCTGCTGTGAATTGAAAATCGTTACAGATCGGCAAATCTTGCTTCCAAAATAAGATTATTTCATCAAAATTTGGTGTCGTTCAGTGTATTTGATCAACTTTACAGTAATTTCAACATGCTTGTCGTTTGCACTTAAATCATCATACATGTTTAGTAATTAATTATAACACTATAGGGAGAGAGTGATGCTTATATATTTTCAAAATGATAAAACGTTTTTCAAAACGGCAATATGTACGAAATGAAATAAAGCACTGTGTTTCTTGATAATTTGTATCTTGTCTATATGTATTGTGTACGATTTTGTCATATGCACATTTACTCGAGAGCTTGTCGCAAGTACCGTGATATTTTGGACAGCGGGTGTCGTGCAAGAAGGACCGGCTTACCCTTCCGGAGCACCTGATGTCGCCCCATTTTTTTCGGGGTCCGTGTTTCTTATTTGTTTTTAGTTTTAATGTTGAATGGTATTGTTTGTCTTTGTGTGTCTTATTTGTTCCCTGGTTTGTCTTTTGTCCATTGATCGCGATTCTCTTTTGGATAGCACTTCGGTTGTCGACTCTTCTTCTTACTCCATTACACCTTTTTAACAGTTTGGTGGCTTTTTATTTTCCTGATTGAAAACTTTACTACATAAGAAATCAGATTTCAGATTTCAAAGGACTAATCATTTTTACCGGTAGTGGTTGGGGGAGCTCCCCATCTCTGATTTTACTTCGATGAAAAATGCCAAAATCACCCTTGTAAAAAGGAAAACTTTTCTCAACTCCCTCAGGCAAAGTTGACCTTAGATGGATTTGGCTATTTGTTTTAGGTATTTTTGTCATCTAGCTCTTCAACTTTGTCGGTACTTATACATCCCTCGGATTTCAAATGTTTGGCTTTGAGCGTTCCTGATGAAGGTAAATCCAGAAAAGCGCTTCGGACGCATGAAATTATTAAACGTGTTGTTTTCAATTTTTTTCTTCATGTTAGAATAATAAGGGATGTTATTCCTCTTGTCTATTTTTATTATAAGTTTACCCCTAAGGATTTTCCCTATCCAAAACAAACCTTGATACCCCCAAGAAATGGGAAGCCCCCTCTTTTCCACCTTTGTTGGTAAAAAATGATGAACCCCTAATCAGTACACGTATCATGTTGTGACTTCTGGGAAATATTATACTATCAAGATACATGTAGCTTGCTTTTATGGGCGCATCTATTCTTCACCAGCTACGGTATCGCGATTTTTCGTGCGACAATCGATTTATTAAAATCAGTATTTAAATGACCAGAATAGTGATAATCAAAAATACAATGCACTTTCTACAGAAATTCTACACCATTCCTACAGTTTTTCTAAATTATTGTAATGATCAATGGAAAAAGTAAATCGACGGTCTCGCGAAAACTGCCCCCGGTGCAGTATAAATTTTTTCAACATATGAAATAATGGTGATTTATGCTCGGGGTTTATGCATATGTTAAGGAAGGGCACAGTGCAGAAAGGGGTAGGAAGGGGTCTTATCCCCAAATCCCGAATAAAAAAACATGAAATGCCGAAGTCCCGAACATAACCAATCCCGAATTCATCAAAAGAAAAACTGCTGGCTTCTTCGACCGTGAAAATTTTCCAAGCTGAAGCGTTAAACTTAAAGAACTATCAACATTTGTGGAGATTTGCCCAATTAACTGGCGATTGTTGTTGGCTATTGCATTCTTCAGATTATCCATCATGGCGTTTCAGTTTGTTCAGTCTGTGTCAGATTAGAGCATGAACCAATGACAACACCAAACATTATTCGCAACAGCATCCATAACAACAGCATGATTCCGATTAATTAATAATTAATTGCTAATCAATAAACAGATTACGGTACTGCTGTAACGTACGTTGACGTTGCTCTGTACTTTTAACGTTGAGAGACGTTTTTTCTTTTATGAAAATAGGCAGGGGTTAATGTAAAACGTTTATTGTATGGAAGTTTGCAAAATATTCTTACATATTTTTTTTTTATATTTTGATTTTATTTTTGGTACGGTTTTCCGTACCTGCAGTTTAAATTGGTACGGGCGGAACCGTACCAACCGTACCGTGTGCAACGGCAGTGTATATAGGCCAACTTTCACGTATTTACAAAAATAATAAGCTATTTCTGTGAGACTTCATCGTTTATGGTCGCTTCTTTCTTGTGATGTCTCAATAACATAATCAGAGGAGGACAAGACAATTGGAATTCATAATTGAATTCATCAAATTTTTTTTGACGAATATATGAAATCCCGTAAACAATTACAATGATTAAGATTGATAAAAATTCGTATTTAAAGTAAAGAATGGAACGGAGAAATTTTTTTTTCAATTGCGTGTCATCGGTTTTCATGACTTCTTGCAATCTTGTTAAATTTGATGTCAAGGCTAAAGATAATTTATTTTTATGTTATCTTTAATGAAATAATGAATGAATTAAGGAGATAAACAATTGCTCTTGTATGCATCGTGGGTCTTATCTTCCATGTTTTAAAACGTCAACTGCAAATTAGGCACGCAATTCCGATGTCAAGAACGTTTTCAGCGGAAAACACAATTAATCTTAAATATTCAAGTGTAAGTGAGAGATGTTTTTCAATTTGCATAGCTTGTTTGTGTCTTGTCATTTTAGCAAACATTTATTTGAACAAGTGTTGGAATCTTCACAATAACAAAAGAACCTAAATTAAATTCAAATAAACATTTTCAATATTTTAAACAAACAGGAAATTCCGTCTGGACTTCGTTTCTTTTTTTTATTTAGTAATTGTAGACTCCTTCAGTTCTTAGATGCGTACAAAGAACCGAACCGAACTGTCTTATCTTTTGTCCCGTTCCATCTGAGTATTTATTATTAAGTGTTGCTCTTCTTTTGAGTACAAATGAAGAAGGTCTGAACAATTACGGGTCACCGTCTGGCCTAAAACAATAAGCAGAAACCATAAAGTAGAGTAAGCTATGAAAAGCACAGGTATGACAAAACGTGAACTTATTGAAAAAAGAAGATCAGGGCTGCTCTTGGCTTGGCCTGAAAGCACATCAAGAATGTGGCCGTGCTTGACATGTTTGTGAGCTTTCAACTTAAAAAACAACTCACTACTCCCGTTATTGCCACGTGTCGCATAGGAACAGAACGGAAAGCCTCCCATATGAGTCTGTCTGCTGCTTATTGTTAAACCTCTCCCAATTTCTTCCATCAAATGTATGTTATTTCTTTGTCTACCATTTGTCTTGAATTTAATTTTGGTCTTCTCACATTTCTCTTTCCTGGTGGTGTCCACGTCAAGGCGATTCGACAATCTTTCCTTGGGTCCATCCTCATGATGTGACCTATCCAACTCCATTTACTCGTCCTAATGGTGTTAGTGAAGCTGCACATATTGGCTCTTTGCAGCAGTTCTGTGTTGGAAATCGTCAATGGCAAAAATTTTCTTGAAGATTCTACGCAAGTTTCTGATGTTAAAGGGGTTAAGTGTTCTGTGGGCGCTCCACCTTTTCCCTAACCCGGAAGTGTGGTGTGACAGCACAACATACAACACACCATACAAATTAGATGCAAAGGGCTTATCTTGTCAGATCGGTACTGAGCACACACAATAAAATAATTTCTTACCTCTCTGATAATTCTCCTGCATGAGAAGTAGCACATAGTGTTTTGTTTGATCAACCAATGATTGACCTCATAGCTCGAATAAGGCACACAAATCCTTCAACGAAAAAAAACCAAAAAAAAACTAAGCGAGTTATAGTATGTTAATTGGAAAACTAAAGAGGTTTCATAGGAACGTTTTCTCTGGCCGATATGGAAACATCTTAAACAAAGTTTTTTATGAAGTAGGTTTGCCTTATCAACTTTTTCTTAAATTACATTCTCGTTTTCCATTTACAAATAAGCCCATCCTTGATGAAGGTGATCTTTTATATGTAATTGTGAACGATAAGGAGATTGTTAACCTTTGGACTTGTTCTCATTGACTTATACTGCTTTAATTACGATAACTGCATTTAAACAAAATGCTTTCTTTTTTATATCTATGCTGAAATAATGAAAATACAAAATATTAAAGATCAGTTATACTATTAGATTTTGTTATAATTATTCTTTTGTATATCTACCCTTGATATCATCAGAACATTGGGAAAAAATTTATCTAATATTGTTTTTGGAATCTATTTTCTGGCAGCATGACGAGTGTGTGATAACTCTGAAGATAACCTTTATAATGTGTAACCAATCAAATATTTTACGAGGGCCAAATTGAGTTTTTGTCTTTGTTATGTTGAAAAAGTACTTTACAGTTAACGTATAAAATATTCAGCTACTAGTTTATCATTTTCTAAACAAGTCAATGATCAGATCGATGAGAGTCATTGCGATCTATTTTTCTTTATAGATTTTTAAAAGTACTTGTATTGATTTTTAAGATTGCTTTTATAGTATTTTTGAGAGTTATACTATTACAAATCACATACATTTCATAAAACAAAACATATTTATTAAATGTAATATTGGATGTAAACTCCAAGACTACCCAGACAATATATCGGTCTGTTGTCTGTTTAGTATTTCAGTTGTTGACTAATGAAGATTCAAATAAGATACTTTAATGCTGAAATAAAGTACATGATTGTAGGTATTTTAAACAAGTATTAAAAAGTACTGTCATTGGTGCAGATAATTAGGAGTGTTATGGCACATCAAAACCACTTTTGTTAATTGATGCTAGATGTATTTGGCAAATTCTTTCGGAATTTTTTGGTTCTCAATGCTCTTCAACTTTATTTGCCTTTTTTAACTTTTATGATTCGAGCGTCACATTGATGACTCTTTTGTAGACGAAGTGCATCTGACGTACAACAAATCAATCCTAGTATTTATGATGACTTTACTATATCTTACTGAAGCTAGGATTTTCTCATCTCAATCCCGAATTATATCAGTCAAACTAGGATTATCTCAGATTAATTCAAATTCGAAAAAATCCCGTATTTTCTCCAAAAATGTACAAATAGTCATTAAAATAGAAAATCTAAGTTTATCTAGGTGTACTTTACAATATGTTTATCCTTAGTTTTACATTAAATGTAGTCCGTATTCGTTTCATGAAAATATCAATAAAGTGAAGGAAAGAATATATGTCTATAATCGAAATAGAGTAAAATGAATTACTTCACGATGTAACAACAATACACAGAAGTGAAAATCTTAACTATGTAAAAAAAGAAGATGTCCTTACATGATTCTTTTCTTTCGGGTTATTGCAAAGCAAGTCGCGACAAAACGCTCCAATCAGTTAGCAGCATTCTGGTAGGAAATGAATTCGACAAGCTGACAACTTTACTTGGCATTTTTATCTACCCACAGACTGACATAACTATCTAAATTAATAGGGATGTCTGAACACAGAAGCAACTTGAGACTTAATGACACTTACTGATATAATTTCATTGTTCGCATGGTTGCTTCAACTTATGTATAAGTAACATCTCACTGAATACACTAGAATATATATATACATATATATAGAAAGTTACCTTTATGACCTTGATGGGTCTTTAAACAGTAGGGCAGACATGTTCATAATCATGTAATGTATCGACAGTTTTAATTTGATGAGGTCTAATACAGACACGTCTCATGAGGGAAACACCCCCTTAAATGTGTGTTTTATGTACAGCATTCACTTCATGGATATCAACAGTTCAAGTTGTATGATTCTCCCAAGAGTAGCAGCATATGAACTTTTATTAGATTTAACATGATATTTTCGAACTGATCGAAATATAAATTTGACAGTGTCATTTATGTTAATCAATTAAAGACATAGTGTTAAACGTCCAGTAGCAAAGATTGCATGCTGTCAGGAAAAAAACAGGAAAACGTGGAATAGAAATAAACCCTGTTTTGTATTTGATCGACAAGATGAGACGGTTTTTTTAACGTGCTAGTTCACAATTTCGTAGAAAGACATATCAATCTACACGGCCTTAAGATTTTGAGTCCGAGCCAACTAGCCAGAGTTTGTTTTTACTTGTAAGTAATACTTGCAAAGCAGAGAAGCAGCAAATAACAATTTTAACTTTTTGATTAGATCAGACCGAATATCAGTTTAATGACCGTCTTTATTCGATATGGTTACGAGACCCCAAAGGCGATTGTTGTTGTTTTTTAGTGTTTGTGTAGTCACGGCATTCAAATTTAAGATGAAAATCTTAATATCCCTCCGGTCACTGTATATTCGCTACTAGAACTTTTATAAAATGTTTATATTTTCCCTGTTTAGTAATGTTATAACATGTAAAGTAATTTACTTTCGTACTGTTATCACAGTTACAGATCAAATCGGAGTTTTTATTATTATCTATCCCTTTCTTATCTTAAATAGACTCATCATAGATACCAGGTTTACTATTTTGTACCCCTGACGCGCGTTTTGCTTGGCAAAAGACTCATCAGTGACTCTTAAAAAAACGTTAAAGAGCCCAAATAAAGTACGAAGTTGAAGAGCACTGAGGACCCAAAATTAAAGCTATTGATACAGCCGTTAAAAGGTAATGATAGTTGGCGACATTTTGTTTTACACAATATGTGTGTAATTAAAAGTCCAGATAGTTGACTTGAACGAACAAATCTAACGCCTCAGTAAGGCCTTAGTTGACAACATATGTTAAAGTTTTCCACAGCAAATAAGACGACGGTCAAGCAATGACATGGCTACCAGAGGCAAATGCAAAAGTTGCCATATACATTCATTTATATCCAAGCTTCTCTCAGAATTCATGAAAAGTTATAATTGTTATTAGACGTAATTGATTCTAAATGTTGTATGTGTATTTTAATTGCATTAACCCTCAAAATTAAAACCTTGCTTATTTACTGCGTAAATGAAACAAACTGTATTCGAATTAATGCTGTCTCGCATGTTTTTCCGCATTAACCTCCTAAAAAGTTCAAATTTAAAAGACCCAACAGAAGGACTAAAACCCAAATCATCTTTAAAACAAATAAGAGAAAACTTTAATAATTAAACAATAAATGAATTATGATTTGATTGACAATTTTCACTATTTTCTGTACTTGTCACAGATTTTGGTAAAATTTTACATACAACTTTTAATCGTTGAGCTATAACTGAAAAGTCGAAAAAATAATGTATTTATCTCTTTTATTTTCTGAATGAATACTGGATTATTTCTTTCAAAACAGATGCACATATGTGAAGAAAGCATTATAAACGTTCTATGGTGGTTTTAAGACAAATTTAAGGCTTTATTTGACGATTTAAGTGCTTTCTATACACATGTGAATCTGTTTTGAATACTCAGACTTTTTAGGAAGCAATTTTATTGTTTATTGTTTGAGTTAACAAGGAGTTATTATCCAGCGAAAAACAGACTAGCACACAAATTTTATACACGTGTAATACTGTCACCATGGTCACAATATCCCTTACTGCAATTTTATTGTCAGATAACACAGATATGTCTGTAAAATGAGAAATATAATGCTCGCTATATGAAGAATTGTACTTTAACTACAAATTCGTTAATTTCGTTGTTAATTTATAAAATGTTCCTGTCAATTACAAAAAAAACCCTGCTTGCAGCGAGTAATATTGTACGGACAGTCTTGGTTTCTGTGCAGGAATACTTTGGTCACTTAGGGACCCAAAATAGGTATTACAGCTTCAGGCTTGTAGCACTGTTATGATTGTTATCATAGTGAAGTAAGTCGATAGTTCACATATCCCTGAAATCACTTAACAATTTACTGTTAGAAAACTTAATTAGACGAGATAGATTCTTTACAGACCTAGAAAAAGTACATGAATATATATTAATTGTTTATTAAATATTGTCATTTTGATTTAAAAAGATCAAGCACTCTGTAGAAAATGAAAACGGGTACATTTGTTTAATTTTTCTAATAAAACCTGGCTGATATACTTTTAAGAAATATTTTGAAAGGGCTTGAGTTTATTTCTTATTTTGGTAAAGTTTAATTTATAGCAGAATAGAATAACGACCTTATAGTATAAAGTCAACACCACGATGTTTAAACAGCGGTCTGTTTCTATATTGACCCTGATACAAGATACAAAATAAGCTATAATTGTAGATTATAAGATAAGACGTGTTTATAATTTAATCTTTAATGTTTTGGCTAAAAATAAATGAGCATTTGCGTTTGATAACTTCTTAATATATACAAAATGTACAATTTGATACTAATATAATATACTATTAAACGATCAAGGACAACAGATTAGAATCAATATCAAGGTTTATACCGAAATATTCATCTCATAACACTCATCTCAATAATGTTATATAAAAATTCCTGAAGACTGTCGTCAATGGCCTTCAACCTCGTACTTTATTTGGCTGAGATAACTTTTTTGATTCAAGCGTCACTGATGAGATTTTTGTAGAAACGCGCGTCTGACGAACACAATTTTAATCCTGGTATCTTTGATGCATTTATTATAAAAATCTTTTTTTAAAACTCTATTTATGTATGTACTTCTCATTATGTATTTATACATCTTTTGCTTTTTTTTTTACTTTCATGCCAGTACCGAATTACTGGCTACTGCGCTGGTGATGCTCTCGGTGACTTACAGTCCAGCAGCAAATGTATTAACAGAGTGGTAGTAATAAAATGAACGGTATTATTTTGATTACAGCAGCAGCGCATTTTGACAATTTATGTCTCTTTAGTGATGTACATATAACACAGACAGTTATGTTTATATTGATATACATATTTAACTTATCCAACGTTTGGATACGAAAGTCCTTGATCAACACTAAATAATACAAAATTTGGTGACTATGTTGAACGAATCTATCCCATCGAACTAGAGATAAAGGATACTACAGATACAGTTAAGTCTGCCTCATATCTTGACTTACATCTAGACATTGACAATGAGGGTCGGTTGAAAACAAAACTTTACGACAAAAGAGTTGATTTCAGCTTCCCAATTGTGAACTTTCCATTTCTATGTAGCAACATCCCAGCAGCGCCTGCATACGGAGTATATATCTCCCAATTGATACGATATTCCCGGGCTTCTATTTCCTATCATGATTTCCTTGATAGAGGATTGCTGCTCACAAGGAAGCTATTAAACCAAGAGTTCCAAATGGTTAAATTGAAATCATCCCTTCGTATATTTTACGGACGCCATCACGAGTTGGTTGACCGTTATGGAATAACCGTTTCACAGATGATATCGGATATGTTCCTTATGTCGTCACTACAAAACCCTTCCTTTTTCACGAATGTGACCTACCAAATTAGACTATTTACCGTATTTGTTATAACATAAGCAACACGACGGGTGCCACATGTAGAGCAGGATATGCTTACCCTTCCGGAGCACCTGAGATCACCCCCAGTTTTTGGTGGGGTTCGTGTTGCTTAGACTTTAGTTTTCTATGTTGTGTCATCTGTACTATTATTTGTCTGTTTGTCTTTTTATTTTGGTCAAGGCGTTGTCAGTTTGTTTTTGATCTATGAGTTTGAATGTCCCTCTGGTATCTTTCGTCACCCTTTTTGCCTTATAATGGGCATATTAAAGAGGATGTTCTCTATGAATTTATATACTTTTGGTTTTTCGGCGTTTAGATTTGGGATACATCTTGCTATGACCATCTTACGCAATAAACTCGTTATCTTTTATTTAGATTTTTTTAATAGTCCGATAAATTTAACTTGAAAGATAGAACTACTATATGATTAGTTATTTAATTTATAGAGATTGAACAGAAAGAGAATTGGACCTTCCTTTTAGTAGTTTTTGTTTCATTTTGATATGATTGTATTTTCTGTTTGGACAATTAGACAAAGCACATATATCAAGCTTTACATTTTGTGTTTAATTAACTGAAGTATCGTTTGCTTTGTAAACTTTTATTCAGGGCAAACACTCAATACATACGAACTGCATTATAGACAGATTTTCACAAAACAAGAGTCATTTTATAGAATACAAAATCATCTTGTTTGTTCGTGATTTGATGCAGTGCAAAAAGTACGTACTATTTTTCAACCAGGATATACTTGCAATATTCAAAGAATACATTAAAATAAGGTTTCCTTTTGACTACGATACTATATTGGAAAACATATAAGAATACCATGACTTATAGATCATGACAGGGTCAATTTCCTGTTGAAACAACTAAGATTTATACAGAAATCTATTAAAACACTACAGAAGTAATTGTTTCTTGATTAAAAACAAGATACATTATCATGATCATAGGAGATTACTATTTTGATATATGTATTTTACGGGATGAGAAAGCAAGAGATTCACCTAATGGTCTTATTGTTTTTTTTTGTTTTTTGTTTTTTTTTTGTGTTTGTATTCTTACATTTGCTTTATGTTCCATTGTGCTTTATTAAACCTCTACGACAGTTGCATGAAATAGTTGAGAAAGTAATAAATCATGTTTAATACTTGACTGATATGTAATAAAATTAACGGTACCAATTTTATTGTAACAGATCTAGATGGACATTTCGACAATTAATGTTTCTTTAGTGATGCTCGTGGCCAAAACCTAATACAAACGTTGAAGAACTGATAAAACCAAATCGAACCAAAAGTTAATCCAAACCCAAACAGGAAATCAGAGCTATCGTGACAAAGAAACATGTACATTCCTTAATTTGAAATAATTTAATAAGTTTATTATAACTAATTTCAAAAGAAAAATACCCGGATGTTCATGTCGATACCGAAGTACGTGCTTCTATGTTGATGATAGCCTCATGGACTAACAGTCCACCAGCAGAGATATCGACCACGTGGCAGTAATGACATTAAAAGTACCAATTTTATTGCACCAGCTACGCATTTTGGCAGTTGATGTCTCTTTAAAAGTGCTCGAGGCCAAACTAATTGAAAGTCATAACCCTAATGCACACGTTTATCAAAAGAGCTTTTGAAACCAAAAGGACAAAAGATTAAACCAACACGGACAAAGAATCAGAGATATGCAAGAGGGAGATATAACTGAATTTAAAATGATTTCGAAATTTTATAACAGCAAATTTATACTAGAATTAAATAATAAAATCATATTATATTATACTGGCTACTGGACTGATGATAACCTCGGGAACTATAACAGCAGTGGTAGTCAAAACATCCACAGTAACAATTGTATTGCACCAGATGCACTTTAAATGGACTTTTTTGAAAATAATATCGTAACTATTTTGATATTTCTCTTGCTTAAACAGAGAAACTAATTTGACTGAAACTACCCAATACATCTTCCATTGGAAGTCAAAATAAATACTCCTCTTGAACCATCCATATGTTTTATTTTTATATCTAAACACATTATAATGACGTTCTAGTAATGAAAACACACAAACTGTTTTAACTCAACAAATCGACCAGGTTTTTAACATATAATAAAGAGGCAATAGCTGTTTTACCAATGTTTAAATTGGTTAATCCATTTTGAATTGAAAAAAAAAACAAACTTAGGGAGTCGTATAAAATCCAAAACGGAATATGACTTAACATTATTACCAGAATATAGAGCTTTTCAAAGGTTGACTGTTTGAGAGAGCCTTACATGTATTTCCTATGGTTATGTATAATAGTTCATCATATTTTGTAATCGACTAGAAAAACGTGCGGAAAACCTAAGTTTGAATTTCTTTTCTCCGAAAAAATGCTACTAAAATTTACAAAAAGGATCATTTGTAATAAATCCCGTTTGTTTGTGTTTTTAGACAGAGGATATTTTACGCGTATTAAAATTTCGTATGATTATTGGTTGATAGGAGAATAGATTCGAATGTTTAATACAAAACACATAAAGTACTCGTGATAAGGAAATGGTTTACATATAATAATCTGTTATTAAAATCCCGATAAATTGGTATTATTTACACTCTAATAACTTGTTTTTTGTGTTCTCGCTAACATTGTTTGTTTATTTTAAGCTTAAATTTTTCGATCTAACTACAATATACAATACAGTAATAACATGAATGCAACAAGTTAACGTTTGTTAAAGTATCTTGCATTATTATTATTTTAACGTTGTCTGTCCCTAACATTCAATTTGGTATTATTTTCCATATTAGGTTGTCCAAATTACAAACTTCTCATCATCATTGATGAACATTTTTTATCTTAATAAAGAAATAGCCATGGTCATCTGTTTTTAGCTTGTAGAGTATAAGTTAATTATGTCAATGTCTGAACGACATATTCTATTATATTGGCTTCTTTTATTAGATAATGGTTAACCGTGATTTGGAACAACAAATTTAGCAGATTACCAATTCACATCCTCGGTTAACAAACTTAACTGAAGAGCTTCAATATTCTAGAAAAAAACTTGAGTAGTTTGTTGCTTTTTGTAACAATGGAATAAAGGAAAAATAACTTTATAAATTTTGTGTGTCGGGATCGCTTTTCTGGAATTACCTCAATCAAGTTCAAACCGAGACACATTTTAAAGCCAAGGATGTAAAAATAAGTAGAAACATTGATCAGCATAAATGAGGGTGTTAATCGGTCAGAATTTATCAATACCTAATATCTATAAAACATAACATAGCAGTAGGTCCCATGAATTTTGTTTTTACATGTACGTCAGTGCGTATTGTCATTCTTTGAATTTTATATACTTTTCATTCCCATTGAATCTAATAGACCCTTTTTGGCAATAATCTGAAGTCACATATATTTATTTTTGCTTAAGTATTGAAACAATGTTTGAATACAGCAATTGTAGACAATAATGCTATCATTGACTAATCATTTCTGAATTCTACACGAATATGCAGAAGTCACTAGGAAAGCAACTGTCTGGTTATTGACTGAATAGTACATTGACACAGCTTCGAATACCTTTAACTTCATAGGGAAACATAACTGAAATGCTAAGCATGACTATCACATTACCAAGAAGACCATGTGACAGCTAGATTTAAGTCGTAGTCGTTGTTTTTACAATTGCATAAAGCTTATTTTGCCTTCAAGTAGCGTTCATAAATCAACATTCATGGCTCATTAGCAAATACGGATTGTTACTTATAAGTTTAAACCTCTAGGCTATATAAGCAACACATCCCGAGATTCATGAAATCTTTATGTTGTATTCAGCTGTTATTGACTAAGAGTAAACAAGACAATCTCTCAGCTAATGCTCACATATGATACCCTGCTGTAGGTAGTACATTCCGGTACACAGCAAGTAGACGGCTTGATGTGAAAATGCTCCTAAAGCTAATTCATGTTCAAATGAAGCTTGATACAGAATTTCTACAGAAGCTCTAATTTGTAGTTCCTGAAAATAAATTAATGCAATTTCATACATGACCGTTATGCTTAATTTAGTATGTTAGTCTTTATTCGACAAAAAAATTTGACCATGGATGTGAAAACGCATCACAGATGTACATATAGCAGGATCACATGAAACTTGGCATAGAATTTGAATATTTTACTCAGATACCCCGTGCCATACCGTTTTTTTTTAAAGTCATATAATCCTTCCAACGGCTCTCGGATGGCTTTGTAAAGAAGTTTCCTGTTGCAAAACAAACTGCCTGTCCCATATCCAACCTTTCAACACTTTTCTAATAAGATGTTGCTTTGAGATCGCTGCACTTTGTAGCACCTACCTGTAAAATTTATCGTTAATGTATTCTTTTCCTTGATGTAAAAAAAAAGTTCTGGGATGAAATTATTGTTTTGCAATTTTTCATTTATCTGACTTTAGTGTTTTGTTTGTTATCAATCGCTTAAATTAAATGACAGATTAAAACTAACAATGACACCAGTCACCAGTAAACCATTTTGTTTTATTCAGATATACGTACGAGCATATACAGGTACATGATATTAGCTCATTTTTGTCAGTTTCACTATTCAAAGCTTTTGGCTTAAGTTACAAAACGATAAAATATATCTAGTAACCAAGCATTTTATCCTCAAGATTCTACCTAAATCGACCGGAAGTAAATCAAATAAAAACTAACTACAAAATTTCCAGTCATAAACAAAGTTTTCAACGCTTGAACACTGGTTGAATATTAAAATCTGTCAAAGACCCTCTTTTCTACAAATATCTAGTTATCTTAGGGGCGATGACTATTTTGTTTGTTTTAAGATGTATAAGAGATGAGATGATGCAATTTTTAAACGCTTCCTGTACACCTTCATGTACTATTTAAAAACTTTTTTTGATTTTTGTGTGATTACGACGTGCGATAAATAAACTGTAACGTAATTTAATTGAGAGTGAATAATGACTATATCTTTCTGATGACATTTTACCTTGTTCTGGTTAGCATCTGTCACCACTCATCCAATAGTTAAAGTACTGTTTAACTACAAGGATATGAGGTAAAGCAATTAAAGATACGCCAATTCTTAATTGCTGCCTTTGGTTCCTTTAAAAATATGTTATAATTATTTTTTTGTAAATGAATCACTCTCTAAGTAATGCCCCACATACCTTTATTATTTCATTGCAATTAGAAAAACAAAAAAATAAGAACTTCAAGACGGTGTTAATATTTCTATTTTGAAAAGTAAAACAATTTAGGATTTCAATACCTATCACTGTTATTATGATTATTCTCAGGGAAAACGATTATATTGAGACTTACTAATGACTCTAATATTAAGTGATTGAAGAAAAATTTTACTCTTAGACCGGATATTTTATTATTCACTTTTCCCCTCACTGATTGGAGTAAATTGCTGGGTCTGATGATTGTTGAAGTAACAATCGAAAGTTTGAAGCACAAGATAAAGGCATTCAAAACCAAATATTTGAAATACAAGGATGTGTAAAAGCCGAACAAATTATGAAAAATCGAAGTCTCGTGCAGACTATTACGAGCTATATACATTCACTACAAACCAGTGAAAGTCTGAAATGACCTATGTCTGTACTCGACTGTACTGATTTTTACTCGACCAGTCTGAATTGGTCTGAAATTTACTCGATATTACTCGACTGTAGTCTGAACCGTACTTACCAGTCTGAACTTGTACTCGACCTCTACTCGACCAGAAATTAACCTTTTTATACGTGTCTGAACCATACTCGACCAAGTCTTAACCATTCAAGACCAAGTCTGAACCATACTCAACTTATAATTAGTCTGAACCATACTCAACCTAGTCTGAACCATACTCAACCTAGTCTGAACCATACTCAACCTAATCTGAACTATACTCGACCTAGTCTGAACCATATAACAATAATCATAATATATAATCATCAACACCATATTAATCAACACTTACAATGTACAATGCATATCACCTCTAAAATAGAAATAAAAACAAGATGATCAAAGAAAGTGATTTCCGGTCCGATTAAAAAAATGTCATGTAATAAATTAAGTTTTCAGATAAATTAATTTGTATATGCATGATCAAATTCACATAGCATTATTTACATAAAAAATACTAAAACTTTTCACCATTATTCAAATATTTTAAATGAAATTTAAATTTTTTAAAATTTTTCAAATATATATTTTTTGGTTACTAGAACATTTTCAACACTAACTTAAGCCTGGTATAAAATTTAACCCTAACCCTAACCCTAACCCTAATCTAACCTAACCATAACCCTAACCCTCAGTCGAGTTTAATTAATAATGCAGTGAACTTTTTTTTATATTGCATATAAAGAAACTTAATGAATTTTAAAAATGACACCTTTGTTTTGGAAAACCAAGAAATTCATTAAATATTATAGAACTTCCATAGCAATCCTTGATAACCTTTTAAAAGGGGAATTGTGTTCCAAAGATGCAGTAGAAATTTAGTAACCGGACAAAAATTCACAAATTTGATAGGACAAAAAGTCACAAATAAATTGTTTATAATTGTTTGAATGTAGTTTGAATGTATAAAATAAAGTTCATTATTACATATATTCATTTTAAAGTTTAAGAAATTGATCACAAGCCTTGATGAATGAAGACTTATCAAATTTTTATCATGCAAAGGATATATTTCTTGTCACCATGAACATGATGAAGCTATTTAAGAACCAAGACACTTTGACAAATTATTTTCTTAACAATTATTTGATCATTATTGATTTTTTTAGAATAAATTTTGTTTACAAAATAACTTATACGTAATAGTTCAAGAACAATAAAAAACATATTTTATAAAATATCAGTGTTTTCTTATTCTAAGAAAAATAATGTCAAAACTGCATTGTGACTCTTTGTCTGTGATTATTTTTTCTGTGATTTTTTGTCCTGTGACTTTCTGTCCTACATTCAAAAATTTAGGTTGATTATTTATGTTTCATCAAAATTAAAGACATGGCATACAAGAAGCACCTTAATAAGGTTAAATTACCTCAGTACAGGTGTGTTTCACAGGTAAAAAAATAATCCAATTTTTCTTTAAACTCGTGTATTATTTTCTAGTGAATTCAAAAGGCCTTGTGATTTAAGTTTTTCAGGATGTTTTTTCAAAGGATGTTATTAAAACTTTATTACTCTCTGATCATGGCTAGTTGTGCTTTTTTAATGAGACTGTGCCAAAGCAAGAGGTATTATTTTCTAGTTTACCAATGATTAGAAGAGCAATTTAATTAGGGCTTTCCACTTTTCTGTGGAAAGACCTATTGATTTTATTCTGATTATTATTATAATGTTCTAGGTCTTTCAACTTTTCTGTGGAAATACCTATTGATTTTGTTCTGATTATTATAATTTTATAGATCTTTCAACTTTTCTGTGGAAAGACCTATTGTATTTGTTCTGATTATTATTTTTTTCTTCCGCCAAATTTTGTTATCGCGTAAAATTTTTGTTTCGTAAAATATCCCTTAGATATTTCTTATATAGCATTATACAGTTTATGCGCTTTTTATGTTCACCCATTCTAAGCCGAACAATTTTCTTTTTAAGAGTTATTTCCCTATTCACTGTTTATCAAGTGTATGCATCCTCTTCGTAACAAAAAAAGATATCGACAAAATTCTTTTCTAAATTGTTCGTTACATCCTCAGGAATTTTTGGCTAATTTGGCTCGAAGCGATTCGATGAAATTTTAAAGGAGTTATCTACCTTTACCAAATAAATTTGTCGGTATGTTTTTTACCTCATTAACCGTTAACCGTATAACCCTGGAATCTTTTTATTTGAGGCCCTTAGGTCCTAACTTAGAAAATGAGGTCAAGGTCAAAGGTCAAGTTCTCAATTTTGACTTTTCCTTGTTTTTGCATTTTCTCAAACACTTTTAAAGATACATATGAAAGTGCACAATGTTTGTTTTATTGTAATGAAGATATGTTACATTGGTCTGAAAAAATCTAATGGCATCTTATAGGAGTAAGAGCCCCTGAAATGTCCAATTATAAGGTTAATTGATTATTACTTCAAATTGGTTCATTATAAAGCCATATGACCTTTTACAAAAGGTTGGATGACATATGACCTTGAAAAATGACAACCGGAAGTGACCTTGCATATATTTTGTAATTTTAATACATTGACTTATCACTGAAGACTAGAAATGACTTTCGATAAACCGGAAGTGGCAAATTATCTCCTGGTTTACAAGCAAAAGTATATAGAAACTATATTTTTAGAATCAGCGTGAAAGAAACTATTATACGAGACCGGAAGTGACATTTACTTTACCGGAAGTAGCCAATTATCTCACTTATTTCACTTAGAAGTATATAGAAACCACTTATTTATCGTATCAGTATGAAGAAACTGATGATAAGATGCCAATTTTAACTTTGAGTAAACACGAACTAGCTTCTTTTCAATAAATTTAAAAATTGCTGTGGAAAGACCTTCAATTGTTCTCTGAACAATTGGTTTTTAATTATTAGGTCTTTCCACTTTTCTGTGGAAAGACCTATTGGTTTTCTTCTGATTATTTTTTTTTTTTTTCTTCTTCCGGCTTATTTTGTTCTTGCGATAAATATTTGTTTCGCAATATGTCGCTTAGATATTTGGTATATGATATCGAACAGTTTATGCGCCTTTGAAATTTACCATGCGAAACCAAATAATTTTCTTTGTAGGAGTTATCTCCCCGAACACTGTTTTCCTTGTTCACGCATCTCCTCCGTAACCGTAAAAGAAAGCGACAAATTTATTTTACCAAATTGCTCGTCATATCCTCAGGATGTTTTGTCCAATTTTGACCGAAGCGATACGTAAACTCCATATGAGAGTTATTTCCCCTTCTGTATTTGACATAAGGGATATATAAATGTATAGCATGAATGGTAAGTGATAGAGACCTAAGGTATATTGATTTGAGTTCCTTGGTTCATTTAGATGAAATTGAGGCCAAGGTCAAAGGTCAAGGTCATATTCTAAATTTTGACGTTTCCTTGTTATTTGATCTCCTCTGTCACTTTTAAAATTACAAATTAAAGAACTAGTGCAAAATGTTTGCTTAATTGTGATTAAGATATAATACATTTGGTCTGAAATAATCCAATGATATCTTATATGAGTTATTGTCCCTGAAATGATTCAATTTAAGGTTAATTGATTATTACTCCAACTTGGTACATGATAAAGCCATAAGATCTTTTGCAAAATGTTGGGTGACATATGACCTTGAAAAATATCAACCGGAAGTGACCTTGAGTGAACCGGAAGTAGTCATTTTTTGCACTTATTTCATGTAGAAGTACATAGAAACCATATATTTTTTGAATGGTCATACATTAATCTATCATTTGAGACTGGAAGTGATATTTTATAAACCGGAAGTAGCATATTATCTCCCTTATTACAGGCATAAGTATATATAAACCATATATTTTTGGAATCAGTGTAAATAAAGCTATCATATGAGACCAAAAGTAACATTTTCTAAACCGGAAGTAGCCAATTATCTCCCTTTTTACAGGCAAAAGTATATAACAACCATATATTTTTGGAATCAGTGTAAATAAATCTATCATATGAGACCGGAAGTGACATTTTCTAAACCGGAAGTAGCCAATTATCTCCCTTTTTACAGGCAAAAGTATATATAAACCATATATTTTTGGAATCAGTGTAAATAAAGCTATCATATGAGACCGGAAGTGACATTTTTTAAACCGGAAGTTGACAATTATCTCTCTTATTTCACTTAGAAGTATATAGAAACCACTTATTTATCGTATCAGTATGAAGAAACTGATGATAAGATGCCAATTTTAACTTTGAGTAAACACGAACTAGCTTCTTTTCAATAAATTTAAAAATTGCTGTGGAAAGACCTTCAATTGTTCTCTGAACAATTGGTTTTTAATTATTAGGTCTTTCCACTTTTCTGTGGAAAGACCTATTGGTTTTCTTCTGATTATTTTTTTTTTTTTCTTCTTCCGGCTTATTTTGTTCTTGCGATAAATATTTGTTTCGCAATATGTCGCTTAGATATTTGGTATATGATATCGAACAGTTTATGCGCCTTTGAAATTTACCATGCGAAACCAAATAATTTTCTTTGTAGGAGTTATCTCCCCGAACACTGTTTTCCTTGTTCACGCATCTCCTCCGTAACCGTAAAAGAAAGCGACAAATTTATTTTACCAAATTGCTCGTCATATCCTCAGGATGTTTTGTCCAATTTTGACCGAAGCGATACGTAAACTCCATATGAGAGTTATTTCCCCTTCTGTATTTGACATAAGGGATATATAAATGTATAGCATGAATGGTAAGTGATAGAGACCTAAGGTATATTGATTTGAGTTCCTTGGTTCATTTAGATGAAATTGAGGCCAAGGTCAAAGGTCAAGGTCATATTCTAAATTTTGACGTTTCCTTGTTATTTGATCTCCTCTGTCACTTTTAAAATTACAAATTAAAGAACTAGTGCAAAATGTTTGCTTAATTGTGATTAAGATATGATACATTTGGTCTGAAATAATCCAATGATATCTTATATGAGTTATTGTCCCTGAAATGATTCAATTTAAGGTTAATTGATTATTACTCCAACTTGGTACATGATAAAGCCATAAGATCTTTTGCAAAATGTTGGGTGACATATGACCTTGAAAAATATCAACCGGAAGTGACCTTGAGTGAACCGGAAGTAGTCATTTTTTGCACTTATTTCATGTAGAAGTACATAGAAACCATATATTTTTTGAATGGTCATACATTAATCTATCATTTGAGACTGGAATTGATATTTTATAAACCGGAAGTAGCATATTATCTCCCTTATTACAGGCATAAGTATATATAAACCATATATTTTTGGAATCAGTGTAAATAAAGCTATCATATGAGACCAAAAGTAACATTTTCTAAACCGGAAGTAGCCAATTATCTCCCTTTTTACAGGCAAAAGTATATAACAACCATATATTTTTGGAATCAGTGTAAATAAATCTATCATATGAGACCGGAAGTGACATTTTCTAAACCGGAAGTAGCCAATTATCTCCCTTTTTACAGGCAAAAGTATATATAAACCATATATTTTTGGAATCAGTGTAAATAAAGCTATCATATGAGACCGGAAGTGACATTTTTTAAACCGGAAGTTGACAATTATCTCTCTTATTTCAGGCAAAAGTCGATAGAAACCATATATCTATTGAATCAGTATGAAGAAGCCTATGATTTGATGCTAATAGTAGCTTTGAGTAAACCAGAAGTAGATTCTTATCAATTATTTAGAAAATTGATGTGGAAAGACCTTCAATTGTTCTTTGAACAATTGGTTTTTAATTATTATTTTTTTTTCTTCTTCCACATTTTTTTCTTGCGGTGTATAGAGGTTTCGCAAGATGTCGCTTAGATTTTTTGCATATAATATCGAATATTTATTGCGCTTTTGAAACTGACCCTGTTTAACCAAACACTTTTTATTGTAAGAGTTATCTCTCAAAATACTGTTATTCTTGTGTGCGCATCTCCTTCGCAACCGTAAAAGATTATGACAAAATTATTTCACCAATTTGCTCGTTATCTCCTCAGGATCTTAAGAATAATTTTGACCGAAACGATCCGGAGACTTCATATGAGAGTTATTTCCCCTTTTGCATTTTAAATAAGTGATATGCATTTGTAACTGGTAAACCTTAAGTGATAGAGACCTAGGATCTTTCGATTTGAGGTCCTTGGTCCACCAAAAAAAGAAAATTGGGTCGAGGTCAAAGGCCAAGGTCATTTTCTTAATTTTGATTTAAGCTTATTTTAACTACTTTTTAAAACCGTATAATGTATCGTCAAAAGATTTTTACTAAATAGTTAGTTGCATCATGTCGTAAAACATGAATTATTGTTGAAAGGGTACGTTGACATTAAAAGGGATTTTTCTCCCCTCTTGTATTTAAAATTACGCGTATGGTGATATAACTCATTAACCGTATATAATAAAGACCTAGGGTCTCTTGATTTGATGTCCTTGGTTTATGACCTTGAAATTAAAGTTAAGGTCAAGGTTTAATTTGACGTTCTAGATTTTGACTTTGCTTTAACTTTTAACTGGTAAATGATAAAGTCATAGGGTCTTTTACATCATTGGGTTGCAAACATATCAAGTTGAAATAGGTCAACCGGAAGTGACCTTTTATAAACCGGAAGTAACCATTTTTGCATCATTTTTTATGTATAATTTACTAGAACTTTATATCTATGGTACCAGTGTCAAGTAAGGTTCAAATGTAACAGGAAATAACATTTTGTAAACCGGAAGTACCTACTTATCACCCTTATTTTTAGCATATATATAAAAAAAACATATATTTTTGGAATCAGCATAAATTAAGCTATCATCTGACACCAGAAGCGAAACTTTAAACCAAAAGTGAATATTTTTCTGCCTAGATATGTCTATTTTGGGTGGAAAGACCTTGAATTGTTCTCTGAACAATTGGTTTTTAATCATTTTCATTTTTCATCCCTTTTAGATATATAATCATAATAAGCAGGATACATTTAGACATATTTCTGATCTAAGGTTAAACAATTTTAGTGATTTTGTTGGCTGTTGTTACATCAGTTAAAAAGCAGATGATTATATAACTATTGTATATAACCATGAGGCTTTGTAGTTTTTATTTAAGAATTTAGGTGAATTAAGCTTTGTTATAAAAAAAAACACATGGCAATCAAGAAGCACCTTAATAAGGTTTAATTACCCTCAGTACAGGTGGTTTTTTTTTCAGATAAAAGGATTTTTTTAACCAAGACTCAGACTTTAAAATTAGAAAATTTGACTATCTCGATTTGATAAATCTGATAATCATGTAAGTATGTAAAAATCTGTAAATATATCTTTATTTTATTGTGGCTGTTGTAATTTCAGTTAAAAATAGTTGTTTAAACAGTTAAAATTAAAAAAGTAGAGGTTATTTGGTCAAATATGGTTCGGACTGGCAGAGTATTGTTCAGATTGAAATGAAAAAATAGGTCGAGAACTGAATAACTATTGGTCGAGAATAGGTTAAGACTGTTTCAGACTGGTCGAGTAAAATTTCAGACTGTTTTCAATGGCAAATATAAAGGTCAAGAAAAAATCCGTACAGTCAATTATGGTTAAGATTGGGGTCGAGTAATATCATGTTAATTTCATACCAATTCAGACTGGTCGATTAAAAATAAGTACAGTCGAGTACAGATATAGGCCATTTCAGACTATGGCTATGCTGATTCCTTTATCAATATGGGTCCTCGGTGGCAGTGCAGCCACTTAGTCGAACTACTGTATCAATTTCCTCTCAACACTGAGTTTGTTAGTTCAAATCCCAAACGTGGCAGGTGTACTCGACTGCAATCTTAATTGACTAGGATTGTCAGTTTTCCTAACGAAGGTCGATGGTTTTCTCCGGGCACTCCGGCTTCCTCCAATAAAAACTGCTGGCCACAAAATAGCACAATAGTGCTGAATGTGGCGTTAACACCAATCAATCAATTATTTATAACTATTATTTCCTCTTTTTCTTATTCACATTAATTTCAGATTTAGCCAACTGATTATTGTAACTGTCCATGTTTCCGTTCTTAACATGAATGTATGGTGCAGATCAGTTCTAAACATTTGATTGATCTTCCTATAATTGAAGTATGTCTGGTACTTGTATAGCCTTTTATTGTTCTATCTAGCAATTCGATTCATTGACCATTAAACTTGTATCTTTAAATGAAACACAAACCATATCTATCAGTTGTAAGACTATTAAGCTGACAGAGCGAAAGATATCGGCTATCATAACGGTATTGAAAACCTGAGGAAAATATAGCACAATTAGACGATTACATTGAATGCTTGGAATGAGAGTAATAGAGTTTGTATTGCACATGTTACATAGAACTCAATAAATCACTTTCGACCTAAAGAGATTTATGTTTTCTGAGCCTCGTTATTTCAAATAGCTTGTCATTCAACGGAAGTAAACGGATTCGATCTTTCCAATAGCATGTAAAGTTAATGCCATATTTTATATGAATACGTCTGCTGTCTTCTGATCGGCTCAGACAATAATGATGTTTTAGATTTTTATATAGTTCGATGTATCCATCAAGAAAACTCGGAAGTTAAATGTTATCAGTTCCATAAACAGTTACGTCTTGTGGGTATTAGCACGGCACTGAGGGTAACTTAACTAGATCTGTTCATCACAATCACGTCATAATCGAGACCAAAAGATGGTGTTGTCATCGACCATCAAGTGTCTAGAAGTTGGGCTGGTTTTGACATCCCCTCCGCACCCTCAGACTCGTCTGCGGTTAAGCGGGATGTGTATAAGCACTTTTTCGTTGACATAATGCCACGCTTTCTACACATATACCAATCTTGAGTTGTCTTTTTATGAATGGGTTACACCGGTTAACCTGAGATCAATCGGCGTAAATGACGTCATTGAATAATCGATTCTTACTATGAAAATTTTCTAATAAACCTTCTGTAAAATTTGACTTATATATTTAGTGATGATAAATCTGATTAAAAAATGTCAAAATTTTTGTGACGTATCTTTATGTTTTACTGTTCATGGTCAGCTTGGACTCATCTTTAATTGTAACAATAATGTTTATCCCAAATTATTTTTATTTTATTGATATTTTATCAGATTGTACCAAAATTCTTTAAAAGAAAGCAAGTAAAAAGATAAATCTTTGTTTTTTAAACCTTAATACCTTAGAATAAGGGATATTGATAGATAAGTCTTCAGAATTGCGAAAAGGATACTGAATAAAATGATTATTTTTCTATCTAATTGTTTGTATTTTTAATATGTAATTTGTAATAACATCAATAAAGTTAAATAAAAAAAACCCAAAGAAACTTGAAAACCTGATGCAAATTTCTTGAACGGTCTATAGATAGGTTATCTTTTTGCAATACAAATTTTCCGCTCTCATCCAACTTTCCCTTTTTGCAGTGGTACCTATATTAACAATATATAAACTTTGCAGAAACTTACTTATACATTCATTGTTGCATGAATATTTCCTTGGATGAATGCTGACAACAATTAATTCTTTTCAGATAAATGTCCTCTAAAAAAAATGAACTCGCATTCCATTTCAATTTTTACAACGTCTTCAACAAAGCATCAAACCAAAAAATATATTTTTCTTCTTATTGTTTGTCACTGTTTGCAAAAAATTTCCAATGTTTGGCACTTGATTTCTATTTCGCCCTGAATTGATAGGTAAATTGGATTTAGTCCAGTAATTTTTTGCGTAGATTTTCTCTTGTTCTCTTTTTCCATTTTGGTCTGTTGCAGAATCTAACTGATAGATTCGCCATTGACCTCTGCCACCAAATTATCTCGTTGAGATTTAACCTGACAATCACTTTTTCAAACAAGAGTAGAATTCCGATTTTCTCCTTTACTGGTAATTTTTTAAGGATGATAGGTCTTATAAAACAAAAACTAAACCTTCTCCTCGGTAGCCAGTTCAATGCTTTGTAATGTTTGTTTTCCATTCATTTATTTGTTTAATTTGCTCATAATGAAACACGATAACGAAATATGATTAGTTTTTAATAGGATTTATAAGAATTAGAACATAATGTTTACCATGAACAGAATACGAATCAGAATGCAGCTTAAATAACATGAGAAACACGAGAAACAAACCACACGCCAAAAGAATTAGGATGCATTATTATCAGAAAAGAGCGATCAAAGGAATTAATACTAAATAAAATTTGCAGCTAAGAAATATTTTTGTAACTTTGTAAAAACCAACCCAATGCAATTTAAATAAAAAGTTTTAATTTCTTATAATTTTTTATCCTTTTTACTTGAACTACTATTTCATCTTTAACATACTTAAATGGTGTTTACGTTATTCTGTCGTTGTATTTGTAGTTATTGCAGTGTTTAACTATTTGTTGACGCATGGCATTTGCGCCACTTTTTAGGAAAAAAATGAAGTATTTATGGCGCCACAAGGTTATATTTCATTTTGGCAAAACATACATACTGCTTTTGGGACAAATACAGATACAATATAACACAATCCTTTTAATAAAAGTTTTATCCTGAATACAAACCTCGTATAGGAAATTTTGTACAGTACCCACTACCCCCCTTGGATGAGTACAAAAAATGTAAGAGGTCATTTAAAGGTCTACAATTGTATTGGTTTCACATGTTTGATGTGACAAGATTGGCGTAATTCATTCAGACACAAATAGTATTACGTCTGTGTTAATTGTTATCACACTTCAAAGATATTTAATGTATTGAAAAAACGGAGACAAATTGTATAATTGAACATAAAAAAAGTTGCAAGGTCAGAATCACAACGGATGTGGACAGCAGAACCACAAAAAAAAACATTCAATGAACACAGTGATAACGGTTTAGACTTGCAGAAAGTACAGTCTTAATTTTTTTTTTTTAAATCTAATCGGTGTTTAAAATGTTTTCATTTTGGTTTTATGATAAATGTGATTCATGAATATGTCTGAGGATGTCTGATTAAGCGATCAAAACTATTTTGTAACATTGTAATAAGAAGTCTCTTTTCACTATATATGTCTATCATTTATATTATTTACCTGTATGATTGGTGCAAATGAAATTTTTTATTTTATCGCAAATGAAATGATAATATGGTCTGTGGCACAAATGAAAGATTGATATTGTTATCATAATATGTCATTCTCAATTAATGATCATTTTTTAATAAATGACATTTTGCTCAACTTGAGTTTTATATTAGCAGCAATCATAGATCGGCCTCCCTATTGGCTTGTTGAACATCGTCTTAAGGAATCTTGGCTGTCAAAGAGAAGCAAAAGATACCAACTGGACATTCAAACTCATAAGTAAAAAAATACTGACAACGCCATGGCTAAAAACGAAAAGACCATCAGACAAACAACAGTACACAAAACAAAACATAGAAAACTAAAGACTGAGCAACACAAACCCCACAAAAAACTGGGAGTGATCTCAGGTGCTCCAGAAGGGTTAGAAGATCCTGCTCAACATGTGGCACTCGTCGTGTTGCTCATGTCAATACAAAATCGGTAATAAGTCTAATTCGGTAGGTCACATTCAGGGAAAGGGGGACAACAATATATAAAGGACTCGGAGGTGCAATGGGGACGCTGAAGTGCGATGGTCACGCTGAAGTGCGATGGTCACGCTGAAGTGCGATGGTCCGTCTCGAAGTACGAAGTTCCTTTCGCTGAAGTAACGACATCAGATATTATTGTGAGTAATTTCTCAGCTATGACATGACGAGCACAAGTAGCATTTGATAAATAAAGGACCCACTTTAGTAATATAGACCGACACGCTTAATTTTTTTTATCGCTTAAATATTCCATATACAGACATCTTCTCCCACTCGAATCCATTGTGCTTAGTCTGAGCAATCTAGTCTATTTTCTGGCTCCATACTGCTGCATGCTAGGCGAAGAATTAAGAAATTTAAGTTTTAAAGTCTTTCGTTTCACCTAACCAGAAATCAAAATCGACCTTCCAAATGCGAGGCTGCTAGGACGCTAACCACTACACCACCTCATTACATATGGTTCCTATTTCAGACTTTTGCATTTTGCTAGTATACACCATCGCACTTCACCATAACAATCAACGTCAACGTCACAATTAGACCATCGCATTTCAGCGTAACCACCAACACACTTCAACGCAGCTATCAACAAGTTAGCGTCACAATTTCACCATACTTGAACCAGTTTGTCTGATGGCTTGCACCTGTAAATAGACTTTGAAATCATAGAGCAATTTTCATCTCAATCAATCAATCAAGATTTTAAACGATCTTAAAAGAATTAATGATAATAAAGTAAGCCATATTTAATCTCTCAGTGTAAGTCTTTCCGACGACTTCCCTTCATACAATGTATTACTATATTGCGTCATCTTTAGACGTCTAATATATATATATATAACGTTGTTTCCAATTTAGACTTGTTTATATATATATATATATATATATATATATATAGGTGATCCGTTTATTTGGAAATCGCCAATGGCAGTCAGCAGGGTTTAAGAACATTTGTTGTTCGACCTGTTAGTCAAATGCGTTTTGTTAAAATATACTTTTTCACTTTTTTGGTCTTTTGGAAAATGTTGTTTGTGCTGTATTTAGACCCCTCTAACAAGAAATTTGTTTTGCATGCACACGTATAAAAATTGCGGTTTTTATCCAACGCAATCATAGGTTTGAACGTTGTTTTCAATTTAGACTTGTATATATATATATATATATATATATATATATATATTCAGTATCCAACTTGCACAACAACAGCAACAAAACAATATCTAAACATACATCTACTTATTTTCGTACTATATGGCAAAAAGTAAACATGAGCGCGAAAATGTTGTTTGTCATCCCTCTTTATTAATTGGCTTGTGCTCTCTGTTAATGAACTTCAATGAATGAGTTAAATCATTGATGAAGAATTTGAATAATGATAAAAGTAGACAGCACCTTGAGACTTCAAATGTGCAAGTACAAATAAATCCAAAGATTATTAGTATACCTATTATTTGTCCAAATTATAGTTGGCTTATTTGCAGGACAATATATTTGATCTTTCTGTTTACTATTGAAACGCCAAATGTACATGAAAGACAAAATAATTAAATGGCATATAAATGGACATTAATCTTCATTATTTGTCATGGTATATAGTTTTCTATACCTTTGGTATTGCTTTTTATTGCAAATTATATTGAAAGATTGAAATAAAATATTTAAATGTGCTGTATTGAATTAAAGACTGGTTTTAAAACCAATTTTATCCTGACTCAAATATAAATTATGATTATAAATTCTGTATTTCATTTATAACTGAAAGATTTTAATCATTGCAACTTTGAGGTAACCAAAAGAAAATTACTTTTTAATATGTTCCCTTTTAAGTCATTAGAATAGCACAATATTGTGTGATAATTCAGGATGCTATGTGAACAATAAGGAGGTCAAACAGATAATTCAGCCAACTTTCTATTTCTAATAATCGTTCAAGTTATATTACTGCTGTATTGTAAAATTAGCTTACCAATTAAAATAGACGAAATAGTAAGTGTTCTAGGGTCGTGGAATACGAACCAAAATATAATAATGAAATCAAATATTTTTTATGATATTTTCAAAACTTTGGTGGGAATCATGGAAATTACTACACAGGTTTTTTGCGTTTTTGAGAAATTTGTGGAATATAAATATGATAGGCTGAACCATTGAAGTTTCAAAACTTTTAAAGTAAGACAATTTATTACAGGAACTTGTAAATGTTCTAAAATATTAAATACTAATAATAAATGATCATACACGAAATTAAAGACATGGAAAATAGAATATTTAGTATTATCAGTGTAATTGTCAGGCCGCCATTTAAAGTAAAGAACGTGGATAGTATGAAAATGACAAAACAAATAAATTATGGAATCGTTTAAAATGCTTGCATGTCAAATTTTACCGATATTGCTTTTATACGAACGCATGCGACTGTATGACCCAAATTACAAGGAATCAATCATGAAGTCCGATAACTTCGAAATGTTTACCGTTTTTTTTTATGTACTTTAAGTTCATTTTAAAACGTACGTTTATTCAAGAATCAATGGATATTGGACGAAAGAAAAGGACAATTAAATTCAATTATAACGGATAAATCTTAAACCGACAGGAAGTTGTACTTATTCAATTAGAAAAGGGGTTAGTATTGAGTTAATAAAAAAAAGAAATTGAAAGGAAGGAATGCTTTACTAATTTTTCTGGCAACTGGAGATTTTACAACTAAACACAGCAATCGGAAAACAATTGAAAAAAGTCCTAAAAATTCATACTAGATTATATGATATAGATTCTTTTTTAATCACTTTTCAGTAGGATTTGAATACCTTTAGATTTTTACCTTGTGGTTGAAACAAATAGCCCAGCCTTTTTGCAAAGACATTCTGCAAATACCAGGGTGTACCAAACTCACTGAAGGATTAAAACCTTTATATTTTGACCCTGTGTGTGAAACAAATACAGGGTAAGTTGGCCCTACCTCTTGGAAATTTTGTAAATTATAGGATAGGCCAAACGCATTTCAATCATTACAGATCTTTAAAATTAAAGGTGCGTTTACATGGTACGATTTTCCATCCGATTTTCAATCCGATTTGAAACCGTTGCCCAGGTAAATCGTACATCGTGATGTTCACATGATACGATTTTCCATTCGATTAACCAAACGACATCCGATTCTAGTGTTCACACGGTGCAATAGAAGTCGAAAGCAGGTGCACAGGTAAAAATCGAGTGAAAATCGAAAAGCAAATCGTACCGTGTAAACACACCTTAAGTTTATGGTTGTCTTGTCTTTGGGTTTTGCTGTCTCATTGATTTGTACCTACCTCTGCCTTTTTTTCATAATAATCATGACTTTATATGTATTTTGGCATTATGCTCAGTTGTCTTTTAAGCCAAGAGAGTTTTTTATCATTTCTTAAACTTATTTTGAACGTGTCTACAAATTAACAGTCCATTGACTATTGTCAAATATAACCTCAACGCTCTTAAAGTGGTTCTAATTAGTGCCAATGATATTTTGAAAAATTTAAATTGACTGTTTGAAGTGTTTTGTTTTTTGTTTCTATTAGGGATTTTGCGACTTTGTACACTAGACACACAACAACCAAGTAACAACGAATCATGTAGATAGGTGTTGCAAAATAGGGGACCAGGTTGTAGTTCTTGAAACTTCAACAGTACGGTTTGAGGGGAGCAGAAACTTTATCTTGCAACAGTTACTAGCTAATCTACGGAAGAGTTAGCGTAAGAGCTCTTTAACATCTTATTATTCTACAATAGGATTCGGATTTAAGTCTCCATTCCTACCGAGCGTTGATGTGTATTTTTTGTTTTTTAGATATTGTTTCTTTCATTTGTCCACTTCTTATTTTTTTTTTCAAACTGTCTATTCGGCATTTTCTTCATACGGACAAAATCTTCTCTCTTCAATGCAATTACATGTACACTTTCTATTTATTCAAATGCTAAATGTATATAACAAATCTTCAAGTAATTTAGCAAATACTTCGTTTTGAAGAGAACATTATAAAAACACCTGCTTCACGTTTTGATGTTGTATTTTACAGATGGAACTGGTGTATAATTATCGTTTCACAAACAAATAAAGAATTCTATTCAGTTTTGATTAATTCTTTTGAAGAAATTACATTGCTGCTGTGAACTGAAAATCGTTGCAGATAGGCAAATCTTGATTCCAAAAGAAAAAATAATTTCATCAAAATTTAGTGTCGTTTGGTGTATTTGATCAACTTTAAAGTAATTTCAATATGCGTGTCTTTTGCCCTAAATCATCATACATGTTAAGTAATTATTTGAAACACGTATTTGATAAAAAGGCCTTTTCATTATAGGTAATATATGTATTATGCGAAAGAAACGAAGTAACTCTGGTCGTTCGTGATTTTAAAAATGACTGTTTAAACAATAGCTAATAGTATTTTATGCAATTCCAGTTACTATATCCACAACCTGACGTCAAATCACTGTTAAACAGTACATTAACTTGTTTCCAGCTATTTCTAAACGCTGATTAGCCATTTGAGCCTATTCGTTGTCATATAAGTTGTTGAATTTGTTTACTTTGTTCGTGTATTCATATAAAATATGATCAAAGTTTGTCGTATTCGCATTATTTCTCTACATAAGAAAGTTGCCAATATAATTTGGTTTGCAGTATATTCGGCGTAAAGATATCATCCTGACAGAAAGTAGAAGTTACACAGACTTGTACACATATTAATAACAAATGTAAAACAGGACAATACTAAAAGAAGGGCAAAAGATACCAAATGACATTCAAACTCATTAGTTGAAAATAAACAGACAACGCCATGGCAAAAAAGAAAAGGCAAACAGACAAACCACAGTATACAAAACACAACATAGAATACTAAAGATTGAGCAACACGAACCCCAACAACACCCGGTGGTGATCTCAAGTGCTCCGAAAGAGTTAGCAAATCCTGCCCCACATGTGGCATCCGTCGTGTTGCTCATGTAAGTACAAAGCCGGTGATAAGTCGAATTTGGTAGGTCACAAGACTTTGTACACATTTTTACAAATAATTAATATAAACAGAGAAAGAGAAAAGAAGTGAAAGCAAACGAGTCTTATAAAAGGTATCAAGGGTTCTCAATAATAATTTTGTCTTATTGCATTCCAATTCCAAGTTGAAAAACCGTAACAACGTTAGCAAATTAATTGTCTTAAAAAAGGTACTTATCCATCAAATTTATATTTTTTACTAGACTACATTATGTTGTTACATGTTCCAAGTAATTGGTTAGAATTTGAACAAGGCAGCCTTTAATGATAACCTGCATATCTTTTTTTGTTTCAATGTTAAAAATTATGTTTATCGGATCCCTGTGAGATTGTCAGAGTGTGCTTTTCTCAATAGAAGATTTTCAAAACATTTTGAAATATTTATTTTCCTCAATGTATATTACAAACCAAATGTTATCATTCTGCCGGGTCGAAATATCGATGAATATTCTGGACTGCAGGGTCATATCTTAAAAGCTCTGATAACATGCATAATATTTGATAAGATTTCATAGAATGAACAGAATCTTATATTTCTTTTTTCATAATCTGAAATTAAAAAAAATGTGGTGAAAGATGGATAGGGGACATTCATTAAATGAACAATAATCGTAGCAAGTTTCAAGTTGATTAATTCTATTTTTATGCGGTCAATTCCATGCTATGCACATAATGCAATTGGTTTGACTTTCAAGCAGAATTTGCGTTAAAACTTACATTAAGTTTAAAGATCTGTACCGTATTAACATTTCATTCACCACAGAAAGAACAAATCAACATTCAAGAAATGACTTCGGACAAGCATTGGCAATTTATTTTACAAGTCTTCACATTCTAAATGTAAAAAAAAAAAAAGATCAACTGATCATAATAAAACGGTAAAAGGTTGCGCACTAGCAAAACTATCTTCACATGATGTTTCGGTCAATATATAAGGGCCACCTATTGGAACATCACCAGTTGTTGTTTTAGAAATGTTATTACGTTTTTAACCTTAGACATGTAAAGTTTTAATATTAAATCTTGTGTTACAAGTATATTGTATCATCTGGCAAATTGATGGTTGCTTTGGCACAATACAGGGATAATGAAATATTTTACCAAGCAGATGAATAGCTTATCTTTGAAGTTCAAATTCTCTATGTGCATCTTTGATCAATAATTCATGATTATGAGGATGTGAATAAAAAGATTTATATTAAAATGGAAATTAACTTGTATTTATTACTTGAAGTCTTAAAATATTTGGAATTATTGCACGTTCTAAGACTTACAACGATCATAAAGTGTGCATTTTTAGAATTTTTAATGTCGGTTGATTGCATTCGTTAATTTAAAAGGTATAATTATATTGGATTGTTCAAATTCAATAAATAATTGATAAATATCCATTTTATTAATAGATTATCTCGAGAAATCTCCACTCAGTTGAGTACAATTATGACTTATTAATAGTCTGTACGCAATTAAGCGGTTATCTATAAAAAATATTGAAAGCATATAACGCCTTTAATTGAATTACAATAAAATGAAAACACTTAAAAAACTGAAGACTCTTTTTTCAAATGTGAGTCAAAAATTTGTTCGATTCAAGACAGTATAGTTCATTTTTATCTTACAATCACATACGTCACGTGTATTTGTTTGACAAACAGAATAACGATAAGCAAGTTATCGACATTTAATGTACATGTAGTAGAATTTGAAATATTGGATTTTACGTCTCCATTATGAACAGACGTTGCTGTGTTGTTTTTATCCATTCCGCACAGTCAAATGGACGAACCATGCAGAAAGTCATAGCCAACAAACGGAGAAACTTGTAAACATGTCTATAACCCGTCAACTATGGGAATTAAAATCGGCATCATTGGTCAGGTTCCGGACTTAAGATAGGCGCAAAGTCAGGAACCTGTAATTCAGTGGTTAATTTTTTTTAAGATTTTTTTCATGTCGGGGCCTTTTATAGCTTAATAGTACTACACTGTATTGGTGCTAATTGTTTTAGGTCGTACTTGTATCTAGAGTTGCATAAATCTACTTAATTTCGGTCTTTGATGAATGGAACAATTGGCAATTACACCAGATCTTGTTACACTTTACATATATATTTTATCAAAACTTGGTCGAAATTGTTGTTGATGGACAGACAGTTTCTAAATGAACCATCCTCCCAAGTAGTCACATTTTTCCCTTTAACATGATTGAAGTGATATATTTTTGCTTGATCGAAATGAATCTTTATGCCACTGCTGGTGGAGTTTTTATTCCCCGAGGGTATCACCAGCCCAGTAATCAGCACTTCTGTGTTGACATGAATTATCATTGATATGGTCATAATTATAAATTAACTGTTTACAAAACTTAACATTTTTTAAATACTAAGGCTTGTCTACCTCAGAAATAGATTACCTTGGCTGGATTTGGCGAAACATTAAGGAATTTTTGGTCCTCAATGCTCTTCAACCTCGTACTTTATTTGGCCTTTTTAACTTTGATTCGCGCGTCACTGATAAGTCTTTTGTAGACGAAACGCGCGTCTGGCGGAACTACAAAATTTCAATCCTGGTATCTATGATGAGTTTATTTGGAAAATGAATTAATGTAATGTACTTAAACTAAATTTTCATTTATACGATTTTGGCTGACCTGATTACAATCTTTTTTTCATGTTGATTATCCCAAACATTTCATATATATGGCTTCCAAATTGTTAGGTCAAGAGAATGTGCACTTGATGATGCTTAAGCCAACTCTAAAAAAACACGTGTAGATAGAACAAACTGAAAACGATACAATGTTTTATTTTAAATAAATGCAATTGTACACCAATTCTATACAGAATTATATGATTGACACTTTTATTTAGGTGCATACATTCACTTCAATTTCTTCTTTAAAAAGTAAGGAAATGTTTATTAAAACCGATTTGGATATTGAGTATGCTGTCACTCAATCGGCCAGATTTTATCTTCGTTCATGGCCATGCAAAAATAACATATAACAGCTGTCTCTTAGAGATTAGTTGTCTTCATATCAATTAAAGGAGGATTTTTCTTTAAACGTCAATTCGTGTTACAAGAAATAAGTCTTCCAGGCTTTGACCTGTCATAATATATAACGCAAACACTGTTCACGGTGAAAGCCAGAATAGTCTCCGAGATGAAAGCAAGAATGATGTCCAAGGTGAAAGCTAGAATATTATCCAAGGTGAAAGCCAGAATATTATCCATAGTAAAAAACAAATATTTGTAAGTTTTGCCAATAAGAATTGTATGCGGTATATTGTTGAAACATACATAGATGTGTATCTCTAATAATCTCAACACAGTTCCAGTTAGTATATCTCATGTTCTAGCATATATAACTTTGTCATTACAAATATAGGCTTCATATGAGTTGCATTGAATAAATCAGCAATCAGATTATTCAAAAGAACCATCTAATTAGATAATGTTTGTTTGATAACATTGTGTGGAAGTGTAGTATAGATAATCGAAGAGTTGTAACTGTCATCTGTATACAAAGGACTATCAAGCACCAGTAAATCAGTTTAAACAATAAAGAATAATAACTTCGTTTTTTTCATATGTTCTATCATAAAAGTAATCAAAATTCCTTCATTAATAGTAAGGAAACTAGTTAAAACGTAATAGTAGTAAAACATCTATTATGAAACGAATTCGAGAGATCATGGAATTTGAACTTATTATTACATCAACAGAGATTTTTCAAACTCTAAAATAGTTATTTCTATTTATTTTCAAATGCTTTATTACAGAGGGTAATTAAAAGCTCTATAAAATTAGATAGGGAACTTGATAAAAGGACAGCAATGATTAAAGGGCATTTAGTAGAAGCCGATATTGATCGATATTTGATTACAATTGATTCAGTCCCAAGGAAAAAGACTGAAAAGCTGACTTGTTTTTGTATACCAGCGGAGAAATACGATTCTAAATTATATGCTCCATATGCATATATTATTGATTTATATATTAACGTTATGGACAACCTATTCTTACAAATGGGCTGACACATTAGAAGGGGGGTATGTGGCATAAATAAAATTAGGAAACTGTAACCCACGTTCATGTACAATGTATTAAGTTCGTTTTGTACCACACAAAATATAACATCTGTATCGTTTTTTTTAAATCCCATAGAAGACACAATATTGTGAACACGATTCATCATTCTCCTTCAATAACAATATTAATCGAAAGTCGCAGACATAGTCTGGTGTAGAGAATTGAATATTGAATATCCAGCCCAACAAATTGTACAACAGCATCGTATCATAAAATTCAAAACCTGATGGATACGATCATGTTCCATTGTTCATTTGAAGAGCATGTCAATAGGTCCGTGTGTATTTCATTTTATTTTCACCTAATTAATTTTGAAAAGTTGTATCATCATGTATAACTATTTCTAGTTAAGTCTTGAAAATTGTACATTCTATTTTTGGATATGTTTTCTTTAGAAATTAACTGTTTAATTGTCATACACAAACGTAAATGGCGATATAATAGGAATAACATAGACATTTTATTAAAAAACAGAAATAAAAAGTATAACTGAGGAATTTTTTTATACTTAATCACTTTGAGTTATTTTTGTATTAATCAAAACACTAAAACATTTTACATCCTATGTCATTCAATTAAATAATCAATTGCAAATAACGCCAAACTCGTGAAGAGGAAACTTAAATATAATCTTGTCAACATTTTATGAAAGATTGAATATTATGCTAGACGTGATATAGAGAGGGTACCACATCTGTGGTCGCACTGAGTAGTAATAAAGTTACAAAAGACTCGTGTTATCAATATAGAATAGAATAAGTCAAAAATATGTAAATTATAGATATTTTATACATATAAATATTTGCAATTAGAATTTATAAATTATTCAAAATACATCTATTTAACAACTAACTTCAATCCCTATCGTTACGTCTTATTAAAATGGGTATCCTTAATCCTTACAAATTACTTTAATTTAAAATAACTTGCTTTATATACACTTAAGCATTTTGAATATAATGCATTAAGCTAGTACAATATCTATAGATATATATATCAAAGTTGACACATGTGTATTGCAATGCAATAGATTTACTAAAACCATCAACGGATCCCACCCGTCGAACAGAGTAACGTGAATAGTTCAGTTTTCCCCCGTTATCGGCTCTCCCACTTGCAAGCCATCGTAGAGCAGTGGATTATATCGACTTAATTATTCGGGTTACGAACAAAGCAACAAATTATGATGTAACTGTTTTCAGTCTTTTGATTGTAAATCATGGAATTAAACAAAATTAATGTTGCAAATTTCTTATATTGAATAAAGGGGACGGAATTAAAAAAAACGTAAAATAAAAAAAAATACATACTACAAGGAAAAAATCAAAACGGAAAGTCCCTTAACAAATGGCAACATCAAAAGCTCAAACGAATGGTAAACATCTGTCAAATTTCTTACTTGTACAGGCATTTCCTTATGTAGAAAATGGTGGATTAAACCTGGTTTTATAGCTAGCTAAACCACTCACTGTTGTATGACAGATGCTTGAAATTCCATTATATTGACAACAATATGTGAACAAACCGAACAGACATAATAGGTAAAAATGTCAAAAATAGGAATACAGCAGTCAGCATTGTGCTATAATTTTAATCACTACATGTATAAAAACAAACAACTATGTCAACAAAGAAAAACAAAATGGCCTATAGACAAAGCACATAGGCAAAAATGAAAGACACGAAATGAAAGGGCCACAGCACAATAACAAAATGGCGGGATGTATAAGTACCGAGCCACGCCAAAAGGATATTACTAAAAAAACAGACTAAACAGTAAAGGTTAATAATTTACAAACTTTTAAGACAAATAAAAGAACACTATAGCACGTAATTTACGTAGCTGTATTTAAAAAACCTTTCGGAATTTTGGTTTATCAACGCTTTTCAACTTCGTACCTTATTGGTCTTTAAATGTTTTTGATTCGAACGTCACTTGTCACTGATGAATCTTTTGTAGACCAAACTCACGTCTGACGTATAGCGTTTTAAGCCAGGTATATATGATGAGTTTATTGACCTTTAATTTGTTGGTTTGTTTTGGTTTATTCCGTTCGGTTTTATTGCAATCAACAATTTTATATATCTGCATTAACAAATCGTTTAGCACTTTTAATTGTACACATGTTTATATGTTTACCAAACAAACTTAAATATATACCGATATTCAATTGACTAATCTAACATGTCTAAGCAATGTTTATATTTTGTCGGAGAAATATGAGAATTTCACTATTTAAAGGTTGCAGAAGAATATATAAAAGATATTCTACATTTATTTAGTGAATTCCATGAAGTAATAATATTGTTTTGCTAGACAAATTGGTGTCTTACTCAATGAAATAAATTTCCTACCAATCGTACAATAAAGCAATCTACAAACCCCGATTTTATTTGGATGTCAAAACGAACACATTGAATCAACACTCAGTACAAATGATTGAAGTCTATTAATAAGTCTACCATCTTTCAGATGGAAATTGTAACGGCAGAAAACTATTCAAAGGTGCTTAAATCTTTAGCATTTTCAAAGGATGTTCGTCAAACTTTCAACTTCAGTGAATGTGTGAATCTGAAATGCATCTGGTGGAAGATTATATGAGTAAAATGTCTTAATTTTTTTTTTCATGATTGTAACCAGAAGGGTGAATTTAAAATGGCGTAATTCATACTCAAAACAGTATTGCTATCTTCCGATCGTTACCCTTCAAGCATTCTCCAAATACCATGGAGGGGTCTATAGGAACGAGATAGGAATTGACATTTGGCATTCGAATACAAGAAATGAAAAATCAGATTTCTATAATGAACAAATCATATTGTACTAAAGTTCGGAAAAAACTGGATTCCCGTTCCATCTTAGTATATATTATTAAGTGTTGCTCTTCTCTAGAGTACACATAAATAAGGTCTTAACAGTTACGGGTCATCGTCTGGCCTTAAACAATAAGCAGAACCCATACCGTATAGTAAGCTATAAAAACAACACAAGTATGACAAAACGTGAATTAATTGAAAAAAGAAAGACAAGGGCTGCTCTTGACTTGGCCTGAAAAGCACATTAGGAATGTGGCCGTGATTGACATGTATGTACACGGTCAACTTACTAACAACTTACAACTCCCGTTATCGCCATGTATGCATAGGGCGCGAACAGAAGCCTCCTATCTGAGCCTGTCTGCTACTTATTCAAATTGTTATTGTTGTGTACTTCTCCCCATTTCTTCCTTTCAATGTATAATCTCTCTTTGTCTATCATTCGTCTCCAAGTTATCTTTGTTCTTCCTACATTTCTCTCTCCTGGTGGTGTCCACATCAAGGCGATTTGACAATCGTACCTTAGGTCCATCCTCCGGATGTGACCTATCCAACTTCATTTTCTGGTCCTAATGGTGTTGGTGATGCTGCACATGCTGGCTGTTTGCAACAGTTCTGTGATTGAAACCGTAGCTGGCCAAAATTTTCTTAAATATTCTATGCAAGTTTCTGGTGCTAAGTTTTTCTGTGAGCGGTCAACCTCCCCTAACCCGGAACAGTGGTGTGACAACACAATATATAACACACCATACACATCAGGTGGAAAGGGCTTATCTCGTCAGATCGGTACTGAGCACATAAAATAAAATAACACATTTCTTACCTCTCTGATAATTCTCCCGAAGCAGCGTGCTTACACGAGAAGCAGCACATAGTGTTTGGTTTGACCGACCAATGTTGTAATTCTCCCCATTTCCTCCATTCAATGTATAATCTCTCTTTGTCTACCATTCGTCTCCAAGTTTTCTTTGTTCTTCCTACATTTGTCTTTCCTGATTGTGCTCGAATAAAGCACACAAATCCTTCAACGAAATAAAAAATAAGCAAGTTAAAGTATTTTAATTGAAAAGTAAAGAAGTTTCATATAAACGTTTCCTCTGCGCAGACAGGTAAATGCAGTTTACAAAAATAGGCAATGATTTTCGGTGTTTGCATCGCAATCTAAATCTGACGTCATATTCTAAACTATTCGACACGTGATTGGCTAGACCGTTTCGTCGACGTCAATTTTGAGCTTGTCACGAACAGCTGATCGGGCACCTTGTTATGATAGAAGTCAGTGTCATCAGTCCAACAAAAACACGTTAATATAGAAGTGTGTAGCTTATTTTTTGAGGTAAGTTTGTTTTAAATTATTTTAGCCTTCTACTGCCGAGGATCATCTATATTCATTTCATTCACGATTGAGAAAGCCGCATTGTTTACTTAAAACTGGGGTTATTCGTTACACGTTTCGCTGTCAACATGACGAGGGCATTCTGTATGCAGTATAGGACAAACTTCCTATGAATGATTTATGCAGGTTAACACTATTTTACTATCTTATAAACAATCATATCTTCATTGACCATTGACTAAATTACTTTATGTCGGACATTTTGCAGACGGACCTACCATGCACAGATGCGGGTCTAATATTTTTAAATATGGGCTTTTAATGGTCAGCAACAATGCAACGTAAGGAGTGGAATTTGTTTAAAAGTCCGAACACCATTCCCGCCAGCTTTCCCCTTAATTTTCCCTTCTCTCCTTAATTTGTCTCGACGTATGCATGTCATATGATTCGAATTTTATGTTGGAGGCAAACACCTACACATTTTTTTAAAGATCTATTAGGTATATTTGAACATGGATCTTCAGATTGCCCTGATTGCACATGCCAAATCATTTCTTTTTCAGGTGTTTATTCCAATTTATAATATATAACAAACCCCCCCCCCCCCCCAAAAAAAAATTATGAAAAATATATGCATACATGTCACTGTGCATGCAATCATACTAATGCCTATGGCTGCCTGCATTTAATAAAATTGCATAGGCAGGCAAATGAGATGTTATGATATGTGAGAACTATTATTTATTATCATGGCCAAAATTGATAAACAACTTTTCATTTATGGTTTTAAATCTGATAGTCACCATGCTATCATTTTAAACATCCCTTTTAGTGTAATTTAAAGTTTATCTTTATTAATTTGTTCATTTTTCTTATGTTTATAGTCATTAGATTATATAAAATGTTTATTTGTAATATTGATTCACTATAAAAAAAAAAAAGTAAATCTGAAGTCTATGTTTCTTCGTGTAGATATTTTCAAATTTTGACAATCATGTTTCAAAACAATTCACATCAATCTTAATTATATTTATTTACAATCTGGTGTGTATAAAATTCAGTTTGGAACCTTTCAGTAATTATTGTTACTTCTTTTGCAAATTTATTTACACCATGCACACATTACATTGACATAACAATGCCTGAAGAGTGTAGTTTCTATAATATCAAATATGAGGTCTACACAATGTAAGTATTTATATTATAATGTATGAGTCTTGCTGGGGTCCTTCAGTTCTTTACTCTTTTGTTATACAATTTCCTCTATTCTTTATCTATTTTGCTCATTATTCTATATTCTTTGTATTTAAACACCCCATTATTCTCTTTTATAATTGGTACTTTTTAATTCTTTAATTTTTTAGCCCTTCATTCTGCACGTTTTGCACATACGGATTGTTATCTATTCTATAAACACCATCCAGACCCTCAGATTATGTGTTTATATCAGTTATCTGTTGTATTTAGTCACACCCACTCAATATTGATTAAGTCATATTAATTAATAACAAGTTGAAGTAAGTTGTACTTAAAAACTTTATTGTACTTTTACAGAAAATTCATAAATTAAAAGTTCATTTTCAATCAATGTAGAACTTTTTGTCAAGTTTACTTTTAATTCAATAATAATTTAGAAAATTTTGAATGAAGTTTTCTTTTTGTATAATAATAATCAATACCAATAATTTTAAAATGCCACTAAATGTTTACATAATTTTTTTCATTATATGTATTCAGATGATTTGGAGGCAATGGTGTTATACAAGTTTTTACTAACTGAAATTGGAAAAAGTAATCAGAGAAAAAGAGTAACCACTTGTTTCTTTTGACGATCAACACACACAAGGAAATTGTCAGACAATTTATAACCATATATGGGGATAGTTTTAAATCTATGCATGAAAAGAAAGTGAAATGAATGTTTTAAAGATAAAAGCTAGAGGACATATAACAAAACTATAACAGTGCTGAATATGAAATAACCCCATGCCATGTCACATGTGACTTTTGGAATGAAGCAATTTTCAGTATGACAACAAAATGAAGAATTACATGACTGTTAAAACTGACTCTGAAACATTGAAGACAAAGAAATGAAAGTATTACACCAGAGGAAATGAATGTGCACTTCTTTCCTGTAAGATCAACACACAAAAGGAAATGTTCATATCAATATTCATCATATACCAGTTATTGAGATAATTTTGGATATATACATAAAACTGTGAAATGAGTGAGAAGTATAATTCAAACAACATATTTGGCAGGCTGGTAACTGCATGTACTTACTGGTATATACATTGTAATTTACAATATTTTACATGTATGTAGGAATATTCTTTGTATGTTACATGTGAAATAAAAGACAAGTTTAGGAATAAAGAATTTTCCAGTACAACATTAACATATGAAAATCAGCAGGAAGATATATGTCTACATTTATTATGGATCATGGAAAACCAAAAGAAAGTATTGTATGCATTATGATAAGGACTTTCAGTTTAATATAACATATACAATGCTTTTAGTATTAAGTTTGAGAAAACTATTTGAAATGAATGAAAAATTATCATAAGTTTTTATGAAACTTTTGATATAGACATTATGTATTTAATAGTCAAATAATACTCTGGTCTCATAATGAACTCTTGAAGAAGTAATGGCTTTCACATGCATACAACTTTATTGAATGAACAAATATTTTCATATCTTAAAGGAAATCTCTATAATAATAATGTACATGACCTAGTATTATATTTTTTTTCAAGTTTTAATTCTGGACAAATGCATGGACCTGTTTTTAAATTTATTTATTTACTATGCAAGAGACTGCAATGAATGATTCATAATGATGCATGTTCAACAAATGAACATAGCCTTAGAAATTCTAGCTTAAAGCCGATATTGTTTCAAAAAGAGATCCATTTACACATGTCATGTGACGGTTTTCTATACTAATGTTCAGTGAACTATTTAAAAATGTTTAAAAAAAAAACAACATTGAAACAAAAACTTTATCAGGGCTGAGCAGATTAATATTTCTCATGAAACATGAGTTTGATAGAAGGGGCCTCATACTTCCATGCACTAGTGCTGGTTAAAAGTGTTTTTTTCTTATCAGGAGAATCATTTTGTTTTAGAAAGACTTTTTTGTCGTTCGTCTTCTCGTTATCTTACTAATAAATACTAATCCTTGGTCCTATCTGAAAGTCGTAAAACCCTTATGAGAATCGAAGTTAAGAACGTAAATAAGTTTTATCTATTTAGAATTAGCACATATGTGGAGTTAGAAATGAACATGGGTAACGAAAGCTCTTTCAAAGTATAATGTTAGAGTATCCCCCCTTTTTTTCCTCATGGCATTCATATGCACCGTGATTCTTTCAAGATTCATGAACACCTTCAAGTAAAAAAATGAAAAAAACTTTTTTTTACATCTTTAATGTGTTCATTTCTAGTCAAAAACTATCAAAATGTCGTTTATTTCTTTCCCGGCACTTTGATACCATAAAGGGGAATAATCGATCTGAATCATTACAGTGTTTAAATGTCGCCGCAATAGGACTTGAGTCTCATTCATCATGTTCATTTATAAAGATCGCATTGGCACACCCCGTAATATTTATTGATCTCTTTAGATAAAGGCAACAGTAGTATACCGCTGTTCGAAATTCATAAATCGATTGAGAAAAAAACAAATCCGGGTTACAAACTGAAACTGAGGGAAACACATCAAATATAAGAGGAGAACTACGAAACAACAGAAACACAACATTAAAATGTAACACACACAGAAACGAACTATAATATAACAATTTACAACTTGGCATATTTATTTTTGGAAAGCTTATGAATACCAAGATTGCTGTTTCTTTGTTTTTAAAATGAATACAACATTTTCAAAATTGACAAGAAAGTTGAATTTTGGTGTGGGCATGGTTGGATTGTATGTCACTTCTGTTATTTTTTATTAGAAAAGGGGATATTTAAAGAAAGAAACAGCTGTTACAGGAACGATAACATCTTTGTCAACCAAATACAACTTTATTTTCATTCATTGGTGTAGTTCTTTTGGGTGTGCCGGGCTCTTGAAGTTGAAAGTTCACACGCCATCTTTGAATGTCGCCCTTTACCATGGTAACGATGTTGGGGGGGGGGGGGGGGGGGTTCTGAGACACCAGCAATTAAAAGTTTGGATGGTATAAGGGATGATCAAAATTAGTCTTGGGTATGAAAGTTTCTAGACTAAAATTCAAAATAATTTCAAATTTCAAATTTTTTTTTATGAATAAATAGCTGATTTACTCTAGAACAGCATTAACATTATGCAATTATGCAAGAATTTTATGAAGAAGTTCTGCTTTATCAACTATTTCTTAAATTACACTCTCGTTTCCATTTGCAGTCAAATAAGCTCATCCTTGATGAAGGTGACCTTTTATATGTAATAGACTATTTTCATATTACCGACTTTTGACTCCGGATTATATAATTTGTCGACTGGTTACCTTGGACATCATGGTACTCGGTCAAGTAAGAGCAACCAAAATAAGTAAAATCAAACATATAATCGGTGTAATTTGAGGGGAAAGTTTACTGTTTTCCGATGATTTTGTAGTGAAAAAAAGAAATATTAACCAGGTAATTTTCCCCAAAAATTGTACCGATTGAAAGCTTGGTTTTACTTCTTTAGCTTGCTGTTACCTGACTTTGTACCATAATGTCCAAGGTAACCAGTCGATAAATTATATAATCCGGAGTCAAAAGTCGGTAATATGAAAATAGTCTATTGTGGACGATAAGCAGAGTGTTAACCTTTGTACTTGTTCTCATTGACTTATAAATACCTTAATAATGGTAACTGCAGTTAGCCAAAATGCTTTTTTTTCATATATATGCTAAAATAATGAAAATACGAAACATTAGGTGTCATTTATACTATGAGGTTTTGTTATAATTAATCGTGTGTATATCTACCCACGATATTACAAGGGTATTGGGAAAATTGACCTAATATTGATTTTGGAATGTGTTGTTTTGCAGCATGACGAGTGTGTGAAAACTCTGATCATAACATTTAGAATGTATAACCAATCAAATATTTAACGAGGTCAAATGGAGTTTTTTTCTTTGTTATGTTGAAATGGTTGGAAATAGTACTTTACAGGTTCCGTGTAAAATATTTCAGCTACTGTGATATCATTTTGATGCGTGTTATACCAATTTTCGTGGGTTTCGTGGGTTACAGCAAACCACCCAAGCTTAATGTTTGACAAGCCAAAAGTGTTTAAATACCTCCTTGTTAATATGCCAATTATAAGATTAATGATTTTCAAGGACTTTCATGCCCGAACGTTGGATAAGAATTCAACGAAGAATAACCCCGAGAAATGTGTATCTGGTCAGATGTTTATTTCCGGTTATGTTGTGCAATTCTAGTAAAATGATGACTTGCGATAAACATGATTACATAAAACGTGTTTTTGAAAAAAAAAAATAAAAGTATTTTCATTAAATAGATAATAAAATATTTAGAATATCAGTGAGAATTTAATTGATTGAATGGATTTTTATTTTTAAAACAGCGATCTACGAATTTACGTATCCCATTAAATGTCTTTTTTTTCTCTATCCACGAAAATTGATACCCACGAAAACAAACAAATTCACAGTTTATCATTTTCTAAATAAATCAATGATCAGACGAAAGTCATTGCGGTCCATTTTTCTTTATAGATTTTTAAAAGTACTTTTGTTGATTTTAAAAATAGCTTTTCTGGTATTTTTGAGTAATTATACTATTACAAATCACATACATTTCATAAAACAAAATAGATTTATTAAATGTGATATTGGATGTAAACTACAAGACTACTCAGTTAAGATATGGGTCTTTTGTCTGTTTAGTATTTCAGTTGTTGACTAATGAAGATACATAAATGTTGAAATAAAGTATATGATTGTGGTTATTTTAAACAAGTATTGAAAATTACTGCGAGCAATGCAGGTCAATAGGAGTGTTATGGCGCATCATAACTACTTTTGTAATGCAATGCTAGATGAGTTTGGCAAATTCTTTCGGAATTTTTGGTCCTCAATGCTCTTTAACTTTAGTTCGTACTTTATTTGGCCTTTTTAACTTTTATGATTCGAGCGTCACTGATGACTTTTTTGTAGACGAAATGCACGTCTGGCGTACAAAAATTTAATCCTTGTATTTATGATGAGTTTATTATATTTAACTGAAGCTATGATTTTCTTTTCTTAATACCGGTTTATATCAGTTAAACTAGGATTATCTCAGATTAATTCAAATTCGAAAAAATCCTGGATTTTCTTTAAAAATGTACGAATAGTCATTAACATAGAAAATCCAAGTTTATCTCAATAAGTTGAGAAAATCTAGGTGTACTTGACAAATATGATTATCCCTAGTTTTACATTAAATGTAGTCTGCATTCGTTTGATGAGAATATCAATAAAAAGAAGGAAAGAATATACGTCTATTAAGAAAATAAAGTAAAATGAATTACTTCACGATGTAACAACAATACACAGAAGTGAAAAACTTAATTAAGTAAAAGTTTAGATGTCCTAACATTATTTTGTTTTCTTTCGGGTTATTGCAAAATATAAGTCGCGACAAAACGCTGCAATCACTCAGCAACATTCTATAGGAAATGAGTTCGACGAAACTTTATTTGGCATTTTTATCTTCTCACAGACTGACATAACTATCTGAATTAATAGGGATGTCTGAACACAGAAGCAACTTGAGACTTAATGACACTTACTGATATAATTTCATTGGTCGCATGGTTGCTTCAACTTTTGTATACTTAACATCTCACTGAATGCACTAGAATATATATATATGTAAAGAGAGAAATACAACCTTATTATGTTACCTTTATGACCTTGATGGGAATTCAATAAGTAGAGCAGGCTTGTTCATAACCATGCAGTGTATCGATAGTTTTAATTTGATGAGGTCTTATACAGGCAAGTCTCATGAGGGAAACACCCCCTTAAATATGTGCAGCATTCACTTCATGGATATCAACAGTTCAAGTTGTACGAGTCTCCCTAAAGTAGCAGAATATAAATTTTTATTTGATTTCAAATGTTATTTCCAAACGGATCGAAATATACATTTGACAGTGTGATTTATTTTAATCAACAAATGACATGGTGTTAAACGTCCAATGGCAAATATTGCATGCTGTAAGGATAAAAACAGGTAAACGTGGAATAGATATGAACCGTGTTTTGTGTTTGATCGACAAGATAAGGTGGGTTTTTTTACGTGCTAGTTCACAAATTCGCAGAAAAACATATCAACCTACACAGCCAAATGATTTTAACTCCGAGTCGACAAGCCAGTGTTTGTACTTTCTTGTGCTGGCAAAGCAGAGACACAGCAAATAACAGCAAATAACAACTTTCAACTTTTTGATTAGATCAGACCGGGTGTCAGTTCAACGACTTTCCTTATTCGAGATGGTCACGATAGCCTCAGGCTATTGTTGTTTTTTTGTTTTTTTGTTTTTATTTTAATAAGAATCATCAGTGACTCTCGAATAACAAAAGTTAAAAAGGCCAAATAAAATATGAAATTGAAGAGCACAGAGGACCCACAATTAAAGCTATTGCTACAGCCGGTAATAAGTAATGATTTGATTAACTAAGACCAGCGATTGTCAACACTACATGTTTTACACATTATATATGTAATTATCGGCTGCAGTCCAGATAATTGACCAACATACGAATATAACGTTGCAGAAGAAGCCTTGAGTGACAGTAAATGTTTGAGTTCTACACAGCAAATAAGACGACGGCCAAGCATACACATGGTTACAGGAGGCAAATGCATAAGTTGCCATACACAATTATTTTTATCCAAGCTTCTCTTGGAATCCACTAAAAATCAGGAAATTTTACGCGCATTTTGAATGCGTTTCTCAAAATTGGCGTATTCACTGTGCAAATAACATGAATAAAACACATTGAATTTAAATTAATATTGTCCCTCTTTATGTTGCACACTAACCTACTTAAAAGTTTTTTTTAAATTTTAAAAGATCCAACAGACCGACTATACCCAAAATCATTTAAACAACCAATAAAAAAAGCTGTAATGATTAAACAAATCATAAATAATGATTTCGTGTTGACTGACAATATTCATTCTTTTCTATATTTGTCACAGATTTTGATGAACTTTTGTATACAACTTTTATAGATGCGTAATAGAGTCGCAATTTCCCCTACTGCAACTTTTATTACCAGATAACACAGACATGTCTGTAAAATGAGAAATATAACACTCGCTATATGAAGAATTGTGCTTCAATTACCGATTTGTTCATTTATTTGGTTTAATTATAAAATTTTCCTGTTAATGGCACGTGTCAATTACAAAAAAAACTCCTTGCAACAGTTATATTGTACCGACAGTCTTGTTTTCTGTGCAGTTACAATTTGGTCACTTAGCAATTCAATATAGGTATTACAACTTCAGGCTTTTAGCACTATTATGACTGTAATCATAGCGAAGTAAGTTGATAGTTGGACGAGATAGATTGACAATATTACAGCTTCATTGATCATGTTGATTCTTTACAGACCCAGACAAAGTACATGAATCTTATTTTATTTATAATAATTAATTATAAAATATTGTCTTCTTTATTTAAAAAGATCACACACTCTGTAGAAAATGAAAACGGGTACATTTGTATAACTCTACTAATAAAACTTGGCTGATATACTTTTAAGAAAATATTTTTGTAAGGCCTTGAGTTTATTTTTTATCTTGATGAAATTTAATTTACAGAATAGAATAACGACTGTATAGTATAAAATCAACACTATGATGTTTAAACAGCGGTCTGACCCTGATACAAGAAAAAAATAAGGTATAATTTTAGATTATAAGATCAGACGTATTTATTATTTCATCTTTAGTGTTTTAGATAAGACAGAGTGTTTGTAATAAAATGAACGGTACTAATTTGACTGCAGCAGAAGCGCATGTCAACGATTAATGCCTCTTCGATAATGTTCATACTACAAAGACAGTTATGTATGTATCAATATTCATATTTAACTTATCCAACAATTTGGTAGGAAAGTACTTGAGTAATGTACGTATTAATATACATATGTAACTTATCCAACATTTGGGTATGAAAGGCCTTGATAAACATTAATCTTATAATGGGCAGATTAACGAGGATGTTCTCTATGTATTTACACACTTTTTGTTTGCCAAAGGTTTAGCTTTGGGGTACATCTTGTGATGGCAATCGTACGCAACAAACTAGGTATCTTTTACTTAGATTTAATTAATAGCCCGATAAGTTTAATTTGAAAGATATAATTACTTGAATGATAAGTTATCTAATTTATAGAGATTTGAGGTTTCTTTTGGTAATTTTTGTTTCATTTTGCCATGCTTGTATTTTCTGTTAAGACAATTTGACAAAGCATATATATCAAGCCTTACATTTTTTGGTATATTTAATTGAATGAGTATCTTTTGTTTTGTGAACTTTCATTCAGAGCAAACACTCAATACATACGAACGGCATTAAAGGACAGATTTTCACAGAACAAGAGTCATTTTATAGAATACAAAATCACCTTGTCTGTTTGTGATTTGATGCAGTACAAAAAGTACGTACTATTTTTCAGCCAGAGTATACTTGCAATATTGTATGAATACATTCAAAAAGGTTCCTTTTGACTGCGATATTATATTGGAAAACATATAAGAATACCATGACTTATAGATCATGAAAGGGTCAATTTCCTGTTGAAACAACTAAGATTTATACAGAAATATATTCAAACACCGCATGAGTAATTGTTTCTTGATTAAAAAAGAGAAATTACAGGACATTGCCGTTTTGATATACGTATTTTACGAGATGATTAAGCAAGAAATACACCTGGTCTTATTGGTTTTATTTCAAATTCTATTGTTAATTTTGCTTTATTTTACATTGTGTTATATTTATTTTCTAAGACAGTTGCATGAAATAGTTGAGAAAGTAATAAATCATCTTGAATACTTGACTGATAAGTAATAACATTATTGGTACCAATTTTATTCAGTGATGCTGGAAGCAAAAAAAATTGAAAGTCCAAATCCTAATATAAACGTTCAATATAAGAGATTTTAAAACCAAAAAAAGACAAAAAGGTATAGCCGAACACGGACAAGAATTAGTGATATGCAAGAGAGAGATATACCATAATTTTATAGCAGCAAATTTATATTGAATAATAAAATTATATATATTATATTGGATACTGGGCTGATGATAGCCTTGGGGACCATAACAGCAGATACATCGACTCAGTGGTAATTGATACATTCACAGTACCAAATGTAATGCACAAGATGCACTTTAAATGGACTTTTATAAAGATAATATCGTAAATATTTCGAAATCATGATATTTCTCTTGCTAAACAGAGAAACTAATTTGACTGAATCTACCCAATACATCCTCAGTGGAAGTTTTAAAAAACAACACTCCTCCTGGGCCATCCATGTGTTTTTTTTTTGTTTTTTTTTTTTTTTTATAGATCTGAACAAATTATATCATGTATATTGACGTTTTAGTTATGAAAACACACAAATTGTTTGTATTTATATAAAACATATAATAAAGAGGCAATAGCTGTTTACCAACCTTCGTAAATTTAACGGACGCCATGACAAGTTGCTTGACAGTTATGGAATATCCGTTTCACAGATGACAACTACAATCCCATCCCCTTTCCTGGAATTTCACCTACCGATTTAAACTTATCACCGGGTTTGTACTGACATGAGCAACACGACAGATGCAACGTGTACATCAGGATAGATATGTTTACCCTTCCAGAGCACCAGAGATCACCATCAGTTTTTGGTGGGGTTCGTGTTGTCCAGTCTTTGGTTTTCGATGTTGAGTATTGTGTACTGTTGCTTGTCTATTTGTCTGTTACTTTTTTGCCATGGCGTTGTCAGTTTATTTTCTACTTCTGAGTTTGAATGTCTCTTTGGTATCTTTCGCCTTTCTTTTAAATTGATTAATCCATTTTGAATTGAAAAGAAAGAAAAACTGAGGGAATTGCATTTACTCTCGGAGTATGACTTAAAATTATTACCAGCATAAAGAGCTTTTCAAAGTATGACTGTTCCAGATAGCCTTGATATGAATATATCATGTACATGTATTTCCTATAGTTGTTTATTTTTAATATTTGTTTATCGACTGGAGAAACGTGCGTAAATACTTTTATTTTGAATTTCTTTTCTCCGAATAAATGCTACTAAAACTCACAAAAAAAGATCACTTTTGATAAATCCCGTTTCTTTGTGTTTTTAGATAGAGTATGTTTTAGAGGTTAAGCAGCTTTAAAACCATGTTTAATCCACCATTTTCTACATAAGAAAATGCCTGTACCAAGTAATGAATATGACAGTTGTTATCCATTCGTTTGATGTGTTTGAGCATTTGATTAGGGACTTTCCGTTTTGATTTTTCCTCAGAGTTCGATATTTTTGTTATTTTACTGTTTATGTGTATTAAAACTGCTTATGATTATTGGTTGATAGGAGCAAGGCTTCGAATGTTTAATGCATAACGCATAACGTACTTATGATAAGGAAATGTTTGCAATAATAATCTGTTATTAAAATCCAAATACGCAAGTATATTTAATTTTGTATAACTTGTTTTTCGTGTTCTCGCTAACATTATCTTTTTATTTTAATCTTCAATTTTTCGATAAAACTTCAATATACAATACATTAATAATATAAATGCAACAAGTAAACGTTTGTTAAACTATCTAATATTATTATTACTTTAGCAACATTGTCTGTCCCTAACATTCAATTTGGTAGTCTTTTCCATATTAGGTTGTCCAATTGAGAAACTTCTCATCGTTGATCAACATTCTAATCTTAATAAAGAAACAGCAATGGTCATCTGTTTTTAGCTTGTAGAGCATAAGTTAATTATGTATCTTATTGGCTACTTTTATTAGATAGTTATTTGGAACAATAAATGTAGTAGATTACCAATTCACTACTAAGGTTAACAAACTTAACTGAAGAGTTTCAATCTCCTAAAAAAATTCAGCGGTTTGTTGCTTTTTGTAAATGTAATAAAGGAAAATGACTTTATAGATTTTGTGCATCCGAATCGCTTTTCTAGAATTACCTTAATCAAGCTCAAAACGAGACAAATTTTAAAGCCACGGATGTAAAAATAAGTAGAAACGTTAACAAGCATGCATGAGAGCATTAATCGGTCAGAATTTATCAATATATAAAATCTATATAGAGATAGTAAAAGTGTGTCTATGAATTTTGTTTTTACATGTACATCGTCGTATTGTCCTTCTTTGAACTTTATATACTTTTTATTGCCATTGAATCTAATAGACCCTTTCTGGCAATTATCTGAAGTCACATATATTTTTATTTGCAATTGTAAACAATTATGCAATTTTTGACTAATCATTTCTCAATTTTATATGATTATGCAGAAGTCATAAGGAAAGCAACTGTCTGGTTATTGACCGAATAGGACATTGACACAGCTTCGAATACCTTTAAAGTCATAGGGAAACATAACTGAAATGCTAAGCATGACTATCAGCTTAATAGCAAGACCATTGATTTCATGTGACTGGTAGATTTTAGTCGTAGTTGTTGTTGTTTCAATTGCAAAAAGCTTATTTTGCCTTCAAGTAGCGTTCATAAATCCATCCATGACTCTTTAGCAAATACGGATTATTACTTATCAGTTTAAACCTCTGAGCTATATAAGCAACACATGCCGAGATTCATAAAATATTTATGTTTTGTTTTTGCAGTTATTGACAAACAGTAAACAAGAAGATCTGTGAGCTAATGCCTACAAATAATACCCCGCTGTAGGCATCAAATGTCGGTAAACAGAAAGTTGAACGCCAAATGTGAAAAGGCCCCTAAAGGTAATTCATGTTCAAATGAAGCTTGATACCGAATTTCAGGTAGCTCTAACTTGTAGTTCCTAAAAAATGAATTAACACAATTTCATACGTGACCGCGATGTTTAATTTAAATTATTGGTCTTTATTTGGTAAAAAACGGTTTGTAAGCGATGGATGTAAAAACAAAACGCATCACACGGTGTACATGTAGCAGGAACACGTGTACCTCGACATCAAATTGTTACCTATTACTCCAAACCCTCGTGTCATGCCGTTTTTGATAGTCATAGAATCCTTCTAAAAGCTCTTTTAGGGTTTGTAAAAAAGTTTCCTGTTTCAAAGCAAAATGCCTATATCCAACTTTTTATTACTTTTATTATAAGATGTCATACTTTTTAAATCGCTACACTTTGCAGCATCTACCTATACAATTTATCGTTAAGGTATTCTTGTCTTTTAAGAAAGTTTTGCGATGAAATTGTGCTTTTGCAATTTTCATTTATCTGACTTTAGTGTTTTGTATATTATCAATCGCTGAAAATAAATGACAAATTAAAAACTAACAATGCAACCAGTAAAACTTCTTTTTTGTTCAGATATACATACAAGTATATACAGTGACAGGATTTTAGCTCATTTTTGTCAGTTTCACTATTAAGGATGTTCGCTCCTCTATTTTTGAATGTTTGTCAGAAATTAGGAATCCTCTGGTTTTATCCATGTGGTGCAATTAAAAATCTTGCCCGCTAACCCGTATTTTTCTTTTCTTAATTTATTACATATAGTTTAAAAAACTATATATGAAAATCTTATAAAATCCTTGTTTTTTTTCATAGTTTTTGAAAGAAAAAAGGAGCCAATGTTACATGCATATAAAACCTAGAGAGAATCATTGCTCGTTTGAGTAATTACAGAACGACAAGATATATCTAGTAACTAAACATTCAACTTCAAAATTTCCAGTCATTAACAAAGTTTGAAAACTGGCTAAATGTTAAAATTTGTCAAAGTCCCTCTTTTTTACATTTATCTAGTAATCTTAAGGACGATGACTATTTTGTTTGTTTTACAATGTATAAGAAATGAGAGGTGGCAATTTTTATACGCTACCTGCAAACCTTCGTGAACTTTTTTAAATCTTCATTGACTTTTGTGTAATTACGACGCGCAAAATATAAACTGTAACGTAATTTAAATGAGATTGGATAATGAATATGCCTTACTGATGACGTTTTGCCTTGTTCTGGATAGCATCTGTCACCACCATCCAATAGTCAAAGTACTTTTAAGCTACGAGGATATGATGTATTGCAATTAAAGATACACCAATTCTTAAATGCTGCTTCTGGTTTCTTCTAGAATATCTTATTTTATGTTGTTTTAAATGACTCACTCTCTAAGTAATGCCCACATATCTATATAATTTCTTTGCTATTAGAAAAATAAAAAATAAGAACTTCAAGACGGTTTTGGTAATTTCTATTTTGAAAACTATAACAATGTAGGATGTCAATACCTATCACTGTTAACGATGATTGTTTTTAAGGGGGAAAGATTATATTGATACTTACTATGGACTATTAAAGAGGGGCGAAAGATACCAGAGGGACAGTCAAACTCATAGATCGAAAATAAACTGACAACGCCATGGCTAAAAAATAAAAAGACAAACAGACAAATAATAGTACACAAGACACAACATAGAAAACTAAAGACTAAGCAACACGAACCCCACCAAACTGGGGGTGATCTCAGGTGCTCCGGAAGGGTAAGCAGATCCTGCTCCACATGTGGCACCCGTCGTTGCTTATGTTATTACAAATCCAGTAAATAGTCTAATTTGGTAGGCCACATTCGTGGTGAAAAAGGAAGTTAAGTGATGGAAGAACAATTCTACTCTTAGACCGGATAATTTATAACTCACTTTTTAATTGCTGATTCTGATGATCGTTCAACTCACAATGGAAAGTTTGAAGGACAGTATAAGGGCGCTTTTCTGGATTTACCTGCATCGGAAACGTTCAAAACCAAATGTTTGAAAGACATACTAGATGTATAAAAAACGTAATAAATTATGAAAAATCTTAGTCTCTTGCAGACTATTAAGATCTATATACATTGTATTGGCCAAAAGTTATAGCACTGGGTGTACACTTATTGAGAATCCTTCTGTTATATTAAATTTTACTTGATTATACTGATTCCTTCCTTTATCAATAGGGTGCCTTGGTGGCGGAACGGTCTAATTAGTAGAACTACTGTGTCAATTGCCTGTCAACACTGTGGTTGTGAGTTCGAATAACGAACATGGAATGTGCACTCGACTCAAATTGGTATCCAAGACTAGGATTGTCAGTTTTCCGATCGAAGGTTTATGGTACTCTCCGGGCACTCCGGCTTCCTCCAATGAAAACTGCCTGCTACGAAATAGCACAATGGTGCTGAATGTAGCGTTAAACACCAGTTAATCAATCCTTTATCAATAGTGTGTCCCCTTTTCCTTATTCACATTAATTTTATATGTAGCCCACTGATTACTAGTATTTCAACTGTTCATGTTTCCGTTCTAAACATGAATGTATGGTTTGCAGATCAATTTAATTGATATTCCTATAATTAAAGTATGTCTGGTACTTTTATAGTCTTTTATTGTTCTTGTTTGCAAATTGATTCATTGACCATTTATCAATAAATTTGTATCTTTAATTGAAACACAAACCGTATCTATAAACAGTTTTATGACTATTAAGCTGAGAGAGCGACACATCGGCTGTCACAACGGTATTGGAAACCGGAGTAAAAAAATAGCACAATTAGACTGTTACATGGATTGTTTGGAATGAGTGTAATAGAATCTGTATTACATAGAACTCAATAAATCACTTTCGACCTAAAGAGATTTATGTTTTCTGAGCCTCGTTATTTCAAACAGCTTGTCATTCAACGAAAGCTAACAGATTCGATCTTTCCTATAGCATGTAAAGTTAATGCCATATTTTACATAGATATGTCTGCTGTCTTCTGATCGGCTCAGACAATAAGGATATTTTAAGTTTTTATATAGTTTGATTTATCCTTCAAGAAAACTCGGAAGTTGTATATTACAATCAGTTACATTCACAGTTACTTACTGTTGGGTATTAGCATTACACTGAAGGTAACTTAACTAGATCTGGTCATAACAACCACGTAATAATGGAAACAAAAAGAGGGCGTTGTCATCGATCATCAGGAGTCTCCACATAGACCAATCTCGAGTTAATATTTTACGAATGGGTTACAGAGGTTGACCTGAGTTCATTCGGCGTAAATGGCGTTATTGAACAATCGGTTCTTAAAATGAAATATTACCTAATAAACCGTCCGTAAAATTCGACTTTATCAAGAATACGTGATCATAAATCTGATTAAACAAAATTAAGATCTTAATATCTTAAATAGCATGATAGACACGAGAACCAAACAACACGCAATAAGAATATAGATTTATTATCATAAGAAAAGAGCGATCAGAGGAATTTAATTTGTTCTTGAGAAATATTTTTGTAATTTTTTGCAAAAACCCACCCAGCTTCCACCCAATTTAGATAATAAATTTTCTTTTTTAATGTTACATGAATTACTATTTTATCTTTATCTTTGAATAGTGTTTACGTAATTCTCCGCATGATTGTTTTCATTGTTTTTGCAGTAGAGTAGTGTTTAAAACTATTTGTTAGCGTAATGTATATATACAATGTACCAGTTGGAGCATTTTCTTAATCCCAGCTTTAAATGTCATTGTCATTTATTCGCTACTATTAGTATTGTTTATATGTCATTGTCAATTAATATTGAATTAAGAATAAATGTCATTTTGCTCAATTTGAGTTTTGTATTAGCAGCAAACATAGATCAACCTCCCTATAGGTTTGTTGAACATTATTTTGAGGAGACTTGGCTGTCAAAAATATAAACAACATGTTTTGATAAATATGCATTTGTGTGTTTGTGTAAATCTTATGTTAATTGTCAAATTTGTTAACAATCCTGTATTTAAAAAAAAATTTAAAGCAATGAAATATATGTCTTTTTATCTTAAAAATGTTTGAAAGATACCTATACTGACAACGGACTCGGACTACTTTTTAACTGAGTTTAACTGTGCGAATTGCTGTGTGTTTGTTTATTCTAAATTAGCTAGAGGTATAGGGGAGGGTTGAGATCTCACAAAACATGTTTAACCTCGCCGCAATTGTGCGCCTGTCCAAAGTCAGGAGCCTCTGGCCTTTGTTAGTATTGTGTGTTTTTTAAATTTTAGTTCATTAATATGTTTCGGAGTTTGGTGTGACGTCCATTTTCATTAAACTAGTACACAATTTTGTTTAGGGGCCAGCTGAAAACCCACCTCCGGGTGCGGGATTTTCTCGCTGTGTCGAAGACCCATTGGTGGCCTTCGGCTGATTTCTGCTCTTTGGTCGGGTTGTTGTCTCTTTGAAACATTCCCCATTTCCATTCTCAATTTTACATAGGTTTATATTGACCTAATATCATCATAATCATCGCCCTTCAATTCAGCTCCAGGGCACAGCTATCAATTTTTGTAGTTTTGTTGACAAACTATGAATACAATATGTGTGATTTAACTCCCAATAAGACAGCAACAATATGACACAAACACGTTACACATCTAGAAGTGATAATTGTCGTTTAAGTATCATAAGCGCTATAATGTCCGAGTCTAAATTGATGGTTGTTTTACACCGAGAGACAATATAAACTACATGCATATTCAGGACAATAATATGCTAATGAGAGAAGACCTTTTCACTAACAGACGCGGTGGGTCAGATTTTAACGTGTACACACAAAAGATAACAGTCAACATGAAGATACATAACTCTTGATAAGACACGTTATTCTTTGGTATCACTTCTCAATGGCGCGTAGCACCAAAATAAAAGTTTTAAAGTCTTACGTTTGACCAATCAATGGATCCAACCCCTGAAAACCCGCACTCAAGGGAAGTACGAGACAATGGAGGAGGTTCAAGAGGCTCAAAACTTAGAATATATTTTAGAGAGACTATCAAGGATATGCCAATACCAAGACATCTAGATGATAAAAGACATAACAAATAAACGACAACCACTGACGAGGGTTTTGAGATTGGACAGGCACGTGATAATGTGGTTGTGTTAAACTGCTTCACACTTCATCGCTTATACAATTTGTGAACACCCAAAAGATTCAAATAGATATGGGAATATTATCAACCTGGACTTTTCCCTATAGGCAGTAAAACGTCATGTCTTTGCATCGGTACAGTTGAATTCGTTAGACCTATGTTCCCTGATCAAAACTAGGTGAGTGGGAAATAAGATAGATGAAGACAAATGTACATTTGAAGCTTTATCTAGCTATTGTCAGTACATTTAATTTAAAGATTGTATAATTTACTCGGTTTTACAAGTAGTTAATAAATACGCCTGATAGTTAATAGCAAGCATAATCCATTATTTCAAAATCAATTATGAAAATTCAGTTCTGACTATTGTACAATTGAAGGGTTAACGAGTTTAGCGTTTCGAACGTTTTACATATCTCTGAAAGTCATACCGGAATGTGTTTATTGACAATAGAATTTCATCAAAAGAAGCATTCGTTTAATTTTTAACATTCCTGCACAAACCTGAGGATGTCAAAACAGTTGACTCTGATGGTATCCTTTTATTGTTCATGTTGATGCTAATTATCTGTATGATATTTGCTGATAAAAAACGGAATAGCTATGGGTGGATTTATATAAATTGATACTGATGAAATTGTGAAGATTTCTTTTTTATTTGCAACATTCAGTTCGCCTTCATGATACGAGTATTCCATTAGAGGGTGTCTTATTTCTTTTCGTAAGAAAACGAAGCATTAATGTGAATCCCAATAAAAATACGAATGATTACCCTGGGATTTGTGCGATCCGATTAATATTAAATCAATCATTCGGATTTAACCTATTCAAAACAACAACTGTTCAAAGTTGAAATTGTCTAGTCTCATATCATAGTGAACAAAAACCCTTTCCACTTAATAATCGAATGAGGTATTGTTTACATTTTTTGTATGAGTATCGTATGAACGAAAGAGTCGCCCATGCATTCTTCAAGATAATATCTTAATTTATTATTACATAAATGATAAATATACTTACGCATAATGCAACTTTTCTTCGAAAAGTCTTTGATTAAAAAAAAAATCAAATATAATGGAAAATCTATCTGTATGGGATACTTGAACCGGTTGGTCTGATGTCTTGCACTTGCAAATAGATTTTGAAATCATAGAGCAATTTTCATCGCAATCATGTTAATCGATCTTAAAAGAGTTAAGCATAACAAATGAAGAGAAAGTCATGTTTAGTCTCTAAGTGTAAGTCTTTTCGACGACTTCCCTTCATACCATGTATTACTACATTGCGTCTTCATCAGATTTCTAATATATATACAGTATCCAATTTGCACAACAACAGCAATAAACAATATCTAAACATACATCTACTTATTTTTCATACAATATGGCAAAAAATAAAAATGAACGCGAAAATGTTGGTTGTCATCCTTCTTTATTATTTTAATTTTGCATGTGCTCTCTGTTAATGAACTTCCATTAATGAGCAAAATCCATGATGAAGAATTGAAAATAAATGATAATGGTTGACAGCGCCTTGAGAATTCAAATGTGCAAGTACAAATGTAGCCAAACATTATTTGTATACCTATTATTTGTCTAAGTTATATAAATTGCTTTTTTGCAGGACAATATATTTGATCTTTGTCTTCACTATTGAAAAGATAAATGTACATGCAAGACAAAATAATTAAGGTCAAGGATCAGTAAATGACCAGTCCATAGATTTTTTAAAAATTTAGAATTCAATTAGATATTGAAAATATACATCAGAAAAAAAAAAAAAAAGTATATGTCACCGACTTCGTTTTCGAGAAAAAGCCATTTTTAAAATGGTCCGAAAGGGTACTAAATTACATTGAATATATAGGGAAAATCCTTATTTTTCTTCTACACTTTTCGGTTTCCTGTATAAATCACGAGATTCACTCCATAGAATTTTTGAAAAAAATGATGATTTCTTCCTCTATGTCTAACAAATAAGATGATGTGAAAAAAAGATATGGTCACCGACTTCGTTTTCCCTCTAGAAACGACGCAACCTCACCATTTTGGAAAAAAAACATCAAAAATCGTGACGTCTTCATTTTTATTACATAACGTCAAGTTATCATGGTATGAATTTCCAACGTTCTTGGTGTTGATTACGCATGATGATTATGTGTTTTGTATTGATAGGTTCTTTTTATCATAAGGGTCTGGATAGAGGGTCCTTCATTTATTGATTTTTATTTTGTATTACCAGTATTGTATTCTTTATTCATTATATTTTAGCACCTCATCATTCTCTATTCTTTTTTTTTTTTGCCTTTTATTCTGCAGTTTTTGCCTTTTACTCTTTTTTCCGTAAACCCCAGTCAGACCCTCTTTTATTGACACATATTTCAAATTAAATTATAACAGTTGTAAAAAATATGATATGTTCATTATCAATAAACATGTTTAAAAAAAATACTATTTCAGACAAAAATACTTTGTAAGTACATGAACGCAAAAATAGTTATAACAAAAAAATAGAAATCATCCCAATGTCTTGACTCAATTATTTTATCTTATGTGACTCTGGCTTTTCAAAAAAAAAAAGTTCCGATAGGAGATTGGCCACAACATCAGACCCCTCACGTTCATAAGACTGTGAAACATATTCCACTGAGAATGAATGTGGTGCAACTTTCTCAGTGGGAAGCGACACATGTTCTACTCGTTGTTGTAATGCTTGAACATCTCCAACGGCATTATGTGCGTCGTATTTGACACCAAGAATGTCAAATACTAGGCTCTCCTGGTTATAACCTTTACCAGTTTGTTTCCTCTCTGGTAGCACCGTTTTCAGCAAAGATAGCGAGTCAACAAAACCCTTATAGTTTGTTCAAAACTACCAAAGAAAGAATTATCTCCATGGAATAAACTAAAACTCTCGAATAAAAAAGCTTTGCATTGTATCAGGTAACCAATTAATAAAATTTCTTAGACTATCTTGCAGGTCATCTGTTTGCATTATTTCTCTGTTCCAATATAAGATTTGGCCACTTTTTGAAAAACCGGTAACTTTACCAGCGGAACATTTGATAGCTTGTTTTTGGTACTATATAACGACAGAAAGTGGTCTGCTCATATGCTGCTGCAAAATGTATTATGTCTGTGCAGTCGTCTGTTTTTACAAAGATTATACAATTGTTTAATAGAATTTTACGTCCCATATATAAATAAACATTATACCAATGATTGTACAAATTCTTGAAAGAGTGTCGTGTGGTTATTAATACATCTGCAAGTTAACAAGTAAAACACGCATACAAACTGACATCTTTGATAATTTCTTTTCGTTCTGTATAAAATTTATTGTATAAATAAAAACGTTAAAGATTACTCCAAAAATGTGCACGTATATGCTCGAAGTATATATAGAACCAGTACACGATACACAAAATGCAACAAAATGGGGGGGGGGGGGGGGGGGTGGGGGGGTGGTGGTGGTATAGTAATAACATGAAACTATATTAAACTAAGGCTTTGGTCAATGTAAACCAATAAAAATTGAAGATACATTAGGAAAAGGAAGATAAGAATATATTGCATCAAATACAACACCCTCTGCATGATTTGACTAGTGATTTTTTTGGTTTATTACCAACAACACCGAGATAATACAACGATTAATTTAAGGGTCTATATTAAGTGTGTCCTTAACTTTTGTATTCTTTAATTTTAATGGCAAATTTCTTTAATTTTGAATATAACGCTTATTCTAAAAAAAATATTGTAAAATTCTTCTAATATTACATGATTGCTTTATTCTGTACATGGTTCATGTCTTTAACCACTACACTTGTATTAACTTTATTATTTCATTGTTATTCTTTATACTTTTGCGAACCATTATTCTCTATCCTTTTTTTATTTATGGCTCTTTTTCTCTATTCAATTTCTATATTCGCCATTATCTTTTATTCTGCAAACCCCTTTTAAACTCTTATCATATGTGACAATTAATTAATGTGCATCAGAGAGCAACTGTATTTGACACCAATAAATATAAAAACAAGGTGATGTGGTCTGATTGCAAATGAAACAACTATCCACCAAAGTTCACATGAGGTGGATATAAGCAATTACAGACTATCGTACGGACTTAAAAAAGACAAAAAAAACCTATGTCGTTTAGTCGGCTATAAAAAGCCCCGATTTGAAAAATGTGAAAAAATTCAAACAAGAAAACTAACGGCCTTATTTTTAACATAACAATTTATATTAATGAAGCTCTTGAAAAGCGTATCAACCCTTAAAAAAAAAAAAAAAAAAAAAAGCAATCACAGACTGAAACATGACTGAAAATTTTGTCTTTAACTTGTTAAATTCCATCTGTCTGCACAAATGCACAACATCAGATGTCTTTTCCTTTTCCATTTTTTGTGGCCTGGTGTTGTTGTCTGGTTGCTGTCTTACTGAAGTACTGACTTATTACGGGATTTTCATTTTACTTTGGGTACTGAAAGTGTGTGTGCATATTTTTTTAGTAGATACACACACATGTATATATTGGTAGTATGATATCGACATGATCGACAGAATCTCGTTTTTAACCTTCAGTTGTATGAGTGAAATAGAATTGAGAACAGTTCTATTGTATATTTGAGATTCAACTTTCAGGATACACATTTTGATTTGTTTCCAGTTATTTTTTTAACCATTGATAAAGCAATTACCTTGAGGAAATAACAATACTAATCAATACTAAGAAAATTCTTTTAGGATCCACTGGATGTTCTTTTATTAGGAAAATATACCATATATAACTCTTCAAACCATGTACTATTTATACATGTGTCTATTTAAGGATTTGTGTTTTATTTTTAGCTTCGAAACTTTCCACAAAATTGCGGACGTGAAAGAAAACACCATAACAAAAAATCGTTAGAAAACAAACTGTAGCGATGAATCTCTATAACTTTTTGTTTATCATTTATGTGTTATAGTCTCAAAAATTGTGATGTATAAATATTAAATGATTGTTGCAATCGTGAAGAAGGTTAATGTTAATTTAAAATCGTTTTGTGTCATCTGTTTCAAGACTGATTGACGCAGCTGAGAATTTTATGTAGTTCATTCCCTTTTTTGAATTAGAAAATATTTTTACTTGTTCCGACTGGTGTGGTAATTTTCAAAATAGGGGATATCTTACCAAGACTAAAAGTTTAGTATTAATGTCCCGACTTGCATCCTTCTTATTTTCTGCGGGACGATGTCCAGTGAATGTAGGGTTTCTGTAGGGACGTTTTTAACATACTACATATAGAATACTTCCGAGACCACTCTATTTTCCCCATCACAATTATGTAGAAATAGTGGTGAGCTACAGTTTTTACACTGTTTTAACTGGTCGGCGAGATATCCAAGATCTAACGTTACCACCTTACCTCCCTGACGCAAGTCAAGTTCCCTATTTTCAATTTTGAAGATAGACTAAGTCTTCATGACTATTTTCATATTAATTTTCAAAATTCTGTAGCATTTCTACATCTTCAATTTTATCAAACAAGTTCATTCTCCTAGAAGTAACATACTTTCCATCAAATTTAACGTTGTCTCGTCGGAAAGTCGCCGGTAGCAACATTGCTAAATCTAGTCAATGGGACGTAACTCGTACAAAACGTCGCAACATTTCGCGGAATCCGCTAGATGGCGTTCATTTACTGTAACTTGACCTTAAATGGCATATAAATGGACATTAATCTTCATCATCCTTCGTGTGATATAGTTTTCTATACCTTTGGTATTTCTTTTTATTGCAAATTATATTGAAAGGTTGAAATAATATCTTCTTTTTATAATGAATATTTTACGATAAATGACACACAATTTGAAACTTTACTACCATAGGAATTAAAATGACATGCCATTTGCTTCTCCGAAACAATTATTCAAAACAAATAATTTTACATAACAATTTCGCAATAAAATATTTAAATATGCTGTGTTTATATTCAATTAGAAATGCTAATTTTAAACCAATTATAATCTGATTCAACTATAAATTATAATTACAGATTTTAATTTCATTTATAACAGAAAGACTGTAATCATTGCAACTGATGAGTCTTATGTAGACGAAACGCGCGTCTGTCGTATTAAATAATAAGACTGGTACCTTGATAACTATTTACACCACTGGGTTGATGCCACTGCTGGTGGACGTTTAGTTCCCGAGGGTATCACCAGCCCAGTAGTCAGCACTACGGTGTTGACATGAATATCAATTATATGGTCATTTATATAAATTTACTGTTTGCAAAAGTATGAATTATTCGAAATACTAAGGATATTCTCATCCCAGGCATAAATATTCCTTAGCCGTGTTTGACACCACTTTTTGGAATTTTGGGACCTCAATGCTCTTCAACTTTACACTTGTTTGGCTTTTAACTATTTCGATCTGAGCGTCACTGATGAGTCTTATGTAGACGAAACGCGCGTCTGGCGTATTAAATTATAAGCTTGGTACCTTTAATAACTATTTGAATAACCAAAAGAAAATTGTTTTTTAATGTACTTCCTTTCAAGTCATCAGAATATCACAATATTTTGTGATAATTCAGGATACTATGTGAAAAATAAGGAGGTCAAACAGATAAGTAAGCCAACTTTCTATTTCTAATAAAAGTACAAGTCAATACTGTTGTAATTGTAAAATAGCGTACAAATTAAATAGACGAAATAGTAAGTGTTCCAGGGTCGTGGACTACGAACTAAAATATAATAATAAAATCAAATATTTTTATGATATATAAACTTTGGTGGGAATCAGGAAAATTACTACACAGGTATTTGCTTTCTTGTAAGATTGGTGGAATATAAAAAATCATAGGCTAAACTATTGACATTTCAAAAATTTTAAAGTAAGAAAATATATTACATCAACTTGCAAATGTTCTAAAATGTTAAATACTAATAGTAAATAATCATACACGAAAAAAAAAAATGAAAGGAAGGAATGCTTTACTAATTATCTCATTGGCAATCATACCCATCTTCTTATTTTTAGATTACATGATATAGATTCTTTTTTATTCATTTTTCAGTAGGATTTGAATACCTTTCGATTTTTACCCTGTGGTTGAAACAAATAGCCCAGCCTTTTTACAAAGACATTCTGTAAATAACAGGATGTACCAAACTCACTTAAGGATTAAAAACCTTTATATTTGGGTGAAACAAATACAGGGTAAGTTGGCCCTACCACTAGGAAAAGAAATTTTGTAAATTGTAGAATATGACAAACGCATTTCAATCATTACAGATCTTTAAAACTTAAAGGTGCGTTTACACGGTACGATTTTCCATCCGATTTGACACCGTTGCCCAGGTAAATCGTACATCTTGATGTTCACATGATACGATTTTTCATTCGATTAATCAAACGACATCCGATTGTAATGTTCATACGGTGCAATTTTAGTCGAAAGCAGGTGAACAGAAAGAAAGTCGAAAGGAAAATAGTACCGTGTGAACACACCTTAAGTCTTTGGTTTTCTTGTCGTTGGGTTTTGCTGTCTCGTTGATTTGTACCTACTTCTTCTTATTTTGATATAAATCATAATCATATGTATTGTGGAATTATGTTCAAAAACCAGGACAGTGTTTTACTATTTGTTTTAAGTTATTTTCAACGTATCAACAAATTAACAGTCCATTGAATATTGTCAAAATATAACCTCAACGCTTTTTAAGTGGCTCCAATTAGTGCCAATAACATTGTAAAAAAATTGTAATTAATTGCTTGAAGTGTTTTGTTTTTTGTTTAGATCAGGGATTTGGCGACTAAGTACACTAGACGGTAGACAAACAACAGCCAAGTTGATACACAAAAGTATCAACGAATCAAGAAGATAGATTTTGCACAATGTGGGACCGGGGTATAAGGAGAATCATTGAAACTTCAACAGTACGTTTGAGGGGAGCAGAAACTTTACCTTGCTACAGTCACCAGCAGATAAACGGAAGAGTTGGTGTAAGAGCTCTTTAAAATCCACTTATCCTACAATGGGATACGGAATTAAGGCTCCAGATCTACCGAGCTTTGATGTGTATTTTGTTTGTTTCTTAGATATTGTTTCTTTTATTTGTCCACTTATTTTTTTTATTTCAAACTGTCTATGCGGATTTTTTTTTCATACGGAAAAAATTTTACTCTCTTCAATGCAATTACATGTACACTTTCTATTTATTTAAATTCTAAATGTACATAACAAATCTTAAAGTAACTTAGCTAATACTTCGTTTTGAAGAGAACATTGTAAAAACACCTGCTTCACGTTATGATGTTGTATTGTACAGATGGAACTGGTGTATAATTATCCTTTCACAAACAAATGAAGAAATCTTTTCAGTTTTTGATTAATTCTTTTTAAAAAAAATTACATTGCTGCTGTGAATTGAAAATCGTTACAGATATGTTGAAACAATTCAGAACAAGAATCTCTATCAAAAACAAAAGGCGAAAAGACAAACATCTGTCCACAAAACTTTTAAATTTTATTATTCTGATTTAGAAATTGAAGTCAAATGGTATTATGACCATCTTCCAAAGGAGCTTGTTTATAGTATCCTTGCCTACCGTCATTTTACAAAAATTTGGAAGCCTTTTCGAATAATTTTCAATAAATATTTCAATGTTTTTCAAAATATATATTGTAAATATACACACTGCAGTTGTTCATAAATAAACGAAAACAAATATACTATACCCTTACATCCAATCATAGCGCTCATAAGTTGACTTCCTTCACCTGCCGTGGTTACTTGAAAGGCCAACCTAAAGCCAGGAAAACGTAATATTCCATACTACAAATGAGAGTGCAGAAATGTCTTGTCGCAAGAACTATGGTTACCATTTTATTGTCGTTGTTGATATTTAGACGATCAGTAGGCTAACCGTTACCTTTTTAACTTAAAAAAATATATGCACAAACAAGAAGCTTTTTCTATAAGACTTCATCGTTTATGGTCGATTCTGTCTTTTAATGTATCAATATTATAATCAGAGGAAAACAAGAAAATTGGAATTCATAATTGAATTCGTCATATTTACTTAACGAATAAAATATTCTTTTTACGATAACAGTGATATATATTTTTATAGAATTTCGTATCTAAAATTAAAAAAAAATGGAACGGAGTAATGCGGATTATTTTTTTTTTTCAAATGCGTGTCATTGGTTTTTATGACTTTTTGCAATCTTGTTAAATTTGATGTCGAGGACAAAGATAATTAACTTTTTATGTTACCTTTAATGAAATAGTAAATGTATTAAGGTTGTTTACAATATCTCTTGTAGGCATCGTGGATCTTATCTTCAACTTTTCAAAACGTCAACTGAAAATTAGACACGCAATTACGATGTCCACAACTTTCCAGCGGAAAACACATTTAATCCTAAATGTTTAAGTACAAGTGGGAGATGTTTTTCAATTTGCCTAGCTTGTTTGTGTCTTCTCATTTCATCAATACTTTATTTCAACAAGTTTTTGGATCTTCACAACAACAAAAGAACCTAAATTCAATTCAAATAAACAATTCAAATTTTAAACAAACAGGAAATTTCGTCTGGACTTCGTTACTTTTATTTAGTAATTGTTGACATCGTACATCTCCGGTTTTTACGTATACATATAATCGAAATCTCTTATCTTTCTCTGTTAAACCATTTATTACAGTCGCATAGTACAATATGGACATTAAGAAAAAGCCAGCTCTATTAAAACTGCAAACACTATTATCTCATTTTATTTCAGTCCGTTTCCTCTTGAAGTTCAAGCACCTGTATCCACAACCAAAAGCAATATACACAGACATCTGATCTAATATGCCATAAATCGTCATGCAGACGAATGCATTTCTTTTATCATCTTTCAATAAGCAAATGAGTAATCATTGACGCGATAGCGTTGTATGAAAATTAAACAATTAAAAAATCATCATTAACTTTTACTTAAACCCCTTCCTGGTCGTTCGGAGTAAATATTTTAATAATGTTCATATTCTCAAAACATCATTTAAATGTTATATGAATATCATTATAAAAAAATTTTCTAACATCATCTTTCAAATGGTTTATAAAATATTCAGAAAACAGTTTAACCATGTTTAAAAACAGAGGCAGGTTTAGGAGGTGGTGCCCAGACCCCCCTTATGGATCGATGCTACATCTGTAATTAACCCAGACTTTTTACCTATTCCACTCCAAACTTTGTCCAGTCTGGTGCTTGCAGGCCACCCTTTTCAAAATCCTGGGTCCACATCTGAAAAACAACTGCTGTCATAGTGATCTTTTTCCCACAATTCATTTTACAATTGTCTGATGTTGATGACGTTTGAATCTATAAATATTTTGGTTATTTTTGTCGGATTGATGTCTCATTGACATAATCCCTCTCCATTGTATTTCCTGTTTTAGATATCATTTTTATTTGCAAATCTGATTTTTATTTAATAGTCCATTTTTTTATTTTGAAGTTTTGCCCTGAACTCTTTACAAATTGTCATGGTTTCACTTACATAGAGGTAATCCTTTATTCAGATTTAAATATCTTTGTGCATTTTATTTGGTCTACGCCTTGAAGAAAACATTTTTGAGAAGTATTTCTTGATCTCTTGTTTGATCATGTGTAGCATCTGACATTTTCTTTTCTGAACAGCTTTTTGACTGTTTTCTTTGCTGCCTTGGTCAACACTATACAATAAAAAATAACAATAAGAAATGCAAAACATTTATTCAATTTTGTCATATCACTGTTCTTTTTCAATGTTTCCTTTGTTCCATTCTTTTTATTTCTTTTGACATCTGCTGGCTTCTGTAAAAACAATGTAAAAACTGCTGTTTAGTGATTAAACTAGTGGAAATTCATATAATTTCATCAAGTTACATAAGAATTTTTTTTTTCTTTAATTTAATCTAGTTGTCACATAAAAATATATCGAAAAGCGTTATTTAATCAGGGCTGCTGGATTCAGAAGCAACAATTGTAGCTAATAAATACATCTGTGGAGTTTGAGGTGTATTATTATCACACGAGTCTATAACATGTATAACGGTAGAGTTCACCAGTTTATAATATAAGACTGTACAGTACCATTTTCCGAACTAAGAGTAGGGCCAGCAGCCTGTAACATTTTCTTTGTCGTATAAACATGATAAAAATACATTCTCTTAATGGTTATTGTATTTTAAAAACTTTAACACAAATACATATTCATGTAGATTGAGGATATTAAAGAGTAAATATCTTCAGAAAATTTGCTCCTCCAGGATGGTTTGAATCCTTTCTAAGCTTATTTACTTCTACTTTACTTGAATCTATCCTAAGTTTTGGCTCTACTAGTTGATCCTACAAAAGATACAAAAAACTATAAAAAAAATACAGGTAAGAAAAACTCACATTTTATAAGTCAGCTACAAAGACCACAACATTAAAAAATGATGAACAATTCAAACAAGTAACCTAATGGCTTGATTTATAATATTAGACGAAAAACAAATATGTCAGAAATGGACCGAGGACAACTACTGAATTAAAGGTTTCTGACTTAGGACCGGCTCATAAATAATTATCTTTATTTAACCCATTTCTCTGACGTCACTCTATTGTTCTAACTGTAGATTATTTTTCAAGAATCCACTGACCACAGTACATTGTATTAACTTAAGAGAACTTATATTATAACTTTAAACTTTTAACTTACGATCTTTCATCCTCTCAAAAACGTGTGGCATGTGTAGGATTCGAACTCGCGCGTATTTTCTTCATAATTAATAGAGTCTTTAGTCTATGCATGATACCACTAGAACACAATGGCTGACATCCATCATTACATGAATAGTACTCTTAAAGCGCTTAATTGTCAATACATGTCATTTAACTGTATTTCTGTCTCATTGATAATTCGCTTTTGTAATCTAATGAAATATATATATCTTGGTTTGTTCATGTTTATTGAGTTTGTTTTATTTTGGGTGTTATTTTTTTTTAAAGAAATGGGTTAAAACTACTTCTTTGACAGTAAAAACAGAAACAAAATCATCGCCTTTATATGAAAATGAAATATATAAAACTCCTACATGTTCTAGGATTAAAACAATATTGTGGTCCACAAAAAAAATTACAATGAAAAAATTTCATTCCGGGTACAAGGATCGCACTATTAATATCACCGTTATGACATTCGTTACCAACGACTAGACGATCACGGCTATGAAGAGCTTGATGGTACGTTTATGAAATCAACATAATTTTTCATTGTACATATGTAGCAAGAGCAATTCTGATGGGGATTCAGAATGCGTACCACAGATAAAACTAGTTTATTGACCGGTGAACGATATATGCCAAATGTAATTTCGTTAAAATAATCTTAACTCAATGAAACGGAAACAGTTTAAACAAAATTTAAATATAATTGTTCAATTTAAATCATAAGCACATAATTTTAATACTTTAGGAAAGCAACATGAATTAGAGCATAATGAAATGGCAGATTTATGGCATCTACGTTAATAATATTTATTTGTCTAAGAACGGCTTATCGGTGTTTAGTCTTCAATATACCAAATCATGTTGCTAAATATTATATATATAAATTTTGAAGATTCTAAATTTTGTTAATTTTAATTTTCATGCCAATTTTTTATTAAAAATTTATGATTATGAGGATGTGAATAAATAGATTTATTTCAAAATTGAAATTAACTTGTATTTATTACATGAAGTGTTAAAATGTTTGGAATTCTTACACGTTCTAAGAATTTGCAACGGCCATAAAGTGTGTAGGTTTTCTTTAATGTTAGTTGATTGCATTCGTAAATTCAAATGGCATAATTGTAATATGATTGTTCGACTTCACTAAATAATTGATAAATATTCCTTTTTTTTAACTCGAGGAATTTCCACATGCTGTTTAGTATACTTATGATGTACTAATGCACTTTACGTAGTTAAGTGGTTGTCTATAAAATTTACAATTGAATGAACAAACTTAAAACCTTTTTTTTATAAATGTGTAAAAAATGTGTTCAATTGAGGACAGTGTGGTTCCTTATTATCTTGCAAATACATAGGTAACGTGTTTTTGTTTTATTAACAGAATAACGATAAGGAAGTTGTTGAACTTTACAATGAGAATTTAAAATGTTGGATTTTACATCTCAATTCTGACCGTACGTTGATGTATTGTTTTTATACATTCCGCACAGCCAAATGGACGAACATCTCAGATAGTCGTAGCACACAGACGCAGAAGCTGGTAAACATGTAAATTAGAATCAGCATCATTGGTCACGTTCCTGACTTAGGATAAGCGCAAAGTTATGAACCTGAAATTCAGTGGTTGTAGTTTGTTTCTCCCCATCATACATATATTTGTTATTCGTTCATTGTTTTGCACATAAACCAAGTCGTGTTTTTCCCGTTTCAAATTTTTTTTTTTTTTTTTTTCATGTCGGGGCCTTTTATAGCTACTAGTACTATACTGTATGGGTGCTAATTGTATAAGGCCGTACTTGTACCTAAAGTAGCTTAAATTGGTCTTTGATGGTCTTTGATGGATAGAACCATTTGCAATCACACCACATCTTTTTACTTACTGAATTTATTTTACCAAACATTTGGTCAAAATCGTTGTTGATGAACAGATAGTTTCTAAATGGACCATCCTCCCCATTAGTCGATTCCTCCCCTTTAACATAATTAAAGTGATATTTTGTGGCTTGATATAAATGAATCTTTCAGTTAATATATTACTTTAATGTACTTAAACTAAGCTTTCATTTCTACGGCTTTGGCTGGTCTGATTAAAATCTATTTTCATATTGATACTCCCAAACGTTTGACATACATGGCTTCAAAATAAATAGGTCAAAAGAATGGACAGTTGATGATGCATATGGTAACTTTAGAAACACGTGTGGATAAATCACACTGAAACTGATATTTCAATTTTACAGAAAACAACAAACAGTTGTAGATAAAAAAAAAAAAAGAAATAATGCAATTATACACCAAATCTATATACAATTATATAATTGACACAATTTATTTAATTGCCTACAATAACTTCAATTCCTTCTAAAAAAAAATTTAAGGCAATATTAATATTTATTAAAACTTATGTAGATACTGAGTATAATGTCACTCAAACAACGATATTGTTTATCTTCGTTCATGGCAATGCAAAAAATACAAATAACAGCTGTCTCTCAGAGATTAGTTGTCTTCGTAAAGATTAGAATTGAAACGTCAATTCGTGTTAAAAGAAATAAGTCTTCCAATGGATGTATTCCTTTAGGCCTTGATCTGTCATGATATATAAAGCAAACATATTTAAAACTATAAAACGCTTAGCAACAAATAAAACTGTAGAATGAATTGATCAAGGTGAAATCTCAGAATAATATTCAAGGTGAAAGCTAAATAATATTCAGCATGAAAGGCAGAATAATAGTCAAGGTGAAAGCCAGAATAGTCTCTGAGATGAAAGCTAGAAGGATGTCCAAGGTGAAAGCTACAATATTATCCAAGGTGAAAGCCAGAATATCATCGAAAGTGAAGAAAAAAAAGATATGTGTAAGTTTTGCTCAAAAGAATTGTATTTGGTATTTTGTTGAAACGCACATAGAAGTATAGCTTTAATCATTTCATTACAGTTGAGTTAGTTTATCTAGCATATTCTACTTTTTCATTACAGAAGTGGGCTTTAAATGAGTTGCATCAAATAAATTAGCAATTAGATTTTTCAAAAGGATCATTTAAATGGATAAATGTTGTATGATAAAATTGCGTGGAAGTGAAGTATAGAGATAGAGATTGGGGAAGTCGTAACAGTCATCTGAATGTAAAGAACCATCAAACTCTATTTATGTAAACTGCAAAAAAAAATTTAACTTCATTGTTTTCAATTGCTTTATTACAAAAGTTAATTAAAAGTCCTTTATTAATAGCAAGAAAACTAGTTAAAACGTAATAGTAGCAAACATTTACTAGATGCTGGTATGAAACGAATTGAATGGTTCATGGAATTTGAACTTATTATTTTAAAACTTCAAAAGATATCTTTTAAACTCTAAAATCATTATTTTTATTTATTTTCATATTCTTTATTACAATCAATCCTTTGTATATCTACCCAAGATGTTATCAGGATATTGGGAAAATTTACCTAATACTGTTTTTGAAATGTGTTTTTGGCATCATGACGAGTGTTTGTAAACTCTAAAGATATCCTTTATAAATTATAACTAATCAAATATTTTACGTGGTCCAAATCGAGTTTTTGTTTTTATTATGTTGAAATGGTTCGAGATAGTACTATAAACTTTACGTGTAAAATTATACAGCTATATAGTTTTCAAATACATGCACAATCAGTTGAGAGCCATTGGGATATATTTTTCCTTATAGATTTTTAAAAGTGTTTTTCTAGTATTTTTGAGTATTATACAAACCACATAGATTTCATAAAGCAAAGTAGAATTATTAAATGTTATATTGGATTTAAACTCCAAGACTACCCAGATAAGATAGGATCGGTTGTCAGTTTAGTTATTCAGTTTTTGACTCATGAAGGTTCAACATTCAAATAAGATACTAATATATTGAAACATAGAACATTATTCCAGTTATATTAAACAAGTCTTGAAATTACCGCGAGTGATACAGGTCAACAGTTTTATGGCACATCGTAACCACTTTTATTTTTATATAAAAAATAATCCTAGTTTATCTAACTGAATTAAGGATTTTCACTGCTTAATCCTGGATTTTCCCAGTTAAACCAGGGTTTTGTCAGCTTAATTAAACAAAATACGAAAAGTCATTTAGAGAGAAGCGAAAGATACCAAAGGGATAATCCCGGTTTATATCAATACATTCAGAAAATATAGGTTTATTTGACAATATGTTTATCCTTAGTTTTATCTTAAATGTAGCCTTTATTCATTTTATGAGAATATCAATAAAATGAAGGAAAGAATATACGTCTATAATGGAAATAAAGTAACATGAAGTACTTCACGATGTAAAAACAATCCAGAGAAGTGAAGATCTCAATTAAGTAAAAATTTAGATGTCCTAAAATAATTTTTTTATATTTAGGGTTTTTGCAAAACAAGTCGCGACAAAACGCTGCAATCACTTAGCAACATTCTAATAGGAAATGAATTCGACAAGCTGACAACTTTATTTGGCATTTTTGTCTTCTCACAGCCTGACATAACTATCTGAATTAATAGGGATGTCTGAACACAGTAGCAACTTGAGACTTAATGACACTTACTGATATAATTTCATTGGTCGCATGGTTGCTTCAACTTCTGTATAAGTAACATCTCACTGAATGCACTAGAATATATATAATGAAACACAATCTTATTATGTTACCTTTATGACCTTGATAAGACTTTAAACAGTAGGGCAGGCTTGTTCTTAACCATGCAATGTATCGACAGTTTTAATTTGATGGGGTCTAATAGAAGCAAGTCTCATGAGGGAAACACCCCCTTAAATATGTGTTTTATGTACAGCATTCATGAATATCAACTGTTCAAGTTGTATGAGTCTCCACAGAGAAGCAGCATATGGACTCTTATTTGATTTCAAATGTTATTTTCGAACGGATGGAAACATAAATTTTACAGTGTAATTTATGTTAATCAATTAAAGACATGGTGTTAAACGTCCAGTATCAAAGATTGCATGCTGTCAGGACAACAACAGGTAAATGTGGAATTAGAAATAAACCCTGTTTGGTATTTGATCGACAAGATGAGGCGGTTTGATTACGTGCTAGTTCACAAATTCACAAAAAGACATATCAACCTACACGGCCTTATGAATTCGTCCTTGTAAATGCTACTTGCAAAGCGAAGAAGCAGCAACTAACAACTTTTAACTTTTTGATTAGATCTGCCCGGTATCAGTTCAACGACCTTCTTTATTCGAGATGATAACGAGACCCCCAAGGCGATTGTTGTTGTTTTTCTAGTTTTTGTTTAGTCATGGAATTCAAATTTAAAATAAAAATCTTAATACCTTTGCAGTCACTGTATATTTGCTACTTGAACTTTTATAAAATATTTATATTTTTCCTGTATAATGATGGTATTACATGTGAAGTTTTTTACTTTCTTCCTGTGATAACAGTAAAAGGTCATATCTGAGTTTTTATTATTATTATGTATCCCTTTCCTATCTTCAATAAACCCATCACAGATACCAGGCTTACAATTTTATACGCCAGACGCGCGTTTCGGTTGACGAAAGACTCAGCAGGGACTCTCGAATAAAACAATTTAAAAAGCCAAAATAAAGTACGAAGATGAAGAGCACTGAGGACCCACAACTAAAGCTATTGGTACAGCCGGTAATAGGTAATGATTTGATTTACTAAGACCAGTGATAGTCGGCACCATATTGTTTTACACATTTTGTGTGTAATTATCAGTCCAGATAATTGACTCGAACGAAGAATTTAACGTCTCAAAAAGGCTTTAGTTGATAACATATGTTTAAGTTTCATACAGCAAACAAGACAACAGCCAAGCAATGGCACGACTAGTAAAGGCAAATGTAAAAGTTGCCATATACATTCATTTATATTCATGATATACAAGCTTCTTTTGGAATCCACGAAAAATATTGAAAGTTTGATGAAGATAATTTATTCGAAATGTATGTGTATTTTAATTGTGTTAGCTCTAAAAATTTAACCTTGCGTTTTTACTGCGCAAATAAAAAACTGTATTTGAATTAATGCTGTCTCGTATATATGTTATTCTGCATTAACCTCCTCAAAAGTTTAGATTTGAAAGACCCAACAGACGATCTATAACCCAAATCATCATTAAAAGAAATAAACAAAAACTTTAAAAATTAAACAATAAATGAATAATGATTTGATTGACACTGTTCACTCTTTTCTGTATTATTAACAGATTTTGTTAAATTTTACATACAACTTTTGATCGTTGAGCTATAACTGAAAATCGAAAAAATGATTCATTTATCTCTTTACTTTCTGAATAATTACTGAATTATTCTTTCAAAACATACTAGTAACGAAAGCACACAAAGCGACGAAAAATGATCTATGGCGGTTTAAAGTCAAATTTTATGTGCTTTCTATACACATGTGAATCTGTTTTGAATATTCAGACTTATTTTAGAAATTTTAGCAGCAATTTTATTGTTTATTGTTTGTGTCTATTGTGTTAAAAAGGAGTTATTATCCAGCGATAAACAGACTAACACAAAAATTTTATAGACGTGTAATACGATCATAATACCGGTATCGCCTACTGCAATTTTATTGCCAGATAACACATGCATGTCTGTAAAATGAAAAATATAACGCTCGCTATATGAAGAATGGTGCTGCAACTACCGATTTGTTCATTTATTTGGTTTAATTATAAAATATTCCTGTGAATGGCACGTGTCAATTACTAACAAAATCCTTGTAGCAATTAATATTGTACCGACAGTCTTGTTTTCTGTGCAGGAATACTTTGGTCACTTAGGGACCCAATATAGGTATTACAGCTTCAGGCTTGTAGCACTGTTATGATTTTTATCATAGTGAAGTAAGTCGATAGTTTACATATCCCTGAAATCACTTAACAATTTACTGTTAGAAAACTTAATTGGACGAGATAGATTGACAATATTACAGCTTCATTGATCATGTTGATTCTTTACAGACCCAGAAAAAGTACATGAATCTAATTTATAATAATTGTTTATGAAATGATGTCTTTTTTATTTAAAATGATCAAACTCTCTGTAAAAAATGAAAAATGGTATTTTTTCATAATTTAAAGTTTGACTAATAAAACTTGGCTGACATACATGTAAGAACATGTTTTGCATGGGCTTTAGTAACTGTTGAGTTCTTATCTGGATAAAGTTTAATTTACAACAGCAGGAATGTAGCATTGTATTAAGTCATCACTACAATGTGTAAATAACGGTCTGTTTCTGTATTGGCCCTGATACAAGGTAACAAATTAGCTATTATTTAAGATTATAAGATCAGACGTATGTATTATCTAATCTTTAATGTTTTAGCTAAATAAAATGAGCCCTTACGTCTGATAACAGTTACGAATACACAATTTAATACAAATATAGATATTAACATTCTTTACTATTGAACGACCAAGGACAATTGATTAGGATCAAGGTTAAAAATTTATCTCATTACACTTTTAAGGTTTTCTAAAAATTCCTATAGATTAAGAATGTGCTCAATGCTCTTCAAGCTTGTACTTTATTTAGCCGATTTGACCTTTTTTATTCGAGCGTCCTTGATTAGTCTTTTGTAGATGAAACGCGGGTCTGACGTACAAATTTGAGCCTGGTATCTATGATGGGTTTATTGTAAAAGCTTTAAAAGACTACATTTATGTATGTATTTCCGATTATGTGTTGATACATCTTTGGCTTGTTCAATGTTTTTGATCTGAGTGTCCCTGATAAGCATAATCGTACAATGTGCATATTACGTAGAAGTTCTCTATGTATATATTATACACTTTGGGCTTGTAAACATTTAGCTCTGGGCGTCCCTAATAAACATAATCTTACAATGTCCATATAACCTAGGAAGTTCTCTGTGTATATATAAATGTTTGTCTAGTCTAACGTTTAGCTAACAGCGTCCCGGATAAACGTAATCTTAAAATAACATTAACGGTATAGAAAAGTTATTGATCCAAATGCCCATTTCGACAATTAATGTCTATTCAATGATGCTCGAGGACAAAAAATTTAAAAGTCCGAAACCAGCAGTTTTAATAAAACAACATCTGTATTGTCATGTCAGTTACGAATTAATGGACACTGGGTTGGAGATGCCCTCGAGGACTTGCTATATATTCCAACAACAATTGTTATGACACAATGGTAGTAATAACATGAGCGGTACCAATTTTACTGCAGAAGAAGTGCATTAGGACATTTATGGTCTCTTCAGTGATGTTCATATTTCAAAGGAAGTTCTGTATGTATTAATTACATATTTAACTTACCCAACGTTTTGGTAGGAACGTCCTTGATAAACATAAATCTAATGATGGGCATATTACTGAGGATGTTCTCTATGTATTTATGTCCGACGTTTAGTTATGGGGTACATCTTGTGATGAGCATCTAACGCACCAAGCTCGGTATCTTTTACTTATATCTATTTTATAGTCCGATAAATTTAACTTGAAAGATAGAATTACTCGAAGGATTAGTTATCTTATTCATAGAGATTGAACAGAAAGAGAATTGGACTTTCCTTTCGGTAGTTTTCATAGACAAAGCACATCTATCAAACTTTACATTTTTAGTATTTTTAACTGATTGAGTATTTTTTGCTTTGTAAACTTTTATCCCGAGCATTAAAGGACAGATTTTCACAAAACAAGAGTCACCTTAAATACAAAATCATCTTTTTTGTTCGTGATTTGATGCAGTGCAAAAAGTACGTACTATTTTTCAACCAGGATATCCTTGCAATATTATAAGAATACATTTAAAAAGATTTCCTTTTGACTACGATATTATATTGGAAAACATATAAAAATATCATGACTTATCGATCATGACAGGGTCAATTTCCTGTTGAAAGGACTAAGATTTATACAGAAATCTATTAAAACACCACACAAGTAATTGTTTCTTGATTAGAAAAAGAGGCATTATAGGAGATTACAATTTTGATGTATGTATTTAACGAGATGAGTAAGCAAGAAATGCAAATAACCATATTATTGTGTTTATTTTAAATTCTATTTTTACGTTTGCTTTATGTTCCAATGTGTTTTTATTCTTTTTTTTTCTAAGACAGTTAGATGAAATAGTTGAGAAGAACCGATTATCAGGTTGTCTGCATATTGATGTTGTAAAATATCAGCTACGAGTCACAATATGAAGTTTTTTGTCGAGTGAGCAATATGTTACAATATAGACAAGCTGATAATGATTTATCGGATTGTATTTGTGTATCTGCATGAAAAAAACAAGTGTTTTTCTTTGTTTCACCAGCAAACCTGAAGATGACGTAAAGAGTTCGAGTCAAACTTATCAACATTCATTATGACGTCGGTGATATGTCCGGGTCAAAGTTATTAAGGCTACGTCAACGTATTTGACGTCACAAAGCCGTGATATGCAATTTTATGAAGAGCTTGGCATAGTGATATAGACTCTGGGAACACCGATAATATGACAAATCATGTTTAATACTAGATTAATACTTTATAACATTAAGGTACCAGTTTTATTGCACCAGATGCGCATTGCAACAAGTAATTATTCTTCCGTGATGCTGTTGGCCAAAGCCTAATACAAATGTTGAAGAGCTGATAAAACGCACGAATGTATGAACTCAATCAATCGATCAATTCTTGTATTCATATAAAACATATAGATCAGAGACAATAGCTGCTTACTAACGTTTAAATTGGTAAATCAATTTTGAATTAAAAAGAAAAAAAATGAGGGACTCGCATAAACTCGAAAACGGAGTGTGACTTAAAACTATTACCAGCATACGCTGGATGTTCCAAAGAGCCTCGATATCAAACTATCATCTACATGTATTTCCTATAGTTATGTATTTATAATGTTGTGTTATCGACTAGACAAACGTGCGTGAATAACTTTTGTTTAAATTTCTTTTCTCCGAAAAAATCCTACTAAAACTTAGAAAAAAGAAAGATTTTAATAAAGCCCGTTTGTATGTATTTGTACGGATAGATGATGTTTCATGTGTATAAACATTTCTTGTGATTAATGGTTTGGAAGGAGCATAGCTGTAGAAGTTAAATACAAGATACATAAAGTACTCACAATTTGGAAAAGTCTTACAAATCTGCTATTAAAATTCCTATAAACAAGCATTATTGACAACAAAACTATTTACTTTTGTACAACTTGTTTAAAATACTATAGGTTCTCGCTACGATTTCGTCAACATCAATTGTTCATTTTGAGTTTAAAATTTTAGATCTAACTAAAATATACAATACAGTACTTACATGAATGTAATAAGTTAACGTTTGTTAAAGTACCTATCATTTTATTACTTATAGCAACGTTGACTGTCCTTTTCATTCAATTTGGTATTCTTTTTTTATACTAGGTAGTCAAATTGGCAAACTTCTCATCATTGATGAACATTTTAGTCTTAATAAAGAAATATCCATCGTCATCTGATTTAGCTTGTAGAGAATAAGTTAGTTATGTCGATATCTCAACAACATATTCTATTTTATTGGCTTCTATTATTAGATAGTGGTTAACCGTGATTTGGAACAACAAATTTAGTAGATTACCAATTCTCAGCTAAGGTTAACAAACTTAATTGGAGAGCTTCAATCCTTTAGATAAAAAAAAACTTGAGCGGTTTTTGTAACAGTGTAAGAAAGGAAAATAAATTAAAACATTTTGTGTGTCCGAATAGATTTTCTGGATTTACCTTAATCAAGCTCAAACCGAGACATATTTTAAGCCAAGGATGTAAAAAAGAGTAGAAACGTTAATAAGCATACGTGAGGTTGTTAATCGATCAGAATTTATCAATACATAAAATCTATAAAAAAAAATAACAGTAGGCCCCATGAATTTTGTTTCTACATGTACATCAGCGTATTGTCCTTCTTTGAACTTTATACTTTTCATTACCATTGAATCTAATAGACTCTTAATGACAATAATCTGCAGTATTTTTATTTTCTGATAACAATGTTTGATTTCAGCAATTGTAGATAGATTATGAAATTTATGACTAATCATTTTTCAATTTAATATGATTACGCAGAAGTCATTAGGAACACAACTATCTGGTGATTGACCGAATAGAACATTGACACAGCTTCGAATACCTGTAATTTCATGGGGAAACATAACTGAAATGCTGGGCATGACTGTCAGCTAAACAGCAAGACAATTAAGGTGATGTAAAAGCTAGATTTGAGTCGAAGTCGTTGTTGTTACGCAGACAAAGGGCTTATTTTGCCTTCAAGTAGCTTTCATGAATCCATTCATGACTTATCAGCAAATACGGATTATTACTTCAGTTTAAACCTCTGAGCTATATTTATAAGCAACACATGCCGAGATTAATAAAATCTTTAGGTTTTATTCAGCTGTTTTTGACTGAAAGTAAACCAGACATACTGTTGGCTAATGCTAATGAATGATACCCCGCTGAAGGCATTACATTTCGGTAAACCACAAGTGAAAACGCCCCTAACGGTAATTCATGATACCAAATTTCAGGAAGCTCTAATTTGTAGTTGACAGAAGTTCATATATAACCATTATGTGTGATTTCATATCTTAGTTTTCGTTAAAAACGAAGTTAATGAGCGAATGATGTGAAAACGCACCACACGGTATACATGTAGCAGGCTCATACGACACGTGACATTGAATTTGAACTTTTCACTCCGATACCTCGTGCCATGCCCTTTTTGAAAGTCATAGAGTCCTTCCAACAGCTATTTACGGGTTTGTAAAGAAGTTGCCTCTTGCAAAGCAAAATGCCTGTCCCATATTCAACCTTTCCTTTTTTTTCTAAAACGATGAGATGCCTTTTAAATCACTACAATTTGCAGCACCTAACTATACAATTTATCGTTAATGCATTCTTGTCTTTGAAGAGAAAGAAAGTTAAGGATGAAATTGTGGTTTTGCAATTTTGCATTTATCTGACTTTAGTGTTTTGTATATTATCAATCGCTTAAAATAAACGACAGATTATAACTAACAATGCAACCAGTAAATCATTTGTTTTGATCAGATATACATACAAGTATATACACTGACATGATTTTAGCTCATTTTTGCCAGTTTCAATATTAAAAGCTTTTGGCTTCAGTTACAGAACGTTAAGATATATCTAGTAACCAAGCATTTTATCCTCGAGATTCTACCAAAGTCGAGCGGGAGAACAACAAATAAAGACAGACTACAAAATTTCCACTCAAAAAGTTGTGGATGTTAAATATCAAAATCTGTCAAATTCCCATTTTTTTTTTTACATTTATCCAGTAATCATATGGGCGATGACTATTTTGTTTGTTTTACGATGTATGAGATGAGAAGCGGCAATTTTTAAACGCTACCTGCAAAACTTTGTGTACTATTTCAAACCTTATTTGACTTTTGTGTGATTACGACGTGCGAAAAATAAACTGTTACGTAATTTAATTGGGAGTGAATAATGAATATATCGTATTAATGACATTTTACCTTGTTCCGGATAGCATATGTCACCACTATCTAATAGTTATTACTTTTAAACTACGAGGATATGAAAACCTTTAACGCTTCCTGTTTGACATACATCTAGTAATCTTAAGGATTTTAACTATTTTGTTTGTTTTACGATGTTTAAGAAAAGAAAGGCGGGAATTATTAAAGGCTACCTGCAAACCTGAATGTACTTGCTTAAAACGTATTTGCCTGTAGTGTGATTATGATGCGAAAAATATACTGTAACGGAATTAAATTGAGATTGAATAATGCATATATCTTACTAATGACCTTTTACCTTGTTCTGGATAGCATCTGTCACCACCATGACATAGTCAATTTGAAAGTATTTTTAAACTACGAGGATATAATGTAAAGCAGTTAAAGATACGTCAATGCTTAATTACTGCTTCTGGTTCCTTTTAGAATATGTTATAATTATGTTTTTGTAAATAACTCACTCTCTAAGTAATGCCCCACATATCTACATTATGTCTTTGCTATTAGAATAACAAAAAATAAGAACTTCAAGACGGTTTTAATTGTTTCTATTTTGAAAACTAAAACAATGTAGGATTTCAATACCTATCACTGTTACTATGATTATTCTCATGGAAAACGATTATATTGATACTTACTATGAACTCTTTTTTGAACATTTTAACCCGTACATGTATGTCTTAGACTGGATATTTAATACCTCACTTTTCCCCTCCCTCAATGGAGTAAATCGGTGGGTCTGATGATGGTTCAAGTTACAATCGAAAGTTTGGAACACAAGATAAAGGCATTTTTCTGGATTAACCTTGTTAGCTACCATCCATCGGGAACGTTTAAAACCAAATATTCGAAAGACAAGGGTGTATAAAAACAGAACAAATTATGATAAATCTTAGTCTCGCGCAGACTTTTACGATCTATATACGTTGTATTAGCCTAAAGTAATAGCACGTACACTTAGTGAAAATCTTTCTGTTATATCAAGTTTCATTTGGCTATGCTGATTCCTTCCTTTATCAATTCTTTAGAATTGTTAGTTTTCCTACCAAAGGTCGACAGTTCTCTCCATGCACTACCTCCAATAAAAAACTGATGGCGACGAAATTGGACAATAGTGCTGAAAGTGGCGTTAAACATCAATCAATCATTTATCAATATTATTTCTCTATTTCCTTATTCACATTAATTTCATATTTAGCCCATTGACTACTTTAACTGTCCATGTTTCCGTTCTAGCCATGAATGTATGGTTTGCAGATCAAATCTAAACATTTGATTGATATTCCTATAATTGAAGTATGTCTGGTACTTTTATTGTTCTAGTTTGCAATTTGATTCATTGACCATTAATCACTAAATTTGGATCTTTAATTGAAACACAAAACGTGTCTAAAATCAATTGTAAGACTATTAAGCTTACAGAGGGAAACATCAGATATCGGCTATCATAACGGTATTGAAAACCTGAGGAAAAAAATAGCACAATTAGACGGTTACATGGAATATTTGGAATGAGCGGAATAGGGTTTGTATTACATAGAACTCAATAAATCATTTTCGACCTGAAGAGATTTATGTTTTCTTAGCCTCGTTATTTCAAATAGCTTGTCATTCAACGGAAGCTAACGGATTCGATCTTTCCTATAGCATGTCAAGTTAATGCCATATTCTATATAGATATGTCTGCTGTCTTTTGATCGGCTCAGACTATAATGATGTTTTTAGTTTTTATAGTGTTCGATTTATCCTTCAAGAAAACTCGGAAGTTAAATGTTTACAGTTAAATAAACAGGTCTGTCCTGTTGGGTATTATCATTACACTGAGGTTAACTTAGCTAGATATGAGCGTAGTCATCGACCATCAAGCGTCATCAAGTAAGGCTAGTTTCGACAGCATCTTCCCCGCCTCAGGTTCATCTGCGGATACGTTGGATGTGTATAATAAGCTAATCATTGTTAACATTATGTAACGCTCCCTCCACATTGACAAATCTTGAGTTGTTTTTTTATGAATGGGTTAAACTCGGTTGACTTGAGGTCAATCGGCGTTAATGGCGTCATTGAACTACTAACTATTTTATCAAAGTATGTAGTCCCATTATGCTGCTGTAACCAACATTTGGTTTTTATTTGACATCAAAAAAGGTAAATTTAAAAAAAAACAAACACCTTGAAAACCTCATCTTATATTTCTTTGAAAGGTTTGTAGCAAGGTTATCTTTTTGCAATGCAAAATGTCTGCCCTTATCTAACGTTCCGTTTTGCAGTGGCACCTATATAGTACAATATATAAGCTTTGCAAAACCTTCCTTGTGCATTCATTGTTGCATGCATATTTCCCCGGTTGAATGCAGACAAAAATAACTTTCAACAGATAAATTTCCTCTCAAAAAAGAAATCGCACTGCAATACAATTTTTACAAAATCATAGGCAATGCATCAAACCAAAAGATATTTTTTTCTTCTTATGGTTTGTTACTTTTTGTAAACACTTTCCGATTTTTATTTTGGCACTTGATTCTTATTTCGCCCTGAATTGATTTGAGGTCAATTGGATTTAGTCTAGCAATTTCTTTTGTCGGTTTTCTCTTGTTCTCTTTTTCCTTTTTCGCCTGTTGCAAATTTAAATTGATAGATTCGCTATTGACCTCTGCCACCAAATTATCTCGTTAAGATTTTGATAACAACTTTTTCATACAAGAGTAGAATTCCGATTCTCTCCTTCATATGTTTTTTTAAGATAATAGGTCTTATCAAGAATGAACAGAAACTAAAACTTCTCCTCGGTACCACGTTCGATGCTTTATAATGTTTGTTTTCCATTCATTTATGTGTTTAATTTGCTTATAATGAAACACGTTAATGAAATATAAATAGTTTTTATTTTGATTTATACTGATTAACTATAGAACAGAATGTTTATAAATGAAAGGAAAAAGATCCAAAGTGTAGCTTAAATAACATGACTAACACGAGAAACACGCCAAAATAATTAAGATTTATTATTATAAGAAAAGAGAGATCAAAGGAATTTAAGGATGTAGTCATTCCAGGTTTAGGATTTTTTGTCAGATATTAGAACTCGTTGGGTTTTTCCCTACGATACAGGATAACATATTTTGTCCCACATCACCAACTTTTCTTTCATAGAAGACTTCAATAGCTCATAAAAGGTCATTACCAAAATTTAAGCAAATTCCAGATTTCTTTTCTTACGGTTTGAGACCCAAATACTGCTAATGCTAAATATAAGGTAAGTCCGAGTCAGCTTTTTCTGCTACTTTTTTTAATCAAATATCTCGAAAAGGAGTTCAAAAACCTATCAATATTTTTAGCTTAGTTTGTTCCCTAACTAATGCTCTTCTGATTTAAAGTATCAATTTTAAATTCCAGATTTTTTTTTTAATTTAACCTGACTACATCCTTAATTTGTACCTGAGAAATACTTTTGTAATTTTTTGCAAAAACCCACCCACCCAATCTAGATGATAGGTTTTAATTATTTATTTTAATTTCCTTTTTTACTGTTACATGTAGTACTATTTTATCTTTGAAAAGTGTTAACGTGATTCTTCGCATGTTTAGTTTCATTGTTTTTGTTATAGTGTTTAAAACAATTTTATTAGTGTTATGTATAAAACAATGTACCAGTTGGAATATTCTAAGTCCCAACTTTGTTCTTAAATGTCATTGTCATTTATTTCTACTACTTATACTGTTGATATGTCATTCTCAATAAATGGTCAATTTATAATCATTGATATTTTACTCAACTTGAGTTTTATTTTAGCAGCAAACATACTAGCTTGACCTCCCTACAGGTTTGTTGAACACCAACTTGAGGAACCTTCGCTGTCAAAATATATATAGAATGTTTTGATAGATATGTGTTTGTGTGGTGATGTAAATCTAAGGTTTATGGTCAAATTTGGTAACAATCCTGTATTTTTTTAACACAATGAAATATATATCTTTTTAATTTTAAATTGTATGGAAGATACATTTATATATAGGTTTATATATATATATACATAATATCGTCGTCCCTCAGTTAAGTTTCAGGTTTCAAGGGCACGGCCATCTATGTTTTTGTGGTTTTATTGACAAACTATAAATAGAATATGTGTGATTTAAATCTCAATGCAGAACAGCAATAATACGACACAAACACGTTACACATCTAGATGTGACAATTGTCTTCTAAGTATTTTAAGCTCTATAACGCCTGTGATCGATGGTTGCTTAACAACGGGAGGCATCTTTATATGCATATTCAGGACGGACGATATAAGACGAATAAACTCTGCTTTTCACTAACCAATACGATTAGTCAGAGTTTTAACATGCAAACACATAAGCTTACAGTCCACGTGAACATACAGAAATCTTAATAAGACACATTATTCTAAACGGTCTTTAGTCTTACTCCTCAATGCCGCGCAGCAGCAAATACAAGTTTTCAAGATAAATCAATGGACCAAACCCCTGAAAGTCTGCCCTCGAAGGAAACACGAAACAGTGGAGGAGGTCAACAAGGCGCAAAACGTAGAATAACTTTTAGAGACTATCCAAGATATGCCAATACTAAGTCACCATAATGGTAAAAGACATAATGAATAAACGACAACCACTGACGAGGTTTTTGTAAGGCTCGTAAAATAAGATTGTGTTTAAGTGCTGCACACTTGATATCTTATACAATTTGTTAACACCATTAACATGGTCAACCTGGACTAATCACGACAGGAAGTAAAATGTCATGTCTTTGAATCGGTACAGTTGACTGCGTTAGACATATATTCCCTAGATCGAAGCTATGTGGGTGGCAAATTATGTAAATGAATACAAAGTGTAAATATGAAGCATTATCTAGTTATTGTCAGTACATTTAAATCAAAGATTGTATAATTTACTTGGTATTACAAGTAGTTAATAAATACGCTAGTTAACGGCAATCAGGATCCATTATTATATAAAATCAAATATGAAAATTCTGTCCTGACTATTATACAATTGAAGGGTCATACAATGAGTATTGCGTTTCGAACGTTTTATATATCTCTTAAAGTCAAAACGTAATGTATTTATTGACAATAGAATTTCATCAAATGAAGCATCGGTTTAATTTTTAACACACCTGTACAAACCTGGTGATGTCAAAACAGTTGACTCTGATATAGTATCCTGTTATTGTTCATGTTGAGGCTAATTGTCTTTACGATATTTGCTGATAAAAAATGGAATAACGATGAGTTGATTTATGTAAATTGATACTGATGAAATTGTGAAGATTCAATTCGCCTACATGACACACGTATTCAATTGGAGGGTGTGTCTTATTTCTTTTTAAAAGAAAACGAAACATCAATGTGAATTCCAATAGGAATATCAATGATTACCCTGGGATTTGTGCGGTCCGATTAAGTTAAGTGAATCATTCAGATTTAACCTATTTCAAACGACAAGTGTTCAAAGTAGAAATTGTCTAGTCTCATATTATAATGAATAAAACACTATCCACTTAATATTCGAATGAGGTATTGTTTACATTTTTTGTATGAAAATCCTTCACCGATAGATGTTGTGTCGTAAATGCATTCTTAAAGATAATATATTATTTACAAGTATATTATTAAATAAAAGGTAAATGTACCGACGTATTATGCAACTTTTCTTTCGAAAGGTCCTTGATTTAAAAAAAAATATCAAATATAATTGAAAATCTTTCTGCCAGAGATGCTTGAACCGGTTTGTACGATGTCTTGCACCTGCAAATAGACTTTGAAATCATAATTAAAAAAAAGCAATTTTCATCTTAAACGATCTTTAAAGAGTTAATTGTAATAAAGTAAGTCATGTTTAATCTCTCAGTGTAAGTTTTTCCGACGACTTCCCTTCATACAATTTATTACTACATTGCGTCATCATTAGACGTCTAATATATATATTCAGTATCCCACCTGTACAACAGCAACAACAAAACTATATCTAAACATGATACATGTATATCTAAACATACATTTCCGTATTGATATTTTACATGGCAAAGAACATTTTTGACAAAAATGGGTGCATAAATGGTTTTGTCATCCCTCTTTGTTGACTTGTGCTTTCTATTAACGAAACTATTAATGAACTTCCATTAATGAGTAAAACCCATGATGAAAAATTGAAAAAAATAATAATCACGGACAGCACCTGGAGACTTTATATGTGTAAGTACAAATAAAACAAAACATTATTGGTATACCTATTACTTGTCCAAGTTATAGTTGGCTGATTTTCGAGACAATATATTTAATCTTTCTCTTTACTATTGAAAAGGTAAATGTATATGTAAGACAAAATAATGAAATTGCATGTAAATAGACATTAATCTTCATCATCCTTCATGGTATATAGTTTTCTATTCCTTTGGTATTTCTCTTTATTGCAAATTATATTGAAAGATTGCAATAATATCCTCTTTCTATAAAAAAATATTTTACGATAAATGACAAACAATTTGAAACTTTACAACTAAAGGAATCAAAATGACATGTCATTCGCTTATCCGAAACAATTCTTTAAAAGAAAAATTTACGTAATATAATTTTTGCAATGAAATATTTAAATGTACTGTGTTTATATTCAATTAGAGACTGGTTTTGAAACCAATTATATCCTGATCCATATATAAATTATAATTACAAATTTTGTATTTCATTTGTAGCAGAAAGACTTTAATCATTGCAACTTTTTGAAGTCACCAAAACACAATCGCTTTTTAATGTACTATTTCCAGAAAAGCACACATTTTTTACGTTTATTCAGGATGTTATGGGAAAGCTTATTAGGTCAAACAGAAAAGTAAACCAACCTTCTATTTCTTATAATCGTACAAGTCGTTATCGTTGTATGGTGAAATACGTAAAATTCTAATTGACGAATTAGAACGTTGTCCAGCACAGGGATTTGAACCAAGATATAATAATGCAAATATATATTGTTGATAACATTTTAAAAACGATGGTGGGAATCATTGTCGTTGGTTGTTTTGTTGTCGTAATTATTTGGTTGTTTGTTTTATTTATTAGGTCGTTTTTGGTCATATAATTAGCTCTTCACGTATTCAAAATCGATTGTTTTGTAACACTTTATGCTTTTGTGTATCTGTCAAATTTACATTTAGTTACATTCCTAAACTATAATTAGAATGTCATTAAAGCTTCAAACTTTTATTCGAGAGGTAATAATTCTAGTTGATGGGATTTTAAATTAAAAGAGATAGTACTATGCGCCATTTAGACAATAGTTTATAATCACAATGAAACTATAAAAATAAATAGATGTCAGTGGTTATTACCGTCTCCAAAAAAAAAACTATTCTAGTGCAATAAGCCATATGAGGCAAATTTTGATTGGATGACGACTGCCATCAATTCCACAGTTGACGGTTTTAGTCATTGACAACAATGTTGTGCGATAACAGTCGGCGTTTATGGGATATTTGAATGTTTAATTATTAACATTTTAAGATGCATTAGAATATGAATAACAGTACAGTTGATGTCGTCAAATTTGAATATGACAGTTGCAAATATCCGTTTTACAGACTCCGCTACGCGTCGCAAGTAAAAAAATCCCCAATTGACGATGGCAACTTTTTAAATACAGTATTGTTATTCCTTAAGTATTATTTGCATTTATGAAGCTATTAATCGACCCAGGGTAATTAACAGTGACTCTTGACGATCTGTCATCAACATTAAATTCCTGTAAGAACAAGCACACTAAAGTGACCTACATTTACTAACGTCCATATTCTTTGGTCTCTGGTGGATAGTTGTCTCATTGGTAATCTAACCTCATCTACTTATGTTTATAAGATATAAACAAAGACATAATCTCTAAGCGTCATGATTGAAATTCACATTTTGCATGTTTTGTGGAAAGTTTAAACCATTAATGTCCATTATCAACCCTCCTCGTAAAAAATAGATCAATCAGCAACAATATTTCTTGTTAAAAGTTACATTCTGATAGAGATTTTTATATAATGGAAGATCTCAGTCACTATTAGAAAAATAATGAAGGACAACCAATAAATGAAATCGCAAACTTATATTTTTTTCAATTAAAACCAACTACAACTACGGAGGTGTTTTACGACCTTGATTAACAACGATGGTCCCACAAACATGTTTTTAGCAGATCAGTACGTATTATTTCTGTATTTCAAACCATGATATTAAATAAAATTCATCAAACGGATGTTACATCAAGGTTTTTCTTCAGTAAAGGATTATGTAGGAAAACATAAAAGACAAAGATAAAACGATAACTAGACGGTCAATTTCCTATTAGAACAAGTATGATTAGCACAAAGATGGATTAAAACACTGTATCGTTTCTTCAAGAGAATAAAGACCTCATTATAAAAGGAAGTTAATACCATATCATTGATGTTACATGAGTTCAAGATGCTTAATATTGCGAATTAAGCGTGATTTTTTATCTAATATCCAATGAATAGAAAATTGATATCATGAGTGGACAAAGGCAAAGTAATATGAACAGTCATGTTTTTGCCAGATTGCTGCTTGATTTAGGTTGTTTCGTGCTTATCGCTATGAAATATATTGTTTGCTTAATTTTGTTCAAAAATAGAAACGATTATAAGATACATGTACAATCTAAGACCGTATTTATGACGACGATAAACTTGTTCTTTATTTAAGATACATTTTCTTTCTTTGAAAATCTTGGGTTAAAAAATCATACAAATACAAATTTGAAAATCCTGTTCCTTCAATAATCTCAGAGGGCTTCATGTCGAAATTGCTTATAACATTAATGAGTTCGCTGCATACATGTGCATGTAGGTTGAGCGTCCCGTTGTTAATATTTCATCAATATTCACGATAAGAATCAATAATACAATTATAACCAATAAGTATGTGTTGTGCCGCGTAAATAGAAAGATGGTCGGGTATGCTTTACTGCCACTTTGTCGAAAGTCATCTCATGGTAGCGTGCGTGCTGGATGACATGGATGCGATCTCCGCTTAAACGAAAGACGCAGACATTGGTCTTTGCTGCTTTTCTGTCAAGCTTGAGATATTTTGGAATGAGAGAAAAGAATGGTAGTCTCGGATCCAAAATAATTCTTTCTGGTCAGTTGCTCTGTCTTTTTGTGGAATGCCACCTTTTTTAATTGCACGTCAAAAAATCGACATGAAATATTTGCCAATGACAGTAAAGCACCTAATTATATTGCTCATATTTTGTTGAAAGTTATTCAGAATATGGCGCGTTGTTGTTGTTAGCGTACTCCCTGATTGTACGTTTTATAATGAAAGTATCGGAAATTAAAATAAGGAGTAGGTGTCTGACAGTTTCGAAAAGCGGGAACACGTTACTTCTCAATTAATAACCGTTGAGATTTATATGTAGTATTTAAAACAGCACACTGACGTCCATCAACTGACTATTTATGCCGTATACACATACGGTAATGAAAGCATGACGAATATATGTGTTGTCGTACGTACGTACTAGTTTAATTCAATTTAGCCTCGGAGTTGGGTATCGGGGCATGTTCTCTTATGGGTACAGATTCTTGTTTGATAATTTTTTTTTTTCTTGTTTCTTTTTCAATTTGGTTACCATGCCTGCATACACTGTGCATAAATAACTTTGGATTCTGAAAAAAATTACCTTTTTTAAATAAGGGGTTGCAATGATGGATATTGAAATCACGCAAAAAAAATTATATATTAATCTAAACAATGTGTTTGGTGTGTTGTATTGAATATTAAACAAATATCCATAGAATGACATCATACATTGTTTTAATTACCCTTAGACTATATAAAGCAAACAAATAATGTAGACTTGCATAAGAAACACAACCGTTTCAATAAGAAAATCAAATTATTGATATAGCATTCCGTTAATTACAAGAATATCTACGATAATTATTACCTTCCATATATAATGGAATACAATTTTCCCGTGATGACATACCACGCTAAGATCTTTTAAATGTATACATTAACCAGCCCTAACGTCAGGAAAAATTGATTTTGTCAAGATGAATTATATGTAGGTATAGTACTTACTACTCAGCCTAGTTCTACAAATAAACATTTTATTTCTTTTCAGCAGTTAAATTTTATTAAGTAAAGCATTATATGCGTCACTGCATGACATTTAATTTGTGCCTGTCAACATCCGAAGGAGAAACATCAGGTCAAAACACGTGCTTCGTTACACAACATTTGTTTATGATTGTTTGACCTTTGGTGTTTTCGTGTATGCCTAGTTAATTTGACATAATTCGATAGACTATTTCATTTCTTTTACATTAAACAACGGCATGAATTTTCATTACACTCAATGTACCCAATCCAGTTTGTTTTACATAAGTATCGCATACAATTAAAGGAAACATCTGCTCTGGTGCACACGTGTATTCGAAATATGAACCGGCTAATCATTATAAGATCAATAGGAGTACTATAAGTTCTAAGAATAATATTTGTATTAACTTAAATTTTAATTATATTTGTGTTGCTTGTGTTATCGACTTGTTGAAGTTTTGACAAAAGGAGCATTATTTTTAATGTTAAAATTATTGGAAACTAGTTGGTTTGGGGTTTTGGGAGAGCGTGCAGGGGTCAAATACTTTTCAACTTCGTTATTGATTTGGTATTCAAACTGTTTTGAAATGAGCGTCATTGATAAATTCTTATAAAAAATAAATGCACTTTTGGCTTACAGAATAATAAGCCAAGTATTTAAATGCTATGAGTTTTGAAAAGCATGTATACATCTTTGGTTGGGGATGTAATTTAATAATTTTTTAATTGTTATGTCTATATTTGGTAAAGCAGTCACATGACAATCACATGCTCTCGTTCATATCGTTTAGAATAAATTAATTAAGGATATCTTCCACGAAGCAATACATCGATTTTGATGATGAACTACAAATTCATGCCGGATTTACATACTGTTGTTTATTATATAATTCCCATGGTATGCATAAATGAAAAGTGAAAGACTGATTTGTAAGTAAAGTACACGTTATACATCGGACTCACAACCTTAATGGACTCTCTGTATGAAACTGATACGCAATTAAAGTGCATTTGTTTCGATGTAGACGTTTTTTTCAATATAATTTTTGCAGATTACGTATTTGTTTCTGTTATTACACACATTTAACACATAGTCAAGTTTTCTCCCCTTACCAATTGAAGATTTGTTCTAAACCGGACAAAATTGGCTGCTGCCCATGCCCAGGCAAACCATTATAAGTTGAAAGTGATGTATATAGACGTTTCAACTATTTTTTAAAAGGACAAATAACTATCAATATCAAAAGTTTTTAGCTTGACACAAGATGAAATTTATGCAATTAAAAGATTTTAAAAACTTGAAAATTTGAAAAATTACGCAATTTTTACACTTGTTGTCAATGAAAACGTATGTCCCTTCTAAGGAAAACAACTCATTCAAATGTATCTTTATTAACAGGATCAATTACGGCACTGATAAATAGACTATTGCAATCAAAGATAGATAGTTTTACGAAAAAACACACAATATAAATCTGGAGCTGTGGTTCATTCGTGATGCAGTACAATAAGTTTTAGTAAGTTTCTGAAATGAAAAAAAGAAAAAAAGAAGCAAAATGTAGCAAATAAAAGTATTGACCTGAAGTCATGTACACTTTAATACAATGACCACATTATCTATTGTCATTGCCATTTCTTTTTTTCAATCTATCAATTTGACAGTTCCAGTTTTTGGCAGACCATATATTATAAAACGAATCTGAATAACGACAACTGCCAAATTTTTTTTTTCAATTTATTCTGCTACGGCATTTAACTCTACTAACTTTATCGTTCTGAAATTGAATAAACATGTAATATTTGCCAATGTATCTTAGTGGAATCAATCAATGAATTGAAATGGATTTCATTCCGTCTAACGATGGGAAAAGAAAATACCACTTATCAAATTATACTCAAGGGTTTGTAAATTTTTGTAACTCGAAACATATTCACAATTGCCAGTATTCATGTAGAGAAATCTGCATGACTGTCATTTGATAGTTTAGTAATTATATCAATACAACTGGGAGAATTCAATTAATTTCAGTACATAAATCATAAAGCAGATTACATGCTGACTTATTGATTATGTCTCATTTATACATATCAATTAGAACATTTGCGTAGTTTAGTATTACACATTTGTTTTCCGTTTCTTGAACTTTATTTTTTAATCATTATTTGCAAATGTAAATCAATGAAATAACGATGATGTGATTAACTTAGAAATATTTTAGATGTATACAAGGATGGAAATAGAAAACTACAACCTTGAGTTTTACCGTCATATAAATATTAAACACATTTAAAGGCCTAATTCATTCGTTGTTACATTCTTTAATAAGGTGAAGGTAACTACTGTCGTGCATCAAAGAATGGACAGGTGTACTTGATTACTAAGACCTTGGTTTCTGTTTTAGTAGCCGTATTTCAATCCCCTTTTTTAAATAGAGACAGAAGATATTAAAGAGACAAAAACCATGACACCCCCTCCCCCCAAAAAACAACAAAAAACAACAAAAACAAAAAAACAAAAAAACAAAAAACAAAAAAACAAAAAGAAACAGTCTACAAAACATTAAATATAAAACTAAAGCAACACGAACATCCACATTCACTGACTTTGCTCTCGCTCTTCGGTGCTCATGAAGGGTTAGCAGATCCTGATCCATATGTGACGCTCATCGTGTTGCTCATGTTAATTACAACTTTGGTCGGTTATGTTACAATTAGTTATAAAACTGCCAAAATAACCTTTAACTTATTTTGATATCTAGAAATATCTGCTCCTCCAGCAAAATACAATAGCTATAGATTGTAACAACCCGAGACACTAATATAATCCCAAGAGCTTTGGTCAATGGATTAAATTATTTGAAGATTTATACGGTGCGTGATAATCAAAAATCCATATCCTTTCATGTGACATGACATAATAATGATTATGGGAATGATAAAGAATTTGCAACCGTTACTACGAAATCCCAGAAGGATCATGCGAGGTCCAATATTCGAAATTCGAGATTCAATATCTGAAGTTCGAAATTCGAAATTCGGAAATTCGAGATTCGATATTCGAAATTCTATATCCAGCGTCACCAATCAAAAGAATGCTTCTAACTTGTGAATTATTTTAGACCAATGAGATATGTTTTTACATAAATGATATTGAAATAAGCGTTACTAATATCAATGACATTATGTTATACAGATTAAAGATTTGATTAAGCCTTTTCAGCTGATATCGATATCTTCACGGATGGTTGATACAGTATAATTGCAACCTTTGTTTTTAAATGTAATGTTGAATTGTCCTCTTGGTGTTCCTTTTCTAGATGTTATAGTGAACATGTACATCGCTGGTTGAATACTTATTGACCATACATAGTGTATGGTTTACGTTATGAAAGCATAACTGGAGAAATGTTATAAAAGAGAGACGAACGATACCAAATGGATATTCAAACTCATAAGTAGAAAACTAACTGACAATGCCATGGCAACAAAAATATCAGAAAAACGAAGAAAGGACAAACAACAGTGCACAAAGACAACATAGAAAACTAAAGAATGAGCATCACAAACCCTATTATTCACCAAGGGTAATATCAGGGTCTCCGGGGAGGGGGTGGGGTAAGCAGATCCTGCTCCACATGTGGCACCCGTCGTGTTGCTCATGTAACATAAAACCCGTTGATAAGTATAATTTGGTAGGTCACATTCGAGGAAAAGGGTACGGAATTGTAGTTACGACAATTAGAACATATCCGTCGTGATCTGTGAAACAGATATCCCACCACGGTCAACTAAATCGTGATTGCGTCCGTATAAGCTATCATGTTAAATTCTTACCCAATAGTCCGTTGGTCAAAACTACAACTGGGTTTTATAAAAGACAAAACAGTTTTCGTTTTATACAAAAAAAAGTAATCCATAAGTACTGACATTTCTAACAGTATATAAATATCAGGAAATACATTTCGTAAAATGTACAAGTAGTTCTCACAGAAGTGCAGTTGTACGTTTTGAAATTGGTAATACTATTATTGTGATTACGAACTCTTTGTTAGAAATTTTTGTTCTTCAAATTCTGTCAACATAGAATTTCAAATTGCTTTTGTCACAAGTGTCAAAATGTAAAAGCTAATTAATAATACAATCCATTGGACATACGCTAATGAAAAGTTTATCAAATTGAAAGAGTTCAAACACTGGTAAATGCTACGATAATTGTATTGAAGATGACACTTCGAGGTTGACACATATGTTTGTTAGGTAAATCTTGTATCTTCTACTTTTGAAAGTTCTATCTGAGATGAGTCTGTTGTTTTACATAGAAATAACTTGGTGTTGTCTACAATTGACCTTGTTTATAAAAACACGGAACGCACAAAGGTGAATTAGAAGTATTGAAAATGTACATGGTTTATGTGATGTATTATTTTTTATACAATAGAAAACAAAGGATATGGGGTCTCCATCCCTGATTAAAAATCAGTTCATGCACAGCAAAAAGCTCACAAAAAGCTTTAATTGCTGTTCTTAATCTCAAAGTCACAGTGAGGTCTTTAACACGGAGCAAAACAAACTCTTATCTCCCTGCAATTTTAAGACGGCTCCTAGCACTGGTTTGAGCGGAATACGAATAAATTGTATAAATAGAGTATGTACTAAGGGTGCCCATGGTAAAAAAGTTTGTTCAAATGCCTACACTTGAGGGATAGGTTTACTGTGCAGGATAAATCATTTCACAGTCACGTCCGGTCGGATGGGGACGTTAATTGCGATGCTTCTGGTAGTGTTGAAGAACCTTTGCCTCAATTATTTAAGGGTCTGTCAGTGGTCTTATACAATGCAACGTTTCTACCTCTCTTGTTTAGTGGCAGTCCAAATTGTCCACTCTTCATATGCATAAAGTATTTGTCATTATGCGTTACGCATTGTTCACATGAAAGTGGAGATAAAAAAGTGAACTACTGAAAGTTTTTAATTTCTGCCCATAGCCAAAATATCCTTTTTTAAAGTGGTTGTCTCAACTTCAAACCGTTCCGCGATCGACTTTTTTTTTACCGAAACTACTACTGTAGTAGCAATCGAATGGATGGTTTATTTGTTCTCTTAGTGTATAGTTTTTATTTGATTTTTACATCAGTTAATATTGGATTTGAACCAGCTTTAAGTAATTACTCTCAGATAGGCTCTTTGAGGTAAGATATTGTTTTCGTGTGCTTTGTGTCGATCTAATGTGTAATGCCTTTTTCAACTGATTTTTATAGTCTATTCTTATGTTTTGCTAGCTATCACACCACTGTCTTAGGCTGGGGGGGGGGGGGGGGGGGGGGGGGGGGAGGGGGATGCCCGAAAACATTTTTTAACCCCACCTCATTCTGTATGTGCCGGTCCCAAATCAGAATCCTTTAATTTTGTAGCTGTCTTTTTTTGCTGTTTATCATATTTGTTTGTTTGTTTTTTTCTGTTTGTTTTTTTTTTTGCTTTTGTTTTTGTTTTGTTTTTGTTTTGTTTTTGTTTGTTTTTTTTTTTTTTTTTTTTACATAACATGCAAAAAGTAGGCCGTTGGTTTTCTCTTTCGAATTGTTGTACATTTTGTTTTGTGGGAGCATTCTCTATCTTCCTATGCTGTATGAGTTATATGCTCATTGTTGAAGGCCGTAAATGACCTAAATGTGCCAAAATGTACATCGCTTGATCTCTGGTTAGAGGTTATCTTATTGGCAATTATACCACATCTTCTTATTTCTATAGGACATATTTGCAAATGGAGTGAGGTAAACAACAATTGATCTATCTTTGCTAAACATCAGTGGCAAATATTCTATGCAAAAAGAACAATTAAAACAAAGGATCATTTAAAAAGGATCTGCGAATGCGGGATAATGAGGACAAAAGGTGAAATAATTTGGACTACTATTTGAAAAAGAGAGCAAGAAGGATACCCAAGATACAGATATTATGGGACATTCAAAAATTATAAGTCGAGAAAAATAATAAAACATCACCATGGCCAATAGGAACAATTACAAAAAGGATTAACAACAATCTTCAAAACACTAAACAAAAAACTAGGGACTAAGCAACACAAACCCCACAAAAATGGAGATGATCTCAGGTGCTCAGGAAACGTAAGCATATCCTGTTCCACTATTGACTCCCTTCGTGTTGCTCATGGCAAGTAACACTAGTAACTCGAATTTAGCTTGAACGGACAAAAACGCATTAACGGCATTTAAAAAAGATTAATGAAAATTGAATAAAGATTGACAAAAATAAAAAATTATTTTTAATGCATTTCAATCCATATCAAATCATTTTAATACCAGTCAAATAGTTTCCCTTGCGGTCATTCAAGTTAATTTGAGATGTGGTTAAACTGCGTCAAACTAATTAGCCACGCCCCCGTTAAACGGAATCAAACTGATGTTAAGTCCTTTTAAACTTTAAAGTGTCCGCCTTTTTGTAAGGTAAATCACTCAAGCAGAACAGCATCCTCGTGTATCTATCATTAATCCGCTCCGACCGTTATCGATTTAAGATATTTTACTGGTGGTTAGTTTTATATATGTTTTCCAATATTTATGTTATACGTAATGTTTTATATGTATATTGGAATGTATAATGTTATACAAGTGGTGAGACTTTAATAAAAATATTGAATCTGAATATATAAACATGCTTCACAATTAAGATAAACGAATGAACAATAGATATATAACTAAATTTATAAATATTGATGCACGATTTAAAAAGTACAAAGTGTTAATCTGTTAAAAAAAAAATAGCTCTTTATATCAAATTATTCGTTTTCAATATTACTTACTAATATGAAAACTCGTGGCATGTAAGTAAGGTATGGTCTTTTAAATATATCTGCGAAAAAATAAAAACCGGAAAGATAATAAGAAGGTCGTAATTGTGCTCATTACAAACCTAGAAGTGAAAGATGTTTTTTTAATCAATAGACAATAAGTTTTAATAGATGCATATTATATTTTCGGTAAGAAAAAAACATTAACATTCATACCGACATTTAAAATAGCTTGTAATTAAAAACATTTGTTTTGATAAATAATAAAATTGATCTAGATGAGCTTGACATTTATTGAATTCATTTAGTAAACAGTTTCGTCTTGCTAAAACTTGTAATTAAAGTTACAGCTCAATGAACTTTTAAACCTGTGTAACATTGTAATACTGGTCACTGGTTAAAATGTGTGTTATTTGTGTAAAAGCAGCAAACGACAAATGAAATTTGAAGTGGGTTTACGAAGGGATTATCGTTATGTCCGCATGTAAAATAATTCTTGCAAGAAATGAACATTTGACGAACTGGACTGGCTATTAAGCCCTCGCACGGTCGGCCCTGGCCCAAAAGGAATATTAAAAAAAAAAACCTTATTTTTATATTTGCGGCATTCAAAAACGTTTTTAAGACCAAAAGGTAACTTAAACATTGTAAAGCACGTCGGATAAAATGTTTCTGTCATATAATTGTGTAAGGTATATTTTAGCGGTAATGCATATTTCAGCGGTAATTACTAGATAAAAAAAAATAATTGGCTATTCTAACTTCCCAAGTTTAATCTAGGTGCTCTCGTAGGCCACGTTTAATATTCAAATAAATTTCATTGGTCGGGATTTCATAATGTGTTATATGAAATTATCTTGAAAATAATTGCGGGAAAGGGCTGTTAAAGTGCGAGAAGAAAACCCTATCTCTTTTTGCGGAAACGTGAACGAAGGAACGTGCTACAAATAAAGACCTGCGATTGTTTGTCAACAACTCAAATTTACAAAATAGTAAAATATAACTAATGATCAATGTCAAAATTATTGGAAGTTTTGTGATCATGACATCACCTATGTTATGTAGTATAAATACTCGAATTTGTCAATTATACCACATCTTCTTATTTGTATATTAATCATGTCAAAATACGAAAATGGAAATGTAGTGAAGTATTGTGTCCATGCATGACGATATCAAAGTCGCGTACATATACGAAGAGAAGATGTGATAAAGACGTAAAAGAGACAGCAACTCAACCACACAACATACCAGAATGTGTACAGTTAGCTCTTGTGTGCATCCTTTCCTTAGGATTTGACTTTAAAAGATATTACTACTTTTGCCTGAACATACCAGAATTGTACTATTTTCTCGGAAAAGTAAGGTATTTATTTCCGGAAGCGTAGACTTTAATTGTGGAAACGTATTCTTTTTCCCGGGAAAGTAATGCCAAATTTTATATGAGCAGTGTATTTGTTTCAATGTCAGTATATAAAGCATTAACTAGTGTTAAAGTCTATGGATGTATTAGTTACAGTTGCATACTAATTGAGAGATCGTCCTTTTTGATGTTCTTCGTGTGGAAATTATTCTTCCTTCAGCATGCATCTTTACTTTGTTCCTCTAATGAGATCCTCATTTACCCTTACATTATAATAGTTTGTGGACCCGTATGTATTTAGGGAATGGCACTCTCCGTGTATCGTACGTAAAAAAAACAACTTTCGTATATTTTACGTTTCAGAATCCTACATGTATGTTGAATTTTACTCAGAACTTAGAAATTTGATATCAGCGCGGGTTATGCTTAAAGTTAACCTTTTATTCTATATGTCAGATAACCTACTTGTTTTTATGTAGGATTGCTGTCTGATTGACGAATAGCCGTAATTTTATCTCTATATTTTTTTTTTTTTTTTTTTTAGGGATGCATCCAATTGCACCTTTTCATTTGAAATATATTTCCGTGACGTAACCTCAAAAAATTAGTCACTTCAATAAAAAAAAATGTAAGCGAAAATGAAACCTCTTCTCGCATGTTGCACTTTGTGTAATTGTTCTCTTCGACAAAATTAAATATAAAGAAGCCACACTTTGGTTCCTAAATGGATATTTTTTAAAACCCGGGGCCTAAAGCTAGGTAAAGCCTATCTCTTGATAAAGTTTCTTAAATTCGGCAAATTTTAGAGACCGACCGTGCGAGGGCTCAGTCTGTATAGCCATTCAAGGTCGTTAAAACTTTGATCATCCTTGTAGAGATTTTTTGAAAATACGATGGTTGATGTCTTTTTCGAAACTAAAACATGATCAAATATAATTGGTGGCCTTCTGTTTTCATGTTGTCTCTTTTACATATCCCCCATTTCCATTCTTAATTTTAGATAAAGTAAAAAATTATGATAAACAAATGTATTCTTGTTGTCAGATCAAAATACATTTAACAAGCCAGTGCGATATTATTCCATTCGTTTCTATTACGTAAAGTATATACCACGATATCTCAGTAGCATGGGTTCGAATCCCGGCGAGGGAAGAACAAAAAATTTGCGAAAGCAAATTTACAGATCTAACATTGTTGGGTTGATGTTTAGACGAGTTGTATATATATATATAAGTCCTGTGTCCAAGTGAGAAATAACTACATGTGGTTTGTATATCAGGGGAGAATTGACAACGGGTGGTATGTATACTAAAATGTTTATCGTCTTCCATTATACATGACGTTGTGGATGAAAATTATTGACAAAAGAATAAAGAAAACAGAAAATAACCAGACAAATACATAGAAAAGAAAATGATGAGGTTCTAGAATACATGGAATAAAGAATGATCGGCAAAAGGTATAACAAATAGAAAAAATTGCCTAAAATGATAGAATACAGAAATAATGAATCCCGATTCAGACCCTCACAATCTGACGATGACATTTAGCTTTAGGGCAATTATGGGCAAACGACCAACAACACAGTGTTTTTTTTTTATGAAAGTTCACATACAAGCTAATTTTCACAAAATCAACTTGAATATGTAATAAAAACTATATCTATATCTTCATGTGTTGAATTTTAAAGATAAACGGGTTTGAAGTTTTCGACATTTACTAAAAATTTCGGTTTCTTGAACATTTCTGTCTCCTTAAATTTTGTTTCAAAAGATAAACATATGCGGATTTCGGTAAAGAGATAAGGAATATCTTCGTTACAAAATTGGGCTCTACATTTGTGTAACAATCCTTATCAAAAATCCTTTTTGTTAAAGAAAGAAATTGATTTTAGAAGAAAAAAAACCCGGCATTTTTGTTGTTTATTTATCTAGTGTAGTTGAAAAAAGTCGGTTATTTCTTCATAAAAGTTGGAACGAATAATCTTCATCAGAGACATATAATAATTGTATGGGTGTATAACGTTTCCGCATTTTTAGCAAAAATCCAGTTCACGTTTCCACATTTTCGTGCATTATTTTTCCGAAATAAATAGATATCACTTTTCAGCATTTTTACCTGTATTTCACCTGTAAAAATGGTAATAATGATATATCGGTATAACACTTTATTATCAAATATGGTCATCTCCTCCCGACACAGATACCAAAAGAACCACAACTGGGCCGGAATCGTTTCTCCCAGTTCTATCCATGTCACACAATTATATTTATTTTTATGGACGTTTTGCAGAAGATCCAAACAACAAGTTACATCAAAATTCGGTCTTTATCAGCAATAGCATCAGTTCGTAAAAATGATCGCGAACGTGCTGAATTCGTATCCGAACAGTTTGTCAAGTATGGTAGAGAATAGAATACGCGGTTAGACTTTATAAAGTCAGTTGGCTACAAGTTTACCGCTTTAAACTGTGCTACATGTACTGTATAATAGTATACTGACGCTTAAAATATATATAAACTTTTAGTGCTGAACATATTCATTGACTTTTAATTGATATATGATCATGTGTGATTTTTATCATTTTAAGTTGATACATTTGTAGTTTCATTTTAGTCATAAAGACTTATCCTGCTCGAAGTCCTACTTCCACCCAGTTGGTGAGTAAAGGGGGTGGGGGGGTGGGGGGGGGGGATACATTAAAAATTTAAATGCGGAAACGTAAATAACCTTTAATAAAATCAATGTAAAAACAATGCGGAAAAGAGTACTATAAAAATGCGGAAACGTAAGAATTTTAATGCGGAAACGTAAGAATTTTAATGCGGAAACGTAGTGCCAAAATGCGGAAACGTAAAACGCCGAATTGTATTATATGTCTCTGTCTTCATACAGTATCATGCCAAACGCCATTTTTAAAAAAAGGGGGTCCATGTTCTCGTTTTTAAGCTAATGGTTAAATCTCGAAAAGATGCATTTTTTCCCGATATTTCAGTTTGACGTCGCGAAAATATCATTTTACGGTAGCAAATAATCAATTAATGTGTCGATAAAAAGAACGAATTCTACAATATATAAAATTCTATCAAAAATCTTTTCCTGGGTCAATATTATAAAGTTCATCCGAAAAAGTGATAAAACTGATAATAACATACTAATTCAATTTCATGCAATTAGGTTTTAATGCTAAAAGTTTTAGAAGAAAGAGTTAAATGTCTTCTTTAAAATATTTAGATTAATTCTGCGAAAACATCAGAGAGAGATAAAACAAAAATGCATGCAACCAATTGAATAAAATGGAGAATGGAAATAGAAAATGTGTCCGACAACAATCCGACCAGAGAGCAGAAAAGGTATATAAGGCACAAAATTTGCACCATAATTGAGTTACCTTGTTTTGTAACCCCCATTGACATAATGGTTACATTGGTTACAATGGTTACACTCATACAAACTATCATAAATCATATTTAGCGAGCGAGTAATACTTCGACCTGTTTTTAAATCAGATTGGTTTTGAATGTTTCTCTCGTATATTCAATATGTATATACATGTATATATTCTAAATTGAGACTATCTATTATTATTATAGTTCCATAACATTCTTTCAAGGCGTATAAACCAATGATCGACAAGTGCGTACATTTTGTGAAATCATGTATAATGTCAAGGATTTGTATACAAATCCTTGATAATGTGTATGTTTCAAATGTCCATATCTATTGACAACGAGTATATACCCTTGGAAAATATGTAAATAGATTTTTATTTTATCAGATCTTTTTGGGGAAATTAACAAGATTTTCATAAATATCATTATTAACACCAGAAACGTTATTTATAAACAAGCGTATAAGTAATGACTATAGTATATCACTATCGGACACGCAAGACAAAGATGTATATTACACCTGATATTTTCAAAATGGAAAGTTACAAGTTATCGGCCGTGTACACTGATCAATACCCTCAGAGGTCAAGTGATGCACCAACTTGCTTGATGTAATTGTGTAATAAGAGTTTTAAAGTCCGACAGGAAATCGCTTGAATACCTGGACGTGTCACCTCACAATACATCTGGGAACAATTTCTTCAGCCATGCTGGTGATCAGATGAGGGAAGATCCGAATTTATTTAAAGAAGTTTACAAAACCGTTTTACATAGAGAAATTATGAACAAACTAGACTTTCGAAAACATTTCTACACGGAACACTTCTTTATGACTTTGAACTTTGACTTGTTAACTGATTTCCATTAATATGACTTTTTTCAAAAACTTAATAAAAAATTAGTTTCAAAACGATTCCTTATTTAAAATTTAAAAAATATGTTTTTATTTTAATGTGGCACACGCTCTTCTTGTGTAATGTCTAATCACCTTGTTAATTCATCCAATAAACCTTTAAGAAATAATTTCAAACTAAAAAAAATAATTCTTGTGTTTTCGTAATTAGAAGAGATAAAGAGGTATTGATCTTAAAGTCATATGAAACCTCAAATTAAAAAATATGCATATGTTTTTTATAACAAAATGGATAGTTGTCATTATTAAACTTATGTACAAGTGTTATACAAGTGCTCAATATCCATGCTTCTTTGTTGATTGATTTGTTTGACAAACAACATCAGATAATATAATATCTTGTGGAAAAACGACGTTTATTTTTTATTCATAACACTATCCCATCATGGGCTTGGCCCAGTTAAAGGAACTTAGTGCACAAAGGCGGCCTAGGTGGTGTTTAGAAGCTCTCGTTAATTCAGTCTCCTGATATAAAGGCTCCAAGGCTGCACATTCGTAGGAATACCGCAAAGGACCTCCTTCGTACACTAAGAAGAAAAATGTGCACTAAGGACCTGATGGAATGATACAACTTTCACAAAGGACATGGCATATAGAAATAGACTTTGTAAAAATACATTATTTTAAATTTTATGATCATATCTTTTGTGAGGGGGGGAGGGGGGGGGGGGGTCAGAGGGGTCCTGATCCCGAAATCCAGGGCTTAAAAACATAAAATCCCGAAGTCCCGAATTTAAAAAAAGTTAAATCCCGACATCCCGAAATTCGAAAAACCTTGACCGTTTAGAATCCACTTTGTATACTGATTAAACATGTAAAATTGAAGATGAGAAACATATTATATTAGACTGTCCTTTATATGCAGATTTACGTGAAAGTTTATTTTATGAAGTTAAAAGAAGTAATGGTGATTTTAATATTTTATATGATGATAAGTTTATACATCTTTTTAAAAGTACTGTTTTTGGTGTGGTTGACAAGACCTGCTGTAATATTCTAAGTAGAAGAAATTGTTTTTTTTATATGCTTGATTGATAGTGATGTTTTTGCAGACCTGAAATATTTTATAAACATGATAAATGCAGTTATATGGTGCTTTTTGTATTTGTGTCTGTTATATTTTTTACTTCTATGTAATATCGTATTTTCTACTCTTATTTTTAGCTCATCTTGCGTCCGTCGTCGTTAGCTTTTACAAAAAATCTTCTCCTCTGAAATCACTGGGCCAAATTTTAGTTATAGAACGGTAATTTTGTTCAACAGAAATACTTTAAATGGGTACACATACTAGATTTACTATGGATAAGATTTTAAGAGTTTTATTTAGGAGCAAGAATATATGGTTTACATTATTTTTTAAATGCATCAGTGTTATATTAATAACATAATTGAATTTTATAATTATACAAAATACACATATGGTGGAGAATGACAATAAAAAAACAATGACATCCGTAATAAAGGTAACTTTCATAGAAGACAATTTAATATGATTATTCTCTTTTTGAAAATAATATTAACCTCTTGAAGTCTTTCTATATCACTTCTATAATCGGGTTTTGAAGAATATGTTTTACTCTCAAATGCCTTTCAAGGTATAATGATAGTATGTAAACTATAGAGTTGTAAATGTGGAAATGAAATCTCAGAAGCATTTTTTTTTCTCAATTTCTATCTCAAAACAGGTTTCTTAAAAAAAAAAAACAAGTTTACTAAAGCAATTCCCTTCAAAACAAAATAAAACAAAAGCAAAGTAAACATAAAATTCAGTTTTTAATTTTTCTTTCATCAGCTTGAAATTATAAGATCCTAAACCGTTAGGTTTATTCAACAACTATCATTAATTAATCAATTAGTAACGATCAAAAGACGATTGTTATTTGGATATGGCTGATTGAACTTAATGATTGGGAATTTGCAATAAGCCGTTGGTCACGTGCCGAGTGGCACGCGCTGATTAAAAAGTCATTTTACTTCAAAATTACAATATCTATTGATACCAAACTTTATATTTATGAGTTATATACTTATATCCATGTTCTTTGTGATCTTAAAACATCGTTTTTGTGTCCTTAGTGCACTAAGAAGTCCTTTGCGGTATTTCTACACACCGTTTCATTTTGAAGATACTATATAATATGTTTTCGCATTGTTTGCACATTGAACACAAACAAATCTAAAAAAAATAAGGAAATGTGGTATAATCTCTCGTCAAGAAACCAAATAACACAGAAATTAACAACTAAGCGTATTTTTGCCTTCTACTATACATCTGACGGTGACTTTTAGCTTTAGGGCAATTTAGTGACCAGAGAGAAGATATATAACCTTCTGTAGAAAAATCATTTGAAAGGTAAATATTATTAGGGTCATCCGGAAAGCTGATAAAAATTCATTAGATACACAATGTATTTCTTTTTAATTTATGCAATTCAATTTTGATACTACAAGTTTTTAAATCAGTAATATCTTACGATTCAAATTAGCGTTAGGCAAACTATAAGCAATGTGTCAGTATTTCAATTAGTTATAAGTCCTAATGAGTGACATTGGCCGATCTGAGCTGTGATACTTCTTATTTAGTTTGATTTTTAGATGATCTGTTATAATACTTAAAGTGTTTTTGACATTTGAAATAATAATAATTCGAACTTAACTATTCATTTTCTTACTAGCGTCAACAACTGGTAATTGCCAAATTTGTTGGTAATTCGTATACTAGTAAAATTAGAAGATACGGGGATGTCGTGTGACTCGTGTCTGTGGATTGGATATTAGGAAGTGATAATGAAATGATATCCTCCTGGGCCTATACCATGTTTAATACACGTGATTTGCGTTATCGTTATATCCGAGACAGTCCATGCAAAAAGGTACAAAAAGTCTCGTTGAACTTTACAGATTACGATATTAAAGTTCGATAAAATATTTTCAAATAAACAGCTGCGCCATGAGCGCATGATACGCCTGTCGTCTTGTGTGTGAATTGTTATTCAATAATCATAAATAGTTTCTGACATACGGCCTGACATGCGAAAACCCCCTTTTTTTACAAAAAAACTCAATATCTCTAAAATAAAATTTTGAATCAAAATCAAAAAGTATACAGATCTTTAGATAAATATAACTAAGAAGTGTGTAAAATTTTAAGCAATAATCATAAATCGTTTTTGAGATACGGCGCGACATGTGAAAACCCCCCTTTAAAAAAAAAAATCAATATCTCAAAAATAAACTTTTGAATCAAAACCAAAAAGTATACAGATCTTTAGATTAATATAACTAAGAAGTGTGTTAAATTTTAAGCAATAATCATAAATCGTTTTTGAGATACGGCGCGACATGTGAAAAACCCCTCCCCTTTTTTTACAAAATACTCAATAACTCAAAAATAAAATTTTGAATCATCACCAAAAAGTATACAGATCTTAATATTAATATAACTAAGAAGTGTGTAAAGTTTTAAGCAATAATCATAAACTGTTTTGAGATACGGCGCGACATGTGGAAAAACCCCTCCCCCTTTTTTAACAAAATACTCAATATCTCTAAAATAAAATTTTGAATCATCACCAAAAAGTATACAGATCTTAAGATTAACATAACTAAGAAGTGTGTAAAGTTTTATGCAATAATCATAAATTGTTTTTGAGATACGGCGCGACATGTGAAAAAAAACACACACACCTGTTTTAGTTACTAAGTCCCGTAACTCAAAAAGTTTTAATCTTATTTTCACCAAAAAGTATACAGATTGTTTGACCATCATAAGAAACAACTATGTTAAGTTTATAAAATTTGGATAAGTCGTTCTGATGTTACGGTGCGACATGTTTACGCCGGACAGACGGACGGACGGACGGACGGACGAACGGACACCGGACATTTGTAAACCATAATACGTCCCGTCAAAAATTGACGGGCGTATAAAAACTATTTCTATCAATGTCAACATTAATAAAATTGTGAATTTATGTAGTAATCGTAGATCAGCAGAATATAACGACTGAATTATTCGGGTTACACCACCTCCATATTCTGTTATCTATTTTTTTTTTGCCTCGCTTCTTTTAAACTTAGTTTCCCCATTTTCTCAAATCTGTAAACCCCATTCATTTACTTATAAATGCTGGTCCCATTTATAGCCTCATACATGTAAATGATAATTGAAACAACTTGAAACAAAAAACACACAAATATTAGTGTATGCATGGGCTTTTAGAGAAATATTAGTCCCTGAATCTGTTAAAATGTAGATCTTAATAAGAATATAATAGCAGTTTATCTATGATTTTACATTTATTCTTCATAAAATGTCAATTCATTCTTTTCTGGATTTAAGGGGGGGAGGGGGGGGGAGGGGGGGTGAAGAGAAGGATGGGCGGATTTTTTTTGTTTTTTTTTTTGACAAATTGTTTATTTCCTTTGAATATAAGGGACGAAAAAATACTTCATTTCGTTAAAAAAATCCTGTTTCATTGTATCAAAAATAAATAGATTAATTTGTTGCTGAATAATTTCACAAAAAAAGACAATTCGAAAAAAATATGAATATGTTTAACCTCGCCGCATTTTTGCGCCTGTCACAATTCAGGAGCCTCTGGCCTTTGTTAGTCTTGTATACTTTTAATTTTAGTTTTTTTTTTATATATTTCGGAGTTGAGTATGACGTCCATTATCCCCATATTCATTCCCAATTTCATTTACAAGAAAATTAAATGTGAGTACTATATTTTGGTATGAAGACATGTTCCATATATTAATACAGCATCAACATTCTTAAAACTAATGTTTAGGCACTTGCTGATTTTCTTTGATTTTGCCGAAAATCGGTGACCCGTAAGACACGTGTCAAAGAACATATCTGATAATACTATTATCTTGAAAAAATGAAAAAATAATTATTTTGCATGAGAAAATAACCCTTTAGATATGTTTGCCATAAAAATACATTGGGACTTATTATTGTTTTTTTTAATTCAACATCTATAGTTGAAAATCTTAGGTGTACATCGGTTAATTGAATGATAGAATATAGAAATTGTTTTAGTTTTTTTTTTGATAAAAAAAAATGTTCCCCCTTTCAAGATTGGTCATTACATAAGTGTGTGCTAAAGTTTGGAGACCGAGGACTAACAGACTACGAACAGCAAAAAGTGGATACAACATTTGATATGCATGAAAGAACGTTGGACACACAATACTGATTTCGCTAAAAAATTTCAACTAGCACATGATACCCTATGAATTTATTTACATACTTGAGCTCTTCTAAGGAATATAATTCCGGACAAAAACGAATTCAGTATATGTTAAATGGACAAACAAACAACAGCACTCATTGATGGATACACTTGCGGCTTAATTCATTTTTAAAGCACAATTTGAATGATTGATTAATGGTTGTTTAACGTCCAGTGGCAAACATTTCATACATGTTCAAGGCGAGAAGTCGTTTCAGAAATAGATTATGAATTATAAGGTATTCCAAAATGTTAAAATGTTATCATCGTTTAGCAAAGGGAAATTTTCTTAGCTATTAGAATTGGTACGTCAATATTTTTCTTACTAACTTATATCTTTTGCTTTAAAATTAACACATATAAGGTTCTGATCTTATTAAAACAATGTCACTTAAGTCTCGAGAATTATTCGTGTATTTGGGCTTTTGAACTCCGCTGCATTTGTTTGCATCTGCCCTAACCTGCTGTTTAGTGGTTGTTGTTTGATTATGTATTTCAAAAGTCGAATATATAGACCGTTAGTTTTTCCGTTTGAATGGTTCTACACTGGTCATTTTGGGGCACCGTATAGCTTGCTGTTCGGTGTTAGCCAAGACTTTGTGTTGAAGGCAGATGAGTGAAATTGTATAGTTTTACACGTATGAATTTAGTAATGACTAGCAGAGCACTATCAGACTCAAGACAAACAGTGTTCATGTATATTTGGTATCCGGTATACGAGTACGGGGCGCATTTAAAACTGTTTAAGCTAAACGAAATTTTAATTTTCCAGGCGAATTAGACCAAAAAAAAAAGATATGTTTTAATGTGAATTTTTAAAAGTTCGGGACGGAATTGGTTCAATTAAATTTGCTTAACGTACCGTGGCAAATATTATTGCATATTCTCGACGAAATAACATTTTTGATCAGACGATACCTTCATATAGATTAATGTTTGCGTACAATATCCATTGGCATTCATCAAACATGCTCATGTTGGTCCCTTTATTGGCTATTAAATAACTACCAGCTTTCTCGTTTTATTTCAAGCAAAATATTTTTTTTTTTATCACAGTCACTTTTTTTTTATCTAAAGAGCTGCTGCGTGTTTACAAATGAAAAAAAGAACTAATTATACTTTTCGCTGCATTTTAAAAATCTGGCATCATTAACTATAAAAAACTTAGTTTACACATGTATTTGTCATTATTTAATTTTAATGTGAATATTTGTAAAAGGTACATTTTTACTTTTCTGACTAAAATCGATAACGCTCGGAACGGTTAAACGATAGATACACGCGGATGCTGTACCGCTTGAGTGATTTACCTTACAAAAAGGCGGACACTTTAAAGTTTAAAAGGACTTAACATCAGTTTGATTCCGTTTAACGGGGGCGTGGCTAATTAGTTTGACGCAGTTTAACCACATCTCAAATTAGCTTGAATGACCGCAAGGGAATCTATTTGACTGGTATTAAAATGATTTGATATGGATTGAAATGCATTAAAAATAATTTTTAATTTTTGTCAATCTTTATTCAATTTTCATTAATCTTTTTTAAATGCCGTTAATGCATTTTTGTCCGTTCAAGCTAAATTCGAGTTACTAGTGTAAAAACTCGATGATAAGTCACATTCGGGATGTAATTATCCTGGAAAAGAGAACGGGACTGCGGCTACGATAATTGACACATATGAACATATGAATGATCATCTATGAAACATGGCACATAAATACAATAGGAGTCAACCAAATCATGACGACGTCCGTAAATTTTGAGAAGGGATGCCTTCACCTTTACAAATAGGAACCCTTCGTTCAATAGCTTCCTTGTATTGAGAATAGCAACCATTTATCAGACAAATCATGATAGGAAGCACAAGCTCCGGAATATCGTATCAACTAGTAGATATATGCTCAATATGTAGACGCTGCTTGAATGTTCCTACATAGGAATGAAAAGTTCACAATGAGAAATCGAAAATCATCTCGTATGTCATAAAGATTAGTTCACAACAGACCCTCATTACTAATATCGTGATGTTAGTTAATAAACATAGCAGACCAAATTGTATCTGTATTATCCTTTATTTAAATTCTAAATGGATAAATGCATTTAACGTACTAATCAACCGTTTTAGAGAGCGGACATCATCTATAAGCGGAACATGAAGTTCAAGGATATATGTATATACTGCTAGCTTCTTTACATTATTCATGAGAAGCTGAACAGATCAATCGAGTAGGTCATGCGTAAGAGGGAATGTTAGGATGAACGGTAAGTAGTTCGGACTGCTATTGAAAAAAGGGGACATTTAGGATAAGGGAATTTGTTTTAAAAGTCCCATTGCAAGAGTGTACTTTTCTATATATTTGCAAATGTAAATCCTCAGTAATTGACACCCTTAACGGAATTCACTGTCTGTCGGACGGGAGAAGTAATTTTAAAAGGTGACAATAATTATTCACCGTATATGTATATACTGTTTACATAGCGTGTTTGCATTACAGTTTCTACAACACGCTATCTTCCAAATAAAGTACACAATCTCTGTTACGTTTTACATAACTATGGTCCTGAAAGGCACATTACTCCTCAGATATTGACATTGATCCTTTAGTTTACTACTTCGACTGCATTTTCCCTATTACCATATTTATAGGAAAGCAAATATTGAATTGGTATTGTTGGTAATGGGCGGTTTAGATTACAGAGAATGCATTAAGTTAATGTCCTATATAAATTGTCTAATTTATCACTTTACCTGAATGATACGAAATCTTTCTAAGGAGTGTAAGGTGACGCAATTGTCAAGGATTGAGTTCTTTCGAAATAACGTTGTTTAAAAAAATAAAGGATAATTTCGTTGTGTCTAATGCATGCAGAACAATGATTCTAGATAATTTAAAAGTAAAAAAAAAATAATACTACATGTAGTAATCAATATATGAAATAATAAATGTGAATTTAGGAAAAGCTGGTTGTGGCTATCTGATTGGAAGTTTCTAAACACCCAGTGACAAATATTTCAGGTAAATGACAGTTCGACAAAAATGGCTTTACATGTATATCAACTTTCAAGTTTGATGGTGGTGGTTTGGGGAAGGAGGGAGAACGATACATTTAGTAACCCGGAAGGATACGTATGATGGTTTCAGAAAATCGAAGCAGTTCTAGTAGGGCCAGAACAGTCCACATACTTGCCCCGTCGAATAGCTGTTCCCAGGTTTCACATATATACGATGAATATAAAATTTGAAAATTGTCCATTTCCTTAATGTGTCTGGAAAACTAGGCATATGGCTGTATCAGTAAAAACTTATTTCAGACGGAATAGCACATCCTAAATTTTACGGTGATATTGTTAACCAAGACCGAAATTTATATACGATCCGGGTAAACTTATTAATTCTTTAAACAAACTTATGTTAAAAGGTTACCAATTAAACACTGTATTGAGATCTTTGAATATTGTTTAATTGGTATAAATATGGATTTTGTTATCAGTAAATAAAAATGATACTAAATAGTTTTGTTATACACATATGCACTTTAACGGTCTTTACACTAAATCCATTAGATGTTGGATGTGTACTGATATTTTAGTCTTAAACATATGATTTTTTTATTAGTTGTTATTAGCTTTGAACTAGCTGTCAGTAACTGCCAGTACTCTCAGATCTGTAATAAGTGTCCTTTTTGTTGTTAGGGAAGAGGGATGGATAAATAACCTGCCACGTCTGGTCTTTGTTTTTGTGTGATTGTTCTACTTTCGATCTGGTGAGTTAAACCTTTTTCAACTGATTTTTATAGTTTGTTCTTATGTTGTGCTATTTTTCCACTGTCCTAGGTTAGGGGAGGGTTGAGCGTTCACAAACATGTTAACCCCGCCACATTCTTCATGTGCCTGTCCCAAGTCAGGAGCCTGTAGTTCAGTGGTTGTTGTTGGTTCATGTAGGTCATATTTTTTTTCGTAATTTTTTTTGTTATAAATTTGGCTGTTAGTTTTTGTCAATTGAATTGTTTCATATTTTTCATGTCGGGGCCTTTTATAGCCGACTATACGGTATGGGTTTTTCTCATTGTTGAAGGCCGTACTGTTGCCTATAATTGCTTTCATCCACTTCATTTGAACTTTGGTGAATAGTTGTCTCATTGGCAATCATACCTCATCTCCTTATTTTTATACATACCTGGACAATTCCAAGTGATTCAAATTTTCAACCTCCATGTTGAAACATCAGTTATCTTTGAAATCCAGTATTAGTTCTAATCTTTAATGGAACAGTTGGCATGTGTTATTAAGCATTCAATGATTGGAAACTGCAGAGAAGCGCAAGTAATTTACGCCATAATGAAGATTTTTTTTTAAATATGGGCAAAAACAGTTATCAAGTTTGAGTCATCCAGAGATCAGGAAGTTTCCAACACAACGATATAAATCATAATATCACACCGTGTGTTTTATACTAACTAATCTTTTTTCTTAAACTACTGAAATGATTATATAGGAACATATGTGTTTCGAAAATTGTTTAATACCTAAATATAAACCACCCCTTTTAAAAAAAATTCAAAAAAAAAGCAGAAGATACCAAATTATATAAAAAATCAGAAGTCGAAGAAAAATGACAGCACTATGGTTTAAAGAAATACAACGACGGAAAGACAAACCAAAAAAAGAAAATACAGTCTGAGCAACACGAACCCTACTAAAACAAGGATTACATATAAAATATGTTAAACAATCCAATGGAAACTGGAGTGAAGCGTAGTACATTTAATCAATATGAGAAATAATAACTGGAGAAATTAGTTTTTATTTCATTTCGAGTTCAATAAATGTTCATTTGACAATAACTTTAGACTGATACGCGCTCGCTTTGTCTAGTACACAACAGCCTTTGTCCTGCAGTAGTCAACATCCTTAACCTTTGATATTAGGTGCATAGATTACTCTCTTGCAATCATACCAAATTACAAAATCTTAATGTTTAAATACCACAAACTTTTCTATGTCGTTTGGTGTAAGAACACACCATTCAATGAATATCGTAAGCTTAACCTTACTGACTTACTGCATAATACATTGAATCTGCGTGAATTTGTAAGAATAAAATATGCAAATTTGTAGAATAACTATCATGACAAATATACATTGTAAAACTTATTTCAGATATCTTTCCTTTTAACTTTTGATCTTTCGGTTCTCGTATATATATATATTCTATCATCAATAGTTTTCTTGAAAGGAAGAAAAATCGTCAAAGGAGACTGACATATTAAGTAGAAACTGGAAGAAAAAAATGACAGCGAATGTTCTTAAAATACAATGCCTTACAGAATCGTGCAGATTTTAATTGTTTTTCCTGCCAAGGTGTCGGATTCCTGAATAACTCTTGCTGTTAAGTAATCTATTTTTTAGAATGTCAAATGCAGAGAGAGTGCTAAACAAGACTTAATCTGAATTTTTCTCGAATGTTTTTGAATACGAAAGGATATACAAGAAAGACTTCTTGGTGGCATTTGGCTGTTTTCTGTTCCTTGGTCGGGTTGTTGTCTCTTTGACACATTCCCCGTTTCCATTCTCTATTTTATTGTTTTAGGATTCTCATTACTTTTAACTTTTTAGTAATAAAATGCACATAAGGAAGTCATCATGATTGTAATCTACAAATCTACAAATGTAGATATTGTCCCGATAACACAATTAATGTGTTAAATGCAAATTAAAACAAAAGTCGCACCTGCGTTTTTCAAATACTATGTAAATAGTGTTTTGTACTACTTTTATGAGAATTTATATCAAAGTTATAGAAAAGTTCATTAGCTTAATTTCAAAATATGGGCAGTGCTAAGCTAATAGGTGCTGCAGTATTATGTGATAACATACTGAATATGAACAAAATATTAATCGCTGGACGTTAACAACAATATTGTTAGTCTCGCAAATATGCATACATGTTCGACTGTTTAAACTCATTTATATTTGTGGATGTCAGACTACTTGTAATATAGCGTTGATAGTAAAATGAAATCAACGTTTAATAATTGATTAAATTGTTTCCGTGTGTGAAAATTCTAATCACAGTATTTCTTTTTTCAAATAACTGAATTAACAATTTGAAATATCGAATTAATCCGTGTCTTTTTGGCTTCCTGTTTTTTTGTGTTTTTTTTTCTTGGAATACAAATTGAATTAATAGTGATCAGTCAGTGTCTTGAAAAATTAAACAAATAGAATACTTAAAGCAATAAAGAATCAGCCTTGAAAAGCGTAATGAACACTAATTGGGGGGAAATTCACAGATAAAGCTGCAGGGTTAATATCTTTTGACAGCTTGAAAATGAATTAAGTCATACGTTTCAACGTTAAGACTCGGTGATTTTTTTAATTTGAACAAAACCGCTTTTGAATTGCAAATTGAAAATTTGTCATGATTAATTGAAATGTTGATGAATTCAATTAAGATTTTTTTTTCATCTGTTTTTAGTCTTGAAACATTAATGAAAAAAAATCTGTATATCCGGGAAACTCATATTGATTGTATAGCTAAAGTACATGTACCTGTTGCACATAAGAAGCTGTTATGAAGATGTTATTTATACAAAATAATTTTAAAACAAAGTCTGTTTAAACTATTCATCAATCTTACGGAAAGATGAGAACGCATCTTAATTCGTTGTGAAATCTGGATTATATGGTACACATCGAAATCATTTTGATATAATCCACATTGTAAAAAGAAATTGAAATTACATCAGACATGTGGTTTTGGTAGTTTGCTTTCTAAGTGATCAATGTAAAAACAGAGTTTAATCAAAATGTAGAAGTTGCAGAAAAATAACGATGTGAAAATAGTATACTTACATTTCAAATATATGCCTGGGAATTAATAAGTTATTGGCAGTGCACGTAAATGAATTTAGATGTTCAAGGATGTATGACCAAATTATTAGGTATTGATTCATTCACAAGGTCCTGATCTGGATTGACTGATTGATTGTTTATTGCTAAATATTTCATGCATTTTCAGGACGAGAACAATAAACACAATAGGTATGTCATGTCCGGGATGAAGGTCGGGGAAATTTAGACTGCCACTGGAAAATAAGGGTATACATGTGTATTAGATAGGGACAGAAATTCTTTAAAGTATAAACACGGGGAAATATCAGAACTAAAAAGTACACCCGCGACTGTATTTATTTACTTATATTTAGTATATGACAAATGTGATTTACAGAGAAAATCCTACCAACTGTTTTAAATCACGACCAGACAGCTGTTATAATTTATGTCATTTAGTGTATTACCCTAGAACTGATTCAGACAGCTCTACCCGGACACTGATTCCGACAGCTCTACCCTATAACATATTCCGAACAGCTGTACCCTAGAACTGATTCCGACATCTGTACCCTAGAACTGATTCCGACAGCTATACCATAGATCTGATTCCTACAGCGGCACCCTAGAGCTGATTCCCACAGCTCTACCCTAGAACTGATTCCGACAGATCTACCATAGAACTGATTCCGTCAACTCTACCCTATAAGAGATTCTGACGGTTCTACCCTTGGACTGATTCCGACAGCTCTACCCTAGAACTGATTCCAACAGCTCTACCATAGAACTGATTCCGACAACTCTACCCTATAAGAGTTTCTGACGGTTATTATCATATACATTTTTTTTAAGTATAAACACGGAGAAATAACAGAACTAAAAAGTACTCCCGCGACTGTATTTATTTACTTATTTAATTAGTATATGACAAATGTGATTTACAGAAAAAATCCAACCAACAGTTCTAAATCATGATCAGACAACTGCTATAATTTATGTCATTTAGAATGGTTTTACCCTAGAACTGATTCCGATAGCTGTAACCTAAAACTGATTCCGACATCTCTACCCCAACACTGATTCAGACAGCTCTACCCTATAACATATTCCGACAGCTGAATCCTAGAACTGATTCCGACATCTGTACCCTAGAACTGATTCCGACAGCTATACCATAGATCTGATTCCGACAGGGCACCCTAGAACTGATTCCCACAGCTCTATCCTAGAACTGATTCCGACAGCTCTACCCAAGAACTGATTCCGACAGCTTTACCACAGAACTGATTCCGACAACTCTACCCTATAAGAGATTCTGGCGGTTCTACCCTAGAACTGTTTCTGACAGCTCTACTATAGAACTGATTCCGGCAGCTCTACCATAGAACTGATTCCGACAGCTCTACCATAGAACTGATTCCGACAACTCTACCCTTTTAAGAGATTCTGACGGTTTTACTCTTGAACTGATTCCGACAGCTCTATCATATAACAGATTCTGACAGTTTTACCATAGAACAGTTTTGGACAGTTCTCCCGTAGCACTGATTCAATCAGTTCTACCTTAGGGCAATTTGGGACAATTCTACCCTAAAACTGAGTATTACAACCGTACTGCAGAACTAATTATAATGATAGTTCTATCGTAGTACTGATTGTGACAGTTTTACCTAATGGAGTTCTGGGGTAGAACTGTTTAGAACATTTCTATAACATATAATTCTCATAACTCTAAATAGAGGTTAGAACTGATTCTATCTGTAGCTATGTGTGTGATAATCATTATTCAAACTCACAGGTCGTAAAATAAACTGACAACGCCATGGCAAAAAAAGGAAAACAGACAAACAACAGTACATAAACACAACAAAAAAAAACTAGACTGAGCAACAGGAACCCAATTAAAACCTGGGAGTGATCTCAGGTGCTCCGGAAGGGTAAGTATCTCTTTAAAATTGTATTATGGTTTGACGTGTTAAATATTTTGACCCGCGCATCCCTGAAGAGACATTTATTGTTCAAATGTGCATCTGCTGCAGTAAGATTGGTAACGTTAATGTTATTAAATTAAATAAGGATTGAAGACCCTTATCGTACCTCTCACTCCATTTTGTCTTAAAGACTACATTTTAGTAATACCAATAACATTGTACTTTTGTCATCACTAATGAGTTATTGTCTTGTTAAAATAATCTGTTATTGAATGATCATTAAATCAGCGTATGTCGCATCTTGACTTACCAAAGAATGGTTTATGAGCATGATTTTATCAAATAAATAATAGCATTATACCATTAATATACATAACCTAAATGTAGAAGATGGTACAATTCTAACTGATATACATTTTTAAAATAAAAAATACAAACGTGTGATTACTGTTGATAGCAACAATACTGCATAAGAAGTTATGAAGTTTACTCTCCACAAAAAAAATATATCTAAAATGAGGAAAAACCAAAAATAAAGCATCCTTTTTTTTTTTTTGGCTATACCAAAAGCTTCCTAGTCGTGAAGTTGAAATCATCCCCTCTGCCGCCATCATGAGTTGGATGAAAGTTATTGAATATCTGTGTCACACTTGTGTAGTATCCATTCTCTCGTCCTTCATGATAAAAGAGTTGGGATACAGCTTTGTTTTATTGTAAACATCGTTTTATTTCTTTACAACGTTGATGCATACATAACTATAATAATATTTGCATAATTAGGAATTTATTCTAGTGTCACGCTTTTGGTGTAACATGTCTCATAACAAATGACAAGATAAAAGCATTTTTTTTTCATAAAATGTAAAATTAAAAATTGAAGGTCAATTTATACTATTTCACTATATAGAAAGTGGGTTAATCATTAATTTTACAAAAATCATGTACATGGATCTTACAAGTAAAACGAAGCGTACAAAATACAGTCAAAATATTTGTAAGGCTGTCAGTTTTGCCAGTTGGCAATCAGATACTTTTTGTACTACTAAATCAAATGTAGTATCATCTTTTATTCACCGGTTGGCAGTATTAGGTTGGCGACAACAACCATATCATATTTTCTGTCTGTGATTTGATAGTGATTAAGATTATAACACTATGTTGACTGCTGTACCCTTATTTTTGATATTTTTACCTATTATGTCTGTTTGTTTTGTTCACACATTGTTTTCAATATAATGGAATTTTATGCGACTGTCATACAAGTGAAGGTTTAGCTAGCTATAATAGCATGTTGAATCCACCATTTTCTGCATAAGGAAATGCCTGTACCAAGTCAGGAATATGACAGCTGTTTTCCATTCGTTTAATGTGTTTGAGCATTCCTGAGAGTTCAGTATTTTTGTTATTTTACTTTTTATCTTTTTAATCCGGTGCATTTAGTTGGGTATGTTGTTGCTTTTTTCACTTTCTTGAGTTAAATAGTGAAAATGTCAATATTTGCTCTCGTTTTACGCGGTACGTGTACTGATTTAAAATGACTTGCCAATTAAAATTCGCCTTTGGAATGCTAAAGTCAATTACATCTTACAGCGATTCTGCAAATTAACTCTTTTTCCATGTTATTCAAATAGAAATGTTAATCTGGTGCTCGTGATTTTGTCTTTTCAATTTCACAAAAATTTATTCTAATTATACTTTTTTATTCAGAGAAAATACCAGTACGAGAAAAATCAAACAATATGAAAAGTAGGTTTGTTCTACATCTTTTGTCAAACAAAGTAAAACGATTGGTGTAATATCGATGTTAGGAATTATTAGTTAAACATAATATCATCATGTGAATATTAGAAAGACGTCAAGTAACATTTGTAGTAAAGTAATGTACATGTATAAAGCATATACATTTTGTCTTAAAATTCAATATTCACCTATCGAGAATTTGCATAATTTTATACATATTTGATCAGGACAGAGTATTTATTTCCAACATAAAAGCGGCCGGATTATTTATTTTCCCTCAGACCAGGGCCAGAATATTTATGTTCTGCTCATTCACAAATTCACACAAAAACTACCCCTCCTTGCCCCCCTTCCCCATCAGAATAAATTTTTCGCTCCTTAAAGTAATTTTACTTTTGCGATACAGATCACCTTTTTATAGGATACACATATAACTTCAAACAAATTGAGCAGTCAAAATTAAATCTATAGATATATGTGATATGCAAATATAATAGCATGACAATCAAGGTTGGGTCAAGGGTACAAAGAAAAAGGGAAGTCATTTTCCAAAATGGTAAAATTTCTGGCGAGCATAGCGAGTAAAATTTTGTTTTTGGAAGTTTTCATAAACAAAATTATATTTTTTCATGTCAAAAGGAGTGAGAACGTACACCACCGACCCCACCACCACCAAAAAACAACCACTGACCATACTTTTGTACAAAAAATAACCCTTTTGCGTCTGACACACTTTTTGGATTATTTATAACTATTAGATAACTTTGTAAATGTGGCGAGCGAAGCGAGCCAAAAATATTTTAGTCATTTTGAAATATTTGGGGCCAGAAATTTACTTTCATGTGGAATAAGACAAGATTATTTTTTTTCACCTAAATGGGGCCAGAATATTTATTTCCAAAATCTGCCAGGCCCTTACTTTAGAATAAATGGATGTCCCTTACTGTATTTCCTTGTTTTACTGTATAATTTGGAACAAAAGGAATATTTTGCATGTTGAAACTATAAAATAACATCAAACCGTTTTTCATGACTGAGGAAATTTAGAATTGTAGTTTTTAGTGAAATGATTATTAAAACGTAATATTCAAGTAAAACAGTCTTGAAGTTGATTACATTAATTCAGTAAAATCAGATCAATTCGCGTTGTTTTCTAATTCATCAATGTGCCTCTGATATTGATGCTTTGAGTATAAAAATACAGGAACTTCAATTTTACGACAGCTAGATAACCCAAGCCGCGTAAGCTGTGCGTCATTTATAAATATGCAGCACTGTCCGGTTGGAATGATGAAGTTACATCCGATGCCTTCTGTTAAGAAGGTGCAACATTCTTATTGCGTTTGAGGGAAGCCGTAGTCTGATATTTGGAAAGCGAAGTATTTGCTCCTACTTATGAAGCTACTATTTTTGTTGTGGAAATCATTGTCCAATCATCATCCCATAGGCAGAACATTCCTATTAGATTTGTTTAGTTGTTATGCGGAATTCACGTGACATATATACAACTCTGACAGAATTTTACAACTTTATCCAAGGCATAAAGTAAGGAAAGAATATAAGACTTTCTGTTGTTGCATATCCAAACTGCCACAAGAACTCATGTAACGTTATACAGCTCACATATGTGACGAAAATATTGGGATATAACTATGTTTTATTGTTATTAGAAATTTGACCTTGACCATGTTGAAACCATTTTACCAACAATAACAGTAAAATGACGTTGGAAAATAGCGACGTATATATCAGTTTTTCCAGATGTGAATCAGATACTGCTAAAACATATTTAGTGTCGTCTTTTCCTTATCTGTCTTCAGTATTAAGACTGGCGACAACAAACTTATTGAATGTCTTATTTGTGATTTAAATTATGTATTTCACTGATTTACGATAATATGTCTTGCTTTTTTCCACTATCTTGGGTTTAAAAGTGAAAACGTCCATTTTTTTTTTCTCTTGTTGTTTGCTGTATGTTTACTAATTTAAAAGATATTGTCAATTAAAACGTGCCTTTGGAATACTCATATCAATCGCTTCTCAAAGCAGTTCTACAAATCAACTTTTTTTCTTTCTCCGGGAAAGGTAAACAGTTCTAGGAACATCAAATTGGTTAAAAACGAACACTTGGAAACCGTGTATTTTTAATATTAGGTCAGTGGGCGTGTTTTATTCTTAATATCTGATCAGTGGGCGTAGAAGTTCTTTAATATTATTAAGTTGTTATTGTTGATATTTGTTTTTGTACACATCAGTGCAAGTAGAAGAAATGAAAAGGGTACCAAAGAGACATTCAAACTCACAAGTCGAAAATCAACTGACAACGCCATGGCTAAAAAGAAAAAAAAATACTTTTAAATGATTTTTCATAAAAATATTTCAATATCAAATCAACAGAATGAGTGATGTGATTGAATTGAATAAATGAATGAATGATTGAAATAGTTTACCTCTATACTATTGAATACAATTTTTTGAAGAAACGAATCATCGCACTTGTCTTTGTAGATTGTCACAATTTAACTGCAAAAAGCATATTAAATGTTACAATTTTCAAACAAATCTATAAAATGACTATAAATTGTTGAAAACAAATTGAGGTTGCAAAAGACAATAGGACCGTTAACAGATTAAATATAAACAAGTCTCTTCTTATCTATGCATTATCACCATATTCCTAAGTTAATCCTTGATAGAAGACAAATCATCTTAAGAATAGACGAATCAACTTTTAACAATTTTAGATTATAGCAAAATAACATCAGTTGATATTGAGTAATACAGTACAATGAAAATCGACCGCATTTTTTTTTCAAAAAAAAATATACTGCCGAATAACATGAGGAAGAATCAACATGCACATGATATGGATTTTAATGATTTAACTGGTATTGCTAACATACTTTAAAGTATATGACTACCATTCTTGAAAATATTCCAATACTTGTATATAAAGATAACATCAAATACTCGGCCTTTTTTTTTATTGTTCTTAAATTTTTTTAAAGTATTATACATGTACAGTACATTTACCACTGAAAGATTAAACTTATGTTAATATTTAAGATAATATTGAATTTTTGTAGTGAAAATAACACGGTACAAATGAAACTACATTTAGATTCAACAGAAACACATTAAAACAGTATATATCTGTTTTTTCTTCACAAAATTAAGTTTGAATTTAAATAATTTTGTCGTTAAAATTGAACGACAAAATTATTTTATGTCTACCTGTGCTAATTTCAAACGCGCGATTTTACTCCAGTACTTAAAACCTTCCATCCTTTATGAGTGGATTTAACATAGATAAATAAAATCGTATAATATAAGCAAAATGAGGATGTTAAATTTGATGTTTGCCTATTTTGTGCTTCTTCATTACATTTGTTTGTTTTTATAGTAATTAAAATGATAACACAATGTTGACTGCTATACCCCTATTTTTGACATTTTTACCTATTGTGTCTGTTTGTTTTGTTCACGCATCGTTGTCAATATAATGGAATTTGATGCGACTGTCATACAACTGAGAGGTTTAGCTAGCTATAAAACCAGGTTCAATCCACCATTTTCTACATAAGAAAATGCCTGTACCAAGTCAGGAATATGACAGTTGTTATCCATTCGTTTGATGTGTTTGAACTTTTGATTTTGCCATTGGGGACTTTCCTTTTTTAATTTTCCTCGGAGTTCAGTATTTTTGTGATTGTACTTTGTAAGTGTGTATGAACGTACACTTGCATGGCTACAGAAAGAATCAATAAAAGTACATTTTGTACTTAAAATTACTTGCATTCATGAAAAAATTATTTCTGCTCCAAGAAAATAATGTTTAAAAATATTAATTGGTTGATAAAATTCAATTAACATTTCAATTCGACTAACAAAAACATCCTGGATATTTTAACGAACATACACATGGTGTTATATGTTTAATTTACTATTCCTTTTGTCAAGTAGTAGAATGTACTCTTAAACCTGTATTTCTCTATCACAAGATTTATTTATTTAAACATAGAAATTCTAAACCGACAAAATTGCGTGCTGTTCATTTTAGAACTGTATACAAAGTGGATTTTGAAACAAAGCATTTACATACAAATTTTTTAAACCTACACGTTTACACATAATTTGAAAACGTATCCTTCCCAAAATGTTTAGTTAGCAATGTTTTACCTTTCAACCAATGTCCGTCCCGTTTGTTCGTATATTTCGTCTTTCTTGTGTTTTAATCCAATATGTTTCAATACTCCAACCAAACGTTCGTCGATGTTGATATTAAGCACCGTTGAGGTGTCTATAAACTTGCAGTCGTATTGTACTGCAATAGGTTTTGTCTCTGAAAATATAACGAATACAGAAAAGATGCTGGATAAAGGTTGTTTGCATAACAAGACAACATATATATATATATATATGTATATATTTTGTTCTAGCTTTTGGTCTCCGACATTATATTTCTTAATGATAAATTACCCACTAAATAAACTGTTTACAATAGCAAATGTTGAAATGTAAAAGTGCATGATTATTCATTCCTTCATCAATTATGTATTGTATTTTTTTTAATTATAGTTCTGTAAAATGATTATTTCCATTTTGCCTCTCAATTGTAGATCAAATATCGATCCCGATTCGCAATATATACATGTTAATGAAATAAATGCTTTGATAGTAGTCCGATAAAATGATCTATTTAAATACAAAATATTCCGTAAATTGTTCTTCATAGCTTCAATGAACATTACATTGAACACCAAATCTGAGGACTTACCTTGTTTGTATTGGATACCTAAGCTTCACAAAATTCCGTACAAATAACGGTACATTATCAGTTCGTCTGCATGTTCTACGAAGGAATTGTCTATTAGATTGACAAAAATTCTATCCGCAGTGAAAGAGGGTCTTCAGAAATACTGTGAAACTGTTTACTTGTGAAGTGGTATTAACCATATGTGGATTCTTAAAAACTCTAAAGAACTTCTGGATAATCTTCAATCTCGATCTTTCTCTGAAATTAGTTCTATCGAAACTTTATATTTTTCAACCGTGTATACCACCATTCCCCATGTGAAATGGAAAAATCCTCTAAAAGAAATACTCCACAATGATTTTCAATATAAAAATGGTAGCATACGCTATAAATTTATTACTTTGGGATACCATACAGCATATTTAGTTAATAGTGAACAAAAATATAAAACATGCTACACAGAGGAACAAGTGATCAGTATTTTGGAGTTTCTTATTGACAACATATTTGATGAATTTGGAGGTAGACTTTTTCAACAAATTGTCGGCAATCCTATGAGAACGAACTGTGCGCCTCTTCTTGCCGACCTCTTCTTATTTTCATATGAGTCGGAGTTCCTTTAGACACTTGTCAAAAACAAGAAGATCAAAGAAACCAGATCATTTAATTTCACATTCAAATATACTGATGATGTTCTTTCCATTAGCAATCCAAACTTTTTTGATTGGGTTCCATTAATATATCCTCCAGAACTAGAAATTAAAGAAACAACAAACACGGCTTCCTCCGGGTCATTTTTAGACTTATACCTCGAAATTGACATAAGCAGTCATCTCAGTACCAGAATCTATGACAAACGAGAGATTTAATTTTGAATTATCAATTTCCCACTAGAAGCAATATACCAACTTCACCTGCATATGGCATAAACATTTCCCAACTCATTCGGTATTCAAGACATTTCAGCTGTTACTGCAACGGCATAATTTTATAAAACGTCACCAGTGTCTGAACAGAAAAGACATGATGGTTTTGAAGTATAGATTCTAGGTACTGACGTTGTTTATCATCTTAATTACGTGTTATAGTGTTCTTTTTTTTTTATCCTTGTAAAATTATTACCTTTACTGTTTATTCCATATTTAGTAATATCCCTTTGGCGTGGCTCAGTACCTATACATCCCGTCATTGTGTTATTGTGCTATGGTCAATTTTTGTATTCTTGTCTTTCATTTTTGCTTATGTGCTTTTTTATATACCATTTTTATTTTTCTTTGTTGATATATTTGTTTGTTTTTATAGTGATTAAGATTATAACACAATGTTAACAGCTGTACCTCTATTTTTCACATTTTTACCTATTATGTCTGTTTGTTTTGTTCACACATTGTTGACAATATAATGGAATTTTAAGCGACTGTCATACAAATGAGAGGTTTAGCTAGCTATATAACCAGGTTTAATCCTCTATTTTCTACACAAGGAAATGCCTGTACCAAGTCAGGAATATGATAGTTGTTTTCCATTCATTTGATGTGTTTGAGCTTTTGATTTTGCCATTTGATAAGGGACTTCCGTTTTGAATTTAGTTAGTTCTTAATGCTTGTAATGAAGATGTTTTTTTATTTAACGTCCTGTGTCATAATTTAACGTGCATATACATGTAAAGGACAATAAAATAAAAAAAAATATTATTTTATGGGACGTCGATTTATCCAAAAGATTAACCTCAGTCGCCTGAATATATAGAAAAAACTCATGCAAAAGTGTAATTTTATATATTTGTGTAAATTTATCGTAAATAAATGGAATAATCCAAATGCACTTACTTTGCTTTGAGGTTATCGTTAGAAGTAAATGTATGGTCCTTACACACTTTATTGCTTCATGCAAACAGCAAGATGTAAATGAAAGATTTATACGTACAACGCATTAAAACTTTCATTAATTCATTTTTCTATACCGACAGATAATAGTAACAGGGAAGAACCAAATGAATTTGGTTTGTTTTTTTTATTAACTCAACACCGTTTAATGCTCAATTAACCTTACACTTACCCTTACCCTTAATGCATTCGCAAATGATACATTTTGTAATGAACTGACGAGTGTGGATTGAAATTCTACATCTTTTCTTTCCAACAAAATTGATAATTTTTCACGTCAAAGTCGTCATGGTTAGAGATTTCAATGAATAATTCCCTCTCTGTTAATTCGTTTTTGATGGTTTTTTTGTTTGCCATAATGTGCAAGCACTTGAATAAGCGCTTAATTATTATTGTGCATCATAATTTTTCAACTAACTCAATTTTAATTATATCATTTCTTAAACCTGGTATTTGCGTAGGTTTTCTATGGCAAGTGGAGCGGTTCTCGTAATGTTTTTTCTATCTATATTTTATTCTGAGAATAATTTAATTGGCATAAAACTGGCTTGATTTAAAATTAAAAGTACTTTTCTTTAAAAAAAAGGAAATCTAACTTTACCTCTATTCCTTTACTAAAAGTCCTACTTAGCAAACGTAAAGTAAATGTAAACATTCTTTGATGTGGTATTGTGTATAATTATTGAATTGAGTTTACATTTGTAACCGTTATGTTTTAGTTAAGCGCTTTTTGTACTGCTTTTAATTTGATTTTATGTTCTTTTATGTACTAATTGTTAGACCACTAATTGAGATAAGAAAAGCCTTTCATGTATGTTCATGTGCAATTTCCAGGTCAAACCGGAAAAGGGGGGGTGAATCCTTATGCTTTTGTGTTGATGACAGATCGGATGGCTTTTGCTTTATTAACAACTTTTTAGACCTAGAGTGATTTAGAGCTTGGCACATTCTTACTTAATTTTAACGACACAATATCTTAATATAGGCAGACGAAAATGTATGTACGCACGAGAAACTGGTCACCTTTGCCTTTGGCGTCGCAACCTCCGACAAATGTTCATTAAATAAACTTTGATAAGTGTCTTGATATTGAAGTCTCAATATTAACTGTAATTTAGCACCCGTGTGCCGCGTAAAACACAAAACTGAGTACTCCTCAAATATAATTAAATAGTTAATGATATTGATGCATGTTCCATTAGTCATAGTAACAGGCATGTATAACAAAAAACAATATTCTACACACGATACTTATATATGTGTTCGTGTGTTGATCATGAAGTTGAAGTTGAAACCAAATACCATGGGAGTATGACTTTTATGATATACTATGACTAACTATTAAATGATTTTTAATATAAATATTCTCTGTTTTCAGCAAAGATTAATATGGGTATTTATGTGTTTTTCCTGCATTTAATCATATGTATACATTAATTCATAACCAGCAATATAAAAACAAAATGCAGGCACGCAATATATTGAAATTTATGTTGAAATAATCAATAGTTTATAGACTTTTATAGTTTCCGATTGTATTGTCCATTTCTAATGCATCCATGCTGATTTGCATATTTTCTTGTCAGTGTGTGAATTTATAGAGTATGAACAATAGAAAAGTAACTCTTCTCATCTTAAAGGTAACAAAAACAATAGAGCGTTTACATCGATAAAAATCAACAAATATTTCGATACCACAATCGTACATTTTGAAATATTGTCAGTTAAGGTACATGATTTTAAAGTTTATATTGAAATTTTGGCATTAAAACCTTGTGCTACTAGACTGTTTGTTTAAATATAATTTCAGAAGCATATTATTAAACAAAATCATATTCACACAAGAAATAAACACCTTTCTATACGCTTATTTCCAGAGTGTTCCACATAGTCCTTGGTATGGCAAAATTTTCATTAATCTTTTTATTTTAAAAACAACTGAGATTTCGAGTACGCCATTGTCGTAAAATCTTTTAACCGAATGAAAATATTAATTCAAAAATATAAAATATTTTATCCTCTTTAAAGAAATTAAGATCAGGTCGTCCTGGTTTTTTGCTACATGCGCAGTCTTCTCGTCGTATGCGCATTATACGTTTATATAGGACTAAGATTCGTTTCAAAATGTGATGATCTTTGCTGCATATCAATCGATTTTCATGATATATTGTCTCTGGAAAAGTTGCTTATATACGGAGATTTGCGTTTTTCAGAAACGCATACAGTAGAAAGTAAAATGGAGTTTTGCACGCTTTTATTCCCATACCAACATTTCAAATTAATTTCAAACAAAATCCATATAGCCTGCTGTCTTATCGATTTTTACATTAAATAGGAAATGAGAACATTATATGATAACTGGTTTTATATTAATTTTTTTCATAATTACTATTTACTAGAACGTTTTCTTATGAGCGTCCTCGCAAAGAACTAACATAACATTGAAGAGTTGAATTTCTCAGTGCTTGCAGCGGAAGATTTTTTTGCTACTAGATCTTGAATTACAGCGACCTACCTGGTCTCACTTTCAGCATCCATTTCTTGTATTGAAATGTTCATGGAGTCAATGTTACATCATAAGTGAGATTTGTTAGTGAAGTATACATTATATATTCAATGTATATATAATTTAATGTCATTACATTGATCATTTATTATTTGAAGGTCTCTTTTAATAACAACACTTTAAAAACCAATATGATTGCGTCAATAAGAACTGGTGATTAAAAACATCAGATTGCAATTCATTAAATCTTTTTTCCGTTCTAGTATAGGTTATCGTGACAAGTATACCTGTCGTCTAAAATGGGTTATAATTTCCCCAAGATGGCATGGCTAAAGGACAAAGTTGTACCGACACTTTAAGAATAATTTATAGTTAGTAATAAACCTTGCGTGTCAATTTCATTTAAACTATCACTGTTATAATTTCTTCAGAAGGCAAATATCATTTATTGACACTGAAGGCTAGTTATATTATACATTTGTGTACGTCATTCAATATTATCGTGCAATCGTGTCAAAATGGAGATATTTGCAATACGATGTCAATATATTAATCCCAACTTAAAATTGGTACCAAGACCTTGTTGATAAATATTCCGTATCAACTTCACAAATAATGCATGATGGTCTTGAAGTATAGATTCTGCGTACTGACGCTGTTTATAGTCTTAATAACGTGTTAAAGTGTTCTTTTATTTGTCTTTATTAATATTACTTTTACTGTTTGGTCTGTTTTTGATGATATACATTTGACGTGGCTCTGTACTTATGCATCCCGTCATTGTGTGGTTTGTATTATATTTCATTTCTACTTATGTGCTTTGTCCGTGTGACTTTATATGTTTCTTTAATACATATGACGTGTCTCTGTACTTTCAACATCCTGCCATTGTGTTATTGTTCTGTTATAATTTTTGCATACTTTAAACGACAAAATTATTTTATATCTCTACCTGTTTGACGTTTACATTCTGACGTCAAACACGCGATTCTACGCCAAAGTTAATGTTAGAATTCTCTACGATTCGGTTCCAGTGCTTAAAATCCCTCGATCCTTTATGTTTTGATTTGGCATAACGTCACAGTACCCAAATTGCACTGAGTACCCAAATTGCACCTATTCAACAAAAATCGCTGCGGAAATCTAACAAGTTTTCTTTGAGACTAAATAATTTGTATTTTTATGATTTGACACTATACACGTCTTTCAACAAAGTTAAATATATTTAGATATACTCAAAACGTTCACAGTATATATCAACAAATGAAGCATTCACTGGAAAAAGTAAATCTACGAAAACGTCGCCTTGCGACGTTCACAAAAAGTCCATCTTTTAAAAATGAACAATTTAAATATGTTACAAGCATCCATTTCTTAAAAAAATGAATAGTAAGCGTGGACTAATGTCAAATTGTCTAAATATTTGAAGAAATAAAACAAAATATCTGTTATTCGATTTTTAAGGATGTGAATTTAAGCATGGATGCAATTTGGGTACTCCTCATTACAGAATCATGGATCGTTTGGAGGTCGGTTCAAACCCATTTTACTAGGATTCAATATGGATTCAAAATTAAATTGGTGGAACCATATAGTGAATAATGACACATCTACAAAATAAACACAGAATGGAAACTTTTGTCTGTATCATAAATAAACGTAGGTAAAAAACTGTCAAAATAGGTGCAATTTGGGTACCGTCACGTTACATAAATAACATACAAAAATAAGTAAGCAATGAACGAGGTTTATAAATGTGATATATGTTTTTTGGTGCTTCTTTGTTAAATATTTGTTTGTTTTTGTTGTGATTAAGATTGTGACACGGTGTTGACTGCTGTACCCCTATTTTGACATTTTTACCTTTTATGTCCGTTTGTGTTATTCACGCATCGTTGTCAATATAATGGAATTTGATGCGACTGTCATACAAGTAAGAGGTTTAGCGCTATAAAACCAGGTTCAATCCACCATTGTCTACATAAGAAAATGCCTGTACCAAGTCAGGAATATGACAGTTGTTATCCATTCGTTTGATGTGTTTGTGCTTTTGATTTTGCCATTTGATTAGGGACTTTCTGTTTTGAATTTTCCTCGGAGTTCAGTATTTTTGTAATTTAACTTTTTGATAATTTAAAACATAATGATTTAATCGTAAATTACATGTGTATTGGTAATAATATGTACTGCAAAAGGTTTTATACAATATTAATGAAGTAACATTATAAGTAATACTATATGGTTTATTTTACACTACTGATCTCAATGAATAATTGGCAGTATACCAAGAACTTCAAACTAATTATCATAGATACTAAAATCTTCAAGTGAATTAATGCAGAATAACAGTTTGTTTTTACTTTAAGAGACATACTGTTTTTGTATGTATTTCAAATTTTAAATTAAAAAAAGTATTTCCTGAAAAGAAATCACGTGACAATATGGGTTGTCCAATAGAATATGCTTCAACATAGTTCGAATCCCATGAAGTATATAGGTCATTTATCATTCACCTTTATTTACCCGCTATTCATCGCTGTATGCTTAATATCCCATGATCACATTCCACTTACAACGTCATTCATTAGAGGAGCTTATGTAACATAAAGTAAATGTGTAATGGGGTTAAGTGGAAAGAACTTCGTAGAGAAAAGTCAAAACGTAATTTGATATATGGCCATACATATATTTTTAATCTATACAGTATCTTTTTTCAAAGCAAGGGCTTTTATGAGTGTACTACTAACAATTTATAACAATATTCACTTGCGAATTTTGACAGATATTCAATAATAGTCGACCAATCATTATGGCATTAGTTATAGTAAAGAGGCGGAAAATACCAAGCAGAGAATCACAACTCATACATGTATAAGTCAAAGAGAGACCGACAAAAGTATAGCAAAAATAAATATGACGAAATGACAAATACTTGTCTATAAAATACTACATAAACCATTATAGACTGTGCAACACGTTGTTCAAATTAATCGTTTGAATTTTCGAAGTTTTTTTTTCACCTGAAAAGAATAATATCTTTAGAAAAGGAATAAGTTAACACGAAACCAAACAGGAGAATTTAGAACTAGGAAAAAGATGAAGAAAAATGGACCAATATCTCTGATGGCAGGCGATGAAGAGTAAGAACATTTTTCGCCTGTAGTAGTACATTGTTTATATCATACAGAACAGAAAAGAAAAATGAATAGATTACTTTCTCATTTAATGTATTTTGTTATTAATTTGGTTAAATTCTGCTAGACCGATAGCACAGCATTATAGTATATTTCAATGCAATTGCGAGATTATAAAAAAAAAAGAAGATGTAGTATTATTGCCAATGAAACCAATAATGATGTAGAGGTTAACAACTATATGTTACCGTACAGACTTCAACAATGAGCAAAACACATCGTCAGCTTGTTATGTTTCGTGTAGCTAATGAAACAAGTACAATGTATATATAAACATATTATGTTTTCATTATACTAATTACTTGTGTAACCACTATAAAATTACCAGCAGATTTACAAACTTAATTAGTCTTCTTAGCAACGAAAATACATTGTAGTTAAGTCAATAGGAAAATGTCCATCAGTCATTCCGACTTCTAGAAATTATCATGGTTATTTATCTGTAGACGGTATAGTGTATTTTATTCTTTACTTGTCTGTTATACATGTGTTTTTGTGGGTTCTTTTTTTTTAGACTTCATTGATCGTGATTTGGAAAAAAGACTAATACATTTAAGTTAGCTGACCGACTCTGGTTTAAGATCAACAAACTCCATTGTGGAATATGTCTTGTTTAATAGAATATGCTAAGTAAGAACCCCATGGGTTATGGACGATTATGTAGGTCATCTATAATGCACCATTATAAAAACACTTGTCAACGCATTTCTACTTTGTATACCATAATATTCCACTGTCCACGTCATTCATTTGTACAGCTTATGAAGCATAGAATAAAAGTCTCACAGAGTTAATCAAGAAAAAACTTCGTGTAAGAAAGAAGTCAAAAGGGCATTTGACATATGGCCATGTATTTACCTGTCTACAGAACCTTTTTTCATAGCATGCGCTTTGAAAAGCGTACTATAGTGTACATGCATAACCATATACACTTGTGAATTTTGACACGGAGATTTTACAACGTTCGACCAATCATTAAGGCATTGGTTAGGATACAGATGCGAAAGATACAAAAGAGAATCAAACGCATACATATGTAAGTCGATGGTACCGACCAAACTTATGGCAAAAAAACGAAGCATGACGAAACGACAAACAATAATTTATAAAACACTACATAAAATATTTAAGACTGAGCAACACAAATCCCAGCCTAAAACCGAGGAACATCTCAGTCCATCCTATATAGTTTTAATTTTTTAACGAGTTTTACTTGAAAAGAATAAACTATTGATAAAGGCAAGTAGTATACCGCTGTTCAAAATTCATAAATCGATTGAGAAAAAAACAAATCCGGTTACAAACTAAAACTGAGGGAAACACATTAAATATAAGAGGAGAACTACGACACAACAGAAACACAACATTAAAATGTAACACACACAGAAACGAACTATAATATAACAATGGCCATTTTCCTGACTTAGCACAGGACATTTTAAGAAAAAAATGGTGGGTTGAACCTGGTTTTGTGGCTAGCCAAACCTCCCGCTTTTATGGCAATGTTAAATATAACATTAAAATGACAACATTACATGACAGAACTACAATACAAAAAAAAGGGAGAACATATAGGACAGAGGAACATACGAATAATAGCTAACAAAAGGTACCAGGTTTAAAATTTAATACGCAAGACGCGCGTTTCGTCAATACAAGACTAACCAGTGACGCTCAGATCAAAAAAGTTCGAAAGACAAAACAAATACAAAGTTGAAGAGCATTGAGGACCAAAAGTTCCAACAAGTTGTGCCAAATACGGCTAATGTTATATGCCTGGGATAAGAAAATCCTTAGTATTTAGAATAATTCATACTTTTGCAAACAGTAAATTTATAAAAAAAAAAATGACTATATAATAGATATACATGATAACACCGAAGTGGTGACTAACTACAGAATAAAAACGGATACATAAAACAACATAAACCAGCACATAAAAATTCACAGCCGAGTTAGCCAAAGAGATCAACGCAAAAAAAAAAGTCACATTTGAATTTCTGAAATTTCCCCAAAATAGGATAGAATTAGGATAGAATTCAAGATTTGGTGTAAAATACTCATATAACATTTATTAATAACAATGAAAATTACAATACTAATTAATATAAAATGTGGTAGTAATTAGATAATTAATAGTATTATCTGGCTATGTCGGTGTTTCTTCTGAATCAAACGGTAAACCAAATATATCGTATAAATTTAGTTGACCCAAACTAAAATCTAATTAATGAATTTGGTGATTAATTATCTTTACCATAACACACGAATACAACAGAAAAAATAAGATTTACAACTACAAACGGTAAGACATTTGACAAAATCCGATGAGAATAACAAATATAACATCAAAACTAAATACATGAATTTTGGATAGAAAAGTACCGTGACACGTCTTATAGCAATGCGAATTCACACTCAGCAAAACAGTCACAATCGGGAATAAGTCACGTTCGGTAATTAAAAGATCAGACGACGTAATGTCAAACCACAATCTAACACGTGGTAAAAATGTCCTTAGTTAGTTTGGACAAAGACACATCATATGGATCGACCAATTCGTGATGGTGTCCGTAAAATTTACGGAGTGTCATTTTTAATCTGTCCTCCTCATAACTTTGTTGGAGCAGATTCTGCGTTAGGAGCACACTCCTGTATATAAAGTCCGTATAGTGTGAACATGCACGAGCATAACGTATCAACTAAGATATGTAAACACCATACGAAGGGGCAGAGGGAATGTTACTGCTGAGAAAATGGGAATTAATGAACATACATGAGAAGAACATAAAATTAGGAAAAAGAATAAGAAACAAAAATATTTCTAGAGGCAGGTGATGAAGAGTAAGAACATTTCTTGACATGCGAAGTACTTTGTATAATTCATACAGAACAGAAGAGAAAAAAATCCTTTTTTTCTGATAAAACAACATGAAAGTATATTTGAATGTTATTGCGAGATTGATTTGGTGTGTTTCGTTTAGCCAATTCAACAAGTGCATTGTATCTACAGATATATTTTGTTTTCATTATACCAATAACATGTGTCATCACTATTAAATCACCAGCAAATTTACAAACTAAATTAGTCTCTTAAGCAACGAATATATATATATAGCCGTAATTAAGTCAATACGAAAATGTCCATTTGTTATCTGTACTTCTTCGTTATACAGAAATTGCCATTTTGCCGCAGACGGTACAGTGTTATTGAATTCCATATGTGTCTGAAGTACATTTATTTGTATTCTTGGGTTATGTTTATTAGACTCCATTGGTCGTGATGCGAAAAAAAAAAAACACTTACTCATTTAATTTAGTTTGCCGAGTTTGATTCAAAATCAACAAACTCCATAGTGGCGTAGTCTGCCTCTAGTAGGATAGAAACCATCTTTCTTGTTCGCCGTCCAGAAAAAATAAATTTATATAGAAACGATTGCTTCTTTTCTTTTTATTTAAAAATATGTAATTTAAAAGAAGGAAATCTGGTATGATTGCCAATAAGACAACCATCCAACAGAGTCCACATCAAGCGAGCTTAAGCAGCTGTAGCTCACCGTAATACCTACAATAATAAGTTAACAACATTTCTTGAAATCAGCTATAAAAGGCAGATATGACAAAATGTGAAACAGTTCAGACGAAAAATTACAAACAACAGCCTAATTTATATCAAACCAATAAACAAAAAAATAAATATGAGAGACAGCAATTAACAAAACAAAAACACTGAATAACAGACTCCTGTCTTGGGACAGGCACATATAGCATGTGTCGGGGATAAACATATTGTGAACGCTCAACCCTCTATCTAACCTGGGACTGATGTTTAACAACGAACATAAAAACAAGTTTTATTAACCAGTTGGAATAGCTAGACTCCTTAGATCGGTATGAAGCAGAAACACAACAAATATCAAGGCAACAGACACAAAGTGTCGCTCTGGAAGTACTCACAGTTACTGTAAAATAGTGCAAAGCCTATAACAACTGATAAATAAATCATGTTCTCACATTCAAAAGTATGCTTGTAACTTTACACTTCTTTTCCTGCAAGTATACATTCATTCTCAAATTTAGAAAATGCTACATGCGACAGTGTTTCAATTACCAGCAACCAATGTAGCAATGGTAATTTATTTTTGAAAAATGTAATAACAGTTGTAATAACAGCATTCGACGCTTGAAAAAAATGATTTATTTGTTTAAAATATTCAAGCCTGATTACTTTCATCTGTTTTGGATAAATCATCTTAATATGGTAATTGTTGAAATAGTACATTGCCATTTAGTGGCAAACTAAGCAGCAATTATTCGATATTATAATACCAAAAGAACAATTATTGAAAACAAACTAACAAATTATAACTGACAAGCCCTATGGGACAAGCGCAGTCATTTTATCCGGAATCAAAATCAATGTAATGCATCAAGACAAATAATTATACGCCTGACCACGGATTACACTATGTTCACGTATGTGTTTTGTCTAGAAATCCCGTGCAATGACTGATTGTCAATAAAAAACATTATAAATCAACTCAACGTAACAAATCGTTCATTACGCAACCTTATTTTCCAATATGATAAACCAGTTAACTACGATTGGCTGAGCAAATTATTTCTGCCGCTTACTTCTTCTTAATGATACAATGTATATAAATGTTATTATATAACATTTTATTATAGTCGAGGTTATCCAAAGTATAACTATATTTTATTGTCCATTTGGTTATACCACACAACGTTTTTGTATCATTATTTATAAGGTAAACTAATTTTTGATTAGTTATTCAAAGTCTGTTTAACTTTATAAAGTTATTATTTTTTGTCTGATAAATTGAGCCTGCTATAATTAACCGTGTGCATTTTTTAACACGGTCCAATTATTCAAGTCAACTCTGTTGTCTTTTATAGGGGTTTGATAGGGATCAGTGCATTTTTTTTTGGTAGTCATTTCATATGCATTATATTATTCCACTGATTAAGATTTTGAAAGACGAAGAGTGCGTATAAACTGCGATGCAGTCTCTTGTTCGTATCTCATGGCAGGAGCATAGTAAGTACATATACTAGTTGCCTTTAGTTATAGAAATTATATATCGATTTAAATGTTTTTTTCTCCAAACAGTGGACAATTTAGACACTTTCTCTTATTCAAGACCTCATGTTGAATCCTATATATCTTGTGGTTGTATTTCTGAGCGCACAAAGCATGTTACACCGGTTGGGCAAACAAGGGGAGCAAATACCCTATACTGGAATTCATTTTTAATGCTTGAAATCAGTCACAAGTATTTTTACAAACGTTATTACAAATGTATACATACAGCGTTCCTGATGAAGGTAAATCCAGAAAAGCGCTTCGGACGCATTAAATTTATAACGTTTGTTTTCATTTTTTAGGAGAGTCAAATATACCATAGTTTATTGTTTGTGGTTTAGTCCTTTTTCGTTTTTTTGCCATGGTATTGTCAGTTCGTTTTCGCCTTATCAGTTATGAATATTCTTTGATATCTTCCACCTATCTTTTACTAACAATATGCCAATGAATCCGTACTTTATACCAAAATGTCTGCCAATTATTTTTATGTTCAAACTGTTGTCTTTTTTAAGATTTATAATATATTGTTTAATAAACATATATACTGTTGACTCAGAACTTTATTTTAACACTCTAACACTTTAAAAATTATTATTGTTAATTTGTATTTTATACTTCCCAGAAGTCGTTTCATTTTAGTTCTTATAACTCACTTGATATCAACACAAATAAACATCTGTATAAAATGCTATGTTTGTATTAATCAGATTTAACTGCTAGCGATATTACAGCAAACGAATTATCTGGACAAGTCTTAATTTATACAGCTTAGAATTATCCAGCATAGTTTAACGTGTATACTCGTATATTGTGCATGTAATGATTAGATAGTATATTTTTGTATGTTAATCATTACAAGACATCTGTTTCATTTCGGGTTGCCTACATGTTTAAAGCACCTCACAAAAATATGTATATATTAATGATAGCTTCATGTACAGTATATTCAGAAGATTCTTTTTGAAATTTGACGTTGAAGAAGTTGATAGTATTTCCTTCGAAAAAGACCTTTCGACCATTACTATTTGACACTTAATCTTGGTTATAGACCAAATAAGACTCTTACAGACTGTTTTAAATATTGACTCTGCTAAACATAAAGCTTCAACAATTATACACAGCTGATCAAACATTATTAACATATATATCTCATATGATTTTTAATCAATATTGCAGATATGTAAAAAATATTTGATACCTGTTAAGTATAAGTGCACATAACACATGTTTCGGGAGTATCCTATATCCGATATTTCTCGAAACAATGAACTTTGAAATAAAAAAAAACAGAAAATATATCAGCATCATGACCTAATGGGCCTTACCATTTTAACGTCGATTTTGCAATCTAAGTTTTAGTACATATCTATAAAAAAAAAACTGTACCCTTTTTAATGCTGCCAATACCGACTACCGTCTGAATGGTACTCTCATGGACTGCCATTCCACCAGCGACACGTACGGACCATGTGGTAGTTATAAGCTTATGGTATAGATTCCAGTTTGCCAATAATTAATTCATTATAGATTCTCAAAGATTTGCCATCAGAACCGAAAAAATATGTATATAAAGATTTAAACATATGTGTGGATGACAAATCCTTGCATAATTGAATAACAACATGCTTAACATGGGATCGATTTATAATTTAACATACACTTTATTACGGCTGACCTCAATTTCTTTGAGAGAGAAGGGGGTTGTTTATTTGGCCTAGTTTTGTATCTCCTTTTTGCATAGTTGGAAATCTGAAAGAATATGATAATTCAGTCAGCAAAATTTACCAAAATCATAGTCCGTCAAGATCAAGTATTGAATTAGTGATTAAAAAACTGGTAGAAGGCAAGGCTTTACTGATTGTCACCTGAACAGAGGTAGACATTGTGCGACTAACCTGCTAATGCGATAAATAATTCGATAATAGCACACTCTTGACCATTATTTTCTGTGTTAATAAAACATATAAGTAGACATTCCTTCAACATGTTAATGCCTGATTGAGTAATGGACTCTGACCCCAATGTAATGGTATATGAGAACTCACATACAAAATATACACTTCGCAAAAGTGACGACAATGTTGGGATACAGGTTTGGTTTATTGTTAAAATCAATGTATTCCTTGACAGCGTTGAAACCATTAAATTACTACGTTATAAAAGTAAATATTTTGACCTCGAGCATCACTGAGGAGACATTGATTGTCGAAATGCGCATTTGATGCAGTAAGATTGGTATCGTCATCGATATTACATGATTAGGACTTTATTCTAGTGGCATGCTTTTGGTATAAAATGTAGATTGATTGATTAATTGATTGATTAATTTGAGTTCAATGCCACTTTCAGCACTATTGTGCAATTTCGTGGGGTCCGTTTTTACTGGAGGAAACCGGAGTTTCCGGAGAAAAACACCGACCTTCGGTAGGAAAACTTACAATCCAAGTCAATTAAGATCGGAGTCGAGCGCACCTGCCACGTGCTGGAATCGAACACACAACCTCAGTGTTGACAGGCTAGTGATACAGTAGTTCGATTACTTACACCAATCGGCCGACGAGGCCCCTAATATAAAATGTTGAAATCAAATGACACGATGAAAGTATTTTTCCATACAATATAACATAAAAAAATGAAGGTCAAGATACACTGTCTCGTAATATAGAAAGTGGATGAATCATCGATTTTTCAAAAATCAGTGAAATGGATATGACAATAAAAACAAAGCGTATTGAGAAATTCCATCTTTTTAAATGAAAACAAACTTTTTATATATTTTTTTAGACTTTGCAAAACACAGACATAAACACATTGTAAGGCCGTCAGTAAGTTGTCAATTGGATACTGCTAAAGCTGATGTAGTGTCATCTCTTCATCAGTAGTTAATTGTGTATGATCATCGACAACAACCGTATTATAATTTCTATTTGTGATTTTAATCTTATACTTTGATGGGTATTTTCTTGCTTTTTTCACTTTCATGAGTTTAATAGTAAAGAAATCAACATTTTTCACTCGTTCTATGTGGTACGTGTAGTGATTCATTATGACTTATCTAAAGTCAATTACATCTTACAGCAATTGTGCAAATTAACTCTTTTTCCATGTCAATCAAATAGAAATGTTATTTTGGTGCTAGGGATTTTGTCTCTTTAATTTCACAGAAATTTATTGTAATCATACCATGTGCGAGAGAAAATTAAACAATTTAACAAGAGGTTTGTTCTGCTTCTTTTGTCAGGGAACATAATGACTTGAGATATGGAATGGGATGAACAAAAAGTTTTGTAAGAGCAGATTGCTACAAAAGACTAATCATTGACGCTCGAATCATTAAAGGTTAAAAACAAAAACAAATAAAAGAACTAGTTTAACCTTTAGCAATATTACTGAATTATTTAAAAATAGGCGGATACCACATAATACATCACAGAAAAAATAAAGACTGAGCACCAAAAACCGGGGTGAACTCAGGTGCTCCGAAAAGAGTAATTAGTTCATACTCCACATATATCATTCGTCGTGTGGTTCATTCAAGTACACATTTGCTGATAAGCTTATTCGTTGAAAAAAAAAGAGGACGGGATGGTTGTCATGACGATTAGAACATATCTGTGGTCGTCTGTGACGCATATATTCCATAACGGTCAATAAACTCGTGATGGCGTCCCTTCAAGCATTCGAAAGGGTGAATTAAACTTAACCAATTGAAACTCTTGGTTCGATAGAAAGCCATCTCTTCGGAAGATATCCTTTGGTGTGATCAAGTACTATGAATGTGTGATAATTTCAACAAAATCAATACAAAAAAATCTTTATTATTAGACGTTGAACCGATATTTATAGGGTATTGGAGATCATTGTGACTAATCTACCGAGTCAATTGGTTAGGTGTTTTGTTACTTAGAAATAATAAAATAAAAATAAATTATTGATTCAAACATAAATTTTCATATAATCCATTGCATGCGATGGAATTAAGTCTCCTACACATTTTTACTTTCCCCCCAAAATTTTCCATGATTACAACTATCTTTTTGACATTCATTTAGTGATACGAATGGTGCAGTAATCATTTGAATGTGCATACTTTTGATGCAAATAATATAATCCTTTGATTATGTAAGAATTCTCGTAGTACTACTGTTTATTCTTTAAGTGATGATTGCTTTTCTAACTTGTGCATGTCTTTGTACTGTAAATTTGGTAATGATTTTAGTATTAACTATGGCGATTGATTACCAAATTTCAAACTTGCTGTATGCGAACATTGCCGCTATGAATCATAGGTTTAAAAGAATACTTAAACAAGATAGTAATTTCATGGCATATTTCGCAAAAGCTGTCGAAAAATACTATGTATTCCTTTGTTTAAGTAAGTTTACCTGGTGTGGTTTTTTTTTTTTTTTTTTTTTTTTTTTTTTCTTTGTCACGATAGCTTCGGTATTTCTCATTTCTTTTACACAAATGTATGTCCCATGACGATGTGCGTAGTGAAATATTTGTCACAAGCGATTCTGTTTACTGAAATCTATGTCACACGAGGATCTGTTTACTGAAATGTTTCTCACACGATGACCTTTTTTTTTGCTTCAGTATATGTCACATGAGGATCTGGTTACTGAAATGTATGTTACGCGATGACCTGGTTACTAAAATGTATGTTACACGAGGATCTGTTTATTGAAATGAATGTCTTAAACACCATGTGATACAGTTGTTGAAAGCAATCAATCATCGCACTTTTGTTTGCAGATTGTCTCAATTCTATTGCAAAATATGCATTTTAAACAACAATTCAATGTAACAATATTCAATAAAATCTATAACATTGGAGGTATATCAATTTTTGAAAACACATTGAGGTTGCAGAGGACAATAAGACAGTTAACAGATTAAAAAAAAGTATCTTTCTTATTTATGCATTTAACTCCATATTCCTTCGTTTATCCTAAACTTTATACAAATTATTGTAGATTACAAAAAATTAATCAGTTGATATTAACTATTAAAGTACAATGAATATTTTGAATACCGCAATTTTCCACTATTTGAATGAACATCTACCCGTGATTCCTGTATGATATAGAGTATGCAAGAATACGTAGCCCTAATCTAAAGTCCGATGCCTTTAGACGATAATGCACACCTTATCTTCTTAATATTTTGATTGTGCGAAAACTTTAACCACTTGAAATTACTTGAACTAAAGTTAACATTTCTATACACTGTAATCAATGTTGATATTAAGCACGTTTGAGTTTTTATTAACTTGCAGTCCTATTGTACTGCTTCATGTTTTGCCTCTGAAAATATAACGAATAATGAAATGATGACGGATAGAAGGTTGTTGGCATAATAAGACAACAAATGCATATGCATTTACAAATTATTAGAGCTTTTGGTCTCCGACATAATTTATCTTTCATAGTAATTTACCCATTTGATAAACTGTTTACAGTAGCCAATGTTGATTGTATAATTATTCATTCCTTCATCAATTATGCATTGTATTTGTTTAATTATAATTCTGTTATACGACTGCTTCTATTTTGACTCAATTATAGATCAAATGTCTATCCCGATTTGCAATATCTACATGATAATATCATAAATATTTTGCTAGTAACACGATAATATGAAGGATGATAACGCATTCAGTACTCCTTTAACATGTTTAATTGTTTTATCTGTATCGGCAATTTTAATTTGAACCAATTTAGAAAGTTTATTGCATGTTTAAGTATGAAATCTTTATTTTCGGAAATTTTCACTCATCGTTATGTACATGTAGATATGGGAATACATGTATCTGTTGATGTTGACGTTAATTAGATCCAGTCGGTGACCAGCTTTAAGTTCCGATAATCGGCATAAAAATGAACCAGTATACCATCATAAATCGCTTAACAAGTGATTCGACATATTTAAGTGCATACTCTTGATTTCTAATCGTTAGCATTTGTCGAAGTACTTGAAGTGTTTGACGACTTTATTTTGCGTCAAGTGTACTGTATATTTAGCAAAACAAAATGAGTATCTTAGTTGTGATAATGGCCATATCGCGGCCAAGAAGAAGGTGATAAATAATAAAATTAGAATATTTCTGTCAATTAAGTTGAATAATATAACATAAGAAAACCGAGAAGCTTTTACAACTTTTAGCAGAAAAAATGACCTTGTCAGTTAAAAGATACAAGGGTTTAAGCTGCCATAAAACAATCATAAAAAAGATGTATAGGATTTCCGTTCTCAGGAAACGAGTTTTGTCTGGTAACGGAAATAATATGAATCAATCATATAGTCATAGTATGACAATTACTGTGACAATACTTGAAGTGCTATGATGCAATTGTTTAACAAATAAACTCGACTGTGAACTTTTTTAAAGTTATCTAGAGAAACCACCGTAAAGAATGCCACGTGCGGGTGTAGGCTATCTTGACACGGAGTGGCTGTTTCGGAGTGAAAAAAAAAGCAATTAAGGAAAGTAAAACAATAAAATTTTCTATTCAAAGAAAACAGTGACATATGAAATCAGTTCCATATGTACGGAAATATGTCGCCAAAAATAATTTTTATCTCGATTCTTGCATTTGAAATTTCAAAATTTGTAGCACGGAAAACTGAGTTGGGGTGTGTTTTAGAAAACATAGCTCTTGGACGTTAGCTTCTCCTTGCTGTGAATAGATTATGGGTCGGTACCTTCTGTGAAATACATCATTGGGTGCTAACAGCGCGCAGTCCTAAGAAAAAATAAAAAATATTTCTTTTACTTTCCTTGATCGTTCTTCGTCGCTTCAAAACAACCACCATGAATCAAATTTAGCCAACACCCTGCATTGAGTTCATTTATGTCATGTAATTTCATTTCATTAGGTACGTGTTGGTTGTGATAAAGACATTACCTTATGTGTAAATAAATAGCTGCGCCATGAGCGCATGATACACTTGTCAACATTTATGCTTTAAATAAATTTAGATGATCAACTAGAAATACTGTGAGCACTGCTCAAATAGACCCCCCCCCCCCCCCCCAAAAAAAAAAAAAAACAAAACAAAAACAACATGCACACAGTGGTACCCACTGACACAAAACATGAATGATAACAGTTTTCAACGAGTAATGTCATATCACAAATTAATAAAGTAAACAGAAAGGAGCTTACTTAATAGATATAAACAAGTCAGGCTGTCATCACCTAATGACGTAAACATGTATCTACGAAAACGCGTCTCAATACTTGTGCTAGTTCATGTATTTTTTTTTTTACTTCTAACATTAAAAATTCTTAATCAGATTCGGAAAAGAAAATTTTCTGTCAAATTTGTGTTTTATTTCTTTCAATCTTGTTACACAGTAATATCATGCGACGTAACCTGGGATGATAACATGAGCGGTACCAATTTGTCTGCACTAGATGCGCATTTCGACAGTAAATGTCTCTTCGGTGATGCTCGAGGCCAAAATATTTGAAAAGATAAAGCTTATTAACTGTATTTTTCTCAATCGATTTATGAATTTCGAACACCGGTATACTACTGTTGCCTTTATTTATTAAGAAGATGAAGAGCTATAATCCAAAAAGGACAAAATAGTATAGATAACAGTGTAATTGTTTTTTCATGAAGTTGATTCACAATAACTGGCTTTCGTTCCAACAAAATGACTCGCTGATAAAAAGTTCACTACTGAACTTTGTAACCTTGGTGCAAAAGAGGATTTCCAGACGAAGTCGTTAGTGCTTATTATAATTATTATAACCCTATGTAAATTAACCAGTTTTAAAGTTTATTCTCTCTAATGGATTAATAGCTTGCAATTCAATCTTTTTGGTGCAATTGATTAACAATGCAATGCATTAATGTGATAAACTTCATTCGCTGTTTGTTTCTGTTTGATGTGTGAATTGTAAATGTCTTTCCAGTTACGATATTAACTAATACATTTCAACTACAATCACACAGGCATACAATATTCAAATACAAATTAACGGTGCTTTCAAATGCTTATTATTATACGAAGTCAACTATCCAATGCTTTGTATGACATACTTTTAAAAGTGATCAAGGTAATGCAGACCGTGATGTAATTAGCACAACTGTCTGAGAGAGAGAGTGCTCAAAAGCAAAACCAATAAAGCCATTACGGGGTGAATTAAGGCGAAGGTTACACGTTTAATTTCTGTTTCCTAAACTTAATTACTTCAATCTGTAACTCTGGCGGTACATGAATATAGGTCTTATTTGTCATAATTTTCTAATTAGCATTTAACATTCGCAGAAATGAGTTAAAAACATTCCGATTAACAGTTTTTTTAATTGCATATTTTAAACTTTCAGGTCCCGAGCAGATTTAAAATAAAAACTTAAATGCTTAGTAAATAAACTCATCATTAATGCCAGGATTAAAATTGTGTAGGCAAGACGTGCGTTACGTCTACATTAGGCTCATCAGTGACGCTCGAATCAAAAAAGATAAAAAGGTCAAATGTCTTTGAGGATTGCGGTTTCAATACTAGTTTTACAATCAGTGTTAAAAAGATGCAAACTGTACACAAAGAAGGTACGGATGAAGCAAATAATTACCTTCTGCCGGTATATGTCTCGTTCTATCAAGATCACTTTTATTGCCAACTAAAATCATTGCTAGTTTCATATGTTTCTACTTTCGAAGATGATACAAAATATCCACAGCCCTATCAATCGTCTTTCTTTCATCAATTGAATAAACAACTACGAAATACTCGAATATTCCTTCCTCTTCATCAGTCTAACAGATAACAATATTTTGATTTGATCAAATGTTGACTTAAAATAAAATCATGATTGACTAATGTTTGATTAGCATCCAGTGGCAAATGTTTAGATAATAGTCAAGACGCGAACAAATGAACAATAAGTATAGGCACTACACAAGTGGTCAATCGGGATGAAGGGCGGATTATATTTTCATTAGATCAGATATTTACTTTAGATAAAAGCATATGATTGATTAATGTTTGATTAACGTCCAGTAGCAAATATTCAAATAATGGTTAAGACGCGAACAAATGAATAATAGATATAGGCAATCCAAAGGTGGTCGACCGGGATGAAAGGTGGAAAATTAAAATTCAAAGAGGTGTCGCAATGGTTTTCTTACTGCAGAATGAGTGACATTTTTCCAAACAGACGTGACTGCATGTGTATACATATGTCCAACAAAAGTTCCCATGCGAACCTAGGTGTTCAATCAAATCGAAGTTGCCTCACATATGAGAAATGAGGAATTAATTTTGCCATAAATACATGTATGAACATAGAAGATTAAACTTGTCAACAATATCTAGTGAAAAATTATTCATGAAAACTATCAGCGATAAAGACCTTCATAAACTTACATCACAAAGAGATAAAGAGGTTTACGGAATGACAAAAATGATATCACAAAGATAGCCCTTCGTTGGACACCAGAAGTGAAAAGAAAGAAAAGAAGGTCAAGAGAAACATCGCGACGTTCAACGGGCGAGCTGAGAAACAATGGAATGACATTTGGAGATTAAAAAAAAAGGCACAAGATTGGCAACGATCTCTTGTACAACCATGCACGAATATGACTGTGTTAGTAAGCAAGACGTTTATCTACCGTCCTTTGTCATAATTAACATACATGTATAGGACAATGAACAAACTTATTTATGGCACGTCGATATATCCAAAAGATAAACCTCAGTCGACTGAATATGCAAAAAACTTTACGCTTTAAAGATTTCAAAAGTGTATTTTTTTCGCGCTCTTTTGTATATATTTGGCTTCAAGTTGATCGTAAGTAATTGAATGATCCAAAATGCACCTACTTTGCTTCAAGCTTACCGAAGGAGTAAATGTATGATCCTAACACATTTATATTGCTTCACGCTCACAGCAATATGTAAATGAAAGATGTATACGTACAAAGCATTAGAACTTTCATTTATTCATTTTCTATACCGAAAGGTGAAAGTTACAGAGAAGAACCAAATGCATTTGGTTTGTTTAGAAGATCAAACTCAACATAGGCTAATGCTTAATTAACCCACCCTAACCCTTAGTACGCGCATTTGTTAATACCTTTATACCTTTATCTTCGGGTCCTTAAAATAAGCCATAGGCTTCTACTGACCCCTCATCATGGATTTTCGTAATGCAATTTCTCCTCTCATAATAAACGCATAATAATATATTTATATATATTATACTTATAAAAATAGAACTTATTTAGGTGTGCGCAGCTTAACAATTAACATGAACATATAAATTTATATGGGTTCCAATTCTCGCCATTTAACGCTGACTTAAATTTATTCAAAGTCTTTGCCGTCACTGTTAAATCTGACAGGGTATTCCACTGATCCACTACTCTAATTGAAAAAGTATTTAGTCTATGTGTCGTCTTACACTGTTTCTCAAAGAGTTTTAATGAGTGACCTCTAGTATTATTAGATGGTGCTAAAGTAAATAAGCTCATCCCGTTTATATCATCTATACCATGCAACGCTTTATATACTTGTATCAAATCATTTCTATCCCTACGATATTCCAAGGTTGGCAATCCCAATGAGCGTAATCTATCTTCATAACTTAAATGATTTATATTCTTTACGAGTTTAGTGGCCCTTCTTTGGACAGATTCCAATTTACGAATATCTTTTTTAAGGTGCGGAGACCAAACACATGTAGCATATTCCAACAGTGGACGAACAATTGACTTATAAAGAGTAAGAAACATATCCTCATCCATGTAGTCAAAGGAATGATGAATAAGAGATAAAACTCTCTGTGCTTTATTAACAATAGTACTAATATGTTTTTCAAACTTTAAATTTGACTCGAAAGTTACTCCAAGATCCTTTTCTTCATTCACCTTAGATAACGCAATAAAACTTTCTGTATCATCCAACATGGTATAACGATATTGTTGATCATTGTCAGGATTAATATGTAATACTTTACATTTAGCAGCATTAAATTTCAATTTCCACGTATTTGACCATTCACACAAACTGTCCAAATTTTCCTGTAACTTACAGCGCTCATTATCTGACGAGACTTTAGAATATACTTTACAATCATCGGCAAAAATTTTCACTATGCCCTCTATTACATCAGGAAGGTCATTTATAAATTCTAAAAAAAGAACTGGTCCTAGAACACTCCCCTGAGGTACACCACTTACAACATCTGAACATGCTGAAGTTGTATTATTTATACGAACACATTGCTTACGCCTGGATAGAAAACTTTTTATTTAATCCAAAATGCATCCCTTTATTCCAAGTTTTTCAAGTTTCAAAAAAAAGCGCTGATGAGGCACGGTATCAAATGCCTTGGAAAAATCAAGGTAAATTGAGTCCAGTGGAAAACCATTATCAATTAATTCTGACCACTCATTCAAAACCTCCAGGACTTGAGTAACACAAGATCTACCTGGTCGGAAGCCATATTGACTACTTGTAAAAAGATTGTTCATGAGAATATACTTCATAATATTGTCTCTAATAATGGATTCACAGATCTTACATACTACGGATGTTAAACTAACAGGTCTGTAATTACCAGGGCTCAGCTTCTTCCCTTTCTTAAATATTGGTGACACTATGGCGTTTTTCCAATCATCTGGAACTTTACCCTATTTGATAGACTTATCAAAAATTTTAAACAAGGGATAACAAATTGCATGTCTTACTTTATATAAAACTTTCGGATGTAGACCATCAGGTCCTGCAGATTTATCTGTCTTTAATTTATTAAGTTTCTTTAGCACATCTTCCTGACAAATATTAATATCATCCAAAAAATTGTTTGACTCTGAATTAGTATCATAATCTTTCAAGTCATCTGTATGAGTAAACACACTAGTAAAAAACTGATTTAAAACTTCAAGTTTATCAGCAGTACTGGATGCTAAAGTACCATCCGGTTTCTCAAGAGTGCCTATTCCTGATCTGGTCTTGAGTTTACTGTTAACATAATTCCAAAACGACTTAACATTAATCTTTGATTCTAAGGCCACTTTTTGCTCAAAACTTAGTTTAGCATTTCTAACAGCATTTGTACATTCGTTACGATCCTTCACATATTTTGCATATGACAAGTTACTTCTTGAATATTTATATTTTTCCATGATTTACGTTTCTTGACAATTGCAGATTTAGTAGCTCTATCCATCCACAACGGTGGGCTTATAAATTTACGGTCAGTCTTTTTCTTAGGAATAAATCTATCAATATTTTCTGACATAACAAAAGAGAAACTTTTCCACATTTCATCAACGTTTTTATTACTTAGCAAAACATCCCAGTCAATGTTGTTTAGACTCTCATTAAAAAGCTCATAATTTCCTCTAAAATATGAAAAACGATCGCCAGAAGTTTTCTCATTATTCAAATAACAACAAAAATCAAAATTTATCATGCAATGGTCAATCTTCCCCACTGGTGAATCAGTTTGTATTGAGTCTTTGGCTATCATATTTTCTTCATTTGTAAAAACTAGGTCAAGTAAATTAGCATTTTGACCAGTACGAAAACGTGTTGGTGTACATATATGTTGAAAGAGAAAATTGTTCTGCATACACTCATAAAATTTAAAAGGATCTGTGTTAATACCACTTGATACTTCATTATAAACCCACTTGATCTCAGGAAAATTAAAGTCTCCCATAATTAAATAATGGATATACTTTAAATTATAAGCTTGACATATTAAATCGTTCAATTTCTTATTATTTGATGGTACAGACGACGGACTCCTATAAATACATCCTTATAAAAGTTTATCAGTTCATTCCAACTTAACTTCACACCACACTGATTCATTAAAACCAGATTCAGATAAAATGTCAACTTTAAAAGCTGTCAAAGACTTATGAATATAAATAACTACACCTCTATCACCCATCTTGTCAGGTATAAATTTTTCATAATCAGGTAGATTTAGCATGGATGCTAAAGATTTATCCATAGAGTTTTTAGGATATATTTCACACAAACCTATAATATGTGGCTTCTCAATTGATAAGTATGACTCAAACTCTGAACGCTTATTTGACAGGGTGTCTACATTAGAAAACAAAACTCTCAAAGATTTCCTTTTATCCTCCGAAGTAAATTTTTTATCGTCACTAATTGACTGGTGATCAGAAACATCTTGCAAAATATTCAACTCATTTCTATTATCATTAACTGTAACTGAAACATAACTATTAACTGGAACAAAATTATCAACATTAACTGTTAACGTATTTACATTTGAAGTATATGAACGATTGTTATCTTTACTTATAAGGGGCCCATGGAGGAATCCCAGATTTCGGCAATTCAACTATCTTCTCTCGACGAATGCCCCAACTCCTATGGGGAAAATCATTTTTCATCTGACCCAATTCAATGCGTAAAGCATTATTGCTTTCTCTCTGTTTTTTTTGTGAGGTCTCTGCCTATACCTATTTTCTTGTGTGCACCTATCTTGGTGTCTTTCAACTTATAAGCGTTGCGGAAGAGGTTATTCCGAGATGTATTATTCTTCAAAATTAACCTAGTAAGTCTGAATTTCCCAGAGCCTTTCTTTGGCTTTGCACACAACCGTGTAATCTTATCAATAGCAATGTTATCAATCCCTAATAAATCACTACAAAGCCCCTGAATAAATTCAGTATCTTTAATTCTCGAATCCCCCTCCTCACTTTCAGGTATACCAAATATAATTATATTGGCTTCTCTTTTCTCTTCTTCTGACTTATTTGTTTCGATACTATCATAGGTAAATTTTCATTTAGCTCGGATATATTTTTATCCACATAATTGATTCTTTCATTACAATGGTTGAGACTCTTAGCGAGACCAACAACTTCTGTGTCTATCTTATCTTGCCTTGTGTGCATTAAAGTTAACATTTTACAAATTTTTTGGGATGCCCCTTTACAACCCTTGCATACCCACTGAATGCTGTCGTCGGATTTTTGTAAAAAATCATAATCTGCTACTGGAATTCTTTCACACTTAATGTGAAACCATTTGTCACATATTGAACACGACAGAGCTCTGTCATTTGACACAACATCCTTGCTACAGTTGTTACAAAAGTCTTTTGTTACTTTGGGCGCCATGTTTGATGGCAATGATGCTGAGCTACCACGTGGTGATTAGTAATAAGGCCACAACTTAATCAAAAGTCTATATCATCACTTAAAAATTGTTTTAAAACGTGTTTGTGTATGTAAGGTCACTCATGGCTGTGTATGCTTTTAGATTATGCGGATAACTGGGAGAATTCAACAGAAATAAAAGTCTCTTACTCGGAGCTTCACAAAAAAGCAGCCATCTTCTTGCGCATGCGCACACCTTTTGTAATTGTGTAATGAGTTGATAAGTGTGGATTTAAATTCCAGATCTTTTCTTTCCAAAGAAATTGATGATTTTCACGTCAAAGTCGTCATGTTATGAGATTTTAATGAATATTTCCCACTCTGTAAATTTGTTTTTGATTGTTATTCTGTTTGACATAATGTACAAGCACTCATATAAGCTCCTAATTATTACTGTGCATTATAATTGTTTAACAAACGTAATTTTAATTATATCCTTTTTTCAACCTGACATTATGGCAAGTGGACCGGTACTTGTAATGTGTTTTCTATTTATATTTTATACTGAAAATAATTTAATTCACAAAAACTGACTTGGATTTTATATCAAAAGTACTTTTCTTTTAAAAAAAATGAAATCTGAATTCACCTCTATCCAATTACTAAAAGTTGTACTAGGCAAACAGAAAGTACATGCAACATTCTTTGATGTGGTATTGCGTAAAAGTATTACGTTTATTTAATTTTTTTAACCGTTAATATTGAGTTTAGTGTTTTTTGTACTACTTTTTATTTTATGTTCTTTTATGAGCCTATTGTAAGACCACACATTTAGATCTTAAGAAAGATATTTAATGCTTCCTGTTAAATTCACAACTTTTTACACTTAGTGCGATTTAAGGCTTAGCATTTCTTACTTTATTTTACGACAAATTATTTATATAGCAGAAGGAGATGTATGCACGCACGATAAACTGGTCACCTCTGCTTAGGCGTCACAACTTTAGACAAATGTTCTTTAAATAATAAAAAGTTATTAATATTGAAGTGTCAATATTAACTTTAGTTTAGCACCCGTGTACCTGGTATAAACAAAACTAAACACTTTTCCTATATAATTAGATGATTAATGATATTGCTACATGTATCATAGTTCGTAGTAATATGCATATGTGAAACAATATTTTACAAACGATACTAAAAGAGGGACGAAAGATACCAGAGGGGCAGTCAAACTCATAGATCGAAACCAACTGACAACGTCATGGCCAAAAATAAAAAGACAAACAGACAAATAATAGTACAGATGACACAACATAGAAAACTAAAGACTAAGCATCACGAACCCCACCAAAAACTGGGGGTGATCTCAGGTGCTCCGGAAGGGTAAGCAGATCCTGCTCCACATGTGGCACCCGTCGAGTTGCTTATGTTATTACAAATCCGGTAAATAGTCTAATTCGGTAAGTCACATTCGTGAAAAGGGAAGGGTATTGTAGTTACGACATAAGGAACATATCCGATATCATCTGTGAAACGGTTATTCCATAACGGTCAACCAACTCGTGATGGCGTCCGTAAAATTTACGAAGGGATGACTTCAACTTCACCATTTGGAACTCTTGGTTTAATAGCTTCCTTGTGAGCAGCAATCCTCTATCAAGGAAATCATGATAGGAAACACAAGCGCGGGAATATCGTATCAATTGGGAGATATATACTCCGTATGCAGGCGCTGCTGGAATGTTGCTACATAGAAATGGAAAGTTTACTAACATATGGTTTCGTATTATCATCATGACGTTCAAACCAAATATCAAATTTCCATGAAAGAATGACTTTTATGAATTACCATGACTAACTATTAAATGATTTTTAATATTCAATAAAGAAAATCCTATCTGTTTTCAACAAAGATTAATACGCAGATAAATGGGTTTTTATTGGTTTTTCGATATTTTATTATATGAATACCATTATTCATAATCGTCAACACAAAAGCCAAATGCAAGCAGGCAATATATTGAAAAATTATGTTACATTTTTCCATTTCAAATGCATAATTTTTTCTCGGTTTGTGAACTGATTGAGCGGGAGCAACAGAAAATTAACTCTTCTTTTGATAATAAAAGGTAACAAAATTAGTAGTTTTTTTACAAACCTATGAAAATTTATTCCAAAACCACAATCGTATATTTTAAAAATGTTATCTGTTAAACTATGTTATTTTAAGTATACAAGCAAATGCATACTGTATTGTGTTCATTTCATTGAGATAACTGTATGAGAAGTTTGTCTTTGCAGCATATTATGTTTTAAAAGAAATGGAAAAAGTCATAATCATTCAAGACCTCTTTCCGTACGCCTATTTTCAGACTGTTCCGCAAATTTCTTAGCATGGTAAAAATGTAGGTAATCTTCTTATTTTCCACAAATTAGTTTTAGAGCACGCCATTGATCTTTTGATTGCAAATGTAATGATTGTTTGAAGATAACAATTAAAAAGGTATGTCTATGTTAGGTTTAAAAACTAAAGGTACATGTTATTCCAAGAATAAACTACTTTACTATTTTTTTTTAAGAAAGTAAGAACAGACACTCTTGATTTTCGCTGCATTCGCGGTCTTCTCGAAATATTCGCTTTAACTTTTGTTTTATCAGATTAAGGTCTGTTTGAATTTTCTAAGTGACCGATTGATCTTTGCTGCATAACAATCGATTTTTTTTTATTTTCCCCGAATCTCTCTAGACATGTTTCTTATATATACGGAAACTGAGCGAGTGAAAGTAACACACATAGTAAGTAAAAAATAAATGGAGGTTTGTATTCGATGAATTTATTCCCATAGCAACATTTCAAATCAATTTGACACAAAACTCCAATTAACCTACTGTTCTCATAGATTGCTACATTTAGACGGAAATGAGAGCAGTATATGGTAATTTAAGTTTACCTATTGAGCGATCTCGCGGAGAACGCATCAAACATTAAACAGTTCAATTTTCAGTGCTTGCAGGGGAGGTTATTCTTTGCCAATAGATTCCATTACTGTGATCCACCTGATCTCATAACTAGCATCCATTTCACTTATTGGCATGTCAATGGTACATCATTTTTGAGATTTTTGATTTGACGCATACAATTTTAATTCCATTACATTCATTATACCTCATTTATAAATCTCTTTTATAACGGCACTTTAAAAACCAAGATTGCGTCAATAAGAATAGATGATGTGATAAAAAAACATGATTTCAATTCATTAAATCAAGCTTTCTTTCCAGTATTTGAACCGTGACAAGTATACTGCCATCTGCGGTAGGTTATAATTTTCCCAAGATGACATGGTTAACGGACAAAGGCAAAACAAAATTATATCGACATTTAAAATTTGAAGTTGCATTATAGTAATGAACTTTGCGTGTCAATTTCATTTTAGCTACATTGTAACACTGGTAGAGTTTTGAGAAGGCAAAAATTATTTATTGACAATTCAAACTTATGGTATATAATTTGTGTACGTCATTCATTGTTATCGAGCCACCGTGTCAAAATGAAGTTATTTGCAATACGATGTCAATATAATATTTTACACTGAAATATATGTACACTGGTGAATATCAAATATTATAGAAAAACTATTTATTGAAAAAAGTCAGATATTTATCGTAGAATTATTCTATGTATGCAAATATTTTAATATGTCAACTAACGGCCTGCGTTTTGAAGGGTTATATTTATACACAGAACAATTGTAATGAAGTAATAAAGTGTATAGCTATTTTGTATTTACCGTTATAGCTTTACCTTATGCGTGCGCAAATACAGCTTGACATTTTTGAACAATTAATGCATAATAATTCTTACTTTATGAGACATTATATTTAGCTCGTATTTCTTATTTCATAATGGAGGAAGTATTTTCTTAAAATAAATCATGTGGGAATATTTTTTGTTCCAAGGAATATGCTTCAACACAGTAAGAACAACATGGTTTGTGGACGATTATATAGGTCAACGCTGTATATGCCAGTATCACATTCTACTTTCCAAGTCTTTCGTTGGTGGAGCTTATGAAATATACAGTAAATGTCTCAGGGGTTAAGCAGGAAACAAATTCGCGAAGAAAGAGGTAACAAATGCATTTGACATATACTTGTGGTCTAAACAGGTTTTTTTGTTTTTTGTTTTAGAGCAAGGGCTTTTACGAGTGTACTACCAACAAGGTATAACCATATTCACTTACGAATTTTGACACAGATATTTCATAACGATCAACAAAATTCGTTCGTAATTAAAAGGAAAAGTACATTTTATTTGAAAGCACTATCGATTAGTCTGTTTTATTTCGTGTATCCAATAGCACTAGTACATTGTATTTTGTTCTCATTATACTATTAGTAATTACCATAATAAAATTACCAGCAGATTTACAAACTAAATTGGATTTTTTAGCAACGAAAATACATTGCCGTAATTAAGTCAATAGGAAAATGTCCATCAGTCATTCCGACTTCTAGAAATTGTCATGGTCATTTGGCTGCAAATGGGATAGTGTAATTTAATTATATACTTGTCTGAAGAACATGTCTTTGTATTCATGGGTTGTTTTATTAGACTTCAGTGATCTTGATTCGAAAACAAAAAATAATTCATTTAATTTGGCGTTCCGAGACTGTTTCAAGATCAACATACTCCATTGTGGAATATGTCTTGTCCAATAGAATATGCTACAACATAGTTAGAGCCCCATGGTTTATAGACGATTATGTAGGTCATCTATAATGCACCGTTATTAATGCATTGTATACCATGTATACCATAATATCCAACTATCCAAGTCATTCATTCGTAGATCTTACATAAAACATGACGTTAATGTTTCACGGGGTTAACGCAAGAAAGAACTTAGTGTAAAAAAGAGGTTAAAAAGTCATTTGTCATATGGCCATACGCATAAGTGTGATCTATACTAAACCTCTTTTTCAAAACATGGGCTTTGATAAGTGTACTACAGCGTACATGCATAACCATATTAACTCGTGAATCTTAACAATCATATAGATTTTGCAACGATCTACCAATCATAATGGCATTCGTTATGATAAAGAGGCGGAAGATACCAAAAGAGAATGAAACGCATACATGTGTAAGTCGATGAGACAGACAAAATAATGGAAAAAAATGATGGAAAGACAAACACTAGTTTATAAAACACTACATATAAAATTAAAGACTGATCAACACAAACCACACCAAAAAAACAGATATGCTCTCAGTTGCTGAATTGATAATTTTGATTTTTTTTTTAAATCGAAGAAACTATAATCTATAGAATAGGAATGATAAACATGAAAAAAGGAGAACCACGAACTAGAAAAAAGAGTAAGAAACAAGGACAAATATTTCCAGGCAGGTTATAAAGAACGATAACATTTCTCACCATTCATAGTGCATTGCATATATCATACAGTACAGAAAAGGACAATGATTAGATGACTTTCTCATTTAATGTAATTTGTTATTAATTTGGTTAGATTCCGTTATTCCGATAACACAACATAATAGCATATTTGAATGCAATTGCAAGATTAGTTTGTTATGGTTTGTGTAGCCAATGAAATAAGTATATTGTATAATCAGATAAGTTTTGTTTTCATTATACTAACTACATGTGTAACCATCATAAAATCGCCTGCAGATTTACGAACTTATTAAGGCATCTTAGCAACGAAATTACATTGCCGTTAATTAAGTCAATCAAAGAATGTCCATTAGTCACCTGGACTTCTTCTTAATAAAGAAATTGTCATTGTCATTTTGTGGCAGATGGTATAGTGTTGTTCATTTTAATATTTGCCGGAATAACATATTTTTGTATTCTTGGCTTGTTTTATTAGACTTTATTGATCATGATTTGAAAAAAAAAATCATCATATTTAACCTATCGACTCTGATTCAAGTTTGACAAACTTTGAAGTGGATTCTTCTGCGTCTAGTAGGTCAGAAACTTTTGTTTCTTGTTCGCTGTCTGGAAAAAGTTATCAATTTAGATAGAAACGATTGCTTCTTTTCTTTCTACCTATAAAATTATGTAATATAAAATAAGGATATATGGTATGATTGCAAATGAGACAATCATCCAATAGAATCTACATGAAGAGAATTCAACCAACTTTAGGTCATCAAAATTCCTTCAATAATGAGCAAACCCCATTCCATTAAATCAGTTTTTAATAGACCTGCTATTACAAATGAAAAAATTAAAACGAACAACGAACAACGGCCTTATTCATGACAAAACAATCGATAAAAAAATTGATAAAAACAACCAACGACAACCAATGAAATTAGGCTCTTGACTTGGGACAGCAATATATAACATGTAGCGGGATTAAACATGTTGTAAGCACTCAGCCCTCCCTCTAATCTAGGACAGTGTAGGATGGTGTTACAGAAAAACATAAGAACAATCTGTAAAAACCAGTTGGAAATGGCTAGACTCATCAGATGGGCACGAAACAGAAAAGCAACAAACATCAAGACAACAGACACAAATTGTAGGTCGATCTGATAGTACTCGCACTTACTGAAAGCAAGTTCAAAGCTAATGCCAACTGATAAATAAGTCATGTTCTCCGATACTGAAGTATGTTTGTAACAGTACATTTTTTTCCTTGTGAAAGACGATAACAACACTATAAATTTCATGCGGCCGAAGCGCTTTTCTGGATCTATTTTCATTAGGAACGCTCAAAGCCGAGGATTTATAAGAACCGAATTAGTTGAAGAGCTTTATGAACAAAAAGTATATACATATTCTTAAAAGTTAGAAAATGCTTCATGCTTCAGTGTTTATTACCAGTAACCAATCGAACAAACACAATTCATTTTTGGAAAAATGTAATAACAGTTATATGTCAGCATTCGAATAATTGGTTTATTTATAATATTCAAGCCTAATTACTTCCGTTTGTTTAGGGTAAATATTAATCACCTTGATATGGTTATTGGCGAAATAGTACATTGACATTTAGTGGCAAACTAAACAGCGATTTTTCTACATTATAATACAAAAAGAACATTATTGAAAACTTACTGATAAATTATAACTGACAAGGCCTAAGGGACAAGCGCAGTCATTTTCCAGGGATTACAATCAATGTAATGCATCAAAACAAATAATAATACGCTTGATCACGGATTACATTATGTTCATGTATGTTTTTGTCGAGAATTCCAGAACAATAAGTTAATGTCAATAAAAAACATTTAAACGAACATAAAGCAATACATCATGCATTAAGAAACCTTATTTTCCAATATGATAAACCAGTTAAGTACGATTAACTGAGCAAATTATTTCTGACGCGCACTTCTTACAGATACAATGCATATGCATTTTATAATATGAGGCTGAATTCATACAGGACCGTCTTAGGGAGAAATAAACGAAGTTGTATCCTTTAACTGTACTTTCCGCTATATAGATGATGTTATCTCACTAAAGAATTCAAAATTTGGTGACTATGTTGAACGCATCTATCCCATCGAACTTGATATAAAGGATAGAACAGATACAGTTAAGTCTGCCTCATATCTTGACTAACATCTAGAAATTGACAATGAGGGTCGGTTGAAAACAAAACTTTACGACAAAAGTGATGATATCAGCTTCCCAATTGTGAACTTTCCATGTCTATGTAGCAACATTCCAGCAGTGCCTGCATACGGAGTATATAACTACCAGTTGATACGATATTCCAGAGCTTGTATTTCCTATCATCATTCCTTGATAGAGTTGCTTCTCACAAGGAAGCTATTAAAGCAAGAGTTCCAAGTGGTGAAGTTGAAATCATCCATTCGTAAATTTTACGGACGCCATCACGAGTTGGTTGGCCGTTATGGAATATCCGTTTCACAGATGATAGCGGATATTTTCCAAATGTCTTAACTACAATCCCGTCTCCTTTCCCCCGAATGTGACTTACCGATTTAGACTTATTACCGGGTTTGTACTAACATGAGCAACACGACGGGAGCCACATGTGGAGCAGGATCTGCTTACCATTCCGGAACACCTGAGATCACCCCGAGTTTTTGTTGGGGTTCGTGTTGCTCAGTCTTTAGTTTTCTATGTTGTGTTTTGTGTACTTTTGCTTGTTTGTTGGTCTTTTTCTTTTTTAGCCATGGCGTTGTCAGTTTATTTTCGACTTATGAGTTTGAACAATGTTGAATGCCCATTTGGTATCTTTCGCCTCTCTTTTATGGTCAGAAATATGGCAGTTGTTATCAAATAGTTCGTTTCTAAGTATGTTGGCGTTTGTTTTTGTTGCACTTCAGTGTTTCTGTTGTTCCGTTATTTTCCTCTTATATTTGATGTGTTTCCCTCGGTTTTAGTTTGTAACCCGCATTTGTTTTCTCTCAATCGATTTATGACTTTTGAACAGCGGCATACTACTGTTGCTTTTATTTAGAATATCAAGGTTATCAAACGTACAAAGGGTATTACCTATAAATATAAAATATCAATGAGACAACTATCCACCAAACTTAAAAATGAAGTTGATGAATAGTCGATGAAAGTATATTTTATAGTTTTGTTTTCTTAAATACTTTTTTTATCATTATTTATAGTACTTACTAGTTTGGAAATAATTCTTCAATTCTGTTTGACTTACTGTGACTTTACTGTTAGTGTTGCTCTCCACCTATTGCAACTTATTCAAAATTCTGACCAAATTGCAATTTGTTTTATAAAACCAAACTGTTCAACTGGTCAGAAATTTGAACATACTGCTGTAGAAAACCACAGTCAAGTCGTGGAAGTGCAAGGTGATAAAATAAAGCATACTTACAATCCTATAAGACTTTAATTCCACTTCAATGTTATTATGAAAAATCAGCCTAACAGTTTGTATAGAAATTTTATTGTTATTGTCATGCTAAAGGTGATAGGTAGTAATTTTGAATTGCTATAAAAATGTCCAAACTAAGCTTTCATACAATTTTTCTTTTGAAAAGTCTTCTTTATTCATAAGAATCAGACATCAATTGAATTAAAACATTTATTATTCAGTAAAATACGTGTGAGATTACAATACGTTGTTAGGAAGTTTCCATGGGAGATAATCAATTTTTCTTTCGAAAAGTCTTCTATATTCAAAAGAATAAAGATTAAGGTTATCTCCCATGGAAACTTATTAACAACGTAATAATTCTTATGAATATAGAAGACTTATCAAAAAAAAAATTGTATGAAAGCTTAGTTTGGACATTTTTATAGCAATTCAAAATTTCAAACCTTTGCCGTTTTCACAGTCAAAAATATTTTCAAAAATAAACCCGTCAAATACTTTTATACTAAACTTTGAATAATGTTCATTCAGTTCATAAATTATCCCCCAAAAAATCAATTGTTTAAAATTTAAATATCGACTTAAATAAAACCACGGCCCTAATTAGGTACATTTAGCAATATGAATATTTCACAACTCTAATTGATTTGAAACAGATTCCACGATATCTTGTTAAATTGTTTCCACAGCAAAAAAAAAATAAAAATAAAGCAATACACACATTGTACTGAAGTTTAATATTTCACGTCCTGTTTTCTGTTACATCGAACATATAATGTCAAATCAATAATATGCTATTTAACAGAAAAATGTTTGCCATAAAGCTTTCTAACATTCTACCTTAATTTTTACATTATGTAAATTGAAATCGATGACTTTCACGGGGGATAGAACCAGCTCTTTGGTTCCTGCTATATAAGGGACAATGTGTTTCTTAATCTCAAATTTATTCTTATGGGAAAACAAGCATAACATAAGATATAGATTAGTAGGGCAATGATTTAAGATGTATGTACTTATAATTTTTCTATCCAACAGAGACCAAATGACGTCCATGGACGTAAGCAGTTATAATAGGTCACTGTACGTCCTTCAACAATTCTGCAAAACCAATACCATATAGTAGGCTATACAAGGCCACAAAGTGCACTCATGTGTTGTTGATGACCATATGGTGTTCTTTCTAACATTAACGGTGTCAATTGAACTGCACCAGATGCGCATTTCGACAAAACATGAAAACAACATTTATTTAAATTCCATACGTCCCAAACACTTTTCTGGATTTACCCACATCAGGAACGCTCAAAGCCGAATATTTGAATCCCAGGGATGTATTAGAACCGAAACATTGAAGAGCTGTATGAACGAATAGGACCTAAAAAAATTAGCCATATCCATCTTAGTCAACTTTGCCTGAAGGAGTTGAAACCATGGTTTCTTAATGATTTATAAATTTATAAACGGATAATTTGAATAAGAAAGGTTGGTTATAAATAATGTCAATACTGGAATATTGACTACTGAGCTGATGATACTCTCTGGTACTTATAGGCATCAGCGGCAGCACTAATTTTTCATTAGAAATCAGTCCAAAATATCTGAAAATATAAAACGTGATACAAACTTTAAAGAGCTGATAAAACCGTAAAGAACCACAGGTATAGCCAAACTGAAATATCGTTATGCTGCTGAGCTATTGGCTCTAAACAATATTTCCTACACATTTTGTTATTTCGTTATGCTGCTGAGCTATTGATGTTAACCCTCCTGTATCTCCTCGTATACAAAGAATGGCATTCATGTATTCAATATATTCATTTCTGTGATCCAGGTGTACTAGAATATCAAATGACTTTTTTTTTTACTTCATAAAAATAATATGAAACATTATGATATATGTTGAAATTATTTTATATGATATATTTGATGCGTTGGTTCAATGAACGCAGACCGCCTTGGTGGTCTCATGGTAGCGTACTCGCCTCGAGTGCGGAAGGTTGTAGCTTCGAACCCCGACTGGTTCAAACCAAAGACTTTATTAAAATTTGATATTTGCAGCTTCTCTTCTGAGCACGCGGCATTGGGAGAAGTAGCAAAGATTGTCGGGTCAGAGTCAAAATTAAGTGTCTCGACAAGGTGATATGTCTAACTACAGACGGTTATGATGTGAACTAGCACGTTCAAAATCTCTGTCTAGTACAAAGTAGGGCAAATATTCATATTTTATTAACATGTTCTCGCCCTGATTATGCATATAGTTTGCTGCTTGACGTTAACCAGACCTCATCATCATCAACATACGTAATTTCAAAATCAGAGATAAATCCTAATGGCTTTTCCAGAAACCTTCAGACTCGTGCATATTGTTGACCCAGATCGTCATTTTAATACTAAATAAAAATATCCTAACTGGAAAATATATATCGGTTAAATTGAAATTTATCAACATATGAACAAAAATCTATATAAAATGTTGAGTTTGTATAAGCATATTTATCTGCTATCACGATTCCAGCTGAAATATCAGCAAACAAATCAGCTGTGCACGTCTTGATTTATACAGCATAAAATTTATCCAGCATATTTTAACATCTATACTCATACATTGTGCGTGTAATTATCTAATGTACATTTTTCTATGTTAATCACTACAAAACATCTGTTTCATTTAGGGTTAAATGTTTAAGCACCTCACACAAATGTTTATGTAAAAGTATCATCTACAGTATACTCAGAGGTTTGTGTTTGAAATTTGCCGTTGATGAAGTTGATAGTCTGTCGTTCGACAATGACCTTTCTACCGTTACCATATGACATTTATAATTGGTTTTAGACGAAAAAAGAATCATAAGGACTGTTAAAATATTGACTCTGCTTAACAAATGGCTTCAATAATTATACGCAGCTGATCTTTAATCAATACTGAAAATATGTGGAAAATATTTGATACCTGTTTAAATGCCCCTAACACGTGTTCGAGAGAATCCTATATCCGGTATGAAATTGGAAATAAAAATGAAACATAAAATGTATCAGCGTCAAGACCAAAATGATCTAAGTTTGAGTACATTTCAATAATTTATTATAAAATGTACCATTGATAGTACTGCCAATACCGGCTACCAGCTGGATGGTTTTCTCATGAACTGGCTTTCTCGAAGATTCAAATCAACACCGAATTCAGTACGTGTATACAGATTAAAACGTTTGGCTGGATGGCAAATCTCTGCATAATTGAATTAGAACATGTTAAGCATGGGGTCGATTTATGATTTAACATACAGTTTATTACTGCTGACCTTTATGTGTCTTCAATTTCTTTGAGAGGGAAGGGGGTTGTTTATTTGGCCTAGTCTTGTATCTCCTTTTTTCACAGTTGAAAACTGGAAAGAATATGATAATTCAGTCAGCATAATTCCCTAAAATCATAGTTCGGCAAGATCAAGTATTTATTTAGTGATAAAAAACCGGGTAGAAGGCAAGGCTTTATTAACTGTCATCTGAACAGAGGTAGAAATTGTGCGACTAACCTGTCGTTGCGATAAATAATTCGGTAATAGCACACTCTTTATGATAATTTTCTGTGTTGATAAAACATTTAAGTACACATTTCTTCAACATGTTAATGCCTGATTGAGAAATGGACTCTGACCTCAATGTAATATGGTATATGAGAACTCACATAAAAGTGTACAATTCGCAAACATGACGAAAATGTTGGGATACAGGTTTGGGTAATTGTTGAAAACATTGTATTCCTTGACAGCGTTTGTTACTATTTGATGCAGTTAAATTTGTATTGTTATCGTTATTACATAATTTGGACTTTATTCTAGTGGCATGCTTTTGGTATAGAGTATAGATTGATTCATTAATGCATTGGAGTTTAACGCCACCTTCAGCACTATTGTGTTATTTTATGGTGGTCAGTTTTTATTGGTAGAGGAAGATGGAGTGCCCGGAAAAAACAGCCGACTTCTATTGGATAACTGAAAATCCACGTCAATAAGGATTGAAGTCGAGCGTAGCTACCATATTATATTTTCTAACTTTGATTTTTATCTTATAGATTTAATAGGTATTTTCTTGCTTTTTTCGCTTTCCTAAGTTTCATAGTAAAGAAATCAACATTTTTCTTTCGGTCAATATGGTACGTGTACTGATTTAATATGACTTGTCAATTAAAATTTTCCTTTGGAATGCTTAAGTCAATTACATCTTACAGCGATTTTGCAAATTAACTCTTTTTCCATGTCATTCAAATAGAAACGTTAATTTAGGTCTCGGGATTTTGCCTTTTTAATTTTACAGTAAATTATTCTAATCATACTTTTCATTCAGAGCAAATACCATGTATAAGAGTAAATCAAACAATTTTACAAGAAATTGAAGGCCAGGTTACACTGTCTCGTAAAATAGAAAGTGTTTGAATCATCGATTTTTCATTAATCGGAGACATGGATCTGACCTGAAAAAGGGTGTTTTGTAAGGGTAGGAAATCTGCAACCAAATAAGGTCGGCGGCAGAGGCAAGATGAGTTATTGTAAAAATAAGTTCGTTCGGAGAACAATACGAATGGTGTAATATCGATGTAAGGAGTTATAAGCAGAATATCATCATGTAAATATTAAACAAACGTCAAATAACATTTTTAGTCAAAAAATGTACATGGATAAAGCATATGATTTTTTTTCTTCTCATTCAGTATTCACTTATAGATAATTTAAATTTGATCTCAGATTTTATACATATTTTAAGTGCAGAATAACTCAAATACCGTTGTTGTTAAATATTTGTTCTTTGTTCTGGGTTTAGACATCACAGCTCTTAATCATCGTAAGTAATTATTGAAGGAACAATGAAGATCTTTGGCCGTTTATATTTTGGGTTCTTGTGTTGATCATAAAAACTTAGTTTCCTCGTTTTACTGTATAATTTGGATCAAAAATGAATATTTTTGTTGATGTTAACTCCATGCATAACCTTAAATCTTTTTATCATAACTGTGTATGTGTAGAATTGTAGAATTGTACTATTTAATATTAATGATAATACTGATTACTATTGTAAAGCTCTATATTCAAGTAAAATAGTCCTGAAGTTGGTTGAACTATTCAGGTAAAGCCAATTCAAATTGCGTTGCTTTTTATATTCATTTATTTGCTTAGGCACATTTGCTTGGAAACGAAGACTTGAGCATAAAAGTAAATTATCTTCACCCTTGCTACAGTTACATCAATGTCGAGAAGACTGTTTGGGATGTATAAATATGCAGAACTGTCCTGTCGGAATGGTAAAGTTGAATCCGACGCCTAATGTAAAGTGGGTGCCATACTCTCGTCGCATTTACGACACCTTGTACAATGTTGTACCAATTTTTTGGGGGAATCCATTGTCTGACATGATACAAGGCGAACTGTTTTCCTTATCTATGAAGCAATCGTTTTGTAGTTGAAATAATTTTCCAATCGTCATCTCGTTTGTTCCAATTGACAGAACCGAACCTACCAAACATATTTGTTGTAATTTTTTTTCTGTTGAATATACGTGACATATTTGCCGTTCTGGCAGAATTCTACAAAACGTACCGAAAGAATAAAATAAGATAATAATATAAGACTGTAAGGTCTTGCATATCACACTGCCACAAGAACTCATGGACAAAAATATTGGGACACACCTATGTATTATTGTAATTAGCATTTTGGTCTTGAGTGTTGGAATATAATCACCAACTAGAACATTAAGATAGCGTTGCAAAAAAAAAAAAAACAGATGTAGAATCTGCAAGGCTGTCAGTATTCTCGGATTATTTAGACACTGCTATCGGTCTTCAGTATTAAGAACGGCAACAACAAACATCACGTATGTTCTATTTGTGATTTTAATTAATATATTTCACTGATTTACGATCATTTGTCTTGCTTTTTTCCACTATCTTGGGTTTAATAGTGAAAATGTCAATTTTTTTTTTCTTACGTTGTTTACGGTATGAAACCGATTTAAAGAATAATTGTCAATTAAAATCTACCTTTGGATTGTTCATGTCAATTACATCTAGCAGCGGTTCTACAACTTGACTTCTTATTTGTCTTTCAAAGGAAAAGGTTGAATAAGTGCTTGTATTTTTTTTTCTTACTGATAAGCTCATCAAAGATACTAGGCCTTTAAATGTGTATGCCGGACGAGATTTCGTCTACAAAGAATCATCAGTGACGCTCGAATCATTAAAGGCAAAAACAAACCAATAAAATACGATGTTGAAAAACATAACTATTATTACTGAAATATAATTGAGTTATTAGGAAATAGGCGGAAAATACCACAAAATACAGCACAGAAAACTAAAGGTTGATCAGTATGAACCCCACCAAAAACAGGGGTGAACTCAGATTCTCCGAAATTAGTTAACAGTTCATACTCCACATAAAGCATTCGTCGTGAGGCTCATGCAAGTACAAATTTGTTGATAAGATCATTCGGTGATATCACAATTTGTAAATAGAGTGTACAGAATAGTTGTCACGACAATTAGAACATATTCGTTGTCATCTGTTACACAGATATTCCATAAACGGCCAATCAAAATCGTGATGACGCCCCTAAAACTTTCAAAGGGGTGAATTCAACTTTACCAATTGGAACCCTTGGTTATATAGAACACTTTGTCTTTAAGTTTTTGTCATTCATATTAAATGTCAAAAGTCATATACGAGGCGTATCAAAGCTTTAAACGCTTAGGCTATCCATTGTAGATGTCGTTGATTGCTTGATTTTTGGTATTGAAATATATTTTCAGCACATTATATCGCTATATCGTGGTCAATTTTATTTTGTTTGGTGGAAGCCGTAATGCCTATTACATGTCGTCTAGCCGTGTATCGATATACAAAATATACTAAGTTGTTTGTTAAACTGACGTGTTTACCATACCTTCCTTATACTTCAGCTATTTAATAGTTATCACCATGCTATCACAGAACCGTAATAAAATTCATCTCTTCGGAAGATTACATGTATCATATGGTGTTGTCAAGTACTATGAATGTATGATAATTTCAATATAATCAATAATAAAGAAACGTTATTACTATACGATGGATCGATAAGTATAGAGTATTGGAGATCATGATGTCTGATCTATCGTGTTCATTTATTAAGTGTTTTGTGGCTAAGAAATAATGAAATCAGTTATTGACTTCAAACATAAATTCTCATATATGTCCGTTGAGATAGAGTTATATTATTATTAGGTCGCCCACACATATTTACTTTCTTTTTAGATTTACCATAATAACAGCTATCTTTTTGATATACAGTTGGATATACGAAAGGTGCAGTAATCTAACTACTTGAATATGCATACTTTTTGAGCACTTGCTAGAAAACTTTGGTTGTATAAGAATTCTAGTGGCACTATTTGTTTCTTCTTCAGTGGTGATTGCTGTTCTCATTTGTGCAACAAGTCTTTGTACCGTAAATTTGGTTATTTTTCACGCTCTGTTTGTGGCTAATGATAACCAACTATCTAAAAAGATCGATGAAAAAAAGCGGTCATTAATGGTATTCCAGTATTGCCGCGATGAATCAACTGTTATTATATCAATAGTAATCTAGTCGCACATTTCGCAAAAGCTGTTGGATAAATAATATTTATTCACTTGTTTAAGAAGGTTGTCTTGGTCTGGTATTTTCCTGGGTTCGGGTTTTATTTTTGTCCCGATAGAATTTCTATTTTGCATTAAAATAAGATCTTTGTTTGCTCCTGTTTACTGAATTGAATGTAACATGAAGATCTGCTTACTGAAATGTATGTCACATGATGATCTGCTTACTGGATTGTTTGGCACACAAAGATCTGCTTACTGGGATGCGATGAGAAACCAGGACGAACTAAAATCTGGTTTATCTTTTGTCTATCAGAGCAAAATCATACTATGTTGGTTTTTTTTATTGTACAATAAATTTCTCTTAAATTAAAATATGTACACAGGCACTGTTAAGCACATTATCTGTCATCACAAAAATACTTTCAAATGATCTTTCAAAAAAAAAAACGTCAATATTAAATCTACAAAAATAAGTGATGTGAATGAATGAATGATTAAATGAATGAATAGTTGAAATAGTTTACCTCTATACGATATACATGTACAATTGTTTGAAGCAATGAATCGTCGCACTTGATTGGCAGATTGTCACAATTTTATTGCAAAATATCATGGCATTTTAAACAACAATGAAATGATACATATTCAATGAAACCTAAAACATTGGATGTATATAAATTGATGAAAACCTATTGAGGTTGCAGAAGACAATAAGACAGTAAACAGAACAAACATCAAAAAGTTTATTTTTTATTGATATATTTAACTCCATGTTCCTTAGTTAATCTTTATTAGAAAACAAAGCATCTGACATGAAGACTTATCATCTTTTAACAGTTTTAGATGAAAGAAAAATATTATAAGTTGATATTAATTTTTAAAGTACAGTGAATACTTTGGATACTAAAATTTCCATATTTTAATTGGATATCGACTCGTGGTTCTTGTATGATACGGTGTAACCAAGAATACTATGACGACGGCGGAGCCTTCATTTTTATGTCCGATGTCTTGAGAAGATAATAAACACATTGCCTTCATCTTATGATTGTGCGAACTTTTTAAACAAATTACTTTAACTAAGGTTAACATTTGTATGCATGGTAATCAAATTTAAAGTCACATTTAACAACGCGAATCGGAACAATTCCGCATCCCGAGAAGTGTTTTTGATTGATATTTTGGTCAAAAGTCGATATGAAGGGATGTGAACCGGAACTTAAATCCAATTTAAGTTAAATGATGTTTTCTTATTTTCTTCATCTTGTTGTATTTGGGTGTCCCTTGGTATCTTCTCCCCTATTCGAAAAAAAAATTTACTGCCAAATAACATGGGGTGGAATCTATGTGTACATGATACGGATTTTATAAATCGAATTGGTATTAGCATACTTTTCAGCTACATTACTTACTTTTTAGAAAATCCTGCAAAATTTACCAATGATTGTATCTCAACAAAAAAACTCCATGATATTTTAACGAACACACATAGTGTTTTATGTTTCATTAACTATTAATTTTGTCAAGTACTAAAATGTACTCTTAAACCTGTTTTTCTCTATCACGAGATTTATCTATTTTACAAATTGAACAGCAAATTTTAAACAAAAAATACGAGCTGTTTAATTTTGAACTATATACATGTACAAAGTGACTTTCAAAATAAAGCATTTACATAAAAACTTATAAAACGTACAGGTTTTCACATGATTTTGAAAACGTGTCCTTCCCAAAAAGTTTAGTGAGCAATGTTTTACTTTTTATCATACAACCAATGTCAGTCCCGTGTGTTCGTTCCTTTTCATCTTTCTTGTGTTTTAATCTAATCTGTTTCAATATTCCAACCAAAAGTTCGTCGATGTTAATATTAAGCACTGTTGAGGTTTCTATAAACTTGCAGTCGTATTGCACTGCAACAGGTTTTGCCTCTGAAAATATAATATAACGAATACTGAAAAGATGATAGATAAAGGTAGTTTACATAATAAGACAACGAATGTAAATGCATTTATTTTATTCTACTTTTGGTCTCCGACATAATTTATCTTTTATAATAAATTTCCCATTTAATAAACGGTTTACAGTAGCAAATGTTGAATGCACAATTATTCATTCCTTCATCAATTATGCAACATATTTTTTAATTAAAGTTCTGTTATACGATTATTTCTATTTTGCCTCTCAATTGTAGATCAAATATCGATCATGACTCGCAATATAAACATGATGATATTTGGGGACTTATGTGTTAACACCTTAACACAGGATTACTTGTATCATAAATGCTTTGACAGTAACTCGATAACCTGATCTTTTCTAATACCAAATATTTCACCTATTGTTTTAGTTGTTAACACATGGTTACGGCCATTTTAATTTGAACAAATCTAGAAGGATCATTTATTAAAGTATGAAAATGTGTATTTTTGGAAAATTTACACGCATCTTTTTTTCAGAAATGGGCAACATTGCGTATACACGTATCTGTTGATTTTGAAGTTAATATCAAGTCAGCGACCAGCTTAAGGTAACGATATTCATCACAAAAATGAACAACAAGTATACCATTATAGACCTGATATTAACCGAATAGATTTAGGTAAATACACTTGATTTCTAATAGTTATCATTCAGTCAAAGTATTAAGTATTTGACGACAACGTTATTTTGAATCATGTGTACTGGTTGAAAATTATAAAACCAACAAATTTCTGTCGATAGGGTGGAATATTGTAATATAAAAACTAAAGGCTCTAAAGAGCCTGTGTCGCTCACCTTGGTCTATATGCATATCATACAAAGGACACTCTCCAACATTGTAGACGAGAATAGACTTTATGACAAAAATCTCTATTTTATTGATCTTGTTTTTGGTCAAAACACAATAAAGGGTAAAAAAATCCTAATTTAAGGGCAACCACTCCTATGAAGAGTGACAGTCTACTAAATATATCGGCAAAATTTGACTTTTTAATAGATCTTGCCTTGATGATCATTTTTGAGATTTAAAGTGTCTATTTATCTATTATAAGGCATAAAGGGAAATAAATGTTTCTCTCTAAATATCATATTTTCATGATAATAGGCAAAAATAAAAAAAATGGTAAAATTTGTCATTTATGGGAAATAACTCCTATAAGAATTTGTCTAACAGTTTTGATGTATATGGACAATTGGTAGAGCTCATTATTCTGAACATTTTTGCTCCTTTCAGTTTTTCTCTATTTATAACGGTTCAAAAAATAATAGAGAAAACTTACATTCTAACCCTATTTTTTATTTTTAGCCATGTCGGCCATGTTGGTTGGTAGGCGGGATCATCGGACACATTTTTTTTCAACTAGATACCCTAATGATAATTGTGGCCAGGTTTGGTTAAATTTGTCTCAGTAGTTTCAGAGTAGAAGATTTTTGTAAAAGATTACAAAAAATTTCAAAAAATTGTTAAAAATTGACTATAAAGGGCAATAATTCCTTAAGGGGTCAATTGACCATTTTCGTAATGTTGACTTATTTGTAGATCTTACTATGCTAAACATTATTGCTGTTTACAGTTTATCTCTATCTATAATAATATTCAAAATAATAACCAAAAACTGCAAAATTTCCTTAAAATTACCAATTAAGGGCAGCAACCCAACTACGGGTTGTCTGATTCGTCTGAAAATTTTAGGGCAAATAGTTTTTATCCCAAAGAACATTTTTATCATGTCAGATTTGCTCTAAATGCTTTAGTTTTGAGAGATATAAGCCAAAATCTGTATTTAACCCCTATGTTCTATTTTAAGCCATGTCGGCCATGTTGGTTAATAAGCGGGATTATCGGACACATGTTTTAAACTAGATACCCTTATGATGATTGTGGCCAGGTTTGGTTTAATTTGTCTCAGTAGTGTCAGAGGAGAAGATTTTTGTAAAAGATTGCAAAAATTTACAAAAAATTGACTATAAGGGGGCAATAACTCCTTAAGGGGTCAATTGACCATTTTGGTCATGCAGTCATATTTGTAGATATGTCTTTGCGGAACATTATTGCTGTTTACAGTTTATCTCTATCTATAATAATATTGAAGATAATAACCAACTAGAGGCTCCAAGGAGCCTGTGTCGCTTACCGGAAATTTTTGTTTACAGTTGATGCATGAAATAATGCAACCATTATACGTTTGCTTGAGTTTCAGAGCTATAAGCCAAAAACTGCATACCCTAATAATGATTGTGGCTAAGTTTGGTTTAGTTTGGCCCAGTACTTTCAGAGGAGAGGATTTTTGTAAGATTACAAAAATTTACGAAAACTTGTTAAAAATTACTATAAAGGGCAATAACTCCTTAAGGGGTCAATTGACAATTTTGGTCATGTTTGACTTATTTGTAGATCTTACTTTGCTGAACATTATTGCTGTTTAAAGTTTATCCCTATCTATAATAATATTCAAGATAATAACCAAAAACTGCAAAATTTCCTTAAAATGGCCAATTCAGGGGCAGCAACCCAACAACGGGGTTTCTAATTCCTCTAAAAATTTCAGGACAGATACCCATGATCAGATTTGCTCTTAATGCTTTAGTTTCAAAGATATAAGCCAAAAACTGCATTTTACCCCTATGTTCTATTTTTAGCCATGTCGGCCATGTTGGTTGGCAAGCGGAGTCATGGGACACATTTTTTTAACTGGATACCCCAATGATGATTGTGGCCAAATTTGGTTATATTCGGCCCAGTAGTTTCAGAGGAGAAGATTTTTGTAAGATTACAAAAATTTACGAAAACTTGTTAAAAATTACTATAAAGGGCAATAACTCCTTAAGGGTTAATTGATAATTTTGGTCATGTTGAATTTTTTTGTAGATCATACTTTGCTGAACATTATTGCTGTTTAAAGTTTATCCCTATCTATAAAAATATTCAAGATAATAACCAAAAACTGCAAAATTTCCTTAAAATTACCAATTCAGGGGCAGCAACCCGAAAAACAGGTTGTTTGATCTGTCTGTAAATTTTAGGGCAGATAGATCTGTTCCTGATGAACATTATTTTACCCTATGTCAAATTTGCTCTAAATGCTTTAGTTTCAGAGATAAATGCCAAAAACTGCAGTTTACCCCTATGTTCTATTTTTAGCCATGTCGGCCATGTTGGTTGGCAGGCGGGGTCATCGAACACATTTTTTTAACTAGATACCTCAATGATGATTGTAGCCAAGTTTGGTTATATTAGGCCCGGTAGTTTCAGAGGAGTAGATTTTTGTTAAAGTTAACGAGGGACGACGACGACGGACGACGTACGACGGAGGCCAAGTGATGAGAAAAGCTCACTTGGCCCTTTGGGCAAGGTGAGCTAAAAACTTCAAAATTTTCTTAAAATTACCAATTCAGGGGCAGCAACCCAACGACGGGTTGTCTGGTTCGTCTGAAAAATTCAGAGCAGATAGATCTTGACCCGATGAACATTTTTACCCGATGTCAGATTTGCTCTAAATGCTTTGGTTTCAGATATGTAAGCCAAAATCTACATTTTAGCCTTATGTTCTATTTCTAGCCATGGCGGCCATCTTGGTTGGCGAGCCGGGTTATCGGGCATATTTTTTGAAATAGATACCCCAATGATGATTGTGGCCAAGTTTGGTTAACTTTGGCCGAGTAGTTTCAGAGGAGAATATTTTTGTAAAAGCTAACGACGGACGACGGACGCGAAGTGATGAGAAAAGCTCACTGGCCCTTTGGGCCAGGTGAGCTAAAAATAAGAAGCTGTTACAACTTAAAGCATATAAAATTATCTTGTTAGTTCAAGGATACAAAAATCAGTTTTCTATAAAACGCGTAAATGACGTCCAGAATCAGCTTTAAGTAAATGCGTTTTGTCTGGTTACGGAAATGATATGAGATAACACAGCAATATCAGGCGACATTACCTGGGATAACAGTGTTATATTGTAGTTTTATGGGATAGATTCACTGAAACCATAACGTGCTTTCATGCCAATAAAATGTCTCCAGACGAAGTCGGAGGTGTTAATCAGAATTGTTTATAACCCTTTGTAACTTAAACAGTTTTAAAGTCTATTCTCTTTAAAGGTTTAATAGCTTGTAATTCAATTTGTTCGGTGCAACTGATTAACAATGCACTGATGTGAGTATCTTCAGTCGCTGTTTGTTTATGTTTGATCTCGGCGTGAATTGTCTGTCAGAGCATAGTTACGTTATGAACTTAAAAATTTCCAACTACGTTCATGCATTCATACAATATTCTAATACAAATTAAAGGTGCTTTCAGACGTCTATTATGACACGAAGTCAACTACCCAATGCTTTTTATGACATACTTTTGAAAGTTATCGGGTAAATGGAGACTGTAATGTAATTAGCACAACTTGCTGACAGAGAGTGTTCAAAAACAATGCCATTAAAATCCTTACAGAAACGGTGATTTAAGGCGATGACTACACACTTAATTTCTGTTCCCAAAATTAATTAGTTTAATCGGTAATTCTGCTCATACATGAATACAGGTCTTATATGGCATAGTTTTGCGATTAAAATTTTACACTCGAAGAATTTAGTTATAACCAAAGGCTTTCGATTAATAGCTGTTTTTTTTTTTTAATTGCACATTAAAACATTCAAGTTCCCCGATTTCGAAATTTTAAAACTAAACTCAACTGCTTAGTAACTTCCCGAATATTACAGTTTTGACTATCATTTTGAAAGTTTTTAAGATGCATTTTGTACAATGTACACAGAATACATGTAGGTGTTAAACAAGCATAATTACCTTCTGCCTGTATATGTCTCGTTCTTACAAGGTCACTTTTATTGCCAACTAAAATCATTGCTGATTTCATATGTTTCTCCTTTCGAAGATGATACAAAATATCCACAGCTCTATCAAACGTCTTCCTATCATCAATCGAATAAACAACTACGTAACAATCGAATCCTCCTTCTTCATGATCAGTCTGAAATATAACAATATTTTGATTAGATCAAATGTTGACTTTAAATAATATATATTTTTAGCTTATGATTTATCGTAAGTTATGGAAAGATCCGAATGCACTTACTTTGCTTCATTGACAAGCTTATCGTAAGAAGTAAGTGTATGATCCTAAAACTTTTTTATTGCTTCATGTAAACAGCAAGAAAGATTTATACGTATTTTATCATTAGAACATTTATTCATTTTCTCTATACTGAAAGATGAAAGTAACACAGAAGAACCAAGTAAATTTTCTTTGTTTTGAAGATCAAACTTAACATAAGCTAATGCGCAATTAACCTTACCCTTACCCTGAACAATCACATTCGTAAATTATACATTTTGTAATAAATTGCTTAGTTGTGGGTTGAAATTCTACATCTTTTCTTTCAAAAGAAATTGAGGATTTTTCACGTCATGTTATGAGATTTTAATGAATAATTCCTAGTCTGTTAATTCGTTTTTGATGGTTATTTTGTTTGACATAATGTGCAAGCACTCAAATGAGCGCTTAATTAATGCTGTGCATAATAATTTTTCAACTAACTTAATTTTAATTATATCTTTTTTTTTCAATCTGGCATTAGCGTAGGTTTTCTAAGGCAAGTGGAGCGGTGCTTGTAATGTATTTTCTATCTTTATTTCGTTAAAGTACTTTTCTTTAAAAAAAACAAACTAAATCTAACTTCACCTCTATTCCTTTTCTAAAAGTCCAACTAGGTAAACATAAAGTAAATGGAAACATTCTTTGAAATGATATAGTATTTTATTGTAAAGCTTAATTTACTCATGATTAATTTATCTTTTTTTAAACCGTTATTATAGAGTTAAGTGCTTGTTTGTACTTCTATTTATTTAATGATCTTTTAAGTACTAGTACCTATTTACATATTGTTGGGCCATTAAATGAGATTTTAAGAAAAACCTTTAACGCCGCAACATGTTAAAGTTCAATTTCCAGGTCAAAACCTAGTCTTTGGGGATTTTTTGCTGTTGTATCTTTATGTTTCGTTAAATTTACAAATTCGTAGTCCAAGAGCGATTTAGAGCTTGGCATATTTTTCTTTTATTTTACGACATATTAACTAGATAGGCAGAAGAGATGTAAAAACAATTGGGCATCATTGCCTAATTTACATGATTAAGGCGTCGCAACCTTAGACAAATGTTCATTAAATAAACTTTGATATGTTTCTAAATACGGAAGTCTCAATATTTACTGTATTTTAGCACCCGTGTACCTCGTATAAACAAAACTGAACACTCTTCCAATATAATTGGACAAATTCGTGATATTGCTAAGTGTATCATTATCCGTAGTTTTATGCATATGTAAAACAATAGTTTACACACGATACTAACATGTTGTTTCGTATTACCATCATGAAGTTCAAACCAAATATCACATTTCCATGAAAGTATTACTGTTATAATATACCCTGACTAACTTCTAAATGATTTTTAATTTTTGATAATATGAATGATCTCTCTGTTTTCGACAAAGATTAATACACACATAAATTGGTATCTATTAGGTTTTTTTTTCCATTTTATATCATCAACACGTATAAAGCAAAATGAAAGCATGCAATATATTAAAAAATAATGTTAAAATTATCGAGAGTTTATAAAATTTGGCTATCTCTGGTTCTGTGTCTATTTCTTATGCATCAGTTAATGCTGATGAATGCATTTTTTCCTGTCAGTGTGTGAACTGGTGGTGCGGGGAACAAAAGAAGAGCATAACGCTCCTTATTATAAAGCTTACAAAGTCAATAGTTTGTTTACATCGGTTACCAAACTTATTAAAAAATCTTTCGAAAACCACTATCGTACATTTCAAAATATCTTTTCTTAAACTATGTTGTTTTTAAAATACATGCACATTGCATATTGTCTTGTTTTCATTTTTTATTGAGATAATTTCATTAGGAGCTTGTTTTACTGAAAATAAAAGAAAACATGCTAAGCTTTGCAGTGTATTGATAAAACAAAATGTAGGAAAAAATCAAATACACACAAGAAATAAACATCTTTCCATACACCTATTTTCAGAATGTTCCACTCATTCCTAGGTTAAAATTTTTATCATTTTTGTTTTCTTCAACAATTAAATTTTTCGAGTACACCACTGCGCAGATGTTCCGATTTAAAATGTTGTATTTGTATTAATATTACGATTTAAATGTTGTGTTTGGTTATATTTGAAAATATCATTCCAAGAATAAACGATTATCATTTTACAATATTTTTTTTAAGTAAAAAAGAATTTTAGGTCGTCTTCTCTTTTTACTACATGCGCGGTCTTCTCTTCATATTCGCATTTAATGTTAACATAAGATTAAGGACCGTTTAAATTTACTTCGTGACTAAGATTCAAAAGTGTTGATCTTTGGTGCATATTAATTGATTTGGTTGATATTTTTCATGAATCTATCTTGACTAGTTGCTTATATATCCGGCGGAGGATATTTTAGCGCAAACAATCGGACGTTGTAGCGCTAAAGGATAATTCTTTTCAGCGCGATATTTGTATCCCATAAAATTGCGATACAAACTGTTCTTGTCATTTGTCGTGTCTAGATTGAATTGCAGTTTCATGAATACTTCATATTTTAATATATGCTGTTGTTTGTAATTTAATGATGGTTTTCAAAAACACAATCACATATTTTACTTTTATTTCCTCTGCGTTTCAACAACATCAATGAACATGTTTTATCAAATTGTAAATGCAAACATCTTAAAATCTCAACCCATAACGTTAATGTTACATTATAATTGAGATTTTTTAGTTGAAGCTTACAATGTTAATTACATTGCATTGAGTATACCTCGTTTAAAGGTATCTTTTTTAACGGCACTTTAAAACCGATATGATTGCGTCAAAAAGAACTGGTGATTAAAACCATCCGGTTGTAATTCATTAAGTAAATCTTTTCTTTCCAGTATAAGTAATCGTGATAAGTATACCTGCCATCTGTTAAGGGTTATAATTGTCCCAAGATGACATTGCAAAATAATGAAAACAACACGTTATAAATGTCATGCGTCCGAGGCGCTTTTCTGGATAGACCTCAACTAGGAACGCTCAAAGCTGAATATTTGAAAGCTAAGGATGTATAAGAATCGAAACAGTTCAAGAGCTATAAACCAAAAGGGCCTAAATCAAATAGTCAAATCCATCTAAGGCTACCTTTGCCTGAAGGAGTTGAAACCTTAGTTTCTTTATAATTTCAAAATTTATAAACGGACAATTTTAGAAATGTTTGTTATAAATCATGTCAGTACCGAAGTACTGACTATTGGACTGATGATACCATCGGGGATTGATAGTCCACTAGCAGAGGTATTGACCCAGTACTGTAAAATAATGAAATTAGCACGTTATAAATTTCATGCGTCAAAACAAAGTTATAGTTGGTAATGAACCCTTCGTGTCAATTTGGTTTTAGCTTACACATGTATGATTTTGAAAAAGCAAATACTATTTATTGACAATTAAAACTAATTGCATATTCATGTGTACGACAATCAATTTAATAGAACCACCGTGTCAAAAAAAGATATTTGCAATACGATGTCAATATAATAATTTTCTACTGAAGATAAAAGAATTAAATAATTTAATGGTTAATATTAAATGTAAAAGTCAGTTGTGTTGTATTTCTGTTATGTATGTTTTCACAGTTTTGGCTGCATCATCCCAATTATTGTCACCTAAACCAATTATGTCTGTTTTGGGTTGCTCACAAAAGTTTGTCAATATAACGGAGCTATTACCAACGGTCATACAAGTGGGAGGTTTAACTAGTTATAAACCCCACAATTTTCTTCTGAAAATGCGTGTACTAAGAAAGAAATATGACAATATATCTTGCCCGATAGAATATGATACATCATAGTTAGCAACCTATGGATTATGTAGGTCATCAATCTGTCATTCACCGATTTTTTATCCGCTTGTCAAGGCTTTTATATTTATACACCATGATCACTTTCCACTTTCCACGTCATTCATTAGAAGAGCTTATAAAACATTAAGTAAATGTCTCACAGGGTTAAGCAGGAAGGAACTTCGTGAAAGAAAGAGGTGAAAAAGTCGTTTGAGATATTGCATTTTATGGAAGCGGGATCAATATACCTGTATTTATACATCAGAACGTACTGCACTGGTTACTGGAATTTGAAATACACCAAACCAGGCACTTCATATCTTAGAAACAGGCTATATATGCCCTCAATTTTAGAATTCATTCATACATTTTTGTATTATTCAAAATTATCAGTAAATTATGTGTTCTACAAGGATCAGCAGTCCTTCTTCTTTCATCTGTTCCTTAATTACTAAAATATATGCTACATAGTTTAAGATATACACTTATGCGTAGGAACTATTTTATTTTAAATATGTTCTACTTTCCAGTATGTTCTTTTTTGACCGGGCCCGATTAGGTGGTTTAACATCTTACAAAGTCTATCCAAATCATTTTTGCAAAGAATTCCAATCAAGCCCTTGCTAGGGGCCGTCTAAATGAGAGGGTTTTTTTTTGCATTGTGTTGAAGGTCTCACTGTGACTTTGAGATGAAGAACAGCAATAAAAGCGCTGTTTCTTTGCTTTTTGTGGGGTTTTTTTATCAACAAAATCATTCTTGCGTTCGTTATAAAGATGAGTATTCCAATGCACTTATGATTATTTTGTTTTATGTCGTGACTATATTGTAAATTCATATATATATTTTGTTTTCTTTATGCTAATTACGTGTGTAACTACTATAAAATTACCAGCAGATTTACGAACTAAATTAATTTAGTCTTCTTAGCAAAGAAAATACATAAGCGTAATCATGTCAATAGGAAAAATGTCTATCAGTCATCTCTACGTTAGTCTCCTTAATTAAGAAATGATCATGGTCATTTGGCAGTAGATGGTATATTGTTATTTAATTCAATATGTGTCTGAAGAACATATTTTTGTATTCTTGGATTGTGTTTGTTAGATTCCATTGGTCGTGATTTGATAAAACACTAATTCATTTAATTTAACTTACCGAGTCTGATTCAAGATCAACAAACTCCATAGTGGATTCTTCTGCGTCTAGTAGGACAGAAACCATTTTTTCTTGTTCGCTGTCTGGAAAAAAATGGTCAATTTAAATAGATACGATTGCTTTTTTTTCTTTTCACTTAAAAAAATATGTAATATGAAATAAAGAGATGTGTTTTTCTACTCTCTATACTATACTTCCACACAATCTTATCAAGAAAATTTTTTCATATTTAATTAAATGGTCTTTTGAAAAATCTCATTACAAATTTATTTGCTGTAACACGTTTAAAGCCTTTTTCTGTAACGAAAAAGGAAAGTATGCTAGATACACTTACTGGAAATGTGAAGATATGATTGAAGCTTTAAATTTTCTCCTGGATAACATATATGTACGTTTCGGCGATAAAGTATATCGACAAGTAGTAGGTATTCCTATGGGCACTAACTGCGCCCCTTTAATAGCAGATTTATTCCTGTATTGCTATGAATCTCAGTTTATGACCAAACTCAGCAAAGACACGTCATTGTTACATTTGGTTGATACATTCAACAATACCTTCCGTTATCTAAATGATATTTTTTCGTTAAATAATCCAGGGTTCTCTAAATGTACTACCGAAATTTACCCAATAGAACTTACTTTAACTAAATCTAACATAAACAGCAGTAGTTGTCCTTTTCTAGATTTGGACATTTCAATTTCTAAAGGAAACTCCATACGAAAATTTTCTACAAAAGAGACGACTTTTCATTCCCTATTGTTAATTTTCCTTTTTTAGACGGCGATGTTCCTTTGGCTCCATCATACGGTGTTTATATATCCCAACTCGTTCGTTATGCCCGTGTGTGTAGTGATGTCATAGATTTTAACGAACGTAATCAATGCATCACTGGTAAATTATTAAGTCCGGGATTTCGCTACCATAAATTACGTAAAACTTTTACTAAATTCTTTCATAGATACAAAGATTTGATTAGTAAATTTGGCTGTACCTGTAGAAAACTTATTAAAAACGGTATTTCACATCCTAAATTTTACGGTAATATGGTACTTAAAGCGCGGAAATCACTATGTGATCCGTGTAAACTCGTCGAACCTTTAAACAAACTTATTAGTAAAGGTTATCTTACCAATGTTGTAATAAGATCTTTGAATACAGTTTACATTGGCACTAATATCGATTTTGTCATCAGCAAATTAAAACATAACTAAATTTGTATTCTTTTCAAACGGGATGTATAAAGACACACCCACGTTCATTTTGATCTATAAAGAGGTTAAACTCCTAACTATCCTACTGCCTGTCGATACATTTTTTTTTGGCATTGCACAAGTCATGCATGTCTTCTTTGACTGTCCATGACGTTAAAAAACTAAATCCCTGGGATGTGTTTTAGTTGATTTTAGTCTCTGATGCATGATTTTTTATTATTAATTGTTTTTGGCTTTTAACTAGCTGTCAGTAACTGCGAGTACTCTCAAATCGTACTTTCTTGTTTATTTGATCTGTTGATACTAATCGTAATCCTTTTTTGTTATTTAATGTTATTCAGGGTTATATCTGGTCTATATACCAGCTTTGATAAGTGTTTGGTATTACTATAAATTTTCACTTCGTACTATGAACATCAAAATTATTTATTTTGTAAAATTATTTCCTTTCTCTATTTGAACTGTACACGTATACATGTACCTAACAACAAAATTATTTTCATTTACCTGTGTTTAAAGTAATTGCAAATGGCTGATATTTTTGTTCGAGCATATTGTTTTTTTCTAAAATTGGTTAACATGTCATAGCGGTATAACATGTTTTTTTTTATTATTCTTCCCTTAGTCTATTTATTTTGTATTTACATTGTATCAAAGGTCAAATTTATTTGTTCAGTGTATGTTCACTGGTGTAAATATGTCCTTTGATTGAGTTAAGCCATTTCAGTCAATATTTTATAGTGTGTCTTTCTATGTTGTGATGTTACACTATTGTTTCAGAAAAAGGGTGAAGGTTTGGTACCATTAAAACGTTTAAACCCGCTGCATTAATTGTTTGCACCTGTCTTAAGTCAGGAATCTGATGTTCAGTAGTTGTCGTTTGTTGATGTGGTTCATCAGTATTTCTCGTTTCTCGTTTTTTATATAGATTAGACCGTTGGTTTTCCCGTTTGAATGGTTTTACACTAGTAATTTTTGGGGCCCTTTATAGCTTGCTGTTCGGTGTGAGCCAAGGCTCCGTGTTGAAGACCGTACTTTGACCTATAATGGTTTACTTTTATAAATTTTGACTTGGATGGAGATTTGTCTCATTGGCAAACATACCACATCTTCTTATATCTATGTGGTCTGATTGCCAATGCGACAACTATTCACATAAGTCCAAATGTACCGAACTTAAGTAACTTTAGGTCAACGCAATGCTTTCGACAATTTGCAAAACTCATTCCTTGAAATCATCTGTAAAATTTCCCGACATGACGACAATATGTGAAACAATTTAAACGAAAAAAGCCTAATGTATGACAAAACAATAAACGAAAAATAAATATGACAGACAGCAACCAACGGCGTCCAGTGAAAAAGGCTCCTGATTTTGGACAGGCATATATAGAATGTGGCGGAGTTGGACATGTTGTGAGTGCTCAACCCTCCCTCTAACCTGGGACAGTAGTGTAACAGTACAAACTGTAAAAACCAGTTGTAAATGACGAGACTCTTCAGATGATAGAATACAGAACAACAACAAGCAGCAAGACAACAGACACAAAGTGTCGATTTGAGAGTACTCGCATGTATTGAAAGCTAGATCAAAGCCAAACTAATAAATAAATCATGTTCTCCCATACTAAAGTATTTTTTTTAAAGTACACTACTTTCTTGGAAAAATGAAAACAACACTATACATGTCATGTGTCCGAAGCTCTTTTTGGGATTTACCTTCATTATGAACGCTAAAAGCTGAATACTTGAAAGCCAAGGATGTATAAGAACCGAAATAGTTAAAGAGCTATATGACCAAAAAGTATATACACGTTCTCAAAAGTGGGAAAATGCTATATGCCACAGTGTTATAATTACCAATAACCAATTGCAAAAACACAATTTATTTTTTTCAAACAGTTAAAATTACAGCATTCGATATTTGTTTACATAATTTATTCAATTTAAGTATTCAAGCCTGATTTCTTCCATTTGTTTTCGAAAAATATAAATCACCTTGATATGTTTATCGTCCCAATAGTACATTGGCATTAAGTGGCAGACTAAACAGCAATTTCTCAATATTATAATACAAAAGAAACAATTATTGAAAACAGACGGTTACATTATAACTGACAAGCCATATGGGACAAGAGTAGTCATTTATCCGGAATCAAAATCAATGTAATGCATCAAGACAAATAATAATAATACGCATGATCACGGATTACAATATGTTCGTGTATGTTTTTGTAGAGAATTCCCTTGCAATGAGTTATTGTGGATGAAAAAACATTCTAAACGAATTTAACGTAATAAATTATGCATTAAGAAACCAATATGATAAACCAGTAAAATACGATTTACTGAGCAAATTATTTCTGTTGTTTACTTCTTTTAAAAAGATACAATGTAAATGAATGTTATTATATAATATTTTAGTATAGTCATGGTTATCCAACGTATAACCATATGTTATTGGGTTTCTTTATTATACCACACAGCTTTTTGTATTATTATTTATAAAGTAAACTAGTTTTTCTAGAACGTATGTTTGACTTAATAAACTTATTGATTTTAGTCTGATAATTTGAGCTTGCTATCATTAACCGTATGCATTTTGTATAGGGTTTTATTTTTCAAATCTCCCTATTGTCCTATAGGATATGGTAGCGGTCAATGCATTTTTTTTGGTAGACATTGCATATGCATTTTATTATTTTCAAAAAGTAACAGAGTGAGTGCTATGCACAAGTTTAAACCGGGCTGAAGGCTCTTGTTCGTATCTCATGTCAGGAGCATATTAAGTAAATCTAGTTGCCTTTAGATATAATATCTGAATCGCTTTTTTTCTAGACAGAAGACGATTCTGTCACTTTTCTATTGTTAGAAATCAAATGTTGAATTTAAGATGTCTTGTGGTTTTATTTCTGAGCGCATAAACCGTGTGCCTTTGGTTGGTCAAGCAAGAGGACGAAATAACATATACTTGAATTATTGCCTTATGTTTTTAATCAAACGTATGTTTTTCAGACGTTGTCATATGCAGGAGAGTCAATTATATCATAGCTTACTATAATTGTTGTTTGTCGTTTGGTGGCTTTTTCGTTTTTAGCCAAGGCATTGTCAGTTCGTTTTTGACTTACGAGTTGAATATCCTTACATCTTCCGCCTCTCTTTTACGGAATTGTCTTGGCTCTAGGTATTTTATCCCATAATATCTGTCTACTAAGTATGTTTTTTATTATTATTATTATTTTCAAACTTTTGGCTTTTTCAAGGTCAAATTTTTTTTTTTTAAATAAACCCGTCTGATACTCTTATACTAAAGTTGGAATAAGTCAACATCTAAAAAAAGCATAATTTCACATGTACAAAAAAGTAATTGTTGACAAATATAAGCATTCACTTAAATAAATATAAGGCTCTAACTTTGTATAGCAAAAATATTGTTTGTTTCTATAGGGAAAATAAAGCACGGATGCTTTTACAACTAATTGATTTGAAATAGATTGCACGATAAAAAAAATAAACCAGGACACACACTGCAATGAAGTTTAATATTTCACGTCCTGTTTTCTTTGATATTGAAAATGTAATTTCAAATCAATATTATGCCATTAAACAGAAAAAAATGTTTGCCATAAAGCTTTCTAACATTCTATCTTAATTTTTACATTAAGTTAAATGAATACGATGACTTTTACGGGGGATATAACTAGTTCTGTATGGCATACATATAAAGAGTAAAGAAATATGGTCTGATAACCACTCAGACAACTATTCATCAGAGACCAAATGACGGCCATGGATGAAAGCAGCATTGATAGGTCAGCGTCCGTCCAATAACAATGAATGAGCAAAAATTATACCGTTTATAAAGTAAGCTATAAAAGGCCATGCGCTCCTTTGTTGTTGATAACCGTATGGTGCTATTTCTAATATTAACGGTACTAATTTAACTGCGCCTAATGCGCTTTCCGACAATTAATGTTTCATTAGCAGTAAGGCCAAACTAAATGAAAATCTCAAAGTAATACAACCGTTAAAGAGCTGATCAAGCCAACAACAAGAAAACCAAAAGAATAGCCAAGCTTAAATGTCTTTTGTGTCGTTGTGCTGTTGAGCTATTGGCAGTTGTTACAAGGGTTCTTATAGTGCAAAGAGCGTTGCACTCTTTTTACACGAGGCATCGGATTTAACGTCCCCATTCTGACCGGATGTGGCTGCGAACTTGTACATCCCGCATAGACAAACGGACGCCCAACTTTTGCGAGGGTTTTGCCGCCGGTTAGAGGAAGACCAATGGTGAGCATATTTCTATTCCCCAGCCACCCTTGGGGGCTACAAATAGATGTGATATGATCGCCAATGAGACAACTCTCCACTGGAGAACAACTGATGTAGTATAATACAGCGAATAGACTGAGCAATATAAATTACAATTTAACGAAAATAAAACATTTTCCAGTTAAGTTAAAAGTTAAAATGATGGTCTGGGTCAGTATGAGTCTAAAGTTTTTCGAAAAGCCATTTGGATTTATCTCTGACTTTGAAAGTACGTATGTTGATGATGAGGATATCTGTTTAACGTCCAGCGGCAAATTATATGCATATTCAGGACCAGCACATGGTAAAGCCTTACTTTGTACTAGACACGCTGAACCGGATTTTTAACGTGCTAGTTTACAGATAACCGTCCAAAGACAGACATGTCACCTTATTCCGGACACATAATCACATAATTCAGACTCTGACCCGACCAGCTTTGCTCTTCTTAATGCCGCGTGCTCCGAACGAGGGGGGTTTTTAAAGACCTTGAGTCATTAAAAAAGCAGAAAATATCAAATTGTAAATTAAGTCTTTGGTTTAAGTCGGTCGGGGTTCGAACCCACGACCTGCCAAACTTGAGGCGTATTCTGTGGTTATCGTTTGTTGCTGTATATTTTATTTAGTTTTCCTTTATTGTTTTGTACTTAAATCATAGTTTTCTCGTTTTGAGGCCTTTTATAACTTTCTATGCGGTATGGGTTTTGCTCATTGTTGAATGCCGTACGATAACCTATAGTTGTTAACTTCTACGTCATTTGGACTCTGGTGGAGAATTGTCTCATTGACAATAACCGTCCAAAAAACAAACATGTCACCTTATTCCAGACACATAATTCAGACTCTGACCCGACCAGCTTTGCCCTTTTTTCTTAATGCCGCATGCTCAGGACGAGGGGGGGTTTTAACGACCTTGACTCATTAAAAAAGCAGAAAATATCACATTGTAAATTAAGTCTTTGGTTTAAGCCGGTCGGGGTTCGAATCCACAACCTGCCACACTCGAGGCGTATTCTGTGCTTATCGTTTGTTGCTTTGTATTTTATTTAGTTTTCCTTTATTGTTTTGTACTTAAATCAGGCCGTTATAGTTTTCTCGTTTTGATGCCTTTTATAACTTTTTATTCTGTATGGGTTTTGCTCATTGTTGAAGGCCGTACGATAACCTATAGTTGTTAACTTCTAATTCATTTTAACTCTGGTGGAGAATTGTCACATTGACAATCATACCACATATATATCATATGATAGTTTTATGAATTATTAATAAATGTGAGCGTTCACATGTTTAAAGAAAAATTTGTTTTAAAATCCTGCTGATATAAATTGTTGTCATCGTCTCTATGCGGAGACATTACTATTTCAATTACCAGTAAAAGGAATCAGCTTAAAATGCACAAATGACATTTTATTTTCCAATATTTACCTATGGATGCTTGTAAGCAACATCTATAATGAAGTTTAAGATCACCAAATATTCAACAATTCACCTAACGTTGACATTTAAGTCATTATAGCATTATAGTTAATAGAACCAAAATACACGGAAGACTAGTATGCAAAACATATATATACAAATGATACCAATTTGAAACAGACACATTTTTATCAAACTACATATTTTAAAATTAAATTTGATACTGTTTACTGCAACAAATCCATATATCTTAAGAGTTTATAATATCATTCAAGTAAATTATTGATCATGAGGAATTTTACGAGACGTTTAGAAGAAAATTGCATAATCTATTATGTGTCTGTTTAAAGAAATCTGAAGTTGACAGATAGACAAATCAATTATGTCCGTAATCCTACTGCTAGTGGAATTATTTTGTTATTTATTTTAATATTGACAAGTGAACATAACGGTATAGAATATCAGAAATGTGAGGACTGATACAATTGCGAATTGTAATTTATGATAGTATATAAATCAATACAAAACTACAAATTAATGATGTTTGTAATCTCATGCAGACTGGTTCATAGCTTTGGTTTTCGCAGTCTTATATATCTATACCAAATTAGTCGTCTGATCTGTATATATACCTACTGTGTCCGATTCCTGATTGCGACATTTTTACTGAGAATGTATTCTCATGGCGGTGATGAACGCGTAGCGTGAGACGCTTGCACTGTTGGCGCATCCGGTCTCTTACATTTTTTGGGGAATTTTAGATTCCCTCAGGTTTTGTTTTTTACCTTGTATCTTCTTAGTGTAAATATTAGCAAACTGATGTTGCATGTAATTTATACCTACATGGTTATATATACATAAATGTTTAAAAGAGAGACGAAATATATCAAAGGAACATTCAAACTCATAAGTCGAAAATAAACTGACAGCGCCATGGCTAAAAAAAGAAAAAGAAACAGTTTTATGTTTATAGACGATTCAACACAAAAAAATCGATAACCATGATGATTACGATTTTCAAATGTTGAAATTCCTTTTTTAGTACATACGTCTTCTGCTTATTCTGTTTTCATTTTATAGTGCACTTACTTCCAAAGAGCTTGTGTTTAAATATTACCTCTGTAATGTTAACAGAGCGAAAATGCTGTCTCAGAAACTGCCCAAGCTGTGTTTCATGTACACTAGGAGAATCCTGGTAGTAATCTCTTAAGAAATGTTAAAATGGAAATTAGTTATGGCTGATCAGAACTTGTTTGAGCGATTATACGTGTATCTATGACTGCAGGCATATTTCCATACCAGGTTCCAATCCCTCACTGTATTTGAAACATTATCAGGTATAAGTTAAGATGTTATCATTTCCAAACTCTCTGAAAATCTAACTGGAACCGACCTGAGAACTGTTCTAATACTTTCTCTGGAAGTTTCTCCTGTCACCTTTCGTAAAGATGTTTCTCTAGCCAAAAGCAATTTTGAACAGTTCTACCTTAGAAAAGTTTCTAACAGGTTTTACACTAGTAATGTTTTGGGGCCCTTTATAGCTTTCTGTTCGGTGTGAGCCAATGCTCCGTGTTGAAGGCCGTACCTTGACCTACAATGGTTTACTTTTATAAATTGTAACTTGGATGGAGAGTTGTCTCATTGGTACTCATACCACATTTTCCTATATCTAATTAGACAGTTCTACATTAGAACACTTTCTGACAGATCTCTTCTAAAACAGGTTTAGACAGTTCTACCTTAAAACAGTTTCTGACAGATCTATCCTAGAACAGCTTTAGACAGTTCTACCTTAGAACAGTTTCTGACAGATCTATCCTAGAACAGCTTTAGACAGTTCTACCTTAGAACAGTTTCTAGCAGATTTTTCCTAGAACAGCTTTAGACAGTTCTACCTTAGAACAGTTTCTGACAGATCTATCCTAGAACAGCTTTAGACAATTGTACCTTAGAACAGTTTTTGAGAGATCTATCCTAAAACATCTTTAGACAGTTTTACTTTAGAACAGACACCGACAAATATTATAAATCAATAAAATTGAGAATGGAAATGAAAATCAAGAACAGTTTGGACAGCTGCATTCTAAAACAGTTTATTTTACAAATGCAAGAAGATCTATAAATCCATTTGAGTGCGATTAAAATACATATTGTATACCCGTACGCGTTGAACTCAGTCTCGAGTGATTTTTATAATAACAAGTTTCAGCAGTGTTTGTTTCTAAATGAAAAAAAAAAGTCATGGTGCCCCTTTTTGTAGTAAAATACTTTTACATTTTTTTATTGATATTATACATATATTATACGTGTATGTATCAACTAGTCAAATATCATCTGTAAATAATTACTAAAACATTATATTTCAAACATGCGGAAAGCAATTTCCCTTTTCTATCCACTGAGAGTTGTTATACATTTTATCAACATTGAAATCTCTCACATTTTCAAATGTTTATTTAAAACTCTGCATAATTCAAGCCATTAACGAATATAGGACAAGAACATTAATTTAGTTTTTCTCATCCTGCGGTTATTGTATATATATTTCAGTTCGATCAATATAAAATGCCAATTTCATTTTAAACAAAAAAAAACAACATTATAAGTAGATGTCAAGTAAGTATAGGCTTCAGTAAGTGAATTGTTTCACATTTTGTCATGCCGGGGCCTTTTATAGCTGACTATACGTTAAAGGTTTTGCTCATTGTTGAAGACCTATAATTACTGAAAGCAACTTCATTTGGGCTCTATTGGATAGTTGTCTCATTGGCAATCATGCCGCATCTCCTTGTTTAATATTCATAATGTATATGTATATGAGTATAATTTAACCTAAGCAGCAAATTGTAGTGTGTTATGAGAAGCTTTTTCCTTGAATGAAGACGTTTTTCGCGAAACATATCACAGATATTCTAAAATTCAAAGTAAATCAATAAAATGATGCCTTTCTATCAACTTCTCGAAGCACAAACATACATAGCTTTGAAAGACCGGCGAATTACAAAATAAGCCTATGGAGTCAGAACAATGGATTTGTCTTATTTAAAGTAGACTTAGTGTTTGTTATTCTTAGCGCGAGTGTTTATATGTAGTCTTTACCGCTTGCATTGTTCTTATAACATGTTTATATATGATTGCGCCTGTTCTTATATGTGTCCAGGAAGAACGCAATGTTTATTACCAGTTTGACTTCAATTTGTTTCGATGGATGTTTTTAACGTAATAAGCAATATCATGCTATGGAAATCGTTCATATTCTTTTTATATAATTGCATTACTTCCAATTTCTAATGAAGTTAAGATATACAGTTTTCATAAGATTTATGCAATGGTTAATGAAGGGTTTATTTTTTATAACTAAACACGCATTCTACAAATGTCAAGACGTTAACTATTATACGTATAATGATGTTAAAAGTAATTTGAGAATTATTTTTGTTTTTTCCTTTTACAGTACTATTACTTTTTTTTAATTAAATTAATGCACATGACTTCTATAATGTGTACAAAGTCAGTCCCAAGTAAAGCATTTTAATCTCGGCGGCTGCTGTTTTCGTTTGTATTCTTCTTTATAAAGTGAGGTTCCATTCAGTGTTGATGACAGATCTTTTTGTAGTGTCTTTAAACATTATCACAACTTGTAAAGACTGCGGTCAGATTGAGACATACACCTGTTTGTTATTGACATATGTTCACACTTTTTGTGTTGTCTGGTTGCTGTTCTTTTTGTATATATATCCTAAATTGAGGTAAATTATATGGCCTTCCAAATACCGTTTCGATCCCGACATCACTGACGAGACATTAATTGTCGAAATCCGGATATGGTGTACAAATTTTTGCTCCTCATGTTTGTGGTATACCGTCTTTTCCGCAAGTTTATTGTTTTCTGTTTGGTATTAAATTAATATTAAGATCCATTTTGTTACACCTGGTGATCAATTTATTTGGCAATCGCCAATGGCAGTCAGCAGGGTTTTAGAACATCCGTTAGTCAAATGCTTTTTGTTAAAATATACTTTTTCACTTTTTGGTCTTTTGGAAAATGTTGTTTGTGCTGTATTTAGACCCCTCTACCAAAAATTTGTTTTACATGCACACGTATAACAATTGAGGTTCTTATCCAACGCAATCATACTAGGTTTGAACGTTGTTTTCAATTTAGACTTGTTTATATATATATATATCTTTTTATTCATATTAGAGATTAATATAAAATGCAGTTGTTTTATGAAGTAAAAGATAGAATTTTCATTTTTGATTTGAATTGGAAATGGGATCAGAATAGCATAATCGGATTTAATATTCAACTACAGGCCGTAAGAAATCAAATCAAGGTGAAACAAACCGGAAGTACTTCCGTGGAATAGACAGGATAATCACCTTTTTATCACATACGTATATGTGTTATAACAATACAAAAATAAATGTTCAAACTTTGATTTAGTATTTGAATAAAAGAAGATGTGGGGAATACAACAATAAGACAGCAACCAGGCAACACAAATAATCAAAGACTATTAAAGGTCAAAATGTAAATCTAAATCTAAAATAATCGACTGGTGTCTTTATTATTATAATGTTTTTTTTATCATATTTTGAAATTTTTTTCAGTATTTGTGGTCCTAATTTCATTACATTTTCTAGGTCAATTTCTAGTTTATATAGTCAAGTTAAAATTAGATACATTGTCTGCATTAAGTAAACCAGTAACAACGCATTTACTACATGGTGCCTATAGGAAAATCGATCACTGACATAACAGTTTAAAAATCATGGACAGGCATTGAACAGAAAAAACTTAAACATTTTCTCATGAAGTTACGAATACATTAAAAAGAAAAAGAAATCCTGTGGTTACGATCTAGGTGTCCCTTTACAATAAGGGTTTATAATAAGGAGATATAGTTACTAATGAAATCACTAATAGTGATATATGATATTGTCGAACCGGTAATATAATATAATTAAGCATTATAATTTTGTTACGTGATCCTCAATGAATCAAGTAGGGTTTGGATTAAAGGGTTGATTGTGCTTTTTTTCTAAAACAATTACTGTTTTGAATGTTTTACTTGCTTTTGAATAGGTGGAATATTCTTTTCAATAAGGCTGACAAAACAAAATAGCAGAGTTAAAAAAAATATATGGAACAATGCGTTTGTTTTTGTTTTTGTTTTTATTTTTTGTTTTGTTTTTGTTTTGTTTTTGTTTTGTTTTTGTTTTGTTTTGTTTTGTTTTATTTTTGTTTTGTTTTTGTTTTGTTTTTGTTTTGTTTTTGTTTTGTTTTGTTTTGTTTTGTTTTGTTTTGTTTTTTTAGGGAGTTAGAAGTGTGGGATTTGGTCTCACTCCCAATACGTCACGTAAACAATTTGGTATGCTAGGTAGTAATTGATTATATTAGCCTACTTAACAAGCACACAATGTTTACACAGTATGAATACCTCAACATGTTTCTGTTATCAGCTTTGTCTAAATCAAACAATTAGAAACTAATAATTGCAAGTTATGACTCATAAATTGATATTGCGTTTAATTAAATGTAAATTATTGATATGTTTAAATAATTTACGTATATTTTAAATACATTCGAAAAAAATTTTAAAACACCGCCTATATCAATTCCGATTGAAAGTGAACATATTGCATTGTTAATTTGGTTTTCGAATTGTTCTATTATTTAATTTTTTACATAATAGGAATGATTTGAATACTTTACTACATAAATTACATGCCGTTGATAAAATCATTTAATGAATATTATAAAGTCAATGTTGCATCACCGTAATTGCAAGAACATTCAATAATATAATGTGCAATTTAGACTTCATTACTTGCATGTATTGGCTAAATGAGAATTTTTTAGATTTTAATTACTAGAAAAAATGATTTTCTGTAGTTCCAAAACCCCAGAGATTGACTTGGTTATAGATATATGGTCACCCCTGGGATTCTACCCAACAATAAAATACATATCGATGAGGGCTTTCGTTCTCTAGACGGAACGTGCGTCTAGCGTACACTATTTTCAGGGGCGGATCCAGCCAAGGGGGGGGGGGGGGGGGGAGGTCCAACCATATGTCCCCATTCAAAATCATTGATCGTCAAAAAAAAGGGTGGTTCCAACCCCCGGATCCGCCACTGATTTTAATCTTGGTATATATGATGAGTTTAGGTTGACTTTGCAAGGTGTAAAAAAACGCATTTACGTCCGGGCGGAATGGGGACATTGAATGTTCAGCCAGTTGCCTTATGCCACGCTCTTAGCAGATAAACGAACTTTGCAATAACTATAGAAGATGTCAGTAGATGGCCTGTTTTAAGGCGACGAAATGCTGTTTCTTTACAACATAATATAAATTTTCAAAAGAAGGAAATAGACACAAATCAAAAGTCAAATAGATAATACTGTGGTAAAAAAAAAACGACGAAAAGTCGGAAACTTAAAAGGAAACTAAAGATTGAGTAACACGAACCCAACTAAAAAGCGGAGTGAAATCACGTTCTCTAGAAGGGGTTACATTTGTAAGTGGCAGTTGAAAATTTAATCTCCCTCTTTATCTCAGTCGACCTATTTTGAAGAACCTATTGGAATCATTGTTATTATTTCACGTCCAGAATATGCATGAAATACATGTGTTTGACACTGAACGATTTGCAAACAAAAATCAATAAATCAATATGTTGTTCATAATTGATTTTAGATAGATGTTTTTATCAGTTGTCCCTGCAAACAATAATACACTCATGTGCCTCGATAGAACATCTGCCAGTCAATTACGGCAAACGATACTTTTGGTCACAAATGTACATCGTAGTAATGTTTCTGAGATCTTTTAATCGGTTGATAGTTATATTAAATCGGTTGATGAACTTTCAGCATGTACCAGGGTAAATCCAGTGCACATTAGTTGTACGATCGCCCTTAGAAGAAATGTTATGATTGCATATTAACGTTCAAATGTTTTGTTGTTTTATTGTTTCATATTTAATAACTTGAAACAGTTTCAATAATAGAAATACCATTATTTCCAGAGATTTCTTTTAAAAAATAGCTCTGGTCCGAACATTTGAATAATTTGAAGAAATAAAAATACATACGATATCGGGCAACTTTTGAATTATTCTTATCAGTAATATGATATAAAAGGCATAATATATATTATAATATGGCATTCATAAATTAACTGTGTTCATCATCACCTGGAATATATTTTACGTCTAAGTAAATTTTAAGTGAAAAAGCCAGATTCAAAAGACCACTCTTAAACTTAAAAGCTTTGTCAACGACATTCATTCACTAAAATATTCAGATGCATATAACATAGACAAAGTTTTAGCTAATGATGGCTTTGAATAATTTATGGCACATTAAATCTTACTAGTCATATTTAGCCATTCCTTACCACCCCAACCCCTATAATTAAAAATCATTCGATATATATATAAAAAACAATTGTCAATGAAATGTATTTCCTTAAAATAAACAAATTCCCATTCAGCATTGATTGTGTCGATTCGTGATTATAGTATAACTGATGAATAAATATACTGTGGATTCATTATTATTCGTTCGATACCAATTTTCGTGGATTTCGTGGATATAGATGAACAACGAATTTAAATGTACAACGAAGTCTACCTTTTCTATAGGTTAAAGGCATACTTTGCGAAAACCGCAGAATCAAATATCCACGAAAATCCCATGTTTCCTCAATCCACGAAAACGTGTTCCCTGAAATTAAATGAATCCACAAATCACAATCATTAAGAAAAAAAACAACGACAAAGTCACTCGCTCTTCGGCTGTATAGTATTTTTGGATGGTTTTGAATTATTTCTTCGTGTCTGACTGTGAATAATTTGAATCACAGAACTGATACAATTGGTATTGTCACTCTGGCATAGATATGCGTTAGAACTTAATTGAATATATACAAGGTCAGGGGTAGTGCGAATAAATTTGTCAGCTGGCTTCTGTCTTTCCTGTTTTTGATTGTGTTATCTGAATAGGAGTAATTTCACACTTGAATATGTTGAAGTTATTTGTTTTGAAAACGATATTGTTATTTCATCTTTTCGTTTATCCCAGCAAATATATTGAGACGCATAATATTTTTCCAGGTGATATCTGTAACGTTTGCTTGTTTGATATTTTCTTTGGCTATTAACATTATATACATTATATATATAGAAACTGGGTTAAATTGTGATTGAAACAAACAAGACTTGAAAGTTTACTAAGATGTAATCTAGCTTTAGTTTAGGTTGTAATTATTATAACTATATAGACATGATAGATATATATAAACGTATAGTATTTAGTCTATAATAAGCCAAACATTTATCATTGGCAAAATTTGTAAGTTTACTTGTAAGACTTGCTTTATTTCAACCACTATTAATTTACCTATTTCCTGTTTTATACAACTTTGTTGTTCTATGTGTGCGTGCTTTAGCACAAGCCTCATTCAGGGACATATCTTGGAATGTTTGATGCACGAAAACGTTACGTGCAAAAACAAAACAAATTACAAAAATGAATTGAACAAACGTAATTTAATTGTACTATTTGATCTGAATAACAGGAAAAGTACATGTTAGGTACACGTTAATGAGATAGCAAATCAACTTCACAATAAAACTGTTATCTTTCGTTTTATTGTGAAGTTGGGTTGCTGTCTACATGTAGTGAGTTGGTCAAAGGTGAATTTGACTACGAAGCCATATAACTTTTTTACGATGTTCTTTCAATCTACAATTAAAATCAAAAGGATAAATAAGCACTATAAAACTAGGTTGTTTGTGTACCAGATGTATGCCAGAAACGTCGCTACTTCTTTTTTTTCTTTTGTGGGAGTAATGTTTTCAAATCGGTGTTTGTGATGATTTCAAATCGTTGGTCTTCTCTCTAAAAGGTATTCATAACGTTGTTACTTCGGAGTGATTTATGGGGAGGATTCTCGACTATACTTAAATACTGTGTGGTTTTGCCCGCCGCCTTTTGGCTGTTTACACCACACCTTGTGTTAAAATGGACTTATTAGCTCAGCTTTAGTTCACCTTTAGAGTTATAATGATCAAATGGATTATTTACCTTTCGTTTACCTATGGAATTATGATGACCAAACGGATTATTCACTTATCTATTTATCGTTTATTGTAGAAATGAATCAGTAATGGTTGTTAATGACGTGCTTAAATTTGTCTCACCAATTTTGTCTTGCTGACAATGAATGGTAATAAAAGACCACTTACCACTCCTATTGTCCACTTAAAACGTGTAACATTATCATTATTTATGCCAACATTGTTTGACAAAAACAGGTAAACAATCTTTAGCATGCCCAGACATAATTGATTTTAAATTGAAGTATTATAGCCACTATTGTACAAATATGAAAAATGCAATAAAATTGTTTACCTTATTCGCAGAAGAAAAAACACTCCATCAGTACCAATGTGAAACAGGTGTTTACAACGTTCGTGTATGAAAATACACCGACAACAATTGAAAACAAAACAAAAAAACAATACCATCATTATATGTCATATCAAAAATATGTTATACTTATTTGAAAGCTATTGAAATTAGTAGAAATACTTCCATGGAAAAACCAAGACTACATACAATATCACAATAAATGTTTTAAATAGGGTTTGTTTTATATATTAGTTTGAAGGAGTTTTTGTTTTACTGTCTCATTGAAGAATACCTTAACTAGCCTTTTATTCATGCTCTATAAAGTTCTTGTGAAATTACAATATTGCAAATCATTCTTGTAAAGTACTTATTTTTGTAATAAAAAAAGTGTCAACATCAACTTTCATTATTTTAAAATGCACACATTGTGAATATAAAAATAAGAAGATGTGGTTTGATTGTCAATGAGATAACTCTCCGCCAGAGACCAAATGACGTAGAAATTTTACAACTATATGTCACACTATGGCCCTCAACAACGAGCAAAACCCATACCGCACAATAACCTATAAAACCAATCAGAAAGTTGATGAACTTTGAAAACCAAAAAGTAAAACAAGTTGTATCAAGTCTGGCAGAAGAGTTGTAGTGTTTCGAAAGTTTGTATTTTTTTCATATTATAAACAATGATAAATTTTGAACCTGCTCATAAAGACGAAGTCAGAAAGGAGAGAAATTAAGTTAATGAGTGTCTGCCAATTTTATTGCGACTAGTCTAGAATCTTAACAAAAAATTCATCGGTTACAAACAATAAAATAAAAACATTTACTAATACACTAAAAAACTCCTTTATGTAAAATACAAAAATGTAACTACATGTATTATAAGATGAAATATTGTGTTAGGGATATTAAAAGAGACTGTTTCAACACCTTTCTGTATCCATAACATGACTAATGTTCCTGTTTGTTAGATTTAGAAATTTGAACAAGAGAAGACGATTTCCGACAATAACATTTGGGTAGTTTTGTTTCCTAAAAATATATTGCTTTCATTGGTTTTTTTTTAAATTTGCATATCACGAACAAGGATTCGTGAGAGTCATTCGTAACGGACTTGAAATACAAAATTTATGGCAAGTTTCGTGTTTTCAAGAGGCTTTCGATGAAAACTATTTGCCATAAATGTCGACATGTGACACTGTAAACTGTATAACGACGGACGGATGGAGAACCTATCCAAATGACGACAACAGCTCACATGGCCCTTTGGCCAACGCGAGAATAAAATGAGTTTTTAATTAATTTACATTACAAATTGATGACTCTCATTTTGAGCACTTCATGGTAATCATTATTTTTTATTAACAATTAATAGGTTGTCATATGCAGCGCGTAATAGATTTTTTGTTCAATATTTGTTGACTATTCTAACGATACAAATATTTATATTAAATCGACGAATTGCTGAGTAAATACTATATTAAAACATTACCAGCAACAATGGAGCTCTGGCGACACTTCTGATTCTTCAAAACTGTATGCTCAAGAAGGTGAAGGGGAGGGCAATTGCTTTTATAGAGTAATATATATATATGTCATGACACGAAAACGATTGAAATTTTACGAAAGAAGTTAATTACAATATGTTTATCAAAACTGGTTCCCACAGTTAAAACTTTTTGTGTGATGTGCCAAAATATACAATTAACGAACGTTTGAAGATCTCACCAAAAGGCAGATTAGAATCTTATTTTTAATTGCTACACCTACGATCCTTTAAACAGATAATAATCTGTCATTCGCTTGCAATGCACAAAATGATCTGCTATCTCCAAATTATATTTGCAAGTATATCCTAAATCAAGTTATAATTGCTTGCAGCAAGTTTGAACATCAATTTATGTAAGTTGGTTTAAAAGATTTGTATAAGTAACTAACTTGGAAAACGATAGATTTATAATCTAGTATTTTTAAAAAAATATGCATTATTATTCATAAATTTTTAATTTGACACTTTATATATTTTATCTTCGATCTAATGTACGCTAACGATTTTCATGGCAATCGGGATATTAAAAAATAAAAATCACAAAAATACTGAACTCCGAGGAAAATTCAAAAAGGAAAGTCCCTAATCAAATGGCAAAATCAAAAGCTCAAACACATCAAAGGAATAGATAACAACTGTCATATTCCTGACTTGGTACAGGCATTTTCTTATGTAGAAAATGGTGGATTGAACCTGGTTTTATAGCTAGCTAAACCTCTCACTTGTTTGACAGTCGCATTAAGTTGTACTTTACAAATTATTCATTCGGTTTAAGGTTTAAGTATCGCTCAGCCTCAACATGAACAATAATTCACGAAATGTGAGTTTTTCTAACATTGCAAAACCATATTCAGATTGTTAAAACCCCGCTGTTTGTTTGCAGGCGGTCTAAATATGTTTCTTCTGGGCGATCTCTATCGTTCGTTCGTTCGTTTGTTCGTTCGTTTGTTCGTCCGTCCGTCCATTTCTAGTATCGGCTTCTTCTTAACCCCTAATCAGAGTTTAATGAATTTTCTCAGATTCTTCAACTTTTAGCACAGATCTTTTTTTTTTCTATCCAAATTATTTTTAGGTTTAACTTAGCAAATCATAGACTTTATCGACGCTTAATATGGTGGGGGCGGATGTATCATTTTGTGAGCTTTGCTCGGAATACCTCTAGTTTAATCTATGACGGCAATTGACCTATACATACATTGTATCATTATAGTTGATGTGATATTAAACCACTCCAACCTTGTTCACACTTCCCACTCAGTAACACATAGATATGTTCAGTACACATGATCTTGTCTTATTCCCAAACATAAACAAAACCTTTTTTATAAAGCCTACTATGTGTGTTAACAGTTTGAGATAAGGAACGTTTAGATGCTCGTCACGTGAATTATAACGATAACATATGTTTCAAATATTTATTGTAAAAATAGGTTTTTATTTCAAACCCGGTTATGATGCATTTTGTGAAAACTCATAATCTTGTTTTCCAAATCCGGGCTGTGATTGCACATTGTGATTACAAAATGGCACTTTATTATGGTATTCAGAACCCAATTTTGAACAGGCTTTGTACAATTCGTACTGGTTTTGAATTATAAGGGATCAAAAGGGACCGCAAATTACTCTTTTCCAGTGTTTTTTTTCTAAAAAGTAAAGTGGAATGATCAAGTTGCTGTTTCAAACATATAACTCTCCCCCATATAACCAGTCATTACTGTTTAAAACACAATTCTATTTCTCCACTCACTTTCGATTATACTGTTTAAACCCTTGAGCGGTCTTATTGTACATTGTTCTAAAACTTTTATACATACTGTATAGACACTTGTGGTTCTTGAGGTCTTTTGGTAAGAAAAATTGTTTGATTACTGTCTTGCTATCTTTTTGTGCTCGTATGGACTGGGATGAAAATATTTATTAAATAAAGATGCTTGCAAAGTTTGCATTACATATAAACATTCGCATCCTGTTTTCTTTTGTGATCTTTTACCTTGACCTTTAAAACCTTGATATAATAAATATCATATCAAAATATTCCATTAAGACAATAAATCAGTAGAAGAAACATGATAATGCGTGATGTAGATGCTTTTAACGAATGATTGAATTGTTTATTCGTCTTTCAAGATAAAAAGAGATGGAAACAAACATTTAAATAATCGATCATATAGACTAAGTCAGTTCTTAAAGACATCTGGTTATTATTTAATTTTCGGTCAGGTTTTAGAAATTTTTAGGTGGAAATTGTTCATTACGTGCTGATGAGTATGTTGCATGAACTATATGAGTACATTTGAACAAAACATCATGGTACCTTATGTAGAACATCTTTGCATGGTATGTACAACTATCGTGATCACCACAACCACACACACTTAGTAGCATTCAATACTGATTTTCATAGAAATAAAATCTAATCCAAATAACCAAGGGTCATTGGAATAAAATCATTATAATCTTCCAAACTTGCTTTCGAATAACTTTTTTTTGAATATCACAGATAAGGAAATTTCATCAGTGCAAAATTGTTAAAACAACAAGGATAATTTAAAAAGATATGTAGAAATAAAACCAAACCGTTCTTAAATGAACCTTTATAACTATTTTAATTCACTTTCCATAATGTGAGAATCTAAAGTCGACTTGAGTAATACCAGATTCATTTTAAAATTATTGAACTGCGTGTAACATGTAATAAGAACATCACTGTCTTTACAATTATATATTTACGCAATTATAATCATTACTTAAGGCAGACTGGCTATGTAAAATTTCAGCAACTATATTAAATAAGTTGAAGATAATGATAATGGAAAGCTTCAATTTTGAATGCAGTAAATTTAATGAGTTCATAATTTACTTTAAAATATTCTTTTGTATATCTCGTTTGTAGAAATATTTTAAAATATTGATTGTGCATAACATTTGTAGAGATATCTTGAAAATATGGTTTTGTACATCGTAATTGTAGAGATATCTAATCAACGAATATTAGATAAAAAAAAGATTCCGTTTTAATATATAAAGCATGCAATGATTTTTACGAATATCCTTCAGGATCAGACTGCATCTAATCTTAATAATTCTTAGATGCCCACAACCTATATACGAATGTGTTCAAGTCTATAATACGAATCAAAGACAATTTGAAAAATAAAAAAAAAAATACTTAAAGTAAAATTTATAAACCTTTTAAATTTTTTTTTTAAAATACCTTGCAAAGAAGTGCGATACCTCAGAACGACAAAAGCAATCACACAATACCAAATGACGCGTGTATACATGTCAACTATGATGTATTAAAGAGTTTCTCTTTAATTAGTTTGAGCACGTTTAAGGGGCGTTGTATTCACATGTAATTTTGTTACGTCTGAAGCTCTTATCTTGACCAACCTTTACCAGAAACGCCTAGGGCCAACGGAAAAGTGTAGATAAAGAGAATAACCTCACGAAAAGAGCCCAAATAGAACATAACCGTTTGAAGCCATGTTTACCTGAGGTACATGTAAGAAGAATCTTAATTTTTATAACGAAGATAAAATTTAGAAAATGCGTTTTTCACAAAAAATATGGATATTATCTTGCTTCAAACGTCTATAATTTAAACCATTGCTGTGTACTTCTCGACTTTCTTCGAAATCCATCATTAAGTCTACCAGCGAGTAAACACCTCAGAAGCCAAATGCATAAATGGTTTCGTAGCATTCAAACATAAATTGTCTTTTAAAACAATACATGCAATATGAATTATTAAACCGTTTATTTAAATTAAAGATAATATTCTTCAATCCATCGATTTTTTGTTTAATTCTTCAAGGTTTTCTCTAATCGTTTAATAGAAGTTTGCTAGCTTTTCTGATAAAGTTCTACTTACAATGTATTTACAATTTCTAATCAGTTGCTTTACTTTACGTTATGGAATAACCGTTTCACAGATGATATCGGATATGTTCCTTATGTCGTAACTACAATACCCTTCCCTTGTCACGAATGTGTCCTACCGAATTAGACTATTTACCGGATTTGTAATAACATAAGCAACACGACGGGTGCCACATGTAGAGCAGGATCTGCTTTCCCTTCCGGAGCACATGAGATCACCCCCAGTTTTTGGTGGGGTTCGTGTTGCTCAGTCTTTAGTTTTCTATGTTGTGTCATCTGTCCTATTATTTGTCTGTTTGTCTTTTTATTTTTGGCCATAGCGTTGTCAGTTTGATTTCGATCTACGAGTTTGACTGTCCCTCTGGTATCTTTCGTCCCTCTTTTACACATGCACAATTCAGCATAGAAAAAAAACAAGCATATGCACGTTAATTACAAATTTCGAAGTTTTCTTCTACATGTAATTAACTGTTACAGTTTCTCAAGTCAGAAAGGTGAACGTACATTATTTTCAATTTGTTATCGATGAAACTGAAATCGATTCATATACAGAAGACAGTGCTATTGTAGTAATTCTTATTACATTAAGATGCAAATGTTTATCTTTACTTGAATATAATGAATGATAATAGGTACCAACTTTTATTTACTAAATAAGAAACCATTGATTCGATCATTTGAATAATTGAATGATATAATGAAGTTTTATATACATATATTAACATATATTTGATCAACTTAATACATGTATAAATAAATCAAGGGCACAGAACCAACTGTCTTAAAAGTGAACACTATCGATATTCAGATGATAGAAAACGAAAGATATATACCGAAAGTGCCCTTAAAAAGGTAATATTTTATGAACACACATTTAAAATTTGAAATTTCAACTCAGATATTGACCTACACATTCATAAGTTAAAAAACATATATAAAAGGCCATTACGGCAACTCATGCAAACGAAATAATACAGATTCAGTGAAAGTTTATCTTACCTACGCTTGTATCGAAAAGATACTCCGATGTCAGGAATTGTTGAGCAATTGTCGATTTTCCAACTCCTATTGCACCGAGAATCACAATTCTATAAGGCTTGATTTTATGAATAGAAACATCACTGTTAGCTAAACTATTTTGAGAACATGAGCTAGATTCGATAGACAAGACATTTCCGTCTCCCTCGGATGAAACAATACTGTTGGTACTGCGTGACTTGATGGAATCTCCTCTGTTTACGATGCCTTTCGATGTCATCTCAAAAGTTCTTAGTCTATACAAGTCATGATCCTGGTCTTCGTAATTTGTTCTCAAGTTCTTTATTAAAGGCCTCCTGTAGTTATTTTTCGTTGGTAAACTGCTTGTTCTTGGACGAATTTCATCCATTTCGAAATTTTCGAAAGTTTTATTTTTCGGCTTTTTCATAGAGGTTGAACGAGCCCTCTGTCTGGGGCCTATGTCGAGATTATTATTCGAAACTTTGCACACATGTTCACCAATAAGAGGGCTTGGTACATGTTTCATTTTATCAAAGTACATTAGTTTTCCTTCTTCAACTTCTTGTAAATTATAATGCATTTTCATTCGTTAAAAAACAACGGTCGCTTTTGTTTTCTTTTACATCCATCTCCTAATCCAAAAGGCATTTGAAATAATTAAAAACGGCGGCATGTAAATCCTTTTCATGGCACATGGTATTAAAATGTACAGTACCAACTGCCTGATTTGTTACAAAACACAGTAAATTTATTTGGTCTCTGATAATTCTGTTAAATGATATCTGATGTTTTATTGGTTGACAAGCATTAAGCTCCTACTGTGCTACTGAATGCTGATTTCACGCTACCAACTAATCAATTGGTCACATTGTAAATGTTTCCGATATTTCTTTATGATAGGAAGGAAGATCGAGTATTGATTGACAGTTGTTATACGGTAGTTGCTTTAATGTGATCTTTTACCTAATAATAGTCTGACATCTGCTGCAACAATAGTAATTGTAAACCGAACAATTAATTTTGTACGCATAGAAATGTTATATTTAAACGGTTCGTGGGTGTCAAATTATTGAAATAATAGTTGACAACACATTTATGTATTACATGTAGTAAACAGTTATATATAAAGTTTTGTGAATGGTCAAGTGCTATTCGTATTTGTTTTCCTGTTTTTGTTTTGTTTTGTTTTAATGGATTTTCGATATATTTTTAAAAGATGTGCACTATCAAAAATATATAAAACACGCACATTAAAGGAAACGTGACGTTTCAGTGTGAGCAAATTCATACGAAATCAAACAAATTATCTTTAAAAAAAAGTACGTTACAGTGGATTTCAAATATATTTATACACTGAAAAAGGAAAAGTACTACCATTTTTGAATAAAACTATCAGTTGCTTTAATTGGTTTCTAAGCTTTTATCATAAAAATTTTGCCTTGAAAAAAAAATACAGTAATTGCATATTTCGTCAACCGCCTTTCCTCTGTATATTTCCGATATTTTTTTTAAAACTCATCATTCAACATTTCAATTTTTTATAATTAATAATTATCAAACCGCTGCTACATGAATGATAATTCACTGAACTATTTGGGTGACATTAATAGTATACGCAAGTATAGATTATCACGTCCGTAACAAAGGCTGTTAGGGAATGAATCCCTCTTTTTCTAAATATTTCTCTTTTATATTTTTATTTTTACGTAATAAATATTTTTTAATATTTTAACCTATTTTCGCTTGTTTAATGTGTTCTTGCTCTTATTCAAAACATATTACAAAAACAGTAGTCTGTATGTGATGCCCCTTTATTCATAGGCACCATATATAAATGAATCACATTCACTATGATAACTGAACATATAGGTTAAAATTGTTAAAACATAAACAAACAAAAATTTAAAAAAAGGGGTCCATATCCCAAGCGCCTGTGATCCGTAATGAAATAATGTATGTACTCCGTATCTAAATGAAAGATGCACGAGATTTGTCTTTGAACTCTACAAAGTATATAAAACGTGGGGCCTCGGTGGCCGAGTGGTCTAAGTAGTTACTACTGTAATCACTAGCCAGTCAACACTGAGATTGTGAGTTCGAACCCCGCTCGTGCGAGTGTTCTCGACTCCAATCTTAATTGACTAGGATTGTCAGTTTTCCTATCGAAGGTCGGTGGTTTTCTCCGGGCACTCCGGCTTCCTCCACCAATAAAAACTGGCCGCCACGAAATAGCCCAAAAGCGGTGCTTAAAAGTGGCGTTAAAACATCAAAAATCAAAATCAAATCAAAGTATAAAACCGTGACACTTCGAATTAAACTCACTCAAAAGTATATAATGATTGTTACTGATTAACTTTTATAAGTTTTCACTATTTACAAATATTTTGTTCAATATGTGTATTCAATATATTTGTTCAATTATTATATAAAACGTTGTTACATTTTTTGTGTTTTTGTTTTTGTTTCATAAAGTTTGAATGTACAATTATTAGATACATATTATTTATTATCTTTTATAAAGATACATCTTATGATTATTTACTACTGGTGAAATTCGATACATTCTTAAACATTTAAAAATATTAAAATCCTATTTTTCTTTACGCTAACTCTTAGGACAGTGGTTAGGACATCCTAGCTAAGCTAGTCCTAAGCATGCTGAGACATGTCGTAAGTAGGTCCTAACATTATCCTTATTTATTCCTAAGATAGGTCTTAGGACAGATCCTAGGACAGCTTCGATAAACAGGACCCTGGTTTTCGAAAGTATCCTAAGATATGTCATAAGATATATCGACCGCCTCGGTGTTCTAGTGGTAGCGTGTTCGCCTCGAGTGCGGGTGGTCGTGAGTTCGAACACCGACCGGGTCAAACCAAAGACTTAAAATTGATATTTGATGCTTCTCCGTTAAGCACGCGAAAATAAGGAGTGAGAGCAAAGACTGGTCGGCTCGGAGTCAGAAAAATGTGTCCGGGTAAGGTGACATGTCCTCATGCGGACTGTTACCTTGTGAACTAGCATGTTAAAAATCCGGCTCAGCGTGTCGGTCTAGTACAAAACAGGGTAAATATTCATATTACGTTAACATGTTTTCGTCCTGAATATGCATATATCTAAAATTTGCCACTGGACGTTAAGCGGCCATCCATCTTTATCATCATAAGATATATCTTAGGACAAATTTTATGCCATCTTATGACTATCATATGATATGTCGTAGAATGTAAACCAAAGCTGTTCAAAGATAGTCATACCTATGATACTCTTATGAATGTCATAAGTGAACATATTTTCTTAAATTTTAAACTGATTAAAAATGCTAAAAAAAAACACTTTAAAAATAATAATTATTATAATATTCTTATTATTTACGAATATTTTAGTTTTTTTCATTATAATGAACATGAAATAATATATGAAAAGGTATTACAATCTGAGTTCATAATTGTTTAAATTTACTATGTTTATATATAATAAAACTCTAGAACTTCGCGTTCATGTATTATTATTCATGAAGTGTTATTTGATTGTAATACTTTTAAGATTTGGTACATCCTGTAACCACTTAACGAAATTCCCGTGCAATTACGTTAAGAAACTGCTTTATAAGGAAAGACCTAATATATCTCTATTTATTATACATAATTCCGAGTAAAAAAAAGGGGTCCAATTTTTACGTCGCAGGAGGTTCTTATTTGAATTGACGAAGTGGAGTAGAATAAATCTTTGCGGCCATTTACCAGACTGAGCAACACACCACAAACAGTGCCGAAAAAAGAGAGCTATGGGAGGCCGTATGTGCAAAGATAAATGCAGTAAATGACACTGATCACCTTAGAACATTGGAAAAGATGTCGTTAATCATATATTAAGACCATCATATTAGGTGTCTCAAGTTTAGGATAAAAGTTATGGCACATCGTAACTTGGGACACTTTCGAAAACATATCTTATGACTAAGATCATCGTAAGACATATCTTAGTCATAAGATACTTTCGAATATCAGGCCCATGTTGTATTGGATTTCAATCAAGATGAACTTTCATTCAAGAAAACGGGAGAGAAATCAAATTGATATAAGAAAAAAATAAAGGTACATAGTAACTTTAATTCTGAACACAAATTATTGTAGTTAAAGTTTCACTTGATACAATTTCAATTTTAGGAAGAATATTTTATCAGAATCTTAATATAAAAAATTCAATTGTTTTTTTGTTATTTTTTTTTTTTTTTGCATTTTTCAGTAAGATTGTCGGAAAGTTTTATGATAATATGTATCAGATATCTTTCCCCGAAATAGTTTAATTATTTGTTGGTATTTTGTTGATATTACGCCGCAGCTGTGTTTTTCAAAGCACAGATGTTACATGATCAATGAAGTCCGCTCAGTGTCCGGAACGTGCAGTGACCTTCGTGTTGAAGGTATCGCTTGATTATGAGACAAGGGACAGCAATTAAACAGCAATTAAATTGATGTTCTTTGCTTTTGGTATTGTCTTGTGACTTTAGTGATCGTGCGACTCAATATCCTTTTTCCATCAAGACGTCGGAGATCTTCAGACATTTTTATCTTTGTAAAATAAGATTTCATCAGATATGAAATATGATTTAATTAGAGATTACAATACAGAGAGTCTATGTTTTAGATACAACTTGATAGCGTTAGCCCGAATGGTTGTATCTAATTTTACACCAAGATATTATTGTCAATAGTTTTCAATAATTTAGGAGGGGGATCTTTCAGCGATTTGACCATATGTTGAAAAGCATGATAAATGCAGGGTATCCAATTTCATTTAACGACTTATCTTGTTGTAAATTACCTAATATATATTATTGTATGTTATTCCTAAAACACGTGTCGTACCTTCGGAAATTGGTATCATTCTATTATGCCGGTGGAGATTTTAAATAGCTGGCTCTACTCTAAACCTTTGGACACTTAACAAGTCATATTCGAAGAAACAACAGACTAAATGTTTCTAACACAATACAAACAAGAAATGATTGTAACAGGATGCTGATACGAAGTCTCCTAACGAAGCTCCCATAATTCGTAAATCCCAGGGTCGCCTGACATTGGGCAAAGTCCAGTGAAAATTGGTTTGGTCCAGTAAAGTTATATGCATTAGTGATGCCTGGGGACTAACCCTGTATATCATTCAAATCATCTTGGCATGACAAACCAGAATATATATGGTTTAGGGGTGGGGATCTCGACCATTTGCAAGATACTAGAACATTGGGGTGGGGGGAACCCCTGGGTACTGACCCTATACGTCATTCAAATGTTCGAGACATGACGAACAGGAATATATATGGTTTAGGGGTGGGGATCTCGACCATTTACAAGATATTAGAACTTTCTCAAATGGCAGGGGGGTCGGGATTACCCCTGGGGACTAACCCTGTATATCATTCAAACCATCTTAGCATGAAAAACCAGAATATATATGGTTTAGGGGTGGGGATCTTGACCACTTACAAGATATTAGAACTTTCTTAAATGGCAGGAGGTGGGGGTGACCCCTGGGGACTAATCCTGTATTTCATTTGATGTGCTTTATCATGACAAACCAGAATATATATGGTTTAGGGGTGGGGATCTCGACCATTTACAAGATATTAGAACTTTCTCAAATGGCAAGGGGTCGGGATGACCCGTGGCGACTAACCCTGTATATCATTCAAACCATCTTAGCATGACAAATCAGAATATATATGGTTTAGGGGTGGGGATCATGACCACTTACAAGATATTAGAACTTTCTTAAATGGCAGGGGGGTGGGGTGACCCCTGAGTACTAACCCTGTATTTCATATAATGTGCTTTATCATTTAGAACATTTTCAATTAAAAAGATTGTGTCTATCACAAACGGTTTTCAATTTTTAATCATTTGAAAATTGAAAAAATAAAATCCCATAGGGATCTATAGTAAAACCCTCCTTTCTTTTTGCCCCTCAAAGTACTCCTTTATAAACCCCATTGCACAAACAAAACCCTGATTGCACCACTAGACATGTTAGTCTAACATTTTGTGAAACCCTAAGTTAATCTGACAAGCGGTTTTTGAGAACAGGTGCGGACAAGTTCAAATTTAAAAGCGGCGGAAGAGGAAGAGGAAGAATAGTAATAATAATAAGAAGAACTGAGCAAAAACAATAAGTCTTCCCAAACTTCGTTTGGGAGACTTAATAATCAAATATTATATATAAACAACTCGCAAACTGCAACTAAAGTAAAAGCTTATTTTACACTTAATTCCACTTTCATGTTAAACCGTCAAGACAGAAATTACACATAGAGTATTCCTTTCAAAATATAAATGTATTTTGAGATCACTAGAACACAATATAAAACAAAGTTCAAGAGAAAATTATAAAACTATTCAAACCATCTGCGTAGGTTTTATGATCTCTAACATTTGCCAAACACAACACAGTTATAGACAGATACAGAAACAACTTCTGATAAAGATTACTAGTATATTAATTCCCTTTAACAGACGGCAAAGAGTTGACCTCCGAATTTTTTCACAAAATATCTTAAGATTAAAATTGATCGTAAGTTATACTGAAATGTGAATGACTTACGAGTATTAAAGTATTAAAGATTTTTTTGTGAAAAGAGGCGCTGGTGTTTTACTATCTTATGTTAGCTGGACGTACGTTTGAATGTCTGGGATGTATAATAAATACGCAAGCACGTGCGGTCTGAATATAGAGATGTAAATACCTTGTGTATGGAGAGTGTCACGCTCTTTGCACGTTAAAAAAGCAGTGCAACAACTTATAGTGATTCTTAGTGGCCTATTGCCAAGATGAATTGACCGTCCGGATTATAACTAAAACGAAACTTATTACGTTGATGTCAAGCACCAAAACGTAGTAGGATTCAAAAATGTGTAGTTTTCCCTGGAAATCCTGAAAACCACGTAACCAGAAAAAACCAGCTAACGAGGTTTTTATAATAAAGGTTAGATATTAATGTATCGAACTTGTTTAACACCAGGAGAAACAACCGACAGACCAAATGAATCAAAAGCAGCAAAAGTCGACTAAGTGTTATTTTTCCTATATCCAATTAACGTGCATCAGCTGGTAGAAATATGATACAAATAGATAATAACAATAATGCTCTATAGACGATACATATGAGCATATAAAAACAAATATTCCTAAGATGTCTGGATCGTTTTCGTTGTATTTATTTCACTTCGCGTCACTCTTAGAAAGTCTTTGCATCTTCAACACAGATATCACAGCTTAACATATGTATTTTCAAGTTCTGACAAGATTATGTTTCTGTAGATTTACCGATTTTTCACATTAGAATATACCAACGTTGCAATTATAACTAATTGGTCTAGTATGGACATAGAACAACAAGACCATAAGACAGAAGATGAAACGACAAACAACACTTCACAAAACACAACATAGAATACTTGACAACACAAACCCCACTGAAAAAAAAACAGGAAAGAAGGACGGATTGTGGCTATGCTATGATATCACGAAACATAACAAAACAGTGACTTTTAATTTAGTAGATTTTTTGAGAAAAGAAATTTAGTCTTCGTCTATCTGTTTAAGATACGAAGTGAAATGCATTTAAACTTGTCTTCCGACATACATATTTGTTGTTGTCCTTCAATACAACCACCACAAGGTTTGCCTGGGGTATAGAAATGTGGACACCAGGACTTTTTCCGTTTGGCAGAAAAGTCAATCCTAAAGAGGGGACTTCCGTTTGACTGGGCGGGATACATAAATACGTAGTTCGGTTAGAATGAAAACATTGAAATGGTAATATCGCGTAGAGAGAGTGACACACTATCTGTACGTTAAATGATTTCAACAACTCTTGGATCAACTCTTTGGAGGGTCCGTAGTTTGCTTGTTGCAAGGCAAAGTGTCTATCATCTTAATAAATATATCCTCTTTTCCATAACCTGCTATTTTTTTTTTTATTGTTAATTTGTTTTTAACCTAAATATAGATGAAATACTTGCCGCTGGACGTTGATCAAATAATTAAACAATGTATCCACTAATGCAAAATGTTCTTTTACATGTATAACTTTCATAGTAAATACTTTTGTATTTATCAAAATGATCTTTTACGTTAATGTGTAGTGCAAAATAATATATCAATTTGTAAAATATCATTTGATATCAACGTATCAATTTGATTATGTGAGTGAAAGAAGACACCCAGGGAAGGCAGATATAGCTCTGATAAAACCAACGACCTGAATTATCATTAAACAATAAATAAAATAATAAATACGGAAGTCAACTATAAATTGCAACTACAGCAACCGTTAAATTACTGGCTCCTGAATTGGGATATATATTGGATGCATTTTCTAAATTGCTTCTTTCCTGATATAATCAATCACCAGCACTAAATGAGACGTTCACTTTGCTTGTACTTTTATTTTCTAATGAAAAAGGATAACATTCTTAGCCATGCACAACCTTATTATACATGTACAATCCATAGTTCCAAGTTCAGCTAAGCGACCTAATATATATATCGAAGCTTGGATTTATAGATTATTCATATAATGAAGTTGAATACTTCATCAGATATACACGTAACATTATTCATATAAAAAAAGCATTTTGTATGAATGTATCCTAAAAAAATATCCTAAGGGTTGTATTGTGGTGTAGAAATATGATCACTTCGAGTTCTTCCATTCGACAATAAAACTCACACTAAAGCAGCGCGTCCGACTTTGGAGAATGCCACACTCTGCATGCTAAAAAAAACCTGGTAATATTTTCGGCACTATCTAATTATACCCTCTTTGTCCAAAGACAGTATTTATTCTCTTTTTGTATTCCGACCAACCTATTTTAAAGAACGTATACCTATCGAACTTATTATTCGTTTATCTCCCACTGAATATGAACGAAATATGCACTGGACGTTCAGCAAACAATAACTAACCAATATATTGCAGGAATATGTATACCAAGAAGACATGTTTTTGTTTACATACTTTCCTTTTGATTTCTTTATATTTTATGCAGGATATATAAAGTAGGCGGATTAAATTATGTGTTTTTAAATAACTTTGGGAGATAAATTTTTAGGGATAGTATGGTGATTTAGTTTCATTAGGTCAATATTTAGTATCTAAAGCTTCTTGAGATAGAGCAGGATCGATTTTTTAAATTTTAATTCATTGTCTTTAAGAAATGCGCAACGAAAATATCTGTGTTCCCTGGCCAATTAACTACACTTTTTATTAAAATTATTCGACTGCACTACCTACTCCCGTATTTATGATCACAATTCAAAGCTTTGACTTTCGGCCGCTTTTACTTATTTTGTTATAAGTTAGGCCGTTAGTTTTCTCAATTGAATTGTTTCATATTTTTCATGTCGGGGCCTTTTATAGCAGACTATACGGTATGTAATTTTCTCATTTTTGAAGGACGTACGGTTGCCTACAATTGCTTACATTCACTTTATTTGAACTTTGGTGGATAGTTGTCTCATTGGCAATCATACTTCATCTCCTTATTTGTATATGGTATAGTATGAAGTCAGTGACATGGCGTATGTACTATACACATGATACATGTAACTCGTCTTTAACGCAGGTGAAAATATCAAAAATAAATAATGACAATTATTTTAGTACGTTTTCTTTGAACATTTTTGTGGTCATACTTATCTTTTATGCATAAAATATTAGATTCCGACATTTTCACAGGGGTTGGTAATTGAATCTTAAAATGTTGACGACAATAACAGCAGGGACGGATAAGCAACTGTTACATCTGTGTTTTCTTTAAATTCATTATTGTTTAGATTTGTTTTCCAGTAAATCTGATAATTGAAATAGAAAAATCAAAGTAGAAGCCATGAAGACTTGAGTTTCAGAGTTATTTTTGAAAAAATAAATGCTTATTATCTAGAAGGAATATATTGTATTGGTTTGACAGCTATTGAATTACAGAAAGTTGCGCATATTAGGAATTTATATTCTAGGTACATGCAGTTATATATATTATAATTTATTGAAAGAAAGAGCTGTCATATGGATTAAAGTACTACAGAAAGCACCAACCTAAATGACATTATTATGGCACAGGGGAAAATATACATAACCTCTAATGATATCATAATTATTCTTAATACAAAATAACGTAGTCATAATCTACCACATTCGTTATGTGCCCATCCCAAAATAGTGATATGACATGTTGCAATGACAAAATTGATGGTATTGTGTGCTATCTAGTCTCTACTGCATGTTGGTAAATGGCTTCTCGTCGTAGATGCAGACATGGTCATCGATTATACCGATATACACCAATTACCTTTCAAGAAGATTCTATTAATGACCTTCTGCCATTTATATAGAAACCAGGCAGTACATCACTTACGCACGAAGCTATACCCACTACCCTTTTCGAAACATCATTGCTTTGTACCACGTGTGTCTCGACAATCCTGTTAAAAATCCCCATTCAATATGAATAAGATGTGGGATGAGTGCCAATGAGACAACTATCCATCCAAGTCACAATGTGTAAAAAGTAAACAACTATAGGTTAAAGTACGGCCTTCAACACGGAGCATTGGCTCACACCGAACAGCAAGCTATAAAAGACTCCAAAAAGACTAGTGTAAAACAATTCAAACAGGAAAACCAACGGTCTTATCTATATGAAAAACGAGAAACACTTATGAACCACACTAACAAACGACAACCACTGAACAACAGGCTCCTGACTTAGGACAGGTGCATTAAAATGCAGCGGGTTTAAACGTTTTAACAGGCGCCAACCTTCACCCTAACCTGAAACAGTGGTAAAACATTACAACATAAAACCTATTTAAACAGCTATCATTATAAAAAATAAAGGAGATGTGGTAGGATTTCAAGTGAGATAACTACCAAAGAGAGTGCAACTGACTTGGATTAAAGCAATTATAGATCAGCGTACGGCCTTCAACAAGGAGTAAAACCCACAACGTATAGTCAGCTATAAATGACCCGACGGATGCCACAGGTGGAACAGGATCTGCTTACCCATCCGGAGTTGTCGAATTTTATGGTATCTTTTGTATTTTCTGTCTGTTTATAAATCCTGTTAACCAGGATTGGTCGTTGACTGCTGTCTGCCTCAATTATTTAGTTTTCTTTTATAATTGTAGTTTAAATAAGGCCGTTTGAATGGTTTATTTTTTAAGTTTTTCTCATATCGATGCATTTAATACCTTACTATATACTGTATTATAATTGTTCCCCATCGTTGTCCTCTGGTCTTAGATGGATAGTTGTCTCATTGGCACTCATATTACATCTTATTCTGCCTTTGTAATTCATAATAGAGCGCATGGGATGAAATTAAAACAATGCTAGCCTTGAATTAATTTAAACAAGAAATTACAAAGAATGCATGCAAAATGTAAAAAAGCAAGAATGGCGATTTGAATGTTAAATAAACTATATAATGCTTTGAGATAACATAATTTCCTTTGAAGTTAAATAATGGGGATCGATCAAAGTCATACAATATAAACACATCAGTTCATTTCAGCAACAAATAGATTTGAAATCTTTTACATTACGTGTAAAAATTCACAATTTAACTTGTACTTGTACTTTGTGAAAGTTTGACATCATGTTGAACCTCTGAAAAGTGTTTATTAAAGACATTAATTTGGCTTCAAATCTGTAATGTAATACCTGCAAGATGAATTATCTACTAAGAAAGAGATAGAGATAATGCAACCTATCAATAAAATGAATTTTAAGAGGATTCCAGCTTCAAATTCTTTTCAAGTTTACGTAATATATATATAATAAGTAACAATAATGGTAAAATATGTTAGCTAATGCAATTAAAATAGTGAGATCGAGAAATTCCAATGCATTGAGTGAAAATTTCGCTTTTCGAGGTATGTTCAGATTAAAGTAGATTTCTCAATTCGAAAACATGAGTGCACCAATGATGAAAGTGAGCTTGTAATGTATGCCCGGACATTTCGACATAGTAGGGTGCCCAGTCAACGAATTTGATCGATTTGGGTTAACGTAAAAGCACACGGCTGTATTTTATATCATTGGAAAGAAGAGAACAAGCCTCATCGAAATATTGATGTCGACGTTGTCTACAGTGGTCAAGATTTTCTTAAATTTGGTTCAAAGGTCAAAGCTTAAATTTCAAGAAAAACGTAGAGTCACGTTTAGACAGCTGGCCGCCCCTACATATATGCGTTTATAGCAAAATACATTCGAATAATTCAAAGGATTATAGCTATAGTTTCTATATTTAGGACTAATTTGATATTTCTGTTGCCAAATAGGGTTCGAGATTGACATCTGTACTTATAAGGTGCACATTTAAAATTTTCATTCAGCTGTTAAATAACAGTGACTTTGACCTATTAAAATTTCCAAATTCGGAATTTTTACCTAAGATTCGATACAAGTGATCTCTAGAGACGTTTTTAGATACTAGTATTAACATTTATAAGTTGCCCACCCAAACATTATTTTTCCGTCTTTTGATAGAAGGTGTTCAAAGTGATTTTCTGGGTAAAACTCCAATTTGTTTTGGTAAGTGTGGAAGCACATCAAATTGTACTTAGTTCCTAAACTGTTGTAATATTAACGCAGAATGGATTGAATTAGCAGGTTTTATTATATCTTTGCTTTATAGAATTAAGAAAAACTACAAACGGTGAAAAAGAGGGAGGGTTTCTGTTAAAGTTATCAAAAACAAAATGACAGTTAGAAACAGGTCAATCACTCCATCTTACACACTTATATGACTTATTGAGCATAACTTGGCCTACAATTGACATGAAGTTAAAGATTATCTACAAAAAGAGGGTTACGTACAGCATAAATGTAGTTTACAAACACTTGTATCTCTGATTTCGTTATCCTCATATGAACTTATATAAGCGAGCATGCGAGTTAATATTATCAGAATTTTAATCAGATTAAAATAACATAGAAAAATTGCCGAAGTTAGTAGTAACTATTACGTTTCATTGTCTACTGTTAAGTTGAAAGTGCACCGACCCGTTTAATGTTAGAGAGCTAATTTCAGTTGTTCTTTTTTAAATCGCTTTCCACGCGAGTCGCCATAAAATCTGATGATGGCGGCGGCAACATCGTAAACTATTTGTATAGCTTTATATTTCAGGCGGTAGAGGAATTGGATGATTCATAATTTTGTATATAGCTCCATTGTGTTACGAAGTTCCCGTCTGTCATATAATCATTGTCCTTGACCTCATGTTCATGGTTTAAATGATACAAAATGAATAACTTGACTTGGTATGTATGAACTGAAAATAAATGACTTTGTACAAGACAGGATGAAAATGAATACTCTGCAACATGAAATGCAGGATAGTTGAGGATATAAATGTGTACAAAAGTGAAATCAAAGTTTCGCGCAGCTAAGCCGTGGAAAAAAATTAGCATGCGTAGCAACAGATGAACGAAAAATGGTCAATCCGGAAAAAATTTCCTGCCGCCAGCCTCCTTCTCCCCCGAATGTAAAATGGTCGTACCCTAACAGCGAGTACTATTAGATCGGTACTTTATGTCTTTTGTCTTCATGTTAGTTGTTTTTGTGCTTCATGCCGATTTGATGAGTCAAGCCATTTCAAACTGTATTTTTCAGATTGTTCTTATGTTGCGTTGTTTAAGAAATAATTCATGGCAGCCGTAGATTTTTTTTCATTTAACCATGGATGGGGCATTTATATTCGTATTTAACCCCTCGCTAACGCTCGAGGTAAAATAATCGAATTTAAATGCCCCACCCCTGGTTAAATGAAAACAAATCTACGGCTGCCATGAATTATTTCGATTCTAATAGGACAATTACGATAATTTTGTCAACCGTGAAAGCCCAATACACATGATACTGTTTAGCTGTTACGTATTACCCCCCTGTATTTAAAAACAGAATTTTCATTATTTTATGCGTGAATATTGTATTGAGTGTGCACATTCATCTGAAATAGAAAGGGAATAGTTATTTAGGCTTCATCAACACAACAATGTTTGAAAGAACACTCATTTAATACTTATAAAAAAATAAACGCTTGTGACCTAATTCAAACATAAAATCAATTGTGTAGTCAGGAATTCGGGTCCGATCGCCCTAGTAGCTGTTCGCCCTAATACCTGTTTGCCAAGGGTCAATTCGCTCTGATTTTTATTTAATTCAATTGTTAAAATTTGTTAATCTGTAATATGCACGATTTGTTTTGCTAAACAAATGTTCCTAATACAATGTTTACAAAAATGCATTATCTGTATTTTATAACTTCTGCCAATCTAGGCACACCTCCAGAGTCGTGTCTATTTGTAAATGTTTTAATTTTCAACAAGTAAAGTGAACAAAATTTTAAAAGCATGGGTGTAAAACGCACACTCTTAAAGTAGAACATCATCATTTTTATTGAAACTAAATATGTATTGCTGTTTACAATTATATGTTATTGCTTCGCATTGCAAGCTTTCATGTTACTCTTAATCAACATACCTTGACCTTGGGCCGTCTTGACCTTGTTGTAGGGTATGAATGATTCGTTCATTGTTGAAGACCCTACATCAACTGTCAAGATGAAGAACAGGAATAAAAGCCCTGTTCATTGATAATGTTCTATGTTTTCTATGTATTGTGTGCGATTTTGTCCCATGTACATTTACTCCATATCCTTTCATTTTCTATATATATCTAAATAAATTATATACAGAACTAGCAATCAAAATTGCAAGTCAATAACCAGCTGAAAGAACTAGAAAAACACACTCCACAAAAAGACATTGACAACTAAACACTGAACAGCCAGTTTAAAATTTCAGAAAAATTCATCTTATTAATATATATACAAAAATTGATATTCCAAGTCTAAGATATCCATTTTATATCAATCAATATCTAAAAATACCACATTTTCTATACTAAATAAACAACCACATGCACACATATTACCTTAAATTAGGATAGAGCGAAGCAGTCCACAGCTTTTTAGAAAGCTCAAACTTGTTTACAAATTAATTTCATTTTTTTTTTTGTAATCGAATAGAAAGTATGTCGTTTAAAGGGAGCGTAACGCGGAACAGCCAATTTTACCGGCACCAGCAATATAGTGAGTGTGTTGCCGGTGATGGAAAAATAGAAAATATGTTATTTTGCTGGCATTAGGTACATAATGAAAGCGGAAGACAAGTTAAAAACTATTTTGTTTACACTATGCAATTCAAATAACTGACTGTTATTTCAAAAGCAAATTTAATTTAAACATTTTTGATTTTTGAAGCTGTGATTGACTTTGTTATGTTGTATAATGTTAAAAAACTTTATCAAATTTATGATTTTTAACTTTTATTTTTTTTTATAACATACAGTTAAAAAATCTGAGATGTTATTCTTATGCATATATATATGTAGAATTAGACTGTGTCACTGACTGATTTTAGAAATAATTTCAACTACATGACTTGTTTAGATATGATTTCATTGCAACAAATGGATGCTCAATATTTATATATTTTTTTTTCTTGTTAAATTCTTAAAAGTTATTTATAATTTGACTGATAAATGTTTTTAGACGATTATATGTGTCTCAAATATTGTTTAATAGCCGTTTTCTTATTTAACTACTGGTATTTTTATCAGTAATTATTTGATTCTTTTATGTTGACAGTGCACATTTTCATAGTACTTTCCAAAAGTAAATATTAAATTTCACTCTTTACAATGAACCTACAAAATAACAAGTTCACTATAGTGCTGGTGCCGGTAAAATAGCCATATCTATAGAAACAGGCTATTTTACCGGCTTGAATAAGGTTATTCTAATCAGAGCCGACAAAATAGCTACTGCCAAAACATTTTCCTCCGAAGAAAATAACAATCTACAAAGTTAGCTGGCTATTCAAATCAAATAAATCAACCACACAACAAGCAAAAAGGATAAATGTTTTATGTGACCGCTGTCCTTGTTAATGACGTATTTATTGTAAGCAACAAAATGATCAATGGCACGAGATAATCCGTGTTTAATCAATGCCAAAATGCTGACCAAATTTGTGTTTTTAATTGCTAATTTCTTCAAAACGATTTTTATATCACACATGAAATTTGGCACACTCATGCACTGTGTTTTATTGCTTTAATCAGAGTAAAAAATATCGTGATGATACACGTAGTGATTTTGATTTCGAGGAAAATGTGTTAAATTTCGGATAAAATTTTAGTCTTACTAAAATGCTGAAATACTTATACTAAAATCACTTATTATATATATAATAAATACTTTCTGCTTTCGTTGTATGATATACCCGGTAGTTAATATATAAACTATATTATAAGTATTATTTCAACCACCAACAAAGAGCGCAATAACTTTATTTTTCATGTAAAAGATTCCCGTACAATACGGTATCTGGGGGTAACTTGTAAAAACACGAAATTTAGAAAATCGTGACCACGGGAACTTACGACGACAATGATCATGATTGTAAAATATAAAGATTTTCCTATAATTTGCCAAAACAATATTCGTATGTTATCCGTTAACTTAAACTCGTTAACTAGAGGACTTTTTGGACATTGGGCACCCTACTAATATGCCATCTTTCATTAGAATTGTATAACTGTTGGTCCGCACTATCACGTGTCCGAAATATATTAAACACAAATATCGTGTTTAGGATGAAAAGTCACACGCTTGAAATTTTAGTTCGTGCTATAAGAATCTGATACATCCATGGGGTTGATATGTATAGCCGTGCACAAAGATATGAATCGTGCATTCTTGAATTGTATAAAGACTTCTGAAATTTTTAATTATCTAAATTTTGATTCATATACCTCTCATTGTTGAAGGCCGTACGGTAGCCTTTAATTGCTTACATCCACTTCATTTGAACTTTGGTGGATAGTTGTCTCATTGGCAAACATACCACATCTCCTTATTTTTATGTACGTACTGTTAAATTCTATTTTGTCTCCATCAATCTGAATACACAAGTAAACGTTATTGGTTTTCGCAATTGTGTTAATGTATTTTTCAATGCACTCGAAACCTTAATCTTTAACTGCTTTACAGCCGTAATTTTGCCAAATATTTGATTTAAAATCTCAAGTCTATCATGTTTATAAAAAACAAAAACAGTATATATAAACTTGTGGTGACCTTTCTCTTTCATTCTGTTAAACAGTAATATCTTACCTCTTTTAATCGAATATCATATTCTCGTTATGTTGTTTTCTTATCTTTAAGAAAAGAGCAAATATTTAGACTAAGGCTGTTTAATCAATAGACTATTTTGACGAACATATTAACTCTAAAGACGGTGGTAAATCGCAAAGATATCGCTTACGCGATTTCTTTTCTATATGAAATGCCTTTAGACAGTTATGTCAATTCTAGTTTTTGGTTTGAACATGTCTTGTTGAAAATAATTCTGTATAGAAGTAGTTAGAAATGTACAATTTTGAAAAAATGTATTAAGATATTTAAAATTGAAAACTATTTTAAGTGTAATTACTTTTTATGTGGGTAATTTAGTCTTATAAACACCACACCTCAATTTATTTTAATATACTATAATTCCAATTTAGTAATATGAAAAATCATATTTAACATGTGTAATTTGACAGAATTTTTCTTCTAACTCATCGCCTCATCGGTGTAAAATAATGATAGAGAATAGGTGATATAAGGTAATGCGGAAGGGTTACCTATCGTTCCCCAATTTGGTCCAGTAACTGATAGCATTTTAAAAATTAATTGAAAAGTGAAATAACAAAAATACCGAACTCCAAGGAAAATTCAAAACGGAAAGTCCCCTATCAAATGGCAAAATCAAAAGCCCAAACACATCAAACGAATGGAAAACAATGTCATATTCCTGACTTAGTACAGGCATTTCCCTTGTGTAGAAAATGGTGGATTAAACCTGCTTTTTTAGCTAGCTAAACCTCTCACTTGTATGACAGTCGCATAAAATTCCATTATATTGACAACAATGTGTGAACAAAGCAAACAGACATAATAGGTAAAAATGTCAAAAATTGGGGTACAGCAGTCAACATTGTGTTATAATCTTAATCACTATAAAAACAAACAAATATGTCAACAAAGAAAAACAAAAGGGCATATAGACAAAGCACATAAGCAAAAATGAAAGACAAGAATACAACAAATGACCATAGCACAATAAAACAATGGCGGGATGTATAAGTACCGAGCCACGCCAACAGGATATTACAAAAAATGGACTAAACAGTAAGGGTTAATGATTTCCAAAGACAAATTAAAGAACACTATAAAACGTTATTAAGATGATAAACAACATCAGTACCTAGAAACTATACTTCAAGACCAGCATGTATTATTTGTGAAGTTGATACGGAATATTTATCAACAAGGTCTTGGTATCTTCCGATGAACTGTTTTAGAAAAAGGACGAGACGAGACGTTCATTGACATTACCCTGTTTCATCAACATTCTGCTCAGACACTGGTGACGTTTTATAAAGTCTGAGTAGCAGCTGCAAGCTCTTGAATATCGAATGAGTTGGGAAATGTATATCCCACATGCAGGTGAAGTTGGTATATGACTACTAAGGTGGGGGAAATTGATAATTTGAAAATTAAAATCTTCTCGTATTCACTATAGAGTAATGAGGAAAGAATTGCTTTATTGATATAATACAGGTGATTATTATTAAAACGAAAGAAAAATATCCGTGGCCATATCATTTCTCAATTATTATAAACTTATTACTATAAAGGGACATTTAAAATTTATTACTAATAATATTTTCTTCATTTTCATTATGTTTAAATATCCTCTTGCTTTTTTCTTGATAGTGCATTACAGACGTTTTAGCACTTATCCCTGTAGTCTTTTGAAAATTTGAAAAAGCATACATCTTAAATAACCTTATCATGCTTATGGCTAACTTGTTTAGAATTCTAGCTATTTTCTCTACATTTTTTAAGCAGTTTTACATTTGTAACACCATAAAAAGTTGAGTGACAAGTCTTTTCTAGCGAAAATGTGGGTGTTAGGAATAAATTATTGGATCCCTAAAATATGAAATTAGATCCATAGATATAATATATTTATTTTATTTTGGTGTACATGTATCGTAAAATCACTACCGAACTTTGAGATGAAGAACAGCAATAAAAGGTTTTGCCAAGTTAGTGTACAAACTTGGTGTCATCATTGATTTATTATTTTATTCTTGGGGTTCTGTGCATGCTTAACGTTATGTGTAATATAATTGATGCAAATTAAGAACGAGATAAAATATACAAATATACAGTATATACGTATGATATGTAATTTTACCGATTATGTCCTATTTTCGATTATCACATATTGACTGAGTTTGAATTCGCATGATGGCGGGTGATGCATGCATAGTAGTAGATGCTTTACCTGTCGACGCATCTGATTTGTGATACTTGTGAATGCTGATACATTATAGTCCATGCATGATTGTTTTTTTTTTTTTCTTTTTGTCATTTTGTAATTTGGATATACGTTTTTAAGTTAGTAAGTTATAAATCAAATTTAATAATTTGAGACAAATCGGTGAAAATGAAGATGAAAGCTCATGTTCTTTAAAGAGGAAAAATAAACAAAAGAACAAAACATATGAAAACTCACAATAACACAGACACATAAAACAAGAAAAACTACCAACAAATGACATTTTGTAACATAACAACAATCTTCAGACAAAACAAGATAATACAGTACAGTGATAAGTAGAAAAATAATGTTATGCTATATGAAATGTTTTGAAACAAATTCATCTTATAATAGCAAGTTTTTTTCGAAAATGACGAAATAAGAGAACCGAGGTCGTCCTGTTTTGAAAACAATTGCTTTAAAGATCAAAATAACTAGAAATATCACAATAAATAGAAAAAGTAATAAAGGAAACCACCTGCTCAACCTTCTCTTAATTCACAGAACTAATTTTGTTTATAAAAAGAAAAGAAAAAGAAAAAAACAACTAATTCATACGTATGAAGTTCGGTTATTTTGAGAAATTAAAGAATGTAGACATTAAAATTTCTTAAAGCAATTAAACATTATGATATGCCAGTTGCGAACAAAACCGAAAGCACACAAAACAACCGAATTCCAAATTGAAGTTGAATTTGATATTTTTTTCAATTATATATATATTTAGGAGAAATATTAGCAGTAGCATATTCAGGTAGCTATTATCTTAGTTAAGTGGAAATCTTTAATACAGTGGTAAATTATTAAGTCATTATGGATTTCGTTACCAAAAATTATTTAAAACTTTTTCTAAATTATCTTATAGATGGTACAAAGATTTTATTTTGAAGTTTCAATTGGCAGTACATATAGAAAACTTATAAAAACTGGAAATCACATCCTAATGTTAACCGTGGTATTGTTTATAAAGCCCGTAAGTTTAGAAACGATCCATGAACACCCATTGGTCCTTTGAATAAATTTATTCTTAAAGGGTTTTAATATTAAATTTGATATTGTTTTTGATAAAATTAATTTTAGCATAAGTGTTATGTATTGTTTAATATTTATAAAAACTTATAATCCTGTCGATATTATGAACTTATATTTTGGCATCGCATAAGGTTGTGCTATTCTCGGACTGTTTATGTTTAAACTAAATCATTTTAATATGTACTGATTGATACTTTTGTCTGGGAGACATGATTTGCGTATTAGTTGTTATTGGCTTTTGAAATTTGAAATTCGGTAACCGCAAGAACTCGTCGTTTTGTGTCTTTTCGTTTAATGTTAGTTGTTTTGTGCTTCGTACCGATCTATGAGTCAAATCATCTTCCACTGATTTATAGTTTGTCCATATGTTGGACTGTAACACTACTGTTCCAGGTTAGGGGATGCTTGAGCACAAACATGTTAAACAACGCCACATTTAATACTTACATGTCCCAAATTTTGAGCTTGACAGTCAGTAGTGGTCGTTGGTTGCTGTCTGTCATATTTGTTTTTCGTTTAGTATTTTGTCAAAAATCAGGCCATCAGTTTTTGCGTTTGAATTGTTTCACATTTTGTCATGTCAGTGCCTTTTATAGCTGACTATACGGTATGGGTTTTGTTCATTTTTGAAAGCCGCGTGGTAAGCAAGAAATGCTTAAATCCAATTCATTGGGGTTCTCATTGGTAGTTTAACGAAATCTATTTTGTTCTATTACATTATAACGTGATTTTTCCTGACTATGAGCAACATGAGTTCCAAAAAAGGGACAGGAACTGCAGTCCCTTTCCGGAACACTCGAGTTTACCCAGGATTTTAACGGGATTCATGATGCTCAATCTTTACTGTTTGTCATCCGGTATTTTTTTGTCATTTTGTTGTTTGTTTTCCTTCCTAAGGTTACTGTCCCTTGGTATATTCTTTCTTTTTTGTTAAAGTGAAACACTAACACATTCAAAAACTAAATGTTACAACGGCCATTTGAGGATACCATCATTAAAGTGGGGAAAATGTTTTGGTATTTTTGTATAAATATGGTTCTGATTGACAGTAATTCTAATTTATGATCCTCATGGATTTGTGAAAAAAAATAAAACGTTTCAAAGCAAAGAATTAATAAATGTGGTTTTAAACTTTACCCTTGCTGCAAATTATGTAATGTAAATGAAAAAAAAACAAATGCTTTACTATAAATCCGGGGAGTCTTGGAATGAACTGTTAATATTCAGAATACAATAGTTTATTGCCCAATAAAGACGAAATGAATATGTTAACTATGAAGCACTAAACAGTTTATGCACATATTTTCTAATCGTTGTCAAACGTAAGTTGATGGAATTTCTCCTTGATTGCACATTTAGAGTCAATAGCTAGCGCTAGATATTTTGAACAATAAAAACATAACTGAAAACAAATTTGATATCAAACCGTGACTTTGATTACTTATTATTCCTGTATGCAAGGAAAAAAATCTGTATACAAATACACTTGCCATTGAAGGAAAGATTTTCAAAAATTAAGACATTGACAAAAAAGTAAGATAACATAAATACCGAACTCAAAAGAAAATTCAAAACGGAAATTCCCTTATTAAATGGCAAAATCAAAAGCTCAAACAAACAAATCAAACGAATGGAAAACGACTGGTATATTCCTGACTTGGTACAAAATTATAGAAAATGGTGGATTAAACCTGGTTTTATAACTAGCCAAGACATGGATGTATCTAAAAAAGAATGCCATTGAATAAACTTCAAATATGATATCAGAGCGTGACTTCCATGATCGTTTACGAGGGGAAAACATCTATCAATACAATTGAAGGAATAAATCTTATTTCAAACGGTAAGATTTCAAAGTGGCTACAGCGTTTGAAACTAGCTTTAAAAGAAAGTGTGTTCATAAAAGCATCAGAAAATGTTCTTAAGTAAATTTTGTAAAATACAGACAACGAAAAATGTATTATACAATAACGTAAAAGAGAGGAATCCCACGAATACAACAATATAAGATTGGTGAATAAGAAAAAATAAGAAAGAATTTAGAACATTATCGGATGGACATATGAGCACCACATATCCTGGAAGTAAAAGAACTGAAATCAATGCGTAAATTAAATTTCAGCGTCTTGTTTTGATAAATGTATTAATAAAACCTTATAACAGTGTAAAGCTTTTAACGAATTCAAAGACAAAAAAAAAACCCAGAAGAAATGATCGTAATAATTGTTTCAAAATATTCTTAATTATCATTCTCTTAAAACAGCTGTAACTATCTGATTGCATTTCAGAATTTATGATAAAATTATAGTAAGCAAGCATCAAATGTTGACGTAATTATTGAGTATTGAGTAGGTTGGTAACAATGAGAAAATAAAGAATGCAGTACGGAACATTTCTGAAAGCAATAGAATATTTAAATATGACAGTTGTGAGCCTAACTAACAGCATACGAATATTCCGGTAATGTGAAAACATTTAAACGGCTATACTTCTAAACAATGAAAGAGTATTCTAGGTTTGTTAGAAAGTAAAATATTTTTTTTTATAATTTTCAATTTTCATTATTTTTTTAATTGAAAAAAATTATAACTATACTTTGCACTTAAAGAAAGTAACAAAATTCTATCAAGGATAATAACGATAGCCGTTGAACTTTTATCTATCATGGAACAGGTATTTTATAAAAGGTTTAGGTGATTAATTGAAAAATGACATTGCTATTTAGAATATCAACATTTCAACCAATGTCCGAATATCTGTATGTAAAAAGGAGAAAGAAGGTCGACAAATTCAATATAGAATTATAATTTTGTTCATCTACATTTGGTTATGGCGGTAATTAAAATAAAATAATTTAACATTTAAAGGGCGTATCTATAATTTAATTCCAAATGATCAATTGTACGCAGAGGTAAATAAAACTGTTATGACAATTATAAATTTAAGAGCGGATAACACTGTATTTTAAAGATTAGACAATATAAGCTTTTAAAGCACGAATCAGCGACTGCCATATTCATGATTTTAGTCCAGTTCTTAAAGAGATTAAAGTGTCTGTAATTGATGTCGATCAGCAGCGCATCAACCATCTCTTCAAAGGGATTCTTGCATGTCAGGTAAACAGAATCATCGAGTAAACAAATGTGAAAAAAGACAGAGTGTTTATATAACATAATTGGTTGATTTCTTTTCGCTTAACGACAAATTGCAAATATTCATGCATATTCAGGTAAACAAATTATCATATCTAACTCAGTAGGTTCTGCAAAGTGAGTGGACTAATATGGAGGAAGAGACATTTAGACTGTAAGTTAACCATGCATGTTGGATAACGGCAGATAATTTTCCTTTAATATCTAATTAATGGATTGCGAATAGAAATCAGTATAAATGTGGCACTCTCCTTTCACAAGAACACACTTTAGGCGTATGCCCCCTGAGAATAGGTCTTTCCGCCGGATGATATCAGTCGAAGTTTTACCATATTTCTATAATTTATACAACCCATAGGATTCTGAGAAATACAATGTAGATTTGTCTCTTTTCAAGGTTGCTAATATTTTAAGTAATTTTGCAATCCTTAAATGGTCAAGCTTAATATGTTGTTGTCACTTTGACACATAGACATATCTGGCATACCGTATAATTGAATCTAATGTTGGTTTCTATGAACGTAAATAAAATTTATCATCGTCAACATCTGGCTTCTGTCTTTTCTATTTTTGTCATATCTTTAGAAAACAAGAGCTCAAGGCTTTGAAGTACATGTAAACATGTTTTCAATTAAAGTTGTTAATGAAATAATAATCAGAATAATAAGGATTTCATTTAAAATATGTTTCTTTTTGCCAAAAAAAAAAAAAAAAAAAAAATTCAGGAAACTCATTTTCTGAACTAAATGTAAATGAACCTGTTTTTCTTATACTAAAAAGTCATTTGTTGAACCTATTGCCTATCATTTTTGTGGTGCTTTTCATTCTCTTTGACCAGTTCGTTTGCCTTAGGAATTAAATTGAGGTTCAGTTTTAAAGAAAATAAATGTTATGATTTGATGAGTAGTTATTATAATGTACATGATGTAAGAGAGAAGATACCATGGGACATCATAAGTTCTAAAAAAAGCTGACACAACCAGTTTAAAATATAAAACCCACAAAAAGACAAACAAAAATGACAAAACATTACACAGAACGTTTACGTTTGAGCAGTTCGAACCCTACCACAAACCTTGGTTGAAGTCTGCTGCTCAGGAATGGATCGCAGTTCCTGATCAACACGTTACATTCGTCGTATTGCTCATGAAAGTACAATGCCCCAATCGAGGAAAACAGTAAGGAGTTATGGTTATAAGTGCAAAATATCCGTGGTCACTAGTGACATATACTCCATAACGGTAAACACAAATATGATTGCGTCCGGGCATTTTGAATGAATGAGTTCAATTTTTTTACCGTTTTGAACGCTCGATTCAATAGCTTCCGTTTAAACCACAAACCTGTATTAGAAAATTATTAAAGGAAACGCAAGCTCTGCAATATGGCATCAACTTGGAGATAAATAGTCCATATGCAGGCGTTGCACGAATGTTGCTACACGGAAATAGATAGTTCACAAAGAAAAATTGAAATCATCCCTTTTGACGTTAATTTAGTTCTAAACCGACCCGCATTGTTAATTTGAGATGTAAGGCAAGATATGAAGCCGATGTATCTGTATAAATGATAACCTTCATTTCAAGTTCATCAAGATAGATGCAGTCAACATAGTCACTAATCTGTGAATTGTTCAGTAAAATGACAAAATCTTTAATGCAGAAACTGCAGTGAAAGGATAATGATAGTTATTAAATTTCAACTTTTTAATTTTTGAAGGTGTATTTCAAAACGAAAAACCAGAGAATCCCCAAAAATATCTTCACCAGAAAGTAGAACCGAGTGTTGTCAAATCCTTGTAAGCGCATCGTGAACACATTACCTGTATTTCTATTTGATTGAGTTTCAGTAAACTGTTATGCTTGCATCAAGGGATGTTTTGTTATTGGGCAATTTCTAAAAGAAATATGTGTAAAGGTTAATAAATAATTTAACAAAACTAAATAGAAAGTATTAAAGAAGAAACATGCAGTGTTTACGTCAAATAGACAGGAACCGAATTTAAACATCCAAACGTCATTAGCATTGTTATATATCGGTACGATTGAACACATTTTTTGTCGAGTGGTTTTCTTTTCAAGAAATTGTAATGTTGTTATTTTCATTTTATCATCAATATTGTCGATAATTTGATGGTCAATGAACTGTCATCTGACATTTCCTGCTGCTAACTCTCTGCTTATTTCCGATAAATAATGTGTTGCTCAAGCGGTTAAGTACATTACTACTATTTAAAAAGCTTAAAGTGCACTTTCATTTTATCAAGAAATGATTGATAGTTACGATGTCTTTGTGTCTCAATGCACTAAAAACGTGTCGTGTTTGCACTATTTAAGATTCAACGCGTCTATTGTCGTTCATCTGATCATATATTGTACCAGTTATTATAATATTCATTGACGTAGCTTCGACTTGGATATAACTTGTAAAATCGTATCTTTGATAAATCATTTGGTATTAAAAATGAAATATTATATCCTAGTATATATGGCGATATTGTTTATGAAGCTCGTCAACTAAAAGATACGATCCATATAAATGATTCTTTGACTAGATTTATAGGTTAATCATTGTTCAGTTTCTCATTCTATTATATTTCGAAAGAAGTGTCGGATTGCTTACAAGTCGAACACACAATTGTTACCGAGAGGATGTTTAAAGCAGTAGATGGACTTAAAACAGATTTTCCGACAGTATCCAAAAGGTATAAAATTAGGGCCAAGTTTATTTGTCTAATGGGTACAATATCTTGAAAGGCGCATAGTTGCGTTTATCTGTGTGGGATGTATAAATACGCAGTCACTTTCGATAGAATTGGGGGCGAATAATACAACGTCTTGTATCGGGGAAATGTGTGGCACTCTCGTTATGTTAAGGAACCCATATGCCAACTCTATTAGAGGTCGGTATGTATACAGTTGCATTACACATTCCTTTTCCAATCCAATATGTCTTCATTTCCATATGGTGATCAATATTACATTCTATTATACAGTGACGTTAAAACAATACACAACTATTACAATTTAAAGTACGTCAAAAGATGGTTGTGCGATGATGACCAATTGCTCATATTTTTGGAGACATAAAAGATACTCATAATAAAAAAACATCATACTGTTAATGACTAAAAACCTTTAGAAAACCTGAACGATCACGTTTTACAGGGAGTCCTTTTGCAAACGTTAAATAAATGTGTTGTATATTGAATAACAACATAGGAGTTTTCGGTCTCATATGCGTTCTTCTATAACAAAAACCAATATATGAGAAATTACAAATTATACAGAACCCATTCCTTTTTTACGTATATTCCATCGAAGTTACTATGTACAATTAATATCGGGAAATATGTATGCAAAATCTACAAGAATGATCGAAACTTTTATGAATCAAAGTGAAAGTTACCATTCAAACGAAAAGGAATTTTCCTTATGATCAAATTGAATTAATAGTATTCAATCTTTTTGTAAGGTAGTAAACAAATATTCCTGCAAGCAATCAATTGTCATCTTTGAAAGCTGTAACGAACACTAATTGGAAACAGTTAGCATACATCGTGTCAGGCTAATGGGCTTGACACATTGAAAATGTATTAACTGTTCTGTTTTTAAACCACTCTTTTCTTAAAATAAGACTCCAGTTATAAGTAGTACTTAACTTCCACTATGAATGACTTCAGCGATCTTTTTTCTCAATATTAGTCTTTTATTATGTAACAGGTAATTAAAAATGACATTCCAGTATATTTCTCAGGCTTTTTAAAAATTTCAAAATTTGACACCATGACGAAGTTAAACATGGTACAAATGTATCATGTCATTTTTAACCTGATTTTCGAAGGAAAAATCGGTTATTGATTTGGGGATGTACCTCGGACGGGCGGGCGGCTGCCAAATAGTGTCCGTTCATTAACATGCAAACGCTTTGACGAATTGTTTTAGAAATTCTACAACCGAACAGCGCAATTTCATGCGAAGGGGAAAGTCGTTGTGATCAAACAAAAAGGTAAACAAACTGGGAGGGGAGATGAGTATTGGCCGATTCTAAAAGAGAAAATAATAATACAACAAATCATTTAACAACTGTTATGACAAAGTGAGATTAAAATATTGCAACTCATGCAAACTATAAAACAAAACAGATATCGGTCTATCTTCTCACTTATTTTTGCGTGCTCCATGCATATGATTCTATGTTAACTGTTAATCAAGATTACGAAAACTTCGATACTAACACCTAAAATAAATCAGCAGCAACAGTTTTCGATCATTATTCACCCAAAGAAATATGTTTGTACGTTATAGATTCGTAATAAATGAAAACATACGTGCATGCATTTGGTCAATAATTCATAACATTATAATCACCAGAAACTTCTTTTATATGCAAATAGAGATGGCTATGTTAAACATTCGAAATTTGATTCCACCATTTTTTTTTAATATGAGCATATATTTGGACAGACAATTTGAAATTATTTTTTGGCGAGGATTTAACAAATAAACGTTGCATTAGAACATTATACAAATATTTAAATCCGCTGATCTTCATCAGTTAATGTGGAAATAAGGATTTGGCATGATACGTTTTCTCTTAGATTGATTTTCAGTAAACTGTTGAATAAATATGCTTGCATCAAGGGATGTTTTGTTATTGGGCCAGTCCAAAAATAAAATATTTGTAAAGGTTAATAAATAATCTAATGAAACTGATAAGAAAGTATGAATGAAAGAAGATGATTATCGTCAAATAGACAACAACTAAAAGCAAGCATCTAAACGTCAATAGAATTTTTATATATCGGTACGATTGAAACTATTTTTGTCGAGTAATATTTTTTTTCTTAACCAAGAAATTGCCATGTCGTTATTTTAATTATATTATTAATATTATCGATGATTTGATGGTCAAGGAACTGTCATCTGACATTTCCTGCTGCTAATTATTTGCTTATTTCTGATAAATAATGTGTTTCTCAAACGGTTAAGTACATCACTACAATTTGAAAAGCTTAAAGTGCATTTTCGTTTTGTCAAGAAATTATTGATCGTTAAGGTGTCTTTGTGTCCTTTATGTCTCAATGCATTAGACGCATGACGTGTTTGCACTATTATAAATTGATCGTGTCAAATGTCGTTCATCTGACAATATATTGTACCAGTTATTTTAAAGTTCATTGTCGTAGCTTCGAACTAGATACATGTATAAATTTAAAGTCGTATGGTTGATAAAGCATGTATTATTACAAATGGGATATCAAATCATATGTTGTTTATAAAGACCGTCGATGAAAAGAGATATGATGCAAGATACGATCCATGTAAACTTATCGGTTCTTAATTGTTTAGTGTCTCATTCCATTAAATTTTGAAAGAAGTGAATATCCAAAATTAGTCATATAGACACGTCATTGTTACATTTGGTTGATACATTCAATAATACCTACCGTTATTTTGATGATATTTTTTCGTTAAATAATCCAGAGTTCTCTAAATATACTACCGAAATTTACCAAAAGGAACTTACATTAAATAAATCTAACATAAACAGCAGTAGTTGTCCTTTTCTAAATTTAGACATTTCAATTTTTAAAGGAAAACTCCATACTAAAATTTACGACAAAAGAGACGATTTTTCATTCCCTATTGTTAATTTTCCCTTTTTAGACGGCGACTTTCCTTTGGCTCCATCATACGGTGTTTATATATCCCAACTCGTTCGTTATGCCCGTGTGTGTAGTGATGTCATAGATGTAAACGAACGTATACAATGCATCATTGGTAATTATTAAGTCAGGGATTTCGTTACCATAAATTGCTTAAAACTTTTACTAAATTCTTTCATAGATACAAAGATTTGATTAGTAAATTTGGCTGTACCTGTAGAAAACTTATTAAAAACGGTATTTCACATCCTAAATTGTACGGTTATATTGTACTAAAAGTGCGGAAATCACTATGTGATCCGTGTAAACTCATCGAACCTTTAAACATACTTATTAGTAAAGGTTATTTTACCAATGTTGTAATTAGATCTTTGAATATAGTTTACATTGGCACAAATATCGATTTTGTCATCAGCAAATTAAAACATAACTAAATTTGTATTATTTTTAAATGGTTTTTTAGGATGTATAAATACACATCCACGTTCATTTTCTATATAGAGATTACTCTATCTATATATTACATTATACATATTTATTAACAGGTTAACTCCTAACTATCCTACTGCCTGTCGATACTTTTATTTTGGCATTGCACAAGTCATGTCTTCTTTGACTATCCATGGCGCTAAAACACTAAATCCCTGGGATGTGTTTTAGTTGATTTTAGTCTCTGATGCATGATTTTTTTATTATTGTTTTTGGCTTTTAACTAGCTTTCAGTAACTGCGTGTACTCTCAAATCGTACTTTCGTGTTAATTTGACCTGGTGATACAATTTTTAATGTATTTTTGTTATTTAATGTTTACTTATTCAGTGTTATATCTAGTCTCACTATTTTTAATATATACCAACTTTGATAAGTGTTTAGTATGACGATAAATTTTCACTTTTGTTCTCGTACTAGGAACAACAAAATTATTTGTTTTGTAAAAATTATTTCCGTACTCCATGTATACTTTACGACAAAATTATTTTTATTTACCTGTGTACGTTATTTTATTTGGCGGTATTTTGTCCAAGGTTATGGTTGTCTTTTTGATATTGTTTAACATCTAACCCCCTTGTTTTATTAATTTTGTATTTACACAGTGTCATAGATCAAATTTATTTGTTCAGTGTATGTTCACTTGTTTTTGTTAATATGTCTTTTGATTGAGTTAAGCCATTTCAATTGATATTTTATAGTGTGTCATTCTATGTTGTGATGTTACACTATAGTTTCAGGTAGGGTGAAGGTTGGCGCCTATCAAAACGTTTAAACCCGCTACATTTGTTTGCACCTGTTCTAAGTCAGGAATCTGATGTTCAGTGGTTGTCGTTTGTTGATGTGGTTCATAAGTGTTTCTCGTTTCTCGTTTTTTATATAGATTAGACCGTTGGTTTTCCTGTTTGAATGGTTTTACACTATTCATTTTTGTGGCCCTTTATAGCTGGCTGTTAGGTATGAGCCAAGTCTCTATGTTGAAGGCCGTACTCTAACCTATAACGGTTTACTTTTACATATTGTGACTTGGATGGAGAGTTGTCTCATTGGCACTAATACCACATCTTCTTATATCTTTATATGTATACGGTTTAAACAATTATTTCGTTATTTTATTAGCTAAGAACGATTACCTTTTTGAGCGTATAATGCTAACAATTTGTGGTATATGGTTAACGTTTTACATGTTTTTGATCCAGAAACTCCTTATCCTGGGTGCTTAAAGACTGAACCAAAATTTGTTACAAAGAAGGTGTTAAAGGAAGTAGTTGGACTTTAAAATATTTTTCATTGGTATCGAGAGCATATAAATAGGGCAAAGTTTCTTCGTCTAATGTTAAGGAATCCTTATGACAACTATTTTAAGGGTCCGTAGGTTGACATAATTTCGGAGACAGAAAAGATATTTATAATAAACACCACCCTACTGTTAATGACTAAAAACCTAAAATAAACTGAACGATCACGTTTTACAGTGAGTCCTTTTGCAAAGGTTGACACCAAAACTGTTATCTATCAACCAGATATCAGTATGGAGTATTTGTACATATAAGCGTTCTTCTAAAAAATGAAAACCTTATACTAGTATATGGGATATTGTGTTTTTATTGACTTGTCTAGTATATATATTGCATTGAAGTTACTATGTAGAATTAATATCAGAATAAATACTGTAAATTCAGAAATTATTGCGAAGTTTTTATTATTGCGAATATTGCGACTGAGTGAGTATCGCAAAAAAAAGAACTCGCATTCAGATATCTGATACATACCATTCAAAACAAAAAAGGATTTTCCTTATAATTATATTAAAATTAATAGCAATCAATCTTTATGTAAGGCAGTAAACAAATATTCCTACAAGCAATCATCTGTCATTTGCTAAAGCTGTAACGAACACTATTGAAAACAGTTAGCATGCATCGTGTCAGGCTAATGGGCTTAACATATTTAAAATGGATTAACTATTCTGTTTTTTAACCACTTTTTTCAAGAAAGCACTCAAATTTTAACTAATACTTAACTTCCACTAGAATGACTCCATCAATCTTTTCTTCTTAATGTTGGTCTTTTATTATGTAACAGCTAATTAAAAACCATAAAAATATATCTCTTAGGCTTTTTCAAATTTTCAAAGTTTGACAATAAGACGAAGTTAAAATTGGTATCATGTCATTTTTATTAATATTATGTATTATTCCCCAGATGATCACGTCGAGATGATTTATTGTACAACTACATAATTTTCGTACAGGCTGTAATCTCATCAAAAGTTGAGAAATATCTTTCTCCTTTTTACGCTATATTCTAATGGCATTATATTGTATTATGAACATGGTATATTTGCTTAGAGTCATGTGATCATTCAAATTTAACAAAAAAGATAAGTTTATTTTATATACTGAAATGACTAAATTTTAATACTTTAGAAAACGTGTACATAAACTTTCTTTTAAGAAATAAAACCGATAATTAATAGCCCAATGTTTTCGATGTTAAATTCTGCAATTTCAATCATTCATAGATATTTTGTCTAAAGTTTAAATAGAGTGACATCCATTGCATGTCAAAACTTTACCTTATCCTGACTTGTGCTAAAAGATCCAACAAACTTTTAATAGCATAATAGAGCTCACTGGTTCCCGGAAGTTTGGTGGTACACAAACAAGTACTTCTTCAAATATGCCCTCCTATATAATTTCATGTATATTTACTGTTCAAAGAAAACTGTTAACTTGGTGATCCCAAGTCCTTTACATTTCATTTTATACCAACATTACCAAGCATTTAACTATACACAAGAACTTTTTTGTTTAAAATATGCACTTCTTTCTTATAAGTTCTTTTTGACCGGTCTCGAATTGTTGGTTCTAGGCGTTTTGAAAAAAATCTGTATTTAATCTTCATACTCAGAAATTTAGTCTATTGAATTATTTTCTTCCCGTACTCGGCGACAGTTTTAATCATGTAACCAAACCTCTCGTGAGAAATTCTAAAACCGCACAACGCAAGTTCATGCGAAGGGAAAAGCCGTTGGGATAAACAAAAAAGGGTAAACAAACTTGGAAGAGAGATAAGTATTGGCCTATTCTAAAAGACAAAAAAACAATAATACAACAAATCATTTAATAATTGTTATGGCAAAGTTTGATTGAAATATTGCAACTCATGCAAACTATAAAAAACAAACAGATATCGCTCTATCTTCACAATTATTTTTTACGTGCTCCATGCATATAATTCTGTGTTGATTGTTTATCAAGATTACAAAAACTTCGGTACCAACACCTAAAATAAATCAGCAGCCAAAGTTTTCGATCAACAATCACCGAATGAAATATGTTTGTACGTTATAGATTCGTAATAAATGAAAACATAAGTGCATGCATTTGGTCAATAATTTCATAAACATTATAATCACAAGGCACTCGTATGCCAGTAGAGATGGCTATGTTAAAAATTCGAGATTTGATTCCATTAATATTTCGCTACAAGACAATCCCTTTTGGTACTTTTCGAGATAAAATATGTTTCAACTTAACTACAAGACGTTATCACAAACACCCGCATAGAATAAAGCGCACAAATGAGATTATCAAACGTCTCCATGAAGGGTAAAAAGGCATATCAAACTCCGAAACAGTGGTAACGTCGTCTTAGCTACGTTACGTTGAGTAAAGCAACGTCGCCGCTGTTTCAGAGTTTGAAGGCATACCTGTACGTTTTCGCAAATAACCAAGTTGTTGTTACTACATATACCTTTTTAGATGAACTTATTATTTTTTTATATATTTAAATAAAAACGTCGTGCTTATATGTTAAGATTTTTTTTATTAAAGTTATTCGAATAATATGAGATAGGCGTTACTTGTGAAAGGGTACGAAGTCCGTATAGTTTTGTTTTTGAATTCAAGCATATTTTTTACTTCAGAATCTGTTGGAAAAGAAACGGACATACGGAAACGTTTCCGGTGTTGGACCTGTTGTTAGGGATTTTAGTTGTGACATCATTTTCAATGTAAACAAAATAACGCTATCATCAAGTATCATTTTTCATTTCAAGAATTATTAATATAAAATTGTTCTAATTTATATCTTTAAAACGACGAAAATACCAAGTCGGCATGTTATTCTTATCAGATACTGAAATCTGACTGATTGATCAGATGAGTTTCTCAAGAGAAAACATTTTGTTTGCTATAATATCGTATGTTGTATAAGCTCCAGACTCATTTTAAAGTGTAAGAAATTTATCTTAATTGTTTAATTGGCAGTATTCTTCCGGTAATCAAAATCAACAAGTTTGCGGGTAACAATATGATGCTCGTTCCTATATTTTACTCAAAGAAAGAAAGAGATTGCGGTTAATAAAAAAGTTAGAAAAACATTAACGATACAAACACATAGTTGAAGACCATTTCAAGCCAAAATTTACAGAAAGGCCATATATGCCTGTGGGTATGAAAACCACAGTGTTTCGAATAATTTAAACTTTTATAATTTTATAAACGAAAAATTGATGGAAAAATGAACATATCAATGATATTTTGTGTCGACATAAAGTGCTGATTACTGGCTTGGTGATACCCTCAGAGAGGAAACGTCCACCAGTATTGGCATCGACCCAGTGCCTGTAAAACACTTCTGGGGATATTACAAATATGAATTTCAAATAATTTTATTTGGCAGGTCTACTTTGGTAGAAGACAGTAATTTAACATCACACAGTGTTCATTTAATATGACTTTGTCTTGTTTTGAATGCTTAAAGTTAACTTTTATTTTCTGTTAAAGACAATTTGCAATCCTTTTCAAAAGGCATAAGTAATTGCTTAATCGGAAAATATTTTTTTTAACTTCCTGTGTATTTGCTGCAACACGTTAATATTTAACTATTGATTTAAACCCGTCTGCCCAATGTTTATAAATACAAGTAGTATAACACGTCTAATGTGAAAAAACTAAAGTGCTTGGGAATAAAAGTACGAGTGTTGTTTTCGGATAAAAAAATACTTATAATATTCTGCCTTGTGCAATATTTGTAGGTTTCCCAATTCAGTTATACCAATATATTTCCTTTCACGTCATTTACAAAATGTATTGAATTAAGAAGATAAACAACGTATCGGGTTTATATTGTATTTTACAATGATTCATTCATTGAACTGTTCCACATACATTTTACGATAGAAATGATTTCTATCATACGAGCATTGTAAGTATAGCTATTATGTATTTCGAAAAACTGCTGTCTGAAATAACACTTCTACTTGCCCAATAGTAACTCTCATGGGTCTTCTTTCATAGCTTAACTTAAAACAGATGTATTAATGATTCTAGATCTACCAATTTTAAAATAATTGACAAATTAATTTTTATTTTCTAGCACTGGGTATATACCGGTGCTGGTGGACTGCTAGAACCAAAGGGAATCATTGGCTTAGTAGTCAGTTCTTAGTATGGTATGATTTATATATATTTTTTTTAATTCTCCATTTATGAACCTAAAAATCATTAAGAAAGTAAGGTCTCAACTCCTCAAGCAAAATTCACTTTACATTTTAACAATGCCAGACTTTAAACAATTTTTGACTAGTCTCTCCTAGACGTAAACATAGTTTTATGAAAACTTAACACTGTTACGTTATTTTTACAAAAATAAGACTGTAATGTGTTTATCTCTTAATTCTTCACTTTGAGCGGAACAAGATGTTGAATGTGTTATTTGAAAGTTTGTAATGCTGTCTGTTTGATAATGAACTTTGGTTCTTATACATCCTCGGCTTTCAAATATTCGGCTTTGAGGGTTTTGATGAAGATAAATGAAGATAATCTTATCAAAGTGAAACTTACAATATCCCGTGATTTTTTTTCTGAACACAGAAACATTCGTTTGAAATTAAAAAAAACACAGTAGGTGATGAATAAAAATAACACTTTATGAATTTCGTGTGTCCGAAGCGCTTTTCCGGGTTTTTCTTCGTTAAAAATACTCAAACAAAAATTGTCGAAAGCCAAAGGTGTATACATCAGAAAAAGGGGCATAAAAAAAATAACCGTATTCATCTACTGTCAACTTTGCGTGATGGAGTTAGAACCTTAGTTTCTTTGTTATTTCTTAGTTATTTAACGGAGTATTCACTAAATAATTATTATAATACCATTATCTGTACCTATTTCAATGCGTCAGATGCATAGTTATTTAACGGAGTATTCACAAGATAATTATTATAATAGCATTATCTGTACCTATTTTTACTGCGCCAGATGCACATTTCGACAATAAACATCTCTTTGGTGATGCTCGAGGCCAAAATATTTCAAAAACAATACTTATACAGACGTTGAGGGGCTGATTTAACCAAAACGGACCTGAAGTAAAGGTACCGAAGCATTGACTACTGTGATGATTATACCATCGAGGACTAATAATCTACAAGCAGTGGTTTCGATCCAGTGATATTCCATGAAAATCACACTTTGTACATTTCATGCGTCCGAAGAGAACTTCTTGATTTACCTGAGATAATCTCGGTTTTTGATGGCTTTAAAACTTTCATCATGAAGAATTTAAAAAACGTATTGAGGACAGCAAATTACAAAACCGCGTCAGTCACAATTGTATGGTAATTTGACGTATACAGTTTATATTAGGTTAACCAATTACGATAAATCAGCTATAATTCTGAGTTGATGTTTCACCTGTACATCTTCCAGTTGAGATAGATTGTTTGCTAGCCTATGTGCTTTCGAAAACGTCGGTCTAAATTGGTTTGTAGCGATGAAGTGCAAAATGCAGATATTTTCAAAGGGTTAATTGTTATAATTTTCTTATACCATTGTATACGCATTAACATCATCATGACAATTTGCTGTAGATTCACTGATTTTGAGCACATTATCATAGTCAATAACAAGGTTCAGAGACCTATGTATTACTCCATTATGAACGGTCGTAGCTACAAATTTAGACAACCAATGAAATGATAAACTAATTTAAAAAGTAAAACAACAAAAATACCGAACTCCGAGGAAAATTCAAAACGGAAAGTCCGTAATCAAATGGCAAAATCAAAAGCTCAAACACATCAAATGCATAACAACTGTCATATTCCAGACTTGGTACAGACATTTTCTTATGTAGAAAATGGTGGATTAAACCTGGTTTTATAGCCTGCTAAACCTCTCACTTGTATTACAGTCGCATAAAATTCCATTATATTGACAACGATGTGTGAAAAAAACAAACAGACATAACAGGTAAAAATTATACCTTAACAAATTTGGAAGTCATTTCACGTCAGTTTTAATTTCCACTAGTGCGTTTACAACACCATAAATAATATTAAAGACCATTGAACGTTTTGATCAATTTTTTATTTTGATACTGCTAACGATTTTTCAGGAAACACATGTTGTGCAGACTCAAGTAGGTATCATATGTGGAACATCATCCTTTAATTGCAGATTAAATTAAACATTGATTATACAAACAAGTCACATTTCTTTATAAGAAGATGAAGTATAAATGCCAATGAAACAGTTGTCAGATTGAAATCTCTATCAAGGATAAAAAGCAAAATAGAATCTTTATAAAGTGTTAGGAAATAACCATTTTTAGCATTTATGTAGGAGGCCTAATGTCTGAAAATATCGTATGCAATCTAAGAAAACTGAAGAAAATATGAAAAACTTCAATACGTTTTTTCATTATTACTAAATTAAAAAGGAACAAGTACTTGAATTATGTTTTTTTAGAACATTTCCTAAATAAATTCAAAGGGACATGTATGACATTATCTTTGCACTGATGTATGTATGATATAATCTACCTTTTAAGGCGTCGTCAATAATAGTTTATTAATTATCTGGATTTAAATCCAAATTGTACAACTAAAATTGAAATTCGATGAAATATACACAAATACAAAACTTAATAATCTCCGCTAAAATGGGAATTTAAAAAGGATATTTAAAATGTTCGGACTTTAACTTATGGTATCAAATATTTACACTATAAAGCAATATAGAGCTTAATATTGAAAGGATATGGATACTGACTAAAACATATTAAATTAAATACACGGTAAGGTCGAAACGTAGCGTTTTTTACTCGTTGACAGAAAATGTCTACATCATTGTCTACTGCATTTTACATATTGTACATCGTATTTTAAGTGCATGAAGGACTACATGAAATAAAAGATATGTTCCTGATAACATAACGACAAAAGCTAATGGACGTTGAAGGATGAGTTGATTCTAACATTTTAAAGCAACTTTTAAACGGGAGCAAGTAATACAGTACATATGACGAAGAGTTAGGAACTATCATATATTAAACATACATTTTAATTTATGAATAGATTGTGCTAGACACTTATTATTTTTGCGACGATTTAAACAAATAAACATTGCATTAGACACTACATTATACAAATTATACAAATATTTAGATCTGCTGATCATCATTGGTATATATGAAAATAAAGAATAAGCCAGAGGTTTTTTCTCTTTCTAGCTGTGAGAAAGTTTCGTATGAAAATCGGCATCATATGAATACAAGTCAAGTTGGTTAGTAAGGGTGCTCAGTTGGTAACAGTAAAAAAAAAGTATAACAAAATTACCGAACACCAAGGCAAATTAAAAAAGGGGAAGTCCATTAAACTGTTAAAATTAAACGCTATCAATCAACGGGCCAAGAAAGTGCTGAGTTAAACCTGGTCTTATAGCTAGCTAAACCTTCAACTTGTATGACAGTTGTTTATAGTTATATTGTATTATTTGATAATAGGTTAATGTGACAATAACTGAGATCCAGCAGCCAAAAATGTGTTAAAATACATCACATATATACAACTGTTTGACGCAATATCAATTCACCCAACATATTTGTTTATTTTAAAATCAAACTTATGATTTTCTGTGTTTTAAAACAAGAAATGTGTATCTATTACTTCTTTATATATTTAATAGACGTGGTTTTAAAAATGAAGGTGTAGTCGATCTATTAGGCGAACATGAGGATAATTAGAATTAATACTGGTTGATTTGGAGTCAAAACAAATTGTTCAGGTTGATGATATCTGTTTTGATCCAGCATATTGTTAATCCGACATGATGTACTTTACTAGTAAATGTTGAAAAGCATAGATCATATTCATATTACCATATTTTTTTCTTAAATATGGCTGATAAAAGGCAAGTCGTTAGATGGTAAGCATGCATGTCTATCCTTCTAGTGAAGAGGCGGACATAACTTATTATATCGCAATTACATATATACAGGAGTTTACCCTTGCTCTTTTGAACTTCTAATTACCTGTCAATGTCCTACATGGACGTTATTAAAGTAGTATGATTATTATGACGATTATTGTTAAATGAAACATATAAAGTAGAGAAATCCAGCTGCTACATGTCAGAATATTACACTGTTAATCTCTATCATACCAGATTGTTTGTAATGTTTTCTATCTTTAAAATGTATACATCTTACATGAACAACCTCAGCAATATGTTTTTTTATTTGTCCTTTTTTATGTACATGTTACAATTACAGACCTTTGCGTTTTTGGTGTATTGAAAAAATCGGAAAGCATTTCCCCAAAAGATTGTAAATTATGTTTTTGAATTTTGGCATTCAATCGAATATCCGCAAAATGTGATTTGGTCATGTTTATTAGTCCAGAGCACTTACTCAGACGATTGGTTTTATTGCATAGTACTAACCGAATACGTTATAGTTGGGATTCGTTCGAACATCTATTCAGAACACTTTATCCTTAGAACTTTTCTAGAATAGAACAGTCAGAATTTGTTTTGTCAGAATTGGTTCTGGAGTAGAAGTGTTAGAATTGGTCCTAGAGTTTACAAAACGTTCAAAAAATGTTCTAGGGTAGAAGTGTCCGAATTCGTTCTAGGGTGAAACAGTCCAATATTGCTCTATGGTACATGTATACCTTACCTTTAGGTAAAACTGTTTTAACGTGTTCTAAAATATCACAGCTTTTTAGAAGGTTCAGGGTTCATGTACCTAGGTCTGTCAAAACTTGTCTTAAGTAAAACTATTCAAATTTTTCTTTGATAAAACAGCTTATCAGAGGAATTGTTTTAGAAACTGTTTTAGAAAAGATCATGCCAGATTTGTAAGAGACACTAGAATTGCTCCCTATACCTATTAAAAGTAAAATAGCCAGAAATGATCAATGAGCATATATATACTTATGTCATTATGTTTTAATTCTTAAATACATGTAAAGAAAAGCCTTTATTTTTACCCTCAACGTAAAATCAAAGATTTTGTTATTCTGCAATTTGCCATTCAAGTTCTTATGAAATTAAGGAGATGTTGTATTAATTCGAATGAGACAACTACATGTATCTACAAGAGACCACACGGAAGCTATAGTTCACAGTCCAATATGCAACAATGAGCAAAACACATAACGTAAAATAACCTACAAAAGGCTCCAGCATGACAAAATGTGAAACCATTCAAAAGAGAAAAAAACTAAAGCTTAAAAAAAATAAATGGTAAACAAATATGGCAGACCACAACAAACGACACCTAACTATTTACAACGATTAACATGCTCGATACTTTGGACAGACACATACAGAATGTCACATGATTAATATGTTTTTCAGTTTTTAACAGACATATCAATATATAGTTTGTATTGGCTGCTTCCCCGATTAGCACATGTATGAATTAAGACAAGCAAATAAAACTTGCCAGAAAAACGTGAGGGACTTACTTTTATCAACTGTAAACACAAAACGGTATTCCTTTTTTGAAAGTTTGTATTTACGTTACAAACTTTTTGATAAACAGAAATTGTATGGTTTTTCGTGTTTGAAACGAAGGTTTGGGCGGATGATCATATTTCATACTCGTCTCATCGTTAGCTACAGAGCATGGATGTATCGAGTTTGTATAACACTTTCATAGACATGATTTTGGTTGATTTACTATTTTAAGTTTAAAAAAAGACAGTATAAAATGCGGGTGTAATCTTTCGTCCTTGACTTTCACCATTTCACCACTTAAAATCGAACTTTATCTCGTTATCTTTTAGACAACAACCTCCTTTATCCATAAAAGAACAATTAATCAGAAATCAGGAAATTTAAGTATCATCCTGATTGAGTTTTTAATATGTTGTTTCATTTTGTGTCTCATCCTTTTACGTTGAAACAAAATGACAATTGGTTTTGGACTTTTAAAAGGAAAATTAATACATAAATTAATCACCGCATTAAATGAGGTCTTCCAACTGACACGAAATATTTGAAAAATAATCGACGTAGACTTTAAATATTTCAAATAACGTTAGACTTCATATCATCTACTGTTGGACTTTTTTTACTATACTTTGGGTTTTTTTTGTGTTTTGAAACTCATTTAGAGGCAACAGTAGTATTACTATATCATAACTCCATTCATAAGAATCAAATCAATGACAGATTTTGGACAGTTCTCACTTAAGAGACATAAACTGTTCTAATGCAGTTAAATTTGTACCGGTAATGTAATAACTACCCCTGGGTTGATTACTCTGCTGGTGGGCTGTTAGTCACCAAGACTTAATTCTGATAATTCGACACTTGACTTTATTATGACAGTTCTACCCTAGAACAGTTTTCGACAATTCTCACCTAGAACAGATTATGACTGTATTAGAGCTAAAATTTTCTAGAAAAGTATAAAGTTAGAACAATTCTATGACAGATTATTCTGAACGTTTTAGAGAGACGTTAGAACTGATCCAAACTGAATAATATATTCCTGAAACATGCCTCGAACTCATCGACCAAATCAGAAAGTCTTAGGCCTTCAGCGGCTCATTCTATAGATGCGTTCAAATAACTTTAACTATTAAATGTGGGACAAGAGCGTCAATTTCCTGCGCTTCATAGCAAATGTTATGGTTTTTTTTAACTTGCGTATTGAAATGTTATACATATAATAACACATTGATCATTGATACTTTTAAGCTAAATCAATACTATCAAAAACTATGATATCGTTACAAGGATTAATGTATTGCCTCTTACTATTTGAATTCCTTTACCTTTACATTTATGTACATTATTCCTTCCTAATAGTTTTCCGTGAGTTTTTGTACAGTGTCCTACAGTTGTTTACATTCTGGTACGTAGGTTTTTATTGGACATTTCTCTCATTAGGAGCATACCACATTTCTTAATTTTTATAACAGCAAATGGCAGATGTAAGAAATGGTATTGTTTCCTATTGAGAAAACAGCAAACACAAAGCTGAATCATGATGCAACAGCAGTACACAATTATTCGACCTTGTTCAAATATTCAACGTCATAGGTTGCACGTTATACTGTTTACACGATAGAAAATATCTTAGTACAGTTATAATCCGCGAACAAGTATGTACATACATGTATTTTTAAAGTCAGTTATTTAAACTTCGGAAAACTTATATTTGAGAAATGAAAAGCCTTGACGGAATTTTGAAATACTTGCAATCATTAAAGTTGAATTCTCTCAAGAAATCTCTCCAAAAATATTCGAAACACAAAACAAATGACAGATTATTCATCAGCTGTTGGTGTTAATTTTCTTTGAAACAATTTAACTTCTATGGTTCAGAGATGAATGATTGAAATTAATCGTGAAGCGAAATGACTTGTCGCATAAACTAAAACTGGTTTTAATTAGAATTTTAATGCTGTGTTATATGTGAAACAATTTTTTAGTCAAGGAAAAGCATATTTGTCCTGTAATGGTCCTAGATAAAGTAGTTATCAAACATATTTTGCCTTCTAAATGTCTTAATTTATATGATTTTTAGTTTAAAGCAACTACATGTATATGCACAGGATTTATTTGTTTTTACACAGTTTGATTTAGAAGAAAAACCAACATGGTTATAAATACAAATAATTACACCATTACTAGCACAATTCTATATTAATATTCTTGTAATGGTTAGAAAATACATCAAATAACACCATTACAAACTTAATCCCAATTTTATATTCTATTTTTAGAAATTTACCTGTGACGTCACCTTTTGTGGCGTTGATACATTCGTGTGACGGACTGTTCATTATTCTATTGTGCTGTATTTGTGTTCTGTCGTAAATTAATTTTAGATGTTCGTTGTTATTCTGTGGTTTACATGTTGTAATGTACTATTATATTATTTATTTATGTATTTCTCTGTCCTGAATGTTCTTGCATTTATTTGTACTGTATTCCTGTCACGTAATGTTGTCATTTTAGCGGTGTTTTTAACATTTCCATATAAGCGGGAGGTTTGGCTAGCCATAAAACCGAGTTCAACACACCATTTTTTTTGGTCTTAAAATGTCCTGTACCAAGTCAGGAATATTGCAGTTGTTATCACATAGTCCGTTTCTATGTATGTTTGCGTTTGTTTTTGTTTTGTTTCCTCTTATAGTTGATGTGTTTCCCTCAGTTTTGGTTCGTGACCCGGATTTGATTCAGTTAAATCGATTTATGACTATTGAACGGGGGTATATTACTATTGCCCTTATTAGATGAATTCTTTATTCTGCTGACGTTACAGAAAGGTATGTTTACAAAGTTTGTAATGGAGAGTTGTAAACGTATAAAATAAAAATAAAATTACTTTACTCGTTTGGTTACTTAGTATTTAAAAAAACAAACGCAAATGAAACATAAACTTTCAATTCATTCTTAGTGACAAACGGTCCTATATAAAATAGTGAAATTTGATATGATTGCCATACATACACATTTTCATAGCTCAAATGAAAGGGATTTAAGCCCTGATAGGTCACCGTATGGCCTTCAGCATTGAGCAAAACCAATACAAGATAGTCGGTTATAAAAGTTCCTGACATGACAAAATGTTAAACAATTCAAACGAGAAAAAGCAACGGCCGGATTATGATCATATAAATGAACACTAAACGAAAATCAAATAAGATAGAAGGCAACCAACGACCACTCAATTACAGTCTCCTGACTTGTGACACGCACATATAAAATTTGAGGGGTTTAACAAGTTCATAAAGGCTCATTCCTCATCCTAACCTGGGACATTGGTGTAAAGACACAATATATCAAACTGTAGAAAGCAGTTGGGAAAAGCTTAATTTAATTGATCAGCACAAAGCACAAAACCACCTAACATAAAGACAAACGATATAAAACACCTATCATATACTTCTCGTAGTAACTGAAAGGTATTTCAAGGTCTATAACCATTAATCAATTATAATATGAATCTTGTTCTCAAAAACTAAAGTATCAATCATTACATTTAGTATTCGGACGTCTACATACACGAGCATAGCGAACGATCTGGACATTTTTTTTTGTACACAACAATAGTGAACGAAATATCGTATTTTTTTGTCGAATTTTTTTGTGTGAAACTGGGATATCTAAATCTAGAAAAATAAGAATTATAAATGTTTATATCAGAGAAGTAAGTTCCCTTGAGTAAATTTTTGCAGTAAATCAGGAGAACTTTTGATTATTTAGAAAAAAAGTATTGTCAAGATTATGGTACATGTAAGTGAATTTCAAGATAGACAATATTTAACGTCATAGGTTGCACGTTATACTGTTTACACGATAGAGAAAATATCTTTGAATAAAAATCTTAGTACAGTTATAATCCGCGAACAAGTATGTACATACATGTATTTAAGTCAGTTATTTAAACTTCGGAAAACTTATATTTGAGAAATGAAGAGTCTTGACGGAATTTTGAAATACTTGCAATCATTAAAGTTGAATTCTCTCAGGAAATCTATCCAAAAATATTCGAAACACAAAACAAATGACAGATTATTCATCAGCTGTTGGTATCAATTTTCTTTGAAATTATTTAACTTCTATGGTTCAGAGATGAATGATTGAAATTAATCGTGAAGCGAAATGATTTGTGACATAAACTAAAACTGGTTTTAATTAGAATTTTAATGCTGTGTTATATGTGAAACAATTTTTTAGTAAAGGAAAAGCATATTTGTCCTGTAATGGTCCTAGATAAAGTAGTTATCAAACATATTTTGCCTTCTAAATGTCTTAATTTATATGATTTTTAGTTTAAAGCAACTACATGTATATGCACAGGATTTATTTGTTTTCACACAGTTTGATTTAGAAGAAAAACCAACATGGTTATAAATACAAATAATTACACCATTACTAGCACAATTCTATATTAATATTCTTGTAATGGTTAGAAAATACATCAAATAACACCATTACAAACTTAATCCCAATTTTATATTCTATTTTTAGAAATTTACCTGTGAAGTCACTTTTTGTGGCTTTGACACATTCGTGTGACGGACAGTTCATTATTCTATTGTGCTGTATTTGTGTTCTGTAGTAAATTAATTTTAGGTGTTCTTTGTTATTCTGTGGTTTACATGTTGTAATGTACTATTATATTATTTATTTATGTATTTCTCTGTCCTGAATGTTCTTGCATTTATTTGTACTGTATTCCTGTCACGTAATGTTGTCATTTTAGCGGTGTTTTTAACATTTCCATATAAGCGGGAGGTTTGGCTAGCCATAAAACCGAGTTCAACACACCATTTTTTTTTTTGTCTTAAAATGTCCTGTACCAAGTCAGGAATATGGCAGTTGTTATCACATAGTCCGTTTCTATGTATGTTGGCGTTTGTTTTTGTTTTGTTTCCTCTTATAGTTGATGTGTTTCCCTCAGTTTTGGTTCGTGACCCGGATTTGATTCAGTTAAATCGATGTATGACTATTGAACGGGGGTATATTACTATTGCCTTTATTTGATAAATTCGTTATTTAACTGACGTTACAGAAAGGTATGTTTACAAAGTTTGTAATGGAGAGTTGAAAACGTATAAAACAAATAATATTACTTTACTTCGTTTGTTTACTTAGTATGTAAAAAAAACAAACGCAAATGAAACATAAACTTTCAATTCATTCTTAGTGACAAACGGTCCTATATAAAATAGTGAAATTTGATATGATTGCCATACATACACATTTTCATAACTCAAACGAAGGGGATTTAAGCCCTTATAGGTCACCGTATGGCCTTTTTACGAATATTGGGTACATTATGATATACTTAATGGTGTCACGAAAACAAAAACGGATCTTTACTATGTTTGGTAAAAAAAACTGGGATTCATAACAATACAGGAACAAGTCTGCTATTAAAGGGACGCAGTTGTTGAAAACAAGTCTATGTGATGCGATTGTGTACAGTTTCATTTCCACAAACACATAAAAACTAAACGATAGCAAAACAAAAACGCAATATTGTACTCCGTCCATGTTCTGTTATGAAGACGGAAATATTCTAATTGTCGTAACCACAATTTCATCATCATTTCCCCGAATGTGGCATTACCGATTATGTACTTACATAGCAACACGACGGGTGCCACATTTAGAGCAGGATCTGCCTATATATCGGGAGCACCTGGTATTACTTCTGGTTTTTTGTGGGGTTCTAGCTGCTCAGTCTTTAATGTCTTGTTTTTAGGACAGATGTTTGTCTTTTGGTCGTTTTTATTCTTTTTTTCCCATGGTAATATCAGTTTCTCTTTGACTTATGTATATATATTATTAATATTTTTGCTCATAGTCGGTTAATTATTTTATGTTCTTTTGGTTAACAGTTCTTATGAATAAAAAGATGTGGTATGAGTGCCATTGAGACAACTATCCATCCAAGTCGCAATGTGTAAAAAGTAAACAATTATAGGTCAAAGTACGGCCTTCAACATGGAGCCTTGCCTCACACCGAACAGCAAGCTATTTCTTGTTTGAAACAGATTTCACTTCGGGATGTATTTGTTTGATAATATCTAATTGCAAATTTAATGGGGTTTGTTTCAAAAATTTCTGAGTCCATGAACTCAAGGTAACAAACGTAGTGTGTTAAATACATAGTTGTTAGTTCTGACAAAAGTTGTCATATTGACCTTCATAATGATAACAGATAGATGTAGATCCCCTACATTTGCAAAGACATGGAATAAATATCAAATATTTCTTGCCATACGAATATAAGACGATGTGGAGATGATCGTCAGTGAGACTTTGCAGGTAATTTTGTCAATATCTTAAACATCCCTTTATTGTTCGGTATAAATAGTCAATAATTAAGTGATGGGTATAACAAAACATCATTGAATTATTGGTCGTTCGAGTGCTTGATAAACATTGCTGAAAACGAAATTCAATAAATATAAAAAAAAATATATCGTTGCAACAACACTAAAAGGGAAATCGTTTTAATTTTCCTGTGGTTCAAGCTGAGAATCAAAAAATCACCTCAAACATGGACAAGGCATGTGTCTAGTAACACGATCCTCGCTGTAGACATTTTATTAAAGCCGTAAGTATTATAAAGCTATATTTCTACGTATCATAAATGAGATACAAAGTAGAAATTTTAAAACTATAAAAATTAAGTTATGTGATATGTTTTTCAATAGAACAACAATCCGTTATAAACCATGTTCGAGGTTGAAAACATTTAGACAGGTCGCCTTTATTAAATACTTTACTCTCAATTTTAACAATTGTTTAAAATTCTTAAAGCAAATTTAATTCTTTTTGCTCTCTCGTCATTTGATAAATATATTTATGCATTTTGGAGGGTTATATTAAATAAACGTTGCCTATATATATTCAGTTCCTGTTTCATTTATTAATTGCTTTTTTTATTTGCTGTTTGGCATGTGTATAGATGTCACAGTATGCTTTGCTATTATCAATGCAAACGAAATTGACTGTATTTGATTTTTAAATTGCCTTATGGTTCCCTCTTTATATTAAAAAATATATTGATTGTATGCGTAGAACTAGTAAAATTCAAAAAATCTCTTGCGTGTTTCAAGTTATTAACTTAAAGACTGACATTTAATTCTTTGAACATATTTTTGTAACTTATTTTTTGTCATTCTCCGAAAAAAATAATTGTTTTAAAGAAGTCGAATGCACAAAATTAAGCTTTTCTGTGATAATAAAATGTTTTACAGCGGTAATATTGTTTCATGAAAAAATTACACTAAAAGAAACGACAAAGCAAACTATCGGAAATGGAACCGAACTTTATTAATAATCATCTGAATGTTAAAAAAAATTTCACAAACACTATGTATTGTCTTTCAAAACAAAGAAGACAAAGTAAAGTTAAAATTCATCACATAATTATCTACGAGTTTATCGTTACAGAGGCAATCGTGAATGTTTTCATGAATTTGACAGTTTAAAAAAAAAAGTATTTTAATGCATATGTTATATTACATTGAAAGAAAACGTATTCCTGTATTAATAAAAAAGAGGTAAAAGATACCAAAGGATTATTCAAACTCATAAATCAAACTGACAATGCAATGGCATAAAATAAGATAAACGACGAAAAGTAAAACAACAGTTAACAAAACACACCATACTGTGGATTCATTTATTTTCGTGGATACTAATTTTCGTGGATTGAGGAACAATTGTATTTTCGTGGATATTTGATTTCGTGGTTTTGCCAAAGTCTGCATACAAGCCTAAAGAATATTTGTACGTCGTTGAACATTTGAATTCGTGGTTTAACTATACCCACAAAATCCACGCAAAATTGGTATCCCACGAATAATAATGAATCCACAGTAATCTAGATTAGATCAAAAACTTACCAATTTTTCAATTTCAATTTCAACACTCAATTCGCCCTCGGTTTTATGTAGGGTTTGTATTGTTGTTTGTTTTTTTGGTATGTTTCCTTTGTTTTTATCATGACGCTGTCAGTCTACTTTCGACTTATGACTTTGAATGGTCTTTTAGTATCTTTCGCCTCTCTTTTACATGACATTTGTGTACTAGTCCTTGTACTTTTACACTTACCTATATAAGAATAAGAAGATGTGGTATGATTGTCAATGAGACAACTCTCCATCAGAGACCAAATGACATAGAATTTTACAAACGTAGGTTACTGTACGCCCTTCAACTATGAGCAAAACCCATACCGAATAGTCAGCTATAAAAGGCTCCGATTTAACAAATGTAAAAGAATTCCACCGAGAAAACTAACGGCCTGTTTTACCAAGTACATCATTAGGCAAACTGAAGAACCTTCTCGATTCATTACAATATTACTTATATCATCATCATTGATATTTTTATTGCTTATTTTATTCATGCTATTTTCGATCACCTGAAGGTTTGCTAAAAAAAAGCCACAGCCTGTTGAAATAGATTGTCCTTATTTAAAACCAGTCAAAAAGAACTTTTATAGATTAATTCATCGTTTGAGATGATTTGTATTGGTCCAGAAATTCAAATTTGAAAGGAATCCTAATATTTGTATCAGTGAACAGATGATCAAATCTATAATCTCAAATTGATTTACATATTCAAAAAATTCTGCAACAAAACTGTCATTTCTACTAAGTCTACCTTTTGTAAAATATAAAGTTCATATTTGACAAAAAACAATTTGATTTGAGTCGTAACTTTTTGGAAAAATGATTTGTTCTCATTTCTTGTATCCAACTCAGATAAGGACATTTTCTTACATGCACGTGATCTTTTGTTATGAGGACATCCCGATAATGTACTTTGCTGTTATATGTTCCAATTGTCGTAACTTTAATAAAGTCTTCTTTTTTCTCGAATGTGACCTACCGAAATAGACTTATCACCGGGTTTGTACTTACATGACCAACACAACGGGTGCCACATGTGGAGCAGAATCTGCTTACCCTTTAGTAGCAACCGATATTTCCCCCAAATTTTAGTGGGATTCGGCTTGCTCCTTCTATAGTTTTCTATGTTGTGTTTTGTATACTGGTTGTCTTTTGGTCACTTTTTGTTTTTGCCATGGCATTGTCAGTTTGTTTTCGACTTATTAGCATAAGCCCTAATATTGATTGAACCGAAAAAGTGATAGACACAAATATTTATTAACTATTAACACAAATATTTATTAACTATTAAACAATAATATATAAATACGAAACCATTCGTATTCAAACATATCATAGTTGCCAGTAAAATATGTTAACATATTTTATCGAAGTATGGCACTGCAGCTGCAACCATCTTCGTCTGTAGCAGTCGCTATCAATGATACGTTTGCGTGTAAATCTTATAAATGAACATAGCCGGTAAATTATAGTCTCCCGATTTCCATATGTTTGCCTGTTCTTTATTGTTTACCGGTTAAGTTAAAAGTGCCCTTTTTCCCAATTTTACACTCATTATGCATTCATGTTATTTAAAATATTTACGTTTGTCTGAATTTCAGAAGATTTTTCTCTATTGGCTTCATTTAATAATCTTTTTACTTATTTAGAAAAAAAGAAATAAAACCTAGGTAGTTGAACTATTTCACAACCTACACCAAACTAATTACAGTTCGTTTGAATATGTTCAGCTTATCACTTTTTTTATAGTTTTTCGAACCATTTAAAACCTTTTCAACATGATTTCAGCCTACTTCTTTCGTAATTATCTTATAATATTGTAAGTTGCAACAATGTAGTAAACATAGGTGCAATATAGATTGATTAAAAACGTGATGTTTTAGTTTGATATTAAGCCGGTAATATGAAAGTTCTAAAGAAGAGATTGTGCAGAGGTGTATATCATGTATTCAAATCAGGATACAATTTCAGATATCAATTTTTGAAAGTGTACGTATATAGGTTTTAGTGACGTGTACAAATAGAACGACAACAAGCATTAAAGCCTTTATTTGCCAATTTTGCAGGGTTAAGTGTCTTTAAGTGAGTTGGGTTTTACACCACAAGAATATTAACTTGATCTATAATGTATACACATGGTTGACCTTAACATTTTTCTACATGTATAGTAGGGTCAACATTTACAACAAATTTCCTATCTTTAGTATAAGCTGTATGATCAACTATTGTGGATAAAGATTCGTCTAAAGGGTGAAGACATGCAACAAAGCAAATATAGATCACCATGATCCATTTCTCTTACATCAATGACTTTTTTTAAATTTTACTATAAAATTTCATCTTTATGTTACTTTAAAAGAAATAACAATCGGTGGATCATCTTCACTTGATTTGAAATGCATCCAGGCAAAGGAAGGTCACCTTGATCCACTGTTCTTGTCCGCTGACTTTATTTAAGTTTGATTTCATAACAGATTAACATAGGGTATGGGGTCTTCATCCATGACTTAAAATCAGTACATGCACAGCAAAAAAGACACAGCGTTTTGATTGCTGTTCTTCATCTCAAAGTCACAATGAGGCCTTCAACACGGAGATTAAAAAAACTCTTCCCTCACTGCTAGTTTAAGACGGCCCCTAGCACTGGTTTCGAATAGACTTTGTAAAATGTAACACCACCAAATGGGGCCCTGTCAAAAAAGAACATACTGGAAAGTAGAACATATTTAAAACAAAATAGTTACTACGCATAGGTGTAAGTAATAAAACTATGTATAATTTGTAATTAGATATCAAATGTAAAGTGAAGGACTGGAGATCCTTGTAGAACACATATTGACTGATAATTTTGAATAATACAAAAATGTATAACCGAATTCTAAAATTGAGAGCACATATTGCCTGTTTCTCAGATATGAAGTAGCTGGTTTGGTGTATCTAAAGTTCCGGTAACCAGTGCGGTCTGAGGTATAAATAACGGTATATTGGTCACATCCCCTTATAACATGTTTGGAAGAGCAAATTTAACGTTTAAAGGAATGAGGACAAAGAATATGTAGTGTGCGTCTTATTAAACTTTTAGTACACAAACTGACCTAAAACTTAGAGAATGATGTGGCACACATAAAAAAAGTTCTCTCAAGAATAAATACACAATAACTTTGAAAATACAGAAAAGCATAGATATCAAGCACGGGGAAACTTGCTACGGCCTCCCCACAGACCGAGAGACAAACTCCATTAATTTAATAGAAAAAACAAAAGATATGGATCATCGTTTCATGACACAAAATCAGAACATGTCCAGCAAAAACAACACACATAAAGCAAAGGAACAGCGCTTTTATTGCTGTTCTTCATCTGAAAGTCACACTAGTGAGACCTTTAACACGGAGCAAAAAAAAAACACCTCGCAACAAGTTAAACGGCCCTTAGCACCGGGTTGAGCGGAATTCTTTGAAAATTATACCATGTATATTTCTGATACCATGATTCTAAATGCTCATATAATATAAATAAGAAGATGTGGTAACCATTCATTTTCAAACATATCATAGTGGCAAGTAAAATATGCTAACTGAGTGCCAATGAGACAACAATAAGTCCGATTAACGACTTTGTATGCCTTATTGACTTTGATAAAAGTGTTCGAATGTTCTGTTCAGTTCTATACACTGTTATCGCAAATAATGTGTGATTTGTGATGTACCCTTTTTCCAGCAGCAACTCATCTGAAACGATCAAAAGTATATCTTTTATTTCTAAATTTAAAGATAAAATTGAGAATGGAAATGGGGAATGTGTCAAAGAGACAACACCCCGACCATAGAGCAGACAACATTCGAAGGCCACTAATGGATCTTCAATGCAGCGAGAAACTCCCGCACCCTTCAGCTGGCCCCTAAACAAATATGTATACTAGTTCAGTGATAATGGACGTCTTACTAAACTCCAAATTATACACAGGAAACTAAAATTAAAAATGATACAAGACTAACAAAGGCCAGAGGCTCCTGACTTGGGACAGGCGCAAAAATGCGGCGGGGTTAAACATGTTTTTTGAGATCTCAACCCTCCCCCTATACCTCTAGCCAATGTGTTCAATTCCGATGTAAAGACCCTATAAGTGAATTAATATTAAAGTCTTCAAATAAAGCAAAAAAGCACACCCTATTTTTCTTTCTTTCAGGAACATTGCAGTTTTAATTGAATATAAAAGGAAAAGATTTGCTGTGTGCACTTATTGAGGAATATGCCATGCAATATATAGTAATGCTAAGCCCTTAAAGAGAGAATAATGCACGAACATTGACAAAAGAAATTGTTTATTTTTGTACACCAATGAAATGCAAACTGTTTTGTGTGTCTTGTATTCTATTGAATATTTATGTATTATAGAAAGTGTAGATTTATAATGTTATCGTCTATTAACTTTGTATAACCACTCTCACTACTTAGTTGATCAGTCAGGAGTTACATAATGGGTATTGTAATCGATTAATACAGAATGAGAGTTGGTCTTTTTGTATATAACTTATGTGGTAACTAGAAAAATTTATTTTTTTCTATGTATGAGGTATATCTTTTCTACGTGATGTGTTTTTTCAAAGGAAAAGGTTAACACATTTAGAATTATTACACTGATCTGGTTTTCCCTTGGATTGTTTGTTTTAAACAAATGTATAAAAAAATCGTTCACACATGGGTTTTATTAAACATGTAAATCAATCGCAATGTTTTGGCGATAGAGTTCACGTTGTTCAAATTGTATTTGTGTTATTTGTTCTTCAATTATTTTAATAATGGATGGAATAGAAATTAATCATGTTACTTATCAACTATCCTATGATAATGACGATCATAGTATTTGCTTCGTAAAAGTTTCAAAGAGTAACAGTTTACGTGAAATGTTTTCAACTTCAATTTCCTTTTTTACATTAAAATGTGCAAAACTTACTTCCAAAACGTGATCTGATTGCTGGTGAGTACGAAGATTTTCATATGTTGTCCTTAACTGTAACTTGTTTGAACGGTAATAATTCGTCAGACTCAGTTGTACTTTTAAACTACCAGAAACCATTTAGGAAAGATATGGGTCCCATAAACGTTTTAATAGGCGCCAACCTTCACCCTTCCTGAAACAATAGATTAACATCACAACATAGAAAGACACACTATAAAATATCAATTGAAAATGTTTAACTCAATCAAAAGACATTTTAACAAAAACAAGTCTGTGTTCGTTTGATATCAGGACATCCCGATATTGTATGCTAGTTAGATGTTCCTGGTATTTTTGTCTTTAATCATTGATAAATTATGTGTACAAGTACTAAACTATTGATATTATGTATCATTGACTAACACGTTTTTATCTTTTGATTCGCTTGACTGGTTACATTCATTTCATGATTTTCCCATTTCTGCCGGAAAATGTTCGTTTTAGTGAATGTCTTTTCTTCATATGTGGTATGTTGCATGCATATACTATTGCTAGTTTCTAACAATGGTCACAATGTGAGATTACTTATTACGATTTCAAGAACTGCAGCATCCAAGTAATGCTAACAATATACATTATGCCTGTTTTTTGGACAAAACATATCCAGTCATAATATTCGCCAAAAATTAAAACATCGCAACATTTCTGACTTCACAGTATTGAATTTAAACAACATTATACAACAGGTGTCGTCACTGCCGTGTCATACCAAAGATTATACAATTAGTATTTGGTGTTTGTCCTTTAGGTAAATAGCATTAAGGAGAAAGAGAAACTCTTCTCGGAGTCGGAATAATGTGTCTGGGTAGGTTGACATGTCTTCCTGCAGACCGTGACCAAGCAAGTTGAGATTCCGGCTCAGCGTGTATGTCTAGTACATAGCAGGGTTGATATACATGTTGCATCATCATGTTCTCGTCCTGAATAAGCATTTAGTTTGCCCGAGGACGTTCAACAGCCATCTATCTGTTATCATCATTATCGTTCAACGGTTTTATTGCTGAAGAATTTAATTATATAAAATATAATCCTTCGACATTTTTACGGACGCAATCACGAGTTACTTGACCGTTATGCACTATCTGTTCCAATTGTTGTAACCGCAGTTCCGTTCTCCTTTCCTCGATTTCGGCCTATTGAATTAGACTTATCAAGAGGATTGTACTTACATGAACAGCACGACAATTGCCACATGTGGAACATAATCTGCGATCACCCCCTGTTTTTGGTGCTCACTTTTTAGTTGTGTATTGTATACTGTTTGTCTTTCGGTCTTTTTTTTTTGTCGTCTTGTCATGGCATGGTCACTTTGTTTTCGACATATGAGTTTGAATATCCCTTTGATGTCCATTACGCCTTTATCTTATATTATATTTTGAGTGAAGTCACTTTGAATAATGCCACAATCAAAATGGTTATTATATTTTTACATTTAGGTTTGTAGAATGAATTTGACGGACGTTTGCCATTTACACCCGTTTTGACATTGTCTTTCAATGTACGGTTTTCGTCCTTATAAGTGACACCCCTAATAGTAAAATATTCATGCTGAAGTTCGTTTAAAGCGGAAACGATATGTGACGGACACAGGAAAAGACACACACACACAAACGCAAGCACAGATAAAGAAACTTATTATTGCCAGCCCTTGTATGATATGAACCGAAAGAATTTTATATGCAAATATTTATCCATCATTTAACAATAATATGTATATATGGTACCAATAAAATTCAAACATATCATAGTTGCCAGTTAAATCTGTTGTCATCTGATATTCATGAGTCATATATACATAAGTTTCATTTAAGAAGATTTATCTGTTTTTGCTTCATTTAATTATCATTTTACTTAGTTAAATAAAAGATATGAATCATGAGGTAGTTGAACTGTTTCACAACCTACAACAAACTAGTAACGATTTTTAATATGTACAGCTAATCACGTCTGGTTACTTTCCTTTTTTCAGCGTATTTCTTATCTTTTGCAACCTACTTCTACATGTTTTCATTGAGCCTCCTTCTTTCGTAATTATCTTTATCAACTCTGTATTTTGCATCAATATAGTAAACAGAGGTGCAATGAAGACTGATTAACACGTGATGTTTGTGTTTAATATTAAGCCGGTAATATGACAGTTCTAAAATTGTCGATGTGTAGGGGTAAATATCATGTATATAAATCGGATTTAATCAAGATACAGTTTCAGATTTCAATTTAATGAAAGAACATATACTATACTTAACTTTAAGTGTATTGTTGTTTCAATCTTAAGTACACATAAAATAGCAACACACATTAAAGTGTTTGTCTGCGAATTTTGCAGGGTTAAGTCTCTCTTGTTTTTGAGTTGCATGCATGTAAACTTGATCTATAATGTATACTCATGAGTGTCATTCACATTTTGCTACAGTATAGGTGACAATCACAACAACGTTCATGAAAACTTGGTTTCTGACGATATGATAATAAAAATGGGCCAGAAAAACAGAACTCGTGGAAAAAGTCAGTAAGTGAGAACATCATTGTTTATGGTGTCAGACCACCTATTCAAAACTGCTATATATATTTTTTTTTTCAATTTTCAAAGCTTTCTGAATATTTTTACTTCAAAGAAACCAGGTATATCCTGAATTGTACATGCATCACCTTTCCATATGCCAATTTTCAGCCAATGTTTAAATTCTTGTAGTCACCCCGACCATTCGGAGGTCAACTAGTATTAATAATAATGCCTGGTTTTTCTGGAAATCTTGAATACGTATACTACAAAGTGCTTTAATCCCCAATGTTTAATGCAAATTTATGAGCAAGTAAGTTTTTGTTCAAAATAGTCTTAATAAATTTCTTTTTCACCAAAAGTTTCATATCTGCAAACTTGTTTGTTAGTTAAGCAAACAATGGTATCAAAGCACTATTGTGTAAACATAAGAATAAGAAAATGTTGTATAATTGCCAATGAGACAACTCTCCACAACAGACCAAATGACATAGAAATTAACAACTATAGGTCACCGTACGGCCTTCAACAATGAGCAAAACACATACCGCATAGTCAGTTATAAAATGCCTCGAAATGATAAATGTAAACCAATACAAACGAAAAATCTAACGGCCTCATTTATGTATAAAATAATGAACGAAAAACAAAAATGATATATAGCAACAAACGACAACCACTGAATTTACAGTAAGTTCCTATGGGCAGCATGTTTAGGAAGTTCTTGATTATTCAACGAAAAAATACCATCAAGAAAACGGTAAGTGTTTTTGAATTTATCAATTAAATGCAATTAAGACGGGTCTTTACTGAGTTTGGTCATAAACTGTGATTCAAAACAGTACAAAAACAAATTTACTATTGAAGGGGCGCAATTGGTGCCCATAGGAATACCTACATTCTGTCGATAAACGTTATTGCCGAAACGCACATAAATATTATCAAGGAGAAAATTAACAGCTTCAATCATCTCATCACACCTCCAGTAAGTATATCTAGCATATGTACCTTTCTCATGAGAAGAAGGCTTTAAATGAGTTGCAGCAACAATTTTTGCATTCCGATTTACCAAACGACCATATAATTAAGTTGAAAAACTTTTGTTTGATAAGATTGTGTGGAAGTATAGTGTAAATAGTTTAATAGTCAAAACTGTCAACACAATCAAAGGCATGTAATTTATTCAAAACATCAAAAAAAAAGTGAATTCCATATGTTTTATTACAAAATTTAATGATAAGTTCTTTGATAGTAGTTAAGGAACTAGTTAAAAGCACTGAAATATTAGCTGTAGAACACTTACTAGAGGCCGAGAATAAACGATATTTTATTGGTTTTTATGTGTAGTTTAGGTAACCAATACATAGTAGGTACCTTCAAATGTTCAGAAGAAGCCTTAAGCTGTGAGGTGGTTATGATATTATTGTTTACTATATGACTTTCTGTGGAGCGCACAGACTTGAATGTAGTATGAATTTAAAATGTCATTCTTAAGAACTTCCGAGTAGTATTTTTGGCAAACCACCACCACATTGTTGGCTGCTTTGTCGGCCGGTACATACACAAACCGCTGTGCGAGTGCTTGAAGTTTGTTTCTTATTCTAGAAATAGGCGTAATATGTACTCTGTTATTTATTTCTAAATTATTTTCAAATTGTGATATTCGAGTATCCACAACATTCATAGACTTATTTAAATAAGAATCAAGAGATTTTTTATCAGATTTTTCCCGTTTACACGAATTTTTACAATACGATGAAAGAGCGTCTTTTATGACCTGACGACACTGTTTCTAGTTTCCAATCTATTTTAGATGGAGGACGATATTTTGGTGCTTTTTTCAAAAAGTTCAAGTCTCAAGCTAGAGGAGTATTATTTTCTACACTGACGTCTGGTGTTACTGACGTACAACTAAAAATAAAACTTCTGCTGGTTTTTTGTATGTATATAAAATAATATGTGGTTCTGTGTTATCAAAATAGCGAGGTACTTCTACGCGAATATGCATAGACATAACACATTTCCTCAAAGTCTTTTTTTTAACAAAATACATTATTAAAAAAAAAAAATTTAAATACATTAAAATCTTAACAATGTCTGACATATGATTTCAAGTGTTTTTTTTTAAATTTACAGAATAAAATAAATGTAAAATTGAATTTTGAATGTAAAATATGATTTGATTGATCGCCATATCAGATAATGCTAGATAGAAACTGTCACTTCAAATTTTTGTTCCAATATTCATCTTGTAAACTACAAAGAAATTCCATCATGTCGTTGACTTACACTGCTTCAGTCCCAATTTATCTTAATTGACATTTAAATTAAAGAACACTTTGAGGTTTATTTAATCATTTCAGACATTATTTCAAACATTTAAATTTAATTTAGTTTGCAATCTTATCTGATTATAAAAAATATGTGACCTACATTAAAACTATAATTCTTCTTTGGCTCTTCCTGTTTCAGTACTTTATGGGGGTTAGTAGTAGTTTTTATAATTTAGAGGTAAAACGATTGTACCTAAATCTTAGGAGAATGTCTGAAAGTTGTATACGAAAAATCTTCATGTGAAAAAAAAACATTAATAAAAAGGGAAAATGAAATAAAATAAACTTCACAATGTAGATTTGAAATTTTGATAACTTTTAGTAATAAAAAAAAAAGAAAACAACTCCTTTCAAATGCATTCAAAGTACACAACTTTTATCCTATACAGTTTTACCTTAATTTTATCTTGTTTCGCCTTATTGATAATAAACAAGGTCTGAATGCGGTTTACATATCCGAGAATAAAAAGTAGACAGTGCGAAATAAAGGGCAAGAAAATAAAGAATATAGACAAATAAGATACAGATTAGAGAAAAATGGGCAAATAAGATAAAGAATAGAGAAAACTAGGCCAATGAAATAAAGAATATAGAATTACTTATGCTATGTTATAACGAATAGATAATGGACAAAACGAAGAAAGAATAAAGGAATGAAAAAACCCCGGCCCATCCAGACCCTCATCATTCTTATACATGTTCTTCGAAAGAAATCATGACGTCATATAAAAATTAAATATCATGGTATGTAACACAACTTATACATCCACAAAATAAAAATAAACCTTTTAAAATGCGAATATCAAGAAACTGTAATTGTAAATAAAATCGACAACATTATTATCAAAATATTGGACAGCACAACAGACTACATCTATGACCGAAGTCCGACTTGTTAAATATATACAATTATAGTAAACAAATAAAGAACAAACAAATAATGTTTACTCATGGAAACAAAGCTTGAGTTTACGATTTTTGTTTTTGGGAGATATGGTAATGTTCTCCGTCCGTGAAAGACATCAAAACTCAGAGATCGTTTGACATATGGTACTTGGTATGATTATTTGTCGTCAGATTCTCTTGAATGTGTCATATCGTCGGTTTGATTTAATAATTGGAATGGATGTTATGGATCTTTGACCATTATTTTAGTATTGTAACACTGACTCCTTGTGAACACAACTCTTCTAAGTCTATTTTACTGAAAAATTTCATGCTTGGTAGGATTGTTTGACATCATGCGTAGATGACCATTTGGTACCGCCAATGTTATTAAAACATCATTACAATAGTTATGGGGCTTTGAACCTTATTGAGAATTATGACAATAACATGTAGCGACCAAAACTTCTCTGATACCATATTACAGAAAACTATGATACTTGGTAAGATTCTTTGCAATCATGTAAATTTAACTATGTTAAACATATCATACCGTCAATTTGATCTGACAATTTGTATGTGAGTAAAGGTACTTTGACTAATGTTTATAGTATTGTGACATCCTGTGAACAAACTTCCTTTAAGACTGTTAACAGAAAACTCTCATAATTAGTAAGATTATTTGCCAGAATGTGTAGTTCACCATATCATACAGTTATTTTTACGGGAGTAATGGGACTTTGACCATTTTTTAGAAGCGTGACAATGGCACCTTGTTAACAAAACTCCTCTGATACTATACACTAGGATTTGCTATACTGTTTACATGACTATATTGTCCAGTCATTTTGATGTGATCATTTTTACGGAAGAAGTAGGACTTTGGCTATTTCTTTTTTGGAATATTGTGACAACAACACCTTATGAACGCACACTTTCTCTGGGACTATTTGACAGAAAGCTCTCATACTTTGTAAATTGTTTTACATGATGTGTAGTTGACCATATGAAACCGTCATATTGATTTTATAATTTTTATGGGAGTAAAGGGACTTTTATCATATTTTGACTGTCGTACCTATATGACACATAGGAACACACAACTGTATTTCTCGTATTCACAGTGCAGGGGACATTCCAAAATGATTTCTGAAGGTCCTTTCCGTAATAACATTGGTTTCGAATTTAATGCCTACTTCCTTCTTCGTATGGTATTTCTTTCCGTCGTTCGAGCACACAAGGCAACCTGTTTATAAAACGTTAGCGAATTAAATCATAGTCCAAATAAAATAAACGAATGTATATCAAAATGCAGTATGCATAGCCTCCACCTTAACAGTTGTATATGCACAAATATAATAACACAAATATACATGATATATACACGTAAGTCTCGCGTTATATATCTCCCTCCATGCGGCCACATAATTACTGTTTTTGGGTAGGTTTACATTTTGACAAACAATCCTACTTTTGTAATTTATAACATTTAACACTTAACATGACTGTCACTTCACAGCTTAGTGCCAATATACAAGTTAACAAGATAACCTACAAAACTTCAAGGCAATATTTGTCGTGCGCACATGTGTTGAATGTAAAACAAGAGGCTCATAGAAGCCTGGCATCCCCCTTCCAATAAAAATGATTAAATGCAACAAGATTATTTGGAAAAAGGAAAGTACATTTTTGTAGTTAGATCCTGACATTGTTAGCATTTTTGCCCTGCCAGATTTTCTCTATTCATGCTATTATAGATTTCATGATATATGCGATATTTAATCATTTTACCCTTATGTTCTTTTTAGCCATGGTGGCCATGTCTACTGACTGAACGAAAACAAAAGTATACTACATACATGTGTACCATAAGAAACATTCACTCCAAATTGTGTTGAAATTGGTTTAGTAATTCAATTTTTAGGTTGTGTATGTATTTATGCAGATCTTGTATATCTGATTAAATGTATTTTTTGCTTTTTTAGAGTTTTTAACTACATATTATAGTTTTTGAGATAAAAGGGTACACACACCAATTTTAGATAAGAACCGTCAATTGCACATATTGCAGGCTAAATCCCTTTCGGGAGTTATCCAATGGTTGCAGTAATATCTGTTTTTGTAAATATTATGTATTACTGATTATGTATGTCTTTAACAGGTTCTACCTATCTAATATAACTTTTGAAATACAAGGCAAAAACAGGAAAATAAGCAAAAAAAAACGTCTTTAAATAGTTATTTTTAATGAAATTCGTAGTAAGTAGATCTTCACATTCTGGGACTTTTTTTATTTTTTTCGTCACTTTTTCACTACCTATTAATGGTATTCATGATACTACGAAACTAATGTTTTTACATACCTGTTTTAATTTTAGCAATGGCGGCCATATTTGTTGACTGACGAGGTAAAACACACAAACTGTATACCATATACTCCAAGGATCGTTCATCTCATTCTTGGTTGAAATCGGTTTAGTAGTTTTAAGAGGAGATAATCTCTGAAAAAGTACACGGCGGACACGAAAATAAATCAGAAATTATCGTTTTATGCTAAAACTCCATAGGAATGATATACAATGCTTTTACAACTTATATGTTAAAAATATTAAAGATGCAGTTAAAATAATTGCTTGTTTAGTGTTGATTATTAATTTTAAAATTTGAAAAGAAGCAAGTTTCGGAGATCGATTAAATTGAATTAATAATTCAGATTAAGACGGAAATCAAGATACTAAGAAAAACATAAACGAAGTTTGGAACCTTACTGATGAAGGTAAATCCAGAAAGGCGCTTCGGACGCTTGAAATTTATAACGTGTTGTTTCATTTTTTTACAGCACTGAGTCGATACCTCTGCTGCTGGACTGTCAGTTCCCGAGGGTATCATAAGCTCAGTAGTCAGTACTTCGGTACTGACATGATTTATTACAAACTATCTAAACATGCTAAAATTACCCGTTTATAAATTTTGAAATTACGTAGAAACTAAGGTTTCAACTCCCTCAGGCATAGTTGGCCTTAGATGGATTTGGCAAATGTTTTAGATACTTGTTGGTTTATAACTCTTCAACGTTTTCGGTCCTTATACATCCTTGGCTTTCAAATATCCAGCTTTGAGTGTTCCTGATGAAGGTAATTGCTCGTGAAATAAAAAATAAACTGGTTTTCGTAACAGCTAGTTTTGATCCAAGACGCCAATGCCTCGAAATATATAGTAATAGTGTTCGTCCGTCCATCTGAAACACAAAAATTCCAAGAGATTGTTTGACAGAAACTTGCATGTCATCATGTGTAGTCAACCATAGTGTACCGTCATTTTGATTCAACTACATTTAAGGAAGTTATGGGACTTTGACCATTTTTAGACTATCGTACTGTTCTACAGAACGCTTGTATACTTAATAGTACTGTTTGTCATCATGTGTAGTTGGTTGACCTTATTGTTCAATCTTTTTAATTCGACCATTTTGTCGGCAGTTATATGACCTTCTCATTTTTGCACTGTTTGTCATCATGTGTAGTTGACCTTATTGTTCAATCTTTTTAATTCGACCATTTTGTCGGCAGTTATATGACCTTCTCATTTTTGCACTATCGTGCTCAAATGACACCTAGTTGACCATATTATACTGTCAATTTGGTTCGACCATTTTTACGAGAGAAATTCGACTTTCAATCAATTGACATACTTATCCATTGCGGTCAATATAGTACTCTTCAGAAAATTTGCTTGCAGTCAATAAAGGTCCGTTCAGACTATTTTCAGACTGTGCAGGAGTCATTTACACAACAAAAACATACTGATTTGTCTGATCAGTACTGGATTGACTACAATTGATATGTCTGAACAGTACTGAATTTCAAACAAGAAAATATCTGAAACTCTCAGCAGGACTTGACGTTTTAAAAGTTGTTTAGATCAAAATGACCATTTAAAACTAAAATCTGTTTGCTAGGGAAGAGAATAACAATAAAAAAAAAATCAAAATCTTTAAGTACACCTTATAATATATTATTTGTTCCAGTTGAGGAACACTACTTATGTTCACTAATTTTATTCTTCATTTATTGTGATACTTAGCTTGTTTTAAAATTTTTCGATAGTGAATTTTCCTTATTTTCAAATACGTATCAGCTGTGGAAATTAAACACATTTCTACATCACACGTGAACATCCCCCTTTCAGATATGAAAAATAAAATATTTCAAAAACAAGTAGAGAAGATATCATTGGGGCAATAAAAACGATTTTGAAACAATTATAAATTAGCAAATCTAACCTCTGATATGTCAGTAATTCCTGTTTTACTGGTGCCATCCGTCATATTGCTCATGACAAGAACGTTTCGGTGAGTCGATATGGAGGAAATGTAAACGGGAATGGAATATATATATATATATATATCAGTCACTGTGGTAATCTTTGAAACTGATATTCCAAAACGGTAAAATAAAAAGCATACTGAACTGTATCTGTGAAATCGATATAGATTCAAGAACAGTAATGCGATGTTAACTTTAAGTTTGTTTCAGTATTTCTTAATTAAAACATGTAAAAGAAGTATATGCATTAGTTAAGAAATTTTTTTTTTGTATGTTTCAGTATTCCCTTTAATACTAGTATTAACCCGTTTAAAAAGTCAAACTATTCCATCAAAATGTTTTCAAATTTTTCATAAAATACAGATTTAAAATCCTTGACCTAATATTATGATTGAAGAATAGAACTCAGCGTATTTCAAAAAGAAATTATGGACTTTGCCGGGAACTGACTGAACAGGATGAAGTATTGAAATCAATGTAAACTAAGGCATATTTCAAATATGGATGGTAGCTTTTCTTAAAAACATGATAATTTTGTAAGCATGAAAATTAAAACGATCAAAACTGGAATAATCAAATCCCGCCTGAAAAGAATTGAATACGACGTATTGACTTACATAATAAGAAAAAGAAATGGCGATAAGTAAATTTAAAGTATAAACATATGCGAGATAATCTAGATCATTGATATCATAATTATTTAAACTTAAAATTCAAAATGGGAGATGTGAAATACTATGACCAAATAAAACACAGAAAAGCAGTTTTAAGGAGACAAGTTGCTAAATTCTCGTTACAAACCATATACACAAAAGAAGTGGTTAAAAAGTAATAACAATAAGCACTTGTGACGTTCTTTATTCTTCTTTTTCAAAAAACAAAGCAAAACCAAAAAAAAAACATTAATTTCACGTTGACATTGTCATTGAAATTCTCAATGACATTTGAAAAAAATATATACTTTTCCCATTTTTACAAAATACCATTATCGACTAAAAATAGGTTAAACCATGTAATGAATACCTTTGAGGTACGTTCGCTTTCCAAAAACACCTGTTTCATAAAACACTACAAAACATACAAATTGTCACATGATTTTGATAATGTGTTCTTTCCAAAAATTTTGGTCAGCAAAGTTTTACTTTTGTTAATGCAACCGACTTCTGCACCACACAACCGTTCCCTTCCTTCTTGCTTGTGCTTTAATCTAATCTGTTTCAATATTCCAACCAGAAGTTCGTCGATGTTTATATTGAGCACTGTTGAAGTTTCTATAAATTTGCAGTCGTACTGTACTGCCACAGGTTTGGCCTCTACAAATATAAAAAAAAGTTGATGCTTAATATTTAATATATAATTACTCATAACGTCAACAGCACTATTCAGCAGTGGCATACAAATGTTAGGTTTTTGTTTTACAGCAGTACATTTCAACCTTAGTATTAATATCCTAATCTATCGGGCACAATATCTAATACATTCCATAATTAAAAGCATTATAAATGTGTTTGTAAAGTGATTATACGATCTCATAATAAAAAAAATGATCTTTGTCCTTCTTAGAATATTGTTCAATAAACAACCTGACGAATTCATATTGTACTATAATCCTGAAATGCCAGGATTATGCATAAATTCACATTTACAGCTATCTTTGGAAATTTTCAAAAAAATGAAATGAAAATATAGCATTGATTACATGCACTTATCGGGTAATGAAATTCAAGATTCAATCAAAGAGATATAAGCTTATTGTCTCTTTGGCAATATCTTCTTTTTTTATATGTTTTATAGTATATGTAGAACTTGTGACAATATAATCTTTAAACAAATGACATCATATAATAATCTCACCGCTGACAATCCAGATTTTTAGATAAATTCTAGAGATTTGAAATACAAAATGTATACACAACATTCGATTCTTTCGTGATGATGTAAATGAGGTCTTTGATGCTTCGATGTTTTTATGCAAGGTAACTGGCATAATATATATGATACATATCTATTTTCAATTTCTATGTGATAAGTTATACAGTTTTATTGAAACTAAGTTTGCAAATCAGTACTATAAAGCTGGTTGACGTCATAATCCTTGATTCGTTCATGTTCTGTGTATGAGAGTACTAATATACTGTAAACCAACTTATTGACGCGAGGGATTTTTGTCGGCAGTAAAATAATAACGCAAACTTGAATTGTTGCGAATATGTAAAACTTGGGCCTTCCCTTATCCAAAAAGAAAATTAGACAATGGCAGAAATAAATCTCCTCAAAGTGAGGTAGAAAAGGCTTTCCGTAAGTTTGTTTACGGACCATAAGTTAAAACAGTGTTATTCTGTCTGTGCTACTAATACAGTCTGTTTAAATAAATAGTAATGAAGCTTCAGAAGTTTTGTTAAGATCAACTATATGACTTAACAACCAATGTTTCTGACAGAAAGATTGAATAATTTTTTTACTACAATTGATTTTAAGCTCAATTTTGATCTTTTGATGTTCATTTCACGTGGTTTGACGGAACATCTTTTGCACTCCATGTCACGTGGTTTGAGAGACCATCATTCGAGCTCCATTTCACGTGGTTTAACAAAACATCTTTAGAGTTCCATTTCATACGGTTTAACAAAACATCTTTAGAGCTCCATTTCACGTGCTTTCACAGAACATCTTTCGAGCTACATTTTATTTGGTTTAACAGAACATTGTTCGAGCTACATATCACGTGGTTTCACAGAACATCTTTCGAGCTCCATTTCACGTGATTTAACAGAACGTCTTTCGAGCTCCATTTCTCGTGGTTAGACAGAACATTTTGGAGCTAAATGTAACGTGGTTTGACAGAACATCTTTCCAGCTGCATTTCACATGGTTTGATAACGCGTCGTTCGAGCTCAAATTCACGTGATTTAAAAGACCACCTTTCGAGCTCCATTTCACGTGGCCTGACAGAACGTCTTTCGAGCTCCATGTCACGTGGTTTAAAAACAGCTAATTTTTGTTTCAATGGTTTGTTATTCACGGTGTAAATACCTACCTTCTGGTTGTATTATTCTGGTTCTAACAAGGTCACTTTTATTCCCAACTAAAATCATAGCATAGTTAATGTGTTTTTCGTGACGAAGATTGTATAAAATATCAACACCTCTGTCAAATGTATTTCTATCATCGATGGAGTAAACTACCACATAACAATCAAATGCTCCTTCCTCGTGGTCACACTGAAAGAGCCAATAGTGAATAAATGCAAAAAATCAAGCAATTCTTATTTGTTAATTTTGTCAATCGACTAATTCATGTAATTGTGAATAAATGGGGAGGTGGTTGAGTACTTAGTAAACCTAGAATAACCCGGCCACATATGAACGTGTCTGTCTAAAGTCGGGAACCTTGTTAGTGACTGTCTTTGGTTTTATTTATTGTGTATGTCCTTAATATAATTTTGTTTGGTGTTAATTGGAATTCTTTCGATTTTATTCATTACTTGTCTACACTCGGGATTTACAACCTATCACCTTGAAAACTGTCCTTTTGAGGAAGACGGGAATTAATGCATGTATGTTGAACTCTAATTGTCTTATAATTTATTCTGTTGTTAAATTACTGTCCAATAGAAGTAAAGAATATCTATCTTAGATTTGCACAATCTGTTAGTTGTTAAAAAAAACCGCTTTTCAAATAATATAAAACCTTTGAAGATAGGAATTTACCTCACTTTCTAGGGAAAATTCACGTGACAAATAATTCAGATAATATATAGAACACATAATCAGTTTCCAGCATTTTCCGACCTTAATTATATTTTATTATAAAATCATAGTATATTACAATAAAAACGTTCCTTAAACTTAGTAATGTACCTAGAAAATGACGTCATTTATAATGTGTGTAACTTCTTGACCAAACATGTAACGTTTACCTATTTCAGCCTTACTGCAGATCAGGAATACATTGTATTACAGTATTACACGTTTGGTTTTCTCGGTTAAATTGTTTATACTTTGTTATACTGTTGTCTTTTATAACTGTATATACTGGTATTGGTTTTGTTCATTGTTGAAGACCGTACAGTGACGTAAAGTTGCTTACATCCATGTCCTTTGTCTCTGGTGGATAGTTGTCTCATTGGCAAGCATACATGAACCACATGTCCTCATTTATTTTTAACCTTGTCCCCTCAATGTTAAGTGTTTTAATGTGGCAGCGCTTACTGATTTACTTTCCTCGTGCAATTGTATCAGAAAATTTGACTTGTTCACCCTTTACGCTAGTACTTTTCGTTGTAAACGTAAAGACAAATTGCCAAAAATAGTCCAACGTTATTTCTTTTATAAGAATGGCCTACATAAATGCAAATATCTTGTTTTAAGACGGAATATATCATACTTTGTAAAAATAATTTGATTTAAAATTGTTCAAACAAAATATTCTCTGAAACTGACATTATCAAGATGCGTGATTTCTTGATTGACAACATGCAATGTATTTGTTACGTATTGAGGCATTCCCCTGGGAACCAAATGTGCTCCTTTTCTTGACGACTTGTTTCTTAATTCAAATGAAACTAATTTTATACGGGATCATCTTAGCAAGAATGATAGGAAGTTAGCATAATCCTTTAACTTCACGTTCCGCTATATAGATGATGTCCTGTCACTAAACAATTCAAAGTCTGTTGACTCTGTTCAACGGATCTTTCCCTTTCGCCTATTGAACTTGAAATAAATGATACAACAGATACAGTAAAGTCTGACTTAAATCTTGACTTAGATGTAGAAATTGACAATGAGGGTCGGTTGAGAACAAAAACTTTGCGACAAAAGAGATGAATTCAGCTTCCCGATTGTTGACATTCTATTTATATGCAGCAACATTCCCGCATCGCCTGCATATGAAGTATATATCTCCCAGTTGAAACGATATTCCTTAGTTTGCATTTCCTATCATGAGTTCTAAGCGGTGAAGTTGAAATCGTCCCTTCGAAAATTTTACGGATGCCATCACGAGTTGATTGATCGTTATGAAATATTTTTTTCGTAACCACAATCCTGTCCTTCATTTCTCGAATGTGACATACCTATAATAGACCTTCAACGGGTTTGTACTTGCATCAACAACACGACGGTTGCTACATGTGGAGCAGTATTTTATGACCTTCCCACCCGAATTCATCCCCTGTTTTTTATGGGGTTCGTTTTGCTCAGTCTTTAGTTTTTTGTTGTGTTCTGTGTACCGTTGTGTTTGTCTTTTCGTTATTTTTCGTATTTTATCATGGCATTGTCAGTTTGTTTTCGACTTATAAGTTTGAATTTCCCTTTGGTAACTTTTGCCTCTCTTGTAAAACTAAAAAGCACTCTAATTCCATGATAAATTTCTTCAAGACATTATCAAGATGCAAGACTTTTTTTGATAGGATATGTGCGACCTTTGGAGCACGATGTTTTCAATAAACAGTCGGCATTTCTACGGAAACTAATTATGCTTCCTTTTTTGAAGTTTGTTCCTTATTTTATAAGGGTACATGTAGACTTCATTAAGGAGTTTCTATGAAAATATGAAAAATAAGTGCTTCCCCTTTCGGATCTCCTGAGATTACCCAATGTTTTTGGTGGGGTTCGTGTTCATCATTTTTTAATTTTACTATGTTTGGTATTGTAGACAGTAGTTTTCGGGATTTTTTTTTCTTTTGCCATTGTTTTGTTTTAATCTTATGATTCTGTTTTGTACCTTTGTTATTTTTTATCTCTGTTTTTTAATAATAATCTTGCCTTATTCAGAAGTAAAATTTCCGTGCCTTATACAAAGGATAGAATATAAATTATAGATTGTACTGAGGTGTTAATATAGTGCTTCTATAGATTACTTTCTAGATGACTAAAAGACATATTACGAAGTCGATGTCACCAGGGTTATTGACATCTCAATAATATCAACGGAAACAGATTATTTCAATTTTCGCATTCATTATAACGCTCTTGTTTATGCCTGATTTAACCAAATTGAGAACATGTCCGTCATTTGTGTCCATTTACTCTATTTAACTTTATTATTGAAAAATAGCAATGGTCATTTTTTTCACTTGTTTAGTATGAACACTGATAACAATGAAACATAATATGTTTACTAGTTTACCAATTCGGATTCAAGGTCAATGAACTCCATTGTTGATTCCTCTGCGTCTAGTAGAACAGAGACCATCTTTTCTTGTTGGCTATCTGAATTAAATAAAAAAATACTAGATATATTGGAATAATATCAATAAAACAACAAACAAAAAAACAAAGTCAACATTATGTATATAAACGATTGAAAAATATTATGAAAAGTTACGATCATAATATTTCTCTGATAGACAATTCACACGTGAACTCAAACTTTAAGGAAACAAAAAGAATAATAATTATGTCAAATAATAAGTCTCTACTGAATTCTCTTTCAATTTGACTAAGACTCAAAATTATTTAGAATCTGTTGGGTATTAATCATTATTTCTATTACAATTTGAATAGACTCAAGATAGTTTAACGCTGTTCGGTATTGTTTATCATTTTGTGTCGTGTTCTTGTGTTTCTAATATCTAATATACCATTATATATTGTAGTAAAGTGCTTTTCCCGTATTGATTTTCATATCATATTGATTTGTCAACCTTTTGTTATTCGTCTTATTGGCGTTTGAAGGGGGCTTGATGTCTACCAAATAATAGTTTAACCTGCCAGGAACCTCGTTTATTGTCATTTCTTAAAGTCTTGTGTTGATTTGGTGGTCAGTGTCAACTTAAGTCACTACTATTTCTACACTCAGGATGACTTTAACCTTGGTGACCTTGGCATCGTTAACAATGAACAATTTGTTAGCCAAAACCCCGAAATATCGAATTCCTCAGCCAATCAACTGGAAAATTTAAATAACCGATGGATGCAGGTGTGGTTGTCGTTTCTTGATGTGGTTCATGAGTGTTTCTCGTTTCTCGTTTTTTATATAGATTAGACCGTTGGTTTTCCTGTTTAAAATTTTTACACTTTATGTCTAGTCATTTTTGTGGCGCTTTATAGCTTGCTGTTCGGTGTGAGCCAAGGCTCCGTGTTGAAGGCCGTACTTTGACCTATAATGGGTTACTTTTACAAATTGTGACTTGGATAGAGAGTTGTCTCATTGGCACTCATACCACACCTTCATATATCTATTTACAAGAAAAAATAGGTAAAGATTTGGTCAAATGAACCCAATCTGATCAATTTATTTAAACTGCTCAACAACTTAAGAACTTTCATTTCGCAGCAAATCTGGGAATCCCATATATACCCCTACTTTTTTCAGGAAGGGGAGATTTTAGAAAATCACAAATCCGTCGTTCTCAACTTTGGTATTAACATACGAAGGACAATGAAAGTCTCTCGTAATTATACTGAATACCTTAACTTCACTAAAATCCTCACAAAGAACAATATACAGCCGGGTTGTTTGTTGTTCGACTAAACATCTTTCTAAAGTTCTTACTACCATTTTTTCTACAGGAAAAAATCGACTTCAAAAACATTGTGATGAGGTAAATTCAACATGTTTAACCAGTGGTGCAATAGACGTTGATTCTTGAACATTAAAAAGATCTACGACAAATTATTCAATAACAATCTTTATAATTTTGTTTAAGTATCAAAACTTTTAATTTACCTACGCTTTACATTACTTTTACCCATGCTCAATTGAAAGATCTACTACAATGTCTAATAAAAAAGCTTTTCTTATACACATGAAACATTTATTGAGAATCGAAGATACAAATTACGTTTTTTAGGTTATGAAAAATTACGCTTTTTATAGAAGACAACGATTCCAATAACACATACACCAAAAATAATATTATACAAATGCTGAACATTTTGACAACAGGTTTGTTGAGCTAGGTGGATTAGTAGCTTTTCAATGGGTACTAATAGGACATCCCTACTTGACATTTTGTTTTTGTATTTTGTGAAGCAGAATTCATCCATAGCCTCAAAACCAAAAAGAAAAATTGTCTCACAGATTACTTTAATTTCATTTTCAGATATGTTGATGAAGTCCTGTCACTCGATAACCAACATTTCTCAGTGAATGTTTGCATCTCGTATATCACTGCTAAACATGTCGTATCAAGGATATCACCGAAACAAAACGATCTGCTACATATCATAATCTTTTCTTCGATATTGACAGCTGTACCCCAATTTTTGACATTTTGTACCTATTATGTCTGTTTGTTTTGCTCACACATTGTTGTCAATATAATGGAATTGTATACGACTGTCATACATCTGAGAGGTTTAGCTAACTATGAAACCAGGTTTAATCCACCATTTTCTACAAAAGAAAATGCCTGTACCAAGTCAGGAATATAACAGTTGTTTTCCATTCGTTTGATGTGTTTGAGGTTTTGATTTTGCCTTTAGATAAGGGACTTTCATTTTTGAATTTTCCTTTGTGTTTTTCTTTTTGTTATTTTACTTTTTCAACTGATGATTTCAATTTTCTAATTTTCAATTCTACATTTCTCAACAGAAATATTATCTCTGTCTCATCGTATGGCATATACATATTTCAATTAAGGTGGATCCCTACAGATATAGCAATTTTTTTTTCACCATTGAATTTTTCTAAAAGTTTGCATACATATACTATGCAATGGCCTCTATAAAAATTTGAGTTAAAAATAGTATGTCACCAGACTCGTTTCCATGGTAACGGTCACTAAAGTTGGTACATCACGTGTATGCATAAATACATACCTGATGTAGAAACTCTGGATTTTTTTCAAGCCTTTGAAAGTATTTTGAAAGGTTTGTTCTTCATTTATTACAAAATTAACATTAAAAATGTAAATAAAACACAAATAATGGCAGTTTTATTCATATTTATTAATTACGGCTCAAATTACATCAACACTGCTGCACACAAAAAACACAGATTTTGTTAAAAATTTCTATTTTTCTTAAATTTCCAAAAAAATGGTCCAATGAATATTTTTTTAAATTTGACATAAGATGGTCAAAACAATGAGCTTTGAAAAAATAAAAATAAAAATATGGGTCACCAGACTATTTTTTTACCTAAAAACGTTTTTTGTGACCCCTAACAACACAGTGATCAACAGCAGTTCTTTGTATATCTTTCAAAATTGTGTGTACAAAGTGTGACACATGTTGTCATATCCTTTGTTGAACTTACACAGAATAATACAGTTTCACAAGACAATCAAATGAAAGCAATTTTTGTTTCTACGAACAATGGTTACCATGGCAACAGGACAAGAAATTGGAAAATTCAAGTTTTTGCATTGTTCTGATGTGCAAGAGTAACTACCTAAGAGACAAAAAGAGATCAAATACCATGATTTCAGAGCTACAACACATGGCTTCTATGTAAATGTAAACAAATATTATAATAATGCAGCTTATATAAGCATTACTGTGGTCTAAAATGAGCAAAACAAATTACTCAGCAGTTAGCGAAAATCACCATATATTTTTTTCTTTCAATTATCGATTCATAGATACCAGTCATGCAAGTAAATGGATTAAAAAAATGTCAAGACTTTGTCACCCTGTCCTCAATTAATGATTTAAGTTTGATGAAGCATAATAATAATACATTATATATTTTCAGATGTCATAGTAACATAAGCAAAAAATGATGAAATTATAACTTTTTCAAAGGTTTTTCAACTTTCTTTATTTTTAATGCCTCAATAATTAAGCAAAATATACTGTTATATTTAAAAATATGTATATAGTTTACTCCTCTGATTCAGTCAAATACTGATTGATAGTCATAGCATAATTAGAGTTCATTTTGTTCCCTGTCAAAATTGTCAATCCTTCGATCCATATTGAATAGTACAGGTTGCTCCCATTCAGATATATCATATTACTATTAGTGGCATTACGAAAAGAAAATACCAGTTATTTTGCTCCCTTCATTTAAAATGTCACATCTTGGCATATTACATCTCTGGAATAGGTTTGATCCACTGACAGCTGCTACCTGAGTGATGTCACTATTTCTTGAAAGGCGTCTTGTTTGAAAATCAAATTTTACACATTGATCTATATATATATATATATATTATAAAGAATATGAGAAGGAATTTGCTGAATGTCACAAGCACTAAAGCATTGTCGTTTACTTCAGTTTCTATTTCATATGTTGTTCCTTCTTTAACATTTGAACTACATGGGACCTTCTTTCTATTCTTTTTATTTCAATTCTTCTCTTATAAATTCTGTGTTTTCTGGTTATCTCTTTGCCTCTCCAATTTCTAATTCATACTTTCCCAAACTTTCAGAGTAAATTTGCCGGGGGAACGTTCTGATGCTGCATTTACCTAAAAGTTTAATTTATTATTTTGTAATGAAAAGGTGTAATATATAGTATTATAGTGCAAAATTAATCCAATCATGTATTAAAACATCAATTTAAAAAGATTATATACCTGACTAACAAAGGTACTCATTAAGCGTTTAATATCATAATGTGATATATGGCCAGGTTTTTGAAGTGATTACAATAATTAGGTCACCTGATGGGTATGCAATTTTATATTGCTTCTGCATATGATGTACATCCTTTTTAGTGTTTTTTTTAATGTTCAATGGCAATTTGGAATGAAATATAAGTGACAATATAGGGAGCATTATAGTGCCCAATACAAATGCAAATTCAAGGTATATATTTAATAGCTGTGACCTTGACCATTTACCTTAAATCAATACAGTTGAACTGTTCTTTTTGGTATACATTTACATATACAACATGTGACCAAGTTTGTGATAAACATAAGTAATCTACATCACATAGTTAGCTTCATTGTGGCACATAGGAACCAGTGGCAGTCTTTATAATATACTTTATATTTATTAAATAATAAGATAAAGTACAAATCAATAGTGTAAAATGTGGATCACTCTAACCTTCTTTTGCCTGGAAGCTGAGGTACTAACTGAGACTCTGAGAGTCATCTGTGTATATAAGTTTGCATGATCTGACACCTTTAAATATGGTTGCTGAGATATGAAATTGGATGTTTAATATAACCAAAGTCAGTGAAGTGGCAAATGTTTGTCATCTTTGTACAAGTTTACATGATCCTACAATTTATAGTTGATGAGATATGAAATTGTGCATTTCAACTTGAGGCAAACTAAAAGTTACTAAATCTATTGTCCAAAAAGAAATGTCTATGCCAGCAAAACACCATTATCAGATTAAAAAGTATCAAATGAAACCTCAAGTTTATTTCTCAAAGGTAACTGTATGTAATTATCCTAAAATGTGTGTATTTACCATTGACAGCCATTTATATCCTTCATTTTTCTGTAAAACTGCTGCTAATAACCTGCTGTTCTTTAAAGGATGATGATCCACCATAAGACCTACAATTGATAAGAAATATAATAAAAATCGTATTGAGAGTAAATTTATATAATTATAGGATTCATAATGAGTGAGACTTTTATATTACTTGTTATCAATTTCGGTTGTTCAATAACAAAATAATAAAAATAATGATAAACGAGCCATTTTTTTTAAAATAAATTAACTATAAATTCACTCACAAACTGAAAAAATATCATATTCCATATAATAATATGAACATTGCAAAGTATGGCATCCTCTCACCATAGAAGACTGTTGCTTCTAAAGATTTCACAAGGGTGTTTAGAATCTACAAGGTCCACTTTGACCTTGACATTTGGGCATTTCTTTTCTATTAACAAAGTTAAAGCCTTAATTCTTTAAATTTACCTGTATTACTTTCATAGTTCCAACCAGTACCAAACATTTGCTATTCTGCAACAAAACTGGCTTCAACCTAATGAAAAAAAAGTAGTACAACATATATTAATGAAAGTACATGCAGTGTTCAAATACTATAGCTAAAACATATTACATTTAAAATTAACTGGAAACTCAGGCTGTCAACAATGAAATTTGTAATAATAATGTATAAAGGCTTTCAAAACCAAATTGGGTTCATTAAATTTGTTGAAATTATCCATAAATATAGATTTCATTTAATAAATACCAATGTAACTAATTCTAGTTCAATGTTTTTGTTGAAACAAATTCTGTCATGATCTATACATCAAAGTCTTCAAGTATATATAACACTGCTTTACCAAAAAATTAATTTGAAATATTGACCCTAAACTTGAAATTATTACCAAGATCTGTTAATTCATTTTTATGACTGCTAGGGCAAATATGAATATAATTATAGTCCTCATTATACTTTATATCTATTTTGGTAAATTATCAAAAAAATACTTTGCAATTATTTAACTAAAGATTTAATCACCTTCCAATTACTCATTATATTAACCATGTTTAAAGCTGTTTCTTTTCCTGATTTAATTGACAGGATTCTTTTATTTGCATCTGCAAATATTTTCTTTCCGGTTTTATTCTCCTTTTTCTTTATGGTGGATGAATTCACAGAAAAGTATATTCAATCCATTAAGAAAATTGTTAAAATGTGTGGCACTAATTCCTGCATGTATCATTCCTGAAAAATATGATATGAAATGTCAGTCTGCGCATTGGTTAATTAGATAAACTATTTAGACTTTTGAGTTCATAATTTTATTTGGAATATACAATTTTTTTTTTTTAAATTTATATTTATATAATATGATTGTAAATTCATATTTGCCTTTATTCTTATAGATCACAGACTCATATAAATTTCTAATAATGTGGAGTGAGGGTGGGTGTGGCTTGCATGCCCCTTCCTCATTTTCTCTTTTCCCTTCATGCATTATCCTGCATTCTACACATCATTCTATCTGTGTTTTTAAATGACTAAATCTCTAAGGTATCAGCCCACTTGGTCTATGATCACATGCAAAAGATGATTAATATGAAAATTCTGATTATAAGATAAAGACAACTAATATTTCAAGTTTGTAAAACATTATTTCTGTGAATGAATCATTGTGACTGTATTTGTTTTCAATTCTAATTTCATTTATGATAAATTGCTACCAAATAATTATTTACAAAATAATCCTCCCCTTTTGGATGCAAAACTAAAAAGCCCCTTATGCTGTTGTCTTTCTGTTCATTGCAAAAAATGATAAATAGAATAACTTCCAGGGGCAAAATTCCAGAATAATTACTAAGTCCAGCTTCCTAAAAAATTTGGGCAGCACTTCTCCTCAAAATTATGCTTTTTACCCTCACACCACACATACCCCCAGACCATAATAGAGGGGAATTCAAGAAAGAAAAAGAGAGGTGTCGGGCGGGTTCATTAAAACAAGACATGAAACCATACACCTTCTCCACCAAGTAAAATGTGTAAAGAGAATCTAGAGAGAAAATTTAAATCTCTTACCAAGTGCAGCTTTTGAATTGATAACAAATTCACCAGGCCCATTTCTTTTCCTCGTATCTACGCTGTTACATATGCATGATATGCAGGTTACATGCACTGCAGCTACTACAAGGTACCATGGTATGGACAGGGGACAGTCACACATCTTAACGAACAGATTCTGCGCTAGGTGGTGAGCCAGAGCTAGCTGTCGACCTTCTTTCCAGGTTTCGTCAAACGAAAGGTCACTGTGATCGGACGCCGAATTTTCTCCAACTCACAAAAACTTGTATCATATGATCTTATAAGTTGAGAATCATTTAAGACTGTGTGAACTTTCAAGCTGAAGCTATTCATATTCTTCATTTTAAACGAACGCATGAGTTTAATCTTTTTGATAAACCTTCCTCTCTTCCGTGCGATCAGCTGTAAGTTGTTTACACACGTTATAAACAGGCTACAACGGAACTGTACCCGTGACCCAGATATATAGGCGATATATCCTAAGATTAAACAGGGAACCAGTTTTACATCAGTAAAACGTTGTTATCTCCCTTAGTATCGGAAGTTACCTTAATACGTTACGTTCGTGTATGTTTATACTATATGAACGTCATTTACGGAGGTGTGCTCCTGATACTGTGCATATAGGGTTATGAGGAACAGCGACTTAAAATATGTTTTACGATCACCATTGCAAGTTGACTGACCGATACTATATATGTTTGTGTTTCAACTCGATTGCGACTTGCTGTCGCGATCTTAGATCATCAGATACCAGAAATTTCATCTGATCTATAAATCTACCGATTATGTCCTATTACCATTGTGACATTTTGATTAAGTGTGTATTCAAAAGGCGGTTGATTCATGTATAGCAGGAGACAATTATATCTGTCAACGCAGCCGGTCCTGTTTTTTCCCAGAATTTATGCCTTTCTTTAAATTTCACCATAATTTTTGATTTCTTTAAAGATATTTGAGATTTGAAGTAAGAATGTATTGCCTAAACCTAAAATACTTAAACGACTTAAAAAAAACCAAAAAAACTGAAAGTTCACCACATCATTAACATTACTGTTCTTATAGTGAGAAATAAAGACTTTATGTCGATTCTCGATACTTTTTGGGATATGACCGTACAATTAAGATAGCCTTCATTGTCATGAGTTTTGTTTTAAATTTGTTTTATATTTAATTTTCTTCAATTGATTATTCATTAGCTGAATTAGTTTTAGTTCAGTACTAGGTTAGACATGTTTTTCAATATGTTATTATTGTCTTCAAAATACGCGGCATGATACGAGTTTTATGTTATATATGAAAAAAACTTCGGATTTCGTATCGTAAAGACCATTATTCGACTAAGAGACTTTACATCAATTTCAACAGAAGTAAAAATATATGACAGAAGACCATCAGCTGTTCTGAAAATCTTGAATTGAATTTCCTGTTTTGTCCCTTGAATTTAAATTTGATATAGAATTGACATAAAGGTGTCCTTTCTGTACTTAATTTTAAAAACATCTCATGTCCTAGAATTTAATTTAGAAAGTAATGAATTATTAAATGATGCACATGTTTCATCAATAGTTAATGAAACAATCGATGAAAACTGTTAATAAATCGTTTTAGATATCAAGCCAGTTTTACATTTGTATATAGTCGTAATAGACATACGATAACCCTATTAAAATGTCTGTAAAAGATAGACTAAAATAGATCACATATAGTGTTTCATATTTAAAATTTAGTATTAGAATATATTTACATTGAATCGATAGTTATTGATTATGATGAAAATATAATAGACATCAACAACCAATATTATATCTTTTTCACTTTTGAACTAAAGATATAGAGTTGTAGTATGATTGCTAATGAGACAACTATTCATCAGAAATCAAACGAAAGGATTTAATCAATACTTGTATATAAAACAAGTTAAGGTCAATAACGTAATGTCTTATACTAAATACATAAAAACTGGTGTACCACAGGGCTCTATCATTGGCCCTCTGTTATTTATTTTATACATCAATGATTTACCACTGAACATAGAAAAATCATTAATAGATTTATATGCAGATGATTCTATTTTACATAGTAAAGGTTATAATGTACATGAGTTAAATGCTAACCTTCAAAATGATATTTATATAATTGAAAACTGGTTTTCGCAAAACTGTATGAAACTAAATGCCAAAAAATGTAAATCAATATTTATTGGTTCAAAACAGAGGCTTTATTCAACTGGGAACAATTTAGATATCAATGTTTCAGATGATCAAATAGAGAATGTAGATTGTGAAAAACTTCTAGGTTTATATATTGACAAAAACCTAAATTGAAATGAGTAAATAGATAAAATGTCATGTACAATATCAAATAGAATCAACTTATTACAAAAGATAAGAAATTATTTACCTATGCATATACATGTACGTATTATTTATTTTAATGCTTATATTCTGCCATTGTTTAATTATTGTTGCAATATATGGGGTAGTTGTTATGAAAGTGAAGTAAATAAACTTAATAAGTTATTAAAGAAATCTGCTAGGGTTATAGTAGAAGCTGAAATAATGACATCCTCCGGTTTATTGGTTGAACTGGTTGAATGCGAAAAAACAATTTCAATATCAGAAGGCAATACTTGTATCTAAATCTTTAAAGGATATGGTTCCTAACTATTTGCAAGAAAACTTTCATTTTACTGATAATCAAAATTATAATTCACGTTCTGCTGATGAAAAACTATTAAATCTTTCGAAGCCAAATTTAAAACAAATTTTTTGAAGAAAACATTTACATATTCGGGTTCTCAAATATGGAACAGTTTACCAAATGAAATAAAGATGAATAATACACTTGTATCTTTTAAAACAAAATGTTACAAATTTTTCATAAATTGTGCAAATAAATATGCTTTCTCATTAATATCTATATAAAAACTCTATATTGTGTATATATCATTATAATATCATTATAATATTGTATGTACTTTATAAATACATTGTATGTTATTATTATTTTGAGGACTCTCAGGAAGATTAGTTTTAACTAATGAGATTATCCTCTTGAAATAAAGATTATTTATTTATTTATTTTATTTATTTTATTTATTTTATTTATTTTATTTATTTTATTTATTTTATTTATTTTATTTAATCAACTATAAAGCACTCATTGTACGGCCTTGCACATTGGAAAAAACTCATACCGTGTAGTAAAATATAAAAAGCCCTGGCATGGCGTCCTTTTTATTATTTATTGAGTTGTATTACTTTTATACCTGAAAGATATTATAATAAAGAAGGGAATGCATGTAACCCTTTATATAAACATGTTATGGCAAATTACTCGCCCAACAGCAGTTGGTCGACTATCCCCGTAAATTGGTCACTTGAAAACTAAGAAAATTTCCGAGTGAACTCATATATATAAATATATAAGTAGTTAATTTTACAAGTCATAATTTTTAATACAAAAGTCTTTGGAGTACATGTATATAAAGTAACATGTTTACGGAAATTGTACTGTTTTGTCCGCTTTTGTTTCTTAGTACTAGAACTGTATGATCATTGACCTTAACCTTGTTTTAGAACCTGCGCAACTTGTTGACTGTTCTTGCAAACAGCTTAAATTTCAATTAAATGTTGGTAAATGTTGGTAGTGGTAAGTCTTGGTATCTTCATATGTTTGTTTAAACATTTTGATCAAGCTGTCAGATGATGATAAGCATACAAGTTCGGAGACAACTCTTGTACATTGGTTGTCAGTAAGCATGCTGCTTTAATTTTTACCAAGTGCACAGATTAATTTAAAGCAAACATGATGAAATTTTAAAAAATTATCGTTTTGCTGAAAATACTAGATATCTAGCTATTTATGATTATTTGTATCTTTTTGTATCATTTAAAAACTTGCTGGTTTTAGCTTTAATTAATTTGTTAATTTCTAATGTAGTCGAAATTCATATTTTTATTAATAGTTAGATATATGAGTACATTTATGAATTGAATGGATCAAGATAGACAAGAACAGATTTCTATCATGATTCATAAGATCATGTACATTATAGCCAATTGTAATTTTACAAATTTTGATGAGAATGGATAAAAAAAAAACTGTCTTGCTGCTCCAATCTACTGAAAAGCTTGACGTATAGTCATCATTAACAAAAATGTCTTACTCAAAGTCATAGCGTAAATAATGTGATACAAATTATCAGTCAGCTACTTTCTTCAAAAAAATGAATGAAACTTTAAATTATACAAATCATTTTAACAGTCCCCGATAATACAATTCACACAAAAGCCAGCAGTGCTTAGCTATTTGATTGTTTTGACTTTTAATCTGAAGAGTATCTGATAAAAGTAATATCATAAAGACGTGCTGTGCGCATGGACAAAAATAATTCGTTCCTTATTCCATCTTTTTATTTTTTTACATTTGTCGATATACATGTATGACATTACTACTAACATGGAATTTTCTTTTATAAATCATCTTATCTTACGACCAATTTGCGTGTAAATGTATATGTTGTTTTCGTTACAATTCCCTTTTCAGGGATAAACCATCAAAACCATAACACGCTATGAAATGACAAAAACCATTAATGTTTTGCTAGTTAATATTTATGTTATTTTTTCCGACTAAGAAAAGTATTTCGTAAAGTTATAGTGTAGTTACCGGTATTCCGATGGGTAAACAACAACCCTCTTGCAGAGTTAACGTTGTTTTACTGCTGTTTATCACAACGAAAAATAAACATTAGATATTGTATTTGTATTTAGATCCGTATTCTTAATGAACATTTAATTTAAGAAAGCTACAAGATAAATTCACTAACTATATACTTTTCGTATACGTAATTACGTATTATATGATAAAAATCGCGCAGATGGCAAACCATTTCTTATCAAACTGACAATGCACAGACTTGACGAATTAAATTGAAATTTTAAATCCATAGTAGATGTGCTTGCAGAGGGACAAAACATGAGATAAGACAGATATAAGCGTTAGTAAGAGGAAAATGCCAGTTTAGAGGGGATGTTCAACTGTGTCATATGAGACGCTATCCTTACTTTACTGATTTTACTTGATTGGACGTTGCCTAAAAGATAATGATGTAAAAGGAAATATACTGAAAAATACGGTATCAAGGAATGACTACTCATTTGTGATCAGTTAAATAAAAAATAAAACGTTTGTAGTGACGTAATAGTTAGTTGAGTACAACGTTAAATTGGTTCAGTAATCTGCAAAAGAATTTCGAAAAGAATTTTTCTGACGTAGCTGTGTTAGCTATTGTTGATCAGTTGAACTTTAACAAAGTAATTATAGCGCTAAATGTAGCTACTACATTTTTTCCATGTTTGTGCATGTTGAAAGAGAGACGGAGTATACCGAAGGGATATTTAAACTCATAAGTTGAAGACAATCTAAAAACGCTAAGGCAAAAATCAAAAATCGACGCAAAGACAGACAGACCAGACAAGTCTACAAATTAAAGTAAACACCAACAAATACAGACAATGCAACCCAAACTCTATTAAAAACCGAGAGTGATCGCAGGTGTTCGGAAGTGTAAGTAGATCTTGCTCCTCATGTTGCTCATGTACGTATATGCTCACGAAAAGAAATGTTTTATAAGGTTTCCCATGAGAAGCCATGGTCTACAAAAACCACACATTCACATTTACCTAGCTATAAAACCAGGTTAAATCCACCATTTTCTACAGAAGGAAATGCATGTACCAAATCAGAAATATGACAGTTGTTATTGAATCGTTTGATGTGGTTGAGCTTTTGATTTTGCCATTTCTTTCCGTTTTGAATTTTCCTTTGAATTCGGTATTTTTATAATTTGGATCGAGTTTCAGTCAACGTTTTTTTTTTTAAATTATGCCTACAAATCTTGTATTTTTTAAGTCCTCTATTTAAATGTAAAAAAATGTATTGGTACAAATGTATAGACATGACCTACTTAGCTATTTTACAAGTATTTGCTTAGTAGACATGAATAAGGTTTATCTTTAAACATTCAATAATTTTTTTTAAACGCATCTCATCATATTGTTGAATTTTTTAAAATACAACAATTAATTGGATACGTCTAAACCATGTTTTATACTTCTCTCAAATCAACTACTTAATATATCAATTATATTACTTCTAATAATAACTGACTTTTCATAAAAATGACTTTTAACATTAAAAATAACAACGAAACAGTATGATCTGATCAAATATTTATCTCCTGAAGCTTAGAATCAATAAACCAGACGAGAAAGTGCATTCATGTTTGTAAATCAGCATATGGTTTGTAAATAAATCAGAAAAAGGATGTGCTACTAATTATAACATTATTGAAAGTCATATTCTTTTAGATGCATTTATATATTTATCTTCTTTAATAAAGATTTTATCGGTACAAATTATAACAACGGAATGGAGTGGTACCACCCCTCCTACACAAACCACACATTCATATAAAAAGTGGGCATTGATATCTCTTTACATGTTTCTGGCAATTTCATAACGTCGATAAAAAAAATTCTTAACCCAATCGAGAGGATTATAGAACAAATTCACTTAACATTTTACAATGTACATACTGATATTGATTTACTCTTTATCGTAAATGTGTTTGTGAGAAAGTTACGATGGAACGCTACTAACGGTAGTTTACAATTAATCAATTGCTTTGTAAAATTGAGTACTTTTAGTACTTTTACATGATGAATATTTGCATAACAGTTGTAACTTGCACCCGTTGTTTACGAGTAAGTTTTTTTTAAATAGACTAAAGAATCATTGTTTTTCATACATTCTATATGCCAATGTACATTTTTCCCAATCGAATTCAGGATCCCGACATAAAAATTAAGTATTGTCAAAAATCCCAATTGTTTTACTCGCACGAACAACAGGAATTATACTAACTAGAGAAAAAGGAGGAAAGAGAGTATAATTTTTTTCCGATTCTGAAGGATTCTGTGTATTTTTGTTTTGCTCTATACGAAAACGAAATTAACGCTAATCCAATGAGTGAATAACCATTCGGTAGGGCGTTGTTTCCAAATCTAAACGTTATGGCACACGCTTTAAATATAATATTACCAAACATGTATTAGAACTAGAAAAAGTTATTTATTATATAAACATTTTAAGGTTTGATTTCGGAAAACAATGTTATCAAGAATGTATAGACATTTTATGTCATTTGATCTGTTTTTGTTTACAATTCTTTCTTTAAAAAATACATTAGAAATGACTTAAACAATAATCGGTCGTCTTTTAACTCTAAGAATCATTTGAAGCTGTTTTAGCAGCTATCGATATTTGTATATATTTTTTATTAATGTAAAAGAATGATACATTTGCACTATAAGTTTCCACAAAAAGGTTCTCAGACGTCTAAATTACAATTAACTAGACGTGTGAATGTTTAATCGAGATATAATTTTGAATGTCCCACAGTTAAAGTAAGATGTGGTTAATATTATTAACCAAATAATACTTTGTGAATCGAACAACTAACAATCAGTTTGCGATTTGGCAGGGATTTGGTTCCCCAAAATGCAACATGAATCCTACTGAAATCTCTCTTGAAAATCTTTGAGGGCGGGGTGTGGGTTGATGATAATGATGACTGATGACTGCTTACTTCATGCGGCAAATTAATATGCATTTCCAGGACGAGAACATGTTAATGTGATATGAATGTTAACCCTGCTTTGTACTAGACCGACAAGCTGAGCCGGATTTTTAACGTGTTATTTCACAATGTAACAGTCCACAGGAAAACATGTCACCTTACCCGGAATCAATATTCTGACTCCGAGCAGACCAGTCTTTACTCTTACACCTTGATGTCGCGTGCTTAAAGCGGAGAAGCAGCAAATACCAATTTTAAGTTCGAACCCACAACCTCCCGCTCTCGATGTGAACACCCTATCACGAGAGCACCGAGGCGGTTCGGCTTGGTTGAGATACACGGTCTACTAAATATGACTTGGAATGCAGATTGCTGCTGAAATACAACGTCAGAAATGAACTGTCCATGTCATTTATCCCTAAAACTCACAATATTGGTTTCTTTCTTGAAGTTTGCGACTCTCAAACACTCGGGCATAAATCATATTTAAATGCAATGATTATGTTTAATTTTTTGTTTTTTTTTTGTTTACGTGGAGATTAATTTTATCAGCCTTTTGTGAATAGAATATTTGGCAATTCGCTATGGAATATTCAACAAGTGTACGTGTACTAAGTTTAAAAGTGCATGTATAGTAGATGTAGAATATCAACCATGGCAATATGACCCGAGGGATTCTGTTATCTTGAAACATGATAAATTTCATGTCAGATACGGCTTTTTTCGATTAACAATTTATCGTTTTATAGTAGAACTCCCATGATATCCATTCATTACATGCAAAATTACGATTATACACCAAGAAAATGTAATAAATCAAAGCAAAACCCGTACTCATAATAGCCCGTTCAACAGTAGTCTGTCACTTATATCAAATTTCAAGTTTAAGGTTCTTGTAAACTAGCCTAATTTGTTTTGTAATGTTTTGTGAAAAAATGGGATTTTTTTCATTTGATTATGTTGTTTTGCATGTCCTTTGATTTCCGATTTCAATAGCCCCTTATATATATTATATTCATATATTTTCTCTTTCTGATATAATTATCACAATATCTAAAGAGAATCCCAAAATCGATTTACCTGAATATACTTTAGATTGAGTCATTGGTGTACGGTTTATGAGGAATCAATTTACGAACCCCATTCTGACCACATGTGACAGCGACATGGAAAACAAAAAAATTGTTTTAGTTCGTTGCTATTCCCTCAAAATCTACTTTAATTGAACGTCTTTCGTATGTTTTGAGGCATCGTCTCTTCCGTCCCATTTTTAGTTAGTGGTCGACAAAAAAATACATGCTATATTGCACAAAATATTCGGCAAATTAGATTCTAATTATTGATAATCATAACTGCAGTCGTTAGGGAATTATGATTACGTAAATACGGAACAAAAATACTTCTAAATTATTCTACATAGTGACGATCCTAAAGATGATTTGTGAACTCTTTGACAGTGCAGTGATACAGGTTTATCTTTTTAAAGCAAACATACCCTTGATTTGCCTATACATAATAAAAGTAGTCTGATTCTCGATTTCGATAGAAGGATTCCCAGCTGAAATCTTCATTTGCAAACTAAATTCAACTTCAGATTTTAACTTTTTTTTACCTACCAGACATATTTTGATTCTAAAATGCTTTTAAAATACAAAATAACGTTTGACTAATGTACACATTACAGCTTTTCAGATACATACTTTCCTTAATCAATTTAAGTGTACTCATTCAGATTCAAACTTGAGCAGGTATTTTGGGGAAAACATAAAAATCTGTTTAGTGCCAACTGGAAGAAATTTAGCGCTTACTTAAACAAACACTATTTATAAGTTATTATACTATTAATAATCACATAAATACAATGAACACAAAAAACTAATATAAATGTATAAATGTATTATCCAGATTACAGTGATATCGGTATGTGTTTCTGGAATAAACTTTTATAAATGCCCTCAATACATACAGTTCTAGGCTCTCGGTCATAAAAGTTTACTCAGTACTCTGAGTACAAAAATTGTGCTCGAAACACCAAATCCAGTATTTTGATTGGTTGATTTCTGAGTCTGAGTAGGAAAATCGTGCTCGAAATTTTTATGACCGCAAGGCCTGGAGGCAAAATTCATTTAAAACCAACAAAACGAAAAGGGCATGGAATAAAAGGTCAATTTATGCGAAGTTGCAACCTCAGTTTTCGTCGCATTGCCTGAAATGTTGAGTTTGATTTTGCAAAAAATGTATTATTAAATTATTGATCCAACATGTCCACTTAATATGTAAACTAAAATGGTCACAAATTTAGACATTTAAAAAACTTTAAGAAAAATATTCCTTCTGAAACCTCAATCGATCGTTTTATTTGATTATCATAACTCATGTTGTTGTGATACGAAATGACGATAAAAAAAAGCTTTTGTGTAAAAGAAAATATTATTTCAGTGCATGTTCTAATTGTCTTAATTTTTAAGCAACCATTTTTAACTACGCCTACATGTAAATCTCTGCTAATAGTGTCGTCATCTTTGTTCAAATGTAAACATTGATTAAAGACTTTATTTTTGCGGGTACATATGGTGAGACTGACCTCTATAAGGATTTACAAGTAATCGTTTATAAGGTATGAGTTATCCATGCAATTCAGTAAATAATTTTGATTTTCGTTGTATTCTAAAATGATCAAATCATCTTCCATGAGATATATTAAAACCCTATTTTATCATTTTCGCTGATCAACTTATTATCTCAGTTGAATTACTGAAATTTAAAATTCATTGAAAATTGATTAGTCAAAGGACTTGTTTTTTAATCAAAAATGAATTGCAGCAGCATAATCGGATTAAATATTATATAGAAATGGAAATCAAATACGTCAATGAAACCCACTCAAGACGTGCATTCCTTTACAGTATCGTCTTTATATGAAATTAAGATAATGCATGAGGTTATACTTACTGTGTCATTTAAAATAATTACTGGAGCTGGCATGTCAGTAACTGCTAGTAGTCTGTTGTTATTTATGTATTATTGTCATTTTGTTTATTTTCTTTTGTTTCCTATTCTGACATCGGACTCGGACTTCTCTTATATCGAGTTTTACTGTACGTACTGTTGTGCGTTTGTTTTTTCTACATTGGCTAGAGGTATAGGGGGAGGGTTGAGATCACAAAAAAACATGTTTAACCCTGCCGCATTTTTGCGCCTGTCCCAAGTCAGGAGCCTCTGGTCTTTTTAGTCTTGTATCATTTTTAATTTTAGTTTTCTGTGTATAATTTGGAGTTTAGTATGACGTCCATTATCACTGAACTAGTATACATATTTGTTTAGGGGCCAGCTGAAGGACGCCTCCGGGTGCGGGAGTTTCTCGCTGCATTGAAGACCCATTGGTGGCCTTTGGCTGTTGTCTGCTCTATGGTCGGGTTGTTGTCTCTTTGACACATTCCCCATTTCCATTTTCAATATAGTTTTGATAACTCAAAACATAACAAAATATGTATTGCTATAAAGGTATGAAAACTACAACCTTTCAATAGTATGTACTTTATTTTGGCTTTGCACACAGTCATGCTTTTTTTAAAAGAACATGTCTTATTTACTATTTTTTATTGGCTTTGGACTAGCTTTTTTTAACTGCTAGTACTCTCATATCGGTAGTTTGTACAGCTGTAACACCAATATTCAGGTTAGAAGAGGGTTGAGCCTTAAAACAAAAGGTTTAAATTCGATATATTCTTTATGTGCCTGTCCTAAGTCAGGAGCCGGTTACTCATATTTATTTTTGGTGATTGTTTTGTTATAAATCTGGCCGTAGATTTTCTCGTTGAAATTGTTTCACGTTTTTTTCATGTCAAGGCCAAACTATTTATACTTTTGGAACCCATGACTGTCTTCTGTTAGTTTGTTGGATATGCAGAATGCCTAGTTCATGGATTGCTGGTTTGATGTTTTTTTTCAGTTTTTCGTAGCATTTCTGATGCTATCCCTTTCTAAGTAAACACTGATAATACTAATAACTGATTCCTTATAAGATGCACAGAAAAAAAATGATTAAAGATGATATCTGGGAGTTGATTGAAGCCACGATTTTTCTGTCATTATGAGAATTATTTTCCTGTATGACATGCAGAGGCAAGCACAGGCGGGTACATTCAACACTACTTACTGAAAAAAAAAATCCCCACTAAACACAAATCATGAGCTTCAACATGTTCTTTCAGGAATGTATTCTCATCTGAAGTAAATTGAATAAAAGATATAACAGAACAACAACGTGCTTGAATTGGTTATATTTTGGTAAGACAACTGTACAGTTCAAGTAGCACGATCAGATATAATATAAAATGTTTAGATTACTCAAACTTAATGGCCATAGAATGTTTCAGTTGTATGCTTGAACTTACATAAGCATGATGAAACGTTATGACATTATTAATTCCTTTATAAGTAATTGTATTTCCTTTAATAGAAAATTATATGTTTTATAGAATTTTACCATGTTATACTACCGGTGACTATATTTATCTGAAAGGACATCTTCAAAAGGTAATTAACCATTGTCATTAGTACCTGAATTTTTAAAGATCAAAGCAATGCAATATCACATACATGTATGAGTAAGTTATGAGGATAAAATTGAGAATGGAAATGGGGAATATGTCAAAGAGACAACAACCCGACCAAAGAGCAGACAACCGCCGAAGGCCACCAATGGGTCTTCAACGCAGCTAGAAAATCCCGCACCCGGAGGAGGTCCTCAGCTGGCCCCTAAAAATTGTGTACTAGTTCAGTGAATATGGACGTCACACTAAACTCCAAAACATATAAATAAACTAAAACTAAAAAAACATACAAAACTAACAAAGGCCAGAGGCTCCTGACTTGGGACAGGCGCAAAAATGCGGCGGGGTTAAACATGTTTTGTGAGATCTCATCCACCTCTAGCCAATGTAGAATAAAGAAACATATTACATCTAACTTCTGAATCCTGAAATGTCATACATGTACTCAAGATATGATTGAATGACAATTGCATAAATTATGCTATCACACATTCTCAAGCAATCTAGTTTTTTTCGGACAAACAAATGAAATGCAACCCGTTGTTTTCTTCCTTGAATGTTTTATTTGTTTACTTAAAGATGAGTTGTATTAACCATATACGAACAGGACATTGACATCACTTAAAACAAACTCTGCATCAGCTGTACTGTTTTGTTATGTACACTTCTTAAAAGTAAATGTAAATTAACAACTTGACATGATGACCCGAAGGATTCAGTCATCCATTCAGTAATCCAAATACATGATAAATGTCATGCCATATGCGACTTTTTAAGATTTACATTATTTGTGGTAGAAATCCCAAGATATCCATTAATTTGAAAAACATATGAAGACAATACATCAAGAAAATGTAATAAATCAGCGGTATAAATTACACCGAATAACATGATCCACAATTATAGATCACTTATATACATATTATACAGTCAAAGTTTGTAAATTTTCTGTTTACGAAATAACGAATTTTGAAAACACTCACTTAAAGGTCTTCTATCCGAAACAGAGAATGCCTTATTTGCATGTGGCACAACTTTTCTGAATTGGTTTTCAATACTCATCATCTACGTTTTGATTATTTGGCCTCCAATTGATTTGATTCGAGCGCCACTGATGAGTCTCATTTAGACGAAACGCGCGTCTACGGTAACAAATTATACCCCAGGTATAGTTGATGAGGTAATACAAGTTATTTAGTTTATTTTCAGGTGGGAAAAAATATACGGAAACTGATTGAGAAATAAAACCTTAAGTTTATATGAAGTATTAAATTAAATATATTATTTGATTAAGGGAATATCCAGTAATTGTAAGTCATTACAACATGTACAAAGATCAAAATGGTGTTGATTTTCCCTTATATTGGCAATCTCTGTGTATGGTTCGAATAATCAGAAACCTTGGCAAATATGTCTGTCGGACACTTGAGCACTCTAATGTCAAAGGACGAGGACAAGTACTGATAAGATATATCATCACTGAGCAGTCACCTCCGATTGTAGTCATTATTGAAACAAGTAAAATGTTTCTAATCTCAAAAAGGTGTCATTATCTTTAGGTAATTAAAGGTAAAGTAAGTCAAGTATGAAAAGAACGAATTACAATATGTGTATACAAAGAAATGCGTATTGTCTACTAAAACTGCAGTGTTGTCTATGCATGTATTTCTTAAATGTAGTAACACTATTATATTTTGTATAATATCAATTTCGTTTCATATAAACTGTCGCCACAATCAGGGGGCATTTATGGATATCTTCATTAAGACAAATAGGCGTTTCATCTTGAGGAAACTTGCGTAAAACGTATCGTCAAGCTAATCATCGACACGAAATGTTGCCGAAAGAGTAATAATGTTTCGAAGATTATTTGAGAAGCCTTTAAACAACATTGTTTATGAATACAAATAAGAAGATGTGGTATGAGTGCCAATGAGACAACTCTCCATCCAAGTCACAATGTATAAAAGTAGACAAATATAGGTCAAAGTACGGCCAGCAACACGGAGCCTTGGCTCACACCGAACAGCTAGCTATAAAGGGCCCCAAAATGACTTGTGCAAAACAATTCAAACAGGAAAACCAAGGTCTAATCTATATAAAAAAACGAGAAACGAGAAACACTTAAGAGCCACATCAACAAACGACAACCACTGAACAACAGGCTCCTGACTTAGCCTGTATTTTTGAAATTATGTGAAAGTCTAAAAACTAGCGGTTATTACATGTCATACTTTTTACATTGAAATTGAATCGTCCAGTGTCTGTTTTGAGTGACCTTATCGGAAATTGTATTTTCATATTGTATTTGTATGTATGTAAGAATTGTATTATATTACAATGGTATATGCTACAAATAAAAATACACTTAAATAGTGAACAATTACAAGGTTTCATTTCAATAATTGACTCTATAAACCTTTCCAACAGTGTGTAATTGTATAGTAAAGCATTTTTTCTGAGACTGTTTGACCGTACAGTAAACACATCTTTAACCTAACAATTATAACTTTTCTAAAACTTTACTTCACAATTTAACACGTTTCATATGTTTGCATTCGTTAAACAATTTGCTGAATGAAGCTCTTCAAATAATTTTTGTATGATTCTTTACGTAACTCATATCAATATAAAAATAAGGAGATGTGGTATGATTGCCAATGAGAAACTATCCACCAAAGTTCAAATGAAGTGGATGTAAGCAATTATGGGCAACCGTACGACCTTCAACAATGAGAAAAACCCATACCGTACGGTCGGCTATAAAAGGCCCCGACATGAAAAATAGGAAACAATTCAATTGAGAAAACTATCGGCCTAATTTATAACAAAACAATTTACGAAAAACAAATATGACAGACATGAACCAACGACAACCACTGAACTACTCTCCTGACTTGGGACAGGCACATAAAGAAAGTGGCGGGGTTAAACATGTTTGTTAGCGCTCAACCCTCCCCTAACCTGGGACAGTGGTGTAACTGTACAACACAAGAATAAACTATAAAAATCAGTCGAAAAAGACCCAACTCATCAGATGGATACAAATAGAAATACATTTAACAAAAACACAGAGTGGACGTGGACGGGTACTTATAGATACCCACAACAAAAAGACACTAAGTACAGATCTGAGAGTACTCGCAGTTACCATGGATACTGACAGCTAGTTCAAAGCCAATAACAACTATTAAAAAAATCATGTATCTACGACTAGAATATCAATCAGTACACATCCAAAATCCAATCGATTTAGTGTAAAGACGTCATTAACAATTAAAAACATCACCTTGTGCAATGCCAAACTATAGGTATCGACAGATTGTAGTACCGTGAAAGTACATATGTGTAATATTTAGTATGGATTTAATTTACTGATAACAAAATCAATATTTATACCAATAAACACACTATTCAAAGATTAAATTACAGTGTTTAATAGGTAACCTTTCAGAATAAGTTTATTTAAATGATTGATAAGTTTACCCGGATCTTATCTAAATTTCCGGGCTCGGTTTACAACATCACCGTAAAATTTAGGATGTGCTTTTCCGTTTGAAATAAGTTTTCTACAGGTACAGCCTAACTTGCAGACCAAATCTTTGTATCTATGGAAGAATTAAGTAAAGGTTTTAAGTAATTTGTGGTAACGAAATCCCTGACTTGATAATTTACTAGTAATACATAGATTACGCTCGTTGAAATCCAAAACGTCACAACAGACACGAGCATAGCGAACGAGTTTGGATAATTAAACACCGTTAGACGGTGCCAGAAGAACATCACCGTCCAAAAAGGGAAAATTAACAATAGGGAAAAAATCATCCCTTTGTCGTAAATTTGTGCGTAAAGTTTCTGGTGTGATACTGAAATATCCAAATCTAGGAAAGGACAGTTATTGCTGTTAATATTTGATTTATTTAAAGTAAGTTCCTTCGGGTAAATTTCAGCAGTATATTTAGAGAATTTTCTTGATTATTTAACGAAAAAAATATCAGCAAGATTACGGTAAGTGTTGTTAAATTATCAATTAAATGGAATTTAGACAGTTCTTTACTGAACATACTTTGGCATAAACTGTGATTCATAACAGTAAAGGAACAAGTCTGCTATTAAAGGGGCACAATTGGTGCCCATCGGAATACCTACAACCTGTCGATAAACTTTATTGCCGACACGTATAAAATGTTGTCAAGGAGAAAATATTGTGCTTTAATCATCTCATCACACCTCCAGTAAGTTTATCTAGCATATTTACCTTTCTCATTAGAGAAAAGTGCTTTATGTGAGTTGCAGCAACTAAATTTGCAATCAGATTTATCAAACGACCATTTAATTAGATAGGAAAACTTAAATTTGGTTGATAAGATTGTGTGGAAGTGTAGTATAAGAATGGAAAAGTCAAAACTGTCAACCGAGTCAAAAGGACCATTTAAAGCACGTAATATCCAACACATCCAAAGAATTTTTTACACTCCAAAAATGGTTAATTCCACTGTTTTCTTATGTTTTATTACAAAAATTAACGTGAGTTCTTTGATAGAAGTTAAGGAACTGGTTAAAAGCACCGAAAGATTAGTAGAAGAACATTTACCAGAGGCCGAGATGAAACGATATTTTACGGGTTTTTTGTATAGTTTAACTAACCAATACATAGTGGGGACCTTCAAATGTTCAGAGGAGGCCTTAAGCTGAGCTGTGGTAGTGACATGATTATTTACTATCATTGGCTTTTTTGCTGGAATTGAAAAAGTGATACTCACATAAATAGTCTTTTTAAATTTTAACTTTAAACAACGCATATGTTCATGAAAAGAAAACCATATCATAATGAAAATTTCCCTAGATTAAATTACCTAACTTTTAATTGTTGCAAATACATTCATAATCATATCATGCAAGGTTCTTCGCCTAAATACTCGAAAAATCTACAGTTTTATGGATATTATGTTGTCTTATGTTATTTGCCACTTAAAACCTTACAAGTTGAAGGGGCATTAGCTGCAAATTCATGTTCACCGATTTGAATAAAATTCTCATATATGAGTTATAACATACTGAAACATACATAAAAATACAAAAAGTACAATAGAAAAAGTTAATAATTCATATTGAGCATTTTGTTCATATTTTAGATTAGACGCCATCGTATTAACCATCGATATGACCCCCAAAGAATTCCCATAGTCATCGCGTCGAACGTACAACATTCTTAAAGCGGAATTTTTAATATCAAAGGCTGGGTTGATGTTAGTCTCTTTACTTTACCAGTTGTTCAAAATATTCCGACAGAGATCAATCAAATAAAAACTTTCACAATCAGCATAATCAATAACATTGAACTGGTTCAGTGGTTTTGTGAAGCCATTGTACTGGTGTTGTATATCAAAGAAAATAATATTGTAAATGTATCTAAATCTCAAAATTCGTAGACCCAAAGATCCTGGTTGTGCCAACCTAATAACTTCCGCAACATGTCATACGACATAAGATTTATTAACCTAAAACAGGCATGCGAACTGTAAAATGAACAAAACAGAATTCATAATATTTAAAGGTGTGAAAGTCAATTGAAACTTTTCACTACCGCACGAACTGTTCCCTTCTGACGTTATGAATATATAAAATACTAATCACGTTAATTCTCGCAATATTGTGGGATATACGTGAATACATCTAAATATATGTTAATGGAACTGCCGACAACTTTCTTTGAAAAATACATTTCAAGAAGTTCTCAAAAAATTAATGATTAACAGTGTGCCGCGGACGACGTGATACATATGTTTTGATAGTTACAGCATACGACAAAAAAGTAAACCAGAGATTTTATTAAACTTTTAGAGTTTTGATACCCGAACAGCAATTTTTTTTAAATACTTTATTACATGATGTATGAAATCGAATACTAGTAATCGATTATGGAAACGAATTCGTTTTAACCTTTATATCTTAGTCTTGTATAGGAGAATTTCTTAAAAGTTTGTTGAATAGGCAAAATGCACTGAACTGTACAAATGGTTCATGCAACATAATCGGTAATGTCTAAAACATACAACAAACGAAACATTAAGTATGCAATCTATAATCATCAAACAAAACCAAATTGGACACAGTTCAAAACTGACAACAATCTAGTCTCTGTAAACACTTAAAGGTTGAACATGTGCATACGTATTGCTTACTATACGGTATGAGTTTTGCGCATTGTTGAAGGCCCTGCAAGACACTTAGTGTTTAACATATACGTCGCTGGTTATTATTTGACATTCATACCACATATCCTTACTTTTATATGATTTAAAGGCATCAGCGTGCCGGTCTAGCAGGGTTCGTATTCATATCATCTACATAACTTCTCGTACTGCTATGCATGTTCAATTTGCCACTAGACGTTAAACACAATCCAACACCTCAATCCTTTTATTGTTCATAAAATTTGCTTTTGTATCCTATGTATGTTTCATAGCCTTTTGTATCCTGTGTATGTTTTATAGCCTTTTGTATCCTATGTATGTTTCATAGCCTTGTTTATCCACACATTTTTATTTTTTTTAAATTTTACATGTTTTTTTTGTTTTGTTTTATTCAAAATTTCTTATATTCTTATCACTACACAACTCGATACGGTGCTATGTGAAGTCTGCCCATTTTGGTCATTTTACTGGTTCTCTGTGTTTTGTTTTTCTTCGTACTTTTGTTTGTCAAAGGCAAGGACAATCTGTAATCGATTTTCCTAAAAATAATCATACCGTTGTACTTAATCACATTTCTTTATCTATTTACATGTATAACTGTTATATAATCATTTCGAGCAGTAGTAGAAATGCGAGTTTAAACATTAATGGATTTATCATAAGCTTAAACGATGTTATTGAAAATTAATAATATGTTCACATTAGTTTATTGTTTCTCATCAAATATTTTTCATTTTACAGAATGAAATTTCATTCCGAATACTTTAGATACATTATAAATCATTTAGATCCTAAAAGTAAAAACAACAAAGCTTTAGTACTAAGTCTTGTACCAATTAATTATTTAGTCGTTCATATAAACATAATAATGAATATTTTTAAACCTATCAATAACGAAACGAAGTCTGATACAGAAGCTCGCGTCATGCATAATTTTGTCGATGACGTTACGTATACGTATGAATATAGGGTCGAGAAATATAACATCGTCCGAGGAAGATTTGCGATTTTATGTTTTGACTCGAGCACCAGTATATTGTTGTTTTATGTGGACGAATGTTGGGTCTGGTGTAGTAACTTATAAGCCTTGTATCATAGATAAGTTTTTTGAACCCAATATATTTTATTATGAACTTTTTAGTATGAAGAAAATGACCATGACGTCTTTAGAGTACTAAATTATAAACCCAGTATCTTTGGTGATATTTAACAAACACTTGGTCGCCGCCACTGCTAGTGGAAGTTTCGTCCCTGATTGTATTACTTTCTAAGTTGTCAGCACTTTTATGGTCACGTAATATATCATTGATAAGTATTGTTTTCTGTAAATTAACAGTAAGTACATTATTTAATAATTCGGCACACTAAAGTTTTTTACCCAATTGCAAGCCATTGATTGCCTTAGCTTTATATTGGCAATTCTGAAACTTTCTATTTTTAATGGTCTTATATTTGATTTGGCCCCCCAACTGTCTTCATTTAGAGGAAAATTTGGCTACTGGTCAAATTGACCGACTCCGGATGCTGGATTTCTTGCTGTGATGAAGACCCATTGGTGGCCATGGGCTGTTGTCTGCTCTTTTGTCGGGTTGTTGTCTCTTTGACACATTCCTCGTTTCCATTCTCAATTTTATGAGTAAACTTTTATCGTAAATTACTGCAGAACTCTTTGCATACCAGTGTATAACAAAAGTTAGTAACAAATACTGGTTATTTCGACACAAAGCTGTTGTTATAATTTTAATTTAATTTTTAATGAATATCTATTTTACATAACTTTAAGTTTTCGTGAAGTTATTTTTTTAGAAAAAAAAATGAATATCCTTGTTTATCCGCCAATCCGACAGTTTTATGCATGTTTGCCATATCGATTTGGACATGTGTGGATATAGACATAACATATTGAAGTATGAATGAATAATAACATTATATATGGTACGACTAACGTGTATGTTGTATTGGAAAATGTTTTCCTTTTAGATGGTAGACGCTGAATTTGAATAACCTTCATCACGTGTTATATGAAACAAATTAGAGCAAAATTGGACTATTAATTGCAATGGCAATGTAACCTTATTACATCTACCACGTGTAGTTTAATGTGCTGTTGAAGGGGCAACGTAGGTACGAGTATCTTAGGGAGGGATAAGCTGTGCCTAGTAAACATTCACTATGATTCAAACAAACAATTCTCCGAAACTGACATTATCAAGATGCTTGATTTCTTGATTGACAACATATTTTTTGCGTTTTGAAGACGTGCTTTTTAAACAAATAATCGGCATTCAGATGGTAACCTCTTCTTGTCTATTATTTCTTTATTCGTATGAGGTTGACTTCATACATGATTTTCTTATTAAGAATGTAAAGAAGCTATCATTATCTTTAAACTTCACGGTCCGCTATATGATGTCATCTCACTAAATAATTCAAAGTTTGGTGACTATATTGAACGCATCTATCCCACCGAATTTAGTATAAAGGATACAACAGATACAGTTAAGTCTGCCTTATATCTTGATTTACATCTAGAAATTGACAATGAGGGTCGGTTGAGAACTAACTTTACGACAAAAGAGATGATTTCAGCTTCCGAATTGTGAACTTTCCATTTATATGTAAAAGCATTCCAGCACTGCCTGCATGTGGAGTTTATATACCCAGTTGATACGATATTCCAGGGCTTTCGTTTCCTATCATGATTTCCTTGATAGAGGGTTGCTGCTCACAAGGAAGCTATTAAAACAAGAGGTGAAGTTGAAATTATCCCTTCAAAAATTTTACGGACGCCATCACGTTGACAGTTATGTAATATCTGTTTCACAGATGACGACAGTTATGTTTTAATCATCGTAACAACAATTCCGTCCTCCGTTTCCCAGAATATGACCTACCGAATAAGACTTATCAGCGGGTTTGTACTTACATGAGCAACACAACGGTCGCAACTTGTGGAGCTGGATCTGCTTAACCATCCGGAGCACCGGAGATCACCCCTGGTTTTTGGTGCGGTTCTTGTTGGTCATTCTTTAGTTTTCTATGTTGTGTTGTGTATACTGTTGTTTGTCTGTTGGTTTTTTTCTTTTCTTTTCTTGCCATGCTGTTGTCAGTTTATCTTCGGCTTATGAGTTTAAGTGTTCCTTTGATATTATTCGCCTCTTTTTTGAAAGAAGCAAAAAGATAACCTAAGTGCCTAGGTTGTAAACAAAACAACAAACGAACAATAAATATGGTATACAGCGACATACGAAACCTCTGAATTACAGGCTCCGGACATAGGACAGGCGCATATAAAATATGGCAAAACTTATTCCTATATCTGTTTTGCAATGATCAACACAACGGTTGCCACATGTGGAGCAGGATTTACTTACCCTTCATTGACATAAATCATATTATCTGGTGTGGTTTGTGTTGCTCAGTCGTAAGTTTACTAGTTTCAATGATGTGTCGTTTTGTAGACTAGTGTTTTTCTGTGGTCGTTTTTCGATTTTTGCCATGGTATTATCTGTTTTTTCTTCAACCTATAGCTATAGTTTAAACATATATTATTGTTCAAAAGGACAAATAGATCATCCACAAGTTTTCAACTTCTCATAATCTATAATCTAAGATTCTGGCTTTTTCTGCATGGATTTTGCATAGATGCATGAACAGTGTACATGTACTTGCATAACATATCGACTCCCTTGTCGGAAAAATATAGTTCAGCGTCATCTTTGATCTTAATGAAAAGTTCACATGAAATCGATTTTGAACTGAAACGAGGCATTTTAATTTGTACAGGTCTTTAAACACTGGACCAAAAATATTAGTAAGCTATGGTTTATCTTTCAAACATACTCACTGCGGTAATGTGGTACTTCTTGGACCAATTGCTATCAGTTAATTAAGACTATACAATTCATTTTAAGAATTTTCAGAAGTTCAAATTTAACGCTTTAAACAACAACACATATAAGGTTGACTGAACAGTATTGGATTCTGTGCGAACGATATTTCGGAACATTATTTTATTCATAAGTAGATAATATCTGAAATATAACTTAAACTGTTAACAAAACTATTCGTGCTTAGGTTCAAACTTTTCAAATTATTTTAAAATCAAAATGACTGTTTAAGACTAAATTCATTTACTAGAGCAAATGACAAACCCGTACACTTTCGATTCATTCAAGAAAAGCTAATCTTACCGCGTAACTGGGTTTTTTTTATTAAGTTCTTATGTATAAAAGATAGAAGATTGTTGATTTACATCTAATAGTTATCAATGTTAATTTTTCATCTTCTGATTTAAAAACCATTTCACTTCCCCATTAACTATAACATAAACGTTGATAATTTAAGCATATTTCACAGGCAATGAAAAAATGCACATTTTTATTCATATGCACTTATCTAGAACTTACAATGTAGTTGACAAAATTTCGTTTGTTCTTAATAACTATTCCCTTTATTAACTCCAATTTTCAAATAATTCATATATTTTATATTACTAAGCTAACCAGCCAGTACAAAATATAAGATCTAATTATCGCGAAGTACATGCAAAACAAATTGATTTGTAAAAGTGTTGCATGCCGTGAATGACCATGATATTTTAAACAATTCATTGAAGTTGATAGTTCCCATTAAATATTCAGTGCTGGTATTAAATTACATATAATGTAATTATCTTGTACTATTATATTCCATGTTGTTTTTTCGAATACAATGACTAAACAAACATAACCAAATAATGAAATTGAGATGTGCATAGTTTTATGTTGTAAGTTAAATTCAATAAAAGTACTTTGTTGCATTATTTAACTGTATTTTCATGTTGTATGAGTATCCTTTGCTTTTGTCATATCTAATGATAAATAACGCAGAAAGACATATAACTAGATGTAGTATCATTGTCAATAAGATAACTATCCATCAAAACACAAAAGGATAACTTCAAGTACTCTTATATCGGAGCTTTGTGTCTATTGTTTTTATATAAGTTGTTCGTTTTGTGCTTCGTACCAATTTTTATTGATTTCAGTCTTTTTTTAACTGATTTTTACAGTTATCTTTAAGTTGTGCTGTTACACCACTTTCCCAAGTAAGATGAGAATTGGGCGCTCAAAATCATGCTTAACCTCATTCTGTATGTGCCATTCCAAAGTCAGGAGCCCTGTAATTCAGTAGTTGTTGTATGTTCATGCCTGTCATATTCGTTATTCGTTTATTGTATTGTTATAAAGTAGGCCGTTACTTTTCTCGTTTGAATTGTTTCACATTTTTTATTACGGTGCCTTTAACAGCTGATTATAGCATATATACGGTATGGGTTTTTATCAATGAAGGCCGTAAGGTGACTTATAATTGCTTATATCTTCGTCATTTAAGTTTTGCCGATAGTTATCTCATTATCAATCATACCAAATAACCTCATTTTTATATAAATGTAGAATATAGAACCAGCTTTGCTTCGTGATTTTTTTAAATTGTGAAATCTGATTTTTTTTCCCTCACACCCTATCGCAATGTATGTTTTGTGCAGTTTTTAATGTCATGGTCTATACAAACAACAGATCATTATAATTCTTATTTTTTTCAATTTTTTACCGTATATAAGCTTATGATTATGAAATAGTATCAAATTTATAATTAAAAGAGGCACAACTAGAAGAGATACATACAAATTTATAGCAAAAAACGATGATGAAGAGAACAAACAACCTTCTACAAATCACTACTAAAAAAGTAAACAGGAACCACTACAACCACCAAGGGTGAAATCAGGTGCACCGGAACGGTAAGAATATCCTGCTCCATACATGGCACGTGTCAAGTGATATTGAAGATCAATAAATTAGGACAAAGTATGATGTTAACACTCGTGTGTATCGGGTATGGTGTGTATGTATATACGATAACAAGTGAAAATGATGTTTGAAACGATCAGTCACGAAGAAAAATTTCTCTTCTCATTGTACTTCATATTTGTAATTACAGAAAAATTTTCAGAACAAGGTCGATGATATATCATCTTCTTAATTTTGTTTTAGCTTAGGTGTTTGACAGTTTATATAGGTTCCAATTTCTAAAACCTGCAAATTTGACAGTAGAAAGGTGTTAAATTTGCCTTTCATTAAAACGGAACATCCTGAACATATGATTTTTAGTTGACCATATTGTACGGCCGTTTTGATTTGACCATTTTTACAGGAGTTACAGGAGTTGCGAGACTGTGACTGTTTTACAGAATCTCTAATACTTGATAGGATTGTTTGCCATCATGTGTAATTAACCATATAATACAGTCATTATAATCCGACAATTTTACCGTCGTTATAAGACTTTGACCATTTGTGAGAGTTTTGTAACAATAAGACCTTTTGAACGCAACTCCTCTAATAATATTTGACAGAACGCTCTCATAATTTTTTCTTGTTTATTTTGTATTTTATATTTTATTTAGAAATATTTATATTTCCCATATAATCAACCACTGTTTTTGCCCCTTTCTATGTGTAAGCATTTAATGCTTTCTGGTATGGCTATTCCTTGTATTAGGGAATCGAATTCACCTTCAACGAATGAACCGAATTCTTTCAATTCATTGGAAATTTTTTTGTTTATTATCAAATTATACCTTTAATACTCCACGTTCTAAAAACTACTTTTTCATTGATATTTTGAAGAAATAACTAATCGTGATAAATTTAAAGCTTTTGTTCAAATTTTTCTAAAATACCTCAGTCTAGGGTTTGAACCCTAAAAGTATAAATTATTTTAATATACATTTTCCAATGGAAAATCACATACTTTCGCATCTGGATGACCCCCTTTTTATTTCTTCATAATTGGAAAAATGTTTGATCCGTTATCCTTGAAAAATCGGTCTGTCAAAGGCACCATTTTATTCCGGAGGGACGAGTTTTACCAATATGTTGAAATAAACTTCTGTAAACCAGCTTGTTTTCGCGCATACTTTATTTTGCGTAAAATTCTTTTTAGCCAACTCAGCAACAGTTTTTTTTCGGGGTCTTCTCATTTTCGTGATATATTCATATAATTGAAGATCCAATAATCACATATTCGCGACGATTTAAATTCGCGCTATTTTTTTACTCGCGGAAATTAATCGCTTGCGAATATCTGTTGGTTTACAGTAACTGGTAAATGAATAGGGGAATTTTGTCCTAAGACTTTTATTGTTCCTCATAGTGGAAGATCACATGGCGTTTCGCTAAAATACGTTATCAACACTGATGATATCACGCGTTGATCACTTGAATGAAACAATTTACCAATAAATATAAGATAGGAAAATTCCTCACAAATCCAGTGGTTTGTTCGATTTGTAACAAATTTTTCGATATCTTTAATGAAATTAGAGGCGACCCGAACATTGTCTTCTCATTATATAAAATATGTACCAAGATTCTGGCAATACATAATTTATTTAAAAGGCGAAGTCAAAATTGTGTTTTGATCGCTCTTTCTGTGTTTCATTTTCTGCAAATTTGAAAAGTCTAGATATATATTTTCAGGTGCTTAAATTCATCATATATCTTTTTTTCATTATTCCAAGATTCATCAAGGTCTGCCATGAAAACCACAATAACAACATCCTAAATTCTACCATCATCGATGTTTGATATAAGTGATTGTAGAGTTGTTTAAGTGTAGTGGTCACCATTTAATCATCCTTTTACTGTATAAGATAACCTGGGTTCATTCTAGATTTACCATACATGACAACATTAAGGTTGTTATAAAATCTTCTGAAATTCTGTGATTGGAGACGGTAGTGATAAGTTTTTCGTTTCTTTTCCCGCCAAAATGTTTCTTAACAGACATGAGTTATTCATCAACATAACCGCCTTTGGAAAATGTAGTATTTCTTCGTTTCTGTTGGTCAAATTTATATGAACGCTCTCTTACTTGACAGGATTGTTTGTCATTATGTGAGGATGATTGTACTATACGGTCATTTTGCTTTCGACTATTTTTACGAAGTTTGACTATCTTATCGCAATGAAAAATTGTGAAACACACTATAATCCCGCATTTATACATCGCGGGGGACCTTTCGCTACGGCATAGTAATCTTGTTTATATTAAATTTGAATATCGTTATAAAAATTTCATAATATGTCCGTATTCGGCGAGTTTATAAAAGCTACTGTTTAAAAAAAGTAATGTTGAGTTCGATAGAACATTTAGTGGGTGGTAGCAAGTTTCTTCTCAGTACCAAAGGAATCCGGATGCATGATAAAATTATCTTTTCTCAATATAATATGCCTTTGTTCTGCAGTTTTCAATAAATAAAACGTGTATTTTTCGTATCTGACTTATTTATTGAAAATACCTTCAGAATTTTCATTACATTTTGCTATAAAAAATCAAATATAAGATATAACGTTGATCGATACAGTTAAGTTATAGTTGTTTCGTCGATTATGTAATAGACGTCATTTTTGTATAGAACTAATTTATTATACAGAGAAAGAAATAAAGCTACGTCCTTAATTGTTTTGCATTTGGCTACATTGCAGCATGACTCTATTATTATTGGGATTGAAGCGCTATAAATCAAATATGTAGATTTGCTTCAAAAATAAAGATAATGTTTGCTTTTATTGAGGTAAGATAATTATTAAAAAACATGGTAATATACAAATGAATGTTTAAATAATAACATAAACAGTACCTATTTTACTGCTCCAGACGCGCATTTCGACAAGTAGTGTCTCTTCCGTGATGCTCGAGGTCAAAATATTTGAAAGTCCAAAACCAAAATTACTACATTAAAATTAGACAAAATATATATTGGCTCATGTTTTGTGGTATTTTATAATGTAGTTATTTTCTTTTTTAAAAGACTTAAATCAGCTATGAAAGTTAGTCTCTTCAAATATTTAAATGTATTTTATACGGGGACCATGACACGCTGACAAATGTGTGTAGTTTTTTTTTCAATTTTGATTATCCTGGTCAATAACTATATGATTTAGATCATAGTGTTTTTAATGCGTCTAAAGTCTGAGTCTATTTGACAGTCCCTCAACTCATCATAGATACTAGGAGTACAATTGTGTACACCAGACGCACGTTTCGTCTACAAAAGGCTCATCAGTGACGCTCAAATCATGCAGTTAATGTCAAATGACATCATTTTTTAAAAGGTTTTGATTACTAACAAATAAACAAAAATTGAATGACAGGATTTGTAAACCAACTAGAAGAGAACTGCAATATAAGGGTTAACATTGGTGTTCAGTTCACTATGATTATAAGCTGATAATTTGTAAGATTTGTAATGAGGATAAGTGTAATTTGTATAGCAAAAAATAACGTAGTAAGGGTTCGTCTCCACCAGCAGCCTAACCGTTTTATACAGTTATAACACCGGTTAGTCTTTCGTATAGCATGCTTGGTCTCCATGTAGCCCTGGTAGCAAAGCTTTGATCTACCTTTGATAGTCTATTGAATGTCGATTTTTTTGTTATAGTGATATAGTGTTATTTTTATTTATAAACACGGTACGATTGACAAACATCACATTTTGTCTGAAGAAAAATATGGTAGTCGATGGCTGTAGTTGTTTTTAGAATTTGATAATATAATAAGTTCCAAACTTGAAAAAATGGTTTGTTTTACCATGGAGATGAAAGATCTCTTAATCAATAATTCGGATACGGATTGACATTGATTAGGCATCACCCAATGTTGCAAGGCAACCACAGATAAGCATTCCATATATATCTGTTTACTTTACTGTGTGACATAATTCTGTAACATTCATTATAAAATTTCAATATCTTTTCATCTTAAGAGGAAAACTAAAATACTTTTAATCCGATGAAGTACATGTTCATGGATATTAACAATACACAGTTGAATAAGCACAACGATACGAAACAATTTATGATACATTATAATAACAATAAACTGTCTGTTTGAAATACAATACTATATGAAATCTACAATCTGACGGATATGCCATTTCTTGTATTTCATGATGGGGTATCGGTGGCCGAGTGGTCTAAGTAGTCGAACTACTGTATCACTAGCCTGTCAACACCGAGGTTGTGAGTTCGCATCCTTCACTTTGCAGGTGCGCTCGACTTCTATCTTAACTGACTAGGATTGTCAGTATTCCTGCCGAATGTCGGTGGTTCTCTCCGGCTTCCTCTAACAATAAAAACTGACCTCTCCGAAATAGCCAATAGTGCTGAAAATGGCATTTATTACCAATCAATCAATCAATAAATGTATTTCATGGAGTAATTATGGACAGTATATTTATTTCTTATATTGTCTTACAATTCTAATAAACCAAAATCGAAATATGAATATTGAAACTACAAAATACAATAATATGCCAAGACTTTTGACTGTCGTCCAGGATGGAATATTTGCCACTGGATGTTTTAAGATAGTTATGTAAGAAATAAATGGAGAATTTGTCCATGGGACACAAACGATGCCCTCCTTGCATAACGTTATAAAAGGACATAACTCAAGAACTGTAAAAGTGACGTCACCCAAATTCGAGCTCGATCTGCGTTTAGTGGTAATAAGCATTGTGTATAAGTTCCATAACATTTGATTGAGGCAAACTTAAATTAGAGAACGGAAACGAATTGACGATCAACATGTTATGCCCCCACCACAGCGGAGTGGGCATAACATATTGATCGTCAATTAGACGATGTCTACCAAAATATAAAAGGTCAAGGAGGGTAACAACTACAGTCAACCGCACGGTCTTCCCTAATGAGTAAAACCGCATATTTAACTTTTAAAGGACTCGGGATAGCAAAATGTGAAACATACAACAAAGGAAACTGACGCCCTGATTTGACCAAATATGAATTTTAAACCAAAAACAATTATAACCAACCGCATCGACTGGACTACAGACTCTTGGCTTGAAATAGGAAAATAAATAATGTGGTAGGGTTTAACATTTATTATGTGTGCTAACACTATCCCGAATCTAACAGTTATTGTGAACTTAATCAGTGTTAAAGTAGTTCTTCTCTTGGTGAAGTACTGGAAAGTCTTTTACATTATTGATGAACTTTAATTGACTTTTGTTATTATTCTTTAAAGGGATATGAAATCGCAACAGCATAATAAGTGGATTACCTATATTTCTTGTCATCATTTCAAAAATCGATTGATAAAAATTGCATTTTCACCGTAAGAAGAACTTTTAGTATTTTTATATAATCATGTAACATTTGTTGTTGTTTTTTCTAACATAAAATATATATAACATTAAACAAGAAATCAATCTTATGTACAGCAATACATGATAAAATTTATAATCTATCCGTAATTTACAATATAAGACATATTCGAACTTATTTCTTAGTATATACAATAAGTATGTTACCGAAATTTCTAGCAAAAACCTAATTATAGGCACATCACGATTTACTCGCATAGGGATTTACAAATTAACATTTGTAAAGATATGTAGTAAAACAGATGAGATCATACTATATTTTTTTTTAAAATGGACAAATTGAATGTAATCATTTTCTTTTCGAATACGTAAAATAGCAAATAATAATAACCCACTATTATTATAAAAAAATATCCACAATAACATACAAAACAAAACGGAAAAACAAAACAAAACGGAAAAACAACTTCTAACTTGACTCTAAAACTCATTGATCTAAACCTCGCGGCTACCAACTTATACTATACGATTGTCTATTATGTATATATAAAGGTGCAAGCCCTGTGTGTTCTTTGTGCCGATGTGTGTCATGTTCATTTATACTTATTGCTGCTAACATCTATATAAAATAGACATCCAAATTACAACCCATTAGTTGCCGAGAGGTTTAGTCGATGTGTTGATGTCAGTCACACATATCAGACTTCACGGAAGGGTTCGATTTCCAGTGAAGGTATATACAAAATACAAAAGTTAAAGGTAAGTTTTAGTAAGGTATAGTGAGGTATCCAAATTAGCAAATAAAAAAAAGATAAATCATAAAATATACCATAATGATATATATCAAATACAAATTGTGAATATCTTACTTTTCATTAAAAGGCATATTGAAAATGTCAAATGACAAATAGTAATTATTAGAGGTTAAAAGATCATTTTGGACGTCTTGGGTTTTTGAGCATTGCAATAATCCTCATGGAGACTTATTTGTTTAACTTGTGTCGATCGGTTTTGTGTTTTGTTGACGTTTACCCTACATTCCGTTTTAATCGTGTACATATAAACTATAAGAAAACGTGCAACCTAAAAAGAAGGAATACAAGTTCTTGAATCATCATAACCAATGCAATACATTAATACATTGCTGGTATATGTATATATTTTTTTTAATATCTGAAAATAATCTTCATTAGATACAACGAACATATAGCTGCAAATACCAATAGTGTGTTAAGTTTAACAATTGAAGGAATTTCAGTGTTTGTTAAATGCGGTGCCTAGTATTGCGTACGTCGAAATCGATTAAAATGCTACGTTATTGCTCGATCATTCCCAACACCAACAAAATATGTTTAAAAAACAACGTCTTGCCCTTTAATCGATCATTATCTTACAAGTCAGACCACTCAAGTCAATTACAAAATTGCAGACCAATGACAGACATATACAATGCACATCGCATGTTACAGAATTAGTTATGATTGATTGATAACATTCGAACAAGGAGGTTGAGGTTATATGAGATAACCTCCGTGATTGGAAGATGATTATACAGAATAAATGAGAGTGCACTAATACAATTTGCTACCACATGGGAAAATTTCTATTTAGTTTCACATCTATTCGTGATTTTATTTAAATTTTAAAAGGTCACTAAAATTGGCCATAGGCATTTAATCACCTAATACCGACGTTTTTAATTCAAAATAATACCTTTACTAATGAAAAATGTCTTCCATGGATTCATAGTGTAATTCAATAGAACTACATGCTTTGAAAACATCAACCGATATTCAAGCAAATCGTTGTACTTCTGTATATCAATATTTGAGGTGAACAACTGATGCTTCAACAATCTGGAATATACCGTACATCGGAAATTGAAATTTTCCTACATGAATGATTTATAGCTAGGCTCCATTTGAACTTTTAAAGATTGCAATCACTCGTTAGTTTTGAAGAATATGTAAATCTTTGATGACAATCATGACTAATTATGAGTAAACAGTTTGATTTCATGGTACTGTAGTTCGTTTTTGATTTTGCACTTTTTACACGGAAATTTGTTTACAATTATAATTCAATACAAGACATAATTTGTTGTGACTGAAACTACAACATATTTATATCTTCTGCAAACCAAAATGGCAAATGCTGTGCTTATCATTATTAGCTTACCCGTCCATTTGCAAAAACGCAGTGATGATAAGATTTAGAATTTGGAACTTATATTATAATATCAAAGCTTTCTTTTCATCATGGAATATGCCTTCCGAGGTCAAAGTTTAGAAAAATTAGTGTTTTCGTAACCACATTTTTGAATTATGATGTAATTGTGTAGTGGTGTTTACTAGTAAATAAAAATATATTCTAAACTTCAAATTTTCCGATTTATTTTTTCCAGTTAAAAAGCACCGTTACGGGTCCATATAAAACTGTAGGTTAAGTATTTTAAAGGTGTTAAGCGTTGGGTCACATTCAAAATGAAAAACTATTGAATTTAGTATAGTTTTTTTTTAAACAAATTTGTAACATTCAATTTCGCGAAAATATTTATCAAGTTGAATATTCAAAATTTTGTTAAAAAGGCATGAACCTTGAAAATTGTTTCATTTAATGTTCATGTTAAAATGCTAGTACTATAAAAAAAATTCCTGAATATTATCAGGTTAAATCAAGGAAGTGTCACCCTACTCCTGGCTCCACAACAATTTCATCTCACAAACTGTCACAATAGTTTGTCTAGTTTAGGTTTGAACTGTCAGAATCTGCTCCAGTGTAGAACTGTCAGAATCTGATAAAGAGTACATCTGTTCTCAAGTGGTCTGGTGAAGTTCTGTTAGCATCTGTTTTGTGTAGAACTGTCAAAATTTGTTCTAGGGTATAGCTGTCAGAATCCGTTCTAGGGTAGAACTGTCCAAAACTGTTCATGGATAGCTTTACGTAGTAGAGGTCTATAAGTTTTCTGTCAGAAGAAAAGATGTGAGGGGAAGTGTTCATGAGAGTATTCCTAACAGTGCGATAAGAAGTGATCAAACTCTACAGGATTAATGAATGAATCTTTTAAGAAGTCTTTTGAAGACAAAACGCGCATATGGCGTACAAAATTGACCTTCAAATATTATGTCTGTAACAATGTATCATAAAATGTACGAGTTTTTAGCCTAAAAATTAAGATTTAAAGTGTAGTTTTTCGATGATTTATTGTTGTTTTTTTCTAACGTCCAGTTGCATCACGTCATGCATAAAAATGAACAAATTAAATATAATCCTTTAAATAAACTTATACTAAAAGGTTACTTATTATAACCCCGCTTTAGTGGGGGTATACCATTTTACCTCTGTCTGTTCATCCGTCCATCCATCCGTCCGTCCGTCAGTTCATCCGCCAGTCCGTCCGTCCGTCCCATGAACATTTTTCGTCGCATCTTTTTCAGGAACTACATTACAAGGATTTATATGAGTCAGCTATACCGTGTGATGCGTTTTCAGATTCACCGCTCAACAACTTCCTGTTTACCTTATACTTTAAGCGGGGCGGGGTATCATTAGCAGTAGCTTACAGATACACTTGTTCAACTATGTAATAAAATCTTTGAATATTGTTTTATTGGTATAAATATTGATTTTGTTATCAGTAAATTAACACCATACTAAATAGTACACATATGTACTTTCACGGTACTACAATATGTCGATACCTATATTTTGACATTGCACAAGGTTATGTTTTTCTCTGACAGTTAATGATGTCTTTATACTAAATCCATTGAATGTTGGATGTGTACTGCTTGATATTTTAGTCTTAGATATATGATTTCTATATTAATTGTTATTGGATTTGAACTAGCTGTCAGTAACTGCGAGTAGTCTACTCTCAGATCTGTACTTAGTGTCTTTTGTGTTGTTAGGGATAAGGGATAGATATATACCCTGCCATGTCCTGTCTGTGTTTTTGTTTGATGTTTTTCTTTGTATAAATCTGATGAGTTAAGCCTTTTTCAACTGATTTTTATAGTTTGTGCTGTTACACCACTGGCCCAGGATAAGGGGAGGGTTGAGCGTTCGGTATTTTTGGGTTTTTTTACTTTTTTTTCATAAGCATGTTTAACCCCGCCACATTCTTAATGTGCCTGTCCCAAGTAAGGAGCCTGTAGTTCAGTGGTTGTCGTTTGTTCATGTCTGTCATATTTGTTTATCGTAAATTGTTTTGTTATAAATATGGCCGTTAGTTTTCTCTATTGAATTGTCTCATATTTTTCATGTCGGGGCCTTTTATAGCCGACTATACGGTATGGGTTTTTCTCATTGTTGAAGGCCGAACGGTTGCCTATAATTGCTTACATCCCCTTCATTTTAACTTTGGTGGATAGTTGTCGCATTGGCAATCATACAACATCTCCTTATTTTTATATAAATCAATACGTAGGTTCTGCAAAATGAGTAGACCCATGATGAAGGGATGGAGATTTGAAGTGCCAATTGTAAATAACATTTTATGTTCAGAATATCACAGTAAAAAGGAGTATCCTTTTCTATACAAATAACACCATGTAAGAAATCTGACTTTGGTACATTATTTTATTATTCATGAGAGAACCAGGTAGTGATTATAGTTCTTTAACCTCGGAGAAATCAAATACAATACAAATCTTAAGAAAATTGAAGGATAATCAATGATATATTTTTTCTATCTTTAGACAATGCTGTTTTGAATAAATATGTCTTTTATGGCTTTTTTCGGTTATCTTATGAAACCTTTTAGTATTGAGCGAGTGGAAACCTAATGAGCTGACACGCAGATAACAACTTTTTATAGCGTAACATTAGGAATTTAATATAATTTTTTTTTAATTCAATATATATTTTTTTCTTAATGAGATAAGAAAAAAATAGAATACCAGCAAGATATTACTCGTCCAAAGCTCTAAATTATACTATCATAGTTATGTCGAAAGTGTTTGTCATAAATAAATGTAGTTTTATTAGGGCACCGCCGAATGGCAGGTCGCCTTATAGTGATCAGTCTGTCCGTCCGTCCGTCCGTCCGTAACAAATTGTGTCCGCTTAATATCTAGAGAACCGTTATAATTTCATACTGTATACTTGACATGTATATTAACCAACACCAGAAGGTGTGTCATAATATATTTACAACTTCCTAGGTCAAAGGTCAAGGTCAAAAACTTTGATTTCAGTTGACAACCCCATGTCCTATGGTAAACATCGTGTCCGCTCTATATCTTGAGAACCGTTATGATTTCAAAGTTCATACTTGCCAAGTATATTAACCAACACCAAAGGGTGTGTCATAATGTATGTACAACTTCCTACTAGGTAAAAGGTCAAGGTCATAAACTTGGTTTCAGTTGACAACCCCATGTCCTATGGTAAAGATATAAATTTTTTACCACACGTTATGCACAGCGGGGCCCACAGAGATGGCTCCCATCTCAATGATGTCTAGTTATTCCTGTTTACAATATAAGCAGGAATTTTAGGTGTGGATCAATGCGTGTATCCGAAACTGTAAAATACATCTTCCGTCTTGCTGGAAATTTTTGAAGTAAAAAATGTGGACATTTGGAATCTAATTATATCATGTCTCGGAATTAAAACTTTTTGGGTTATTCGGTAAAAGTACGTTTATCGGTTGATATACAGAAATTTTGTGTGATCGACACGATATCGTCCGTAAAAATGAGAAAAAAAGGCATAACTTTAAATTGAGTTATAAACCGCTGTCTGTGTCAAGAATATTCTATCTAGAAAGGCCTTGGCTAATTACGTACAGACTAATGTATCGCATCAGCTGCGACAAACATATGCTATAAACAACGACAGCTTGTCTATCATGTACATTGCTGCTGGGAAATAAAAAGTCAATGTTATAAAATCAGTCGTCAGAGATCCTCGACTGTAGTCGTTTGTCATGGATCATCCAGGTACAACGCATTAAGCAGATCGTGTTTTCTCCATAATATCAACTTTACTTGGATAGATGTGTTGTAGGTAAACACTTGGTTCTGGATTATGTAATGAACGCATACGTTGAAGGATTTGGCGACACATGTGTGTTGTACTCTTTTAAAAGAATATTTTGAACAAATGAACGTCAGTGGAAAACAAAATAACGTACACTAAGTACATGTAAGTTCAAAATCGAGCCTGTGCTGAAGAGGGGGTCCATAAGGTTGTGTGGGATCTATAAATATGCAGCCACATCCCATGAAAAGGGAACCTTCAATACAATGCCTTGTGAATGGAGAATGTCATGTTCTATGCATGCTAAACAACTCTTCGATGGGTCCGTGGATAGCCTTTTGCAAGGAATTATTTTTGCTCTATCCAACGTGCACTTAATTTTTAGTGACCATCCAAGTTTTCCCCCATCTGCCATGCCTACATGTACCTATTTTAGATTTATTGTAAATTTGATCTCGCCATGAAATATTTGTAACTGGACGTTCAGAAAATAAAAATCAATCATACTCTACCGTCGTTTTTTTCCTCCTTTAACATCAAGTGGGAGATCTGCGACAAGCTATTTGAATTCCGTCAACCATCTTCTCGTCATGCATGTACTGGACAATATTAGTTTAATGACTATTGACGTAATGCAAGAGAACATAGAAACTTCATCAGAAGGTAATGCAGAACATAATCGGAGTCATAACTTTCAAAGTGATGTCTCATTTGGAAAAAGTTAACTTGTATCTTGAGTTGCTGTCTTTTAGACGCTTATCCCACTTCACTTTTAATTCATATTTAACCAGTACTAGTAAATTAATACTTTCTGCATGTTGCTATCCGGTAAAATCTACACACATTTTTTTTTTATGAAGAGGAAACATGCATGTAATGTGATAGCTCGCCTTCGTATTTAGACTTGCATTACTAAGTGCTGGAACAAAACCAGTTTGAATAACAATTACATCAAATGTTTGACGTACATATGACGAAAAGAAGGAACATAAAATATTTTATCAATTTATAAGGTTATTTGCAGGATCTCTTTTGAATCGTTCCGTTTGTTGATATAGTCGAGCGTTTGGTTTTGTCATTTTTCAGGGACTTCCTCTTTTTGAATTTACCTTGGAAATCGGTATTTTTGTTGAAACATTTTTCCCTGTATAGATATTTGTGGATTGTCGTCTGTACTTTCGTCGTTCTTCTTTTAACCATTGTATTTTCTGTTTTATCTTCGAATTATGTTTGTTATTGCCTCTTTTAAATTTATTTTTCTCCTCTTTTAAAAGAGTTAGAAACAAAATTCGCAAATGTCTCAATAAAGTGTTTGATATCAAAAAGTAAAAATAATTTCCGATATTTAATTTTCTGCTGAAGAACCTATATTATTTTCACAATCAAATGTCACTATATGTTTCTGTACAATTGACTTATGCAATCCTTTACGTTTTGTTATTTTTCATTTCAACTATGATACAAAAAAAAACAACCTGAAAAATATACTCGTTAAGCGCTAAACAGTTTCTGATCTCAGATGCTGGTCAAAAGGATATTGAAATCAAGGTCATGATTACAGACGTCTGTTCCGAGTGTTCAAAAGACGACACGATAAGAGCTATAGACTGGTAATTAGCAAGAAATGACATTTATAATGATTCTCGTTTTAGATTTTTCTCGTAGGCATGATTGCAATTATTTCTCTTCCGAGATATGAATTATTAGATCTTAGGTTTGGACAAATATGTTCAATGGAAAGATAATGAGGGTAATCTAAGTCGCTAAGTGTTTTAAAAAAGTAAGAAGATATAAAAACGGCAATTTCAAATAGTTATCAATAGAAATGCACTCAAAATTATTGCCTGAGGAAACAGGAAAGCAGACACACAGCAGTCCACAAATACTATACAGAAAACTAGGATAGAGCAGCAACAAATTCTTACAAAAATCAGGTTGAATTCAGGTGCTGCCAAACTGTCAGCTTATAACACCCCTCGTGTTACATAAATCATCTTCAAAAGAAAAGGAACATATTTCGATAAAAAAAATGTTTTTTCGTTGTTTTATTGCTCTTTTTCCGAAGTAAAAATCAAATCATGCATGTTCAATATCTTTAAATATTTATCTGTCATGCCTTAAAGTTGATTTGTCTTAATTAGTAGTATCATATAACCGATTTAAGACGTTAGACCCAAGCTTCTAAAAATGAAAGCAAAGGAGAAAGACAAACTGAAAAACAATACATGTTTTTCTATGTTGTGATGTAACACTATTGTTTCAGAAAAAGGGTGAAGGTTTGTTACCATTAAAACGTTTAAACCCGCTGCAATTGTTTGCACCTGTCTTAAGTCAGGAATCTGATGTTCAGTAGTTGTCGTTTGTTGATGTGGTTCGTAAGTGTTTCTCGTTTCTCGTTTTTTATATAGATTAGACCGTTGGTTTTCCCGTTTGAATGGTTTTACACTAGTAATTTTTGGGGCCCTTTATAGCTTGCTGTTCGGTGTGAGCCTTGGCAAACTATAAAGGGCCCCCAAAAATTACTAGTGTAAAACCATTCAAACGGGAAAACCAACGGTCTAATATATATAAAAAACGAGAAACCTTCATCCTTTTTCTGAAAAATAGTGTAACATCACAAGATAGAAAGACACACTATAAAATATCAACTGAAATAGCTTAACTCAATCAAAGGACATATTAACACCAGTGAACATACACTGAACAAATAAATTTGACCGATGATACAATGTAAATACAAAATAAAGAAACTAAGGGAAGAATAATAAAAGTAACATGAAATACCGCTATGAAATGTTAAACAATTTAAGAAAAACAATATACTCGAACAAAAATATCAGCCATTTGCAATTAATTCAAACACAGGTAAATGAAAATAATTTTGTTGTTAGGTATACGTGTACAATTCAAATAGAGAAAGGAAATATTTTACAAAATAAATAATTTTGATGTTCATAGTACTGTAGTGTAATTGCCCTTAGTACAAGGGGGGTTTCCCCAGCCTGTGTAAGGATACTGGTACAGCACCAAGGGATCCGAAGGGAAACATGACACAAGGGTAACAGTTGGGTACTTTCAGCCTCATTTTCGAGGGCATCTCTCTCTGACCGCGGAACGAGCAAGGCAAGGAGCCTGAGATCTAAGACCTGACGAGCTTAGCAGGGACTGACACCTAGTAGGAAGGTAAGGGCACTCTCACACTTAGCATAGCTTGTATTAGCCTCTGGGGTAACCGTAGAGCCCAGCGAGACAGGCCAAATAACACTTTACTGGTAGTTGCGGGTGGTTTAAATTTTGGTCCTGCAGGGGTTTGGACGCCAGTTTGGCATCACTCCAAAATTATGAGTGGCTTCAGTCAATCCTGAAATTTGGTATTTTGTCTTAGGGAGACATACCAGGTCCGGTGGTTTACTTTCTAGGTGAAAGTTAGTGGAAAAACATCGTATTTGAAATTTTTTGGGCTGAGAAAAAACTTTTTGAAAAGTTTGCTATATTGATAACTAGGTCACGCGAGGTTTTTGCCGCGAGATTTGGACGCCATATTGTGTTTACTAGTTACGGATGTAATCAAAAACAAGAGCGGTTGCTTTTATATTGTTCCGTTGTGTATTTTATTATTGACTTGACTTTTTATTGAATAAAAAAATTATTGTTGATTATTATATATATATTGCTTTGTAAATTATATTGAAATTAAGTCAAATAAATTTAATAACTTTGTAAAAAGTACAAAGTCACTATGCAGAGTGATCAGGGGTATATGATCAACATTAACACCTGTCCTAAGGTTATACTTACCTGCATACCTGGCATAGGGGATGCCATAGCAGCAAGGATCATGGATATGAGGGGAAAAGGTATCCACATTGATCGAGATGTTTTATTCCAAATTCCACACATGAGAGTGACAGAAGGTACCCTAGGCATAATTGATTTTTCACCGAGACCACAGGCTGAGGTCAGTGAAGCCAGCTGTGGTAGGGCAGGATCTGTGAGTATGTCGACTCCAAAGTCTGATCACATGATTATTGAAATGGACCTAGAGGAGTGTCATGGTGCGGATTTGAAGGATACAGGTATTTCATGCATCCCAGAGTATGAGTCACCACCTTATCACCCAGTCCAAAGAGATAGACGGACAGAAGATCAGAAACAGATTGCGCATCTGCAAGAATTCAACTCTAACATAAGACACTGGTTAGAAGAATGTGATCCACAAGATGAGGTAGGATCATCTTGCTCAGAGGAAGGAGCCTGCTCAAGTCTTGAATGGGAGAAACATCGTCTGGAACAACTACAAAGGCATTCTGAACATTTACCTATGTTAGAGCAGTCACTTTGTGGACCGCCACAGGGGAGCCACTCTACAGAGAGTTTGAACTCAGAGCATGAGAATCTGAGTGTTTGTGAAAACACTGAGTATCATACTCCATCACCAAGGATCAACATGGTTGTTCGCCATCAACCAGACAGTCAACAGGAACGTGATGTCCAAAAACAACCAAATGACAGAATATTCTCACCGCTTAGCCAGAACTGGCATATTCCACACCCTGTGGTTGATCAACAGGAGGATTGCAACCGTCAACAAGAGGTGCAACAGACTCCACCAAGATATAACAGCCCTGGACCAACTATAGATTATAACCAACAACCACGGTTCTTACATTCACCTACACATGGCCATGTGCACTTTTCACCAAGTGTACAACATGAGTACCACCGCCAACAAGAGGTCAACAGTCCTTTTTACCAGTCATTTAGTGATGAGCATCAACCTACAACACCGTCAAATTTTGCACACCTTCAACAACCAAATTTTGAACATAGTCATCAAGATGTCAACCAATATCAACATGGCTACAACAGTCCACATCGACTGGTAGTCAACCAGAGTCAACAACCAACCGTACAAAATCAGACTGATGTCTATAGTCACCATCAATTATCCTATCTTCAACAGCATCATAGTTGTCTCACCAACCAACAACAAGGCTTCAACAAGGTTCAACAACCTTTGTTGCCAGCTAAACAAAGTGTGCAAATGCAACAAAAAGTACAAGACCTACAACAAAGGCTAGACCAGCTTCAACTAGGGGTCGATAACTATTGCACAACCTGTGCGACAACAAAATCCAGCTGCAGCGCCGGTTTCTTTGCCTCAACAGCAGCTACAACAACAACAGGTTAGTGCGGTTGTTCATCAACAACCAAATTATCCAGAACCAAGGTTTCAACCGCCAAGTTTTGTACAAAGGATCCAACAACCTAAGATGATTGGTCACCCAACATCAATGTTCCAGCCTCCTAGAAGTGGACCACCGCCAAAGGCACCAACAATTTTAACGCCTTACAACCAACAATACATACCTGGTTTAACGTACCCAAGTTTGGGTCAGCCTAACCTTTCAGGCTATCAGCCACAACCATTACACGTGCCTTATCAACAGTTACCTATACCTGACACACAGCAGCAACCTCCAACATCAGGAGCACCTAAGCCAAATTATAACCAACCTTCAGCAAGACCAAAGGACTATAATAGTGATTACTATGTGAGACAACGAAGAAGTGATCCTGGACATAAATATACAGGTGATTCTGACACGTCAGATGTTTCAGCATACCACCAGACCAGAAATAAGCGAAGGTCAGAACCTGAGTATAACAGACCTCGTGAGGATCAACAGCGTGATTTCTCACCTATAAGGAGTGTTAGTTCTCCGTTACACCATAGTCGTGGTAGTCCTAGAAGGTCCAGAGGGTCTAATGACTCCCAATCAGAATCTGACACAGATGGGCGATGTTCTAAAAGCAGTCAGGAAAGTAGAAAAAACGAGAAAATAGAGAAAAGACAATTTCTGTCCTCGATCCCAAGAACACTCCGTTACAGTGGGAAAGGTAACTGGAAAGCCTTTTACACCAAGTTTTCTGGTTATGCTAAAATTGCTGAGTGGACAGATGTTCAAAGACGGGAACAGCTTTGCTGGTGTTTAGATGATGCAGCTAGTGAGAACTACACCTTACTTCTAGAAAATAACAAAACAGCCAGTTTTACCGACATCATATCCAACATGAACAAAAGATTTGGTCATCAAGAACTGCCAGAAACCTCACAAGTTCAGTTCCAGACAAGTGTCCAAGGCGAAAAAAGAGACCTTGGGGGAGTGGGCGGAACGAGTGTTGTCTCTTGCCACTAGAGCCTACAGCAGATACAGTGAACAACTGATGACTGAACAGGCAATCATGAGATTTTGCCAGGGTTACAATGATACTGTTGCAGGAACAGAAGCCTGTATCTCTAAACCTAAGTCCATGGACGCAGCCTTGGATATGATAAGATAGTGTCAGCACACTAGAAAGGCAGTCAGTGCCATTCAGAAAAATGGCAAGAAGGCAGTTGAGTCTATTACAGAGAAGCCAGGTAACTCACCAGTAGTTCTTGGTGTAGGAAGCACCAATTCCAGTATGAACAATCGTCTCTCCCGCATAGAGGAATATATTGAGAAAATGATGTCAACAATAACCAGTTTGGCTCAGGAAAAATCTGTCACACAAGGAACCAGTACCATCTCTAGGTCACCTAACCAAGACAACAGATCTTCCAATTATTCGCCTAGACGTAATTATGGCCGAGGTCGTGGGCGGAGGAATAATTCGGGTGACAGGAGATATACCAGACGTGGTTATTATAATAATGAATGCTTAAATTGTCATAAGCAAGGTCATTATATCAAAGACTGTCCAGACCTATATGTACAAGACACAGACAGTCGTCAGTCAGTACAGAAAGAGCCAACATCCCAACAAGTATCTTTTAATGAGATTAACAAAAATGATTTTTATGATTCTGAAGGAGTAGTATCAGGAATCAGTACAGTGAGATCACTAGGAGCAGCCAAACTCTTCAGAGTTGAAGTAAATACTGCAGGAAAGAAAGTACTTGCTCTAGTTGACTCTGGTTCTGAAGTTACTATTCTAAAGGACACAATTTTTGACACTTTGGAGCCTAATCCCTATGTTATCAGGAAGACCACCATGTATGGTGCTGGTACCAACATGACAATGCCATGCAGGCTAACTAGTCCTATAAAGTTCAAAATTGGACATATGCAGTTCAGTCAACAACTGTATGTAGCTCCAGTTTCATGTGATATGATACTTGGATGTGACTTTTTCATACAAAACAAATGTGTCATGAATTTTGGAGAATTACTTCTTATCACTGTACAGAACAGGAACATGCCACTATTCCTAGGGGATGATAATACTGCTCATGAACCTAATGTCAATGTTGTTCATGAACCGAACCGAACACTTCAGATTCATCATCTGATGAGAAACCCAGTACAGAAGGGTCAACACAGAGGTTCCCAGCCACACATCTCAGCAGGCAAAGTGCTGATTTTCATTTTGAAACAGTCATTCCTCAAGTTTAACCTAGGCATGATGGCTTCGACATCTACACACGTATCTGATGAAAGAGGAACACAGGAAGAGCCTGATCAATGTAGAGACAATAAAGATCAGTGCGGTACTAACAAGGTAGAATCAAGAGAAAACCTTGGGTTTTATACTTGTCCCAAGAGTGGGAAAAGAGAGAGGACATGTGTCGAAAGCCGAACAGACCGTAAATGTTCTGTAAAGAATTGCCCAGTAGTGGTAGATAGAAGAGACGTAAAACAACATTGTTTTTAAGAACATCTTTCTGAAATCTTTCAGACCTATCATTCCAAAAGACTCATGAACGACAGGGGATTTCACCAACATAGAGCTTATGTGGTTATGAAGACCTGTTGGTGACCTTCTGCTGTTGTCTGTTCTATGGTCGGGTTGTTGTCTCTTTAACACATTCCCCATTTCCATTCTCAATTTTATACTCATAGGAAAATGGTTAACCAGGCAGGAAACAGTGACTGCCAAAGATTTGGTGAACTTCCTGAATGAGAAGTCTTTTGTGCCTCGTTCTACACATGTTACAGGGATACAGATGCAAATTCATCGTACAGTGTGTAAAGAGATGTGGTGGACAAATTATGTCAGGTATAGCTTGAGACCGGTAAACAGCCCTGCTTGTTTACTCAACTGGAGAGTCCTCACTTCAGTTCTTCACTTTTTAACTCCTGAACAACAAAATATGGTAGCCGAGGGATTAAACTACAATCCTAGAAATCCTCCAGAACCTGAGGAACTTGCTCAGATGAATGCCAGTTTCTGGCCAGTGTTTTATAAAACTCAAGATGAGTCAGCAATCCTTCAAAAAGAAGGGGAGAAAGACAATGTTGTGTCTGAACAAGAAGAACGTACCATAGTGATGGACGAAATAGAAGAAATTCACTATGAGAGTGAAAGTTTGAACACTGACACATCTAGCGAAAAGAGAAAATTGCAGTCCAGTATTGCAGACAATGACACATATGCACACCATACTCCGGAGAATGAAACCGCAATTCTCCTGGGACGCCAAGTTTCACAACTAGCTGAATCCCAGGTAGAGCCTTCTTCTTCGCAGCTCAAGCCGATCCAGAGCCCTCAAGTTCCAATACTTGTAGTTATACAGTATGGAGGTTTGCAGTGTATGGCAAGGGTTAGTTCTATGGCAGAACTGTACAATGTGGTTACAGAACGGTTCCCTGAAAGTGGGAATGTTTCACTGATCTGTGAAGGAACCGTCTTAGATGATAGTGTATGCTTTGACTTGTTAGGTCACCGTCCTCACATTGAGGTGAGGCGCCTTCAGTAGTAAAATTGTCGTAACAGAACAGTTTTCCCAGATTGGGATTTAACGCCTTTGAAATTGTGTTGAGTGTGAACCATTATTGTATTTTATGTGATTTTTATTAATTATTTACTTCACACTCTCACATGTAAAGTGTACAGATATGTTAAATAGTTGCAACTGATATTAAGAGCGGTGTCATGACCCTGATATTATGTAAATTGTAGTTATACTAACTATTACAGTAGTAAAATAGTTAAATGTATCCTTATATAGAGGCACTATATAGGTGGGGTTTTTGACAAGAGTCAAATTATTTATGGTCATGTACATCATTCCCAGTTATGGGATTACAGACATAAATTATTTTGTCGGTTGTAAATTATGTATAAGGGTATACATATTAGTTTGTTTCATTTGGAAATTCAGGGCGATATTAATGAACTTGTCATCAGGACTTTAAGATTGTTTTATAATTGTGCATTTACATTTTGAAATATGATTTCCGTCAGTTCAGGTCTGAACAGTTGATACATGTACATGCATGTGAACATTACACAGATTCAGGGATTTTAGACGTGTTGAGCACGCAGATTATTGTCTTGTAGTGAGACCTGTGTCCTGGACTTGATAAGTTGCAATAGCATATAGCTATGGTCGACGTGGAATTCGACTGTTAATTGTCCTGAAGAACCTGTTTAGGTTAGCACCCGTGGCAACTCTGGTGGGTAAATTGTTGGGAGTTTGGATACTCTATAGCTAGATAGCTGTTCAGTCCTGAATTTTCATTTGTATGTTTAAGTTTACAGGGGTAATAATTATTTTTCTAAGGGAAAGATTAAGTTTGTTCAATTTTCCCCTTATCCAGGATTTAGGGGGGGTAGATATTTTAGATACCCTGTGTCATGGTTGAGTTAGTAAAAGACGCTGCCAGTCTTTCACTGAGGAGTTTTGAGTAAGATAATATTTTACAGTCGTTTTTGTCGGAACTGTAGTTCCTCCTTTTTAAGATGGAGGGGGGTGTAGTGTAATTGCCATTAGTACAAGGGGGTTTCCCCAGCCTGTGTAAAGATACTGGTACAGCACCGAGGGATCCGAAGGGACACATGACACAAGGGTAACAGTTGGGTACTTCCAGCCTCTTCTTCGAGGGCATCTCTCTCTGTCCGCGGAACGAGCAAGGCAAGGAGCCTGAGATCTAAGACCTGACGAGCTTAGCAGGGACTGACACCTAGTAGGAAGGTAAGGGCACTCTCACACTAAGCATAGCTTGTATTAGCCCCTGGGGTAACCGTAAAGCCCAGCAAGACAGGCCAAATAACACTTTAGTACAAAGTGAAAATTTATAATAATACCAAACACTTATCAAAGCTGGTATATAGACCAGATATAACCCTGAATAACATTTAATAACAAAAAAGCATTACACTTAGTATCAACAGGTCAAATAAACAAGAAAGTACGATTTGAGAGTACTCGCAGTTACTGACAGCTAGTTAAAAGCCACAAACAATTAATAATAAAAAAAATCATGCATTAGAGACTAAAATCAACTAAAACACATCCCAGGGATTTAGTATTTTAATGTCATGGACAGTCAAAGAAGACATGACTTGTGCAATGCCAAAAATAAATGTATTGACAGGCAGTAGGATAGTTAGGAGTTTAACCTCTTTATAGATCAAAAAGAACGTAGGTGTGTCTTTATACATCCCGTTTGAAAAGGATACAAATTTAGTTATGTTTTAATTTGCTGATGACAAAATCGATATTAGTGCCAATGTAAACTATATTCAAAGATCTAATTACAACATTGGTAAGATAACCTTTACTAATAAGTTTGTTTAAAGGTTCGATGAGTTTACACGGATCACATAGTGATTTTCGCGCTTCAAGTACAATATTACCGTAAAGGTTAGGATGTGAAATACCGTTTTTAATCAGTTTTCTACAGGTACAGCCAAATTAACTTATCAAATATTTGTATCTATGAAAGAATTTAGTAAAAGTTTTACGTAATTTATGGTAACGAAATCCCTGACTTAATAATTTACCAGTGATGCATTGATTACGTTCATTAAAATCTATGACATCACTACACACACGGGCATAACGAACGAGTTGGGATATATAAACACCGTATGATGGGGCCAAAGGAACATCGCCGTCTAAAAAAGGAAAATTAACAATAGGGAATGAAAAGTCGTCTCTTTTGTCGTAAATTTTCGTATGGAGTTTTCCTTTAGAGATTGAAATGTCCAAATCTAGAAAAGGACAACTACTGCTGTTTATGTTAGATTTAGTTAAAGTAAGATCTATTGGGTAAATTTCGGTAGTATATTTAGAGAACTCTGGATTATTTAACGAAAAAATATCATGTAGATAACGGAAGGTATTGTCGAATGTATCAACTAAATGTAACAATAACGTGTCTTTACTGAGTTTGGTCATAAACAGAGATTCATAGCAATACAGGAATAAATCTACTATTAAAGGGGCGCAGTTAGTGCCCATAGGAAAAACTACTACTTGTCGATACACTTTATCGCCGAAACGTACATATATGTTGTCCAGGAAAAAATTTAAAGCTTCAATTATATCTTCACATTTCCAGTTAGTGTATCTAAGATACTTTCCTTTTTCGTTACAGAAAAAGGCTTTAAACGAATTACAGCAAATAAATGTGTAATGTGATTTTTTAAAAGACCATTTAATTAAATATGAAAACTTTTTTTTATCTAAAACCTCTAAAGAATTTTAACACTCCAAATATAATTAATACTATTATTTTCATAAGCTTTATTACAAAAGTTAATAACAAGTTCTTTGGTAGTAGTAAGGGAGGTAGTTAGAAGCACTGATAGATTGGTAGTAGAACACTTACTAGATGCGGAGATGAAACGGAATTTATATGGTTTTTTGTGCAATTTAGGTAACCAGTACATAGTAGGGACTTTCAAATGTTCGGAAGAGGCTTTAAGTTGGGTAGTGGCAGTGATATGCTTGTTTACAATTTGACTCTCTGTGGAGCGTACGGACCTGAATGTAGATGAATTTGTAATTTCGTTTTGGAGAACTTCCGTGTCGTATATGCGTCACACCACCACTAGATTATTTGCTGCTTTGTCTGCCGGTACGAAAACAAACCGCTTTGCGAGTACTTGGAGTTTATTTTTTATTCTAGAAATGGGAATATCATGGACCCTATTACTAATTTCAGAATTGTTTTCAAAATGAGATATACGAATATTAACAGTATTCATAATTTTATTCAAATAACTGTCTAGAGATTTTTTATCAGATTTTTCACGTTTACACCAATTTTTACAGTAGACATACAGAGCGTCTTTAATGACATGACGACACTGTTTCCAATCTATTTTAGATGGAGGACGATATTTCGGTCCTTTCTTAAGAAAAGTTATGACCTCACGGTCTCCTGTAAGGACATGACCATAGGGAACATATCTAAAACTAGATGTTTCACAATCTCAAGTGGAAGGAACATTATTTTCTATATTGACGTCTGTTGTAACTGACGTATAATTAAAAATCAAACTTCTGCTGGTATTTTTTTATAAGAATACGAAATAATAGGTGGTTCTATATTATCAAAATATGTAGGTATGTGGCTTTGGATGGTAGAGTCATTGAATATACACCATGTGTACCCAAACACTTATTTTTATAGGAGTTATCTCCCCGCGTCCCTTTTTCTTGTTATCTTTATTTCTTTGAAACCGTAAAAGATGTCAACAATTTTTTTTTCCAAATTAAATTGTTCGTACACTACATGTATTAAGAATGTTTTGGTTAAGTTTAACTGAAGTGATTCAATGACATCTTATGGGAGTTATTTCCCTCTAAAAATTTAACATTTGTGATATGTTGAATAAATTCACACACCATGAGTCATAGAGGCCTCAAGTTTTTTGATATGAAGTCATTGGTCCATTTGGAGAAATTTTGAGGTCAAGGTCAAAGGTCAAGGTCATGTTTTTAATTTTGAACTTTGCTTGTCGTTATTGTGAAGAAATCGTAACAGTTAATGATAAGAGGCTTATGCCAAATAATTGTTTACGACAGGGTGCAACTTCAACGCATTTAAGTCGAAGGGTTTTGGTGACCCTATATAGGAGTTGTTTCCCCTTATGTATTTATAACTTCTCAACCATACAAATGAATGACCTAGGATTTTTTGATTTGAGATCACTGACCTATGCCCTTGAAATTAAGGTCCAGGTCAAAGGTCAATTTTACGTTCTAGATTTTGACCTTTGCTAAAAATCCATACTCGTCTGGTTCATTATAAAACCATTAGATATTTTGCAATAGGTTGGTAGGCATGTGACCTTTAAAAAGGTCAACCGGAAGTAACATTCTTTTAAGCGGAAGTAGCCGTTTTCATACTAACTTAATGAAAAAGTACCTAGAAACCATATATTTTTAAAATCAGTTTGAAGTAACAAATGATATGAACCAGATGTGATACCTTCTTACACCGTTTTTTTAAATTAACCCTTTATTATCGAGGTTGAGGTGGAAAGACCTTCAATTGTTCTCTGAAGAATTGGTTTTTAGTTAATTATGAAATCGTTAATTGCGTCTTGTATTTTCTTTAACAAAATTGAAGTACATATATTGGTTCACGTACAGATGTTCAGTGTTTTACTGCACTGCTAATAAGTCGCTATTAAAAGAAAATCTTCAAAGAAATACAACAGCCGATATCATCGCGTTTAAAGGTATAACTTCTATATCGGTAGTGCATATGTACTTTTAGCCTGCTGTCACTAACTGCCAGCATTCTTATATTTGGTATACAAATTAAGTATTGTTTAACCTGACATCTGTCATATGGAAAACATAGTTCGGTGTTTTTCTTGAATGTATTTTATTTAAATCCCTACTTCTTTTTTTTTTGTCTTCAACTGATCAGAATAAAAGGGGGAGAGTTCAGTCCTTACTCATCAGTCCCGTTACATACTAATGTATCTTTCCTCCAAAAAAAATACTTAAAACACAAAACAGGCCATAAAAACCATAAATCGAAAAAAACGAAATACAATAACCAAATAAATAAAATTGATGAAAAGACAAATAACACTACACAGCAAACTAGAGATTGCATAACATGAAACTCTCAAACCAGGGGGGATAACTCAAGTGTCACAGGAGGTCAGCAGTTTCAGCTCCACTAGAGACATCAGCTACGTTATCTTTATCAAAACTCATTAACGAATCATATGCAGTTATTAGTAAGAAGATAAGAAGCCTCTTCAGTGGTTTTCTTTGGTTACAATTAAAATCAAAGAGATATTATATTATTATTCACAAGTTGTTTACACTCGATGCTAATGAGAACTTGACATGCATAAACCGCGTAAATGTTCGTGTTTATCATGAAAAACTGCGTATTAATCTCTATGTGTCTTTTTCACTAAATATACTCTCGTAAACCCCCATTTCGTTTTATTCACAGTTTAAATCTTACGTGAAATCAGGTGCTTCGGAAAAGTAAATATAACCGTCTTGGCATGCGATACCTGTTGGCCTGCTCAAATGTGAAACCAAATAAATATAAAAATTCAGTCGAGAGATTGCGATGGACCATTTCTTGATAACGATTTAAATGTGTATTGTGATTATATCATTTTAGGCTAAATCATATCCTAGATCTTCTTGTTAAACAACAAATGATTTTATGCCCAACCTAGGGGCATTATGTTTTTCGGTCTGTGCGTCCGTTCGTTCGTCGTTCGTCCGTCTCTCCCGCTTCAGGTTTAAGTTTTTGGTCAAGGTAGTTTTTGATGAAGTTGAAGTCCAATCAACTTTAAACTTAGTACACATGTTCCCTATGATATTTCTAATGTTAATGCCAAATCAGAGTTTTGACCACAATTTCACGGTCCACTGAACAAAGAAATTGATAGTGCGAGTGAGGCATCCGTGTACTATGGACACATTCTTGTTAAATAACTCATAAAACGTAATAAAGCTCACAAAGGTGAAAGTATACACCTTTTCGACTTCATTTGACATAAAAAAAAAAAAGAGATGTATTTCATATCCGTGTTACAATCTGGTTTGTGCATTCACATTGGTGTGCACACTGTGTTCCCATATAAACAGGGAACGCGTCAAAATGTTCCGTTAATCGGAGTTAGGCTTATTCTTATATACGTATTTTGATATGCCGTATAATGATGCTTGAGATGCTTATTTGGGACAACTTGATCAAAAGTTAAAGAGCTTTAAAAAAAACAAACAAAAAAAAAAACGCGAAAAGGCAAACAAACACACTACAAACCAAGACACTGAAAACTAAAGACTGAACACGAACTCCACCAAAAACAGAGGGCGATCTCAGAGCTCGGGAGGGTAAGTAGATCCTGCCCCACATGTTGTACCCGTAGATTTGCTCAGTTTTAGTTCAGTGATAAGTCCCATTCGGTAATGTCACATTTTTTTTTTTTTTTTTTTTTTTAATCTTTTGTGATTGTACCTAATAAAGATTATTACAGAAGCACGTTACATACGCACAGAAATTGCTGTTTTATGTAAGGAATATGACAGTTGTTTTCCATTTGTTTGATATGTTTGAGCTTTTGATTTTTTGATTTTGCCATTTGAGAAAGGACTTTCTGTTTTGTTTTTTCCTTGGAGTTCGGTATTTTTGTTATTTTACTATTTTTTTTGATAATTTTGCACATTTGTACTTATTTATAAAGAATAAAAAAAAACTTTGGTACAGTTAACCATTTAGCAACTTATTTTTGACAGACCATCTATAGTTTTCAAATAAGCACGAAGTAATCTGTTCGGAGGGATGACAGAAAAAAATGATAATAGTACTCAATACTTGCTATTGGTAAAAACTTTTTAAAGACACCATTATTTCATAAAGTCACTTCTAATAAACTGAAAACGCTGCTTCTGCATGTTTTGTAAAAGGGAAGTAGATTCCCCTATTATCCAGAGATAATATTCATTTTATCACTAAACTATCAATTTTGTATCGCTCATTTCCCAGTCAATAGATTGCCATTATACAATTTGTCATAAATTATCATGGTTTAATTTCCAATGAGTAATGTACCGTTCACGCTATTCAAAAAGCAAAGTGGTACTTCATTACTAAACAGCTAACTCATCAATAAACATTTCAATTTATTATGTTAGTACAGTATCGCTTTATCCTTCAACACTGTTTATTCAGCAAAGGTGAAAGAAAGTTCGATTGCTGTATCGATTATATCCATATGTTTTATATCAAAACTAGATTAAAATCTACATAAATATTTAGATGTAGTTTAACCGTGTTAAGATTTTATAATGATATGTAAGCATTTAATTGCTGCTAGAATTTTTGCTAAGTTTATTTTTTTTCTATCCTGCGATATTCCCGGGCTTGTGTTTCCTATCATGATTTCCTTGATAGAGGATTGCAGCTCACAAGGAAGCTATTAAACCAAGAGTTCCAAATGGTGAAGTTGAAATCATCCCTTCGTAAATTTTACGGACGCCATCACGAGTTGGTTGACCGTTATGGAATAACCGTTTCACAGATGATATCGGATATGTTCCTTGATGTCGTAACTATAAAACCCTTCCCTTTTCACGAATGTGACTTACCGAACCGGAGCAGGATCTGCTTACCCTTCCTGAGCACCTGAGATCACCCCCATTTTTTGGTGGGGTTCGTGTTGCTTAGTCTTTAGTTTTCTATGTTGTGTCATATGTACTTTTATTTGTCTGTTTGTCTTTTTATTTTTGGCCATGGCGTTGTCAGTTTGTTTTCGATCTATGAGTTTGACTGTCCCTCTGGTATCTTTCGTCCCTCTTCTACTATACAAATACAGGCTGACAGATAACATGAAGCGATAAACGTATAGTGTCCGTTTATAGTCTCCTGCTATCTTTCTTGAACGGTTATGGTCAAATTACTGTTTACATAACAGTTCAATTTGAGGTCCTCATCGCGGTCCACGTTTATAGCTATGTAGATTTTTCATTCAAAAACAAATTCAACGATTTAGATGGGGAAAAAACTATACGTTTAAATTAAATGTTAAATTGTAGGCTAAAAACAATATTCGTATAATGTAGGAAAATACAAAAATGTATTTGTACTCGCTACAAAACGGGAGAAAGGCTCGACAGACATCGCTTTTCTTTGCTGCGTTCACATGTAATTCGAATTTGATTCGAATTTACAAATTCGAATTAGTTAAATTCGTATTCAAAACGTTTTACGTTTTAAGTTCGAATTGCAATGCACGTCAAATTCGCTTTACTGTCCGAACGACCGTAACTTTTAATTTTTTTCAAGAACATTGTTTCCAGTTATTTTGCACAAACCACTGTTAAACGAAAAACAAATAACGTCATTATAGTTTTCGCCTATGATATTTTCGCGGACACGAATTATTAGTGTTATGTTTTTAATTTTAAAGAATCAAGAAATAATGATGATATTCTTTTAATTTGTCCGTCTAAGCACTTGTTCGGATAATTCGAATTACAATTTAGAAAGTGTTCATCCATTGTTTCATACGAAAACGCATTTCTATTTCATAATACGAATTCATCAATTTGAATTCGATTCGAATTAACTGTGGAAAAGAGAGAGTGTGTGAACGCGATTAGCGAATTCAAATGAAGTGGACGAACGACACCAAAGACAACCATACGGCCTTCTAAAAACCCGCCGTTTTATATTAAACAATTATAAGTATGAACTTTTTTAAATTAGTTACCCAGGGGGAATACTTAAAAAAAATCATCTTATTCACGATGTAACATTAGCACATACTTACAACTTCTCGTCCAATCAAATTGCTTATATTTGCCTTCTAATTTTCATAGTACATACTTTTCCTGTGTACTAAGTAACTACGCATGAATGACCACAAGGGTAAGATTTCATTGTATCGTAATCAAGATATTTAAAACAAAAATTGCCACTGGCTATTTTGAAATAAAATGCTGTGTTCCAAATTAAATTAAATAGTTTGTAATTAGTTTTCACATTGATTTTTAAATATCCTGCTATTAATATCTTTGGATCTAAAAAATGTTTTTGACAATTGCAAATTTTATCATTTAAATAAAGGGTAATACATATGGTTCTTTATACCTTGATTAGAGTACAACGATATCTTAAAATTATGATAATGTATCATCCATGCAATTACTTTGTACACAGAAAAGTGTGTACTATGAAACCTTGTGAAGGAAAATTAAAGCAACTTGGTGATAATTTTTTAAACTTTCTTAAGGAAAGTGATCTATTTCGTCATGAATTGATTGATTGATTGATTATTGGTTGCTTAATGTCCCGTGGCAAATATTTCATGCATGTTCAGGACGATGTCATGAATTGAAAAACTGTGATTATGTCTGAAGATAATGTGCCACCTATATATATATATATATATATAAACATATTCTGATAAATCTTTTAGTTTTTACTTTGAACTAATTAAAAAAAAAAAACACAAAACCTATAATCTCTGATCTATTTGTAGTTGCTTTTTAATGCCTATCTGCTAGACTATATCTTTGGGGACAAACTATCTATATGTTTCAAATTTATTATAGCTTTAGTTTTACTGTGAAATTAAAAAATGTTTTCAAAACATGTAATTTGCTTCCACTGCAATTTAATTATTGCCTGCTTTTGGTCAATTTATTTTGTCATCTTACCTTGTAAGAAGAACATGTATAGTAAAACACTGCTTTATATCAGTATACATACTTACACCAGCAGCTACCATCTTTTCATTCTGGAGTGAAGGGCCTTTTGAAATCACATATTTTACAATGATACTAGTAAGTAGATTTACACAAAATTCGTTAATGAGCTCCGTTTTACAAACACCTGTGATACAAGTAGTCAGCCAAAATAAACTATCAATAGACCAATTAAAAGATTACTCGAGTTGTAAATATGTGCTAAATTGGATAGTCTATGGAAAGGTATATACTATGAAATTAAGAGCTCGGGGCAAGCCCCTCGCTCTAAATTTCATAGTATATACCTTTCCATAGACTAACCTAGACATGTATTTAAAACTTTTACGTTATATGTTACCTGTAAAATGGCGCAAATGTATAGTTTTTATTTTTCAGCAAATGAAATATAACCTTGTGGCGCAAATGAAAGATTGGATTTTGTCAAAGTTGGCGCAAATGCAATGCGCTCGATTAAATAACAGATAAAAGACATTGTTATAAAACACTAAATTAGTTTGTTTTACATTCAATCTTTTCACCATTTTGACACTTGGTCATAAATAAACTCTATGTTTATTATAGGAAAGAAATTCTCAGTAGGTATTTTGATTGAAATTAAAAAAAACCAAATGTATATTTATAAAAGTAAAGTTAACATTAAGTTAAAATAAGTATTAAACTTCATTTCTGTAATTTCTTTTTAGAGAAAACAAAGAGATGTATACATTGAAATTTTAAAACCAAAGATAGAAGAGCAATACACTTTGATAGGTTTAGTGAAACAGTCGGGTATTCAGAAATATCATTCATCATGAAACCTTCGAAACCGTTATGATGTTAAGACTTTTTACATGTATACTTAAACTCAATACATGGAACAGTTACTGCATATGCTAGAATCGTTTGTGACTTCCATGCTATTACCGGTTATCGGCACCCTTATTTGCAGTAGGTAACACAGATCAACACTGTAAAATTTATTGTCAGAACTGCGAACAAAAATATTCTGGACACGATAGCGAAAAACCTTGTTTGGAATGTCAAATGGAAACACAGATGCTGTTGTTTCTGCTTTTGTGATAACCGGTAATAGGGTTTGCGATTACTAGTATGTATTTAAACTTCTCGAGCTCATCTGATATATATTTCTATCAAAAACACTATTTGTGTGCACTCAAATCATACTCGTACATGTACTATACGTAAATATTTTTAAAACTTAATTAAAGAATGTCATACCCTCGAACATCACAAGTAAGTACAATATGGAAACAGATATGACAAAACATGAATGGCAGATTGTCATACCCTCGAACATCACAAGTAAGTACAAAATGGAAACAGATATTACAAAACATGAATAGCAGATTGTCATACCCTCGAACATAACAAGTAAGTACAAAATGGAAACAGATATTACAAAACATGAATGGCAGATTGTTGCTTGCTTACGTCCAGTGGTAAAATGACATTGATTTTCAGGACGAGTATTAAATCTAATTTATAATCTTATCACATATTTATGAAATTAATTGTCCGCCTCGCAAAAAAAAAAATTAATTCCATTTCGTTAGGAAAACAGACTGAGATATACATTAATAATAGATAATCATTATATTGGTAAAACTATTGAAGCCTTCTGTTGATTTAAGAACAGCAGTAAAATGGCATGTCATTCATATTGGAAAAATCATCATAATAACATGTTTCAATAAAAGAAAATTATGTTGGTAGGAGCTTTCATCTTAGGCCCGAGAACACAGTATCTGGTGCCTTTTTTTAGACGATATATACAAGTTAAAAAATCGCAACAGCTCTCTCTCTCTCATAAAGATTTTTGATGTTTAGTGTACTACTTTTGGGATAAATTATATCAAAGTTATGGAAAAGTCTACTATCGCTTACTCAAAATATAGACATTTTTATGTTAAGGGGGTCTATAATTCTGTTTGACGGCTTCAGACATACTAATTTTTTACCTTTTTCAACTGGACCAAATCACTACTTTACCTTAATAAACAGCTGCGCCATGAGCGCATGATACGCCCGTCGTCTTGTGTGTGAATTTTTATGCAATAAGCATAAATAGTTTCTGACATACGGCGTGACATGCGAAAACCCCCCTTTTTTTTTTACAAAAAACTCAATATCTCTAAAATAAAATTTTGAATCAATACCAAAAAGTATAAAGATCTTTAGGTTAATATAACTAAGAAGTGTGTAAAATTTTAAGCAATACTCATAAATCGTTTTTGAGATACGGCGCGACATGTGAAAAACCCCTCCCCCTTTTTTTACAAAATACTCAATAACTCAAAAAAAAAATTTTGAATCATCACCAAAAAGTATACAGATCTTAAGGTTAATATAACTAAGAAGTGTGTAAAGTTTTAAGCAATAATCATAAACTGTTTTTGAGATACGGCGCGACATGTGGAAAAACCCCTCCCCCTTTTTTAACAAAATACTCAATATCTCTAAAATAAAATTTTGAATCATCACCAAAAAGTATACAGATCTTAAGATTATTATAACTAAGAAGTGTGTAAAGTTTTAAGCAATAATCATAAATTGTTTTTGAGATACGGCGCGACATGTGAAAAAAAAACACACACCTGTTTTAGTTACTAAGTCCCGTAACTCAAAAAGTTTTAATCTTATTTTCACCAAAAAGTATACAGATCGTTTGACCATCATAAGAAACAATTATATTAAGTTTCATGAAATTTGGATAAGTCATTCTCAAGTTACGGTGCGACATGTTTACGCCGGACAGACAGACGGACGGACACACACCGGACATTTGTATACCATAATACATCCCGTCAAAAATTGACGGGCGTATAAAAAACCATATGAACAAAATTTTGTTGATGTAATTTCAACCCCTCCCTTTTTCCCCTGCTTACTATTTTGTGCATAAAATATAAAGACATAAATTTGGAAAGCGTATGAAAAAAAATGCAAGTTATACACTGTCCACTCTAGGGACTATAAAACGAAAATCAAATGACGATAACTGTGTCTATTCAATAACTTAGTTTCGACTTTATAATAAACTTAATAAAGTGCAACAAAGCTATTTTATAATTTAATACGCCAGACTGACATTTCGTCAACATAAGACTTATCGGTTGCGCTCGAATTAAAACCTTCGAAAGGCCAATAATAACAAAATTGCATTGAAAACAACAAAATTCAAAACGATGTGCAAATTCTGGCTAAGGCCATCTATGCTTGATGGAAAGACATCCGTAGTGTTTCAAATGATTTTAAAAGTTTAAAACCGATAAAATTACCAGTTAAATAAGACGATATGCTCACTGGAGCTGACTCTTAGTTTAAGTATTATGATTTCATATTTTATAACCAAAACAAATGTAAATAAAAAGAGGAATTCCAATAAAACCTGTCATCATTATTTTTGTTCTATGTACGAAACTACATAACAACTTTATTATGTACAAAATATCTACAAAAATCTACGATGAACTACAACACCGTAAAACTAACAGATGGTTATATTATATGTGACCAATTGTTGTTCGATTATTTACGTGTTAAAGAGTAAAATAATTATATGTTTTTGTATTTTACAAACACTATTTACCGATTACAACATTTTGCCTCAGAATGAAAACTTCTGAACATGTATTTAAACATTCACAACGGCTTGATATTGATTTAGTAAAGGTTACATACGGACGTGTACAAAGAATAAACTAGTTTTTTATACTTCTTAATTTCCACAAATGAAAAACCTCCAATATATATCGAAAGACAACATCTGACGATTTCCAAACTCGGGACATGCGCATAAACATATAGTTGTTTAAAACTGAATGTTCCATGTCTCAAATCTCATGAAAATGAAAGAACTACAAATGTAAGTATACAAAGAACATTGTCGGGAAAATGTATTTATACGAGCTTTAGAAACAGGACGAAAAGCGAGGCTCGCACTCTAAGTTTAGTTGTTTAAGGTAGATCATAGGTATATATTTCCTCAGATAGAATTTTTTTATACTCGCCAAAATAAAGATTTTTCTATGCTTTTTCCAAAAATATAATAAAAAGTATGGGTCACCGTGCTATTTTTCAAGCTACGGGTCGTATGAAATTGCACAAATTTGCTTAGATTGATCATGAAAAAACACATTTTTGTGCATAAAAAGAAATCTATGAAATAGAATTTTGAAATAAAATATGAGAAGATAGGTTTTATAATATGCTTTAAGAAAATAAAAAGAAAAAATGGTGTCACCGAACTTGTTTTCTTGCTACAAGTAAAAAATTAAAATTTCCCTATCAGTCCAGTATAATTTTTTTACTAAAGGAGTTATCTCCCCTTAAATGGCCAAGTTGAAAAATGATTCTAAAAACACAATTATTTGGTATTTATTTAAACATTTTGAATAATGCAATAAATCACCAAGTTTTCTTTCATTAAATAAACAGTCTAACCTATAAATTGCCTATCTTTTTCCAAGTTTGCAGATTTGGGCAAAGATCTAGACCAATTGTGTACTGCGAAAATCCAAATAGTTGTCTCTGATTTTCAAAGAATACGACATAGTTTAAACGTGGACCACAAAGAGGACCCTAAAATGAACTGTCACACAAAAATAAATATTCTCATTACCGTTTGCTCAGTATGGAAGCGGAGTAACAGGAAACTTTATTAGTACAAGTACAAAAAGAGCAAAAATGTACTAGTGTGTACCTGAGTTAGACAGTTATTTGTACAATAGTTGGCTGAGATAGTTATTTGTACAATAATTGGCTGAGACTGTTATTTGTACAATAGTTGGATGAGACAGTTATTTGTACAATAGTTGGCGGAGACTGTTATTTGTACAATAGTTGGCTGAGACGGTTATTTGTACAATAGTTGGGTGAGACTGTTATGTGTACAATAGTTGGCTGAGATAGTTATTTGTACAATAGTTGGCTGAGACTGTTATTTGTACAATAGTTGGCTGAGACAGTTATTTGTACAATAGTTGGCTGAGACAGTTATTTGTACAATTATAGTTGGCTGAGACATTTATTTGTACAATAGTTGGCTGAGACAGTTATTTGTACAATAGTTGGCTGAGACTGTTATTTGTACAATAGTTGGCTGAGACAGTTATTTGTGCAATAGTTGGCTGAGACATTTATTTGTACAATAGTTGGCTGAGACAGTTATTTGTGCAATAGTTGGCTGAGACAGTTATTTGTGCAAAAGTTGGCTGAGACTGTTATTTGTACAATAGTTGGCTGAAACTGTTATTTGTACAATAGTTGGCTGTGACTGTTATTTGTACAATAGTTGGCTGAGACAGTTATTTGTACAATAGTTGACTGAGACAGTTAGTTGTACAAAAGTTGGCTGAGACAGTTATTTGTACAATAGTTGGCTGAGACTGTTATTGGTAAAATAGTTTGCTGAAACTGTTATTTGTACAATAGTTGGCTGATTGCCGGATAAAATATAAAACTCATCACGGGAAAGCTCTATAATACGGGTATACATGTAGTTCTTTGGTGTCTGTCCGTCTGTCATATTTGTTTTCGTTTATAGTGTTTAATCATAAATAATGCCGTTTTTTTTTCTCATTTGAGTTGTTTTACACTTTGATATGTCGTGGCCTTTTATATCTTACTTTACAATATGGGTGTTTGCTCATTGTTGAATACCGTTCGGTTGCATTTAGTTGCTTACATCCACGTCTTTCGGACTCTGGTGGATCGTTGTCTCATGACAATCATACCACATTCCTTTACTTTTATATTATAGAAAACAAAAACTATTATTACCGTAACTAAGAATACTCGCAGTTACTGAAAGTCAGCTCGAAGTACTTATGAAATTATAACGTCCTACATTCTAATATTGACGACTGTACTTCGGAGTAGATTCCAGATAGCGACATCATAAACAATGCAAGAATGCACGATTTTTTGCATTGCTTAATAATTCCAAATAAATTTACAAAATTTCAATTCAGAAAAAAAATTTCCTTGTTTAAACTATAAATTAGCGAATTGATAGTTATCCCCAAAAATGAAAGACCCAATGATTGAACAATAACAATGTAATGACATCCTGGATTAATAATTCCGTTAAGCTAATGCAAAAAAAAAGATATATAAGATTTATATGGAAAGAAATGATTGATAGATAAAATTAAAGTAAAAAGTTGGATAGATTAAATAACCCATTCTATTAAATCTCTGAAGGCGAAATCATTATCCCAAAACTAGATCATTTAGTACCTAAGCTGTAGTTGGCAAAACTTTTAGGAATTTTTGGTCCCCAATGCTCTTCAACTTCGTACTTAATTTGGATTTTTTAACTTTTTTTATTCGAGCGTCACTGAAGAGTCTTTTGTAGACGAAACGCGCGTCTAGCGCAAATATACAATTTCAATCCTGGTATCTATGATAAGTTTATCAGTACATCTTAAATTTACATCTTTATCCTAGCTTTAAAAAAATGCGAGTAAACAAACTATTGCGTTTATCGAAATAATGCGGATATCGAACCAAGTGAGAAATGTTCACTCCATAAGAAGATGCCCAAAAACAATCACCATGTTGCAAAGGAAATTAACAAAAGGAACTGTCGTCTCGTATGTCATAATTTATAGGTGTGAAGAATACCATGAGAAATTCTAATGTCGATATCTAAAAAAGAACGACAGTCACAGTCAATGTTGGATATAGTACGCCAGATCTAGAATTTATATAAATTATGATCGTTTTTTTTCCAGAGAAATCTTAACTATTTACAGAGAATATACACTTTGAAAGACCCATTGGTGGCCTTCGGCTGTTGTCTGCTCTATGGTCGGGTTGTTGTCTCTTTGACACATTCCCCATTTCCATTCTCAATTTTACTTAAAATTAATTTTAATAAAAATTAAATAAAATGATGGCAAACACAGTTTATAAAAAAAATTTCTTGGTGTTTAGAATTTTCCTATAATATTTAGTGTGATGTGCTTCTCATGATTTCACATCTCACGTCAACATTTTAAAGTCTGTATTTTCTTATTCATTATTTTCTTAGTTTTTTTATTCCTTGGGATACGAATTGAATTTAATCGTCTGGTGACAAATATTGCAAGCATATTCAGGACGAAATAAAATTGAGAATGGAAATGGGGAATATGTCAAAGAGACAACAACCCAACCAAAGAGCAGACAACAGCCGAAGGCCACCAATGGGTCTTCAACGCAGCGAGAAAATCCCGCACCCGGAGGTGGTCCTCAGCTGGCCCCCAAATAAAATTGTGTACTAGTTCAGTGAAAATAGACGTCACACTAAACTCCAAAACATATAAATGAACTAAAATTAAAAAAACATACAAGACTAACAAAGGCCAGAGGCTCCTGACTTGGGACAGGCGCAAAACTTCGGTGGGGTTAAACATGTTTTGTGAGATCTCAACCCTCCCCCTATACCTCTAGCCAATGTAGAATAAAGAAACACATAGTAATACACACAGTAAAACTCAGTTTAAAAGAAGTCCGAGTCCGATGTCAGAATAGGTAACAAAAGAAACCAAGTAAAATGACAATGATACATAAATGAACAAAGGACTACTAGTAGTTACTGACCTGTCAGCTCCAGACCTCAATTAAACTGATTAAAAGATTATATCTTCATCATATGAAAATCAAGTACAATCCCTCCCGTTAGGGGTTTAGTATCATACCATCATAAAATATATGAGAAGAACATAACCCGTATCATGCCAACAACTGGTTTTAGAATAAATGTGTTTATTTCCACTGCAAAGACCCTATGAATGAATCAATATTAATAACAAAATATGCAATCCTTAATGACTTGACAACAGTATCGTAACTATATCCTTTCCGAATAATTCTGTTTGAAGGTTTGGTTAGCTTTTGGTGTGAATGCCGACATTTTTGTGCTATCTTCTACGTCATTTGTTCACTGGATGAGAGTTTTCTCATTGGCAATCATACCATATATTATTTTTACAGTTAACATTAACGGTACCAATATGTTTGTTAGTCCAGTGTTAGAAGAATTTCGAAGCATATAAGTTTGATTATTAGTAATTCCGTAAAAACTATATCTAATACGAGTGCAATGTTCTGTACTAGACCGACACGCTTAATCGGATTTTTAATGTCCTAATACAGGAGTGTCTGCCCTCATACATAGTTTTCTATTTCCGAGCCGTCACGTCATGTTCTTATAGAAGAGAAGGAAACTGCCAGTTCTAAAGTCTTTGTTAAATGCCAGACCTACCCAGGAACAACGCCATTCTGCGCTCGACGGAAGCCATTTACCACGTGACCATCGAACATGTTGATTGCAAATGATACAGCACAGTTCTCTCACAAGCAAGCAACCCAAAAATGTAAAAAATATAATCATAAATCACATACACTTTGCTTGTTTTGCTGATATTTTGATATTTAAAAATATTTCTTCTGTCAATTTACCACGTGACCATCGAACATGTTGATTGCAAATGATACAGCACAGTTCTCTCACAAGCAAGCAACCCAAAAATGTAAAAAATATAATCATAAATCACATACACTTTGCTTGTTTTGCTGATATTTTGATATTTAAAAATATTTCTTCTGTCAATTTATTTTTAAAATTAACATTTCAATCCATAACGGGATACTAAAGTTGACATTAAGCAAGGCTGCATGCTCCAGGGAGTATAAAAAGTCTGGTATCTAGAAACAAATATTTTTACCAACACTTTCTGTAGAGCACAACATCCAGAAATAACCTTTGTGGGCATACGTTATAAACAAAGGCAAAGATTCCCCAAGACCCTGACTTTCTCGCCAGGTATGGGCACATGGGCAGCAATATTACTAAACATTATAAATATATGTTACATTTCAAAGATACCAAATTTATCGAAAGTAACTAATTTTAGTAACAGTGACTTTAACTGTGAAATTATCAGACTATATTTTCAATTTGTATAAGTTTCATTCTAATCGGGCAAGGTAGGCTCAAGTTACCATCCAGAAACCATTTTCCAAAACAAATAATTTGATTTTAGTAAAAGTTACTTTTAACTTCCACCTAGTGACCCTTCAAGCAATAGCTATAGGCTTCTTCCTTTTTTATATGGCTTTCATTGAAATTAAGCAAATGAAACTAAAGTGAACATCCGGAAACAAAGCGACACACAGACGGACAGACGGAAAAAGCGACAATTTTCTCGCTTTTTTTAGTAAGGATACATGTGATAAAGGATCTGTGAGATAAATAAACTCATCCTAGATAAACAGCAACTTAATAGAGAAATAAAACCACGTAAAAAGAGAGAAAAAAAAAGTACAACACATAAAGGTAAATTCAAAAAGGGGGAAGTAAATAAAAACTGTCAAAAGCATAGTTACGTTATCAACGAACGGAATGAGTAGGAAACAAATAATATTAGACATTTGTTAGTGTTTGCAGTGAATACGTGACGAAATTAATAGGTTACTCTAAAAAAAAATACAACAAATATCATAAAATAACAATACAAAAACAGCTGTTGTCAATATTTTTTTCAGTCAGTTTATTCGGAAATTTCACATTGATCTATAATTGATCTTTAAGGGTGAAAATTGTAAATGAACCACGGTAGTTTAACTCTGATAGAAAACATTTCAGCAAATAACTCTAAACGATAATAAGTTTTTAGTCATTTTTTTAAGACTCATCTTTAAGAGTCGATCAAAAGTATATCTAGGTCTAGGGTCCATGGTGATACTTCTGGTCTATTCTTTATGCCTACCAAATGCCTACATATACAATGGACATTGGTCTTGTCTTAAATATGTTTGAACGATTGACTTTTGAACTGTATGTATTCATCCTTCAATCTTCGTTTTTCTTAAGTTTCCAGTGCAAAAATAAAAACTATGTCAACGAAATGTCAAAGAGATTAGTGCCTTCAAACACTGCATGCTACTTATCAACATTTGTTTAATTTTGCTTTAAGAGTGTGTTTAATAATAATAATATGCTTGTTTTGAAATCTTACAAAAAACTGTTCATTAACGTTTTCTGCTGCTTGTACCCAGTTGAAACTTTCTGAGATATAAGTAGTCGTTAATATTTATAGGTGACCTCTGACCTATTTTTATTTTGACCTACACATTTGTATGGTCTTTTCGTTCTACTTAAAGGCATTTGCTAATTCAAAACACTTTACAGTAACGTTCAGAAGCTTTTCAAATCTTTTCTTCTAAACCTTTTATTTTCAGTTTTCAAGTGATTTTTTTTTGTAATAAACAAATAATTTAGCCTTTTTTGTTTTCTACATGTAATTTTCAATTTGGGAAATACAAAAACATTTCCATAAAATGTTTTGCAAATAAACTGTTTTAAATCTCTATATGATACAAAAACGAGACTTCAGTCATGTGTTAAGTGTCCCTCGCAGGATATTGTTGATAGTAATTATTGAAAAGCTTTATGTTTCTCAACAAAACCGTAAGCTACCAATTTATGTGTAAACGATGAGTTTTCGTAGAATAACTTTCATAGGGTACGCTCAATTTTAAAAGCCAAAACACATCGAACGTCTGAATGCAAAAAAAAACAAATCTGAACTGAACAAAACATCCAAAATCATCAACGGTTAACTTTGTTTACAACCATTACAATTGCTATGTTCAGTGTAAACCATGACGGTTCAACCATTGTTAGCTTGGAAAAAGAACAAAAAGTCTTAATTGAGGCGTTTGTATGGAAACCCTTAATACTACTCCATGCGACGTTTTAGTTGGTCTATAATTGTGTATATCCTAGTCAACACATCCATTTGGCAAATAGTGTTGCAAAGGATAGGTTCAAATTTTGCTCAATTTAGGTGTTCTGTTTAATAAATAGTTTTTATTGTTCTTACAATGGCATCAACTTCAATGTAATGAATCAAAGAACTGAGTGGGAAATCTCAAATTATACTTTTGTTCATTATTCCGAGGGTAATTTTGTTCGAATTGCAAATAAACGTCTGAGCAAGTTAATTTGCTTATTATCTTTGCTATATATTTATGACATTGGTTGCATTCAGTTGCACTTGTTTTTGTTGGTTGATTGACAACTGTTTGTTTAACATCATTTAGTAAATAGTTAATGGATTCCAGAACGAGAACTAATTAACAATGAATCAAACAGGGGTTCGGACGGGATGAAAGGCGGAAATTTCGATTGAGTGTATTTTCTTAGTTTCCAGTATATTGAAACTTATACAATAATTTCAGTATAATTTACTAGAATTGTCTTTTTAGATGAAAGTTTAAAAAAAAAAAGATAAAAAGTTTTTGGGAGTAACTGGGCAATAGTTTTTAACGCATTAGCTAGTGAAAAAGACATAGTTAATTTCAAAATATAAAGCAACGACTTAAAACATGCGTAGTAAACTTTTTTCAATGTAAAACATTCTATACACCAGATGCGCTTTTGAACAAATATTTTAGTTTCAGTTATGTTGGTGATCATATAACTTATAAACCTTAACAGAACGTTGAAGAACTGGAACACATGAAAAAACATGAGAGGCAAAATCTGGCTGAGGATTTAGTGATTTACATGAGTAAAATGAAACTGAATTTTCAAATATTTTGTCTAGTGATAATTTCTTTAAATCGTTTTTCGCATTGTTATATCTGCACCAGCGTATTTAGCTATTTGACACGTGATACCATTGGAGAATAACCGATGACCAAATATTAAATATATAATATATCATCTTTTATTATTGGTCAAGAAGCACATTTCATAAAATGTAAAAGGGTTATTATTGATGATCGATGCATAACAAAAATACTTATAAAAGAAAACTGATCGCAATTAAACAATACTCTTCATATATTTCCGTTAACATTGAAAGATGTTAGCTACTATAACACAAAAGAGATATTTCTTTAATTACAGACTTCTGCATCAAGAACTAATAACTAAGATTACGTAGAACTGAAATTAAAATCATATTGTACATTAGATATTTAAGAATGACTTACCGATGCTGATATCAAACCGATACTCCGATGTCAAAAACTGCTGGACAATTGTAGATTTACCAACACCTAAGGCACCCAATATAACAATTTTATAAGGCTTAGGTCTTTGTAAAGAACCTTCACTATTGGCTAAACTGTTTTGTGAACAGGAACTTGACCCAATTGATAAGGTATTTCCGTCCCCTTCGGATGAAACAATACTGTTGGTACTGCGTGACTTGATGGAATCTCCTCGGTTGACAATGCCTTTCGATGTCATTTCAAAAGTTCTTAGTCTATACAAGTCATGATCCTGGTCTTCGTAGTTAGTTCTCAAGTTCTTTATTAAAGGCCTCCGATAATTATTTTTCGTTGGTAAGCTGCTTGTTCTAGGTCGAATTCCGTCAATTTCATAACTTTCAAACGTCTTATTTTTAGTTTTCTTCATAGAAGTGGATCGTGCTCTTGGCCTCGGATTAATAGATTTTTCATTGTTCACACTACAATTATGATCCCCAATCAATGGGCTTGGGACACGTTTCATTTTATCGAAATACATTAGTTTTCCTTCTTCTACCTCTTGCAAATTATGATGCATGATTTTCTTTAATAAGTTGCGACTTTACTTTCCCTTTAAATTCATAAATATTTCCATTTGATATTTTTCTATATTCACAAATAAATAATATCAATTGTTGAACAGCCACTCATAAAAATCACCATCTTTCCAATATTTGTAAAAATCTTACAACAAGTCTAATAACGGCAATTTCCCGATATTTTTCAATAAACTGAAATTTACCTGCTCTTTGGTTGATAGATATAGATACAGCTAACATTTTATTGGTTGGTAAAGTCTAAGCTTCTCACAGTGTAAGTGAATGTTGATTTTACGCTTTCAGCTAATCGATTGGTTGCATTTAAATACTTCCGATATTCCTTTTTGATGGGAAAGAAGATATAGTATCGACTGACAATGTATGTTCGATAATTGCTTTTAATCTGCCCTTTCATCGTGTTTATATACTACTAACAGCTGTAACATTTGCTATATTAGAGATCTCTTGCTTACTTAACATAACATAATTATATGTTTTATTGAATTGTTGGTTGATTTTCTGCTTACATATAAAAAAGGAGATGTGATATGATTGCCAATGAGACAACTCTCCACAAGAGACCAAAATTACAGGCTCTTGACTTGGGACAGGCACATACATACAGAATGTGGCGGGGTTAAACATGTTAGCGGGATCCCAACCCTCCCCTAACCTGGGACAGTGGTGTAACAGTACAACATAAGAACGAACTATAAAAATCAGTTGAAAAAGGCTTAACTCATCGGATGGATAAAAATACAAATACTACAAATACAAGTGGACGTGGCCGGGTACTTGTATATCCAAACAACAAAAAGACACGAAATATAAAAAAGAAGATGTGGTATGATTGCCAATGAGACAACTCTACAAAAGAGACCAAATGACACAGAAATTAACAACTATAGGTCACCGTACGGCCTTCAACAATGAGCAAAGCCCATACCGCACAGTCAGCTATAAAAGGCCCCAAAATGACAATGTAAAACAATTCAAACGAGAAAACTAACGGCCTAATTTATGTACAGAAAATGAACGAAAAACAAATATGTAACACATAAACAAACGACAACCACTGAATTACAGGCTCCTGACTTGGGACAGGAACATACATACAGAATGTACCAAGTACAGATCTGAGAGTACTCGCAGTTACTGGCAGCTAGTTCAAAGCCACTAACAACTAATAAAACAAATCATGCATCTAAGACTTAATTATCAATCCGTACACATCCAACATCCAATGAATTTAGTGTAAAGACGTCATAAACAGTCAGAGAAAAACATGACGTTGTGCAATGCCAAGATACAGGTATCGACAGATTGTAGATCCATGAATGTGTATATGTATATAACAATAATATTTAGTTTGCTTTTAATTTACTGATAACAAAATCAATATTAGTACCAATAAAAACAATATTTAATGGTGTACATAACGGCCAGTGGCAAATATTTAATGCATATTCAAGACATTTAGAAAAAAAATAATATTACTATTGGCAGCGTTAGAAATATAAGTTGACTTAACAATTCTATGTGATGATTGTGTTTCCAAGTCGAAAAAATAGCGTTTTGGTTATGCTTGGAAATTTTTGGAGTTGACTCTATAAATCGTGAAGAGAAATACTTTGCAACATAGATTGAGCCTCCTCATAGGGTTTTTGATTATGTGATTACTTGGTCGTTTTTATAGTGATTATTTGATTACCATCCCAAATATTTCATGATTATTTGGTTATCTAGAACTGTATTTTTTTATTATTTGATTATCTAGTTTAAAAAAATAATTTAATGATTATGTGATTATATTGGCAAAACCTTTGTGATTATGTGATTACTTGGACACCCCAATGAGGGGCCTCTAGATTCAAAGTGTCATTCTGCTTTAATACTTGTGAATGAAAACGTAAATCAAGATCAAATCAGGACTACTTAGATATTAATCTATACAAATTGCAAAACCGTTATTTCATGTAACTAGAGATACACAAGTGTTGACACATAGAAATGTCTTGCTTAAGTAATCATGAATATATGGGTATGCTAAATATGCAACAAATTAATTGATTATTATGCTACAAATACCATGTATTACAATTAACAATTAAAAAAGATAGATTACAAAAAAAAAACCTAACGAAAATAAGATATAATATTAATGTGAATCACCGAAATGTAAAAATGACGTCACGCTCGAATTACCTAGAAAAGCCTTTCTTGTTACTAATAGTAACTAAGAAACTTATCTCAAAAACTCAACATAAATCCCTGTATCATGGATGGAAGTCTAGCCTTAAGAATATTATCAAAACATGGGTGGAGGTTCTTAGAACTAAGTTGAAGCCGTAGAATTGAGAAACAACTACATGTATAGAAATTTATATTAAACATTGAACCATGTAATATTCGGAAATAATTATGCTGAACTAGGCTTCTTTCGGATTTTTTGTTTTTAATATAACAGACTGAAACTCAAACAAATAATGAAATTAGTTTCCAACTAATGGGAAGCAGATATGACAGTGTCTTGTCTTTGATCTTTTTGAATTCCATATTACCTTCACTTTTCTATTGGAAATTTAAGGTTCCAAATCCGAGTTAAGTAATTTTTCACAATCTCTAAAAGAATCTTTTAAACATTTATGCACCGTACATGTAAGAGTCAATTATTAAGCATATGTCATCTGCATGTTGTCCTGATATGCAATTACTCAATCATAAAACTTGGATGCACATTAATATAATTAGATATAGAACAATAGGACTCGGATTAAGTCCAGCGGACAAATACAAGACGAAAATATGAAGACACAAGACATCTAAACAAACGATATAGATGTTATAGCTATATACTACTTTCTAAAGTACCTATATATTAAGTAACTAAGGTTCTGCAAATTTGATTAAACAAGCTTCGGATTACCATACCTCCACGTATAATACCTCGCATTCAGCCAGTTGGCCGGAGACCGAACTAAACGTCTTTTTTGAATGCTCGTTTTTACGTGTTTGAATCTTTGTTACCCAAACTAAGAAATGATTCCTTCGACAGAATAGGAAACAAAATCAGCAACCTTTTGCAATCTTTGTGTGCCGTGCAAATTAATAAATGAATTGATTTGTTATTCTGTTCATTAATTTTATAGTATGTTGCAACAAATGCCCGTGCGTAGCTTCCGAACTTTTTGTCTTCTTTATCTACATGTTGCCTTTGAATATAAAGTGTATACATAATGTATTATACTTTTCCTACAAAACAAGGCGTTTTTACTGATTTCCAATATTCAGCTCACGCAAGAAACCTTATTCGGTTAGACTCGGGACTGGAGACAAACGTTTTGGAACCAAAATATATAAATTTTTGGAGGCATAAATTCTAAAAGAGTTTATTAAGGTAATTCAAAACAGTACGAAGTGCATTTTTCTTACGGTGTGAATACTTCACAACTTGTTCGCTATGCCCGTGTCTGTAGTCGCGTTTTAGATTTCAATGAACGTAATTTATGTATAACTGGTAAATCATTAAGTAAGGGATTTCGTTACCACAAATAAATTAAAATATTTCCCAAATTCTTTCCTATACAGATACAAAAAATTGGTTAGAAAGTTAGGAGAGTAGAATTTTTATTAAAAAACGCGATATCACATCCTAATCTGTATGGTAATTGTGCTTTTAGAGCCCGTAAATTTAGATACGATCCATATGAACTAATTGATCCATTGACTAAACTTATTTCTAAAGGTTATCAATTTAACACAGTAGTTAAAGCTTTAAATATTGTTTTTTGGCAGTACTTACATTGATTTTGTTTTTGAAAAATTAAAACATAACTAAATATATATTGCTATATATGATACATGGAAGTTATGAGAACTACATCCTGTCGATAATGTTTTCTTATACTTTGCCATTGCGCGAGGTCATGTGTTACTCAGACTGTTTATGACGTCTTAACACTAATCCTGTTGGATACGTACCGATTGATAGTTTAGTCTTGGAGAAAATGGTTTATTCATTAGTTGTAATTGGCTTTGAACTAGCTTTCATGTTAGTTGATTTTGTGCATCGTACCGATCTTTTGTGTTTAGCCAATTACAGCTACCTTTTACAATTTGTTCTTATGTTGTGCTGTAACTGTTACTGCCACTTCATTTTAACCCTGGCAATAGTTGTCTCGTTGACAATCATAAAACATCTCCTCATTCTTATATTCTGTATGTTTCTGCTAGTGTGTAGTATTTTAGTTTCTACGGATATCGTCAGTCCAGTAATCTGTACGTCAGCACCAAATTTTATCCATTCCAAATATTTTGATAAATGCCATACCCTGTTACATGTGATACGTTTAAAATAAAATGAACGCAATTTTCTCCGGGAAATATCAGCCGGATATTGATGTTCAATATAACACACTTTGTGTGAAATTGATCACTAAATACATAAATCTATACATTTTTGTACATCTTTGGCTTTTAACAATTTTTGTGATAAAATATTTTCCAGACTGACGCTTCTGACATATTCAGTACGGCAAACTTGTCATGAATCACTTTAAATTAGATAGATATATAAATATTCAATCGATGTAATGAGAGATGTTTTATGTTTAGAGATGGGTTTTCAAGTATCACCAATCTGTTGTTATAGTTTTTTTTGTATTTAAGATTTTTTTTATTTAGGGGGCTAGTTAAAACTATAAAGAAATGGTCAACTATTTCATAACAAGATAATATAATTGACAAAACTTCCTGTATCGTTTAGATAATACAATGTATTATATTGCATATACCTACGATGTTTCTTGTAAATATTTAATAAGGAGCTATATAAATAAAATCGCTTTACCTTGCTTTAGATTTGTGAAGTGCCAGATGTGATTTTGTGTCTAGAATATAAACTATAGCAGTTTTTTACCGTTTGTATTGATGGTCTCTACCGCAAAGTCTCAAACTAAGGTCTGCAATGTTTATATTAAGGAAACGCTCGCATCTCAATACATAAACAAACTGTCACCAATCGTCGGTATGGACAGATTTCTTTGATACATGTTAGCACTACTACATCTGTGCACATCAACAATTATATAAACTAAAATAATAAGTAACGGTGGTCAAGTATAGCGACAGGATCGTGAAAGATCTTGTTAGAGATCGTGAAAGAAATCGTATCGAGAACACACATACAAGGTCAAAAGAAAATCTATTTTATTAAATTATAAGGACAAATATTCAAAAAATTTAAATTGTCTGTCAAAATGGATCACCGCTATTAAAAAACTATAAAAGACAGATTGCGCTTCAACATTGCAATGACATAAAAAATATAAACAAACGTGATTTTTTTTATGATATGAATGACTGAATTACTATTCTCTGAATTGTCGTTTTATATTAAACTTTCAAATGGCTCTCAACATTTTTTTGTAGTAGCTTAATCAGCAAGTGGTGCTAAGTAGAAATATTTATATAATTTTGATATTTATGCCCGTGAAATATCAGGTATCAGTTTTTTGTGAAAGATTCGATGTCGCATATATGTCATTGCACAAATCATTGAAAAAGTTGAAATCGTTTTGTAATGATATGAAAAAATATTATGTAATTATTTGAACAAAAGACTGAACTGCCATGCTTCTTTCGGTTCACTTTTGTTTAGGAATAAACCGGTTACATTTGTAGGCTATGATGGTTCATTCCTTTTGGTTAAAAAACTCAAAAAAAATTGAGAAATATCTTTTTGAGCTATTTTTTCAATGAAAAATGACCATAGAATCCGGGGACTTCAAATTTGCGGCATGTGAAAATTAGAAGATGTGATAAAAACTTAATTTTTATTAAAAAATCAACAAACTATGATTTTCATCTTTATGTGTTGGGATTTCAACAACAATTTATACGACAGCGTTAATTAATTGGTGTTTTCATAATGACCCTGTTATATGTCCAAGGTCTGTTATAATGGTCGAAGATGCTTGTCGTGGCACGATGCAACGCCGAGGGACATTACAGCCTCCGAGGTCATTATTACTGACTGAGGACAAATAACAGGGTCAATTTGAAAACACCCATTTCTTAACACTTTTTGTTTTTTGGGAGAAATTGTATATATATATAATAATACCAAATGCAATAATAAAAGGAAATTTTTAAAGTGATGTGATGGACTTACATGTAAATTTTAAAGTAAATATAGTTTTATTGTTGTCCTATTCAAAGCAATTTATGGCATACAAAATACAAAATTTCATTCTTGATTTTAAAACTTAAAATTGAATAAATTGATATACATCATGGAATGTATTCTGGAACTATAATTTGGCAACTAGGTTAAATAAGATAAGTCATGATTCTTGGGAACTTTCAATTTCTTGATGTTTCTTTTCCGTAGAAATGTATTTGAATTGATAACAACTGAAAATCCGTAATAGCCCCCGATTAATTATAATGGCCCTGTTTTTTCCATAATGGCCGTTTTTTCACAAGGGCTCTGTTTTTTTCATTATGGCCCTGTTTATTCATGATGGCCCTGACTTAATGCCCTGTTAGTCTGTAATGGCTTAGTTTTGCTTTTATTAATAAAGGGGCATTTCCATACATAATGCACTAAACCTGGTTAATAATAAGGTATAGTATAGAATTCAAGATTGATGCACAACCAGTGTCAAATTATCGATAGACAAGTTATTAATTAAAAAAATAACCACAAATTTGAAAAAAAACTATTTCTGTTCAAGGACTTGACCGAATTAAATTAGGTGTATTATGATATTCTTAATTGATTAACGGTGTCCAATTTGCGGTAAAATGTGAGATTGAAAAGAGATTACAAAATGTGAGAATCATCTTTTTATGTTAATATGATTTAAACAAAGATTGAAACACAGGTATTGCATGCTATTTTGAATTGATTCCCGGTGTCAAAAATTATCAGTTGGCTGACATATTCGAAACGACCGTCAAAATGTAAGTGCAATTTCATAGAAGAAATTTTGTATATTTGTAAAAACAAGACAAACCCCGAAATAATTCCTGGTTTACGTAACAGTGTCTACACAGCGACTGTGGAAACAATGAATGATAGTCGTGCCTTTATTGTATAAGATACGCCGAACTAAAGTTTTTAAGGTTCGAGCTGAACAAAATGTGTTAACAGTTCGCAGGATCACGCCATCCGAACTTATGATATTGACTTAGAGTTAGACAGTGTACATGTTATTACCAGGACTGTGTACTTAGCGTAAAGAAATTGACTATTCGTTTTGATTAAGTTTTTTTCAAAGATACATACCATGAGAAAAACAAACTTAATAGCAATTTATTATCTCAAACTCAACGAGACCGGATGTGTCCGCAAGATAAGCATCTTCTGTTATGCATGCTTCACCAGACGAGCGAATCCAGACTTTCTACGATCGGGAACAGAACACAATCGGTAAATTTACAGACAAAGCTAGGAAATCGATCCAACACACTCGAGATACGAAAGTGAAATGTTCACCTCCAACGTATTTCAAAGCGTACTCACTCAATGTAGTTCAAGTGAAGACCCCCAGACCCCATCTCACTTCGCACATTTGCACATGCATTTAACATTATAGATAAACAAAAATATTTATTTTTCGACAAATTAGGCTCCTTGTTTCCGTATTGCCTTAGATTCTTAGGTATGTTTGCCGGTTAAGTGAAAACAGATCTTGTGTTAATATATACAAATAAATATGTTTTTTTTTTTTAAGTAATGAACAAGACTCAAGTATTATTTTTAATTTAGGTTTTTTTTATATGTTTTGTTGGAAATGAGTTGATTGTCGATTACACTAGAACAATTACATTCCTATTCAGATAAAAAGTAAATTAACAAAAATACCGAACTCCAAGGAAAATTCAAAACGGAAAGTCCTTTATCAAATGTCAAAATCAAAAGCTTAAACACATCAAACGAATGGAAAACAACTGTCATATTCCTGACTTGGTACAGGCATTTCCTTATGTAGAACATTGTGGATTAAACAGATATACACGCTGTAATCAATTTAAGTAAAGCGATGTTAAAAGAAATTGAATTTTCTGACAATAAATGTAAAAATTAAGAAAAGTGGTACGGTAAAAGTAAAACTTAAAAAGACTAATGTAAGAGCACGGTTGCCATTCGGTATATCGAGAAAAATGATCGCGATCGCCAATGAGACAACTATCTATCAGAGTCGTAAGCATGTATAGTTCAGCCTACATTGTACCTCTCTGCCTTATCTGTCACGATCACTTTTGATGAAAAATCAACAGAATACTTCTTTTTGAAAATAATCTAAAACATTTCAGGGATAACATCACTTTTTTTTTACTGTACTATCTGACAAAAAAAGAATGATTTAGTTTCAAATACATCATGATTTATTGGAAAGTTACCATTTTAGATCCAAATTGTGTTTTTTCTTTAATGATTCGCATAATGTTATGTTTCGCCTTTTATGTTTTCTTAAACAGTACTGGTTTTTTTTTTCTTTTTATTATTGCACAGTAATATTAAGGAAGTTGAACCACTTTGACAGACATATTTATTTTTTTTTCTGAATTTTTACGCCTTTATTGTTAGAACGGATATTTTTAGACATGTTGCAGTTGAATTGTATCAAATTGCATTCACGATCTGATACCAGATCTTTCACGATCCGATGGCAATGCTTGACCACCGTTTCTTATTCTTTTACGATCATTTTTCTCGATATACCGAATGACAGCATTGAAGAGAGACTGCACTGAATTTGACAAAGTTTATTTGAGAATTTAATTTGGTTGATTAGGGTTGAACCGAGTTACTTTGAATACGAAATAAAAAGAAAGGATGGTTGTACATGTACTTTGTACAATATTTCCAATCAAGATTAACGACTTCAAGCAAGCTTAACAATTTAAAAAAAGAAAGAGAGTTCGATATTTTTGTTTCAATATACATTCAAAATAGGTAGAAGATACGAAGGGGATAATCAAAACACGGGAATTCGATGCAAAATAGCAAAAACACTCAAAATAGAAAAAAAAATATTGACATTTCAAAAAGGATTACAACAAATAAATATTTTCCGTTCACTGAGACCTTTCTCTGGGATTTGAAATACATAGAATAGAAAATAAGCACTACTTGAACGCTGGCTGCAGACGGTCACATATCGCCATGGAGTTCCAAATGTATGCTGTATTCGTTTGGCATTTATAAGGTAAAATTTCCACGATGAACACCAATTCGATTCATTGAGACACTGTGTTCTAAGGGAAACAATTCTATTATGCAAATACACATTTATCATTAAAAGATCGATAGTAGATTGCATTGTATACTTTATATTTTAACTTATATAAAAATAATGAGATATGGTATGATTACCAATGAGAAAACCACCAAAGTTCAAATAAAGTGGATGTAAGCAATTATAGCAACCGTACGGCCTTCAACAATGAGAAAAACCCATACCGTATGGTCGGCTATAAAAGGCACCGACATGAAAAATAATAATCTCATTTGAGAAAACTAACGACCTAATTTATAACAAAACAATTAACGAAAAACAAATATGACGGACATGAACAAACGACAACCACTTAACTACTTGCTCCTGACTTGGGACAGATACATAAAGAATGTGGCGGGGTTAAACATGTTTGTGAGCTCAACCTGTTTATGTGTAGTTTATTTAATATATAAATTTTGTGTTTCACTTTTTCGAATAATTCAGATATAGTATATTCATCGTCAGTTTGTTTTTGAAAGTACTGCATATGTAAAATGTAGGCAGTGTATGGATATAAATATATAAGTGCTCTTTAGTTTAAATTCTATTTTCTTGATGACAATTTTATTGGTGCATATACTCTATTACAGTTCAAAGGATATACCCAGGATATAAACACATATATATCATTTTATTCTGGTATCACCTAAGCAGAACAAAGATATGCAGAAAAACATATTATTGTACATTACATTGCGTTGTACATTTGTTGAGGAAACATTTACTATGAGTTACATTATAACGGTATCAGGAGCAGCACAACCGACAAGTTAACACCAGAAAGAATCCAGGTTGTCATTTATAATATACATATTAAATAGTCTGATTCGATAGAGTGATAAAAAGTCGCTAGCTTAGCATATTTTTCACACATTTGATTTAGCTACTAAGCATTTACTTTTTCCCATAGATTTGCATGAGGAACAAAATGATAAAGCCAGTGTGTGTATTCCTGTATCTTTGATGAGATTTTTCATTAAAATTAATGTCGATAATGATGAACAGTAATGAAGAGATGTGTTAGACTGCATGCTACATTCTACAAATCTTTAAATTTATTTCATTCATTGAGTTGATGTATCATTGAAGAAGCATTCCAAGAGTTGACTGAAGTATAGAAATATGTTTATCCCTTGGACTTGACCCGTTCCAGTAGCCGAACCCTTGATAAAGTAAGGCGTCCGTTTGGCTCTGCGGGATGTATATATACGCAGGCACGTCCGGTCAGAATAGGGACATTAAATCTGAAGCTTCGTGTAAATAGAGTGCTTCGCTCTCTGCATGTTAAAAAACCATTGCTTCAACTATCAGATGTGTCTAAAGGTGGCCTGATGCAAGACCCTATGCCACATACCCTCATTTTCCATTGGCAGTCCAAATTTTCCAACCTTCATTTCGGGCAACCACTACCTTGCAGGCTTATTTGTTCTCTTCCTGAACATGCTTGGAATATTTGCCACTGGATGTTAAGCAAAAAATCAGTCAATATCATTGAAATATATCCCACATCTCCTTTTATATATTGAAACTACAGTCTAAAGTATCTATCTTGAACCTGAAATTCGTATTCAGTAAAGAGTACGGAAGTTTTTTTGTCTCTAAATCCCTCGTTAAATAGTTGTTTATATATATAATAATTTCTTGACCGTACCGTCACGTATATAAATACTATTTCCATTGTACTTTTTAATGTCATGGTTAAGGAAAATAAAATCCTTTTTGTGGTTTTGAAATTAAATCAAATGCTTTTTCCTAGGCTATGCAGTAAATTAAGCAACATCTATATATAACCCAAAAATATTGAATAACAAAATAATGCTTTTTTCTTAAAAAACTTAGAAATTCTGATCATTTTCTTATTTTACTAGTTAAGCATTAATTTCAAGTAATCTCCTGTACATCTACTTGTCCGCCAAAAAATCATTTTTACACATTATTTTATTTAAAGAATAAGCACAAAAAATTTTACGCCCAGTGTTTTATTGGTACATTACCTATACAAACAAAACGATAGGAGTTGTGCTTGAAATCTTCCCTTTCTGGAGATATTTAGAAAGGTTGGTTGTCCATTCATTGAGTCTTGTGGTTTAGATGATTTCGTCAATCCAAAATCGTCTATTCCATGACGCCGCTGTCAGTACTAAAAGTCGTATATTCTAGTGTAGGATGGCAGGCTTCCGTTATAGCTGGTCAAGTACTTTGACCCTGCTGCGAGTATTCTTTGATTATATTAGTTATTTGCTTGTTTTTGTTATCTTATATCTTGAATCCGACCGTGCGAGACCCTCATTGGTAGATAAGGTCGTAAAACACCCCCTAGTGGTAGTTATATATCGATAGTATAGAGTTCTTTTTCTATTCTTATTTTTGTTGTTTGTTCTTTTTTGTACCTATTTTAAGTCCATTTATCGACATTAAAAGGGGAGGGTCATAAGAAAAGAGTCTCGATTAATAAAATGTAAATTTTTGAATAAAAATGAATAGTTATTGAAGAATCAGAAAAATAATTTAGTGAATTGGTAATTGAACAATTGGTTTCACTTCATTTAAGGGTGAACACATCTCTGGTCAAGGTTTAGTTTGAACTGCCTTCTAATTTAATTTAAACACGTTTGTCACGCAGTACAGTAATTTATATTGGATTAAAATTTCAGTTTAAAAGTAGAACTCACCACTAATTATCACTTTTCAGAAACACCAGAAAACAGGTAGTCAACATTTTAATAATTTAAATTTTTTATGTTTAAATATGTCTTAGTTTGTCGTTGGAACCTCTTTAAGCGTAGTTAATTTGTTAATGAACATTGTTTTTCGTCGTTTGTTCATTTTTCAAAACTTTTTACTTTATAGCGAATCGCCGATATTCTTTATTCAATTTGAGCATTTTGTCGTTTGCTCATTTTTTCAGAAACACCTATAGTTTATAGCGAATTGTCGATATTCTTTATTTAATTTGAGCATTTCGTCGTTTTTTCATTTTCTATCAACGCTTGTCGTCGTCGTTTAGATTTATACAGTTTTTTGTTACTTTTATCTAATATTTCCGTAAATTATGGATCGTCCTAAGAAAAAAAGTCGCGACAGTAGATTATAAAAAAAATAATAATTTTGGATCTTCTGGTATAGATGACATGGCATTTCAGTATATATTTCAGAAAATGGCCGATAGTAATTCGGATCGGGATGAGTTGCAACTTCATGCAGAGGAAGACGATATACTCGACCTTATGTCGGATGATGAGTCGAACAAATTGAATGAGGCCGCTGATTTAATTTACACTACACCACATAAAACAAAGAGCAAAGAGAGTGATGAGTTAAAGCAACATGAGTCTGATGAAGATCTGGAGTTGAGAATTAAGTTGCTAGAAGAAAAGAAACAACGACACAAGAGGGATCAGCTCAACAAGCGGATTAAAGAGTTAGAAGCGGAAGTAGATGGGATGTCAAAGTTAGAAGAAAAGCCTAAAAAGAAGTCCAAGAAGTCAAAGGGTGAGATCACATTAACGAATTTAAGATCAAACGATAAATTAAATAAAGATGTTAATGGTGAAATGAAGAGGTTAGGTTTGGACTATGACACTATGGGTTCTATTTCTAAAACTAGTCAACATAGGAGAAAACATTCTGATTCTAAATCTCAGAAGGTAGTACAGTTGCCTGAATCTGTATTGAGAGGGAACAGTAGTACCGAGTCTGAATCTGAAACAAGTTCAACTTCCAGCTCTGAGGATTCATCTGATTATGAATTGTCAGCTAAATTATCGTCAAAGAAAGAGAGTAAAAAGTTAAAGTCAGGACTGCAGATAAAGTTATAAATCCACAGTTTTTTCCACATAATTTTTTACAGTATGAGTATGTGAGTAAAGATTTGGAGTTTAAACAATTGAATTTTAAAATGATTGTTGCAGGAGAACTTGAAATTATAAATAATTTCTACAAAAACAAATCTGAAAAAGAAGGGCGGTTAAAGTTATTACAGAAAGTTGCCTATTTATCACTGGGCATCTGTATTAGAATTTTATGCTGCCTGGTTAAGACTTATTGAGTTAGGTAGAAAAACATGGTCTGATGACTCACAGATGTTAGAGAATGTAAAGTGGACAGAGTTTGCCAAAAAAAGTGAAGCAAGCCAATTTTAGATCAGTCTCCAAAAACCAAACTGGTAAAGAGCAAATTTGGTTTTGCGTTAAATATCAGCGCAATAAATGTGAACATAGCAACTCAACCCACTCAACTGTCATCAGAGGTATAACTAGAACTGTGCATCACATATGTGCTTCATGTTGGCAAAAAAATCATATAAAAAAAAACATCCTGAGTGTTCAGACAATTGCCAAAATAAAAAAACCTGCCTACAAAATTCATGTTTACTAAGAAAGATCATTGTAAATTGTGTATTGCAGTATTTGAAGTAATTTTAACAGAACAAAATTCTCTTTTGAATTTGCATAATTCCTTCATTGGTGTATCAGGATATAATTTTGATTCATTTAAAGTTCCAGTTTATTCTGAATTATGTATTAAGTTTTGGAGACAAGAGTTATGTGATTATGCAGACCAAGAAGTCTGTGATATGTTAGAATTTGGTTGGCCTTTAGGTTTTGATAGAAAACTTGAGGAATTTGGAAACAATAAAACTGCTAAAAATCATAGTGGGGCAAGGGATTTTGCCAAAGATATTGATAAATATATCAAAAAGGAGGTAGGTTATGGTGCTGTACTAGGTCCTTTTGCATCAAACCCATTTAATGATCATTTGGTAATATCTCCTTTGAATTCTGTCTCTAAAGCAAACTCGGAAGAAAGGAGAGTTATCATGGATTTGAGTTTTCCAAAGGGTAAATCAGTCAATGATGGAATTGATAAAAATGTTTATTTAGGTAAACATATAGAGCTACATTATCCTAATATTTTATTGAAATTGTTAAAGAGAAAGGTAAATTCTGTAAAATTTTTAAAAGGGATTTACGCCGAGCCTATAGACAAATTCCAGTTGATCCAAACGATTATAATTTAATTGGTTTTACCTGGAAATGTCATTATTTTGTTGATAGAGTTTTACCTATGGGTTTAAAATCAAGTGCTTTCATTTGTCAGACAGTGACTAATGCTGTCAGATTTATAGCCAAAAACCATGATATATCTTTGATAAATTATTTAGATGATTTTGCTGGTGCTGAAATTAGTGAAAAAGCTGATATTTCATATAAAAAATTGAAATGGGTTTTAGATAGCTCTGGTTTGGAAGAATCTGTAGAGAAAGCTAGTAGTCCTTCGAATGGACAGTTCTTTCGTTGTGTGTTTCCAGATTTCATTGTTCAGCAAAACTTACATATAAATGCTTTGGAATTATTGTCAGTTATTGTTTGTTTGAAATTGTGGGGACAAAAAGACAGAAAGATATGCATTCAGTGTGACAATATAGTTTCAGTTCAAGTTATTAATCAAGGGAAATCAAGGAGTCGTTTTTTACAAGCATATCTTAGAGAAATATGTTTTATTTGTGCAATTAAAGAATGTGAATTAATAGCTATTCATATAGACGGTATTGATAATAGGTTACCTGATATGTTGTCCAGATGGAGTTTGTCAGATATTTACCTTATGCAGTTTTATAAATCAATTAGAGGTAGAAATTTTCAACATATTAATATAGATTCAAATTTTTTCAGATTCTGTCAAAATTGGTGAACTTAGTTTATCTGTAGATCTCCACATGCTAAAAACACAAGCACAAGAATCTTTGAAATCAGCACATGCACTAGAAAAAATTTTAAGATACAGTGGAAGGCCTTTTTCTGTTTTGTCATTATTATAATTTTAAAACATTGCCTTGCAATTTAAATACAAAGTTGTTACATTTACTTTTTGATCTACCTTTTATTCATTTTGAGTCATTTTATTTTAGATTATTTATGAAGGGATTAAAACGATGCAATCCCCACACAGTTCGGGCAGCTCTTCCAATCACACCTAGTATTCTATTAAAAATAAGGGAAGAATTAGATTGTGATGATGTCAATAGTTACATATATTGGTGCATTTTCTTTTTGCTTTCTTTTTGATATGTAGAAAATCCAATTTAGTTGGGATAGTAGATGATAGCTCTAAATGTTTGCATAGAGAAAATATTTCAGTTTTTAAATATTATTTACTAGTTCAGTTTCATTGGTCTAAGACTATACAATTTGGGGAGAGAGTTTTAGAAATACCAATTATTAAAAATTTATCCTCTCCCTTATGTGCATTTAGTGCCTTCAAGGCCATGTGCATAAAATTTCCTGTTTCAGCATCTTCCCCAGCTTTTCTTGTATTATCTGGTAAAAAATTTAAGCCAGTGTCCTACAATATGTTACAAACTTTTAAAAAAAAACATTATAGAGAAAATTGGATTAGATCCAACAAGATACTCATCTCATAGCTTCAGAATAGGAGGTGCAACTTGGGCATTGTGGTGTATCTTCTGAACTCATTCAGTTACAAGGGGATTGGAAGAGTGACGCCTATAAATTGTATCTTAGATATGGTTTAGCTGATAAGATGCAAGTCTCGTCAAAAATGATTTGTAGACTGTGATGTATGTTTTTCATTTGGAATTATAATTTTATTAGTAGTTAATAAGTTATTTTATATTGTAGTTTGAAGGCATGGGGTAAACCCAGTATAGTAATATCAGATTCAATTTTAAAGTATCTTCCGGAGATGAGGAATACGCAACTTCAGGCCTTTGGTGGTCTGAGTAGCGAAATGCTTTTAAGGAAATTAAAAAACAGGGTATTCACCTGGTACCATTTTAACAATATAATTGTACATGTGGGTACAAATGATCTATTTAATATTAATACTAATGTATTTGAAAAATACATTCGTGATATTATACATGAATTGAGGATTTGTAATCCAGATTGTGTAATTATTTTATCCTCAATATTACCCAGGCCATGTGATTTTAATCATTCTGAATTGTTCGTCATCAATTTTAACAATGTACTAAAACAGTTGGCTTCCTCTCTTACTAATGTCAGATACATGGCATGTGAGAGACTTTTTATAATAGAGTGAGGAAGCCAATTAACACTTTGTTTTCTATTGACAATTGCATTTGTCCACTACTGGTCTTAATAATGTTTTTAGCTTTATAGCTAATACTCTTGCACACTTTTAAATTTTTTTGTAGTAGAATGAGTTAAGATTGTGTTTGAAATTTGATTAAGAATTATTATAAAGTTGCAATTTGCAGTTTCGATGATTTGATTGTTTGGCGGACCTTCGGTTTGGCGGGTATGATATTTACATTCCATTTGTATCTCATAGAATTTTTATTTTGTTATGCTTCATTCTTTATAATTTTTAAGATACTTCTTAGTAGTTCTTTAATTCAGAGTTTATTTGTCAGTTATAATCTATGATCACATGGTATTCCATTTGTATTATAATCTTGACATACGTATATATTAATATGAATACCTGCAAAGCCTAAATAAAAGTTTTTATGTAAACAGTACTTTCTTCTGAATTAATTCTAACTAGTTTGATCCCGCAACCTCTTAGTGCCCCCTCTCATCCCTCTTCCACCCCAAAAAGGTGACAAAATTCAGGAACCTCGTCATTGATCGTCGTTTTGTTATATTCTTTAGTTAATTGTTTGTTGATAGCAGTCCATTGATAGTCTTTATAATATGTGTGCATAACATTTCAAGACTTGATCTATGTTCTTTTTATAAAACGTTCAAATTAACCATTGTCGAAACCGATCTAAGTGTCTTTTTGGTTTTTCATGTCGTTTGGTTGCTGTCTCATTGACCTATTCTTACATCTCTTTTACTCCTTTCATTTTTTTTTGCGTAATTTTGATTTTTATTCTTTTCTCTTTTTTTTGCGTTATTTTGATTTAAAGTCTTATGGAAAACGTTGTTACGTATGCCAATATTGCTATTTTAAATTTCAGTGGCATAAACACATGCATCAGTCTTTTGACTATCTAGATTATAGATGGCTTTCATTAACCCTCCTTTATCAACCACGCAAATGAAAAAAAAAAATTAGGGTAAATTCTTTCGTGCAAGTACATGTATCAATCTTATTGAATAGTCTGTTTGCCAATTACTATTTTATTTTATTATTGAACACTTTTAACACAAGTTGTTTCCCGTTTAACGACCGTATACTGATTCTACACCACCCAAAATGGGCATCCATGCCAAGCATGATAAGTTGATAGTGGTAAAGTGGCATTTGACAATTTTTTGTATGAAAACAATAGATTTCTAATTACAGGGTCAATTATGGATTGACAAAAACTGTAGAAACCTCCAAGCAACCAGAAAGAATATGATTCTTTTAAAATTTATAAATGATTATGATATACATTGTATCTTTCACTAAAATAAGTTGGAAAACTAAATTCTAGAAAAATATATGAATACAGAATACTTTTGAGGAACTAAGTCTGAGAAATGTTGAATTATTTAATATCTTTGGAAAGCCAGAAAAGAACGAATAAATAGGCTATAGTGATCTTTTAATTGAACTTTGGTGGATAGTTGTCTCATAGGCAATTAAACCACATATTGTACAAAGAACTGAAACATATTATTTTTTCTAACCTTTTACTAAACAAAATAAATTTAAATAAACATTGTTTTCAAATTTATTTCGAATATCACATTTTAGATCTGGAGAACTTTGTTCCGTTGGACCTGCCTTGTATTGCATTTTCCATCCGGAGAACGTTGTTCTTGTCTGGCTCTCCTTGCTTAGTAGTTCACCTTGGTGATCGTAATTATTTCTAACGTAAACTTGGTTGCCCGCTGGCATATATCGGATGACAAATCCAGTAGAACATGCATCGTCGTTTCTTGCCTCTGTGTCTGTATGTAAAACACCGATTTTTGTGTTGTCCATCATTAATTCTGTACCATATTCCCCGAAGTCATGTCTTTTACGGGGATCCGACATACGTGAATCTACGCAGATGGTCCAGGTGAATGCATAGCTACCGGAAGATGGAGCAGTAAACTTTCTGTGACGACACTGTATTCGGACCATGAATTTATTTCTACTTTATCAAAGATCAGGGTTGTTTCATCAATAATGGAATAACTCTGTGATTTTGCTATACTTTCGTTCATATAGGATGAGAGTAGATTCTGTTAGAAACAAAAAAGAAATTGTATAATCCGTATTTCAACTTGAATGGTAAAATATGACGAGTAAACAAAAGCATGACGATGAACAATCTGGCGAATATAAATACTAATAGTGAGATTAAATTGTTAAGACCGAATAATGACCTCGATGTTCATATTGGATTTTTTTGAAGCCGTTGGTGGTTGTCTCATTGACGTAAAATCATGCATCTCTTTTTATGCAAGCCTACATAACTTATCTTTGTATGTGGGTTACCATTTCAGAGTAGTAATCGTTATAAAAGAGTGAAAATAAAACAATTAACATTGATTTTGAATCCTTTTAACTACCACTGTGCTTAAACGACAGTGGGTAACTTATGTTGCCCACAGCCTAAGATGGAGCCGCCTGGCGTCGGTATGAAACTTTTCTTCTATATAATAACAATACCATGAATACAACACAACTTTTCAGTAATTAAAAAGTTGTATCAATCTTTTAGGGAAACTCCTAAACGTATACGGTGTTTAAATATTCCAAAATAAACGATCACAGCACGATTTGCTAAAACACTTAGGATGTCCGTAACTTTAAAAAAAACAACTTGTCTGTAACTTATTTCATTATACCAATAGGGATGTCCGTAACTTTAACATGCATCGAATGTATAATCAGAAATAAAGTAGATTTCTAGTATGATAGTAATTCGTTTGTGAATACCATGATTTCTGGTATTATACCCAGCTAATAAACTCGACTCTTTTTTTAAAGTTACAAACGTTATTATTATTAATGTTAACGTGCTTCTGAAGTTTTATAATTGTTTTTGCAGAAGATAATAAAAACGTGTTTTTTTTTTATCATTATCTACATTTTAAAAACTTTTGTTTTTATGACAACCTTAATCTAGCTTAAGTTATTTAAAGTACACTTCATTTGTCAATCACAAAATCTACAAAATGATAACAAACAAGCGTTTCTTACCTTGAGAAAAAACAGACTATCAAATTCCCCTGTGAGGACTGCTGCCTTATACGCCATATATATACTGCGATACGTGTCAAGGACACAACACGTCTCAACTTTGTCAATTGAAAGAACGTATATCAAAACGCTGACAAACAACTTCAAAATTTTAATATTGCTTCTGGAACCAAGTTCGTTCCAAAATTACTTAAGGTTCATGTGAACCATTCGGCTAAAATGGCTGTGTTAACACCACAAAATTGACTCCGAATATAAAAAAAACCTTGTGCATATTGAAGTTTGAAGGCATAGCATGACCTAGATAAATAAATTCAAATGCATTTTATGTTTTAGAAAATTAAAATTATTATATTGACAACAATATGAGAACAAAAAAAGAACAGACACAATCGGTAAAAATGTCAAAAAAGGGGGTTCAGCAGTCAACACTGTGTTGTAACCTCAATCACTATAAAAACAAACAAATATGTCAACAAAGAAAAACAAAATGGCATATAAAGCACATACGCAAAAATGAAATACAAGAATACAAAAATGACCATAGCACAATAACACAATAGCGGGATGTATAAGTACCACGCCAAAAGGATAATAATTTACAAAGACAAATAAAAAAACACTATAACACGTAATTAAGATGACAAAAAACGTCAGTAATATAATCTATAAATCTATTAATCTAATCTAGATTACTTATAAAAGGCTTTCAAAAACATTCCTTTTAAAGCAACCACGCGAGTGAACGAATGAAATAAGCAATGCTCTTCCTAACAAGACCAACTCGTCCCAATGAACCTTTGACTCAGCGTTAATTACGGAAATGACAAATATACTATTTAGCATGTAAATACAGAATTCATTAGAGAAAAACTCTGAGAAATTTTCAATGATTAAAAATCTTTGGAAATTCAAAGAAGTAAAAATGACTAGAACGACAACAAGCGTTTAACTTGACAAACTAATAACAAACATCTAAGGGCGGCGCTTGATAGAGTCTGCTTACCTTTCCAGGTCACTAATGATTGACCCGGGTATTTTGTGGGGTTCGAGTTGCTCATTCTATAGTTTTTTATGTTGTGCAAAGAACTGATACTTAATTTGTTTTCTATCCTTTTACTTAACAAAATAAATTAAAACATTGTCTTCAAATTTTATTTTGAATATTACATTTTTGACCTGCCTTCTATTGCATTTTCCATCCGGAGAACGTTGTTCTAGTCTGACTCTCCTTGCTAAGTAGTCGACCCTGGTGATCGTAGTTATTTCTGACGTAAACTTGATAGCCCGATGATATATATCTGATGACAAATCCTGTGGAGCATGCGTCGTCATATATATTATCTGTGTCTGTATGTAAAACACCGATTTTTGTGTGGCCCATCATTAATTCTGTACCATATTCAGCAGAGTATGCAGAACGTGAATCTACGCAGATGGTCCAAGTGAATGCATAAACACCGGAAGAAGGAGCAGTAAACTTTCCTGTGACGACGCTGTAATCTGACCCTGAATTTATTTCTACTTTATCAAAGATCAGGGTTGTTCCATCAATAATACGATCACTTTGGTTGTTTGCTATGTATTTGCTCATGTAGGAAGAAAATGCAATGAGGCAAGTAGATTCTGTTAGAAAAAAAAATATAATTTTTAAGAACGTGTACAATCCGAAAATCAAATACAATGGTCACATATGACAACTAACAAAAGCATTACGAGGAATTTCCAAGATATATTTGGCGAATACAAATTTAAATATGAATAGGGAGATTAAGTAATTAAGACGGAATGATGACCTCGATGTGCCTTTTTTTAATGCCTTTGGAGTATTGTCTCATTGACTTAAACTCATGTGTATTCCTTTCTATTCAAGCCTACATAACCTATCTGTGTATGTGTGTTACCATTTCGGATAAGCAATCGTTATAAAAGATTAAATTAAAGTAAAACAATTAAAATTGATTTTGAATCCTATCATATTTTTAAAAGATACATGCAATTTCAATTCACTAATATCAAACTTACTGGAGACCAGTACTATAACAGTCAAAACAGAAATCCAAAATACATTCATCATCATTATTCGTCAAGTTGTTTATATTAATCCTGCAATAAAAAACATTAAAATGCTTAAAATGTATCTTTTTGAATAATAACCGTGTTAATGAGGTAAACTATAAAAATATCCTAAACTTTTGAAAAGCGCCGGTCAAAAAAGGAACAAGGACATTGTACATTGTCTTTAACTTGAAAAGTCATACTACACGTGAAGCTCCGAAACTTATCTCATTTGTTTTAGAGCAAGAGAGATTCTACCATACCATGCCGTTGATTATGATATTCATCAAAGTTGACCTTAGATGAATTCGGATATACATTTTAGGTCCCTATTGGTCATATACATGTAACTTCTAAATTTCTACGTATTTATACATTCATAGCTTTCAAATGTTTTGAATTCAGTGTTCCTCATAAACGTAAATCTAATAAGCGCTTCTGACGCAGGAAAAGACTGGTCAAAATCGGTTTAAATGGATGTAGAATTAGAGAAATTTTACACAAACATATTTTTAAATAATGTTTCTTATTTCATTACTTCTTTATAATTTATTCTTTATTATCGATATCACTGATTAACTATAATTTATGAAAATTAATGTTAACGTGCTTCTGAATTTTTATAATTGTTTTTGCAGAAGATAATCATGATAAAAAAACGTATTTTTTTATCATTATCTACATTTTAAAAACTTTTGTTTTTATGACGACCTTAATCTAGCTTATTTAAAGTACACTAAATTTGTCAATCACAAAATCTACAAAATGATAACAAACAAGTGTTTCTTACCTTGAGTAAAAACAGGCTATCAAAGTCCCCTGTGAGGACTGCTGCCTTATACGCCATATATATACTGCGATACGTGTCAAGGACACAACACGCATCAACTTTGTCAATTGAAATAACGTATATCAAGACGCTAATAAACAACTTTAAAATTTTAATATTGCTTCCGGAACCAAGTTCGTTCCAAAATTACTATTCATCTAGGTCCTGCTATAACTTCAAACTTTTCCAGACGCACAGATTTTTCGGTACTAAGATTTACTTTTTATATGTAAACACAATCAATTTAGCCGAAAGGTCCACATGCATCTCAACGGTCTTTTTAATGAGGCGTGCATCACAGAATATTTTTCATTCGCAGGTCAAATATGACTAAGATTTTAAGATTAAACAAAAATTGTCTAGTAAAAATATAATAGACTGGATTTGGTTTATTTGGAAGTTTGCCTGTACCTGTAGAAAACTTGTTACAAACGGGAAAGCACTTCCTAATTTTTACCGTGATGTTGTTTTTGAGCCCTTAGATTTAGTTACATTCTGGGAAAACTTGTCGATTCTATAAAGAAGATATAGTATGAGTGCCCTTTAGACATTATTCGTTGTTATTTGCATTGAACTAGCTTTCAGTAACTGTGAACACTTTCAAATCTGTTCTTTGTGTCTTTATTGTGTTTTTTTTTTTTTTTGTTATTGTTGTTGTTATTGTGCTTTATATCGATCTCATCAATTTTTTACAGCTCCCTTTAACTGATGTTTTAGTAATTTCTTATTTTGTGTGGTTACACCACTGTCCTTTGTTTGGGTTCGTTCCTGTATATAGTATTTATTTTTCGTTTATTGTTTTGTACATAAATCAGGCCGCTAGTTTTACGTTTGAATTGATTTAGATTTGTCACTTTAGAGCCTTTTATACTTTGCTATTTTGAATAGATTTTGCTCAATCTTGATTGCCGTACGTAGATCAATATTTGCTTACTTCTAAATCATTTGGTCTCTTCTGTGGATTTTTTCCAGTACATAACAACATGGAAGTGTTATATTGTCAATAAAATACATAGTTGTAACATTTTTCGGATTTTGACTATGCAAGCACAAGAAATTAGAGGAAATTGGCGCTTTATCTTTGTTTATTGGTCGTTACGCATCCACGATGAAACGGGAAAATGTGTCTTCAGATTGAAGAAAATGAGTGGTGAAATTTCTCTGTTTATTAGGCCAAACATATTGGCAATAGTGCCATACACCTAAATACATCGTTCAAAAAAAATGTTAAACAATAAATAAATATATCCGATCACGTTCTTACATGTACGTGTATGTAACAAAATATCCGATGATTTTTCCTGTGGGAAATTAATGTTTTCACAAGGACAATAAGTAATACGTGTTGAAAATGATGTCTTGACATAGTAATGTCTATCGAAATATAAGTACATTTACACATAAATGTAGCTCAACCATAATTTATTTTGTTTTTGCAGGAAATATAAGGTATTGCATAAGCACTCTGTCGAATACACCTTATATGTTCTTAAAACATGTACTACAAGTAACTTATATTCCAATTTCTAATGCAATACTGTGCATGCTCAAAATAATAGTCATAGATGAAATGTATTTCATTTTATATTTTCAACTGAATACATAATAATTAAAATACATTGAAAAGTCTTGTCAGGACTTCCATCGTAAACGTTTATTAAAAGAAAACATATATTGGCCGTTCTTTTAATATTTGCAGTTAATTTTAAAAGTCCCCATCAAGACGAATTAATCATTTAGTTTATTTAAGAACCACTCCATCTTACTATCATGCAAATGGTGATTTATGGGTGGAAAGCAGACAATGAACAATAGTTATTTTTGATAGTTGTTTTAAAACGCAAAATGAAATAAAATTTCTACTTCAGTCTATTCATGGGGAATGGTCTGCACTAGCACAATTATGTAAAGGGATATAATGCTTTCCTTCTTGTGAATTACATTATTTTGTAATTCCATGCCATTGACTACAATGATGACACACTTAAATAATACTAATGTTTCAATTATTTACTGTACAATGCACAACGAATGGTGTTTTTCAAATCATGAAATAGTAAACTTTTTTCTGAAACGTAGTACCCTAGTATTAATTTTATTATTACTGTACATACGTAACTGCAAAATTATTTAAATGTACAATATCTAAAACTTACAAAACAAATCCAATACCATAATATTTTTTTTTTAAATTACGTAATAACAGAATGATGTAACACAACATATCCAGTTTATGAAGCATTTGTACAGCACAAATCTGGGTTTAGGTCGCGGTCTTATGCATTCGAACAGAATAAAGCTTCTTACACTAATGTACCTTTCAGTATTGCTGACCAAAAACACAGATACATTTTCTAAGACAAAAGTTAAGTTTCATTTTTCTTGTTTCTGCATTCTAATATTCTATTGGGTCTGTTGATTTACATTTTAAGGCAAAATGTAAGCTCTCTGCAAAAAAGTTAAATAACAAAAATACCGAACTCAAAGGAAAATTCAAAATGGAACGTCCCTTATCAAATGGCAAAATCAAAAGCACTAACACATCAAACGAATGGAAAACAAGTCATCTTCCTGACTTGGTACATCCATTTCCTTATGTAGAAAATGGTGGATTAAACCTGGTTTTATAGCTAGCTAAACCTCTCACTTGTATGACAGTAGCATAAAATTCCATTATATTGACAAGAATGTGTATACAAAACAAACAGACATAATAGGTAAAAATGTCAAAAATAGGGGTACAGCAGTCAACATTGTGTTATAATCTTAATCACTATAAAAACAAACAAATATGTACAACATACACACACTTTCTAAAGTGGCAGTCTATTCACTTCCTTTGATTACGGTCGATCCAACTACTAAAACCTAGCCTCTTTAATGGAAATGTAATCTTGCCCTAGCTATGCGTTAAATACGTATACTAGTCTTGCAGATCGGTCACAAAATTTCAGGTTTGATGATAAACGCACCAAATGTGGCATGGTAATAGTTCATTGTGTTTCAAACCCTATTAGCTATGGACCCACCTTGCAATTTCTATATGGCGGTTTTTTCCAAGATGACCGCCATAAACTATTAAAATCAACATATAGGTCAATAAGATATCACAATCGATAAATATCCCTTATTTAAGGTTACTAAGTGTTTTGTTTAAACATACATTCAGTAAAACTATGTGACCTTTAATACCAAGAGTATGTCACATTTATGCACTAAAGCCAACCATCAAAAGAATCGTTAGGGAAAGTATAGAAAATCGTATTCACGGTTCTATTCTTGCAGTATACAACGAACTGGAAGAGAAAAATGTAGTAATATCAGGCTTGCCATGTCATTAACAAAGCAGGTGCTTGGTTCATGTGTTTAATGATTATTTAAGTGTGGCAATTAAACACGCAATCGCAACTATATGCTTGTATGACAACGATATTTGAAAAAATGCACATATAGGTAGTTCAAAAAGACATGATGTAGGCAAGTCTTTTCCTCATGATCAGACATTAAAAACTTAGTTGATAATCGTTTGCTAAGCCAAATATTCAGATGCAGTCGAGTTATTGCATTGAGGCAAATATGACGCTTTCCATTTCGAAATTACTTCTATTTTGATATTCTTTAACTTTACATTAAACTGAACTTAAACCATCTCTTAATGTATATTACCATTTTACTTGATGATAGGACCAGGAAAGCAGATACTTATTATCAAAATCTGTTGTTTACGCGTGACGTTTTTGTATCATCCAATTATCCATTTATCTACAGTACTAGAAGATTCCATCCATACATATTCAACATTGAATATGTGGTCTTCACACGAATCTTGGTGGTTTTACAACAGCAGTCGTGGACAATATTGACAACAACAAGTGTTCAACTATGACCAAAGAATCGTTACTTAGCACGACAATTTCGATATTCCAGCATTTTTTTAGTCTAATTTGGCAAATTTGTAATAACCGTATGCTTTGAAATATATGCGTTTCCCTTATATTCTCTAGTTCGTATTATTGCTTTTATCTTAGTATATATATATAAACTACTTTAGAATAATATATAGCCTTAACATTAATCAAATAGAACCATGTGTTTTATACTTACTAAAATTACCGTTTTATGGACATGCACTATGTGAATTGTCTAACCAGAAATACATGTTTACCAACCTGGTATAATGTAATAAGTATGTCTGGACAGCATTCCGATAAATGATTAAAAATCTTTGAAATTCAAAGAAGTAAAAATGACTAGAAAGGCAACAAGCGTTTACCTTGACCAACTTATCACAAACATCTAAGGGTGGAGTATGATAGAGTCTGCTTACCCTTCCGGATCACAAAAGATCGACCCGGGTTTTTGGTGTGGTTCGTGTTGCTCATTCTCTAGTTTTTTATGTTGTGCAAAGATCTGATACTTAAAATGTTTTCTATTCTTTTACTAAAAAAAAAATAAAATAAAACATTGTCTTCAAATTTTATTTTGAATATTACATTTTAGATCTGGCAAAATTTGTTCCGTTGGATTTGCCTTTTATTGCATTTTCCATCCGGAGAACGTTGTTCTGGTCTGACTCTCCTTGCTAAGTAGTCGACCTTGGTGAGCGTAGTTATTTCTGACGTAAACTTGGTTGCCCGATGATATATATTTGATGACAAATCCTGTAGAGCATGCGTCGTCGTATTGTTTCTCTGTGTCTGTATGTAAAACACCGATTTTTGTGCTGCCCATCATTAGTTCTGTACCATATTCCCCGTAGTTATATTCTCCAGCAGGGTGTTTATAACGTGAATCTACGCAGATGGTCCAAGTGAATGCATAAATACCGGAGGAAGGAGCAGTAAATTTTCCTGTGACGACGCTGTAATCTGACCCTGAATTTATTTCTACTTTATCAAAGATCATGGTTGTTCCATCAACAACAGAATTACTTTGTGAGATCGCTTTGTTTTCGCTCATGTAGGAAGAAAATGCAATGAGGCAAGTAGATTCTGTAGGAAGAAAAAAATCATAATTTTTAAGAAAGTATACAATCCGAAAATCAAACACAATGGTCACATATGACAACTAACAAAAGCATGACGAGGAATTTCCAAGATATATTTGGCGAATACAAATTTAAATATGAATAGGGAGATTATTAATAAGTAGTTAAGACGGAATGATGACTTCGATGTGCCTTTTCTTTTTTTTTTAATGCTTTTGGAGTATTGTCTCATCGACGTAAACTCATGTGTATCTCTTTTTATTCAAGCCTACATAACCTATCTGTGTATGTGTGTTACCATTTCGGAATAGTAATCGTTATAAACGATTAAAGTCAAGTAAAAAATTAAAATTGATTTTGAATCCTATCATATTTTTAAAAGATACATGCAATTTCAATTCACTAATATCAAACTTACTGGAGACCAGTACTATAACAGTCAAAACAGAAATCCAAAATACATTCATCATCATTATTCGTCAAGTTGTTTATATTAATCCTGCAATAAAAACATTAAAATGCTTAAAATGTATCTTTTTGAATAATCACCGTGTCAAAAAGGTAAACTATAAAAATATTCTAAACTTTTGAAAAGTGCCGGTCAAAAAAGGAACAAGGTATGAATGTGTCTTTAACTTGAAAAAGTCATACTACACGTGAAACTTCGAAACTTATCTCATTTGTTTTATATTCACACTCTGTTGGCAACTTTGTATCCTCTTTCCATTGTTTATTATAGTATAACACATATATGAAGGGGAAGAGAGATTTTACCACGCCATCCCGTTGAGTATGACATTCATCAAAGTTGACCTTAGATGAATTTGGCTATACATTTTAGGTCCCTTTTTGTCATATACATGTAGGTCCTAACATTTCTATGTATTTATACATTCTAAGCTTTCCAATGTTTTGAATTGAGTGTCCCTCATAAACGTAAATCCACTAAGCGCTTCGGACGCGGGAAAAGACAAGTCAGAATTGGTTCAAATCGATGTAGAATTAGAGAAATGTTTTGTAAGAGGAAATAATTTAAATTTAAAATTCAAGAAAAATGTTTACACACAAATGTTATTGAATAATGTTTCTTGTTTCATTATTTCTTTAAAGTTTAATTTATCATCAATATCACTGATTCATTATAATTTAAAAAAAATCAATGTTCACGTACTTCTGAATTTTACATGTTTTAATAACTGGTTTTGCAGAAGATAATAAAAGTGTTTTATTTACCATTATCTACATTTTAAAAACTTTTTTTATGACGACCTTAATTTAGCTTATTTAAAGTACACTTGCATTTGTCAATCACAAAATCTACAAATGATAATAAACAAGTGCTGCTTACCTTGAAAAAAACAGGCTATCAAAGTCCCCTGTGAGGACTGCTGCTTTATACGCCATATATATACTGATATACGTGTCAAGGACACAACACGCCTCAACTTTGTCAATTAAAAGAACGTATATCAAGACGCTGACATACAACATGTACAACTTTAAAATTTTAATATTGCTACCGGAACCCAGTTCGTTCTAAAATTACTTACGGTTCATGTGGACCTTTCGGCTAAAATAGCTGTGTTTACACCTCAAAATTTACTCCGAATATAAAAAAAAACCTGTGCATCTGGAAAAGTATAGCATGGCCTAGATAACTAAAATTCAAATGCATTTTATGTTTTAGAAAATTAAAAACTTAACTGGATTTTGCTGTGCACTTTTTTTTTCTTGTCCCTGCTGATGATAAAATTAACAAATACTCAAGTTTGACTTGATATGGTCCACTCAGTAACACAGCTTACGTCACCTTGATATTCCATGTCGAAATCCAGTTAAGTTTTAATTTTCTAAAACATAAAATGCATTTGAATTTTATTTATTTAGGTCATGCTATGCCTTTAAACTTTTCCAGATGCACAGATTTTTAGGTACTTAGATTTACTCTTGAGTTGTAAACAGAGACATTTTAGCCGAAAGGTTCACATGCACCTAAACGGTCTTTTTGATAAGGCGTGCATAACCGAAAAGTTTTCTTTCGCAGGTCAAATATGACTGAGGTTTTAAGGTTAAACAAAAATTGTCTTGTAAAAATATAATGGTCTGGATTTAGTTTCATTGGAAGTTTGGCTGTACCTTTAGAAACAAACGGGATAGCACATCCTAATTTTTACAGTGATGTTGTTTTTCGAGCCTGTTAATTTCGATACATTCTGGGAAACCTTGTCGATGTTATAAAGAAGATATGGTATGATTGCCTTTTATTGGATTTTCATAGTTAGTTCCTTATTTTGTGCTGTTACACCACTGTCCCTTATTTGGGGGCGGGATAGACGACCGCAAACTTGACAAATGTAGTTCAGTTATAGTTCGTTCCTGAATATAGTATTTGTTTTTCGTTTATTGTTTTTTATATAAATCAGGTCTCTATATATAGCTTGCTATGTTGTATAGGTTTTGCTCATGTCGAAGGCCATACGGTGACGTATAGATGCTTACTTCTACATCATTTGGTCTCTTCTGTAGAGTTTTTCCAGTAGATTATAATATGGAAGAGTTATATTGTCAATATAATACATGGTTATAACATCTTTCGGATGTTGACAATGCAAGTGCAAGAAATTAAGGGGAAATTGGCGCTACACCTTTCTTCAATGGTCGTTACGCATCCACGATAGGACGGATTGAAGAAAATGGGTGGTGAAACTTCTATGTTTATTTGGCCAAACATATAGACAATAGTTTCATACACCTAAATACATCGTACATAAAATGTTAAACAATAAATAAACATATCCGATCACGTTCTTACATGTACGTGTATGTAACAAAATATCCGATGCTTTTCCTGTGGGGAAGTATTGTTATCACAAAGACAATAAGCAATACGTGATGAAAAAGCTGCCTTAATATAGTAATGTCTAGCGAAAGCAAATACAAGTATATTCATACATAAAAGTAGCTCAACCATACTTTATTTAGTTTTTGAAGGAAAAATAAGGATCAAAAGGTAACACATGACCACTCCATCGAATACATCTTATACGTTCTTAAAACATGTAATTACATGTACCTTATATTCCAATTTCAAATGCAATACTGTGGATGCTCAAAATAATATTCATAGATGAAATGTATTCCATTATTTATTTGCAACTGAATACATAATGATAAAAATACATTGAAAAAGTCTTTCTGGACTTCCATCGTAAAAATATATATTGGCCGTTATTTTAATATTTGCAGTCAATTTTAAAAATCACAAAAAAGATGAAATGATCATTTAGTTTATCATTCATTTAAGAAACACATCATTTTACATATCCGATCACGATAGGACGGATTGAAGAAATTGGATTTTTATAGTTAGTTCTGGAATAACCGTTTCACAGATGATATCGGATATGTTCCTTATGTCGTAACTACAATACCCTTCCCTTTTCACGAATGTGACTTACCGAATTAGACTATTTACCGGATTTGTAATAACATATGCAACACGACGGGTGCCACATGTGGAGCAGGATCTGCTTACCCTTCCGGAGCACCTGAGATCACCCCCAGTTTTTGGTGGGGTTCGTGTTGCTTAGTCCTTAGTTTTCTATGTTGTGTCATCTGTACTATTATTTGTCTGTTTGTCTTTTTATTTTTGGCCATGGCGTTGTCAGTTTGTTTTCGATCTATGAGTTTGACTGTCCCTCTGGTATCTTTCGTCCCTCTTTTACTATCATGCAAATGGTGATTTTTTGGTGAAAAGCAGACATTGTACAAAAAATTGTTTTTTTAGTTGTTTTAGAACGCAAAATTAATTTTAAAAAATCTACTTAAGCCTATTCATAGTAGGGGAAAATCTGTATAGGGATAAAATTCTTTCCATCCTGTGAATTTTTTATTTTGTAATTCAATGATTATTATGAGGACATAATGCGAGTTTTTTTTTTGCTTCGTGTTGAAGGCCTATCTGTGTGTTTGAGACAAAGAACAGAAATAAAAGCGCTGTTCCTTTGCCTTTTGTGTGTTTTTGCAGATGCAAAATAAACAAATCGGTCCATTTCAGTTATTATTTCGATGTAAAATGTCATAAAACCAAAATTCCGTCAAATGATGTTTGTCTTTTGCAACTAAACAAGGTGACGTCATATGTATGCTTCCGGCGTCAAATGTAAACACCGGGCGTTTTAAACCCTTATACTGCCAACGGGCCGATTGAATTTACCTTTAACTGCCAATGGGCCGATTGACGTTGCTTTTAACTACCAGAAGGCCGATTAAGGTGTTCTTTAACTGCCAATGGGCCGATATGACCGATGGTTAAGGTTAAAAAAGAAACATTGATTTCAGATATGAGAGCATAATATAATGATGCTTTGTCAATGTTCTTTCATTTCAATTTTTTTTCATGACGTCATTTAGCCACTTTTATGACGTAACGATGATGTCATGTAAACAAGCGGAATGGCTAACATCTGTCTGTCATTTTTAATTTATCTTTATTACGTTGTACGTAAATCAAGCCGTTGGGTTTTGTTTTGTTTTTTTTTGGGGGGGGGGGGGGGGGAGTGTTGTTTGAAATGTTCCACAATTTTTCATTTCGGGACCCTTTATAACTTACTGTACGATATGGGTTTTGAACTTGTTGAAGGACGTCCGGTGGTTTACCGTTTCTTACATCTATGTCATTTGGTCTCTGGTGGATAATTGTCTCTGTTGTAATCATACCAAATCTTCTTAGTTTCATATTGCTGATAATTTCAATAAGGCAATTCAAGTTGTTCGTATTTGGATTTGCATTTTATCTTTTAACTTTTAGTCATAAAGGTCGCTTCTAATACATCCATGGCATTTATATATTTGGTTTTGAGCATATATGATGAATGTTAATCCAGAAAAGCGCTGCGAGAGCGTGTTAATTAAAATAGGCATATTTTTAATTATAATTTTATAAGTACACAATTTTCTTGTCTTATTTTTTCTTCGAGTTACGCAGTATTGAAAATGAAAATTTAATTATATATTTTGGAAGTAAACCATTCCTTGGTAAACTTATGCACCAGCGCAGGTGCAGCCACAGCCAAAACGAAGTCATGGATGCCTTTGATGGTCAACGAATTCAAGTTCTTAGGTGATGACCATTTGATATTCTGAGGGTGGAGAATGGGGAAATGAATATTCTGGCATTGTTATTAACTTTGCCAAAGGTGGTGTAAAAATGAAAAAGTTTTGTCCAACAAAATGCAGGACAATGCAGGAAATAATTGTGAATGCAAATAAGTTGTACTAGCAAGAAATACAAACGAATATTCAATTCGGAAAAAAAATCTCCTCAGAAGATCAAATGGTCGCACCTAGGCATATTATACAACATGTGCTTGATTCGGCACTCATCCATGACCAGTTAGTCGGAGCATCCAGTCTGGTTAAACAAAGGTCACGTCCTGAAAACGTTTCGATTTGTAGATGATGACTGGTGTGTTTAACTACCTTAACTGACGATAAAGCATTCGCACGGTCGGCTCGATTTGTGTATGTCTCTGACTATTCAAGAAACGTCCCGAGACGGGAACGGAACATTATGTAAAAGTTATTAAACGAAATAATAGAACAAATTCGTAGATGCATTGATAAAAAGTTGTGCTAATCTGTTAACTTTTAAAGTTGTCCACAGAGGGCAAGAATACATTAATACTAATATCATGCCGATAAGACAACAACTAAATATACGATGCTCACCGGTTTTTTATCCGTCCAGAGTCCGTTCATTGAACTTTAAGGCACACGAAATTACCGGAATTGAGTATTATGTCCAGCCTACATTAGAGCAACTTCAAAACCCAATCAAGTATAATATTTTTAACAGCGTACAAGTAACTTGGCATACAATATTCTTAATGTGATGAGATCAAAGCATTCTCTATCAAATGTCTCCTTTTTGTTATACCAATATCTAGAACATAACCTTGAACTGGTGTCTAAAATGTCTTCTATGTATCCTCCATCAATATAAGTCTTTTATCACTTGCACAGACTAAACGTTTTTGTTTTTTTTTTCAAATCTGCAGTGTCAATAGGTTACCCGAAGAAATTGACAAAAAGTCAAGTTCCCGATAAAGTAATAGGGTATTTTTCAAAATTTTCTGCTGTTGTATGAGTTATAATACTAGTATACAAAAATTAATACAAATGTAGCGTAATCCACACTCAAAAATAGTTACATTTGTTTTTTTTATTAATAACATCCCGATTCAAGATTTAGACAACTGTGAACAAACTGTTTTGCTGAATGTTTGACTATCCAAGTCAAATAAGTTCGGAGTCGAATATTTCGGATTTTGAAGAAATTTTGTACGCAATTTGTTGGAATCATCTGAATATTAAACAAAATAAAAATATGAAGAGTTTATACTTCCAAAGATACTGTCGATTACGTGAAAAGAAAATGGTCTTTAAATGTAAAGAATTTATGTAAAACGCGGCGGAGAGTATGAATTTTCCCACTTTAAATTGCGATTTCCGAAAATCCGTCCACAGAATTCTATGTAAAGATAGGAAAATATTAGGGGTTTACCGGATTTGTGTTTGCTGTCTTAGTGATGTAAGGACTAATTTCAATTTGAGAAATTTTAATGTGTTTTAGACATTAGACGACACAACGTTACAATGGAATGGTAGAAATTGTATAAGTTCCCTAATTGTGAGTATGAGTGTAAACTATGTAATAATTTAGTGAGAAATTATCTTTTTGTTTATTTACAGTTCAATCAGAGACAAAATCAAATTGTATTCCCGAGCCAATTTTATTCCAGCTCTTTACATCAAATACTACAGTTAATTAACTTAAATTTAAATGTTTAAAGAAAATGCTTTTATACGAAATTCAAAAGTAAATTCAATTTCTTTGATCTTAAAAGTTTTTTTTTCTTTTTCTTCTCTTTACCATTGCTTTGATATTGCTTATTGTTTTGTTATTTGAAAGTTCTAAATATTCATATAATAACACAAACGGTGTCAATTGTACTGCACAAGTGAACTTCAAACTTATTTTGATTTTTTGTTTGTTTGTTTCAAAATTCAACTTTCAATCAATAATCCTAATAAATGTGCTTCGGGCAGTTGTAACTCATTTATAGAAATTCTTTGTTTTGAACTGTAAGTAGGCCTTAACAAAAGGATAATCCCTTACTAAGAACATGATTTACATTCATTCGTCACAACTAAGGAACACCAAATTCTAAACTTTCATTGGTCGAGAGCATTTTGCTATATTCTAAATCATTTATGTATGAGTGATGTATGATAATATAAAAAAAATACTATTTCACGACATAACGATTATTTTGTTGTTTTTGCCTTTGTCTTTTTCACGCTACAAAAGTGAAACTAATTAATTTTACTGAAAAAAAAACGAATCCTGTGACCCCCTAATATTTTCACACCATTTAAACGTAAATGTTTATAGCAATAACAAATAGGTTTGAATCTAACATCTGTGGACGGATTTTGAAGAAGACATAAAAAATTATTGCACATCTCTTTTCAAAAACAAATATTCCTAAGTGTAGAATTAAACACAAATTCATGATATTGTATATTTTAAAATCTTATTTAAATTTTCAATAAGAATTAAATATTTTGTACATTAGTATATGCTAAACAAAATTTGCATAAATTCAGTATATTTTGAACTTAATTTATTGAACATAACGGCTAATTGTGGAATAACGTTAACGATGGTATAAGGTTTCCAATGGCATTCGTCGAAATTTAGTAAAATTTAGCAACGTCGTAGGCGTAACGTTATTTTGGAATTTGAAATATTTTGGCGGCGAAAAGTCTTCTTGTACGCCTCAGAATTTAGTAAAATAACACAAAAAGAAAAAATTTGGGTGAAGAATGTGAGTTTTTTCATTTATAATTGAATAATATAGCATTAATATTATTATGTGTGAGGTAAATCGGAACAGCCAAAACAGCATCGTGTGTATACGCCTTTCACAGTTGACAAAATTACAGAATTTGTCCTATTAGAATCGAAATAATTCATGGCAGCCGTATATTTGTTTTCATTTAACGATGAGTTGGGCATTTATGTTCATATTTTACACCTCGCTAACGCTCGGGAAAAATAATCGAATATAAATGCCCAACCCATGGTTAAATGAAAATAAATCTACGGCTGTCATGAATTGTTTCTTAAATATTTGGTGTATTTTAAATCATGAAAAAGCAAACTTTTCCTAAAATGTATTACCTTTGTATAAAGTGATTATTACATGTAAATGCAAAATCATATAAATATACAGTAGCAAAACTAACATAACAAATTCAAAAACATCACAATTTAAAAAAAATGCGTTTTAACCGAATGATCTTACACAACATAGCCAGTTTATGAATCATGTGTGGGAGATTTTACAGCACAAGTCTGGATTAAGCTCCCGGTCTTATACAATCGAACAGAATAAAGCTTATTACACTCATGTACCTTTTCAGTATTGCTGACCAAAAACGCGAATAAATTTTCTAAGACTAAAGTAAAGAATTCTTTTATTTATTTTTCTGCACTCTCATATTCAATTGGGGTCTGTCGATTTATTGTTTTAAGGTAAAATGTAAGCCCTATGCAACATACACCCACTTTCTAAAGTGACAGTTTATACCCTGCTTTTCATTACGGTTGATCCAGCTACCAAACCTAGCTTCTTTATTGGTAAATCCTACTCTACCTAGCTATGCGTTAAATACGTGCCACTGGAGATAAAGCAAAAACAAGAAACAGTCAAGCAATCCAATACCATTTAAAAGATAATATATTGACAAAGATAGAATAATTATACATAACAATCGTATAACTGGAAAATATTTCCAATTATAAAAAACAAGTCACTTTTCATACTTTTCTACGAGGTATGATAACCCCTACGAGAGTAAATAATAAACTGCCTGTGCTAAATCTGTACATAGACAATAGCTGTTTGGTGTCTTTAAATATTAGCTGTATTTGTACGAGGCTAAGAAACAGGTGTAGTGCGAGATTAGGCGAGCTATTACTCCTGTTTCGAGCCAAGTACAAATACAGCTGATATCTAAAGACACTTAACAGTTATTGTCTTTATCCTGCAATTAATTTTGTACATTTTTTACCCATCCCAATCGTCGTTGAATTTGTTTTTGAAAGAAATCGACATGACTTAAACGAGGACCGCAATGAGGACCCCGAATTGAACTGTGACATAAACAGTAATTTGACATAACCGTTTGCTTGCAAAAGAAGCAGGATACCAGGAGACTATATACGTCTAGTATACGTATATCGCGTCGTGTTATCTGTAGACATGTATTAGTATAGCAGAAAGGTCGCTTGCAGGATAATATAAATATTTAACCTGTAGTCCGATTATTCATTATGGAAATATAGGCCTTTTGGATATTTGTACAGAATATTTTTGTTTCTTGATATATTGCATCTATTATAAGCAAATATCAATATTCGAACATTGTGTATATAGCAGTTCAATTGTGAAGTCTTTTTTGCGGTACGTATCCAGCAACAATGTCAACTTTTTATTAAAAAGAACTAATTTCAACGCGTATTAACTGTTAACCACTAGTTTGCGCTGATATTTAACTCGTGTATTTTTACTCGCTACATATAGGGAAAAAGCTGGATTTGGCAAAGCAAATACAAAATTTAATTTTAGATCCTATCAAAATATAAATATTTATAGTTTAAATATTGTACAAATTGTGTGGGTACTATACTTTGCGATGGGGGATTTGGGGAGCCTATCTAAATTACATTATAGTACCAACACAACTTGCACACTATTTAAACAATAAACAATAGTTTTTGAAAAAGCTAGCATTTCTATTTCTAGCTAAAAATGCGCACATTTTTTCCCTTCAAATCGACTAGGTACTTTTTCAATAAATTTAATTTTCTTGCATATTTCGATAGTACATATCATAAAGGACTCTCATCCAAGAATAACTTGGAGTGTGAAGGATGAGAGTCATTCTAGAAATGGAACCTGAGGATCAATGGGATATAACATTAAGCATGTTATTTGCCCTACACTCAACATCTTCAAGGTTTTCCTCGAAAACCTCACCTTTATCTATTTCACTATTAGGCTGATCAAAGGCTCTCTGAACAGCATCAGCTGGGTTAGTACCAACAGCAGGTAGTGTTACAAAACCCATGCTAAGGGTAGAATTATCTGATAAATATATCAAATTCATTACAGTTGTATAAGCGAATTGGATCGCTACCGACATCATGATCGCTCAAGCTAATTAAATCTGACCTTGGTGTAGGTACTTGTTCCCTTTCTTCATTATTTTCACCACCCGGTCTATTTCTATTAAGCGTCACTGAAACATTATCACGTTAACGATTTAATTGACGTTCCGTATCTATAGTGTTAGAGGAGTTAGACAAGGTGCTCGGGTTTGACCCGGCGATATGTTTCTGAAAAGCTGCAGATAAAGAAACAATATTCCTATTGAGATTATCAATCCCAATTGTAACTCTTAATTGGTCTATGTCCCCGACATTAGACTTTGATTTACTCTCCCCTGAACTTTTTGGTTGTTCTTATTTAGGGCCTTTAGGGGTGTCAACTACTGTTATTTGGTAGTGGTAACCCTGTTTTTTTATTTTAGTTTCTCAACATCATGATAATCTGCCCCAGTATTGACTTTCTGTGTATTAGCACAATACAAGTTTTCTAAATCGGAATTCAAATTATCTTCACAACCTGAGTTTGAAAGTGACAACACATCGTCGTCAGCCATTTGTACACAACACATCTGTACAGGTGAAGAAAACATAGATAACGTAAAACTATCGTTAAATATGGAACTTGGACAACGTTTCAAGTTATAAAATTATGTTTAATAATGTACGGGAACTAAGTTCACAGTAAATTTTAATTTTAAAAGTCTGGACAACGTCTGGGAAGAAAATCTTCACAACCAATTACACCTCGCCGCTCTGTAAATAAATATAAGCTTCACAGGTAGCTGGGCCGTATTGATATGAGCATGTGAGTACATCATAGGTTGGGAATTTGACCTCTTTGAAGGGAGTTAATTATTATACCTCGCCGAACTTTGGCAAAAAAAATGCTGAATGGTTTATCCCCTAAAAGCCGAAGAGCGTAGTTAGTAGAATTCACTTTGTGTAAATATTGAATGAAAAATCCACGAGAAATCTTCTCTGTATCGTTTGCCCTTAAACACCCTTTGAGTGAAACGGACGTCATAGACGAATAATTTTGTTTGATACTATTTTTGCAGTAGGTATGAACAAAAAGACCACGTGTATATGGTTTTAAAATGCATTCGATCATATTGGGGATACAAAAAGAATGAAGAGCAATGTAGTGAATTTCAGAATGTAAAGATGCTGTCTGAGGAACACGGTAGCAGCAAGCCAATCTATCCGGAAACAGATTCCGATGAAGATAATTCGAATCGGTTTTATGGAAAAGAAAAGTCAGTAAAACGCAAAGAAAAGAAGGAGAGTTTTAAAATCAATTTAATGTCGACGAAATTACTGAAAGTTTTCTCAGAGTCGACATGAATACAAATCCAAAACTGTTAACCAAATAAAAAGCGAGGACAATGACAGTGGTTCAGACGATAACAGTGATATTCCTGAAAAAGAAACTATACTATTTGAGAAATTAAGGTTAATATTTCTTTAGTTATTTCAGACTCTCATTGGTAAGAAATCTAACCTTCCTAACCTTAACACAAACTTCAACATGGATGGACAGATATTTTTTCAATCAATTGGGAGCAGAAATGCCTTCATATTCCTTTACATTTAAGTACCAAAAAGTTAAGAAAAAAAATTCAAGGGATAAAAAAAAACTGTCCTTATTTCAAAGCCCGGACAAAGTGCACAGAGACGCACTATAGAACTTTGATTTTGTTATTTCAGAAAAACCAAGACAACGATGCAAAGAAGTTGTAAATGAATTAGAAGGCTACAATATCAAACATTCAAATAGCGACAAATGGTCAGAAAGAACTAAGGCTCAAAAGAATTTCCAAGTAAAGGAGTGAGCAACGTTTTTTCATAAAAAGGCTGCCAGCATGCAAGAGTCAACGCTGAAGTTTGGAAATGTGTCAAATTGTCTATCCCCTGCAGTATTGCGAAAAAGAAAGTATGGATGGAATGTTCATCTAAATTTACACCAGTACTCTTTTATCGAGCTGATACTTACCAAACATATTCTTGAAGATGAAACATGTCTAGCAATATCTAAAAAAGGTAATATACAGAATATTGGATTCATCCCATTTCTAGCTATACAATTAACAAAGAGTCAATTGATGGTCTATAACCAGGACTCTTAACAATATGCTTCTGTTGTTTATTTTAATGCAACAGCTACAGTTGTGAGAAGGGTAAGGAATCAGCTGGTGTTAAGTTATTCGTTGGTATTGCCAGGACCAAAAGGTCTGTTGCCAGTGCAGGACTTTCTCAGCGACTCACAAAACACGGCAACGGTCACATATGCCTTAAAGTATCTTATTCAATGCTGGAAAAGGATTGCAGAAAACTTGCACTGGTGTTTTGAAGGACATATCATGGGAAAATGGGGGGATACATAGCTCAGACGATAACAGTGATATTCCTGAAGAAGAAACTATAATATTTGAGAAATAAAGATTACTATTTCTTTAGTTATTCCAGACTCTAATTGGTAAAAAAATCTAACCTTCCTCACCTTAACACAAACTTCAACATGGATGGACAGATATTTTTTCAGTCAATTGGGAGCAGAAATGCCTTCATATTCCTTTACATTTAAGTACCAAAAGTTAAGAAAAAGAATTCAAGGGATAAAACAAACTGTCCTTATTTCAAAGCCCGGAAAGTGCACAGAGACGCACTGTAACAGTTTGATTTTGTTATTTCAGAAAAACCAAGACAACGATGCAAAGAAGTTGTAAATGAATTAGAAGGCTACAATATCAAACATTCAAATAGCGACAAAAGCGCTACTTAATATGGTCAGAAAGAACTGAGGCTCAAAAGAATTTGCAAGTAAAGGAGTGAGCAACGTTTTTTCATGAAAAGATGAAACGTGTCTAACAATATCTGAAAAGGTAATATACAGAATATTGGATTCATCCCTTTTCTAGCTATACAATTTACAAAGAGTAAATTGATGGTCTATAAAAAGGACTCTTAACAATATGCTTCTGTTGTTTATTTTGATGCAACAGCTACAGTTGTGAGAAAGGCAAGGAATCAGCTTGTGTTAAGTTATGCGTTTGTATTGCCAGGACCGAAAGGTCTGTTGCCAGTGTAGGACTCTCTCATCGACTCACAAAACACGGCAACGGTCACATATGCCTTAAAGTGTCTTATCCAATGCTGGAAGAAGATTACAGTGAATTAACATCAATGTAAACTTGCACTGGTGTTTTGAAGGACATATCATGGGAAAATGGGGGGGGGGGGGGGGGGGGGGGGGGGGGGGGGAGAGGGGGTATTACAGGTAAAACTAGTCAAATTAAGGATGACAAGGAGTTTATTTCATATGTAATTTGGGGAGAATGCTCTAATGCCAATAGTAGCAGACGATCATCCCCTTTTCGACTTCTATTCACACCAGGAAAGGACACAGACAGAAATAACGACAACCCGTATGCATGTAACGATGTTCTCTAATTCTTACAAACGCCTTCATGCTACTACTACCATTATAGAGTGGCATGAAGTTGAAATCAATAGAAAGACATTCTGAGAGAAAGACTACAATTGAAGATTCTGTTCATACTGCAAGCAGGGATTCCAACGGTCACGTTGTGAATTGGATGAAGATGGTTAAATGCGATACGTTACAGAAAAATGTGAGATTAAGAGCTGGGAAATTCTTCAGAAAACTACACAAGAATCGTAAAGGAAGAATGGTGGCTTTTTAAAACAGTCTCAGTCTAATTAAACCACAGAATGTTGTTCAAAACAATCAAGACTTCAATGAAGCAGAGGAAATCTGGAATTAATAGATGTAAACTTTTGACAAAAAAGCTGTTTATTAAACTACCAAAGCTGAATACTATAATGCTATGTCAAATACAGTTCAATCAAAGATTCTGACAAAGCATGGCATTTCAAATAGACAACATACATGTTGGATAATAAGTACCTTACCGGTTATTGCACTATCAACTATAGAACTAAAGGCATGAAGAGAGTAACTGCCAGTTGTGTCCTATCTGTAATTTGTGTCTTTTATTTTATTTTGTTTAGGTGGTTATGTCTTTTGTAGCGATGTGATGAGAATATAAAAATAAGTTGTAATTGGCTTTGGACTAACTTTCAGTAAAAGAGGGGAAGATATGGTATAATTGTCAATTAAACAACTCTCCACCATAGACCAAATTACATAGAAGTTAACAACTATTGGTCATCGTACGGCCTTCAAAAATGAGTAAAACCTATACCGAATAATCAGCTTAAAAAGGCCTCGAAATGACAAATGTAAAACAATTCAAACGAGAATGCCCTTCTCATATTAGGGAGGGGGGGTTGATGCCAGCAAACATGATTAACCCCGCCTCATTCTGTATGTGCCTGTCCTAAGTCAGGGATTGCAGTATATTAATGGCAATAAATAATATTAACATCAATGTGAACCTGCAGTGGTGTTTTGATGGACATATCATGAAAAAGGGGAGAGATACACGGTAGTTGACATTTTTGCTGAAGGTTTTAAGAGACAGAAATGCATCTACCAAAATAGATAAGACCACAAATGGGTACATAACACGTACTTTGGAAAATGTTGCAAGTTGTTTTCAGCACATCCTCACGAATCAATGCAGTTCAGAAATCATTATCAGATTTAGATGCGTGTTTTATTACAGGTGACATTAGTCAAATTAAGGATGACAAGGAGTTTATTTGATATGTAGTTTGGAGATGATGCACTAATCTCAATGGCACCAGACGATCATCCCCTTTTCTACTTCTATTCACACAAGGAATGGACACAGACAGAAATAACGACAACCCGTATGCATGTAACGATGTTCTCTAATTCTTACAAACACCTTCATGCTACTACTACCATTATATAGTGGCATGAAGTTGGAACCAATAGAAAGACATTCTGAGAGAAAGACTACAATTGAAGATTCTGTTCATACTGCAAGCAGGGATTCCAACGGTCACGTTGTGAATTGGATGAAGATGGTTAAATGCGATACGTTACAGAAAAATGTGAGATTAAGAGCTGGGAAATTCTTCAGAAAACTACACAAGAATCGTAAAGGAAGAATGGTGGCTTTTTAAAACAGTCTCAGTCTAATTAAACCACAGAATGTTGTTCAAAACAATAAAGACTTCAATGAAGCAGAGGAAATCTGGAATTAATAGATGTAAACTTTTGACAAAAAAGCTGTTTATTAAACCACCAAAGCTGAATACTATAATGCTATGTCAAATACAGTTCAATCAAAGATTCTGACAAAGCATGGCATTTCAAATAGACAACATACATGTTGGATAATAAGTACCTTACCGGTTATTGCACTATCAACTATAGAACTAAAGGCATGAAGAGAGTAACTGCCAGTTGTCCTATCTGTAATTTGTGTCTTTTATTTTATTTTGTTTAGGTGGTTATGTCTTTTGTAGCGATGTGATGAGAATATAAAAATAAGTTGTAATTGGCTTTGGACTAACTTTCAGTAAAAGAGGGGAAGATATGGTATAACTGTCAATTAAACAACTCTCCACCATAGACCAAATTACATAGAAGTTAACAACTATTGGTCATCGTACGGCCTTCAAAAATGAGTAAAACCTATACCGAATAATCAGCTTAAAAAGGCCTCGAAATGACAAATGTAAAACAATTCAAACGAGAATGCCCTTCTCATATTAGGGGGGGGGGGGGGGGGGGGTTGATGCCAGCAAACATGTTTAACCCCGCCTCATTCTGTTTGTGCCTGTCCCATGTCAGGGATTGCAGTATATTAATGGCAATAAATAATATTAACATCAATGTGAACCTGCAGTGGTGTTTTGATGGACATATCATGAAAAAGGAGACATGCTTAATTCAGTGCACGAATAAGAAGATGTAGTATGAATGCCAATGAGACAACTCTCCAGGGGGGGGGGGGGGGGGTATTACAGGTAACACTAGTCAAATTAAGGATGACAAGGAGTTTATTTCATATGTAGTTTGGGGAAAATGCTCTAATGCCAATAGTAGCAGACGATCATCCCCTTTTCGACTTCTATTCACACAAGGAAAGGACACAGACAGAAATAACGACAACCCGTATGCATGTAACGATGTTCTCTAATTCTTACAAACGCCTTCATGCTATTACTACCATTATAGAGTGGCATGAAGTTGGAACCAATAGAAAGACATTCTGAGAGAAAGACTACAATTGAAGATTCTGTTCATACTGCAAGCAGGGATTCCAACGGTCACGTTGTGAATTGGATGAAGATGGTTAAATGCGATACGTTACAGAAAAATGTGAGATTAAGAGCTGGGAAATTCTTCAGAAAACTACACAAGAATCGTAAAGGAAGAATGGTGGCTTTTTAAAATAGTCTCAGTCTAATTAAACCACAGAATGTTGTTCAAAACAATAAAGACTTCAATGAAGCAGAGGAAATCTGGAATTAATAGATGTAAACTTTTGACAAAAAAGCTGTTTATTAAACCACCAAAGCTGAATACTATAATGCTATGTCAAATACAGTTCAATCAAAGATTCTGACAAAGCATGGCATTTAAAATAGACAACATACATGTTGGATAATAAGTACCTTACCGGTTATTGCACTATCAACTATAGAACTAAAGGCATGAAGAGAGTAACTGCCAGTTGTGTCCTATCTGTAATTTGTGTCTTTTATTTTATTTTGTTTAGGTGGTTATGTCTTTTGTAGCGATGTGATGAGAATATAAAAATAAGTTGTAATTGGCTTTGGACTAACTTTCAGTAAAAGAGGGGAAGATATGGTATAATTGTCAATTAAACAACTCTCCACCATAGACCAAATTACATAGAAGTTAACAACTATTGGTCATCGTACGGCCTTCAAAAATGAGTAAAACCTATACCGAATAATCAGCTTAAAAAGGCCTCGAAATGACAAATGTAAAACAATTCAAACGAGAATGCCCTTCTCATATTAAGGGGGGGGGGGTTGATGCCAGCAAACATGATTAACCCCGCCTCATTCTGTATGTGCCTGTCCCAAGTCAGGGATTGCAGTATATTAATGGTAATAAATAATATTAACATCAATGTGAACCTGCAGTGGTGTTTTGATGGACATATCATGAAAAAGGGGAGAGATACACGGTAGTTGACATTTTTGCTGAAGGTTTTAAGAGACAGAAATACATCTACCAAAATAGATAAGACCACAAATGGGTACATAACACGTACTTTGAAAAATGTTGCAAGTTGTTTTCAGCACATCCTCACGAATCAATGCAGTTCAGAAATCATTATCAGATTTAGATGCGTGTTTTATTACAGGTGACATTAGTCAAATTAAGGATGACAAGGAGTTTATTTGATATGTAGTTTGGAGAGAATGCACTAATCTCAATGGCACCAGACGATCATCTCCTTTTCGACTTCTATTCGCACAAGGAAAATACACAGACAGAAATAACGACAATTCCTATGCATGTAACTATGTTCTTCTAATTCTTTCTAACGCCTTCATGCTACTACTACCATTATAGAGTGGCATGATGTTGGAACCAATAGAAAGACAAATACACAACAATCTTAAAGGAGGAAATAGTGGCTTTTCAAAAGAATCAACATGAAGTAAAACCACCACAGAAGGTTGTTCAAACAATGAAGATTTCAATGGAGCACATAAGAGCTGGAATAATACAGGTGCACCTTTGACAAACGAAAGCTCGTTACTTTTCCCCAACTACAGAATATCAAGGCATCAAACTTTAGACCCTAGCACAAACTAAAACAAATAGTAAACCACCAAAGCTAAAATCTAGGACAAGCAGGGATGTGGTCGATTACTTTAAAATGTAATCGATTAAATTACAATTACTTTGCTAATTTGATGTAATCGATTACATTACAATTACACCTAAACGCAAATGTAATTGATTACATTAGATTACTTTTCTTTAAAGTAATCAGGATTACTTCAGAGTACTTATGATTCCATTGAATACTGTGGTATTGAGAAAAAAAAATTTTTTTAAAAACATTTGATCCTCACCTAAAAAAGCTAATCTGAGTAAATAATTGTGTTATCAATATTTTAGATATAAACATGTTATTTATAAGAACTTAGAAAAGGAGCAGAGTAATATGTGTATTGTTTGACGACATAATTAATATTATTTTATTTGACAGATTTACTTTAAATGTAAATGTTTCTGTGCTTTCTGTGTTAAAGGAATAATACTTGTTTTTTTTTAATATTTTAGCCCAAATTTAAAACATTTTCAATAAATAAAAGAAATTAATAAATACTGATTATTTAATGATCAAGTAGCCTTTATGTCTGTGTGGATATAAGTGACACTTAAAAGTGTTTATACAGGTGTTAATCACTACTGCAGATTTTATAACAATCTATAGGTGAGCTGGGGTAATTAAAATGAATTGTTTTGATTGGAGCAGTCAATAGATTTGTATACAATTTATTTTTTATTATAAACAGGATTGTAAAATGTATATGTCTATACAAACATATTAAGCATGTTAAGAAAATACATGATAAAAAAATATGGAATTTTTGTTATAAAAATTGTGAAAAAAATATTGTTTCTAAATTCCTTTATCATTTAAAGTCAAACATCAAAGTCAATATGAAGAGCAAAATTTTCACTTAACCTGAACATTTTTTTTTCTACACATTTACACTCTATATACCCTTAAACAAGAGTATACTGAAAGTGAAATTATTAAATAGTTAATATAATCAATCATATTGAACCCATGATCAATTACAGTGAACATTATTTTGGGGATTTTTTTTATTTATGCTTATATATAAAAAAAAATATATATAAAATTTGTAATCAGCAAGTAATCATTTGAATGTAATCTAAAAGTAATATAAAAGTAATCATGATTTCACCTGTTTTTGCATTGTAGTCGATTACATTATTATTACTTGTAATCAGAAAATGCATGATTACACTGCAAAATGTAATCGATTACTGATTACGATTACTCCAAGCCTGATGACAAGTACGGACCAATCAAAGTTTCTGCCAAAAAATGAAATTTCAAAAAGACAACATACATGTTGGATAATAATTACCTTACTGGTTATAGCAACATCAACTAGAGAAATGAAACCAGGAAGGGAGTTCTGTCATATCTGTACTTTTATGTTTTTTTATGGTGTTTATGTGCTTTGTATCGATCTGATGAGTTAAGCCCGTTTCAGTTGATTTTTATAGTTTGTTCTTATATCGTACTGTTACAGCTCTGGCCCAGGTTAGTTGGAAGAGTTTGGTGCCAGCAAACATGTTTAACCTCGCCTCATGCTGTATGCGCCTGTCTTGAATCAGGAGCCTGTTATACCGTGGTTGTCTTTTGTTTCTGTATATCATAGATGTTTTTCGTTTGTTTTGTACATAAATTAGGCCGTTCGAATTGTTTTACATTACATTTGTCATTTCGGGGCCTTTTATGACTTACTATGCGGTATGGGTTTTGCTCATTGTTGAAGGCCGTACGCTGACCTATAGCTGTTAACTTTTATGTCATTTGGTATCTGGTAAAGAGTTATCTCATTAGCAATGAAAGCACATCTTATTTTCAAAGTAATCTTAAGAGTTGCACAAACAAAGCTAAAATATACTACTAAAACAAAGTAACACAACTTCTGACTGAAGATAAAGCAAAACTTCATCTCGATTTACCTTCAAATTATTGGGTTTTTTTTCTTATATTTTCAATCGTTTAAGTATTCAAAAATTATTACAGTGTGTTGGTCAAATTTCAATCAGCTACACTGTTTGCAATCTTTGAGGGACGGGGAAAACCAGATAAAAAAAAAGATCAGAGGTAATGTCCGAACAATGTGATGGTGGTCTTAAGATACCTTATATCTATTATTTTTGCTAAAGCGTAAAAAAATGGCTTGGCTGTACGAATTATAAGATCCACATAATCACTCACCTTGGAAAGTTTTGCTGCTAAGGCATTTGATTTTGTTAACCATGACCACCTTTTTAAAACTTCAGAGAATTGGTGCTACAGGGAAAATCTACAAAGTTGTAAAATAGATGTACAAAAGTCTTAAGAGCTGTTTGAAAATAGATAAACAAGCTACCGACTGGTTATCTGTCCAACGAAGTGTGAGACAAGGCGACATTCTAGCGCCTCTGCTATCTGCTGTTTTTATCAATGACCTTGCGCATGATGTCAAAAGCTAAAATCTTGGGATTCAAATAAATAATGATGAACCGTTAAGCATATTAATGTATGCTGATGATATCATTCTTCTTGCAGAAACAGAAAATGTTGAACAACTGGACTAATCTGTGGCGTCTGGATGTGAATCTTGACAAAATCAAAGAAATGCATTGTCGAAAACAAACAGCAAATGCAACTGACAGAATATTTTAACTTGGGGAGCAAAACCTCAGTCTGTGTAGCAAATACCGATATCTAGGCTCTGAAGCTGGCATGTCAGTAACTGCTAGTAGTCCTTTGTTATTCTATGTATCACTGTCATTTTGCTTAGTTTTTTTTTTGTTACCTATTCTGACTTCTTTTAAACTGATTTTTACTGTGCGTATTGGTGTGTATTTGTTTTTTTTCTACATTGGCTAGAGGTATAGGGGAGGGTTGAGATCTCACTAAACATGTTTAACCCCGCCGCATTTTTGCGCCTGTCCCAAGTCAGGAGCCTCTGGCCTTTGTTAGTCTTGTATGTTTTTTTTAATTTTAGTACATTTATATGGTTTTTGAGTTTAGTATGACGTCCGTTTTCACTGAACTAGTACACATTTTTGTTTAGGGACCATCTGAATCCCGCCTCTGGGTGCGGGATTTTCTCGCTGTGTTGAAGACCCATTGCTGGCATGTGGTCGGGCTGTTGTCCTTTTGACACATTCCCCATTTCCATTCTCAATTTTATTTGATGTGAGTGACTCCATAAACATTGAAGAGGGGATTAAAGTACTCCATGAAGTAGGAAGTAGAGCACTGGTTGCAATTATTGCAAAACATTTTAGTATGAAAGGCCTCAGCTTTCCAGTATTTGAGAAACTTTATTTCAACACTGTAGTTCCCGTTGCAGACTGTGCATCAGAAATGTGGGGATACTAAAATATGAACCTTACTGACAAACTACATTATAGAGCAATAAGAACATTCTTGGGAGTCGGAATCCTATCTTACAGGAGAAACGTGCTGGTTGTACGTGAAATTGAGACGTCAAATTAACATGATACGATTACGGTTAAGAATTATAAGAATGCCAGAAAGCCGATTGCCGAAAAAGATATTTTTATGGGACAAACAAAATAGTCACAGGTATAGAAAAAAGTTGAAAACAACACGTTTAATAATTTCATGCGCTTTTCTGGATTTACCTTCATCAGGAACGCTCAAAGCCAAACATTTGAAATCCGAGGGATGTATAAGTACCGAAACAGTTGAAAAGCTATATGACAAAAATACCTAAAACAAATAGCCAAATTCATCTAAGGTCAACTTTGCCTGAGGGAGTTGAAACCTTAGTTTCTTAATAATTTCAAAATTAATAAACAGACAATTTTAGAAAGGTTTGTTATAAATCATGTCAGTACCGAAGTACTGACTACTGAGCTGATGATACCCTCGGGGACTGATAGTCCACCAGCAGAGGTATCGACCCAGTGATGTAAAAAATTGAAAACAACACGTTTAATAATTTCATGCGTCCGAAGCGCTTTTCTGGATTTACCTTCATCAGGAACGCTCAAAGCCAAACATTCGAAATCCGAGGGATGTATAAGTACCGAAACAGTTGAAAAGCTATATGACAAAAATACCTAAAACAAATAGCCAAATTCATCTAAGGTCAACTTTGCCTGAGGGAGTTGAAACCTAAGTTTCTTAATAATTTCAAAATTTATAAACAGACAATTTTATAAAGGTTTGTTATAAATCATGTCAGTACCGAAGTACTGACTACTGAGCTGATGATACCCTCGGGGACTGATAGTCCACCAGCAGAGGTATCGACCCAGTGATGTAAAAAATTGAAAACAACACGTTTAATAATTTTATGCGTCGGAAGCGCTTTTCTGGATTTACCTTCATCAGGAACGCTCAAAGCCAAACATTTGAAATCCGAGGGATGTATAAGTACCGAAACAGTTGAAGAGCTATATGACAAAAATACCTAAAAAAAATAGCCAAATTCATCTAAGATCAAATTTGCCTGAGGAAGTTGAAACCTTAGTTTCTTAATAATTTCAAAATTTATAAACAGATAATTTTAGAAAGGTTTGTTATAAATCATGTCAGTACCGAAGTACTGACTACTGAGCTGATGATACCCTCGGGGACTGATAGTCCACCAGCAGAGGTATCGACCCAGTGATGTAAAAAATTGAAAACAACACGTTTAATAATTTCATGCGTCCGAAGCGCTTTTCTGGATTTACCTTCATCAGGAACGCTCAAAGCCAAACATTTGAAATCCGAGGGATGTATAAGTACCGAAACAGTTGAAAAGCTATATGACAAAAATACCTAAAACAAATAGCCAAATTCATCTAAGGTCAACTTTGCCTGAGGGAGTTGAAACCTAAGTTTCTTAATAATTTCAAAATTTATAAACAGACAATTTTATAAAGGTTTGTTATAAATCATGTCAGTACCGAAGTACTGACTACTGAGCTGATGATACCCTCGGGGACTGATAGTCCACCAGCAGAGGTATCGACCCAGTGATGTAAAAAATTGAAAACAACACGTTTAATAATTTCATGCGTCGGAAGCGCTTTTCTGGATTTACCTTCATCAGGAACGCTCAAAGCCAAACATTTGAAATCCGAGGGATGTATAAGTACCGAAACAGTTGAAGAGCTATATGACAAAAATACCTAAAAAAATAGCCAAATTCATCTAAGATCAAATTTGCCTGAGGGAGTTGAAACCTTAGTTTCTTAATAATTTCAAAATTTATAAACAGATAATTTTAGAAAGGTTTGTTATAAATCATGTCAGTACCGAAGTACTGACTACTGAGCTGATGATACCCTCGGGGACTGATAGTCCACCAGCAGAGGTATCGACCCAGTGATGTAAAAAATTGAAAACAACACGTTTAATAATTTCATGCGTCGGAAGCGCTTTTCTGGATTTACCTTCATCAGGAACGCTCAAAGCCAAACATTTGAAACCCGAGGGATGTATAAGTACCGAAACAGTTGAAGAGCTATATGACAAAAATACCTAAAACAAATAGCCATATTCATCTAAGGTCAACTTTGCCTGAGGGAGTTGAAACCTTAGTTTCTTAATAATTTCAAAATTTATAAACAGACAATTTTAGAAAGGTTTGTTATAAATCATGTCAGTACCGAAGTACTGACTACTGAGCTGATGATACCCTCGGGGCTGATAGAAGTGAAAGCTTTTCTAGACATCGTTATGGAAAAGCTTACAGATATAGGGTCAGAGAAATGGAAAACTTATGTGAACGGGATGCCAAAACTTAGGACCTATATCAAAATTAAAGAAAGTTACTGTCAGGAACAAATCATTAACAAAACTATGTCATCAAAGCAACGAACTGTCATTTTAAAGCTCGGAAGTCGTACATTTCCTATAGAAATAGAAATAGGTCGCTACTGCCAAAAACCTATATCAGAAAGACTCTGCAAAGCAATCACTAATCGAGCTGTCGTGGACAAGATGCATTTTTTTTATTCAGTGTCCTGCCTATTCCAACGAGAGACAAACATTGATTTCTAGTTGAAGGCAAGCTGAACATACGTACACATGAACTGTTCAAATTATTGTTTATTCAAATCAGACACAATTTGTAAGGTGGCCAACTTACTATTGGTAGCTTTGGACAAAAGATGCAGCTTAACATTACAGTACTATGAAGTGTTCAGTCATTATTGAAAAATCAACTTTTATAAAACTTTTTGTGAAAATATGTTTATGAATATAAATTTTTTTTATGTTATTTTGGCCTTCAGATATATTTTGTTATAGTGTGTGATAACATTTTGTGAGGGAATTCGATGTTTGATATACCACTGTTCACTTGAACGCACTTCATGACAATACCAAAATACCAATCAGAATGATTTTTTTGCAGTGTTTTAAGAAATGATTTTACTTTGTATCCATGTATTATTTATGAAACATTAAATGTTTTAAAAGGGCGTATTTTTCTGCATAAAATCAATAATTATGTAGACTTTTGAAGACCAAACTCCCTATTGCCTTACGAAAATGAAAGATCCGAAAACTATACTAATACAGAACGTCATGTTTTTGAATTATAGCAAAACGTTTGGTTGACAAATTTTTATTCGTTATTGCAAAAAATGAACTTAAAATATCTGTCATGTTCTCCTGCCCAGTTTACCCCTATTACTTATTATGATGTGGACCGATCAGTGTTATGGATTCTTACGCAATTTGATTGAATTAAGTTAATATTAGTTTACCTTCAAACTGTTTATTTTACTCATACACGTATATTGATTAAATCAGAACATGCATGAATGTGCATGACTTCAGTATGTACACTAAAGAGATTTATCCTGCCGAACTGACCTTAAATAAAGCTAATACTAACGATGAACACTGCCCTTTCCTGGATCTTGATATCTATATCTTTAACGGGAAGCTTAATATCAAAATTTATGACAAAAGAGAGGATTTTTCATTTCCTATTGTTAATTATCCATTTTTAGATGGTGACGTTCCCTTGTCACTATCTTATGGTGTTTACATATCTCAACTTGTTCGACTCGCTCGTGTATGTAACAACGTATTTGATTTTAACGAAAGAAATCTCTGTATTGCTGAAAAATTGTTACACCAGGGTTTTCGATATCACAAACTAGTCAAAACATTTACTAAATTTTATCATCGGTACAAGGACATCATTCGTAAATATAAACTAACATGCAGACATCTTATACGTTCAGGTATTTCACATCCAATCTTTTATGGTAATCTCCTCAAAAGCTAACCAAACCTTTAAACAGATTTATTTGGAAGGGATATAGTTACGATACTGTTGTCAAGTCATTAAGGATTGTATATTTTGGTATTAATATTGATTCACTCATAGGGTTTTTGTATCGGAAATAAACACATTTATTCTAAAACCAGTTGTTGGCATGATACGGGTTATGTTCTTCTGATATTTTATGATGGTATGATACAAAACTCCTAACGGGAGGGATTGTACTTGATTTTCATATGATGAAGACATATTCTTTCAATCAGTTTAATTGAGGTCTGAAGCTGGCATGTCAGTAACTGCTAGTAGTCTTTTGTTAATTAATGTATCATTGTCATTTTGCTTAGTTTCTTTTGTTACCTATTCTGACATCGGACTCGGACTTCTTTTAAACTGACTTTTACTGTGCGTATCGCTGTGTGTTTCTTTATTCTAGAGGTATAGGGGAGGGTTGAGATCTCACAAAACATATTTAACCCCGCCGCATTTTTGCGCCTGTCCCAAGTCGTGAGCCTCTGGCCTTTGTTAGTCTTGTATGTTTTTTTTATAATTTTAGTTCATTTATATGTTTTTGAGTTTAGTATGACGTCCATTTTCACTGAACTAGTACACATTTTTTTCATTTAGGGGCCAGCTGAGGACCTCCTCAGGGTGCGGGATTTTCTCGCAGCGTTGAAGACCCATTGGTGGCCTTCGGCTGTTATCTGCTCTTTGGCCGAGTTGTTGTCTCTTTGACATATTCCCCATTTACATTCTCAATTTTACAGTAACTTAAATAGCCTTCAGGTAAGAATTGCCACTTCTTATATTTTCTCAAAATTTTCCACATATAGAGTAGATAAATTATTTTTTAATAGCCTATTTGGGAGGAAAAAAAAGAAAGTTTACAATTAAGACGTTTTATTCCATTACACAAGTCATTTTTCGAAGAGAAATGCCGAAACACATTTTACGCACGGCTACGCCAGGTAAATTATTGTTTATCTTAACAAAAAAAAACATTTTTCAGTCTCATTATAATGTTATAATTACGATTGATCCCAAACAAAAGTAGTCAGTAAATAAAGTATAAATATGTCCGATCTGCCTATTTGGGGACATAAAAATTCAATACGATTGTTTTAAGGTCGATTTCGTCTACCTCACAAAATCTTGTTAGGGACTTTAAAAAGAGTTGTTGCAAGGATTCTCATCGTGCAGAGAGCGTGGCAATCTCTCAACACGAGGCATTGGATGTGACGTTCCCATTCTGACCTGACGTGGCTGCGTACTTGTACATCCCGCACAGCCAAACGGACGCCCCACTTTGGCGAGGGTTTAATTGCCGGTCGGAGGAAGACCAAATTTCTATTCCCCAGGCGAAAGATATCAAAGGGACATTCAAACTCATAAGTTGAAAATACACTGACAACGCCATGTCTAAAAAAGAAAAAGACAAACAGACAAACAACTGTACAGAAAACACAACATAGAAAACTAAAGACTGAGTAACACGAACCCCACCAAAATCTGGGGTGATCTCGGGTACTCCGGAAGGGTAAACAGATCCTGCTCCACATGTGACACCCGTCGTGTTGCTCATATAAGTACAAACCCACTGATAAGTCTAATTCGGGGAAAAGGGAACAGGATCGTAGTTACGACAATTGGCGATGCTTATCAAATCTGAAAATTTTCAAATAAACAGCATGCATCGAATTAGTTGCGAAGTAAATATTAACGTACAAAGCTGTATCCTACGCTTACGTTAAGCAATATGCAATTTCTAGATGTAAGTCAAGATATGAGTCAGACTTAACTGTATCTGTTGTATCTGTTATCTCTAGTTCGATGGGATAGATGCGTTCAACATAGTCTTAAAATTTTGAACTATTTAGTGAGAGAACATCATCTATATAGCGAAAGTGGAGTTTAATGATACTGCATACTTCTTTTTGTTGGCATCAGAGTGATTTTTTACAAAAAAGATTTATCCCTCCCTGAGACGAGATAATTTATATCTACGTTGGCCATTAGTTTGGAATGGGGAATACATAAGTAAAATGTTTTAAGTCTACTGCAAGATGAAAGAGTCTTAGATTGTATGTACTCTGAAAATTTAAATCACAAAAATACTGAACTCCGAGGAAAATTCAAAATGGAAAGTCCCTAATCAAATGGCAAAATCAAAGCACAAACACATCAAACAAATGGACAACAAAAAAAGATCTTTGGATTTTTTAGGTATCCACATCTGATTCACAGAATAGGTAGTTTCACAATTGAAGCCCGGCTTTGATTGCTGATAAAACTGATGTTAATAATTTAGAAAGCGGTTTCGTGGAGCACTTTGAAGACCCAGCAATATAACGTTGTTCGTAAGGACACTGTTCATAATTCTTTATTTTGCCATGAAATGAACACTTTTGATTTATTTCATTGCGTCTGTCTGCTGCTCAAAATACAGGTTGTTTTTCAATACTATATATTAAAATATACGTATGATCATCACAATATTTTTGAAATTATTTATTTGTTTTGCCATAAAATAATTTATCTTACCTTCTATAGATTTATGGGGATATGATTGGTTAATCGACTACACGTGATGACCATATATATTTCATATAGGGTGTCCTAAAAAATACATGGTTAGTTACCATATACGGTTAGCAACCATATGGGGTTAGTAAGGGGTTACTTCCCTTTTCAAACAAAAATGACATCTGAAAGGTTTAAACAGACGAAGGAACTGGTAATAAACGATTGAAATACATTCATAAAACAAATTTAAAGCTAACACGTTGTTATTGTTGGCATTTGTTTTTTGTATAGACAAATGGAAGTAGGTTCTTAAACATGTTAAAATTAAGTATTGAAGTCTTTTAAATCACTTTCATAGGCCGCTAGTATTAATACCACATGGGAAGATAGTCGGTAAGATAAATTTGTTACACGGTGTGCTAGTGAGCTAATACGATATATATGGGGTCAGTAAATTCCATATGGGGATTCGAGCTTCGCTCTCACCCCATATGGAATTTACTGACCCCATATATATCGTATTAGGTCACTTACACACCATGTAACTAATAATATTGGTCGTTCTGAAAGGACAAGGTTCAATTAAATCAATTAAATTCAATGGTAGGAATGGTGTATAATACAAACTAAAAAAAAACGTTAATATTAAGATTAATAGCAGACGTAACCGTTAATGTTATGAAAGTACGTTGAATGTAATTTGAAGATTTTTGCTCAATGTAAGCTAGCATAAGATACAACTTTGTACATTAATATTTATTTTGCAACTAATTCGATGTATGCTGTTTATTTGAAAATTTTCAGATTTGCTAAGCATCGCCTTTGATTATTTTCGAACATATAAGCCACTGCTATTTTATATGCAGACCAAGAAAATACAAAATAGTTCCGATATTACTTTTGATGTCGTTTGTATCTATATGTAAACTAAGTATATGAATAACATTATGAAGATTTAGAAAATATCTTTCTAAGGGCTTTCCTCGCTATTTTAAATTATATTTTCAAATGTTACTAAAGTGTCTGATTGTTTTAGTTTCTTGGAATATCATGTTTAATAAAAGAACAGAGTTCCAATGTATCCCGCGTTGTTTTACCTGTCCAAGGTCAATAACTAAACATTATGTTTGTTTTTATTTTCTAAAGCTTTTTAAAATTATCTTAAGAAATGAAAGAATGACTGTTGATCCTCCATCCTTAATTCTTTCATAAGTCGGTCGTAATGCCTAAACTGGAGTCTTCTTTTAACAGAAATCCAAGGGCGCACTCAACAGGAACTTCGCTATATAGTACGTCTTCTCCTTCTTGTAACTGAAAGAGTAGCCTGATCAGCCAAATCGATAGTGCAGCTCAATTAAAGATTGCAGAAGTAGGTTTTGCTCATGCGTGTCCATGGTTGAACTACAGGTAGGAGTTATTGCATCCGTTTTTATATCAACAGAATAAGGTCGTGCAATTATCGTGGCTAGGACGTAGAAGTATCGTAGTAAGGTCGTATTAAGTATGACAAGCGCGTAGTAGCAGCGTACTATTGTCTTCCTCATCGTAGTATGAATGAATGAAAGAATAAATAAATCTTTATTTCCTCCATGTATAAGATTTTGCATACAAAAAACAAGTAATTATTTACACAATAAACAAGTAATACGGTTGCAGAAGAAGGCCATGCAAGAATTATTTTTAACTTATTCCCACAACATAGTATGTTGTTCCCACAAGATAGTATGTTGTTCCCACAAGATAATATGTTTTGCCCACAAGAAAGTGTTCTTGTTCCCACAAGATAATATCTTGTACCAACAAGATAATATTTTGTTCCCACAAGATAATATCTTGTATCCACAAGATGATATATTGTTCCCACAAGATAATATCTTATACCCACAAGAAAGTGTTCTTTTTCCCACAAGTTGAAAATACACTGACAACGCCATTTCTAAAAAAGAAAAAGACCAACGGACAAACAACTGTACAGAAAACACAACATAGAAAACTAAAGACTGAGTAACACGAACCCCACCAACATCTGGGGTGATCTCAGGTACTCCGGAAGGGTAAGCAGATCCTGCTCCACATGTGACACCCGTCGTGTTGCTCATATAAGTACAAACCCACTGATAAGTCTAATTCGGGGAAAAGATAAGGATCGTAGTTACGACAATTGGCGATGCTTATCAAATCTGAAAATTTTCAAATAAACAGCATGCATCGAATTAGTTGCGAAGTAAATATTAACGTACAAAGCTGAATCCTACGCTTACGTTGAGCAATATGCAATATCTAGATGTAAGTCAAGATATGAGTCAGACTTAACTGTATCTGTTGTATCTGTTATCTCTAGTTCGATGGGATAGATGCGTTCAACATAGTCTTAAATTTTTGAACTATTTAGTGAGAGAACATCATCTATATAGCGAAAGTGGAGTTTAATTATACTGCATACTTCTTTTTGTTGGCATCAGAGTGATTTTTTACAAAAAAGATTTATCCCTCCCTGAGACGAGATAATTTATATCTACGTTGGCCATTAGTTTGGAATGGGGAATACATAAGTAAAATGTTTTAAGTCTACTGCAAGATGAAAGAGTCTTAGATTGTATGTACTCTAAAAAGTTAAATCACAAAAATACTGAACTCCGAGGAAAATTCAAAACGGAAAGTCCCTAATCAAATGGCAAAATCAAAGCACAAACACATCAAACGAATGGACAACAAAAAAAGATCTTTCAAATTGGATTTTTTAGGTATCCACATCTGATTCACAGAATAGGTAGTTTCACAATTGAAGCCTTGCTGATTGCTGTTAATAATTTAGAAAGCGGTTTCGTGGAGCACTTTGAAGACCCAGCAATATAACGTTCGTAAGGACACTGTTCATAATTCTTTATTTTGCCATGAAATGAACACTTTTGATTTATTTCATTGCGTCTGTCTGCTGCTCAAAATACAGGTTGTTTTTCAATACTATATATTAAAATATACGTATGATCATCACAATATTTTTGAAATTATTTATTTGTTTTGCCATAAAATAATTTATCTTACCTTCTATAGATTTATGGGGATATGATTGGTTAATCGACTACACGTGATGACCATATATATTTCATATAGGGTGTCCTAAAAAATACATGGTTAGTTACAATATAATTATTATTTTGTGAATACAAGATAATATCTTCTACCCACAGTAAAATATATTGTTCCCACAACATAATTTATTGTTCCCACAAGATAATATCTTGTATTCACAAAATAATAATTATATTGTTCCCATAAGATAATATCTTGTACCCACAAGATAATATCATGTACCAACAAGAAAGTTTTATTGTTCCCACAAAATAATATCTTGTACCTACAAGAACAAGTGGGTAAAATTCATGTCTTTTTATCCAAAATTGTATTCTATCATGTAAAGATAGAGAAAAATCTGATACGAGTTCAGAATGATGAGATCGACAAACCTTTCATTTGCAACATTTTATTAGATGACTCCTGAAAGACATGATCGGAGCAAAGACATACATAAATTCTGATAGGAGTTATTGTCTATTAAAAACACAATAAAAAAAATCATTTTAAGATTAACACACAATACACGGTTACTGGTAAACAAAACAAAAATCAAAAATGTTTATCAATCAATGTCTATTCAAAACTAAAAATTAAACCTGTTTTCAAATAGTAAATGTCTGAATTTTTTATACATGGGGTAAACATGTTTTGCTATGTAATACATCATTCTAGACCAATCGATTGGATCGAGTTCGTATACTGTATCTCCTAATAGTACTTCAAGAAGGTCATCGTTGTCTAAATTGAAAATATCCACGGACTTTTGAATGGGTAGTTCATCCACAATTTTATAGTACATTGCATTTCTTTCTGTTAATAAAACATGACATTCCATTATGAGATGTTTAACAATAGATGTTTAACAATATCAAAAGACTGTTTGTTACATATAGTACATGTGGCTTTCTTAATGGCTGCCGATCCTAAAGCCACAAGTACTAAAAGTTCGAGTTTTGCATCGGGATATAAAACTGTCAACCGAATTAATCGATGTTCACAGAGGGTTGGGCGAAATCTTTTCCATTGGCTTCCCGAATGCATCACGATTTCCAATACGATGCTTCTACGCCCATCCCGATCTTACGTACTTACAACGACCTTCCTACGCTTCTATTACAACTAGTTTTGGCCACGACTGCACTACGAATGTTTCGAGCATGTTCAAAGTTGGTCGTGGACCTCCACGATCGTAAAGACCTTGGCACGTCCTTACCACGACCACCACGATCTTACTACGACTTCCAAAATTTTTCATAATTTCTGAGGTCGTAGCGGGATCGTGGTCCTATTGTGATGGGAGTATTAGAGAGACATATTTAATATTTCTAAGGGGCATAACTCATTAAAAAAAATTGATCGGCAATTATTTTCGAAATTGTCCGTGACACTGCTGATATTATTCTTTGGTATAAATTTGATAAAAATCTGCCTACAAATTATACACACGAGAGCGCTTACAATGCAAATTTCCATATATTAATATTTCAAAGGGGCATTTATTTTTCCAAATTTGATGCTTGCAAACATACATCGATTTACAAAACAGAAGTGTTCCTTGTACATACGTGTATACTGTTTTTTTTTTTTTTTTGTAGTTTTTTTTGTTTTTTGTTTTATGTGTTCACATGCTTTCATTCTTACCATTTGAAGTGAGCAATTAAGTCTATTTTTCATTGTTTATTATTTATACAGCCCTTTTTAAACATGTGTGTCAGATCTATTTTTGACAATGGGTAGTGATGCGATCACACATAAGATAACAATAGGGCTATTTTAAGGTAAAATTAGTGGAGTACTTACAAGAAAAGCGATAAAAATACATGTCAATATATATGATGAATTTTCTTCATTTATGTTATGGCTTTGTTGCTTAATTAAAAAACAAATTATCCATGCTGAAAAACAAATTACCAGTCTTGGACATTTGTGTTATATATGTAATTAGGCCGTGTTCACATTGAACTAAACTCGGTGTGGTGTAAGTGTACTTTAGCGGCACATATTAACAACTTCTCGTCCAATCAAATTGCTTGAATTTGCCTTCTAAGTTTCATAGTACATAGTTTTTCCGTGTACTAAGTAACTATGCATGAATGACCACGATAGCCATATTATATTGTATTGTAATTAAGAAATTGTTTGTAGAACAATAACAGCCGTGGGCGTTTTGGAAGGAATTCAATGTCTCACATTTCATCTTTTGTGGAAATATTTAAAGATATCTTTTCGATTTCTTTTTTTTTCCAGAGCCAGAAATTAGTAGTACTTTTGCTAATTAATATTCATAATATGTAAATGAGAATTGTACCACGTGATAATAGTTTGAACTGGACTGGCTTGATATCATTAAAATCTTTAAAACAAGGATATTATAAGTTGCCCGTCACAGAGTCCTTGTTTATAATCACTCTGATATTTCCGTAAAGTTGTCAGGCGGTCAAAATCAAAACAATGAACGCGAATTTGGTGAATTTTTCGTGTTTTCGTGAGTTTATTCTTCTTGAAATAGGGCCATTTTAACTTTATAACGACTACACATACAAGGTTTGGACTTGCTTATTCTTTGGATATTCAAGTTTCAAGTTTCATCCCGGCAACCTGTTTTTGTAATGACCTTGTTAGCCAATTTTCAACACGAAGTTTGCAAATTTCACGTTTCAGCCATTTTAGCCTGTATTTTATACTGCAATGTTAAAAGCCTCTCGCTTCGATTTTTAAAATAGCTCGGGAACCTTGATTTTTGCAACGACAGTCATTTTGTTTCGTTTAAATAGTGTATATTGTTGTGTATATTTATTTTCTGTCCCGGCAACCTGTCTATCACTTAAATTAAAGTTAAAACAGACATTTTTTTCAAAATTCCCTATCATTTCAATATAATTTCCGTGACCCGTATCCGATTTCTTTAGTATAATATTCAAATCAGCAAAGTGGCGTTGATTTCTTGATATGCTGCGAATTAGTGTCACTATGCTCAATTACTAGTTATGAAAATATAAATTTTAATCTAAATGTATAAAAAAAAGTGGGAGATGAAATGCCTTATTACAATACAATGTAATCTTATACGTGTGGTCATCAATTCAGTATGTACAAGTAAGCTAACTAAAATATTAAAGTTTTATTGCATGAGTTGTCATTAATTCATGGAAATAAAATACATTATTTCTTATGCAGCAAAAAACCTGCAATCTGATTGGCAAATTACCCCGGTGTAAATAACACCCCACCCTTGTTTACCCCGGGATAAATAAAATTTTGCCAAAATAAAGAAAAAAATAAAATTTTGCCAAAATAAAGAAAAAAATAAAATTTTGCAAAAATAAAGAAATATAAAATGTAAAAAAAAAAAAAAAATTGAGGACAGAAATTGAAAAAAAGATTTTAAAAAATATTCAAACTTTTTTTCCCCTAAAAATTCAAAAGAACACGAAAATTTTCTGAATTTCCCCAAAATAAAGAAAAAAAGTATTTGACAATGCGCAGCAACATCGAAGTTGAAAAAATGTTACACCGGAAATTTTTCATTACCATTTTTCAATTTTACATCCTGGTTTAAAAAAGAGTAAAGGAATTGTTCATAAGAAATAAATTCGTTATCTTGGTGTAATCAGGGGTGTACGGAATTTTACACCGTTGTTGAAAATTCATACACCCATTCGGCTGCGCCTCAGGGTGTATGAATTTTCAACAACGGTGTAAAATTCTGTACACCCCTGATTACACCAAGATAACTAATATTAACGAAAAAGGCCAAATTCCTTGCTAAAACATACAAAAGAATTTGAATCATGGATCACATAAACCGTATGTATCTATAGTTTGATAAATTAACATAATTGAAGAAAAGAAAGATTTATATTGGCTTAAGTTTTAATACATATTTAAAAAATAAACAAAAGGCACATGTACTACATCCGTACTTAATCTTAATCTTCTTGATGTCTATATATATGCATTTATGGAAAAACATCACACAACGTAAATTTACATCTCAAGAGACATGACTTTGCCATTATTGTGGACAATTTTGATGCGTTTCACACTCTTTGGAACGTGTATAACGAGTTCATCATCAGGGGAGTCACGTGTTTCTGTTATAGGAGCTACATTCGTATTAACACAGGATTGTTCGTTCTCCTTATTTTCTTCAACCTTCACTTCACTGCGAGGTAAAGGTGGCTGTAAAGATTTGCTTATTCTATCATTCATTTCTACGCTCTGTCTTTTGTAAGTTTCAACAGCATTACTTCTATGGCCACTTCTTGACGTTACCGCGGCATTTTCAAAACCCTTGTCGTATAAAGTTGTGACACAAGTTACCTTACCAGAGTGGTTTGAGATATTACGGTCAGTGTGGTCTATACCTGCTAAATCAAACATGGTTTTTTATATGTGGAAAGTTTATTAACACCAACAACTTGTGCAGAGAACTTGGGTTTTCCAGAGGTTTTTAATCCTAGCTTTCCAACAGGTCTACGGTAAAATGGACCTGCCTTAGGGATAAGAGAAAGATAGGTTGAAAACAAACTTACAATATCCCGAGGATTATTTTTGTCTTCCCACTGCATTACTTTTTTTGGTTCTATCTTTCTATGAAAAAAACCTCACTGATTATTTTTACTAACACGGCCATAGAATGTTAGGCATTGTTTCTTTTGAACTGAATCCGATACTACTTCAAATTGTGTAGCATCAAAGTCTCGGTGTTTATCCATGCCACGAAAACCAAACAGTTTACAGTTATAATAAAATACGCCATAGCTTAAGCCCTCTGCAGAATCTAAGCTTATTACTCCTTTACGCCATAAAGTGTCTTCATCCTGTGGTGAAACGGCATCTACTCTTTTTTTGTGAATACCTATATGAAATAAAATGTGTTTGCAGAGATTTTGGGTATACGTAAATGAAACAGCAACCAAACAACAAAATTAAAATAGTCACCTGGTGGGTAACATACTTTCTACAATAATAGACATGCATACACATAATATTCTTTAAAGGCATAAAAAGAATCATGGGTGATTTAGTTTTTGTAAAACAATTACTTTAATTTATCCTTATTTTAGGAGGATTTTTTTCACCGTAAACGTTAAATAAAATGTATTGCTTTATCATTATCAGTAGTACTTCTTTATTATGTATGCAAAGTGTGAAATTGCAGTTTAAAATAACACGCGCGAATCAGAAATTTCATAGTCAGATAAACATAATCTGTGTGAGACATAAACCTAACGACTCAAAAAGGTCAATATACGTATTGATACATGTACATATACAATGCAGTATACAACGCGTTTACCCCATTACCTACGTTTTAGTAGAAAAATGAGGCATCGGTTAGAAAACCAAAAAATCGGTTTGAAGTAAAGCAATGTATAGTATTTGTGATGCAAATTAATTAAGTTTGAGTAACGGTTTTCTATGCAAAATTTCACAAAAACATGTAAAATACTTAGTTGTGTATCAAAATGACATACACAGCACTGAGTTGCATTTTTATTTGACGGAAACATTTAAAAATGTAAAATTGATATTTTAAGGTTTATGATATAGATTGTCTAATTTCCAGGTACCAGTAGGATTTAACATTTTTTTAACATGTTTACCATGCATATATATGTAAGTGAAACAAATACAGGGGAAAATAACACCTCTTTTACAATTATGATTATCATTGTTGTTGTCTGTAATTTTTGTATATGGCATTTGTCTGGTATTTTTTTATGAACAATATGTTGAAAAACATGAAATTTCACCAAAGAATATAGTATAGATTAGATGTTTAGCCGTAATTTAATATTTCAGTGAACATGGTACATGTAGCATTGTTATAGTTATATCGCAGGCTTAAGTTAGTATTAGGTGAAATAGGTGTGGCATAAAATATTGATTGATTGATCGTGAATTGTTTATCTTCCAGTGGCAAATAGTTCAAGCCTATTCTAGACGATGGTATAATAAGAAAACGCCTTTATGATGAATAATTTAGCAAATCTAAAGCGACACAAAACAAAGTATTGATTTAAGTTTTAAATGAAAATGGTTAACAAAAAGATTTGGGAATATGTAGTTCCATCCGCTATTCAAACTAGAATACTGGTTCCTTGCTTATCTGGTGTAATTTCCTAAAATATAACGAATTACACATTTTACGATATAGATAAACATTGAAGACCTGTTGGTGACCTTCTGCTGTTGTCTGTTCTATGGTCGGGTTGTTGTCTCTTTGACACATTCCCCATTTCCATTCTCAATTCTATACATAGACCAGAAGCTGTTACTTCTTTCATTCTGGTGTCAAGAGACTTCTGGAATGTTGGGAAATCAACGGAGTTTTTCTGTAGCAAATTAATTTCAGATCTTTTCTTTTCTCGTAAATGTCTTTGAATTCCTGCGGAAATGTTCAATAGGGTGTTAGGTGGGTAAGGTGACCCATCTTTTCGTCGGGTTTCCATGATAAATCTGGATAAACACAAGTCCAATTCTTTTATACTGGCTGTTTCTGGGTCAACAGGCACACAAGTAAACTCCTCAAACCCAGTCATTGGGTTGCAGTTTCTGTTTTCCGCCCAACCTTTTCACACATTCATAGACCAGCTTGTTGATAGTTTTGTTTTTGTTGGGATTCTGTCACTAATTCTTTGTTCTAGTTCCTCTGATAGAACTGGTTCTGCAAATCGACTGGAAGAAGTAGCATTACGGTTTGAAAATACCAATTTTTGTGTTTGGATTGCATATAAATCAGTTAATTACAAATCTGTATCTGTACTATTTAAAAACTCAAAATCTGGCATATCGGTGTTATTCATCATGAATCAAATTGAAATGACATTGAGCTACGATAAAACTGAGTAGATTTTTACAAAAGCAAAACAACTCTCTTACATTTACTAAAATCTAGTCAAACTTACCTTGTTAGATGATTACTTTTTGCTGACCATACGATCAACTGACCATCAATTACATCAATTGTACAATCACTCGAGTTGTGAATATGTGCTAAATTGGATAGTCTATGGAAAGGTATATAGTATGAAATTAAGAGTTCGGGGCAAGCCCCCAGCTCTAAATTTCATAGTATATACCTTTTCATAGACTAACCTAGACCTACACTTAAACTAATAAAAATCTATTACGTTCCCATTGATAAAAATCAATGTTTACGTAATAGTTATACACCGAGGGATAGGTGTGTCTGGATAAGAAACCCCGACGACCGAAGGCCGGAGGGGTTTATTAACCTGACACGCCGTATTCCGAGGTTTAGAAACTCTCTTTTTGGGGGCAATCCAGGAGGAGTAGAGGGGTCCGGGAGTTAGAATCTTTTTTTTTAAAGGGGTTCCCAACCAAGAATAAAGGGGGGTTCCAAATATTTGTCCCCATTCAAATGCATTGATCATCCAAAAAGGGGGGTCTAAACCACTGAACCCCCCTCCCCCTTTTTGATCCGCCACTGTATGACTAGGATCAAAACATTTAGCTTCAAGCAAAGGAGTATTTGAAGGGGTTCTTTTTTTTTTATTCAAAACAGATGCTTAATATTTTTTTCGCAATTAGAATTTCCTAAAATATGTTTTTTTTTAATATTTCTTGAAACAACTTGTAGTGAACACTATTAATAATTTCTTATGTTCATGCTATTTTAAAAAAATAATCAATAAACAATGGACTGTGTTTTCGGGATGTAGAAGCAGGGGTTTCCAGAAACCCCGCTCGTCACACCCTGTGGTCAAAATCCATTGTTATTCGTAACAATAGATCTATTCAATTTACACTTGTTTCAGAAATAGAAACTATGAAGTATAACAATAGAACTGGGGTGTAAATGTAGTTTAAAACAAGTTTTCACTACACGCCGTCGATAGTCAATGTAGGACTTGTGTGGATTAAAACTAGATAATATAAGAACGTGGATTGTATTGTGAATATTTAATGGAGTTACATGTACAAATATTGAATAATATGATCATTATAATAATCGTATGAATTAAGTTATTTACCTATTTATATGACAAAAACTCAAAAATTGTTCAGATAAAAACTGGATTAAATTCAATTGGACCATTTGATTTTCAGTGGGAGTGGGTTTTTTAGCTGATAGAATATTCATTTTACACACCGGTTGATAGAACGGCTTACTTATTTAGCGCGACAATTATTTTCACTTTTTGTACACAACTATTTCTTGCAAAGTTAAAAATATTCATTTTCCTCATGTCTTGGACAAGTTTATTTTTAGACCAGACTATTCATTTCCAAAATCACCCCATGTGTGACTGTGATGGAGAATAGAAATATGGTCACTTGGATCTTCTTCTGATCGGCCGTAAAGCCCTTGCCAAAGTGGGGCTTCTGTTTTTCTGTGCGGGATGTACAAGTACTCAGCCATGTCCGATCAGAATGGGAACATTAAATCCAATGCCTCGTGTAGAGAGAATGTCAAGATGTCTGCACTTTTAGAAACTTTGCAAAAACTCTTTGAGGGGTCCGTAGGTGGCCTGTTGCAAGGCAAAATTTATGTCCCTGTCCAATATACTCTCAGTTTTCAACGGCAGTCCGAATTGCCCCGATCTTCATCTCGGACGATCTCTATTACAGGACTTAACTTTTTATTGTGAATTTATTCTCGTCCTGACCATGCATGACATATTTGTTTTATGTTTTGTAAATCTACTCACTAGTATCATTGTAAAATATGTGATTTCAAAAGGCCCTTGACTCCAGAATGAAAAGATGGTAGCTACTGGTGTAAGTATGTATATAGTTTTACTACATTTTTATACATGTACTTCTTTACATAGTTAGATGATAAAATAAATTGACCAAAAGCAGGCAATAATTAAATTGCAGTGGAAGCTTTTAATTACATGTTTTAAAAACATTTTTTTCAATTTCACATGGATGATAAATTATCACAATTTTAAGATAGTGTTGTACTTTAATCAAGGTATAAAGAACCATATTTGTTACTCTTTATTTAAATGAAAGAAACTTGCAATTGTCAAAAATATTTTAAGATCCAAAGATTTTAATAGCAGGATATTTAAAACTAACAACAAACTATTTAATTTAATTAAGCACATACGTACAACTTCTCGTCCAATCAAATTTCAAAACAATCAATGTGAAAACTATTAACAAACTATTTAATTTAATTTGGAATACAGGTTGCACTTTGTAAATACAGCTGTTTCTCAAACCACGCCTCTTTTGGGGAGATATTTAATATTCATAGGTATGTTAATTTTTTAACGTACTGGTTCCCATTGATGATCTCTGTGTTTCGTCTCATAGAGACATCACTTGGGAATGTAACCAGTATAGAAAAACATGGTAGCGGCTAAATTTTAATTCTTAGGAGGTCCAAAAATGGAGGTAAGGGTAGTATAGAATTTTAGTATAAGTTTAAACTCTTAGAAGTTCAGGGCATATAAATGTTGAAAATATGCCGCACAGCCCTATATTTTGACCTTTGAATAAAATAGTAGTGCATATAAACTTTCCGTTCTGGGATATTATTTTTCACGAAACTTCATAGTAAAAGTGTCACAGTTTTAGCCGCAAAGGGAGTTCCTATGGGAAATTGCATTGTCTGTATTTACAGAATTGCAACCTACAGCATTTTATTTCAAAATAGCTAGTGGCAATTTTTGTTTTAATATCTTGATTACGATACAATGAAATCTTACCCTTGTGGTTATTCATGCGTAGTTACTTAGTACACGGAAAAAGTGTGTACTATGAAAATTAGAAGGCAAATTCAAGAAATTTGATTGGACGAGAAGTTTTAAGTATGGTTTACGCCTTACTGACACATCAAATGTACAGATGAATTTTTAATTCAATTCTAATGTAAATGTAAGTTACGTGTACATGTGGTTTAATGGTGTGAACAATATTCATGTACAGGTGATTAAAACCGATGTACAGATGAAAAAAAATTAATGTGAAACCAGTGTTCATTACATGAAACTAAATGTAAACAGGTTTACATTACGCAACGTTTGGTGTGAACACGGCTAAATATATTGATGTTGGCAGGAGATGTGGTGTCAAATCCAGGCCCTGTGGATACAGTAGACATTTCAGACCAAAGTATATCAATTTTCCAATGTAATATACGCAGTTTGAGAAAAAAACTTGATTATATTACAACTGTTATAGAAGAATTCGATATCATATTTTTTTCAGAAACTCATTTAGCCCCTTTTTCGTTTCAAACGAAAAAAATTCACTCCCGGGATTTGAAACACTTATACGGAAAGACAGGAACTCCGATTGGGGTTGAGTTATTATGTATTATAAAAGTAACATTAATATAAAGCGGCACCTGGTTTGGAGCACGATAGTCTAGAAATTATGTGGTTTGAGTTGAAAACGAAATTACACGTGATATTGATTAACGTAATTTATCGATCTTTGGTCACTCTACGATATTATGTTGAAAAGGGCATTAGACGAAATTAATCATATTATTTGTTTTGGTGATCTAAATAAAAATTTCTTACTAAATCTCCCTAACTGTATCAGTGATATACTAAGTATTAATGGTCTATTTAATACAATTAACGATGCTACTCATTTTGATTCACAAACTGGTTCGTCGTCCTTATTAGACCCGATATTAATAACTGATTCTATTCAGTTTATTGACTTGGGTATTATACCTATCAATAAAGACATAAGTGATCATGAAGGTACACTGTACTTACATTACAGTCAGAAGCGGGTTTAGTAACTCGGTGAGTTTCAAACGTACAATATGGGACTATAAAAGAGTGGATTATAATTTAATGAAACAGATGATTTCAGAGGTCGAATGCAATAAATCACTTGATAATGATATTAACGTCCATGAAACTTGCAATATATTTACGCATGAATGTTTAAAAGTGACTGAATCTTGCATTGCACAAAAAGAAGTAATTATTCGATCTTATGATAAAATCTGGTTTAATTCAAACCTGCGTAAAGAACTAAGAAAAGATTTCGAAAAATATTTTTAAAAAATAAAAGCACTACAAACGAAAGGAAATTCAAAAACCAAAAACATCGAGTGAATAATTTAAAGAAAAAAATTAAACAAAGCTTTTATGAAAATATTAATAAAAAATTAAACGAACTTTAGCAAAAAAACAGTAGAGTATATTGGAAAACTATAAACTCTATTAAACAATGGCAGATCTACTAATGATATTTCACCGTTGCAAAACCCTAGTAATAATTTTGAATTTTCCTATGAAGCAAAAGAATAAGTTGATATTTTAAATACATGTTTTTGTTCTAGTGCTAGCTTAGATAAAGAAAACTAAAACTTGTCTGACTTCGATGATGGAAGTAATAGCGTTTTGTCAGAAATAACTGTAACTGAAGAAGAAGTTAAAGTTATTATTTCTACTTTAGATCCCAAAAAGCCGTTGGGTCAGATAAAATCAGTAATAGAATGCTGATAACAGTTAAAAATGAAATTGCACTTCCCTTATGTATTCTATTTTACAAATCGCTCTCTCGAAAAATATTTCCTAAAGATTGGAAATAGGCATATGTTATTCCTTTATTTAAAAATGGAGATAAGTCAATGCCGTCTAATTACAGGCCAGTTTCACTTCTTTCTTGTGCGAGTAAGGTACTAGAAAAAAATATTCAAACATATATGTTCAATCATTTAGTTTCTAATAAACTTTTGTATAAATTTCAGTCTGCTTTCATTGGGGTGTACCATTCTATCTTTATGCTTTAAACAATAAATTTTATACAAGTTAAAATTTTCTGATGTAAGCAAGGCATTTGATCGCGTCTGAATAAAGGGCCTACTTCTTAAGTTAGAAAATTACTTAACTAATAGAACTCAGATGGTAGTATTAAAAGAGGCGACTTCCGAATTATGCCATCTTAAAGCTGGTGTTCCACAAGGCTCTGTACTGGGTTTCTTTTTATTTCTAATCTTCATCAATGATACTGTAGATGATATGATTGGATTAACTAGAATGTTTACAGACGATACATCTATTGGACATACTGCTCCAGATGAAATTTCTCTTCATACCATGATAAATATCGATTTACAATATATTAATTCCTGGGCAAATGATTGGCTGGTTAAATTCAATCCAAATAAAACAACATTATGTCATTTAGTACCAAAAATTCAAAACATAACTTGATTTTAGATTTTGTTGGAGCTCAGGTAGATACAGTTACTAGTCACAAACATTTAGATTTATTAAAGTGACCGCAAGTGGACCAAGCATATAGATAACTTAATAGAAAAGGTATCACAACAAATAAATGTTCTTAGGCGTTTGAAACTCCAATTAAAATGGGAATCTTTAGAAAAAAATATATATTTAACTTTTATTATACCCGTTCTTGAATATTCTTCTGAAGTTTGGGATAATTGCAGACAATTGAATTCTGAAAGATTAGAAAAAATACAACTGGAAGTAGCACGTATTGTCACTGGTTTAACAAGCTACGCTAGCACTCATTCACTCTATTTAGAAACGGGATGTGAAAAGTTAAAGATGAGACTGGAATTTGAAAAATTTACTCTATTATACAAAATTATGAATGAAGATGTTCCAGAATACTTATTAGATTTAATACCTCCTACCGTGGCAGAAACAAACAATTACAATCTACGAAATAGTCAAAATATATACCAAACTCCCAGCAGATTTTCACTTTATCAAGAATCCTTTATTCCATCTAGTATTAAACTGACGAATTCTCTTGATATAAATACATTTCTTTACGGTCCTATGTTTTACATATAACGGTTTTTCTATATTTAAATGAGATAGGGTAATACCCATTGAATTCCTTTCTGCACGGATGATTTCGGCAGTCAGTATATAAGGAAGATTTGAGGTGTGTTTGACCAATGCGACGCTCGTTACAAGATAGTAAGGACTATGTTAGTTTGGTATACTATTCGCCATCTTGGATATGTCAGATACAGAAAGCCATTTTCGTCTTAACAGTCACCCGTATACTGAATGAGCAGGTTCTATGCATGGTTAATTTAGTAGTGACACAACGGAGTTCAACGCTGTTGATACAGTTCATTTGTTCAACACAACAAATTGTCATCGCTTTAGAAAAACAACGCATCTCCGTCATTTATGAGTTAAAGGAAAAACTTAAAGCTGACTTCGTAGCTAGGGCCCCTATAAAGAAAGCAGAAAAACATGGTTGGTAGATGGTTAGAGAGTATACGGATACTGATTTTGCTGATAACGCTGATAACGAGGATCAAGACTGCGTCAACCATTCAACGCCGATCCCAGAGCACCGTTCAACGCCTTTCAGCCCAAGTTTGGACAAGGAAACAACGTTGTCCGTTTCTACTGCAACTTGCCAGAACACATTGCCTAGTACTGTCCCTATTCAGCTTAGCTTCAGAGAAAACAGCCTCTCATAGCAACTTTCCCAAACCCTTGAGACAAATATTTAGCAAGTTGAGTATAATTTATTTATTCTAAGTGATCATGTTGATACAGAATAAACAACAAACCAATTGTTTCGGTTAAAAACAGAATTAAAAGTCCATTTATTTTTGGAAAGATACATTGAAAAATAGCTAATTTTATCTTACAACAGAAAGTTATATTGAAAAAATAACAGATCGGCAATAGACATGCAGTTTAACAGAATCAGCGATTTCGAAACCTTTACAGAAAAAACTTATCCCCCTCACTGTGTCAATCCATTATCTGTAGCTATGAATATAAGTCACTTAACAGTAAACAATCTAGGTTAATTTTAGATTAACGCCACGTTAACAAATGTATAGCAAAACGAAGGCTTAAATTTGACTAGCGGGTATCATCGTGTGAATATACATTCAGTTTATTTCACTTATTTGGGGATTTCATAGAGAATTAATTCAGTTACCAAATTCTTGGTATTTACATTTTTACCTTTCGGTTTATCTAGTTCTGGGTACATATTTATTAAAACTTAGACCTATATTCAAATACTGGATATCTAAGGATATAAAAGTAATAGTTTATTAAGACGACGGATAGATATGTGATAAATTGGATAATTGTACTAAACTTTCAGCAATATTTTACAAAATTACTTTTTAGAAGCAAGTTGTCTATTTAAGGAGAAAAATAGAGGACAAATTTGTTAAACTATACTCCGATAACCTAAATGTAGTTCGTATATCACAAATTAGCAGTATGAAGCCAAATTACAAGCACTTGACAGGATGTAAATGTTATCATTTTGTATACTATTATTTTTTGTTAACGAAATCTGGGGATCTTTTACGTGGGATGTTTTTGCAAGTAGTATTAACTACAAGGTCAAATAATTTTATCTGCCTTTCTGGACACCTGACGCTTTTGCATTTGATTGGTCTTTTGATTTGAAATGGTTTGTACCACAAGTTCTTCTTATCAACAAAACTATTAACCATATTATTTATTGCTAAGCAAAAGGTACGTTGTAAGTACCGAAATGTACGTCTGCTTCCTTTGGGGTAATAGTTTTCAGAATAGACGCTATATCATAATGATTTATTTAATGAAAACGTTGTTACGTACTGATGTACTGATACGCACATTTCAGGAGGACTGTACTCTCTAGTATATGGATAATTTGTATGAAGACGTATGGTTACATATACATATTTTAAGGAGAACTATACTTCTTTAGAGAGAACTGTACTCTCTAGTATATTGATATTTTGCATGAAGACGCTTGGTAACATTTAAATATTTTAAGAACTGTACTCCTTAAGAGAGGACTGTACTCTCTAGTATATGAATAATTTGCATGAAGACGCATGGTTACATATCAATATTTAAAGGAGGACTGTACTAAAGAGAGGACTGTACTCTCTAGTATATGAATAATTTGCATGAAGACGCATGGTTACATATCAATATTTAAAGGAGGACTGTGCTCCCAAAGAGAGGACTGTACTCTCTAGTATATGAATAATTTGCACGAAGACGCATTATTCTGTTACGCCGTTTCTCAGTTTATGTAGTTCGTTTGATAATATTCTTAATCTGTTTATGTGTTCCAGTTTAGGAGGATTATTCATCTTTAACTTGATAACAACATTAAAACATCGTATCATCGCTACCTTTCCCTTTCTCACACGTATCCGTTACAGGAAAACTGCAAGGTCATTACGATCACGAGGAATATTTCGTAGAGACGTCATCTTGGACACAATTTGTGGCTAACCACAGAGTGAGTTAATTATATAACATTGTATTTGAAGCCTTCAAATTGCTCTTCGTATATTTGAACCTTATCTCCGTGAAATATTGGAAATTTAACCGTTCTTGGAAGTACAACATTTTCTCGCATTAAACGGACTGTGCTATCAATTATTTTTGACATTTCGTCATCATAACATTAATTCAACACATTGTAAAATTGTATTTTATTTGTATTTTCAGCTTTTTACCATATGTCAGATTGGTTCATAATTCAAGTATCAGCACCTGATAGTCTTTTCTGCTTGAGCCCAATCGTCGGTTATACTTAATGGTCAGGCCATTACAGTAAAAAGTCTACAACTTGCCTGTTGTGTCTCACAGATAACGCCACTCCACGTCAGTTCTACAGCTACAACCTGCCGGTAGAGACCTGCAAGAACGCGTCATCCCTTGGCGTACAGTAAATTGACAACAACTTGTCTACACATATCCTGACCAAGAAATACAACGAAGCATCGTTCGTAGCTGTTACCTTGACACTACGCAACACAGCTTGTGTTTTGGCAGCAAACCAACAACGTTGAGCCATCATGGATCCCAGTCACGCGGAACAGCAAGAAGAGGTTCAGCCCCCAGAGGGAGATGTCCCTGAAGAACTTATAGAGAATCCGTATATTACCACACATTTAGATGAAAATCCCGAGACGAGGCGAGTACGCGACCTCACTGAAAAAGGTAAAGGAGCTTACACAGAAAAACGTGACAAGTTCTGTGAGGAACTAGAGGCCCTTTGGTCAGATATAACCACCCAGTTATTGGAAATCACCACACCTCCCAATGAACTTCAGCAACTCTTAACAGCCCAGGACAAACTTGTAAAAGCCTGTACGAATTATCGTAGACTTACAGATGAATACCTGGACTTTCTGAAAAGGACCAGAACATTGGACAGTCAAAAGGACATAGACGCATGTAATCTCATGTTAGATTTTCGTCTGTCCAAAGTGGAACTGGCCATGGAAACATTGCACGAACATCGCCTCGCCATGACAAACACTAAATCCATTAAAACAAAGACCTCAAAGGGTAAGAAAACCTCACACAGTGGTAGCTCTAACGTGTCAGACATGTCAAGCCTAGCACGGAGGAAGCGTGCAAAAGCAGCGGCTGCCAAGTCTTAAATAGCCTTTACATACTTACTGTTTGAAATGGATAATACGGGAAAAAGCTGACAAAAACTCTTTGGACTCTTTTTTTAAATCAGTAATGAACATAGTTGATATACGTATTCAACATTTTAAAGAACATTTTACTCTTAACAATAACCACAATAAACCTATTTCTCGTATCAAACATAAACTAAAAGAACTAGCCAAGGAATTTGTTTTTGTTCCGGCCGATAAAGCTGCTAATAATATTATTATTGTTTGACGTAAATTTTACATTGAGGTTCTGAAAAAAGAAATCACCAATTCACCAACATTCCAACTGACTCCATTTTCAGAAAACGACATCTGTAACAAACATAAACTTTTAGCTACCGCTTTACAAGCAGAACCAAGTACAATGAAAGTCCCAACTATGTATTGGCTTCCGAAGCTACACAAAACACCTTACAAATATAGATTCATTTCGTCTTCAAGCCATTGTTCCACTACTAAATTGTCTATTCTTCTTACCAGTACACTTGGTACAATCAAAAACCTGATAATAAATTGTTCAAATAAGGCCTTCGAAAATAGTGGAATTAATTACTTTTGGAGTGTCAAGAACTCGTTGGAAGTACTTGATAAGTTGCATGCATATATTGGTGATTTTGAATCTGTTCAAAGTTTTGATTTTTCTACCCTATATACCACATTGCCTCACATTCTCATTAAGAAAAAATCCACACACCTAATTAAATGGGCATTTAAAAAGTCAGAATGTGAATATATATGTTCAAACTCTTTTAGGTCATTTTTTAGTAGCAATAAACAAAAAAACTATGTCAATTGGACATGCTTTGATACTATATATGCCCTTGAATTTTTACTAGATAACATTTTTGTTCGCTTTGGAGATTCCGTATATCGTCAGGTTATCGGAATTCCAATGGGGACTAACTGTGCACCACTTATTGCGGACCTTTTTTTGTATTGCTATGAGTTACAATTTATGACAAAAATCAGTAAAGACCCATCGAAACAACATCTGATACACAAATTTAATAATACTTTTAGATATTTGGATGATATTTTGGCTCTCAATAATGACGACTTCAGTATGTATACTAAAGAAATTTATCCTGTTGAACTTACTTTAAATAAAGCTAATACTAACAATGACCACTGCCCTTTCCTCGATCTTGATATCTATAACATTAACGGAAAGCTTAATACTAAAATATATGATAAAAGAGATGATTTTTCATTTCCTATCGTTAATTATCCATTTTTAGATGGTGACGTTCCCTTGTCACCATCTTACGGTGTTTATATATCTCAACTTGTACGATTCGCTCGTGTGTGTAACAATGTTTTAGATTTTAACGAGAGAAATTTATGTATTACTGAAAAATTATTACACCAGGGTTTTCGATATCACAAACTAGTCAAAACATTTACTAAATTTTATCATCGGTATAAGGACATCATTCGTAAATATAGCTCAACATGCAGACTTCTTATACGTTCAGGTATTTCACATCCAATTTTTTATGGAAATATTCTTTATAAAGCACAAAAATGTCAGTATTCACCTCTGAAACTAACAAAACCTTTAAATAGACTTATTAAGAAGGGATATAGTTACGATACTGTTGTCAGGTCATTAAAGATTGCATATTTTGGCGTTAATATTGATTCACTTATAGGGTCTTTGCATCGGCACTAAACACATTTATTTAAAAACCAGTTGTAGGCATGACACGGGTTATGTTCTTCTCATATATGTTATGATGGTATGATACTAAACCCCTAACGGGAAGGATTGTGCCTGATATTCATATGATGAAGACATAATCTTTCAATCAGTTTAATTGAAGTCTGGAGCTGGCATGTCAGTTAACTGCTAGTAGTCTGTTGTTATTTATGTATTATTGTCATTTTGTTTATTTTCTTTGGATACATCTTCTGACATCAGACTCGGACTTCTCTTGAACTGAATTTTAATGTGCGTATTGTTATGCGTTTACTTTTCTACATTGGCTAGAGGTATAGGGGGAGGGTTGAGATCTTATAAACATGTTTAACCCCGCCGCATTTTTGCGCCTGTCCCAAGTCAGGAGCCTCTAGCCTTTGTTAGTCTTGTATTATTTTTAATTTTAGTTTCTTGTGTACAATTTGGAGTTTAGTATGGCGTTCATTATCACTGAACTAGTATATATATTTGTTTAGGGGCCAGCTGAAGGACGCCTCCGGGTGCGGGAATTTCTCGCTGCATTGAAGACCTGTTGGTGGCCTTCTGCTGTTGTCTGTTCTGTGGTCGGGTTGTTGTCTCTTTGACACATTCCCCATTTCCATTCTCAATTTTATTTGTCGAACAACATGCCCTGATCCTTCAACAGGAGGCAATGTTAGAGGAACAAGCTCTGTTCAGACAAGCTGAAATGGAACAGGAATCCACACGTAAAAAGGCTGAAATGGAACTGGAAGCTACACGTAAAAAGGCGGAAATGGAGCAAGAAGTCGCTCAACGTAAAGTTCAACTAGAACAGGAGGCCGCACACAGAAAAGTGCAACTAGAACAAGAGGCCATACGCAGGAAAGCTCAAATGCAACAAGAGGCCGCACGAGTAAGCCGGGAAAAGGCCGAGCTGAAGGCCAAATTTAACCTTCTCGAAGCACGAAGAGAAGCTGTAGCCGTAGAGGCAGAGGCTATTTTTCCGGAATACGACGACAGCCAAGCGTTTGGCGATCTACCTGACGAGACAGAAACCCGCTCAAACGGGTGCTAGATTTCGTCAATAAACATCCTGTACCAACTGCCGTACAGTTAGTAACAGGACCTTAAAAGAAAAAACAAACTCCTGTAAAGCTAAGTCATGAAGCACCTGAGTTCGTACCATCCGTGGCATTGAACTTGCCGTCACAGACACCTGCTGTCTTACCTGCACATGCTAAGTCAGCAGAAGTTAATGTATTCCCAGATCTGGGAACAGTAACTGGCATAGGAAAACAGGGCGTTTCAGCAAAGATCCCTGTCTCACAACAATAACAAGGCGTTATAGAAGAGATTCCTGTCTCACACAAAAAACAAGGCGTTATAGAAGAGACCCCTTCTGCACACCTGCAACAAATCAATCATACGTTAGAGATAACCAGATTTCTTCTTCGCAAGGACCTGCTGTTCTCTCGGCTAACAAGCTTTGACGACCAGGCAGAATCCTTTCATATATGGAAAGCCAGTTTTAAAAACGTCATAAATGAATTACAAGTTTCAGACTTGGAACAGATAGACCTACTTATTAAATGGCTTGGACCAGAGTCTGCCAAACATGCCATGAGTATAAGGGCATCAAACGCCAACAACCCAACAAGGAGCCTAAACAGACTATGGGAGAGACTGGACGACCGATATGGTGCTCCAATAATGTTGAGGGCGTCTCTCGTCAGCAAACTTGCCAACTTTCCAACACTGACAAATAAAGACAACTCACTCCTGTACGATTTGTCAGATATTATCTCAGAAATAGAGTATCACAAAGAAAATCCCAAGCTGGGATGTTTGCTAGCTTATTTCGACTCTTCGTCGGGGATAAATCCTATTGTGGAAAAACTGCCATACGGACTCCAAGAAAAGTGGATAACAAGGGCTTCGAGATACAAGTCTAGACACGAAGTTGCCTTTCCGCCTTTCACAGAATTCTCTGCCTTCATCTGGGAAATAAGTAAAATTAAGAACGATCCTGGTTTCATCTTTGGCTCAAAAGTCACACCAAATACAAAAGGCGCTACGCCAAGGTTCACACCTCAGACGTACTCTAAAGTCAACGTCCATAAGACGGCTGTTGAACAGCAACCTGAAGACAGCTCTCAACAACAAGATCTGTGTATCCTACACAAGACAAAGCATACCTTGAACGAATGCCGAGCGTTCCGAGCCAAATCGATCGAGGAACGCAAGGAACTGTTAAGACAGAACAATATGTGCTACAAGTGCTGTGAGTCAACCACACACAGAAGTCGGGACTGCAAGTATCAGTTGTAATGAGTGTGGAAGTGAACGACATACCACTGCACTTCACATCACTAGACCACAGCAACCTGCAAATTCTCAGTCTAGCTCGCCCAGACAAGCCTACGGCGGGGAGCCAACAGAATCGGCTGAAATCAAATTAACCTCTGTGAGTTCAACCTGCACAGAGATCCACAAAGATCATAAAAGTGAAAAATCTTGTGCCAAGATATTACCTGTGGATGTGTACCACAAAGACAGGACAGACAAAATTATCCGGATGTACGCCATCATTGACGACCAAAGCAACCGGTCTCTTGCCTCGCCTGAATTCTTCAATCTGTTCAACATTCAGGAAAAACCTGAAAACTACTCTCTTACAACATGCTCCGGCAGAGAAGCTTCTTCCGGGAAAAGAGTAAAAAATTTCGTCTTCAAATCTGTACATGGTGACGTACAATTTGATCTGCCTACATTAATTGAATGTAATAATATTCCCAATAATCGAGAGGAAATTCCTACTCCTGAAGTCGCAATGTATCATCCTCATCTGAAAGAACTCATAGGAAGCATTCCACCGATAGAGGAACGTTGCCAAATTCTACTCTTAATTGGAAGAGACCTTATAGAGGCACATCACGTCCTTCAACAACGCCTAGGACCATCCAGAACTCCATTTGCTCAAAAATTGAAACTTGGTTGGGTCATAATTGGAAATACATACATTGACAAGCAAACTGTTACACTTGAAGTCAACACAAAGATAACTAACGTTTCAATCACGAAACCAGAACAACTTCTCAACACCTCAAGACCGGAAATATCCGTCAAGGACGAAAATCCAATCGTTGGTGAAGAAACTACAAAAACTTAAATTCAGATGTGAAGGTTGCAAAAATGCACTCCATACAATTCCTTGAGTGTACTGGATCTAGTGCCAAATCTGGTAAACTCAAGAATTTCTCTAAAGGGACAGCACTCGTGTCACTAAAAGCAGAATCTGTGACTTCTATAGAAAATTATATGGATAAAGAAAATTTCATTCCGAAATCAACAAGACCTGAAGTTCATGGAGAGGGAATCAGTCGCATTCACAAACCTATTCCGAAAGAAGGACCGATTGCCAATCTCAATCTGCCTTTGAACAATCAATTTCTACTCCGAGTAGGAAGCAGTATCGTCAAGTCTGACTTGAATATTAGTGAAAAGGAATCGGTGGTCTTATCTGGACATCATCAAAAAGTAACACCTTTTGTTGGACATTACTACGACAAAATCAAACATCGAAGACGCAACTTTACAGATAGAGCGTCTAGATCCGCAGGATGGAACGTTATGACGAAACGCTTAATTTCGTCTGAGACTCACAAAGATGTGACATTTCGCCAAATCGGACGAGGATCAAGTACTAACTCCCGTCATACTTACACGAAGACGCATGGTTACATATACTATTTAAGGAGAACCGTACTCCTTTAAAGAGGACTACTCTGTAGTATATGAATAATTTGCCTGAAGACGCATGGTTACATATAAATATTTTGAGGAGAACTGTACTCCTTTAAAGAGGACTGTACTCTCTAGTGTATGGATAATTTGCATGAAGACGTGTGGTCACATATAAATATTTTGAGGAGGATTGTACTCCTTAAGAGAGGACTACTCTCTAGTATATGGACAATTTGAATGAAGACGTATGGTTAAATATAAATATTTTGAGGAGGACTGTACTCCTTTAGAGAGGACTACTCTCTAGTATATGGATAATTTGCCTGAAGACGCATGGTTACATATAAATATTTTGAGGAGAACTGTACTCCTTTAAAGAGGACTGTACTCTCTAGTGTATGGATAATTTGCATGAAGACGTGTGGTCACATATAAATATTTTGAGGAGGATTGTACTCCTTAAGAGAGGACTACTCTCTAGTATATGGACAATTTGAATGAAGACGTATGGTTAAACATAAATATTTTGAGGAGGACTGTACTCCTTTAGAGAGGACTACTCTCTAGTATATGGATAATTTGCATGAAGGTGTATGGTTACATATACATATTTTGAGGACTCTACTCCTTTAAAGAGGACTGTACTCTCTAGTATATGGATAATTTGAATGAAGACGTATGGTTACATATAAATATTTTGTACTGATGACCTTTTGTGTAAAAAACATATATCTTGAATATTGTGTATACCGATCGAAGTTAGTTTTGATCTATACCGATATCTGATCGTATTAGAATTTTATAAGATAGTTAATATAGATACAGAGCCAATCAAAGTCTCTTCCCTTATTAAAACGTTATCATTTATTATTCTGATGTATTTTATAGATACATGTACTACAACACACTGATGCTACTGGAAAGATTAGGAAAAAAATCAGGAATCATAGCGACTTTTTGAAGAATGTTCAGTTCTTACCAGATAAAGTAAAAAGTTCGAAAAGCTGCTGTTACAAACAAGAAATATGACAATTAGTTTTTCAAAATTTCAACACTGGTGTTTTTAAAATATAATTGTTGTCTTTAAATTTCCTCATCTTCCATAGTTGCCCTGTTCCTAGGAGGTCTTTTTCAACAAAAAGTCTCTTCATCAGTTCTTGAAGCATATTTTTACAGTATAAATTGGCTCAAAACCCCGTCTGTAGCTTTACCCATTTGCAGATAAATTAGTATAATTTATATATATTTATTTATATATACATATATTTACATAACCCCTTTGACATGCGATCTTGTAGCGAACGCACAACCATATACAGTGTTTGGTTTTTTCTACAATATCTAGTTCAGAAAAATTTTATTTTCGGAGGAGTGAAACGAGGGAGTAAATAAATACATTTCTTTACGGTCCTATGTTTTACATATAACGGTCTTTCTATATTTAAATGAGATAGGGTAATACCCATTGAATTCCTTTCTGCACGGATGATTTCGGCAGTCAGTATATAAGGAAGATTTGAGGTGTGTTTGACCAATGCGACGCTCGTTACAAGATTAGTAAGGACTATGTTAGTTTGGTATACTATTCCTCACCCTCCCACCCCATTTACGCATATTATATGTAACCTTATCGTTTCTTATCGACTTGTGTATAGTAAAAATTGATTCATTATGTATGTCTGATTGTATATATTTATGTTGAACACGTTCAATTAAATGCGATCTTGTAGCGAACGCACAACCCTATACTGTGTTTGGTTTTTTCTACGATATCTAGTTCAGAAAAATTTTATCTTCGGAGGAGTGAAACGAGGGAGTAAATAAGTATTAAAAACCAACTCTCTTTAAATATGTTTAAATTGAAAATTAAACAGAAATATTATAAAAACAAATCAGCCCCTACATATCACATGACACATTTGGCGATAGATATTTAAATGTTTTACATGCAAGATTAAGAAATCAAAGTACTGAAGTACTGAACATCGGATGACTGCAAGTTCTTGTGGATGGTCACAAGCACTTGTCTCAGAAAAAAAAATCACATCTCTATACCTGAAAGTGAGGTTAATGTACAGATATATTTTTTTTCTTAGACCAGTTCGTGCGTGGATGATAGATAAATGACAGGGAATTAATCCCCATCGTAATAAATATGATATTGAAGTGATACAAATCAGTATACTCTGGTTTGTTGTTATATATTATATTAATATTTGTATATTACAGTTACATGTATATATAATTTTCATCCGTTTGTATATCATTCTATTCTACTATATTAATAATAGTGCAGTGCAAGTGCATGGTGGACACTCTTCTGTAATAATTCGATTTTTCTAATAGATTGGATTTGAGTAGGCATTCATACTTTCCCGCCAAACTTTCAATCTCCCATGCAGAGTTATCGGTCCTTGAGAGAGAGAGAGAGAGCGAGGACCGATAACTCTGCATAAGAGAAAACGTTCTTGACATATTCTTCCGCATGCGTTAACACACATTTTCTGTACGTGTGCATACTTATTAAAGATTTTTTACTTATATATATAACGACAAAACATTTTCATATTATTAATATATCTTCTAAAAAAAAATATTTTTAGGAGTATCCATTGAAAAAAATGAATTTATAACAAGCGATAAGGAATGTTATTTTGCACTCGATAATGTCCGCGTATGTATCATGTTTATAGATCGGTTACAATCCCAAACACGAAAGTTACGTAATGGAAATCTAGGCGACAGCAATACACGGTCATTCGATGTAATAAATGCAGTGCCTTTACATGGATCTGTATCATGCAAATATTAAACCCACCGCAATGTGTCAATGTGGATATTTATATGAAAATACTCGACATTATTTCCTCTCGTGTAAAAATTATACATGTCAAAGGAATACCTTATTTTAGAAATGAAAATACACCAACTTAATTTTGATCAAAGTGCAGAATTTAATTAAAAAGACCAATCGCTTTTCATAGTGCATAGACATTATGGCTAATTATATAAACATTTATTGTATATTTACTTTTTGTTGACTTCGAATGAAATTTTTCAATTTAACCAAAGACATGGATCATCCATTAGATTTTAAACAATTCAATTGCTTTAAAAATAAAAACTTACCGTTAGAGTGAATATTTATTCCCAGATTAAATTATCCTACTTGGTTTTTGATAAAGAAATTTACGGTCAACTCGACTTTTAGAAATCGATGATCCATGTCGTTCTTGTTTATTTCATGTCTCCATATTAATATTGTATACGATGTTTTCTACATGTATTTTATTTTCTTTAGTTACTTATTATTTGTATGTAATGGAGAAGACTTTCTAAGTTGCGAAACTTGTGTTTGATCCCATTGTCAATGTTTTGGACTATAAAATATTTTAAACTAAACTAAGGGGCATAACTCTTTTAAAAATTATAGATCGGAAACTGATTTTTGAACTTGTCCGAGACATTGCTGATATAAACCATGATATAAGTTCCGTATAATCTGGCAAGAATTGTACACGTGAGAGCACTAACAATGCACTTTTCCTTATAATTGATATTTCTAAGGGGCATAACTCTTTTAAAAATTATAAATCGGAAACTGATTTTTGAACTTGTCCGAGACATTGCTGATATAAACCATGATAAAAGTTCCGTATAATCTGGCAAGAATTGTACACGTGAGAGCACTAACAATGCACTTTTCCTTATAATTGATATTTCTAAGGGCATAACTCTTTTAAAAATAATTCATCGGCACTGATTTTCGAACACGTCTGAGACATTGCTGATATAAACTTATGATATAAGTTTTGTAAAAATCTGGCAAGAATTGTACACGTGAGAGCACTCACAATGCGCTTTTCCTTATAATTGATATTTCTAAGGGGCATAACTCTTTTAAAAATAGTTCATCGGCACTGATTTTCGAACTCGTCTGAGACATTGCTGCTAAAAGCTTATGATATAAGTTTTGTAAAAATCTGGCAAGAATTGTACATGTGTGAGCACTAACAAGATTGGACGGACGGACGGACGCCCGGCATTTCTATGTCCTCCGCAACGAGTTGCGCGAGGAAAAAAAATCCATCTTTGATTGCATTTTGTTGATAAAAATCTAAATATCATAAAGAGAAATATGCGATCTACTTGAGGGTTTATATTTAGACAACGAGAGTTTACGATCTCAATAACATGAAGGGGTCCCAAAACGATTTCCTACATCTCTTTTTACTCCGTTTAGCTATAATGACTATGCATGCATTAATGTAATGTTTATTACTTTCAACAAAGAAAAATTTTAACATCGAAACGACTGCTACATGTAGCAGTCAGTTTGATATTGAATAACGAATAATAAACCGGTCGCTAACTTCACATACATTGAAAAAGGTGGGGGTTGTAAAAATCTTACTTTCATGTGCACAGACGTTGTGCACGGTATTGGTGTTTCTTCGAAAACAAAAAAGCGACGGATAGCGGGTTATTCCAACTCAAGCTCTTTTCATACACAATAAATATCCATGTTCTGCATATCATTCGAAAGGAAATAAACCAAAGAAATCAATAAAACAGATCATTTTGTGCTTTATATATTTTGTAAAGAAAATGTTTGCTCATTTCGATGCCCATAACGTCTATTTAAAGGGTGTCCCGCTGTTACAATTTTGTTTTGTGTGCGTCTCTGAAATCACAGTGCGGATTAATTAGTAGGTTTAATGTGACAAAATTTTACAACAGGGTTGTATACTATTAACGAAAAATGGTGCTATAGACGTTTTGAACAGTGAGTGAAAAAAGATTGTCAGAAGCGCCGAGATAAGGAAGAGAAAAAATGTCCCATTAATTAGCTGCTCAGCTCCTATAAAAACATTATGCCTTCACTTATATAAGATATAACAGATGAAAGTGGCTTTTAATGATATCAGAAAATTTATACATGTCCCACTTTTAAAACATCGTCGGTTTACCCGTGTCCAATAAAATGTCCCGATGGACAAAATGACACATACAATAATTCGAAGGCTGTTTATTATACGAAATGTTACTTGATCTCCAATTTTTAGCACCTTTTAACTGATATGAAGGGAAAATACATTTAATTTCCTCCATATGATATATATTTTTGTTCGAGTTACAGGTAGAATATACAAAACGATCTAAGATGTCCAATGACATGTCCCCATAACTGTAATTTCACGTTCGCGTAATGATAACGTTAAACTGTACATGACTTTTCTTGCATAATTGACATACAATTAATTTCATGAAATAGTTGGATCTATATTAAATAAAGTTCTGGTTTAATATGCATCTAAGAAGATCTGCATTGTATAAATAATTTAAGATGACGAAATATTTAACTCGGATACTCATTGATAAAGACCAGTGCTCTCGGTCATAAAACTTTACTCGTAGTACACATTTTTTGCTCGAAACATGACATTCAGTATTTGGTTTGCTGATTTATTAGTCTGAGTACGATAACCGTGCATCGGGGCCATAAAAGCGAGACTAGTTTACATATGGTCACAGTCTCGTAATGCTATTTGTAAAGTGAGTCGCTGGTGTTTACTGTTTACTATGAAAAAGACGGTTATAACTTCGAAAAGTAATGTGTGGCAGAATGGAGTTTGTTGTCTCGAATCTCCAAAAGAATTACCTCCTACATAGGCATGCAATTCGACGTGTTTAAAAATTTTAATTGAAACTTGTCTTTTACATTAATTTGAGAGAGAAAAAAACAAATATGTGTTAGGGTAATAGTTGCCCGTCCGACAAATATGATGAATTACAAACATAAAACATATTTTTTGAAAGCGTATATTTTGCTGGAAGTTCAATATTCTTTGCATGTATAACCAATCGATAGAAAAGTTCGAGATATCAAATAGTAATAAATACTATATTGAACACACTGTATGTATAATAAATTGACATCATGTTTTCCTCTTTTTTTACCACTAAATCAACCACAAAATGTCTGCTGTGTGGGTTCGGCGGTTTTCTCCGAGCACTCCGGCTTCCTCCACCAATTAAAACTGACCGACGCGAAATATCCAATAGTGCTAAATGTGGCGTTAACCACCAATAAAATCAATCAACCAATTTGCTGATTTGAAATGTTCAATTTTAATGTATAATAGATTTTTGTTTTTATCTTCGCAGAACGTCACAAAACATGACTGAAATATTGATTTTTATACTTAATAATATATTCTTCCAGAAAAAAATGAAAAAAAAATGGAAATGGGGAATGTGTCAAAGAGACAACAACCCGACCAAACAGAAGAAAACAGCCGACGGCCACCAATGGGGTCTTCAACGCAGCGAGAAATCCCACACCCGGAGGCGGGCTTCAGCTGCCCCCTAAACAAAATGTGTACTAGTTCAATGAAAATGGACGTAACACTAAACTCCAAAACATATAAATGAACTTAAATTAAAAAAAAAACAAACAAGAATAACAAAGGCCAGGGGCTCCTGACTTGGGACAGGCGCAAAAATGCGGCGGGGTTAAACATGTTTTGTGAAATCTCGACCCTCCCCCTATACCTCTAGACAATGTAGAATAAACAAACAATACCATGTATATTTATGAAAGCAGTTACTTAAAAAGTTTATATCTATTCACAAAAAAAGGTATTTTTTTAAAAGTCGGATTTGAGAAGTCAGTGTGACCAAATTTTAATTTGACCCTAGTTAATCTTATGGATAAAAGATAGAAATGGTAAAATTGACGGAAAATCAACATGTCTGTCTTAAAATGGAATACAGATGGGTGGAGAATTTTGCTTGACACTATTTCTGTAGTAATTATAAACAAAAAGACCAAATGTATATGGTTTCGAAATTTATTCGATCATGTCAATATATTGCTCTTGGGTTCTCAAGTTCTATGAATATCGTCGATTTTCGTTTTTTCTTTGCCGTGGCATTGTCAGTTTGTCAGATTTATGAGTTTTATTATCCCTTTGGTATGGTTCGCCTCTCTTTCTAAGTACGGAGGTATTCTTGATCGAACGATCTATGATAAACATCAGAGGCGTGGAAACACTTGTAGGATATTGCCTAAATTGATGGCATCGAGAGAATTGTTGGCGAAGGAAACTTTTAAAAACGATTGTTTTTTCCTAAATTTCTTTCCCAATCCCAACTGGTTTGAAAAGTCGCTGCCTGGAAATATCCGACAAGATAGTTGTAAGTTTGTATTGGTTTGAATGTTGATTTGTAACAATTGTTACCAAGATAAGTTATACAGAGAATTACGTTTCGAAAGGGGTAGTCAATATAGCGTGGTTTAGATGTGATGAATACCCAACAGCTTCTGTATACATGACAGAAAGTCAATCAATGGGGACATCATGAAGAGAAGGTAATGTATAATGACCATGACTGCGTATGCGCCTTGGAACGATTTGAAAATATTCATCACATTCACCGAGCTTCAGAAAGGACTAGATAAAATATTCAAACCATCGATTTTGTCTTGCAACCATGGGGTGTCGCAGTTCCAAGTTTTCAAATCATCCAGTAGTCTTTGCAACCTTTTCCATCAAGATTTACGACTTAAAAGAACTTTAAAATAAAACAAAATCCAGTGAGAGAATTCTATATGTTTTCCAATATGAATTCAAAGTAGGTGGAAGATATAAAAGAGGGCCATCAAAAACTGGAATTCGATGAAAAATTATAACAAAAACGCGCAAATTAGAAAAACAAGTATATGCTGGTTCAAAAACGAATACAACAAATAAATATTATTTCTCAGCAAAATTCCCCTCGGAGCTATTACAATCACCATATTGATACACTATTTGTTCAACATAAGCTGCCTTGGGGCTTTTATATTCTGTTTTAAAAGATCTGGGCAGAATTTGATGAAAAATAATTAGGATATTCTTCATGATTTAGTACGGGCTGCAGCGAGAAATTTTCATGATAACAGCGATTATGTAACAGTTGTAAGTCAAATTCACAAAATGGTTCATTTTAAATGCCCCGGACTCCAGAGGTAAAGGCTTTAAATGTTCATAAAACATGAACAAGAATTGTCTGACCAATTTAGAACATGGTCACCTATAATTATAGTAATATAATTGAGATAAGTCTTTCAATGTAAGTGTAATGTTATTAATGTAATAGCCTGAGAATTGACTGCTTGTCAAATGTATCAAATGTTTTGTTTTTTATATTGTAATAAATCGATTTTGAAAATTTTGTATATTTCTCTTTTGACGCAAGTCACTTATTTCAAAAATGCACTAAAATCGCAAATTTTTATAAAAAAAAACAAACACTGTTTGACCATTTTAGAACAATAAGCTTGCAATTTTTATATCTAAAATTCATTCAAATATTACCTTAAATGAGGGAACATTATCTTTTGCAAAATATGCAGATAAGACTGAAAACTAGTTTTGTACAATGATTACCAGGTGATTGGTCTTGATGAAGATGCAATCATTTTAATGTTTAAAAACAATCATAGTAATTAAGCCTTCACTTTATAGAACTGAGTAAAGAATTGTAGGCCAACTTAAATTATCCTTCGCTATGCTCGTCCGAATTTAAAACATTTCTTTACTAAAATTATCATTGATATAAGAAATAAAACAAAACTCTAGGTATAGGTTTAGTTGCTTGCAGTAACTTTTCTCTTTTCTAGCAAGCAATGTTGCATTACATTATAAACCAATATATCATACCAATATTCCAAATACAAGCAAAATTATCCAATTCATTAAAATAGACTGAAATCAAACTTGATATTGTAATCATACATTAATATGCGACAATAAACGGCAAACTGACTGTCGTAGTTACTGTGAGCACTTTTCGATGAAGTGACACCCACAATTTTTTTTATATAATATAACGGAACCCCACCTTTTAAATCGCCAAAGTATTTCACGTGCATATTATACCAATATATATTTATACCCCAAAACAAAAACCCGTTTTACAACTACTCTCACTAACCAGTTTTGAACATATAAATAGTATGACACAGGGGAAAAGCCCCAAGTCTAGACGAAAAGAAATTTAAACTTCGACATATCAAAGGAATAAATGAAAAATGAATTAAATGCCAAGATTTAAAGAAACTGCTATTTGTGATTGTATGTTATCTTTAATGTAATCATCTTTAGATATATCGGATGTCCAACGACCTGAGCCTTAAGTAATCTCTCCGAAATACCAAAATTTGCTTCAGTAGAAACTCCACCACCTCTTTTAAAACTATGTATACCAAATTTGCTACTATCTAGACCGTACCAAACACACAATTTCCGAAATTTCTCAAAATAAATACGATATTTATTATTTGTAGTACTGGCTTTAGAAGATTCTATAATAGACGGCAAAATATCAATCACACTTGGATTATTGACGTAACCTTCAAACTGTTTTCATTGAAACTAAAAATAGAAAAATCAAAGAAATCAAAATCAAAAATTTTAAAATAATATCTATATACATAAATCCAACTATACAACATCTCATGTCGCACTGTGCAACCAAATACATCGCTCCCAGCGATTTAATAAAATAATGTTCATACATTACAACAGTTCAAACTTAACTGTTACTCAAGTCACCCTGCGTGACAATATCGTCGCACTGTGCGACCAAAAACATCGCTCACATAGATCTAATAGAATAATGTCCATACATTACAACAGTTCAAACTCAACTGTAACTCAAGTCACCCTGCGAGACAATATCGTCGCACTGTGCGACCAAAAAACATCGCTCCCAGCGATCTAATAAAATAATGACTGTACATTACAACAGTTCAAACTCAACTGTTACTCATGTCACCCTGCGTGACCATAATCATCGCACTGCGCGAAGATTAATACATTTGATCTGAAATAACATCAACTAAAATCAACTAACAGTACCAATACATGACTGTTAAAAGGCTGTTTTGCAAAAAATACTGTTATCATGTGATCAAGCCATAAAATAGTTTTTTTTTTTGTTTGTTTTTTTTTTGTTTTGTTTTCTCTAAAATCCTTAACAAAATTTTGATAATTGTCTGTAAAACGATCTAAAATTCTATGCCAAAAAATGGCAAACTTTCATTTTGGTACTAATAAAACACCTATTGACTTATAGATATCTGCATATGATTAATTGCCCAATTAATTAGATTAACAGGAGGAACAATCAATATTAAATTTGGACTAATCGTATACAAATGCGTCTATGCCTGATGTACCTGGGGTAAATTGTTTTGAGAAGAATACAGTAATCTTTTATTTCTGTCGTCTGCAAAAGTATCTCAAGTTAAAGGACTCCATAAAGAATTAAAAGAAAAAATTAAAAATATTTTGTGAATACCCCAGTCATCAAAATCAAATATTTTACTAAGCGCATCTGCGCAAGTATTTTCATTCCTGGGTATCCATTTTACCTCTAATACTATGTTATCTTTTAAACATATGTGAAAATTATTTAATTATATAACTTGCTAATCTAATTTTATCCACCATACTATACAATTTTAACAACATTTTGATTGTCCGTATAAAGCTTAACAAGTTTTCAGATAACATTAGTTGTAATGATTATAATGTATTTTGACAGCTTTTAATTCTCTCCATGTAGAACTTTTAATTTTGTCTTCTTTATCCCACAAAAAACGTATAATATGATTATCACCTAAAGTAAAACCTGCACCCGCATATACACTGGCATCTGAATATATAATACGTTCAGGTATTCTACACATAGGGGTTATACATTTAAAATGCAAGTTTTCACACTGAACATACCAAAATCTTATCTCTTGTGAAATATCGTCATGACAATGTTCAAAAGAATCCAAATATATCCTAATGTTAATCATCATAATTATGCAAATGTCTAGTCATAATTCGACAAATAGAACCTCATGCTGGTTTCATGGATATAATTTTACCACAAATTTTAGCTAAATTTTTACAAGTCGGATTTATCGTACCTTCTAATAATGCAGAAATGCACAATTTCAAACCATAACATTATTTGTTCGGTATTTCTAAAGTACTTTGATAAATTCCAAATAAATCATAACCACTCAGTGCTCTGTTGATGTGTCCACACGCTTTTAATTTCATTCGCAACAAAACCGGATTTTTTCAAGTCAATGCGAACCTGAGTGGTTCTTTTAGTACATGTATCAAAATCAACAGCTAAACCCAAACCATCGTCTAAATAAACTATGATAGGATAACCCATAGATCTCCAATGTTTTACGAAAACTATCACTGTCTAAGTGAAAATGTGACCAGCTGATGATTGGCCAAACGTCAAAACAGAAAAGTAAAAAATCTGATTTCTGTTGCCAAATTTCCATGAAAATCCTAAAATATTTTGATAATCTTCATGTATATCGATATGATCATGATAAACTGACCTTAAATCAAATTTATACTCATATTCAGCATTAACGGCATAATTCAAAGCTTTATAGACACCCTCAAATTTCACCTTTTATTTGTCAATTTATTGATTAACATGATGTTAATTGAATAATCTCATTTTACCTGGACTTTGTACAGATACCGTTAAATGATTTACAACAAACGGTGGACATGTGACTTCGTAAATATAATGTGTGTCAAATAACTCTGATAATGATTTTCGACAAAATCTGAATATCACATATTATTCCGTAAAAATACCAAATTTGGTTCAGTAACAAATGGTATTCTATATCCTAGATTTATAGTGTCACGGAATAGAAGTTCCTTCATAATATAAGGTCCAAAAGGAAAAAATATTCTGGAATATTATTTCCACAGGAATAAATATTACAGTATTAGTTCCTAACGGAATAAATGGTATAGAATATTTGTTCCAACAGGAATAGATATTATTACATTGTTTATAACAAAGTTTCCAGTGGAACTTTTGTTAGGCGGAACAAATATACGGTGACAATAGTACTAATAATAAAATCATTTGCACATAAAACATTTTTCCCAAAACTCAACATTTTTTCTTAAATTGCCTTTGACATTAATAAGTGTTTTTCCCGTTTCTGTTTCATAATTGTTAATAATATCAAAACTATACTCTTCTTCATTAATAACTGATGACTGAGAAGAATTCACCTCATGTTGTTTTTAGAAGCTGTTCTTTTGGTGAGCTAACGGTTGCAGACTGAAAGCAACTCCTTTGAAAAGGCCGACTCTTGCGAAGTAACCAGGATAATTACAGTTCAGACTCACTGCTGATTGGAAATTGCTGCTTGGTTTCCCACGGCTCCCTTCATTGACGTTACATTGGCTAAAGTCACGAAAAAATTCTTTGGTATTGAATGTTGTACCATTGTTGTCTGGACAACCATTACCATTAGTTGCTTTTTCCACCGGACGATGGTTAGGAATTCCTTCTCCTTGAATTAGCTCTGGCGATTGCAGACTGTAAATTGACAGCACCATCCTTATCAGCAAACGGACTATCCAGATACTATTGTACTGTATCCCAGCCATACAGGTACAGTATAAACGGCAAACTGACTGTCGTAGTTACTGTGAGCACCTTTCGATGAAGTGACACCCACAAATTTTCTTTATATAATATAACGTTACCCCACCTTTTAAACCGCCAAAGTATATTTCCCATATATATTTATATCCCAAAACAAAAACCCGTTATACAACTACTCTCACTAACCAGTTTTGAACATATAAATAGTATAACTATAACACAGGGAAAAACCCCAAGTCTCAACGAAAAGAAATTCAATTCTTTTCAAATAAAGAGAACAAAAATGAAGGTAAGTTTTAATCACCACATAAAAGTTTACGTGTTTTTAACAACAGTTTTATATGTGAGTTGTAAGAAAGTGTTAGTGGCGAAGTTAGAAAGTATGGATCTGCCTGATTTTGAAATAATTTCCAAACACGATACTGAATGGGAATTAGAAGATTTAGATTTAATTCAGACACAACAGTTGGTTTTTAGTGACAATAAGAAAAGATTTTCAAATGCAGTTTCAACCACAGAGTTTGAAAAGCGTATAAGTGATAGGATACCAAACAAAACTAAAAGTTCTACTAACTAAACAAAACTGACCGGATAAATCCATTGCAATCGTGTTTGATATCAATATTATCACGGATGGCTGATACAACACGATTGCCATTGGTCGTATTGCACATAGAATTAACTTGTATTCACTTCTAAGTATATAAAAAAATTAAGAGGGCGACGATGTATCGACATTTTGAAGAAAACGCTTAGATTATTCATTTCCAAAAACCGATCTCTTTATGGGGTCTTCGTGTCGTTTAGTTACTATCTTATTGACATATACCCATGTCTCATTTGTTATTACAAACAAATATTCTGCAAATGCTGAATTACTACTGAAGGTATATATAAAGGCAACAGTTGCATACCGCTGTTCAAAAATCATAATTCGATTAAGCAAAAACAAATCCGGGTAACAAACTAAAACTGAGGGAAACACATCAACTATAAGAGGAAAACAACGGAACAACAGAAACACTGAACTACAAAAAAAGCAAACGCCAACATGCATAGAAACGGACTGTCTGATAAAAACTGCCATATTCCTGACTTGCTACAGGACATTTTAAGAAAAAAATTGTGGATTGAACCTGGTTTTATGGCTAGCCAAACCTCCCGCTTATATGGCAATGTTAAAAATACCGCTAAAATGACAACACTACGTGACAGGACAATCAACATGTCTATGTTATAATTGAATAAACATACATGAATAATTTTGTTTGATACTATTTTTGCTGTAGTTATAAACAAAAAGTCCACATGTTTATGGTTTTAAAATTCATTTGATCATATTGGCGATACAAAAAGAACCGGTGAATAATTGTGTTTGATATTATTTTTGCAGTAGGTATGAACAAAAAAACCACGTGTATATGGTTTTAAAATTCATTTGATCATATTGGCAATACGAAAAGAATGAAGAGCAATGTAGTGAATTTCAAAACGTAAAGATGCCGCCTAAGGAACATGGTAGCATTAAGCCAATCTATCCGGAAACAGCTTCCGATGAACATACTGTATATGTACTTATTTTCGCGGTGTATTTATTTTCACGAAATTCGCGGTAGCTATATTTTCAAGAAAATAAATACATGCGAATAAAAAGCATTGAATATATATCACTGGAATTTACAACTGTACATGCATGTTCACCTCATTGGCCTCAGAAAACCTCAATTAAACCGTGAAACTGTTAAAGCAACACCAGTTATTTTTTCAGAAATCTAATTAAGAATAAAAGAACAAAAGATGAAAAATAATAGCCCAAGCTAAACATGACAGCTATATTAAGTAATTAACGACTTAACGGGTTATAAAACATCTGTCAAAACAGACGACTGATTTTATGATTGAATAATCTTTCTTTATTTTGTTAGACAAATGAAAATCTAATCAATAAAAGTTTTAAGAATTATAAATCCGTTATTTATGTTCTGATATTTTTGGAAATACCATGAAATTAAATACACGCGAATTCATCGACAATATCAAAATCGCGAAAATAAGTACTCGCGAAGAAATGTACATATTATTATGATTATACAGCAATTCGAATCGGTTTTATGAAAAGGAAAGGTCAGATGTTTGTAAAACGCAAAGAAAAGAAGGACATATTAATTTACAATCAATTTAATGTCGATGAAATTAATGAAAGTTTTCTCAGAATCGACATGAATACCAATCCAAAACAGTTGACCAAATAAAAAGCGAGGAAAATGACAGTGGCTCAGACGATAACAGTGATATTCCTGAAGAAGAAAGTATTTGAGAAATAAAGCTAATTGGTAAAAAATCAAACCTTTCCTAACCTTAACACAAACATGGATGGACAGATATATTTCTCAGTCAAAATGGCAGCAGAAATGCCTTCATATTCCAATACATTTAAGTACCAAAAAGTTAAGAAAAAGAATTCAAGGGGTAAAAAAACAACTGTCCTTATTTCAAAGCCCGGACAAAGTGCATAGAGACGCACTGTAGCACATTTGACTTTGTTATTGCAGAAAAACCAAGAAAACGATGCAAAGAATTTGTAGTTGAATTAGTTAGCTACAATGTCAAACATTCAAATAGCGGCAAAATTGCTACTTAATAAGGTCAGAAAGAACTGACTCTCAAAAGAATTTGCAAGTAAAGGAGTGAGCAACGTTTTTTTTCTATGAAAAGGCCACCAACATGCAAATCTCAGCGCTGAAGTTTGGAAATGTGTCATACTGTCTATCCCCTGCAGTATTGCGAAAAGGCAAGTATAGGTGGAATGTTCATCTAAATTTACACCAGTACCCGGTTATCGAACTGATACTTACCAAAAATATTCTTGAAGATGAAACGTGTATAGCACTATCTGAAAAGGCAATATAGAGCATAATCAATTCATCCCTTTTCTAGCTATATAATTTACAAAGAGTCAATTGATGGTCTAGAAACAGGAGGCTTACCAATATGCTTCTGTTGTTTATTTTGATGCAACAGCTACAGTTGTTAGAAGGGTAAAGAATCAGTTAAGTGTTAAGTTATGCGTTGGTATTGCCAGGACCGAAAGGTCTGTTGCTAGTGTTGTAGTTTTTCAGCGATTCATAAAACACGGCAACAATCACATATGCCGTAATGTGTCTAATCCATTGCTGGAAGAGGATGACAGGAAAATTGCAGTGTATTAATGGCAATAAATAATATTAACACCAATGTGAACATGCAGTGGTGTTTTGATGGACAATCATGAAAAAATGGTAGGAGGAATGCACGGTAGTTCACATTTTTTGCAATCTTGTACTAAAGGTTTTAAGAGACAGAATTACATCTATCAAAATAGATAAGACCACAAAGGGGTACGTAACACGTACTTGGAAATGTTGCAAGTTGTTTTCAGCAAATCTTCACCAATCAATGCAGTTCAGAAATCATTATCAGATTTAGAATCTTGTTTTATTACATTTAATAATAGTCAAAATAAGGATGACAAGGTTATTATTGGATATGTAGTTTGGGGAGAATGCTCGTAATGTCAATGGTATCAGACGATCATCTCCTTTTTACTTCTATTCACACAACGAAAAAGACACAGACAGAAATAACGACAATCTGTATGCATGTAACGATGTTCTTCTAATTCTTTCTAACGCATTCATGCTACTACTACCATTATAAAGAAGCATGATGTTGGAATCTTAAAGGAAGAATAGTGCCTTTACAAAACAGTCTCCATCAACATGATCAATGTAAACCATAGAAGGTTGTTCAAAACAATAAAGACTTCAATGAAGCAGAGAAGATCTGGAATTAATAAAGACAAACCTTTGGCAAAAAAGCTGTTTCTTAAACCTTGAAAGCTGAATGCTGTAATGCTTCGACAAGTACGGATCAATCAAAGATTCTGACAACATGGACAAAGCATGGCATTTCAAATAGACATCAAACATGTTGGATAGTAAGTACCTTACCGGTTATTGCACCATCAACCATTGAACTTAAAGCAGGTAGCGAGTATTTGCGAGTTCTCTCATATATGTACTTTGTATCTTTTGTTTTTGTTGAGGTGTTTATGTGTTTTGTAGCGATCTGATGAGTTAATATAAAAATAAGAACCTGTGGTATAATTGCCAATGAGACAACTCTCCACCAGAGGGCAAATTAAATAGAACTAAACAATTATAGGTCACCGTACGGCCTTCAACAATGAGCAAAACTCATTTTATGGGCCTCAGGTAGTCTTCTCTATATAATTAGAATATCTAACGGGTACTTTGCGCTGTTTTTATGTTCTGATATTTTTGGAAATACCGTGAAATTAAATGCACGCGAATTCATCGTTAATACCAAAATCGCGAAAATAAGTTCTCGCGAAAAAATGTACATATTATACAGCAATTCGAATCGGTTTTATGAAAAAGAAAAGTCAAATGATTGTAAAACGCAAAGAAAAGAAGGACATATTAATTTACAATCAATTTAATGTCGATGAAATTAATGAAAGTTTTCTCAGAGTCGACATGAATACCAATCCAAAACAGTTGACCAAAATAAAAAGCGAGGAAAATGACAGTGGCTCAGACGATAACAGTGATATTCCTGAAGAAGAAACTCACCCCCGGGGGGTTACTTCCTATATTTTTAGTGGTACGAGTGTGCCGCAAAACAGGCTCGCTTTTTCATGCCCTGCTGGTTAGAACAGGGTCCATTTTTCATGTCCTGCTGGTTAGAACAGGTTCACTTTTTCATGCCCTGCTGGTAAGAACAGGGTCTTTTTTTAAACAAAGTACTTGTCTACGGCAAATTGACACAAGTATGTTTTTTGCATACATTAATGAATTGTTTGGTGACAGGGTATATATTTCTGAACTAGTCTAGAACATATATGTCTCTGTCTAGAACAAGGTATACATTTTCTGAGCGTGTCTAAAACAGGATATACATTTTCTGAGCGTGTCTAGAACAGGGTACACATTTTCTGAGCGTGTCTAGAACAGGGTATACATTTTCTGAGCGTGTCTAGAACAGGGTATATATTTCCTGAGCGTGTCTAGAACAGGGTATTTTTTTCAATATTTCTGTTTAGAACAGGGTATGTTTTTCAATGTTTTCTGGTTAGAACAGGGTATGATTTGGCAAGTGCTGTCGGCACAGTTATACCCGAAAGGATAGTCAGTAACCCCCCCCGGGAAGAAACTATAATATGTGAGAAATAAAGCTATTGGTAAAACATCAAACCTTCCTAACCTTAACACAAACTTCAACATGGATTGACAAGATATATTTTTCAGTCAAAATGGCAGCAGAAATGCCTTCATATTCCCATGCATTTAAGTACCAAAAAGTTAAGAAAAAGATTTCAAGGGATTAAAAAAACTTATTTCAAAGCCCGGACAAATTGAAAAGAGATGCACTGTAGCACATTTGATTTTGTTATTGCAGAAAACCAAGAAAACGATGCAAAGAACTTGTAATTGAATAAGTTGGGTACAATGTCAAACATTCAAATAGCGGCAAAATCGCTACTCAATAAGGTCAGAAAGAACTGACTCTCAAAAGAATTTGCAAGTAAAGGAGTCAGCAACCTTTTGTTTTAATGGAAAGGCCACCAACATTCAAAACTCAGCGCTGACGTTTGGAAATGTGTCATATTGTCTATCCCCTGCAGTATTGCGATAAGGCAAGTATGGGTGGAATGTTCATCTTAATTTACACCAGTACCCGGTTATCGAACTAATACTTACCAAAAATATTCTTGAAGATGAAACGTGTATAGCACTATCTGAAAAGGCAATATACAGCATATTGAATTTATCCCTTTTCTAGCTATATAATTTACAAAGAGTCAATTCATTGTCTAGAAACAGGAGGATAAACAATATGCTTCTGTTGTTTATTTTGATGCAACAGCTACAGTTGTGAGAAGGGTAAAGAATTAGTTAAGTATTAAGTTATGCGTTGGTATTGCCAGGACCGAAAGGTCCGTTTTCAGTGTTTGAGTTTCTCAGCGATTCATAAAATACGGCAACGGTCACATATGACTTAATGTGTCATCCATTGCTGGAAGAGTATTGCAGGACAATTGCAGTGTATTAATGGCAATAAATAATATTAACATCAATGTGAACTTGCAGTGGTGTTTTGATGGACAATCATGGAAAAATTGGTCACAGTCCGGCCTTCAACAATGAGCAAAACTCATTTTATGGGCCTTAGGCAGTCTTTTCTTTATAATTAGAATAGCTAACGGATACTTTGCGCACTCCGTAAACATATAAGACAAGAAGTTTCCCCTAATTCCTCTTGATTTCATTTGTATCTATGTGTTTACTAACTGTATGGATAATATTATGATGATTAAGGGATCATGAAGGTCTAGCCAACGCCCTGTGCGCTTTTGCCTTAATACAGTTTGAATATTAAGTCAATCGAAAATATTTTCTTTTTTTGGCTTTCCTTAGTTGTTTCTGTTTATATTTCAAATGTTACTAAAGTGTCCGTTTGTTTCTGTTTCCTGGAATATCATGTTATAAAAGTATAAATATAATAAAAAGAAATATGTTATCTATAGAAACAACGAGATTTTACGATAATTTGAAGGGGTCAGAAATCCATTTACTACTGTAACATCTCTTGTACATGTAGCAGTCAGTTTGATATTGAGTATTGAATAAGGAATAATGAATCGGTTGCTAACTTCACATACATTGAAAAAGGTGGGGTTGTAAAAATCTTACTTGCATGTGTACAGTCTTCAGTGTGACTGACTAGCTTTCAACTTTTCTCAATTCAAATTCAAGAACTTCAACATGCTTTCTTCTTTAAAGTTATTTTCGTAAGGATACATTTTGTAATAGGAAATACCAAAAATTTTGGTCAGTACAACAACAGACCACACCAACAGCACACTACTCCAAGAAAAAGACGTACAAAGACAAAAAACCCGAACAACTCACAATTAAGGCTTTCTGTTAATGCCATTTAAGCTGTAAAACTTGACTAATGGAAAATACGGTCACATTTTAAACCAGTTCGAATATAATAAGTAAAATTAGATAGCACTTCGCTCGCTGCGCCCCTTCATTAGATTTTTAAACTACATAATGTAGTCAGCTCTATCTGTGTATTTCTGACGTTTAACGAAATATTGCTCAGAATTACAAAAGAGTTTAGCTATTTTTGAATATTGTTAAAGAACAAATTTACAGGGCGACAATTTTTAACTAACACAACGTTTCTACGGGAAGTAAACTTTTGTGTCGATTTTCCCATCTGTAAATTAAGAGATTGTTTCTATTACCAGTCAGGGGCGGATTCAGAAGTTTGTCAGGGTGGTCACCTTACGCACTCTAATAAAAATTCAATTTTGTTTTATTGATATTACTGTCATGACATGAAAATAACAATTAAAGCACATGGTTACAAAGGACTTATAAAATTGATTCTAATCTTATTTTTCGTAGATGCCTGCGTTCAAACATGTCAACGATCACATTAACTTCTAAATGTAAATTATAATGCACGTGCATCAGTGCATCAATAAAAGTTTGTATATCGACCGTCACTTTCTAAAATATTGTCATTGAAAAGCTGTGCTTTGGCTCTTGCCTCAGCGTGGCTCTTTTTACAAAAATTTATTATCCCGGCCGAAATGTTCGTTTAGTCTAGTACAAAAATGTGCCAAGGTAGTTTATGAATTGTATGCTAGAGCTCTCAAATTGTCAATCCCAAATAGAGCACAGTCAATATATACAATTGTTATAAGCTCCTATTTTTAAAAGGGAGCACACAAACCCGTCATATCGAATCAGCCAGTTTCTCTGCATATTCCTTTACGGGAAAGTTATTGTTTGTTCCCGGTTGAAAATGATTTCTTATCAAATTAATTTTTTGTTCATTTGTTATTAGACATGTTGATTGATTCACAAGGTCAATGTCGTTTATACCTATATGTATGTCGGGGGTTGTTTCATGATTACAATCACCATTTATTGCTCGTATCAATGCTAGGTCCATTACGAGTCATTGGTACTTCATAAGGGCTGGTTTCTTGTGTTTCCTGAAGGAAAGAGGGTAAAAATTACAAAAATGTAAAATACCCGAATGTTTAGACAATTGACAGAAGGGGGTAAAAGATTAAGAATGTTAATAAGACTCAAAACGAATAAAAAATATTTGGATTTATATATCATAGTAGTAGAAAACCATTCATGGTCGAGGAAAATTGCCATATAAATTGAAACTTTTAAAATTTAAATAAAAATATTAATTACCTACTGAAAACACCTAAGATTGAGAACTGTCTCTTTATTTTTACACCTACACATCAAAGGAATCGAAGGAATAATTAACGCTCGCTGATTACAATCATGTTCATTGTATAAACATACATGTCAAGGTACATGCATATTGTCTTAATGTAAGTATTGACAACTTTATTACCAGTGATAGACAAATTGATAAATCAATCAAAATATTACATTAACATGTATATGGTGCACAATTTTTGCTAACCCCGTGTATTGATTTCCGTTGATGCAATTGATTACAAATACATTTAAAAATTTTGATTACATATTGTTTCAAAATAGCTCTCATTAGCAATGTGCAGCGCTATTTAACATTTTGATTTTAAGGAGATATGTTAAATTGTTCAAAACAATTTCAAATATATCATGTGGAATCTGTAGTATTCAAATAAGTAGGTTTCAAACACTTCCGATTGACACTGACACTGACAAACACTGACCATGCAAGTGAAGCAAATATAGGTGAAATTTGCCCTTTTCCTTTTCACTGACATTTATTTAAATAGATACAGCGACATTAAAAAGTATTTGTGGAACTGGGAACATCATTTTCAAAAGGTTGGTTGTAAAAATGTCTGTGAAAGTATAGCATCGCTCTGTTTCATTCATTGCCTGCATCTTAAGAAACTACAGTAGAGATCAATTCTAACCTCTCATTAGAACTGTCAAAATAATCTGTCATAGAACTGTTCTAAACTGTCCTAGAACAGTTCTACCCTAGAACTATTCTAAGCAGAACTGTCAGAATCAGTTCTAGGTAGAACTGTCATGATCAGTTCTAGGGTAGAACTGTCAGAATCAGTTCTAGGTAGAACAGTCAGGATCAGTTCTAGGGTAGAACTGTTTAAAACTGTTCTAGGTAGAACTGTCCAAATCAGTTCTAGTCGTAGAACTGTCAGCAGAACTGACCAAATCAGTTCTAACCGCAGAACTGACAGCAGAACTGTCTAAAACTGTTCTAGCCGTAGAACTGACCAAACCTGTCAGGATTGTAGAACAGTTCTAAATGACGTCACTGCATTTTTTTAATATATATTATATTCTTTTGACTTATTTATATTTGAGACAAAGAGTTCTTAAAACTGTTCTATGGATAGAACTGACTAAATCAATACTAGCCGTAGAACTGACCAAATCAGTTCTTATCGTAGAACTGTTCTAGTCGTAGAACTGACCAAAGATTTGGTCAGTTCTAGGTAAAACTGTCTTAAACTGTTCTAGGGTAGAACTGTCAGGATCAGTTCTAGGAAGAACTGTCTAAATCGGTTTTAGGTAGAACCGACCAAATCAGTTCTAGGTTAGAACTGTTCTAGCTAGAACTGTCTAAAAGGTGTCAGGATGACAGTTCTACATACTGTCCTAGAACAGTTCTCCTGACAGATTCTGACAGATTTGATGAGAGGTTAGAAGTGATCTCCACTGTATGTGGCAAGGGTTTGATGAAAGATTCAAAGATATTTTAGAAAATAGACAACTTGAACATGTAAATTGGTTTCGTTTTAAAATAGGTAAACCAAAATGAGGTACGTTTAGAGTTGCATTATTTTCACAATTGGGGACCAGTTTAGAACCAGAACGGCAAAAGGAACTAAGGTTAAATGAATACTGTATTGTGAAAACTGTGGAAATATTGTAATACTGTAGTTATCGGTAGTAATCGTAATGTACTATAGTAATTTGCAGGATATTACTTGAAAAGCATCGAAAATAGCACCATATAATATAACTCAAACGCCCCTTGGGAATGAATAAATTTGGACTGAGTATTCCGGCATTCATGAAACAGAGCGTAAATAGACTTCAAATTACACCCTCGTATCAAAGACTTGAAATTTTAGAACAAAATTGACCCTGACAATTTAAATTGTAAAAATATATGTGTCTGTGGTTACTGGGAATTACGTTGCAAAACCTGTCGAGAGGCCAGATAAGCCCACTTTGGAAGGTGATAGAAAAAAACCTGCAAAAATGACAAACCAACAGAAGGAAAGAAAATATAAGCCCAAACGCTAAAAAAACGTACGATTTGTGTTGGGATGTTGCTCATGTGGTCCCAAAAAACTAAAGGATACAATAAACGCAGGTCGAAGTAGCTGCAAATGAGGTGAACCGTTTTTAGCGAGTACGGATCCTGATTTCCGATTATTCGGTATAAGTGGTTGATATCGAGGACTACTATGTATCCACATGTATGTCATGTAGCTCTAATAATTTTTTTTTCATACCCGCGTCGTTCGTCAGAGCGTGCGAGAGAATATTTAGTTTTGTGGGAAACATTGTGACTACGAAGAGGGCAAACTTATTTGCAAACGTTACATGTTTGAACAAGAACTTCCGTTTATATTCCAAATAATTCTGAAAATTTAAAAATCGACATTTTTAATGCTGTTAAGGTGTAGAATGATTTGTAAAATGTACTATTATGCCTTTTGTCAACTGAAAATGATTGCTTGTTTGTTTGTCATGGTGAATTTTCAAATGTTTAAAAAAATAATAAGCATTAATTGTGCACGGCGTGTCCAGCTTTTTATGTATGTTTCATGAATATTATAATTAATATGACTAAGTTTTATTTGAAAATGAGTGAACGAAAATAAAATAAAAAGTACGTAAGAAATACATCTCGAATTCTAACATTTGTAGTAGTATGAAGCTTTTTTTTTTTGCAATCCAAGCACACCTATTCTGATAGGTATTTCACTTGACCCATTTGCTTTATTTCTTGGTACTGTAAATGTTAAGTTTTATTACATCAACACGACGCCTCAAAAGTAATGGAATCTCAAGCGAGATGCTGTATCAAATATCTGTGCCTTGTACGTTTTTATGACATAACAGTCAACTCAAACACGCCTGAACATAAAAGATGTACCCTACTTTCTGTTTTCGATGAGATAATTATTGCCCATTTTTATGAATATTTCCAAAAGAAACTGTTTCCGGGGGACAGAGATGCAATTTAATGCTTTAAAATATCAATCTTTTATCTTTCTTTCGGCGTAATTCATGCTTATGCACAAAACAAAGAACAACATATATTTGCACCTACCATAATCGACTGTCTTTACTTGAAAAGTTTACAAATATCTCGAAGCTCCACACTATAATTCAACTATACACACGTATATAAGCTGCAACAAATCCTAAATTATGCACCTATTTTAAACTTTTAAAGTCCATAGAAAAAGATGTTAACAATTAAAATATACCAACTTGACCATTTATACCTTCTCCTAATAAAGAGTTCCATTTCCTTTGTTTAATTTCAACTGGATGTCATTCCGCCTGCAATAATCCAGTGTATGTTTTTTTTTTAAATCAGATTTATTATTATTTGTAAGTGATCTTGACAGTATCAAGCTGTAGCCTAAATACAAAACCATTTCCTTTCAAAGAAGTCAAGAAAACTTTGAGGGAAGTTTTCTACCCAAGGTCTTTCGGACAGACGAACGGGATCGAGCGGTTACTAGACATGCTTTTGCCGTTGGCGACGCATGTTAAAATGTGCAATGACATGATTTTGTGGTAAGGGGTCCTTCATTGTCGTTTAACTGTGATCCTAGTGGTCGAAATCTCAGGAGTTAAAAATCTAAATAAATAAAAATTTGCTGTAAATAATCCGACAGATCATCAGCTACAATGTAATATTGAAATATTTTTAAAAAATGGCTTTTTAATAATGACCTGAAGTTTATTTAAAGCCGACTATGTTTTAGTAGTGCTTTCACAGTGGTAATCGGGAGTTGTTGAACTAGTAATGACCATGCATTTGTAAAAAAAATAGAATCTAAAAAAAAGGTTTGCTATAGAAATGTAAGTAAACTTTAAACCAAACTGTAAAATTTGCTGATAAAAGAGGAAATTGGTGGTATGTTGAAATTTTGAAATTTATTGTCCACATTTACAGATTGTCAGTTATCAAACATTATTAAAAGACACTGTCATATAATGTATATACACTAAGAGTATGTTAATACAATAACTTGCTGCAGACGGCACGTAATCAGCTTTTCAGCTAATTATGTAGATCTGTACATGTAGTTAGTAGAGTGGTAAACGGCCATTGTGGCCTCCAATTATATTTTCTATTCAAATTTTAGAGTACGTTTTCAACAAATTATCATTAATAACACATTTATTTCCCGATTTATGCAATAAATAAATATAAATTTCGTGTAGCCATTGTTTAATCACATACAAAATGCAAAAAGATATCGGACTCATTAATTGTAGGTAGATGGTCTGGCCCAGGTGCACTCCATAACATTCTGACGGCATCGCCATAGTCTTCACCGTAACCTTTTGGCCCTCGGTTTGTTATTTTTATTGAACCATCACAGTGCTTGTATCCACCAATTAAATCTCTACAATGTGGTTTACAAACATTTCCACAAGGACCATATGCTGTTAAAACTACATCTGTCGGACCCATTTGTGGACTTTTCACTGCAACATACATTATAGATGAATCAAATGGCTGACGTGCGTCTAACAGAGCAAACTCTCTGTAACTTCCATGGTAGTTTAGCCCATCACTGTGTACTGCAACTTTGGTAAAAATGCTGTCCATTTCTCCACATGTTCGAGGTTGTGGCTTGACTGGAAATAGATCTATTAAGCTGCTGTAGCCAGTAGGATCGTAAATATCTTGAAATGCTTCCAATTGTCCTCGTTTCACAGGAAAGGAGTCGAACTGCATTTGTTCTGGTTGTCGCTTATATACAATTTTTACAGGTACATATACCCAGACACGTGTATCAGACAAACCGTTCATCAGATACATATTTTGTATAACGTTGTACGGATTGGTCGAGGGACAAATATCGTTTACTGGACTAATCATTTGGTCAGTATAAGTCGGTCCAACATAACCGTCCGTAAAAGTATCCAAATCCATAATGGCTGTTTCGTTTAATGCTTGTCGTTTGCCACGACGTCTAGATCTGCTATTCCTCCCTGTACGTCTTCTTCTTGTACGCCTTCTTCTTGAACGTCTTCTTCTTGATTGACGCCTACTAATTATTTCGACAGATACACATCTTGGTGTGCCACTCCTTGTAATACAACGAAGGTAGGAAGAGCCACAATTAGTGTTTGTGAACGAACAAGTTGGAGCCGGCTCATACGAGTAAATTCGGGATGTGTACATACTACTCATTCCGTGAATGTTTCTAAGTCTTCCCAATCGCATTGGTCGTCTAGGAGCTTGGGAGGCGGGGCCGTAATCTGATGGATAATCTGTTGTGGGATTGACACCACGCCTCTGTTGGTTTCTCCGAAATAATTCCCAAACATAATCAACAAAACTATGATGCAAATAAAATATCGGATCAAAACCGGCCGTTTCAGCAGGTTCCATAAGGCCTCCAACCCACTGATGAACATCACCATGTCTTATCTCATAATCGTATGGTGGAACTGCATTCGGCTCTGCTATTTCGTGTAAACGGCTTCTTGTTAATATAGCCCTAATTGTGCTGTAATCAAACAAATCCCCTATTTGTCCACCATTTCTTACTAAGGGACCAGCCGGTGTATTCCAATTTCGGAAAGGACCATTCCTTACTCGTCCCTTACATGACCCCATAAATGAATTAGACCACATTATAGATCGTGTAGCATCACGCAGTGGTTTGTCCAATCGTGAATCCCAATAAGGGATAGTCACTCCTGGGATTTTTTGCCTTAATGCATTTTCACACCTGAAGAAATAAAAAACATAAAAATATACTTACATTTGTAATACTTCCGGCAGAATTTTTAAAGGCGGTTATATGGTTTATACAATTATATTAAGACGTTAATTTCAAATTGTTTCACAAATATAAAGTAACAACGTCGTACGATTAACTATTAAAATCATGATATTTGACAGTACGTCAAGCATGTTTTTAATGAACTTTTATATAATTTATTGATTCTATTGAACATTTGTTTGCAATACACACATTATTGGTTAATATGTCTATTATAAAATTATCAAGTTTTTACAATCACGATGAAAGTGTCTTCTCTTGACAGCAGAAAAAAAAACATGTTCCGGTGTTAAAATAAGAATTAGAAAATGTGGTAAAAATAACAATGAGACAATTCTCCACCAGAGACCAAATGACGTAGAAGTTAACAATTATAGGCCACCTTACGGCCTTCAACAATGAGAACAAACCCATACCACTCAGTAACCTCATTTTTTTTTCATTAATGTAAATACAATCTTTAATAAACGTATACTTACACTACAAGCAAAACTCTATGAAAAGGTAAAAATGCAGCCCCGTGGTGTATGTCGTCTACTAGTCGCTGATGTAGAAGTCCAAGAGCATCATATCGATTTGGTCTAACAGACTGAAATGATAGTACACAAAAATGTTTCACTTATGTATACTCTCATGTACATCAACCCATGTAGCGTTGTTTTTTTTTTAATTTATTTTTGTTGTATTATTTCGCCTCTCGAGAAATGCTTCCTGAAATTAGCCACCAAAATTGTAAAATTTGTAATTTTCGGAGGATAGATAAATAGCCGATTGTCCCTGTAACAATTTTTTCAGGAATTTTATTGACAACAAAATTTTGTTTTGTTTGATTTTTCTATATTTTTTCTTTTCTAGAAAAGTCAAAATGTCCCATCGTAACGTTACATCCGATGACAGTAGTAGGGAGTGATTTTGGAACGATAGATAACCAATCGACTCATTAACTTGATTTTTCTTGAATCTTATGAACAACAAATCGTGTATATAATTTGTTTTTCGTATATTTCTACTATCACTCTTCACGTATTCAGGTATTTATACATCCTTTAGTTTAAAATTTGTTAGATTTGAGCTAAAATCTAAATGTCCGGTCGGAATTGAAATGTTACATATGATGCCTCGTGTAGGGAGAGTGCCACACTATGTGTACGTAAACGAACCCTTGCAACAACTCTTTGATATGTCCTTTGTATGGTGGCTTCAATCCAGGATAAAACGCCTGCCTTCATCCAACATATATGTACCCTCTTTTGCCAGTGGAAGTCTAAATCAATCCCTGCCCTTTAATCCGGTCGATCTTTTTTGCAGAAAGTACCTATTCAGAATTGGGTTATTGTTATTTGTTTCTTGTCCTGCATATGCATGAAATATTTGTCACTGCACCATAAGTAATGAAAACCAATCATTTGACATTTTAACTGTTTGAATTCGAGCGTCACTTGTGAGTCTTATGTAGACGAACTCTCGTCGTCACAACATTTTAAGCCTGTTATATTTGACGAGTTTCTTTTTTTCCAAAGGGCTAACGGATGTCAACGAAACGGTGGGCACGTAGGATTGAGAAACCAGGAAGCATGTGCTATTAAGAGTGTGGCTTTTAGGTCTTCAAGCTGTTTTAAAAATTTGGTTTTACCTTTGACTAGTTTAATAGTCATACATACCGTATCTCGTTTCAACATGTTTATAGCTCTATGGAAATTGTTTCTTTCCGTGTCTGATAACACTCTGTACTCTTTCCTTATTCGCAACCTCCTTCGTCTTCTACTTGCTTGTCGTTTAAATCTAGAACCCTCCATCTCGTGTTCTGACATACGTAATAATTCATCGACCCAATTTTCTGTTTCTATAGAAATGTTTCCCCATGCTGTTTTTAATAAATGCCAGTTATTTTTCTGAATGCAGTAAGCGTGCGCACTATCCCAATGTGGATCTGATGAATTGCCATTTAACCTTTTCTGATCAAAGCAATTTTTCAATGCATCTGGAGTGTTTATTTCATATATTTTACAGTAAACTTGAATGGAGAGCAATACCAAAATAAGGATGTTTAGGACAGCTGTCGTCATCTGAAAAGAAAACCAAAATTAAAGATGCAGTTATATGTACGATAAAGAAAGCGACATTGAAAGAAAGCTGAAGACACCCGCACAATCGCGGGTACTCAAATTTGATTAATTTGTCTATTATCAATATTTTCGAGTTTTCAACTGATAAAAAAGTAAAATATTATTGTTTTCGTCAAGGGCAAAGTTGTTTTTGTCGTAGACTCAAGTCTTTAGTTTCAATTCGATTTTACTTTTATTCAGGTACGTTGTGGTGCATTGTATTTAACTTTTTGTCGGTTATTATTTCTTTTTTTTTTTGTTGCATTCCCTCGGATTTTAGTTTCCATACCTATAGTGAAGTATTTTAAAAAGTTAAATACTGGATCTTGGAAGAAAAATAGAAAGTACATATCACCATAAACAATGTAACAACATGTACAAAAATGTAGTAATATAGGTATTCCAAAAATGTTATGATCAGTCCATGAAGGCCTAGGGCCTTTACCCTTCATATTTATTAAAGATATCATTCGGACACTTCAGTGCAGAACTGTCATGGCAATGCTCTCCGAAAACAATTTCTGGAGTTTGTTTGTCAATACGTTCAAGACCGCTGATACTAAAAATTGCAAAAAATAGCTTCTAAATATTAGGAGAAAGCCTATCGGTTTTAAGGTCATTAGGTCAAAGGTTAAGGTTAAGGTCTCACAAAAACAGCTGTACATAGTATGATATTCTTCAAGAGCTTGGTTTCTAGATGAAATGTCTGATGGCTTTTATATTACGGGTATATTTTTATTGAGAATATGCCTCCAGATCTGGCGCCTGGCAAGCAAAGGTCACGGAAACCCCTGGCTTAAAACAAATGACCAAAAACGGACTTTCTGTGTATCAAGTCTCTTGAGAAGCATGTATGACAGCTATATAAATAAGAAGATGTGGTATGAGTGCCAATGAGACAACTATCCATCCAAGTCACAATGTGTATAAAGTAAACAATTATAGGTCAAAGTACGGCCTTCAACACGGACCCTTGGCTCACACCGAACAGCAAGCCCCAAAAAGACTAGTGTAAAACAATTCAAACAGGAAAACCAGGAAAACGGTCTAATCCATATAAAAAACGAGAAACACTTATGATGATTGTATAGATTGAAAATTTCAAACGCTGTTTCTAGATCACATGTCTTGAGATATAATTTTTTTTTCTTATTTACAGCAATATTTTGTATTTTTTACTAATATTATTGGAAATTCCGGGGAACCATTGGTGGAGAAACCCTTTTTGTTTATTGCTACAGGTGGAAAATTACCGTTAAAAGTAAATGGGGTTTTTTTTCCATCAGAGCATACTACCGGGGGTATCTTGCACCCTTGAAGTTCTAGACAGACCTTATATGGTACTAATGTTTTGTCCTCTCTAAATAATTCAATGTATTTGCATCAGCTGACAGTGCCAACTTTTTACTTGCTTGATATTACTATAGTGTCATAGACATATCCAAATTGATATAAGATGGATATTAACGTGCAGGATGGCTATACTTCACATCAGCAGGTTATTTACTTTGAGCTCTTTGAAACGGTATGTTTAGGTTGGTGTTTTTGTCCTTGCACTTGTGGTTTTTGTTTATCTTTTATACTGCTAATTTAGAGTAAAGGGATGTTTCTATACTGATTATTTATTTGCTGTATTTACCTTGTTAGTCTTGTGCTCGAGATTAAAACGGGAGGATTGATATCTCACAAAACTAGTTTTACCTCATCAAAAGTCAATGTCACGAACCGCGTCAGTGGCTGTCTTATACCATATCTCTTTTTCTTCATTTGTTAGAATTTGGTGTTGATGGCAATCTTGATAGCTTCTGTTTAAATCATTCACATCATTTTTTACAGATTTGCGACGATTTAGAACTTTACATATTGTTTAGACATCTGTCTATTGTTGAAGGCTGTATGTTGACATCTAGATCTTTTGATTATCTGTGTTGCTGGGATGCTGTGTGAGGTATACCAGTATATATGCACATATCTTTTTTTTTGGCAAAATAATTTTGAAAAAATACCCACATTAACATATTTGTATAAGTCATATTTTAGCTAAATTTTTTGGGGAGAAAGGACATGACTCAATTCTAATTTAAGATCTTAATTTGAAATTATAACATGGAGTTTAGTATTTAATGCAAGAAGTTAAAGGCAAATATCCAAGAAAAAATTCAAAATACGGGTTATTTAACGCGAAGAGTTGACGGTTGTTATTTCTTTGCTTGAAATGTATGATATCAACCTTAAAGTTTTGTGTGATGCGTGTTTTGACAGTTCTTCAAAGTTTCGATGATTTCGCGCATGCCTTCTAAAAAATTAGTTTTGAATAAAGGAAAGATTTTATACTACGAAATACATTTAAATTTATAGCAAACAGACTGCCAAGGATGCGAAGCAAAAGGTATTTCATTTAAAAGAAATGCTTAAATTGGAACAATTCTATCTGAATATTTCTTAATTTTGATTCAGGATATGACGAAGTCATGTAATGCGCAACATAACCGGCCGAGTAGACACAAGGGATTCCACTTCAAATGAAACACTCGTGCTTTTTTTAGAATATTAATAATAATCTTTAATAAATTTCACTAGCAGGAACTTTATATGACACTTTAAATCACACATTTTTACTTGCCATATACAATTTGAGGGATGCCACTTTTGGAGCACCTGAGATCATCCCGTGTTTTGTGGTGAGTATCGTTATGTTAAGTTTTATTTTCTGTGTAGTGTTTAGAAGTCTCAAGTCTTTAATATGTTATGTTATATGTAAATATCAAATTAAAGTATCTGACATTATCTGTTATAATCCTAATTCATTTTGATTTTTTGCCGTCTTTTTATGCTTTAATGTTTACACTAACTATAATTTCTAAATAATTTTTCAGCAAATACATTTTGGAAAAAAAAAATCCATGTTTCTGTAAAATTTGAAAATTATACATCATTACATTACTAACAGATAGAATATATTTTTTTATTGAATTTTATGATTAAATGTATAACCTTAGATATGAAATACTTACTTCCATTGTTATAATAGTCCAATTACATTAGAAACAACATACGTTTTCCAGAACACACACTTTCGGTTAGGACTGTTTTTCCTTTCTGAGTCGACCGCCTTTCATAGCTCTTTGATAGGAAAGGGAAATTGAAAAAACGATTTAGTCATTTTATTGATGACTTGCTAATTAATAATCTAACAATAATGTTTTTCTCGTTTGTCAATTACACAATTTTGAAGTTTTACATATTTTGTCTGATATATTTGAATAACAAATTAAATTGAGAATATTAATTGGTTATTCACCTGATGTTGTTTTTTAATCAGGATAGACTAAGTACTGTATACCCTTTTTAATCACGTACACAATGCAGTTTCAATAATGCAAATAATTAAAATGGGGTTTTTATTCAATACTATAGATAATCACACGTCAATCAAAAGTACAGTTCTCAAGATATAAGTTTTAATTATCACAAATATGTTTTTTTCATTGTACTGTGGCGGTCTTAATTTTTTTTCTTCCTGATTAATGTAGTCGTTGATGTGGAGGGGTGATAGATGTTTGCGAGCCCAACCCTCCCCGTAACCTGGAACAGTGTTTTAACAGCACAACATAGGAAAACTATAAAAAAAAAAAAAAAACAGGTGAAAAAGCCTTTTTTATTTGATGCTCTTAAGCGGTATTGTTTTTTGTTGTTTTTTGTTGTTGTTTTTTTTTTTTTTTTTGGGGGGGGGGGGGGGGGGGGGCGGGTTAGTAGTCTCTAGCGTTCATGATGTGTTTTTTTCTTCTTCTATATTTAATGACGCCATGACTGTGTATGTAGGTGACAATGGGTCTGTAATTGATTTTTCTAACTTTAAAATGTGATTTGTAACAAAATCTTGACAACAGTGAAAAATTCGAGACTGTACAATATTACACGCATTGTCCTGAAATATCAACATAAAATAATGACTTATATGTTATTCTTTTTAAAAAGTTCAATTGCATTCACAAATTCCTTCCTTTTTCGACACTGTCTCGGTGGTCTCGTGGTAGCGTGTTCGCCTCGACTGCAGGAGGTCGTGGGTTCGAACTCCGGCCGGGTCAAACCAAAGACTTTAAAATTGGTATTTGCTGCTTCTCCGCTAAGCAACCGCATTAAGGAGTAAGAGCAAAGACTGGTCGGTTCGGAGTCCGAATAATGTGTCCGGGTATAGTGACATGTCTTCATGCTAATTGTTACCTTGTGAACTAGCACGTAAAAAATCCGGTTCAGCGTGTCGGTCTAGTACAAAGCAGGGATACTATAAAACTAAGATATTTTTGTCCTGAATATGCATATTAATTTGCCGCTGGACGTTAAACAGTCATCCATCTTCATCATCATCCTTTTTCGATTGCAGTAGTTCAACTGTTAATAACTGGTCACGTGCTTTATGAGCAATACATGGACATATTTTAAAACTAAAACATACACTAGTTAACCAATCGTCTTGTAGGTTGTTTGTCCATTTTAGTTTAAAAAGTAGGTCAATAATGTTCCTCCGATGACCCAGTTTGCTTTAGCCAGTCTTTACTTTAACATTTAGCAGAGTTCCACCTAAAGGAGTATGGTTTTTACACCTGACTGTTTTGTTTAACTGTTCTTGATAATAATTCAAATACAATCGAGCACCGGATAGACAATTGGTTAATATGTTTTAGGTTTTGGCTGCAAACTAAGATGAACAGTATCAATCCTGTACTTCAGGAATGAACTAATATTTCGCAGATTTCAAGTGACATCAATAACATAAATTGGTTCAGGAAAATTTTGGAATTCGTTAGCGAAACTTTAACTAATTTTTTGAAAGATTACCCTGTCAAATTTGAAATATTAAAAAAAAAAAGAACGAAATAAAGGTACGATAAGAGAATCAACTGTAGATAAAGGGAATGATTCGCTTATTTTAGATAGATTAGTGTCTATTGTACATTTGCATGCTGGACAAGACCAGTTATAATCAAATTTAATACTGAAAATACCGGTTAAAGTAAGTACCATGTATAACATCTAAAGACCACTATTACTGATTTAAAATCCTACATGTATTTAAGAGAGAAAAAAAGAGGAAGCGCGAGGTATTGCCACTTTTTCGTGAGTTTGTCTAACGAGACTATTTTAGTAGTTTTTAGTTCGTTATTTTTTTTGAAGATGTTTGAAAGCCTAAAGCAAATGTGATAGAAAAAACCTCAATTCTTATATCTGACAGATAAATGTCTTTTGAGGTGGTGAGGAAACATTTTTTGATTGATTTAATCAATTTCAAAAGTATGAATAGAGCACAACAGGTGGTTGATTTAGGAACATTAAACAACATAAACTACCTACTGATATATCATATGTACTAGCATAGTACACTTATTCAAAATACTGTCTAGATTACGTACTTTTGGCAAATAAGTACTCGAAATTTACAAAAAAATTTGAAAATTGCAGGTTTGGTTATATAGAAGAATTTACATGTAGAATCTCATTAAATGTTAAGAAATATAATATGACGTTATTAGACCCATAAAGTACAATGTCAAACACGAAGCTCTGTCAAATTAAACTGCTTTATGATTCATAGAGTGTAGCTGAAATAAATACAAGTACAAGGAAAATGTGGCAATTTGTTTACATCGAGATTAACACCGGCACGTTAAGCATTGAAATAAAATTTGATTAATTACATCTAACTTGTGCATAAACATACAACTGTTGCAATCTTTTTTTTAGGGATGCATACATATGACGCCTCCTGTAGAATGTTATGCTATCTACATGTAAAAGAACCTTTGCAATGAATTACTGCATCCGAGAAACAAAATACCTTCAGAGATGCTTAGCTTTTAACATGATCTCACTTACTTAATTCTTTTATTGATTAGAATGGGACTAGAATATACTTTTCTTATCCAAAATAAACTTAAAATTAGATGTAAAAAGGAAAACCAATTAATTTTTAAAAAAACCTGCATATTTCGTCATTGTTAGTTGTCATGTTAACTTGTCAAATAAGAAATTTGTTTTGATTTTCTATACATTTTTTATCTATATGTATTGTTAGGGCAAATTTATGATCATTTATGATCACTTTTAAATTTGCACTTATATTTGGGTCAAATAAGGAGCCGTATTGCCCTTACTCCTTTGTTTACCATTTGAAAGTATAAAATTAGTGATTTAATGTTCATAAATATTGAAAAGGTGTCACAATTAGCCGTCATCTGTTAATAACTTTTAATAGTTAATTTTCTGATTCAAATCATTCGTAACAAAGTTCTAAAATATATCTATAGTTGTTATAACTAACTTGTATGTCATTTGGTCTCTGGTGGAGAGTTGTCTCATTGGCAATTATACCACATCTTCTTATTTTTATATTTGTCGTACATTTACGGTACAAACCAACACCTTTCTAATCCTGATTGATTGGATAAGTAAGTACCAGCAACGATCCTAATGAATGACACAATAGGGAAATGCATATATTTAAAGGTTATCGTAATGCATTCACAAGTATTTTGACAAAACTTTAAATATTTTAATTTATAATCTTATTTGCGTAAAGGAAATACAATGTATTTGTTATGTCATTCATAGGGCTTTTAAGTGCGATTTGTTATTATTCGTAGTACATTGTAGTACGTATCTAATATTTGTGGCCGTTTTATTTTTGCACTTTAACTTTAACTGAGTAGATGTGGTATGTTTGCCATTGAGAAAACAACCCAGAGAAAATGAAGTGGTAGTAAGCAATTAAAGGCCACCGTGCAGTCTTCTGCAACGAGAAAATCCCATCCTGTATAGTCGACTATAAAAGGCCCCGACACGCAAAATGTGAAACAATTCATACAGAAAACTAGCGGCCTACTTGTTATAGTAATAAAAAGAGGTGTTTTAATCTTGTGACACAGTTTTAGATTACAAATGTAGTTACAAAGTATTCTCCAGGAAGTCATTAGACATCCGAAAAATATTGATTATTGAAAGAAATCTTTCATTCTATACTTTTATTTTTAACTTAGTCATTTTCCATATACAAATTATAACATATTCATGTATTGTAGAAAATGTCTCTCTCATGCATAGCTCTGACTTCTTGTCCGGAGTTGGCTATACCTTTTGTCCATTTTGGTTTCACCAGCTCTACAAGTGGGTTTTCGATTTTCAAATATTTCGAAGTATATCATCACTGAGGGAACATTAATTTATCAAAACTCGCATCTGGTACAGTAAAGTTGTTACCGTTTATGATATTGATACCAATAGCTTTAAGTCGATACCTCTGTTGTGGAGTCCCCAAGGGAACTGGGGAATAAAAATATGGTCACTACAGGTCTTCTTCCGACCGGCAGTAAAACCCTTGCCAAAGTGGGGCGTCCGTTTGGCTGTGCGGGATGTATCAAGTAAGCAGCCACGTCCGGTCAGAATGGGAACGTCAAATCCGATGCCTCGTGTAGAGAGAGTGCCATGCTCTCTGCACGTTAAGAACCCTTGCAACAACTCTTTAAGAGGTCCGTAGGTGGCCTGTTGCAAGGCTAAATTTCTACCCCTATCCATTATACCCTCATTTTCCATTGGCAGTCCGAATTTACCTCGACCTTCGTTCCGAACGGCCTCTATTACAGGACTTACCTATTGTATTTATTGTTAATTTGTTCTAATCCTGAACATGCATGAAATATTTGCCACTGGACGTTAAGCAATCACCAATCAATCAATCTGCTTGTGGACTATTTGTCCAAATGGTAACACTAGCCCAGTAATATGCTGGCTTTGTTTTGTTGAAATTTGCTGTTTATAAACTTTTAGATGTTATTTTAAATTAAGAAATGTATCTACATGTACCCTATGCATATCTCTGATTCTTTTTTCGGATTTTGATGTACAATTGGCTTCATCAGCTCTTCATATTAACATTAGTTTTTGGATTTTCGAATATGTTGGCCTAGAGCATTACTGAAGAGACATTAATGGTGGATTTTCAAATATGTTGGCCTAGAGCATAATTTACTGAAGAGACATTAATGCAAAATGCGCATCTGGTGAAGTAAAAATTGATACCATTTATGTTGTACTAATTGTATATTTTTGGAGACAGTATTTTTGCAAAGTGGATCGACCGATATGAACATGTGAGATTTAAACGGGAAATTGGGAACATTTTTGGAGGGGTAAAAATGTTGCATTGCAGCAGGCCATTTATTGGCCTCTCATAGTGTTGTTGCAAGAGTTCTTCAACGTGCAGAAAAAGTTGCACTCTCATTACTCGAGTATACCTCTTTAGCATAAGGTTTACAGCAATTGAAAAAAGAGGTGATCATATTTCTGGAACCGTCAAATCTTGGGGTTTAAATAATTGATTAGTCTTCAAAACCTACCTATTATTACCTATTACAATTGTTTGAAATTGATGCTCAAACGTTATAAAATTGAGAATAGTAAAGGGGAGTGGGTCAAAGAGACAACAACCCGACCAAACAGCAGAAAACAGCCGAAGGCCACCAAATGTTCTTCAACACAGCTAGGAAATCCCGCACCCGGAGGCGGGCTTCAGCTGGCCCCTAAACAAATATGTGCACTAGTTCAGTGAAAATGGACGTCACACTAAACTCCAAAACACATAAATGAACTAAAATCAAAAAACCATACAAGACCAACAAAGGCCAGAGGCTCCTTACTTCGGACAGGCGCAAAAATGCGGCCGGGTTAAACATGTTTTGTGAGATCTCAACCCTCCCCTATACCTCTAGCCAATGTATAATAAACAAACAAACAGCAATACGCACAGTAAAAATCAGTTTAAAAGAAGTCCGAGTTCGATGTCAGAATAGGTAACAAAAGAAACTAAGCAAAATGACAATGATACATAAATTAACAAAGGACTACTAGCAGTTACTGACGTTCCAGCTCCAGACCTCAATTAAACTGATTGAAAGATTATATATGTCTTCATCATATGGAAATCATGCACAACCCCTCTCGTTAGGGGTTTAGTATCATACCATCATAAAATATATGAGAAGTACATAACCCGTATCATGCCAACAACTGGTTTTAGAATAAATGTGTTTATTTCCGATGCAAAGACCCTATGGGTGAATCAATATTAATACCAAAATATGCAATCTTTAATGACCTGACAACAGTATCGTAACTATATTCCTTCTGAATAAGTCTGTTTTAAGGTTTGGTTAGCTTTTGAGGTGAATGCCGACATGTTTGTGCTTTGTTTAGAATATTACCATTAACGATTGGAGGTGAACGTATAAGATGTCTGCACGTTGATAAGAGATACCACAAGGGAAATTGAGGGGGGAGGGGGTCAAAAGTTGAAGAAAGACAGATATCACCATGGCCAAAATAAGTACAATTTGTTCTCCAATAGTTTTTATTTGCTGCTGTCTGTTATACATCTATAAGTAATTTTTCGTTTCTTATTTGGTTATAAATCAAATACTTGGTTTTCATTTTGCATTGTTTGAAATTTTGTTATCTCGGGGACTTTTATAGCTTAAGTTATGGGACTGGCTCACTTGGAAGCCGGTTCGGCGACCTGTAATTTTCACATATTTGTCCTCCGGTCTCTATGTGATTGGATAGACGTCTAATTTGTAACCAAAGCACATATCCGTGTTTATATTTTATTAGAGGAGTGCTACTCTGTTACATGTCTATTACATTTCTTTTTTGTGAAATGTCGACAAAAACGGATATTGAATTAAAGCATTATGTGTCTCCCCTTTTTAAAGAAAGAAATACTTTTAATGGTAATCGTTTCTGTTTTCATCCTTTCCAGTACATTTAAGTATCACTTCCCCCCTTTTATCATTTCTTAAATATTGGAAGGAAGCGATATTTTTAATGCAATAGGTAAAAAAATGGAAATTTTGTTATGGTGGTTACATTTTTTAATCATATGATCCCGAATGACTGTACACGAAGAACTTAGTTTATTAGTAGCTGATACAATATATTATTTATAACAGAGCTCAAAATCAATTGTGGTAAATACAACATATATTTGTATCATCACATGTTAACTATTCAATCAAATGATGCAATAAAAAAGACAGGTACAAATTAATAATTTTATGCAATCATAAGTTATGATTCTTTTATAAATTATTTCTTTATCACAAACATACAAATTAACCTTTTAATTTGATTATTCATGTTAAAAACCGCAAAATAATTAATTTCAATATCAATAGTGTTAAACCAAAGCATATGTCGTGATCGCATAGAATAGTTTTTTTTATTACATCTAAACAAAAACACTGCACTAATTGTCATGTCAATCTGCTTTAATTTATTAGATTGTAAATAAATAAACAAAATGCTTTTTAAAAATATGTTACAATTGCATGGTGAAATGTTTACAGAATCCTTATTTGTCGATGTTATTGGTTGATAGAATCTGCAAATACTTTGTGACCTCTTCCGCACTTTTAATCACCATTTGTACATTAACAACTAATGGGATATAGTCAGAAATATCTATAAATAGATTGAGAGAAAAGGAAGACGATAACATTGCCAAGAAGACAATTAATCAAAGTACTGAAGTACTGAACATCGGATGACCGCAAGTTCTTGTGGATGATCCGAAAAGCACTTGTATCAGAAAAAAAATCACAATTCTCTATAACTGAAAGTGAGGTTAATGTACAGATATAATTTGTTTCTGGGACAAGTTCGTGCGTGGATGATAAATTTATGACAGGGAATTCAACCTCACCGTAATGACTATTATATTGTAGTGAAACAAATCAGTATACTCTGTTTTATTGTTATATATTATATTAAGACTTGTATATTACAGTTACATAAAATTGAGAATGGAAATGGGGAATGTGTCAAAGAGACAACAACCCGACCAAACAGCAGAAAACAGCCGAAGGCCACCAATGGGTCTTCAATGCAGCGAGAAACTCCCGCACCCGGAGGCGTCCTTCAGCTGGCCCCTAAACAAATATGTATACTAGTTCAGTGATAATGGACGTCATACTAAACTCCAAATTAGACACAAGAAACTAAAATTAAAAATGAAACAAGACTAACAAAGGCCATAGGCTCCTGACTTGGAACAGGCGCAAAAATGCGGCGGGGTTAAACATGTTTTTTGAGATCTCAACCCTCCCCCTATACCTCTAGCCAATGTAGAAAAAACAAACGTACAACAGTACGCACAGTAAAACTCAGTTTAAGAGAAGTCCGAGTCCGATGTCAGATGTAATATATTGTGTACAAATTGTAATGTTGTACAAATTATAATTTGTACAGTTTTTTTGTACAAGTTATCAGTATTTTGTGAATCTCTTTACATAATTAGATAAAATAAGCACAATGTCTTTGGTTAAGCTAATCACCGTTTTATTTCTACAACTTCATGCTACAGTCTTGTACATAGTACTGACACAAAATTTATATAAAAACACTAAAATATATTTTGTGGACATAGAATATGGTATTAGTCAAAAAATCAAAATATAATCTAAACCAATCAGGTGTCCTTATTTTTAGTTTTATGACATAGATGACAGTGCTTAATGTTAGGTTGAAATATATGAATGTGTGAGTAAAACACCGAACTGGATAATTATTGAAGATAAACCTGTATCACCTGGTGAAAGAAGGTGTGTGTCAAAATACTGATAACTTGTACAAAAACCCTGTACAAATTCTAATTTGTACGAAATTACAACTTATTATTACAGTACACAACATATATATATAATTTTCATGCATTTGTATATCATTCTATTCTACTATATTAATAATAGTGCAGTGCAAGTGCATGGTGGGCACTCTTCTGTAATAATTCGATTTTTCTAATAGAATGGATTTGAGTAGGCTGAAAATTCCGACGGTATTTTCCCGCAAAAAATGTTTAATCGTCCATGCAGAGTTATCGTTCCTTGAGATTGCAAACGTTCTTGAGAAATTCTTCCGCATGCGTGTGCATAGATATTAATGATTTTTTACTTATATGTATATACATACAACAAAACAATTTAATATTATTAATTTATCTTCTTTAAAAAGTATTTGATGAGTATTCATTAAAGAAATGAATTTATAACAAGCGATAAGGAATGTTAGTTTGCACTTGATGATGTCTACGTATTCATCATGTTTATAGATCGGTTAAAAACCCAAAACGAATGGTACGTAATGGAAATCTAGGCGATAGCAATACACCGGAATGCCCTCACGGTCATCCGCTGTAAAAATCAAATGTCGAAGAAAGACGGACAAAACCATGGTCAAAAGAAAAAAGACAAACAATAAGTAAACTAAATATTGACAAACACGCACTTTACCAAAAACCAAGAGATATCTCGGGTCATACAGGAGGATTTAAAAACAATTCCTGCTCTCATTATGCATTCATCGTACTAATAATGGCAAGTAAAAGTCCAGTGATAAATCATTATTGGTGAAGATTTCGCCGTGTATCTTGCATCTATTAGGCGTGCATCTATTATGGCAAGCCGTTTTACTATGTATTCTAACTTCAAGATATCTCATATAATATATATATAGTTTTTATAAGATATCTTATATATTATATGAGATATCTTATATATTATATAAGATATCTTATATAGTTTATAAGATATCTTATATAATTTATAAGATATATTTTAAAGTTTATAAGATATCTTATAAAATATATAAGATATCTTAAAAAGTTTATACGATATCTTATAAATATTTTTCATATAAGATATATCATATAGTTTATAAGATATCTCATATAATTTATAAGATATCTCATAAAGAAAATTTTATGAGAGATATCTTATAAACTATATGAGATATCTTGAAGTTAGAATAAATAGTAAAACGGCTTGCCCTATGCATCTATTATAAATGAAACGAGAGCGATGATTATAAGCTGCCGTCGTTTTAAATACGAAAGAGACTAAGAATGTAAAACAAATACAGGTAAAAATGCATCAGCAAGGACTAAAAAAAATAACTACATTTTATTTATTTCGGTTTGCAGATGAACTGAATAAACCTAAATTATAAAAAAAAATATTTCAAAATTCTGGATACACATAAATTATAACATGCATAGAAATATAACCATCCAGCAAAACAAACTTCAGTCTGGGACATTTATTGCGTAACACATTTCAGCTCTAAATAACTTTTAAATAATAAAGGATGGCCTCGTGGTATATATCATATTGACAATTCATGCAATTGATTTATAGATTTAATCTATTTTTTTTTTTCAATTTCTCATAAAATGTAGGTATCAAGTTTATTTAGTTCATTACAATAAATTAAATTTAAATCGAAAGACATCTTCAATTGTAACAGTTGTAGAATAAATAATTGAAAACGATGTGAATTTACGGAAATTGAACAATTTTTATTAGTTTAAACATGGTTAATATGCACAAGAGGTGCATGTGCTAATATGATCAACAGTAAATTTATTATTTGAGGAACGATCCGTGAATATAAAATAGCTTAATTTGACAAGTTTAACCTAAAACTATAATGAAAGACGTCTTTTGTAAGAAAGAATTGGGTTGTAAGTCTCAACAACTAAATGTTTTGTCTACTTTTAGAACACGCCTAATTCGTTGAAAGCAAACACCCGAGGATTGACGAGGGCATAGAGTCACCTAGACTTCTCCTGTTACAACATTAAAACCTTGCTGAAGTGTGGCTATCGTTTGTCTTGTGCGGGATCATGTATAAATTCGCAGTATAACGTCCCGATGACTCCTGTCGGGTGAGTGCATATACCTGGCTCTCTGCACGTCAAAAATATCTTGCAACAACTCTCTGAGAGGTCCGAACGTGACTGGTTATAAGGAAAATGGCTGTCCCATTTCATCTTAACACTTATGTTCCAGTGATAGTAAACTTTGTCCACCCGCCATCTCCGTCGTCCCACCTTGAAGAACTTACCTATTGTATTAATTGTTAATGTTTTCTCTTCCTTAATATGCATGAAATAATTGCAACTGGACGTTAAGTTCCTCCCTGTCCACTAAGCTGGACTAATACCCCTGCATCGTGGATTTACGTTTGGATGTATAGTAGTTGAAAATACATAGAATCAATGAAGATGATACTATAAATTTGGACTTTTTTATAATGTTTTGTTTGATGTTGTCTTAGATGCATGTACCCCTTTTAGTATCATTTGAAGTCTGAATGGCTGTGATTCTAGAAAGAACTCTATGGACAGCAACATCATGCATGTATGTAATCTCAATAAACTCATGCATCCTATTTACATACACGCACATCAAGAACAATATATGTACTTAGTTTCTTAAATATAAGATGTACAATTTTTAAAAGGTTCTTTCGATTTCTGGGTCTCGCTTGCAATTCAAAGAGAAGTTGCTACCACAACTTCTGTTCTGCCAAAACTTCTAAGTTGAAAATAAACAGAAAATCAATGGTCCAGAACAAGATTTGCATATTAGGATCTAACAAAAGTAGAAATTAAAAGATTCTAGTAGTTAACTTTAAAGATAAATCTTTTAGGCTTTGCGATGACAATGTGGTTTCTGCCAAAAACTCTTAGTTCAAAGAGAATAACTTAAAAACACTCGATGGATCGGAACGTATTTCCCACATGCACATCTCTATATTGGCCGGAATCTAACAACGTAGTTACTAATAGTTTCATTCGATATGATAAACCATGTAGGAGGAGTTGCGATGACCAAGGTTAGTTTTAAAAAGGGTCAAAATGTCAATGGTGAAAGTGGAATAATACTGGACAAATAAAATTTTTGCAGATAGTTACGAATAAAGATCTTAACAATTGTAAACTCAGTACTAGCTGTTTATAAATACGTTTTATGATTTTGTTAACTGAACTTCCGGGTTGGGATTGTCTTTTTAATCAAAAAGACGTCGAAGTTTGTTTTTTTGTCTTCACTTTTGTGACAATTCTCTTTTGTTATAACGATTTTCTAGGTTAATAATTAACTTAAATTTACGTTCTAGTTTTTTATGTTTCCAGACTTGTGGGTCTTTATTCATTAAAACAACTTGACATTTTGTCAATCACTGACTTATATTGGTTTTGACAAATGCTACTGTATATTTGCTGACATTTATACGTTTAAAAGAAATAAGCGCTGTAACATACAGTACTGATGGACGGTAACAAATCAAATAAGAGGGTTTATTTAAGCTATTGGTAAAAGGTTTGTGTAAGACTTTGAGGGTTTATCTATAAGCTTTCGGTAGAGGTTTTATTTTGAGTTTTCGGGAGAGGGTTAATCAAATCGTTTTAGTGTTTTTCTAAGCTTTCGATAGAGGGTTTATTTGAACCTTCGGTATAGGGTTTATATCAGAAGGTAAATGTAAGCTTACGAGGGTTTATCTAAGCTTATGTTAGAGGGTTTTTAACTCTCTGTAGAAATTTATCTTTGGTTTCAGTAGATAGTTTATCTGACCTTTCGGTAGACGGGTTATCTCATCTCTCAGCAGAGGGTATATCTAAGCTTCTCATGATTCACTTAAACTTTCGGTAGGAGTTTATCTAAGCTTTCAGTAGAGGGTTTATTCCAGCTCTTGGCAAAGGGTATATCTAAACTTTCGGTAAAGGGTATATATCTAAGCTTTTGAGGGTTGTCTAAATTTTCGGAAGAGGGTTTTTCTTAACTTTTAAGGGTTTATACATTTTGTATAAGTTTACGGTTGAGAGCAAATCGTAAGATTTCGGTAAAGGGTATATCGTAGCTTTTAATATTTTATCTAAGATTTCGGTAAAAAGTATCGTATGTTTTAATGGTTTATCTAAGCTCTCGGTAGAAGGAATATCTAAACTTTTGAGAGTTTATCTAAGTTCCATTTGGTAAGAAATATTTCTTAGCTTTTTAAGGTTCACCTAAGCTTTTGGCAGAGGGTATATCTTAAGCTTTTGAGGGTTTATCTGAAATTTTGGTATAGGGTATATCTTACCTTTTAAGACCTTGTCTAAGCTTTTGGTAGAGGGCATATATATGATTTCGTTTGAGATATATCTAAGCTTTTAAGGGTTAGCTTTCAGTAGAAGACTTATCTATCGCTAACAGTGGCCATTGTTTTACGAATGGAAAGACATTTAACATCCAGCAAGCAATTTTTTTTATAGATATACTCAGAGTGAGAACAGGTTTATGTGTGCTATGACTGTAAATCATGCCCTATACTTGACCAACACGATGCGTCAGATTTTAAACGTGCTAGTTGATTACAGCGTATTAGTTACGGAAAGCCAAGATACCGTACATTAGCTCTTAGAAGAAGGCCCTACCAGTTTTATATTCTATGTTTGGTAAGAATTTAGGCTCATGACCTCTTTCCTTTGGTTTGAGCTACGAACATGTATGATACATTTTGTACCACCAAGGCTGTACTTGGTAATTAATCTCCAAATATATATTAACCGAGACAATTATTTATACATGTTTTTAAAAAAAAAATAAAAATAAAAAAAAATAATGTGTTCTACGGTTTGTGGCTAAACTACCTATGGTGTACACTTCCAGTATACACCATTGGTACAAATGTATGTAACACGTCGTACTAAGAACGTGTAGATTCATTTTTCTTTATGAAATTTTCGTTTGCCGATTGGAATTTTAATCTGTACAACCGAATCAATTTCCTATTGACATATAGTTCATTCGGAACACAATATAGCGTACTTAATGTCTCTTCTGGTTTTAATTAGAATTCATATTTCTAAATCAAATTTTTAAGCTACATGTAAGTGTTCTGTAATAATTGTCGGGTTTGAAAGTTTTTTGGTTTTTAATTAACATTATTAATAAATTTAATATCAAAACATAGTTTTTGCTGATTCCATCGCGCATGTCTGGACTAGGGATAAACACCTGTGGTATATGTGCAATGGTTGCATTTAAAAGACTTGTCAATTGATTTTTTTTTCAAGCCCAGTGACACACATTACATGTTTATAAAGGACGAGAATAATTTAATAAAAAGGTAGGTATAATAAAGTGGGCCGAACGTAATAAAGAGATGAAACTTTAGAGTGCCACCGGAGAAAAGTATTTTGGAAAAAAGATATATTGATGTGCAACAAGTCACTTACGGACCTTTCAAGTAGTTGTTACTAGGGTTCTACAACTTCTAGGGAGAACGACACTGTCCCAAAGTGAGGAATCGGATATAACGTCACAATTACAACCGGACGTTGATGCACTTTATGCATCCTAACAGCCAAACGGACGCCGTCATTGGCATGGATTTCACAGCCGGATGCGAGAAATCCAGGTGAGCCAAAAAAATGAATGTATTATATACCCCCCAATCAATCCTTGATTCGAAACTTTGGATGTATAAAATTTATCAGCTAAGAATTTATAGAAATTTAAGTAATAAATTTTGACAAATGCCGAGACAAAATACTAGTGAACTGTTTGCTATATTGTATAAAGACTTGAAGACTAACCTACCTCTTCTTACTTGAATCCTCATATTTATAAATTATAAATGTATTTATTACAATAAAATATCTTTCGATAGTACATTTTTTTTTCTTTTGTCCGCTATACAAGAAATGTAGTATACATCATCATGTACAAATATAAAACTTACAAACAAATATATGTACCAAACCTATGTTTTCCTTCTTGTCTTATGTTTGTTAGGTCAAGTATTCACGTTTTTGTGAAAGAACATCACAGAGGAACACAAAATATTATGTTGTGATGCATTTTTCATAAGTGCATAAAATAAATAATATAATACAGACAAATATCACAGTGACGATTTCATTTCTTATTTCCTCTATGCCTATTCTGGTTTTTTTTTCTGCAGAGGTAATGTTATTCAAGGTAAATAACCTCATCATACATATATATGAAATAAGTATACTATGACAAAACACCTTACTTCTATTAGATAGTTGACCCGGTAAGGAACTGCAAATACATTCGAATAATTTTTTTAAATAGCTAGCTTACATTAAAATCACCAACTCAACCGCCCACTCTCTCTCTCTCTCTCTCTCTCTCTCTCTCTCTCTCTCTCTCTCTCTCTCTCTCTCTCTCTCTCTCTCTCTCTCTCTCAACAATATGCAACGTTACATTATTGATTACTTAATAAATAATTCAGCATCCGTTCAAATCTCGATAGGAGACGGATTCCTAAGAAACTGTAGAAATATTAGACAGTTTTAAATGAATTGAAGCGCATTCGGTCTGATGCTGTTGAGTGTTTTTAGAATTTTACGAGTAATGCAAATTACACTATACATTTTGTGCGCGTGAAGCGCTTTTCTTGATATACATTGATCAGGAACACTCAAACTCAAACCTGAATACGGTCAGAAGCTGCATGACCTAAAGAACAACCAAAGTTATCTTTGCCATACAAGTAAGAGCTTTAGCTAGCAAAAAAACAGGTTTAATCCACCATTTTTTACATAAGGAAGTGCCTGTACCAAGTCATGAATATGACTGTTAGTTTCCATTCGTTTGATGTGTTTGGGCTTTTGATTTTGCCATAAATTTCCTTAAGGGACTTTTCCTTGGAGTTCGGTATTTTTGTTTTTTTTACCTTCTAGCTTAAAGGTCAATTTTGCTTGAATTCGGTCAAACTATAAATATAAATAAGAAGATGTGGTAATAGTGCCAATGAGACAACTCTCCATCAAGTCACACTGTATAAAAAGTAAACAATTATAGGTCAAAGTACGGCGTTCAACACGGAGCCTTGGCTCACACCGAACAGCATATAAAGGTCATTTCAGAAACACCTGCTGTGGGCACTGTAGTGTGAAACAGGCGTATAGATAATTGAAAATTACTGTTTTCTAAAGAAGAAAAAAATATATTTGAATATAAAGCGATTGAATAAACGGGATACGTTTAATGCTGAAAGGTAAATTTTAGAATATAACAAATCAGCATAGATCGTTTCCCTTGTTTATTAGTACTTTGATAGATCATTTTAGGAATTTTGTAATTTGTGGTTTTTTTTTAAAATTTTATTTCAAAAGTTACTCGGTGATGATTGAATAAAAATTAAATTTGTGAAGGTTTTTCAGCGATTTTATTGATTTTCGTACAAGCTGCACGCAAGTGAAAACACTGGTATATAATCACAAGTCAAGAGTAATTTTATATATCATAGGCTTCTTAAAGGTTTGGTCTCGAGCTTACCTTTTGTATTTTAGGGGACAACTTTTTTTTATCGCGGTTGTGGGGGAGGGGGATGAGGATTTTGAAAATGAATATCCTGGCCTCGCGGTAAGAACTGAAAATAAATAATCGTGCCCAAGACAAGAGAGAAATGAATATTCTTCAACAAAAAAGTCAAACAAATTCTAGATTAAAAATGAGCATGCGTACATGTAGCAACAGATGAAAATAGATAATTCAATCCAGAAAAAAATCCTCCCCCGAATATCAAATGGTCGTCCATTTATTTCAGAACCACGTGTCATGTCAACGGAAATCTGTCTTTTCAAGAAGGTTTAAAACCACAATTAATATTAATGGTTGTTATTCTAATTATTTACCCATAAAAGTGCGTAATACAATTTAGATATGAATCATATACCAATTCATCAAATTTCTTGGTAAAACAAGAAAAAGTACACAACTATGTTCTCAATCTATTTCTTACCATGTCTTAGTGACAGGTTTACTCCATGTTAACTGTTGGAATCTACATAAACAATAATTGTTGATCTTGTTAAGTGTTATGATGAATTATCATATATTCAAAGGTGTAAAATATATCACAGTAACCTGAACTCTGCTGTAAGAAATATATCAGACAATATTTATAGTTGGAATTAATAATTCAACACAGACTTTCATTTTTCCATTGTCTCCCCGATTAATCACTTCAAACCCAAGAGAGACAACCTCGTTTTCGTATTAAAGATTTGTCTTATATATGCACGAGGTAATATGCACGTTCGTTTTATTCAAATCACGCTCATCGAATACGGTTGACTGTGTGTCATACGATGAATCTTGCACTTGTACTTGTGTGTCAACAAATTTAAAGTATTTCGGTAACGCGAAAATTATTAAACTTGGGCTTGAACAAATTAAAAGTTAACTATATCGGTAAAGATATCTTAATTTTGAGAATGAGTAGGAGTTAACTGCGAATGATTTATGGTGTGAAATAATTAAGAGGTTGACTGATGAGAAAGGATAATCTTTTCCTTCGGATTCATGTGACCCATTTGAAACTGTAATTTGCGATTTAGTTGGAAGTGTTTTTTCTATTTTCTCTGGGTTTTTTTTTCAGTGAGTATTTTCGAGAAATTATTATCAATTGCAGATAGACAACTCGTCTATGTTGAATATATTTGATGGATTGTAAATCTCTTACCATTTTCTTCCCCTTTTTGTTTGCATGTAAGTACTTCTTTCGTGACATTTTTTACTCTGCCCACCAGAAAAGTGCAGAAATTTAGATAATCGGATGATTGTATGCAAGTCCTTGTCAAGACAATTCTTTTACATGCTTCATAGGAAATGCAGAAAATAAGTGTCTTGTTTTCAATACCTTTACTAGTATATTTATTGATGACAATATACCTCTTCGCACGTGTTTTCACAACTATTATAAAGGTATACTTTTCAGCTATCACGCAATCAATTATCACGTTTTCATTTTCTTTGTGTTTTTGCATTGCTGTAATTGCATAAACGGAACAGCACTTATTTAACCAGTGGTGTGTAACGCGAACCGATATCGGTTTCCTATGCGATATAAAAGGGAGGGTCATATATCAACCTTCATATGCTAAATGAGTATCAGTCTTCTTTTTGAAGTCCTCTTTTCAATTTCATAAGCTAAAATGCGCATCTGGTGCAGTAAGATTGGTATTGTTTATGTTATTTTATATATCATGCCATGCAATAAACTAAAACTCAACCAATACTATCCTGTTGTGTGTTTCTAACATAAAAGCGAAGAACAGAACATGTGCTAACTCTAATATATAGAAAATGTTTATTGGCCAATATGGCTAAAACCAACAAACTTTCTTTAGCCATATACAGATTCAAAAGCCACAAAATATAGATTAAATTTTATTGGTAATTATGAGGTTTTTTTTTTGTGAAAACACAATACTGTTTGAGTATTTAATTTTTTATTCTTGCAACAATAAACTTGTAAACTACGGATAATTGTAACATAAAAGTAAAATTGTTACGATTTGTCAAAATGCAATAGCATTGAACAAAAAAAAAACTTTACAAAGTATGTAAAAATAATTATGTGTATAACATATATTAACAAAATTAATTAACAAATCTATATAAATAATATCTTTGTTAATGCAAATAATAATAATATTTAAAATCATCAACAAAAAATTGAAAATGAAAAACATAAATTATGGAGTGGACAGTAATATTATCATTATAAAAAAATATGGAAAACCGATTGGCATATTACATGTATATAAGTATCTAATACATGTGACATAACACACAACTAATTGGTGAGGGGATGGACAGGGGGAGGGACGGGAACCCTGGAGTAAGGGGAGTACAAAATATTTTTACAAAAAATGACCCAACTGCAGTAGACAATTATTTCATATACTTAAATATGAGTGAAACACTCAGTGAAATAATCAAAAACCTAAAAAGTCAGCAAAAAATGTTGAAAGATCGCGCTACCTGTATCTGTTATTAATCTTCACCTCCAAAATAGGAGATCGAGGAAATCCTCATTTAAACCATGATAACCAAATAAAATCACACAATACTGTACATGTAACTTTAAAATATTTACAGTTAAACATATATAGACATTGAAATAATTAAGTGTGAGAATTTTGATAAGGACCAGTCAGAAGTCTGGAGTATTTCAAACTTGACACAACTACAGAATAGGATGCATAGGACACACGATACATCTCATCGTCTCTGTTTCAACGGGGTAGAGAAAAAAAGAAAAAAAACTATAATAAATAAAAATAAAATGGTGGAAGAGGAAAAATAGGAAAAATACACCAATTTAAAGCTAAAACTCCATTACCAGATAGAATTTTTACAGCCATATAAATATTACCAAGCACGGAGTTATAACCTTTTAAATAGAACTGTGTGTGTTTGAAAAAGAAAAGAAAAAAAGAATGGTAACAATTGACGACCGGCTTGGTTGGAACTATGCTAAACAGTTGGCTTATAAAGATAAAGCTGATCTACATGGTATGTTATAAAGATTTCAAAAATATCTAACGACCCAATGCAGTTCATTGATATTCATGACTGCAGACCGCAGTTTACAAGTGGCTCCGGTCCCATTCTGTTCTGGCCACAGTAGTTCCGTCCCCAGTAGATACGGCCCCTCAAGTAAAAAAGGTGATATATATGTCAGTATGTGCCATTTTTTATTGGTCTTGATAATATACACCTGAGAAAATGGAAGTTGTTTTATACTTATCCCTAATTTCCTGATATATATATTTTATGTTAACTAGCTTGGGTAGAGACATGCATGTTTTTGGTAACGCTAACAGATTCTTAACCGGTTTACAAGGTAGTGAAGGTAGAGTACTAGTGATTAACAGCTGATAAAGCAAGGTGTTTATAATAATATTTACACTCCGACAACAACTTAGAATTGTGCATAAAAATGAAATGATCCTTCCCTTGCTGGATCGCTCAAATTTCTGTTTACTTTTATTTGTACTCAAAATATCCTCCAGATTGATTAGAATATATGGTCATATATGAATTTAGATTTTATAATTTTTGAATGTTACAAATTGTATCAGACTGCATATCTTTTGATATTTTTTAAGTTGATATATTAAGTTTGAATTAGAATATAAATATGGTGGGGATTTATTTAGTTTGTATATAAATATGGTGAAGCTTTTGTCTTATAATAATGCATTTCGATTAAGCACTTCATCATCTAAAAAGCAATTAATTAATTAATTATTTGCCTAATTTCTTGATCTTTCCTTACTCAAATTTTATATAAATATGTTTATTTCCTTTACAATGTATATTGTATGCACCAATATAATGTCGTGCTTACATATGTACCATGGGTCAAGAACAACTTTTAATTTGAAGCCGGATCAAGAAGGGGTCGGATCAACTTTCGATCAGAACGACTGGAGAACAGACAGCCTGTCTGAAAATCTAATTTCATTTAACCCTGGGGGTATCTGTAAGTGATATAGATTAGTCCTGATAAATTCTGTCAATTCTGTAAAATAAGTTTGGTATTTTTGTGATTTAACTTTTTTTATGCATGATTACTTATTTCACTAGTTAAAAAAGTATAGAAGACATATTTTCCTACTGTGTGTCTCACTTACTTGCGGGACTGAAACCTTGGTAACAGTAAATATTTAAAAGTACAATTTGTGTATCATTCATAGTATTTGGGTTTTTTCTTTGGAGTCGTCTTTACAAGGCCTTTCATCGATCAGTAGTAAATCAACAGATTTTGTGTAGATGTTACTGTTTTTGCCCCGCCCGCAACGATTGGCGCAAAAAGCGAGACATATGCGTACAAAGTATGGCGATGGCGTAAACTTTAGTTTTATGTTAAGTTTTTGTGATTAGGTCATTTTCAATAACTATAAGTGGTATTTCAAAGATATTTGGTATGTAGGTTAGTTTTGGTAGTACACGACAGTCTGCCATATATGGCATTTGACCTTGATTTTAATTTCATGGTCTAGTGACCACGCTAAGTTTTTGCGATTTGGTAAGTTTTTAAACTATAATAGGTTCAATTGGTCAATAACGTTTGGTTATAGGTGGTCTTGGTTATTACATGACAGTCTGTCATATGCCTTTTGACCTTGACCTCACTTTTGCGGTCCAGTGACCACGTTAATTTTCTGATTAGGTCAGTTTAACTATAAGTGGTAGATCAATGATATTTAGTATGAAGTTGGTCTTGGGTAGTATATGACAGTCTGCCATATGGCTTTTAACCTTCACCTCAATTTCAGGATTCAGTGACCATATTAAGTTTTTATAATACATGTTGATATCATGTAAAACTGAATTGAAATGGGTGCCATATTTAACCAGTACATGTATCACAATAAGATTACTCAATGAGTGACCCCATTACCTTTTGAATCAAGTGCAGACAGGTGAGACATCTATTAGGGTCCACACTTGTTAAACTATAACATACAAAAGGTCAAAATGTCAAATTGATAAGGTACCTCAAATATTTATTTTTTATCGGTCTTTTATGATATCCAAACAACAAGGGGCTGGTGTGTTCACTAATTTGCTGTGTCCAACATATAACTGTGGTCTCACATGCTTTACACTTTTGTTAAATGTTTCTTTGCAGGCGACATGTTCTTTGAACACTCACTAATTTTCACTGCAGAAAGGAAATATTTCCCTTTAAAAAACAGTTCCACATTGAACAAAGACACACAATAGGTACACATGTCAATGTCATTTATTTTAATACCATTAATTTAACTAGGAAAGCCCTGAATATGCATATCATATTTTCAGATGGATGTTGAACAAGCAACAATGATCAACAATCACTCAATATTTGTTCTTAAATTATTATTCAGATGTCCATGTCATTTAGCTGTATAACAGGGAAATCTTTTTATGTAATGATCGTTTATTGGCATGATGTGTTAGGATTGTTGTAAACAAATGAATAGAAAGCAAACAATTTAGTCACTGTTTGATCCCTTGTATGTTTGACACTGTTAAATGGGGTCTTTATACATGTACATCTTCTATACTGTTTGACTGAACATAAGAAACATCTATATACACTTAGTGATGAAGGACAATCTATTTTAAGATCTACACAGAACTTGCTGAAAATAGTTATATCATACTAAATAATTTTCAAGTGGATAATGAGTCGATAATAGTGCTGCTGTATTTTAATAAATAAAGACCGATATTTCATGAAACAAGAAAAACACAAAAATGCATCCAACATATGAAACCTGAAGTGGACATATTACTGTAGTTCATATGCCATAGTTGTCGGTGTATCATACGGAATGTTCCCGCCGCCAAAAGTTCTCCACATAACCTTTTACCTAGGCCATTATTCTGTGTCAGAACTTTGAGCATAGGGTATACATGTAAGTTCCGATGCTAGGCAATTTGGGCCAGGCTTTTCAAAATGATTTTAGGACAAGTTTGTTGTCATCATATAATATTTTAATATAATATTTTATTTCAGTAATCATGACGACTACTGATATGAAATATTTTATTAAAATATTTATAATATGTATTATAAAACAAATTCAATGTCATGCATAATATAGAAATTCTCGTGCTGAATGAAACTCCGTAAATTCTAGAAGATTGGATGAAAGCCATGAAAATAGCAACCATGTTTAAAGAAAATGTCTGTTGTTCTGGACAAAAATAAAGTATCAAGACTTATTGATTTGAAGTGTTGGTTCTGTCCACTCCTTTTGTCTCATAAAGCAAATTGCACATGATTATCAATCATATACCATCAATACAAGTCGTAAAGCAGCTTTATATGCAATCACGTTTATTGAAAATAGTAATGGAAATAATTTATTTATCTTAAACTTCCAATATTTTCATGTCAAGTCTCCACTTTTTCCCCAATATCTTTTTTGTTTTTCAATATTTTTGTTTCAAATTTATATCTAAAATTATATAAGGAAATAGTTAAGAAAACAATTCAATTATTGTTTAACAAATATGTTAAATGAATAAAAAGAAGTTTCAAAGGTAAGAAGGAGATCATACCTTGTGTATTGTGATTAACAAACCGTATTAGACTTTCCAATCTCTTGCAATATATGTTTCTGCTGACCATGACATGCAAACCTCAGTATAGATAAGATGTTCTGGTTCAATTAGTTTTCCCATAGTTATGGACATTTGAACTTAGAAAGTTTGACCCTATCAAGTATGCACCTTGTGATTGCAACTCCTCTGACATGTCTGACATGGCTTACTGGATTCACATAAAATTCAGTAGGTTGTTAGAACCGTGATGTGCCTGCAGGTAGAATATTCTGGCCCATGGAGTTTTCCCGAGTTCTAGCCATTTGGACAATAATTTTGAGCTTATCCAGTATGCACCTTGATCTATCTTGACATCGCAACTTCTCTGACAGGGTATTTTGGATAGACATGAAAATTATTAGATTTTGTCGATTGAATGACCCGGTCCATCGAGTTTTCCCAAAGTTATAACCCTTAAACTTAGATTTTTTTTTATATCCCTATGCATCTTGTCACTACTCTGATATGATATGTTAGATACTCGTGTGCATGTGACCATGTTCATGTGCATTGAGGATCATTGAGACCAACCCCTTCAACAGCAAGGACTGGTTGGAGAAACGGAGGTATGTTCACAGTTCTAGATTTTCTTGTGTGAAGGGGAAAAAGAGGTATATCTGAACGAAATGATAAGTTAAAGAAGGGAAGCGGGAGTTGAGGGGAGGGAAGGGGAAGGAAGCGGGAATTGAATACCCCCTGTCTACCCCCTCATTGATACTTTGAACAAAAGATAAAATCATATATCAGAAGTATATTTTTTTATTCCAATTGAAGGCCCACCCCCTTACTGCCATTGTATAATTTTAAAACAGACAGACCAATGCTGCTTCACATATGTCATACACAACATTTAAGTTTGGATAAACATCATTTATTCCAATTGAAATAAATAACTTCTTTATGGTTAATAATTTGTTGTAAAATTAAAACGTTGCATCAGTTTATCATAACTTTTAACACAAAAACTTTGGGACATAGCATATTTACAGGACTTTCATAAGGAACCAGTAGAAATTTACAGTACTTTGTACAGTAAGCTCTAATGCGTTATGACCGCCTATTCGCACCACACATCGATTTCATTCAGTTAGTGAACTATTTTAATCTAGACTTATTTTATGTCATAACTCTAAGAGGTTTTGCCTCTAGTCTTTTTAATTGTCGACTCAATATTGTCAAGTTGCTGGTCATCTTCAACAATTTCATATACTACAGGGTTTGTGTTTTTGACCCGAATTACAGTTGATGTGCTCTTGTCTACCTAAATCAAACATTGCCATGAAGGCTCTTCTGTCCTTACTTTATATCCATTAACTGAAAAGTTGCGTTAAAAGCATACAATGACAGTCGAGAACATTAAATTGGAATCATGGCAAATTGAGTTACATGCTTAACTGCATAGTAAATTTCTATGATTGATTTTTTTTATCAGATTGTTTTCATTTTTGGGAGAATCACCTTTCACACTCTACTGATGAACATGGGCAGACCAAAGCTGCTTCATGCAAAACATTCAAATTTGGATAAACATCAGAGGTCTTTTGAAGATTTTGATAATACAAATATTGAATGTTAACAGTCATAATATTTTCCAAAATGCCTTGAAGTACAGCTTACTCAGTTCTACCTGCGTTTTTGTTAATCAAAGAACAGTCTCCGGGACAAGTTTGCACTTCCGCTGAGTGCAAAAGTTGTCACCTTAATTTTTGGGGGTAGGTCAAAATGATGTTGATAACTTGGTTGGTATTGGCTCCCTGATATTTGTCCTAAAAAATTGGTCTCTAGCACCACTGTTGAAAAAGTTATGCCCCTTTTTTACAAATTTCCTCAGAGGAAAAGTGGTTTTCCTCAAGGGAAATCAAATTTCCCTAAAGATTTTTCCTCAAGGGAAATTTTTTTTCCTCAGAGGAAAAAGATTTCCCTTAGGGAATTTGCTGCATAATGTTTTACTTAGAGGAAATTATATTTCCTGTGAGGAAATTCTATCAACTTCATTTTCCTTCGAGGAAATTTTTAACAAACATTTTTCCCTCAAGGAAATTTAATGATTCCAAATTTCCCTTGAGGAAATTTCATGATTACAAATTTCCCTTAAGGAAATTTCATTATTGAAAATTTCCACTGAGGAAATTTGGGGCAACCTAATTTCCTCAAAGGAAATGATGTATCTGTTGATTTACACTGAAGAAATTAAAAATCACTGTTTTTCTTTAAATTTCCTCTGAGGAAAAAAAGATTCTTTGTTTTAAAAACCTCCCAAGAAAATTCATATATATCATATATTGCATTGAAGTATATTTTAAGCTCATTTTTTTTACGGACATTGGTTTCAATATTGGCATGTACCTTGTGAATAAAAATGCACACATTCAGCCAAAAATATTTATTCATGACTGCATATAAATAAAAGGTTCACATAAGAGCAACCTCTGTAGCTACTAGAGTTTTTGAATTTTGGTTGATCCTGTGACTCAATTTTACAACCATATTACTACATATATATCTTGTTGTATTAACTAATAATCAATTAAGACTTTCAACATGAATATACAATAAAAGACAAACCAATAACAAAAAAAACTGAACAAGTATACAATCAATGTACTGTGGATTCTTGTTGAAAAGTTCTATTAATTTAAAATAAACATAGTAAATGCAGAACATACAAACATACAAATAATTAGTAGCCTACGTCAAAGGTCTGACTACAAAGCTGAGATTTTGATTCTTGCATTCAATTTTTTATATAACATGTATAATTTCTCTTAACAAAATATGCATCATACACTTTTAGGAAAATCATTTTGGAAACAGTAATTTAGAAATTCCATATCCCATGAACTTTTTTGATGTCTTTTTTCCTATTTTCACTAAAATTGGAACCAACGAAAATAAATAAGTCACAGCATCAAGATAACAAAATAAAAACATTATTAACCACAATTAAAAAGTAACTATTAACTGTTAATAAGTACCAATTAAAGTGGAGGATTGCATGAAAATGGCAAAACCATATAAAATATCCGGATTAAAACTTAAACAATTCAATAAATATTTATACATATATTAGAATAACACTATTAATAATTAAAAACACATATATATATAATATATATATCATGTATGTACACAACAATAAAATGCATACAGCAATTCATCCTTAATTATTATTAAATAATATTTTTACATGCAAAGTAAACATTTAATAGAAGCTATATTATTATTAGTGTTTTGAATAATTTGTTCTTACAGAAAAAAGGAAAGTGTCCATGGGTCTCGCTGTCCTGATCTAATAAGTCATGCAATCGGGTTGACAGATAATTTTGGAAAAGAATTAAAATGAACATGTCTACAGAATATCAAATTGGTCTGACACAACTTCATGATTAACAATATCAATCATTACAATAAAATTTGGTCACAACTACCTGCTAGAGGATGTTTGAATGAACTTACAAGATTACAAAATGCACCTCTTCTACTATAAATCTTGTATCATTAAAATCGAAATGCAGTCAAATTTCTTTTTAACAATTAAACCAATGTAAAAGCAGATATTTCAATATTCCACCAAAAATCTCTTTTACCCAAATCTAAGCTGCTGTAGCATTTTAACGCATGAAATTATTAAACGTGTTGTTTTCAATTTTTTAAATGCTCTGTTAAATGTTTCATCGTTGGTTCTTAAATCTGGCCTTCAAAGTTTTAGATGTCTACTAAACATATTTTTTGCATCAAAATTGAAAGAAAGAATCGTTTCAAACATGTGTCCTTAGTTTGTTCCACATCTGCATAAAAGCTGGGCATTCTCTATCTTTGGGACATAGTTTTGAGCTAGTCACCGACAAAAGAATCATTTTAAACATGTGTCCTTAGTTTATTTCACATATTATTATATTGTGAAGTCTCGTTTTATCATGCTTATGTTGATAGACAATTTCTGAAATAAAATGCTGAAAAAGATTTATACCACGATTGTGATTTCTGATTTGATATAAAGCTTTTGGAGAAAAGAATAGCGCTTTGCCCATTCTTAGATTCTATTCAAGTTTGTCACTGAACAATGACAGTAATTCTCTTTTACGCTTACAGCTACTGAAGCAGAAGAGACTACCAAAGAAGCCCCTGCTGCCAAAAAGAAGAAGTATGAACACAAGAAGACCTTCTTTGAAGAATGTACAGTAAGTTTAAATTTACATGCTATATATAGTAATTAATAAAATACCTATATAAGTTTGTTGACAACTGTTAATAGCAAAAACAACGAGCAATAAATGATTTGGAAGAAAGAAAGACTGGTTAAATAATTGAAAAATTTCCATATAGTGGAAAATGTTCTTCAATAATGGTTTTATTAAAAATAAATGGTTATCATGCTTATTTTCGAGAATTATTATAAATTAGTTGAAACTATGATAGAAAATGTGAGCAGCCAAAATGATTAACCTATAAAATTGCAAACATGACCTTAACTATTAGAAGACATTTTTAGTAACTACTGTTACTGTCCTTCAATGTCAATTTTGGCTGCAATTTAATAATTTTGACAATTATCTGAAGAAATATATTGAAGAAAGACAAAAAAATACCTACATAAATGATAGTCAAAACAGAATCTACAAAAAAGAAAATATGACTGGAAACATAGGAGTATTCCTTATAAAAAATATTGAACTTAGATGACAATTATAGTTATAATTTTTAAAGTATCTTGCCAACTATGAAAGATACCAACCAGTAGGTAGACACCGGAAAACGTAAAAATTATCAGCAATACAAAGGCCTCGAATATTGCAGTAATATTGAAGCACGAATGACTTGATCTTTAAGGAGAAACTTCCCTTCAAAGCTCAATGATGAATTTCAATATGTGTGTTTTTATACGCCCGTTTACGGGACGTATTATGGTATACCGCTGACCGTCTGTTCATCCGTCCGTCGTCAACATGTCGGACATTAACTCAAAAACGCTTCAACCAATATGCATTAAACTTTGGTGAAATGTTTATATCTATTGACGTGAGCTCCCTTTTGTTATTTTTAAATTTCGGATTTACCGTTTCCAAGTTTTGGGGTTTTATTCATTAAAAAAGGGGAGAATTTCCAGTTTGTTGACAATTACTCAAAAACAGTTTCACCAATTTGTAAGAAACTTTATTGAAATGTTTATTTTTATCGACATGAGCTCTCTTTTGAGTTTTATAAATTTTAGACAATACGTTTCCGATTTATGGGGTTTTATTCATTACAAAAAGGGGGATTTTCCAGTTTCGGACCTTTTGATTTTTATAAATTTAAGATGTTACCTTTCCGAGTTATAAGATATTACTCATAAAAAAGGGTTAATTTTCAAGTTTTTAGACAATATCCTTAAAATGCATAAGCAGTTTTCATTAAACTTTGATGACTGATTTATATCTATTAAGATAATCTCCCTTTAGTTTCCATTATAAATTTCTGATATAACATTGAGAAGTTATTGTTTGTTTATAGTCTGACAACAGATTTACTAAGTATTGCGCAACAGCACAGTGTATTGCACAACAGCAAGAAATCTTTAATTGAATATAAATTCAATTCATATAACCAATTTCAGGTTCTTTGACTACATTTATTCAGAAACCTATAATATGTCAAATATTTAATTACAATCCAAATTCAGACCTGTATCAAGCTTGAAAATTGTGTCCATTTTTGCACCAACTGTTCAGGGTTGGACCTCTGGGGGCATATCTAGCTGCGCTCAGCGAAGCAGTTTATTTGCAATTTCCTTGAACAATTTAAATTAACATTAACATTTAGGCACCTTAAAATAATAAGCAGCAATACAAGAATTATTAATCTGTTCATTTATTTGATTCTTTGGTTCGTCCTATTCTTACATATAATTGTGAAATTTGGTATATGGATGTGTACAAACCATACTATAATGCAATTGCTAGAGCCAGAAAAAATAATTCTCCTTTGGATAAACTCAGTTTTATAGATAAGAGTCCTCCTGAAAAAATTCACAATAAGTTTTGCAAATTTACACTTGGAGTTAAGAAATATGCTAGTATTATTGCCTCTAGATCTGAATTAGGAAGATTTCCCCTTTTTTGTTTCATTGCCACACAGTCACTTTTATATGAAGACCGACTTTTGAGTGAAAACTCATCTGATTTACTTAAAGAGTGTTACTCTCTTTCTAAATCACTTCATGATCAAGCTATATACTCATGGTACTCATATGTAAATCATATTAGGTCCGATAATAATATTAGTAAACCCAAAGATGTAACTAAAAACAAAAACGGAGACTGTAAGAATTTCAGTAAAAAATTCTATAAAAATGAATTTCAGCAAAGATATAAAGAAATATATGACAATAAAATATCATCTCTCGCCCAAAATAGCAAACTTCTTCTGTTTAAGCATATAAAAGCTGAATATAAACAAGAATTTTATTTGACATACCCTAATGTTGATACAAGAAAACTTTTATGCAAATTTAGAATAAGTGATCATTCCCTCACTATTGAAACTGGAAGATATAAAACTATTCCACGCCCTCATAACTTTGTAATAAGTGCAAAGTTCTGGATGATGAATCACATTTCTTTTTAATATGTAAAATAAATGATGATTTAAGATATGTCTTTTTTAATGATTTAAAAACTCAATACAAAGATTTTTCTGATAATAAAATGAAATATATACTAAATCCAACCACTAGTCAGCAAGTGAAATCTTTAGGCTCCTTTATTAAACAGTCTATGGAACTGAGGACAGGGGGCACTTGAGGTCATTTGTTGTGTTTAATGTTTTGGTTTATTTTTATTTTTTATGTAAATTTTAATGTCATCATTATACTGTTGTTATTACATGTAATTGTCATGCCTTTGGCCCTCTTGTGGGTGTAATTTGTGCTTTAATAAATAATTAAAATAAATAATTAATTCCCATAAATGTTAAATCAGCCTGTTCATTTCAAATTAAAATTTTGCCACATTTTGAAAGGCTCCTTGGATACCTCTTCCTTATGAATTTTTATCATGTTTTCAGTGATCAGGACAGGAAACATAATCGAACTATGTATGATGCTTGTGAAAAAAGTAGATTTATGCAAATTCTAACACTTGAAGTTTATGTATAATATTATTACAATTTTTTTAGATAATGCGTGAACAGCACCCACAGAATCAGAGCATCACCTTCCTTCCAACAGGAAATCAGCAGTGGAGGAAGAAATGTATGAATGTCCTCAAATATGATAAAGAAAAAATGGTAAATATATAATTTATCTGAAGTGGATTAGATTGAGCTAATTTGAAGTTAAGATTAACTTTCTGTGGTAGAATTTCCACTAAACAAATTTGGTTAAATAATGTTTTTACATTTATCTAGCCTAGCATGCTCAGATTTTGAATTCCACGTGTTTTGATTCTAAAGATGAGACTAATCATTTTGCATTTTCAATGTTTGGTAATTATTCACATAGAAGTGACTCGGTCTTGTAATCTCCTTAATAAACACTAAGTTTCTATGCTCTGTCTACAATAGTAGGATGCATTATGCTTTCTGGCCAACTGTTAATTTGCTGTCTATATAAACATTTTTATGAGGTCAGATTAAATGTTATTTCTCAACTTCAAACTGAGACCATGTGTATTTTTTAAAGTGTTTTTTCTTTCCAATTTGATGCCACCTTAAGTTTTTGGTCCAAATTTCAAGTTTCACTGAACATGGAAAACGATTGAGCGAGTAGATAATTATGCTATGTTTTGATAAAACAATATAACATTGTATACCTAGAGAAAGATAGTTTAGGACAATAAATTTAGGCCAAATATATATTTTTATACAGTGCTTTTGCACGCTTACTTTATAATTACAGACTTACCAGTTATCATAGGTTTATATTAGCAATGTCACGGAACAGTTTGAAAAACAGTGCTGATTAATTAATTATAAAAGAGTTTAATCTCTTTGAAACATTAATTTTATGAAAAATTACATTGTTAACATTCTCATGTGTTCACTTCTTACCAGATTTTTAGGAAAATTATATCATTTGTTTATATCAGCCATGTCTTGGACTAGTTTGAAAATCTGTGACGATCAATTATTTTTAAAAGAGTAATGTCCCTTGGAAATATAAATGATATAGAGAGTTGCATTGTTAGCGCTGTCATATGGAAAATTCTTGTCAGAATTCATGAAACTGAAATCATAGGTTATATTAGCAATGTCTTAGATGAATTTCAAAAATCAGTGCCGCTCAATAATGTGAAAAGGCTTTGTATGCCCCTTGGAAATATAAATATATGGAAAATTGCCTTATGATTAATGTGTACAATTCTTTAAATTTATATAAAATTTATTTATTTGATTATATCATCAAAGGAGAACTTTCATTGACACTTAAAAGATATGAAAATTCACCATGTGAACATGTGAACCGATAAATATAATGCATCCTAAAAATCTTTTGAAAAAAACAGCTTTAAATTATGCAAATGTTTTAAGTTTTATTATTCAAAAGTAATCAAATTTGTGCCTGATGTTAATTTTGTATCAGTATTCCATCTTAAAGTTACATTGTAGATTAAATTTAACATTATGTTTACTTAGAAAAATTATCATATAATGTTATTAGATATTTAGATATTTAACAACATATTTTTATATTTTAGTGACCTTTTGGTAGTTCTTTTAGAGAACAAATTTTCGTTGCAGCATTACCTACCAGCTGTTTTGACCTTGTTGAGGAATTAGACCAGTCCTTCAAAGATGGCCACGTCCGAACCAGTTTTAAGAATGTGTTTGGTTGGATCTTTGGTTGAATCTTACAGCGAGGACAAAATTTTGCAAATTCTGAACCAGCTTAATGATGGTGAAATCAGCCTTACTGATTTCCGAATCAAGGCGAAAGAACTTAAGGTACATTTGTATAACTACTAAATTAAATTATACCAAAAATGTCCTGAATCGAAAAAATTAAATAGAATTCTAAAATTTGACAAAAAAGTTAAGGAATAAGGGGATTTCAATCATTTTCTTAAATGTTTTGTTACATTTTAATGAACATAGATGCCCATTTATCCCATGGATTATTAATTATTGTATAAGTGCCTTTCTATTCCAGCTTAAAAATTTAAATTTAACAAGACGTGAGGATATTTCAAATTTTGTTTAAAGAAAGCTAAGATAAAGAATGTTCAGTCTAAATATTTTGGTAAAATCAGTACTTTATTATGAAGTTATAATAGAATGCAGTTAAGAAATCTGTAAACTTTTAAAGAAAATCGGTAAATTATATAGAAAAATTGGTAAAAATAAGTGGTTTTCAGGCATATCTTACAGGGTTTATCTCAGTGATACTACTTTTACTATTTGATGAATTCTTAGAATTGGTTCTACAGAAAACTTTATTTTTTTTAGGAGGAAGAGAAAGAAGACTCAGCTATGAAATAGGTAGTTTTTATAACAATTTTTTGTTTTCATCTGTTTTAGAACCTTTATTAAAAAAACAAAGAAAAACTTATCAAATATATGATACTTATATTTTGGTATACATTCCATCTAAATAAGACATTTGTTGCCTTCAAATTAAAAAAGATTACAAAATCAGAACTAAAAAATGTAAAAGGAGAGAGAAATAAAACAAACATGTGTAGCTCCAAAAAAGTATTTTCATATTCCATTATTAAGCTATCCTTATAAGTATATGATTGGAGCTCGACTTACTTGGTCATTAAGCAAGCAAATATAGCTTTCAAGTTTGAAGTTTTTATTTAGAAATATTTTAGTTACTTAAGGATAAGAATTTTTAAACATGTGTTAGAAAAGCTTCAACAATGGAAGACAGTTTGAAAATTAGATTTTTAATGGTCATTTGTATTTTTTCTTTATAGATTGAGTTGGTCAGACTTCGTAGAGAAGTACAAAGACTTAAAACAGAAAATTCTAGACTGACAACCATTCTGATGCAAAACAATCAGGAAAAGGAAAAGGAGAAGGAGGTAATCATATTTCTTAATAATGTCACAGATAATTCAGATAATTGAATGAATAGGAATAGTTTTGTCTTTTAATTGACATATTTTGGTTAACTGTTCATATCAATAAAAACTTTTGATCATGTTAAAGAAGCATGATAGTATTCATGTCACCTTTAAAAGGATAAAGATTTAATTGCTATAATAAATTCGTTTTATACAGGTGTTTCCCCTGCTCATGTTTAAAAATAATGCAGAATATATATCTCAGTAATTGTAAGTTTCTTGTAAGCTTTCAATATAGGCAATTATATCTCAAATGGCACAAAAGACTTTTTGAAGAAATTTCACTTCATATTCTGTTAATCTTTTTATACCAGACTCAGATCAGATAGAGAAAATATGTTTACCATATTCTCCATAGATCTTCATACTGCTTCTTTGCATAAAAGTCTTATGATCCTTTGTTGAAGACTAAAATTACACTCAACCAAGTTTCTTTTTTTTTATTCAAGGCTATACATTGAAGGCCATACCATTCACTTTGAACTTAACATTTTTCTTTTTTGTATATGTACTCTATATACATGATATACAATCATGATAATATACTATTAACAAAATGGTTAAGTAAAAAAACTTAATGTAAAAATTCATTGCTTTGCAATTAATGTATGTAAAATATGATCATTAAAGGTATATTTCACTATTTTTCATTTAAAATTGTGTAAGGAAGTTCATTTCTCTTGTTTTTTCACTTTTGTCGGGAAATTCAAAATCCTATTTTTTCATAGTGTTTGAAAGAAAAAAGGTGCCAATGTTAAATGTAAGAAAAATCTAGAGAGATTCATTTTCCCCAAAATTTTACTCAAAAACAAGGTCATGGATCTCTCATTTTTTTCTTCTATTTAAGTTCAGGTATTTATATACTATCAACTTATTTAGTTACCGTTGTTTAAAAAGCTAGTCATTTTTAAAATATGGAGCAAACATCCTTAAAGCTTAAGTTCAAGTTTGTATATTTGATTGTTACTTATTCATGTAAATTTTGTTTTCAGATCGTTGAGCATTGTTGAGCCTGAAGTCAGTGGACCTAGTGTAGGTTCTCTTGTTATGGCAAGGTAGTCACCAGACAAAGTCTACTATGAGACAAAGGTCCTTTCAATATCAAAGCGAGGTAAGAACTGCATACTATACTATTTCTCTGAGTAAAAAAAATGTTTTATAATCTTTGAAAGAAAGAAAAAGGAAAACATGTTAAGATTACTATACTGTTGTTTAAAAAGAAATTGGCAACCTCGCATTCATAGAAAATAGTTTTTAATATAAAAAATAATGTGATATATCTGAACAGTCTTTTTATTACAATGTACATTGTTTTTGGAAAATATAATTGTGACTTTTACAAACAATTTTTTCTGAGAATGATCATATATACACGCCAGATGCCAAGCAATTATGATAAAACATTTGTTATTTAAGTATTGCATAAACCTTATGATAAGCATATCTGTTTCCATTGGATAAAGAACTGCCCATATATGTTAAAAAGCAGAGGGATCATCATCCAGTCTGTCCGTTCCTCATTTGTTATCTAATTTAGTTCCAGGTTAATGTTGTCTTTCTATTCCCTCACCAATATTAGGGTTTTTATTGTTCACTAAACACTACCGCAAGGGCACATGTGCAATATGTCCTCTGAACTGATATTCTTGTTGGAACATGATCTATATCTGAATTTGAATTAATTTCTACTTTATTGCATTTCAGGTTATGCTGTAAAGTACACATTGGATGGTTATGAGAGGACATATCCACAGAAATATTTGAAGCCTCTGTAATGAAATTAGAAAACTGTTTTGTAGAACTATGTATTCTCTGTTTTTGATTAATTAATCTACAGTACATTGTTTACTTGTATACTTTTTTCAGTTTTTTGTTAATTTTGTTTTGTTTTTATTTTATTTTTATGGAGAAAGTTTATATTGATGATAAGTTTATATAACAAGAAGTATATGTAGTTATATGGTTGTACAATTGATTCTCATGATCAGCCAAAATTCAAAAATCATAGAAGTTGCTTTATGTGAACCTAGTATTATATCTATATATATTTCTCTAATTCTTCGTCAAATTATCCCTTTCTGCACCCATTGTATAAAAAAAATTTAATCAACGTGTGGTTCGTGTGATCTCAGTTCTTCATTGGTTAAAATCCGATTATGACGTCGAATTTTCTTGCTTTCCTCTGAATTTCCTATTGTGACGGCATAAAAAAAGGCGACCATGCCTGATGACGTCACATAGAAAGAACACATCTTTTTGCAGAACATTCGAAAAGAAGGAATAAATTTGCCTGCGTATTGTTTGAAAATCATTAGAGAAACAGATTCCACCACCGAATCTCGTGTAATACGATATTTATCCACTCGCGACAGTTAAATTTTAAATATTTAAAACGCTCGGTGAGCCTCGCGTTTTAAATTTGAAAATTTAACTGTCTCGAGTGGATAAATATCGTATCACACTCGATGCAGTGGTAGAATCTATATATATACAGTCATGAATAAATATATTAAGCTGAATGTGTGCATTTTTTTCCAGGGTAAATGCCAATATTGAAACAAATATCTATTAACAAGATGAGTTTAAAATATGCTTGACCGAAACATAACAAAGGCTATTAATGGTATGAATTTTCTTGGGGGTAATTAAATCTTTTTTTCCTCAGAGGAAATTTAAAAAAAAACAGTGATTTTTAATTTCTTCTGTATAAATTAACAGATACATCATTTCCTTTGAGGAAATTAGGTGACCCCATATTTCCTCATTGGAAATTTTCAATAATGAAATTTCCTCAGTGGAAATGTTTAATCATGAAATTTCCTCAAGGGAAATTTGGAATCATTAAATTTCCTTGAGGGAAAAATGTTTGTTAAAAACATCCTCAAAGGAAAATGAAGTTGATAGAATTTCCTAACAGGAAATATAATTTCCTCTAAGGAAAAATTTATGCAGCAAATTCCGTAAGGGAAATATTTTTCCTCTGAGGAAAAAAAAAATTTCCTTGAGGACAAATCTTTTTCCATCAGGGAAATTTGATTTCTCTTGAGGAAAACCACTTTTCCTCTGAGGAAATTTGTAAAAAAAGGGGCATAACTTTTCAACAGTGGTGCTAGAGACCAATTTTTTAGGACAAATATCAGGGAGCCAATACCAACCAAGTTATCAACTTCATTTTGACCTACCCCCAAAAATTAAGGTGACAACTTTGGCACTCAGCGGAAGTGCAAACTTGTCCCGGAGACTGTTAAAGGTGCATTATAATTTTAACAGCATTTGTATGATCCATTTTTCTGCTACATGATTTCCATATAAAGCTTTGCTATTTTCAGGTCTTCACAGAATTTGGGAGAAAATTTACAAAGTTTTCCTAACCTATTAACAACGTCAACGTATTCAACCATGATATAGGAAAATTGATTTGATGCGATTTTACTGGCCAAATCTAATCTATGGGCAATATATTGGATACTATGAAACAATGAATTTTCTGTGCAGTGCATGAAAATATATTTACTAACTCATTTATTGTTGAAAAAAAAACAACAGGGTTTGTTTCATCTTTATTCAATCCTTGTTCTCATCCAAGTTAGTGAATTTGTCTAAGCCATTGTAATCTTACCATTTCAATATGTTTGTAACAGCATTTTCTGTTGAGTTTTCCCGCTTTTAATACTGATTGGGTTGGTCTCAAAAGGTCTAAAGGACCATTTCACATACAAAATATCCAATTTTGTAGATTGACAAGGATAATGTAAAATTGAAATTAAGTGACTACCCTACCGGAGGTAAAATTTCAATAAATTTACACTTCTGTGAAATATTACTAATTAATTATGAATACATTTTGTGTGTTATTAGTTATATGGGTATAATCCAGGGATTCTTGCGACATAGGAAATGATGTTTTATATCACTTTATTTTGGTATTTCTTTCAAGAACTCTTTGCATGATCAACCTGGTATTTTTGTAATGTCTTCCATATCTATCATATGTCATGAATCTTTTAATACATTTGAGGTGTCCTAAATAATGGAGAAAGTAAGGAACTTGAAGAGAAAATCTAGGTCAACAGTGTTTTCTTTTGACAAAAAATGTTGTTACTCTATTCATGACAACACTCAAGACATTGTCGATAACCCTCTGTATAGGACAAATGGTATAGCATTTAAAACGGATTTGAAAACTGTGTTAATAGACAATAAATTTTTAACAACAATAGCAAGGTATTTGTGCAAAGGGTGTATTGACTTTGCGAAAAGAAACATAGAGAAACAATCTGAGAAAAAATCACATCAAGTCCCGAGCAAGTTAGTTATTACAAATTGTTACTTGGATGGAGAGTTGTCTCATTGACACTCATACCACATCTTTTATATCTAATTAATGGACAATCAGTTCCTAAAAAACTTCCGAAATCATAATAGTTTTCTCTCATATGTCTCGCAATAGAAATTTTTGTTCAAAAATTAAGTATTAGGATAAAACTTTAAAAAATGTTCGCGATAGAAAATTGTACAGTAAAACCCTAATTGGCAACACTACACGAATTAAACATTTTAGTACTCTGTAGTTTCTATTTTAAGAAGAATAAATAATGACCTGAGACAGGTCATTATTTTGTGCCTTGAAGCACATTTCATTCAATTTGAAACTTGTAATCATCCAGGTTATTTCTTCAAAAAGAATGACCTGTCGTTCTGAAAGAAAATAACTCCATATAGGATATAACAAATCTTATTGTTGAGAGACATGGCTGTGAGAACTAAGGCATCAATCGAGGTAAAAGAACTTATAGAAAATAATCAGGCCTATTCAAGGTCTGGTAAGCAACATGTTGCATAGGGTGGGAACTTCATCACTGACAATGAAAATAGGGCTTTAAAAAGCCATTTACCTCCAGGAGTTCCAAATTTAAAGTCGTGTATTGATAGTCGATGTCACAAACATTTAAAGCTTAACCGTAAAACTGTTTTCAACAGATAAGGTATCGTTGATCCAGGCACCGAACAAACCAGTTCTTTCAATTTTGGAACATGAAATCCAAATGTTACGGAGACAAATAAGATCAAATATTTGATGATCCATTCACCTTGACTCCACTGCTTTGCATTCAGAGGAATGTGTTGCATTGTGCTATGCAGGAAAATTATGACAGTTACCTAACTGACCGTTCAAGTCTTCTCTCAAACCAATTTTGGCACCCCTGAGGATGTAAAAATGTATCTAGATGAAAATAACTGGACAATATCAACAATCAGATCTGAAACTGCAATCATTTAAACCAGTTTGCCTACTAAGAGTTAGCACAGATACATAGGAAATCTTACAAGAAAAACAATTCAAAAGAAGGATCAACACATTTGTATAATGAGGTTAAGGAGGCTCTGTCGTCAGTAAACAGAAATATTGATCTTGATATTGACACTTTTAAAATTGAAATGAGGTTTTGACATCAGATTATGACCCCAACTTCAAAACATAGAAAGACAAACCATCCATGTTTAAGTACTTGGTTTTCTGTGTTGAAAATTAATTTAAACTAAAACTGCAACTTTTAATAAATAAAATATTTCACATTAGACATAATCTCAGTTAAGGAATAACATTATAACATATAAAGTATAATACTATTGTCGTATCGACTTTTCTGCTGCGTCTGATGACTTTTAGCGCCTGGTGTAAAACAAGAGAAAGTTCTAGTAAATATAGATGTTTATTTCTTGAAATCAGTAATTAAAGTGCTACAGATTTTACACAATAAAATAGCAAGTCTCACTTGATAATAAATTTAGAATTTCACAACTGAATTAAATTAAGGGACATAACTCTATGCAAATTTTAACTAATTAAATAAAACTTGCCCAAACTCTATTTTATCAAGTGAAACAGCTTTACAAATCTTTACGTACAAGTTAATACATAATACAATATATTAAATAAACTGAATCATTTCAACTAAAAAGGATACTTAATTTCAAATGTTTTGCATAATAATTTGTTGCTATGGAAACAATAAACTTTTAAAATTAATAAAATCTTTGTCATACTATCTTAATATTTAATCGCATAAAATCTAATACCAAATACAATTTATTTATGAATAAATTGGTATGTAAAATAACCTTGCATAATGCTTAAACAGTATTTACTCCTTTTGCAAAATATTAAAATAACGAATATACCCATGTTGCTAAGCAACAAACATGTACTTCTGTCACGAGTTCCGTGTATGTGTGTAATACAATAAATGAACTAAATTCAACTTAGATATAAGTTCTAAAGTCAATTCAAATGTTCAAACAATTTTGTAAACAAACTGAAATCCTGCGGACAAGTGTCGCTTTCCAAAACCTAATTTATGAACTAAATATGCAATCTATATACAAAATATAAAAACACAACTTACAGAATAATGAAGTAGAAAAATAAGGTTTCATGTCTTTGTTATTTAGCTTTCGATAAAACTCTATAATCATTGCTTTATGAACAAAAGACATTTCTCCCGGCAAATAAAAATTACAAATTATCTCCCCTGGACATTATAATATTTAAAGTCAATAGGGATACAATATGAAATATTTCCGTACTTTCAATAAACTTTTGAAAATAACTATTATAAAATCAACTATATATTTCTAAACATAGAATAGATTTGTATTAAATAAATTCTTGAAACATTTATCAATTGTTTACATAAATAAAAAGCGTCGCGTCCTAAGCGTAACCAATACAAAATAATTAATCACAATGGAAACGAAATAAAATCTATACAAAATATATACAATTAATTTAAGTGAATATCATAAAATGAATTTTAACTTTAGTTTTCTTTACCCAAAAATATAAAGTAATTAAAACTCTTTAATTTAAATAAAACAAAAATACAAAAAATAAAATTCAACTTACCTGGTGTAAAACAAGAGAAAGTTCTAGTAAATATAGATGTTTATTTCTTGAAATCAGTAATCAAAGTGACCGTTGAAAACATAAATTGTTTCCATGCGGGCGTGGTCACATGATCACTGATTTCTTAACTTTCTCCTGTTTTCACCAATCAAAAACTACCTTGTGAAGCTCCCTTGACCACAACCTATTTTCACTGGTTGGCCAATAATCAAGTCATGGGTGACAGGTGTTATTAACAATTTCACACATGAGCAATAGGAAAAGGTTGTTTAACAAAAGCCTTAATTTACATGTAAGGTACATAATCCAAGTAAATAATTTAGCGCTTACATGTCTTTTTGTTATCCGTCTTAATTACGTAATCTAAATATTCAAGTTGTATGTCATTCTTCTTTATCAAAATTTAACATTCCAAAAATAATGTAACTTACATAAGGAGAAATTTTAGAAATAAAATAAAAATTTAAACTTCAAAATACTTTAACTCGAATTGTAAAAATTGAATAATTTTCACTTAAGTTTTGGTCGCTTTTCAATATAAAATTCAAATATAGAACATGAAAATGAACTTTTCATTTCATTGCATGCTCAATTCTTGCAAGCGCCTGATCTGCAATCTCATGATCTGCAATCTCTATGGTATAATGTAATCTAGAAAAATGTTTAACATGTTAAATATATCTGTGTTCAAAATCCTACAAAAAGAAATAAACTAAACATTAATACGCTTTAAACTCCTCCACTTTGGCTCTCGGTAACATTTCACTGAACACTTAACTTCATCATACATAACTATAATATTGGAATGGATTCTAGTTTCTTAGGACACTCAGTTGCTAAAATAAAAAAAAAGTGATGATTAGTCGAATGAGCACGGCCGTACTCTAGCACTACTGACAACAAAACACTGATGCATTCTGTTAGGTTTGACTTCACATCATAATTTGCCTATCAAATTTCTGAAATTAGAAAAAAAGTTAATCAAAGGGTCAAATAATTAAAGAATGGTCCACTGCGCAGATTCGAAACTGGAGTACAATCCAGATTATTTGAATGTAAGTGAGTTATTCGCCATTAAAGCTTTATCTGTGTTATTCCAGTGAAATTTATACAGTAATTTGTTTTCACCTATGGCCTCGTAAAATATTTCCTCCGTTTTCTCCTCCTTCCTTTCCTAGTTTTCCTTGTAAAATATTCTTGTATCAAGCCCTCTCCTATATTCTGTTTTGGTTCCCATGTCGGTTTGGAACCATCTTTCCATTTTACAAGAAAATATTGTATACCTCTTGTATACCTGTTATTTAGTAGTTTCTCAACCTCATGAAACGTATCATCAATAACATTGTTCGGTTCATCTCCATTATCACTGTTAGTTTCTGAATCTGAACTCTCATTTTCTGCAATTTGATCATCTTGATCATTATCTGCAGGTGGATTATTTTGCTCATCAGGTGCATTATCTGGAACTGGGCGTTCTGGAGCTTGTGGCGGATCACGGAAGTCAGTGGGATCTACATATTGCCTAAGATTGCTCGCATTGACCATAGCTTTAAGTTCCTTTTGGTCACTGCATCGTCTCAATTTATATGTGAAATTCGGCCCACAGTCAGTTATGTAATAAGGACCATTATATTTATCAACTAATTTTGGTGAACGACCGACAGGGACGACATGTTCTTTAAGTAAAACTTTATCTCTAAGTCTAAATTCAGGAATTTTGGTATTTATGTCGTATCGTTCTTTCATTTTTGCTTGTTTAAGCTTAATATTTTTAGCAGCCAAATCTTGGGTAATTTTGAGGTTTGAAATAATTTCTTCTAAATGGTGTTTTGCATCTTTTGACAGATTGTCTTTTGGTAAAACAGAAGCGTCAAAAGGTAAGTTCATCTCCTTGCCGAACACCATTGAGAAGGGAGAATACTCTGTTGATTGAGTTGATGGAGAATTTCGAAAAGCCATTAAAATACCAGGGAGTTTATTTGGCCAATTGTTCTGATCCTTATCACTATAAGCTCTGACTGCCTGTATCAATGTGCTATTGGTCCTTTCCACTAATCCATTTGTCTGAGGATGGTATGAACTTGTATGATGCCTTGTAATATTCAACATTTCACACAAAGCATTCACCAGATTAGATACAAAATTTCGACCAAGATCTGTAACTAGACACTTCATTGCACCGTAACGACTAATAATCTCACGAAATAAGACTTTTGCAACCTCTGAAGCTTCTTGAGTTTTCATAGGAAAGGCCTCACTCCATTTTGAAAAAGAATCTACTAGTAACAACACATAAGAATAACCTTCATTAGTTTTACTAAGTTTCAGAAAATCCATATGCCATCTTTCAAAGGTTGTGTCAACTGGCAGAGGATTAAGAGGTGGTTTCTTACCCTTTGTATCTCTTTTAATTCTCTGACAGCGATCACATGATCGAATATAGTTTTCAATACTTTGGTGCATTTTAGGCCAAAAGTACTTAAGACTCAAAGCATGATAAACACGTTCGATCCCAAGATGTGCACCACCTACAAAACTGTCATGGTAACTTAAAAGAGCATCCTCTCTTAGAGCTTGAGGGAGACATAATTGTTTGATCCACTTTTCACCATTGTCAACTCTGACTCTCTTCTGAAACCACTTATACAGAACATTATTACAGATGGAGTAATCTTGAGCAGATTTTTGAACTTTTGAACTCTGATCATTGTCTGCAGGAAGAATACCCTGAGTAAGAAATCTGTACATATTTCCAAAATCATGACAATTTTGTTGCAACTTTGCAATAGCAGGAAGGTTTGACAATTCTGGTCTGGCAATAACGGGATCTAATGGAGCAACCATAGTGTAATCATCATAAAAGAATTCCACTTGGATACTCTCAGAAGTCTTATCATTGCCTCTAGCTTCTGTTCTAGTATTCACGTCAGATACCTTTACAGCTGCGACTTCATTTTCATCGTCAGGCTCTTCAGGATATGAGCGTCTACTGAGAGCATCAGCTACTTGATTGTTACAACCCTTTCTATACTTAATCTCAAAGTTGTAATGCTGCAAGTCCATTGCCCATCTTGTAAGTTTACCTGTATTTGCCTTCTGGTTCATGAGATATGTCAATGCTTTGTGATCAGTATATATAGTGAATTTGCCAGTAGCAAGATAAGTGTTAAATGTTTTTACACCTTGAACTACTGCATAACACTCTTTTTCAGTTGTATTCCAAACCTGTTCAGTTTTGAATAAACTTTTACCACCAAAAGCAATGACACGTTCTTTTCTCTGACTGTCTAATTGACCTAGAACAAAACCTATAGCTGAATTTGAAACATCACAAGTCAGCATAAAGGGTTTATTCATGTCAGGGTAAGCCAGGACAGGAGGTGTTAATAAAGCTTGTTTTAAATTGTCAAAAGCTACCTGACATTCCCTATTCCATTTAAAACTTCTTTCTCTTTCCTTCTTTAACAACCCATTTAAAGGAGTGGCAATTTTCGAATATGAATCAACAAAGCGTCGGTAATAATTGCACATTCCCAAAAATGAGCGAACCTGTTTTTGTCTTGTAGGGACAGGAAAAGTACTAATAGCTTTTGTCTTTTCAGGATCAACCTTAATACCTTCTTTTGAAATGATGTGACCTAAGTATTTCACCTCTTTTGCTGCAAACACACATTTGCTTGGTTTCAATGTGAGATTTGCATCACGAAGACGAGTGAAAACTTGTTCTAGATGCGAAAGATGCTCTTCAAAACTCCTACTAAATACCAAAATATCATCCACATAAACTAAAACAAATTGCCAATTAAGACCACGTAAAACATTTGACATGAGCTGTTGAAAACTAATAGGAGCATTTTTAAGACCAAAAGGCATTCTGAGAAATTCATAGACACCATTGCGAGTAATAAAGGCTGATTTATGTCTGGTTTCCTCGTCCATCTCAACTTGCCAAAATCCACTGTGAAGGTCGAGACAACTCAGAATTTGAGGCTGCACTTCACCAATCGTGTCAAATACGTTTTCGAGACGGGGAATTGGAAATGACGAATTTTTCGTCTGAAGATTCAATTTTCTAAAGTCCACACAAAATCTGTACTGCTGAGGCTGACCCGGTGCAGTTTTCTTTTTCACTAATATAACAGGTGAATGATACTCACTGGTTGATTCTTTGATGATGTTGTTTTTCTTCATTTCTACCAAATGTCTTTCAGTTTCTTTATGCATATGAGGAGACTGATTATAGAATCCCATTTTGACTGGTCTGGAATCCCTAAACGTTTCAATTTTGTGCTTGTACCTGTTAGTAAAACCTAATTCAGATAAATTAGTAGCAAAAATATCTCTATAGGAAGCAAGAAATGTCTGCATTTTCTGTCTCTGTTCAGAACTTAAATCAGAAGTGCTGAAATCAAAATTAATAGGTTCCTTGACTTCCTTAGTTTGCTGTAAACTAGCAACAGATGGCATGTTATTATCTAAATCATGAATAAAATTTGAATCAATGTCTGATACAGAAGCTAGCACTTTTGTTGCGGGAATGTGTATTTCCTGATTTGTAGGATTCATCAATCTGTACCTGTAAAACACTTTTAGAAAAATCAATATTAATCTTGTTTGCATGTAAAAAATCCCAACCTACTATAAAAGAATGATGTAGCCCATCTATAACATAAACATGATAATTAAAAACAGTACCTTTAAATGAAATTGGTAAATTAACTTTTCCTAGCACTTGTAACCTATGTCCACTTACACCTTTAATTGATGGAATATCTGATTGCGAAAGTTTATCAGAAAGGGCCAACTTGCTATAAAAATCAATGCTACAGCAAGTAATTTCTGCACCAGTATCAATCAATGCATGTGTTTTTCTGCCATTGATATCAATAATTGAAGTATTTTTCTGCATAGGCAATACCAAATTTACCTCTGCAAAAGAATTTCTACCTCTGTGCCTATCCTTTGACAAATGCCTAGGGACAGGCGCGAATCCCTAGCGATGAAATGGGGGGTTTTGACCAGATTTTTGAGAACCTCTGCATTTACGACCATAATGCCCTATCTTATGACAATTATAACATTCTTTATTTCTTGCTGGGCAATCAGTTGTTATAGTAAAATTATGAATTGCCAAAGACAAAATTTTAATATAACACTATCATAATCAACAAGATAAAAGATATTTATCATTAACATGATTAACAGATCTTTAAGGAATTTATAGTAATAAGTAACACTTGAATTGATTAACAATTTTCAACATAATTCTAAAGGAATAAGACACACAAAAAGATATTTTTTTATAAATCCTGGCGCCTGTATTTGGATAATGTTTGGGGCAGAATATGCAGGTTTTCAAGGTCATTTTAACTTTTAAAGTTTTATTCCTATACTAAACAGCCCTGGTGGACCCAAAATGAGCAGGTTTGCCTCTTGGATTAAGAATGTGTTTTCCTTAGAATACCTACAGAGTTTACATGACATTTTGTCCGGCACAACTGGCACAGCTTTTGCCACTTGGGGGTTGGTCAACTGTGGAGGGTTTCTGTGGACTACCTTGAATTAAAAGAAATATTTGATATTTACCACAAAAATATGTTGTTGACTTGTGGGTATGATCTCTGAAATGAAAAACTAGCACACTAGTCAAATATTTACAAGTGTCATTTTTTTTTAATTATTTAACATAAAAATGTATGCAAAACAGTAACATTTTGAAAGAACGGCATCAGAGAGAAAATTAATATACATTATTCAACCGATATGATAGATTGGTTTTCATTTAAATGTGGTGCCTATATATAAACCTCTAGCCTCTAGAACTTTTGTAGGAGTGGGGTACCTATTTCTTCCAGGTTGGAGTAACACGCATCTCAACTAGGAATCTAGTCTCCACTTCCAACTCCCTAGCCTGTAAAATCAAACAAAATTTATAATGTTAAACAACTCAATATAATTTAGTTACTCATTTATTTTTATTATTTTAAGAGAACCTGACAGATTTATTAACCATTTTGAAAAAAATGGACAGGGTCCTATACATTTTGTATTCATGGTTTAACTTCCATGATGTCCCACATTGCAGCCAGAAAATGAGAATTAATGGTCTTAATTTTAGATTGATGCTTCTGGTCGGTTTCGAGTGGTTGGAATTTTATAAAATTTAATATTGTGTATAAAATCAAGAAGACGTGGTATGAGTTAACTCACCACCAGAGACCAAATGAGATAAAAGTTAACAACTATAGGTCCCCGTACTGCCTTCAACAATGAGCAAAACCCACCCGCATAGTCAGCCATAAAAGGCCCCTAAATTACAAATGTAAAACAATTCAAACAAGAAATCTGACTTACTGATTTAAGCACAAAACATAGAACAAAAAACAAGTACTGTGGATTCATTATTATTCGTAGGGTATAGGTTAACCACGAATGATAATGTTCCACGAAGTACAAATTTTTTATAGGATTGTATGCATATTTGGCAAAACCACGAACTTAAATATACACGGAATTACAATTTTTCTTTAATCCACGAAAAAAAATGAATCCACATGATATAAAGCAACAAACGACAACCACTGAATTACTGACTCCTGACTTGGGAAAAGCACATACAGAATGTGGCGGGGTTTAATTGTTTTTCGGGTGCCCAACCCTTCCCTAACCTGTGACAGTGGTGTAACAGCACAACATATGAACAAACTATAAAAATCAGTTGAAAAGTCATTAACTCACCAGATAGATACAAAGCAGAAAAACAACTAACAAAAACAGAGACCGGACGTGGCAGGGTTTGTATACATCTCCACAACAAAAAAGACGCTAAGTACAGATCTGAGAGTACTTACAGTTACTGACAGCTAGTTTAATAATAACTATTAAAATTAAACCACCTATGTGAGCACGCCCACAAACCCCACGCCCCCAAATTCTCAAAGGGCAAACAAAATCTCACCAGATTCATAAGTTCAAAGACTCAGAACTCCTACAAAAGTCAACTGATAAAAGTTTCCTGTAGATATGCAAATCTACATACTATGTCCTTATTATCTACACAAGTTTCATACAATTCTGTTGTGTGGTTTCAGATGAGTTGCGATGACAAACTTTAAGGCCAAAGTTCAAAGGGGTACAACTGCTACAAAAAAATTGAATCATTATTTTCTGTTGATATGCACGTCTACATAGTATGTCTTAATTAACTACACAGTTTCATGAAATTCATTTGTGTTGATTCAGAGGAGTTGCGATGACAAGAACAGGACTGACGGACGGACGGACAGACATATAGACAGACAGACGGGTCAAAAACATTATACTCAACGGAACTGTTTCGTTGGGTATAACAATCAAGTACCTAAGACTGAAAAATCAATCATTACACATCCAACAACCGCTGGGTTTAGTGTAAAGACGTCATTAACAGTCAAAGGAAAACATGACCTTGTGCAATGCCAAAATACAGATTAATATTGTGCTTTAGTTTTCACTAATGTCTACTCTATGCGGCCGGTGAACGTCAAAAAATGTCTACCGAAATTGGTCAGTAATGTCAAAACTATTAATTATCAAATAATTTGGAAAAAGTTTAATTGGGTCTTGAATAATGATTTCAAAACCATTTAATGTATAAAACTTTCAAATTTGCAATCTAATAAAAATATTTTCTCGCACTTGCTCCTCATTTTCCTTCATTTATTCAAATTTACAAAACATGGGAATTTTTAGGGAATATCTTACAAATTTACCTGGAAGATGCTATTTTGTTTTCTTTGACAGCAATATCCAATCAACAGTTGTAGCTACCATAGCTAACTTCTTGTAGTAGCGACCATCTGTTGACCCTGCGATCCAAATTTGCCGTTTCAGAATCTGCAGTACTATAGATAATCTCAATGTTCGTACCCCAAAAAACGAAAAGAACTTTATCACGGTCGCGAAACACGTGACTTCGTCATGATCAGTTTCACGGAAAAATGGCGCCCGTCAATTTATTATAGTTCGCTTGGATGTAAACTTTAAACGCAAGTATTTACATATCATCGTGTTCACACATTGGACCCCTCATCATATAAAATCCTAAATTACGCTCCTTTATTAAACTTTTAAAGCCCATAGAAACAGATGTAAACAATTTAAATATACCAATTTTGCTTTTTTACCTTCTTTGACAAAGAGTTCAGTATCTTTTGTTTAATTTCAACTGGATTTCCGCCTGCTACCTTCCCAGAATGTGATCTTATCATATTGATTCAGAATTAAACCGTGATACTGATCACTTAAACTCTTACCGTGAACACTGATCATTTATTGACAAAAAAAATATTATTGCGTTCAGCTCGCAATAATGTCAAAAATATACATTGATGCTAGTTTATATGAATGATTTAGTAAATATAGGTAAGTTTCTGTACACAATTGGTGAAAATAAGACACACAAATGGATTTACAGTGATTTTACGGTCATATCGTGTACACAATCCCAAACAATCTTCAGCAGGTCTGAAATATTTCGTGAATGTTCTCTATGAAACCAAAAGTGAAATATAACTTAATATGCATCAAAATATTTGCAAGAAAAATGTGCATATGATGAGGGGGGTCCTATGTGTGAACACGATGATATGTAAATACTTACGTTTAAAGTTTACATCCAAGCGAACTATAATAATTTGACGGGCGCCATTTTTCCGTGAAACTGATCATGACGAAGTCACGTGTTTCGCGACCGTGTTTATATCATTAATCGAATTTCTATTATAAAAGACATTTTAACCAATCACAACAATTTGATGTACGCTTTTGAAAATATTACCCAGAATGCATATATTTTGAAACGGCGAATAATGTGCCATTTTCTTTATATTTTGTTGTTCAGGTTAAAGGTCATGCTGTTAGTATCTAAACTGTGGAGGAGTTTTATTGTTTGTTTGAATTTACGAAATCAGGTCTAGATATGCAAATTGGAAGGTTTATGCGCGCACAGAACTGGTTTAAACATAAGTTAGGCTATCTGGACGATGTGTTCTTCGTTGCTGTTGTTTTGTCTTTATTTGTTTTTCTGGAATTATTTTTCGCGCGTTGGTGGTTGATGTGATCTGTTGTAAATGTGCGGTATTTGTGGCGATTCATGATATCCGTTTTATGACGAAAATAGTATTTTTCAGACATATCATAGAAAAATCATAATTCCCATTACCGATGAAAAATGAGAAATGTTGATCCGGAAAAAACGAAGGAACACGCGAGATCATAATACGTGTTGATTGGAAATCATCGAACAGTCTGTGGCGGATACAGGGGGATCTTTTGATCGCCAAAACACATATTATATAATTTTTTTCACGATTTATATGATTTTCAGCATGAAATCGTCCAAAATTAAATATAATACGTTTTATGGAATTACTGTCCCCTTTTCAAAAAATACTGGATCCATCCCTGTCGAAAATATATATTACACTTGACTAAGAAAGGTAAACAGAAAAGGGTATACGTGGATCAGCCCCAAAAAGAGCGTTTTCCATGTACAGTTTGCTGCTTTATCATGCCAATATAAAACGCTGCTCTGACTTTTCTGGACTTTTTATTATCCTGACGCATCGGAATGTGTGTCGCTAGTATTTGCTGTTAAAGCTTCAGTGAGAAATATTTATAAATTGACTGTAAATCATTTTCATATATACAGAAGAGTAGGACAGAAAGAACGATTATGTGTTGTTCATTTTGTTTAATAAAAAAGAAACTGAAAAATAATTTTAGTGTTAATAGATATAAGAAGATGTGGTATGAGTGCCAATGAGACAACTCTCCATCTAAGTCAAAATTTAAACCATTATAGGTCAAAGTACGGTCTTCAACACGGAGCCTTGGCTCACACCGAACAGTAAGCTATAAAGGGCCCCCAAATCACCAGTGCAAAACCACTCAAACGGGAAAACCAACGGTCCACCCCACACAAAAAACGAGAAACGAGAAACACTCATGAACCACACCAACAAACGACAACTACTGAACATCAGATTCCCGACTCGGGACAGGTGCAAACAAATGCAGCGGGCCCAAACGCCCCAACGGCACCAAACCCACACCCCTTTTCTGAAACAACAGCGCAACACCACAACACAGAAAGACACACCATAAAATATCAACTTAATTTACGATATTTAATTTAGGACGAGTTCAATTATCCATTCTCGAATCGAATATAATATGTTGTCATCTTTTTCAATGTTATTGTGTTTTTATAAGACCAAGATTTGCCAGAGGGAATATAATGGGACAAACATACATACATATATTGTTGACATTATATGATAGAAAGTAATTACAATTATGTTCTAATTCGCCAGACTTAAACGAACATAAATTATTTATGCAATAAAACTCAACACATGTATCAGAAATGAGCTCTCCTTGTGAGGGTAGCATACTTTTTATTAACCAATGTATAATATAAATCAAACAGTTCGTTTCAAAGTTCATTTTCAGCACATTACGGCTTAATCTCAGTCGTTATTAATTAGGTATAAAAACAGTCATACAGGCTCGATCACAGTCAGCCAACCATTAATACATACAAATATACACCAATCTACAAAACAAGAAATACAACTTAAATAAATCATTATAAGTAAAACATTACTTTCCACATAAAAACAATAGATGGTCTTGATGATGGTGGGGGGTGAAGGGGGGCTTAATACAGGCAAGGCAGTAGTACGGCGTATGCTACTCAGCGTAATGCAGAACTTCGAATAATAACATTATAAATTACATTTAATTTATATCAAACAGCAAGCACGAGAAACACGAGCCAAAATCATACGATACATAGAATACCTGTTTTAAATTCGCAATGCGACGAATTTCATCCAATGGAATACATTGTAAACATTACAGGTATTCTAAAAACATGTGTTGATGTAAACAAACACACGTGTTTTACCAAAACATATACATGTGCTTCCGTACTATTATTAAATATATTTAGTAAAGAACTTCTTTCCGTATCAGAAATTAGACCCACAACGATGTCGATTCGAGAATGGATAATTGAACTCGTCCTAAATTAAATATTGTAAATTAAGTCTTTGATTTTGCTAATATTCACCAGTTCCGTTTATGACTCTTAAAATGTTGGTCTGACTCTAGGAGAAGTCAGAAAATGTAAATCCCCTTTGTTGTTGATGAAAATCGTGTAAAATATGTATAATTGTACATATTGCGTGAAATAATTTTATTCTCTGAAAATGTTATAGAATGTAGTATATGTAAATTTTCTTTAGACAGAGGGGTCTATTGTCATTAAACAATTTAGATATATTGTTGTTTAGTGATGTTCGCTTTAACTATGTTATCGGGTTTATTTCCGGTATTTTTTATGTGACATTATCAAGACAAGAAAGTATTCATGCTATTCAGGCTAGAAATGTCGGTAAATAGGTCAATGTATTAGAAGATTCTAAACAATACAAATGAAATGTTTCTTGTATAAAGACTCGTCAGAAATAACTTATGGAGAAACGTTCAAAAAGCCAAAGCCGTAGTTGCGTATTTACCTAAGTGTCAACTAGGCATGTGCCTATACATAAATTTGACAATATACCTCATTAAAATAAAAAAAATAAAAATACGTTACACATTTTAATTATAATTTGTATTATACACGCGGCCCGCCCGTAGTCGAATCATGATACTAGGCTGGCTCGTGCATAAGTTAATAAAATATCAATGGCCAAATTTGTTGTTCGTTCGAAAAGAAAGAAAGGTGAAGGAGAGAGTCCTAATTGTCGGACCGGGACTGCCATTGACGATAGTGGAGAGTCATCTAAGACTGAATTTTCTCCGAAAAGTAATTGTACATGTACACATTAAAATTAAGGGAAGACTTTCAAAAGTCGTTCGTGTCGATTATGGCGTTGATGTAAGAGTTCCCTTAAGTGTACGCGCGTATAATATATTAACGGGAGGACAGATAGACATTAAAATGTTAAGTTTACGTATTTATTGAATGAACTGGTGAATATTAGCAAAATCAAAGACTTAATTTACAATATTTAATTTAGGACGAGTTCAATTATCCATTCTCGAATCGACATCGTTGTGGGTCTAATTTCTGATACGGAAAGAAGTTCTTTACTAATTGTAATTACTTTCTATCATATAATGTCAACAATATATGTATGTATGTTTGTCCTATTATATTCCCTCTCGCAAATCTTGGTCTTATAAAAACACAATAACATTGAAAAAGATGTCAACATATTATATTTAAAGAATTAAAGATTAATTGCACAAAAATGATCTACCCAATATTACCCTTCGTAAAATTTAAGTACCATATTAAGATGGGCAAAACCTGTAGACCCCTGTTATTGTTTTGTTTCTATACTGGTCACTGCTAATTCCATGGCTGCCAAACAACACGCCACTTTTTTTTTAATGACGCCATCCAGCTAAATCGATGTACAATTTACAGGGACTTACATTTTGTACGTTTCCTTTCGAGATATTGTTTTAATACAGGGTTGATCCTTGCATGCAATAAAATCAGGATATCGTAATTTAGTTGGAGAAATCTGCAAGCTCGAATGTTTACTATGGAAGTCTTTTCTAGAGCACTTAAAAGTCATCGTTTTTTTAATACCTTGATATTTCCAAAGCTAATCTTCATGCGAAATTATCTGGAAAATGAAACAACTTATTCCATTCTATTGTAAAAATGTCTTTTCATGATAAAGATATCTGTTAAACTCCGCCTTCTAACGTGTACATTTCTCGGACCTGTAGTTTTTCTGATTTTAGTTAAATCTTTAGTGTAACATTTTCATTACAAAACTTTTATTGAAGATATATACATATATTAACCAGCTTGGTTTCGTCGCAGTTATAAGTTAATGTATAAAATTGAGAATGCAAATGGGGAATATGTCAAAGAGACAACTACCCGACCAAAGAGCAGACAACAAGCGAAGGCCACCAATGGGTCTTCAACCGCAGCGAGAAAATCCCGTACCCGGAGGTGGTCCTAAATGGATGCATATATACAATGAACGCTAGTGAGTGTTGTAAAAATAGTTATTATCTTATATAGATTCACGCATTATTTTGCTAGACAAACTAGCTTCATCAGGCGAGTGCAGCCATCCAGATGAAATAGTATGCGGATACAGCTATTTCTTTACGTTCCGTTATTTCATTTAGAGGGTTTCTCCTATTAGGTATTTTCCCCGGATAATATTTTTGCATGGGTGGTTTCCGTTGAGTGTATATAGGGAATATGACTGTGTAGGTCTGTTCAATAAATGCAACGTTTGTTTCAAAGTTAGAAAGGATGTGTTGTTAGTATATTCAAGTTGTTTTGCGTTAGCTTTATAGTTTAAAGTGTTGTTTTCGTGAAATGTCCGACTCAGGTGAAAAAATAACTGTTGAAAACCATACAAATGTAAAGAATCTAAAAGACGTTAATGAATTCAGTGCAGTAGATGCAGTTAGTGTGTTCAATACCAAAATAGATGTCCCTTTAGACAAACAGCGTGCATCTACAGTTTCGGAGTTACATGTACAAGAAAAACTGTAGACAAACACTAAGTTTAAAGGCAAAAGGAATTAAATCCTGTTTTCTTTCAATAAAGAAAAGTCCGTAATCTAGATCGCATTAATAACTTTTTGTTAGGTGGAAGTGTCGAAGAAGTTTTCGATTTGGTTGATTCAGAGAAGAAGGCTCTTAGTAATCAATTAACGCTTCCGCTAGGTGGCGCCCCAGGTCAATCGGTAATTATTTCACACTTGCCGACCTTGATTGACATGGTAATTTATACTGGGGTATAATATGAAAAGTCCTTTTTACAAACGTTCCGAATTTATTAAAATTTCATAGTATGAATCCCCAAATAAGGTTTGTATGGGCGATAAATAAACTAAGCGTCAACTTTTCATTGAAGTAGAAATTTAATGACATAATCGTTTCTTACCGTTTATCATATTTATTTGGTAAAAATAAAAGTGTGTGAAAATTTTATGAGGGGAGATAAATTAAAATACATCGAAATCATACTTCCGATTTTCAATAAACTTGGCACAGAAGATTTTGGAGTTGTTTATATCGGTAACTATCATTTCACAAACTACTTCGTAATAGACACATGGTATAATATAAAACTGCCATTAGACAAGTTGAAGTTTAATTTGAAAATAAAATTGAATGAAAAACACCGACCGGGAGGGGGGACAACGATATATATTTATCATCTATTGCATGTTTTAAATCATCCATACAGACCCAGTATAATGGTGAACATAGACAGGTATATATATTTACTTAAGTGCTCATTACAGCATAATAAATAATGTGAGTGTGTTGGTCCACAGTGCAGCAACACACGCGCGTTTATTTTATTTTTAGACAACGACATATGTGTCTAAAAATAAAACTTGAATTGAAAATGAGAATAAGATTTTTGTCATCTCATCTGCATGTATTGTGTAAGAATAAAACCAAGACTAGATTAATAGTGAACTATTTGTTTTTCAGGCCGTTGTAGTTCTCTCGTTTGAATTGTTTTACATTTGTCATTTTTTGGCCGTACGGTGATCTAAAGTTGCTAACTTCTACGCCATTTGGTCTCTTGTGGAGAGTTGTCCAATTGGCAATCGTAACACAACTTCCTATTTATGTCTCGCCTGCGACGAACGGCATCATAAACTACATGTATTTGTATAAAGCTATATACTACATATGGTGTAGCATTCTTCTTTTTTCATGGTTATTACGATAACGTGATTCAGAGGGTATTTAAGTATATGGACGCTATGTTTCTATTACTAGACATATATATTGACGGTCAATATTAAAAATCTTGTAAAAATGCAATGTAAAATATAAATAAACGGTCAATATTAAAAATTTTGCAAAATACAATGTAAATTATATATCTTGACGTTAATATTAAAAATTTTGCAAAATACAATGTAAAATACACAGAAAGAACACTGAAGACCATTTCCATAATACACTATTTACATTATTATGTAATATATAAATTAAGGACCTTTACTCAGTCAATACGTTATATATGGACTTGTTAGATTATATTGAACCTCGGACTTCGTCCTCGTTCAATATAATCTGAACAGGTCCATATATAACGTATTGACCTCGTCAAAAGTCCATAATTGAAAAATATTTCTGAAGGTAGAAGACCGGGCTGCTTCATACCTTGTATACAGATGCCTTATGTTACAAGGTTTCTGTCTGTCATATGTCCATTGTTCTTGACCTCATTTTCATTGTTCAGCGACTGCTTGAAAATTTTTTTAGTTTTCTTGCCACAGTCCGGTATGCGGTTTAAATAGAACAAACGATTTCGAACTCTTTGTGTTTAGAAGGTAGAAAAGTGAAATGAACTTTGTATACGGTTGCCAAGATGGCACAAATGTTACTTACCGTCAAAACATTATGATTATTTGCATTCACGTTGATCCATTTTCATATTGTCTAACTGTTAACAATGATTGATTGATTGTTGGTTGCTTAACGTCCAGTGGCAAATATTTCATGCATATTCAGGACGAGAACAAATTAACAATAAAAACAATAGGTAGGTTCTGTAATAGGGGCGTCCGGGATTAAGGTCGGAGAAATTTAGACTGCCACGGGAAATGAGGGTATATTGGATAGGGACAGAAATTTAGCCTTGCAACAGGTCACCTACGGACCTCTCAAAGAGTTGTTGCAATTAGGGGGTCTCCTTATAAACTGCTACTTTTGTTTGCCCGACATAGAAAAAATCTGGGGAAAATTACGAATATACGAAATGAATTATCAATCGGTTAAGACCATTCCCAAAGTGGCTTACCCAAATTTGACATTTGTACACAATTTCAGAGTTGGATGTTATCTGGCGGGGTTTTCCTAATTGATTAACGCATCGAACACTCCCCGTACTATATATGTGTAACATCACACGACCTTTGAGTGATTAAAACTATTATTTAAAAATAGTATTTGCATGTTGGATATGTGTTTTGAATAAAACGTATACAATTACTCTGACAGTCATATTTTTTGTATTATTTAAAAAGTTTTGTTACACATTGTGTTTGACCTTAGTTATGCGGTAATCCGGATTGGTTGAACATTTGTCAAGTTGATTTCTTGAGGTAGCATAGATTTATATCGTTGTAATCCTCTTGTTTGTGTTAACCAATTGTATTTTCGGAAAAAAATGTTGATACATCAAACATTGATCTTGTAATTTCTTGTAATTTTATTTGCGTCTTATTTCTTTGGTGTCATGTTTTGGTTATGTTTGTGTTCGATCATACAGTATTGACAAGTCGGCAGTTGACCGCCAACATGGTGTGATCTTGTTATTTCTTGTGACTCTTTGCGTCTTATTTGTGGATTGCAGTTGTTTCTTTTGTGTCATATATATCGATCGTACAACGTTTTAAAATTCGACAGTTGCCCGCAGACATGGTGTGATCTTGTAATTTCTTGGGACTTTTTGCATCTTATTTGTAGATTGCAATTGTTTATTTTGTGCCAAATGTTTCGATCGTACAACGTTTTAAAAGTCGACAGTTGCCCGCCGACATGGTGTGATCTTGTTTTTTTCTTGTGATGTGTTTGCGTCTTAAATTGGGATTGCAGTTGTTTCATTGATTTCTTTTGTGTTATATTTTCGTTATATTTTTCTCGATCCTATAACATCTTACAATTGTCCGCCGACAAGATGTGATATTTTTTTCTTTGATCGCGGATATTATACATAAGATCTATTGTTTATATCTTTCTTTTTTTAATAGTTTACCCACAGTCGAAAAGTTGTGAGACATTTAGAGTCGTGCATACGAGATCTTGACTAAGTTAACAGTTTTACATTAGATTCAATTTTATTATAGTTCTTCACATAAGGACTCGCTATAGTATTATAGTTTTTCACATACGGATCCACTTTTATTACAGCTCTTCACACAATGACCCATTAGTATTAGTTCTGTACATTAGGACTCGCGTATATAAGAGTTCTTCAAATTTGACTTATATTAATTAAAGTTCCAATAAGGACTAACTATCATAACAATTCTTCAAATAAGGACTCACTCACTAGTACCCGAAGTTCTTCATATTTCACGTACTACACATACGTATATATAATTCTAGTGTGTTTTCATAAATGTTTGATTTTTTTTGTCTTATTTATTTTATAGCTTACAATGTCGCTACTAGTGCCCCATTATAAGTGTTGTTTTGCTAGGGTTATTTTAATGATAATTCAAAAAATAAAAAAATTCATTGTGGTTCATTAATTCATCAACGAAAATCTTTTACGTATTAATCCAAAGTATGGATAAAGTCAAATCTAAACACAAATGCCTACAGTGCGCGAAATGTGGTTCATCAATTATGGGCGGTGGTACCATAACACATGCAAACCCTCAGATTATCTTCACTGGTTTAACATACGGTCGGATGATTGTATCTACTATGCATGCAATATAAAAATGGCGAAATTATTTTCAGGAAAGCCAACATGTAAGAGACAAAAAACAGACCTTTGTCAGCTATGTGGAAACATCGGACAAGACCTTGAAATACATGATATGTCCAAGTTTTGGAAGTTATGGAGGAACATATTATTGAGTCGCCAAATAATCACACCAAAGTTTTGCTTTGCGAATCGCATTATAAGAGATGTCGAGACACGAGATATTTCGTGTCAATAACATGTAGTATGCCACATTGCTCAGTTTCAAAAGAAAGCTATATCTATAAATCATGCAACAATACTCTACCAAAAGCTCGCCAGGAAACAATCCCTCAATTATGTAAATAACCAGCACGTAGACATTCATTCTTTTTTTTCCACATTCCAACACGACCTTCGCGCTGTTCAAACCAATCTTGAAAACGTTGCCTTTACACATACTTACCTCTTTGTACTGGACGAGTTGGTATCTTATAGACCCATGTTATTGTCTCAAGTCTTTGATTATTTTAAAGACAAATATTTCAGTCTTTGCACCGAACACAGCACAAACAACCAAGCTGTCACCAACACGGTGCTTAAAAGAACAGTGGCTTGGATTAAAATTGTTCGTTGAGACGTCTTTGATAATCTGTTAGAGTTTCACTCATACAAGAGTAAGTCCTTTGTTGTTAACAAGAAAAGGGAACTATTATCTTGAGAAAAAATCGTCAATCTAGTCACTATACTGCACGATATGTTTCTAGACAACTTAGGATACAAAGAGCGGACACGTTCACCTGATAAACAAATAGGATCTCAAGATTTAAACGACACTAGGCCCTATAGTGAATATTCAACCGTCTTGCAAGACTTGTCCACAAGATTCCAGGATTTAAATTCAAAATTCAAGTACGACTTCGAAAGTGTTGATTTATGTAATCTTGATTTCATTGATATTGCCAAATCAGTTGACCCTACTATTTTGAACTTTCATTACTTTTTGTCACATACAAAACATGAATGGTAATCAAACAAACACATTGCATTTTTTGACACTTCACTTATACCACCTGACTGCCATACATCTCCTCATATACGAAACAGAGTATTAAGAACCTTATTTAGAATATGTCACAATCTATTTCAAGTGACTATGGGTGAGTGTGCAAACCGACTTCATATTCTCTCGACACTGTAGACTCGTATAGTGGCTAATAGATAAACTGATAAGCTGAGTACAATTTTGAATTCGTTTGGCATCCATTCTTCCAAAATAAAATGTCAGTATCAGCCATAGTTGACGGAAAATAAGTACGAAGTTTCTAGACGATCTTGACAAAGCTGATTTCACTGTAGTTTCAGTTGACAATTTTGACGTAGGACAGCCCCATGCATCAGCAAAAATTAATGACCCACAAAGAGGTATACATGCTACATCTTACCAGGCTCTACAGCCTAAACCAAATGCTCTCAATATTGATTCATCTGAACCTTTTACAACAGCTAATCTGGCCTCTATGTTTTCTTTTTTCCAAAATGACGTTGAAAAGCTTGAAGTTACTGATATCAGAAAAAAAATGTTTGAATTCATCTTTCAAAAGAACTGTGTTGAAAATTCAGACATGTACATCCCTGACCTTAAGAACTATCTATCTCAATTTGAAAAAAAAATCAAACAGAAAAGGCTAATAATGTTTATCCTGGAGTACTAAATGAACCATGCGACACCAAAGAAACTATTAAACATGTTTTGGAAAATATCCACAATTTGTTTGATATTGACAAATCAAAAAGTCACATGGTAATTGTTTGGGATGCTAAAACCTTTGACATATTTTGTAAGTTGAAAAATGAATATACTGAGGAGCTTTCTTTGGTCTTACCATTCCCGGGGGACTGGCATATTTTGAAGAATGTACAACCTGTTTTATTTGAAACTTATTTTGATGCTGGTCTAAAAGAGATAGCAAAAATTAAACACAAAGAAGATGGTCTTTTAACTGTTCTTGAACAGGGCTCCAATTTGAAAAAAACTCATTCATTCTTGCTTAATGTTTGGGAGAGCTTTTACAGAGTTCAGATGATCAAGTTCTTGGAACAAAGAGGGGAAACCAATGGCACTACTATATCATCTCAGCAATTAAATCACAAAACATGAGAGCTTGTGTTAGAAATTAATAAATATGTAAAGCAGAACAAAAACAACTGTGCATTTGAATTACCTTCAGTATTACAAATGTATGAAGGAGACATTAACATCTCTTCTCTTATGGATGAGTTTGACAAATTCTGCATGAAGAAAAACAAAGCAGACGGTACGTTCCTATTCTGGAATAATTTTATTCATAGAGATTGTTTCTCCTACATATCTTTATATATTGCTTTCCGTAGTTCAAATTGGAATCTCAGATTAGCATCACTTAAAAGCCTGTCCCCTCTGTTCCATGCCTTTGATCGGCATATGTACTTGAGAATAATTCCAAGACATCTGACAGATGTAACTGAACTTCTAGACAACATTTAAACGTGCTTTTAAAATTGGGGCTTTTCTGCCAGCGTAACAGGTAGGGCGTTGCAGCAGCTTGCACTAGACGATGCTCATGAGTCTCTTATAAATCGAGATGTTAAGGAATCTGTTCGGAAACCATCTCCAGAACTTCTGATAAAACTGCTGTCTATCTTCCTTTTCGAGCATCCCTGCTAAAATATTTGAACATGCAATTAAATCTTAATAGTGACAACAACACTTTGTCCGAAAAGGGATTTTCTCCAACTTAACTAAGTCAAGATAAACAGATTTGTATCATGACAAAATCTTAGAGGCTAACGTTTTGGGGGACAATTCTGAAATTAACAGAGGTTTATTAAAAATGTTTTCTTGTCAAAAAGCTGAAGGGGTCGTTTTTTTGACTTAATGAACTTTTACAATATTGGTCAAACATGCATGTAAAACTTCGTTCGATCTAGAATTTTTAAATTGCCCTAGTACTTCCGCATCCGTAGGAAAAAAAAACATTGCGTACATTTGCAACAACAAAATCATAGCAAACCAATAAGCGTAATACTGATACAAAAGAAAAGGCACTGTACAACAGGTGCTTGAAAAGTGAGATGGCATTCTCAATGAAGTCAGGGAATCCTTTAAGTAATTTCCGCCAGTATATCCCATTTCCGAGTGCTATTTGTATGACAGATGGCTCGATGCCTCGACAAGACACAAAGTCAAATGCAACTAGGTCCCTTTGTGGAAAATACGAATCAGTTCAATAGAAAGGTTACCACAGTCATTCAATGAACACCTTGTTATTATTGAGGGCATGCTTATGATCAAACAGTAAACCCATCACAAAACATTCAAAGACATCATAGAATAGCTGGTTAGAAGATTGATTCTTCCTCATGCAAAACTTTCAGCCAATGAAATACATATTCTATTTGACAGACCAATTTTTCTAACCAATGATCAACCATCTTTAAAAGATCTTGAAAGGGCAAGACATGACAAAACCTCATAGAAAACCATACAAAGCATTAAAATTCAACTTCTTGTCCGAGTTACCAAAAGGCAAATGGATGGATTTTCTTAAAAATCGTAAAAACAAACGGAATTATATCAGGCTTCTTGGTCTAGAACTTCTATGCCTTGTGCAACCATATCTTAAGGGATGTCAAACTGTTATTCTAGGTGGGTGCTTCGATCTTGATAATTGTTATGGAACCAAAGGTATCGGTACTAAATTTTTAGTTGGAAAGCTTGTCTCTAACCACGAGGAAACCGATACGATTATCTGGGCTCATGTACTAAATACAAGCGGTCCAGAATAAAAACATTTTATTCGCCTGATACAGATGTGTATTTCATTGGTTTGTCTCATGTTAGTAGTACTCTAGCAACAAAAGCATCATAATTCAGCAGAAAATGCTTGGTGATAATGTTAAGTATCTTGACTTCAATACGCTTGTCAATTCTCTGTACAGCGATGCCGATCTAGGTAGCATTTCTAGAGAGAACATTTGCAAAACCATTCAAATTCTGTACATAGGTAGTGGCTGTGATTATATTTTCTTTTTTTTTTTGTAGATTTTGGCAAAGCTCTCTTTTTCAATACGTTATTCCAATCTTCAGACTTTATAAAAGGCAACCAAAGCATAATACCTAGTTATTTATCATCAGACAGAGAAGAACATAGTTTCTTATCATTTGTAAGGCTAATTTGATCTCTGTACTTAAAAAACATGCTACAGAGTTCCTTCCAGACTTTAGAAATGCAAATGAGCTTTTTAAAGAATTCTTTCAAAGGAACCCCAATCTCAGTGTAAGAAAAGTGCATGAATATTGGCTAAGCCATATTAGGAACAAAGGTCCAAGTTAGAGTTTCATACGAAGATTAAATTTTTCCAAGCATGAGTGCATTTTACTATCACTGGAGACGAACATGTCTTATTTCAAAAATATATGACTTGTCATCAAACACTATCATGAATTTGCCATCTTTTCAAGATCATGGTTTTTTCATTAAAGATAACATTCTTTCTCCTCTCACATGAAGTCCGTCCAACAACATGTTGATTGGCTCCTACGTGGTTGCAAATGCAAGAAAGGTTGCATAAAAATACATGCAAATGTAAAAAAAAAAGCAACAATGAATATGATCCTGGTTGTTCGTGTATGAACTGTAAAATTGCAGTGATAATTCTGTTTCAAAAACACTGGACATAGAACTTGATGAAGCTGCACTATTTATACAAGATGAGAATGATGATTCTGATGATGAAAGCATTGGAACTAACTATGGGAATTTTTACTGTGTTCTAGAAACAGTTCTTGAAGTTTCTTTACCTTATCTTTTAGCACAGTTTACTTTTTATTTTGTAAGGGTTTATGTATATGTTTAATGAATCAATGAAAGGCTACCCCATTGGTGGTTTTGTGTGTGAAATTGAAGCCAACTGTATATATACATGTAGGGTAGTTTGAATAATTTAAGTTCAGACACTTTCTTGATTTTTATGCCCCACGTATGATAGTAGAGGGCATTATGATTTTTGGTCTGTGCGTCCGTTCGTCTGTCCCGCTTCAGGTTTAAACTTTTGGCCAAGGTAGTTTTTGATGAAGTTGAAGTCCAATCAACTTGAAACTTAGTACAAATGTTTCCTCTTATATAATCTTTCTTATTTTAATGCCAAATTAGAGTCTTGACCCCAACTTCACGGTTCACTGAACATAGAAATTGATAGTGCGAGTGGGGCATCCCTGTACTATGGACACATTCTTATTTAACAATTATTTTTGTAAGGATTTATCTTTATGTTTAATGAATCATTGCACGGTGACCCCATTGGTGGTTTTGTGTATGAAATCAAAGCCAACTGTATATATACATGTTGGGTGGTTTAAATCATTTAGGTTCAAACTTTTTCTGAAGTTTTAACAATTATTTTTGTAAAGATTTATGTTTATGTTTAATGAATCATTGCAAGACAACCCCTAAAAAATGCACAAAAAGACTTCAAAATAAAGTTTGGACAAAAAAAAAGTGGGAGACCTGTACATGATGGCATTCGTAAAGTTAATTATCTGAAATATGTAATGCAGGTTGTAAAGACGAAGAGCAAATGACCTATGTAGAAACTCGACTGGAGTACTTGGAAAATATAGACAAACATGAGAGCTATGAAATACAGGACTTCTGACGACTTCTTAGCTAATTGAACATGCCAGACAGTTTGATTGATTGATTGTTGGTTTCTTAACGTCCAGTGGCAAATATTTCATGCAAATTCAGGACGAGAACAAATTTACAATAAATACAATAGGTAGGTATAAGGGGCGTCCGGGATTTAGGTCGGAGAAATTTAAACTGCCATGGGAAATGAGGGTATATTGGATAGGGACAGAAATTTAGCCTTGCAACAGGTCACCTACGGACCCCTCAAAGAGTTGTTGCAAGGGTTCTTACCGTGCAAAGAGCGTGGCACTCTCTTTACACGAGGCATCGGATTTAACGTCCCCATTCTGACCGGACGTGGCTTCAAATTTGAACATCCCGCACAGCTAAATGGACGCCCCACTCTGCCTAAGAGGGGGCCGCTCCAGTCATGCTTCAGTGATTCCCTATATCATCAACCACAGAGATATGTCTCGCCTTTTTGTACTTTTGATAATGCAAATGTTGAAATTGAAATAGCAATACTTTAACATGTAAGTTATGCAAATATTCAAATTCAATGAACCATGACTGAAGGTACATGGTAAAAACAATCTCCATGGAAATGAGATGTGCCAATGCTAATACAACTGCATACCAAATACCATAGCCTTATCATAAGTCGTTCCCTTTCAACAAACCTTAACACAAACATTGACTTGTTAACTATGTAAAAGTTTCAAAGTCAATGAACCATGATGAGGGGATGGGGCTATATCATCTCCATGGAAACAAGACTTGCAAATACCAAATATCATTGACTTAACATTAGCGGTTCATCTTAAACTGATCTAACCACAAACTAATACATGTAAACTAAGCAAAAGTTTCAAGGTCAATAGACCATGACTGAGGGGGCGGGACCAAATATTTTCCATGAAAATGAGATGTGCTAATGTTTATACAGTTGCATACCAATTAATATTGGCCTACCACTAATTGTTCCCCTTGAGCTGACCTGATCACAAACTAATACATGTAAACTAAGCAAAAGTTTTAAAGTCAATAGACCATGACTGAGGGTGCAGGGCCAAACATATACATGTATGCTAATTATAAAGTATAATGCAAATATTGAAATACTTGAAAACAACTTAACAAAGCAAAACATTCAAAATCAATATAGGAACCATGACTAAAGGTGCTGGATATAAACAATCTCCTTAAAATAAGAAATGGCAATCCTTATACAACTGAACACTAAATATTGTTGGCATTCAGAAATGGTATCATTTAAACTGACCTAAATATAAACAGATGGACGCGGATAATTCTATGTCAAATTAGATATATGAAAATATGATAATGGACAATTAGATTTGATGTTGTATCTATTTTTAACTATGACACTGAAATGCATCTCTTAATTTCAATTGTAATTAAATATTTGACATAGCCGTTTCCTTCTCAGAATCAATGTGGTCTTAGAACTTTAAAACTTGAAATTGTACATTTACCTATTAGTCCAATATCTAAAATTGGAAAATAAAATAAATATCTAAAATTAAATACATGGTTTATAGAATCAGAATATAGATAAAAGAACCCCAATTGCAAGATTTCAATTTTTGATGAAATCAAACAAAGTTTAATTTTGGAACCTTTGGACCTCAATATGGACCAAATTGATAACCAGGCCCGAATCCAAAATCTAAATACACAGTTAGATACAGCATATCGAAGAACCCCATAAATTCAATTTCTGTTGAAATCAAACAAAGTGTTCAACTTGAAAAATTCAAAATTCAAAATACATGTTTAGATTCAGCATATCACAAAACCCCTTGAATTCATGTTTTTTTGGTTAAGATCGAACTGAGTTTAATCTATAACCCTTTGAAACGGGCCCAAAATTAAAAGTCTAAATACACAGGTAGATTGGGCACACCAAAGAACCCCAATAATTCAATTTTTATGAAATCAAACAATGTGGACCTTAATTTGGATCAATTCAAATACTGGGCCAAAAATGATAAAAAAAACCCAGATAGATTCAACATATAAAAGAAACACAAGAATTCAAGACTGAATTAAACTACCAGTACATTGAAATTGGTCAGGAATAAGGAATCTATACAAAGTATAAGAAAAATATTGGATTTGGTCCCTTTTTCCCTAAATGGTAAGGGTCATAACCCCCAATAACAATCCCAACCTTCCAATTAAGGTATGGAACCTTGTGGTACAAACTCATAGAGATCCATAGACAAGTTATTGTCCTGAAATAAGAGAACATCTTGTTTTTGGCCCTTAATTCCTAAACAGTTAGAACAATAACCCCCAAATTCAATCCCAACCTGCCTTTTGGCAATGCTATAACATTATCAAATGCAAAAACTTCAGGGTTATAAAAAAAGCCATGTGACCCAAATTTTTCTGACTGGTATATATTTGAGAAATTCATAATTTAAACTACATTTTGGCAAAATATTAAAAATTCTTTTGATTTTAATTTAGACCCCCACGCATCTACATTGAAAAAAGCTTGTTTTTAATTTTGGTTTATAGAACAAAAACGTTTTTAACAACTTACAAACTAATTGAATGCACATCTAAATATTATGAACCTAAACTATGCTAATTTTGAAAGGCATTCTACCCATTATTTTTGCAGTTTTTGCGTTTCCAAACTTGTTAATATCTTAACAAATATGCAGAAGGAAAAATGGAAAACTAAAGGCATCCGCATCCATGATGCTGGGTTCTACAAATGATACACATAATGATACCGGATAATATCAACAAATTTAAACCTCATCTTTATTCTACTACATTTTTAGATTTGAAATTACAAGAGGGAAAAAGAGGGGAGGGGTTGGTGAGGGGTGTAATGAGTTTTCTACTAAAATAAACCTATTTGGCCTATGCAATGAAAAATGCAAATAAAACGCCCCCCAAATAACAAAACAAAACATAAAAAGATGAAAAACAGTCTATTTCAAAAGATAAGTGTCTAGACCATAAAAATACATGGCATGATATATTAGCTTTATATGATATAAGTAAATGCATGTACTATCCTCAACTTCAATATTAAATATAACTAGTATCAATCTTATTCCATATTTATGCTCTGTCAATTTTTACTTTCTTCACACAAAAACTTGAAACTAATCTTAGTTTGGATTACCTCCCTTTGATCCATATTCATGCATTTACTTTCATTTGGTAATGATTAAAATTTGGGACAGTATTTCACAATACTTGATTTATCAACAATTTAAAATATGACATCCCTTGAACATGTTAAAACATTATTATAATTTTCTTAATCATTTATTTATTTGTAGACAAAGGACTTGTTGAGAAAGATATACAACTTCTTCATGTTGGAAAAGAGTATGTTTATTTTACATTGTATGGTAAACATTTGTTTAAATCATTTGCAATTAAAATTACAGGCATTAAACAGTCCACACTGATATATTAATGGAAATGATCCTGTGCAGGATGTGGTCAAGTCAATTCACAAGGCTTATGTCCAGAAAACTGTAACCAAGATTCAGAAGGGGGATGATTTCGACAAAGGTGTGGTGAGGAGAACCTTCTATGATCTGCACAAGAAATCGCAGTCGGTGACCATGCCAAAGCTGCAGGAAGCTCTGAAAAAGAAAGACATTGACATTTTCATATCTACAGTGCCGAGAACAGTGCATTTACTGGGGTTTCGGTAATTTATTTCACAATATTTGGACTTAATCCAATTTTTAAGCCAAAAATTTCATGTCCTTTGTTTTCAGTTATAATCTTTTTTATAATTTGTAATGGAACAGATATAAAACATGCTGCAAGTGTATATATTGGGCATTGAGTCTTTTTGAATTTCAATGCATATTATCGATGTGTTACTTGTAATCCTGCAGCTCCATGAAAACAAAGAATACACTTAAAAATATTTAAACTTAAAAATGTGGAATATGCATAGAGTTTAAAGATATACATTTAGGTTCTCCGTTGCTGATTCTTACAAAACTTAGACTAATGAATTTCTTTCCTGCATAAAATACACATTATTGTATTAAAATACACCAAACTACCAGGATACATCTGAAAGCCACTTTACACATATACATTTTCTTGTAATGTGTTGTCCACGAATATATATAAAAACTTTTTTTTCAGGTTCTACAAGAATGCGTCAAGCAGAAGATTGTGTCGGAGAGGGAGGACATCGTTCACATGAGAAAGACATTTCTTCGTAAGATACATAAGTTTAGGCAGCAAGGGCGTCATATTGTATATCTGGATGAGACTTGTTGAACACCAATCATGTAGTAAAGGGTGACTGGCTGGATGTTCCCAGCACGTCCATGTCTGTGTTTGAGCCACACTGTAAAGGTACCTATCGTAAAATCCCTTCTGGTAAGAGTACAAGATTAATAATCCTTGATGTTGGCTCCTCCCAACAAGGCCTAATACCCAGATGTGGTCTTATATTTGAGTCGAAATCCAACAGCTCAGATTATCATGATGAGACGAATAAGGAGCACTTTACAGAGTGGTTCAGAGATACACTGATCCCTAAACTGCCTCCTTGGTCTGTAATTGTAATGGACAATGCTCCATATCACAGTCACTTAGATCCTGACTCAAGGGTACCGTACACTAACAGCAACAAGTTAGAGATCTCGGCATGGCTGGAGAAGAGCAATGTTCATTATGATAAGAAAATGAAAAAGACTGAGCTGCTTGATATGGTGAAGCAAAAAAAGCCTCAACCTAGGTATATAATAGATGACCTTGCATCAGCTAATGTCCATGAGATTTTACGCATACCTCCTTATCATTGTGAGCTCAATCCCATCGAAATGGTTTGGTCTTACTTAAAAAGCTATGTAGCTAGACATAATTCTAGTTGCAAGAAAAAAGATATTACCCAGCTTTTTTGGGGGGCCAAGTCCCATATCGATGCGGAGCGCTGGGCTAAATTTAAGACTCGCGCGGTAAGGGAGTTTGATTGATTGATTGATTGTTGGTTGCTTTACGCCGCATTAGCACAACAAGGCTATATCGCGGCGAGAGCTTATTCGAATATTTTTTTTACAATTTAAAGCATATTCTTAAAATCAGACAAAAGGCCCTTCAATAAACTAAAATTCTAGATTAAAGCAAATTGATTTTTTACAAATAAAAATGAACATTAAGATAACGTGATAAAATTTTAAATCGTTTTAAATATAATAACATTTTTATATTTTAGAATATATTCCAACTTCTTTTAAGAATGAAACAATATTTGTAAATGGAACATTTTTAAATAAATCATACATATTATTGACATTGAAATGCTTCTTGCGAATATCAGCAAAGTCAATACAATTGATTAAAACATGTTTAATAGTATACTTGCAGTTACAAGGTATACATTGTGGTTCTACTTCATTTTTTAAAAGATATTCGTGTGTTATTCTAGTATGACCAATACGACATCTAGAAATAACACACTGATCTTTTCTGCACATAAAATTATTGAAAGGTTTACCTAAATTAGGTTTAATTTCATGTAATTTATTATCATCTTTTTTACTCCATTCATTTTTCAATATATTAAAAACATATTCTCTAATATTAGATTTAAAATCGGTATATGGTATATCACAGTTAGATAAAGGGTCACCCAGGGCATTCTTTGCCTCAAGATCTACAGCTGTGTTTCCAAGGATTCCAACATGACTCGGCACCCATAGAAATACTATTTCTTTAAGAAGAATTTTTAAATTCCTCATTACATATAAAATTTTGAGAATTGTTGGGTTTTTAATTTTAGTATTTTGTATAGCTTGTAAGCATGAAAGTGAATCAGAACATATAATAAATTTGGATTTATCTGAAGAAGCAATAAATTTCAAAGCCAAAATTATTGCTTCTGCTTCAGCAGTAAAGATCGATGCATCAGATGGCAAACGGAGAGTTGCAGCTCTGTCCCTGAAGACAGCAGCAGATGCAACTCTGTCACCATCTTTTGATCCATCAGTATAGACAGTTGAGAAATCTGAATAATTGGCTTTGATTTCAGCATAGTGTTGCTGAATTAAAAGAGGGTTTGTTTTATTTTTTTTGTGTTCACGGAGATCAAATATCATTTTTGGTTTGGGAAGTTCCCATGGAGGACATTTGCAAGTTTCAACTTGAGCAACAGATTTTAAATCAAAAGTAGCTAAATGTGGTTTTAAACGTATACCTAACGGAGGAATTTTATTTTCATGTTTTGCAAAAATATCTTCATAAATTGGATTAAAAACACAGCTGTAGGCAGGATTATCTGAGTAGGCTTTTAGTTTGACAGCATATTGAAGTCCAAGCTTCAAACGTCTGTAAGAGAGTGAGTGCTCATCAGCTTCTACATACAGACTCTCAACTGGTGAGGTTTTAAATGTGCCAAGACAGAGACGCAAACCCTGATGATGCACAGCATCGAGAATCTGTCTGTAGGACTTCCTTGCAGAGCCATACACTATAGAGCCATAATCTAGTTTAGATCTAACTAGAGATCTATATAAATTAAGTAAAATGTTGCGATCAGCACCCCAGTCGGTGCTGCCGACAACTTTTAAAATATCTACTGCTTTTAAACATTTCGATTTTAACATTTTGATATGGGGTAGAAAGGTTAACTTTTTATCGAAAATTAACCCAAGAAATTTGGTTTCATCAACCATTTTAATTGGGTTGCCGTACAAAGTGAGTTCTGGATCAAGATGCAATTTCCTTTTGTTACAAAAATGCACCCCGACCGTTTTTGAAGTGGAAAATTTAAACCCATTTTCCGAGGCCCATTTTTCAATTCTTCCAAGACATAAGTGTAATTGTCTTTCTATGTTATTCTGTTTTTGCCTCTATAACATATTAAAAAGTCATCAACATACAATGAACCTTCGATGTTACTTTTTAAAACTTCAACAAGGCTGTTGATTTTAAGACTAAATAATGTAACAGATAAAATACTGCCCTGAGGGACACCCATCTCTTGATCATACAGATCAGACATGGTTGAATTTACTCTAACATTAAATTGTCTGTTAGATAGAAAATTCGAAATAAAATTTGGCATATTGCCTTTCAACCCCATATCAAAGAGATCTTTTAAAATACCATACTTCCATGCAGTATCATATGCTTTTTCTAGATCGAAAAAGACCGACACTACATGTTCATTTTTCGCAAAACCATTACGGACAAATGATTCGAATCGAACAAGATGGTCAAGAGTACTGCGACCTTGGCGGAATCCACACTGGATATTGGCTAAACGCCCATTGGATTCCAGGAACCAAACAAGGCGATCATTGACCATCCGTTCTAGTGTTTTACAGACACAACTGGTAAGAGCAATTGGCCGATAATTAATAGGATCCGTGTGATCTTTACTTGGTTTTGGAATAGGCACGACGGTTGCAAGCTTCGGTAATGATGGTAAATCACCAGATTCCCAGATGTTATTCATAAGCTGCAAAAGAGCTTCCAGCGAGGAATCTGGCAAGTGTTTTAACAGTTGGTAGTGAATATTATCAGGCCCACAAGCTGTATCATGGGCTTTTGACAGAGATGTTTTAAGTTCTTCAAGAGGAAAGAGTTTATTATAATTTTCACCATTTTTTTATTTAAAGTTTAATTTAATTTTTTCTTTTTGTTTTTTAACTTTTTAAAATCTTCCCTGTAGTTGTTAGAAGAAGAAGATTTCGCAAAAGTTTCACCAAGCTTGTTGGCAATATCCTTTTCAGATGTTAATAAATCATTGCCATTTTTTAAATGTTTAACTGTGGCTTTAGAATTTTTACCTTTTATCTTTTGTATCATGTTCCATACTTTTGTCATCGGAGTGCGAGATGTTAGCTCCGAGACAAATTTCTTCCAAGACGTTCGTCGTGCTTGCCTGCAAGTCTGCCTTGCCTTAGCGCGAAAAACACGGAAATTACTCGAGTTTTCCGTCGTTGGTTGTTGATTGAACCGTCTTTCAGATTTTTTACGGTCACCTATTGCTTGATCACAAGCATCATCAAACCATGGTTTGCTGGGATGTTTCGGATTTGCCGAGGTCTTAGGAATAGTTCTGTCAGCAATTGACGTTAAAACTGTATTAAAAGTTAAAATTGGATCTTGTACAGTCTCAAACATCTTTGACTGAAGTTCCGCCTGACAGAGATTCTCAAACAAGGACCAGTCCGCCTTGTCAAGTTTCCAACGTGGTACTCTCTGTTGGGCAGAAGTAAAAAGATGTTCAAGTACTATTGGAAAGTGATCACTTCCACATAGATCATCATGAACACGCATGAATAATCCAGAAGAAGAGACGGATCGCAAATAGTGATATTAATAGCAGAATAAGACCCGTTTCCAGGATGAAGATAAGTATTAGATCCATCATTAAAAATGCATAATCCTTCTTGAGAGACAAAGTCCTCAATGATCTTAATTTTGATATTATGAGACTTGCTTCCCCACAAGGGGTTGTGTGCATTGAAGTCGCCCATAAGTATAAATGGTGAGGGTAATTGATCAGTGAGGTTTTTGAGTTTAGCTCTATCTATAATTGAATTGGGTGGAATATATATAGAACATAATGTAATTGTTTTATCTAATGATAAACGAATTGCAACTGCCTGCAGATCCGTGGTGAGTTGGACTGTGCTATGAATGACGTTGTCCTTCACAAAAATGGATGATCCGCCTGCAGCACGTTCATCTACCTTAGAAAATGTGCTATACATGTTGTATCCTTTTAAAGATACATTGTCACTTTCTTTTAAATGAGTTTCTTGAAGACAAAATGCAGTAGGTAAAAATGACTGAACTAGAAGCGTTAATTCGAGAGGATTTATTTTAAGGCCTCGGCAATTCCATTGGATGATATTAGTCATGATTTGTTAATAGACAGGCGAATGCTATCGAGTTTGCCAGCACTCTTATTTCGCTCACCCTGAGATTGTAATCTTTCGGGTGGCGGAACACTTTCGATTTCCATTTCTGATTCGTCGTTAGGTGTTGAAAATCTGTTGTGGGAGGAGAGTCGTCGATCTCTAGGACCATGCGCAGCTGGTTTTACTCCGCCTCGACCCCTACCCCGCGACCTCGAATCAGAAGACTTCTAAGAGGATGTATTTGCTGGCTTCTTTGGGACATCCTTCTGTTCTGGAGAACGAAGAGGAGACGGGGCTTTAGAAGACTTTGTACTGGATGCAGAAGATAAACTAGTTTTATTAGATGCAGATGAAGGAGGACTATTGGAGATAGTAGAATCATCTATGTCACTGGGAAGATCCCAGACAGATTCACCGCCCCAACTGTCTGATTTAACTGTATCTTTTTTATTTGATTTCTTTTTTTCATTTTTTTTAGATGATGACATTGAGCTCTGTAAGGAAGATTGAGTTGACCGAGTACTGGTTTTAGAAGGTGTTGGTTTTCTTGGAATTAATATTTTATCGTTAGGTTCTGTTTCAACAGGCAGCATTGTAAATGTCTCAGCATCAATTGGCCAGGTCATGCGAGTTTGTGTATGCTCGTGACTGAATGAGCGGGTAACTTTGCTGGCGTACGATGGATTGTTCGAAACAAGGAGATCATTCGAAACAGAAGCTATCTGTTTAGCTTCTGGGTAACTGATGTTTCTTTCTGTTTCAATTTTGATAATATTTTTTTCTTTAAGGTAAACAGGGCAGTCCCTAGATGATGAAAAATGGGATTCACCACAGTTTACGCATTTAGAAGATTCAGAGCTACAGGTTGTTCCCTCGTGTCCTTCGTCAGAACACTTGATGCATCTCTGCGTACCACGACATTGTTTGCTTCCATGACCAAACTTTTGACAAGTGAAGCATCGATTTGGGTTAGGGATAAAACCTGCCAACTCTGATTCCGAAGCAACCTAAAGTAATAGATGGAGGAGGAGTTGGAGTTCTAAATGTCAAAAGATATTAATTTGATTATATTTCCATTCTTTTTTATTTGAAATCTAACAACGTCAGTTACAGCTTGGCTTGACAGTTCCTTACAGATTTCTTCCACGGTAAGGTCACCAAGGTATTGACTTCTGTCTCGAATGATCCCCTTACAGCTGTTCAAACTGTTGTGAGGAGAGGCAGAAACAGGAAAGTTTGTAATTGTTGTCAGTGTAAGCAAATTTGTTGATTGACTTTTGTTGGAACATTCAACCAACAAATTGCCTGATCTCATTTTTGAAACTTTTTTTACAGTACCAGCAACGCTTTGAATTTGTTTGTGAATCACAAAGGGAGATATTTTGGAAATTGGTTTTTCGTCTGTTCCTTTTATTACAATAAATCTGGGCCAACTGTCATATCTTCCTGACAGGGCACTGAATCATCACATTTTCTTTTTTTATGTATTAAAGCTGATTTAGAGGGTTGGTTTTGTTGTGCCATAGGAAATGAGAAAGATTCACCAGTCTTGTCATCCACCCACCTCGGAGTGCCTACAAGGGCGATGCTGTGTTTCCGTGGCGAGCCGGGGTCAAGTGCTAATGCTGAAAACGAGCTCCAAGTATAACATGTATAACGTAGCTGGTCCCCAAAATTAGCACCCAAGATCCACTGCGGAAAGCACCAGATGTTCCAAGAACAGTATACTCAAGCAGAGCGTATCCATCAAGCGAAATAGAAAGCGAACCACTTGATTGACCCATGAGCCACCGCCTTCTTCAGTTATCCGAAATATAAATAGCTTAATTTAAAACACATGTGTATATAATGAAAATTGTTACAAGAAAGCTTATTGTTGAGGATTAACTGAAGGGCTCGACATGACCAGCCGATTGATCGAACCGGGTCCATCCGACCTCCCGTTTAGATGATATTTGAGCCAAAGCAGCTTATTGAACTATAGTCTCGTCCGTCCGGGTATTTTCTGACCGTAAGGAGTCTGGCTACAATCCTCATCCTCAAGGTTCTCGTCAACCACCGACACGGGTAGCAACCCACGGCCAACGGGTTGGAGAGCCTATTTTATTCAAAACATCGGGCAACTCGTACGATGTTCGGATCACTTTAGTCTGGTCTCTACCCTTCAACCTCTCCAGCATGGGTAACCTTACCAGGAGACGAAGCTCCAACTGGCATTTGCTCTTGGGGTCACTGAGACACGCAAGCCCCCCGACCACGGCAAGGATAGCGATCCACCGGGGGGTAAGGGAGTTTGAAGAAAAGCTCAGGAAACTTGATGGTATCAAGGATGAAGATGTCAATCCAGTGGTGATTGACATGACAGAAGATGACAGTCAGAAGACTATTCCTTACATGATTTCGGAGGGGGAGGAGGAGGGGAATACTGAAAATGACGTTGACTTTGAGGACAGTGTCCCTGATACCATCAATGATGCTGATGAGATTTTGTGCAATACCTGTGGTAGCACTAAACCACCCAAATCCATTCAAAAGGACAAGTATATATCCTGGTTTCAGTGTGATACTTGTGATCAGTGGGTACACAGCAGGTGTTGCACAAAACCTGCTATTGCGAGGAATGTCTGTCTTTGGTGCTTCTCCATTCTTAACCACCGGAACCTCAGTGAACCACTGATTTCGCCAATTGAAGATATGGATGGTGATGTCGTTCTTTAATGCCATTAAAATAGTTACATGTACATACCCTAAAGTCAGTTAATTAAAAATATTTTTCCTCCTATATACTATAACGTTTTAACGTCAGTCATGGGTAATAATTACACAAGTCATGCTTATTTACTTGAAGATGTAATATGTAAGATTTGATTTTTTATTAAAGGTTCTCTACTAATTCTTTTCCAAAATTTTGTTATGAAAGTTTTTTTATACAAACCCTTATAATCTTAAGTTTTGGGTGGTCAAACATGACTATAAAATTGTTATTTCGATTGCTAATATTTCAGATAGTTCACCCTATTATTTTAAAAACTGAAAATCTACTCCACAACTGTTCAAGCCTGAAGGCCTATAAAATTGCCTCCTGCAGGCTTGTAAATGAGCAGTATTTTGATTTATTTATTGTTGATTGCTTAAGATATCTAACACTAAAGTGAAGCATTACATTTAAGGAAAAAAATGATTTGTTTCTTTATACAAGTAAAATAATATTCTGACTGCCAAACCGAAATAACTCTATCTCTAAAATAATTTTACTGCATAAGTAAATAAAAATAAAATGTTCCGCTGGGCGCAGCTTGATACGACAGCAGAGGTCGAACCCTGAACAGTTGGGGCAAGTATGGACACAACATTCAAGCTTGATACAGCTCTGAATTTGGATTGTGATTAAATATTTGACACAGCATAGGTTTCTGACACAGAATAAATGTGGTCTAAGAACTTAAAAATATTTAATTCACCTATTATGGTCCAATATCCAAAATCTAAATACATGATTAGATTCAGCATATCAAAGAATCCAGAGAATTAAATTTTTGATGAAATCAAAAGTTTGATTTTGGACCCTTTTGACCTCAATGTGGACCAATTTGATAACGGGGCCCAAAAATCAAAATACATGGTTAGATTCAGCATATCAAAAAAACCCATATATTCAATTTTTGTTGAAATCAAACAAAGTTTAACTTTGGACCCCAATTTGAACCAACTTGAAAACTGGGCCCATAATAAAAAATCTAAACACAGATCATGCAAAAGTTTCTGTAAGACTATTGGCTTCAGTTCAAGTTAATTGTTTAAAAGAGAATTTGGATGATTTCCCTATAAAATTCAAATGGGAAACTATATCTCCAGAATTATTTTTAAATGCCCATAAGTCTGAAGAGATAAAAGTCAAAAAACAAAATCCAGACGTAACGGCATTTAGTCTAAGCCGTGGTTTGATAAGGAGTTAAGTAGTATGCGTAAAGAATTAAATCATAAAAGTCAAATGCTAGCAAGATATCCAAAGGATCTAATTATACGAGGAGATTTCTTTAAATTTTTCGTAAATTATACGGTAAAAAATGTAAGTTACAGTATAGACAATATAAGCTGGATATAATTCAAAAGTTGGATAATTTATTCGAAAAAAATCCATCAAAATATTGGGTATTAAACAAAATAAAATATGAAGATGAAAATAAATTGTCAAGTAATAGTATAATTTCAGCTGATGAGTAGTTTAAACATTTTCAAGAATTAAATACGGTCTCTTCAAAATATCAATCAAAAATACTAGAATTTAAGAATATGCTTTGTACATTAGAACAAAGAAAAACTTTTTCTGAGCTTGATTATGAAATTACAGAAAAAGAAGTGACAGAGGCAATACATGCATTAAAACATGGTAAATCTACTGGATTAGATTGCATTTCAAACAAAATGCTCAAATGTAGGAGTTAATTTTGCTTCCATGTTATGTAAAACTTTTTAATATTATATTGTGCACTGGTTTTTATCCAAAACATTGGAAAACAGGGTATAGCATACCAATATTTAAATCAGGTTCAAAATATGACCCTTCTGATTATAGAGGTATTGCTATTATAAGTTGTATTGGAAAATTGTTTAATTTCATTCTTAACAATAGATTTGATAGATTTTTGACTAAGTTTAATGTAATTTCTGAATCACAGATTGTTTTTCAGAAAAAATCAAGAACAGTAGATCATATGTTTTATCTTGAGGACCCTAATTTAAAAGTGTATAGCAAACAAAACTTATTATACACATGTTTTGTAGATTTTAGGAAAGCTTTTGATTCTGTAGTTCATGAAGCCTTAGATTAAGTTAGATTAAATGAAAAATTAACAGATAAACTTAAAGCTAACATTGGAGTTAGGCAAGGGGATAATCTAAGTCCGAATCTTTTCAAGATATTTGTCAATGATTTGCCGTGTATTTTTGATGATTACTGTGTACCAGCTGAAATAGGAAGTACAAAACTTAATTGTTTAATGTATGCCGATGATGTTTTGCTCCTTTCTACAAGTCAAACATGTTTGAGTAGATGTTTATATAAATTAGAAGAATAATGTAAAAGTTGGTGTATTCAGGTTAATCTTAAGAATTGTAATTTTCAACAAAGGTGGTAAAATGATTAAATGTAACTTTTATTTTATTGGTGAACCAATTGAGAATGTTAGAAGTTATAAATATCTAAGTGTTATTTTTTCTGCTTCTGGAAGTTTTTCTACGGCTAGATATGATTTGTATCAAAGGGGATTAAATGCTTTATTCAAGTTAAAAAGTACTTTCGGTGAAAACATCCCAAAAATTGATAGTTGCTTACACATCTTTGACCATACAATAAAGCCAATTTTAACATATGGCTCAGAAAGGAGTAGGTCCGGTAAGGGCCGATTTTGGCCCCAAATTTCAGGTTCATCTGATGAAAGATTTTGGACACTTTTTAAACACTTAAGTGTCTACTTTAGTAGAATCAATTTATTTATGTGAAAGATTTGAACTGATTTAGTCATTAAAGACGTTCATATTCAAGCTTAAATGTTATAAATCTATCAAATATGCCAGAATATGTCACTTTTCAGATGGTTTTTGTCAAAAATGAAAGTGGCCGCATCCCTGTTCATCCTCAACCTTTATATATGTTATGTATTATCATCAAATACAACTTACATTTAAATATTAAGAATGAACACAAATGCGGCCACTTCCATTTAAGACGGAAACCGCCTAAAAATTAACTCAAATGCAAAAATTATGAAGATTTCAGTAATTTAGCATGACTTAATGATGCTAGTACCCGATAAATATGCATTGTATTATCAAAAACAGCCCATAAGTATGTAACCGAAGTATTCTAATTTCCAATGAAAAGCTAAAAGTTTACATTTTAATAATTTTGTAAAACTGCTATATTTTGGGGCCAAAAAGGGGTCTTACTGAACCTACTCCTTTGGGGAACTTGTACTTTTAATTTTTCAAAATGTCAAAAAAACAGCCCCTTTGAAATTGAGAAAAAAATTAGTAAGTTTAATTAAGAGAACTTAAGTTTAAAGTTCTACAAATACATTCTCGGGGTAAATAGAAAGTCATGTAATTTAGCTGTTATGGGAGAGTTAGGTCGTTCTCCATTGCATATTGAAATCATGTGTTCTATTCTTAAATTTTTACAAAGAATTAATGGTTTAGAAAAGGATCATTTGTTAAAACAAGCCCTATTCACAAGTATTGACACTCACAAATGTAATAAGTCATCTTGGTATTCTAATATTGTATATATTTTAACATGTATTGATGTTGATATGGAAAGATTTGACATTGAAAAGATTAAAAATATTTTGATAAGTAGATATAGGTTTTACTGGAAAAATACTATAGAAGATAATGCAAATGTTAAAAAAGGACAATTGCGTACTTATTTTAAATTTAAAAACATCTTCAAAAGGGAAGCATATTTATGTCAAGTTAATAAATTTCAGTATCGAAAAATCTTAACTCAATTTAGAATCAGTGCTCATCAGTTAGCTAATGTGAAAGGTAGATATAAAAAAATCGATAAAGATATAAGATTTTGTGGGCAGTGTAAAAATATGCAGGTTGAAGACGAGTTTCATTTTTTAAATGGAATGCACTGCATATGAAAAGGAACGGAATTATTATTCTTAATGAAGCATGCATTCAATGTAAAAACTTCCCTTATATTTATAAGTATGAACAATTTATTTGGTTAATGTCATGCGAGTCTGAAAATGTTAATATGTCAGTGTCAAGATTTATAAGTACTTATTTTGAAATAAGAAAAAATTTGCATTCCAGTAACTAACTAAATATACAAGTAGTAGTGATGTAGTTTATTTATTTTTATGTATTAGAGAGGGTTAATATAATTCTATTTGATTTATTTGCAAACACCATCTGGTATGCAGTATAGTTATTTAATCATTTATTTTTAATGTAATATATCTTAAAAATTACTGTATAATTAATACTATATATATGTGTATATGCTCGGAAACGGGTCCTTTAATTGGATTTAATAAATATTCTTATTCAGCATATCAAAGACCCCCGCGAATTCAATTTTTGTTAAAATTAAACTAAGTGTGAACCTTAATGCAGACCAATTTAAAAAACGGGACCCAAAAATAAGAATCTAATTACACGGTTAGATTCAGCATATCAAAGAATCCCAATATTTCAATTTTTGATAAAATCAAACCGTATCATTATTATTTGCTCAGACTCAATCCCAGCCTTCCCTTTGTGGTATGGTACCTTGCAGTACAATTTCAGAGAGATCCATACACTTGAACACAAGTTATTGTCTGGAAACTAGAAAAATGCTTGGTTTTTTTTTTTTTTGCCCCTTTTTCTTCAAATTCCTAAACGTTAAAGGCAAACCCAGCTTTCTCTTTGTGATATTGAAACTAGAAAAATGCTTGTTTTTTGCCGCTTTTTGGCCCCTAATTCCTAAAATTTGGAAGCAATTACCCACAAAATCAATCCCAGCCTTCGCTTTGTGGTATGGTACCTTGCAGTAAAATTTCGGAGAGATCCATACACCCTAACACAAGTTATTATCTGGAAACTAGAAAATGCTTATTTTTGGCCCCTTATTCCTAAACGTTTTGGGCAATTATCCCAAAAGTCAATTCCAGCTTTCCCTTTGTGATATGATACCTTGTAGTACAGTTTCAGAAACATCTATACACTTACACACAAGTTCTTGTCATGAAACTAGAAAAATGCTTGTTTTTTGCCCCCCCCCCCCCCCCCCCCCCCCCACAATTCCTAAAATTTTGAGGTAATTACCCCCAAAGTCAACCCCAGTATTCCCTTTGTGATATGGAACCTTGTGGTACAATGTCAGAGAGATCCATACACTAACCTACAAGTTTTTGTCTGGAAGTTACAAAAATGCATATTTTTGGCCCCTAATTCCTTATCTGTTAGAACCATAACCCCCAATTCCAACCTTTCTTTTGTGGAATTGAACCTCATGGTAAAATTCATAGAGATCTATTCACTTAAACTAAAGTTATTGTCCGAAAACCAATGTGTCTTCGGACGACGACGCCAACGTCATACCAATGTACGACCGCAAACATTTTTTGCGGTCGTATAAAAAGCTAACGACAATGGATGACAGACGCCAAATGATGAGAAAAACTCACTTGGCCCTCTTGGCCAGGTGAGCTAAAATTGGGACCCAAAATCCAAAATCTAAATAAACAGTTAGAAACAGTATATGAAATAATCCCAAGAACTGCTGACTTTGAATAACACCAAATTTTGTTTTTGGATTACCTCCCTTACACTGCCTTTAAATTGTCCATTAACCAGGAAATCCTTGTTTTTCACCTTTTTTTGTCCCTAATTCCAAAACGATTTTTGTGGTATTGAACCTTACGGTAAAATTTACAGAATTGTGTTGTGAATGTCCGAAGCCGGGAGTCTGTAATTTTGTAGAACTTTGTTGATGTTGCTTTATATCATACATGTCATTTATATGTTTTTGTCTTGTACATAAACCAGGAGGTTGATTTTTCACAATTGAACTGTTTAACATTCATGACATTTTTCATGTCTGGGTAGTATTGCTAATATGACCATGTGTTTTTTTTTTTTTTGAAAGATTCAGATATCAGTGCATAAAATAAAGAAATTTTATTATTGATTATGTAAGTAAGTTTGTTAATTATGGTAAGTCACCATATGTGTACATAGTAACAGAGAAAACATGAGCTCTTTAACCGCATCAAATAAAAACAAATATCCTCCAGAGAACAAATGACATAGATGTAAGAAATTATTGGTTCACATAACAGCCTTCAACAGTGAATAAACCCATACTGCATAGTGATCTATAATAGGGGTACAGACAAAAAATGAGATAAGCCCAGTTTTCAATACATGTATGTTGCCACAAAATGAATACATACTGGAAGTCTAGAAGAAAGTTTAAGGTTACTGTGGATTCATTTATTGTTCATGTTACCAATTTTTGTCATCTTCGTGGAAAGATGAAGTGTATTGACCCAATTATTTAATACCATGTTTTGCTAAAATTGGCATATACATGTAAGTCTATAGAAAACATCAATTTAGTTGAACATTCAAATATTGTGTTTTAACCAATGAAATACATGCATTTGCTACCCTAGCAATAAAAATGAATCTACAATATTACAACAAGCAATGACAAGAATTATATAAAATTAACAATGATCCTTGTAATTGAGGATCTAGATGGTGGTCCTTCATTTCTGTACATGTATTTTTTAAATATTAAGGCAATTTTCTCTATTCTAAACTTTTTGCCCATTATTATCTATTCTTTATTTGGTGTCCATTGTTCTCTATTCTTTATATTTTTTGCCCACTATTTTGTATTCTGTAAACTCCCAATTACACCCTTGTAAATGATATTCAAGGTCAGATGAACCTAGTCTGACAGACATCTACACCTTATAATATTCATGTACACATCTATTGAGTATCAGGTTTAATTTTGTTCCTCCTCGGGTTTTATCATCTCTTTAACATTTGTATTGGGTTATGAAGAGACATTATGGACTCTCTGTCATAACCTTTACTCAGTACTCAAAGAGTACAAAATTTGTGCTTAAAAATCACCAATTACAGTATTTTGATTGGTTTATTTCTAATTTCGAGTACGTACTATAATCGTGCTCGAAATTTTTATGACCACAGGGCCTGGGCTACATTAAAAAAATACTGAAATGATGTTTTAGGTGAAACCAACATTCAATTTTCAATATCTTTGTTGTACAAATTCCTTTTGTCCTTCTATTTTCCATGTCAATCAATATAATACAACATGTACAAACAGATCACTACTCTTATAATTATAAGATGAAACATCTATTTAGCATCTCTCCCAAATTTAGTTTGGCACCTTCTGCATTAAAGGAAAATATAGCCAATTTCACTAAGTTTTTACTAGCCTGGATCAATTTTAATTGGACTCTGGCATAGGGCTAAATGCTAGTGGCAAAATGACAAGACTTGTCAAAAGAGATTATAATCATAATAATGATCCTTAAAAGCATAAGTTTTAACACTCCCAACAAGCTTGTGTAAAGTTGTGATACAGCTGGTTTAGTAACTGCTTAAATAGATGCCAGGTTTGTTTTTAGATGAACATTTTTTAAAGATTCACACACAATTATCTACGGTTATGTTGCGTTTCTCCGTGTAAAGCATCATTCTGTTGATTTCCGGGTCACATTGAAGTTGTCTTGTCAATTACACAACATGTGTTAGTGTTTACATGCAAAAGCGCGGAAAACTTTATCACATCAATGACACGAATATTACCGGAGAGTGACGAATGTTTTTGTAAATCAAGGATCCTCATAGAAACAAAGATGGCGGAATTACAATGGAAAACATTCTGGGAAATGTGAAGGTCGGGATTACTACAGTGCGATCACTCAAAAGGTAGGTCAGTAGTGGTTTTTCTTGTTGCTTTGTTTGAATGGAATGTGTAAAACGATATCTCGAATGAACGCGATTGTTTGTTTCAATTATTTTTACCGATAACCGCTACGAATTTCAGCTGACGGCGACTATATATAGACAGGAATTGATTGTATATTACAAATATTTGTCTGCAAAAAAAAAAGGAAAGTTGCAGGTGTAAACTGCATTTGAAGCCTGAAAATATATTTGAATTTAGTTCCATCAAAATATTAATAAAAAGGATTTTTTTTTTGCTTTTAGGCTTGAACAAACATTTCTCACGATGGACTTGCCCTTTCCCATAACTAGTAAAAAAATGAAATTACAGGATGAGGCAGCAGCAGCAAGCAAGAAGTTGATCGTGAATATGATGTCTTCTAATCCTTTGTCGAAAATCAAAGAAGATAACCTAGACACATATGTTAAAACAGATATAGTTACATCCACCATAAAGAATAAAGATTTCCATCTGTTTGCCTAAAACATCATGTTTCCAAAGAATGCAAACATTTAAATTTGAAATGAGAATCCTAATCACATACCAGATATTTCTGCAAAAGATTTAGAACTTTCAAATCAACAACGAGTTCACCTGTTACATAAAGTAATGATTTTATTCTACTGTGAGAGCTTTATCATTTACATAGTCAAAATTGAAATAAGTTAACTTCTATTTTGCTTTAATTTGTACCATGAATTTTACAAAATTGAGTTTTATAATTTTTCAATCTTGAATCAATAAATAAAGGTGTATTGCGTTAGAGCAGCTGTACCTGAAACATTTATACATGCTTGCAGTATTATCTTCAGCTGAATGTGTATAAGATGAACTCTGATATTTAGGATATAGTGAGGGATGTACTGAAATTTGAAGACTTCTATATTATCTTCAGGTATTTAAGAGTAAATCCAGAAAGACAATTGCATAACTATTGTATTGCAAACTGAAAAGAAAACAAAACTAACATTGTCAACAGCTTATTCAAGTAGATAATTCATATTTGAAATAAATATCACTTTGATTGTTTCAAGCATATTATGAAAAAATATTTTTTAACAGGTGCAGCCCGTCTTTGCAAAAAAACTTTGATGGCTGTGAATGTGCGATGGTTGTATCTAATTGACTTTTAGCTAGTTGAAAGTTTTATTTGATAGAAGATTTCAACATTGTTCCAGAATATCACAACCGATTCCAGGCAATCTCAATCTGATATACTTTATAACATATTTAGTTTAATAAAATTATATTCGTAAAGAAGTATAATAAAAAAAAACCTGTTACAATACGTTTATATTGAGTAGGAATACTTCTTATATACTGATATATATTTCGTGCTCGAAATTTTTATGACCACAGGGCCTTGGCTACATAGACAAAATACTGAAATGATGTTTTAGGTGAAACCAATATTCAATTTTCAATGTCATTGTTGTACAAATTCCTTTTGTCCTTCTATTTTCCATGTCAATCAATATAATCCAAACAGATCACTACTCTTATTATTATAAAATGGAGCATCTATTTAGCATCTCTCCCAAATTTAGTTTGGCACCTTCTGCATTAAAGAAAAATATAGCCAATTTCACTAAGTTTTTACTAGCCTGGATCAATTTTAATTGGACTCTGGCATAGGGCTAGACTGCTAGTGGCAAAATGACAAGACTTGTCAAAAGAGATTATAATCATAAGTTTTAACACTCCCACAAGCTTGTGTAAAGTTGTGATACAGCTGGTTTAGTAACTGCTTAAATAGATGACAGGTTTGTTTTTAGATGAACATTTTTTTAAAGATTCACACACAATTATCTACGGTTATGTTGACAATCGTCATACTACTATATTGAGTAGGAATACTTCTTATATACTGATATATACGTTAGCTTAGTCACTGAGCTTGCCGCACGTACCTGCAGGAGAAAATACATTCCGATATCATTTTAAATTACATTGGTCCGATCAGTAAACGAAACATTAGTTATCTATGGCATGACATTCTCCTTTTAACAAACTATTTGCAGATTGACAATAAATTGATGAAAAGTCGTCCTACCCTATCTATACTTCTGATGTTTTATACCAGAAAAAAGTTCAACAGAAAGTGCCAGTAAAAAAAAAATGTTTAGGAATTATTCTTGCACCACACATGGTGGACATTGGTTTGTTTATATTTTTTGTATTAGTAAGTTAATGGTCTGCTGAACAAAATTTTAAAGTTCTTTAACAAGAAAACAAATATAAAAATTTATGGTCGAGAAAATCATGTAAAATACTAGCATTTGCAACAGGTACTGGAAATTAAACAATTGTTCTTAATGGAATTTATTGAATTTTTTTGTAAAGCAACCAGGGGCCATAAATACTAAACAACAACAGTGTAAATTTGGATATCTAAAAGCATGCCTAATCCATAATCAGTGACTTGATATATTACCTCCTTGATGGTATTAACAACATTGATGTCTTAAAACTTTGCGACATTTTTCAGACAGCTACCCCTCCTTAGAAGACGAAGAGAGGGAAGGAAGAAGGGGTCCAGTGTGCACTGTAAGTAATGGCTGCATGACAAATATCGTTAAAGTGATGGACGTAAGGGGGATGTGTGTCAACGCTACCATTCTTCGTCACAAGGATCTCAGTACGCAGCTGGTGCTTGAACCGATGGATACAGAAACATGAATTGACTCCTAATGACATAAAAGTATACGTTTATCTGAAAAGTAAACAAATATATTCCACAGTATAAAAACTTTCTTTGTATAACATTGGTCAAAGTTCAATCTTTCCTTTTTTGTGTATTGAAATTACTTAAATATTGATGTACCGTTTTTATAAATCAGTATAAGGGAAAAAGGACAAAACAATAGCATATTTGTTACACTCTCAAACGTGTCCTAGAAATCATAAATTGCCCAAATGTGTCCGATTTCACATCCACCAAACGTGTCCGATAATTGTTATTCGCTAAAACGCTAGAAAGTCTCAACACTTTTAGCGCTAATATGTCCTCAGCGACATCAATAACGTTTAATGTTCATTGCCCCAAAGAGACACCAACAAGAGAAATAACTTTCCATGTATCATAAGCATCCCTGATACCAGTCTATTAATTTATTATCGTTCGAAAAACATGTATAACTGAAAGGTAACGTTAAAATACGTTTAAAACAGTATTCGTTTAAGTCATTTTAAACGTGCATTATCTTTTTAACTGTCACACTATAATCGACTAACAGGAAATAATGGATTAATTTATTGTTGCTTGCTTAACATTTTGTGGCAATTATTTCCTGCAAATTCGAAATATAAACATCATAGAGCGTTCACACAAAAAGGACACTTGTAAGAGGTTTAGCTAGCTACAAAACCAGGTTCAATCCACCATTTTCTACAAAAAATGCCTGTACCAATTCAGGAATATGACATTTGTTATCCATTCGTTTGATGTGTTTGAGCTTTTAATTTTACTATTATATTTGGGATTTTCCTTTTTGAATTTTCCTTAGAGTTCAGTATTTTTGTGATTTTACTTTTTTTTTTAAACTCAATTGAACACGTTTTGGCGCCTTTAATAAAATATGCGATTGGGCGTTTTTAAAAAGGACACCCTTTGACAACCTTTAAGCAACTAGACATGTTCTGCAGTTCAGTGACGTCATATTGACACGTTTCTGAGCGTTACATGTTTACTAAATTTATACGTATTTGTTTTACCATACTTTTGAAAAATATTTGTCTTTGAATATTTTAAAATTATGTTTCCAAGTGTTTAATACCTTTATTTTGTTCGAAATAATGAAAAATAACAACATACATTTGTATTATGATGGCAAATGTCATTGCTTGCTGGAATTGACTTGTCGCCAAAGTTAATTCTTTTAAATCCGGATTGATCATATCAACATGTTTTCATCTAATCTTCAGTTACTGTGGAACTACAGTCGGATTATTATTGTACTGCATGGAAAGACTGCCAAGTTGTTTAATACAGAAAAGAAATAGAGAAAACCCGAACAATCTTGCATTTCAAAATTTATAATCATATTTTGTAATCACGTTAAAAAAAAGAAATAATTTTATAAATTTGCTATCTGTGATAATCAAATTTGATAGTAAAAATTTCTTTCATCTGTGATGATGACTTTGTATTACAATCTGTTAATGAAACTGTGATTATATACATGATATATATCATAACATATTTACCAACTTTTATAATAATTATTTTCCATGAATGATTTACAATCATGTTAAATCATATTTTTTTATCATCACCTATAACGTAGATGATGATAATAAAAGTAATAACTGTTTTTGGCATATTTAGTTAGAGTATATTTTTTTATAACTGATTAAAGAAAAATACAGTTACGAACCAGAACATTAATACATACAAATTAAATATGAATCCTATCCTATACATGTAATTGAGTTTTGCAGCATTTGTAAAAAACATTATGTTTACTACACACTCATATTTCATTTGACTTCAAAAGTTAAATTTTTGTAGCATGTGAAAAGTGTGTTTCGATTGGGAATGTCTTCGGTGGTATGTGGGTAGCTCTTGTTTCAGTGGAAAGAACTCTTTTTGTTGTGAAGGCACATTGGCAGGTCTGAAATGACCGATATTTGTAATGTTTTAAATTTGCGTTGGTCTAGTAGGCAAGGTGGGGAAAAGTAAGACAAGTATTTGTCTAGAAAGCGATCAAAAGCAAACATTTAATTAAAGTAATAGTTTTTAAAATATTTCGGCTATCAATAGATAGACAGAATACTCTTCTTCTTGTAGGAGGGTAGCTGCGGAACCGTAGATTTCAGGTCCTTATGATAATTTTTGACAATTTGTTATTGTAAAAAAATATCATAAGAACCTAAAAGCTGTGGTTCCGCAGCTAGGGAGAGGGGCACGTTTTTATAAATGTGGACATATTGATTAAAAATTACTGTGTTTTCACACCTCTGCCGGCATGAGAAAGAAGTGAACAGCAAAATCCAGATAATATTTTAAGTTTCCAAAACATAAATGCATTTGAATTTTATTTATCTAGGGTATGTATGCTATGCCTTAAAACTATTCATAATGCACCGGTTTGTCTGTACTCAAGAATAAATTTTGAGGTGTAAACAAAGTTGTTTTAACCATAAAGTCCCCATGAACCTGCATCTGTTGTTTCAGATAAGGAGAGGAAAACACGATATAGCCGAGATTTAACCACAATATCTTATTGTTTGTTTTTCATGGACAGAATACGTGGTTCCGTCAAATATGACTGTACATAATCTAATGTGTTCTCATTGCATACATCAGTTTAGTCTAACATATATGTTTATGTTGACGGGAAAAAATGCATAAACTCACAATAATTCTTACAAATGCTTGTTCCGTAAATATGACTACTGTTCCTAGATTGTGATGGGCATGTCTGCTACAAAAATCGAGCGATTAAGGTGGAAGTAAACGGATTCTCTGATTGCTTGATGGAATGTCACGGAAATGGCAGAAACTGTTGAAGTGAGAAAAAAATAACGACTCCCTGTTATTACAAGTAGACGGAAATTGGCCGACATAACAATGTTAAACCTCCGTAAAGATCGAAATGTGGGCGGTACATGGTGATCAGTGGAGCAGTTAGTAAATAGATTATGTTTAATTGAATGGAGTGACAGTTATCTTATGTATTTTTCTTGGTCCAATTTGTTAAATTAAATTGGTAAAAAATCTGTTTTGTGTTTGAGGCGGACAAGACCCCTTGAGCCAGACTATAAATTCTTGTTAAAACGTTGACAAGTTTAAATGAAGCTCATGCACTTTGTTTTGGGTCTCGAATTGAACCATTGAAAGTAAAACATGAGCATGCACTTTACTTTTAGTACATTGATAATTCAAATATATAACTCCTAATCCTATAGAATGTCTATAATCTTGCAAAATAAAATTGACGAAACTTGATATACCATAATACATGTACATATATTCTAGGGTATTGTTTGAAGCATTGCAAAGAAATGCCAAAAATATTGATGGCTGTAGATGGATGAATGATGATTTGCAGAAAAACATAATTTTGAATGTGTGATGTTTTGCAGAAAAACATAGTTATTACAACTACATGTCACAAAAAAATCCAAGCACAATTTAAACATGAAGACTGCCTAATGTCTTGCTAATCGTTTTTGCTTTATACAGTTTCTATTATAAATTTATAAGATATATGGGGGGGGGGGGGGGGGGGGGGTAAAAATCGCCATTCAAGGGCAATACTTCATTCTCAACAAATATCTTTTGTGTGCCATTATGCAATGGCAACGATCGTCGACATCCAGAATTGTCATTTCTCAGGTTGTCCTAAACTGAAGAAAGAAGTAATCAATGGATTCAAGCAATTAGAAGCGATTCAAGGCCCATGTTTAACGTTATAATTTCCCGATTTGATGAACATTGCTGTTCATAAATCACAATTGAGTTCAGTTAAATGATCATGATTGTATAAACTACAATTACCATTGAACATTTTAATCAAGTTTAAGATGATAGTTGTCTCAGAGCTAATAAATCGGTTTGACTTCCTTCGTTCTTTTCTAATTAGCATTCCTAGGTTTCATTGTATTTCAAATTGTTGTCCTATCGGTCAATGTGTACAAGCACCTGATGTACGAAATTCCATTAGAAGGGTATATTCGAAAGTTGACTTTGTACATGTGCGTATTTGGTTAAAATAAAAGAAAACTTTGTGAGGCTAAAATGGGAGAAGAATATCCTGATTTGTATTTGGTGATACAAATGCAGTTTTTCATTGAAACAAATTATCTTTAACATTCATTAAATGGAAGTTAGACCATTTCCAGTTTAATGATTGATTGATTGTTGGTTGCTTAACGTCCAGTGGCAAATATTTCATGCATATTCAGGACGAGAACAAGTTCACAATAAATACAATATGTAGGTTCTGTAATAGATTAAGGGATTAAGGTAGGAGAAATTTAGACTGCCACGGGAAATGAGGGTATATTGGATAGGCACAGAAATTTAGCCTTGCAACAGGTCACCAACGGACCCCTCAAAGAGTTGTTGCAAGGGTTCTTAACGTGCAAAGAGCGTGGCACTCTCTTTACACGAGGCATCGGATTTAACGTCCCCATTCTGACCGGACGTGGCTGCAAATTTGTACATCCCGCACAGCCAAACGGACGCCCCACTTTAGCACGGGTTTTACTGCCGGTCGGAGGAAGACCAATGGTGACCATACTTCTATTCCCCAGTCACCCTTGGGGGTCCAGTTTAATGAAGTAACGAGTCTTTGGGATGAACATGCGAGATAATGATTGTTTCCAAAGAGATGGTGAATTTCGCGCCACTCTTAGCAGCAGCTATGGAGAAAATTACACTTGATTTATTGCTATAGCTTCGTAGCTGCTGTATAAAAGCAAGATCCTTTTAAGGGTTCTGGGATTTTGACAGGAAGGAGTAAATAACACACGATTGGACTTTTACAAAAAGAAATTAAATTTTAAGGGAAATTTTAATCAATATGAAAGGTGGATAGGATAAGACAACTCATATATATAAGCTTAGTTGAGCTTTACAATTGCTTGAAACTGAGGTTATTCTCAAATTTATTGCAACAACTATCTATTCAGGACAAGACATTATCAATTTTAATAGTTAAAATAAGTTCTAGACGGACATAACTTCGAAAAGGGAACATTTATATTTACGGACTTAATCCTCGTATATTGATTTATTTTAAGACAAACATTATTGGTTGAAATTAAAGGTTCGAATCTAAAGCAGAGTTAATTGTTTTATTGATAAGATTGCTTCATTATTAAAGTAAAAAAAAAGACAACCAAAGAACAAAGTAACTTTATTGTTAAAAAATCCTAAAATAGAATTAGATATTAAATAAATTATCTTTTGAATACATCATGCATTACATTATTTCTCTGTTGTATAACGCATTTCCCCATTCCATAACCAAGCTTGATTGAGGTATTTATTTCGACCGGTAATATAAGAAGAGATACATGTGTCACGCACACGCTACCCAAACCCTCGACAATGTTTACATGTTTTCCAAAAACTGATTTGTCGTTTAAAAAAAAACCTCACATGCGTAACATAGAGGATTTTTATTTACTTGAAACATTTCTTTGTATGGTCTTCAACAGGGTCGATCAAAACCAAAGTTCACTTTGTTCCAATGTATTGGTTTCATTTGCAGGAAAAACTGACAACTTATTGAAATTTAAATTTTGCCATATTTGATATGGAAACAAACAACTTGATATATGTCCAAGGGGTAAAACCAAAAAAACTTCATTGCACACAAACAAATGTTTATGAATACACCATATATACACAATAGCCGAGAACCATCTTGCTTGAAATACATTTTTGCTCCCAATTCAACAGAAAATACCAACATGTCTGAAAACATAACAACCACACATAAAATTATCTATAGCAACATGATTAATTATCATCACATGGACACTTTATTATAATATTGTTTTGCTTTTATGATGACAAAAACGTATATTTAACAGCATGTTTTTTCAGGTTCTATAAGAATGCATGTAGCCGAAGGTTTGGGTCCGCGATGGTAGGCATTGTTCTCTTTACAATAATATATCTTTGTAAGATATTTATAGGTTTCATAACGAGTGAGAATTTGAAATCGCTTGATATCAACTCGAGTTATTTAATTTCTATAAAAAAATAAAGGACCATAAATAACGAGAGGTAATATCAAGCGATATCTATTTCTCACGAGTTGTTTACCATATTTCTCTTATGGTTAACCTTTACATTGTGTTAAATAAAAATCCGCGAATCGTTGATCTAATCTCTTGCACGTACCAGTATGGCGTCATATGTACTGCTACGGTGCCACTCTTCAGACGTTTAAAGACTGTTTGTACTCTTCAGAATGTTATAAAATATTACAAAAAGAGTGTGTTTTGAATATTATTAAAGAAATCGCAGATCTTCGGTGCTATGGGCGAAATGTATATTAAACTTTAAAAATAATCAATGACCTAACGACCAGTCAATGGAAATCTCGCAATATCGTCTAATGATTGTGGATAAGCCAATAAAATACACACGTGGTTCGGTATGACAAGAAATATGAAAAGGCCGGGATTCTTGATTTGGTGAAGTAATACAAACTTTAACCTACATGTTGGTATGTAGTATATAACCTTGCATTACCTTATGGCCAAGAGATTTTACGCACACTTGCTCACCCTCGTCAGCTCAATCCCATTGACATGGATTGGTCTTTCCCTTCATTTCTGTATTCCTTAAATTTGTAGGGCATTTTTCCTTATCTTTAAAAATAGATCTAATTCTGTAAAATTCTCATGACAATGATTAGACTATTAATATTTCTGTACATTGTTCTTTCCTGTAATCAGTATATTTTTACCTAATACTTTTAGTTTCCATATATTCTTTATACTTTTGCACTCCATCATTCTCTATTCGTCATAAATTTTGCTCATTTTTCTATATCCATTATTTATTTGGGCCATTATCCTCTATTCTGTTAACCCCATCCAGATCCTCATATATGAGAATGCTTTATCAGCGCAAGAAAAAGATAAAATATTCAACTATTTTAATAATTTGGGTCAGTAGTTCGTACAAATAGGGATACTAAGCAAAACATCAAGTGAATGTGACATAACAAGCATAGTACTACATTTGTTTACATCTTTACCATACTTTTATAATCACTCCAAAAAATGCAAAAAATCTAGTTGTATGCATTAATTTCATAGTTCATGTGGAATGCTTATGGTTACCACTAATATAAACACGTTATTAATGGATCTTTGATAATTTTAAAGAGGGGCAGTCAAAAAAAGTAGAAAGTTATAAACTTCAAGAACATGCGATACGAAATCAAAAAGCAATTATTAAACAGTTTTGTGCAAATTAGACCAAGAAAATTTAAAGATCATCTGTAGCTGGTGAAGCCGTTATCGATATTTATAGCAGCATTGAAGTGTCATTAGAATGTGTGAATATATATATAAAAAAAAATCTCCCAACGAAAGGCATATGGTGTTGTAAGACATGAAGGTTTACATCAGACAGGAAGTTTAAAGGATTGAAACAGCTATGACAAAATATTGTGCATGCATTGATGACAATAAGATAAAGATCGACTTTGTCATCATTCTCGCGTCGTAAATTTTTGTGTAGAGTTTCCCGTGTAAAACATGAATAGCTTAATCTAGGAAAGGACAATTATTACCGTTTAAATTTGATTTATGTAAAGTAAGTTCCTTTCGGTAAACTTTAGCAGTATACTTACAAAATTCTTTTTCAGTTAACGAAAGTATATTTGCAAGATAACGTAACGAAAATATATCAGCAAGATAACGATAAGTATTGTTAAACTTATCAATTAAATGCAATACGGTCTTTACTAAGTTTGACCATAAACTGCGATTTACTATCCATTTGAACTCCATGCCAAAAAAAAAAGAAATTATCATTATCAAACAAAATTATTACATAAATAGTGTCACAGTTAGAGGTAATATTATTGATAGCTAATATATTCAATTATTCCACTAATTCAAAGTGTTTATAGTACCGCGACGTGATCCAACATCGTGATGTTGTCCATACAAATATCGATTGTTGGTTTCTTCACGTCCAGTTGTACATATGTCATGCATATTCAGGACAGTAACAAATTAACAATAAGTGCATTAGGTATGTCCTATGATAGAGGCCATACGGGAAATTTGGACTGCAACTGGAAAATGACGGCATTTTGGATAGGGACAGAATTTTGCCTGCAACATGCAACCAACGAACCCCTCAAAGTTATATTATCTTGCCTATAGTTTATATCCATTCATATAGACGATTTCAAAAAGTCGTAACCTAACAATTAAATAATGACTTCCTTACTTGATATTAAAAAAAGGATCGTCTATCAAAACTTATGAACTATAAAAACATTAAGCAAATCTTTACATAACATACTGAAGAAAATTTTACATAATATAACCTCTCCGGGGCAAGGATAATATTGAATAATAAATGCACTGGTCTGTGAAAAAACAACCAAATAACATTGCCCAACGACAGACTGAAATTATATCAATGCTAACATTGCATGTTAATATAATAAAGCCCTACATGATATAGAGATGATTATGTACCCCAAAAAAATCGTACAATTTTCAGGCTAATGGGATAAGCCTGTGAAAATAAATATCCCGTCCGCTTGAAAACAAAACATTGCACTCGGGAACAATATCAAATAGTTGTTCCGTACTACTATCTGCGTGTTTCAGCATTTCTCATATTTGTTTAATTTTTTTCCCTGTTGTCTGGGTTTTTTTTTAATCTTCATCTTTATACTAATAGAATGATGCTATACGCTGCTTTCTCATTTATATTGTGTATTCATTTGATGTTCAACCGGAAAATGCGTTAATCTATGTAAATTTAGGACACGAGTCCATAGAAAAACTAAATTATAGGGATGATAAATGTGATATAACCAGATGAAAAAATAAAGTTTGGCAAAATATTATAACTAAAAACGATGTGAATGGAAGGAAATTTAGCACTGGTAAGAGAACAAAGTAGAATGACAAAAATACTGAACTCCAAGATGAATTCAAAATGGAAAGTCCCTTTTACAAATGGCAAAATAAAAAATTCAAACACATCAAAAGAATGGAAAACAACTGCCAAATTCCTGATTTGGTACAGACATTTTTTTTTGTTTAAAATGATGTTTTGAACGTCGCTTAAAATTGATTAAATTTAACATGGGACGAGATTTTTTTTAAATATGTGTATTCAGTATTTATCCAAATTTGAAAAAGCTCGTCTGGAACCTATGAAAAGTCGCACCACACCTATGCCACATTTCCTCGGGTGTGCATGTATATCATATACTTTTTAAAGACCATTCCTTTTTGAAGGGGGCGTATTTTTTAATAAATAGATTTTATTTATTTAGAGTTTCCTGATCAGAAATAATTTTGTTTCAGATGCAATTTAAAGTGTTTTTTTTTATTATTTATAAGGGGAAAATTAAATATAACATCTAGTTTAACCTCTTGCTGCCGGAGGGACACATGTGTCCACACCGGCTGAACTGGAGCGACACATGTCCATGTTTTAATTTATGCAAGCTTCTCATCAGTGCTGTTCAAATAAAATACCGAAGATTAAACAGCGTAATAGTGTGCTTCAATGAGTCCCAAATAAAACGTCATTTGGGCGCGACGTCATATATGAATGACTTCATTGTTAGGCAATTGACGTCACAGACATCCTGCTATCGAATTTTCTGGCACATAAAATGCAACCAAATAAAAACTACCTGCAGCAATAGGGTTGAAGACAATTTTGTTTATAGTTGTAATGGAAAACTAATGTTAGTCCTCAGAGGAAACCCCGATTAATTTTTTTACATTTTATTATGTGAGAACTTTTGTAACTGAATTTTCTGTATGTATTTTGTTTACTGATTAATAAAGGCAACAGTAGTATACCGCTGTTCGAAACACATAAATCGATAGAGATAAAAACAAATCCGGGTTACAAACTAAAACTGAGGGAAATGCATCAAATATAAGAGGAGAACAACGACACAACAAAAACACAACATTAAAATGTAAGACACACTTAAACGAACTATAATATAACAATGGCCATTTTCCTGACTTGGTACAGGACATTTTAAGAAAAAAATGGTGGGTTGAACCTTGTTTTGTGGCATGCCAAAGGGGGTCTCATTGGGGGGTTCTGATCCCGGATCCCGCTTACTGTTTTGTCAGATTCCCGTATCCCGCTTACACAATGTACGTTAGCAATTCTGATTTTTTTTTTTTGTAATTTCCCGTATCCTGCTAGACTTCATTTCCCGTTTTCACGGCACAATAATTTGACTTTCACGTGTCACGCTTACAAAAAATCGGCAATCCCGTGTCACGCTTAGACCCCAATGAGACCCACGCCAAACCTCCCGCTTTTATGGCAACGTCAAACACAACACCAAAACGACAACATCACATGACAGGACCACAATACAAATAAATGGGAGAACATATAGGACAAAGAAACACACGAGTAATAGCTAACAAAAGGTACTAGGCTTAAAATTCAATACGCCAGACGTGCGTCTCGTCCACATAAGACCAACCAGTGACGCTCAGATGAAAAAAGTTTGAAATCCAAAACAAGTACAAAGCTGAAGAGCACCGAGAACCAGCACTTCCAAAAAGTTGCCCCTAACACGGCCAGGGTTTTCTGCCTGGGACAAGAACATCCTTATTATTTAGAATAATTTATAATTTTGCAAACAGTAAATTTTATAAAATGACTATATAATAGATATACATGATAAAACCGAAGTGCGGACTAACTACAGCATTAAAACGGATACATTACATAAAACAACTTAACCCAACACATAAAAAGACACAGCCGAGTTAGCCAAAGCCTCAACGCACAAAGTGACGTCACATTTGAAATTCTAAAAAAAAAAAACACAAAGTGACGTCACATTTGAATTTGTAAAAATATTTCCCAGAAATAAGATAGGATTAGGATTGATTCAAGATTAGATTTGTAATACTGACATTACATTTATTAATAATTTAATTTTGGATGTAACGCGTCTTCTGATTGGCTGACGTTGTTTTGTTTATCAGCTCATAGACATAATTTTGTCATGTGACCGTGACGTCATCAACGTTTTTTCATGATTTACTCCGGTTTAAAATGGATTTTAGAATTAAATTATAAGGAATGACTGTAATATTTTTTCTGTCTATTCGAAATAACATAAAAAATGTTGTGCACACTTTAAAATAACCCGCTATGCGGGTTATTCAGCGTGCACCACATTTTTGATGTTATTTCTTCATAGACAGAAAAAATATTACAGTCATTTCTTAAATAACAATGAAAATTACAATACTTATTAATATCAAATTGTGGTAGTAATTAGATAATTAATTGTATTATCTAGCTATGTCGGTGTTTCTTCTAAATCAAACTGTAAACCAAATATATCGTATAAATTTCGTTAAATTTCGTTGAAGCAAACTAAAATCTAATACATGAAGGGGGTGATTAATTATCTTTAAGACATAGGCCGTACGGCGATCTATGATTACTTGAAATCCACGTCGTTTTGACTCGGTTGGATAGTTGTCTCATTGGCAATCGTACATATCCTCATGAAGACTACATGCTGGCTTTTACTTGTGGTGTGTAATGTTTGTAATAAATTCAATTCTAGAAATTAACGTCCAGTAGGCCTTTAACCATTTAAAAAATGAAAATGAGATGAAGGCAAAACAACTTGGTTAAAAAGACAAATATTTGCTGATTGTTTTACATGTGTTGGGTCTTTTAATATACAGAGGAGTAACACTCTATGGATCTCTAACATGTCTAAAGAAGACTGGGGTTGCGGTTACATTAGGGTCTTCCAACCGGTTGTAAAACTCTTGACAACGTAGGGAGTCCGTTTGATGTGGGATATATAAATACGCAGCCACGTGCGTCGTTTAAAGAAGGTGCCACGCTGTCTACCCTTACTATAGCACCGATCGAAATTGTGATGAATTTTTGTTGATGATCATAGCGTAACTAATGCTATATTTTATTCATATATATTGACAATTGTGTTTTAATATTGTTCAAGTAATAACCAATGCATTGTGTGTGCAGAATATACCTACTTAAACAAACAAATACATACTTATTAACTGTAATTACGAACTGTTCTGGAAAACGTCAGATTTCTAACTAAAAATAACTCGTACTCTTTTACGTTTATATTGAAGATAACTAAACAATTTCATAGTCACTATTCCAGGCGAACATGTTAAACGACAATAAAGACGTTTAAAGGGGCATTAGCTACGAGATATATAAAACATCTATATATGATTTTTTTTTTGTTCAATCATTAATGAAAGTGAAATAGTGAAATAATTATTCGCTTTTAGCCACCAGTATGGTTCAATTTTTTCAAAATAAGTTAAGAAACATTGATGATGACCTCATTGAATCCGTATTCATGTGAACTTCAATTTAACCCCTTAGCTAGAGATGGACAACACGGGAATTGTATGTGTAAAGTTATTTAAAGGAAAAGAATGTCAACATTGAAAGTAAAACAAAGGTAAATCATTTCATTGACTGATCCGATCCACAAAAAATCATTCTTGTACAGGTAAACATATATTTTTAATCTATAATATGAAATTAAACAGACCTAGAAAAATTCAATAGCACGAGTTCGCTAAATCTATTTATATCTTTATTTATGTTTACATCGCTTATATGGTCATCGGATGACTTTGGAGGCCAACTCGATAGTTAATTAGATGGCGTCTAGACTAAAATACACACGAAACGAAGCTACGTGTTATCATGCCCATGTCCTGTTAACTGTTTATTTTAGACTTTTAATAGTTTGTATAAATGTTTTACATTGTTATAAATCAAATATGAGAATTTGAGTCAAATTGGTGAACATGAATTTGACAGCTAGTACCCCTTTAAGGACACATTAACGACTCTTGTACAATAAGCAGATATAGATATGAGAAGGTCATTAATTGCAATTTAACAAATAATAACGTTTGTCCCGACATGATGACAATGTGAGATAAGTGTCATATTCACGGGAATTTTGAATGGAATTGAACGGAATAGTTGTTTTAATCATTAAAATAATAGACTATACAGAGCAAATAAACATAGAAATACAGGAGAGAAAAATAACTTTTTAAGAAAAAAATCAGAAATAAATTGAAGATTTAAACAGAAAACACAATTTTAAATTAGCAAGATTTAGAATTTTATTCAACTAAAGAAAAGACAACACAAGAATTACAGGAAGAAATAAAGAACCTTAAAAGCAGGAGCTGCAACTGAAAGTAGATAGTCAAAATAATATTGGTGTACCATACAAGATGAGAAGCATTGTAACTGACATTTAGAAGAAAATTCAACGGACTTAATTCTGTATGAGAGAGGCAGTGTTGTGCAAATGTATAGTCTATTATTACTTACTAAAGATTTTACTATAATTAACTGTATTCTTAAAATCTTTAGTAAGATCTTCCTTATCATCTTGGGTTACCTCCACAAATTCTATTTCTTTATGCATAAGGGTGACTGGGGAATAGAAATATGGTCACTACAGGTCTTCTTCCGACCGGCAGTAAAACCCTTGCTAAAGTGGGGTGTCCGTTTGACTTTGCGGGATGTATCAAGTACGCAGCCACGTCCGATGCCTCGTGTAGAGAGAGTGTCACGCTCTCTTCACGTTAAGAACCCTTGACCTCTATTACAGGACCTACCTATTGTATTTATTGTTAATTTTTTCTCGTCCTGAACATGCATGAAATATTTGCCAATGGACGTTAAGCAACAAACAATCGATCAATCTATTTCGATAATCTCTTATGTAGTCAAAGTCTGGGATTATTTCGTCTTCAGTGTAGTTGACATTGGAGCTAATTTATCTGATATTTACTGTTTTGTACTTTCAGTTGGTATTAATGCATTCATGTCTGGTTTCTTGATCTGGTTGAAAACGTCTACCCTAACTTCAACTTGGTATGGCGATTACTGATTATTTACATGTATGTTTGGAAGAATCCTCTCTGTGTGGTTTTTCTTTGAATATGCACGCCTCTAGCATAACGTTTGGAGAAATTTCTATTTTGGGGTAGGTTTGTTGAATTCGTTCTTATTACAGACTCGCGCTTGAGTGGATTGATGAAAAAATTAATCTGATATAGCGCATCCTGAGAAAACTTTATCTTCAACAGTGATGCTATTGAAATTATTCCCCTCTAACATGTCTAAGTGGGTCTCAAAGACCTATTTTGCAAATTCTGACTTAGTCAGTCGAGGCAAATAGGAAATTGCATAATATTATGAAATATCCTAATTAAACACATTATTATGAAATTCAATAATATTAGTTATTCGAATAATTTTGTTGCTATATTATGAGATTTCGTAATTCATAAAATTATGGAAATCCATAATATAAGATGAATTTTTGATTTTCAATTAATTTTTTCGTTCGTTTTTTGGACCCCTTGACTATTTTTGGGAAATTCTTCGGAGAAAAAAGTTATTTCTGAGTGGCGTTAATATCAGGGCGTTAGGAACAACTGTCAGATTTTTTACGAAACGCCTAAAATTCTCCCGAATCCCCGCTATATGAATTATTTCGAATATTTGACAATGGGAGGTAATCCATATCGACTAAATGGGCAAATAGCGGTTATTGCTCTTTGATAATTATATTTTTATCTTATGTTGATGATGTGAATTTTTAAAATGTCTTTATTACTTTGCAGTGATTTACATCTGTTTACATCTGTTTACTTTAATTACTTTTATTCATCTTAAATCATATAGTTAGGCCACACCAATTAAATTCCTTGTTCGACAGACCAGTCCCCATAATATTTTTGTCTAAACAATTTTTTTTTTTTTTTTTTAATATTCCCGCTTCCAGCATCTGGAAATGTAACTGGGTGTATTTCCCGCGCCTGTTTTTTTGTAAATATTTAAGAAATGACTTTAATATGTTTTCTGTTTATTCGAAATAACATAAAAAATGTGGTGCACACTGAATAACCCGCGTAGCGGGTTATTTAAAAGTGTGCACCACATTTTTTATGTTATTTCGAATAGACAGAAAACATATTAAAGTCATTTCTTAAAATTTAATTCTAAAAAGAAGTAAATCATGATAAAAACGTTGATAACGTCTCGGTCGCATGACAAAATTATGTCTATGAGCTGATAGACAAAACACTTTCAGCCAATCAGAAGACGTGTTACATCCAAAATTAAATTATTACTAAATTAATTAGTGATCGTCAGAGCGTTTTAATCGACGTCAAATCGCGATCCTTTAAACTGTCTCGAGCATAAACACATATTTCTTATCAAAGTCACGACGAAGAAACACACAACCAACATACATGTATAACACAAAAAACTAAAAAGTATACACATTAACGAACACAATAAATCCCTAAAACCTTGGGTGAACTCAGGTGTTCGGGAAGGATAAACAACTCCTGCTTCTTGCAAGACACCCGCCTTGTTTCTAATTATAAGTCAGGTCTTGTGAATGAGGAAAGACATCTATGAAAGTTCAATGAAAATCATTTAAGACAGTTAAAATAATTATTGAATTATTCAGTTCGATATCTGATGTTCTTAGAAAGTAACAGTAATACAAGAAGCCATAAATATGATGCAATTAAAAGTGGGCATTACATGTTGGTGAACAGAAAAAAACACATCAGCAGTTGATATATTAAAGAAATGCCAAAGTTCAAGTTGTAAATCAAATTTCATACCATCTTGGTCAATATTGTATGAACCTATGATTTTATTTTTCAAAAAAAAAAATATATAATTGGTCGCCTTTACTTTTGAAGCTTCTCTTCAAAAATTTGTAATTTTTTTTTTTTAATTTTCAAATCGCTCGCTCGCACTAATTTCTGGAGTGGAAAAATCCGTAGAACAAGAAATTAAATTGTTGTGGCCTTAAAGACGTTAAAAATTAAACGTAGTTGTTAAGACTGTTGTCATTTTGAACAATAAAACATTGATAAAATAATAAATACATTTGGTGATAATGATGTAATTTTTCCAAATAAAATAGCGACAATTAACAAATGAATTTAACAGTTAAAAGTATATTTTGTTATCAATTTTGTATATGCAGATATTTACTTTATTTATTGCGTGTATAAGACACTCTGATAACAACAAAATAACGATAAAAATGGTTTCAAGTTAAATTATAAATGACATTGCCTTTTCCCTATTTTGTTGGGGTAATACATGTAATACATAACCTTTTGTTAAATGAATCATTGGTTAAACTAGGATTCACACATTTTGAGGAGATTCAAACCAGTTTTCAATCAACAAATAAAGTTGTAGACATTTTTCTTGTACATGGAAGAATATTAAAATATAGCTTTGATTTATCGATAAACTCCAGATTTAGCATTATGTCTTTTTTTTAAACTGAGCCCTATCCGCGATCAAATGATTTCCTAAATAGTATGCAGTTGTCAAATTAATGGTCATAATGGAACGTTAAGAATTAAGACACATACAAAATGCAGGGTATTCGTAAACGAATAATTATCTTCTGAACGTACACTATCTAAATAAAAATCTAATCAGATTAAGTAGACACACTTCTGTATAATATCATTCCGAGTGATAAGTTTATCCGACCAGTCTACAGTTATAACATCACAGTTGTTTGAATTATTACAAAGAGATGTCTCATTATGCCTGTGATCTTGATTTAAAGGGGAATTAGTTAATATTTTTATCGTTATGAAAGTGTTCATTATACAAAATATAAATATTTAACTTAACAAATGACGAGAAGGGATACTGTGCAACGATTAAACAAATTAACACCGTATAAAATCGATATATTAAATTATTTCATATATAATGTAAAATGTATTCAGAAAAATGTTAATCTCTTAATGAAATTTATTTTAAAATTGTTACTGATAATCTTATTTTCACAAAGTCTTAAGATTGTTAACCACAGTGTGTTTACGCACACCGGTCTATTCACTTGCGTCAAACTTTTAAAAAGTTTTAATGTCCTTATGAATGTTATAAATTGAAACTAATTCTGACCTGGTCTCCAAGATTATTTTTTTACGAAAGCATTATCATGATTAATCATTTAAAACTGATTTTAACAATAATCAAAACACTAGAGGTTTTCTTGATTTGTACGATTTATTCATATCAATTATTTATTACTTATATCCAACAAACAGGCATGATGAAACATCATTGATCCTGTATGTGTTCCAACAATGTTACAAAAGAGTGTGCGTTCAATAAGCATGATAAGTGATAAAACCTTTGAAGGACAAAATTAATGTACCTGTCGGATATTTTTATTATAGAACAAGTTGTCGTTGTGATGCATCATTCTTTCGTCACATTTAAATAAAGAAGTTATTCAAAACATCTTCGTTAAACCTGGTTTTACAGCAAGCTTAACCCCCCACTTGTATGGCAGTCGCATACAATTCCATTATATTGACAACGATGTGTGAACAAAACAAACAGACACAACAGGTAAAAATGTCAAAAATTGGGGAACAGCAGTCAACATTGTGTAATAATCTTAATCACTATAAAAACAAACCAATATATAATAAAGAAATACAAAAAGGCATATAGACAAAGCACATAAGCAAAAATGAAAGACAAGAATACTAAAATTGACCATAACACAATGACGGGATGTATAAGTACAGAGCCACGTCATATGTAACAAAGAAACACAAAAAGACATATAGACAAAAAACATTAGCAAAAACATGAAAAAGGAAAGACAAGAATACAAAAATTTACCATAGCACAAAACATAATAACAGAACGTTCCATCTCTTTTGAAATTCGTCTGCGATATCCCTCAAATCATTTGGGTCAGTTGGTTATGAAATCACCTCATCTTTATATTCTTCAACTATTGCTCGGCAAACCTCGGGTAAAAATTTGCTTACAGTATTCCGAGCAACTCTTAAGTCATACTGCTAGGAAGAATACTTTTCACCAGTAGCTTATTGTCTTAATGTGATGGTAAATTTGAAACCAGGCGACAAGGCTCTTCTATATAGAGTATCTGTCTTCTTGATTCTTGGTTTAACTTTTTCAAATATAATGCATCGAACATCTCTGGTGGCATTCTCAGAAAATTAAAGAAGGAAGGTTCATCCTCGAATCGTAACTCGTTCATCAACTGAGCATAATGACCACACTGGAGCCTCCTTTCGGAGGAAAACTAAGATCAACCCCAACAGGCCTAAAAGTCTAAAGTTTCTTTTTATTCTTCTTATTCGCTTTCTCAATAACAATATCATGGCCAGGTCGTTAAGATTGTGTTTCTGTGTTAATGATTGTAGAAGAATAACTACATTTACATGGTCTTGTATTTTCATGGTTCAAATGAAGTTGATGTTTCAAACAAAACCTGGAGAGCTTTTTTTATATTTTATCTGACAATGACAATGAGCATGACTAGAACTCGAAATGGTCGTAGTATGAACGTATAGTCAGGTCGTAAGAAGAGCGTGATGAGGACGGCATGGGCGTGCTAGAATCGTACTATGGTCTTGAACAGGGTGATATAAACGTGGTAAAGTCGTAGTAGAAGCGTTGTTCGGTCGTGGGGAGAATGTGATTGTCGTAGTAAGGTCGTAGTAACGTCGCTGTGAGATCGTAGCTCAGTCTCTCCGACTAGAATCGCGCTTTTGCTACGATGGTACAGCAACCTGTACGATCTTACCACGACCTTACTGCGCTCTCACTACGCTTCTACAACGACCTGATTTCTCCACGACCGCACCACGATTGGGTTGAACATGTTCAAAGTTGTTCCACGCTCATCACGATTATGAAAACCTTACCACGACCGTCGACATTTGAATTTATTTTTCAGAGATCGAAGTACGATCTGGTCTAGTGTGACGGGGGTTTATCATATTTTACTATATATATATATATAAGTGATAACAAATATTTGCCACTGGACGTTTGTTTAATTTCAATCACTTGTATAGTCAGAATAATGTTTAGGGTAATTATGAACTCCCTACAAGAGACCCAATGACCAAGAAGTTAACAACTATACGTCACCGTTGGCCTTCAATAATGAGCCCACACCGTTTAGTAAGCTACAAAAGGCCCCCAGATGACATATGTAAAACAATTCTAACGAGAAAGAAAACGGTCCAATTCATGTACAAAACAAGGACCAAACAATACATATTATTACAACTACAAACGACTACCACAGAAATACATGCTCTGAGTATACTGCATGAGACGGGGTTAAACTAGTTTTCTGGAGCCAAACCTTCCTCCTTACCTGAAACAGTGATGAAACAATACAGCATAATAACAAACTATAAATGTTCCCGAAAAAGGGCTTAAATCATTAGATATGGAATTTAGTTGATAAGGGCTTTGATCGTGAGATCATTACAAAACAGAAAAAAAAACATCTTAACAAAACACAGACCGGACGTGGCAGGATATTTATATATACCTACAACAACAAGAAAGTCACTAAGAACAGATATGAGAGGACTCGCAGTTACTGACAGTTTATTCAAAACCAATAACAACTAATAAAAAAACATGTTTCTAAGACTAAAATATCAATCAGTACACATCCAACATCTAATCTATTTAGTGTAAAGGTGTCATTAACAGTCAGAAAAAATCATGAATTCGTGAAATGCTGAGATACAGTGAATGTGCATAATGATATAACAATTATATTTAGATTGGTTTTATTTTAGCGGTAACAAAATCACCAATATTCAAACAACACAGCTGTCTTTTAATACGCCTATGCCAGACCCAAAGACCTCTAAATTTCTATTGGCACTATCATTCAAATGGTTTCTGTTAGATTGTCACAAACTGACCTTGTTACAAGAATAATAAATGTCGGTGTATCGCAATATTTATTAATATGGTAATACAAGTTTCAAGAAAGAGTTTGTCAATAGAAATGAATGTTTAAATATCAAAATCTAATTTCATTGAATTTTTAAAGTTTCATGTTTTTTATATGATTTCTTCAGTAGTTTTAAAATTGAAAAGATTTGTACAAAAAAAGTGCCAGACAAGTATACGACAGTGAAAATGCAATCACACGACACCGAATAACGAAAAATGTATGACGAGATTAATGCATGAGTGTCTACATTATACTAATGTTTATTATTGATAACTCAAAAATCCAAATGGACAAAAACATGATTGACAATGTGACAACTATCCACCAAAGTTTAAATCAAGTGGATGAAAGCAATTATAGGTAACCGTAGGCAGGGTTTATATCCCTCCTTTTTCTCTAATATCAAAAACAGAGTTTCTATTGTTCCGGCTAAAAATCTATGAAAATGCACTGATATGCCTGGACTGGGAATAGGATAACAGGGTTGGTGTAACCCCTCTTCCTTTTTTATTCTGTTTTTCTTTGAATTAAAAATAATGAATGTTTTTTCTCTGTTAGATATTATCGTAAACACAATCTTACTTTTGAGACAGGGTTACTTGTGCCTACCATTTTCTCTTATTTCCTACATGTATGCGTTAAAAATCACAGAAATTTTAACTGAAAAATCGTTCTAAATCATTTCACGACCTGATTTGAACCAAACTTCAAGGAAACGATAAATTCAGGAACCTGTTTGGGAATCAGATATTTCCATTGAAGCCATAAGTTAGTGGCCTGATTCGTAACCTTGCAGGAAACAGACTCATAGACCAACAAAAAGGAGAGTGGTTTTTGCCCCCCCTCCTTAATTCTTTTAGAATAAAACAAATCTGGATAAGCTGTATACTTTGCGGTAAATTAATTTGCATTTTGATTTGCTTTAATGATAGAATGGAAACAATTTGCACAGTTTTTTTCCTCCAATACTAATAGTGACTTTAACTCAAAAATGTATTTGCTGCATATCAATATCTAGATGCTTGTATGCTTCTTTTGATCTCATTTGAAAAACAGTTTATTTTGACGGAATCGGTGTGTTTCATGGATTAACCAGTAAAATATGGCCGGAATAACAGCATATAAGCAGAGTAAAGCTATCCATCCGTATGGCCAGAAGAATAGACATTTTTGCTATTTTCCGGCTAACCGGAAGAAAAGCCACTGCCTAACAAAAAAGACACTAAGTATAGATCTGAGAGTACTCGCAGTTACTGACAGCTGATACGAACCAACACATTCGTTAAAATAAAAGAATTCGGGTTTGTAAAGTAGGAGTGAAACACAACAGATTTCTTTCCTAAATTGTTAAAACATTTTAATTTGTAGTAACCCCTGGGGAAGGACGAGTGAAATGAATTGAGTGCTAGGGGTGATCCGCTGGAATCAGACTCTTTCCGATGCTATATATATAATACATGATATGGGTGCACAGTTCAGGGGCAATATACCACAAGGTCAGATGCGGATCTGTAAAAAGGGGGAGGAACCCCGACGAGACGACGTTCGGAGATAAACTCAGAAAAACAGTAAACAGTCTGTATAATTATAAATGTTGCTAAAAAGGATGAGCCCTCTCCCATAATCCGCCTTTGAAGGTTAATATTAACACAAAAGTATTAAAAACTAGAAATCAAGTTTTCACATGTATAAAGATACATGTCAGAAATCGTTAATTGATCAGATATTTGTAAAATTGCATTACCAACTCAAATTGTATTTTAGTATTATATATTGATATGGCATTATATCAGAAGCGGATTCATGCGGGGACGTAGCGGGCGTGCATCTCCCCACCTAAAATTTGCAAAGCATGGGTTGTCTTCAGCTTAATAAAAGACATTTCGATAATTATAACTTAAGAGAAAATGTTCGCATCGCTCCGCTCGGCGAAAGTTTAAGTTTGTGCCCCCCTCCCCCTCACCTGATCCACCAGTCTTATCTGCCTTTTGTAAAATAAACCACATGCAAATACATTCTAAATATTAGAAAAAATATGATACGGCTGCGATAGCCTCGAGGGGGGGGGGGACACTTCAATATTTTTTTGGTAGGGGTGAGCAGCTGAGACATCAAGTACCCCACCCTTTTCATATATTTTGTTTGTCAAAAATATATACCTTGTCATATATCAATTAAAACAAAAACAACCTATAGATATATTTGGATATTTTTCATCTTCTGGTACATTAGTATAGAGATTTTTTTTTGGTCCCGCTCATCGTCAAGTTTATGTTAAGAACAACGCAATTGTACACACCTTGCTTTTCAGTTTCCTCTATTTGACCCTTTTATATCTTTCATTTTGAAGAAATTTCAATTTCAATAGACAATAAAATTTGTTTGGTAAGATAAATGTGGTAACACTCCCAGAGAGTTACACTTTCACAGGGTTTTATATTATATAATGAAAAACTGATAAAAAGTTACATTGCTCTTGACACTATGGAATTTCTTTTAATAATTGTTATCATGTTTCATTCATACAAACCTTTGAATGTTAATTAGGTGCACATGTCAAAATGGTCGGATTTATAGCATCTAGCTATATTATAACTACCATCAGTGGAAATACCACATTGGAATAAATAGAGATTAGTGGATTGACAAATAACTGATGCATTTACGACTCTGATTTTACCGCACCGAAATTAAATACTGACAACTGATTAGTTTCAAATACTTATGATATAATCAAGCAACCTATTGATATATTTAATCTGATTTTCTCACCCTTTTCATATATCATGGAGCATGAAATAGTGACCTATTCCAGCGGCTCATTCCTAACACTCATTACATAGTAAGTGCTCCCCCCCTCCCCACCCTAATCCTCTTTAAAACTTTAAAAACACAGTGTCATTCCTAGTAAAATCTTACAATCCTCAAAGTACAAACGAATTAAATAAACAACACAAAATTACTAGAAGACACGTTTTTTTTAATATATTATTCAGTTAATTCTACACATATTTAATTTTTTTCTCTCGAAAATCAATCAGCTAAAAATTCATTTTTCAAGAAGTAGAAGAGATAATAAAATAAAGGTAACGTAGTTGGTGTCTCTTGATCATGACAAGCTGTTTATGAACAAAATAAGTGTGTATGTTATATACTTTTTTACGATTCACATAACTAAGGCGGTTGTAAATTCTTAAAGAAAATAAACCGAAATATTAAAGTTTGTAATAAAACACCTGTGACTTGTAAAAACTTTCTAACTACAAAGAAAGCATATGCCAAGTCAATCTTGGAAGCAGAATTTCTAGCAGAATCAATAGCAAACATCGGTCGAAACGTCATAGCTGGGTAATGAATATTCATATTTTAGTAGATTAACAAAACATGCAGCCATAGAAAGACAATAAAAACCGATACAATCTACAATATACATGTTGTATAAGAGATACAATATAGGATAGCTGCGTTCATATCCGTGGATATGGATATTTTAACACCCTGAAGTATCCAAGTTCACCCTGAGGCGAAGCCGTACAGAAGGGTGTTAAAATATCTACAGGTATGAACCACCTGTGAACATATATAACGAATTCATCCCCGGTCTTAGTCCAAATCTGGCGTTTTTTAGATAAATTCGACCACAAAGTGTAACGTGAAAGCAACGTAGGGTACTACTTTTGGTACAACCCTTCAGATGGTCAAATATAAGACGTTTTTAATCCAGAGACAGAGGAACTGGAATGGGTCAAATTTGGCGCCCAATGTTGTGAAAGTCAAACATCAAAGACAACAAGGAACAACCATGGAACTAAGGAAAACGCGCGTGAAGTTCCCCGGTGTAATAGGTAGCAACGTCCGGGTATATGGGTTTGGAACAACCCGGGGCTATGGGTTTTGTGACGACGTGCGTTAACCAATAAAAATTCTAGAAATATACTAGTACCCGGCCACGTCCCCTCTTTGAATTTGTTAGATGTATTTCTATGTGTATCCTTCTGATGAGTGAAGCCTTTTTCAACTGAATTTTTATAGTTCGTTCTTATGTTGTACTGTTACACCACTGTCCAAGGTTAGGGGGAGGGTTGGGATCCCGCTAACATGTTTAATCCCGCCACATTCTGTATGTATGTGCCTGTCCTAAGTCAGGAGCCTGTAATTCAGTGGTTGTCGTTTGTTGATGTGTTACATATTTGTTTTTCGTTCATATTTTGTACATAAATTAGGCCGTTAGTTTTCTCGTTTGAATTGGTTTACATTTGTCATTTCGGGGTCTTTTATAGCTGACTATGCGGTATTGGCTTTGCTCATTGTTGAAGGCCGTACGGTGACCTATAGGTGTTAATTTCTGTGCCATTTGGTCTCTTGTGGAGAGTTGTCTCATTGGCAATCATACCACATCTTCTTTTTAATTTAAGCCGGGGATAAATGCTTATATTGTTGTTTCAAATTTTGAACAGAGTGTGATCAACCTTTGAGTTGGAAAATGAATTCCAGTTCCAGTTAAGTTGAGATCAAGTTCGTATTCGAGTTTGGGTTCGAGTTTAAAGTTTAAGTTATACTTTGAGTTCGAGAAAAGGTCCGAGTAATAGTTCGAGTGAGAAATCGAGTTACAAGACGAAGTAGAGTTCGAGTTAAAAATATTGTCAGACAGTAACGAGATATATAGGTTTTGTTGAAACATGACTAGAATGAATACTAGTATATAAAAAGATGAAGTTGAATAACAAACAGAGAAATCGTCAATATTAACATGATTATGAAAAGAAAAGAAAAGAAAAATGATTCTAGAGGAAACGGGAAATACATACATATTAAACTTAATCGTTAGTCACTAAATAAGTCTAATTTATAGTGTGTTGGTGGTGGTGTCTGGGTCTTGTTTCTCTATTTTTAACTTCTTTGCCGAAATTCTCTATTCTGAATACATTACCACACCAGCATTCTCTTTTCTTTTGAACTGTTTTCCTCTATACTGTTTAAAATTTTCGCCTTTTACTTCATTCTCTATTGTTTGCCCTGATATTCTGTAAACCCTATCCAGACTCTTTGATATGTATTCACGTAAGCATTATTTCATTTTTAGTTGGACTTGAGACTTGAAAACAATGTAATGATTGCAGAAGAAAATGTTGTTTTTTTCTTCGTCGTAATAATTATTAAACAACGTCAAATAGTACAGTAGCGACATTTGGTAACGAAAATAAATCTAGTATTAAAAACAAAATTAATATTATGTTAATTTTGAAAGAGTTTCCATGAATATCAAAATTAGAAATGCAAGTAGGCTACAATTGCAATTACAGTTTCATAGAAACGCCTCGTTTTGACGAAGGAAATGACTTGTTATAGTTTTTTCCAGATTTTATATAGCTTGACATATGATATAGACTAGATTACATTCACTTCATTTTAACTTTGATGGATAGTTGTCTCATTGACAATCATACCATATCTCCTTATTCTTTTATAGGACTCTTATTGAAGACCATTTCCTAAAGATACTTGATAGGTTTTTTGTTTGCTTTTTGTCGTTGGATTGACTTCTTTTTTTCATATAATTCATGTTTTGCAAATCTTCTTGTATTCATACCCTGAATTCTTCAGATTTAAGACTTCAAAGATCAATGTTAGGCACTTTGTGATTGATTGATAGATTTGTATTGGATAAGGCCACATTCAACACTATTGACTATATCTTGGTGGCCGGGTTGTTGTCTCCAATATTGTATTAATGGAATAAACACATGTTATTTACTCTGTAACGCCGACATAATCTCATGCGAAAAAAAAACCCTTTCTATTGAGGGGCTTCCATTGATTGTTCGGGATATATAAAAGAGGGACAAAAGATACCAGAGGGACAGTCAAACTCATAGATCGAAAACAAACTGACAATGCGCAGCAAGGAGAACAGTCAGAATAAGTTAAATCAGATGTCTTGTACAGAATGCACTTGCATGTACTCGATCGTAGTTATTACTCTTTGACTGATCGGAGATGGGCCGGCCGGTGGCAAACCCCTCACTGGTTGGGGACGAACCACGGAAGCAACAGATTTTACCTCATGAACCTGTTGAATCCTAAAAGTTCACCGGACAACAGTTACCGATAAATCAATAAATGAATGATATATACTCAAATCCGAACGGATGCTTACAACTTTCAAGTGTTTACTATAACCAAGCCTAATTACCAACTGTGAACTGTGAATCGTGGAAATGCATGCATTTTGAATGTTCTAAAACATTTTTAAGTTTACATTGTATTAATCTTCAATTGTTTAAACCTTTATGCATAATTCTAATAGTATGGCAAATTATATAACCGAATATGAATAAAGCACAAATCTACAACGATTGTATCTAATATGTTACTTATACTATCCTAACGTTGACTGATTGATGACTGACCGATGACTGATCGCTAATTCTGTTTTACTAAGTACTAAAGGTTGCCACGGTTCTAAGCGTATAGACCATTTTCAACAACTCATGTAGGTGGCTATTGCAGAGCAGCAGGTCCATTCCTGTAAAACTCTTATGTATACTCTTTTTAAATAGCAGTTTTTTTGTTCCCCGAAACGCCTGATTTTCTCTAGACAAACTGTATTAAGGGAGTAAACACATGTTATCAACTCTGTAATACCGAAACTCGGTCAACTCCGCTATACAAAATAGAAAGTTACTATTCTTCCGGTCAGCCGGAAAAATAGACAAAGCATAGAATAAAACAGACTAAATAAAAAAAATGACGTAGATATGATTTTATCATTTCTCTTTTATATAAAAACAGAAAAATGTCAGCAGATTTGATAATTTCGTGTAGAATTCAATTTTGTTTGAAATGTTGCTTATGAAATACGTTCCCACCGTACTAAGTTCAATGTATATTTCTCAAATAGCTGTATACTTCGTTGGAACACGCCGTTTAAGGGGTAAAAAGTTTTATTATACTAAATACTAGAAAAAAACCGCGTCTTGAGAACTAATTGAAATGTCCAGTTAGTAGCTTCTATCTCTGTGCTACACAGGTGCTCCTAGAACGGAGGAAATAACTCAGGGAAGAAGACGACAACCAAAACACTGATGATTAAAACATTTCTCAGTGGTGTTAGTTCGTAGTATTTTTTATCTTCGAAAGGTGCGCGTCAAGTTCTGTCTCTGTGTGATACGGGTGCTCAAAGAACGGAGGAAATAACTGAGAGAAGACCATGATTTAAAACATGTCTTCAGTGATGCGAGTGTGTTGTATTTTTTTTTCGAGTGGTGCGAGTTTTGTCTCTCTGACATGGGTCCTCCGAGAAAGGAGGAATGTACGCACAGAAGAAGAAAACAATTTAATGAATAAAAACACATTTCTTCCGAGTTTGAGTGGTGCGAGTTTGTGATGCAACTTGTAATAATTAGTAAGAGTGTTTGAGTATAGCGAGTTGGTCGTTGGCCGAGTTGTCATAAATTCAAAACAAATTGAATACAGAAACATTTCCGCCTGCTTACAATACGTAGACGATAAGGAACCAGCTACGGAACTTTATTTGGGGTTGGATTAATTAAGCTACGCTAATTAGATAATAATCTATATTGTCATATAAACAAATCAAAAGAAATTGCTATATGAAGTTATAAAGTACATTACATACACTAACTATTTATTGTTATATAATACTTCAGACGATCGCCGGCTCGGAGACAAACCGGCTAAAAACATTTGTTAACAAATGTAATAGTTTACATGCAGATAATTATCATATTCCCCATTTCCATTCTCAATTTTATCAGGAACAGACCGAAACTTAATCACTAGACCAATGTGTTGTAGAAGCTGTTCATTTTAAGGGCATATAAGTAAATAAACATTAAAATGAGGGGACTACAAAGCTAACAATGCACTATTTACTTTGATTCAAGAGCTACACGATCTTCCAAAGGTAATTATTTTTCTATGTGAAACAAGTGTTACACGAGCTTCCGAATGTAATACGTACATGTTTGCTTTATTTATCATTATGCATGTTATACTTCGGTATTCAGATATGTAAATATTCGGGGAAATCGTATGCTCTAATAAAATAATCAAAAAGGAAAGAAACCCCGGAAAGATTCTCAGAGGAAAGATTAGTTTCGTTGCCAAATTGTTTAAGGTCTGTTTGAAGACGATTTTGATAATTCATGTACATGATAAGAGTGCACATCAGAATTCAGATGAAATTTGGGAAAAGGTTAATATTTACATTATATTCCTGGTATACGGAAATGACCCTATATATATGTAGGACTCTGAACCGCGATAATACTCCGAACTGCGATGGTCACGCTGAAGTGCGATGGTTTGACGCTGAAGTACGTTTTTGATCACGCTGAAGTGCGATGGTGGCATTGTGACGCTATCTTGTTGATAGCTACGCCGAAGTGCGATGGTGGTTACGCTGAGGTGCGATGGATTACCCAACCTTTATTGTTAATGTGTCCCATGTGGACGAAAAGGTAAATTTGTTTGCTAGAAGCAGCGTTTCATGTTTATTAAGTAAATCATCGAGAACAGTAACCTGTTTAATTAAAAACAGTCATAACTAAATTTGTAATTGCGAGCAATAACGGATGGCACCCTTCTCCCCATTGCCACGGTAACGGCAGCCATTTTGAAAATTCGAAAGTCAAAGAGCGCATCTACACATGCCAATAACATTGTTGTAAAGTTTCATTAAGGATGGAGCATTTTGAAAGTTTAGACATTTTTGCTGTTTCCATGGTAACGGCAGTCATCTTGATTATGACATACCCCGATTGCAAATCTGCACATGCTGGTTAACATTATGGTATAGTTCCATGACAATTGGTTCATACAATTCCGAGATATAAGCTGGACAAAAAAAGTGGAAGAAAAATAATAAGAAAAATAAGAAAAAAGAAAAGTAGAATAAAAATATGTCACCCCGACTCCGTTAAGGGTGCCATTATAAATATTTCCAGTCATAATTGTAAAGTTGTAGTTCGCTTTTGGCAAAAATAAGCCAACGTTCATACAGTCATTCAAGACGCTACATACAAGATTATTTTCCATTAAAACCAGTGTTAATTTCAATGACTGATATTGTGATAGCTGTTTAAGATGCAATTTAATAAGGGCCTTATATTAGTTTATTACCGTCGGTGTTTTTTTCTGCAACTGAAGAAAATATGGAATGTTTTTGCATATTCAACATGAATACAACTTGTATTTTTTTAATACTACCGAAAAAGGGATATAATTAGTAGACAGGGAAAATGTAAATATGATTCTTTTTCGAAATCTATAGAAGTTTTGTTTTTTTATGTACGATGGAGCTTGGAATTCTCCAACTACATATGGGTCCGCAGAGGTACTCCCCGTATTATGATATTACGGTTAACGTGAAAATCATGAGAGCTGAGAGTTGATGTTACTTTCAGTAATCTCAGATGAGAGGAACAAAGTAAAGATAAGCTGTTAACGCAGAATAATGTCCTAATGCAGCAAATTTAAAGAAAACAATCTATCATTTAGTATGGAACTGTAAAAGAGAGGCGAAAGGTACCAGAGGGACATTAAAACTCATGAGTCGAAAATAAACTGACAACGCCATGGCTAAAAAAGAAAAAGACCAACAGACAAACAATGATACACAAAACACAACATAGAAAACTAAAGACTGAGCAACACGAACCCCACCAAAAACTTGGGGTGACTTCAGGTGTTCCAGAAGGGTAAGCAGTTTCTACTCCACATGTGGCACCCGTCGTGTTGCTCATGTTAGTACAAACCCGGTAATAAGTCTAATTCGGTAGGTCAAATTCGGGAAAAGGGGACAGGATTGTAGTTACGACATTAGGAACATATCCGTTATCATCTGTGAAACGGATATTCCAAGTAATGGCTTATATAGACCACTCGGCGGAGACCATCGCACTTCAGCGTGACCATCGGACTTCAGCGTCCCCATCGCACCTCCGAGTCCTACATATATATAAAATTTATGAAAAAAGGGAGCGAGATTTACTGTTTATTTTCATCTGTCAGTACTCATGCTTATTTTTTTCCAAAAATTTATTTTCAATTTTATATACACTATTTAAAAATAAGGAGATGTAGTATGATTGCCAATGGGACATCAAAGTTCAAAACAATTTCCGGAAAACAAATATGACAGAAAAGAACCAACAACAACCACTGAAATACAGGCACATAAAGAATATGGCGGGGTTAAACATGTTTGAAGGCGCCAACACTCTCTTTACCTGGTATAGTTGTGTGACTGAACAAAGCAGGAACAAACTAATTATGCAAAATAATAAACGAAAAACACATATTAGAAACAGCAAAAAATGACATTCGACGATTTATAGGCTTCTGATTTGGGACAGGCACATATAAGGTGTTGCGGGGTTAAACATGTTGGAAGGCTTGCACTTAAATATCAGTCCTGTTGACTAAAGTTTCTTGCATTGTGTTTTGTATAATATTCTCATCCCGCCTTGTGTAAGATTATTTATTTACAGTTCTTACCAGGCCGGCAGGACATTCTTTTCACCCCCACCCCAAATAAAATTAGTTGGATACACACGTCGGAGGTATGAATGGGTGGGGAAAACTATAAAATATATGGTAAAGTTTCCTTAAGTGTTATATGAAATGCCCTGTAATTTTCTTGGTGTTAAGGCTGTTTTTTTTACTCACAAATTTCCTTTCTTTTGACACTTTTGTATTCCACTTTTCCAACGCACCACACACGAAACCAAACCAATATTGATCAATATGGGAAAAGGTTACGTTTCTAAAATCTCAAGTATTAAGAAAAAGGTAGAGCAACAAAACCCCAGCGGCACCAACTATCAATAAAGTATAAAAGTGCAACGTTACCCCCCCCCCCCCCCCCCCCCCCCTCCCCCCCCCCCCCCTTTCCCCAAGGTACACACAAATTGACTAAAAACTAATGATCGGATGTAAAAGATAGTTAAGTCATCTGAAATTATTCGAGATTTCCTCATTTTCCTAACTCAAGTAATTACGTTATAATATCTTATCTATATAAATGGCATACGGCTATAGGTGATCTTATGTCCTTTCATAAACCCCCTCCCTCAAAATAAAAACAAACAAAAAACATAAGATACAAAAAGAAAAAAAAGAAAAAATTGTTTCCCTACACGCCAACTAATTTCATACATTTTATATCGTATGTTTTTTTTTAGTTTAAGAAATACAAGGAATAATAAAATGCTCCGCTGGGCGCAGCTTGATACGACCGCAGAGGTCGAACCCTGAAAAGTTGGGCCAAGTATGGACACAACATTCAAGCTTGATACAGCACTGAATTTGGATTGTGATTAAATATTTGACACAGCATAGGTTTCTGACACAGAATAAATGTGGTATAAGAACTTAAAAAAATTTAATTTACCTATTCAAACCATATCATTATTATTTGCTTTTATATATAAATCAGAAATAACCAATTTAAAATGGAAAATTTTAAAGAAAAAAAAAGGAAAAAAAAATCCCCCCCCCCAAATTTTTTGAACCCCCTTATGATTCATCACCCCCAAACTCAATCCCAGCCTTCCCTTTGTGGTATGGTACCTTGCAGTATATTTCATAGAGATCCATACACTTGAACACAAGTTATTGTCTGGAAACTAGAAAAATGCTTGTTTTTGGCCCCTTTTTGGCCCCATATTCCTAAACATTTAAGACAATTACCCCTAAACTCAAACCCAGCTTTCCACTTGTAGTATGGAACCTTGTAGTACAATTTCATAAAGATCCATTCACTTACACACAAGTTATTGTCCTGAAACTAGAAAAATGTTTGTTTTTTGCCCCTTTTTTGCCCCTTATTCCTAAAATTTTGAGGCAATTACCCCTAAATCAATCCCAGCCTTCCCTTTGTGGTATGGTACCTTGCAGTATAATTTCAGAGAGATCCATACACTTGAACACAAGTTATTGTCTGGAAACTAGAAAAATGCTTATTTTTGGCCCCTTTTTGGCCCCTTATTCTTAAACGTTTTGGGCAATTACCACAAACTCAATTCCAGCTTTTCCTTTGTGATATGGAACCTTTTAGTACAATTTCAGAAAGATCCATAGACTTACACACAAATTATTGTCATGAAACTAGAAAAATGCTTGTTTTTTGCCCCTTTTTTAGCCCCTAATTCCTACAATTTTGAGGCAATTACCCCCAAAATCAATCCAAGCATTCCCTTTGTGATATGGAACCTTGTGGTACAATGTCAGAGAGATCCATACACTAACACACAAGTTATGTCTGGAAGTTACAAAAATGCTTATTTTTGGCCCCTAATTCCTTAACTGTTGGTACCATAACCCCCAAAATCAATCCCAACCTTCCTTTTGTGGTATTAAACCTTATTGTAAAATTTCATAGAGATCCATTTACTTAAACTAAAGTTAGAGTGCGAAAACCAATGTGTCTTCGGACGACGACGACGACGCCAACGTCATACCAATATGCGACCACAAAATTTGTTTGCGGTCGTATAAAAAACTAAAGTTGAGGAACAAAATTCTTTCATATAAATGCAGGGGAAGATGTCCATAATATCGTAATAAACTAATTAAAATATTCATTTTTTTATTATTAATTAGGTCTTTCCACTTTTCTGTGGAAAGACCTATTGGTTTTCTTCTGATTATTTTTTTTTTGTTCTTCCGCCAAATTTTGTTCTTGCGATAAATATTTGTTTCGCAAGATGTCGCATAGATGTTTCGTATATGATATCGAACAGTTTATGCGCCTTTGAAATTGACCCTGCTTAACCGAATACTTTTCTTTGTAGGAGTTATCTCCCCGAACACTGTTTTCCTTGTGCGTGCATCTCCTCCGTAACCGTAAAAGAAAGCGACAAATGTATTTTACCAAATTGCTCGTTATATCCTCAGGATGTTTCGTCCAATTTTGACCGAAGCGATACGTAAACTCCATATGAGAGTTATTTCCCCTTCTGTATTTGACATAAGGGATATATAAATGTATAGCATGAATGGTAAGTGATAAAGACCTAAGGTATATTGATTTGAGTTCCTTGGTTCATTTAAATGAAATTGAGGCCAAGGTCAAAGGTCAAGGTCATATTCTAAATTCTTACTTTTCCCTGTTATTTGATCTCCTCTGTCACTTTTAAAATTACAAATTAAAGAACTAGTGCAAAATGTTTGCTTAATTGTGATTAAGATCTGATACATTTGGTCTGACACAATCCAATGACATCTTATAGGAGTTATTGTCCCTGAAATGATTCAATTTAAGGTTAATTGATTATTACTCCAACTTGGTACATGATAAAGCCATAGGGTCTTTTGCAAACTGTTGGTTGACATATGACCTTGAAAAAAGTAAACCGGAAGTGACCTCGAGTGAAACGGAAGTAGTATTTTTTGCACTTATTTCATGGAAAAGTACCTAGAAACTATATATTTTTTGAATGATCATAGGTTAACCTATCATTTGAGACCGGAAGTGACATTTTATAAACCGGAAGTAGCATATTATCTTCCTTATTACAGGCATAAGTATAAACAAACTATATATTTTTGGAATCAGTGTGAATAAAGCTATCATATGAGACCGGAAGTGACATTTTCTTAACCGGAAGTTAGCAATTATATCCCTTATTTCAGGCAAAAGTATATAAAAACCATTTATTTATTGAATCAGTATGAAGAAATCTATACTTTGACGCTATTAATAACTTTGAGTAAACCAGAAGTAGCTTCCTATCAATTATTTAGAAAATTGATGTGGAAAGACCTTCAATTGTTCTATGAACAATTGGTTTTTAATTTTATGTTTTTTTCTTATGATAAAATTAAAATTTATAAAAGTTTTCATATTTGTTTTCAGAAAGATCTGAAAATACAATGAAGCAAGTAGGAATGACAGAGACATATTATTTTATACAAAACTTTTTATGATAAAGACAGTTGAACATTTAGATTACTAAGTCAACATCTGGTTATAGTTAGTGAACCATTGAGAAAGTGTGACCACATAATTTATCTATAACAGATTACTGACAACATGCTGAGATAAAATTGTAGAAATATATTAGTAAATCCGGGCTAATGTCTTAGAGTGATTTTAAAAGTAACGAAATAAATGAACAGTTTGCAAACGATCATAGTTTCAAACATTGTATTTTAAAGTTAATTATATATATATATATATACATAAGTATACTTTTCAAAACTGTTTTCTGCCATAAACTCAACTTTTTAAATGTAATTTATCTTTTTAAGCGCAAGAGAGAGAGAGAAAGAAAGAAAAAAAGGGGGTGGGTGGGGGTTATATCATTCAAAATATGTGTGCATCGTTCTTCTTGTATAATTTCTTTTTTTTTATTGTATCAATAATCAATCCATCACTTTTGCAGATGATTCGTTGTATTTTTCATTGTGATTTCTTAAAATTAATAAATTAAATGCGACTGCAAAATACATATAATTTTTGTTCTTCAAAGTAACACAAGTACATATAGTGTGAGAATATCAAAGTCAGCAGTTTATCTTGATTACATCAAATTAATCAAGTCAAACCTATTGTAAACGTATGCATGGGGTTTTTCTAACCACAAAGATATCAAATTCAGTAGAACAACTTGAAGTACAACTAATGATTTATTTTTTTATTTACTAATCAATTTAAAGTAGATATTTTGTAATGTTTTGGTACAAATTCATTCGTGTAATTTAACAATATCATAGCTGCTGTGCACATATTATCTTTAAAATTAATTTTGTGTTTCCTTGTAATTGTTAAGGTAGCACTACAGTCTAACAATGATTTTTTGAAGATATTTTTTCTATCACATAATTTTGAAGTAAGTATTATTCTGCACAGTTTGTAAAAATCCCAAAGTCATTATCATATCACAACAGGGAGTAAATTGATAATGAACTTATGTAAATAAAAGCACATGTAATTAATCTAAATATATAGGCATTTGGGAAGGGCTAATATGTCAATCATCTGTTGATACCAGTGTCCAGCTGTTAATCCCTGACCACAAGATAAATATCTCATTGCATTGCAACAAAACTAATTTATAAAACATGGAAGTTTAGAACAGAGAAAAAGAAAAAGATATGAATAGGAAAAAAATTAAAGGGAAAAAATCTACCAAAATGAAAAAAAACTATGGAAAAGAGTGTGAAAGTATCTTTGAAAGCCTCTGACTGCCTGTATAAATTTCTCGTCTTTGGTCTTCTACATTTAAAAATAATTTTAGGCATTTTAACTAATTTTAAGTTTATGTGAAATTTTTTAATTCCATGAAACTCATAAATCATGTTGGACAGTCTATTTTCAAGAAGGGGATGGTCTTGATCTTTTTATGGACATGTCTTTTAATGCACAATTTTAATATTTTAGCTAATTTCAGTCATCATCGTCATATAATATTTCTTTTTAAAATTCAAATGAAAATTATTCTTTATAGTGAAAATAATGATGTTAAATATTAATTATGATGCAGCTGGCCAATCCTGTTATTCTCTTATCTTAGACTGTCTGGACAGAGGCGGAGCTTTGTCTTTATTTAATTACTACATCACAGATGTTGGTCAAATCTGTGACGTCAAACTCCCGCCAAATGCCAAGTTAGTGTTATACAGTGCACACAAAATGCAAATTTTACAGCATTAGAGCATCAAAGACACAATGTGTGTGGTTCAATTGATAAAGTAATGGTGTCAGAACACTCCTGGTGTGTTCCCAGTGGAATTTTTGTATTTATGTGGCATTTATAGGGGTTCTTAAGAGGAAATTCAGTTTTAAGGTCATTTCTCAGAACAATTTTTCATGAGAATTGTAAGGAAAAAATGAAAATAGAAACTTTATGGGTACCCCCTTTGGCTTGACTTTGATATATGTGATTGAAGGGAGTATTTTCTACAATACCGTGTCCCAGTTTTTGGATAATTTGTTTCTAAATGAATTTATAGGTCTCCAAAGATGAAAGGTGAAATGAGGTTTGGCATCCAGCAGTAAAAATAATATATCTTATTACTGGAGGCATATATCAAAAATCTGAGACACGGTTTTGTAGATTGTGAATGGTTGATTAAAGGGATGAAAACAAATTTTTACTACCATTTGACCTGAATGTGCCATTTTCATCCAAGTTGGAAGACCACTTTTTTGGCAATTAATGAGCTATATTTTGAGATTAATCATACCAAAAATAAATTTATCTATAGATTAAGAAAGAGTTATATTTCAGCTTTAAAATGAGTTAAAGATTTTAAATTTCCATTGAGTAGTTTTGGAAAAATTAATCTTTAAAGACTGTTGGTTGGAGTCAGAAAATTCTGACTGTAGTGCTACCTTAAATCATACTTTTCAAATTGGAACACTCACAGTGAGGGGACGACCATTTGATATTCTTTTGGGTGGGTGGGGGATGGGCAGAAAGACTGATCATTTACTTTTCATGTGTTAAAAAATGTACTACGAATGCTTTTTTTATTAATTTTTTTTTACATTAGTTTCCAGCAAATCTTCAAAAAAAATGTCATAAACGACAGACTAAGCCTATAAATAAAAAGACAATGGCGCATGCATTAACAAGACAATAACCCAATGAAAAAAAGAATGACAAAGGAGCAAAAAAATCAGATGAACTATACAGTTAATAGATAAGAAACTACAATGATTTGTTTGCATTTCCACTTGATTACGTTATAGATATTTCATATCTTTTGAATAGTTTTGTGGTGTTTCGTAAATTATACCATAGCTTTTGTTGAAACCCCTGGCAATAACCTCACGAGACGAAGTCGAGTGAGGTTGCCGAGGGGTTTCAACAAGAAACTATGGTATAATTTACGAAACACCACAAAACTAACCAAAATATATGAAATATCTGTTTTAACCTATTGCATATGTTGTTGTTTAAAAATGTGTATTTCGTATATTTTTGTTTATTAACTTTAAAAATAATTTTGATAAGAATCGGTCAAATTACCCTTTTAGGACCTTACACATTAAGCTCCGCCTACTTTCTAAAATACGCACGGACTTCTGAAACAGCGGGAAAATCAGTTGGACAGGATTTTTTGACAGCGATGGATGCATATCTACATTGGTGACGGGTAACGTTACCGACTAAAAACTGTTGAAGGAATTATATGTTCTCAGCGCCATATGGACGCAAGATATAGTTTGAAAGATTTCTGGAACCCAGATTTAAAGTTGAACTGCAAAGGGTTAGTTTTTTTTTATTTTATCAAAATATTTTAAATGTTTTTAAGTTTTTGATATTAATTTATAATTCTGTGGAAATTTAATTCACAAGAATTTTTCTGAGAGTTTGGGTGAATCATTCCATGTTTTAATTTGTACCAGAAGCCCAAGTTATACATTTAATTTAATTTAATTAAAAGGATTTCAAAATGATCACGATTAAAGATCATTAAAAATCACATGTAGACTATAGATAATTTAAACAAAAAGTTCACCTTTATTAGAGTAACCAGACGCTTTCTATTCTTTACGGCCCAACATTATAGTTATTACTTAAGCAAATCGTTAAATTAAGATGTATATAAAATCGGATACGGATCCAGGATTTTGAAAAGGAGAGGAGGGGGTATAGCCATCCAACATTTGGAGTAATAATACGAATTATCTATGCATTTACCATATATAAAGCTTCTTTAAAGGGGCATGGCTTCTCCCTCCCTCCCCCTTAAAAAAGCCACCACGGCAAATTTGAACCTTTACATGTAGCTATACAGTTGAGCCGAAGGGACTACAATCCAAGTATACATCTCAATAACCGAAAATCGAATTATATTTTCAAGTATAATATATTTATATATACTTTTTTTTTAAAATTTGTTCTTGAATCGAATTTTCATTCATTTAAAAATATAGGACAACGGAGTTGGTGTATGTGGGTTCGATTCCCACCCTAGGCATTCATTTATATCGGCTGGTGCAAAGCGGGCAGTTTAGCTTAGTGGCCCCACACTGACTCTGTTGTTCCTATTTCAAAAAATTCAGGCGGCCTCGGATAGGCCTTGCTATCTTTCTTTTTTTCTTTTCGAATACCAAATACAACAAAACCATGGTATAATTGTGAAAATTATACCATAGATAGCTATGGTATAATTTTCGGTTATTGAGATTTATACTCTTGTTGCATTCCCATAGGTTACATAGTACAGCTATAGGTTAAAATATCAATAGTATTATCGATTTAGTTTTGTTTAACACGTTTATAGATTTTGATCTCATATTAATTTTTATAATAAAAGACGTGTCCATTACCAATCCAAGCAACATTTTACATAGAGCGCGCCAAGTTTTTAATTATATGTCATAGATATTAAATATAATTTTCTATTTTGCTATAATATTTTGATTGACTATATGTCAGTGTCTTTCCCACTCAAGTGTTTCGGATCTCAATTTAGGTCAAAACTGTCGACCAAGGCGGTTCATCCTCATCAGGTGCTGTAGCCTTATAATTATTTGTATATAATTGTTAACAAATGTAACTAAATATGTCGTTCTAAATATGCATGTAATATTTGCCACTGGACGTTAAGCAACCAACAATCAATCATACATTAAGGAACATAAATGTGTGTCTCTTTTGTTAACTAAACGAACTAAACGTTCCTTTTTTGGGGTTGAGGTTTGGTGGGGGGGGGGGGGGGGGGGGGGGTATTTATGCAAAGCTGGCCAGTATATTTCTCCTGCAACCTAAATATTTCGTCAAATTAAAACAAAAATAGACACAAATATTTCTAAAATCCAGTTGACTGAATGAATATAAGAAATCTAAAGGAAACACGGGACATCTAAAGCACTTGTTTAAACCATTTTAACCTATATACGTATGCATTTTAGTAAGGTATATAAGTAAACAATTGCAGAGACATTTGCCTGTGATGACATCTAGCTACACAACTGTAACTATCAGAAGATGAAATCATCTGAAAAAGGCAAGGTGACATTTTGCATCTCTTGACAAATACACACAATTTTCAAATTGTAACGTCGAAATAAAGTTTTGTACTTTTGTAAATTTAATTTATCTATGTCCGATATAAGTTGGACGCAAAATAACTGTCAAGGTTCTTAAAAACTGTGTTTTTTGTCCGTAAGTGAACAAAAAGTAGGACGATTTTGCAATTTATAGCCTTTTGACCAAACGAAAATGTTATCGAAATGAAAATGTCAGTGACTTAATTAGTTACCCTCATTTTATTAAACATTACATGTATTCAAGAAACCTCCGACTAGCTTGAAACAAGGCCATTCGTTATTTAAAAATAAGGATTTGTGGTATGATTGCAAATGAGACATCTGAAGTGAGTGTATGCAATTATAGTCAACAACACGGCCTTCAAAATTGAGGAGAACCCATACTGTATAGTAGCTTATAGAATATAATTTATTTTAAAACTGAAAACATGAAAAGAGTATTGTGTTATTACATTACTGTAACATTACTGTAACAACACGACTGTCACTGGTTGAGGGAGGATGAAGCGTTCGAATATGATTAACAATGCTATATTTCGTATTATGCCTGTCCCAAATTGTACAATTTTGTTCACAAATTGGAATTTTGTGAACGTAGTTACACTTACCTGATATCCTTACATTATGGATTATCTTTCCGGTATTTGGTCACATCTCGCTCAAAACGCTTGACTGATCAAGAATTCAAACCTCTCGGTGAATCAGTCCAAGCGTGAGAACCCCTTCAGTATTCTCCGGCGAAATCCAAACAGATTGCCAAAAGAATTACTAATGGGGAGGAGGTGGGTAGTATATCAGGTAAGTGTAACTACGTTCACAAAATTCCAATTTGTGAACAAAATTGTACAATTTTAATATTACTTGTTACACTTACCTGATATCCTTACATTATGGATATCCATAGATTCTAAAGCAGTCCCAACTCAAGCGGTGGACTGTAATTCTTTTGTTCAAATAATGTACACTATATTACACTATATACAAAGTCTAAATGTTTGACTTTAAACACATTAAATAGATGTCTTTTTCATCTCACACACAAAGGTTTAAAAACTTGCATCGCATCTCGTCGGATATGAATAGTTCCAACACTATACAAACTATATTACAAGTTAAAAAACTGTACACATTTTTCTTCTTTTTTTTCGAATTTTATGTATTTTTCTTCTTTTTTTTTTTTTTTTTTTTACTTCGATAAAACATGAGGGTCTATGTGACGTAAGTAAAATTTGGTGAATGTGGATTCCCTGCTCCAATCAGCAGCTTCCATGATGTTCTTCATTGATGCACCTTTATAAAGAGCCCAAGAAGGACCAATAGCTCTTGTCGAATGAGCCTTAACAGATTTCTTTTTGTCGTTATATGCCATCTGAATGGTACTCACAATCCATGATGAAATTGTTTGACTTGAAATTGGCTTATGTGGATTACTGATTGCTAAGAACAATTTACTATCTTGTCTGTTTTCACCACGAAAATTGTCAGTGCTCTTTAAATAGTACGTTAATGCCCTTTTAGGGTCAAGAAGCTTTTCTGCATCAAAGGCAGGTACAAAAATCTTAGCACCAAAATGTCCAGGACGGTCTTGTTTTGACAATCCTTCTCTAATAAAATAAACTCCTCTGCTATGTACAGATATATTTCCATCTCCCAAACGTAAGGCCTGTATATCACTGCAACGCCTGAAAGTAGTGATAGCAATTAAAAATACAGTTTTCCATGTGATAAACTTGAGTTCAGCCTTTTTCATTGGCTCAAAAGGCTTTTTCTTTAACATTTCAAGTATTTTATCTAAATTCCATTCAGGAAGTAGTTTGACCCTGGGAGGCCTTGAATTGAAAACACCCTTCAATAAACGAATAATGTATGGGTGTTGACCTACTGGTATTTTTTCAACTGGGGGTAAAACACTTGATAACATAGATCTGTAGCCCCCAATCGTACTATACTGGAGACCACTGGTATACAGACTTGTAAGAAAATCTGCAGTTTCTGTTAAAGAGGCAGAATAGGGATCAATTTCCCTTTCACTACACCAGCCACAGAATTTTTTGAACTTACTAGAATAGTCCTTTTGAGTTCCTGTTCTCCAAGAAGCTGACATGAGTTGTCTAGTTTCTTTAGAAAAACCTCTCTTTTTGAAAATTCTGTTGATAGAGGCCATGCAACCAGACTGAATATTTCTGGGCTTGGATGGTATATTTTTGTTCTTGGCTGATGTAGTAGATTTTTTTGAACTGGTATTTTTATGGGATAATCTGATATCATTTTTAGCAGTTCTGGGTACCAGTGTCTCCTTGGCCAATGAGGAGCTACAAGAATTAGCTGGCAATTGTACCGATTCATGTGTTGGAGCACTTTCGGTACTAGACAGATCGGAGGAAAAGCATACCCGATTACATTGTCCCACGGTATGGACAGAGCATCTATTGCATATGCTTCCGGGTGAGGAAACCATGAACAAAATATTTTCACTTTGCGATTTTCCGCTGATGCAAACAAATCTATCATCGGTCTGCCTAACCTGACAAAAATTTGTTGAGCTACAGTCTCCTGAAGAGACCACTCTGTGTGTCTTATTTTTGTCCGTGATAGAAGATCTGCTAACACATTCGCTTTGCCTGCTATATGTGCTGCTTTTATCTGAATTTTGTGTTCTATTAGGAGTTTCAACAAATCCCAAGTTTTTTGACAAAGCTGAATTGATTTGGTGCCCCCCTGTTTGTTTATGTATTGTACAACAGTCGAGTTGTCGCATCGCAGAAGTACATTTTTCCTTTTCAACTGAGGGAGAAAATGTTGTATTGTTTTCAGTACAGCTTCCAACTCTAGACAATTGATATGTTGAGTTTTCTGTATATCTGACCAGGTCCCTTGGACTATCTGGGAATCCATGTGACCACCCCAACCGTTCGATGTAGAAGCATCTGTCGTTATGGTCACATGAGTTTCCCAGTGTTGTAAAGATCTGCCCTTTGTAATGTTGGCTGTATCTGACCACCAAATCAGATGAGATGTTAGATATTGTGTAATTGGAACATTCAGTTCCAGATTTTGAGAAGTGGGGCGCCAATGACTCAGCAAATAAATTTGAATTGGTCTCATATGAAGTCTTGCATAGGGAATCATCTCTATGCAAGAAGCCATAATTCCAAGTAGATGTAAAAAATCTCTGGCTGTTGCATGTTTTTTCAAGTTCATTACTTTGACTGTTTTTTGTAATTTCAACACTCTTTCTTGTGTTGGCATTACTTTTCCTAAATCCAGATGGAATAATGCACCTATATATGTTATTTTCTGTGTTGGAGTTAAAGAGGATTTTTTTAGATTGATTATGAAACCCAACTTTACCAGAAGATTCAACACTATCTCTCGATCCTGGACTAACATGAGAGATGATTGATTTACTAGAAACCAGTCGTCCAGGTATACTACTAGTCTGATGCCTTGTGCTCGTAAATGTGCAGCTACTACCGATACTACTTTGGTAAAAACTCGAGGAGCTGATGTTGGACCAAACGGTAGAGCTGAAAATTGTAAGCAAGGGCTGTTTTTTACACAAAACCTCAGATACTGTCTGTGTTTTTGAAATACAGGGATATGCATATATGCGTCCTTTAGATCGAGAGATATTGCCCAATCCCCTTGTTTTACTACATTCAAAACTGTTGACAGAGAGTCCATTTTGAAGTGTTGTTTTCGGAGATACCTGTTGAGGGGTTTTAAATTTATTACGGGTCTCATGTCCCCTGTTTTTTTCGGAACTAGGAAAAATGTGCTGTAGAAACCGTTTAAAATGTCCGCTTGCGGAACATATTCTACAGCGCTTTTTTCCATAAGTTCTTTTACTTCTAAATGTAAAATTTCTAAATCTTTTGCAGGAACAGAAGTTATTTTTACTCCTGTTTTTGGAGGAAACTGTTGAAATTCCAGTTTGTAGCCCTCTTTTATAATTGATAAAACCCACTGATCGTTTGTTATTTTTGTCCATTCCTTTAGAAATAAGCTTAAACGACCCCCTACAGGTATCTCTGGAAGCAACATTTGCACATGAAAGTTGCTTACCTTGATCTGATAGTCATTTCTTTTGTTGCCCCTTGGCATGAAATGGGTTGTTAAAGCGACGAAAATTGTTCGTTGTACCAGAACTCTTGTCGTCTTTATCTGGTCTTGTTACTGTACTAGTTCTTTGTACTGTACGCTGTGTATTAGACTTAGCACCTGTGAAAGTAGAACCTTGTGCATTGTCAAATTTTGGTTTCTTAGACCAATCATTGGAAAATTGATTGCCTGTAGCTTTCCTTTTCACTGAAAAAGTTTTATTTACATGTAATTCAGGCAGTAACTCTTTTAATTGTTTATTTTTGTCAACCCTGTCTTTAAGAGTTTGTTCCATATTGTCACCAATGACACCTGACTTTGTCAAAGGTAATGATACAAGTGGATGCTTAAGCTCTTTAATATCATTAAGACCTGTGTCCTCTAAAGTAGCTTTTCTACGAATTAAGTGGTGAAATGCACCAGCCCGTGCCACTTGGTCCAAAGATTTTGTAGACATTGCAAATATGTCTCTTACAAGTTGGATAGATTTGTCTAGATTAACTTCATTTTCTGACAAAGTATTTAACAAATTGCCCAAAGCTTGTTGGGTGTATGCTGTAGTAATTATCCCCATGCGTGCAGCTACCTGGCCTTGATATGCCAACTTTTCAAGGGATTTTAAACAAGGATTGTATAAATTGCTTTTCTGGCTTACTGAATAAGCTTTAGCACCATGTTTTTTCACTAATAAATCAGGTACCATATTATCTAGACTAGGTACTTCTAAAATATCACTAGTTTTCTCGTGAACAGGAAAACTGTGTCTATATTCATCATTATAGGCTGTCAACCTTTCTGGATTTTTACACCTCCAAGAACCAGATAAAATATCAATTTGACTTTTGTCAAGAATAAGACCTCCAGAGCTTGTCTCTTTTTTAGTCTTAACATCATCCCCAAATAAAGATTTTAAGTGATCATTATTGTTCTCATCTGAGTCACTTTCATTACCATTCACATATTTACTGAATCTTGATGAAGATTTTTGAGGATTTTCAGTTTCACTTTTTAAAGAAGACTCATCTTCTGATAGTAAACCTATGTCATGTCTTTCTCTAAGGCCTGGTGCCAAAGATACGACATCTTCATTTTCCCTTTCACGAACTGAATCTGTTGGAAAATGTTCATGGTTAGAATCCTGAACAAGTCTGTGCGCTCCTGAAGAGCCACTATCTTGTTCAGATTGATTCTGACAAGGTCTCTGCTCACCTGACGTGACAGTATCCTTGTTTATATTTATACCATCGTTTGAACTAAATAAATCAAAAAATTTATCAAACCTGGTTTCTATCTGTGAGAAACGGCTTTCCCATTTCTTATTCAGTTCCTCGACCTCGTCCTTTTTCTTGGACCTACGGGAACTGGTCTTTCTCGAGGCTTTTGGCTCCGCCATTTTATCCCGAGCATCCCCTGCCACTGATGATTTTGGACTGCTGGCAGTAGAAAATACCTCGTCTTCACTGAGCGTGTGATGAACGGTAGCTTCCGTCATCCTTGCACGCATACGAAAACTTAATTTGCAAAAACTTGTGTCTTAGACACGTTAATTCTGACGAATAAAGAAACGTGACCGCTTTGGATTTCGCCGGAAAGAATACTGAAGGGGTTCTCACGCTTGGACTGATTCACCGAGAGGTTTGAATTCTTGATCAGTCAAGCGTTTTGAGCGAGATGTGACCAAATACCGGAAAGATAATCCATAATGTAAGGATATCAGGTAAGTGTAACAAGTAATATTAAAATTAGCAGTGGTCGTGAATTACTTTTTCTTTGATTAAATTTTCGAGATGCATTTTATTTTTCAATTAATCGGAATTAAGTTCGTGTTTGAAACAGCACACTGTCTTAAATTTCCAATTAAATGTTAATTATTCCTGAATAGCAATCGATTTTGTTTACATTATTTTCTGAACTAAGTCTTCTGGACGTCTTACGTTCTGGTATTAAAACCGTGTGGGATGGATAGATACGCAGCCACGTACGATCGGAACGTGTACGTTAAATCGGATGGTGCACGAGTAAGGGCCCTTGATGGGTTGGGTTACATGCTGGTGAGTTTTTGCCCTGTCCATACTCTAGTGCTTTTGCCCTATCCATACCCTAGTGCTTCAGTGGCAGTCTCTAATTCATAACATTCATACAGATCAGCTCCTACTTTGTAAAAACAACATATTCAGCATTTCGTCTCTCGTACATGCATGACATATTTGCCACTGGAGGTAAAACCACCAACTATCAATCTAGTATTGCTGTAGCGTACACATCAAGTAGAAAAATAAATGAAGATTGGAACGTAACGATTTCATTGGCACATCAACATTGTTTTTATCACATATATATTTTCTCGCATCTTTCTATTTTCATAGGGTATCTATTGTACAAACATTTTTATTCGTGTATTGTTTTGAAGGGTTTCTTTTGAACTATGGCCGATGCTGAATTATGACAGATACAGTTGTTCATGAAATTAGAAAAAAACGTCTTTTTTTGCTGTATTTTTATCCAATTTAAAAAAAATTGCATTGTTGACTTTTTTTATGAAAATTGATACAAATAATCTTCATACGTAATTAAACCAAATGCCATTTTTAAAAGAGGGGTCAATGAACTCGTTTTCAAGTTAAATCAGAAAACTGCATCTTTTCCCGATATGCCACAGTTTGACGTCGCGAAAATAAAAGTTTACGTTAGCAATGTCATTACCTCCCCTGTAATTGTATCGTATGCCCTTAATACGAAATTCTGTCTGATCTCTGTCGGATTACATTTGGTAGAATCGGGACGCTGTCGGGACAGATTCGGTCCTTTTCTACCATGCGAATGATAAAAATCGGATTAGAATCGGATTGAGAACGGGATTGTCGGGACAAATTCGCTTGGAAACGGTTGAATATCGACGCTTCCTGAATAATATCTGATGTTGTCGTGTTTAAATATATTTTTTTTTTACAAATTTTAATTTAAGTTTAGAATTTCCATCCACGATTCAGAGGATTTTGATCAGACTTTTGACAAATCTTAATCGGGAATGGTCCTGTTAAGGACGGCATTAAAAATCGTAAATGTGTGACCCCAGCTTAAACTGAAAGACAAGACAAGACTAGACAAGACATATCACATACTTTTAAATTATATATACTAAACACAGATCCGCTTATTGAAATGATGGATTAGTGAATTATTGCAAACATTACATGAATAGCATGCGAAGGTCACGAATTAATATGTATGTCCGCAGAGGTTAGCTAAACACCCGACAGTTAGGTGAGTTCCGTAACATTCAGGAAGACTCAACTGATATTATCTGTAATCGGATTACAATCGTAACTATGTCGTGACAGTTTCTGCTGTATCGGATCGAAATAGTAACAATCGTTATTATGTTCTGTGTTTTCTGGACTGTGTCCTGTTGAACGGACATGATCTGGAGAAATGTGTCATTGCTGTTTTTTGCCGATTGAGTCCAGATTGCAATAAGATCTTGCCTAATGCGAACAGTCTTTGCCAAAACCGTTCCGGATCAGTCCCGTTATTAATACAAAATTTGGCAATAATACCCAATGATATATATCTTCCGTCAGCGTCGGTTCACTGTCTGGTCACTCTCTGAACTCTGTCGGATCACATTCGGTATAATCGGGATGCTGTCGGGACATATTATGTCGTTCTTTACCATGTGAGAGATACAAATCGGATTAATACTGATTTAAAACCGTATAATCGGGACAAATTCGGCTGGAAACGGCCGAACTTGGACGCTTTCTGAACAATATCTGATTGTTATGATTCAATATATGTTTTTACAAATTTTAATTAAAGTTTCAATTTCCATCCCCGATTCACAGAATCTTGATCAGACGTTTGACGTAATCGGGAATGGTTCTGTCAAGGACGGCATTAAAAATCGTGAATGTGTGACCCCAACTTAAGGCCGTTAGTTTTCTCGTTTGAACTGATTTATATTTGTCGTTTCGGGGCAATGTGTAACTTACTATGCACTATTGGTTTTGCTCATTGTTGAAGGCCTTACGGTAACCTATAGTTGTAACTTCTACGTCATTTGGCATCTGTTTCAAACCATATCTTCTTATTTTCATATCGTAAATCGAAATCAGTCAAAATAAACTGTATCAACCAAATCATGAATGACTGTATAAGTTTTATACATATACGGTCAAAGTGTATGAACACATATGTAGTACATGGATGGAAAATAGTTAAATTTAGGCAGCTTAAGAAACGTTTAAAGGAAATGGCGCCTTTGTTTGTTTATTGTCAATAGGTTTAACAAAAATTCCAGAAGAACATAGGCATGAGAGAGATGGTAAAGTTTGTTAAATAGTTAAATGATTAGGAACACGTTTTCCTTCATTGACAAATTCATAATTAACTAATAAATAAGATTATAAATGAGATTAATGCCTCGTTCACACGTACATTGAATTCGAATTGATTTCGAATCGAATGCGAATCGAATTCGCTAATCGCGTTCACACACTCTTCTTTTTTAATTCGAATTGATTCGAATTGGCTAAATCGCATTATCCAATTCGCATTAGAAATGCGTTTTTGTTAATACGAATTAAAAGTTAACGTCGTTAGGACAGTGAAGCGAATTTGACGTGCATTGCAATTCGCATTAGAATTTACGTTTGGACGTTAAACGTTTCGAATGCGAATTAAACTAATTCGAATTAGTTAATGCGAATCGAATTCGAATTACGTGTGAACGCAGCATAAGTTCAGACATGTAGTTAGTATTAAGGAACAGTGTTTTGATACGTCTTGCTTGACACGTATGGTTTGTTTTTTTTTTGCATTCAACTTCAGATCGAGATACTGAGTAGTAACTATATTATGTTTTTAATCTTCAGCTGGAAATATTTAGATGAGCATTTATCTAATCTTTCTAAATCTATTGAAACTTCTTATTGGATGGTGTTAAAACTCTATTTTACGTTATTTTGTATTGTGTTGTTTGATTTGTTGGTCTGCAGTCGAATTAATATTTTATCTTCAAATCATTCTATGATTTCATTGATCAATTATTATTATTAATTTATTCACTATAGCTATGCTTTATACGTGTATTTGAATATTTTATGTTATTCTAGTGGCGATACTTTTTTTTTATTTAATCTGAATCTGCAAACTGTATAAAAACTTATAAACATTGTGTGTGGACAAATTATTACTTTGAAAAATGCACGGTATTTACATTTCAAATAAAACCCTACGAGTCATGTTATGCAATTCATGTATACCTTCAAATCTAATTTCTTTCAATCTTTTCCAATGTAGATTATTATACTATTCTATAAAACTGCACTAGCAGTAAGCCTGGAACTGTGTCACTGGTTATTTATATATTTTGTTAAATTATCAGGAAGTACATCTCTCCCAGCAGGTGCCCTTAGATAAGATTACCAACAAACACAGATGTGAACCGAAGAAAATTGTATTCCAAATTATTTACATTTCACATTATAAATTGTAATATGATTCATATCATGTGACTATTTCTGCAAAGGTTACTTAGTAATGTATTTAACGCCTTCAAATGTTTACTCCATTGTGTTGCAGAACCACAAATATGCATATGAAGGACGAGTAAGATATGGGTCCCTTGTTCATACGCATTCGTCTTTTTTTTTTCCCTTCTTGTTGGAACACTTTTTTAATATTGTGTTTTTTTTTTATTTTTGTCTTAAATGACTGCGAATTATCAAATTCTCTAACTTAAATTCTAATGAATGAAATCAAAATATGAAATTATTTTAATTTAATATACTCGTTACCAAAGTATCTGATCCAAATGATGCCATGCTCTACTCGTAGTCGACAGAAAACGACTCCCTAGCCACCCACCCCACTACAATAACAGTACTGATTATCTCAGATCTTGTTCTGATTTTTTTTTAATTTTAATTAGCTTGAAATATCACTTTGACTAAGATAATTTATTTTGCGTGGTCAGAAGTCATCAATACGTGATATCCTGAGGTGGGATTGCCGTGAGGAGACTTTATGACCTTACTTATGCTCTGTTTTTAACTGATGTAACTGTTTTGAATCAATACTTTTCAGTTTTATCTTGCTTTAACTTAAGCATTTGTATACAATCACTTCTTTCATATAGAAATATCTGACAAATGTACGTAGAAATATGAACATAATACGCATTTAAATGTACAAATAGTTTGACATTCAACTGGAACCATGGTGAACAAATTGTCATCGATCAATTTATGCTGAGTAGTTTCTTTTCAAATAACAATAGGTTATTTGCCAAATGTGTTTTATCTCCATGAGCATGTGCAATTAAAAAAGATTAAAGGTATAAATATTCTTTGTTATAATTAATTCACCTCAACTCAGAATTCTACGTATATATAACAAATTATGGACATTTTGCTGTTTGTTTTTAAGCTTTTAGTAAATTTATTTTCTTTATCAGATAGCCAATGTCCATCATTTGGACATTAATAATTTGCTATGATGCAAAGAATTACTTTTCAGCTTTGTAGATTGTTAATGTTGTAATGTCAGATCCGCATCAATCGCATAAATGTCTATGCTTATTTGTACACAGGCTATTGACAGAACGCAATAATTATTGTCATAGTTATCAGTTTTTGTAAGGAATTCGATTGTTTGTTTATCTCCCGTTGTTAGATTTTTAAACATATTTTACAGTGTTTTTTTTAGAAATATTTTTCTGTGATTTCGCATGATTTGACGGTCTTTAATTTGTTTACATAATAAATAAACTGTAAATAAATTCGCAATTGACCTCCACATGTATGATTTGCTATGTCGGAGACTGATTAAATAGTAATAAATATAATGATTCTTTCTAGTGCATTACACCAGATTTTAAATAATCTTTAGTCAAGTTTGATTTATCTAGAGTTACTCCTTGTGTATAATAAAACCCATAGTTCGAACACAATTTAATAAATTCCTAAATTGTTATACAAATTTATATTTTAAATGTTAACTTTTTATAATAATGAGTTGTCTTCCTTTCGACGTCGTTTAAGACAAAAGTTGTTATCTCCCATGTCCATTTTGACACTAGGCGTCTAAGAAAGACAACTCCACTTTGATCTAATATATCAATAAAATTATGAAATTTCATAATATTATGGTATTTCCTATTTGCCTCGACTGTTAGTTGTAAGATTTAAACTACCGGCTTATTGTTTTTTTGTTGTTTTTTTTTTTTTTTTTTTTTTTTATTATCAAAATTAAACAATGTAATCCATCATCATTGTAATATTTCTCATCAATTTAACATAGACTGAATAATACGAAGCAAGCGTTTTGAAATGTTTATTCAGTCACTTTTATGCTTTACAAGTGATGCATTCATATGAGCATATGACAGTAATTTTCAAATATTGACAAAACATTTTTAATCTTATTTTACATCGGGCCTTTGTAGCTTCAGGGAACATATCAGCACTAAGTTTGGCTTGTGGTACTTCATGAAACTGACTGACCTCGTCAGTATCTGCAAGTCTGTTTACTGACCATAAAGGATCGAATATTTCTTGGAAACCTTTTACACTTTACAATAATCTTCAAGTAAATCATTTTTTTTTACATAATGTTAAGATGTTTCATCCCCTTGATCATAAGCACTCGAAGTATCTTACCTTACCTGTTAATACTTGCTTTTTCTTCATCTCAAACCATATACCATCGCAACATTGTTAAGTGAAAACCCACATGAGCAACACGACGGGTGCCACATGTGGAGCAGGATCTGCTCACCCTTCCAGAGCACCTGAGATCACACACCCATTTTGATGTGAGGCATTTTGACCATTTCTAAGTAAACCTTTTTATATAAATTATCTTGATATCTTTTGTAATATCAGGTGACTATTTAAATCTTAAATTTCATTTTCACACAAGCTTCATTTGTTATTTTTTTCATCGTTGTTCTCACAATAGATCTACAAAAATTGTTGATAATCATGGACTATCATTAACAATACCAGAGTGTAATACCAGTCTGAAACCCTTAGTTATTGTTGCACTCTTGTGGCCAGGACGTTGTCTGCCAATATTTCTGAACAGTTTATATTTTTCTTAGCCAAACCGAGATCCCACTAAGTCTATATCACATTGTGGCGTTTATTTGATGATGGTCTTGGTGTGTAAATTCTAGGTACTGACGTTGTTTATCATCTTAATTACGTGTTATATTGCTCTTTTATTTTCCTTTGTTGTAAATTATGAACCCTTACTGTTTAGTCCATTTTTGATATCTTTTTGTCTTGGCTCTGTTATTATGCATCCCGCCAATGTGTTATGCTGTATTTTTTTTTTTTTTTTTTTTTTTTGTATTCTTGTCTTTCAATTTTGCTTATGTGCTTTGTCTATATGTCATTTTTTTTTCTTTACCCCTATTTTGACATTTTTACCTATTATGTCTGTTTGTTTCGTTCACACATTGTTGTCAATATAACTTGTTGTCAATATAACACAATTGCATGCGACTGTCATACAAGTGAGAGATTTAGCTAGCTATAAAAACCAGGTTTAATCCACCATTTTCTACATAACGAAATGCCTGTACCAAGTCAGGAATATGACAGTTGTTTTGCATTCGTTTGATGTGTTTGAAATTTTGATATTGCCATTTAATAAGGGACTTTTCGATTTGAATTTTCCTAGGATTTCGGGTTTTTTGTTATTTTACTTTTTACATGACATACAATTAGTGAATTTTTTCCTGTTGAAACCTCTAGCTACGGTCCTTTTTTCTGTATATTTCTCCCCGTAATATTCATATTCAAAGACACTTTTATACAGGCGAAAGAGTTTGATGGTAGAACAATTTGCAGTTTGGAAGACAAGCAAAGCTCCTTTTTGGTGACGCAGGGTAACCAGCTAGTTTGTAGATGAAGTAACACAACTGAGATCTTGATTGGTTGTTGAAGATTCCAATGCAATAACAATTATTGGTTATCCTTTTATATGTTTCGATTCTTTTTCGCTTTCATATTTTTAAATTATGACGCGTACTCAGCTTGGTTGTTGGATATACAGATAATGAAAATTGGTTAAATGAACCAATTTAATGAACTTGGAACGACTATTCAACTACCATTCTGTGAATTTTCTTTCTATAACCCTTCTGAGACTGAATTAAACAAGTTAGTACCTCTTATCAGCAAGATAATCTCTTAGAACTACCCCTGATGTAACAAAAACAACACAAACCGACTTATGCACAAGTTAAAAATGAACATAAACGATTCTTATTAAGCAAATCGTTCTTATAATAGAGTCGGGTTAAAACATTTCACGATAACATCGAGTACCTTGTGATGAACTGTTTCAGTGACTCCATATAAACCTGAATGATAGTTTTCTTCGTCTTCAATCTGAAGTATTACCATTTCAGGATAAAAACCAAGTAGTTCTTGGTGAAATCTCCATCCTGACTTGTCTTCAATGAGATGGCTGATATCAGGTCTCGGAATAGGAACCTGGTATCTATGATGAATGCATTCTATTGTTCTATGCACAACCTCACATAAAAAGGTCATAAAAATTACCAAGCACCAGAACTTAATTTTTACTGGCACTTTAACAGTTACTTATTCTGAATTACTCATAAATTAAGAAAAATAATACTATAAAACAAACCAATATTTTCAAATAAAAAACAATTGGCACATTATATCATTTTGTAGCTTGTACATAGTCTGAAAAATCAACCAATTGAACCAAACAAAAAAGGACTATTCAATAACCATTCTGGATGAATACTTGCAAGTCTTTCTGATACTAAAATAAAAATATTTAGTACCTTCATCAGTAAGATGAACACCATCCTTATTATAATACTACTCAGCACTTGTGAAAACTCCCGCGGAGTACCAAAACACAAAATCAGGAAATGCATGCGTAACTGAATAGTGCGTATCTAATTTCCTATTCAACATATCCTTCTCCAAATTATAGCTGTTGACGTCAGTTTGCCTGAATTTTCCACGTGGAAAAACTCGCACAAGATAACATTGTACTTTGTACATACTGTAGTCTGAAACTATGAGGAAATGTTTCACCCTATGAACTTGTGGATACTTTTTCTGTCGTCAATGGCATTCCCACCTACCTGGAGTATCACCATTTCAGGACGAAAACCATGGAGTTCATGGTGAAGTCTCCCCGACTTATCTTCAATGAGGTGGCTTATAACAAGCAATCTGTCCCTCCTTTAACCAAGACGGTGAATAGCAGCCTGGTCAAGATCAAAATTAGGTCTCGGAGTAGGAATTATATGTACATCAACCCTAAAACGGGCAACTTAACTATGTCCAATCACCAGAACATTATCTTTTACTGGTACTTGCACCGTAACTTATCTGAATCACTCATAATTAAGGAAAAATGAAAAAATACTAACTATGCTTACGCTGAATACACCTGAAAAGTGTAAAGAACAATAAATAAAATAAATACAGGTTTATGTTAAAGTGAGAGAAAAATATTTGGTTTTCTCTTAATTATCTGTGGGGCCTTGATTATAGAGTGAGTAATATCTGTCAGCGGTACGCAATTTGTGCGAGGGCTTCTCGTACCTCACACCTGTTTTCGGGACTTAAAAAACGTGTTAAAATATCACACGATAACATTTTGTACAGCTAGTATATGTTCTGAAGCTTTTTGATGAAATATTTTATTAAAGGCATATAAACATGGGGTTGTCAATGTCATTCCCCCGTTCTGAAGTATTACCATTTCATGACGAAAACCATTGAGTTGTTGGTGAAATCTCCACGACTTGTCTTCATTGAGGTGGCTGATAACACCCTTGAAAAATCAGGTCTCGAAGTAGAATCCTGGTATCTATGATGAATGCATTCTATGCATATCATCCCATAAAAGGTCACAAAACTGTCCAATCACAACAATATTATTTTTACTGGCACTTGAACAGTAACTTATTCTGAATTACTCATAGTTTATGAATAATGATATCATGAAACAAACACATATTTTTCAAGTAAAAAATCATTAAAAACATTTAGTACCTTCATCAGTAATATGAACACTATCTTCATCAAATTCTTCTCAAAACTTGTAAAACAACCCTTGTGGTACCAAAACATAACACCAGCATCCAATTCCTTATCCTGACTTCACGACGTGGAAATATCTCGCATAGGATAACATTTTGTACCTTGTTAATCATCTGAAGCTTTGAGATGAAATGTTTCACCGACTCAAAGTACACCTGTCGATGATATTACCTTTCTCTGTCGTTTATATCATTTCCACCGATCTGAATCATCACCATTTCAGGACGAAAACCATTGAGTGCATGGTGAAGTCTGGACTTATCTTCAATGAGGTGGCTGATACCAACCCGCCAATACCGTGTATAACAGCCTGGTGAAGATCAAAATCAGGTCTCAGAGTAGAGATTCTATGTTGTACATCATCTCATAATCGGGTAACTATACTCTGTCCAAGAACGTTATGTTTTACTGCAATTTAACAGTAACTAAATCTGAATCACTCATAATTTATGAAACATAAAAGAATAATGCTTACTAACAGTGCTTACCCTGAATACACCTGAAACTTGTGTATGATAAGAAAATTAAATAAAACTAATGATGTGTGGACGACACGCTTTTTGTGTACCTTTATTACAACATTTCTAGACTAATGGAACCTTTAGACTTTAGGAATGCTTAAAAACATGAATTATAAACCTTGAAATTTGTAAGAGTAAATAATTAGATAAAGAGTTAACACCTTACAAAAAGGAAAAAAGTAACATAAAAATAAATCACAATTAAAATTTAAAAAAGTATATATATTTAATATGAGAGAATAAATTAAAACACATAGAATCCACAAATGACAAAAATTGTACTTCTAAAACTTATTTGATTAAATGGTAATTTTTTGCCTCAAAATCGGAACGTAAACGGAAAATAAATAGCGTACACTATTATTTCAATGTGTCCCAGAAACAAGTCAATCAATTATGTTGATACAGTTTAAAACGATTACTTGGAAGGGGTATTTGGGCAAGTGGACACCAGAAAATGAATAATTTCTGCTATATCAAATGCGTATAAAGAAATAATTTGATTGCGCCAATTTCTATTTAACTAAAAATATTAGGTTCGTGTGCCCAGTTTATAGTTTCTTATGTTGTGTTTTGTAGACTCTTGTTTGTGTTTTGATCGATGTTTTTATGCCCCACCTAGGGGCATTATGTTTTTCGGTCTGTCCGTTCGTTCGTTCGTCCGTCTGTCCGGCTTCAGGTTAAAGTTTTTGGTCAAGGTAGTTTTTGATGAAGTTGAAGTCCAATCAACTTGAAACTTAGTACACATGTTACCTATGATATGATAATCCCAAATTTGAGTTTTGACCCCAATTTCACGGTCCACTGAACATAGAAAATGATAGTGCGAATGGGGCATCCGTGTACTATGGACACATTCTTGTTTATTTTATTTTTTTTGCAATGACATTGTCAGTTTGTTCTTGACTATTCCTTTGGTATCTTTAGTAATGTTAAGCTTCCCACTTTCTTTTTAGAATGTGTTCATCGTTTACCTCGAAATTTGTTAAGCTTAGAATTAAAACTTTAAGACAGGAGAAAAAACTAAAAAGTATAATTCAAAATTAAAAAATTGAATCCTTTATTAAAACATACATATAATTCATATTGAAAATTAGTTTCAATGTGACAATTTATAATGTTTGTTTGCAACCAGAATCCACATTAGCTAGCTGAATCTTACGAATTTCACCTACATGATATCTGTATTCGATGACATGTTTATCCTTTTTTCTTGAAAATATACCTACAGTTAAGTACTAGAAAATAAATACACCACAAAAATGACATGTTCAGTTTTACTTTTCTGTCATTTCCTCATATTTCAACTCGGGCGATGTCTGTTAAGTTGATTCCATGTCAGCAGTGATATTCTGGAAGAGATCAAGTCAATATAAGAGACTCCCGAATAGAAATATGGTCACTACAGGTCTTCTTCCGACCGGCAGTAAAACCCTGGCCGAAGTGGGGAGTCCGTTTGTGTGCGGGATGTACAAGTACGCAGCCATGTCGGGTCCGTAGGCGGCCTGTAAAATTGCTGGAATGGCATGACTACTTTATGTTGGACTCTCAATTTTATTTTTGAGAAAATCTGCTACTTGCAAGATCTTTATTCTTTGCATCCTGTATCTCTCAATCAGTTCTACAGCTGCCATATAGTCAATCGCGTTGTTTTTATCTCTAAAAACGCGCGGCCTCCTCTCTTTCCTCTCTTCTCGTTCTGGCACAGCCAAGAAAGCAGCCATGATTGCTAAAAATGACACGTATTTTTTCCAGGTTTTATTCAAGTTTCCGATTTACGACTGCTTATACCCAGTCGGGAATTTGCAACCAAAAAGTCGTGAATAGTAGATATTTGTGAAACGGTCGCATATCGTAAAGATGGTCGTACGACCTATTTTACGATTTACCTTTTGTGAAACATTGGCCTGTAGCACGGTGGCTATCGGGATAGAATACGATTTAAAGTCTTTAAAACAGTTATGTTTATCAATTAATAAAATAGAAACATGTGAATTTTATTTTGTTATATTTATTTGTTAATTTAATTATTCATGAATTAATTTTCATTCTGATTTCCGTTTAATGACTGCTAATCAAAGGGAAGCAATCTTGATATTATTTGACGCATTCCTTAGATTATTTGATAACACTGAATAGTACTGGACAACGACTCTTACTAATGTGTATTAAAACGTACTGATCAGTACTGTCTCTAAAGCTATGCGGTTTTTTTTTTATAACTTGCCCTGGCAGTCGCCAGTGTACTGAACAACTGAAAAAGGTCTTATCATTCAACCTTGCGATAAATCCAAGTATTTAAGAGTTGTTCAGTTCAAAATGACTGTATCAGCAGTAAAAACCGTTACTAGTTACCTTAAGGGTAGACATGGGTATAGCACTAAAGGTGCCAACGAACTTTTTCTGTATCGGCAATAAATACTCATCATAGATACCAGGAATAACATTCTGTAAGCCAGACCCGCGTTCCGTCTACAAAAGACTCATCAATAAACCCTCGCTTGTGTGTAGCGTCAATTTGGCTGTGAACGATGTTTAAATACATAGGTGCGTCCATTCGGAATGGAGACTTAAAAAGCCATTACTTGTTTAAAAGATACACAGGAGACCTACTAGACTACATGTAATGGTATGGTGTTTTGTGACTAAGCTATTAAAACATGGATGAATGAGCTTTTAAATATGGCCATAGAGCTCAAATATCTATGTAATACAATATCTCATTTGTCGATCTGACAATAAACTCTTTAATTAGACAAGTGGGATGAAATTGCCCAAATACGGTTAAGTCTGTGGAATAGGGAACTAACTTCCTTTGTATTGTGTCTAGAACCGAATAACTTTAATATCGAGGACTAACCTCAAAACTAACATTTCAGAAGCTGAAACACAGAGATTTACACCAACAGACATACCATCAAATAAATCGTGTTTGTCTGGCAGTCGAATATTCTCCTGTACAAGCTTGAGAAGAGAATCTGTCGTCTCACAGGAAAGTTTTTACGGCAGTTAAAAGATAACTATAAATGGTGCAAACTTCATGAATGAGTATACTCATGTATACTTCATTATACATTTCATACATTATACAGTGCAAGAAACTACAATAGTAACTAATCTTTGGACATCGCATTGATATTTTCCGCTTATGAATTCGGTATTGTCCCCGTGTAAAACCACTAACTAATAAATATATTTCTTTTTTTTAATATACCTACTATCTACTAACAAATTATATCTTTGGATAAAATTAATTTTATTTCACTTTATTGACTGTTGTTTGATTTACTTCCAGTGGCAAATTGTTCCGGTGTTCCATGCATGTTCTGTGCCCCTAACCCTCCTAGGAGGTTCGGATCACTTCGTGATCCTCACTGGTGACACAAATTTTTTAAGGTCTAGTAAAATAAAATTCGGGCTAGTATTTTTTTTTATTCAACTAGCGCAATGGGCTAGTGCTACAAAATGTTTTTGGCACAGACTGTACACGTAGACAGTTTAATTTACTATTGTTGTGGGAATATGCAACTTTTTAGTTTACAGATTCGTATATATATATATATATATATATATATATATATATATATATATAATTACTCTAAATATCAGCACAACAATGTTAAATCTGCAAATTTGTTCTTCCCTAGCCGGGATTTGAACTCATGCTATTGGGATATCGAGAAAACACCGCCTGCACTGTGTCCAGCGCTCTAGACCACTCGGCCACCTAGACTGAACAATATATATATATAAATATAAAAACTTTCCCGAGCAAGTCTGTCGGCCCTTGACCAACCCTCGTTGTGGTCTATGATAGTGATGGAAAGGTTTTTGAGATCAGCTTTGGCGTGCCCAGGTGGTCTCAAAAGACGACTTACGGGGAGGTCGGGCTTGCAGGTGTAGTCACTTCGATGACAATTCATGCGTTTGTTAAATGGCTGTTCTGTCTCGCCAACATACTGAATGCCACATCAACACTGAAGAAGGTATACAACATTCTGGGTTTTGCAAGTTACATTGCAATATATAGTGTAAACGGACCCAGTGGAGTGGCAAGTAAATGTTTTAGTGTTCAGTATTCGTTGGCAAGTCAGACATCGTCTGTTACCATACGACTTGCACCATCCTGCAGTTGAAGAGCTTTTATTAGAAGAGACATCAGCTTTCACAAATAAGTCTTTCAGACTTGCTGGTATCCGAAAAGCTAAGACAGGAGGTTTGGGAAAGATCTTAGATAATTTTGGATGTTTTGCAATAATATGCCAATTGGCACAGATCAAACGAGAGAGTTTAGTATGTTAAAACCAACGGAACTATTTCGCTTCACCTTTTTGTTGGTACTGTAATAGGTCATTGGGGCTGTTATTGATAGCACGCACAAACCCCTTATCTGTGTCCCATTTCTTATAACCTCGTTTGGTCAAAAATCCGCGAAGTTCCTGTAATCGTTTAGTGACAGCCTCCTCAGAGGAGCAAATCCGCTTTACTCTGAGAGCTTGATATATTCCAGAGTGAAAATGGCTTTGTATTATTAGAAGTCTTGATGAAAAATCCATTTTACGTTGCAAGAACTTACACCGAATTTAAACGAAGAAAACAAGATTATTCAGGGTTTTATTTTGTGTGTGTCGTTGTTTGCAATACTACTGATGATAGTGAGGTCGGACATATTTCTTGATATATGCAAAGCATAGAAACCTATATATTTGTAGAAAGGTCTCAACAGCACAAACTCAATGCAAGTTATTTTTTAAATTTATATCGTACAGTTCTCTAGAAATTTTGGGTAAAAATTGACCTTTTAACGAATTTTCTGACTGATTTTTATAAATTTAAAAATAGCTGAAAACTGTTGATTTGCAAGTCTAAGCCACATAAATCTATACATTTTAAAAAGATATTAACAACACAAACTCAATGCAAGTTATTTCATGAATTTATCTCAAAACTTTTCTCTAGAAATTTGGGGTCGAAATTTGACCGTGTAACACACTTTTGGACCGAATTTCATAAATTTAAAATAGCTGATAACTGTTGATTTGTAAATCCAAATCCCATAAACCTAAACATCTTCTTTTTAAACCAGCTTTCAAGAAAAAAACTTATATAAGAAGAAAGATAGTACTTTAGTTCCTTTAGTCATGTTAGATTCTACAGATAATTTGACATTGTATGGTGTCTTTACTGATGTGTGGACAAGGTTTTGTCATGGGGCCAATTTAGAACTCGCTGCATGGTGTGGGTTTCCACTGACCTTTATTTTAAACAATAATCTGGAGTTCTGCGTCATCCAACTACACAAATGATTCATGAATAAATGATGCAAAATTCTCCAGTGCTTGGAATACATCGATCATTCCTCAATGGAATCCGAACTCAAACACAAAATAAACATTAAAACCAAACACATAAACGTTTTCCACAGAAATGCCAACTTTTAATGTATGCAGATGTTTTTTTTACATTTCAACATATATAAATAACATTTTTCATTAAACTAAATTGGCAGATCTGATTGCATGTAAGACATACTGTCGTTACATGCTTAACATGTTTGGTCGAAACACTAAGCATATGAAAAGTCAAATTAACAATAATAAAGTTGAATCTAAACCAAATCACACATTTGAAAAACATTACTTTGTACTTTTTTTATGTACTTAACTCGTTATGACAAATGCTCGATTAGCTAATAGAAAAGATGAAACTTATTCTTTAAATAAAAATATTTGTTAATCATCTGAATAATTTATTTCATTTACAATATATTTAGTTTTATTCTTCTCTTATTTGTTATTAATATTCCAGTAAAACTTGCTTAACAGTCTACCTGTATTAAGAAAAACCTGTCTTGTGAAACAATTTTTTCAAATACCTTTGTAGTGCATATGTTATGAGAACACCTTTTTCCTCTCCCTTGAGTGGAACCTAAAGACAGTTTTGACTGTAATTAATTGATATTCATAATTCACTGATTTTGATTTTTAACGGGATTTCCTTTGGAAAAATAGGTTATTTATTTGGTGATGTACGGCGGGCGGGCAGCTGCCAAACAATTTCCGTTCATTTACTAATGAACCATTCAACCATAGCTTTACAAATTTTAATATGTTGTTACTGATGACAAAATAGAGGTCAAGTTCGATATTGATGATTGTCACTTTTATCGTTCAAGAGTTTTGGTCCTTGAAATATTGAAAAAATGCCTGCACACAAATGAATGTTAATAAATCCGGTTTACTGTCATTCTTACAGCTCTTGTTAACAAAAAGAGCATCCGATCAGTGTCAAAGACCAAAAAAGTAAAACTAATAAGTATTATGTGAACTCGATCCTGTACCTGTGAAATAACCATCGATTATACCACTCATAAGAAACTTCACCATTAACAGTGGTTTTGAATTTGTGACGTACTCTTTTGCCACCTAAAATATGCTCTGCTTTACCTGACTGTTGATCCATATATAACAATGGCTTGCTTAAATAGCTATTCAATATGAGTTCCTCAACTGTTAAATTTATTCTTGTTGACAAGTCTTCTCTTTTTTTGGTAATATTGAAAGTTTGTTTTTCTTCAGCTTGTTGGAGAAGAACATCTTTTCGGAATTTTAGCTGCGCTTTCAAAGCATCAATTTTATCGGTTTTTGTTTTGTATGATATTATCAATTTCATAAGCAGTTTGCCACAAACCCTGATTAAGAAAACTTTTAGTATATTTTTCCTGTTTTTTTAATCCTCTCCTGCTGAAGTTCCTCTCTTTTTAATAGCTTTCTCAAGCGCAAGACGTCTACTTTCTACAATCTCCTTTTGTCGTTGTTTAATTTTTATCGAACTGTTTTAACATACTAGTATTTAGTGGCCTCATCAATAAGCATATTACGTTCAAATTCTGGTTTATCAAGTAACCAATTTTATGTTTTGTTATTAGAAAACGTAAGGTAAGATTCGGCGGCTAACGTACCTAGATTTGGTTTTCATTTTAGTAAATGGTCCAATTGGGCAAAGACGCTTTCAGCAAAACAGCTTGTTTTTGGAGTAAATTTAAATTTGACTTTAGGGTCCATTCCCACAAGTTAACCACCTGATAAATGGTCTTTAAATAGTTTGTTACAATTTTGTTTTGAAGGGAGACAAACAACACTTGTAAATATGTTTGGATAATGCCATCATATTCAGACGGTTCTAATAAACATGTGTAAATATGATCCTCTACGATATAAGTATCTTCACCAAAAGGTAGTAATTGACCTTTCATAAAATCATCAGTATTCTCTGGTGCATCATTAAAAAAGATTGTAAGTTGTAGATATTTGGTGTTCATATCTATTATTCTCACATATTTGTCCTCAAGAATATGCCAAAGTGGACATCTAACAAATGTGTAAATTAAACCTAAAGCCTTAACACCTGCGATAAATTCTAGTGTTTTTAAATCATGTAAAATAGACTTTAAAAGGCGGTTTGATGCTCCATAAGATTCTAGGAACAGTTTTAACAGTCCATTTAGAAAATAAATTGACGATGCATTTTCAAACAAGATATTTCTAGAACCCCGGTACGGTTTAAGGGGTAATGCATGTAGTTTGTTTTCCTTTAAGAAATCTGTTATGTATTCCCGGAATGGTCCATGGCAACCTGATTTTCTCATCTGGACCTGAACCAGAGGCAAAAGCTTTTGGAGCTGATCGTACAGGCCTATAAGTTCCCGATTCACTCTCTTTTATAAACAATTTGTCAAAAATTGGAGCTGTTCTATTAAAAATAACCTTTTCTACTTCAGTAATGGATGACTGAGCAACGACAGCAAAATTGACCAAAGAATGTAAGCCGCAGAAAAAACTTCACAAATTTTCCACAGAACTCTTTTCCTGATCAGAAAATTGTTCAAATTAGCATATACCAAAGGCAAAATTTCAACCCGATATGATTGTAAAAGGTTATTAAATTTCACCTCCGTATAAGCACAATCTGACAATGTGGCTGATATGTGCTTAAGTATATATTTAGAAACGCTGTTATCAACTGAATCACTTATTTCGTTTTAAGTCTTGCAGTATTTCCTTTAACACCTTAAGAGTGTCTTCTACTGACTTTGTTTCGATATTTCGTAATCCTAAAACCCACACATTTCCCTTACTGTCGGATGCTTCATAGCCCATAAACTTAATACCGAATTTTGACGTTTCATTTGTCAATAGTGTGGTGATATTTTCTGCAGAAAATACTTCTGTTGACATCACAAGAAGAGTGAAGGACGGACAGACGGGTGGACGACAGGGGCTATCACACTATCCCTGGCTTTCTTAAAAAGATTATGGATAATAATGTACTCCACTAATAAATAATAATCATTAAGTGTAACTGTTAGTTGAAACAAATCTAATTGCCACGTATAATTTAATTTAGGTAGAAATTCACAGATTTAAAAAAAAATTGGTTTACATACAATAATTTAATTATTATTACTTGGCTTTCTTTAAAAGTTTATGGATAATAATGTACTCCGCTAATAACTAATAATCATTAATTGTTACTGTTAGTAGAAATAAATCTAATTGCAACGTTTAATTTAATTTAGAGGAAATTCATAGATTTTTAAAAAAAAATTGGGTTGACATACAATACAATTTAATTTAATTACTCTGTCCATAAGTCGCCCAATTTACCACAAAAAACTTACTTACTAGAGATATATTAATCCCCTTTCGTGGTTTTAACATTTAGACACTTAAATAGTAGTGCTTAGGTAAACTAAAATTCGTTTAATCAAATTTCAAGTATTTTTTAACACAAACGTTTTCAAAACCGGAAGTGGATATTTATGGAAAAAAAGAGGGGTGGTCATGGAATTCTTTCTTGCGCTGAAATGAGCTGCACACCAGTCACCTTAAGTAAGATTGCTTGTACAGTTTATACACTGAATTATTACTGTTTTCAATTACTTGTAACTTTTTTCATAATTTCTGTGTTTTTAAGATGTCTGAAAATTGGTAATTTTCAAGCCAAAAATTCGTATTCGAAGTCAAAACAATTCATATTTCTTTTAATTTCGTCTGCTAGCTATGCTTCTAATCTGTCTTTTGATATTCACGTTTTACGCGAGATCACAAATTATAGCCAATCAAAAGAAGTTTTACTAAAGGTATCATGGCATAAACACCAAGATGGCGGAGGTAATTTTGGACGTAACAAATGTTTCTGATGTCACTTCAAACAACTCGTTGACCTTGTAAATAAGATTGAAACGGTAACATTTGTTATATTTGAGTACTTAACTTTATTTTCTTTCTATTGATACAACAATGAAGAATATAGGAACAGTAATAACATAAACGCCTATGATTAAATTTTTATTATCCTGTGAACGGCGGACCTGTTGCATCCTTCTTTTCATTTCGTCTGCCACGTATAGGGATGGGAAGGTACAGACGGTACCAAATGTTGTTGGACCTCTGCCGGAGGGGAAACGCCCCCATCCTCGGTATGGATCGAAAGTGCCGAACTGTCTGATGAGCTACTGCTCGATGATGAGCTGGACAACACAGACCTTGCTCTCGGTGTGATGGTATAATTAGACTTGATTAGTGGCTACATCGGCTCTAGGACAATCCTGGTGAACAGCTACGGGACCAGCCAGTGCTGCTGGGAGCATTCATCCTCCTCACTGACGGTGATTTATCAAAGGAAGGGGTATAATAAGAGCCATTATTTGGCCAATGCTAAAATAGTAAAATTATTCAAGCCTATCAAAATAATGTTAATTATATTGCAGATATTTAGCACATGCATCAACATCTTTGTAAAATACTTATTGCAGTAAAATATCTCTATGGGTAAAACTTTAAATTGTTTCAAAATATCATAAATATTTAGGACAATATCTCAAAATAAGGCTTCTATTTTGCATATTTGCACCGAGTGCAACTAGTTTGGAACCCTAATGCAAGTAAGTTGGAAAAAATAAAATAAAATTAATACTGATGTTTGGCACGTCTTGTGAACTTCTGTAAAAATTTCTTTCTGAATTCAAGGGGCCAAAAAAGCTCCTTCGCTAGCCATGGGATAAGATTCGGCCCCTCCACTTCTTTAGATGGTATAAAAGTGGCATTATTAAACCTTCTCTTTCGTTTTTCTACCTAATTAATTAGCCTAAATATTTATTCACAAACTTCCATAACAAAAATTATCAGTCAACAGGCTATTTTAGTGATGATCTTGGTTTCAGGGCAGGGTTAACAGGAATTTCACTTTATCAGGACTTCTTCGCTGCTCATAGACCTGTCTCATAAACAGGAGAGAGATCCTAGATACAGGCATTGTTTCAACTGATTAATTAATGCCTTTCTGATTATTTTGAAAACAGGTTTATGATTGTTTACAAGCCATTGGCGTTACCCTTAGCTACCAAAAATCTCTGTACGTTTTGGATATACTAGGAGGTTCCTTCAACACAGCAGCAACTGAGGCAGTGAACAACAGAAAGACACTAACAATTATTGGAGATAATGTCAACTTTAAAACATCAATAATAAAGCAACACCATTCCAAGAAATGCATCATGTATACATTTAACGTTAACTAAACCCATATCGAAATATAACTACGGGAACATATATAAATTTAAACTTAAAATAACTGGTATACTATAATCAGAATACCTCATTGTCAATCATTTTAAATTACATTATGGTTACACATTTGTATTAAAAACTTTTAGACAAAAACAAATCCAGGTTTTACTATGATGACTATTGTAAATAAGCTTTGAAAATCTACACTTTCCTGTTCGTTCAATTTAAAAATAAGAAAATGCGGTATGACGTAGAATATAAGCAACTATAGGTCACTGTACGGCCTTCAACTATGAGCCAAACCAATACTTCATAAAAAGTTACTGTACTTTATAGACTCATACACATGTTTTTATTCATTTACCATGTATCAATTTTCAGATTAACAACCTCAAATTCCTGGAGGGGTTAGACACTAATGCCCCTCAGAAAGCATGGCAAGATGCAAATCCAGTACAGAGCAAGATGAAATTAAGTTATATATCCAAATAATTTGTAAAGAAATAAGTAGATTTATCCAAAGTCTAAGTTTTATGGGAGAAGTTGTTCCTCAGGTGATCAAATGAGATCATTCCCAATTATTGACAGGTGAACTATGCAGAATGTACTTATAAATACATATAAGTTTTACATGCAATAACAACAATAATGCAGATATTTTTGATAGAAAGCTACATTTTGTAATACATCCATTTTACAAATACCAGTAAATAATTTAATTAGAACAATGCTATAATTATTTCACAAAATACAACATATTTACATGTTTGCGCATTTAGAAATTGTGATACAAACCATAAGAAATTAAGATTAGGCTATATTTATTGTAATATGTATACAATATACATTAAATTTAAAAAATTAACATATCAAACAAGATCAGAATAACAAAAAATGTATGTACAGAATAATTATTTTGAAACTTGAAATATAGCTGAAAAACAAAGCACTAAATGTTTAAATATTGAAAGATTGCAGTTTTTATGGATCATCAATTCTTTGCTTCAGAAACAATTAAATATGTGTTAGCCTGTGCCAATTAGATATACTTTGACCATATAATAAAATACAATATAAAAATAAGGAGATGTGGTATGATTGGCAATGAGACAACTGTCCACCAAAGTTCAAATAAAGTGGAGGTAAGCAATTAATTTTTTTTTATTGCCGAAAAGTACATAAATGTTGTCAAGGAGAAAATTTAAGGCTTTAATCGTCTCATCACACCTCCTGTCAGTATATCTAGCGTATTTACCTTTCTCGTTTGAGAAAAAGGCTTTATATGAGTTGCAGCAAATACATTTTGCAATCAGATTTATCGGACGACCTTTAACCAAATAGGAAAACTTTTGTTTGATAAGATTGTGTGGAAGTGTAGTGTAAAGAGTGGAAAAGTCAAAACTATCAACTGAATCAAAAGGACCATAAAAAGCACGTAATTTATCTCAAACAAACAAAGAATTTTTTACACTCCATAAATGGTTAATTCCACTATTTTCATATGTTTTATTACAAAAAATCATGATCAGTTCTTTGATAGTAGTGAAGGAACTCGTTAAAAGCACTGAAAGTCTAGTAGTAGAACACTTACTAGAGGCCGAGGTGAAACGTCATTTTACGGGTTTTTAAAATATTCAAAAATTCAAAAAGATAATTTAAACTCTGCAATATTTATGTTTTTCCAGATTTTTGGTTTGTGTAATTGGGAAGGAATAGCAATTATTGGGATTTGGAGGTTGGATTTATACCTGAACGTAATGTAAGCGTAGGGTGATTTATTCAGTTCTGTCATTAAACTCAGCTACTTTATATTGCCTTGCCAATGTAGCTTAATGTGTTGTAAAGCATTTGTTTCAACAAAGTTAAAAAGGTGTCTGGTTTCTCTATGTACCTGATAAATAGGTGGTGATCAGTTGACAAGAGAGCGGTTTTCTGGAGCCAAGAGATTAAGACAATTAAGAGATTGGGACAGACAACATACAAGACAAGTTTGGACATCTTCATCCAAATAACCTTTGTATTTTTCCATCTTCTCATGAATTACATGAAAGCATTCAACTTTTTTCTTGTTTGATAAAAGAAGCATCCAGGTAGTATTTATTAACAATAATGATTGTCAAAAAGATACATAATATATATCTATTTTTCTGGTATATTGTGTCTTTCCATATATAAGTGGATACAGTATTGACTGATAGTTGTTTGCTTAACATCTAGTCGAAAATAATTTATGCATGTTCAGGATAAGTTTATGTGAAAAATGACTAATTTCATATATATCATTTAAGTAATTTTGGTATTATCTGTTAATTTAAAAATCAATAAAAATATAATTACAGAGAACTAAATGCATGTAAAAAAATCCATTTAATCCCTATAACAACATACCGGTACATATAATGTATATACACTACTAGATATTAAGAGAGAGGGTTTTAGATGTAGTTTTAATCCACTTGAACATTGTCTTCACCTTTTTTTAAAAAAAAAAAACAATATAAGATACCAAATCTAATTACATTTACATATTTCATAAAAATTGATGTTTTTATCATTGATACTACTAACCGGATATTAAAAAATACACACAATTTTGTTAAGGAGTAGAATGGAAACAAAAATACACTAAAACTATGCTAAATATAAAAAATGTATTTTCAATCTTTGACGAAAAAAAAATGATTTATAAAAATGACACTTGCTGCAACAAAATATTTCAATTGATACCTCTTAATAAGTTTTTACAAACAATGTGAGTTGCCTTTTTACTTTATTGTGCAATTTAATTATTAAGAAAGTTGAAACTATGATGTGTGAAATAAGCAGAATAAAGCGGAAAAACTTTAAAGATGTCAACTCTGCATATGATGCAGACAGGGACTTCATTGTGACCTTTATCGAGGCACATAATCAAAGAAATGATTTTGGAATATTTTGGAATGGAAACTCAAATCAAACATGACACATCCCTCCTAACTTTATTACAGATGAAGACAAAAAACTGGGTTTACTTGACAAAAGGTAAAAAAATATTAAGACTCTTTTAATAAATACTAAATTTTGTTTTGGACCGATTCAAAACTCTTATTTTGTAAAAAACAAAAACACAAAGTTTCATAAAAACTGTCAAAAGAATAAAGAGAATATTGGTTAAAATGCATTCCCATTCCTGAAAAGTTATTATACTTGTTAGATTTTTCACTCATCCAATTTGTAGGAAAACATTACCTATACTAAACAACAACAAGAACGCATTACATTCCTTAATTTCTTTGAGGTAAACATTTTTATTGTTGATAAAAGTGTTTTTAAATAAGTCAAAATTTTACACAATATTATCATTGACTTCTGACAAAAACACAAAAAGTTGTCAAATAAACAAACGCAAGTTGCATTTATCTTTTCACCTGCACAAAATGAAAATGAATTTTATGCTTAGTATCATAATCAAATTATTTTACTAATGACCAATTTGAAATTGGCTTTCTCAGACTTTTAATATTTTTTTTTGTGAATTCCCTGTTACTAAATAAAACATTTCTCATTAAATTCTTAATAACTTAGAAAAACACTACAGTTATGTAAATTTTTAGCAAAAGCAAGAAATTGTATACTATTATACAAATTTACAATGTATAAGAAACAAATTGAAAAGGTATCATAGAACTATCCCCCAAAAACATTTGGTTGTTTTAAATGTCTTTTGCAGAGGATGCTTCTATTATCACTATCACTTTATCAGATAGAAAAACTGTAGACATCCAAATACAGAAGGATGCATGTCACAACCACAGCTAAGAATGATGCAAAGAAAAGCAAACATGTTGAGAAAACAGATGGGATACTAAACTATGCTACCCTTGTGTTAAATTTAGGTTTATTGTACAAGGAGTTGTTGAGTGTTTGTAAGCTTCCAGACAGAAAACGTTTATTTCGCTTGATGAAGCAGTGTTTAATTGTTTCAAGATGAAAAGCAATTTAAGCAAGTATGCTTTAGAAGTTTTGCGTGTTTTAATGCAGCAAACAGATTTGCTTAGTGAAAAAAAGGCAGCTATGACTGTGTTCCATGTTTTTAAACACTCAAGGGAAAATCGATTCCCATATTCCAACCGATTTGCAGATGGAATGCTTAGTAAAATTAACAAAACAGTATATTAAGCATATGTTCTCAAATAAATTAAATCAGAATACTTCAAAGAAAACAAGAGCTCTGTCAAGCATTAAATCAGTCTGTGATAATTTTGATCAAATTTCAGATGTGAAAATACGATGTACAAATCATTCACATGCATCATATCACGATGATGAACTCATGATGATTGATGATTTAAGATCTGTAATGCCATTTAAGAAATGTCTGGGTCGTGTCCATCCGTCTTCTAAGAATATAAAAATGGTGTCAAGTGAATATCTGGATGCAGCACATTTTCATGAGTAGATTCAAAGAAGGATTTGTCTGGATGGAACTGACCTTGGCATTTAGGTTTCTTTCTTCAAATTTCTTCAAATGTCTATAGCTTGACCCCTAACAATGTGTAATAAATTTGAAATCTGTTTTTAAGGTAGCTGGGGTGTCTATACATGTATATTCGATGATAGATCTTTCATAAATTCTGTAAAAGACTTCTAGGTCAATATGCTTTCAAATTTTACAGAAAAACTGGGGATCTTGGACCTTTTCTTTGTTTGTTAAAATACATTAAAATTAACGAAGTCAGTTTTTTTTTATGAGTTACGTAGGGGAAACCTAATTTTTTGTTATCGAGTAAATATTAAACAATGGAATAAGTTAAAAATCAATTAGTGTAATTGCTTTTCATAAATACCTCTGAAATGTCAATTAAATTGGGGGGACAGGGCCTTATTTTCTTGAAGTATTAACAAATCACAAATAAATTGTCATATCAAATTCAATATAATTATCGGCCCTTGATTTTAACAACAAAAAACATTTTTTATGAAAATCATATATATACTAATAGACACTTAATTTTTGGATAGTTTAATCTTTAAATTTCAAGTTTTAGATGTATTCAATGAATGATACTTGGTTTAATATTTTTAAACCAAAAAGTATTTTTGCAACGTGGCCAGAAGGGATACGCGGAAAAAAACATCCCATCTACCTTAAACGAATCTGATTTCTAAAATCTGCTTCATGGTCTAAAAGAATTTGCATGTCAAATGTAAAACAATTATTATATGTATATGCTACACCTTTTTCAGGTCCAAGAAATTGTTTATATTATTTAGGATATGTGATAAAACTTTTATTTAACAAAAAAACATTTCTAGTGTACCTGCATGCTGTATTGACACTCAAAATTGTCAATTTAAGTAGAATAAGCATGTACAGTAGCTATGATGTTTCCAATATAATTGGAATTTAATTAGGCTAATTCATTTTCTAATCACATCTTTGTTGGACACATTTGCAACATTTTCTGCCAGTTCAAAAGAGAGTTTAGTATGCAGTGCAGGATTTTGAAGGGTTAATATCCTGTTTTCAGCCTCAAAGCATTGCAGTAAAGGTACTACTCTTGTATTTCAACTCCAGTTTCCGGCTCATGTCAAAACAGTGAGTGAAATTAAATATTCCTTTTTTTTTTTATTTTTTTTTCTGTTTGATTAAAAGTTTATGTTGAATTGAAACATATATTTAAAAAATGTATTGCTTTTTTGTGGGGATATTAAACCTTGAAAGTGGAAGGATATCATGTTTAGTGGAAGTGGTGCGGCCTAGTAAAAACGGCAAATCAAATATTCTTACCCAAAACACCAACTTTAGTATTAATTTTGTTTATTCTAGGATTTTTATTGCAAATTTTATATGCATGGGGGTGTGAAGTACAGCATAAAAACCATGATATAGTAGGCATGTATAAAGACGTGTATAGTCAAAAAGAGAAAGGTCATGAAGGTATATAGTCTTTCTTGTCATTAAAAAGTTGTATTGCAACAAATTCATCATTATCAAAAAAAAAATTTAGTAGTTTTTCAATTTGACTTAAACAAGAGGCCCACTTGGATAGATTTCATGGAAAAAGGGGGGGGGGGGGGGGTAAAATATTGTATGTTGTTCGATCAAAGCGAAGGAAAACGAAAAAAAATAAATAAGAATTCTCCCCTATCTTCACAGTATCAAAATAATTAGTAAACATTCATAAAGATAAACTAGAATGAGATTTACAGATCATTTGTTAGGTATGCTTTTTTCTAAATTTTGCCTTGTTTCAGAAAAGGGTACTCCATATAATAATGGGATTTTATTTAATAACACAACTAAACAATTCTTTTAATGGCATTTTTTATGTTTAAATATGACTACTAAATGAAACAAAACAAATGATTTATTTTTTTAAGGCATGGCATTACAGTTATAGACTGCTTTAAACATATCCGTGTTGTAGCTGATACTTCCATTGTCATTTTATAATCCATGCTAACAATTGGTCTGCCATCTGCAAAGTAAGCAGTGCATTTAATAATAATATATATGATAAATTTTAAAAATCAATATCAGTTCATCGATGTGGGGTCGCTCCCTCCTTACCAACATTATGTGGAGATGTGCCAAAATGGGTCTTTATTTCAAGCTGTAAATTATATATGTATGATATAATCTCCACCTTATACATTGTATATGTCATTGACTTATCATTGTAATCTACAATATACATGTACCAATTGGTCATAATACGATATATTATTTATCCTTGAATTACTGTATTAAGCAGGGCATAAATATTTTAGCAGCGGAACCAGTAATCTTAGCACACTCATTTTATTCTGACAGAGCACTACATTCTTTATAGATACATGCAGGAATTTTGTTAGTTATAACATGTTAAAAATATTTGTTAAAGTCAATTATTAATTCTAATGTAATTCATTTTAGATATCTGCCCTTACAGGAACATTCTGGACAGGAACACTTTTTAACACAGTTATCACAACACATGTGATCTCTCAATGACCTTTCTTGAAGACATCCAAAATGGTGACCCAAGAAATTCCACCTGCACTCCTCTGTTCTACAAAACTCTGCCATTTTGATGTCAAGGCAAACTACATTCTTTGCTATATCGTTGTTGTTGTAATACATGATAGCTTCTGCATAGATTCCATCTCTGCCAGCTCTCTCTAACTCTTGCATGTATGCTAAAAGTAATTGAATTTACAAGATATCCTGACAAACATAGACAATAAGATATCAAATTGGAACAACCTGTAGTGCACAAAATATGCATGGGTCTTTTTTTTTTGTAATGTTACACTACTGTTTCAGGTTAGGGTGAAGGTTGGCGCCTGTTAAAACCCGCTGCATTTGTATGCACCTGTCCTAAGTCAGAAGCCTGTTGATCAGTGGTTGTCGTTTGTTGATGTGGTGCATAAGTGTTTCTCGTTTCTCGTTTTTTATATAGATTAGACCGTTGGTTTTCCTGCTTGAATTGTTTTACACGTCATTTTGGGTCTCTTTATAGCTTGCTGTTCGGTGTGAACCAAGGCTTCGTGTTGAAGGCCGTACTTTTACCTATAATTGTTTACTTTTTATACATTGTGATTTGGATGGAGAGTTGTCTCATTGGCACTCATAGCACATCTTATTATTTCTATGTAGGTAGTAGAATCATAAAATTTTGCAATAATTCACGATTTCATGTGGAATAAATCTGCTGTTGAATTATATTTGATTTCATTATCTCATTTTGAAGGTATTTATTTTAATCAAAATTAAAATGTCAATCAGTAATGTCTTAAAACGCTGAATGTACCGTTTAATTTTCATAAAAACTTAATGGTTAGAACTAAATTGGAGATAACTCCTTCATTTCTTCCCTTTTTGTTGTGTGAATAACCTAAAGGATTTACAGGAAATTAAATATTATATGTTGTTATTGACTATAGGGGTGAAGTAACAAAAATGGTGATTTAAAAAAATTGAAAACAATACGTAAATTATTTTTGCTGTTAGCATATATAAGCAATCCTTGATTATTAGATAGGCTATTACTTTATTATAGAAACTTACATTCAACAGACCTTTGAACATTAAAGTGAATTATCCTTTTTATGTTTGGGGTATCTGTACCCATACTATAAGCCTCAGTGGCAAATAAAAGTCTGGTTTTCCCAAATAATCTTCAATCAGACATCACCTTTTCCTGATGCTCAGTAAATGCTGCAAAAGAAATAGAATTACAAAATTCAAAACATAAAACAATACAATGTGACAAAAAAGAAGTTTTAAACAATCAGTTAATTTCAGTTTGAAATCAAACTGTTTTTTTTTTTTTTAAATGAACCTTTTAGTCATCTTCCGTTATTTGTATGTCCATGAGCTTGGAGATATCGTTGCATAACAATAGATCAAACATAGTGCAGGAAACAAAAACATGAAATTTGACAAAATGTTTAAACCAGTGAAAATGCTTTAAATTGGTCTTCTTTTCTTCACAACAAACACAAACATAACCAGTACAACATGCAAGAATATTTCAAATCTGAAAAAATCAGAAGGTAATTTATGCACAAATTCTTTTCAAATGTTAACCGGTTTTGTACAAGGAGCATGATACTGTGCTACTAGCTGTTTCGTGTCATCTATTGTCAAGTGTCTGATATTCTTCATACGCTGCCCAAAACCATTTCAAGTTACAGTAAATCACTGTTCTTCGAAAACAATTTATTTTTTAACTCCATAACAAATGGCTTAATTGTCACCTATAATATTAGTTTTATACATTTTATTAGATTAAAAACCTAATAATTACAAAATTTTAAATTTATAAATATTACTGGTAAAAAGAATTAAATTCATCTTGCCTTTTTTATTTCCTTAAAATTAAATTGTTTTCAATGCTATAAAAGTTTCCGGAAAAATGTATAAATGCGAACAAGAATTATAAAATAAATGTGCAATTCTATTCATAGCTTAAATTGTTTGCATTAAACAGACATATACATTATACTTGATAATGTAGTTGTGTACTGTGTATGACATTGTATTTACCAGTAGTTTAGTAGTTCTTATTACAGCAGCAGTGTTGTAATTTTTTGTACTGTGTGTGGCATTGTATTTACCAGTAGTTATATTTACTGCTGTATTTTTGTAATAAATCTTTTGAGTAGGAGAGAACATCTCTTTTTACATGTAAAGATAACCAAATGTAAAATGTATGTACAATACTATTAGTAAATTGATGCGTGATATATACCAAAAAAACTGTCTTCACTTTCGTCCTTGTAATGTGGTCTTCTCTTTACAAATAATTTTATTTTTGTACGGGCAATACAACTTTGAAAAGTGACTGCATCTTTCATAAGCATAGCTACTTTTATACTGTTCTGGGTTTCTGTACTAGCTGTGCCGGTCAGAGCCAGTGCTTTTGCTTTATGTAGAATAGACCTGTTTTAAAGATACATGTACTTTTACTGTAGGTGTACAAAACATGTGTGGTTTTGTGTAGAATAGATAAAAATCACATTATTGATATAAAGATAACTGTGTAACGTTTTGGCATGTATTTCTTTCCTGTAAGATATTATCAAATAAATTGGTTATTTTTAACCTATCCCATTCACAAGATTAAACCCTAATAATTCCATAATTTCACTATAGAATACAATTTTTTGATAACTTTCATTTTCCCTAGAGAGCAGCTAGCAGGTTTTAGCATACATAAACTTGCAATATAATACTGTTAATATTAACCTATCATTTCGGAAGTATCTCATATATAAAACATGATGAACAAACAGTGTGTGAGCTCTATACTTCTACTAATGAGAAGAATTCTTTATTTAATATTCAATTAGTTTTGAAAATATTAAAATGAATAAGTGCTTTATTACAATGTATACAAAATAACTATAGCACTAAAATAATTCAGTTTTGTAGATTATCTTTAGTTTAAACAGTATTTATTAATGAAAATTTTTTACAACAATAAAGTATTACAATGTTACATTAAATTGAAATATTGGATTCGGAAACAAGTTTGAAAAAACTTTGATAAATCTCCCAGATTATCTTTGATTATAAGGAACCACACGATTTTTATTGACCTGGATATTTTATGTAGTCTATATTGCACCTTAAAAGTTATGTGAAGAACAAGATACTGTAGATTTAAAAATACAAAATATTTATGGCTTGTCATGCTTATATGCAAAACTCATTGTTACAATTACTTGACCATATAATTTAATTTAATTTATTAATTATAGCTGGGCGTGCAATGTTAAGATTTTATGCAAAATTATGAATAAAACAATGTCCATATAGTATCATTTTGAAGTGTGGCTTTAGATTTTACATATATAATTTTCCAGTGCCATGATTTTAAATAAACAAAACAACTCAAATTGCCCTTAAACAGTGAAGTACTGTTTGACCATAACCTTGTGTCATAATTATGTTTATTTTAAAATAAGGAGATGTGATATAATTGTCAATAAATCAACTATCCACCAGAATTCAAATGAAGTATGTATATATAAGCAATTATAGATCTGAAGCTACCGTATGGCTTTCAAACATGAGAAAACCATCATCATATAGTCTGCTGCTATAAAATACCCTGTCATGAAAAATTTTGAAGCAATTAAATGAGGTTGAGTGCCCATTCACAGCAAGATTTTTCCCCACAAAAAAAATTTTCTGCCCCATCCCTTTTTTTACATGTAGAAAAAATAATGTTGCTGTTAATGTGACAACTGTTATCTCATAAAAAGCCTGGCAAAGTGCTGATATAAAAATGGGGCTAAAATTAGTACCGCAACTCTCTCAACTTTGAGAAGTTTTTCTGGAAATCCAACCCCACTTCTCTATACAGTGAGCTTCTTCTATGACGACGTGTGTCAGCAAAGACTGGTATCTTTCAAGTTTCATTTCCATAAATAAGGTTTTGTTAATCACTTGCTTTGGGCAACAAAACAAAAAGTCCTTTATTCTATATTCAGTTGTTACCTTATATTGTTACAAAGCATGCTATGTAGATTCAATCTGGGTGTCTTCCTCAAGATTTATTACTTTTTGTACATGTATATATGTTAATGAATAACTATAATGTTCACTAAATTACTGTTTTACTTTTTTTATATTGTGAATAATACTTTGCTTGTTACTATTCACATACCCCTGTTGGCGTCTTTGAGAAATAAGAACTTGGAACTTGTTTGATGGGGACTATATGCGTTGTTGTTTGACTTTGGTTGTACGTTTGGTTATTTTCGGAGGAGTTTTGATTTTTATGTGGTCTGTTGTCCTGTCCTGTGTTTTTTTGTAATTTCTGTTTATGTTGTATATAGTGTGCCATTAATTTGATCTGGAATACCGACTTAGGGCATTATTTAAAACATACTTATATATATATATATATATATATATAACTAATTGAACATTGTGTTTTAAGGAAGTCTCAATATGCTTGAAATGTATGCGACGGAACGTTAAGCTGATAACACTCAATCTATCCTTTTGAATATATATTTAAGACTCTCGTTTCCGTATCGATGCTTATTTAATGGGTTCTAAAAAAATAATATCTTGATATTGTGTACGTGCTCACAAAATCACTTATTTTCTATAATAATTTACAGAGTGAATAACAACTATTTTCTATAAATTGTGTTTATTAGTTTCAATTTGTTTTAATAAATATAATTTAATTATGCGAACGATACAATTTACAAAGGCGAAAGTATGATAATCCCACTGTTTTCCCCCTAGAATTCAATAATTAAAAAATAATATAAATCTTCTAAGCAGATGTTGATTAATTAAACATTAGACTGTGAGATGTCGGTATCAATATTTTTTTTTAAATCTTATCTAAGATATTTGCATCATAGCTTCAAACTTCTTGAAATAGTGAAAAACTGTGAAAAAGGCCTTGTGTTTAGATATTGTCATAAATATTTGGATATGAGCAAAATTTTAACCCCCCAAAAAAAGAAAGGAGAATGTCAACAATGGAGATCAGTACGATGAATTGTTTTATTGTATTGAGCATGGTTGCACTGGTCAGTTCTCGTCGTACCAATCTCTACAGGATCATATTAATCTTTTACGCCATTCAAATGAAAAAAAGTCAACATATGATAGGATTAGTCATCGCTTGGTTGCAAACTGTCAAGCCAATCTTTTAACATCCAAGGAAATGCTGAGATCAACTAACCGTTCAGATGACCTGCAAACTAATTCAGATGCGACTAAACTCCTACTGAGTATGACTGGGCTTTGAAAAAAGAACGAACATTTGTGCGCTTCAGTAAGAAGGTAAAAGATCGATGTTTTTACAAAGTAGATTTCAAGAAGATGAAAAATCTGGCAGAAAGGCAAAGCCATCAGATATTTCCAAAGAAATAAAATCATAACGTAAAGAGAGTCGGGAAAAGTTCTACAATCGTGATGATTGGTTGCAACCGTCCCAGATTGCCTCTTAGTTTGCACGCCTGTCTATCTTTGGAAGGAAGGATATTGAGAACAATACAGAAATTGATGAAGATCTGAATTCTGTCATTCGTGTAATAGAAGAAAAGGATGTTAGGGACCTTATTGCACCAACTATTACAAAATAGGACAAATTACATCTCTTGTTGTTTTTTGCAACACAAACAGTTGAAGTCAGAATTATGTGTAATCCTTGTAATATTATCAAACAAAATCATTTATGAATACAACTTGGCAATTGTTAAAGTTAATTCCAATAGTATCGCCTAAATTTGGCTTTTTAATCCAGATCAATTATTAAATAAGTATAAGTTAAACAAAGTTCTTTTTTCCATTTTCATGATCAGATCTTCTTATGAGATACTCATTAGTTTTCTTTTGAGATATTCCTTTTACTGAAGCCATTTTTGTAGTCCTTACTTACTGCTATAATTATGACGAAATGGTTAAGAAATTGAAATTTAAAACTCGTTGTAATGTTGAATTTTATTTGGATAACGTAGAAAATTTCAGGGTATATATTCCACAATTTACACACTTAATGTTTTTAGGAATGATCAGACACTATTTTGAAGATTTTTAATTGCCATTTTCACAGATATACATGTATGACAGTTTCATTAGAATGGAGATATCTGAATTGTATTTGAAATTTGTTGTCATCAATCTTTAAGGGTCGCCAGTAATTTGCGACCATCAAATCCACAATTGATGCCTCCAAATTTGCGAATACAAGACAGTTATCTCCTTATTTCAATTTTACCATGATGATTCAGAAATAATCACAATTTAAAAAAAAAAAATTTAATTTTAAAGACCTATAATTCTTTTGGTAAATTCTACATATAATAAGCAAATCCTAAAATATAACATATCGGGATTTATTTGTCACCACCCTAATTTAAGAAATTGTGTATTTCTACTTCTGTTCATTGAAGCATTGTGTTAATGTAAATTGAGTGTTTTTTTTTCTAGAAATCTGATTTGACTGTTCATATATATTATTTTAAAGTAACATTTAATAAAATTATATCTTTTCAAATGACATATATTTTAGGACAGTTAAGCAACATTTATGATACTCTGAAAAAAATAATTTTTGTGTCTTTTTAAAACATTTGGTGAAAAAAACCATATCATTGGGTATTGGATGGGGACAGAAATTTAGCCTTGCAACAGGCCACCTACGGACCCACCAAAGAGTTGTTGCAAATGCACTCTCTTAACACGAGACATCAGATTAAACGTCCCCATTCTGACCGGACGTGGCTGCCTACTTGTACATCCCGCACAGCCAAACGGACGCCCCACTTTGGTAAGGGTTGTACTGCCGGTCGGAAGAAGACCTGTAGCTATTCCCCAGTCACCCTTTGGGGCTCCATTGTTGACGTATGTAGTATCTATTTGATTATAAGGCCTGACATCTCTCTCCCCCCCCCCCCCCAATTTTTCAAATAATCATGTTCTGGAATAGATGAAAGGGATACACCACAATGAGTGTGCTGTTGTCATTCGGTACATAATTAGTCCCCTACCGACAAAGAAGAAGGGAACTTTAGGTTTGCACTCTGTCCGTCAGTCTGTACGTTTATCCGTCAGTCTGGCAAATCAGTTTACTGTACTTTTTTCATCAAGCTTGAAGATATTGATTTGGTAATTGGTATATAGTTTTACCATGACAGGTTACAGATCAAGTTCAAATTTTGTTCAGATCTGACTATTTTTTGCACAGTAATTGTCCTTGGTAAAATCACGCAAGTTATAAGTTTTCCACACTTTTATTCATCATGCTTGAAGACATTGATTTGATATTTGGTCTATAGTTTTAACATGATACGTTACATATCAATATAAATAAGTTGTGGTATGAGACTATACGACAACTCTCCATCCAAGACACACTGTAGTTAAAGTAAGCAATTTTAGGTTACAGTACAGCCTTCAACACGAAGCCTTGTCTCACACCGAACAGCAAGCTATAACGAGCCCTTAAAATGACCAGTGTAAAACAGTTTGCATTTTGTTCTGGAACAATGAATTTTCAATCGGTATGTGACTATGTATTGCCATGCAATACTCAAAGAATGCTGGATACTGTCCAAGCTGGTCTTTGTCCACACTTGTAATAACTGTTGATAGCTGAATCCTTATATTTCTAAGCGGTCATAAGGTTGCCTTATAATCATTGAAATGAAACTTGAGAGATGGAATGCCTGTGGATATGTTACATGTGGTTTTACAGGCAAGGATCTAAAGCACTGTTCATGCTTGTTTAAATTTGAGGTAGTCAGATTTATAGTGAAGGTCACTGTTACTTAGAATAAAGATTATTAGGAAACACCAAATTCAGCAGTCTTACATTATTAACTCTGTCCCTCCATCTAAAATGTTTATGTCATACAACATGTACAATAACCAAAGAACACCTCCATGGAATCAAACGTTGCAAGTTGTAAATATGAAGAAATATAATGGCATGTTTGTGTTGGTTGAATAAAGTACATTAACAGTGCTGCAAAACAGATATAAAGTAACGGTTAGTATCAAATCTGAACTTTTTTGTTTCCATGGTAACAAAAACAGAGTGAAATACTTAATTATTGAGTATAGACTTCAAAATCCATTTAATATACGTATTCAATACATTTATTTGCATGTTTTTAATGCTGATTGTGAATTATTTTAGCAATTTTAGGATGTTTGCTAAGGCTTTGTTTTTTTTTTTGTTGCTATGGCCTGTTAACCATTTTTGTAAAACAAGTATATTTTTTTTTAATTTTCAAACAAATAATACTTTTCATTGTCTGTTAAATTGCATTGATATAACAAATAGGCAAAATCTTGAGCATGAGCAAGTATTCTGTTTAAGTCATTTTTTTTAAGAAATCTATGAATTTTGGTTCCTATGGCAACACAAAAATTTAAAAAAAAACATTTCTTTTTCTGTTTTCCATGATTCAATATATGGACATTTTTAGGGTGCAATTGTATTTTTTAAGGAAATCATCTGCCCAATGTCAATTTTGCTTGATTTTAAATGTATTTTTTAAGCCATATTCAAAATAATGTGAAAATACAGACTTATAGAAAAAAAATTGAAAACTAAGACATAAAAATTTGTAAAAATTCGAACAATGTTAAATGATGGATGCGTTGAAAAAGATTTGTTATTTTTCTTATCAGAAAATTGCTGCAACCAAAAAATCATGCATTTTTCTTATGGCATGTAAGATTTCATAATAAATTCTTGAAAAAAAATGGCTGCATGTTTCCATGACAACCGTTCAATAACAACAAAAATAAGCTTGGAACCTTTATTTTAATATTAGCTTTCCATAATATAAAGAATACAGTACATGCATCACCCCATGCCTAAATCTTACAAATAGCTGAACTTAAGACTTGACGTATTTCTGTAAAATCTTTCAAAGAGCGCATGTGGCTTGGAGTTTTCGAGAAGGGTTGCTTTCACATTGTTTATACCCCACATATTCCTGTGCTAATATCGGAATGTTTTTTTCTCTCGCATGAAAGTGCGTCAAGTGTATGTAGTTATTGAAAAAAAATGACAGCGAGTTCATTGCTGCTTATATATATATGTAATTTACTTACACATCAATACTAATAAAATAGCGAGGTCCAATTTGTTAGCCGGCATGATGTTAAAACGACAAATCAAAGAATTCAACTTGATATATAACTAATATAGGACAATAGTGTTGATTATTAAATACACCATTCCAGGCCCTTTTTGTTTTTACGAATAATTAACAAGTTCTGGATCAAATCCGATACCAATAGTATATGTTACATGTAGTTTCCGGTTGTAGTAAGAAAACCAAGATGGATTCACACAGAAACATTTTGAAAGGAGAGAAACTGTGCACATTATAATCAGCATGACTTTATCAGATGACAATACGAATACACAAAATACAGGCTAAAAATAAGGCGTAGGTAGCTTCCAATATGTCAGCCGGCATGACGTAAAAACGACGATTCAAAATATTTTACTTTATATATAACTAATATAGGACAATGATGTTTATCAAAATAACCATTCCAGGCACTTTTGTTTTCCATATAATTAATTTTTGTAAATTAGTTTAAAGTCTTAGATTAAATTCAGTTTATAGTAAGTTTATTGTAGTAAAAAAAGCAGGACGGGTTCAAACAGAAAGATTTTGAAAGCAGAGAAAACTGTGCACCTTTCTATCAGCACGACTTTATCAGATGACAATACGAATACTAAAAATCCAGGCTAAAAAAAAAGGCATAGGTACTGAAATTCAATCACTGACCCGCGACATGTCGCGGGTTTTTTCTAGTTTTATTTAAGATACTGGTAAAAGAATTCAGTACATTTTTTACAAACGTTCAGCGTTTTAATAAGATTTTCAAATAATGATGCACATGAAAACACACATTACTAGCGAAGGAAAATAGTCGAAACTCTTGAAAAAAAAACAACTATTATAAATTAAACAATTGGTATTAGAACAACATATAAAAGTAATTGTTAGTAAATATTATTGTAAATATTAAACATTAATTAATGGAGATAAAGGAACATTACTTAGTAAAAGGACAGATAATTTAATCTTGTCAATAATTGTCAGTTTCTCTTGGACACAATTTAAGAACACAGTCTCAAAACAGATTTGTTATGGAATTTTACTGGATATTTTTAACTTACTGAATTTCACTTTTTTGTACAGGTCAAGTTTGGCAAATAATGAGACAAGTTTTTAGTCAAAGGAAACTAATACAAAGTATCTACTTAAATTTTTAATAAACATTCACTGAATCATTGAAACTACTAGTTAAGGAAATTTATTTCAGTGGAAACTATTACACTGTCTAAAAAAAATTTGCCCTTCATTTCAAATACATATCATACATTTTATTGGATTAAGTCTCACTAAAATTAGTGCGAAGTATGCTCTTTTAATACATGAGTATCGAGTATTTTGTCCCATATTTGCTCATTTCTCAACAGACGAGAGAACCACACAGCAGATAGTGTTTATATTCTTAATACATGTATGAGTGTTTATACATAGTATTTTAAACACCTTTTTGAAGGTCCTCTAGGCATCTGTCTAGAAATTCACTAAAGGTGTACTTAGTTTCATTGATTAATTTTGCAAGTTGTTTATTTGTTTTGGTCTTGAACTTGGCTAATTGTGTAATTTTGTTCTCAAATATTTGCCACTGTTATGTGTTGTTAATTATAATATATATATTATAAATAAATGAAAATGAAGTAATTGCAACTTCTGAATTGATTGGTAAAAAATTTTGTTACAAGTTTTAAGAGTACTATACAATTCATTATAAAGAATTAAATAGGAGTTTATTCTCGATTCTAAGACACATGGGGATCATTTCTCTAAAAGAAAGTCCGTTGAGAATAAGATAGGGAGTTAAGCAGATAACGTTTCCGTTTGGTTTAATATATTTAGAGGTTTCTGTGTATTTGTGTTTCTGTGTATTTGTGTTTCTGTCCTTTTCTCCATTGACCCGCTAAAATATCTCAACTTGGTATACATCCAAAGGGTGACTGGAGAAAACAGAGAATTATCAAAAATAAGAGTTTATTAAAAATTCTAGAATTAAGATAGATTTTCAATTTAAATCTCCACAGGGATTTTTTTATGTAAACAAACACAAATTATGTGTATTGTCCAAGGTCAAGGTACTTTGATCAAATATTATTTTAATTTTGCTTTTCACACAAGTTCAATTGATACATGCTTCTACAACCTGACATTTGACCATTCTTGAACGGTTACGATATTACCTTGGCTGGTTTGGAATAAGAAAAGTAGATTTACCATAGTGTCTTACATTAAATTGATCTTTTTTCAATTGAATCCTTAGATTGACTATTCCAGAATGGTAACAGCACATTGACCATTCTGGAATGGTAACAGTATTAGTATATCTACCATTCTGTATTGTCAACAGTACTTCGACCATTCTAAAATGTAACAGTACATTGACCATTCTAGAATGGTAACTGCACATTAACCATTCTGGAATGGTAACAGTAAATCTATCATTCTGGAATGGGTATAGTACTTTTATCATTTTGGAATGGTAACTGCACATTGACCATTCTGGAATGGTAAGAGTACATTGACAATTCTAGAATGGTAACCGAACATTGACCACTCTAGAATGGTAACAGCACATTGACCATTCTGGAATGTTAACACTACATTGACCATTCAGCAATGGTAACAGCACATTGACCATTCTGGAATGGTTACAGCACATCGACCATTCTGGAATGGTAACATCACATCGACCATTCTGGAATGGTAACAGCACATTGACCATTCTGGAATGGTAACACCAAACAAGCCAATAAAGAAGTTATCCTTTAAGATAAAAATTGATTATCCATGCAGTCTATTACTGTTAATTTTGATTGTCATCTTTTTCATTTAAATTTTTACATATGCTGTTAGGTTTTCAACTGCAAATTCTAGATGAGGATTGAAAAATATGTTATGGAGGTAGCCTGATTTTATCACTCTAAATAGATATCTGAAGATTTTATTCCAGTTGATAATAAAAATATTCTGGAAGATATGTGACCCATCCATAAGTCATATATTGAGTCTGTTACTTTAAGCGCTTTTCCTACACCATGATACTTAATACAGTAGCACCAAATGTTTTGCTCTAGTTTAGCCTGACCATGAAGTACACTCCTTACTTTTGTTCAATTACAGATTAAACAGCAAGCAAGTATATACCTTTTTCCTGGAATTAATCAAGTTTACTATGTGCTATCGGTTTTGCTCATTGTTGAAGGATGTCCTATAGTTGCTAAATTATACAACATCTGTTGTCTGGTGGAGAGTTTTCTAATTAGCAATCTTACCACATCATAATTCAGTTTATTTGCATTGTATTACCTATTTAACTAATAGTGTCAAAGGGCAGTTGCATAAAAATATACTTGGGACCCAAGGAATGCAAATTGAAATTATCACTTTGGATGGGTGTAAAATATTATATATATATATATATATATATATATCGAACAGGATTGTACATGGCAAAATAGGCAAAGAGAGAATCGGGAGAAGTTTTGGATAAAAACACTTGGTGTCCTCCATCCAGATGGAATCAATAGGAAGAAATAATTAAATTTACAGTCTAATGTTTATATTATGATATTCAGGATTTTGGATTAAAATCAATTGACCAAAACTTACCTGTATTAATACTGATCTATGTTTACACCTTATACATTATATATCAGTATTGTTAAAACTTTTAACACTGAGGAAGGCCATTTGTTGAGCCGAAATATTTGCAATTATTGTATAATTTATATCATCTGTTCAGTTTTTCCATCTTTGTGCGATGATATTCAACACTTTTTAGTGTTTTGTTTTCCATCTATTTATCGGTATTGTTACACAATCTTTTAGACTCAAATATATATATACAAATACAGGAATTTAAATCACCTTCTATGGATGGCTACTTTATTTTCAATGTGCTTTCTGTGAATAATAAGTGTCTTTTAATAGTACAGCTGCAATGTTGTGTTTGTGATAAATGAAGATTTATTTTCATAATATATTTTGCTGTCTTATTGACCTCTTTCCCACATCACCTTTCATTCATATAATCATCATGCATGTATGGTTGCAAGTTTCATTATGGTGTATTCATAAACTGTTTTTTTAAATAATAAAGTGCATTCTATCTGTAAGAATAAATATTTTATTTTAATATTTGTCAATGGAATCCTTGACAGATTTAGGTAGGTATCCACTGTTGGTCATGTTAAATCCTTCATTCCAAATTTGGTCTCTTGTTACAATTTCCGTGAAAGGCTCCTGCTTTCCCCTCTGTCCTGAAATAGGCACAGTGCATGGTGACCATGCGGTTGATTTACTTCCCTTATACCAAAGTATACGAATATTGTGACCACAAATTGAAATTACTTTTCCAATTTGTGGCCACTCATCGCTTTACTTTTCTAGATTTGTTAATACAAAATCATCAACTTTAAGACAATCCTCTATAATGTTTGGCTGAGACCTGGCAGGCTTTGTTTTCTTTCCAAGGATAACCCAAAAAAGATGAGCAACTAGTTAAAGTGCATGGTTAATACATTTATTATAAGACAATAAAAAATAGGAATATTTGTTATATATTTTTCCATTCAAAATAATTGAAATGTTTTATTATGGTTAGGATTGGCTTTGGGGGGTTATGGCTCAAACCGTTTAGGAATTACGGAAAAAAAGTGAGAAAAAATAAGGGTGTCCTGGTTAATGGACAATTACTTAAGTACAAATTACACTGTTAGGGAGGTAATTCAAAAAATACTTTGAATTACCTCCCTTACACTGCTTTTTAATTATGTATAAAGAATTTTCGTATTGTCTTGAGTTGATTAGCTGTCAATTCATTTTTAGAAGTGACTATTTTAATAATTTTACAAATGCTGATTAAGGTAAATTTTAGCTATGATTAGGTAAATTTTAGCTATGATTATGTATGTCATTTTCTAATATTTTAAGAATTTTTTTATGTATTTAAATGGGTTATTATGGTTGCAAACTCCATTGGAAATTTGAATTGAATTTATGACCATGACTTAGGGAAAGAATTTTTTTTGGAAAAAGAGGGGGGGGGGGGGGAGGTTAACAAAAATCGGGGGGGGGGACAATTTTTTCTCCTCAAGATTTCAGAAATCAAAAAGAAAATCCTTCAATTTTTTTTTTTTTTTTTTTAAAGGAGGGGGGAGGGGGGAGGATGTCAATTCGCAACAGCATAGTGTATTGCACAAAAGCGAAAAATTGAATATAAATTCAAATCATATAACCAATTCTAAGTTCTTTGACTACAGTTATTCTGTGTCAGAAACCTATTATGTGTCAAATATTGAATTACAATCCAAATTCAGACCTGTATCAAGCGCAAACATAGTGTGTATTTTTGCCCCAACTGTTCAGGGTTGGACCTCTGCTGTCGTATCCAGCTGCGCTCGTCGAAGCAATTTATTTATATCTGAAAAATTGTTGATAGGTGTAATGAATTCTTAATGCTGTATCCTAAATATAACTTGGTGACTAGATTATAAGGTTTTCTGTTTAGAATTGATATAATTAAAATAGCAACATACATTGACAGTATAAAGTTTTTGTAAGAGTGAATGTAGAGTATTGATTTGAGTAAATGTCAAATCGATTAGCTGATTTTGGTAAACTTAGGGCTTGAAATATAATCTGGACATTTGTCTTTTGTTGAATACCATATATTGACCTTTGTATCTCTTGTGGATTTTTGTTTTGTTGTTTTGCTCTCATTAATCTATATCGCACAGCCTCATTAAATAACTCTATATATTTTTTTTGTCAAAGTTATTTCGTCTTACTGTAAAACAATGTGTTAAAAAGGTTATTATTATATCAAAACATTATGTAATTGTTGTTAATTACAAATCAAGATCAAAATTGATATTATGATTTTTTTTTCTACAAATCAAAGCTGTGATAAGGGTTTTCCAAATGGTTTATTATAGAAGTATAATACATTGGAATTATGATGCAGACTGCTTAAAGGTTAAGAGCCTCTTAAATATAAGTATTTTATATTTAGTAAATTGATATAATACACATGAAGAAATCTTAAACTGTTTTAATAATTGTTTTGTTTTAATGTATATTTGCAGGATTGGATATAACCAATAATTGTATTCCCTCATCATTTGTGAATTACTGTCAGGAAGCCGTGGACACAGCAGATCTGGATAACACAATTTATCAAATGTTTTACCAGAAATTAACATTACCATTAACCTTAATGGAACCAATATTTCAAATAATGCAATTGTACACAATATCATCAATCATATAAAGAAACATGGACATAACAAATTATTGAGTAAACAAAAAAGTATTATGGAATCCATTGTAGATATAATGATATTTGTGATATTGATAATAATGCAGATGATTCTGGATTTCCAGATACAAGCTACAACTCAGAAATGATCAACAGCACTTTTGAAACTGAAACTGATTTAAATATTACATGCACTGAAAGTAATGCTGAAACACAGCAACCAGAAACCGCAAGTATTGTGTCACAGGACCTTTTTGTAGATTGACATTTTGTACCTCTTTTAAATTATTAGAAATTTCATGGAATCATGAACAAGTTACTTGAAGTACAATATGTAATAGACATAATACATCAAATTAATAAATTATTATCAAATTTATACATGTGATTTTTATTGATAACTACAGATGAAAATCTGCTCAACAGAATAAAAGAGCATCTCAATGAAATTTAACTAGAGGCTCTAAAGAGCCTGTGTCGCTCACCTTGGTCTATGTGCATATTAAACAAATTACACAGATGGATTCATGACAAAATTGTGTTTTGGTGATGGTGATGTGTTTGTAAATCTTACTTTACTGAACATTCTTGCTCCTTACTATTATCTCTATCTATAATGAACTTGGCCCGGTAGTTACAGTGGAAAATACTTTGTAAAAATTTACAAAAATTTACAAAATTTATGAAAATTGTAAAAAATTGACTATAAAGGGCAATAACTCCTTAAGGGGTCAATTGACAATTTTGGTCATGTTGCCTTATTTGTAGATCTAACTTTGCTGTACATTATTGCTGTTTACAGTTTATCTCTATCTGTAATAATATTCAAGATAATAACCAAAAGCTGCAAAATTTTCTTAAAATTACCAATTCAGGGGCAGCATCCCAACAACGTGTTGCCTGATTGGTCTGAAAATTTCAGGGCAGATAGATCTTGACCTAATGAACAATTTTATCCTCTTCAGATTTGCTCTAAAAGCTTTGGTTTCAGAGATATGAGCCAAAATCTACATTTTACCCTATGTACTATTTTTTAGCCATGTCGGCCATCTTGGTTCGCGGGCGGGGTCATCGGACACATTTTTTAAACTAGATACCCTAACAATGATTGTGGACAAGTTTGGTTAAATTTGTCTCAGTAGTTTCAGAGGAAAAGATTTTTGTAAAAAATTACAAAAATTTACGAAAAATGGTTAAAAATTGACTATAAAGGGCAATAACTCCTTAAGGGGTCAACTGACCACTTTGGTCATGTTGACTTATTTGTAGATTTTACTTTGCTGAACATTATTGCTGTTTACAGTTTATCTCTATCTATAATAATATTCAAGATAATAACCAAAAACGGCAAAATTTCCTTAAAATTACCAATTCAGGGGCAGCAACCCAACAACGGGTTGCCTGATTGGTCTGAAAATTTCAGGGCAGATAGATCTTGACCTAATGAACAATTTTATTCTGATCAGATTTGCTTTAAATGCTTTGGTTTCAGAGATATGAGCCAAAAACTGCATTTTACCCTATGTACTATTTTTTAGCCATGTCAGCCATCTTGGTTCGCGGGCGGGGTCATCGGACACATTTTTTAAACTAGATACCCTAATGATGATTGTGGACAAGTTTGGTTAAATTTGTCTTAGTAGTTTTAGAGGAGAAGATTTTTGTAAAAGATTACAAAAATTTACGAAAAAATGGTTAAAAATTGACTATAAAGGGCAATAACTCATTAAGGGGTCAACTGACCATTTTGGTCAGGATGACTTATTTGTAGATCTTACTTTGCTGAACATAATTGCTTGTTTATCTCTATCTATAATAATATTCAAGATAATAACCAAAAACGGCAAATTTTCCTTAAAATTACCAATTCAGGGGCAGCAACCCAACAACGGGTTGCCTGATTGGTCTGAAAATTTCAGGGCAGATAGATCTTGACCTGATAAACAATTTTACCCCATGTCAGATTTGCTCTAAATGCTTTGGTTTCAGAGATATGAGCCAAAAACTGCATTTTACCCTATGTACTATTTTTTAGCCATGTCGGCCATCTTGGTTCGCGGGCGGGGTCATCGGACACATTTTTTAAACTAGATACTTGAATGATGATTGTGTTTAAGTTTGGGTGCATTTGGCCCAGTAGTTTCAGAGGAGAAGATTTTTGTAAAAGTTTACGGACGACGGACGCAAAGTGATGAGAAAAGCTCACTTGACCTTTCAGGTCAGGTGAGCTAAAATGTATATAATGTAGACATTAATAATCAAAGGTTCAGATATTGTTCTCTATAACAACTAGGACATTTAACTGGCGTTTAGTAGCTTTAAGAACTTATTGGTATGTGTTTCTTGTTATGTGGCTCTTCAGTGTTGTTCAAAGTGCAGATCTGTAATGCAATCCCAACTCATCTGGGACTCAGTTAATTCTTGGTTTCTGAACTGAATGCATTCTTGGAAATATTTTTCAAAGGCTACACTGAAAAATGGGATTTGTTACATTAAGGAATGAGGTGACGTTTTTCTCATTTTATGGTTTTATAAGCGAAATGGTAAAAGGCTTCAACATAGACAGAAAATATTTGTATGCCTTCAATTTAAATTGAATTAAAAAAAAAGGTGTATCAATATTCATACTGACATGTAGATACATACATTACATAAATCATCAGACATGAATGGGAAAAAAACCAATACACATTGTGATCATATTGAAGTGTACAGTTAATTACACATATTTTCCTAGTTTTTGTTCCAAGATATTATTGGAAATTGCATGCAATATACAGAAAAGTCAGTGATGTTCAGCTTGTTTAAATAACCATAAATACTGTTTTCAAATACAGTCAACAGTCAATCCCAGAATTATCCATATGGTAACAGTGTTTGATAATTCCAGAATGGTCAGGTACTGTTACCATTCCAGATGGTCGATGTGTAGTTACCATTCAAGAATGGTCAATATAGTGTTTCCATTCCAGAATGGTTTTCCAGAATGGTCAATGTGCAGTTCCATTCCAGAATGGTCAATGTGCAGTTACCATTCCAGAATGGTCGATGTGCTGTTACCATTCCAGAATGGTCAATGTGCTGTTACCATTCCAGAATGGTCAATATAGTGTTACCATTCCAGAATGGTCAATGTGCTGTTACCATTCCAGAATGGTCAATGTGCTGTTACCATTCCAGAATGGTCAGTGTAGTGTTACCATTCCAGAATGGTCAATGTTAAGTCTCCAGTCCAGAATGGTCAAGGTAGTGTTACCATTCCAGAATGGTCAATGTGCTGTTACCATTCTGGAATGGTCAATCTAAGGATTCAATTGAAAAAAGATCAATTTAATGTAAGACACTCCAGAATGGTAAATCTGCTTTTCTTATACCAAACTAGCCAAGGTAATATTGTAACCGTTCCATAATGGTCAAATGTCAGGTTGTAGAAGCATGTATTAATTGTTGTGTGAAAAGCAAAATTGAAATAATGTTTGCTCAAAGTAACTTGACCTTGGACAATATAATACACACAATTTGCGTTTGTTTACATACCAAATCCCTGTGGAGATTTAAATTTAAAATCTGTCTTCATTCTAGATTTTTTAATAAACTCTTATTTTTGATAGTTCTCTGTAAGAAGTAAAATTGGTCACTTTGGTCTTCTTCCGACCGGCAGTTAAACAGTTGTCAAACAGGAGCGTCCGTTTGGCTTTGCGGGATGAATACATTCGCAGCCACGTCCAGTCAGAATTGGACGTCACGTCCAGTCAGACTGGAGACGTTATCCAATGTCTTGTGTGGAGAGAGTGCCACGTTCTCTAGACATACACTACAGAATTGAATAGGATTTTAATCTCGATACCGAGACACATAGGGATCACTTCTCTACAAAGAGGTCTGATGTCCTTCGTTAAAATTTCGATAAGGCGTTAAGTTGGCGGTAGTCACAACATGGCCGAATTATCCAGTTTTTCTTAACCATTAGCTGTAATGGATTTCCCCATGCTGATTATAACTTTTGGATGATCCCCTGCTTTAACATGTGTTATGAACTTCCTCTCATCATTGGCAAATGCAAGTGGTTCTCTTCGTGGTGGTTGTTTTATTGGCCTGACCTCACTAGTATCAATTGAATGCTCTAATGGGTGTGTCAGCCCTAGGTCTGTATCATTGACTGGAAATGCTGACGAATATTTTTTGCAAGAGACTGGCAATAGCCTCCTGCGCAGCTATGAGACGGTTGTTTGCTGCGTCCTCATACAAAGATATTGAAACGACCCCACTCTTCCTTCCGTCCGCTGTTCTTTTCTTTGCTAGACTTCTAATTATTCCCTCATTTGTCTGCCATCTGATGGGATGGGAACCTGTCAATTGTATTCGTCTTACATAGTTAAAGTTCTGAGACTCTTCACAGAAGAATACAACAGATACAGTTAATTCTGCCTCACATCTAGAAATTGACAATGAGGGTCGGTTGAAAACAAAACTTACGACAAAAGAGATAATTTCAGCTTCCCAATTTCTGTGTAGACACATTCCAGCAGCGCCGGCATACGGAGTATATATCTCCCAGTTGATAGGAAATACAAGCCCTGGATATTCCAGTGCTTGTATTTCCTATTATGATTTCCTCGATAGATGGTTGCTGCTTACAAGGAAGCTATTTAACCAATAGTTCCAAGTGATGAAGTTGAAATCATCTCTTCTTAAATTTTACGAACGCCTTCACGATTTGGTTGACCGTTATGAAATATACGTTTCACAGGTGACAACGGATTTGTTCCAATTATCGTAACTACAATCCCTTCCCCTTTTCTCCGAATGTGACCTACCGAGTTAGACTTCTTTAGTTTTCAATTTGTGTTTTATGTACTGTTGTTTGTCTGTTGGTCTTTTTCTTTTTTAGCCACAGCGTTGTCAGTTTTGTTTTCGATTTATGAGTTTTAATTAAATGTCCGTTTGGTATCTTTCGCTTCTCTTTTATTATAGTCACTCTCCAAAACGGTCGACAAAAACATCAGAGTGTCTCACTTCTAGGCCGTATGAATTGATCGGTTGATCTAGATGAATTTGGCTTTTTTAAGGTACTGTTTTGGTCATTTAGGTATTCAACTGTTTCGGTTCTTATACATCATAGGCTTTCAAATATTTGACTTGGGACAAGCACATACAGAATTCCACTTTTCAAGATATAAAAAGGCATAACTCTTAACAGTAAAAGACTCTCTGCCCGAATTAGAATTTTTTCTGCGTGTTGTAGTTTTTAGTATTGTGTATGAGTTTCATAAAATTTGAATCTAAAAAACTTAAGTTAGAGTGCGGATTCTAAATAAATTTCGAAGTTAAAAAGGGGCGGGCATAACTCTAGAACAGTTAATGACTCACTGTCTGCGTGTTGTAATTTTAAGCATTGTGTGAGTTTCTTAAAATTTGCATGAGGCAAACTTAGGAAAGAGTGTGGAAATCAACAAATTTGCAATATTCCAAGTTATAAATGAGAATAATTCTAGAGCATAACTCTAGATCGGTGAGTGACTCGCTACCCAAATTCGAACTATGTCTGAGAGTTTTGGTTCTTAGCACTGTGTATGAGTTTTATAAAAATTCGGATGAGGAAAATTTAATTTAGTGCGCAATCGAAAACAATTGCAATTTTCCAAGTTATGAAAGGGCATAACTCTAGAACGGCAAGTGATTCACTGCCCAAATTCTAACTATGTTTTGCAAGTTTTGGTTCTTAGCATTATGTATGAGTTTCATAAAAGTAGCATAAGGCAAATTTAAGTTAGAGTGCGGAAACGAAAATGGGACGGATGGACAGACAGAAGGACATCAGGGGTAACACCTAATGCCCCCTTCGCCTACGGCCGGGGCATAACTACAAAAAAAAGTTCAAAAGGCTTAATGCAACAGATCAATACAAAGCAGAAAAACATCTCACAAAAACACAGAACGGACGTGTCAGGCTATTTATACATCCGTAACAACAAGACAGACACAGTACAGATCTGAGAGTTCTCCCAGTGCAGTTACTGACAGCTAGCTCAAAGCCAATAACAACTAATAAAAAATCATGCATCAAAGACTGAAATATCAATCCATACAAATACAATATCTTATGAATTTAGTGTAAAGTCAGAGAACAACATGACCTTGTGCAATGCAAAAATAAAGGTATCGACAGATTGCAGTATCGTGAAAGTGCATACGTGTATAAAAATAATATTAAGTATGGTTTATAAAAACTGATAACAAAATTAATATCTATACCAATAAAACAATATTCAAAGACCAGATTACCGTGATGGATTGGAAACCTTAAATTCAAAATAAGTTAATTTAAAGGATTGATAAGTTAACCCGGATCGAATCTAAATTTCCGGGCTCGGTAAACAACATCACCGTAAAATAAGCATGTGATATTTCGTTTGAAATTAGTTTTCTACAGGTACAGTCAAAATTCATCTTTGTATCTATGGAAGAATTTAGTAAAGGTTTTTAATAATTCCTTGTATATATAGTCCACCGCATCTCAAAGCTTGTCTTTCGATAACGTGAATTCTAACTCATGGATGCTTTTGAACATCGCCAAGGCTTTCAAACGATTTAATTGCTCCCTTACCAGTACAAAACTTCTATTCAAGGGTGAATACTCAACCTACTGTTCACTTTTGTGCCTCAGTGGAGGACTATTTCCTCAAATCAAAGGTGAATGCTCAACCTCCTTATTTTTCTGCTTGTGAGGAGGACTATCACCTCTAATAAAGAGTGAAAGCTCCACCTCCTCTCCAGATTTCAAAACCGAAAGACTTTCAATACCTATATTTTTCGGGCCACCCATTTCTCAAAAAACTGCACAAGTCGCCTCCTGATCAGCTTTTTATCTTCAAACATCATATGAAAAAAGGACCGGGAATCTCCTTCTTTAAAAGTCAGACTTTTATTTTGTCTTTATTCTAGCTTTCAATAGTCATTTCCTCTCACTTTGAAATTCCGTAGCCTTCTTATTTACAGAAAAAGCAAATATGAAAGCTATAGAGATGTTTAAAGGGTACTTATGGTTTGACGGCTATGTGGGCCAGAAATACCGTGTAGAAGGACACATCTGGAAGCTCCACAAACATTTGGAAGTAGTACCCTTCTACTGCACGCTAGGCTTGTAGAGATGTGGCAAGAGGAGTGACATTCTCAAACATGCCCTCTATTTAAACCTCATCAACTTCAAAAAGAGGAAATGGTACTCGAGGGCCTGTATCAAGGAGACAGGTCTAATATAAATGGAGACCCATGCCTTAACATACAAAACAAGGTTGAACCTTGAGAGGATGACTCGACAGGAATCCCTCTGCGCAGAACCAGACCAAGGTGACGTATCTACAAACTTTTGGACCAGCTTCGTTTTTAAACCAAGTTGTTGTAGAGGAAAAGGACGAGCAAGTGTTGGCCTGCCAAAACGACACAAACAGAGGAAGAATAGTACCAAACGAAGATTCACAAGAGTCGGCAGATATAGGAACCCCACTTGCTTCTCCAGTACGCCGAGTTGTTGAGATGGAGAAGGCCTTGGAAACAGAAACCGGAGATACGGAACCTGGTGCATTTCTGTTTGAGTAGAATTGTAAATAATGTTGCAATATTATGAATGGCTTCTTCTAGAGAGTGAAAATCATTTTATTCATGTTATTTTTTTTTTTAGATTGGTTACACTCGGATGTGCTGAGTTAGATACACTAGGATGTGCTTAATTTGACAAACAGCTACAAAGGGAGGAGAGAGAGAGGAAATGGGAAACCCAACAATGACATAAAAGAGAGTCGTGGGCAAGGACAGCCAATGATTTAACTCTCCTTGGTACCAAGAAGCTAGCAAATGCCTAATGTTTGTTATTATATTGAATTAAATCATTCGAATTGATATCAAGCGATATCCAATTGTGAGACGTTGATATGTTTAAACGAAGCTCATGTAAGTAAAATTGTTTTCCCGGGATTTTTTTTCTCCGGTAACTTGGGATTTCAAGATTCCTTACCTATAAAGTGTTTAAAGGCTTGCATAATAAAATTAACGATATTCGATCTCTCATAAGACATACGACTGGATATATATATATATATATATATATATATATTCATTAAATTCTGGGTATTATTGATTGTTTGATTGTTGATTAACGTCAAGAGGTAAATATTTCATGCATGTTTTGGACAAGAACAAATTGACAATAAATAAAATAGTCAGGTCCGGAATGAAGGCCGCGGGAATTTTAACTGCCATTGGGAAAATAAATGTAAATTTGATAGGGACAGATATTACCTAACAACAGGTCGCCTACGGACCCCTCGCTGATTTCTTGCAAAGGTTCTTAACGTGCAGAGAGCGTTGTACTCTCTTTACACGAGGCATCATATTTAGCGTCTCCATTGTGACGAACGTGGCTGCGTACTTGTACATCCCGCACGTCCAACTTTGGCGAGGATCTTACTGCTCGTCGGAGGAAAACCAGAGGTGACCATATTTCTATTACAGTCTGGATATATGATTAAGGCAATTAACGTCTGAACACATGTCTTTGCAATTATTAATGGTGAATTATGAACAAAGAATTAATACAACAATAGTGCATGTGAAGAGTCCTGGAGAGTATAATTCAAATATACTGCATCTTGAAAATGTCGTTTAACATTTATTGATATGGGACATGCCAGTCCCATGCATGAAAAAGATTTCTTCCGTAAATAAATTTGGAAAGTGTATGAAAAAATTGAAAGAAATACAATGTCCACACTATATATGGATTATATGTGTAGACAACAAAAACATAGGACGATAACTGTGTTCCCGGACATAAAAGGTCGTTGACGGAAAAAAGAAAAGTAACGCTTAATTAAAGAAACAACTGGATTGTATTCGAAGCTTGGCCTATGTAAAACTTCAGTTTTACTGTCGCAAATTGAGATTACGTAGCGGAGTGATTATTTCAGTGTAAAATTTAATCAAAAGAAAATTCCAAGAAAAGACGTCTTTAGCAACTAAACAAAGTGATGTCATTTGTGTGCTTCAGGTGCCAAATGTAAACACCTGACGTCTTGTCAAAATGTAATATAATTAGGAAAAATGGAAAATTTGTAGGTGAAAAAAGTGAGTTTTTTTTTTATTTATTATTAAAGAAATAACATGCCAATACATATCAGAATTCAAAATGTCGGCTTCCATTGCTACAGACAATTAGATAAAGGATTTTACACTTGTTGTCATCCATATCAAAACCTTTGAAACAAAATAATTGTAATTTAGATTTTGCCTTTCGAGTAATAAATTTGAAAGTGGAAAAATTGTTACAGAGGCAATATTTTGAAATACGGTATCCCGTACTCTGCTCGAAATAGATGCTACATGTATAGGAACCTCTCTCTCTCCAGATAAACGACCAAATCAAATTTCTACAACGGTTTTTTCTCAGTGATAAGCTGACTATGAACCAACAAAAAATCAGGTCCTCTTCAACTTGGTACATCTAATTTGTCGGGTCTAAACTGAAATCTGAAAGCATAATTATAAAATATCAATAAAAGGGATTTCTTTTGCTTTTAAGGTTTTAACAAAAATTTCTCATTATGGACTTTCCCTTTCTCTTATATCAAAGTTAAGATTACAGGATGAGGCAGCAGCATCAAGTCAGAAGGTCATCGTGAATATGCTGTCTTCTAATCCTTTGGCAAAAATCACAGGAGATAACCTGGATGTACAAAATGTATATATAAATAGAGATATAGTTACATCCATCACAACGAATAAAGATCTCATCTGTTTGCCTCAAACATCGTGTTTTCAAAAATTGAAAAAAAGCTTCTAGTTCAATATATTGAGAAACCAAATCATATACCAGATATTTCTGCAAAAGGGTGAGAGATTTCAAATCAACAACGAGTCCACATGTCAAACTCTTATAAAGTAAGGATTTTATTTGACTGTGACATTTGTTTTTCAGTAACAAAGCTGAAACAATTTACTTCTTAATCATGAACTTAAAATTTTCCCTGTTTTTTTATGATTTTTTCAATCCGAAATCAATAAAGGTGTATTATATTACAGCATTTGTACACTAAAAATGTGTATATACTTGCAATATTATCTTCAGAAACTCTGATATTTAGAATAAAGTGAGGGTGTACTGAAATTGTGGGATCTCTAGACTGTTATCTTCAGGCGTTTTAAAGTATTGTGCCACATCAATACCTTTCCAAAGTTTATGAATCGGATATTTACTGTGCTTAACTTTTTTAAAAACTTCTTTCTTCCGGCAATAGGTATGTAGAGACAAAATCCCGAAACACAAAATATGAACTACAAACTAAAAAGAAAACAAAGGTTAACATGGTCAACAGCTATTATGTAAATGATTCAATTTTAATAGAAATTAATATTATTCTATGTTTGTTTCAAGCTTTTTATAAAAGAAACAATTCTCAACAAGTACAGGCCATCATTGCAAATACCTTTGCCAATTTGCCAAAAACATTGATGTATGTGGATGTGTGATGTTTTGCACAAAGACATAGTTATTTGTACTACATGTCACTAAAAAGCCAGACAGCACAATTACCGATCATAGATGCTAACGATTCCAAACATGAAGACTGCTTAATGTCTTACTTATAATTTTTATGATATGAGGCAAAAACAAACAAAAAAAATTAAAGGGCAATAACTCCAATAAGGAGTTCTTGTCGATTATGGCTGTTGACTTATTTCAGATTTGGTCTTAATGATTAATTTTTCATATTGAAAGTTTTTATCAATTTTATATAGCTTCAAAATAATAGGTAAAAAATGGGAGGGGGAGGTAAATTCGTTATTCATGAGCAATAACTCCTATAAGAAATCGTCTGACAGTTTTGACGTGAACAGACAGTAGGTTGATCAACATTATGAACATTTCTGTTCTGTCAGCTTTTCTCCTCAATCTATCATGTCTATAGCGGTTTCAAGATAAAAGACAAAACTTGCATTTTACTCTTATGTTCTGTTTTTAACCACGCCCTATGTTACTTGAAATCATACGCGTTCCTTACAAAATGTAGCTGATTCGTGGTGAGATAATAATTGAATTTCATAATTTTTTTCTAAGAGCAGTGTTGTTTTGATGTGTATATATATATATATATATGCTTGTCATCCTGTGAATAATATATATGATAATTTCCGTCTGGACATAACCAATTAATCATTACCACAGGTTCTTGTTGTTTTTTATCACGTGTTAGTTTTTTTTTCGATGCAACCGACGTTTGTCGTTTAACATTGATTGATGTGGAACATGCCAGACTAATGCATGACAAAGATTTCCTATGATGCATAAACAAGCTTAAATATTCCGTCATTTGCCATCTGGAATAGCTGCTGAAAAAGAAGCATCTGAAGCGTCAGTAATTCTTGCTTATAAAAACATACCATTAGAAGAACTAACTACAATTAACCGTAAATGTTTATCATCAATGCCTTTGCGGAGCCCTTCGGTACAACAAGTACTCGGATTCGTTTAAGAGAGAATTTGAATAACTTTTGTTTGGTATCATTTTAAATGGAAGTCCATTGACACGAGGTAAAATCAGGTGTAAACTGCATTTGAAACCTGCAAACATATTATAATTGAATTCAATATTAATAAAAAGCATTTCTTTGGCGTTTTACTCCTTAACAACAATTTCTTACTATGAACTTTCCCCTAGTTCAAAGTCGAGATTACAAGATGAAGCAGCACCAGAAAGCAAGAAGTTGATCGTGAAATAAAAGTGTATTGATAAAATAAAAGCCCATTCAAAGTTCTTGGTAAATATCTGAACACATTTATAAAAACAGTTTTCAGCTGAAAAAATATGTTGCTATTGACAACAAAACAAAAATCTCCAAAAATTCTTCATGATTTCATTATACTTCAACTAAAAATTATTCTAAGAATACATTTTCCTTCTTTTTGAGTATTCATTTATGTTTTGGTATATTTTAAATTGAAGATATACCTGTTTCAACTAAAAGTGTACTTTGACTTGAATACGTTACACTTTAAAAGATAACAAGGGCAGATAAGTGTCAAAATTCATTAATTTAGGCTTTTTTTATTTGTTGTTAATTTTAATGTTGTTGAGGTAAGATAATTTAGTGTGGAATTACTGTTAACGTGAAATTGAATATCTTGTTTGGGTTTTTGACTTTAAGACTATATTTGAATATCTGAACTTTTAATAATAATGACATCATTAAGGTAAGCATGACGTTAAAAATACTGGTTAGCAACACCAAAGCATAAAGTAACTAATTAATAATTAAGTGAAATTGTTTATATTAAAAACTCAACTAAAGGGAAGTGTACCTTAAAACATGGACACATATCTTGAAACGAAAGAAAGGGTACTGGATCAGCATCAACAGATGAACCTCATCATATTGATACAGACCACAATGCCAAGAATAATTCTTCCTTAAAGGTTTCTGATGTTGCTTGTGATTCGTATCATCATCCTTCACTCTTATCCTCTTCCGATTCTTCTAACCTTCATCCTTCCTAGCCTACACCACTTTCAAGACTGGACCAATAGCATATAACACTTTCAAGACTGGATCAAACTATCTTTGATGCAGTGCTTAAAACATAAGCTAAATGGACTGGCTGTAGACCAGATGAGGTCACTTTTCTGCCAACAAAGCTGAGACCCAAGAAAAAGGAGAACCAGCATTATGATGAAATTGATATTGTTGATAAAAATGAATAATATCATTAAGATTTCAGCTGCTTTTGCTGCACTTTTACCCCAATTTCTCTTGAAAACCAAATGATTATCACCAAAACCGATAATACATTTTGCAGAGCGAAATGATACAAATGTATGAGTGTCTCGATTACAGTGTTGTGTAGAAACTGTTCTTTACAATGAATTCAATGTTCCAAAGAATCGCAAATAATATTATCCCATGGCCAAATTGGTGAACTTAATGAAGCTCTAGGAATTCCAACAATAAAGACCAAGTGTGGATCTAGTAATATTGTCTTCTTTCTTTCTTGTTTGAATATTACGCCACCATCTCTTAGCCTTAATAGTCGTAAAAATCAATAAACTTCCGATAAAACGGTATCGTTAAATGATAATTCAATGATAGAAAAATCAGTATTTTGTCAATAGTGTGAATAATTTGCTGGGTTATGACAATTTCATTGATGTTGAAACAAATACTTCCTATAATAACAATAAGCTAGAAGGGAAGAAGATACAAGTCTTTCACACCATTGGTCGAGCTGAATACTACAAAAAAGTTACCAATAGCATTGGACGCAAATAATAAACTATGTAAAAAAATGGAAATGTTATGAAAATGACAACTGTAAAAAGATTATTCTAACGAGGAGTCTTTCTTCAAGCGAAGCTAAATCTGCCAAAATAAATCGACAAAAGGTAAATTCGGGGGGATTCTGAAAATAAAATATGTCATTTGTGATGCTAGCGCCGCTCAACTTTGAAAAACAATCCGTGAAACATCTGAAAACTTTGGCAACACCATACATCATTATACATGTTTTATTCAAAAGATGCGCACAATTCAAAAAAAAAAAGAAGAAAAAACAAATTCAAATTGAGTCGCACACTTGCAATTACAAGCATATTTTTGCATATATTGGCTACTTGCGTTCGAGCAAGAGTGCGTTTGGAAAAAGTGTTTATCAAGAACAAGTTTCCTTATGAGGACACTTTTTGCGAAAAAGATATGGCAGCAATAGAAAACATAGTTTCCTTAAATATACCAAAATTAAATACATTCTTTAAGTACATGGTAAAATGGGATGACTGAATATTATCACCTTGAAAAGAAGCAGACTCATTGGAACAAAATAAGATCCTTTCAACAAAGAAAATTCATGGGTACACCGTTGGCAAATGAAATTAACCACTAATGAACAAGAATGCACACATGTTTATCTATAAAATGTATTTCCTATAGCTTCCATGACCATTACATTCGCCATTATTTTTACAAATATTTCGCAAACCATTTACACTTTTATGATAAATGATTAAATTTAAGATAAGGTTCATTTAAGACACAACTTTATAAGCCAAAATGGGAAGCATAAAAAAAGTGGACATAAATCATGATTTACTTTCAAGAAATACGACAGACGGTGAACAGACAAACGTTTCCGTTAACCTCTTAAACAATTCTTTGTTCCATTTCCATTTTCGATCGTTAAATTTCAACCAATCCATATGTACACTCAAAAATAAATTAGGGATCTTTCATCTCATTTTTCCGCAATTACTCTTCAAAAGTTCAAGCAAAATATACACCATTGAAAAACAGTCCGTAAATGCTGATATAATCTCAAACGTGAGAGTCATTGGTGGACTTGAATTTAAACCCGAAATTTACACTTCTACTTATTAACCATGGCTCGATCTCTTCGTTTGAATCATACTTTTCCATTAAAACCACTCGTACAGCATCGATTTACTGAATTCTAAATTTTCAAGTACTTGTACCTTTTTTTTTTTTTTTTTTAATTCAACGGGGCCAAAATGCACAACACTTTGTATTGTTACCTTAAGTTAGGAATGTAAGTCATTTAAAAATTTATTTGTTTCATCAAGTTATAATTAAAAGTATGTTCCCGTCTTTGTTCAGTGAACTTGTGGTGTAGAGTGTGCACGTTTGATTGTAGTATGTTATTAATTTGAATATAACCCTTAACCTTAAAAATGTTTATAGTCTAGCATAATAAAATTAAAGGAATTCAATCTATCATAAGTGTACTTGCGACAAATGCAAACTATTCATGGCCACGGGGTCTCATTATTTTGAATCACGTGTTTGTTATGTCCGATGCAACCGACGTTTGTCTTTTAACATTGATTGATATGGGACATGCCAGTCTCATTCATGAAATATATTTCGTATGACGCATACACAGGCTCCAACAATCCGTCATCATTTTGCACAGCAAATATCTGCTTTAGAAGAAATTAACCGAAAACATTCGGTTATTTGTACTGTCCGAATGCTATGGTCATATATCTGTGTTTTTCATATTGTGTGAAATCTTATGATGCTTTATCAGTATATGGAGATGCATCTAGCCGAGTTTAAAATATGCTTGGCAATGTAATAGAAAATTGCACAGTTCAACAATCAAACAACTTTTTTGCACAGAATAAATATCTGAAATCTATAGTTGTAATCAAGATTGAGAACAATCTTTACAATCATGATGACGTTAATGTAACTTACACAGGTAAAACGTCCGAGAAAGTACATGGTTCGGTATGACAATAAAATGAAAAGGCCGGGCTTCCTGATTTAGTTTAGTATATAATATATGATCTAGCATCACATAATGGCCAACAGATTTTACGCACACCTGCTCAATCTCATCGAAATGGTTTGGTATTTTCCTTAACTTTTGTATTCCTTAAATTTGTAGGGCAGTTTTCTTTATCTGTAAAAATAAGGTTTATTCCGTAAAATTCTCATGGAAAGGATTTTGCAATCAAAAGTTATTCTTTATACTTTTGCGCTTCATTATTATCTATTCTTTATATTTTTGACTAATTTTTCTCTACCATTATCCTGTTATCTTGATACCCCATCCGGACCCTCATATAATTATGAAAATGCTTTGTCAGCGCAAGGTAAAAGATGAAGTGTTCAACAATATAAACTCAGTAGTTCGTAAAATAGAGGTACAAAGCACAACAGCAAGTGATCGTGACATAACAAGCATAGGATTAAATTTGTTTATACCTATACCATACTTTTACCATCACTCTAACTAATACTAATACATAGTTGAATGCATTAACATCATAGTTCATGTTGTATGCTTATGATCACAACTAATACAAACACGATATAAATGGATCTTTTGTTAACTATAAAGAAGGGCAGTCAAAAAATATAGCAAGTTATTAACTTCAAGAACATGCGATAAGAAATCATAATGTAAAAATTAAACAGTTTTGTGCAAATTAAACCAAGGAAATTTAAAGAGCATCTGTAGCTGGTGCTAGTGTAGCCATTGTTGTAACCTATAGCACCATTGCAATGTCATGAGAATGTGTGTTTTAGTTCATACATATAAAAATCAGTGTCCACCGACGAAACGCATGTGGTGTTGGAAGACCTGAAAGGTTAAGAAAGTTATGAAGTTATGAAAATATTGATTTATTGTTAGTTGCTTAACGTCCAGTGGCAAATATTTAATGCATATTCAGGGCGAGAACAAATACACAATAAATACAATAGGTATATATTGTAATAGATGCCGTCGATGGAATTTAGACTGCCACTGGAAAATAAGGGTAAATTGGATAAGGTTAGCAATTTAGCCTTGCAACAGCCCACCTACGTCAACCCCCCCCCCCCCCCTAAAAAAAGTTGTTGCAAGGATTCGCAACGTGCAGAAAGCGTGGCACTCTACACGAGGCATAGGATTTGACGTCCCTATTCTGAGTGGAATTGGCTGCATACTTGTACATCCCGCACTACCGAACGTAAGCCCCACTTTGACCAGGGTCTTGCTGCCGGTCACCCTTGGGGGATAAACACATTGAAAAGATTGAGGGGCACCCAAGGTTTCTAATTTTAAAAAGACAATCACAAGACTTTTATGGAAAAACAAAATTTGGTCAAGTGGTAAATGTCAACATTAATCCTCATTTGAATATTCCTAGTGTCATTAAGCTTTACACTGAGAAGTAGTCTCACATTAATACTCCTATACTATCACTGCAGCATAAAAAATTAAAAAAATAAGATATCTAGACGTAACAAATATACGTACTGTACACTTTTTTGTACAAGAAAAAGATGTACGCGTACTTGCTCCAAAAAAAATGTACATAAAAACATTATTTATGCCACATTGTTTATATAATATTCTGTTCAGTTTGTTGTATGATGGTTCAATAATTGTATAATTTGTCAATATTATTACAACTTCATAATGCGAAGAAAAGAACAATGATGCAACGATACTGAAAATTAGCAATAACTTGATTATATGTACAATCAATCGATGTTTAGTGATAAATCTATAGGATTGGACGGATGCATAAGAAATTAAAACTGCAAACCAAAATATCACACTTTATTTTAGAAAATCCGTTATCGGTTACAAGAATAAATGGAATGTTGCATTGTTTCAGCACTGATTTCCAAATATATGAGTGTTTTTTTAATTGTTTCCAGAAGTAGACGAAAAGAGTGTATGTGAATGGTATAGAATATGTCGAGACGTTTGCTCAAGTTCTCTATTAAGAATATTGATGAAAGTTTCTTCGGGAAAAAAAGAAAATATCATAAAGGTACAGCAAATCAAATTTTTGGGATTTGGTTTATATTTTTTGTCATCGTGCTTTTAGTCAATTAAACACTACAGAACAGTCGATATAAACTTGAGTATAGATAAACAAATTTATCCTTAGGTAAATTTTCAAAAAGAATCAACCGGTCTCAACCCAAAACTAAACAATGACTTCCTATTAGTTATATAGTTTCAGGTCAAAATGGTTTCACCCAATATTTCATATAAAACCACATTTAATTAAAAATTCTACTGAAGATATTTCTTAAGAAATAATCTTTTATTCAATACATACAGAAATGGCTGCAGTTTTTTGCACAACATATGAAATAAATTTAAGATTGATTTATTGGGGGAACTCACTGATAAAAGACAAATACTGCACAAAAAAATCATGGCTTTATGTGAAAAAAAAATGCACTAAACTTTAACCCTCATGCTGCCGGAGGGACACATATGTCCATGTTTAAATTTATGCAAGCTTCTCATCCTTGCTGTATCTCTTTCAAATAAATCCCGAAAATTAAATGGCAAGCTCAATCAAACATACCAACCGAATAGAAAACAACTGTCATATTCCTGACGTGTTACAGGCGTTTCCTTGTGTAGAAATTTCAACACTTAAACTTACATCAATATCAGACCTACAATTAGTTACTGTCAATGCTTTTAAAAATTGTGTTTTCATATGAAATAATAGGGGATTTACAAATAGGTTCAACACTTTTGACCAAAGGCTGTACTTGATATTAAAAAAAAAAGAATCTTCGATCAAAACTTGTGAAACCCTATGGAATCACTGACATACCATTCTGAGGTCAATATGATATTACAAATCCTCTCCGGGCTAAGGGAATTTAGAGGATCGAATGTACTGGTCTGGATATAAACAAATTAACTTGCACATCGTCAGACTGAAATTTACGACATAGCCTTTACATATTTCAGAAATAATTGTGTACTATAATCGCACAATTTTCAGCAGACTATCTTAACATGCCGATGTAAATAAATATACGCCTGCTAAAAAATCACATACAACCCAGGATTTCATCAAATGGTTGTTCCTTACTAGTTAGCCTGTTTCGACATTCTTTAACTTTTTGTGGGTTTATTCTTAATCTTGAACTTTATCCTATTAGAATTATTCTGTACGCTGGATCAAATGCTTCCTGGTTTATTATCCGTATTCATTTGATGTTTAAGCAGATTGCGGGTTAGATCCATGTAAATTTTGGACAGAACTTAATAAAAGAAATAGGAATGATTAATGTGATGTATCCTAATAAAAAAAAAGGAAAATAAATTAAACACGAGATGAGATTTGGAAAAAATATATGTGTGTTTTAACATTAGATTGCCACTTTTTTTAGGCAGAATTTAAGTTAAAAAAAGTCAGGATAAACTGAAAAAAAGGCAGGACCAAATAGAGTTAAAAATAAAAAGGCAGGACAGAGATTGTAACTAAAAAAAATGCAGGCCAAATTTTTCATCCTATTCAAAAAGTATGCAAGCAAATTTTAGACTTTCAGAGATGAGGTTATCTGGATATTCTTTAAAACGATGTTCAAATATATTCATTTGGATACACGTTAATACACCTTATCGCTATTTAGTCCAATCCGGAAAAACAGTCATGTAGACAACTTCCTGTTTGGGTCAAACAAAGGTCATCAGTAACGAGCTGAGGGAGGGAAAAATTTAGAAAGCGATCAATAGGAAACTTTGATAGGTTATGATCCACTTTTTCCAAACTCAAATTATAGTAAAAAAAATATTGTGTTTGTAGAATTTACGATGTTTTAAACAAGTCTCATTAAAAAGTATCATGCATGGTGCATTATTTAAACAGGGTCCCAGATAGCTTCAACTGGATGAAAAAGTTGTGTAATTTTAGAACTTATCCGGAATGGAATAAATAGCGATTAGGTGTATACCGCAAACTCTTTGGAATAATTCGAGTTTAAATTGACTTTTCTTGAAAACGTGTACAGCGAATTTTCTTTTAAAAATTATATTTCATTGTCACCAAAATTTTCGTTTTGTTGATATAACATTTACAGGGCTACCGAATTCATTTTTGTTTTACGCATCCTTCAAATGTATATGTGTTATCTAAAAACATGATTTTGCCATCATAGCGATTTCAGTTTATCTATGAAATTGTTAGTTTCGGATGTTCCTTTGGTATCTTCCGCATCTGTTTTAATGTCAATGTTGCTGAACTTCTTTTGCGATATTTACATGCATTCTATACTTGCGTATCGCAGATTTCCGGATATTTAATTTGCTATACATATTGAAAAGTAAACAGCTACATATATCATTTTTCGATATTGATTGGTGTCTGCTTGTTGACTCTGATCTTCTGCATCTTTTCAACAGGTTATCATGACGAATAAAAAATTTGTCGCTGAACATTTAGAAGCCAATAATCAAATAGTTGATCCACAATATCACAACGTGTGTCCTTTGGATAGACTTTTAATCACTTTCATTTAATGTTTATGTCAAATTCTAGTTTATACCTAGCATTTTTATTGGTCCCCTCTGGTTGATATTGAATAGACGACTTTCGAATTCGTGCACTGTCCCGTACATTTCCTATGTGAGAATGTTTATATTATTACGTCAGTAAGAAGTACCAAGAATCGATTGTTCTAGGGGTGCTTTCCATTATGCGGTACGTAACAGAACTTGAAATGGTACGCACCGTACCATACGTTTGATACGTCTGATTCGTCGATTTCCCCGAACCAATACAGATCCAAGATGGCTGAAAATCGTTGTTTGGATAAAATGAACAATTTACGATCAGAAATTACAGAAAAATTAAGACATCTGATGATGTTTTAATACCGCAGAAAACTTGCTATTGTTAAAAAAAACAGGATTTCACAACACGAGTTAATTTTTTGGATTTTCACCAGAGAAATTGCCGCATACCTGTGATTTTTCAAGCTCATTCATAAAACCTCATCCTATGATATATGAATGAAAGTGTATTCTCGTCTGCAGGAGATGCAATAAAAAATCGTCTTTGTATATCGTTTGTGCACCTTTTTGTTTTAAATTTTAGTTGCCATCTGATATGTAAGGAAAGATTAATTTTTCCGTCGTATGAATTCTATAGCTGATGTCGTCTTAACTCTACTCATTTACCTTCTGTACTGTAGTCTTGTACCTGTAGAAAACTTATTTCAAACGGAATAGCACATCCTAAATTCTACGGTATTGTTGTAAACCGAACCCGGAAATTAGAAACGATCCGTGTAAACTTATCAATCCTTTAAATAAACTTTTTCCAAAAGGTTACCTATTCAACACTGTAATTAAATCTTTGATTATTGTTTTTATTGGTATAAATATTGATTTTGTTATCAGTAAATTAAAACCATACTAAATATTACACATATGAACTTTCATGGTACTACAATCTGTCGATACCCATAGATTGGCATTTCACATGGTCAAGTTTTTCTCTGACTGTTAATGACGCCTTTACTAAATCCATTGGAAATCGGATGTGTACTGATTGATATTTTAGTCTTAGATACATGATTTTTTTCATTAGTTGTTATTGGCTTTGATCTAGCTGTCAGTAACTACAAGTACGCTCAGATCTGTAATTCGTGTCTTTTTGTTTTTGGATGTATAAGTACCCGTCCACGTCCACTCTGTGTTTCTGTTAGATGTATTTCTATTGACGGCGTGAATAAAGCTGAGTCCACAAACGTAACGTCTTCAAATTACTTCAATCATTTACGACGTCGGAATTTTCCCCCAGAAAACAAACGCGTAACAAAAACACTGAACACTAAGTTGATCACATAGCTTTAAACATAAACGTTCAACATATTTCTTTTTTTTTTAACAACAAAGTGCAGCATATGCACATTCTGGAAATATGAATAAATATATGCCAAGATCAGTGTAATGGAAATAATAAGCGACTATGTCGTGGACCCTATTTAGAAAATAGCGTTAAAACGTCATTTCTTTAAATTGTAACATTATAGCTGGACATTAAAAAAATTTTCGAATATTAATCCATCCAAATTACTACTTCTTACACATAACGAATTACTTACCTAACTCATCCACCATGGCCGTTTTTTAATTTTTTTATGACGTCATAGTCCGAATACGAAAAATTCTATTTTACGAAAATGCGGAAAAATATGTTGAATTTGTATAAATTTTAGGTCAAAAACTCTTATTTTATGCTAATTTAATGTTACAAGTTTCACATATTTTTGCCGTTTTCTCTATGTTCGTTTCATACTTTATAGATTTAATTTTTATAATCTTATTAGTAATGTGAATTTTAATGTTTAGCATTCACCATTTTATCATAAAAAAAACTTCCTATTTAAAAAGATGTATAAAATACGTTTAAAAGCGCCTTTTACAGTTGCCTTCAACTTTGTGCACGCCGTCACTAGTATACATCTGATGAGTAAAGCCTTTTTCAACTGATTTTTATAGTTTATTCTTGATGTACTGTTACACCACTGTCCCAGGTTAGGGGAGCATTTTTAATGTGCCTGTACCAAGTCAGGAGCCTGTAGTTCAGTGGTTGTCTTTGGTTTGTGTCTGTCATATTTGTTTTTCGTAAATTGTTTCGTTATAAACTAGGCCGTTAGTTTTCTCAATTGAATTGTTTCATATTTTTCATGTCGGGACCTTTTACAGCCGACCATACGGTATGTTGTTTTCTCTTTGTTGAAGGCCTTACGGGCCTATAATTCATTAGAACTTTGGTGGATAGTTCTCATTGGCAATCATACCACATCTCCTTATTATTATATTGAGCAGTCATTAGTTTAATTCTAAACAGTAATTGCTAAAGGTAATACATTACAATAGACCAAATAACATTTAAATTTGGAGGATTCCGGTTTCAATCGGAAAGGAGCCTGATGGAGATTTACAAAAAGTGCAAGTATTAACAAGGAAAATCATGTTTATATAAATGATTTACCTTAATATTAAAGACACTGGAGCTCAAAATATTAAACCATGATAAGTATAAACTACGCAGTCTCCCCCAAAAATATTTACAACCAACTGCTAGTACAATGAACGATATTTACACATGTTTCCAAATGTTTCATATATGTTTGAACAAGTACTTACTAGTGTGGATAAAATTGTACCAGTCTCGCTCTGGGGATCAGACTAGCTACAGACTAACAGTGCAGAATAACATGCTGGATTTCTTTTATTTTACGGTTCCAACCAATATACATCTATAATAAACTAACCCTTAACCTAAAAGTAAATAAAACCCTGGGGCCAGACTTGCACGTATGATACCGATTTCATGAGCACGACATATGTTTATTGAGAATCTTTCACAAAACAATACATGTATAAGATCTTAAAAAAATATACCTGGTTTTTTTTTCTATCATGGAGAAAATAAAAATATTTTGATTGGTTTAAACAGGATAAATAGTCGGACTTTGCTAGTTCCAAAATGACCTTAAAAATGTTCAGAGTAATACATGATAATAAGGCATTAGAAGTTAGGAAATGAATATAGCAGAACCACAGGTATATTTTATAAGCCTTTGAGAACCGCCATTTAACTTATTTCTCTGGGGCCACTTCCAATTCTTCAATATTAGGAGTGAGCAGCTGAGACATCCAGTACTCCACCCTAATATATTTTGAAAAACCAAAAGTACATACATACCCTATCTTATACTTTTGACATGGTATTTCTTGGAGAGATAAAAAGATTTGACAAATAACCGATGCATACAGTATATGAATATAAATCTGTTGACTATAAAAAATCTGATTTCCTGCAAATTTTTATATCTAATTACCAAAAAGTACCATGAGAATAATATTAAAGGACTTCATCCTTTTTCACAGATAAACCACCTCATATTATTTGTAATTAAACATATGTACCCTTATATCGTAGACCAAGAGGTCCTAAAGTCCTTAATTGCAGAGCAGGGGCACCTTTTGAGTAAAAGATGGGGGATTGAACATCCTAAAGAGAGAAGAAGAGAATTTTCAGGTTGAATAATATTGATGGATAGAGTTCTTTGATACTGTAACTATATTTAATTTTTCTTCAGTCCTGTTCTTGTCATCGCAACTCCTCTGAAATCACACTACAGAATTTCATTAAACTTTGTAAGTGTTGTATATAACAAGGACATACTATGTAGATGTGCATATCGACAGAAAAGTATGATTCAATTTTATTTCTAGGAGTTATGCCCTTTGAACTTAGAATTTTGGCCTAAATATACTATTGCAACAGTTTGTCATCGCGATTCCTCTGAAACCTAACAACAAAATTTTCTGAAACTTTGTAGATGATAAGGACATACTTTGAAGATGTGCATGTCTTTAAGTATGTATAACATTTAATAGCATATTTAAATGCTGTGTATGAGCAGTACACTTACACATTTGCATACATTCATAGCAATATAATCAATAGATATGTACTACGTATTACAATGGTCTGACTGGTCATGACTTTCAAGCTATAACTAAACTCTTAAATATACCATATCTTGTAAGTATCTCATGCTTGTTCTTTTTATTCTTAGTAAACATATTAATGTTATTGTGGTGGTGGCATACTATATTGACGGTGATGTTCTCATTTCTTAAAGACTTGGATAACATGTACAGTAGGTTTGAAATATGAAGACATCTGTAAACATACACATTGTATGTTATTCAGGTCTCAGACAGGGTATATAATGTGGCATTCCCGGCTTAGGGTTTATATCCCCTTCGTCGATTCCTGAGACAAAGGCGAAGGGGATATAAACCCTAAATCGGGAATGTCTAATTAAATACCCTGTCTCAAACCTGAATTACACATATATTACGGATTTCCCCTGCCTTAATGTGTTATCCAGTACCAGATATTTGTTGAACATTCACCATGCAATATATATATTTTCCCCATATGTGCAGGATATTGTAATTTGCTGTGAAAATAGTTCTTTCGTGTATGCAATAATTTGTAATAACACTTTAGACATTTATTAAGTATTTGATGTGTAAATCGCGTGATTTTTAATCAAAAAAGTATTGCTGATGGATACACGTCATTATTTTCCCTCTGTGAACCTCTGAAGTTCTTTAAGGTAGATGAGGTGTCTAAATTATAATCCATAGAATCTTTTAATAATTTGCCAAAATGTAGTTTATATCATGCTTTTTAAAAAAAAATAATAAAAAGAATGTGTCACGGGGCTTATTTTCACACTACAGGTTGTGCAAAATTGACAGAATTTGTATAGATTATGCATGGAAAACCCAATTTTCTGCCATAAAACGAAAACTACACCATAGAATTTTGAGATAAAATATGAGAAGATAGCTCTAATATTATGCTTTCAGATAAGAAAAAGAAAAAATGGGGTCACGGGACCCGTTTTTTTGCTACATAATAAAATAGGTAAATTCCTAACACATTCTATTGTAAAAGTAACTTTATCTGAATAATCTGCCCTGACAATTGAGTTGCCTCCCCTTATGTGGCAAAGTTGGAAAAAATTGAATCAAACAAAAATATTCTGTTTTTTGTAAAATACAACCATAAATATGATAAAACATGTCATTTTCTAAAATTCTTACACATCAATTACCTACTACTCTCAAAATTTGCACATTTTCTTAAAGATCTAGACCGATTGTTTTCTGGTATTTCAAAATCCAAGATTGAGGAAGACACCCTATCTACCTTAAGTGTGTTCTGTATAGCTTCAGACTACGTCACATAGTAACGTTCGTTATGATGACGTTGTTGAGGTTCCGTTTGGTGTAGAAAAAACGTCGTATATACCCCGGCAGTTTCCTGAAGGTACATGCACATAATGAATGTGGACGTGTTAAATATGTTTGTGATTGCACAAAATTTTAACAAACTGTAAAAATTGGCTGAAAAAAACATCCACATGAAGCACCAAAAAAAAAACCAAAAACTAGAAGTAAGAAAAAACACTATTAACTTCCATTAGTGACTCTCTGGTTATATTTAGGTTTTTCATTTATATGCCGAGGAAATGACTGTTCTTTCTGAGTTTATCATAATAAGGCATAATATGGATAATAATTACAATACTAAATGTTTCTGTAGTTGGAAATTTTTCAATACTTAATATCTATAAATTAGTACTTTTTTAACTTTGAAAAAAAAATTAACTTGTCAAATTATGGTAAAAAGAAATTCACCATTCATTAAGCTGCATTCAGTTTTATTGGATTGAATGTTGAAAAAAACCTGGTTTAATCATTTACTACAACTATTCTTGAACACACTAATAAATTCTCTCATTAAATCACACCTCTCTTTATTAATTTCCTTTACCATACTCTCAAACTTTTCATACTGGTCCTCTCTCCCTCCTCATTTCCTCTAATGAATCTGCTAGTACATAAGCTTTTCTTCTTTTTTGTTGTTTCCCCTTTCCCTCTTTTCATTTTTTTTTCACCATTCAAATCCATGGAGGAAAGTCTTAGCTGGACGGATAGTGGGGTTGTCCCCCAACAGCTTCTTCCATTTCCTCCTTATATTTAAATGAGTGTGTACACTCCCCACTCTTTCTGTTTTTGTCCTCTACCTACTTGAATTTAGGTTCAAGCTTCTGCCACTTGGATTTTAATTGCATCCAAGTGACAGACTGTTATCATTAATTGCATTGAATGTAATAGCAATAATTTCCCATATTGCTTTCTTGGTGATTCTACCCTCTTCAAACTTAAAATCATGCTCTTTTCTGTTTTCAATTAATTTTTTAATGCTCGAATCATCCCAGATGTATTTCTCTGAAATGATATATAATGTTACTTAATTTTTATGTTAAAATGTATGTATTATTTCAAATCAAGATGAAGTGAACTTTTATTACCAAATGAATTCTGTAAAGTTGTAATATTACGGTTAATGCAACATTTGACATCTGACATCTCTGACATCTGTTAAGTTTGATTGTGGATGAAATGACATTTACAGTAATGCCCTTTTGTCAATCTGTAGCTGCACCCAGGGATACCTGTAATCACTAGAATGCATAAATGTACATTTAGTTTAAAGTAATATAAATTGTTAACTTATTTAAAGAACTGAGTTAATATGTGGCTTATATTTTGTAATATGAATATTCATATTACAAAATATAAGCCACATATCAACAGCAGAGCAATAGAAATTCTAACACTTTTATTGGGTTGAATTTTGCTTGTTTAGTTCATTAGCTTTTCAATTCATCTTCCATTATCATTAATAGATTATAAAACTAAAATTTCACATATGTTTCATCTTCTTCTGCACGAAATAAAACAAACACAACAAACAATCAGTTTTTCCTTTTCCTTCTGATATTTATTTTTACATTAGAAATTGTATTTATATAACTGTAAGTTAACATGAAGTAATAATTCCTATTTATAATTTGTTATCATTTCTTAAAAGAAATGCCATTAATATAAACATAAATATTTAATGCTATGACTATCTTAGCTAAAAAAAAGTATTAAGCTATGTGCGAAAATATTCTGCTTTTAAGAAACAAACATTTCAATTTAAAAATATACATCATTCCGTAGAGAATGTATTCATATTTCTTATATATATAGATCTATGATTTATAGTTATTGGTTATGGTTTATTTCAGAAAATTTGTATAAGAACTGATTAAAACAGCATGCCATTGATGTAAAGGTATTTATTATGTTTGGTTGAGGTAAAACTGTTTAAAAAGGTCATAGCAAGTTTACTTTCAGTTTTTAACATGACGAAAATATTATTTGCGACAAGCAATGATAATTATTTTAATTCTGTAATCAGTTTCTGCCATCATGGTAAACTTTAATAGTTATCATATCACAAAATGTTTTGTAATTTGATAATCAAAATTTTTAATAGATTTCAGCATCTTAAAATTTGAAAGTTTTCAGTAATGTTAGGAGAATCAATTTACTAAATAAAATGACCTAGATTATAATTAACTGAAATGAAACCTGTGTGACTATGCATGAAAATAATGATACTCATTTTCAAATCATTATAAATTACTTAATATAAGTACATACGTTTATCACTAAATTGTATGAGAATAAAGGAATATCTGAGTCTTAATATTTGATCATGTCTAGAAATTTTGACAGAAATAACCAAAAGTTTATTTTAAATACTTGTGTTTCTATTTGTGGGGAAGTGTAATAAATTATCAAGCAGATATTTTCTTAAGATGATGTGAAATGAGCTAAAACACAAAAACATACTGATTTGGTATGTCTTACACACTTTATGAATTTTCCTTCAACATGAAAACTTAGGATTTCAAGGATGTAAAAATTTTAAGCAGCTGTATAACCTACAGATACTTAAAAGAACTTAATTGCCCAATATACTACTGCAACCTTTTGTCATCGCAACTCCTTTCAAACCACACAACAGAATTTCATGAAACCTTTTCAGATAATAAGGATACTACTACGTAGATGTGCATATCGACAGGAAATTACGATTCAAATTTTTTTCCTGGAGTTACGCCCCTTTGAACTTATTTGCCCAATATACTACTGTAACCTTTTGTCATCGCAACTCCTCTCAAATCACACAACAGAATTTCACGAAACCATTTTAGATAATAAGGTCATACTATGTAGTTGTGCATATCGACAGGAAATTACGATTCAATTCTTTTTCTAGGAGTTACGCCCCTTTGAACTTATTTACTTTAATGGACTACTAAGACAGTTTGTCATCGCAACTCCTCTCAAACCACACAACAGAATTTCATGAAACCTTTTCAGATAATAAGGACATACTTCGCAGATGTGCATATTGACAGGAAATTACGATTCAATTTTTTTTCCTGGAGTTACGCCCCTTTGAACTTATTTGCCCAATATACTACTGCAACCTTTTGTCATCGCAACTCCTCTCAAACCACATAACAGAATTTCATGAAACCTTTTCAGATAATAAGGACATACTACGTAGTTGTGCATATCGACAGGAAATTACGATTCAATTTTTTCCCCAGGAGTTACGCCCCTTTGAACTTATTTGCCTAATATACTACTGCAACCTTTTGTCATCGCAACTCCTCTCAAACCACACAACAGAATTTCACGAAACCTTTTTAGATAATAAGGACATACTAAGTAGTTGTGCATATCGATAGGAAATTACGATTCAATTCTTTTTCTAGGAGTTACGCCCCATTGAACTTATTTACTTTAATGTACTACTGCAACAGTTTGTCATCGCAACTCCTCTCAAACCACACAACAGAATTTCATGAAACCTTTTCAGATAATAAGGACATACTACGTAGATTTGCATATTGACAGGAAATTATGATTCAATTTTTTTTTCTGATACAATTTTTTTTTCTTACTCTTATTTCATTTCTCCAATGACAATGAGGGGACGCCGGGTATGTGAGCGCGCTCACTTAGGTTCTTTTATTAATAGAAAAGCCTCTTCTGAATTCTTCAATGAAATACGGAAATGGGATCTAAATTCATCAATAGTGTAAACTGAAATGACTGCTTCATAATAATTTTGTATACGATTTACATTGTCTCAACGGAGTAAAAAGGTGTTCATTATGTATAGAATCTTCAAATTGTATAAAATAATCAAAAAGGGCAGATGTATCTAAAAAATGATCTAAAAATGGATAACCATAAGAAATGGAAGGTACACCGGAAGCCATCTTGAAACGTATCGTCTGCCCTTGTCTGTTCTATTATCCTGAACCTGTTCCGTCGATACTGACCGGATAATGTAAAACAACCTTTGACGTAATTTACGCCGATTGACCTCGGGTTAACCGGTGTAACTCATTCATAAAAAAATAACTCGAGATTGGTATATTTTGCTTCTTCTCCATCTTCCGGTGGCAAAAATCAAAATCACGGAGTTGGAATAGAGTTGACACCGGCCATCCTCCAAATTCTGCACTCTAGCATTGTGACGTTTTGTTCATTATTACGTTTGCGTTAGCCTTTGGGCATCACCCTTTGCACTCGGAGGAAGTGATTTTGAATAGGCCGTATGGCAGGGAAAAGGTTAAGTATATATTCATATATTATAAAGATCTCGTCTCGTACCTATCAAATTTCGTTGCATCTTACCTCTGTCACGATGCATTGAGCATGCATACGACCATATTATTTTAAAACCTCTTGATAAAAGTCATCTATCATTTTTATTATAGAGATCGATTGTTTTATTAATATATTGTTTGATTATAAATTTCTAGAACAAAGCTAATTCTGTTTCAGATCGGAAGTGAAAATTTGTATTTCATTGGCAAAGAGGGCAAAACTACATATAACATTGAGTTTTAGAAAAATGTTGTTCCTGGTTGTATCAAAAAGAAATATACAATTTCCGAGACGAAACCGTGTATAAGTGTTTGATATTTTGTCATGTCGGGCCTTTCCTAGCTAACTTTACAATATGTATTTTGTTCATTGTTGAGGTCGTACGGTGACTATGATAACCTGAAATCCACGTAATTTTGACTCTGTTGGATACTTGTATCAATGGCAATCGTACCTCTTGTATTGTACTGCATAATTGATTTAAATTGTAATTTGTTAAGTTTTAAAGTTAAGAAATTTTAGTTAACCTTTCATCATTGCATGAACCATTAAAACAAATACGAGTCTTTAACACTTTTAAGAAATAAAAATTGAATAAAAGCACAACCTCTTGGGCAAAAACACGGAAAACAAATATATAAATACGGGTTGTTTCACACATGTGTTATTCTTTGATTTACATCGAAGGAGGAGTAATAATTAAATAAACGGTACCAATTTTACTGCAGCTGATGCGCATTTCGACAATTAACGTCTCTTTAGTGATGCTCGGGGACAAAATATTTGAAAATTCAAAATCTAATACAAAAGTTGACGAGCTGATCAACAAATAAGGCGTCTCTGTTCGGTTTATTTTCTTTAACAACATACATAATGTAAAGCTCCATCATCAGGTATTGCTAAAATTACTACATTATTAAACAATGCAACACAGACTGAACAATATGAAGCACATTTTAAAATGTTTTCTCGGTGAACTTTATATATACTTTGCAAGTAATGAATTATTTCGATTCTAATAGGATAAATACGGTAATTTAAAGAACCGAAGCAAGAGCGGGTATGCCGTTTGTGTGGCTGTTCTATTTTACCCCCTGTTAGATAAAGCTAAAAAAAAATCATTAAATCTATTGCTTGCATGAATTATTTCTGAACTAACCGCTAGAAAAAATATGTTTAATTTTGTTAATTGTCAACCCAAACATTTGTCAAATTTAATTCACATTTTTTTTTTTTCGTAAGCTACCGTTAATTCCACAGTTGATATTTCGTAACTAAGGAGCCGCCATGTTGACCTGCAAATAAAGCAACAGAACAGAATATAAAACAACACCTACCTCAAAACTCCATTTTATTGCAATATTATCCGAATTTGGAGAGATCACGTAACGGAAAAACCTTTAGCTCTAGCGTTTTCATTCCCATGACGTCATGTTTTGAAATGACTTTAATGCGCCAAAAGCATTAATGGAATTTTGACGGAATTTTATTTTGATTTTGATTTTGTACATTTTTCGAGCTCTAATGCATTAATTCTTTTTAGTTTTTTTTTTTAATCTTAAACTATTACAGAAGTATCTACAGCTTGGAAACACACACACAAGTAATACCTTTGATAAACTGAAAGTTATTTTAAAACTTCCAAGTATGCGCCAAGTATAGATGTATCGAGAATTTTATCACGTTGTTGTTTACAAAGCGAAAGAAGCACGTCAAATTATAATTCATAATAATATGACCGTAATTTTGAATTGTTGCCCAGCATTTTTAAACACATTTTATATACGGCTTTTGTAGCTTCAGTGAACCTATCGGTTTATTGTATTTTATGACCCAGACTCTTACATGAAATATCAGTAGTGCATCGATCTAAAAGTAAAACATTTAAATAATTTTCAACAAGTTTCATCCCCTAGATCCATAGAACACGCACATTTCATACCTGTAAGTATTTGCACAGAAACAGAAATTGAATATCATAGCCTTAATCTCGTAACAGTAAATCATCGCAACATTAAGTGAAAACCTCTTGACTTTCTGTTTCATTTTCACAAGTATTACCAATTGCTTGTGAGGCATTTTGACCAATTTTTGGATACTTTTATATGTAAATACTCTGATATGTACCATCCATTTGCAGTATGAAATGACTTTGTATTTAAATCTTTTTTATTTTGACTTTACCTGAATACACAAAAGTTTATAACGAGCTTAGTTAAAGTATTTTTTCTTCTTAATCAAATATTAAAATTATTTAGTTGTCACTAATTATCTGTTGGGGGGGGGGGGTTGATTATGAAGTGAGTAATATCTGTCAGCAGTACGAACTGAACGCGTCATGTGGTGTACTAGGGATTCTCGTGCCTCGCGCCTGTTTTCGGGACTTGACGACGTGTTAAAATCTAACAGGACATCGTATTGTACCTAGTAATTGTTCTGAAGCTTTGTAATGAAATATTTCAGTGACTCCATATAATCATGTTGATTATACTTTTCTATGTCGTCAGTGTCTCCACCCATCTGAAGTATTACCATTTCAGGACGAAAACCATGGGGTTCTTGGTGGTATCTCCCCGACGTGTCTTTATGCTGATAACATCAGGTCTACGAGTAAGAATCCTGGAGTCTATGTTCTATGCATCCCATAAAAGGTCAGTAAAACTGTTCTTGCAGTTGAACAGTCCCTCCTTTATCAAAGACGGCGAATAACAGCCTGATCAAGACAAAATCAGGTCTCAGATTAGTGATTATATGCACGTCGTCAAATAAATGGGCAAATAAACTATGTCCAAGCACCAGAACATAATGATTTACTGCCATTGAACAGTAACTAATTCTGAATAACTCATAATATGTTTAAAAAATTAGTAGTAACTAACTATGAAATACTTACCCTGAATACACCTGATACATGTAAGAAAATGAAATAAAATAAAAAAAAGGGCGATGTTAACTAGCAAGCGGACACCAGAAAATGACCTTGTTCTGCTCTATCAAATATTTAAGTGAGAGGGAAATATTTAAATGTCACTATGTATGTGGACTTCACTTTTTATGACCTTTATCATAAAAATTTCTAAACCAATGAAACCATTAGAATGTTTGGAGCATTAATTAAATACCTTGAAATATGTAAAAATAAATGAATAAAGAATTAACGCTTTACAAATAGGAATAAAGTATTAAACAAAAACACCATAAATAATCCCAAAAAAATATATATTTAATGCCCCCCAAGGGTGACTGGGGAATAGAAGTATGGTCACCATTGGTCTTCCTCCGACCGGCAGTAAAACCCGTGCTAAAGTGGGGCGTCCGTTTGGCTGTGCGGGATGTACAAATTTGCAGCCACGTCCGGTCAGAATGGGGACGTTAAATCCGATGCCTCGTGTAAAGAAAGTGCCAAGTTCTTTGCACGTTAAGAACCCTTGCAACAACTCTTTGAGGGGTCCGTAGGTGACCTGTTGCAAGGCTAAATTTCTGTCCCTATCCAATATACCCTCATTTCCCGTGGCAGTCTAAATTTCTCCGACCTTAATCCCTTAATCTATTACAGAACCTACCTATTGTATTTATTGTGAACTTGTTCTCGTCCTGAATATGCATGAAATATTTGCCACTGGACGTTAAGCAACCAACAATCAATCAATCAATATATATTTAATGTAAGGATGATTTTATTGACATCAGCTAGCACTTGAACCATAACCAAATCTCAATGACTCGTTATGAAAATTGATACCCACTGAATCCCAACTATAAAAGAGGGACGAAAGATACCAGAAGGACAGTAAAACTCATAGATCCAAAAACAAACTGACAACGCCATGGCCAAAAATAAAAAGACAAACAGACAAATAATAGTACAGATGACACAACATAGAAAACCAAAGACTAAGCAACACGAACCCCACCAAAAACTGGGGGTGATCTCAGGTGCTCCGGAAGGGTAAGCAGATCCTGCTCCACATGTGGCACCCGTCGTGTTGCTTATATTATTAAAAATCCCGTATATAGTCTAATTCGGTAAGTCACATTCGTGAAAAGGGAAGGTATTGTAGCTACAACATAAGGAACATATCCGATATCATCTGTGAAACGGTTATTCCATAACGGTCAACCAACTTGTGATGGCGTCCGTAAAATTTACGAAGCGATGATTTCAACTTCACCATTTGAACTCTTGGTTTAATAGCTTCCTTGTGAGCAGCAATCCTCTATCAAGAAAATCATGAAGGGAAACACAAGCCCGGGAATATCGTATCAATTGGGAGATATATACTCCGTATGCAGGCGCTGCTGGAATGTTGCTACATAGAAATGGAAAGTTCACAATTGGGAAGCTGAAATCATCTCTTTTGTCGTAAAGTTTTGTTTTCAACCGACCCTCATTGTCTTTATGATTATGAAGTGAGTAATATCTGTCAGCAGTACGAACTGAACGCGTCATGTGGTGTACTAGGGATTCTCGTGCCTCGCGCCTGTTTTCGGGACTTGACGACGTGTTAAAATCTAACAGGACATCGTATTGTACCTAGTAATTGTTCTGAAGCTTTGTAATGAAATATTTCAGTGACTCCATATAATCATGTTGATTATCCTTTTCTATGTCGTCAGTGTCTCCACCCATCTGAAGTATTACCATTTCAGGACGAAAACCATGGGGTTCTTGGTGGTATCTCCCCGACGTGTCTTTATGCTGATAACATCAGGTCTACGAGTAAGAATCCTGGAGTCTATGTTCTATGCATCCCATAAAAGGTCAGTAAAACTGTTCTTGCAGTTGAACAGTCCCTCCTTTATCAAAGACGGCGAATAACAGCCTGATCAAGACAAAATCAGGTCTCAGATTAGTGATTATATGCACGTCGTCAAATAAATGGGCAAATAAACTATGTCCAAGCACCAGAACATAATGATTTACTGCCATTGAACAGTAACTAATTCTGAATAACTCATAATATGTTTAAAAAATTAGTAGTAACTAACTATGAAATACTTACCCTGAATACACCTGATACATGTAAGAAAATGAAATAAAATAAAAAAAAGGGCGATGTTAACTAGCAAGCGGACACCAGAAAATGACCTTGTTCTGCTCTATCAAATATTTAAGTGAGAGGGAAATATTTAAATGTCACTATGTATGTGGACTTCACTTTTTATGACCTTTATCATAAAAATTTCTAAACCAATGAAACCATTAGAATGTTTGGAGCATTAATTAAATACCTTGAAATATGTAAAAATAAATGAATAAAGAATTAACGCTTTACAAATAGGAATAAAGTATTAAACAAAAACACCATAAATAATCCCAAAAAAATATATATTTAATGCCCCCCAAGGGTGACTGGGGAATAGAAGTATGGTCACCATTGGTCTTCCTCCGACCGGCAGTAAAACCCGTGCTAAAGTGGGGCGTCCGTTTGGCTGTGCGGGATGTACAAATTTGCAGCCACGTCCGGTCAGAATGGGGACGTTAAATCCGATGCCTCGTGTAAAGAAAGTGCCAAGTTCTTTGCACGTTAAGAACCCTTGCAACAACTCTTTGAGGGGTCCGTAGGTGACCTGTTGCAAGGCTAAATTTCTGTCCCTATCCAATATACCCTCATTTCCCGTGGCAGTCTAAATTTCTCCGACCTTAATCCCTTAATCTATTACAGAACCTACCTATTGTATTTATTGTGAACTTGTTCTCGTCCTGAATATGCATGAAATATTTGCCACTGGACGTTAAGCAACCAACAATCAATCAATCAATATATATTTAATGTAAGGATGATTTTATTGACATCAGCTAGCACTTGAACCATAACCAAATCTCAATGACTCGTTATGAAAATTGATACCCACTGAATCCCAACTATAAAAGAGGGACGAAAGATACCAGAAGGACAGTAAAACTCATAGATCCAAAAACAAACTGACAACGCCATGGCCAAAAATAAAAAGACAAACAGACAAATAATAGTACAGATGACACAACATAGAAAACCAAAGACTAAGCAACACGAACCCCACCAAAAACTGGGGGTGATCTCAGGTGCTCCGGAAGGGTAAGCAGATCCTGCTCCACATGTGGCACCCGTCGTGTTGCTTATATTATTAAAAATCCCGTATATAGTCTAATTCGGTAAGTCACATTCGTGAAAAGGGAAGGTATTGTAGCTACAACATAAGGAACATATCCGATATCATCTGTGAAACGGTTATTCCATAACGGTCAACCAACTTGTGATGGCGTCCGTAAAATTTACGAAGCGATGATTTCAACTTCACCATTTGAACTCTTGGTTTAATAGCTTCCTTGTGAGCAGCAATCCTCTATCAAGGAAATCATGAAGGGAAACACAAGCCCGGGAATATCGTATCAATTGGGAGATATATACTCCGTATGCAGGCGCTGCTGGAATGTTGCTACATAGAAATGGAAAGTTCACAATTGGGAAGCTGAAATCATCTCTTTTGTCGTAAAGTTTTGTTTTCAACCGACCCTCATTGTCTTTATGATTATGAAGTGAGTAATATCTGTCAGCAGTACGAACTGAACGCGTCATGTGGTGTACTAGGGATTCTCGTGCCTCGCGCCTGTTTTCGGGACTTGACGACGTGTTAAAATCTAACAGGACATCGTATTGTACCTAGTAATTGTTCTGAAGCTTTGTAATGAAATATTTCAGTGACTCCATATAATCATGTTGATTATACTTTTCTATGTCGTCAGTGTCTCCACCCATCTGAAGTATTACCATTTCAGGACGAAAACCATGGGGTTCTTGGTGGTATCTCCCCGACGTGTCTTTATGCTGATAACATCAGGTCTACGAGTAAGAATCCTGGAGTCTATGTTCTATGCATCCCATAAAAGGTCAGTAAAACTGTTCTTGCAGTTGAACAGTCCCTCCTTTATCAAAGACGGCGAATAACAGCCTGATCAAGACAAAATCAGGTCTCAGATTAGTGATTATATGCACGTCGTCAAATAAATGGGCAACTAAACTATGTCCAAGCACCAGAACATAATGATTTACTGCCATTGAACAGTAACTAATTCTGAATAACTCATAATATGTTTAAAAAATTAGTAGTAACTAACTATGAAATACTTACCCTGAATACACCTGATACATGTAAGAAAATGAAATAAAATAAAAAAAAGGGCGATGTTAACTAGCAAGCGGACACCAGAAAATGACCTTGTTCTGCTCTATCAAATATTTAAGTGAGAGGGAAATATTTAAATGTCACTATGTATGTGGACTTCACTTTTTATGACCTTTATCATAAAAATTTCTAAACCAATGAAACCATTAGAATGTTTGGAGCATTAATTAAATACCTTGAAATATGTAAAAATAAATGAATAAAGAATTAACGCTTTACAAATAGGAATAAAGTATTAAACAAAAACACCATAAATAATCCCAAAAACATATATATTTAATGTAAGGATGATTTTATTGACATCAGCTAGCACTTGAACCATAACCAAATCTCAATGACTCGTTATGAAAATTGATACCCACTGAATCCCAACTATAAAAGAGGGACGAAAGATACCAGAAGGACAGTAAAACTCATAGATCCAAAAACAAACTGACAACGCCATGGCCAAAAATAAAAAGACAAACAGACAAATAATAGTACAGATGACACAACATAGAAAACCAAAGACTAAGCAACACGAACCCCACCAAAAACTGGGGGTGATCTCAGGTGCTCCGGAAGGGTAAGCAGATCCTGCTCCACATGTGGCACCCGTCGTGTTGCTTATATTATTAAAAATCCCGTATATAGTCTTAATTCGGTAAGTCACATTCGTGAAAAGGGAAGGTATTGTAGCTACAACATAAGGAACATATCCGATATCATCTGTGAAACGGTTATTCCATAACGGTCAACCAACTTGTGATGGCGTCCGTAAAATTTACGAAGCGATGATTTCAACTTCACCATTTGAACTCTTGGTTTAATAGCTTCCTTGTGAGCAGCAATCCTCTATCAAGGAAATCATGAAGGGAAACACAAGCCCGGGAATATCGTATCAATTGGGAGATATATACTCCGTATGCAGGCGCTGCTGGAATGTTGCTACATAGAAATGGAAAGTTCACAATTGGGAAGCTGAAATCATCTCTTTTGTCGTAAAGTTTTGTTTTCAACCGACCCTCATTGTCTTTATGATTATGAAGTGAGTAATATCTGTCAGCAGTACGAACTGAACGCGTCATGTGGTGTACTAGGGATTCTCGTGCCTCGCGCCTGTTTTCGGGACTTGACGACGTGTTAAAATCTAACAGGACATCGTATTGTACCTAGTAATTGTTCTGAAGCTTTGTAATGAAATATTTCAGTGACTCCATATAATCATGTTGATTATCCTTTTCTATGTCGTCAGTGTCTCCACCCATCTGAAGTATTACCATTTCAGGACGAAAACCATGGGGTTCTTGGTGGTATCTCCCCGACGTGTCTTTATGCTGATAACATCAGGTCTACGAGTAAGAATCCTGGAGTCTATGTTCTATGCATCCCATAAAAGGTCAGTAAAACTGTTCTTGCAGTTGAACAGTCCCTCCTTTATCAAAGACGGCGAATAACAGCCTGATCAAGACAAAATCAGGTCTCAGATTAGTGATTATATGCACGTCGTCAAATAAATGGGCAAATAAACTATGTCCAAGCACCAGAACATAATGATTTACTGCCATTGAACAGTAACTAATTCTGAATAACTCATAATATGTTTAAAAAATTAGTAGTAACTAACTATGAAATACTTACCCTGAATACACCTGATACATGTAAGAAAATGAAATAAAATTAAAAAAAAGGGCGATGTTAACTAGCAAGCGGACACCAGAAAATGACCTTGTTCTGCTCTATCAAATATTTAAGTGAGAGGGAAATATTTAAATGTCACTATGTATGTGGACTTCACTTTTTATGACCTTTATCATAAAAATTTCTAAACCAATGAAACCATTAGAATGTTTGGAGCATTAATTAAATACCTTGAAATATGTAAAAATAAATGAATAAAGAATTAACGCTTTACAAATAGGAATAAAGTATTAAACAAAAACACCATAAATAATCCCAAAAAAATATATATTTAATGCCCCCCAAGGGTGACTGGGGAATAGAAGTATGGTCACCATTGGTCTTCCTCCGACCGGCAGTAAAACCCGTGCTAAAGTGGGGCGTCCGTTTGGCTGTGCGGGATGTACAAATTTGCAGCCACGTCCGGTCAGAATGGGGACGTTAAATCCGATGCCTCGTGTAAAGAAAGTGCCACGTTCTTTGCACGTTAAGAACCCTTGCAACAACTCTTTGAGGGGTCCGTAGGTGACCTGTTGCAAGGCTAAATTTCTGTCCCTATCCAATATACCCTCATTTCCCGTGGCAGTCTAAATTTCTCCGACCTTAATCCCTTAATCTATTACAGAACCTACCTATTGTATTTATTGTGAACTTGTTCTCGTCCTGAATATGCATGAAATATTTGCCACTGGACGTTAAGCAACCAACAATCAATCAATCAATATATATTTAATGTAAGGATGATTTTATTGACATCAGCTAGCACTTGAACCATAACCAAATCTCAATGACTCGTTATGAAAATTGATACCCACTGAATCCCAACTATAAAAGAGGGACGAAAGATACCAGAAGGACAGTAAAACTCATAGATCCAAAAACAAACTGACAACGCCATGGCCAAAAATAAAAAGACAAACAGACAAATAATAGTACAGATGACACAACATAGAAAACCAAAGACTAAGCAACACGAACCCCACCAAAAACTGGGGGTGATCTCAGGTGCTCCGGAAGGGTAAGCAGATCCTGCTCCACATGTGGCACCCGTCGTGTTGCTTATATTATTAAAAATCCCGTATATAGTCTAATTCGGTAAGTCACATTCGTGAAAAGGGAAGGTATTGTAGCTACAACATAAGGAACATATCCGATATCATCTGTGAAACGGTTATTCCATAACGGTCAACCAACTTGTGATGGCGTCCGTAAAATTTACGAAGCGATGATTTCAACTTCACCATTTGAACTCTTGGTTTAATAGCTTCCTTGTGAGCAGCAATCCTCTATCAAGGAAATCATGAAGGGAAACACAAGCCCGGGAATATCGTATCAATTGGGAGATATATACTCCGTATGCAGGCGCTGCTGGAATGTTGCTACATAGAAATGGAAAGTTCACAATTGGGAAGCTGAAATCATCTCTTTTGTCGTAAAGTTTTGTTTTCAACCGACCCTCATTGTCTTTATGATTATGAAGTGAGTAATATCTGTCAGCAGTACGAACTGAACGCGTCATGTGGTGTACTAGGGATTCTCGTGCCTCGCGCCTGTTTTCGGGACTTGACGACGTGTTAAAATCTAACAGGACATCGTATTGTACCTAGTAATTGTTCTGAAGCTTTGTAATGAAATATTTCAGTGACTCCATATAATCATGTTGATTATACTTTTCTATGTCGTCAGTGTCTCCACCCATCTGAAGTATTACCATTTCAGGACGAAAACCATGGGGTTCTTGGTGGTATCTCCCCGACGTGTCTTTATGCTGATAACATCAGGTCTACGAGTAAGAATCCTGGAGTCTATGTTCTATGCATCCCATAAAAGGTCAGTAAAACTGTTCTTGCAGTTGAACAGTCCCTCCTTTATCAAAGACGGCGAATAACAGCCTGATCAAGACAAAATCAGGTCTCAGATTAGTGATTATATGCACGTCGTCAAATAAATGGGCAACTAAACTATGTCCAAGCACCAGAACATAATGATTTACTGCTATTGAACAGTAACTAATTCTGAATAACTCATAATATGTTTAAAAAATTAGTAGTAACTAACTATGAAATACTTACCCTGAATACACCTGATACATGTAAGAAAATGAAATAAAATAAAAAAAAGGGCGATGTTAACTAGCAAGCGGACACCAGAAAATGACCTTGTTTTGCTCTATCAAATATTTAAGTGAGAGGGAAATATTTAAATGTCACTATGTATGTGGACTTCACTTTTTATGACCTTTATCATAAAAATTTCTAAACCAGTGAAACCATTAGAATGTTTGGAGCATTAATTAAATACCTTGAAATATGTAAAAATAAATGAATAAAGAATTAACGCTTTACAAATAGGAATAAAGTATTAAACAAAAACACCATAAATAATCCCAAAAACATATATATTTAATGTAAGGATGATTTTATTGACATCAGCTAGCACTTGAACCATAACCAAATCTCAATGACTCGTTATGAAAATTGATACCCACTGAATCCCAACTATAAAAGAGGGACGAAAGATACCAGAAGGACAGTAAAACTCATAGATCCAAAAACAAACTGACAACGCCATGGCCAAAAATAAAAAGACAAACAGACAAATAATAGTACAGATGACACAACATAGAAAACCAAAGACTAAGCAACACGAACCCCACCAAAAACTGGGGGTGATCTCAGGTGCTCCGGAAGGGTAAGCAGATCCTGCTCCACATGTGGCACCCGTCGTGTTGCTTATATTATTAAAAATCCCGTATATAGTCTAATTCGGTAAGTCACATTCGTGAAAAGGGAAGGTATTGTAGCTACAACATAAGGAACATATCCGATATCATCTGTGAAACGGTTATTCCATAACGGTCAACCAACTTGTGATGGCGTCCGTAAAATTTACGAAGCGATGATTTCAACTTCACCATTTGAACTCTTGGTTTAATAGCTTCCTTGTGAGCAGCAATCCTCTATCAACACTGTGTATCATCGCCACCGGAAATTGGGTACTAACGAAGCGGAGAGAAAATGAAAAAAAAGTAAACAAGGTAAGAATTCATTCAATTTAAAGTATTTCTACTGATTTGACGAGGGTACCGCTTAAGAAATGATTTTCTGATATATAATACTTTAAATTATTAGGCCGATAAGTACAAAATTATGACAAGATTTTGTGTTATACTCCAATTCTTGCCACTTAGTACCCGAAAATTTCGAGGTCGATCGTCCTCTGTCGCCCCATTGGCAAGATATTCAACTGTTTTTCATTATTTTTCCAGACACGTTTTTAGATTATGATAATGTGACATCATATTTACTGTGATTTGTTGTCAAAAAGATGTTTTTTAAAGAATATGGATCAAAACATTGTTTGTTTATTGTACGGCGAATTGCAGAACGTTGTACGGCGAATTGCAAAATAACAACTTTTGTCTGTACGGCGTCTTGCAATATATTGTAATTTAAAGATGAAATATACAAAATAAACTACATATCAAATATTATAAAATATATGCCGTTAATTTCGTTCAGAAGTCGTCGTTGCGTACCTCTATTCGACTTTGTGTTTTTAAAGAGAAAAAGTTTTTTTTTCGACCATATTATCCTAAAGACATTCATATATCGTTATACTACTAACGACTGTTGTCTTATTTGTTGTCAGGGTGAAATTTTGTAAGTTCAATAAAAAAAAAAACGACCATTCACCATCTTTCCTTGGTGCTTGAAAGAATGTTTTTTTTAATATAAACAGTGGAGATGTGGTATGATTGCAAATAAGATAACTTATCACCAGGGTCAAATAAAGTGTATGTACTAAGCAATTATATGCTCTCGTCCGGCATTCAACAACGAAAACACGTACCTTATAGTCGGATTTAAAAAGCCCCGACATGAAAAATATGGAAGGAACAAGAAAACTAACGGCCTAACTCATAACAACACAATGTACGAAAAACAACAAATACGATAGAGATGAACCAACGACAACCACCGAACTACATGTACAGGCTCGTGACTTCGGACAGACACTTTAAGGATGTGCTGGGTTAAATACATTGTTTATTTTTTTAATTTCTGTAACGAATAGTTTGTTAAAAGAAAAGTGAAGAAAATATCTTTTTTCCATTGAAAATTAGAAGAAATAAATCATGAATTGTGTTTCGAATTAATCTACTTGAAATTAAGATTGTATTTTTTTTTTTTTTTTTAAGTAAATTCAGTAAATTAAGTAAATTAAGTAAATTGGTAATATATCAAGAACCGATTCTGTTAACATTTTGGATATAGTTTCTAAAACTGTTCGTAAAAACCGTTCTTATGGTCATAGAAAAAATCGCAATGAAAGAAAATTTCGGACCAATCATACCAATATTTCGGACCTAATTTCTATTTCAAAAAACAGCGGCAGACATTATCTGTTAACAAAGCTCTGTTCATTACCGGTTAATAAGTTAAATAAAATTTTAGAGTATTGCAACACAATTTCATATAGCAGTCCTAAGTATGAAATCGTTCAAATTATAATGGCATATTGTTATTCTAAACTGTTTCCCAAAATTGATCGCCCTGAAGATCATAAAAGACAGTTTATTAAACTAAAGTATGTCAATAAAGGTTTTGATTTTGTAAATATTGCCGGTATTTTTAACGACCATTCTGTTAAAGAACAAATTCCGGGATATTTTGATAATACTGAGCTCCCTCTTATTTGTTATATTTACAAGAAATCTACCCGGAAATTTGTGTTTAATTATAGCCAATTGTGTAAAGATGTTAATATTAGTGAAAATACACCTACTTCATGTAATTGCAGTAATTCCGAATACATTTATGGACCCATTTCCCATGTTATAACAGGAGATCTTAACATCGTCCAAGACCGAGAGTTAAAATCATTCCTCAGTAAAGGACCTAAATATCGTCCCCCGTCAATTATTAATTGGAATGAGTGTCGTAATATCATCCACGACTCACTCCATACTTACTGTTTGAAATGGATAAAACGGGAAAAAGCTGACAAAAAATCTTTGGACTCTTTTTTTAATTCAGTAATGAACATAGTTGATATACGTATTCAACATTTTAAAGAACATTTTACTCTTAACAATAACCACAATAAACCTATTTCTCGTATCAAACATAAACTAAAAGAACTAGCCAAGGAATTTGTTTTTGTCCCGGCCGATAAAGCTGCTAATAAAATTATTATTGTTTGACGTAAATTTTACATTGAGGTTCTGAAAAAAGAAATCATCAATTCACCAACATTCCAACTGACTCCATTTTCAGAAAACGACATCTGTAACAAACATAAACTTTTAGCTACCGCTTTACAAGCAGAACCAAATACAATAAAAGTCCCAACTATGTATTGGCTTCCGAAGCTACACAAAACGCCTTACAAATATAGATTCATTTCGTCTTCAAGCCATTGTTCCACTACTAAATTGTCTATTCTTCTTACCAGTACACTTGGTACAATCAAAAACCTGATAATAAATTGTTCAAATAAGGCCTTCGAAAATAGTGGAATTAATTACTTTTGGAGTGTCAAGAACTCGTTGGAAGTACTTGATAAATTACATGCATATATTGGTGATTTTGAATCTGTTCAAAGTTTTGATTTTTCTACCCTATATACCACATTGCCTTACATTCTCATTAAGAAAAAATTCACACACCTAATTAAATGGGCATTTAAAAAGTCAGAATGTGAATATATATGTTCAAACTCTTTTAGGTCATTTTTAGTAGCAATAAACAAAAAAACTATGTCAATTGGACATGCTTTGATACTATATATGCCCTTGAATTTTTACTAGATAACATTTTTGTTCGCTTTGGAGATTCCGTATATCGTCAGGTTATCGGAATTCCAATGGGAACTAACTGTGTACCACTTATTGCGGACCTTTTTTTGTATTGCTATGAGTTACAATTTATGACAAAAATCAGCAAAGACCAATCGAAACAACATCTGATACACAAATTTAATAATACTTTTAGATATTTGGATGATATTTTGGCTCTCAATAATGACGACTTCAGTATGTATACTAAAGAAATTTATCCTGTTGAACTTACTTTAAATAAAGCTAATACTAACAATGACCACTGCCCTTTCCTCGATCTTGATATCTATATCATTAATGGAAAGCTAATTAATACTAAAATATATGATAAAAGAGATGATTTTTCATTTCCTATCGTTAATTATCCATTTTTAGATGGTGACGTTCCCTTGTCACCATCTTACGGTGTTTATATATCTCAACTTGTACGATTCGCTCGTGTATGTAACAATGTTTTAGATTTTAACGAGAGAAATTTATGTATTACTGAAAAATTATTACACCAGGGTTTTCGATATCACAAACTAGTCAAAACATTTACTAAATTTTATCATCGGTATAAGGACATCATTCGTAAATATAGCTCAACATGCAGACTTCTTATACGTTCAGGTATTTCACATCCAACTTTTTATGGAAATATTCTTTATAAAGCACAAAAATGTCAGTATTCACCTCTGAAGCTAACAAAACCTTTAAATAGACTTATTTAGAAGGGATATAGTTACGATACTGTTGTCAGGTCATTAAAGATTGCATATTTTGGCGTTAATATTGATTCACTTATAGGGTCTTTGCATCGGCACTAAACACATTTATTTAAAAACCAGTTGTTGGCATGACACGGGTTATGTTCTTCTCATATATGTTATGATGGTATGATACTAAACCCCTAACGGGAAGGATTGTGCCTAATATATTCATATGATGAAGACATAATCTTTCAATCAGTTTAATTGAAGTCTGGAGCTGGCATGTCAGTTAACTGCTAGTAGTCTGTTGTTATTTATGTATTATTGTCATTTTGTTTATTTTCTTTGGTTACATCTTCTGACATCAGACTCCGACTTCTCTTGAACTGAACTTTAATGTGCGTATTGTTATGCGTTTACTTTTCTACATTGGCTAGAGGTATAGGGGGAGGGTTGAGATCTCATAAACATGTTTAACCCCGCCGCATTTTTGCGCCTGTCCCAAGTCAGGAGCCTCTAGCCTTTGTTAGTCTTGTATTATTTTTAATTTTAGTTTCTTGTGTACAATTTGGAGTTTAGTATGGCGTTCATTATCACTGAACTAGTATATATTTGTTTAGGGGCCAGCTGAAGGACGCCTCCGGGTGCGGGAATTTCTCGCTGCATTGAAGACCTGTTGATGACCTTCTGCTGTTGTCTGTTCTATGGGCGGGTTGTTGTCTCTTTGACACATTCCCCATTTCCACTCTCAATTTTATCAATCAGTCTTTTTATTTGCAGGGAAAAACGAATAAAACACTGTTGCTAAGGCTGTTTGGCCTAAACTTAAAGTAGTAGATGGAGGGGTAGTGAGAAGGAGTGTATTCGTCCGAATTCTCATTGTAGTACATTTTCATGATTACTATGTATAATATTTCTCAGTAAATTTTAATGTGATATTGTGCCAATTAAAATTATATAATTAATACAAGTAAGACTTGCATTTGCTTTAAAAGATATACATGTAGCAGCACGTGATTATTTGTTTTCAAACACACCTTCTCTGTTTTGAAACTTATAAATGTATGGATCTCGGCCTATCTATTTGGTTGAATATAAATGTGAATTCATAGTGTTTCCAAATCAACAGTTAGCCCTATTTTTGTGTGTGTGTAAATAATCTAATCGTTAGATATACTAGTATTCTTGAATTAAAATCATTTGTCTTAATAAGAAGAAAAAAGTGCAACTAAAGTACGCCTGAATGTAAAAAGGTGTACCCGACTTATTCTTTCACGATAAGAATTTACCGATTTCGGTATTTTAACAAAACTGTTTACGAGGACAAATAAATAAAAGAACGCTATCAAATCAACATTTAAACTTTCGTGGATTTTTCCAAAAGATTTAATGAGTATGCATCATCAGGAATTAAAAAATATTTCAACCTGTCCTTATTAGATGTTATTTGATTATATTTCTTTAACTTACAAGTCGAAGATGCTTTTGTGTATTGTATTAATAAGTATATAGCATTAAAATGACAACCACAAAAACTACATACAAGGTCATCTTTATTCTCAAGTAGAAAGTTTATATAGATAGTAAACTGTTTATGCCGTAGTCACAGCGGGATTTGTATCCCTTGTATCGGATTTTATTTTCATTCTTTCTAAAAATGATTTAAAAATTCAAACAGTGTTAGCCACCGAGCTTGTTCATTTCTTAGAAAATTAATGTTCTTTATTTTAATATATTGGCTGTATCTACCTTTTACAAATTAGACAATAACATTAATTGAATAAGGAGATGTGGAATGATTTTCAATGAGAGAACTATCCAACAAAGTCCAAATGAAATGGATTTAACCAACTATTGGTCATTATACACTTCACAATGAACAAAACCCATATACCGTATCAAAATTGCCTGATTTATAACAAAATCATGAACAAATGTCAGACAGCAACCTACGACAGCCGCTATATTACATGTTCCTGACCAGGGACAGACACATATAACGTCAGGGGCATAAAAACAGATCAGTGAAACAGTGACATGCCTTTCCGAAAGTTGAAACATTTGCCAGGTTTTGTATATGCCGTATTCATATTGTATACATCGGGGTATGTATAAGATGTAATAGGACTGTGTTCAAGCCTTATATTGTGTATACATCTTAAATGCTGTCAAGCGAATTGTATTTTTATCAAATGCATAATTAGATATTTGAACTTAATACTTTATTTTCTTTAAAAGGACGGCAAATAAATATTTTAAAATTAGCAAGTTGCCATACAGTTGAAAACAAGTTGCCATACAGTAAATTTGTCAACACGAGCAAGTTGCCGTACCCTAGACTTTATTTTTTATGGTCTATATTCTTTAAAAAACATCTTTTTGACAACAACTTTCAGTAAATATGATGCCACACTATAATAATCTAAAAGTGTGTCTGGAAAAATAATGAAAAACAGTTGAATATCTTGCCAATGTGGCGACAAAGGACGATCGACCTCGAAATTTTGGGTACTAAGTGGCAAATTTTGAGGTATAACACAAAATCTTGTCTTAATTTTGTACTGATCGGCCTAATAATTTAAAGAACTATATATCAGAAAATCATTTCTTAAGCGGTACCCTCGTCAAATCAGTAGAAATGCTTTAAATTGATTGAATTCTTACCTTGTTTACTTCTTTTCCATTTTCCTCCGCTTCGTTAGTACCCAATTTCCGGTGGCGATGATACACAGTGATCAAGGAAATCATGAAGGGAAACACAAGCCCGGGAATATCGTATCAATTGGGAGATATATACTCCGTATGCAGGCGCTGCTGGAATGTTGCTACATAGAAATGGAAAGTTCACAATTGGGAAGCTGAAATCATCTCTTTTGTCGTAAAGTTTTGTTTTCAACCGACCCTCATTGTCAATTTCTAGATGTGAGTCAAGATATGAGGCAGACTTAACTGTATCTGTAGTATCCTTTATCGCTAGTTCGATGGGATAGATTCGTTCAACAAAGTCACCAAATTTTGTATTATTTAGTGAGAGAACATCATCTATATAGCGGAACTTAGAGTTAAAGGATATTGATAACGTCTTATCTTTCTTCCTAAGAAGTTCCTGTATGAAGTCAGCCTCATAATAATAAAGAAACAAGTCGGCAAGAAGAGGGGCACAATTGGTTCCCATTGAAATTCCGACAGTCTTGAAAAACACGTCCTCCAAACGTAACAAATATGTTGTCAATCAAGAAATCAAGCATCTTGATGATGTCAGTTTCAGAGAATTTTTTGTTTGAATCAGAGTGATTCTTTACAAAGTAGGATTTATCCCCCCCAAGACAAGATACTTGTATCTACGTTCGCCATTCTTTTTAATGAAACAAAGTAATACCAACTCTTTCAATTTGTCTTTTAGTTTGGAATGGGGAATACTTGTGTAAAGTGTAGAAAAGTCAAATGTTTTAATACTATTGCAAGATGAGAGAGTCTTAGATTGTATGTACTCTAAAAGATCTTTGGAATTTTTTAGTATCCACATCTGATTCACGCCACCTCTAGAATAGGCAGTTTCACAATAACTTTAGAGCCCGGCTTTGATTGCTGATAAAATAGATGTTAATAATTTAGAAAGAGGTTTCATGGAGCACTTGGAAGACCCAGCAATATACCGTTGTTTGTAAGGACACTTATGTAGTTTAGGTATCCAATACAGTGATGGAAGATCCAGTTCTTCATCTTTGGTTGAAATTCCAAAGGAACATAGAACAGACCTATGATTATCCAGGATTTCCTCTTTGGTAAGTGTCGTGAGGGTATATGTTGAGTTTCCAAGTGAATTGTCAATACCTAATTCATTTATCAAGCAGTTTATGTAATGATATTTACACACAAAAACGATGTTGTTTGGGGCTTTATCTGCGGGGACAACAACATATTTGTCGTGGAGGTAGGACAAGCGTCTGCAACATTTGGGTCTTTAAAAATTGACGTAGTGGGTATTGATATGCCCATTTAGTTTCCTAATTCGGATTTGTATCAATGACCTCACAGCCTTAATCCATTCGGAAAGAGTATCTACGTCTTCTTTCTCGCGTTTAGCCCATTGCCTGGCATAATCCTCGACTGAATCCACCAGTATTTTGAAGTTGTATTTCCAATTGATGGATTTTGGCTTACGATATTTCGGACCTTTGGATAAAAAATTTCGCAAGAAAGTGTTATTGACAATGTTGAGGTCTCCGGTAATAACGTGGCCAGACGGATTAAATGTGAATTGGGAACTAGCACATACAGGTGCAATCAGGAGGTTTAGACTTGAAGTCGTCAATGTTGAGATCCTGCAAAACGTATAAAATATTATCCTCGAATACACACGAACAGTAATATTTAATAACTAAAATGAACAAAGGTCTAAGTTAACGCTAGAAAATTAATAATTCCTGTTTTAACAAATAAGTATAAAGAAATAATTTGATTGCGACAATTGTGCGTTGACGCTACATTTTTTTTTATGAACCTTTTTTCAAAATTTCTATACTGCTGGAACCTTTAGGCTCGTGTTGTTCAGTTTAGAGTTTTCTTTGTTGGAATTAGGAGACTGTTGTTTGTGTATCAGCCGGTTTTTTAAATGGCATTGTCAGTTTGTTTTCGACTCATGAAGATGACTATTCCTTTTGCATCTTCCCTCTCTCTTTTTAGAATGTTTACATCATTAACTTTGAAATTTGTAAGGCCGCAATTTAACAATGTAGAATTAAAGAACTCTTTTTAAATTGCAAGGAAAAACATAAAAGTATATTTTATAATTAAAAAATTGAATCCTTCATTATAGAATCCATAATTGACACATTTGTAGAATAGAAACTTAGTTTTTATGTAGTCATTTTGACAATTTACAATATTTTTATAGTTTTGGCACTTACAACCAGGGTCAAAATAACTCCCAAGCACAAAGTCCAGATACCACTTTTGCTAGAGGAAAATGTATTACTTGATAGTTTTCTCCAGTCTATCTATGTTTATCGCCATAATACAATACAGTTGTGTTTGTTATAATCGAACCCTATGTGTCTATGGGATGTAACTGCATAGAATTATTTAGTGTTTGCGTCCAGTATTTCGCAACTTCTATCAAAATGATGTTTAGGGAGATTCAAATTCGGGAACATATGGACTTCAGACTTTTTACGCTCCCACATGTTTACTCATGACCTTTACTAATGCTTTTTGACTTTCTGATTTTCGCCCAAGTTTAAAATTTTATATAAGTCGTTAATAAAGTTTATGGCCGAAAACGGGTCTATAATTAACAAAGTACAGTGATGCTTTCTGTCTAATAAATAAACAAGACTAGAAAGGTTCAAATTGTAATAAATGCTTTCTCACCATAACTCTTAAAGAATGACAGAACATCGCATTACCTGTGAATATACACCATCTGAAAACATGATTCAATTACATATCTACTATGAGTTGATTTGTAGAGATATATCGTTGGAACTGGTGAAAAGAAATTTTCATTTAAAGTCTTCTCATAGAAAGTCTCCTTTGGATGAACAAAACCGACTTGCTAAGGGATTCATCAAAAGGAACACCAATGAAAAAAGTCTGTATACGGACTATAAGATTGCTGTCTGAAACACGCGATACTTCATGGTTTGCGGACACCAGCTAAACGTTTACAATGTCAACCAGAAGGGAAGAATTCCCAAATGTTGATTTCAAGTTTGACAAAACTTTTTTTTTATCGCAATTCAATAAGAGACATGTCATAAATATGTGACATTATTCGAAGGAATTTTATTTGCATCTTATCTGTAGCTGTTAACATGTTTATTTATTTTCTTGAAAATATACCAGCAAAATTCCAGAAAATAAAAACACCACATAAAGGACATGTTCAGTTTAACATTCGTATGACACCATAACAAACAAAATTCCATTTTAATATTCTTGTCATTGTTAGCAAATACATAAAAAAAAAACCACCATTACAAACTCAATCCAAAGTTTATATTCTTGTGCGTGTCTACAATAAAACAAATCTATTCTATTTTTAGAAATCTACCTGTGATAATATGAACGTCCCAAAAATACGTCACGTTTTGTGGCATTGATACATTCGTGTGACGCACAGTTTATATTTAATTTGTGGTATGCTGGTGTCCTGTCGTAAATTCATGAGAAATGTCCGTTATTTTTCTGTGGTTTACATGTTGTAATGTACTATTATATTATTTATTTATGTATTTGCTCTGTCCTGGGTGTTCTTGTATTTTTTGTACTGTATTCCTGTCACGTAATGTTGTCATTTTAGCGGTATCTTTAACATTGCCATATAAGCGGGAGGTTTGGCATAAAACCAGGTTCAACCCACAATTTTTCTTAAAACGTCCTGTACCAAGTCAGGAATATGGCAGTTGTTATCAGATAGTCCGTTTCTATGTATGTTGGCATTTGTTTTTGTTGCGGTTCAGTGTTTCTGTTGTTCCGTTGTTTCCCTCGTATAGTTGATCGTGTTTCCCTCGGTTTTGTTTGGAGACCCGGGTTTGTTTTCGTTTAATCGATTTATGACTATTGAACATCGGTATACTACTGTTGCCTTTATTTCCTCATTTTTAACTCTGGCGATGTCTGTTGGGCTGAATCCTTGTCAGCAGTGATATTCTTAATGCGATAAAGAGTGGTTCAACTTTTTCCTTTTAAGCTCTTACTTTATTCAACACTAAGGTAAAGCAATATCAAATATAAAAAAACATTATACAAATTGGCATCATCCAAATCGCTGGTTGTAATGACTGAAAAAAATTACAATGCAAGACTGAAAAGCTGATAGGACAGAGAGTTAACTTAGTTCCTTTTGTTTTCATGGCTATTAAGCAAAGACATCCAACAAGAAGGCAGCAAAAAACCTTCATGTACTACTGAACTCAACAAAGCCGAGTCAGTCGCATGAACATTACTATCTTTCACGATTTTCCTATATTTAACAGCCGTTTCTATTTGAAAGCAAAAAAAATATTTCCAGAATATTCATGATATTTGCAGTTGTCCTTTGGTGGAAAATATCAGTTAAATCTTCATCAATATAAAATCTCCTTACAAAATATGCTGTGATAACTTCAAATTGGTTTGCTGCAGCTGATAAGTTTCTCCACGTTTCTTTAACAATTAATTTAATTTATGGTCATAGACAGTCTTTCTATTTCTCACATCCCCAAGGGTGACTTGGGAATAGAAATATGGTCACAACAGGTCTTCCGATCGTCATTAAAACCCTTGCCAAAGTGGGGCGTCCGTTTGGCTGTGTAGGATGTATCAAGTACGCAGCCACGTCCGGTCAGAATGGGGAAGTTAAATCCGATGCCTCGTTTAGAGAGGGTCATGCTCTCTGCACGTTAAGAACCCTTGCAACAACTCTTTGAGGGGTTCGTAGGTGGCCTGTTGCAAGGCTAATTTTCTGTCCCTATCCAATATACCCTCATTTTCCCGTGGCAGTCCAAAATTTCCCGACCTGCAACCCTGTTGACCTCTATTACAGGACCTACCTATTGTATTTATTGTTAATTTGTTCTCGTCCTGAACATGCATGAAATATTTGCCACTGGACGTTAAGCAACCAAAAATCAATCAATCTTTTTCTCACAATTTGCAATACCCAATTCAGTTGACGTACTTGTAGCAGTCTTTCATGTCTTTTGTCCAATTCATTGTAGACCAAAAGTTGACGGTCTACCCTCTCGACAAAGCGTCCCTTCATAAAATAGCAAGCAGAAGTTCCATGCTAACAACCAACAACTAGTCTTACCATAAGCTCTACAGGAAAACAAAAAGTCCTTTACATGTTAAGCAAACTTTGTATCTATGTAGTTGCAACGCTTATCCTTGATATTTTTTTTAATTGAACTGATCTAAAATCATGAGAATATTGAAAAACATTTTCATCACATACTGACTTTTCCAAGAATGATTGGCATGCTGCTAGTAAATAATTAACTAGGAAATACGTAGATGCTTGACAGAATATTCGTTAAATTGGTACTAGTTATATCTAAAGTAAGAATGTAAGAATTCAATGACCTGTTTATGATACATAACTTTGAATTACTACAATGGATGACTATCTGTTCATGTTTGACATGCGAATCACTCCATTTCTCGAAGATTTCTTTTTCCGAATTTAAGTTTGCATTACAAAATTTTCCCTCAAGGTATGTTTTTTGTCAGTCTTTAGCCGAAAGCAGGTGCGTGAAAGTGTGAACACTTCAATGGAATTTCACTTAACCAAGTTGCTAAATTGACCCCTCACATTTGTTTTTAGTGTCCTTACAAAAACATACAATCATTATGAATTATTATGCTCATCATTATAAGTTAAAAACTTTAACAGTTTAAAGTTAAAACTCGGTAACATTGACTAAAATTTGTGTCTTTATATCTACTTGCAGACAATATCATTCACTCACATGTTCATATTACACAATATATGTATGCATACATACTTGCACGTCCAGCTCAAATACTTATTATGACTGCAGAAATGCATTTCTTTTTCTAAATATGCACATAAATTAGCTATTTGCAGAACGATAAAGTAATTAATATGGTATGCTGTCAAAAAATCTTTCTTTTGACCTTTCTACAAAAATACGAATAATTTAATCTGAACCGATTTCCAAATATTAGCTTTTCAAAGACTTTACCTGAAATTTTACTTTAATTTAGGTTACAGACTTATTAACTGTATCAAAACGAATGTTCCTTCAAATATTGAGAAAAATTAACAGGTAATTATCTTTCAATAGTATTGTATGAAATAAACTTATTGATATATCTTAAAACATTCAATTTCAAGAATCCTTTGGCCAAGCAACTGCAAATTTCTACATTTGGTCGCGGTTCTTAAAAAGTTCCTTACTTATATCCATTAGATGAGACTTCTGTTCTTTTGTAGCAGAAATCAGTACATGAAAGGCAAACTGAAGGGAAACCAGATGGTCTTGGCCAGCGGAAGAAGTAGTAAAGTGAGGTTTCGACGGAGAGAGTATGTGTCTGAGTTCCAGCAACTGATGTATGATATTCTCATCTCCTTCGTATGTGAATGCATGGGAGGAGTATAAGCTAAATTGATGAGATGGTCAGCAAAGTTAAAATCTTCTGATATGATATAATAACTGTTATCTGCTGGAATAGTGGGACTCCACGTTCTGATTAACAGGTACCAGTTCCTTTGAAGGCAGATTGAAATGAAGGAGGTCGTAGAGGCTCAGGTATTGTTCTAGCTAAAAATGCACAAACATCTGAATTTCTTGACTCTGAATTATTGTCTTTATTTTTGGGTAGTGGTAATTGTCGGGCTTTCGAGATAATAAATGTTTCATTCTCAGAGTTATCGTCAACGATCATCAAAGGTTTAACCTCACATTCATTTCACTCGACAATCCCAATAAAAGAGGGACGAAAGATACCAGAGGGACAGTCAAACTCATAGATCGAAAACAAACTGACAACATCATGGCCAAAAATAAAAAGACAAACAGACAAATAATAGTACAGATGACACAACATAGAAAACTAAAGACTAAGCAACACGAACCCCACCAAAAACTGGGGGTGATCTCAGGTGCTCCGGAAGGGTAAGCAGATCCTGCTCCACATGTGGGACCCGAGTAATAAGTGTCTTAATGTATGGTCACCTCTTTCCCAAAGGCTTCAAAAGTCTTACTGAACTAGTTACAGTATTTGAAAGATCAACTAGGCAGGTAGCAATAATTTAAGATGATTTCCCCATATAATCAAAAAAGGATTCTATTAAAAATTCTAGAAGTGAATACTATCTTAGTCTGTCCTTATCCAATATACCCTCATTTTCCCGTGGCAGTCCAAATTTCCCCGACCTTCATCCCGGACGGCCTCTATTACAGGACCTACCTATTGTAATTATTGTTAACTTGTTCTCGTCCTGAACATGCATGAAATATTTGCCACTGGACGTTAAGTAATCAACAATCAATCAATCCTGATACAACCATATCGCCTGCTGCGATTGTCTGTTTAACGTTATTAAATTCACAAACAAATTTCAAGAGAATAGTCTGTTCATTCCAACTTAAAACTTTATCAGCCAACCTGATATCACCAGGACCCTTGTTGCCCACTACAAGGATATATCGATCATAGCAAAACATTTTCCGCAATTTGGGCTACAACTAGCTCCGTATAAAAAATAAGATTTCCCTGTCTCACTTCAAAATTATTTGTTCCCAACTTCTTAGGGGGGTTTCCATCAGTTCCTAGAAGTGACCTGACGTCTTCTGGTATTCTTAAATATATTACTTCAGATAGAACAGTTCTAGCAACACCAGTTTCTACGGTTAAAACGGTGTGTATTTTAGTTATCAACCTATCAATATACATTTCATCATGTGGTCTGGACTTCTTTCCAACTTTAAAAACTTGTTTACATACATGTTTATCTATTCCAAGTAATCATTTCATCTAAAAACCTCAAAAATCTCTAAAATGTCAGCAGCTTCAGGAAAAATTATCTCCTCCTGACTTTTACTTTCTGGTTCAGCTTTATACACATATCTGCTGGACTTTTATTAATTCAATGGTGGACCTAACTCCACTATAAGATAATTTTCATTTTCTAGACAAGGCTTAGTTTTGCCATCTTTTGTTATCCATGTATTTTTAAATGAATAATAAGTTTAAATTTTATGCTCATTCTTTTGATGTCGTCTATAATTTTATTTGTAGCGGAAAGTAGCACCGCACATGATGCAAACATGAGCTCTGACAGTGCTCCATGAGTGTTTTTTTTTTGTAGGAAAATGTCAGTTGATAGGTCTCACTTTCAAAACTTTTGTTATTGTGCTTTGCACTGATGTGGTTTGTCAAATATTTTTTGTGGACGTATTGCTTAGAGGAATCTACACATTTGTACTGTTTGTCCTAAAATCGATCTGAATAATGAATAAGGAAAACAAGTGGACTACAGACACAGATGCGTTAATAAGGAAGAATTCAATTGTGTTTGTAATGTTAAATTTCCTTACTTAATTGACGTCGATCACAGATTATATCGTATAACATAGTGAGGGTACTGTAACGTCGCAATTTTATATTCGCTTCGCAACGATAAATTCAAATAGTCCCCAAATGAACGTTACAAATCATGTTACTTAAGTACGATAATGTAATTTAAAATTAAATTGTAAGTATTGATTAGAAGTTTTTTTTTATAGATTATACTTTATAAACTGGATGGGACAGTTGACGCTTAAATTAAATTGCTTCGCGGTTTATTAAGCGAAAACTTCCCCAAACCAGGTAATCTAGACTACTAAAATAACGAGGTTCAATGTGTTAGCCGTCATTACGAAAAACAACGAATCAAACAATTCAACTTTATATATGACTAATATAGGACAATGGTGTTGTTTAAATTTACACCATTCCAGGCATTTTTGTTTTCCACAAAATTAATATTACCAATAATTAACAAGTTCCGGGTCAAATCCGATACCAATAGTATATTTCACATGTAGTTTTTGGGTTGTACTTATCTGTTACCTTCTGTGAATCCCTCCTCTGTCGGGAGAACCTGGAATTCTTCCAGTAATTATTTTATATCTATGTTACATTCTAGTACACTATTTAACAAGTATGTTTTCTTCCACCTCAATACCACTATTGATTTTGGTTATTAAGTTGAAAAACTAAATTTAAATTATAGTGAGTTTATTGTAGTAAGAAACCCAGAACGGGTTCAAACAGAAAGATTTTGATAGCATGCAGAGAAAACTGTGCACCTTACAATCAGCATGACAATACGAATACTAAAACTCCAGGCTTAAATTAAGACATAGGTACTTTAATTCAGTCACGGACCCGCGAGGTGTGTTTGCTCTAGTGTCATATAATCTTTTCAAAAGCTTGCAATTATTAATTAATATCACCAAATAGAAATTAAATATATGATCAACTTCTTAGCCCCTCATATCAAGCTGCAATTTTGCAAAAAAAATGTCTTTGGAGTCGGTCTGCGATTATAATATATGAATATTCTTGATATGTGTTCATTCTTAACTATTTGTACAACATTAATAAATATTCTGATTTCTATGAGTCCGTGTTGTTCGATGTTTTGTGTCATTGTGTGTGCCGGAAATGAATTATTTTCGGCACTGAGTACATGTGAAATTTGGTGTTCCATGCTCTCGGTTCGTATGGTCCAACATCCCTTCTTTGGATCGGTAACGTTTGTCACATACATCACATACATGTTTAGCTGTAAAATGAAAGCAAAGATAAAATAATTTCTGTCCAGAAAATTTATTGATATGATATATTTTACAAATACATGTAGTTCATGAGGTGATAACTGATTAATAGAACATAATACCGTTCAAAGATATGCCAACGTTATATTTACGATGATGAGAAAGAATTCATAGCAGATTTCATGCAGAGGGGGTTTTATTTTACCACAGCAAATTACATTTGATTAAGGTGCGCTGAAATATTTTCTTTTTTTTTTTCTTTTTTTTTTTTTGAGAAAGAACACTTAATTTATCTCATGTCATCATCTAGGGGTCACCATGTACGTCGGCTTCAACATGATTGATATTTATAAGTAACCAAACCAAATTACAATACCTGATGAATCGTTCAGGTTAGGTGTGCTTTTTGCCTGCAGTGTTATCAAAAACGGGATTGGGCCATCAACAGCTGTAGTACTTTCTTCTGAATCAAAGAACAATTTAATGTGTCCGAGAACACGAATGCCCCCGTTCAAGCTTTGCAATGATAATCGAACGGACGGTCAAGGGTCAAACTTTAAAAATGAAAGCGATTATAAACTAGTAATATTGAAATCGAAAATATCTAACTTAAGTCGTTCATGTGTAAAATGTAGGTCACAATGACCTTATTAGTAGTAAACCCTGTAGTACTACCAAAGAGCAATCCACTGACCCAATACAAATGCTATACCATGTTCAGTATCTAAGAAATGGTCCTCAACGCAAAACTTAACCAGAGTCATTTATGCTTCAAATGAAGGCCAAAGTGACCTAATTAATAATGAACCCTGTAGTACTACCCAATGTCTATCTACTGACCAAGTATCTATGATATACCATGTCTAGTGACTGCGAAACGGACCAAAACGCAGAACTGAACTGTGATCGGTACAAAAAATTAAGTTTATTTCACAAAGATTAAATGTCTCTTTAAATATCAACGAAGTTTGACAACCGCAAAGAAAAACAAAATTTTGTCTGGCAATATAACTAAATTGGTCACAATTTACACAAATAAATCATCCTTTATTAGCTAAGGGCTGTGATCAAACCTCGAGTGCATTATTCAGTTGCTATATTTGCCGAGCTGGTTTTCGGTTCCTGTTTGTTAACTTTTTAAATATTCATGGTCTTCTTGAGGCAACGACAAAATTCTTGGTATTGTATAGTAAAATATACTTTCTCTTCTATAGAATCTGGCTCTCTATTCAAAGCAACATGTATTCTGACATTTTAATTAAAAAAGCCCTTAAAGGAAGGTTCTAAGTTAATCCTCTTGTCCCTATGGGGGTAGCTTTTGTCGTACGACCTTTCAATTCTGCAGCAAAATCTTGGACAGACTTCTCACTCTATGGTCTCCTTATATTAAATTTCGAAAATTCGACAGTGTTATTACACCGACAAGTATTATGCAAGTTTACTGATTAGTAAGTAGGAGTAGTTGTGAGCATAATTTTGTATTATTAACAAAACATTTCATTCGAATTACAAAGTGAATCTTATTGAATTTTGATCAACTTTTCAGAAGTATTACCAAATAATCTTGAATTACTATATACTTTAGATCTAACTACCAATGTATCCATTTATTTGTCACCTTTTTCAACCAACTACCCAATAACTTATATATTTTAGTTTTGTTTTACATATTTTGCCTTCTAATGAATTATACATTTAAAACAGTACCTTGTTATCACTCAATTAACCTCAGCCTTCTGGAATTAGTAGAAGAGAGCAGACTTTAATCACAATCTGATGTGATCAAGAGTATTTAAAAAAGTGAAATTTAATTATCCTAGCTTCATAATATTTCTATCTTAAAAAGTAGGTTCTCTCTGATTGCTGGAATAACTCAGCCAACAGATACTTAATAATATGTCTTAATTTTGACCGAAAATCTGACAATGTATCTGGAGGCCTGACTACGGAGGAAGCGCCCCCGGCAAACGGGTGCAAGGTTTATATTCCCGGGTAGACTTAACGAGGTAACGAACGGTTTCAACGGGGAAACTAGAAACGGGCATGAACTGTAAATACAATTGAACGTAAACAACATATTACGGAACCAAAAAATCATCTTTAAGTTTGTACAATTCACAATCATGATTGATAATGCTTTCATACAATAATCATGTAAAAATCTATCTCCAATCGATATAGTATCCATCCACTTGCGGTTGCGGTACGTTTTTCGCCCGAGGTTACACACAGTCAAACTAATTTTCATAATAAATACACAAAAGTCACTTTGACTGAAATGGCGGCTGATGTACGAAAATGAAGGTTAACTTCATAAGATATCTCGATTATACACAAATAAAAATGGTTGAAAACAGAATGAATAAAACACTAAAAGCATATCAAATTGAGTTAGAAAGGTGCGAACCGGTGTCAAACTTTAAAATAATCAAAAAGTGAATCATAGCCGAAAGCAGGTGCGTGAAAGTACAAAAACATGGTTTTCAATGGAACTTCGCTTGACCAAGTCCCAACATAACATCTTGAGGTGGAAGAATGGCTTTCTTCAAAAGGTTAAAAAAATTATTATATGTATCCAGTGATTGAGTGAACTGAGGACAAGTCGAGCTTAAGTTTAAACCTCATTTTGTAATTTGCATTGATGGTAAAATTTCTTCATTATTTTTTTTCATCTTTTCATAGAAGTTTTACGAAATTTCGTAGGTATTCGACAACCATTGTTTATCTGAATTTATATAATAAGATCTTTCAAATAAACTAAAGCTCTGATTTCATGGTGAAACTCCAAGAACAATTTGAGGTCAATCTCTTGTATTATAAATAAAATATTTACATCTTATTGTCAACGCTGACATTTTTAGTATATGTGAAACAGTTTTTTCTGCATGCATTCCCAATCTACAACACTCAACGGGTTAACTAGGGGTCAAATAATATGGTTATCCCATGGTCTTTCTCTCGACCAGCAGTAAAATCGTTTTCGCTGAACGGGGTTTTTAATTCGCAGCCGCGTCCGGTCAGAATTTTGAAGTTAAATCCGATGCCTCGTGTAGAAAGAGGACCATGCTCTGAAAATATAAATATCTAGAGCAACTGCATTACCGAGTCCGTTAACTATAGTTAAATAATAATTTGTAGTCTATTTTTCATATAGTTTCAAGATTCTTAGATGACTGAACACAGGGTGAAAGAGAAATGTCTTTGTTCAGCAAACATTGTTTTGTCTACTCGCGTCTTTTCTTTTCACATTTTGACCATTGCACATCGCATTGGTGAAGTTTTACCTTTCATATACATACTAAAGTCAATTCAAAAGCTAGTATTTGTTAAAGTCACAAATAAAATCAACGGTTGTCGATGGTTCATTGTTTATGGAAATGGAATGGCGTGTTGGTGAATCTTTTTTTTAAACGAGAATGGTGTAATTAAAAGTCACACATGCCCTTTTGTATATTATTTTTGTAATTCGATCGGCAGTTTTTATAGCATAAAAAAAACAACATGTAAATATACAAAGTTAATATAATATACCATTAACAAACCTTTGTAGTATTTAGGATCACTGATGTATACTTTAAGAACAAATGAGACTATTACACTACATTTGTAATACTGTAGTTTCAGAGTAAAGCTATCCGGTATCATATTACGGACATACCGGGTAATTGTCTAAACGTGGGCAATTAAAGTTGCAAGTGGATATTTGAGTTCTTGAAGGCATTGGATATACGAATTAAAAATAAGACCTCGAAATATTTACCCTCATCGAAAAAAAGTGTTTTTGGTGCTTGTAGCTGTCCTTCCTGCCAGCATATTTATTACTCGTAAGACATCAAATAGAGCCATTCAAAAACGCTGTTTGTTTCTTGGTCTTTTGTCCCAAAGATGCAATTTTGATCCGCTCAAAAGACTTAGTATAGCCGCATGTTGGATTGTGTTGTACCAACAAATAGAACAAGTACATTTTTTCACAAGTAGTTTATGGATTTGGCTATTCAACTTTTAATAAATTTTGTGATTGGATGTGCTTTTCTGGATTTACCTTCATCACGATTGCTAAGATTCAAAAATTTTTAAGCTAAGGACGTATCAACTCTTGAGAAGCTATTTGACCAAAATTGATCTTAAAGGAACGGTAAAATTAACCTTAGTTGAAACCATAACTTCTTAATAAATATTAACAATAATGTAGGCCAAAGTTCAATGACACGGCAAGTTTAACCCTAGAATCTTAAAGTGACTGTTATTTCTGTGCTGAACATTGGTATATTGCATTGTTTGTTCCTTTCATTTAACATCAACTACATACCATTACAAAATACACCAAAAATAGCACATCAATTGCATATATCTAAAATCAACGTAAAATCCCAGAAAAAAAACAGACAAAAGTAACAGTGAGGTGCAACTTGGAAAAGCATTAGACATAATGAAAAAGGCATACTGACAAAAACATCTCAAAAAAGTACAAATTTCACGGAAAATCATTAGTTAACTACTCAAGAGGACTACCACTTTACCTAACATCTATTCAAGACTCCTACCTTGCAAAATATGAAACATATATGACAGGAAGAGAATTTGGCCTCACGAGAAAGCTTCTGCAAACTTTCGCGTTGTCCTTTGCTTTAAAAAGTTTTTCTTCATTGAAAACTCCGTCTAAAAATAATGCAAAAACAATAGGAAAACACACAATCAACAGTTAAGTATTTCATACTATTAAACGCAATTATTGCATTACCGTATTAGCATGTTTACGAGTTGTAGGCAATCTAATGTCATACATGCTTACTTACACAAAAGCACTCGTACATATGCTGCTGAAATTCCCCATGATTGTTATTCTCATCAGAAAATGGTTATATATAACAAGAGAGTTGTTAGTAGACTGGTTTGAGAGATTTTTTTCACGTTTATCGCTTCAAATAATGAACTTGGTAATAGAAAATGGGGTTGATATATTTAGTATTTCACCTCATACATCACAATTTTTACAATCTGTGGATCAGATCTTCCATTCCCTAAGAAGAACCTACAATTATCTTTCCCTGAACTCCAAATGAATTGAGAAACTTGAAGTTAAGAATAACAAACAATTAGCTAGAAAGAAAAGGCAAACGAAATCACATGATAAGAAACAAGTAGAAGTTACGGAAGAAAATTTAAATCTGAATGTGATCATTGTTATAGCAGAGGTGTATGCAGAAAATATAGCGCAATCTGAATTAAATATTAAACTGTAGAATAAGACATAGAAGAAAGAACAGGGGTAGAGAGAACATAGATAGTCATCATCATCATATCACTGTCATTATCAATATCATACCCTTTTCCTCATCGATCAATGCAATTATTAGGCCTACAAAAATAAAACTTGTTTCCTCTACTATGCCAAGGAACGTTAGTGTCGGTAAGTAGGAAAGCAATTATACTTTTCAAAACGTTTAGACTGGTTTTAACAGGTAAACCAGTTCGGTTATTAGCGCTTTTTCATGAATGACAAAACACTTTAGGAAAGGCACCAAAAATTGGGGGTTAGTTGAAACACAGGTATGTTATACATGTTATATGCCTTATCATTGTCATCAACGTCATTATCGTCATCATCAATGATGTTCCGATTATCGATTATAATAAAAAATATATCATTATTGAAAATTTGCTATAAATCGACGAAAATCTTCAATAATCGGAAAATAAAAGTATATATCCAAGATTACACTGTGTTAGCATTGATATCGTTGGTGTTTTATTTCAAAGGAATATAGTAATGAACAGGTGCTTGAACATGTTGAATCAATTAAATGTATAGACATATGTGTCCCTCCGGCAACAAGATGATTAAAATGCCTCACTTTTATCACAACGTTAAACTCGCGTCAAATTTGCAATTTAAAATTTCTCAAAATTAAAATTTTATTTGGTTTTATAATTTAAAAGTTGAAAACGGAGTTTTAAACAAGCTCGAATAAAGGTGTACCCGACTTACTTCTATAGGATATTTTAAGGAAATATCAAAATGCTTTTGTCTAAGGCAGAAATTCAGGTCATTAATGCATTTATCAGATATTACTTTTTCATATTTCCGTAGAATCTTGTTAAATTTTATTTATGAAAATGCATTTTCAAGATGAAAATTTATAATTACACTAAGACTAGTTATTTTATTCCTTGTCTTTGATTATAATGATGATTGGATCATCACGTTTACATTAACGTCATTGCCCAAAAATAGTTTTTTAGACATTTTTGACTTCAAACTTACAAATAATTTTGAGGTTTAAGCCACCATTTTCTGCAGAAGAAAATGCCTGTACCAAGTGAGGAATATTACAGTTGTTTTCAATTCGTTTGGTGTGTTCAAGCTTTTTATTTTGACATTTGAGAAAGGACTTTCCGTTTTGAATTTTCCTTGGACTTCGGTATTTTTGCTATTTACTTTTTATGTATAGAATATTTCATAAAAGTTTAAGCATCCTGTTAGTTTTATACCCAGCTTATGATAGTAGGGATATGATATTTTCTGGTTTGTACATCCGTCCGTTCGTCCATACCGTACCAGCTGTAAAACTTCTATGAAAATTTAGTCGTTTCATTTGATGTGCACAATCATGAAAATTACATTAAAAATAAAGTGTGTTACTCAAGATATATAACCCATATCAATCGTATAATGAGTAAGGGATGCGTGTATTTACGTAATATAATGATAAAAATGATAAAGAACATTTAGACATGAATTTTGAGAATCACGCGATGGTTTAAAATAGTATTTCTATCGCTTTTTACCACCTAAATATTCTATTATAGTAACGGAAATTCCAGTGTATGGTTTAAGTCTTTGAAAACTTAATTTGAACTTGAGCGACGTATATTACAAAATTATAAGGTTGGTAATAACTTGTTCCATTAGGATATTCATTCAATATCGTTAATTTTGAGAGAGTCTGGATTTGCATGGGAAATAGGAGATGTTTGCGTTCATGTTCCGTTTAGAGTTCGAACGATTCAAACAGTCTTGTGTTTCAAGATTTTATAACTGTCATAAAAATGTGAGGTTTAGCTAGCTACATTGTATAAAACCAGGTTTAATCCACCATTTTTTACATAAGGAAATGCCTGTACCAAGTATGATTTGTTTTTCCTTTGTTTGATGTTTTTGAGCCTTTTCATTTTGCCACTTGATAAGGGACTTTCCGTTTTAAATTTTCCTTGGAGTTCGGTATTTTTGTTATTTGACTTTTTATAAAGCAACACTCAGACACATATATGTGTAAAACAATAAACATTTAATAAAACAATATACATATCACAATAATTTATTTAGGTTTCTGATAAAAGATGACACCTCTCTATATAATTTATCATTGTAATAAGATAACATGACTGCTTACTTCTGTTGACTTGGATACTTCGTATAACTAGGAATCAATTTTTCTCTAATATTAACCAGTTGAGAAGACTTACATATGAAAAGCGGTCTTGTTTTCATATTTTTTTTAATAAAAAAAAATGGGTACATCGGTTAAACAAGGTTACCTATTTTAAAGTGAAACTGAATAATTATCATGAAAAACAACATTTTTCTCTTAATCGTAAACAATATAGCAAAGTACATAGTAATGCTACTAATATAACACAGCCAATTACGATGCAAGCTTTTTCTCCACCATTTAACGCATCTGTAATACAAAATTAAATAATAATTTTATGAAAGCAATCTAATCTTTCAAGCTTTACCCATTTTAAAATCACAAGCTATGTGTGACTATTGGGTTAAGCGTATCATTGAAGTTGTTTTATTTTAATTTAAAATAGTGTTTATTTATATTGATTAGTTGTTGGTGGATTTGTAGAATCTACCACTTTTTTTCTTCATTTAAATACAGTTTTTTAACAACAAAAGATATTTTTTTCGGTAAAGCAACTTATATTAAGTTTGAAACAATCGCTTTATTTCCTAATCGTCTTACCTGATGTTGTCTGGCCAGTTGGATATGATGAACCTGAAACAGATTGAACACGGATGTTATTTAATACAAAAGGGAATTGAAGTGAACAAACAATCGACCTGCATTGACATTAAAAATACATCTTCAATTTTTATACGCCCGTATACCGTTGTCCGTCCGTCGTCAATACGTCGGACAATAACTGGGAAACGCTTTCAACAATCTTCATGAAACTTTGGTGAAATGTTTATATCTATTGACGTAAGTTCCCTTTAGATTTTTTAAAAAATCTGATTTTACGTTTTGAAGTGTTGGGACATTATTCATAAGAAAGGTGAAAATTTCCAGTTTTCAGACAAAAACTCAAAAATGCTTACAGCAGTTTTCATGGAACTTTGGTGGCTTGTTCATATCTATTAAAATAAGCTCCTTATTGTTTTGTTTTTTATAAATTTTTGATGTAACATTACGGAGTTATGGAACTTTATTCTTTAAAATATCTTCGCAAATTGACCATTTTTCACAATTTCACAGTTATAGAATTATATTCATTCAAAAATCAAGGCCACTAATTTAGTTAAACGTGTGGTAGCCTTACTAGTGCCAAATTTGTGTCAATGCTTACCACTGTGTGTTCATTTTGTAGGGGGAGTGGGGATCTATTTTAGTAGTGCTCTCAGTATTTCGAGTTGGCCATATGAATTCATTTATAGCATCAAGAAAGGCAAATTATTTGTTGATATGCAAACATGAATGATCAATGAGGGAGCAGAACTAAAAAATAAGATGGCTTCAATACAATGGATTTTTTATAATATGGATGGAATGGTATAAATCCTACGTCTATGTGAATTAAAACCCCTCTGGAAAAACATTTGTAATATTTTAATATATATTAATTTGTCACTTGTTTAGACGTACTTATCAAATAATAATTTTGGGACTGCATCTTACGATCCTTCACGACAAAAAAAATAATGTAATCTGCAATCAATTCCATCTTCATGCCTAATATGTCATGTACTGTGTTACAACTCTAGATTCTACTGACGAGGAAAAGTTACACTAGGCCACCGAAAGCTGAATTTTTGTTCAGTCTAGGTGGTCAAGTGGTCTAGAGCGCTAGACACAGTGCAGGCGGTGTTGTCACGATATCCCAATAGCATGAGTTCGAATCCCGGCGAAGGAAGAACAAAAAAATGCTTCCGCGAATTAGCAGTTTTGACATTGTTGTGTTGATATTTAGAGTAATTATTAATGTATTTACCAATAAACATTGGTGAATAACCAAAAGTTTGTGGAAATAAGTATACAACCTTCATGAATATTTTGAAATTGATTAATTTAGAAGAAACTGTTGTATTATTGAAGGCCACCAGGGCATAAATTTCCTAATTTGTGTTAAGGGTGTTTATTTATATACCACAAGACTTGACTATGTATTTATACATCCCACACAGCGTACCAGAACGCTGTCCTACTTGGAAAGTGTTAATATTCCGAACAAGATAAATCAAGGGAACAAAATCCCATATCCAAGTCAACACGTTAGATAAACATTTTATTTTAATAAATTAGCGTATCTGTCTGTATTGCACTTAATACAACTTTTAACCAGACAATCATACGCTAATATGTGAAGGGTATAATGAAATGCACTGAGAAACGCGTATATAAACTCATCTTTGATACCAGGCTTAACATTTTATATGCCAAACGCGCGTTTCGTCTACAAAAAGACTCATCAATGGCGCTCAAATAAAAAACTTATAAAGACCAAAAAAAGTTGGAAGTTAAAGAGCATTGAGGACCCACAATTCTTAAGGTTTTGCCAAATACAACTAATGTGATCTCTGTTTCTGGGATAGAAATCCTTACTATTTAAAATATTAAATCATTTGAAAACAGTTAATTTATAATTATGACCATATTAGTGATAATACTTTTTTATTAATGTCATCATAGAAGTAACGACTACGGGCTGGTGATAATCTACTCTTTTTTTTATTTATCAATTTTTTACATTTCAATAATATAACATACTTTTTTTTGGCCAGGTTTCATAAAACTTTTTATTCATATCAGTAGTGACACGTGACAAATATATTGAAAATAAAACCAATTTTAAAAATAAGCTTTGCAGTTTTCAAAAATCATCATTTCACGAAATTCTAATTTTACTTACCTACCGGTACCAATACATAAAAATGTAGCAATTTCCTTGAAAAAATAAAGTAGAAACTTAAGCCGCTTTTGGAAAGTCCTTTTTATTGCCGATTAGCGTTTGAATTTTCAATAGCAGCCAGTTCATAAGAATTTACTCATTGGCGGCATATTCAGTATAGAATGAGCACATTTTTTTTTATCAAGATCTCATTTTGTTTCTTTCAAAAAAGTGATACTACTTGGATCATCGACTTCATATAGCTTTTGATAGTAATTATCACTCCTCTAGTTAACTTTAAATTTATATTCAAGTCGTATCCTTAAGTCCATGGCTATTACAGGAGATTTCAACATTAAAACTTAAATACTGTTGTAATGGGACATATCTGTGGGCAAATATCTTTTTATACCAATAGTAAAGACGATTGAAAAAGTAGTTACTGTAACAGTAACAGAAGCTTATTTTCGACTTTTCATTTACTTTTTGTGAAATCAAATGGCAAAAACTACCAATTAGACATTAAGAGACACACGAACACAAACCAACACATGAAAAAACACCTATAAATTTTGCCGTTTGATTATTTTTCGAAACATGTAGGAAATATAAAGTGTTTTTTTTTTATTTGTAATAATAACCCTCTTCAACATTGATATAACTAAATTTCAAATGTCCCATTACAATTCTTAATTTATGGATTTTCCCCCCAAAAAAGTTATGCAATATCTTTTATGTTTGGGTGAAGACCATCAAAACCCAATAAGACGCAGAACATACGAATCATACAATATTAACCATAATGTCTATCTACTCGCATAACCTTTATAATAACATGAATAAATAGGGGGTGAACATAACCATCTCCTTAGCTTATGGTATTTATGATATGAAAATAAATAAGCTGTTGCTACAAAATGTACGACTAAACATAGGCATGGGATTATTGTTTTGTTAAAGAAACCCAACAACATAAGTTAACAAGATTTTAGTTCAAAATGTGCAACTTCTACTTTGCAGTTTGTTCTCGAGTTAGAAACTTGATAGACACCACGCTGTATTCTTGCGAAAGCGTGACTTTAGTACCATGTTAGTGATTGGTGCGACCGTTTCGTCTGTATCTTCTGATCATGTTTGTGTACAGATGGTTGACCTCAATTTACCTTTTGTTAACATCGAGGCTGTTATCTATATATAAGTGTTGATATGTGGTAATATCAAGGTTGTTCACTATATGTAAGTGTTGATTTGCAAGGTTTCCTGTATCTTGCTGATCATGTTTTTGTACAAATTGTAGACCTCAACTTACCTTTTGTTAACATCAAGGTTGTAATCCATATATAAGTGTTTTTATGCAAGGTTTTATCATGATAAGTCGTTTCTATTCTACTTGTATCATCTTGACTATATGTGGTTATGAACGAACTAATGCAGTATTGGTATATCACACAATCATTTTCTAGATATACAGTATCGTTATTTACTTTTGAAAACATGGCACACGTTAGAATAATTGATCGATGTAGATTTTCAAAAGAGGGACGAAAGATACCAGAGGGACAGTCAAACTCATAGATCGAAAACAAACTGACAACGCCAATGCCAAAAATAAAAAAACAAACAGACAAATAAAAGTACATATGACACAACATAGAAAACTAAAGACTAAGCAACACGAACCCCACCAAAAACTTCTCCTCTAAAATATTATTGATGTGTATCTTCAATATTATATATTTCATAAAAGTCTGATGAGCAATTTAAATGCCAGATTGCTTACAATAATTATTTTCAATATTGTGTGCATTTCCTATGTGTACAACTCCGTGAAGAAATTTTGGGTAGTCGCTTATATGTCAAAATCGTCCGAAATATTGCTGAAACATATGAAAACCTTTAAGATAACATTTAATTGTGTACAATTAGAAAACTAAGAGCGATGTTAGAACTATTCCGAGATATTGGTTATACTGTTAAACCTTTGACAGAAACTTAATTTTAATCGGACGAGATATATCTGAAGGACAGACGGATTGACGAAAGAAAGCACGGGAGGACGAACTGACAGATTAACTGAGAACTATTGTTCAAATTGCATTTTAAACTCTTAAATAATATCGTATTAGTATATGTATTAAATTGAAACTCACGTATATCAACTGTATAAGATGTGTGAGTAGAACCATGAAAACACGTCCATTTCGTGTGATCATCTTTCTCAAGTAGTGGGTTTATTATTACAAAAATGCCTGATGAATTTCCAGAAAACTTGAAGTTGTCCTTAGAAAATGTTGTACAAAAACCTTCACTAGTACATGTGATAGACACCAAATTAGTACTACTCCATGTTGCTGGACCTTCAAATGAGATGATTTGACATGCCAATACGAAATGCGAATTTAATTTGAGCGAGCCATATCCTTTGATAGAAATAAGACCTGAAAACAAAGATTTCAAGAGTATAACAATATTTGCATTGGGGTATCGTTTTCTGTTAATGTTTTATATATATAGATTTCGTAAAACTTAATATTATAAGGTATAGAAGTTATATTAAAGTACAATTCAGTAAGTGAAATTATACATTGAAGGTAAAACTAGCCTTTTCGCCAATATAGCTATCTGGTATCATTATAAAAAAAATAGACGAATGTTTCTGCTTGTCAAAACAATTACAATCATGTAGCTGAATTGACCTAAAATGGCAGAAAACCCCTGTTGAAACTCTCTGAAAATCGTTTGAGAAGCGGTTCCCGATCCAAGCCTAACTCAGTTCGTCTGAGTGTAATAAGCAAATACATTTGTTTCAAACCATACTTTTTGCATTACATCATTGTGTAGCCGATTGATTCATGTAGGAACGCTTGTTGGGAAGAAACTTAAAAAGAGATTTTAGGTTTTAAATTTAGCCTATTTATGAAATTTTTTTGATAATACTTGTAAGTCCACAATATTTCTTAGGTTTTAAACCTTATCATTACAAATATATGTAATTAACTAAATGCCCACTATAATTCCTGAAAAGAGCTTCACAATTATGTAACCATACGATATCAATCGTGTTTTGTTTTTTAATTTATAACAAAAAACAATAGTCCAATAAAGACACATAAAAGTATAGCCAAAATGAAAAACGGAAAAAGATTAAAAAGTTCTTAACAGTCCACAACACGCTTCATAGAAAAAAATGAACAACAGTAACTCTACCAAAGTCCGGAATCGAACTCAGATGTGGTGAATATAAAAGCAAAATCGAGGCTCTGAAGAGCCTTTGTCGCTCACCTTGGTCTATTCCCATATCAAACAAAGGACACTCTCCAAATTTATAGACGAGAATAGACTTCATGACAAAAATCTCTATTTTGTTGATCTTGTATTACTGATCTTTTAGTCTGTTTAGTTTCTCTCTATCTTCTTTAGTTTTTTCTCAAAACACAAAAGAGGGTAGAAAAAAATCCTCATTTAAGAGCAATCACTCTTATGAAGAGTGACTGACAGTCTACGAACTATATCGGCAAAATTTGACTTTTTAATAGTTCTTGCCTTGCTGATCATTTTTGTATTTAAATTGTTTATTTATCTATTATAATTTAAATCGTATAAAGCATGAGGGAAAAAAAAATGTTTCCTCTTAAATATCATAGTTTTCACGATAATAGGTTAAAATGAAAAAAATGGTAAAATTTGTCATGTATGGGCAATAACAATAATAAGAATTTGTCTAACAGTTTTGATGTATATGGACAATTGGTAGAGCTCATTATTCTGAACATTTTTGCTCCTCTCAGATTTTCTCTATTTATAAAGGTTCAAAAAATTATAGACAAAACTTGCATTTTACCCCTATGGTCTATGTTTAGCCATGTTGGTTGGTAGGCGGTGTCATCTGACATATTATTTAAACTAGATACCCCAATAATGATTGTGGCCAAGTTTGGTTAAATTTGTCTCAGTAGTTTAAGAGGAGAAGACTTTGTAAAAGATTACAAAAATTTACAAAAAATTTTTAAAAATTGACTATCAAGGGCAATAACTCCTTAAGGGGTCAATTGATCATTTTGGTCATGTTGACTTATTTGTAGATCTTACTTTGCTGAACATTATTGCTGTTTACAGTTAATCTCTATCTGTAATAATATTCAAGATAATAACCAAAAACTGCAAAATTTCCTGAAAATTACCAATTCAGGGGCAGCAACCCTACTACGGGTTGTCTGATTTGTCTGAATTTTTTAAGGCAGATAGATCCTAACCTGATGAACATTTTTCCTTCATTGACAGATTTACTCTAACTGCTTTAGTTTCAGAGATAGAAGCCAAAATTTGCATTTTACCCCTGCATTTTTAGCCATGGCCGCCATCTTTGTTGGCGGGCCGGGTCATCGGAATAATAATTGTGGCCAAGTTTGGTTAAATTTAGCCCAGTAGTTTCAGAGGAGAAGTTTTTTGTAAAAGATTACAAACATTTACAAAAAATTGTAAAAAATTGAACTTAAAGGGCAAAGGTATCAAAAGTCATAGGTACTTGGTGACAGGATAATTTTTTTTTGCCCTCCCCTTTTTCCAAAGTCTGAAATTTTTTGTTTTCTGTTTTTCTGTATACTATGAACATACATATACTATAAATAAAGTGTATTTGCTATATTTACTGTCAATTCCAAGTTTATTTGGCGGCGGTCACTGATATATTAATAGAGACTCTCTGTATAATTATCAGTGACCGCCGTGGATAGTAAACTGGGAATTGGTCTCTATATAATATATCAGTGACCGCCGTGGATAGTAAACCTGGAATGGATAGTAAATAACAAATACACTTTATTTACAGTATATGTATGATGATAGTATACAGAAAAACGCGAAAATAATTGTCCTGTCCCCAAGTACTTATGAAAATTATGTGTAATTTTAATTCAGTTCTTAACGGAAGTCTTGTCTATGACTTAAAAATCTGTCCGATGACGGAAATAATATCCAGACGCCATTATTTTCCTGTTCCTTTGAAAATAACCCAAACTGAATAATCATAAGAGAGGATGCCAAATGCGACTATGCATGGTACTTATAGGACACAGAGGCATGATGATTAATTTTTGTGGAAGGAAGAGAAGCGACACACAAAATGAGGTCTTCTCATTTAATAGTATAGATAAGCCAATATCTGCATTTTACTTCTATGTTCTATTTTTAGTCATGGCCGCCATCTTAGTTGGCGGACCGGGTCATCGGAAACATTTTTTAAACAAGATACCCCAATAATGATTGTTGCCAAGTTTGGTAAAATTTGGCCCAGTAGTTTCAGAGGTGAAGATTTTTGTAAAAGTTAACGACGATGGACGACGAACTCAAAGTGATGAGAAAAGCCCAATTCAGGTGAGCTAAAAAGTATAATAAAATACAAGGAAAATTCAAAAAGGGGTAGTCTATAATAACTGACAAAATCAAACGTTATCAACCAACATAACTGTCATATTTCTCACTTGGTAACGGCATTTTCCAAAGAACATGGTGGATAAAACCTGGTTTTATAGCTAGCTAAACCTCCAACTCATACGAGTTGTTTATAGTTCGGTTAAATTGACAAACAATAGAGCTTGCTTTCAGTTACCGTATGAATATTTGATAAGGGATTGTAGAACATGGTATATATTTTGATATGTTTTGCTATTTTGCTAAACAACTCACCGTTTATTGATTTCCAAGTCAACAAAGTAAATAACCAAACACGGAAATAATCCATTGGTATCTCCTTTTTTGCAGTATTTGCCTTGACAACAAAAGAGAATGAAGGTTTAACTGTATTGTTTGTGTAATAGCCTGAAATGATGCATACACTATTACCAATAACAAAAAATGAATACATTTGACGTATGTTTCTTGATTGTTTTTTGTTTTGTTGTGAGTGTGTTTGGTGTTTGTGTGTGTTAGTTAGTACGCGTATGTTTGTATGTTAATTTCTTTCCTTTTTTTAATTGTATTTCAAGCTTTCCGGGGATTTATCTTATATGCAATGTTTAAACAAGAAAAATAAAAAAACAATTTTCCAAAAAAAATGTCCTTGCACTCATCTTAGCACAATAAACAGAATCAACAAAATGTTCCATTAAAGAGGGAAAGTCGCTTTCCATTGTTTCAGCTAAACAACCCAAAAAACAATATTGTAGTCTACTTACTATATTTTATAGATGTGTCTGTATTTGACTACATTTTATGAAATCAAAATGCTATTGAACATTTCAAAGAGCTGTTGTAGACAATTTTCACAAAATATTGAGTAATTGCTTGTTTTCTTCCAGTTTTTAATTTTAATGAAATATACGAGAGAAAAATGAATTGAATTGTATCTGCCATTAAAGGCAAAGCTTCTCTTTCAATAGGAATGGGATTTCAATATGCTTGAATCTCCTTTGTGCTTTTTTTTTAACATGCTCAACATTTGTCAAATTCTTTAAAAATAAAAGTTTTGAGTCGAAATCGACTTGCATTTATATTACGATTAATATTATGAAATAGAATATAATAACTATATATAATCAAATAAAATCCAATGTGCACACATGAAACTGTGATAGTGTGCATTTTATAAGCGTTTAAAAATAAGGATGCTATCTCAAACAATTAAGGTAAATTGACAGTACCTCTTTATATAAAACCTTTAAAAAACCGCTTATGTATTATAATGACTTTTTTGAAAATATGTGAAAGATGTTTTTAGCTCTCTCACTAATAGAGCATTCATTATACTTCAAGTCAATTGTAGCATTCATTATTTTTCAGGTCAATTATAACAACGTACTTTTCTTGAAGACTTGACACCGAAAATGTTCTTTAAAATGAATGCATAATTTAATAAATAACTGGAAGCATAGAAATACACAAGAGGCTCATGAGAGCCTGATATTGCTCTTTGCTGAACAATTTTGTCATTTACACTTTCTCTCTTTCTATAATAATATTAAAGAAAATAATCCAAAACTGTAAAATGTCCTAAAAATTAACTATTTCTGGACAGTAACCCAACAATAAGTTGTGCTATTGGTCTGAAGATTACATGACATGTAGATCTAAACCTGTTTAACACTTTCACCTATGTCTGTTTTTTTCTTACTGCTTTAGTTTTTGAGATGGAAGCCAAAAACTTCATTTGACTCCTATGTTATATTTTTAGAAACTGCCGCCATGTTTTTGAATGGATTAAATCCCCAAATACAATCTATAAAAAAAAAACGTTTTAAGGGCAATAACTCATCAAGGGGTCAATTGACTATTTTGATCATGTTGACTTATTTGTAGATCTTACTTAGCTGAACATTTATTGCCATTTATACTTTCTCTCTATCTATTATACTATTAAAGAAAATAACCAAAAATAGTAAAATTTAATAAAAATAAACTATTTCCCAACAGTAACCCAACAATGGGTTGTCGAACTCGTCTGAAAATTATCATTGATATGGTTATTATTATAAATTAACTGTTAACAAAACTTAGAATTTTTGAAATACTAAGGCTTTTCTACCTCAGGAATAGATTACCATAGCTGTATTTGGCAAAACTTTTAGGAATTTTTGGTCCTCAATGCTCTTCAACTTCGTACTTTATTTGGCCTTTTTCGAACAGTAACCCTACAATGGGTGGTCCAATTGGTCTGAAAATTTCATAGCAGATAGATCTTGACTCATTCATCACTTTAACTCCATGTCACTTTTGCTCTTACTGTATAGTTTTTGAGATAAAAGCCAAAAAGTGTATTTGACCCTATGTTCTATTTTTAGCCATGGCGGCCATGTTTGTTAATGGATCAAAACTTCGGATACAAGTTATTAACCAGTTACCCTAAGGAACATTCAGTTAAATTTAGAAGTATTAGGCCTAGTAGTTTCAGAGGAGACGATTTTTAAATGTTATAAGCACACATAAGGGTGAAGGTTTGGTACCATTAAAACGTTTAAACCCGCTGCAATTGTTTGCACCTGTCCTAAGTCAGGAACCTGATGTTCAGTAGTTGTCGTTTGTTGATGTGGTTCATAAGTGATTCTCGTTTCTCGTTTTTTATATAGATTAGACCGTTGGTTTTCCCGTTTGAATGGTTTTACACTAGTCATTTTTGGGGCCCTTTATAGCTTGCTGTTCGGTGTGAGCCATGGCTCCGTGTTGAAGACCGTACTTTGACCTATAATGGTTTACTTATATAAATTTTGACTTGGATGGAGAGTTGTCTTATTAGCACTCATACCACATCTTCTTATATCTATATATGATGAACAAATTGTGTAAAATCGTCCTTAAAGGGCAAAAACTCCTTAGGGGTCAATTGACAATTTTAGTCATATAAAAACTTTTTTGTAGCTCTTACTTTGCTAAACATTTTTGCTGTTTACTGTTTATCTTTATCTTCAATAATATTCAAGATAATAACCAAAAATGCAAAATTTCCTTAAAATTACAAATTTAGTGGCAGCAACCCAACAAACGGTTGTTCGATTCGTCTGAAAATATCAGGGCTGATAGATCTTGACCTATTGAACATTTTTATACTGTTAGATTTGCTCTAAATGCTCTAGTTTTTGAGATATAAGCCATAAACTGCATTTGACCCCTATGATCTATTTTTAGCCATGGCGGCCATGTTTGTTAATGGATCATAACTTCGGATACAATTTATAAACTAAGAAACATTCAGTTAAAGTTTGAAGGTATTTGGCCCAGTAGTTTCAGAGGAGAAGATTCTTGAAATTGTTCACAACGACGGACGCCAAGTGATGGCATAAGCTCACATGGGCCCCGGTGACTTAAAAAAGGACTCTTAAAATATTTAACACTCTTAATCTCTTGCAGAATGGGTCAAGCTTTCAAATATTGTAAAAAAAATATGACCTGCCATTCAAACTTTTGGTTTTAATTATGCAACTAAAAGGTTTTCGAAATTACGGACACTGTATCAAATGATATTGAAAACTACTTCCATAAATATAGCCTTATACTTATTGGAATTAGATGCAATGTTTATGATAAATTGACAAAAATAGAATTATAAAAATATATGCAAATATTCAAAGTTAACTTATAATTGACATCTAGTGGCCTTTTTAGTCCTTGCTTTTTCATTGCCAAATATTCTACAATTTATTTTCTTATAGAACATGTAATATACGTTAAAAGTCAATCTTTAATCTTAAACAATTATTAAAGTCCTAAAATATAGACGTTCTGTAAAGAAAACTGTAGAATGTCTTACCTGGTGAAATATATAAAAACACCCCAATAAATAATATACTAATGTTGTGAATGGAAAACAAATAAATTATCTTGTTTGCATGTCTATTATTATGTTTAACAAATTACCGATCAAATCCGTTTACCTTATAAGTCGCTAATTGTCCTGAACGATTCTTATTAAACTTTTAAATTGCATTTCCTGATTCATGAAAACAGTTCTCATTACACCATGTTCAACCAATAATAAAATCGAAAGTAGATTTTTGGCATTTAAAATCAATACTACTTGTTTACTTACATTTAAACACACTTACAGAATGCGTGTTTCAACGTATACGAGTATAAGTATATAGATTTTCGTAGGCATACCGATCTTATATATACCTATCTTTGTATTTGTTATTTTATACTAAAAAAATATTTTATTTTCATGTCAAATTAAAGAATTTTTTCTGCAGACCTTATTTATAACAGGGATCAATATACATGATAATTTCTTACGAAACCTGCTGCAATAATAATAGTCTTTTCTGTTTTTAGGACAAACACACAGTATTGTTCTTCTAAATAGTCAAACGATGGACCATTCTTGGGTCAAATTATCTTTAAATGAGATGTCAGGTCGCAAAGTCGCTCGACAAACACCTCAAGGTCGCAGGTCAAAATTGTTTGACGTACGAGGGTTGTCCGTAAAATTTGAGGACAATCTCAATAAAATATTATTTACCCGTCCGAAATAAATAAAACAAGTATATAACTTATTTCATGATTTACTGATTAAGTGTACAAAATTTTATTTCAGTACTTGCTTAAATAATCGTATTTTCATCAATTTAAAAATCATAAGAAACTCTCACCCGGAGCACCCAAACAAATATTTCCGACGTTCGACGACGTCAACATTTTAACTTTTCTGAACGTAATCTCCTTTCAAAGCAACACATTTTTTACATCTTTTTAACCAGTCATCAAATATTTTCTCAAACTGTTTTCATTTTTAAGATTATGTTCATTACTTCCTGTCATTGATCAGGTAAATCGCCGAACCTTTGTCCACGGAGAAAAGATTTGATATGCGGCTATACGGAGGATGTTTCAGACATTCGAATCCAAGTAAAACAATTTCTAGGTGAGTTTTAAGAGAAGTGTGGGCCGGTGCATTGTCTTGGTGTAATATCATTTGCTCTATGTTGGCTGCTACATAAGGGCGTTTCTTTCTCAAAGCTTGAACCAAATCTCGCCTCAGTACCTGAAAGTACAAAATAAACGGACTTTTAATCGTATTGCATCTAAATTAAAATAAGATTGATAATTCATTTTTCATTCTTTGATAAACACCTTCTTAAACTGTTTATTTCATGTTATTTAGGTTTTAATTATTAATATAAGATCATTCATTATTTTTAAAAGCAAATATTATGTTAAATACCTTGGAATAGTATTCCGAATTAACAGTCTGGCCGCGGGGTACAGCATGTGTCAGTAACATTCCTTTTCGGTCCATGAAGAGAATGAACATATTCTTTTCCATTGATTTGGTTATCTTTGCCTTCTTTGGTGGCGGTGAGCTACAGTTTTTCCACTGACTTGACTGTTGTTTAGTTTCCGGATCGTAGTAATGAAACCAGCTTTCGTCGGTTGTAATTATTCTGTCTAGAAATCGTATGCCACCACGAGAATCTTTTTTAATAAATTGATTTGACAATTCCATTCTTTTTGTTAAATGTTCTGCTGTAAGAAGTCGCAGTACCCATCTAGCACTTACTCGATTCATATTTTAATCATTTGCTAAAATGTGGTGCGCTGTAATCTTAGAAATGTCACATTTGTCTGCAATTTCGAGAACTGTTAGTCGCCGGTCACTGTTAATAACGTTCAGAACTTCATCTTTTATCGCATCTGATTCCCTGAAAGATGGCCTACCTTCCCGTTCATCGTCTTCCAAATTGTCTCTTCCGTTCCCAAACCTTTTGTGCCACTTGAATACCAATGAACAACTAACTTTGCTATGTTTCTCAGACTGTTTTAAGAATTTGTGTGTTTCTGTTGGCGTTTTTCCGATGTCTACATACAACTTTATAACCGCCCGCTGCTCCACCTTTTCCTTAAATTTCCTTTTTTTCAGTAATGCCGATTCTGGATTCAATGCTTCAAATCGAGATTTCTCCGCCATTTCGAAATTTTGACCATTCAAATTTAGCAGGTGTAACGTCAAGACTATTGTCGACGTCACAATGTAAGTTTCATGTATTTTTTGGCGGATTTTGAAACTTAAAATAACAGAAATTTGAAAACACCAGCCTGCATGTTATGTGATATATTCGCCGTGCTCCCGGGTCCATATTGCGTATATTTATATAAAGTAAGTGTTATTATTTCGCATTTAAAATTGGACAAATATTGATATTCCCGAACTAGGATATACTGTAGTTCAGGATTACAAATATGCATAAAGAATTTACCTGAAATGCTAATTTTACGCAGATTTCAGCTTGTCCACGAACTTTACGGAAAACCCTCGTACACTTAAAGCAGAGCAAAATTCTCTATCTCGCGGCTTTTTTCTGATAAGATATGATTATCTTTGGTATTTAGACTATTACATTTAGAATTTCACATGTCATTTTCGATCTCGATATCATATTGGAAGGTACTTTAACAAAGAAGATAAATTTGTTAGAGTATTAAATAGTTATCTTTAGTTTGTTAAGAGTACAATAACTTTCAATATATATTTTTAAGTGGATGAATTATTTCAATGAGATCAACGAATGTTCTATGAATCGTGTGACAGACATTGTAAATTTGTTTCTCAGCCCTTTGATTGAATGTAGGGATTAATTGAATTAAAGTTGCAACCCCCTGAGGAAACTTGACCATAGACGGTTTCATGCATGTTTTGAACTGTCGTTCTTAGGCCGTTTTTATTTAATAAGTTGTTTACGGATCCGCCGACCCGAATGTTTGCTAATTCAAATAAAAATAAACGCAAATTTGTCTTTAAAAATTATTTCCCCCGACCTCATATTTACCGATTAACTAAGAAAATATAAAACGGTATTTTTGTGTTTACGTTTCGTATTCTGGTTACTATTACTGCAATAAAAAATCGTAAACCAGTGCTCCGAAAACGTGACTGTTAGCTGTTATCATGTTTGCGCATCCTTAAAACCCCGACTTCCGTTTCAGAACCAGACGATATCTAAGCATGGTTTGTTGTGATGAATGAGCCGGTGTACATCCATTTGGATGTTGACGTTATAAACAATCCATCATTATCTGACAAAAAATTTGTTAAATGTCTGCGTCACGATACGATCGGGAAAGTTCTCCATGATCAATTAGAAAACTTTAATGTGGTAATAGAAGAAATAAGGGCCAGTTGTGACCCCGGCAAAACCAATGGCAATGGTACCGTTACGCCTGACAATACACCAGTCGACGTTCTTTCTAACTTTAACACGAAGTACTTAAAGATCAAATGCCGGGAAATTTAAGACACACCGAGTACAGGAAAAGCCCTTAATCCTCCAGCCCAGGATGCATTCCACATTCTTATGAATGCTAGGAAAGTTTATAACATCTTGCCAAAAGAAAGGTATGTTATTCAATGAAGCTGTTATAAAAAGGGGGTCTGTCCATGCTTGAAGGAAAATATATTTTTTAAAATACCACATTTTGTTTGATTTGATTCTATTGTCTAGAATGTTGAGCCAAATAGTGAATCAGTGTCTGTCCGTCCATACAAAAGTTTCTATGTCATAGGATAAAAAGTTTTTCTTTGAACATTTTTACAATATTATATAAAAAAAAACACTAGTGGAAACTCATTTTTGGTTTTTGAGCATATTTTCCTTTTTGTTGAGATGTTCGACTTAGACCAGCTGTGCCCTATATGACGGTGGCAGTTTAAAATAAATATTTATTTAGCTTTGCATTTATTGTAAGGAACTATGACCCAAAGGTTTTCTCTATATACTATAGAAATTAAGTTGCACCTGACAGCATTCAAATCAAATTATAATTTCAAAATAATGCAATTTTTAAAAATCAATCAATTCATGGTTTTGCAGTTTGCGACAGGATTGATATAGTATTATATTCAGTTGGTAAGTATGTTGATGTCAAAACTGCACTCTTAGACTAGTATATATGCACCTGTCAATGCTTTTTTATAACAAAAGCTTTCTTTAATACCTACTAACCCATTTCAAAATTGTATATCAGGTTTTATTTGTATGTATAAAACTTTCACTTTATATTCATGGAAGCCAGTATACCGTGAAAAAATACTCTATGCCATCCTTTTATCATGTATTGGATAAATATCTTCTTAATCAACGAGAGAATTGAAGGAGAATCATGTTTCTCCCTTTCCCATGAGTTTTTTCTCCAAAGTGTCAAATTTGCTGATCACAGAGCCACCATTTTGCCGAACTCTTTGAAAAACATTGCAACGTTATAATGTCACAGTACCCAAATTGCACCTTTTCAGCAGACATAGCAGCAAAAATCTTACAACTTTTCTTAGGGACTAAACAATTTGTAATTTTTTATTATTTGACACTATGTCCGTCTTTTAAATAGGTAAATAAATTTAAATATTCACGAAACGTTCACAGTTAATATCAACAGATCAAGTATTCACTGGAAAAAGTAAAATCTACGAAAACGTCGCCATGCGACGTCCACAAAAAGTCACCTTTCAAAAATGAGCAAATAAAATATGTTACGATCATCCATTTCTTAAGAAATAAATAGTCAGCATGGACTAATGTCAAATTGTTCTATATCTTTGAAGAAATAAAACTAAACATCTGTTATTTGATTTTTAAGGATGTGAATTTAAGTATGGATGCAATTTGAGTATTCCTCATTACAGAATCATGGATCGGTTGGAGGTCGGTTCAAACCCGTTTTTCTATGATTAAATATGGATTCAAAATTAAATTGGTTGAACTATATAGTAAATAAGGATACACCTACAAAATAAACACAGAATGGAAACTTTTGTCTGGATCATTAATAAACGTAGATGAAAAAACTGTCAAAATAGGTGCAATTTGGGTACCCTCACGTTAAACAAATTTCAACCAACGGCGAGCCAGACGTCGCCTGAGAAGTGGTTTAAAATGCACTAGACAATGTAACTTCCGCCCGGGGATTAAATGGTTTAAACCTTCTGGTTGAGCGGTGTGTAAAAGGCCACAGAATGGCAGAAAATGTTTAAACTGCCAACTTCAATTCCAAACTGAAATGAAAACAACCTGATATACAGTATTTAAAGTGCATGTATACTCTATACATGTTATATACTCTCTGACATGTGTATTAAAATTTAACCTTATATAATACGTTCTAATTTGGTGGCAGGAGTGCTTTATATTAACACAGCAATAATTCCTATCAGACTCTCATCAATCATAAATAACAGAAACTTATATTTTGGTATGAAACAGGAGTTTCATATCGTTAGATGCATATCTATTCATTCTTTAACAAAATCCTTTGCTGTCTATGACCTATTTTCCCAGTATATGGGTTTGTACACATGTCCATGTTCATTGAAGACCGATGGTGTCGTCCTGTGCTGTATTTTTATTAGCTGCATGGGTTGATGCCTCTTTGACACATTCACCATTTCCATTCACTTTCCTATCATGAAACATTACTTTTTTTCTTCAATACTTTGTAAAAAAATGATAATTGTGTGTTTATTTGCAGCTGTTAGAGAGACATTCACGGATGTGTGTTATTCTGTGGAGACACGAAGGTGGCCATAAATGATCTAATTTAATGACACCTGAAGAGTCAATATGGAATTGTGAGACCCATTTGCCAGTCATGTTTGGATCAGGGGGAAATTCCCTGTACTAGAAATGCCCTGAAAGTTAGACAAAAAAGAAAAAGATAACTATGTGCATTTGTTTTAATTATTAAAACATGTATACTCCTTCTATGAATTGCATATTTCACTTAATACAAATCTTTGACTGTCAGATGTATGTTTATAGGGTTGATACAGTTAATTTTTGGGCTTCTGTTTATACTTTTAAATACTGTGTGATATGCTCCGTCCTTAAAGGTGTTGACATGCAATATGCTCTTGGATTTGCCTTTGTCTTTTAATATTGACTTGTTATATGTGATGTAGTGTTCTTGTGTTTTTGTTGTCGCATTGATTAATTCCATGAAACCTACAAAAGATGCTGAATTAAAGGTATTAAAGTCTTTTCAAAATCAAGTTTAAATAATTTTTTTACTTCCTACCCTATTTTTTGTGGCTGATATCCGTAAATAAAATCATTATAGATACCAGGATTTAAATTTTGTACCTACGCCATACGCGCGTTTCGTCTACAAATGACTCATCAGTAGCGCTCGAACCCAAAAAAGTTAAAAAGGCCAAAAAAGTACAAAGTTGAAGAGCATTGAGAACCAAAATTCCTAAAAGGTTTGCCAAATACAGCTAAGCTAATCTATTCCTGAGGTAGAAAAGCCTTAGTATTTCAAAAATTCTAAGTTTTGTAGAAAGTTAATTTATAAATATTACCATATCAATGATAATTCATGTCAACACAGAAGTGCTGACATCTGGGCTGGTGATACCCTCGGGGAATAAAAACTCCACCAGCAGTGGCATCGACCCAGTTGTTGTAAATAAACTTATCATAGATACCAGGATTTAAATTTTGTACCTACGCCAGACGCGAGTAAACCAAGTAAAAAAAACCTGTGTAGATCAAGTTTAAATTCATTTTTTTCCCCTCCTCCTACCCTAACTTTTTTGGGCTGATGTCGGTAAACAACTTATTAAATAAAAACGGCCTTAGTTTTGATGCTTCAGAGTATTTCATATTTTTTACTCCCAGTCTTTCCGTCTCCAGCGTACTTGATGGAAGTTATTATTAAAAACTGTATCCGGAGATTTTAAACCGGCATCATATATTTTAATTTACTTATATATAAGTGTGTAAAATAAGTGTATTTTGTTTTCGATTTTATAAAATCAATAAGATATTCGTTTAAAAATCTGTGTTATAAAATTTAAAGTTTACAGGTATACGTTCGAAACAAGGTAAATATTTTTGGAAGTAGAATATATATTCATGAATCTATGTGTATATAAGGACGCAAAATAATGCAATATGTCAGTAAAATCCAATTAAAACTTAAAAATGTTCAGTTTTCGAGGATGTTTAATAATTTAGATTCAATTTTTGTTGTCTTAAAAAATCTATTTTCTGTGTTAAATATTTGAAGCAATGTGTTGATATTATATATCTCTTCTTTTTTTGTTCGTTGCAGAATTGTAATTCTCGACCGTGACATAACCAACAAGATTCTCAACATCGAAAAAAATTAGTATGTTTATTTCACAAATGATTTTTTTTTCACTGTTTTAACTATTAAAAAATTAATTTGGAATTCAATTGAAATACGTGGATTTAACAAAAAGGACGATTGATTTTAAATGATTTCCAGAAATGTCCAAAAGTGTATTTCTTTCAGCTTAAAGTACAAGAAATTCCTTCAAGTAACGATGATTCTTGAAACTGTGGTTCGTGAAATAAAATGCAAAGACAATTTAGTATTTTCTTCGTTATGTCCAATTTTAATCGAAGAAAAGAAATGTCTTTTTTTGGAAGCAATAAATGACATTTAAAATCATATTCACAATTATTATTTCCAAGAATCAGTATAAAAACACATAGTACACTGGTCATAATCATGATATGCCGAAATGCTGAAATAATAATTTATAAGTTGTAATACCGATATTATAGAGCGAAGTAGTTTTCCTGTACATACTTATATATTGCATGAATCTTCATTGAATCAACTAATTCAGCTCAAATAAAGGAGTGGGTCAAGATTTACAAAAAAAAAATTATATAACAGGCAACATGTTCATATTCATGTCAGACGTTGGGAACCTAATCAATAATTGTATTATCTTAATGTTTTGTTAATAGTATTTGAAGAATTGGTGTTGATAGTTTCTTTTATTTTTATTCATAACTTATTTTAACTGAGCTTTCTAGAGTTTAACATATTGCATATATAGATATATCTGTTTTACAGTGAAAGTGTTGACCTCTAGATGTCATGGTTATTTGTGTAGTTGAGTTGTGTCAGTGACGGGTACCTCTGGTCAATTTATATTCATCTGTAATTTAAAAAACAGTTAAAAGTCTTAATTTGTCTTTAAAAGTATTTCTTTTGTGTTGTATTTGTTATATTGAAAAAAGGATTGCATAGCACATTTGCAGTGTCTATTATTGATTTAAAAACATATTCACATCTACGGCGTTCAATAATACACAAAGACATACAATTGTACAGTGTTTCTAGGTTTTGAAACACAGAAACACAGAAACACTTAATGTATAAAAGTGAAAGGTCTTATTTTTCTTTCAGATGACGAAATGTCAATGCCGCCACATTCTTTGACTGTCCAATGTCATGTAGTTGTAATATATTGGTTGTTGTTTCTATCTTTTTTACCAATTTTATTTTGGTTTTTTATTTAATCCTTATTAGTGAAGATCATACGGTGACCTTTTGTTGTTGACATCCTTGTCCTTTAGTATATAGCTATACCACATTTTCTTATTTTCTATATGCACTCATATGATAGTCAAAATTGAAAACAATGAGTTTTCGAGCGTAGAAAGAAAGGCAGAATTTCAATACAATTGCATTATCTGCAATGATTTACCGGATAACCTTGCTTTTCTATAGGTATCAACGAAAAATAGAGATTATTTTATATCCATAACAATTTGGTTGACTGATACAACAGAAACATGATTCAACAGTCATATATCTTTTGCTTCCGTGAAAGTCATCCGAACAGTAAGTTTACTTTTCCGGATGTTTTGACTGAGTGAAGGTTTGCATCACAAGTAATGAGTTTATAGCTTGAAGAGCTAAATCTGCCGACTTCAATGGTCTCGCTACATTTGAAGTTCATTAATTATTCTTAGATATTGTTCCATTTTTTTTTTTATTTAACAATCTTTGTTTTTGTTTTACTTAAAAGTATATATTTTCACCGGCTTACTACATTCTCGGATTTTAATTGGCTAATTACCGTCGTAAAAAACCTATAGCCCTGGGTGTTGCTAACCCATATACCCAGGTGTTGCACTCATTATCCTCGGGAACTTAATTCACGTTTTCCTAGTTCCATGGTTGTTCCCAGTGAAAAAATTAGTTTTGTAATTATCCATGATGTCTGTAATTCAATATGTAATTCACTAACAAATTTATCCTAATATGCCGATGATTGGCATTTATTTTAAGTAAATGCTTCACTTGAGTACAACGTCCATATGTTTTTTCTTTTTTTTCTTCTTCATATATTTGAAAACAAATGGTAACATTTGTTTAGGACCGGTATGGACACATATGTTATTAGAAATCATATGAAAAACATGTTTTCATATGATTTTCATTTGTCCTAAACATCTGTTTTTCATATGTATTATCTTTGTTTTCATACGTTTTTCGTGTTTTCTTTTTAGTTTAATGACACATAAGTTTGTTTGCGTGTTTTTCTATGTAGCTAAATCAACACAGCGCAACATATTCTTTTTATCTGAGGTGGTACTTTTTTTATCAAACTGTTGTCTCTTTGACACATACATACCCCGTTTCCATCCTCTATTCTATTTCCATAATTATGTTAACACTGGTGTCAACGTGATGATCGTAACTGCAATTACGATCATCCCAATATGGCGGACGCAAATTCAGGTAAATTTTATATGGCCAATTTCTCCACTTTAACAACTTACTTTCAGATTTATATCATGTCAAGAAACATCTATATAAGCATGGTCATTGAATGTTCTTTTTCGAAATGATGGAAAATCAACTAGAAGAACGAAAATCTAGATACAAAAAAAACCGATGATGATCGTAACTTCTATTTTATTTTTATCAACGATGACCGTAATTTTTACTTAAGATGATCGTAACTGTCTGTTCCAGCGAAGCATTTTTATGATAAAAACAGTTGTATGGTAGGCGAAAAGGGTACGTACTCAGCTATAAAACTGTGCTAATAATAAGGGACAATCACTGCAGGGGAAGGTAATTTCCTATTGATTGGTATACGGGTATTAAGTGTACAGATAATGGTTCAAATTTTGTGAGATTTAGTAATTTTTTAATCTAATTCTATATTAAAATGCCTTGGAATTATCAACTTTGTATTGATATCATATATCTTATATACATATGGTATTGGACATTTCATATTAGTGACCAGTTTGGTAAAATTTGAGATTTTTGTCTGTGGAACAAATTATAAATGTCATTTTTCTTGTGATGGTGTACAAACACAATATTCTATATAAGTAAAGGTGATTCTTTTTATACAGATGTTTTTTTATTAAAGTATTGATACTTAATTGCAATGAATGCTATAAAAAAAAAATTGGTACATCCCCACAAAAAAAAAAAAGAACCAACTCCCTCCTTTTTTCTCCAACACACACATACACTTTGAAGGGACAATAGAACCTTTTAAGTTTCTGATAAATTTGGGGAGTTCGGAATTTATAGTTTCCATTAACAGATACAGTAGTTTTAAAGGAGATGTGAAAAATATAGCACTACGAAGCGTAATCATATCTGTTCAATGAAAAAACAAATAATTTTAAATTAAAAAAAATAATTTATTGAGATTTTTTGGCTAAAAAAACTTCTTCAACTAACTTCAATAATATTCGTAAGTGATAAGATTTATCTTGTGTGTACTGTGTGAACCTGACACTTTTATTCGATCATCCATGTTTTTCTTTTCTTTTCTTTCATGTTCTTATTTTCACTTGAGTAGAAAATAAAAGAATTATCACCGTTAAATTATTTCTTTTAGATACTGTTAATAAAGATGTTTCTCATCATTGTTAACTTTAAATACACTGTGAGTTGGATGGAAAGTTGTGTCATTAGAGAGGTTAAGCAATCGTTCGTGTACGTGAAAGCGTACGTGTAGAATAGAAGTACACGTACCCGTATTTTTTTATTATGCCACGTTGTGTTTAGCAAAGTCGTACGTATACGTGTACGTGTAAAAGACGTAATGCATATCTCATTGGCTGAAAGTAAAGAAATGGTTGCCAATAAATGTCTTTGTTTTATATTTGATAATTATGGCGGAAAACTTGAAAGTGCTAGCATAGCAGCCTTAGAAGACTCCGACGAATTACTGCTTTTGTCAATATGTAAAGAGGAAAAGGGCATTTTTACAGGTATAGAAGTTGAAAACTTACAAATGAACAGTGTCGATCTTTTTTTAGATTTGATAAAGATGACATTGAAATTCTTCGATGCGCCCTGCGTATACCAGAGAAAGTTGTATGTAGTAATCCCACCACGGCAAGGGGTATTGATGGACTTTGCATGGTATTACGACGACTTGCCTACCCTAGTCGACTTGAAGATCTAGAATATATATTTGGCAGATCAAAAACAGAACTTTCTCTAATCATCAATGAAGTTCTTGATTACTTGCATGACAATCATTGTCATCTTCTCTCAGACTTCAACAGGAATTGGCTCTCACAAGAAAGTTTAGAGCGTTTTGCGGGCGCGGTTTCCGATCGTAACGGGCCTTTAGATAGCTGCTGGATTTTATCGACGGTACTGTTAGACCAATATGTAGACCATAGGAAAACCAAATACTTGTGTTTAATGGCCACAAAAGGTCACATGCCTTGAAATTTCAAAGCATTGTTACCCCTTATGGAATCATCTCAAACTTCTTTGGTCCTATAGAAGGACGTCGACACAACGCAGGAATGTTGCGTGACATTTTAACACAAATGAGGGTCCATATGACAACTCCAGAGGGGCGAATAGTTTGCATCTATGGTGACCCGGCATATGCCGTAACTGATGGATATATAATAGCACCATTCAGAGGGGGAGTCATCTCCAGGAATCAAATGATTTTCAACAAAAGAATGTCAGCAGTACGCATTTGTGTGGAGTGGGCTTTTGGAAAAGTTTAGTCACTATTTGCATTTCTAGACAACAAGAAAAAATCTAAAGTTATATCTGCAGCCCGTAGGAAAGTATTACAAAGTAGCAGTTCTACTGACAAATTGCCATACATGTCTCTGTGGCCGTGAAACCCAGATAGTTTTCGATGTATCACCACCAACATTAAAAGAATACCTGTTGGGTTGACAATTTTCCAATGTTTCCAGATAGCAAATAATAATTCTTATTGCTTAATTATTCTGATGTTTCATTGAAGAACAAATAAAAAGTTGATGTTGGTCTTAAACATGTTAAATAGTTTCAAATATATAAAAAAAAAATTATCATATACTTGTTGTTGCCTTTGGGGTCCTTTGCGCTGACATATAGTTTGCTTTTGGGGCAACTTCGTGTTTAACACACTCTTAAAAATAAGATGTGTTTTAAGTGTAAATGAGGCAACTATCCATCAAATGAGTCAGTCATATTTAATTGTACCGTGTCTGATCATGACTTTCGTAAGAAACACAGAGGGGTCTTACTTTTGCAAGAAGCAGAACCTGATAACCCTTACGGAACAACTGATATCATCCCTTTTTTTCATGGTCCGTGATTTTCATTGATGTCTATTATGAGTCCTTGTGTGTCTTGTTTCCAGGTTTGTCTTTTTGTCAATTGATTGACCTTCTGTTTTAATATCATTTCAGTTGTGTACTACTCCTTTGACATACTCTCATAGATCGATCTTAATTTTCTTTGAAGGGTTCATTTGTGAAACCTACGGTAAAAAGTACATGAGTGCCACTGGTCTAAAAAACCACATTGCAGAGCATAATGATCAGCACTTGTGGGCAGTGCCAGCAGAAGTTTCATTCAAAGACTCTGTTTAGGTCTCATTTGCTTCTCCATGCTGATGTATGTACCCCAATTTACTGAGAATTTCGAGTTAATTTAGTTTATCTGTTAGTCTACAACAAAATTTCTTTTGTGAATTCGTTAAGTTTTGGTAAATGTTAAACAGTTGAGATATTTGAAGTAGAATTCAGAATTCTAAAAGACCTTAAGATTACAAATATCAAGTGTATGAAAATATAAGAAGACCTTGCATACTCTTTACAAATAATGAATGATACGTTAAGATGGTATTCAATGAGTTTTTATAACATGTTCTTACTTTTACATTTTTTTTTTGTCAGGAAAGACAATATGCATGTACCAAATGTCAGAAGAAATATTGCCACAAAAAAGACCTGGTATCCCACGAAAAAGCTGTCCATGATGAGTCCATTTTCAAATGTGACAAGTGTGGGAAAGCTTATACCTTCGAGTCTGGCCTTCAACGCCATCTTAGAAGTGCACACACTGGTAGGATGTACAGATGCTCCATGTGCAACAAGACCTTCTCATACCGTTCTAATTTCACTAGACATTTAAACATGAAGCATGAAGATTCAGTAGAATAATAAATTTTTTTTGTTACATTTCTGGCATTAAAAAATGGAAAATAAAAGAATATTTTGAAGAAAAAAATGTGTTTCTTTCACCTTATTAAATCTATAACTTACAAATGATTATGCTGGTTACAAATGTTTATGCTGATAACAAATGTTTATGCTGATAACATCATCTTTTTTCTCTTTTCTTTCTAAGTCATTATTCTTGCATATGGTGGTTGCTGACGCAAACATTTATACAGACTGTACAGTGTTGAAATGGTTTCTATAATCAGAGTAGTTGTAGTGTTGAAATGGTTTCTGTAATCAGAGTAGTATGTCGTTGAGCCATCCATCAGTAGTCCAACATCGTAGTTTGTGGATAAAAAGCAGCAGACCAAGCACGTCCGTTCAGCTGTAATGACTGAGACGTGACTCTTGATGTGAATCTAAAGTTGTTTTGTAAACCTTCTATATATATATTTTTGGGGTCAGTAGATCAACCAATCAAAACGTGTGTTATGTAAACAATCGCATGAAATAAACCGCCAATACACAACTAATATGGCTGCTCAAGTAAAGAGGCTGTTCCAATGCTGGGATTTGGATGATAAAGTCGAAAACACAAATTATAATACCAAGAAAATAAACTATTTTAATAGGTAAACATATTCCTACATCATTTATCATTAACATACCTGCCAAACAACCGTAAATAGTATGCACGAGGTTAATTTTCATTGTAACAACAACGATTGAAAATCGTAAACAAAGCAGTTAATTCATAAAATTGCTGCAAAAATTACTGGCAAATGAGTTTTTAAACACGAGATATATGAATTTAACCATACGATAACTAAATCGTACCAATAGTTATAAATTATGTTAAATTCTACAGAAATAGTAAGATGTGATGTAATTTTTCTCTGGATATGAGAATGACTCTTCGCAAAAAGTAATCATTTTTTTTAAGCAGATCTTTCATTTGTTTCAATTAATGTTCGGAAAGTACTATTAGGATTTAGTTATATATAAATCTGTTTTGATATTAAAAGGCATTTGATATAGACCGTAGATCTTTCAATGTTTCCGTTGATTTTTATTCACATTTTTTTTAATTCGGGGCGATAAACAGTCTATGGTTTTCTGTTTGTGTTTTATTTACTGTTGTTTGTATTTTGTCGGTTTTTTTTTTTCCTTTTTTCATGGCGTAGTCAGTTTATTTTTCGACTAATGGGTTTGAATGTCCTATTGGTATAGTATGCCATATTCTATAGGTACGTTCTCTTAAAGAAATATTAAGTGAATTTATTATTCTTGTTTTACCTGTTTATATTTTAACATTTGTATATCAAGTATAGTTCTCTTATTAACAATGTGACTGTTTTATAAATATCTTTCCTTGATACGAGAATACTTTTGATTCAAAATATGTTCAAATTTTACTTTATAAAAGTGATTTAAAGGAGGGTATAAGTTGGTACGCAATTTTGTGAACATTTCTTTTGGGCTATAGTCGAGTTACTGTTTCACTGATTAAGATTTATTTCTCATTGTTTATACATTTGAATTGAATTTTGTCGCACAGAACGATTCCTCAATCATTGTATTGGTAAGGTGCTTTTTACCGTTTAATAACAATTTATCAATGGTAAAATATGTAAATTTATTCATTTTGAGCAAATATAAGGCTATATAAAAAAAGAGTGGGAAAATAATTCATCAAACTGACTGGGTTTACATTTGCCAGATGGCTAATTAAATTTATGTCACTATTATGAGGCACGCTCAAAGCCAAACATTTGAAAGCCAGGGATTTACAAGAACCGAAACCGTAAAAGAGGTTTATGACCAACATGGTATGAAGGACTCTTTCATGATTCCTGAATAAAACCACGGTAGTAAGATTGTCACCTCCTTTGGCAATGCGAAGTGAAGGGCTACAACATTTTTAGAGGTTTGAAATCACGATTTTTCCTTTTTTTAATATTTAGCAAATTCTGAGTTCTTGTTAAAAATGTTTGGACTTGTGTCTTTTTTTTTACCACAATAAATTCACAGCATCTTTTTTTTTTACCAAAATAAATTCGCAGCATATTTTTATCAGAATAAGTTCACAACATAAATCAGCTAAACTTTTATTTGTTTGTTTTATTCTCATTGGAGGGAAAATTGGAGTGTTGTCTTTGGTAAGACGATAGTATGTATAAATGGTTGAGCTGAATTTTTTTTTTCCAAGTAGGTTTCAATGGTTGTGTCATCCATACTGCATATGATGATGAAGAGTCCATTACATTTTGTATTGTCATTTTGGTCTTCCAACCGGCAGTAAACCCTTTGCTAAAAAGAAGGGTTTCCGTTTGACCCTGCTAGATGTACAAGAGCGCAGCCACGTCCGTTCAGAATGGGAACGTTATATCCGATGCATAGAGTAGAGCGAGTGTCACGCTCGCTGAACGTTAAGAATTCTAGCAACATCTATTTGAGGGTTCTGTAGATGGCCTGTTGCCAATATACCCTTATTTTCCAGTAGCAGTCTAAATTTCCACGACCTTCATACCAGACTGCCTCTACTACAAAACCTACCAATTGTATATATTGTTATTTTTCTTTTTCGTTTTGAACATGTATGTGGGTTGTTCAGCTCCAATGGTTGTATCTGAGTAACCTTCGTTTGATGAACAGGGGTTCAAATTTACTTTAGGCAATGGAAGGTCCAGGACCTTTTACCAAACAGACTGAAAGGTCCTCCTTTATTCTTAGAAGGTCCAATTTAAATTGAACTTGAATTTTGAAATTGAATTTATAAAAAATCAGAAAAGGCTAACACTTCCAAAGCACTCATCAGGTGTAACTGTTTAAAGGTATGATATCTAAAAACCCAAAAGGAACCATGTATGCAATGTTTTGGCAAAGTTTTTAACTAATGATATCTAGGTATGGTCTTTGTTTGATTATATGACTTTGTGTTGTTTGTGAAAATGTGAGTTTACTGCTGAAGCATAAACAAGTAAGAAAAGTTTATAAACTGATTATCTTTAATTCAGTCTCAAATAAATCAAAACATCTAGTATTGTAAAATGATAAAAAATTGTTGCATTGTCAATATATGGCCATTCAAAGTTCTAATATATATATGTTTATTTAAAACTGAATTAGTTATTCATTTTAACTTATTTTCCAGACATGGGCAGTTCAAATTCTTCCTCTGTTTCATTCTTTTTCCCCTTTAATTTGTGCCCACTGCAGTGAGGGGTTCTGGTGCTATTCTCAAACCAATACATTATACTGGGTAAAGGTTCAAATTCTTTAATAGAAGGGCCTTCACTCATGATATACAGCTGATTTTGCAAAGATTCCTGTGTTAATCTAGTTCTCAATTTACTTTTTAATGTATTCATTAAGGAAAAACCCCTCTCACAGCCGCTAGTAGATGGTGAAATAGTAAATAACCAATAAATTAGCTCCTCAATAGCTGACAGAGTTTGACTTTCACCTTCAACTAAAGTAGGACAAGCACCAAGTACTGCACCCTCATTTTTCCTTGTGGCAGCTTTATTTTGTAACACCATACTGTACATATTTAACAATGGATTTGCCCTAAATCTGCTTAAATAAAGTTTTAATTCTGTCCATTCAGATTTGATTTGCTCCTTTTCATTATCAGAAAATATTTCATTAAATTCGGGTTGATATACCAATTCTACTATCTGGTCATTACCAAATTCAGCAAGTGAAAATCTTCTGCCAAGAGGCCACTGATGGAAATAAAATATCTGAAGAAGTGAGAGAGGTTATTCATTCAAAGACTTGAATCTTGATTCAATATATTTAATGGTACCATCAATTAATGCATGGAGATCTTTATCAGATTTCATGTCAACAGACTGGACATTTCTTGTACTTATTTTTATTTCTCCAAATGTTTTGTTTGTTACAAATTGTGTACAGTATTTCCCAGTACCATTTTTCAATTGAGTAAGATGGATGACAGCTGCTTCGATGTGATCATTTAATTCAATTACTAAATAATCATCAAGTTGAAAAGTACGGGAAAGCTTTGCCACAATGGGTAAGTAGTCCATTAGGAAATGGAGAAACTTAAGAAATTTGACAGATGTAATAACAGTGTGGTACCCTTTAGCTCTATTTGCATCATCAGCACGGGATCCAGCAACAAAATCATGCTCTAAATGACTTACAACAACCTCGTAATTTGAAAGCATTGCTTTTACTACCCTTTCCTTGCTTGACAACCAGCGTACTTGTTTTATATCACCAAAGTGCAAAAGAATTTGATCAAGAATCTCACTTATTTCTGTAAGTTTACATCTGCGCTTAGGAGAATAATAGTAGAACTTGAAAACCCCTTTCAATGTGGTTTCAAATGTTGACATGTATAGAATAGTTTCATTTGCATCAAGTATTGCCAATTCAAGTTTGTGAGCAATACAGCGAATACCAATTGCTTGCGGTACCTCATCTTTCAATCTTTTGAAGACACCAGATTTGTTACCAAAATTAACAGAAGCTCCGTCAAAATTACCACAAATATGTTTAGGACCAGGGGTATCATGGCGGATCTTTTCCTCATTTAGGCCCACAATTTTGAGAGCATTAAAAATTGCATTGAAAATCCCTTCTGCTGTAGCTGATTCTAAGGATATAAGATTAATCATTTTAGTGGTGGGCATACACTGGTCAACATACCGGAGATAAAACTATTTCCTGTTCAATAACGGACCTGTCAGTACTACCATCTGACAAAATACTAACAAATGGTGCTGCAAGTAAACTTGAGACAATTTGTGATCTTAATTGCTGGGACAATCATTTAAGGAACAGTTTACATCCCTCAATGTTGAAATACTGTTCTCCTATATCAACCTCATTTTTTCTGTACTTCCAAAATAAATTCATAGTCGGAAAAAGTCTTTCCCTTTTTCCCCACATAATAAGCTGTGTTAAATAAAATCTTGTATCGTTTTAATTGTTCTGGTCTTAATTTTTGCTTCATTGACCTAACTTTGTGTCAGATAACACCTCGACCTTTTTATCAAACTTTGGATCCGATTCTTTTAGCCACTGTTTTTGGCACGATAGATGCTGGGAGGTGGTTTCATGATTTTTGATGGGGTCAAGTTTAAAGTTTTTTGTCCCCCGAACCAGGGCACTTTCCCTTTCACTGTGTGTGGGATACTTGACACAATACGTGCACTCTTTTTGACCAGTTGTTTCATCGAAATTAAGCCAAGGACGATTAACCTTCCATTGGGGCTAAAATTTGCGTTCTCTGTTTTCCCGATCATATTACTGGTCTTTGGTAAGATCCTGTTTTTTCGGCTGGGTGTCATCAGTCAACACCGATGTTTCACCTGTTTCATCGGGTTTTATTTTAGTAGAGGTCACCCCAAAACGAAAAAGACTCATACCGTTTAAAAGTAGTCCTGTTTGCCAATTGAATAATATATTCTCAATATTCGCGGTATCTCGTACAACGGTCACGTGACTACACACAAATTCATATTGTGAAGAATTTAAGCAAAACTCATAAGTTTCCTTTCAGTAAAATCATACATTTGAAGATTATTTTTATACACATTTTATTTATTTTATCAAAATGCTTTCGATTTTTTTTTAATCTGCAAAATACGAAAGTCCGTCGGGTCTAGCTAACTACCGGTGGGAAGGTCCGAACCCGAAAATGGAAGGCCACGGACCTTGGCCTACCGCTAATTTGAACACCTGATGAATTTTACATCATCTTATTTCTTTAAAACTGACATGATGTGCCAAATGCTAACGTGACACCTCATGAGCTATATGTAATCTGTTTTATAGGTTTATAATAAAGTTGTCCATGCCTGTCATCTGATTTTGGTCAGTGGAAGTCATTGGAATAACAGCTTGTAGAAGGAAAGTTACCTTCCTTCGAAAGGTAAGGTGTATATCGAGTGGTTGAGTGAATTCATGTGAAGGCTAGTAAAAATATTGGCAGTGGTCATCCCACACAATTTGGTTCTTTATACTGAGCACATATGTCAAACAAGGTTGAAATACAGCTCATACACTTTGAATAGTTCAAGATTTGCTTGTTTTCCAAATAGAGTATCCACTACCTATTTGAGAAAAAAGCGCTGGAAATCGTGTGATTTTTTTTTAAAGAATGTGCACCAAAAAAGAGGCAAAAAAATAATTTTTTGAGTTAGTTCTAATGAAAATGTTGCCGTTTTCTGAAAACATTCGTGCGGCCATACACCAATTACTCGTTAAAATATCAAAATATTGTTGTAAACCTACTAACTGTTAATATTTGTTCCATTACTAACATTAATTGTCAAGATAAGATCTCCATGTTACAAAAGCAAAAAACCTTGATGTGTCCCACAACCCACCAGATCCTCGAAATTAACAACAAAGAAGTGCAGAATTTTACCCCTTTATTTGTAAATAATTTGAAAAACAATAAATCGGGGGAAATCAGCCTTATTTGTTGAAGTGTTGTATTTTATGAAAATAAAATCATTATTCAGGTGTATCCAGGAAATCGATTATACATGATGCTATGAATATACTATAACATGGTGTCTATACGGAACATCGAACTTTACTACTCTACGTCGAATGATTAAAATATGAGCTTATTTGCGAAAATGTAAGATATTTTACATACGGTATGCATGATAAAGTATTAACGTTGCATCCAATTTCATAGATGTTCTCAGCTGCGCTCAAATCAAAATCTTTTAAAAAAAATAACAAATGATTCGTTGATATTAACGTGCGGTTTATTTTTGTCTGACAACTTCCAGTTTTCAGTTGCCAGGGAAGCTTGATATGGAAAAAGACAACATGTGGGATAATGCATCAATTCATAGTTCTAAGAAGTTAGCATTCACGATATCACTGATCCTTTTTAGAGAAAAAGTCATATATATATGCCGGGTATATATGTAAGCTCTCCTTTTAAAAAGCGAAAATTATTGGCTTTTACCCATGCAGAAGTGGTAATGCAACTGTATATCTTCAGGTATTCTACATGTGCATCCAGTCAAGACACCTCTCACCCATACGTTATGGATTGACTATAATGTTAAGAAAAGTAGTGAAAAAACTGTAAATGAATGGTATTGTACGTGTAAAGTACATGTAGGTGCTAGGATGGTGGGCTGTTGTGCACATGTAGCAACTGTTCTTTGGTATTTGGGATTGGAGAGGTACATAAAAACTCTGAAGCTATTACGCCTATCACAGTCGAGACAAATAGGAAATTGCATAATATTATGAAATATCCTAATTAAACACATTATTATGAAATTCAATAATATTAGTTATTCGAATAATTTTGTTGCTATATTATGAGATTTCGTAATTCATAAAATTATGGAAATCCATAATATAAGAAGAAATTTTGATTTTCAATTAATTTTTTCGTTCGTTTTTTGGACCCCTTGACTATTTTTGGGAAATTCTTCGGAGAAAAAAGTTATTTCTGAGTGGCGTGTATATCAGGGCGTTAGGAACAACAGTCAGATTTTCTACGAAACGCCTAAAATTCTCCCGAATCCCCGCTATATGAATTATTTCGAATATTTGACAATGGGAGGTAATCCATATCGACTAAATGGGCAAATTGCGGTTATTGCTCTTTGATAATTATATTTTTATCTTATGTTGATGATGTGAATTTTTAAAATGTCTTTATTACTTTGCAGTGATTTACATCTGTTTACATCTGTTTACTTTAATTACTTTTATTCATCTTAAATCATATAGTTTAGGCCACACCAATTAAATTCCTTGTTCGACAGACCAGTCCCCATAATATTTTTGTCTAAAACATTTTTTTTTTTTTTTTTTAATATTCCCGCTTCCAGCATCTGGAAATGTAACTGGGTGTATTTCCCGCGCCTGTTTTTTTGTAAACATTTAAGAAATGACTTTAATATGTTTTCTGTCTATTCGAAATAACATTAAAAATGTGGTGCACACTGAATAACCCGCGTAGCGGGTTATTTAAAAGTGTGCACCACATTTTTTATTTTATTTCGAATAGACAGAAAACATATTAAAGTCATTTCTTAAAATTTAATTCTAAAAAGAAGTAAATCATGATAAAAACGTTGATAACGTCTCGGTCGCATGACAAAATTATGTCTATGAGCTGATAGACAAAACACTTTCAGCCAATCAGAAGACGTGTTACATCCAAAATTAAATTATTACTAAATTAATTAGCGATCGTCAGAGCGTTTTAATCGACGTCAAATCGCGATCCTTTAAACTGTCTCGAGCATAAACACATATTTCTTATCAAAGTCACGACGAAGAAACACACAACCAACATACATGTATAACACAAAAAACTAAAAAGTATACACATTAACGAACACAATAAATCCCTAAAACCTTGGGTGAACTCAGGTGTTCGGGAAGGATAAACAACTCCTGCTTCTTGCAAGACACCCGCCTTGTTTCTAATTATAAGTCAGGTCTTGTGAATGAGGAAAGAAATCTATGAAAGTTCAATGAAAATCATTTAAGACAGTTAAAATAATTATTGAATTATTCAGTTCGATATCTGATGTTCTTAGAAAGTAACAGTAATACAAGAAGCCATAAATATGATGCAATTAAAAGTGGGCATTACATGTTGGTGAACATAATAAAACACATCAGCAGTTGATATATTAAAGAAATACCAAAGTTCAAGTTGTAAATCAAATTTCATACCATCTTGATCAATATTGTATGAACCTATGATTTTATTTTTCAAAAAAAAAAATATAATTGGTCGCCTTTACTTTTGAAGCTTCTCTTCAAAAATTTGTAATTTTTTTTTTCTTTAATTTTCAAATCGCTCGCTCGCACTAATTTCTGGAGAGGAAAAATCCGTAGAACAAGAAATTAAATTGCTGTGGCCTTAAAGACGTTAAAAATTAAACGTAGTTGTTCAGACTGTTGTCATTTTGAACAATAAAACATTGATAAAATAATAAATACATTTGGTGATAATGGTGTAATTTTTCCAAATAAAATAACGACAATTAACAAATGAATTTAACAGTTAAAAGTATATTTTGTTATCAATTTTGTATATGCAGATATTTACTTTATTTATTGCGTGTATAAGACACTCTGATAACAACAAAATAACGATAAAAATGGTTTCAAGTTAAATTATAAATGACATTGCCTTTTCCCTATTTTGTTGGGGTAATACATAACCTTTTGTTAAATGAATCATTGGTTAAACTAGGATTCACACATTTTGAGGAGATTCAAACCAGTTTTCAATCAACAAATAAAGTTGTAGACATTTTTCTTGTACATGGAAGAATCCTAAAATATAGCTTTGATTTTTCGATAAACTCCAGATTTAGCATTATGTCTTTTTTTTAAACTGAGCCCTATCCGTGATCAAATGATTTCCTAAATAGTATGCAGTTGTCAAATTAATGGTCATAATGGAACGTTAAGAATTAAGACACAAACAAAATGCAGGGTATTCGTAAACGAATAATTATCTTCTGAACGTACACTATCTAAATAAAAATCTAATCAGATTAAGTAGACACACTTCTGTATAATATCATTCCAAGTGATAAGTTTATCCGACCAGCCTACAGTTATAACATCACAGTTGTTTGAATTATTACAAAGAGATGTCTCACTATGCCTGTGATCTTGATTTAAAAGGGAATTAGTTAATATTTTTATCGTTATGAAAGTGTTCATTATACAAAATATAAATATTTAACTTAACAAATGACAAGAAGGGATACTGTGCAACGATTAAACAAATTAACACCGTATAAAATCGATATATTAAATTATTTCATATATAATGTAAAATGTATTCAGAAAAAAGTTAATCTCTTAATGAAATTTATTTTAAAATTGTTACTGATAATCTTATTTTCACAAAGTCTTAAGATTGTTAACCACAGTGTGTTTACGCACACCGGTCTATTCACTTGCATCAAACTTTTAAAAAGTTTTAATGTCCTTATGAATGTTATAAATTGAAACTAATTCTGATCTGGTCTCCAAGATTATTTTTTTACGAAAGCATTATCATGATTAATCATTTAAAACTGATTTTAACAATAATCAAAACACTAGAGGTTTTCTTGATTTGTAAGATTTATTCATATCAATTATTTATTACTTATATCCAACAAATAGGCATGATGAAACATCATTGATCCTGTATTGTGCGTTCAATAAGCATGATAAGTGATAAAACCTTTGAAGGACAAAATTAATGTACCTGTCGGATATTTTTATTATAGAACAAGTTGTCGTTGTGATGCATCGTTCTTTCATCACATTTAAATAAAGAAGTTATTCAAAACATCTTCGTTAAACCTGGTTTTACAGCTAGCTTTGTATTAACGATTATGAAAACCTTACCACGACCGTCGACATTTGAATTTATTTTTCAGAGATCGAAGTACGATCTGGTCTAGTGTGACGGGGGTTTATTATATTTTACTATATATATATATAAGTGATAACAAATATTTGCCACTGGACGTTTGTTTAATTTCATTCACTTGTATAGTCAGAATAATGTTTAGGGTAATTATGAACTCCCTACAAGAGACCCAATGACCAAGAAGTTAACAACTATACATCACCGTTGGCCTTCAATAATGAGCCCACACCGTTTAGTAAGCTACAAAAGGCCCCCAGATGACAAATGTAAAACAATTCTAACGAGAAAGAAAACGGCCCGATTCATGTACAAAACAAGGACCAAAAAAATACATATTATTACAACTACAAACGACTACCACTGAAATACATGCTCTGAGTATACTGCATGAGACGGGGTTAAACTAGTTTTCACGAGCCAAACCTTCCTCCTAACCTGAAACAGTGATGAAACAATACAGCATAATAACAAACTATAAATGTACCTGAAAAAGGGCTTAAATCATTAGATATGAAATTTAGTTGATAAGGGCTTTGATCGTTAGATCATTACAAAACAGAAAAAAAAAACATCTTAACAAAACACAGACCGGACGTGGCAGGGTATTTATATATACCTACAACAACAGGAAAGTCACTAAGAACAGATATGAGAGGACTCGCAGTTACTGGCAGTTTATTCAAAACCAATAACAACTAATAAAAAAACATGTTTCTAAGACTAAAATATCAATCAGTACACATCCAACATCTAAAGTATTTAGTGTAAAGGTGTCATTAACAGTCAGAAAAAAATCATGAATTCGTGAAATGCTGAGATACAGTGAATGTGCATAATGATATAACAATTATATTTAGATTGGTTTTATTTTAGCGGTAACAAAATCACCAATATCCAAACAACACAGCTGTCTTTTAATACGCCTATGCCAGACCCAAAGACCTCTAAATTTCTATTGGCACTATCATTCAAATGGTTAGATTGTCACAAACTGACCTTGTTACAAGAATAATAAATGTCGGTGTATCGCAATATTTATTAATATGGTAATACAAGTTTCAAGAAAGAGTTTGTCAATAGAAATGGATGTTTAAATATCAAAATCTAATTTCATTGAATTTTTAAAGTTTCATGTTTTTTATATGATTTCTTCAGTAGTTTTAACATTAAAAAGATTTGTACAAAAAAAGTGCCAGACAAGTATACGACAGTGAAAATGCAATCACACGACACCGAATAACGAAAAAATGTATGACGAGATTAATGCATGAGTGTCTACATCATACTAATGTTTATTATTAATAACTCAAAAATCCAAATGGACAAAAACATGATTGACAATGTGACAACTATCCACCAAAGTTTAAATCAAGTGGATGAAAGCAATTATAGGTAACCGTAGGCAGGGTTTATATCCCTCCTTTATCTCTAATATCAAAAACAGAGTTTCTATTGTTCCGGCTAAAAATCTATGAAAATGCACTGATATGCCTGGACTGGGAATAGGATAACAGGGTTGGTGTAACCCCTCTTCCTTTTTTATTCTGTTTTTCTTTGAATTAAGAATAATGAATGTTTTTTCTCTGTTAGATATTATCGTAAACACAGTCTTACTTTTGAGACAGGGTTACTTGTGCCTACCATTTTCTCTTATTTCCTACATGTATGTGTTAAAAATCACAGAAATTTTAAATGAAAAATCGTTCAAAATCATTTCACGACCTGATTTGAACCAAACTTCAAGGAAAAGATAAATTCAGGAACCTCTTTGGGAATCAGATATTTCCATTGAAGCCATAAGTTAGTGGTCTGATTCGTAACCTTGCCGGAAACGGACTCGTAGACCAACAAAAAGGAGAGTGGTTTTTGCCCCCCCCCCCCCCTTAATTCTTTTAGAATAAAACAAATCTGTATAAGCTGTATACTTTGCAGTAAATTAATTTGCATTTTGATTTGCTTTAATGATAGAATGGAAACAATTTGCACAGTTGTTTTCCTCCAATACTAATAGTGACTTTAATTCAAAAATGTATTTGCTGCATATCAATATCTAGATGTTTGTATGCTTCTTTTGATCTCATTTGAAAAACAGTTTATTTTGACGGAATCGGTGTGTATCATGGATTAACCAGTAGAGTAAGGCCGGAATAACAGCATATAAACAGAGTTAAGCTATCCATCCGTATGGCCAGAAGAATAGACATCTTTGCTATTTTCCGGCTAACCGGAAGAAAAGCCACTGCCTAACAAAAAAGACACTAAGTATAGATCTGAGAGTACTCGCAGTTACTGACAGCTAGTTGAAAGCCAATGACAACTTATAATAAAGCATGTAAACATCCTAAGATCATAATATCAGTACAAATCCAACATGCAATGGATTTAGTAAAAGCCGTCATTAAAGTCATAGAAAAACCGTGTGCCATGCAAAAAAATAGGTATCGACAGAAAATTTTAGTGATAGCATTGGAAACATATAGATAACTCGAATGTCCTAGATTTTATTGTTTACAAAAGGTCTTAAACAGCCTGAAAAAATACAAACAAACGTCGTGCTGAGTTACTTTAGTCGAGCGCATCCGAGAATGTGTACTTAAATTGGTCCATTTTTTGTTCTTGTTACCAACTAATATTTTTATTTAAAAACTTGTTTTAGAGAAATTATTTCTTGCAAAAGCCATGCAAACAAATGTATCAAATCGAAAGAAAAGTAAAATAAAAAGGAAATCAGAAAAAACAAATACACAGCTGATACGAACCAACACATTCGTTAAAATAAAAGAATTCGGGTTTGTAAAGTAGGAGTGAAACACAACAGATTTCTTTCCTAAATTGTTAAAAAAATTTAGTTTGTAGTAACCCCTGGGGAAGGACGAGTGAAATGAATTGAGTGCTAGGGGTGATCCGCTGGAATCAGACTCTTTCCGATGCTATATATATAATACATGATATGGGTGCACAGTTCAGGGGCAATATACCACAAGGTCAGATGCGGATCTGTAAAAAGGGGGAGGAACCCCGACGAGACGACGTTCGGAGATAAACTCAGAAAAACAGTAAACAGTCTGTATAATTATAAATGTAGCTAAAAAGGATGAGCTGGGGCACCCTGCGCCTCCCCTCTCCCATAATCCGCCTTTGAAGGTTAATATTAACATAAAAGTATTAAAAACTAGAAATCAAGTTTTCACATGTATAAAGATACATGTCAGAAATCGTTAATTGATCAGATATTTGTAAAATTGCATTACCAACTCAAATTATATTTTAGTATTATATATTGATATGGCATTATATCAGAAGCGGATTCATGCGGGGACGTAGCGGGCGTGCATCTCCCCACCTAAAATTTGCAAAGCATGGGTTGTCTTCAGCTTAATAAAATACATTTCGATAATTATAACTTAAGAAAATGTTCGCATCGCTCCGCTCGGCGAAAGTTTAAGTTTGTGCCCCCCTCCCCCTCACCTAAGATCCTGGATCCACCAGTCTTATCTGCCTTTTGTAAAATAAACCACATGCGAATACATTCTAAATATTAGAAAAAATATGATACGGCTGCGATAGCCTCGAGGGGAGGGGGGGCACTTCAATATTTTTTTGGTAGGGGTGAGCAGCTGAGACATCAAGTACCCCACCCTTTTCATATATTTTGTTTGTCAAAAATATATACCTTGTCATATATCAATTAAAGAAAAAAAAAACACCTATAGATATATTCGGATATTTTTCATCTTCTGGTACATTAGTATAGAGATTTTTTTTTGGTCCCGCTCATCATCAAGTTTATGTTGAGAAGCAACGCAATTGTACACACCTTGCTTTTCAGTTTCCTCTATTTGACCCTTTTATATCTTTCATTTTGAAGAAATTTCAATTTCAATAGACAATAAAATTTGTTTGGTAAGATAAATGTGGTAACACTCCCAGAGAGTTACACTTTCACAGGGTTTTATATTATATAATGAAAAACTGATAAAAAGTTACATTGCTCTTGACACTATGGAATTTCTTTTAATAATTGTTATCATGTTTCATTCATACAAACCTTTGAATGTTAATTAGGTGCACATGTCAAAATGGTCGGATTTATAGCATCTAGCTATATTATAACTACCATCAGTGGAAATACCACATTGGAATAAATAGAGATTAGTGGATTGACAAATAACTGATGCATTTACTCTGGTTTTACCGCACCGAAATTAAATACTGACAACTGATTAGTTTCAAATACTAATGATATAATCAAGCAACCTATTGATATATTTAATCTGATTTTCTCACCGTTTTCATATATCATGGAGCATGAAATAGTGACCTATTCCAGCGGCTCATCCCTAACACTCGATCATTACATAGTAAGTAATCCCCCCTCCCCACCCTAATCCTCTTTAAAACTTTAAAAACACAGTGTCATTCCTAGTAAAATCTTACAATACCCAAAGTACAAACGAATTAAATAAACAACATAAAATTACTAGAAGACACGTTTTTTTTAATATATTATTCAGTTAATTTTACACATATTTAATTTTTTTCTCTCGAAAATCAATCAGCTAAAAATTCATTTTTCAAGAAGTAGAAGAGATAATAAAATAAAAGTAACGTATATATATATAGTTGGTGTCTCTTAATCATGACAAGTTGTTTATGAACAAAATAAGTGTGTATGTTATATACTTTTTTACGATTCACATAACTAAGGCGGTTGTAAATTCTTAATGAAAATAAACCGAAATATTAAAGTTTGTAATAAAACACCCGTGACTTGTAAAAACTTTCTAACTACAAAGAAACTATATGCCAAGTCAATCTTGGAAGCAGAATTTCTAGCAGAATCAATAGCAAACATCGGTCGAAACGTCATAGCTGGGTAATGAATATTCATATTTTAGTAGATTAACAAAACATGCAGCCATAGAAAGACAATAAAAACCGATACAATCTACAATATACATGTTGTATAAGAGATACAATATAGGATAGCTGCGTTCATATCCGTGGATATGGATATTTTAACACCCTGAAGTGTCCAAGTTCACCCTGAGGCGAAGCCGTACAGAAGGGTGTTAAAATATCTACAGGTATGAACCACCTATGAACATATACAACGAATTCATCCCCGGTCTTAGTCCAAATCTGGCGTTTTTTAGATACATTCGACCACAAAGTGTAACGTGAAAGCAACGTAGGGTACTACTTTTGATACAACCCTTCAGATGGTCAAATATAAGACGTTTTTAATCTAGAGACAGAGGAACAGGAATGGGTCAAATTTGGCGCCCAATGTTGTGAAAGTCAAACATCAAAGACAACAAGGAACAACCATGGAACTAAGGAAAACGCGCGTGAAGTTCCCCGGTGTAATAGGTAGCAACATCCGGGTATATGGGTTTGGAACAACCCGGGGCTATGGGTTTTGTGACGACGTGCGTTAACCAATAAAAATTCTAGAAATATACTAGTACCCGGCCATGTCCCCTCTTTGAATTTGTTAGATGTATTTCTATGTGTATCCTTCTGATGAGTTAAGCCTTTTTCAACTGAATTTTTATAGTTCGTTCTTATGTTGTACTGTTACACCACTGTCCAAGGTTAGGGGGGGGTTGGGATCCCGCTAACATGTTTAACCCCGCCACATTCTGTATGTATGTGCCTGTCCCAAGTCAGGAGCCTGTAATTCAGTGGTTGTCGTTTGTTGATGTGTTACATATTTGTTTTTCGTTCATATTTTGTACATATATTAGGCCGTTAGTTTTCTCGTTTGAATTGGTTTACATTTGTCATTTCGGGGTCTTTTATAGCTGACTATGCGGTATTGGCTTTGCTCATTGTTGAAGGCCGTACGGTGACCTATAGGTGTTAATTTCTGTGCCATTTGGTCTCTTGTGGAGAGTTGTCTCATTGGCAATCATACCACATCTTCTTTTTAATTTAAGACTGGGATAAATGCTTATATTGTTGTTTCAAATTTTGAACAGAGTGTGATCAACCTTTGAGTTGGAAAATGAGTTCCAGTTCCAGTTCGAATTTAAGTTGAGTTCAAGTTCGTATTCGAGTTTGGGTTCGAGTTTAAAGTTTAAGTTATACTTTGAGTTCGAGAAAAGGTCCGAGTAATAGTTCGAGTGAGAAATCGAGTAACAAGACGAAGTAGAGTTCGAGTTAAAAATATTGTCAGACAGTAACGAGATATATAGGTTTTGTTGAAACATGACTAGAATGAATACTAGTATACAAAAAGATAAAGTTGTATAACAAACAGAGAAATCGTCAATATTAACATGATTATGAAAAGAAAAGAAAAGAAAAATGATTCTAGAGGAAACGGGAAATACATTCATATTAAACTTAATCGTTAGTCACTAAATAAGTCTAATTTATAGTGTGTTGGTGGTGGTGTTTGGGTCTCGTTTCTCTATTTTTAACTTCTTTGCCGAAATTCTCTATTCTGAATACATTACCACACCAGCATTCTCTTTTCTTTTGAACTATTTTCCTCTATACTGTTTAAAATTTTCGCCTTTTACTTTATTCTCTATTGTTTGCCCTGATATTCTGTAAACCCTATCCAGACTCTTTGATACGTATTCACGTAAGCATTATTTCATTTTTAGTTGGACTTGAGACTTGAAAACAATGTAATGATTGCAGAAGAAAATGTTGTTTTTTTTTCGTCGTAATAATTATTAAACAACGTCAAATAGTACAGTAGCGACATTTGGTAACGAAAATAAATCTAGTATTAAAAACAAAATTAATATTATGTTAATTTTGAAAGAGTTTCCTTGAATATCAAAATTAGAAATGCAAGTAGGCTACAATTGCAATTACAGTTTCATATAAACGCCTCGTTTTGACGAAGGAAATGACTTGTTATAGTTTTTTCCAGATTTTATATAGCTTGACATATGATATAGACTAGACTACATTCACTTCATTTTAACTTTGATGGATAGTTGTCTCATTGACAATCATACCATATCTCCTTATTCTTTTATAGGACTCTTATTGAAGACCATTTCCTAAAGATACTTGATAGGTTTTTTGTTTGCTTTTTGCCGTTGGATTGACTTCTTTTTTCATATAATTCATGTTTTGCAAATCTTCTTGTATTCATACCCTGAATTCTTCAGATTTAAGACCTCAAAGATCAATGTTTGCCACTTTGTGATTGATTGATAGATTTGTATTGGATAAGGCCACATTCAGCACTATTGAATATATCTTGGTGGCCGGGTTGTTATCTCCAATATTGTATTAATGGAATAAACACATGTTATTTACTCTGTAACGCCGACATAATCTCATGCGAAAAAAAACCCTTTCTATTGAGGGGCTTCCGTTGATTGTTCGGGATATATAAAAGAGGGACAAAAGATACCAGAGGGACAGTCAAACTCATAGATCGAAAACAAACTGACAATGCGCAGCAAGGAAAACAGTCAGAATAAGTTAAATCAGATGTCTTGTACAGAATGCACTTGCATGTACTCGATCGTAGTTATTACTCTTTGACTGATCGGAGATGGGCCGGCCGGTGGCGAACCCCTCACTGGTTTGGGACGAACCACGGAAGCAACAGATTTTACCTCATGAACCTGTTGAGTCCTAAAAGTTCACCGGACAACAGTTACCGATAAATCAATAAATGAACGATATATACTCAAATCCGAACGGATGCTTACAACTTTCAAGTGTTTACTAGAACCAAGCCTAATTACCAACTGTGAACTGTGAATCGTGGAAATGCATGCATTTTGAATGTTCTAAAACAACTTTAAGTTTACATTGTATTAATCGTCAATTGTTTAAACCTATATGCATAATTCTAATAGTATGGCAAATTATATAACCGAATATGAAAAAAGCACAAATCTACAACGATTGTATCTAATATGTTACTTATACTATCCTAACGTTGACTGATTGATGACTGACCGATGACTGATCGCTAATTCTGTTTTACTAAGTACTAAAGGTTGCCACGGTTCTAAGCGTATAGACCATTTTCAACAACTCATGTAGGTGGCTATTGCAGAGCAGCAGGTCCATTCCTGTAAAACTCTTATGTATACTCTTTTTAAATAGCAGTTTTTTTGTTCCCCGAAACGCCTGATTTTCTCTAGACAAACTGTATTAAGGGAGTAAACACATGTTATTACCTCTGTAATACCGAAACTCGGTCAACTCCGCTATACAAAATAAAAAGTTACTATTCTTCCGGTCAGCCGGAAAAATAGACAAAGCATAGAATAAAACAGACTAAATAAAAAAAATGACGTAGATATGATTTTATCATTTCTCTTTTATATAAAAACAGAAAATGTCAGCAGATTTGATAATTTCGTGTAGAATTCAATTTTGTTTGAAATGTTGCTTATGAAATACGTTCCCACCGTACTAAATTCAATGTATATTTCTCAAATAGCTGTATACTTCGTTGGAACACGCCGTTTAAGGGGTAAAAAGCTTTATTATACTAAATACTAGAAAAAAACCGCGTCTTGAGAACTAATTGAAATGTCCAGTTAGTAGCTTCTATCTGTGTGCTACACAGGTGCTCCTAGAACGGAGGAAATAACTCAGAGAAGAAGACGACAACCAAAACACTGATGATTAAAACATTTCTCAGTGGTGCTAGTTCGTAGTATTTTTTATCTTCGAAAGGTGCGAGTCAAGGTCCGTCTCTGTGTGATACGGGTGCTCAAAGAACGGAGGAAATAACTGAGAGAAGACAATGATTTAAAACATGTCTTCAGTGATGCGAGTGTGTTGTAATTTTTTTTTTGAGTGGTGCGAGTTTTGTCTCTCTGACATGGGTCCTCCGAGTAAGGAGGAATTTACGCACAGAAGAAGAAAACAATTTAATGAATAAAAACACATTTCTTCCGAGTTTGAGTGGTGCGAGTTTGTGATGCAACTTGTAATAATTAGTAAGAGTGTTTGAGTATAGCGAGTTGGCCGTTGGCCGAGTTGTCATAAATTTAAAACAAATTGAATACAGAAACATTTCCGCCTGCTTACAATACGTAGACGGTAAGGAACCAGCTACGGAACTTTATTTGGGGTTGAATTAATTAAGCTACGCTAATAAGATAATAATCTATATTGTCATATAAACAAATCAAAAGAAATTACTATATGAAGTTATAAAGTACATTACATACACTAACTATTTATTGTTATATAATACTTCAGACGATCGTCGGCTCGGAGACAAACCGGCTAAAAAAACATTTGTTAACAAATGTAATAGTTTACATGCAGATAATTATCATATTCCCCATTTCCATTCTCAATTTTATCAGGAACAGACCGAAACTTAATCACTAGACCAATGTGTTGTAGAAGCTGTTCATTTTAAGGGCATATAAGTAAATAAACATTAAAATGAGGGGACAACAAAGCTAACAATGCACTATTTATGTGATTCAAGAGCTACACGATCTTCCAATGGTAATTATTTGTCTATGTGAAACAAGTGTTACACGAGCTTCCGAATGTAATACGTACATGTTTGCTTTATTTATTATTATGCATGTTATACTTCGGTATTCAGATATGTAAATATTCGGGGAAATCATATGCTCTAAAAATAATCAAAAAGGAACGAAACCCCGGAAAGATTCTCAGAGGAAAGATTAGTTTCGTTGCCAAATTGTTTAAGGTCTGTTTGAAAAAGATTTTGATAATTCATGTACATGATAAGAGTGCACATCAGAATTCAGATGAAATTTGGGAAAAGGTTAATATTTACATTATATTCCTGGTATACGGAAATGACCCTATATATATGTAGGACTCTGAACCGCAATGATACTCCGAACTGCGATGGTCACGCTGAAGTGCGAAGGTTTGACGCTGAAGTACGTTTTTGATCACGCTGAAGTGCGATGGTGGCATTGTGACGCTATCTTGTTGATAGCTACGCCGAAGTGCGATGGTGGTTACGCTAAGGTGCGATGGATTACCTAACCTTTATTGTTAATGTGTCCCATGTCGACGAAAAGGTAAATTTGTTTGCTAGAAGCAGCGTTTCATGTTTATTAAGTAAATTATCGAGAACAGTAACCTGTTTAATTAAAAACAGTCATAACTAGATTTGTAATTGCGAGCAATAACGGATGGCACCCTTCTCCCCATTGCCACGGTAACGGCAGCCATTTTGAAAATTCGAAAGTCAAAGAGCGCATCTACACATGCCAATAACATTGTTGTAAAGTTTCATTAAGGATGGAGCATTTTGAAAGTTTAGACATGTTTGCTGTTTCCATGGTAACGGCAGTCATCTTGATTATGACATACCCCGATTGCAAATCTGCACATGCTGGTTAACATTATGGTATAGTTCCATGACAATTGGTTCATACAATTCCGAGATATAAGCTGGACAAAAAAAGTGGAAGAAAAATAATAAGAAAAATAAGAAAAAAAGAAAAGTAGAATAAAAATATGTCACCCCGACTCCGTTAAGGGTGCCATTATAAATATTTCCAGTCATAACTGTAAAGTTGTAGTTCGCTTTTGGCAAAAATAAGCCAACGTTCATACAGTCATTCAAGACGCTACATACAAGATTATTTTCCATTAAAACCAGTGTTAATTTCAATGACCGATATTGTGATAGCTGTTTAAGATGCAATTTAATAAGGGCCTTATATTAGTTTATTACCGTTGGTGTTTTTTTCTGCAACTGAAGAAAATATGGAATGTTTTTGCATATTCAACATGAATACAACTTGTATTTTTTTAATACTACCGAAAAAGGGATATAATTAGTAGACAGGGAAAATGTAAATATGATTCTTTTTCGAAATCTATAGAAGTTTTGTTTTTTTATGTACGATGGAGCTTGGAATTCTCCAACTACATATGGGTCCGCAGAGGTACTCCCCGTATTATGATATTACGGTTAACGTGAAAATCATGAAAGCTGAGAGTTGATGTTACTTTCAGTAATCTCAGATGAGAGGAACAAAGTAAAGATAAGCTGTTAACACAGAATAATGTTCTAATGCAGCAAATTTATAGAAAACAATCTATCATTTAGTATGGAACTGTAAAAGAGAGGCGAAAGGTACCAGAGGGACATTCAAACTCATGAGTCGAAAATAAACTGACAACGCCATGGCTAAAAAAGAAAAAGACAAACAGACAAACAATGATACACAAAACACAACATAGAAAACTAAAGACTGAGCAACACGAACCCCACCAAAAAACTAGGGGTGACCTCAGGTGTTCCAGAAGGGTAAGCAGATCCTACTCCACATGTGGCACCCGTCGTGTTGCTCATGTTAGTACAAACCCGGTAATAAGTCTAATTCGGTAGGTCAAATTCGGGAAAAGGGGACAGGATTGTAGTTACGACATTAGGAACATATCCGTTATCATCTGTGAAACGGATATTCCAAGTAATGGCTTATATAGACCACTCGGCGGAGACCATCGCACTTCAGCGTGACCATCGGAAAAAGGGAGCGAGATTTACTATTTATTTTCATCTGTCAGTACTCATGCTTATTTTTTTCCGAAAATTTATTTTCAATTTTATATACACTATATAAAGATATAAGGAGATGTAGTATGATTGCCAATGGGACATCAAAGTTCAAAACAATTTCCGGAAAACAAATATGACAGAAAAGAACCAACAACAACCACTGAAATACAGGCACATAAAGAATATGGCGGGGTTAAACATGTTTGAAGGCGCCAACACTCTCTTTACCTGGTAAAGTGGTGTGACGGAACAAAGCAGAAACAAACTAATTATGCAAAATAATAAACGAAAAACACATATTAGAAACAGCAAAAAATGACATTCGACGATTTACAGGCTTCTGATTTGGGACAGGCACATATAAGGTGTTGCGGGGTTAAACATGTTGGAAGGCTTGCACTTAAATATCAGTCCTGTTGACTATAGTTTCTTGCATTGTGTTTTGTATAATATTCTCATCCCGCCTTGTGTAAGATTATTTATTTACAGTTCTTACCAGGCCGGCAGGATATTCTTTTCACCCCCGCCCCAAATAAAATTAGTTGGATACACACTTCGGAGGTATGAATGGGTGGGGAAAACTATAAAATATATGGTAAAGTTTCCTTAAGTGATATGAAATGCCCTGTAATTTTCTTGGTGTTAAGGCTGTTTTTTTATTCACAAATTTCCTTTCTTTTGACACTTTTGTATTCCACTTTTCCAACGCACCACACACGAAACCCAACCAATATTGATCAATATGGGAAAAGGTTACGTTTCTAAAATCTCAAGTATTAAGAAAAAGGTAGAGCAACAGAACCCCAGCGGCACCAACTATCAATAAAGTATAAAAGTGCAACGTTACCCACCCCCCCCCCCCCCCCCCCCCTTTTCCCCAAGGTACACACAAATTGACTAAAAACTAATGATCGGATGTAAAAGATAGTTAAGTCATCTGAAATTATTCGAGATTTCCTCATTTTCCTAACTCAAGTAATTACGTTATAATATCTTATCTATATAAATGGCATAAGCCTATTGGTGATTTTATGTCCTTTCATAAACCCCCTCCCTCAAAATAAAAACAAACAAAAAACATAAGATAAAAAAAGAAAAAAAAAGAAAAAATTGTTTCCCTACACGCCAACTAGTTTCATACATTTTATATCGTATGTTTTTTTTAGTTTAAGAAATACAAGGAATAATAAAATGCTCCGCTGGGCGCAGCTTGATACGACCGCAGAGGTCGAACCCTGAACAGTTGGGGCAAGTATGGACACAACATTCAAGCTTGATACAGCACTGAATTTGGATTGTGATTAAATATTTGACACAGCATAGGTTTCTGACACAGAATAAATGTGGTCTAAAAAAATTTTAATTTACCTATTCAAACCATATCATTATTATTTGCTTTTATATATAAATCAGAAATAACCAATTTAAAATGGAAAATTTTAAAGACAAAAAAAGGAACCCCCCCCCCCCCCCCCAATTTTTTGAACCCCCTTATGATTCATCACCCCCAAACTCAATCACAGCCTTCCCTTTGTGGTATGGTACCTTGCAGTACAATTTCATAGAGATCCATACACTTGAACACAAGTTGTTGTCTGGAAACTAGAAAAATGCTTGTTTTTGGCCCCTTTTTGGCCCCATATTCCTAAACATTTAGGACAATTACCCCCAAACTCAAACCCAGCTTTCCTTTTGTAGTATGGAACCTTGTAGTACAATTTCATAAAGATCCATTCACTTACACACAAGTTATTGTCCTGAAACTAGAAAAATGCTTGTTTTTTGGCCCCTAATTCCTAAAATTTTGTGGAAATTACCCCTAAATCAATCCCAGCCTTCCCTTTGTGGTATGGTACCTTGCAGTATAATTTCAGAGAGATCCATACACTTGAACACAAGTTACTGTCTGGAAACTAGAAAAATGCTTATTTTTGGCCCCTTTTTGGCCCCTTATTCTTAAACGTTTTGGGCAATTACCCCCAAACTTATTTCCAGCTTTTCCTTTGTGATATGGAACCTTGTATTACAATTTCAGAAAGATCCATAGACTTACACACAAATTATTGTCATGAAACTAGAAAAATGCTTGTTTTTTGCCCCTTTTTTAGCCCCTAATTCCTAAAATTTTGAGGCAATTACCCCCAAAATCAATGCAAGCATTCCCTTTGTGATATGGAACCTTGTGGTACAATGTCAGAGAGATCCATACACTTACACACAAGTAATGTCTGGAAGTTACAAAAATGCTTATTTTTGGCCCCTTTTTGGCCCCTAATTCCTTAACTGTTAGTACCATAACCCCCAAAATCAATCCCAACCTTCCTTTTGTGGTATTAAACCTTATGGTAAAATTTCATAGAGATCCATTTACTTAAACTAAAGTTAGAGTACGAAAACCAATGTGTCTTCGTGCGACGACGACGCCAACGTCATACCAATATGCGACCACAAAATTTTTTTGCGGTCGTATAAAAAACTAAAGTTGAGGAACAAAATTCTTTCATATAAATGCAGGGGAAGATGCCCATAATATCGTAATAAAATAATTAAAATATTCATATTTTTATTATTAATTTTATATTTTTTTCTTATGATAAAAATAAAATTTATAAAAGTTTTCATATTTGTTTTCAGAAAGATCTGAAAATACAATGAAGCAAGTAGGAATGACAGAGACATATTAATTTATACAAAACTTTTTATGATAAAAACAGTTTAACATTTAGATTACTAAGTCAACATCTGGTTATAATTAGTGAACCATTGAGAAAGTGTGACCACATAATTTATCTATAACAGATTACTGATAACATGCTGAGATAAAATTATAGAAATATATTAGTAAATCCGGGCTTATGTCTTAGAGTGATTTTAAAAGTAACGAAATAAATGAACAGTTTGCAAACGATCATAGTTTCAAACATTTTATTTTAAAGTTGATTTTATATATATATATATATATATATATATATATATATATATATACATAAGTATACTTTTCAAAACTGTTTTCTGCCATAAACTCAACTTTTTAAATGTAATTTATCTTTTTAAGCGCAAGAGAGAGAGAGAAAGAAAGAAAAAAGGGGGGGGGGTGTTATATCATTCAAAATATGTGTGCATCATTCTTCTTGTATAATTTCTTTTTTTTTATTGTATCAATAATCAATCCATCACTTTTGCAGAGGATTTGTTGTATTTTTCATTGTGATTTCTTAAAATTAATAAATCAAATGCGACTGCAAAATACATATAATTTTTGTTCTTCAAAGTAACACAAGTACATATAGTGTGAGAATATCAAAGTCAGCAGTTTATCGTGATTGCATCAAATTAATCAAGTCAAACCTATTGTAAACGTATGCATGGGGTTTTTATAACCACAAAGATATCAAATGCCAAGCCTATCCTTGATGTAGAAATTCTGGCGGGATCTATTCAGTAGAACAACTTGAAGTACAACTAATGATTTATTTTTTTATTTACTAATCAATTTAAAGTAGATATTTTGTAATGTTTTGGTACAAATTCATTCGTCTAATTTAACAATATCTATCATAGCTGCTGTTCACATATTATCTTTAAAATTAATTTTGTGTTTCCTTGTAATTGTTAAATCATACTTTTCAAATTGGAACACTCACAGTGAGGGGACGACCATTTGATATTCTTTTGGGTGGGTGGGGGATGGGCAGAAAGACTGATCATTTACTTTTCATGTGTTAAAAAATGTACTACGAATGCTTTTTTTTATTAATTTTTTTTTACATTAGTTTCCAGCAAATCTTTAAAAAAATGTCATAAACGACAGACTAAGCCTATAAATACAAAGACAATGGCGCATGCATTAACAAGACAATAACCCAATGAAAAAAAGAATGACAAAGGAGCAAACAAATCAGATGAACTACACAGTTAATAGATAAGAAACTACAATGATTTGTTTGCATTTCCACTTGATTACAATATCAATAGTATTATCGATTTAGTTTTGTTTAACACGTTTATAGATTTTGATCTCATATTAATTTTTATAATAAAAGACGTGTCCATTACCAATCCAAGCAACATTTTACATAGAGCGCGCCATGTTTTTAATTATATGTCATAGATATTCAATATAATTTTCTATTTTGCTATAATATTTTGATTGACTATGTGTCAGTGTCTTTCCCACTCAAGTGTTTCGGATCTCAATTTAGGTCAAAACTGTCGACCAAGGCCGTTCATCCTCATCAGGTGCTGTAGCCTTATAATTATTTGTATATAATTGTTTACAAATGTAACTAATTAAGTCGTTCTAAATATGCATGCAATATTTGCCACTGGACGTTAAGCAACCAACAATCAATCATACATTAAGGAACATAAATGTGTGTCTCTTTTGTTAACTAAACGAACTAAACGTTCCTTTTTGGGGGTTGAGGTTGGGGGGGTATTCATGCAAAGCTGGCCATTATATTTCTCCTGCAACCTAAATATTTCGTCAAATTAAAACAATAATAGACACAAATATTTCTAAAATCCAGTTGACTTAATGAATATAAGAAATCTAAAGGAAACACGGGACATCTAAAGCACTTGTTTAAACCATTTTAACCTATATACGTATGTATTTTAGTAAGGTATATAAGTAAACAATTGCAGAGACATTTGCCTGTGATGACATCTAGCTACACAACTGTAACTATCAGAAGATGATATCATCTGAAAAAGGCAAGGTGACATTTAAAAATATTGAATGCTCATGCATCTCTTGACAAATACACACAATTTTCAAATTGTAACGTCGAAATAAAGTTTTGTACTTTTAATAAATTTAATTTATCTATGTCCGATATAAGTTGGACGCAAAAAAACTGTCAAGGTTCTTAAAAACTGTGTTTTTTGTCCGTAAGTGAACAAAAAGTAGGACGATTTTGCAATGTATAGCCTTTTGACCAAACGAAAATGTTATCGAAATGAAAATGTCAGTGACTTGATTAGTTACCCTCATTTTATTAAACATTACATGTATTCAAGAAACCTCCGACTAGCTTGAAACAAGGCCATTCGTTATTTAAAAATAAGGATTTGTGGTATGGTTGCCAATGAGACATCTGAAGTGAGTGTATGCAATTATAGTCAACAACACGGCCTTCAAAATTGAGGAAAACCCATACTGTATAGTAGCTTATAGAATATAATTTATTTTAAAACTAAAAACATGAAAAGAGTATTGTGTTGTTACATTACTGTAACATTACTGTAACAACACGACTGTCACTGGTTGAGGGAGGATGAAGCGTTCGAATATGATTAACAATGCTATATTTCGTATTATGCCTGTCCCAAATTAGCAGTGGTCGTGAATTACCTTTTCTTTGATTAAATTTTCGAGATGCATTTTATTTTTCAATTAATCGGAATTAAGTTCGTGTTTGAAACAGCAAAGTGTCTTAAATTTCCAATTAAATGTTAATTATTCCTGAATAGCAATCGATTTTGTTTACATTATTTTCTGAACTAAGTCTTCTGGACGTCTTACGTTCTGGTATTAAAACCGTGTGGGATGGATAGATACGCAGCCACGTACGATCGGAACGTGTACGTTAAATCGGATGGTGCACGAGTAAGGGCCCTTGATGGGTTGGTTTACATGCTGGTGACTTTTTGCCCTATCCATACCCTAGTGCTTTTGCCCTATCCATACCCTAGTGCTTCAGTGGCAGTCTCCAATTCATAACTTTCATACAGATCAGCTCCTACTTTGTAAAAACAACATATTCAGCATTTCGTATCTTGTACATGCATGACATATTTGCCACTGGAGGTAAAACCACCAACTATCAATCTAGTACTGCTGTAGCGTACACATCAAGTAGAAAAATAAATGAAGATTGGAACGTAACGATTTCATTGGCACATCAACATTGTTTTTATCACATATATATTTTCTCGCATCTTTCTATTTTCATAGGGTATCTATTGTACAAACATTTTTATTCGTGTATTGTTTTGAAGGGTTTCTATTGAACTATGGCCGATGCTGAATTATGACAGATATAGTTGTTCATGAAATTAGAAAAAAACGTCTTTTTTTGCTGTATTTTTATCCAATTTAAAAAAAATTGCATTGTTGACTTTTTTTATGAAAATTGATACAAATAATCTTCATACGTAATTAAACCAAATGCCATTTTTAAAAGAGGGGTCAATTAACTCGTTTTCAAGTTAAATCAGAAAACCGCATCTTTTCCCGATATGTCACAATTTGACGTCGCGAAAATAAAAGTTTACGTTAGCAATGTCATTACCTCCCCTGTAATTGTATCGTATGCCCTTAATACGAAATTCTGTCTGATCTCTGTCGGATTACATTTGGTAGAATCGGGACGCTGTCGGGACAGATTCGGTCCTTTTCTACCATGCGAATGATAAAAATCGGATTAGAATCGGATTGAGAACGGGATTGTCGGGACAAATTCGCTTGGAAACGGTTGAATATCGACGCTTCCTGAATAATATCTGATTGTTGTCGTGTTTAAATATATTTTTTTTTTACAAATTTTAATTTAAGTTTAGAATTTCCATCCACGATTCAAAGGATTTTGATCAGACTTTTGACTAATTTTAATCGGGAATGGTCCTGTTAAGGACGGCATTAAAAATCGTAAATGTGTGACCCCAGCTTAAACTGAAAGACAAGACAAGACTAGACAAGACATATCACATACTTTTAAATTATATATACTAAACACAGATCCGCTTATTGATATGATGGATTAGTGAATTATTGCAAACATTACATGAATAGCATGCGAAGGTCACGAATTAGTATGTAGGTCCGCAGAGGTTAGCTAAACACCCGACAGTTAGGTGAGTTCCGTAACATTCGGGAAGACTCAACTGATATTATCTATAATCGGATTACAATCGTAACTATGTCGTGACAGTTTCTGCTGTATCGGATCGAAATCGTAACAATCTTTATAATGTTCTGTGTTTTCTGGACGGTGTCCTGTTGAACGGACATGATCTGGAGAAATGTGTCATTGCTGTTTTTTGCCGATTGAGTCCAGATTGCAATAAGATCTTGCCTAATGCGAACAGTCTTTGCCAAAACCGTTCCGGATCAGTCCCGTTATTAATACGAAATTTGGCAATAATACCCACGGATATATATCTTCCGTCAGCGTCGGTTCACTGTCTGGTCACTCTCTGAACTCTGTCGGATCACATTCGGTATAATCGCGATGCTGTCGGGACATATTATGTCGTTCTTTACCATGCGAGAGATACAAATCGGATTAATACTGATTTAAAACCGTATAATCGGGACAAATTCGGCTGGAAACGGCCGAACTTGGACGCTTTCTGAACAATATCTGATTGTTATGATTCAATATATGTTTTTACAAATTTTAATTAAAGTTTCAATTTCCAGCCCCGATTCACAGATACTTGATCAGACGTTTGAAAAATCTTAATCGTGAATGGTTCTGTCAAGGACGGCAGTAAAAATCGTGAATGTGTGACCCCAACTTAAGGCCGTTAGTTTTCTCGTTTGAACTGTTTTATATTTGTCGTTTCGGGGCAATGTGTAACTTACTATGCACTATTGGTTTTGCTCATTGTTGAAGGCCTTACGGTAACCTATAGTTGTAACTTCTACGTCATTTGGTATCTGTTTCAAACCATATCTTCTTATTTTCATATCGTAAATCGAAATCAGTCAAAATAAACTGTATTAACCAAATCATGAATGACTGTATAGGTTTTATACATATACGGTCAAAGTGTATGAACACATATGTAGTACATGGATGGAAAATAGTTAAATTTAGGCAGCTTAAGAAACGTTTAAAGGAAATGGCGCCTTTGTATGTTTATTGTCAATAGGTTTAACAAAAATTCCAGAAGAACATAGGCATGAGAGAGATGGTAAAGTTTGTTAAATAGTTAAATGATTAGGAACACGTTTTCCTTCATTAACAAATTCATTAGTAACTAATAAATAAGATTATAAATGAGATTAAGTGCAGACATGTAGTTAGTATTAAGGAACAGTGTTTTGATACGTCTTACTTGACACGTATTTTTTTTTTTTTTTTTGCATTCAACTTCAGATCGGGATGCTGAGTAGTAACTATATTATGTCTTTAATCTTCAGCTGGAAATATTTAGATGAGCATTTATCTAATCTTTCTAAATCTATTGAAACTTCTTATTGGATGGTGTTAAAACTCTATTTTACGTTATTTTGTATTGTGTTGGTTGATTTGTTGGTCTGCAGTCGAAATAATATTTTATCTTCAAATCATTCTATGATTTCATTGATCAATTATTAATTTATTCACTATAGCTATGCTTTATACGTGTATTTGAATATTTTATGTTATTCTAGTGGCGATACTTTTTTTTTATTTGAATCTGCAAACTGTATGAAAACTTATAAACATTGTGTGTGGACAAATTATTACTTTGAAAAATGCACGGTATTTACATTTCAAATAAAACCCTACGAGTCATGTTATGCAATTCATGTATACCTTCAAATCTAATTTCTTTCAATCTTTTCCAATGTAGATTATTATACTATTCTATAAAACTGCACTAGCAGTAAGCCTGGAACTGTGTCACTGGTTATTTATATATTTTGTTAAATTATCCGGAAGTACATCTCTCCCAGCAGGTGCCCTTAGATAAGATTACCAACAAACACAGATGTGAACAGAAGAAAATTGTATTCCAAATTATTTACATTTCACATTATAAATTGTAATATGATTCATATCATGTGACTATTTCTGCAAAGGTTAATGTATTTAACGCCTTCAAATGTTTACTCCATTGTGTTGCAGAACCACAAATATGCATATGAAGGACGAATAAGATATGGGTCCCTTGTTCATACGCATTCGTTCTTTTTTTTCCTTCTTGTTGAAATCAAAATATGAAAATCATTTTAATTTAATATACCCGTTACCAAAGTATCTGATCCAAATGATGCCATGCTCTACTCGTAATCGACAGAAAACGACCCCCCTAGCCACCCACCCCACTACAATAACAGTACTGATTATCTCAGATCTTGTTCTGATTTTTTTTTTTAATTTAAATTAGCTTGAAATATCACTTTGACTAAGATAATTTATTTTGCCTGGTCAGAAGTCATCAATACGTGATATCCTGAGGTGGGATTGCCGTGAGGAGACTTCATGACCTTACTTATGCTCTGTTTTTAACTGATGTAACTGTTTTGAATCAATACTTTTGAGTTTTATCTTGCTTGAACTTAAGCATTTGTATACAATCACTTCTTTCATATAGAAATATCTGACAAATGTACGTAGAAATATGCACATAATACGCATTTAAATGCACAAATAGTTTGACATTCAACTGGAACCATGGTGAACAAATTGTCATCGATCAATTTATGCTGAGTAGTTTCTTTCCAAATAACAATAGGTTATTTGCCAAATGTGTTTTATCTCCATGAGCATGTGCAATTAAAAAAGATTAAAGGTATAAATATTCTTTGTTACAATTAATTCACCTCAACTCAGAATTCTACGTATATATAAAATATTATGGACATTTTGCTGTTTGTTTTTAAGCTCTTAGTGAATTTATTTTCTTTATCAGATAGCCAATGTCCATCATTTGGACATTAATAATTTGCTATGATGCAAAGAATTACTTTTCAGCTTTGTAGATTGTTAATGTTGTAATGTCAGATCCGCATCAATCGCATAAATGTCTATGCTTATTTGTACACAGGCTATTGACAGAACGTAATAATTATTGTCATAGTTATCAGTTTTTGTGAGGAATTCGATCGTTTGTTTATCTCCCGTTGTTAGATTTTCAAACATATTTTACAGTGTTTTTTTTAGAAATATTTTTCTGTGATTTTGCATGATTTACGGTCTTTAATTTGTTTACATAATAAATAAACTGTAAATAAATTCGCAATTGACCTCCACATGCATGATTTGCTATGTCGGAGACTGATAAAATAGTAATAAATATAATGATTCTTTCTAGTGCATTACACAAGATTTTAAATAATCTTTAGTCAAGTTTGATTTATCTAGAGTTACTCCTTGTGTATAATAAAACCCATAGTTCGAACCCAATTTAATAAATTCCTAAATTGTTATACAAATTTATATTCTAAATGTTAACTTTTTATAATAATGAGTTGTCTTCCTTTCGACTTCGTTTAAGACAAAAGTTGTTATCTCCCATGTCCATTTTGACACTAGGCGTCTAAGAAAGACAACTCCACTTTGATTCAATATATCAATAAAATTATGAAATTTCATAATATTATGGTATTTCCTATTTGCCTCGACTGTATCAGTAACTACTTTAAAAACAAATACCTCATCAACAGCTGGTATTGAGTAGTAGACAAGAGTTATCAGTATAACATAGACATACATTAGTAAACAGCTGAAATGAAATTTTGTAATGTGTTTAACTCCTTGAAGTACAGTTATTTTATAATTGTCTTTTTCATGCATTTATACATATTAACATATTGGTACAAATGTATATTAATGGCAGCCTATAGAATTATTGTACATCCAGCTACTGGTTATACCTCAATGTTAATTCTATTTCTAACGGTAACGAGTCTATGGAAGTCGAGACTTGCGTGTCCAAGTTTAAAAGCCAAATTGAAGGAAATTTACCAACTAGCGCGATAATCTTCTGCTGTACGACAGAAAATAGTAAACGACATCCGTATATCTCAAAGCAAATTTTGTAAAGGCTCACTAGCTTATATATGTGTAAGTTAAAAAGTTTTTTTTTAAACTAAGTAAAAAAAGGTCTGCTCCATTTGTAGATACAAAACAGAGATTGTACTTCATAATAAATTAAAAGAAATACCGATCTGATGATGTTCAAGCCTGGGCTTTTACTCTAAAGAAAGAATTGTAAGATAATCAAGTCAAAAGTACCTGTTGTCAGTGATTTTTTTCACAATTTGATAAATCTTAATTTAATTTCAGTAAAATGTCTGAACTCTATGATGTTCCTATGAAGGCAAGAAAAGAAAAATTATATAGCATGTAATAATGACTCATGTAGAGAAAGACCAGGTGCCGTTTTCTTGTAACATTTGCTACTATCATGGAAATTAACAATAGACATATAGAAAGTAATTTGAAAAGTTATAAACATCATTTTAAGATGATGGAAAATTTTAGTTTGGATTCATGTAATATTTGTATTTTGCAATCATGCAACACGTAAAATTGGGAACAGATTGATCTTTTAATGCTTTATTGAAGAATCCCTCGTGCAGTTTTATTCATGAAATACAAGACTCAATTCTAGAAATCATTGAGGATAGTTCAACATTATAGATTATTCTTGTCAAACAGAAGAAAATAATTGAATCATACATCGAATTGAAAGCAGAAGTACGCGTTTTAAAAGGAATTCATCAGGAAGAATTAAATAGGTTTGGGGAAAAATGTCTAAGAATTCTTTTTTTTTTTTTGGAATAATGAAAAAAAAATAACCGATTTATTTTAGAAAACTATAAACAATATGGTCAAGAAACCTGTTAAAAATGCAATAAATGCTCTGAAAATGACATCTCTTGCTATTAGATTGTTAATAGCATACAAATGTATGTAAAGTAGAAATATAAAGAATTACTGTACAAACTATCTAACTAGTCTTGAATAAAGTAGAAGAGCTGTGTATAGTGAGGTATATTGAACACTGCTACCAGAGAAATTTTCCTTTCACAATGAACATGATAAAACTATTTGTAAGACAAACTAAGAAACAGATGGAAAGAGAAATGCTAAATAAAAAAGGACCATCAAACAACTAGTATAGAACCTTTCTAAAGAGATATCCAGACTTATCTTTGACGAAGCAACAGATTATAGATGGAGGGTAAAACAAATACGAAATTAAAAGTAATGAAACAACATTTGACCTACCGTACTAAAAAAAATTTTAAAAGAAACTAAGCAAAGTCACACAGCAACCAATAACTCCTGGTTGCATAAATATATAAACTAATAAATTTGATCTTCATTTAAGATTTCTGTCACTTTAATCTATAGTAAGCATTTAAAAGACGTATTATATTAATTCTTAAAAGTTGTATGTTTTCAGAAGTTCTTGACAAAGGGCAATTCATATATATGGATGAAACTGGTTTTGGAATAGAAAACGAGTTAGAGCCCAGATTCGTCACGATTTATACAAAATAATAGCTACATCAGAGCACACAACAGCTGTAGTGTGTATCTCAGCTGATGGGCAGGTCTTACCAACAATGGTCATCTATGAGAAGTATTCCACTGGTGGTGCACCCGTAAAAAGTAACATGTAATAATAAATTTTTATAAATTACATACATGACGAAGGTAAATCAAGATTTTGTTGTTGTTTTTTATACACAAAATATAGGTAAAACTGAGGATAAAGATTTCATTAATTGAAAAGAATTTAACACGAAGGTATAAAGACAAGTCTGTGAGGTAAGGCATGCTATGTCTCAGTACAACATCCTTTTGAAAATGGATAACCATGAAAGTCACTTTTCAATAGAACTAATAGATTTGGCTTTAGCTTTAAATTTTAAGCTTTCATATCTACTACACCAGATATTACAAACCAGTAAAGAAAATTTCACGAACATTCTCTTATGATCGGATATGACAGCACAGATCTCATTATTGGAAAGATCAGGATTCCAATTCAAATACATTGCGTATTATGTATAATTTCAATTTGAATTGTTGACTGATCAATGTTTGTTTATTTTAAAAGTATTCGCATATTTACTACATGTAGTAGCAATAGAAACTTCATTTTTGTGAAGACTACACATATTGGATTCACCTTTTAAAAATGCATAGATATGCCTAAGCACGAATTTGAGAAACTATCAATGTGTTATAACAGTTGGTTCTGCAATTCCTTACAAAATTGGACAAGTTGGATGGTGCCCAGAATTGCATGTAAATGACCTGGAATTTATAAATGCCCATTAGTAACTGTCTATACCTTTACTTTTGAATTTTTTAATAAAATTGAAATTTGATAATATTTTAGCACTTGACAATATGAATTTTGATCTGTCATCTGTTACATACCACAAAAAACTAAACAATGAATGGTATATGTTATGTTTTTAAGTTTCCCTAATTGATATCTAACCTACCTATTTAATGAAAGGTTGTACATCATCAATAATAGACATTATAATCACAAAGAGAAAAAAAACTAAAGCTTTAACACCCATGATATACCAACAGGTATAAGTGACTATAACAATATCATATTATTGCCCCTAAAGGGAAGTGTCAAAAATGAGAGACAAACTCATATAACTTATAGAAGCTACAAGAAGTTTTGATACAGATCAATTCAACCTAGATTTACCTAATATTCAGGTACTATCAGCAGATCAAATTTATTCCACAGAGTAAGGTAATGCTGTATATTACCAGTATGAAAATGATTTTACAAACATATCAAATAAACCTGCTTCAGTAAAAACAAAACAGCCTGAAACAAGAATGTGTCCATAGTACACGGATGCCCCACTCGCACTATCATTTTCTATGTTCAGTGGGCCGTTAAATTGGGGTTAAAACTCTTATTTGGCATTAAAATTAGAAAGATCATATCATAGGGAACATGTGTACTAAGTTTTAAGTTGATTAGACTTCAACTTCATCAAAAACTACCTTGACCAAAAACTTTAACCTGAAGCGGGACAGACTGACGAACGGACGGACGCACAGACCAAAAAACATAATGCCCCTAAGTGGGGCATACAAATCCTTTGAATATTGAAGGGTCATGTATCGTGTAAACACATGCTATATACACAATATACCAAGCAACGAAATTCAAAAACATGGGACAAATTCAGAAGACAGAGGAATTTGGTTTCAAAGCCTAAAAAGAAATCTATGAAAATTTATCATTTAGGACTTTGCTCTGGTGGGTCCAAAAATGACAACTTCTGGTCAATAATTTAACCTGTTTTCTCTAAGAAGTATCGTTCTGGAATACAAAGAGAAGAAAATAATCCAGTCATGAATGATACTAAGCAGGTATCAGTCATTGATTGATGGTTGCTTAGCGTCTAGTTGCAAATATTTTATGCATGTTTTCGGGACGAGAACAAATAAACAATTAATACAATAGGAAGGTCCTGTTATAGAGGACGTTCATGATGAAGGTCGGTGTAACTTCGACTTCCACTTGAAAATGAAGTTGTTTTTGAGAGGGACAGAAATCTTGTCTTGCAACAGGTCATCTACGGTGCATTGGTTCTGAACGTGCAGTGGTGAAACAGCAGAACAAACCAAAAAAAAACAGTTGAAAAAGGCTTAACTCATCAGATCGATATAAAGCAGAACAATCAAACAATAACGCAGTCCGGACGTGGCAGGGTATTTATCCATCCCTCATCCCTAACAACAAAAAGAACACCAAGTACAGATCTGAGAGTACTCGCAGTTACTGACAGCTAGTTCAAATCCAATAACAACTAATAAAAAAAATTCATGTATCTAACTTAAAGACTAAAATATCTTGATAATTTGCGTTCTGCACTTGATAAAAACTTGTATGTTGCTACTGTTTTATTGGTCCTTTCAATGGCGTTTGACTACCTACCGTATATGTACGAGTCAAATCTTTGTCCTGTCTAGATCTCAAATCTATGTCCGGTCTAGATCTCAAATATGTGTCCTTTCTACAGATATGTGTGTTGTGACGTCATAACACTCAAATCAAGAGCCTTTTGTCTAACCTCAAATATGTGTCTTTTCCTCAGATCTGTGTTCCGTGACGTCAAGACTCTCATATCTGTAGTCCTTTGTTTATTCTTATCCAAGACCTATTTATAAAGTAAGCTCTTAGCAATGTGACGTGACTTGGGACAGACACAAATAAAATGCAGCGGATAAAAACGTTCAACCTACTCTAATCTGGGACTATTGTGCAACAACACAACATAATAAAAGAGAGGCGAAAGATACCAAAGGGACATTCAAACTCATAATTCGAAAATAAACTGACAACGCCATGGCTAAAAAAAGAAAAAGACCAACAGACAAAAAACAGTACACAAAACACAACACAAAAAACTAAAGACTGAGCAACACGAACCCTACCAAAACTGGGGGTGCTCCGCAAGGGTAAGAAGATCCTGCTCCACATGTGATACCCGTCGTGTAACTCTTATAAAACAACAAACTGTACAAATCAGTTGGAAATGGCTTTTAACTAGCTGTCAGTAACTCCGAGTACTCTCAGATCTGTACTTGGTGTCTTTTTGTTTGGATATACAAGTACCCGGCCACGTCCACTCTGTGTTTTTGTTAGATGTATTTTTATTTGTATCCATCTGATGAGTTAAGCCTTTTTCAACTGATTTTTATAGTTCGTTCTTGTTTTTTACTACTTCACCACTGTCCCAGGTTAGGGGGAGGGTTGGGATCCCGCTAACATGTTTAACCCCGCCATTCTGTATGTAAGTGCCTATCCCAAGTCAGGAGCCTGTAATTCAGTGGTTGATGTGTTACATAATTGTTTTTCGTTCATTTCTTTGTACATAAATTTTTTCTCGTTTGAATTGTTTTACATTTGTCATTTCGGGGTCTTTTATAGCTGACTTTGCGGTATGGGCTTTGCTCATTGTTGAAGGCCGTACGGTGACCTGTAGTTGTTAATTTCTGTGTCATTTGGTCTCTTGTGGAGAGTTGTCTCATTGGCAATCATACCACATCTTCTTTTTTATATTGACTCATCAAATTGGCACAAATTCAACTATTAAACACAAAAAGACACAACGACCCCCAAAAAATCGTTTATGAGTAATGTTTAGATGTTGAGAGAAAAAAGGTTCTAATGAGTTCTGACTGTTTCAACTATTTCTTTGATTTAAAACATCTCTTTTAAACTTGATAATAAAGTTGGTTAACTTACAACTGAATGATACAAAGTTGTTTTTTTTTACTTGTTTTAATATACAAGAAACTGTAAGGCCTATATAGAGGGGTTAACAGGGGGTCCCTGATTCCCACTTCCCTCCTCTTACTTCAAAACGAAAATCCATCAAAGAAACTTTTCTAACAAATCCCTGTCCCCCCCTTTTTTTTCTATCTCCCGGATCGCATCACATTATTCTTATGTTTCCTAATCCCCATCGAACCCCTCTATGTAAGTAGTTTAACACATTTACTTTTCAATGACATTCACTGATGTCGATTTAATTCGAATATGAAATCTTTTGACAGACAAATATTTTCTCAAAGACGTTTTCCATAACTCTGACGGCTGACAGTGCGTGACTTCTTGAAAGAGACACAGATTTGAGAAAGGAATGCACATACATTTGTGAAGTTTGACGCAACATAGAATAGGACACAGATTTGAGGCCGTGCATAGATTTAAGGCTTAAATACATGAATTTTTGCTTGACAAATTGTCCGGATTTTGTGTTTCGGATCAATTAGTTTCACTTCTAAAATCGTACTTTTCAGATAGAAAGCATCACATTAAATTAAACTGTGTACTTGATAGCTGGGCTGACATCATTCCAGATTGAAGTATCCCAAGGAAATCTCCTTGAGCCCTCCTTTTCAACATTTGTATAAATGACATATTTCTATTTATCAGAAATGGATTACTCTACAATTATGCAGAAGGTAATAAATACCCTTTCCTTTTGAAGCCTTGATTATGATACTTTAATTTCAACACTTATACTAATAGATTGATTCAGGGTGAATAAGATGCAGGTAAACCCCGATTAATTACAAATTTTGGCTGCTGATAAAAACACTTTCAGACATAAGCAACTTTTTGAGCGAAACGATTAAATTAACCATTCTTCTTTCATTCATCTCCAGTAATTTCAACGTTTGCCCTTTCAAACAAACGAAGACCGCCAACAAAAAATATTTTTGAAGTTGACAGTACAAAAAACATAATGACGTACTAGTATACACTTTTCCGATAAAGTTAATTAAGTAAACTATAAATACAAGGGTAAACAAAATGAAAACAACACTGTAAAAATATCTTGCTTCCGAATCGCACCTCTTGACCCATCTGCACCATGAACGCAACAAGCCCTATAGGTGACTGCGCAAATACCGAGTCGCATCAAAAGTCGTACGACCAGAAGGAAATTAATAGCACAAAGACAAATAGAGGAAAAACTGTAAAGTAAATAAAAAGAAACACAACTTCAGCAATCTATAACTAAAGACCATCGCATTATATGTGAACTAGACACTGAATATTTATCTCTTAGTTCTTTGTACTATCGCACCTCATGTTCCATCTGCATCAAGAGGCCGCGAGCCCTATATGGGACTGCACAAATACCAAGTCACATCAAGAGTCATACCACTAGAAGGAACATAATAGCACAAAGACGAATAAAGGAAAAACTGCAAAGTTAATAAAAAAAAATACACAACTTCAGCACAATACAACTGAAGAACATCTTGCAATAATTTTCATATGATTTGCATATTTAGAACTCATTAATATGATTGGTCGAGAAGGCTTATGGTAGCGGTTTTTGAAGTGAATTATTTTTTGGATAAACGATGATGACGCTACTACTTTTATATATATTCCTACGCCAGGCAAATCCAGTGAACAAAAACACAATAACGTGTGATAGACGTTACGCACGGCGAAAACAAATTCTGTATCTGCGATTTTAAATAATAATAAGGAGTAAACACATTTTGACTTATTGGTGTATAAACTGGACCAAGTCACTCACAAACATATCATAAAAGTAAATTCCTTTTGACTGGAATTTATTGGTGTATAAACTCGACCAAGTCACTCACAAACAAATAAAAGTCGTTCCCTTTTGAAAGGAATTTATTGGTGTAAAAACTAGACTAAGTCACTCACAACCATATCAAAAATGTTCATCGGACTTTTATTTGTTTTGTGAGTGACTTGCAAGGAATTTATTTGTTTATAAACTGGACCAAGTCACTCACAAACATATCATAAAAGTCCTTATTTGTTTGTGAGTGACTTGGTCGAGTTTATACACCAATTAATTCCCTTCAAAAGATGTTTAATCCTATATTATTTGTGAATAAGACACTGAATATTTATCTATTAGTTCTTGGCACTATCCGATGATTTTTTTAATTTTTTTTTTAATGAACGAGACGTTCTTTGACATTACCACGGCACATTGATTGTTTGCTCGGACAGCGATTACATTTTACAAAGTCTGAGTATCAGCGGCAATCTTGAATATCGTTGGAGTTGAGAAATGTATACTCCATACGCGGATGAAGTTGGTATATTGCTGCTAAATTTATACGGTGCGGAAATTTATAATTTCAAAATTGAAATCGTCTCGTTTGTCATAGATTCTGGTAATGAGATGATCGCTGTAGCATGTTTTATTTTCAGGCTTATTTTTAACCAAATACGTTGAATTATATATCGCAAAACAATACATTTGTAGCGTTTGGTACCAATTATATGTAGAAAAGCATTGTGGATTATTCCTTTCAGATGGGTATTCAATTTTACATGTGATAAAGGATGGAAAAATCGAAGGTTAAAGAATGACCGAGTGAACAGTATCGCAGTATATATGTAATCCCTCTGTCACTGCAGACAAACTTTTGGTTAATCTGCAGACCTGGAGGGAAAATACATTATTTTACAGAGCACTGTGGGATTTTCACTAAGATTAACTGAATTGCAAAGCAAACCGTGCAGAAAAATCTAGTAGAAGGTACTTAACAAGAGTTTTACAAAGGTATAAATGAAAAGTTCAATATGGCTTCAAGGGGCCCGAATTTCAGAGATCTATAAAAACTTAAACCAAACTCACCAGAAAGGTTGATAGATTGTTGGTTGATTGACGTCCAGTGGTAAATATTTCATGCATATTCAGGACGAGAACAAATTAACAATAAATACAATAGGTAAATCATGTAATAGAGGCCGTCCGAGATGAATGTATGGAAAATTTGGACTGCTACTTGAAAATGAGGATATAATGGATAGGGACAGAAATTTTGCATTGCTAAAGGCCACCTTCAGATCCCTCAAAAAGTTGTTTCTGGGATTCTTAACCACCAGAGAGCGTGACATTTTCTTTACACGGGACATCTCATTTAACGCCCCATTCCGACCGGACTTGGCTGTGTACTTGTACATCCCGCACATCCAAACGGACGCCCCAATTCGACTAGGGGTTTAACTGCCGGTCGAGGAAGACCATAATAATCATATTCCAATTCCCCAGTCATCAGAAAGGAAATCAAAACAAACTGTAGAGAAGTTCTTTAGAAGGTATTTTCCATTTGCTATTACATTTTTTGTACTTAGGTTCAAATGAAAAGCCTTTATATTTGTTATATTTGAAAAATACCGCAAAGTGATTGATGCATGCTACTAGGAGTCTTGGGTCTTATTGTTAAGTGTATTTAATAATTTTTATTTTGGTTGACATATTTCGTACCCAATTGAGGTCATTTGACCTTTTTCATATTTACCGGTTAAACCGTCTTGGCCGACAAGTACATAAAGATATTGGGTTTATAATTGTATAATTATAGCATGTATAGCTTCTGGATCAAAGTTTTGTTATAATTTACATAGTGGCCATTTGTGTTTATTTAGTATTGGCCATTGAACATTGGTGTTCATTGTTTCTTGATATTTGATACATTATTGTATAATTATGAGTTACAGATAACATTCGAATATCATTATGGTTGATCTTCAATTTTCATAACTATGCCGTTGGCCTAATAACAGCGGGACTTTGGAAAAAAATAGTTTTAATGAATTCTAGATATGTGATATTTATTTGTGGCATGTTAAGATACATGTACAAATAACAAAATAATTTGGTTCAAGTAAACTTCCTTACTTAAAGAGTACAAAAATAATTTGATTTTTATGTTTATTGCATGTGTTTAACCTTTAGGGTAGATAAGAAGTTGGTTTTTCTGAATAATTTGTAAAGAGATTTTTCAGATACTTACAAAGGGGGTATTCTTAATGTTTGAGTTTTCAAGAAATATAATTTGGACTATAATTTTAAAAAGATGTTTTCTGTATTTTTAAGGCTTTTGCCCATATCAAAGATCCATGCTCTTTTTTTCTCTCTTTTTTTTAATTTTACAGGAAAATAAGACTGGTATATCTTGTTGTCAGTAGGATTCTGCTGTGTTATTTTGTGAGCCAGTTTAGTTAAAGGTTACGGCAATAATTTTGGAAGACGGGTATCGGTATTTTGTCCTCAAAATAAGACTCCAAGGGTGACTGGGTAATAGAAATGTGGTCTCTTTTGTCTTCTTGTGACCGGTAGACAAACCCTTGCCAAATATAAGTTTCCGTTTCACTGTGCGAGATATACAAGTACGCAGCCACGTCCTTTCAGAATTTGGACATTTAATGCAAAGCCTCGTTATAAGAGAGTTCCATGCTTTCTACACGTTAAGGGAAATATTTACCACTGGACGTTAAACAACCAATAATCAATCAATCCTGAAAACAAGGGTCTTTTAAAGATCAAACCTGTCAAATCCTTGGACTTTCAGTTGCGCAGAAAAAAAATACCTGTTTTCAGCTGTTCAATGTCGAAAGTTTTTTTTTCCGTCAAAATCGAGGTATGTGAGGAAGAGTTAAAGATGTTTGTCGTGAAATTTTTGATGTGGAACCATTTACAACTGTTAGTGACCAGGCAAATTTTAGGATGAAACTATTATTTCCCCAGCTAGGAATCTGCTGTAAATTTATAAATGTGTATAAAAGGGGTTCTATGATTTAAGAGACTTACCTTTTGGACCACAGTTTCTTTTCTTTAAGTGAACTTTATTAAATTTCTTTCTTACATCCGAAGCGTTGACAGGAAGTCGATAGACAGGTGGCATTTTCTATTCGTTAAATTTGCTGTTCAAATTCGGACAATGATGTCCTTGGGTTCAAATTTAATTCGTAGATCTCGACATTTATCTCCTAAACTATGGACAATAAACGTTTTGTTTGTCGCGGTGTTTGCCTCCATTGTTTCATTTGGTATAAATATTGGAATGCTTGCTACATCTAAGAGTTGCTGCATTTAGCCGGCTTTCATCAAGTCACCCTCATATCCTCCAGACTGCATCAGTCTATGTGCATGTTCAAATATAATAATAAATACATTAAACAGTCTGTGATGTTAGCCACTATCCCGTTGCCCAAGACTAGTAAATTTCATTTATTACTAGCCCGACCGGACTAGTAAGAATTAAAAAAAAATCTATGTTGTTTGACATTTTTGACATTTTCCATATTCTATAAGTTATTAAAATTATCATCTGAAGAAAAGATGTTGAAAGTGTTTAATTATGTTTAAATGTAGATGGTAAAAATAATGTATTTCTTTTTACAAATCATATCATTTTACCGCTTATTCTGAATAAGCTGTTTCTCTAGCTTTGCAGAGAAAGGACACATCACTAGCAGACTAAGTACACCGAATTATTTCTGTTACTGATGTACTGCAGAAATTGAAGTTGCAGTAAATCTAGAATTATTTTAAATTTAAAATGTTTTAAAACATACAGAAAAATACATGTACTAGAACAAGTAAACAAGTTGGTTTTTGTATAAATTTAAAACAGAAATGAAAAAACGTGATACTTTGTAAGGTAATTAATTGTTTAATTCAATTTATAAATAAAATATATGATATACTTTTTGAAAGTAGTAACAGTAACCTTTTAAACATTATGAATAAGCTAATGTCATCGCTACAAGTAAAATTAACCATGGAAGCAGTTTGACAGAAAGGACACCATCAGTTTCTTACAGACATGATCTTATAGACAAGTTACAAGAGAATAATTTTCCATCAACTGATATAGTAGTTGTTAAGAATTGGCCATGCCCAGAAGACAAAGTAGCAATCATAGGTTTCAAAGTAGTGTTGTTGTTAATTTAATAATTGTTACTTTAAACATTTCATTATTTTGTTATCTTGATAAACAAGAGTATCTTCTGTTGATTACAAGTTTTCAGAAGGATTTATACTGCCAAAATATGTATGATATTGATTTTATGAAGTATAATTATCAGACTGTTTTTAATATTTATTTAGTATTTAGAGACTAAAATAGACAGTTTTAAAAGAAAGTAGCGTAGACAGAAAGCTTTTGTCAATCCTTCCTTTCAGCTTTTTTAATGCGTTTCTTTTATATTTATTACTGCAGTTGCTGATTTTTTTCTAGATATGCCTTCTTTTTAGTGCTACTGTTCAGTGTTCTTCAACTAGAAAACTTACAGCCTTTCAGAAACACTAAGTTTAAAACGAATTGTGTTGAAAGGAACAAAAAAAAAACTAACGTTGTCATATTTAACAAGCGTAAAATAAATTAAAAATCTGTATTTACCGTGCAAAGAGCGCGGCACTTTCTCTACATGAGACATCGGATTTAAAGTCCCCATTCTGACTGGACGTGAGTGCGTACTTATATATCCTGACAAGCCAAACGGACGTCCAACTTCGGCGAGGGTATTACTGCCAGTCGGAAGAAGAAGAACAGGGTGACCATTTTAATATTCCCCAGTTACTGAAAAAATGAAAAGTAAACTATGTAGAGAGGTTCTTTAGAAGGTGTTTTACTTTTTTATTACTTTGGTTCAAATGGAAAGCTTACATATTTGTGATATTGGAAAAGTACCAAGTGATAGATTCAGGCTTCTAGGGGGTCGTTGGCCTTCTTGTTTAACCTATTTAGTAATATGAGTTTTATTTTGGTTGACATATTCGTTACCCAATCGTTGATATTTGACCTAGAATTAAATAACAATTTTCTTTTAACTCAGTAAATAGTGCGTACGATAAAGTCTTGAAATTCGCATATACAAATTAAAAGACGAGTCAGGAAAAATATAAAGCTTTACAATTTTTCCGGGTTTTATTTTATTTGTTTTATTAATTTCACTGACACATTTCAGATTAGCTTATTTAATATCACTGACATCAAAATGATGCTCGTTTATTTACAAGAACGTGAAGCATGACGTCATCGACAAAGAGAGGCAAAAGATACCAAAAGGATATTCAAATGCATAAGTCGAAAATAAACTGACAACGCCATGGCTAAAAAAGAAAAAGACAAACAGAAAAACAATAGTACACAAAACACATCATAGAATACTAAAGACTGAGCAACACGAACCCCACCAAAAACTCGAGGTGATCTCAGGAACTCCGGAAGGGTAAGCAGATCCTGCTCCACATGTGGCACCCACCGTCGTACGCGTGTTGCTCATGTTAATACAAACCCGGTAATAAGTCTATTTCGGTAAGTCACATTCGAAGGAAAGGGGACGGGATTGTAGTTACAACATTTAAAACATATCCGCTATCATCTGTGAAACGGATATTCCTTAACGGTCAACCAACTCGTGATGGTGTCAGGGATGGGCACGATTACTGACAAATGTAATCGATTAATAATCGATTACATGAAGGTATTTTGTGCAATCGATTAATAATCGATTACTCAGATTTTTGTATGTAATCGATTGCAATCGATTACTTTATCAAAAGTAATTACATTACTTTTCGATTACTGTCAATTACATTCTTCAAAATTTAAAAAAAAATAAAGTAAGTTAAACACTATTATGTTGATCAACATTTGTATGGTAGATATTTAGAACTTTACCAAAAAAACAGCATTTAAATCATTGTTTCCAAATTATAAGTTGACAGTTGTTATCTAGATGGAATCTCTTACTGAGGATCAGAATTATTAAAAAAATCTTGAAATTTGACTTTCAACATGAATTAGAGATGACATTGCATTCCATCAATCACTTATATACATGTTTAAGGTTTTTTTCAATAATTTTGCTTTCATACTGACTTAAGTTAGCTTTTTTGTTTTTATTCATTAAAAGCAGGTATATTTTAGCATAGTTATTTACAATGTTGGAAGTTTTCTCTGAAGAAAATATAAAAAAGTAGAATTATTAATTAGTTCAGCTAATTTTAAGGATCAAAATTTATAATTATAATGACAAACATGATTTAATCCTTTTGTTGGAAAACCACCTTAATTATAGGTTATAAAACTGCTAATGGAGTACAATTTATAACCTGGGGCAAAATAATGTAAATCTCCATCTTAATTAGACAAACAGTAATTGAAATAAAAACAAAGTATGTGTCTTATATAGTGATTAGAAGACTTTGATCATCTGATTAGTAAAGACAAGAAGTTTGTTAAGATTTTTTTATTCTATAATAAAATTATAAACAGTATATATTTATAGTGTCAATGAGGGATACATGTATCTTTTTCTGAAAAGAATTTCAATGCATAGGCATTGGTTCATTGTTAAAAGGATTTTGTGTACTTATTTTTTATATACATGTATATCATAACATTATAAGAAATCAACTGTTTATCTATTCTAAGCTTAAATCTTATTGAAAATTATGCTTTTAGGAAATTTAATACAAATAAGCTTACTACTTTAAGGAAGTACAGAACTTAACTTAAGACACATTTCTTATTTTAAATCTATTTTCTTATTTTAATATAAAAGGTGTTGACTTATTGACAAGCACATAAATCCATTTGTTTCAAAAGCTAGATATAAAGTAAATTATGGTAGGGGATCTGGTTGATCATAATGCAGCTTGAGACAATAGATAGAAATATAAAGGCAGTTGATAAACTCTTAAGTCATATCAGTACTTCAAAGTGATGAATACATACATGTTTTCATTTAAAATAGGTTATATTTCATCAAACTATTTTACTAAAGTAATCGAAATGTAATCGAAAGTTATCGATGATTACATCATGATTTTTGCTGTAATCGATTAAATTACGATTACATGTAATCGAAAATGTCTTCAATTACAGATTACTGTCGATTACTGGAAAAAATGTAATCAATTACAATCGATTACGATTACAGATTACGATTACCCCATCCCTGGATGGTGTCCGTAAAATTTACGAAGGGATGATTTTAACTTCACAACGTGGAACTCTTGGTGTAATAGCTTCCTTGTGAACAGCAACTCTCTATCAAGGAAATCAAGCGCTAATGGATTGTTGCTACATAGAAATGGAAAGTTCACAATTGGGAAGCTGAAATTATCTCTTTTGTCGTATAGTTTTGTTTTCAACCGACCCTCATTGTCAATTTCTAGATGTAAGTCAAGATAAGAGGCAGACTGTATCTGTTGTATACTTTATCTCAAGTTCGATGGGATTGAAGCGTTCAACATAGTCACCAAATTTTGAATTATTTAGTGACAGAACATCATCTATATAGCGGAAAGTAAAGTTAAAGGATACTGCTTACTTCTTTTCTTTCTTCCTAAGAAGGTCCTGTATGAAGTCAGCCTCATATGCACAAAGACGCAGAACGTAAACATTGGAGTGAAAAAATGCTGTGTTGTTAGATTTTGTCCCTATAAAGGAAAAAGTGTACGTGTTTCGTAATGGGAAAAGAATTGTTATGGATTCGGGGAAGCATGATATGCTTCCCGACGTTTTCCAAGTGGAGTTTGTATCAGAATTAGATGTGTTAAGAAATAGAATCAACGCCAAGACAAAAGATGCTTTTCTGGTAAGTTACACGTCCTCATTTAATATTTAGGAATCACAGTTTATGGCCAAACTCAGTAAAGACCTGTCTGATATTATAGTCCTAGATGCATGATATTTTTATTAGTTGTGATAGGCTTTGAATTAGCTTTCAGAAATTGCGAGTACTCTCAAATCTGTATTTGTTGTGAGGGATGTATAAATTCCCAGTCACGTCCTGTCTAAGTTTTTGTTAGTTATTTTTCTGTTTTGTATCGATCTGATGAGATAAGCTGATTTTTATAGTTTGTTCTTATGTTGTACTGTTACTCCACTGTCCAGGCGTAGGAAGAAGGTTGGTGGCTTTAAACATGTTTAACTCCGCAACATTCTGTATATGTCCCAAGTAAGGAGCCTGTTGTTAGTTCAGGTCTGTCATATTTGATTTTCATAAATTGTTTTGTTATAAATTAAGCCGTTAGTTTTCTGAATAGAATTGTTTCACATTTTTCATGTAGTGGCCCTTTGTAGCCGACTTTACGGTATGGGATTTTGTCATTGTTGAATGCCGTACGGTTGCTTATAATTGCTTCCAGCTACTTCATTTGAACTTGTTGGATATTTGTCTCATTGGCAATCAAACCACATCTACTTGTTTTAATATTAATAGTATTACACGAAAGATATTCTTATAGCATTACACTAGGTCTATTCTTAAAGCTTTACACTAAGTATGTTCTTATAGCAATAGATTAGGTCTGTTCTTATAGCATTAAACTATGTATGTTCTTATAGCATTACACTAGGTTTATTCGTATAGCATTACACAAGGTATATAAGACATTACACTAGGTATGTTCCTACAGCATTACACTAGGTCTATTCTTGCAATATTACACTAGGTCTGTTTTTATAGCATTGCACTAGGTATGCTTTTAAAGGATAAGACAAGGTATTCTATAGCATTACACTAAGTGTGTTCTAACATAACACTAGGTCTGTACTTATGGAATTACAGTACGTATGTTCTTAACGCATTACACTAGGTATGTTTTAAAGCATGACACACACCAGGTATATGTGTGTTCCTATAAAGCATGCTCTTACATGATTTATGTATATTATTAACACTTTTTATGTTGTGTTTTCTAACCAGGAGACCGTGGTTTTCAAAATGTGTAACTTTACATGGAGCGAAAATGAATTTTCTAAACAGTTTAAGGATGTAAGCACAGCAGAAGACTTTGTAGTAACCTTTGAACAACAAACACGTTTTAGTTCATCAGGTATGAATATTTTTAAGGGTTTATGTACAATAATTTTTTTTTTCCATTTTTGGTTAGAATTTTTTAGGATAGATTTCAGGCTGAATATTAAAATTATCATTTGTCTTAAAACTTGGTTTTCAATAATAAAGTAACAAACAAATATTTGTTCTGAAAAGATAATTAAGGTAGGTCGATTTATGTCATTTCTTTTATCTAAAGAGGAGGAAAAACAAGAACCGTTGTATATTGCAGAGGTTGAAGATTTCAGTAGCATAATTCCTGATACACCTTAACCATTCAATACACAGGTATACATCCACATTTTATTTTAGAACACGTCCTGAATATTAAACTATCATTCTAGGACCTAGTGTCCTCTTATATTGTTTCAATTGCATACAGTGTTAAATTATGATTAATAAGATTGCCTCAGCAACTAATGTTATTAATCTCCCTTGGTTACTTCCAATACATGGGTTAAAGTTTTTAATGACGGTAGCAAAATTGAGGCGCAATGTGATTTTTTTGGGGGAAACGTTAAATGGATATGTATGTTTTCAATTGATTCATCTCATTGTTAAGTTTTTTTTTTTTTTTTTTTTTTAGAAAATGTTAATTGTTATCATATCAGAGGAGATGACTTGTTTTATAAAGAAATGTTTTTTACGTTACAAATGAAAAACATCGTGACAACTATAAAATAAATAACAATGTTCTAATTGATATTGGTGAGATATTTCAGAATTGAAGTTTTTTTGCAGACAGCAGTAACCATTTCAAAAAGAAACAAACTGATCCCACCTTTAATGTCGCCACTGGAACCTGCAATTAAAGAATTTAAGTCAATGGAAGACCAAACGCTTAAGTTTACGTACATCTGAAATATTTGTATAGCACACTAGTTCTATACTTATATCATTACACTAAGTATATTCATTTAGCATTGCACCAAGTATATTATATTAACATTTCACCAAAATATATTATCTTAGCTCCACATCAAATATTAGTTTATATCATTACACAAAGTATAGTCTAATAGCATTATACCCAGTATATGATTATAACATATTGTATATTATTACAATAAGTATAATCTTATGGCATTACACAATGTATATCCCTATAGCAATACACAGAGAAAAGCAATCAGTAATTATAGTATAATGTAAAAATCTTTAGTACGATAGATTTATTCTTAGAAAATAATAGAGTATACGCTATTCTTGTCATACAACATAAGTAAGATTAGCTTTTCCTTTCTGTTATTAAGAAGTATCACCTACCCTTTAAACATACATTGTTTCTGTTCGAGTTTTTGCTATTCCTTTTTTTCTATTTCTTGAAGGAATTTTTAAAATTGAACTGACAAAAGTAAACAAATCTCCGGAAAAAATACGCCTCGGAGACATCGGTAATGACTTTGTAGATCAGGTTTATAAATATATAGTTTTTTCAAATACTTTAGTTTTATGAACTTTAAAAGGAATAAATTTAATATAGTGAAGCTGAAAAACAACAACAAAAGTACGGTTGTTTGCTTTGGGTATTTTTTCAAATGTGGATAGGCATTTCGTGCCATGGATAAGTAGACTGTATCACATATTTTTTCAAGTAAAAAAGTAAATTTAATAGATATTTGTTGCTGTCTTAAAGCTTAAGTACAAATATTGTAGGAAAAGTGTATTTTGTTAATTCAAGAGCTGTTCAATTAATACTTCTAATCAATGAGAAAATTTGAAACAACACCACATTTCAGTTAAGTTTAAAATATCTTTTTAACATGTTTATATATAAGCTGATACTACTTGTTAAGTTGTGTAAACTTATTTTCGTAGATGATCTTAATCTCATATGTTTTTTTTTTTATTTCTTTACCCAAAATAAAGAAAGAAATGGAAATGTGTGAGGACATTGTTTCCCTGCCACTGACCTTATTTTTGCCAGACACAAAGACAGAGGAATTTGATGAATACTATTTACAGAATAACAACTTTATATACCTAGGTGACAATCATTTAAGGTGATCCTAAAAGCGATTATGATGTCATACTTAATAAAATAATAATTTTAAAATGCCAAAATAATATGCACTTCACAATGATCTTTATTAGATAAAATCTAAACATAGTTGTTTGTTGGTTAATTATACCCGTTATGAATGTTTAAATTTAGTCAAACGATTCTTTTTATAAATGGAAACAAACTTGTCGTATGTTTACCTTCATATGTATTTGGATTTCTAAGTCGTTGTCTCATTGACATTTACCCCCAAAATAATTGTTTATCTGTAATAAGTATAAACACATCATGTAGCGCAAAAATTGATGTTACAAATTAAAGAAGGAAGTGCATGTATGCAATCTAATAATAAAATTACGAAAATAAACGTAAAACACTTTACTCAATTCCAGTTTGGATATTTTAAATGAAGTAAAGAACAAAGAACATTCACATGTATGTGAAGAAGGACAGACAATTTCGGAAATTATAATAAAGTATAGAAAGCAATGGTTCTTTAAATTTTTATGAATTTATACTTATTTACATTTTATTGCAGATGTGCTTATGTAAAGCTGCAGAAGAAACATGCATTTGACAAAATCTATTTTGAACTGACAGACGAGGCGTGTCTAATCACGGCAAAGTGACACAACGAAGTTGGACACTATGTCAAAGAGCTAAATAATTTTGACAAGTTAATACGATTGGAATGGAATCGTTATCTTTCCGTCAAAATGTTTGGTTTTAGGTCACGTCATTTGTGCGTTTGTTGGGCATAAAATCTACTTCAGGACGTTGAGCTGAGGGATGAATATTCTGGGGATAACTTCTTAATGACTTCTTCGATAACTGTTTTTAAATGATAAAATTAATATATTTCATTATGCAGGGTTGGATTATGTACATAAAAATTTAGACGGGTGTTTGAAAAATGTCAAGCAGTCACAATTACTTTATCAGTTTAAAGATACAGAGATCAAATTAGCCCATAAAACGTTTAAATGACGTGATAAATCAGCGTATAGTAAAAGAGTATATCTGGTAATGGAAATGATATAGATCAAACGTATTCATCCATCATTTTTTTTTTTTTTTTTTACAGTTAAGAGGACTTTTGGAAATAACTGAAATCTTACAAAACAATTACAAACTGCCTTTTACCAAAGAATAAATTGAGATTTTCTCAAATGAATTGCTGTATTTGCAGACAATATTACGTAAATAATTCAGCACACTTTCTTTATATAACAGGCAGTCATCTGTTATATAGTCTTTATCATTACGTCATCCCTCGGTGTTCAGCTTAGATTTTAATTTCATGATTTGGTTTATGGCTTATGGTACATTACATTACCTCTGCAATAATCAGATATCCTTACACCGATACATCACAATTCTCAGAACTTCATGACGCAATTAAAAAAAAACTTTTTTGAATGTCCAATTGTTTAGAAGACAACTGAATACAGATTGTGAAGAAATATTGAACACAAATAAGGATATGTAGAGAAAGAATCGCAAAGTTTCTTCCGCAAAATAAGGTAACATTTTTAAATTAACATTGTTTTCTCCTGGTTTAAGTATTATGGACTGGAAAGAATAGGACATATCATAAAAAAGGGAAGAACTGCTGACATAAGAATCTATAATGTACTCCCATGGAAAAATTTATTTTACTTAGCATTACGACTTTTGAAAGAGATTCATTTACGAACACAGTGTGGCTTTTTAAAATTTTATATAAATATAAATAAGAAAATGTGGTATGAGTGCCAATGAGACAACTATCCATCCAAGTCACAATGTGTAAAAAGTAAACAATTATAGGTCAAAGTACGGCCTTCAAAACGGAGCCTTGGCTCACACCGAACAGCAAGCTATAAAGGGCCCCAAAAAGACTACTGTAAAACAATTTAAACAGGGAAACCAACGGTCTAATCTATATAAAAAACGAGAAACGAGAAACACTTATGAACCACACCAACAAACGACAACCACTGAACAGCAGGCTCCTGACTTAGGACAGGTGCATAAAAATGCAGCGGGATTAAACGTTTTAACAGGCGCCAACCTTCACCCTAACCTGAAACAGTGGTAATACATTACAACATAAAAAGATACACAATAAAATATCAATTGAAACTCGATCAAAAAGACAATACACAAAACAAGTAAATATACACTGAACGAATAAGTTTGATCTATGACACGATAAAGTTGATATTCAAGGCTTTAATTTAAATTTTTTTTACTTATACCGAATAATTGTTATTCTTCGGCTGCTTTTTTTTTTAACTTAGCCATAAAACGGGACATAACTCTTATAGTAAAACTTGTTTTTAAATGTGTGTTTATGAAATTTTAAATAAAATGAAAATTCTATCTATAGATGTGGCAAAGTAGAAGCACATTCTTTATGAGGAAATATTAAGCGATTTCATTTTAACTGGTCGTATTTTTTATTATGACATTGTGTCTTTTTTAGTATTTAGGAAGTTATCAGCCATTAGTTAACCTGGCTATTATGGGAAGCAGGGCTTATTCTAAAGTAATTCAGGTGTTCCATATATAAAAACAAGGTGAAATAAAAGACCAGAAACATCTCAAAGTAAGATTATTTATCTTAATTTGACAATTGAGCGATGAAATAAGATTTTTTTTATACGCATTGATTTGAAAGAAATTTGTGCATTTCAGGAAGTATGGGTGTCTGTCGCCATCTTGGATTGTAAAATCACAGAATACAATAGATTTAGAATTTTAATTAGGTCACCAAATTTCGATGCAGGAATGTAACTTACTAATAATAATTTTCATTCAGATGAACAAAATTATGTGATATAAGGTTAGTATTACTAATATTTTACTCAAGTAGAATATGTTTGCTTGATTTAAAATGTTATTAAACTTTGCGAATTAAGGGGAGTAACTCAGAATAAATTAAAATAATAAAGGAATCATTCGAATATTTTCAAATTTTTTCGTTACATTAGGAAAAAACCAACAGTGACACCATTTTTTTTCTTTTGATGTTCTAAGAGCATTATATAAGACCTATCTTCTCACCTTTATTTTTTTAAATGTTATCATTTAGTTTACCATCTTTTCACATTATGATGCTTTTTCTCTGTTTATTCCACACAAAATGATCGAGGCGAAACCCACGTACAAATGTACACCACCTGGCAAATTTGAATAGTAAAATAAACATACATCTAAAATTTGTCATACCTATGGATGTAATAACATGATTGTACATTTTAGAAAGGACAAGGCAAAATCAGCTTTACAGCAGTAAAGCCTTGGAGGGCCATTATGACACTAGAAGAAGATGATATCATAACATTTCTGAACCACATTATAGTAAAAAGAATGGTCTACTGATCAATTTCAAAAAGTAAGTAAAAGTATTTCAATATATTTTTCAGAAATGACTTTATATATTGGTCTTACATCATGCCGGGTTATTTGGTAATTTAGTTATTTTGAATTAAGTCCGAACTGAAAATTCTAGCTTTGATTTAATTACTAATTAAATACTTAAATTTGACAGAAATAAACAAAACTACCAAATAACCTAGAATTTTGTAAGTTCAATATATAACTGCCATAAATTGGCTGATTTAGACCGAGGCAAGACCAGTCGAGACTAAATTTAAAGGTCGAGACTGAGTCAAGACTGGTCGATCATTTGTCGAGACCATTTTCAGACTATACCAAGATTATTAAGTACTCAATCAGACTTATTAAGTAAAGTCTAAACACAATTCAAGTACAACTAAGTACATATAAGTACTGTCGAGATTATGTCGAGTCTTGTCAAGTAAAATCAGTAAGGTCGAGCACAAAATATGGTCTTTTCAGACTCTGAGCAGTTTGCAGTGACACCACCTACAGGTAATACTCAGTCAGTTGCTATAAAGCGTGAAATGATAAAACAACACCTATAGCAAATACTGAGTCAGTTGCTATAAAACGGGAAATGATAATACAACACATATAGCAAATACTGAATCAGTTGCTATAAAACGGGAAATGATAATACAACACATATAGCAAATACTGAGTCAGTTGCTATTAAGCGGGAAATGACAATTCAACACCTATATCAAATTACTGAGTCAGTTGCTATAAAGCGGGAAATGATAATACAACACCTATAGGTTGCATTTCTGTAAATATAGACAATTCAATTTCCCATAGCAACTCCCTTTACGGCTAAAACTGTGCCACTTTTACTATGAAGTTTCGTGAAAAATTATATCCTAGAATGGAAAGCTGATATGCACTACTATTTTATTTAAAGTTCAAAACAGGGCTGTGCGGCATATTTGCAACATTTATATGCCCCGAACTTCTAAGAGTTTAAACTTATACTTAAGTTCTGTACTACACCTACCTTCACTTAGGTGACCATCAGAATTCAAAATTCCATGCAACTATGTGTAAATATACTGGTAACATTCCCAAGTTATGTCTCTATGAGATGAAACATAGAGATCATATCTGGGAACAAGTACGTAAACAAACAAAATATCTATGAATATAATATAGAGGCGTGGTTTGTGAAACAGCTGTATTTACAAAGTGCAACATATACTAACAATTATTCAAAAAGAAAAATCTTGAAAAACACTTTTTTAGTTATCTATTAGAATGTTAACCCAAAAGAAATCACTGCATATACTGTAACTTTTCTTTTACAGTACATTTTATACCCCCTACCCCTGTTTCAATTCTCAAATTTGCTAAAAAAAATCTGCTGTTTCTGTGAATATGGAATATTAAGTACATATTTAGGATATAACACACAATTGTTAGTTTTATTGAGGTATTTTTGTATTTCTAGCTTGTATTTTTTATGCCGCGGTCACAAGAAAGCACATTCAGGTGTTACGGCTTACTTTTGGGTTATTGACAGGACAAAAACACGCCAACAACAATATTCATCAAGGATCTATGATTTTCAATAACTGCGAAGAGTAAAAATAAGCACTTCTATACAATTTAAATTACAAATATGCATATATTATGAATTTACTTTGCATTCATGGCTTAAAGTAAACTAAGCATACTGTAAACTGTGAATTTATGCTGAGTCATCATAGTTAAGGCCCAGGATTTTCTCAATCTTCATGAAATATTTATAAAACTTTATATTTGAGTTAATTTCATTAAAATCTCTGAGATAAACCAAATTTGGTGAAATTCTACATGTTCTCTTTTTTCACCCAATATAGGTTGCATTTCTGTAAATATAAACAATGCAATTTCCCATAGGAACTCTCTTGACGGCTAAAACTGTGCCACTTTTACTATGAAGTTTCGTGAAAAATTTTATCCTAGAATGGAAAGTTGATATGCACTACTATTTTATTCAAAGGTCAAAACATAGGGCTGTGTGGCAAATTTTCAACATATAAATGCCCCGAACTTAAGAGTTTAAACTTATATTTAAGTTCTGTACTACCCCTACCTTCACTTTAGGTGACCCTCAGAATTCAAAATTCCCTGCAACCATGTGTAAATATACTGGTAACATTCCCAAGTTATGTCTCTATGAGATGAAACATAGAGATCATATCTGGGAACAAGTACGTAAACAAACAAAATATCTATGAATATTATATATCTCCCCAAAAGAGGCGTGGTTTGTGAAACAGCTGTATTTACAAAGTGCAACATATAGCAAAACTGAGTCATTTGCTTTAAAACGGGAAATGATAATACAACACATATAGCAAATACTGAATCAGTTGCTATAAAGCGGGAAATGAAAATACAACACATATAGCAAATACTGAGTCAGTTACAATAAAGCGGGAAATGACAATTCAACACCTATATCAAATACTGAGTCAGTTGCTATAAAACGAGAAATGATAATACAACACCTATAGCAAATACTGAGTCAGTTGCTATAAAGCGGGAAATGACAATTCAACACCTATATCAAATCCTGAGTAAGTTGCTATAGAACAGGAAATGATACTAAGTATCATTGCAAGAGGATGCATTATACAAAAATGCCCTTAAAGTGTGGCCGAGTAGAATCATCGTGAACTATTGTGAAATTTAATTGGATGAAAACAGTAATTCCTATACACATTTATCATCCTCTTCGAGAGGTAATGAACCTAAAATCGTCAATTCATTGGTTGCCAATAATGCTGAATAATGAATCCAACTACGCTGAACAGATATAGACATCGTATGAGGATCATCTGTCAACTAGGTATACCGAGGCAGGCAGAGGTACTTTAATACGCATGTACAAGATTTCATTCATATTAGATAACAAACTCAACATTCCATACCAATCCTCCAATGCCTTGACCTAGACTTTAAAGATTCATTTATTTCTTACTCTCTATGTGTCATCATTTGTGTGATTTTCTTTAGGCGCAAAAAGATTTTTTTCTGTATATGTGTTACGTTTCCTTTTCAAACTTTGATATGCCAATGATAGTTATCATGAAACAACAACCATTGGTTGTTTTTTTTTTTCAAATGGTCATTACATAATTATTGTTTGTTGTATGTACCAGCACAAGAACATGATTCATTTTTGCATCAATCATGAGTTGAAATTGTCCCTTGTCTAATTTGAACTGAAGCAATAACCAAAAAAAAATAAGAGCTGGAGATTTTCCCTTGTACGTTTGTTTTGAACTGGAGCAACAACAAAAAGAATTTGTCCATAGTACACGGTGGGGCAACGCAGCGAGAAAATTCCGCACTGTTTCCGTATGGATAGACTTCGAATTCCGTTTATACGGAATTATATAATTAAGACATAGCAACTCTTGGCACATGCAAATACAGACTATGCAGAATTTTAATTACGTATATACATGTAGAATTCGAATAGCGTTTTAAAGAAAATTATTTTTACAGATTCACATCAAACTATTTTCAACAAATTAGGCGGGGTCAGAATATGATTGGCTTCATAAAACATAGAATCTATTCTGTATATTGGATATTGTGTAGCTCCAATAATTATATAGCCAATTCCGACCCACAATCCTAGGGATAAGGTGGGCGACTCTGCATCTCATTTAAAACAACCTACGACTAAATAAAATCTTAAATTTACTTGAAAGTGAGGCAAACTGATGAATTTTTTTAACGCGACCTAAGAGGGGTACTCTACTGCGTCCCCGTATTGTGATGCATTAAGATACACTGTACATTTTACAAGATATTGTCAATAATAGATATGTAGTATCTGTTTTCTTCAATATTCGCATTTTGAAATTGACTTTCAGCATCACACGCTTTTTTAAGACACTTTGACGCCAGTTTACTCCGAAATTAAAAAAATTATACATAAGTGTTATGTACAGTCAGTTTGCCTCAATAAATTTTCTTGACTTAACCAATGAATGGTAAACCAAGCTTTAGTTCAGAAGAAGGGAAATCATTTGACAAAGACACATGCGGGACAAGAAAGACACACAGTGTCTTAGATACATGATCTTTTTATAAATTGTTATTGGCCTTGAAGTAGCTGTTAGTAAATGCGAGTACTCTCAGATCTGTACATTGTGTTTTTGTTTTTGTGAGGGATGTATAAATACCCTGCCACGTCCGGTCTGTGTTTTTGTTAGATGTTTTTCTGCTTTGTATCTATCTGATGAGTTAAGCTCTTTTGAACTGATTTTTATAGTTTGTTCTTATGTTGTACTGTAACACCACTGTCTCAGGTTTGGGGGAAGGTTGGCGCCTTTTTTATGTGCCTGTCACATATCAGGAGCTTGTAGTTCAGAGGTTGTCGTTGGTTCATGTCTGTCATATTTGTTTTTCGTTAATTGTTTTGTTATAAATTAGGCCGTTAGTTTCCTCAATTCAATTGTTTCATGTCGGGACCTTTTATAGCCGACTATACGATGTGGGTTTTTCTCATTGTTGAAGGCTGCCTATAGTTGCTGACATCCACTTCATTTTAACACAGCGTTCACATTAAAACCACATGCTCCCTCACAAAAGATTAATGCTCGGTGCTTAAAAGTATGTACATTTTCGGGTTAATTGAAATCTTAAACACAAAAAGGTCCTAACTGATACCAAATGCTCACAGTCAAAATTGTATTATTTCTCATTTTCGGAATGCACAACATAGATTTCTCTCTTAAATGTAATCGGGAGTTAAACTGAGTAATAACACATATTGAGAAAAAAGACTAATTTAATTTTATTGTAGTTGTGACGAAAACGCCCGTTTTTTGGTTCGTCAATGACATCTATATACTACATGTATAAATGAATGTTTCGTTTGTGTACACTGATGGGACTAAGCTATCTGCATGTCTCATATAAGTGAATGATATACACTGTAACGGTTGCACATTTTACTGAAATTGCGCGACAGTGTATATCATTGCGTTCCAGTATTGTTCAATATTTCTGTTGCCAGCTCTGTAGGTGGCCTGCAATCGATCAATCCGCGACTGTAAACGTCTGTATTGGAGGATTGTCACCACGGTTACTAGCCTGTATCTAGAGAACCGATCTGCGTGCTTCTTTCTTCACCTTTTTGATGAAATACCAAATATGTGGGTGTTTCCTCCCTACGGTTGTATTCCAACTATGGTTAAAACCTGTGAGAGGAATAAAAACGAATTTTGACCCGTTGTGTTAATGTACACGAATTCACGGCACCGGGTATCCCGATGTAGATTCCGGTCGTAAGATAAATGTAGTTTTCACATTACTACATATTGGACGTTTAACACGTATATATACAACAATTAAGTGCAATTGGATAATTATCCAACACCCATTTGTCTTGTGCTCCGTAAATTCACGCGTAATAGTTTTCTTATGCGATTTGGATAGAACTTTTAAGTAAAAAACACACGTCCGTTTACGCACGTGTTCCATATGTTTCTAAAACGCAAATTGATTGCCTAATTCATTTTCTTGCGCGTATTATAGTTGTTTTAAAACACAGTCCAGGAGGTCAACATTTTTAAAGATATTCACGGGTCATCTTAATGACTTTTGTCAGATTTTTGGAATGCTCTGGTTTTATCCATCCCAGTGCCATTAAACATTTTGCCCGGTAACCACTTTCTTACAAATATTTTAAAAAGCCACTTTTTGAAATCTTCTAAACTCTTTGTTATTATTTCATAGGTTTTGAAAGAAATTAGGTACCAATGTTAAATGTCTGAAAAATCTACAGAGAGTCGTTTCCCGCAAAATTTTCAATAGCTTATATCTCAAAAACATGTGCTCTCACACTGACCTACATGTATCTGTTTATCGATCTTTACTTTTATTTATGAACTTACAATTTATAACAGTAATTTAGAAAGCCTGTTATTTTGAAACTGATCAGTAAACATTATTAACATTGTAAAAGGTAGCACTTCCATCGTCTTAACATAATATGCAGATTAGTTCGGTCAATAATTGACCATTCAAATTACGAGATGACTTTTCAAATGAAAAAAACCTTTGTGAGCCCGCTCCCATACCGCACGCTCCCTCATTGTCACTAGGTAAACAAAATATCACCAGATTCCTAAGTTCAAAGACTCATAACTCATACAAATGTTAACTGATAAAAAAATTTTGTGGATATGAACATCTACATAGTATTTCCTTATTATCTACAAAGTTTCATGAAATTCTGTTATGTGGTTTCAGAGGGGTTGCGATGACAAGATTAAGACTGACGGACTGACGAATGGACGGACAAAAACATTATACCCTTTGCAACAAATAAAGTTGCGTGGGGTATAATAAGGATGTTAATATGTGTTTATAAATTACAGAAGGGAAAGTAAAGGATTTGTCTGTTACTTTTACATGGTTTAGTTTTGTTTAAAGTATGTCGACGTAACTTTACTTTCAACTTACCCTCTTATTGTCCATGTCCCTGTTGTACACTTTCCACGTCGCCGGTTGGAACTGTCCATTGAATTAAATGCGCTCAATATAGAGCAGAAGATCTCTCAAACCATGGTTTCTCCTGCATAAGTTTCTGGTTTCCACATCTTGCACAAACAAATGAAAATTTTGTCGCACAACCGCTACTGGGAGGTACGCTGTGGCCATTAGCTTGCGAATACACCTTTTGAGTCTTGGACTTCTGTTGTAAGGGCGTCTTAGTCCCTCTTGCTGCACAACACACCTTCAAATGCTTTTACAGATATGACAAAAACAGCCCATGATACAAACATTTGGAAAGTCTGTTTGTGCGGCAGTCTTTATACCGGTTTCAAAATCAGAAATTATATTAATAGGGGCAAATTGATTACTTGTTAGGCGAGCGTAGCGTGTCTTAATATGGCAAAAAATTTGGCGATAATTAGCCACGTTCCTGTCTGCCATTAACGCAAATACTAGTGGAATTACTCTGTCCCTATAAAATCCATGAATGGTAAGGACTGCCGTACGGGCAGTGCTTTGCAAAATGCTCTGGCAGATGACAGAGTAAACGGGAACCAGGCCATCGTTTTACATAGCCTTCTTAATTTACCAGCATCTTATCATTTTACGGACCGTTAACGTGTGTTTCACATAGGCATTGTAAGGGAATATTAAGTCGATCACAAGTTTCGGTCTGTAATAATTGTAAACATGGAATTCTTAGTCAGATGAACCCTACCAGACAGACATAGTCTTAGATACATGATTTCTTGTATTAGTTGTAATTGGCCTTGAACTAGCTGTCAGTACCTGTGAGTACTCCTTGATCTGCACTTTGTGTATTTTGTTGTTAGGGATGTATAAATACCCTTCCACGTCCGGTCTGTGTTTTTGTTAAGATGTTTTTCTACTTTGTTTCGATCTGATGAGTTAAGCAATTTTCAACTGATTTTCTCATTGTTGAAGGCCGTACGGTTGCCTATACTTGCTAACATCCACTTCATTTGAACTTGGGTGGATAGTTGTCTCATTGGCAATCATACCACTTCTCCTTATATTTATATGCCAACCTAACATTTATACCATACACCAAATGTATGTATTGCTTATAATATCTGAAAAACACTCCTAAATGAAAATTGAACATTTACCAACAAGAGTGCACACGCTGAAATGTCTCGCCTGCTTTACTGGCCATTGATTTAATGTTGAAAGTTTTAAAGATAAAGGCTTAACTACAAGTATCAAATAAGCTTAATATTTTTAAAGATCCATGACAATGAAGTCTAGGTCAGATTAATAATGTCCGACAGACATGTACACCTTACAATTATTCCATACATGAAATATAGTTGACCTATTGCTTATGGTAATTGATAAAACAGATCAAAACAAAAACTTTACATTGACCATTGAACCATGTAAATGAGGTCAAAGTCAGATGAAACCTGCCAGACTGATATGTACCACTTACAATCATTCCCTACACCACATATGGTTGACATACTGCTTACAATATCTGAGAAACGGACCTAATCATAAAACTTTAACCTTGACCACTGATCCATGAAATGAGGTCTAGGTCAGGTTAAGGACACGTAGACGTTGCAAGGAACCCATATACTAAATATAGTTATCCTTTTACTTATAATAAGTGAGAAAATCACATGACAATAAACAATATAATTTTGTTTTACAAGCAGTCGCTGAACCATGAAAAGGACAGACGGAAACTTCGTTAAATAAGTTATCTGCATACAAGGTTTGAAGCATCGAAGTCTTCTACCTTATGAAATATAAATATTATACAAATAGTTGACATCGCCGCTGCCGTCGGATAGTAATCCCCGTCTCGCAAACTGCGAATTTCATCGCAGGCGAGACAGTAAACCATAAAGATGAGGTAAAGGTCTGATGGACCCTGCCAGACAACATGAACATCATTCCATACACCAAATATTTGACATATTGATTACAGTACAGAAAACAGTAGTATCTTAGATACTGACCTGACAACAAGAACTTAACCTTGATCAATGAAATGAAGTCAAGGTCAGATGAGCCCTGTCTGAAGACATGTAGCTAGACCTTACAAGGATCCCATATACCAAATATTTATCCTATTACTCACAAGCGAGTATTTCACGTGACAAAAAAGTTTTTAAAAACTCACAGAATTTTCTGATTCATGACATTGAGATCAAGGACATATGACACAAAGAAACTTCTAAACATAAGGCATCCGTATAAAGGTAAGAATCATCCAAGTTTTCTAAAAATGTAGTTTTCTATATATATATATAGAACAACATTATAAGAAACTAAAATATAATACAAATGTAACACTCAGAAACGTGTCCATCCCCCTAAACGTGTCCACATGACGTCACTGAACTGCAAAACATGTCTTAATGTAAAATTGCACCAAAACGTGTCATTTGTATGAACGCCCAAACGTGCCCAATCCCCCAAACGTGTCCATATAAAGCTTAATTTTTTTCTTTTACTGAACGATCACTCGTGTCCATATTATAAATACTTCCGTTATTTGGCTATTGCTATTTCATTAACGTATACTCATTTTACTTTTTTATTCAAGAATAGAAATAAAGTACTTTAAGACTTTTTTAAACCGACAGTTTAACCTGGGTTAAAGTGGGGCGTCCGTTCGGCTATGTTAGATGTAAATGTAAGCAGCCATGCTCGGTAAATTGTGGATATTAAATCAGATACCTCGTGTATGGAGAATGTCCCTTTCTCTGCACATTAAAACCTTTCTATCAACTCTTTCATGGTGCCATCAGTTGTATTTCGGAAGGCAACATTTTTGTCCTGATTCATTTTTTTCTAGTGGCAGTTAAAATTTCCGCAACTTTTATTTAAAACGGCCTCTATTACATAACGGATATTGAAGTAGTGCTTACTGAAGTCAAAAAAAATCGGTCTTTACTCGCTCTTAAAATTTTTAGATTAGTATCCCAATTAGTGTTAATCTCGAATAACCGTAACAATTTAGGCCCAAATAATGCATGAAATATTTGGCACTGGACGTTATGTCTCTTGTTCGTGTCTTTAGTGATGCTCGAAACCTAAAATTTATCCAAAAAAAAGCCTGAAAACCAGTTTATCAGAACTGTTGAAAAAAGGGAAGTCAATTCTATTGAAAGCCCGCCGTGCAAAATTCGCAGACAGGATTGATATAAAAAGGCATCATTGGAGTTTATTTGTACAAAATAATTCACTTAGTAAACGATTTATTCAACTATACTAAAATTATTTGTATGTTCGCTTTTAATAAGCATGAAATATTTGCAACTGGACAATAAGCAATTTCATTCAAAAGTAATTCATATGTTACAGATTAAATTTGCAATTATGATAATCATTAACAACCGGCGTTTAACAAACTAATGCTAATAAATGACCACTTCATCAACTGTGTCACCCATCTTGGAATTGCCGTATACGTTTTTGACGTTATTGAGGACATACATGTATTAGCGCTAAAAGATGTGAGACGTTCTGGTGTTTAACAGTGGACACGTTTTGGCGAATAACAATTATCGGACACATTTGGGGGTTATGAAATCGGACACGTTTGGACGATATTGAATATTAAGGACACGTTTGAGGGAATCGGACACGTTTGGGGGGATGGACACGTTTGAGTGTTACACATATACTAAAAATAAAAGACCAATCACGTGCACATAAACAGGCTATACCTTGCTATATATATAAAGAAAATTCAACACTAAAATCTGTAGCATTTATAGTTGTAACCCTTTTTTCAAACACACCAATTAAAATCATGACCAGGTTTAGTCCAGTTCTTTAATTAAAGGAACAGGGTTCTTTTTAAACCTTTCAGTCTATACAAGTGAACTAAAATAGGAAAATAATAGACCAAAATTGAATATATACTTAATGCTTACTAAGTATTTCTAAAATATCTATTTCTGAATCAAAATTTTTTTTTTATCAGGCATGCTAGATTGTGGACTTGGATACACCCAAGAAAACACCCTTCTGAGTCTAAGGGATTACCAACGATCGATAAAAAAAAACTTGACTTCCTTTGATGAAGAAGTTGGTGAAACCCTTGAAAAATTTGCACAAGAGACCTGCAATGATTCTTACAAAAAAGACTAAAAAGATATTCAAGATATAGCTGTAAGCCATGACAGAAAAGAGGACGAGCACACAAAAGTCTAACAGGTACATCATAAAGACTAGACATTACTTTAATAGCCTTATAAGAAGTAATATCTTTTTAAAAAAAACAGTTGTATAGTGGTTATACATATTTCCCACTTTTCCGAAACACTGAAAATACTTTTAAAAAATGCATCTTTTTCATATTGGTAATAAAAAAACGATAGTTGATACATGTTGTACCATATATAATCAAACTAAATTTTTGAAAGTGCATAAAATATTTGCCACTGCACAAACAGCTTACAACAACAATTCAATTAATCATTCAAAAAATATACAAATAACTTTTCCATTAACATCCAATTTTATCTCCTATACAATAAGTAAAATATCATTGTACATTTGTTTCAGGAGTTGGATTTATACCAACAAAGTCCTTGATTTTGACTGCAGAAAATGCAAATCAACAAATGTAAAAAAAAAAACCACACACATGTCAGAGAAACCAAGTTGGTTCTTCCAAAAGCATGGAAGTTGTAGCCGCATTTACGATGTTCATAAGGTCTGAGCAAAAGGGACTATGGTATACCACCCTTATAGGAGACGATGACTCCACAACACTTGATCATGTCAGAAAAATTCTTCAATATCAAATAACAAAGTGGGGTGATATTCAACATACCAAAAGGTCCCTATATCGTGAATTATTCAATTTGATAAAAAGCACAACCAATGTACTGACATGGTCGTGGTATATTTTAAGAGACTTTTTACACATTCACTCTATCAAAATAAAGACAAACCACATTAATTAGGATCAACATTTAGATGAATACCACTGCATGCCTTTGGGGATCAAAGTCAATGTGGAAATTGGTGCAAACATAGTCTTTACCCAACAACTTACAGACACACTGGTCTCTCAAGGGAAAAACCATTATCAGAACACCTACTCCAAGAGAAATTGACTTCTTTGTTTGATGTATATGCAAGTAGTGCAGACGGGTAACTCACAATTTTAATTATAATCCAATTAATACTTTTCTTAACCATAGATAAAAATTTGTCGTTCATATCAACATAGAAAATGATAACATAAATAAACAAAACTGTTTCATAGTACAATATTGTACATGTAGCTTAAAAGTATTGAACATATGAAGTATGCACCACATATAAAAACAAATTTAGAGACAACATTTTAAAATTAAGATCATAAGCAAATTAACATATATACTGTACAATGTACATGTTCACTTTATTTCAACTTTCTAGCTTGAAGACAGTACAGTTCCCTTTAAGTTAAAACCGAATTTTATTTCACAAAATGAACAAATTTGCTTACCAAAACGAACATGTTCCCAGAAATAGCTCGCCCAAGTCAAGCTTTTGTAAACAGTGCAGCAACTATGTCAGCATATTACATCACAGTAATGGTGTTCTTATTAAATTGATTGATTGATGTTTAACGCCACTTTCGTCACTATTTGCTATTTCGTAGCAGTCAGTTTTTATTGGCGGAGGAAGCCAAGTCGGAGAGATCCACGACCTACGGCAGGAAAACTGATAATCCTAGTCAGTTAAGATTGTAGTTGAATGCACCTGCCACGTGCAGGGTTCGAACTAACAACCGGTGTTGACAGCTAGTGAAACAGTAGTTGGACTAATTAGACCAGCCACCGAGACCCCTTTTCTAATGTATAGCCAAATAAAGGAAATATTTATAATTGTATCAACATTTTTCAGATTATCTCCACTTGAATAAAAAAAATGAGTCAATACATTCTGTCATTTCCAAGAAAGCACCCAAAACCATGCATTTTGGTCTCTGAATTACAGTTTCAGCAGCAATCAGTCAAATCAACAACGGTCGTCATTATATCAAAGAGATTTTACAACAATTAAATATTATTATTGGTTCCAACACAGTCAAACAAGTAAGCCATATAGAAAAAAAGGGAAACTAGATGCCACAAGAAAATCCACCATCCCTTTCAAGAAGAAAAGGTCGATATTAAAACCTAATAGGTAATTTCATGTTTACCATCTTGCATAAATAATCGTTTACGTATTTCAACTCTTAGCTACAGCAAGAGTGAAGTCAATCGATGACCATAATTTCTATACTCCAGTATATTTACATACTAAATAGAAAAAAATATATTGGTTTCTAAAATAACTTAAGTTATGAATTCAAATCCCATGAACATAGAACCCCCCCCCCCCCCCCCCCCCTCAATTCTCAGCGTCGCAAGGCTACATATGTTAATAGCGCTTACTTAGATGCCCAATTGTTTATAAAGTATTGAAATATGATGCATTTATATCATAGTTACTGTTTTTTAACCTCATATTCAAAGATTTACGTAAAGTTTATTAAATTTAGCCGTTTTTTAATCGCGGATTAGGCCCCGCCTACTTTTATTAAACGACCAATCAAAATATTCTCGGGGTCGAAAAGATGCTTGCAGTATGAATGAGTCGAGCACCTGTCTGGTGTTTCTACAGAAAGGAATTTTTCATGTATAAACGTGAAATTTGCTGTAGTTTTGTCGTTTCTTTGGCAGACAAGTGACTGTTGATGGCTAGTATGATCATTTTCAATAAGTAAGTTGTAATTCATGCGATAAATAATCGTATCAAGTTATTTAGAATTAAGTCGCAGAATGTCAATTTTAACGAGACCACGTGTTAATTTCCATGCTGTCGCCTGCTTAAACATCAGACTACAAACTGTCCGTTAGATATGATTGATTCACATTACTTAAAGTGTATAAGTAGCATTATTTAACGGGGATATTATCATTGAAGTGGTTTGAGAGGCCCTTCGTGTGGTAGTAGTCCCGGACTCCGATGATATGTACGTAAAACGAGATGTGATGTCCATTTGAATGAAAATCAATTCCTACTTCTCATTTGTTAACAGTTTTCTAGCTAGTAATTAACTGATATGACTGATCAAGTTTTGCCATTCTGTATACATGCCTAAATCCAAAAGACTGCCAATATGTACATAATGGCATTGTCATAGATGCACAGGGCTCTTAATTGACCAATTAAACACTTGTTTTTTTCTTATGTTTCACTCTGTATAGAGCAGTATACTTTCTAAAGTAAAAATAAAAATCCCCAAGTCCTTGTAGTGTATATATTCTTTACTTCTTACCATGCTTACCAGAGTGTAAATAACTATTATTCATGAGTTCCTAGATTTTATCAAGACATATAGCCAAAGTAACACTTTTTACCATCTTTATCTGTTACATAAATTATAACATATCTCTCAATTCTAAAAACTTGATGATGAAAAAAAACTAGTACATTCCTGATCATGAATATTGCGGTGTAAAATTATATTCTGAGTGATTAAAATTTATTTGTACAAGGCTTAGAAGCAGTGAAAATGCAAGGCTGTGCCGAGCATTTCTACCCTGTTGCAGGCCGAGTACAAATAAAATTATATCTTGAGACAATGTATGGTTATTCTCTTTATACCGCAACTCTAAATTTCTTACAACTGAAATATTTTGGGTGAAACCCTCAATTTTGAATTTGAGGCGGACAACGTCAAAATTCTGCAAATCTGTATTTTTTATTGACGTCATACAGCTGACGTCATATATAAAACTCTACGGCAAAACATATTGTCAACGTCACAAACAAGGTGTTATTCGGCCACATATATCACATAAAATATACAGTCAATGCATTTTGACTGTTCAAATGGAACGATTGCAGTATAAATTTAAATATACATGTACCTTTAGTTCTGAAAAAAAAAAATGATTTCGAGAGTAAGATAAGCGATTAACCATTTCTCTGCCATACGGCCTATCCGGCCTATTCAAAAACACTACCATTGAATGCCACACTGAGGCCCAAAGGCCAACGGAATTTTGACGTTACGTAATAATAAGCATTACGTCATAATGCCAGAGTGCTTAACTTGGAAGATGGCCGGCGTCAACCCAATTCCAACGCGTGGTTCCGGGTTTTGCCACCAAAAGAAGATGAAGAACCAGAGTTTAACATTAACCAGAGGGGACCTATTAGAATACCGGATAAATAAAGGCAACAGTAGTATACCGCTGTTCGAAATTCATAAATCGATTGAGAAAAAAACAAAACCGGGTTACAAACTAAAACGGAGGGAAACACATCAAATATAACAGGAGAACTACGACACAACATTAAAATGTTACACACACACAGAAACGAACTATAATATAACAATGGCCATTTTCCTGACTTGGTACAGGACATTTTAAAAAAACAATGGTGGGTTGAACCTGGTTTTGTGGCTAGCCAAACCTCCCGCTTTTATGACAATGTTAAATATAACATTAAAATGACAACATTACATGACAGGATTACAATACAAATAAATGGGAGAACATATAAGACAGAGAAACATACGAATAATAGCTAACAAAAGGTACCAGGTTTAAAATTTAATACGCAAGACACGCGTTTCGTCCACACAAGACTAACTAGTGACGCTCAGATCAAAAAAGTACGAAAGCCAAAACAAGAACAAAGTTGAAGAGCACTGAGGACCTAAAATTCCAAAAAGTTGTGCCAAATACGGCTAAGGTTATATGTCTGGGATAAGAAAATCCTTAGTATTTAGAATAATTCATACTTTTGCAAACAGTAAATTTATAAAAATGACTATATAATAGATATACATGATAACACCGAAGTGGTGACTAACTACAGTATAAAAACGGATACATAAAACAACATAAACCAGCACATAAAAATTCACAGCCGAGTTAGCCAAAGAGATCAACGCAAAAAAAGGTGACGTCACATTTGAATTTATGAAATTTCCCCAAAATAGGATAGAATTTGGATAGAATTCAAGATTTGGTTTATACTACTCATATAACATTTATTAATAACAATGAAAATTACAATACTAATTAATATAAAATGTGGTAGTAATTAGATAATTAACAAATAGATAAAAACTCGCCACCAAGATGTTTTTACAAAAATTAATTATGTTCATCATCAAAACTACTTTATCAGTATTATAAAAAATAATCTAACGAAAAAGAAAACGAAAAAAGAAGATTTTCCTTCCTTTAAGTCCTAAAAAAATATTCTACGAAGAATTTCTCAGTTTATTCAACGTGCGCTTTAAGCAAGCGAAAGCACCTGATAGCTTGGTACATGTTTGAAACTCTTTATTTTCGGATAATAAAAGAAAAATGATGTCGCATTGTTGTTTGGTTTAGGAAAGTTTTTTTTAATTTTTATTTATACTAACAAAAACATCAGAGACTTTAAATTGCCCTGTATCAACTATTAAATGTCTTCTCTTGATATTTGTCGGTGTTTCTGTTTCCATGCACTACACGTTTACTGAATGAATATGAATGTATATAAAAAGTGTAATTAGCTTAACAAAACAAACGTACTAAAAGACAAACTAGCACACAAAAAATCGAAGCACAAACATGTTCTGATAACGATTACATGGTACATGTTTCTGGATAAAACTAAAAACAATAGAAGACTAAATTATCTGCAAATATTCTTCAAACAATTCTTTTCCTTTCAAATCAAATTGTTAAAATCCAACATAATATGCCTTCAAAATACCTTTTATTTAAATGCGTTAATATTTGAAAACGATAGCAAAAGATTGATAACAAAAAACCAACATTGTGACAACCATGAGTGCTTATTGAAAAAATTATGAAGACTACGCGCAGGCACTTGTCTCAGAAAAAAATTTCCTATATACCTTAATTTTTTTTCTGAAACAAGTGCTTGTGAGACTACGACTGAAACAGCAATTTACCGTAGAAACAAATTAATCTTTAAATCAGACAATAAAATTAATAAAAAAACTTTCAAACACGATACATATATTTAGATCTATAATACTTATTTTCAGTTATGCCAATGATATGTGTAACACAGCTCGGCACTATATTGGAAGGAAATCAAGGAAACTTAGGTGGAGGAGAAATGGAAGACTTACGATGTTTGAATTTAAAGGTTTTCTTTCTATCATTTTTAATATGGGTCTGATCCAAAAAGTATCGATTAGTGAGTACTGGAATACAAAATTATTATCCCAGTCAACGCCTTGGTTCAGATGTATGTTTTCAAGAAACCGCTTTTAAAACATCTTGAAATTTCGCCGACTCGTTTGTGATAACAGGCTCCCAAATCGTAATAACCAAAACTATCGTGCATCAAAAAGATTTCAGCCACTTATAGATTTTGTGAACCGCAAGTTTCTGTTTTATTACTGCCCAACAAAGGAACTTTCATTCGACGAATCACTAGTAGGTACGAAAGGGAGAATAGCTATGCCACAGTATATACCTAGTAAACGTTCTAGATTCGGAATAAAATTTTGGATGTTGGTCGAGGCCGTAACTGGCTATATACTACACATGAAAGTTTACGAGGGGAAAAAATATGATCCTGTTCCTAATGGTACACTTCAAGGTACTAATGTCGTAATGAACCTTTTGAGCTCCACTTCTCTATTGGGAAAAGGTTACCACATATTTGTTGATTAAGACGTAACACCTTTCTAACAGGTACCATAAGAAAATCTCGGAAAATTCCAAAAATTATGATAAAGGATGTCAAACCTAATGTCGATGAACCTGTGTTTGCTAGGCAAAGACCACTCCTTATATGTTCTTATAAACAAAACGAAAGTCGACGAAAACCAGAAATAGTTGTTTCAACAATTTATAATGCACTTGCAAATACGGGCAAACTAAAAGTTCTGTGTGCATACAACACATTCATGGGAGGTGTTGATTTGGCAGATCAAATAATTGTGACATGCAATGATAAAAGAAAGAGTTGCCGAGTTTGGAAAAAAGTTCTCATCGAATTTTATTTAATTCTTATATTATATATCACCAGAACACCGATGAACGCCCGCCTTTGTCAAGACTTCAGTTCATTCAAAGCTTTATTGACAGTTTAGCACTGGAACATCTCCAAAAGAAAAGTAATCCGTTGATCACACAGCCAGGTATCAGGAAGCTTCAGCACGGTTAACAAAAAGGACTGCATTGTTTGCTCTGACCGGAAAAATGGGATTAGGCATAGAGCTAGAACTGAATGCGTTCGTTGTCAAAAGGGGTTGCATAACCAATGCAAGAGGAGACATGATTGTTAAACTATCATCAATGAGAACTGTTTTTAAAATTAATATATATAGATAAATATTTATTATGTGCAAAACGGTGTTATTTCATATGAATAAAATATCTTTAATGAGACTGTACATCCATTAAACAGAAAACAAACGGTACAAAAATGAAAAAAAAAACATAAAGGAGTCAACAAACACTGTCATAAATTGTATGGCTTGATCCCTACTACACAAATATTACACCCAATTTGATAATCAAACATTTGTTTTTTCTAAACAGAAATTGCGTAGGGTGACACATAAGTAATGCTTTTCTATTGTCCCTTTCGTAATTATGTCAAACTTTTGATAAATAATCAGCAACTGTGAATGACATGAAAAAAAACAGATGCGGAAGATATCAAAGGATCACACAAAACTCATAAGTTCAAGAGAAACTGACAATACCATGGCAAAATCATGCATTCTTGAAATTTGATAATGAAATTTCCGTGTTATTGATATAAAATCTATAAGGGTCACCGAACTTCTTCTTTTATTATAAATAGGTATATATATATAGTCTGCTCAGCAGGGAAAAGAACCCCAAGGGTGACTGGGGAATAGAAATATGGTCACTACAGGTCTTCTTTCGACCGGCAGTAAAACCCTTGCCGAAGTGGGGCGTCCGTTTGGCTGTGCGGGATGTATCAAGTACTCAGCCACGTCCGGTCAGAATGGGGACGTTAAATCCGATGCCTCGTGTAGAGAGAGTGTCACGCTCTTTGCACGTTAAGAACCCTTGCAACAACTCTTTGATGGGTCCGTAGGTGGCCTGTTGCAAGGCTAAATTTCTGTTTCTATCCAATATATCCTCATTTTCCCGTGGCAGTCCAAATTTTCCCGACCTGCAACCCAGTTGACCTCTATTACCGGACCTACCTATTGTATTTATTGTTAATTTGTTCTCGTCCTAAACATGCATGAAATATTTGCCACTGGAAGTTAAGCAACCATCAATCAATCAATCAATCAATCAATCAGCAGGGAAAAGGCAAAAGTATTAAGCGGTTACGTCGTGACTGCATTGTGCATCAAATTCTTAATTTCAAAGTTTTTATATATAACATGTACATTTGAAAGGATTCATACAGTAAACACAAATTCGGTTACCCCTGTAAATTTTATATCAATAAAACGGAAAATTTAGTGACATAAAAGGATAGTTTTAAATAAAACAATTTGTAGGACAGTTTTTGAGAAAATACAATTTAACATTTGATACATTTTTGTACTTCTTTCTGAAGAATATTTAATTCGCTCTTTGCGCCGTATTATAAAATTTACTTGCATCCTTATTTTTATATTTTCTGTTCTAATGGGTACAATTTTTTATCAACTTTGCATATTTCATAAACATCAGTTAGATTGACCATTTCCGTACCTATTAGCTAAAAAAAATCTTACTGACAAACACCGACCGTCGAAACAGAATTCCATACGGAAACAATTGCATGACGTTATGCATTGTTACGCTTCTTTTGTGACGTTTTCCGTTGAAATTTCAAATCTAGGGCCTATCCCTTGGCACACAACGGTAGTTTACCTAAAAAAAACCGTGGCACTCTAAGGGTTAAGCATTTATTCTCAATTCTGTTTATTGATGTTTGAGAAATTCAAATGGAGTTCAACATGTTTCAACTGTGCGACTTATGCAAGCAGTATCCAAGTGGAAGCCTTTCTAAATTTATTCATTTATTAACACATTAAAGCATGTAAGGGTTGGTTCAATTTCTTTGATATATCAGCAGTAATGCGGTCCGTGTAACACTTATCATTTCAAAATTTTAAAAAGTTTTCAAATTTTAGTTGTTTTGGATTTCTTATCAAAGTTTTGAAATATCAAAATTCCAAATTTTGTATTTTTTTGGAAATTTTGAAAATTTCACCAAATAATTAAAATTTTAGAATTATAAACTTTGTTTTAAAATTTAATAGTTTAGATATTTAAGCAAACTTTATTAATACTAAACTGAACGTACAGTTTTGATCATTTCGCTTTTTGAAAGTTTGAATGTTTTGATTTTTGATTAAAATATAGGAAAGGGGAAAGTACTAAGAAGTGGATACCTGCTACAAGTGCGAAACGGAATAAGAACGGAACGAAACGAAATGAAATTTACAAAACCAAATCAAAACGAAAACAATATTTTCTGAAAAACTAAATATAATATAAATCAAGAGGCTAACTTGTTTGATCTACAAGAGAAAATGAGAAATATGATTCTTTAAGTCGAAAAATTAGTTAGACCAGATTTTAACACACTTTGATTCTCTAAATAAATGAACCGTAAGCAGAAATTATTTGTCAACTTTGCGATTACTGCTCTTCATGTGGTTATTAATAGTATATGTCTGTATATTTGACTTGGATACCTCCACGAGGGGCTTCAGTAATGGTACATTTTTCAAGTGCGGATCAAAGGATTTGAAAAGGTGGGGGCCTAGTTAGCCAACGTTTGGACTGATGCTTGTAAAAAGTATATGCATTTATAAAATATGTAGCTCCTTGAGGGGTTGGCGGGCCCCCTGCCCCCTAAATCCACCTCTGTTTTTAAATAGCGAATAAAAGGAAACGTGATATTTGATTTTTTTTATTAAGGGGTAGTTCCGTATTTGTTATTTGTGCATTTATAACTTATCGTACTACAATCAACTTTAAGCAAAGTACAAGTCTGCAGCTACGTCCAGTCAGAATGGGGCGTGTAGAGAGTGCCACGCTCTCTGGACGTTAAGAACCCCTGCAACAACTCGTTGGTTGCCTGTTGCAAGGCAACATTTCCGTCCCTATCCAATATACCCTCATTTTCTAGTGACGATCTAAAGTTTGTCGACCTTCATCCTGAACGAATTCTATTACAGGACCTTCCTTTTGTATTTATTGTTAATTTGATATCGTCTTGAACGTCCATAAAATATTTGCCACTGGACGTTAAGCAACCAATAATCAATCATTTAAAATAGGCCGTTTATATATAAGTCATAAAGAAGGGCATTTCGGGAAATATCTTCCATTAAAAACTATTCAATGAATATCTTAACATAAGGTGAGAACGAATCCAGGGTACGAACGGATAATGGGGTGAACATATAATATCAGGGGCGAACAGACTTAGATTTGTGTCTTAGTGCAAGACCGGAAATTTAGATTTCATCTTCCGATTGAAAAAACAAATCTTGGCAGTGGAGTAACACAAATATCGACCCTTCTACTATAATAGCTACCTTCGGGGGCTTATAAAGTTTAACTTAATACATTTTTATAAAATCAATCTGCTAAATGAAATTGTATTCACCACGAGAGATCCAGTAATCATAGTTGTTGCAACATATGGTCCAAAAAGGTAAAAAAGGGGAGGGTTGTGCATGCACATGTTGTAGAATAGAAAACTAAGTTCTAATTTTATAATACCCTGGTACATAATGCAAAAGTATGCATCTATCAAATAATTTAAATGTCAACCATTGAATTTGAAATAACAATAGAATGCTGGACTGTAAAAAAATAAATATTGTGTAATATAAATCAAATTAGAGGGAGTGGACATGGGAATGCAGAGTTCTCGATATTTTTTTTTCTCTGGTAACAGGTCCTTGAAGAAAATCTGCTGGTCCTCACTATTTTTTCTATTGCAAATACCAAAATTGTGTCGGTCCTTTGCAAAATTTTGGTGGTCAAAACCTTCGGACCATCACTATTCGAGAAATCGGGTAATGCGGGGGCAGTAGTCAGGGGGAGGGAAGAGGTTAAAAAAGGGGATATTCTGGGAAATCTTCTTTGAAATCGTTTGTCTGGGAGTGGGAGTCGGGGAGGGCATTTGGAGTTGATGGTGAGGGAAGAGGGAAATAAAGATATTTATTTTAACTCTCATGACTGTTTAAAAATATTTATAAATTTTATACTTTTTAAATACTCCTCAAGAACACACGTGTGTGTACACGAATGCATGAATATGTATCACAATATTATGACCAAAAAAATTATAAGCTGAATTAGAAATATTTTCCAAACTTGTCTCTAAAAAATAAAGGTTAATACAGAGAAAGTTAGAAGAAGTGCTGGAAATCCCAATGGCGATGCTAAAAAGTTAAATTACTTCAGTTGGAGGAGCACAATCCTTACCCTGTGGTGATCCCTATTCAATCAAATCCAAGAGGATCCCAAAATGAACTGCTACGCAAAAAAGAAATATCCACATAACCGCTTGCTCATCGTGGAAGCGGGGTAACAAGACACTTTATTTGTACATATACAGATACAAATAAAGCAAACATTTATTTGTGTACCTGTTATTTGTACAATAGTTGATTGCAGGATACATAAATTTCTTTTGGTTGAATCACAAAGCAAAGGTAGGAATACCAGCATGTTCAAGACTTAACTTCTGATCGAAGTTTGCTTAATATGAATTAAAATTTACATGTAGTTAAATATTTGCCTTGCTAGTGTCGTGATTTTAAATGGCTGCTGTCAGTGGTTGAAAAGGCCTAATGTTTCTGTCTATTATATGCATTTTATAACAATGCCATTTACAAATTACACAAACTTCTGAATAAGTGCTTCAACTTTTACAACTTGAGAGCAAACCATGCAGACATTTTTTAACTTTACAATGAAAGCAAATAGCGCTCGCTAATGTTTTGTAGAAAAAAAGGTTCTGAACAATTGAGTATTTCCTTGACTTTGTTATCATGTTTATAAGCATCTGACTATGTTAACAAAAAAAGTTTTTCAGTTTTTTATAATCATGATGATACAATGAATTATTGTTTTGATATTATATTATGAAAATTTGACGACTTCTACTGAATGCATGACTGCTCTTGTAGTTGAAAGATACGAGACAAAAATAAAGTCAAAACTAGTTTACTCCTTCTCATGGTGGTTCACTCTGCATTCAGGCCACTTTAACATTACTTGAATTGATTTCAAAAACAAAATGTATTGACATACATGTAGTATTTCAATAGTTTTGTTTTAGATAATTTTATGTGACCTTCTTTCCATGCTTGTGACTGGCAAGATGTTACACAATCTTGGTTGCATTACACACCCTCCACCGGATTGCAAGATTTCAGTCCAGGAGAAAAGGCTTATTATTCTGTTCACTTTAGAGAAAAAAATGCTGTATAATGATAACTTTTAATTAGTTGGGTTTCAAATGTAGAATGATTACTAAAACTACATAATTTCTAGGTTTTTGCGGGCCAACTTTTTCAGTCGGAAGATTATATACAAATATATCATGCTTACAAGGGGTATTTGCCAAAAATACCGTTTGAGAGGTAAACAAATTTCCAGAGCCGTTAGTCGATGGAAATTTGTTAACCTCGAAACCGGTATTTTTGGAAAATACCCCTTGTAAGCATGATATAATTGTTTAATTCCACCGAATGTTCTTAGCATCCATCTTGACTTCAGAAATGTTATTGTAATCAGGTATAATACGGAGTTTCTGCTTGACTGTATAATTTTTGTATATATTGCAGCTGTGCTATTTGCGCAGTCAAACTGCATTGGCCGCATAATCATTTCTGATGTACAGTCACTGACCGTATATCTCCTTGTTTATGACGTTGACAATGCGTTCCCGTTGAGTTTTATTTATGACGTCATTAAAAGTACAGGTTCGCGGAATTTTTATGTCATTGCTCCAAATTCAATAATGATGGTTTTTACTTAAATATTTCATTTGGAACAGCAATGAACAGTGTAGGAGTTGCAGTATATAAAGAATAACCATAAATTATTCCTATTAGAATAGAAATAATTCATTGGGTTATTTTTAGACATGGTATTCCCAATCTGCCATGGTATTTGCTAGCAAATACCCCGGCACATGGAATTCCCTAATGACAAATACACCGGCAGTGAAAAGAAAATCTCAATACATAGAAATTGGTGAAAAATACCATGTCTCTCATCCAATGAAAATACAGCATTATTACATAAGGTGGAATTACATGTTTTATTTTTACTTGTTTTTTGATAATTTAGCAAAATGAAATGAAGATATATTTTAGCAAAATTCTCCCAAAATATGGACCTGTTTACATTGTTTAATATTATTTAAATTATTACTATTTACATGTATATTTAATTCTTGAGTATATTATGCAGGGAGTGAGAAAAAAGCATATCTTTTAATTTCAATTGTAAATTATTTTGAAAGGATGTTTTATTGCTTTGCCAAACAATAGATGAAACGTGTCATACATGTATTTAATACTTCTAAATTTTGGCCAAATTTTGATATGCACATTTGCCATACTTTATAGAAAGAAGTGAACATAAAACAGTTTCATTTAATATCAGAATTTCTTGAAGGCTGTTTCACTAGACTTGGACTGATGAAATAATACAATACAAAATATGGCATGAAATAAAGCAGGTGTAATTTTACACAGCAAGATTTGATTTTTTTGTAAAACTTTACTTTTTGAAAGAAGAAATATGTACACAAAAACGGGTTTCAATGCGAAAAGAGTGTACAAAACTTTAACATGTTTAAACTTTTTAGACATTAACACTATTTATAAAAATCTAGAAATGTAGCACAATAATTTATAAAATCCCAGATGATTAGCCAAAATACTAATCATAATAGTTCAAAACTGTACAGATCATAATAAATCACATGACCAACCCTATGGCCAACCTACCATGAAACTTTTTTCTATATCACATTTCAGATGACCAGAAATTTTAACCATCACCAGGATATGAGATAAAGATTGCAAAGATTAGCAGGATAAAAGTGATCATCTATTACCTTTTTCAGAAAAAAAATGATAATGTAACAGTACATATCAGTGTGACATTATTGAGTCATATCCATTAAATGTTGTCATATCCAGTAAATTGCTATGTCATATCCGGTAAATTATGTTATTATACTTTACGTTAAAATGCCAGATTTTGATTGGTTCATACGAGGGAGACAATTTACTCTATCCCATGGCTCAGCGGGAGACAATTTTTTTGAATGTCACCCTCTCGTGCGGAACAATCAAAAATCGATATTTCAAAAGACAATGCATTGCATTTACATCAATGATTCTAAAGACAAAGATAAAATTTTACGTTTTTTCATTGATTGTCAATTTAAATAATACAAAAATAATTCTTGCTTCACTTTTGTTATTTTTGTACAACTGTAACTTTGTTTTGAAAACGACTACATAGATCATTACTCTTAATTTAAGTTTTAATGACAATAATGATAGGACATTCAGTATAATAAATTAAATAACACATAGCTGAAAGGGTGATAGAGCAGATTATTACCCATCGAAAAAACATTGTCAACCTTGGCTTCGCCGCGGTTGACAATGTTTTCTCGGGGTAATAATCTACTCTATCATCCTCTCAGCTATGTGTTATTTATATACTGTCATATCCCAGAGACGTATTTGGCATTATAAGGCTTAAACATTTTTTAAGCATTCTGTCTGCCTATGCTATTATACAGCAATTTTGTAAAAACATCTCCTTCTAACTTCTAGGTATAGGACGGAATAACCAGGCTGACTTGGTATTTTATAATTTTCGTTAAAAAAAATAAATATCTCCTCTAACGTTTCATTCTGAGCAGAGAATTGGAATACTAGTTCAGCGTAGAAAAACCCACACTGACCCTTAATTCTATCAGAACACTATTGATGACCACTTAGTATTATTGTAAGAATGAAAGGTGTAGCACGGAACAACCACACTGACCTTGCGAATACTAATCATATAGGACATTTGAAGGAAGAACTCTCTTTTCAGATGTAGTCTTTATAACGTGTATAACGCAAACTCCTACTCTGTTCATCCTTGATCAAACCAATCATTGATGATGTGACAAATGTATTATACTTGTCCTTGTACTTGTTGCTTGGATGTACGAGTCGATGGGTTGAACATGGAATTTCCACACCCCTGGGATTATCCAGTAAATCATTGTCATATCCAGTACATTGTTAAGTCATATTTGGTAAATTTATTTGTCTTATCCAGACAGCGATATTATCCTGATGTTAATGGAAACCTGGTATAAATCTCTGGTTGTACTCATGTCTTTAACTTAAGTACAGGTAATGAGGCTGATGCTGTATTCACTGTTTCGAAAGTAATTTTGGATGAAGCTACTAACTATGCTTATTGAACCAAGCTAGAATTGACTAATATTGTCATAATGTACATGTATTTGAAAATTGTATTTGAACCAAATTTCACGGCCATCAATTGCATTTGAATCAATTTTGCAATTGTATGAAATTATTTTTTAAATCAAACATGTATTTATCTTCAGCTCTCTTTTTTTTCACCAATGAGTCTCGATACTTGGATAAGGGTTTGCATATTGACAGAATTTGCCGTCTTCCCGACCTAATTATTATTTATATTTTAAACAGTTTATAATGAAGAAGAATACAGTATCGCCAGACAGCGATATTATCCTGATGTTAATGGAAACCTGGTATAAATCTCTGGTTGTACTCATGTCTTTAACTTAAGTACAGGTAATGAGGCTGATGCTGTATTCACTGTTTCGAACGTAATTTTGGATGAAGCTACTAACTATGCTTATTGAACCAAGCTAGAATTGACTAATATTGTCATAATGTACATGTATTTGAAAATTGTATTTGAACCAAATTTCACGGCCATCAATTGCATTTGAATCAATTTTGCAATTGTATGAAATTATTTTTTAAATCAAACATGTATTTATCTTCAGCTCTCTTTTTTTTCACCAATGAGTCTCGATACTTGGATAAGGGTTTGCATATTGACAGAATTTGCCGTCTTCCCGACCTAATTATTATTTATATTTCAAACAGTTTATAATGAAGAAGAATACAGTATCGCCCATGTCTGTTTATTGATGAGGTCTCTTTCAAAAATCCTTTCATATTAATCACAAAGGCTATTTAGAAAGAGGGCAGGCTTTGAAAATAAATGAAGTTGCAACAAGGTTATAGCTAATGCTCCACAGTTGAAGGTCTCATTGTGACTTTAAGCTCAGATGATAGAGCAGCAATTTAAATAGTCTTGATTGGTAGTTGTTTTTTGTTTTTTTTTTTTTTGTAATATGCCTGTTGTTGGCATAAATCAGGCCATAGGCTTACTCTTTTGAATCGTTTCTCATTTTGTCATGCCAGCTAGGTTCTATTATAGCCTACTTTATGGTGTGGCTTATGCCCATTGCTGAAGGCTGAACAATGATCTAAAGTTACAGTTATAGTCCGTTGGTCTCTGAAGGATAATTGTGTCATTTGCAATCATACCATGTTTCCTTATTTTTATATTGATGGGATAGTGTGCAATAAATTGATTCCAACTGGCAATTTAACATATTTCTTTTTCCAATTACATAATGTATAAATGTTCAGTAAGTAAATATTCCAGGCCACACACATCAGCAGTAGGAATTAATCTCAGGATTCAACACTTATATTCAGTCATGATAGTTTGTAACTATCCCTGTATTTAAGTCTGATTGACTTGTATCATTCATTTCATTCAAATTGCAACATATATATATTGTATAACTTACCTGACTTGAGATTTGTTCTTTTGTAGATCAATTTTACGTCTTTCCTGGTTATAACATGCAATAATAGAAGGACAATTCAGATGATGCAGTCTTGTCCAAACTTGTTCGCCAAATGTTGTCAATCATAGTTCGTTCTATTTTCAAAGATGTTGATCTGAAGTTTGCAGTTTTAGGACCCTGCAGTCGGAATTCATGCTCATCTTCACAGTCGTGAAAGACTATTTCAGTGCCATTGTAGTGCTGTAATAACTGGCCTGACAGTTGTCTCTTTAATTATGCTGCCACCACCTGCGTTTACAGGTACACAGGGGACCTTAATAGACTAGAAATAGCTAGTCTAAGACAGAGAATGGTTTTAACACGGTGTCCTATCTTTATTATTTATTTAGATGTAATCATCTCATGGGGAGGGATTTTTTAACTAAGTCAAAGGGGTAAAAACACCTCGGAAATATTTAATCTCAATATTAAAACGAGTGAATAACTCAAATAGGGGGGAACGAAAAGGGTTAGGAATATTCAAATACGCTCTAGTCTGTGGAAATGAACACACTCCTGCCGTGTAGTTTATAGAACAGATTGTCTCTGTAAGGTAGAGGATGAATCTCTAAATTGTCAACATATAAACTATCAATCAAGAAGTGGAAACGCAAGGAACGGTACAAACAGACTATCAAACAAATGAATATCTTTTGTCTGACAATCAAATAGTCTCTTGTCTAAGCGTAGCAAGAGGGTCTATTCTCCCATGAGACAGTTTTATGACACCAACAACCAGAGATCAAGTTGGACTACTATTATGTAGGTTTACATACATATGATGAATAACTAAGATTTTTAAGAGCATAATTTTGTATTATTAGTAAAGTATTTCACACAGATATCACAGTGAACCAAATTACAGTTTTAACAACTTTTTGGAAGTATAAATATATTTCTAACTATTAATGTATCCAGTTATTTGCCACAGTGTTCAACCAACTACCCAATAATTTATATATTATTTCTTTGTTTACATATATATATCATCTCCTAATAAATTATATATTTAAAATAACTGTACTTTGTTATTATTTAATTAACCTTAGCCTCCTGGAGTAGGCACAGGAAGGCAGACTTCAATCACATTTGAGATTGAGAGTATTTAAAAGTGAAATTTAATTGTCCTAGCTTCTTACTATTCCTATCTTAGAAAGAGTACAGAAATTATTTATGTTCTCTCTGATTACTGGAGCAACTCAGCAAACAGGATACTTAACAATATGTCTTAGAAAATAGGGGATGGGGAAGGCATGTAATTTTATTCCGTTTTGTCTCGAAGAAAACAGGTTAGCAAATGAAAACTAGCCTGAATAAATAGACCCGCTATTTATATTTACAATTGAATTGAATCCATTTTTGATTCTGATCTAAGTCCAAAATACTAGACTTATAGTGAACAGAAAATGTCCAAATATTTGGTAATTTAGAAAAATCAACTGCACTAAACAATTGAAATAAAATTGAGAATGGAAATGGGGAATGTGTCTAAGAGACAACAACCCGACCATAGAACAGACAACAGCAGAAGCTAGGTCACCAACAGGTCTTCAATGCAGCGAGAAATTCCCGCACCCGGAGGCGTCCTTCAGCTGGCCCCTAAACAAATATATATACTAGTTCAGTGATAATGAACGCCATACTAAACTCCAAATTGTACACAAGAAACTAAAATTAAAAATAATACAAGACAAAGGCTAGAGGCTCCTGACTTGGGACAGGCGCAAAAATGCGGCGGGGTTAAACATGTTTATGAGATCTCAACCCTCCCCCTATACCTCTAGCCAATGTAGAAAAGTAAACGCATAACAATACGCACATTAAAATTCAGTTCAAGAGAAGTCCGAGTCTGATAACCAAAGAAAATAAAAACTACACAAATGTGTATTTAAAAAGCCAAATATTCTAAACTGCAGTGAAACTGCTTAAAATCTCATGAATTCCATGATAAAAATATGAAGAACTTCAGCGAATGTGAAATATACGACTATAAAAACTGACCGAGAATCTGGCAACGTATCTGTAGGTCTGACTTAGGAAGAAGAGCCCCTGGCAAACGGGTGCAAGGTTTTTATACTCTGATGGACTTAACGGGGCAACGAACGGTTTAAACGGGATTGCAACGGGGAAACGAACGGGAAACTGGAAACGGGCCTGACAAGTACGAAAAAGAATCTCCGATTACTAGAATTAAGTACAATAAAACGTAAACGATATGTTTACGGAACATAAAAATCGTTTTAATACAATAATCATGTAAAAATCGATCTACAATCGCTATAGTATTCATACACTGTTTTGCGGTTGTGGTACATAAAGTTCACCTGAAGTTACACACAGTCAACCTAATTTGCATAATCAATACACAAAAATCACTGTGCCGGAAATGGCTGCTGATGTACGAAAGTGAAAGTTATAACTACATAAGTTATCTCGATTATACATACTAAGTAAATAAAAATGGTTGAACACTGGGAAGACGGAATTAATAGAACACTGAAAGCATAATGAATTGAATTAGAAAGCTGAGAACCGGTGTCAAACTTTAAAATAGCCGAAAGCAGGTGCTTGAAAGTACAAACACATGTTTTTTCAAAGGAATTTCGCCTGGCCAAGCCATTACATTGGCTCCCCACTTTAGTTTTCAGTGTCCTCACGAAAACATACAATCGTTATAAATAATTATGCTCATATTGTATAGAAAAATATAACTTCAACAATAACAAACTTTAAACTTTAAAAACTCAATAACCTTGAATAGAATTTAACTCTCTATCTCTACCAGCACATGGTAACTACATGTACATCCACAATCACTAACTTTTTCATACTATACAATATTAGTATGAATACATACTGCACATTCATCAAAATCACTCAATATTATCTCATTCTTACTGTACAAATGCATTTTCTTTTCTAAACATGCATATAACTGTATATAAACTAACATTTTTCCGCATGGCAAGGTAATTACCAAGGGTAAATGTCTACATTAAAAAAAAATTCTTTATTAAACTTTTCCACTAAATTAAAAATAATTTAATATGAACAGATTTCTAAATATAAGCTGTTTAAAGACTTAGCCTGAAAATTTGCTTTTATTTTAGGTTACAAGACATTATTTACTGTAACGAAACAAATGTTACTTCCAAGGTTGAGAAAAATTTACAGGTTATTATCTTATATCAATATGGTCAGAAATAAACTTTGACAAAGTACAATGAGATTTACAAGATACAACTTGCAAAAATATAGCAACACATTAATGTCACTATCAACATTTATATTACAATATAAATTCAAAATCTACCCATCTGAGGACTTACATTTTCAGAATGTCTCATCCTGCAAAAATTAACCAACAAATTGTAATTTAGCCACAACAATACTGGATTTAAGGTATACGGCCAAGGATTCCGTATACCTCATAAAAATTAGATTCACAACTATTAGCATTAAACATATTGCTAATAAAAAGCAACAATGACTGTCACTTAAAGACTAAATCCACAAAAGTCTAAATTTAAAAAACCACCCGGGGCAGGACTAACATTTTCAGAATGTCTCATCCTGTAAAAATTAACCAATAAAATTCTTAATATTAACATTCGGGAATTAGAATATAAGGTCAAGGATTCCTTAAATTCCACAAAACTTTTAATTTGAAAAGTTTAAATTTTGACCATTAAACTATATAGTACTAGATATATGCTAGTGCTAAAATGGTAAGCATTACTGGAAGACCTCAGTAATCATACCATAGCATTTTAATCACAACATTTACCTGTATATAAACAACTACAACTAAAAAGGAAAAATAGTAACAATTTACATTACATATAACATGTATAAAGGGCATTAATGTCTACCACTTTCTGTTACCACTGGTCTTCTTCTTTAGGGACTTCTTATGCAGAACTTCACTTTCTTGGACGGAGATATGGTTCTCTCGGGGATGCAATTCCTCTTCAGAGGGGAACGGGGGACGTCTATAGGAACTGGCTGGAAAACGGGGTCTTACGGGCGACCTAGGTTTTACAATGTTACTTCTCCTTATTGCAATTTCCACTTTTTCAAACATGTCGGGGTTTTTTACCAGTTGTTTGTTCATTGTCTCAAGATATTTATTACATTTATTTACAGCAGTGATCAGTTCCCTGAAAGCCGACTGTAGGAAATGAGGATCATCTTGTACGGAAAGCTTTTCAACAGGAGGTTCAGGTAGAGATATAATCGGACTTATACCAAGTAACTGGGGCATCAAGTTTTCCTCCTCATCATCATCATCAGGAGACGGCAGGACAAAATCTGGTAGTGATGGTCTCGGGGCTCAACTTGTTGGACATTTAAGCGGCGATGGCGTGGCTGGAGGGTCGGAGAGATGTATGATCTGGTCTGCTAGGTCAGACTCCTCAGCCACCACCACTCTCGTATCCACAAGCTCAGTGGAGACCCCAGTTTCAGTAAACATGGGGCCAGTTGGTTGTAATTCAGTTGTGGATGGTACAGATGGCAAGTTCAAAGGTGAAGAATTGTAGACAGGGTTAGTTTCAAAATAGGATGCAAGAGCAGACTGCAAAACCGGAAGATTGATTGAAGAGATAAGTTGTTGTGCAGATCCAACTGCGGCTGAGGGCTTAGGATTCCTTTTTGTGACCCAGTACAACACAGATGCCTCCTGTTCCCACTTGGAAAGGTGTAGTTCAGGATCAACCTGCTGTGGATTGGGATTAATTTTTAAATAGGCCTCGTCACTGCCTCGGTATATTCCCTGTTCAGTGGCAAAAAGTCTTGCCTTACTATGTGGAGCATAAAAGGATGGATGACTCTTCATCAGTTGTTTATTGTCTGTTGAAAAATTGCATAGCTCGCAAGAGAACATATGCTCATCCACACCAAAATGTTAACTAGCATAATGCTTAATTGCTGCCCTCTTCTCGCCGGCAAAACAGCACTAAGAACATTGATATACCCTTCCTCTGTCGTCGTAATCCATGATGCTGAAAGATAGGAGAGAGAAGCATAAGACAAATGTCAAATAAAACTTTTAAGTTCTGGTTGAACACTGGCAGTTACTGGATTATTAACAAAAGGACGGTGGTTGGCCAAGGACTATGAGAGGTGAAGAACCACTAACTGTGACTAACATGAAGGAAATCTTAAGTTAGGAAGACTGGCTTAAATAGGTAATCTTGTTCACTGTGCAACAATCAGCTGGATACATATATTTAATGTTAAAACATGGTTACAATCAATATTTATAGCATCAAAATGACAATTATTTATTCTGGCGTTTGTAAATTTTGACAGCACTGGTGCCCCATTCTGGATACTGGTTCCACTGGTAGGGTTTCAACTTATCATGGTTAACCACTTTGACTGGTCCTTCTTTGTCAAGCTGAATACAGTAGTTTAAACTGATTATTTTCTTTATAATAATACAGGGCCCGATATAGACAGGTTTTAGTTTCTGACAAATTCCTTCTTTCCTTATTTCATTGAGGAGCCAAACTGGATCTCCAGATTTATAACAGTTTAGGGACAATCTAACATCATAATGGTCTTTTCTCCTTTTGGCAGTTTTCAACATGAAACGTCTACAAATCTCATGTGCTAAATGGATTCTTTTTCTTAATTTGGAAACATAGTTTTTTTTTTCAAAAGAGGCACTTCTCTCCTCAGGTTGTTTATATCCAAAAATTATATTTAAGGGGGTCTTAACTTCACGTCCAAGCATCATCATGTTAGGGGGTAAGACCTTGATCTGTAAGCGGCCGTTAAACAACCACTATGTTTATCCCAGTCTGATTGGTTCCCTTTTAAATATGCTCGCAACATCTGCAGTATGGTTCTGTGTACACGTTCACATTGGCCATTTCCATTGGGGTTACGAGCACTAGTACGGGTTTTCCTGACCTCTAGCATTTGACATAATTGTTGAAAAATTTGGCTTTCAAAACTGCCTCCTTGATCAGAGTGCAGACTTTCAGGACAACCAAAACGACCAATATATTCATCTAAAATCTTTTGTGCACAGATTTCAGCAGTCTGGTCAGGGATTGGGTAAACTTCTGTCCATTTAGTAAAATGTTCCGTAGCTGTCAGAAAGTATTTGTTATTCTGTAATGTTCTGGGTAGGGGGCCAACAATATCGATAAATATTCTGTCCATGGGGGCTCCTACAGATATGGATCCCATGGGCGCTTTTGGCTTCTTGTTAGGAAACTTGCTCTGGGTACACCGGTCACATTTCAAAAGGTGAACAGCTACGTCTTCTTTCATTTCATACCAGTAGAATTCAAGCCTAATCCTGGCAAGGGTTTTCTTTCGTCCAAAATGGCCGGATAAAGGGGAGTCATGAGCTAACGTTAGCACCTCTTGTATTAAACGGGATGGGGTCAACAACTAAATGTGTTGAACAGAGCCATTGCTGTGATAAAACTTTTTATAAACGACATTATTTAATAAAGTTAAGGAGTCCCACAGGTTAAAATAATGCCTGGTTACTGGACTACTAAGGGTCACATCAGTAGGCTTTTCACTTTTTCTCAAGCCATCAAGAAAAGGGTAAATATCTGTATCACCTTCCTGTAACTGGGACAGTTTGCAAGGACTATATTTCTCTTTCCATTTTATCCAATACTTCTTTTCTAGGTTAGCAGTTTCACTTCTGGTAACTGCTCTAACAGGGGCCATAAATTTGGGGTTATTTACTATGAGAGTACTCTCCATTTCTCTGGTTCTCTTTATACAATTTTTTACAGGGTCCACACTTTAAACTTTCTAAAGTGTCGTTTTCAGATCATAAACACTGTTCTTGGGGGCAACGGGATAAACCATCTGCATTTCCATGCTTCTTTCCGGGTCTATGTATAATTGAAAAATCATATGCAGATAATATTTCGATCCATCTGGCAATACGCCCCTTTGGCTCCTTACGACTAAAACGCCAAACTAACGGTTGGTGGTCGACACGTACTGAAAACTCTCTACCCAATAGATATTGTCTGTAATATTCTATAAAATAGCGTAGAGCTAGCAGTTCTTTATCAGTGACACAGTAATTTCTTTCTGTTTTATTAAGGGTCCGGCTGCCATAAGCAATTACTTTCTCTTGACCCTCTTGTACTTGACTTAATACAGCACCAATGCCAGTGTCATAGACATCAGTATCTAAAATGTATTCACCATGGTCTGCTGGGTAAGCAACTATTGGGGCTGTCATTAACAAATCTTTTATTTTCTCAAAAGATTCCTGGAATTCTGGAGACCAAACAAAATTTTCACCTTTCTTGGTTAAATTTATCATGGAGGAAGCTATCTGGGGAAAATGTTGTATGAACCTTCGGTAATAACTGGCTAGTCCAAGGAACTGTCTGACCTGTGTGACGGATTGAGGAGCATCCCATTGTTTTAATTTCATCAGATTGTCTGGATTTGGTTTAACACCATCCCCAGACACAACATGCCATAGGAATTTAACCTCAGTCTGTAAAAGCTGGTATTTCTCTGGTTTTAACTTTAAGCCTGCTTCCCCTATTCTGAACGTAGTCTCTCCATATGTTCTTCAAAATTTTTGCCAAATATTATTACATCATCTAAATAAATAAGACATATAGACCATTGTAGACCTTGTAGGACCAACTCCATTAAACGCTGAAAAGTTTGAGCTGATGATTTCAATCTCATGGGCATTCTAGTAAATTCATACAATCCATATTTGGTAACAAAAGCAGTCTTTGGGATATCAGATTCTTTCATAGTGAATGGTAAAATGTACTGCCTCTTCTATTGAATCTGGTTCCCTATTCAACTCGACATGCATCCTAGCATTTTCATCTTGGAGCCCTAGCAGAAAGGTTCTCAATAAATCTTCTTGACGTGTTCTCTTATCTCTACGGGGGTAACCTTTGTCATATAACATCTTTAGTTCAGCAGCAAAATCTTGGACATTTTCCTCATTGTACTGTCTCCTATTGTTAAATTTTGAAATATAAATTTTAGTGGTATCTATTTCACCAAATCTATTCTTAAGTTCTTTAATCAGTTTTCTATATGATCTAGTTACTTCACTGGATAGCTGGTCATAAACAAAGTCTCCAGCTATTCCTTGCAATCTTGGCAGTAATTCTGCCAATTTGTCTTTCTTGGACCATTTATATAGGTGTGCTAAAGCTTCAAATCTGTTGAACCATACTTTCCATTTCTCTTTCCCAGTAAAAATTGGTAGCCGATTACTGTTGAGTTGTTTCCCCTTAGAGGTTCTAGGGCTTTCACTCTCATCACTGCTGGATTTATCCGACATAGTACTGTTGGTTGAACTGTCACTGTTTGAAGGACTAAGATGATGGTCTTAATGAATTTAACGGGTGCGTCTTGTGGCTGATGAGACAGAGGACCTGCCTCTGTGGCTCTTCCTCGACAGTGGCTTCACAGGGGTAATAGGGTGACCATGCATGCTGGGTATAATAGATTCGGTCATATTTCTCATGACCTGAACAACTCAGACATCATACATCTCATGACAGTTGTAATGCCTTCAAGAAGTCCGATATTATTGTTCTGTATAATTTTATCTAGACTATCAGGTGCACCACGCAAGGTAGGGGACGATTGCATTGCTTCTCTGTGGACGGTTGCTGGGGACCTTAAGTTTCTGGAAACTCTCTTTTTCAATCTAGTACTAAGTGCAGGTGCACTCTGGCTTTTATTGGGTCTTTTTATGACTGTGTCATCTGCCTGATCATATTCATCAGAAGATTCAAATTCTTCACTATATTCAGTCGTGATCTCTGTATCATAAGTGTCTTCACCACTGTGGTCTCTGGTTGACCTCGTTTTCACAATTTCTATAAATGTGTATTAGGTATGGGTTCGTATCACTGGATACTCTTTAGAAGCGAAATATCCCACCGCTGCCACCAATTGTAATAACTGGCCTGACAGGTGTCTCTTTAACTATGCTGCAACCACCTGCGTTTACAGGTACACAGGGGACCTTAATAGACTAGAAATAGCTAGTCTAAGACAGAGAATGGTTTTAACACGGTGTCCTATCTTTATTATTTATTTAGATGTAATCATCTCATGGGAAGGGATTTTTTAACTAAGTCAAAGGGGTAAAAACACCTCGGAAATATTTAATCTCAATACTAAAACGAGTGAATAACTCAAATAGGGGGGGACAAAAAGGGTTAGGAATATTCAAATACGCTCTAGTCTGTGGAAATGAACACACTCCTGCCGTGTAGTTTATAGAACAGATTGTCTCTGTAAGGTAGAGGATGAACCTCTAAATTGTCAACATATAAACTACCAATCAAGAAGTGGAAACGCAAGGAACGGTACAAACAGACTATCACACAAATGAATGTCTGACAATCAAATAGTCTCTCGTCTAGGCGTAGCAAGAGGGTCTATTCTCCCATGAGACAGTGTTATGACACCAACAACCAGAGACCAAGTTGGGACTACTATTATGTAAGTTTGCTGATGAATAACTAAGATATTTAAGAGCATAATTTTGTATTATTAGTAAAGCATTTCATACAGATATCACAGTGAACCAAATTACAGTTTTAACAACTTTTTGGAAGTATAAATATATTTCTAACTATTAATGTATCCAGTTATTTGCCACACTGTTCAACCAACTACCCAATAATTTATATATTATTTCTTTGTTTACATATATATATCATCTCCTAATAAATTATATATTTAAAATAACTGTACTTTGTTATTATTTAATTAACATTAGCCTCCTGGAGTAGGCACAGGAAGGCAGACTTCAATCACATTTGAGATTGAGAGTATTTAAAATTGAAATTTAATTGTCCTAGCTTCTTACTATTTCATATCTTAGAAAGAGTACAGAAATTATTTATGTTCTCTCTGATTACTGGAGCAACTCAGCAAACAGGATACTTAACAATATGTCTTAGAAAATAGGGGATGGGGAAGGCATGTAATTTTATTCCGTTTTGTCTCGAAGAAAACAGGTTAGCAAATGAAAACTAGCCTGAATAAATAGACCCGCTATTTATATTTACAATTGAATTGAATCCATTTTTGATTCTGATCTAAGTCCAAAATACTAGACTTATAGTGAACAGAAAATGTCCAAATATTTGGTAATTTAGAAAAATCAACTGCACTAAACAATTGAAAAACTACACAAATGTGTATTTAAAAAGCCAAATATTCTAAACTGCAGTGAAACTGCTTAAAATCTCATGAATTCCATGATAAAAATATGAAGAACTTCAGCGAATGTGAAATATACGACAGTAAAAACTGACCGAGAATCTGGCAACGTATCTGTAGGTCTGACTTAGGAAAAAGAGCCCCTGGCAAACGGGTGCAAGGTTTTTATACTCTGATGGACTTAACGGGGCAACGAACGGTTTAAACGGGATCGCAACGGGGAAACGAACGGGAAACTGGAAACGGGCCTGACAATTACGAAAAAGAATCCCCGATTACTAGAATTAAGTACAATAAAACGTAAACGATATGTTTACGGAACATAAAAATCGTTTTAATACAATAATCATGTAAAAATCGATCTACAATCGCTATAGTATTCATACACTGTTTTGCGGTTGTGGTACATAAAGTTCACCTGAAGTTACACACAGTCAACCTAATTTGCATAATCAATACACAAAAATCACTGTGCCGGAAATGGCTGCTGATGTACGAAAGTGAAAGTTAACTACATAAGTTATCTCGATTATACATACTAAGTAAATAAAAATGGTTGAACACTGGGAAGACGGAATTAATAGAACACTGAAAGCATAATGAATTGAATTAGAAAGCTGAGAACCGGTGTCAAACTTTAAAATAGCCGAAAGCAGGTGCTTGAAAGTACAAACACATGTTTTTTCAAAGGAATTTCGCCTGGCCAAGCCATTACATTGGCTCCCCACTTTAGTTTTCAGTGTCCTCACGAAAACATACAATCGTTATAAATAATTATGCTCATATTGTATAGAAAAATATAACTTCAACAATAACAAACTTTAAACTTTAAAAACTCAATAACCTTGAATAGAATTTAACTCTCTATCTCTACCAGCACATGGTAACTACATGTACATCCACAATCACTCACTTTTTCATACTATACAATATTAGTATGAATACATACTGCACATTCATCAAAATCACTCAATATTATCTCATTCTTACTGTACAAATGCATTTTCTTTTCTAAACATGCATATAACTGTATATAAACTAACATTTTTCCGCATGGCAAGGTAATTACCAAGGGTAAATGTCTACATTAAAAAAAAAATCTTTATTAAACTTTTCCACTAAATTAAAAAATAATTCAATATGAACAGATTTCTAAATATAAGCTGTTTAAAGACTTAGCCTGAAAATTTGCTTTTATTTTAGGTTACAAGACATTATTTACTGTAACGAAACAAATGTTACTTCCAAGGTTGAGAAAAATTTACAGGTTATTATCTTATATCAATATGGTCAGAAATAAACTTTGACAAAGTACAATGAGATTTACAAGATACAACTTGCAAAAATATAGCAACACATTAATGTCACTATCAACATTTATATTACAATATAAATTCAAAATCTACCCATCTGAGGACTTACATTTTCAGAATGTCTCATCCTGCAAAAATTAACCAACAAATTGTAATTTAGCCACAACAATACTGGATTTAAGGTATACGGCCAAGGATTCCGTATACCTCATAAAGATTAGATTCACAACTATTAGCAATAAACATATTGATAATAAAAAGCAACAATGACTGTCACTTAAAGACTAAATCCACAAAAGTCTAAATTTAAAAAACCACCCGGGGCAGGACTTACATTTTCAGAATGTCTCATCCTGTAAAAATTAACCAATAAAATTCTTAATATTAACATTCGGGAATTAGAATATAAGGTCAAGGATTCCTTAAATTCCACAAAACTTTTGAAAAGTTTAAATTTTCGACCTTTAAACTATATAGTACTAGATATATGCTAGTGCTAAAATGGTAAACATTACTGGAAGACCTCAGTAATTATACCGTAGCATTTTAATCACAACATTTACCTGTATATAAACAACTACAACTAAAAAGGAAAAATAGTAACAATTTACATTACATATAACATGTATAAAGGGCATTAATGTCTACCACTTTCTGTTACCACTGGTCTTCTTCTTTAGGGACTTCTTATGCAGAACTTCACTTTCTTGGACGGGGATATGGTTCTCTCGGGGATGCACTTCCTCTTCAGAGGGGAACGGGGACGTCTATAGGAACTGGCTGGAAAACGGGGTCTTGCGGGCGACCTAGGTTTTACAATGTTACTTCTCCTTATTGCAATTTCCACTTTTTCTAACATGTCGTGGTTTTTTACCAGTTGTTTGTTCATTGTCTCAAGATATTTATTACATTAATTTACAGCAGTGATTAGTTCCCTGAAAGCCGACTGTAGGGAATGAGGATCATCTTGTACGGAAAGCTTTTCAACAGGAGGTTCAGGTAGAGATATAATCGGACTTATACCAAGTAACTGGGGCATCAAGTTTTCCTCATCATCATCATCATCAGGAGACGGCAGGACAAAATCTGGTAGTGATGGTCTCGGGGCTCAACTTGTTGGACATTTAAGCGGCGATGGCGTGGCTGGAGGGTCGGAGAGATGTATGATCTGGTCTGCTAGGTCAGACTCCTCAGTCTCCACCACTCTCGTATCCACAAGCTCAGTGGAGACCCCAGTTTCAGTAAACATGGGGCCAGTTGGTTGTAATTCAGTTGTGGATGGTACAGATGGCAAGTTCAAAGGTGAAGAATTGTAGACAGGGTTAGTTTCAAAATAGGATGTAAGAGCAGACTGCAAAACCGGAAGATTGATTGAAGAGATTAGTTGTTGTGCAGATCCAGCTGCGGCTGAGGGCTTAGGATTCCTTTTTGTGACCCAGTACAACACAGATGCCTCCTGTTCCCACTTGGAAAGGTGTAGTTCAGGATCAACCTGCTGTGGATTGGGATTAATTTTTAAATAGGCCTCGTCACTGCCTCGGTATATTCCCTGTTCAGTGGCAAAAAGTCTTGCCTTACTATGTGGAGCATAAAAGGATGGATGACTCTTCATCAGTTGTTTATTGTCTGTTGAAAAATTTCGTAGCTCGCAAGAGAACATATGCTCATCCACACCAAAATGTTAACTAGCATAATGCTTAATTGCTGCCCTCTTCTCGCCGGCGAAACAGCACTAAGTACATTGATATACCCTTCCTCTGTCGTCGTAATCCATGATGCTGAAAGATAGGAGAGAGAATCATAAGACAAATGTCAAATAAAACTTTAAGTTCTGGTTGAACACTGGCAGTTACTGGATTATTAACAAAAGGACGGTGGTTGGCCAAGGAATATGAGAGGTGAAGAACCACTAACTGTGACTAACATGAAGGAAATCTTAAGTTAGGAAGACTGGCTTAAATAGGTAATCTTGTTCACTGTGCAACAATCAGCTGGATACATATATTTAATGTTAAAACATGGTTACAATCAATATTTATAGCATCAAAATGACAATTATTTATTCTGGCGTTTGTAAATTTTGACAGCACTGGTGCCCCATTCTGGATACTGGTTCCACTGGTAGGGTTTCAACTTATCATGGTTAACCACTTTGACTGGTCCTTCTTTGTCAAGCTGAATACAGTAGTTTAAACTGATTATTTTCTTTATAATAATACAGGGCCCGATATAGACAGGTTTTAGTTTCTGACAAATTCCTTCTTTCCTTATTTCATTGAGGAGCCAAACTGGATCTCCAGATTTATAACAGTTTAGGGACAATCTAACATCATAATGGTCTTTTCTCCTTTTGGCAGTTTTCAACATGAAACGTCTACAAATCTCATGTGCTAAATGGATTCTTTTTCTTAATTTGGAAACATAGTTTTTTTTTTCAAAAGAGGCACTTCTCTCCTCAGGTTGTTTATATCCAAAAATTATATTTAAGGGGGTCTTAACTTCACGTCCAAGCATCATCATGTTAGGGGGTAAGACCTTGATCTGTAAGCGGCCGTTAAACAACCACTATGTTTATCCCAGTCTGATTGGTTCCCTTTTAAATATGCTCGCAACATCTGCAGTATGGTTCTGTGTACACGTTCACATTGGCCATTTCCATTGGGGTTACGAGCACTAGTACGGGTTTTCCTGACCTCTAGCATTTGACATAATTGTTGAAAAATTTGGCTTTCAAAACTGCCTCCTTGATCAGAGTGCAGACTTTCAGGACAACCAAAACGACCAATATATTCATCTAAAATCTTTTGTGCACAGATTTCAGCAGTCTGGTCAGGGATTGGGTGAACTTCTGTCCATTTAGTAAAATGGTCCGTAGCTGTCAGAAAGTATTTGTTATTCTGTAATGTTCTGGGTAAGGGGCCAATAATATCGATAAATATTCTGTCCATGGGGGCTCCTACAGATATGGATCCCATGGGCGCTTTTGGCTTCTTGTTAGGAAACTTGCTCTGTGTACACCGGTCACATTTCAAAAGGTGAACAGGTACGTCTTCTTTCATTTCATACCAGTAGAATTCAAGCCTAATCCTGGCAAGGGTTTTCTTTCGTCCAAAATGGCCGGATAAAGGGGAGTCATGAGCTAACGTTAGCACCTCTTGTATTAAACGGGATGGGGTCAACAACTAAATGTGTTGAACAGAGCCATTGCTGTGATAAAACTTTTTATAAACGACATTATTTAATAAAGTTAAGGAGTCCCACAAGTTAAAATAATGCCTGGTTACTGGGCTACTAAGGGTCAAATCAGTAGGCTTTTCATTTTTTCTCAATCCATCAAGAAAAGGGTAAATATCTGTATCACCTTCCTGTAACTGGCATGGGACAGTTTGCAAGGACTATATTTCTCTTTCCATTTTATCCAATACTTCTTTTCTAGGTTAGCAGTTTCACTTCTGGTAACTGCTCTAACAGGGGCCATAAATTTGGGGTTATTTACTATGAGAGTACTCTCCATTTCTCTGGTTCTCTTTATACATTTTTTTACAGGGTCCACACTTTAAACTTTCTAAAGTGTCGTTTTCAGAGCATAAACACTGTTCTTGGGGGCAACGGGATAAACAATCTGCATTTCCATGCTTCTTTCCGGGTCTATGTATAATTGAAAAATCATATGCAGATAATATTTCGATCCATCTGGCAATACGCCCCTTTGGCTCCTTACGACTAAAACGCCAAACTAACGGTTGGTGGTCGACACGTACTGAAAACTCTCTACCCAATAGATATTGTCTGTAATATTCTATAAAATAGCGTAGAGCTAGCATTTCTTTCTGTTTTATTAAGGGTCCGGCTGCCATAAGCAATTACTTTCTCTTGACCCTCTTGTACTTGACTTAATACAGCACCAATGCCAGTGTCATAGGCATCAGTATCTAAAATGTATTCACCATGGTCTGCTGGGTAAGCAACTATTGGGGCTGTCATTAACAAATCTTTTATTTTCTCAAAAGATTCCTGGAATTCTGGAGACCAAACAAAATTTTCACCTTTCTTGGTTAAATTTATTATGGAGGGAGCTATCTGGGGAAAATGTTGTATGAACCTTTGGTAATAACTGGCTAGTCCAAGGAACTCTCTGACCTGTGTGACGGATTGAGGAGCATCCCATTGTTTAAATTTCATCAGATTGTCTGGATTTGGTCTAACACCATCCCCAGACACAACATGCCATAGGAATTTAACCTCAGTCTGTAAAAACTGGTATTTCTCTGGTTTTAACTTTAAGCCTGCTTCCCCTATTCTGAACGTAGTCTCTCCATATGTTCTTCAAAATTTTTGCCAAATATTATTTCATCATCTAAATAAATAAGACATATAGACCATTGTAGACCTTGTAGGACCAACTCCATTAAACGCTGAAAAGTTTGAGCTGATGATTTCAATCCCATGGGCATTCTAGTAAATTCATACAATCCATATTTGGTAACAAAAGCAGTCTTTGGGATATCAGATTCTTTCATAGTGAATGGTAAAAGGTACTGCCTCTTCTATTGAATCTGGTTCCCTATTCAACTCGACATGCATCCTAGCATTTTCATCTTGGAGCCCTAGCAGAAAGGTTCTCAATAAATCTTCTTGACGTGTTCTCTTATCTCTACGGGGGTAACCTTTGTCATATAACATTTTTAGTTCAGCAGCAAAATCTTGGACATATTCCTCATTGTACTGTCTCCTATTGTTAAATTTTGAAATATAAATTTTAGTGGTATCTATTTCACCAAATCTATTCTTAAGTTCTTTAATCAGTTTTCTATATGATCTAGTTACTTCACTGGAGAGCTGGTCATAAACAAAGTCTCCAGCTATTCCTTGCAATCTTGGCAGTAATTCTGCCAATTTGTCTTTCTTGGACCATTTATATAGGTGTGCTACAGCTTCAAATCTGTTGAACCATACTTTTCATTTCTCTTTCCCAGTAAAAATTGGTAGCCGATTACTGTTGAGATGTTTCCCCTTAGAGGTTCTAGGGCTTTCACTCTCATCACTGCTGGATTTATCCGACATGGTACTGTTGGTTGAACTGTCACTGTTTGAAGGACTAAGATGATGGTCTTAATGAATTTTACGGGTGGGTCTTGTGGCTTATGAGACAGAGGACCTGCCTCTGTGGCTCTTCCTCGTCAGTGGCTTCACAGGGGTAATAGGGTGACCATGTATGCTGGATATAATAGTTTCAGTCATATTTCTCATGACCTGAACAACTTCAGACATCATACCTCTCATGACAGTTGTAATGCCTTCAAGAAGTCCCATATTATTGTTCTGTATAATTTTATCTAGACTATCAGGTGCACCACGCAAGGTAGGGGACGATTGCATTGCTTCTCTGTGGACGGTTGCTGGGAACCTTAAGTTTCTGGAAACTCTCTTTTTCAATCTAGAACTAAGTGCGGGTGCACTCTGGCTTTTATTGGGTCTTTTTATGACTGTGTCATCTGCCTGGTCATATTCATCAGAAGATTCAAATTCTTCACTATATTCAGTTGTGATCTCTGTATCATAAGTGTCTTCACCACTGTGGTCTCTGGTTGACCTCGTTTTCACCATTTCTATAAATGTGTATTAGGTATGGGTTCGTATCACTGGATACTCTTTAGAAGCGGAATATCCCACCGCTGCCACCAATTGTAATAACTGGCCTGACAGGTGTCTCTTAACTATGCTGCCACCACCTGCGTTTACAGGTACACAGGGGACCTTAATAGACTAGAAATAGCTAGTCTAAGACAGAGAATGGTTTTAACACGGTGTCCTATCTTTATTATTTATTTAGATGTAATCATCTCATGGGGAGGGATTTTTAACTAAGTCAAAGGGTTAAAAACACCTCGGAAATATTTAATCTCAATATTAAAACGAGTGAATAACTCAAATAGGGGGGAACAAAAAGGGTTAGGAATATTCAAATACGCTCTAGTCTGTGGAAATGAACACACTCCTGCCGTGTAGTTTATAGAACAGATTGTCTCTGTAAGGTAGAGGATGAACCTCTAAATTGTCAACATATAAACTACCAATCAAGAAGTGGAAACGCAAGGAACGGTACAAACAGACTATCACAAAAATGCATATCTTCTGTCTGACAATAAAATAGTCTCTCGTCTAGGCGTAGCAAGAGGATCTATTCTCCCATGAGACAGTGTTATGACACCAACAACCAGAGACCAAGTTGGGACTACTATTATGTAAGTTTGCTGATGAATAACTAAGATATTTAAGAGCATAATTTTGTATTATTAGTAAAGCATTTCATACAGATATCACAGTGAACCAAATTACAGTTTTAACAACTTTTTGGAAGAATAAATATATTTCTAACTATTAATGTATCCAGTTATTTGCCACAGTGTTCAACCAACTACCCAATAATTTATATATCATTTCTTTGTTTACATATATATATAATCTCCTAATAAATTATATATTTAAAATAACTGTACTTTGTTATTATTTAATTAACCTTAGCCTCCTGGAGTAAGCACAGGAAGGCAGACTTTAATCACATTTGAGATTGAGAGTATTTAAAAGTGAAATTTTATTGTCCTAGCTTCTTACTATTCCTATCTTAGAAAGAGTACAGAAATTATTTATGTTCTCTCTGATTACTGGAGCAACTCAGCAAACAGGACACTTAACAATATGTCTTAACCAAAAATGGAGAGAAAATAGGGGATGGGGAAGGCATGTAACTTTATTCCGTTTTGTCTCAAAGAAAACAGGTTAGCAAATGAAAACTAGCCTGAATAAATAGACTCGCTATTTATGTTTACAATTGAATTAAATCCATTTTTGATTCTGATCTAAGTCCAAAATACTAGACTTATAGTGAACAGAAAATGTCCAAATATTTGGTAATTTAGAAAAATCAACTGCACTAAACAATTGAAAAACTACACAAATGTGTATTTAAAAAGCCAAATATTCTAAACTGCAGTGAAACTACTTAAAATCTCATGAATTTCATGATAAAAATATGAAGAACTTCAGCGGATGTGAAATATACGACAGTAAAAACTGACCAAAAATCTGGCAACGTACCTGTAGGTCTGACTTAGGAGGAAGAGCCCCTGGCAAACGGGTGCAAGGTTTTTATACTCTGATGGACTTAACGGGGCAACGAACGGTTTAAACGGGGAAACGAACGGGAAACTGGAAACGGGCCTGACAAGTACGAAAAAGAATCCCCGATTGCTAGAATTAAGTACAATAAAACGTAAACGATATGTTTACGGAACATAAAAGTCATCTAAGTACAATTAACATTCATAATTAATACCGTACTAATACAATAATCATGTAAAAATCGATCTACAATCGCTATAGTATTCATACACTGTTTTGCGGTTGTGTTTCATAAAGTTCACCTGAGGTTACACAGTCAACCTTATTTGCATAATCAATACACAAAAATCACTGTGCCGAAAATGGCTGCTGATGTACGAAAGTGAAAGTTAACTACATAAGTTATCTCGATTATACATAAATAAAAATGGTTGAACACTGGGAAAACGGAATGAATAGAACACTGAAAGCATAATGAATTGAATTAGAAAGGTGAGAACCGGTGTCAAACTTTAAAATAGCCAAAAATCGACTCGTAGCCGAAAGCAGGTGCTTGAAAGTACAAACTCATGTTTTTTTGAAAGGAATTTCGCCTGGCCAAGTCATTACAGTGCCACCATATATCATATATTGGAAGCAAAAAGTCAGCAATTCTCTCAAGATGTGACTGGAAAAGCGATGATTTGATACCAAAAATCTCTTTTGGAAAGATGGTGTTTTCCCGTTTACAAAGTAATTTTGATTGTTGACAAATTACCGAGTTCTGTTTTGAGAAGGAATCTATGCGGTTTTCAGTTTGCTGGCTGTTAATTCCTAAAATGTTGTTGTCTACGATCCAACCAGGTTTTTGGTTTGTGGTGTCTTCCGCACAAGTCTTAGTGCTCCAAAAGTTCTTTAGATTTTGTATTTTTAATTCTATAACTCTCCGGCAGATGTACAACCAAATTATGGAAATGACTCCCGTAAAATTTTCTCGCTGTCATCTTTACAGGATATCCTATGGTTGATTTGGACACAACACCAAAAAGGAAAGTTTGGTTATACAACCTTAAAATTGTCTGGGAGTTCTTCTTTCAACAAAGCTGTAAGCAATACTTATAATTTTTACTAGAGAATTAATGAGTAATTGACGAAATTTGTCCATCCAAATGTAAGTTTTTGAATGTTTTATGGCATAAAGTCGTGCATCAGATCTTGAATTTGATTTTTATCTCCGATGGTGTTGTTACAAAATTTTTCTAACTCCATTTTTGTAGACTTTTGTTCAACATGATGTGGTGACCACATTTGAAATGTCGTGTAGTGGCTCACATGGGAGTACCTCATAATAGCTGATGTTACTCTCTGTCAAGGATTTTCAGGATCTTGTAGAAGTGCAGGAGGGCGAGAAATTCCATGAAACAAATTTGACATTTCTTCCTGAAGTCTTCCCTTTGTATTAAGCTTAAAAGTATCAAAACCTCTACATTCAAGTTCATCAATCAATTCATCTTTAGTTAGATTTTGGAATGGGTAGATGTTTCCCTGCTTTAGTTTCATCAGACTTTCCCCTTTTAAAAATAATGCCCTGTGATCTTCCAAATCAGAGGGTGTTCGCCTAAAACAGCATTCCAAATGCATGTGCTCTTTACTGTGAACACCGCAAAGGCAAGAAAATTTCCCCCCTCTCTGCCGACCAGCCTCAAACTGTCGTGCTTGTCCATCTCCGCTAAAAAAATATCAGTTCAAAAGTATACTCTATTCCATCAAAAGTAATTCCTTTCCTCAGTTCCTCTAGATCTTCAGTTCTGTATATGATACTTGTTCTGTGTCCTTTGAGCAACAAAAATTTGAACATATTCGCTAGTCGCAGGTTACAAAAAATATTTCTAAAAAATATAATTTTCAAAATTATTTCACATAAAAATTACAGATCTTTAACAACACTTTTACAGTGCTTGTTTTAAAATATTTATGAAAAAGTTTGGTTATGTAAAAAAACATAAACATGATGTAGGGAAAGCGGAAATAAAACTGGTTTTTGTGGCCCTTAATTTGTTTTTATATTTTTATGAAAACAGTAGTTCTTTTGACAAACAAGCATTCACAAGTGATTTACGGTACCAGGGAAAATTGTCCAAAATTTTTTTTTTTCTTATTTATTGTCAACGCATCAATTTAAGACTGGTCATCATATTGGGGGCTATTTATGGTCTTGCTCGTGTAGGATATTTAGAAGTTCTTGATTATTATAAGTAATTGTAAATAATAAGTGTATTGAAGGTGTATTATCTGGCTGGGTCCATTTGACCTAGACCTCATTTTTATGCTTCATTGGTCATGTTGATTTTTTTGTGGTTATGTTTATTTCTCTGATGCTATAATTTATTTGGTGTATGGAATGATTGAAAGGTGTACATGTCTGTCTGAAAGTGTTCATCGATCTGACCTTGACATCATTTTTAGCTCACCTGGCCCAAAGGGTTACCTTTTATAAGAATCTTTTCTGAAACCACTTGGCCAAATTTATCCAAACTTGGCCACAACCATCATTGGGGTATCTAGTTTTAAAAATGTGTCTGATGACCACGCCTGCCAACCAAAATTGACGACAAGGCTAAAAATAGAACATAGGGATAAATTGCAAGTTTTGACTTATTTTTAAACCGTTCTATGAATAGAGAAATTCTAATAGGGGCAGAAATGTTAAAAATGTTGAGCTCTACCCATCGTCTATTAAGGATGTTGTTTTCTCCTGTTTTTCAATTTTTGCCAGATATTGGGAACCCCTACTTTTCTTTTCATAATATTATTACATGTATATAGTTTTAAAAGCCATATTGGAAAATCTTATAAAATTCTTGTTATATATATTTTTTCATGGTTTTTGAAGGAAAAAAGGTACCAATGTTAAATGTACGAAAAATTTAGACAATCATTTCCCGCCACAGTTCATTGGCTTATATCTCGAAAAAAAGCACACGGACCCTTCAGTTATTTATGATTTTTTAGTTCCTTTATTTATATACCAGCGGTTGTAACAGTCTTTTTGTTATTTTACTTTTTAAGAAGCTTGTTATTTTGAAAAAGAGGAGTGAACATCCTTAACATTAAAACTGTCTCTGTTTCAGAAATCATTGTTGATATTAATTTTAGGAGATACATATGCATGTACCTGTAGTAGATCTTATAAAACATGTCAGATATCTCAGGGTGTGTACTTTGTTATAATGTTGCATACAACTTTTGTTATAATAATGTTAATATCCTCATGTGCAATTACCATTTTTAAAAGAATATGAAAAGTTTTGGTGATTATGTACATTTCCTAGATACTACATTTACATGTATACAAGTAAAATTATGGTAAATTATATTGCGTGTATAGATTAATTTACATTTGTACAATAATTTATTCATACGTTTAATGTTCGATGTATATTATATATTTTTGTCTAGCCTGCGACATTTATGTTGCGAAAGCGAGTCACAGCAATCCTTGAGCAAAGCGGCGGTGTTAACATTTAGGTTCAGTCTGTGGTTAAAAGATTTTTTTTTACGCCCGTTTACGGGACGTAATATGGTATAGCGTTGTCCGTTCGTCGTCAACACTTCAGACAATAACTCAAAAACACTTGAACTGTTTATATCTATTAACGTACAGTTGGGTGCAGACCAAGCATTACATAAAGTAAACGCAGGTTAACGCCGCGTGCACATATTTCGTTAGTGAACTTCAATTTTCGCGTTTACTAGTACACGCGCGTTTACTATAATTACGTTAACGCGGTCAAAATGGAAATTTCTAATGTCTACCCGAGTAAACGGCCGTTTACTATGTGTCCGTTTAGTCAGTAGTAAACGGGCGTTTACTTCAGATTTCACAAGTTTATTTTTACGTGCACTTAAAAGTAAACGGGCGTTTACTACAGATTTCACAAGTGTATTTCTACGTGCACTTGAAAGTAAACGCGCGTTTACTTTTCGCGTTAACTGATTGTGTAAATTAAGAAACTTCGTGTTCATTTGTACATTAATTTTTAATTAAAACGACTTGTATCTTAATATTTTATGTACAAGTGTTTCAAACCAGAACAATTCAAAAACACTTTTTATTCGAAATATTAACTTTTATTAATTACAAAAAATCAGTTCCAACAATTTTCCCGAGTAGCAGATTTTCTATATTTTCTTTTCAAAAGTTACATGTACAAATATCGAGGCATATAGAAAGGTTATCCAACACATCGGATAAATATTTGTATATGATGGGATATAAACATCATGGTATACGTTGCTTCGTTCCCCATTTTTAACAGTCTCTTCCTAAATATAACTCTATGCATTTAATACATGGATTTTTAATCGTGATTCACCTTGTTTGCCTTGGATTTACATGATTTAAGATTCTGTGTTGCCAAATGTTCGATCGAGACAAACTTATCCATAACGATTATAAATGATATCTGGGACGTCCGAAAAAAAATACTCGTTCTGAACATGAAAAAAAATATTTGCCCCTGGACGTTAGGCTACAAACGAAATCTATCAACTGCCATAATATATTAACAGTACACTTTTCCAAGAAGAGAACTTCTTATACTTTGGATACATGTTAACTCGTACTTTTCATTATAAACTACTTTAATCAGTCATGTCAGTGTTGGATGATGCCGTTAATATTATAGTTTTGTTTTAAATACAAACCATCCCGAACTACTGACTTAAGTGACAGTTCATTATGCAACTATAAAGATTTCCATAAAAAATGCAAATATGGTCAGTTTTGGTTGATGCGGACAAATAATTTTGTTATATGAGTCAGTCTAAGGTATAAAAACACTAAATTTGTTTATTATTCAATATTTTGAATAAAAAGAGTACATGCTGGCACTATAACTTGATGCGAACAAAATTGTGTAGTCATTGTTTTCTAATATTACTGTCATTCGTTTTATACAGATCCTCCTGACCTAAAAATATAACTAGTTTACTATGCAGCTTTATAGATTAGCATGATATAGTGCAAATATAATCAGTTTTGGTTGATGCGTACCAATTATTTTCTTATACGAGTCAGTCTGAAGTATGAAAACTACTGATATTTCCTTACGATTCAAAATTTTGAATAAAAACAGGACATTTTGGCACTCTCAATTGATGCGAACAAAATTTTGTAGTCATTGTGGTCCAATATTGCTATCATTTGTTTTATACAATCCATCCTTACATAAACATATAACTGATTTACTATGCGATTATAAGATTTACATAAAAAAGAGCAAATTGGGTCAGTTTTGGTTGATGAGGACAAGTAATGTTGTTTTACGAGTCAGTCTGAGGTATGAAAACTACTGATATTTGTTTACCATTCAATATTTTGTATAAAAACAGGACATTTTGGCTTTCTCAATTCATGCGAACAAAGTTTTGTAGTCATTGTGGTCCAATATTGCTATCATTTGTTTTATACAATCCATCCTTACAAAAAAATATAACTGATTTACTATGCAACTATAAGATTTACATAAAAAAGAGCAAATTAGGTCAGTTTTGGTTGATGTGGACAAGTAATTTTGTTATACGAGTCAGTCTGAGGTATGAAAACTACTGATATTTGTTTACGATTCAATATTTTGAATAAAAACAGGACATTTTGGCACTCTCAATTGATGCGAACAAAATTTTGTAGTCATTGTGGTCCAATATTGCTATCATTTGTTTTATACAATCCATCCTTACATAAAAATATAACTGATTTACTATGCGATTATAAGATTTACATAAAAAAGAGCAAATTAGGTCAGTTTTGGTTGATGCAGACAAATAATTTTGTTATACAAGTCAGTCTGAGGTATAAAAACTACTGATATTTGTTCACGATTAGCATGATTAGATATTTTGAATAAAAAGAGGACATGCTGGCACTATAAATTGATGCGAATTAAATGTTTTAGTCATTGTGGTCCAATATTTCTGTAATTTGTATTATACAGTCCCTCCTGACCTAAAAATATAACTGAATTACTGTGCAGCTATATAGATTGACTTGATAAAGTGCAAATATGGTCAGTTTTGGTAGATGAAGACAAATAATTTTGTTATACAAGTCAGTCTGAGGTATAAAAACTACTGATGTTTGTTTACGATTAGATATTTTGAATAAAAAGAGGACATGCTGGCTTTCTCAATTCATGCGAACAAAGTTTTGTAGTCATTGTGGTCCAATATTGCTATCATTTGTTTTATACAATCCATCCTTACATAAAAATATAACTGATTTACTATGCAACTATAAGATTTACATAAAAAAGAGCAAATTAGGTCAGTTTTGGTTGATGCGGACAAGTAATTTTGTTTGACTAGTCAGTCTGAGGTATAAAAACTACTGATATTTGTTTACGATTCAATATTTTGTATAAAAACAGGACATTTTGGCTTTCTCAATTCATGCGAACAAAGTTTTGTAGTCATTGTGGTCCAATATTGCTATCATTTGTTTTATACAATCTATCCTTACATAAAAATATAACTGATTTACTATGCAACTATAAGACTTACATAAAAAAGAACAAATTAGGTCAGTTTTGGTTTATGCGGACAAGTAATTTTGTTATACGAGTCAGTCTGAGGTATGAAAACTACTGATATTTATTTACGATTCAATATTTTGAATAAAAACAGGACATTTTGGCACTCTCAATTGATGCGAACAAAATTTTGTAGTCATTGTGGTCCAATATTGCTATCATTTGTTTTATACAATCCATACTGATATAAAAATATAACTGATTTAGTATGCGACTATAAGATTTACATAAAAAAGAGCAAATAAGGTCAGTTTTGGTTGATGCAGACAAATAATTTTGTTATACGAGTCAGTCTGAAGTATGAAAACTACTGATATTTGTTCACGATTAGATATTTTGAATAAAAAGAGGACATGCTGGCACTATAAATTGATGCAAATTAAATGTTTTAGTCATTGTGGTCCAATATTTCTGTAATTTGTATTATACAGTCCCTCCTGACCTAAAAATATAACTGAATTACTGTGCAGCTATATAGATTGACTTGATAAAGTGCAAATATGGTCAGTTTTGGTAGATGAAGACAAATAATTTTGTTATACAAGTCAGTCTGAGGTATAAAAACTACTGATGTTTGTTTACGATTAGATATTTTGAATAAAAAGAGGACATGCTGGCTTTCTCAATTGATGCGACCAAAGTTTTGTAGTCATTGTGGTCCAATATTGCTATCATTTGTTTTATACAATCCATCCTTACATAAAAATATAACTGATTTACTATGCAACTAAAAGATTTACATAAAAAAGAGCAAATTAGGTCAGTTTTGGTTGATGCGGACAAGTAATTTTGTTTGACTAGTCAGTCTGAGGTATAAAAACTACTGATATTTGTTTACGATTCAATATTTTGTATAAAAACAGGACATTTTGGCTTTCTCAATTCATGCGAACAAAGTTTTGTAGTCATTGTGGTCCAATATTGCTATCATTTGTTTTATACAATCCATCCTTACATAAAAATATTACTGATTTAGTATGCGACTATAAGATTTACATAAAAAAGAGCAAATTAGGTCACTTTTGGTTGATGCAGAAAAATAATTTTGTTATACGAGTCAGTCTGAGGTATGAAAACTACTGATATTTATTTACGATTCAATATTTTGAATAAAAACAGGACATTTTGGCACTCTCAATTGATGCGGACAAAATTTTGTAGTCATTGTGGTCCAATATTGCTATCATTTGTTTTATACAATCCATACTGATATAAAAATATAACTGATTTAGTATGCGACTATAAGATTTACATAAAAAAGAGCAAATAAGGTCAGTTTTGGTTGATGCAGACAAATAATTTTGTTATACGAGTCAGTCTGAAGTATGAAAACTACTGATATTTGTTCACGATTAGATATTTTGAATAAAAAGAGGACATGCTGGCACTATAAATTGATGCAAATTAAATGTTTTAGTCATTGTGGTCCAATATTTCTGTAATTTGTATTATACAGTCCCTCCTGACCTAAAAATATAACTGAATTACTGTGCAGCTATATAGATTGACTTGATAAAGTGCAAATATGGTCAGTTTTGGTAGATGAAGACAAATAATTTTGTTATACAAGTCAGTCTGAGGTATAAAAACTACTGATGTTTGTTTACGATTAGATATTTTGAATAAAAAGAGGACATGCTGGCTTTCTCAATTGATGCGACCAAAGTTTTGTAGTCATTGTGGTCCAATATTGCTATCATTTGTTTTATACAATCCATCCTTACATAAAAATATAACTGATTTACTATGCAACTAAAAGATTTACATAAAAAAGAGCAAATTAGGTCAGTTTTGGTTGATGCGGACAAGTAATTTTGTTTGACTAGTCAGTCTGAGGTATAAAAACTACTGATATTTGTTTACGATTCAATATTTTGTATAAAAACAGGACATTTTGGCTTTCTCAATTCATGCGAACAAAGTTTTGTAGTCATTGTGGTCCAATATTGCTATCATTTGTTTTATACAATCCATCCTTACATAAAAATATTACTGATTTAGTATGCGACTATAAGATTTACATAAAAAAGAGCAAATTAGGTCACTTTTGGTTGATGCAGAAAAATAATTTTGTTATACGAGTCAGTCTGAGGTATGAAAACTACTGATATTTATTTACGATTCAATATTTTGAATAAAAACAGGACATTTTGGCACTCTCAATTGATGCGGACAAAATTTTGTAGTCATTGTGGTCCAATATTGCTATCATTTGTTTTATACAATCCATCCTTACATAAAAATATAACTGATTTACTATGCGATTATAAGATTTACATAAAAAAGAGCAAATTAGGTCAGTTTTGGTTGATGCAGACAAATAATTTTGTTATACGAGTCAGTCTGAAGTATGAAAACTACTGATATTTGTTCATGATTAGATATTTTGAATAAAAAGAGGACATGCTGGCACTATAAATTGATGCGAATTAAATGTTTTAGTCATTGTGGTCCAATATTTCTGTAATTTGTATTATACAGTCCCTCCTGACCTAAAAATATAACTGAATTACTGTGCAGCTATATAGATTGACTTGATAAAGTGCAAATATGGTCAGTTTTGGTAGATGCAGACAAATAATTTTGTTATACAAGTCAGTCTGAGGTATAAAAACTACTGATGTTTGTTTACGATTAGATATTTTGAATAAAAAGAGGACATGCTGGCACTATAAATTGATGCGAACCAAATTTTTTAGTTATTGTTTTCCAATATTGCTGTCATTTGTATTATACAATCCATACTGATGTAAAAATATTTCTGATTAAGTATGCGACTATAAGATTTACATAAAAAAGAGCAAATTAGGTCAGTTTTGGTTGATGCGTAAAAAAAATTTTGTTATACGAGTCAGTCTGAGGTATGGAAACTACTGATATTTGTTTACGATTCAATATTTTGAATAAAAATAGGACATTTTGGCTTTCTTAATTCATGCGAACAAAATTTTGTAGTCATTGTTTTCCAATATTGCTATCATTTGTTTTGTACAATCCATCCTTACATACAAATATAACTGATTTACTATGCAATTTTAAGATTTATATAAAAAAGAGCAAATTAGGTCAGTTTTGGTTAATGCGTAAAAATAATTTTGTTATACGAGTCAGTCTGAGGTATGGAAACTACTGATATTTGTTTACGATTCAATATTTTGAATAAAAATAGGACATTTTGGCTTTCTTAATTCATGCGAACAAAATTTTGTAGTTATTGTGGTCCAATATTGCTATCATTTGTTTTGTGCAATCCATCCTTACATACAAATATAACTGATTTACTATGCAATTTTAAGATTTATATAAAAAAGAGCAAATTAGGTCAGTTTTAGTTAATGCGTAAAAATAATTTTGTTATATGAGTCAGTCTGAGGTATGAAAACTACTGATATTTGTTTACGATTAGATATTTTGAATAAAAATAGGACATTTTGGCTTTCTTAATTCATGTGAAAAAAATTTGTAGTCATTGTGGTCCATTATTGCTATCATTTGTTTTGTACAATCCATCCTTGCATAAAAATATAACTGATTTACTATGCAACTATAAGATTTATAGAAAAAAGAGCAAATTAGGTCAGTTTTGGTTGATGCAGACACGTAATTTTGTTATACGAGTAAGTCTGAGGTATGAAAACTACTGATATTTGTTTACGATTAGATATTTTGAATAAAAAGAGGACATTTTGGCACTCTCAATTGATGCGAACAAAATTTTGTAGTCATTGTGGTCCAATATTGCTATCATTTGTTTTATACAATCCATCCTTACATAAAAATTTAACTGATTTACTATGCAATTATAAGATTTACATAAAAAAGAGCAAATTAGGTCAGTTTTGGTTGATGCAGACAAATAATTTTGTTATACGAGTCAGTCTGAGGTATAAAAACTACTGATATTTGTTCACGATTATATATTTTGAATAAAAAGAGGACATGCTGGGACTATAAATTGATGTGAATTAAATGTTTTAGTCATTGTGGTCCAATATTTCTGTAATTTGTATTATACAGTCCCTCCTGACCAAAAAATATAACTGAATTACTGTGCAGCTATATAGATTGACTTGATAAAGTGCAAATATGGTCAGTTTTGGTAGATGCAGACAAATAATTTTGTTATACAAGTCAGTCTGAGGTATAAAAACTACTGATATTTGTTTACGATTAGATATTTTGAATAAAAAGAGGACATGCTGGCACTATAAATTGATGCGAACCAAATTTTTTAGTTATTGTTTTCCAATATTGCTGTCATTTGTATTATAGAATCCATACTGATATAAAAATATTACTGATTTAGTATGCGACTATAAGATTTACATAAAAAAGAGCAAATTAGGTCAGTTTTGGTTGATGCGGAAAAATAATTTTGTTATACGAGTCAGTCTGAGGTATGAAAACTACTGATATTTGTTTACGATTCAATATTTTGAATAAAAACAGGACATGCTGGCACTATAAATTGATGCGAACCAAATTTTTTAGTCATTGTTTTCCAATATTGCTGTCATTTGTATTATACAGTCCCTCCTGACCTAAAAATATAGCTGAATTACTGAGCGGCTATATATATTTACTTGATGAAGTGCAGATATGATCATTTTTGGTTAATGAGGTCAATTAATTTTGTTAAACGAGTCATCCTGAGTCGGACAGTGTGAGATGTGAAAAATGCTGGATTTTGGTGATGATTTAATTATTTTAATAAAAGAAGGACATGCTTGAACTGTTTGTTTGTGCAGAAAAAAGAAATTTACTATGATCAATTTTCAATTAATTTAAGAGGTGTTATTACATTATTAATTAACTGTTAATGTCTATCGAAAATGAACAGTTGGTTATTTAATTTTGATGTACTTTATCATTTGATATTTAAGGTCAGTGTATCCAGGATACGATGACAATTTGCGTTAACGCGCGTTTACTACAAACAGTAAACGTGCGTTTACTTTTGACGAAATTAAAAGACGGGCCTTTTTCACGTTAACGCGGAAGTAAACGCGAAAGTAAACGCCCGTTTACTCTTTACAAAATTAGAAGACGCGCCGATTTTGCGTTAACGCGAAGGTAAACGCGAAAGTAAACGCCCGTTTACTTTTTATGTCTACTGAAATTTCTGAGTTAACGCACAGTTAACGCGGCGTTTACTTGAAGTGCACGCGAGTAAACGCCGCGTTAACTTATTCCGCCCGTTTACATGTAATGCTTGGTCTGCACCCAACTGTAAGCTCCCTTTTAATTTTTCTAAATTTTAGATTTTACTTTTCCTAGTTATGGGATTTTATTCATAAAAATATGGGGTATTTTCCAGTATTTTAAGGATGTTGCTTTCAGCAATTTTCATGAAACTTTTCAGAATTGTTTTAATATTACCATAAGTTCCCTTTTGATTTAAAAACATTTCTGAATTTACGGTTTGGAGTATTGGAACTTTATTCATTAAAAAGGGTGAATTGTTTATATCTATTGAAATAAGCTCCCTTTTGTTTTATATAAAATTTCTGATACAGACATTGCTGAGTTATAAAACTTTTTCGACATGCTAAAATGGCTCATAGCGCAACCCTATATTCAGACATCAATAACTTTTTGTCAGCCTTTATGGAATTTTAGAAAATTTGGACAGAAGCTTGTTTATAACCAAAATACAGTATCCAGAGCAAAATTTTTAAAATATTAATTTCATTTTTCTGTATTTTACTGATAAATTGACTTAGTTTTTTTTTACAGTTAACATTCAGATTTAGGCTGAGGTTAAAGTTTTTCAGTCATCAATAACTTTGTCAAACCTTCATGGAATTTTATGAAATTTTGACAGAAGCTTGTTTATAACCAAAAGACAGTATCCAGAGCAAAATTTTGAAAATTTTTATTTTGATTTTCCGTATTTTACTGATAAATTGACTTAGTTTTTTTTTACATTTAGCATGTAGACACAGTCTGGGGTTAAAGTTTGTTACACATCATACACATCAATTACTTTTAGGAAACTTTGGCAGAAGCTTTTTTATGATTGAGAGATCATGACTGAAGCAAACTTATGAAAATATATTTTTTTTCATTTTCAGTATTTTTCTAATAGAGGGACTTTACAATTAACATTTACAGAAAGACTGGGATTAAACTTTTTTGACATGATAGATTTGTAAACCATCATGGATTGTTATGAAATTTGGACATAGCATCTAAAGAAAACGTTTGAATTTTTAAATAAATTCTATATTTTTCTGAGAAATGAACTCTCTTTTTAAGTCAACATTACACTTTTACACTGACGGCAGCAATCGCAGGCGAGACACAGGGTTCCGCGGAACACCTTACATTTTTTTTGGTCAAAATGTGCATTACCTAATTGTCCAAAAATGTACAGGTTTGGTCTCTCTACAACAGTTTGAACATCTACAGGCTTCTTCTGTGGATAGGTTTCCCTAAATTCTTCGTTGGTTAGGAAGTTTGCATGGACATAGATGAAGCAGACCATAAAGCTTATATAAGTATGGTTAAGGATATCTGAATGGTCATGCCAGATTTTAAGTTTAACTTGTCTCTCCGTGGTCATTAATCTGTTTATTTCTGATGCTAAAGTCCTCTCTGTCAAAATAGTTTCAGTTGACTTGGTTGAAGATGAAATTTGTTTTAATCGAGTATGGACAGCCTCCTTTGAGAGAGATTGGTAGTGCTCGTCACTCCTATATACTAAGATGCCAGATTTTGTTAGCTTTTGTATTTCTTTGAGCATATCTTTTAGGGGAATTTTCCTGCCATACACTTGAATTGCTGTTTCTTGTATTTTACCGGACGATTAAATGGTGTTCTTTCGGACTTCCTTTGGGGCAATTTTCAGGCCAATGTCGTAATTTTTTTATTCCAATTTATGTTTAATGATGGATTTAATTTTTTTTAGCTGTTCTTTTATTTGAAATAGCAAGTTTTCCCTTGAAGACTCCTTTTTTTTGCCCTCCTAATTGGTTGAAGATGGTCCCTTCCGCTTATTCTTAAATGCGGATTAAATCTGAAGATGTCAATATCGTTGTCCTTTGCAAATTGCTTAAGAATTTGCCCCCCATTGCCAGCAAGCTTTCCGTTTAAAGTAACATTGTATGTCATAGCCAGTCTGATCCAATTCATGATGGTTGATTTGCAATGTTTTACTTCAGTGAGAAATTACTGTTGATTAAAATCATAATTAGCATATGTGCCTATGTGTCTCTTTATATTATTTTTTTTACCCGAGGCAAGTTTGGTCTGTAGGTCGTTTGCTCGTCTTTCGGCTTGGTCGGTTGTCACATAGCAGATCTGAAGTCGCTCCCTTTCATACTGTAGAAAGGACTTCCCACTGGCAAGCAAATGTTGAATGTTGCTGTCATTTTCCGTCATTTATTCTTCTATTTGTTGAGTTGTCTCTCGAATTGATGTCATAATTTTGTTGTTTTTTTCAACAGCCGATTCTGTAGGTGACAATGTTCTTTACTTCCGCTAACGTTTTCTTAAAATTAATGTTATATTTGTTTTCAATAACTGGTTCTAACATTTTTATAACATTTTGAACAGTTTTTCCCAAGTGATGAAGACGGCGACACAATCACAATAATCTCGTTGATGTTGTTTACAAGGTCTTAACATGGCTGTACTAATGATGAAGCATGAGAATAGGATTTATGTAGAGATGATATGCTGCCATGAGTGGTCAAACAAGTAGAGCAATCTTGTAATTTGTGTTTCTGCTTTTCATTTTCAGGAAGTTTAAGCCAGTTGAATAGAGAGAAGTTGTCAGTGAACTTCATTTTTCACCGGCTTTGCCATTATGCGCAAAATATTTGCTGTTTGTTACATAATTTTGCAGTTAAGGGAGCTGGTTTTTAACTATGTTATATGATGGTATCTGTACATTTCTGTATTTTGTCATAAAAATGTTGTAGTTTTCATGTCTCTGCTGAATTGATATACTATTTATATAATTTGCTTTGACAAAATTTGATGTACTTTTTGAATTATCATAATTATTAAAGAAATCAATTGCTGCAATGTCTTTTGTTGATTTTGCCAAAATAAACTTTGCAAAGTTGCAGTAATTCATGTTGCTACGTGTGTCATTGATGGATTAACAATACAAAATAATGGAATACACATTAATTGCTATTGTGGTAAGTAAGGACAGAATTTAACCAAATTTGACTTCTGTGATCAGTATGGCTGCTTTGTCCTTGAAAGATCTCCAATTGGTACAAGGGCCCCTTCCTACACAGAGAAAAAAAAATATACTCAAAAACGCCAATAGACAAAGGGAAAGTGGTGAAAAATTTATATGCATACACATTAACAGCCAATTTACAGAATGCATTTTTATTTTCCAAATACTCGAGGTTGTCAGGTCTGCTAGTATCAATTTTTCTAAAGTGTGTGTATTTCTGAATTGATTTGTTAACAAAATCAAAATTAAATGGCGAGGAACAACTTGTGCTATTCCCATTTTATAAAAGTCATTAGACATACCACATAAATCACGTGATAGGAACCTACAGGTGTGTGTAAATATGATCTGATGATCCGAAATTTTTTTCTAGCATCAGTATGAACATTTTTCTTTATAATCAAGTTTAAGAAATATCGTGAGTTTAAATACAAAAATCTGATGAAAAGAATATCGCTGATTTTATGGGAAAAACACTCATAATTGTTTTAACATACATTGTACCTGCAATGCGTTCACACATTTTTATTACAGTATATACAAAAGATATTTTATCAACAACAACAAAAATTGACAAATGAACACTGAAAATATGGTTGATAATTCCTCATAAAAAAAAGATGTGTTTGGTAATTAAAACGAGGGTTTATCAGAAACCATAAACAAATTTTTTTTAAAAGAAAAACTACAACCCAAAACACCTTGCATCCATTTCCATCTGAAATACTATACATGTACCAAAGTTTTAGATTATCATTTGCAATTTCTTATTAAGATTGAATCATATTTATGTATGTATTTCAGGGAGGGATGCAGACATAGTACAAAATGAAGCAAACACTCTTAACGAAACTAAATCATTCAATAGATATACAATCCCCGAAAAAGACATAACAATAGGTGCATCAAACTAACCAAATTATCTGTAGAATATGACAAAGATGGTTTTAAAAAATTAGATTTAAATGGAGCCTGGGTAGATACTGTTACTCCCATCACAATGACCAAGGAATTTTTAGAATGGCTGACTAAAATACAAGAAGAACAAACAACTAAAATCACTCTGGTTGGACACAATTCATATGCTTTTGATTTTCCGTTTTTTTATATAATCACATGAAGAAAAAAAATGAATCTACTTCAGGAAAGCTTACAAATAGTCCAAGGCCTATCACACTTCAGAAGAAAACGAAAGATTTACCAAATTATACACAAAGCACATTAGCCACAAAATTTGTACATGGGTACAATGAAGCAGATTTACTTAATGTACTACATGATGTTACTACACTGGCAAAAATTCTTAAGGTCTCCAATGTCGACTTCTTCAAATCCTCAATTATTAAATTCACTTCCTTCTGTATCAAGCAGGACTTCATTGTTCAGCACAAACCTTTACTGGACTCAATCAACAGTAAGTTTAGAAGTGGGACAAACACGTATGTATCTAAACCCATTGCAACCTTGTCACATTTCAAAGCACTCTAGCGAAAAAACAAGCCTGGTGAGCCCCTTTTTATTTGCATTTTTGAATTAAGCATTACATAAAACAATCTACAAAATATGTGAAAAAAAACTACCAGGGGTCCTTATGGGTACGAGCCACCTTAATTTGCAAAATCACAAAATTATAATATCAGTTGTTAACTCATACTGTTACAAAGTTGAACGCATATTATGTAGATTTCAATTTGGCTGTCTTTAAATAAAGATTTATAACTTTTTGTACAAGTATATATGCTAATGAATAACTATAATGTTTACTGCGTTACTTTTTATATTATGAATATTTATTATACCTCAGTTATCATTTTCTATATAAAATAAGTACACAATATTTTCACTATTTTTCAAATTGCAAGCGTTTAACTATTTGACCGGTCAATAGTTTCAACTATTTGCCCTCGATGAAACTATTTGACCGCAAGGGTCATTATATTTCGCGGAATTTCAACTGCAGCCACGGTATTGGCTAACGGGTTTTTAACAAATTATTCGGGACTGTCGGAATTCATCTCAATTATTAACGTCGATTCCCGAGTCGTTCGAACACACCGATGGAGATCTGGAAGGATTAATTACGTACAAAGAGGCAAAAATACAAAATCAGTCGTCCGAACTGCTGAAAAGATTATTTCCGACTACCTTAAAGAAAACGACGGCGATCTAAAAACCTTAGAGGAGTTAAACGAGGTGGAACCAACTGTTTTAATTCCTTACTTAGGAAGTTCTATGGAGAAATTCGCAAGTCTGACGGAAACAATTATGCTTACAAATCAATGTCGACAATACGTTTTGGATTACAACATTTCATTCAGTCTAGAAACTTAGATATTGTAAATAATGACATTTTTGCAACATCCAATGTAATGTTCAAGGCAGTAATGGTTAAATTGTCAAAAATTGGCTTAGGAACTGTCACACATTAAGATGTAATTATACCTGAGGACCTGCAAAAACTGTACAGTCGTGAGAAATTTTCACGTGATACTCCAGACTCCCTGCAGAAACGAACATTTTTTAATATCAATTTAATTTTACTTCTTTAATGGCGGAGATGAGAATCTTAAAGAAGTGCAGAAGGGTGACTTTGAACTGGGACGAGACAAACAGGATAGAAAGTATGTTGTCCTGAAAATATATAAGACGTCAAACGAAGAATTACTGAGGTGAAAACTTGACTGACTTCGATCACAGTGGTGGCAGAATGTAAGAACTACCAGGTAAAATCTTCTTAATTTAAAATCAGTACAATACATTTGTCTTTTTCATTTTTGCAGACTGTCCATGCACCTTGATCAAGTTTGAACTTTTATTGTCGCATTATTTGTAATTGTAACAAACACGGCAAACCAAACAAACAAACTAAAAGAAATGAAATAACAATGATTCATACACATGTAGAAATGTCGAGAATGCACAGTACATGTACGTTAATTTATGTAGAATTACAGAAGAAAGCTTATAGATATAAGAAGATGTGGTATGAGTGCCAATGAGACAACTCTCCATCCAAGTCACAATTTGTAAAAGTAAACCATTATAGGTCAAAGTACGGCCTTCAACACGGAGCCTTGGCTCACACCGAACAGCAAGCTATAAAGGGCCCCCAAAATGACTAGTGTAAAACCATTCAAACAGGAAAACCAACGGTCTAATCTACATATAAAACGAGGAACGAGAAACACTTATGAACCACATCAATAAACGACAACCACTGAACATCAGGTTCCTGACTTAGGACAGGTGCAAACAAATGCAGCAGATTTGAATTAGTTTCTTGGCGCTAAACCCTGCCCCTAACCTGGGACAGTGATGTAACGGTAAAACATAAGAACAAACTATGCAAAACAATAAAAGAAAAACAAATATGAGAAACAGCAACAAAGACAACCACTCAATTACAGGCTCCTAACTTGAGACAGGCACATATAGAATGTGGCGGGGTTAAACGTTTTAATAGACGCCAACCTTTACCCTACCTGAAACAATAGTGTAACATCACAACATAGAAAGACACACTATAAAATATCAATTGAAATGGCTTAACTCAATCAAAAGACATCAACAAAAACAAGTGAACATACACTGAACGAATAAATTTGATCTACGACCCAATGTAAATACAAAATTAATAAAACAAGGGGGTTAGATGTAAAACAATATCAGAAAGACAACCACAACATTGGACAAAATGCCGCCAAATAAAATAACGTACACAGGTAAATAAAAATAATTTTGTTGTAAGGTATACATGGAGTACGGAAATAATTTTTTGTTCCTAGTACGAGAACAAAAGTGAAAATTTATCGTCATACTAAACACTTATCAAAGGTGGTATATATTAAAATAGTGCGACGAGATATAACATTAAATAAGTAAAATTAAATAACAAAAATACATTACAAATTGTATCAACAGGTCAAATTAAAACGAAAACTAGTATCTATAGACTTTAAGACTCCACAAGGACAAAACAAAATATATCGAAAGGACCTGCAATACAAAAATGTAGCTACATTTTGTACGCAGTTTTCGCATCTGCATGTACATTGTTTATTTGAACTATATTATACATAAAATTTCCTAAAAAGCATATTTTTTATTTCTAATTTCAGGTGACGTAAATTGTCCAGTTATCACATTTACAAAGTACATGAGCAAACTTAACCCGCTAGATAATATTTTTTGGCAGAGACCGAAGCTTGCGTCCAGAGTTTCGTCTACCGGTGATCTATGGTATGAAAATGTTCCCGTGGGAAAAAATTCACTTGGTAGCATGATGTCCAATATAAGTACCGATTACGAACTTTCTTAAAGATGTACAAATCACTGCATACATGTACGTAGTACCTGCATCACAGCCCTTGACGATGGGGGCATTAACAGTAGACATAGTATGGGCCTTAGTGGGCATTAGTGAAACGCATCAAGTGCCCGTTCAAAATAATTCTCAGACAGTGACAAATGCACCAACTTGTAGTTTAACACATTTCAGATCCCAGCTGTATTTCAGTCTCCCTCGTGTTTCGCTATCAGCAGTATAAACAATGGTTCTGTAAATATTTACTTTCAACAAAAGTAATGACAGATCAAATGAATTCGTTGAAATCGTTGTTCGGTTATTGAATTTATTCTGTTGTTTTAAAAAAAATGAAGCTTTAAACTTACAATTGCCTGCTTGTTATTTGAATGCATATTTACAATCGGATAATTGTCATCACTATGTGTCCGTTGTCTCTTACAAATGTAAAAAAAAAATTTGGTCAGCGGTGTCGCTCAGTCCTTGGCATAACTTTGTGTCTGTTGTCTCTTTCGGTATAATAAAACACTTACTGACTGGATATTCGTGGAATAGTAACTTTATTGTCCCCTCGGAAACAACTATTGCCCTCGGCTACGCCTCAGGGCAATAGTTGCAGCTCGGAGGACAATTAACTTACTATTCCACGCATACCCAGTCAATAAGTATAAATAACTTGCTTGTTACTATTTACATACCCCTGTTGGCGTCTTTGGGAAATAAAAACTTTGAACGTGTTTGATGGGTACTATATGGTGTTCGTTGTTGGTTGTCTTTGATTGCACGTTTGGTTTTGTTCGGAGGAGTTTGATGTTAATGTGATCTGTTTTATTGTCCTGTGTTTTTTTGTAATTTCTGTTGTATATAGTGTCCCATTAATTTGAACAGGAATACCGACTTAGGGCATTATTTAACAAATACTTAACCGATTGAGCATTGTATTTTAAGGAAGTCTGAATATGCTTGAAATGTATGCCACGGAACATAAAGCCGATAGCACTCAATCTATCATTTTGAATATATAGTTTAGACTCTCATTTCCGTTTGAATGCTTATCTCATGGGGTCTAAAAAATAACATCTTGATATTGGGTACGTGCTCACAAAATCACTTATTTTCTATAATAATATACAGAGTGTGAATAACAACTATTTGCTATAAATTGTGTTTATTAGTTTCAATTTTTTTTTATAATTATAACTGAATTATACAAACGATTCAATATACAAAGACAAAGGTATGATATTCTCACTTGTTGGTCCCTTGAATTCATTAATCAAAAAGTATTATAAATCTTCCATGCAGATGTTTATTTATTAAACATTAGTCTGTCAGATGTCGGTATCAATATTTTTTTTAATCATATCTGAGATATTTTCATCATTGCTTCAAACTTATTGCAATTACTGAAAAACTAGGGAAAAATCCTGATTTTCAGATATAAATATTTAAATATGAGCAAATTCTTTACCCAAAAAGAAATTTGGCAACATGATGGACTTTTCAAAGATGTTAATGTGTGAAAAATTTTGGGTGAAGCCTAAGTTCATTACATATTTTGTCCAAATACAACGTGTAGAATGACTATTTTAGTTCAATATGTCAATTTTGACATGTTTATGACATAAAAATTGACCTTTCTGCATTTCTGTTTCCAGATTATATCAATCTACTGATTAATAATGAAATTAAAATAATTTGGAAAGCTTGAATAATTTTACTATTTTACAGAGGCTCAAAAATGGTTCTTATCATTCCTTTTCCATTAAATAATTCGCCGTTTCAGAATCTAATGCATTCTGGGTAATATTTTCAAAAGCGTACACCAAAACGCCACTATTGGCTAACAATGTCCCAAAGAATTGAAATTCAACCAATGACGTGACTGTTTTCATTTTGGGGTACAAACAATGAAATTACCCATAGTCCTTTAGATTACGAAACGGCGAAATTCGGTGTAAGAATAAAGAGGAAACAAATCAGAGATGTTTTTTCTTCATTTTCAATATTATTGTCTACTTACTAGCATCTGACATTAGAAACGTCTGGTTTTTTTTAAATACTTGAAACAGCTATCCTTAAATTAAATATATTTTAATGATAAAAATAAAGACATGTACTGCGATGTCAGAATGTCAATCATATCCGATCAACAATGCTCAACAAACGTTTCAACTATTTATTTTCCATCCAGAGAATGTTGTTCTGGTCTGACTCTCCTTGCTCAAGATTTTTCCTTGGTGAGCATAATTATTCCTGACGTAAACTTCCCAACCTTCGGATATGTATTTAATGACAAATCCTGTTGAGCATGCGTCATTGTACTTTGTTTCCGTATCTGTATGCAGTACGCCAATCACAGACGTTCCCCTCATTAATTCTGTGCCGTATTCTCCGTAAAGCAAAGGGTCGCCGCCATCATTGGTACGAGAATCGACACAGAAGGTCCATGAAAAGCCGTAGACGCCCGATGAAGGAGCGGTAAATTTTCCCGTGGTAGTGCTGTATCCTCCACCAGTATTTTCTTCTATTCTATTAAATACAATTGTGTTTCCATTAGCCATAGACGCACTTTGTGTATTGGCACTGCTTTCGGTCATGTACGCTGAAAAGGCGACGTTGCAAGCACAAACTGTACAAAGAAAATAAAGAAAAAATGAACGATGCATGTATGCATTGTATTTCATTTATCTTAATATTTTGTGGTATTCGTGTTGCCAAATTGTTTTTGCGATAAGGGCCCTATTTGGCTTTTTTGTTATTATTTCCTCTCTCTCTCTCTCTCTTTCTCTCTCTCTCTCTTGTATCATAAATCAAAAGAAGGTAGCCAAAGAGTCATGGCGTCAAAATGAATGTTAATATGGGTGTAAATAAAAGTAACACATGCTCTTCGGGGCATGTAATAAAATTAATTTACATTATTTGTTGTACATTTAATAATAGTTGTATATCTATATCACAGTTAAAACGGCTAGTTTTTCATATTGATACTGTTTTAAGAGAATGATTATGTCAGATTTATGTCTTTTTCGTATGAATAAGATAACTCAATTTATTTTTTGTTGTGTAAAACATAGGTTCTCGAAAAGTCCGATCGAGACATAGAAACATGAAGACGTGTTATTTTGTAAGTCGGTAGATTGAATAAAAGATTTGCACAGAAGAAAGACACATGTCAATTATCATTATATTTGCAACAAAAAAAAATATTATAATACAAAATTTTCTATAAAATTGAAAAAAGGGTATAAGTTCCTATAATGCATGCACATCATTAAAAGACATCGAGTATTTTCAAATTATCATAAGTTAAATGAGGGTTGTTTTTTTTCTTAATAAATTTTGTGCAGGCTGTCGTTTATTATACATATTTTTTTATAAAATGTTCTAATTTTCTAAGACCTTCTCTGTCTTATTAATTATAGGGCAGAGTTATTTTGTATTTTTAAAGTAGATAAATCGTTACATCGATTTCTACTTACCATAGCTTCTGTTCACAAGTATTATTCCTATAAGGACGAAACATGTAGTTATATAGCATGTTACTCTCATTTTGACTGTTTCTGTACTGGTTGCTTCAAGGCTTAAAGATGAATAAAATTTTGTTACTATTGGTGAAGAAAGAAGGCATTTAAATTGGTGTTATACAACAAAAATAAAACTTTTTATATGCATTTAGCAAACTTGTGTTTGAATATAAATAAACGTATCATAGATACCACGATGTTGTACGCCAGACGCGCCTTTCGTCTACAAAAGACTCATCGGTGGCGCTCGAATCAAATAAAGTACGAAGTTGAAGAACATTGAGGACCCAAAATTCCTTTAAAGTTTTGCCAAATACAGCTACGGTAATCGGTTCTTGGGGTAGAAAATCCTTAGTATTTCGAAAAATTCAAAATTTTGTAAAAAAATTATGACCATGTCAATGACAATTCATGTCGACACATAAGTGCTGTTGAAGAGATACTATCACTAGTAGCAAGATTTCAGTCTGAAACGGTCATTTTGGTCTGATCAAGTCTGAATCAACTGAATTTACCGCTAGGGAAAAACGTTAAGACTTTTTAAGACTTTCAGACGCTGTTCAGATATGTCGTGTTCAGTCCGTTCATTCATGTCAAGATAAACAAGACAGAAGGCTCTAGCTGTTAAACAAGATATGTTAAGACGGTTTTAGACGAATTCAGACCAAACATAAAAAGTAATGTTCAAAATTTTCAGATCGGGTTAAGATCCGTTTAGTGTGTCAGAATGATATTAGGAGTTACGCCCCTTCATGTGGATGATACATTTTAATTATAAAAAAATTACAATATAAGTTTTCTCGTTTGAATTGTTTCTCACACTTTTCACGTCGGGCCTTTTGACAGTATCGGGTTTTGTCATTGTTGAAGGCCTTAATTACGGTTGTCTATAATTGCTTACATCCACTTCATATTTGAACTCCGGTGGATAGTTGCCTCATTAGCAATCATACATTTCTTCGTTTTTATTTATTTACCTGACTTTTAAACTCGTGTTTTGAACCGAGTCCTGAACATGCATGACATATTTGTCACTGGGCGTTAATAATTAGCAACAAACAATCAACCAATTAAACTTGTGTTAAATAAGAAGAAAATCCATTTGATATTCATTCATTTAGTGGGGTGGGCTGGTAATTAAGAACTGAAAAATATGCATAATAAGCGACAGATTAAAAATGTTAATAATGCCCTCTATAAATTTAAACTGACCACCACGGAATAGCCCAACTTAGTGTTGAAAGTAGCGTTAAACACCAATCAATCAAAATCCCTTCCCTAGAATATCAAATAGTCGTCCCTTAACTTTTATTGTCCGTGTAGTTCTTATATTTATCCAGCTTATCGTCATACAGGGATGTCCTATTAAGACTGTCATACCATAAAAACGTTAATAACACAGCTCACATTCCAATATATCTGCATTCATAAATTTATTAATGTCATTTAGACTAAACGACGCCATGTTTGTTATGTGCCTCTGCCGTCTAAACTACCTATCAAAAACGAAGAGGTGGAAGAGGGCCAGAAGATCTTCCCTATGCAAAAAAACAGAAATGGACCTCTTCTGGCTCACTACCGAAGAACAAAAAAACACGCCCCTGTTTCTTGTTGAAGACTGATTTACCCGGTACGTCTAAACACCACCTAGGCCGCCTTGGTGCACTAAGCTCTGAAAACTGCACTAAGCCCATGATGGAACAGTCATATAAGTACCAAGGTCATTCAGTATGATAATGTTGTAAATAAAGAGCATATATTTAAATTTTGGTGTAAATGTATTTAGAAATGAAAGAGTTATAAACATTTTACATGGCACGCGCCGACTTTTGTATAATGTGTCCAGTTATCATAGTGTTGATTGAATCCACCGAAGCTTGACGAGTTCATATAAACCAATACCAATATCTTTATTCCCATAACCATTGCAGATACATAGGTACAGAGAGAGTGCAAAATATGTACATGAATATGCATCTATTTACAAAACATATATACAATACAGTGGTTTCCAAATAATATACATTTTAGCTAGGAAGACCCACATGTTTATTTATACACTTTATAAACTTGCATAATCTTTTTAGCTCTATATTTTTGTTTAATTTGCTCATCAATTTTCTAAACTTTAGTGTATTAACATAAGCCAAATAGTACTTATCAAGGTATAATTTTCTACTGTCGTTAAAAAATGGACATTCTAGCAGATAATGAAATTCGTCTCCAATGCTACCAATATTACAAAGATGACATTTTCTCTCATTTCTATTAACATTATTCCACCTCCCTGTCTCTATTGAGAGCCTGTAGTTTGTGGTTCTATATCTACATAAAATAATACTTTCGTGCATATCCAACATATCAAAATATTTTTTTTCAAAATTTAATTCTAACTTAAAAATTCTATAATTTACTGATTATGTAGACTCTTGAAATTGTGTATTCCACAACTGTTTGTATTGGTCTTGTAATCGCAACTTTAGTGCATTTTTTAATCATATATCATTACCAAAACATTGAGAAATCCAAATATTTGAAAAACCACATTCATCCAATATATTTTTATCTTCACTCACAAAAAATGTACATACATTATTAACAGTAAATAGTGTTTTTAATAGTGTATATGCGATAGAAGATAACTTAGTCTCTTTAGCAGATACTAATTTACACCAATAAGATACTATTTTTAATTTAAAGGATATCTACCAAGTTCTCCGTATACCATATAGCTAGGTGTGGAATTTTCAGTTTCAAAAGAAGTTTACAGAATTTCTGATGGATTCTTTCTATAATTTCAACATCACCATGCCCCGAAATTTCACATCCATACAAAAGTATGGGTTTCACAACTTTATAGAAAAGATCTAAGTGACACTGAGTGGAAAGATTATGTATGCGGCCTGATTTCAACACCTTAAACATAGCTTGTGTGGCTTTTTCTGCTAGGTGTTTCTGTGCTATTTTAGTATTACCAGTTCTAGATAATAATATGCCCAAATAGTTAAATTCTTTTAATATTTTCAATGTCAGTGCCGTCCATAGTTATATAAAAATGTAAATTTGACGGCATTCTGCCTCTACAAAAAATCATCACTTCAGTTAACTTTAAGCTTCCAAATATTACAGTATTCACTGAAAGAATCCAGCTGTTTCTGTAAATCATCAGCACTTTCTGCCAATAGTACTATGTCGTCTGAACTAAGGATATGAATGGAAAGGTTAAATATGCACCAAGATTGTAAATTAAGATTGATTATTATAATGTAAAAAAATATGTTCAAAGTTGGTTCGAAAATCTTAAGAGATTTAAAAGTTATCATAAAAAAGAAGATGTGGTATGATTGCCAATGAGACAACTCTCCACAAGAGACCAAATGACACAGAAATTAACAACTATAGGTCACCATACGGCCTTCAACAATGAGCAAAGTCCATACTGCACAGTCAGCTATAAAAGGCCCGGAAATGACAATGTAAAACAATTCAAACGAGAAAACTAACGGCCTAATTTATGTACAAAAAATGAACAAAAAACAAATATGTAACACATAAACAAACGACAACCACTGAATTACAGGTTCCTGACTTGGGACAGGCACATACATACAGAATGTGGAGTTAAACATGTTAGCGGGATCCCAACCCTCCCCCTAACCTGGGACAGTGGTGTAACTACAACATAAGAACGAACTATAAAAATCAGTTGAAAGAGGCTTAACTCATCAGATGGATAAAAATACAAATACTACAAATACAAGTTAACATTTTTACGGGGCACGCGCTCTCCTTGTGTAATGTCTGATCACCTTGAAAATTGATCCAACCAATCTTTAACTGGTAAATTATGTTTCCTTGTTGCTAAGTAGTAATGATAAAAGGGCTGTTGATCTTTTCTTTGATGCTTTGTTAGAAAAAATATATTTGGAAAAAGTGATTGTTTAATTGCGCTATTTGAAATAAAAACAGTGAAACAATAGAAATTGGCTTTTACTCAAAGACATATCTGATTTACCTATGGCGTTTTTGTCGTTTGGTTGCTGTCAAATTGAAGTTTATTCCACATCTCCTATAGTTTGAGTTCTGTTTGATTACTTTTTATTACCGTCTCCTCGGAGACGGTATTAAGAGTTGAACGATGGACAGTCTGCGGGCTGAAGGCTTTCTTACTACTTAATTGGAAGATATTACTGACGCTGTCATAATTAAATTTCGTTCATTGGTTGGGACAATTCAAACCTAGTAAATGTCTTTTAATCCCGTAGAGTGTCGGATCTGAACTCTTTATTTTAGTAAATAGATTTGCCTGGTTACCAATCATGCGTAACACTTATCTATAAATAGCCAAATCTCCTGAAGATTTGTAAACACACACGTGATTATTTCATGTTACGTACATTTTATACGTGAAAACATAAGAAAACTTTTAGGAAAATGCCTTTTTCTTAGGTTATATTTATTTATACTCAGTAAGATTTGATTTGATTTGATTTTTGGTGTTTTAACGCCACTTTAAGCACCGCTTTTGGGCTATTTCGTGGCGGCCAGTTTTTATTGGTGGAGGAAGCCGGAGCGCCCGGAGAAAACCACCGACCTTCGATAGGAAAACTGACAATCCTAGTCAATTAAGATTGGAGTCGAGTGCACCCGCACGAGCGGGGTTCGAACTCACAACCTCAGTGTTGACTGGCTAGTTATTACAGTAGTAACTACTTAGACCACTCGGCCACCGAGGCCCCCTACTCAGTAAGATAATCTAAAGGCAACACAAACATTTTAAAACGGAGATATCAAATAATTTCTGTTCGATTAATATTAATTTACACAAGAATTTTTATCTCAGGGGGCGGGGGCGGCGGCGGCGGCACTTCGACCTTTCTATGGCAGAGGTGAGCAGCTGAGACATCCAATACCCCACCCTTTATATATATATATATATTTAGACCCCTCTACAAAGAAATTTATTTTGCATGCACACGTATAAAACCGCAATTTTTATACGTGTGCATGCAAAACAAATTTCTTTGTAGATGGGTCTAAATACAGCACAAACAACATTTTCCAAAAGACCAAATGAGTGAAAAAGTATATTTTAACAAAACGCATTTGACTAGCAGGTCGAACAACTGATGTGCTTAAACCCTGCTGACTGCCATTGGCGATTGACAAATAAACGGATCACAAGATGTAACAATTAGATCTTATCATTAATTTATTACCAAACAGAAAACAATAAACTTGCGGAAAAGATGGTATACCGCAAACATGAGGTGCAAACATTTGTACACCATATCCGGATTTCGACAATTAATGTCTCTTCAGTGATGTTAGGAATCGAAACGGTATTTGGAAGGCCATATAATTTACCTCAATTTAGGATAGACTCTTGAATTTTGAAAGAGTCAAAATAGGATGAACGGATCATATAAGTCCGAAGGCAAATATAATACAAGCCCAAACGAAAAAATATAAACAAGTCTAAATTGAAAACAACGTTCAAACCTATGATTGCGTTGGATAAAAACCGCAATTTTTATACGTGTGCATGCAAAACAAATTCCTTGGTAGAGGGGTCTAAATACAGCACAAACAACATTTTCCAAAAGACCAAATGAGTGAAAAAGTATATTTTAACAAAACGCATTTGACTATATATATTGAATGATAAAAGAACATACATGCACTTACCCTAGCTATCATATATTTTTTACAATAAGTATATATACCTGCACATAGCTATCATTGTTACGCTATTTCATGGGGAGATACTAGTAAATAGATTTGACAAATATCTTAAACATTTACGAAAGTGATTTTAGAGACATATATACACAATCTCTGGTGATTTTAATTGCATCTGTAAAAAAATATCGACATCTGATTAGTTTCAGATTCAATCATCAACCTTGTCTTATATTTCACCTAAATTTCTCGACCTCATGCAATTTCATGAAGCTTCAAATAGTGACCTATCCCAGCGACTCATCCTTTCCACTCATTACATAATAAGTGCCCCCACACACACCCCAAGATCGTTTGGCTGAGTTAGATGTTGTCTAGATCTACCTAGCTAGCTCTTCCTAGCAAGATATAGCAGAGGTTGAAGAACAGAAGACTAAAAATATATCTAAAAGGGAATATAAGAAGAGCAAAAAACTACTCTCAGACGATGTATGCTAACATATTTTAAGCAATGTTTAATTTCTATGAATGATTTTAAAGGAGATGTGAAGTATACATAATTAATTTAGACAGCAACCCAATTAAGCAACAAACAAAACGTGACAATTTACTTCTAAAGTTCAATCTACGGTCTTCTTCAATGGACATGTCATTACAACATTTTAAATTTTTTTATCCTCCCAAGTCTAACTATAATATATAGAATAGTTGTGAATATGTGAGCCAAAATTAGTTCCTGTGAAAAAAGTTCCAGTGGAACAAATATCACAGGAAATATATTCTGGGAGAACTTTTTTCACAGATAATTTCTATATGATTTGTTCCATCTCTATAAAATAAGTTCCACAATTTACCTGGTGAAATAAGTTCTGGGTTTGTGAAATTTGTTCCTTACCTAGTGAAATAAGTTCTAGGTTTGTGAGATTTGTTCCTTACCTGGTGAAATAAGTTGCTTGTCTGTGAAATATGTCCACTGGTTATACAAGTTATCTTTTATACTGAGCATTGTTATCAGTGAGCTTAAAGTTATAATTCAAGTACATTATAAAAACATGTATTATATTGATAATGTAATAAATAAAAGGTGTAAACATCCAATATGGATTCTGTGGAGTATAGCAAAATGTTTAATTACATTATCCATACAAAAATATCCAAATGACAATAATTTAATGAGGCAGATAAGCGAAGAATAAGAAAAATCCGTCAGAAATTTTTTATAGATCAATCATTTATTTATGAATATTGCAATTCAACATATGTTACTTCATATCAGAATTTGTAGATAAACTGTTATCACAGAAATATGTCTCATCCTTTTGTAATTTTGATTATGCAAATGTTGAAATTAAAATAGCAATACTTTAACATGTTTCATAAGTTATGCAAATATTCAAAGTCAATGAACCATGACTGAGGTACATGGCTAAACAATTTCCATGTAAATGAGATGTGCCAAAGCTAATACAACTGCATACCAAATACCATTGAATTATTATAAGTCGTTCCCTTTAAACGAACCTAAACACAAACATTAACTTATAAACTATGTAAAAGTTTCAAAGTCAATACCATGAAGAGGGGGTGAGGCTATATAATATCCATGGAAACGATATTTGCAAATGCCAATAAATTTGCATACCAAATATCGTTTACTTAACATTAGCAGTTCATCTTAAACTGATCTAATCACAAACTAATACATGTAAACTAAGCAAAAGTGTCTAAGTCGATAGACAATGACTGAGGGAGCGGGGCCAAATATTCTCCATGGTAATGAGATGTGCTAATGCTTATACAACTGAATACCAATTAACATTTGCCTACCCTAAATGGTTCCCCTTGAACTGACCTAATCACAAACTAAAATATGTTAACTTAGCAAAATTCTCAAAGTCAATAGACCATGACTAAGGGAGCCAAATAATCTCCATGGAAATAAGATATGCCAATGCTTATACAACTGCATACCAAATATCATTGACCTACCACTAGTGGTTCCCCATAAACTGACCTAATCACAAACTAATACATGTAAAATAAGCAAAAGTTTCAAAGTCAATAGACCATGACTGAGGGGACAGGGCCAAATAATCTCCATGGAAATGAGATGTGCCAATGCTAATACAACTGCATACCAAATATGATTGACCTACCACTTGTGGTTCGCCATAAACTAGACCTAATCACAAACTAATACATTGTTGACGACTCCGCCGCCGCCGACGCCGGAAACAGCATACCTTTGTCTCGCTTTTTGACTCCGTCAAGGCGAGACAAAAAATTAAATATTGTGTTTTAAATATTTATGCCAGTTGTTAATCATAGTTGTGCATTTGTTTTTTAATCATATTATCTACGTACAATATATATGCTGACTTAATTTGAATTTCTCAAAGATTTACCTTATTTTGAACGTTGTCGTGCTGTTTAAAGACTTCAATGTTGAATATTAAACTTGTCAGGTACAACTATAGAATGTTTTGCTTGATATAAAGTTAATGCATCATGTAAATCTATAACACCCGGAACTTATTTAACATTTAGTAAAAAAAATAGTTCCGGGACAAATTTTACAGTGCTGGAACATATTTTCTTAAAATATATATTCCGGGTAAAAATTTTCTGTGATATAAATTCCGGTGGAACATATTTCCTATGAAATAAGTTCCAGCGGAACAAATGTCACGCCGGAACATTTTTTTTTGTTACAAAAAAAAATCTTAATAGCAAAAAATAATTCAGATATTACTTGGAACTATGAGCAGGGTCAGGAACAAACTTCTTATGTTTGTTTTGAGGTTTATTGACTATTTATACTAGACATGCTAAATGAGAGAAAGAGAAATAAAAGAAAATTATAAATTTAAAAGACGAAAATACTGTTGGCACTTTAAAAGATTATTCTTAATTGTATGTTTTCTACAAGAATTGTAAAAACAAGTATAAACATACATATACTATGATCATAAAACAAAAAGACATTTATATGTCAACATACGAACGGTCTCCCACAAAAGATTATGTCAATCCAGTATGTCAAGCTTTTAAGGGTAAGTATGATAAGGGCCTTATTCGTCATCCAACATTAAATGGTATAGTAAATAAATATGAAGATATGTACAAGTAAAACAATAACAAAAGATACAGTATCAAGCTGTATGCTTGATTAAGTTTTGGTCAAATTTGTTGATTCTCTTATGTTGATGGCCTTATAGTGAACTTAAAGTAGCTTTGCAGAACTTATTACCTTCTTTATAACCAACGACGTCTATTATGATTTGAAAAAAAATGGCGGCGAAACTACTTTGTTTTCAGGCGCTTACAATAGGTCTTATATAACAAATTACCCGTCTCACGACTCTGAGTATTTTTCATCAAAAAATAAAATCAAGAAGTCCAATAAAACCAAATAATCTGAAAAAAGAAACATTTAATTGTTAAGGATACTCATTATTCAAATATAGAAAAAGAGGCGTGGGGCATTCCACATTGCAGTCCAACTACAATGAATAGACAAAATCTTCATCGACAACAAAAATAACCATACATATATGTGAAGCTTTACATTTTACGGATCATTTTTGAAAAGATGTGAGATACCGTTGGAAATATATTAATTGTGTTCTTATATGTTTAAATTTTACTACGTTTCACTCTCTAGTCTCTACACTTTTCGATGCCTATTATGAACGAAAAACTTTCAGGTGGAAGCGGCCATACTTTTCTAACACAAAAAACAAGCAAACAACCAAAGAAAAAGCCAACGATCAACTCCGATATCTGTTTGAAAAAAAATAATCGATAAAACGACATTACCCCCAATTTCCAGTTTTAATACCCCCCCCCCCCCCCCCCCCCCCAAATAAAAAATTGGTAAATCTAAAAAAAGGTATAAGCCTTTTATAATTTTGTTATCTACTACAATTTACATACAATTTTGAACGAATTGAACTACAAAGAGAAAACATTTTCCACTTTCATCAGCTATGAGACGGCTAGCTTTTTAGAAAAGCTATTACTTGTTCAGTTTATAAGAATTCATAATTGAAAGGGTTATTTGCATGAGTATAGATCAATTGCTTTTCTTTCACCCAAGCCATGCATATACTCAGAGGACAAAAAGGATAAAAAACTTGAACACAAGTACAGTATAAGTAAACTTTTTGAAAATAAAATAGTTCCCTACTTTACCATCTTACTATTTTATGACGTATTAGGACCTAAATTAAATAAAAAAAATTGCAAAGTTTTAAAATATCCAGTTACCTTTAAAGAATAATGATAAGATCCGAAATAAGGTAACTTTAAACTGTGAAGGAAAACATGTATATATGATGAATCGTTCTAAACCCCAACCCTTTTACATAAGTCTTATAAAATAACCTTCTCATTATAAATTCTGATGTACGTATAGCACCTTTAACTAACAATTATAAGAAAGTTTAATTTAAGACCACTTAAATTCTAAATTCTTATTTGTAAATATATCCAGTTCTTACTTAACTTATTCTTACACTTCAGCACATTATGAATATTATTTTTAAAATTTTATGATGACAATCCTATGAATTAGTTATAATATTAATTATTTAGTAATTATTATTGCCTAAATTCAGTCATCTGTACATAATTAAATGTTTCCTTATGTTCTAAGGTGTATATAGTTGCTACAATTATACCCTATGGGTAGTGCTCCACAATTAAAAAAAGGAATATACAAGAAACTGAACTGAACTGAACTGATTAATCGTAGAGAGATGTACCTAAATTTATGGTACATAGTTAACAGAAAAAAGTTTCATTCTCAGTCTTATTTCAACTGTATTAATTTTAAAGACATGTCACATCCAAACGAAGTCTTCGTATATGTACATGTATACGTCTTGTCTTGTCTATAGTCGGGAAATTTTCAATTCAATTCATTTCATTTGAAAACGTTAAAAATAATATAGATCTTATTCATTGCAAAACGTGACGTCCTTTTTGGATAAAACCCCTGTTTCATCTACGAGGAAAGTCCTATAATATAAGAATGCATATATAGGTGTGGTTGAACATTGATAGTAAAAAAAGGAAAATCTGGCATCAATAGAGCGCATAATAAATTAAAAAATAATTCCCGAAATAAATGTATATAAAATATGTGTGTGACTATTGAAAGTGTATCCACATATTTACAAGACAATGTCGCTTTTTTCACTCGTTCTTGTCCAGTAACACCGTGTATCATCGGTACAGCGGATATAGGTACTAACCTGATCGATTTTTCTTCTGACACGGTAAGAAAGTCTTTGTTTTGTTTACATAATATCAATGTGTACTCAATCTAAACATAATTGTTGTTTTAAGAAATGATTTGGTCGTAGGTTGATGATTAGAGAAGTCTCATTATTTTCCTAAAACAAGAACGCTTACTAAAACATGTGCAAATACTTGTCAAAGAAGTTGGCGCTCGTCTCATCCGATATGATTCTATATTCAATATTGCAACTCTTTTTCTGATAGAAGGCCATGCACTGTGTGTACGTAATAAGTATAGCTGTTTCAATAATTGGCATTGAAATCTTTCATACATATGTTATTTTTCGATATTTTATTCCGAAAAGAAGCGTTGTGTACAGTGTATAGCTGACCACATAAATCCTTCTGTACGGTGCATAGTTAAATGAATGTACGGTATGTAGCTTTTCACCCTTCGAAGTACCTATTAAGCTATATCCGCTGTACCGATGAGTGAGTAATAAATTCCTCAAACGAGTTTGAATAGGGAAATAAAATCTGAAGAAGGAATTTGTCATCAACATTTTAATAAGGCAATATTTGGTTTTGAATGAAGCCCGTTCTTATCTGTATTTGTTGCCGTACTTATCAAAATACGATTTTCAAATAATCAAACTCAAACAGTAAAGTTTTGTTTCTCCTTAAAATCGTTCTTCTCCAGTATTACATGTACCATGATTACAAGCCGGAACGAATTTCAATGAGAAAATAAATTCTGAATAATGAATTTGACTCCATTTTTCTGTCAGTTTTCTGTCCCAATCAAGACCGACCCCCCTTTCACAAACGGGCTAAAATAATGCGTACATTGAACTCCCGTCATTTATCATATTTGGTTTTTTTTCTTAACATTTTCAGGTAATAAAATTTGGTTTTAAATCGAGCTCATGAGAAATTATGAACTTTTTGGTCTTACAGAAAACATGTTATTTCATATCAATTTAATGTTGTTTTTGCAAGACTCATAATCAAGAACAGCGAGAAAGACTATTTCGCAGACTGTTGAAAGATACTCAGTCCGTTCTTACAACGAATAAGTCCTTATGCACAGATGTTAAATAAAAATAAAACAAAAACTTGCCCATAAGCCAAACCAAAGAAAGAAACCAATAAAAGCACGTACTCTACCAAGATATTAGACTTATCAAAACAAAACAAAAAACACTTTGTATGTTTATATTAAATAAAATATGATATTCGTTTATTTAATTGATGTTGGAAAGGAGAAAAAATTCACGAAGAAAAACAAAAAAACGAACTGATAATAGACAAACTATAAAACAATATCAATTGTTATTTCTTTTACTTTAGAACTGCAGAACGTATAATAACAAAATTAATTTAGCTGACTCATTACACATAAACTGTATAAAAATACATTAAATGGGACTTTTGAGGTTTTTTTCTCCATTATCGTTAAAGTCAATACACAAAGTATTTAATTACATAAATCAATTTCGAAAAAACTTTAAAATTTCGCATTATTAAATTTTAATAAAAAACACTGTTTTAATAACATAATATTCATAAGATAGATTAATAAAATATTGAATCTGAATATTCATAAGCAATTAGGATAATCCAATCAATTTTGTTGATTGGATTATTCACGGCTGAGTAGTTGTGAATCAGTGACACGTGCCCTCATTATTTTATAAAAATATTGAATATCTATTTAAGTTCGTTTTCAAAATATTCCAAAAGTTTCCACTAAAATAGACAACGTGAAAAGAATGTAAACATTTTTCCTGTGTGCATATACGATGACTTTAAAAGAGTCCTGGGTGCACTTTGTATGCCCTGAGTGCACTCAGGAGGTCCTGGGCAGTGTTTAGACGTACCCGTTGATTTGCAACTGTATTTTTTCTGTTTTGGCACATACTTATATATGAACCTCATTAAATTCGATCTCAAAATAGCGAATATAAAGGAACAGATATTTTAAAGTCTTAATAAATTCCATTGAGCACAAAACTAATCCAAATTCGATTTCAATTATTTCGTGATTCTAAAATACGTTTTTTTTGTGGCAGAAATTGCAATTTTATATTTTTTTATCTGATATGACTTTGAAACACTGATTTAAGATTTATATTGTCCACAAAATATCATAAAATATAAGGGATAAAAAAGACGCTTTTCTATTATTTTTTTTACAAGGTTGTTAATTGTTTAATTATGTCGTAATTTGCTTGGTCAGTGGCGGATTCAGGAGCCGACATATCGCTTCCCCTTTGATTGGATAATATATCATTTTTAGCATAATTAAAATCATCATTTTTTTATCCTGGCTACACGTGGCGTTATTTCTCCGTCTGTATAACACAGCTAGTGAATTAGTCTAAATATCCATCCAATGCATAGTAATATTTCTTTTTAATCACTTTTTTTATTCTTAAATATAAGCGTTTTCTATTTCTATCTGACAAGCACACACATGGACTTTTTCATTAGTATAGAAAGTCCCTGGCCAACAATAGCAACAACGTCCTTTTGATGATCAATTCATTATAAAAAAAACAACTAAACTCTCTAAACTAAACTATGTGGGCAGTGGGTCATCGCACACAGGTTTGTTTAACAAGACAGCTGATTGGATAAATGTGATAGATTGTCACTCCTACATTAAACTGTTGTCCAATCAAATGCCAGCAGAAACCTGTCAATAAAAAGGTTATTGCAAGTGTGGATAAGTTAGAGATTTGATTGTGTATTCGATATTTGAACAAAAAGTTAGATAATCACTATTCGTTTAGAATTAAATTGCGAAGAAAGTGTTCGTGTAACAACCCTCCCCTTTTCCCGTTTTCGCCTTCTTATTTTTACACTTTCTTTTTTAACAGAAAAGTATTAAATATGAGCGTACTGCAAGTTTCTGAATTTTACAAGCATTCTATATAGCGACTTGTGATTTCCGGGAACGTCATATTTTCAAGATTTCACAGACCTCTGAAAAAGTTAGAACATACAAGTTTCTTCTACCATTTGCAGAAAAAACAATACCAAATTATATTTGTAAATTGGAAGAGATTAAGAATTATAGTTTAATATCCGTACTAAAAATCGTCTGAAATATAACAAAACATATTTCTCTCTGCCTGAATGCAATCGAAAGCAAATTTTCATTTTATTCTTCATCTATTTGCAAAAGACGAAGAATTCTCCTTAAAACTGTAAATTACTAAACAGGCATACTAACTTTAAAGGATAAAATACAAGTTTGTACTACCATCCAAGGAAATAAGTGTTCCATAAAGTAACTAATCCTTAATTCACAACCGTCAAAACTCAGGACTCATTTTTGATATTTACCTGAGAGATCATAAAGGACATACATCTACCAAGAACTTATTATAACCAAAATGGCAAAAATGAAACAATATCTATTTTTTTTTTTGGTAGACGAGTAGCAAATTGAATAAGGAAATGTTATTGAAAGAGAATTAAGATATATGATAATTTTTCCAAGCAAAGTGGCAAAAACATGCATATATAGAGTTACGTAGGTGCAAAACAAAACTATATATTAATAGTCAATTTCGACTATTTAATAAAGGATTATAGGTCGAACACGACACACGATTCTTGATTTCCAATGTACATGATTTAAAACCGTGTTTTTTCTTCTACAGATTGCATTTTGAAGAACACATGCTTAGCCATGATCGTTGAATGTTCAGCGTACAATATTACATAATATTCAGGATGATTTCAACGAAAAGCAAACGAAAAAGATTTTTTTTTTTAAATCCGAGCATTCCTTAAATTCAACATTTAAAACCGTTTTGTTTTACGCAAAACATATAAAATTGAGAATGACTGATGTACTTTTTATTCTCTCTAACACTTAGGATTGGTAGTCCCGACAGCTTTCTCTCCATTAGTAAGGGAGGTCCTGGGTAAGAGAGGTCCTATTCTTAACAGTAAGCGAACACTGAAAAGTCACAGGACAAAAAGTCACAGGACAGGAAGTGACAATTGTTTAAGTATGTAAGAGAAATATCTTGAAAAATTACTTTGTATTACATATATTCTTTTTACAGTTTATGAAATTGTTCATTAGCCTTGGTAAATGAAGATTTATTAAATTTTAATCATGCAAATGATATAATATTTCTTAGCACCATGAAGCTGTTTAGGTACCAATCCACTTTGATAGTCTGTTTACTAAACAATTATTTGTTCATTTAATACATTTGTTTACAGAGTTGGTTTATATATACAATAGTTCAAGATACATACAAAATATATTTTTTTAAATAAGAATTTTCTCTTTTTCAAAGAAAATAGTCTCAGAAACTGAATTGTGACCTTTCGTCTGTGACCTTTTGTCCACAAGCACGCATTATTTATGAGTAAAGTTGGAACAAAGGTCAATTTGGCTCTGATTCACAACAATTGTTCTCTTGTTAACATGACCTTTTTTGTCGACACGCGCTCGCCGTATCAGGCTAGAACAAACCAATGCATATCAATGTCACATGTGTCTTTTCCTCGACTGAATGTTATTAGCAATATTAATATTGGATACAATTGTAACGTAATGAATTGCATTTGATCCTAGTCCTAAGTTTAATTTTTGGTTGAATCAGTTGAACATCTAAGTGATCATCGATGTGTAATATTTGACACTGGACATTATTTTAGGAGCGATGCAATACAAATAATGTATTTCTATCAATCATTTACTTCAGTTAAAGACTTTTGAATGTAACAATATGGTACAAATCGATTTGATTTACTGAATTGCATATTTCTTTTTATCGAAATGAAAATATTATAAACTGCTCCCGGTTAATATAAATAAGAAGATGTGGTATGTGTGCCAAATAATCATCTCCATCCAAGTTACAAAGTATAAAACAATTATAGATTAAAAATACGGCCTCAACACGGAGCTTTGGCTCACACCGAACAGCAAGCTATAAGGGTCCCCAAAATGACTAGTGTAAAACAATTCAAAATGGAAAAACAAAGGTATAATCTTTAAGTATGTAGTCATTTCGCTACGTTATTCTATAGCTTTTTGGTCAATTTCGAAAAAGCAAGTAAGCATCTCACTGTTTTTTAAATGAGAAGTAACGCTGGTGTTATAAAAAAAATCTGATACGAAACAGAAATATAAACCGTACACAAGATTTTATCAATCGTTGTTTGATATTTTTCTATATGATTCATTCTTGTATTAGTTCTTGCTAAAAAAAACTTGATGATAAAAAAAAAAATCAAGAGAGGTATCGAAATCGGTCTTTATAGGTACCTAATGGTAAATATAAACTGTCAACTAAATTCTTAAAATATTCTTTATTCTTGTTGCATTTTTTTTGAAAAAATAATGTTTTATTTGTCAATGTAATAATTTTACCCGGTAAATCCTTATATAAGATAAAACATGGAACTTTATTCATTTTACGTCCATAGATAAAACATCATAAGCGTTGCTTGGGTAATTATTTAGATAGTTTATGACAACCCGTTTCGGTTGACTGCTTAGATAATCCGTTTATTGAAATGTAAATAACTTTCACCAAGCAACTGTCATCTGTATAATATTTAAAAATTTAAAGTAAATTAGATACTAAGAATATATTTTTCTTGACAAATTTTATATGGATCAGAACTATTATTTTACATTAGAAACAAAAAATGTATAAGAAAATTTCAGAACATCTTTGGGATATATTACTTATCATTATATCTTTACGGGCGGAATGAATAAATACAGGACTACTTTATGTCAGAAAGCACGACTGCAAAGTTTTAATGACTAACACATTTCCCGGTTAAGACAATTAATCTTTTCTTATATAACCAATTAAATGTTAAAAATTCTATCGGGAAAAAATGAATTGTACGTTTGCATACGTTATTTAATGAAAAAGATATACAGTATTACATTAAAAGACCACAAAAGAATATCCTCCTAGCTATGCCGATTTTATTCATAAAGGGGAGTAACCCCTGATAAACACAGATAAAGTGTCGCTCGTTTTATTTAAAATATTTAAAATCTTAACACGCTGAACACGATCTTACAGCAACTAAACAGATTTTTTACCTTTGGTCTTATTTTATCTGAACGTGATCTAATCAAGTCTTATTTGAACGCTAGAAGAATCTGTCTTGTTTATCTTGACCCGATTGATCTGACTGAACACGATATATCGGAACAGAGTCTGAAAGTCTAAACCGGTCTTAACGTTTTTCCCTAGCAGTAAATCAAGGCGATTAAGACTTGATCAGACCAAAATGACCGTTTCAGACTTAAATCTTGCTACTGGTGTATATAAAAGATTTATTTTCTCACTTTCATTTTTGTTTAAAGGTTAACAATACATTTTTTGTCATAGTATCTTAAGTGAAAATACTGAGTTATATAAATTATAGCATCGTATAGAATTAAACTATATAAAAAATCATAACATAACTTACTATCAAAATCTGAATTGGGTGGTTCATCCAGAGGATTCTAGTACCAAAGGTTAACGCGTCAGCTAATTTATAGTCGGCCTTTTACTGCTCCATTAACTTAAACACGGACTTTCCGGGTAGGCAAGATAAACATTTACGTAAAAGACAACATCTTCATCCAATCAGAATTTAGCAAAAACATGACATTTATGAAGTGTTATTTTTGTCCCCCGCGTAACGCGGGTGTCCGTCCGTCCGGTCTTGTTAGCGCTCTCACAGGTACAATTCTTGCCAGATTTTTATAAAACTTATACTATAGATTAATATCGGCAATATCTCGGACAAGTTCTATAATGGTGGACGATCGATTTTTTTTAAAACAGTTATGCCCTTGGAAAAATTTAATTTATGGAAAATGGCCTCGTTAGCGCTCTCACGGGTACAAATCTTGCCAGATTTTTATAAAACTTATACTACAAATTAATATTAGCAATATCTCGGACAAGTTCTATAATGGTGGACGATCGACTTTTTTTTAAATATTATGACCCTTGGAAATATTAAATTTATGAAAAATGGCCTCGTTAGCGCTCTCACGGGTAGAATTTTATTATGAATCTTATAGTATACTATATATACTATAAGTAATGCCCTTGAAGGTCTGTTTGAAATATTTAGTATACAATATAAAAAACTTTTTTTGTCCTCCGCTCACGCTTTTTATTTACAAATTGTTTTAAATTTTAAAGAACAACAAAAAAAAAGTGTTTTTTTTGTTGTTGCCCTTGGATAGATAAAATATGTGCAACGCGGGGGACATTGGAATTCTGTTCTTTTATCATTTTTACAGCACTGCATCAATACCGCTGCTGGTAGACTATCAGTCCTCGAGTTTATCATCAGCTCAGTGCTGACATGATTTATAACAAAGCTGTCTTAAAATTGTCCGCTTATAAAGTAAAAAATTATAAAGAAACGAAGAATTCAAGTCACTCAAGCAAAGTTGGTTGTTATAGATGGATATGACTAATTTTTAGGTTTTTGTGTTGTTTTTATTTTTTGTCGATTTTATTCTTTTATTTTCTAATTTTTGGAGTTAATAATATTCACCATGGCACTATTTAATTTCATAAAAAAATTAATTCCTTTTTTTAAAGTACTTAAAATATACTGTGTGCGGTAATAAACAATAGAAGTATAAATCAATTAGATTATAAACTTATCCAAGGATAGATTGAATTAAATACACTGTAAAATAATGCTATGAAAACCCCAAATAAAATTCTTGTTCCACGATGAAATCAAATATTTTTCCTTGATAGTCACTGCTTTATTTCAAACAAGAAGATTTCAACATATCACTGTTTTTAAGGTGGAAATGCAAATCCTCTTTAAGTAAAGAGACTCTCCAATTGTAATGATTGTATTTCAATACGCTACAAGAAATCACTCAAGAAACAAGTCCAAATTTTGCAGAGTTGTACTGGAAACTACGAAATATTTCGGAACAAAAAAGAAAGTAGGGTTCTCTAGAATACTTTTAGCATATGCTCGCAAAAAACAATGCAAGAACTACCTGGATGTCAGTAGGTTGACCACTTTTCCTTTAAGGGCCCCTCTACTATTAGAGTAATGGTTAGATTTTAGGGTTAAGGCTAGTGTTAGGGTGAGTTTAGTATATCTCTTATTTGGGTTTAGACCCTAAAGTATAAGAATGCCAAATTATTTCTAAACCTGTCGAACATACTAGTGGCAGTCTAAATTTTTCTAAGTATTCTAAAAGAGAGACGAAAGATGCCAAAGGGACATTCAAACTCATAAGTCGAAGATAAACTGACAACGCCATAGCTAAAAAAAGAAAAAGACAAACAGACGAACAACAATACACAAACGACAACATAGAAAACTAAAGACTGAGCAACACTAACCCCACCAAAACATAGAGTTATTGTTTAGGACGTCTAAGAAGAGATTTTAATATATCACATGGATGGAATCGACAGTATCTTGCAAAGATTTAAACATATATAGATTACAAAGTCAGTAATCTCATGTCGTAATTCAAAGAATGACAGTCAATAGGGCAGTAGAAAAAGGTGAACAGACATTTAACCGTCTGCAACCATCATTTGTATATTTACAAAATAAAATATGATGGGGATTAGAGGGTTAAGCACTAAATTTGTAATCCATGCACAGTAGATCATGATAATTAAACTGTATTCTTTCACTTCCTTGATCTGATTAGCATCAGTTATTTTGCCTAAGGCTTTACAGTTTATATATTAGGTGTACAATAATAGTGCATTAAGTTGTTTTCCAAACATGAAAATATTTGTGTTTATAGGAATTCGACTCATAGCTATAATCATTTTCACTGCAAATATTTACAAGTTGTGTTTTCATTTTGAAGCCCCTATTTTCTCACGTTTCTTGTGTAAAGGGACATCTCTTCCTAAATTTAAATAATATCGAAGAAATATTTATTGTTTAGTATATTTTTTTTCATTTGAAAGTATCTGTATCATAATATAAAAAAAATTAGCAGATGCGGTATGATTTCTCAACAAAAGACCAAATAACATAGAATGTTAGCAACTATAGGTCACCGTACGGCATTCAACAATGAGCGAAACACATACTGCATAGCAAGCTATAAAAGGCTTTGAAATGACTAATGTAAAACAATGCAGACGAGAAAACTAACGGCCTGATTTTGTTTTAAAAAAAAACAATAAACGAAAAAACAAATATGATAAACAGCAACAAACGACAACCACTGAATTCCAAGCTCCTTTCTTTGGACAGGCACATACAGAATGTAGCAGGGTTTCAATGCTTGCGGGCGCGCAAATCCACCCATACCTGGCCCATTGGTGTAAAAGCACAACATAAGATCAAACTATAAAAATCAGTTGAAAAAGACTAAACTCATCAGATCGATACAAAACAAAAAAACAACTAACAAAAATACAAAATATATAAAGTACAGATCTGAGAGTAGTTACTGAAAGCTATTTCAAAGTCAATAACAAGTAATTAAATAATCATGTAACTAAGACAAATATGTCAATCAGTACACATCCAAATTCAAGCGGATTAAGGGTAAAGACGTCATTAGCAGTCAGAAAAAAACATAACCTTGTACAATGCCAACATATAGGTATCGAAAGATTGTAGGACCGTGCATGTGAATGTACACATGTGTATAACACTAGTTTTAGTTGGATTTTATTTGATTGATATCAAGATCAACATTTATACCGATAAAACAAAGATCTAGTAACAGTGTTGAATTGGTAACCGTTTAGAAAAAGTTTATTTAAAGGTTATAATATAAATATGATATAATATGATATAATCTCAATAGTTTGTAGGTGTATCATCACGACGAAATATAAGGTCCCGAAAGGTCTTTAAACAGAAAGAAGAACTGGAGCGTCGTCAGATCCTTGTAAGCGAAGCTTGGGATACAGGGTCAATATTTCAAGCAGATTGAACTATTTACTTACCTATTCGTATTCTTTCTGACAAGAAGAATCGAATGAGAAATACCTTTTAACGGGATCCCACCCTTAAATATCTTGATTCTTAATCGTTTATCTCCTTAATTTGTGCTATTGCCATCGTCTTGGCATCCGCCCTAAACCTTTTCAAAGCTCTACTACTGAAGCCAACTTAAAGCCAACTCTTACGAATGTCTAGATTATATTTTTTTAATTAATTCAACCAACAACACAACATTGCCGCCATCAAAATGTCTAGATCTACATTCTATATATTTCTACCAAAACCATCAAACGATTCATTATAGGAGTTATTGCTCATAAATTAGAAGATTCCGGCTAGTTTAAGGGTTTTTGTCCTATTTCTTTTTATTATTTTGAAAACTGGTATATATTGATAAAAACTACCAATCTCATTGGTAATCATAAGTATATAAAATCAGTATAATGATCGGCAAAATAAGATCTGCCAAAATTTAATTGATATTACTGAAACCCATCAATGGGCTAATTGGAGGTGTTATTGTCTTTTAATGAGGATATTTGAACAATTTTTATATTTTGTTTATTATCCAATAATTTATAATAGGTAAACAGAAACTGTAGAAAGCAAAGTAATGAAAATACTTGATCTACAAAATGCTGACATGAATGAAACAATCACTTGATTCGTAAAATGAGTTATTCTCTTTATTTTACCAATTTTGACTATTTCTTCCTACTATCTTGCCCCACTGGGGATTAGAAATATGGTCATCATCGGTCTCCATCCGACAGGCAGTAAAACCCGCGCCTAATTGGGGCGTCCGTTTGGCTGTGCGGGATGTCCAAGTAAGCAGCCACCACCGGTCAGAATGGGGACGTTAAATCGGATGACTCGTGTAAAGAGGGTGCCACGCTCTTTGCACGTTAAGAACCCTTGCTAGGCTAAATTTCTGTCCCTATTCAATACCCTCATTTTCATTTGGCAGTCTTAATGACCCCGTCCTTCATCCCGGACGGCCTCCACAGAACCTACCTTTTGTATGTATTGTTAATTTGTTCTCGTCCTGAATATGAATGAAATATTTGTCACTGGACGTTAAGCAGCCAACAATCAATCAATCAATCCTACGTTCTATCTTGAAAACAATCTTTAGTCAGAAACTTTAATGGAAACGGCAAAAATAAAAAATAATTGGCAATACGAGATCTACTGTCTGGTGACTTATCGGAATTATTTTCTTTAAATGAGGGTCGTAAGGAGGGGTATGTGCACAGACGAACAGCAGATAAAATGGCTATTTTACGGTGAACGAAAAAATATAAAAATATTATTCACGTTGCTTTTTCACCAATTTGTACGAATCGTGGTAAATAAAGAGCTTCGTGTAAACGACAAAATATTTCTCTGTTAATCCTAAGTTACAACTACTGCAACCTTGTTCTGACTGATAGAAAACATTAAAATCTGTAAAGCTGTATCATTATTTTCTATCGCTATTTGCAGTTCTCTCCCCTAATGAAAGCTACACTCTGTTGGTTTAATGCTTCGAGACTACTATTCGATGAAGGATGAAATCACTTGTATTATATCTTTATTTAAGATAAAAACATATTTTTATCAGTTGATATATCCATCGTAAACGGAAACAAAATATATATATTTTTGCAGTACTTTTAAATCTATACAAATAATTGTTTACAGGACATTTTTAAATAAATTTACAAAAAGACTTGATGATTTGAACAGATGGTAGTTTTATAGCTAAAAAATAAATTTTTATCCCATTTACACGGAAATGATTTTTTTAATGGTGCCACGGTAAAAGTAAATTTGTCCGGAAAAAAGTTGTTTATTGAAAACAACAACACTGATATTAATCTTTGGTACATATAATTGGACGACCAAAAGAAATGTTTCCTTTGGCAGTCTTGTCCAACCGGAAAAGTTCATTAAATTAAATGCGCAAAAGTTGATGAAGACAATAACAGGTATACTATAAATTGACTCGTACCCATGTATGTGGAACCAGTGTCTTCTGGAAAATACAAATACGTAAGTAGTATATGTTTGTTTTATTTTAAATTTTTATATAATATAATACTTAAAAAAATATTAATTTGTATCTTTAATTGAGATATGATTTAAGTAATATTAAGTTTTATAATAAAACATATTTCCCTTACCCACGTTCTTTTTAAAACTTAACAAATACTTGTAACAGAATTTATATATGGGTACCAAAACTGGTGTGTGGCTGATAACGTGTTTAGTTAACTTCTACATGTCTATATAAACGTTAATCAAAAGAGGACAATGTGATTTTGTAAATATGATTAATATTAGTAAATAAATATGATCTAATTGATTTTAATATGAGTGATCGTTTTTTTTTTAATCAGAATAGCAACTATATTTGAACAGGATTTAACATCAGTGATCAAAGAATGGAACTGTCAAAAAATACAGCGTTTTTCATCTTGATTGGGATGATGCTTATAACCAGATGTTATGGTAAGTTTAACTTAATAAATTATTACTCTCTCTCTCTCTCTCATCGGTTGACTAGGTCACAGGGTGGGTTCGAACCAACGACCCTCCTCGTTTAAGACAACAACTCCATAAAGGCGGGTTTTTTATAGGGCTAAAAAGTTTTTCATAGATTCATTATAACGATTGACGATATTAAAAATACAGCTCTTGTTATACTGTATTTGCCTCTCTCTCTATCTTTCACTTTCAATCAATCAATTTAAATTTCCTTTATTATTTCATAATTGAAAATCGTAGTTACCCTTCATTATCAGAATGAATGAAAAATCAATACTTATGGTTAAGCGGTAAATGCATGTATATGTAATGTCAGTACGATAACATATATGTGTCATATGAATATGCTTGGTACTATTTTAATACGCTTAATTTGGATATTTTACGTCCTAGTTCACCAGTTAATACTAGAAATCCTAAGAACATGATTCTAAAATAAAGCTCGTATATATTGAGAGGGATTGATGAATGTTTAACGTCCAGCAGGTGATATTCTAAAAATATTTAGGACGAAATCTTTTTAAATTAAATGTTATATGAATATGAACCATGTTAAGTCGGATTTTTTTCAGGTGCTAGCTCAAATAGTAACATCCTTTAAGAATACAATTTATCCAACAAGGGCATGTTATTGCTACTTTGAGCCAATCAGATTTTGCTCACACTCATCCTCCTAAGAACTTAGGGAAGAAGCAACAATTTCCAATTTGAATGTTCGATTGAATAGGTAACAGGGATCGAATGAACGATCTCTCGCGTTCAAGACGATAACAATTCCACTGGTACAACAGTTTTTTCATAGACTGATGTATTTTCCGATTGACTATATATAAAATACATATACAAATATAGGTCATTGCAACGTTTTTATTTTGTCCTATTAAATGTAGAGTAAATATATTGTGTGTCCTAATGTGAATATTCTTTTTAGATTTATGTCTTTCATGTTTTGCCAAAAAATTAACTTTTGGCCATGGAAACAGTATGTCTACAGGATATTCAGACATGAAGTCCCATAAATACGAAAAAATGTAATTTTAGTAAGTTGTTGTTGTTAGGACAATTTTATGTACATAATATTATATTTATACTATGAAGTTTATTTTTTCATCATCAGGTTGTTCTTGCAAAGTTGCATTTTCATCGTACATTACCGAAGCCAGTGCAAATTCACAAAGTGCATCTATGACAGACGGAGCCATAATTAAATTTGATAGAATCGAGGCAAATTACGGACTGGGATACAGTACCAATACAGGAAAGTTTACAGCACCTTCCTCAGGTGTTTACGGGTTCACATGGACCTTTTGCGTCGATTCGCGTACTACTGACGGCGGCCCTTTGAATTACGGAGAATACGGCACAGAATTAATGAGGGGCAATTCCGTAATTGGCGTATTGCATACAGATACGGAAACGAAAAACGATGACGCATGCTCAACAGGTTTTGTCATCAAGTACATATCTGAAGGAATGGAAGTTTATGTCAGGAATAATTATGCTCACCAAGGAAAAATCTTGAGCAAGGAGAGTCAGACCAGAACAACATTCTCTGGATGGAAATTATATCAATGATATTTGAATTTGATAGTTTTATTCACCTCCTCGATTTTTTATTTAAATTAAGTGATTTTAGAAAGACGTGTTTTCTTCAATATTCCATGTCTTGCATTTTTAAAGAACATTTTAGTTCTTTGCATATTTTAAATTTAATGTCTTTTTTCATATGTTATCTGCTACAGTCCGGACAAGAATCATTTGCATTAATAAAGTTTTGTACTTCGAAATTTTATGCATTTTGATTGGAAATATTCCGAGGTCAGTTCCAAAGCAATAAGTCCAGGTTAAAACAAATAAACATGGAACTGATTACAAATAGCTCTGCATAAATTCTAAATCAAAGAAAGATCAGGCCGAAAGAGTAAGCAACTCTGCTATTCGTGTTATCACTTGTCATGTGATATCAGTTATTCAAGTAGCTGGTATATTCCATGGCAATGATTCCGACAAAAATAGTCAGATAGATAGTGAACATGACTGCGGTACCTATAACGGAGTTAGAATATTTCTCATGATTAGAGATACTGTTTAGAGATAAACCAATTCGGATGGATTATTTCAATCATCATTTCGTTTGTCATACACATTAAAAAATGCAATCTCTGCATCGTATATAACGTTTACTTCGACCAGACGTGGCTGCGTATTTATACATCCATCACTACCAGACTGTAGAAGTGTAAGGGATGACCATATTTATATACCCAAGTATAAGCATTGGGATGTTCATCATAAATAACAGGCACAGAAATGTTTGTAGCTGATTGTTAATATGTCGATATCCAAGACAAAACCTTTATAGAAAGATAGGCATTTCGTAATCCTCTACCCTCATCAACCATGGTTTATTTACATGTTTTGGATGATCGTTGGCATACAACAGTCTCCGGGACAAGTTTGCACTTCCGCTGAGTGCAAAAGTTGTCACCTTAATTTTTGGAGTTAAGTCAAAATGAAGTTGATAACTTGGTTGGTATTGGTTCCCTGATATTTGTCCTAAAAAATTTTGGCTCTAGCACCACTGTTGAAAAAGTTATGCCCCTTTTTTCAACAATTTCCTCAGAGGAAAAGTAGTTTTCCTCAAGGGAAATCAAATTTCCCTGAAGGAAAAAGATTTTTCCTTAAGGGAAATTGTATTTTCCTCAAGGGAAAAAGATTTCCCTTAGGGAATTTGCTGCATTAATATTTCCTTTGAGGAAATTCTATTTCCTGTGAGGAAATTTGCGGCTTCAAATTTTCCTTTGAGGAAATTCTATTTCCTCTGAGGAAATTTGAGGCTTCAAATTTTCCTCTGAGGAAATACTTTTTCCTGTGAGGAAATTTGCGGCTTCAAATTTTCCTTTGAGGAAATACTTTTTCCTGTGAGGAAATTTTGTCAACAGCAATTTCCTGTGAGGAAATTTTTGACAAACACTTTTCCTTGAGGGAAAATTCAAGACCACAAATTTCCTCTAAGGAAAATATTGTTCTCCAAATTTCCTCTATGGAAATTTCTCTTATTCAATTTTTACCTCTATGAAAATTTCATAACAGTAAAAACAGTATGAATATAATTTTTCCTGAGACTGAATAATTAATACAAAAGATAATTAAAACTTTAATAAAATGTTCACTGATGAGTAACATGACATACAAAAACAATAGGCTAGCTGTTTGAGACAATACAATAATAAGCATAACGCTATGAATATCATACTATTTGTGATGTTATCAATATTGTGCTCATATTTGCAGATTAAATAAAATAACCACTTTTCATGTTAATTTAACTTTTCTGCTGCGTACAATTATTCAATCCCCTACAAAACAGTTCAGTGCATAAATAATTCCATCCACCAGACATCTTCCTTCAATTGGTAGAGAATACATTTTTGCAATTTGTTCTTCAAACATCTTCCTCTATATAGTTGATATGACAGAGCTATGTACATGAATGGATAAAGCTGGTGTTTATTTCGACAAAAAAAATACTATTTTTTCTACATTTCTCCCTAATCCTTCAGTGTAGGTTGTTGCAATTACACAATTGTGTTCTTGTGCATCTATGATTGTACTCCATTTTGTTTACAGCCATTTTGTAGAAATTTCCTATTTTCTTTTTCCAGGTAAGCACACATTTCATTTCACATTAATCCAATTAGCACACAATGTAGAAAAGTATTAACCTTAAGTTTCCTCTTCTGTATTGATCTGTTGATGATCATGAAAACCAAGAAGTCTCTGCACCTATAAATACACAAAATATAAATTGAGAAAAAAACAGCAATATGAAATAAGCTTATTTTATCATGTTTAATATGAACATTTTGAGAAACTTAAATTTGATATTCCTACTAATCATGATTATGAGTTCTGTTATTTCAGTGCTTTGTGTCCACGACTTAATATCAGTCGTTTTAGTGCCTTGCAGTAATAATGAGTTGAGCCACTTGCAACAGTTTTTACAGTTTGTTCATATGTTGTGCTATTTGAACCACTGTCCTAGATTATGGTTAGGTGGAGTGCTAAGAGACATGATTTTTTTATTACTTGTTATTGGCTTTGAACTAATTTAGATTGTTTAAATCTTTTCATGTTGGGGTCTTTATTGGCTGACTTATAAGGTATGGGTTTTCTCATTATCGAAGGCCGTCATTGGTCTTTAATTGCTTGCATCCACTTCATTGAACTCTGGTGGATAGATAACTCATTTACCATACCACATCTTCTTATTTTTATAGTAGTCATTCAAGGGCAATCACACTTATTATATAGAAGTGGTCTTACCATTTAGGCCTTGTTGTCTTCTGTTTATCTTGTTTTGCCGATCATTTCTACTGTACAGTTGTAATTGTTTATATTTTTCTTTATCTTCTATATTTCTTGCCCTAAACTTAAAAAAGGTAAAAACTATAATTTAATGACAGTCACTATAACTATTATTATACATCAGTATGTGTTTTTCTATATACCATGATATAAAAAAGAATGAAATATTTGTGCTATTTCATTTCACAGACTATTTGCCAGTCAACAGTTTCAAAGACATAACCACGGTCAATAGTTTAACAAACAAACATTCCCGTACTTTTTCATCGTGTTCATACTAATTTTTCAATGGACAACAATGACGTGATTAACTATTCTTCTATGATTTGTGTGCTTGACAACATTAAACTCTGAAATATTGTTAACAGTATAATCTGTATGTGTCTGTCGTCAAAATTTCAAATTAATATATTACTTACAGAAGCAATTAAAACAAGAGGCTCACAAAATGAATGTGGTCTAAGAACTTAAAAATATCTAATTTACCTATTCAAACCATATCATTATTATTTGCTTTTATATATAAATCAGAAATAACCAATTTAAAATGGAAAATTTTAAAGAAAACAAAAGGAAAAAAAGTTAAAAAAAATCCCCCAAATGTTTGGAACCCCCTTATGATTCATCACCCCAAAACTCAATCCCAGCCTTCCCTATGTGGTACATTACCTTGCAGTACAATTTCAGAGAGATCCATACACTTGAACACAAAGTTATTGTCTGGAAACAAGAAAAATGCTTGTTTTTTGGCCCCTTTTTGGCCCCAAATTCCTAAACGTTTAGGGCAATTACCCCCAAACTCAATCCCAGTTTTCCCCTTGTGATATGGAACCTTGTAGTACAATTTCATAAAGATCCATACACTTACACACAAGTTATTGTCCTAAAACTAGCAAAATGCTTGTTTTTTGCCCCTGTTTTGCCCCTAATTCCTTAAATTTTGAGGCAATTACCCCCAAAATCAATTCCAGCCTTCCCTTTGTGGTATGGTACCTTGCAGTACAATTTCAGAGAGATCCATACACTTGAACACAAGTTATTGTCTGGAAACTAGAAAAATGCTTATTTTTGGCCCCTTATTCCTGAACATTTTGGGCAATTACCCCTGAAATCAATTCCAGCTTTCCCTTTGTGATATGGAACCTTGTAGTACAATTTCAGAAAGATCCATACACTTACACACAAGTTATTGTCATGAAACTAGAAAAATGCTTGTTTTTTGCCCCTTTTTGGCCCCTAATTCCTAATATTTTGAGGCAATTACCCCCAAAATCAATCCCAGCATTCCCTGTGTGATATGGAACCTTGTGGTACAATGTCAGAGAGATCCATACACTAACACACAAGTTATGTCTGGAAGTTACAAAAATGCTTATTTTTGGCCCCTTTTTGGCACCTAATTCCTTAACTGTTGGTACCATAACCCCGAAAATCAATCCCAACCTTCCCTTTGTGGTATTGAACCTTATGGTAAAATTTCATAGAGATCCATTCACTTAAACTAAAGTTAGAGTGCGAAAACCAATGTGTCTTCGGACGAAGACGACGACGCCAACGTCATACCAATATACAACCGCAAAAATTTTTTGCGGTCGTATAAAAATCTTTAAGCTATAACTCAAAATATGGACAATTTTATGTTTAAAGGGTCTTTAATTTAGTTTGACAACTTCACAGACATACTAATATTTGACCTTTTCAAACTATACCAAATCACTACTTAGGCCCCAAAAAAATGTCTGTTTAAGGTTACATACTTTAGAAAAAACGGCTAGGTAAGATGGTATTTCCATTTTATTTTATTTTATTTTTTCATTTTATTTTTTGCGACATGATTTTGAGTCATGCCGTTTCGTATTGTCGTGGTCCGAGTTGATCCTTGGCCGAGTTGATCCTTGGCCGATTTTACCCGTTATTTTAATGATTGGATTATTTGCCTTGGTTATTGGTTGGGGAAAAAATGGCGGCAAAGTGTTTATTTCATCACATGAGTCACGAATTTCCTTATAACAGCTGTCATATTCACGATTGTGAACATTGGGATGTATCAGGCAATTGATTTATATTATTGGCAACACAAACTTCATTTTTGACATGAGTTCAGTTAATTTTTGACTTTACAACGGAAATAAAATGACTTAGGGTCGGCGCTCAAAAGGACGGTCGGTCGGGTAACCGTAAACAGACATATATTTTTGTTTGGCCTTAAGGATGTTCGCTACTCCATTTCAAAATAACAAGCTTTTTAAAGAATATGAATAAAGGAACTAAATAAACAGAAAAAATGAAGGGTCCGTGTGCTTGTTTTTAAGATATAAGCCAATAAAAATTTGGCGGGAAGTGATTCTCTCTAGATTTTTCATACACTAAACACTGGCACCTTTTTCTTTCAAAAGCTATGGAAAAATAACAAGGATTTTATAAGATTTTCAAATATGGCTTTTTAAACTATGTAATAAAAATATGAAAAGAAAAGTAGGGGTTTGCGGGCAAAATTTTTTTAATGGCACTGCATGGATAAAACCAGAGGATTCCGAATATCTGGTAAAAATGTAATTTCATCCGCAATAAATTTGGAAGGAGTATGAAAATAATTTGCAAGTTATACACTATATCCACACTAGAGACCTAAAAGAGTAGAAATACTAATTTTAATCAAACTTGGCATGAACTAAGATTAGGGAATTATAAGACAGTTTACCTAGTTTCATGGCAATAGCATATATACATTAAAGACTATAAGTTTGAACTTTGGGTGTTAATTTTTTGCCGTTTAAAGTTTAACGTTTAACTATCAAGATTTGGGCCTCTATAATTTAAATATTGCAAAAAATTGCTTTTTAAATGTCTTTATAACTATTTATATATAATTGGGTATGTCACATGTATGTACATGATGTATTTTAATGTAAAGCAGCTGAATACTCATTTGCTGTCTCAGATTTATTTCACTTCTTCAAAAGTCGAATTTATATGAGCCTATGCCTAAAATTAGAGATTTCAAAATTAAGGGGGGAGGCGGCTAATATAAAAATTCTTCATGTATATCTAAAAAATTATTTGTATTTCAAAAGGAAAGAAAGTTACTTATCTGCTTATAGCATACCACATGAGTAGAACAAGGTCCCATTAGGCCATGGAAGACTGAATAACATTTAAGGTCAATATATAGGCAGTAACACATTTTTACATGTATATGAAAAGGCATACACATAAGCTAGAGGAAATAAAAAAGTGTTTCTTTTTGGTAATTTGTAGGCTAAGGTGACATCATACAAGAAGTATGAGTGATTCTAAAACTAAAATAAAATAAATTCATCCCCCTACTTCATTGTACTTACTTTTTATGCATAAAAAATATAAAAATAAATTTTGAAGCAATACATGGTCCACACTAGGAAATCTTTTTGTAAAAAATGAAAATCAATGGATGATAACTGTGTACTTGGACTAACAATTAAGATTTCACATGCTGAAATGTCTCGTCAGCCCAATCTCAATCAGTGAAATAAACTATTGTTTGTTTTTTTTTAAAGTCATATGGAAGTAGTCCAAATAATTATGACGCATTGCAAGGCTTTTTTTTGGTAAATGGACAGAAAGTCACAGGACAAAAAGTCACAGGACATAAAGTCACAAATTTGATAGGACAAAAAGTCACAAATAATTTGTTGACAATTGTTTGAATATATAAGAGAAAGATCTTGAAATATATTCTTTTTATTACATATATTCATTTTTAAGTTTAGAAAATTGTTCATAAGCCTTGATAAATGAAAATTTATTAAATTTTAATCATGCAAGGAATATATTTCTTGGCACAATGAAGACATTTAAGTACCAAGCCACTTTGACATTTTGTTTTCATAACAATTATTTGATCATTATTGATATTTATTGAATAAATGTTAATTACAAAGTTGCTTCGTATATAGTAGTTCAAGAAAAAACAAAAATTTTATTTTTCAAATTAGTGTTTTCTTGTTAAAAGAAAAACAATCTCAAAACTGAATTGTGACTTTTTGTCCTGTGACTTTTTGTCTGTGAGACTTTTTGTCCTGTGACTTTTTGTCTGTGAGACTTTTTGTCCTGTGACTTTCTGTCCTACATTCTTTTTTTCTCTCTGACGCCGTAGGAAGGAGAAGTGAGTTGACATAACATGTATGTTATCATGCAAAATCAACAGTAATAAGTATACCTTTGATTGTCATCGTCACTGCAAATGGATCATTATTACTAGGGAGAATGAAACCAATAAATTGATCGGATCCGATATGAAGTTCCCTGTAACGGAGAACCTCTAACTTTGAGGTAATATTATTAGTGTCGGTGGTCTCACAAATGAATGAGGGTGAATTGCAGGTACATTAATTAGCAGAGAATAGACAATTATCAACTTGTTGTTCATTATCTCGCAGTTATTTACGGTTAAATAGCTGTATATATCCCAAAACAGGTGCTCGGAGCTAGTACTAGTCTATGACTTTTAAGTAACAATTATATTTATATTCACAATCAGTGGCGGATCGAAGGGGGATGGGATCCGGGGGTTTGATTCCCCTTTTTGTGAACGATCATTGCATTTAATCAGAGATTTAATGGAGACATATATTTCAGTGGCGGATCCAGAACTTTGTGTAAAGGGGGGGGAGGGCGCTGACTGACCTAAGGGGGGCCCGCTCCAGTCATGCTTCAGTGATTCACTATATAATCAACCAAATCCCCCCCCCCCTCCTGGATCCGCCTATGTACTATGTATTAAGACCCCCTTTATCCTGGCTAGAATCGCCCCTGATATTACATGTAAATCAAGTCCCGGGTTAATTACTGTTAGCATAATAGCATAACGGTAATCACAAAGAGTGTGGTAATTTTATAAAGGACGAGGATTAATAAATATACAATTCTTGAAGAGGGGGAGAGTGCACTTCACGATGATCGAAAATAAAGTGCCTTGCATGTTATTTTCATCATCTTGTCTGAAACAGTCTGAATAATGATTTTCAAGGCGAAGCGCGAAAATAAGTCATGTGAAATACTAACGTTGTACGGACAAAGCCTTAAATCCCTCAATGTTATGTCAAATGAATTATAGCGAGGAAAAGTAAATTTAATTTAATATCAAAACTAAATATTTGTTATATTTCGCTCCTGATTTCTCAAGAAATCATAGAATCAATAAATGTATAAATTTCAATTATGCATGTCTGTGTGAGATCCATTTCATCATGAGACCAAGGATTTCTGTAAAATCCTTGATTGGACCCTTTATATATATATGTCTCTGATACAGTTTTCTATTTTCCCCGGAAAAAATTTAAAAAATATATAATCTTTTGGGAAATAATCCGATTTTGTTGAATTATTTCCTTTCATAATTATGATAAATCCTTTTAGTTCTTCAATTTTAAATTTAAATAAATATTTCATTTTGATCTAACGACAAACTTTTTAAATTGTAGTGGCATGGTCAGTCAACTGATTAGTTGCATGGCTGATTACCAGTTTACTGGTGACCCAGTAATTTTCCATATGACAGTGGCGTGTACCCTTGGGGTGTGTATAACTTATTTTGAATACCTTAATTTTCTGGGGAACATCCTGTCCACGTGTAATACTTAGTATATATTGCAACAGATGACATTAAACAAATTTTCGTTGTAGCATCGGTGTCCATTTCATGTTCAACCACTCAAAATTTTCACAAAAAAGACAATATAATAAAATCATTAAAAAAAAAGATTAAAAAAACACTAGCAAATAAACTTCGCAATGAGTAAACGGGGATTTGTGTTTTAAAGGGTTTATTTCAGTGGATATATTTTATACTAGATAACTAGACCTGAAATAACTTTTTTTTTTGTAATATATATTTTATTATTTTCATATCATTCTCAAATCTCGATCATCTTAAATAAAGATGTATAAAAAATAATTTTGTTATAACTCATAAATATATAGTTGATCATAATTGTTACAAATTATAAAATGGTAAGTCAATGCCCGATGTGCCGCCGTCTGTTGCAAAACTACGATTTAATCTTTTAAATGAAAGACGTGCACTGCCTTCATCGGAATAGAGGAAAGTCCACCTAGTGTACATTAAAGAGTATCCGTTTGTTATGCTGAAAAAAAAGGGGTCATCATAAACTTTTTAGCAGACCTTCTCGTGTAAAAAAAACAAACTTTTAACTGAATTAAACAAAAAATTATCAAACAAAACTCATTAGAAATCTCATAGTAACATTTTGTTTAGACCTGAGATAACTTATAGTAAGATTATTTATATAGAACAATAAAAAAAAAATTCCAATCTGATACACGTACCTATAATCTGGGACTATTATACTAACTATTTTTTAGTATAATAGTCCCAGCTATAATGTACAAAATTTTGAACAGCTTCAAATATATGGCCTTATCATTGGTAATATATCATATTTGTATCAGTTATTGCTGAACGTGTAACCAAATTAAAATGAAGAAATAGGCTCGAAACCGCATTTTTTAAAGATATTTTTTTTCAATCCCAAAATAGATAATAGATATGCAGATTAATTAAAGTCCCGATGAGATGATTCACTTTCTTTTCTACCGAAGTAAATATATTAACAAAGATTTAGGATATCAATAAATTATTAAATTCATCAATTTATTAAATTTGAACATGTGAACCAAACAACGAAAAACAATAAACGGGAAATTGGCTATACCTTTTTGGTATTAGCCATAAAGCCACGTATGTACCAGCAATTTTAACTTATTGTTTTCTTAACCTTTAAAGAATACATTTTAAAATGAACTACTTTATTTATAGTAGTTCAAGAAAAATATATATATATATTAAAAAGTTTTAAATTTTGTCCACGCTGTGCATAAAATAGGAAAAAAAATTAAGGCTGAAAATGCACCAAATATTTATATTCAATATGAATATTCACATTTTGTCTCTATTACAACAATTTTTGAACAACTTGTTGTTGTAATAGACAAAATTTGAATATTCATATTGAATATAAATATTTGGTGCATTTTCAGCCTTATTTTTTTTCCTATATATATTATATGGCCTTCCAAATACCGTTTCGATCCCTAACATCACTGAAGAGACATTAAATGTCGAAATCCGGTAATGGTGTACAAATTTTTGCACCTCATGTTTGCGGTATACCATCTTTTTCGTAAGTTTATTGTTTTCTGTTTGGTATTTAATTAATATGTAAGATCCATTTTTTACATCTGGTGATCAATTTATTTGGCAATAGCCAATGGCAGTCAGCAGGGTTTAAGAACATCAGTTGTTCGACCTGTTAGTCAAATGCGTTTTGTTAAAATATACTTTTTCACTTTTTGGTCTTTTGGAAAATGTTGTTTGTGCTGTATTTAGACCCCTCTACCAAGAAATTTGTTTTACATGCACACGTATAAAAATTGCGGTTTTTATCCAACGCAATCATAGGTTTGAACGTTGTTTTCAATTTAGACGTGTATATATATATACATATATATTAGATAACTCTTTCCTTTATATTTAATGGAACAAGAAGCGAATTCGTAAGCGAACTAGAGTAACTATAGAAATAGCGTCGTTACAGACTTCTGACCGGCAATAAATCCTTAGCAGTAATGATAGTGGAACGTCCATTGGGCTGTGCTCAGCCACGTCCGAATGGGGACGCTGAATCCTTGCAACAACTCTTCGAGTGGACTGTAAGTAGCCTGGTATTAGGCCAATTTTCTGTCCATCCTTTTTCGTTGGCAGTCGAAATTTTCCGACCGTATCACGGGCGGTCTCAATTACAAGACCTACATGTACCTATCATATATTATTCGGTACGTCAGACACACCCGACATTAATCAACCAAAAACTCAATATTTTACAGTAGGGAATGAATATCTCCCACGTTCACTTGTCCCTTGAAGGATCAATATTGAATTTCTTCCATCGCCCTGTTTACACATTCATCACTATACCGCATCTAAATATAGCTTTATTGTAAAAAAATAAGGAGATGTAGTATGATTGGTGATGAGACAACTATCAACCAGAATTTAAAATACCTTATATAAGCAATTGTGACTTACTTTCTTTACTCAGAGTGATCGTAAATTAATCAGATAAGATGGAGGAGGGGTGGGGGCTTCATATAGACCCATATTAAAAGAAAAGAAATTAGCATTAGCTTTTTGTGATAAATATATAATAAACTCACAGTAACAGAAATAGCTCTTGAAAGCTCTGTCAGATCCCGGCACTTTTAACTGTTTTTTGACGCGTGCTAAAAAATGCAGCACCTGGTTACAAGGGCTTATTTGAAAAATTATCATCTTTCGTAATTTAAGTTATAAAATCTAAATTTAAGTGTACGATTTTTCTGTGAAATGAGTCTAAGAGTATATACATGTATATCAGGATACTGACTGCATAGAAAAATGTTTATGTACCATTAGTTGCGACTCATTTTGGTCTTTTGAGTAAGTTTCCTTCCCCTGCATTACTTGATCGCTTTTGTAAAAAATAAACAGCACAACAACAACAGCACTCGACGTCAGTATTGTACCAAAAAATGAAAAAAATATTCAAAAAGAAGGCTCATAAAATTCAAATATTGGTAAGCACACACTAACTTGTCACTACAGACATGATCTTTTTTGTTAATGCGCCAAACTCGTTTCGTCCACAGGACGATGTCGATGGTGGGGAAAACATAATTATGACGTCTTGCAAGACTATTTAGTCGTCCCAGAAAAAAAATAGCCTTGCCAGACGTCATAATTATTTGTACTAGGGAAAAACCAACAAATCATTAGTTCCCCAAATGAGTATCCTAGTTTAAAGTTTTTTTTTAAATATATACATGATATAGCTATTTTATATTGGAATGGCACATATTCATGAAAAATCAACAAATGATCCGAAAGTCGGAAAGATGAATATAGTCCTCTGACATCACAAACTTGGAAACAGTTGTGATGTTGCTTCGCTGAGCTATAGATAACCGTACGACCATCAACAATGAGCAAAATTCACACCATATAGACATAGGTGCTTGAGGACAGGAGTCGAGATTCACGTTGATAGTAAACATGCATATTAAGAGTAAAAATATGGTATATTAGTATATATATGGTACAAATAAGTGATATATATTGAAAAATCTAAGATTTATGATAATAAAGGGGAGGGACTATGGGGGCGGGGGGGGGGGGGGGGGGGGGGGCTCAAAACAGGATCCTGTCCTCAAGCACCTATGCATATAGAAAGCTGTAAATATAATAAAAGGCCTCGAAATGACAAATGTAAAACAAATCAACAAGAAGCCTAACATTTATAATTGAATTAAAATAGAATTGAAAATAGAAATGGGGAATGTGTCAGAGAGACAACAACCTGCCCAAAGAGCAGATAACAGTCGGTCACCAATGTGACTTCAATGCAGCGAGAAAATCCCACAGCCTGAGGCGTGCTTCAGCTGGCTCCTAAACAAAAATGTATACTAGTTCAGTGATAATGGACGTCATACTAAACTCCGAAATATATAAAAGAAACTAAAATTAAAAATCATACAAAACTGACAAATGCCACATATAGGCTCCTGACTTGGGACAGGTGCAAAAATATGGTGGTGTTAAAAGCCTATTTACTGTAAATTTCAGAAATTGTTGCATGCATTTATTAATATTGCCAATTAACATAATCATGATAATTTCCCTTTCAATTTAAAAAAAAAATTCTGATTTAAGTTTTTATTGTATATTGAGACTTTGGATAGTCTCAAGAATGCTTTCACCAATTTTTATGAAACTTTGGTGAATTGATTTTATATGTTGACATAAACTCCCTTTACATTTTTATGACCCATAGTCATGTGATAGTGGGTCAACCCTTGACTGTCTGTCCGTCTGTCCCAAAGTCATTGGTTTTTGTTCTCTAATTTAGTTTGCCTCAACCAAATGTTATAAAACTTTTACAAAAGCTTATTACCACAATACTCAGATCAAGTGTGAATTTTGGTGGTGTCAGTGTTACCGTTCTAGAGTTATGCCCCTTTACAAATGGAAAAATTGCTGAATTTTTGGTTTCCGGCTCTCTATCTTTAACTTTAATTTGCCTCAACCAAATGTTATGAAACTTGCACACAATGCTTATTACCACAAAAAACAGTTTGAATTTTGGTGGTGTCACTTTTACTGACTCAGTCTGTTCTAATGTTATGTCCTTTACAGATGGAAAAAATGATGAATTTTACGTTTCCGTCCTCTAAATTAAGTTTGCCTCAACCAAATTTTATTAAACTTTAACGCAAAACTTTTTACCACAAAATCAGATCAAGTTATAATTTTAGTAGTATAAATTTTACCGTTCTTCAGTTATCTTCCTTTATAACTTTATATGATATGCAAGCCGGAGTATCATCCCCTATTTATTTTTATATAAGATGCAGAGTTATGGAATTTTAGTTGTTGGAAAATTGTTTAAAATTGTCCATTTTCACACTTTGGAAGGTTTTAGAATTGTATTTGTTCAAAAATCACGGCCTTAAACTTACAAAATGTATATACACTTGCAATATCCCTAAATGGAGCCAAATTATTTTCATGTTTTGTTTCAATGAATACCACTCTGTGTGCATATCCTTTTTTAGCTCATCTGGCTCGAAAGGCCAAGTGAGCTTTTCTCATCACTTGGCGTCCGTCGTCGTCCGTTGCCGTTGTTAACTTTTTACATTTTGAACTTCTTCTAGAAAAATGCTAGAGAACCACTGAATTATTTATGAGGTGCTGACCAAGAGTTGTTACTTTGTTGCCGATCTATCATCCAAGATGGCCGGCAGCGGGGGACTTAGTTTAAGATAGGACCCTATAGGAAATACATACAAATGTCTTCTTTTAGAGAACCACTGAATGGAATGAAACCAAACATAGCATGAATGTTCCTTATGAGGTGTTGACCAAGTGTTGTTACTCTGTAGCTGATCCATCATCCAAGACGGCCCCCAGCGGAGTAGGACAATATTAAACCAAATATGGCGTCAATCATTATTAAAGTATCTGTTATGATTTTTATCTTTTTTTTATGATTTCAAAAACCCAAATAGAGTCAGGTGAGCGAGCCTGTAGTTTTGTTTTTTGTAGGGGGTGGGGGTCTTAGTTGCGCAGTGCTCACAGTTTTTCTATATTGTAGTTGATCATTAAAATTCATTTAAAGCATAAACCCAAGCTAAAAGGGCAACAAGCTTATCAAGCACTCATGGTACAGCTTTTTATTAAACACGTATTGATATATACATTAAACAGCAAAATAATTATTGATGCAAGATGTCATTAAATAATAATTTTTACTCTTTTTATGTGTAGGACAAGAACTATAGAAGATACAGAGAAATTATAAACAGGAGAAATGATAGGCAATTTAAAATTTGCAGAAGTCAACAAAACCTAAATGGTAAGTAAACTCATCATAGATACCAGGATTAAATTTTGTATTTACGCCAGACGTGTGTTTCGTCTACAAAACACTCATCAGTGATGCTCGATAAGACTCATAAGGCCACTTTTATAAAAGTTATTGCCCTTGAAAGATGATTATCATGATTATTATAAAAATAAAAAGATGTTTTATATTAAATATGAAAACTATTGATCATGGCTCTAAGAAAGCAATTATAGGCCAGTGACGGCCTTCAATAATGAGAAAGTCCATACCCTATTGTCAAAGTAGTCAGCTATAAAAGGCCCTCAGACGAAAAATTGAAATAATCCCAACTGTAGAACTAATTTTCTAGTTTATAACAAAACAAATTAAAAAAATATAAATATGACAGATATGAAACAACTACAACCACTAAATTTTAGTTACGAAAAAGATGGTATACCGCAAACATGAGGTGCAAAAATTTGTACACCATTACCGGATTTCGACATTTAATGTCTCTTCAGTGATGTTAGGGATCGAAACGGTATTTGGAAGGCCATATAATATATATAGGAAAAAAAATAAGGCTGAAAATGCACCAAATATTTATATTCAATATGAATATTCAAATTTTGTCTATTACAACAACAAGTTGTTCAAAAATTGTTGTAATAGACAAAATGTGAATATTCATATTGAATATAAATATTTGGTGCATTTTCAGCCTTAATTTTTTTTCCTATTTTATGCACAGCGTGGACAAAATTTAAAACTTTTTAATATATATATATATTTTTCTTGAACTACTATAAATAAAGTAGTTCATTTTAAAATGTATTTTTTAAAGGTTAAGAAAACAATAAGTTAAAATTGCTGGTACATACGTGGCTTTATGGCTAATACCAAAAAGGTATAGCCAATTTCCCGTTTATTGTTTTTCGTTGTTTGGTTCACATGTTCAAATTTAATAAATTGATGAATTTAATAATTTATTGATATCCTAAATCTTTGTTAATATATTTACTTCGGTAGAAAAGAAAGTGAATCATCTCATCGGGACTTTAATTAATCTGCATATCTATTATCTATTTTGGGATTGAAAAAAAATATCTTTAAAAAATGCGGTTTCGAGCCTATTTCTTCATTTTAATTTGGTTACACGTTCAGCAATAACTGATACAAATATGATATATTACCAATGATAAGGCCATATATTTGAAGCTGTTCAAAATTTTGTACATTATAGCTGGGACTATTATACTAAAAAATAGTTAGTATAATAGTCCCAGATTATAGGTACGTGTATCAGATTGGAATTTTTTTTTTTATTGTTCTATATAAATAATCTTACTATAAGTTATCTCAGGTCTAAACAAAATGTTACTATGAGATTTCTAATGAGTTTTGTTTGATAATTTTTTTGTTTAATTCAGTTAAAAGTTTGTTTTTTTTACACGAGAAGGTCTGCTAAAAAGTTTATGATGACCCCTTTTTTTTCAGCATAACAAACGGATACTCTTTAATGTACACTAGGTGGACTTTCCTCTATTCCGATGAAGGCAGTGCACGTCTTTCATTTAAAAGATTAAATCGTAGTTTTGCAACAGACGGCGGCACATCGGGCATTGACTTACCATTTTATAATTTGTAACAATTATGATCAACCATATATTTATGAGTTATAACAAAATTATTTTTTATACATCTTTATTTAAGATGATCGAGATTTGAGAATGATATGAAAATAATAAAATATATATTACAAAAAAAAAAGTTATTTCAGGTCTAGTTATCTAGTATAAAATATATCCACTGAAATAAACCCTTTAAAACACAAATCCCCGTTTACTCATTGCGAAGTTTATTTGCTAGTGTTTTTTTAATCTTTTTTTTTAATGATTTTATTATATTATCTTTTTTGTGAAAATTTTGAGTGGTTGAACATGAAATGGACACCGATGCTACAAAGAAAATTTGTTTAATGTCATCTGTTGCAATATATACTAAGTATTACACGTGGACAGGATGTTCCCCAGAAAATTAAGGTATTCAAAATAAGTTATACACACCCCAAGGGTAGACGCCACTGTCATATGGAAAATTACTGGGTCACCAGTAAACTGGTAATCAGCCATGCAACTAATCAGTTGACTGACCATGCCACTACAATTTAAAAAGTTTGTCGTTAGATCAAAATGAAATATTTATCTAAATTTAAAATTGAAGAACTAAAAGGATTTATCATAATTATGAAAGGAAATAATTCAACAAAATCGGATTATTTCCCAAAAGATTATATATTTTTTAAACTTTTCCGGGGAAAATAGAAAACTGTATCAGAGACATATATATATAAAGGGTCCAATCAAGGATTTTACAGAAATCCTTGGTCTCATGATGAAATGGATCTCACACAGACATGCATAATTGAAATTTATACATTTATTGATTCTATGATTTCTTGAAAAATCAGGAGCGAAATATAACAAATATTTAGTTTTGATATTAAATTAAATTTACTTTTCCTCGCTATAATTCATTTGACATAACATTGAGGGATTTAAGGCTTTGTCCGTACAACGTTAGTATTTCACATGACTTATTTTCGCGCTTCGCCTTGAAAATCATTATTCAGACTGTTTCAGACAAGATGATGAAAATAACATGCAAGGCACTTTATTTTCGATCATCGTGAAGTGCACTCTCCCCCTCTTCAAGAATTGTATATTTATTAATCCTCGTCCTTTATAAAATTACCACACTCTTTGTGATTACCGTTATGCTATTATGCTAACAGTAATTAACCCGGGACTTGATTTACATGTAATATCAGGGGCGATTCTAGCCAGGATAAAGGGGGTCTTAATACATAGTACATAGGCGGATCCAGGAGGGGGGGATTTGGTTGATTATATAGTGAATCACTGAAGCATGACTGAAGCGGGCCCCCCTTAGGTCAGTCAGCGCCCTCCCCCCCCCCCCCCCCCTTTACACAAAGTTCTGGATCCGCCACTGAAATATATGTCTCCATTAAATCTCTGATTAAATGCAATGATCGTTCACAAAAAGGGGAATCAAACCCCCGGATCCCATCCCCCTTCGATCCGCCACTGATTGTGAATATAAATATAATTGTTACTTAAAAGTCATAGACTAGTACTAGCTCCGAGCACCTGTTTTGGGATATATACAGCTATTTAACCGTAAATAACTGCGAGATAATGAACAACAAGTTGATAATTGTCTATTCTCTGCTAATTAATGTACCTGCAATTCACCCTCATTCATTTGTGAGACCACCGACACTAATAATATTACCTCAAAGTTAGAGGTTCTCCGTTACAGGGAACTTCATATCGGATCCGATCAATTTATTGGTTTCATTCCCCCTAGTAATAATGATCCATTTGCAGTGACGATGACAATCAAAGGTATACTTATTACTGTTGATTTTGCATGATAACATACATGTTATGTCAACTCACTTCTCCTTCCTACGGCGTCAGAGAGAAAAAAAGAATGTAGGACAGAAAGTCACAGGACAAAAAGTCTCACAGACAAAAAGTCACAGGACAAAAAGTCACAATTCAGTTTTGAGATTATTTTTCTTTAAACAAGAAAACACTAATTTGAAAAATAAAATTTTTGTTTTTTCTTGAACTACTATATACGAAGCAACTTTGTAATTAACATTTATTCAATAAATATCAATAATGATCAAATAATTGTTATGAAAACAAAATGTCAAAGTGGCTTGGTACTTAAATGTCTTCATTGTGCCAAGAAATATATTCCTTGCATGATTAAAATTTAATAAATTTTCATTTATCAAGGCTTATGAACAATTTTCTAAACTTAAAAATGAATATATGTAATAAAAAGAATATATTTCAAGATCTTTCTCTTATATATTCAAACAATTGTCAACAAATTATTTGTGACTTTTTGTCCTATCAAATTTGTGACTTTATGTCCTGTGACTTTTTGTCCTGTGACTTTCTGTCCATTTACCAAAAAAAAGCCTTGCAATGCGTCATAATTATTTGGACTACTTCCATATGACTTTAAAAAAAAATAAACAATAGTTTATTTCACTGATTGAGATTGGGCTGACGAGACATTTCAGCATGTGAAATCTTAATTGTTAGTCCAAGTACACAGTTATCATCCATTGATTTTCATTTTTTACAAAAAGATTTCCTAGTGTGGACCATGTATTACTTCAAAATTTATTTATTTATATTTTTTATGCATAAAAAGTAAGTACAATGAAGTAGGGGGATGAATTTATTTTATTTTAGTTTTAGAATCACTCATACTTCTTGTATGATGTCACCTTAGCCTACAAATTACCAAAAAGAAACACTTTTTTATTTCCTCTAGCTTATGTGTATGCCTTTTCATATACATGTAAAAATGTGTTACTGCCTATATATTGACCTTAAATGTTATTCAGTCTTCCATGGCCTAATGGGACCTTGTTCTACTCATGTGGTATGCTATAAGCAGATAAGTAACTTTCTTTCCTTTTGAAATACAAATAATTTTTTAGATATACATGAAGAATTTTTATATTAGCCGCCTCCCCCCTTAATTTTGAAATCTCTAATTTTAGGCATAGGCTCATATAAATTCGACTTTTGAAGAAGTGAAATAAATCTGAGACAGCAAATGAGTATTCAGCTGCTTTACATTAAAATACATCATGTACATACATGTGACATACCCAATTATATATAAATAGTTATAAAGACATTTAAAAAGCAATTTTTTGCAATATTTAAATTATAGAGGCCCAAATCTTGATAGTTAAACGTTAAACTTTAAACGGCAAAAAATTAACACCCAAAGTTCAAACTTATAGTCTTTAATGTATATATGCTATTGCCATGAAACTAGGTAAACTGTCTTATAATTCCCTAATCTTAGTTCATGCCAAGTTTGATTAAAATTAGTATTTCTACTCTTTTAGGTCTCTAGTGTGGATATAGTGTATAACTTGCAAATTATTTTCATACTCCTTCCAAATTTATTGCGGATGAAATTACATTTTTACCAGATATTCGGAATCCTCTGGTTTTATCCATGCAGTGCCATTAAAAAAATTTTGCCCGCAAACCCCTACTTTTCTTTTCATATTTTTATTACATAGTTTAAAAAGCCATATTTGAAAATCTTATAAAATCCTTGTTATTTTTCCATAGCTTTTGAAAGAAAAAGGTGCCAGTGTTTAGTGTATGAAAAATCTAGAGAGAATCACTTCCCGCCAAATTTTTATTGGCTTATATCTTAAAAACAAGCACACGGACCCTTCATTTTTTCTGTTTATTTAGTTCCTTTATTCATATTCTTTAAAAATCTTGTTATTTTGAAATGGAGTAGCGAACATCCTTAAGGCCAAACAAAAATATATGTCTGTTTACGGTTACCCGACCGACCGTCCTTTTGAGCGCCGACCCTAAGTCATTTTATTTCCGTTGTAAAGTCAAAAATTAACTGAACTCATGTCAAAAATGAAGTTTGTGTTGCCAATAATATAAATCAATTGCCTGATACATCCCAATGTTCACAATCGTGAATATGACAGCTGTTATAAGGAAATTCGTGACTCATGTGATGAAATAAACACTTTGCCGCCATTTTTTCCCCAACCAATAACCAAGGCAAATAATCCAATCATTAAAATAACGGGTAAAATCGGCCAAGGATCAACTCGGCCAAGGATCAACTCAGACCACGACAATACGAAACGGCATGACTCAAAATCATGTCGCAAAAAATAAAATGAAAAAATAAAATAAAATAAAATGGAAATACCATCTTACCTAGCCTTTTTTTCTAAAGTATGTAACCTTAAACAGACATATTTTTTTGGGGCCTAAGTAGTGATTTGGTATAGTTTGAAAAGGTCAAATATTAGTATGTCTGTGAAGTTGTCAAACTAAATTAAAGACCCTTTAAACATAAAATTGTCCATATTTTGAGTTATAGCTTATAGATTTTTATACGACCGCAAAAAATTTTTGCGGTCGTATATTGGTATGACGTTGGCGTCGTCGTCTTCGTCCGAAGACACATTGGTTTTCGCACTCTTACTTTAGTTTAAGTGAATGGATCTCTATGAAATTTTACCATAAGGTTCAATACCACAAAGGGAAGGTTGGGATTGATTTTGGGGGTTATGGTACCAACAGTTAAGGAATTAGGTGCCAAAAAGGGGCCAAAAATAAGCATTTTTGTAACTTCCAGACATAACTTGTGTGTTAGTGTATGGATCTCTCTGACATTGTACCACAAGGTTCCATATCACACAGGGAATGCTGGGATTGATTTTGGGGGTAATTGCCTCAAAATATTAGGAATTAGGGGCCAAAAAGGGGCAAAAAACAAGCATTTTTCTAGTTTCATGACAATAACTTGTGTGTAAGTGTATGGATCTCTCTGAAATTGTACTGCAAGGTACCATACCACAAAGGGAAGGCTGGAATTGATTTTGGGGGTAATTGCCTCAAAATTTAAGGAATTAGGGGCAAAACAGGGGCAAAAAACAAGCATTTTGCTAGTTTTAGGACAATAACTTGTGTGTAAGTGTATGGATCTTTATGAAATTGTACTACAAGGTTCCATATCACAAGGGGAAAACTGGGATTGAGTTTGGGGGTAATTGCCCTAAACGTTTAGGAATTTGGGACCAAAAAGGGGCCAAAAAACAAGCATTTTTCTTGTTTCCAGACAATAACTTTGTGTTCAAGTGTATGGATCTCTCTGAAATTGTACTGCAAGGTAATGTACCACATAGGGAAGGCTGGGATTGAGTTTTGGGGTGATGAATCATAAGGGGGTTCCAAACATTTGGGGGATTTTTTTTAACTTTTTTTCCTTTTGTTTTCTTTAAAATTTTCCATTTTAAATTGGTTATTTCTGATTTATATATAAAAGCAAATAATAATGATATGGTTTGAATAGGTAAATTAGATATTTTTAAGTTCTTAGACCACATTCATTTTGTGAGCCTCTTGTTTTAATTGCTTCTGTAAGTAATATATTAATTTGAAATTTTGACGACAGACACATACAGATTATACTGTTAACAATATTTCAGAGTTTAATGTTGTCAAGCACACAAATCATAGAAGAATAGTTAATCACGTCATTGTTGTCCATTGAAAAATTAGTATGAACACGATGAAAAAGTACGGGAATGTTTGTTTGTTAAACTATTGACCGTGGTTATGTCTTTGAAACTGTTGACTGGCAAATAGTCTGTGAAATGAAATAGCACAAATATTTCATTCTTTTTTATATCATGGTATATAGAAAAACACATACTGATGTATAATAATAGTTATAGTGACTGTCATTAAATTATAATTTTTACCTTTTTTAAGTTTAGGGCAAGAAATATAGAAGATAAAGAAAAATATAAACAATTACAACTGTACAGTAGAAATGATCGGCAAAACAAGATAAACAGAAGACAACAAGGCCTAAATGGTAAGACCACTTCTATATAATAAGTGTGATTGCCCTTGAATGATGACTACTATAAAAATAAGAAGATGTGGTATGGTAAATGAGTTATCTATCCACCAGAGTTCAATGAAGTGGATGCAAGCAATTAAAGACCAATGACGGCCTTCGATAATGAGAAAACCCATACCTTATAAGTCAGCCAATAAAGACCCCAACATGAAAAGATTTAAACAATCTAAATTAGTTCAAAGCCAATAACAAGTAATAAAAAAATCATGTCTCTTAGCACTCCACCTAACCATAATCTAGGACAGTGGTTCAAATAGCACAACATATGAACAAACTGTAAAAACTGTTGCAAGTGGCTCAACTCATTATTACTGCAAGGCACTAAAACGACTGATATTAAGTCGTGGACACAAAGCACTGAAATAACAGAACTCATAATCATGATTAGTAGGAATATCAAATTTAAGTTTCTCAAAATGTTCATATTAAACATGATAAAATAAGCTTATTTCATATTGCTGTTTTTTTCTAAATTTATATTTTGTGTATTTATAGGTGCAGAGACTTCTTGGTTTTCATGATCATCAACAGATCAATACAGAAGAGGAAACTTAAGGTTAATACTTTTCTACATTGTGTGCTAATTGGATTAATGTGAAATGAAATGTGTGCTTACCTGGAAAAAGAAAATAGGAAATTTCTACAAAATGGCTGTAAACAAAATGGAGTACAATCATAGATGCACAAGAACACAATTGTGTAATTGCAACAACCTACACTGAAGGATTAGGGAGAAATGTAGAAAAAATAGTATTTTTTTTGTCGAAATAAACACCAGCTTTATCCATTCATGTACATAGCTCTGTCATATCAACTATATAGAGGAAGATGTTTGAAGAACAAATTGCAAAAATGTATTCTCTACCAATTGAAGGAAGATGTCTGGTGGATGGAATTATTTATGCACTGAACTGTTTTGTAGGGGATTGAATAATTGTACGCAGCAGAAAAGTTAAATTAACATGAAAAGTGGTTATTTTATTTAATCTGCAAATATGAGCACAATATTGATAACATCACAAATAGTATGATATTCATAGCGTTTTGCTTATTATTGTATTGTCTCAAACAGCTAGCCTATTGTTTTTGTATGTCATGTTACTCATCAGTGAACATTTTATTAAAGTTTTAATTATCTTTTGTATCAATTATTCAGTCTCAGGAAAAATTATATTCATACTGTTTTTACTGTTATGAAATTTTCATAGAGGTAAAAATTGAATAAGAGAAATTTCCATAGAGGAAATTTGGAGAACAATATTTTCCTTAGAGGAAATTTGTGGTCTTGAATTTTCCCTCAAGGAAAAGTGTTTGTCAAAAATTTCCTCACAGGAAATTGCTGTTGACAAAATTTCCTCACAGGAAAAAGTATTTCCTCAAAGGAAAATTTGAAGCCGCAAATTTCCTCACAGGAAAAAGTATTTCCTCAGAGGAAAATTTGAAGCCTCAAATTTCCTCAGAGGAAATAGAATTTCCTCAAAGGAAAATTTGAAGCCGCAAATTTCCTCACAGGAAATAGAATTTCCTCAAAGGAAATATTAATGCAGCAAATTCCCTAAGGGAAATCTTTTTCCCTTGAGGAAAATACAATTTCCCTTAAGGAAAAATCTTTTTCCTTCAGGGAAATTTGATTTCCCTTGAGGAAAACTACTTTTCCTCTGAGGAAATTGTTGAAAAAAGGGGCATAACTTTTTCAACAGTGGTGCTAAAACCAAAATTTTTTAGGACAAATATCAGGGAACCAATACCAACCAAGTTATCAACTTCATTTTGACTTAACTCCAAAAATTAAGGTGACAACTTTTGCACTCAGCGGAAGTGCAAACTTGTCCCGGAGACTGTTATACCCTACCTTGCAGTTGCAAAAATTCATTCGTCATTCTGCTTGTTTAGACCGATTGGTGCTTGCTTACTGTTCAGTGACTAATATTTTATGCATATAGAAGGAAAAGTTTTTCAGAATTTGGCCCATAAATGAATCGGACAGTTGACAGAAATTGAAAATTGTTTTTGCCCTGAAATTTTCTAGGCAGGTAGCTACTAGATAACGTTATCAATGAAAAAAAAACAGACAACCCATCGTAAAGAAGAAAACGATAATAAAAGAACAAAGAATATGGGGTATCCATCCATGACACAAAATCGGTTAATGCACAGCAAAAACACACAAAAAGCAAAAGAACAGCGCTTTTATTGCTGTTCTTTATCTCAAAGTCACAGTGAATCCTTCAACACGAAGCAAAATAAAACAACTCGCACCTCACTGCAAGTTTTAGACCGCCTTTAGCACCGGTTTGAGCTTAATTCTTTGCATTCGGGTAGACATTGTAAGATGTAATACCACTATATCGGGTCCGGTCAAAAAGAATATACTAGTACGTATTTAAAACAAAATAGTTCTTACGCATAGGTGTAAATATCACACTATGTTGAATATATTTTGGTAATTTAGGTATCAAATGAAAGGTGAAGAACTGGTGATCCTTGTGGAACTACTTCTGATTGATAATTTTGAATCATAAAAAAATGTATGGATAAATCTAAAAAAGAGGGCATATGTTGAATGTTTCTCAGATATGAAGTACCTGATTTGGTGTAGCCAAGGTTCCGGTAACCAGTACGGTCTTATGTGTAAGTAACGGTATATAGACCGCGCCCCCACAGGCTCCCTTTTTTTAACTTTTAAACGAGTTGTATTTTTCACGTTGTATTTTATTTCGATCCCAATAATTTTCGGATTGTTTTCCTATATATAAAGAGAATAGACATCAGGGTTTCTTGTATACTTTTTGTTTTATTGGATAAGGCATCTCCTATCCACAACTATTGACGGGAATTAAACTTTCAATGATTCTTGATGATCAGACTTTGCATAGTGAATCTCCAATAGTTTATATGTTATTTCTTAACGTATTACACAATGTTTTTATTTCATACAATTTGTTTTGAAATGGAATAAGAATCATCCGTCCGCAACTATTTACAATCAAGATAATGATGTTCAATGAAATTTTCAGTGATTTCTAAGTCGCATTATACTTTTTGATTGAAAGGGTTGTTTGATCTTGTATAAGGTTTCCAATAGCAAACAGAACTTTTGTCTTTTTTATACGGATGATTGTTTTAAAGACTACAAATCTCTTTTCTGAAAATCATCCGAAAATAGTAAATGGCATTTTTTTTTAACTTTTTGGAAAGTATGCAGTGGTGAGGGGGAAGGGGGATCGGACCTTTATCAGGACTCCGGGATTGTCCATTTTTAAGTTCGGGATTTCGGGAACGAGCTATATTATCATCGAGATTTCGGGATTTACGTTCGGGAATTCGGGATTTTTATCTATTGGGACTCTTGTTTGAAGACAAAAAACAAATTAGCATGCGTGTATTGATATAAGGTTGATCAGGTATGTAGTTTTAGCGAGTATGATAAGTATCTATAACATTATGTACCCACAAATTACATTCAACGTTAATATGAAAATAAGTTAAAGAATGATCAACAATGACAAAAATGTTTACCAGTAATGTCAGTAATTTGGTTATGGTTAACTGATCAATACAATTATGCGTAATTAGTTAGATAAAGATATCGATTTGTTTTTTTTTTTTAATATTGATTGTCTTCCGGTAGCAGACCAAAAAATGGATGATGATGATGCAAAAAATGAAATCAAAATTAAGGACACCATTGCCTACTACAATGAAACCACAAAAATGCCATTCAGCGAAGAAAACGTTAACATTTTTTTTAAACCAGAAAACGCTACCAAGTTTGAAAACTTGGCAGCATTCAAACAATTTATAGAAAGCTATTGTGGTATAAAATAATCCGCCGTAGAGAAGGGATTCGGTAGTTTTATATTGAAATTGGCCAGACAGACTAAAAACGCTGGTGTCCCTTCTGAAACCTTTAGTATAAACACACAGCAACAGTGGCAGAATGAGCGCACAATGCTGCAACAGTATGATACATCTTCTTTGTTAGGTAACAGCCTAAAGCTCATACCATTATCAAACATTCCATAAGAAAGAGAGGGATTGGGATTATGAATTTTCAAACACGATTTTGAAAAGTTATTTACAGAATAATGTCAGTCACTGCGGCAGTGATCACCCATACCACAGAGCTAAAGAGGGCCATATTGAATTTAAAAAAAAATGTACACAATTAAATGGAAAGACACAAATAAAGAAATAACAGAAAAAACAAAAAAACAACAACACTGAATTCACTGTATACACACAACTACTTGACACTGTATCCTGGTTTCGGACTGGCACACAAAAAAGTTGCAGTGTAAAGAAGAGTGATAACATATGTAACACTCTCAAACATGTCCATCCCCAAAACGTTTCCGATTCCCCAAAACGTGTATTTTTCGCCCAAACGTGTCCTTAAAATCCCAAATCACCAAAACGTGTCCGATTTCACATCCCCGAAACGTGTCCGATAATTGTTATTCGCCAAAACGTGTCCACTTTAAAACGCCAGAACGTCTCAAAACGTTTAGCCCTTATATGTCCTCAGCGACGTCAACAACGTTTACGTTTTTAACCTTTATTGTTTAGTCCATTTTTTGGTAATATCCTTTTTACGTGGCTCGGTATTTATACATCCCGCCATTGTGTTATTGTGCTATGATAATTTTTTGTATTTTTCCCTTTCATTTTTGCTTATGTGCTCTATAGAGTGTCTACATGCCATTTTGTTTTTCTTAGATGACATAGTTGGGTTTTTTTATAGTGATTAAGATTATAACACACTGTTGACTGCCGGGAAGATTCGCTTTATCTTATTTATATAATCTAGTGAGCACAACAGACTGACTGATTGCGTTGAACAGTATACAATCATTAATTGCCAAAAGGCATCTGTTATTTTATCGGGATTTTCGGATATTGTCAAATAAGGCCCGGGAAATCGGGATTAAGCAAAAAATCCTAAGGAATTCGGGATTGGACCCCCTCAGACCCCTCCCCCTTTTCAGTGGTACTGTGGGCGGGATGGGTTTTTTATCTACTCTGAAGTCCTTGTTTTGTTTTGAATGGAAGTAGTTATTACTATCATATAAACCTTATCGTTATATATAAATTTTATTTTTCTTATTGTTTAGTGTTATCGAACGGGCGGGCGTAGAAAAGGTGGTAACTTTTTGTTTTTGAATCAACTCCATTTTCAGCCAAGATCCTTGAAATTTTATATATATATATATATATTGAACGCACATTTAAGTTGTGCACCTGCTATTAATGATCTGTTTACCTACCACCAATCCCCAACTAAGGAACTTTTTTAGCATAATTCACAAAAGACGGTACCTAATTTGTGTAAACAACTCGTCCTAGTTTTTAACCAAGATTATTGAAACTTCACAGATAGATTGCACACTAACATTGGTATTTGGACTTACTTATAGTATTTTCGACTTACTTATAGTATTTTCGAACTATTTGGGGACATTTTCCCTATTTTTCATTCTTGGGAATTAAATACTTTTCAATAAGATTTATAAAAGACAGTACCTACTAGTATACTGTGGAATCGACTGCTCCTTGAAATTTCACAGCTTATTTATTCACGTTTAGAAATATTGAACATGCTTTTAAACTGTTTGAGGTTGTTTCCCTATTTTTTTCAGTATGTATACAACAGCCGTTGCCTATTTTGTATAATCAAAATATACTACATTTTCAACCCAGATTTTACAATTTTACAGACTGTTTCAATCCTATTTAAGTTGTGCAAATTTTATTATGTCTGTGTTATTTGAAAATTCCCTTACCCCAATTTTTCAGGTTTTATAGTACAATATGTTTAAAAATGTAAAAATAAGGAAATGTTGTATGATTGCAAATGAGACAACTATCAACCAGATATAACGTAGATTTAAGAAATTATAGGTATGGCCTTCAACAATGAGCATTTCCTTTAAGGGCCCCTCTACTTATAGAGTAATGGTTAGATTTTAGGGTTAAGGCTGGTGTTAGGGTGAGTTAAGTATATCTCTGTATGGATTTAGAACCAAAAGTATAAGAATGCCGAAATTATTTCTAAACCTGTCGAACATACTAGTGGCAGTCTAAATTTTTGTGAGTATTCTAAAAGAGAGGCGAAAGATACCAAAAGGACATTCAAACTCATGAGTCGAAAACAAACTGATAAAGGTTATCATTTGGGACGTCTAAGAAGATATTTCATATAGACAGTATCTTGCAAAGATTGAAAAATATATAGATTACAAAGTCAGTAATCTCATATCGTAATTCGAAGAAAGACAGCCAATACCAAGGGCGACAGAAAAATGTGAACATACATTTAACAGTCTGCAACCATCATTTGTATATTCATAAAATAAAATATGATCGGGATTAGAGGGTTAAGCACTAAACTTGTCCTCCATGCACAGTAGTTCATGTTAATTCAACTGTATTATTCTTTCACTTCCCTAAACTGATTAGCATCAGTTATTGTGCCCAAGGCTTCACAGTTTATATTTTAGGTGTACAATAATAGTGCATTAAGTTGTTTTCAAAACATGAAAATATTTGTGTTTATAGGAATTTGACTCATAGCTATAATCATTTTCACTGCAAATATTTACAAGTTGTACTTTCATTTTGAAACCCCTTTTTTCTAGTGCAAAGGGACATTGCAAAATGTAAATGATATCGAAGAAATATTTATTCGGAGTTTGGTGTGACTTCTATTTTCGCTGAACTAGTATACAATATTGTTTAGGGGCCAGCTGAAGCCCGCCTCCGGGTGCGGGATTTTATCGCTGTGTTGAAGACCCTTTGGTGGCCTTGGGCTGTTTACTGCTCTTTCTGTCCGTTTCCATTTTATTGTTTAGTATTAATTCTTTCATTTAAAAGTATCTGTATCATAATATAAAAATAAGAAGATGTGGTATGATTGCCAATGAGACAACTCTCAACCAGGGACCAAATAACATAGAATGTTAGCAACTATAGGTCACCGAACGGCCTTAAACAATGAGCGAAATCCATACTAAATAGCAAGCTATAAAAGGCTTTGAAATGACTAATGTAAAACAATGCAGACGAGAAAACTAACGGCCTGATTTTTTTTTTTTTTAAACAATACACGAAAAACAAATATGATAAACAGCAAAAAACGATCATATATCTAAGACAAATATATCAATCAGTACACATTCAAATTCAAGTGGATTTAGGGTAATGGTCTAATAGAAGTAAAAATGCTGTTCAAATGTCAAGATCTACATACTGTATATTTCTACCAAAATCATCAAACGATTCATTATAGGAGTTACTGCTCATCAATTTGCCCTATTTTCTATTCATTATTTTGAAAACTATCAATCTAATTGGCAATCATAATTATATAATCAATAAAATGATCGGCAAAATAAGATCTGCTAAAATTGAATTGATATTATGAAACCCATCAATGAACTAATTCGAGTTGTTATTGTCTTTAAATGAGGATATTTGACCAGTTTTAGTGTTTTTGTTTATTATCCCTAAATTTTTAATAGGTAAACAGCAAAATAATCAAAATACTGACATGAATGAAACAATCGCTTGATTCGTGAAAGGAGTTATTCTCTTTTTTTCTTTTTTACCAATTTTGACTATTTCTTCCTTTTATCTTGAAAACAAATATCTTAAGACAGAAACTTAAATGGAAACGGCAAAAAAAATTGGCAGTACGACATCTACTGTTTGGTGACTTATCGGAGCTATTTTCCTTAAATGAGGGTCATAAAGAGGGGTATGTACACAGACGAATGGGAGATAAAATGGTTATTTCACGATGAACAAAAAAAAAATATAGCATTCAAGTTGCTTTTTCACCAATTTGTACAGATTACGGTAAATAAAGAGCTTCGGATATACTAGACAAAATATTTTTCTGATAATACTAAGTTACAATTACTGCAAACTTGATCTGATTGATAGAAAACATTAAAATCTGTAAAGCTGTATCATTATTTTCTATCGCTATTTGCAGTTCCCTCCCCTAATGAACGCTACACTCTGTTGGTTTAACGCTTCGAGACTACAATTCGATGAAGGATGAAATGACTTGTATTATATCTTTATTTTAAGGTAAAACATATTTTTATCAGTTGATATATCCATCGTAAACGGAAGCAAAATATATATATTTTTTGCAGTGCTTTTAAGACTATACAAATAAATGTTTACAGGACATTTTTCACTTATTTATAAATAGACTTGATGATCTAAAGAGATTATAGGTTTATAGCTAGAAAATAAATATTTATCCGATTTACACGGATATGATTTTTAATGGTGCCACGGTGAAAGTGAATTTGTCCAAAAAAAGGTTGTTTATTGAAAACAACAACACTGATATTAATCTTTGGTACATATAATTGGACGACCAAAAGAAATGTTTCCTTTGGCTGTCTTGTCCAACCGGAAAAGTTCATCTAAATTAAATGCGCAAAAGTTGATGACGACAATAACAAGTATACTATAAATTAAGTCGTACCTATATATGTGGTACCAGTGCCTTCTGGAAAATACATATGCGTAAGAAGTACAATGTATGTTTGTTTTATTTATACAATACTTAAAAATATGATTTTGTATCTTAAATGTTTTTAAAGGGGCATTAGCTGTCAAATTCATGTTCACCGATTTGACTCAAGTTCTCATATTTGATTTATAACATACTAAAACGTATATCCAAATTACAAAAAGTCTAAAATAAACAATTAACAATGCATGGACTCGATAATATGTATCAACAGTTCGTGTGTATTTTTGTCTTGTCCCCATGCCCAACTAAGAGGTTAAATTGAAGGTCACATGAAAACGGATTCAATGAGGTCGAATTATTTACTTGCAAGTGAATAATTCATCAGGGATGTTTCTTAGCCTATTTTGACAAAATTGAACCAAATTGGCTGCTAAAAGCGAATTATTATTTCACTATTTCATTTTCATTAATGATTGAACAAAAAAAAAATATTTTAATTTTGTTATATCTCGTAGCTAATGCCCCTTTAAGATATGGTTTAAGTAATGGAAATTCTAATTTTTATAGTAAAACATATTTCCATTACCCACGATGTTTTTAAAACTTAATAAATACATATACATGCAACAGAATAACGGGTACCAAAATTGGTGTGTGGCAGATAACGTGGTCAGTTAACCTTTACACGTATATACAAAATTGGATCAAAAGAGGAAAATGTGATTTTGTAAATAAGGTTAATATTATTAATATAACTTAATTGGTTTTTAATATGAGTGTACGTTTTTTTTTCAATCAGAAAAGCAACTACTTTGTATGAACAGGATTTAACGCCAGTGATCAAAGAATGGAACTGTCAACAAATACAGCGTTTTTCATCTTGATTGGGATGATGCTTATAACCAGATGTTATGGTAAGATTAACTTAATAAATTGTAACTCTCTCTCTCTCTTCTCTCTCTCTCTCTATCTCTATCTCTCCCTCTCAGCGGTTCACTAAGTAACAGGGTTGGTTCGAACCAACGACTCTCCTCGTCAAAAAGACAACTACTCCATGAAGGCGGGTTTTTTATAGCGCTAAACAGTTTTTCATAGATTCATTATAACGATTGACGATATTAAAAATACAGTTTTTATTATACTGTATTTGTCTTTCTCTCATTCTCCTTCAATCAATTAATCTAAGTTTCCTTGATTTCATAATTGAACATCGTAGTTACCTTTCATTGCCAGAATACATGGATACTTAACGTCTTGTGGTAAATGCATGTATATGTAATGTCAGGATAATAACATGTTTGTGTCATATGGATATGCTTGGTACTATTTTGACACGCTTAACTGGGTTTTTGCGTCCTACTAGAAATCACAAGAACATCATTCTAAAATAAAGCGTGGGATTGATTAATATTTAACGTCCAGTAGGCGATATTTCAAAAAGATTAAGGACGAGATCTTTTTAAATTAAATGTCATATGAATATGAATTTTAAGTCGGATCTTTTTCGGGTGTCAGCTCAAACAGTAACATTCTGTAAGAATACAATATCCTAGAAAGAACACGTTATTCCTCCAATCAGTGTTTGCTCATACTCATACTTTTAAGTACTTAGCGAAGAAGCAACATTTTCCAATTTAAATGTTCGATTGAGTAGGTCACAGGGATAGAATCAAAGACCCCCCGCGTGAAGGCGATAACAATTCCATGGTTGTCTTAATAAGGATTTTTTTCCATAGATTCACGATATATCAAATACAAATACTATAGTATAGGTCTGTTACAACAATTCTATTTTGTCCTTTTACGTGTACAATCGAAATATTTCATATCCTAATGTGAACATTCTTTTTAAATTTATGTCTACCATGTTTTGCCAAAAAATAAACTAGGCTATGGACACATATTATATCAGCAGAATATTCAGACACGAACTCCCTTAAATTATATATCAACAGGTAGCTAGGATGCTTTAAATTTCTATTTTTTTTCATCCAGGTTGTTCTTGCAACGTTGCATTTTCATCGTACATGACCGAAGCCAGTGCAAATTCACAAAGTGCATCTATGACAGACGGAGCCATAATCAAATTCAATAGAATCGAGGCAAATTACGGACTGGGGTATAGTACCAATACAGGAAAGTTTACAGCACCTTCCTCAGGTGTTTACGGGTTTACATGGACTTTTTGCGTCGATTCGCGTACTATTGACGGCGGTGCTTTGAAATACGGAGAATACGGTACAGAACTAATGAGGGGCAATTCCGTAATTGGCGTATTGCATACAGACACGGAAACGAAAAACGATGACGCATGCTCAACAGGTTTTGTCATCAAGTACGTATCTGAAGGTACGGAAGTTTACGTCAGGAATAATTATGCTCACCAAGGAAAAATCTTGAGCAAGGAGAGTCAGACCAGAACAACATTCTCCGGATGGAAATTATATCAATAATATTTGAATTTGACAGTTTTATTCACCTCCTCGACTTTTTGTTTAAATTAAGTGATTTTAGACAGACGTGTTTTCTTCAATATTCCATGTCTTGCATTTTTAAAGAACATTTTAGTTCTTTGCATATTTTAAATTTAATGTCTTTTTTCATATGTTATCTGCTACAGTCTGGATAAGAATCATTAATAAAGTTTTGTACTTCGAAATTTTATGCATTATATCTATTAAAATGGAAATATTCCGAGGTCAGTTCCAATGCAATAAGTCCAGGTTAAAACAAATAAACATGGAAGTGATTACAAATAGCTCTGCATGAATTCTAAATCAAAGAAAGATCAGGCCGAAAGAGTAAGCATCTCTGCTATTCGTGTTATCACTTGTCATGTGATATCAGTTATTCAATTTGCTGGTATATTCCATGGCAATGATTCCGACAAAAATGGTATAGTCAGATAGATAGTGGACATGACTGCGGTACCTATAACGGAGTTAGAATATTTCTCACGATTAGAGATACTGTTTGGGGATAAACCAATTCGGATGGATTATTTCAATCCTCATTTCGTTTGTCATACACATTTAAAATGCAATCTCTACACATGCATCGTATATAACGTCTACTTCGACCAGACGTGGCTGCGTATTTATACATCCATCACTACCAGACTGTAGAAGTGTAAGGGATGACCATATTATATACCCAAGTATAATCATTTGGATGTTCATCATAAATACCAGGCACAGAAATGTTTGTAGCTGATTGTTAATATGTCGATATCCAAGACAAAACCTTTATAGAAAGATAGCCATTTCGTAATCCTCTACCCTCATCAACCATGGTTTATTTACATGATTTGGATGATCGTTGGCATACCCTACATTGCAGTTGCAAAAATTCATTCATCATTCTGCTTGTTCAGACCGATTGGTGCTTGCTTACTGTTCAGTGACTAATATTTCATACATATAGAGGGAAACGTTTTTCAGAATTTGGCCCATAAATGAATCGGACAGTTGACAGAAATTGAAAATTATTTTTGCCCTGAAATTTTCTAGGCAGGTAGCTAATAGATAACATTATCAATGAAAAAAAACAGACAACCCATCGTAAAGAAGAAACGATAATAAAAGATCAAAAAATATGGGGTATCCATCCATGACACAAAATCGGTTAAAGCACAGCAAAAACACACAAAAAGCAAAAGAACAGCGCTTTTATTGCTGATCTTTATCTGAAAGTCACAGTGAAGCCTTCAACACGAAGCAAAAAAAAAAAAAACTCGCACCTCACTGCAAGTTTTAGACGGCCTTTAGCACCGGTTTGAGCTTAATTCTTTGCGTTCGTGTAGACAATGTAAGATGTAACACCACTATATCGGGTCCGGTCAAAAAGAATATACTAGTACGTATTTAAAACAAAATAGTTCTTACGCATAGGTGTAAATATCAAACTATGTTGAATATATTTTGGTAATATAGGTATCAAATGAAAGGTGAAGAACTGGTGATCCTTGTGGAACTACTTCTGATTGATAATTTTGAATCATACAAAAATGTATGGATAAATCTAAAAAGGTTTTATCATCTGCAGTTTTCTGTCTAATATGTGTAGCATCTAATTGATTTAATTTATAATTCTGTTACCATATGAGTCCAGACATTTACTAAGAAGTATAAATTTGATCAAATGCTCCCGGGAATCTCACTCAATTCGAGATACTAAATTTGATGCGTCTTATCAAAGTACAAAATTGCAAATTTCCAAAGTAAGTTTTCTCTATAAATTGCGTCAAAGATTTTTTCTTGTTTTTAGGAATCTGATTTTAGCTCTAATTCTCAGATATGAAGTACCTGATTTGGTATATCCAAGGTTCCGGTAACCAGTACGGTCTGATGTGTAAATACATTTAATGGTATATAGACCGCGCCCCCACAGGCTCCCTTTTTAAACTTTTAAACGAGTTTTATTTTTCACGTTGTTTTTTATTTCGATCCCAATAATTTTCGGATTGTTTTCCCGTATAAAAAGAATTGACACCAGAGTTTCTTTTTTGGATTAGGCTTCTCTTGTCCACAATTATTGACGGGAATTAAACTCTCACGGACTCTTGATGAACAGACTTTGCATAGTGCATCTCTAATTTTTTATTTGTTGTTTCTTAACGTATTACTGAATGTTGTTTTTTATTTTATACAATTTGTTTTGAAATGGTGTACGAGTCACCCACCCATCCGCCACTCTTTACAAACAATATAATAGAATTCAATGAAATTTTCTGGGATTTCTCAGTAATGAGTCGCATTGTGCTTTTTAATTGAAAAAGTTGTTTGATCTTGTATAGGGGTTCCAATAGCAAACAGGGCTTTGTATTTTGTTATACTTATGATTGTTTTAAAGTCTACAAATCCCTTTTTTGAAAATTATCCGAAAATAGTAGATAGCATTTTTTTTTTAGCTTTTGGAAAGTATGAAGTGGTTGGTGTGGGGCGGGATTGGGTTTTTATCTACTCTGAGGTCAAAGTACCTATTTTATTTTAAATTGAAGTAGTTATTACAATCCGTTTTAGTAATACCTAATCGTTATCCATAAATTTTATTTTGCTTATGGTATAGTTGTATCGGACAGGCGGGAATTGAAAAGTTGGTTACTTTTTGTAATCAACTCCATTTTCAGTCAAGATTCTTGAAACTTTATATATATTGCACGCATATATAAGTTGTGCACCTGTTTTCCTACCACTCCCCAACTTGGGAACTTTTTTTAGCATAATTTACAAAAGACGGTACCTAATTTGTGTAACCAACTCGTCCTAGTTGTCAACCAAGATTATTGAAACTTCACAGATAGATTGCACACTATCATTGGAAATTTGGACTTAGTAATAGTATTACATGTATCGAACTGTTTGGGGACATTTTCCCTATTTTCCATACTTGGGAACTAAATCCTTTTCAATAAAATGTATAAAAGACAGTACCTGCTAGTATTCTGTGTAATCGACTGCTCCTATAGTTTACAACCTGAGATAACCCCCAGTTTTTGGTGGGATTCGGGTTGCTTAGTCTTTAGTTTTCTATGTTGTGTTTTGTGCACTATTGTGTGTCTGTTTGTCTTTTTTTCTTTTTTAGCCATGGCGTTGTCAGTTTATTTTCGATTTATGAGTTTGAATGTCCCTCTGGTATCTTTTGCCCCTCTTTTACAACCAATGTCCTTGAAACTTCACAGCTTTATGATACTCGTTTTGAAATATTGAACATGTATTTAAACTGTTTGAAATTGTTTCCTTATTTTATTCAGTAACTTTTACAAAAACCGGTGCCTATTTTGGATAATTAACATATCCTCCATTTTTAAACCCAGATTTTTCAATTTTTCAGAATGTTTTAAATCTATTTATGTTGTGCAACTTTTATTATGGTTGTGTTGTTTGAAAATTCCACTACCCCAATTTTTCAGGTCTTATAGTACAATATGTTTAAATTAAATAAGAATAAGGAAATGTTGTATGATTGCAAATAGGACAATTATCAACCAGTCAAACGTAGATTTAAGAAACCATAGGTATGGTTTTCAACAATGAGCAAAACTCATATTGCATGTACAAGTATATTTGTAAGCCACAAAATGACCCGACATACAAAAAATACAAACCAATTCGAATCAAAAATCCAACGACCTGATTAAGGTACAAAAAGTTAAACGGAAAACAATTACGACAGACATTTACCAATGGCAACCACTGAACTATAGGCTGCTGACATAGGGACAGGCAGATACAGAACATGAAGGGATTAAACATGTTTGCGAGCCCTCAAATACCCAAACTTGATACAATGTTTAAACAAAAGCTGTAAAAAACAAAGGAAAATTAAAATCGACACACTGATTGTTTGTGAAAAATGACAAAACTGGCTTAGAAAATTAGAAATTTTTAAGGTGCATTGACTTTTTATTTTCATCAAAAATGTTTAATAAAGGTGTTTGGTTGAGAGCTTTCGGTACTTTTTCAACGGATCTCCTCTTATTCATATTGCCATAACCGTTGAGGTTCATCCCGATATATTTGTCCTGCATACAACAAATGTCACTGAAGGCGAGACACAGAATGCAGAGGTTATTAGTCTAGTTTTCTAGTCCTTAACTACTACGCCAAACCTTCAGAAATGTTTTTACAACTACTTCGAGTAAAACATTTTATCGACATAAACATTTTGAAATATTTGTTTTTCCATTGTCTGGTGAAATTGCTAGCCCTCAAATACAAAACATTTGGACATTTAAGCTTGGTTAACCAAATGGTAATGTTATTTTATAATTCACAATCTTCTTGAGACTCAAAATATTGTACCTACATATTGAAAAGTTGATTTAATAAAATATTAAACAATTAAAATTAATGTTTCAATTCTTTCGATTTTCAGAAATAAGATATTGATGAATCATTCGAAATCCGATTGCTTGCCGAATCTCTTGTCAGAATTGAAGTATAGAGTGAAAATATAAAAGAATTTAGTTGCAATGTTTGCCAATTGTCCACCCGTTACCAACACAATCTGAAACGCCACATCATTAGGGCCGTCCTACCCCTGGAAATGAAGACAAATCCGAAACAGAATCATATGTATGAAATAAGACAAATCCAAGTACGGAATTTGTCTGCATATAGTTTAGTACAACGTTTACGTTTGTCGGATAGGGTTTACAACACAATTACACGAGTAAAAATGCCTCTCATGATTAGTTTAAATATATATTTTTTGCTTACATATGCAAAAAGGATGAAACACAAGCTAATCAAACTAAGGACTTATAAAGTGTTCTCCCATGAACAATTTATAGCAATAAAATATGAACAAAGCATTCATGCAAACAATACAATACATTATATATATTTGATATGTAAAAAAGATGATGTGTGATGATGTGAATGGTTGTACACAATATACATATATATATGCACTTTATTGTGCTATATTATACAACCAGAAACCTCTTTGACTCTTTAATAAATTCATATACATTCTTTAAAATTCTTTCATTTTCATCATTAGTTAATGACGAATCACCGGAGGTTAAGATGCTCAAATTTAGTGGAGAGTTCTCAAGATGCTGCACTAAAGAAAATATGTTTTGTTTGTAACGCTACTTTTCAATACAACAAACCTTTGGTGAAACATCAAGATGCTCAAATTTAGTGGAGAGTTCTCAAGATGCTGCACTAAAGGAAAAATGTTTTGTTTGTAACGCTACTTTTCAATACAACAAACCTTTGGTGAAACATCAAGATGCTCAAATTTAGTGGAGAGTTCTCAAGATGCTGCACTAAAGGAAATATGTTTTGTTTTTAACGCTACTTTTCAATACAACAAACCTTTGGTGAAACATCAAGATGCTCAAATTTAGTGGAGAGTTCTCAAGATGCTGCACTAAAGGAAATATGTTTTGTTTTTAACGCTACTTTTCAATACAACAAACCTTTGGTGAAACATCAAGATGCTCAAATTTAGTGGAGAGTTCTCATGATGCTGCACTAAAGGAAATATGTTTTGTTTGTAACGCTACTTTTCAATACAACAAATCTTTGTTGAATCATCAAAATACGTGCTATTGACGCAAGGATGAGACCTCGTCCACCTATGAGTGTCCATTATGCAATCTGGTTCTTTTGTCTAAATGTTCTCTCAAAAAACACACCAACGCCATTCATAATGGTAGATTTCTTATATGTTTCAAATGAGGAAAACAATTCAAGAGACTCTCTAGTCTGGCATATCATGAGAAAATTTGCACTAAAGATTGTTAAAAAATAAAAATAATGAATTATTTGAAATATCGAAACAGTGTACTTTTAATCTCTTCATAATAGAGTATGGTCATTAGAAAAATATTGTTGATTTTATAAACTTTGTAGGTCTTTCACTATTAGATTGTGTCTGTTTTTTCTACTTTATTTTTTATAAAAGAATGCTCTTTTTATCCAACATTACACTTTTGAACATTTCAGCTTGATGTTATAAACACGACGAAATCAAAAATCATCTTTTAAGCAAGATTTATAGTTCTATTTTAAAATTTAATCCAAGCATGTACAATTCTAAAACTAATATTTGTTAACCCGACACTTGACCCTTGTGTACACGATACTGGGAAACAATTTTTTGGTTATTTATTATTCAACAATTTTCTCATCCTTTGGCGTCCGTCGTCGGCGTCAGTTAACTTTTACAAAAATCTTCTCTGAAACTACTAGGCCAAATTTAATCAAACTTGGCCACAATCAACTGCAATGCAGCAACATTGGTACTGTCAATGTTAAAAACCACCACTGAGTCGATACCTCTGCTGGTGGACTGTTTGTCCCTGAGGGTACCACCAGCCCAGTAGCCAGTACTTCGTTACTGGCATGAAATTACGGATATTGTTAATAAAATTTGCTGTTATAAAAGATTTACAATTATAGAATATATCTTCCTACTGCAAAGCTCTGATACTATGGCCGGTTTTGGCTATACGTTTTGTCCTTTTTTGGTTTATAATCTCTTCATCATGGAATTTCAATTTTGTTGGCTTCAAGCATCTCTGAAGAGACAATTCATTTTCGAAATGTGCATCTGGTGCAGAAAATTTGGACTGCCACTGGAAAATGAAAGTATATTGGATAGGAACAGATAGATACGAACCACTCAAATAGTTGTTGCAAGGGTTCTTACTGTGCAGAGAGCGTGGCACCATTATCTTTACACGATACATCGGATTTAACGTCCCCATTCTGACCAGACGTGGCTGTTTACTTGTACATCACACACAGCCAAACGGACGCCCCACTTTATCAAGGATTTTCTCCCGATCGGAAAAAGACCAAAGTGACCATATTTCTATTCCCCTGTCACCCACGGGAATCGTAAGTTCTGAAACTTTGGTTCATCTAAATAAAGGTATACTATGTTATAGAAGTAGAGATCCCTTTCATATTCATTTCTTAAAGATATCCGAAATTTAACGAAATCATGTGAATTGCATCTACAAAAATTAACTTTGAATAATATTAAAGGAATTTTAGAAAAAACATATATTAACCTTGTAACGCTGTTGATTTATATTTTACATTTTACATACTGGTTTTGTTTAGTCATGCATCGAAAGATATACCAAACAAATGCATTATTTTACTTTCAATAAACATGTTTGGTTTGGTTATGAATGTTTATTCTGATTAATATTAGATAAATGTGTATCAAAGAACTATATTTATTTAGTATATGAACTGAACCCTACATTAAAAAAAGAAATACAATTTTTTTTAATCGTTTTCTTCTCTGCAACAAGGTTGGCGGTAAAACAAAAACAACGTGTCAATGATGACTTTACGACACTTTTTCTGTGTATCAACTTGGAGATACATACTCAATATGCAGGTTTTATTTGAATCCAGAAACATACAAATGGAAAAATCACAAGTAAGCGTATTCGTCATTAATATGCGTCATACAGAGTCTATTGAAGAAGAATGCAAATATTTAGCAGAATCCTTTAACTTCACTTTCCGCTGTATAGGCGATGTTTTTAACTGAAAAATTATCTTTCAAAAGTTTCTGCTTTAATTTTCAGGCTATCATCTTGTACGAATGTTACTAACAGTTTTGAAAGCAAAAAACCAGTAGGTCGCAATAAGATAAACTACACCGTTTAGGTAACTTTTCTCCAGGGAATTTACAGCAAGTTGAAATATAATTACATGATACTATGTGATTGAAATTTACAAACAAAATTATCAAATTATTCATCCACTGGACATCAAACAACCAACAATCAATCAATCAAGTTAATAATGCTTATACCAAAACAATATTTTAATGGGCGGATACTACCCTAAGGAACCAAAAGTCCATCAGCAGAGGTTCCGATCCATTGGTATGTTTAATCAATCCATTGATTTAAGGGAAATTATGATTTTACTGATAATAGTTTGACAAATTCGGTTATAGATACTTAGGTTTCATATATCCTCAAAGTTTAAGAGCAAGTTACCCTGTAGTAAAAGAGAAGAACATTGTTTACAATTACCGAATCTGAATCAAAGATTGCCTCTAACAGCCATGTTCTCCACAAAAAAAAAATACATATGATTCTCATTATTATTAAAGACGCATTAGCTACGAGATATAAAAAAATAAAAATAGGATTTTTTTTTTTTTTAGTTTGGATTAAACCATTTATGAAAGTGTGTTAAAAAAAGATGAATTTAGGACAACGACGGACGAACGCCGGGCGTAAAGTATATAGATGGACGATAGTTCACCTTGCCTCATCGGCCATGGAAGCGATAAAAAGGCAAAAACAAAACATTAGTTTTCTGAAAATATTCCAAGTTAAAAAGTTCACCCATTATAGATTTACATAACGATCTAAACAGTAGTTTCTAATTTTTTTTATATAAGATACATCATGTACATATTTTGATAACTAAATATTCGTAGAAACCAGTATTTTAAAATGCAGAAAACTAAAAGAACTATCTAAAACAATATTGTTTGTTGTTCAAAATCCTAAACGAATCCTTATTGTATCCTCAAACTCCATTTTTAAAATTTATATGACGTTTTGATGAATAGACAACGAATTTTCCCTTCAATGATTAAACTGAATAGAAAAAAGAGAGCTGTCCTACATTTGTAGCTCGATTCGTATCTATATTATGTAGCTTTGGATTTAAAACCCACATTGTTTATACTGTTCACTAAGGTATGTCTATTTTGTTAAATTCTATTTCAAGCAAAAGTTGCATTCTGTTTAAATTATGTAATATATGTTTTTGATTTCAATGATATTAATGGGTATACCTTATACACAAACAACCGTCGATACAATTAATGTACGTTTTATTGTAAACGGGAATTTTTCAATGGAATAGTTTGTTTCTTTTTGCCACGATTGATGGAAAAGGATGAATACCGGTAGCATATACTCGCAATATCTTTAACTGATTTTGCACAAAACTCTAGCCTGCTTTTTCATGTTTATTGAAAGGAAAATGATAACATGATATAATAACTATGTTTTAAATTGTATTTATTTCTCCGCTTACGATAGTAGGAACCATTATGTTTTCCAATATGTGTACGACCAGGAAAGACAAGCTCTTTAAAATCGTATCAACCAAAAGGTACATATTCCCTATGCAGTCGCTGCACACACCTCAGTTGCAGCAATAAATAATCGGGTTTTTTTTTATGTTTGAGTGTTTCTTCACCAAAACAAAATAGTTAAATTAACTATTATCTTGAATCGAGTAAATAAACTGGACGTGTCTTTTTAACATATATAAAAATAAAAGATGCGGTTTGAATGCCAATGAAGAAACTATCTGCTAAATCCTAAATGATATGGATGTTATAAGCATCTATAGGGAGCACGATGCAAATGAACAAAATCCATACCGTTTAGAGAGCTATATAAAAACCCGACGTGACAAAATTTATTTCAATTTAAACGAAAAAAAAAGATTATATATTAGCAATTTTAAGATTTATTCAATAACAATAATCGAATAAAATATGACATAGAAACCAACGATAAGCACTTAATAACAGGCTCCTAACTTGGGACAGGCACAGACGGAATGTTGTGTTCTTAAACATATACTTTGTTTTTGTCCTTTTGTTATTTACAAGCTTGAGCTTAACCTTTTTGTTTTATCAGTTCTATTAAAGCGCCTGCTTAGGTTGAAACTAACTTGTGGGTTTCGCGCATATGGCATGTTAAAATAATCCCTTGCATTACACATGATTCACTTGGAGAGTTTGGTTACTGTCATGTCTGTATTGAAAATAGAACGTCAATGTGCTTAATTAGTGATTTATTTTGTGAATGTTATTCTTGTTTCCACTAGTAGCAAGATTTCAGTCTGAAACGGTCATTTTGGTCTGATCAAGTCTGAATCAACTGAATTTACCGCTAGGGAAAAACGTTAAGACTTTTTAAGACTTTCAGACGCTGTTCAGATATGTCGTGTTCAGTCCGTTCATTCATGTCAAGATAAACAAGACAGAAGGCTCTAGCTGTTAATCAAGATATGTTAAGACGGTTTTAGACGAATTCAGACCAAATATAAAAAGTAATGTTCAAAATTTTCAGATCGGGTTAAGATCCGTTTAGTGTGTCAGAATGATATTAGGAGTTACGCCCCTTCATGTGGATGATACATTTTAATTATAAAAAAATTACAATATAAGTTTTCTCGTTTGAATTGTTTCTCACACTTTTCACGTCGGGCCTTTTGACAGTATCGGGTTTTGTCATTGTTGAAGGCCTTAATTACGGTTGTCTATAATTGCTTACATCCACTTCATATTTGAACTCCGGTGGATAGTTGCCTCATTAGCAATCATACATTTCTTCGTTTTTATTTATTTACCTGACTTTTAAACTCGTGTTTTGAACCGAGTCCTGAACATGCATGACATATTTGTCACTGGGCGTTAATAATTAGCAACAAACAATCAACCAATTAAACTTGTGTTAAATAAGAAGAAAATCCATTTGATATTCATTCATTTAGTGGGGTGGGCTGGTAATTAAGAGCTGAAAAATATGCATAATAAGCGACAGATTAAAAATGTTAATAATGCCCTTTATAAATTTAAACTGACCACCACGGAATAGCCCAACTTAGTGATGAAAGTAGCGTTAAACACCAATCAATCAAAATCCCTTCCCTAGAATATCAAATAGTCGTCCCTTAACTTTTAATTGTCCGTGTAGTTCTTATATTTATCCAGCTTACCGTCATACAGGGATGTCCTATTAAGACTGTCATACCATAAAAACGTTAATAACACAGCTCACATTCCAATATATCTGCATTCATAAATTTATTAATGTCATTTAGACTAAACGACGCCATGTTTGTTATGTGCCTCTGCCGTCTAAACTACCTATCAAAAACGAAGAGGTGGAAGAGGGCCAGAAGATCTTCCCTATGCAAAAAAACAGAAATGGACCTCTTCTGGCTCACTACCGAAGAACAAAAAAACACGCCCCTGTTTCTTGTTGAAGACTGATTTACCCGGTACGTCTAAACACCACCTAGGCCACCTTGGTGCACTAAGCTCTGAAAACTGCACTAAGCCCATGATGGAACAGTCATATAAGTACCAAGGTCATTCAGTATGATAATGTTGTAAATAAAGAGCATATATTTAAATTTTGGTGTAAATGTATTTAGAAATGAAAGAGTTATTAACATTTTACATGGCACGCGCCGACTTTTGTATAATGTGTCCAGTTATCATAGTGTTGATTGAATCCACCGAAGCTTGACGAGTTCATATAAACCAATACCAATATCTTTATTCCCATAACCATTGCAGATACATAGGTACAGAGAGAGTGCAAAATATGTACATGAATATGCATCTATTTACAAAACATATATACAATACAGTGGTTTCCAAATAATATACATTTTAGCTAGGAAGACCCACATGTTTATTTATAAACTTTATAAACTTACATAATCTTTTTAGCTCTATATTTTTGTTTAATTTGCTCATCAATTTTCTAAACTTTAGTGTATTAACATAAGCCAAATAGTACTTATCAAGGTATAATTTTCTACTGTCGTTAAAAAATGGACATTCTAGCAGATAATGAAATTCGTCTCCAATGCTACCAATATTACAAAGATGACATTTTCTCTCATTTCTATTAACATTATTCCACCTCCCTGTCTCTATTGAGAGTCTGTAGTTTGTGGTTCTATATCTACATAAAATAATACTTTCGTGCATATCCAACATATCAAAATATTTTTTTTCAAAATTTAATTCTAACTTAAAAATTCTATAATTTACTGATTATGTAGACTCTTGAAATTGTGTATTCCACAACTGTTTGTATTGGTCTTGTAATCGCAACTTTAGTGCATTTTTTAATCATATATCATTACCAAAACATTGAGAAATCCAAATATTTGAAAAACCACATTCATCCAATATATTTTTATCTTCACTCACAAAAAATGTACATACATTATTAACAGTAAATAGTGTTTTTAATAGTGTATATGCGATAGAAGATAACTTAGTCTCTTTAGCAGATACTAATTTACACCAATAAGATACTATTTTTAATTTAAAGGATATCTACCAAGTTCTCCGTATACCATATAGCTAGGTGTGGAATTTTCAGTTTCAAAAGAAGTTTACAGAATTTCTGATGGATTCTTTCTATAATTTCAACATCATAATGCCCCAAATTTCACATCCATACAAAAGTATGAGTTTCACAACTTTATAGAAAAGATCTAAGTGACACTGAGTGGAAAGATTATGTATGCGGCCTGATTTCAACACCTTAAACATAGCTTGTGTGGCTTTTTCTGCTAGGTGTTTCTGTGCTATTTTAGTATTACCAGTTCTAGATAATAATATGCCCAAATAGTTGAATTCTTTTAATATTTTCAATGTCAGTGCCGTCTATAGCTATTTAAAAATGTAAATTTGACGGCATTCTGCCTCTACAAAAAATCATCACTTTAGTTAACTTTAAGCTTCCAAATATTACAGTATTCACTGAAAGAATCCAGCTGTTTCTGTAAATCATCAGCACTTTCTGCCAATAGTACTATGTCGTCTGAACTAAGGATATGAATGGAAAGGTTAAATATGCACCAAGATTGTAAATTAAGATTGATTATTATAATGTAAAAAAATATGTTCAAAGTTGGTTCGAAAATCTTAAGAGATTTAAAAGTTATCATAAAAAAGAAGATGTGGTATGATTGCCAATGAGACAACTCTCCACAAGAGACCAAATGACACAGAAATTAACAACTATAGGTCACCGTACGGCCTTCAACAATGAGCAAAGTCCATACTGCACAGTCAGCTATAAAAGGCCCGGAAATGACAATGTAAAACAATTCAAACGAGAAAACTAACGGCCTAATTTATGTACAAAAAATGAACAAAAAACAAATATGTAACACATAAACAAACGACAACCACTGAATTACAAGTTCCTGACTTGGGACAGGCACATACATACAGAATGTGGAGTTAAACATGTTAGCGGGATCCCAACCCTCCCCCTAACCTGGGACAGTGGTGTAACTACAACATAAGAACGAACTATAAAAATCAGTTGAAAGAGGCTTAACTCATCAGATGGATAAAAATACAAATACTACAAATACAAGTTAACATTTTTACGGGGCACGCGCTCTTCTTGTGTAATGTCTGATCACCTTGAAAATTGATCCAACCAATCTTTAACTGGTAAATTATGTTTCCTTGTTGCTAAGTAGTAATGATAAAAGGGCTGTTGATCTTTTCTTTGATGCTTTGTTAGAAAAAATATATTTGGAAAAAGTGATTGTTTAATTGCGCTATTTGAAATAAAAACAGTGAAACAATAGAAATTGGCTTTTACTCAAAGACATATCTGATTTACCTATGGCGTTTTTGTCGTTTGGTTGCTGTCAAATTGAAGTTTATTCCACATCTCCTATAGTTTGAGTTCTGTTTGATTACTTTTTATTACCGTCTCCTCGGAGACGGTATTAAGAGTTGAACGATGGACAGTCTGCGGGCTGAAGGCTTTCTTACTACCTAATTGGAAGATATTACTGACGCTGTCATAATTAAATTTCGTTCATTGGTTGGGACAATTCAAACCTAGTAAATGTCTTTTAATCCCGTAGAGTGTCGGATCTGAACTCTTTATTTTAGTAAATAGATTTGCCTGGTTACCAATCATGCATATCGGTACACAGGTAACACTTATCTATCAATAGCCAAATCTCCTGAAGATTTGTAAACACACACGTGATTATTTCATGTTACGTACATTTTATACGTGAAAACATAAGAAAACTTTTAGGAAAATGAAAGAGTCAAAATAGGATGAACGGATCATATAAGTCCGAAGGCAAATATAATACAAGCCCAAACGAAAAAATATAAACAAGTCTAAATTGAAAACAACGTTCAAACCTATGATTGCGTTGGATAAAAACCGCAATTTTTATACGTGTGCATGCAAAACAAATTCCTTGGTAGAGGGGTCTAAATACAGCACAAACAACATTTTCCAAAAGACCAAATGAGTGAAAAAGTATATTTTAACAAAACGCATTTGACTATATATATTGAATGATAAAAGAACATACATGCAGTTACCCTAGCTATCATATATTTTTTACAATAAGTATATATACCTGCACATAGCTATCATTGTTACGCTATTTCATGGGGAGATACTAGTAAATAGATTTGACAAATATCTTAAACATTTACGAAAGTGATTTTAGAGACACATATACACAATCTCTGGTGATTTTAATTGCATCTGTAAAAAAATATCGACATCTGATTAGTTTCAGATTCAATCATCAACCTTGTCTTATATTTCACCTAAATTTCTCGACCTCATGCAATTTCATGAAGCTTCAAATAGTGACCTATCCCAGCGACTCATCCTTTCCACTCATTACATAATAAGTGCCCCCACACACACCCCAAGATCGTTTGGCTGAGTTGGATGTTGTCTAGATCTACCTAGCTAGCTCTTCCTAGCAAGATATAGCAGAGGTTGAAGAACAGAAGACTAAAAATATATCTAAAAGGGAATATAAGAAGAGCAAAAAACTACTCTCAGACGATGTATGCTAACATATTTTAAGCAATGTTTAATTTCTATGAATGATTTTAAAGGGGATGTGAAGTATACATAATTAATTTAGACAGCAACCCAATTAAGCAACAAACAAAACGTGACAATTTACTTCTAAAGTTCAATCTACGGTCTTCTTCAATGGACATGTCATTACAACATTTTAAAGTTTTTTATCCTCCCAAGTCTAACTATAATTTATAGAATAGTTGTGAATATGTGAGCCAAAATTAGTTCCTGTGAAAAAAGTTCCAGTGGAACAAATATCACAGGAAATATATTCTGGGAGAACTTTTTTAAAAGATAATTTCTATATGATTTGTTCCATCTCTATAAAATAAGTTCCACAATTTACCTGGTGAAATAAGTTCTGGGTTTGTGAAATTTGTTCCTTACCTAGTGAAATAAGTTCCAGGTTTGTGAGATTTGTTCCTTACCTGGTGAAATAAGTTCCTTGTCTGTGAAATATGTATTATATTGATAATGTAATAAATAAAAGGTGTAAACATCCAATATGGATTCTGTGGAGTATAGCAAAATGTTTAATTACATTATCCATACAAAAATATCCAAATGACAATAATTTAATGAGGCAGATAAGCGAAGAATAAGAAAAATCCGTCAGAAATTTTTTATAGATCAATCATTTATTTATGAATATTGCAATTCAACATATGTTACTTCATATCAGAATTTGTAGATAAACTGTTATCACAGAAATATGTCTCATCCTTTTGTAATTATGATTATGCAAATGTTGAAATTAAAATAGCAATACTTTAACATGTTTCATAAGTTATGCAAATATTCAAAGTCAATGAACCATGACTGAGGTACATGGCTAAACAATTTCCATGTAAATGAGATGTGCCAAAGCTAATACAACTGCATACCGAATACCATTTAATTATTATAAGTCGTTCCCTTTAAACAAACCTAAACACAAACATTAACTTATAAACTATGTAAAAGTTTCAAAGTCAATACCATGAAGAGGGGGTGAGGCTATATAATATCCATGGAAACGATATTTGCAAATGCCAATAAATTTGCATACCAAATATCGTTTACTTAACATTAGCAGTTCATCTTAAACTGATCTAATCACAAACTAATACATGTAAACTAAGCAAAAGTTTCTAAGTCGATAGACAATGACTGAGGGAGCGGGGCCAAATATTCTCCATGGTAATGAGATGTGCTAATGCTTATACAACTGAATACCAATTAACATTTGCCTACCCTAAATGGTTCCCCTTGAACTGACCTAATCACAAACTAATACATGTTAACTTAGCAAAATTCTCAAAGTCAATAGACCATGACTAAGGGAGCCAAATAATCTCCATGGAAATAAGATATGCCAATGCTTATACAACTGCATACCAAATATCATTGTCCTACCACTAGTGGTTCCCCATAAACTGACCTTATCACAAACTAATACATGTAAAATAAGCAAAAGTTTCAAAGTCAATAGACCATGACTGAGGGGGCAGGGCCAAATAATCTCCATGGAAATGAGATGTGCCAATGCTAATACAACTGCATACCAAATATGATTGACCTACCACTTGTGGTTCGCCATAAACTAGACCTAATCACAAACTAATACATTGTTGACGACGCCGCCGCCGCCGACGCCGGAAACAGCATACCTTTGTCTCGCTTTTTGACTCCGTCAAGGCGAGACAAAAAATTAAATATTGTGTTTTAAATATTTATCGCAGTTTTTAATCATAGTTGTGCATTTGTTTTTTAATCATATTATCTACGTACAATATATATGCTGACTTAATTTGAATTTCTCAAAGATTTACCTTATTTTGAACGTTGTCGTGCTGTTTAAAGACTTCAATGTTGAATATTAAACTTGTCAGGTACAACTATAGAATGTTTTGCTTGATATAAAGTTAATGCATCATGTAAATCTATAACACCCGGAACTTATTTAACATTTAGTAAAAAAATTAGTTCCGGAACAAATTTTACAGTGCTGGAACATATTTTCTTAAAATATATATTCCGGGTAAAAATTTTCTGTGATATAAATTCCGGTGGAACATATTTCCTATGAAATAAGTTCCAGCGGAGCAAATGTCACGCCGGAACATTTTTTTTTGTTACAAAAAAAAATCTTAATAGCAAAAAATAATTCAGATATTACTTGGAACTATGAGCAGGGTCAGGAACAAACTTCTTATGTTTGTTTTGAGGTTTATTGACTATTTATACTAGACATGCTAAATGAGAGAAAGAGAAATAAAAGAAAATTATAAATTTAAAAGACGAAAATACTGTTGGCACTTTAAAAGATTATTCTTAATTGTATGTTTTCTACAAGAATTGTAAAAACAAGTATAAACATACATATACTATGATCATAAAACAAAAAGACATTTATATGTCAACATACGAACGGTCTCCCACAAAAGATTATGTCAATCCAGTATGTCAAGCTTTTAAGGGTAAGTATGATAAGGGCCTTATTCGTCATCCAACATTAAATGGTACAGTAAATAAATATGAAGATATGTACAAGTAAAACAATAACAAAAGATACAGTATCAAGCTGTATGCTTGATTAAGTTTTGGTCAAATTTGTTGATTCTCTTATGTTGATGGCCTCATAGTGAACTTAAAGTAGCTTTGCAGAACTTATCACCTTCTTTATAACCAACGACGTCTATTATGATTTGAAAAAAAATGGCGGCGAAACTACTTTGTTTTCAGGCGCTTACAATAGGTCTTATATAACAAATTACCCGTCTCACGACTCTGAGTATTTTTCATCAAAAAATAAAATCAAGAAGTCCAATAAAACCAAATAATCTGAAAAAAGAAACATTTAATTGTTAAGGATACTCATTATTCAAATATAGAAAAAGAGGCGTGGGGCATTCCACATTGCAGTCCAACTACAATGAATACAATCTAATTAAAATTAAATCTCCGCACTTGCTCCTCGTTGTTTATATGTCGCGCACGCGCGACATATAAACAACGAGGAGCAAGTGCGGAGATTTAATTTTAATAAGATTGCAATGAATAGACAAAATCTTCATCGACAACAAAAATAACCATACATATATGTGAAGCTTTACATTTTAAGGATCATTTTTGAAAAGATGTGAGATACCGTTGGAAATATATTAATTGTGTTCTTATATGTTTAAATTTTACTACGTTTCACTCTCTAGTCTCTACACTTTTCGATGCCTATTATGAACGAAAAACTTTCAGGTGGAAGCGGCCATACTTTTCTAACACAAAAAACAAGCAAACAACCAAAGAAAAAGCCAACGATCAACTCCGATATCTGTTTGAAAAAAAATAATCGATAAAACGACATTACCCCCAATTTCCAGTTTTAATACTTCCCCCCCCCCCCCCCCCCCCCCCCCCAAATAAAAAATTGGTAAATCTAAAAAAAGGTATAAGCCTTTTATAATTTTTGTTATCTACTACAATTTACATACAATTTTGAACGAATTGAACTACAAAGAGAAAACATTTTCCACTTTCATCAGCTATGAGACGGCTAGCTTTTTAGAAAAGCTATTACTTGTTCAGTTTATAAGAATTCATAATTGAAAGGGTTATTTGCATGAGAATAGATCAATTGCTTTTCTTTCACCCAAGCCATGCATATACTCAGAGGACAAAAAGGATAAAAAACTTGAACACAAGTACAGTATAAGTAAACTTTTTGAAAATAAAATAGTTCCCTACTTTACCATCTTACTATTTTATGACGTATTAGGACCTAAATTAAATAAAAAATTTTGCAAAGTTTTAAAATATCCAGTTACCTTTAAAGAATAATGATAAGATCCGAAATAAGGTAACTTTAAACTGTGAAGGAAAACATGTATATATGATGAATCGTTCTAAACCCCAACCCTTTTACATAAGTCTTATAAAATAACCTTCTCATTATAAATTCTGATGTACGTATAGCACCTTTAACTAACAATTATAAGAAAGTTTAATTTAAGACCACTTAAATTCTAAATTCTTATTTGTAAATATATCCAGTTCTTACTTAACTTATTCTTACACTTCAGCACATTATGAATATTATTTTTAAAATTTTATGATGACAATCCTATGAATTAGTTATAATATTAATTATTTAGTAATTATTATTGCCTAAATTCAGTCATCTGTACATAATTAAATGTTTCCTTATGTTCTAAGGTGTATATAGTTGCTACAATTATACCCTATGGGTAGTGCTCCACAATTAATGGAGGAATATACAAGAAACTGAACTGAACTGAACTGATTAATCGTAGAGAGATGTACCTAAATTTATGGTACATAGTTAACAGAAAAAAGTTTCATTCTCAGTCTTATTTCAACTGTATTAATTTTAAAGACATGTCACATCCAAACGAAGTCTTCGTATATGTACATGTATACGTCTTGTCTTGTCTATAGTCGGGAAATTTTCAATTCAATTCATTTCATTTGAAAACGTTAAAAATAATATAGATCTTATTCATTGCAAAACGTGACGTCCTTTTTGGATAAAACCCCTGTTTCATCTACGAGGAAAGTCCTATAATATAAGAATGCATATATAGGTGTGGTTGAACATTGATAGTAAAAAAAGGAAAATCTGGCATCAATAGAGCGCATAATAAATTAAAAAATAATTCCCGAAATAAATGTATATAAAATATGTGTGTGACTATTGAAAGTGTATCCACATATTTACAAGACACTGTCGCTTTTTTCACTCGTTCTTGTCCAGTAACACCGTGTATCATCGGTACAGCGGATATAGGTACTAACCTGATCGATTTTTCTTCTGACACGGTAAGAAAGTCTTTGTTTTGTTTACATAATATCAATGTGTACTCAATCTAAACATAATTGTTGTTTTAAGAAATGATTTGGTCGTAGGTTGATGATTAGAGAAGTCTCATTATTTTCCTAAAACAAGAACGCTTACTAAAACATGTGCAAATACTTGTCAAAGAAGTTGGCGCTCGTCTCATCCGATATGATTCTATATTCAATATTGCAACTCTTTTTCTGATAGAAGGCCATGCACTGTGTGTACGTAATAAGTATAGCTGTTTCAATAATTGGCATTGAAATCTTTCATACATATGTTATTTTTCGATATTTTATTCCGAAAAGAAGCGTTGTGTACAGTGTATAGCTGACCACATAAATCCTTCTGTACGGTGCATAGTTAAATGAATGTACGGTATATAGCTTTTCACCCTTCGAAGTACCTATTAAGCTATATCCGCTGTACCGATGAGTGAGTAATAAATTCCTCAAACGAGTTTGAATAGGGAAATAAAATCTGAAGAAGGAATTTGTCATCAACATTTTAATAAGGCAATATTTGGTTTTGAATAAAGCCCGTTCTTATCTGTATTTGTTGCCGTACTTATCAAAATACGATTTTCAAATAATCAAACTCAAACAGTAAAGTTTTGTTTCTCCTTAAAATCGTTCTTCTCCAGTATTACCATGATTACAAGCCTGAACGAATTTCAATGAGAAAATAAATTCTGAATAATGAATTTGACTCCATTTTTCTGTCAGTTTTCTGTCCCAATCAAGACCGACCCCCCTTTCACAAACGGGCTTAAATAATGCGTACATTGAACTCCCGTCATTTATCATATTTGGTTTTTTTTCTTAACATTTTCAGGTAGTAAGATTTGGTTTTAAATCGAGCTCATGAGAAATTATGAACTTTTTGGTCTTACAGAAAACATGTTATTTCATATCAATTTAATGTTGTTTTTGCAAGACTCATAATCAAGAACAGCGAGAAAGACTATTTTGCAGACTGTTGAAAGATACTCAGTCCGTTCTTACAACGAATAAGTCCTTATGCACAGATGTTAAATAAAGATAAAACAAAAACTTGCCCATAAGCCAAACCAAAGAAAGAAACCAATAAAAGCACGTACTCTACCCAGATATTAGACTTATCAAAACAAAACAAAAAACACTTTGTATGTTTATATTAAATAAAATATGATATTCGTTTATTTAATTGATGTTGGAAAGGAGAAAAAATTCACGAAGAAAAACAAAAAAACGAACTGATAATAGACAAACTATAAAACAATATCAATTGTTATTTCTTTTACTTTAGAACTGCAGAACGTATAATAACAAAATTAATTTAGCTGACTCATTACACATAAACTGTATAAAAATACATTAAATGGGACTTTTGAGGTTTTTTTCTCCATTATCGTTAAAGTCAATACACAAAGTATTTAATTACATAAATCAATTTCGAAAAAACTTTAAAATTTCGCATTATTAAATTTTAATAAAAAACACTGTTTTAATAACATAATATTCATAAGATAGATTAATAAAATATTGAATCTGAATATTCATAAGCCATTAGGATAATCCAATCAATTTTGTTGATTGGATTATTCACGGCTGAGTAGTTGTGAATTAGTGACACGTGCCCTCATTATTTTATAAAAATATTGAATATCTATTTAAGTTCGTTTTCAAAATATTCCAAAAGTTTCCACTAAAATAGACAACGTGAAAAGAATGTAAACATTTTTCCTGTGTGCATATACGATGACTTTAAAAGAGTCCTGGGTGCACTTTGTATGTCCTGAGTGCACTCAGGAGGTCCTGGGCAGTGTTTAGACGTACCCGTTGATTTGCAACTGTATTTTTTCTGTTTTGGCACATACTTATATATGAACCTCATTAAATTCGATCTCAAAATAGCGAATATAAAGGAACAGATATTTTAAAGTCTTAATAAATTCCATTGAGCACAAAACTAATCCAAATTCGATTTCAATTATTTCGTGATTCTAAAATACGTTTTTTTTTGTGGCAGAAATTGCAATTATTTTTTTTTTTATCTGATATGACTTTGAAACACTGATTTAAGATTTATATTGTCCACAAAATATCATAAAATATAAGGGATAAAAAAGACGCTTTTCTATTATTTTTTTTACAATTGTTTAATTATGTCGTAATTTGCTTGGTCAGTGGCGGATTCAGGAGCCGACATATCGCTTCCCCTTTGATTGGATAATATATCATTTTTAGCATAATTAAAATCATCATTTTTTTTATCCTGGCTACACGTGGCGTTATTTCTCCGTCTGTATAACACAGCTAGTGAATTAGTCTAAATATCCATCCAATGCATAGTAATATTTCTTTTTCATCACTTTTTTTATTGTTAAATATAAGCGTTGTCTATTTCTATCTGACAAGCACACACATGGACTTTTTCATTAGTATAGAAAGTCCCTGGCCAACAATAGCAACAACGTCCTTTTGATGATCAATTCATTATAAAAAAAAACAACTAAACTCTCTAAACTAAACTATGTGGACAGTGGGTCATCGCACACAGGTTTGTTTAACAAGACAGCTGATTGGATAAATGTGATAGATTGTCACTCCTACATTAAACTGTTGTCCAATCAAATGCCAGCAGAAACCTGTCAATAAAAAGGTTATTGCAAGCGTGGATAAGTTAGAGATTTGATTGTGTATTCGATATTTGAACAAAAAGTTAGATAATCACTATTCGTTTAGAATTAAATTGCGAAGAAAGTGTTCGTGTAACAACCCTCCCCTTTTCCCGTTTTCGCCTTCTTATTTTTACACTTTCTTTTTTAACAGAAAAGTATTAAATATGAGCGTACTGCAAGTTTCTGAATTTTACAAGCATTCAATATAGCGACTTGTGATTTCCGGGAACGTCATATTTTCAAGATTTCACAGACCTAGAACATACAAGTTTCTTCTACCATTTGCAGAAAAAACAATACCAAATTATATTTGTAAATTGGAAGAGATTAAGAATTATAGTTTAATATCCGTACTTAAAATCGTCTGAAATATAACAAAACATATTTCTCTCTGCCTGAATGCAATCGAAAGCAAATTTTCATTTTATTCTTCATCTATTTGCAAAAGACGAAGAATTCTCCTTAAAACTGTAAATTACTAAACAGGCATACTAACTTTAAAGGATAAAATACAAGTTTGTACTACCATCCAAGGAAATAAGTGTTCCATAAAGTAACTAATCCTTAATTCACAACCGTCAAAACTCAGGACTCATTTTTGATATTTACCTGAGAGATCATAAAGGACATACATCTACCAAGAACTTATTATAACCAAAAAATGGCAAAAATGAAACAATATCTATTTTTTTTTTTGGTAGACGAGTAGCAAATTGAATAAGGAAATGTTATTGAAAGAGAATTAAGATATATGATAATTTTTCCAAGCAAAGTGGCAAAAACATGCATATATAGAGTTACGTAGGTGCAAAACAAAACTATATATTAATAGTCAATTTCGACTATTTAATAAAGGATTATAGGTCGAACACGACACACGATTCTTGATTTCCAATGTACATGATTTAAAACCGTGTTTTTTCTTCTACAGATTGCATTTTGAAGAACACATGCTTAGCCATGATCGTTGAATGTTCAGCGTACAATATTACATAATATTCAGGATGATTTCAACGAAAAGCAAACGAAAAAGATTTTTTTTTTAAATCCGAGCATTCCTTAAATTCAACATTTAAAACCGTTTTGTTTTACGCAAAACATATAAAATTGAGAATGACTGATGTACTTTTTATTCTCTCTAACACTTAGGATTGGTAGTCCCGACAGCTTTCTCTCAATTAGTAAGGGAGGTCCTGGGTAAGAGAGGTCCTATTCTTAACAGTAAGCGAACACTGAAAAGTCACAGGACAAAAAGTCACAGGACAGGAAGTGACAATTGTTTAAGTATGTAAGAGAAATATCTTGAAAAATTACTTTGTATTACATATATTCTTTTTACAGTTTATGAAATTGTTCATTAGCCTTGGTAAATGAAGATTTATTAAATTTTAATCATGCAAATGATATTATATTTCTTAGCACCATGAAGCTGTTTAGGTACCAATCCACTTTGATAGTCTGTTTACTAAACAATTATTTGTTCATTTAATACATTTGTTTACAGAGTTGGTTTATATATACAATAGTTCAAGATACATACAAAATATATTTTTTTAAATAAGTATTTTCTCTTTTTCAAAGAAAATAGTCTCAGAAACTGAATTGTGACCTTTCGTCTGTGACCTTTTGTCCACAAGCACGCATTATTTATGAGTAAAGTTGGAACAAAGGTCAATTTGGCTCTGATTCACAACAATTGTTCTCTTGTTAACATGACCTTTTTTGTCGACACGCGCTCGCCGTATCAGGCTAGAACAAACCAATGCATATCAATGTCACATGTGTCTTTTCCTCGACTGAATGTTATTAGCAATATTAATATTGGATACAATTGTAACGTAATGAATTGCATTTGATCCTAGTCCTAAGTTTAATTTTTGGTTGAATCAGTTGAACATCTAAGTGATCATCGATGTGTAATATTTGACACTGGACATTATTTTAGGAGCGATGCAATACAAATAATGTATTTCTATCAATCATTTACTTCAGTTAAAGACTTTTGAATGTAACAATATTGTACAAATCGATTTGATTTACTGAATTGCATATATCTTTTTATCGAAATGAAAATATTATAAACTGCTCCCGGTTAATATAAATAAGAAGATGTGGTATGTGTGCCAAATAATCATCTCCATCCAAGTTACAAAGTATAAAACAATTATAGATTAAAAATACGGCCTCAACACGGAGCTTTGGCTCACACCGAACAGCAAGCTATAAGGGTCCCCAAAATGACAAGTGTAAAACAATTCAAAATGGAAAAACAAAGGTATAATCTTTAAGTATGTAGTCATTTCGCTACGTTATTCTATAGCTTTTTGGTCAATTTCGAAAAAGCAAGTAAGCATCTCACTGTTTTTTAAATGAGAAGTAACGCTGGTGTTATAAAAAAAAATCTGATACGAAACAGAAATATAAACCGTACACAAGATTTTATCAATCGTTGTTTGATATTTTTCTATATGATTTATTCTTGTATTAGTTCTTGCTAAAAAAAACTTGATGATAAAAAAAAAATCAAGAGAGGTATCGAAATCGGTCTTTATAGGTACCTAATGGTAAATATAAACTGTCAACTAAATTCTTAAAATATTCTTTATTCTTGTTGCATTTTTTTTGAAAAAATAATGTTTTATTTGTCAATGTAATAATTTTACCCGGTAAATCCTTATATAAGATAAAACATGGAACTTTATTCATTTTACGTCCATAGATAAAACATCATAAGCGTTGCATGGGTAATTATTTAGATAGTTTATGACAACCCGTTTCGGTTGACTGCTTAGATAATCCGTTTATTGAAATGTAAATAACTTTCACCAAGCAACTGTCATCTGTATAATATTTAAAAATTTAAAGTAAATTAGATACTAAGAATATATTTTTCTTGACAAATTTTATATGGATCAGAACTATTATTTTACATTAGAAACAAAAAATGTATAAGAAAATTTCAGAACATCTTTGGGATATATTACTTATCATTATATCTTTACGGGCGGAATGAATAAATACAGGACTACTTTATGTCAGAAAGCACGTGACGACTGCAAAGTTTTAATGACTAACACATTTCCCGGTTAAGACAATTAATCTTTTCTTATATAACCAATTAAATGTTAAAAATTCTATCGGGAAAAAATGAATTGTACGTTTGCATACGTTATTTAATGAAATAGATATACAGTATTACATTAAAAGACCACAAAAGAATATCCTCCTAGCTATGCCGATTTTATTCATAAAGGGGAGTAACCCCTGATAAACACAGATAAAGTGTCGCTCGTTTTATTTAAAATATTTAAAATCTTAACACGACTGAACACGATCTTACAGCAACTAAACAGATTTTTTACCTTTGGTCTTATTTTATCTGAACGTGATCTAATCAAGTCTTATTTGAACGCTAGAAGAATCTGTCTTGTTTATCTTGACCCGACTGATCTGACTGAACACGATATATCGGAACAGAGTCTGAAAGTCTAAACCGGTCTTAACGTTTTTCCCTAGCAGTAAATCAAGGCGATTAAGACTTGATCAGACCAAAATGACCGTTTCGGACTTAAATCTTGCTACTGGTGTTCGTTAGTATGCACGACTTTTTATTTTGTTTATTGTTTATGCTTTATATTGTAGAACTAAAAAGAGTGCTAGTTTATGATATTCAGGTAACAGCGATCTTGGTAATACAATATAATATGTTATCAGTTCCACTTTTAACGAGTTTTATTTATATATATACTTACATTTATAGAACAAAAGTTATCCAAATTTTAGGTAAAATGTATCGCAGGTTACAGAAACACAATTGATCTTCATTTATGTAGCTTGAATAGCTCTTTTGTATTTTAGAATGAACACGATGTACTACAATAAAGCAGTTAGACTACTTGTAATTGCATTGTCTATAGACGTGGTTTTATTATGTTCAGACAACTGCACCTGTTCCACAAGTTGGCCATACATTGGACAAGTTAATGTAAATTGCAATTCTAAAGGATTGACTGTGATCCCAAGCAACTTCCAAAGTGACACATACTTCATGTAATATGTCTCTTATTTATCAGTCTTTAATCCTCAGTTATTATTTCAAAATATTTGATTACCTACAAAAAGATGAGCTTTTGTATGTTTATTTGTATTAAACAAGGCGAAAATTTTAAAACGACATGTCAAAAAAGAGAGTAAAACATGAAGGCATAACGAAACAAAATTATAAAGAGAAACAACCGTCGTCAGAACACATGGCATAAAAATCACCAAGAACTGGAATGAACTCACCACTCGGATCACAATGAAATATAGAATGTTAAAAAAGTAATAAGTAAAACCTTTTTTGCAAATTTTGTTGATTGTATTCGCATATTTCTTATTTGTACGAAGAATTTACTTGATATTTAAGAATTTTTGTTTTTATCGTGATGCAAACATATATGTAGTAAATAATACTAGGAGCCCAGAATTGAATGTAAATGATACTTCTATCAAAGTTTACTTATAAAAACGAAAGCAAACCTTTCTGAAATTTTTCACGCATATGGTCAAAAGATGAACATCTGTACACATTAGAACATTTAATTGATTTATTTATAACCGCTTGATTAGAAATACCAAGTAAAAATTTCTTAACTGGTACAGTTGAAGTTGAAAATAAACAAATGCTGTTGCTATAGGTCAGATTGAAATGTGATTTTTTTTTAATAACATGCTTTAACTTAATAAATAGTTCATGGCACTGAGGGCGATATCTCCAAAAAGATGTGTGTATCTTGGTAGATGACCGATTTGTCCATTATCTGTGTTTTGTTCCAAATTGTCAAGACTAATTTGAAATATATTTAGTTTTTTAAATACTTTTACCAAACTTAAAGACTTCCTTTGTACTGTATTTGAAATAAATATGCAATGAATCATAATTAAGTTCAGCGTGTTATCCAAGCGATAACAATAGATAAAATTGTGGAGTTATTGGATCCTTGTAAAATTCTATTACGCTAGAAAGGACACAAATGTACGAAAGCGTGTTCCAAATTTTCGAAAAATTAGCACTTATGTGTTTCACTTACTGTACCATCATTGAGAGCCATTTTTTAAATTGATAACTTATAACCCCACGACAAACAAGATTATAACATTTCAATTATATCATGTATATGCTTCAATCGTTTATTAAAGAAAAATAAATAAAATCATATATATCAATTTTGTATATATATATATTTGAAAGATCACAGCACTGATCAGGACCAAATCCCCAGCAAAGAAAATTCCGACATAAGATAAATTGATTCACCGTAATCACATAAACCGTTATCAAATCAAACACCTAGTAAAAAAAACGGTGAATCATAATCTCCTGTCAATATGCCCATCTACTTACTTTGTCCTTATTATATTCAAAGTCATGAAGTTATGTTATGTGGTTTCAGAGGAGCTGTATGACAAGAACATGGCTGTCAGACGGACGGACGGGTCACACACATGTTACCTTACGCTACTTTGTTTCGGAGAGTATAGTCATAAAAAAGGATAAATTAATTCCCACAAAATGTTAGTTTTCAAATCAATCTAAAACCAACCCATTAAAGTATTCACACAATAAGAGCAAATTGTACACCAGTGTCAGAGCGTTTGACATGTTCATGAATTAACTGTTACCGACCAATGAAAAGACATTATAACACGCTTACATCATAAATGCAAAACATGTTTTACTTGGACATTCGACATAAATCGATAGCTGCAACCACAGTCATGTCAAAGGTTAAATCTAGGTAGATGTTTCAACGCGTCATTAATCAATGAAAATAACTGAATGTACAAGCAAATTACGTGATATATTATGTTGCTTTTATGTATTTCAGAAATATGCGTTACGATTCCATTACCACTGTAGAAGACGGAGCTTTTCATAATAAGACATTATCATATTATGTGTAAGTATAAGCTGCTTATGTTTTTTCATAACATTTGGTTATTTATTAGGTCTTTCCACTTTTCTGTGGAAAGACCTATTGTATTTGTTCTGATTATTATTATTTTCTTCCGCCAAATTTTGTTTCGCAAGATGTCGCTTAGATATTTCTTATATAGTATCATACAGTTTATGCGCTTTTTATTTTCACCCATTCTTAGCTGAACAATTTTCTTTGTAGGAGTTATCTCCCCGAACACCGTTTTCCTTGTGACTGCATCTCCTCCGTAACCGTAAAAGAAAGCGACAAATTTATTTTATAAAATTGCTCGTTATATCCATTGCATGATTTGTCCTATTTTGACCGAAGTGATATGAATATTCCATATGAGAGTTATTTCCCCTTATGCATTTGATATAAGTGATTTGCATTTCTATCTTGTAAACCATAAGTGATAGAGACCTAGGATATTTTGATTTGAGGTCCTTGATCCAAAAATAAGAAAATTAGGTCAAGGTCAGAGGTCAAGGTCATTATTTTAATTTTGATTTTGGCTTATTGTCAATTCTTTTCAAAAACCGTATAAGATATTGACAACATCTTTTTACTAAATTGTAAGTTGCGACATGTCGTAACACATAAATTTTGGTTAAAAGGGTACGCTAACATTTAATTGGAGTTTTCTCCCCTCGTTTATTAAAAGTTAAGCATATAGTGATATAACTCATTAACCATATATAATTAAGACCTATAGTCTTGATTTGAAGCCCTTGGTTTATGACCTTGAAATTGAGCTCAAGGTAAAATTGACGTTCTAGATTTTGACCTTTGCTTTTACCTCATATGTATACATGATAAAGCCATGGGACTTTTTGCATTACGTGGCAAGCCACTTGACTATGGAAAAAACAACCGGAAGTGACCTGGTGTAAACCGGAAGTAGCTATTTTTTGTACTTATTTAATGTAAAAGTATATTGAACCATATATTTTTGGAATCAGTTTCAAGTAAACTATCAAATAAAACCGGAAGTGACATTTTTCAAACCGGAAGTAACAATTTATCTCCCTTATTTAGAAAAAAATGTATAGAAACCATATATTTTTGGAATCAGTGTACAATAAGCTATCATTTGACGCTGGATATGATATTTCAAACTGAATTTTCATAGTTCTATATCAAAATTGTTCTTTATGGGTGGAAAGACCTTCAATTGTTCTCTGAACAATTGGTTTTTAATTGTTTTAAATTTTTCTTTTAGTGCATAGAGAGAACACCAAAGGGCCAACTAAAATTCTCAGTAGACAAATGACTCCATCGCATAAAAAAACCCAACGCAAAGGTCCACAAAATTATAATAGCACTTTTGTGGGGATTTCGTTACGCTTTCTAGATTTATCTTCACCGGGAACTAGCTGAGCCCTTCGTATTGCAAGTAATAACCAGTAATGAACTGAAGTAATATTCAATAATGATCTGAAGTAATATCCAGTAATGAACTGAGTACAATGTATATATTGGACACATTTACATTACTGTCAACAAACTATATTTACAAATTGAAAACTTTTGATACACTACATACTTAATTCTTCAGGATTTGGAACGTACAAATAAAAAATTTAACATTGGGAAGTTGTCGTGATTTTTAAAATTGTAAAGTGCAGCTTTTATCCGGTCTTCACTGTCAACTTCTGTAATAAGTCAAGATATTCATCCAATCAAACTGTATCTGTAACAAAACATTGGATTTTATTTATTTATTTTCAAGAAAGTAAAGTTCCAAATCTCTCATACTTTATATGACTATGGCTATACGTTTTATGGTCCATTTGATAATATGGCTCCTAACTTTTTCACGTTGTTATACATCCCTATCTATCAAACGTTTTGGTGTGAGAGTTCCTGTTGCGTGTAAATCAAGAATCAAACAATCCATGCACTTTTGTCAAACGTAAGAGTCAATAAAAAACACGAAACCAAATCCTTGTTTTGTAAACCAGGATTATGTCAATGAACGTCTCGTCCTTTTTCGAAAAAAAGTTCATCGGAAGATACCAACACCTTGTTGATAAATATTCCGTATCAACTTCACAAATAATACATGATGGTCTTGAAGTATAGATTCTAGGTACTGACGTTGTTTATCATTTTAATTACGTATTATAGTGTTATTTTATTTGTCTTTTTAAATAATTATCTTAACTGTTTAGTGCATTTTTGGTAATACCCTTTTGGCGTGGCTGGGTACTTATACATCCCGTCATTGTGTTATTTTGCTATGGGGATTTTTTTTTTGTATTTTGTATTTCATTTTTGCTTATGTGTTTTGTCTATATGCCATTTTGTTTTTCTTTGTTGACATATTTGTTTGTTGTTATAGTGATTGAGATTATAAAACATTGTTGACTGCTGTATCCCTATTTTCGACATTTGTACCTTTTATGTCTGGTTGTTTTGTTCACACATTGCTGTCAATATAATAATATGTTATGTGACTGTGATACAAGTGAGAGGTGTAGCTACCTGTAAAACCAGGTTTAATCCACCATTTTCTACATAAGGAAATGCTTGTACCGAGTCAGGAATATATGACAGTTGTTTTAATTCCTTTGATATGCTTGAGCTTTTGATTTTGCCATTGATTAGGGACTTTCCGTTTTGAATTTTCTTGGAGTTCGGTATTTTTGTTATTTTACTTTTCATTGGTTGTACTTTTGAGTACTCGTCCCATTGCAGGGGGTTTAGTGTTTTAGCACAACTTATTATTATTTTTTTTTAATTGTGAAAATAATAACATAAACATTAAAATAAGACAGTTTAATAAGGATTGGAAAGCAAGTCAGTTTTCACTTTTACAAGTTCCTCTCCTATGTTTATAATAATAGATGGATGTCGTCAAAAATAATGTATTTTACCGATAGTACGTGTTGACCAATTTTGCTACTGTGTCGTACCACAAATGTGATATATTATTATGAATATACGGTAATTTTTTTTATACATAGTTATATCTCAACGCATGTATATAAACTTCACATGAATCTTTGTTTTAAGAATAAAATTTTGAATAGTAAGAAAGTTATCAGTATTTGTAATATCGGATATCAAAGGATTACCATACAATAATTATAGATTATCGTTGGTCATCTCAACGAGATTGATTTTTCTCGCTTGAGCCGGCGAAAGTGAGAAAAACAATCGAGTTGGGATGACCAATGATAATCTGTTTATCGCTATTTTACCTATGACGACGTTGTTAATTTCATTGACAACGGCACGTGCGCCCTTAGTTTCTAGCTATAATTTTTCATATCACTCTTCTGTGCTGAGAAAGGAATTTATCAGTCAGTAAGATCAAAGGAAAATTTCGTAAAATAGCGATAAGTTATGAATATTCGGCTGATATGACAATTGAATCAGCATAGTCTCTCGTAATTGATATTCCGGATATGACAATAAAGATGTTTCTATCCGTCTACATTTACAGAGAAGATCAGTAACTAGATTTTTTCCATACAAATGTTCATTCAGACCACTGCTCTCCATTCTGATTCTAGTATGTAAAATTTGTCCAAGTCTTCTACCACTGTAAAAATATTTAATAGCTGCAACTTTGAAAAAGATATATGCTAATTTTCAATCGACCCAGCATCATTTAAAGCAAATATTAGACTCAATATACTTATTCTTTAAAAAAACGAGTTTTGTTCGTTTTCCCTTCAGATATTCACCACATAGCTGAAAAATAAAAAAGGCTAAACATTATTAGAGAAATTAGTTATAATTGTACATTTGTATATTATCTTTGGTGCACCAAAACAGTCAAATAGAATCAATAGTCTACATAACATGTTATTTTCATAAGGTTAGATAATGTCATTTTAATTTTGTTTTTTCAAGAGGTTTGAATGCATTTGCCAGGAATTACACTTATGCAAATAACATCAACATGATCAACTTAGACAGTCTGTAAGTATAAAGTTTATATTAACCGATTTATTACCATATCCTTAACAGCTAAATGTTTTATGTGGTATTCTACAATTTTATATTCATATTTCTATTGCCGTTTTTAATAATGGTATTGATGAATTCTGCTCAATTTTAGACGAATTATTTGCTTGTGAAATAATGTAAGAATTTAGCTCAATTTAAGACGAATTATTTGCTTGTGAAATTATGTCAGATTCTATATCAAAAGTAATACTTCAGAACAGGTCTTGTTCATTCTGGGCGGTCTTGGTAGAAATCGTGCGAGGGAGACTGGTTTCAAAGTTAAATCCATCCTGATTTTACTTTAGAAGCTCATATGTGTAAAATATACTTTTTGGAAATCAATAAAACAGTCCTCCGACCAACTCTTATTTAAAGGTGAAGTTCACTTTGATTAAAGTTCTAGGACCTATAGGAGCAGTTATCAAATATATTGCAAGTTAACATTGACCAATTAAAAAGTTGATTGTTTTACAAGATATAACCTGTGACTGTATGCATCTGTTTTTTTTTCTGTTTTTGGAATAGCCCAAGGGTGTGAAACGGAAAGTAATCTATGAAACTCATCTTCCAAGATATTAATAAGTCAGTTAAGCAGTGTATGAATAGATAATTCGTTCATGACATGTTAAAGAGACTTGTCTTTTGTTAAAAACCAAGTGTTCCCCTTGGATGATCTATATTAGGAAGATGATATATGTGGTTAACTGTCTCGCAGACAAACAGTCCAAAAAGCATGCCATTGATATAGTGTTGATACGTCATTTAAATATAAGCAAAGTATTCTTAGGAACTTTTACATGTCGTTATTTGTAATTTCAAGCGTGTTAAATTCAGTCAGATGATCGTTATAACTTTGTTTCATGTTATTGTGTGCTAGTATATCCTGGTGCTAGCACTAGTGAATTTAAACTCGCATTGTATTTGATTGGTGGATTTTGAGTTTTATTACCTTCAGTTGTTGAAGTCAACCAAAATAAGCCCTACCATAAGACATGATTGATACAGTAATAGTTGTAATCTTATACTTAAATATTTCTATTTATTTAATGCTAATGCATATATTACCTTTTTGCTTTTGAATTTAAAAATATAACGGTTATGTCATACTCTTATTTTTTGTGTTACTATTGGATGTGATTCTTTATGTTTTGTGTTCTTATAATTCCGTTTTTTAGTTATAATATTTGTCTGTTTTGTAGTTGTAAAGTGAAATAGTTAAACATCGGTTCAACACCGATTTTTTTATAGGCTCAACCATATGCGTATGTTTTTACCAAAACATTAAGGATACTCTGTGTTTATATAAATAGAGTAATTTTGTTTCCTTTTATTTTTTCAGATTTTGATTGCACTATGCTATAAGTCCACGCATTATATTCACTGGCATATATCATGAATATTGTTTCCAGAAACGCAATCACTCATTATGCTCATTACCTGATAGCACAAATATCTGGTTCTCACAAAAAACACACCTTAACGATATACGCAAGACAAAGGACCTGTTCATACACAGCTGTTTCTTTGTTCGGATTTTAAGTTACCTTTAGTATTATTTGTTTTGTTTTATAAGCTCTTAACTTTCTTTATTAGGTTAAGAACGTTCACCTTTTTCATACTCGATCATCACTTGTCGAAATACGATCCTGATGCAGTAACATTGCTACAAGAAATGCTATTCTGTATAACCGATAGCATTTCCTTGAATATGTTTGTGTGTTTCATAGGTTTGTTTTCATATTACTGTCTTTGTTCATAAACTTTACCCCTCGTTTGGTCCTTTTTCAAACAGCCTTATCGTATTAACTAAATTACTAGATTTAAAAAAAAACATAAACAATAATTAATTCTTTTTATTATGAACAGATATCTTCGATCATTCTGTGATTGCAACAATCCCTTTTGGTCCTGGCTGAAATCAAAAGCGTTTACTATTGAGAGTGTAACCTGTTTTGATCGGGATAATGTTCTACTGTCAAGTCTTCAAGCAAGCGGTTTTGATAATTGTTTCTGTAAGTTTATTTTCAATTGGAAAGCCACGATAAATACACGTGTGTGAAAAGGAGTAATTCCTGATTTAATTTACTTTATACAATACTTATTGCAAATATAGAATATTCTGTGTAATGGAGGCGTACATTTGGCATGTAATTGCTAGCTAATGGCACACAATGGTACACAACGTGACTGTTTTCAACTGTAAAATCTTAGCTATTGGTAAATCGACAAGTTGAAAAACGGAAATTCAATTGTAAATTTACATATGTATCACTAGTAAACTAATTTTGAACTGCTCTTTACAGACTAAATAATAAATTATTAAGTCACTTGAAGTCTTTACGTCAATTTTCAACACGGTAAATCTGGTACTGTACATACAATTAGCTTGCAGCCAATTAAGATCTGTTCAGATCAGATGATTACGTATTTGTCATTTACCTGTTCTCATTAACAACATACTCATTTGTCTAAAAGCTACTTAATAGTAATGCGTTAGCCGCAAGCGAATTGTCTGAACAGTACTGAATTAACCGCAGTGAATAAGACTGAAAGACTGAGCATAACTACACATTTTTGTTCAGACTCTCAGCTGATGTTCAGATAGAAATGACTGTTCAAGAATAAAATCAATTTACTAGTGTGTTTAAAACAAAAATTTCAAACAATTATCAGATGAAATCTCATTCATTAAGAAGTCTGTAAGATGTTTTGAAAAAGAAAAGTCCTAAGTGTCAAGGTGACTCGTAGCTTTGTCTAAGTACATACATGCAATACATATGCCATTTAAATGAGACTTGTATAAAGAAAGAAAAAAAATATAGAGAACTCCAAAAAGTCGTTTACAATGGTAATTTAAAGAAATATGTTTACAAGGATTTCTCACATAAACTGGATTTGTAAATTCTTCAATTTCTGGTGTAAACCAGAACTAATATAAATATTTCAGAAACACTTGATAACGTTCCTTGTTTTTACGAACTCTTCAAAGATACAAAAGGGATTCCAAATTCTGTTTAAGATGGTTATGTACATGTGTGTCTTGATTTTATTCGTTGCATCCAATATTTGTTCTCTGTTGCATCATCTGATAGATTTTCAATTTTTGACATTGTTTACATTTTCGCTATATGTGATATACATGATAACCTAGTTTCCTCTTTGTTTATAGAGAGATGCTGGATAGTTTCAATATTAACAAAAGTGCTGTTTGATGTAATTGCATCACATAACTTTTGAATAAAATTTTATGTTATGTACAGTAAGCGTTAAAAGTATAAGTTGGATAAGGCCGCCTTTATTATCATCTGAGCTTCAGTGAAAAATGATTAGATGAATCAACATGTAATTAAGGATTTCACACATTCTTTACTTGTCACAAAATAATTAACTGAGTTTTCAGGCAGTCCTGAATAAAACAACCAGACAGTCTTTTTCCCGGGTGAACGAATCATTTGTTTATCCCTTTGAAAGTTCTTTTTTGGATATTTGTTTAGTGTGCAAACGATTTTTTTATTTGATATTAGCCGTCTCAAGGAGCAAAGTAAGCATACTGTAAGCATGGGTAGTGCCAGTTCTCAAGATGAACATTAAAAAAATTATGATTGTTTGACTAAAGCTGGTCCAGTGCTTAACATGGCACGCATAGAGATTTGTTTTTGAAGAAACACAGTGTTCTTCGTATTATGCTTCGAGCACTTGTCAATGCTCTATTTCAAAAGGCTCGCTTTTCCATTACATTCAAATTGTTTGATGTTTCATTTCATACTCAATGAGTTCTGTTTCTGTTTGATGCATACTATTAACTGTTATTTATGGAACAATTTAAAGTTATTTGAAGGCATAGTACTACACCTATACTTTGTCGTTGTGACAGTCCCGCGATAGATGCTTGGTTATTGTGAATTTAATGTCTGATTTTTTTAAATGTGTTTTTTAATAATTATATTATTCAAATACAAAGCAACCAACACACGTAACACCAATTTTTTATAAATTTTTATCTTCTTTTTTTTTTATTTAATGAAATACTAGAGTCTGGATATTTGCACAATAATAAATATATTGTCACATTAATTTGATCACTTTCTTTTTATTAAAACGTCAAGTAGTTTATTTTAATTGTGTAACTTATTCGGTCGTCCTGTATGTACTGCAGCCTAAAACTTGCAGTAAAATCAGCTTAGGAGGGGTCATCGCTCGTTCAATGCTTCGGGTTTTTCTTTTATATAAAAACGGCACATAAATAGCTTTTCGTGCTAAAAAGCAAACTCCAAAAGTATAGCTTCATTTGAGATTTGTTCATTAATAGTTAAAAATTGGTAAAGTTATTTTGGTACAAGATGTCAAATACAAAAACGTTAATGCTGGTAAAAAGAATTTGGTCGATAACTACATGTACCAAAAAGTGTGTGAAAACAGGCCTGTTAGATCAAATGTGTCAATTTCGATATGTTCATGATGTCACGGTAACATCACAACTGCATTTTTATAACTAACGTGTCCAAATTATATCACAATATAAATATTACCAATCTTTAGTTTCAGCCTTCATAAAAGAAGTATGCTTCCTGTGATCGATTTAAATGTAAATTTGACAGATAAAGTTTTTTTCTCTATTTTGTACTCAATTCAAAGGTCAAGTTTCAGTATTCACGTGTTGAATATCGAACAAAAACACAAAACAAATACCCTATAACTGTAATCATAGTAACTATAACGCAATTGGCATAGGTACACTTAATGCAAAGAGTTTATAGAGATATAATACATTACAATAGCATTTTTAAGTGTAAGATAAATGTTTTTTTCGCTATTCACAGACAATACCTGTCATCCTGATTACTGTTCAAATGGTGGAATTTGTAGTCAGGACAACTATGGCGATTTAATATGCTCGTGTGTTAATGACTGGAACGATGCTTTATGTACAGGTTAGAGATACAATTAAAAGTGTATGTGAATTGTTCACGAGATAAACTTCATATTTTTCGGAAAAATATACCATGTTCCTATCGCATGGACTACTAGCGGATTTTATTTTTGTACTACGTCCATGTCAAAAGACTGAACTTTTTAAACGTGTGTTCATTGAATAAATACAGAGCAAGCTCTTAAAATCATAAAAACTAATTTTAAAGTTGCATGGCAGTATTTGAATGCACGGTAAATAAAAAAATATTAATATTTTTTTAGATTATTGGCTTATACATAAACAATAACGTAGTCATTCTTTTGAGACTAATCGTTGATGTTTATTTTAATTTATCTGTATAACTATAACTTTTTTTCATCTGACGTTTAACTAACCGATTAAATGTACAATGGGTTTTACGTTAACGGTACCCAAAGTTTACCGGTAGAGAAAGTAAAAAATATCGTTGTAGAATTCAAAAGCTTGAGAGCTATTAGTTTTTTTAGAATCTAGTACAACTTTGAATTTACATTATATTTCGTTACATAAATATGTTTAAGGGTTAGCCTTGGCAAAATACAAACTATTGCATTATATTTAATTTATCTTTCAATGTTATCGTATATTTTAAAGGAACAATATCATGTTAATAGAAAAAAAAAGGAAATTGGGTATCCATCCATGAAACAAAATCAATTCATGCACAGCAAAAACACAAACAAAAAGCAAAGAAACAGCGCTTTTATTGCTGTGTTTCATCTCAAAGTCACAGTGAGGCCTCCAACACGAAGCAAAAACAACTCTCACCTCATTGCAAGTTAAAGACGGCCCTTAGCGATGACTTTAGCCGAATTCTTTGCAAAAATAATTTGGATACTCCATTTTGTGACACGTTAAAGTATTTCAATAAAAAAAATCAACGGATTTTTGGACACTCAGTGATACATCCTATATTCACCGTGCAATGAGAATGTTTTGTTACTGATACTGATACTTCTTATTCATGAATATCATAAACAATACTATAACTTTAAATGTTATGTTATGATCATTGTCTCTTGAGTTCAATATGGTGACCCTTTAAAGTAATAAATGTACATAAAAATAAATCTTTCTTATACCTGCATAGTTAATTCATTGTATGGTAATATTTTTACCATGGTAATTGTAACTTGTTTAGTATGCACATGTGCTGACTTTTGTATGACACGATTTGAAACATGAACAAAGCAACAAAAAATGGTAGAATTGTTTTGAAAAAGAGAAGTCCTTGATTCATTTCCCAGGAATCGATTTCGAAAATCTAGGAAAAAAATCAAAATCTCTTTTATGGTGTAATATAATAAGATCACCATCGTTTTTTGGGGGGGATTCGTGTTGCTCAGTCTTACGTTTTCTATATTGTATTTTGTAGACTGAGGTATGTCTTATGATCGTTTTTTTGTTTTTTTTGTCATGACATTTGCAGTTTGCCATCGACTGATAAGTTTGAATATAGCTTTGGTATCTTCTGTTTCTCTTTAAAAAGTTCTCATTTGTTGTTTTCTTATTATATAGTAGTATAAAGCTTTACATTGTATATTTTGTGTAGATTGCATTGTAATGATATACTCGTTTGCTAACCTTAACATATATATATATATATAGCTAGTCCCTTCAGTTTTAGTTGATGTTTTTATATGAATTAACAATAACTGTTATTAAATTTAGTCATATGTTTGTACTTATTTTACATGTTTAGAATAACAAATGTTATTTTATAGCGTTATTTCATTCAGGTAAATGTTGTTATAGATAAATTCCATCGTCAGTAAAGCTAATGCATATAACACAAGATTATTTATTTACTCTCAATGTTCAGATCTTGTATGCTATTTTTCTGTTACCATAACTAAATTTCCTCTTATATTTTACAGGTATGACCATGGCTGTGAATATTGGGATTACATAATAGCTCATTTACTAAATTTACTTGGAATTTAAAAAAAGAGCTTGAAACTAGTATGAGTCAATCAAAAACCATTCGACTAATACAATAAAAACATCCGGGTGCGGATTTTCTGGCTGTGTTGAAGACCCATTGGTGGGCTTGTGGTGTTTTCAGCTCTTTCGTCGAGTTATTGTATCTTTGACACATTACCCATTTCCATTTTCAATTTTATCAACATAACCTTAAGAAAAATTATGGGAAGCAAACATTAAGTCATCAAAATCTCTAACAGAAAATTGTAGATTGAGAAGAATGAATCTTATAAAAATCCAGAGATGAACGCATGCTCTCTGGACGAGAAAGCAGATCCAGTTGCACAAATGGCAACAATCTTATTACTCATTCCCAAGTAAAAATCGGTGATCAATCGTATTCAGTTATGTCGCAATAAAGGAACGCAGAATTGCAGCTGGTAATCTGTAACAAATATAATCCATAATGGTCAACCATATTTACCAAAAAGATTGACAATTATTTCGTAGAATTGTACAATAAGCTCAGTTGCATTCATTTTTAGATTATGTGTATCTTCAGTTATTTATCATGCTATGTGTAAGTGTTCTATGCTTTTACTTAAAATCTTCTTGTAACAGGTTTTATATATTCAGCAATTGAAAAACTCGTATTTAATTTGTCGTTACAGTTCGGGGTAAAAATCTATTTTAACACCACCATGTCACTTGTAAAGTAACATTGGGATTTTATTTGGACAATATTCTCTGAGTCATGTTTTCAGCAGAAAGATAGAACAATAAAATCGTAATGGAAAGGGAAAACTGTTTAAAGGTAAATATTTTATACAAGGGCATCTTTAAGTTCAAATAATATGTATGGAATCAAAACTAATACATACCTAGCTCGAATTGACCATAGTTCTCATGGGTTGTAGGATTTAGTAATTTGTAGGATTCATTTAATCACAAATCACATGCACGGTAGCGAAATATAGCATGAATTTTTTAGACTCGTTAAGAATTATTCCCAGCAAGTTTAATGATTAAGATAATGGTTTCACGTTCCCGGAGTTACATGACAGATCAACCATTGCCCACGGTTTTATAATATTGTAAATTAAAAGAACACTTAATAAATTGTATTTAAGCTGTTATGTTTGATTTTTTTTTTTTTTTAAATTTCAATTTGTTTTTTACCTTTTAAAAACTGTTACCAATCTGAAAATGAAATAAAAAAATAATACTTTTGCTACCAGTGTTTTGATTGATTGATTGATTGTTGGTTGCTTAACCTTCAGTGGCAAATATTTCATGCATATTCAGGACGACCAGTGTTTTGAAGATACAAGCGTATTCAAATTCGATTGCACTTTGTCAATTTTAATTTCTCACTATGTAGTTGAGTACATAAATAACATAAATCATTGAGGTTAATTTGATGCTTACGAATTGCGTGTCTGTTTAACCTACAGCCAACATTGTTGCGTTCTTATAAATTGTTTGCCCTTATTAATTATATATATATATCTTTTCAGTCACCTTCATACTCATGCTAGGCCGCAGTACAAATTTGTTAAAAGGTCGCATTCGGTAATGTCACTCTCAAGGAAAAGATAATTCGGTAGTGGTTTAGACATATAAAACATATATATTGTTCGTATTTGACAAAGATAATCTATAACCATCGACCACATTATGATGATATTCGAAATCTTTCCAAAATGAAGACTTTAACTTAACCGCTTGGAACCTTGAATGCAATAACTTTCTTCGTGGTAACCCTGTTTCAAGGTTACAATGATAGTAAAGCTAAAACTTTAATGAGTCGTTATGACATATAATCCTTTTCAGAAAATACATGGTCAGTTGGGAAAAAAAGGAACTGCTTTTCTAAGTGACTTAGGAAAGAATACATTTGAAATCTGAAAGATTTCCGACATGATTCGGTCCTTCCTCATTTTGACAACGGGAGTTCGAAGTCATTTTTAAACAAAAGTGCCCCAGAAACAATCATACATTAATGTATTGTGCCTACAATTAGAACAAAACTAGACCAACATTGAAAAGTCTATAGCAGAAACATTGATGAAATTGTTCGTCTAGTATTAAAAACATTAAGGAGAACGTATTTAGTTACAATTAGTTTTTGTTCAATATGTATTTATTATTCGCTATCCATTTCATTTGTTGATATATTGTTTTAAAAAAAGTAAAAATATGTTTGAGAAAAACTTAGAAAATACCCTAAAGTAACCAACCATAAAGTAAAGAAAAACGGAAAAAAGAAACAAAAACTAAAAGAAAAAGAAAAAAATTAAAGGAAAGAATAGAAAAATGAATAATTTAATCAAAGAGAAAAAAAATATTAAAAGAAACTTACTTAGGATTAGGCATCACTCGGGAAATAATTTGACTCCATGAAAATGAATCTAAACCTTTAACCGACTTCAAAGAAAATCTCAATAAAATTGCCAAAGCTAATGAAAGTTAAGACAGCAATTTTAAAACAATCCAGCGTGAATTTATGCCTGACAGTTAACCATATCACGGTAAAATAGAGGTTGTCGAGGAAAATTGCGCTGCTCTATTCAACAAATGTGCGAAAATAACCTGACCATCGAGGATTATCTGTGATTAAAAGCTGCTTTTGACTTGGAAAGAAGACTGGCGCGAATGGACGAGATAACGAACTGGAGCGTTCTATGCCAATTCTTGTAGAATTAATGATCGACAGAAGCGCGATGGTATCTGAAAGAATAGTTATAAAGTAAAGGGTACCACAATTTCAATTACGGATCAATATACAAAGTCGCTTGTTGATAATGGAAAATCCCTCATCTCGTTGCTAAAAAAAAGCCCGAGAGGCTTATGTTGATGCTTTGTTCATTCGTCATATATTAGTTATTGGAGGTGTAGTTTATTCAGGTGGGCCAAATGAAGTGACCTATGATAGTATTAAAAAGAGAAAATTTAAAATGAGTCTGAATATAATGAAAATGATTCCGTTGCCGGTAGTAAAATCTCTAGTGATATGATCATAGTATAGGATCCGTTGGAAATTTGAGGCAAAAATAAAAGATGACAAATTTAAAAAAAAATGAAAGTAGGCACTTTTGAGATTGAGTTTTATTAGAATGTTGGATAAATAATACATGTGATGTTGAATTTCATGAATTTAAACAATTGATGTGCACTTATGAGACTGAGTTTAAAAAATGTTCCACACAATACTACGTGTGATTTTGAAATTTATAAATGTATTTGTAAAGCAGTCCCACTGTCAAAAGAGAATAATAAACAAGGTTGCGGTCGTTTTGTAATGATTAAAACATTTATGCTTCATATGTGAAAATAATTAAAATATCGTATTTGACAAATTCGCTTGGTTGAAAATATATTAAGAACTAAATGGTACAAAAAATGACTACTAGTATATCATTTGTTATGTATATAAACCCCAATATAGTTCATCATGTTTCAAGATTCAAGATGTGGACTTATTTTTGAACTAAAATCACAGATCACCAACATGATCATGTACACAGCTGAATGCCCTTTTATTTATTTATTTTTTATTTTTATTTATTTTTTTTTTTATTTTATTTTAATACAAGAACTGCTAATTACAATAACTTTGTACAAAATAATTTATTTTTTACATGATAGAATTTAAGATAGGGTTGGTGAATAGTTTGCAGACGTTGCTAACGCAACTTTAACAGACCAATCCTGATCCTAGAACCAATGGATACCGAAACCAAAACTTATTAACCTGTGTAAAAGCCGCGGTATCCGAATTCTAAATAGCCGCCATGTAGGCAGTCTCGCCTATGATTTGCACATTTTGTTTACAATTACCAAAGTGTAGAATATATATATGTGTTGTATCAAATGTAGAATTACAAATTTGTTTGCGAAAATGTATTACTATAATGTCTCGAAAATGGGTAACGAAAATTCGTCTGTCCTCACACAATCTATGTATTGAAACATTTTGTTTTTATGGATTTAGTAGAAATAGTTGAATGTGTATTATGTGTTAATAAATGAAGTAGAGGATGAATTTCATTTTATTCTACATTGTCAAAAATATACTGATATATGAAAAAAGTTTATCAATAAAAATTATTGATCTTAACCTTCAACTTATAAGTTAGAACAAATACTTTCTGTTGAAAACACCAAGGAACTTTGTTATTTTGGAGAGTATTATCTTATGCGTATATCATAAATTATTATAAATGATATAAAGAAATACACATAATTTACGAAAACCTACGGTATGACAAGGCTGTGGATTGTAAAGTAGAAAGCTGATTGTCTAGTGTATATTCCAGGCGACAAAGTTATCTTTCAAGCTGTCTTATGCATGGATTAGAATCAAGGTATTGGTAAAAAAAATGTAAATGAACAAGAAACTTTAAGAAGATCACAAAACTCCATAGGTAAATTGAAAAGGAGCTTTGCAGCCGTATGTCTTAAAATTTAAATAAAATTTAGATATATCCGTCGATATGACATTTTACATAGACAAGTAATATTTGTAATATTGCATTAAAACATTTTTAATAGTAAGGTTAACTGATTATTTCGATTCTTTAAATAGTGTAATTCCGATTTGATATACCACAGATTTGGATTCATTGATTGTTGATCGTATAAAGGCCATTGGGAAATATTTCATGTATCCACGAACAAATTATTTGACAAATCATTATTTCAAAACACAATGGTTTGGTTATGCGATTGAAAAGAACGGCGTTAAATCCGGAAATTTGATCAAATTCAATAGGAACATACATTTTGTTTTTTAACAGAACATCATCTTTAACGAATGTACAATAGAAAGCCTCAGGACAAAATGTCACGGACAAGTGTTTACAATGCAGTCTTGAGATAAATTGATAAACAATCGACTCATTAAAAAGCTATACATATTTCTTGATTATGTGTACACAATGCATCATAGTAAACAAACGTTCATATTTTGATAACACAGAACCACCTATTATTTCGTACATATACAAAAAAAAACCAGCAAAAATTTAATTTTTAATTATACGTCAGTAACATCAGACGTCAATGTAGAAAATAATACTATTTTAACTTGAAACTGTGAATCGTCGAAGTTTAGATATGATCCCTATGGCCATGTTATTACGGGGGACCTCAATATCGTCCAGGACAGAGAGGTTAAAAGCTTTTTGAAAAAAGTCCTCCATCTAAAAAAGATTGGAAACTCCACACTAAAATTTACGACAAAAGGGACGAATTTTCGTTCCCTATTGTTAGTTTTCCTTTTCTGGATGGTGATGTTCCTTTGGCACCATCTTACGGTGTTTATATTTCACAACTCGTTCAGTATGCCCGTGTCTGTTGTGACGTTTTAGATTTTAATGAACGTAATAATTACTGGTAAATTATTAACTCAGGGATTTTGTTTCCACAAATTACTTAAAACATTTACTTAAAACCTTTACTAAATTCTTTCAAAGATATAAAGATTTGGTTTTGAAGTTTGGTTGTACCTGTAGAACAACTTAAGATGTTGTTTACCGTGCCCGGAAATTTAGAAACAATCCTGGTAAACTTTTCGATCCTTTAAATAAACTTATTCTAAAAAGTTACCAATTCAACACTGCAATTTGATCTTTGAATATTGTTTTTATTAGTATTAATTATTGATTTTGTTATCAATAAATTAAAAGCAAACTAATTATTTATTATTAAATACATGCACTTTCATGGATCTACAATATGTCGATACCTGTATCTTAACATTGCACAATGTCATGTTTTTCTCTGACTGTTAATGACGTCTTTACACTAAATCCATTGGATGTTGGATGTGCACTGTTTGATAATTTAATCTTAGATGCATGATTTTTTTTATAAGTTGTTTTCGGCTTTGAACTAGCTGTCAGTAACTGCGAGTACTCTCAGATCTGTACTTAGTGTCTTTTTGTTGTTGGGATATACAAGTACCCAACCACGTCCATTCTGTGTTTTTGTTATGTGTATTTCTATTTGTATCTATGTGTCGAGCTAAGCCTTTTACAACTGATTTTTATAGTTCGTTCTTATGTTGTACTGTTTCACCAGTGTCCCAGGTTAGAAGAGGGTTGGGATCCCACTAACATGTTTAACCCCGCCACATTCTGTATGTATGTGCCTGTCCAAATTCAGGAGCCTGTAATTCAGTGGTTGTCAGTTGTTGCTATGTAACATTTTTGTTTTTCGTTCATTTTTTTGGTACATGAATTAGGCCGTTAGTTTTCTCGTTTGAATTGTTTTACATTTGTCATTTCGGGGCCTTTTATAGCTAACTATGCGGTATGGGCTTTGCTCATTGTTGAAGGCCGTACGGTAACGTATAGTTGTTAATGTCTGTGTCATTTGGTCTCTTGTGAAGAGTTGTTTCATTGGCAATCATACCACATCTTCTCTTTTATAGTTATTGTAAAACGTAAAAAAATATTAGATTGTTTACATGTTTAACACAACAAGCTGTAAAAGGTTGCTTTTAAAGTGTTGGCTCGATGGTGCCCATAAAATATCCATACTTTGATTACAAGTTTATGACTATGCATCAAGAAAGGCCAATTTTCAGTCAGTTATAACAATGGTTTTATTGCCAGACGGGATACTGTATAAGTGAAGGGAATGTCTTATAAAATACCCAAGTCAATCATTGGTTAGTGTCAGGGGAATGTTGTCATGTTTTCATAGTGATAAGATTTAAATCTTTGTTTGTGGAAATATATGCACAAATATGTTATAGAAGCCTTGCATGCATGTTTAGTAATAGAACCCCTTATCAATTCGTACTGAAAATTCACATGATCGTTGTTGCTTACTTTGGCGTCATTTGGTCTCTGGAGGAGAGTTGTCTCGTTGGCTATCATTTCAAATTTTCTGATTTCTTTACGTAAATTGTTGAACATACTGATAACATTTGTAGTATGAAACGTTATAAGTTTTCAACCCTCTTCATACTTTATACATTCAGATAAAGAGTGTGTATCATATAAAAACTTCACAGAACATAGTATATACTGATTGTGTCGAGGAAATATTTTAGGGAGGGAGCAACCTTTCATTATTTTTTACGGTTACGGGTTTTTTAACATAGTATATCAAACCAACCAGAAAAACGTTGTGAACTGCAGGCGTTGTCTATTTTCGATGACCGTGACTCCTTTTCCACCAAACTGAAATGTTTAATAATTCTAATGTGTTGGTAGCACTACATCTGGGATTAGAAAAAAATATCCGTACCATCAAATTATAAAAGTGCAAGAATACAGTCACAGATAATACTTTTAACATTTCAGAAAGTTACATCTATAAATCAGAAATTGATACTATAGGTTATTGCATGAATATTGGTGAACATTCTCCCGAGACATTTTTTTCATATTGCACAACCTTTTAAATGTCATGTATTCGAAGCGTAAAACTGTTCACCAATATTAATGCAATAACCCTTTTATTGTATAGTACAGCTCTCAAAATATGCTTTAAAAATCTTTTTGTCCCGTATAACATCACTTATTTGAAGCTATGTATTGGCACTAATGCAATATGATATATCAATGCACTCTGACTTTTGGTTACATTCTTTATGGAATATGTTGTTGGTTGACAAGTAGAAGAGTTCGTTAGACTAAGTGATGAACATATACTTTCATAGCATTCCAACTGTTTTGATTCGACTACCATGGATGAGTCTTATATATAGGAAACGCGCGTTTAGCGTACCAAATGATAAGTCTGTTTTTTTTAATGAATTTTACAACCATTTAGTCGACATGGGTGCCACTTTTAGTGAACTGTCACCAGCCCAGTAGTCAGCACTTTTGTTTTAACATAAATTATCATAGATATGTTCACTTGTTCGTAAATTTATTGTTTATAAAATGTTGTATTAATCAAAACACCAAAAGATTGCCATTGTCGTATTTGGCACAACTTTTCTGAATTTCTGGTTTTTCATGCTATTCAACTTTGTAAATAATTTGGTCTCCAAACACCTTTTATTCGCCACTGATAAGTCTTTATGTAGACGAAACGCGCGTCTGGTACATCAAATTAAAAGCTGGAATCTTGATTTTTGGGTGCAAAATGCTGGTATCTTGATAATAAGCGATTCAAAAATGACAACGAATTTACTGCATTTTTATTTTACTAAATGACTAGCTTTCTATAAAACAATGTTTAATCGTCCATTTTTTCTTCTTCGAAAAATGCCTGTACATAGTTGTTTTTCATTCGTTTCGTTGGATGAAAGAGTGTAGAGTTAGATTTTGTCAGTTTTTATGGACTTTCCCTTTTCAATTTACCTTCGAGTTCGGTATTTTTGTTTATACTTTTTTTTAAAAATGGTTACCCTTATATAAATACATTTTACTTATGTCACTTGAGATAAAACGCGCTCAAATGTTACCATAACAATTGTGAAAATATAATAATTTTACGCGTAAATATATTTCACCGATTTATTTACGAATTTAAATCCGAGAGGCATTTAACACTGGAATATGTCAATCTGCATATTTTGGGGTTTTTTTTCGTAGTTTCCCATACTTCTTTATCAAATTATAATAATATTTTAGAATATAAGAAACAGAAAGTGACATGTGTCTAGACTTCTTATTATAAAGATAGAATATATTCTTTTGCGTCATGAATTTGATATAAACTTGATCTGTTTATATAAAATTTTAATAAAAACATGCATGTTTCCATTCATGATCACAATAATTAAATATGCTTATATACAAACTTTCAATGACTTCATTGAGTTTTTAAAAAAGTATATTAAACTACATAGGAAAACTTCCGTGCTATCCTTCACCGAGTTCTTTAGGTAGACCTTCTTAAAATGATTCGATATAGCGTTTAGCTAAAACTCTTTATAAATGTATAAAATTAGCATTATATGTTTTGACACGTTATCTAACAATATTTTTTATTCAAATTAATCACATTTAATTCAAACAAACCAAAACACTTTAATCTAAAAAATGTGCAATCAAAATGTCAATACAACAAAACAAACATCAAGTTTCAATTTATGTTTTTTTTTTTGGTTTCTTGTTTGTTTGAATGTATGACAGACTTTGGTCTGTATATATAGAAATATATAATGATGAAACCGTATCTCTCTTCGTGGTTTCGCCAATAATTAAATAGGCTTATATAATAACTTTTATGACATTCAAAAAGATAAAAACCTTAAAATTTAAAAAGGTATATTAAACCGCATAGGAAGAAATACCGTACTGTCCTAGTTAGGGGAGATTAAGTAAACTTAACCCAAATTATTATATATATAATGGTAAGGTAGAACTCTTTTAATGTTTGAAACTGGCTATAATTATAAAACATTAGTTCTGCTATGTTATATAATGATGATTATCATCAGAATTACTATTATCATTTTACAGAAAACAAGGAGCATACAATAGTTTTTTTTCCATACAGGGCATCAAATAAATTCATCTTATGGTTAAAAAAAAAGGGGGAGTGACTGCAAATTTGTAGATACGGATTGTAATTTCTGAAAACCTCAGATACATAAAACATGATATTTTTTATTAGGTTTGGATTAACAGGAACACTCTTTGTAATGCTTTATATCGAAGTGTTTGCTTTCTAATACCCCTATCCTACTAGGACCACGATCCCGCTTCGACCTCAGAAATTATGAAAAAAATTTGGAAGTCGTAGTAAAATCGCGGTAGTGTGGTTAAGTCGTAGTTAGGACGTGCCAAGTCTTCATGATTGTGGAGGTCAATGACCAACTTTGAACATGCTCAAAACATTCATAGTGCAGTCGTGGCTACAAACAAGTCGTAGAAGAAGCGTAGGAAGGTCTTAGTAAGGACGTAGCATCATCGGGATTGGCGTAGAAGCATCGTATTGGTAACGTGATGCAATTGGGGAAGCCAATAGAAAATAAATATCTGCGATCTCACTACTATTTCATTGCGACTATCCCGATTTCACAACGTCTTTATTACGCTTCTACTACGATATTTATACGATAATACTACGATGAGGAAGACAATAATATGCTGCTAATACACGCTTGTCGTTCTCAGTACGACCTAACTATTATAGCCATGATAATTGCACGACTTCATTTTGTTGGTACCTCTACTTTTAGCACCACGACATCTAAGTGTTTTTGATACCTTTGGCGGCATGTTTTCTAAAGGAAACTGGTGTGTTCAATGGAAAAGTCAAGATATTGATAGGAAGGAAGAGCGCAGTGACAACGGAATGGAAACGTAGTGGAGTCATGGTTCTGTCGTAGTAGACTCGTATTGAGATCGTAATGAAGGTCTTGGAAGAAGGGTTAAGCCGGGGTCACACATTCACGATTTTTACTGCCGTCCTTGATAGGACCATTCCCGATTAAAATTTATAAAAAAATGTCTGATCAAGATCCTGTGAATGGTGGCTGGAAATTTAAACTTTTATTAAAAAATGTAAAAACATTTCTTTAATCACGACAACAATTAATCAGATAGTGTTCAAGAAGCGTCCAAATTCAGCCGTTTCCATCCGCATTTGTCCCGATTATCCCGTTCTCAATCCGATTCTTATCCCATTTGTATCTTTCTCATGGTAAAAACGACCGAATCTGTCCCGACAGCGTCCCGATTCTGCCGAATGCAATCCGACAGAGATCAGACAATGACCAGACAGTAAATCGACGCTGACGGAAGATATCCGTTAGAAACCCGTTTCATGTGATAGTCCCGTCCTATTAAAAAGATCGCCATATTCGGGATGATTAGGTACTACCGGAACACAATCCTATCACAGTCTGCTGTACCGCATTACAAAAGGCTTTGTCTAGACTCCATCGCATCGAAGTCTGTAATTGTCGGTACTCCGACGTGGATATTGATGCCAAATTTCGTATTTATAACTGGACTGTTCCGGAACAAAGACGGTTCGCATTCGGCAAGATCTGGATACAATCTGCACTCAATCGTCAAAATTTCTCCAGATCATGCCCGTTCAACAGGACACCGTCCAGAAAACACAGAACTTTGTTACGATTTTGATCCGATACAGCAGAATCTGTCACGACATAGTCACGACTGTAATCCGACTAGACAAAATCGGCTGTTTCCCCGAATGTTACGGGACGCACCTAACTGTCGGGGTCGCTAAGCCGACCTCTCCGGACCATTCTCGATCCTTGGAAACTATGAAATATTGAATTTTCAAGCCGACTATACCACGATGTAACCGCGATCTTATTTTTTTATTATATATATATCGCAATGGGATCTTCATGGTCTTGGTCTACTGTGACGGGGGCTTACAATTAAAGAAAAAGTCGATTGTAAAAAACTGACAATTAAACAATATAGCTATGCTGACAGGATTTTTTTTTATTACGAACTAAAATAATGATTTTATCCTCCGACTCTCACGATTCTATGCAGACAGGAAAAAAGTATTAAATCTGAATATTGTGCAACGATACTGATAAAAGATAATTATATACGAATAAGATGAAATATTAAAAATTTAGCTGATATACCCAAATGAAATTAAAAACACAATTTTGTAGTTCCGATAGTCCCACATCAAAAGTTCAGATTGTCAAGCATTATTTAATTATGTTAACTGTTCTTAAATACACAATGTAATTGTTGTTTGTTTTACAATACCAAATTAAAAGTAATTATTGCATTTACATGCTAGCATTTGTATAAGTTTTATAAACGTAGATATGAATTGTTGAATACATCATCAGTCAAAATGCACTTTGGATTAAATAATATATCATCTAAAGGCAAATTGATACATTTTATTATAATTCTAAAGTCAAGTGCAATTTAAGTTTTAAACACATTGCCGCATTTTTTTTTTTCTTTTTCCTTCATTCAGGACGAGTACATGTTAATGGTAAATGAATATGAAACGTGTCCTAAACTAGACCGACACACTGTCCTTGGTTTTTTCACCTTGCTAGTTCACCAGTTACAGAGACAAAATGTAACCCTATACAGACAAAAAAAGTTTATCTCTAGGTCGACTTGTCTTTGATCCGAAGTTTTCCAGTCTTTGCGTTGACCATCTGTACAATCGACATAGCTGAACATTATTTTAATTTTTTTTATGATTTTTCAATTACTTCTAAATATATATTTGTTCAATTTTTCATTTTTTTTTCATCTTCTATGAAGTAAGAATACACATAGTTTTTGTATTATGTTGTCCTTAATTTTAACAGTAGTTAAACAAAATATCACAAAATAAAAATAAAATATGTAAACACCAAATGTTCGCCATGTTTATTATAAATTTTATAAGTTGCGTTGGTTAATTACCAGTAATTATCTGATGCACACTTACATAAATAAATTACTATAAAAAACAATAATCGATTGTCTAACATTTAAACTTCCAAATTGTCCTACAAACATCTGCCGGATTATCCCTCGTAATTTCTTCACTTTTTTACCTGTTATTTGAAAAAGTGGGACAAGACACTATTCATTCGTTCCCGGGTATTTGGTGTGCCTGTTGGAAAAACAAACAGGTAAGAAGTTTGTTTAATTTTATATAATTATACTTGAAAAATTAATTATAAGGATCTTTAAATAAGATAGTTAAGTAATACTTATTGAAGGTTTACCTAGAGTAAAACCCATTACCCATGATATTTTGTCGAACAAATATTAAAATTACGAGTACCAAGATTGGTATGCGACTTATTCTGTGTTTAAATGAACTTTTTAACACGTCTGTTCGAACGTAGATGAAAAAAGGAATGTGTCAAAACTATAAATAAGAATATAATTAGTATTATAATCTATTCTTCTGAAGAGCTCGTTAATATGATGCTACTAGTTAATGTAGGTATCGTACTAGGATTGTCCGGTCTCCGCTAAAGAAAATGGCTTCGTAGTTCGTTTGGGTTACAGTGACACCCTTAGGGTGACTGGTGTTAGAAATATAGTTCATCCAGTAGTATATATTTGAACATGGTTTATGAAAACGTCGACATATGCGAGCGGACAAGAATGTTAAATCTGATGTCACGATTGAAGAGTTTTCAGTCTTCTGCATGTTAACTGTAACAGCTTCATGGCATAATTTCTATCCCTACACAATATACATTTTATTCATATGTTCGCCCTTCATCCAGGACGAACCACTTTTCAGATTCTTCTTAAAAGAGAGGCAAAAGATACCAAAGGGACATTCAAACTCATAAGTCAAAAAAAAACTGAAAACGCCATGACTAAAAAAGAAAGACATACAGACAAACTACAGTACACAAAACAAAACATAGAAAACTACAGACTAAGCAACACGAATCCCACATAAAACTGGGGGTGATTTCAGGTGCTCCGGAAAGGTTAGCAGATCTTTCTCCACATGTGGCACCCGTTGTGTCTCTCATTTAAGTACAAACCCAGTGATAAGTCTTATTCGGGATTGTAGTTACGACAAGTATATCCGTCGTCATTGATTGCTTTTCTCAATTATATTATACAGCCCTCTTCAATTTTTAAGTTTTTTTCAATCAGACATAAGCAATTTATTTACATAAACAGGTTTTAACGCCAGTCTAGAATGAAAATGTCATCAAATGCAGCGTTCTTCATTGTGATGATACTTATATCCAGTTGTAATGGTAAGTTGCACTTAATAGTTTATAATTACTCTCTTCCCTTAAAAGTCGTGAGTTTCTTTCTTGATCAGAATGAATGGATGTTTACCCAGAGTTCTCGAAAAGTGGTGGTCCGAAGGTTTTTTACATCAAATGTTTTAATAGAGAGACGAAATTTCGGTATTTTACAATAGAAATAGTTTAGTTTAATGTCTAGCGGTAAATATCATGTGTAATTGCATGTTGTTAATACAAATCGTTATCAGTATCAGGAGCTGTGACATGCACAGAAGTAGGCTTAATCAAAAGAGTGTAAGCCCTAGAATCACAGTATCCATATCTATTTGCTGGACTTGGATACTTACCAGGTTTACATAAAGTACACGTAGATCCAAACAGTACCACTGTGGTACACCAACCAAGGAAGCTGCACGTTTCGCTTTAAGGTAGAAACAAGTTAGAACTTGACCGTATACTGAAACTAGGAGTAATTGTCAGACAGAAAGAACCTACCTCATGGGTCAATAGTATGGTGACCGAGGTTATATCAAATAGAGATGTAAGAATCTTCATCGACCCGAGGGACTTAAACAAAGCAATCAACCGAGAACACTACCTGTGGAGGAAGTAGTAGCGAATATTTCAAATACTAAAGTTTTTAGTAAAATTAATCATCAGGATTTTGTCATCTATAACTAGATGAAGGCAGCAGTAAGCTATCATAATACACCATTTCGTTTTGGAATTACGTCAATTCCGGAAATATTTAAAGAGACTGAAATCATGAACAGTATTGAAGGAGCAGAAGTAATCGTGGATGATATACTCATTTGGAGAGCTACAGTACAGATCCATGATGAGAGAACGAAAAAATGTTTTAGATAAGGTAAGACATTGCAATTCAAAACTAAGTAAATCAAAATGTCAATTGAGGAAAGATGAAGTTCATTATTTTGGCCACACAACAAGTAATCATGAGTTGAAACCAGACCCTGAAAATGTGTGTGCTGTTCAGAAAAAGAAAGGAAAACAAAAATAAGAAAAAAAATTAACATTTGTTGGTTTTGTAACTTATCTCAGAAAATTTCTTTCTAATTGAGAATACTGTCAGAAGAAAAAATTAAAGGTGCTGGGAAAAAGAACAAGACAATATTTTGATAAACTCAAAGACATGACCAGAAATGCGCCTATTCTATTCGAAAGCTGAGCTCGAAAGGCTTAGATACCAGTTTACTTCAAGACGACAAGCCTATTGCCTATGCATCAATAGCACTAACTCACTCAGCAAAGATATGCTTAAATAGAAAACGATACTTTCGCTATTGTTTTTGGATGCCAAAAATTCCATCATTATGTATACGAAAGACAAGTTGAAAGCGAACACAAGCAACTAAAGAATATGTTCAGTAAACCACTGAATGATGCACCACCACGAATACAAAGATTAGTATTAAAACATCAGGAGTATGACATTACAGTTAAATCTAAGCCAGGAAAATCTATGTATGTATCAGATACTATAAATAAACTGATATACAAATCAACAGGATTGAGTTCAATGCTCTTCTTCTTATATCACCTGAGAAACAGTTCAAAAAACATACAGAAACTGATGAAACAGTTGAAGAAAACGAGCGACGATGGATGGCCACAAAAAAAAGAGGAACTATCAAACGGAGTGAAACAGTATAGGCAGTTAAGAAATAACAAAACATGTATTTCTAATCTATTAAGGACTGAAGCTTATAATTCCACAAAACTTATGCAAAGAAATTGTGACACTTATTCATGAAAAACATATAAGAATAGTGAAATCCAAAACCAAAGCCGGAGAGTTAATTTATTTTAAATTTTTTTATGATTTTCTAATTCAAGGATGTTTTTATAATATTTTGTCCAAAAAAAACTTTCCCTTCTGAAGAGCTCGTTAATATGATGCTACTAGTTAATGTAGGTATCGTACTAGGATTGTCCGTTCTCCGCTAAAGAAAATGTCTTCGTTTGGGTTACAGTGACACCCTTAGGGTGACTGGTGTTAGAAATATAGTTCACCCAGTAGTATATATTAGAACATGATTTATGAAAACGTCGACATATGCGAGCGGACAAGAAGTTAAATCTGATGTCGCGATTGAAGAGTTTTCACGTCTTCTGAATGTTAACTGTAACAGCTTCATGGCATAATTTCTATTCCTACACTATATACATTTTATTCATATGTTCGCCCTTCATCCAGGACGAACCACTTTGCAGATTTTTCTTAAAAGAGAGACAAAAGATACCAAAGGGACATTCAAACTCATAAGTCGAAAATAAACGGAGTGAAACAGTATAGGCAGTTAAGAAATAACAAAACATATATTTCTAATCTATTAAGGACTGAAGCTTATAATTCCACAAAACTTACGCAAAGAAATTGTGACACTTATTCATGAAAAACATATAAGAATCGTGAAATCCAAAACCAAAGCCGGAGAGTTCATTTATTGGCCTGGCATGATGTCAGATATACAAGATATCGTAGAAAATGTGAAATACGCGCAGTAAACAACAAGAAAACTAACAAGGAACCCATGATTACAAGGAAATTTCCAGATAGACCTTCATCTAAGCTAGCAGATGACTTGTATCAATTCAAAGGAGAACTTGTCTCATTGTAATGTCTTGATAGTTGATTTACTATACATATTTTAAAGTAAAAATCAAAAATCGAGTCTACATCATCACCACTGTTGAAACCAACTTTTGTAGATGAGCAGAAAGTGAAACAAGTTGCTTTCTTTAAAAAAAGAAAAGCAATACGTGAACCCAAGCCCGCTGACTGGTCCGAGTACACAGTTATTTCGTAGTGCATTTCTTTTAGACAATAAATGAAAATTAAAAAAATCCCACCTGCGCTTTCTCAATAATATTTTTACAGTGTGTTGTACTACTTTTGGGACAAATTATATCAAAATTATAGAAAACTTCATCGGCTCTAACTCAAAATATGGACAATTTTATGTTAAGGGGGTCTTGAAATCTTTTGACAGCTTCCGAAGTGCTAATTTTTAACCCTTTTTCAGCTGGACCAAATCACTACTTTACTTTAAAATTCATGACCCAAATTTTTTTACAGTGTCATTTCACCCCCTTACTTGCTATTTGAGGCATAAAACATGGAGAAATAAATTTGGAAGGGGTATAAAAAAAATTGGCAAGTAACACACTGTCCACACTTAGGACTATATTCGTGGACAACGAAAATCAAAGGACGATAACTGCGTACTCGGACCTAATAGGATAGAAAAAGTTGACCAATCTTAATAAAACTTGGTATGACCAAAGCTTAATAAATTATAAGACTGCTTACAAAGTTTCATGACAATAGGATATATATTATAGACAATATGATTAATTCTATATTCAACTTTGTGTGTTAAATTAAGACGTTAAAATTGAAAAATTTCAACTATCAACATTTGGGGCTTTTAAAATTCAAATTTTGCAAAAAAATACTTTTAAAATGCCTTAATATATAATATATCATGTATTAAAAGCAATAGAGTACTCATTTGATATATCAGACTTAGCATAATTATTCAAAAGTCAAATCTATATGAGCCTGTGCCTAAAAATGGAGGTTTTCCAATGAAGGGGAGCCTTACATGAAGATGTAATATTTTCCAGCAATTTTAAATTTGTGAAGCTTTTTGGTTATAAATAATCCTTACATATGTATTTAATGTACTTTAAATGGAAAGAAAACTTACAAATAACATATCATATTAGTTTAAAAGGGTCTTAGGCCAAGTAAGACTGAAAATAATTTAGGGTCAATTTAGGCCGTAGCACATATTTACATTTAAAAATGCATATTGAAGCTATAGGAAATAAAAATTTGTGTCTTTTCTATCATTTCTATACTCAAGTGACATGATACAATAAATCTGAGCACAAAAAGACTCTTGCATTCAACTTTTTGTGCAGACAGTATGGTCTGATACAAAGATTTTTCACTTTTTAGTGAAAAACTTGCATGCAATTTTAGTCTCAACAGGCTTATATTTGAACCACATGCTATCCTACAGAAGAAAAGAAAGATATTATGTGAAATGAAACAGGTACAACAGACATTGTTAAGTTCTTTTTATACAAATTTAGTGAGATATTTATGATGGACTTCAACTTTTATGTACCAAGCTCCTCACATTTAACTTGATCCAAACAGGGCGTTAGACGAGGGTCATTTATACAACACATTTTGCACATATTGTCTGAGATAATCTTCTTTTCTGTAGATTCAAAGTTCACAAATGAGTAACACAACTGGATTAAAGCATAGAAACACAAATATTGACATATGAAAACCTGTCAGATAGAAAGTCAGAATGCCACTTATGCATCAAAATTGAAAAAGCTATGAAATGCTTATTTTGCCATATAATGCCAAAATTGGTCATTTTTGCAGAAATTCTATCAAATAAAAGTTTAAATCCTTTAGTTTTATGCTATTTAACAAATTGACACCATCAAATCATTCAGGGAAGTTGCCAAAGTACAGATTCTATATTTCCTGATTTGACCTCTTAGGATAGAAAAAGTTGACCAATCTTAATAAAACTTGGTATGACCAAAGCTTAATAAATTATAAGACTGCTTACAAAGTTTCATGGCAATAGGATATATATTATAGACAATATGATTAATTCTATATTCAACTTTGCGTGTTAAATTTAGACGTTAAAATTGAAAAATTTCAACTATCAACATTTGGGGCTTTTAAAATTCAAATTTTGCAAAAAAATACTTTTAAAATGCCTTAATATATAATATATCATGTATTAAAAGCAATAGAGTACTCATTTGATATATCAGACTTAGCATAATTATTCAAAAGTCAAATCTATATGAGCCTGTGCCTAAAAATGGAGGTTTTCCAATGAAGGGGAGCCTTACATGAAGATGTAATATTTTCCAGCAATTTTAAATTTGTGAAGCTTTTTGGTTATAAATAATCCTTACATATGTATTTAATGTACTTTAAATGGAAAGAAAACTTACAAATAACATATCATATTAGTTTAAAAGGGTCTTAGGCCAAGTAAGACTGAAAATAATTTAGGGTCAATTTAGGCCGTAGCACATATTTACATTTAAAAATGCATATTGAAGCTATAGGAAATAAAAATTTGTGTCTTTTCTATCATTTCTATACTCAAGTGACATGATACAATAAATCTGAGCACAAAAAGACTCTTGCATTCAACTTTTTGTGCAGACAGTATGGTCTGATACAAAGATTTTTCACTTTTTAGTGAAAAACTTGCATGCAATTTTAGTCTCAACAGGCTTATATTTGAACCACATGCTATCCTACAGAAGAAAAGAAAGATATTATGTGAAATGAAACAGGTACAACAGACATTGTTAAGTTCTTTTTATACAAATTTAGTGAGATATTTATGATGGACTTCAACTTTTATGTACCAAGCTCCTCACATTTAACTTGATCCAAACAGGGCGTTAGACGAGGGTCATTTATACAACACATTTTGCACATATTGTCTGAGATAATCTTCTTTTCTGTAGATTCAAAGTTCACAAATGAGTAACACAACTGGATTAAAGCATAGAAACACAGATATTGACATATGAAAACCTGTCAGATAGAAAGTCAGAATGCCACTTATGCATCAAAATTGAAAAAGCTATGAAATGCTTATTTTGCCATATAATGCCAAAATTGGTCATTTTTGCAGAAATTCTATCAAATAAAAGTTTAAATCCTTTAGTTTTATGCTATTTGACAAATTGACACCATCAAATCATTCAGGGAAGTTGCCAAAGTACAGATTCTATATTTCCTGATTTGACCTCTTAGGTCCGAGTACACAGTTATTTCGTAGTGCATTTCTTTTAGACAATAAATGAAAATTAAAAAAATCCCACCTGCGCTTTCTCAATAATATTTTTACAGTGTGTTGTACTACTTTTGGGACAAATTATATCAAAATTATAGAAAACTTCATCGGCTCTAACTCAAAATATGGACAATTTTATGTTAAGGGGGTCTTGAAATCTTTTGACAGCTTCCGAAGTGCTAATTTTTAACCCTTTTTCAGCTGGACCAAATCACTACTTTACTTTAAAATTCATGACCCAAATTTTTTTACAGTGTCATTTCACCCCCTTACTTGCTATTTGAGGCATAAAACATGGAGAAATAAATTTGGAAGGGGTATAAAAAAAATTGGCAAGTAACACACTGTCCACACTTAGGACTATATTCGTGGACAACGAAAATCAAAGGACGATAACTGTGTACTCGGACCTAATAGGATAGAAAAAGTTGACCAATCTTAATAAAACTTGGTATGACCAAAGCTTAATAAATTATAAGACTGCTTACAAAGTTTCATGGCAATAGGATATATATTATAGACAATATGATTAATTCTATATTCAACTTTGCGTGTTAAATTTAGACGTTAAAATTGAAAAATTTCAACTATCAACATTTGGGGCTTTTAAAATTCAAATTTTGCAAAAAAATACTTTTAAAATGCCTTAATATATAATATATCATGTATTAAAAGCAATAGAGTACTCATTTGATATATCAGACTTAGCATAATTATTCAAAAGTCAAATCTATATGAGCCTGTGCCTAAAAATGGAGGTTTTCCAATGAAGGGGAGCCTTACATGAAGATGTAATATTTTCCAGCAATTTTAAATTTGTGAAGCTTTTTGGTTATAAATAATCCTTACATATGTATTTAATGTACTTTAAATGGAAAGAAAACCTTACAAATAACATATCATATTAGTTTAAAAGGGTCTTAGGCCAAGTAAGACTGAAAATAATTTAGGGTCAATTTAGGCCGTAGCACATATTTACATTTAAAAATGCATATTGAAGCTATAGGAAATAAAAATTTGTGTCTTTTCTATCATTTCTATACTCAAGTGACATGATACAATAAATCTGAGCACAAAAAGACTCTTGCATTCAACTTTTTGTGCAGACAGTATGGTCTGATACAAAGATTTTTCACTTTTTAGTGAAAAACTTGCATGCAATTTTAGTCTCAACAGGCTTATATTTGAACCACATGCTATCCTACAGAAGAAAAGAAAGATATTATGTGAAATGAAACAGGTACAACAGACATTGTTAAGTTCTTTTTATACAAATTTAGTGAGATATTTATGATGGACTTCAACTTTTATGTACCAAGCTCCTCACATTTAACTTGATCCAAACAGGGCGTTAGACGAGGGTCATTTATACAACACATTTTGCACATATTGTCTGAGATAATCTTCTTTTCTGTAGATTCAAAGTTCACAAATGAGTAACACAACTGGATTAAAGCATAGAAACACAAATATTGACATATGAAAACCTGTCAGATAGAAAGTCAGAATGCCACTTATGCATCAAAATTGAAAAAGCTATGAAATGCTTATTTTGCCATATAATGCCAAAATTGGTCATTTTTGCAGAAATTCTATCAAATAAAAGTTTAAATCCTTTAGTTTTATGCTATTTGACAAATTGACACCATCAAATCATTCAGGGAAGTTGCCAAAGTACAGATTCTATATTTCCTGATTTGACCTCTTAGGATAGAAAAAGTTGACCAATCTTAATAAAACTTGGTATGACCAAAGCTTAATAAATTATAAGACTGCTTACAAAGTTTCATGGCAATAGGATATATATTATAGACAATATGATTAATTCTATATTCAACTTTGCGTGTTAAATTTAGACGTTAAAATTGAAAAATTTCAACTATCAACATTTGGGGCTTTTAAAATTCAAATTTTGCAAAAAAATACTTTTAAAATGCCTTAATATATAATATATCATGTATAAAAAGCAATAGAGTACTCATTTGATATATCAGACTTAGCATAATTATTCAAAAGTCAAATCTATATGAGCCTGTGCCTAAAAATGGAGGTTTTCCAATGAAGGGGAGCCTTACATGAAGATGTAATATTTTCCAGCAATTTTAAATTTGTGAAGCTTTTTGGTTATAAATAATCCTTACATATGTATTTAATGTACTTTAAATGGAAAGAAAACCTTACAAATAACATATCATATTAGTTTAAAAGGGTCTTAGGCCAAGTAAGACTGAAAATAATTTAGGGTCAATTTAGGCCGTAGCACATATTTACATTTAAAAATGCATATTGAAGCTATAGGAAATAAAAATTTGTGTCTTTTCTATCATTTCTATACTCAAGTGACATGATACAATAAATCTGAGCACAAAAAGACTCTTGCATTCAACTTTTTGTGCAGACAGTATGGTCTGATACAAAGATTTTTCACTTTTTAGTGAAAAACTTGCATGCAATTTTAGTCTCAACAGGCTTATATTTGAACCACATGCTATCCTACAGAAGAAAAGAAAGATATTATGTGAAATGAAACAGGTACAACAGACATTGTTAAGTTCTTTTTATACAAATTTAGTGAGATATTTATGATGGACTTCAACTTTTATGTACCAAGCTCCTCACATTTAACTTGATCCAAACAGGGCGTTAGACGAGGGTCATTTATACAACACATTTTGCACATATTGTCTGAGATAATCTTCTTTTCTGTAGATTCAAAGTTCACAAATGAGTAACACAACTGGATTAAAGCATAGAAACACAAATATTGACATATGAAAACCTGTCAGATAGAAAGTCAGAATGCCACTTATGCATCAAAATTGAAAAAGCTATGAAATGCTTATTTTGCCATATAATGCCAAAATTGGTCATTTTTGCAGAAATTCTATCAAATAAAAGTTTAAATCCTTTAGTTTTATGCTATTTGACAAATTGACACCATCAAATCATTCAGGGAAGTTGCCAAAGTACAGATTCTATATTTCCTGATTTGACCTCTTAGGATAGAAAAAGTTGACCAATCTTAATAAAACTTGGTATGACCAAAGCTTAATAAATTATAAGACTGCTTACAAAGTTTCATGGCAATAGGATATATATTATAGACAATATGATTAATTCTATATTCAACTTTGCGTGTTAAATTTAGACGTTAAAATTGAAAAATTTCAACTATCAACATTTGGGGCTTTTAAAATTCAAATTTTGCAAAAAAATACTTTTAAAATGCCTTAATATATAATATATCATGTATTAAAAGCAATAGAGTACTCATTTGATATATCAGACTTAGCATAATTATTCAAAAGTCAAATCTATATGAGCCTGTGCCTAAAAATGGAGGTTTTCCAATGAAGGGGAGCCTTACATGAAGATGTAATATTTTCCAGCAATTTTAAATTTGTGAAGCTTTTTGGTTATAAATAATCCTTACATATGTATTTAATGTACTTTAAATGGAAAGAAAACCTTACAAATAACATATCATATTAGTTTAAAAGGGTCTTAGGCCAAGTAAGACTGAAAATAATTTAGGGTCAATTTAGGCCGTAGCACATATTTACATTTAAAAATGCATATTGAAGCTATAGGAAATAAAAATTTGTGTCTTTTCTATCATTTCTATACTCAAGTGACATGATACAATAAATCTGAGCACAAAAAGACTCTTGCATTCAACTTTTTGTGCAGACAGTATGGTCTGATACAAAGATTTTTCACTTTTTAGTGAAAAACTTGCATGCAATTTTAGTCTCAACAGGCTTATATTTGAACCACATGCTATCCTACAGAAGAAAAGAAAGATATTATGTGAAATGAAACAGGTACAACAGACATTGTTAAGTTCTTTTTATACAAATTTAGTGAGATATTTATGATGGACTTCAACTTTTATGTACCAAGCTCCTCACATTTAACTTGATCCAAACAGGGCGTTAGACGAGGGTCATTTATACAACACATTTTGCACATATTGTCTGAGATAATCTTCTTTTCTGTAGATTCAAAGTTCACAAATGAGTAACACAACTGGATTAAAGCATAGAAACACAAATATTGACATATGAAAACCTGTCAGATAGAAAGTCAGAATGCCACTTATGCATCAAAATTGAAAAAGCTATGAAATGCTTATTTTGCCATATAATGCCAAAATTGGTAATTTTTGCAGAAATTCTATCAAATAAAAGTTTAAATCCTTTAGTTTTATGCTATTTGACAAATTGACACCATCAAATCATTCAGGGAAGTTGCCAAAGTACAGATTCTATATTTCCTGATTTGACCTCTTAGGATAGAAAAAGTTGACCAATCTTAATAAAACTTGGTATGACCAAAGCTTAATAAATTATAAGACTGCTTACAAAGTTTCATGGCAATAGGATATATATTATAGACAATATGATTAATTCTATATTCAACTTTGCGTGTTAAATTTAGACGTTAAAATTGAAAAATTTCAACTATCAACATTTGGGGCTTTTAAAATTCAAATTTTGCAAAAAAATACTTTTAAAATGCCTTAATATATAATATATCATGTATTAAAAGCAATAGAGTACTCATTTGATATATCAGACTTAGCATAATTATTCAAAAGTCAAATCTATATGAGCCTGTGCCTAAAAATGGAGGTTTTCCAATGAAGGGGAGCCTTACATGAAGATGTAATATTTTCCAGCAATTTTAAATTTGTGAAGCTTTTTGGTTATAAATAATCCTTACATATGTATTTAATGTACTTTAAATGGAAAGAAAACTTACAAATAACATATCATATTAGTTTAAAAGGGTCTTAGGCCAAGTAAGACTGAAAATAATTTAGGGTCAATTTAGGCCGTAGCACATATTTACATTTAAAAATGCATATTGAAGCTATAGGAAATAAAAATTTGTGTCTTTTCTATCATTTCTATACTCAAGTGACATGATACAATAAATCTGAGCACAAAAAGACTCTTGCATTCAACTTTTTGTGCAGACAGTATGGTCTGATACAAAGATTTTTCACTTTTTAGTGAAAAACTTGCATGCAATTTTAGTCTCAACAGGCTTATATTTGAACCACATGCTATCCTACAGAAGAAAAGAAAGATATTATGTGAAATGAAACAGGTACAACAGACATTGTTAAGTTCTTTTTATACAAATTTAGTGAGATATTTATGATGGACTTCAACTTTTATGTACCAAGCTCCTCACATTTAACTTGATCCAAACAGGGCGTTAGACGAGGGTCATTTATACAACACATTTTGCACATATTGTCTGAGATAATCTTCTTTTCTGTAGATTCAAAGTTCACAAATGAGTAACACAACTGGATTAAAGCATAGAAACACAAATATTGACATATGAAAACCTGTCAGATAGAAAGTCAGAATGCCACTTATGCATCAAAATTGAAAAAGCTATGAAATGCTTATTTTGCCATATAATGCCAAAATTGGTCATTTTTGCAGAAATTCTATCAAATAAAAGTTTAAATCCTTTAGTTTTATGCTATTTAACAAATTGACACCATCAAATCATTCAGGGAAGTTGCCAAAGTACAGATTCTATATTTCCTGATTTGACCTCTTAGGATAGAAAAAGTTGACCAATCTTAATAAAACTTGGTATGACCAAAGCTTAATAAATTATAAGACTGCTTACAAAGTTTCATGGCAATAGGATATATATTATAGACAATATGATTAATTCTATATTCAACTTTGCGTGTTAAATTTAGACGTTAAAATTGAAAAATTTCAACTATCAACATTTGGGGCTTTTAAAATTCAAATTTTGCAAAAAAATACTTTTAAAATGCCTTAATATATAATATATCATGTATTAAAAGCAATAGAGTACTCATTTGATATATCAGACTTAGCATAATTATTCAAAAGTCAAATCTATATGAGCCTGTGCCTAAAAATGGAGGTTTTCCAATGAAGGGGAGCCTTACATGAAGATGTAATATTTTCCAGCAATTTTAAATTTGTGAAGCTTTTTGGTTATAAATAATCCTTACATATGTATTTAATGTACTTTAAATGGAAAGAAAACTTACAAATAACATATCATATTAGTTTAAAAGGGTCTTAGGCCAAGTAAGACTGAAAATAATTTAGGGTCAATTTAGGCCGTAGCACATATTTACATTTAAAAATGCATATTGAAGCTATAGGAAATAAAAATTTGTGTCTTTTCTATCATTTCTATACTCAAGTGACATGATACAATAAATCTGAGCACAAAAAGACTCTTGCATTCAACTTTTTGTGCAGACAGTATGGTCTGATACAAAGATTTTTCACTTTTTAGTGAAAAACTTGCATGCAATTTTAGTCTCAACAGGCTTATATTTGAACCACATGCTATCCTACAGAAGAAAAGAAAGATATTATGTGAAATGAAACAGGTACAACAGACATTGTTAAGTTCTTTTTATACAAATTTAGTGAGATATTTATGATGGACTTCAACTTTTATGTACCAAGCTCCTCACATTTAACTTGATCCAAACAGGGCGTTAGACGAGGGTCATTTATACAACACATTTTGCACATATTGTCTGAGATAATCTTCTTTTCTGTAGATTCAAAGTTCACAAATGAGTAACACAACTGGATTAAAGCATAGAAACACAAATATTGACATATGAAAACCTGTCAGATAGAAAGTCAGAATGCCACTTATGCATCAAAATTGAAAAAGCTATGAAATGCTTATTTTGCCATATAATGCCAAAATTGGTCATTTTTGCAGAAATTCTATCAAATAAAAGTTTAAATCCTTTAGTTTTATGCTATTTGACAAATTGACACCATCAAATCATTCAGGGAAGTTGCCAAAGTACAGATTCTATATTTCCTGATTTGACCTCTTAGGATAGAAAAAGTTGACCAATCTTAATAAAACTTGGTATGACCAAAGCTTAATAAATTATAAGACTGCTTACAAAGTTTCATGGCAATAGGATATATATTATAGACAATATGATTAATTCTATATTCAACTTTGCGTGTTAAATTTAGACGTTAAAATTGAAAAATTTCAACTATCAACATTTGGGGCTTTTAAAATTCAAATTTTGCAAAAAAATACTTTTAAAATGCCTTAATATATAATATATCATGTATTAAAAGCAATAGAGTACTCATTTGATATATCAGACTTAGCATAATTATTCAAAAGTCAAATCTATATGAGCCTGTGCCTAAAAATGGAGGTTTTCCAATGAAGGGGAGCCTTACATGAAGATGTAATATTTTCCAGCAATTTTAAATTTGTGAAGCTTTTTGGTTATAAATAATCCTTACATATGTATTTAATGTACTTTAAATGGAAAGAAAACTTACAAATAACATATCATATTAGTTTAAAAGGGTCTTAGGCCAAGTAAGACTGAAAATAATTTAGGGTCAATTTAGGCCGTAGCACATATTTACATTTAAAAATGCATATTGAAGCTATAGGAAATAAAAATTTGTGTCTTTTCTATCATTTCTATACTCAAGTGACATGATACAATAAATCTGAGCACAAAAAGACTCTTGCATTCAACTTTTTGTGCAGACAGTATGGTCTGATACAAAGATTTTTCACTTTTTAGTGAAAAACTTGCATGCAATTTTAGTCTCAACAGGCTTATATTTGAACCACATGCTATCCTACAGAAGAAAAGAAAGATATTATGTGAAATGAAACAGGTACAACAGACATTGTTAAGTTCTTTTTATACAAATTTAGTGAGATATTTATGATGGACTTCAACTTTTATGTACCAAGCTCCTCACATTTAACTTGATCCAAACAGGGCGTTAGACGAGGGTCATTTATACAACACATTTTGCACATATTGTCTGAGATAATCTTCTTTTCTGTAGATTCAAAGTTCACAAATGAGTAACACAACTGGATTAAAGCATAGAAACACAAATATTGACATATGAAAACCTGTCAGATAGAAAGTCAGAATGCCACTTATGCATCAAAATTGAAAAAGCTATGAAATGCTTATTTTGCCATATAATGCCAAAATTGGTCATTTTTGCAGAAATTCTATCAAATAAAAGTTTAAATCCTTTAGTTTTATGCTATTTGACAAATTGACACCATCAAATCATTCAGGGAAGTTGCCAAAGTACAGATTCTATATTTCCTGATTTGACCTCTTAGGATAGAAAAAGTTGACCAATCTTAATAAAACTTGGTATGACCAAAGCTTAATAAATTATAAGACTGCTTACAAAGTTTCATGGCAATAGGATATATATTATAGACAATATGATTAATTCTATATTCAACTTTGCGTGTTAAATTTAGACATTAAAATTGAAAAATTTCAACTATCAACATTTGGGGCTTTTAAAATTCAAATTTTGCAAAAAAATACTTTTAAAATGCCTTAATATATAATATATCATGTATTAAAAGCAATAGAGTACTCATTTGATATATCAGACTTAGCATAATTATTCAAAAGTCAAATCTATATGAGCCTGTGCCTAAAAATGGAGGTTTTCCAATGAAGGGGAGCCTTACATGAAGATGTAATATTTTCCAGCAATTTTAAATTTGTGAAGCTTTTTGGTTATAAATAATCCTTACATATGTATTTAATGTACTTTAAATGGAAAGAAAACTTACAAATAACATATCATATTAGTTTAAAAGGGTCTTAGGCCAAGTAAGACTGAAAATAATTTAGGGTCAATTTAGGCCGTAGCACATATTTACATTTAAAAATGCATATTGAAGCTATAGGAAATAAAAATTTGTGTCTTTTCTATCATTTCTATACTCAAGTGACATGATACAATAAATCTGAGCACAAAAAGACTCTTGCATTCAACTTTTTGTGCAGACAGTATGGTCTGATACAAAGATTTTTCACTTTTTAGTGAAAAACTTGCATGCAATTTTAGTCTCAACAGGCTTATATTTGAACCACATGCTATCCTACAGAAGAAAAGAAAGATATTATGTGAAATGAAACAGGTACAACAGACATTGTTAAGTTCTTTTTATACAAATTTAGTGAGATATTTATGATGGACTTCAACTTTTATGTACCAAGCTCCTCACATTTAACTTGATCCAAACAGGGCGTTAGACGAGGGTCATTTATACAACACATTTTGCACATATTGTCTGAGATAATCTTCTTTTCTGTAGATTCAAAGTTCACAAATGAGTAACACAACTGGATTAAAGCATAGAAACACAAATATTGACATATGAAAACCTGTCAGATAGAAAGTCAGAATGCCACTTATGCATCAAAATTGAAAAAGCTATGAAATGCTTATTTTGCCATATAATGCCAAAATTGGTCATTTTTGCAGAAATTCTATCAAATAAAAGTTTAAATCCTTTAGTTTTATGCTATTTGACAAATTGACACCATCAAATCATTCAGGGAAGTTGCCAAAGTACAGATTCTATATTTCCTGATTTGACCTCTTAGGTCCGAGTACACAGTTATTTCGTAGTGCATTTCTTTTAGACAATAAATGAAAATTAAAAAAATCCCACCTGCGCTTTCTCAATAATATTTTTACAGTGTGTTGTACTACTTTTGGGACAAATTATATCAAAATTATAGAAAACTTCATCGGCTCTAACTCAAAATATGGACAATTTTATGTTAAGGGGGTCTTGAAATCTTTTGACAGCTTCCGAAGTGCTAATTTTTAACCCTTTTTCAGCTGGACCAAATCACTACTTTACTTTAAAATTCATGACCCAAATTTTTTTACAGTGTCATTTCACCCCCTTACTTGCTATTTGAGGCATAAAACATGGAGAAATAAATTTGGAAGGGGTATAAAAAAAATTGGCAAGTAACACACTGTCCACACTTAGGACTATATTCGTGGACAACGAAAATCAAAGGACGATAACTGTGTACTTGGACCTAATAGGATAGAAAAAGTTGACCAATCTTAATAAAACTTGGTATGACCAAAGCTTAATAAATTATAAGACTGCTTACAAAGTTTCATGGCAATAGGATATATATTATAGACAATATGATTAATTCTATATTCAACTTTGCGTGTTAAATTTAGACGTTAAAATTGAAAAATTTCAACTATCAACATTTGGGGCTTTTAAAATTCAAATTTTGCAAAAAAATACTTTTAAAATGCCTTAATATATAATATATCATGTATTAAAAGCAATAGAGTACTCATTTGATATATCAGACTTAGCATAATTATTCAAAAGTCAAATCTATATGAGCCTGTGCCTAAAAATAAAGGTTTTCCAATGAAGGGGAGCCTTACATGAAGATGTAATATTTTCCAGCAATTTTAAATTTGTGAAGCTTTTTGGTTATAAATAATCCTTACATATGTATTTAATGTACTTTAAATGGAAAGAAAACTTACAAATAACATATCATATTAGTTTAAAAGGGTCTTAGGCCAAGTAAGACTGAAAATAATTTAGGGTCAATTTAGGCCGTAGCACATATTTACATTTAAAAATGCATATTGAAGCTATAGGAAATAAAAATTTGTGTCTTTTCTATCATTTCTATACTCAAGTGACATGATACAATAAATCTGAGCACAAAAAGACTCTTGCATTCAACTTTTTGTGCAGACAGTATGGTCTGATACAAAGATTTTTCACTTTTTAGTGAAAAACTTGCATGCAATTTTAGTCTCAACAGGCTTATATTTGAACCACATGCTATCCTACAGAAGAAAAGAAAGATATTATGTGAAATGAAACAGGTACAACAGACATTGTTAAGTTCTTTTTATACAAATTTAGTGAGATATTTATGATGGACTTCAACTTTTATGTACCAAGCTCCTCACATTTAACTTGATCCAAACAGGGCGTTAGACGAGGGTCATTTATACAACACATTTTGCACATATTGTCTGAGATAATCTTCTTTTCTGTAGATTCAAAGTTCACAAATGAGTAACACAACTGGATTAAAGCATAGAAACACAAATATTGACATATGAAAACCTGTCAGATAGAAAGTCAGAATGCCACTTATGCATCAAAATTGAAAAAGCTATGAAATGCTTATTTTGCCATATAATGCCAAAATTGGTCATTTTTGCAGAAATTCTATCAAATAAAAGTTTAAATCCTTTAGTTTTATGCTATTTGACAAATTGACACCATCAAATCATTCAGGGAAGTTGCCAAAGTACAGATTCTATATTTCCTGATTTGACCTCTTAGGTCCGAGTACACAGTTATTTCGTAGTGCATTTCTTTTAGACAATAAATGAAAATTAAAAAAATCCCACCTGCGCTTTCTCAATAATATTTTTACAGTGTGTTGTACTACTTTTGGGACAAATTATATCAAAATTATAGAAAACTTCATCGGCTCTAACTCAAAATATGGACAATTTTATGTTAAGGGGGTCTTGAAATCTTTTGACAGCTTCCGAAGTGCTAATTTTTAACCCTTTTTCAGCTGGACCAAATCACTACTTTACTTTAAAATTCATGACCCAAATTTTTTTACAGTGTCATTTCACCCCCTTACTTGCTATTTGAGGCATAAAACATGGAGAAATAAATTTGGAAGGGGTATAAAAAAAATTGGCAAGTAACACACTGTCCACACTTAGGACTATATTCGTGGACAACGAAAATCAAAGGACGATAACTGTGTACTTGGACCTAATAGGATAGAAAAAGTTGACCAATCTTAATAAAACTTGGTATGACCAAAGCTTAATAAATTATAAGACTGCTTACAAAGTTTCATGGCAATAGGATATATATTATAGACAATATGATTAATTCTATATTCAACTTTGCGTGTTAAATTTAGACGTTAAAATTGAAAAATTTCAACTATCAACATTTGGGGCTTTTAAAATTCAAATTTTGCAAAAAAATACTTTTAAAATGCCTTAATATATAATATATCATGTATTAAAAGCAATAGAGTACTCATTTGATATATCAGACTTAGCATAATTATTCAAAAGTCAAATCTATATGAGCCTGTGCCTAAAAATAAAGGTTTTCCAATGAAGGGGAGCCTTACATGAAGATGTAATATTTTCCAGCAATTTTAAATTTGTGAAGCTTTTTGGTTATAAATAATCCTTACATATGTATTTAATGTACTTTAAATGGAAAGAAAACTTACAAATAACATATCATATTAGTTTAAAAGGGTCTTAGGCCAAGTAAGACTGAAAATAATTTAGGGTCAATTTAGGCCGTAGCACATATTTACATTTAAAAATGCATATTGAAGCTATAGGAAATAAAAATTTGTGTCTTTTCTATCATTTCTATACTCAAGTGACATGATACAATAAATCTGAGCACAAAAAGACTCTTGCATTCAACTTTTTGTGCAGACAGTATGGTCTGATACAAAGATTTTTCACTTTTTAGTGAAAAACTTGCATGCAATTTTAGTCTCAACAGGCTTATATTTGAACCACATGCTATCCTACAGAAGAAAAGAAAGATATTATGTGAAATGAAACAGGTACAACAGACATTGTTAAGTTCTTTTTATACAAATTTAGTGAGATATTTATGATGGACTTCAACTTTTATGTACCAAGCTCCTCACATTTAACTTGATCCAAACAGGGCGTTAGACGAGGGTCATTTATACAACACATTTTGCACATATTGTCTGAGATAATCTTCTTTTCTGTAGATTCAAAGTTCACAAATGAGTAACACAACTGGATTAAAGCATAGAAACACAAATATTGACATATGAAAACCTGTCAGATAGAAAGTCAGAATGCCACTTATGCATCAAAATTGAAAAAGCTATGAAATGCTTATTTTGCCATATAATGCCAAAATTGGTCATTTTTGCAGAAATTCTATCAAATAAAAGTTTAAATCCTTTAGTTTTATGCTATTTGACAAATTGACACCATCAAATCATTCAGGGAAGTTGCCAAAGTACAGATTCTATATTTCCTGATTTGACCTCTTAGGTCCGAGTACACAGTTATTTCGTAGTGCATTTCTTTTAGACAATAAATGAAAATTAAAAAAATCCCACCTGCGCTTTCTCAATAATATTTTTACAGTGTGTTGTACTACTTTTGGGACAAATTATATCAAAATTATAGAAAACTTCATCGGCTCTAACTCAAAATATGGACAATTTTATGTTAAGGGGGTCTTGAAATCTTTTGACAGCTTCCGAAGTGCTAATTTTTAACCCTTTTTCAGCTGGACCAAATCACTACTTTACTTTAAAATTCATGACCCAAATTTTTTTACAGTGTCATTTCACCCCCTTACTTGCTATTTGAGGCATAAAACATGGAGAAATAAATTTGGAAGGGGTATAAAAAAAATTGGCAAGTAACACACTGTCCACACTTAGGACTATATTCGTGGACAACGAAAATCAAAGGACGATAACTGTGTACTTGGACCTAATAGGATAGAAAAAGTTGACCAATCTTAATAAAACTTGGTATGACCAAAGCTTAATAAATTATAAGACTGCTTACAAAGTTTCATGGCAATAGGATATATATTATAGACAATATGATTAATTCTATATTCAACTTTGCGTGTTAAATTTAGACGTTAAAATTGAAAAATTTCAACTATCAACATTTGGGGCTTTTAAAATTCAAATTTTGCAAAAAAATACTTTTAAAATGCCTTAATATATAATATATCATGTATTAAAAGCAATAGAGTACTCATTTGATATATCAGACTTAGCATAATTATTCAAAAGTCAAATCTATATGAGCCTGTGCCTAAAAATAAAGGTTTTCCAATGAAGGGGAGCCTTACATGAAGATGTAATATTTTCCAGCAATTTTAAATTTGTGAAGCTTTTTGGTTATAAATAATCCTTACATATGTATTTAATGTACTTTAAATGGAAAGAAAACTTACAAATAACATATCATATTAGTTTAAAAGGGTCTTAGGCCAAGTAAGACTGAAAATAATTTAGGGTCAATTTAGGCCGTAGCACATATTTACATTTAAAAATGCATATTGAAGCTATAGGAAATAAAAATTTGTGTCTTTTCTATCATTTCTATACTCAAGTGACATGATACAATAAATCTGAGCACAAAAAGACTCTTGCATTCAACTTTTTGTGCAGACAGTATGGTCTGATACAAAGATTTTTCACTTTTTAGTGAAAAACTTGCATGCAATTTTAGTCTCAACAGGCTTATATTTGAACCACATGCTATCCTACAGAAGAAAAGAAAGATATTATGTGAAATGAAACAGGTACAACAGACATTGTTAAGTTCTTTTTATACAAATTTAGTGAGATATTTATGATGGACTTCAACTTTTATGTACCAAGCTCCTCACATTTAACTTGATCCAAACAGGGCGTTAGACGAGGGTCATTTATACAACACATTTTGCACATATTGTCTGAGATAATCTTCTTTTCTGTAGATTCAAAGTTCACAAATGAGTAACACATCTGGATTAAAGCATAGAAACACAAATATTGACATATGAAAACCTGTCAGATGGAAAGTCAGAATGCCACTTATGCATCAAAATTGAAAAAGCTATGAAATGCTTATTTTGCCATATAATGCCAAAATTGGTCATTTTTGCAGAAATTCTATCAAATAAAAGTTTAAATCCTTTAGTTTTATGCTATTTGACAAATTGACACCATCAAATCATTCAGGGAAGTTGCCAAAGTACAGATTCTATATTTCCTGATTTGACCTCTTAATAGGATAGAAAAAGTTGACCAATCTTAATAAAACTTGGTATGACCAAAGCTTAATAAATTATAAGACTGCTTACAAAGTTTCATGGCAATAGGATATATATTATAGACAATATGATTAATTCTATATTCAACTTTGCGTGTTAAATTTAGACGTTAAAATTGAAAAATTTCAACTATCAACATTTGGGGCTTTTAAAATTCAAATTTTGCAAAAAAATACTTTTAAAATGCCTTAATATATAATATATCATGTATTAAAAGCAATAGAGTACTCATTTGATATATCAGACTTAGCATAATTATTCAAAAGTCAAATCTATATGAGCCTGTGCCTAAAAATGGAGGTTTTCCAATGAAGGGGAGCCTTACATGAAGATGTAATATTTTCCAGCAATTTTAAATTTGTGAAGCTTTTTGGTTATAAATAATCCTTACATATGTATTTAATGTACTTTAAATGGAAAGAAAACTTACAAATAACATATCATATTAGTTTAAAAGGGTCTTAGGCCAAGTAAGACTGAAAATAATTTAGGGTCAATTTAGGCCGTAGCACATATTTACATTTAAAAATGCATATTGAAGCTATAGGAAATAAAAATTTGTGTCTTTTCTATCATTTCTATACTCAAGTGACATGATACAATAAATCTGAGCACAAAAAGACTCTTGCATTCAACTTTTTGTGCAGACAGTATGGTCTGATACAAAGATTTTTCACTTTTTAGTGAAAAACTTGCATGCAATTTTAGTCTCAACAGGCTTATATTTGAACCACATGCTATCCTACAGAAGAAAAGAAAGATATTATGTGAAATGAAACAGGTACAACAGACATTGTTAAGTTCTTTTTATACAAATTTAGTGAGATATTTATGATGGACTTCAACTTTTATGTACCAAGCTCCTCACATTTAACTTGATCCAAACAGGGTGTAGACGAGGGTCATTTATACAACACATTTTGCACATATTGTCTGAGATAATCTTCTTTTCTGTAGATTCAAAGTTCACAAATGAGTAACACAACTGGATTAAAGCATAGAAACACAAATATTGACATATGAAAACCTGTCAGATAGAAAGTCAGAATGCCACTTATGCATCAAAATTGAAAAAGCTATGAAATGCTTATTTTGCCATATAATGCCAAAATTGGTCATTTTTGCAGAAATTCTATCAAATAAAAGTTTAAATCCTTTAGTTTTATGCTATTTGACAAATTGACACCATCAAATCATTCAGGGAAGTTGCCAAAGTACAGATTCTATATTTCCTGATTTGACCTCTTAGGTCCGAGTACACAGTTATTTCGTAGTGCATTTCTTTTAGACAATAAATGAAAATTAAAAAAATCCCACCTGCGCTTTCTCAATAATATTTTTACAGTGTGTTGTACTACTTTTGGGACAAATTATATCAAAATTATAGAAAACTTCATCGGCTCTAACTCAAAATATGGACAATTTTATGTTAAGGGGGTCTTGAAATCTTTTGACAGCTTCCGAAGTGCTAATTTTTAACCCTTTTTCAGCTGGACCAAATCACTACTTTACTTTAAAATTCATGACCCAAATTTTTTTACAGTGTCATTTCACCCCCTTACTTGCTATTTGAGGCATAAAACATGGAGAAATAAATTTGGAAGGGGTATTAAAAAAAATTGGCAAGTAACACACTGTCCACACTTAGGACTATATTCGTGGACAACGAAAATCAAAGGACGATAACTGTGTACTCGGACCTAATAGGATAGAAAAAGTTGACCAATCTTAATAAAACTTGGTATGACCAAAGCTTAATAAATTATAAGACTGCTTACAAAGTTTCATGGCAATAGGATATATATTATAGACAATATGATTAATTCTATATTCAACTTTGCGTGTTAAATTTAGACGTTAAAATTGAAAAATTTCAACTATCAACATTTGGGGCTTTTAAAATTCAAATTTTGCAAAAAAATACTTTTAAAATGCCTTAATATATAATATATCATGTATTAAAAGCAATAGAGTACTCATTTGATATATCAGACTTAGCATAATTATTCAAAAGTCAAATCTATATGAGCCTGTGCCTAAAAATGGAGGTTTTCCAATGAAGGGGAGCCTTACATGAAGATGTAATATTTTCCAGCAATTTTAAATTTGTGAAGCTTTTTGGTTATAAATAATCCTTACATATGTATTTAATGTACTTTAAATGGAAAGAAAACTTACAAATAACATATCATATTAGTTTAAAAGGGTCTTAGGCCAAGTAAGACTGAAAATAATTTAGGGTCAATTTAGGCCGTAGCACATATTTACATTTAAAAATGCATATTGAAGCTATAGGAAATAAAAATTTGTGTCTTTTCTATCATTTCTATACTCAAGTGACATGATACAATAAATCTGAGCACAAAAAGACTCTTGCATTCAACTTTTTGTGCAGACAGTATGGTCTGATACAAAGATTTTTCACTTTTTAGTGAAAAACTTGCATGCAATTTTAGTCTCAACAGGCTTATATTTGAACCACATGCTATCCTACAGAAGAAAAGAAAGATATTATGTGAAATGAAACAGGTACAACAGACATTGTTAAGTTCTTTTTATACAAATTTAGTGAGATATTTATGATGGACTTCAACTTTTATGTACCAAGCTCCTCACATTTAACTTGATCCAAACAGGGCGTTAGACGAGGGTCATTTATACAACACATTTTGCACATATTGTCTGAGATAATCTTCTTTTCTGTAGATTCAAAGTTCACAAATGAGTAACACAACTGGATTAAAGCATAGAAACACAAATATTGACATATGAAAACCTGTCAGATAGAAAGTCAGAATGCCACTTATGCATCAAAATTGAAAAAGCTATGAAATGCTTATTTTGCCATATAATGCCAAAATTGGTCATTTTTGCAGAAATTCTATCAAATAAAAGTTTAAATCCTTTAGTTTTATGCTATTTGACAAATTGACACCATCAAATCATTCAGGGAAGTTGCCAAAGTACAGATTCTATATTTCCTGATTTGACCTCTTATAATAGGATAGAAAAAGTTGACCAATCTTAATAAAACTTGGTATGACCAAAGCTTAATAAATTATAAGACTGCTTAAAAAGTTTCATGGCAATAGGATATATATTATAGACAATATGATTAATTCTATATTCAACTTTGCGTGTTAAATTTAGACGTTAAAATTGAAAAATTTCAACTATCAACATTTGGGGCTTTTAAAATTCAAATTTTGCAAAAAAATACTTTTAAAATGCCTTAATATATAATATATCATGTATTAAAAGCAATAGAGTACTCATTTGATATATCAGACTTAGCATAATTATTCAAAAGTCAAATCTATATGAGCCTGTGCCTAAAAATGGAGGTTTTCCAATGAAGGGGAGCCTTACATGAAGATGTAATATTTTCCAGCAATTTTAAATTTGTGAAGCTTTTTGGTTATAAATAATCCTTACATATGTATTTAATGTACTTTAAATGGAAAGAAAACTTACAAATAACATATCATATTAGTTTAAAAGGGTCTTAGGCCAAGTAAGACTGAAAATAATTTAGGGTCAATTTCGGCCGTAGCACATATTTACATTTAAAAATGCATATTGAAGCTATAGGAAATAAAAATTTGTGTCTTTTCTATCATTTCTATACTCAAGTGACATGATACAATAAATCTGAGCACAAAAAGACTCTTGCATTCAACTTTTTGTGCAGACAGTATGGTCTGATACAAAGATTTTTCACTTTTTAGTGAAAAACTTGCATGCAATTTTAGTCTCAACAGGCTTATATTTGAACCACATGCTATCCTACAGAAGAAAAGAAAGATATTATGTGAAATGAAACAGGTACAACAGACATTGTTAAGTTCTTTTTATACAAATTTAGTGAGATATTTATGATGGACTTCAACTTTTATGTACCAAGCTCCTCACATTTAACTTGATCCAAACAGGGCGTTAGACGAGGGTCATTTATACAACACATTTTGCACATATTGTCTGAGATAATCTTCTTTTCTGTAGATTCAAAGTTCACAAATGAGTAACACAACTGGATTAAAGCATAGAAACACAAATATTGACATATGAAAACCTGTCAGATAGAAAGTCAGAATGCCACTTATGCATCAAAATTGAAAAAGCTATGAAATGCTTATTTTGCCATATAATGCCAAAATTGGTCATTTTTGCAGAAATTCTATCAAATAAAAGTTTAAATCCTTTAGTTTTATGCTATTTGACAAATTGACACCATCAAATCATTCAGGGAAGTTGCCAAAGTACAGATTCTATATTTCCTGATTTGACCTCTTAGGTCCGAGTACACAGTTATTTCGTAGTGCATTTCTTTTAGACAATAAATGAAAATTAAAAAAATCCCACCTGCGCTTTCTCAATAATATTTTTACAGTGTGTTGTACTACTTTTGGGACAAATTATATCAAAATTATAGAAAACTTCATCGGCTCTAACTCAAAATATGGACAATTTTATGTTAAGGGGGTCTTGAAATCTTTTGACAGCTTCCGAAGTGCTAATTTTTAACCCTTTTTCAGCTGGACCAAATCACTACTTTACTTTAAAATTCATGACCCAAATTTTTTTACAGTGTCATTTCACCCCCTTACTTGCTATTTGAGGCATAAAACATGGAGAAATAAATTTGGAAGGGGTATAAAAAAAATTGGCAAGTAACACACTGTCCACACTTAGGACTATATTCGCGGACAACGAAAATCAAAGGACGATAACTGTGTACTCGGACCGACTGGTCGCCAAAAAATTGTTGCTGAATTTTTGTTTGCTTTTGAATTGAAATAATTGACTGTGAATAGAATAAGATAATGGTGTTGTTAAAACACCTTTATTAAAAATGTGTAATTATGTGTAGATTCTTATACAAGTCAGTTGAAAGCAATGTAGGATAGTTGTGAATAGAAAAGTGTATATATACAGCTATTATTTGAATATACATTTTAAGGCTCGACTATTTTAATTATTACTTGGGAGAGTACATCATTTTTTTTCATAATCCTATTGCAAATCCCAGCTTATAAGAAGGTTTCGTATATTTTTCTTGAGAATAACACACCAGTTTCATTTGGACCTCTTATATAGAGACTTATTTTGGTCTCATAAAACATATCAAATTTTAAGGATTTCCTGATTTTACTTAAATCAATCCAAATATTCTACAGGAAAACTTGGTTTTGAAGAATATCTTATTTTCAGAAGTTTTATGAATAAACACTGGACACTTTTAATTTGCAAAACACTCATTTGCAAATCCGCCGCCGCCTCTCCTTAGACCTACAGTGTCATGTATATAACCAAAATGTGCGGAATTACATGGGATTCAATAATTTCATTGCTTTTCTGCTGTTATTATTATATATATTTTGTAATTTGATTTAGAAAAACATGGGATTTTCAATATCCCATGGGATACGGCAAATCCCATGGGATTGACCATTATCCCATGGGATTTTGGTTAAATCCCATAGGATTTTTTGGGGTCCCATGGGATAATTGTAGTCCCATGGGATATTTGTCGTCCCATGGGACCAAAAAAATCCCATGGGACTATAATTATCCCATGGGATTTTTAATATCCCATGGGACAAAATAAAATCCTATGGAATTCAAATTATAAATATACAGTAATGTGTATGTTACAATGAATTCTGTTTGGTAGTAAAAAGTTTATAATATAAATATGAGTGTATTTTGGTTTTTTTCATTTTGTCACAAACATGTTTTTAATTTGTTTATATGACAATAAAGATTATTATTATTTTGGAAAGTATAATAATATTTAAAGTCAAAAAATAAAATCCTTTAACTGAAATAAAATGATGACATGTCTTAATAAAAGAAAAAAATATTGATTTGAAATCTTTGTCTTGTTTGTTTTATTATGAAAAATAGAACTGAAAAAAATATTTCATATTCTGACTGAATAAATTGACAAAGCACAGTTAATAGTTTACTCTTTTAATGAGGTAAAGTTTTCTTTGTTACAGTTCTATTGCAATACATGAATATGCAAACGATTTGAATCTTATACCTTTGTGGTGTTCATAATATTACGTTTATATTTGCAAATTTATAAAATAAACACTTTTCCTGTTAAGTTTTAGTTTTCTTGTTTCAGCTTGCTATGTACAATTATTCAGTCCACTATATAAGAGTCAAGTAAATAAATTATTTCATCCACTAGAATATTCCTACAATTCTTAGACAAAACATTTTTGCAATCTGTTCTTCAAAAATCTTCCTCCGTACATCTTTATTGGATGGAGCGATTTAAATGAGTGGACAAAGCAAGTTCATTTGGACAACAAAATACTAATATACTTTTTCATTCCTCCCTTCTTTCAATTGATAATTACGTTGTTGCATTTACATGATTTAGTTCTTGTGCATCTATGATCATGATAATATGACACCTTTTTGTTTATAGTCATTATGTTGAAATTTCCTCTTTCTTATGTAGGAAAAAAACACATTCCATTTCAAATTAATAAAAAAGTCACACTATGTAGAAAATATCAACTTCAAGTTTTCTGTTCAGTATTGACCTGTTGAATGATGATCATGAAAACCAAGATGTCTGACCTACAAATACACAAAACTCAAAAATTATAAATGAAGAGAAATACAGCAATAAAATGGCTACTTTATCATGTTTATGTCCTTTTTGATAAAACTTTCATTTGAATATTTAAAACTGTAAGAACTCTTATTTCAGTGCTTTGTGTCTATGGTTTTCATATTAGTTGTTTTTGTGCCTTGTTGCAGTCTTTTGAGTTAAGCCGATTGCAACAAATGTTTACAATTTGTCCAAAGGTTGTGCTGTTATTAAAACCACTGTCCTAGGTTAGGGGTGGGTTGGGTGCTCACAAAATGTTTATTTTATTAGTTGATATTTGCTATGAATTAGCTGTCAGTAACTGTGAGTACTAATAGATCTGTATGTTGAGTCTTTTTTGTTACAGGGAAAGAATAAATTTCCAGCCACATCCGGTCTGTGTTTTTGGTAGCTGTTTTTCTGCTTTGTTGCATTCTAATGAGTTAATAAAATTGAGAATGAAACAGGAATGTATAAAATTAACCTGACCCAAGAGCAGAAAAAAGCCCTTTTCAACTGATTTCATAGTTTTTATATTGAACTGACACTTGCACCACTGTCCTTAATTAGAGGAGGATTTGGTGCCAGCAAACATGTTAAACCATGCCACATTTTGTAAGTGTCTGTCCCAAGTCAGGGGCCTGTTATTCAGTGGTTGTCAATTGTTGCTATATATCATATTTGTTTTTTGTTTATTGTTTAATGCAAAAATCAGGCACTTAGCTTTCGCCTTGGTGGTGTTTCCCCCGAGCATGTTTAGCATGGAAAGACATTATGCCCTTTTTAAATGACGCCATGCCCTTTTGAAGTGTTTTACATTTGTTTTTTGAATTTCATGGCCTTTTATAGATTACTATGCAGTATAGGGTTTGCTCATTGTCGAAGGCTGTACAGTGAAATAATTTTGTTAAATTTCATGTCATTTGATCCTTATTGGAGAAAAGTCTCATTGGCAATCATACCGCTTCTTATTTTTATATCAACCCTGCCATATTTTGCCTGTCCGAAATCAGGAGCCTGTACATTGTTCAGTGGTTGATGTTGGTTCACGTCCGTCATATTTGTTTTTTCATAACTTGTTCTTTTTTATGAATTAGTCTGGTATATTTGAAGTTTGAATTGATGTTTTGTTCCAAATTTTGTTTTTGGTGTCTTTTATAGATGACTATATCATGTATAGGTTATGGGTTTTCTCATTATTTACAGGTCATCATTGGCCTCTAATAAGTAATTGCATTGCTTTCATCCACTTAATTGAACTCTGATGGATAGTTTTCTCATTTATCATACCACATCTTATTTTCATAATAATCATTATTCAAGGGCAATAACTTTTATAGAAGTGGACTTACCATTTAGGCTTTGTTGACGTCTGTAAATCTATTTTTGATGATAATCTCTTTTGTTTATAGTTTCCCTTTATCTTTAATGTTCTTGCCCTACACATAAAAGGGTAAACATTATCATTTAATGACAATAACTACTATTACATAATTAGTAGGCAACTGACAATTTGGGATCATTTGTATATCTTGTCATGCTCATCATTTTTGTTTGTTTAATATTATCAATATTCTATGAAAATGAGGTCACAGTAATATTAACCTTGGCAGACAGACGACTTCTTATTTTTATATGACACCTTGCAGTCATTCCATACACTTACAAGTAGAAATATGCTTATAATATCTGATAAAAAGAAAAAAACCAAGAAAACTTAGCATTGACCAAAGAACCATAAAATACGGTCATGGTTATATGAATCTGCCAGACAGACATGCACACCTTACAATCGTTACATCCGCCAAATATAATTTACCTGTTGCTTAAAGCATATGATAAACTGACAAAACAATGCAAACTTTTCATTGACCAATGAACCATGAAAATGAGGTCAAGGTCATATAAAACATGCCAGACAGACATGTGCATCTTACAATCATTCCATTCACCAAATATAGGGGCCTTATTGCTTACAGTATCCGAAAAATAGACCAAACCACAAAAACTAAACATTGTCCAATGTACTATGAAAATAAAGTCAAGGTAAGACGAAACTTCTCAGTCAAACATATCATGATATGCACCTTACTATCATTCCATACACCAAATATAGTTGACCTATTGCTAATTTGAAAATAAGAAAATAGAAAAACTGACCAAAAAACAAAAAAATAACATTGAGCAATGAACCATAAAAATGAGGTCAAGGTCGAATAAAATATGCCAGACTAACATGTACATCCTTAAAAATTTTCATACACCAAATATACTTGACATGTTGCATACAGTATTAGAATAAAATGCTCCGCTGGGTGCAGCTTGATATGACCGCAGAGTTAGAACCCTGAACAGTTGGGGCAAGTATGGACACAACATTCAAGCTTGATACAGCTCTGAATTTGGATTGCGATTAAATATTTGACACAGCATAGGTTTCTGAACCAGAATGAATGTGGTCTAAGAACTTAAAAATTTTTAATTTACCTATTATGGTCCAATATCCAAAATCTAAATACATACACGGTTAGATTCAGCATATCAAAGAACCCCAAGAATTCAATTTTTGTTAAAATCAAACCAAGTTTAATTTTGGACCCTTTGGAACTTAATGTAGACCAATTTGAAAACAGGACCAAAAATTAGGAATCTAAATACACGGTTAAATTCAGCATATCAAAGAACCCCAATATTTCAATTTTTGATGAAATCAAACCATATCATTATTATTTGCTTTTATACATAAATAAAAAATAACCAACTTAAAATGGAAAATTTAAAAAAAAAAAAAAAAAAAAAAAAGGAACCCCCCTCCCCAATTTTTTTAACCCCCTTATGATTCATCACCCCCAAACTCAATCCCAGCCTTTCCTTTGTAGTATGGTACCTTGCAGTACAATTTCAGAGAGATCCATACACTTGAACACAAGTTATTGTCTGGAAACTAGAAAAATGCTTGTTTTTTTGCCCCAAATTCCTAAATGTTTAGAGCAATTACCCCTAAACTCAAACCCAGCCTTCCCTTTGTGATATGGAACCTTGTAGTACAATTTCATAAAGATTCATACACTTACACACAAGTTATTGTCCTGAAACTAGAAAAAGGCTTGTATTTTGCCCCTTTTTGGCCCCTAATTCCTAATATTTTAAGGCAATTACCCCCAAAATCAATCCCAGCCTTCCCTTAGTGGTATGGTACCTTGCAGTACAATTTCAGAGAGATCCATACACTTGAACACAAGTTATTGTCTGGAAACTAGAAAAATGCTTATTTTTAGCCCCTTTTTGGCCCCTTATTCCTCAACGTTTTGGGCAATTACCCCCAAACTCAATTCGAGCTTTCCCTTTGTGATATGGAACCTTGTAGTACAATTTCAGAAAGATCCATACACTTACACACAAGTTATTGTCATGAAACTAGAAAAATGCTTGTTTTTTGCCCCTTTTTTGGCCCCTAATTCCTAAAATTTTGAGGCAATTACCCCCAAAATCAATCCCAGCATTCCCTTTGTGATATGGAACCTTGTGGTACAATGTTTGAGAGATCCATACACTAACACACAAGTTATTGTCTGGAAGTTACAAAAATGCTTATTTTTGGCCCCTTTTTGGCCCCTAATTCCTTAACTGTTGGTACCATAACCCCCAAAATCATTCCCAACCTTCCTTTTGTGGTATTGAACCTTATGGTAAAATTTCATAGAGATCCATTCTCTTAAACTAAAGTTATTTTGCGAAAACCAATGTGTCTTCGGATGAAGACGCCAATGTTATACCAATATACAACCGCAAAAATTTTTTGCTGCCGTATAAAAACTGGACATTTTTAACTAGGAATAGTGATGTCTTGGACTAGGAAAATTAGTCTGGGGACATAAATTACTGACATCGGACTAAATATACTAGTAAATTCTGTATCCATGGACTTTCTATACTAGTTATATTTGTCAGACCAGACAATTTTTACAAGGACTAATTTATCTCTTACACTTGTTCTCAGAGAGACATGTCACCTTACCTTGACACATAATTCTGACTCTGAACAAACCAGTATTTGCTCTTACTCCTTAATAATACTGCGTGCTTAGGGGAGAAGCAGCAAATACCAACTTTAAAGTCTTTGGTTTTACCCCGTTGGGTTCAAAATAAACAACCTTCTGCACTTGGGGTGAACACGCTACCAAGAGACCAGGCAGTATAATATAAGAAGTTTACCCAAGATTTAAAGTTTCCAAGTTTTTGCAAAAACTGGATCAAAATCATCATTGAAAAGCAATAACTTTTTAAATAGATTTAAGTTTCTCTTTAAATATTACAGTTTTAGAGATAAAAAGGCAAATTCAAGAAATATGAAGAAAAAAAAAAAAAAAGGTAAAAAACTGTATTTAAGGCAACAACTCCTATCAGTCAGCTGCCAGTTTCGATGCCATTTAAATGGACAGTAGATTTTTTTTTCAACATTCTGAACATTTCTTTTTTAGCCCATTGTTGAAATCTGTATGGTGACCTATATAGTTGTTAACTTCTTTAGTTTCTGTTGAAGAGCCGTCACATTGGCAATGTCCAATGATACCATATTTGTATATGTTTTTGTCATGTAGGTGTAAGGGAGTTACCATTTGATTTTTATGTGGGGGTGGGGGGGGGATTGCTAGGATGAAAAATGTTGTCCTGCATTTTTTTTAAGTTGTAATCTCTGTCCTGCCTTTATATTTTTCACTCCATTCAGTCCTGCCTTTTTTTTTATTAGTTTATCCTGACTTTATTTACATAAAATGTCATCCTGCCTTTTTTTTTTGCCATGTTGCTCATCCTGCCTTTTTTTTTACTCAAAACTCCTGTCCTGCTTTTTTTTCAAATTTCATCCTAGCCCCCCCCCCCCCCCCCCCCCCCCCCTAAAAAATCAAATGGTAGATCCCTAAGGAGACAACCTTTTGATTTTCTGGTGGGATAAAAAGTGGAGCCAGATTTTTTATCACCTGGCCTGGTTAGTTTTTCAGGGTTTGTAAGGATAGAAAATCCGGCAAATTGTAACAAACCCCTGTTGTACGACCATATTTGCCAAAAGATTAGTCCAAATAATTATGACGTCTTGCAAGGCTATTTTAACTTTTTTTCTGGGCACGTAATAGTCAAAGTTGTGACTGAGTGCGGAAATATGAAGATAGATAGATAGAAAAAAAAATAAAATAGTCTTGCAAGACGTCATAATTATTTTGACTACCTAAAGATGTAACCTAATTCTTACTTGTTTGGGGAAAAGGAGAATTAACCGAACCACTATTCAATCTAAATCAGTGAACTGATTATTGTCTTTTGCAGTAGTCCGAGTCGACATCTGTAACTAATCATGCAAATTGATAGTCAACAGTATACCTTTTTCAGAATGTCAGCTTTATACAACAAAGAATCACTGGTGATAGGGGAGTGTAACCAATAAATTGATCCTAAATCAGATAAGATTTTCCCAGTAACGGAGAACCCCTTTCTTTGAGTGACTCTTGAGTGAATATAAATAGTGACGGGGGTCTCACAAATAAATATAAATCTGAATTACAGGAACATCGATAAGCAAAGTAAACTTACATATAAATCTCGAAGTTATTTACGGTAAAGACAGACTGTGCTCCTGAATTAAGGTATTAACTTATACATTTGCGTATATTACTCCGGGGGGGGGGGGGGGGGGGGGGGGGCACTTCCTATATACAAGGTGATAGGACGTGCCGCTGGTATAGGTCACTTTTTCCAGCTTGAAAATATGGGAATAGGTGGGGAAAACTATCAGAAATATATGATAAGGTCAATAAGTTCCAAGTGCTTGTATATGCAAAGCCCTGTTATTTTTTCACAGCCGAAAGTCTCGCCGTAAGTAAACATTACACACAGAATCTTAGCCTTAAATAATCCACTTTTCCAACACACCCCACGAAACCCAACCAATATGGGAAAAGGTTTCAATTTTACCCATGCAATATATGAAAAGGTATACATTTTTAAGATCTAAATTATATGAAAAGGGTGGGGTAACAGAACCCCAGCGACACCCCCTATCAATTAAGTATTGAAGTGCCCCCTCCCCCTCCACCCCCCCCCCCCCCCCCCCCCCCCCGATGTATTTTACTGCTACAATCACGCACCCGTTGCTGAGCAGAGAACCATACTTTCAAGCAAGGGACAGTCTATACTAACAGTTAGTATAGAAAGTCCCTGTAAAAAGGCAGGCAAATCCTAACAGTACTGTAACTTAATGATACATGTAGATCAAGTTACAGCACCTCACCCAGCACAGTTAGCACACTGATGTGTGTGAGTCTTATAATATAAAACTGTGTAGGTTCATATCGTTTGATTCAACGCTTTTTCGGATGTTTTTTATGACCGTTGTCAACATGGTCAAATCCGACCTGCCACTTTGCAACCTGACCTGCAAAAATAAAATTCGACTAAAAACAATGCCAGTCAAAATTGCTTTTTGAGACTGGGCGACTGAAAAAGTTTGAAAATGTGACCTTGTGACCCTACTTGGAATTCTCCATTCATCGGCGTGTGTCGGTGTGGCTAAAAAGGGGGCATTGTTTTTTTTCCTTTGGAAAAAAAATTGTTTCTATCTTTATTTAAAAAATAAATCAAGACCAATCATAAACTTTTTTTTCAAAACTCAGTGTCGTATTTTATTGTTTTCCCAACAATGTTTAATAAAAGCTTAAAATGTTTGTTTCACTTCCCTCTGACTTCCCTCCAGATTTTTTTTTCTCAAGAAATTATAGAATCAGTAAATGGATATATATATATGTCTGTGGTCACCGTCATGCATTTAGATAAGAAATTCCAGCATGCATCATCAAATAATTCATGTGTATTTGTGACACCAACATAACTGAAACATTATATTATTTCCCAGTAATTATGTAAATCATTTTTATTTACAAGTATATATGTCTGGGACTTATGCATGTATATATCTCACAGGCACTTGTCTCAGAAAAAAAAATTCTATATACTTTAATTAAGGTATATGGGGGAAAAAAATCTGAGACAAGTGCCTGTGATATATCTGTCAGTCCCAAAATAATAAATATAATTGTATCTTAATCTTTGGAAAAATCCAATTATTAAATTGTTAAATTCTTTTACTTCATAATTATGTCAAAGTATACTTTTTAAAGTTTTAAATTTTAAAGTTAAAATAAATATTCCGTTTTGATCTAAGGAAAAACTTTTTAAACTGTAATGACATGGTCAGTCAACTGATTTGTTGCATGGCTGATTACAGGTAATTAAAGCATGCAGTAATTTTCCATTACGACAGTGCGTTTACCCTGGGGTGTGTATAACGTTTTAGAAATACTATAGTTTTCTAGAGAACATCCTGTTGATGTGTAATACAGATTGATGACATTACACAAAATTTCTTTCGTTAAATGTAGTTAAGTATCTGTGTCTATCCCTGTTGCAACACTACAAATTTTTCGAAGAAAAAAATGTTAAAATTTGAAAAAAAAAATCATTTATATAAAATAAAGAAGAAAAAAAGTAGCAAATAAACTTATGTTATTTGCCTATCCTGCAGTAGACAAGAAATTGAGGATGAATACCATTTCTTCTCAGTCTGTCCATGCTATACATCATTGAGGGATACCTATATACATAACATTAATAAAAATCTTAATTTCAATTTTATTAAATTGCAGTCACCTATAACACTGAGGCATATGACCGCACTTTTAAATAGCAGTCTGCCAGTCATTATAAAAATCACCATAAAGTATATTAATGATTGTTTTTTATTTGAGAACATCTGTATAACTTATGTTTCTTTTAATATGTATCCTAATTTTTGTTTTTGTTTTTTTTTTTGTTCATGAACATTAATAATGTGTTAATTGTCGATACACACATATTTATAGTCTTTTTTCCCCCTGTGAATACCACTGCCACTCTAATATAATTATAGACAATTTAACTATTGTCAGTTTCTTGTCTCAATACTGTATGCCATAACCATTTAATGTAAATGTGTTTGTGCTTATAAATATTGTCTATTGTCTATTGTAACTACGCATTGAGAAAACATAATTTCACTTTACATGTACAAACCCTTGAGAAAACGTATATATAGATGTGTTTAAAAAGATCAATTCTCAGTGGATTTATTTCACACAAGGACCACTGGCACTTTTCTCAGAATTTTGATTCCTATATAACTTAATATAACATTAAAAGTATATAGGACATTTTTTTTCTGAGACAAGTGCCTGTGACTAGGACATAAGATAACTAGAACTAAGTTCATTGGAAAGTCTTTTTGTCTGATACATGTATACCTATAGATAATGTACATAATTAAGAACAGCTTCAAATATATATGTCTATAAATTAACGGTACGTCTAAAAATCGCTGAGGACCTCCTGAGTGCAGACAGGACATAAAAAGTCACTCAGGACATGTATATATGTTTTAGTGAGCGTTGAGGTATACATTCGATAGATAATTTAATTTTTGATCTTATAATTTTGGTTTTGATAAAATCAACCCAACTTGGGAAACGTCATGCATGACCGATGATCATATTCAATACCAATCATCATTTTGATTAGGTCGTTTGATCTTTAATAATTAGGACTGATTGGTGATGGTTATAAAAACATACAAGTAAACTTTGCAATAAAAAAAAAAAAAAACGTATCCTTGGAAAAATTATATAAATACATGAATATTGTTTTTACAAAAAGAAGTTTAATACATTTTTCGTTTTGTATGTAATAAATGAAGCCATTTAGAAATAGAAGTAATCTTCACATAGTCGGGAAATTTTCAATTCAAGTTATTTCATTTGAAAACGTTAAAAAATATAGATCTTATTCGATGTAAAATGTGGCGTCCTTGGAGATCAAAACCCCGTTAAAATAGGGTTTGTCTACTTTCGTCTATTGCCGAACATTCTATAATCAAGGATTTGTACAAATCCTTGCTATAATATAATGAATCGCGTCGCCAATATTACCACAATTACATAAATTACAAATACAATCTTCTCCTAAATATTTTGCATCTAACAATTTCAATAGGAAATTTTGAGTCGAAACTGAAGTACCAAATCTACAAAAAGAATCACTATTTTTTGTAGTAGTAGGCGTCGAAAACTAAACTGTTTATAATCTTTTTTTTCTCCTCAATTAATTGAAACTCTTGAAATAATTTAGCATTATCTATAGACAGCTTACAAATTAAAATCTTTTTAGAAGTATATGAGTGTATAGTAATAATTTGTTCATTAACCCCCTTTTTTCTTCTATAAAATTACATTGTAATCGATTTTATTTCCAAATTTGTGTTTGCTAGGATTGACACTTAGAACGTACAACATAAAGTAACAAGTAAAAAGTCACGATTCAGTTTTGGGATATTTTTTTCTTTGAATAAACTTAATTTTAAAAACGTTTCAGTATTTTTCTGAAATATTTTTAAAAGGAAACGGACTTGTAAACAAAATTTATTTTTGAATATTAATATTGAACAATGATTGTTAAGAAAACAATCAAAGTGGTTTGGTAATTAACTGGCTTCATGCTGTCAAAAATGTCTCCTTTTTATAAGTTTTTGATAAAAAAAAACTATTTGAAGGCGAATTAATCATTTCCTGAACTATCTATAAATAAAGTCAATTCGTCAAGAACTTTCTCTGATATATTTAAACAATTGCAAAATAATTAATTTAAATCCTATTTTCATATCAAACAACCATGTTACCCGTAGAACGGAGTTAAGTACAAATTTAGGAATTTAGTTCTTAAAATTTTCAACAACAAAATTTTATACTTTCATTTACTTGGATTTTGTTCTACGCTTCGAAGCCGCCACCCTGTATCAAACATAGCCAACACCTCGCATGGCGTATTCATGATGTTGAGGGATTGACAATATACAATCAAAGTTAGCAATATACAGCAAGTAAGTAATTGGGTGTTGAATGCCAGTAGATCTGAATTTGTAAATTGAATTTAACCTGTTTAGAATGTGTATTGTTGAATTGTTTAATAAAATTACACACATATGAAAATCTGGGCTGATATAATGCATAAAACCACTTTAAGTTCAAAGTATCAATGAAACTGGGTCTGCATGAAAAAATCAAAGTACTGAAGTACTGAACATCGGATGACCACAAGTTCTTGAGGATGGTCAAAAGCACTTGTCTCAGAAAAAAAACAACATATCTCTTTACCTGAAACTGAGGTTAATGTACAGAGATATATTTTTTTCTAGACAAGTGCGTGCGAGTATGATGAATAAATGACAGGAAATTCAACTTCACCGTAATAACTATTATATTGTAGTGATACAAATCAGTATACACTGATTTGTTGTTATATATTATATTAAAATAACAGTTACATATATATATGATTTGCATTCGTTTGTATATCATTCTATTCTACTGTTCTAATAATAGTGCAATGCAAGTGCATGGTGGACACTTTTCTGTAAAAATTCGATTTTTCTAAGATTGGATACGAGTAGGCATTCATATTTTCCAGCAAAAACAATTACAGAGTTACCGGTCCTGTCGCAAAACGTTCTTTGAGATATTCTTCCGCATGCTTTAACACAATTTTTCGGTACGTGTGCATTGATATTATCAATGATTTTTTACTTATATATATATATATCTAACTACAAAACATTTTCACATTATTAATTTATGTTGTAAACAAAAATATTTTTATCAGTATTCATTGAAGAGATGTATTTATATCAAATGACAAGGAATGTTATTTTGCACTCGTTTATGTGCGCATATTTATCATGTTTATAGATCGGTTACAAACCCAAAACTAATTTACATAATGGAAATCTAGGCGATAGCAATACATCGAATGACCTCAAGGTCATCGCGATGTAAAAATGACTTATCACATAATACCAGAACCTATGTTTACTGTTAGATGATAAGAAAATATAGCTGTAGGTCTAGTTTACAAATTATTTATTCTTTTAATTTCTATTTGACTGTCTGGGTGCTTCTTATGTGTTTTAAATGTTTGCGTTTTGTATGCTATAGTTAAGTTTTAAAGACTGTTGTACGTCATTTGGTCGTTTTTAAATTTTTGCCATGGCCTTGTCAGTATGTTTTCGACTTATAAGTTTTATATAATCTGCATCTCTTGTGCTGTATTTTAAAATGTATCTTTACACATTCATCAATACACCAAAAAATATGGATAAAGCTTTCGTATATATAAAAATAAGGAGATGTGGTATGATTGGTAATGAAACAACCATTCGGGATATTTTGAGACAAAGTGCACGTATTAGTAGTCAGCCGAAACCACTAAGCGTTTTGCATCCATACGTTGTTTTTTTTTCGGGATACTGACTGCATAGTAAATTATCAATGTACTAGTTAATGTTCTCGAGGGATGACCCTATTACAGAGACATATATACACATATGTGTATATATGTCTCTGCCCTATTACGTGTCAGTAACCTCCTCGACTCGGTTCATTTTACGGCGGCTAATTTTTGTCTTAAGAATAAACATAATTGATAAGTTTCTTTCCCCTGCATTCCTCGATCGCACGTGTAAATAGCACATTGGCCTCAAGACATTGGTACACTATACGTTAAAACTCTTGCCGTCAGTACTCAAAATTGGAAAAATATTAAATAAGAAGGTATAGAAAATTAATGCACACACACTATTATCAGAGACATATAATACAATTGTATTATATGTCTCTGCTATTATCAACCACAGACATGATGTTTTTCTCAATTGGCCTAAATCGTTATTCCGCAATACAACGAGGGTGATGAAAAGAATCGGAAAACCCACCACTTTGAACATAGGCACCGGCATGCTGTGAATTTGAAAAATTCCCAAATGTGAAATGAATAACTATATCCATTACTTTTCTACTGTAAAGTTTTATTAAATACACATTTGATTTGAAATGGCATATCGGAGAGATATATAAACATATATCATAGGCTGATCCAAGGGAGGGGGAGGCTTGGGGGCCCGGGCCCCTCCTTTCTTGGGAAAAATTTGGTTGATTATATAGGGAATCACTGAAGCATGACTGGAGCTGGCCCTCCCTTATGAAAAGTTCTGGATCTGCCACTGTATATTCATTAAAAAACCTAACAAATTATCCAAAAGATGAATAAATAGTATATAAGGACTCCAGGAGTCAATTTCACAAAAATACTTACGACTAAGATTGATTATAAGTATACTTGAGTCGGTTTTACAAAAAAAAAGACTTACAAGTAATCGTAAGTATACTGTATTGTACATGACTTAATGACTATCAATATTATTTGTAAGTTTTTTTGTGAAACTGCTGAATTGTTTTTCCATGCTTATGGTACATCTAAGTTGTAAGCTTTTTAAAACCACCTCAAGGGTATAATGTCTGCTCGCCCATAGAATCCGTTTGCCCTATTTTTATCAAAAATGAAATATATTGATATTAATAGTATAAAGGTTAAATAATTTATTCATACATTTTTAATTGACTAAAATTATTGAGGAATTTAAACCATTCCTATTTTTAAAAAGTGACAAAAATAATATTTATATATAGCAGGGTGATACAAATGAGAAAAACTCAAGAAATTGTTGTCAATTAAGATAAATACATGCAGTTAATAATGGTTTTTAGTTTTTTTTTAAAGCAGAGGCAGATTTAGTGGGGGGGGGGGGGGGGGGGGGTTCGGGCCCCCTTTTCTTGAAAAAAATTGGTTGATTATATAGGGAATCACTGAAGCATGACAGGAGCAGGCCCCCTCTTAGCTATAGGCAGTCACTTATGAAAATTTCTGGATCCGCCACTGTAAAATCGTCTTCAGTTGTATTATATTAAAAACTGTATACCTGTATTCTATAGTGCAAATCAAAGGAAAATAATGTAATTTATCTGGTAGTAGCAATACAATATAAATATTATTCAAAAATAAACATTATACATCAAGATAACAAAAAACATAAAATCAGGGCGAATGGACCCAAGGCAAACAGATATTAACTTATTCAGGCTAACAAGTAATTTAGGTTAAATATGAATCAGGGCAAACAGACCTGGATCCAAACTCCAGTAGGGTAACTCCTATAGGTCAAAAGTTCATGTTTATAAATTTCGTCAGGTCACCAGTACCTCACTAATCAAAATGAAACAACATGTTACAGACAATTTACATCTTTAATTTCAACATAATTTAGGTTATAAATATCTTTCTTCTACATTTTTGGATAAATACTAAATTATCCGGCAAATTCCAAGTTGAAACTTCTTCAGCAGGCCTATCCCCACCAGAGACCAAACGATCGATCGATGCACAAGTTTGGTATCGGTAACGATATGAATGCAACAATGAGCAAAAGCCATACCATGTAGCTAGCTATAAAAGGCTTTGAATAATAATAATAAATATAAATAAATCAAACAAGGAATTTAATGGTTTTGGGCAACTGTTTTGAATTTAAAAAAAAGCTTTAACAATGTTAATTTTTGTGCGATTTATTGTTGCTAATTTTGAATAATGGACAAACATGTGAGATTGATAATTGTGATTTAAGAAAAACCTGCAAACATAAAATTGAAAATGGAAATGGGGAATATGTCAAAGAGACAACAACCCAACCAAAGAGAAGACAACAGCCAAAGCCCCAATGGGTCTTCAACACGGCAAGAAAATCCAGCACCCGGAGGTGGTCTTCAGCTCATAAATGTGTATCAGATATAAGAATTCAATACAGCTCTCAGTCGCATTAAATAATAAAAACCTCACAATAAGTTCTGAAAATCAGAATGAACAGTATTGTAAGATTCTCAAAGTGTACACATGGAGTTATGAAACTTAAAGGGAAAATTCGCGATTTTTTACTTATCATCTTATTATGTTCATAATACCATAAAAAACATATTCACCAAGTTTTATCTGGATATGAAAACTAATAAAGAAGAAAATTGGGAATTATTAATTTTATTTATTCGAACTTCCTGACTTCTGTGACGTAGTTTAAGTCTTTTTGCATGCCGGGAGTGGAATTAATCTCATTTAAGTCTTGTTCGTTAATCATCTAATAACGCGATTTAAAGCGCATCGACGACTTTTGGCGTAGCTATTAACCAACTAATAATTAAGAAAGTAAAGTGATCAGCCGTGCAATTTTTAAAAATAAAATGTACGATTTATATTTTAAGGATTTCTGATATGATTATAGTCATTATAGTAATAAAAGTAAATCATACAATAGAATATTTTTATGAATTTTTTTTCAGACGGATATTTTCAACAAACATATATAACTGATAGTGTATTAAAAATGCATGTTTGTATTCTCACCTTTTACTTCAGTCTAGCAAACATTTCTCGCTAGTACTGTGTAAAATAAATACAATGTGTATTGTACTGTGACACTTAGTGACTACCTGTTGAATGCGTGGTTAAATTCAAGGTATTTAAAGGTTTGCATTCTGTAATTCTAATCTTTTGATCTTCACTCAGTGAATTTTAGCCGTCACGGTTCACCGTTCCAGGTGTGAACATCATTTCGTATGAATGATAAACGGGAGTGATAGTTTGAGACAGAAAAAAAAAAGAAATATAATTATTTTGGGGGAGTAATATGGTGGCACAATAACTGGATAGCCGTGGTATATTTTTATATTTCCGTAAGCTCAGTTTAAAATGAATTATGACTGCTGAATATTTTTGTAACAATGAAATACTGAAATAATTTAATTGAATAAATAATAATGGCATTCTAAACACGAGTGTATGAACTAAAAATTGTACTATTTTAAATTAGAATCGGTAACCTTGCATATTTGAAATAGATTATTACCAATTGCAATTATATAATTTGGTCCGTCCAAATCGATCTTTATTTACATATTCAGGAATTAATGTTCTTATCAAAATATTTTAAATCTCACAACTTATAAATACTTCAGCCATTTGAAGAAAGATGTTTAAAAAGTTGACAGGAAATTTAAGGTCAACTTTGTCTTATTGGAATGAGATCGAATAATTACGAACAAAAATTATTTTCCGGTTTGAAAAAGATAAAACAAAAATGATAAAAGAGAAATGTGGGTTTGAGACAGAAAAAAATAATTATTTGGGGAGGAATATGGTGGCAAAATACCTGAATCGCCGTTATATATATTTTTTTATATTTTTCGTTAGCTCAGTTTTTAAATAGATGGGTGAGTATTTTGTTGTAACATCGGAATTCTGAATAACTTTCAATGAAATAATTTTATAAATAAAAATGGCCCACGAAAACGAGCGTATAAACCAAAAACTGTGCTATTTTGAATTATCATCGGTAACCTTGAATATTTAAATGTGCAGAGAAAATTATCAGTTACATTAATATAGTTTGGTCCGTCCAAAGCAATCTACATTTACCTTATTAAAATATTCTACATCTCACAACAAATACTTTAGCTATTTGACCAACGATGTTTAAAATTTTTTTACAGAATCAATCTAACGTCAACTTTCCTTTATTGAAAGGAGACAGACCGGCGGAATCAATTTTCAATGTGCTTTATATCTTGTACCTTTGCAAGACATATCATTCATTCATAAACCATGTCTATACCGCAGACATATATATATATAAACATATAATTATATGTCTGTCTTAACTGACAAGAATACTCCTGGTTTTACACTAGTAATTTGTTGGGGCCCTTTATAGCTTGCTGTTCGGTGTGATCCAAGGCTCCGTGTTGAAGACCGTACTTTGACCAATAATGGTTTACTTTTATAAATTATGACTTGGATGGAGAGTTGTCTCATTTGCACTCATACCACATCTTCTTATATCTATAAGCAGTATATTCTTTAAATTTCAGTGATTTAATACCAAAAAAGAAAAATATCCCGAAATTAATTTGATACTTTGATACTCAATATTTTTCCTGGAAAATATTCACATCCTCATTCGGTCTGAAAATAAGATAAGAAACTGGTATACAGAACATGCAGAAGTGTGAATGTCATAAAACCTTGTTATATCAGAAACCATTATAAATGTGAACCTGTATACGTAAGACCTCATGGGAAGATGTACCTAACCACATACAGGTAATATACAAGTAGCTCTGTTATACCCGGAAATGTCAAGGTTAATCACTACCGATACAGAATGTACCAATGCAAAGTAAATTCTGATGATTGTGAAGCATGACCATTCATGATTTTAGAGGAGTCTTAGGTGGGGGATTGCCGGAACGATTTAAATTCTGACTAGATTTTTTCTCAATTTAAATCACTGAACTAAAAAAAAAGAAGAAGAAAACTACGTCCAAGAACAGAATTCTTCTTGTAAATTCATAAATACAATGTTCTTATTTTGTAACTTTCGATAGACTTGACCTCCAACCCCCCCCCCCCCCTCAAACCTGGGAACATTATATCTAACAATGTTTATGTTCCTGCCCAAATCAAAAAAAAAAGAAGAAAAAAAAATGAAAGAGATGAACCACTAGAGATGAACGGTAAGTCACATCAGATTCAGATATTTATATAGTTGATTGTCGTTAACTAGAGATGTATAGTTACATGTCTCTGCGTTAACTGATAAGACTAACAGGAAAGTATAAACTTGAAATAGATTTATGATGAATAATATGCAACTGCGGCACCCCTTTTTATCAAAACGTACATGCATGTATTTTAATGACTGTCCGTTATTTCGATTATAATGACAATTGTACGTGAAATCCTATAGTTGGTGAGACTTTTTTTTATCAGATATGCGACTTTTCGTATTTATATTTTCTCTTATATTACTCTTATTTAATATTTTATGCATAAGTGCAATATTGGGAATGGTTTATTCCCCCACAAGCTAACGTAATAAATTAATCAACCCTCAAGCTGATCAGACGTTAATACAACTACTATCAGTCTATCCGGAGTGAAGTTTCTTTATTTCTTCAAATAAACTTTTTGGGGATCATTAGTGTACGTCCAGTGGCATATATATTACATGCATGTCGGAACAGGAAAATTGGCATAAGGTTCTATTTGAACCATGTGCACATTAATATACATTATACCCAACAATTGAGATGATGACGAATTTCTTCAACTGTCAGTCGAGAACAATCTAATTGAAATATAAATCTGTGATTTTACTGTGTCCATAACTTCGATGAACCAAAGCAAGTTAGATATCGACCTGTATTTAAATCAAATCGGTTCTGGATGTTCTTTCTTATATTCAATATACAATTTTAAATTGCGACTATCTAAAGTTCCGTAACTTTCTATCTAGGCGTATAAACCAATGATCGACAAGTGCGTACATTTTTGTTAAATCAATAGTCTTTCATGTTTCAAAATGTCCATCATTATTGACAACGAGTATATACTTACATTTTCCCCAATTTTCCCTTGGAAAAAATATGTAAATAGATTTTTATTTTATCAAATCTTTTTTTGGAATTATTTAGATTTTCATAAATATCATTCTTTACACCAGAAATGTTATTTATAAACAAGCGTATGAGTTTAGTAATGACTAGTATATCAATATCGGACACGCAAGACAGAGATATTAACACCTGATAGTTTCAAAATGGAAAGTTACAAGTTATCGGCTGTGTACACTGATCAATTCCCTCAGAAGTGAAGCGATGCATGAACATGCTTTATGTAATTGTGTAATAAGAGTTTTTAAGCCCGACAGGAAATCGCTTGAATACCTGGACGTGTCACCTCACAATACCCCAGGGAATAATTTCTTTAGCCATGCTGGTGATCAGATAAGAGAAGGTCCGAATTTATCTAAATAAGTTTATTACATAAAAGAATTATGAACAAATTAGATTTTCGAACACGGAACACTTATTTATGACATTGAACTTTGACTTTTTAACTAATTCCCATATAAATTTCTTGTTTCAAAAACTTCGTAAAGAAAAAACAGTTTAAAAACGACAGACCATAGTTATTAAAAAAAATAATTACATTTTCCGTATCAAGTTAGTCGGATAAATGCGACTACGTTAGGTTACTGCTGGTTTTGGTCCTTTGTGGTTTATAGATATATCGTGGTTTCTAAACCGAGAAGATGTCAAAATGGCCGCACGCAGAGAATTGATACTCTAAATTTAAAATCGATGGTGATCTCTTATCTAGCAGAATAAAACTTTAATATTTATGAATTTGTGCTTTTTTATACAGAATGGACATAATATCAATTTTTTATTTTTTTGCGAAGTTTCCCTTTAAAGGGAAAATTCGCGATTTTTTACTTATCATCTTATTATGTTCATAATACCATAAAAAACATATTCACCAAGTTTTATCTGGATATGAAAACTAATAAAGAAGAAAATTGGGAATTATTAATTTTATTTATTCGAACTTCCTGACTTCTGTGACGTAGTTTAAGTCTTTTTGCATGCCGGGAGTGGAATTAATCTCATTTAAGTCTTGTTCGTTAATCATCTAATAACGCGATTTAAAGCGCATCGACGACTTTTGGCGTAGCTATTAACCAACTAATAATTAAGAAAGTAAAGTGATCAGCCGTGCAATTTTTAAAAATAAAATGTACGATTTATATTTTAAGGATTTCTGATATGATTATAGTCATTATAGTAATAAAAGTAAATCATACAATAGAATATTTTTATGAATTTTTTTTCAGACGGATATTTTCAACAAACATATATAACTGATAGTGTATTAAAAATGCATGTTTGTATTCTCACCTTTTACTTCAGTCTAGCAAACATTTCTCGCTAGTACTGTGTAAAATAAATACAATGTGTATTGTACTGTGACACTTAGTGACTACCTGTTGAATGCGTGGTTAAATTCAAGGTATTTAAAGGTTTGCATTCTGTAATTCTAATCTTTTGATCTTCACTCAGTGAATTTTAGCCGTCACGGTTCACCGTTCCAGGTGTGAACATCATTTCGTATGAATGATAAACGGGAGTGATAGTTTGAGACAGAAAAAAAAAAGAAATATAATTATTTTGGGGGAGTAATATGGTGGCACAATAACTGGATAGCCGTGGTATATTTTTATATTTCCGTAAGCTCAGTTTAAAATGAATTATGACTGCTGAATATTTTTGTAACAATGAAATACTGAAATAATTTAATTGAATAAATAATAATGGCATTCTAAACACGAGTGTATGAACTAAAAATTGTACTATTTTAAATTAGAATCGGTAACCTTGCATATTTGAAATAGATTATTACCAATTGCAATTATATAATTTGGTCCGTCCAAATCGATCTTTATTTACATATTCAGGAATTAATGTTCTTATCAAAATATTTTAAATCTCACAACTTATAAATACTTCAGCCATTTGAAGAAAGATGTTTAAAAAGTTGACAGGAAATTTAAGGTCAACTTTGTCTTATTGGAATGAGATCGAATAATTACGAACAAAAATTATTTTCCGGTTTGAAAAAGATAAAACAAAAATGATAAAAGAGAAATGTGGGTTTGAGACAGAAAAAAATAATTATTTGGGGAGGAATATGGTGGCAAAATACCTGAATCGCCGTTATATATATTTTTTTATATTTTTCGTTAGCTCAGTTTTTAAATAGATGGGTGAGTATTTTGTTGTAACATCGGAATTCTGAATAACTTTCAATGAAATAATTTTATAAATAAAAATGGCCCACGAAAACGAGCGTATAAACCAAAAACTGTGCTATTTTGAATTATCATCGGTAACCTTGAATATTTAAATGTGCAGAGAAAATTATCAGTTACATTAATATAGTTTGGTCCGTCCAAAGCAATCTACATTTACCTTATTAAAATATTCTACATCTCACAACAAATACTTTAGCTATTTGACCAACGATGTTTAAAATTTTTTTACAGAATCAATCTAACGTCAACTTTCCTTTATTGAAAGGAGACAGACCGGCGGAATCAATTTTCAATGTGCTTTATATCTTGTACCTTTGCAAGACATATCATTCATTCATAAACCATGTCTATACCGCAGACATATATATATATAAACATATAATTATATGTCTGTCTTAACTGACAAGAATACTCCTGGTTTTACACTAGTAATTTGTTGGGGCCCTTTATAGCTTGCTGTTCGGTGTGATCCAAGGCTCCGTGTTGAAGACCGTACTTTGACCAATAATGGTTTACTTTTATAAATTATGACTTGGATGGAGAGTTGTCTCATTTGCACTCATACCACATCTTCTTATATCTATAAGCAGTATATTCTTTAAATTTCTGTGATTTAATACCAAAAAAGAAAAATATCCCGAAATTAATTTGATACTTTGATACTCAATATTTTTCCTGGAAAATATTCACATCCTCATTCGGTCTGAAAATAAGATAAGAAACTGGTATACAGAACATGCAGAAGTGTGAATGTCATAAAACCTTGTTATATCAGAAACCATTATAAATGTGAACCTGTATACGTAAGACCTCATGGGAAGATGTACCTAACCACATACAGGTAATATACAAGTAGCTCTGTTATACCCGGAAATGTCAAGGTTAATCACTACCGATACAGAATGTACCAATGCAAAGTAAATTCTGATGATTGTGAAGCATGACCATTCATGATTTTAGAGGAGTCTTAGGTGGGGGATTGCCGGAACGATTTAAATTCTGACTAGATTTTTTCTCAATTTAAATCACTGAACTAAAAAAAAAGAAGAAGAAAACTACGTCCAAGAACAGAATTCTTCTTGTAAATTCATAAATACAATGTTCTTATTTTGTAACTTTCGATAGACTTGACCTCCAACCCCCCCCCCCCCCCCTCAAACCTGGGAACATTATATCTAACAATGTTTATGTTCCTGCCCAAATCAAAAAAAAAAGAAGAAAAAAAAATGAAAGAGATGAACCACTAGAGATGAACGGTAAGTCACATCAGATTCAGATATTTATATAGTTGATTGTCGTTAACTAGAGATGTATAGTTACATGTCTCTGCGTTAACTGATAAGACTAACAGGAAAGTATAAACTTGAAATAGATTTATGATGAATAATATGCAACTGCGGCACCCCTTTTTATCAAAACGTACATGCATGTATTTTAATGACTGTCCGTTATTTCGATTATAATGACAATTGTACGTGAAATCCTATAGTTGGTGAGACTTTTTTTTATCAGATATGCGACTTTTCGTATTTATATTTTCTCTTATATTACTCTTATTTAATATTTTATGCATAAGTGCAATATTGGGAATGGTTTATTCCCCCACAAGCTAACGTAATAAATTAATCAACCCTCAAGCTGATCAGACGTTAATACAACTACTATCAGTCTATCCGGAGTGAAGTTTCTTTATTTCTTCAAATAAACTTTTTGGGGATCATTAGTGTACGTCCAGTGGCATATATATTACATGCATGTCGGAACAGGAAAATTGGCATAAGGTTCTATTTGAACCATGTGCACATTAATATACATTATACCCAACAATTGAGATGATGACGAATTTCTTCAACTGTCAGTCGAGAACAATCTAATTGAAATATAAATCTGTGATTTTACTGTGTCCATAACTTCGATGAACCAAAGCAAGTTAGATATCGACCTGTATTTAAATCAAATCGGTTCTGGATGTTCTTTCTTATATTCAATATACAATTTTAAATTGCGACTATCTAAAGTTCCGTAACTTTCTATCTAGGCGTATAAACCAATGATCGACAAGTGCGTACATTTTTGTTAAATCAATAGTCTTTCATGTTTCAAAATGTCCATCATTATTGACAACGAGTATATACTTACATTTTCCCCAATTTTCCCTTGGAAAAAATATGTAAATAGATTTTTATTTTATCAAATCTTTTTTTGGAATTATTTAGATTTTCATAAATATCATTCTTTACACCAGAAATGTTATTTATAAACAAGCGTATGAGTTTAGTAATGACTAGTATATCAATATCGGACACGCAAGACAGAGATATTAACACCTGATAGTTTCAAAATGGAAAGTTACAAGTTATCGGCTGTGTACACTGATCAATTCCCTCAGAAGTGAAGCGATGCATGAACATGCTTTATGTAATTGTGTAATAAGAGTTTTTAAGCCCGACAGGAAATCGCTTGAATACCTGGACGTGTCACCTCACAATACCCCAGGGAATAATTTCTTTAGCCATGCTGGTGATCAGATAAGAGAAGGTCCGAATTTATCTAAATAAGTTTATTACATAAAAGAATTATGAACAAATTAGATTTTCGAACACGGAACACTTATTTATGACATTGAACTTTGACTTTTTAACTAATTCCCATATAAATTTCTTGTTTCAAAAACTTCGTAAAGAAAAAACAGTTTAAAAACGACAGACCATAGTTATTAAAAAAAATAATTACATTTTCCGTATCAAGTTAGTCGGATAAATGCGACTACGTTAGGTTACTGCTGGTTTTGGTCCTTTGTGGTTTATAGATATATCGTGGTTTCTAAACCGAGAAGATGTCAAAATGGCCGCACGCAGAGAATTGATACTCTAAATTTAAAATCGATGGTGATCTCTTATCTAGCAGAATAAAACTTTAATATTTATGAATTTGTGCTTTTTTATACAGAATGGACATAATATCAATTTTTTATTTTTTTGCGAAGTTTCCCTTTAAATTAATCATGCTAATTTAACATGTTAAAGATTGGCATACAACTTGGAGTAGCCTTATGGCATTGTATAGTGTAATGAATTCAGGGGATAATGGCACTACCTCTTTGATTTTAAAGTCCTCAGAATCAATCTTTAATATTAATATGCATACTCTTGTACAAAGGAATATAAGTATGCAATAGACATATGGTCTTCAAAAATAAGAGGTATCCATGCTATACATTTATGACAAGATCTTAATCAAGTATTAATTTTGGTTTGTTTAAATATTTCGGAGGTAAGTATGACTATGACGTCCTTTTTAGTGATGATGTTTTCGTTTAAATTTGGAAAAACTGTTTGTACCAACAAAAATAAATACACGAAGTTATTTCAGAATTATGTGTTTATCATTTTTTTTATGTTTAGGTTGCCAGCAAGATGAAAAGAACAATGCAGTTCAAAAGTTAAAATGTGGATAAGCTGATGTACAAGGTCCTACTTTTGCAGATTTTCATATTTTGCATGAATGAATTTGAAGTTTATATCATGGAGGGCAGAGAAAGAAAAGAAACACTTCAATTTTCCTGCTTCTGAATGATAAATGTAAAACATCTTGTTCGGTAAGTTTTATGCTCTGTTTTGATACTGTTTGTGCATCCATCTGTCTTTCTCTAAATTATATTCACTTAAAGTTTTTGGTTACAGTTCACCATGAGCTTCAGTTAGTAACTTGTGGTTTTACATGTATATACTCAAAATTTAGTACTTTAAAATGTTCATGTATTTTTGTCGAGCCTGCAACTTTTGTCGCAGAAAGCTCAACATAGGGATAGTGATCCGGCGGTGGCTACGGCGGTGGCGTTAGCTAACTTCCTAAAAGCTTTATATTTTAGAAGGTGGAAGACCTAGATGCTTCATACTTTGTATATAGATGCCTCATGATACCAATTCTGTCTGTCACAAGTCCATTATCCTTGACCTCATTTTCATGGTTCAGTGACTACTTAAAAAAAAGTTCAGATTTTTTGTAATGTTAATTTCTCTCTTATTATGAGTAATAGGATAACTATATTTGTGTGTGCGTACCTTGCAAGGTCCTCATGCTTGTCAGAGTGTTTTCACTTGACCTAGACCTCATTTCATGGATCAGTGAACAAGAACTTAGTCTTAGATGCATGATTTTTTTTATTAGTTGTTAGTGGCTTTGAACTAGCTGTCAGTAACTGCGAGTACTCTCAGATCTGTACTTAGTGTCTTTTTGTTGTTTGGATGTACAAGTACCACTTGTATTTGTAGTATTTGTATTTTTATCCATCTGATGTGTTAAGCCTCTTTCAACTGATTTTTATAGTTTGTTCTTATGTTGTACTGTTACACCACTGTCCCAGGTTAGGGGGAGGGTTGGGATCCCGCTAACATGTTTAACCCTGCCACATTCTGTATGTATGTGCCTGTCCCAAGTCAGGAGCCTGTAATTCAGTGGTTGTCGTTTGTTTATGTGTTACATATTTGTTTTTCGTTCATTTTTATACACCCGTTTACGGGACGTATTATGGTATACCGTTGTCTGTCTGTCCGTCCGTCTGTCAGTCCGTCCGTCGTCAACATGTCAGACATTAATTCAAAAGCGCTTTAACCAATATGCATGAAACTTTGGTGAATTGTTTATATATGACGTGAGCTCCCTTTCGTTTTTTTATAAATTTCGGATTTACCATTTCCAAGTTTTGAGGTTTTATTCATTAAAAAAGGGGGGATTTTCCAGTTTTCGGACAATAACTCAAAAAAATTTCACCAATTTGCATGAAACTTATGTGAATTGTTTATATCTATTGATGTGAGCTCCCTTTTGTTTCTTATAAATTTCAGGTTCTCCTTTTCCGAGTTTTGGGGTTTTATTCATTAAAAAAGGGGGGAATTTTCCAGTTTTCGGACAATAGCTCAAAAACAATTTCACCAATTTGCAAGAAACTTTGGTGAATTGTTTTTTTCTATTGACATGAGCTCCCTTTTGATTTTTATAAATTTTAGACAATACAGTTCCGATTTATGGGGTTTTATTCATTACAAAAAGGGGGATTTTCCAGTTTTCGGACAATAACTCAAAAATGCTTTCAGCTTTTTTTATGAAACTTTGGTAAATTGTTTATATCTATTTTTGTAAGCTCCCTTTTGATTTTTATAAATTTTCGATTTTACGTTTCCAAGTTATAAGATTTTATTTGTGTATAGTCTGACAACAGATTTACTAAGTATTGCACAACAGCACAGTGTATTGCACAATAGCAAGAAATCTTTAATTGAATATAAATTCAATTCATATAACCAATTTCAAGTTCTTTGACTACATTTATTCAGAAACCTATAATATGTCAAATATTTAATTACATTCAAAATTCAGACCTGTATCAAGCTTGAATATTGTGTCCATTTTTGCCCCTAGGAACTGTTCAGGGTTAGACCTCTGCGGGCGTATCCAGCTGCGCTAAGCGAAGCAGTTTATTTGTGCTTAAATTAGGCTGTTAGTTTTCTCGTTTGAATTGTTTTACATTGTCATTTCGGGGCCATTTATAGCTGACTGTGCGGTATGGGCTTTGCTCATTGTTGAAGGCCTTACGGTGACCTATAGTTGTTAATTTCTGTTTCATTTGGTCTCTTGTGGAGAGTTGTCCATTGGCAATCATACCACATCTTCTTTTTTAGCTCACCTGGCCCAAAGGGCCAAGTGAGCTTTTCTCATCACTTGGCGTCCGTCGTCGTTGTCCGTCGTCGTTAGCTTTTTACAAAAATCTTCTCCTCTGAAACCACCGGACCAAATTTAACCAAACTTGGCCACAATCATCATTAGGGTATCTTGTTTAAAAAATGTGTCTGATGACCCGGCCAACCAACCAAGATAGCCGCCATGGCTAAAAATAGAACATAGGGGTAAAATGTAGATTTTGGCTTATATCTCTGAAACCAAAGCATTTAGAGTAATCTGACATAGGGTAAAACTGATTATCAGGTCAAGATCTATCTGCCCTGAAATTTTCAGACAAATCTGACAACCTGTTGTTGGGTTGCTGCCCCTGAATTGGTAATTTTAAGGAAATTTTGCAGTTTTTGGTTATTATCTTGAATATTATTATAGATAGAGATAAACTGTAAACAGCAATAATGTTCAGCAAAGTAAGATCTACAAATAAGTTGTCATGACCAAAATTGTCAGTCGACCCCTTTAGGAGTGATTGCCCTTAATAGTCAATTTTTAACAATTTTTTGTAAATTTTTGTAATCTTTTAATCTTTTACAAAAATCTTCTTCTCTGAAACTACTGAGACAAATTTAACCATACTTGGCCATAATCATTATTAGGGTATCTAGTTTAAAAAATTTGTCCGATGACCCCGCCTTCCAACCAACATGGCCGACTTTGGTTAAAAATAGAACATAGGGGTTAAATGCAGTTTTTGGTTTATATCTCTGAAACTAAAGCATTTAGAGCAAATCTGACAGGTGGCAAAAATGTTCATCAGATTTAGATTTATCTGCCCTGAAATTTTCAGACAAATCCGACAACCCGTTGTTGGGTTGCTGCCCCTGAGTTAGTAATTTTACAAAAATTTTGCAGTTTTTTGTTATTATCTTAGATATCATTATAATATCTAATATCTAATACTATTAATTATGATTTTAACCTTATTTTACATGATTTCCAAAGCATCAGTAAATACAGGTGAGCGACACAGGCTCTTGAGCGCCTCTAGTTATATTTAAGGTTAAGTTTTGGTGGTCAAGTCCATATCTCAGATACTATAAGCAATAGGTCTATTATATTCGGTGTATGGAAGGACTGTAAGGTGTACATGACCAACTGGCAGGTGTCATCTGACCTTGACCTCATTTTCATGGTTCAGTGGTTATAGTAAAGTTTTTGTGTTTTGGTCTGTTTTTCTTATACTGTATGCAATAGGTCTACTATATTTGGTGTATGGAATGATTGTAAGGTGTACATGTCTAGCTGGCAGGTGTCATCTGACCTTGACCTCATTTTCATGGTTCAGTAGTCAAAGTAAAATTTTTGAGTTTTGGTCTTTTTTTCTAATACTAAATGCAATAGGTCAACTATATTTGGTGTATGGAAACATTTTATGATGTACATGTCAGTCTCGCAGGTTTTATTTGACCTTGACTTCATTTTCACGGTTCATTGCTCAGTGTTAAGTTTTTGTGTTTTGGTCTGTTTTTCTTAATCTATAAGCAATAGGTCAACTATATGTGTTGTATGGAAGGATTGTAAGCTGTACATGTCTGCCTGGCATGGTTCATCTGACCTTCACCTCATTTCCATGGTTCATTGGTCAATGTTTAGTTTTCTTGGTTAAGTCTGCTTCTTAGAAATAATAAGCAATAGGTCAACTATATTTAGTATATTGAATGGTTGTAAGGTGTACATGTATTTCTTGTCGGGTTTATATGACCTTGAATTAATTTTCTTGGATCATGTTGAGTTTATGTGATAGTTGTAGTAAAGCTTTATATTTAGGACTATCAACATGATATCAATGATTAGTAAAGAAGGCGCAACATTTCAGCGTGTGCACTCTTGTTTATACATTATACACCACATTAACTGTTTTTACCCTGATTTTATGGATCACTGAACATAGAAATGTCATAATGTGAAGTTATAGTACATTCTTAGGTTAAATTTTTAGGTTAAGGTACATAGCTTACCATGAAGTTGAATTTCATACACATGTTCATTATGTGATGAACTTTTAAATTCAGTGCCAAACTAAGATTTTGAGCCTGATTACATGATTGACTAGACATTGACACATGGTAGTGTTTGCCAGGCATGGTATCCTGTACTAGGAATTTGTCCTGTACTAAGAACTTTAATAGTACTCGCTGAGTATGGAGTTTTTGTGAAAGTTTAATATTAGTGAGATTTTTGCATGACATCCTGTCAACTGCTTGTTGATCATGTTTATACATGTCTTAAAATTAATATCTGACACATTGGTGTTTTGTGAACTTGAAAATAAGTTATTTGATAGAATAATAATGTTTTGAGATTATCAAAATAAAAAATATCCCATTTTTACTATTAATATTTAAGTATTAAAAAAAGAAGATTTAGGATATATGTATAACCATATATATAAAAATGAGACAGCAACCGAACAACACAAAAATAAGAAAAAAAACCAATATAATTTTTTGTATCAATGTTATAATTTCCAACATGTCCAAAGAATTCAAGGTATTTTCTCATTGAAATAAAACACAAGTGGAACTCTTTCAGAACTTCAGAAGCTTAAATATGTATGTTTGTTGGCGTTTTGTATAATATATTGCAAATTCTTGTGAAAAATGGAATGTTGATTCAATGTTATTGTAATTGCCTAAAGTTTTAACATTGATCTATATATATATATATAACTGGGGAAAATACCCAAATGTTATAAAGAAGAATACGTAAATTGATTGTTATATAATATTAAAATAGGAAGATGTGGTATATTGCTAATTTGACAACTCTCCATCAGAGACCAAAGAATGTAGGAGGTTAGCAACTGATGACACTGGACAACCTTCAACAATCAGTAGCATAGCTATTTTTATTGAAAATCATATGTTATTGCTACAAGTATGCAAACAATTTTTTATTATCCATAACTTCGGATTTTATTGGTTCTTTTTCAGAAGGATTGAAATTCATCAATTAGAATAAAAGGAGAAAACACAGAAACAAGACCAGAATAAATTCAAAGACAAAAGTCAGATCAGTTATTATTTTCATCACTCAGTCAATGAATTGAAGTTCTATTAAATATCTCAAGTCAAAAGATATTAAAACCACAATAATGACAATGTTCTGTGCTGAATGGCCAAAAAGTGGACTATACATTACGATCACACAATGCTGGATGATAAGAAACTATTAATTTTTTGGGTGGAGGGATATCCTGAAAAAAAATAGATTTATGTAAAAAGCTACTAGTATGTTAAGCCTAATAAAAGAGTTTTCATTGATTTCAAATGGGAAAAATTGTGTTTCAAAAAAGTATTCTAGAATTCATAAATAAACATATATTGATACTTACATTATCTACTTTGTTGTTTAAAAGTTTAGTTTTGATCAGTTATAGAACAATATAATTGCATTAACATTTCCAAGGAAAAAAAGATATACAACTAAAAAGATTCATCTTAAAACAATTTACTACCACAGAATTCATTATAACATACACATTACTGTATATTTATATTTTGAATCTCATAGGATTTTATTTTGTCCCATGGGATATTAAAAATCCCATGGGATAATTATAGTCCCATGGGATTTTGTTTGTCCCATGGGACAACAAATATCCCATGGGACTACAATTATCCCATGGGACCCCAAAAAATCCTATGGGATTTAACCAAAATCCCATGGGATAATGGTCAATCCCATGGGATTTGCCTTATCCCATGGGATATTGAAAATCCCATGTTTTTCTAAATCAAATTACAAAATATATATAATAATAACAGCAGAAAAGCAATGAATTTATTGAATCCCATGTAATTCCGCACATTTTGGTTATATACACGACACTGTAGCTGTAAGGAGAGGCGGCGGCGGATTTGCAAATGAGTGTTTTGCAAATTAAAAGTGTCCAGTGTTAATACCTGAAAATACTCTCAAAAGAACCAATTCATATAAAAAGATATGAAGATATAAAAAGATACCAGGGTTGAAATGTTGTACGCCAGACGCGAGTTAAGTCTACAAAGAAACATCAGCCGGACGCTCGAATAAAAAAAGTTAAAAGGCCTAATAAAGTACGAAGTTGAAAGGAATTCAGGACCCAAAATTTCGAAACAAAGGTTTTGCCGAATACATCTAGAGTAATCTATTCCTGGGGTAGAAAATCGTAAGTAATAGATGATGACCGTGCTTGAAAGTCACATGTCAAGCTCTTACTGCCGTGTCCTGAATTTAGATAAGAAAAGCGAAAATTCGCATTCGCAAGCGAAATTAAGATTTATGCATGCACATGGTATTTTCTGCGCAAGAAATAGTAAAGAGAAAGCATACACACTGAAACTCTGGATAAGAATACGCATTTGCGTCATCACATATATTAATCTAATAGTTGAATTCGGATGTCAAACTACCTACCTCAAGTGTTTTGACTCCGGATTCATTGCCATTTAATCCGGAATTTGTGTGAACGCGCAAACCGATAGTGTGCGTGTGAACAAGGTGATATGTAATGTGAATGAACCAAGACGTGTAGGAAAACTGGTCAACACATTGAATACAATTTTCAAAATCGTACCATAGTGCAAATATTTAGATGTTATAAGGTTGAACTATTAAAACAAACAAACAAAAAAAGAATTGAAATTTTATAATTAACATACATTTCCGAAAATTTAGAATATAATATCAATAAACACAAACGTCAAGCATTTACGGATGGACATTTTATTTATCAAATCAATCTCTTCTTAAAGTCTAACATTGGCCAGACGCGCGTTTCGTCTACAAAAGACTCATCAGTGACGCTCGAATCAAAAAAAGTTAAAAAGGCCAAATAAAGTACAAAGTTGAAGAGAGCCGAGACTTATAAATCCATACTAAAACAATATAGAATAATTAACATAGTAATTAAATTTTGTTGTGATTATTGTAAAATATTAATTACGTTTTTTGTGAGATCCCAGGATTGAAAATCCTTGTAAATTGAAACCATGCAAGTATTTTTTCATTCACGACCGTTTAAAATTTAAATATTTAGCTAACTTTGGGTACGCATCCTTTCTCATGGTTGCTCACACGTTGCATATAATTTCATAAATGTAATGACTGTTCAAACCTGTGAGACATAATGCACGTATATATGACAATTTTAATTATATTCTATTAAGAATAAATTCAGTCTCAGTTTAAACTTAATAATGAATATTCTCTTGGTCTGGTAGTATCTATTAATGAAATTAGATATTTTTGACAGAAAAATACTTTTGTTTAATTATCTTTCTGCTTTCCTACCACTGCGTTTCCGACCAAAGATAAATATTTATAACAGAAATATCGTTTTCTTCATGCTTTCCGACATTTTCCCATGCTATGATTGAAATACAAAATATCAAATGATAAACGTTCAGAAAGTTTACATTATATATCAATAATTATTCCCAGGTTTATTGTCACAATGCACAACAGCACGCTGTGTTAAATACTACATACACAACGCGTACAGGGACCGTCTCAAAGCATGAATTAAATAATTGCGTTATCATTATACTTGATATTTACTAAACATTCGCATTATTAAAAACACAGATGTTTTGTCAAAAGGCAAATAGGTTCTAACATATAAATGATTTTTGACTGCAACCTAGTCTTATTGTTTTACTATCCAATCTACAAATAAACTTTTATTGTTGAAATCTACAGTGTCACGTGGTAGCCTAACCATAGAGGGACCGTATCAAAGACATAGATAACTACCTGTATAAATGATCAATGACGTTCGAGGATATCGAATGGCCCATAGACACTTCCAAAACTCACCAATGTAACAGGGGGTTCACGCAAAAAATTGTATAACAAAAGACAACAAAATTAGGGTACTATAACACATATATTTGATCAATCGATCAATGATCCCGCAGCGGACGTGATTATGCAAAAGATATAGCTTCTTTTCGACTGTTTTTGGGCTTACGAGGTACCCACATGAAAATTGACGTGTATTAATTCTTCTCCGCACAAATGAGGAATTCCTTTATCTGATATACTTCTGGCTTATGTTATCTGATACTTATGGCTGTTTTTACAACAGTTCATACTATGCAATGTAACCTCTATCCGAATTACAATCATTTGGTAGTAATAGTGACTTTATAGCAAGTAAGACATCGTGAAAGCCAGTGATAAGTTTGTGAAAGGGTAAGGTTTTTCGGTAATGTGTTTTAAAAACAAAAAAGTAGTCCGTAAATTCTACGCCATCGCACAACTTCAGATTCATTGAAGGTCATATATTTTTTACAATAACAAATTATTTGGACCAACGAGAAATAAAATTCAATAATGCCTTAAATTAAAATTGAAATATTGCCTTTAACGAATTTTCCTTCTGAAATAAAAAGCTTTTTTGTCCATGTGCAGCAGTGGATTTTGTTTTCAAAATTAATACAAGTAATTACAATATTCATGAGAACTGAATGAGCTTTATATTCTTATAACCTATGATGTGTTTTATATTTTTTCAAGAAATTGATTACATTTTTCTCATATTTTACAGTTTTGTTTGTTGTATAGTCAGTTCCCCATCGCTTCAGAAGGACTTACCGCTTTGTCCTATTCCGTAAGGTACTGTTAACCGACTGATTTTCGAGCGTTTCATATACGCGACTTTTTCCAGTAGAGAATGCAATAAACTTAGATTTCTCTTCTGTAAATACATCAACACAGTTAGAAAACCGAGAAAAAAAAGTCATTTAAAAGGGACAAAAAAAACGAGATAAAATAATTTGATTTGGAGTATTCTTATTCAATGTTTGTCCACAATATTTTGCCAAGAGATAGATCTTTTGGAAGACATTTCAGCAGGATATTCAAACAGGAAGTACCAGAAATTATATATATATCAATACGGTAGTTAGGACGTTTTAATGTACATTGAATTATATTATATGATGAAATCTTTGTTTTCTTTCAGGTTGTTCTTGCAAAGTTGCATTTTCATCTTACATATCAGAAGACAGTGCAAATTCACAAAGTGCTTCCATGGCTATCGGAGACATAATTATATTCGACAAAACAGAAGCAAATTACGGTGTTGGATATAGTACCAGTACAGGAAAGTTTACAGCTCCTTCCTCTGGTGTTTACGGGTTCACTTTGACCTTTTGCGTTGATTCGCGTACTATTGACATCGTTCCTTCTTTGAAATACGGAGAATACGGTACAGAATTAATGACTGGCAATTCCGTAATTGGCGTATTGCATACAGATACGGAAACTTTAGATGATGACGCATGCTCAACAGGTTTTGTCATCAAATACGTACCTGAAGGCACGGAAGTTTACATCAGGAATAATTATGACCACCAGGGTAAAATCTTGAGCGTGGATAGTCATACCAGAACAACATTCTCCGGATGGAAATTGTATCAATAATACCTGATGAAGTATTTGAATTGATGATGTTATTCACCTTCTCGATATCGCTGAATATAAACTGATTTTAGACAGATGGTTTGTTTTATATTCCATATACTTTTGTATACTATATGTAGTACTGTATATTGTATGTCTTTTTTATGGGTTATCTGCTTCACTCCGGATTGGACTCATTTGAAGTTAATAAAGTTCTCCTCATTAAGATTGTTTGTATGCATTACAAAATTAAAATAGCAGTTTCCGAAGTCAAGTCAAAGTTGAAAGAAACAAACACAGATGTGATTGCAATTCAGATCAGGGTCTAAAGGGTAAGCAACTCTGCTATTCATGCTAAAGTTCGAAGATATTATTTCAGTCATTTCCCTTCCCGATAATCCTGTTTTTATAGTCTTGAATAACACTATACTAATTTTTTAAAGAGAACATGCTCTCTCATATCATATTCACCAAGATACAAAAACACCATATGCTGGTTGTATGTTATAATAAAGAATGAAAAGTTGACAAATCATTTCGTTTGTCATACACATTTTAAATTTTTAACTGTGTTTGTTAAAAGACAGTAAACACAATAAGAAATGTTTCGTGGGAAAAATTTGGTTGATTATATAGGGAATCACTGAAGCATGACTGGAGCGGGCCCCCCTTATGAAAAATTCTGGATCCGCCACTGACATTACCTAGAGGAGTTAAAGTACAAAACTGAAGTCACTCTGTAACAGTTAACAGTGTCTCAATATCTAGCATAATAAGAAACAAGTCACTATATAATAGAATAAGGAGATATGGTTGCCAATAAGTATAAACGTTTTAAAAATATAATTATGTTTAATTTATAAAAACAAAATCAATGTAAGTTCCAATAAAGACATTATTCAAAAATTATACTACAGTGTTTGTCTTGTGTATGGTGAATGCCACGCTCTATGTGCGTTGTAGAACTCTTGCAACAACTCCGAGGGGTCCGTATGTGGCATCATGTAAGACAAAATGCCTTCCCCTATCAAACACACCTTTATTTTCCAGTGGCAGTTAAAATTCCCGTTCTTCATTCCGGTCGTCCCGTTCCACCTTGCAGAACCTACCTATCATATATATATATATATATATATATATATATATATATATAATTACATTGCATGTATGGTTCATTATGATACGTTATTTTGATTGGCTAACAGCAAATTAACATTCATTTCAAAATGAAATGTAAAATTGATCAACATTCATGATGACACGAGCTTCCACAATAAAGTGCACAGGTAAATGAAATAAAAACTGGATAGAAATCGTGTTTTCATGATCCTAGCAAAAAAATGTATTTATAAGTATCGAATGCTTCTTTTAGTAATTTTATAGGGTTGTACATTATAAAAGCGTTGACCATGCGCACATTTTTTAGAATTTTTTTTGTCGTTGTTATGGCAATTCTAGGTAAAATCACCATGCTATGAAAGATGAAGGCCAAGTCGCCGTGGTATTTAATTTGATGTATGTGTAATAGCTAACTTTTGGAGGCTTCATACTATAAAAGTCAAGTCGCTTTGCTAGGGTTCAGGGTATTTATTAATCAGTCACGTAAAACACCCTGTAATAACAATCATAAAGTTATAAGAAATTTACAGAACAATTGACGACGATGACGAGGGGGGGTTTAATGACCTTGACTACCCATATGAGGGTCTTGTAATGTCGGCCCTGGCTTGCGCCTTTTTGTGCATTTAAATCATTTATGTTCACATTATGGTAATTGATATAATTTTGAGTGACAAAAAGAAAAAAACATAACATGAATAAAATGTAAAATTAACAATATTTTGATAAATAAAATAATAAACTTAAATAAATAAAAGAAAATAAAAAGTTAAAATTTTAAATAAAGAACAAAAAAAGATTTTAAAAAAAAATTAAAATAGGAGCCAACAAAAGCCGGAACAGGAGAAAATGCCAAGCAAACGACAGCGAGCGGCAGCGCAACTTTGTCATGGTATACCAGCAGCCAAGTAAAGAGTAGAGAAATTTGATATGCCAAATTGTGTATGTGAATTTAGTAGCCAAAATATTTTGTATAAACCCAAATAGGCCTAAATATGTGTATGTGAATTTAAAAAAATAATTAGTATAAGGTTTTATATGTACATAAAACAAGAGTGCACACGCTGAAATGTCTCGCCGGCTTTACTGACCATTGATTTTATGTTGATAGTTCTTAATATAAAGCTTTACTACAAGTATCGTATAAACTTAACATGATCCAAGAAAATGAGGTCAAGGTCAGATGAACAAAACCGGAAATACACCTTACAATCATTCCATACACCAAATAAAGTTGACCTATTGCTTATAGTTTCTTAGAAACGAATTTAACCAGGAAAACTTAACATTGACCAATGAACCATAAAAATTAAGTCAAGGTCAGAAGAACCATGCCAGGCAGACATGTACACCTTACAATCAATCTATGCATTAAATATAGTTGACATATTGCTTATAGTATCTAAGAAACGAACTTAACCATGAAAACTTAACATTGACCAATAAACCATGAAAATGAGGTCAAGGTCATATGATACCTGCCAGACAGACATAATCACCTTACAATCATTCCATACACCAAATATAGTTGACCTATTTCTTATAGTTAACGAAAACAAGACCAAAACATAAAAGCTTAACACCGAGCAATGAACCGTGAAAATGAGATCAAGGTCAAATAAGACCTGCCAGACTGACATATACATCGTAAAATCTTTCCATACACCAAATATAGTTGACCTATTGCATATAGTATTAGGAAACCAGACAAAACACAAAAACTTAACTTTCACCACTCAACCACGAAAATGAGGTCAAGGTCAGATGACACCTGACAGTTGGACATGTACACCTTACAATCATTCCATACACCAAATATAGTAGACCTATTGCTTATAGAATCTGAGATATGGAGTTGACCATGAAAACTTAACCTTGTTCACTGAGCCATGAAATGAGGTCGAGGTTAGATGAAAACTGTCTGACAGGCATGCGGACCTTGCAAGGCACGCACATACTAAATATAGTTATCCTATTATATGTTTTTCAAGTAGTTTCTGAACCATGAAAATGAGGTCAAGGACAACGGACATATGACAGACGGAAACTTCACAACATAAGGCATCTATATACAAAGTATGAAGCATCCAGGTCTTCCACCTTCTTAAATATAAAGCTTTTTAAAAGTAGTAAGTAAACGCCGCCGCCGGTCGATCACTATCCCTATGTCGAGCTTTCTGCGACAGAAGTCGCAGGCTCGACGAAAAAATGAATAAGTAATATAAAAGAAAAGGAAATAAAAGAAAACCAAAGGGTGTACACTGGCAAAAATGCCACGCATGTGAACATGCGTGACACATGCGTTTCACATGTGTGTCACACGCATGTGAAAGAGACGTTTCATGCCACGCATGTGTGAAAAACACATGTGATACGCATGATACACACATGTGATCATGCGTTTCACATGTGAATTACATGCGTAAGGAAATACACCTGTGATACATGCGTGATTACTACATGTAAAAGGCATGGTGCCTGTATTAAATATTTTTCAAAATGTCCTCCTATTTGTCCAATTACCATGATTGTTGACATGTATTTCAGTTCTCATGTGAATTACATGCAATTTGTAACACATTTTTCTAACACATGCGTTATACATGTGTTTTCTCTGGCAAACACAGGCAAATTTTGTTCACGTAAATTTCATGTAAGATTCATCTCAGACAAGCTTATACATGAAACTCTCGTGCAATTAATGTTAAATTTTTCATGTGAAACTAACGTGAATCAAGCTTTCATGTTAATTTTTCTAAAATGAAATTAAGGTGAATTGAGCATCAATCACACAAATTCACAGTATTTGAGCATATTTTAGATAAGTTAATGCTAATCTAGTACACATTCTATTTTGATATATATAAATATAAATATTCTTCTTGGTCTTGACTATGTGTTCGTACTTCCATTATATTTTACTTTCTTGATCCTAAACAATACAAAAAATATTTATCTATCAACTCCCAACTCACAATATCTCCAATGCAAGAGATAAGATGCAATAAAACAAAGAAGGCAAGCAAATATCCAGGTCACCTTAGTTCACTCCTAGAATTTTTTTCGGTTATGTTCAAGTCTCAATACTTTTTTTTAAAAGTGATGTAAGGATTGGTGATTCATTTATAGAATATGTATGCACTAATGTATATTTCATTTTTAATATGTATGTACAAGTCATTTTGTGGTTATCAGTCATGAGACAATCCAATCACATTATGGAAATTGTCTTACTTGCAAAAGATGCCAATTTTTCTTTTGAAAGTTTGGAAGAAAAAAAGTAGTTCACCCTGCCACATATCACATATTCATGTGCCTGTTTCAAGCCAGGAACCTTTTCAGTGGTTGTCTAAAGTCTCATCCTAATGAAAAAAAATATTTAAAGAATTTGGTGTTGATGGCAGCTCTTTGATTGGTATAGACTCTGGTTAATTAAGTAGATCATGACATTGTTTAGACACCTGTTCATTGTTGAGGACTGTATGTTAGCATCTTAATGTCTTTCATGTGTTTTTGTTGTGTAGCTGTCTGATTTATTTATACCTCATATCTCATTGTATTAATAAACTGAAATAGAAAGTTCTGTGAAATATATTTTGATATACCATATTGAAAGTCTTGCTGTTATTTACAACCATTAATATTTCCTTCTTATTTCATATATGTATTTCAGTTTTATATTTTAACACCAATCTTAAGGTTAAGGCAAAAAGAAAACAAATGTTGACAAACAACAGGCATATACCATTAGAAGATCTCAAAGTTTGCCTGCACAATAAACTAAAAATTCTTGTTATTTCAAATATTTATATAAAATTCAGTTTAAAACATTCATTTTCCATTTTTAGAGTGTAATTGTCATGTTGGCACAATAATTTGAATTTGAATTGTATTATATTCTGAGAGTACTTGTTGAAAAAATATACACAATATTTATTCCATGTGTTTTAGATTTCTTGAATACACCACTCCCATATAATGACTACATGTCTGTTATTAATGTTTAAGAGTTCTCTCCTGCATGTAATTGCTGTAATTGCTATTTGTACCCAAGGCTTCCTTCATACAGTTGCACATATCCTTCTAAGATGTTGCTTGAATGATAAAATCCTGTAATACATTATCGGCCATCAAACTCTTGGAATACAGTTGCTGTAATAAAAAAAATAAACTGTAATCACAGAGACATGTCTCGCTTTTTGGTAAATTCGATAATGCAAATGTTGAAATTAAAATAGCAACACTTTAACATGTAAAATTTGCAAATATTCAATGTCAATGAACCATGACTGAAGGTACATGGCAAAACAATCTCCATGGAAATTAGATGTGCCATTGCTAATACAACGCAAAACCTAAACACAAACTAATACATGTAAACTAAGAAAATGTTAAAGTCAATAAACGATAACTTAGGGGCCGGGGTCAAATAATCTCCATGGTACTGAGATGTGCCAATGCTAATACAACTGCATACCAAATATCATTAACTTACCACTAGTGGTTTCCCATGAGCCGACCTAATCACAAACTAATACATGAAAACTAAGCAAAAGTTTCAAAGTCAATAGACCATGACTGAGGGGGCAGGGCCAAATAATCTCCATGGAAATGAGATATGCCAATGCGTATACAACTGCATACCCATTATCATTAACTTACCACTAGTGGTTCCCCATAAACTGACCTAGTCACAAACTAATACATGAAAACTAAGCAAAAATTTAGAAGTCAATAGACCATGACTGAGAGGGCGGGGCCAAATAATCTCCATGGAAATGAGATATGCCAATGCTTATACAACTGCATACCAATCATAATTAACTTACCACTAGTGGTTCTCCATAAACTGACCAAATCACAAACTAATACATGAAGACTAAGCAAGAGTTTCAAAGTCAATAGACCATAACTGAGGGGGCAGGGCCAAATAATCTCCATGGTAATGAGATGTGCCAAACTAATACAACTGCATACCAAATATCTTCGACTTACTGCTTGTGGTTCACTATAAACTAGACCTAATCACAAACTAATACATTGTTGACGCCGCCGTCATCACCAACACCAGAAACAGCATACCTATGTCTCGCTTTTTGACTCCGTCAAGCGAGACAAAAACAGCATATATTTTTTGTAAAACATACATCAAATATTGGCTTACCAATCAGGCAAAAATGATAACATCAATTTAATCTCCAATGATTTACCAAACTTACATATATATATATATATCGCGTGAACAACTGGAGTGGAATATAATAGTTGTTGTTTATCATATTTATTTTTCATTTAATGTCTTTTACGTAAATTGGAATTGTTTTACATCTGTCATTTCAGGACCTTTAATAGCTTGCTAGATGCAGTATCAGTTTTGCTCATTGTTGAAAGCTGTTCATACAGTGATCTATAGTTGCTAACATTCAGTCATTTGGACTCTGGTTGATAGTTGTCTCATTGGCAATAATACTACATCTTCTCATTTTTATCAAAATAAATTAATAATGAAAACTAACTCTATTCATGCATGTGTACTACACATTACCTGTATAGATAATATATACTAGAATACTCATGGGACATCATGGGGTCGTGACTGAAGCAAAGTACCGTAGGATTATTTTTAGCCTGGATTTTAAGTTTTCGTTTTGTCATCTAATAATGTCATGCTGGTCATTAGGTGCACAGTTTTCTCTGCTTTCAAAATCTTTCTTTTTGAACCCTTCAACCCAGAACTTGTTAATTATTTGTAGTAATAATTATGTGGAAAACAAATGGGCCTGGAATGGTGTAATTTTTAATCAACATCATTGTCCTATATATATAAGTTATATATAAAGTTGAATTCTTTGAATCGTCATTTTTATGTCATGCCGGCTCACAAATTGGACCTTGTTATTTTAGTATTATAGATCTAGATTACTAAGTGCCTATAGAAACACAATTCCTCATTTTTCAAGCCCCTTTCTTACATGTCTTAACCTCAATTAAATTACAATACCTACTAAAGGCTTCAAGGAGTCTATGTCGCTCACCTGATATTTTTTTTATTTTACAATTGATGCATGAAATAATGCAACCGTTATACTTTTGCTTTAGTTTCAAAAATATAAGTCAAAAACTGCATTTTTCCCCCTATGTTCTATTTTTAAACTAAATACCCTAATGCTTATTATGGCCAAGTTTGGTCAAATTTGTCTCAGTTGTTTCAGGAGAAGACTTTTGTAAAAGATTACAAATATTTACGAAAAATTGTTAAATTTGACTTTAAAGTGCAATATCTCCTTATGGGGTCAATTGACCATTTTGATCCTGTTGACTTATTTGTGAATCTTATTTTGCTGAACATTACTGCTGTTTACAGTTTATCTCTATCTATTATAAAGTTCAAGATAATAACCAAAAACTATTGGGCCAGGTGAGCTAAAAATGGTATGTCTATAGCTCTATGCATTCTGTAAACATCTAGTTACAAAATTTGTGATTTATCTTCTAAAGGGGTATAAATCAAAACTCCAAATGCTCTGCAAATTGTTTATCTGCACTACTTTTTGATTACCTCTGCTGTGGAGTTTCATTATGGTTGAAATTTGCTATGAAAGCGGGAATTTGTAAACATTTCAGATGAAAGTCAAAATGTTCTGAAACTTTTTGGTAATGTTGCAGTTGTTTGTATATACATTTATTAATTATAATAGAAGAAAAGAGTTCCAATGTCCCCATTATTGCACATATTTTTTCTATTCAAAGTATAAGGGCAATAACTTAAAAAAGCACTTTTTTGATGTTAAAATCCAGCAGCTACCACCATTGACCTCCCTTTTTGTCTAGCCTTCGACTTTTGTTGAAAAAGCGAGACAAAGCGATCCTACATTCCGTCGTCTGCAGCGTCCACAAATATTCACTCTGTGGTTAAAGTTTTTGAAATTTTAATAAATTTCTTAAACTATCCTGGTTTCTAACAAACTTGGACTGAAGCTTGTGTATGATCATAAGAAAGTATCCAGAAGTAAATTTTGTAAAAAAAAATTCTGTTTTTCCTTATTTTACTTATAAATGGACTTAGTTTTTATGCCAGGAAACATTACATTCACTCTGTGGTTAAAGTTTTTTAAATTTTAATAACTTTCTTAAACTATCCTGGATTTTTACCAATCTTGGACAGAAGCTTGTTTATGATCAAAAGCTAGTATCTAGAAGGAAATTTTGTTAAAATTGTGTACCTGTTCATCCGTACTTTACTTATAAATGGACTTAGTTTTTCTTCCAGTTAACATTACATACAGTCTGCAGTTAAAGATTTAAAACATTTATTTGATTCATAAACCATCCTGGATTTTTACCAAACTTGGACAGAAGCTTCTTACAATCAAAAGATAGTATCGAAAGGAATATTTTTATTAACTTCTTTCCTCATTTTTGTTGAGCCTGCGATTAACAGCAAAAGTAGGCGAGACACTGGGTTCTGCCTAACCCTTACAAATTTTTTGAAATTGCCTTGGAATTCAGTACTTTTGTTATACCATTTGGAAATTAAATACTGTAACAAATACATACCAGTTACATTTATATATACTGTAGCTATAGGATCTCCTCAATATCTAATCCTGTTGTTAATTTCATTTAAACATATAATGTATATAGCTTCCCTTCCACTTACATCTGAGGAGCTAATTCTGAAAATTAAAATTCCTGTGATTATTATATAAAATCTGAACCTGATGCACTGCTTTCCAATAAAAATAAATTGGCTATACAGTTCTCCCTTGGTATAGAGAGAGAAAACAAGTGATATTTTTATATTATAACCAATACTGCACATGGTAATTGGAACATCACTAGTTTTTTGGATTGGATTGTTGCTCACTTTGTCAGGATCTTTTACAGCTGACTATATAGTATGGTTTTGTTCATTGTTGAAGGTCATACAGTGACCTAAATTTTTTTAATCCTCTTCGACTAATGGAAAGTTTTCTCATTGACAATCCTACCATACATTGTAAGACCTTATTTCTAAAATACTAAAAATTTCATTCTGTGACAATAACATTTTATTAATTTAATAAGGTAATCTGATCAACATTATGAAGCAATGTTCAAAACACTCTGTCATTGTCTGACAGCGATCAAAGTAATCTTAACTCCTATGACAATGTACAATGATGTATATATGTGCAAGACTCAAAACTAAGTATCACAATTTAAATTCATACATATATCCATATACATTTACAAGGTACTTAATAAATCAGTGAGACTGACGCATAAAATGTAGGTAAAAAAAAAATATGCTTTTTGTTGGATCCTGCATCATAACTAATTATTACAAGTTAAATGGAGGCAAGTCATAATCATTGAGTACATGTATATACATTATATTTGAACTTAAAGTAAAGGATAATCTGAGTAGTCTCTAATCAGTAATGAAGCCACACAACACTGTGTGATAACAATGACATATAAGTCTCCATAGATGCACATACTATTATTTTAGGTCTTTTGTATATATATGTTTAAGGTTACTTAGAATTGGCTGTTGACATACATGTACACATGGACTGTCAGGCATGGAGTCATTGGACCCTAGGTTACTCCAGTCCATTATCAGTCACTATCAATAGTCAACTCCTCTGTCCATTTGTAGTATTACAATGTTCTGCTGAAAGGGAGAAAACAGTACTTTATTAATAGCATGTGGATGCAAGACTATAATAAGTATTCAAAGAGTTTTGCAAACAATTAGCTTATACATTTAGGGGATAATCATATCTGTATTTACCTAGTGATGTGACAGTAAAATCAAGTTTAACAAAGGCCAAGCTTAAAATACAATACAGTTATCTACATTCTAATGCAGCATATTAAAATAAATACCATTTAACAAATATTTTGGCGTAAAATGAAATAAATGAAAAAGTCCGCGAAACTGTTGCATTGTCTTTAGCAACTAAACAATGTGACGTCATATGTATACTCATGATGTCAAACATAAAACTCTAGACGTACATTTTATTTATACCTTTCGTACACTTCAGAATGGTTTCAACGTTGACAAAAAGAACATTTTGTGCACATTTTGAGACACAAAATGTGACTTTCATGTTTAATTTGTGAGAAATTACATACCAAAATAAATCAGAATTCAAAATGGTGGCTTTCTTAGTTACGGACTGGTAGAACGTGGAATTTACCTCTTCAAAATATATATATGTCAAAGTCATATGAAAATTATCATAACCAACGAATTGCATAAGAATTATTTTTTACTAATATTAAACTTGTATTATCAAATATCAAAAAGCAATGGATTGAAGTCATAGAAGTTGCTAAGAACAATGAAGAAAAAAATAAAGTTAATTTTTGTCCCTTTGAACCTTTTATTTATGTAGGGGTTCAAAATAGTGCAAGTCTGAGGTCAGGGACCTGTCTTTTCTAGGAGGGGACTTTTTATTTTTAAATTACAAGTCAAGAACCTACCATTCTTAACACAGATCATATGCTTTAAACAGAACCATTAAATTTCTTATGGAGGACCTTTCACTGGACTGAAAATTTCAAATAGTCCAGGACCTTTCATTTTTTAAAGCAAATTTGAACCCCTGCATGTAGACCAATTTGAAAACCTGGCCCAAAATAAATAGACAGCTGCGCCATGAGCACATGATACACCCATCGCTTATTCAAAGAATAAAGTTCAATAACTTTTCAATGTCATAATCAGACATTCATGAAAAACTAAAGGGAGGTTATCTTAATAGATATATTAACCAGTCACCAAAGTTTCATGATAACTGCTCAAAGCATTTTCTGAAATATGAAAATCCCCCCTTTTTTATGAATAAAATCACATAACTCTGAAACATAAAATCTAAAATTAATAAAAATCGAAAGGGAGCTTACGACAATACTGTAAATTCAGAAATTATTGCGTGCATTTATTATTGCGATTTTGTCCTTTTAGACTAAAATGTGATTTTAATGTTTGCGATATTGAGAAAAATCCTGCTTAATTCATATAAAAAATTTAAAAATGCGAGTTTAAATTATTGCGATTATAACCCTGTCGCATTTTTCGCAATAATAAAAACATCGCAATAGTTTCTGAATTTACAGTAGATATAAACAATTACCAAAGTTTCTTGCAAATTGGTGAAAGTGTTTTTGAGTTATTATCCGAAAACTGGAAAATCCCCCTTTTTTAACATGTTTAATGAATAAAACCCCATAACTTCAAAGTTTTACTCATACCCAGTCTTCACGATGAACTTTAAAATCTACAGGCCCAGAGCTCAATTTTGGGAAAATTTTAGTTAGATTCTGTTGGCCTGTAGATATGATTTTTACAGGCCCGAGAGCAATTTTACAAGCCTGGGCTGCTGGGCCTGTGGTTCAGCGTGAAGACTGCATACCAAGCTTAATACATGCATTATTTACATCAAAGCAAGTTAAAACAACCATGACAACAATCATGATTTTTAAACACTCAACAATAACACCAAATTAGGCTGTGTATAAATACCAATTAGCAGTAATCATACATAATTAACATTTAATAATTAATCATTAAATCAATTTAAAACAATATTTCATTTAATAATTCCTGAATTTTTATTTATGAAAATAAAAATATTTTGATATAAACATCTACAAAACATCTAAAAATTTATCAGGTTTTTGAATAAACAAGAGGCTCTCAAGAGCCTGAATCGCTCACCTGTATTTCAGAGGAGAAGATTTTTAAATGTTAGCAAACTTAATGAACAAATTGTTTATAATTGTCTTTAAAGGGCAATAACTCCTTAAGGGGTCAATTGACAATTTTGGTCATATTAACTTTTTTGTAGATCTTACTTTGCTGAACATTATTGCTGCTTACAGTTTATATATATCTATAATAATATTCAAAATAATAACAAAAAACTGCAAAATTTTGTTAAAACTACCAATTCGGTGGCAGCAACCCAACAATGGATTGTTCCATTCGTCTGATAATTTCAGGGCCGATGGATCTTGACAAGTTAAACAATTTTACCCCATGTCAGATTTGCTCTAAAAGCTTTAGTTTTTGAGATATATGCCAAAAACTGCATTTGACCCTTATGTTCTATTTTTAGCCATGGCGGCCATGTTTGTCGATGGATACAAACTTCGGATACAATTTATAAACAAGATACCCTAAGGAACATTTAGTTAAAGTTTGAAGGTAATTGGCCCAGTAGTTTCAGAGGAGAAGATTTTTAAATGTTAGCAAACTTGAACAAATTGTGTAAAATTGTCTTTAAAGGGCAACAACTCCTTAAGGGGTCAATTGACAATTATGGTCGTATTAACTTTTTTGTAGATCTTACTTTGCTGAACATTATTGCTGCTTACAGTTTATATTTATCTATAATAATATTCAAAATAATAACAAAAAACTGCAAAATTTTGTTAAAACTACCAATTCGGTGGCAGCAACCCAACAATGGAATTTTCAATTCGTCTGAAAATTTCAGAGCTGATAGATCTTGACCAATTGAAAAATTTTACCCCATGTCAGATTTGCTCTAAAAGCTTTAGTTTTTGAGATATATGCCAAAAACTGCATTTGACCCCTATGTTCAATTTTTAGCCATGGCGGCCATGTTTGTCAGTGATCAAAACTTCGGATACAATTTATAAACTAGATACCCTAAGGAACATTTAGCTAAAGTTTGAAGGTATTTGGCCCAGTAGTTTCAGAGGAGAAGATTTTTGAAATAGTTTACAATGACAGACGATGACGACAGACAATTTCGTCAAAGCCCCCTTTCCCATAAAGATCTAATGGTAGCTCCCTAAACAAGAGTGGAGCAATTTTAAAATGGGGAGTTTTGCCAATGGCAATGGGGTGAGTTGACTTGCCAGTACCTCGAATGACCGTATAACACCGTTAATATCCGAATAACACTTGTAATGACCGAATAACACTTGAAATTCTAATATTAGCACATATTGTTGACTTTTAAACATTGATTAGGGGAAAATCGCCTAATTGCGGACAGCGCCGATATGCGGACGGAAAACGAATATCTCACTTTTCAATAAAATTATGAAAAATTGAAATAAAATAGATATAAGAAATAAGGTGTTTTGTTTACTATTGAATCTCTATTTTGTTGCAATAAAGTTATTGTGTCTATTGCTTACGATTTACTTTTATGTCATGTGATTGAAATTGCATGCTATAAATAGCTTATGTCAACAAGTTTGAAAACCGGAAAATTTTGAAAAAGGTCCAAAGTCAGCGTGTCACATTCAATACACAGTTGCTCATGTAAGAATGGCAATTTATGTGTTGAAAAGCGATCAGCATTGCGTATTTTATGCAAGGAAACATTTCTTTTAATTATTTTTACTGATTTGTCTAAATTTTGATTACAAAACAGGACTAAGCAAGTGTCCGCATTTTCGCCACCGAAAATAATATGATAGCCGAAATGCGGACACAAGATATTTTGAACAACTAACACGTGCAGTGGGGCATATATCAATACCATGATGACGGAAATAAACAAAACTCTCTTATAATCTAGCATTATTAGTTTCAATCCGATACATTTATATCAATAAAGTTTTGATTTGGGTTTATTTGATTTGCTTTCATTTTGCATATTACGAACATAATGCGTTTACAAGTCTGATTTCCACTCCAGTTGGCAACTTGCACACATCTTCAATAGGTCAAAAACTGTAAACGTCATCCCCGGGATGGCAAGCCAATCTATTTCTCTTTCTTTACAGAATGTCTACATGTTTAGGACATTTTACGAAAGCAAATGGAATGAAATAAAATGTACAGAAAACAATCACCCGAATGAAATTGCAACAATGTCTCGTAGACGAGTGGCTATTTGATAATGATGTTATTGGCTATTTATTTATGAAATTAATACGTTTATCAAAACATGAATATGTATCAACACTACTATGCGAAAAGTGATAAGGGAAATGAATTCAGCAGCATTGTGTTTATTGCTAGAAAATCAAATATAAGATGTAAAGAGTTGGACATTCGTACTGCGGAAGAGACAGATAAAATTATTGATATCACGAATATTCTTTTGAAAGAAATGTTTTCATAAAACTTTTTTTTCAAAACATGATAGAAATAATGTAACTAATACATTGGTTTTAAAGACCTCTTTAGACTTTTGTGAGCGTCCAACAGTAACGACTTTGTGCATCCAGTCGTCTGTCTGTCTGTTTGTCCATCCGTCTGTGGCAAATCGAAAAACAAACGAGGCCCCTCATGGGGAGATACCAGTAATCGCATAATCACCAAATTTTTGCCAGCATAATCACATAATCATTAAATATTTGCTTTGGTAATCAAAAACTTATTTTCTTTAGTTATGAAATAATCATAAACTAAAAGCTTTGTAATCATATAAAAATTCAAATGTAACCTATTTAATATCTAAAAAGTTTTGATAAGCTCTTCCTCGTCCTCATCCTCCTCCTCGGGTGAAACTGTATCACCTGCATCTTCCATATTTGGTTCGGTAATTTTCTCATGTGAACGACGTATGCCTCACGTTTTTTTTTTTTTTTTTACCTGCATGGACGAATTAATGTTAGTAATTAATCATCCTTTGCACCTATCGTTAACCTGTTGTGTTTTAGACATTTCATCTAAGGCACAGAACTAGGTATGCATGTTCTACACACGCTGGTATCCTTTTGCCAGTCGGATCAAATCCGATGCCATTATTGGTCAGAGAACAGGCATTATATAGAAAAAAGTATATATGTAACGAAATGCAACGAACGCCAATAGCGTATCATCATGCGTGACCACAATCTCCAGCACTACGTCTTTATTATGGCCTGTCGACTTTTGGTGGGTGCCCTATTATAGTAATCACTCTGCCCGTCTTTTCATCCGTCCGTCTACACTTTCTATGTCGTAGGATAACTCAAATTTACTCCGACAGATTTTAAAAGAAATTTTAGCACAACACTTAGTAACATTAGGGGAAGCTCCCTTTCATTTTTTTTTACTTTTCATTTTCGAGATATTGGACTTAAGCCAGCAAGACCCTTCATTGAGGAGTGACATGGGTCAGTATTCATAAGAGAAAATAAAGGATATGGAGTAAATGTACATGGGACAAAATCGCACACAATACATAGAAAAAAATAAAAAGTTATCAATGAACAGGGCTTTTATTCCTGTTCTTCATCTTGACAGTTGAAGTAGGGTCTTCAACAATGAACGAATCATTCATATCCTACAAGGTCAAGACGGCCCCTAGCGTCGACTTAAGCGGTACTATTGCTAAAAATAAACCAAAGTTCACTTTTTTGCTCCCTACCTGCCTCGGAGTGCCAACTTGTGCGATGCTTGTCTACGACGGTTCTCAAGTCGAAAGCACCAGGGATACAAGAAAAGTGCAGTAATTTTGAAAGACATCGATCGCCGCTAAACTATGCTTTGAAGTTACACATGTCGGGAGCGGTCAATGAATTACATAATTTATAATTACGGGCTAGGTTCTTCAACATATATTTTTCATACATTGCCCAATAAAAGACCAATACATTAGAAACAACAAATGATAGACAATACATATAAAACTAAACATAATACTGACTTTTCCATAACTCCCTAAATTTTTTGGTGTCTATTTTTCCATATTCTTATTTTTTTTTTTTAACATTCCAATTTACAAAATTTGCATGTTCCCTCACACCTTGCGTTTTCCCATTTTTGATTTAACAATTCTTAAAAATTAACCCTTTTTACCCATTCCATAAACTGTTTTCAGATGTTCATGGTGTTGGATGGGCCGCAAAAAATCATGTTTGTCAAAGAGTACATAGAAACCCGAGGATAAACTAGATATCATTGAGATGGGAGCCATCTCTGTGGGCCCCGCTGTGAATAATGTGTGGTAAAAAATGTGTATCTTTATCATTAGACATGGGGTTGTCAGCTGAAACCAAAGTTTTTGACCTTGACCTTTGACCTAGGAAGTTGTACATAAATTATGACACACCCTCTGGTGTTGGTTTATATACATGTCAAGTATAAACTTTGAAAGGATAACGGTTCTCAAGATATAGAGCGGAAACGATTTTTACCATAGGACATGGGGTTGTCAACTAAAACCAAAGTTTTTGACCTTGACCTTTGACCTAGGAAGTTGTACATAAATTATGACACACCCTCTGGTGTTGGTTAATATACATGTCAATATAAACTTTGAAATCATAACGGTTCTCTAGATATAGAGCGGACACAATCTGTTACGGATGGACGGACGGACAGACTGATCACTATAGGGCGTCCGCCATTCGGCGGGGCCTTAATAAAATTATCTTATAAGTATCGGAAAATGCAATTAAAAAAATCTCGCCTCAAGGCATCTTATGCTCTTGAGTGAGGGCTACGGATTTTTAAGTGATTAGGACATTAAAACACATTACAATGAATGCCATACGATTTTAAATTGAAAGTTATCACAACTATATCTCGTATATATGCACGCATGCATCTTGGAAGACAATATCCCGATGGAAGTTGTCAGTACCATCTTATATCATTTAATAATTGGTGTGGTATAGGATATTTAATGAACTTTTTTAATCTTATTTTTTCTCACCTTTCCACATGTATTACCAGTTAATGCGAGAAAACCATTCTCAAACATGCTTTAAGATGCACTGAAAGGGTATTCCTGAGGGGTATTCATGCGAGCTAATGTTATATATGCATAATATCTGCGTTTTGAATAGCAAGAAATGTTTAAAAATAAGTGTCCGCAATTTGACGACAAGGTGTCCGTATTTTAACTCCCCCTGTCCGCATTTACCCTACTCGGCATTTCCGCGGGTTTTAAGAGTTTGCAATCTACAAATCAAGAGAGGAGACCTGAAAACGCGGGAAATGGTCCATTTGATACCCCTCTATCCTCTCCTGTCAAATGCAACCACCAGTATGTCCGCAATTGGCCTCGACGTTATCCAAACTTCCGGATTTGAAAAAGTGTCCGCAATTAGCCGACTTTCCCCTATTGAATAATAGTATATCATAAATGTATTTTATAGCTTAAAAATGATATATAGAAAGCAGGTAAATTCATAAAGATCATTATAAATATAGTGTGTACATCCAACATGGCGACCATTGCCATTGGCATTGTGATTTCTTATAATATTATTTTATAATCAATGTTTTTATTAAAAGTCACCAATATGTGCTAATATTAAAATTGCGAGTGTTATTCGGTCATTTCAAGTGTTATTCGGTTAAAAACGGTGTTATTCGTTCATTCGTGTTACCCTTGACTTGCTTCCGTTTTTGCCAATCTTTGACTGATTTTCGGGTTTACATGCATGACATGGATAAAGTCAAATGGTTTTTCGTGAAAAGTATAGCAATAGCATCTTCCTAAAAATGTGCATGATTATATTTACCTTTCATTGCGCTTTCCAAGTACAATAAGTTGGTACGTAATCCATCAAAACGAAACACTTTCGTTGCGTTGACTTTCTTAGTTTCTAATGTATATACCCTGTTCTTTATTCTACAATTTAAATTTTAACAATATGTTGGTTAAAACAAAAGTTACAGATGAAAACGTATCGAAAATAACTGTCCTGGTTTTATCTGTCCTGTTAATAGACCTTCCCTTGTTTCGTTCCCCAGTTAATCGACAATGGTCAGATAGTTGATACAAAGACCTTTGGTTTTTCAAACTGATGGGTCAAAAAGTTATTATTAACAGATATATTGAAATGGGTTACTATCTTTGTCCATTCTTTTTAAACAGTAAAACTTGAATTCAGCAGCAGACGAGCGTCCATGGATTTTGCGTCATAGTATGAAAACGGCAACGGTAAAAAGATTTCCGGGTTTCCGTATTCGACGTGCCAAGCTTTCGTACATATGAGAGTTAGTCTGGTATCAAATATGGGGATTTAAATAAGGACAAAAAAAAATAGATAGTTGAAAAGCAAAAATATAGAATGAAGGATCATAGAGAATAATTGAGTATATTTAATTATGAAGAATCATGCAGAGACATTATTCTCAGAGCATATACATGTCTCTGGAAGAATTGAGAATAAAGAAAAACTAAATAAAGAATATTCAATCATTTATATATTATTTATAACTCATTCACATTTTGTTCCATTCAAAATTAAATAACTCTGCTGAGGGGAGCATGGGAAGTTGGGAAAATTGACAAACGAGAATTACTGTAATCAGAGAAGAATTAAAAATGTTAGACAGTTAGAGTGTAATTATTAATAAATAAAATATTAACATATGTTTTTCAAAATGTTGTCACAGAAAACACAGATTTTTTTATTACTAATAAGATTCTGCAATTTGAGTATCTATGTCCAACAGATGTCAGTGAATTGGAAATTTTACTAATCTGGTAGACGTTTAGTTAAGAATCTGTGACAAGTTCTTTTGTAATATTATTAGGAAATTGCATACCGCCTCCTTGATTTAGAATTGCATACTCTTCAAGGTTAAGCTAGCCTACACAAATAATAGCCAGTTTTGGACTTGATCTTTTTGTCCAAGGTTAAACAATACATTTTGTTTTCTGTTTTATAATTTTCAACTCATGAAGAGGGGCGTAAAGGGGGGGGGGGGGGGGGGGTATCTGCACGGAAGAACGCGAAATAAAATTGCCATTTCACGATGTACGAACAATAAAAAGTTTCTTGCACGTTGATCTTTTTACCGATTTCACGAAACACGGTGAATAACGAACCTTTTTCACGGCTGCACGTGAAATAAAAATGGCAAAACACGTTGCACGAAAATAACCCTTTACCACCCTCCATGAACCATGCAAATATTTTTAACACTATCTCCTCTGACATGATATTCGACGAAAATCTCACCAGATATTATCTTCACATGTGTGCCAATATGGCGAATCAAATGAAAGTTTTACTTACTTAATTTGGCAATTACATGTATGCTCAAACCTAGGTTGCCACATGTTGAGCAGGAAGTTCCTAACTTTATCATTCACAGTTCTTGAGTTCACCCCATGTATTTTGGAGGTTCGTGTTGCACATAGAGGCGGATTTAGAGCACCCTGCCCCTCCCTTTTTTGTGGGAAAAATTTGATTTATTATATCGGGAATCAAAGAAGCATGACTAGGGAGGCCCCCTCTTTAGCAGTCAGTGGGCCCCTTTACATGAAAATTTCTGGATCCGTCACTGGCACAATCTTTAGTTTTTGTGTAATGTTAAGCCCAACGGTTACTGTTGTTTTTATCTTTCATTCTTTTAACTTTTCTCATTTTATTGGATTTATGGTTATAAATTACCACTTTAATTGGTATCCGCTTTCGATTTCACGGTTAACAACAGACCCACAGCTAAAGCCATGTACTGTAAAAAAAAATATCTTCCTGAAAAATAGTTTTATTTTCACCTGCAGGCCGGAGATTTCTGTCCAGAATTTCATACCAAGGTTGTTTGGGTATCACAGTTTAAAAATGATATCACCGTTGATCCAATAAACAAATCCTTGGTTGATCTATTCTTAAACGACTTCTTTCCAGTAGTACCCTCACAATGGTTATAATGACATTAATGCCTCCAACCTGGGACTATTATCGAGACTATTATACTTAGTATAATAGTCCCAGATCCGTGTCCCCTTATAAATAGAATAGAGAAATTGAGGACATTTGTTCCACATTTTATGAACTTTGAAAGAACACAAGCACGTGTAACTTTTGACACCACCTGCGGGCAAGTGCCTGCAGGACACGGAGGTGGTGGTAAGAGGGTGGTAAAGTTGATATGAACAACTAAATATTACACTAAAAGATATTTATACTATGATTTGATGATGAACATGATATTTGTACTCCTTATTTTCTCAACTTAATTGTAATTTTGTATAATACCATTAAATGTAATGAAAGAATATTGTACTAATGCTGTGTAATTTTGTATAATTGATTACATTGCACTTCAAAAATACAATTAAGTTGTGAACATAAGGAGTACAAATATCATGTTCATCATCAAATCATAGTATAAATATCTTTTAGTGTAATATTTAGTTGTTCATATTAATAACATTGATATATTAAGTGAATATTAAAAACATCCTAAAACAAGGGAAATAACTCTAAACCAAAACTACGTGCTTCGCATACTTCTCAGTTATTTCAACCTATTTAAAAAAAAATACATTATAATTCTAAAAGCATATCACTAATCCTTACAAACTTGTGGAGCAAGGTAGTTACTGCTGTGGCACAAACCATTTCAAATGTACATACTTGTCAATCATCACACCGTGTTCCGGGGGTTGGAACCCCCCTTTTGTTGACGATCAATGCTTTTGAATTGGGACATATGATTGGACCCCCCCCCCCCTCCTTTTAAAAATGGCTGGATCCGCCCCTGCTACCAGTAATTTATGATATATACAAACTATGTAGCGATAATACTTTTCGAAATCATTGAGAAAAAAATAACCATTTATACCAAAAATCATTCACTCTATGAAAATATATTAGAAATATTAATATAGAAGTAAATAAAGAAAACTCGCGTCAATATGTCAAGTCTGTCATTTCAATACAATCATGATTGTTCAATAAACTTTCAAACTATTTCAATGCCTGCTGGACATAAACATCTGTCCATTTCGAACCAGGGGCGGATTCAGGCTGGGGCGTGCCCCACCCCTCCCCCATAAAATTTGCAAAGCATGGGTTGTCCTCAGCTTAATAAAGTATATTTCGATAATTTTACCTCAAAAAAATTTATGTTTGCGCCCCCCCCCCCCCCTCCTTAACCTAAAATCCTCGATCCGCCCCTGGAATCCATTAGTACTACTAACTAAAACAAAGAAACTCGCAACTCAGTGCTAAAACTTTAAACCAACTTAAGCTTGGTTGCTGAAACACCACGAAATATTCTTGATATACTTGATGAAATTACAAACTAAACTAATGTCGGCAAATCTTATGCATCATCTACAAACTGACTTTAACTAAGACAGTTAGTTTTCCTGTTTGAATGGTTTTCCACTAGTCATTTTTGTTGCAGCCCTTTATAGCTTGCTGTTCGGTGTGAGCCAAGGCTCCGTGTTGAATGTCGTACTTTGACCTATAATGGTTTACTTTTACAAATTGAGACTTGGATGGAGAGTTGTCTCATTGGCACTCGTACCACATCTTCTTATATCTATATAGTTGGTCAATATTTCGGAATTTTTCGAAATTTTGTATACATCCATAACTCATTAAACTACATATGCATGTAGATAAAATAAATGGTATATGCAGCTTTAATATTTAGATTCTAGAGATACAACTGATTTAAGATAATTTAATTAATTACAAAAAAATAAAAACTAACAATGTATAGAATGTTGATGTGGGTAACAAAAAGCCACTTAAACTTCATTTTAATTGCTTAACATTGTGAATTCTAAAGATTCCGTTCACAATATTGAATTTTAAAATGATACGTTGTCGCTATGCTCATTTTCGTTTAAATGGTATGAAAATATAAGGGGCCGGGTCACCACATTCTTTTTCCCCCGTCTTAATCATTAAATATAAAGGATGATTGATGCAGGGAAAAATCATGAACACCAATATTGCAGCTTGACGCCGTAGCAGCTTGACGCTTATATTTTCTTCCGACACTTCTTCACTCTACCTACTTTAAATGGTTTTGACTGAAAATAAAACGAATCCGTGTAATTCTGTTGACGCTTTTTCGAGAAATTTAAATTAAAAAGGGAATAAAATTGATTTGTATCGATGCTTTTTACGTACATTATATACATTTATAGATCCTTTTCACAAATTTTTGATTGTTTGTATCTCTGAAAAATATAATAGACTATTATGGCCTTCATAAAAAAAAAAGTTCAGCAAAGTAAAATCAACACGACCGAGATCGTTAATTGAACCCTTATAGAAATTAATGCCCTTAAAAGATGATTTTTGCAGAAACCATAGATAGAGGCAAACTGTAAATAGCAATAATGTTCTGCCAAAAATATGTATAAATTAGTCACAATGGTGAAAATTGTCAATTGACCCCTTATAGAAGAGAGGCGAAAGACACCAAAGGGACATTAAAACTCATGTCGAAAAAAAAACTGACAACGCCATGGCTAAAAAGAAAAAGACCAACAAACAAAAGTTCACAAAACACAACATAGAAAACTAAAGACTTCAAGCAACATGAACCCCACAAAAAAACTGGTGGTGGTCTCAGGTGCTTCGGAAGGGTAAGCAGATCCTGTTCCACATGTGGCACCCGTCGTGTTGCTCATGTTAGTACAAACATATAAGGAGTTATTGTCCTTTAATGATGGTTTTTGGCCTTTATTACATTTTTTGCATTTTATAGGGAGGAACATTTTAATAGCAAAGATGTTATGCACTGTGCCACAATAATATCTACAAATAAGTCAACATAACCGAAAATAACCAATTTTGATAAGAATTGTTAGCAGAAACTAAGATAGATTGACACACAATATAATCGCAAAAATGTTCAGCAAGATGAGATCAACAAATAAGTCAACATGGTTGAAATTGCCAATTGATCCCTAACGTGAGGGTACCCAGATTGCACCTATTTTGACAGTTTTTTCACCTACGTTTGTTTATGATCAATACAAAAGTTTCCATTCTGTGTTTATTTTGTAGATGTATCCTTATTTACTATATAGTTACACCAATTTAATTTTGAATCCATATTGAATAATAGAAAAATGGGTTTGAACCAACCTCCAAACGACCCATGAGTCAGTAATGAGGAGTACCCAAATTGCATCCATGCTTAAATTCACATCCTTAAAAATCGAATAACAGATGTTTTGTTTTATTTCTTCAAATATTTAGAACAATTTGACATTAGTCCATGCTTACTATTCATTTGTTAAGAAATAGATGCTTGTAACATATTTTATTTGCTCATTTTTAAAAGATGACTTTTTGTGGATGTCGCATGGCGACGTTTCCGTAAATTTTACTTTTTCCAGTAAAGATCAGTAAATGCTTCATGTCTTGATATATACTGTGAACGTTTTGTGTATATTTAAATATATTTACCTATGTTGAAAGACGTGTATTTGTATAAAGTCAAATCATAAAAATACAAATTGTTTAATCTCAAAGAAAACTAGTAAGAATTCCGCTGCTATTTTTGCTGAATAGGTGCAATTTGTGTACTCGGTGAAATTTGGGTACTGTAACGTTAGGTATAAACTGTAAACAGTAAAAATTATCTTAAGCACAAGCTGTACAAAAACGCCACTCAACATGATTAACAAATAATCATAGATTATCGTTTGTCATCTCAACGAGATTGATTTTCTCACTTAAGCCGGTACGGCGAAAGTGAGAAAAGCAATAGAGTTGAGATGACCAATGATAATCTGGGTTGCGTTCAATATCGTAGCGCCTACATAGGGCTACGTAGATTTATGACTATTGAACGTTTAGCTAGCCTAGCTGCTACATAGATATTGATAGCAGCTAGGCTAGCTACTCGTTCAATAGTCATAAATTTACGTAGCACTACGTAGCCGCTACGATATTGAACGCAACCCAGTTTATCGCTATTTTACCTATGATATGACGACGTTGTTAATTTCATTGACAACGGCACGTGCGCCCTTAGTTTTCTAGCGATAACTTTTCATATCACTCTACTGTGCTGAGAAAGGAAATTGTCGCTATTTTACGAATTTTTCCTTTGATCTTGATGACTGATAATTTCCGTTCTCAGCGGAGACGAGTGATATGAAAATTATCGCTAGAAACTAAGGGAACACGTGCCGTTGTCAAGGAAATTAACAACGTCTTCATAGGTAAAATAGCGATAAACAGATTATCATTGGTCATCTCAACTCGATTGCTTTTCTCGCTTTCGCCGTACCGGCTCAAGCGAGAAAATCAATCTCGTTGAGATAACCAACGATAATATATAATTATCAGTCAGTAAGATCAAAGGAAAATTTCGTAAAATAGCGATAATCAAACATAAAAGATAAAAGTATAATGAATATAGCATAGCCTCTTGTTACTATTTGAAACAAAATCTGTGGAATATGATTACATAAATATATACGTTTGAAACTTTGATTAGCAGTTAAACGTAGTTTTTCGGAAAAGGGAACCGTTAAAATTATAGGGATGAATTTAAGTTTTATTTCCTAACTGTATTGCTACCTTGTGTGTTGGTGGTGTTACCACAGGTTAGTGTGTGTGTCTAGTGCGGTGGCGAGTCAGAGACTCTTCCACTGCTGCTGGCTAGTCTATTGTGTAGGTGAAAAGAAAGCCATTTGCGTAAGTCTTTCCTGTCAGTATATAGCCTCTGCACTATCAAAACATATACAGTGCCTACTCGCGACAGCACATGGTAACTAGGTTCTAGTGTCCTAGGCATAACTGTCGAGGGTCTCGGAGTAGTAAGGACCATAGAGATATAGTGTATAGACCCATCGAAGTGTGGACATGCCCAAGCACTCATCAACCTTGTCCCAGTTATGGGTTAATAGCCGGCCGGATGGAGGTCTTGGGAGGTGATCCATCTAGGAGAAGATAACTCTGATATAAAATCCGGGTAGATTTGACTCGTCAGCCTTGGTCGGCAACTGATCTAAAGGAAAGCAACCTTGAATAAAGATTACCTGGCTCTTCAGGTTGGGTATTGAGCGACAGGCCAACAACCTATTCTCGTAAAACAAAACAAAAAGTTACAGAAACACGAACTGGAACCGCTCCCTATGCGAAACAATGCGCTAATGGGAGATGCAAGTTTTGCTACCTTGTGAGATTGTTAAAACGTGCGCTAGGACGTTATATTGCTACTTTTCATCTTGGTTTAGATAAGCACGGTCATATTTATTCACTTTAAATCAAACCTGGGATCAATAAATAATAATACTGTATTTAATAGTTCTAGCTTTAACACACCATTGTCCTGAATATTGGTTAAGGATTAACCAATGGATTATTTTAAACATCTATTTTTAAATATTGGCATCCAAATTAGTCGGTCAGAGAAATATGGCTAACTTTTAAAAAAAATAGTTGCAGGTATAGGATTGATTGGATTTCGGTAGTATTGGCCAACTTCGCCACATTCGATACCAATGTGTTTCATTCAAATAATTTTGGCTGGAAGCGTTTTAGTTTGCAACTTCTGGTCATTTTACTATCGTCTTCAGTTTATCTCCTTTTTTGTCATCACCCCGGAGAGTGCTTTTATTCTCTCTACTAATGTGTCATCCCTCTATTGTTTCTTTCTTTTTGTTTGCATTAGTACGTCTTTCTTTAATATATCCTATAAATTAAAACTGTCATTATTCCTTTCCTAAAGACAGTTCTCTCTATCAACCGAATGCTGGTCGTAGAATTATGTATATTGCTAACCACTAATATAAGAGGGTCTGGATGGGTTTACAGAAAAGATCTGGGTCAAAACTCTAATTTTGCATAGGCTTTAAAAATTTCACATCATAATGAACATGTGTACTGAGTTTCAAATTGACGTGACCACAACTTCATGATGAACGATCATAAACCAAACACTTAAACCGATACGAAACGGACAATCGGATGCAGACCGGACAACATAATGCCCCACCATCGTAAGCGGACTATAAAGATGCCCTGATGTAAAATCAATGCTATGATATTGAAAGCCAACAGTTTCTCTATAATAATTCTATTCGGTTCTCAATTTCTCAGGCACTGTCATTAATGCATATTCTTGAATTAAAGAGAATATCATATAATAGTCAATATTGTTTTACACAATTCAATGAACTTTTATCAGAGTATCTTGTTGGACAGTGTCATTGCATTCACTTTTACATTAGGTTTGAATAATCTACAATACAAAAAATTTGACGTATCTACACGGTAATCCTAAATTTAGACAAGGTTGGAGATGTATATACACTCAAGTAATATTATTTAAGTTCATTGCTACTCATATTTCATTTGCATGTACATTCATAACTACTACTTTTAGTGAAGGTTTATATACTTGTGATTATTTACAAAATATCTCATTATTTTTCCTACTGATAAACTGTAATTACTCCATATCAAAATTACAATTTAGTTTTTAATAAAGCTATCTTTTTTTGTCTGAATCTTAATTTATCATTTAAACAATTTCGATTTAATACTGCTACACGAAGGGAAGTAACTCCAGTCAATATTAAAGAAATCATGGCACATTCATTTACATCGTAAACAAACGTAAATAACAACCAACAATTTGGCAATGTCGTCAATATATACATGATCATACATGCTATTTTCAAGAGTGAGTCAATACTTTTCCGCATGGTTTTTCTACATTTTTTTTTCTTTTTACTCAAGTCCAAACAGTACCCACAGTAACGAATATAATCTTCATGATAATAAATATCACATCTATGCAAGTGTTTGTTGTTGTTGCTTTCATTCGGGTGTAATAATGTTATGATTTAAAAATAGACAAAGAAGTTCGACAGGTAATATTATGAAATTCGTGTATGAAAGTCAACAAAGATAAGTGTAAGCAAAGCTACATTACCAACTTTAAACTCGAAAAGTGGCGTGGTGTAGGCTTGCTATTAATATACACTGTAACACAACACAAACTGCTACGGGAAGATAATGTTTAACCACAGTATAAACAACATGGAAACGAAAACCAGACGTCGTTTTCTGTGATGAAATAACACTAATATCCAACAGTTATTGTTATATTTTCGTGTGGGCTCCAACCAAGACAAGTTTTTTTACCGATGCACCGCACTCCTCTTTCTCCTGAAAACTTGTCATAAAAACAACAGTAAGTGCAATGAGGAGCAAATGAAAAGTTAGGGTTAAATAGAGCCAGCTGGTGACTCGAAAGTCGAAGTCAGTAATGATTTCCCGCCTGAAATAACAGGAAGTAAGAAACTATTGAAATCCACAACGGATATAACTTTCCGAACATGATGAAATATTTGAACTGGGCTCAGTACAATTCTCGGTACAATTATTTCAAAGTTTTGTTTGTAAAGAAATGGGTTGATTTGAGATGTACAATTGTATCGTTAAATAAACACACACTAGAAGCGGTAAACAACTACGGCTCCCTGTTTAGTCCGAATGGGAGGCATGGACGGCGAAAAAAAGTGTGCGTGTGGGTGGTAGGGGGGTGATTGGTGATTGAAAGTTTGAGAAAAAGTTTGAAAAAGGGTTTGATAATTCTAGAATTCTTTTGATTCTGTCTCTTTTTTATATATGTTTGGGATTTTTTTGTGTTTTTTTTGGGGGGGAGGGGGTAGTCGTTTGTCATAACAACGTTTTCAAGAAAAATAAAGTTTTCTTCTCATTTGAATAATTTCTCCATATATCTAAATATCCACGACAATATGTGATTTATTGCGGGTTGTTTTTTTCTTCTTCCTTTTACTATACATTTGAGTTTTGTCCTTAATAAAAATGTATATGTAACTATATCTAATAACGGATTTTAGTTTGGGTATTTATATTTCTCTTTCACCTTACTATTATTTCTAAGTTTTGTTTGTAAAGAAACAGGTTGATTTGAGATATTTGATTGTATCGTTAAATAAACACACACAAGAAGCGGTAAGCAACTACGACTCCCTGTTTAGTCCGAATGGTCTTTTCGCCTTTTTCCATAATGGTCATGGTATTGTCTGTTCTTTTGTACAACTAACCAATTTCCTCACCTAGGTTCATTATTAGTAATACATGCATACTAGTATATGAACAGATCAAAAGGAGGCGTTTGAATAAGACTCAGAGCTATAGTGGCAAAAATAATAAAATCAAACAATTCTAAATTGTGTTTAATTTAATAATAACTGAATTGGTCATTAATATAATCTCGACATGTAAGTGCCTTTGTAACGTCACTTTGATGTCATAAACATGCCGAAATTGAAATATTTGAGCTAAAATGTCCATTTCACATGTAATTTTGGGACAAAATAGATATCAACAAAGACGTTACCCCAAAAGATTCACAATGACATTTTTTTAAAATACATCTTGTGGTAATTTATCTTTTTTTGGTAAAGCTTAGTCCTCTTATCGTGGATAATTATTTATCACAAGATGCGTACGACTCCAATCTTAATTAACTTGGATTTTCAGTTTTCCTGCCAAAGGTCGAGTTCCTCCACCAATAAAAGCTGACCGCTGATGAGATCAAAATGAAGTTAACTTTTTGCTTTTTTTTTGGCTTAAAGTACAAGACGTTTAACGCTCTTATGCAAATATGGAAGACAAAATTCAACAATGTAAATACGGACGTCTAACTAATGTCTTAATCAAATATGAAGGATATAATTAATGGAATTATAATACCTCTTTGTTTTCGAATTCAATGAACCAGAAAAATTGCTTTATGATCATACATTCTCCTTTAATCATCAGACTTCAAACATTTGATTTAAAACTTACATTTATATTATTTTACCGAACTTCAAAATGTTTACATTCTTTTGCTAATGAGAACAAATTACTTGAACACCTAAAAGAACGGATACAAGATAAGGAGACACCTACGCATGTCTCGTTTTGTGTTAAACAAGTATTATTTACAACATATTCTACATGGCTGATGTGTTTGACATATATGTTGTGACAGTTTGAAAATGAGTTTATTTGGTATACATTTCAAGGTTTTTGAAAGTAATGCATAATATAATACAAATTCTTTTGAAAAATGTTCAGTAATTATATTTTATATAAGATTTCAAACACACGTGTTTCGAAATAAATTAAAACAATTGTAAACTTTGTTCCAAGAGTTTCGCATTTTCAAAATAGTTATGTTGTCATCCATACCTATCTGTATTTTTTCTTATGCGTTTCATCGACATCAAACACAAATGAGGCATCATGGTAAGGTTTATGACACCTTCTGTAGGCCTGGGTATTACGAAATTTTCAAAGTGCTACAATATCAGAACAGTAAAAATACACTGAATAAAAGTGACATACTATTTTGTACATATACCAAAGGGACACGTTGTTCAAAGCAATACTGTTAAATATTTCATTGCATTTATTAGAAAATGGGGATTTTCTCCGTGTTGAAGGCCGTACCTTGACCTATAATGGTTTACTTTTATAAATTGTAACTTGGATGGAGAGTTGTCTCATTGGCACTCACACCACATCTTCCTATATCTATTTGGTGGCAAATTAAGTTAATATTTTTGCAAAAAAAAACCCAGACTTTGTTACAGAGAATTTCGTTATAAAATTATAAACATAGATTACCCACTTGTTTGTTCATGATTTGCTATTATTTACCGTCTACAAAAAGCCCTAAACAACGTTTACAATAAAAAAAACTCGTGCTGAGTCAATAAAGTCGAGCGCCCCCTAGAATGTGTACTTAAACAAGTCCATTTCTATACTTGTTTTAACCAATATCTTTATGTATATACTTGTTTTAGGAAAATCCTTGCTAGCACTGCATGCATTAATCCTCTGTCTTTGAGCACCGAATTGCCAAATATAGGAGTACAAGGAGAAAGCCTGTGGATTTTTTTCCATATGTTTAGCATTGAAACAACATAAGGGTACATTATTCTTAAGTTAAAACAGACGAATTGAATATAAAGTAATAAAAATATAAAATAACAAAGTATTTCGCTTTCGCGTTAGGTGAAATTATCTGAACTGACTCATGGAAAAAGTTGGCCACATTTGCATTGTGTATCTATTAGTTTTCAGATCGAATTTGCTTTCAGTTTTTGCATTCAGCACTTAACTGAACATTGCGTCGCACAAATTTAGCCATTATGCCTCTTGTCCTCTTTAAGTTTCAGTCTGTGTACAACACAGAAAGTTTATTTCCTCTTCTATTTGTATTTCATTTTCTTTCAAAATTGCTTCAGTGTCCTCGACTAATCATCAAGTAACACGTTTTCCCTCATTGATCTTGATTGCTGTTCAATGACTTTCTCTTTTAATTGTCTGTTTTCTTCAAGTTGGTGATTATTCGAGCTGACGGACATTATCACCTTGGTGATTACTTAAGCTGATTGGAATTGTATTGGTGATTACTAGGGCTGATTTTCATGCTTACCTTGGTAAATACTTTAGTTGACTGTAACTGTCTTGGTGATTACTGGGACTGACTGACATGATTACCTTGGTGATTACTTCAGCTGACTGGAACAGTCTTGGTGATTACTGGGGCTCACAGACATGATTTCATTGGCGATGCCTGTAGCTGACTGGAAACAGTCTTGGTGATTACTGGGGATGGCAGACATGATTACATTGACTCTGCCTGTAGCTGACTGGAACTGTATTGGTGATAATTGTGGCGGACTGACATGATTACCTTGGTGATTACTGTAGTTGAATTGCATCGTTCTGGTGATTACTTTAGCTGACTGGAACTGTCTTGGTGAATAATGGGACTGACTGACATGATTACCTTGGTGATTACTGGGACTGACTGACATGAATACCTTGGTGATTACTTCAGCTTACTGGAACAGTCTTGGTGATTACTGGGGCTGACAGACATGATTACATTGGCGATGCCTATACCTGACTCGAACTGTCTTGGTGATAATTGTGGCGGACTAACATGATTACCTTGGTGATTACGGAGGCTGACCGACATGTTTACCTTGGTGATAACTGTAGCTGATTAGCATTGTCTTTGTGATTATTGAGGCTGACTGACATGATTACTGTAGTTGAATTGCATTGTTCTGGTGATTACTTGGGCCGATTGACATGATTTTTCACGTGTAAAAAAATATAATTTGATAAAACATCGTTTATAATTTTTTGTAATAATGAAAGTTAATTGTTAGTACTTAGAATCCCATCCAGTGCCTATTGTAAATCTTGATTTTATATAGGAATGTGTATTGTCCAGCTGTTATAAATGTGTGGTAACGTCTATTTTAAGTTCTCAGTTGTAGTTTTTTTTTTAATTCTCAAGACATTTTCTTCAGTCACACCGACTTTACCTTAAAGTCTTTATCTTAACCTCGGTTAGTTTACACGTGTCACATGAAAAACAGGATGATAGCTCCCTCTAACTATTTTGATCACTCCGATTTGTTATCCTTGGAGATCGTACTGTCTTAGTAGTACTTATTTAAATTCTGTTCCTTAGTTCAAATGCATAAGCATGGATGTCGAAATTTTCGAGTATGTTTTACTAATAACAAACTTTGAATTACTTTTAGACTTCACACTGAGTGTTATGAAATACTAGTATAAGCACCTTGTCACTTTACACGGCAATCTACACGATGTAGAGAAATCTTGATGAGAAAATCTTCACTTGCAGAGCCCCTGTCTATATAAAACATCGAAAGTGTATTATATTGTACAGGTTTCAAAGCGGGAATGTAAAATATTGGTATCTTGCTTGTACGACCTAATAGTTGGAAAAACAATTACGTGTGATGGGCTGAATTCTAGCTTGTCATCTTTAGAAATTGTATAACATTTGAATAAGACACAACAATAAGGCTAAAGCCATTTTAAAACATAAGTTTATCACTTAAGCGAGTACAATTAAACACTGACAGTCCATGGTCCTGGTGCTATAAACAAGTAACAAACTATTCTACACATGTACTATGAAAGACAAATAGTGAGACTAAATTAATCCATTGAATTTAATGGGAAATTAGTTCCCTTTGACTGAAATAGTGAATGTGCTTCAGTGTGGCTGCATAAAACATATTTGAATGTTTCAAAAAGATTGAACACGAGCATATTGTACGTTCTATGGTTACTTCCAGTGTGGACACACGAGAATATCTCACCTAATCACTTTTTGTAATTTTCATAAAAATCTTCTCAACTAATTTAATTGCATGGTCGCTAAGGAGTTATTTGGTTTGTAAACAAGTTCCTACTTCAAAGTTTGAGCAAAATTGTGTTTATTCCTGAGATACATGATATTAACTGAAATTACATTAGCACTACTGAGAAATAAATAATTCAACACTAGAAGTAGTGTAATGCTGGATAATCTTTGACACCCGAGGGTAAGCCTTCCAGGTTTTTGTTTTTTGTTTTTTTTTTTAGTCATGTACGAGTCATAGATAAAAGCAAATCTTACCAAACATGTCTGAAATGAGTAAAACAACAAATGAGTAAGAAAACAACATACCTATATCTCATTTTACCAACTGTTATGTCACAGAGAGCACAAACACTTAGTAAATAAAACAATATATTTTACAATAAAACTATGTATATGACCAACAACCTTAGTAAAAATATTGAAACTAATATCAATCTCCACCCACTTCAGTACGTTTAGTGACAGTTTGAGCCCCGTTCATTTTATATCCTGTATAATTCGGTGGCATTTCGTCTTCAGCGCATGTTCCTGTAACACAAGTGCTCGTAGCAGCGTCAAATTTGCCACCGTCAACACAGCGTTTGAACGAAAATGTCCCCATGCCGCACTGTGCGTACAAAGAACATGTCCCATGACACTTGATGGCAATCCCATGTTGGCAAGGTCTGCACTGTGCACCAATTATACATCCATACCCAACATCACACGCTGAAATCATTCAAAAAAAGAATGTTATATATATATATACAACAAGAGTGTACACGCAGAAATGTCGCGCCTGATTTACTTATCTTGGTTAATTTTCATACCATACACCGAATATAGTATCTGAGAAACAGACTTGAACATTAACCATTGAACCATTAAAATGTTGTCAAGGTCAGATTAACTCTGCCAGACAACATGAATCCCATACAATCATTCCACACACCAAATATAGTTGACCTATTTCTTATAGTATCTGATAATAAACCAAACCCCAAAAACTTAATAATGAACAATGAGCCATGAGGTCAAGGTCAGAGGAAACCTGCCAGTCGGTCATGTACACCTTACACTCAGTTGACCTTAAAGTATATGAGAAATGGACAAAAACTTAACCTTAATCACTGATCCATGAAATGAGGTCGAGGTCAGGTGAACCCTGTCTGGCGAACAAAACAATTTCAAACGACCAAAATTTAGCACTCTTTTTTTTTACATAAAATCTTTTTTAGTCTTTTTTTATAATGTGAGAGTTATTTCCTTCAAATTTTTATCCTTTATGCCTTAATTCGTTACTGAAAAATGTAATGCACTAATATTCAAAACATTTATAGCTAAGTTACTGCACGTGACACCTCGCACAATGTAATGAAGTCTTCGGATTTGAAAAGTCAATCTGTATGGTATGGTGGCCGGTTAAGGCCATTTCGCGTTTTCGCCATTCATATTCTATAGGGCGAAAACGCGAAAACGCAAAGTCGAAAACGCGAAAAAGGAAAGAAAAAAATATTTAGCGTTTTCGCGTTTTTGACTTCGCGATTTCACGTTTTCGCGTTTTCGCCCTATAGAATATGAAGGGCGAAAACGCGAAATGGTCTTAACCGGCCACCATAGTATTGCTTTCTTCTGAGTTAGGATGTATACATAGTGACGTCGATAGTAATATTTATTTATCAAGCAATTGTAAGCGCTAAAAGAAAAACTCGTGCAGAAATAGACTTTTAATAGACCATAAAGCTTGGATTATTTGGATTATTTTTTTTGTTATTTTCTTTATCATTATTATCAATATTTTTTTCAAATGTTTATCGTTATTGTTGTTGTTTGTTATGGTATAGTGGTGGTGGTGTCGGTGGTAGTCTCATTCATTGAGCATTTTGTATTAACATTCTTATTTGTTTGTTATTTGAACAGAGTTGATCAGTTGATAAATTTAATAACGTTCGTTCAATTAAAACTTACCAACATTACTAGCAATGATGACGGCGGTTGTTTCGTGACTTGGAACTATACCTCTTACTGTATTTGGTGGAATAGTAGGTAAGAAGTGCATAAATCCTTGGTTGTTTGGTTGTGGTTGTGGTTGCATTGGTGGTGTTTGTATTGGCATCTGGCCCGGTAATGGCCATTCTTGAACATAATCACAATAAAATGAAACAAAAACTTGATCTTCTACTAGTTTTGGACAATTTCCAGTCGCCATATTCCATGTTGTTAGTACAGCGTCCCCATAGTTTTTACTATATAACTTCGGATAATTTGAGGTAACCCGTAATGCTCCGGAACAGGGATGGGACTCACCAGTTGGTGACGCAGGATTACGGCAGTAAGGAGTACATATTCTTCCACAAGAATCAAAAGCAGACAACAATACATCTGTAACACCTAATTCTGGACTTTTGACAGCTATGAATGTTGTTGAAAGAGATAAGGCCATTCGATTATCAACAATTGCAAATTCTTTATAAGTTCCAAGATAATTCAATCCATTTGATTGTACATAAACCATTCCAGCACCGGAAGTGGAAGTTTTACAACTGGAGTATGTTGCCAGTTGAATTGTTTTCAGTCTTTGGTGAAGATTGGTGTAACCCATTGAAGAGTATATATCGTTTGTATTAGATAAAGCGCCATTGATGATTGGATATGAATTATAATTGTAGTTTGGCGGACGTTTGTATATGATCTTAACCGGTAAATATACCCACTGGTTCACATCACTTAAGCCGTTGATATTAAACGAGTTTTGGTAACGTCGATTGACAGGAATAGCCGGACATGTCATTTCATGTTGCATATTACTGAATCCTCTAAGAGGATTCGGAGCCATTGACTGTTCGATCATCCTTCTATTAGATGCTACAAAGTTCTGGATATTCTGTTGTACCGCACCGACTTGGTTTTGTTGGGTTCTCATTGGGTTCATCATTTGTCGACCAGATGCTGCCAAAATAGCTGAGGGAGACTGAGGTTGTCGTTGCATCATTCGTTGCATTGTTCCTGGACTGGTCTGTCCCATCATATTTACTGAATTTTGGAAACTTCTTTGGAACATTGCACCTGAATTAAAATTATTCGCATTGTTCATTGATTGCCATGACGTTTTGGAGGAGAACACCGGTGTTTGTCGTTTCCACCTTCGCTGAACATTACCTCTGTTATTCATTGTTTGCTGTTGTTGAATATTTGAAGCGCTCATCCCAAGCGCGGATCGGTCTACGGATACACAATACGAGCTTGTAAAATTTGCAGCACATTGAAGGAACGGAGAACCACAAGACGGATTTTCAAATGAACAGGACGGTGATGGCATGTATTCATACATACCACTAATTAAATAATCGCTATAACTGTCAATATTTTGAAGATTACCAAATCCTAGAGGTGCATTTGCTGCATGTAATGTATGGTTAACAATGGAGGGATAATCCAGATCTGGGTTAATGCCGCGCATGCGTTGTTGTCTTCGAAATTGTTCCCACAAGTAGTCAACAAATGCATGATGAAGGTAGAAGACCGGATCATGGGCTGCCGTACTTAACTCGCCTAACTGTCCGTCAACCCAGTTGTGGACTTCTCCATGCTGAACTTCTATGTTATATTCTGGTAATCCAAGCGGTTCTGTTATTTCTGAAACGTATGTTCTACTCATAATGTTTGCAATGTTTGTTTTACTGAAAAGTTCACCAAAGTGCCCCATATTTCTAATTAACGGTCCAACCGCAGTATTCCAGTCCGCAAATGGACCGACAGTTACAATACCATCACCATTACCAAAGAAATGTTCACTCCATAAGCATGACTGTCTTGGGTTTGTCATTGGTTCATCAAGGGATGAATCCCAATACGGTATTGACACATCAGGAACTTTCTCTCTTAAAGCATTCTCAAACCTGTCGACAAAAAATTCAATGAAAAGGTTTCTTTGAAGACATTTTTTATGCAATTAAGTATTTAGGTTTTTTATGGTGCTCATTTAATTTCAAGTGTTTGTTCTTTTTTTTTGTCAAGAAATAGCAAAATCTAAACAACTTGGGAAAACATACAAATAAAATTAGTTTCAAAGGATTACTTACATTGTTTGCTCGTTTAACTGCTTCCTCATATAATGATAATGATTTTTTAAATGTTATCTATAACCAGCTTATGCCGTGATAATCTAAGGGTACAGGCACTTACATTAGCAGAAAATACCGATGCCATCCGAGGAAATTTGGACCACCATGAGCTGAGTCGACAGCAAGTCCTTCGTGCAATGCTGCTAACGCACTATATTTGTTTGGTTGAATACTCTGAAAGATTAAAACAATTTACGACAATCCAAAAACAATATGCTCCCTATTCATAGCTTTGGATTACCACTGATTATATATGAGTCTGCAAGACATGCATAACTTTGTTTTACCGATCTACCTTAGGGTTTCTGGGTATAATGTGTTTCCTTCATTAAAATTCAAAATGCTTTCGATTTTCCTTGGCAAAAAGGGGGAAAATAAATGGATTAAAAAAAATCTCGAATAATTTGTTTAGCGTTTTTTCCAAAAACAGGTCAAAGGTTATCCTGTTTTGAAAAAGGGAATATAATCATTATGCAAAGTATTATAGGTGTGTTTATATCAACGAAATTCGCGCAAATGAAATGATTACGGAATTTCATATAAAAATTTACTCAGTTTTTTTTTTTAATTTTATACCAATAGTTTTATATTTTGGTTCGTGTGTTGATAAAACATATCCTGTTCTCGTTCTACCAAATGTTTCATTCGATGGGTTCTCAATCTCGTGGTCTTTGTGTCTAATAACAATGTTTCGTGTGTTTTCAATTTGAAGAAACATAATATGTCATGTCACCACTGGGAATGGGTATATTTGGTTAGTCCATACTCATCAAATATACAAACTCGTAATTTGGTATGCCAGTCGCGCATTTCATCTACTTACGACACATAAGTGGCGCTCGATTAAGAAAAAAGTTGGACGGCCAAAACAAATACGAAGCTGAAGAGCATTGAGGACCCAAAATTCTGTTGTGCCAAATTCGGCTAAAGTTTATATGGCTGGGGTAGAAGTACCTTAGTGTTTCGAATAATTCAAGACTATGTAAACAGAAAGTTTAAAGTCCGGGACCCAAAGGTTGACTGGAAAATAGAAATATGGTCACTCTTGGTCTTTTTCCGACTGGCAGTAAAACTTTTCCAAAGTGGGGCTTCCGGTCAGAATGGGGACGTTAAATCCGAAGCCTTGTGTAGAGATATTGCCAAGCTCTCTGCACGTTAAGAACCCTTGCAGCAAGTCTTTGAGGGGTCCATAGGTGACCTGTTGCAAGGCAGAGTTGCTGTCCTTATCCAATATACCCTCATTTTTAATATTTGCTACTGGACGTTAAGCAATCAACAATCAATCAATCAATAAAAGACTGGGAATTAGAAATCATATGTTGTTTCAGATATCAATGTAATTAGTAAATTATAGATAAACGTATTACTTACTGAATCAGCTTTTAGTAATTGAATTGCTCGAAAGAAGTCATCTCTCTCCCTATTGGTCATCATACGAATTTCTTTTCTTATGCGATATCCCCGAGACATCCGGGCACTCCTTTTCTTTACAGTAAAACCTTTATTGATAACAGGTAACAACGAATGGTACCAAACCCTGGCCTCGTGGGTCATGTTAAACATTAACCATCCTTTAACTCCAGACTCTCGCCATGTAAATAAATGGGTACACATCCAATGAATTGATTGGCCTACTGTCTTGGCGGCACTTGTTTTAGATGCGTAATGTTGAAAACATTCCAGTAGATTAGGGGGAACCGAAATCTCTTCAATCATGGCATTGGCGCTGGTAACCAGTGACAACGCTATAAAAATTCTGATTATCATCTGCAACAGTGAAAAATGAAAATAACACTTTATAAATTACAAGCGCTTCTGTGGATTTACCCTTCATCAGGATCGCTCAAAGCCGAATATTTGAAAGTCAAGAATGTATAAGATATGTCATGTTTTTATGCCCCACCTACGATAGTAGAGGGGCATTATGTTTTCTGGTCTGTGCGTCCGTTCGTTCGTCCGTCCGTCCGTCCGTCTGTCTCGCTTCAGGTTAAAGTTTTTGGTCAAGGTAGTTTTTGATGAAGTTGAAGTCCAATTCACTTGAAACTTAGTACACATGTTCCCTGTGATATGATCTTTCTAATTGTAATGTCAAATTAGAGTTTTAATCCCAATTTCACGATCCACTGAACATAGAAAATGATAGTGCGAGTGGGGCATCCGTGTACTATGGACACATTTTTGTTTTTTGTTAAAAAGGAAGCATTGGCAATTTCCTCTGAATTTGTTTCGCTACCATCATGGTCAAAATCTTAAAGTTAGGGAAAGCTAGTTCAATTTGAATATTACAGAGTGACTGAATCTGAATAAATTAATTTATAAGAAATTTTAAACATTTATACAATTAAAATGGTATTCAGTTCCGAATACATTGGTTCTATGAACAGTTTCTGTACTTTACTTCTATACATTGGTTCTATGAACAGTTTCTTTACTTTACTGCTATACATTGGTTCTATGAACAGTTTCTGTACTTTACTGCTAATTTTACATGTTTTTATAAAATTTGTGTCAAAGGACAACCAGGACAAAATTGAATCAATGTGCAACTGAAAGACAACACACAGGTTAAGACGTTAAATGTTTGAATAAACATTCTGAACTTATCGAAATCTTTCTTTATTGATCTTTTTTTTCTAGATGTAAAAGCATTTTGAATTTTAATTCAAAAATTCAATACAATGCGATAACAACCACACATAGTATACACAAGACTATATATGATACTGTTAATTGTAGTAAATATTTAAAGATTTATTAAAGGAGGCACTAGTGTGAAAGGATATTATAGGGGAATTTGGTCCTACCTTTTTTATGTGTATTCAGATGACATTAAACGAAAAGCAGACCAACTTAGCTGTACATATTAGCTTATGTATATGCTAGTCCATGAAAGCTGAACTGACATCGAACTTCGACTTTGATTTTTTTTTTTTTTTTTTTTGTCTTCTTTCATTCTGTGACTTTCATAGAACGCCACCTTCGCTACAGCTAAAAGAGTTGCATTTGACGTATTTTGTTTTTGGAATTATTGTTTAATATGTTTAAGGATATATTTTGATTTATACTTTGTATATGTATAGTAAGCTTTTCAATGACTAGATGCTAAAAATAGTAATTGACAATAAAATTACGCCGAACATGCATAAAATCATGATTGCGGTTTTCTTCATGAGTTTTTTTCTTCGAAATATATTTACTATTATCAATTTAATGTTTTGTAAACAGTCAAAATTAATTGCAATTTAGAAAAACAAATACTGACCTTTTTGACAAAAAAATTCCAGGAGCTAACTGTTTGTTGTGTATAAATTAAATAATACTAGAAAGAAAAGGTGCTAAATGTATGCCATGTCTGACTCCGATCATGTGAGTGAAAATTATAAATTTGTCATTCATCTTAATTCGGAAAATTGTCATAAACTATTAAAATCAACACTCGTTAAAATTATTTAACAAACATTTTATTGAATGTTCTTTTGAAGAGGAGTAATGTTTGACATGTCTTTATTTCCTGTAATACGCAGTAAAACAAGCTTCAAGGTCATTAATAGCTATAATCGTGAGACCTGACCACGTAAAAAATGGCCCATCTTTGAGGATTTATTATGCTTGTTGTATATATGGATATATAAATCTATCTTTATGGTTCCGTGTTATGTAAGGACATAAAAAACGAATAAACAAACTTTGTAACATTTTCTGAATGAGTTTGAAATCTCTTGTTCATTGCTTTTTACAGAAGAGTCCGTTAGAATCTAGAAAATAAAAACGTCAGGCTGGATACAAAGAGTGTTGCTGAATAAATAACTCTTGACCTAGAACTGTAAACTTTTCAGTATTAAAACAGAAATGGTGTAGGTTTTAACAAGATAGTCAACATATTGCTAGTGGGGGTAAAACCACACTTTACTTCGAAGATTGAAAGGTTTTATCTGGTTCTGTTATTTTTAACAAACACTTGGTAAGTGCGCGAGTACAAGGAGAGATTTTTTTTTTAATATATGTAGTACTACATACATGTAAAAGTCTAAATTGAATACAAAGTTCAAACCTATATACATGTATACATACTAAATTCAGTGTTATAATCTCGTGTAGTACCTGTGGGTAAATGAAGCGTCGAGAACAATTGCCAAATTCAACATTGATCGAATGCCATGTGACTGAAATTTTTATCCGACAATGCTTGCAACTTTTGTATTTCAGATATTTCTTTCATTATTTCGCTTAATTCGAAGAATCAATGAAATAATTCGAATCATGATTTTTCGGAATATCTTACTAAAATGGCAGGTGAAGCCTACTGAAACCAAGGGACAATGATATGAGCTTTCTCCTGAAATTCGATAGAAATTGTTCCTCGAGTGTACATGCAAATCTCAAAATTGTTCCTCGAGTGTAATGCAAATCTCAACCGCTTTTTTTTTGTTGAGCATTTTTATTATTGAGGTACGACAGAATAGCTATTCGAATTTCAGTCCATATATACATTACAAAAGAGAAGATTCTATGAAATTAAATCAAAACGTGTTTGATTAAAATTAAATTAAATGGATGTTAAAGTATGTTACCCTAAGGTTAAATTACCAAAAATATATATGACAAAAGCAAGTTAATATGTTATTCTCAGCACTTTTCATTGACAACGAAATACAAAATGTTTCTTTTTTATTTGCACCTAAAAACAAGTACTTGTACTGACTTAAAATTCATCTGCTCAGGGCATATGACGCATCTTTTGTTTATTATCACACAAGGACTTGGGGACATTCGGGAACAAATTTTAACCGGTCAAAATAAAGAGGTAGGGTCAATTTCCCTGAACTTATTTCGATCACGGCCAATTTTTAAAAGTATTCAAATCTATATAAAATTCACAGTATGGCAGCCTCATGTGTGAACTTTGAGGTTCTAACATCATTGCGTATTTCTAAATTTGAGTGCTATGAGTGAGGTTTTAACAGATTTCTGATTTTGACCCCTCGAGTAAAAAAAAAAGAAGTGGAAATTGGCCCAACATTTATATTGAACGCTTCTTTTTTATTGGGGTGTTAAAAGCGTTGACCGAAGCATTTTGTATGAAGCGCGGAATTCATACTAAGCGTGCGCACGTTCAAAGCTTTTACAAAATTACAAAAAGACGCATTCAGTTCCTATAAATACATTTTTTATGCTACAACCATGAAAACACAAGTTTAATCAAACCTTTTGTTTGTTTTTATATGCATTACTTTCACGCTATCAAAGAGAGCACGTATACGGTCATAGAGGTTGCATTTTATACTGAAAAAAAAACTTTTGGTGGGGTTCGTGTTGCTCAGTTCTTTGTTTTTCGATCTTGTGTTTTGTATACTGTTATTTTTCTTTTGTTCGTTTTGAGTTATTTGCCATGGCATTGTCAGTCTCTTTTCGACTTATGAGTTTGAATTTCCCTTTGATACCTTTCGCCTCTCTTCTGGAGCGACTCGGACAATCAAAATAACGGAACTGTATGAAATTTGTTAACTTATGTACTTATAACAAATTAGTTTAATCTCAGATATTATAGAATATGCTATAGAGCAGTAAAACTTTATTTCTTTGAAATATTACTTATACAGTCTTTAAAATTTACAGTCACGAAGAGATTCAGAAATGTAATCCGTTGATATGAAGATTTATCACATGGATAATTTCATCTCTCATGTGAATTTCAAGAACAATAGCTGGAATTCTTATTGATTTAAGTGGTCTGCATTTTTTTCGTCATAATTTTATGCTCATACATATAGGCATTTATTTGAATAATAATAACTTGTAAGAAATATAACAGGCACAAATAAATAAAAAAAAAATCCTACGGTAAAATTTCATTTATCTGAAAGAAATAATGATTTTTTTTAAATGAATATATGGATATAGAAAATTTATTTGAGCCTCCATATGGAAGACTACAATGTATCCTTATGTACTTCGGAATGTAAGTCTTAAGTACATGTCCTTGACAACTGCAGCTTGTAAAACGACGTTGATAAAAGTTAATGACCATGAATGAAACAAGAATGATGGCTTGGACCTTTTTGAATTGAAGAACAATTATTGGCAGCAACTGAAAAGCCATAAAACCGAAATTATATAAGCACATTTTATATCTAAAAGGAAATGTGAATTTATTCGTGTCTTTCAAGAAATTTGAGTAATATCATGAACCACACTGAAAAATTTGGGTACGTATGATCTGATGAGAAGAAGTCTTAAGTTCGTGACATTGACCCTTACAGATAAAAACCATGAATTTCAACTTTACTATTAAGAGTATGTGGTTGAGTAGCATCTTTTGTAGCAGCAACCACTTATCAAGGAATACCGACAGTAAAAACATCTGCTGGAATATAGCATCAACTGAAAGATACATGATCTTGCTCTATAAACAGAATAGTAGTCTCAGTTGAAAATTAATCGGAAACGGGACTCCCCACTTCATTCTTAAAAGTCAACTTTTCAACAGGACCTCAATGGCATTTCATTGGTGTAAATCAAGGTTAAACCTACCTGGGAAGAGGAAAACTAATACATTATGTCTTAGAGCCGACCTAGCATATCTTTGGTATCCTTTATTTCAAGTTAAATGGGAAGGATATAATTATCAAACTATTTTTTTTTTGAGAATGTACAACTTTCATATCAGTATTTGTTTGCACATCTGCAAGTATTTTATTTTTGGTGTGGTCAGTTGCACTGTCCAGTATTTTTGGTGTGGTCAGTTGTACTGTCCAATATTTTTGGTGTGGTCAGTTGTTTTGTCCAGTATTTTTGGTGTGGTCAGTTGTACTGTCCAATATTTTTGGTGATTCCTGTTATCTTTTATATGTATTATCTTCTATTAAAATATAGAAATGGTATATTGGAACTTTTTTTTTCTTGACATGAAACTGCATGAATTCTGATTTATCATTTACTTTATATGAAAATAAGATTTTTATTTGTATGCACACATGGCCAAGGTTCAGGTTCCTTTCACTGAAATTTCAGTATGAACTAACTACCCCCTCCCCCCTTAATTCAGTTAGTTTTCATCACACATTTCTTATCAATTTTCCAGAATTGAAAATTATTCCAGATTAAAATAAATCCTTGTTAATTAATACCTTATATTTGAAATTAATTATACTCGAAAATGTACAAATACAGTACAATGTAAATGAACAAGCTAAAGAATCCTCTTAAGGCTAATTTTGACTGCTGATTGACAAGATGTATAAATAATTTGACAGTTTAAACAATACAAGGTATTTTGTAAAGTGACTTTAGCCATATGTACACATGTATCTATGCATATTCTTTATGTTTTTTCATTCCTCTGACAAAAAGGGGTGATGGGTTGAATTCTCACAATCCATTGGTTATTTTTGTCATTGAATTGTTCTCTCTTTGATGTATGAGGGTCTGGATAGGGTTTAAAGAATAGAGAATAATGGGAAATAGCTGCAGAATAAAGGGCAAAATAAATTAAAGAATAGAGAAAAATATGCAAAAATAATAAAGAATAGAAAATTATGAGCAAAATAATCAAAGAATAGAGAAAAACGGTATGAAAAAATGGGGAATATGTCCATGGGACACAGATGATGCCCCCACTTGCATATCATGTAAAGATATATAGGGACATAACTGAAGAACAGTAAAAGTGACACTACCCAAATTTGTTTTTGATCTGAGTTTTGTGGTTATAGGTATTGTGTTTAAGTTTCACAACATTTGGTTTAGGCTAACTTAAGTTAGAGAACAGAAACAAAAATTCGGCAATTTTTCCATTTGTAAACGGGATAACTCTAGAACTGTTAAAGTGACACCACCAAAATTCAAACTTGATCTGTATTTTGTGGTAATAAGCATTGTGTATAAGTTTCATAACATTTGGTTGAGGCAAACTAAAGATAGAGAACGGAAACAAAAAATTCAGCAATTTTTCCATTTAGTTGAGGCAAACTAAAGTTAGAGAATGGAAACCAATTTTGGGACATATGGACGTACGTACGTACATATGGATGGACAACGCTAAAACTTAATGCCCCCTCCTCTACAGCGGGGGCATAAAAATAAAGAACTCCCCATCCAGACCCTCATGAATACCCCACATATTGATGGTAGATTTGATATACATGTAGTCCCAGTTGAAGTGGCCTGTTCAATTCATTAATAACATCTCATGACTCACGATTTTAAGATCTAGACATATAGCATGGACATTTGAAAGAGGTCGTCTAGAACATGCAAGAAATAGTTGCCACTGTATGTTAAGGAACCAACAATCAATGAAAGAGAAAGAATGCTGTTTCCTAGATGTCTCCACAACTTATACACAATGCTTATTACCACAAAACACAGATCAAATTTGAATTTCGGTGGTGTCATTTTTACCGTTCTAGAGTTATGGCCCTTTACAAATGGAAAAATTGCTGAGTATTTCGTTTCCGTTCTCTAACTTAAGTTTGTCTAAAACTAATGATATGAAACTTATAAATAATGCTTATTACCACTAATCACAGATCAAGTTCGAATTAGGGTGGAGTCACTTTTACTGTTCTTGAGTTATGTCACTTTATAACGTTATATGCAAGAGGGGAATTTATATGTGTCCAATGGACACATTCTCCATTTCTTTTTATATAGGTTCAGAAAACTATAAAAGTTTTTTATATAGGTTCAGAAAACTATAAAAGTTTGAAGGATTTCAGAATTGCTAGTTTGATTTTCATGATTAAATAAAAATTAAAGACAAATAAAGAGAGTCAATCACATGGAAACCTCCAATTTGATCAATAATTATGAAATATTATAAACATTAATAACAAATATCATTTATTACAACAAACAACTTTGAAAGACAATGGTATTACATTACATGACATCTTAAGTACAATCATTCTTGCAACCTCACATTCATACCATTAACTCAGGACATACTAACATAACATCTGTCTACTTTAGACCTCACATTCATACCATCAACTGAGGACTTTTTTGTTACCTTCTTGTGACTAATTCTTCTCTTATAATACTGATAAGTATTACCTGTTGTATGACTGATTTGAAAAATGACTGTGTCAAATATTTTTCAAGTGAATAAGTGAATTAATAAGCAATATTTAATGCAATACAAACTCTTTCAATGACTCACAATACTTGCACTCTGTTGACCATGTAAGACACACAACTTTCTAATCCATCTTCAAAACAGTTAAATAATACATGTAACTTCCATACAGATTCATGATATAATACTGTAAACTTATTGGTCATTTTCCTTTTCCATCAATCCTCAAAATAAAAATGGCCATTGGTCATTTTCCTTTTCCATCATTCCTCAAAATAAAAATAGCCATTGGTCATTATCCTTTTCCATCAATCCTCAAAATAAAAATGGCCTTCATATTTAACTTCTCTAAAATCGACAAGATTGAAGTAAACCTATTTGTATCATTTCCGTCATATCCATCCTCGGATTAAGGATTATCCATGATAGGAAACTTCTTAACAAATCCATGTTATCTACTGTAAACTTATATGTATTTTGGCTTTTAAGCACTGACATCCACATCCTGTTGGACATTCATTTTCCACTTTAAACCACTCTGTTAAGTGGGCAGTATGACCACCATGTCCACAAGCAAGACAAAAGTTTGATAAACCTACAAAAAAAATAAAAAGATTACAAAATCTACATGATTGATTGATTGATTTGTTGGTGTTTTAATGCCACTTTTCAATGGAACCTTGCAATCAGAGTCAATAAAGATTGGAGTCGAACGCACCTACCACTTACGGGGCTCGAACTCACAACCTTAGTGTTGGCATGTGGTACAGTAGTTGAACTACTTAGACCACTCGCCCACTGAGGCCCCCAAAATATACATGTCTAATAAACTGAGTCTTCAATAAATTTCAATGAAACAAACTTTATTAGCTTCTGTATACAAAGATTCATTTGCAGATAGTAATCAGAATTAAGACAAGTGGTCAAAAATACCCCAGACAACAGCTACCATTAAAGAAAGGTTTATCACTCCAGAAATAGTATTCTAAATTACAGGGGCAATAGTCTTGAACAGGAAAAGTTAAATCTGACAAAATTGACAATATTTTTATTTATGGTCTCCGACATCATGTAAAGTTTTCAAAATAGTCTGTTAAAAGGTACAATACAACTTTCATTGACAATTCCTAATATTTTTTTTGAACAATATGTGTCATATCTGCAAATATCAAGTTTAACCTGAATGTCATAGTTAATATTTTTGTGTTAAAATTTTAAAAGGTTAATATGTATTTAAGTTAATGTTTAGAAAGCTAATAAAATCTCAGTAGTTCATACAATAAAACTGAAATTAATCTTGAACATTAGCTGTAATACATATCTGTGAGAATTTCATAGCTATGACTAAGGTAAAATTTCAACAAATGATTTGGGCAAGCTACATTTTAGAAAACATCTGCATACAAGAGAATGCATGTATTAACTGGGCTTTTCAAAAGTAATTTTATTGCTATAGTTTATACATTTGAGCAGTTAAATTGGTCTGAACAAATAAATTTGTGTGTTTTATATAGTCTTTGACTATATTTTCATATAATATAGCCTAGTCAATTTAGCTCTAAAAATCACTCAACCTCCAACTAATTGCAACACAAGCTTTTTTTAGTGCAAATTCTGATATAGACTTGTACTAACAACATACTAAAACTATACATTGATATAATTTGCGGAAAAGGTTATTTTTGGGTGAAATATGTGGTTTTTAAAGAAAAAATGCTGAAAACTGGAAAAGAATTTTTAGACCTAAAGCTTGTTGAAGACAGGAAACCTTATCTTAATCGACTATTATGTAGTCCTCTAGTTAGTATTATTCATATTGAAGTAATTTTGAGGTGAAATGAGTGATTTTTAAAGAAAAAAACGTGGAAAACTGGAAACGTAGAAAATCTCTTTGTTAATGGTTAATATTTTTAAAATTTGATCTATATAGAAAAAAAGAACATACTATTTTATGTTTATTTTGTGAAGTCCTTTAGTTATCAATATTAGTATTTGGGTAATTTTGGTTGAATATATGTTTTAAGACAGAAAACCCAATAACTGGAAATGAAAAAAATCTCGGTTATTTGTGGTTAAAACTTTAGAATTGGGATCTAAATAGAAAATACCATCTGATGTTTATCTTAAGAAGTCCTATAGTAATTAGTATTTTTAAAAAATTGTAATTTTTGTGTAAAATGTGATTTGTAGAGAAATATTGTAAAAATAAAAAACTCGTTTATTCATGGTTAAAACTTTTAACATAGGATCTTTATATTATCTTATGTTTATATGCATATGTATTCCTCTTGTTATGGATATCAATAATAATCAACTTGTTGTGTGAAATATTTTGTTTAACGAACTATTTACAAAATAAGAATGTGTCCATACTACACGGATGCCCCACCCGCACTATCATTTTCTATGTTCAGTGGACCGTGAAATTGGGGTCAAAACTCTAATTTGGCATTAAAAAATTAAAGAACCTTAGTAAGCGCGCTCACATACCCCACCTCCCCACATTGTCATTGGAGGAATAAAATATGTGTAAGAAAAAAAAATTGTATAAGAAAAAAAAATTGAATCATAATTTCCTGTCAATATGCACATCTACATAGTATGTCCTTATTATCTAAAAAGGTTTCATGAAATTCTGTTGTGTGGTATCAGAGGAGTTGCGATGACAAACTGTTGCAGTAGTACATTAAAGCAAATAAGTTCAAAGGGGTGCAACTCCTAGAAAAAAAAATTGAACCGCAATTTCCTGTCGATATGCACATCTACATAGTATGTCCTTATTATCTAAAAAGGTTTCATGAAATTCTGTTGTGTGGTATCAGAGGAGTTGCGATGACAAACTGTTGCAGTAGTACATTGAAGCAAATAAGTTCAAAGGGGCGTAACTCCTAGAAAAAAAATTGAACCGTAATTTCCTGTCGATATGCACATCTACATAGTATGTCCTTATTATCTAAAAAGGTTTCATGAAATTCTGTTGTGTGGTATCTAAGGAGTTGCGATGACAAACTGTTGCAGTAGTACATTGAAGCAAATAAGTTCAAAGGGGCGTAACTCCTAGAAAAAAAATTGAACCATAATTTCCTGTCGATATGCACATCTACATAGTATGTCCTTATTATCTAAAAAGGTCTCATGAAATTCTGTTGTGTGGTATCTGAGGAGTTGCGATGACAAACTGTTGCAGTAGTACATTGAAGCAAATAAGTTCAAAGGGGCGTAACTCCTAGGAAAAAAATTGAACCGTAATTTCCTGTCGATATGCACATCTACATAGTATGTCCTTATTATCTAAAAAGGTTTCATGAAATTCTGTTGTGTGGTATCAGACGAGTTGCGATGACAAACTGTTGCAGTAGTACATTAAAGTAAATAAGTTCAAAGGGGCGTAACTCCTAAAAAAAAAATTGAATCGCAATTTCCTGTTGATATGCGCAACTACATAGTATGTCCTTATTATCTAAAAAGGTTTCGTGAAATTCTGTTGTGTGGTTTGAGAGGAGTTGCGATGACAAGAAACAGGACTGACGGACTGACGGACAGACGGACGGACGGGTAAAAAACATTATACCCTCCACAACTCGTTGCGTGGGGTATAATTAGAAAGATCATATCATAGGGAACATGTGTACTAAGTTTCAAGTTGATTGCACTTCTACTTCATCAAAAACTATCTTGACCAAAAACTTTAACAAAAAACTTTAATAAAAGCAGGACAGACGGACGAATGGAGGAACGAACGGATGCACAGACCGAAAAACACAATACCCCTAAGTGTGGGGCAAAAAAAAAATGAGAATTTAAAAATCTTGGTTATTTCCAGTTTGACTTTTAAAAACGTAAAATGGAGAATGGAAACAGGGAATGTGTCAAAGAAAAAAACAAGGCCACTATAATGGGTCTTTAACATAGCAAGTAAATCCAGCACACGGAGGTGGGCTTCAGCGGACCCCTTAATGATGGTTTGCACTAGTTCAGCGAAATGAACACCATTCCTGAAACTCCAATACATACAAATGAACCAAAATTATCAAACAACAAAAAACACACAAGACAAACAAAGGCTAGAGGTTCCTGGCTTGGGATAGGTGCAATAATGTGGCTGGGGTAAAACATGTTGTGTGAGAACTCACCCTACCCTAGTTTCTTTAGACAATGTAGAATAAATAAACACACAGTAAAACTCATTTTAAAGAAGTGCATTTTGTGGAAGTTTGAAATTTTTATCTTATGTTTCTGTTATGTATTTATAGTAATTATACGTGTATGTATAATAATCAAAACAAATGATTTTATTATACTTCACGTAAAAATGCAATATTTTGATTGGTTTATACGAGGGTGTTAATTTACTCTATTCTATGGTAAATACTCTATTACCCTTCACGAAGACCCTTGATCAAGTGTGCGCTTTATTAAATACGACTCTATCCTATGGCAAATACTCTATTACCCTTCACAGAGACACTTGATCAAGTGTGCGCTTTATTAAATACGGACGTTTGTAATGTACAAGACGTCATAGTTTATTACTTTGAATTTGAAATTTAATTGACAGTAATAAGAGAATATTCAGTATAATAAATTAAATAACACATATCTGAGAGGGTGATAGAGCAGATTGTTACCCCTCGAAAAGACATTGTCAACCTTGGCTTCGCCTCAGTTGACAATGTTTTCTCGGGGTAACAATCTGCTCTATCACCCTCTCAGCTATATTATTTATATAGTGTTAAAAAATAACTGTAAAATTAATCACTTTAGTTACTGACTCTGATTTCGGCCATGTAATTGCTGGAAGAGTTATTTTTCTAGTGTCCTTGCATCGTCATTGATTGTAGTCCTTTTTTGAGTATGTTTTCATTAGCTACTTTTTCAACATTTGAATTGCATAAAGTCACAGTTAAAACAGACAGTTTTTTTTAGCAAGCTCTATCAATATCTTCGTTTAATTTTAGATATTTAAGCTTTTTAAATTTAGAAACATATACTAGTTCACTGAATTAGCATGAAATGTAGATCTGTTCCTGTTAAAGGCTATTTCAAGGGAAGCTTTGTCAATATGATTATAAGTTTACCTCAAGAGCTTGAATTTAAATAGTAATTGTACCAAAGTGGTCCAATTCTGGATGTTGAAAATGAGATAACACTGTTGAATGAATTGATGGGATCACTTCCTGGAGGAAGTGTTAATAGTAACAGCGCCTTTTGTGTGTACCCTGAATTAAACATGTATGTTTTACAGGAACAAAAGAACTAACATGGGTTGCCTGCTGTATGAAAATATTATGGTTAAAAGCATTACCAAGTTCCTTCTTTAAGATATCTCATTGAATTAATTTAATAAAAGGTAATCAGCCATAGCCTAAGAACTGTAAAAAAGTGGGCGACTTATGGCCAAAGATAGCGTTTAGATATTCATGACTAATCTGAAATTATGTCTGTTGGTTTTTGTTAGTCGTTTGGGTTGCTTTCTCAGTGACTTTAAAAACCTCAAATCTCTCTTTATTCATAATTATACTCTATTACAGAAATATCAATGTTAAAGACACCGTTTTTGCCTCCGGAATGTACTGACCTGTATTCAACTCATTTGAATCAGACTGAAAAGATATTTAAAAAAATACACCTCATGCCTAAATAATATAAACATGATACATGTTTAGCTTTTAAAATTGACTAAACTTTATCAGTGATCTCTTGGTAGTATGTTTGATCACTTGCCAGTGAAACCATAGTTTATTGTAAAATCTCCCCAAATTAAAAACATAAGAAGATGTTGTATGATTACCAATGAGAAAACTTTCCAGATGAGATAGCTATGATGTGGGTGTGCATGTTAACAACTATAATAGCTCATCGTTTAAATATAAAACTGTTAAGACAATAAATGGAAAAACAAATGACAGACAGCAAACAATAACCATCATGCAAGTAATAAAGGGCCACTACTTGTGATCATCATATTCATAGTGTGCAGGGTTGACCATGTTTGCGAGCACTCAGCCCTCCCATAATCAGGAACAGTTTTGAATAGCAAACAACATAAGTACAATTGTAAAACTCAGTTGGAAAGGGCTCGACTCAAAAAGATCAGCATGGAGTATATAACCAATTAACAAAGTGACACTGTGTTCTAATTGCTAGTTCAAAGCTTATTACAGTTGATGAACAAATAATGTTGGCACCGATTGAAATATAAATCAGTACACATCCGATTAGCAACCAGTGAAAAGTGGGTTCAGTGTTACAGCCAAAGCTTTATTTATATGGTGTGTGAATACTGAGATGGTCGCTAATTACATGAGTAGTTATTTGCTTCGAGGAGCCTGAAATTTTCATTTGTGAAAAAATATTTAACATATAATCATTTAACACGCATCATTCTTATTTTTTTTTTATGAAAAACATTGTTGGATTCTAAATCTTAACATGTTTGTTCAAGAAGTAGAATACAAAAAAAAATGTTTTCTTTATAAAGTTGTGGAAAAAAATTCATTAAAGACTTTGAATTTTAAAAATTAAGTCTTGCAAAAGCATTTTTTTTATAAAGGACAAAACATGTGTTTCGAGAACCCCTCCCCCAACTTAAAATTGACTGTTCATGCCTTAACACAGGGGCATAATTCTTTCAAATACTGAGTAAGATTGTGACTAAGTTGGCTAATTTATCTCAGTACAGTGTTCCATTTATAGATTACATACCAACAATGTGGTGGAGAATTAGATTCTTGGATTGTAAAATAGCAGAACACAATCTCGGTCTATATCTTTAATTAAATATACAAATTTTGAGACAGGAAAGTGATGCATTTGTGATATTATTATTTTGAATTGAGATAATTATGTATTGTATTGTATTACTACAACTGTTTCAAAAAATACAGAACATTTTTTTGTATAAATTTATTTTTTCAATTTTGGCAAATAAGGGGAAGCAACTCATATAACCTTACTGTTACTAAAAAATACTTACATGAATTACACCACTTTCCGCAAAATATATTTTTGTATAGTTTTAGTATGTTGTTCATAGATAGTAACAGACTTGTTTTTCAGAGAAAAACTTTGTGTTGCAATTAGTTGCAGGTTGTTCACTAAATTGACTAGACTATAATGGCTTCTTTGGCCATGCTTTCAAAGAGACTATGGAATTCTTTTTTTTTAAACTTGACAACACTTATTTCTTGTTGATATGTATTTATTAGTATACTATATAAAGTAGTTACTTTCAGAATTTTATAATTTTGATAAAATCTGTCATAATTGTTCATGAAATCATTTTTTGTTACTTCACATAATTAAATATGCTTAGAGACACAGAATTAATTATGCTTAGAGACATTTTTAGATGAATGAATAAACAGATGATTTACGTCCATCAGCAAATACTAAATGCATATTCAGGGCGATAACATGTTAATGAGATATGAGTATACCCTACTTTGTACTACTAAGACCTGCATGCTGAGTTATTCTTGCTAGCTCACAAGGTAAAGATATGTCGCCCTACTTGGACACATTATTCTGACTCTGAGCTCTTAATCCTAAATGCCACACTCTAGAAATAAAAGCAGCATACTACTACAAAGAATTGGAATGGGAGGAAATGTTACTAAACAAAATGAAATGCATTAGATCTGAGTACAGAGATAACAATGGTGTTTTGGTTTTTATGTCAAGTCTTATCCACAAGCATTGCCTATATATAAGTTAGTATAAAGAAAAATATCGATCACTATGTAAATATACTGACCTTTGACCCCTAGATGACATATTGCACAATTGAATGCTGGGTATTTACATGATAGACATTGTGCTCCACGGACTGGCTGGTTACATTTGTAGCAATACACACTGAATTCTGAAAAAAAAAGATATAATAAGGAGAAAAAGAATGTGTCCATAGTACACGGATGCCCCACTCGCACTATCATTTTCTATGTTCAGTGGACCGTAAAATTGGGGTCAAAACTCTAATTTGGCATTAAAATTAGAAAGATCATATAATAGGGAACATGTGTACTAAGTTTCAAGTTGTTTGGACTTCAACTTCATCAAAAACTACCTTGACCAAAAACTTTAACCTGAAGCGGGACAGATGGACGAACAAACAAACGGACGGACAGATGAACGGACGAACAGACGCACAGACCGAAAAACATAATACCCCTAGGTGGGGAGTAAAAAATAAATAAAGACACAGATGGACAAATATCCCCAGTCTATATATCTATAATGTAGATAAGAGTAGCATCACATTATATATCCCCAGTCTATATATCTATAATGTAGATAGGAGGAGCATCACATTATATATCCCCAGTCTATATATCTATAATGTAGATAGGAGGAGCATCACATTATATATCCCCAGTCTATATATCTATAATGTAGATAGGAGGAGCATCACATTATATATCCCCAGTCTATATATCTATAATGTAGATAGGAGGAGCATCACATTATATATCCCCAGTCTATATATTTATAATGTAGATAGGAGGAGCATCACATTATATATCCCCAGTCTATATATCTATAATGTAGATAGGAGTAGCATCACATTATATATCCCCAGTCTATATATCTATAATGTAGATAGGAGGAGCATCACATTATATATCCCCAGTCTATATATCTATAATGTAGATAGGAGGAGCATCACATTATATATCCCCAGTCTATATATCTATAATGTAGATAGGAGTAGCATCACATTATATATCCCCAGTCTATATATCTATAATGTAGATAGGAGGAGCATCACATTATATATCCCCAGTCTATATATCTATAATGTAGATAGGAGGAGCATCACATTATATATCCCCAGTCTATATATCTATAATGTAGATAGGAGTAGTATCACATTATATATCCCCAGTCTATATATCTATAATGTAGATAGGAGTAGCATCACATTATACATCCCCAGTCTATATATCTATAATGTAGATAGGAGGAGCATCACATTATACATCCCCAGTCTATATATCTATAATGTAGATAAGAGGAGCATCACATTATATATCCCCAGTCTATATATCTATAATGTAGATAGGAGTAGCATCACATTATATATCCCCAGTCTATATATCTATAATGTAGATAGGAGTAGCATCACATTATATATCCCCAGTCTATATATCTATAATGTAGATAGGAGTAGCATCACATTATACATCCCCAGTCTATATATCTATAATGTAGATAGGAGTAGTATCACATTATATATCCCCAGTCTATATATCTATAATGTAGATAGGAGTAGCATCACATTATACATCCCCAGTCTATATATCTATAATGTAGATAGGAGTAGCATCACATTATACATCCCCAGTCTATATATCTATAATGTAGATAGGAGTAGCATCACATTATACATCCCCAGTCTATATATCTATAATGTAGATAGGAGTAGCATCACATTATATATCCCCAGTCTATATATCTATAATGTAGATAGGAGTAGCATCACATTATACATCCCCAGTCTATATATCTATAATGTAGATAGGAGTAGCATCACATTATATATCCCCAGTCTATATATCTATAATGTAGATAGGAGGAGCATCACATTATATATCCCCAGTCTATATATCTATAATGTAGATAGGAGGAGCATCACATTATATATCCCCAGTCTATATATCTATAATGTAGATAGGAGTAGCATCACATTATATATCCCCAGTCTATATATCTATAATGTAGATAGGAGGAGCATCACATTATACATCCCCAGTCTATATATCTATAATGTAGATAGGAGGAGCATCACATTATATATCCCCAGTCTATATATCTATAATGTAGATAGGAGGAGCATCACATTATATATCCCCAGTCTATATATCTATAATGTAGATAGGAGGAGCATCACATTATATATCCCCAGTCTATATATCTATAATGTAGATAGGAGTAGCATCACATTATATATCCCCAGTCTATATATCTATAATGTAGATAGGAGTAGCATCACATTATATATCCCCAGTCTATATATCTATAATGTAGATAGTAGCATCACATTATATATCCCCAGTCTATATATCTATAATGTAGATAGGAGTAGCATCACATTATATATCCCCAGTCTATATATCTATAATGTAGATAGGAGGAGCATCACATTATATATCCCCAGTCTATATATCTATAATGTAGATAGGAGGAGCATCACATTATATATCCCCAGTCTATATATCTATAATGTAGATAGGAGGAGCATCACATTATATATCTCCAGTCTATAAATCTATAATGTAGATAGGAGTAGCATCACATTATATATCCCCAGTCTATAAATCTATAATGTAGATAGGAGTAGCATCACATTATACATCCCCAGTCTATATATCTATAATGTAGATAGGAGTAGCATCACATTATATATCCCCAGTCTATATATCTATAATGTAGATAGGAGTAGCATCACATTATATATCCCCAGTCTATATATCTATAATGTAGATAGGAGTAGCATCACATTATACATCCCCAGTCTATATATCTATAATGTAGATAGGAGTAGTATCACATTATATATCCCCAGTCTATATATCTATAATGTAGATAGGAGTAGCATCACATTATATATCCCCAGTCTATATATCTATAATGTAGATAGGAGTAGCATCACATTATATATCCCCAGTCTATATATCTATAATGTAGATAGGAGGAGCATCACATTATATATCCCCAGTCTATATATCTATAATGTAGATAGGAGGAGCATCACATTATATATCCCCAGTCTATATATCTATAATGTAGATAGGAGTAGCATCACATTATACATCCCCAGTCTATATATCTATAATGTAGATAGGAGTAGCATCACATTATACATCCCCAGTCTATATATCTATAATGTAGATAGGAGGAGCATCACATTATATATCCCCAGTCTATATATCTATAATGTAGATAGGAGTAGCATCACATTATATATCCCCAGTCTATATATCTATAATGTAGATAGGAGTAGCATCACATTATATATCCCCAGTCTATATATCTATAATGTAGATAGGAGTAGCATCACATTATATATCCCCAGTCTATATTTCTATAATGTAGATAGGAGTAGCATCACATTATACATCCCCAGTCTATATATCTATAATGTAGATTGGAGTAGCATCACATTATACATCCCCAGTCTATATATCTATAATGTAGATAGGAGGAGCATCACATTATACATCCCCAGTCTATATATCTATAATGTAGATAGGAGGAGCATCACATTATATATCCCCAGTCTATATATCTATAATGTAGATAGGAGGAGCATCACATTATACATCCCCAGTCTATATATCTATAATGTAGATAGGAGTAGCATCACATTATATATCCCCAGTCTATATATCTATAATGTAGATAGGAGGAGCATCACATTATACATCCCCAGTCTATATATCTATAATGTAGATAGGAGGAGCATCACATTATACATCCCCAGTCTATATATCTATAATGTAGATAGGAGGAGTATCACATTATATATCCCCAGTCTATATATCTATAATGTAGATAGTAGCATCACATTATATATCCCCAGTCTATATATCCATAATGTAGATAGGAGTAGCATCACATTATATATCCCCAGTCTATATATCTATAATGTAGATAGGAGGAGCATCACATTATATATCCCCAGTCTATATATCTATAATGTAGATAGGAGGAGCATCACATTATATATCCCCAGTCTATATATCTATAATGTAGATAGGAGTAGCATCACATTATATATCCCCAGTCTATATATCTATAATGTAGATAGGAGGAGCATCACATTATACATCCCCAGTCTATATATCTATAATGTAGATAGGAGGAGCATCACATTATACATCCCCAGTCTATATATCTATAATGTAGATAGGAGGAGCATCACATTATATATCCCCAGTCTATATATCTATAATGTAGATAGGAGGAGCATCACATTATATATCCCCAGTCTATATATCTATAATGTAGATAGGAGGAGCATCACATTATATATCCCCAGTCTATATATCTATAATGTAGATAGGAGGAGCATCACATTATATATCCCCAGTCTATATATCTATAATGTAGATAGGAGGAGCATCACATTATATATCCCCAGTCTATATATCTATAATGTAGATAGGAGGAGCATCACATTATATATCCCCAGTCTATATATCTATAATGTAGATAGGAGGAGCATCACATTATATATCCCCAGTCTATATATCTATAATGTAGATAGGAGGAGCATCACATTATATATCCCCAGTCTATATATCTATAATGTAGATAGGAGGAGCATCACATTATACATCCCCAGTCTATATATCTATAATGTAGATAGGAGGAGCATCACATTATACATCCCCAGTCTATATATCTATAATGTAGATAGGAGGAGCATCACATTATATATCCCCAGTCTATATATCTATAATGTAGATAGGAGGAGCATCACATTATATATCCCCAGTCTATATATCTATAATGTAGATAGGAGGAGCATCACATTATATATCCCCAGTCTATATATCTATAATGTAGATAGGAGTAGCATCACATTATATATCCCCAGTCTATATATCTATAATGTAGACAGGAGTAGCATCACATTATATATCCCCAGTCTATATATCTATAATGTAGACAGGAGTAGTATCACATTATATATCCCCAGTCTATATATCTATAATGTAGATAGGAGGAGCATCACATTATATATCCCCAGTCTATATATCTATAATGTAGATAGGAGGAGCATCACATTATATATCCCCAGTCTATATATCTATAATGTAGATAGGAGGAGCATCACATTATATATCCCCAGTCTATATATCTATAATGTAGATAGGAGTAGCATCACATTATATATCCCCAGTCTATATATCTATAATGTAGATAGGAGTAGCATCACATTATATATCCCCAGTCTATATATCTATAATGTAGATAAGAGTAGCATCACATTATATATCCCCAGTCTATATATCTATAATGTAGATAGGAGGAGCATCACATTATATATCCCCAGTCTATATATCTATAATGTAGATAGGAGTAGCATCACATTATATATCCCCAGTCTATATATCTATAATGTAGATAGGAGTAGCATCACATTATATATCCCCAGTCTATATATCTATAATGTAGATAGGAGTAGCATCACATTATATATCCCCAGTCTATATATCTATAATGTAGATAGGAGTAGCATCACATTATATATCCCCAGTCTATATATCTATAATGTAGATAAGAGTAGCATCACATTATTGGGGGCATATCTCCATAAAGAAAGATATAAATTTCTTCAAATTTGATCTTGACACTTGTTCCGCTAACTCTGAAAACATTCCCAAAAATTCAAATGATTTGGATTTTATCCATCCTTAATTATAAGTTCATATTTATCTTAAATTCGTGAATGACATTAATGAAATCATCAAACTCCATCTACATCTGCATACAGTGGTCCCTAAAAATATTTTAAATGGTTAAGTGGAGGCTTTCTAAAGTTATTGTCTGGATACAAACAAAATGGGTATTAATCATCTTGAAAAGGATTTCTATGTATGTCAATGCAAAGAGTAAAACAATGTACCTGAGAAAAGTACAACGAAAATATTTGTTGGATACATATGGACAGACAGACAATGTGATTGCAATGTAGCCCCACTTCTGAAGCATTATCCTATGCAGATAATTAGTTAAAATATTCGATCCAGTACACATGTTATCACAAAGATAATTTCTTTCACTACACATACCTTATTGGATGCCTAAAGTCAGGCAAAAAAGAAAATGACCAGAATTCTATATTTAAGCTGATTAAGAAATTATTAACTTTACGATATTATTGGTCAGAGAAAGGATAAAATTGCAAAAATTCTTATTTTTAACTCACCAATTCCTCTGTGTTCTGGTGGAGCATTTGAAACAAATTTCATCACTTCTCTACTTTGGTTCTTTAAACCCCAGCAGTCAAGTATGTTGGCATAACATCTCAAGTATTCATCATACTTGTTCTTGTCAACAGGATCTAACATTCTGCAAAATGGATAACAAAACAAATGTTTAGTTAAACAACATTTTAAATAAAATCTGAAACTCTTCAATATTCTGTAAACAATAAGGCAAACACTCGTCAAGCTAAATGGTTGAAGAAGGTCTTGATTGAGAAGCAGGCACTTATTCATATATGTGACATTTCAAAGAAATAATCAAGAAAGCTGACTATTATATAATATTTTTCAATATGAATAAAAGGAGATGTAGGGTATATGTCAATAATATGGCAACCCAACAACACATCAAAATAAAAAGACAAGTGTCTATACAGGATGTCAAGGTCAAACTAACCTACTTTGTGCTGCGTTATTATATGTGAATGTTTTTGCCTAGCATGTTTAGTTCATAAAACAAGTTATCTAATCAGATGTCTATAAACAATTTCCCAATTTTATAGCAACACCAGCCATCTTGGATGCTAAACAGCAAATGATTCTGAATGTGAACTATAAACATGATACAAGGATTATTCTAACCCAGAGGCCGATATGGGGTGGGGGGCAGGGTGCCCCCCCCTTTTGTGGGAAAAATTTTGTTATTTAGAGAATCACTGAAGCATGACTAAGCGGGCCCACCTCTTACGGCAGTCAGTGGGCCCCATCTTATGAAAATTTCTGGATCCGCTACTGTAACCTATCTATAAAGTTTTTCTGATGATTATGAAATCAGAAAACTGAATCATATTAGGGCCACAGAGGATTGTTGGCATTTAATATTTTGCACAATGATTATACCAAAGTTTGGTTTTAATTGGCATAGTTGTTTTAGAGAGAGATTTTAAAGTATTTTAGTCAGAGACTCTGATGACCATATTGGTCTGGAATACTGGATATGGTTTTGTACAGAGACAACTGTTTTTGCAAAGAAGTTTCAGAGAAGAGTGAAAAATGGTTCAACAACATAGAGGCTCTTATGACTATCTTTGATTATGGTTTTGGCTTTGACCACCACAAAAGATCATAGCACTGAAGTTTCATTCCAAATGGCCTGGTTGTTTCAGAAGAGAAGCTACAAATGTAACAAATTTTGGAACGAATGGCAGCAGTGATTGTCGGACAACAGAAAATATCTCAAACTGACAATTTTGGCCAGGTGAGGTAAAAATATATATTAAGAAAATGTAATATGACAAAATCAAAAGAAATGTAATATGACAAAATCATAAGATATTCTCTATTTTTACCTGCAATAATTCTCATGAGCTGTCTTATCTAGTTGATCTTGTCTTTCTTTAATATCCTCCTCTTCTTCTAATTTGAAATCATTATCAATGGTGTCAATTTCAAATCCAGAATAACTGTTTGACCTTTTTAGTTTCATCACGCCTACAAGTATTAGAACAAATCTATGAAAACTAATGGTTGATATGAATAAAATGTAGAGTTTTTAATGATAAAGCAACTTAACAATAAAAATTTTATCATCGGAGAAACATACTGATTTTGCAGTACTCATGGTTTGCTAAAAAAAAAATTGCAATTACATTTTTTAATTTAATCTTATTTTTCTACCATACAGTGTTACATATAAACAAAACTCACCATCTATGAATTTCATTTTGAAAAGGCAATAAAACAAACCTTTTTTCTGTTGAAAATTTTAATTTTCTTATTACCACAGATACAAATTTCAGGAAACAATATCTGTAGAGTAAAACCTGGTGAAATCTATTAGTAAAAGTATGAACTACAAAAGAGAAGCTCTTGTTAGCGTATATACCGATACTCATATGACCTACATGCTAAAGATGATTTCTTTTAAATTAACAGAAATAAAACACAAAAGACAGACAGATATAGCCAACATGAAACACAATTAAAATAAAATTTGTTAAAATATTCTTGATTACTTGAATAATCTACATAATAAAAAAAGTAGCTCAGTAACTATTCTGTAGTTTAGTGTTGGAGGAAGTAACTAGAGGCTACCAGGATTCTGTTCTTGCTCACCTGGCATTTTACATAAAACTAATACTATCCAAAAAGATTATTTGTGTAAAATATGAACGTGTGAATGCCAAAGTCTTGCTGATTATTTTTGCTGCTTTTGTCTACCTTTGGACCAGGTGAGCTAAAAATGTATCATTTTCTTTAATTTTTAAGTTTTTACTGATAACAATTTATGTTCATTTGAAGCAATCTTTGTTGATAACATTAATTTTTGGAATAATTTCATTTATGAAATTATAGTACAACTTCATACACACAAAAAAATTTCTTAAGGGAAAAATAAATTACTGCAAAAGAAATCATTCTGATTTTGTTTTATCACTATTATACATTTTCTAAATAAAGGAGTGGGATGACACAGGTGTGCTCATTTCACAAATCCCGCTTATTTTGTAAATCTTTCCCACTTCTTAATCCTTCTTTTTCCCAGATCCCTTTTTTACCCCCATATCCTACATCCTCGCTTATTTTTACCCCCCCCCCCCCCCCCCCCCCCCCAAATATCCAACATTCCAAAAGAGTGTCATCCCCCTAATAAAGCTTTCATCGGTAAAATGACAAATAAATAAGTCAAGCCAATTTATTTAAAAGAAGTATAAACTTTAGAGAAAACATGGAAACAAAAATGCATCAAGGCAGCTTTGCAGTACAAAAGTGTTTTTTTTTAAAGTGCATTTTGCAGCACATTTTACCAACTGATTATGTTTTAAATAAAAAATATGTTTAATTTTTATTTACAAGTTCCGACTTTGATAAATGATTACCAATATCACACAGCTGAAAAACATTTCTTGTGGTAAAAAAACAACATAGGTCAATTCTATACATGTTACATGTTTTAAAGGTCAATTCTGTACATGTTACATGTTTTAAATGTCAATTCTGTACATGTTACATGTTTTTAAGACATATTTTTAAAGAAAAGTGTGGTTTATCAATTAAATGTTTTCTGTTAATTAACAATAGCATATTGTATTATTCTTATATAAGTTCTGGGATGTTAACATTTAAAAAAAAAAAAGAGAGAAAATATGTTTTTAGAAAACTACACCAAATGTTAGTTTTGGCTGTAATAAATGTAACATTGTTTACTCTTGTATTTTGCTAAAATAAAAAATAGTCTGCATTAAATTGAGGGAAATTTAAATTAGGAAAATAAAGAAAATTGTAAAGCATGTATTCAGACTTGGTTTTTTTATTGAAAATTACAAATTATTTATTTCTTCTGCAAAATAGGTGAAGAAGTTCTATTCAAACAGGACTTATATGAAGATAAAAACAGATACTAGCTTCTAACTGTACTGTTCTTAGCCAATCTTAAAATTTCCGCAATTGGGGAACTTAAAACTCAGAAGTGTAGGTATGGTCTATAGACAAGCAAATGCAATAGCTCTAAAACAAAATGTTCAAATCTTCTGAGGAAGAGGTGTGTCACATAAATAGCAAAACCTAGAAAATCAATTAGATCAAAAACTAAAATAGCAGATACACAACTCCATGTCCTCTAGAAGAATCTGCACAGCACTTTTCAAGCAGTTGCAAATTAACAAACTGATATTAGCAGAAATACCTTGATCCATGTTTTGGTTTGAAAACACAAATATTCACGCAGATCAAAAATTAAAATAGCAGGTGCACAACTTTTAAATGTCCTTTAGAAGAATCTGTACAAGTTTGGTTGAAGTCTGTTGATCCATTTTCAAGGCAGCATTACAGATTAACAAAAGTGTGACATGGACAATGCCAGGAGAAAGAAGTGATCACTAGGAGTCACTGGCAGGTGGAGACGGCAGGAAACACAATAATGATTTGAGGTCATAACTGTCATACAAATACGATATATTCTGGGAGAAGCAAGCATGAGAAAAAGTAATTTTCTGATGATGACTATGATGGATAGCTGTTTCACATCCAGCGACAAATTAAAAGCATATTCATGAGGAGAACATGTTAATGTAATATGAATATTAACCCTGCTTTGTACTAGACCAAAACACTAAGCGACAGACACATTATTCCGACTCTGTGCAGACTAGTCTTTGCTCTCACTACATGCGATGTCCTCAGCAGAAAAGTAGCAAATACTAATTTTAACATCTTCGGTTTGTCGAAGAACATGCTACCACAAGACCACACAGAGTTGGTTTTGAGATAATAGGACTTAATTTTTTTTCAAAAGGAGTTTTAAAGCAATCAAAGCTAATATTGCTCATCAGGTATACAGATATCCATGTCACTTAATGTGAGGCCTTTGATACAGGAAAGGAGTTTTTGTAAAAATTACTGTTCTTTCAACACACAGAAGTCGGTAGTTATATCTTTACATTATTTTGTCCTCTAAGGAATTTGGTGTCGATGGAAAAATCTGTGATATTCTCTGCTAAATTTATTCACTACTTTTTTAGTTCTGAGGTATTCAATGCTTGACATATTATATTCATACTGGTCTTTTGTTGAAAACAGTATATGTTAGCAATCAAACGTCTTTTAGTTTTTTTTGCTTTACTGAGTTGATGTCTCCTTGAAGTTTATCCTACAACTCTTTTTATTTATAGAGCTGTCTTGATGGTTAGTGTGCGACTGCCGACATCCCTTCCCGAACTATAAAAATAACAATTTGAAGGTCTGGCTGTATTCACTCAGAAATATAAGAATTTCCAAAATCCATTCCATACGACACTCTTTGATTGGTTGTAGGGCAGAACATGATATATAAATTGGTTGGTAGCATGTATAAACACATTCCCAAACTATGACATACCTTGGTTGGTTGGTAGTATTAACTCAGGAAGGTAAGGGTTTAACAAGATCCATTCCCAAGCATGAGATACCTTGGTTGGTTGGGTGTATTAACCCAGTAAGGTAAGGGTGTAACAAGATCCCATCTCAAACCATGACATACTTTGGTTGGTTTGGTGTATTAACCCAGTAAGGTTAGGGTGTAACAAGATCCCATCCCAAACCATGACATACCATGATTGGTTGGTAGTATTAACTCAGGAAGTTTAGGTGTGACAAGACCCCATCCCTAACCATAACATATATTGGTTGGTTGGTTGTATTAACTCAGTAAGGTAAGGTTGTAACAAGATCCCATCTCAAATCATGACATACCTTGATTGATTGGTAGTATTAATTCAGGAAGGTAAGGGTGTAACAAGACCCATCTCAAAGCATTACATACCTTGGTTGGTTGGGTGTATTAACTCAGTAAAGTAAGACTGTAACAAGATCCCATCTCAAACCATAACATACCTTGGTTGGTTGGTTGGTTGTATCAACTCAGGAAGGTTAGGTGTGACAAGACCCCATCATCAACCATGACTTACCTTGGTTGGTTGGTTGTATTAACTCAGGAAGGTAAGGGTGTAACAAGATCCCATCCCAAACCATGACATACCTTGGTTGGTTGGTTGTATTAGCCCAGTAATGTAAGGGTGTGACAAGATCCCATCCCCAGCCATGACATACCTTGGTTGGTTGTATTAATTCAAGAAGGTAAGAGTGTGACAGAACCCCATTCCCAATCGTAATATACCTTGGTTGGGTTGTTGTATCAACTCAGGAAGGTTTGGTGTGACAAGACCCCATCCCCCACCATGACATACCTTGGTTGGTTGGTTGTATCAACTCAGGAAATTAGGTGTGACAAGACCCCATATCCCCAATCATAACATACCTTGGTTGGTTGGTTGTATCATTTCAAGGTTAGGTGTGACAAGATCCCACCCCAACCATGACATACCTTGGCTGGTTGATTGATTGTATTGACTCAGTAAGGTAAGGGTGTGACAAGATCCCATCCCTACCATGACATACCTTGGTTGCTTGGTTGCATTAATTCAGGAAGGTTAGGGTGTGACAAGACCCCAACTTAGAAAGGTAAGGGTTTAACAAGAGCCCATCCCAACCATGATATACCTTGGTTGGTTGAATTAACTCAGGAAGGTTAAGGTGTGACAAGACCCCATTCCCAACCATGACATACCTTGGTTGGTTGGTTATATTAACTCAGGAAGGTGAAGGTATGACAAGATCCCATCCCCAACCATGACATACCTTGGTTGGTTGGTTGAATTAACTCAGGAAGGTTAGGGTTTGACAAGATCCCATCCCCAACCATGACATACCTTGGTTGGTTGGTTGTATTAACTCAGGAAGGTTAGGGTGTGATGAGACTTCTGAGAGAGGTGGTGATAGCAGGCTAACAATATCAGCTAGCTTGTTGGCAACAGGAAGAGCTATAATGAAGCAAGGTTAGTGGTGATCAAACAAAATGAAAACCAAACAAAATGTGATAATTAGTAACAATGTCACTTTCTAGTAGAATACAAAGTGATAAATTTTAGAATCATCTTTATGAAATATTATAGTTTTAGTACATTTTTCACTGCTGTCATTTTTTAGTATCATTGTTAGAATAGTCAAGACTCAAGAAAAGCCTTGTTTCGCTCACCAGGCACCTGTAGCAAAGCAGTAAAAACAAAGAATTAAATGAATCTGGAATAATTTTGAATTCTGGAAAATTGATAAGAAATATATGATGAAAACTAACCCAATTAAATAGGGTTAGCCATGCATGGCTAAGGTTAATCTAACTTTCACTGATATTTCAGTGCGAACTAACTAACCCCCTTAGCCATGCATGCAAAAAACCTCCTAATTTGGGTTAGTTTTCATCATATATTTCTTATCAATTTTCCAGAATTCAAAATTATTGCAGATTCAAATAATTCCTTGTTTATTGTATTAAAGAAAAATGTTCTCCAATACTATAACAATAGTGGAAAACTATGTTTTCTAGCTGCAAGACACTTCATTAAATATAAAATAAAAACAAAACACATGCTACTTTTTGGGTGATTCAAGTCTGTTTCACTGCCCCGCTTTCAGAGATAATTTTTTTTTATATTAAATTTTTATGAAATTAAAGCAAGAGTGAAAAAAAATCTAGCTGATATTAGATTTATAAGTATTCATAACATAAGCAGAATAATTGAAGGGGCAACTGAAACAGAACTAAAATTTCAAAAGGCCAAAGGTCATAACAAGGTCAAAATTAGATCAACCAGAATGACACCAACAAATGACCTGTTACAACTAATAGGTACAAAAGTTTAAAGGCTGCAATTAGGTCAAAAGTAGGCCAAATGAATTTTGTAACTTATTATTACACAACTGTACATTAAAAGCCACCTAACTATTTATGAGGATTTCCATCTTAACAATATTTTGGTCAAATTTTCTGTTTCAGTATCTGTGATTTTTGGCAACTGGTTTGAACACCAACTATAATTCTTAAGAGAGGATTAAAAATTTATCATTTTTTCTAAGTTTTGTAGCAAATTAGCCCTTACAGGATTTTTCCAAATTTTACCATATTTATTTTTTTGTCAATTTTTTCACTATGTCTTATTTAAAGAATTGCTGAAGAGGTTGATCTAGTGGCCAAGTTTTTTTTACCTTTACTAAATTTTGAAATAGCTTCTTAAGATGGAAAAGAAAATTTCTTAAAATTTATGACAGAAAATGGACACCAAGTAATGGCAATACCTCACACTGGCCTTTAGGTCATGTGAGCTAGGATGTAGTAATTGAACATATAAATCAAAGATAATTATGTTAATAAGAGTTAACTATATCACCAAAAGAGTTTGACCATTAACAATATTAAATGTCCTTCAACATAAGAAATGTGACATTTACAATATCTACCCTTAGCAATAATAACATAATTCATTTGATTTTTTTTAATCTAACCAGTGTAAATAAAATATAGTTGGTATGGTTACAAGTTCAAATATCAAAAGGTCAAGGTTCAAATGAGAGCAATACTGTTAGTACAAAGTGATGTTCTGAATAATCTGAAATAAATATAGTTTAAAACATCTATCAAATATACTATTTTAATAAAAGAAAACCAAATAATTATTACTATATATTCAGGTATATTCATTCACTGTATAGAAAAAAACTACCTTTTCTAAACTGTTCAGACAATACTTAGAAAAGATAAGACTATGTTTGATATATCATGTAGATAAAAATGATAATAAATATATATATATCCTAAATGTAACTTAAAATGAAATTTGCAATACACAATAGACTTACAGAATTACCAAGTGGACCTACTCTTAGTCAACATCAGTATGCAGCCTGAACCCTCCCCCTTTTCTTTTTTTATAATCCTTTAAGTTGGGAAATTGCCATGGCAAGTGGCAGATGTGTATTGATCACTTCAGCCCATAACAGGAGTAGTAGGGATAAAGACCACATTCCTACAACACCATTCCACCCATTAAGACAATTAAATTTGGTAGGTAAATTTTGTTTGCAAATTATAGACCTGTTCTGATCACTTCAGCCTATAATCACAATGTAAGGATTCAGTCATTTGCAAAAAATGGCAGGGTGCACTGAATTTGCTAGTTATTTGACAAAGATTGGGAAAATTACCCTTGGAATTCTAGTTCCATTATTTACTGCCCTGACATTGTGTGAAGGAATTAAAGGTGCACTCTATTCACAAGTAAATATAAGTGAAAGAGTCTGTTACTGAAAAGTTGGTAGTTTACACTATGGGACTCAAGACAAATGACTCACTGCCATGAAATTATTTATTTACTAGAACATGGTATTCAAAGCCTACAAACAAACAAACAATAAACATTTTATTTAGGAAATTTATAATGATTTTAAAGGAAGAGGTAGGACAAGAATTTTATAAATTTGTTTATTCAAATGTTTATATATCAATATATATCTAACTGTTTTCTTTAATTTCTTAGTTGAAGCAGACATAGGTCTATCTAAAAATAAATTAAATACAGTTATAAAAATAAGAAGAAAACAGACATTTTCAAAATAATTCTATAAGTAAGTACACAGACTAAGTCTTTTTTTTTCCTTTTTCAATGTAGCTTTTTTTATCAAATCAAGTAAACATATAATTTATTTAAATTCATACACTAAAGTACAAAAAATAAATAAATGTAAATTTAATCATAAATGCTTTTACCTTGTCTTATTATTTGTGGTGGGGGCTTGGGACTTATCCTACCAACTCCCTCAAAAACATCATAAAACAAAGTATTGCTATATGAACAAAGCAACAAAATAGCAAGCATAAACAAAGATCACATTGATCTTAATGTATGACAAAATATAATATTATTAACCATCACATAAGTGGTATTTTTCGATGTGGTTTAGATTTAGCCAACAAGGTTCAACACTCTGGTATCAAGGAAAAGAGTGTCAAATGCAAGAAATTCAGTTTTTGTTTCATATAGAATCTGCCAGAATGCTCTGATGATTGAGATATTTATTCAAGCAAGATAAATTTTCAAAATTTAGTGGGAAATCTTACACGACAATGTGTTGTAAAAATCAAAGTTATCGAACAGGTTAGAGCATTATTTTTACAATTTTGTCAACAGATATCAAACTCAATTTGGGATCGTGTATGCGAATGACTGATTTCACCAGATGTAAAAAAAAAATACCACTTATACAATAAACAACTACATAAACTTTGTAGGACTTCACTCTGCTATATACAGCAAGTTTGTGAATCAATTTTTATTCATTGAATATATTTCAAAAGAACACAAACATCCAATGAATACAGCATTTCTCATTCAGGGAAAGTCTAAATTGGTGGGAACTAAATAAAATAGCATATTAGAAATATAACAGAAAGAAATCTTGAATATACAATATGTATGGATCAACATACTTAAATATAAACATAACATTTATTCATGCTGGACATTGTAGCTTTTAAACTTCAGGTTGACCAATCATTCTCCTCCACAAAAAAATAGAAGGGCTATCTTGATAATTGGTGTTGAAAATCTATGAATATTATTTACGGAGCTAAAGAAATCAAATTATGCAATAGATCTTGAAACACAGACATTTGTGAGTGACCAATTACCGTAAAAATACATTTACTTGAATTTTCTTTGTGTCTAAATTTGTAAAACTATCTAGCGGCTGTAAAGGCCTATATTGATCATATGACTTCTATGAAAAGGAGAAAATGTTTCAGGCAAGCATATTTTTGGCTAAATTGGTCTATAATTTCAAAGGATGCCTTTTTCAAAACATCTATCAAAATTGGACTATGCTCATATTGGACATCAAGTTGTGTCAATAGACAAAAGAGGCAGTTGGAGAGATCTATAATTTCTTTAAATAATTTTGTTTTATACAACAAGGAACCATGGATATAAATAAAATGATACATCTAACACACCAAACTGTTATTTATTGTACATGTTTATACACATACATGCCAAAATCAAATTCACAAGACTATTTTTCCAAATGCCAAAATATTCAATACAAAACTACCATCTTTAAAAAAATATGGAATGGACTATGTGTAGCTAACCATAATTGATGTGAAATTATTACTATTAGTATATGAGAACTACAATTTTCAATTGTTTTACTCATTCATTTTCATTTTTTCTTGTTTCACAGAATTTACTTAGAAGTTTTTAACTTTTTTGTAACTTATTTTTCCTTAGCTGTAATGGAGAATGTGTCCATGGGACAGAGATGATGTCCGTGCTTGCATATAACGCTATAAAGGAACATTACTCAAGAATGGTAATAGTGACGCCACCAAAAATTCGAACTTGATCTGTGTTTTGTGGTAATAAGCATTGTGTATAAGTTTCATTACATTTGGTTGAAGCAAACTAAACTTAGAGAACAGAAAACTAATTTTGGGATGTACGGACCAATGCACGGACAAGGGTAACACTAAATGCCAACTTTGTAAATTCAAACTGCAAAATTTCTAAATGATGGACAATACAAGTTCAAGTGTATTTAAACAATTAGAATAATTCAATGAACATCAATCATGTTATTATGGTGAACAAAGGGAAGAAGATACAAAAGGCACAATCAAAAACCAAAAACAGAAAAAAGACGGACAATACCAAGGCCAAAATAAAAAAGATGAGCAGACAACATTTGGCAAAACACTACACAGAAAACAGTAGCTTGTGTAAAACAAACCCCACAAAAATGGGTGAACTCAAGGGACTCAGAAGGGGTGAAAGAATTATTTTTAAGAAAGGTGAATTACTATATAAAATATAGGTTAAAATAGTCCTCTGAACTTTAAATTAGCATATATCTGTACAACAATTCACAAGTGATAAATGACACACTACAAGTATTTAGTGATTAAATTTTGGTCGAACTGGTTGTTTGCTCAATTTTAATTTTAAAGTATTCTTTTTCTAGCCACATCACTAAACATGCTAATGTGCTTCATATCATTGCAGTTTTTTTTGTTTGTTTTTTTTTTATTTCTAGATGCTTTATTACTGTAAAATGGTTTATTTTCACGATTTTCCAAGTCCAAACCTATTCAAGAGATCTTCACGTTTTTCTTGTTCCTGAACCCCAACTCTTATTCACCATGAAAATAAAATTAAAATGTGGGAAAAGTTTTTTTTGTAATTTTATCTAATTCACAAAATTATTGAAAATTTCTCATTTTACAGTAAACAATCTGTATACGTAACTTGCACTTTCTATTAGCAGATTGCATGAACAGCAAAGCCACATTGAACAAAACAATGGAACAATTTTTATCAAAATTTTAAAATGATCAACATATTCTCTTTTTCTTAGGTCTATTTAATTCATATTTAAACCTTACAGTACTTTAATCAACATTTTTAAGGAAATGCAGAGATAAATTACAGTATAAAGATAGTATAAACAACTGTGCTTTTTAACTTATGATACATCTGTCATTTTCATGGCGAAAAAGGGATGATAGTCTCACTGCTGCGAAACAACAAATTAGAAAATCATCAAAATGTAAAAGCATGCATCTATATTGGTTGAAATATTTGTGTAAAATTTTATGCCAATATAGGTAAAATCATCGTTATTTACAATCAAAGTTGCACATATAACCCAAAAGACAACAAAATTGCAGGTAATCATTGGAGATATTTTCCACAAAAAATTATTTTGTGTTGAATCAAGTAAAAATCAGTCGAAGAAATTTTACCTGCATTTATTGTAGATGGACCAATGGACAGCAGTTTATCATATTACATATGTACCATTAACGTTTGGCATATAAAAATAAGTTATTTAGTCAACAAAATAACAATTTTCAATAATATGTGAAAATGTTCTTTTTCTTAATTATTTTTTTCTAATTCTATTTTTCATTTTAGTTAATGAAAAAAAGTTAAATAAAATTGTATAGTAAATATAAACTTTTAAAAGCAACAATTTATTCTAACACAAAAGCTATTAAACATGTAATTTTCTGTGTTTTGACCTAAAGCTGCCCAATCTCTTATAAGTATTGATAAGCTCTAAATTGTAACAAACAACCAGTCTAAAAATGGTCAACCTGTTAATGGAAAGCACCAGAGGGACACCGAAATAAAGAAAATCAAAAGCAACAAAATGTTTGACAGACATTCTAAGCTAGTAGTTATATTCAGCCTTTTTTAGTTATTTGGTAACACTGACTTACTCTGCAAGCCCTTCACAAGGTTTGACATGGAAGATACCGTATGATATGGGTTGTACTGAAGAAAAAGAATCGGACATACTCATGTCAGTAAGATTTTTAAATATTCATATTATTTATTAACTCACACCCAAATAATAAACTTTCTAAACAACCATTTTGAAGATGTGAATTAAAAGGTTGTGAAATTAGCCATTTAAAGGTTATTAAATGCATATATATATATATATGGTATTAACGGCAAAAGAGTGAAAACTTAGATCGTATGCAGTCACAAAAGTTTTATCAAGAGTGCATTAAATATTAAAGAAATAAGTTAGCTTTTTTTTAATATGGCACAATAAAAAGCAAGAAAAGATTGAAGCTTCAAAGCAGTAGGAGTGGAGGTAAACAAAATTATACTCCAAAATATTAACTAATGAGACGTTTTAAAATCCAAATGGTTGTTTAGAAAAGCATAAAGAAGTCAGTGTTTAGAAAGCCACAGAAGAAAAAAATACAAAACAGGTACTGGGGATTCATTTATTTTTCGTGAGTACCAATTATCATGGATGGCAGAAAACTTGTAGTTTTGTGGATATTTGATTTGATGTCTGCATACAAGCCTCTAGAAAGTTTGTATTTCGTTGAACATTTAAATTCATGGTTCAGCTGTATCCATGAAAACTGGTGTCCCATGCAGACCTGCCAACTATCCCGATATATGGGGATATCCCCCCTGAGAGGTGTTGACCTAAATTTTGAAATTCTTAATAATAAAACCTTAAAACAGACATTAAAATGAGTTAAAAAGGGTATCTAAGCACATATATAGTTTTATACACATTTAAACAATACAGTAGTAGATTAAGAACACTTATTACAATATAAGAGGAGCATAAGGTCCTCTTGCACATAAAATCCCCCATTGAGATTTTGAAAAGTTGGCAGGTATGCCCATGAATAATAATGGATCCACAGAATGTTATGGAATTTGATGAAAAACATTCTCGGGGCTTCAGTGCACACTGACTACTTGTTATCCCTCTGTTTAATGCATCTAAGTGTAATTTACTATCCCATAACCAATTGATATGACTATTTTCTGTTTATCTTTACCCTAACAGGCAAATTGTGGCCCTGTTTTTTTCTTACACAGGTATTCTTATGCACAGTAAGGTAAAAAATAAACAGTCAATAATCCCTGAAAATAAATATTTTAATACAAATATTAAGAACTATAACAAATAGGGAACTTAAAAGACTAAATAGCAACTTTCCATACAACCTTTAACAACACATCTCCAGTATTAAATTATTGAAATGTGGTTGAGCTTGAGGTAACAATCAAAGAAAAGAAAGTTAAAATCTAAACTTCTTTGTATCATTTAAAATATTTAGAATACTTTCATTAAAACATTGCCAATATTTATAAATAAGTACATTTCTTTCAAAGTCTTAATTTTGACATAAAAAGTCTCAATTAAAGATGTTGTCACATGAACCTGTATGGAAATGCCTAAATACCACAATTTTTAGCCATAATTACAATTTATATGAATAAATGAGGATTATTTTTCTCAAATCATCCTTCAATCTTTTTTTTTTTATATAAATTTTTTTTAATAGATTGACGGAAGAAAGTAGAGAAAAATAATCCTACCAATAGTTCCTGCCGTGCAAGACTTACGTAAAACATTCCAGCCGCTGTCAGTACTTCCCAAAGAATAACTAGCTTCATTCTAGTAAAGAGATACCAGGCACAAACATCGCTGTTTTATGTTATTTCTTATCAAATCATTGTTTATATTTTGTGTTGTAATGCATTTGTATAAATAATTCTTTTGAATGTTTAGTACTACATTTTTTTTGGTCGTTTTTTTGTTATGCAAATAGTTATCATAAAAATTTCATGCATATATCACTAATATTGGAAGAAGAAATCCTAAATAATAATGCTCAAATCAAATTAACTTTCAAGTATACAATCTATAGATGTCAAGATTAGAACACTTAAAAGTTTGTTGGCAGAGACTTATAATTCTATTTCTTTTCACATCTGAAGAAGTTACGAAAGCTTGAAAATAATTTTATTTTTTTTAAAAAGCATGTGTGAAAAGAAGTTCAAAGATAACAAATCCTAAAGCATAATAAGCTCCACCTATCTCTTGGCATTTTTACTTCAACAATGACTTAAATATACTACAGTAAAAGTATTAATTTTCACTGCATCCATTTTTTCATGATTTTGTTAGTCACCGCATGTGCAGGAGTAATTATTTTCAGAGTTTAATATAAGTATTTTGCTTTGTAGATAGTTCCTTTTGTGGTGTTATTTTTATGCCTTTATGCGATGGAAAATTAGTACACTTTAAACATTAATACTTTTACAGTAGCTGATATAAATTCACCATTTAAGAATCTATGAAGGACCAAAGGCAATTTCATGAAAAGGTACTTAAATATGTAGGACTCTAAAGTGCGATAGGGACGCTAAAACGCGATGATCACGCTAAAGTGTGATGGCCTACTCTAAAGTGCGATGGTTTGATACGCTAAAGTGCGATGGTTTGATACGCTAAAGTGCGATGGTCTGCGCCATTTAATGGCACATGCTACGATACGCTAAAGTGCGTTTTTCCTCGAAGTATTGACATTTGCAACGTTAAATCGCATTATGACTCTACAAGCCGTTTGTACAAACAAAAATGGACATGCCAGTAAACGAGAATGTTTGTGCAGATAAAGATTTTCTACCAAACAAGAAACATATGATCCATGCAAACCATTGATCCCGCTGTGTCATACTGGAAAAAAAAAAATTCTCATAAACATAGAAACTGACGTTAGTAAGGGGAAGGTGTATACCGTGAAAGAGAGCGAAAATACAATAAGTGTCAAAGTATTTAGTTCGTCCCATGTCATTTACTTGCGTGAAATAAATAGATATGAGAAGATGTGGTATGAGTGCCAATGAGACAACTCTCCATCCAAGTCAAAATTTATAAAAGTAAACCATTATAGGTCATAGTACGGTCTTCAACACGGAGCCTTGGCTCACACCAAACAGCAAGCTATAAAGGGCGCCAAAAATTACTAGTGTAAAACCATTCAAACGGGAAAACCAACGGTCTAATCTATATAAAAAACGAGAAACTTTTAACTTTCTACTTGAATAATTTTGTAAAACAATTTTTTAAAATATGGTTCGTCATGTCTGTAAAAGAGATGGATACTCATCAACAAGACAGTAACCTAACGACCAGAGATATAGTATCATAATATGATTGCCAATGAGACAAGTTGCTATCCAATGTTTAATGTCATTAATGTAATTAACTATAGGTTACCGTATGGCTAACCCCGCAGATAGTATTCTTTAACGACCAAAGGGTATCAAAACGACCAGTGTATAACAAATCAAAAGAGAAAGATCACGGAATGATTTATATACAAAATAAACAATAAACAAAAAAACAAATAAGATGTGGTGTAATTTTCAACGAACAAATATCCACCAAAGACGAAATATCGTTGATTCATGCACCTAATAACGTTATGACCTTCAAAGTAGAGCCTGGGCTTACGTCGCATAGAAAGCTATATAGGATCACGAAATGACTTGTGTAAAACATATCAAAAGAGAAAGACAACGACATGATTTAGAAAAAATACAATAGACGAAAAACTAATATGAACACAGCAAAAATCAAAAACCATTGCCTGAACCCCATTCCCTTTACACCATCGCATTTTAGCGTGTTAAACCAACGCACTTTAGCATGTCATATACCATCGCACTTTAGAGTGTCGTACCATTGCACTTTAGCGTAGACCATCACACTTTAGCGTGACCATCACACTTTAGAGTACCATTGCATTTTAGAGTCCTACAAATATAATCAAAGTCTAGCACTGAAGGGAAAAGGTTGTTTTCATTTTGCAATGTGAACTTAAATCAAACCTTTCATTGTATTGAGCAATGGAACACATTTAGAAAATATTCAAAATTGGAGTTATTTCCCTTTGTCCATAATATATAATTATAGTTGATTTTTAGAACATATAGATTCATATACCATGCACAACTTATAAAATTTTCAATATGACAGTTTTCTTGATAATCATGACTATGCACATGATGTGACATCATAATTGTAACTTGAAAATCTGGGTATAAATCATTAATGAAATGCTTGACATGGACATGGATAGGATCTGAAGTATGTTCAATTCCCTGCACTATGTTGTTTGTGCTCTCAAACATAGAGATGAGGCTTTGAAAATACAGATAAAAAGCCAATGACAATATGAAGATTTTGATTTGATTTCATGCAATCTTTACCCCCAAAAGCATTAAATTATTATTGACTTTAGATGTAAATTATTCAGAATGTTCTAAACCAATCACTATGTTCAGACATACTTTTGAAAATAATACCCACAATTCCTTTGATTCTGAAATGGTGAATTTTTAAATACATGAAAGTAAATGGTTTCTCTGCAATAGTAATACATAACAAATGATCTTCAGTGCCTTGAAACATCTTGGGACAAATTCTTGTCCTTAGACATGTCTTTAATAAAGACATTATTCATGTTAAGACATGTCTAAAGACACAAAATTGTCTAAGACACTGACATCATTTCAAATGTATTTTCTATTAGATAACATAAAAATACAAGCTTAATCTGCTTTAAAGCTAAGGAATAGGCAATGAATTTTAGGAATTGGACATGGGTAACTGTCCTAAAATAAAAACAATGATTTACAGTGTAATTGTTCTAAAGCTAAGGTTACAGATCTCTAAGGCACAGTTGACCTTTTAACAGTTTTTGGCTGTTCTGTTTATGCCCTTTTGATTTTGAGCTCACCTGTGTATGTAATGTTTGGCTTTCTGTACTTTTGGTCTCCAAAATCTTATTTATAGGCATTTTTTGAGAATGCAGATCTAGTTACTGTAAATGTATCACTTTACAGTTTTAACTTTTCTAGACTCAGGGCATTTCAGAGAATAACATATTGTATAGACACTTGTCTAATGTTGGAATATTTTCTGTGTACACACCACATTTTCTGGAAAAACTATTATCAAGTACACTTGAGACCAAAAGTAAGGAAAGCCAAAAATATAAAACACTGGAGAGAGCAAATGCAAGAACAAATGAGTAAAGCTAAAACCATAGAAGGCAATCTTTGCCTGTGTGTGTGTGACTTCCAAACTCATTGCAGTATTGTAATTTCAAAGTTAAAAACATTTTCATTTGAAATTCAGCCATCATTTTTGAATAGTTGTTTAAATCTTCAACAAATTCTGATAATTCAATTTTTCATTTACCTCTCCCTAAAACAGAGCAAACTTGTGTTTTTTCTGTTTTCTGAGTATTCTATTCTGATCCAAAAAAATAAAACTTTTTTCTATACTTTGGATTCATTCTTATTTGCAGGGTACTAATATGTGTGAATTTCGTGGGTATAGATTGACCATGAATTATAATGTTCAAATAAATACAAATTGACTTTAGGCTTGTTTGCAGAATTTGTGAACTCCACACAATCAAGTATTTACAATTTTTCTTAAATCCACAAAAATTGGTGTCCACAAAAAATAAAAGAATTCACAGTATTCTAAGGTATGACTTTAAAAACATTCATATACATATATTATTTTCATTAAATTTGAGCATGGTAGGAAATTTTGATCTTACATTTGGTGGTGTTGAATATTCTACTGATATTGACTGCTGTGGTTTGGGTGGAGGTGGCGCCATCAGTTCCTGACCATTCCAGAACACACAACATAACATTGCTAAAGTCTGCACATCTCTCAGTTTTATATAATATTCCATTCTACAAAAATCAAAAACAAACAGCTTTATCATAAAAGTGTTATTAAGGGGCAGGGGTGTCTTTTCACAAAAAATCTTACAACAAAAATTTATCATACGTAATGCTTATATTGAATGTTCATGACTCACAAGTATTTTTTTACATAAGATTTTTGTGAAAAGAATCGCTGGGTTTCATCTCTCACCTTTAAACCTCATCTCTATTTCAGAATCTGTGAAATTTGAACCCAGATTTTGAGATACTTTAACTATTGACACCATACAACTTTTACTTTTGCCTCAGACATTTTCTCTTATGACGTACAAATTTTACAGGAATGTTTGTGATGGACAATAATGGCGAACAAATATCAATAAGGTGTATTAGTTTAAACTCATTGTATTGTTCAGTTACATTCCTGTCCTCAGGCTGTAAGTGAATTTTTTCTGTGAAGAGTGGAGTTTATGGGAGATTTACATTTGCCTGAATTTATGGATTTAATATTTTTATGAATGCCCACAACATTTTAATACTTAATTTACATTTGCACATATTATTAGTTACATAGTGTGCTAGTGACCTAATACAATATATATGGGGTCAGTAAATTCCATATGGGGTGAGAGCGAAACTCGAACCCCATAAGAAATTTATTGACCCCATATATATTGTATTGGGTCACTAGCACACTGTGTTACGAATTTATCTTACAGACTATCTTATCATGTGGCATTTAGACTAGTGGCCTATCAAAGTCAGGGTTGGCAAAAACCCGGGTTTTATGAGTATTGCCCAGCCCAGTGGGAAATACTGGGAAAACCCGGGTTTTACTGGGTTTAACCGGGTAATACTGGGCAATACTGGGTAATATAAAATACTGGCCTGAATTTTAAAGAGGATTCAGTGATCAAACACAAATGCAATACATTTAAGATATTTATAAACATATTTTGATTTATAGATAAGTTAACTTGTTTGAGAGTCTTATAATACAAGTGTACACATTTGAGAAAGTATTATTCTAGCAACTCTGAGACAAGTGTACATGAAGACACATTAGACAAATATTAATGGAAAAAGCCTTTCGCAATAATTCTCCTAAAAAACTATTAAATTACCATTCTGTCTAGATTGGTCAAACTGTTAACATAAAGCCAAAGAATTTTTTTTTTTTTTCAAATATATATAACTAATATTAACAATTAACACTTACAGGTAAAAAAAATTACTTTTAAATAATTTATATGTACATCACTAATTAATAAGTAATTATTCAGATTAGAACACAGATATGTTTATATAACAATAATCAGCCTTTTCATTTCTATAAGTGTTAATGACATGACCATGTAGGGTGTTTATTTAGCAGTATGATTGCATAGCAATTTAAATTTACAATTCACTTAAACATTCAAATAAAATGCATTTTTTCAAAGTTTGGATTATTGAAACAATGCTTGGAAATTAACAAGGTATCCTAAAATGTGCAAATCTTGAATTCTGCCTACATGGAATTAGTGGAGAAGAGAATGAAATTGAATTTTCAATCTTCTAGAAATGACTCTCAATGGTTATCTGTATAAAATGTATATATTTAGCTATAATGCTATGAAACTATAACAAGTCTTTACTATTTTGTGTTAAAATAAGCTTAAAAAATCATATTGCCCAGTATTGCCCAGCCCGGGAAAAAAAGGGGGGGGGGGGGGGGGGGGGGGAGGTAATACTTTTCCAACCCTGATCAAAGTGATCAAGTCTTCAATATAAAGAACCTACTTTCATTGGTCTATACAAAAACAAATGCCAACAATAACAACTTGTTAGCTTTTAATGTGTTTTCTGCATTTATTTCAATTGTTCATCATCAATTTCTTCGTTTGTTGAAACGTTTCAGTTTTATCCCAACGTCGTGTTGTATTTATAAAGGGACGTAACACCACTTCTATCCGTGTATTGAAATAAGCCATGCCTACTAACCCCATATGAAATATACACGGTCTCCACGCGGTTGGTTTTAATCAATGATATTCCTGGAAATGTATAGGAGGTAAGATAATTATTTTTACAGGCAACATATGTAAAATATATAGACAGTTCATGACCAATATGTTCAATTACAAGTCTATACACCCAACAAAAATATCAGGTTCTTGTAAATGAATAAACCAATCTGATTCAAATACAGATCCTATGTCTACAGTCTGCTTACAAGGATCTGACAATGTTCCATTCTACTTTCTGTTTAAAACAGGTCCTATGTCAACAGTTTACTTACAAGGATCTGACATTGTTCATTTCTACTCTCTGTTTAATACAGATCCTATGTCTACAGTTTGCTTACAAGGATCTGACAATGTTCCATTCTACTTTCTGTTTAATACAGATCCTATGTCTACAGTTTGCTTACAAGGATCTGACAATGTTCCATTCTACTTTCTGTTTAATACAGATCCTATATGTCTACAGTTTGCTTACAAGGATCTGACAACATTCCATTCTACTTTCTGTTTTGGTAATTTGAGATTCCTATCTACACATTTTTGAAGGTATGTATCATTACGATAAAACCAGAGGATCCTGAAAGGTCTATAAAACAGAAAGTAGAACACAGCGTCAGATCCTTGTAAGGAAAGCGAGGACACAGGAGGGAAGAATGCCTTTTATCATCAAGTGCCAAACGTCTGTTTTAAGATACCGTTACCATCAAATGAGCCTTAATTTTTTAACATCTTCTTCAAATCTCATTTAGTAGCTCCCCTTAGCGTTAAATAAAGTAAAATAATAATTGTTAACGTTATTTTAACAAATATTTTACTGTCAGTCATCATGTGGGATACCCCTTTCCTACCCTCACAAAGGACCTGTATTTAAATGTGATTAGAATAACACTAGTATAGATTTCCATTTTCAAGCTGAGTATAGTAACAGACTGTATAAACCTTACAACAATTATTACTTACAATGATTGCATTAAATTTCTACCAAAAGGATGTCGACCCCAGGGTGGACCTTCATCTGGATCTTCAGATGATTGAAGTCGTTTATCAGCAGTTAATGCCACCAATGACCACAGCTATAAATAAATACAAAATCAATATAAGCCAGGTGGTACCTAATCTCTTTAACATATAAGAACAAGAGTGCACACGCTGAAATGTCTCGCCTTCTTTACTAATCATTGATATTATGTTGATAGTCCTAAATATAAAGTTTTATTACAACTGTCACATAAACTTAACATTAACCAAGTAAACTAAACATTGACCAATGAACCATGAAAATGAGGTCAAGGTCAGATGAACCATGCTAGGCAGGCATGTACAGCTAACAATTCTTCCATACAACAAATATAGTTGACCTATTGCTTATAGTTTAAGAAAAACAGACCAAAACACAAAAACTTAACACTGAGCAATGAACCTTGAAAATGAGGTCAAGGTCAAATAAAACCTGCGTGACTGCCAAATAGATCATAAAATATTTCCATACACCAAATATAGTTGAACTATTGCATATAGTATAAGAAAAACAGACCAAAACACAAAAACTTAACTATAACCACTGAACCATGAAAATGAGGTCAAGGTCAGATGACACCTGCCAGTTGGACATGTACACCTTACAGTCCTTCCATATACCAAATATACTAGACCTATTGCTTATAGTATCTGAGATATGGACTTGACCACCAAAACTTAACCTTGTTCACTGATCCATGAAATGAGGTCGAGGTCAAGTGAAAACTGTCTGACGGGCATGAGGACCTTGCAAGGTACGCACATACCAAATATAGTTGAACTATTGCATATAGTATTAGAAAAAAAGACCAAAACTCAAAAACTTAACTTTGACCACTGAACCATGAAAATGAGGTCAAGGTCATATGACACTTGCCCGCTAGACATGTACACCTTACAATCATTCCATACACCAAATATAGTAGACCTATGGCATACAGTATAAGAAAAACAGACCAAAACACAAAAACTTAACTATAACCACTGAACCATGAAAATGAGGTCAAGGTCAGATGACACCTGCCAGTTGGACATGTACACCTTACAGTCCTTCCATACACCGAATATACTAGACCTATTGCTTATAGTATCTGAGATATGGACTTGACCACCAAAACTTAACCTTGTTCACTGATCCATGAAATGAGGTCGAGGTCAAGTGAAAACTGTCTGACGGGCATGAGGACCTTGCAAGTTACGCACATACCAAATATAGTTATCCTATTACTTATAATAAGAGAGAATTTAACATTACAAAAAATCTGAACTTTTTTTTCAAGTAGTCACTGAACCATGAAAATGAGGTCAAGGACATTGGACATGTGGCTGACAGAAACTTCGTAACATGAGGCATCCATATACAAAGTATGAAGCATCCAGACCTTCCACCTTCTAAAATATAAAGCTTTTAATAAGTTAGCTAACGCCGCCGCCGCTGCCGCCGGATCACTATCCCTATGTCGAGCTTTCTGCGACAAAAGTCGCAGGCTCGACAAAAACAAACAATTTGCAATAAGAGAAAATGTGTGTTTTTTGAAAATAATTTATATTGCAGAAGTGTGATGCTATCTCACTTTAAGTCGTACAACTTTGGTTTCTTCTACTTCAGCCTTTAATTCATCTTTCAGTTTTCATTTTAGATATTTATTATAGAATTAAATACTGACTTTGTATCTTTCCGACATGTGATTTTTCCGGCAGAGTAAAAATCTCCTGAATTTCAAGCCCTGTTCCGTTCAAAGTTTCAAATCTTCTGCTTTTTAGATATTTCAACCTCAAAAATTTAACAGTCTTCTTTTTTTTCTTATGTCATCAATGTCATTCCCTGATTTTGATTTTGTGTCACCTTTGGGCCAGGTGAGCTTAAAATCATTTTGCCCAGTATTAACATTTTTGGGAGTATTGCTCAGTCCCAGAAAAACCTATGTTTTCTAATCAGGATTTCCAAACAGGGTAAAACTTTGCCAATCCTACTTGATATATTGTATAGACAGCGGTCTTTTGATGAAGAAATCATTTTGACCTCTTGATGTCCATTGGTTTTTTTGTATCTATGGGTTGCTGTCTCATTCATGTATAACACATCTCCTTTTCTTATTATTTGCAAATTTAATGGGATGAAAACAGTATTATATATCTTAATATGTTGTTCTCATTATTCTTTACAAGAAAAATTTTACCTGAACAAGATCTTTTCTGCCAACAGTGGCAGCAACACTGGTATTGTGTTTACACATTGTAGATATATCTGACTTGTTTATTCTGTAAAACCAAACCGGTATTAATACTAAAACATAATAAATAAACAGCTGCGTCACGAGTGCATGATACGCCCGTTTGTCTTGTATGTGAGCTTTTATGCAATTATCATAAATCATTTCTGAGATACGGCGCGACATGTGAAAACTCCCCTTTTTTTTATAAAAAAATCAATAACTCTAAAATAAAATTTTGAATCATCACCAAAAAGTATATAGATCTTTAGATTAATATAATAAAGAAGTGTGTCAAGTTTTAAGCAATAATCATAAATCGTTTTTGAGATACGGCGCGACATGTGAAACCTCCTCGCCCTCCCCTTTTTTTTACAAAACACTCAATAACTCTAAAATAAAATTCTGAATCATCACCAAAAAGTATACAGATCTTTAGATTAATATAACTAAGAAGTGTGTAAAGTTTTAAGCAGTAAAGATAAATCGTTTTTGAGATACGGCACGACATGTGAAAATAAATGTAGATAGTGTCCACATGTGGACACAGATGATGCCCTCGCTTGCATATCATATAGTTATAAAGGGACATAACTGAAGAACAGTAAAAGTGACGCTACCTAAATTTGAACTTGATCCGAGTTTTGTGATAATAAGCATTGTGTGTAAGTCTCATAACATTTGGTTGAGGCTAACTTAAGTAGAGAACAGAAACTAAAAATTCAGCAATTTTTATACGACCGCAAAATTTTGATATTGGCGACGTCGTCGTCCGAAGACACATTGGTTTTCGCACTCTTACTTTAGTTTAAGTGAATGGATCTCTATGAAATTTTACCATAAGGTTCAATACCACAAAAAGAAGGTTGGGATTGATTTTGGGGGTTATGATACCAACAGTTAAGGAATTAGGGGCCAAAAAGGGGCAAAAAATAAGCATTTTTGTAACTTCCAGACATAATTTGTGTCAGTGTATGGATCTCTCTGACATTGTACCACAAGGTTCCAATATCACAAAGGGAATGCTGGGATTGATTTTGGGGGTAATTGCCTCCAAATTTTAGGAATTAGGGGAAAAAACAAGCATTTTTCTAGTTTCATGACAATAACTTGTGTAAGTGTATGGATCTTTCTGAAATTGTACTACAAGGTTCCATATCACAAAGGAACAGCTGGAATTGAGTTTGGGGGTAATTGCCCAAAACGTTTAGGAATAAGGGGCCAAAAATAAGCATTTTTCTAGTTTCCAGACAATAACTTGTGTTCAAGTGTATGGATCTCTCTGAAATTGTACTCCAAGGTACCATCCCACAAAGGAAAGGCTGGGATTGATTTTGGGGGTAATTGCCTCATAATTTTAGGAATTAGGGGCCAAAAACAAGCATTTTTCTAGTTTCAGGACAATAACTTGTGTGTAAGTGTATGGATCTTTATGAAATTGTATTACAAGGTTTCATGGCACAAAGGGAAAGCTGGGTTTGAGTTTGGGGGTAATTGCCCTAAACGTTTAGGAATTTGGGGCCAAAGAGGGGCAAAAAAACAAGCATTTTTCTAGTTTCCAGACAATAACTTGTGTTCAAGTGTATGGATCTCTCTGAAATTGTACTGCAAGGTACCATACCACAAAGGGAAGGCTGGGATTGAGTTTTGGGGGTGATGAATCATAAGGGAGTTCAAAAAATTGGGGGGGGGGGGGGGATTTTTTTTCCTTTTTTTCTTTTTTTCCTTTTTTTTTCTTTAAAATTTTTCCATTTCAAATTGGTTATTTCTGATTTATATAAAAAAGCAAATAATAATGATATGGTTTGAATAGGTAAATTAAAAAATTTTAAGTTCTTGACGGGCATATAAAAATTCATGTCTACATTGGGAGCAACCTACCTATCCTATGTTTGATATAAATGTTAGCATAAACCCAAGAAGAAACTTTTATTTGATTAGGAACAACAATGTGTCCATAGTACACAGATGCCCCACTCTCACTATCATTTTCTATGTTCCATGGACCGTGAAATTGGGGTCAAAACTCTAATTTGGCATTAAAATTAGAAAGATCATATCATAGGGAACATGTGTACTAAGTTTCAGGTTGATTGGACTTCAACTTCATCAAAAACTACCTTGACAAAAACTTTAACCTGAAGCGGGACAGATGGATGGACACACGAACAGACGAATGAAACGAACAAACAAACGGATGCACAGACCGAAAAACATAATGCCCCTCTACTATTGTAAGGTGGGGCATAAAAACAGTTAAATTGGTTAAATTTCTTCAGCAAAATTATACAAGGATAAACATTTTCTTAATCCATGAACATTTTAATATCCATAGAGTTACAAATTATCAATTGTGTGTGATTTCTGACTTGATATTAGTATTAACAAAAGAGAAGAGTGCTCACGTTGAAATGTATTGTCTGCTTTACTAATCATGATTGAATTTATGTTGAAAGTCTGTAATATGAATGTTTTACTACAAATATCACATATACTCAACATTATCAATGATCAATGAAAATTAGGTCAAGGTCCTATGAACCATGCCAGACAATATGCACACCATGCAATTACCTATTGCTTATAGTATCTGAGAAATAGACCTGAACATTGACCAATGAACTATAAAAATGAAGTCGAGGTCAGATGAACGCTGCCAGACAACATGTGCAACATGTCATCATTCAGTACACAAGATATGGTTGACCTATTGCTTATAGTACCAGAGAAACAGAAATAAACATGAAAACTAAATATTGACTGATGAACAATGAAAATGAGGTTAAGGTCAGATGAACCCTGCCAGGCAGAATATGTACACCTTACAATCATTCCATACACCAAATACAGTGGCCCTATTGCTTATAGTATCGGAGAAATAGACCAAATCACAAAAAACTTAACATTGACCAATGAACCATGAACATGAGGTCAAGGTCAGATGAAACTGCCAGTGCCATGACAAAAAAACTATAACATAATTGAAAATAACAAATGATTTGGTGGAAGCAAAAAAAAATATGCTATGTTCTGTGTTACAAAGAGGGCTAACTCTGGAAAGACAAACTTGAAATCTGTCAAATTCAAAATAGATCTGTGTTTAGTGGTTCCTCAGATAAAAATTTCAAATTACTTAGTGAAGGCTTACTAAAGCTAGCATCCTGAAACCATTTTTGGGACTTATGTTAGGAAAGGACATACATACAAAAGTAATACTTTATGCAGGGGAATAAAAACAGAATTTTCAATAACACTACACTCATAATGGCATCTGGTATACACTGAAAAGGTTGGCCCGATACCAAGAGACAGCTTACAAAAAGAAAGGTCTTACATGAATTGGAATCAGTTTTGATAGCACAATCTCATGTATATTTTTGGGGAAAATTCTGTTTAATTCAAGAACTGTTTCAGGAACTGAACTGATTGTTAATATGACTTTACTTACATGTAATGTTCTCCCAAAATTTTATGCAATGCTAAAAGTCTACTACTGTCATATATTTTAACGGGAGCAATATTTGGTTTCTTGGTTTCTGTGTCTCTTACATCAGTACTGAACCTCTTTCCTGGTGCTCTGTTCTTCTTTGGACCACTTTTGACATTCTTCAATGATAGTGTACATACAAAACATCAAAATGACCAGTATAGAATGATAAAAGACTGATTGAGTTAATATTTCCAAGATCAAAATCTCGTTGTTTTGAATGGAAATAAAATAGAAACTGACTGATTTTTGGTGGCTTAAATTCCAGTAGCAAATATTTCAAGCATATTAGATAAGTATGAAATGAGAATTTCAAAATTTCAAAAATAAAAACAAAATTTTCCAGCAGTGTATAATGGTGCATTTAAATAAATAATAAGATGAAATAAAACCATTGTTGGGCAAAAAGTTATAATTTCCTAGTAAAAGGGTTAAACAAAATTTCAAACTATTTTGGAAAAAGTAAGATACTGTGGTTTCATTTTTATAGGTAGCAATCTTTTATAGTTTGAAGAAAAATTTCAGTTTGGTGGATATCTGATTATGTGGTTTTGCAAAAGTTTGTGAAGAGGTCTATAGGAAATTATTATTTCTTTGAACATTTTAATTTGTGGTTCATCTACAACCATGATTTCCATGATAATTGGTAAATCTGAACAACTGAATATGCTCTTGCCCAATACCCATTGGCAAATATTTCACATTATGGTTGGTTAACAATTCAACCAATGTAATCTTGAACAATAAAATTACCAATAATCCTATAAATTCTGGCAAAGGGAAATATAATTTTTTAATTTAAACATTTAAATTCGTCATTCATTTACAACAACGTTTTTCATGAAAATTGGTATCCAAGGAATAATAATGAATCGACAGTATGCAGCATCTTCCAAATGAAAACATCAACATCTTACATCAATCCAACTGAATATGCTTCTGGACATTATGTAATAAAAAAGTAATCTTCTTTACTTACATAGTAATATGTAGCGATAGTTATGTCAGGTTGAGCTGTTGGAGGACTGCGGGAATATGTAGCAAAGTTGAAGGGAACTGTCTGATGTGGACGTAATTTGTTTTTCTGAACTAAGCTGTTCAAGTCAGACATTGCCCTGAAAATTTAATATAAAAACAGCAGTCAGTAAAAGACACATTTATAGTAAATATTTTACCTACAAAATGACAAAGATGTATCTAAGGAGAACTTTCAGGCTCAAAACTTGTATGTTTTTCATCATGTATTTTTTTTAAACAGGAATGATTGTTATTACCTAAGCAAATAAAAGGTTTTTTTAATACATATGTAAGAGATAAACATGGCTTTTATACAAATAACAGGATCATGCAATTAACAAGGATTCAATTAAGTGGAGTCCACTACTTGACAAATATTTGTTATTAAAAAAATACTTTTTTCATAGGCTAAAATAACTATAAACTGTTGAAATGCATGTTTAATAGTACAAAACCTCATCTCCAAAATCAACTTTTGCACTATAATTAGAATGGACCCTATGATTGTGCTTCCTTTATACTTTCATCACACATGACACAGACAGTAACTTACTTTGGTGTATAATCTGATCCTTTCTGTGCTTCTTTTGATCTTCCAAATATAACTAAATGACCTAAAAGGCATTATTCATAAGTTTCATGCTGTATAAAAATATTGATTCATTGATCTTTGCTCAATGTCCACTGGAAAAAAATATATATTTCACACTGTGGTTTTTTAACAATGCCTTTATTTTAAACCAATAAAATATTCAACAATTAAATTACCAATAATTAGAATAGAATCTTCTAAATTCTGAAAAAGGGAAATTACAGGACTGATTATTGAAATATAATTTTGTATATAATGTCAACAATATACCCTGTAGATGTCTTTTTGGTTATTTTTGTTGTCAAGTTGCTGTCTCATTGATATATCACCCATATCTTCTTTTATTAATACATTAATCTAGTAAGGGTGAAATTGAAGAATGCCATTCATAGACACAAAATAACTTTACCTTGACAAAACATACACATATTGTACATAAATTAGGCCGTTAGTTTTGTTTGAATTGTTTTACATTTGTCATTTAGGGGCCTTTTATACCTGACTATGCGGTATCGGTTTTGCTAATTATTGAAAACCGTACGGGGACCTAAAGTTTTTGATTTCTGTGTGATTTGGTCTCTTGTGGAGAGTTGTATCATTGGCAATCACACCACATCTTCTTATTTTTATACATATAAAGAATTCTCCAGTGGGCTTTTTAACCAAGACTACGAGAACAAATTTTTGATGGAAGAAGAAAACATCATAACATCATATACGTTTAACGCTTTCAGAAAAACTATAACTTATCATCTATCATATCAAAAACCTTATCCATATAATAATAAATATGAAAAAAGAAGATTTGTTTCAATAACTTATATCAATTTCTTGTTTATAATGTTAAAATACCTGCAGAACAAAATCTTGCACCACTAGTTCTAGGAAATGGAATATGAGAATCCTGTCTGGATCCAAACTTAACATAAGGTATATCTCCTCGGGCATAAGGTAAATAGAAAGGAGAAAATGCAGGTAAATTTTCTGTATCTGGTGTTATCCTTTCTTCTGTCTGAAACTGTAAATAAAGTGATTAGCAACAAAAAAAAAAAGTGAAACTGCGAGCTACTGCTCACTGATGATACCCCTGCCGCAAGTGGATAATTTTAATAGTGTAAAAATATGTAAGAGTTCCGTAAACAGGAAGTTGTTGAGTGATGAATCTGAAAACGCATCATATGGTATAGCTGACTTATATTAACCCTGAAACCAAATTTCAGAAATCCTTGTATTGTAGTTCCTGAGAAAAATGTGACGAAAATTTTCAAATTGGCTATCATGTGTAAAATGATACAAGTGTTCGGTAAAAAGGAAGTAGTTGAGTGAAGAATCTGAAAACGCATCACACTGTATAGCTGACTCATATAAACCCTGACACCAAATTTCAGAAATCCTTGTAATGTAGTTCCTGAGAAAGATGTGACGAAAAATATTCATGGGACGGACGGACGGACTGACAGACAGACAGACGTAAAACAGTATACCCCCACTTTTTTAAAGCGGGGGTATAATAAAACATTTCTATCATGGTTATTTTGAACATATTGTAACTTATAAGTAGACAATCCGATGTCATAGTCAGAAAACTATATGAACTGTAGCTCACAAATATATCTCTCCAAAGTCACTGTTATATTAGAAACCCAACAGTGTATTCCTGGCAAAAAAATTATTTAAAATAGCAAAATCATTGAGGCTTGGGAATGCCAATTGCCAAATGATATAGACAAACAAACATACAACAAAAATGCACATGTTGTGCTATCAAACATTCCCACAATCATAATTCAAAGTATCAGAAAACAGGAGGAAGGTATCTAGCAGGTCTGAAATAGTTACATGTTACAACTCATCACTGCCAAGCTGCTAACTAAATATAAATATAAAGTCATTCTGTTCAGTACTATTTTTAGAAAAATGTGGAAAAAAGATTAAGGTCATTCAACATATTTAAAACTTCAAAGATTCCACAAACAGGAAGTAGGTATCTGACAGATCTTAAAAGTGCACCACACTTCACAACACATCACTATCAAGCTGCTGGTGAAATATGAAGTCATTCTGTTCAGCAGTACTGGAGAAATGGCTGACGAAAATTTTTAATTCATTCAACATATTTTATGTCACTTATGTGTTATGTGTCCCTGAAATCATATTCCTAATAAATACTTACTGACAATGAATCTAGTGTTGTAGAAAACTGTCTCAGTAATGGTTCTAGACAATTCCTTCTGGCATGTCTATTTGCTGTATCCTTCAACACCTAAATTAAACCAGTACTAATATTAACAACTATCTTCAAATTAATTTCCACAGCTATACAGTCACTAAATTATATGCACATAATATTTTGTAAAATCTTTTTTGTTGAATACTAATAGTTTTCTTAATTGAATTATTTCATATTTTTCATGTCGGGGCCTTTTATAGCCAACTATACGGTATGGGTTTTTCTCATTGTTGAAGGCCGTACGGTTGCCTATAATTGCCTACATCCACTTTATTTGAACTTTGGTGGATAGTTGTCTCATTGGCAATCATACCTCATCTCCTTATTTTTATAAAAACACAAAAAACTTTTGTGAAAACTATTTTTCAAAATTGATCACAAAATAACTAGAGGCTCTAAAGAGCCTTTGTTGCTCACCTATACTAGGTCAGTGTGCATCTTCAACAGAGGACACTCTCCAACATTATGGACTATGAAAATAATTTAAGGGCAATCCCTCCTATAAAGAGTCTACTAACGATTTTGACAAAATATGACTTATTTATTCCTTTTGGCCAATTGAGTCAAAATGTATCTACCAACCAACCAAAATGCTTTATTCACTCAACTTTTCATCATTCTTTTTTTATGTATTGTACAAATGCATTACTGTTTTTCTTATTTGTGATTTTCCTTTTCCAGTCAATCCATTGTGCAAAAAACATATTGGCTGACTATTTCCCTTTATTTTACATTCAGGTATGTATCAGGGAACAGATATTGGATACATAATTACTGTTGATTTTTTCACTATTGCTTGTAACTTTGCCATTCACCGCATTTCAAAAAGTGTCATTTTAAGGTATAAAACTGTGTATCATCATTTCAAAACTTTTCATTTTAGGAATTAATTGGGAAATACCTTGTTATAAATGTGACTAGATTCAGAATATAAAAAGCCATGTCTTTATGATGCAAACAACTGACTTTTCCAAAAAACCTCAAATGTACCCAATTTAAGATGACAGTATATTCTTAATATGGCCTCTCTTGATAGTGTATTTCTTAATATGGCCTCTCTTGATAAATTTGTAAAATACCTTCAACAGTCTCAGCATGACATTGTTATCAACCAATATGTCTGTGAATTCAAATAAAGGCACGCCATGGATGGGATAATGATGAGGAAATGTTATCATAAGCTTTAGACTGTTATTCCCAATCATCCCGGTTACTTTACAGGTTCTGGTATTTACATCCAGCTGAAAATAAAAATAACATACTGTGTACATTAGCAAATTTCATTATGTCTAATTTTCACTTTGTTTTCACAGTAGGCATTTTACAGCAAAAATTTAAGCTTATCTAAATGCATCATACAAGGTTGTGAAATGAAAGCAATGAAAAAGGTAAAGATACTGTAAAGCGGGTTTTTTTCGCAGGTGTAAAATTTCGTGATTCAGGGGCAATAAAGTATACGAAAAATTTTGGAGGTTTTTATTTTGGTCGATTCCTCCATTCCAACAAGAAATGATTGTAACAGGATGCTGTTACGAAGTCTCCCAAACGAAGCTCCCATAATTCGTAATTCCCAGGGTCGCCTGACATTGGGCAACGTCCAGTGAAAATTGGTTTGGTCCAGTAAAGTTATATGCATTAGTGATGCCTGGGGACTAACCTTGTATATCATTCAAATCATCTTGGCATGACAAACCAGAATATATATGGTTTAGGGGTGGGGATCTTGACCATTTACAAGATACTAGAACATTGGGGGTGGGGAGGAACCCCTGGGGACTGGCCCTATACGTCATTCAAATGTTCATTACATGACGAACAGGAATATATATGGTTTAGGGGTGGGGATCTCAACCATTTACAAGATATTAGAACATTGGGGGTGGGGGGAACCCCTGGGGACTGACCGTATACGTCATTCAAATGTTCGAGACATGACAAATAGGAATATATATGGTTTAGGGGTGGGGATCTCAACCATTTACAAGATATTAGAACTTTCTCAAATGGCAGGGGGTCAGGATGACCCCAATCTAACCCTGTATATCATTCAAACCATCTTAGCATGACAAACCAGAATATATATGGTTTAGGGGTGGGGATCTTGACCACTTAGAAGATATTAGAACTTTCTTAAATGGCAGGGGGTGGGGGGTGACCCCTGGGGACTAACCCTGTATAACATTTGATGTGCTTTATCATGACAAAACAGAATATATATGGTTTTGGGGTGGGGATCTCGACCATTTACAAGATATTAGAACTTTCTCAAATGGCAGGGGGTCGGGATGACCCCTGGGGACTAACCCTGTATATCTTTCAAACCATCTTAGCATGACAAACAGGAATATATATGGTTTAGGGGTGGGGATCTTGACCACTTACAAGATATTAGAACTTTCTTAAATGGCAGGGGGTGGGGGTGACCCCTGGGGACTAACCCTGTATTTCATTTGATGTGCTTTATCATGACAAACCAGAATATATATGGTTTAGGGGTGGGGATCTCGACCATTTACAAGATATTAGAACTTTCTCAAATGGCAGGGGGTCGGGATGACCCCTGGGGACTAACCCTGTATATCATTCAAACCATCTTAGCATGACAAACCAGAATATATATGGTTTAGGGGTGGGGATCTTGACCACTTACAAGGTATTAGAACTTTCTTAAATGGCAGGGGGTGGGGGTGACCCCTGGGGACTAACCCTGTATTTCATTTAATGGGCTTTATCATTTAGAACATTTTCAATTAAAAAGATTGTGTCTATCACAAACGGTTTTCAATTTATAATCATTTGAAAATTTTAAAAAATAAAATCCCATAGGGTTCTATAGTAAAACCCTCTTTTCTTTTTACCCCTCAAAGTACCCCTTTATAAACCCCATTGAACAAACAAAACCCTGATTGCACCACTAGACATGTTAGTCTAACATAATGTGAAACCCTAAGTTAATCTGACTAGCGGTTTTGGAGAACGGGTGCGGACAAGTTCAAATTTAAAAGCGGCGGAAGAAGAAGAAGAAGAAGAAGAAGAAGAAGAATAATAATAATAATAAGAACTGAGCAAAAACAATAAGTCTTCCCAAACTTCGTTTGGGAGACTTAATTAAAAAGTTTGGTGGATACTTAATGGTTGCAGTTAAAAAGTTGTAAAAATTAACAAACAAGTATCTATTGTTCATATTGTTATGGTTAAATTATTGTTTTACCTGCATGATGTCTTATTTATTGATTACATTTTGACACAGTTACGGTTGATTTGTTACGAAATTGACCGGACCTTTGATATACTAATTAGATTATAAAATTATCAAGAGTGACTATAATTTTGACAATAATTAATAAGGGTAAAATACCTGACAGAGTACCTTACATTCTTATATTATTTGACAACAATAAACTAAATACCCTTTGGCTTGGCATTTATGTTGTTCAAATTATCATAAACTGTTATTGACCCGTCGACCTAGAAAAAATAGATCGTTTACAAAACGTTTTAGTTATTAGAAAGTACCGAACGTATGCATAAATTTTCATGGAATTTATTTACGCGATTTTCCTTTACCCGCCAAAATAAGCGAAAATAAACACCCCGCAAAAATAACGCTATACGGTATTACTGTTCCTTCAAAGGGCCAGACTTTAAACAATGAACACTGTTAAGATAAAACTTTCCTTCAAAGGCCCAGACTTTAAACAATGAACACTGAAAAGATAAAATTGACCCTCTGAAGGCCCAACTGTCAACAAAACCTAACATGATTTAACCCAATATATATTCAGTGTTCTCCCCAGGGCAATGTGTAATGTGATGCTATATTGCTAGAATGATGCTACCTGAAATTAGTTTCTGATAGATAGTGATATGGATATAATTACATTACATGTATGATTCATTATAATACGTTATTTTGATTGGCTAACAGCAATCTCGTGTCATTCTGAAATTAACCTTCATTTCAAAATGAAATGTAACATTCATGATAACACGAGCTTCCACAATAAAGTGCACAGGTAAATAAAAGAAAAACTTGATAGAAATTGTATTTTCATGATCCTAGCAAACAAGAGTGCACATGCTGAAATGTCTCGCCTTCTTTACTAACCATTAATTGTATGTTGATAGTCCTAAATATAAAGCTTTAATACAAGTAACACATAAACTTAACATGATCCAAGAAAATGAGGTCAAGGTCAGATAAACCAAATGAGAAATATATGCACACCTTACAATCATTCAATAAACCAAACATAGTTGACGTATTGCTTATAGTTTCTAAGAAACAAACTTAACCATGAAAACTTAACATTGACCAATGAACCATGAAAATGAGGTCAAGGTCAGATGATACCTGCCAGACAGACATGTACACCTTACAATCAATTTATGCATTAAATATATAGTTGACCTATTGCTTATAGTATCTAAGAAACAAACTTAACCATGAAAACTTAACATTGACCAATGAACCATGAAAATGAGGTCAAGGTCAGATGATACCTGCCAGAGACATATACACCATACAATCCTTCCATACAACAAATATAGTTGATCTATTGCTTATAGTTGATGCAAAACAGACCAAAACACAAAAACTTAACACTGAGAAATGAACCGTGAAAATGAGGTCAAGGTCAAATAAAACCTGCGAGACTGACATGTACATCATAAAATATTTCCATACACCAAATATAGTTGACATATTGCATATAGTATTAGAAAAAAAGACCAAAACTCAAAAACTTAACTTTGACCACTGAACCATGAAAATGAGGTCAAGGTCAGATTACACCTACCAGTTGGACATGTTCACCTTACAATCATTCCATATACCAAATATAGTATAACCTACTGCTTATAGTATCTGATATATGGACTTGACCACGAAAACTTTACCTTGTTCACTAATCCATGAAATGAGGTCGAGGTCAAATGAAGATTGTCTGACGGGCATGAGGACCTTGCAAGGTACGCACATACTAAATATAGTTATCCTATTACTCATAATAAGAAAGAAATTAACATTACAAAAAATGTTGACTTTTTTTCAAGTAGTCACTGAACCATGAAAATAAGGTCAAGGACAATGGATATATGACAGACGTAAACATAAGGCATCTATATACAAAGTATGAAGCATCCAGGTCTTCTAGCTTCTAAAATATAAAGCTTTTAAGAAGCTAGCTAATGCCGCCGTCGGATCACTATCCCTATGTCGAGCTTTCTGCGACAAAAGTCGCAGGCTCGACAAAAAATGTAATTATAAGTATTGAATGCTTCTTTTCGTAATTTTATTGGGTTGTAAAAGCTTCCGCGCTTCATACAAAATGTACTTTGGTCAACGCTTTTACACCCCAATAAATTTACAAAAAGAAGCATTCAATTCTTAAGTGATGCTATAGTTTCTAGAAACGAGATGATATTTCATAATTTCCTGTTTACCAGGATGATATAAAACATTTCTGAGGAGAACACTGAAATTATTTCTGTAAATGTGGAAATTTTTTTGAACAGTCATGAAATTTGCTTTTCTTTTTTAACATTCATACAAAATGTACTTTGGTCAACGCTTTTACACCCCAATAAGCTTTTTTAACCAGTTGTTGTCATGACACGGGTTATGTTCTTCTCATATATTTTATGATGGTATTATACTAAACCCCTAACAGGAGGGATTGTGCCTGATATTCATATGATGAAGACATAATCTTTCAATCAGTTTAATTGAGGTCTGGAGCTGGCATGTCAGTAACTGCTAGTAGTTTGTTGTTATTTATGTATTATTGTCATTTTGTTTATTTTCTTTTGTTTCCTATTCTGACATTGGACTTCTCTTAAACTGAGTTTTACTGTGCGTACTGTTGTGCGTTTGTTTTTTCTACATTGGCTAGAGGTATAGGGGGAGGGTTGAGATCTCAAAAAACATGTTTAACCCCGCCGCATTTTCGCGCCTGTCCCAAGTCAGGAGCCTCTGTTCTTTGTTAGTCTTGTATCATTTTTAATTTTAGTTTCTTGTGTATAATTTGGAGTTTAGTATGACGTCCATTATCACTGAACTAGTATACATATTTATTTAGAGGCCAGCTGAAGGACGCCTCCGGGTGCAGGAGTTTCTCGCTGCATTGAAGACCCATTGGTGGCCTTCGGCTGTTGTCTGCTCTATGGTCGGGTTGTTGTCTCTTTGACACATTCCCCATTTCCATTCTCAATTTTATTTTTATGGTACCTTTGGATTGCATTCAAAGTCTGAATCAATTGTGTGAGTGCCTAAAACAATTGATTGGAACTAAAAGCATGAGAAGGTTAAAATTACTTCTATGGAGAGAAACCCAATTTTTTTAGGGAAACATCTATGAACTATCATTGTTGAAATGGAACAGGCTGTGTGGTATTTTACAAGTACAGAATATGAAAATTTAAAATAAAAACAGCTTGTTTGAAATGAGAAAGCATCCTTATTTAGGATTTCTCTAAAAGATATTTTTATGCAAAGACTTAAATAGTCTGTGACTTGAAGTATATCAATTCAACTAAATATCCCCCATCATTACAGACATAATCAATGGCTATATTAATCATCATTTGATTTGGAGGTTAAGCTAGCTATAAAACCAAGTTTAACCCACCATTTTCTTTGGAAAGTTCCTGTACCAAGTCAGGTATATGACAGTTGTTTTTCACTCGTTCCGTTGGTTGATAGCATTTGATTTTGTCAATTTTTAAAAGACTTCCCCTTGGAGTTCGGTATTTTTGTTATACTTTTATACCCCCCAAGGGAGACTGGGGAATAGAAGTATGGTCACCATTGGTCTTCCTCCGACCAACAGTAAAACCTGTGCTAAAGTGGGGCGTCCGTTTGGCTGTGCTGGATGTACAAATTTGCAGCCACGTCGGGTCAGAATGGGGACGTTAAATCCAATGCCTCGTGTAAAGAAAGTGCCAGGTTCTTTGCACGTTAAGAACCCTTGCAACAACTCTTTGAGGGGTCCGTAGGTGACCTGTTGCAAGGCTTAATTTCTGTCCCTATCCAATATACCCTCATTTCCCGTGGCAGTCTAAATTTCTCCGACCTTAATCCCTTAATCTATTACAGAACCTACCTATTGTATTTATTGTGAACTTGTTCTCGTCCTGAATATGCATGAAATATTTGCCACTGGACGTTAAGCAACCAACAATCAATCAATCAATTATACTTTTATACTACCTACTTTATAGAGTAGAGGATCTCAAACAAAAACCTCTTCAGCAACAACAATAGAAAGATGTGACTTAAATACTGTGTCTTTATTCAATTACCTCATCTACTCTAACATTATCTATAGCTACATTGACCATCAAAAACTCCTGTTCTAAAGTTCGGGGCTTCTGACCAGGGTATACTTCAGGACTAGCTGACATCTGTCTCTGAAAATCATGTTCTTGGTCTTTTGGAGGACTGGATCCATTGGTGTCGTAGGGTAATGATGTGCTTTCACTTTCTGAAGAATCACTAATATCACCAACATCTTGACCACATAACTGGTAATTTTCAAGAAAAAAATTATAAATATTAATCTGAAAACATACCAATATAAATATTTGTAATCAGAAAGATATTTTTGAACATTATCAATATAGTTTTTTCAAACTTTTGATTAATTTTTTTTTGTGGGGATTGAGGAACAATTTTATTTTCATGGATATTTGATTTTGTGGTTTTGCCGAAGTCAGCATGCAGGCCTATAGAAAATTTGTACTTCATTGAACATTTAATTTCGTGGTTTACCTGTATCAACAAAAATCAACTAGAAATAGTATACAACGCTTAATAATAAGTCCACAGTAATTACAATCCAATTTTTCATTTTCATTTGATAACACAAAGACGTCAAGTTATAAGACAGAAAATTAAATACCATGTCAGATCCTTTTTTATTTTTTCAAATTATGTGTACTAGAATGCATGTAATATATTTAATTGTTAATTCATGGAAAACTAGAATTTAACATTCATGTAAAAAATGTCGTGTATGATGTATTAAAGTATACCACATTGCTGAACTTGATATCTCTAAAGTACAATGCATTAAAGAACACTGTTTTTTCTTAATTTATGAAATGATAAAAACTGAACCAACTCATGGGTTTTCCTTAATGTTGAAGGCCATTCGGTGACCTATAGTTATTTAAAATTCTATATAAATTAGTCTCTGGTGGAGAGTTGTCTTATCGGCAATCATACCAAATCTTCTTATTTTTTTATTGTATCAACTTTTTCAGATGCTAAACAATTTTAGCATGCATACCTAATATTGTTTTGAAGCAAAAATTAATCACAGTATCACATCATGGTATCAATTTATTGCTACTTAAATTAAAAAATGTTTGTGAAATTTATATTATTGCAAAAATTTGACGATTGATATTGTTTTAATTAGAACTCACATTTCTGATTGCATTATTTGTAAGCTGATTTTCATGCAAAGCCTCACAATTTATCTATTGATAAAAAAAAGCAAAAATTTATGCATACAATAATTTCCAAAGATGGAGTTTTACAATTACCTTTTGTAAGTGTTGGTCTATTTTCCATATCCTTAAACTTTGATCTTTGGACCATGTGACAAGATGATAGTCCTTGAGACCTTTATTAATAAAAAGAAACAATAAAATGTACTTTGAATTTCATTGTCTCTGTCAAATTAACTTAATAAAGTTAATTAACTAAGAAAAAAACATTTGAAATACAGGAAAATCTATTAAAAATAATCATGAATACATTCCTTTTCATGAAATCACTGGTGTTAAACTGATCGTGGTAACTGCAGTTACCACAATCCCAACATGGCTGAGGTAGAAATAGTCAAGATTGTTTTCAGCTAATTTCTCCGTGACGAAATACTGAATCAGCAGGGGTCTGAATAAATACAGAATATTTCTTGGTTATTTAATAATAATTTAAAAAAAATGAATTTCAAAATTAGTGATTCACTTTTCATTTATTTTACTGTCTCATGTTATTTGCCAATATCAATGACTCTGATCCCTCACCTGAACATACTTTTGGATTGATTGAAATTTGGTGTTTAATGCCACTTTCAGCACTTTTGGCTATTTTTAATGGGTGCCAATTTTTTTTGGTGAAAGAAGTCGGAGTGCCGATAGAAAACCAAGACCTTCAACAGGAAAACTGGCAATCCTAGTCAATTAAGATTGGAGTCAAACACACCTACCATGCAGGGTACAAACACACCTGCCATATTCTGGGTTCGATCTCACAACCTCAGTGTTGATAAGCTAGTGATAAAATAGATGAACTACTAAGACCACTCAGCCATTGAGGCCCCCTTGAAGGTCAATCTTCAGCAAAAATCCAGATAATTTGAGTATTGCAGAAGGATATGTATAAATATAATATTAATCAAATAAAATATTTCCACTTTTAAAATTACCTTCTGCTTGTTTTCTCCATTCAAATTCTAAAATAACATCTTGATGTCCGACAAACTGATGTACTGGTGCTACATAATTTTCAAAATTCCACAAATATAGAGAGTTTTCTCCTCTTCTTAGTTGGGGGACAACAGCTGTTATTAGTCCATGTCCAAATGGCTACAAGAATATTTATTGTATTTTATTACCTGTGTGTAAAAAACAAAATTATATGTATCAAAATACAAGAGATACAGTATAACTTTTCCTTTTATTTAATGTGCTGAAATTTTGAAGTCACAAGTCCAACAACCCAAAACTTATACATTTATTGTCTAGTAACACAGTGTCAATGTTTAGATAAAACTTACGGTGTACCTAGCTCTCCATACAGGAGAACCTGATGTAATGACACTCTGACAAGGGTTGGAGGAAGCTAATGTTTATAAAGAACTTACTGTGTACCTAGCTCTCCATACAGGAGAACCTGATGTAATGACACTCTGACAAGGGTTGGAGGAAGCTTATGTTTATAAAGAACTTACTGTGTACCTAGCTCTCCATACAGGAGAACCTGATGTAATGACACTCTGACAAGGGTTAGAGGAAGCCAATGTTTATAAAGTACTTACTGTGTACCTAGCTCTCCATACAGGAGAACCTGATGTAATGACACTCTGACAAGGGTTGGAGGAAGCCAATGTTTATAAAGAACTTACTGTGTACCTAGCTCTCCATACAGGAGAACCTGATGTAATGACACTCTGACAAGGGTTGGAGGAAGCTAATGTTTATAAAGAACTAACTGTGTACCTAGCTCTCAATATAGGAGAACCTGATGTAATGACACTCTGACATGGGTTGGAGGAAGCTAATGTTTAGATAGAACTTACTGTGTACCTAGCTCTCCATACCGGTGAACCTGATGTAATGACACCTTTACTCTGACGAGGGTTGGAAGAATCCCAAAACTGAAATTATACATACAAAAATCATGCTTATATATATTTTAGAATATTATATTGCAGTAGCTTGTGATTTTATTTATATTATACAAAGGCTGACATTCACAAGTATGCATGAAATAACTGGCAAAACATTCAAAACGAAAAAATTGCAAATGTTCAATAACCATTATTGTTACCATTTATAAATGATATTGCATAATATCTTTTGACAATACTCTACAAAAATATTTCGTTGCTATATCTTTTATTAAAAATGTTGAACAATACATATCTGCTCTTTTCCTTACTTGAAAGGTTACTCTAAATTGATTGTTATGCCCTTATCTAAGTAAATTAGGTGATAAAAATAGTAAGATTTAATTAATTATCATGTAAAATGTGATATGTTGGCTTGGGTGGTCTCTAGGGAATTTTCACCACAAATATCCTTAATATCACCAAGTGATGTCAATAATTGACAAGTAGCATTTTAGCAAAACGACCTAAGAACATTATATGCTTATTTTTTTTCGTACATCCTAATTTTTACACACTCACTTTGACAGTACCATCCTGGCTTGAGGTTGCAAAGTTTGTCTCACTTTCTGGACTCCAGTCTAAACCATGGATCTTTGATAAATGAGCAGCTATATATTGAAGTGGTGAACTTCCCTTCTAAAAAACAACAACACAATACTATTATCATCCAAGGAGATCTTATCAGTTTGATATCTGCCATCTAAATGCAAATATATAGGAAAATGACCAGAATGTCTGAAGAATATAAGTAGTGCACATACCTAGGGGTGTCAGAACATATAGCATAAAGAAATATGAATAATAAATTAATTTCAAAATGTAGTTTTGATTAAATATAATTACAGATATAGAGCTAATGAAAATAACCTTCAAGACAGTCCCCTTTTCTCCCTCTTTTGTAGATGCATGCATTTTTTGTTAAATATCTTTTTAATCATTTCCTATTACAACAATTATGTGGTTTTTTACTGGATTCCTTTAAATAACTGATACAGTAATATTGTAAACCATTTATCCTGGAACAGAGGTTGTAATGCCAGGCTTGTTGTTCATTTTAATGTTGAATTTTTATGTTAAATTTTGACACTTTGTGTTGATATGTACAGCTAATTTGGTTTTCTACACAGTGATATCGTAAAATATCAGCCACGAGCCACAATGTAAATCTTTTTGGTAAGTAAGTGCAGTGAGCGAGCAAAAAAGCTTTACATTGTGTCGAGTGGCTGATATTTTACAATATCACTGTGTAAAAACCCAATAACCTGTTTATCTTTCTATCACTGTTCTTTTCTCCCTCCTTTAAACAGTATTACGCTTGACGAAAGTAAGATTGATAATGTCTTCTCACACATTGTGATGCCGCTCATAACTTCTACCTCAGACATTGTTACATCACTGATAATGTCTGCTCACATCTCAAAGCCATGATACGAGAATACAGAGCAGCTGAGCAGGGTGATATAGGGAAGGAGGATAATGTGTTGTCATTGCCTTTTCACAAAGCAGCCGTTGTTTTACCACAGGCATTTTTTCTAAAAAACTTTGACCTATAAAGAAGATTTGATTTAAAAATCAGATTTCCAAATATCTGGAAAAAACATTAAATGACTCCAGCTCATATCTGGATATTTGACACATATTTATTTGTTTTGCCTGTAAAACAGCAATGCATCAATGCTATATCCTTATTTCAATAATCTATAAATCTACACTGATAACTTACTCTTGGATCCCACAGCCTTACATCTCCTTCATGTGTTGTAGCAAATAAGTTATTAGTCACTTTGTTCCATTTCACTTGAGATGCTCCAGCTATTAACAATAAACAGCAAGTGATTTAGTGTTTATCATGTTTATGGAAATAAAGATAAAGAAAACATAATGTCACAATCTATCATTAATGCTCTATGTTAATACTGATTTATTCCTTATTTTAGTAAACCTCAGAAATAAAGACAAATTTTTATCGTTCTTTGCCATGATCTGAATTTTTCCTATAAACAAAAAAGTATTAGCATTTAAGAAATAAACACTGAAAGCACTCTTAAATTTTCTGTAGACTTTATAATTAGCCTTTTAAAGTGTCAAATATGAAGTAAATTTTTATTTTTTCCTTGACTTAGTATGCATTAAAGCAAAACAACTAAACTGTTAACACAGATATTGTCTTGGCTGTGTGTAATATTGATAGAATAATACAAATATTGACCTATCAGTTGAAATTGAACTTTCAACACTTTCAGTAACTGCAAGTCCTCTGGAACTTTGAGTCTTTTGTCCTTTTGTTGGTTGTTTGTTTGAGCTTAATACCAATTTTGATGAGAAGTCTTTTTCAACGGATTTTCTAGGTTTGTCCTATCGTTGGACTGTTAACCACTGACCAAAGAAAGGGGAGGGTTGAACAAACTGAAATCTGTATAACCCAAGCCTCTTTCTTTGCGTTCCTGTCCCAAGACAAGAGCCTATAATGCAGTGTTTATAATTGGTTATTAGCTGTCATAATTGTTTTTGTTTATTGTTGTTAGCATGAATCGGTCCATGGTTTTTTTCTCTTTTTTTTTTCATTTAATACACCTCTCATAATGATAACCTTTTATATATATATATAATTATATGTTTATATGTTTATTATAGTGATACATCACTTACCTACTGTCTGAAATGAATTTGCTGGTTTCTTTGGATCCCTGTAAGGCAACAAAATCAAATTATTAATTGTAAGTTTATAAAATCCTTTCTTCAATATCTAAATGTTCTAACAACAGCCTCATAATTTCATGGAGAACCCATCATATATGTTGCTTGATAATAAAACAGGCCCATCATTTATCAACACAAATTTCCTTTTTTTTTTCTTTTCCCAAATCCCAAATGATTTTTGTCTTCTAAGCATATTCAATTAGTTGCAATAAGATTGTGAGTAATTGAAATCCTTTGGGTGATGTTTTCTTATTTATTGTGATAACATTTTGAGGTTTTTTGAAGAGTTAAGCTGAAGATGATGATGAGTGTTAACCATATACAATGGTTGCAGGGATGGTATTTTTTTTTTAGATCTTTTTACAGGATACTGTATATGAATTAAAGCATAAGTCTGGTATACATCAATGATACAGCTACTCAACAACAACAAAAAATCTGTACTTTAGTGAGTTTTTAACTTGCTTGCAAAGAAGATTCTGTTTATTGAATGAAAGATTTTATTTGATTATTTTTTCAGGGAGGGGGATAGGTGCTGGGCTGATGACATGTTTGTTACAAAGTGATTGAGTTAAATGCTGTAATGATGTTGTTGATTTTTGGTAGTTTCTGTCAAAGCTATTTATTCTATATTGACACAGTGTGCTTTAGAACTTGAGATACAATCTTATATGTTGTCTTATAGATGTCCTTTTTGTGTTTTTTGGTTGCTGTCTCCTTGGTGAACCTCCAAAACATTAAATACATAGGAAATTTTTCTGTTCAAGAAAACAGTCACATAAATAAAGTATTTCTAACAACTATTGTCAAATACCTGATATCCCACAAATGTGTGTAAGAGTCCACAGAACAGGAAGCAATTATGTTAACATCAAAAGGAGACCAATCTAAATCACTGAAAAAAATTCAAATCCTTAAAATATTTACAAAGATGAAAACAAACTTAGACAATTTACCAATTACTGCAATCACAAGTTTCAAATTGGTCTATTAACACAGGTGTAATATTGGAAATTGAACCCGGGGTCAAAATCTAATATGGAAAATTAAACCCAGGGTCAATTTTCCATAGTGGGAAGTTGAACCCAACCCCCATGGAAAATTTAACCCCCTGTATTTCCTTTAAATAAATGTCAAATGTACATTAGGTTAAACATTATAACTATATAAAGTAGTTTAAATAGCTATGACAATTTGAAAATATGAGGTCTATAGAGGTGTGTTCAATTTTTCATGGGGGTTTCAATTTCCCGCTATGGAAAATCACCCAAGGTTCAATTTTCCATGGGTTCAATTTTCCATATGATACCGGTAATTATTTTTTCTAGAATTCTCCAACACACAATTAAAACATTTTATCACAACAACTATTGTATGCATTTTAAAGATGTTTTGAATCTTGTATCTCCATGTTGAAAAGTATATAGTTTATTTTTCAAATTGTTGTCAGCATTTAGAATGAGTCGATTGCAAACATTTGGAATGATAGTAGGATTTTAAAAACATCAAAAATTTAGGCAGAATTTTATATGCACCATACAAATCAAGCCAAAAAATGTCTTGAATTAATAGCATTTAACTTCTAATATCACTATGTTATAAAGCATATCAAAATTATTTTTCAAAGCTTGAGTGTTCAAGATTTTATCTTCAGAAATTATATTCCAGTCACGGTCTTCATTATTGGGGCGAGATAGAAAAGAGAGCACAGAACAGAGATGAGTGCAAAGATCTAGTCTTTCCCCTTTGTGCCTCCGGGCATAACAAGGACTAGGTAGGTAGGTAGGTATCAATATTAATCAATTAATTGATGGCAGCAAATATAACATGCATTGTCAAGAGGATATCTTATTAATGCAACATGCAGATACCCTGCTTTGTACTAGGACACAATGATCCTAATTTTCAATATGCTTGCTAACAAGACAAATTTTTCTGATCAATCTTTGCTCTTACTCTTAACTGTCATGTGTTAAGCAGGGAAGCAGCAAATAACAATTTTTAAAGTCTTTGATTTGACCCAGATGGAATTCTAACCCATAACTTCCCTTACTTAAGACAAGCATGTTACAAGAGTTTGTTAACATGTTTTGTTTAACACTGGCACATTCTATACATGTGCCTGTCCTAAGTCAGGAGCCTGTAAATAAGTGGTTGTCGTTGGTAGGTTTTATCATATTTGTTTATTTTTATTGTAGTGAACATAAATCAGGCAGTTGGTTTTCTTACTTGAAAAGTTGAAATGTCTTACATTTTGCCAAATCAGGGCCAATTATAGCTTCCTTTACGGTTTGGGTTTTGCTCATTGTTGAGGGCTGTACAGTGACCTATAGTTGATTAAATCAACATCATGTGGTCTCTGGTGGATGGTTGTCTTATTGGTAATATTAATAATACCATTTTTAAATTTTCTTATATCACTAGATCACTAATATGGTTCTGTATCATTATCATCTCTAAGTCCAAGAAAAAATACCTGACAGTTCTGGAGTGTCCTCTCATAGAACATTTCTGATTGATATTTCCATAACTCGTCCAAGAAAATAAATCTAATCTCTGGTTACACTGAAAATAACAACATTATCCTTCAATTACAATATCTTTATATAATATGGTGAAACAAATGCAAAAAATGTAACTGAAACTTCACAGAAAGATTGCATATAATATTAGAAAAAATATATAAAAAGTATATATGTATCATAGATAACAGTCACATGTCGTCATAAGAATCACCAAAAGGCCACTTAAAGATTTATTTTTTGTTTTTTACGTGAATAAGAAAAAAACATGAAATATCCCCTAAGGTAAAATTGACATTTAAAGAGGAATAAAATCATGGACAAGAAAAATATGAAATAAATCCCTACTAACAGGTTTGGCCCTAAAAATCATGAAATTTAAAATCCTTGAAATGATCAACTGTTCAGTAAATGCATTGGATACATTAGTTTTTCCATTCAATCATAAATTAGATCTCAATATATCTTAAAACTGGTTGAAGCAGACTATGAACAAAACTAACAAACTTACAGCTGTAGCAAATAGGTCTCCACAAACAGGATAGGGGTGCCACTGTACACAACTTATATCAAATTTACTTTGTCTTGTCAATTTTGTTACTCTATCAGTTGGATTGTCTAAATCTACCAAGGTCATCACTTTACGGCTACAAAAAAGAGAACAGTAAGTAAATACAAGTTAATGTCAACTAAAACAGCGTCCTCACGATATTGAAGCAATCTGATCATTAACCAAATAGCTAATGACTTCATTTTGGATAAGTGTAACATTTGAACTTTCCATCTAGAAAAAAAAGTTATCCATTTCAAATCTTCATTGGAATTTTCTACCAATATGAACAGTGATTACCATATTTTCTAAATGTTGTAGAAAAAAACGATACTTGTACTTGTACTATTAAAGCTTTGAATATATAAAATCACATTTCACAAAGGTGTAAGCTATATATATATATAGATATAGATATATGTAGTTCACTTGAGATTCAGTCAAGTTATTAATGGTCAGGTTTGATATTTTAGCGATGATTTATAAATACAGGGTTGAATATTAAAATTGAATGTAAATAATATATATATAGAATTCTACGTCAATCTTTTTCTTGACAGTTGATGAGAATCTAAAAACAACAGTTAATAGCTGAAATGTCTTACCTGCTTTACTGATTTGGTTTTCATACATTGTAACAAGTATCACATAAACTAAACATCACAAATCCAGAAAAAAACTTTAAGTAACAAACGAACCTTGGCAGACAAACATGTTCACCTTATGATCATTTCATAAATCAAATATAGCTGACTTATTGATTATACATGTGTAGTATATATCTGAGAAACAGTCATAACCACAAAATAATTAACGTTGACCAATTAACTGTGCAAATGAGGTCACCCATTCATAAAATGAGGTCAAAGTCAGGTGAACCTTGTCTGGCAGACATGTAGACCTTGCAAGGATCCAAATTACCAAATATACATGTAGTGACTGTTATGTTGTCATCCAATAACTTATGTTAAGTGAGCAGGGTTTAAGCTAGGATGATGAGGGCTTTAGTCACTTTTGCGCGAGATGAAAATCAACATTATTTTGGGTAACAGCAAGGGACCAAGGATGTATGCATATTACTAGCTATACATCTTTGTCAGACTTTGAAGGACTAAGGCATCAATTTACTAGGCAGTAATTGCATGATTTGACTGATGTGTCACTAAAATATGAAGATTAGGATATAAGATCTGAAAATCTAGTTCAAAGTTATACTTCAATCAGTTTCAGGGGACATTCCTAAAAGAAGCACCTGTTTGACTCGTTGATGATGATGGAAGTTTTTAACATGAAAACATTTCTGATTGTTTTGAATAAAATTCTATCTTTTTAATCGAAATTGAACGTTTATATCAAAAATGACGAAAATACGATCATTTGAAGAAACTACGACAAACGGACTGCAAATTATGATCGTTTTAGATATATTGAAATTAAAATGCAAACTGTCCGGGGAAAAACTATTTTGTTCAAACGACGAAACTACGACAAACGAACTGCAAATTGTGGTCGTTGGCCTTGAGAAATATTGAAATTAAAATGCAGACTGACTAACTTTACTGGGGAAAATAATTAACCGGATTAGTTACCCATCCGATGGCGATAAGCGGATTAGCTGTAATCACAACTTTATAACACCTGTTGTAAATGTTAATTAGCTGAGGGTCATAAACTTGTCAGAAACATGTAGACAGGTAGTATAGCATTTTCATGCGAAAATATTTTTACACTTTCCAAATTTAAGTGACGAAATTGATTTGAAATACTTTCATTTTGAAAACAGTTTTGCAAATTACGAAAGTGACAAGCGCTTGCAAAATCACTTCGTGAGAAATTTATGCCCATAATTGGAAATAAAAATATCTTATCTTATACCACTGAACCATGAAAATGAGGTCAAGGACAATGGATACATGCCAGACAGAAACTGCAGATCAAAAAGTTAAAGTATTCAGCTCTTCTAGATTTTTCTATTGTACCTTATGAAATGTAAAGCTAAATTTGAACAGTTTACACTTTCCTTGTTGCTGCTACATGATTAGCATCCCTATGCCAAGTATGCCTCGCTTTCTGTAATATTCATCGAAAGTGAGACAAAACATCAAATCTATATCATCAAGTCTAAGTACTTACCCAGCCAAGACAGCAAATTGTCCAGTGCAGTCCACTGCCATTGCACTTGCCTGTAATGTAAAACAATACACCCATATATACATCATACTGTACATTTATACATGTATCTAAAAATCAATATTGATTTTTACATCCTCTCTTTACAATGTTTGTACGTAAAAATCACCCTTGTTGGTGTAGAGTCAATCCCAGTTAAATATATTGATTGCTGATGTACAGCCCTGTATCATTTATCATGTATTGAATATACAGAGAAACATTTCGGAGTGAATTACCCACATGCAATAACCAGCATTCATGGAGAAATATCATCATCATCAAGTTTAGAATCACCCGTTGTGTTCTTTTCAACTTCTGTATTTCGTCTATGCGTTTGGTGTTGATTTCAGATCTTTAATATATTCATTTCTTTTTACTTCTTATTCTGAATTTTTTTTTCAAGGTTCTTCAACATCATAGTTGATTGGCCAACTGTTTTGATTCAAGCTCCACTGAATGACTGACGAGTAAATATACATATGCACATACAAAATACATGCTGGGCATACTGAATAATAAGCCTGGTAGCTTTGACGGCTCTTTTAGTAACTTTTTTGACTCCATGCAAGTAAGAGCATGTCTTATGCCAATTGACACTGATACAATTTGAAGTTTCACACTGTAGGGTTCTCGTTAGGACTTTTTTCAAGTGAGTCCAGAGGTTTATTGTTTTTGGCACTGATTTGTGCAATTTTCTGAAGAACAAGATCACTGCCCTTTTCCTTATCTGAGTCTTATATTTATGGTGGAAGAAAATAAGAAAAAAACCCTAAAATTCTACTGTAATCATGGTAATAAGCTTTAAAAAAATAAGCAAATAATATAGAGCGAAAAAGAACTTGAGTTGTTTTTTTTTGTTTAAATACAATTAAATTTATCTGTTTACAAGTGTTTTATCATCATGATCATGGATTTTTTATATCTGTTGAGTAAGAAAATAATTTATTTCCAATACATTCATTATGTTTTTATGAAATTAATATTTTTCTGCTTTTCATGTTTTAGATAGGATTTTTTCTGTTATGATTTCAGAGAGTAAATTTGTTTTTAGTAACTATGACCTTGACCTTATACCTAGTGACATCAAAATAAACCGTGATATTTTCTTTAAGTGTAACCAAATGTATCCATGTAAGGTTTAGCACCAATAATATCCACTTTACTGCAAAAATGTCAGTCTATGTTTAGTAACTAAAGCCAGTGACTTTTAAATCAATAGGGATCCTCTGCTCATCATACTATTGTACAACTGTTACAACAACACCAATTTTATTTGTCAATCAAGATGCCCAGAGGAGCAGAACAATTACAGTTTAATTCAAAGTGTACAAATAATTGTGATGATTTTTTTATTGAAAAATTACAATAAAACTAAAACTATTTGGAAAAGGGAGACAACAAACACAGTGTATTCCCAAAGATAATGAGCGAGTGAACACAATCAGTACCGTTGTATTATTGAAGGAAGAGCTGGGGCCACTCATGTCTTATTACTTAATTTTTCTCTTCTAGTCTTTATTAAACTATCTATTAATTTTATCATTATATTATTAACAATAGGATCTTCATTTGACATCAACCATATAAATTTTGATTGGTAATTAAAAATTTTAAAATTAGTAAATTTAAAAGACAAATCTAAAATGAAACTGGACCTTTCAGTTCTAAGTGATGGACATTGAAGATAAAAATGAATTTCATCCTGAACAATGCCATTGTTACATAATTTGGCCACTCTCCAACATAACAGATTAGTAGATAATTAAAATATCTTGTTGTTGATGTTGTATTGCTGATCATTTTTTATGTTTACAGTTTCTCTTTAACTACTACAAATTTTGCCCAAAATGCAAAAAAAAAAATATGAATAAAAATCATCAGTTAACTTTTAAGGACAATAACTCTTTAAGGTGTCATCCAATTGTTTGGTCATATTGTCATTTTTGTAGATCTAAAAATCATCTTGTTTGTCTGATGGAGAATAACTAAAAATTAACAATGTGCGATGCACATGATGAATATTAAGAAACCCTATTATCATGATTATTCACCCATGAATACCCTATTTTCCCCATCAAAACAATGGCTAGGTCAGAACTGTCCATCTAGTGACTAGGAAACAAGTTTGGAAATTTATATAGTGCCAAGGATAGCCCTTAAGTTGGCTTAACAATTGGCCCTTATCAGGGCCATCAATATTTAACAAAAAGTTTACCTTGGTTCTGAATGGTCAAACAAGAAATTCTAAGATACAAAAAGAATTCTTAAAAGTATAATAAAACCATTATGTCCCCTTAGAAGCGATGAACATCAAAATAGGTCAACCCTAAAATTATTTCACTTTTGGCTGCGCCCTCAGGGAAATGACTTTTATGGGTTGACAATTTTGAATAGTAATCATTTCTCTAGATTAGTATTGTACACCATACCCTAATAAATCATATTACAAGTATATTGAACTTATTTTTAAATTAATTTACCTGCAAATCCCCATATTCTGCAACTGACTGTTCGCCACTCCATTGTGACATTTTTCACGGATCTCCATCAGTACGGGGATAGAGACGAAGAGAATCCATATTTTTAACAGTCTTTACTCACCACATAATCTTTCGCCCCATGCTTATTTATGGACAAATCAAAATGTTATCATTAATGGTTACACATGCAATTTACACTAAATAAAACAAAGATAACCGACTGTTTTAATTTTTCAACTCGGCAAACGAATACTATCTTTTTTCTGGTCTTATGGAGGAATTAGTTAGTACTAAGTCAGGCTGAATTTTTTAGTCAATATTTTGAACTTATTCTTCGTTAAGACTTTGGTTCATTAGAACCAGCTGGAAGAATATATATATATAATAGGCTAAGCCAGTAGATAGCTTCAAATCAGCTCTCCAACGCCATCAGCAGGTGCTCTCTGGCTCTGTCGAGGTAAACTGAGCAACATACATATGTACAGAGCACAGACACAGTCTAGGTGACTTTCGAAGTATGGAATACTGCTTGATAAGAATGGGATATGTATTTGCAATTTAAACTGCTTTCAGTTTTTATATTGAGATAGTCGGAGATAAACCATGCATTGTTTGAAAGTATAATTTTTTTTTTTTGGAGAACCGTGTTTTTTGTAAACTTGTAAATAAACTTCATTTAGTAAAATTCTTGGTTTCGCTGTTTTCTGTGACACTTTATTAGTGTGAGTCGTCACTGGTGATAAGGTCTGTCAAAGACGTCATCAAGAACAATAAATGTGTCGTCTGGAATAACAGTTGTCTATCTCAGATGCAACAAACAACTAAACTGGAATAATTCATATTCATGTCACGCTGTCGTGTCCAATCAGCTTCAAGATATTTTTGGACTAAATGTCTAAACGCACCGCATATTTCCAAACTACAGTACATGTAAAATGTTGATTTAAAAGATACTCAATTCGTCATTGATTTGGATTGTTTACGAATTGCAGTGTAACCTTTGCAGATTGGGATATGTTGGTAAAATGAAAGGTATGACTCAACGTGTGACGATGAATGCCGAACCTTCATTCGTGTTTTTAAAATTTGCACATTGTCCTCTGTATGACGAAACTATTGAAGTAGCCAAACAATGCGTAACCTTTCAGTCAAATCCTATAGTAAAACTGGTTTTCAGCATTATATATATACGCAAAACCTTTAAACTGTTTCCTAGTTTTACCAGTTCGTAAACAATCTTCTGAATGATACTTCAAATCTGAACACCCAGTGGCAAATATCGCATGTATATCTTTGACGAAAACACATTTATACAATACTACGTTTTCGGATGAGATGAAGGGCGGGACACTTGAACTGCCACTGGAAAATGAGGATATGTTAGATAGGGAAGCGAGTTAGTCTTACCACATGCCACATACGGACCGTCAAAGAGTTGTAGCAAACGTTCTTTGAAGTGCAAATAGCGTATCCCTCTCTCTACCCCAAGTATCGGGTTTAAAGTTCCAATATCGGTCGGACGTTGCTGAGTATTTATACATCCCACAGAGACAAAGGGGCAGCTCCCGATAGCACGAGATTTGCAAACGGACCGGAGAAGTCAATTGGACATGAATTTAACCTCATGCCAATACAGCAATTTAAGCCTCGTACCAATCAATAAGGAATAGAAAAAAAACTCAATTAATATCATGTTTCGGCTTACTTAGTATTTCTGATTAAACTAGTGCAAGTTTCCAATTCACATATTCCGGTTGACCACGTTATAACTGAAGACTTTAACATTGTCAACAACACGTCTCTATGAAAGGGTCAAAATATGTTTGTACTGCATGTTTGCAAGAAATTAGTCAATTACTCAGTGGTATGGTGCTAGCAAGTTCTTTTGTGTCTTCCAGGGGGTAAAAACCATGCAGATTCGGTGGACTCGTGGTAGCTTGCTTGCCTCAAGTGCGATTAGTCGTGGGTCGATTCCGGGTGAAACCATTGACATGGAAATTGGTATTTGCTACTTCTCCGTTAAGCACGTGTCATTTAAAGAGTTATAGCAAAAAATAATCGGCTCGGAGTTTTGTGGACTGTTACCTCGTGAACTAGCATTTAAAATCCGATTAAACGTGTCTGTCTATTTAATTTGTATTCATACCATAATAACATGTTCTAGTCTTGATATGCACGTAATAGTTGCCACTGGATATCAATCATCGATCCGTCAATCCATCAAGGATAGCTTGATCATAATGATGTGTTTATAAGTAAATTGTCGACCAGCAATCCAACATTCATATCCATCTGTAAAGATATAATTAAGCTCGTCAATACAGACAATTTTAGAAAAGAACAAAATGGTACAAAAAACCAGAGGGACTGCTAGAAAAGGAAAGAAATACAATATGGTTTGCTTTCTTAAGTATCTAAATCCTCAGAGCTACTGGGCCGCTCGCTCCTTGTGAGTCCACTTTGCGCGTGTGCTCTGCCAACTGAACCTTGCTACACCACTGTAATCCTAGCCAATCTCCTCGTGCAATAGTATAAAAAACTTTCCTATTGAAATTACACTGATTGAAACAAAAAGTTCCTCTGAAACTGACATCATCAAGAGTCCCGTTTTTTTTTCCTTTTCTTAACAGCATTATACTATCTGTACAACATATTTGTGACGTTTGTTTACCGTGTTTTTTATAACACAGTCGGCATTCCTATGGAAACCAAAATGCTCGTCTTTTCCCGGACTTATTCCTTCCTTCATAGGAGACAGACTACCAATACGATTGAAATGAATCTAGCATGGCGTGCACATCGGCAATATAAAATAGCTTCATGGGTAGAAAATGCATTTATCATTAAAATAAGATTCAAACTCGTAAAAAACAACTTTTCCCGATGAATAAGATAAGATAAGATGGATAAGATATTTCTATTCCAATTAAAGGGCCCATGAAGAGCAAAGTAATTTATTACAATGATTTAGATAATTGACACAATAATTTTGATAATCATATATAAATATGAATATAATTATCTCAATTCTAAGATCTTAAACAACAGCCAGATCAGAGCCATACACATATTAGTAAAAAAAAGCATAACAATTATATATTTAATATCAACAGGCAAATATTTTCAATGGGTTAAATAAAAACATATCTGTACTATATTGATAGCTTTATGAGTTCAAAACATTTATTAATATAAATTGCAATAATTTTCAATACCTCTAGGTTTTCTTCAATAAAAAGCCAATTAAACTTGGCACTTGCGTTTAACATTTCGAAAATTTTACAACTTATCTAAATTTTATCATACAACTCTTTTCTCAAGAGATTATAAAGGGGACATTGACAAATAAAATGTTCTTCGTCTTCAACTTTATCCGACGTGCATTTTTTACATAATCTTTGTGATTTATCTATATAGTGTTTTGCATATCTATCCGTCTCTATTTTTAGGGGGTGTGCACTTGTTCTGATCTTGCACAGTGCATGTCTATCTTTAAATTCTTTTAATTCCAGATATTTTTTCTGTACCAAAAAAGTGTTTAATTGAAAAACAAGTCAAATACCTTTATCTGATTTAACAGTATTTTCTCTAAAATCTCTCCAATAATTCAGAAAACTTTTACATGCTTAACTATAGTACATAATCGGCCAACACTTACATTTGAGTTTGAATATGACGAGCAGTATAAATATATAACCAGTGTAATTGCTGCATGTAGTAAATGATAATCGCAACAGGATAAAATAACTAACAAACATACAATGAACAAATTACCAGAAAGAAGTTTAATGGCAAACTAGCAGTTAAAGTCATCACACCTTTTTTTGTCAAAATTGATTTAACAATATTAAAATAAATAGGTGGGGTTTGATTGCTAATGAGTCAACTATCCACAACAGTCCAAATGACGTGGATGAAATATATATAATCAGCTATAAAAGGTCCCAACCGGGACAACCGGGTTTTCTGTATTTTGAAGGAGCTTTTAGGTTTGTTTGACCTACCACATTCTGTGCCTATTTTGAATTTTCCAATCTATTAAAGACCATAACTCCTGAACGGCAAAGAACTGAATTATCAATATCGAAATTATCCTCCATTTTGTCATTAACAACATATCAAATAAACTCTTCATAGTTACAGCATAAAAATTTGGTACTCCAGTGTGTAATGGTTGAACGGTTCATAATTTATTACGCGGAAACATAAAGTGCTATTTTAAAATCTATCAAGGACAGTAACTCCTAAACGGTGCATGTTGAAATCGTCAATATCGAACTTGACTTCCATTTTGTCATCAGTAACAACATATATATATTTGAAAAGTATTGGTGTAATGGTTCATAAGTTATTACAGGTAAACGACATAACGTGCAGTTTTCTAATCTATTAAGGACCGATGATAACTTTTGACCAGTAAAAGTGAAAATTGTCGATATCGAACTTGACCTCCATTTTATCATCAGTAACATTTAAAAAGCATTAGCAGAAAGGTTCAGAAGTTATTGCACGGAAACAATATAAAGTGTCATTTTCCAATATAGCAAAGAAAATAAGTCCTTGAACTCCAGAACATGGCTGCGCATTTATTATTCCTTCGTGAATATTTATACATGTATAGCTTTAAAAGTTTTGGTGTTGAGCGTTCCAGAAGGAGGTAAATCCAGAATTTTGTTTGGACGCACCATACAGTCAACACTCAGTCAGACTCGTATACATTCCTGTGATATCAAGACTGAGGCCCTTTGTGTGTTGATAATTGTCTAGACTTAAATGCACCTTTACAAACAGATATGTGCAACAATTCAATAAAAATCGGTTTTATATATACACACAAAAATGGACAATTTTCTTTAAATATAAACCACATACTGAAAAGAGAACCATAATAAAAGGAAAATAAAAAAAAGTAGAAATTGTTTTTTTTTTTTTTTTTTCGAAATGACGATTCTATTAGATATATATTATATAAATTCAATAACGAATAAACAACACTTGAAATTATGTTCAGAAATAAATGCAGGTTTTAAATTCAATTGATGCACACCGCGAGAACGGTTCAAATGAACATTATCGCCCCCAAAAAGGGAAAATTAACAATAGGAAACGAAAAATCGTCTCTTTTGCATGTGTAAAACGCTACGTAAAAAACAAAGGATAGAGTAAAATTCATATAACTATATCGCTATGTTCGAGGCTGTATAGTGACGTTTTTAATTCAGTAAACGAAATCAATGTTTAACTGAATGGTAAATTATAAAATCAAGGATTTCGTAACAGCCAATTACTTAAAATTCTATTTTACTAAATTATTTGATCCTAACAAGGGTTTGGTATGGAAGTCTTGCTCTACCTACCTGTAGACTAGTGCGATGTTGCTCCGACGTCTCTATGCATTTTAGGACTCGCTGGGGCCGTGGCTCTAACTGAGAATCGTCTGACGGTTGTAATAAGAAGACAATTAAACGTCAAAGCAATCTCAAACTCAAGACAATCTAATTAAAATATAGTTCTCTGATTTCGTTATACTCTATATGAGCTATATACGAGCACGCGAGTTAATATGGATCCGAATTTTAATCAGATTGTCTCAGACTACCTGTGGAAATCGTATTACAAGCAGGGCATAACATCCTAATTTTCACTATGGTGTTGTTTATAGAGCTCACAACATTAGAAACGGTCCATACACATCTTATGAATATACTTTTTACATCGGATGTGACCTTGAGAGGTCATACCGGTGTTATGTTGCCGCAGAAATTTCTTTGCCGTTTGACTGATAGCCGAACGTATTTCGTATATTTATGCGAATATTATCGAGTGCAAAATAACATTCCTTATCGTTTGTTATATATTAATTTCATCAATTAATATTCATGAAAATAATTTTTAAGAACATAGATAAATGTATGAAAATGTTTTGTCGTGAGAAATATATGTATCAATAAAAAATCATGGATACCGAAAATTTGTGTTAACGCATGTAGAAGAATATCTCGAGAACGTTTTGCAACAAAAGCGGGAAAATATGAATGCCTACTCAAATCCAGTCTATTAGAAAAACGAATTATTACAGAAGAGTGTCCACCATTCACTTGCATTGCACTAATCCATCATTAGAATAGTAGAATAGAATGATATATAAATGGATGAAAATTTGCCTGTAGAGTTATTAAGATGATCTGCCGCAATATATATATAACTGGTATACAAATATTAATATAATATATAACAACAAACCAGAGTATACTGATAACAAATGATTATATCACTACAATATAATAATTATTACAGTGAGGTTGAATTCCCTGTCATTTATTCATCATCCACACAGGAATTTGTCTCAGAAAATATATGTATGTACCTTAACCTAACTTTCAGGTATAAAGATGTAATTTTTCCGAGACAAGTGCTTGTGACCATCCACCAGAACTTGCTGTCATCCGATGTTCAGTACTTCAGTTCTTTGATTCTTAAAGGTTATTTGCTAGTTGAAATAGGCGTTGAACTAGTTTGCAGCAACTGCGAGTATTTCTAGGTACTTTGTGTCTTTGGTCTTTTTGATAGTTTTATTTGTGCTTTGCGTCGATCTGATGGATCAGTCCCATTATGGCCGATTTTTACAGTTTGCTCTTATTTTGTGCTGTTAATACACCACTGTCACAGTTTTTATTTTTTTTATCGTTTGTTGCTGTCTGTCATATTTGTTTCCCGTTTTTTTTAACATAAATCAGGCCGATAGATTTCACATTTGAATGGTTTCACAATTTTTCATAGTCAACTATACGGTATAAGATTTGCTCATTATTGAAGGTCATACGCAGACCTTTAGCTACTTACATCTACGTCATTTGGTAACTGGTGGATAGTTGTCTCATTGGCAATCATATACTTAAATCTCATTACTTTATTATTTGATACATTTATCTGATTGTAACTAATTTTTGAAGCAGTCGTTAGAACCATATTTATATTGAAGTCGTTAGAACCAGTTCTTGCAGTTGTTAAATCCCCCTTTCATTAGTAAGACCTACAAAATATATACCAATTAGACATATTTAGATATGATTACATAACATGAACGGTACACAGACGTTAAGGTTACCGAGGACAAGGCTTAAATACTGTTGTAATTTGTATTTTGTTTGTTACAAGCTTTATTTTATATGCTTTACGACAATAAAGATTTTTATTATTGGTTTGCTTGGTAATATTCATGCTCGTTTCAGTGATATAGTATACCGTTTTAGACTTTAAAACTGTGCCCCTCTTATTGCAAATTCAATCTTTAACTTAATGAATCACAGGCAAAACTTCTTAAAGACCGAACGAAACACGAATCAATAGACATTTTTAAAAATAAAAGATACAATCAAACATTAATACAGTGACATTTATTCTTCTTTAATAGACCATCAACTAAGAATTTGAGTAGTTTAACGATGTTCCAATATCATTTATAGATGAAGAAGACACAAATCAAGGTGACAAAAAAAAACTAAGGGAGTCACATGAACTCCAAAATTGATCGAGACCGGATTCTTCGATATGATAAGCGTCACCTGCAATGCATGCATCACCCGCCATACGAATCCACCCTCAGTCAAATGGTCACTATAAAACTGTGACTTGAACTTCTTCCGTTTCGGTAGAAGAAGTATTGCTAAGTGGGGCCTCCGTTTCGCTATGTCGGATATATAAATACACAATCGGGAATGGACACAATCAGTTAAATTTCAGATTGGACAACTATTCTGGTATCTTAACACCTAATTGCAGTGTAACCTTTGAAGATTGGGATATGTTGGTAAAACGAAAGGTATGACTCAATGGGGGACGATGAATGCCAAACCTTCATTCGTGTTTTTAAAATTTGCACATTGTCCTCTGTATGACGAAACTATTGAAGTAGCCAAACAATGCGTAACCTTTCAGTCAAATCCTAGTTAAACTGGTCTTCAGCATTATATATAAACGCAAAACCTTGAAACTGTTTCCTAGTTTTACCAGTTCGTAAACAATCTTCTGAATGATACTTCAAATCTGAACACCCAGTGGCAAATATCGCATGTATATCTTTGACGAAAACACATTTATACAATACTAGTACTACGTTTTAGGATGAGATGAAGGGCGGGACATTTGATCTGCCACTGGAAAATGAGGATATGTTAGATAGGGAAGCGAGTTAATCTTACCACATGCCACATACGGACCATCAAAGAGTTGTTGCAAACGTTCTTTGAAGTGCAAATAGCGTATCCCTCTCTCTACACGAGGCATCGGGTTTTAAGTTCCAATATCGGTCGGACGTTGCTGAGTATTTATACATCCCACAGAGTCAAAGGGGCAGCTCCCGATAGCACGAGATTTGCAAACGGACCGGAGAAGTCAATGGGACATGAATTTAACCTCATGCCAATACAGCAATTTAAGCCTCGTACCAATCAATAAGGAATAGAAAACTCAATTAATATCATGTTTCGGCTTACTTAGTATTTCTGATTAATCTTGTGCAAGTTTCAAATTCACATATTCCGGTTGACCACGTTATAACTGAGGAGTTTAACATTGTCAACAACACGTCTCTATGAAAGGATCAAAATATGTTTGTACAGCATGTTTGCAAGAAATTAGTCAATTACTCAGAGGTATGGTGCTAGCAAGTTCTTTTGTGTCTTCCAAGGGTAAAAACCATGCAGATTCGGTGGACTCGTGGTAGCTTGCTTGCCTCAAGTGCGATTAGTCGTGGGTCGATTCCGGGTGAAACCATTGACATGGAAATTGGTATTTGCTACTTCTCCCGTAAGCACGTGTCATTTAAAGAGTTATAGCAAAAAATGATCGGCTCGGAGTTTTGTGGACTGTTACCTCGTGAACTAGCATTTAAAATCCGATTAAACGTGTCTCTATTTAATTTGTATTCATACCATATCAACATGTTCTAGTCTTGATATGCACGTAATAGTTGCCACTTGATATCAATCATCGATCCGCAATCCATCAAGGATAGCTTGATCATAATGATGTGTTTATAAGTAAATTGTCGACCAGCAATCCAACACTCATATCCATCTGTAAAGATATAATTAAGCTCGTAAATACAGACAATTTTAGAAAAGAACAAAATGGTACAAAAAACAGAGAGACTGCTAGAAAAGGAAAGAAATACAATACGGTTTGCTTTCTTAAGTATCTAAATCCTCAGTGCTACTGGGCCGCTCGCTCCTTGTGAGTCCACTTTGCGCGTGTGCTCTGCCCACTGAACCTTGCTACACCACTGCAATCCTAGCCCATCTCCTCGTGCAATAGTATAAAAAAAACTTTCCTATTGAAATTACACTGATTGAAACAAAAAGTTCCTCTGAAACTGACATCATCAAGAGTCTCGTTTTTTTTCCTTTTCTTAACAGCATTATACTATCTGTACAACATATTTGTGATGTTTGTTTAACGTGTTTTTATAACACAGTCGGCATTCCTATGGAAACCAAAATGCTCGTCTTTTCCCGGACTTGTTCCTTCCTTCATAGGAGACAGACTATCAATACGATTGAAATGAATCTAGCATGGCGTGCACATCGGCAATATAAAATAACTTCATGGGTAGAAAATGCATTTATCAATAAGATTCAAACTCGCAAAAAAAACAACTTTTCCCGATGAATAAGATAAGATAAGATAGATAAGATATTTCTATTCCAATTAAAGGGCCCATGAAGAGCAAAGTAATTTATTACAATGATTTCGATAATTGACACAATAATTTTGATAATCATATATACATATGAATATAATTATCTCAATTCTAAGATCTTAAACAACAGCCAGATCAGAGCCATACACATATCAGTAAAAAAGCATAACAATTATATTTAATATCAACAGGCAAATATTCTCAATGGGTTACATATAAACATATCTGTACTATATTGATAGTTTCTGAGTTATAACCATTTATTAATATAAATTGCAATAATTTTCAATACCTCTAGGTTTTCTTCAATAAAAAGCCAATTAAACTTGGCACTTGCGTTTAACATTTCGAAAATTTTACAACTTATCTAAATTTTATCATACAACTCTTTTCTCAAGAGATTATAAAAGGGACATTGACAAATAAAATGTTCTTCGTCTTCAACTTTATCCAACGTGCACTTTTTACATAATCTTTGTGATTTATCTATAAAGTGTTTTGCATATCTATCCGTCTCTATTTTAAGGGGGTGTGCACTTGTTCTGATCTTGCACAGTGCATGTCTATCTTTAAATTCTTTTAATTCCAGATAGTTTTCTGTACCAAAACTTGAAATGTTTAATTGAAAAACAAGTCAAATACCTTTATCTGATTTAACAGTATTTTTTCTAAAATCTCTCCAATAATTCAGAAAACGTTTACATAATTTATTCTTAACTATAGTACATAATCGGCCAACACTTACATTTGAGTTTGAATATGACGAGCAGTTTAAATATATAACCAGTGTAATTGCTGCATGTAGTAAATGATAATTGCAACAGGATAAAATAACTAACAAACATACAATGAACAAATTACCAGAAAGAAGTTTAATGGCAAACTAGCAGTTAAAGTCATCGCACCTTTATTTGTCAAAATTGATTTAACAATATTAAAATAAATAGGTGGGGTTTGATTGCTAATGAGTCAACTATCCACAACAGTCCAAATGACTTGGATGAATTATATATAATCAGCTATAAAAGGCCCCAACCGGGACAACCGGGTTTTCTGTATTTTGAAGGGGCTTTTAGGTTTGTTTGACCTACCACATTCTGTGCCTATTTTGAATTTTCCAATTTATCAAAGACCATAACTTCTGAACGGCAAAGGACTGAATTAACAATATCGAAATTAACCTCCAGGTTTTGTCATTAACAACATATCAAATAAATTAACTCTTCGAACTTACAGCATTAAAATTTGTTACTCCAGTTTGTAATGGTTGAACGGTTCATAATTTATTACGCGGAAACATAAAGTGCTATTTTAGAATATATCAAGGACCGTAACTCCTGAACGGTATATGTTGACATTTTCAATATCGAACTTGACCTCCATTTTGTCATCAGTAACAACATATATATATTTGAAAAGCGTTGATTTAATGGTTCATAAGTTATTGCAGGTAAACGACATAACGTGCAATTTTCTAATCAGTAAAAGTGAAAATTGTCGATATCGAACTTGACCTCCATTTTATCATCAGTAACATTTAAAAAGCATTAGTGGTTAGATTCAGAAGTTATTGCACGGAAACAATATTAAGTGTCATTTTCCAATATAGCAAAGAAAATAAGTCCTTGAACTCCAGAACATGGCTGTGTATTTATACATCCCTCAAAGCCAAAACGTAGAGCTTCGTGAATATTTATACATGTATAGCTTTAAAAATTTTGATGTTGAACGTTCCAGAAGAAGGTAAATCCAGAAATTTGCTTGGACACACCATACAGTCAACACTCAGTTAGACTCATATACACAAAAAAATGGACAATTTTCTTTAAATATAAACCACATACTGAAAAGAGAACCATAATAAAAGGAAAATAAAAAAAGGAGAATTTTTTTTTTTTTTTTTTTTTCGAAATGACAATTCTATCAGATATATATTTTATAAATTCAATAACGAATAAACAACACTTGAAATTATGTTCAGAAATAAATGCAGGTTTTAAATATAATTGATGCACACCGCGAGAACGGTTCAAATGAACATTATCGCCCCCAAAAAGGGAAAATTAACAATAGGAAACGAAAAATCGTCTCTTTTCTGAACAAAACGCTACGTAAAAAACAAAGGATAGAGTAAAATTCACACAACTATTTCGTTATGTCCTTAGCTGTAGTGATGTTTTTAATTCAGTAAACGAAATCAATGTATAACGGAATGGTCAATTATAAAATCAAGTATTTCGTAACAGTCACTTACTTAAAATCATTTTACTAAATTATTTGATCCTAACAAGGGTTTGGTATGGAAGTCTTGCTCTACCTACCTGTAGACTAGTGCGATATTGATCTAAGTCTCTATGCATTTTAGGACTTGCTGGGGCCGTGGCTCTAACCGAGAATCGTCTGACGGTTGTAATGAGAAGACAATTAAACGTCAAAGCAACCTCAAACTCAATCTAAATATGATATAGTTCTATGATTTCGTTATACTCGTTAGAGCTATATACGAGCACGCGAGTTAATATGGATCCGAATTTTAATACTCATTAGAGCTATATACGAGCACGCGAGTTAATATGGATCCGAATTTTAATACTCATAAGAGCTATATACGAGCACGCGAGTTAATATGGATCCGAATTTTAATACTCATGTCATTAGAGCTATATACGAGCACGCAAGTTAATATGGATCCGAATTTTAATCAGATTGTCTCAGACTACCTGTGGAAATCCTATTACAAGCAGGGTATAAAATCCTAATTTTCACTAGGTGTTGTTTATAGAGCTCACAATTTAAGAAACGGTCCATACAAACTTGTAGGTCTTATGAATATACTTTTTCTAAAAGGTTATTTGCTAGTTGAACTAGTTTGCAGTAACTGCGAGTACTTCTAGGTACTTTGTGTCTTTGGTCTTTTTGTTAGTTTTATTTGTCGATCTGATGAATCAGTCCCATTCTGGTCGAATTTTACAGTTTGATCTTATTTTGTGCTGTTAATACACCACTGTCCCAGTTTTTATTTTATTTTTTTTTTGGGGGGGGGGGTAAATAAGTGCTCACAAACACATTTAACCCTTCCACATCATTATGTGCCTATCCAAATTCAAAAGCATGACATTCTGTGGTAATCGTTTGTTGTTGTCATATTTGTTTCCCTTTTCTTTTTAAACATTAATCTATTAAATTTATCTGATTGTAACTTATTTTTGAAGCAGTCGTTATAACCATATTTATATTGAAGTCGTTAGAACCAGTTCTTGCAGTCGTTAAATCTCCCATTCATTAGTAAGAACTACAAAATATATACCAATTAGACATGTTTAGATACGATTACATAACATTAACGGTACATATTTCATACAATACAAACGTTAAGGTTACTGAGGACATGGCTTGGATAACTGATTGTTAAAAGAATTGTTTTATAAATGTTGTAATTTGTATTTTGTTTGTTACAAGCTTTATTTGATATGCTTTACGACAATAAAGATTTTTATTATTGGTTTGCTTGGTAATATTCATGTTCGTTTCAGTGATATAGTATACCGCATAAAGATCGACTTTCCGTTTTGGACTTTAAAACTGTGTCCCTCTTTTTGCAAATTCGTTCCTTAACTGTAATGAATCACAGGCAAAACTTCTTAAAGACCCAACGAAACACGAATCAATAGACATGTTTAACAATAAACGATACAACCAAATATAATACGGTGACATTTGTTCTTCTTTAATAGACCATCAACTAAGAATTTTAGTAGTTTAAACGATGTTCCAATATCATTTATAGATATAGAAAACACAAATCAAGATAACAAAAAAAAAACTAAGGGAGTCATATGAACTCCAAAAAGGATCGAGACCGGATGCCTCGACATGATAGGCTTCACCCGCCATACGAATCCACCCTCAGTCAAAAGGTCTCAATCGGGAAAAGGACACAATCAGTTAAATTACAGACTGGACAACTATTCTGGTAACTAAACACCTAAGACCGCGAAAACATGTCGCTTGTGAGTCGAGACACACACACATCATATTTGTCAACCAATTCGTAATGATGACCATAAAACGTAGTTTCGATTCCAGTTGTTCTTCCTCATAACTCTGTTGGATAAATTATAGGATTTTTTTATATTGTTCATTTGCTTCTTAAAGTGTTTGGTGGTGCTTTGTTGCCTCCGGATACCAAGGGTTGACATGATGATAGAGAAATATAGTCATTCCTTGGACTTCTTACGTTTCGACGGTAGAAGTCTTACTAAGTGGGGCCTCCGTTTAGCTGTGTCAGATGTATAAATACGCAGCCACGTCAGGATGAAACGAATGCGTTAAATCCGATGCCTCGTGTACAGAGAGTGCAATGCCCTCTGCACATTATAGAACCCTTGTAACAACTTTTTGAGGGGTCCGTAGGTTGCCTTTTTTAAGGCATTTTTTTTTACCCAACCCAACATACCCTCATTCCTTAGTGACAGTTCAAATTTCCCGCCTTTCATCCCGATCGAACCATACCTTGTAGAACCGGTAACTAGTGTATTAGTTGTTAATTTGTTCTCGTCGTGAACATGCATGAAACGTTTGTCACTGCACGTAAAGCAAACACGAATAAATAAATCCGGTGTCTCCCGTTCCAACAGTTAACCTTTGCTTTGGTGAGGCGTTCGTTTAACAGTGTGGGCAGTATCAATACGCAGTCACGTCAGGTTTGAATGGGGACGTTTAATCTGATGCCTCGTGTACATGTAGAGTGTGTCTCGCCCTCTGCACATCATAGAATCCTTAAAACAAATTTCTGTCCCTACCTAATAGATATCAGGGGCAGATTCAGGATTTTTGAAAGGGGGCGTAGAATAGAATCTTTCGCCGAGCGGATAAAGGCGAAAAATTGTTTTGACCTTTTTTGGCTAAAAAAAACATAAAATAAGTGTAAAATGCACTAATTTAACGGTTCCTGGCGTGGGGCATGTATATTTCATAGTTAAAGTGTAAGGGTTGGACATTTTTGATGCAGTATTTTCCCCATTGATTGTCTATTATAAAATGATTGGATGGATCCAAAGCTATGTACCCATATATTTGATGTGGGATTTGTCAGTAAAAAATGGACATGGAAAAATTCTCCCTAGCCAAGTCAGTCACTGAAATAGAGGTCACAACTAACATCTGAAGAATGCATTGCGAATTTGTGATTCGCACCCAAGATGCATCTGATCTTACATACTAATATAATTGATGTTTTACTTTATTCACTTATCAATAAAAAATAAATCCACAAACACATTTATTGAGAGTTTCTAGTGACGACTTCTGTACAAATCTGTCGTCTAAGCCATAGGGTTCACCAGAAGCATCTTCCTCGGATTTCGTCGATGATTTTTCCATAGTCAAGTTCAATGTTTATGGACATACAAAGAGTTAAGGCACGGACCATTTGATTTTCTGAGGGTGGCCTGGGATTTACATGCGAACCAAAAAAATAATTACGCCCGTTTTTAATACATTTAATGCTAAATAATTTTGTTGGAAATTGTTTTTTTTTCTAATAGCAAAAAAGTGGGCAAGATTATTGTTTTCAACCCAGGTACGGCCAGAATTTTTTTAAGGCAAAAATCAGGTCCAGAATTTTTGTTCTCTAAAATATATCCCGAATCCCCGATAGACCCCTACTGTGCAGAGACTACCTATTTGTCATTGTTATTGTCCCGAACAGGCGTGAACCATTTGTATCTAAACAAACAGCAACTAATCAATCAATCGGATGTCTCCTTATGGATATAGTGCACACTGGAGTTCGGTATTTTTGTTATTTTACTTTTGATATGTGCGTGTCTACATTGACGTCTTTGATTTCTATGAATGATGCTGGAATATCTACCTAACTTTAGTGTCGTTGTGTTGTTTCCTATTGACTTATAACTCACAACTCCTTTTTATTCAAGTTAAATAATGAATCATATACATCTAGATTTATCACGAGAAACGAGCCATCCGTATACTTCTCGCATTAATTTAACAAGGTCCTGTATACTATCTTGTCAAGACACGAGACTCTTTTGCTACACAACTGCAATCCTAGCCCATCTTCTCGTGCAATAGTATAAAACATTTGTCCTCTCTATCCTTTAGACAAATATTACTCATTCTAAACTGATTGAAAGATTGAAAAAAATAGTCCAAATTGTTTCATAAAACAGGATGGCCAACCTAGATGCAAATATGGGAACAGTATACTTTCCTATTGAAATTACACCGATTTAAACAAAAAGTTCCCCTGAAACTGACATCATCCAGATTCTTGGTCTTTTATTCTAAACAGCATTATGATATCTGTACAACATATTTGTGACGTTTGTCTAACGTGTTTTATTACACAGTCGGCATTCCTATGGAAACCAAAATGCTCATCGTAACGTGTTTTTTTTATAACACAGTCGGCATTCCTATGGAAACAAAAATGCTCATCGTTTCCGGGACTTGTTCCTTCCTTCAAATGAGACAGACTATCAATATATACGTTAGTGGAAAGGTTCAGAAGTTATTGCACGGAAAAAATATAAAGTATCATTTTCCAATATAGCAAGGAAAATAAGTCCTTTAACTCCAGAAAGTGGCTGCGTATTAATACATCCCTCAAAGCCAAAACGTAGAGCTTCGTGAATATTTATACATGTATAGCTTTAAAAATTTTGATGTTAAGCGTTCCAGAAAAAGGTAAATCCAGAAATTTGTTTGGACGCACCATACAGTCAACACTCAGTTAGACTCATATACACAAAAAAATGGACAATTTTCTTTAAATATAAACCACATACTGAAAAGAGAACCATAATAAAAGGAAAATAAAAAAAAAGTAGAAATTGTTTTTGTTTTTTTGTTGGTTTTTTTTTCGAAATGACGATTCTATTAGATATATATTATATAAATTCAATAACGAATAAACAGCACTTGAAATTATGTTCAGAAATAAATGCAGGTTTTAAATATAATCAATGCACACCGCGAGAACGGTTCAAATGAACATTATCGCCCCCAAAAAGGGAAAATTAACAATAGGAAACGAAAAATCGTCTCTTTTCTGAACAAAACGCTACGTAAAAAACAAAGGATAGAGTAAAATTCATACAACTATTTCGCTATGTTCTTGGCTGTAGTGATGTTTTTAATTTAGTAAACGAAATCAATGTATAACGGAATGGTCAATTATAAAATCAAGTATTTCGTAACAGTCACTTACTTAAAACTCTATTTTACTAAATTATTTGATCCTAACAAATGTTTGGTATGGTAGTCTTGCTCTACCTACCTGTAGACTAGTGCGATATTGCTCTGAGGTCTATATGCATTTTAGGACTTGCTGGGGCCGTGGCTCTAACTGAGAATCGTCTGACGGTTGTAATAAGAAGACAATTAAACGTCAAAGCAATCTCAAACTCAATCTAATTATGATATAGTTCTCTGATTTCGTTATACTCATAAGAGCTATATACGAGCACGCGAGTTAATATGGATCCGAATTTTAATACTCATTAGAGCTATATACGAGCACCAGAGTTAATATGGATCCGAATTTTAATCAGATTGTCTCAGATTACCTGTGGAAATCTTTTTACAAGCAGGGTATAAAATCCTAATTTTCACTAGGTGTTGTTTATAGAGCTCACAATTTAAGAAACGGTCCATACAAACTTGTAGGTCTTATGAATATACTTTTTCTAAAAGGTTATTTGCTAGTTGAACTAGTTTGCAGTAACTGCGAGTACTTCTAGGTACTTTGTGTCTTTGGTCTTTTTGTTAGTTTTATTTGTCGATGTGATGAATCAGTCCCATTCTGGTCGAATTTTACAGTTTGATCTTATTTTGTGCTGTTAATACACCACTGTCCCAGTTTTTATTTTATTTTTTGTTCATGGTTTTTTTTTTGGGGGGAGGGTTGGTAAGTGCTCACATAATTATGTGCCTATCCAAATTCAGAAGCATGAAATTCTGTGGTAATCGTTTGTTGCTGTCTGTCATATTTGTTTCCCTTTTCTTTTTAAAAATAAATCAGGGCGATAGAGTTCACATTTAAATGGTTTCACATTTTATCATAGTTAACTATACGGTATAAGATTTGCTCAATGTTCAAGGTCTTACGCAGACCTTTAGTTATTTACATCTACGTCATTTGGTATCTGGTGGATAGTTGTCTCATTGGCAATCATAAACTTAAATCTCATTACTTTTTTATTTGATAAATTTATCTGATTGTAACTTTTTTTTGAAGCAGTCGTTAGAACCATATTTATATCGAAGTCGTTAGAACCAGTTCTTGCAGTCGTTAGATCACCCTTTCATTAGTAAGACCTACAAAAGATATACCAATTAGACATATTTAGATATGATTACATTAACGGTACATATTTCATACAATACAGACGTTAAGGTTACTGAGGACATGGCTTGGATAACTGATTGTTAAAAGATTTGTTTTATAAATGTTGTAATTTGTATTTTGTTTGTTACAAGCTTTATTTGATATGCTTTACGACAATAAAGATTTTTATTATTGGTTTGCTTGGTAATATTCATGTTCGTTTCAGTGATATAGTATACCGCATAAAGATCGAGTTTCCGTTTTGGACTTTAAAACTGTGCCCCTCTTTTTACAAATTCGTTCCTTAACTGTAATGAATCACAGACAAATCTTCTTAAAGACCCAACGAAACACGAATCAATAGACATTTTTAACAATAAACGATACAACCAAATATAATACGGTGACATTTGTTCTTCTTTAATAGACCATCAACTATGAATTTTAGTAGTTTAAACGATGTTCCAGTATCATTTATAGATTAAGAAGACACAAATCAAGATGACAAAAAAAAACTAAGGGAGTCATATGGACTCCAAAAAGGATCGAGACCGGATGCCTCAACATAATAGGCGTCACCTGCCATACGAATCCACCCTCAGTCAAAAGGTCACAATCGGGAAAAGGACACAATCAGTTAAATTACAGACTGGACAACTATTCTGGTATCTAAACACCTAAGACCGTGAAAACATGTCGCTTGTGAGTCGAGACACACACACACATCATATTGGTCAACCAATTCGTGATGATGACCATAAAACGTAGTGTCGATTTCAGTCGTTCTTCCTAATAGTTTAAACATATTTTATTGTTCAGAAACTAAACAAATGGATGAGGCACAAGTTCTACAACTTAATAATGTCTTCTCCAGTACAGACACAATTTACAAATAAATGAACGTTCTTCCTAATAACTCTTTTGGGTAAACTAGGGGATTTTGTTCATATTGTTCATCTGTTTCTTAAAGTGTTTGGTGATGCTCTGTTGTCTCCGGACTCCAAGGGTTGACATAGGGTATAGATATATAGTCATCCCTTGGACTTCTTCCGTTTCGACAGTAGAAGTCTTGCTAAGTGGGGCCTCCGTTTAGCTGTGTCAGATGTATAAATACGCAGCCACGTCAGGATGACACGAATGCGTTAAATCCGATTCCTCGTGTACAGAGAGTGCAATGCCCTCTGCACATTATAGAACCCTTGTAACAACTTTTTGAGGGGTCCGTAGGTTGCCTTTTTTAAGGCAAATTTTTGTTACCCTACCCAACATAGCCTCATTCCTTAGTGACAGTTCAAATTTATCGCCTTTCATCCCGATCGAACAATACCTTGTAGAACCTGTAACTAGTGTATTAGTTGTTAATTTGTTCTTGTCGTGAACATGCATGAAACGTTTGTCACTGCACGTAAAGCAAACACGAATAAATAAATCCAGTGTGTGCATGGGGCGATCGTTTAACAGTGTGGGCTGTATCAATACGCAGGTACGGCCAGAATTTGTTTAAAGGCAAAAATCAGGGCCAGAATTTTTGTTCTCTAAAATATCTCAGACCCCCCCCCCCCCCCCCCCCCCCCTCCCCCCCGAAAATCAAATGGTCCGTAACTTAGACTTTTAATCTATCTAGAGATTACTGACTGGAGCTCATTATTCAGCAATGTTATTAATGGGCGGGGGCGTGTGGGGTTAAATATGTTTTCGTAGGTAAATTATATAGTTGTGGAACTTTTTTTTATCATGTGAGTGTAATAGAGTATTACCTTCTGTTGGGGGGAATTGTGAAATAGGAGTCAATACGTCCTAGTTCCATCCTTTGTCGCTTTGGCATCATGGCATCATGCTTGTCATCCTCAGCCTTAGCAATATGTTACTGTGATTTGAATTTCAAAATGACTAGTGACGTTTTTTCGACGTACTGGTCAACTCCAGGGTAGCGAATCACGTGACTTTGGCATAATCAATAGTATATTACACGTAAATACAAGCGAATAATATCTTTATAAGTAACGAATTGTCGCATAAAAATTAAATATACGGGAAATGGCAAAGTTAACGAAATCTAGTCTGATTAATCATTTTAACAGTCTTAATTAGAAAAAAAGAAAAAAAAGTGCAAGTAAAAGGGGGGGGCGTACGCCCTCTACGCTCCCCTCTGGATCCGCCACTGGAAATTCATTTTCTAATGGCAGTTCAAATTCCTTTGCAGAACTGGCATACCTAGTGTATTAGTTGTTAATTTGTTTGAGTCCTGAACATGAATGAAACATTTGCCACTGCACACAAAGCAAACAACAACCAATTGTTTAGGTAATGCGTCTGTTAGCAGTGTGGGATGTATAAATACGCAGCTACGTCAGGTTTGAATAGGGACGTTAAATCGGATGACTCATGTACTTTTAAGAAGTGTCACACTCTCTTCACACGTGATGAACCCTTATATCAACCTTTTAGGGGTCTGTAGGTGGATTGTTTCAAGGCATTTGTATGTCCCTATCAAACCCTCATTTTCTAGTGGCAGTACAAATTTCCCGCCCTTCATCCCGAATCCCCGAGAGACCCCTACTGTGCAGAGACTACCTATTTGTCATTGTTATCGTCCTGGACAGGCGTGAACCATTTGTATATATCTAAACAAAAAGCAACTAATCAATCAATCGGATGTCTCCTTATGGATATAGTGCACATTGGAGTTCGGTATTTTTGTCAGTTATTTTACTTTTTGATATGTGCGTGTCTACATTGACGTCTTTGATTTCTATGAATGATGCTGAAATATCTACCTAACTTTAGTGACGTTGTGTTGTTTCCTATTGACTTATACCTCACAACTCCTTTTTATTCAAGTTAAATATAAATGACTCATATACATCTAGATTTATCATGAGAAACTAGCCATCCGTACACTTCTCGCATTAATTTAACAAGGTCCTGTATACTATCTTGTCAAGACACTATACTCTTTTTTATTTTCAAGACATAATATGACAAAGTGAACTCATTGACACTGTCTAATACGCGGACGCATGATATTCTGGTTTGACCATATATATCACGGACACGTGTGTGCCAATGTTATAATGAATATGAATTTGTAATACTAGTACCTTGAGTTGATACATTCGTTATTTCATAGAAATAACACGTTTGACACTGTCATTAGCATTGAATGAGTGCATGATTGTTGTTTGCTAAACGTCCAGTGGTTAATATTCCATGCATAATAGGTACGAGAACAAATTAACAATAAATACAATAGGTAGGTCCTGCAAGTTAGGGGTAAACCGGAATGAAGGGCGGAAAATTTGAAATCAGTCCTTATTCCGACCGGACGTGGCTGCGTATTTATACATCCTCACAATCAAACGGGCGCCCCACTTCAGCAAAGGTTTACTGCCGGGAAGGTTTTTTTTAATTTCTAAAGGGTTAATGATATACAATAGGCATCGCGGGTATATATATGTTAGCCACCCGTATAAATGCACTGTTGCATCTTCATACATTGGGATAGGGGGACAAAGTGAGTTGCTGTGAAAATGGTCTACCTGCATGATCAAAAGATTTACATTGAGTTTCATATATTTTGCTTGTTAAATGCTTTTAATTAATTTTGATATCTTTTCATTATTAATTCAATTTTATCTAAAAAGAATAGTTTACATGATGAGTAAAAACAAATTGGACAAAGAAATATAAGCATCCCTTGGACTTCTCCCGTTTGTCAGTAAAACTCTTGCTAAAATGGGTAGTCCGTTTTAGGTGTGCGGGATGTATAAATACGCAGCCACGTCTAGTCGGAATGAGGACGCTAAATCAGATGCTACGCTCCCTACACATTAAAGGACCCTTCCAATATCTCTCAAGGGTCAATGGGTAGCCTGTTGTAAGGCAACATTTATATCCCCTTTCCAACATACGCACACATTTTACAATGGTAGACAAAATTCTCGCCCTTCATCCCGGTCGACCATTCAGTGTGTTCTAGTCCTAAATATACATGAACTATTTGCCACTTGACGTTAAACAAACAACAATTTATCAATCAAAGATCGGCATAATCTTTATCAATTCTTTGTTTGTTGATTTTTTTAAATTCTATATTAGCAGTAAGACGAGATCTTTTCAACAGGTAAGGGTAAATTTTAGTGAGTTGTTTTCATGTCCACAATACTTCAAAACAAGTTAGAAAATTGTCTGCGCTAATTTGATGAGGGAAAATGAACAGAGCATTAGGGATAAGTGGTAGGTTCGTATCTATCTTTAGATCATAAGAATCAATGTGTATTAAATATCCGCGAAAATATTACGCAGCCACCAATCAAAGATTCGACCGTGATCACCTCGAGTGCGGTAGGTCATGAGATCGATCCCTGGCCAGGAGCAGAATCGTACTGCATACAATGAGCAACCTTTCCTATTCATTCACCACAGCTGAGACTACTATAGCGTTATAGTAGTCTCAGACCATAGCGAGTAGTCTCGGATCCTTCAAGAAGCTATTGTCATTTGACTACCAAATAAACGTGTAAATATGTACACGTGCACCTTTATCCAAAAATACTTGACCGTACACGCGCACCGACCCCAAAATGATATAAAAGTCAATCTATTATCTAATGACGTTGCCTTGGTAACTCAGTGGTAGAAGAATTAGAATTAATACTTTAAATTTATGATTCTCCGTTTAGCACGGGACACAAAAGTCCGAATAACTGTGTGTCCGTTTAGGATAATTTGTCTTTCTGCAAACTGACACCTTTAAATATCTAGCGCGATAAAATCTGGTTTTAGGTTCTTAAGATGTTATCGTGCTGAATACGCATTTGATATTTAATTTTTTCTTTACACGGTAAACAAACATCAATCAATCAAATTACCTTTGACGAAAAGTTACAAATATTTCACCTGTTTTTTTAGGTAAGTAGGTCTATTCATAGATATTATAGCCACTGTACAGATGACTTATGTTACGAAGTTTTCGTCTGTCATATGCCAAGTGTCCTTGACCTCATTTTTATGGTTCAGCGACTGCTTAAAATATGTATAGTTTTTTTGTCATGTAAATTTTTGACTTACTTAGTATCATGAGTAGTAGGATAAATTAATATATTTGGTATATGGGCTCCTTGCAACGTCTACATGTCCGTCAGACAGGGTTCAGCGGACCTCAACCTCCTTTCATGTATAAGCGCTGCAGTAGGTCTATTATATGTGATATACATGTCAGTCTTGCAGGTTTCATCTGACCTCGACCTCATTTTTATGTTTCATTGGTCAATGTTAAGTTTTTGTGTTCTGGTCTGTTTTTCAAATACAGTAAGCAATAGTTCAACTATATTTGGTGCTTAGAATGATTGCAAGGTGAAAATTTCTGTCTGGGAGGTATCATCTGTCCTTGACCTCATTTTCATGGTTCATTGGTCAATGTTAAGTTTCTGTAGGTTAATCTTCTTCTCAGATACTATAAGTAATAGGTCAACTATATTAGGTGTATGGACTGATTGTAAGGTTTACATATCTGTCTGACAAGGTTCATCTGACCTTGACCTCATTTTTATGGTTCATTGGTCAATATTTAGTTTTCCTGGATAAGTCTGTTTCTTTGATACTATCACCAAAAGGTCAATATCATATAGTATACGGTATGATTGTAAGGTGCACATGTCTGTCTGGCAGGGTTTATCTGACCTTGACCTCATTGTCATGGATCAATGATAAATTTAGTTGATGTGATACTGGTAGTAAATCTTTATCTTCAAGACTTTCAACGTTAAATCAACCATAGTCAGTAAAGCAATCGAGACATTTCAGCGTGACCACTTTTGTTTGTTACAAAACAAACATGGTTAAAGAATTGACATTTTCATCAGTTTTTCTAGTATTTCACTTTTACCAATTGAAAAAGTGGTCTTCCCCTTTTTTTTTTAAATCCTGGACCAGCCACTGTAAATGCGCACGGTTTCCGAACTTGAACCTCGGACGCATTTGATAAGTTTTGTCAAGTCCCTTGTCCTCAGTTTTATTGACCCTTGTTATATAGAACCCTAGTCTTTTCATTTGAAATGGTGTTGACTGTTTGAAAATACAGTTTTATTTAGGTCGGTATTATTTGAGATAGTGTCGGCGTCAACAAGTGGTTAAAACTTAGGACAGTTTGAATTCTTTGTGTAGTTTACCTGTTAAATATTGCCATTTGAATTTCAATATTTGAATTATTCTATCAAAATTGTGTAAAATGGAGAAAATATCTCATTATCAACAGTTCATTTTGTTGTCGAGCCTGCGATTTTTGTCGCAGAAAGCTCGACATAGGGACGGCGGCTACGGCGGCGGCGGCGGCGTCAGCTAACTTCTTAAAAGCTTTATATTTTAGAAGGTGGAAGACCTGGATGCTTCATACTTTGTATATGGATGCCTCATTTTACGAAAATTCCGTCAGTCACATGTCCAATGTCCTTGACCTCATTTTCATGGTTCAGTGACTACTTGAAAAAAAGTTAAGATTTTTTTGTAATGTTAAATTCTCTCTTATTATAAGTAGTAGGATAACTATATTTGGTATGTGCGTACCTTGCAAGGTCCTCATGCCCGTCTGACAGTTTTCACTTGACCTCGACCTCACTTCATGGATCAGTGAACAAGGTTAAGTTTTGGTGGTCAAGTCCATTTCTCAGATACTATAAGCAATAGGTCAAGTAAATTCGGTGTATGGAAGGACTATAAGGTGTAAATGTCCAACTGGCAGGTGTCATCTGACCTTGACCTCATTCTCATGGTTCAGTGGTTAAAGTTAAGTTTTTGTGTTTTGGTCTGTTTTTCTTATACTGTATGCAATAGGTCTACTATATTTGGTGTATGGAATGATTGTAAGGAGTACATGTCTGGCTGGCAGGTTTCATTTGACCTTGACCTCATTTTCATGGTTCAGTGGTCAAAGTTAAGATTTTGAGGTTTGGTCTTTTTATCTAATACTATATGCAATAGGTCAACTATATTTGGTGTATGGAAATATTTTATGATCTATATGTCAGTCGCGCAGGTTTTATTTGACCTTGACCTCATTTACACAGTTCATTGCTCAGTGTTAAGTTTTAGTGTTGTGGTCTGTTTTTCTTAAACTATAAGCAATAGGTCAACTATATTTGTTGTATGGAAGAATTGTTAGCTGTACATGCCTGCCTGGCATGGTTCATCTGACCTTGATCTCATTTTCATGGTTCATTGGTCAATGTTTAGTTTTCTTGGTTAATGTTAAGTTTATGTGACAGTTGTAATAAAGCTTTATATTTATGACTATCAACATAATATCAATGATTAGTAATGAAGGCGAGACATTTCAACGTGTGCACTCTTGTTTTATTTCTTTTTTATTTATCAATTATATTATAAAGAAATATAACGACGGTTCTAATTGCATATTACATGTACTCAAAAATAACATTTCTTAGCTCTTCATTAAATTTACATTAAGAATAAAACTTGGTTTCTAATGAGTAACAACTGTGGCATAGTAGTCTGTAATGGGCGCGTAATGATTTTTGCGCGCAAATGTAATGCACCGTCTGTAATTTATTAAGGATATAAAGAGACATTTAAAACATCTATAAGCATCAAATTAGTTTTGTCAATACAAACGATAAAGAGTTCACAAAGCAAAAAGGACCCAAACCCGGACAAGCAATCAGAGTTATTATTTCTAAATGTTATAATAGAAAATTTAGATAGAACATTATCCGTATATATATAACAGTGTCCTTTTGTATAGCAAATACGTAAAAATTCTAAGTAAGTGTTGTGAAATTGTTTTTTTTTTTAATCCTACCTGAAATGCTTTTTTTATCGCTTATTCTTAGTTCTGATTATTTTTCTACATTTAAATTTGGTATTCATATAATGATGTTATACAATGTACCCTCAAATTGTTCTTAAAATTGTAATATAAAAAACTGTTTTCATCTTTTTTTCTAGTTCAGTACAAATATTTGCTTAACATTTTGACATAATATTAAAATGAATTACTCTTCTTTTTATCCTCTGCAGTTGTCTGTCTAATATGTGAAGCATCTAATTAATTCAATTTATAATTCTGTTACCATATGAATCCAAACATTTACTAAAAAGTATAAGTAGGTTTATATCAGTATATTTATTTACGTTAATAATTTCGATATTTATATATTTATAGCTTGTAAATTTGATCAAATGCTCCCGGGAATCTCACTCAATTCGAGATACTAAATTTGATGCGTCTTATCAAAGTACAAAATTGCAAATTTCCAAACTAAGTTTTCTCTATAAATTGCGTCAAAGATTTTTTCCTGTTTTTAGGAATCTATTTTTAGCTCTATATATATAAAGAAATATATCTATTGCCGGATACGTACACCTGTGTGTCCTTGTAATTTAAGTAAAACTTGGTTTTTAATAGATAATAAGAAGGATTGGACGTCACTTATACTGGTAGAGTACAATATTTTATTCCAAATAAGGCCTAATAAGGCTTACGGACGGCCTAGCGTTTCTTACCATTCTGTGGTACTGTGCGACTTTCGCAGTTATGAAAGTTACAAAATTGAGTGTTAAAACAATATGATTTAAAACAAAATAATTATCTCATAATGAACTAATTTTCAATCAGATCAAATGCTATAGTCACACCTTTTTATTAATTATCCATTCATGTATTGTGTTCATTCATCAATTAGTAGATTGAATTTAACACCAGGTGGCGTTAGCTCTACATTTATTAAACTTATCGATCTGCGGCATCTGTCAACCAGTTTTAATGACCAAACACACAATTAAATTATTTCCAACAGCTGTAGAGACATAAAAATTTTCTCTCATTAAGTTTTTCATATATTTACACGTGAAAATGTACGCATAAATAGACATCGCCTTAGAAAATTGATTTCACAGGCAGTGGCACCGCCCAATCAGCATCATCAGCTACCTGTGTTTCGTCTGCTGATAGCTATCTACAGACAATTCATTTTGTATGCTACAAGATTTCCAAGGTATACTGAAGAAACGCGTGTTTAATATTCGATTAACAGTTTAAAGACAAAAAGTTGACATTGATTTTTATGCATTTTTAGCAACGGAGGCTGCGGATTAATGTATTAAAAGCCCGTGCGCGGACTGACGTCACTTAGTAACCCCCATAACAGAAAAGATATCTGCACAACGAAGCGATCGATTTTTACATTGGATGGTAGCAAGTTGCCGCATATTTAAACAGGCTTTGTCGTGTGGCTTGTTTGCATCTATGAAACCGGTATATGGTAGCCATTTTGTTGATGAAATATTTAGCCGGAGATATGCTTTAGCTAAAAATATATGAAGTTTTCATACATGTCCGTGTTTTTACCGGCATCGCTAAAACGGTGTGATGAGTAAGATAGTTGGATGTATATACGAGAGGTGATTCTGTGAGTCAATAGCTTTTACTTTATATTCAATGAATATATGATAATAACGAATTATTTGGATTGTACTTAAAATATATTAATACACCACATTGTTTGGTCTTAAACAATTCCATCTCTTTAGAGCTTGAGCGTACATATCAGGCTCAGGGGTGGAATACATCGTTAATTAAAGGATTTTTAGATTAAAGACGTGCATAAAAATGGGGTGTACTATGAGTGCAGAGGATAGGGCGGCCCTTGAGAGGAGTAAGGCCATAGAGAAAAATTTGAAAGAGGATGGTATACAAGCGGCGAAAGACATCAAATTACTGCTTCTAGGTAAGTGTATTATCGTATTTTAATGTTAATTATGCATGATAATCGAAAATGAACAGATATGGATGTATATTTGCTGACATTTTGGAATTTGATTTATGCATATAGTGGTCGCCATTTTGAATTGTGTGGAAACTATAATATTAATTATGAAGAAGCGGTATTATTGATGTAGTATGGCCTAACAGATTGATGATAAAGCTTAGTGTTTGTACATTATATATACACATATTGATATAAAAATAGAGTTGCTTATAATTAACATTTTATCTCTCTACAGGGGCCGGCGAATCTGGAAAAAGTACTATCGTTAAACAGATGAAGTAAGTTAATGCTACATTAGTATGTGATGGGCTAAGGAGGAAATACTACGGATTTCCTATCATATGGGGGCGCAATAAGGGATAACATTATACTATTGATGGCTTAAGTATTTAATACATAATAAGCTTACATATTTTAATACAATTGTACCCAAATTGAGTATTTATAATATATTGGAATACCTTTTTTTTTTACTTTGTACTCGAGACTTTGTATTAATAGTCGATTTGCCGGCTTAGTTACGTATTGAGGAAGTCTTTTTTTAAGTAAGATATTCCCACTAGCCATATCAGTCCAACATTGAAGTATGATTCACGATTAAAAAAGATTTAACGTTCAAAGGTATATTAGAATTATTGGTATATTTAATAGAGGAAACCAACATGACACATAAAAGGTGGTTCTCCTTATAATCACTAAGGACTTGAAAGACTTGAGAAGATGACACTCAACAAGTTGTTTTCTCTTCATTTATAAAGTACTTGTATATGAAAATTCATTGACTTTTAGATGAATTTAGTCGTGGGTATTTGAAATGTATTAGATAATTGATACTGCTGTTTAGAATATCTGATCTGGGACTGAACACATGCTAAAATAGGTCACAATAAATTTGTCCCAGATCTGAATACAAGCAAGAATGTTGTGTATGTCTAGTGTGGGGCAGGCCGAGGAAGTTCAATTCTTTAATTTTAGTCTTGGAATTTGACACTAGTCCTAGTAGAAGATGGCCAGCTGAATAATATCGAACTTTTAACCCGAATTTAAACTAATCTTTGTGTGATTGACCAGAGGACAAATCTATGAAGGAAGAACATTACGAACTGAATGAGTTACATTTCAAAATATTCCACAATGACACCCAATGCAAACGGCTTTCAAACTTCATATTGCACAATCCAATCCACTTCATTGATAAAAATGCATCATATTCATTGATGCCTTTTACAGATTTTTACTGGTTAAGAATCATATACACTATCAATCATTCATAATCATTTACAACAAATAATCTGTTTACAAACTATATACCAATTCATCATGGCATGAACTACTGAGTCTGTAGTCGAAACAAACTGACATGACATCAAATACTACCTATGAGAATGAATAAAAGGAGACGTGATGGGATAAAAATCAATCAGACAGCAACCCAGCAGCAATTAAAATGATAAGATCAAATACAACAGAGGAGATACACTTATACATATAGGTCATCAGTGAAGTGTGTATAATATGTCTAGCTCTAAGTCCCCTCGAAATAAGACAATCTTAAAATGAATGAGAAGATCAAAGATCAAAAACATGATGTATGTAAACAGAACCACTGCCAAGGTTTTTGACTTCGATGGAGGATAATCAGTATGTTTTTAATTTGAAGAAAACCGTCTCTCGTTGTATCTTTTGTGTAGTATGTAACAGAAATCATTTTGCAGTGAATTCCATAACATATTAGAGTGCATACATATACTTTGAACGATGTTGAAGAAAACAGAAAATTTGTGTGTTTAATCGTTATTTCCGAAATGAAAATATTATGAAATACTGGAAGTTTATGACATAAAAACAAAATCTGTATTGATCAAATTTATCGACAAAGGGGCGCTGGGCTAAAAATTGCATTTCATTTATTTAAAAGTTCTTTATTTACTGTAAACGATGCACACGAAGTCTTTTCTATACGTATTTTAAAGTAAACTGAGACTAAAGTTATGACATATAATCCCTTACAATACTCATAACCAATTATGTAATTAACTTCAAATAATTATCCATGTCTACACACCAAATATTTGTTTACAATATTCATCTGTCAGGTTGATTGCCTTGAAAATGACATCATTGTCATTGTTTTGACTTTGTTTGTTTGTTTATACGAAAATGGAAAACTGACAAAAGAAACTGAAATAGTGCAGCTAGTGTGAAAAACGTTCACTATATTTAAAAAAGTTTAAACACGAAAATTTTGACCTTTAGTAATATAAACAAAAAACATACTAACACTTCCTTTATTTGGTCATAGCAATGTGACAAACAGCACTGTCAGTGTTTTTTATTCTTATATTTATTTACAACAGCTCTGCACACGTGTGTTATATAAACTGAATGGCTGAAATGATTTAAGATTTACATAAGTTTTAAACAGAGGTATTAAAAAACGTTAAAGATTCAAAAGAATAATGAAGTATTGTAAGACTTTTGCGCCGATATGGCGTAAAACGAAAATCAATCAATTAGTTTGGTAAGAATACAATGATCCTACGTATATCAATTCAGAAACAGATGTTAAGAAGGCTCTTTCGGATTCTTTAACTTAGGAATTGAAGATTTTGAATATATGTAAATTCACAGACATACATGTCGTTGGTCAATACTATAACAACCCAACGGTTATTAAGCAAAACATCAAATTATTTTGAGGTTATAATCCTTTTTTAATAGACGAGCGTCAGATACTGAATCGCACTTAGTCTAGAAAGGATGTAAATGAACAGGGACTACAAAAGGTCCTGTTGACACAAAAGCACTGCCCCTCCCCCGAAAAAAATCCCAACACCAACCATCATGTCATGGTTTCTGACGTTTACCTTCATATTAACAAGACGAGGGACAAAACCTTTGTTTTAGTATTTAACCCCAGCCTTTTTATCTCGATCGTTGGAATCACTAATGGACAGTAATGGTACAAAGACAAACGAATATGTATAATAAGAATCCAATAAGAAAAACACTTGAATCAACCGGATTGGTATTGCAGGTGACATAAACACAATATTATTAGCATAATACACGGCTACATCCTATACCAACGGGAAGCTTATTTTCTGCACTTTTTGTTTGGCCTGGTGGTAAAAATGATGAATGTCTATTTTCATTTCCCATAATACTATATTTTTTTCTTTCTAACGCCCAGGAAAGTTTTAACAATTTAAATTGTACAATTCAATGTACATACAAGAAGTCTGTTAAACAATCTATCATGTCTTTTCTGAAGCTTAACTAGGCAATATGTGGCAAAATATCACAATTATCTTTTAGATAATACATCGTTATTTGTCATTATCGATAAGAACTTATTTTTTTTATTTTTCCACGAAGTAATGAAAGTAAGAGAACAAATATGTTTTTTCGAACGTGTTTTATGATAAAGGCAAACATTATATACTGTGAAGCAATGTAAACGTATAACACCTGTTTAGTTCCATACGCCATTAGGGCATGAATGGTAAATATTATATCGTAAATCGACAAACTCAACACCCCCCTTTTTTCGCTTCCGTTCTCGTCAAATGAGTATTGAATGGTATCGTCATTCATCACATCCTGTTGTTAACTTGTTGTAATTATCATTTTTTGGCAACGTAAACGTTATTGTATAAAAAATAAGTAATGCCGTTGATCCTCATGTGGGTTATCCCATTCCCAACCTCCGACATGCGGTTCTTTATAATCAGAAATTCTTTACATCTCGGAGATGATTTGATTCATTTTACTGAAACATATATATATATATATATCATTCATACAGATTAACGTTACCGAATTTAACTTTTGGGAGATACATTTTACGACAAAGAAACAGGCCTTATAATCTATTTTTCAACGAGAACGGTTGTAGGCCAGTCTCTTATGTAACATATAAAAGACAAACAGTAAACAAAGAGCGAAAAACTTCCTGTTAAAAAGATTATTATCAGAATCATTAATTCAACAAGTAAAGAGTAAAACGTCCTGTTTATAAAGAAGAAATTTAAAACTCTTGTTCAAAAGATACATGTATCTCCTTCCTCCCTTTACACGTTTTTACAATGCAAACGAAAAATACGAATCTTGATCTCTCGTATTACAAATGTACTCCATTTACCTCTTTGTCGTGTTAAAGACAGTAGTATTTGTGTAGCATTTTTCAACCTGATAATGACCATGATGACTGTCATCTTCGCTAGCCAAGGGTTACGACCCAGACCCCTCTTCTCTTGGGGAGGAGGGGACTGGATTGTAACCCTTGGCTATAGAGAAGATGAATGACTGCATACAAGTATTTCAACATCGAACAAGTGTTTTATTAAACATAGTCATGAGTACTTTCTAAAAGATTTCAAAAACTTTATCATCATTCAACAAAGAATTTTATATTGTTTGAGGCGATGAACAATTGATCTGCAAAAAATATCTTTTCTTTCAATAAATGTCTACCACTTTTACTTGATTTCCTGAAAAGTGCAATTGTTTTTGAAAAATTTGTCATAAATATTTTTAGCGTACGTTTAAACTTTGCTCTATAACTGTCTGATGTTTCCACATATCATATGAAGGTTCAAAGCCAAAATCTGGGACCCGTACTCAACCATAATATGCTAATTAAGAAATTGTTAGTCCTTGACCTTTCACTGATTTGACGGAATTTGCACTTGACGAAAAATTGAAGTCCAGACAAAACAGATAGTACAGTGAATGGTTTATGATATAGCAGTGTGTTGGGTTGGTGCATTTCTACCTAACTGAATTGTATATTGTATGATTGCATGATTGGTTGATTGATTTGTGCTTGCTTACCGTCCAGTGGCAATTATTTCATACATATTCAGGACGAGAAACCATAATCAATACAATAGGTAGTTTCTGCATGAGCGTGAAATTTGGACTTTCACTGGATATGTTTGGATTGGGATAGAAATGTTGCCTTGCAACATGCCACCAATACGGACCCCTTAAAGAGTTATGAGGGTTTTTTTTAACGTATAGAGAGCGTACAGGAGCACATTTTCTATACGAGGCATTGGACTAAGCGTCAACATTCCGACAAGACGTGGCTGTGTATTTATACATCCCGCACAATAAGGATTTATACCTCCGGTCGTAACTATAATCCATTCACCCTTGGGGTTTTCGAATTTATACCTGACGTCACTCCACTACTGTAGCCTGCATGCGCAATCTAAAATTTCTTAACATTTTTATACGCCCGTTTACGGGACGTATTATGGTATACCGTTGTCCGTCTGTCCGTCCGTCCGTCGTCAACATGTCGGACATACTCAAAAACACTTTAACCAATTTGCATAAAACTTTGGTGAATTGTTTATATCTATTGACGTGAGCTCCCTTTTGTTTTTTATAAATTTTAGATTATACGTTTCCGAGTAATGGGGTTTTATTCATAAAAAAAAGGGGGATTTTCCAGTTTTCGGACAATAACTCAAGAATGCTTTCACCAACTTGCAAGAAACTGTGGTGAATTGTTTATATCTATTGACATGAGCTCCCTTTCAATTTTTATATATTTTAGATTTTACGTTTCCGAGTTGCAGGGTTTTATTCATAAAAAAAGGGGGATTTTCCAGTTTTCGGACAAAAAATCAAAAAATACTTTCAGCAGTTCTTATGAAACTTTGGTGAATTGTTTATATCTATTGATGTAAGCTCCGTTTAGAATTTCATAAATTTTACATTTTACATTACTGAGTTATGGGGTTTTATTCATTAAAAAAGGGGGGATTTTCCAGTTTTCGGACAATAACTCAAAAATGCTGTCAGCAATTCTCATGAAACTTTGGTGAATTGTTTATATATATTGATGTAAGCCCCCTTTACATTTTCATAAATTTCTAATATGACAATGAGAATTAAATGAACTTTAATTGTTTAAAGTCTGACTACAGATTTACTAAGTATTGCGCAACAGCAAAGTGTATTGCACAACAGCAAGAAATCTGTAATTGAATATAAATTCAATTCATATAACCAATTTCAAGTTCATTGACTACATTTATTCAGAAACCTATAATATGTCAAATATTTAATACAATTCAAATTCAGACCTGTATCAAGCTTGAATATTGTGTCCATTTTTGCCCCAACTGTTCAGGGTTGGACCTCTGCGGGCGTATCCAGCTGCGCTCAGCGAAGCAGTTTATTTTTTTTAACTGCAATTGAATTTTTCATATCTTATCAGTTGTAGACAGTGTCCCACCATTAAATGCATTTGTAAACAACTGTCCACCTCATAAAGACCAAGACACGGGGAAGTGATTTTTGAGAGATTAACAAATTTATATATAGATATTAGTCTATTGTTGAAGATCTCTCAATGTCTTTTTTTGTGGCGTTGGATTTTGGCTGTCTCGTCAACATATATCCCACACCAATCAGGTTCCTATCTTCGCACTTGGTATAATTTTATCAGTGCTAAAAACTCATAAAAGACACCAGGCTCGCAATTTTGTACGGCAGACTCGCGTTCCGTCTACATGAGACTCTTTAGTGGTGCTCGAATCAATTAAAACCAGTTGGACGGCAAAATCGTTTACGAAGTTTGAGAGCTATTAAAAGGAAAAATTCAAAAAAGTGTTGGCAAATTTGACTAAGACCATCTATGTCTGTTAGATGCCCAGTCAATAAAACACCGGAAATGAATGGACAAGCAGCCGCTTGTAGACGAAGAAAGAGAGACCATCCATTTCTTAATTATTTAGATATTTATATGGCTTTGACAATCTGATTAAAATTCAGATATATCGCAACTGGCGTGCTCATATCAGCATAATGAAATCCGAGATATATATTTTAAATAGATTGATAGCTTTGGAATAAACTGACGACAAACGAAATTCGGATTGACCATATATATCATGTGGTTAACATTCTGGAAGGGAAGCATATCCTCTCAGATGTGAAGAAGCTGTGTTCCCCACTAGTTCAAGGCTACGCATAAAAGAAATCCGAATATATCTCTTTTTAATAATAATAATAATAATAATAATAATAATAATAATAATAATAAAAATGATAATAAATAGTGTCAGTTTTAAGCGCTGGCCAGATACTTGAAAGGTAACATTCTCAATAATATAAAATAACGGGAAAAGAGAAAGAACAATGGAACTGAAGTCCAGGAAAAGAGGAAGGAAAAGAAAAAAATAAGATTTTTTGTATGATACAACCAACGCCTCACTATGATTATATTTAAAATGTCCGACGATACTTGTTCAAATTCACAACTAAGAGTTAAGATAAACTGATTTTTATCAATCAATACAATGCTAAACCTCTTTTCTACGGAAATACAATGTAATGTTCAGTAAATTGTGGCGATGTCTAACCCTAAAATAATTTTACAGAAAAAAGAAGGGACATTGTTTCCCCAACCGTTCCTTAAAGGGTAAAAAAAGGGGGCGGGGGTAATTACCCCTTCCCAATCTGTTCTATTGAACCAGTCTACTTTAACTTTGGTATTCAATGCAAAATTATGTATATTAATTAGTATGCGACTGACTGCATGGGAAATAAATGACAGCTCCAGAAATAAAAATATCATGCACGATAGTCACCTAAAATCACTAGCAATAAAGCTATACGGCTCATGTATGTATATACAACTTGTATTTGGTAAGTATCATACATTTTAACTGTCCAGTTTTTACTCGAATATCTTCCGCTGTGCAGTCAGGTTGTGCTTCTTATTTCTTCAACGATGGATATAGAATGCTAATTGAACCCTTTATTAAAACAAACAAGTACATATAAACTATATTATACCATGAACTGGTAAACGTTGATTTAACCATTGCGGAAGAGTGTGGGGTGATCGGGTTTAAAGTTACAGACAGACTGCATGGTTAGTCACCAAGAGTTGTACACAGGAAAAGGAAATACATGTAGTACTGCTCATGTATTCAGTCGATCTAAGAAATCAGGATCCTGCCATTTTGAAAAGGTGTGTTCCAACCCCTGAATACTATGAAACGTTCGCATTATTTTAAAAAATGAAAAAAGTGGGGTTCGACCCCCGGAACTCCACGCCCTTCCGGGATCCGCCAATCGAAAATGTGAGAACTTTTATCATAATTATAATAGTACGAATTAGGTTATGAATTCTATTTCTACCCTTGTCCAAAAATTTGAAATTCAGAAGGATCAACGTTCTTGTCATCAGAAGTTATTTACACGTAGTCATAAGAAATGTATGTAGTTTAGCTGTACCCGTTTATCTGATAGACTATATCATGCCACCACGTGCTGATTCCAGCGATATGGTTGTTGCAATCAATGCAGACGACTTAACAAAGCTGCTAATCAATTTCAATGATTCATGTAAATTGATTAAAATGAAATAAAAAATTTCTGTTTTATCAACTGAAAATATATAGAGATGGTAATCTGATTCATACGGACTACAGGTACGACATTACGGCATGTCCTATTCAAATTTGAACTAATTATAAAAAATGATACGATGCTGGAGATCAATATTGTGTGTAACTATACATCAATACGAAGTTGGTGCCAGGGAACAGATGTCTGGCGTTAATTATATGCTGCTTGATCGATTATTGGTCTCGGAAATCGATCACCAGGCAGTTGACACGTTGATTCTGTCACAAACAGTTATTCATAACGAGTATCATGTTCAACAGTTTGCCGTCCCATCAAATGTGGAAGAAAGTAGAAGTCCATTCCTCTACAAAGCAACCCTTCTACAAACGAATTTGATTCGAACACAATTCCATCCCTCCTGATCTTTATTTCGAAATATACGTTACAGATAAACTCCGACTTGACTACAGTTGTGTTCGACGTGACCAACCTGTTTAATAACCCATTGAACGATATATCAATAGTATAATTACAATGATGAGGATTTTGTTTTAAGTTGGCGGTTTATTTAGAACTGTCCATCAGATTTTCATGAAGCGGTGGTTGGATCGATGAAATCCGGGACGTTTTTGACAGATTTTTAAAACTTGACCTGCATCATTAGGCATTTGAAGATGTAAGCGACCAGCTTCCTCCTCGATCGTACACTTGTCACCGAATACGTCTCACTTATCACCGAATTTCATTTACCCCTGAATTGTTTAAATGATACTTGTGGTGGGGGTCACTAATGAAGCAGGAACTGCTATACCTTCATGAAACCCCAGTGTCATTTCCTGCTTATATTCCGATGTGTTTTGCTCAATGTAGTTTCGGATTAATGTTATCGAAGACTGTTTGTTTTTTCATCATTGTTTTATGGTAATTTTGTTATACGTCTTTCTTCGTCGACTTCTGATTGTTAACTCGTGATTTATCTATTTTGTTATATGTAGCATCTGTAATAATTTTAAATTCAGGTTTATCATGTTTATCCCACTATATTTTTCGGCAAATGCCTATACAAGTCGGGAATATGGCATTTGTTTTCCATTCGTTTCGTTGGTTGATATATATCAGGTTTTATGGACTTCCCCCTTTTGGAATTCACCTTGGAGTTCGTTTTGTTAAAACCTTTTTCAATTACAAGTATGGGCTAAAATTTGGGAAAGTCTCCATCTTATTTAAACTTCGATGGAACCTCAAATGGGATGTAAGGAAGCTCCCGGATCGCGTTTAAGTTCAAATGCGGATCCAGGATTTTGAAAAAAGGGGGTAAAACTATACTGTTAGGAATAGAACATGTAAAAAGTCTTAGCATTAACCATATATGTAGTTCCATAAGGGGATCGGGTTCCCTTGCCCCTGCCTGCAGATCCGCCTCTGAAGTATTCTGATTTTCATTATATCGGTTCCAGATTGAAATGAATACAGATACTGTTTCAGTCTTATCTCTACGAGGTTGTAAAGTTGCCACAAATCGATTTTACCATTGGAGATATTTACTCATGAATTGTCTATTTATAGGTTTATTCGATCAGTATATCTACGAAAAGAAGTTAACTTTGCTTGACATCAATTTCAGATATCCTGACGTCATTGACTTCTGTTTTTCGTGTGTTGCTCTATAATATTTGTGTCATTCCCATCACTTCAATAGAAAATATAAATAGGCAAAGAAATGCAATTATTTACTTTGTCACACACTACGTCATAAATAGTTATCATGAATGCACCGAGCATTTTACTTTAAACTGTAAATTCTGTTTTTTATAGGAAACCCAGCTTCGCAAATCAGTCCCTAAAGTCTCATCGTGCACTCTTTCGCCTAAGAATTATCATTAAGTTATATATGTTTTTTTTAAATGATACATAAGGGAAAATATGCTTAGTTATCATAAACAGCAAAATGTTAAACCGTCATTGTCTGGGCACAAAATATGATTGTATGATTGAAGTTACCTCGAGGTTGTTACCCAAGGAACAAACTTGAGAGTAACAACAATCATATGAAATAACAAATCCGTCTTTGTTAAATCATTTGTTTGAATGAACGGCATTTGTGAGACCGCATGACATTATTACATTATAAGAAGTGGATGGTCAACATATATATGTAAGCTTCGGGTTTTATTTTCTATATGTTAAACATTTATTCACATATTATTACCTTTTTTTACAGATTAGGCATGAACAAAAACTGTTTTAATTTCGTACTTGTTAAAGTGATCTGTTGCACTGGTTGGTATTTTTGGCACTTTTTATATTTATCTCTCAAATTCCAATCACGGACGCACACCAACAACAAACAATCTTTAAACTTCAAAATTGTTCAATACTTGTTAGACGGATATTATTTTTAAATGTCTTCAGAAATGATGCTAAAAACAATTTCAAAAATAGATTCAGGAAAATAAATTAATTTGAAATATCTCGTTGCACAGAAAAACAGACATGGATGTTATTACAAAGATAGGAAAAACTTATTATAGAAAAAGATTATGTTTTATTATATTTTGATCTAAACATAGTCAATTTTCTATAAATATATATTCATGCTCTTTGAAAATAGAAATTCTTCGGTTCCAATCAAGTTATAAAAAAATGATAAAGTGCAATCGGTTATTTTAAGAACTTTGATAAACAATATATGGCAAGGAGGAAACTGTTTGTATTAAGTAGATTTTTAAATTTAAATTTAACAAGTACAAATAAGTAAAATCGTATACACGTTTCGGTATATGAAACAAATATAAACTCAATTATTTTATTCTTATGAAAGATAGCATACATCTATAGTACAGAAAAGCGCGAACCAAGAAATTGTTGTAAATTTGTAAAGATATGTGTTCTTTGCTAACCAATGAAAAAGGTTGATTGATGTTCTTTGCAAACATATAAAATAGGTAATTGGTGTTCTTTGCAAACCGATGAAAATTGATTGGTGTTCTTTCCTAACCAATGAAAAGGTTGATTGGTGTTCTTTCCTAACAAACGAAAAGGTTGATTGGTGTTCTGCAAACCGATGAAAGATTGATGGGTATTTTTGCAAACCCATGAAGGGTTAATTGGTGTTTTTGCAAACCTATAAAATAGGTGATTGGTGTTCTTTGCAAACCGATGAAAGGTCTGATTGGTGTTCTTTACAAACAGATAAAAGGTTGATTGGTGTTCTTTGCTAATCAATGAAAAGGTTGATTGGTGTTTTTGCAAACATATAAAATGGGTGATTGGTGTTCTTTGCAAACCGATGAAAAATTGATTGGTGTTCTTTCCTAACCAATGAAAAGGTTGATTGGTGTTCTTTCCTAACAAACGAAAAGGTTGATTGGTGTTCCGCAAACCGATGAAAGATTGATAGGTATTTTTGCAAACCCATGAAGGGTTGATTGGTGTTTTTGCAAACCTATAAAATGGGTGATTGCTGTTCTTTGCAAACCGATGAAAGGTCTGATTGGTGTTCTTTATAAACCGATGAAAGGTTGATTGGTGTTCTTTGCTAATCAATGAAAGAGTTGATTTGTGTTCTTTGCAAACCAATGATTGAAAGGTTGATTGGTATTTTTGCAAACCGATGAAAGGGTTGCTTGGTGTTCTTTGTAAACTGATAAAAGGGTTGCTTGGTGTTCTTTGTAAACTGATAAAACTAAAGGGTTGCTTGGTGTTCTTTGTAAACTAATCAAAAGGTTGATTGGTGTTCCTTGCTAACCAATAAAAGGGTTGATTATTGTTCTTTGCTAACCAATTTATGGCTTGATTGGTGTTCTTTGTAAAGTGCATGATAAAAGGGTTGATTCGTGTTCATTGTTGAGTGCTCATAGATTCTGAAGATAAATGTTATTTTCATTGGATGAATAGTTAAACAGATATATTTTGATAAATTGAGTGGGAGAGAAAAAAAATACAGTTGTTGTTGACATTTATCACGTACTCCCAAAATTGTCATTTCAGAAGATGAGCGGAAATGGCCTTCGTGATTATTGTAGGGAGAAGGTCTTTTAAGGATCAATTCATTTTTACATCGCTGAAATTGTGAGTCGTTAGGCAGTGTATTTTTTCGGAACCATCTGAAAGCCTGATTATTGAAAGTTCTAATATAAATTAAATATTTCAAAAATCCATCTAACAGGCTTCATAGTTCAAGAAAATAGTATATACAGCCCCGTCACATTGCACGCGCACATGTCTGTGCGGCAAGTCGGGGACATGGTCATTAGTTTATAAGGCATGAACATGGATATCTTAATAATTCAAGTTTTAATTCATTGGTTAGCGTCATAGCAACCAGAAAGGTATCACATGAATAAACCCGTTTCCTGGCATCACGAGATCTCAGCTAGTATAAATTCCCACCTTGGTGACTAGCTCTGTATGTGTTGATGCAATTTTTTATTTAAAAAATTTTAAGTGCTTTTATTGGAATTATTACTAATCAAGGTTATTTTTGCAAATGTTTATTTCGAATGAGTTTATTGGTGTGTAGAAACACTAATCTTTGATTTACAAATCTTTCGGACTGTTGATTTTGATTACACATCACTCAATGTAAACTCCTTAAAAAAGTCATTGTTACTATTGGTTATTTTCATTTAGGAGATTTAGTGTTGGTTGCAGATCTGTGGTATAGTCGGGTTATTTTGAGGTTGACATATTGTATAGACACTTCATGGATCTCGTCATGGTCTCTTGTTAGTGACTTCTTGATGTCTTTGTTTTATTGTGTCTTTGTGTGGCTATCTCTCATGCGTGTATACATGTATATCACAACTAGCACGGGTGGTGACGTTTTCCGAGTCATCCCGTTTTGATCCATTTGCCAGTATATTCAGAAAGTTGAATGTGGGCAGTATATGGAAGAAGAAGAAGAAGAAGATTTTATGGAAACGAATTTAAATTGCTGAAAAAAAGAAAATTTGACCTGTCGAAGATTTACTAATTAGGATAATATTAGCAGCTGGTATCAGCATATTAAAGTTATGAAGTTTTCACAAATACGTCGCCTTAAACATTCCGGAGCCGGTTTCACAAAAAAACTTACGACTAAGATCGATCGTAAGTATACTGAATTGTTAATGACTTACGATCAATCTTAGTCGTAAGTTTTTTTGTGAAACCGACTCCTGGTCCGAACTTAAAGTTGCTTTTGATATGTGCCTGATTTACGGATAATAAGAAATGTCCGCTACCATTCCGAGTACTAGTATTGATGTTTCCGGCGGTTATATTAATCATTACTGTTTTACTCTAACTGTAATTAGTTCCACGTCCTCTATATTAGAATTGCAAGTAATATTGAGAATTCAAAACATATAAGGGAAACTTGGATAAACCTGAGATATTCACAAGACATTGTCAAGGGTGATGATCTTGGCTTATTTTAGCCCCTCCCCCTTTTTAGTATGAAGTCTTGAAGTAGAAAGCATGTATCTGTATCTGTATGGGTACGTCATAGCAACCAATACTGCGACTCTTTTCACAAAAAATCTTACGATTAAAATTGATCGTAAGTTATACTGAAATGTGTATGACTTACGAGTATTTGTACGCTAAGGATTTTTTGTGAAAAGAGCCGCAGGTTTTTATATGACACGGATCATCAAAATAACTGACAGTAGGTATGGTATTAATATATACTAATGATAATATACCATGACATTTTTGTGGGTTTTAAAAAGATTCTTGAAATTTTTGATCTAAGATTAAGCGTTTCCAAAAACTCCCTATGCCACTATTAAACTACAAACATTTGACATAAATTGTTAACATGTCATTAGATTATACAACCTATATTTTTAATTCTTTGGTTCAGTTTATATGATCCACCAACGTAATAAGAGTACAAATATTTTGATGATAATTTTGCATACTCTTTTAATCTGCATACAACTAACATTATATCATATGTTCTGTTTTTTTCTCAGAATTATCCATGAAGGAGGTTTCACAAGTGAGGATAACAAACAATATAAACCTGTAGTTTACAGTAATACAATCCAGTCACTGGTGGCCATCATCAGGGCAATGGGCACACTTAATATTCCATTTGGTGAAAATGACCGAGAGGTTTGTATATATATCTTATATTTTATCACTTTTTACTTACAGAAAATTCAAATATATTATGACTTACTAAAATTATGACAGATGTTTTTGTACCTATAAAAGAACATATATATTTTTTTATCTATCATATTTAGGACACCAAATTTCAGATTACTTCATGCAATTTTATTTTACCCTGCAAGCAGTAAAACTTGTTCAATCATAAATGTTTCAACAATTGAACATTTGAATTCAATTCATTTAGAATGTTAACAGTGGATCAAAATGTTCATTGTTATAAAGACCTTTTTGTTCATAACAACAAATTCTGTAAGTTTTTAAGCAATAACATTTTATTATGTTATGAATTATTGCCTTTCATCATCCTAAATCTTTTGAGCAATTATATATTATCTCTCCTTGTCTTTGGTTCCATAGAAATAAAGAAGAACAAAAGTTGTTATCTTTTTATTCAAAATGTATTTAAAAGGTTTGAACATCCTTTAACTACTGTTGCATCTGATACATGGTTAATTAGAATGTTGAGCCACCAGACTTTTAGTAAAATTCTTTCAAAGCCCGAAGCTATATACTTGCAGCCATGTCTGCTCAAATGAATGTTTTGGCACAATCTGTTTGTTTATTTCCTCTTGACTGGTAAATTTAATTTAATTTCCTTTTATCAGACATTGGTATTTGCTGAAAAGCATTAAAACATATATTAGAGATTCAGTTATTAATCATTTTCTCTTTTGATATTTAACCTTCCATGAACTTTGAAAAATGAGGATTTTGTATTAAACTATGTATATCAAGTATATGCTGTACACATCTTCCTTGGCAGCTAAATATAGAAATTCTACAGATCAATATAGATTTGTGTTTAATACAACAAGTAGTTGTGTGTGTCTTCTAAGGAAAAATCAATAGTCAGCTTTACACTGCAAATGTGTATAGTTGATGCTTCAATATAAGTATACTACAGTTCCATCTGTATTTCTAATGATTTTTGATATCTTTACATAACATATTAAATGTTTTTTCATGGTGATAAAATGATCAAATTCATTAAAATATACATATGATTATCTGTTAGAAACATCATTGCTTATGGATTTTAAAGCAACTTCATCTTGCTGATATCTGTCTCACAGTCGATATTCAAGTTCAATTGGCAATGTACATTTCAAAAAGGATAAGACTTGTCATACCTTTGATATGGGGTGGGTGGTAGTATTATTTTATCAAAGAAATCTTTTCATGAATTACTGTATGATTTATGAACCTAGAGTTTTTCTCACAATTTTTAAATGAATAAAAGGGGGTGGGAATGGGAGTTAAAATTCCTTAAACATACATTCAATATAAAAATAGAGATGGTCTATGATTGCTTATGACTCTGATTGGACAACGTTCCACCAGAGACCAAAGGACGAGGATGTAAATAAATCAATTACAGAAAAAGTGTATTTCTTTCGTTAGCAACAAGGAGTGTGGATTTATTAGATTGGCGTTTTTAAGTCCTGTCATTTAACCATTCTGTTGTGCCATTGCAGAAACCACTTTATATTATTTCAGAATAAAAAGTCTCTTGGTTGCCATAAGAAGTTAAACACAATCGTTCTGAGAAGATAGTCTGCAAATCATTGCAGCAAAAATGTTGCATATTCATTATACCAGGCAGTCCATTGGCCAATCTTTTATTTTTTGTCTGACTGATTTATGCCAGTGGTACTCCTGTTTCCTGCTACAACCATTAGTTGAAAGCTAATGCCAAGACCAAATTTCTGTCCACCATGAAGGGAAATTTTGTTTAGCCTCCTGTTTAGGAATAAACTTATACCAATGTTCACACAGTTTAAATTTATCCTATGATGGTTAACTTAAATTATTTCAGTTCCCAATTGTTAAAATTTAACCCCTCTTTGGGGTATTCCCTAAAAAAAAAAAACCTACCCATTGGCTCAAATTGTTAATGACAACAAAATAGAAGACACTATTGCACATGTAATTTCCCTGTTCTTGATGTCTATGATAAAGTAATAACCTTACATTAACTGCTCTTTTGTTTTCACACAGAGAATGCAAGGCAATTTAATTGGTTTGATCCGCATTGATTCTACCTAAAATTAGGGGTAATCATGGTTTGATCCACATTGATTCTACCGAAAATTACGGGTGATCATGGTTTGACTTTGGCTAAGAAACTTTAACCCAGGTTAACTACTTTGGATTGATTGATTGAATGTTGCTTGCTTAACATCAAAGTTGGACCAGAATTAAAATTACTTGAGTTAAAAGGGTATTAGACATTAAGCATTTCCAGTTCAGAATTTCTATATGCAGTATCCCAATGTAGGAATGCTGTAGCAGGGAAAAAGATTAGCAGGGGCCCAGTAGCCAATGCCACTAAAATTTGGGTTGGGCCCTAAAATTTTCATTAAAATTCCCATAGTGCTTATGTTAATTTTCACATTGTGGCAAGTTGAGCCCTAGTTAGAAAATGTTAGTCTTATTTCCTGCTGTAGCTAACAGTTTTATTTTTATTTATTAAATACCGAGTTTAATTTCCTTAGGATAAAGAGAGGTGAAAGATAACAAAGGGACATTCAAACCCATAAGTCGAAAATAAACTGACATAAACTGACAACGCCATGATAAAGTTTTAAAATTACCCCCCAACTGAGTTTAACTTCCTTATTATTAATCATTGTTTGCTTTACATCCAGTGGCAAATATGAACTTCCTTAAGATAAAGTTTTAATTTTAGTGATGGTAATTGTTTGTTTGTTGAATTACAGAATTTAAAGCTTAACCTGATTCAAAATTTTTTTAATCACCAAGTTTTTATCAAAAAATGCTTACAATGTAAATGAATATGTGAAAAATTTCCTTATAGATACAGAGGTTCAAGTTTATAATCATTGAGGAAGTTTTATTTAAAAATGAATTTTATCACGGGATAGTTTGTTTTGGAAAAGTTAGCAAAAATGTGGTTATCTGGGTCAAAATTGCTATGCGTCATCTGCCTGTGGACCCAACTGGTCCTTAAAACAGGTTGTCAGAAGTCATAGCAATCTTGGACTAAGGTTCATCTAGGTATAACTTTGCTCCATCTTTCATAAATCTTTTCATGAGAATACATGTTAGTATTTTTAGGTCACTCAGTTTCACCTGCTCCATTATGTTCAAAGCAGTAGTAACGACACAGTTAAAGTTAAGCATTTCAGTATTTTTCTTTTGGCCAACCTACTCTAATAAAAAATAGATTTTGGTAAAAAAAAGTTAATATTTCACTTCATTAAAATTTATTTTTTCAAAAATATTTCAGTTATTTTAGTTTTAGTCCATCTCAACAAAATGAATATTATCTATTGTAGCACTGTTGTTGTCAATGATTTTTTTATGTAGAAATGTCTCACCTCAAAATTGCATGCATTAGGATACATAATAGGTAACAAAAGGTTACCTATGGTTTTGTTTCAAGCAAATAGTCACCCTGGCATATATATCATGGAAGTGCAGTTGTAGGAAAATTAGTGACCTACAGTCAAAAAGATATTTAAAATATTTGTGGCTTAGATTTAAATATATACCACCTGTTGTTGACTTTTGTTTGCTTTAATGGAAAATTAGTTATTTCAATGAAATTTTGTGCTGAAAAGTTGGGAGGAAATTTTTAAAAATAGCTTTTGTAACCATAAATATCATCTAAAATCTTCAATGAGTATCACATGTCAAAAATCTTAAGTTTATAATTTTGCTTAGCTGTACATGTATTTAAACTATTACAAGTTCAAGGATGGACACCAATTAATTTATATGGATTAAACAGGAAACTCTTACATCGAAAGATTTGTACATGTGTGATGAAAGAGGTACTATGAATTTAAAGGGGAATGAAAAACTAATGCTTATTTTTTTAAATTTTAATCTCAGAAAAAGGGGGGGGGGGGGGGGGTTTCTAGGGATTAAAAAAAAATCAGTTATATAAGTAGAGTACTGTGAAAATACTGTAAGATATCAGTTCACCTCATGAATTTGTTTGACAATTGTACTACTTGTAGCCAAGATATATTAAGAATTATAGAAATGACTGAGAAAAAACATTTCCATCTCACCATTACTCTCACGAAGGGAACCAGATTTCCCAGTGATGGAAGAATTAAGCTTTATATTTTTTTCAAGGCAAGTCATTTTTAAAATGACTTGTAGATTGATTGATTGATTTGTTTGATGACGCAGAATATAATTTCCTGACAAAAAAAAATACGTAATTTAAAGGCAAATATGTCACAAAAAATCACTTCCCTTTATGCAATACTTATCTACTTGAACTTCTCACGAAAATCTATATTTTATATCATTATGAAAATGTAATAAAGTTTGATTGGTTAAACAAATGAAATAGAATGTAGAAAATTAGACTGATCGACAATTAACTCTTAACTTAATGTAAATAAGCTACAAAACAGCTGAGGGGTTCCTCATTTCCACATGTCTACAATCGCATTGAGCATTTATAGGTGGACAGCATTTCAATATGGTCTCTTATACCTAATTTGCAACAATCTATATACGGTGTGGACAAGTTATTTCTTTTCTTTTCTATATGTATGACACTTGCACTATCAATACCTTGACATAATTAGTTTTTAAAAGATTTTGTTTTCAATATTACAAAATTAGAATGGACAGAAATAGGCTGCTGGTGGTGTTCAGGCTATAAAAGCTCCCATGCTATATATAAAGGCTCTCGAAAATTTAAGTCAAGAACAACTTTGTTCACAAAAAACAAATTGAAGAACATATTTGTTTACATAAAAAATTTCTTTGCGCATGGCCTTGATTCCTTCAAACTTTAAATATATACCTCATTTTCAATATATTGAGAAAAAATTGGAAGCCAGTCAAATAATAAATTGATTATATATTGTTGATTGAATTATCAATAGTTCTGTGCAATTTTCAAAAGCCTTGTAAACATATGATTTAATTAGAAATAAGCTCCAGGATAAGTATAAGTTTACATATCACATCCTCTTGAAGAAATTCAAACAGAAACAGACCTAATACCAAATGTCATAGAAGCAAAACATATACACATTAGACCTGAGTTATATAAACAATGGTTTTTGTTGAAAATATAATCTGAAGTATGTGTTTGTGTCTGTTAGTACAAATCACTTTTACATGATTTTGAAAGTCAGTTTTGAGAAGATGTGATGTGTGTAAACTTTTATCTTATTTTCTTGTTTTTCTGTGCTTCGTTAAGAGTTTTGATGTTAAAAAAAATGACAAAAAATAGAATGACCATTTGAAAATTTAGGTTTCTACAAGTTGACAAATTGTACCAGAAATTTGACACTTCGCTTGTTATTATACTCAGACTCTGAAGAAGAGGAGTAATACCAGTCTTCCTTGTCTATCAGTTTGTCTGTCACAGAAATTTTTCTTTGTATTTTTCAAGAATTATGAATGAGAGTTTCCTGAATTTGGTATCATGAGCTCTTCATGTGAGCAATTGTTATACTGGTACTATGTGACGTGTTTTCATATCCATTGCTTATCAACATTATGTTTACAGAATACCTTAAAGAGGGAATATCCATAGTGATTAATAGCTCACTATTCAACATTTTATTTTAGGGAGTGGGTCTTTCAGGATTTTGACTTTTTTAGGCTTGACATATCATGAAAGTGACTTGCCTATCCATTCAGCTTTTCAAATTGAACAGCATGTTTCAAATTGCATCTTACAATTGCTTTTGAGAACTAGATTCAGTTAATCAAATAATGGCAGAAAATAACTGAAAAATCTAAAACTGTTTGGAAACGTGTATTATCATCTTTTACTGCCAAACTGCATGCAGATTTGATTTTGGCACGATGGATAGTAAGTTGTCCCAAATATAGTCCAAGGGAGTGATGATTGGGATTGGGCTTGACAGATATGGTATCTTACTAAAATAGCTACTATGTTTTGAAATACAGAAGAGGAAGAAAAGATAAGATTTAAAAATGAGGATCCCTGATACGAAACCCAAATTTTAAATTGTTCATCTGAAACTTAAAAATCTGTCTTTGCTCTTCAAATCTTGTTTATTTTGCAAAGAGAAAGTATAAGATGTAAGTACAATGAGATATATATAATTTTCACCATGATATAACGTTAATGCAAATTTATTGTTTACAAAACTTTAAAAAATTTTAAAATCCTTAGCTGTATTTGGTAAAACTTTTCAAAATTTTGGGTCCTCAATGCTCTTCAACTTCATACATTATTTGGCCTTTTAACTTTTATGATTTGAGTGTCACTGATGAGTCTTTTGTAGATGAAACGCGTGTCTGGCGTACATAATTTGAAGACTGGTATCTATGATGAGTTTATTAATACTAGTGCTGTGTAATGCTGTCAAGCACTAAAAATGTTTCAAAATTCTTGAGAAAAAATGTGGTGTCATTCACTGTACATTCTTTTGGTATTAATTTATGTTTTTAGGTCATGATGTTATCTGTCTATATTTATGTGAAGGAAAGGATGTATTTACTTTAAGTAGTATTGTTATCATCCTCTTTAAAGCCTTTAAAATACTTCAGTTTTCATATATCCATCAGAGGTCATTACTGGAGACTTACAAGAACTTAGCTTTGATATAGAGAATATTCAACTAGAATATGATGTATTTTATTTTAAGAAGGATTACTCTTAACACTTTTCACACCATTTGAATTATTTCAACAGTATTAAATCTTGTAGTAGATTTTGATCTGGGTTTAGATAATAATCATTACTGTGTCATTGTATTTATAAACTGGACTTGACAACATTCTTTTATCTTTTTTATCATGACCACAACCCTTTTAAAGTGGGAGGATAAAAATTATTGGAAAAAATATGAACTGTAGTTAAATTATAGGTTTAATTTTATGTGTGGTTCTGGTTAAGAAAATTTTAAATGTTGAGATAAATATGTCTTTTGGTCTACAAATTGGTATGTAATGTCAAAAAATTAACATCTTTGGTGAAAAGTAAATATTATATGCTCAAATAATGAATTTAGAATTATAGAACAAAATGTATGATTTAGATATAGTATTCCTTTAAACAAATATAGTTAGAGCTACTTAAATTTCACATTTATAATCTGTAAACATTTAATTATGAGATATTGAGAATAATTTTAATGGGAAAATTTTGAACAATATGCAGGTTAACCAAACACAACAGAATTTATCAGTCAATACCATAAAATCAATGCCTCCTTCTGCAGTGGGGAAAATTGACAACTTTGTTGCCATAGCAACCACTACACATTGAGAAAAAAAAATCAAACACAGGTGAACAAGTTTCTGTATATTTTGATAATCACATGTGAAAACATAATAGAAGATTATTAGGTATGTCCAATAATTAATAGAATTGGTCATTAGTTTGGTGGTAGGTTCATTCATCGTGAAGCTATCAAATTAAGTATATTCATGTAAGATTTTCATTATGCTAAAATTGAAAAAAAATATTTCTTGTTTTAAAGTATATTTGATTCAAACCAAATATATTGATATAGGCCCATTTACCTAGATATGTTGCCTCTTGTGACAGATGGGAAATATTGAAGTCATGTTTTAATTAAAATTCAGTGGAGTTATGCTAATTTTTTTCAACTGATGATTTTCAGCCTGTGTCATAACTTTTACAATTTTTAAAAGCTAGTCTAGTTAATACATTATAGAGGAAATAGAGGTTTTGAATAAAATCTTTAAAGATAACTTCATATTTGTCTTGTTTACAGGAAAGTGAAGATTTGCAAAAAGTGACTGTTTTCGAAGTATTGGACCAGCAGTGTATTGATCACTGGTTTGATTTTGATTGGCTATAACAGTCACACCCATAACTGATTTTGATTTCTGACAGAGTTCTCAGACAACACCTGTTTGACCTAATCCTTTAGTCTAAAACAAATCTCAATTTTATATCCTAAAAACTAAGCTGTCAGTGTTTTATTTAAGCTAGACAGTATTATAGTAGTAGGTCAGACACAAAAAAAACCAGTGTAAACTGTAAGAACTAAATAAGGTCAAAATGAACCATCTTTCCCCTTTTGATAAAAAGAAGAAACTACAGGGCCATTGGCAGTATGAATCAGGTCACCATAATTGAATGAAAATAGTGAAAACTGTAAACAATATTAAGTGACCCCTTTCCCCCCTCCCCCAGAAATAAAGAAAGGAAGTATGAAATATGTCAGAGACCTAATTTTGTGTTACTACCAAATGTGCCTTTAAAAGTTCAAGATAGGGTCCGAGTACACAGTTATCGTCCTTTGATTTTCGTTGTCCACGAATAAAGTCCCTAGTGTGGACAGTGTGTTGCTTGCCAATTTTTTTAGTACCCCTTCCAAATGTATTCCTTCATGTTTTATGCCTCAAATAGCAAGTAGGGGGATGAAATTACACTGTAAAAAAATTTGGGTCATGAATTGCAAAGTAAAGTAGTGATTTGGTCCAGCTGAAAAAGGTTAAAAATTAGCACTTCGGAAGCTGTCAAAAGATTTCAAGACCCCCTTAACATAGAATTGTCCATATTTTGAGTTAGAGCCGATGAAGTTTTCTATAATTTTGATATAATTTGTCCCAAAAGTAGTACAACACACTGTAAAAATATTATTGAGAAAGCGCAGGTGGGATTTTTTTTATTTTCATTTATTGTCTAAAAGAAATGCACTACGAAATAACTGTGTACTCGGACCTAAGAGGCGAAATCAGTAAATATAGAATCTGTACTTTGGCAACTTCCCTGAATGATTTAATGGTGTCAATTTGTCAGATAGCATGAAACTAAAGGATTTAAACTTTTATTTGATAGAAATTCTGCAAAAATTACCCATTTTGGCATTATATGGTCAAAATAAGCATTTCAAAGCTTTTTCAATTTTGATGCATAAGTGGCATTCTGACTTTCTATGTGACAGGTTTTCCTGTGTCAATATTTGTGTTTCTATGCTTTAACCCAGTTGTATTACTCATTTGTGAACTCTGAATCTACAGAAAATAAGATTATCTCAGACAATATGTGCAAAATGTGTTGTATAAATGACCCTCGTGTAACGGCCTGTTTGGATCAAGTTAAATGTGAGGACCTAGGTACATAAAAGTTGAAGTCCATAATAAAGATTTCACTAAATTTGTATTAAAAGCACTTCACAATGTCTTTTGTACCTGTTTCATTTCACATAGTATCTTTCTTTTCTTATGTTAAATAGCAAGTGGTTCAAATATAAGCCTGCTGAGGCTAAAATTGCATGCGAGTTTTTCACTAAAAAGTGAAAAATCTTTGTATCAGACCATACTGTCTGCAAAAAAAGTAGAATGCAAGAGTCCCTTTATGCTCAGATTTATTGTATCATGTAACCTGAGTATAGAAATTATAAAAGAGACACAAATTTTTATTTCCTATAGCTTCAGTATGCATTTTTAAATGTAAATATGTGCTACGGCCTAAATTGACCCTAAATTATTTTCAGTCTTACTTGGCTTAAGACCCTTTTATACTAATATGGTATGCTATTTGTAATTTTTCTTTCCATTTAAAGTACATTTAATACATATGTAAGGATTATTTATAACCAAAAAACTCCACAAATTTAAAATTGCTGGAAAATAATACATCTTCATGTAAGGCCCCCCTTCATTGGAAAACCTCCATTTTTTGGCACAGGCTCATATAAATTTGACTTTTAAATAATTGTGATAAGTCTGATAAATCAAATGAGTATTCTATTGCTTTAAATACATAATATGTCATATATAAAGCCCTTTAAAATGTAATTTTTTGCAATATTTTAATTTTTAAAGCCCCAAATGTTGATAGTTGAAATTTTTCAATTTAAACGTCAAAATTTAACACGCGAAGTTGAATATAGAATTTATCATATTGTCTATAATATATATCCTATTGCCATGAAACTTTGTCAGCAGTCTCATAATTTATTAAGCTTTAGTCATACCAAGTTTTATTAAGATTGGTCAAATTTTTCTATCCTATTAGGTCCGAGTACACAGTTATCGTCCTTTGATTTTCGTTGTCCACGAATAAAGTCCCTAGTGTGGACAGTGTGTTGCTTGCCAATTTTTTTAGTACCCCTTCCAAATGTATTCCTTCATGTTTTATGCCTCAAATAGCAAGTAGGGGGATGAAATTACACTGTAAAAAAATTTGGGTCATGAATTGCAAAGTAAAGTAGTGATTTGGTCCAGCTGAAAAAGGTTAAAAATTAGCACTTCGGAAGCTGTCAAAAGATTTCAAGACCCCCTTAACATAGAATTGTCCATATTTTGAGTTAGAGCCGATGAAGTTTTCTATAATTTTGATATAATTTGTCCCAAAAGTAGTACAACACACTGTAAAAATATTATTGAGAAAGCGCAGGTGGGATTTTTTTTATTTTCATTTATTGTCTAAAAGAAATGCACTACGAAATAACTGTGTACTCGGACCATAGACCTTTTGAGTCATAAAGTTCAAGATGATTTTGTTGAATTGAAAAAAAAAATACTACTGTCTTGTACAATGGACCATTCCATTTAATATATGAAAAAGGGGGGGGGGGTCTTTTCTTGTCTAAATATGTAAAAATGAGGGGTTGATGGCACAATTTGGCATCTTAGGGATTGAAATTTGCCTGAAAATTTTCTTGAGGGGGTCTTTGACAAGGTAACCATCCACTCCCCCTGTCCAGAAATTAAATGGAATGGCCCAATAAAAGAGGCTTTATAGAAGATTTAAGTATAAGCTTCTGTTATGAGAGGTCTAATGAACTCACAACTCCCTGAATTGTGAAAAAATGCATTTGATTCAAGGCCCAAAAACAACAAAAACAACAAATGATTATAGATTCTTTTTTTTTTTCTTTTTCAGTCTGATGCAAAGTTAGTTTTAGATGTGATAGCACGTATGGAAGATACTGAACCATTTTCAGAAGAACTTCTAGCTGCCATGAAAAGATTATGGGCAGACACTGGTGTACAAGAATGTTTTGGGAGATCAAATGAATACCAATTAAATGATTCAGCAAAATAGTAAGTTTTACAGTAAAATTTGCAATCAAACATTTATTTTGTAGTACTAACAAAGAACAAATACCAGGTAGATTACTGTCAGTTCTTTGGTTGTTGATTTTTATGCCCCACCTAGGGGCATTATGTTTTTCGGTCTGTGCGTCAGTTCATCCATCCGTCCGTCTGTCTGTCCCGCTTCAAGTTAAAGTGTTTGATCAAGGTAGTTTTTGATGAAGTTGAAGTCCAATCAACTTGAAACTTAGTACATATGTTCCCTATTATATGATCTTTCTAATTTTAATGCCAAATTAGAGTTTTGACCCCAATTTCACTGTCCACTGAACATAGAAAATGATAGTGTGAGTGGGGCATCCATGTACTATGGACACATTTTTGTTCAACTTATTAAGGAGTGGGGCTATATTGCAATCACGTTTTCTGTCCTTCCATTTGTTAGTCCTTCCATTTGTCAGTCCTTTATTCCATCTGTCCTTGTGTCCAACAAATATTTTTTTGTCAGACTTTTCTCAGAAACTCCTATACATTATTTCTTCACATTTGATTAGCAGCTAGCCAGTGATGAGTTGTAATGTGTTAGCACATTTCTTTAATATTGCTGAACAGAATGACTTCATATTTTGTCAGCAGCACATCAGTGATGTAACATGTTTGTGCATTTGAGATCTGTCAAGACACCTTCCCTGTACTTCATGTTTTCCCATACTTTGAATTCTGAATTGGGCTATGCTTAGCATGACAATGCCTCACCAACACAGTAACAGACACAGTTACTACTTTTATTGTCATCCACCAGATGGGGATTCAAGATTTTGAAAAAAGGGGGGTCGACCGCCAAACTATGCAGTGTTTGGAATGGGACATGTAAAAAGACTATGTATTGACTATAGATGTAGCATCGTAAAAAGGGGGGCACCCTGGGTTCCCCCCTAAATTTGCCACTGTCCACTACCTCTTTCCAACATATAACAGTTTTCTCTTATCCTCTGAGGGAAATTTATTTGCATGTTTGACTGTAAAATTTATATTTATACAGGTTTTCAACTTTTGATATTTTAAGAGCATTCTAGTTCAGAAGTAATTTCTTCTTTAATCTTGTTCTGTATTGTTACTTGAAATAGTCTATCCTCCTCTTAATCAGTGTTTTAAAATCACATCCTGCTCATTATTCAAAAACTTAACAAATTATATATTTGACTAAGGGGTCTCGGTGACTGAGTGGTCTAAGAAGTTCATCTACTGTATCACTAGCCTGTCAACACTGTGGTTGTGAGATGCCGAACCCTGCACGTGGCAGGTGTGTTTGACTCGAATCTTAATCGACTAGGGTTTCTTCTTTTCCTGCCAAAGGTCCTGGTTCTCTCCTGGCACTCAGGCTGCCGCAATATAGCCAATTAAGTGCTGATAGAGGCATTCAACACCAAAAAATCCATCATATATTGACAAGTAGTAAGCTAATGAGAATTGTGCCCCCATTTACCCAGACTTATCACCAAAAATAATTAAATTTTGTTGAGGTATGTTTTATAGGTTTGTACATGTGTTCAATTTGAATGTCTATGAAATTACAAGTTAGAGTGTGAGAAACATATTTCTCTAATTCTTCGTCAATTTATCCCTTTCTGCACCTATTGTATAAAAAAATTTAATCAAAGTGTGGTTCGTTTGGTCTCAGTTCTTCATTGGTTAAAATCTGATTATGACGTCAAATTTACTTGCTTTCCTTTGAATTTCCTATTGTGACGGCATGAAAAAAGGCGACCATGCCTGATGATGTCACATAGAAAGAACACATCTTTTTACAGATCATTCGAAAAGACGGAATAAGTTTGCCTGCATATTGTTTGAAAATCATTAGAGAAACAGATTCCACCACCAAATCTCGTGTAATGCGATATTTATCCACTCTCGACAGTTAAATTTTAAATATTTAAAAATTTAACTGTCTCCAGTGGATAAATATCGTATCACACCCGATGCAGTGGTAGAATCTATATATAATCTTTATCATGTTTATGTATGCCATAACATGTGTCACATTTTCCATTCCTTTAATGTTCTACTTTTTGTTTGCTTTATACTTGTATGAAATTTCTGTCAACAACATTGAATGGGGGCATAACTAATAAGAAATAGCTCATAGGACATCTTGTTATTTTTAGTTTGACCTTGTCCTTGTTACCATGTTAAATGTTTTGTATGAATTGCTGCCATACTTTGAAAATTGAAAATATTGACAGACATCACAGTGTAGCTGTTTCTCAGGCTCATTTAGAACGTGATAATTGCCAGACAATATTTTACCATATAAGGTTAAAACTACTAGAAAAAAGATGAAAAAACTCTTTTTATGCATTTATCATATATGAAACTCCTTAAGGGGGAAGGGAGCCAAGCCCTCTGCCCCCCTCAAATCTCCCTCTGTTTCTTATAATCAGTCTAGAAGTAGATTGTACTTATGTTGAAAATATTGACTTAAAAGTAGTTCACAAACATTGTATTGAACATATATATGTGGGATCAACTATCAATGAACAGATGGCTAATTAATTCTAATACCTTCAAATTGTGCAAAATCAGCAGTTTTAACAAATAGGTTAGTAAACTCCCGCCCCCTTTATGATGCATGCCAGAACTGCAGGTAGCTCAGAACAATCACATTAGACGGAATTATATTTAATAATCCCAAGAGAAAACTTAGATATTCTCCATGAATATATAACCAGTATTCTGCCCACATATTTATTAAAAAATAATATTTTACTTCATACAGACCAAAGATTATACACAAATGCAATTATTGATTTAATTACCGTATTTATAACTTGTTTACTAATCATATAACCCATTAGAGATACAGCAAAACATCATGAGTCATTTTCTCTACTAAAAATATGCACCGTTCAAACAGAGCTCTATAGCTTTGCTATAAATATCAAAGTTCAAGCTGCTTTAAGAAGATATGTGTGCCAAAAAGTACATACAATTATTCAAGTATTTCTCATCCAAAGATTTTAAGGCAGATTTCACACTCAATGCATCATTACTGATTCTAAGATGTACAATCAGATAAATATAATTACACCAAACAAATAACATGAATAAATGGCTTTGTGACTATGGTATGCCAGATAGACACATACTGATCAAGACATTGCAAGGAAGATAAATGAATGGTGTACATTCTTTTGATTCCTTCAAGGAGATTCTATGCACCTAAGTTATATCTTCAAATTTTGCTCTGCATCTAAGATATATTAAACATTTCTACAAACTCATTTCACCACTCTAGGGCTGAAAGATTCAAGTTGTACTTTTTGAAGGGAAACTTCAATGGTTTGCATGAATGAAAAGAAATGTGGGTTATACAAGATCGTGAGGATCTGCCCATTTAGTCATAGTTCTAGCCTAATTTTTCCTCAATTTATACATTATTTTAAAATTCTCCAATGAATAGGAGGGGTGAAACCACTAGAACATCCCCCTCTTGATCTGACAATAAAGGCCTGTCAGCTGATGTAAATTTTGAACACTTCCTGTTTTACAGAAGTCTAATAAATTATTGATGGAAATGAATTTATACAATTCTGCATAATTGGATATTGAAACCATTCTTTATCATGTTTATTTTTGACCTGCCTTGTTGCAGACTATGATATTCGACCCATTCTTCCACCCACTGAATTTACAGAGGAGTATATTATTACAAACGAATTAAATAGTTTTAATTTGTGAATTTTATATTGTTGCAAAGGTTGATGTGCAGTTTTAGAAAACAAAATAATTTAAGAGCAGAATATTAAATATTATCTGGTCACTTTGGGATTGGTGAATTGAAACCCAATAGGAGTTTACGGTAATATTTGTGTAGGCAGCCATGTTTTACGCAGAATATTGAAAATTACGAAGTCTTTGTGGTTTTTACCACAATACTATATTATCTCTGGGATATTAGGATTGCTAATTTTATTATTGACAAATTATCAATTCAAAAATTGCGACAAGTGTTCCTGATTTGATGCATGTACACTTTAGCCTTAGAATGTCAAATTCAAAGATGTTCCCTATCCCCTTCCTAACTGCACCCAGTAGACAATAGGATGGGTGGATTGTAGACTTTATTTCTTGTTGGTAAGATCGTTACCATATTGAAGATTAAAATGTGAGAAGTTACTCCTAGAGTTTGAAATAAGGCATTATTTTCTATCAAATAATATGTTGAAAGTAGTGTGCATTTTATTGACTAGATGATTTCTATCTTCACTAATTGTTTCCCTTACAACAAATGTTGCTTCTAGGTGAAAAAATATTCCTGTCTGGTGCTGGAACAAGTCTACCATTGGCAACACCTAAATCTTTAACATAATTTCTTGTAACTGTTCCAGTATTTTTTATATTCCATAAGACCTTTTTAAAGAAAGTAATAGCTGTTAAATTCAAATTATTATGGAAACTGGTGAAATTTACCTGTAATGTTGCCTAAGCTTCAGTGTTTTGTATTACTATTTTTGATTTGATTCTTTTTAATTTATATAAAAACAAATAGATTGCTATAATGCCAATTAAACAACTACTTGTATCCATATTGACCAGAGGACAAAGATGTGAACATTTAAGTGTCACTCTAAAAAACAGGTGACGTTTGTATTCAGATTCAAAATGCATAGGTAATACAACAGCGAGTCAAGAAGAGGGTTTTTGCCTTTATAGCAAGTTTGACTGTTTGTGCTACACTGCAGCTTTTCCAATGTCACCAGTTTGATAAGCATATTGCTATAAGATTTGAATTGGTCAGATTTATGACATCATGACATAGATCTCTTTGAATTTAAAATTTCTGTCTTGTCAGATTGGAGACTAATTTCTTTGATATGATTATGAACTTTCAACTTTCTTTTTTCAGCTTTTTAGATGATTTAGATCGTTTAGGAGCTAAAGATTATATGCCAACAGAACAAGACATATTACGAACTAGAGTAAAGACAACTGGAATTGTAGAAGTACACTTTTCATTTAAGAATTTAAATTTCAAGTAAGTATTTTGTATATGGTGGCCCTCCTTGTCTTTATACATGCCTGATGACAAAACAAACTCCATAACTGATAAAAATATAAGAACTGAAATATAGAATTATTCTATTAGTCTTAGAACTGGTGAAAACTGGTCAGATATAATATAATACAGTTTCAGTTTTTGGAAAAGATTTGTTTTCTCGTTTGAATTGTTTTACATTTGTCATTTCAGGCCTTTTATATATATAAATAGCTGACTTTGCAGTATGGTTTTTGCTCATTGTTGAAGGCCGTACGGTGACCTATAGTAGTTAATTTCTGTGTCATTTGGTTTTTTGTGGAGAGTCGTCTCATTGGCAATTATACCACATCTTTCTTATTTTTATATTATCTTACTTTAAGGAATGACATTTGAGTGAAGGTCAATGAGACAGCAACCAAACAACAAAAGGCATGATTTTTTGGGTATATTCCAGGAAATGTGTTGTATTGAAATTAATAAGTGACTTTTTTATGTTGCTCTTCATCTAATTGTATCATTCTATTAATTCACACAGGATAATGTGTAAGTAGTCTATCAAACTCACACATAAGAGTTTTTATCTTATATTTAGGCTTTAAGATAAAGTAGGTATGACTTCATCTGAAGTATTGCAACCCTGGAGGTTAATGAGGCATCGTCTGCAATACTGTTAAACATTATTTTTAAATTCAAAGTAATTCAAATTTTCGTAAAGTACATATTTGATTGCGTGTATTATTTGCAAAAATATCTATCTTAATTTCCTTCTGCCTCTTTTTATCATAGTCTGTGTAAAGATATAGAATTCTTAGTAACAACATGAACAAGTTTCTTCCTGTTTATACAGATTTTTGTAATATCATAATTGATTTTTGTATAAATAGATTTCCATGGCAAACAGTAATTCTTCAAACATAATTAGAAATGACCAATAAAGTATTGATATACATCAACTGGTTAGGGAGCTACCATTTAATTTTTATGGGGGGGGGGGGGGGGGGGGGGGCTAGGATGAAAAATCTTGTCCTTCATTTTTTTTAGTTGTAATCTCTGTCCTGCCTTTTCATTTTTCTCTCTATTCGGTCCTGCATTTTTTTTTATTAGTTGATCCTGACTTTTTTTACATAATTTGTCATTCTGCATTTTTTTTTGCAAAGTTGCTCATCCTGCCTTTTTTTTTTTACTCAAAACTCCTGTCCAGCCTTTTTTCAAATTTCATCTTATTTCAACATGTGGTGTATTTTAACATCAATTGATCAGAATATATTAGTTCTCTTTTAATTTATTGAATTTATTGGGAAAATACAGTGATGAAATTGATTTCTGTTGATGACATCATTGCTGGTTATTGTTTAAACCTCAAAGTTATATCTCTGGGGAATCTATCTGTCTGAAAATTATTATTATCTTTTTGTCCATGGATTTACAATGTTACATTATCAATATTGATCCTTGTCTGTGACGATAACTTGGATCACATTCATTAATATGCCTAGCATTTAGGTCAGCTGGTAGCTATAGGCCCCTGAGGCCTTTTTTCTGATTTTTGCATTTACTGGTTGAAAATTATAATGGCCTTGGTTTTTGTTAAATAATTCTTTTGGCTTGCTAAATTTATTAGAAATTTTGGACTTTGACTGTACAGTTTTTTTTTAAAAAATATTCTGAAATATAAATGTACAACACCCATGGTCCAATTTCAAACTAAAGAGTATTTTTAAAGTCATTCACACTGTGATACATGTAAATGGTTGTACATTGAATCGACATTCAAGCATAAAAATGTTCTCTTTGAATTCAAGTCTACAAAGGGGCCGCTGTGTTCAAGTAGTCTAAGTAGTTCAACTACTATATCACTAGCCCATCAACACTTAGGTTGTGAGGTCGAACCCTGCATGTGGAATTTGACTCTAATCTTGGTTGACAAGGATTGTCAGTTTTCCTGACAAAGGTCTGTGGTTCTCTCCGGGCACTCTGACTTCCACCACCAATAAAAATTGACCACCATGTTGTAGCCAATAGTGCTGAAAGTTGTGTGTAAACACCAAAAATCAATCAATCAATCATGTTCACAAAGTTGGAGGCAAGTTGACATCTTACACTTATTTACACATACAGAGATCTTGATAGCACTAACATTGTCTGATTGTTCCTCTTTCTCTGGCTTACACATACACTTAAGACATGAAGTGCTTTGTTGATGCAATGGTAGTAGGACCAAGTTTTTTTTTGAGAAAATTAGCAGATTTGATTAAGTTTCTTTTCTATTTACAGATTATTTGATGTAGGAGGACAGAGATCAGAAAGGAAGAAATGGATACACTGTTTTGAAGATGTAACAGCCATTATATTTTGTGTAGCAATGAGTGAATATGACCAAGTACTACATGAAGATGAAACTACAGTAAGTCACTTCATTTATAGCAATGCTGCTCATCTATTCACTTACTTTTTAAAAATATTTAATTCACCATTGCAGAGTCCAAAGAATTCTGAGTTATATTTTCAAAAATATTAACACAAAAGTGTTTGGATTGGTTACCATGGTAAACAAATTAAACGATGGAAATTCAGTATTCCCCAAGGTCTCTCAAACCTTACCAGACATTTGGTCCAGTTAATATGGGGACTGCACTGGACTGAGGATCATTCTTACCTGTCATTTTGTTATTTTTCATATAAAAAATTCTGAATATTTACTGGACATTTGGTCTAGTTAAGCAACATCGTTTACCAGACCAAACCCAATTTTACCCGTCATTTGCCAATGTCCGATGGAACTTTAGAATTACTGGAAATTCAGCAAATAATTTAATACAATTTTATTTCAGTATATGAACAATGAAAAGTCCTTTAGATTTAAAAACTTCAAATTGTTATAAAACCTTTTTGAAATATGAATGGCCATTAAAAATCAAAATTGCACAATTAAATGCTGGTAAATTAATTGTAAAGTCAACTGAATCAGATTATTTCACCTGAGCAATTTATTGTATGTAATGTCGGTATCAATATGTAACAAAGCCCAGAATAAATATATGAACAAATATAATACTGATCAATGTTGAAATGAGCATAGAGCATGACAGGAAAGGATCATTTAGATACTAATAGGATAATTGGACTTTTTTGTCCAAGCAAACATGATTTAATGAAGCAAAACATTCTAAATACAAGTGTTTCATGATTTAAAAGTGAACAAATACTGTAAATTCAGAAATTATTGGGAGGTTTTTATGATTGGGATCAATGTGACTTGGTTAGTAACGCAATAATTTGATCTCACAATCTGATATTTGATAATATATCTGTATGCAGATGTTTTATTGTGAAACTTGATTTTCTATATAGTTTTGGCTTCATAAAATCATAATGGCTGCCTTTCAAACGTGTATTATAGGCCCGATTTGAAATTCAAAAGTTCTAAATTTTCCTATTAGAATCGAAATAATTCTGTCATGCCATGCTCTATGCTCATTTTAAAATGGGTAGGCATTATATTTGTCAACATTTTACACATCTTTAAAGCTTGGTATAAAAATATTGACAAATATAATGCCTACCCATGTTAAAATGAGCATTAAGTATGGCATGAAAGAATTATTTCTTAATTTTTGTCTTTTCTTAAAAAATCTCAATAATAAATGCGCGCAATAATTTCTGAATTTACAGTATATATAAACTTAATTCTTTAAAAAGGTTTTATTGAATTTCATTGCCAGTTGCTCCCACTCAAATGTCCATTTCATCTCCAGTGTCTTTCAAAATATAATTGACATTGCATATTCGATGGCGATGTCAGGAATGTGTACTACATGTATTTGTAATAAGAACATTACAAAGGAAAAGAAGAGAATCATATTAGACCGACCTTTAGGTGTTTTTTGGGTTTGAGTTGATTGGTTGTTGCTTCATTGAAATTTCTCCTGTTAGTCATATAAAAAATCTACTTCCTCATTGTGGTAATATCTTTTTGTTCAAACTGAAATTGGCCTTTTGTTTTCACTTTAATTATGTTTATTTTGAAAAAAAAATCAGAAAGATAATGTGTTTTGACCTTTCATGAAGTTATTAGATAATTGAATTCTAAAGTTGTCATGGATTCTATCTGTTACTTTATATTCTTTTAAATTTTACATAATAGTCAAATGACTTTTTCAGCATTATATATATCGAATATTTCTTATAATATAACATTTCAAAATCTTAAATAAATTATGGAAATCCTCTAATAGACCACTTTCGAGTTATGTCCTTCACCAAAAAAGTTCATCAATTATGCGCGCCTTTATGACGTCATTTATATGATAGAGGGGATGGCCTGTATCCCTGCTCTATTAAAGTTCATCAAGCGTCTTTGTGATCGTCATTATGCAGGATAAACTAGAAATAATATATGATCCATAGGTACTTCATCACAATTCCCTAGTGCAGCAGAACTGATGAGCAATTATAAGAATTTAATTTGCTGAATATAGCATCATATTTTCTCAACCACTTGCTCAACATGGAAAGGAAGTGACGATGCCCCTAAATGCATGAACAATGTTCATTAAAACCAAAGTTTTTGACGGAGATGCAACGAACTCGAAAGATGTCTATTATGTTACCATATATCATATATGATTACATAGTGCACCTCCATATCACAAAGCATCAATTTATTTTGTACCATAATTGCTAACTGCATGGTCAGGCAAAAAATCTTTAAACAGGTTTTCTGATGATTGAAAGTGATGATTTTTTTACTTTTGCCATTCAGGAGTTATGTCCTTGATAGATTGGAAAATAGCCACATAAAGTGGCAGTTTAAACAAGCCTGAACATGCCTTCAAAGTACAAAAAAAACCTGGTTTGCTGTCAGTTTGACAGCTAATTTCATTTTTTTATTGAAAAGAAGATTGATTTATAATAAGTTCCACAGATAAGTGTTGGTTTGCCAAAACCAAAACAAGATTAGCTTTGTTAAGTTAAGCTCAGTTGTATGCTTCCGCACAGCTGTTTTTAACTATGTATGGAAATGATGAATGTTAAACATTGCAGCTCACATGTGTCAAATTTAACAGTCAAAGATGTTCCTGTATTGTTTCTATCATTAAACTGTGTTTTTATATATCTATTTCCAGAATCGAATGCAAGAAAGTCTAAAACTGTTTGATTCAATTTGTAACAACAAATGGTTTACAGACACATCTATTATATTATTTCTTAACAAGAAAGATCTCTTTGAAGAAAAGATTAAGAAATCATCATTGACAATTTGTTTCCCTGAATATACAGGTATGTCATATATGTAAAAACTATTTTCAAATAACTACAAAATAACATTATACAATGGTGCCTATAAAATGAATTATTCCACAGTTTAAGGTAGAACTCTAATTTTTAAAATTGAAAAAAAAGGTATAGATGGTGTATTTAGTACATAAACCCAAATGGCAACACTCACTTGACAGAACCAAAACAAAAGAACAGTGCTTTAATTGCTGTTATTCATCTCTAAGTCACAGTTATGCCTTGGACATTTAGCAATAGGTACATGTAACACAGTACAACCAGTTTGAGAGGAATTCTTTTGTAAATTATGGGTAAAGAAATCTTGAAAAAAACTTGACATAAGTTGCCTGAAAATCTCATGGTAGAAAACAGAAACAACTCATACACAGAAGACAACAATGGGCCTCATGTTAGAAAAGTTAGCATGAAGTAATGTATGAATAGGGCAAATAATTGTAGAACACTAATAACGCATTGTGTAGTATATTAGAAGTAAATTCTAGACTGAGAAACCTTTAATATATAGACCAAGACTTTGATAGAAACATGGGTGTTTCAGAAATCAAAGTTGTGAAGTACATGGGATAGGTCTATGATCTTTGATGAATGCAGTTATTTTCATATTACCCACCTTTTGACTCCAGAGTTTATAATTTTTTACAACAGGTTACCTACTCTGTGGTAGAACATCCTGGTACTGGGTCAAGTAAGAGCAACTGAAAAAGTAAAATCTAGCTACAATCGGTACAATCTTGGAGGAAAATTAACTGTTTTATGTTTTTTATGCAAGACAAAACTTTCTGAAAACATTAAACTTTACCCCCAAATTTCACTGACTATATGTTAGATTTTACTTCTTTGGGTTGCTCTTACTTGACCGAGTACCAGGATGTCCTACTGCAGAGTAGGTATCCTGTCAAAAAACGATAAAATCCAAAGTCAAAAGTCGGTAATATGAAAATAGTCTATTATAAGTCTCAATATTTGTTTTCCAAGCTCTTAGTCTTGAACATACTGGGGATTGATTATTATACGAGGGTCACCAATTTTGATGGATTTCATGGGTACAGGGGAACCACGAATTTAGATGTTTAATGAATTAAGAATGTTCTATAGGAATGTATACAGAATCTGTTAAAACCACAAAATCAAATATCTATGAAAATGCAAGCTTTCCTCAATCCACGAAAATAAATGAATCCACATTACCGGATGAACATTGTTCCAAATGTACATGTGTCTTGTGGAAGGAAATGATATCATATGTACATGTGTCTTGTGCAAGGAAATCATATCATGTACATGTGTCTTGTGCAAGGAAATGATATCATATGTACATGTGTCTTGTGCAAGGATATCATATCATATGTACATGTGTCTTGTGCAAGGAAATCATACCATATGTACATGTGTCTTGTGCTAGGAAATCATATCATATGTACATGTGTCTTGTGCAAGGAAATCATATCACATGTACATGTCTTGTGCAAGGAAATCATATCATATGTACATATGTCTTGTGCAAGGAAATCATATCATATGTATTTTACAGGTAATCAAACCTATGAGGAGGCAGCTGCTTATATCCAGGCACAGTTTGAAGCTAAGAACAAAAGTTCAACGAAAGAAATCTACTGTCATCAAACTTGTGCAACTGATACGCAGAACGTCCAGTTTGTCTTTGATGCTGTTACCGATGTAATCATAGCCAACAATCTACGTGGATGTGGCTTGTATTAGTCTTGGGCTGTTGAGCGTTTGTATGTGATTTGTATTTCTACGTGCATTGTGAGAATCAATGTGACCATGACATTAGTAAACAAATTGACAAACGATAAACAATCATAATTTGCAAAGTTCCGAAGTACTGTGTAACCGTCTGAAATATTAAATGTGTTATAACTGTGCAATTATGAAATAGTTTATCACCAAGAAATACCTACACAGTGATCATTTATGTTAAACACTAGAATGTGACTGCTCATGAAGAGATGTGTAACACAGAAAGGTTGAGGCCAAGCCTAATAATCAGGACTAGAATTTTTTTTTTAGAAAAAAAAATGGATTGTTTCTGGTCTTGACATCGAATGTGAAAGTAGTATGATGAAAAGAAATGGAGGAATATGAAATAAACCATTTCTATATTGTTGTCACTTGCTAAATCACAGTACCACAGATATTTCATGATATAAATGTTTTTTCTTTTCATTTTGCCTTGAAAATACCGTGCATTTTTATGTTAGTAATTCACAAACATTATGTCATCAAACATCTAATGTAATTCTCTGTACTACCTATAATATATTAACTAATCTGTATTTCAATGTGATAAATATAGAATATGATAATACTTGGGAAATTCCCTTTTATGCGCTGGTGGATTTCAGAATTCATATTCATTTACCGTTGTTCCAGAAGCCACACCTCCTTATATATGCAGAATACATTTACTGTAATGTGACATTTATGATTGACTAAATATAGATCACCAATATCATCATTTGTGAATACTGAAATCCACCAGGAACGAGAGATTAATGGGCAATGTTTGTCCTTTAGAGCTCTTATATATACTGCAATTATTTGTCACCAGTCTGGAAACTATTTATGACTTGTGAAAATCTGTAAAGAGCTCAAATATTCTGTCTCAGTTTTTTTTTTTTGAACAATTCCATTTAAAAGTGCTAGGGTAAGGAAATGATTATTATTTAGTTGTCAAGATTTGTTTTGTTTTGTAAATGGCATAGTAATATATAATATAATCAGAAAGATGTTTTAGGAGTAACTTGTATTTTCATGACTGCACCCCTCAGATATCTACAGTTTCATTTATCAATGAAATGTACATGTACTTTGTTATTTTATGATAATAGCAGCATTCAGCTAGTAGTAATGCAGTATTCGGTTATTCACAGAGTGCCAGTCCACTCTTCAACAATTTACATCAGGTCGATATCACTGCTGTCAACAAATTTCAGGATCTAATTGTTACCCAAACTAGCAAACATGATTCAAATTGAAAGATCATATGGATTGTCTGGTATATGTTGATGTTTTCAGTTTACATATTTTGTGTTTTATACATGCCAAAATTTAATTTAACTTTTTATATTTTTTTCTGTTGTATTTATCAATAGAAAACCAATAGTTTACATTCTGTTTTTTTCTAATTAAAATTTTTCTTGAGGATAACGTCTTTTTTTCGAAGTATTTTACATTTAGTTCATAATTATTATTTACTGTAGAATTGATATATTTTATTACCATGACTACAGGAATATGAAGAGCAAGTGTCTTTTTGCCTCAATGACCTTTATGACAAACAAAACAAGTTTATGCATTTTTTTCTTTTTTCAGTGCATGAAAAATATTTACCGGTAATGTATTAAATAGGAGATCAGAGGGAAGGGATTGTGCAATTTTCTGGGAGGATTTCACCAATTTTCACAGCTTCAAATTATAATAATAGTAGTATTATTTATGTATATTGTAGTCAGTTAAGTTAAACACATCAGTGTGTGATATAGATATTACAATATTGTTGGAATTATTTATAAAGATTATATGTGACCATGATGCATGTGAAATCTGAGTGCCTGAGAAGCTTGATGTTCAATTTTCTAGTTTCTGTGAATGTTTGTGCTATTTATGGAAAGATGACATTTTTGAGATATTGTGTATATTTGTGGATAAATATTTCCTTTTAAATGTAGAACATTACTGGGAAATTTGTAGCATTTTTTTTTCAGACAGTGGCTACAGTAATTAACCAGCATTTTTCAATAGTCATTATCTGATCTTACTTGTCAAGTGAAGTTCTGCATCACTGATCATAGTAGAAAAAGTTAATTACTTCAGCTGCATGATAAGTATATAGTTTTAGAGCTATGGTAAATTGCAAATTTATTGTACCCAAAACAGAAGTTTTCACCTGATAGAAACCAAGCAGATAGATTTAGTTGATATAAAAGGGATAATAAACATTGTTGATCTTTCCAGTTTTTAATCCGTTTATTTCAGTAACTTATGTAAAAAAAAATTTAAAAAAATGAAGGGCTTGATAATTTTCAGTTAACAAAGCATTGTGAATTAAAAAAACACTTTCTCATAGCTTCTAATACAAATATACTTTGTAAAAGTTCCAAAAATCCACCATGCGAGACAAAATTAAAATTGTGTATAAATATATGTTATCAAGAAGTTGTGCAAACCTTTAAATTTTGAAACACATTGTACTTGTGTGGTGGGGTCATCCAAATTCATGCTGACACGCTCTAGGAAACTTAACGAATTCAAAAATATTGTGAAAGAAAAATTGTATTTGAAAATGACTGAAGAATGTTTTGTGCTATTGAGGTGAATAAATTTTTGCAACTTGTTAACAATTAAACATAAAATAAATTTTTCTTAGCATGTGAGGCGTAAACACAAAACTTTTATGAAAAATAACTTTCCAGTGATTATTAAATAAGCAGTGGGAGCAAAATTTCCTTTCTAATTGCACCATTTAATAAAAATTCAGTTTAAGATTTCATTTCAGATATTAAAAGTAGGCCATACTAGTGTAATCAATATTTGTATGAACAGCAGGACAAAGAAAAGGAACATTGCTTTTACCATAATAAGTTTAGATTTGGGACCATAAAATTCAGACATAGTTATCTAGAAATCAAAATGATCATATTTGCTATGTGAATGGTCCAATTTTTCCCAAATATGTTTAGTATAATTTTCCAACAGTAGTGTGAATCTCAACTTCCCATTATTTCTTGATTTTCACCCTGCTTGAAAATTGAAATGCCTAAATATATACCAGGTTTAAAGCAGTTAAAATTTTATAGCGTGTTGAACAAACAAAGGAAAAAATATTGCTTTGTGCTTGAGGTATTCTTAATGGAATTTCCTGTAATGTTTTGTAGAAATATTGTGTGTATTATGACATAAAAAAAATCATGTGTTTATTCAAATTGTGATGACAGTTGCTTAAAAGTAAGAATGCTTAAAGAAATTGATTCATTGAAAAAATAATGACCAGTTACTAAAAAATGAGCAGGCTTATAAAGTATGTAGTCATATTAAATATTTGACAGTAACCCCTTCAAGATGAGTAAATTATGCTCAGTAATTGTTGGATATTTTAAAATCTGTACAGTTAGTTGGGTGTATGGATACTGGTCAATTACGGAGTAAATAGATTTCGCTGCAACATTGACTACTCTTTAAGATTTAGAAAACTATACCCAGAAATTGTTTTAAGATTTTATATTCCATACCATTTATTGATTCCGTGGAAACTGATCACTTGCAGAATTTTGAAATATATTTGTTGTTTACTATTTATTCTGTGTGTGCTCAGCCAAATTGTTACCATCTTACAAAGAAAAAACAGAATAAGTATTAAATGACTTATTAAACAAAATTCTGTAAAGTTTTCAGTCCAATAAATGATTATTTCCAATTTTTTTTTTAATTATATTAATTATAAAATATTTTGAATAAAGGAATTTGTAACAGATCTTTTAGCTTAAACTTATTGCATATTTCTTTAGAATGACAATGTTAAACAAAACTTAATATTGTTTTGAGAGAGAAAAAAAGGTCAATGAATTGAATTACACAAAACTTAATATTTTACCATATCTTGGCATATAAGTATAAATATTAAAACAATTATCTGTTGTGCAAGTTGCAAAATTACAATATTGTCTTAAAATTAATAGCACTATGTTTGTTTTTAATATAAATATATATATATACATATACATATTCATGTGTTTAGGGAGATGATAAAAGATTTGAATTGAATGCCGACTATTTTTAGACTAACACTTTTAGTTCATGTTTTTTATTTTATTAGGCAAATGGTTTTGTTGAACATATCGTACGTTTTGTATTGCAGATTTTCATTTCAATTTTTTTAACTGTTTATTTGTATTACTTGCGTTTTGTCATATTGTAATAATGTGATACTTAAAACATGCTACACTTATTACGGTACTTCTTTCTCCCTTTTGCCGTGGATCTAAAGATGCATAGATGAATTCTGAAATGGCCCCTAAATTTTGTAATCTTTTAAAAAAGGGAAACAATTTTTTTTTCAAATATATTACAATCTGAAAATTAAGGCTTGTAATAACTTGTAAGAATAATTTTAAGAGAGAAAATGTGTTTCAAAAAGGTAAACTTTTTTAAGAGATGCATGGTTTTGAAAATGGTGGATTAACTTATAAAATCAGATAAACAGTTTACAGTTGTTATTGAGCATTTTCTAACTTAGGTTAAAAGGGTGATTCCCTTAAGAGGATTTCCTACCTTAGGTATTTTAAATTTGAAGCCTAACATGTTTATTTGAGTATTGTATACCTCCTATTTCTCAAGTATGATTTTAAACAACCACGAGTTAATCTTTGCTTACCAAAATTCAAATGAAAAATTAATGATAGCCCTAACAAGAAATATATTCAGCTTTACTTAAACTTTTACATACATTCAGTATAATTTTTGCTTTAAGACTATGAATGAAAAAATCTGCTCTTTCAGTTAGGTAAACATAGTTTTCATTCAATCTTAGCTTTACAAGTATTTTAGCCACTACTATTTCGAATGAAGTGATTGCAGATTAATTCAAGTTAATCAGATATATTCTTTTGCTTTTATGTGAGATATGTATAAATATTTTCACATGTTGAAAAAGATATCAATTAAAAACGTATAGACAAGTATTTGAATCTACGTTAAGAGATAATTTTGTGATGTTGTACAAAATAAAGAAATGCTATATAACACAAATTTCTGCTTTTTTCTATTTTCTATTATGTATAATTTGACTCTTTCTTGTTACTGACATGTGCAATAACTTATTTTCTCTCTAGTCAATGTTAATAAATGTCACAATATTGCTTCTGTGTTGTTTTATGTCATAAAAAAGGGGGAGAGAAGTTACAAAGGGAGCGAGCAAAAAAACATAAGTTTGAAACTATGAACCCACCCCCCCAAAAAATGTAAAAAAAGTCAAACAACAAACTTTACACAGAAACTAAGGATTGAGCAACTTGAACCAGGGGTTCAAATAATACGTGTTGAGGTCTAGGACTTGACTTTTCTGGAAGGATTATTTGATTTTTGAATTACAAAAGACCAGGCCCCTTTTCACTTTAAGATTCAAATGGTTCTGGACCTTTCATTCTTTAAAGTAAAGCAAATTTGAACCCCACTAAAATCCATGTTCAATGATTTTACTACATAATTCAGTAAAAAATGTTGAAATTAACAAATATTCAAGTCACAACACAAAAGGATTTACGACCCAAAAAGACAAAAAGATAACAATTTTTATTTTCATACTTTAAGATAAATTATATTGAACCTGACTGCTTTGATAATTGCATCATGCAACCCTTAAGAGTTGATCTTCCACAAAAAGATTTACAGAAAGGTAAAATGTAAATCTATCCAATATGCATAAACATATAACGATCTGGATAATGTCAGTAGTTGTTTTTATACGCCCGTCAAATTTTTGACGGGACGTATTATGTTATACAAATGTCCTGCGTCCGTCCGTCTGTCTGTCCGGCGTAAACATGTCGCACCGTAACTTGAGAATGACTTATCCAAATTTCATGAAACTTAACATAGTTGTTTCTTATGATGGTCAAACGATCTGTATACTTTTTGGTGAAAATAAGATTAAAACTTTTTGAGTTACGGGACTTAGTAACTAAAACAGGTGTGTGTTTTTTTTCACATGTCGCGCCGTATCTCAAAAACGATTTATGACTATTGCTTAAAATTTTACACACTTCTTAGTTATATTAATCTAAAGATCTGTATACTTTTTGGTTTTGATTCAAAATTTTATTTTTGAGATATTGATTTTTTTTTTTTAAAAGGGGGGTTTTCACATGTCGCGCCGTATCTCAAAAACGATTTATGATTATTGCTTAAAATTTTACACACTTCTTAGTTATATTAATTTAAAGATCTGTATACCTTTTGGTTTTGATTCAAAATTTTATTTTAGAGATATTGAGTTTTTTGTAAAAAAAAAAGGGGGTTTTCGCATGTCACGCCGTATGTCAGAAACTATTTATGGTTATTGCATAAAAATTCACACACAAGACGACGGGCGTATCATGGGCTCATGGCGCAGCTGTTTATTAGTATTCAACCCAACCTCATTTCAGTATACTGTAAATTCAAAAATAAGTTGGAGGTTTTTATTGTCGAGCCTTTTACTTTAGTCGAAAAAGCGAGACATAGCGATCCTACATTCCGTCGGCGGCGTCCACAAATATTCACTCTGTGGTTAAAGTTTTTGAAATTTTAATAACTTTCTTAAACTATCCTGGATTTCTACCAAACTTGGACAGAAGCTTGTTTATGATCATAAGATAGTATCCAGAAGTAAATTTTGTAAAAATAAAATTCCATTTTTTCTGTATTTTACTTATAAATGGACTTAGATTTTCTGTCAGGAAACAACACATTCACTCTGTGGTTAAAGTTTTAAAAATTTTAATAACTTTCTTATACTATTTTGGATTTGTACCAAACTTGGACAGAAGCTTGTTTATGATCAAAAGCTAGTATCTAGAAGGAAATTTTGTAAAAAAATAAATCCATTTTTTCTGTATTTTACTTTTAAATGGACTTGGATTTTCTGCCAGGAAACAACACATTCACTCTGTGGTTCAAGTTTTTAAAATTTTAATAACTTTCTCATACTATTTTGGATTTGTACCAAACTTGGACAGAAGCTTGTTTATGATCAAATGCTAGTATCTAGAAGGAAATTTTGTTTTCTTCCAGTTAACATTACATTCAGTCTGCAGTTAAAGTTTTTAAACATTTATTAGATTCATAAACTATCCTGGATTTTTACCAAACTTGGACAGAAGCTTCTTACAATCAAAAGATAGTATCAAGTGGAATATTTTTATTGATTTACTTCCTCCATTTTGTTGAGCCTGCGATTAACAGAAAAAGTAGGCGAGACACTGGGTTCCGCGGAACCCTTACAAATTTTATTAATGCAATAATGAGACTTGGTGATTATAGCAATAATAAGAACTGGCATTCTGATATCTAATACATATATTATCTGCATGCAGATTTTCCTGAAATCACAATAATTAATCTCACATTTTTGTCCATTCTTAAAAAATTGCAAAAATAAATGCATGCAATAATTTCTGAATGTACAGTAGATCACAAGAAATAAAAATTGTAACTTCCCAAGTCTGGAATCTACTCAGTGATTGTCATTTTCTGTAATTGCATTTTAATAGAATTGATATATATTCAGCTATCTTATTTAAATTCATGAATAATTTACAAGATTTAGCATTTATACAGTTTGGGTACTTATAAATCCTATGACTAAATTAGGAGTCTTTAAAAGAAATCTGCTTGCAAATAAAAGGTGCTAATTAGGCAATAGCAAACTAAATATAAATTGTCTGGTAAAAGTACTTTTTTACAATCACTCCTTATTTGAAACTACAGTACATTTGTATTTGAAAAAGGTTGATGAAGATAACACTATAAATTCCGTGCGTCCAAAGAGCGGTTCTGTTTTTATCTACATCAGGTATGCTTAAGCCCTAAGCATTTGATTTGAAAGCCAAGGATGTAAAAATATGCAGTCATGCTAGGGGCTATATGACCAAACAGGGCCTAAAAAGAATAACACAAATTTCTGAGGTAATCGTTTTCTGAGGGACTTACAACCTTAGATTCTAATAATTTCTTAATGGAATTTAATATTAATATCATACATTTTAAACTAACTGAAGCATGCACAATTGGATTGGTGCCTCATAAGTGTAATGCATGGGTGCACAAATATCATTGGTCATACATACGGTACTCTTTATCAACATAATAAACAACATTAACACTTGAACAATACAAAAACTCTATGTCACTGAAGCATTATGAAAATGATAGAGCCTCATGTTCTCCTTGAAACTGAAGTGCACAGATGCAGCATTACAACAGCACACCACATCAATGGTATTTCTTATATACTACTTTATGAATGCATCTTATCTAAAAACTACATTTGAACACTGTAAAAAGTCTGGGTTCATAGTCTTCCTGAAACTGAAGTGCAATTATGTTGAGATAATGAATGAATGGTATATCATAAAAATTTTCCAAACACACCTACCCAGAAAACTTATTGTATGCTCTTGTGTATACATTTTGTTACTCTACCAATTCAGATTTAAAAAGGGGAGTTGAGATTTTAACAAGAGTGCACACACTTAAATGTCTCGCCTGCTTTACTGATCATTGATTTTATGTTGATAGTCTTAAAGATAAAGGTTTTACTACAAGTATCACATAAACTTAACATTTTTAAAGATCCATGACAATGAGATCAAGCTTAAGGTCAGATAAATCCTTTCAGACAGATGTGTACACAATTATTCCATACATCAAATATAGTTGACCTGTTGCTTATGGTAATTGAAAAACAGACCAAAACACAAAAACTTAGCATTGACCAATGAACCATGAAAATTAGGTCAAGGTCAGATGATACCTGCTTACAATCATTTCATAAACTTAATATAAGCTGACCAATTGCTATTAGTATTTGAAAAACAGACCAAAACTCAAAAACTTAAAATTTACCAATGAACCATGAAATGAGGTCAAGGTCAGATGAAACATGCCAGACTGACATGCACCACTTACAAACATAGTTGACCCACTGCTTATAGTATCTGAGAAATGACTTAATCATGCAACTATAACCTTGATCACTGATCCATGAAATGAGGTCTAGGTCAAGTGAATCCTGTCTGGCAGACATATAGATGTTGCAAGGAATCCATATATCATATACATGTATAGTTATCTATTACTCATAATAAGTGAGAAATTCACATGACAAAAACACTATGATTTTTTTCAAGCAGTCTCTGAACCATGAAAATGAGGTCAAGGACAATGGACATATGACAGACAGAAACTTGGTAACATAAGGTATCTGCAGACAAGGTATGAACATGTGATGAAGCATCCAGGTCTTCTACCTTCTGAAATATAAAGCTTTATACAAATAGTTTCACTGCCGCTGGATAGTAATCTGTAATTTATTGTTGAACTTGCCACATTTTTGTTTGCCTGTCCCAAGTTAGGAACCTCATCAGTAGTTAGTTACAACTTTATGTTATTTGGAGAGTTGGGTTTTAATTGCAGATCTATAGGTGTTTGTATCTGTTCAATTTATTCACAACTTTTATAAACTCGGACGATTTAGAACTTGACATATTGTGTAGACATCTGTCTCTTGTTGAACCTCTTAGATATGTAATTTTTGTTTTTGAGTTGCTGTCCCATTAACTTCATCTTCTTTATATTATCTAAACATTATTTTTTATTTTTTTCATCACTGTATATATCACTGAAGCAGACCTAGGGGAATGGACTCATTTTCTGCACTCTGTTGAGATGCATGGATGCTTATGCAACTGTTTACCAGTTATCATTGATGTATCATAAGACTTTATTCTGACACTGGTGTTGACCATGACAATGATGCTGTTATTAGTAAACATCAACTATGACAATCCACATAGGAGAGACAAACATTTCAAAGTTCCATCTACTGTTTAGATAATTCATTAATTTGAAGATTCGATCATCTGAACAGGGGTTTTAAAATTAAAAACAACCAAACAAATGAAAGTACCTTAAGTGAACAAGCTTGTATATCCTACGCCCCGAAAATTCCTTACTACAACTTTATTTTATCTCTGGTGGATAGTTGTCTCATTAGCTATCATACCACATCTCCTCATTTTATCAACATTTAACTCCTATAGGTTCTCAGACCAGACATGATTTGTGATGAATGGCCAGACCAATACTTGCATTACTTTAAGTTCAATCTAGACATACATCTACACGTCCAACCCCCGAAAAAATCCATATGATTTTTACTGAATGATACATGTAGTACAGAATAATGTGTCAAGGGAGGGTGACATGTCTTTCTTGCAGGCAGTTACCTTGTGAACTAATACATTAAAGGTCTTAGTTCAAAGCAGGTTTAATATTCATATCACATCAGCATGTTCTTGTCCTGAATACCGGTATGCATTTAATTTGCCACTGGACAATAAACAGCCATCCATCCATCTAGATAGGCAAATAGGGAGGTTTGTACACACATAAAACTGTTTTACCAATATGTGCCTGCCAAGTCATGGCTATCTGGACCAAGTGTTGTTCTTTATCATTTAAAAGACCCTGTTTATACATCATTTTTTTTAAGTTTCAGTGTTTGTGGTGTATCAACCAATATTTTTGGTAAATCCTGTTTTATATTTTAATAAATCATGTTGAGATTTAATTTTCTTTGGCTAACTTGAGTAATACAATTTTACTAATGGATACACCTAAAGTTAAAATTTCCCAAAAAATACAACTAAATATTATTTTATATACATATGCACATTAATGGCTTTACAATCTGTTGATATTGCACATGGTCATCTTTGACTATTATTGACGTCTTTACACCAAATCCATTAAATGTTGGATGTGTACTGATTGATATTTTAGTCTAAGATGCATAATTTTTTTATAATTTGTTATTGAATTTGAACAGGCTGTCAGTAATTGTGAGTACTCTCTGATACCCTGCCACGTCAGGTCTGTGTCTTTGTGTGACGTTTTTCTGCTTTGTATCAATCTGATGAGTTAACATTTCTCGTTTGAATTGTTTTACATCTGTCATTTCAGGGCCTTTTATAGCAGACTATGCGGTATGCGATTTGCTCATTGTTGAAGGCAGTGACCTTTAGTTGTAAACTTCTATGTCATTTGGTCTCTGGTAGAGAGTTGTCTCATTGGCGATCATACCACATCTACTTATTTTTATATTGTTGAATGTTTGCTGTCATCATAATGTCCTGTTTGTAGTATTTTATTTTTCACCAAAACATATACAAGTGTTTTCTACTTTTTTTCTTGCAAATTGTCTGTTCAATTTGGATTTTACATTGAGGTAATTCAACATTTGCTCCATATGAAAGTCAATAAAGCTTGGATGAAACAGCTTAGCAATTTTGATGTCAAAACCTACATTTTTTTTTAACCTATTTGCCCCCCAATCCAACCTCTAGCCCTGATTCGAACAGCCGTTCTTTTCTAGCCTATATGTCCTTCCACTTTTTCAGAACTGCCACAGCTGAACTGTGTTGACAGCAAAGACTTCAATCTTGCAATTAATGGTCCATAAACTCTTTCCAGATGTGTTATGAAAATATGACAACCTTAATGATGTCTTCAGATAGAAATTGGAAAACTGTAAAAAGTATGGTAGCCTAAAATCAGGTAGGAGTGGGGAGTCATTTAGTGGCCACTACTTTAATGTCATAGTCCCTAGGTATTTACTGTTGTCCAAAATTCATTTATAGGTAGTTCAGAAACAAAAGGAGGTATCATATAGCAAGAAAAATTCTGGTCTGTAAAAACAAGGTCAGTTTTGTCAGAAAAATGTAAAAGTTTTGATAGACCTGGCTTGCCATTAATAATTCTCAAGCAAGACAATAAAGTAAAATTTACTTCCAGTCAGCATGGATGGGTTGCTGTAACTGAAAGGTAATAATTAAATGACAAAGAATAACAGATTTGTCGATGTTCACCTCTCAGATTTCAATTTTCATTTTTTGACAAAGCAAACAACATGTTTTGTATATTATACATTTTATTAACAGAAGAAAACAATTTGGTAATGTCTACCACATCTAAAATGACAGAATTCAAACAAAAAATATGTTGTTACAAATAAGGATATCTTAACAATCATGTAAAAATTGCTTGACAATATGAAAACATTATATAACAATGAATTACATTTTTTTCATAACTTCAGTTTAAACTTCAGTTCAGATAAATGCATTACTATGACAAATAATAATGTTGCATTGGAAATATATGATAAATTATTTATGACACATCTTTTTTGTATACAAGCGCTTATATTATTACCTAACGACTGATATGGATTCTTGGAATGATATCAGAACTGATTTGAAAAATGACATATGATCATTCATACATTTTTTACAAAAATATGTGAGACTAAAATTACAGAAATTATTTTAAATATCCGTTCAAGAAATTACTACTTTTGTATTCAGATACTTGAAAACTGGTTGTAATTTTAATCCAAATGTAAAAGTATCTTCTTGCCATTCATTATCAATTGTGTTATATAATATTGTACAAAGGCAATTCAGTTAAAAAATCACTCATAAAAGTAATTTGTCATTGTAAATGCAGGTGTGTGTAGATGCTTCATTTCAAAATCTGATTGTTTATTCAAACCATGTAGTGAGACAGAAGACAGGGTCAACAATGAGGTTGTAAATCAGAGTATAATCACTATCATCACCTGGATTCACCAGCAATCACATTGTGTCATGATGTTTCAGTTAAAACCTTATCCACATAAGGGGTTTTCTTTGAATCAACTTGTGCACACTGTATACAGAAATATATGTCAACTCCAGAACTTACTCATTTACTGATCAATATAAAAACTTCTATTTGTTGCACTCATTGATATATTTATAAGATTATTATACACTGTATATTGCATAAATAATATAGAGCAGAAAACAACAAAGTGAAAGAACTTTTATATTGCACATCTTGTTTTGATTTTTTTTCACTTAAAAGAATACAAATCTGCCTACATAAAAAGTTTTGAAGACAAAGAAAGAGGTATGATAAGAGCCATTATTTGGGCCCTTAAATAATTAAACATAGTAATATTCTTAAATGTGTATTTTATTGAACTAATTTATTTAACCTAAAATGGCAACTTCCAATTTGATTAAAATCAGATGTTGTGATACGCTTCGCTTCTTCTAATGTGGAGAGTATCGTAGCATAAACTAACAGCTGATTTTAATGAGAATGGGCCACTTCCCACATAGTTTATAAAAAAATAAGTGGGGAATGTGTCCATGGGACACAGATGATGCCCCCGCTTGCAAATAATTTTAAAAAGGGACATAACTCAAGAACTGTACAAGTGACGCTACCCAAATTTGTACTTGATGTGAGTTTTGTGGTAATAAGCATTGTGTATACGTTTCAAAACATTTTAGTTGAGGCAAACTTAAGTTAGAGAACGGAAACAAAAAATTCAGCAATTTTTCCATTTGTAAAGGGGCATAACTCTAAAACGGTAAAAGTGACGCCACTAAAATTCAAACTTGATCTGTGTTTTGTGGTAATTAGCATTGCATAAGTTTCATAACATTTAGTTGAGGCAAACTAAAGTAGAGAACAAAAAAAATAAAAATTAAGCAATTTTTGTATTTGTAAAGGGGCATAACTCTAGAATGGTAAAAGTGACGCCACCAAAATTCAAACTTGATCTGTGTTTTGTGGTACATGTAATAGGCATAAAAATCTCAGCCACAGCATTTCCCTAAAAAGAGATTTCCTAATATGTTTATTATCTAAATATTAATTAAAAATTTTAAAGCCCAAACAAAAAAGTAAGACTAAATTCAAAATAGAAATATTGATATTGAACAAACTAAAAAACTACTTTTGTGAACATATATGCATCTTAATGAGATTATTTCATATATTCATTTTTTATTTAAAATATTCAATAGGCCAAACAAGTGGGCTTATCATACTGTATGATTTCTGCATAGAAGGGAAATAACTCAATCTAACACTTATAACCTATTACATGTATTACTATTGACAACTTGAAAATAATAAATGAGGCAACTATACAAACACCATGTTTTAAAAGGTAAAACTATTACAATTCAAAACTCACAAAAATATTTATTTTATGTTTATTCAAATCCATTTTGAACATTAACTTAGCCATGACAAGTAAAAACTATTTTGTAATTGGTCATAAAGTCCTCATTTAGTACAGACATTTTATTATCAGATTATTTTTAAACCTTGATAAAGACCTTTAACATAGATGTATTGGGCCACCATTTTCTGTCTTTTATACCATATTTGGTTTTATAAGTTTGAGTTATACCTTTTAATTTTGGTGGTTGAACCATCGACTTGTATATTAGTTTTGTTTTTTGTTACTAAATGTACAATCCCTTCAAGAATTCTGAATCATTTTGTTACTGACAACATTTAAAAAACATCATACATACAACAAAAAGCATATATATATGTTATTGAATTATTTAGCTCTAAATATAATCCATATGGATTCTGGAATTACACATATATATTTTATCAATTTTTTCCTTATATGGCTATTACAATAACATTGGTGAATACTGTCCCAAGTAGAATAATATATTGTAATTCAAACATGATTTGCATAATTACGAATCCTTTTTAGGGCTTTGACTTCTGATTTTTGTTCTAGGTTATTTTATGGTAGAATATGTTCATCAGAAAATTTTCGTATCCTATAAACACATTGAATCAGATGGAAATTTAACAAGTATCTTTCGAAAAAGAAAGCATGAGAAATGAGAAATGGAGAGTTATATTTTTAATGTTTTGCCAAGGGAATAAAAGTTGTTAAAAAGTGTTATGGAGCTTGTGAAGAAGTTAGAAAGGTGGAAGTAATATAATAACATTCATTAAACCCCTATATTGATCCCCACAGAGGTGAAACCCTGTTTCTAAGATTATACAAAAGTGGTCCATACTTTCACTCTTTTCCAATCATTGTTTACATTTCACACACTGACCACTAACTGTAACCCGGTTATTCAAACAATCACAATTCATACCTCATGAGATGACGCTGACAATCTGTTCATGTCTCCCATAGAGTTTAACTCTAAATTTACTTCCACTCTGAAGCATGCCCTTTCATTTCGTATCAAATATTCCTGTGAGAAAATTCTGACTTGTTTGTAAATAGCAACTGTATCACAGATGGTTTATACTTCAGTATCAATTCTAAAATCTACGATCTGGTCACGTCATAAGGAGGGTCTGGGTTTTAGAATCAATTTACCAGTCTGAAATAAAAAAAATAATTAATACATTAGTTGACTGATCCCAACAGATATATGAGCATTTGATTGCTTTATGGGAATCATGCTAAGAATACTACTGTGGATTCATTAATATTCGTTGGATACCAGTTTTCGTGGATTTAGTGGGTAAAGGTAAACCAGGAAATTAAATGTTCAACGAAGTACAAATTTTCAATAGGCTTGTATGCAGACTTCGGCAAAACCGTGAAATTAAATATCCACGAACATACAAGTTTTCCTGTATCCACGAAAATTGGTACCCACAAAAATAAATGAATCCACAGTATTTGCAATAACATTGGAAATTAAATTCATTTCAAGTATACATGAAAGGTGCCACTAGTATAAAACAAGAACTGCTTACCCTGCCCAAGACTTCACCCTGAGTTTTAGGTTTCCTGTTCAATATTTAGTTTTTTGAGACTGATGTATCTTTTCATCTTTTTTCTACTGACCATGGTGTTATAAGTCTTTCTACAACTTACAATTTTTTGTGTTCCCATGGTATCTTCTTCCTTTTTTATGTAATTAAGAAAATACATGAATAATTTGAATGACTTATAGGAAAAATACATAAATTTTCTCAAAATGTAAACTGCACAATTATCATGATTAAGGTGGATATGAATTAGGTCCTAAATACTATGACTATATGTGTGTCTATAATGTAGGAATGCTTATTGGCAATGACAATTAAAGACATTTAGTGACTGGACATCTGTCCTGTTAATGATGATGAATGGCTGTTTTACGTCCAGTGTCAAGTCTTTGGTGTGACTTGGTTTGGGATAGAACTCATGACCTTCTACACTCGAAGTGAGCATGATACCATGAGATCACAGAGGTGAGAGTTGTCTGATGAAGATCAGCAATAAAAGTGATGTTCCTACAATATATAGGCTATTTCTATTATTTTCTGGGACTTTTTAATATAGGCATGCATATCCTCTCTTTTCAAACCATCATTTAATGTCTTTTTTTTATAAAATACTTACTTCATCACAAGACATATTATAATCTGCCAAAACCTGTCTACATCTGGTTGCTATACTAGTAAGTGTTAAGGTTATCTAATATTTGACAAGTGCTTATGCATTTATCATTTTTGTCGAGCTTCGACTTTAGTCGAAAAAGCGAGACATAGCGATCCTACATTCCATCGGCGGCGGCGTCCACAAATATTCACTCTGTGGTTAAAGTTTTTGAAATTTTAATAACTTTCTTAAACTATCCTGGATTTCTACCAAACTTGGACAGAAGCTTGTTTATGATCATAAGATAGTATCCAGAGGTAAATTTTGTAAAAATAAAATTCCATTTTTTCTGTATTTAACTTTCAAATGGACTTAGATTTTCTGTCAGGAAACAACACATTCACTCTGTGGTTAAAGTTTTAAAAATTTTGATAACTTTCTTAAACTATCCTGGGTTTCTACCAAACTTGGACAGAAGCTTGTTTATGATTATAAGATAGTATCCAGAAGTAAATTTTGTAAAAAAAAAAACCATTTTTTCCTTATTTTACTTTTAAATGGACATAGATTTTCTGTCAGGAAACCATACATTCACTCTGTGGTTAAAGTTTTTAAAATTTTAATAACTTTCTTATACTATTTTGGATTTGTACCAAACTTGGACAGAAGCTTGTTTATGATCAAAAGCTAGTATCTAGAAGGAAATTTTGTAAAAAAATAAATCCATTTTTTCCTTATTTTACTTTTAAATGGACTAAGATTTTCTGCTAGGAAACAACACATTCACTCTGTGGTTAAAGTTTTTAAAATTTTAATAACTTTCTTATACTATTTTGGATTTGTACCAAACTTGGACAGAAGCTTGTTTATAATTAAATGCTAGTATCTAGAAGGAAATTTTGTTTTCTTCCAGTTAACATTACATTCAGTCTGCAGTTAAAGATTTTAAACATTTATTAGATTCATAAACTATCCTGGATTTTTACCAAACTTGGACAGAAGCTTCTTACAATCAAAAGATAGTATCAAGAGGAATATTTTTATTGATTTACTTCCTCATTTTTGTTGAGCCTGCGATTAACAGAAAAAGTAGGCGAGACACTGGGTTCCGCGGAACCCTTACAATTTTTTTTCATGTAATGGAGTTTATTTTTAGAAGTCATAGAAAACCATATGATCATAGTATACTGTTAATCTTTCACTTGTGTGGACTTCAATATACAGTCTCTCCTGAAACTTTGTGGTTGATAGTTATTTTAAAATTCATGTTCAATCAACATAATTTTGAAGAGTAAGCTGCACTTTTTTATTTGCCATATAGGACACAGAGTTTTGTAATGATCCAAACTTGTAGAAATAAAAATACTGGGTGTGTAAATAATGAATTGATGGCTTGTGAACAATTACTGTCAGTACACAGTATATAAATCAAGACATAGGTGATATTTAGAAAAAAAACAACTCTAAATTTTGAACTGGAATGGCATTTTGTAGACTTCCACAACTGTTTCCCTATAATCTTGGAACTCAGGTTATCAATGTATACCATGAGGCCAAATATTACACTGTAGCATTTTCAGAAACTATTCAGTTATTCAGCAAGAAAGTCCTGTTAAAATTTTTTTTTATCATCATGACCACAGGTTTAAACAATTCTGATAAGACTTACAGCCCAACCAAATTGAAAAAACAGAAATATCAGACTAAAAAATTTTAACAATAATGTTTCATTTTAAAGATGAGTTAGTATTATCCTACAAGTATCTTTTTAATATTTGACAAGTAAAGTGACAAAATATCATTAATCAAACAGATTATAAATTCATTTATCTTAAACACTTCTCTAGGTCACCTACTCGGATACTTATAAAACACTTACCTTGACCACTTGACAACAAAGATCAAAAGTTTTAAGATCATTATGTATACCGGTAATAAAGGATACATTGATGGTGCAACAACCCTTTTATGAATTCCACACAAAAATAACATTAACAGCACTATACAACTAATGGTAAAACAGGGATGATTCCATAATGATGTTGACAAATATACCTGAAAAGAAAAAAAATATACATGTATATTATCAAGATGACACATAATTTAATGATTCCATTTATGAATCTTACTCAGGAAATATGTGAAAAGAGGTTCATCAATAATTTGGGATTCAAAATCTAATGTATTCAAGGTAATATTTTCAAAAGTGTGCACTAAAACGTTGTGATTGGCTAACAATGTCCTGAACAATGAAAATTCTGCCAAAGATTCTGAAATACAGAATTACTGGTTCCTTATATCTCAAATTCAACAGGCCATTTTGCCAAGTGGACTAATTTCAAATTGCAAATTCTTCCCTCTTAAATTATGTTGTATAGACTCTATGTCCTCGTAAACTATGTCTAGACCATCAAACAGTGACATTCCCATAATGGAATATTTCTAATCGGTCCTGCACCTGGATTTTTAACAAGTACAAGATACATTTTTAGTGGTGAAGGAAGCCTGCATGCCCTGACCTTCAACAGGAAAACTGACAATCCTTGTCCATTAAGATTGGAGTGTAACGCACCTGCCATCATGCAGGGTTCAAACTCACAATCTCAATGTTGATAGGCTTATGATACAGCAGTTGAACTACTTTGACCACTCGGCCACAAAAGCCCCACAAATAACAAGAGTAAAACAGTTGTCAGTCATATCAAAACTCTTTTACAAGCATAACTTATAAAATACTTTGATTTACTGCCATTTGTTAGTAAAGATGAAATACTGATTCATTGATAAATTATCCTCAACTTCATTTAAATATTTCTGTTCTCTTAAAGTCATATGAAAAGAGTTTCTCGTAACTTCAATGTTATCGAAATTTTTGACCCATGCACGTATATATATATATATATATATATATATACTAAACTTAGTCCTGTATGCACTTTTTTTTACATACTGTGGATTCATTTTTATTCGTGGTATACCAATTTTCGTGGGTTTCGTGGGTCACAGCGAACCACGAATTTAAGAATTCAACGAAGAATAATCCCGAGAAATGTGTATGGAGTCGGATGTTTATTTCCAGTTATGTTATGCAGTTCTAGTATAGTGTTGACTAACGATAAACATTGTAACATAACACGTGTTTTTCTTGAAAGAAGATACAAGTATTTTGATTAAATCAATAATAAATATATCGAATATCAGTGACAATTTACTTTTTAAAATTGATTTAAACTGTTCATGGAAAATAAATGCAAGTTGTTAATTACCGTGTCATAGTTTGGTTTACTGGTGATTAAAAATCAATAGGATTAACGGTGCGGGGATATTGCCCGTAGGTAATATTATTTATGACAGGAACATTTATTTTCACACCTTTTACTTATACTTATATATTATATCGTGATTAGGGAAATGAGCTTTCGATCATAGAGTTTTAAATGCCTTATAAAATTCCGACAAGAATTTATAAATTGTAAAACAAACAAATAATTAGTTGTCTCTGTCCATTATTGTAATAGAAGTTTTCAATGAACACTTTAAGCTAGAATGACCAAGCGAGGATTTTGACAATTCAAAACCTTTTCAATGAATTCTTTCTTTTTTGTTTGTTTTATTATTGATCAAACCAAGGAGGGTATATGATCTCCTAAATTAAAAAGAAATCGACGAATTACGTATCGGATTTTTTTTTTTTTTTTTTGCTATCAGCGATCCACGAATTTACGTATACCACGAAACGTCTTTTTTTCTCTATCCACGAAAATTGATACCCACGAAAATAAATGAATCCACAGTATATTACAAATCTATAACCTATTATTGACAAATAATTTTTCATTCAGTGATTGTTGATGGCAAGATAGTTAACTTTCGAGTTTGTTGCCGTAGTTTACTGGATCGTGACATTGATAAACAATCAATACGGAGCACCTGGAGCACCTGAACAATAAATGAATTGATAGAGCCATGATATATTTTTTATACTTTCCATGCATTCCAATTTGTTAATCAAACTTTTCCTTAACAGTTGTTAAATGTTTAAGTGTATTTAATTTGTGTTTTAAGAATCAGTTTTTACTATTCACCTTCCAGTGCATGTTTGTTTACATTCTTTCATCACAGTTTTCGTCTCACACTTGTGCTGTGTGGTGGCTGAAGTTCTAACAAGAGGTTTCATAGTTAAGGACACTGCATACAGGACTATATCCGTGAATCAGTGTAAGGGAAGACAGTAATTCAATAGCAGTACATTTATGAAGATTTTGATAATATAAAGAATTATCTTTTACAAGAAAGTTCATGTACACTTGTTTTATAGTAAAACTTATCCTTTCAAGTTTTTAAAACATATTTAACTTTTTTTTAAATGTGAAATTTCATGACTTTAATAGAAAGATGCATGAAAAAATCCTGGGGAATTATGCAATTTTAAGTCAATAAAGTTATCTCTTTCCAGAAATCATTCTTAGACTTTTACAAAAACAGGAGCAAAATTTCATGTACTTCATGCTGTAAAACCTATGATACAGTCTCTTGTATGAAGTTGGACTGTTTGAAAAAAATGAACCAGAATTTAAAGTCCTCCAAAAATGACTGAAATCGTGTGAAAAAAATCTAAAATTTCTCGTTCATCCATATATTGTCTTGTTCAAATCTGCAGGATTTCCTCTTGGAATTCCTGTTTTAATGCAGTTTGATCAATATCTTTTTCTTTTGTTAAATCTGTCCTATTTTGACAGTAACATTTGGATTGCTATACATATGTTATTTGTATAAATGTTCAAACTTGTTTTATACCTACTTTAGTTGTATACGGATCAAGAAGCCAGGTGCCAGCACCTGCAGCTGTGCAAACTGATATCACAATCAATACCACTGAAAAGAACAGGATTAGATCAAAATTAATAGAATAATGATTAATTTCATCATCTACCATCCTATCATTTGAAATACTTGAATTACGATCAAATTAAAAAAATACCTAAATTTTTTTTTTAAATGCATGCAACTGCTTTAAACTAAACAAATAGCTTCTCCAAGCGCAGCTGAATACGACCGCAGAGGTCCAACCCTGAACAGTTGGGGCAAAAATGGACACAATATTCGCGCTTGATACAGGTCTGAATTTGGATTGTAATTAAATATTTGACACATAATAGGTTTCTGACAGAGAATAACTGTAGTTAAAGAACTTAGAATTGGTTACATGATTTGAATTTATATTCAATTTTTTGCTTTTGTGCATTACACTTTGCTGTTGCGAATTGACTCCCCCTCCCCCACAAAAAAAAAATTACCCCCCTTTTTTGGGGCTTTTGTGCAATACACTATGCTGTTGCGTATTGACCTCCCCTTTTTTTTTGCCAAAAAAAAACTATTTGAAGAATTTGTCTTTTTAATTTCTGAAATCTGAAATGAGAAAAAATTTTTTTTTTTTTTTTCTCACCTCCTCCCACCCCTTTTCCCCCCCAAAAAATTCTTTCCCTCAAGATATGGTCATAATCTCAATTCAAATTTCCAATGGAGTTTGCAACCATAATTACCCATTTAAATACATCATAAAAGTCTTAAAATAGAAAATGACATACATAATCATGGATAAAATTAATATTCCTTTATAGTAACTTCTAATAAATTGCTTTGCTGAGCGCAGCTGGATACGACTGCAGAGGTCCAAACCCTGAAAAGTTGGGGCCGAAATGGACACAATATTCACCTTCCCCTTTCCCTTATTCCAAAAAAAATCATTCCCTCAAGATATAGTCATAATCTCAATTCAAATTTAAAAAAAATTTGCAACCATAATTACCCTTTTAAATACATCATACAAGTCTTAAAATACAAAATGACATACATAGTCATGGCTAAAATTAAAATTAATTAATAGTAACTTTTAAAAATAAATTGACAGCTAATCACCTCAAGACAATCATCATTTCTTAATACATAATTTACAAGCAGTGTAAGGGAGGTAATCAAACATTGTTGTTTTAAATTGGGATTGGATTACCTCCCTTAGACTGCTTTAAATTGTCTTAATTGTCCTTTAACCAGGAAAAAAAACTTGTTTTCCCCCTTTTTTGCCTCTAATTCCTTAATGGTTTGAGCCATAACCCCCCATAGTCAATCCTAACCATCCCTTTGTTGTATGGAAACTTGTGGTATAATTTTAGAGAGATTCACACTCTTAAACACAAGTTATTGTCTGGAAACTACAAAAATGCTTATTTGGGTCCCTTTTTAGGCCCCTTATTCCTAAACAGTTGGGACCATAACCCCCAAAATCAATCCGAACCTCCTTTAGTGGTTATAAACCTTGTGTTAAAATTTCATTGATTTCTATTTAATTATACTAAAGTTATTATCCAGAAAGCATCTGTCTTCAGAAGATGCTGATGAGGACGACAACGTGATACCAATATAAAACAAAATTTTTTTTTAATTTTTGCGGTCGTATAAAAATAAATTGACAGCTAATCATCTCAAGACAATACAACATTTCTTTATACCTAATTTAAAAGCAGTGTAAGGGAGGTAATCAAAACGTTGTGTTTGGATTACCTCTCTTACACTGCTTTTAAATTTTCTTAAGTAATTGTCCATTAACCAGGAAACCCTTGTTTTCCCCCTTTTTTGCCCCTAATTCCTAAACGGTTTGTGGTATGGAAACTTGTGGTATAATTTCAGAGAGATCCATACACCGTTCCACAAATTATTGTCTGGAAACTAGAAAAATGCTTATTTGGACCCCTAATGCCTAAACTGTTAGGACCATAACCCCCAAAATCAATCCCAACCTTCCTTTTCTGGTTATAAACCTTGTATTTAAATTTCATAGATTTCTATTTAATTATACTTAAGTTATTGTCCGGAAACCAACTGTCTTCGGACGACACTGACGACGACGACGTGATACCAATATACGAACCGCAAAATTTTTTCGGTCGTATAAAAACTTGCTTTGACTTAATTTATCTTACCACAAGGTGGTTTGGGTTTGTCTTGTATAGTTCTTGCGTGGAGGTCTTCTATTCAAATGATCCAAAACCATATAGGGTCACAATCTAGTTTCCCCATTCTCTTCCCTAACCTTTATCCTATTTGAACCCTAACTCTTTTTAAGTCCTAACTTATCTGGACCCATTGTGCTCTAGAAATTACAGTTGCCTAGAACAATTGAAAATTTGCCCACAGAAAGTGAATATCCAATTCAAAGTGGATTTGATTCTAATTCTAAATGCCAGTTATAAATCATTCAGTGGGGAAAAAAGCATTTATCTGAGATAGTAAAATTATATTGTATAATTTCCTATGGAAATAGAAACAAGGGGTGGTAATAGGAAAACTTGGTCTCTAATATTGAATATGGCAAAAACTTAAACCTCAATATTGAATATCATATAGCTGATACCCCTTAACTAAAGCATCATAGTTGAAAAAAAATATTGAAATAATAAATTGGCAGATTTATTTTAATAATATTCAAGTTCAAGATCTAATAAAAATGACAACTCACTTCGCCATAACCTAGCTGTTGGCTGAACCTTGTCGATTACTTCTGTTAATCTTCTTTCAAAGGCCTTCAAGTCTGAAATAACATTAAAAAGAGTCATGTTAAAAAATATCAATCTAAAATAAACATCATGTCACAAATGTTTGAAAAATACATGAGGGTATGGATGTGGTATTACGGAATAAAGAAAATATTGGGCAAAAAACAGAATGATGGGCCCAAAAGTAAAGAATAGAGAAAAATGCACCAATTCAAAGAAATACAGAATTGACAATAATAGGGTGTCAAAATATACAAAAAAGAGAAAAAATGGGCAAAACAATTGAAGAAAAGAGAAAACAGGTATTAAAATGAATGAATAAATAAATGAACACGTCCCCATCCAGACCCTTTTACAAGTACACTTCAGCTTATGTGAATTTTGCATTTTAAACCTCCCAAAAGTGGATAGCCTAACCATGTGATTGTCCCTATTCAAGTTAAACATCTTGTATCAACTGATATGAATTGAATACAAATTGAACTCTCTAGGCACTCCTGCTTCCTTCACCAATAAAAACTGGTCCCCATGATATAACCAAGAGTACTGAAAGTAGTAAACATGTATTAAACACCAAATATCAAATTGAATTCTTTTTGTGTTGATATCATTAAATTGTACTTTTAAATCTTACTATCATGACTATTGTAAACAATTGAAAAATTATGTCCATTTCACACGGTGGAAAGGATGGTTAAGCTAGAACTCCTAGTGTCCAATACCACTATGGATAAGTAAAAAACAAAATGCAGCTGATATGTATAGCATGTATAGTAAAGTTGTAGAGTAGACCGCCTATATCAGCAGAATAATGATGGTCTCTTAGAGCAAATTTTTTTAGCATTATTACGTTAAGAAATGGTGATTTGAATTAGAAATGTCTTTTTAACTTAAACATAAAATTATCATGTCATGTAACTATGTTTTATTACACTTAATAAAAGAGGATCTTGACTTAATAAGTTGGAAAATTTCAACTTTAAAAAATGGCAAAGCCAAATGATTATAATTGAAAATCTCGCAAGAACTCTCACCACGCAAGCATATTATTTCGATGGATATTATTAAAGTTTCCATGTGATGTAATTTCAGTTTGAGTTATTTCCCTTGGCTGTTATTTTGGAGGGGTAAATGGTTGATTTTCTTAATTTTCTTAATTGACTAACAAAGCTAATATATGCAGTACATACAAGTCTGATAAAAGATCCCTACTTGATTATAGAGATGAATAAAGCAAGGCTAAAATTAAATTAAAATTGTTCAAAACTTCTATAGTCTAGAGGTCAGCATAAAAAGTTGCATTTGGCTGATTTATGAAGGAATTTTTGCATGTTGACCTCCAACATGGCGACAAAAGGAAAGTAACTCTTTCTCAAAGGTGTCAGTCAACCAGTTGATTAAAACTTATCTACACAGTGTATATAATGAAAACTGACAAGAAAATTCCTTTTATTCTTAAGTATTAAAATCCTTGCTCGCAGTATGTGTAGTGGTACAGTCCCGCCAAGAAAATTTACGCTAATTCTGCGTAAAGAAATGAACAATCGTGACTGGAAAATTATGTGTTTACCTGTTATATGTACGTGAGTCCATTTTGATCACGACAAGCTCAAAACTTTAATAGTGGACCTTCATGGACATCGTGATCAATAATAATATGTATTGTGAAAAGCGCAGGACTTTCTTTAGTCGATTAACTTTGTGTTTTATTGAATGTTATTGGTACGATGAATATTTGTTGCTGTAACTATTTAACGAGTAAATAATATATTGGTCAGAATATTTGTTGTGCGAAAGGTTATACATATTTATTGATATATGTAAAATTCTAGAGGTTACGACAAAACCTACAGTATACACAGGTTTTTGGTTAATAAATAATTATTCAAGCTCAGGTAAAGTCTGATTGATAGGGGGCAGTCTTTCATTTGCATACTGTGTAAACGTGATACATACCATGTGAATATCAATTAGCAAATACACAAGTGTAAACCAATGAACAGATGAATCCGGTCATAATAGGCTTCTGAAGGAGGAGCTACATATATGACTGATTGTATTTGATTACTCTATTTTGCGTACAATCTTTCATTAACAATTTTGATTTGATTCATAAAATCATCAATGCTACTTGTAATTAATTATGAAAGAAAAATATTTCAACTGATAGTTTTTATAAATATCAGAGCTTTTATAAATATCAGAGACTATAGTAGTCTCAGTAAATATCCAGAATTTTTAAAACTCTACCTTTTTCCCAAAATATTTACTTTTATCATTAACGGAAATTTACTTTTATTAATTATAAGGGCTTATGGAAAGGTTGAGAGAAGCTTGTGTGTTTTAAGTCTATTGCAAATTCTTGAGGGATGAGAAAATGATAAATAATACGGCTCATTCAGAATTCAATGTCGAGCTCAGGGCTTATACCGCACTCGATTATTGTTTGCTTAACATCCACAGACAAATGAATGAGTGCATATTTAAGAGAGCACACTATGAAAAAAAACAGAAGTGACTGACATCTGAGAATTTTGGGGTGAAATGTTTAACTTTTATTATATTATGGCATAGTTTTATTCCCCCCCGCAATAAAAAAATAAAATGCTCCGCAGGGCGCAGCTTGATACGACCGCAGAGGTCGAACCCTGAACAGTTGGGGCAAGTATGGACACAACATTCAAGCTTGTTACAGCTCTGAATTTGGATTGTGATTAAATATTTGACACAGCATAGGTTTCTGACACAGAATGAATGTGGTCTACAGTCTTCACGATGAACTTTAAAATCTACAGGCCCGGAGCTCAATTTTTGGAAAATTTTATTTAGATTCTGTTGGCCTGTAGATATGATATTACAGGCCCGAGAGCAATTTTACTAGCCTGGGCTGCTGGGCCTGTGGTTTTGCGTGAAGACTGGGTCTAAGAACTTAAAAATTTTAAATTGGAAATTCACCTATTATGGTCCAATATCCAAAATCTAAATACATGGTTAGATTCAGCATATCAAAGAACCCCAAGAATTCAATTTTTGATGAAATCAAACAAAGTTTAATTTTGGACCCTTTTGACCTCAATGTGGACAAAGTTGATAATGGGGCCATAATCAAAAATCTAAATACATGGTTAGATTCAGCATATCAAAGAACCCCATATATTCAATTTTTGTTGAAATCAAACAAAAAAGTTTAATTTTGGACCCCGATTTGGACCAACTTGAAAACTGAGCCCATAATCAAAAATCTAAATACATATTTAGATTCAGCATATCAAAGAACTCTAAGAATTCAATTTTTGTTAAAATCAAACTAAGTTTAATTTTGGACCCTTTGGACCTTAATGTAGACCAATTTGAAAACAGAACCAATAAAATGCTTCGCTAGGGCGCAGCTTGATACGACCGCAGAGGTCGAACCCTGAACAGTTGGGGCAAGTATGGACACAACATTCAAGCTTGATACAGCTCTGAATTTGGATTGTTATTAAATATTTGACACAGCATAGGTTTCTGACACAGAAAGAATGTGGTCTAAGAACTTGAATTTTTTTAATTTACCTATTATGGTCCAATGTCCAAAATCAAAATACATGGTTAGATTCAGCATATCAAAGAACCCCATATATTCAATTTTTGTTAAAATCAAACAAAGTTTAATTTTGGACCCCAACTTGGACAAACTTGAAAACTGGGCCCATAATCAAAAATCTAAACACATGTTTAGATTCAGCATATCAAAGAACCCCAAGAATTCAATTTTTGTTAAAATCAAACTAAGTTTCATTTTGGACCCTTTGGACCTCAATGAAGACCAATTTAAAAAACGGGACCCAAATTAAAAATCTAAAAACACGGTTAGATTTGGCATATCAAAGAACCCCAATAATTCAATTTTTGATGAAATCAAACAAAGTTTAATTTTGGACCCTTTTGACCTCAATATGAACCAATTTGATAACGGGGTCCACAAATAAAAAATCTAAATACATGGTTAGATTCAGCATATCAAAGAACCTCAAATATTCAATTTTTGTTGAAATCAAAAAAAGTTTAATTTTGGACCCCAATTTGGACCAACTTGAAAACTGGGCCCATAATCAAAAATCTAAATACATGTTTAGATTCAGCATATCAAAGAACCCCATATATTCAATTTTTGTTGAAATCAAACAAAGTTTAGATACTGGACCCTATCTTGGACCAACTTGAAAACTGGGCCCATAATCAAAAATCTAAACACATGTTTAGATTCAGCATATCAAAGAACCCCAAGAATTCAATTTTTGTTAAAATCAAACTTAGTTAAATTTTGGACCCTTTGGACCTTAATGTAGACCAATTTAAAAAACAGGACCCAAATTAAAAATCTAAATACACAGTTAGATTTGGCATATCAAAGAACCCCAATTATTCAATTTTAGATGAAATCAAACAAAGTTTAATTTTGGACCCTTTTGACCTCAATATGAACCAATTTGATAACGGGGTCCACAAATAAAAAATCTAAATACATGGTTAGATTCAGCATATCAAAGAACCCCACATATTCAATTTTTGTTGAAATCAAACAAAGTTTAATTTTGGACCCCAATTTGGACCAACTTGAAAACTGGGCCAAAAATCAAAATCTAAATACATGTTTAGATTCAGCATATCAAAGAACCTCATATATTCAATTTTTGCTAAAATCAAACAAAGTTTAATTTTGGACCCTTTGGACCTTAATGTAGACTAATTTGAAAACTGGACCCAAAATTAAAAATCTAAATACACTGTTAGATTCGGCATAACAAATAAATAAATGTGATCAAAGATTTTACAAATCTAATGCGCCATACTGTGCAATTAAAGATTACTTCTTGAAATTTTTCAATATTTGAAATTTGAAAAAAAAATAATATTTGAAGAATAATTCTTTTTAATTTCTGAAATCTGAAATAAGAAAAAATTGACCCCCCACAATTTCTTTTTATCCCCCCCCCCCCTTTTTTCCCCAAAAAAATTCTTTTCCTCAAGATATGGTCATAATCTCAATTCAAATTTCCAATGGAGTTGGCAACCATAATTACCCATTTAAATTTACCATAGTGCTAACTTAATCTATTTTATAATAGAATTAAAAATATAGTGTCAAATCTTTCATATGGATTTTTTTGTAAAAAAAAAAGATGCAACATTTGCAGATATTTTTACTGGTCTTCCTTTATAAATATGCATTTCTTTAAACATAATTTAAAAGCAGTGTAAGGGAAGTAACCAAAACGTTGTATTTGGATTACCTCCCTTACACTGTTTTAAATTATCTTTATTGTTCATTAACCATTACTTTATACATAATTTTAAAGCAGTGTAAGGGAGATAATTTCAATGATGAATTTGATTTATCTCCCTTACACTGCTTTAAATTATGTTTTGTACTAAAGTATTTGTCCATTAACCAGGACAACCTTGTTTTTCCCCCTTTTTTGCCCCTAATTCCTAAACGGTTTGAGCCATAACCCCCCAAAGCAAATCCTAACAATCCCTTTGTGGTATGGAAACTTGTAGTATAATTTCAGAGAGATCCATACACTGTTCCACAGTTATTGTCTGGAAACTAGAAAATGCTTATTTTTGGCCCCTAATTCCTTAACTGTTGGTACAATAACCCCCAAAATCAATCCCAACCTTCCTTTTGTGGTATTTAACCTTATGGTCAAATTTCAAAAAGATCCATTCACTTAAACTAAAGTTAGAGTGCGAAAACCAGTGTGTATTCGGACGACGACGCCGGACGACGACGACGACGCCGGACGACAACGACGACGACGACGACGCCAACGTCATACCAATATACGACCACAAAATTTTTTTGCGGTCGTATAAATATTAAGAATCTAAATACACGGTTAGATTCGGCATATCAAAGAACCCCAATAATTCAATTTTTGATGAAATCAAACAAAGTTTAATTTTGGACCCTTTGGACCTTAATGTAGACCAATTTAAAAACGGGGCCCAAAATCTAAAAACTTAATACACGGTTAGAATCAGCATATTAAAGAACCCCAATAATTCAATTTTTGATGAAATCAAACAAAGTTTAATTTTGGACCCTTTGGACCTCAATGTGGACCAATTTAAAAACGGGGCCCAAAATCCAAAAACTTAATACACGGTTAGATTCAGCATATTAAAGAACCTCAAGAATTTAAGAATAAAACCCCATTGAAATTGGTCAAGAAATAAGCAAATTATACGAGGTATCTTCTTTTGCACAATACTGTGCAATTGAATATTTCTTGCTATTGCGCAATATTGTACAATTGACAATTTCTTGCTATTGCGCAATATTGTGCTATTGGATATTTCTTGCTATTGCGCAATACTGTGCAATTGAAGATTTCTTGCTATTGTGCAATACTGTGCAATTGAAGATTTCTTGCTATTGTGCAATACTGTGCAATTGAAAATTTCTTGCTATTGCACAATACTTATTATATAATAATTTACACATCCTGTTTGGTGTGTATCTCCTACCATATCATTATTATTTGCTTTTAAATATAAAACAGAAATAACTAACTTAAAATGGAAAATTTTAAAAGAAAAAAAATAGGAAAAAAAGAAAAAAAAGGAAAAAAAAAAAAATCCCCCCCCCAAATTTTTTGAACCCCCTTATGATTCATCACCCCCAAACTCAATCCCAGCCTTCCCTTTGTGGTATAGTACCTTGCAGTACAATTTCAGAGAGATCCATACACTTGAACACAAGTTATTGTCTGGAAACTAGAAAAATGCTTATTTTTGGCCCCTTATTCCTAAACATTTTAGGCAATTACCCCCAAACTCAATTCCAGCTTTCCCTTTGTGATATGGAACCTTGTAGTACAATTTCAGAAAGATCCATACACTTACACAGAAGTTATTGTCATTAAAACTAGAAAAATGCTTGTTTTTTTGCTCCTTTATGGCCCCTAATTCCTAAAATTTTGAGGCAATTACCCCCAAAATCAATCCCAGCCTTCCCTTTGTGGTATGGTACCTTGCAGTACAATTTCAGAGAGATCCATACACTTGATCACAAGTAATTGTCTGGAAACTAGAAAAATGCTTATTTTTGGCCCCTTTTTCGTAAACGTTTTGGGCAATTACCCCCAGACTCAATTCCAGCTTTCCCTTTGTGATATGGAACCTTGTAGTACAATTTCATAAAGATCCATACACTTACACACAAGTTATTGTCATGAAACTAGAAAAATGCTTGTTTTTTGCCCCTTTTTGGCCCCTAATTCTAAAATTTGGAGGCAATTACCCCCAAAATCAATCCCAGCATTCCCTTTGTGATATGGAACCTTGTGGTACAATGTCAGAGATATCCATACACTTACACACAAGTTATTGTCATGAAGCTAGAAAAATGCTTGTTTTTTGCCCCTTTTTTGCCCCTAATTCCTAAAATTTGGAGGCAATTACCCCCAAAACCAATCCCAGCATTCCCTTGGAGATATGGAACCTTGTGGTACAATGTCAGAGAGATCCATACACTTGCACACAAGTTATGTCTGGAAGTTACAATAAAATGCTCCGCTGGGGCGCAGCTTGATACGACCGCAAAGGTCGAACCCTGAACAGTTGGGGCAAGTATGGACACAACATTCAAGTTTGATACAGCACTGAATTTGGATTGTAATTAAATATTTGACACAGCATAGGTTTCTGACACAGAATGAAAGTGGTCTAAGAACTTAAAAATTTTCAATTTACATATTCATACATGTGATAGACTGTGAAACTCAGATCAGGAGATTGGGAAATTTTGGTCAGGAGATTAGGACTCAGATCAGGAGGTTTTTAATCGACATTAATTTTGTTGTAAATGTAACCGTGTGCTGTAAAAATGGTCTTTTAAAGTGTGTTTTCTTCAACTTTCCAACCAATTTATTATGTTTATAGTACCCTTGTACTTATAAAGTTTCTCCATCTTTATATTCTACATGTTCAATCTAACATTGTTTTTTTCCAGTATGTTCTTTAAATTTTTTACTTCATATTCTATAAAACAATCATTGCAACCAGAACATTTGTTTAGCTGTCTGCAAATAGCTTTTATTTTATTTTTTCTCTTGCAAATAGTTTTTATTTGCAAACTCAGAAATTCATTCTACCTGAAAAGTTAGGGTCATAGTTATTATATAAATTTCAATTTAAGCCTTAAAAGGAAGTATAGAATCCTCAAATAATTTTCAAATTATTATTTTTTTATTTGTCCTAAGACATTTAAAATCATTTAATAACCATCCTTTTATGATTATTTGTTCAATTTATATTTTATTTATATTCTTTTAAAAATTTTCATTATTAAAAGGAAAGTAACTTAAAACAGGATAAATCAAGGGAAGTAACCCAATAAATACACAGTTTTTGTTACACAACGGCAGTTAGCCTGAGGTAAAAATCGTTGCTTACCAGTATGTTTGACACCCAAGCTGACAAGTGAAGCCATATAATTATGCATGTTAATTGATTTACAGGTAAAATATAACTTCAGGTAATGTCAGTTACACCAGATGCCTGAGATGTTATGTTGGGCAGAAATTTTTCATTCATGAAAAATTTCATACACAGGATTTTTTCAACAGGAGGTCGGGAGGAGACCCCTGAAAACGGGATTATCGTACTCCCGTCGAGAGGTTCACATGTATGCCTATTCAAACCATATCATTATTATTTGCTTTTATATATAAATCAGAAATAACAAATTTAAAATGGAAAATGTTAAAGAAAAAAAAGGAAAAAAAAAATCCCCCCCCAATTTTTTGAACCCCCTTATGATTCATCGCCCCCAAACTCAATCCCAGCTTTCCCTTTGTGGTATGGTACCTTGCAGTACAATTTCAGAGAGATTCATACACTTGAACACAAGTTATTGTCTGGAAACTAGAAAAATGCTTGTTTTTTGGCCCCTTTTTGGCCCCAAATTCCTAAACGTTTAGGGCAATTACCCCCAAACTCAATTCCAGCTTTCCCTTTGTGATATGGAACCTTGCAGTACAATTTCATAAAGATCCATACACTTACACACAAGTTATTGTCCTGAAACTAGAAAAATGCATGTTTTTTTTGCCCTTTTATGGCCCCTAATTACTAAAATTTTGAGGGAAAACCCCCAAAATCAATCCCAGCATTCCCTTTGTGATATGGAACCTTGTAGTACAATTTCATAAAGATCCATACACTCACAAACAAGTTATTGTCATGAAACTAGAAAAATGCTTGTTTTTTGCCCCTTTTTGGCCCCTAATTCCTAATATTTGGAGGAAATTACCCCAAAAATCAATCCCAGTATTCCCTTTGTGATATGGAACCTTGTAGTACAATTTCATAAAGATCCATACACTTACAAACAAGTTATTGTCATGAAACTAGAAAAATGCTTGTTTTTTGCCCCTTTTTGGCCCCTAATTCCTAAAATTTGGAGACAATTACCCCCAAAATCAATCCCAGCATTCCCTTTGTGATATGGAACCTTGTGGTACAATGTCAGAGAGATCCATACACTTACACACAAGTTATGTCTGGAAGTTACAAAAATGCTTATTTTTGGCCCCTTTTGGCCCCTAATTCCTTAACTGTTAGTACCATAACCCCCAAAATCAATCCCCACCTTCCTTTTGTGGTATTGAACCTTATGGTAAAATTTCAATGAGATCCATTCACTTAAACTAAAGTTAGAGTGCGAAAACTAATGTGTATTCGGACGACGACGCTGGACGACGACGACGACGCCAACGTCATACCAATAAACGACCACAAAAATTTTTTTGCGGTCGTATAAAAATGCTTATTTTTGGCCCCTAATTCCTTAACTGTTGGTACCATAACCCTCAAAATGAATCCCCACCTTCCTTTTGTGGTATTGAACCTTATGGTAAAATTTCATAGAGATCCATTCACTTAAACGACGACGACGCCAACGTCATACCAATAAACGATCGCAAAATTTTTTTGCGGTCGTATAAAAAATTAGGGGAAGTTTGCATAATAAGTTATAGGCATTATAATATATTATATACACAAGTAATTTTTCACATTTCTAACAAATGCAAAAAGAATTGATTTACAGGCTTTTATGCCTGATAAATTTATAAATACTTTGTGTCATATTAATAAAATCGCATTGAAGACAATAATCAGACAATCCGATGACCATGCAAGGTTGGCAAAAAAGCGGTCAATACTAGTATTGACCATGCCGGCGGTAAATACTGGGAAATACTGGCAAATACTGGTCGATTGAAATTTTGAGTAGACATTACTATAAAAACCACTCTCTACCTGGTCAATTACTTTTAGTAATAAAATAATGAAAGTGTTAAAGTCATTTTAAATGTTCTCATGTCTTATTGTATTGTAAAAAGGAAACTCATCAGGTGGCTTTTGCACTGACTATAGCATTGCAATCATTACATTTTGCACTGATTTGTTGTTGTCTTATATTGTATAGAAGTTCCAAATAGGGTCTTCAGGTTTCAGTTTGGTGCTTAAGGTCAAGATGGTTGTACTATGTGTATCTAAAAATTGATTATGTAAAGGTAAAATTTTTACTACATTATATATTTTTTGGTTGAAAACATAAATTACAGTTCAGCCATAAGAGTAAAGGCAGGGAAAAACCTTAACGGTCGCCCAGTCGCCCATGGCCTGGGCGATCTTTTTATTCAGTTGTGGTAGCCCAGGTGGCGAATTGAAAACAAAGTACTCGACAGACGGAAATCCGCTGTTTACCGTGGCTCCAAGTGCCGGCTACTTCACTGACAAAAATATAAATTCAAAAAGAAAAAAAAATCTTTTTAAAATGTATACAGGCAAGTGTCGAGAGTCGTATTGTCGCAAAGTCGCAGTCGCGATAAACAAGGATGTAAAATCAGAGTTTACCTTTGACTAAATATAGTTCACGTTAATTCAGGTCACTGATTGGTCGTCTATTTAAAGTCCAGAAAGTATCGTATGTTTGCAAGGATAACAAGAGAGACGTTCCGATGGTCATTTACAATATGAAGTGATCAAATACCCTGTTCAGTTTTGGCTTCAAGAAAGCGAAGAAATTCAGAGAAGATGACAATAGCATGTTATGAAATAATATCAGTCAAATAAAAGAACGTATAATATATAATAATGTTAAGAATCTGGAAAACAGTACCTTTTGTAGTTCCCTTTTCAAAGCCCACGTGGTGTCCAGAGAATGAAGGTCAAAAACGAAAGTAGAATATTGTCGACCACAAATAAATAACATTAGTTTAAAATGATTTTAGTTTCCTACTTACTGAACAGTTTACAAAAAAGAGAAAATCAGAGGAGATATCAATTTTATGACAATGCTTTTGAAATACGTGTACTGTACAAGTCTTTTGAGAAACTAGGGGGGTCATTTGTTTACAAATGTACGTAGTTACGCAAAATAAATCGATCAAGATATTTAATAAATTAGATTATCAAAGAAATAAAATTAAATATTTCATCGATCATCTACATGTATTTAAGGACAGAGAATTCTTTAGTTGTCCTTAAAAAGATATTAAAAAAAAACTGGTACACAGGGTATGAAGATTCCCATTTTGTAAATGATTTTTTTTTAATTAAATTTGATTGAAGTCAACAACAAAAATAAGACAAAATTTACATTTTCCCAAGCATCTAAATCACCTCCAGGTATGCTCAGAATGCAGGGTTTCGAGTCTAAAATTTCAAAATTTTCTTGGGGGGCATACCCCTAAACCCCCCTAGCACGTTCAGCCCGCTTTGCGGGCTTCACCGGTGATACTCATAGTGAAATAAAGTGGGTTACTAACTTTTTGTCTGGGCTAACTCATTTTCAAGTCTAGTAGCCCAGCTGGCTACTGGCCTTACAAAGTTAAGTTTCACCCCTGAAGGTCCTTGATACCTTCCATTTCCTGCATAAAGATGATTTTCATCTCACATTTAATAGACAGGAAATATTTTATTGTTTAAGTGAGTCTTCAAATATCACTTTTATTACTTTCAACCATGTTTTGTCATCATTTCAGTGTCTTCCCTAGAAAAATTGTCATGCATGGTGGGTCCATGGTAGATTTGCAACGCGGCGCACGATGTTTCTTTTTCAGAATTAGTTACACTACATAATTTATATGTTTATAGCCATACACCAATCTAATTGTTTTATTATAGGTAAGTCATGGAACTTTAAAGTATTTATTACAGATGAGAGGAATTAATGAGAGACCTTATAAACAATACTAAAAATAATCCAGTCTGCACTAGTTATTTACAAATTTATGTCATGTACACATTATTTTGTTGATATCTTCCTCTGTTTCAACTTTCCAAAGGTCCCCACACATTTTTCAAAATCAAAATCTTTTTCCTTTGGTCCTTCAATTGATATATGCATTAAGCAATTCAGCACTTTTTGGCATAGTCTGTTTCTCAAAGGTGTTTTAAGTCTGTTTAAACATGAAAAACACCTTTCACAATCAGCTGTTGAAACTGGCAAAACAAGACCAATTGCTGCATACTTAGACAGACAAGGATGCTGTCACGGAATAGAAGTTCCTTCATAATATAAGTTCCAAATGGAAACAATATTCTGGAATATTATTTCCACTGGAATAAATATTACAGTAAATGTTCCTAACGGAATAAATGGTATAGAATATTTGTTCCAATGCCTAAATGTCATGTCTTTACATTCTTTCACTAACAGTGTCCTCAATTTGCTGATAGAATGGTTTCAGCAGCAACAGCAAGTTGTTAAATAAAACTTTGAATGTCATCATTGCTTCACAAAGATTTTACAGGAAACAATAAAAAAAGTCTATTTGCGTTAATTACAGAAGTCGTCAATGAAGAATACCTGACATACGGATGGCATATTTGAAAATTACCTGTTTGGAAGCTAAGCTGACATTTTATTTCATGACAATTAACTTTTTTTTTTAAATACATTCTTGTCCGATTTATTTATGACGCTTCATAATTGTATCTTGCCGAAGTGAAAGACCACTTGTGTAAAAAACGGCAAATGAATCCGCTATGTGACCCATTGAATTAAAGATAGAACAACACTAGTTTATTAAAAACAATATTTCCGTAAATAACTACGTATGTTTTGAAAGTTTTTCCATCAAATGTTTTAAATATTTCATAAGACACGTCTTTTTCTCGGCCCGGTTGCGGTGATGTGTATTCTTTGATATAATCAATCAACCGCGACTAATCTAAAAATAACTGATTGTTGTGACCAATCAAAAAATAATGCATCGATGTAAATATACATTGATATAGCTGATGGAAAAACTGCGAAACTTTATTTAAAAAAAAAAGTTTTGTCCATTCTCGGTGAAATTACGTTAGTTTTATTTTATAATACCAGAGACTATACCAATTTTTTTTAATTTACTTTTTTAAAGATCACAGTAAAACAACGATGTCAAACACTGGCCCATTTTTTGGTGAAATTTATACTGGAAAAGGTTAAACTTTTTATTTAGCACAGAAGGATATGCATTGGGGATTAATCTTACTATTTATTTATCAGCTAACTGGCAACTTCCATTATGTAACCGAAGTCTCGATTTACAAATGTATAACCAACTAATCAAGAAGGTTGTAAAATCCCCGCACGCGCGACGTGATGCATCCAATTATCAGTCGGATGAGTTTAAAACACCCGTGGAGTGTTGTTACTTGTCACTTCACTTTCAAAATATCGATAATAAATATTTTACAGTTATAATTTTCACACATAGCGGGATGCATTGCGGCAATGATGAAAGCATGACGGTCGAAATTTATGCGTAGCGGTACCGCAATGCTTGAATAGCCTAGGGAAAACACTGCATTTATTGGGGGCTGTTGTTTTTATAGTAATTAAATAATCACACCTAGCAATGCCAGGTGATAGGTAATAAGACACCTGTAACTTCATTTACCTGTAGTTTTATGTACCTGTAAAAAATTATGCATTTTCAATAAAAACAAGAAATGATTGTAACAGGATGCTGTTACGAAGTCTCCCAAATGAAGCTCCCATAATTCGTAATTCCCAGGGTCGCCTGACATTGGGCAACGTCCAGTGAAAATTGGTTTGGTCCAGTAAAGTTATATGCATTAGGGATGCCTGGGAACTAACCTTGTATATCATTCAAATCATCTTGGCATGACAAACCAGAATATATATGGTTTAGGGGTGGGGATCTCGACCATTTACAAGATACTAGAACATTGGGGGTGGAGGGAACCCCTGGGGACTGACCCTATACGTCATTCAAATGTTTTTTACATGACGAACAGGAATATATATGGTTTAGGGGTGGGGATCTCAACCATTTACAAGATATTAGAACATTGGGGGTGGGGGGAACTCCTGGGGACTGACCGTATACGTCATTCAAATGTTCGAGACATGACAAATAGGAATATAGATGGTTTAGGGGTGGGGATCTCAACCATTTACAAGATATTAGAACTTTCTTAAATGGCAGGGGGTGGGGGTAACCCCTGGGGACTAACCCTGTATTTCATTTGATGTGCTTTATCATGACAAACCAGAATATATATGGTTTAGGGGTGGGGATCTCGACCATTTACAAGATATTAGAACTTTCTCAAATGTCAGGGGGTCGGGGTGACCCCTGGGGACTAAACCTGTATATCATTCAAACCATCTTAGCATGACAAACCAGAATATATATGGTTTAGGGGTGGGGATCTTGACCACTTACAAGATATTAGAACTTTCTTAAATGGCAGGGGATGGGGGTGACCCCTGGGGACTAACCCTGTATTTCATTTGATGTGCTTTATCATGACAAACCAGAATATATATGGTTTAGGGATGGGGATCTCGACCATTTACAAGATATTAGAACTTTCTCAAATGGCAGGGGGTCAGGATGACCCCTGGGGACTAACCCTGTATATCATTCAAACCATCTTAGCATGACAAACCAGAATATATATGGTTTTGGTGTGGGGATCTTGACCACTTACAAAGATATTAGAACTTTCTTAAATGGCAGGGGGTGGGGGTGACCCCTGGGGACTTACCCTGTATTTCATTTGATGTGCTTTATCATGACAAACCAGAATATATATGGTTTAGGGGTAAGGATCTCGACCATTTACAAGATATTAGAACTTTCTCAAATGTCAGGGGGTCGGGGTGACCCCTGGGGACTAACCCTGTATATCATTCAAACCATCTTAGCATGACAAACCAGAATATATATGGTTTAGGGGTGGGGATCTTGACCACTTACAAGATATTAGAACTTTCTTAAATGGCAGGGGGTGGGGGTGACCCCTGGGGACTAACCCTGTATTTCATTTGATGTGCTTTATCATGACAAACCAGAATATATATGGTTAAGGGATGGGGATCTCGACCATTTACAAGATATTAGAACTTTCTCAAATGGCAGGGGGTCGGGATGACCCCTGGGGACTAACCATGTATATCATTCAAACCATCTTAGCATGACAAACCAGAATATATATGGTTTAGGTGTGGGGATCTTGACCACTTACAAAGATATTAGAACTTTCTTAAATGGCAGGGGGTGGGGTGACCCCTGGGGACTAATCCTGTATTTCATTTGATGTGCTTTATCATGACAAACCAGAGTATATATGGTTTAGGGGTGGGGATCTCGACCATTTACAAGATATTAGAACTTTCTCAAATGGCAGGGGGTCAGGATGACCCCTGGGGACTAACCCTGTATATCATTCAAACCATCTTAGCATGACAAACCAGAATATATATGGTTTAGGGATGGGGATCTTGACCACTTACAAGGTATTAGAACTTTCTTAAATGGCAGGGGGTGGGGTTGACCCCTGGGGACAAACCCTGTATTTCATTTAATGGGCTTTATCATTTAGAACATTTTCAATTAAAAAGATTGTGTCTATCACAAACGGTTTTCAATTTATAATCATTTGAAAATTTAAAAAAATAAAATCCCATAGGGTTCTATAGTAAAACCCTCTTTTCTTTTTGCCCCTCAAAGTACCCCTTTATAAACCCCATTGCACAAACAAAACCCTGATTGCACCACTAGACATGTTAGTCTAACATATTGTGAAACCCTAAGTTAATCTGACAAGCGGTTATGGAGAACGTGTGCGGACAAGTTCAAATTTAAAAGCGGCGGAAGAGGAAGAAGAAGAAGAAGAAGAAGAAGAAGAATTCGTTTGGGAGACTTAATTATCTTGATTGAAAAATGTTATAATAATTAATTTGTCAATTCTTTATATATATCTAAAATATGCAATATCATGACCTATAAGGACTGAATTAGTAGGTAAAAGTGTTAAAAATTCGTAAGGGTTCCACGGAACCCAGTGTCTCGCCTACTTTTGCTGTTAATCGCAGGCTCAACAAAAATGAGGGAAAAAAATCAATAAAAATATTCCTTTAGATACTATCTTTTGATTGTAAGAAGCTTCTGTCAAAGTTTGGTATAAATCCAGGATAGTTTATGAATCTAATAAATGTTTTAAAAACTTTAACTGCAGACTGTATTTAATGTTAACTGGAAGAAAAACGAAGTCCATTTATTAGTAAAATATGGATAAACAGGTACAAATTTTAACAAAATTTCCTTCTGGATACTAGCTTTTGATCATAAACAAGCTTCTGTCCAAATTTGGTACAAATCCAGGATAGTTTAAGAAAGTTATTAAAATTTTAAAAACTTTAACCAGAGTGAAAATATTGTTTCCTGGCAGAAAAACTAAGTCCATATTTAAGTAAAATACGGAAAAAATGAAATTTTTTTTTAACAGATTTACTTCTGGATACTATCTTATGATCATAAACAAGCTCCTGTCCGAGTTTGGTACAAATCCAGGATAATTTAAGAAAGTTATTAAAATTTTAAAAACTTTAACCACAGAGTGAATGTAATGTTTCCTGGCAGAAAAACTAAGTCCATTTATAAGTAAAATACGGAAAAAATGAAATTTTTTTTTAACAAATTTACTTCTGGATACTATCTTATGATCATAAACAAGCTTCTGTCCAAGTTTGGTACAAATCCTGGACAGTTTAAGAAAGTTATTAAAATTTTAAAAACTTTAACCACAGAGTGAATGTATTGTTTCCTGGCAGAAAAACTAAGTCCATTTATAAGTAAAATACGGAAAAAATGGAATTTTTTTTTAACAAATTTACTTCTGGATACTATCTTATGATCATAAACAAGCTTCTTTCCGAGTTTGGTACAAATCCAGGATGATTTAAGAAAGTTATTAAAATTTTATAAACTTTAACCACAGAGTGAATGTAATGTTTCCTGGCAGAAAAACTAAGTCCATTTACAAGTAAAATACGGAAAAACAGGAATTTTATTTTTACAAAATTTACTTCTGGATACTATCTTATGATCATAAACAAGCTTCTGTCCAAGTTTGGTAGAAATCCAGGATAGTTTAAGAAAGTTATTAAAATTTCAAAAACTTTAACCACAGAGTGAATATTTGTGGACGCCGCCGACGACGGAATGTAGGATCGCTATGTCTCGCTTTTTCGACTAAAGTCGAAGGCTCAACAAAAATGAATAAAACATATCAAATTCATTCATTTATATCAGCTGAAACATGCCAAAAGATAAAAGTTTAAATATATCTTACTTTTTATCATTTTTTTACTTCAATAAATAGTAAAAATTCGTAAGGGTTCCGCGGAACCCAGTGTCTCGCCTACTTTTGCTGTTAATCGCAGGCTCAACAAAAATGAGGAAAACAATTAATAAAAATATTCCTTTCTATACCATCTTTTGATTGTAAGTAGCTTCTGTCCAAGTTCGGTACAAATCCAGGATAGTTTATGAATCTAATAAATGTTTTAAAAACTTAAACTGCAGACTGTATGTAATGTTAACTGGAAGAAAAACTAAGTCCATTTATAAGTAAAATACAGAAAAAATTGAACAAAATTTTAACAAAATTTCCTTCTAGATACTAGCTTTTAATCATAAACAAGCTTCTGTCCAAGTTTGGTACAAATCCAGGATAGTTTAAGAAAGTTGCTAAAATTTTAAAAACTTTAACCAGAGTGAATGTAATGTTAACTGGCAGAAAAACTAAGTCCATTTATAAGTAAAATACGGAAAAAATGGAATTTTTTTTTACAAAATTTACTTCTGGATACTATCTTTTAATCATAAACAAGCTTCTTTCCAAGTTTGGTAGAAATCCAGGATAGTTTAAGAAAGTTATTAAAATTTCAAAAACTTTAACCAAGGAGTGAATGTTATGTTTCTTGGCAGAAAAACTAAGTCCATTTATAAGTAAAATACATTTTTTTTTTACAAAATTTACTTTTGAATATTATCTTATGATCATAAACAAGCTTCTGTCCAAGTTTGGTAGAAATCCAGGATAGTTTAAGAAAGTTATTAAAATTTCAAAAACTTTAACCACAGAGTGAATATTTGTGGACGCCGTCGACGACGACTCCGACGGAATGTAGGATCGCTATGTCTCGCTTTTTCGACAAAAGTCGAAGGCTCGACAAAAATTCGTAAGGGCTCCGCGGAACCCAGTGTCTCGCCTACTTTTTCTGTTAATCGCAGGCTCAACAAAAATGAGGAAGTAAACAATAAAAATATTCCTCCTGATACTATCTTTTGATTGTAAGAAGCTTCTGTCCAAGTTTGGTAAAAAACCCAGGATAGTTTATGAATCTAATAAATGTTTAAAAACTTTAACTGCAGACTGAATGTAATGTTAACTGGAAGAAAACAAAATTTCCTTCTAGATACTAGCATTTGATCATAAACAAGCTTCTTTCCAAGTTTGGTACAAATCCAAAATAGTATAAGAAAGTTATTAAATTTTTAAAAACTTTAACCACAGAGTGAATGTGTTGTTTCCAGGCAGAAAATCTAAGTCCATTTAAAAGTAAAATAAGGAAAAAATGGATTTTTTTTTTTACAAAATTTACTTCTGGATACTATCTTATGATCATAAACAAGCTTCTGTCCAAGTTTGGTAGAAACCCAGGATAGTTTAAGAAAGTTATTAAAATTTTAAAAACTTTAACCACAGAGTGAATGTAATATTTCCCGATAGAAAAACTAAGTCCATTTATAAGTAAAATACGGAAAAACAGGAATTTTATTTTTACAAAATTTACTTCTGGATACTATCTTATGATCATAAACAAGCTTCTGTCCAAGTTTGGTAGAAATCCAGGATAGTTTAAGAAAGTTACTAAAATTTCAAAAAACTTTAACCACAGAGTGAATATTTGTGGACGCCGCCGACGACGGAATGTAGGATCGCTATGTCTCGCTTTTTCGACTAAAGTCGAAGGCTCGAAAAAAAACACCATGAAAATTTCAATCGACCAGGTATTGTAATCGATGTAACATATCTATCAGGGTACAATAAAGATAGCATGTTTTAAATTAGTAAAAACAAATCACTCTTTATTGGAAGACAAAATTAAAATATTTTTCGTTGAATCAACACAAGTAATTTAGATATCACAATATAAATTTGTTATAAATAAAGAAGTGTTTAAACTTTTTTTTTAATTCTACATGCAGACCTTGATAATTTTTATTATTAATTCTACACACAGACCTTGATAGACCTCATTGCTTATCTTATTTGCACTCACAAAAAGATAGCAAACTTCAGTACCTGAATTGATTTTAAAATCTTAAAAATTCCCAATAATAGACTGTCATCGCGGACTTCGCTGATCAATGGGGACATAATCTAGGTGACATGTTGCAATCATTTAATTGTGTCCATCAGGGATTTCCGTGAACTTTAATTAATGTCCATCACGGAACCGAGGAATACGTGTTTTCAATTGTAGCTGCAGTGTAGACATTCAGACCCAACATACACATATTTCCCTCATTCTATAAAGTCATGTTGCTTTACATTGTAGTCCTATCTGGACACTTCCGTTGTCCCGAGCCCAGTCGGGTCCTAAGTATAAATACAGCCAGCGCATGGGTCCCTAGCAGCCTGGATATTGACAACAACAAAACAACTGAAACTAACTAAGCTTTTCACTTGGTAAGAATTCTAGAACGTCTACCACTAGGGGAATTATATTGTTTATGTAACAATCCATTAAGTACTTTTAAAGTAAATAAATCATCTAACGTTATACTTGTTTATATCAAATATCTAGTCCAAATAATTATGACGTTTTGTACAGCTTTTTGATAAATTTTTTTTGGACGCCTACCTTCAACTTTGTAGGAAGGCGTAACAGCAAAAATCAAAAATAGCATTTCTAGACGGTGTAATTATTTGGACTATCAAATATCGAACTTTGCAATGAACAGAGTACGAGTTACAAGATTCAGTCTTTACCACAAAACATACTCCTGTTACATATGCATTGCAAGGTCGTGCAAATATGATATTCTGCTTTGAACAATATTGGTTAATATAAGAGGAATAACACTATATTGTGTACAACTTTTTTTTGCCAGCAGAGCTGTCAAAACTCAAACTGCAAGACAGGATGTTTTGTCAATTACAACTGATCAACCTGCGTGTGACAGGGTATGTCCTAGATATTTTTTAAAAGGGCTCAGTTTTTTTTATGTTAATGAGTTTTTGAACTGAAATTATTGGTCGTGTTCATGAGATATAACTCTTTTAGTACCCTCTGTCTGCTCAGCTGACATTTTCGGCATCAAGAACTAGCACCGGTCTTACTTGTAAAAAATGTTTTGATTGGATACGTTTTTCAGCATAGCCAATAATATCATCCAATGCATAATGTATAATCGACAACGAGGCTGAAGCAGTGCGGGCGATTGTTCATTATCTACATTTGGTACTGTTTGTTATTTACTGAAACATTTCCAATAAGATTTGGAAAGATAGTGCTTGTTTTGTGAAATACTTCACGTAATCAAAGGTTTGCAGAAAAAAAACGATGAAATAAACCAGATTAGAACGTTTCTTGCTCACTTTCGTATCTTGCACATGTGCTAGAAAAAGCTAAATAATGTATGATTTAATGATCATCAAAACAAACACTTTTAGTATCAAAGTATTTGAAATATGTACATAGCTAAAATTGTTTACACATACATGTATGATAGACACCTGAACAAAAGTGCCAAAAATGGCTACAACTTGCCAACTGATAGATAGTGTAACTGTGTATGCGAATCCCTGAAAACCACCAAAACTTATGGCACTGGCTACTGTTAACGCAAAAAAAAACTATAAATAATTATTGTTACTTCCGAGACTAATTGTCGAGATGTATTTCTGGAGAGGGACCAGATTTCATACGGAAATTGCAGGCAACAATAATTTGAATCTGGGTCCATTCGCCCTAAGTCACGATCGCTCTCATTCACATTTGCACCCTTTTTAAAGGTTATGCTTTAGTTGGTGTATTGCTATAAAATAAAGATAATAAGTGTGTTTATTGTTAAAAATAAAGTGACAATCTAAAAACGTAAACAGGTTTTGATTTTGTGAATTATTTTGACGAAAATGAATAATAGATATTTTCATGATGATCAAAGGACTCGTCATTTGTCTCTAACACATGTATGTAAAAAAAAGGCGGAAGATACCAAACGGCTATCAAACTAGTCACAATGACATTGCTACGACAACAACAAATGAAACAAAAACCGGGCTACAAAGCACATGTTTATCTTTCATGCTTTCGATTGAAAATCTTCTTTGTTTTTACAATGATACCAGAAGTCCATTACTCTAGTAATGGACTTTTGATGATACCCAATTAGCTTTATAAATACTAATTAATAGTTATCATACATGATTAACATTTGATAATTAATTATCTAATCACACAATAAATATTTCATTCGCAAAAATTCACGAACTTTTATTCATGAAAATACAGATATATTGATATATACATCTAATAATTCAACTGGTATCTGCATAAAAATAGGGTGCCTACAAACCCAGTAGGCAAACGTGGGGTGCGAATGTGTTTTGGGAGGGAACGGACCAGATACCCAATAATTTAATTTTTTATTGTTACCTGCAGTTGTTACACGAAAAAATTCATAAAAATGTTTGATTTGCGAGCAATCTGTGAAATAAATTTAAACAATAAAATTATGATGTTAAATCATTAACATGATTAAACTTCCAGATGTTTTGACCCATGTGACGTTCATTTTTGCCAAAGGGGGTTGATTAAAACATCTTGCTATTCAAATGAACAAGATGTCCAATTTGTGGTTGGTGAAAAGTTTATATCTTTTCTAAATTTCAATGATAAACTTCAACGATTCAAGATGGAAATTTTGACACGAAGACAGTACAAAGTATCCTGATGCTACACACAAAAAAGACCTTATTTTCAAATGTAAAAAATTTGCGGGTAACAATAACTGCAGGTAACAATAAAATATGAAATTGGGTCCCTCTTCCATTTTGTGTCTAACACATGTATGTAAAAGAAAGGCGGAAGATACCAAACGGCTATCAAACTAGTCACAATGACATTGCTACGACAACAATTAATGAAACAAAAACCGGGCTACATTTGTGCGGATAACCATAGCCAGTGCCAAACTTTAAAGAAAACCTTTGCAAATGAAATTATTTATATTATCAATATCGGGTATAATAAAGACTAGGTATATGTGCTATGTTTACTCATTTCAATCAAATTTTAAATTCAATTTCCGTTAATTCAGAATTCTTGAGTAGTTTTCTCTCCTTTTAGGGTAATGATGCCGACTCATGACTAGAAAGTAGAAACGGATTAAGAGTGAATTTTACTGTTATAAAACAATGTTTATTTCCATGAAACAAATTTAGTGACAATAAATAGTAAAAATATCTTTCTTAATCATGTTAATGGATTTTTTTCATTCACTGCACTGTTTCAAAATTTCTGACAAAAAAAAAAGAGTTTTTACTTCTTTAAAATAGTTTTCCACATCTTGGCATGAGGAGATCTAAGTTTATCTCATGTCAAGCTATGACATTTTAAATCTTTCTACAAATATTTTTAAACATAAAGGTTATCAATTGGCTAAGATTTACTTCATTTAATTCAGTTTTGTGGAAAAAATCATACATGTATATTGTAAACTGGTTCAGGATGCTGCATATTTTAGTTGTAAGAGTCTAGTTTGGTGGTAAGACAAATTTTAAGTCTGCATTGTTGAAATTTTTTTTTTAAGTCTAAAGTTCTTGCTAGAGACCTTAAATGTTGATCTGCTACTTTTCAGCATGGTAGGCACATCAAATTAAGACTCTTCGGGATTTTTTTCAAAACGGTTTTTTATTCGGAATTTTACATTTTGCACTAAGAGATGTTCTTAAAGGTAAATACAAGTATAAGTTTGTCTTTAAATCTTGATTTCCATTAAGTTATTGCAAAAACTGGTGAAACACGTCAAATAAAAAGTACATGAGAATGAAGAGAGACGTTACCATGAATGCCAAAAGTTGTTCTGTAGAACAACAAAAAATTGGCAGTTTTAATTTGTATTAAATAAATTATATTTAGTGGGTTTATTTGTTCAGACATCCTACATGTCCTGTATACTAATGTGTCTTTTTACAATATATATAAAATACATAAATGTACAGTACATTATGCATTAAATGACCATTTGCATCTGGCAAAAATATTTAAAAATAATTGTTTAAATGCAGGATGAAGTTCCATAAAACAGAATGGAATATATAAGTAGACAAAATTTGTATAATACTGCAAATAACATGAAAAAGAAATCCTTAATATTTTGACATCTTGTAAATCTTGGGACTTTATTTCAATGCTTTAGTGATATGATTTTTGACATAAGTTCACCATGGTCTGGGTCATTGTGGATTTGTTGTTTATTATTGGGTTGGTTTACAAATCTAGGGAATAATTGATTCTACAGGCAAGAATTTGGTTCAGACCAGTTAAATCAGAAATATGCCCTTTTAATTTCCTCAAACTTGTCAAATGATTATAATAATAACTTCATGTTTACAAGTTTCTTAGGGGTGGAAGCAAATAGTTCTGCTTTAATTTATACTAGTCTAGGAGAGAAATAATGATTTGGACAATTTAAAATTGACAACAGTAATTTTACTGTGAGCCAAAATTAGCAAGGAGGTTGAAAATTAAGGTCAGAGAGAAAAGAACAATGAGGGACAAAAAATTTTGCATGCTCTTAAATATTGCTATCATATTGTTCAATAATTGTTTTATATTTCCATTACAGGATTTTTTGCCTCTTTGAATGTTATTCTTTACATTTTGAGAATATTACAGATATAGTTTTTGGTAAAAAATGCCAACCAGATCCCGTAGTAGATCACGCGAGCGTTTAGACCGATTTGGTAGAGTTATTGTATCGTTGAAGAGATCCAGGAGTCGAAGTCCAAGAATCAGAAGAAGTCGCAGCAGAAGTCGGAGTCGTAATAGTAGATCACATCGTAGGTCATTGAGTCGCGACAGAAGGTCACCTAGGAGATCACCAAGAAGGTCACCAAGGAGATCTCCAAGAAGGTCGCCAAGGAGATCTCCAAGAAGGTCACCAAGGAGATCCCCTAGAGTTCACAGAAGAAGCCGTAGTCGAAGTCGCAGTCATAGTTCATCATTAAGACGTAGATCTCCTAGACCAAGAAGTAAAACACCTCCAATTGGAAATCGTACAAATATAAATGATATTGAGCTGATGAAGGCTAGAGTGTTTGTTGGCAATGTTCCAGTTGGAACTATTACGAAGAAAGAGCTAGAGGACATATTTGGAAAATATGGCAAAATAATAGGTAAGAATTGACAGCATTGTAGTTAATTAAACAATCTGAAGATTCTGAGTCCTGTCGATCCATAGTTAGAGAGATATTAGGCCCTATAGTTAGTCAAACAATTCTGTGGAATGAGAGAAAGAAAAATTATTATTGAACATGTACTCAAAACTTTGCTTATAGTTATACATGTACATATTGAAACAACTGGCAAAATTTTATAACAAAAGGAATTCATTCATTACAGTAAATAAAAAAAATCTGCTTCAAACAGCCAAGATATCAGTGTGTTATTGTACATGCATTGAGACATTATTATTCACCGAAACGTTGATCTTATTCATTAGCAACCAATTTGATTGAGTTGCCGGACCGCAAATGGTATAAAACAAGAATGAAGAAACAAGAGTGCATTCTAAATTCTGTTGTATACGAAAAATATTCATCACTGATGTAGTAGTCATTGATATTGCCATGCAAGTTAGCAACTATGAGGACCCGTTATAATATGTTATTTTATGAATGTTATAAGAAGAACTTCAAATGTGTAAAGTTAAAAAAACAATTCATTCAAAGATAGGGATGTGTTTATGACCATTGATGAAGCCACACTAATAAACAGTCGTAAAAGGCGTAATAATTTGTTGTAACATGTATCCTGCTTATATGATTGGTCATTGATGATCCTAAAAAATAATGCATTTAAATCGGGTCAGTCAGGCATCATTTCAATTATATTGTACCTTCCATATGCATACGACCACAATTGGCAACTTTTACCTCGCATGCAGTTTATTAATAAAAATTAAGTTTGCTGAAAAGAGAATTCTCTAATGAACTCATTAGAAAACATCGCTTAACATGTACTTAAAATCCGGTAAAAATATAAATATCAGATGTAATTTGATTTTAATGGCACACTTCTGAATTGCAAAACAATGTCATTTTCGGGTGTGTTTTCGTCTAACACAAAAAATGACAATCACCCTCAAAATACTAGCTACATATAAAAAGAGGTTCAGAAAAACAAGGGATTACGACATCGCCCATGGCTGGGATCATGACAAATTGTTTTTGTGTTTTCAATCTGTAGATTTATTGTTCTTGTGAGCAGTGAAATAAAAAATGGTGGATTCTGGCGTTGTAAATTTGAAGAAAACATTCCACATATGTTAATATTCGTTGAATAAGTTGTTGATATGGTTTTAAATGGAAACCAGAAGGAGTGGAACCTGAGGAATTGACGGTCACCTATTGCATGATCTCGGTTGCAAATGGTTCAGATTCTTAATTTGACTTCATTACTGAACACATATATTTTTTGTCTTGAATACATTAGTAGTTAAAAACATTAAAATGACCATTGCTAAAGTTGAAATGACAATTTCGTGTGAAAATTAGGTGACCGTGTTAAACAGTTGACCGCTGAAAAGAGTTAAATTATATAGAGAAAAATGTTTTGAAGGGTCTGAAACTGACTACTGAAAAAAGATGACAGTTTAAGGCAGATTTGACAGTAATGTTTATTCCCACAACTGACCAACTTAAAAATGTGGCGATTAAATAAAACATTTTTTTTTTTTTTTTTATATAAAAATGTGCTTTGTCAAAATTTCCTGATACTGTTCCGGGTTTCTAAACAAAACATCAAAAATACTGATTTTCACAAATTTAAATGACAAGGAATGGCATGTGGAACAGGTGATAAATCTAATTATTCATTAACTTTTTCTTAAAAAACATGGATACATGTACATTTGTATGTCAGACTTTCAATTGTTGCCAAGTTAAAGGTATTTGCAGTTGGTATCTATACATGTAGTTTTCTGTCTCTCTAGAAAAGAACCCTACCTACTGAACGAGTTAAAAAATAGAGGGTCAGGTTTGGGAAACAAATTTTGATGAAAGATCATTATTAACATTCGAAGTTCTGCTTTCACTATGAAATTTCAGATGTTGAAATAGGATTCAAAGAGTTCGTGCCAATCAATACATTGATAAAATTTTATGTTTCTATGAGTCTTAAGGTCAAAAACAATATTTATTTGTCTATTTCCTGTCTTTAGTCTTAAAACAATTGGTCTGTCGGGATTCTTTCTCTTTTTTGTTATTAGCGAAATCCAGAAAAATCATGTGTTTTCTCCTGATTTACACGACACTTCCAGTAATTTTTGCATGGACAACTGAACGTTTGCAATTTCCAATGTTTTTACCCCATTTTTTGTCAATATTGTTTAAGCATGTTATAGATTTGTAATCTATTCTTAAAGACACAACACCATTTAGCGTAGGTTTTTGTGGCAAGTCAGTTTTCGGATCAGTGTTCAAAAATAGGAAACATTAAGAGGTAGGAAACAGACATACATTTTTTTTTGGTTTATGTAAAGTTTACTGTAGTGTGGCTATGGAGAAGAATAAAGAAAATAAAGAACATTCAATTTGTTGACTTCCTTTTGCCTTTTTAATGCTATTAGTTAGCAAGTGTGTTTATGCTAAGTTAGTTCAAATTTGCAATTAAGTTGTTTGGAAGATGATTTAGTCATTGAATTTTGTAAGAAAGTTTTATGGATTTGGCATTAACTTATTTCATCTCTTTTTTTTTTATTTATTTAAAAATGAAAACATTTGTACATGTACAAAGATTGTCCAATTTAGAATAAGCACACTTCCTTTCCTTGTATTGTTTTCCATGCCCCTAAAAATCAGTGCTTGTAATGTGAACTTTGCTTCTGTTGTGAATGCAGGGAAAATATCTACCTGAATTACTAGGAAATATATATTCTTTTAAAGAATAAGTAATCAGTAGTTTTCAAGCACCAGCACAACCAATGTACATGCATAAAACAATATTCTATTTCTTACCAAATTGATATTATGTTAGATGTTTTGACAATTTAATTCATTAATAAGACATAATAAAAATACAAGCCTTATATTTGTAAAGGCCAGACAGGTGTTTCATCTTCATAAGACTCATCAGTGGTGCTCGAATCAAAACAATTAGAAAGCCAAAATCAGTTGCTTAGTTAAAAAGCTTTGAAAACAAAAATATGCCATAAGGTTGTCTCAAACATTTTAACAGCCATCTATACCTGGAGGTAGAAAATCTTAATTCAGTGTTTTGAATGATTTAATGTTAAAATAAAATGTATTAGAGATGACTGTATCAATGATATTTCATATAGTACTGGCTTCTGGGCTGGCGATTACGATATCTTAGGGAGGAAAATTCCACCAGCAGTGACATCAACTAATGGGCTGAAAAGGTTATGAAAAATACTAGGCTTATAACTTAATAAGCTTAAAATCTAAAACATTTTACCTTTCGAAAGTTAGAAAAAATTAATTCATATTATACTGGACGAGTGCTTTTTGATGGCCATCATATATTTCATTTTGTATGCAATCCTTTTTACTACCCAGTACTTTGTGCCTTATTCTTATCATATTCAGGCAATTTCTTTACATACATGCATGTACTGTAGGTTAGTGCTGCACATTATCTCTGGCCTATGTAATCAAAGATCAGATTCTCAACAGTTTAGCAAAGTTCACACTAAATAAATAATAATAAAAAGAAGGAGTACTCTATGCTGTGCGAAAATAATCGTGATGTAATACTGTAAAACACAGCATCAAAAGCAGCAGAGATGGAAATTATTTTGCGCGAAATTTCACGTGAGCGTTTTATCGTATTTAGAAATTTGCTGATCTTTTTTATTTGACTGTTGACTAAGACAATTAGAACAACCGTGGATTCGTACTATATGGTAAAGTTATCAGTATACAAGTGTATTGTTATTGTACTTCCTCATGCTGAAAAGTACGCAGATCTAACATTTAATTATAGGTTTTAGTGTTAAATATGCTATGTTCATGAATATGAAGATATTTATTACAATAAAAGTGTATAATGTAAGTCTTAGTATCCGATTATTATATTGAATTAATCCTTAAAATGAAATAGAAATACAGAAAATACAAAAGAAAACGGAAAATCAACCGAACAGATATATTTGAAAGGAATAAATATATATATGTTAGCACAATTAAAAACAAGGCTTTGATGGTATACATGGTATATATGCATTAAATTCAATATAAAGATAAAATGTTTTAAAAGACTGAAATAAATGTGATCTATGTATAAATTAATTAATTAATTGTTTAAAAAATCCCAGCTTGAAGTATCCAGATTCAAATTTTTACCAATTTTAGTGAGAGAGAAAAAAGATGATACATTTTCGGAAAAAGCCATGTTGTGTTGAATATTTTCCATCTTAACAAATACAAATAAGTGTAAATAAATGTTTTTAAGATAATATTTAAATTTAAAGAAATTAAAAAAAAAATTCATTTTATTTAAAATATGCTTATAAAAGAAGAAAAAACGCTAAGAAACCTGTAAGTTTTTGCATAAAGGGGTATACAGTCTTAAAATTTAATAAAAGGTATCAGTGGTTGGTGAATTCAATTTGGAATAAGAGAAGAGGTGTTGAAAGATTTAAAGAATGCTTGACACAACACAGCTGTTTCTATACTCTCTTTTTATATTATGGCTGTTCTATTGAAACTGCAATATAATGTTCATTGAAAAGGGGCTTCGAATTTGATGCCTCAGAATCTAACATGTAGATAACAGTAAGATGTATATTATATGAACATTCATTCAAAATTAATTGAAATTTTATTACCTGCATGTAGCTGTAAAAGACACAAAATACTTTTGAGAGTATTAATCAAATCATTGGGTACCAAATTCTCATTCATTTACAAAAAACCATTAAAGTTAGAACCCAAAGCTAACTGTGCTTCATTATAAAAATCAATTAGAAAAATGTGTATTATTCTGTAATGTTCTTGTATTTTAGGTCTCTCACTTCACGACAGAGGATTTGCATTTGTACAATACGAAAAAGAAGAAGACGCACTGCAAGCAGTAGAGAACGAAAATGGGGGCCTGTTGAAAGGCAGCAAGCTAGGTAAGACTGAAAATTACAGGTTTTCTAAAAAGTGAATAAAATTTTTTATTGTAATTTTGATGGTTGGAACCATAAAAGCATGTACATGTAGATAGTGGTTGAAACATTTCCATAATTTCCGAGGAGTATTTCTGAAAACCCACTTTGTAAGACATTATAAATTGTTAAATTTCACACCATATACAGTTAACTCTAGTTGTCTTCAACTCGGTTGAGGTTGAAGTTTTCCTGTGGTCCCAAACTTTGTTTCATATAAATATATGTATTTTGACTCCTGATGAGTCAAAATTTTGGTAGACTCTGATCAAATTTATGGTCCCAAAGGATAATAAAAGCATTTGAATTGCATTATTCATCTTGATTTAAAACCCATATGATAAAACATGACCTCATGGATTTAAATGGATTGAAAAGTTCACCTGTAATTAAATTTCTGGTCACTGACCACTGTATTGATTTATGACATATTTTCCACTAGTGTTTATCTAAGATTATCTTTGATCACCATGATAAATAATTAGTGATACATTGTTCTAGTTTATGAAAAATTATTCAAAATGTTTTAAAAACAATTAACCGTAATCATACATTAATGAGCTTCGTTGTGCATAAAGTAGGGATTAGGACTTAAAACTACTCAGTCAGCGTCTTTAATTTTTTTGGTATTTTTTTTCTCTTTCAGAAAAAGATTGAAATAAAAGAAATGAAAAAAAATCTTATTTTTCTAAACAAATCTCTTGTATATGAGAATGAAGAATTTAGTCAACTTTAAATCTAGCTAAGATCGATTGGAAATTACTCTCTCGGCTAAAAACCACAGGATAAAAATTGTCACTGTACAAAGAATATATAAATGTTGAACAATCATATAATTTTATTATAATAATAAAATACCATTACACACAGATACATCGATCCTAGACTAGAATATCGATCCCCTACCCATATTCTTCTTGATTAATTTTAGCCTTACCCAGCTAAGCAAGAGTTGTATCCCTTGGTTTGTCAAACTTCTAGTATTTGTTTGAGTCGAACTATGGGTATCTCAAAATATTTCTTTGGTAAGGCTGACTTCGAGACAATGAGAGTTGGCTGTACCTTAATTATGACATTTTTATGGAAGAGCCTTTTGCCCTCAGTTTGGTCATTTGAAAAATTCCTCATTTATGACATAATGTTTAGATTTTAACTATGTTGATTTCAAATGTGAAATAAGGAGTAATCAATAAGTCATTACAAATTTCATTATTATAATCTGTTAATTTAAAGTTCTATATTGTAGATGTTAAAATGGCATTAGATGGTAGAAAAGGAATACAAAATCCTGCACCTACAAGACAAAGTCCAAGTTCAACAGCTAATAGCACACCTGGTGGATACGACAGAGATAGGTATATGTTTAAATTTACATGAGTTTGTGGGTTCAATTATGCTTTAGTTTTTATACGACCGCAAAAAAATTTTTGTGGTCGTATATTGGTATGACGTTGGCTTCGTCGTCGTCGTCCGAATACACAATGGTTTTCGCACTCTAACTTTAGTTTAAGTGAATGGATCTCTATGAAATTTTACCATAAGGTTCAATACCACAATAGGAAGGTGGGGATTGATTTTGGGGGTTATGGTACCAACAGTTAAGGAATTAGGGGCCAAAAAGGGGCCGAAAATAAGCATTTTTGTAACTTCCGGACATAACTTGTGTGTTAGCATATGGATCTCTTTGACATTGTACCACAAGATTCCATATCACAAAGGGTCAATGCTGGGATTGATTTTGGGGTTAATTGCCTCAAAATTTTAGGAATAAGGGGCCAAAAGGGGGCAAAAAACAAGCATTTTTCTAGTTTCATGACAATAACTTGTGTGTAAGTGTATGGATCTTTCTGAAATTTTACTACAAGGTTCCATTTCACAAAGGGAAAGCTGGAATTGAGTGTTGTGGTAATTGCCCAAAACGTTTAGTAATAAGGGGCCTAAAAAGGGTTTAAAATAAGTATTTTTTAGTTTCTAGACAATAACTTGTGTTCAAGTGTATGGATCTCTCTAAAATTGTATTACAAGGTACCATACCACAAAGGCAAGGCTGTTATTTAGCTTGGTTTGGGGGGAAAGGGGGGTGGGGGTGATGAATCATAAGGGGGGCGGGGGTCAAAAAAGGGGTAATTTTTTTTTTTCCTTTTTTTTTTGTTTAAAATTTACATTTTAAGTTAGTTATTTTTTATCACGAAGAGAAAGTAGGAATTGAGTTTTGGGGTTAATTGCTCAAACATTTATGAATAAGGGGCCAAATATTGGTCGAAAATAAGGATTTTTTTAGTGTGCTCTAATGTTTAAGGAATAAGGGGAAAAAAGGTTAAAAAACAAGGGTTTCCATTTTAATAGACAAATAATTGAGTAAAGAACATTATTTAAAAGCAGTGTAAGGTTGGTAATTCAAACTCATTTAAATATCTCATCTACACTGCTTTTAAATTATGTAAATTGGAAATTTGCCAATAACTTTATTGTTAATAAATGCATTGGAAATTTGCCAACAATTTTAGTGTAATAAACTTCATTGGAAATTTGCCAATATAAAATTTTGCTGATGAAGGTTTTTTGTTTACCTTTAGCCTTGACTATGAAGTCATTTTCTATTTTTATAGCCTTATGATGTAGTTGAATTATTTAATACTTTTATGATGTGTTTAAATGGGGTTTTATCATGTTTATGGTTGCAAATTTATTGTTTTAGTATAATAAACTCCATTTAAAATTTGCCAATAAAAAAACTTTTTGTTTATTTTTAGCTATGATTATGATGTCATTTTCTATTTTACTTTTATGGTTGCAAAGAAATTTTTATTTTTAGATATTACTGTTAAATGATGCTGATTAAGGTTTTTGCTATGTTTAGCCATGACTATGATGTCATTTTCTATTTTAATATCTGTTATGATGTATTTAAATGGGCTTTTATGGTTACAAAGGAATTTTATTTTTAGATATTACTATAAAATGTTGCTGATGCTGATTAAGGATTTTGTTTATTTTTAGCCATGACTATGATGTCATTTTCTATTTTAATACCTTTATGATGTAATTTCCATTTTTAGATATTACTGTTAAATGATGCTGATTAAGGGTTTTTTGCTATGTTTAGCCATGACTATGATGTCATTTTCTATTTTAATATCTTTATGATGTATTTAAATGGGCTTTTATGGTTACAAAGGAATTTTATTTTTAGATATTACTTTAAATGTTGCTGATTAAGGATTTTTGTTTATTTTTAGCCATGACTACAGTCTTCACACTTAACTTTTCAACCTACAAGTCAGTAGGACTTGTGGTTCATAAATTTTTACAAGTCCCCAGAAAATTCTACAAGACACCCAAATTATTATCACCGCTTAGCAGCGCGAAGCGCTGTGAACCAGCTAGGAGGGTCTGGGGGCATGCCCCCCAGAAAAATTTGAAAAATTAGATGCATAATCCTGCATTCTGAGAGCTTTGAGTGTCATGTTTTGAAGATAAATTTAATAGGAATAACATTGACAATTGGAGTAAAAAGTAGCTGTTATAATAATTTTATTCTCTTAAAAATTTAGAAAGAAGGTGCCTTCTCTAGAATGCTGTAACATTTTTCAGCCTCTGATGGTTCAGCTGCAGGCTTCTCATATTTAGAGCAATAAATTTGTGACTCTTATTCTTCTCGTGAATTTTAATAGTATCCAGTTTAAAGTTATCACTACCTGGGGTCACAAACTGTGAATCCATTTTATATTCTGTGCAACATGAACAGAACATTTTGTTTTTCAACTCATACATCAACCACGGACTTCCTTCTTACCAACTGGAAAGGAACTGACGCGACCGTGTAGCGTCGTACTTTCTCTTCCTTACATTTTCATCGGCGGGGGGCTAAAACGGCTTCCCCGGACGAGCTCCGCCAGTACATTGCCGAAGAAACATTTTGGGAATATAAGTTAGGGGGAAGGAAACCAATGATCTGTCATTTCATACAATGTCTCGATCCAGTATTAATCGCAATACGTTTAATTCATGTGAAAAAGCGCAAAATAGAAACCGATTTATTGGTATCACTAATTACCAAAGACGCAAAGAGCGTACCAACTACCGAAAAAATCTACAAGCCCAGTCGGACTTTTGAACAACAAATTTGACAAGTCCGCGGCCGATTTTACTGGCCAGGACCGTCGGACTTGTGGCTAATTTCGAAGACTGTGACTATGATGTCACTTTCTATTTTAATACCTTTATGATGTATTTAAATGGGCTTCCATGTATTTAGATTTTTGATTATTTATACATGTTACCAAATTGGTCCACATTGAACAAAAACGGTCCAAATTTCAACTTTATTACATTACATCAAACATTGAATTCTACATATTCTTTGATATATTGAAATTAACAAACAATTTAGTTTATGGAGATTCCACCATAATAGGTAAATTAAATTTTTTCCAATTCTTACACCACATTCATCCTGTGTCAGAAACCTATGCTGTGTCAAATATTTAATGACAATCCAAAATCATAGCTGTATCAAGCTTGAATTTTGTGTCCATACTTGCCCCAACTGTTCAGGGTTCGACCTCTGCGGTCGTATCAAGCTGCGCCCCAGCGAAGCATTTTATTGATTATGGGCCCAGTTTTCAAGTTGGTCCAAATCGGAGTCCAAAATTAAACTTTGTTTGATTTCAACAAAAATTGAATATATGGGGTTCTTTGATACGATGAATCTAACCATGTATTTTGATTTTTGGGCCCCGTTATCAACTTTGTCCACATTGAGGTCAAAAGGGTCCAAAATTAAACTTTGTTTGATTTCATCAAAAATTGAATTATTGGGGTTCTTTGATATGCCGAATCTAACTGTGTATTTAGATTCTTAATTTTTGGTTCCGTTTTCAAATTGGTCTACATTAAGGTCCAAAGGGTCCAAAATTAAACTTAGTTTGATTTTAACAAAAATTGAATTCTTAGGGTTCTTTGATATGCTGAATCTAAACATGTATTTAGATTTTTGATTATGGGCCCAGTTTTCAAGTTGGTCCAAATCGGGGTCCAAAATTAAACTTTGTTTGATTTCAACAAAAATTGAATATATGGGGTTCTTTGATATGCTGAATCTAACCATGTATTTAGATTTTTGATTGGTGGGCCCCGTTATCAACTTTTTGTCCACATTGAGGTCAAAAGGGTCCAAAATTAAACTTTGTTTGATTTCATCAAAAATTGAATTCTTGGAGTTCTTTGATATGCTGAATCTAACCATGTATTTAGATTTTGGATATTGGACCATAATAGGTGAATGTCCAATTTAAAATTTTTAAGTTCTTAGACCACATTCATTCTGTGTTAGAAACCTATGCTGTGTCAAATATTTAATCACAATCCAAATGCAAAGCTGTATCAAGCTTGAATGTTGTGTCCATACTTCCCCCAACTGTTCAGGGTTTGACCTCTGCGGTCGTATCAAGCTGCGCCCTGCGGAGCATTTTATTTTGAGCTAGTAGTGTGTGAACTTGGTACGGGGTAGATTTGACAACTAGTCAAATACATTGGTCCTAAATACTAATTTTACAGAATAAAGAATGTATTCATACTGTTTTACATTCAGTTGAAAGCAATAACCTCATGAAAGTTTTACTTCTTAAATAAGATCACAATGCATGTGTCCAGCCTTCAGATCTCAAATCTTTTGATTTTTTTATGTCAATTTTTAATTTAGAAAACATTTGTTTATGTTAATTAAAGTTATGAATCAGGTGTATAGCTGTCACCTGTAACCTGTTGTACTTAGTCCATGTATGTAAGAAATTCTACTCCTTTAAAAAGGAACAATGTCTAGATGTTCTTTATTGACTCATTAATTACTTACCTTCCAGAAAAAAACTATTGGTTGAATTATAATGCAAATGAAATTGTCAATTTAGATATCCACCTCCTCCACAAAGCAGACCAGCAATAGACGATAGAGAAAGGTCTACCATGTCTAGAGAAAGGTAAGTTTCAATTATATCTTTATCAAATTAGTTAATTATTTTGTAACAGAATGATATAAAGCAACTTTTGAGAGAGAGAGAAAAAAATCACAAATTGCAACACAAATTTAGTATTTGGAACTTTTTTTTAGAGTTAAATAAGAAAAAAATTAGCAGAAATGGTTATTTTATGTGGTTTGTAGAAAAAAAATGTGAAAACAGTAAGGCCTTTAAAAATCGAGCTTATTTACAAAGTATATGAATTCAAAGTCCTGTTCCATGTTAAAAAATACTTCTGTGGTCTAACTTTATTATACTCAGATTTCCCGTCTTCACTTGTACCTGTTAAAATGACATCCTTAAAAATTATTTGCAATAAATCATGCTATTTCTTTTTCTTGTGAAACGGTAACCTTCATTTTGCATAAAATATAAATAACCCAATCATAAAATTGAGATTGTTAAAGGATGCAATGTTTATCCATTATCTTGTTTGCATTAGAAAATAATATCCAATGGTATAAAAGTACAGATTGAAAAAAAAATTCAGTTAAAAATGTAGCTTTATACATTTTTACTAGTCAGAAATTTTCTTTATGAATGTATTGATGAGATTTTTCTGGAGAATGGTACTGCTCTGCATAAATTAAAAGCAAGGTACATCTCTTGTTGTAATTGTGATAAAATTGTCTATTCAGATATCCACCTCCACCAGCCAGGTCTGGCTCATCTGATAGAGATAGAGACAGGCAAGTTTTGATCAGTTTTCATTCTTTACAAAAGTTATATCCATCTTTAAAATGAGGGATGCATAGAATTGATTTGTATACATAGATGATGCTATTTGTAAAATTTCAATAAAATGCATAGAAACAACTGTCATTTTAACAATTTGTAAGATATATCTCAAAAGTATAAAAATATTTGTGATTTATATGAAATTAATATCTCTACTTTCTAAGATAAAAAAAGACCTTCAATAAATATAAATGTTCGCCAAAAAAAATTACAATAAGAAAGTATGAAAAAGTGAATAATTATCCCTCATTTTGTTGGATATAAAAGTATTTGGACCATTGGGAAGATGATATTCTTCAATCCATGGTAATATTATTTTGGTTTTTACAGATATCCTCCACCCCCTGAAGGAAGAGAGAGATCCCCACTGAGAGCAGATCCATACGATGATAGATACAGAGATCCCTACAGGGACCCACCCCCTCCACGGTATGTCAAGTTATTAGAACTGATTCTTATCTTTCAACATCAGAATTAATGTAAAGGGGACAGTTTTACTTATCTTGCCGCATTTCGTTGTCTCCATTATTATAATAACAATATTTACACTGAATAATGGAAATAATTTTGGTGCGTGTATTTCATCAAATATATGAGGATTATTTTCAAAAGCTATGCTGTAAACATCATGTATTTGAAATTATTAAGACTACATTAAGGAGTCATAAGGACATATATTAAAGATCCATGTTTAACATAAAGTGACTTGCATGTATTTGAAAGATGAAAGTTATCAAAAATTTTGATCTGATGATCTGACTGATCCATCTTCTAATGTTATATTTTAGTTTTGGCCAAATGAGCAGCTAAGCGGAGGAATCAAAAGGAATAAGAAAATTTTTTTTTTGTGTTGTAATGTGGTAGTTTTCTTGTTTTTATCTAGTGATATTTACAGGAGAGATGATCCCTATGCTGACCCTTACAGGAGACCACCACTCCCAGATGATCCATATTATGACAGATATCGAGATGATCCATACAGGTACTTTTGCACATTGAAATTATTTGATAACCAGCAAAAACGATGCAGTAAGAGAGACAATATTTTAATGTTAAAAATTTCAGGTGTTTTTTTCTTTATAATTAAAGTTAGCATAGAAAAGAAAAATGACTGACGAAAGGAAGCAAGTGTTTAGCACTTTAGAAAATACTTGGATTTACAGATACAACCAAAAATCCTTTTTATAGGGAGTAAATAAACATCTTATTGTGCTTCTTTTACACTGTAATCTGCAGTGTAGTTTTATTTGAATAAACAGTTCAAATATCTTCACAAAATAAAACTTTTGTATTATCGACACTTTAAAAACCAAAGGTAAACAGTTATAAAAACAATGGATGACTAGTTCTCAATAGATTTTTTTTTTATTTGAATCGTTTTAATGCTACTTTGTGTATATAATAGCAGATACCCACCACCACCACCAAGAAGGGATCCATATGCTGACCCCTACAGGGATCCATATTACAGAGACCCAGCTTATGAAGTTCCTGCTGTGAGAAAGCCTCCTCCACCACTAGACTGCTCAATTATTATACTGAATAGTGCTCTTATGTATGTATTTATATTCATGTTTCTAATTACCATTTTATTGGAATTTTTCATCTTTTCTCCCTAGAAATTAAAATTACAATTATAGATATGAAAATCAAATCTAGCATGTCTATTTATAACTAAGATGTATTTGGAAGTGTATGAAAGGACTTCCAATATTCCACCACAGCCATTATACTTTCTTTTTTAGTAATTTAACATACAAAAAAAATGAGTAATGTGTATATATATATTGAAAATTACAATAGATATACAGTTTTTCAACTTAATAAGGGCTATTCCATTAAAAAGAATGTACCAGTGTCGGACGGCAATTATAAAAAATCCTGTTGGTTGTTGATGTGTTGAAGCGTTTATGGCCAGTGGCCCTTGGTGTTTAGAGAAACTAAGTATTGTTGGTTGTTGGTCTTCTTTGACAGTCAGTTTTCATGACTGTCGGTTTCATTGTGTTATTTTTCGTTATTTATTATTATTTGTTTTTTGCAAGGACTTATATAACCGATTGTTTTTGTCTCCTGCTCATATCGTGATATTGGCAGGCGCAACGTTGTGTTCTACCTTTGGTACCAGTTCCGGAAGTGCAAGAGTTACTTCCCTTTAATGACAAGCACATGACGAAGGATGTCAAATTCGAAAATAATATTCGGAGGTTCAAATTATCCGAGGTCCCCGACCTACCACTATTGCAATCGGACTTTCGTTTTGGTTACTAGCAAGGCCCGACGGACCTTCGATTTGAAAGAAAATAAAAATAAACTTTGCCGACCTTTTTAACCACCAGTATGGTCATTTTAAAGCCATATTACTATTGAGATCGTATACCCCTCCAGGGATTTTTCTAGTATTCCACAGGGTCCAAATACCGGACCCATTCCTATTGGCAATGGCAAATACCCTACAACTACATTTTTCCCAATTTTCAGTTTGGGACCAAAATTTTCAAACGATCTCAAAATTTATTTTTATCTTTATTATTCATGACAGCGATGCTCATTTTGTTCAACCGCTAGCTTTATACTGAAAATCGCCAACAAGTAATGTGTAAATACGAGTAAAATCGTATCTGACTGACAAAAGAACATTGAAAAACAATGGATGCCAAAAACCGGAAATGAAGACGATTACAATACCGAATCAGATTCCGGGGTCGGATAAGGGTAATTCCGGGTTTGCCGATCAAAAACAATAAAAAAAATAATAATTCCAGGAAGGTGACAAAATACATCTATGATGATTAAATATAAACACTAGAATTGAAAACCAAAAGATATATGGAATAGAAAGAAAAAGAATGAAATATTTTATACAGAAACTCAATTTAACTTTTAGTTCACAAATTTTCATGTCAAAATCCAATGAAATCATACTGTCACATTTCATTGATCATTAATAAATGTTGATATTACATGTAGATGTTTTTATAGAGTATACATATATCTACAATTCCAAGAGGTAATTTCTTCTCAATTTTGAAGGGCCAGTAAAAAATAAGTTAAGATATATTCCAGTTGGTTCTTGTATTATCATGAAACGACTTCCTGTTGGTTGGTGTTAAGATTCATGGTACATTCCTCTTGGTCATGGGGGTACTTAAAAATTGCCTTCTGACCCTAGTACCTCCTTTTTAATGGAATAGCCCTAAGAAGGGGTGTTTACTCATAAATTCAGTTAAATATAACTATGTCTTACAGCCGTCAAAACAAAGTCTATTTCGCTTATTAGAATCATTATAATTTAACTCTGTTATAAGGATTGAATGAGTTGGTAAAATTGTATAGAAATAAAGAAATTTCTTTGAAGTCTGACAATACTGATGTTAAATATTGACAGTGTCTGATTTGGTGAAACAATTATGGTTCAATGTCACATCTTTATTAGTTTCCAGACATACAAATGCTTTTACATATTTTATGCATACATAAGTCGATTAAATAAAGCAGCTAGTTAGAACATAAGGCATCCACAGCCAACCTGCAAGCTCTATACTAGAACATCCTTTAACATTTGATGTCACTTGTTGTAAGAGAAGAGAGATAACTGTAACTGATTTGAAGGATTTCATATTGGCAGGATAATTTATTGATTGATAGAAAAGGAAATCAAGAACCATGAGATGTTATGATGTATATACTCCTAATTTCAGGAAATTCGCAGAGTTTGTTGAAAGAAAATTGAAAGCTGTACAAGTGTTTTGTTCAATCAGCTTGATAAATGAAGAGCGAACAATTCCTCAAGTTGTAGAAGATGCTGCCAAGAAACTGTGCCTGTTTGCTATAGTTGTAAATAGTCAAAACGAAGTTCATCAGTCATTAACAGTCAATATTTTACATGGAACTCCGCAAGGTAAGACTGAATTTGGACTGAGGAAATTGATAGAGGCAAAATGCTTACTCCTTATAAAGACATTAAGGCTAAAATTATAATATTGCATTAGATTCACGGTTGACTCTTTCACAACTGGACACTGAAATTTAATTTATGAAGTTTTTATAACATGAAGATATTGTCTAAAAGACAGGTATAACCTACATAACAGTTTTCAGATGTAAAATTCTTCAATTTTCCAGTTTGATGCTATGTGCACATTTTGATACTGCTACAGTGTTCTCCCCAGGCCGATATGACGCTGCGGTACCGCAGCGCCTTCATAATATTTTTGAAGATCCCGCAGCGTCTTAATTGGCCGCTGTCCCTTAATACTTGATCCCGCAGCGTGTTAATTTTCACATTTTCATTATAAATGTTGGTTAAAATTGTCAAGTAACTGATCACCGCTGATGGGTCGGTCAGTGTTACGCAATAACTGATAATTAGTTTTACCTGAGCCACGCTTATCTCAGCCTTATCGGACTATGTTATCAGGTAATAGCGTAAGTGATCATCAAGAAGATAGATATTTTTTGAAGAAAATAAAAAAATTTAAAAACTTCAGTGCAGAAATTGAAGAAATAGATCGCAAATACATTGTATTTACGCATCGTGTGTGTGATCACTTGACCATTTATATAACGAAATTTTTCATTGGTCGAGAAGAAGAATCTATTTAAACACGACCAATGAACGTGTTGAATACACATGATAAATTTGAATACACATTGCTAAAAAATTTACGATGAAAACTATGAATGAAAGTATTATTAGTTGAAAAAATTAAAATAAAGTTTGATTAAAGATAACGAGGAGTGATTTACTTTAATAGAAAATGAAAAAATGTTGCTTGCAAGGTAAATTCGTCTGAAACTGTCATATTTTTAGAAATAAAGTGATCATTGAACATCGATCGTGAATCCGTGCGTCGGGAAATATGTGACAATCAAAACGGGTACAGTATCGCCACAGCTTCTGTATAATGTCACTGGTAAATAATTTCAATGGTTTTAACTTAAACGAATTTGTAAAATTTCGTTTATATCTATCTGCCAAAGATAGTATTAAACAATAATACGCACGGAAGCGTAATGTGAAACTACGGAAACTGGTCAGCTGTTCATTTATAAAAAAAAATTGTTTTAAAAAGTTGTATACCAAATATCTTAACCATATTCGATTTTATTAATTCTGAATGAACATGTTCTCTGCAAATAACAAAGGGGTGAATTATAAGTAAAAGGTAGATGATGGAAGTATAGAAGTTTTTTTCAGATCAATGACTTCTAATGAAAAGGGGAATACACCTCCGTCTACACTGTCAGTATAAGCAGATTTCATTGCTTCTCATAATCCCAACCACGCTCAAGTTTTAGCAATTGATAAAAGCAAGCACCATGTTTCTGGTTTCAATGACAAGTGGCTGACTGAGTTTTCATGGCTTAGAAATGTTAAAGGGGGTATAAGCAAAAGTTATTGTGAGTGGGGGTTTAATTTTTAACCCTGAAGAGGATAAAGACAAAGTTGAGGAACAGACTGTCCAACAAAATAACACTATCTAAAAACAATATCCCTAGAAGGAGCAGAGAGTAGAGATGAATATTTATATTTTGACTTCTTTAATTGACTGAATATAAATAACTTTTGTGTTTAAAATCAATTTATTTCATATATATATTCTTGTAATTCATTAATACTCTGCATTATTAAACACATAACACAAAGCATTATAATTCATATTCATATTGCATGTCATGATTTATGACTTATTGCTTCAGATCACTCTAAAAAAAGAGTAACGCGCCCTTGAATTTTGCGCCTTAAAAAAATCCTGGGGAGAACACTGTGCTATGCAATTTCTTACAATGGTCAGAAAACGAGTGCTTCCAGTTTTGCCAACTGAAATCGCTTGATTATACAAAATGCAAAAGAATTTGAAGAGAGACACTTACAGAATTTATACCGGATGTATGAAATGTCTGGTTTATGGAATGAATTTCAGACATTTGTTAAATATGACTTGAAATTCTCTTTCTTTCTCAATCTATCACTATCAGCTGCTTTTAACATTGCATGTTGTTCATCACAGAATTATAGATTATCTATAGTTCTTAAAACAAGAAGTTTCTGGGCACAATCGCATCATAGGGCAATAACCATGAGAGGAGATGTAGCAGAGAAACTTCCTCAAGTTTGAAAGACCAACAGTTCCTTGTCTAGCTTAATAACATTCTATGACAGTTACTATGGAATAATAAACATTTATATTAAAAATGTAATGTAGATTCATATTAAATTTATCGAGCGTCAAAAATATTCTTAACTGCAAAATAAAAAGTATTGATTATTAAAGATGTTAAGATTGAGAAGACTTCAAGCAATTACGTATACCGGTATATAAGATCAGGACTTTAAACAATTATGTATACCTGTATATAAGATCGAGACTTAAATAATTGTGTGTATATGATAGAATGTCGAGACTTTTAATAATTGCGTGAATATGATAGAATATCGGGACTTCTTATAATTGTGTGTATATGATAGAATATCGGGACTTCTTACAATTGTTTGTATATGATAGAATATCAAGACTTTTTATAATTGCGTGAATATGATAGAATATCGAGACTTCTTACAATTATGTGTATATGATAGAATATCGAGACCTTTTTATAATTGCGTGAATATGATAGAATATCGGGACTTCTTACAATTGTGTGTATATGATAGAATATCAAGACTTTTTTTAATTGCGTGAATATGATAGAATATCGAGACTTTTTATAATTGTGTGAATATGATAGAATATCTGGACTTCTTACAATTGCTTGAATATGATAGAATATTGGGTCTTACAATTGCGTGAACATGATAGAATATCAGGATTTCTTACAAATGCATGAATATGCTAGAATATAGGGACTTCTTACAATTGCAGAATATCGGGACTTCTTACAATTGCGTATTTATGAGAGAATATGAAATCTTCAACCAAATCGAGATCAAGCGACTGTGAACAATAACATATAATACATAAATGATTCAATGATGCTCACTTTAGCTAGTGTTGTGAATTGTCAAACAAATTTTTCTTCCTACTATTAGCATCATATTACATTTTTATCGTTGCCTTTATTTTATAAAAATGGGAAAATTGATATAAAATTAGGTGGGGTATGTGTACAGACGGACAGGAAATAAAATGTCCATTTCACGATGAACGTAAAAAAAAATAGCTTGCACGAAACACATTGAATAACAAGCTGCAAGCACGAAAACAGGAGAAATAAAATTTGCCAACATATTGCACAAAAATAACCCTTTACCACCCTCGGTAAAAGTTGTCATAAAATACCATAGTCTGGGTTCATATATCACAGTTGTTGTGGTGTATTTGAGAAAGTAAAACAGTGTTTAAAAAGCATAACAGAATTTAAACAGAAAAAAACATGACAATATATACGTGATATATAACTACATGTAGTTGAGGTCTATTTCACAAAATAGTGTAAAAGTGGTGATAATGCAATTTTAAAGAAAAAGACATGTTTATGATGAACTACAGTTTATGCATGATCGGGTAAAATGAAAATAGCCTTGCATCACCTTTTACACTTTTTTGGGGATAGCCCTTAAAGCTATTTAAAATCATAATATTACCTTTCATGGTATAAATGAAAGCTTAAGGTGTTAATCTGTGTAATTTGAATAAAATATTAACTAAAACAGGGTTTTGTCGTTTTGGAAATCCACGAGTGTATAATGTTCATGATATAACTTAAAGTGACTATTTACTGTATTATGATGCTGGAAACACTTAAATAGAAATCTCTTTTTATGAAACCAAGATCACACATAATTTGTTTAATAAATTGCTTATTGTATGCGGTCGTGAAATTAATAAAAGTGTGAACCTCCAAAATGTGTTAATACTGAATTCGAAGTTTGAAATATATTATATTGTTACATATATGTATGTCGTAATAATTATTTGAGCTGAAACGGTTGCATTGACATCCCATAGAATAATTTTATAAAATTCTGCGATGCATATTTAAAATAAACGTGTTATGTTTTAAATGTACGCGCTTTTGTTTGTTGGATGTTAGTTGCTGTATAACAAGAAATTATTCATATAAAAATATACTAATTAATATATATTAAAGTATCGAGGACGAAAATTATGATGTTGCTTTTGTTATGATATGACATGGTTCTATGTAAGATAAGATACAAAAAGTGGAGAAAAAATTATTATAAATATAAAAGTGATCATAGAATGATCCTTAAAAGCTTACTGTATAAAAAATGAACTATTTAATAAATTGCATTTACTTAAAAAGGTTATTTAAAAAACCAGGAAATACACTACAGATAGTATACATATGTAGTGATCAAGCATAATCTAATGGAATGCCAGGTATCGTGTCGTATACCAAATAATTATAAAATAAACAAATGTCTTTAGAATAATGCTTTAACATTAAATACTTATTAAAGCTTTAATTCATTATAAAGTTCAATTCGGTAGCCTCACTTACATTATAAACAGATTTGTGTCTTAAACTAATGGTGACCTTTAGGTATTTTTGATCATTTCGAAGGTGTTTTGTATTGGTCTAGATAAGTTGGATATAAGCGTTTAGATTAGAAGTATGTGTTCAATAAATGTATTTTTGTACTTATAAAATCTTAAATAAACTTAAAACATATGCATGTTTGACAATTTGTTTGTTTCTTGAGGTCTTCAATATAACTGGACATATATACTAAGTTAATCAATTTTCAGTAAGCAGTACTAAAATATTTTCATATGAACGGAGCTTTAGGAAGATCATAGCAGTAACTTTTGTGCTTTATGAAAATATTAAAAACAGTCCTTGATTTAAAAAATGTTCATACATTACTAAAATAAGATTGTTAGATCTCTTCAGAATTATCGGTTTATAGCTTTAGAGCTCTCCGATACCTATTCATGACTTAATTGATTTTAGATAATTATCTGTGTAAAAATGTACGGTTTAGAAAAATGTTGGTTTAGATGATTTCTGAAGTCATGTTACATAAAAAACTAAATGAAAGGTTGAGTTACTTTATGTTTTTTAATAATATAAATATTGTTTTGAATATAAGATAAGATGAGCTACAAAATTTAAAAAGTTTTCTAATTAACTGATGTAAGTTCTTTGTAATAATGTATATTCAAATACTGCGCATTATATGTAAAATGAAAAAAAAGCCATCTGTTAGTTATTTATGTAAATACCGTTGCGTGTTATGTAAAATGAAATAAAAAGTCATCTGTTAGTCATAAAATATATAAATACAGCTGCGTGTAATGTAAAATAAAAAAGTGCCGAACAGAATTTCTTGTTATACAGTTGACTCGTGTTTACATACAAAACAAACATGGAGTACAAGGTAATGAATTTGTTAATAACTTTTCTTCTATTTTACGATAAATTTTCTAGACCATCACTGACTAAAAGAAAATTGTTTTATTCAAAATTATTCTGAGTTATTTAAATTCAATTTCAAAACGAATCTTCTGAACGTAATTATTTAAAATTCAGATTGAAATGAATTTTAAATTTTCAGTGGAAAAAAATTGCTTATTCAGCAATGGAGGCAGGATAGAAATAAAATATTGTGATGTAGATTGATTATCTTTTACTGACCTGCCTTTTGTACCATTTTATCCACAGAACATAGAAATATGCCAGTAGATGATGCTATCACTCTAATCGGTAGAAGTTTTGATGCATATCAGCTCGCTAAACGTGAAAAAGAGACAGCAGCTGCCAGACCTGCCGTTACCCCTGCGGCAAGGGCTCCGCCTCCGTTTGTACCACCTTCACAGGACATACTCTACCTATTGAATCTGTTGGCCGACAAGCGACAACTTACTGTTGAGGAGTTGGATAAAGTTATTACTTATTTGACAGAAAGAAGAAATCAACTTCTAGAGGCTGAGGGTCGTATCCCTCCTAAATCTTCTTATCCTGACAGTAAGTTTTTTGTTATTTATGTTTTGCTCTGACATATAAGTCTCCAAGGGATTGGAAAGGCAATACCCACTTAGCTCATGGCAAGTTAATTCAAATGAGGGCTATTCCTGTAAAAGTCATACAGCTTACAAACTTAGAAGGAATGATCCATATAAGAAGTAGTGATTTTTATCACTCCTAATTAAAATCAAGCATGGTCTCTATTGCTACTACTTAAAGAAAATTTGATTAAAATTCCACCAAATTATGAAATCCATTTCCACAAAACTTACAGTAAATGAGACATTTTTTATTATCTCTGAAACACTAAACGAACTGGCTTCAAACATGGATGACATTTTTACTGAAAAAAGACAATTTTGAAGAAGAAGAAAATTGAAAAATCTTGCAATGCCACACTTAAGTAAATGATTATTGCTGTCATACAGATGATTTCTTTTACATAGAAATAAAATTTGAAAGTTTTTCACGGTTATTTAGCCTGAATGGATTAGATCTTTTACATTTGGAGATTTCATCAAAGAAAGTTTAAAATTCATTAAAAAGTACTTTGGTGTCTTGGTTACTGTTCATTTGATACAAATCTGTAATTTTCATGGAAAAAGTGTTGATTGTGGTTTTTGAATTTTATGAGGTGGGTATATCATTTTGTATTTGTTACTTTTGTTGTTTTTGTTGTTTTATTTCTTTTCATATTTGATTATGTTCTTTTTTCATAATTCCCAACCTCAATATGCCATAGTTAAAAAAATATAGTAATTCTTCCAAGAACGCCAACCATCTCTGTGGTTAAGTGGTAGCTTGGTCACCTTGAGTGCCTGTGGTCATGGGTTTGAACCCGGCAGGGTCAAACCAGAGATGTTAAAATTGGTGTTAACTGCTTCTCTAAGCACGATACATTAAGGAGTAAGAGCAAAGACTGGTCGAATAATATGACCAGGTAGGGTGTTTTCAAGCGGACTTTTACCTTGTGAACTAGCCCAATTAAAAATCTGGCTCAGCGTATCAGTCTAGTACAATATTACATTACCATAATTTTGTCCTGAAAATGCATTTAATTTGCTGCTGGACATTACACAGCCATCCATCATCATCATCATCCAAGAATGCCCACTTGCAAAGTGGGTGGTATACTGCTATCATTTTGTCCATCTGTAACTTTTGTTGTCAAGGTATGATATAATATTTGGTCTAGAACTATAAAATGTTGTACTGTCTAAGCATTGTTTAGATCTGCCCAACATTAACTACCTGTTTGACAATACTTTGAATTTATAATTATACCCTCTTTTGGTCAATGTTTTTCTTAGCTTGTACGTAAAGGAAAGACATATTTGTTCTGGAGCTTGATAATGTTGAGTTGTACTGTGTAAGTGAGTGATGGTATACCTTGCACGACATTATATGCAACTTCTTTATCTTATCTATCAGTACATGTCACTTTAGTCAATCAAAGCTATATAAGGTTTTGAGTCATGCTCTAGTCTTTTTCCATAAAATGGCTGATTTAGTGGTTTACCCAGGATTTTCCAAATTCTTGACCACCAATAAAACAGACTTAATCAATACACCTGCTGTACAATATGCATTGATTTTTTATTCAACATGTTCAAGGGTTGTTCCATTTATAGGAAAGGATACATACCCATGTATGCTGCTCAGCACATACAGATAATTCCCACATAAAAGCCGAGTTTTAAATATATAAGAACATCATTTATTATCCTTATAAAGCATTGTAACATAGCCTTTTGAAATTCACAAAAGCAATAACCTACTGATATTTTGTCTAGCATATAGCACAAAAGGTTATTCAAACACTTTTAAAATTTGATTTGCTGCCAAAAATGCATATAACACTCACCAAATCAAATAGAATATAGTTGAAAAAGCAATGAAAACTTCCATTAAACATTAAATGTGTGATAAATTGTTTCTATGGGAGAAACTTCCATGAATGGATAAGTCCCAATGCGATTGTACAAATAAAGCAAGTGAATTAATACCCCTTATAATTTGCAAGTACTTGCATACAGCTTTTGTGTTCATTACATTTAACACACACTTTTCGGTATTTATTAAAAAAAATCCCGCTATGACTTATCACAGTTATTTTGTACATATATACTTAAAACAATATGAATAACATTGTATGTTAAATTTTCCACACAAAACATAGGGGAGTCATGAAATTATAGGAATTTTGACAGAGAGAAGAGTTGAATACCTGTAAAAAGTAAATTTAAGATTAGCATCCGTCAATGACAGAACCTGGCCACAATATACCTACTGTGGATGGGTCATTATTAGTGGGGTACTCAATTTTGTGGGAGTTTTATGAACATGGTGAACTACAAATTAAAATGTTCAAACAAAAAAACACAAAAATACACACTGGACACTACGTATTCGCTAGCAACAATCAATCAACAAAAATACAATTTTTCGTCAGTCCAGAGTATCTGTGAAAGCAAAACAGAATTCTCAGTAATTATGCATAATGACGAAAAATGCCTTAACAAACTTAGCTCTACAACAGTCCCCAAAAATCAAATAAAAGGTAATTATAAAAAAGAACCGCATTAAGAAACGACAACTGAAAAGTAAAATGATAGTAAAAACTCAAAATGTGTTAATAAGTAAAAATGGTCCTTACGTGAAAGTTTGTTTATCCATTTGAATACCCTAATTTGAAGGTTTAACCTTCAACTGTAGCATAATTACTTTTTTCAAATTGAATTACAGGAATCATTAAAACTAATGAGTTCCAGATTACTTATCATTGAAGTTATACTTCACAGTTGTTATAGTAAAATAATGCTCCCTTTAAAATTGAAAATTGTTAGAATTGGTTAGTTTCTTTATGGTCTCTACATGTATTACTTTTTTTTAGGGAATCAGCTAAAACAATAAATTATAAAATCATCTGCTTCATGGCAATTAGAGGTTCAGATAAATAAATTTCTTACTTGTCTGTTGGGCAAGTCTTTTCGCCTTATCATGCTTATTGCAGAAGCAATGCCTTTAATAGGCTTGCAGTTTCTGGCTGCAAAATGTAGACAGTTGTTAAATTTGTGATTATGCTACACAGGGGAGACATATCTGTGTGTTAAAAAATTATGTAATTGATTTATGCTCCTTGGTAGATTAGAAATCCTGCTGTCTGCCCTTTTCTGACTAAGTTTTTAATCCTTTCAATTTTGAAGAAAATTGTATTCAAAATGACAATACTGTTTCCATAGAAACATTAAAATTACAACCGCTAGTAGAACACCAATAGTTTAAACATTCTTATCCCCCCTCAATCTGCAACCCCAAAACATGCATAATAATGAACATTGAAAAGTAGTATATTAACTTTAACATATTTAAAGACTTACATTCCATATCTAAAAATAAATACAAAATAAGAAAACACATACAAAAATCTCCTAGCACAGTGGAGTGAAGTGTTATATATGGGAAATAGGTTTTTATGCTATGAGGGTTGTTTGTTTTGATTGTAGGAGACCCTGAACTGATGTCTTCAAGGCATCTGAAAAGACCATTAGATAGTGCTGATATGTATTCTGATTCTTCTGAAGCATTGAGAACATCTCAATATATTGATCGTCTAATGTCCATTGGAAAATCAGAGGAGCTTCCAATGGATGCTTACGACATATATCAGAAACAATTACAAGTTGCTTTATTGAAGGAACAGACAGAAAATGCTATATTAGCTAAAGCGGGACTCCTTTCCGCTCCTCAAAAACATGCACTTCTATCTGTTCCTGAGCCTGTCCAGCCACCTCATTTACTGGAAACTCCAGTTGCTAGTTCACATGGTCAGTTACTAAGCTTATTTGAAGTAAAAAGTGAACTACCAAGCTTGTTTGATACTCCAGTTCAACCACAGAGCTTGCTAGGAACTCCACTACTTGATAAGCACCCATCTGACTTGTTTGAAACATCACTACCGGATACAAAGGTTCAAAGTTTAATGAGCATTGATGTAGGTCCAAAAAAGAAGGCAAGGTTGTCTGGACCGCAACCATTGATGCAGCAGGATGTACAACCAACTATGTCATTAGAAAGAATGAGTCAGCATGGTAACAAGAGAATAGAAAAAGTACCAGGTGATGGACCAAGATCAAAAGAAGAACGTAGAATGATGGCCAAAGTTGATGGACCACCAGTCATGCCTGCCATAGCTGATGTCCTCAAGACTGTATGTACAACGACTGCAAATATGTATCAGCTTGTAGAACGCTACAATATTCCTCAGAATTGTCTATATCTGAAGCCACCTATTGTACATCAGGATTTGTTTTCCAAAATCGATGCGAGACAGAGAAGTTACGACAATTTTCTCCAAAGCATGCAGATGCAGTTAGCTGTTGCTGTAGTACCACTTATTCAGACTTGTGCCTTCTTTGAGAACAGCATAACAATCGACAATGAGGTGGTGTATCAGCTTCTCAAAGACAGCATGCTTCTCTTGTGTAACTTCATTTTGGAGATGACCGTCAAACGCAGGCACCTCCTGAGAAACCATCTTCCAAAGGAGGTTAGGTGGCTTTGTGTACGCAAGATGGTGATCGGTGACCATTTCTTTCCTGAAGAGTTTCTTGGTCATACTGAAGATGCGAAGGCTTTGAGACAAGCATTTGACCAGGCTCACAAGACTGGTGAAGAGGAAAAGCATATATTTGCACAACAGTTGCTGAACAAAAAGCGTGTCGATGATACCCTGTCAGATATACCAACATGGTCAAAGATTGCTGAACTAGTTAATTTAAGCTCCACCGTTCCTGTCAATCAGCAGTTTGTGAAGAAACTGCGAGAAAAGTATCTGATACCTGAGAATTGTCACTGTTTAAGGCCACCAACATGTAACCCTAGTATCTGGCATAAAATGAATCATGAGGCAATGCATGATGATCGAGACTTGCAAAACCCTCAGAGGTTAATAGGTCATGCTATTGTACCAATAATTAGAATGCTGGAGAGCATTAAGTTTGTTAATGTACAACCTTTGAAGATGTTCTCAATGCTAAAGGAGACATTGTACATTTTATGCACTACTCAGAGGGAAATATCCGTCATGCGAAGGCGTTACTTGAAGAATGCTCTTCCAGAGCCATTTAAAGTCAAGTGTGATAGCAGGATCCCAATTACCCGCTATTTGTGTGGTGATGGTACAGAAAGTAAGATTAAAGTTAACCAGACAAATGTATTGCTATTTTTTTTAGGAAAGAAAGAATACATGCTAGATCTTGTAAATGTTATTTGTACATTAACAGACATTATTAAGGGGCCTCAATTAAAGTTTTTATCAGGTACTATAATGAAAATTGATCCCTTAAAAAGTGTTTAAAAACTGAACCCAATTTCTTATTTTGGAAAAATTCTGTCATTTTGTATACATACAAGTTGCCAATACAATGAGAAAGAACAGGATAACGATTGCTATCCATCTTATTCAATGTTGCCTTACTGAATATGCATAAAAGTTTGCCATTGGAAGTTAATCAAACAACAACCAACGATACCCTATACAGTAATACCAATACACGTACAGACACAAATAAAAGTCCTTCTTCCTGTTAAAGGAAGGCCTTAAAACTCAGCATATGTAAGTCAATGATGCCAATACCAAAACCAGTATTGACATGATTTAAATATATTTTGACTTTAATTTTTCACTTGATAAATTATGACAGTTCCATTTAGTTTGAGATCACTAAAGTAGGTGTCATATGCTTCCATAGAAATATTTGCCTTAAAGTAGAGGCACACTTTTTTTTACCTTTGCATCAAATGAAATATGGTGTCTTAAACAAATTCTTTCTTGCCAATTTGGGTGCCCCTAGAGGCTGTTTTGTACAAAGACCAAAAACACTTGTTTGAGCAAGTTCAAAACACAACACAAAAAGAAGAGGAAAAAGTTATTGTTGTAAATAGTGCACAGCAATCGTGTGCAAGCAATGTTCACCGAGGCCCCTTCATAATTATAAAAACATGAACCACCAACACTATTGGTCTTGAATCTTGTATAGATTCACAGATCATGAAAATGTGAACTTCAATCAGTCACTGATTGAAATAAAAAAACTATACTTATTGCATTTTGTGCTAATGTATTCAGCATACGAGGTCTGAAAAAGTTACATGGTACTGTAATATGTATTCGCTGTACAATCCTTGGTGGTGCTACCATCAGCTTAATAAACCATTGCAAGTAAAAAAGCAGATTTGAAGCTGCTTTGTAGTCATTTAGATGGCAAGCTTATTAAGTTACCCTTGTAAGCAGCTATGAAGCTGCTTCAGAATCATTTTGGTTGACAGATACTTTTTAAGTATCTATCAAAATCTATGGCCATTTCAAGGCCTAAAACATGGAGCTTCAAAGGTGCATTCATATGATTAAACACATTTTTATTTTGCCCATCCTTAGGCTTAATCTGTTGCCCTGTATTTGTGTTTCCTGAATAAAAGAGTTTCTTTTATAAAGTATTGCCATTATGCACAATTCCTTAGATATATAAAAAAATTTCTTTCAACAGATAATAATGTATGTCATAATGTATTCAGAGTTTTACTGGACATCTGGTTCAGTACAAAGTAACCTTATATCATATTATAGGTTCTAACTATTTTAAAATGCTTTCATTATGCTTTACTTTACATAACTCAGAAATTCTCTATCCACTGAATGGTGTATTAGTTAATGTCAAAGTAATTGAGTTGAATATTCACCTAGAAATTCCACATTAGCGCAAAGTTAAGTTGCCTCAGTTGCTTTAACGACAGTAATATATGGTGTAAGGACCTATGACTGCAAGCTTTTACCATGATTACTGTAAAATATTCAGCTTATTATATTGGTCTAGAACACATCAGGATCTTTCACATAGCCTTACAATATGTTCATTTCCTCAATTATGTCAGCAGCAAAAATTTTGTAAACTATATATCTTACTAATTTTCTTTAATTGGAGCCTTAACATTGACTTGTAATTCCATCCTCAAAGAGATATGGCTATCATATATCCAAATGTTCTTTGTAAAATAAAACATGATTAAAAAGATTTACTTGTAAGCTTTCAAAGTCTGTATAAACATTAATAAACGGACGGAAAGTTAGAACTAAGATGTTTGTTTTCTGCTTTTAGGTTATGGTGCAGGAGAGCCAAAACCTGATACACAGAAAGATCTACAGGCTAAAATATTAAGTATCTTAAATGGGCCAGGAGAAGGACCAGGACTAGGAAGCATGGTAGGATTATCACAACAGCCCCAGGGCAATGGATCTATGGATGGTAGACAAGCACCAGGGGGAATGTCGTCTCTCATCAATCTGGATAACCCCAATGTTCAGAAAGCTTTAGATAATCTCATTCAAAGTGGTCCTAACTTGTTAAAGACATTGTCACATGCTCCTGGGAACCCATTACAACCCGGAGCTGCTATAACCAGCCGTGACAGTCAACATACTCAGCCTCAACCATCAATGGGGCAAAATCAAGGCTATCCTCCCAGGGGACAGTCTATGGGCATGCAGCAAGGAGTCAGACCTCCCTTTAGTGGTGCTGGTGGACAACCTATGAGAATGTCAAATCCAGGGGGAATACCACCCAGACGGCCACCTCCACAATACTGATGAGACTTGTTATTTTATTGTGACATTTTAGTTACATTTATGTAGTAACAGTGCTTTAATTTGTCTAACATGGATAAAGTGTAATGACTTGAAGTATTTTCAACATATCCTGCAAATGAAGAAATATCAAGATAGCGAGAAAAGGCATTGTATACTTGAAAGATTTACCAATTTATAATGTAAGATTTTCATTGAAGGATTTGTTTACTCATAATATATATAGTTGAATGAAAAAATGATTCAGAGTAAGTGTAATGAAAGAAAGAAAGAAAAAACACATACAGCCATAAAAGAAGCTATCCTACATTCTCGTCCGAGTCCGCCTTGATTTTTAATTTTTTACCATTGAAAGAAAAAAAAAGATTGATTTTTATATTCGACACTTTGAAAATAGTAAAATTATGTTTTAAACATTGTCTGTTTGAATTTATTAAGGGAGTTGAATGAGAATTTAGGCATTTTCCTTTGTGTCTTCTTTGAGCATGGTTAGTTCACATTTCTAGTCTGTATCAAACAATAGCTTATTTCATTTTCTGCTCACTATTTCCAAGGTACCAGAACATTTAAGAAATCATTAACAATTAACATTTATTATAAGATAATGTGTATGTATTATATTATTTGTTTGTTTGCTGTTATATTTTTGTTTGTTAATGAACATTTTTCACCTGTCAACAAGTTGTCAAAAACATTAGAGCATTATCGATTGTGTACAGAATCATGTTTATCACACTAGAACTGTCATTTTATTGTAGATTAAGAAATGATTTTACTTAATTCATCCATCTTGTTGATCTTCCAATAAACCATTTGAAAATCATTGTAAAGGTTCATTGTATGAAGATAATTATATAAACAAAGTCCATATTTCAGTCAAAATTTTATATTTTTGCATCCAGTTTACATAAGAGATATTAAAATGTTAAGTTAAGAACATTATACAATACATCACAGACTTTTATAGAAGTCAAAATCTGAAAACTTTGCTACTTGTCGTGTTGATTTTTATTGTGGGAAAGGTATCATTACTGCTGTTTATTCTGTGTATTCCCTGAAAAAACTTAAGAATCACTGACAACCTGAAAATATTAATATTGCATCTTTGGTGAGATTTTATAACATACATTTTTTTAATTGAAATATCAAAATATCAGAATTGTTATGATTTTATAAAAAATCCTATTTGTCATACATATTTTTGTAGGAAATATCATTGTAGCATATAAAGCATGTTGAATCATTCAGAAGTCTCAAAAATCTAGCACCAAATTTTAACATCATTGAAAAAAGGCCATTGTATGAAAAATAAAGAAATTGATATCAATGTCTGTTGTAAATTCTATGCTGAGATACTACATTTAAAGGAGTTACATTTTATACAATAAGTTGAATGTTTAGAAAGTATGGCGGTCTTTAGATGTTCTCTTTCTTGTTCTCTGATTATTGGTGAGACACAGACATGGCTGAGACCAAAGGGCTCTAAAAAAGAGTAGATCATTGTAAATTCCTTGAATTACACAAAAAAAGAAGCGATCTAAATAAGTAAAAAGTGCATTTAATAAGGAAACAATTAATCCTCCAAATGTTGTCTTAAAATCAAATATTTATGATATAAGGTGTTCTGCAATTTAATCATCATCTATTAAATAAATTGCATGAACTTCAAAAGTATCTTTTCAAAATCCTATTCAGGTAAATTCTGGGTAATTTATTAATACTTTTTTTTATTGAAACTATACCAAAATTTTTAATTCTTATAAGGAAACTGCGGTGCTCAATAATGCCTGAGAAAGGTAATATGACCATGGCAATCATACCACATCTCCTTATTTTTATACGACTGCAAAAAAATTTTTGTGGTCGTATATTGGTATGACGTTGGCGTCGTCGTCGTCGTCCGGCGTCGTCGTCCGAATACACATTAGTTTTCGCACTCTAACTTTAGTTTAAGTGAATGGATCTCAATGAAATTTTACCATAAGGTTCAATACCACAAAAGGAAGGTGGGGATTGATTTTGGGGGTTATGGTACTAACAGTTAAGGAATTAGGGGCCAAAAAGGGGCCAAAAATAAGCATTTTTGTAACTTCCAGACATAACTTGTGTGTAAGTATATGGATCTCTCTGACATTGTACCACAAGGTTCCATATCACAAAGGGAATGCTGGGATTGATTTTGGGGGTAATTGCCTCCAAATTTTAGGAATTAGGGACCAAAAAGGGGCAAAAAACAAGCATTTTTCTAGTTTCATGACAATAACTTGTGTGTTAGTGTATGGATCTCTCTGACATTGTATCACAAGATTCCATATCACAAAGGGAATACTGGGATTGATTTTTGGGGGTAATTTCCTCCAAATTTGGGGAATTAGGGGCCAAAATGGGGCAAAAAACAAGCATTTTTCTAGTTTCAGGACAATAACTTGTGTGTTAGTGTATGGATCTTTATGAAATTGTACTGCAAGGTTCCATATCACAAAGGGAAAGCTGGGTTGGAGTTTGGGGGTAATTGCCCAAAACGTTTAGGAATTAGGGGCCAAAAAGGGACAAAAAAACAAGCATTTTTCTAGTTTCCAGACAATAACTTGTGTTCAAGTGAATGGATCTCTCTAAAATTGTACTGCAAGGTACCATACCACAAAGGGAAAGCTGGGATTGAGTGTGGGGGCGATGAATCATAAGGGGGTTCAAAAAATTTTGGGGGGGGATTTTTTTTTCCTTTTTTTTCTTTAAAATTTTCCATTTTAAATTGGTTATTTCTGATTTATATTTAAAAGCAAATAATAATGATATGGTTTGAATAGCATACATGTGAACCTCCCGACAGGAGTACAATAATCCTGTTTTCAGGAGTCTCCTCCCGACCTCCGGTTGAAGAGGAAAATTATATCCCGTGTATGAAATTTTTCATGAATGAAAAATTTCTGCCCAACATATCATCTCAGGCATCTGGTGTAACTCACATTACCTGAAGTTATATTTTACCTGTAAATCAATTAACATGCATAATTATATGGCTTCACTTGTCAGCTTGGGTGTCAAACATACTGGTAATCAACGATTTTTTACCTCAGGCTAACTGCCGTTGTGTAACAAAAACTGTGTATTTATTGGGTTACTTCCCTTGATTTATCCTGTTTTAAGTTACTTTCCTTTTAATAATGAAAATTTTTAAAAGAATATAAATAAAATATAAATTGAACAAATAATCATAAAAGGATGGTAAATAAATGATTTTAAATGTCTTAGGACAAATAAAAAAATAATAATTTGAAAATTATTTGAGGATTCTATACTTCCTTTCAAGGCTTAAATTGAAATTTATATAATAACTATGACCCTTGTTTTACAGTTAGAATGATTTTCTGAGTATGCAAACAAAAGCTAAAAGAGAAAAAAAAAAAAAAAAAAAACAAACAAAAGCTATTTGCAGATAGTTAAACAAATGTTCTGGTTACAATAAATGTTTTATAGAATATGAAGTAAAAAATTTAAAGAACATACTGAAAAAAAAAAAATGTTAGATTGAACATGTAAAATATAAAGATGGAGAAACTTTATAAGTACAAGGGTACTATAAACATAATAAATTGGATGGAAAGTTGAAGAAAACACACTTTAAAAGACCATTTTTACAGCACACGGTTACATTTACGACAAAATTTATGTCGATTAAAAACCTCCTGATCTGAGTCCTAATCTCCTGACCAAAATTTCCCAATCTCCTGATCTGAGTTTCACAGTCCATCACATATATGAATAGGTAAATTAAAAAATTATAAGTTCTTAGACCACTTTCATTCTGTGTCAGAAACCTATGCTGTGTCAAATATTTAATTACAATCCAAATTCAGTGCTGTATCAAGCTTGAATGTTGTGTCCATACTTGCCCCAACTGTTCAGGGTTTGACCTCTGCGGTCGTATCAAGCTGCGCCCCAGCGGAGCATTTTATTATACAAGTGCATTCATGAAAGGTCACTTGTATTCTCCAAGCACTCAAGACTTCTACAATTACATACATGCATTAACAAAATATCTGAGATTTTTTTTATTATATATAAAAACTGAATGAAATATATTCATTGAATTGTATAGCATACCAATGACATTGAAAGCAAAAACCTTCAGCAAAACTTCCAACAATGTACAAATACGAGTATTGAATTGTTGCTGTAACACTGTCCCAGATTAAGGTGATGGTTGAGCATTCACATACATATTAAACTTGCCACATATCTAAGTACATATCCCAAGCTGGCCAGAGGCCTTAGTCATTTTGAGGTCTTTGGCTGTCGTTATCAGTTTGCACTTTGATTTATCTGTCAGTCGCTATTTTTATTTCTTTCATATTTGATATAATGGGGCCTTTTATAGATTACCTCAAAGTTATTTTAAAGGAATTTATTGATGTGACAGTTTGATGGACTCACTCCCAAACTTAATGAAGTCCAAAGGTTTATGGTAAGTTTGTAAGAGAAAGGCAGAGTTTACAAACCAATAAACTCTGTAAAAATTACCTTTCTTGTGATACTTGTAATTCCAATAAACGTACTCAAAATATGTCTTAGAGAAAAAATGTCATCAAAACGTCCATAATCATTTCGCCTGTGTAGGAATTTATACTTTTTGATTGCCATGACGCTCACCTATGAAATATACCATACCTTAACATACAACATTGAAAATATTCATTTATGAAGGCAATAAATGAATATGATCATCTGTAAATGTGTAGATATCACTTTCAAGTCCTATAGTCCTTGGTGCATAGTTGTCTAAATAGAAATTTCATTACATCTGCTTATATTTAAATAATAACCAGGTTATATTTTTGCCTTGCCTGTGATGAAAGTCGCACAATGCGAGACATGGAGATGCTAATCTGGAAGAGGTGTAAACTATTTTATAAAACTTTATATTTCAAAAGGTAGAAGACCTGGATGCTTCAATTTGTCATGCACATTTTCCTTGATCTTATTTACTAGTATATGGTACAGCGACTGCTTTAAAACTTGTATAGTAATGAAATGTATTGTGAATTTCTCCTTTATTATGAGTAATGGGATAAATATATTTGGTATATGGGATCCTTGCAATGTCTTTATGTATATCAAACAGGGTTCACCTGACCACTACTAATGGATTCCATTTTGTGGATCAGTTAAGTTTTATGGCTAAGTGGGTTTATCAGATACTATAGGCAATAGGTTAACTATTTTTAGTGTATGGAATGATTATATGGTGACCTATAGTTGTTAACTTCAACTTCATGGTTTCTGGTGGAGAGTTGTCTCATTGGCAATGGTACCACATCTTATTTTTATATTGGGAACTTAGTGATTTTCAGGAATATTTTCAAAAATTGGGAACAATTTTGGCATTTAACCCAATTCTTTAAAACTTCACAGAGAGTTGGCACATCTATAGAGGTTATGCACCTTCCATCTGCTAGTCAAAGGGGGCATTAAGTGTTACCCTTGACCTTCCTTCCCATTTTAATTTCCACACTCTAGCTTAAGTTTTCCTGATCGAAATTTTATGAATCTACACAATGCTAAGAACCAAAACTTGCAGACAGAGTTTGAATTTGGGCAGTTAGTCCATTACCGTTCTAGAGTTATGCCCCTTTATAACTTAATTGCAAATTTTACAAAACTCCTACACAATGCTAGAAACCAAGCTTGAGCGGGGGCATTCATGTCCTTAGACACATTCGTCTTTTATTTTTACATTTTATATTTCCATAAAGGAGTAGGTGGAGTAATTAAGACCCCTTTTTGGCCCCAAAATATAGCAGTTTTACAAAATTGTTAAAATGTAAACTTTAAGATATTTATTGGTAAGAAGAATGCATCTGCTACATAAATATGGGCTGTTTTTGATAATACAATGCACATATATTGGGTACTAGCATCCTTTAGTCGTGCTAAATTACTGAAATCTTCACAATTTTAGAATTTTAGTTAAATTTTAGACGGTTTCCGTCTAAAATGAAAGTGGCCGCATTTTTGTTCATTCTTAATATTGAAATGTAAGTTGTATTTGATGATAATACATAACATATATAAAGGTTGAGGATGAACACGGATGCGGCCACTTTCATTTTTGACAAAAACCATCTGAAAAGTGACATTTTTGGCATATTTGATATATTTTTCATATTTAAGCTTGAATCGGAGCGTTTTTAATGACTAAATCAGTTAAAATCTTTTCCATAAAGTAATAGAATCAACTGAAATAGACACTTTAGTGTTCAAAAAGTGTCCAAAATCCTTCGTCATATGAACCTGAAATTTGAGGCCAAAATCGGCCCTTACCGGACCTACTCCTTTGAATGTTTAGTATAGATCCTTCTCCATTGTTAAAAAAATAATATGTGCAACCCTGCCATTTGAGTTTTTGATCTATTTTCACATTTTATATTGTAATGTTCAGTAAAGACCATTTTACATTGTTTAAGAGACAATCTGCACAACCCATCCATTTGAGTCTTTAAATCTTTGAATGACTGTGATCTGTTTTTCTTTCTTTTTTTCAAATGCATCATACTTTTTTGTAAATATATAAAGATATGAAGATGTTGAATGATTGCCAATGAGACAACTCTCTACCAGAGACCAAATTACATCGAAGTAAGCAACTATAGGTCGCTGTACAGTCTTCAACAATGAGCAAAACCGATACCGCATAGCAAGCTATAAAAGGCCCCCCAAGATTTATGCAAAACAATACAGGAAAACAAACGACATACTGCAACAATCGACAACCACTGAATTACATGTTCCTGACATCGGACCGGCACATACAGAATGTGGACGGGTTAAACATGTTTGCAGGTGCCCAACCCTCTCCTAACCTGGGGCAGTTGTGTTACACCACGACACAATAACAGACTTATAAAAATCAGTTGAAAAGGGCTTAACTTATCAGATCGATACCAAGCAAAAAACAAATAACATAAACACTAAAGACTACGTTTGGTTGTTGGATACAGTTATGCTAAATTAATAATATAAAGCAAATAAAATGGAGTTAGTACTAGTTAGTTATTTACACTGTGAAAGAAATCATTACTAAACTATATTTGCAGCATCCTTCAATAATGATTAATTTTTAGAGGAAATGGTTATAGTTATTGGCAACATCATATTTTCACAGAAAAAAAAAGATAAGGTGTTAAGAAACTTGAGATGGTTTTATCCTTTTTTTTTTATTATTGGAATAATAAGTAGAACTGAAAAATAATGATTTTTTTTTACGTTCATATGAACTAATGAATGTCAGATATTTGTTAATTAAAGTAGAAATAAATTCAATATATGCATACTCTTGATTCTTCAGTGGACAAGACTGGTAACTGAATAAAAGAAGTAGAACTAACAAGTAAAAGAATAAGGTCAATATGATCTGATGAATGTCCGATATCAATTGATCTTGTTGGACATTTGTCTTTTTTTTATACTTGCTGGATATGTGTCAAGAGAGATGTGGTGTTTTCTTCAATGAGACAGCAACTTCCTAAGTACACAAAAATCCTAAAAGCATTTATGCTATAATTAAAGTTGGGGAAACTGCATAAGGAACAATAAAGTAAGTTTGTTTCTTTTCCCCTGATGATAGCAAAACAGATAAATTGATAATTTCCTTTGTTAACTCTACTGAAACAAATGCACTTGACATGATAGGCATAAATAATTGTATTGACCCAACAAATTATGGACTCCCATATTGTATTGGACCTCTTTTTGTGTTGCTATTATCAGGCAAAAAGGCTTGATATTTTCCATCTAAGGTTCAACCTGCCCAAACAAAAAAGATTTATTACAAGCATTATGGATATTTCCAGTTAAAAGTTCGAGGCCTAGCCCAAAACTTAGTAGCCTGGGCTACTACGCCTCTGTCAATCTTTTTCCCTGCTTATGTAGCAAGAAAACCAATGTCAAACCAAACATATACTTGATTCTCTTTCTGTAAATTAAAAAGATTATCTTCCTTTCCCGAGTCTGCATTAAACAAGATTAATATTTTAACTTTTCAATTAAAATACAACTATACTATGATTTACAAACCTACTTTGGTTTTTTATGCCCACACCGCTAGGCTATGGGGCCATTAAGGTTTACCCTTGTCTGTATGTCATGAAATTGGTTTCCATTCTCTAACTCGAGGTTTGTCTCAACAATTGAATTTGCTGTTTCCACACTCAAACTTTACTTTACCTCAACCAAATATTATGAAATTTGGACACAATGCTTATTACCACCAAACACAGATCAAGTTAGAATTTAGGTGGCATTACTTTCACCTTGAGTTATGTCCCTGTATGAATGAAAATAATGCTGAATTTTCCATTTCCACATTCTAACTTGACTTTGTCTCAACAAAATTTTATGAAACTTTTACCCATTTGCTTATTACCATCAAACACGGATCAAGTTCAAATTTGGGTGGCATTACTTTCACCATTCTCAGTTATGTCCCTTTATAAACGGGAAAAAATGCTGAATTTGCAGTATATTTACAAGCTAGGGCATCTGTGTCCCATGGACACAAGAATATTCTTCTTTTATTTCAAATATGATATTAGACATTGCTTTGTTTTAAAGCATAAAGTTTGTACTTCACAAACCAATGACGTCATTTCAAGGTATGCTTATCTGCCAATAACGTTAGAATAAAGAAGTAATTCACATTTCAAAATGAAAAATGTTGAATAGTGCTGTTTGGTACATTTTTGTCATTGTATAACCATCCAATATAACTAAACAAATATCCTTTTAATTTAATTATGGGAAAATATTCATAATTTGAAACTGGATGTTAAAACAGCCACCAATCAAACAATTATTGTTGATGTGATATTCACTTGGATTCAAAGTAAGAAATTTTCTTTAAAATCACATATTTTAGACTGCATGTCTTAAATGTATACATCATTATTCCTTGCTAAAAAGATGAAAGCCTATATCTATTACTACAATATTAAGTTTGCTTCTTAATGTTTGCTGATTTCATTGTATCCCAAACGAGTATCCTGAAGCATCAACGCTGGAAGATTCAAGAAGAAAGACAGGATGTCGAGAAAGACAAAGATCAACTAACGGTACTCCTTTCTGTGTACTATATGAAATGTATAAATAGATAAAAGGCTATGAATAAAACTTACCCGAGTACGTGATTTTTAATGCAAAAACATGGTTCAGTTTCAAATTTTAATTTGAATATTTAGAAATGCTATATACAAGATACTGAAATACTTGAGGTAATAACATGCTGATAAAAACAAAAATTTGAAAAATTTTCTACAGAAATAATTTGCTTATAAAAAAATTTATAAACAATTGTTTTATAATTTGTTATCTGAGTCAACAGCATAGTACGAGAAGGCATAATAAAAAAAAGAAAATAATAATCCTTCTGGAAAAAATGAGCTGCTAATTGACTTCGGTATGGAAAAATCGGTATTCTGTTTATCGGAAAGGATTTTCTTCTATAAAAAATACAAATACAGCTTCTTATGCAATCAAGGCTTCTATAAAAAAAGCGCACAAAAAGGCTTTTGTTACCGTATTTAACAAAACGAAAAGGTAAATCTTTTAATTTTGTGACATGCAGTACATGTATAACCTACAAACATGTTATAAACAAACTGTTATCACAGTAGTTACCTCCGTGTAAAATTTACGGTCAATCTTTATTCAATCCTGCATTTAAGACAATAGACCATCTTCGAGTTCATTGCATTTTCGTCAAAAACTTTGGTTTTAGTGAACATCATTCGTGCGTTTAGGGGGTGTTGTCACTTCCTTCCCATGTTGAGCTAGCGGTTGAATAAATATGATGCTATGTTGCACAAATTATTCGGAATATTAAATTCTTAATATTGATAATCCTGCATAATGACGATCACGAAGACCCTTGATGAACTTTAATGGAGCAGGGATACAGGCGATTCCCTCTATCTGGTAAATGTCGTCATAAAGGCACGCATAATTGACAAGCCTTTCCAGTGAAGGACATAACTCGTGTCTTGATAAGAACAAAAAAAGTATTCTGTGTAGCAGCGTTAAATTTTGGTAATAAATCTATGTTCACTGCAGTACAACGCTCAATAAAATATTGCTAAATAAACAAGAAAAAATGTATCGAGAATGTCGTAATAAATATTAAAATTAAAATAAAAAAACGGAGCAATGATCTTGTCTTAATGCAGTATATTTTCTATTTTCTTATTTGATGAGTATGAAATAAAAAAATATTATTAGTTTGAATATTTATAACTAATTAAAAATACAATATAAAAAGTATGTAATAATGTGTTTTATTTAAGTGTTAAATCTTGAGATATAACAGTCATTTAGTAGCCAAATACTTATTAAAATGGGTTTATTTATGTGTTTAAATCTTGAGATATTACTGTTATTTAGTAGCCAAATACATGGCATTATAGAGCACAACTCGTATTCAAAGCATGTTAATTTCTAACCTGAACTTTGGATTGGCACATCATGCCTTTCCCACTTTGATAATACTTTAATAGATCACCTAAACAGATAATTCTCTGTTAGCTTGGGCCATTGATTTGGCTCTGTTGTCAGATTTAAGCATAAAATTAGGTGAATGATTCTGGTTTAGTGGGGCCTCTAGGTATTGAATTAGGTAATCTGGCTATGGCAAAAATTCTCAAAAAAAAAAGAAAATTAGCATGCATCTATGATAAGTTTTGATGTTAATAAGCTGATTTAAGGAATTAAATCTTTGGATAGTTTCTTTGGAATGTTAGTCAATTGAAACTTTAGTGAGTTACTTCCCCTTATTGTAGTTAAATGTGCTCTTAAATTTATGTCCAGTTCAAAATGAGAAGTTCAAATTTACTTTCTGCTTCTACGTAGAAACCACACATAAAAAAACAGAAAAATATGTTACCTAAAGTTCTGGTCATCTCTATTCAAGTTGTGCTCTGACAGTACCTAGCCATGGTGGCATTTGATGTTCCAAGAATCTTACAAATTAATTATTAATTTATACTCAAAGCTGAATATTGATTAAGATGTATCAAGGTGTTACAGAATTTTAATGAGAATTTCATATTTAAGACTGAGATCTTGTTATTACTTGGCATCCATTTTGGTATGGCCTAGGATGAATGACTTGTTGAGACATGGGTAAACCATATGGCAGTATTAGAGTATCAAATTTCTTTAATCATTTTTCTTAACTTTATGGACAATGGTAATTTTCCAATTTGTTTGAGGTACTTTTCTTAATATTGTTCAAATACATTGTATAAAAAAATTCCTAAATCCAAGCAGTGCATATCAGAAGATTAGAAAGGTAATAGTATCTGGTACTGCCTCTTAATAATTAAGATAGATGCTGCTGAAATTATTAATAGAAAAAACGGTCAAACAGACGCATCATTTTCTACAGAAATAAGAAATTAGTTGTGTGGTACATATGTGAACTTAATGTGATTTAAAAGGAAAATTTACAAAGGGGCAAGCATAGTTTTAAATAAAAAATGGACAGACAAAAGCCAGGATAAATGTAAAATGTCTTGAAACTAAAGATTAGGCAGCACCAATTCCACTAAAACCTATAAATACTTGGATATTTCACAAGAGTTAGCAGTCTCAGCTCCTTGATGCCACAAATGTGTGCAAAAAGGTTTTGTTTTTTTCACTTATTACTGCTGACAAGTTGTATAAGAGGAAATAAGGGATACATTTTCTTGATAGCCAATTTCAATTTAATAGTGATTTTATTGTTGTTCTTCATTCTTAAAAAAGGATTTTAAAAGTCTTTTAGAATAGTGAGTGCAAAACAATACTGCCATTTGTTGAAGGTGAAATTGACAGAAAAACAATTCAAAGCCAATAAGTAATGAATTGCCAGTTACCAGTCAGAATATGTATAGTAAATTTAAAGCTCCATATAAATGTTCAGTTATTTATATTTTCAGGAGTAAAAACTGGTTGATATGTCCTTCCAAGATTTAGTGATGACTGCCATTTTCATGACAAGTTTTGTAAAAGAAACCAGTCCTGATTATAGCCAAAGTAAGTTGAAAAGAATTTTCACCAAGAAATCTTAATGAGATGATGTCACATGACAAGAGATGATTCTTTAGTCTGTAGTTCTGTACATTGTGTGGAAATTTTTCTACAGATTAATAGTAAATTGTATTGAGTAATGTGTGATGCCACTCCAGAATGTCCTCTTTGAATTGCATTGTTAAAATTTATTGCTGGGAATTTGCTAAATAATAAATTAAAGTGACCAGTAGTTGCCATACATTTAATAACTCGTGTTCAATTTTTTCGTTGTGGGTAACACAGTTATAAATGATTTCATTTTTGTCAGATTTGTGATCCATCATGAAGACCAATTTTCCTGAGGGCACACAGACTGCAGTATGTCAGTTCTTCTTAAACTGACTTTTGTGCTAGTGGGATAGTTTACATTAAAAAAATTTCAAGATAGTTTTATAAAATTTGTGGAGACCAAGATAAGTTATGTGAATCCAACATGGTCAAATCAGACCTGTGGCCTAGAGGGTTGTTTTTTTTAACTGACATCTCATTTGAAACATCCTGTGATCTTTAAAAATGTTCAAAACTTTACTTAGAAGACTTTATAAATTTGTTTAAAAGTGACCTTTGACCTGAGGCATTTTTAAAAGCAACCTTGCAACCTAAGTACTGGAGCAACAATACTTGAATGCAGCTGTAAGTCGTTGAAGGTAGGTCTTTGATATTTTCTGTTTTATTTATTCACAACTTTAACACATTCAGACAATATAAATCTGGACATAATAAACAGACACCTATCTATTGATTTTATGATGACCGCTAGATGTCATTTTGATAATGTCATTTGACTGATGTTTCAATTAAATATTCGAAGAATCTTCTTTTATTTCATAATTGTATAGGTGCAAAGACTTCATTATGTTGGTGTTAATAGAAGACTGACCCATAAGATTAAAAGTTAATTTCAATCAGATATATAGTTTAGGTAATGCTAAATTTTATACTGAAAAAATCTCGAATTAATGGTTACAACTCAATTATCTGGTGCGTAGCTACGTTTACGTCAAATTGCACATGAATTTTGGAGAGAGAAAGTATTTTGATCAAAATTTTCGTGTAAAAAGGTGAGAGAATTAGATGATGTTAAAATAATTAATAGAATGACAGACTTGCTTTTTGATTCAGCCATGCTTGATCTATGCGATCACTCTGGTTTTGGAGATGGTGCAGAATACTGAGTTGAAGACATATCATGAAACCAATTATGTGTTTTAATGAATTGCAGAAACTTTCTACACCATTTTAATCATCAACTGCAAACTTTTGACATGTTATTTGCCCTTAAATTAAGAAAAGATTGGTCGAATAGTGACTTTATTTTAGATATACACTTGCATATAGTTCCTTTCTAAATCAAAATTCATGATGATTTACTATTTATGAATTAATTTGAAAAAGTATTTGTACATCAATTGAATCAGTTGATAAGAATTTTGAAAGTATTATATTAGTATCTTGTGCTTGTTTAAATTATTGTTCAGTGAAATGTAGGTCAACATGTGTAATAATATATCTTTATATAGTTGATTCCCACACTTTTTTGAAATGGTATTCTTTCCATAGGCAAGTAAGAGTCAGAATGATTATTAACTGTCATGATTTTCAAATAAGTATTAATGAGAAACAACCCCAGGCTTAATTCAAAACAGTTAATATCTCATGACCTGTTACATAATTAAATAGACACAATTTATTACACACCTAACTGAATACACACATTCTTGACCTCAATAGTAAACCTACAGATGTATTATTTATTTTGGTCTACACTACATTAAAATATTCTGTTAATTTTGCTAGCTAGCTGAATGATTAATCTGATGTGGTTTTTTTTTTCAAAGAAAATGCTTAAAATGAAAAAAATATCTGGGACTATTATACTAATAGTATAATAGTCCCAGAAAATATGTATAAAAAAATGCAAGCAAATTTTATTTTACTTGTAAAACCAGTGCCATTATCATCTGACATAAGTCAACAATCAAGTTCTAATTAATTAGTTACAATTATCAGAAATTTGGTTGAAATATTAAACAAAATTGAATAACTCTTTATCTGAGCATTTTCTGCAATAAAATTTATTTAGATATAAGAAGATGTGGTATGAGTGCCAATGAGACAACTCTCCATCCAAGTCAAAATTTATAAAAGTAAACCTTTATAGGTCAAAGTACGGTCTTTGTTTGTTTTACATTTATATCCCATTATATTGCTATTTAACAGTAATTGGAAATATCTCAGCATTAGGTATTTGTACATTCAGATTTGAATACAGGAAATGTATTTTTTCTTAATGAAGAATGAACACCAATTAAGATAAAAAATAGTTATTATTTTTTTTAATTTTTGTTGTTGAGAAAGTGCATTTATAAGGGCTCTTTCTGGAAATTATTAAACCTGTCATTATTAATGGCATATAAAACTTGTTTGACGATTTTCCTTTCCATTCTTGTCAAAAATAAAATCTGACAGAGTCTAAAATCGAAAGATCAGTATATATATCTATATTTGCATCAATATTGCGAAATTCCCTACCTTTGGACAATAACATAGAAATTTTACAGTAAGACTGGAAATGAAAAGAGAAAAAATTTTGAAAAAAGTATGGTCAGAAAGAATATGAGACTAGCTATGGCTGGATCACAACTATCCTTACAAAGTTTTGAATTTTTTGTTGATTGATTGGTTTAACCCACAACTCCTTTTAAACATATTTTAAAGTATCTGGTTTGGACATTTTTCTTTAAAACAAATGACCATTAGATTCCAAATCAACACAATGAATAAATCTAACATGAAAAAAAAAACCCAAATCAAACTCTAAAAGAGAGGCGAAATATACCAAAGGGATATTCAAACTCATCAGTTGAAAACAAACTAACAATGCCATTTCAAAAGACGAAAAACTATGAAAAGACAAACAACAGTACATAACAGACAACATAGAAAACTAAAGACTTGGCAATAAAAACCTCACTTAAAACTGAGGGTGATCTCAGGTTCTATAGAAGGGTAAGCAGATCCTGTTCCACATGTGGCACCTGTTGTGTTGCTCATGTAAGTAAAAACCCGATGATATGTCTAATTCGGTAGGTCGCACTCAGGGAAAAGAGGACAGGGATTGTGGTTTCAAACAGTGGAATATATCCGTCGTAATCTGTGAAACAGATATTCCGAAACAGTCAAACAACTTTTATTATTCCACTGTTTAAACATATTGATAGTTTAATCAATATTTGATTGGTTGAGACGATCCCACGTGTCATTGAACAAATCTTCATATTCCATTCTGAGGATCATATTCCCTTCTGAAATCTCGGGATTACTTCATGCGACGTTACGCACGGTTAAAGTACATAACGTTTTGAACTTCTTATTCTTCTTAAAATAGCGATAGCAAAATTCATTATCATGTTCAAATTTATTTCAGACGATAAAACAAAAAGACTTATTATAATTAAATTTTGATCCTTACTATTTATCAATGGGTATCTCGTGTTTAGTTTGACTTACAAAAACAAGCGGATAAGAAAAAAAATGTATGCAAAATAATATTTAATGTATTGATAGTAAACAAAGCATAGGCGGTGGAATAAAACATTCATTTCCCTTTGCCTCGGGAGATATGAAGATTTGCTCACCCTCGAAAAATCATATTTCCCTCGGGCAGAGCCCTCGTGAAATATGAATATTCTTGGGAGAACAAATCTTCATATTTCCCTCCGGCACGGGAAATAAATGTATAATAGCGATCTTAAAATTTTTGAAGGGATGATTTCAACTTCACCACTTGGAACTCTTGGTTTGATAGCTTCCTTGTAAGCAGCAACATCCATCAAGGAAATCATGATAGGAAATGCAAGCTCTGGGATATATATACTCCATATGCAGGTTCTGCTGGAATGTTGCTACATAGAAATGGAAAGTTCACAACTGGGAAGCTGAAATCATCTCTTATGTAGTAATGTTTTGTTCTCAACCGTCCAAGTATGTTGCTATTGATTAGTTTTTAATGACAGAAATGGTATAATTTTTACGATAACGCATGAACTTCTGGGGGTTTCGCCCCTAACCAGGAGGTCCTCTGCCCTGGGCTCGCTGGGAGCCCTCAGACCCCTCGCCGAGGTTCAGGGGTACACGTAAAAACGGCCTAGATATGCAACTGATTATATCACAATATAATATATAATAAGTCATCTGGAGAGGAGTAACAATTTTTCTGTTGGTGGGTCAGCCAAAAAATTAATAAAATATGTGATATTGAAAAAAAAATCTGATATTTATCAAGTGAAAAATGTATTGGGATAAAACTATAGGATTTTAACTCACCAAAATAAAGGGGGGGGGGGGGGGGGGGGGACATCTTAAAAAATATCCATCTTTGGGGTTTTTTTCCAAATAAAAAGAAAGAATTGAAACGTTCAGCAAAATAAGATTTATATATTGCCCTTAAATGACTAATTCTACTAATTTTTTGAATTTTTGCCAAGTATTTCGAAAGTTTTAATAGATAGGTATCAACAGTAAACAGTAAAAAATGATCATAATACAAGATCCACAAAAATGACGCTAAATAAGATTTACAAATCAGCACACATAACTGATTGCAATAAAGATAAAAATGAATATAAAAATGACATATTTTTACATGGTGAGTAATCCAGACTGACATTATTTATGTAACTGTTTGTTTTTATTTCTATACAAACAATTGTTTTCCTTTTGTAAGAAAAATGAATCTAGAATGATAATGTTCTAATAAATTGATATATATTCATAGGATGAGATATTTATATTTTCACCTTGATTTTAATTTTCCTTTCAGCTGTTCCTTGACGTCAGGAGATGTTTATGGACGAGAGGAACTCCTTTGTCCATTATCTAAAACTCAGAGGTTGAATCACCAGTGAGTATTGTACTTATTAATTAAACTGAATCTACTTCAAAACCTTGTTCACTGTAATATACATATTAAACTGAATCTACATCAAAACATTTATATTATTAATGACACATTAACCAAAATTTTGAATTTTCATAATTAGATCATTTAAAAAATGAAAACAACACGTTATAAATTTAATGCATTTGAAGTGCTTTTCTGGATTAACCTTCATCAGGAATGCTTAAAGCCGAATATTTAAAAAGCCAAGAATATATAAGAATCGAAAATTCAGAACAAGACAAAACAAAAAACATCCCAATTTATATATTTCCATAAAAAAAAATATGAACTGAATTAAATCAAAACAAAACAAAACAAAAGACAGCCTGAATTGAAATTTTAGTATGGAAAAGTTAAGATATTTAATTACAACATGTGTTTATTTCATTTTTGATTCTTTTTATAATTATTACATTTATTATTTTTAGGCAGTACATTGGATTTGAGGTAGATGGGACTCGGGAGCACCATGATAAACCTCTAGAGAAATTCGAATAGTTCAAGACAAAAGTGGATAGTTAGACCTGAAGTGGTCTTCCTCAGGCCAAATAAAATAATTAAAAAAAATTATATGGATATCTTTGTGTATTATATTATGGATTTATATTCAACTTCATTCTTTATTTGTCCTTTTTAACTTTTTGATTCAAGAGTCACTGATGAGACTTTTGTAGATGAAATGTGCGTCTGGAGTACAAAATTTTAATCCTCATGTTTATGATGATTTTATTGTCCCCCGCACAACAAGTTGCGGGGGACATAGAAATACCGGGCGTACGTCTGGTCTTGTTTGCGCTCTCACGTGTACAATTCTTGCCAGATTTTTTATTAAACTTATATCATAGGTTTATATCAGCAAGTATCTTAGACGAGTTTGAAAATCAGTGCTGATCAATTATTTTTTAAAGAGTTATGTTCCTTGGAAACATTGATTATACGGAAAATTGCATTGTTAACACTCTCATTAGTTCAATTGTTGCCAGAATTTTATGAAACTTATATCATAGGTTTACATCAGTAATGTCTTAAATTTGACACTTTCGAAAATAACTACTGATCAAATATTTGAACAAGTTGTGCCCTTGGAATTATTGATTATAATGGAACTACATTGCATTTGCTCTGAAGCCTTCATTTCTCTAAGATATTAATAAAAAGTCTTCTAGAACAAAAAAAAAGTGCTTTTTTATACGACCGCAAAAAAATTTTGTGGTCGTATATTGGTATGACGTTGTCGTCGTCGTCGTCGTCCGGCGTCGTCGTCCGAATACATATTGGTTTTCGCACTCTAACTTTAGTTTAAGTGAATGGATCTTTTTGAAATTTTACCATAAGGTTAAATACCACAAAAGGAAGGTTGGGATTGATTTTGGGGGTTATGGTACCAACAGTTAAGGAATTAGGGGCCAAAAAGGGGCCAAAAATGAGCATTTTCTAGTTTCCAGACAATAACTGTGGAACGGTGTATGGATCGCTCTGAAATTATACTACAAGTTTCCATACCACAAAGGGATGGTTAGGATTTGCTTTGGGGGGTTATGGCTCAAACCGTTTAGGAATTAGGGGCAAAAAAGGGGGGAAAAAAAAGGTTGTCCTGGTTAATGGACAAATACTTTAGTACAAAACATAATTTAAAGCAGTGTAAGGGAGATAAATCAAATACATCATTGAAATTATCTCCCTTACACTGCTTTTAAATTATGTATAAAGTAATAGTTAATGAACAATAAAGATAATCTAAAACAGTGTAAGGGAGGTAATCCAAATACAACGTTTTGGTTACTTCCCTTACACTGCTTTTAAATTATGTTTAAAGAAATGCATATTTATAAAGGAAGACCAGTAAAAATATCTGCAAATGTTTTCATCTTTTTTTTTTACAAAAAAATCCATATGAAAGATTTGACACTATATTTTTATTAATTCTATTATAAAATAGATTAAGTTAGCACTATGGTAAATTTAAATGGGTAATTATGGTTGCCGACTCCATTGGAAATTTGAATTGAGATTATGACCATATCTTGAGGGAAAGAATTTTTTTGGGGGAAAAAGGGGGGGGGGGGGGATAAAAAGAAATTGTGGGGGGCCAATTTTTTCTCATTTCAGATTTCAGAAATTAAAAAGAATTATTCTTCAAATATTATTTTTTTTTCAAATTTCAAATATTGAAAAATTTCAAGAAGTAATCTTTAATTGCACAGTATGGCGCATTAGATTTGTAAAATCTTTGATCACATTTATTTATTTGTTATGCCGAATCTAACAGTGTATTTAGATTTTTAATTTTGGGTCCAGTTTTCAAATTGGTCTACATTAATGTCCAAAGGGTCCAAAATTAAACTTTGTTTGATTTTAGCAAAAATTGAATATATGAGGTTCTTTGATATGCTGAATCTAAACATGTATTTAGATTTTTGATTTTTGGCCCAGTTTTCAAGTTGGTCCAAATTGGGGTCCAAAATTAAACTTTGTTTGATTTCAACAAAAATTGAATATATGGGGTTCTTTGATATGCTGAATCTAACCATGTATTTAGATTTTTTATTTGTGGACCCCGTTATCTAATTGGTTCATATTGAGGTCAAAAGGGTCCAAAATTAAACTTTGTTTGATTTCATCTAAAATTGAATTATTGGGGTTCTTTGATATTCCAAATCTAACTGTGTATTTAGGTTTTTAATTTTGGGTCCTGTTTTTTAAATTGGTCTACATTGAGGTCCAAAGGGTCCAAATTAAACTTAGTTTGATTTTAACAAAAATTGAATTCTTGGGGTTCTTTGATTTGCTGAATCTAAACATGTGTTTAGATTTTTGATTATGGGCCCAGTTTTCAAGTTGGTCCAAGATAGGTTCCAGTATTTAAACTTTGTTTGATTTCAACAAAAATTGAATATATGGGGTTCTTTGATATGCTGAATCTAAACATGTATTTAGATTTTTGATTATGGGCCCAGTTTTCAAGTTTGTCCAAATTGGGGTCCAAAATTAAACTTTGTTTGATTTCAACAAAAATTGAATATATGAGGTTCTTTGATATGCTGAATCTAACCATGTATTTAGATTTTTTATTTGTAGGCCCCGCTATCAAATTGGTTCATATTGAGGTCAAAAGGGTCCAAAATTAAACTTTGTTTGATTTCATCGAAAATTGAATATATGGGGTTCTTTGATATGCCAAATCTAACCGTGTTTTTAGATTTTTAATTTGGGTCCCGTTTTTTAAATTGGTCTTCATTGAGGTCCAAAGGGTCCAAAATTAAACTTAGTTTGATTTTAACAAAAATTGAATTCTTGGGGTTCTTTGATATGCTGAATCTAAACATGTGTTTAGATTTTTGATTATGGGCCCAGTTTTCAAGTTGGTCCAAGTTGGGGTCCAAAATTATATTTTTTTTGATTTCAACAAAAATTGAATATATGGGGTTCTTTGATATGCTGAATCTAACCATGAACTTAGATTTTTTATTTGTGGGCCCCGCTATCAAATTGGTTCATATTGAGGTCAAAAGGGTCCAAAATTAAACTTTGTTTGATTTCATCAAAAATTGAATTATTGGGGTTTTTTGATATTCCAAATCTAACCGTGTATTTAGATTTTTAATTTTAAGTCCCGTTTTTTAAATTGGTCTACATTAAGGTCCAAAGGGTCCAAAATTAAACTTTGTTTGATTTTAACAAAAATTGAATATATGGGGTTCTTTGATATGCTGAATCTAACCATGTATTTTGATTTTGGACATTGGACCATAATAGGTAAATTAAAAAAATTCAAGTTCTTAGACCACATTCTTTCTGTGTCAGAAACCTATGCTGTGTCAAATATTTAATAACAATCCAAATTCAGAGCTGTATCAAGCTTGAATGTTGTGTCCATACTTGCCCCAACTGTTCAGGGTTCGACCTCTGCGGTCGTATCAAGCTGCGCCCCAGCGAAGCATTTTATTTAGTTATTGCCCTTGTACCTTGGATAGATAAAATATGTGCAATGCGGGGGACATTGGAACCCTGTTCTTTCATTAATATTACAAAAAATTTTACTGGATAATAAGAACATATATTCTCTTAAGAAAGTTTATTCAAATAGAATTGTGCAAAAAGGCATTTTCATATTTTATTTTCACTGTGGATATTGTAATGTTTCATGACTTAAACCCCCAAAAAATAGTAATTACGATGTTTTTAAAAAATGATAAGGGATTACATATCAATTGATATATTTTCAACCTTGCAACTGCAAGTATACTATTAAACATATTTTAATTAATTGGGTTGACTTTGCTGATATTAGTAGGAAGCATTTCAATGTCAATAATATGTATGATTTATTTGATAGTGTTCCAATTACAAATATTGTTTCATTCTTAAAAGAAGTTTGGAATATATTGTAAAATATAAAAATGTTGTATAAATTTAAAATGATTTTAATTTTTTATCATCTTATCTTAGTGTTGAATTTTATTTGTAAATAAGCAATTTTGCTTTAGACTTGAGTTTTAGTTTATTAAAGGACCTTTTGTCTGATTTTAAAAATGTACTTTAATGTGTAATATATTTGAATTAGCTCTCGCCGCGATATAGCCTTTTTGCGCTGATGCTGCGTAAAGCAAGCACCAATCAATCAATATATTTTCACCCAAATAAATATTTGTAAAGAATGAAATACATTCCAATATGCATAGTGAAAATTATACAATGAATATTGCTTTCTTGTTTGTCTAAGAAGGGATTTGTCTTCATTTGATTCAATAGGGGGAAATTATAAAACGCTTACTGCTTAAGTACACTTTGGTTGGTGTTTTTTAGGTTCTGTTTTGTCATATATTTTCTCTCACAGGTGACACATACAAATTTCTTATCAGGATTAACACCCTGTTCATGTGCTGAAAAGTTATTTCTATTATCAAAATGTTGGTCAAAGTATTTACATTGGATTTTACTAGAACAACAGTGAGTCAGATAATTGTCTTTTCCATTAAATTACTTGTCACATTCAAAAAGACTGGTTGACCAAAAAGGAATACATGATTTTATGTTTTGAGGAACAAATCAATACAGGAAATGCTTAAAAGTGCACTGTTATTCATTATCATCCATTTTATATGTCAGCAATAGATGGATTCGTGCCTTATATTGGAACACCTTAGCCTGGTGTTTTTGTTGGGACCAAAACTGATCATACTCTACTACTATGGACTGTTCAAACAAAGCTATATATTCCTATCAGAACACGAACACCATTATTTAAAACAAACATTCATGGACATATATGATTAGAGAGAGAATACAAGATAAACTATTGAGCATTACACAATATCATGTCTTCCTGCACTGTTCATAAAGTTACTGAATGAAAATATACTCTAGTTCACAGGCCATTAGTATACTATAAGAGTGCATGATGTCTATATCAACAGGTTAACTACAAAAAAAAGTACTTGAGCTTGCTTTTAGTATCTGCAACCTTTCTTTGACATGGTACTGTTTAATATTGTTTCATCTTTGTACCTGTGTTGTTTGTTGTCTATTTTGTATTATTGAGTTCATTGATTTTTCTATACTGGTTTTTTGCTCAATTGGGTCATGGGGTACTGTATAAGTTATTGCCATCAATTGTTGATGTTGTCCATGCCTGAACTTTTTACATTTTAATCTTCTCTGAAGCTGCCAGTTAAATAAGAACCAGGTTCCCTTTTGCAATTTCAATTTTATTATAAAATGTAAAAAAGCCTTGACTAGTTCTTAATTGGATCTTTTTCAAAAGCCTGAATGCTAAGTAAAATAAAGCTCTTCATATTAAAAAGTGCAATATATGCTCCAAAGTCAACACATTTTGGAGATATTGTCAAAGCAAATATGGATTTGCCCATGATGTATATCAGGACTAGAAATATTTTCATCAATATATCCAATTTTAGATCGGACACTTCTAGCATTCAAATAAAATATTTAAATTTCATATTCACAGGAGCCAGGGTTTTCAGTTACATCATTAAACCCAGCATCAAAAGTAACACGATAAAACTAAAACTAGTATCTACACAAAAATTACAAAAAGGCAAAATTTATAAAGATAGCCAGAACAAGTTTTAACATCATATAATATATATATATTGAACAAAACAATGGGAAAAGTAGATATGATTTCATATAATACAACTTTTTCTTTTTAAGAACTGAAAAACATTCCATCATTGGAAATAAAATGTTTCTATTGAGATCTCAATTTGAGATCTCGTATTGGATTAAGGATTTTGTTCCTATTGTTTTTTCAATGCTAAACATACGAAAGTTTTTATAGAAAATCGACATGCTTTTCAACTGCACCCTCGCAAATGAAAATTCAGCACTAATTCAATACAGAATTTCTGCATTCAATGCTAGCAATGACTTGCCCTAAAAACAATTTTGGAAATATAGATATTGATTTAAAAACAACAATATAGATATGGACCTGTTTTAGTACACCTTGAGGTTGTGCTCAACTTTAGTGACTTAGGCTGTGTTCACATTGAGCTAAACTCGGTGTGGTATACAGTGGCGGGTGGGGGGGGGGGGGGAGTCCGGGGGTTGGAACCCCCCCCCCCCTTTATCCTGAGTTAGAAACCCCCCCTTTATAAATGGCTGGATCCGCCCCTGGGTGTAAGTGTACTCCAATCTTAATCTAAACTCTATTACGTTCCTATTGATAAAAATCAATGTTTACATGTAGTTAAAAACAGGGTTTTACTACTTGCAGTCGATAGTCAATGTAGACCTTGTATGGGTTAAGTGTACATAAAAGTTAAACTAGATATTAAGAAAGTGGATTTTATTATGAATATGTAAGGAAGTTGCTTATATTGAATAAAAATTATTATAATATTATAATTTATTTACCTATTTATATGACAAAAACTAAAAAATTGCTCATTTAAAAACAATTAAATTTAATAGCCTTAGTGGACCATTTGATTTTCAGAGGAAGGGGAGATTGTATGCTGATAGAATATAGATATAGGAAGATGTGGTATGAGTGCCAATGAGACAACTCTCCATCCAAGTTACAATTTATAAAAGTAAACCATTATAGGTCAAGGTACGGCCTTCAACACGGAGCATTGGCTCACACCGAACAGCAAGCTATAAAGGGCCCCAAAAATTACTAGTGTAAAACCATTCAAACGGAAAAACCAACGGTCTAATCTATATAAAAACGAGAAACGAGAAACACGTATGAACTACATAAACAGACGACAACTACTGTAATCAGATTCCTGGCTTAGGACAGGTGCAAACATTCATTTTACACCGGTTGATAGTACGGCTATTGTACTTAGAATAGCGCGAAAATGATTTAAATTATTTTCGTTTTTTTTTTGTACACAACTTTTTTTTTGCAAGGTCCTGCATTTTGTATGACGAAATTTTCATTTTCATCATGTCTTGGACAAGATTATTTTTTACAGTTATTTCCAGTCAAGACTATTCATTTACAAAATCACGATTGTGTAGGTGTCTGGGGAATAGAAATATAGTCACTTATGTCTTCTTCCGATCGGCCGTAAAACCCTTGCCAAAGTGGGGCGTCCGTTTGGCTGTGCGGGACATAGGTAGCAATACACAGTTAGAAGTTTAGTTTCGCATTATGGCCATGGTGAATTTTTTAAATATGAAAGTTTTTGTACAATAAAATTGATTTTTAGATAATTGAAGAATAATATAGCCGCCTTAGTGGGTTTATATGAACATTTAGATTGTTTTTAGCATGTTTTATAGGCCATTTTTCTGTTTGACAGTCCGTATTTTCCTATCCGTACCGCCCATAGGTCCATATATTATTGCAGTGTTTATCAACAAAGATTTTGCGCTCGATCTTTTCAATTCAATTTTATGGAAAAACGAGCAGAAATGCATATGATTTTTTTTGGACCTTTTGATAGATATATGTCTATGGATTCAGGAAAGGTATCACTGTAATTGATTGAAATTTTCCTTTGGACCAAATTTTGGAGACTTTTGTGACATGTTCACCCCCCTTTTATGCAATATTTTGTATCAAAGAAATGCAGATTGTTGCCATGGTTACACCCAAAAGAGATTATATTTCACCATTATAACCATTAGAAATCAAATCTATGGAAGATTCTCTTTCTATAAATATACACATGCATAACACAAATATTAAGCCTTATTTGTTAGAAAGGAAGGGAAAGAGGGTGTTTAAAAATTATGAGTGTCAATTTTAAGTTTTTTTCCTAACTGTGTATTGCTACCTTATGGCATTTGACAAAGCAAAGAATTGCTTATTTTTAGACAAATCATACCACAAATCTATTGATATTTAGATTATAGATACAATTCTGAGGGAGAAACATCTTTTAGTATGACAATATATGTTAGTTTTTTTGTTTATTGTCCTTAGCAACCAATATAGACATTTTGACACAAAGACTTGGTTCGGTCATAAATTGATACTTTATTGGCTACCCCTTGGAAAAGAAACAATGCGCGTTATGTAGAAACCTCAGAAGGGAACGCTTTATATTTTTTCATGCGACTAAATCAAATTTATTATTTTAGCAAGTATAAAGTCACAATTTAGCATGAATTAAGTCTAAATTTGTTCCCGCTGTTATAAATTAATTCAGTATTTGCTAAATTTTAACCAAGGCTTTGGCATGCTAATACACAACAAAATTGACATTCTAAAGCCTTAAAATAGCTTTAACTTGTAAAATTTGTCTACTATTAAGGTTAATTTAAGTTTTTAAACAAGAAAAGACAAGCACAGAAGGTATAGTTTTAGAAATTTGACTAAAAAAGGAGAATTTACACTTTGACATGGCATGTTTCACCAAATCACTTTTTTGTTGCATTTCAGTGTCAACTGCTAACCTTCATAAAATATTTATTTCTGAACCAATTATCAAAACTAGCAGGCCAATTTGCTCGTTTAAACTAGCAGAACACAGAAATCCATTTTAAGTGGAATTGGAAAAAAAAATGTTTATCCTTAAGGTAGCAATACACAGTTAGAAGTTTAGTTTCGCATTATGGCCATGGTGAATTTTTTAAATATGAAAGTTTTTGTACAATAAAATTGATTTTTAGATAATTGAAGAATAATATAGCCGCCTTAGTGGGTTTATATGAACATTTAGATTGTTTTTAGCATGTTTTATAGGCCATTTTTCTGTTTGACAGTCCGTATTTTCCTATCCGTACCGCCCATAGGTCCATATATTATTGCAGTGTTTATCAACAAAGATTTTGCGCTCGATCTTTTCAATTCAATTTTATGGAAAAACGAGCAGAAATGCATATGATTTTTTTTGGACCTTTTGATAGATATATGTCTATGGATTCAGGAAAGGTATCACTGTAATTGATTGAAATTTTCCTTTGGACCAAATTTTGGAGACTTTTGTGACATGTTCACCCCCCTTTTATGCAATATTTTGTATCAAAGAAATGCAGATTGGTGCCATGGTTACACCCAAAAGAGATTATATTTCACCATTATAACCATTAGAAATCAAATCTATGGAAGATTCTCTTTCTATAAATATACACATGCATAACACAAATATTAAGCCTTATTTGTTAGAAAGGAAGGGAAAGAGGGTGTTTAAAAATTATGAGTGTCAATTTTAAGTTTTTTTCCTAACTGTGTATTGCTACCATACAAGTACTCCGCCACGTTAGTCAGAATGGGGACATTGAATCCGATGCCTCGTGGATAGAGTGCCACGCTCTCTGCACGTTACGAACCTTTGCAACAACTCTTTGAGGGGTCCGTAGGAGGCTTGATATAATGAAAAATTTCTGTCCACATCCAATATACTGTCATTTTCCAATGGCAGTCCAAATTGTCCCGATCTTCATCTCGGACATCCTCTATTCCATGACCTTCCTATTGTATTTATTGTGAAATTGTTCTCGTCCTGAACATGCATGAAATATTTGCCACTGGACATTAAGCAAACGACAATCAATCAATGAATCATTTTCATTGTTTAAGCCTGTTTTAAACAATAAAACGATTTTCTTAAGATACCAACCACTCATCTTCATGGGAAAAGCCATTTTTATATTCGTTTATAAAAAAAAAAACAAAAAACATAATTTTTTTTAATAACATACAGGAACATTTTCTACATTCCATGCTGAAACCCTCAGCCCTTCTTTTTCAATGGTATCAAACGATTTTTATCACATAACTCCTGAAACAAATATATTTTTTCTAAAAAAAATAATTGAATTTAAACGATTTATCTACCCCCCCTAAGAAATATAATCGAAAAAAATATGAATTGGTCTGAGCCTAACAAAAGATTAAAGAGAAAGTTTTCATTCAATTCTAAGTTATGTACATGCAAATTCAAGTACATGTTGTTTACCGGTGTGAACAATTTTCATGTACAGATGAGAATAACCCGAATAATTCAGTCCCTCCCCGTAATCGATCCCCCCTACTTGCGAGGTTAATAAAGTAATCGCAGATCAGCGGAATATAACGACTGAATTATTCGGGTTAAGATGAGAACAAAATTAACTTGATGTGAAACCAGTGTTCATTTCATGAAACTAATTGTAAGCATGTTTACAGTACGCGACGTTTGGTGTGGACACGGCCTCAGTATGAAGTTCGCCGACTGAATTGTAAAGTTATTTTAACACTTTCGGTAAACAATAAGCGATACCACAACATGGACAAACAAGTAAATAATCTTTATATAAACTGTGAAAAAAATCCCTGTATTAAGCGTCTGCAGGTTTTCCTCAAAAATATCGTCTTAAAGTTGCCTCACAATTCACATTTTCCATTAAATCCAATGAAATAACCAATATTGAAATATCATTTCTGTGAATGATATTTGTACAAATGGCATATCAGTTTTGTCCATTTTCTGTTGTTAATATTAATGCCCTTTGAAATTTCATGATGCACAAACCTTGGAAAAAGGGGTCATACATTTTTTTTAGAATCATAACCCATTATCTAATATATTAACATTAAATAATAATTTTTTTATTGCTTCATGTGTAGGATCACTTATACTTAGTAGCCATGGATATATAATAAAATGCAAATGAACAAGTAGGTGTAATTATACACCACAAATACACGATTCCATGATATATAGTTAAATTTGTACTCTACAATGAAAGAACAATGACCAAAAAAGCAGTTTGTATTTACATAAAAACATTTTTAAAAATACGAGCAAGTGGGTATCATTGGCGTATCTTTTCCGAGGGTAATAATTAACACGATCACATAACAGAAGTGTTATTATAACGGATCGACAATATTGGTAAAACAAGAGAAGAAAAATTCAAAGGTAAATTCAAATATTCGGTTGTTACAAAAATACAAAAAGGATAGTCAAAACTCTTAAGTCGAAAAACAAACAGACAAAATGCCATGGCAAAATAAAAAGAAAAACGACAAAAAGACAAACAACAGTACACAGAACAAAACATGGAAAATAAAGACTGAGTAAAACGAACCCCACCAAAAAACCGGGGGTACAACGATCGAGTGGACCCAATTACCCAGTCACAAATAAAACGTTTGATTCGAAATTATAGCCTGGATTACAGTTATTTATATTACCCCACTGACGGTAAGTCCTTGTATATTTATTAAACAAGAAAATAAATTTTGTTCCGATCGCACTGTCACATTTCCTCGTTCAGCGAATCATGAAATCTGGGTCAAAATTCTAATTCTATTTCATCCGGATTACTGTTCTCAACAGATAAACTGGGCATAGCCATATTTTTTGTCCGTATCAGAACTGTTATATATCAAGACGAGCTGTGATAAACTTATTATTGTCTGTCTATCCTAAAATATCTGGAGAATTATATTTTTTAGATGGTAGATGTCTGGATGTTAGACATGTAGCATAATGATTATTATTGTAACTGAACTTATGGTTCTATTCCTGTCTTGAATAAAATGTAGAGATGTATATGATATTCAGAAATATATGTAGGTGTATATGAACAATTTATATTTCACGTGGAATTGTGTTATGAAATAAAATTGATAATGGAAATGGGAAAACAGCCCAGGAAAGCATATAGTAATGTTTGGTTATTTGAATGCCAAATAAGGGACCTTAGTTGAAAAAATCAACTATTCTAAAAACAATATTGAATACCACATTTTGGTTTAGTTAATGTTTTAAGATATATATAAGGCTTTTGAGTTTTCAAGTAATGTCATATATAGGACAAGGAGTGCACATTTTACTCATCTTAAAAAAAATTCAATCTATTTTAAAAACTAAACGTTTAAATGGCCAAGATGGAAGTTTCAACAAAAAAAGAGTGTCAAACAAAATCTTATTACTGCTGTAGACTGTAACAAGTTGACGCCATCCTTTATACAGAAAAATGACAAAATAAACTGGCAAGCATTACAAATTGAAAGTATGTGCACTAAAAATTACAAAAAGATGTCAATGTATAGCAAAACAGTGGAAAGTTGGACCATATAATGCGAACCATTGGTAAAACGACTAAGCAAGTGTATGCATATTTACTGTTTCATATTTTAAACATTTTCTTTTAAAAATTTGACGAACTACGCCTGGCATTGTCCATTGCACGGTCTCAAACCCAGATATAGCCGGATGAAAGTAATATTTTATCATCAACAGTACCATAGTTGTTCATTTATACAAATAAATATATTGTATATTGTTGCAAATGAATTGTTCTATTCATTTTACATGTAAATTTAGTGGGACAATGATAATGAAAAAGTACTAGCTTCATGTCCCTTTATCTATAGGTCCCAGACATTATCCTTATAGAAAAATTCCTAAGGGGTTCAGCGGAACCCAGTGTCTCGCCTGCTATTGCTGCTGTCTGTGTAAAAGTGTAATGTTGACTTTAAAAAAGAGTCCATTATCAGTAAAATACAGAAATTAAAATAAAAAATAAAAAATTTCTTTAGATGCTGTTTCTTGGTATTGAAGATTAGCTTCTGTCCAAGTTTCATAACAATCGATGAAGGTTTACAAATTTAACATGTCAAAAAAGTTTAATCCCAGACTGTCTGTAAATGTTGACTGAAAAACTAAGTCTATCTATTAAAAAAAACTGAAAATGAAAAAAAAAAATGTATTTTGAAAAGTTTGCTTCAGACATTATCTCTTAATCATAAAAAAGCTACTGCTGAAGTTTCATAAAATTCCATGAAGCTTTGACAAAGTAGTTGACCTGTAACAAACTTTAACCCCAGACTGTATCAACTTGGTAACTATAAAAAAAAACTTAAGTCCATTTATCAGTAAAATACAGGGAAGTGAAAATAAATATTTTCAAAAGTTTGTTCATGATACTCTATCTTGGTCATTATCAAGCTTCTGTCCAATTTCATAAAATTCTTTGAAGGTTTGACAAAGTTAATGATGATTGAAAAACTTTAACCTCAGACTGAATCTGAATGTTTATTTGTAAAAAAAAAAACTAAGTCCATTTATCAGTAAAATACGGAAAAATAAAAATAAATATTTTCAAAATTTTACTCTTGATACTGTATTTTGGTCATAAACAAGCTTCTGTCCAAATTTCCTAAAAATTCCATGGAGGTTTGACAAAGTTATTAATGTCTAAAAAAAAACTCCAACCACAGACTGAATCTAAATGTTGACGCGCTGACGCCGACGACGGAATCTAGGATCGCTATGTCTCGCTTTTGCGACATAAATGTCGCAGGCTCGACAATAAATGGCATCATACACATATAATTAGACTCTTTCTTATACATAATGTTATTGTGTTTTATTCTATTTTTTCGACCCGAACAATTTTGGGTGTTTTACGTATGGACCTTGACATATTTACAAGTAGGGGTGCGGAGGTTTGAATTTGTTTTTCGAGCTTTATTTGATGATCACAATGCTTTGTTGTCGTGGTAATAATAATTAAACGTCAATATCGTCTACCGCTAAAGCTATTGTTGTAAATAAGGATCTTATAGTAATGCCTATCCTTTGTGAGAACTTGACAGTACTTGTGAACTTGAAAAAATTGGAAGGGTGAAAAAGCAATTTCAACTTGAAAAAAGCTGTGAGCAGATTATTAAAGCAATATATTAAGAAACTGACGGTTAAATACTTGTTTCCATGGCAACAAAGCATTTTTTTTTTGTTCAAATGAAACTTATATATAAAAATAAGGATAATATGTGGTGTGATTCCCAATGATGCAACAATCCACCAGAGTTCAAATGACGTGGATGTAAGCAATTATGGGTCACCGTACGGCCTTCAACAATGAGAAAAACCAATACCGTATCTGTGTCTGCTATTGAAAATGCCCTCGATGTGACAAATGAAAAATGTGCCAATTACAACCATCTAGCTATATATAGGGAAGTGGATCTTGGGTTAAGGGATAAAAAAAATCACTAGTACGTTTAATTGTATCAAACTTTTTGTTTTCGGAGCTTCTAAGTAACACGGATTATTTTAATTCTGTTGCAAGGGCAATCGGATAATCTCGGGTAACTTCGTTTCTGTTACGAATGGTTGCACTATTATGAATTATGAATTAATGAAACTGTCTCTCGTCTGAGATCGGCCGATTCCGTTCCTCCATAGAAGGAGAGAAGTGGATTCAACCCGCCAGGAGGATTGCCGATCGATGAAACTGTATTACAAAACAAATGCTTAACTGATTAAAGAGTTATCCCCCTCAACCCAAGACTATTCCATTAAATGTGTTACAGTAGTCTAAGCTCAACTAACCATTTCTGAGCCAATTTTAGTAGATATTCTCCACATACACCTGCTTGTGTAAATTCTTCCAACAATTATTTTGCTGAATAACAGATATTGCTTCGTGTTGCCACACTGCACAACATGACGGACCAAAAAAAAATGTTATCGTTTTTATAAATTTTATTCATTTGTCAGTGAATTAAAATCGCACCATTTGAGTAATCTAGCGGGTAGAAAAGAGAACCCATTAATTCAGAGCTCTCGTGTACTCAATCCGACCATTGAATCAGATCGTAGCACGAGCGACAAACAAATCTGACGGAGCATGAAAATGAGATTGTCATATAGAACTGAGGCTTGAAGCATTCATAATAAATGTCACAACAAAAAGAATTTTTAAAATCTTCAAAATTCTAAAGCACACACTATTTAAAATATATATGGACTTGTTCTTACAAATATATCTTAATTTTGGCTCAACTTGAAATATTGAAAAAATAAACCAAGACGTTTGAGTAACTGCTCCCCAAAGACCCAATGCAGTGTTGAGACATAAAACAAAAATACAATTAAAATTTTGCTAAACGGCCATCAAACAGCAAAATTATAAATGTTTACCCCATAAAAATAGAACACGTATTCTACATGCCAAGGTACAGACAGAAGTGTTGCGTCATTGGCGTTAATAATAGAGAAATGTTTTAAAAAAATCTGAATGTTCAATTTTCAAAACGATGTCAAACACCTCTCACATGTGTTGGTTGTGTTACCATGTCGACAAGATCTCATTCAGCTCAACAGTAAGGTGTGAATTAATTTAAGGTCAAAGATATTATTTAAAACTATCATAGACGCATATATATTATGAATTCACGTAATAGCGACTTATTCATAACCTGGAAATACTTTCACTGGTAAGTATATAAACATTTATTAATTGGAAAAATTATATGTCTTTATATTTAAAAAATAACGTACAATTTTATTTTTTTTCTTGTATTTTTGGTTTTTTTTTTTGGCTATTGGATATTCCATTACCTTTGGTGCAACCTGGATTGTTGTTTTTTTTTTGTATCTTTGAGTTTTACTTATTTATTCTATAAATGGGTTATTCTTTAAATGAAATGCGTTTTACATGGCGATTTTGATTGTAAGAGGTCATTAATTTTGAGGAAGTAAAATTCATGGTTGACCTATCAGAAGCAGATGACGTTTCGATTTAACAGTTATGTATTATAATACTTGTGGATGTCCATCTAAGATTTTAGATCTATGATTATACTGTCGCAAATATCCGTTTTCCTATTCTTCTGAAGCGTCGCCGGAAATTTTAATTTGAGAAAGTAAAATCAACAACTGACAACAAAAAACGCATAACTTGTTATTCCTCTATTTGAGCCACGAGCACATTTAATCCAAAATAAATATAACTTTAACACTTGAATTACGACAATAGTGTACTCGCGGTACCAGTTCTGTGTGATTTGAATTCTGAGTCAAAGTGTATTATGACTTTATTGCCATAACAGAATTGGATCGAGTTTCTGAGAAAATGTTTAACTGTTCAGGTGTGGGGGTAAAGTAGACTCCACCTAAAATAGAGCGATTCCAGTAAATTTTTCTTCGATTAATAGACGATTTAAAAAAAAAATCGCAACCATTGAACCGAGCCCTCATCCCTTCAACTCATGGCTTTGATTGTTCGTGATAATTTTTAATCAAGAAATAGGCATCGAAAGCTTAAGATGTTCATGTATAAATAAGTTACAGGAAAAGATGTCATTGCAGTTAATCTTTTTTTTATGACCGGTGCGCTTTGTATATATACCGAAAGTTTGTTCCATAGTTGTACTGTTACACTATTGTCTAATGTAAAGGGCGGAATGAACGCTCACTCACATGTTAAATCCCTCCATGTTCTTATATGCCCGTTCCATAGTTGTACTGTTACACTAATGTCTAATGTAAAGGACGGAATGAAGGCTCACTCACATGTTAAATCCCTCCACGTTCTCATATGCCCGTTCCAAGCATGGAGCATGTATTCCAGATGTTTTCGTTGGTCACTGTCTGCAATTTTTCGTTTAATGTTTTATTTGTTTTATTTAGCATAAATCATCACGTTGGTTTTCATTTATTATATTTTTGTTTCACATTTTGTCATTCCGAAAATGAAGATGTGTGGTATGCTTCAATGAGACAGCAGCCACCTAATGTTTAACAGATAACCCAATACTTAATCCATTTTAAGAAATCTTTCATGATCAGTTTGGTCATCAGCCTTTTTTTCATTCTAGATCGAGTGACTTTATTATTTTTCTCTTCGGTCAATCTGTCGGTGACCCTTATCGGTCTATCAATGAATAATATTTCACTGCTGCAGTACAGTACAGTTTTGAACAATTTGATCATCATGACCTTCATTTCATGCTTGAGTGACTTTTGTTATACTAGTATTTCTTATATGAGTTTATATTATTGAATTCCCTCGTGGTATTTAGACAATAATGTTTAATCACAGCATTCATGTTGTATTGTGAAACATACTTTTTTATCATTTGGGTCGTCATTACCTACATTTTTATTCTTGGTCGACTTGTCTTAAGTTTTGTATTAAGGTCCAAATCACACTACGTAAACGGTGTCCTTTATAAAGTGTGCCTTCGTGTTCGCGGTGTACTGTGACTTCTATTGGTCAATATATATGTCCTTGTGGTGTTCGAAATGGAAGCCACTGCACACAAAGTCACATCTCATCGATGACACCGTTTACAAAAATGTACATATTGTGCAAATGGGAGCCTTTCAAATATGTTTTTACACAAAAGTGTCGTTCAGGCAATGCAGTTAGTTTTAAATCATTGAAAAATACTATATAATTCATTTTTCAGAGAAAATACAATGAATTAAATAGATACCAACCTTTGAAAAAAAGAATGTGTAACATCAGTTTGGCTAACTCTACATGTGAACAGAGAACCACCACATTGTCTCTCAGTGTTTGTGTAATGTCTACCGTGATACTGGCGTCAGCGGTATCAGTTGGCACCAGCACCAATATTGGCGCACTTTGTAAGATTTTTTCAAGATATCAACAATGGAGAAGTAAAGTTCCTCTGATACAACTATTATTGGTGTCAACTGTTGTCTGTGCAATTTTATGTCCGTTCGAAATCGTACGCATTTGGTTGGCATGGACTAAGCATGACGTCATTTTACCGTGTACCGTTCATCATTTTCTGCATTTGATGGCAGAGACTTGTACTTTTGTAACTACTTTGATGATAACATATGAAAGGCTCCAGAAAATTAAAAACAGATACCCCATAGATGCACAGATGAATCCGAAACGAGCAGTTGGATTGTGTTCCTGGCTTTGTATAACTCCAGTGTTTTTGTATTTAGCTAACAGAGACAACGAGAGTTATGACTTTATATCAGTGTTTTGTTACGTTTGCTTTCTCAATAACAAATTTGTTTCAACATATATGATACCACAGATAATCTCATCAAGCTTCTTTTCATTGTCTTTCATACTTTCTTTAGCTATGTATGCCATTGGGATAAGAATTTTATGGACTTCATCGTTGTCGGCCGTTAGAACAATGGAGTTGAGAGAAGGGTCCAATCATTTTGGTCCAGATCTATCGCATTTAAATAACGTTAAACGACTATCAAGTCCATTCAGAGCTTCAGATTTTTCAGAATCAAAGAGTAAGCCACAAGATGATTCCCATGATGCATTGCATATTGAAAGCTTCAGCAGCAATACTTCACCTAGCAAACAATCAGAAAGCTCAAACCCTGAAAGTACATGTCTAGATGTTTTGACAAAAGATGAAATAAAACTGAACATTGAAAAACTTGAAAAATTAAGTAATGAATTTATAGAGCAGTCAACGTTGGGGAATGTATTCAATGATAGTAAATCTGACGAAGATATTGACCCAAGCCAGTTGAACCCATTACGTCACACACGAAGAAGCGCTGGAAACACGTGGAATTTTGGGGTTGACAGTGATACCAGCAGCATGTCCAGTAAACACTCTATGCCTATCAGGAGTTCAACCAGGAGGAAGAGGCTCAAGAAAAAAAGAGACAAATTGAAAAATCAAGTTTCAGTAGATAGCGTTGGAACAGCTTCGGTTGTATCTGAACAATCAAACACTTTCGCTAACTTAGATGGAACTGACATCGTCCAAATTTGGAAAGACGATTTTGTCAGAAAAAATTCAGCTGGGAATTCAAACAATCAACTCCCCGCCGAACCTAGCCAGGATAAAATCTCAATTATTCTTGAACAGCCAGAATATGATAAAACATCAATTAAATCAAACGAAGGTTGTATACGAGAGAGTGAAGGAAATGTTGAAAAATGTTGTCTTGCAGAGAGAGAAAAGGAAACTAGTTCTAGTACAAACCCACTAACGACAATAAGCTCTGGCTGTTTATCGTACACTTCTGATAAGAAATCCGGAATGTCTATAAGTAGTATCGAGAATCGGCATTTGAGTGGCATGTCGCCTATAGATGATAGATGGAACTCTTCGAAAACCAGATTAATTCACGTAAAATCGATGGAATGCGATTTTCAAAGAAGAAAATCCAGCAAACGTTTTCTTCAGTATTCGAAAAGCTTGGAGATGCGAAGACAAGAGAGCTGTTTTTTCTGGGATGATGAAGACCAAAAAACTCCTGTAAAGCAGTCTTTAAAACAAAGGTCTAAATCATTCGATATGAATATTTTGAGAACCAGCACCCGCGACGAAATGCCAGTGGTAAAAATTCAGGATTTTGGCGAGTTGGGAGTCGATCTCAGAAAATTTCACGTTACTCGACTGTCAAGTTCTATGATAAATTTGAAAACACAAGAATTTACACAAAAGACGACGTACAGGTCTTCACAAACTCAAACTGACAACGAACTATTTTTCCCCGACAACCAGTATGATGATCTACCTGAAATCCGAATAATTCGCCCGAGTGTTCCTTCTAAGCACATATCTCCACGACGGTCGCAGTGGTCAAAACCAATGACTGTCAGACGGATATTGGAAGACGATATTACTGAACTAAGTCCGAATACTGAAAATATACGACAAAGGGATATGACAATGGACAGTCAGTATAGAAGCAATGCATTAGGTACGCCAACAGGGCATCAAGCTACTAGGAAATCTACCATACAAACAATCAAACGAAGCGTGTTAATAATGGTTGCATTTGCGTTAGCATATTTTCCGGTGTTTTTAGTTACTGTCTTGAATTTAGGGAGTTTAATTTCATTACAAAGCTTGTTAGACTGGTATCAGTTTTGTAAATGTATCCAATACACGTATTTTGCCTTTGTTCCGATAATATACGTATATACAAACAAAGGTTTGGTGAAAACTTTGAATCAAGCACCACGGAATTTTAAATTTTAATTAAGAAAATTAGAAATTTACTAATTTCAATTAAATTATGCGTCAGTTTGCACCATTTTTTTTGTACTGGCATAATGCTACTTCGATATTGACCCTTTGATAAAATTTCAATTGAAATTGTTGGCAAATGTTATCATCACGATTAGCTAATTTTTATAATGGTTCGGGGTGTTATTTCTCTGTATATCCTTTCAAGGGCGTAGGAGACAGGGGTGAGGGGCCAACTATGTTTGACACTCCCCTGAGCCCCACTGTAAAAAAAAATGAAACATAAAAGAAAGATGATACTATTAGTGTTTTTTTCTTTCTTGTCAGTTTCAGAAGTTTGCCTACCTCTCCCTCTTCAGTCTCCTCATACGCCACTGTGTATAGAGGCATTAGCTGTCAAATGTATGTTCACCGTTTTGACTCAAATTCTCATATTTGATTTATAACATACTAAAATGTTTATCCAAATTGCAAAGAGTCCAAATGAAACAATTAACAATGCATGGACTCTTTATAATGTATCAGCGTTTCGTGTGCATTTTAAACTAGACGCCATTTAATTAACAATCGAGATGACCTCCAAAGAATGCCGGTCGTCATTCGACCCATTATTGATATCAATATAAAAACAAAAACACAGACAAGCACGTGCAATCGTTTTAGAATTACGATTTTTCTATGCCTGTTTGGTCTCATTTCATAGATTAAAATAAAGACGTAAATCATCGATACACCTGTATAAAAAAATTGTGGTGGCCGAATTAGTCTTGGCTCTTCTCGGTAACTCCCTTGTTCCACTTTTGAATGTTGATATTCTTTTCTTTTTGATAACTGAACATGCTTAGCACATGTGTTACTTATCTCCAGCATAGCTAATGCCCCTTTAATGTGTATACGATTCTTGGGGTTATATACAAACATTGAGCACTGAGTTGTTGCATGTGTTAGTTGAAATGCAACCTTTCAAAATATATGTCGATATATTGAGTAATATTAAACGTGACAGAGCTTAGGTAAAAACTTACCAAAGACACAGGTAAAGACAAGTCTGAACAGGCGGGTATCTGGGCAGTTGAAATTAAACTCTTTTATTAAAGAAGGTAAAATTGATACAACAAAGTTGGCATTTATTTTTTTATTGTTTACACATGTTGCTATGGTCATTGAAAGTTTAAAAGTATATACAGCAGTATAATAAAATATTTGCTGTTATATTCTTATTTATTCACAAATTATATAGTATTGAGCTACAATATATAATGCATCTTTTTGATTAAAGACAAATAGTAAAAAAACAACTGATTGTTTTGTATGTGCAAATACTTTGGAACTTGAAGATGAATATATATAAATTCCATTGAAAAACTCCACGTAAAGATAAGAGATTGGTTTGTTGAAACATAGATACATCTATGGTTGAAATCATTGTTTGCATCTCTGCTCCCTGGCAACAGCACTTTGGAGATAGTTTTTGAAAGCTGGTAACTACCCTATTGTGAAGAGAAAGTCGGGTACACCTTTTATCCTTTTCGTAAAATTGACTTAATTTCATAACAGCTTGTGATCGCAAAATATTTGATTTCAACATTACATCGTCCTAAATATGCGTAAAATATTTGCCACTGGATGTTAAGTAAACAACAATAAATAAATGCATCAATTCAAGTTGCGCTTTAATTTACTGGCCATTATTGATTTTCTCAATACTAATTAAGCACGTCCTCAAAGCCGCTATTAGTTCAGTAATTATAACTGTAGTGAGGACGCAATGTGCCTATTTCTCACCTGGCGTGTTTGCATAAAACTAATACAATGCAACAAACATTTTTGTGTAAAATGAGAACTTGTGGGACTACAGTTTTGCTCTGTCTTTTATTAGTTTCAGGCAGAAAGCAAGGTGAAAATCGTTAACATAAAGGTCAATAACTCCTATAACAAAATGACTGATGACTTTGGCCATGTTGACTACTACATGTAGCTCTTATTTAGCTAAACATTTTGCTGTAGTTTTCATAAAAAAATGAATCAAACTCGTTATTTAAGGACAATTACTCCTAGAAAGAGTGGACTGACGATTTCAGCTTTGATCTATTTGTAGATCATATTTCGCTGATCATTTTTGCTGTTAACAGTTTTGTTTGTTTCTATTATCGCCAAATATCTAGCAAAACCGTACATAGGACAATAACTCGTGAAGTTACTGACGATTTCGTCCATGTTATTGTATATAGTTTTGATCTATCTACTATAGTTTCCGCCAATTATGCAAAAAAAAATGGTAAAATCGTCATTAATGTTAATAAGTCTTATAAGGAGTACTAGCTAGATGACTGACAACTTCGACCATGTTGACTCATTTGTAGATCTTTTAGAATTCTACCATTACAATTTTCATCTACTGACATCATCTACTATTTATTCTACCAAAAAAAACCGCCATAAATGGGTTAGAACTAATCGTCATTTAGAGGAATAATTCATAAAAGGAGTCGACAGTGTTCTCGAAAACTGGCGGTCCTGTCGATTCTGACCACCTTACACCAGGCAGGTTCACCAATTTTTAGTCTTGTGGTGGTCCTCAGTGATGTCAAATTAATAGTTTGTAGTGGTTTTATTCTTTTCAAGGCTTTCTGGTTCCTGATCACAATGTATTTTTATTTTGAATCCATATTGAATCATAGAAAAATGGGTTTGAACCGACCTCCAAACGATTCATGATTCTGTAATGAGGAGTACCCAAATTGCATCCATCCTTAAAAATCGTATAACAGATGTTTTGTTTTATTTCTTCAAATACTTAGAACAATTTGACATTATTCCATGATTACTATTCATTTTTTAAGAAATGGATGCTTGTAACATATTTAATTTGCTCTTTTTTAAAAGATGACTTTTTGTGGACGTCGCATGGCGACGTTTCCATAGATTTTACTTTTTCCAGTGAATACTTCATCTGTTGATATATACTGTGAAAGTTTTGCGCATATCTACATATAATTAGCTATATTGAAAGACGTGCATAATGTCAAATCATCAAAATACAAATTGTTTAGTCTCAAAAAAAACTTATAAGATTTCCGCTGCTTTTGTAATGCTTAACAGGGGCAATTTGGGTACTCGGTGCAATTTGGGTACTGTGACGTTAATAAGTCTATATCAATTTCATCACATGTACTGGTCTCTGCATTTTTCTTCTTCGTGTATACCTTAATATAACACGTGTAACTTCGTGGTATATATTAATTAAGGTATTTATGAAGAAAAAAAAGTTCCGAGACAACTTAAGCGCCTGTGTATATCATTACATATAAATACACGGTTTATCATTACATATAAATACACGGTATATCATTACATATAAATGCACGATATATCATTACATATAAATGCACGGTATATCATTACATATAAATACACGGTATATCATTACATATAAATGCACGGTATATCATTACATATAAATACACGGTATATCATTACATATAAATACACGAGTATTGTTGGAAACTATTTAATTGAACAATAATCAAAGAAACAGTCATAAAGTCGGAGCTCTGTCTATACATCCTGAACATATCAAAGGAAAATATGGTTTCGTCATAATATCAACAACAACAAAAAACACAAAAAAAAATATTGAAAATCGTCATTTGAGGATTATTTAACTTCTATTCATGGTCGTCTGACAAGTCCAAATAATCATGACGTCTTGAAAGGCTGTTTTAATTTTGCCCCAGCAAAAAAAATAAGAATAGCTTTTCAAGACGTCATAGTATTGTCGTAGGAAGGCATCACAGCAAAAAAAAATAAAAAAAATAAATAAACTAGCCTTTCAAGACGTCATAATTATTTGGACTATAGGTCATGATATATCGGCTTTCCACTTTTGTCCCATGTCAAATTTCCTCCATCTATCATGTGTGACCATCTATAACAGTTTTCAAGATGCTAGATACTTTTTTCTTTTACCCCTATGTTCTAGTTTTAGTCATAGCAGTCGTGATGGTTGGCAGTCGGGTCAATTCGGAAACAAATTTGATAAAACTATATAATTTAAGGATGATAGTGTGTCAAAGATTAATTTTGGTTGCAATTGACAAGTAGTTTCAGAGAAGATTTTTGTAAAAGTTAACGGGTACAACCGACATCATCAGAATACATGTTCTTCGTAATTTAAAAAGCGACATCACGAATAATGATTAGGCCAAATAATTATGACGTCTTGAAAGGCTATTTTATTTTTTTGCTTTGATGCTTCGACGCCTTCTTGTCGCAGGAAGACGTCAAAGCAAAAAAATAAAATAGCCTTTCAAGACGTCATAATTATTTGGACTAGAATAATGATATAATATGTGTTTACATCTTCTCCCTAATAATATTTCCCATTCTCCAATTTTCTGATAATCAAACTCGTTTAAAGTTTCGATAGAACATAATTGATTCAAAATTTGAACGCCGCCTCATTAGCCTGTAGTTCAGTGGTTGTCGTTGGTTCATGTCTGTCATATTTGTTGTTCGTAAATTGCTTAATTTTTGTTGTGAATTAGGCCGATAGTTTTCTCAATTGAATTGTTTTACAGTTTTCATGTCGGTGCCTTTTATAGCCGACTATACTGTATTTTTCCCTCGTTGTAGAAGGCCGTATAGTTGCCTATAATTGTTTATATCTACTTCATTTGAACTTTGGGGGATAGTTGTCTCATTGGTAATCATACCACATCTCCTTATTTTTATACTATCGACAATTGTGTGTTCTATATTATAGACAATATGTGTATCAAAAGCAACAGGTCTTGATAACATAAGTGCAAAGTTTTTAAAGATGTCTTCTCATGCTATTTCACTACCACTTTGTCACATTTTTAACTTAAGTATTAAAAAATGTATTTTTCCATCTTCATTTAAATTGGCAAAAGTCATACCAGTTTATAAGAACAAAGGTTCAAAACAGGATGTTTTTAATAACAGACCAATTGTAATTTTACCACTCATTTCTAAAATCCTCGAAAAACATGTGAAAACACACTTAGCAAAGTATCTTAATAAATACAACTTATTGTATAGAATGCAGTCAGCATTTCGCGCAAACCATTCTTGTCAAACTGCGTTAACAGCTTTATTGGATAAATGGCTTAAAGCCATTGATGATGGCGATCTTGTTGGGGCAGTATTTCTAGATCTAGCAAAAGCCTTTGATCTTCTCAGTCATGAACTGCTTATTCAAAAATTAAACAAATACAAATTTGCTTATACTTCGCTGCGATGGTTTACATCATATTTGGCTGACAGATATCAGATGGTATCTATTTCAAATACATTTTCAGACTTACAAAAACAAAAAAACGGGTGTACCTCAAGGATCCGTTTTAGGACCTGTGTTGTTTTTAATTTTTTATAAATGATCTTCCTTTGTCTAATCCTAATCATAACACCGAGTTATTTGCTGATGATAGCACCATATCAGTCATTGGACAAAACAAAAGTTGTATCAGTCATAAACTTAATACGGTTTTACAAGATATTTTTCGCTGGTGTGATGACAATAAAATGGCTGTAAATGTATCTAAAACGAAGGCTATATGTATTGGCTCTAAACAGAAGCTTTCAGTGACATCAAATGAAAACATTAATATTGCTATGAATGGACAACAAATTAAAGAAAGTACATGTGAAAAGGTTCTAGGTATTTTTGTTGGTGCATCTCCATCTTGGTCTTCTCATATTGATTATATCATAAAAAGGGTTAACTCTTCTTTAGCTTTACTAAAAAGGATAAAGAAATATTTAAATCACAAAGCTAGACAAATGTTCTATAACGCTTACGTTTTACCTCACTTAGATTATTGTTGTTCAATATGGGGAAACTGTAATAACTTTCTATTAGATAAAATATAAAAGATAGTTTACTAAAACTGCAAAAGAGGGCAGCAAGAATAATTTTAGACGAACATGATTACACCAAACCTTCAAGCGAATTATTTCCGAGTCACGAATGTAACATTGTGCCGATTACACAAAGAATACATTATCATAAATCATTACTAATGTATAAGGCAAAACATGGCTTAGCTCCAGAATATATGTCCAGTCTTATTTTATCAGCATCTGCAAACCAAAAATACAATACGAGATTTTCGTCCTCAGATAATTTTATAATTCCAAAACCAAATACAGAGTTGTATAAGTCTAGTTTCTCGTACAATGGACCAAAAGTATGGAATGCTCTTCCTAATTCAATTAAAAAATCAAACACAGTATTAGAATTTAAACATAACTACAAATCTATGTACTTTTAACATTACCATGATATTTGTACTGTAATGCCATATATAATAATTGTTTATTGTATTTAAATTGTATTACATCTTTATTTATCATTATTATTGAATATGTATTGTTTATTTTTAATGTAATTATTATTGTATTAAGAGAGCCTTATTGAAAATTGGTGTAATCCAAATGAGTTACTCTCTCTAAATAAAAATATTATTATTATTATTATTATTATTATTATTATTATTATTATTATTATTATTATTATTATTATTATTATTATTACAATAATTATATGTATGTTATATTATCGACAATATATGTTTTATATGAGGGTCATCATTTCTGTATTCTTAGCCACGGTCTTTGTTTTCTGTCCCATTTTTTTTTTTGAGGTCGAAGGTTTGTTTTGACCAATGACAACACTCGTTCTTGCTTGACTGATTATGTCGCACGGCCTTTCGCTAAGCTTGGCCGCAGTTAAGTGTATCTCCACTGAGTCTAGTTATCCCCTATAACCAGCTAGTGCATACATGTTATTATTAAGGGGTGCTTATTTCCCCAAACCCGCTTTTTTGTTATTTTTTCCCACCTTCACTTAATTATACCTCTGTCCAGTTTATAACAGTGGCCCCAAGCGGTGATTCTAGGACTTGAATAGAAGAGTAATTCTTCTTGTGATAAAGATAAAAAAAAAACCTAACATTTTGTAAAACTTTGCTGCATATATTGATAAAAACATCCAGGAAGATATACTATGCAAAGCCGGAAAATAATTCATATGGAAGTGTCTTATAATCATCCTATACACAATGCATTTTCTCAAATATAAATAAGAAGATATGGTATGAGTGCCAATGAGACAACTCTCCATCCAAGTCACAATGTATAAAAAGTAAACAATTATAGGTCAAAGTACGGCCTTCAACACGGAGCCTTGGCTCACACCGAACAGCAAGCTATAAATGGCACCAAAATGACAATCTACTAATTTTCAACCACTGTATCATGTGTATGTGCAGTGGCATAGTTAGGCAATTTTTAAGTAAACGCCCGAACCTCGACTAAGCCCTGGTAGCCCCAGGAAGCTAACGCGATATCGATAAAGAGCATTCCTGTCATTAAAAACTCACCAAAATGCAACATACTTTGGAGACTAATGTGTTTATTTTGTTTTTATGTTTGATTTATTCATTGTGCTGATTTAGCACATTATCTAATGATCATTGGTTTCAGAGAAAAAAAGTCAAAAATCAGTTGCTGTAAAATATGTTTAAAAGGAGATGTGGGGTAAAACATTCAATCTACGAAAGATCGAAAACTTTAGAGATAGTAAAAAGGCAATTCTTCATTTCAATGTTGTCGTTATATTCATTATTTTGACTTTATCTAATTAATTTCTTTCTCCTTTTTATGCGCAAATTTCGTAAATGGACACACGAAATTATTAATTTTCATAGATTTCCAGGTGTAATACAAAAATGCAAACCACATATCGTATCTCAGCTTCCACAATTTATAGTAAAGAAAACTTCAATCAAAACTAGATAACTGACATGTCATTTTATGTGTCAAAGAGACTGATGCTTACAAAGCAAATGTTCACAGGTTGTCAATTTTCATAATTGTTTGCACCAGCAAGTAATTCAGGATGCCATTTTGTGTTCTCGATTAATATATGAGCTGAGTCGGATAGAAATCGACCGTCTTATGCAAATGAATATCAATATATATACCTCTGTTAACCTATTTCCGGGTTGAAAAAATCTCTATGCAAAGTCTGTAACTGTTTGAAAATTGAGTTGTTATAAGAAACCTACAAAAGAGACCAAAATTCTTTTATTTCGTATTTGAATGTTCCAAAAAACAATCAGAGTCTTAATATACATGTACATGTATACGTGCACTTGCATAAGGTCGATTTTTATAGTCCGACGCAGCTCATATGTTTTTCAAGTTTCATTAGTAAAATCCAAGCACTATGCATTTTGTTGGGCATTTTCGTAAATGGTGTGTAACCATTAATTTTGACATAGAGACTCATCAATCACTTTGAAATAACTTAATACATCTATATATCAGTTTTTGATAGACATTTCTCAAAATTTTTGATTTTTTTTTTTAACCAAAAAAGAAGTTTTTTTCCAAAATTAATGACCCTAATTTCACTAAAATATAATATGCACAACTGTACAAAATTTTATTGACCTTCTACCTATACTTTTGAAGTTTTAGCGTTTACAAAAATTGTTGACGGACAGACGGACAAAGTGAAAACTATGCGGGGCCCTAATAAGTACATTTATCAAACAATCAAATGTAAAGTTTTGTACAATAATGTGAATAAAAGTTACCAGAATTGTATAAATCACTGCAACAGTCAATACTTTAGAAATAAAATATATTTGAAGTTCAAAGTCAGTATTAGAACAGCATTTTCCTGTTTTAGCGTGTTAACATAAGTAGATTCAGACTTTGTTAGAAAATGAAAAAATATATAATATGATACCATGAATAAAAGGTAGTATTTCGTCACTTTTATTTTAAATAAAAATTCATAGAAGAAAGAATTACAAGGATCATGTGTTTTAATCAATTCTTTTTTTTTTATTTTGATGATTAACATTTTTGTTTTCTATAAAATTCATGTGTACACCCAGGCGTTACGACGTAAACGTAGCTACTGGTGTGTACTCCTTTTCAGGGAAATTTTCTGTATAAATAAATAGTCCTGTTAACATCCGTCCGTTTATAATCTCTGTGATATAAATATAGGAATTTAAGAAAATAAATTACAAAATAATCAAACCTTGAAACATTGAGCATTTTCTATTGAATTTATGATCACAATAGAAAAACAAAAGATATAGGTATCCATCCATGACATAAAATCAGTTCATGCACAGCAAAAAAACACACAAAAAGCATAGGAACAGCTGTTCTTCATCTCAAAGTCACAGTGAGGCCTTCAACACGGAGCAAAAAAAAACTCCCACCTCACTGCAAGTTTAAGACGGCCCCTAGCACCGGCTTGAGCGGAATTCTTTGCAAAAATAATTTGGATAGATTTTGTAAGATGTAACACCACCTAATCGGGCCCAGTCAGAAAAGAACATACTGGAAAGTAGTACATATTTAAAACAAAATAGTTCCTACGCATAAGGGTAAATCTTACAAGCATTCTTTTGAAAAACGTACAGAACAGTTAAAAATTCAATTTATAATTGAAATATGTTTTGTCACCATAATTCCTCTTGCATTAATCATTTTACTGATTTCTTAGTCTTAATATAAGATAGAGTATTCTCATTTTGATTTTGTGAAAGAATGTATCGATAATTAACTTATCGACAAGTCAATATTTGTTTTATATGAAGTTCTTAATTTGTCTAAGAATTCTTATAGCGGAAAAATTGGATGGGGGTGTCCCTGTTGAGTGCATTCTATTTGGTTTTTCGCCTGTTGTCGTTAATATAACTTTTGCAGCAAGGGGCGGATCCAGGGTTTCAGAAAGGGGTCGTAATTCCAGAAAACGAAATATAAATCGCCGAGCGAAGCGAGTCGAAACCTTGAGAAACTTGAAGTTTCTTTTTTGGCGAAAGGAGAGGCGTAAAGCCCCATCCCTCCTGGGGCCAGTTGAAGCTGCGGTTAACGTCAATTGGCAAAGTGAAATGATTGGCCTGTAATGTTAACTAACTTTTCAGAAATAATCCGTACTTATTTATTCTTGCTATTTAAGTTTTTGTTTAATGGGGAAAAGTTGTAGCAGTATCGGTAGAAAATATCTGTACACAGAAGAAACATTGTTGCAGTGAAAATTTGTAGAGGCTAGTATAATATAACGCACATTTGAAAATATGATGGTTTTTAAAACAATCAAACGAATTATTTACGTAACATAGAATAATGTAGACTCACTCATCGCTTTGCTGAAGTACTGCAAGGTTTCAGAAGCACTGAATGTGGTTATACATCGATCCTTGTAAATTTATTGACTCATCGGTAGAAGAAGCAGCAGAAGATCGTGAGGAAGACAGTCGAACGCCTTAGAAAGATCCTTTAGTATTGACCCAATAAACTTATTTTGATCAAGTGCCATCTTCAAATCCTCAATGATTCTGAGTAGGGTATTTGACGTCCGTATTTTGGCCGTAAAGCTGATAAGTATGGGACTATATGGTAGAAGTGGGTATTGAAGTGGTCACGCAAAATTGTAAATGAACCAGTTACTTCATCTTGGATGCATGACAGAGATTTAAATTGCATTTACATGTGTTGAAATTATCCGAAGGGGAAACTTCCCACAGTAGTAAAAGAGGATGTACAATTACATTACGTATGCTAGGGGTAATGATGAAGGAATAGATCAACACGTAGGGTGGGGCACAAAAAAAATGCTTGATCATTATGCAAATGTTGGGAAATTGATAAGTCCTTAAGAGCCGGCTTCAATTTAGGTAAGGGAAGTTCTTCTTTTGATAAAGTTGCAAATCAATATACTGGTTTGAGCAAATTGAAAGTTTCTGTTTCAATTAATTATGTTTGTGTTGAATACAATTAGGGTAATATATAGCAATGTTCTGACATGGAACATATATATACTTCAGTCTTTTTATAAGTATTGGATATGTTTTATGATAGGTATAGTTGTATAATAATAAGGTTTTGTATTTAGTCAGTCAGTTATGTCATATTATTTCACGTTTATATACGTCGTTGGTTTGTTGAATCCAATATCTTATATATGAGAGGCACCAATGTGAACTTGTAATATTTCACTATTACTAGTACTTGTTTTAATAGATGGTAAAATTGCTATAAATAAGCGATAACTAATTTTAAAACTGATTATGTACCTGTGGGACAGTTTTACCAGTCGTGTAGCCACACAGGCATTTTGTTCGAATACCGCAACGGATTTTATGTATTCAAAACATGATTGGCTTTATTGTTCACCACGAACATTTGAAAAAGTTAAGTTTTGTTGCACCGGTGATTTATTGTATATTTATAGTCTCTTTTTATGTTATTGTTCTAACTCGTTGTTCGAAGATTATTAAAAAAAAATTTTTTTTAAATAAATATAAATAAATAAATAAATAAAATGTTACTGGTGATAGTTCAGATCGCAAGTTTAAGGATATATATGATTTGAAATACAGAGTTACACCTACATGACCTATACTTATTTGAACCTTTAGAAAGGCTTGGCTTGGCTTGGCATAAAGCATGCATTACTTTGTATTTTTCGGAACTGAAATACGTATGCAATATATTCATAAAATTGAGAATGGAAATGGGGGATGTGTCAAAGAGACAACAACCCGACCAAAGAGCAGAAAACAGCCGAAGGCCACCAATGGGTCTTCAACACAGCGAGAAAAAAACGCACCCGGAGGCGGGCTTTAGCTGGCCCCTAAGCAAAAATGTGTACTAGTTCAATGAAAATGTACGTCACACTAAACTCCAAAACATATATTAAATGAACTAAAATTAAAAAAACATACAAGACTAACAAAGGACAGAGGCTCCTGACTTGGGACAGGCGCAGAAATGCGGCGGGGTTAAACATGTTTTGTGAGATCTCAACCCTCCCCTATACCTCTAGCCAATGTAGAATAAACAAACACACAGCAAGACGCACAGTAAAACTCAGTAAAACATGTAAGTGGCAGGGTGTATGGAAACAGTGTGATTTAACACAAATGAGAGACTATTAGAACGTTTATTTGGTTGGTAGATATCTGAGAACCAGTTAATAGTTCGTATTGATTAGTTCACTTGGTTCCTTTCATCCCTTTTTCAAACCTCTTATGGTTTGTTGAATCCAATATCTTATATATGAGGAGCCGATGTGAACTTGTCACACTGAGTAATATTCCACTATGCAGCTTTTTCTTTTCCGTTACTATGAGTTATATAAAATAGTGAACGTTTCGGCTTTGAAATCAGAATCATTGCCTGCACACTAAGAAAACGCAACTAGATAGGTCTAAGTACAGCTTTCACATTCAGCGGCAGACATTTATGATAAAAATACACATATACCGGCCGGTATTACCCATGCACACTGCATTTAAGGAATTACTGTAATATTTTTTCTGCCTATGAAGTATAATAACATCAAAAATGTGGTGCACACTGAATAACCCGCGTAGCAGTCTTTCCTTATAATTTAATTCTAAATTCCATTTTTAAGGAGTAAATCATGAAAAAACGTTAACTAATGACATCACGGTCATAACTTTTTCCTGAGTATTGAAATAGGGGGGGGGGGGGGGGCAAATAGGTCATCAAGTTCTAGCATCCTATGAAAACTGCTAAAATGATATACTAGTAGTTTGGAATTTTCTTTCACAAAAAAGACCCAAATTCCTGCCAAAAACGACAAGCAAACATAAATAATGCTATACAGCGACTTTTTAACGCAAAATATGACATTCAGGTCTGAATACGAGACCGTCGTTGTTTATTCTATTTTAATGGTAATACACCACCTTCAGAAAATTCCCGCTACGAACGCTGTTGGAACCGGAAATATACAATTTCCTCATGAAACTGAACAGATAAAAATCATTTACCCTCAAAATGTCCCAGTATATTCAAGTAGCCGAAGACGAAGGTGAAGAGCCAATTGAAATCCCTAGCGAAGATGATGCGACTCTGCTCTTGTCAACTCTATCTGCCCAGTTCCCCGGAGCATGTGGAATGAAATACAGAAATCCAACCACTGGAAATTTTCGAGGCATTAGACTGACGGATGGTACATTATTCCCACCTGATGGTAACTGGGGACAGAACGTCTATATTGTAGTGTTTGCAAAAGGTAATGGTTGTTTGACCTGTCCATGTATTTATTAAGAAAAAAATGTGAGTTTTTTTTGCAAATTAATATGCGCTGATCTTGTTTTATGTTTACATCTCAAAAGTAATTCGGAAGACAGAACATGGAAACGTTTTAAGGGATGGATTTATATACATACAAAGTTATTAACATTTTGTATTTTAGAACAATTGATATCTTGATATGTGTCCACACAACAGTGTTGTGTTTAATGTGGGTTTTCCCTCTTCTTATAAATGTGTTGACTGTTGTTATCTCCCTTGTAATTACACTATCTTTTATTTGTAGGCGGCATCAAAAAGTATTAATAGCATTAAAATTTACTGGAAAAATTATATAATGACAGTCACAGACAGACAGAATAAAACAAACAAAAATTATAAATAGCTGTCTTTAAACCACCAGGTCTCTTTTGATTTCATTTAAACATTTGATGGCGTTTTCAAAGCTTACTGAATTCACTTCAAGAAGAAAATCAAAATCTAAAGGTTCTTCCAGTGATAACATAAATTTTTTGAACAAGTTTTTCTCTTTCAGTTTCTTTTTTTTTCAAAAATTAAGATCTGTGTTTAAAATTTGTGATTAATTATTTCCAAATCTTCAGACAACGATTGGATAGTAAATTAAAACCAAATTCCTAAATTTCATTTAATAGTGAATTGATACAGACTACCCTGTTACACTGATTAAATCATGGGGGTAAAAGAGCACAAATTACTTCATAAATCAACAAAATTCAACTTGTATACAGATATATACATGTTTACAGATTGCTAGACTCAAGAAAAACATCTCCCAATTTTCAACCCATCTACCATGTTTTCAGATAGAGTTTGGGCCTCAAATCAGGAAATTTTTGGAGACGTTTTTCTGTGTCATTTTGCCATTTTGTAAGAATTGATATTTTTCTCTTAACAAGATAAAGAAACTGTTTCAAATTGTTACAATAAAATGATAATAAATCCATACCTTTGAACTTATTTAGGACTTGTAAAAATAAATGAGAAAATGAGTTTTCTAACATCCATTCATGATATAAGAATAAGAAGTTATAAAAAATTGAATAAGTGAACAATATGATTATGTTTTATACTGGGTAGTTTTCACTATCTTTGATGTGTTCACTTCATAGTAAACTTTTATACTAGGTGTATTTGATTTTTTCATATGAAACATTTCAACAATAATTCTTTCAGAATCGGTTTATATTATCTTTCTCAATTTACATTTTTCATTTTGGTAATTTTAATCTTGAAACATAATCATCATGTTCATTTAACCAAATTATATAAAATGAGACTCTTGTTCCAATGCCATGAAAACTAATCTAATTTTATGAAATTTTCCATTGAATTTTAATTTCCATTTTCTTTGTCTTTTTATAAAGAAAATAAAAGAAAAGGTGAGGAAGGTATTGAAAATCCTGGAGCAAAGAACAAATGTCTAGACAAGCAACGATGCAGTGACCTAATTGTTCTTGGGTTGCCATGGAAGAGTACAGAAGATGATCTGAGGCGGTACTTTTCACAGTTTGGTGAACTTTTGCTGGTTCAGGTGTGTTTAGTCTTGGAATTAATTATAAATTTGTACTGGAAGTGAAATGTTTATATCTTGTAAATATACACAAAACATTTGAAAAGAAGAAAAAATCTATACAGGAAATAGAGCATTCTATATAATAAGGATAGCAAGTTCTCAAAAGAAGGTTATTGCAAATTTTACAGCATAGAACTATATTTAGTTATGTACCACATTTATTTTTATCAAAATCATGTCTGTAAATGGTACCTAGAAGAACAATTTATCACATTTTTGTTTGAATGAAAGGAATAAACGTATGTAGGAATGTCCAGAATGAGCTTCTTTTCATAAATGCAAAATAGTTATATTTATTAATTGAAGTGACATGAAAACAAGTAGTATACTCTTATTTTAGGTAAAGAGAGATCCAAAAACAGGACAGTCCAAAGGTTTTGGTTTTATTCGATTTTCTGAATACGAGTCTCAGGTCAAAGTTTGTTCACAAAGGCATATGATTGATGGTAGATGGTGTGATGTCACAATTCCAAACTCTAATGTAAGTACCGATTTAGATTGTTTTACTTTTAGTTTTATAGTAACCAGGGCCTTTTTTAGAGGTCTTGTACTTTGTTCTGCCCACCTAAACTTATTTCATACATTATAACAGTATATCATGAGCATTCAAAAATTAGCATGTTAAAGAACGCTTATATTACAAGGGTTATTTTTAAATAAATCACTTTTCGTGTACTGTACACTTAATATAGATTTAACCAGTATCAATTTCCAAAAATTTCAGGAAGGTGCTGCTCAGATGGTTAGTCGAAAAGTGTTTGTTGCCAGATGTACAGAAGATTTGACAACAGAAGATTTGCGTCAGTACTTCAGCAAGTATGGGGAAGTTGTAGATGTGTTCATTCCAAAGCCATTTAGAGCTTTTGCATTTGTTACATTTGCAGATCCAGCAATAGCTCGAGCTCTGTGTGGTGAAGATCATATCATCAAAGGAGCTAGTGTTTACATAACTACAGCAGCGCCAAAAAATTCTGAAAAAATAGTGATGAAGGATAAGGAGAGAGGGTATCAGAATTCTGGTGGTTCTCGTAACCAGAATTATCAAGGTGGATGGAATGTGCAGCAGCAAGGAAAACCAATTCAAACCCTTCCTCCTGCACCAATGGGTGATCCCAATTTCAACCAGTTTGGGATGAATTTGTTGAATTCTGCCATGTTTGCAGCTGCCCAAGCTGTTTTAAGTGGCCAGGCTAATTTTCCTGGTCAACAACAACCTCCACCTGTTCAGCAAACCACCCAGCCCGCATCAGCTAGTGATTCCTTTACTAGTCAGACTTATGATTCAACACGTCAAAACAGCAGTAGAGGTTTCTTTGGGGGTTGGAGTGGGGGGACAGATGGCAGTAGTTATGCCAGCTGGGGAGGGGCACAACAACAACAGCAACCACAGCAACAACAACCAAGTGGTTGGAATTAGGACTTTTAAATTGTTATTGTTTTAGCATCAGTACTTAAATCCTCAAAAGTAATCATGTAGATGAAAACTAAATATTTTCCATAATTTTTCTTAAATTCTTACACTTAAGAGGTTATATAATGGAACAGGCCTGCCATCTTCAATATGGTGCAAATCGCTAAAATAGTGAAAATTGTCTAAATTTTTCAGTTAACGCAGGTTAAACATCCATTGTTTGTCTTGATGCAAGATTTTAGAGTAGATTTGTTTTTGGTTTCCACAGAATTCCCCTGAGACATGTTTCACTGTTAATGCATTTTATCCTGTTTCATTTCAGGACGATTGTTTTAAAATTCTAGCATGGCCTGATGAAAAATTGTAGACAAAAAATAGGCTATAGCCATCCTGGTCCTCATTTTAAAATACATGTCTACTTTTAACAAAACTTAGGAAATGTTGAGATTACCTTGATTTCATTTTTTTACCGACTGGATTTCAATAATGTTGCATTTGACAAAAAAAATATTTTACTTTCGTAGGATTTTTTCTCTGATAAAAAGATTGAAGCCGCATTTCTTTATAGTACATTTACTTAATGTTGTTTCAATTTTCTGTGTCTGCCTAAATCTATCTGATGTTCAAAGACTAATTAGGTTTTTGAAATGCCACTTGGGTTTTGGGGGGTACATTGATGCTTAATTCATTAATTATTAAGTAAACTTTTACTTCAGGTCCCCATTTGTGTATTATATTCTGAATAATTGTCCATTTATAGTCCTTTGCTGGAAGACAGTGGACTCTTGGTTATCTTTTTACAATCTTCTTGTAAACATTAAAATGTCCATGTTCAATGTTCAGACAGCTGTCAAAATTTATTATAAAGGAAGTATTGACGATGAAAAAAATATTTTTTTGTCTAGGAAATAAAAAGCTTAGATTTGAAAATACTAAAAATGTAATGTCATATAACCTCAAATTTAATTCTTACAGAAAAAGCACTTTTTTTACCTGTTCTGGCTATATAAAATGCATAACTTCGGTGGATACATGTAGTTGTCTCATTGGCAATCATACCACATCTCCTTATTTTTATATAATTCAATTTAATCATCTTTCAATTTCAAAGTCTATTCTCTATTGAAAAAAGCTACAATTATTTTATATAACATTGATTCCAGGAACAGTCAATGTTTCATTTTTTCTGAAATTATTTAACTAGATTGACGTATGTGTAATAATTATTTCAGCATAATATGAAAGCTCAGAATCAGGTTGTTCCCAGTTCCCAATTTTTATACATGTTCTAGTGCTAGAGTAATATTTTTATATTATTTTTTTTTCTGTTGTTTGTTATTTAGTAAAATTTATATGGTTTTATCTGTAAATTCTAAAAAAAAATATGTTGGTGCGGTTTTAAGTGACGAATGAATTTTATTGAATCATGAACTAAAGAACTTGGATGTGATGATGTGTGAAATTAAGATCATGGGTGAAAATTGAAAGATTTGACATTTCCATCAAATGGATATGGTATGAACTAGACTTGTGTGTATCAGAATGGATCGAATCTGTACGAGTAACAAAAACGCGAACTCGAACAAAATGTGTGGATCTTGTGATGGACTGGATTGAATCGTGTGTGGATTTGCTGCAGACTGAATTGAACTGAATGGATTAAACTGCTATCTGTTATATTGTGTGGACTGAATTTGTGTGATTTTTGAATGAAATGTTATTTTTGGTTTGATTCTTTGACAAATGAAATTAGTTTTCAAAAAAAATTATGAAATGTGTGTAAAATCATGATTTATTCATTACCCCACCATTAGAATTCATGTTTAATTTTTTAAAGCCAAATGCCATTAAATTAATTTTCACCTTAACATAAATAATTTAAAAAAAACAGTTTTGCTTACTGTTTTCACTGTCAGCATTAAATACATAAGTGGCATATAAACATAAAATCAAGCAACATTTAAAAAGATATTAGGAGGGAAGGGGATCTGAAAGTTATTCCAAAGCAATAAAAGTGAGTGACGTTTGGTTTCAGCCTTATTTTTGTTGGTATTTTTTCTGACCTTTGAACAAATTTTAGAGGTTCGAAATTGAAAACGGAATTTAATACCCCCAAACAATTACACACTTTTACCCCTGGCCTTTGGTCTACATAGGGACTGCCACATTACTTGTACATGTATTGTATGCCAGTGTAATGATAACCTCAAACTGAATAAGATTTTTTTCTTTTCAAATCAGGAGTAATATAATCATGACTTTAATCACCTAAGTTTCAAGTACAAGTGTTTAGCTAAATACTGTTTTTATTTATTGATTAGCCCCTTTTTGAACAAAAATCAATTTGCTCTGACTCATCATAACTTATACAAATTAATTTGGATGTGATTTTGTGAATGTGGTGTGAATAAAAATATATATCAAAGTATACTTGTGTTTGTATGTATGATGTTTGCCAGAAGATGAAAGATGGTGTCTGTTTTGTTTCAAACAACATACCTATGAAAATTTGTGTTAATTAGTTGGGAGGGATTGGGGTAGCATATATATGGAAAGATAAGTAATTTAGATCTGGTATGCTAACAGAGATATCATTGCACATTTATACTGACATATTTTGTTCATTGCACTTATTTTGATAAACTAAACCATAGAATTAAATTATAATATTTTATTTTTGGGGTTTAAAGTTCCATCATTCCCATTTCTTAAAGTTTTATAATACAAAATTCATCATGTAAACGGCAGAAAAGTCTGTTGTTTGAAACAATTTGGCATGAATGTGGATTCTTATCATCAAAGATATTCACAAGGTCTCAAATTTACTATCCAATGCCAAAATTTCTATTATATCACTTATTGATATGTCTAACTGTGGCCACTCTAAAAAGTATGTTTGAATTTAATTTTTTCCTGCTTCCATATTGCATGTATTGTCAGGTTTTGAATTAAAAAGCTGAATTATAGTCCAAGTTTACAAATTTTTATATTGAAACATAAAATATGAAATCATTGATTTAAATATGAATCCAGCTTTGTATTTTGAGAGAATAGATATCTAAAATGTAAGAAAAGAAAACGTTTCTTTTATAGATTTGAATTCTGCTAGTAATTTAACTTCTTCTTTAAAAATGTTTTTTAAAAGATTTTTAATTTTAAGAGCCATTGGATAGTATTTTGAGCAAGTATATCCATGAAAGATGGTATACAATTTTATTTTTTTTTGTCATCATTGATCTCTTGTTGCTTTTTAGAATGGTGTTCAAAGACTTTACTGAAGATATTGGAAAAATGAAGATTTAAGTACACAGTTTAGAAATAACATGAGCATTGGAGGTGTTCAGAACCAGCATGTAATTATCATTGAAAGCAGCAATTATTGAGGAGAAAACAGTAACACACATAGCAACTCTATTTTAATGAGGATGCTAAGCTCCAAGAGGTTGCTGTATTTAAGATATGGGAGATCAAAATGATAAAATAAGTTTGAGACATTGGAAAAAGGAGGGTACTCTCAACCCAGAAATATTAACTGCTTATGTACATGATATGTAGCTCATTGGCGTTCTTAAAAAGAGATTGATCAATGATGTCAAGTCCAGAGATAAGGAATAACTGCCCTGTCCATGGATACAACTTATGATAATGTAGCATTGAGCTAACGAGAGAAATACCTGGCATTTCACACCTGTTTCAGTAGAATTAAATGGCTGAATGGGTTTTTTTTTTGGAGGACAACAATTCAAAAGTGGAAACTGGTGCTTCAAAACAGTAGATAGTTCTACTAAAAGAAGACAATTTTTTAAGATTCTTACACTTTTTAGTTAAGTCTTTCACATCTTGCTATTTCCCCATTATTTTCTCTTAAAATAGGTTTCTTATCAAAATATAAACATAAATAATAACTTCCTCAAAGACAATTTTTGCAGACTAAAGAAATGAGAGACAAATAATGGAAAAAGCAAAACAGGGAATCTTTCTTTCACTGGAATTAAATTTTGATGATCCAAACGATGTGGTATCTGGGACAGCAGAACTTGAAAGCTGAAAAATTAGGAATGAAGGAACATTACAACTGATGCTGAAAAAAGTTGCTTTAACGCTACAAATCTGGAATTCAATGAAGGATAGTTCTGGGTATATTTGTATATTGGCCAAAATTTGTTCCTGATAGATCGGTCTTCTTGAAGTATCACGTTAAAACAATCATACGCAACGTGATTATTCCAAACAAAGAAGGATTTCTTTTCATACTACACTAACAGGGTGTTGTCCCGAAAAGCTTACAATATTAGCCAATGGATGTAATACACTAATCTATCATCCTAATGAAACCAAACTATTATACAATTAGTTTACAAACTACCGTCATGCCATGATGGGTTGATCCATCGAAGGTCCGGACAACATAGCAAACAGGATGTTAAAGGACTTCACTCAAACTAGCATCTAGTCCAGCAACCATATTCAAACTGTCCGTAGACTCGGGTAAATTGGAAAGGAGAGATCAAACATATATGCATTTTCAAGAAAGGTGATAAACAGCAAGCAGAAAATTATTAACTGATTTTATTAACAGCATAACCGAGAAAACTTTTAGGACATATAATCTACATGCACGTTCTCCTTTTGATCATACAGCTCTCCAAGTGTGAAGGTAGTTATACATTGTTGGCCTTCAATTTTGGGGATATTGGCATTCCTAGTGAAGGTTAATTCAGAAAAACTTTTCGGATTCAAGAAATAAATGTGTTAATTTAATTTTTCTCACATTATGATATCATGGCATAACATCAGGATAAGTCAGTAAAATGCACATAACAACGCTAAATAACTTCCTGAATGACCAAGGAAACCAAACATGTAGCCATACTGGACTTCTCTAAAGCGACTGCATCTGAACAAACAACAATTAGACATAGGGGACACACTTTCATGACTTAAAAATTTCCTGACAAACTGGAAAATAAAACAGTTGTTGAAGGTTGAAAAATCGGATAAAGTAAGAAAGATTTGAATCAGAAGTGTCTGAAAGGACCTAAATTTTTTGGATGCCACCTTAATTTGGTGGATGTTTCATTCCCAAGGGTAGCACCATGGTCAGTACTTTTGTGATGACATGAAACATCATTGATATGTTCATTTTCTTTAAATTTATTGTTTATAAAATATTGAACTATTAGAAACACGAAGGGTTTTCTACCCAGGCATACATTGATAACTTTAGTCGTATAAATTTTGGCATAACTTTTCAGAATTATCGGTTTACAATGCTATTGGTAACTTCGTATTAAATTCGACCTTCAGACTGTTTTAAGTCGGAGTTCGGGACTTCAACTGTTGAGTGGTGCAGAAACTCGCGTCTGGTGTACCAAATTCGAAGCCTTACTAGTATATTAGGGTGGTAAAGGGGGGGGGGGGGGGTCTGAACACGGAAACACGTGAAATAAAAATCGCAAAAACGTTGCACGGAAAATAAAAAATCCGGTAAAACGAAGCACGAGAAATAAAATCGTAAATATTAAGGAAAAGGGTACTAGAAGTTATTACTCAGCCGTTCTTAGAGATCATGCAGTCATTATTAATGGACGACATGAAGACCCTGCGGTCACCTTTTAGCGTCCGCTAGTTGAATTTGATTTGAAAAAATATTATTCATAGTAATTTGATGGACTTTATTACATACCATACATATACAATAGAATTGCAAAAGTAGAATGGTAACAGTATACATCAAGTTCTATTAGATTACACAAGTTTTACTTTTTAGTCAAATGCGGTACAAGCACGAGAAATGAAGAGTTCCGACACGAAACACGGAAAATAAATAAAGGGAAACACGAAGCACGCACATCTAACCAAACACGAGAAAACGAGAAATAAAACGTCAAAACCCGAAAACACGTAAAATAAAAAGGCCGAAAACGTTGCACGAAAATAACCCTTTACTACCCTCGTATATATATCCTGTGAATTTTACGACCACTGATTTTCCTCTGCCACATATATGATCTGCTAGACAGTCACTTCAACAGTCCGAATTTCGCTGGTGAATATCACCAATAGATACAGAATAATTAAAACTTCGGATGACTTGAACATTCTACAAAATATGGGGATGGAGATTCAATGCAAAATAACTTGCTACAATGAGCATTCGAAATACTAGTACTACACTCTGAACAACCATATATTAGAGGGGGTTCAAGACGGACCCCTAAATATCATCATGGATTGAAATGGTCCATTCCATTAAACAAAGAAGCTAGGAAAGTTGAATCAACACTGGAAATCTGGGATTCCTACGAGAAACCTTGGACATTACACAGAAAGCTGTGAGAAAAACAGCATAACTCCATGTTAAGGTCAGGAATGGAATACGGAGCAGCTATCTTGAAGCCGTATAAAAACGACATAATAAAACTAGGAACAGATAAAGGAAGAACAATTATTACCATTTGCAAGGCCTTTCAAATAACAAACTGGCAGCAAGACCATTTGAGCTTTAACCGTTTATTTTTTGTTCTATAAAGAGGGTGGTAAACGGGGTGCTTGCCTGAAAAAAAAACGTGAAATAATTTCTGTCATTAACGTTGCACGAAAAATAAAGACTCATGTGAACCTTTTGTGACTGATTCACTCTCTTCCTGTATATATAAACTCTCTGTTTTACTTGATATTCCCGATTTAGTATACACATTTATGATATAAATGGTTAACTGCTTTTAAAAAAGTATATACCGATCTTCTCAACTTTTAAAATGCAAATATCCCGCAGACACGAAAGTGTATTCTTGATCTATTTCATTGTCTTTATTAACAAGAATACATACGTTGTCATATTAGCCACACCACCAGCAACCGTGGCCAGGTATCAGAAATAGGAAGTTTGAACAGACAGATGATGAAAAGTGCAAACACTTTAAAGCTCGTCACTGTTAAGATGTCGATCCTATTTAAAGTCATTCTTTTCATTTTATCAAAATATTCAAAGAATCGGTAATGAGGCATGTATATACGAGATACAAAAGTAAAATCATATCAGATTTTAACTTAATATGAAGTCATTATGTAAAGTTGTTTCTTAGAAAAATCTAACGGGAATATTTGTTGGAATGACGAACAGAAGCACAAGTTATTGTAAACATCAAAGACCTTTCCGTTTGATCAAAAAACAAAATTGAATCCATTTTTTCTAGACGATCCCTGCCAAGTGTTTGAATTTTATTTGAAAAACACCGAACACGCAAAATAAGCATTTGAAAATCACGATGCACGCAAAATAAAATAAGCAGAACACGTTGAACGAGGCACCTGTCTTGCACGACTGAACGTCAAATAAAATAGTAAAAACACGTTGAATGTGAAATAAAAAAACGGGCGATCACGTTGCACGAAAATAACGCTTTACCACCCTATATAAAAGGTTTTTTACTTGTCCAGTCGGATACACAATTTCTCTTATTCTACGATATCTCCTCAAAATGAGCTACGCTTTCTTCACCAATGCTCCACAAAGAGCAGACTGAACAGACCCTGCAAGCTGTACTGTTCTGATTTTCCTTGTATTTAAAATCTCTGCCAGTATTATGTCATCATTTGAGAACGAAAGCGTGTTGGCTCTCTTTTATGGATAAAACCGTTTCTGAAGCGACGGTTCTTTTCACGGATTACGACCCGAGTTGTACTTCCTACAAACTTCATTACATGTATACATACGTTTGATTTCTCAAAATGTTTACAGTAGCAATTAACTTCATTGCAGGGTAAGCGACAAAGAAGAAATTACATTTCTATAAAATGTTTCTATTAAAGACATTTTTTGTCTATACTGTTTACATGGAATATTGTGACAATCAACCATTTCTACCCAAAGCATACATTGATTACTTAAGTCGTATTTGGCATAACTTTTCGAAATTATCGGTTTTCAATGCTTTTGTGATCTTCGTATTTAATTCGGCCTTCAAACTGTTTTAAGTCGAGCGCGGGACTGCCACCGAGTGGTGTAGACGAACATATATAAGTTTTAAATTAATCTTTTCCACGAACTTATTCTTAGGAACTTTGATGTATTTCATGAAATTGAATATTATATGAAAAGAGGGACATTTCTTTTTCTATCCGTTTCATACGCATTATCAAATTCTAGTTGTCCACTGGGCGTTGAGCATTGTGGGGCCCTTTATAGCTTGCTGTTTTGTGTGAGCCAAGGCTCCATGTTGAAGGCCGTACTTTGACCTATAATTGTTAACTTTTTACACATTGTGACTTGGATGAAGAGTTGTCTCATTAGCACTCATACCACATCTTCTTATTTATATATATGGTTGCTTGTCACATTATTCCGTGTAAACCTCCATGTTTTGTAATTCTATGAAGTGATTGGAAATGGCAATGGTGGAAAAAAATAATATATTTGACATATAGGGACAAACAAAAGTAAAATCTCTATCACAGTCTTAACAACTTTTATTTTTTAATGGAATTGATTTCTTTTCCTGCAGATGACACGAGATTTTCAAAAGAGTCTACAAGAACGATTGTGATAATGAAATACATGTATCATTGTAACATATATATGGAACCGTCTGTCCCCATTAATCAAATTTGTAAAAGGGTTCGTTTATGTCAAAACAAATTTTGGATTCATAATTGTACCAGTCTTTTGCAATTTTTAAAAGCATTTTCAGGCTCGCATTCGCATTACCAATCATAGTCACGACAGTTTAAGTTTAGTATACACTTTTTTGTTTGTTGAACAAACACATTTTTTATTAATCAACAGGTTCTAGTCGCGTTAGGAAAAAACCAATCACAAAGACGGTTTAGGGAGGGGGCTTGGGCCCCTGGTCCCCCTTGTGGAGCTACATATATGGTTAACACTTAAGACTTTTTACATGTCCCACTTCTAACTTTGCCTAGTTTGTCCTCCCCTTTCTCAAAATCTTGGATCCGCATCTGAATCAATCAATACAATAAGTGATAAGAGGAAATCCTGACAGGTTGTCAAAGGTTCGATTTTCTTTAAATGCTTTGCAGCAGTGAGTCTTGAAAGCGATTTGAATTCTGCAAGTCTGTACATTAGAACACATTGTTTTGAATCTGTTGTCTCATTTCGTCTACAATCCGTCAACTATTTGTATAAAGCTTTATATTCCAGAGGGCAGAAGACCCGAATGCTTCATACTTCGTTTACAGATGCCGTATGTGACGAAGTTTCACGGTCTGTCATAATTAGGCCTCATTTTCATCGTTCAGCGATTGCACGAAAAAAAAGGTGTTTTTTTGTCGTAAAATTCCCACTTATTATGTGAAATAGGGGAACTATATTTGGTATATGGGTTTCTTGCAAGCTAGGTCTTCATGTCCTCATTTAATGGATTAGTAGTCAAGGTTAAAGTTACGTGACTATGTTTGTTTCTCAGATACTATAAGCAGTAGGTTAACTATATTTAGTGTGTTATATCTATAAATGTAAGGTGTACATGTCAGTCTCGCATGTTTCATCTGAACTTGACCTCATTTTCATGGTTCATTGGTAAATGTTTAGTTTTGTGTTTTGGTCTGTTTTTGTCGAGCCTTCGACTTTTGTCGAAAAAGCGAGACATAGCGATCCTACATTCCGTCGGCGTCGTCGTCGTCGGCGGCGTCCACAAATATTCACTCTGTGGTTAAAGTTTTTGAAATTTTAATAACTTTCTTAAACTATCCTGGATTTCTACCAAACTTGGACAGAAGCTTGTTTATGATCATAAGATTATATTCAAAAGTAAATTTTGTAAAAATAAATTCCATTTTTTCCGTATTTAACTTATAAATGGACTTAGTTTTTCTGCCAGGAAACATTACATTCACTCTGTGGTTAAAGTTTTTGAAATTTTAATAACTTTCTTAAACTATCCTGGATTTCTACCAAACTTGGAAAGAAGCTTGTTTATGATCATAAGATAGTATCCAGAAGTAAATTTTGTAAAAAAAAAATTCCCTTTTTTTCCGTATTTTACTTATAAATGGACTTAGTTTTTCTGCCAGTTAACATTACATTCACTCTGTGGTTAAAGTTTTTAAAATTTTAACAACTTTCTTAAACTATCCTGGATTTGTACCACACTTGGACAGAAGCTTGTTTATGATCAAAAGCTAGTATCTGGAAGGAAATTTTGTTCCATTTTTTCCGTATTTTACTTATAAATGGACTTAGTTTTTCTTCCAGTTAACTTTACATACAGTCTGCAGTTAAAGTTTTAAAAACATTTATTAGATTCAAAAACCATCCTGGATTTTTACCAAACTTGGACAGAAGCTACTTACAATCAAAAGATAGTATAGAGAGGAATATTTTTATTAATTTTTTAACTCATTTTTGTTGAGCCTGCGATTAACAGCAAAAGTAGGCGAGACACTGGGTTCCGCGGAACCCTTACGAATTTTTTTAAGACTATAAGCAATCGATCAACTACGATGTATGTCTGGTATCATCTGACCTTGATCTCATTTTCATGGTCTATTGGTCAATGTTTAGCTTTACTGGATAAGTATGTTTCGTAGATACTATAAGCAACAGTTAATCTATATTTGTCGCATATTATGATATTTAGGTGTAAATATCTGTTTGGCTTGTATCATCTTACCTTGATCCCATGTTCATGGTTCATTGGTCAATGTTAAGTTTTTGTAATTTGGTCGATTTCTCAGATACTATAAGCTATAGAAAAGCAGTATTTAGTGTATGGAATGGCTGGATAAGGTGTACATGTCTATCTCAGATGTTTCAGCTGACCTCGACTTTTTTCATGGTTCATTGGTCAATGTTAAGTTTTTCCCGTTTGATCTGTTTCTCCGATACTGTATGCAATAAGACCCACCATATTTGGTGTATGGGGTGTACATGTATGTCTGGCAGTATTTATCTGACCTTGACTTCATTTGTATTGTTCAATGGTTAATGTTCAATTTTCGTAATTCGGTCGGTTAATTTTCTATACTTTAAGCAATAAATAGGCTAACTTATATATTTGCTGTATGGTATGATTGTAAAATGTACATGTCTATCTGGGTTTTTAATTACCTTGACCTCATTTACATGGATCATTGATTATGTCAAGTTTATGTGTAACTTGTAGTAAAACCTTCATTTAACAGACATTCAAAATATATTCAATCATGATAAGTAAAGCAGGTGAGACATTTCAGCTTGTATAAACTCTTTGTTTAATTATGCTTTACATCCTGTATAGCATATTCTAAATGAGAACATGTAATAGGATTATGAACCTTGCTTGATTCTAGAACGACATATATAGCTGGCCTTTGAACTAGCTAGATTGCTAATTAACAGATCATTGGAACACGTTATTTCTACTCCAGGTAGACTAGTCTTTGTTCTTACTCCTTAAAGCTACTAGCTTAGCAGAGAAGCAGCTTATAAGTTGGTTCCAATTTTTAAGTTTTTGGTTTGATAACCTGGACAGGGAATTAATCAGCATTTAATATGACGAGACCAGTAATACCTAACAAAACAAGAGTGCACACGCTGAAATGTCTCACCTGCTTTACTAATCATTGACATTATGTTGATAGTCCTAAATATAAAGCTTTACTACAACTATCAACCTTACAATCATTCAATACACTAAATATAGTTGACCTATTGCCTATAGTTTCTAAGAAACAGACTTAACCAAGAAAACTAAACATTGACCAATGAACCATGAAAATGAGGTCAAGGTCAGATGAACCATTCCAGGCAGACATGTATACCTTACAATCAACCTATGCATTAAATATAGTTGACCTATTGCTTATAGTATCTAAGAAACAAACTTAACCATGAAAACTTAACATTGACCAATGAACCAACAAAATGAGGTCAAGGTCAGATGATACCTGCCAGACAGACATATACAGCTTACAATCCTTCTATACAAAAAATATAGTTGACCTATTGCTTATAGTTTAAGAAAAACAGACCAAAACACAAAAACTTAACACTGAGCAATGAACCGTGAAAATGAGGTCAAGGTAAAAAAAGCCAGCGAGACTGACATGTGCATCATAAAATATTTCCATACACCAAATATAGTTGACCTATTGCATTTAGTATTAGAAAAAAAGACCCAAACTCAAAAACTTCCGAATTTCGCTGGTGAATATCGCCTATAGATACAGAATAACTAAAACTTCGGATGACTTGGACATTCTACAAAATATGGGGATTGAGATTCAATGCAAAATAACTTGCTACAATGAGCATTCGAAATACTAGTACTACACTCTGAACAACCATATATTAGAGGGGGTTAAGACGGTCCTCTAAATATCATCATGGATTGAAATGGTCCATTCCATTAAACAAAGAAGCTAGGAAAGTTGAATCAACACTGAAAATCTGGGATTCCTACGAGAAACCTTGGACATTGCACAGAAAGCTGTGAGAAAAACAGCATAACTCCATGTTAAGGTCAGGAATGGAATACGGAGCAGCTATCTTGGAGCTGTATAAAAACGACATAATAAAACTAGGAACAGATATAAAAGGAAGAACAATCGCCTTAAAAAAATCCCTATTATTGCGAACCCAATGAAAGTTTTCCACAGTGCCATCTCTATCTTGACCAGGTATTTAAACTTTTGTAATTTCACCTGTCCTATTGAATAAATACAATAGCTATTGTTCTCCATGTAGTTTTTTCACTGGGACCTTTAAATTTCTTCTAAGAGAAATCTATCACTCATTGATTAATTTACCTGAGTAAAAAAAAATCTTGTTAATAGAGGAAAATACATGTTTTATACTCAAAACTGCATGTGATGTTATATTTATTCAATATTGATAATATATTTTCAATCGGTTGAATGTTAACAGTGATGCAAAGTTGAAACATTAATAAAATATAAAAAAAGAAGATGTGGTATGATTGCCAATGAGACAACTCTCAACAAGAGACCAAATGACACAGAAATTAACAACTATAGGTCACCGTGCGGCCTTCAAGTTCAACAATGAGCAAAGCCCATACCGCACAGTCAGCTATAAAAGGCCCCGAAATGACAACGTAAAACAATTCAAACGCGAAAACTAACGGCCTAATTTATGTACAAAAAATGAACAAAAAACAAATATGTAACACATAATCAAACGACAACCACTGAATTACAGGCTCTTTTATTATTAATAATAATATTTTTTCATTCAGTTTAATATAAACATTGATTCAATCATAAAAAGTTGATTTCTGTCAAAACTTTCAACATTGTTCCTTTTAAAAAAAAATTTGTTTGACATGAATAAAAACCTGAAAATTATGATGTTCAAATTAAGATCTTCTTAAATGTATTCTATAACTAGACAAAAAAAAATCAAATTTCATTGATAAAACTTTTGTTTGAAATCAACTTTTTATGATTGAATCAATGTTTATATTAAACTGAATGAAAATATATTATCAATATTGAATAAATACATCATCACACGCAGTAAATGAGTATAAAAAAGTATTTTTATCTACATATAAGAAATTGTTTTTACTGAGGTAAATTAATCAATGAGTGATAGATTTCTCTTAGAAGAAATTAAAGGTCCCAGTGAATAAACTACACAGAGAAAAATAGCTATTGTATTCATTCAATAGGACAGGTGAACTTACAAAAGTTTAAATACCTGGTCAAGATAGACTGAGATGGCACTGTGGAAAACTTTCATTGGGTTCGCAATAATAGCATATCAAATACTATTATTACTATTTGCAAGGCCTTTCAAATAACAAACCGGCAGCAAGACCATTTGAGCTTTAACCGTTTATTTTTTGTTCTATAAAGAGCCTCAGGGTGGTAAAGGGGGTGCTTGCCTGAAAAAAACGTTGAAAACGTGAAAAATTTCTGTCATTAACGTTGCACGAAAAATAAAGACTGATGTGAACCTTTTGTGACTGATTCACTCTCTTCCTGTATATATAAACTCTCTGTTTTACTTGATATTCCCGATTTAGTATACACATTTATGATATAAACGGTTTACGGCTTTTAAAAAAAGTATATACCGATCTTCTCAACTTTTAAAATGCAAATATCCCGCAGACACGAAAGTGCATTCTTGATCTATTTCATTGTCTTTATTAACAAGAATACATACGTTGTCATATTAGCCACACCACCAGCAACCGTGGCTAAGTATCAGAAATAGGAAGTTTGAACAGACAGATGATGAAAAGTGCAAACACTTTAAAGCTCATCACTGTTAAGATGTCGATCCTATTTAAAGTCATTCTTTTCATTTTATCAAAATATTCAAAGAATCGGTAATGATCGAGGCATGTATCTACGAGATACAAAGTAAAATCATATCAATATGAAGTCATTATGTAAAGTTGTTTCGTAGAAAAATCTAACGGGCATATTTGTTGGAATGACGAACAGAAGCACAAGTTGATTGTAAACATCAAAGGCCTTTCCGTTTTATCAAAAAAACAAAATCGAATCCATTTTTTCTAGACGATCCCTGCCAAGTGTTTGAATTTTATTTGAAAAACACCGAACACGCAAAATAAGCATTTGAAAATCACGATGCACGTAAAATTAAATAAGCAGAACACGTTGAACGAGGCACCTGTCTTGCACGACTGAACGTCAAATAAGATAGTAAAAACATGTTGAACGTGAAATAAAAAACTGCGATCACGTTGCACGAAAATAACTCTTTACCACCCTCTATAATAAAACGTTTTTTTTCTTGCCCAGTCGGATACACAATTTCTCTTATTCTACGATATCTCCTCAAATGAACTACGCTCTCTTCACTAATGCTCCACAAAGAGCAGACTGAACAGACTTAAAATCTCTGCCACTATTATAAAATCTTTTAAAGACTTGCTTTACCATTATGTCATCATTTGAGAACGATAGCGGCTGCGTGTTGGCTCTCTTTTCCGGATAGAACAGTTTATGAAGCGACGGTTCTTTTCACTGGTTACGATCTGAGATGTTCTTCCTTCAAACTTTGTACATGTATACGTTTGATTTCGCAAAATGTTCACAGTAACAATAAACTTCATTGCAGGGTAAGCGACAAAGAAGAAATTACAAAATTGGACCACTTTCTAGAAAATATTTCTATTAAAGACTTAACACTTCTTTTGCCTATACTGTTTACATGGAATAATATGACGAGCAACCATTTCTACCCCAGGTATACATTGATTACTTTAGTCGTATTTGGCCTGACTTTTCGAAATTATCGGTTTCAATGCTTTTGGGATCTTCGTATTTAATTCGGCCTCCAAACTGTTTTAAGTCGAGTGATGGACTGCCACTGAGTGGTTTAGACGAAACTCATATATAATATGTATAAGTTCGAAATTAATCTTTTCCATGAACTTATTCTAAGGAACTTGGATGTATTTCATGAAAATGAATACTTTATAAAAAGAGGGACATTTCTTTTTCTTTTGTTAATTTCTATCCGTTTAATTTCCTACTCATTATCAAATCCTAGTTATCTACTTGACGTTGACCTCAGATAATCTCTCTTTTTGATGCACTATCTTTTGCTGCAACTACTTTAAGAAATTTGGATTGAAACCTTGTTTATAGAGAATCATTGAAGGTAAGTTTCTGTCAGCTTTGAATTAACAGGATGGTAGCGCTGCAATTGTGCTTACTTTACAAAAAAATAGCTTAGATACAAGCCTTGTAAAAAATACACGCAGGTACTTCCTTTCATGTATATCACGCATAATCGAACAATATAAGTATTGCTTTTAATTTCTTGCAAATGTGTTCATTTATTAAACAGCTTATATATTTTGAAGATACTTAATGTTGATAATGCAAATGGTTGCTTGTCACATTATTAGTCCCCTACCGACGAAATAATCAGTTTTCCGCACTTTTTTTCGTCATGCTTGAAGATATTGACTTGATAATTGTTATATAGTTTACACCATGACAAGTTATAGATCAAGTTAAAATTTTGTTCCAATACAATGAATTTTTAACCAGAAGGAGACTATGTATTGCCATGCAATACTCACAGCTAGAATGCTTGTTCCATGTAAACCTCCATTTTTTGTCATTCTATGAAGTGATCGGAAATAGCAAAGGCGCGGGAAAACATAATATATTTGATATAGGAGCAAACAAAAGTAAAATCTCTATTACAGTATTAGGTTTGGTCCTAGTCTTAACAACTTTTATTTTTTAATGGAATGGAGTTCGTTTCTTGCAGATGACACGTCGAGATTTTCAAAATGGTGTTAAGAACTACTGTGATAATAAAATGAATGTATCATTGGAACATATATGGAACACCCATTTATCAAATTTGTAAAAGGGTTCCTTTACGTCAAAACAAATTTTGGATTCCTAATTGTCCTAGTCTTCTTGGAATCTTTATAGACATTTTCAGGCTTGTATTCGCATTACCAATCATAGTCATGACAGTTTAAGTATAGTAAACACTTTTTTGTTTGATTGTTGAACAAGCACATTTTTTGAATTAATCAAAAGGCTCTAGTCACGTTAGGAAAATACCTATCCCAAAGACGGTTTAAGGAAGGAGCAGGGAGCTACATATATGGTTAACACTTGTACTTTTTACATGTCCAACTTCTAACTTTGCCTAGTTTGCCCTCCTTTTTTTTCAAAATCCTGGATCCGCATCGGAATCAATACAATAAGTGATAAGAGGAAATCCTGACGGTTTGTCAAAGGTTCGATTTTCGTTAAACGCTTTGCAGCACTTAGTCTTGAATTCTGCAGTCGGTACAGGAACACATTGTTTTAATTATTTGTCTCGTCTGCGAGACGAAGGTTTTAATCCGTCAGCAGAGGCTTTAACTATTCGTATAAAGCTTTATATTCCAGAGGGCAGAAGACCTGAATGCTTCATACTGTGTTTTCAGAAGCCTTATGTGACAAAGTTTCCGTCTGTCATAATTGTGTCCAATCTCCTTGACCTCATTTTCATCGTTCAGTTTTTATTTTTTATTTTTTTTGTCGTCGTAAAATTCCCACTTATTATGTGAAATAGGATAACTATATTTGGTTTCTTGAAAGCTAGGTCTTCGTGTGTCACAGTGTTCACCTGACCTCGACCTCATTTATTGTATTAGTAGTCGAGGTTAAAGTTACGTGATTGTTTGTTTCTCAGATACTACAAACTATATTTGGTGTGTTGAATGAATGTAAGATGTACACGTCAGTCTGGCAGGTTTCATCTGACCTAGACATCATTTTCATGGTTCATTGGTCAATGTTAAGTTTTTGTGTTTTGGTCTGTTTCAAAGACTATCAGCAATAGGTCAACTATATATGGTGTATCGAATGACTAAGGTGTACATGTCTGTCTGGTATCATCTGACCTTGCCCTCATTTTCACTGTCTATTGGTCAATGTTTAGCTTTACTGGATAAGTCTGTTTCTTAAATACTATACAAGCAACAGGTCATCTATATTTGGTGCCTATTATATTTAGGTGTAAATATCTGTTTGGTATGTATTATCTTACCTAGACCTCATGTTCATGGTTCATTGGTCAATGTTAAGTTTTTGTGATTTGGTCGTTTTCTAAGATGCTATAAGCTATAGATAAGCAGTATTTGGTGTATGGAATGGCTGGATAAGGTGTACATGTCTATCTCGGAGGTTTCATCTGACCTCGCTTTTTTTCATGGTTGATTGGTCAATGTTAATTTTGTCCAGTTTGGTCTATTTCTCAGATACTGTAAGCAATAGGGCCCGCCATATTTTGTGTATGGAATGATTGTTATGTGTACATGTCTGTCAAGCAGGATTCATCTGACCTTGAACTCATTTTTATTGTTCAATGGTCAATGTTCAGTTTTCGTAATTCGGTCGGATTTTTTTACACTTTCAGCAATAGGCTAACTTAAATATTTGGTGTATGGTATGATTGTAAAATGTACATATCTATCTAGGTTCTTATGACCTTGACCTCATTTACATGGATCATTGATAATGTCAAGTTTATGTAATACTTGTAGTAAAACCTTCTTATTATAGACATTCAAAATATATTCAATCATGATCTGGCTTTTCAACTAATTAGTTTACTAATTAACAAGATCATTGAAACACGTTATTTCTACTCCAGGTAGATTAGGTTTGTTCTTACTCCTTTCCTTAACACTACTTGCATGACAGATAAGCAGCCTATACATTTGTACCAATTTTAAAGTTCTTGGTTTAATTACCTGAACAGGGAATGAATCCGTATTTAATATGACGAGACCAGAAATACCTAAAAAAATTGCATTGAATCATCGGAATTGGTCTTCCATAGACTTCCGAACAAATACAGGGGGGGGTTTCCGTGGGTTGATCCCCCTTTTTTTAACGATCAATGCATTTCGCAAATACCCCTCCATAACATGATATATCTGTTTAATTACACCTAATAGATTTGGATTGAAACTAATTCATTCACATGTTTATGCATAATTTTGAGGATAAGAGGATATTATCATAGAACCACGGGAATTATACATGTACTAATACATGTTAGCCATAGCTCGCTTTTTTATGTAACGTCATATCCAAAAAATTTTGGCGGGAAAATGCTCGAGAGGGTAAAAAAGGAATACTGTAAATTCAGATATTATTGCGTGCATTTATTATTGCGATTTTTAAAAACTTGACAAGAATGCAAGTTCAATTATTGCGATTATAGAAAAATCTACATATAGATCAATGGTTTAGCTATCTAAATGCGAGTTCTTATTATTGCGATACTAAACGAGTCGCATTATACGCATTAATAAAAACCTCACAATAATTTCTGAATTTACGGTATCCAAAATGGCAAATACCATGGTATTTGAGGCAAATTCACCGGCAGTGGTGAAAAATAGGCAAACTCGTTTGAAATGAGGAAAAAATATTAGAATATGCGAAAAATACACTGGCTATCAACCAATCAAAATCTGGCTTTCTTTTATAAGGTGTAATTAGGTTATAAATTCTTTGGGTAGATAACCTATTTTCATCACAATTAAAATTGATGCTCACCAATAAACTGTTGACACAGAGAAATGTCTCGACTGTCGGCATAAAACTCAGTAAAAGACAATCTGATGGACAGCAACATTGCTAATTAATTTAAAGTCCCTGGACCATGAACTAGTGGGCAGGACCTCGAAATGCTCAACAAACTGAGATGTTCAGGCAGTAATGTAGCTTTATAGAAATATCGTTGTCTATTGTAAGTAGTTCCTGTCAAACTAACTTAAGCAGAAACCTTAACATTGAAATTTGGTAATTAATTGAAAGTCACTGAACCATGACCTACGGGACAAGGAGTCGAAAAAGTCAACAAACTCAGTGGCGGATCAAGAAATTTTCATAAGTGGGGTCCGCTCCAGTGATTCCCTAAATAATCACCAAATTTTTCCCACAAAAGCGGGGTCCGATCCCCTGCCCCCACCCCTAAATCTGCCTCTGAAACTGATATGTACTGATAGTAATGCAACTTTATATTACATATCCATGCTCTATCACAAGTAGTTCCTATCAAACTTACTTAAGCAGAAAACAACAATTGTTGACGCTAACTACGACGACCATGCCAGAAAAGCAATCCCTGTCTCGCTTTCTGCAACTTCCATCACAGGAGAGAGAAAAATGGAATTCAACCGTTTTAAATTGTAACAAATGGAACCAAACAATTTCAGTTGCATCTAAAATAAGTAAACAGGTAGACTATTTGAGTGTGTCTCACTTTGATGAGGAAGTTTAAATTTACATTCAACAGGTATTAGGTCACTATAACCACAAAGTAATTCATTTCCCTTTAGACTTATAGTAGTTTCTAAACTTGCTACTTCTCATTTGATTGTGCATTCATTCTATATAAATTTTAGGTCTTAATTTTTGTATGTTTTGGTCATAATCTAATATAAGATCATGTAAATTTAGAAATTTTTAGCGATGTTTTTATTTTGTAAAATTGAGATGGGATACATTTAACAAAAACAAGAGTGCATACACTGAAATGTCTCGCCTGCTTTACTGACCATTGATTTTATGTTGATAGTCCTAAATATAAAGTTTTAATACAAGTATCACACAAACTTAACATAATCAAAGAAAATGAGGTCAAGGTCAGATAAACCAAGCCAGAAATACATGTACACCTTAAAATCATTCCATACACTAAATATAGTTGACCTATTGCTCATAGTATACAAGAAACAGACCAAACCCATGAAAACTTTATATTGAGCAAAGAACCAAGAAAACAAGGTCAATGTCAGATGAACCCTGCCAGACAGACATGTACACCTTACAATCATTCTATGCTTTAAAAGTTGACCTAGTCCTATTGCACATAGTATCTAAGAAACAAACTTAGCCAAGAAAACTTAACATTGATCAATGAACCACAAAAATGAGGTCAAGGTCAGATGAATCCTGTCAGACAGACATGTACACCTTACATGCTTTAAATATAGTTGACCTATTGCATATATCATCTAAAAAACAAACTTAAACAGGAAAACTTCACATTGACCAATGAACCGAGAAAATGAGGACAAGGTCAGATGATAACTACCAGACAAACATATACACCTTACAATCATTCCATATATCAAATTATCAAATATAGTTGACCTATTGCATATATCATCTAAGAAACAAACTTAAACAGGAAAACTTAACATTGAGCAATGAACCGTAAAAATGAGGTCAAAGTCGAATAAAACCTGCTAGACTGACATTTACATCGTAAAATATTTTCATACACCAAATATAGTTAGACTTATTGCATACGGAAACTTCATAACATAAGGCATCTATATACAAAGTATGAAGGATCCAGGTCTTCTACCTTCTGAAATATTAAGTTTATAAGAAGTTTGCTAATGCCGCCAGATCACCATCCCTATGTCTCGCTTTCTGCGACACGATAATGAAAACCATCATTTCAAATTTTGATATCATTATTTACATTCAGAACTTTTATATAATCTTAAATTCCTTAGAATTAAGCATTAGTGTCCATTGTTCAAACATTGCAATAATTAATGCACACAGAAATTTCAGAATTTACAGTATCAACAAAGGACCAAGGACAAGAGCAAAGCATAGTAGTCTTAGTCTCTTCGACACTGAACTTACAAATAATAATTGATCCCTTTCTGTTGCAAAACAATAATTCCAGAATTTTTCAAAGAACTTAAAAATAAACATCACTTTTTAATACTGTTCCTTTACTGAAAATTTTTTGAAAAGTGAAAATAGCAATTTCTCTTTTCTTAACAAAAATCCACTTCAAGACATGATTTATTCTTAAATGATGTCAAAGTTGATTTTGATCAACTGAAATTAGGGTGGGTTTTACATTACCAATACGGTCACCTGTCCATAATCAGGGGCTCATGGTTATAATATCCATAGAGAATATTAAACATAAATAGTGACTTAGTATTAGGCCAACTAAAATTCGATTTTCATTCAGATTTTTTTTTTAAAATGGGGAGGGTGGAAGGATTTTATTTTTTAATTTTTATTTCCTCCGAAACCCTTTTGTAATTTGTTCTTCATATGCAAGGGCAATATAAGTAAGGTTATTTCATATATATAAGTAACTCTACATAATTTAAAAATTTTTTGTAATAAATATTTCTGATTGGCAATCACTGTTCTTCATGTACACTTGTAACTGCCGCTTTAGAAACCTTTATTCAGTAAATAGCAAAAACGTTGAGAAATGCTTTTTTTTAGACTACCTACATCAAATTTATTTTGCTTTCTATATATAAAGCTATGGTTTGTAGTGCCCATAAAATTGAAGCATATGCATTGGTATGCAACACAAGTATTATGAATACAGAGTTCTACTCGTAACTTGAATGTTTCATGCCCTTTCGTAATTGATCTCAATTCTTGGAAGATAATTTTGTCATCAGAGAGCAGCAGAATATGTAGACTTAATAATTTTGGTGAAATTACTCGAAGAAATACGAAAACCGAAATTTGCAACAGGAAGTTTGAATGAAACAAAATTATCGGCAGTTACTGGTAATGGAAATGAACAAAATACAGAATTTGTAAATTTTTTACAGTAAAAAAAATTGGGGCAGGGCTGGGGAAGGAATGAAAATCTTATCAATTAATTTTAATTGGTCTTATCTATGTGATTGTTGAACAATAACATTAAGATTCCAGGAGATGCTTCACACCAATAATGATATAATACACTGTTGACACAGAGAGATGTCTCACCTGTCAGCAGAAAATCCAGAAAAACAATCTGATGGACAGCAACATTAAAAATTAATTCAGTCACAGGACCATGACCAAGTGGGCAGAGCTTCAAAATAGTCAAAAACTGGTATGTACTGATAGTGATGCAACTTTATAGAAAATATCATTGATCTATCACAAGGAGTGATATCAAACTGACTTAAGCAGATTACTTAACAATCCAATTAACATCCACACCGCTGAAAATGCAACATAAATGTCTCTGCTTCCACGTCTTTCGTCACAGTTGAGACAAAAATCTAAAATGCCAGTTTTCCTTTTTGCGAAACATGTTCCTTTCCAATTTTCAAAATAGAAAAAAGTTTTTGCCAGACTATTTACAGTATCCCATTTTAATTGGAATTGATGCCAGCCAATACTTATTGTGTAACAAGCTGTTACAATGAAAAGACAAAAAGACTTCTAGATGTTTTATTTGGTTTAAAAATTCCTGCAGGTCAAAAAAACACATTACACTCCTTAATATTATATATCAATATAATGAATTCGTAATTTCTTCTCTCATAAAGGAGAAATTACAAATATTTCATTTAAATACCAAATTTGAACTCTGTCAAATGTTACTAGAGCTAATATTTGAGAGAACTGCCAGAAACTAGTAGTAAAATATCAGATCTTTTACAATGTAACTGACTCAATGAGAATCGGATTAACTATCATCCGATGATCTAAATTATCCTCTCTACAAGGTGCACACTCCAGATAAAATGTTTTTATACACAATGTTTGGTTTGGACACCCAAATTCTTGATACATGTATAATATCATAAACTGACAAAGACGTGAATAAGATGAAGAAAAGGATAAATAAGACAGGAAACACAAGAGTAACAAAAAAACAAATATATAGTTAACATGGTTATACAAAAATGGTGCATCATAAGTTATAAAATAATAAAAAACAGCTTTTTGTACAACGAAATAAAACTATTGCTAATTTTTCCATGATTGATACTAATAAAAACAGGAATAAAAAACGTACAAATTCTTGATTATAGAAAACTGTTCAGAAATGTAATAAGTAAACAGTGCAGATACTGTTATAAATCTGGTTTGAAATCTTTTCGGTATTTTTCCAATAAAATTTTGTCAGTGTTTTTATACAATGTTCAACTTAGAAATATGATCTAACTGATTTATAAAGTATGTTAAATTTATAAACAATTGAATGTCAAATGAGAAATTACAGCACTCTCACACATGCAAACAGGTTTTAGAAAGTACATTACTTGTATCCTTGCAATATTTAAAAATTTACTATGACAATGAGTCAGTAATGTAATTATTTTCAATAACTTAAGATAGGGTTACTCAAATTGTGAAAAAAAAACCCATGTCCAACAGAATAAATTGCTTTACAGTCAGACCCACTATTAAAGTTCATTTACACCGGGATTGAGAAAATTTTAATGAGATACATAAAAAGAAATTGATGACTTTACAATCCAAGACTGAAATTAAGTGTGTGCATGTCCCTCAATGTAAGGGACCAGCCCATGTATAAACAGAAAGTGTATCTAAATCCTAGCTAACCCTATAATAAGCGTGTAGCAGATTACACAGGCATAATCTATATAATTATATGCACCATACATATATATATAAAATATATCACAAGTATTTCTACTGAAGTCTTAAGTCTTGCTGGTCTCACTAGACCTTTTGGCACACTTCTAGGGAACTGTTTCCCTTCATTTTAGTCCATATCCTGTATGATCATCTGCTCAAGTGTTTTTAGTTGGTAATCTGATTGGCCTCATAGCATCAGAATGCCATGTCCTGATGTTGGCTAATGCTCTGTTAATTTTATTGCACCAATTTATCCTTTCTTCTTTTGTGTCAGCAGAAAGCATATGTCTAAAAATAAAAATAAAACATATATTGATTCATTGAATGATGGGTACTTAAAATCCAGCAGCACATATAACATGCATTTATTCAGGATAACATGTTAATTGAGATACGAATATGCTGCTCTATACTAGACCAATGCAAAAGTCTAAATCAGAGTTAATCAGTCTTTTCTTTTCCTCCTATATTCTTGGTGCAAATTTTAAAGTTTTTGATTTGACCAAACCCTGGATTCAACCCCCTGCAATAGAAGCTAGAAGACTACCCTAGACTGACGAAAGTGTATAATTAGATTTGACAAGTTAAAAATGTCATGTACTAGAGATGAGAACAAGCTTTAAAAGTCATTATATTTTTTACACTACCATCCTGGTCTTTTTCAGGGTTCACATGCTTAACCCTTAGACTGCTGCATTCATTTCTATTGTACTTTTGTGTATTGCTGAATAAAATTTTAATCACTGATGAAATAAACATGTTTACTTACAATTGTAATATCTTTGTAAATATTGAATATTCATCAATAAAAAAGTATTGTTATATTCTGTATTTTTTATTTATTTATTTTTGTGTGAGTCTCTGGTCATTTATTACCTGTACAGGTGCAAATAGAGGTAAACAAAGGTAATTTTTTTTTTTCCATGTTTTATTAACACGAATCCATCAATGTAAAAACTTTTCAAAAGTATCCATGACTTCAGAATTGAACCAATATTGTTAAAAGTCTCTTTTAAGAACTAGTTCCATTGCGATTATCAAAAGAAAAAAGTTTCTTCTCGGACCAAAGTTTTTTTTTATGCAACTATTTTCCGGTATTTTCCTTCCGACTTTCGACTTTTACTTCCATGTACAAATATGTTTTAACAACAAGTTCATTGATATAACTTTCGTCAATAAATAATCTTGACAAACATAATGTTTGAATCTATCGATGTCAGTGATCAATATTGATTCACAGTTGAAAGGCGCAATGATAAACATCGCAAATCCTGTTTCATGTCATCCATTTCGAACATCGTCTGGGGAATCCCTGTGGTTCCCGCTTTAAAAGTCTTCTGTTCGCAGTTTTGCTAGAATGTTTCTATTTCCATCTATTATATCTTCTGTTCTCGTCCAAATCATTTAAATTGGCCGCCGCTGTTACATTGTTATCATTGAAATACTTCTGAAAATGTTGGCCATCACTCCAAACAATTTCCGCCGTTTTGTTACTTTTTCCATCTAAATTTTTCACTTTCGGTTTCATGCTTATACCTGATTTAAAGTCAAGAGAACCTTGAAAGTACGCAGAATTTTAACCAATCATAATCCATTCAAGTCTAAACTGCCGCAATCTCATGAATATTGACCCCGCCCATTCCATGGTAACTGTGTAAACAAATGAGATACAGAAACGACAATAGTCGCGCGTAGCAGTAGCGGACTGCTTTATCAGAACGACAATAGTCGCGCTAGCAGTCTAAGGGTTAATAGTGTTAGAATGTCTATGTTCTAACAAAAGGGTGTAGAAATTTGCCTGCCTAAGGATAAGATTTTTTTTTGTTTCGGTTGATTGGTCTGAGATGTTCATTATAACACACCATCTACTGACCACTCAGTAAGTTATTGGATTTCCATCTCTATCTGCTTTGTAAACACAAGCTTGGACTTGGTCAATGACTGTCTTTGGAAAAATTTGATATGGTTCTTTTTTTGCCATAAAGAATTTGGTGGCAGCATTATTCTTGGTAGTCTCTGATTAATTTATGAACAACTTGTCTAAAACTCCAAGATTTTCAGAACTTATTGTATAGACATTAGTCTATTGAAGAGTATGTTGACCATACTTTTTCCTGGTTTTATTGCATTCTTAGGTTGTCGTTCAACAAACTTATACTTGGAACCTCATATTTTCATGTTTTTTACTCATTATTTTAGATAATTCTTTTCTTTAATTTTATTTCATTTATCATACCTTGTGGTTGTCATGGTATTGTATGTTTTTGAAATCAAAGTGTCTGGTTCCCCTCTCCTTGGCTGTCGCACTGTTACCAGTTCAAATGTATTAGGTCTTGCACAGATATCCCTTGGTATCAAGCCTACTTTTTCTGTTATACATCTCTTCAGGTCAAAATATCCAATAGGATCCTAGAACAGCCAAAATAAACATCGTTTACCATTTTTCAATATTAGATGCTGTATATTTGTAAGATGTGAAAGTGTCTGAATATAAAAAAGAAGATGTGGTATGATTGCCAATGAGACAACTCTCCACAAGAGACCAAATGACACAGAAATTAACAACTATAGGTCACCGTAAGGTCTTCAACAATGAAAGTGTCTGAAGTTGTATGTCATTTAGCTATGTAGTTTTTTTTTTTTAATAATTAGGGTTTCAATGACAAATCTTTTGTTTCTGTCAAATTTTAGGCTTGATGTTGCCCACTTGATGTCTTTCGGTTATTTGTGTCATTAGGTATCTGTCTCATCAAAAGATACCAACAACTTTTTGTTTTAAATTTCCATCTCCTGAATGAAGCAGTTGGACGAGTTCCCTTCATGATGTAAAACTAATATGTCAAATTGTTCAATCTAACTATTCTGAAGTTTTTATATCTGAATTAACTGTCCACTTATGGACTATCAGAAAAAACATACTGTAAATTCAGAAATTAGTGTGTGCATTTATTACTGCAATTTTTAAAGAATGGACAAAAATGCGAGATTAATAATTGTGATTTCAAGAAAATCTACATACAGTAATATGTATCAGATATCAGAATGCCAGTTCTTATCATTGCGATCCTCACCCTGTCGCATTATTCACATTAATTAAAACCTCTCAATAATTTCTGAATTTACAGAAAACAACCTGAACAGAACTTTCACTAAGAATATAAGACATTTTAAATAAGGTTTTTTCAACAAAAGTTCTACCCTATATCTTTTTCATTTCAACCTATTTTGTAAGTCTATATTCTCCGAACCATTCCCATGTACCTTCTTATATTACCATTCTATTTGCTTTCGTGCAGCAATACATACACACTTAAAAAATTATACCAAAAGCACCGGTCTCCATTCATTACCTTTTTCTGTTCATCATCAGGGTATTTCCAGAAACACAACTTGTTACCAGTTAACACACACCATCTTCTGTGCCAGGCTCCAAGACCACTGACATCTTCAAACATTGTCTGAAAGGAGGACATTTTGAGATATTAGTTCATACAAGCTTGTACGTAATTCATAAATTTAATTCGTTTTGTTTGAAAAAAATACGGTCTGGTTTTGTAACCATTCCATATAATAAATAAATAAACCCTGCTCATGTACTAGATTGACACGCTGAAAAGATGTAAAATGGGGTTGACATATTTTTTCCTCAGTTTATTTTCATACTTGTTTCACTTCAACAGTTTCGGTCATTTCTGTGATATCACTTGAGTATGTGTTCCAAGAAAATTTATATTTTATGTTTTGAGTATTGCATAATTTTTTTTCATTTGAAGTGACTCTTTTAGTTTCATTTTTTTTCCAAGAACAAAATGCATTTAATGGTCGGATATCCAGCACCAACATAGGTCGAACAAAAAACCAAAATTTATTTTCAAATAATTTAATATGAACTCATAAGTTGAGCAGCCATAACACTGACAAGATGTGATTTATTATTAGTCCATAAAGAAACAACCTTACCAAAAATCCTCTCTCTTCAACATTTTGTTCCATCAAACATTTCAGTCTCATGTAAATAGTTCCATGCAAGGGAGATAAATAGGAAATCTGAAATAAAGAAAATCATTTGTTTCAAAATGTTTCTGTTAGCAAAGTTTTTTTTCCAAAAAAAAAAGGTATAGATAGGCCAAATATTTAATGCATTGCGTGTTAAATGAACATTTTTCTAAAATTATAAACATAAGAATAATTTAGAATTTTTCATTTTTTTTTGTATGACTATAAGGACTAAATTACAAAAAAATCATGTATCTTGCAAAAATAATAGTTCTAAAACTGCCAGGGTAGCATTGTCTTACTACAACAAATCACTTAAGAATATTCATAACCAGAAACTTTATGTTACTCATTACTTACTCTTTCAAGGGTAAAACTTGTCTTGTCTAAGGATTTCATTGAGATAGGCAGAGTTGTTATCAGTGTAAAGCTGGTTGTTCTTACTGCTGTCGGACCACCAGGACTTGGCACTACAAATACATCAAACTCATTCATTTCAGACGTTTACAACTCAGGAGTATGAAAGTTAGAGAAGAGGAAATTGGTCTTTTTCGAACAATTGTTCACTTTTTTCTACAAGTACATTTAAGGGTTGTCAATTAAACCATACACAGTACCAAGGGGAGACACTTTAATAAAGAGTTGTGACATGAGCGCATAATATGCCGTTGCTTTTTCAATGAATAAAGTTCCATTACTCCTCAATGTCATACCAGAAATTTATAAATAAATTAAGGATGCTTATTTTAATAGATACAACAGTCGCCAAAGTTTCATGAAAACTGCTCAAAGCATTTTTGAGTTCTTTTTCGAAAACTGGAAAATCCCCCTTTTTTATGAATAAAATCACATAACTCGGAAACGTAAGATCTAAAATTTATAAAAATCGAATGGGATCTCACATAAATAGATATAAACAATTCACCAAAGTTTCATGAAAACTGCTCAAAACATTTTTGAGTTCTTGTTCGAAAACTGGAAAATCCCCCTTTTTTATGAATAAAATCACCAAACTCGGAAACGTAAAATCTAAAATTTATAAAAATCGAAAGGGAGCTTACGTCAATAGATATAAAAAATTCACCAAAATTTCATGAAAATTGGTTGAATTGTTTTTGAGTTATTGTCCTACAATTTGACGATGGACAGCCAGAGGTTTACCATAATACGTCCCGTAAACAGAGGTATAAAAATGGGGCATTCTTGTATAGAGGCAATTTTAGAATTTTTCTTCCATTACGCTACAAAAAAACTCCCACTCATAGTTGAGATTTCAAAGTGTCTTCCTAGGTTCCATGTATGTTGTTGTGGAACGGACATCAATTTTAAATTACTTTACAGCCCTCTTTTAAATGGCCTTCTATTCTTTTTATAGTGTTTTGCACAGAAAATATTTGAGGTATCTTTCTCAGCAGGGTTTGAGGAAGATAATTTAATTTGTCAAAAAGGTTACTTTTTCCCTCTTCCCATTGATTCAGTATTGTTTTCTATCAATATTCCAATATGATACTTGTAATTTATAAAAAGCTAACAAAAACCTTTTCCAATCATTTGGGGAAAACCAGTTTGTGATTAACATATACCATGTGATACAATCCACAGCAAAGTGTTGAAAAATTGGTGCAAGGAAATTAAATGCAATTGTATGAAAATTATGGATCAAGAGACCATCACTTTTGAAAATAAATTCATTTTAATAACAAAAAGAATATGAGTCTTTGTGTATGTATTTTATATAATTTCCATCCCTAGGTCACATCAATCCAACCATACCTCTGTTCCTTGGACAATTACAACCAATCATACAACATGGACATGTGTATGCTAAAATTAAAGTTAATTATCTATGCAATAGGTATTTTTCATATTGTTTTTTATACAGTGAAGTATTTCTATAGTCCCCCTAAAAAAAAAACAAAAAACAAACCAACACCAGAAATCTCAAAGGATTATTATGTTTATGGTCCAAGAGACAAGTTTTTATTTCTCATTAAATTCCATGTCCAAGTAACAAAAAAAGTCTTTTCCATAGACAGACACAATCATAACAAAATTTGACAGATGGAATAGCTTCTTCTGAGATATAAATAAGTCACTAAGGAACCTTTCCTATAATTAATTTTTGCAATGGTTAATATTTGTAGTTTTGTTTCCCTAAATATATGGCATTTAAAAGCATTGATAACATATTGAAAACAAGAATTTGTCCATAGTACACATATGCCCCAATAGCACTATCATTTTCTGTGTTCTGTGGACTGTGAAATTGGGGTCAAAACTCTAATTTGGCATTAAAATTAGAAAGATCATATCAAAGGGAACATGGGTACTAAGTTTCAAGTTGATTGGACTTCAACTTCACTAAAAAACTACCTTGACCAAAAACTTTAACCTGAAGCGGGACAGACGGACGAACAGACTGAAAAACATAATGCTGCTAGGTGGGGCATAAAAAATGTTAGTATCAGAGAATACCCCTAATGTTGGATCTGATTAAAACTTTGCAAGTCAAATGAATGTATAACACATAAAATTTAACTCCTTGTGTCAGTTCAATTTATTGCTTTCTTGAAGATTGTTGAGGAAATGTTAACCAAAGTAATGTACCATCATCTTTGTCTTTTTAAGGAATCATTTGGTCACTCATGGTACAGATTACATTAGATCAAATTTATAAAGTGTTATTTTTCATATTAAATTCATAACAACCCATGCTTTTAAAGTCCATCAAATCTATGTTCAAACATTGATTAAGTAGGGAGAGTATAAAGTATCAAATTATAGCTACAGAAACTTGTACACACTTACTAGTAACATGTGAACTTTTCATTGAAGATTTTTTAGGTGTTTTCTTCTTTTTATCTTTCCCAACAGACTCCCTAGAAACATTCTGAAATAAAAACAATTGCAATGGTTTTAAGCAGAATTAATGCAGTATTGTTTTCAAACATGTGAGGCCATTAAAAAAATGTTTCATCAGCCTCTTCTGGTTCATTGAGACTATTGTGCTTCTGTTATTAAACATTTTTCAAAATAAAATGTTCCCTTATTTTGTTAAGTATATCTAACTTTCTTTGTAAGACCCATTTGGCCAACAAACTGCACTCAAATTGTAGAGTTTTAATGGTGGACAGAATAATAAATGTTTTGATGTTCATAGAGTATGGTCTTCAAAATAAGAAGTTGTAGAAACTGACATTTTTCACAACAAATCATAAAAAAAAAGAAAGTTTCAATACAAATTACAATCAATCAAATCATATAAAGATTTTTTGTGAAAAGAGCAAAAGGAGTATAATAAATTTAAGAACTAGGATTTTAAATTCTCTCTGTCAAAAAAACATATGAATATTGTATTAGAAACAAAATTTACAGTTTACAAATATCTCACCATACTGAATATTTCCATTGTAAGTTTAAAACTGCCTGAGATTCCATGTATTTTAATAAGATTAGGAAAGTCCAGACTTCCTCTCATCATAGGATCATGGGTAGATAACATCTGTGTGGTTATAATCTGAGCATTGTTTCTTATCAGGATTAAAAAGTAATGTACTGTTGTATCTGAAAATGTAAATAAACAATTGCCACATGCTGATTGTGCAACATGTCTTTACCCCGTTAACATAAAGACTATATCAAGTGACAATTTCAAAATTCTTAATCAACTAATTGAAGTTCCTGGGTATGTTTCTTGTGCAAATGTTAGAATGTCAACGCATATTTTCGGTTCATGCTTCACGAAATTTGTAAACACTAGACAGAAACATTTTTTCACCTCTACACAGAAGAGAGATCGTGCTGCCATTGGTCAAGATTGGTTTAGTCAGAATGGGTGTGACTTCTATCTATCGATAGATGGCGCAGCATTGAAATCACAAATGTTGGCTTAATCTGCCAAGGGTGGAGAGGAGGGGACTTGGCTAGTGAAGATGATGCATCGTGATATTTGATATGTTTGCATCATTATATTGTATATACCCCTACCAAGTGGCTGTACAATATGTCTGAAAATCATATTCACAGTATAACTTGAACTTAACAAGTTGCATGTAGATATAAATTGATTATTCCTTATCACAGGAGCTGAATCACATATAATAAACATGTTCAATTCAGATTCACCTATGCAGTAATTGTAATATTCTAATTAATATAATTTCTAACACAACACAAGTCTTCAATGACACAAAGTTGGTTCAAATCCACTGTCAGAGAAAAAGTTCAAATCCACTGAGAAAATAGTAATCAAAGATTATGTAACAAGACAGAAAAGTGAATAGATGGACAACCCGAATATTATTTACTCCAAATATTGCTTAAAAGAGGTGTGAAAAATTTTCAATAATTGACATTTGTATATGACTTCTTATTGATAGCATCTATCTCTTCTTTTTAATAAATGTTTACCTGATGTTGTTCCAATCTTTGTAACAAATTCCTTTTTCAATGGCAGTCTGATATCACTAATTGTAAGAGAGCCTTTAGTTCCATGTCCAGGTGGGTCTAGTTGTCCCGTTTCTTTCAAACGCTGCATTTCTGTTAAATATGCTTGCCTTTTCTGACCTTAAGTAACATTCAAAATAAACATATTATTTTTCTTTCAATATATCACTTTTCAGATGGATTAATGAAAACTTTACATCTCTTTTCATATACACTTGATGTTTTGGAAATTAAAAGTACACAGGTTTATTTGCTTTAATTTAAATATGACTCAAAGAAACATGGTGTCATGTGAATATCAATAAGACGCCAAGCCAACAACACAAGTAAAACCCAGTTAAGGCATTTTTGACAAACTTCAATAATAAAGTACCGCCATATAAAATACACATTCTATAAATTATTACTGAGCATTACTAACTCACATTATGTGAGGCTAATGAAATCAATGTGTTTGCAATTTATCAGATATGTTTTTATTTTTATTTTTTTATACAGTCGACTCCACTTAATTGAATACCGCTTAATAGCATAATTCGGTTAATTGCATACTTTTCTCCTGCACAAAACCATTTCCCATTCATCTAATGTTAAATTGTCCGGTTATATGCATAGCCTTACAAGTGGCATTTCGGTTAATTGCATAGAAAATAATCGCCAGCTAGATATGCTTAGTTAAAACTGACGAGATTTTTTTACCGGAAACGGCAATTTGGTAAGTATATTTTTCTTGAATGCATCATAATTTTCGTTATTATTTCATATTTACTTCTGTGTTATTTAAATAAAGTTTTAAAACAGTTTCTTTCGTGTTTATATGATTGTAAAATAAGCCTTGATGTGTACACAGGTAAAGTTTCCCATGTTCTATTTTAAGCCTCGAGGTCATAAAAATGTCAAACAGCTGATTGTCGTAAAAACACGACCATTCTATCTCAAAAGGTGTTAATTATTGATTGGATTTCAAACATTGTTCATAGATTACATTTTGGGTGAATTTTTAAAACAATAACACCTGCTAATTATCGATCATTATCCAATGTGTAATCTCGTAATTCGGCTTGGGGTGATCTACACTTATGTTAAATTGTATAGGGCATTTATATTTGGTTGAAGAATTTTATACATCAATCTTTTATTTTTAATATTTTTTGAAAAGAACATTAACTTCTAATTATTATATTTTCTCACTTTCAACACTCGTGTCCAGCAAATAACCCGTGCAGGGCCCCATTACCTGTTAACTGCTTTGCATATACGAAACTAACGAGGTTAAAGTAACAGTGTTACATCACTGTGCAATCGGTAAATACTGCATATCAAAGGCAGTTCATTACACATTTATTGTTTAAAATGATTATAAACTGTGTAGTATTGTTAAACAGTTTATTTTAATCAGACCGTAACAATGTACATTGTACATCCGGGTCATAGAAACAAATCTATTTTTAGAACAATTTTATTTTCGTATCTCAGGTAAAGGAAAAGTTGGTACGTAAATAAACTAAAACAAAATGTGTTTATAAACGTTATTGAAAGAATACACAATGAATTAACATGTATGACACTAGACAAATAACTTTTATTAGAATAAATAAGCATTCAATATGTTGTAAGTGGATTATGGACGTTCATCTTTCTTCAGGGATTTCCTTTACTGATCTGCACTATCGATGTTGTTTGACTCCGTAATTTGGCATTTCGGATATAAGCATACTCCGCTTAATTGCATATTTTCGTCTGACAAATAGGCTATGCAAATAACCGGAATGTACTGTATTATTTATTTGTCTAAAATAATTCCATAAATAATCATAGAAATCAATAAAATAACACCTATCTTATCCACACAAATCGACTTGATTTGTTTATTCAGATTTTGCTGTCTTAATATACACCCTAATATCAGAGACATATAATACAAGTATGAAGAGACACTATAATATGAATACTTACAAGCTAACAACAAAAGTCTATTGCATTCTACTTGTTCTGCTGACCCAGCAAAATGTGAATTACCCAGGCAGCACTGGTTTAGAGCATTACTCGTTTGCATTATAACACTTTGTTCTTGACTGACTAGTTCCTGTAACTCCTAAAATTATAAATCAAAAAAATTGTTATTTCTTTTTTCCTTCAGATTTTAGGGATATAATTTATGCATCAATAACTCATTCCTTGAAAAATTAAGTCTCCTTATTTCCAAAATCAAGCAACAAGAACAAAAAAAGAACAACAAAAAACAAAACCAGATTTACATGAATGAAAACATTATCATCATATATATATATATATATCTGAGGGTCTTATTTTACATTGACTATATGTACATTGCTTGAATAAAAATAAAAGAAGAATGTGTCTGAGGATACTTATGCCCCCTCTCAAGCTTTGCAACAAAAAAGGGACAGACGGTCAAGGGTACCACTTAATGCCCCTGTCGCCTACGTCGGGGCATAAAAATCTAACTCGATCATACATGAATTCTCTCCTGCACAGACTTTCTTTCTACATCAGGTGGTAGGTGAGTTGGCATTTCTATTTCTTCTTCCTGAATGTCTGCCTGGAACTGACGATTTCTCACTATTTTTCGGTCTGGTGATGTTGGTCCATCCCTATATGAAAAAATTAAAATCTCCAAATAAAATATAATATGAAAGCAATGACTTTTCTGTTGCCCATATAAAATAAAAAAAAAAATTAAAAAAAAAGGTCAGGGACAGGATCAATTCAGTAGAAAATTTCTGACCATATTTGCAAAATTACACTATAGACTTTGAAAGACTAAGTTTTTTTGGGGTTGTAGTTTCCTCTGCATGGTACTGATATGAATACAAGAGACATAATGTTTTACTGTTAAATTCTATAGTAGATTGTTTCAATTGGCATGCATCACTGTACAGGCAGCATTGTATAGGGTATTGTTTCACATACTTGCATCACTGTATAGGCAGCATTGTATAGGGTATTGTTTCACATACTTGCATCACTGTACAGGCTGCATTGTATAGGGTATTGTTTCACATACTTGCATCACTGTACAGGCAGCATTGTATAGGGTATTGTTTCACATACTTGCATCACTGTACAGGCTGCATTGTATAGGGTATTGTTTCACATACTTGCATCACTGTACAGGCTACATTGTATAGGGTATTGTTTCACATACTTGCATCACTGTACAGGCAGCATTGTATAGGGTATTGTTTCACATACTTGCATCACTGTACAGGCAGCATTGTATAGGGTATTGTTTCACATACTTGCATCACTGTATAGGATAAAATGTCAATGTTCACATATAAACCAGTGTTTTCATTATTAAAAGGACAAAATGAAAACTTACCTTTTCAAAATTTCATAGAAACCTAAAACTTCATCATAAAGCCGCTTACCTTTTATTTCTATACATACTAACACTATATACTAGATTATGCTTACCTTTTATTTCTATACATACTAACACTATATACTAGATTATGCTTACCTTTTATTTCTATACATACTAACACTATATACTAGATTAAGCTTACCTTTTATTTCTATACATACTAACACTATATACTAGATTATGCTTACCTTTTATTTCTATACATACTAACACTATATACTAGATTATGCTTACCTTTTATTTCTATACATACTAACACTATATACTAGATTATGTTCATCACCATTTGATTCATATGCACCACTAGTGGCTATCATGTGACTTCTCCTTTTTCTCTGAAAAGTAAAATGGGTAGAATTTAATTAACGATAACATATTTAGTGGTTTTGTTGAGTGTATCTGTCGTCAAGATTATATATAACAGGAAGAAAATATATGATACTAATTTTGGTGTAACATATAATTTTTTGTTTCATATCCAAACAATATCCTTACAAAAATTTGACATACAGTTTCAGGGTTGGCAAAAACCCAGGTTTTATGAGTATTGCCCAGCCAAGTAGGAAATACTGGGAAAACCCAGGTTTTACTGGGTTTTACCGGGTAATACTGGGTAATGTAAAATACTGGCCTGAATTTGAAAGAGGATTCAGTGATCAAACACAAATGCAATACATTTAAGATATTTATAAACATATTTTGATTTATAAATAAGTTTACTTGTTTGAGAGTCTTATAATACAAGTGTATACATTTGAAAAAGTATTATTCTAGCAACTCTGAGACAAGTGTACGTTGAAGACACATTAGATAAATATTAATGGAAAAAGCCTTTCTCAATAATTCTCCTAAAAATCTATTAAATCACCCTTCTGTCTAGATTTGTCAAACTGTTAACATAAAGCCAAAGAATTCATTTTTTTCAAATATATATAACTACATGTAATATTAAGAATTAACAATTACATGTAAGGAAATTACTTTTAAATAATTCATATGTACATCACTAATTAATAAGTAATTATTCAGATTAGAACACAGACTCTCAATGGTTATCTGTATAAAATGTATATATTTAGTTATAATACTATGAAACTACAACAAATCTTTACTATTTAGTGTTGATATAAGCTTAAAAAATTATATTGCCCAGTATTACCCGTTTCTGGGAGTATTGCCCAGCCCGGGAAAACCCGGGAGGGGGGGGAGGTAGTGGTAATACTTTGCCAAACCTGTACAGTTTGGATAAATAAAACAAATTTGGCCGGGTTCGTGTTGCTTAGTCTTTGGTTTTCTATGTTGTGTCATCTGTACTATTATTTGTCTGTCTTTTTATTTTTGGCCATGGCGTTGTCAGTTTGTTTTCGATCTATGAGTTTGACTGTCCCTCTGGTATCTTTCATCCCTCTTTGGTGATAAAATTAACAATGAAAAATTCCATAAACCTATAATCTTTTACAGCATTAGAAAAAAAAACATCCTATGGAAATCTTTTATTTATGTCACTTACGGCTTTATAAGATTATCGACTTTCTCTTATTCATAAAGTATGGAGTTGTAGAATAAATGAGAATAGTTTCTAACTTACTGGTGTTACTTGTGGTGGTTTTGCCTCAGACTCTGTATCACTCATTGCCTCATCAAGAAAATCATCAATTTCTGCTTCATTTGTTTCATCATCAGTTTCCTGCATCCTCCTTGAATCTTCATTGAAAGAGCTTTGATTAGAATCAGTCTCACTGTTCAGACTGCTTGTTGAACTCCCTTGGCTTGAAGATGTTTCGTCAAGGTACTGTTTGAGATTTGTTGTGCTCTGATGTCTGACTGCCGATGGCACAGATGCCACTGTATGTTGTGTTTTTCTGCTGTGACTTTCTGATTTCTGTGGGGTGGCATCTTGTGGTGGTCCATGTGGAAGTATACTTTCTCTTCGAACTGAAGCAGGTACAAATGCACTAAGACTGCAGTCGTCTCCATCAGTGTCATCTTCCATGTAATGGCGAGCTTGATTATTAATAAGAGGTAAATCTTTGACAGGATGATCTATATCTGTAGAAAAAGCACTATTAGAACTTTCAAAAGAATCGTCTTGAGTGTCCATATCATCTGTGGTAGGATCTCCATTTTCTCCAATGTCTGTCTCATCCTCTGTGCTGGATGAAGACTTTTTAACGTACAATTCATCATCTTCAGTGCTATCAAAACTGTCTTCAAACTGAACCTTCTTTCCAGAATTGTCTTGAGTTTTGTTGGTAGGAACATCTGGCTTATCATTCCTTTTCTGTGAGATAAGTCGATATAAACTGGTTCCTGGTTTTGCAGACTGTTTACCATTTGCTTTGTAATTTGGCTGAGTTGTTGGGCGGGGTGGCAATGCTTTGTTTATTTGTTCTGGTAGTGGTGGTGCTGCTGGAGGTAAGGGTGCTTTCCCCTTTCGGGAGCTCTCCTCACCTGAAGATTCGGAACCACTTTTTTGTTGACCTTTCTTGAAGTCATAGGAAGCCTGTTCATCTGAAAGGTCAAATCCCATTTCAGCTAACTTTCTATCAAAATCTAGCATAAACAACAAAGCAAATGAAGAAACCAATTACCAAGCATGCAAAAGAAAATTAGAATATTGTTAACCCTTACCATGCTGAGCCCTTCATATGACGGGATGACCCAGACCACCGTTATTTGGCTCTAATGGCTCTCCATACTTTTAGAGGTCAACTTTATGATACTTATTTCGAAATGGATGCATGTTCCCTCAACCTGAGGCTATCTATTGTCATGTTTCTCATGTTTAAGTAGCATTTTGAGCTCAAATACTAACTTGGAAAATTGAAATTGGATAAAACTGGTTTTTCTGGAGGGGTGGGCTTCCCTTCTGTGTCTTACACAGGAAGTTCAGAGGCCTAAAACTTTCAAAAATAGTGTAAACCCGCAGACATATATCTACTGATCATAATTATTTTTGAAATACGCAGAGGAAACGACTACTTCCAGTTTCAGGTCCAGTTGAAGTCCAAAATCGGAAAAAATCGTGAAATTCCGTATTTTTTGTCCAAATGACCTTCTTTAGACTGGTGTTCCCAGATCAGTTTCACTCCAACCTAAGAACTGTTTGGGTTAATGTGTTTACTGGGGTCCACTGTACATGCAGACTACAGATGGATACCTATATCAGCATCCCTCGGTCTTTGGGGTCAAGTAATAGGACGAAAAATCGTCAAAAATGACGCTTTTTGCACCTGATGACCAACTTTGGGGCAAATTCTCGCCACCCACCCCCACTTCCTCACCCCAACCACCCCGCCCCGTGATCCCCTACCTTAGATTTAAAGAAATCAATATGCTTCAGCAGCAGGGTAAAGCTCATTTGCATATAATTTGCATATTTTTGCAAATAAACGAAAATTAGACTTTTTCTGAAAACAATTCAGCATGGTAAGTGTAATGTTATCTTATTTTCAATGTTGAATTTAAAAAAAACACCCATACTTTTAAATAGTGTTAATTGAAAGGGCAATGGAATCTATTCATGCATTTGCCACCAATGAAAGTTGTTTCTTTGGTACAACCCCATTTCATGATCCCTTCACCACTGTTAATCCCAGAAAATGTTCAGTGTAAAATGGATTAGAACATGATGAACCAATTAATGCAATAAATATCAGATCTGAAAAAAAACATTGTGAGCATACACTTGATTAAATTGGAATAAATTACTTTTAAGACATAAGGCAAACACATGTAAATGGGTTTACCCATCCATATTTTGTGTCTGAACCATGAGATCTTTATGGTTATAATTGCCAATGTTTGTAGGTCTATTTTTTCTGAGGTATAGTTTGTTGGTGAGGACTGTTGCATTGTCCAATATTTTTGGAAGTCCATATTGTTTTATTCATATTTATTCCATATCATCATGTATTCCTTGTGACTATTTTAAATGATTGCCAACTGGATGTTAAACACTTGTTCATCAAATATGTCAGTGTTAAAAATATTTCTGATAATAAAAAAAATATTTGTTTACCTTCTCTTGCTTTGGCCCTGATTGCATCCCTTTTCCCTACTGGCACAGTAGCATTCTTGACCTCAGTTGGTTGATTGACATTGTCCTGAAATAACATATTGTAAACATTCCATACTGATTATACCAATATTTGTCTCATTTGTTCAAATATATCTTAAACATTTAGGTCCAGTGCAAAAGAGGAACAAAAAGAAAACAGTGCAACAGAATGCTTATTTCTTTTTTTGTATGGATCTATTTTTTTAATATATAAATGCCTTAACATTCATAAAAAAAATCAATTTTAAATAAGGTCTTTTTTAAATGATTCATTTTTTTCATAAAAAGGATATTTACCATGCATCTTCTCAATCCAATCACCGTATATCTAGCTCTTATGATCTAGTGTCCAAGCTTAAAATGTTCATACTGGAATTGATCAAGCCATACATTTTTAATATTGACATTAACTTTAAAACCTAATTTTACCCTGAAAAAGATTTTTACAGAAGTGCATTGTCAGCATCTTCACACGTCTAACATTGAAAATTGTGATCTCAATTTACATTTTCCAACATCTGATGCATTCTGGGTAATACTTATCATTTTAGGGTGAAAACAATGAAAGTCGTCTCCTAGGTCTATTAGAAACAATGAATTAATGCAAACAGCAACTCTACTACTTCTGATCATACATTTTTAAACCTTTTAAAGGGACAAATATATTAAATCACCTGTAATTTGTCCTCCTTTAATACACCATTAGTCCATCTGTTCTGTAAAGTATTTAGTTCTGCCATTCTTTGTTTCCTCATCTGATCAGCCACATCACCTGTCTTACTGTGCTGTACCTGATCAAACAACTTCTGATGGATCATTTTTGTAGCACTACCAATCTTACCAGCTGGAGATTGTCCAGGCTGAAGGTTGCTGACTGGAGTTGATATACTACTCTGTATTTTGGTTGCCTTTTCCATGATACTATCTTTAACAACTTTACTTGGAGTTATGGTTCTTGCTTTTGATATATTTGACTGTATGGGACCTTGTCTGCATGGAGATTTAGTAGGTGAGCTTCCAGGATCTACTTTCTTAATGTTTGAAACTTGGTTTGATGATGTCATGGTTTCCCAGGCAGACATACGAGCATTGACCGAATAGGCTGTTGGCTCTTCTTCTTTTGGTGGCACAGAACTGTTCACTCTTTGTTGCCATGAAGCCATTCTAGATGACACAGGCTTAGAAGCTGGATCATCACTGTCGGGTTCCCTGTTTACAGTAGGTTGGAAGGCCTCAGAAGATGATGGAGTCTGACAAGGTGGTTTATTATTAACTGGTGTTGCCATCTGTTTAACAGGTTGCTCAACTTTGGAAACAACAGGCTTACATGTGGCACCAATAGCTGTACCATTTTTTGAGGGCAAATTAACTGGTTCTTTGTTTACTAGTTGTTTAACTTGATGCTTAGGCTTAACCTCTGAACTATGAGAGTCCATCAGTACAATTGATGTTTTGCTCTTAATTGGTGATCCAGTTGGAGGAGCTGGAGCGGCATATTTCTTTGGTGAGGGAAAGGCAGGTGGAGGTGGTGGGGCAGGTACACTTCCTGGACTCGTTTTCTTAGTTGGCGATTGCATAACAATGTCTGCAGAATTATCCCTTTTAGATGTTTGCCATTTTGAATCTACATTAGATTTTGGAGCAGGAGGTTGTACACTATCTTCCTTCTTAGGAGGCTGCCATTTTGGTCTTTTCTCTTCTGTATTTTTACTACTTCTGCAAAAGAATAATATGGTCATGTTCATAAATTAAAGGTAAAATCTTGATTCTGTATATACATCTTTTCAGAATCTGAGCCTCCATAGTTTCAGTAAAACCCATATATAAAGCAAGGCATATAAACTGATCTCTTCTTATTTTTGAATTAACATTTTTAATTTTTTAGTTGTTTAACCTGTAGTAAAGACAAAATATACTATTGGCCATATTCCTGATTTTTTTTGGGGAAAATATTCTTGACTGTTTACTTCTTTAACAATATGTTATCAAAATAGTTTTGTTTCGGCTTCAAATATTGTACATTCTTGAATCATATCAATCTTGTCAATTGGTTTTTTGTAATGAAAATGTCTGTATACATGGTTTTAAATTTTGAAAAGTATACCTCAATATAACAGCAGTCTAATGATACAAATAACTTGGATACATTTAGAGGTCAACATAGTTTTCAAATTTAGTCTTTTACAACAAATCAAGCTCTAAATTGTCCATAGTTTAAAAAATTTGTACAGGTTCCGCTGAACCCAGTGTCTCACCTACTTTTGCTGTTAGTCGCAGGCTCAACAAAAATGGGGAAATAATTATTAAAAATTTTCCTCTAGATACTATCTTTTGAATGTAAGAAGCTTCTGTTCAAGTTTGATAAGAATCCAGGATGGTTTATGAATCTAATAAATGTTTTAAAAACTTTAACTGCAGACTGTATGTAATGTTAACTGGAAGAAAAACTAAGTCCATTTATAAGTAATATAAGGAAGAACAGGAAATTTTTTTTTACAAAATTTCCTTCTAGATACTAGCTTTTGATCACAAACAAGCTTCTGTCCAAGTTTGGTACATATCCAGGATAGTTTAAGAAAGTTATTAAAATTTTGAAAACTTTAACCACAGAGTGAATGTAATGTTAACTGGCAGAAAAACTAAGTCCATTTATAAGTAAAATACGAATAAACAGGATTTTTTTTTGAACAAAATTTACTTTTGAATACTATCTTATAATCATAAACAAGCTTCTTTCCAAGTATGGTACAAATCCAGGATAGTTTAAGAAAGTTATTAAAATTTCAAAAACTTGAACCACAGAGCGAATGTAATGTTAACTGTCAGAAAAACTAAGTCCATTTATGAGTAAAATATGGATAAACAGGATTTTTATTTTTACAAAATTTACTTCTGGATACTATCTTATGATCATAAACAAGCTTCTGTCCAAGTTTGGTAGAAATCCAGGATAGTTTAAGAAAGTTATTAAAATTTGAAAAACTTTAACCACAGAGTGAATATTTGTGGACGCTGCCGATGACGGAATGTAGGATCGCTATGTCTTGCTTTTGCGACAAAAGTCGCATGCTCGACAAAAACTGTGACTCAATTAAACAGAAACTAACATAGAAATGCAATCAATGCCAAATTCTACAAATGACCTGGTTTCATTTGACTGGAAAGGCAAACGGTCAGTGAAACCTGTAATATATTAAACCATTCAGATATGAAAGACTTCTTAAAGCATCAATTATATATGGTGTTTCTAATACCACTAGCCCATTACTTACGGAATTGTGGGATGACTAAGATCATCTTCCCAATTGTTTATTGTGGCAGCTAAGTTAGCAAGTCTCCCTCTCCTCTGTCCTTCTACTTTAGGTGGTTCTTTTTCCTCTGTTAGGGTATTCTGTATAGACTTTCTAGGAACTGGTTTAGGATGTGAAGTGTCAGAATCTGTACCATCTGTATTTAAAATTATTCATCTCTTTAAAACACTTTTCTTTTTTAATTAGTTTTAATTTAGTATGCCTTTATTTCAAGCTTTTACCTTTATTTGGCTTGAGGCATTTTTAGAAAAATGTTTGTGTGCAACAATATGTTTTTTTTTTACTTTTTTTGTTTTTCACAACAGACGACCTATATCTTTTCAATGAATACAAAATCTATTTACCTTCCCATTATTTTTGTGGCATAAACATTATATCAGGAAACAAAGAAGTCTTTTCATCAGTGACTTCCACAAAAGGTCTTGGAATTAACTTTTTTTCAAAAGATTTTTTGTACTGGTCTTAAAGTGTCCCAAATTGTAGTGGAATTCAGAAATGGTGTTGCATTATGAGACTGTGAATGTTTTGGAGGTTTTGATTTTTCACATTATGACTGTTTAATAGAATGGTAGTTTGATTTCAAGAGGTTCATTTGATAGCTACATGTTGAGTGCTCACAAACATGCTTAACATACAGCCACATTTGTTGTGTGTCTGTACTAAGCCAGGAATCTGTAATTCAGTGGTAGTTGGCTGCGTCTGTCATAACTGTTATTTGCTAAAATCTAGTTGCTATCTTTCTTTTTCTTTTGAATTAATGTTATATTTCCCTTTGAAGAGATGCAAACTGTGTACAGGACTATTTCATACCTTCTGAAGACCAATCAGTTCTCTGTTGTGTCAAATGATGCATTCTAGATCTCACACTACTTATAGCCGGTGTGTCTGGCTTAATATTTATTTCATCTTCTCTAACACATTGTCTCTTGCCAGGTGATGCTGAAAAAGATATGGTTGCTGAATAATTGTGGAACTACAAATTTATAACACAATATTAATGTTTATTAATTCTTTTGCATATATTTAAAAGAAGGAAAAAGTATCATACAATTTAAATATTCATTTATCTACCTTCTCTTTTTCCTTTGTACATTACAAGATGATTCAGCACTTCACTACAAAACTTCATGACAGTTTAACAAAGTGAACTGAACTGACCACTACCATGAAATATAGTCAAGGTGATTCAGAATGTCACTACAAAATACTGTGACAGTTTAACAGTCTCATTGAACTGGTCACTACCATGGAATATATTGCATATCCTAAACCCAGTTTACTAATTTGTGTATGTCAAGATATGATATATAATAATGTATGTACATGATGTATTGAAATCTGCAAATAAGTTTCCAAAATAATAAGTTCTGTTTCTTGTCTGAGATACCTCTTTACTAACCTGACACATTTTATGTACATTTTTGGTTAGGCACCGTCAAAGCCAAGAACATTTCCGAATTTTCCAAATACATGTATCTTCAATTATTGGTTCAATTAAATGATTGAAGAAGAAAAAAAACTATTTTACCTATCAACCAACCCTAATATTTTTCAACTGGGAGACAGGAAACAAGTATATAGGTTTTTTTGTGTCTATGATATGCATGTACATGAATTAAAATCTGTAAATAACCAATACTTCTTGTATCAGATATATAAATCAAAATACCTTCTTTCATGAGAGTTTTGGTATCAGATTGTGGTAAATTATCTGTGGTGTTGTCCTGCAGGAATCTTTTTCGAGGCGTAACTTCAGGGGTTTTCCCCATTTTCTGATTTAACATCTCTCTTCTCTGTCGTGTTCTCTCTAGAAGTTGCTGAAAGTACAAATGCAGAGTAATGCAATCACTGTATCAAAATAATTTCATGCTGCTCTGCTTTGTTCAATATTTTGTGTTTTTAATCCAAATTTTGCAAGTACAATGTCTCTCATAACATTCCACTGATCAACGTAATTCAACCTGCCTCAGGGGCACTTTTCACAAAAAATTGAGTATTATGTCTCATAAAATTTTTCTGTGAAATGAGTCACAGGTCTACGAATGAAGCTGGTAATAAAAAAGTAAACACCACTTAAAAGTTACCTAGAACAAACCTAATGATGTTCATAAAACAATCACTCTTGATATGTGCCATCAAATGTTTTCTGTTGTGAAGCTTCAAAATTAAGGGAAATCTCTATTGTTCCATCAAAGATACCAATTCTGTTTTGTATTCGATGGGAGAGAAAGCACCTATTGACGGTGTTGGAGAGCTGTCTTGAGGCTCATGACTGACTTAGCTCACACTATGTCTTATTCCAGCTGATTCCAAAGGATTACAATTTACGAAGAACAAATTCTTAAAATCCTTTTTATTTCCTTCAATAATCCTTCTTGCTATTTGGTAATCTGTGACACTTCATGATCAACTATTGATGTCATACAACAATCATTTTTCTTTTGTAGCGCAAGACATTTTACTCTTGTGACAAATAGGATAAGATTTATTTTACTTAATAAAGTTGAATGTTGTTCTATAGGGATCAGATGCAAAAAAAAACAGGTGTCTGAATCCTAACAGAGAAATCATAAAGGCAATGTAAGGGGTGTGTCATGACTCATGACGGGTACAAGTCAAATCGGCACCTAAAGAAAAAGTCAAATCGGCACCTGGTTAAATCGGCATCCGGTCAAATCAGCACCTATTTATAGTCAAATCGGCATTTAGGTGGTCAAATCGGCATCCGATTAATATAAATAATTATTAATATGACTTGTATAAATGATCTTTCAATTTCTAATTATGTTTAACAAAATTTAGTTGGGATTTATTTTATTCATTAAATCGTTGAAAATCATCACATGTTAATTATTTAGCAGTTAGAATACATAAGTTAATTTGTTTGAAGTTTTCTCAACATTCAATGACTGATGTTTTGATTAGTTTTCTTTTCAATTAATTAAATAATAACTTTTATCAATTAAATGGAATAAGGTTTGACATCTCATTTATACGGACTAATCATGCACATATACATCCACATGCTATTATTTGTTTCTTCGTTTGAATTCAATTTTCAAAACAACGCCTTGTCTGATCAGCATTTTTCATTTGGTCAGTTGTGATTTTTTACAACTAACACAATACAAATTTCATTAATTTTCAGGTATCTAGTTTCTACTTACTTCTGTATATGGGTCCATTATTAATACAAATCCTGTTTATGTTCAAATATTTTCGGTAACATTAGCCAATTTTCCCATTCAAATTTGGCGGTACGAAATAACGTAAAATCTCGAGCATCTGCGAGAAAATTCAAATATTTCGATCTCAATCTACTTTGCGTTTCATATTTATCAAAATTGATCTTGAAAGTTGGTGTCACGTGATGATCATGTGACTGCAGAAGGTGTTAAAAAATCCTGAGCCATGTCACTGGGGAAAACAGTTGCCTTTGTCCTTGTTTTTGTCATCTGTTTACATGGTTCAAAAGCATCTAGATCGAGAAAATTCCTAAATTTCGGCGCGAATGGTGGAACCAACTGTGCCAGTAAGTTTCTTGACTTTTTATGATATACTATTGTCAATTTTATGATCAGATTAATTTACCAGAGCAGTTATCATCTGTCTAGACAGGTGTTACCTCTGACAGAGGACAAAGTCCTTTTTAGTATTTTTTTATTAACTTATAAAATAGACATTTTTTTAAACTTTTCAATAATGTCACCAATAATTTTACATAATACTTAGTATAAGAAAAAACACCTGTTACTGTATGCACACATTATATTAAAGTGGAAATACAACTATTTTGACTTTGTCACCTATTTAAGGAATTAAAAATTTTCTGAACATTTTTTAACATCACAATAGAATTATATGACGTTACAGAACAAAAGTGATTGTTTTGCAAAATGCAAGGATTTTTATTTCTTACAATATCCTGTATGAAATATTCCACACAGAATGTACACGGAATATAGTAGGAATATTGCATTGAATTCCTACCAGAAAAGAGTGATATTCTAGTCAGACAGTAGTAGGAATCCACACGGAAAATAGCCGAAATATTTAAATTAGCAGGAATTTCTTAGTAGGAATTAATATTGTATATTCCTACCAGGAATATTTAAATTAGCAGGAATAATTTGGCGGGAAAATAAAGTTCCTACTAGAAAACCTGGCAGGAATTTTTCAAAATTCCATATAGAAAAAAATATTTTCTAGTAGGAATCTAAAAATATACAAAATGTAAGTGTAATATATTCACAAATACACAACTGGGTCAATCATTTAAGTTTGAATCTCAACAACAAAAAACAAAGGAAATGCATGGAATATATTCATTTAAAAAAAATTGACTTTTAAAATTTTTGAGGAAGCTGTGATATATCCAAGCATATATGTAGATGGGCAAAAATGTTGATTCTAAGATGAAATTAAGGAGTTATAAAAAATTAATAAGTAAAATTATGCACTATTGTTGAATTAACTGATTACCAAATATATTGGCAAACAGATAAAAAAATTCATCTTAAAAGTATAAAATTTACCTTCAATCTACATGAGCCATATTTTCCAACTTTTGAATTTGTGAACTGGAACTTGTTTGCATTTATATAACACAGCAAAATTTGTGTCATTAGCAAACAAGAATCCAGTTTAAGATAATTAAAAAGATTCCATGTAGAAAGATTTTCTAGTAGGAGTAAATTAATTCTGGTAGGAATCTTGTAGTAGGAAAATGAATAATCTTATCATATTTTCTGTCCAAAATCCCACTTGAGATTTTCAAAACAGAAAAAAATCCATACAGACTTTTATAATTCCAGCTAGATGGTAGGATTTTGCAAGTGGAGAAAATAAAAAATCCAGTCCGAATTTTGTTCATTTTCCATGTCCGCCTACTTTCTATATAGAATCTTTGATTCTAGGTGGATTCCTACTACATTCCTACTAGTGTCTAGGTGGAATCCTACTACTTATTTCGTACGGGTTAAATCCTTAGCAAAAGTCATTTATACAGTCAATTGGAGCAAAAAGAACGTCAATCAGAGTAAAATCCTTGAACAGCAATTTGGTGTACACCCTATATATTTTTATTGCCATTTTGATTGAAACCTGAACATGCTGAAGGAACAACAGATTTCCTACTTCATAAATGAGTTATAATGATAAATATGCAGTACTGTAAAATCCTTGGCAAATGGAGCTCACAAATCTGTACAAATAAAGTATGAAACAATTTTGGATAAGATTTCCCTACTGAGGACTTTAACCCATATTTAACTTAATACAAAGCCTCAAATTTAAGCAACAGTCAGAGTTTTGTGCATTTTAACAGCAATGTCAAAAAATGATCCAAAATATTTGGATTGAGATCAACTGAGTGTAAATTAAACAGCCTTTACATTGTAATACAACAAAAAGCAAGTTTTTAAACCTTGTGGTAAAAGCATAGTTTACAGGTATGAATTATATTACACTTTGACAGCTTTAGATGATGCCAGAAGCTCTGTGTGATCATTTGTACGTTTAATTTACAAATATTGAGTGGACCTTGGTCAATCTAAGAAATAAGTTTTGTAAATCTTTGGATCATTGGGTGATACTAAAAATCAACTTGGGATGCCTGGAGTTTAAAGGCACCAAGAAAGAAAATAATAATGAAAATTATGTAGCTTTTAATATTTTATATTGCATTCTAAATTCTAAGTTTTGGTAAAGCCAATTTAGATTATTAAGAAGTTTCTCTGAGGGTAGTATATATTTTGGACAAACAAAACAGAAATGATAAATAATTGCTTCCTGGGAGCCTATTAAACTCCAGGCATCCCAAATTGCATTTGCAATGTATACTGTGCAAGGGTACAAATTTGCTAAATTTGCAAGGTTCAGGACTATTTAAATTTTCAAGTGAAAGATCCTTCTTAAGAAAGTCAGAGTATAAAGCAATAATGAAATGGACAGAGGTCTTATACTTTTATTACTGTAATAAAAAAAATAAAGGTTTGAAATGGCTTTAAGAAATGAAGGTCTTGGATCCACACTAATTTTAAAGATTCTAGTTATTGTTTTCTTTCTGAACATTTGTTAGAATAGGTCGTCTTGATTAATCTTAATTCTTTAATTAATTCTTAATATTAAAATTGAAAATATTCCATTTTTTTTCAGCATGTACTGTTATTTTTACATTTGGAGAACAACTAGCAACTATACACAATGAAACAGTAACGAAATCTTTAGAAAGGTTCTGCAATTATTTACCACCTGCAGTCGCAATACCATGTAAAGTATTTGTAGACTACATTGCATATGAGATTATACGTGTGTAAGTAAGATATATATTAATATTTTGTTCTTAGTGATCATATATATGATTTTAATTGCCCTGCAATTAGTGACAGGATCTAGAGCATTATTCATGAGAAAAAACTCATCAAAGATACCAGGCTTATAAACTAGTATGCCAGACATGGGCCTGGTCTACATAATACTCATCAATCAGTGGCACTTGAATCAAACTATTTAGAAGGTTACTGCGAACTTTTTATGATTAAATCAGTGTTTATATTGAACAGATTGAAAATATATTATTGATATTGAATAAATACAACATCACATGCAGTTTTTTAGTTAAATAGATATAGGAAGATGTGGTATGAGTGCCAATGAGACAACTCTCCATCCAAGTAACAATTTATAAAAGTAAACCATTATAGGTCAAGGTACGGCCTTTAACACGGAGCATTGGCTCATACCAAACAGCAAGCTATAAAGGGCCCCAAAAAATTACTATTGTAAAACCATTCAAACGGGAAAACCAACGGTCTAATCTATAGAGAAACGAGAAACACGTATGAACTACATAAACAGACGACAACTACTGTACATCAGATTCCTGACTTAGGACAGGTGCAAACATTTGCAGCGGGATTAAACGTTTTAATGGTACCAAACCTTCTCCCTTTTCTGAAACAATAGTATAACATCACAACATAGAAAGACACACTATAAGATATCAATTGGAAGGCTAAACTCAATCAAAATACGTAAATTAACACACATTGAACGAATAAATTTGATCTGTGATACCTGAATGCAAATACATAGTTAATAAAAATTATAAGGGATAAATAATTAAGGTCAACATGTATTTTCATCTTTAAGAAGATAATTTTTTTACTCAGGTAAATTAATCAATGAGTTGGTGGCCATGTTGAGAAAAGAGTGTATCTATTTAGTAGAATCATTCGATATTCATTTAAGATTATTACCTTGCTTTGTACACATAATTTGTCAGATTTTTTAGATGTGAAACTTTAAGGAGAATTCTGGCTATTTGTGTCTTTGACCCATTTTTTATAATTTATGGTCTGTTATATTTTTGAAAACATTTTATATTATCCGGAAGTTAATGACAATATAGATGTGCTGACTGCAGAAAAGCTTCAACAGTTATTTCATATACATGATATAATTTATTGATAATTCTATCAAATCAATCAAAGGATAACTACTTTAATCTTGGTCTAATTGTTTCAAGGTCAGAGGCTAATAAAATTCACACAAAGAGTTATGTGAAATCAATTTATTCTACAAAGATGTATTAATTATCACAATTACTCTATCTGAGTCAGTGACTTTAAAAAAAATTCTGTATCAGGCATTTGTAAGATGATATTAGAATTTTTTCAGAACAAAAATACACTTACTCTGCACTCTGTCCATGAATCCACATGGATCAACTTTTGACCATGAGTGTCTGTGTGTGACCATGATTTCTATTTTCTATATAAATTGTATCAGTTCTTGATTTTGTACCTAATGAAAACATTACTTACCTCTGTCCCTATTGCTAAATTCTGAAAACAAAATCATTTAGCATGTAGGTAATTGATAAACTCTAATTTTATTTTTAGATTACCAGCGAAATACAATCCAGATGAAGCCTGTCAAGGACTTGGTTTTTGCTTCACTGATACTGGGGAAGAACAGTGCCACCTGTTTCCAAAACCAAAAGTATGTTATTTCAATATGCCCATGGTAGACATGATGTATTATGTTATACCCTTGGCCATCTGTGCGCCTGTTCACACGTACAAAAGCTAAAGAATGCTAATTGATCATGTTTCATGAAACTTATATGGAATATTTCAATCTATGGAAAAAACTCCCTTTGGATTGAAACTGAAACTAGTTTGGCTGTAATAAATTTGCCCAAAATAAACATTCTTTATCTGGCACCTGTCTATTGTTGAAGACTGTAATATTGCCCTCTAGACGTTTTTGGTTATTTTGATTGTTAATATGCTCCTCCTCTTATTAACATATATACAACATCTTCCTAATTATTTGAATTTAAGAAAAGCAAGAAATGATGACATAGTTAAGATTTTAGTTTTAATTGTTTCAAATGATCAAATTATAAAAAAAAAAAGAAGTTAATTTTGTTTATTATGCCTACAAAGACTGACGTCACATAAGATAGTTGAGCTTTATTTATATAGATTATTTTTTAAATAGGTTAGCCGAGTATTCAATGCAGGAAGGAAGAGAGCAGCTCCTAACATATGTGAACTGCCTGGAATTAAAGAGATTTGTAAACTTATAGACAAGTAAGGAGTTTTTCATTTACCTTGTTCATGGCAAGTATCACAAAAAATGACTTGGAACAGATTTTTATACGACCGCAAAAAAATTTTTGTGGTCGTATATTGGTATGACGTTGGCGTCGTCGTCGTCGTCGTCGTCGTCGTCCGGCGTCGTCGTCCGAATACACATTAGTTTTCGCACTCTAACTTTAGTTTAAGTGAATGGATCTCAATGAAATTTTACCATAAGGTTCAATACCACAAAAGGAAGGTGGGGATTGATTTTGGGGGTTATGGTACTAACAGTTAAGGAATTAGGGGCCAAAAAGGGGCCAAAAATAAGCATTTTTTTAACTTCCAGACATAACTTGTGTGTAAGTATATGGATCTCTCTGACATTGTACCACAAGGTTCCATATCACAAAGGGAATGCTGGGATTGATTTTGGGGGTAATTGCCTCCAAATTTTAGGAATTAGGGGCCAAAAAGGGGCAAAAAACAAGCATTTTTCTAGTTTCATGACAATAACTTGTGTGTAAGTGTATGGATCTCTCTGACATTGTATCACAAGGTTCCATATCACAAAGGGAATACTGGGATTGATTTTTGGGGGTAATTTCCTCCAAATTTTGGGAATTAGGGGCCAAAAAGGGGCAAAAAACAAGCATTTTTCTAGTTTCAGGACAATAACTTGTTTGTAAGTGTATGGATCTTTATGAAATTGTACTGCAAGGTTCCATATCACAAAGGGAAAGCTGGGTTGGAGTTTGGGGGTAATTGCCCTAAACGTTTAGGAATTAGGGGCCAAAAAGGGACAAAAAAACAAGCATTTTTCTAGTTTCCAGACAATAACTTGTGTTCAAGTGAATGGATCTCTCTAAAATTGTACTGCAAGGTACCATACCACAAAGGGAAAGCTGGGATTGAGTGTGGGGGCGATGAATCATAAGGGGGTTCAAAAAATTTGGGGGGGGGGATTTTTTTTTCCTTTTTTTTCTTTAAAATTTTCCATTTTAAATTGGTTATTTTCTGATTTATATATAAAAGCAAATAATAATGATATGGTTTGAATAGCATACATGTGAACCTCCCGACAGGAGTACAATAATCCTGTTTTCAGGAGTCTCCTCCCGACCTCCGGTTGAAGAGGAAAATTATAATCCTGTGTATGAAATTTTTCATGAATGAAAAATTTCTGCCCAACATATCATCTCAGGCATCTGGTGTAACTCACATTACCTGAAGTTATATTTTACCTGTAAATCAATTAACATGCATAATTATATGGCTTCACTTGTCAGCTTGGGTGTCAAACATACTGGTAATCAATGATTTTTTACCTCAGGCTAACTGCCGTTGTGTAACAAAAACTGTGTATTTATTGGGTTACTTCCCTTGATTTATCCTGTTTTAAGTTACTTTCCTTTTAATAATGAAAATTTTTAAAAGAATATAAATAAAATATAAATTGAACAAATAATCATAAAAGGATGGTAAATAAATGATTTTAAATGTCTTAGGACAAATAAAAAAATAATAATTTGAAAATTATTTGAGGTTTCTATACTTCCTTTCAAGGCTTAAATTGAAATTTATATAATAACTATGACCCTTGTTTTACAGTTTGAATGATTTTCTGAGTATGCAAACAAAAGCTATTTGCAGATAGTTAAACAAATGTTCTGGTTGCAATAAATGTTTTATAGAATATGAAGTAAAAAATTTAAAGAACATACTGAAAAAAAAAAATGTTAGATTGAACATGTAAAATATAAAGATGGAGAAACTTTATAAGTACAAGGGTACTATAAACATAATAAATTGGATGGAAAGTTGAAGAAAACACACTTTAAAAGACCATTTTTACAGCACACGGTTACATTTACGACAAAATTTATGTCGATTAAAAACCTCCTGATCTGAGTCCTAATCTCCTGACCAAAATTTCCCAATCTCCTGATCTGAGTTTCACAGTCCATCACATGTATGAATAGGTAAATTAAAAAATTATAAGTTCTTAGACCACTTTCATTCTGTGTCAGAAACCTATGCTGTGTCAAATATTTAATTACAATCCAAATTCAGTGCTGTATCAAACTTGAATGTTGTGTCCATACTAGCCCCAACTGTTCAGGGTTTGACCTCTGCGGTCGTATCAAGCTGCGCCCCAGCGGAGCATTTTATTGCATATGAAGAGCAATTAACACAATTGGTGCAACAAGCAGGGAACTAAATACCTTTCATAAGCATCTTACTTTAATATGTCTGTTATACAGTAAGATTTTTGTTGTTTAATCTCTAGTGTTTCATGTTTCATTTTTCTGTCCTGCAAGTTGTGACATTTGCATGCCATACTATATCTTCTTATTTTTCTGTTACTTACTATGCAGTTTAGGCTTTGCTCACTTTGAAGGCTGTACGGTGTCCTATAGATGTTAATTAACTTCTTTGTCATTTGGTCTCTGGTGGAGAGTTGTCTCATTGGCAATCATACCACATCTTCTTATTTTTATATGTTCTCATTTAGAACCCCCACCCTCTAACCTAACGAAAAGTACAAAAAAGTTAGGAGATTTACTGATGTGGCAATCTAAAACGACAAGTCAAAAAAAAGGAAATAGCACAATGACCAAAAGGAAAAAGACAAATAACAGAGCACTAAATACAACACAGAAAATATAACATCAGAGCAATAGAAACCCAATGAAATATTGAGATTGGAGTCGAGTGCACCTGCACGAGCGAGGTTCGAACTCACAACCTCAGTGTTGACTGGCTAGTGATTACAGTAGTAACTACTTAGACCACTCGGCCACCGAGGCCCCCCCCCCCCCAAAAAAAAAAATTATGAGCGTATTCATGTGCTTCGGAAGGGTTGGCAGTTCCTTACTGACTTGTGTGCTGCCTGACAGCAAAGCTTATGAGACACTTAGGGTATTCTCTCATCTTGCCATCGATGTCCTTCAGGTCACACTTTATAAATACACAACTTCATAGAAACTGCCTAACAGAATTCAAACAAACTTGAACAGATTATTCTTCTGGACACAAAATTGTGCAGCTGCTATTTTAATGTTTGATCTGTGTGATTTTTGGAATTCCAAGTTTCAATACATGGACTTCAATCCATAGTCTATATGTCAACATAATTATTTAAATGTTACCTTAATTATTTCAGAATATTTGATGGTCATATGCCAGCAGTTGATTTAGATGGTGACAGATTTAGTGTCATGAAGGTATTTAAGGTTAAATGTGTGAAGTCATACAACATTAAACTGCTTTTTTCTAGATAGAAATATTTCTTCAAATAAAAAATGAAAATACAGAAAAGAAGAAAATTATTATGTACTTCAGACTTTTTATTTTCATAAGTTTCAAAATGTGTTCATTGTGAAAATCTTGAAAATGTTGCTTTTGCATCATGTACCCCTATGTCTTTTTTACACCTTTTAAGTACTGGTATTTCTCTTGTCTGCCCAAAGAGGTGTCAGGTGTTTGATTTAAAAAAGCAACTTTTATTTAGCTAAAAAAAGGTGTGAGTGAATAAGACAGCAACCCAACAACATAGAAAACATGATATCTAGTTATCTTCAATCTTATAGGCAATTTTAAATTCTTTTACAAAATTTTCAAGCTCTAAATTACCCCAAATATTCATTTCCTGTTTAGATCAGGTTGAAAGGTCAAAGCAAAGAACAATTCTTGTTAAAGGTTCATTATAATTTTTAATACTTTTTTTATAGACATTTAGAGGAACATCATGGAGAGGAAAAGACTGTGATGATGGAAGCAAAGATATACATCCTGGTTCCAGGTAAAGTGAACACTGAAATGTTAGTTATATACCCATCTGTCATGGAAAAACTTACCTAGTTAGCTGGAAAAGTGTTCCATGTATATTATATATAATGTGTTGTCTTCATGACTGTCTGATGTATTTTGTCATTTCCAATCAAAATTTCTCTGCAAACTTTAAGTGTGATGTGCAAATGTTTGTATGAAAAAAATGTCTACTGTGATAGCCTTGGCTATATATTTAAGATAATGAGATATCCAGAGTAAAAATAAAAAGAAAGAAGAAAAATAAAATTTACATATTCAATTCTTTTGTTGAATTAGGAAACCACATAACATCTTCATATTAAAGTAGTCGATTATGTTAAGTTTTCATGATTGTTATATAAACAGTGCTTAGAGAAACAGAGTCCATGACTGTATCTTGTGCTATACAATATGTATCCACCTTAATGGTAAATTTTAAATATTTAAATTGCTTGGCAAGCCTTGTGTCTCACTCAATGCAGTAGTAGAATGTTTAATCTCTCTAATTTTAGCCAGTTTATACTAATCCTGATCCATTGTCTATTTTTTTTAATCAAAAGGTGTTTACTTTTTCTCTGACCTTCATTTAACTAAAATCAGTTTTGTCTTGCAAATCTTTAGTTTTGCCTTTGTGACATCATTGAATAAAGATAAGCTAAAAAAAGCTTGACTTAGTTGTGCTGTTTTTGGCATCTATATAAAAATAAGGAGATGTGGTATGATTGCCAATGAGACAACTATCCACCAAAGTTCAAATGAAGTGGATGTAAGCAATTATAGGCAACAGTACGGCCTTCAACAATGAGAAAAACCCATACCGTATAGTCAGCTATAACTTAGGCCCTGACATGAAAAATATGAAACAATAGATCAGATTAAGGGGAACCACTAGTGGTAGGTCAATTATATTTGGTATGCTGTTGTATTAACATTGGTACATCTCATTTTCATGGAGATTATTTGGCCCAGTCCCCTCAGTCATGGTCAATTGACTTTTTAACTTTTGCCTAGTTCACATGTTAAAGTTTGTTATTAAAGTCAGTTTAAGGGGAACCACTAGTGGTAGGTTCATTTTATTTAGTATGCAAATGTATTAGCATTGACACATCTCACTCTCATGGATATTATTATGTCAGCAGTTTATTGGTATTTTTACAGGCCTCATTTCTCAGATGTAAACAAAGATACTAACTGTAATGGGATATATGTAAGTAAACATGGATTATTAGAATAAACTTACAAAAATATGACACAGGATAAGAAAATTGCATTTAGGATTATATAACCAGTCTTCACATAGTACACCAATCTGAAAACAAAACCAAAAATTTTTTTCCCACTATTTAAAGTTTGATTTTATTACTGGACCAAATAAGAATAGACTGCATGCATTTAAAAAAAAGACTTGAATGAAAAACACTCTAAACATGGGAGATAATGCATTCTACCAAAAAATTATGAACATGTTAATATTTCAACACGTAAAATATATCAAAATTGGATTTAGATTTGTTAATACCAAGTTTAGAAATAATGAATAAAACGCGGTTAAGTTTGAATAAAATTTTGTTGATGTTTAAAACCACTTTCAACACACTTTGCTATATAATAACAATTACAACCAGTTTTTATTGGTGGAGGAAGCTGGAGTACCCAGAGAGAACCAATGATCTTTGAAAAACTGGAAAACTGTCAATCCTAGTCGATTTAGATCAGAGTCAAGCACACCTGGCACAAATTCACAGCCACAGTGTTGACATTTCCTGTTTGAATAGCAGATAAGAATCCTGTTGAGTAATGAGAACATGATATTTGCAAGGAATATAATTTGTTTAGAACTTATAAAAAGTGGAAGCAGTATACTGTGTTTGTACTTAATTAAAACCAATATAAGTCACACAAAACTTAATTTTATGTTATTTGGATTTAGTACTTTACAATTGCATACCACTTTTTGAAAGATTTTACTTGTAATAGATAAATTCCCAACATTCTTCAGACAAAACTTTTGAATGTCATTTCATGCTATACATAATAGATAATATTACATATGGTGTAGTGTTCTTCTTTTTTCATTGGTAATTACAAACACGTGATTCAAAGAGTATTTAATTATATGGATGCTATGTTCTATTAGATATATATTGACGGTAAAAAAAACAATGTAAAATACACAGAAAGAACACTGAAGTCTATTTCCATAATACACTATTTATATATGTAATATTTATATTAATAAGGACTTTCGCTCAGTCAATAAGTTACATGTGGACCTGTTAGATTATATTGACTTCGTCCTCGGTCAATTCAATCTGAACAGGTCCATATATAGCTTATTGACCTCCTCAAAAGTCCATAATTGATAAATATACATATCAATTTGTTTTTTTGGTTTCTTTAACTGATGCAATTCCTTCAAATTCCATGTTTGACCAGCATTTCTATTGTTTTTGTTCAAATATCAGGGTGCTGATAGCTCAGGAAATGCATATGAAGACCAGTTATGTCTGAACAGTCAGCAAAGAGGAGCTGTTGTCTTAGGAGATTCAATCAGTGCTCACTTCCACTTGCCAAGAGAATGGTTTAACACAACAGAAATGTCATATGTAAGATACATTTATACAGTAATTGCTGAAATTCAAGAAATTGTTATGATTGGTGTTTTGATTTGAAATTCCAGATCTAGTATTTTTTTGTGATTGATTGATTGATTGTTGGTGATTAATGCCACTTTCAGCACACTTGGTTATATCATTGCAGCCAGTTTTTATTGGTAGAGGGAGCCAGAGTGCCCAGAGAGTACCACTTATATATTAGGAAGGAAAACTGACAATCCTAGATGAACACACTTTGCCCTGAGCCAGCAATGGCCTCAAAATTATGCCATCTATAGATGTTTGATTTTTGTAGAATTTCTTTTAATCTAGTTGACAAGTTCTCCAAAAATTTGATACAGTGATCTTTGAACTGTATATTTTTTTGGTTATACAATGTACAAGCCTGACCTTTTTTTGTAAAAAGATGGGGGAAATTAATGTTTTTCATTGCCTTTGTCATCAGTATGTATCATTATTTACTAAATAGAGCTTCGTAAATTTTTTTTTTAGGTTGTTTTTGAACCATTGTTGAATATTTTAGAAAATGAACTTGATTGGCCAGAACTATCATCTATGACTGGTAAGTAATTAAGCTGGGAAATATTAACTTTATTTTTCTTTGCAATCTATAATATTGGTGATTACCCTAATGTTGAAATAAGTTTGGGCTTACAAATGGAAAACTAAAATGTTTAACAGATAAATGTGCAATGGTTATCAATATCTTAAATAGTGACACTGTAAAAGAAAAAGATAATGTCATAATTCTATGTAATTTGTACCGGTAACAATTTGTTGACAAGATCGTACTAAGATCTTAACTATTTAAGCCATCTATTAAGAATTCGATCTTCTTTACAACTGCATCAAGGGTAATACAAAATTTTAACTCTCTGAAGTTTAATTATTTCCTTCGTCACGGTGGAGAAATGTCAAATTTCAATTTATGCAATGTAAAACACTAATGCATTATTATTTAAAGATGATACAAATGGTCAAGCATTGATGTCTTATTCTGGTGGTATAAGCATTGTTTTCTTTTTGTATGTTAATCCTCAATCTTGGTAACTTTTTTCACAACTGGTCACATTGGCAAAATCAGTTAAAGGCAAAAATGATTTCAACTAAACTTAATTTTAACCACTGATGAGCACAGAATAATCAGACCATATTGTGTATGCCAAAATAATGGAAAATAGTTGCATGATATATTAATTTCTTGAACTGAATACAGTTTTTATGTTGAAAGTTTTTAGCAATATGAAATCTTTATAGACATTTTTCTTGTTGTTTATTTGTTTTTTTGGATGTTTTCCAAATAAAATGGTAGGTGTTTTGTAACAGCTAACTAAATATTTTCAGCAGAATACACTAGTTTAAAAATTCCCTGACATATTATTTTTAAGTACATGAACTTACCTTAAAGCATCAGATAATTTCTTTTAAAGGATTTATACCAAACCCTTATCCATTGATTAACCATGGACCTACAGATTCTGTTTATATGAGACTGAAGGCAAGAAATAGATGTAACCATAGAGATTATCAAAACATTGCAGTCAATGGTTAGTTATAAGATATGTTTAGAACTGGGTTGCGTTCAATATCGTAGCGGCTACATAGGACTAAGTAGATTTATGACTATTGAATGTGTAGCTAACCTAGTTGCTACATAGATATCGATAGCAGCTAGGCTAGCTACTCGTTCAGTAGTCATAAATCTACGTAGCACTACGTAGCCGCTATGATATTGAATGCAACCCTGGTCTATACTTGCAGAATAGATTTATGCAATAAAAAGGTTGAGTAGATATTATGGTTTTATTGCATAAGTGAAAAATACGTTCAAATGTTAAGGCAGAGTCCTTTTTAGAGATGCAAATTTTACCATAAAATAAATGAAAAAAAAAAAATTGACAATCATAAGGTCAAATCAAACAATTATGGATAAGTTTCATTTGTTCTACACTTATAATTCATACTGTGTTCTAAGGAAATCCTTCATAGTTTTAAATAAACTTTCTTTTTCTGTACCAGGTGCTAGATCTGGTTCAATGGATGATATAATGTTAAGGTTTGTTATCCCTTGCTATGATAATACATGCAATGTTTCTCCCAGCTGTCAAAAATTGCACATCAACACTCAAAAGGGCACTTTGTAATACATTGACACACACAAAAAAAAATATGTACATGCATCTGTATATGACATTCTTAGTAAAACATGCATACATCTACAAAGAAAAACACATTGGTGGCCTTAATTCGTCTGTTGTCTGCTCTTTGGTTGGATTGTTTGTCTCTTTGACATATTCCCCATTTCCATTCTCAACTTGACATTTGAATATGCTATAGAAAGAGAATTATGCGAATGTAATAGCACCAAGCATTCATCTTTTGTGGGAGGCATGTTTTTTTTTCTCAAATAGAAATTTTTGTTATTTTTTTTAACAAATTTTCAATAAAAATACTTTCTTCTCTGAAACAAACTACTTGTTTATCAAGAAGTTTAGAATCAAACAAAACCCTGTTGACCCACAATAGATGAATAGTTGCTGCTTACACATAAAGGGTCTTGTTGGCAGAGTGGTCTAAATAATTAAAGTAGATTAAGTATCACTAGCCTGTCAACACTGAAGTTGTGAGTTCAAACCCCGCACGTGGCAGGTGCATTAGATTCCAATCTTAACTAACTCAGATTGTCAGTTTTTCTGCTGAAGGTCGGTAATTCTCTCCAGGAACTCCGGCTTCCATAAACCAATAAAAAACTGACAACCACAATATAGCCTAGTGAAAGTGACATTAATCACCAACACTCAATCAAAAATACAAAAAGAAGGAATATCCTAGACCTGAAATTTTTAAATGAAATCCCAATACCATAATAATTTCTTGAATCACATTAAACATCAACAATCAATCAATCTCAAGTATAAAATTATAAAAGAAATGTGTAATAAATCTTTATTTATTTATGTTTTTTTTTTTAGGCTTGAGCAATAGAAAACACACACAACCTTACTCAACTGCAATTGGCTTCAAACGTTAACCACAAATGTTGCAAATGACTTTTAGGGAGCTACCATTTGATTTTTATGGGGGGGGGGGGGGGGCTAGGATGAAAAATGTTGTCCTGCCTTTTTATTTTTCACTCTTTTCGGTCCTGCCTTTTTTTTTTTTAGTTTATCCTGCCTTTTTTTTTAACATAAATTATCATCCTGCCTTTTTTTTTGCCAAGTCGCTCATCCTGCCTTTTTTTTTTACTCAAAACTCCTGTCCTGCCTATTTTTTTCAAATTTCATCCTAGCCCCCCCCCCCATAAAAATCAAATGGTAGCTCCCTTAAAGCTTTATCATATAAATCACCATACTTTACCCTTATACACTGAACATTTCAGCACTGGACAAAACTGATAAAAACTGTTTCATTATATGTTCTCAATTTCTTTTCATTGAGATTGAGATTTGGAATGAGAATGCATGAATATTAAACATTAGTATAATTGAATACATTAATTGAAATAAAAGACTTAATTTTGACAACTTATTTAAAGTTTCAAATAAAATGCTTCTGTGCTAGTATGTAATGAATAGTCTATATATAACTATCTCATTGTAAAAGTCTTCATGAAGAAATTTACTCATAATGAGCAGAGTATATTGTATGTACAAAATATATTTGTCTTGTAGTATGTTCCGTAACCCAACAGCAGATTACCCAGTGATTCTATTCTATGCTTTGGTTGGCAATGATGTCTGTAATGGGTAAGTTTGTTTTTGATAAATTCTTTTTTTTCTTCAATTTTTGTTTTATTTGTAGCATATTTTGTTTACATTTTTTTGTATCTTTATTGGAACATGCCTTGAAGGTAGCCAATTGATATCTACATCATAGAAAACAGCATGGGAAATTCAATTTGCTATCTTCAAGGCATGTTCCAATAACGATACAAAAAATGTAAACAAAATATGCTACAAAAAAATAAGTAAAAAATAATACAACAAGATTTTGTATATTATGCATATCAATGATGTGGTAAGAGATGATAGGTGGCTCATTTGTTGTAAATTATGAAACATTCCAACATATTTGAAACAAGTATCTAAGAAAACTGTTCATATAGACACAAGGGGTAATATTGATCTACCAGTAAGGGTATGAAATCTGTACTAATCAATTTAAGCTTCCACAATGTTTAGTTTGAAGATCACTACAAATATCATTGGTTTATTCTTTGAAGTATGGTCCATTTTTATAATCTTGCCTGTGACTAAAGTCACAGTATTGGAGACATAGGGATTACTATCCAGGGCAGCAATGTAAACTATTTATATAATGCTTTATATTTCAGAAGGAAGAAGACCTGGATGCTTCATACCTTGTAGGCAGATAACTTATGTTACAAAGTTTCGGTCTGTCATATGTCCAGTGTCTTGACCTCATTTTCCTGGCTCAGCGACTGCTTGAAAAAAATTTTTAAGTTTTTTTGTGGAGTAATAGGATAACTATATTTGGTATATGGGGTCCTTGCAAAGTCTACATGTCAGACAGCTTTCACCTGACCTTGACTTCATTATTTGAACAGTGATCAAAGTTAAAGTTACATGATTAGGTCCTTTTCTCAGATACTATAAACAGTAAGTCAACTATAAATGTGGTGTGTGGGATGATTATAAGGGATACATGTCAGTCTGGCAGGTTTCATCTGACCTTCCCTCATTTCTATGGTTCATTGGTCAATGTTAAGCTTTTGTGTTTTGGTCAGTTTAACAAATTCTATAAGCAGCAGGTCAACTTTATTTGTGTATGAAATGATTGTAAGGTGCACATGTCTGTCTGGTAGGTACCATCTGACTTTGACCTAACTTTCATGGTTCATTAGTCAATGTTAAGTTTTTGTGTTTTGGTCTGTTTTCCAAATACTATAAGCAGAAACCATCTATATTTGGTGTATGGAATAATTGTAAGGTGAACTTGTCTGTCTGTCAGGATTTATCTGACCTTGACCTCATTGTCATGGATCTTTAAAATGTTAAGTTTATGTGATATTTGTAGTAAAAGCTTTATCTTTAAGACTTTCAATATAATCAATGGTCAGTAAAACAGGCTAGACATTTCAGCATGTGCACTCTTGTTTATTAGGAAATTTTTCCTTAATTCCATACTGTAAATTCAGATATAAATGCATCTCTTTATTATTGCAAACCCAGCCCCTTGACCTGGAAAAAATGTGAATCTAATTAATGAGATTGCCAAAAATTTTATGTAGAAAAATCACAACTGAATTCATGAATGCGGGTTTTTATTATTGCGAACCTAATACTGTCACATTTTTTTGCATTGAAAAAAAAACTTGGCAATAATTTCTGATTTCCAAAATTCCTTCTTAGAATACCTATTTCTCTGTCAAAAGAAATTAACATTATCCATAATTACCATTATAATTTGCATAACATAATTTACTTTCAGACATCCAGATACTATTGATCACATGACCAAACCCGATCAAATGAAGAACAACACAATGCAAACACTGAAATACTTGGTAATTTTTTCTTGATCTATTTCTTATGAGTTAGATTTGCATTTTATTGTCACATATAACAGCATGGAACAACTAACATTCGAAGAGTTTACCTTTATGATTACCTATATTGTATCTGCTATTAAACCAATTTTGATTTTTATTGAAACATGTTTGATATGACGTGCCAACAAAAGAGCAGTACTATATTAAGTTATAAGAAAGATCTTGCTATGTGTAAAATTCCAAATATCCAATTGCAACTCAGAAAATCAACCATTTTTAGCTTACCTGGCCCATAGGGCCAAGTGACCTTTTCTCATCACTTGGTGTCTGTCATCCTCGTTAACTTTCACAAAAATTATCTCCTCTGAAACAATTGTGCCAAATTTAACCAAACTTGGCCACAATCATCATTAGGGTATCAATTAAAATGAAGAGTCGGATGACACCCGCCTGCCAACCAACGTTGCCAACATGGCTAAAAATAAAACCTATGGGTAAAATGTAAGTTCTGTCTATTATCTTGAAATCGCTATAAATAGAGAAAACCTGAATAGACAGAAATGTTTATAATGATGAGATCTACCTATCGTCTGTTTACATCAAAACTGTCAGATGACTTCTTTTAGGAGTTATTGCCCTTTAATAATGATTTATATCAATTTTTTGCGTTTTTGAATAATAACTTAAATACTGTATCAGATAGAGAGAAACTTTAAATAGCAAAATTGATCAGCAAGACAAGATGTACAAATAAGGCAAATAATATCTTCAGTTCACTCCTTATTGGAGTTATTGCTCTTTAACAGGGGCGGATCCAGCCATTTATAAAAGAGGGGGGGGTTCCACCTATATGTCCCCATTCAAATGCATTGATCGTCAAAAAAAAGGGGGGGTTCCAATGCCTGAACCCCTTCCCCCCCCCTGGATCCGCCACTGTCTTTAATGATGATTTTTACCCGTTTTTAGTGTTATGTCTCTTATCAGCAATACAAGATCAACAAAAAATGGATTTTGGTCATGAATATTATTCTAGTCCACAATATTAGAGAGTGTCTATTGTTGAAGATGCACATACACCTAGGTGAGCAACAAATGCTCTCTAGAGCCACTATGTTATATGAAAATTGATATAACGTAAATCATGTTATTTTGCAGGATCAAACACTACCTAAGGGCAGTCATGTTTTCCTTACAGCACTTGCAGATGGCAGGGTATTGTATGACAGTCTGCACAGTAGAATCCATCCTATTGGTTCACTTAGAAATGATGTCACATATGCAAACTTCTACGATTATTTTAACTGTTTACAGGTACATGTGAATCAATCATTCCAATGTTTTATGTTAAGTCTTATTTCATTGTAAAGCGTCATGGCAACCTAGTATACACATCAAATTAACTCCTTTAAAATAATCTTTATAACTATAATATTTTTTATTAGTTTAAGTTGCTATTAATATGCAAGTTTTAATAAATTTGTGCATTTCTTTATATATAGATATGTATAATTTTTTCTTTTTGTGTGGTATTGTCAACTTTAGATGACCCAATAGCTATTAAATTTTATGCTATCTTGACACTCTTTTATATACATAATGTATATATAAAAACATTTATCTGGTATTGTGGTACCACTTCAATTACTGCTTAATAGTAAGATATTAAGTTTTAAAAAAAAAGTATTGTTGTATAAATTTATTTAATTCTCATTACATTTGTCATTAGACCTTTTTCTGTTCTGTAAATATTTACTGTAGGAAAATTTTAAATAAATTTTTCACAAAAGGTTTATAATATTTTGTATGTGCATTGCAGGTGTCCCCATGCACAGGATGGATGAATTCAAACGACACAATGAGAAATTTAACCACAGATGTACGGTATACAATATACTGTGAATTCAGTATCATTTGTGAGATACCAATTGTCGTGGTTTAAGTGGGTTTAGGTCAACCACAAATTTAAATATTCAACAAAGTACAAACTATAAGCTTGTGTATATACACATTTTGTCTCAACCACAAAAATGCAAGTTTTCCTCAATCCACAAAAATTGGTACCATGAAGAAATGATTTCACAGTATAAATTTTTGTTATTCAGTAATAGTTCATATCTTTGAAGTGTTCATTTACTGTACAAAATCAAATAAATTTAGTTTCAGCATTCACATTATACTATCATAATTACAAAAAGGCAAGACATATATCTGTGTCAACAGTTTATTATAAATGTTATTTATGACATGATCATTTAAAATGTCAACTTTTATTCTTATTATAAATGTGTCATTTTATTTTGTTTTCTGATTTTAGAGAGCCAATGAGTTGAATTCAATTTTACAACAGCTTTCAACTGAATATCAGTCCAAAAATTACAAGTTGTATTATGTAGATAACCCAATTAACCAAGGTAAGATTATCATTATAGAGTAACTCCGTTTTAAGTCTCAAAAATTGTCCTGTACTTTTTGTAACTCTTTGTTACCTAATGGTTGAAGCTAAACTTTGCCAGTTTTTGCCAGTTTTAAGTGCATTAGAATCTACTTTTAGAAGCAGCTAATTGTTAGCTCACCTGGCCCATAGGGCCAAGTGAGCTTTTTTCATCACTTGGCGTCCGTAGTCTGTCGTCCTTCGTTTGTTGTCCGTTGTCTGTCGTCCGTCGTCGTCCATTTTTCGTCGTCATCCTCCTCTGAAACTACTGCCCCTGAATTAGTAATTTTAAGGAAATTTTGCAGTTTTTGGTTATTATCATAAATATTATTATAAATAGAGATAAACTGTAAACATCAATAATGTTCAGCAAAGTAAGATCTACAAAAAAGTCAACATGACCAAAATGGTCAATTGACCCCTTTAGGAGTTATTGCCCTTTATAGTCTATTTTTAACAATTTTTCGTAAATTTTTGTAATCTTTTACAAAAATCTTCTCTTCTGAAACTACTCTGCCAAATTTAACCAAACTTGGCCACAATCATCTAGTTTAAAAAATGTGTCTGATGACCCCGCCTGCAAACCAAGATGGCCAACATGGCTAAAAATAGAACATAGGGGTAAAATGCAGTATTATGCTTATATCTCTGAAACTAAAGCATTTAGAGCAAATTTGACAATGGGGTAGAATGTTCATCCAGTTAAGATCTATCTATCTATCTGTCCTGAAATTTTCAGACGAATCAGACAAGCCGTTGTTGGGTTGCTGCCCCTGAATTCGTAATTTTAAGGAAATTTTGCAGTTTTTTGTTATTATCTTGAATATTACTATAGATAGAGATAAACTGTAAACAGCAATAATGTTCAACAAAGTAAGATCTACAAATAAGTCACTATGACCAATATGGTCAATTGACCCCATAAGGAGCTATTGCCTTTTAAAGTCAAATTTAACAATCATTCTTAAATTTTTGTAATCTTTACAAAAATCTTCTCACCTGAAACAATTGAGACAAATTTAACCAAACTTGGCCACAATCATCACTAGGGTATCTAGTTTAAAAATGTGTCTGATGACCCTGCCTGCCAACCAACATGTCAGACATGGCTTAAAATAGAACTTAGGGGGAAAATGCCTTTTTAGTCCCCTACGTCGAAGTTGAAGGGGACTTGAGGTTTGCACTCCGTCCGTCTGTCCGTCTGTCTGTCCTTCTGTCAGTCCGGCAAATCAGTTTTCCACACTTTTTTTCTTCATGCTTGAAGATATTGATTTGATATTTGGTATATTGTTTTATCATGACAAGTTACAAATCAAGTTCGAATTTTGTTCCGGTCTAAAATTTTGTGCAGAGGTATGGTCCTTGGACTTAGAAAATTCACTCAAATATTCAGTTTTCCGCACTTTTTTTCGCCATTCTTGAAGATATTGATTTATTAATTGGTACATTGTTTTATCATGACAAGTTACAGATCAAGTTTGAATTTTGTTCCAGTCTGATGATTTTGTGCAGAGTTATGGTCCTTGGACTTAAAAAATTCACTCAAATAATCAGTTTTCCGCACTTTTTTTCATCATGCTTGAAGATATTGATTTGATAATTGGTATATAGTTTAATCATGACAAGTTACAGACCAAGTTTGAATTTTGTTTCGTTTTGATGATTTTTTGCAGAGTTATGGACTTATGGTCCTTGGACTTAGAAAATTCACTTAAATTATCAGTTTTCTGCACTTTTTTTTCGTCATGCTTGAAGATATTGACTTGATATTTGTTATATAGTTTACACCATGACGACAAGTTATAGATCAAGTTAGCATTTTGTTCCAGTACAATTAATTTTTAACCCGTAGGGGACTATGTATTGCCATGCAATACTCTCAGAATGCTTGTTGACTTATATCTCTGAAACTAAAGCAAATGTATAACGGTTGCATTATTTCATGCATCAATTGTAAATAAAAAATATCAGGTGAGCGACACAGGCTCCTTGGAGCCTCTAGTTCCATTTACCACCAGAACTTCTCTGAATTAATCATAAATAGTATTTAAATTACCGTTACTAAATAGCATTTATCCCCCTCCCACTTCTCCCCTTTCCATCATGCTTTAGTGACTCAGGAATTATATCACAAATTTATCTTTATTTCTAGAACAGATTTAATTGTCATTTCAACATTCTCTTTATTCTCCATGTATATATCAAAGATTGTTGTTTTTACTACGTTTATAATTTGTTTTTTAGTTTTGAATGAGTATGAGAAAAATGGAGGACAAAAATGGGAATTGTTGGAGCCAGTTGATGGATTTCATTCAAATCAGGTACATGTTTACTCATCAGTTCAACAAACTTAATATTATAACAAAGTGAGTTGATTCTACCAGCAAGGTTACCATGCTTGTTATACTTTTGTACATATAAGGCTTAAATTAAAATATTGTTTGTTTGCAGTTTACCAACCGACCTTCGAAAATCTGCCCGACTGTGAAAATGTTATTGCTTTTAATTTGAAGAAATTATTTTTAATTCTTCCATTGAAGCGATCTGGAACATCGGGTCATTTCCGTGATTGATTTAAAGTCTAGGTCAATTACACATTTCAAGTTCGATTTTCTACCTTTCTTTCAAGCGTTCATGGAACCTTTTAATGATAAAGCACATGTCAATTGTTTACATGTATCTATGAAGTCATGGAGGAGTACTTTACTCTGTCGTTCTTCTGTCAATTTTAAGTCAAATAACAAACAAAAAAGTTTAATAGTAAACTGTTTATACAGATTCAGGCAGAGTTGCACATGAAATGATGTCTTCGATGATATCATTGATGATGATGAAGCGTATATTCATAAAACCGACACGATAACCGTTTCATTGGGTACATAATCTTTTTGAGGCTGACTTTATGGAACCAATATCAGTGGTTAAACAATTTGAAATCAGCGTGAAGTATGTCATATTTTCTATAAATCAGTGTGAAGACGACAAAGACGAAACTACTCCTCCATGACTTCATGGATACCTGAAAACATGCCTGTATGGGAGGAAGGGCGCATTTGAAATGTTAATGGATAGTCAATGCCAAATCAATAAGAAGCCACAAAAACTACACAAAGATGTAGAGCAAATAAATGGTTGGCTTGAATATAAATATACTCTCTCTGTATTATATCTATCTTTTATTGCAATGAGTATGCTCCTTTACGACTTTAGGATAAGGGGAGCTTCCTAACTCCTAACAATTATTTTTCTCTCTTACAATATTAGATATACTCAAACTGTGGCCTGTGTGAATTGAATTAAAACATGTCCTTTGGAGCTACATGTATGCTGCCAATATTTTGGTTTATGCAGTTAAAACATTTCAGTACAGACTATATGCTTTTAAAGAGGTGCTATGGATTTAAACCTGCAGTCTAAATTTGTTTGGTTTTGATTAAAGCATGGCATCAACATATCTTTCAAAATATAATCTTATTACATATAATTAAATATTGTTAAAAATATAAGAACAGTCAGATGTCTAATATTTTTTTTTAATTGCCTTTTTTTTCAATTGAGGAAGATTCAATGGTTGATTTTTATTTTATTTAAAACACTCGTACATTGTCTTATGAATTAATATCTACATTTGTCTGATGAAAATACTCTACTCATGAAAACATTCTAGTCAAGAGGCATATATATATTTCAGTGAATATATTTTTTAGAACAATTCTAGTCATTCCTTGTTTATAAGTGTTCTAGTATTTAATAATACCATATTTTTATGTCATAAATTGGATAATGACACTATGTTATAGTTTCAGTTTTGGTTAAAAAGTTTTTTATCTAAAAATGCCTGTTCATTTCATGTTGGTTTTCAATGAATGTTGTTTTAAATAGTTTTTTCTTCACAAGAAACTTGGTTTGTGTAACTGCTTGTTAAACTTTATTATTTTAAACTTTTTTTGGCTGATAAAATAAAATATTTTTCCTACCTGCCGACCCTTTAGTCTGAAGGCACAGTCGGAAAACTGCAAAAAAACATATTTGTAAGGTTGGCCTAATTTATTGCATGAACTTGGAACTGATAGTGACACTATTCATGAAATCTTTTATTTTTTTTATTAGAAATTTCGTAAAATTGCAAAAAAATGACATTTTTCTCTGTCAGTAATACTTTCAATTTGTAGTAGTATCACACTTACAAGCAATAACATGGTTATAGCACTAATGTTAGTGAAAATGAGTTAATTTTTAACATTGAAAAAAGGACAGAAAGGGGACAATGATTTGGTTTTCTAGTTCGGGGAGGAGGATTTTAGAAATGAATAACTTGTTCTGGTAAGAACTGAAAATAAATAACTTTGCGCAAGGTAGGATAACATTAATATTCTGCAATACAAATGCAGGAAACATATGTGTACACAAGTGAAAATAATTTCTTTTTGCGGCACAGCCACACAAAAAATAAGCATGTGTGGCAACAGAAAAAAATAAATGATCAATCTGAAAAAATCCTCCTGCCCCTTCTCCCCAGAATATCAAATGGCCATCCCCTAATCACCAATTTTTGTGCAATTACCAGTGGCGGATCTAGAAATTTTCATAAGTGGGGGCCCACTGACTGCCTAAGAGGGGGCCTGCTCGTCATGCTTCAGTGATTCCCTATATAATCAACCAAATTTTTCCCAAAAAAGGCTACAGGGCTGTATGTTACATGTGTAACCTATAAAGTTTATGTAGATAAAAAAATTGAAAAGAAATAAATTCATACAATTTTATGGATATCCAAACCTTCCGTAATTGGCAGTTTCAGGTTTCTACCCAGCATTATTTCTTCTTTGACAAGATAAATTATACAAACTAAACTCATGTACATATTTTTATATTTGAAATGATATTGTATTTTACAGATAGGCCAAGCTTTGACAGCCAAAGTGGTATGGGAGAACCTAGAAACCAATTATCCTGATGTGATAGGCCCTGAAAATCCTAACAACAGTAAAATAGAACAGATTTTTGGATCACAGGGTGGCTACTGATGTGAAAGAAGGACGTATTTGTAAAATTGACATTTTTATATGATGTAATTTATGGATCAGGAATAAGAAAAAAAGTTAATGCTATCTAAAATTAGAAAAAAATAATTAAATAAAAAAATTCTTTCAAAGATACTTGATATAATCTGCTGGGTTAATCTACATGAACTTACATGTCTTGTAATCAGTTTGAGCATAATAGAAGTACCATGCTAATTTGATGCAATAAAATTGTGCCAAATAAAATTTTAATTTGTTCATAAATATTTGTTCCCAAAACATTATTACACCACTCTAGGAGTGGGTGCTATATAGCATTCATCTTGGCAGTCCTTCTGTCCAACTGTCCTTATTTCTGTCCATATGTTCCCCCATCCATCAGTCTGTTCATTGCCAAGCAATTTTTTTCTATCACACGTTTCTAAGGTACTACTGAACAAACTGATGTTACCAGGTATATTTGGTCTGCAGCTTGGCAGTGATGAGTTGTAAGGTGTGAGCACATTTCCGATCTATAAGACACCTACTTCCTATTGGCTGGTACTTTGAATTTTTCTTTATGTTGAATGAATTTAAAAGTTTTCATAAAACATTTCTCTAGTACTACAGAACTACTTTATATTTGGTCAGGAGCTTGACAGTGATTATAGAATCTGTTAAATCCTGTGATCACTGATCTCAAACATGTTTAAGAACAAATATATTACAGGGCTAGGTGTCTTACCTGGCAAACATCACCTTACACCAAATGTCATTGCAATGAGAATTTCCAGGCCATCATGAAGTTCAACCAATTTTAAAAAAAATCTAACTTGATGTAATTGATTTTTGGCATAATTTGAACTCATCCTGAAAATGCATGAAACTTCTTTTAAACTGAGTTTTACTGTGTGTATTGCTATGTGTTTCTTTATTCTACATTGGCTACAGGTATAGGGGGAGGTTTGAGGTCTCACATAACATGTTTAACCCCGTCGCATTTTTGCGCCTGTCCCAAGTGGGTCTCATTGGGGTCTAAGCGTGACCCGGGATTGCCGATTTTTTGTAAGCGTGACACGTGAAAGTCAAATTATTGTGCCGTGAAATCAGGAAATGAAGTCTAGGGGGACACGGGAAATTACAAAAAAATGAGAATTGCTTACGTACATAGTGTAAGCGGGATACGGGAATCTGACGAAACAGTAAGCGGGATCAGGGATCAGAACTCCCCAATGAGACCCCCTCCCAAGTCAGGAGCCTTTGGCCTTTGTTAGTCTTGTATGTTTTTAAATTTTAGTTCATTTATATGATTTGGAGTTTAGGGTGACATCCATTTTCACTGAACTAGTACACAATTTTATTTAGGGGCCAGCTGAGGACCACCTCCGGGTGTGGGATTTTCTCGCTGTGTTGAAGACCCATTGGTGGCCTTCGGCTGTTGTGTGCTCTTTGGTCGGGTTGTTGTCTCTTTGACATATTCCCCATTTCCATTCTCAATTTTATGAAATATCTGGACAAGCTTTATAGTTAACAACAATAATCAATGTATAGTCCCTAAAGGACAGCATGCTGTCTTTAATAATACATAGTTGGTGTATATACAAGATGTGATCCTAAATTGCCTTGAATCTAGAAAAGAAACGAACAATTGAACAACCATCTCCTTTAAATCTAGATCAGTGGAAAAACAAGGTGTACATAAAGAAAATATAATAAAAACCAGTGCAAGTAGCAATTTAAAACTCTATAATACCATAAAATAGAAACAAAAAGGAATATCAAAACAATGATAAACAATAGCATTTAAAAAAAAATCTTGCACTTACTGAGAGCAAGCTCCAAGTACTAGCCTGCTGGTATGAAATCCTGTCATTCTAAACTCTAATACTGGTGGCTGTACAGCAGAGTAGATTCAATACAGCAAAGTGATACAGAGTACAGGAATAAGCAATCTAATGCAATATCACTGAAATATTTGTGTAGAATTTCAATGCAGAAAAAGAAGTAAGGAGACATTTAAACATGAATAAATGGAGATGCAGGGTAAACATCAATGAAACAGCAACCCAACAACACAAAAAACAAGTGTATATTTTTAATGCAATCTTTAATTTTAAAATCTGAAAAATAATTTTCATTAAAAATACAGAATCACACCTTCACAACAAGTGAGATATTATCTCAGGTACTGTTTGATAGAGGAAAACATTTATTTATACAGCTTGCTTTTGTATCTGCTTATATTGAAAAAGAATTGCAAAAGGGGTTAGCTTGAATCTTCATTGTAGCCATTACTCACTTTGGGAAAAAAGTTTCATGAAAGATTAAGGTTTCAAGTGGGATACCATCGATGGATGTTGACCAAGTCTTTCTTTTCTTTCACTCATTCTGTCAATTTTTGATATGGTTAGGTCTTGGTGGGAAATGTGATTTACATAATACACTACGTTCAAAAAATACTATTGAAAGTTCATACTCTGATTAAAAATCAACAAAGCTAGATTATACATCTGACCGGTAAGGTTGAACTGGTTTTTGCAGTCTGTAATTGATTGACAGATTTTTCTATTGTACTCCTTTGATATGAGCTAGTAAGAGCATTTTCCCATCAATTACTTCAATCAAATCTTAATGTTAGAACAAACAAAAATAAGGTTTCATGCACACCAAGGATGTATAACTAACATATAATCTAATATACGTCCTTGTGCACACGCACTGGTTATAACTAGACAATAAACTTCAATGGAGTTTTTAAACACAGTGTAAGAAAGAAAGAAGAAACTTGAAATCTAACAATATACTTCTGCCAAGTACATTGTTTGCTATGTTTTGTTTGTGTTTCACATTTCAAATACAGTCAGTTAGAATGGATAAAACAAAATAACCAAAATAAAATTAATTTCGAATAAAGTTTGGGTGTTTATTTTGTACATTCACACAGCAAGGTCCTAAACAATGCTCAATACACAGAGACAATTGTGTGAAAATATTAGACTTCAAAGTATAGTATGGTGAATAGCTTATCTTCTGATGTCCACCGTTCATTTGTTATTTAATCCACCAAAGGTTTGATCTTTTTGAATACATAGATTGCAAAAAATTCCAATCAAATTAAAATCATATCCGTCAGAGTGAGATTTCTGATTTGACTAGATAAGATTGCTAATATTTTTATGCCCCACCTACATGTTTTCTGGTGTGTGTGTATTTTTTCTGTATCAGGTTAAAGTTTTGCTTCAAAGTGGTTTACTATGAAGCTATGATCTCCTCAACTTGAAACAAATTTAGTACACATATAGATAAAAGGAGGTGCGGGTATACATCAATGAGACAGCAACCCAGCAACAAAAATATCCAAAAAACATCTACAAGGCAATATATACAGTCCGTCTGAAACAGTTACACATCAATACTCAGACACAGTTTGACATATAGGTGTTATACTTGGGAGAATATAAGCTTTTATACTTGGGAGAATATACAGTCTACAACAATAGACAGGTGTCTATACAAAATATCAATTTCTAAATCGACTCAAGTCTAGAAAAGATGTACATCAATTTAACAAAAACAATCAAAGATCTTCCATTAACATCTGTTACAAGAATAAAGTTAGTTAGAAATTGTAAAATTTGTTAATTTCTATATCAAAAGGAGTTGTTCGATAATTGTTTGGTTGAGATGCCATTTTGATTATGGTAAAGATACTTCAGAGTGTCAGCTGTCAGAATAAGTAGCTTTATCTGGTATTTGGACATTATGTTATATCATTCATCAGTATCATGTACTTCTTAGTTATCCCAATATTTACAAATAATGTACGTTACAAAAAGTTTCCAGGGGTGTTGTTGAAATTTGGAAATTATGATTTAAAGTTGTAGTTGAAATTTGTTAATGTGATTTAAAGCTAATATGTATTTAAAGGTTAATTTAATATATAACGGAAACACTTTTATTTCTGGGGTCCAAGGTTTTAATTCAGTGATATTCCCAACCCATAATGCACATTCCAAATATTAGTCTTTGAAAGTTATTTTTGAAGCATATAACCATATGGTAATAATGAAAGGAAGGGAAGTATAACATAATGCTATTTTTAAAAGAATTAAAGAACATAATTAATTTGTTTTAAGGGTAGGGAGGAGGGTAGATATTTAATTAAGTATTCATAAGGATCATAGGTCTGTTGTTAGTTAATGTGGCGCTTCCAGTATTTTGATATTTAATCGAAGTAACGAGGTTTGGAGATGCTTTTCAATCCAAATCTTATATATTGGGACATGGGAATCATTTATAATAGAACACTATTTGCGGGAAAGGAATTTGTTGATACATTTTGTCTTTTGTCCCTTTAGCACCTCGTTTGGAGATGCTTTTCAATCCAAATCTTATATATTGAGACATGGGAATCATTTATAATAGAACACAAATCTTTCATGTAAAGTTTACAACAATATTAAAAATCATGCTGGCTTGATACAAGAGAGGGTTGAGATCTCACAAAACATGTCTAACCCCGTCACATTTTTGCACCTATCCCAAGTCAGGAACCTCTGGCCTTTGTTAGTCTTGTATGTTTTTTTTAAATTTTGGTTCATTTATATGTTTCAGAGTTTAGTGTGGCGTCCATTTTCACTGAATTAGTATACATTATTGTTTAGGGGCCAGCTGAAGCATTCGGATTTTCTCGCTGTGTTGAAGACCCATTGGTGGCCTTGGGCTGTTTTCTGCTCTTTGGTTGGGTTGTTGTCTCTTTGATGCATTCCATGTTTCCATTCTCAATTTTATTTGTATTTTGAAATGGGTTTTAATTTGTATACAATATTTTCAAATAGATTGTTAAAATTTTTTGAAGGTGATATGATTTCAGAAAAAAACACCAAGCTACTTTTTGATTCATGTTTAATTTTTCTGTGACAATATTTTCTTAAAAAGTGAAGGATTAATATAGAAAACAAAATAAATATTAAAATCTTTTTGCTGGGACTATTACACTAATATATTACTATTTGTCCTAGATTTTTGATACTATTATCAGAGAATGACAGAGATGTATACAGTATATAAATATATGTCTCTGCTATGATATTTTTTGTATGTTTTGTATTTAAAAAAAATGTTGTTTTATATTTTGTATAGGGTCTGATTTTGTTTGGTTTTTTGGGGGGGGGTTTGTTCGTTTGTTTGTTGGGGTTTTTGTCATTCTCACAATATGTTGTTTTATAGCTGATTCATAGCTTCTTCAAAAAAAGTCCGCGAAACTAACTGCTTCCCCGTCTTGTAGTTTGGGAGCAGTAAATTATTCATTTCTCTTTATCCAATCAGATTCTTTGTTTAACCGGCATGCGACTGAAGTGTGCTACTGTGTCATGTTCTCATAAATGAACCATGTGTTGTGCATTGACTTACGGTAAGACTTGAATGAAACTCAGTGTGGATCAGTGTGCGTTCAAGTAGAAAACTTCTACTAAGATACGTCACGTCCATCTTAAGGAAGTAGATAAATGACACAGCACAATTTTACAGACAAAACATTCACTTCATGTATATCCTCTCTTACTCTTAGTCTTACTTATTTACGTCCCTTAGACAACTAGTGAACTACATCAGCAACTGATATGATCAGGTTATGTTAACTGGCTGTATGAACTAATATAGCCCGATTGGGCTATACACGTATAAGTTATATCGAGCAATGGAAATTATCTCCGTATTCAGATGCGGTTCCAGGATTTTGAAAAAAAAGGGGGGGCATATTAAAAGTATATGCATTTCCATACATGTATCTCCATAAGGAGGGGGCTGCCTAGTCCCCATCAGTCTCTGTTATTGTAGTATTTTGAAGGGTTCAACTGAAACCAGGTTAAGGCACATAAATAGACTGTAAACAAACATACAAATGCATATATGGACAAACATCCAACATGTCTTTCATAATCTATACATAAAGTTATCAATCTTTTCATGTTTTATACTAAACCATAGAGAGAGCACCTGTGTACACTGTTGGAGATCTGATTTAAAGCTCATGACCGACTTAATTGGCCAACTTAATTCCTCTTCCAGTTGGTTTGAATGAATCACAGTCTTTACAAAGAATGAATTGAACTCGGTCTTCCATGTATATGGAGTTGAATCAAGTCCATTTGATTTTCCACCTTTGTTGACACTTTAATGTCTAGGTTTTATGAACCTTTTACGTAAATTTTTAACAGGAGTTATAGCTCTCACCAAACCGTAAACCACCTTGTACAGAAATACCAGCTGCTGTCTCTTTTTCTGGACAGCAGGTTATCTAATTTTAAGGGCTAGCATTGATGGAATAACCCCTCTTCTGTTGATGTTTAATCTCCTGTGATAAATCTCATATCTCTGATTTGGAAGCTTTCAAGTTGGTTTATATATTGTCTGTGGTATATGGATAGCATGCCATTGCCCCATATTACTTCGTAGAACTTTATTAACAATATATTATTTGTTTTCTTTCAGTCTTTGATACAGAATTGTAGGTTATGTTTGAGTTCAAATTTCTTGCAAAGCCAAGTGTTTAGGACGCATTCTTTTGAAACTGTGACTAAAACTTTCTTTGCATTGTCCCAGTCTATGGCCAATTTCTCTAGTTCATGTAGGTCTCATAATATTGTGTGTTCATGTTGTGATTTGATGTTCCTGTATACATGTATCAGACAATTATCAGTATACAGTTGATTTAACTGCACCTGGTACAGTTGCAGTTTAATAATGATGTGACCAAGGAAGTATAGTTCCTTGTGGTTCTCCACAGACCACAATAGACTAGCTTCTTCTGATCTATCTCCATCAACTACTACTTACATTTTCCTCTGTGTTAGTAACATTTCTAACCATTTATAAAGTTTTCTCTCACACATATTCAATATTGTGTTCCACAGTGTCAAATGCTTAACTATATAAGGTTGAATGAAAGATATAATGAACCTGTACAAAACAAGACACTTTTGTTGTCAGTAAATGTTTTATGTATGCCATGTGATAATGTGGTCCTATCATAAAAAAATATTTTTCTTATTCATTACCTCACATTTAGTTGTATTAAGAAATGCTGAGTTACCCCCCTTGCAAAATATTTACAACTCATTGATAGTTGTTGAAATATGACAAATTCCATGAAAGGGTCAAATGACCTACGTTAAAATAAGATTGTTTTGTAACTTTATCGAAAATGAAGATGATATAAACAGTTTTCAATTTTGCAGGACTTAGCATGCATTTCAACATGAATCAGTCCCAGATTTTACACCTCAGCAAATGGTTCAATAACCAAGATTTTAACTTATGAGAATTTTGTTTTCAGATGTTAGAATATTCCATAATTGCAGCTCACAAGATGGAAACTAGCTAGATTAACCAGGTAAGTCTTGGTAGACTGAAAAAGGTGTCTGTGAGTTATTACAAATGTATGCTATCAAAATGTAAATAAATAACATCAAAATTATGCAAGTTTAACAATACAAGACTATGCATGAATTTATCTTACATGGATTATATTATGAAACAATCAATACTAGATATTGTAAATTCAGAAATTATTCTGGGCATTTATTATTGCGATTTTTGAAGAATTGAGATTGAGATTAATTATTGCAATTTAGGAAAATCTGCATACAGATATATGTATCAAATATCAGAATACAGGTTTTTATACAACCGCAAAAAATTTGCGGTTGTATATTGGTATCACCTCGTTGTCAGCATCGTCCGAAGACAGTTGGTTTCCGGACAATAACTTAAGTATAATTAAATAGAAATCTATGAAATTTAAACACAAGGTTTATAACCACAAAAGGAAGGCTGGGATTGATTTTGGGGGTTATGGTCCTAACAGTTTAGGAATTAGGGACCAAAAAGGGGTCCAAATAAACATTTTTCTACTTTCCAGACAATAACTTTTGGAACGGTGTATGGATCTCTCTGAAATTATACCACAAGTTTCCATACCACAAAGGGATGGTTAGGATTTGCTTTGGGGGGTTTATTTTTTTTTCATTTCATATTTCAGAAATTAAAAAGAAAAATTCTTCAAATATTATTTTTTTTTGCAAAAAAAAAGTGTTGGGGGGGGGGGGGGGGGGATGTGTGTGTCAATACACAACAGCATAGTGTATTGCACAAAAGCAAAAAAAAAAAGGGGGTAAATTTTTTAATTTTGGGTGTGGGGGGAGGGGGGGTCAATTCGAAACAGCAAAGTGTATTGCACAAAAGCAAAAAATTGAATATAAATTCAAATCATATAACCAATTCTAAGTTCTTTGACTACAGTTATTTTGTGTCAGAAACCTATTATGTGTCAAATATTTAATTACAATCCAAATTCAGACCTGTATCAAGCGCGAATATTGTGTCCTTTTTTGCCCCAACTGTTCAGGGTTGGACCTCTGCGGTCATATCCAGCTGAGCTCAGCGAAGCAATTTATTATTATTGCGATACTCACCAAGTCGTGTTATTTGCATTAAAACAAACCTCGCAATAATTTATGAATTTACAGTATAAATTCAATTTTCAGAAACTAGTGTATTATGGGTAATATGTGTTTATGTACACTGCTATGTTATTTTAAATTTAATGCCACAAAGATTAAAAGTGATAACGTTTGTTTTAAACAACATGAAGATTTTTACACCCTTGAAAATGATCCATTGTTTAAAGTTTAGTGCAGCACTGCCAGTTTCAGATGATTTCCCACGGGTTCTCGCCCAAGATAATATATCTGTAACATGTCTGGAAGGGAAATTGCCCCATTTGTTTTAGGTGCTAGAGTTACAATATTCAATTTGAATAAGTACACTTGAAAATACATTGTTCCTTTGTTATCAAAATTTATTACTTTTACTCTGTTTGATTTTATGTAAAAATTTAAGAAGATGTCATTTTTATTTAAAACAAACAATAAGATATTATGATAGTCTTTTATCAGAATCCAACTATACTTGTGGAGGTAAATTTAGTTACATAGTGTGCTAGTGACCTAATACGATATATATGGGGTCAGTAAATTCCATATGGGGATTCAAGCTTTATCTTACCGACTATTTTAGACTAATATACCGTTAGTATTAAGAACCTACTTCTGTTGGTCTGTACAAAAACAAATGCCAACAATAACAACTTGTTAGCTTTAAATGTGTTTTATGAATTAATTTCAATTGTTCATCATCAATTTCTTCGTCTGTTGAAATCTTTTAAGATTTTTCCTAAACACAGTGTTGTTTTTATAAAGGGACGTAAAACAACTAATAACCGTGTATAAACCCTACAACTAACCCAATGTGGAATATATATACACAGTCTCCATGCAATTGCTTTTAACCAATCATATTCCTAGAAATGTATAGGAGGTAAGATAATTGAATATACTCAGTACAAGCTGTGTGTTGTGATCAAAATTGAAATCCCACACTTTTTACAAAACTACAGAGTTTAATCTCAGTTATTTAAAATTATGAATAATTACTGTTTACTTAAATGTTGAACATACTGAGTGTTGATTACGCTTCATTTAGATAACAAAATCAATTTGTATGTCCTTTGGTCTAACAAATATCTCAGGAACTACTGTACAAACTGATATCATATTTGGGTAGCAGCTTGAAATTGATGAAGTGTGTGTGTGTGCTGTTCATAGCTTTTTCTTTTCTGATATTTTGAATTTATCAATATGAAAACATAAAGTTTTATCACACTTTTCTTAGGATGTACTGAACAGAATGATGTCATATTTGGTCAGCAATTTGACAGTGATGAGTTGAAATACATGTGTGTGCTTTTCAGATCTGTCTCTCACTTCCTGTTTAGGTATGCTAACCACAAAAACACATGCAACTTGTTGTTTTGATTGGTCCATTGTTGAGTCAATGACATTTCAAAGAATTTCGAGAATTTTTTTTTTCACTAAATGCCTGTTTTTCATTGTAAAATAATCCTTTATGAGTTTAACACTTCAAATAACATCTAATTAGAAAATAATTGTTAGTTGGCATGTATTTGTCTTTGCTTAAAATATTTTGGTACTACCGGTACATGTAATACAAGAGAATTTTTTATAGCTTATTGGAGTTAACAAGTTGGTCTGGCATGTGTCATGTAAGAGGTGTTGATCCATCCTTGGAATCTACAATAAAATGTCTATTAAAGCAGTTGATATGGGTGAAGAGTAGCATAGTGATTGATATTTTTGTCGTGAACCTTTTAACCTGTGTAGAAATTTTGTTTTTGAACATTTGTAGCTTTTGAAAAATGAGATTTCAATTTGGCCAAAAAATATATTCCTGAACTTTTTGTGGATGAGCTGTTCAGTTCGGTAGATTCATCTTCAGCCAGTTGGTATTGTTAGTTTAACTTAGTTATGATGACTTAACAGATGTTGACATTGAAAAGACTCCTATGAAATGTTTATGAAAGTAGAAATTGTAGATAAATAATTAATTTGGATTTTTATTGAACTCATGAGAAATATGTCAAGATGTTCAAAGGTGTATTCCCACTGCATTAATAATATTCTGTTCTGATACAAAATTTTACCATGATTCAGCAAATTATGTTTTATAAATTGCTGAGTCATTCTATCAGAGATACTTCTTAATATATATCTTACCAGAATCTAGCATGATGTGAAAGGGGTTTTGCACTGTCATTCAAATATTTCTACTATTCCTTTTGAGAAAGTACATATATGTACATGTATATTCCTTGTTTAATTTCTACAGATTTTTTCATGAAACAGGTTAGTTTAATCATGTTTATGCTTGCTTTTGAAAAATATATTTATTTAATATTGTAAAGTTATATTATTTTTCTGTATAATATTATTTTAAGTGTACAGACTAAATATATTGAAAAAACTAGATACTTTGTTGATGTAAATGTGTCTAGATGGCAATTCTGTACCACTTGCGCCTTTTTTTTTTTGTTGGAAAGGTTAAAGAAGGTAAACATTTTCTTTTCCACTTTATTACATGTATGTACAGCAGTTTCAGGAAAAACATTTTTTCCAGCCAATTAATTCAAATAAGGCATCAGTACCAAGTAGATGAATTAAATACATGAATAATGCTATATAAACATGGTGCATCTGAAGTGCTTTCTGGATTTACCTAAATCTGTCATCAGTAATGTTAAAACCAAAAATTTTTGAAAGCCAAAGATGTACAATTACTTGAGGAGCTACATGACCACAAGGGACCTAAAACATTTAGCCCAAACCAACTACGGTAAAGTGTGCCTGAGGAAGTTATAACTTTAGTTTCTAAATTATTTCTTAATTTATCAATGGGAAAAAAAAAAATAGTATGTTATAAAACATTTCAGTTGAATTTTATATAGGGTCTAAATTTTTCTGATTTCATAATTTTTTCTAAAGTTATATGATAAGTTGTTTGGTAAAAACTATATGCTAGAATACTTAACTTTTGTTTGAATTAATTGAAAATTACCATGGACTTAGGATAGGTTAAATACTGTACTTTAAAATAATGACGTAGCGGTGGGTTATTCAGTATCGCTTTCCTCTTCGTTACTGAAACTCATAAATGGAAGTAGTTCATTTTAAAAGTTTTTAACGATTTAAGATTTTTAAAATGTTCTTTGTTTTATCGATCTTTACATAATACAAAAGTTCTGAAAACTGCCTTGTTATCAATATACTGTCATACTTTACAGAGATTTTACACGTTTTAAAATGATGAATGTTTTCTTCAGAATTAAACACCATTAAGACAACAACATAACGCAAGTTTCCAAAACAAAGCATTACAGGTTACCGTACAACATTTTTGGAGTAATAATGTTTGCAATTAGGTTGCTATGTGATTGAAATTGATCATCATGATCATGGGTCTCCTGATTTTTTCAATAGGATTTTTAAAAATTACATAATTCTTGTCAGAAAAAATATAGGTTTGTTTAATAATAATAATTGTGATACATGTATTAAAAAGTCATTATAGAACAAATAATTTTGTAAGGAAATGTACTTTTATGGTTTTATTGTGAGGAAACGTGGGTTGAAAAATATGACGAAAGTATTATGTTATATTATTTTTTTACTAAATACTTAAATAAGTAAACATAATTAGATTTTGATCATTAAAGTGCATCTATACATATACAATTTAATTGCTTTCCATCTCAGTTATTTTATATGGTCATAAATACCTTTAATGATTTGGAATTATAGGCATCGAATTTCCAAACACCTTGAACTATTTAGAATAATGAGAGCAAAACTTCTTAATTATTTAAGTTCTTTTTATATATAGTCAGATCATGTTTCCTAATGTTAATATGACTTGGAATTTTTGCCCTATTTACGAGAAACTTCTAAAATATAACCCACTGTATTAAGTTATGTCAATATCACCAGAAAATGAAAAAGTTTTTAATATCTGATTTTAATTATCATTTAATTGTTTACATCTTTGTCCTTCAGTCTTTAATGGGGAGTTGTCTCATTGATAATCATTTGACATCTCATATTTTTCATAAGATCTGAGATAACAGTTTCAAAAGCAAAACAATCACCTTTGTCAAAAATTAAATAGCCATCCAATTTTAGAATGTACAAGTGATAGGCACCATTCTATTCGTGTTTCTAATTAAAATTCTTAATAAAGTTCTTTAAAATTATTGACATATCAGATTTAGGTTGAATTTGAAAGCCATTTAAAAAAAAATCGTTTTGGGAAAGCAAAAGTAGTTAGGAATCATATAACATGGGGAAAAACTGATAGCACATTTTGAATAGCATCGTAGCAGCATTCCTTCTTGACCTTTTGTTACATGATATGATATGTTTGATGGGATATGGTTCCTGATTGAAAAAGAATTGGTCCATTTCAACTCAACATTCTTAACTAAGATAACTTGTATAATGAGATCTGATATGATTGCCAATGACTTGCAATGAGACAATTATCCATATGGGTCATCTTATAAACTCAGACTAAAAGTTTCAGAGCCGATAACGTCTTCTTTTATATGGTGATTGAAAAAAATTTGTAACTTTGTTTCTGTTAAAATTTTGAAATTTGTTCAATGGAATAAAATAGTTCCCCATTAAAAGTCATTCATTGTCAGTTTCATCTTAAAACAGACATTCTTATTTAGAAGGTGTTAATTGAATGTGTCAAATACAAGTTAAATTGACATTATCTTTAGTGAAGAAAATCAATAGTCATCTGTACTTCAAAAAGATTACTTTTTACAGTAAAAAAAGACAATAGATGGTAATCAGGACTTGACAATATAAATGGGGTTATCAGGGGTAGTGGTTATTGGTTATCAGTAATATCACTTAAAGTTTTCCTGCTTTTTAGTTCACCTGGCCTCAAAAAGGACCAGTGTGACCTGTAACCATCAGTAAGTGTCAGATGTTCCTTAGTTATTCATATTTCTCTATGAATCTATGGGGTTAATTTATAGAGCCTTGACATGTAAATTGGTGGATAGTCCTTCTGTAAAAAAGTAACAGTTTCATTTCTCTTTATCATGGAGCTAACTGAACCAAACTTGCTTTCTTTAATTTATACTCGTCTTAAACCTAAGGGGCCTTGGTGGCCTAGTGGTAGTCGAACTACTGTATCACTAGCCTGTCAACACTGAGGTTGTGAGTTCCAATCCCTCATGTGGCAAGTGTGCTCAACTCCAATCTTGATTGACTAGTTTTTCTAGTCGATGGTTCCCTCCCGGCAATCTGGCTTCCTCCACCAATAAAAACTGACTTCCACAAAAAAGCACAATAGTGCTGAAAGTGGTGTTAAACACCAATCAATCAATCAATCCATATGGCAAAATCAAAGGTACTTTATTTAAATCATTTGCACCACGTGACTTTGTCCCTTTTGATCAAATTACTTCCCTTAGCTTAAGATTGAAAATATAATTTATTATAGATTTGCAGATAATCCAGTCCTTTTCCGTCATGTATCTAAAACTAATGTATCTTTAAAAACTTCCTTTGGCGGATATTTACAAAAATGCTGTGTAATTCTAAGGGAAAATGCTTAAAATTTGACTTTTTACGAAATGGGAAGGTTGAAATCATCAAGTTTTTAAAAGAATTTGGCCGAAAACTTAAGAAAGCAGGTAAGTTAAAAGTTATTTAACTTTAAAATTCAACCTACAAGGTGTTTCCCTATATGCGAACAAATCATGAACAATATCTTCTTGCATGTGTATTTCTGTTTTGAATCTTGCTATTTTACGATTTTACGTCATTTTATTTGATCTTATATAGCAGTTACACAATGGTTATGCTTCCGATTTTTAAACTAAAAAGGCCGAAAGATTTCAGAGTAGACAATGTCCATTTGTACACGGACAGAAGCCTAAAAACATGAACAATTCACCTATATGCGAACAAATTGTTCATTCGACATAGGTATTTGCATATTGGCATTTTTATACGACCGCAAAAAAATTTTTGTGGTCGTATATTGGTATGACGTTGGCGTCGTCGTCGTCCGGCGTCGTCGTCGTTGTCGTCGTCGTCGTCGTCGTCCGGCGTCGTCCGAAGACACATTGGTTTTCGCACTCTAACTTTAGTTAAAGTTAATGGATCTTTATGAAATTTTACCACAAGGTTCAATACCACAAAAGGAAGGTTGGGATTGATTTTGGGGGTTATGGTAATAACAGTAAAGGAATTAGGGGCCAAAAAGGGGCCAAAAATAAGCATTTTTGTAACTTCCAGACATAACTTGTGTGTTAGTGTATGGATCTCTCTGACATTGTACCACAAGGTTCCATATCACTAAAGGAATGCTGGGATTGATTTTGGGGGTAATTGCCTCCAAATTTTAGGAATTAGGGGCCAAAAAAGGGGCAAAAAACAAGCATTTTTCTAGTTTCATGACAATAACTTGTGTGTAAGTGTATGGATCTTTCTGAAATTGTACTACAAGGTTCCATATCACAAAGGGAAAGCTAGGTTTGAGTTTGGGGGTAATTGCCCTAAACGTTTAGGAATTTGGGGCCAAAAAGGGGCCAAAAAACACATTTTTTTCTAGTTTCCAGACAATAACTTGTGTTCAAGTGTATGGATCTCTCTGAAATTGTACTGCAAGGTACCAGACCACAAAGGGAAGGCTGGGATTGAGTTTGGGGGTGATGAATCATAATGGGGGTTCAAAAAATTTTGGGGGGGGATTTATTTTTTTTTCATTTTTTTTCTTTTTTTCCTTTTTTGTTTCTTTTAAAATTTTCCATTTTAAGTTGGTTATTTCTGATTTATATTTAAAATCAAATAATAATGATATGGTAGGAGATACACACTAAACAGGATGTGTAAATTATTATATAATAAGTATTGTGCAATAGCAAGAAATTTTCAATTGCACAGTATTGCACAATAGCAAGAAATCTTCAATTGCACAGTATTGCGCAATAGCAAGAAATCTTCAATTGCACAGTATTGCGCAATAGCAAGAAATATCCAATAGCACAATATTGCGCAATAGCAAGAAATTGTCAATTGATAGTATTGCGCAATAGCAAGAAATATTTAATAGCACAGGATTGTGCAAAAGAAGATACTTCCTATAAATTGCTTATTTCTTGACCAATTTCAATGGGGTTTTATTCTTGATTTCATGGGGTTCTTTAATATGCTGAATCTAACCGTGTATTTAGTTTTTGGATTTTGGGCCCCGTTTTTAAATTGGTCCACATTGAGGTCCAAAGGGTCCAAAATTAAACTTTGTTTGATTTCATCAAAAATTGAATTATTGGGGTTCTTTGATATGCCGAATCTAACTGTGTATTTAGATTCTTAAATTTTGGTTCCGTTTTCAAATTGGTCTACATTAAGGTCCAAAGGGTCCAAAATTAAACTTAGTTTGATTTTAACAAAAATTGAATTCTTAGGGTTCTTTGATATGCTGAATCTAAACATGTATTTAGATTTTTGATTATGGGCCCAGTTTTCAAGTTGGTCCAAATCGGGGTCCAAAATTAAACTTTGTTTGATTTCAACAAAAATTGAATATATGGGGTTCTTTGATATGCTGAATCTAACTATGTATTTAGATTTTTGATTTTTGGGCCCCGTTATCAACTTTGTCCACATTGAGGTCAAAAGGGTCCAAAATTAAACTTTGTTTGATTTCATCAAAAATTGAATTATTGGGGTTCTTTGATATGCCGAATCTAACCGTGTATTTAGATTCTTAATTTTTGGTTCCGTTTTCAAATTGGTCTACATTAAGGTCCAAAGGGTCCAAAATTAAACTTAGTTTGATTTTAACAAAAATTGAATTCTTAGGGTTCTTTGATATGCTGAATCTAAACATGTATTTAGATTTTTGATTATGGGCCCAGTTTTCAAGTTGGTCCAAATCCGGGTCCAAAATTAAACTTTGTTTGATTTCAACAAAAATTGAATATATGGGGTTCTTTGATATGCTGAATCTAACCATGTATTTAGATTTTTGATTTTTGGGCCCCGTTATCAACTTTGTCCACATTGAGGTCAAAAGGGTCCAAAATTAAACTTTGTTTGATTTCATCAAAAATTGAATTCTTGGGGTTCTTTGATATGCTGAATCTAACCATGTATTTAGATTTTGGATATTGGACCATAATAGGTGAATGTCCAATTTAAAATTTTTAAGTTCTTAGACCACATTCAATCTGTGTTAGAAACCTATGCTGTGTCAAATATTTAATCACAATCCAAATCCAAAGCTGTATCAAGCTTGAATGTTGTGTCCATACTTCCCCCAACTGTTCAGGGTTCGACCTCTGCGGTCGTATCAAGCTGCGCCCTGCGGAGCATTTTATTATTAAAAGGGCTTATATAATCCTATTGTAAGGCAAAATGGACGCTATGCAAATTAGCAAATTACCCCAAATTTTGCCATATGCCTAAACTTTAAATTTTAAAAAAATTTCATAGGTATGTTGATCAGAAAATAATATTAAAAGGTTTCTTTCTTTCATGTAAAATTTAGAATTTACAATGTATCCCCATATTTGTATTGCCATGAGCAACACAATGGGTACCACTAGTGGAGCATGAACTGCTTACCCTTCCAGAGTACATTATTTCACTCCAGTGTTCTCCACCATATTATCATCATGGTATATAATATGATGCTATCTGAAATAATTTTCTTATAGAAAGTGTTATGGATGTGAAGGGATAATTTCTAGAAACAAGATGGTATCTCAATATTTCCTATTTACCAGGTTGCTGTATAAAATTTGTGTTGAGAATTCTGCACTCCCAGTTGTTTTGTTGGATTCATATGATGTTGCTCAATCTTCAGTTTTCTTCTTTGTTGAGGATTGTTGTTAGTCTGTTCATCTTTTTTATGCCCCCGCTGTAGCGGAGGGGGCATTAAGTTTTACCCTTGTCCGTACGTCCCAAAGTTGGTTTCCGTTCTCTAACTTTAGTTTGCCTCAACCAAATGTTATGAAACTTATACAAAATGTTTATTACCACAAAACACAGATCAAGTTTGAATTTTGGGGGGGGTGTCACTTTAACCGTTTTAGAGTTATACCCTTTACAAATGGAAAAATTGCTGAATATTTTGTTTCCTTTCTATAACTTTAGTTTGCCTCAACCAAATGTTATAAAACTTGTACAAAATGCTTATAACCACAAAACACAGATAAAGTTTGAATTTTGGTGGCGTCACTTTAAAAGTTCTAGAGTTATGCCCCTTTACAAATGAAAAAATTGCTGAATTTTTTTTCGTTTCTGTTCTCTAACTTAAGTTTGCCTCAACCAATTGTTATGAAACTTATACACAATTCTAATTACCACAAAACTCAGATCAAGTACTAATTTGGGTAGTGTCACTTTTACCCTTCTTCAGTTATGTCCCTTTAAAACTTTATATGATATGCAAGCGGGGGGCATCATCTGTGTCTCATGGACACATTCCCCATTAATTTATAAATTTTTGATATGATATTGAGGAGTTATGGAACTTTATTCGTTTAAAAAGCAACGGGCGTATCATGCGCTCATGGCGCAGCTCTTTATTGATTATTTGTATTGGTATTTTCTCCCCCCATTTAACCAAGTATGGTAAAAGGGGGGTGTATATAATTTGTGCTTTGTAATACCATTACTGTTTGCTAATAGTATCTGCACAATAAGATATAAATGTTTGTAGATATACCATAATCTGGAGTTACTCATTCAGGAGAATTGTGTCCGAAAACCATGAATGTATCAAAAGAAAATCACTTCTGTCTATATTTTAATTCAATAAATTGCTATTTTCACATTTTTTCTGGTTAATAAATGAAGCTTTGCTGCTACAGTGACTGAACCCACTCAAAGTAGCTGTTAAAACAAACATGAATTATTGAACAGATTGCTATAGAATTCCAGGTTACTTAAAGAGGCCAAAAGCTAAAATAAATTCACGACATTAACATGATTAATGAGGTCGGATCAGTATTATTGTTGATACAAAGAATTGTTATGTAATGTTAAAGAATTGCTCATTTTGTGGTCTAGTTAATATTAAGTAAACCTAAATAAAGACTTTAAGAAAAGTTTTTATTACCACATTGCTTTGTATATAATTGGTTCCTGGTCATAGTTAATAATTAGGAGATCTATATATATAATCAATGTTCTGTTATATGACTGGGTCATAATATAGAACATGTCGGCCTGTTTCATATTTTTTAAAGCGGGGTGCTTTTAAAAGGAGAAATGTTAAATGGATTTATTAATCTTTAGATTTTAGTGTCAGTGACTTGTTATGGTAGTTTGCACTTTCCATAGTGAGTGGTCTTGATAGTCACACATGTGGTCAACATTAAACTGACCAGGTAAGATTGATGGCTAAAATACAATGTTCATTTATCAATATTTGTTTTTTTAATGAATTGCCATTCAGTCTATTGTTAACATGGTAACTAGAATCTTTGTAAAATTTTTGATTTATGTTTGAATTATTTGTAAAAGAATCTAGCTAGGACAATTGTCAGCTTATGTATACAAGCTAAGTGTGTATTTCTAGAAAATGATTGGGTGTCAAAATATTTCATATTATGGATATTTGTATGTAATCAGCTTCATAATTAAAGTGGTTAACATGTAGCATGGATTGATACAGTAAGTCATTAAGTTGGACATGTAGAGAAAAGGTTGTAAAAGTTACGTAAATTGTTGAATTAAAACCATTTGATGATTTATCAGATCTCAGTTACATACATCTAAATTCTTATACAAATAATTTAAACATATTTTAAAAATTTACAAACATTCCAGAATTGAATTTTTCAAAAGGAATGCCAGGTGCTGAAATTATAAGGAAACAATTTCCTTTATGGTTTAAATGAAGCTATTGTCTTCAACTTTTAAGGACTTTAGTTGGATTTACTCATGCCATATGATTTTTTGCATTATTTGCAATCAATCTGAAAAATATGTGTTTTTTAATGTATCTTTTTTTTTATTGACACTTAATTTTGATTAAAAAAAAAAAAAACAACAAATACTATGTAGGTGTATTAAATAAATCATGATTAATATCCTTTTGTTCTTTTGTTGTACTGTTCAACCTTTGAATTATTTAAGGAAGGATTGGCTTTAAGCCACTTAAAGATAACTAATTCCCTAATGTATTTATAATAAAAAGATTTAAGATAAAACTAAAAATAATAATGATGATATTCCTTTCCGAATGAGAATGATGTATTTTAACATCATCATTAAACTGGTCCTTGCTCTTAAATAATAATTCAAAATATATTTATTTATAGACACTCTTAAATATAAAAACAAAAGAACATTGTATTACAAGATTTCCTGGAAATGAGGTTGCAGATACTGGTGCATTTTTAAAACAACTTGAAATATTTTTTTAAGAAAAGTTGAGATTTCTTAGAATAAGGTTGTGATATTCAATTGTAAAAATTGTTTATGGATTTTACTTAATTTTAGTGAGGTAATTTACATATTTATACATAAGTAATCTTAAGGCAAAAAATACTAAGTTTTGATAAGATTATATTTGCTGTCAACAGCAGGTCAAATCAAAACACAATATAAAGGGTCATTTTTGTCGAGCCTTCGACTTTTGTCGAAAAAAGCAAGACATAGCGATCCTACATTCCGTCAGCGTCATCCACAAATATTCACTCTGTGGTTTATAAAGTTTTGAAATTTTAATAACTTTCTCAAACTATCCTGTATTTGTACCAAACTTGGACAGAAGCTTGTTTTTGATCATAAGATAGTATCCAGAAGTAAATTTGTTAAAAAAAAAAATTTCATTTTTTCCGTATTTTACTTATAAATGGACTTAGTTTTTTCTGCCAGGAAACAATACATTCACTCTGTGGTTAAAGTTTTTAAAATTTTAATAACTTTCTTAAACTATCCTGTATTTGTACCAAACTTGGACAGAAGGTTGTTTATGATCAAAAGCTAGTATCTAGAAGAAAATCTTGTTAAAATTTTGTACCTATTTATCCGTATTTTACTTATGAATGGACTTAGTTTTTCTTCCAGTTAACATTAAATACAGTCTGCAGTTAAAGTTTTTAAAACATTTATTAGATTCATAAACTATCCTGGATTTATACCAAACTTTGACAGAAGCTTCTTACAATCAAAAGATAGTACTTATCTAAAGGGATATTTTTATTGTTTTTTTTCCTCATTTTGTTGAGCCTTGGATTAACAGCAAAAGTAGGCGAGACACTGGGTTCCGTGGAACCCTTACAAATTTTTTCTTTAGTCACCACAGATATTCTCATCAGCCTTTCAACCTTTTAAAATGCTGACAAGATATCATTTTTGACCTTGGAAATATTATCAACTAGATGATTTGTTTAGTTATATTTGTATATGTCACTGTTGTATTTACTGAAAAGGTGATATATTGTATTCAAATTCTGTATAGAGGCTCGATTGTGGAACATAAACAATTATTGAAATTTTAGTGATCCCCAGCTTAAAAAAATGTATGCATCACAGAGGATTTTATCTAAATTTTGTATGTCCATTGTACAATACAAGTTTTTTTGTATGACTGAAGAAAAATGACTAATAATTCCAACTGTAAATAATTGATATTTCAAGGCTGAATATAAGCTGACCTGTTATTCACATGTTATTGTTTGGGTAACAGTTCAATGTTGCTTAAATATTTGCTGTCCTTGTTCACTTATGATTGTCCATGGTATGTACATGATGTATGCATGTATGATGTACATGTGTCCTCAACAACATGTGCAGCTGGTGCTATTAAGGACAAATACAAGGAATAGAAAATTATCATGTATTGATTTAGATATAAAACATATATCAGAGCTATTGACTATTAAATTGAACCATAATGATTCCATTAGCTGTTATTTTCATTCATTGAGCCTTTATGTCTACTGTGCAAATTTATGGTGATATTTTGTTGTTAAGTTTTCATTTAGATTTTGATATTTAATCATGCCTGCAGATGTTAACAAAAGTAAAGTTATGGTTCCTAAATATCAAATGCACTTATAAGAGTCTAAAATCCATATTATTCTAGTAAGATTTTTGCAAATGAATAACAGAACTTGTGACAACAACCCAACACCTCAAAAAAGACGGTAGACATTAAAAGGTCAACATACAGTCTGCAACCTAAGACACCAGTCTATACTATATGCCAAGCTCTAAATTTAGACAATAGGTTTGTGAATAAATTGAATAAAGACTATAGATCAAAGATAGACATCAGATTCTTTGGCAGACATTAAACACTAAGATCCATGTTGTAACCAACAACTCCCATGATTCCTGGCTTGAAATGTGCACTTTCACATGAAAAAGTGTTAAACATGTTTTTTGAGCAATCAACCCCTCCTTATGGATCAATGCCCTTACAGAAAATAGATAGAACCATGGAAGTATAATACTTCCATGATAGAACATAGAATAAAAATTCAGATTAGAAATTTTTTAAATATTTGTTTTACAGAGGACAAAAACACAATTAGTAAAAGTAAAGCTAAATGATACCAGATCAAAGACTGTCCTATGATCTTTGGTGGGTAGATGTAATTGTCTCATTGGCAATCAAACCATATCTCTTTTTTTATATCAAAGAGCTTAATCACAATATTGTTGTCCATGCTGTCTGAAATCAGCATATATATATTAAAGTAAACAGAATATAAGATTTATATAGGGTATATGAGCTTGCATACTAAAGTTTCATTAATTTATTTGACCTTAGAGGGTAATTTAAGTCAAATTCCTTTTTTGTTATCTGTTAACTTAGAAACCTGATAAGTAGTCTATATAAATGTACTCTTGACATCCTGGTTAATTATAGGACAACATCGATACAGGAATTGACACTTTTATTTATCTAATAATCAAAAGGGTTCTTCAATTTTTTTCTCACAAATTTGGTTTTTGTAAAGGGTAGGTCATTTTAAAATCAGTGATTATTACTTGTGGTATTGCTGAAGAAAGATCTATTTTTAAATCATTGGAACAATTGTAGACTGGTATTTCTGTTTTAGATTCTGTGACCTTTGATCTACTGATGTCTTACTCACTTTTATACTTTTTCTTTTTTATGGTAAAAATTTTCTTTAACATACATGTAGATCTGTGATGAGAAAAATGGTGTGATGCATATTTTATAGCAGAAAAATAATTTTTATTAAATTGTGTTGTATATTTTTATAAAAATTTAGATTTTGATTATGTTAGCTGTATATATATACATTTTATAACAGTTATTATTCAAAAGAAACAATATATCTTTTTCAGGGGGTGTTGACACAGTTGAGATGTGTGGGAAATATTGATCTGTCTAGGAAACCCTTTCCATTGACTAAGTGAGTCCTCCAAGGAAAAGAAAACACCCTCAGTATGTCTGCTACACCTCATAGAAAGGACTGCACTGATGTCATCATTATTGGTAAGGAGACAATTTATATCATCTAGGCCATGCCAGATTTATTTTGGTTGCATTAGATTTATGTGACTTATAACCAAAAAAAAGGTGTTGTTTAGAGAAACAGTATTGTATGTTTATGATTTGCAGGCATCAATTAATAATTTGATGGTTTCAAATTGAATTTATTGGAGATGTGTGAATGGAGCAAAGAAACAGCTATTTGCAACAATCAATTGAAGTTGATGTCCCCAAATCATCAAATACAATACAGATATCTCCATTCTAATGCAATTAAATGAAAATACAGGGAAATCATATATTTATAAATGAATCACAGGACATCTGTGTTTGAGTGTACAATTCCAGACCATCAATCTTGAAACTGATGTGCTGAAATTTGTGGCATTGTCCAATTGAAATGAACTTTTAAAAGCTGTATAAGAATTAATTTTTTTCTGAAATCATTTGCAGCATGATTTTGCAGACATTTCAATAAACATGTTTTAGTCTAATGCTGATGTCGATATTCAAAAGAGAAAAAAAATGTTTTGATCACAGTATGTGGTGCCACAATGTGGAATTAGTTACTTTATAATATGTTACTTTTGGACAATTACTGTTGCAAAAAAATATTCCTTCCTTATGAATCAGGTAAGCACAGAACTAACAAACTTTTGATAGTGTTGTACCATGCTAATTAATTGAAAACTATTTTATATCCTTACATATATTTATTTTAAATTGAATACATTTCATAAATATTACTTTTTACCAATATTTTCTCCAATCATTTTTTAGTTCAACCAAGAACTATAAATGAATATAATGACCATGTATTTGATTATACATATACAAGTTCATACATACTATAAATTCAGACATTAATATTATATTTAATGTTTGTATTGACTTGTCAGAACAATACAAAATTGCATTACTTAAAACTTACATTTTAATGTAATCAATGAAGTACATGTATTAGATTCAACTTATTGTCAATTGATCACTTTCATTCAACTTATAATTATTGATAATAAGAATTACATATATATATTGATTTCCAGATTTACAGTTGGGCTCAAGAACTGTGGTTCAACTCTTTTTCTTCTTAAGTCTAATGATGAGTATTTTTTTGTACATTTTGTAGGTTTTTTAAGACATAATCCTTTTTACAGGAAATGGACCATCAGGGATCTGTCTGTCTTTCCTCTTATCAGGAAATCGTCCCTATTACAATGGAGGATCCCATTCCAATGTTTACTTGAACAAAAAATTAGAGAAGCTGGATAAAAATAAATCAATAGTTGAAGAGGTATGTAAGATAGTTTTTTTATTCATCAAATAATTGATTTTGAGTAAGAATGTTTCAATTTCTGTTTGTACTTTCAGACATGTTGACTAAGATATTGACCTCATAGCTGAGAAACCATGTATGGTATAGAATGGTATTTTTTCAGTGCACTCATTTACTTTTATTCTACAGCACTGTAACCCTTTGTACAAAAGAAATTGTCTATGGAAATTGGTAGCTCTAAATGGATTCATTATTAATTGCTGGATTCCAGTTTTCGTGGATTTTGTGGGTACAGGTGAACTACTAATTAAAATGTTCAACAAGTACAAATTTCAGTAGGCTTGTATGCAGAATTTGGTAAAACCACAATATTAAATATCCATGAAAATGCAATTTTATTTTAAAATCCACGAAAACTGGTATCCACGAAAAAAATATATGAATCCACAGTAATCTATACTGAAATGTTCATGACCTACAAATTATTTTATTAGATTTTTGTGAAAGAAGAAGCAGTTCATGATTTAAATTTTTTTGTTAGCTTACCTAATTTAATGTTGTTTTAAACTTACCATTAAACGTAACAGCATATGAAAGATATATTCTTTCTTAATAGATATACTGTTTGATGTAAGAAATGGCTACATCTGCAGCTTAATTAGGCAAATCTATATTAACATACTTTATTTTTCCTTCTTTCAGGACTTAGAATATCTGTCTGAAGGCTTAGATGGGAGATCGTCTAACCCTGTTGCTTTGCTTTTTGATAACCTATGTCGACCTGATGCTGACATGGGTGTAAACAATCCATCCCTGTTGTCATGGAAACATGAACCCAAACACAGTATTAATCACATAGTTCTTGGAAAGGGTAAACCTGGAGGAGCTTGGCAGGTAAGAAAGAATTTTTCATCAGCGTGTTTAATGTACAGCATGTTCAATAAATGGTGTGGCATTGACAATCCAATGGGAATATTTAATGATTTTGTTTTGTGGTAAGCTTTTTATTTGAACTCTTCTCGGGAGTTGATTGGCAAAAGTTTTCTTAGTTGCATTTCTACATATTAACTTGTTACTTTGTTTCATTAGTTTTTTAAATTTTCTTCTCATATGTTAAAAAACGTTTTTGCCTTCAAATAAGTGAACTTAATTTTCACTCACAGAAAATGGATGGGAATATGCAGACATTAAGCTTAGCCAACTGGATGGAGCTGCCATCTCTTCCATTTAAAGACTGGATCATGAATCATCACATGTGAGTATTAAACAAACAATAAAAAATTTACACTTTTTATCCAAAATTAGGAACCGCCATTCATAAATAAGGGGCAAGTCTTTAGTAATATGGTCTTTAAAATTCAATAGACTTTGTTGAGGCAGAATACACTGGAAGTTGCTGTTTATGTCTTGTTATAAAATGTAACTAAGGATGAATCAGGTATGACAAAGTGAAAAATGTAAAGTGATATCTGTTAAGATTGATCTTTATCATGTAGATCATGTGCAAATGTAAAACATGTGAAACATGTAAATGCTAAACTTGAAGGTATTTTCTGATTAAATCTTTTCGTGATAATTTGGTAGTCTACTTAGTACTTCTGTGAGGTAAAATGTGACTTTTCCATGACGAATAAGACTATTCTAGAAAGACAAAGATGTATAAATGTACTATATATTTAAAAGGGCCTAACAGTGAGCCAAACTGTAAGGCCATCTCTGTCTAAAGGTGTTAAAACACAATTTATCTACTGAGAATTTATCTAAATATGCAAGAAAAAGCTTGGGGGAAGGGGTTTAGTTTGATTGTTATGATTGTCTTTCAATGTTTCAAATTTGAATACTGGTACAGTTTGAGCTGATAAATAACATTTAGTTTAATTGGTACTTTCAGTTTGAATTATCTTATATGTTGACCTTTTAATATTAACATGTATCTTGTTAAATCAGATAATTATTTATATGGGGGGGGGAGTAAACCTGATAATGCAAGACATTCTCTCATCAATTCATTACATCCCTCTCTCCCACAGAAAAAAATCAAACAATTAGAAAATATAGAACTATAGTAATCAAACAAAAGTACACTTATTGATTTATTTATGTGATAGACAAAATATGAGATGAAAACTAGGCAGAAATGAGTGAATAATTCAAATATTCAAAGTGTATGTAACTAAACTTTTAGAAATTAGTAGAAATCTACATATAGGGGTATCATGCATTGTTGAACTGTGACCTTGTGACCCAAAGTTTAAATGTCATTGATAAGGAATTATATTTATCTGTTATTGACACTGTTTTCTCCCACTCATTAAAGTATTTATAATGTTACCTGGTATGTTGTCACAAGAGTCTTTGAGGTCTTATTTGTTAACCAAGATTTATTGATAATAATCTTGGCCCAGATTTGAACCATGTTTTAAATACTGAACCTAAGACCACAGATTAACTATTTCCATATACCCTAATGCTTTTAGTGGGTGGATGAATTTTTTTTTATAATCTGTCTATGCATGGATAAAATTTAAATTTTAATCTTCTTAACCTGTGAGTTTACCGTAACAGACCACCATGCAAAGCTGTAGTTGCAACAAAAGTACATTGGTTTTTTAATTTAATTGTTGCAAAATATCATTGAATTTTGTACTTATAAAGTATTAAAAGTTATTGATTTGTGTCAAGTGTGTTTTCCCAGGCATTGACAAAAATGTATAAATAGGTCTAATAATATCTTCACTGATTGATATAATATGTTTACAAGGGTGGAACTTACATTGTTGAAAATATTTTAAAATCCAGTTGCAAAAATTTAAATATATTCATAATAGAAAACATTTAAAGTATCCGCACCCTTTGTATACTAAGGTGTTCTATTTAAATGACATATATCCAAAAGTATATGGAACAAGGAATTTATGTTCTGCAATGACACATTGACATATATTTATTATATGCTGGATGCTGAGGAATTTGACATAAATAATGAGTATACCAGGAAATAACAGTATATCACAGAAACAACACTTTTATTGCTGTTTTTATGCCCCACTAAGGGGCATTATGTTTTTCGGTCTGTGTGTCCATTTGTTTGTCCGTTCGTCCGTTCGTTCGTTCATTCGTCTATCTGTCCCGCTTCAGGTTGAAGTTTTTGGTCAAGGTAGTTTTTATATGTATTATGGTATACCGTTGACCGTCCGTCCGTCCGTCCTCGTCAACATGTCGGACATTAATTCAAAAACTCTTTAACCAATATGCATGAAACTTTGGTGAATTGTTTATATCTATTGACGTGAGCTCCCTTTCGTTTTTTTATAAATTTCAGATTTACCATTTCTGAGTTTTGGGGTTTTATTCATTAAAAAAGGAGGGATTTTCCAGTTTTCGGACAATAACTCAAAAAATATATCACCAATTTGCATGAAACTTTTGTAAATTGTTCATATCTATTGACGTGAGCTCCCTTTCGATTTTTATAAATTTTGGATTTTCCTTTTCCGAGTTTTAGGGTTTTATTCATTAAAAAAGGGGGGATTTTCCAGTTTTCAGACAAAAACTCAAGAACAATTTCACCAATTTGCAAGAAACTTTGATGAATTGTTTATTTCTATCGACATGAGCTCCCTTTTGATTTTTATAAATTTCAGACTATACGTTTCCGATTTATGGGGTTTTATTCATTACAAAAAGGGGGATTTTCCAGTTTTCAGACAATAATTCAAAATTGCTTTCAGCATTTTTATTGAAACTTTGGTAAATTGTTTATATCTATTTTTGTAAGCTCCCTTTTGATTTTTATAAATTTTCAATTTCACATTTCCGAGTTATAAGATTTTATTTGTTTATAGTCTGACATCAGATTTACAAAGTATTGCGCAACAGCACAGTGTATTGCACAACAGCAAGAAATCTTTCATATAACCAATTTCAAGTTCTGTTGACTACATTTATTCAGAAACCTATAATATATCAAATATTTAATTACAATCCAAATTCAGACCTGTATCAAGCTTGAATATTGTGTCCATTTTTGCCCCAACTGTTAAGGGTTGGACCTCTGCGGGCGTATCCAGCTGCGCTCAGCGAAGCAGTTTATTGATGAAGTTGAAGTCCAATCAACTTGAAACTTAGTACACATGTTCCCTATGGTATGATCTTTCTAATTTTAATGCCAAATTTGAATTTTGACCCCAATTTCACGGTCCACTGAACATAGAAAATGTTAGTGCGAGTGGGGCATCCGTGTACTATGGACACATTCTTGTTCATCTAGACATTATTATCAGATTTGGTACCAAGATTTTGAAATGGTGGGGTTAAACCATATATAGTTAAGTAAGGGTTGAATGAAGCCAAAGGGAAATAAAGTGCACGGTTTAAGTTGTGTCTTTTTACTTGCATTTAAATTTGATGATTTAATTTTTTCACAGAAAAGAGGATGAAGAGGTGTACAGGAACCGTGCCAGTGTAGCAGATGTTAAAAATTACTATACCAGCTTTGTGAAACAGAATCAGTTGAATTCCTTCTATAATAATCATACAGTTACCTCAGTGCGAAAAGTGTTTGATTTCAAATCTTGCATAGACTCAGAAAGTGGCGAGAGGTTGCCATGTTGCAAGAACTTTAAGGACAACCATCCATTTTTGTGGGAAGTTAGAGGGTACATTGAAAATTTTGAAAATGATTCGGCTACAGACAAGGAGCATGGAACTAAATTACATGAAGAATTTTGTTATATGGCTCCTCATGTTGTCATAGCAACGGGTACATTTGATATTTCTAATAGACTTAATATACCAGGTGAAAATCTGTCATATGCTGTACATACACTTCAAGATTTTGAAAAATGCCTTGTGGAAAGACGAAAATATTCTTCATTGGACCCCATTTTGATTGTAGGGTCTGGTCTGAGTGCAGCAGACGCCATACTTATGGCACTAGAATCAAACGTTTCAGTGATTCATGTTTTTAGGAAAGGTCCAAATGACCCCAGTATTATTTTCAAGAAGCTGCCTGCAGGCATTTACCCTGAATACCACCGAGTTCATGCCTTGATGAAAAATAAGATATCGGACCCCCTGTATAAGTCCTACTGCAAACATCAATTAATTGATTTAAAAGATGACCAAGGAGCACTTTTAGAGTCAACAGATAGCAAAGACATAATTTCTGTAGATATATCTATGGCTGTGATATTAATAGGATCTCGTCCTGATTTATCATTCCTCCCATATGAAGCCAAAAACTTAGGTGTTGTACCAAGATATCCAATAGAATGTAAACCTAATCCATTAGATGTGGACCAGTATAGTTTTCAGTGCAATCATGAAGTTGGACTTTTTGCAATGGGACCATTGGTAGGAGAGAATTTTGTGAGATTTGGTTTGGGCGGTTCCTTAGGAATTAGCAATTTTCTGTACAAAAAGAAACAGAAGGACTGTTTGTAATGAAGAAATCTACATTTTTTTGTTCTCATCATAATACTGTTCGGAGAAATACATGTATTACTTTTATTTATTGCTATTTGTACTTTTGTAAAATGACAATAATTTTTTATACTACATTGTCTTTCAAGAATACACATGTCAATTTGACTAACGTGGTAGAAAAATCATATTAAATAATTTGAAAGTTTCATTATTTGTCAGGTCCTTTTTCACAGATATGCATTACCAATACATGTATTGATTTTTGTGTCACATGTTCCTACTTTCATAATTTTACATTGCAATTTATCACACCTGCATATATGTGTATATTTAGTCATGAATTATACTTGAGATAAGGGACTAATATTCATTAAAAAAAAAGGTCATTTTATAGAAAAAAAGGAGGAAATAAAAGACACTTATTACTATACATTAGATGATAAAAAGTGTGATTTACCAGTAGTTCTGTCCCATGGCTGTGTTTTGGGATAATTGTTCTCAGACTATCTCCTCAGTACATTTTTATGCACATAAGTTTATTGTTTTACATTCGAACTTTTGTAGTGAAACAGGTTTTTGCAGAATTTATAATTGAATTATTTTCATCTTTCATTCTACAAAATGTACTACCATTATAAAACTCCACTGGTTTATGGACATTGTTACTAACAGATCAAATTGCCTTCAGAAAGCAAGCAAACAATATGTGAACACCTGTTTTGTCAACCTTCAGAAATAAGGTAATTTATTTTTTCCTTTTTTGGTATATAAAAGAACAAAAAATAAATGTTTCTTCACGTTTAAATGAAATCCAGGATACTTGTTTTTGTCGAGCCTGCGACTTTTGTCGCAGAAAGCAGAAAGCTCGACATAGGGATAGTGATACGGCGGTGGCGGCGTTAGCTAACTTTTTAAAAGCTTTATATTTTACAAGGTGGAAGACCTGGATGCTTAATACTTTGTATATAGATGCCTCATGTTACGAAGTTTCCGTCAGTCACATGTCCAATGTCCTTGACCTCATTTTCATGGTTCAGTGACTACTTGAAAAAAAAGTTAAGGTTTTTTTGTAACGCTAAATTCTCTCTTATTATAAGTAATAGGATAACTATATTTGGTATGTGCGTACCTTACAAGGTCCTCATGCCTGTCAGACAGTTTTCACTTGACCTCGACCTCATTCCATGGATCAGTGAACAAGGTTAAGTTTTGGTGGTCAAGTCCATATCTCAGATACTATAAGCAATAGGTTTAGTATATTCAGTGTATGGAAGGACTGTAAGGTGTACATGTCCAACTGGCAGGTGTCATCTGACCTTGACCTCATTTTCATGGTTCAGTGGTCTAAGTTAAGTTTTTGAGTTTTGGTCTTTTTTTCTAATACTATATGCAATAGGTCAACTATATTTGGTATATGGAAATATTTTATGATCTATATGTCGGTCGCACAGGTTTTATTTGACCTTGACCTCATTTTCACGGTTCATTGCTCAGTGTTAAGTTTTTGTGTAATGGTCTGTTTTTCTTAAACTATAAGCAATAGGTCAACTATATTTGTTGTATGGAAGAATTGTTAGCTGTACATGTCTGCCTGGCATGGTTCATCTGACCTTGACCTCATTTTCATGGTTCATTGATCAATTTTTAGTTTTTCGGTTAATGTTAAGTTTATGTGACAGTTGTAATAAAGCTTTATATTTAGGACTATCAACATAATATCAATGATTAATAAAGAAGGCGAGACATTTCAGTGTGTGCACTCTTGTTATATGATTATGCAGGAAATCAGCCAGTCAAGAAAAGTTATCAAAAAGTATTTTGTAATGCCATGTTACTCTAATTCACCAACATTGAATGAACGCTTAGGAAGCAGTTGGTTTGTCATATTTCAAAGCTAAGAGTAATAGCTCAGGACCAAATAGATTTTTACAATGGTGGCTGTTATTGCAGCATAAAAGCAAAAAATGTGAGAATTTACTGGAAGATTTATTTCCAGTTTTAATTGAACATGCTCTAAATATTAAAAGGGTACTACAATGTAAATTGTAAGATATATTTTATGATTTTTTTTGTTTTTTATATATTGCATGAAAATCTAAGCTTTTGATTTTTTTGTTTTATGATTTTTAACTTAATTATTGTGTTACTGAAAAATGGCAAACCAGGTCTTGAGTTGTGCTTTTTATACGACCGCAAAAAAATTTTTGTGGTCGTATATTGGTATGACGTTGGCGTCGTCGTCGTCCGGCGTCGTCGTCGTCGTCGTCGTCGTCGTCCGGCGTCGTCCGGCGTCGTCCGAAGACACATTGGTTTTCGCACTCTAACTTTAGTTTAAGTGAATGGATCTTTATGAAATTTTACCACAAGGTTCAATACCACAAAAGGAAGGTTGGGATTGATTTTGGGGGTTATGGTAATAACAGTAAAGGAATTAGGGGCCAAAAAGGGGCCAAAAATAAGCATTTTTGTAACTTCCAGAAATAACTTGTGTGTTAGTGTATGGATCTCTCTGACATTGTACCACAAGGTTCCATATCACTAAAGGGAAGGCTGGGATTGATTTTGGGGGTAATTGCCTCCAAATTTTAGGAATTAGGGGCCAAAAAAGGGGCAAAAAACAAGCATTTTTCTAGTTTCATGACAATAACTTGTGTGTAAGTGTATGGATCTTTCTGAAATTGTACTACAAGGTTCCATATCACAAAGGGAAAGCTGGGTTTGAGTTTGGGGGTAATTGCCCTAAACGTTTAGGAATTTGGGGCCAAAAAGGGGCCAAAAAACACATTTTTTTCTAGTTTCCAGACAATAACTTGTGTTCAAGTGTATGGATCTCTCTGAAATTGTACTGCAAGGTACCATACCACAAAGGGAAGGCTGGGATTGAGTTTGGGGGTGATGAATCATAATGGGGGTTCAAAAAATTTTGGGGGGGGGGATTTATTTTTTTTTCCTTTTTTTTCTTTTTTTCCTTTTTTGTTTCTTTTAAAATTTTCCATTTTAAGTTGGTTATTTCTGATTTATATTTAAAATCAAATAATAATGATATGGTAGGAGATACACACCAAACAGGATGTGTAAATTATTATATAATAAGTATTGTGCAATAGCAAGAAATTTTCAATTGCACAGTATTGCACAATAGCAAGAAATCTTCAATTGCACAGTATTGCGCAATAGCAAGAAATCTTCAATTGCACAGTATTGCGCAATAGCAAGAAATATCCAATAGCACAATATTGCGCAATAGCAAGAAATTGTCAATTGTACAGTATTGCGCAATAGCAAGAAATATTTAATAGCACAGGATTGTGCAAAAGAAGATACTTCCTATAAATTGCTTATTTCTTGACCAATTTCAATGGGGTTTTATTCTTGATTTCATGGGGTTCTTTAATATGCTGAATATAACCGTGTATTTAGTTTTTATACGACCGCAAAAATTGAAAATTTTTTGGTCGTATATTGGTATGACGTTGGCGTCGTCGTCGTCGTCGTCGTCGTCGTCGTCGTCGTCGTCGTCTGGCGTCGTCCGGCGTCGTCCGAAGACACATTGGTTTTCGCACTCTAACTTTAGTTTAAGTGAATGGATCTCCATGAAATTTTACCATAAGGTTCAATACCACGAAAGGAAGGTGGGGATTGATTTTGGGGGTTATGGTACCAACAGTTAAGGAATTAGGGGCCAAAAAGGGGCCAAAAATAAGCATTTTTGTAACTTCCAGACAATAACTTGTGTGTAAGTGTATGGATCTCTCTGACATTGTACCACAAGGTTCCATATCACAAAGGGAAGGCTGTAATTGATTTTGGGGGTAGTTGCCTCAAAATTTTAGGAATTAGGGGCCAAAAAAGGGGCAAAAAACAAGCATTTTTCTAGTTTCATGACAATAACTTGTGTGTAAGTGTTTGGATATTTCTGAAATTGTACTACAAGGTTCCATATCACAAAGGGAAAGCTGGAATTGAGTTTGGGGGTAATTGCCCGAAACGTTTAGGAATTGGGGGCCAAAAAGGGGCCAAAAATAAGCATTTTTCTAGTTTCCAGGCAATAACTTGTGTTCAAGTGTATGGATCTCTCTGAAATTGTACTGCAAGGTACCATACCACAAAGGGAAGGCTGGGATTGAGTTTGGGGGTGATGAATCATAAGGGGGTTCAAAAAATTTGGGGGGGGGGATTTTTTTTTTTCTTTTTTTTTCTTTTTTTCCTTTTTTTTTTCTTTTAAAATTTTCCATTTTAAGTTGGTTATTTCCGATTAATATTTAAAAGCAAATAATAATGATATGGTAGGAGATACACACCAAACAGGATGTGTAAATTATTATATAATAAGTATTGTGCAATAGCAAGAAATTTTCAATTGCACAGTATTGCACAATTGCAAGAAATCTTCAATTGCACAGTATTGCGCAATAGCAAGAAATCTTCAATTGCACAGTATTGCGCAATAGCAAGAAATATCCAATAGCACAATATTGCGCAATAGCAAGAAATTGTCAATTGTACAGTATTGCACAATAGCAAGAAATATTCAATTGCACAGTATTGTGCAAAAGAAGATACTTCGTATAAATTGCTTATTTCTTGATCAATTTCAATGGGGTTTTATTCTTGAATTCTTGGGGTTCTTTAATATGCTGAATCTAACCGTGTATTAAGTTTTTGGATTTTGGGCCCCGTTTTTAAATTGGTCCAAATTGAGGTCTAAAGGGTCCAAAATTTAACTTTGTTTGATTTCATCAAAAATTGAATTATTGGGGTTCTTTGATATGCCGAATCTAACCGTGTATTTAGATTCTTAATTTTTGGTTCCGTTTTCAAATTGGTCTACATTAAGGTCAAAAGGGTCCAAAATTAAACTTAGTTTGATTTTAACAAAAATTGAATTCTTGGGGTTCTTTGATATGCTGAATCTAAACATGTGTTTAGATTTTTGATTATGGGCCCAGTTTTCAAGTTGGTCCAAGTTGGGGTCCAAAATTAAACTTTGTTTGATTTCAACAAAAATTGAATATATGGGGTTCTTTGATATGCTGAATCTAAACATGTATTTAGATTTTAGATTTTTGGCCCAGTTTTCAAGTTGGTCCAAATTGGGGTCCAAAATTAAACTTTGTTTGATTTCATCAAAAATTGAATATATGGGGTTCTTTGATATGCTGAATCTTACCATGTATTTAGATTTTTTATTTGTGGGCCCGCTATCAAATTGGTTCATATTGAGGTCAAAAGGGTCCAAAATTAAACTTTGTTTGATTTCATCAAAAATTTAATTATTGTGGTTCTTTGATATGCCAAATCTAACCGTGTATTTAGATTTTTAATTTTGGGTCCCGTTTTTAAAATTGGTCTACATTTAGGTCCAAAGGGTCCAAAATTAAACTTAGTTTGATTTTAAGAAAAATTGAATTTTTGGGGTTCTTTGATATGCTGAATCTAAACATGTGTTTAGATTTTTGATTATGGAACCAGTTTTCAAGTTTGTCCAAGTTGGGGTCCAAAATTAAACTTTGTTTGATTTCAACAAAAATTGAATATATGGGGTTCTTTGATATGCTGAATCTAAACATGTATTTAGATTTTAGATTTTTGGCCCAGTTTTCAAGTTGGTCCAAATTGGGGTCCAAAATTAAACTTTGTTTGATTTCAACAAAAATTGAATATATGGGGTTCTTTGATATGCTGAATCTTACCATGTACTTAGATTTTTTATTTTGTGGGCCTGCTATCAAATTGGTTCATATTGAGGTCAAAAGGGTCCAAAATTAAACTTTGTTTGATTTCATCAAAAATTGAATTACTGGGGTTCTTTGATATGCCAAATCTAACCGTGTGTTTAGATTTTTAATTTTGGGTCCCGTTTTTTAAATTGGTCTACATTAAGGTCCAAAGGGTCCAAAATTAAACTTAGTTTGATTTTAACAAAAATTGAATTCTTGGGGTACTTTGATATGCTGAATCTAAACATGTGTTTAGATTTTTGATTATGGGACCAGTTTTCAAGTTTGTCCAAGTTGGGGTCCAAAATTAAACTTTGTTTGATTTCAACAAAAATTGAATATATGGGGTTCTTTGATATGCTGAATCTAACCATGTATTTTGATTTTGGACATTGGACCATAATAGGTAAATTAAAAAAATTGAAGTTCTTAGACCACATTCTTTCTGTGTCAGAAACCTATGCTGTGTCAAATATTTAATCACAATCCAAATTCAGAGTTGTATCAAGCTTGAATGTTGTGTCCATACTTGCCCCAACTGTTCAGGGTTCGACCTCTGCGGTCGTATCAAGCTGCGCCCAGCGAAGCATTTTATTATACCTCTGTGCCAAGATAGACATACATATGGTATACTGTAATATTTGTGTCACTTTTTTCACACACATCATTTGGTAGCCAAAGCTTACTTTTACCAATCCCATTTTTGCACAAGTTACAGTCTAATGAAAATAATGTATTTTTTGTTGTTGCTGATTTTCATTTTTCCTACAATGACTTACATGACCATAATGACTTAAACATTTTTTCATTTTATATAAACCTGTTTTGTGGAAATTTGTACTCAATACAAGTACTCAAAATGCAATTTTTAGGTCACCTGGCCCAAAGGGCCAAGTGAGCTTTTCTCTTCACTTGGCGTCCGTCGTCCGTAAACTTTTACAAAAATCTTCTCCTCTGAAACTACCGGGCCAAATTTAACCAAACTTGGCCACAATCATCATTGGGGTATCTAGTTTAAAAAATGTGTCAGGTGACCCGGCCAACCAACCAAGATGGCCGCCATGGCTAAAAATAGAACATGGGGGTAAAATGTAGATTTTGGCTTATATCTCTGAAACCAAAGCATTTTTAGAGCAAATCTGACATGGGGTAAAATTGTTTATCAGGTCAAGATCTATCTGCCCTGAAATTTGCAGATGAATCTGACAACCCGTTGTTGGGTTGCTGCCCCTGAATTGGTAATTTTAAGGAAATTTTGCCGTTTTTGGTTATTATCTTGAATATTGTTATAGATAGAGATAAACTGTAAACAGCAATAATGTACAGCAAAGTAAGATCTACAAATAAGTCAACTTGACCAAAATGGTCAGTTGATCCCTTAAGGAGTTATTGCCCTTTATATTCAATTTTTAACCATTTTTCGTAAATTTTTGTAATCTTTTACAAAAATCTTCTCCTCTGAAACTACTAAGACAAATTTAACCAAACTTGTTCACAATCATCATTAGGGTATCTTGTTTAAAAAATGTGTCCGATGACCCCGCCCGCGAACCAAGATGGCCGATATGGCTAAAAAATAGTACATAGGGCAAAATGCAGTTTTTGGCTCATATCTCTGAAACCAAAGCATTAAGAGCAAATCTGACAGGATAAAATTGTTCATTAGGTCAAGATCTATCTGCCCTGAATTTTTCAGACCAATCAGGCAACACGTTGTTGGGTTGCTGCCCCTGAATTGGTAATTTTAAGAAAATTTTGCAGCTTATCTTGAATATTATTATAGATAGAGATAAACTGTAAACAGCAATAATGTACAGCAAAGTAAGATCTACAAATAAATCAACATGACCAAAATTGTCAATTGACCCCTTAAGGAGTTATTGCCCTTTATAGTCAATATTTTACAATTTTCATAAATTTTGTAAATTTTTGTAAATTTTTACAAAATATTTTCCACTGTAACTACTGGGCCAAGTTCATTATAGATAGAGATAATTGTAAGCAGCAAGAATGTTCAGTAAAGTAAGATCTACAAACACATCACCATCACCAAAACACAATTTTGTCATGAATCCATCTGTGTCCTTTGTTTAATATGCACATAGACCAAGATGAGCGACACAGGCTCTTTTGAGCCTCTAGTTTGCATATATCAAAAGCTTTTTTCAGCAGTTTTTGTAAAATATGTAAAAGCTTTTGATCATAGCATTAACCATGATAGGTATAAATATGATCATGATTGGTGTTCCATCATATCATTAACCATGATAGGTATTAATATGATCGTGATTGATGTTCGATCATATCATTAACCATGATAGGTATTAATATGATCACTGTTCGATCACAACAATAACTATGATAGGTATTAATATGATCTTGATTGCTTAAAAATGTGTGAAGATGATAGATTTCAAATATAGGAAATACATTCAATTTTTATCAATCACTATGTCTTCTGATTTAATAGGTATTAGTTTTTTTCTTTTCTTTACATAATTTCAGGTGCAATATCTAATAAATACATAATGTAATATTCATCCTACCCCATTTGCAAGTAAAAACCTATGTTTATTGGTACTGCTGTTCATGAGCAATATTTTTGGTTACTTTAACCTGCATCATCAAATTATCATGCTTATAGTACATTAAAATAAGTGTTCTCATAGAAATTTTATTTAGGCAAATTTAACTTTCATACTTGAATGGAAAAGCTAAAACTTTAAATTTTTTATGATATACATAAGATCTTAAAGATCATTGGATGCAGTCATAAACATTTTGAGTACAGCAATCGATTTTGGTACTCAAGACTCAGAAATCAACCAATCAAAATACTGCATTTGGTGTTTCAAGCACAAATTGTGTTCTACAAGTACTGAGTCAAGTTTTATGATCGAAAGGTCTGAATAGTATGCTTTTGCTAGCTAGTGACAAGATGATTTTATTCTAGATCAACCAAAAACACAGAATTATTTTGCCAATTGAATTTGTTAGGTTATAAGTATTCAATGGAATGAGCAAGTACACTTTCATGAGGGAGAGCTAAGAAAGAACTTTGCCCATTGAATGCATTGGGTTTTTTTTTCTACCCCTGAAGGTCCAGTTGAAAATCTAAATGACCTCAAAATGTTGATGATTTTTACAGGATTTTGTTACTGCATATAATTACAGAACAGTGCCTTTTCAGTGATTTATTGTTTCAAATTGCTACATATGTATACAGTTTGTACTAATAGGAAAGTAAGTTTGTACAACAGTATTTATTGCTGTCTGGAAAACCCATGAGTTAAACATTGTTTTTGAATTTGGACAACTTTTAAAATAAGTATGTTGAATGCAACCTTTATTTATCTTGAACCATTGACATAAAGTAGCAAATTTTTGCATTTTTTTAAGCAAACATTTTAAATTTGCACAACTATGTCTAACAGTAATAAAGTTTCCTGTTGTCATCTTTGTGAAAAAAAAACTTGTAATTTAAAAATGAAGATTTTAACTTTTTGGATTCAGCAACATTGTGAAATTCATGGATTTCCCATTTTGAGGAATTGTACAATAGAAAATTGTTCCTTGTCATGTTCTTATAATTTATACTTTTATTAAATGTTAACTGATGTGACTTTATCAGTTAACTATATTATATCTTGGTTCCTTAGTTGTTTTCAGATTTTGCTTATTGTCTGTAATATTCAGCACATTTGGAGAAAAAGATATGAATTATGTGTTCACAATATAAATGAAAATAGATATAGGGTAAAAGTCAAATAGGCAGAAAACAAAAGGACAAGAAAAGGTCAGCATATGGCCTACAACAAATGATGTGTCTGTATAGGATGTCAAGCTCTAAAACAAACACGACAAATCAATAAGGAGATGTGGTATGTTTCCAATGAGAAAACTATCTATCAGAGACCAAAGGACGAGGATACAAACAAATGTAGGTCACTTTATGACCTTCAACAATGAACAAAACCCATACTGTAGAGTAAACTACAACAGGCCCTGCCATGTCAAAACGTAAAACAATTCAAGAGAAACACCAATGGATTGGTTTATGCTGAACAAAAAACAAATATGACAGACAACAACCAGTTATATGCTCCTGATTTGTGACAGACACATAAAGAATGTGGCAGGTTAAGATCTTTGAGAACCCTCAACCCTCACCCTGACAGGGGAAAGTGGTGTAACAGCACAGCAAAAGAACAAACTATATAAAAAATAAGTTGAAACAAATCACACACAAAAAAACTAACAAAAAGAACATTAACCCGCTGTATTTGTTTGCACCTGTCCTAAGTCAGGAACCTGTTGTTCAGTGGTTGTTGTTTGTTGATGTTGTTCATAAGTGTTTCTTGTTTTTATACGACCGCAAAAAAATTTTGCGATCGTATATTGGTATGGCGTCGTCGTCATCGTCGTCCGAAGACACAGTGGTTTTCGCACTCTAACTTTAGTTTAAGTGAATGGATCTCTATGAAATTTTACCATAAGGTTCAATACCACAAAAGGAAGGTAGGGATTGATTTTGGGGGTTATGGTACCAACAGTTAAGGAATTAGGGGCAAAAAATAAGCATTTTTGTAACTTCCAGACATAACTTGTGTGTTAGTGTATGGATATCTCTGACATTGTACAAGGTTCCATATCACAAAGGGAATGCTGGGATTGATTTTGGGGGAATTGCCTCAAAATATTAGGAATTAGGGGCCAAAAAAGGGGCAAAAAACAAGCATTTTTATATGGACAAATACTTGAGTACAAAACATAATTTAAAGCAGTGTAAGGGAGATAAATCAAATACATCATTTGAATTACCTCCCTTACACTGCTTTTAAATTATGTATAAAGTAATGGTTAATGAACAATTAAGACAATTTAAAACAGTGTAAGGGAGGTAATCCACATACAACGTTTTGATTACTTCCCTTACACTGCTTTTAAATTATGTTTCAAGAAATGCATATTTATTTAAGGAATGACTAATATTTTTTCTGTCTATGAAGAAATAACATAAAAAATATGGTGCACACTGAATAACCCGGGTAGCGGGTTATTTAAAAGTGTGCACCACAATTTTTATGTTATTTCGAATAGACAGAAAAAATATTAAAGTCATTTCTTATAATTTAATTCTAAAAAGGAGTAAATCATGATAAAAACGTTGATGACGTCGCGGTCACATGACAAAATTATGTCTATGAGCTGATAGACAAAACACTTTCAGCCAATCAGAAGACGTGTTACATCCAAAATTAAATTATAAAGGAAGACCAGTAAAAATATCTGCAAATGTTGCATCTTTTTTTTTTTTTACAAAAAAATCCATAAAAAGAAATTGTGGGGGGTCAATTTTTTCTCATTTCAGATTTCAGAAATTAAAAAGAATTATTCTTCAAATATTATTTTTTTTTCAAATTTCAAATATTGAAAAATTTCAAGAAGTAATCTTTAATTGCACAGTATGGCGCATTAGATTTATAAAATCTTTGACCACATTTATTTATTTTTTATTTGTTATGCCAAATCTGACCGTGTATTTAGATTTTTAATTTTGGGTCCAGTTTTCAAATTGGTCTACATTAAGGTCCAAAGGGTCCAAAATTAAACTTAGTTTGATTTTAACAAAAATTGAATATATGGGGTTCTTTGATATGCTGAATCTAAACATGTATTTAGATTTTTTTATTTCGGGCCCAGTTTTCAAGTTGGTCCAAATTTGGGGTCCAAAATTAAACTTTGTTTGATTTCAACAAAAATTGAATATATGGGGTTCTTTGATATGCTGAATCTAACCATGTATTTAGATTTTTTATTTGTGGGCCCCGCTATCAAATTGGTTCATATTGAGGTCAAAAGGGTCCAAAAATAAACTTTGTTTTATTTCATCAAAAATTGAATTATTGGGGTTCTTTGATATGCCAAATCTAACCGTGTATTTAGATTTTTAATTTTGGGTCCAGTTTTCAAATTGGTCTACATTAAGGTCCAAAGGGTCCAAAATTAAACTTAGTTTGATTTTAACAAAAATTGAATATATGGGGTTCTTTGATATGCTGAATCTAAACATGTATTTAGATTTTTGATTATGGGCCCAGTTTTCAAGTTGGTCCAAATTGGGGTCCAAAATTTAACTTTGTTTGATTTCAACAAAAATTGAATATATGGGGTTCTTTGATATGCTGAATCTAACCATGTATTTAGATTTTTTATTTGTGGGCCCCGCTATCAAATTGGTTCATATTGAGGTCAAAAGGGTCCAAAATTAAACTTTGTTTTATTTTATCAAAAATTGAATTATTGGGGTTCTTTGATATGCCAAATCTAACTGTGTATTTACATTTTTTATTTTGGGTCCCGTTTTTTAAATTGGTCTACATTAAGGTCCAAAGGGTCCAAAATTAAACTTAGTTTGATTTTAACAAAAATTGAATATATGGGGTTCTTTGATATGCTGAATCTAAACATGTATTTAGATTTTTTTATTTCGGGCCCAGTTTTTAAGTTGGTCCAAATTGGGGTCCAAAATTAAACTTTGTTTGATTTCAACAAAATTGAATATATGGGGTTCTTTGATATGCTGAATCTAACCATGTATTTAGATTTTTTATTTGTGGGCCCCACTATCAAATTGGTTCATATTGAGGTCAAAAGGGTCCAAAAATAAACTTTGTTTTATTTCATCAAAAATTGAATTATTGGGGTTCTTTGATATGCCAAATCTAACCGTGTATTTAGAATTTTAATTTTGGGTCCAGTTTTCAAATTGGTATACATTAAGGTCCAAAGGGTCCAAAATTAAACTTAGTTTGATTTTAACAAAAATTGAATATATGGGGTTCTTTGATATGCTGAATCTAAACATGTAATTAGATTTTTTATTTTGGGCCCAGTTTTCAAGTTGGTCCAAATTGGGGTCCAAAATTTAACTTTGTTTGATTTCAACAAAAATTGAATATATGGGGTTCTTTGATATGCTGAATCTAACCATGTATTTAGATTTTTATTTGTGGGCCCCGCTATCAAATTGGTTCATATTGAGGTCAAAAGGGTCCAAAATTAAACTTTGTTTTATTTCATCAAAAATTGAATTATTGGGGTTCTTTGATATGCCAAATCTAACTGTGTATTTACATTTTTTATTTTGGGTCCCGTTTTTTAAATTGGTCTACATTAAGGTCCAAAGGGTCCAAAATTAAACTTAGTTTGATTTTAACAAAAATTGAATATATGGGGTTCTTTGATATGCTGAATCTAAACATGTATTTAGATTTTTTTATTTCGGGCCCAGTTTTTAAGTTGGTCCAAATTGGGGTCCAAAATTTAACTTTGTTTGATTTCAACAAAAATTGAATATATGGGGTTCTTTGATATGCTGAATCTAACCATGTATTTAGATTTTTTATTTGTGGGCCCCGCTATCAAATTGGTTCATATTGAGGTCAAAAGGGTCCAAAAATAAACTGTTTTATTTCATCAAAAATTGAATTATTGGGGTTCTTTGATATGCCAAATCTAACCGTGTATTTAGATTTTTAATTTTGGGTCCAGTTTTCAAATTGGTCTACATTAAGGTCCAAAGGGTCCAAAATTAAACTTAGTTTGATTTTAACAAAAATTGAATATATGGGGTTCTTTGATATGCTGAATCTAAACATGTATATAGATTTTTTATTTTGGGCCCAGTTTTCAAGTTGGTCCAAATTGGGGTCCAAAATTTAACTTTGTTTGATTTCAACAAAAAATGAATATATGGGGTTCTTTGATATGCTGAATCTAACCATGTATTTTGATTTTTGGGCCCCGTTATCAAATTGGTCCACATTGAGGTCAAAAGGGTCCAAAATTAAACTTTGTTTGATTTCATCAAAAATTGAATTCTTTGGATTCTTTGATATGCTGAATCTAACCATGTATTTAGATTTTGGATATTGGACAATATTAGGTAAATTAAAAAAATTTAAGTTCTTAGACCACATTCATTCTGTGTCAGAAACCTGTGCTGTGTCAAATATTTAATCACAATCCAAATTCAGAGCTGTATCAAACTTGAATGTTGTGTCCATACTTGCCCCAACTGTTCAGGGTTCGACCTCTGCGGTCGTATCAAGCTGTGCCCAGCGGAACATTTTATTTATATTTATTAGACCATTGGTTTTCCTGTTTGAATTGTTTTACAGTCATTTGGGAGCCCTTTATAGCTTGCTGTTCTGTGTGAGCCTAGGCTCCGTGTTGAAGGCCGTACTTTGATCTATACCGGTAATTGTCAACTTTTACACATTGTGACTTGGATGGAGTGTTGTCTCATTGGCACTCATACCACATCTTCTTATTTCTATAAACACAAGGTACCAATATCAGGGTACTCACAGTTACTCAAAATCAATTCCAACTAATAGATACACCATGTTCTTCCAGACTAAAATATCAATCTGTACACAACCAATGGATTTGGTGTAAAGATGTCATAAAACAGTCTAAGAAAAGCACCGCCTGGTGCAATGCCAGAATAAATGTTTCGACAGGATATAGACCAAAAATGTTCACTGTATACCAATACATATTTAGTTGGGTTTTAATTTGTTAAAACACAAAATCAATGTTATTGACAATGGAGTCATTATAACCTTTTAGTCTTCTATGACGCCCTGTAACCTAAAAAAAAAGTGAAAGAATGCTTATGCAATTAAGGTGACATTGTACATATATATATTTGTAAAATAAACACAAACCTTCAAAATTTTAATGCAATAGCCTAAACTTGTGTGGTGATATAATTTGTTCTTATGGAAACAACAAAAGTTTTAAGACCATATGAAGTAGGTTAGTAACTATATTTCACCGTACAGCCTTCAATAAAATGCTCCGCTGGGGCGCAGCTTGATACGACCGCAGAGGTCGAACCCTGAACAGTTGGGGCAAGTATGGACACAACATTCAAGCTTGATACAGCACTGAATTTGGATTGTAATTAAATATTTGACACAGCATAGGTTTCTCACACAGAATGAAAGTAGTCTAAGAACTTAAATTTTTTTAATTTACCTATTCAAACCATATCATTATTATTTGCTTTTATATATAAATCAGAAATAACCAATTTAAAATGGAAAATTTTAAAGAAAAAAAAGGAAAAAAAAATCCCCCCCCCCCCAAATTTTTTGAAACCCCCTTATGATTCATCACCCCCAAACTCAATCCCAGCCTTCCCTTTGTGGTATGGTACCTTGCAGTACAATTTCAGAGAGATCCATACACTTGAACACAAATTATTGTCTGGAAACTAGAAAAATGCTTGGGTTTTTTGCACCTTTTTGGCCCCAAATTCCTAAAAGTTTAGGGCAATTACCCCCAAACTCAAACCAAGCTTTCCCTTTGTGATATGGAACCTTGCAGTACAATGTCATAAAGATCCATACACTTACACACAAGTTATTGTCATGAAACTAGAAAAATGCTTGTTTTTTTGCCCCTTTATGGCCCCTAATTCCTAACATTTTGAGACAATTACCCCCAAAAACAATCCCAGCCTTCCCTTTGTGGTATGGTACCTTGCAGTACAATTTCAGAGAGATCCATACACTTGAACACAAGTTATTGTCTGGAAACTAGAAAAATGCTTATTTTTGGCCCCTTATTCCTAAACGTTTTGGGCAAGTACCCCCAAACTCAATTCCAGCTTTCCCTTTGTGATATGGAACCTTGTAGTACAATTTCATAAATATCCATACACTTACACACAAGTTATTGTCATGAAAATAGAAAAATGCTTGTTTTTTGCCCCCTAATTCCTAAAATTTGGAGGCAATTACCCCCAAAATCAATCCCAGCATTCAAACCCTCAATCAGCATCATTTAACAGTAATATCTAAAATAGTAAAAATGGAAATTACATAATAAAGGTATTAAAATAGAAAATGACATCATAGTCATGGCTAAAAATAAACAAAATCCTTAATCAGCAACATTTTACAGTAATATCTAAAAATAAAATTCCTTTGTAACCATAAAAGCCCATTTAAATACATCATGACAGATATTAAAATAGAAAATGACATCATAGTCATGGCTAAACATAGCAAAAACCTTAATCAGCATCATTTAACAGTAATATCTAAAAATAAAAATTTCTTTGCAACCATAAAAGTAAAATAGAAAATGACATCATAATCATAGCTAAAAATAAACAAAAATTTTTTTTATTACCAAATTTTAAATGGAGTTTATTAAACTAAAACAATAAATTTGCAACCATAAAACCCCATTTAAACACATCATAAAAGTATTAAATAATTCAACTACATCATAAGGCTATAAAAATAGAAAATGACTTCATAGTCAAGGCTAAAGGTAAACAAAAAACCTTCATCAGCAAAATTTTATATTGGCAAATTTCCAATGAAGTTTATTATACTAAAATTGTTGGCAAATTTCCAATGCATTTATTAACAATAAAGTTATTGGCAAATTTCCAATTTACATAATTTAAAAGCAGCGTAAGTGAGATATTTAAATGAGTTTGAATTACCAACCTTACACTGCTTTTAAATAATGTTTTGTACTTATTTGTCTATTAACCTGGAAACCCTTGTTTTTTCACCTTTTTTTCCCTTATTATTTAAAGGTTTGAGCCATAACCCTACCCCAAAGCCAATTCTTAAATTCCAATGTAACCTAAATTTACAATATACATAACTTCAATTTAAGTTTTTGATAAAATCAAACCACATCATTATTATTTGCTTTTATATCTAAATCAGAAATAATTAACCAACTTTAAGTGGAAAATTTTCACACATCACGCCCCCCCAAACTCAATCCCAGCCTTCAGTTTGTGGTATGGTACCTTGCAGTACAATTTCACAGAGATCCAATTACTTAAACACAATTAATTGTTGGAAACTAAAAAAAAATGCTTATTTTTAACCCCTTTTTTAGCCCCTTATTCCTAAACATTTGAGCAATTATCCCCCAAACTCAATTCCAACTTTCTCTTTGTGATCAGAATTAACCAACTTAAAATGGAAAATTTAAAAGAAAAAAAAAAGGAAAAAAAATCCCCCCCCCAAAAATTTTTTGACCCACTTCCCTTTGTGGTATGGTACCTTTAAGTACAATTTCAGAGAAATCCATACACTTGAACACAAGTTAATGTCTGGAAACTAAAAAAATGCTTATTTTTGCCCCCTTTTTTGGCCACTTATTAATAAATGTTTTGGGCAAACATTTTACAATAATATTTAAAACTGAAATTAATTTGTAACCTTAAAATTAAATAGAAAATGACATCATAGTCATAGCTAAAAATAAACAAACTATTGGTAAATTTCCAATGGAGTTTATTATATTAAAACAATAAATTTGCAACCATAAAAGCGCATTAAAATACATCATAAAAGTATTAAAAATAAAAATTTAACTACATCATAAGGCTATTAAAATAGAAAATGACATCATAGTCAGACTAAAGGTAAACAAAAAACCTTCATCAGCAAAATTTTATATTGGCAAATTTATAATGAAGTTTATTATACTAAAATAATGGGCAAATTTCCAATTTACATAATTCAAACATAGTGCAGGTGAGATATTTAAATGAGTTTGAATTACCAACCTTACACTGCTTTTAAATAATGTTCTTTACTCAATTATTTGTCTATTAAAATGGAAACCCTAGTTTTTTAACCTTTTTTCCCCTTATTCCTTAAACGAAAAAAAATGATTACCCCTTTTTTGACCCCCCCCCCCTATGATTCATCACCCCCCCTTCCCCCCCAAACCAAGCTCAACAACAGCCTTGCCTTTGTGGTATGGTACCTTGTAATACAATTTTAGAGAGATCCATACACTTGAACACAAGTTATTGTCTAGAAACTAAAAAATGCTTATTTTTCACCCCTTTTTAGGCCCCTTATTACTAAACGTTTTGGGCAATTACCACAAAACTCAATTCCAGCTTTCCCTTAGCGAAATGGAACCTTGTAGTAAAATTTCAGAAAGATCCATACACTTACACACAAGTTATTGTCATGAAACTAGAAAAATGCTTGTTTTTTGCCCCCTTTTGGCCCCTTATTCCTAAAATTTCGAGGAAATTAACCCCAAAATCAATCCCATCATCGACCCTTTGTGATATGGAATCTTGTAGTACAATGTCAAAGAGATCCATACAATAACACACAAGTTATGTCTGGAAGTTACAAAAATGCTTATTTTCGGCCCCTTTTTGGCCCCTAATTATTTAACTGTTGGTACCATAACCCCCAAAATCAATCCCCACCTTCCTATTGTGGTATTGAACCTTATGGTAAAATTTCATAGAGATCCATTCACTTAAACTAAAGTTAGAGTGCGAAAACCATTGTGTATTCGGACGACGACGCCAACGTCATACCAATATACGACCACAAAATTTTTTTGCGGTCGTATAAAAATTAGCAAAACCCGCACTGCATATCAGGCTATAAAAGGCCCAGATATGACAAATGTAAAACAATTCAAATGAGAAAACTAATGGCATAATTAATAAAAAAAACAATAAAAAAACAATAAAAAAAAACAAATATGGTTAACAGTTACAAACAACAACCACTGATATACAAGCTCCTGACTTAGGACAGGAACATAGAGAATGTAGCAGGGTTAAACATATTTGTGGCCATGCCAACCCTCCCCTAACCTGAGTCAGTGGTGTAACAGCACAACTTATCAGATCAATACAAAGCACAAAAACACAAAAGACCCAAAGTACAGATCTGACAGTATGCACATTTAGTGAAAGCTAGTCCAAAGCCAATAACAACTAGTAAAAAAATCCTGTAACTGGGAATAAAATTTCACTCATTACACATAAAACTTTCAATGGATTTAGTGTAAAGACTTCATTAACATTCAGAAAACATGACCTTGTACAATGTTAAAACATAGAGCTATCGACAGATTTTAATTGTAAATTTGTGTTTAGCAATAATATTTAGTTTGGTTTCTTTGAAAACAAAATCAATATTTATACCAATAAAATCAATATTCAAAGGTCTAAAAACTGTGTCGAATTGGTCACCTTTTAGGATAAGTTTTTTTTAGGATCAAGGATCAATAAGTTTACCCCGATCGTATCTAAATTTACAGGCTGGGTAAACAACATCACCATTAAAAATGGGATGTGCTATCCCTTTTGTAATAAGTTTTCTACAGGTACACCCAAAGTTCCAAAATAAATCTTTGTACCAATGAAAGAATTTAATAAGGTTTTAAGTAATTTCTTGGTAAGGAAATCTTTGACTTAATCGTTTACCAATAAGTAATACATGATAGATTACTTCACTGAAAAATAAAACGTCACTACAGACACAGACATAGCGAATACAAGTTGAGATATACATGTATAAACACAGTAAGATGGTGCTAAAGGAACGTCACTGTCCAAAAAAGGAAAATTAACAAGCATTCTGAGAGTATATACATAGTCCCCTACCGGTTAAAAATTAATTGTACTGGAACAAAATGCTAACTTGATCTATAACTTGTCATGGTGTAAACTATATTACAAATATCAAATCAATATCTTCATGCATGACGAAAAAAAGTGTGGAAAACTGATTATTTAAGTGAATTTTCTAAGTCCAAGGACCATAACTCTGCATAAAATCATCAGACCAGAACAAAATTCGAACTTGGTCTGTAACATGTCATGATAAAACTATATACCAATTATCAAATCAATATCTTCAAACACGAAGAAAAAAAGTGTGGAAAACTGATTTGCCAGACTGACAGATGGACAGACAGACAGACAGACGGAGTGTAAACCTAAAGTCCCCTTCAACTTCGTCAGTAGGGGACTAAAAATAGGATACAAAAAATCGTCCCTTTTGTCATAAATTATTGTGAAGAGTTTCCAGTGAGTCCTCTATCAATTAATTCAATAAATCTGAACTAGTTATACAGCTTTAATAAATACAAAATATTGCACAAATCAATAAATTATCAACGGCATCATTCACTTTTGTTCACTGTCTTTATTTGGTTCTTCTTTAATGTCTGTGGAATGTTTAGTTTGCAGGTAATCTTCAGTTTTAAATATGTTTGGCACTTCATAATCTGCTTGCTTTGTTACTTTAGTCTGCGTTCTTTTCTGAAAATAAAAAAAGAAAACAGTCAAAGCACATGAATATGTGTCTATAGGACACATGCTGCCCTACTTGCAGAGCAGAAAACAAAATGCACTCTGCTATCTTTGGCAGGCATAAAATTAGGATTTTAATGTACAGGACAGTCAGATATTTAAAGGCTTTAATTGTCAAGGTCCAGACTACAATTCAAAGCTGCATAAAATAACATTTTTTTTTTCCTCAGAAGGACTAGTTGTAATTTTCACAAATGTAGCTGTGTCAAACAGGGTCATTGCCATGTTGGTTCAATTCTGAATGACTTCTGTCTTTGATTGATGACTATCTGCATCCTTCACAAAGGACAATTCCTAAGAATTTCCTACAGAATGTTTTATGTAAGATCTAGCATTAGACTAAAGTTCAATAAATTTTCATTCTCTTTTTCATTTATAATTATTTTTGTGTTCCTGTCCATTTAATTTTTTTAATGGTTTTTCCTGTGATATCTATGGGATTTGAACAGGTCTTTTTATTATTTGCATCAAAGGGGTGCTGTATAAATGACATGAAACCAAACTTCCTTTTATTCATATATACAAATTTCTTAAACCTTGATTAAAAAAAAATAAACTGTTATCACAGAGATATGTCTCTCCTTTTTGTAATTTAGATAATGCAAATGTTGAAATTAAAATAGCAATACTTTAACATGTAAGTTATGCAAATATTCAAAGTCGATGAACCATGACTGAAGGTACATGGCTAAAAAATCTCCATGGAAATGAGATGTGCCAATGCTAATACAACTGCATACCAAATACCATTGACTTATTATAAGTCGTTCCCTTTAAACAAACCTAAACACAAACATTAACTTGTAAACTATGTAAAAGTTTCAAAGTTAATGAACCATGATCAGGGGTAGGGCTATATAATCTCCATGGAAACGATACTTGCAAATGCCAATAAATTTGCATACCAAATATCATTGACTTAATATTAGCAGTTCATCTTAAACTGATCTAATCACAAACTAATACATGTAAACTAAGCAAAAGTTTCAAAGTAAATAGACCATGACTGAGGGGGCGTGGCCAAATATTCTTCATGGAAATGAGATGTGCTAATGCTTGTACAACTGAACACCAATTAACATTGGCCTACCACTAATGGTTCCCCTTGAACTGACCTAATCACAACCTAATACATGTTAACTTAGCAGAATTTTGAAAGTCTATAGACCATGACTAAGGGGGCGGAGCCAAATAATCGCCATGGAAATGAGATATGCCAATGCCTATACAACTGCATACCAAATATCATTGACCTACCACTAGTGGTTCCCCATAAATTGACCTAATCACTAACTGATACATGTAAACTATGAAAAGTTTCAAAGTCAATAGACCTTGACTGAAGGGGCTGGGCCAAATAATCTCCATGGTAATGAGATGTGCCAATGCTAATACAACTGCATACCAAATATCATTGACCTACCACTAGTGGTTCACCATGAACTAGACCTAATCACAAACTAATACATTGTTGACGCCGCCGCCGCCGCCGGAAACAGCATAACTATGTCTCGCTTTTTGACTCCGTCAAGGCGAGACAAAAACTAAAGTATGTTTTTTTTGGTTTCAAACATTATCAGGAAGGAATATTGATTAATAATTGGCTATTACCGGTCAGTTGGGTTCAATTTGGTCAAAATAAGCCCCAAAACTTCACTGATACATTATTGAATTACAAGACCTAAATAACTCCATATGCATGCGAACTATTATTTCAACTCCTGATTGTGCAATATGGCAATTATTATTCAATATTCCTTCTTGATTTCTCTAATAGCTCTGTTTTGAAGTCTCATCCTTATATCATTATAATGTCAAGTCAATATTATTATAAAAAGGTCATTTGATTTTGAGCTACTTACGGGACTAACAAATGACGATAACATTTTCTTCAGACCACTAAATGATCCCATCTGATCTTCAGCCTTCACCAGTTCAGTTTCCATTATAGATACATTGTCCTTCACTAACAGTACAAATTTCTGTGAAATGAGATGGTTAAGCATTTTGTAGAGATATTTATAGACATTGACACACAGCCCTAGATTATGATAAAGCAAGGCAGATCTAAATGTATACTGGTGATTGTGAATTCATTTATTGTCATAGGTAACAATTTTTGTGGGTAGGGAAAATTTGTTGTATTTTCATGGAGTTTTGATTTTGTAGTTAAACAAAAGTCTGCATACAAACCTATAGAAAATTTTCACTTCATTGAATATTGAAATTCGAGGTTCACCTGTACCAATGAAATCCATGAAAATTGATATCTCACAAATAATAATGCATCCACATAATGCTAGAAATTTCATTGAAAAAAAAAACATTTGGAAAATATTCATCATTCAGAACCTGAGATAATAAGGATTATTTCTGGGTAAAGGGAAATAACTCTTGAAAAGAGGAAAGTGTTCTTGTGGTTGTCTCATGAAGGTTTATAATGAGAATCAATGTGAAACCGAATTAAATTCATCTGTTTTCCAGACCTCTGTATAGTGTGGGTCAGATTGATAAGAGCAGCCCCCTCCACAATTACCTCTTTTCTTTGTTATTCAATTTTCAAACTTTGACTTTGGGTTCAAACTGCTTCTTTAATCTTCAGAACATAATAATAAATTGGTATGGTGATTGAACTTAAACCTGAATTTGGAAACCACTTTCAAAAAGCTGGACATCAAAAGTATGGAAAGGCTATGAATTGAAATATACAAGATGTTTGGTCAATCAGAACAAAAGTTATCAACAGAAACAACTGTTTCTACAGAAAGTATAATTATACTATTGCGTCTCCTGTTTTTCACAAACCAAAATATGATACTTTTATACAGTTTTTTTGTGACTTGCTCTCTAAGAAAATATTACCTCTAGTTTGTCAATTTTATCAAAAACACTCTGCATTTCATTACATTTGTTTTGTATTAATGGCATGGCATCATTCATACAAATAGCTGTGTCACTTCTAACCTGCAATACAATAAAAGTTATCACACATGGTAATAAGTTTTTATTAAGAAAGTAACTGTAAACACTGAGCTTATATATAATTTTGACATTTTTACCTATTATGTCTGATTGTTTTGTTCACACATTGTTGTCAATATAATGGAATTTTATGCCACTATCATGCAAGTGAGAGGTTTGGCTAGCTATAAAACCAGGTTTAATCCACCATTTTCTAAATAAGGAAATGCCTGTACCAAGTCAGGAATATGACAGTTGTTTTCTATTCGTTTGATGTGTTTGAGCTTTGGATTTTGCCTTTTGATTAGGGACTTTCCGATTTGAATTTTCCTTGGAGTTCGTTTTTTTGTTTCTTTACCATATATATATATATATACATGTACATGTATATAAACAAGTCTAAATTGAAAACAACGTTCAAACCTATGATTGCGTTGGATAAAATCCGCAAATTTTATACGTGTGCTTGCAAAACAAATTTCTTAGTAGAGGGGTCTAAATACAGCACAAACAACATTTTCCAAAAGACCAAATGAGTGAAAAAGTATATTTTAACAAAACGCATTTGACTAGCAGGTTGAACAACTGATGTTCTTAAACCCTGCTGACTGCCATGGGCGACTGCCAAATAAACGGATCACAAGATGTAACAAAATAGATCTTATATAATATATATACTTCTGTCCCATTCAGTGAACATACATATATATGTCTTGACTCAATAGGTAGCTATTGGTCATGTTTGGAATTTTAAATGCATGACAGAAAAATTGCATCCTGGTAATGTTTTCAAAAGCATACAGAAACATTGTGATTGGCTTACAACTTCCTTTACAATAGAAATTCAACAAATGATGTCACATTATGATTTACATTTTGGAGGGGCCTGATGGGGGGGTCTCATCACGATTCAAGAGTTGATTTTTTTGTCAATCACGATTCATAGAAAATAAATTTCCATGATCACGGATCACGAAAATATAAAAAAAAAAAAATCTGTAGAAAAACGGATCACGATAGCCAAAATGCGCCGATCACGAAGAAAGAAAATAACCCATCAGGCCCCTCATTTTGGGGTACGAACAATAAAATTACCCTTAGTCCAATAGATTCTGAATGTTTAATTGTTTTTCAGTGATTATTTATATAGAAACTAATTTTTCTGCATAAAGTTTGACGTTTCAAAGAAGTCACTTCATGTAAGCATTTAGAGGACACTGATAATTCATCCTACTCTTTTCTTTTACTGTCTTATGATATCATGATGCTGAGAGTATGACATTGTGACCTGCATGTATTCAGTTAAATAGTGCTAAGAAATTCTTAATCCATGAAATGCTCAGAACTTGAACAATTTTATCTGTAATATTATATATTTCAAATAAGAGGTTGGGTGACAATGAACAGAAGTTCCTATCTTGATCAGATCTACTAATTTACTCTCTGCTAAATTTACTCAATACATTTCTAGACATCCAGTGATATAGTAAAACTTGACATATTGAACAGAAACCTGTCTATTTTCGAAGACCATATGTTGACCTCTAATTCATCTTTGGGTTCTTAGTGTTGTTGGGTTGATGTCTCATTGACATTTACCCCCAATTTGCTTCTTATTTAAGTTCCTTTTGTCTGTTTCTATTGAACCTGTGCTTGTGTCCGTAATCGTTTTTAAAGCACAGTCAGCAGATAATTTCTATTTTTTTCAAATTTCCTCAATATGCAACTTTTTACCTCTAAAAAAAGTTATATTTTTCTAAGGAGTCTTTTAAAACATTCAATGACATTCAAGTGTATAATTGATTGAACTTCATTTCAAAATAATATCAGAAATCATTTTTTATCACAAAACAAAGAATCCCTGTAAATCAAGGAAAGATTCTAAAAGGATTACTGTAACAAGGGAAATTTTCACAGGTGATTTACACAGATTATTTTCTCTATAAGGATAACATCCCTAATGTATCTCCTTGCCTAAGTACGATCTTTATGGAATATCAGAATCAGGGACAAGAAAAACACAAAAAATAAAACCTCATGAACAGGTTTGTCCCATGAAATCAAGAAATGTAATCTCAGCAAAACTAGATCATTTTATAGTATAAGGTACCAGAAGAAGATTTTCTTCAATAAAAGTGGGTAAACCTTTGTCAGATTATTTGGGTCTCTATTCTTTATCAATTTTTGGCCCATTTTTCTGAAGTAATTGCCTATCATTCTCTATTCTGTATAAACCCCATCCACACCCTCATACTAGTATTTAAACTTATGTTTAGGTCAAAATTACCAATTCAACCAGTTGACCAAATTCTTCCAACTTTGTCAGCATCTCTTCTACAGTTGTGAAAAATTTTCCATACTGAAATGAGAAGGTTGTAAATAATTAAAATTCAATTCTACTTATACATCAAAGATTTTGCAATTAAGTAACTGGATGTTTCCATTAGTCGGACAGAAATTATTGTACATTCTTTTAATAATTGTAAAACAACCACAGTTTCAATTCTGTGTTTATTTTGTAGATGTATGCTTATTTACTATAAAGTTCCACAAAATCTAATTTGGATCCATACTGAATCATAAAAAAATGGGTTTGAACCAACCTACACAATCCCAAGATTCTGCATTGAGGAGTACCTAAAGTTAATAATTCCATGCTTAACTTCACAACCGTAAAATCAAATAACTGATGTTTTGTTTCATTTCTCCACATTTTTAGGACAATTTAACAATTATCCTTGCTTACTATTCATTTTGTAAAAAAAAGATGGCCGTGACATATTTTAATCGCTCATTTTTTAAAAAGTTGACTTTTTGTGGATGTTGCATGTGACGTGTCCATAGATTTGACTTTTTCACTACATACTTCATCTGTTGATATATAATGTGACTGTTTTGTGTTTATCTAAATATGTTTAGCTATGCTGAAAGAAGTGCATAATCATGATAATTGCAAATTAGGAAAATACAAATTGTTAGTCTATAGGAAAACTTTTAAAGATTTCCACTGCTGTTTTACAAAATGGGTGCAAATTGGGTATTGTGACATTAATAATTGCGTCAGTAGAGGTCACAAAACAAGATAACTAAATCTTGTGCACATTTTAATGTCTTTATGGGTGTTTTGAACCTAGATATGATCAGATATGTCTTTTGATTACTTGTGTATAGTTTGGTTGCTGTCTCATTGACCTATACACCACATAATCTCCTTTTATTCATATCTGTATGAAATAAATTCGTAGCAAAAAGCTGTATTTTGATACATGATATATAGTCATTTATACTGATTTATTACTTTTATAACAAAACCAGTGGCAGTGAAGGGTGAACTTTGATCAAGTTTTAATCTTATGTTCGTATGAAAATAGATTGCACATAAACTACCTCGGCTTCCGTATCAATTTTCATGTATTGTGAGTATTCAATAGCAAGGTCTGCCACAACTTTCGAACTAGGATCATTGTTTTCTTCTGTTTCTTCTGGATTCAGCTTTTCAACATTTTCTACTTCCATTTTCATTTATGACAATAAAGTGTGCATTTCAACATTGGGTAACATCGTTTCGTTTATCACTGTGTAGTGTTCATTTTAGGTTTTCAGGTTAGTCAAGCGTCTTGTGGATTGTTTTTCTTGTTATAATTATGACAATTCAAGAGCCACGTAGAACATTTTCAAAATATCACCTGAATTATAAGTGAAAAATCTTATGATTAGTCTTTAAACTTTTACTGACTGTTCTTTATAAAATTATACAGTATGACATAAAATATGTGCTTTCAGAAATAAAAATAAATAATTGGGGTCACGGGATACGTTCTATTGCTACCGGAGACATATATACACAACATGTATATGTGTATATATGTCTCAGTTGCTACTTGGCAAAATTGGCAACTTCATAATTAACACATTAATTTCTTTTTATTACCGTTGCATTAAAGCCAGTATTGGTATCCACAACGTATTTATACAGATACAGATCATATAAGATCATATTACAATGTAGTTACATTATTTGATTTATCTTCTATCTCCCCTCATATGGCAAAGTTGTAAAATACTGAATAAGACAAAAAATATTCCGAGTGTATTTGATGAAAAAAGCAGTCGTAAAAATATGATAAAACAAATACTTTTCTTCAGTAGATGAATAGTCTCATAAATTAATCAAATTGGTCTCTCAAATTTTGCACATTTCCTTTAAAATCTTGACCGACTGCTTTTCATTACTAATACTTCAAGGACGTATAACTAACATACGTCCTTGATTACTATTACAATTCAAGATGGCGGTAGACTCCCGTATTACCTTAACCGACTGTGCGAGGGCTTAATAGCCAGTCAAGGTAGTTAAAACACCCCATAAGTAAGTTCTACCTTAACCGACCGTGCGAGGGCTTTATAGCCAGTCAAGGTCGTTAAAAGCCCCCATAAGTTCTACCTTTAAGGGTAAAAATTGCAGACTCGCGATGAGTATTATAAAAAAAAAATGAGTATTATAAAAGATTGAAATATAAACAAAGTCAGAGAAGGACAGACGTACACCACCAAACGAAAAAAAGATGAACGACAGTCTACAAAACACTTAGAAAGTTATAAATTAAGTATGCGGCAAGTTGAAACCCAACCAAAACCAAGGGGGAGACTGGGGTGCCCCGGAAAGGTAAGTAGATCCTGCTCGACTAGTATTGCTCCTCGCCTTTGACCGGAGGTAAATCGTTTCCTGTTAAGAAATTCACAAAAAAGAAAAATACTTCAGATCTGGTCAATTTTACACAGTCGACCTAAATGAAACTATTTAGCAAGGCTACCTTTTAAAGAAGAGGGGCGAAAGATACCAGAGGGACATTCAAACTCATGAATCGAAAATAAACTGACAACGCCATGGCTAAAAAGAAAAAGACAAAAAGACAAACAATAGTATACAAAACACAACATTGAAAACTAAAGACTTAGCAACACGAACCCCACCAAAAACTAGGGGTGGTCTCAGGTGCTCCGGAAGGGTAAGCAGATCCTGCTCAACATGTGGAACCCGTCGTGTTGCTCATTTTAGTACAAACCCGGTAAATAGTCTAATTCGGTAGGTCACATTCGTGAAAAGGGAACGGGATTGTAGTTATGACCTTAGGAACAAATCACTATCTATATATATACAGTCTTTCCAAGAATTTTCTTCTTTTTCAGTCTTTATATAAAATGTACTGAATTCGAGAATTTTTTATTTGAATTATGACGTAATTGCAAACCGAAACCAAATAGAAAAAAAACATAGAAAAAAACCAAACAAAATAATCAGTTTTTTTATGGAAAATAATTTGACGAAAAGCGAAAAGTATTGTTTTTGAAGGACTTTGAACAATCTATTTAAGGACTAGAAGGATATTTTGTTTAGAATCAAAATCTGATTTATTTCGCCCCAAGCGCAGGTAGTTGCAATGTATCTCTGAAGCGCGGTTTCAAATTGATTGCTGATATAACATAACAAACAAACGATGATTTCGGTGCTCACAACAGATGCCATTTGGCAGATGGACCACTAAACTTTGTCTGTGGGGATGCTTCAAGTGTGAAATCTTGGTATTCAGTAGCATTAAAGGGGCATTAGCTGTCAAATTCATGTTCACCGATTTGATTCAAATTCTCATTTGATTTATAACATATTAAAACATATATATCCAATTTATAAAAAGGTCTAAAATAAACAATTTACGATGCATTGACTCGATGATATGCAACAGCATTTCGTGTGTATTTTAGTCTAGAAGCCATCTACTTAACCATTGGGGTGACGTCTGAAGACTGCCGACGGTCATATAATCCAATATAAACATAAATATAGAGATAAATATATAGCGAACACGTGCAATTGGATTTTTCTAGGTCTGTTTGATTTCATATTATATCTTAAAAGAATATGTTAATCATCGTTTTTACCTGTATAAGAATGAGTTTTTTTGGATTGAATCATGCAGTCAACCAAATGGTTTACCCTTGTATTACTTTCAATGTTGGCATTCTTTTCCTTTTAATAGATGAACTCGCCTAGTTTATGCGGAACCCACTCTTTAGCTAAGGGGTTAAATTGAAGGTCACATGGATACGAAGTCAATGGGGTCGAATTATTCACTTGCAAGTGAGTAATTCATCAGTCATGTTTCTTAATTTATTTTGACAAAATTGATACAAACTGACTGCTAAAAGCGAATTGTTATTTCACTGTTTCACTTTCATTAATGACTGAACAAAAAAAATATATATATAACTAGACAGTCACATGATTACCCAGATTTTCCCTCTGTATAAGACATTGGGGGTATATATTGGGTTTCTAAGTGAACTTTTAATAACTTTATCATGTAGTTTAATATGCGTAACACACACAAAAACGGTGACTTTGGGGATGACAACATTCTCCATATATGGAAGACAACTTTATGTTTATAAATTCGAATTTGAAAAGAAGTCTTGACAATATCACGAGCACTTGTAACCCCTGTAAAATTGAAATTTCAGTGGCATTAACATATCATTTTAAAATAATCGTATAACAGGGTTTTGAAAAGTAGAAATAACAAATTTTAACATCAGTTTACTCTATGCTCGTGGATTCTATACATATAAAAATAAGGAGATGTAGAGATAAGGACAAGGATCACGGCAAACAAGTACAGGTCGCCATAGGGCTTTCGATAAGGAACGACCCCATACCGTATAGCAAGATATACTAAAACATCCTTGGAAATGGAAAGAAAATGTTATCAATTCAAAGAGTAAACCAACGCAAACAAAACAACTGACAAGTGATAAACAAATTAAAGAACCAAGCAATTAAAGACTACTCGCAGTTACCGAAAGCTAGTTCAAAGCCCAAGCTCAACTAATAGATAGACCATACATTCTTAGACAAAATATACCAATCTATATACTTCAAACGGATTTTGTGTGAAGACGTTATAAGTAATCTGAAACTAGAGGCTCTAAAGAGCCTGTGTCGCTCACCTTGGTCTATGTGCATATTAAACAAAGGACACAGATGGATTCATGACAAAATTGTGTTTTGGTGATGGTGATGTGTTCGTAGATCTTACTTTACTGAACATTCTTGCTCCTTACTATTATCTTTATCTATAATGAACTTGGCCCGGTAGTTACAGTAGAAAATACTTTGTAAAAATTTACAAAAATTTACAAAATTTATGAAAATTGTAAAAAATTGACTATAAAGGGCAATAACTCCTTAAGGGGTCAACTGACAATTTTGGTCATGTTGCCTTATTTGTAGATCTAACTTTGCTGTACATTATTGCTGTTTACAGTTTATCTCTATCTATAATAATATTCAAGATAATAACCAAAAGCTGCAAAATTTTCTTAAAATTACCAATTCAGGGGCAGCAACCCAACAACGTGTTGCCTGATTGGTCTGAAAATTTCAGGGCAGATAGATCTTGACCTAATTAACAATTTTATCCGCATCAGATTTGCTCTAAATGCTTTGGTTTCAGAGATATGAGCCAAAAACTGCATTTTACCCTATGTACTATTTTTTAGCCATGTCGGCCATCTTGGTTCGCGGGCGGGGTCATCGGACACATTTTTTAAACTAGATACCCTAATGATGATTGTGGACAAGTTTGGTTAAGTTTGTCTCAGCAGTTTCAGAGGAGAAGATTTTTGTAAAAGATTACAAAAATTTACGAAAAATGGTTAAAAATTGACTATAAAGGGCAATAACGCCTTAAGGGGTCAACTGACCATTTTGGTCAAGTTGACTCATTTGTAGATCTTACTTTGCTGAACATTATTGCTGTTTACAGTTTATCTCTATCTATAATAATATTCAAGATAATAACCAAAAACGGCAAAATTTCCTTAAAATTACCAATTCAGGGGCAGCAACCCAACAACGGGTTGTCCGATTCATCTGAAAATTTCAGGGCAGATAGATCTTGACCTGATAAACAATTTTACTCGCGTCAGATTTGCTCTAAATGCTTTGGTTTCAGAGATATAAGCCAAAAACTGCATTTTACCCCTATGTTCTATTTTTAGCCATGGCGGCCATCTTGGTTGGCAGGCGGGGTCATCGGACACATTTTTTAAACTAGATACCCTAATGATGATTGTGGCCAAGTTTGGTTAAATTTGGCCTAGTAGTTTCAGAGGGGAAGATTTTTGTAAAAGTTAACGGACGACGACGACGGACGACGACGGACGACGGACGACGGACGCCAAGTGATGAGAAAAGCACCTTTGGCCCTTTGGGCCAGGTGAGCTAAAAAGCATGACCTTGTGCAATGCCAAAAAAGGTAATAATCGACAGGATGCAGCTGTTTATAATGATTGGATATCAATATATGTTTAGTTATGTACTATATTATTGAAAGAAAAATCAATGTTAGTATCGATAAAGACAATTTTACAAGATATTACTACAATGTTCAATTCTTTTAAGAATAAGATTTTTTTTCAAAGAACAAATCAGTTTACATTTATCGTTTGTTTGCTTCTATCTGCGGGATTTTTAATTGGCTTTTATCGCTGAAAGTGTAAAAGTAACATATATAATTTAACAATATTCATATGCAGATCTTCATGCAGTAGCATGCAAGAATTTATAAAAAAAAATAAGATAACACTTTTTACCAAACATGTCTAACTTTTCAAGTGTTAAGGTGCATTTTCTCTACATAAATATGTTATTATTATATATATCATGTTTGATTTTTTAAACAATCAGCATAAAAGTGCGCTCTTTATATATATTCGGAATAGTTGTGTTAAAGAGTACCCAACCTACACAATGAATGCGGAAGATTGTTTCATTTGAATGATCAAAAGAAAAATTAACAGATCGAATGCAGCTAGGTTAGAGGCACTTTAACTCAACATATAAAAATTGTTTAAAATCAAATAAATCTTTTTGATAAACGTTCTAAAAGGGTGTTTTGTTTATCCGGTTGAGTGGTAGGCACTTTAACTCAACATAAAAAGATTGTTTAAAAATCAAATAAATCCTTTTAAAGTTTTAAAAGGGTGTTTTTATTTACCCGGTAGTGTGGGCATAAAAACTATCTTGAGAATTTAGTAAATTCACATGGAATTTTTCTCTTTTTGTTCTTTTGGGATCAGTATTATTCTATTATCATCGACATCATTGCCAATCTTATTCATGATTATCATCATTATTATCAATATTATTTTTATCATGATCATTCTTCTTCCAGTGGCAAATATAACATGTATATCTGGACAATAACATGTTGATATGATATGAATAACTGTTTCTGTAACTAGTTTACAAGTTATGGTTGTTAGACCTCAGCTCAACCTCTTACGTCGAGTCGTGTTTTTCTGTCAGGATGTTCCTTCCCTTATTTCCGTATAGCCTTTGACTTTTCCTGAGTCATCCACAAGGCAGTGGAGCTATTTATCCCAAATGGCTTCCAGGGCTTCCAGGGCAGTAAGCAAGTAAATAAGTCAGTCAGTCAGTCAGTCAGTCGGTCGGTCGGTCGGTCGGTCGGTCGGTCGGTGAGTGAGTGAGTGATATGAATATGAACATACAGTATTTGGACTCCGGGTAGGATCTTTCTCTTACTCCTAAATGCCACGTGACTATAGATGAAAAACAATTCTTTGACCCAGGTTAATTGGAGGATTTTGCGCCAGCATACATGTTTAACCCCGCCACATTCTGAATGTGTCTGTCCAAAGTCGGGAACCTGTATTCGTTTGTTGCTGTATATCACATTTGTTTTTCGTTTATTGTTTTGTACGTAAATCAGGTCGTTAGTTTTTCTTGTTTGAACTGTTTTACGTTTGGCATTTTATAGCTTACTATGTGGTATTGTTTTTGCTCCGTATTGAAGGCCGTACGGTACGTCATTTGGACTCTGGTGGAGAGTTGTCTCATTGGAAATCATACCGCATCTTCCTAGTTTTATATTTGGCTTACTTCTTGACCTCCCGCATATGAGGCGAGAACGCTACTACGAGACCAACGAGATAGCTTTTCAACTGGAGACTTAGGAGGCTCAATATTGCAATGATTTCCCTAGAAAATAAAGGAGAATAAATATTAAGAAGACGCATTTATAACCTAAATCATGCATGTCATAATCGATTTTCATGCATTGGCGATCGATTATTTTTCAAACGTATTGCAAGGTGTTAGCGGTGGAATATAAACTGTCTTTGATAGGATAGGACTAGGTTAAAAAAAGGGAAAACCACCAGAAAATAATATCAGCTATATTATTCGAAATTTCAATCACGCAATTTATTAAAAAATGTGATTGGCCCGAGAAAAAGCATTGCTACACTTTTTAAATTTTGATATTTTACTAATTATAACTATATACTAGGTACTATTCGTTATGAAATAGATACGAATAATTCCAATACTACCTGATCATGAAAAAAAAATGACTTGATATTTTTAATGACATATATTGCAGATTATGGAATTGCATGTATTTCCCTTTTCAGTCTTTTTATAGTGCATTCTATATAATTTATATCTCCATGACCATATGTTTAAGTAGAATTTATGTGTAGTTTTTCTAATATAACTTTGTATTACGAACAAAACCACCCATGATTCACTGCTTGCATAATTATTAGGTGGAGTGGTACTTATAAAATGTACAAGAAATTCAAAACTATAAAAACTGAATTTATCTTCTATTCTTTTTCTTTAGCTCATCAAATCTATAACAAAGTTTAAAGAGTGGATGCACACGAGATAAAATAGTTTGAGAAGTTAAAGTGCACATTTTAAAAAATACAAACCTGAAAACTTAAAAACTCGATAACAAAATCTGAACCTGTCAGATTTTGAACTGATGTGCAAATTGGATTAAAATCTCAATTTTGTATATTAAAGTTGTTTGCCATAATAGTATGGTATCAATAAAAAGATCATATGAACCTTGAAAGACGGGCCGGACATAAACACCCTATAGTAACAGATGTAACCGCGAAAACTTAACATTGACCATGCAATGAACTATGAATATGAGGTCAAGGTCCGATGAACCCTTCATGACGGACAAGAGCACCAATTATTCCATACATGAAAAACAAAGATAACGTATTGCTTGTAGTATCTGAGAAACAAATATAACCACGAAACCTTAAAAGTTGACCAATGGTCCATGAAATTGAGGCCAAAGTCATATGCATCTAGCTAAACGGACATGAACAACATATAATCATTCCATTCTCCAATAAAGTTGACCGTTTGCTTGTAGTAGCTGAGACACATAACAATAAACCAATGAACAATGAAAAAGAGGTCAAGGTCAGATGAACCCTGCCAATCGGACTAATTCATCTTACAATCATTTCATACATAAAATATTGCTTGTATTCTCCGTGAAACGACTCTTTCATCTTACAATCATTTCATACATAGAATATTGCTTGTATTATCCGCGAAACGGACCATACCATAACTGGTAAAGCTTAACGTTCTCTCATAAACGAGACAACAAAGTCAGGGTCAGATGAAACTAACCCGACAGACATGTACACATCACAATCATTCCATACACCAATATAGGTGACTTAATTATTGATAATTGTATATGAGAAACATGCCAAACCACCACAACTTAACATCGACCAATGAACCATGAAAATGAGGTCAAGGTCATATTAAACCTGCACCTTACAATCATCACTTACAACAAATTTAGTGTACCGATTGTCTATAGTATCTGAGAATTGGACCCAATCAGGAAAACTAACCTTGGTAACTGATAAAAAAAAAAGAAATTTCCTGTCTGATGAACATGTGGAATTGGAAGGATCGTATGTACCAAGTAGATTTATCATGTTACTTTTAACAAAAAAGAAATTCATGAGACAATTTTTTTTTATTAAAGTAGTTGTTAAAGCATGAAAATGAGGTCAAGGACAATGGTACATGCTCTACCAAAATTTCGAATATAATGTGTCTGTATAAAATATATCTGGTTAAAAGTTGAGCTAATGATATTTAGACAACCACTATAAAACAATTCGGTATAATTGTGCTTCGTCAGCTTTATATTTTCTGTGTTTCATTTAAAGCTATTCTGTTTTTCGTTGTCTGTATGGTTTCCATATATAATGTCTTGTAAGGTAATAATACTATATAATATAAGCCTCTGGTCTTGTCTATACTTTGTCCTGAACAAATTTCAATATTTCACATTCAGTAATGAATTTGGTAATGTCTTTGGGGAAGACCATTCAGTTACCAATCCGCTGTTGTATAATGCCTTATTCTAAGTACAGACTACCTTTGCAAATGGAAAGGTCAAATTAAGATGAACCCTGCCAGACAGACATGTATACCTTACAATTTTTTCATACACCAAATATAGTTGACCTTTTGCTTAAAGTATTTGAGAAACTGACCAAAGCACAAAAACTTCACATTAAACAATGAACCATGAAAATGAGGTCAATGTAAGATGAAACCTGCCACGGACACTGTTTGGCAGCTGCCCACCTGCCTGCCGTACATCCCCAAATCAATATCCGATTTTTCTTTCGAAAATCTGGTTAATCATAGTTACATTTCCTAAATCTATAATAGTATATATTAATAGCAAGGTATTAGAGTAAAACACAACTCTGTTCGTCATATTGATTCAAGTGTTTTCCTTATTCCAAAACATTCCTCTTTAAATGGTTTAAAAGCTTATAAGACAGGCGTCATGTGGAGCAAGAGCTGCTTACCCTTCTGGAGCACCTACGAGTACCCCCCGTTTTTGGTGGGCTTAAATGTTGGTCAATCTTCAGTTTTTTGTCTCTCTTCAACTTTATGAGTTTTTTTTTGTTATTTGAAATACTGGTCAGTGTTTGATATTCAACTTAAGTGTGTTTTGACATAGGAAAGATATTGTATAAATGTTAAATTGAACAGGACATTTAAACTGCAGTATACATGAATTAAGGTAGACACAATTAACTATAGTTTCCATGTATCCCAACATTTTTGTCTGGTTTTTTTTAAAGAATATTTAATTCAGTTTCAATTTGGATTTAGTGGGAATTTTAATTTACTTCTGACAGTCAATTATTAAATTAAATTATGTGCTTTAAAACATTCATGTAGTCTATTCTAAATGCTTTTCTGCAATAATATCACATTTATATTGATTTACTACTGCCATTAGTCAGGATGTCAAGTTTGATCCTTAGGTATAAATGGTGCCTGTTTGCAATGAGCTCTTGATTGCATAATTGTGCTAAGAATCAATTCTCTATCACAAAATGGATGTAGTGTTTCATTTGATAATTTGTCTCGATTTATTTTTGTTAAGGTTTATTTAATTAATGCTTTCTTCTTCTTCAGTTATACAACAAAACTTCAGGATACTGAAGATTACTTGTTGTTGCGCATGCGTGTTTAAATTTAATTTTCTTGTAGATGCCAAAGAACAAAAAAAAAAAATATATACAAATTTGACAATTTGTGCATGTATATTACAAAAACTAGTGATTAAAATAAAATTTATATACAAAAATTTAAATCAGTTGGCAGAGAACACCTTGTGTAAGGTGTGCTCTGAAACTGTCAACTGTGGTTGACTGTACTGTGGCTATAGGTAGCATGTTCCATTGTATGATGGTGTGTGGGAAAAATGACCACTTATATGTTTCCTTTGTGGTTCGTATATGTCTATAAGTATTTGGATGGTTTTGTCTTGTTCTACTGTCTGTTGGTATTAAAATTTCAGATGGTATAGCAATGAGGCCGTGAATTACTTTGTAAAATATAATAAGACGTGTTTTAAGGCGGCGTTCAGCTAATGTTGGTAGTTTTAAATTATTCATCATATTTGTAACGCTACTGGTGTTATGGTAGTTGTTACAAATGTACCTAGTTGCTCTTCTTTGAACCATTTCTATTTTTTGGGTAGCATCTTTTGTGTGAGGGTCCCATAAACTGCAGCTGTATTCTAATTTAGGTCTGACTATTGCTTGATATGCTCTTGATTTAATGTCTGTGTTTGATATTTTTAAATTTCTTTTAAGGAATCCTAAAGATTTATTGCCGTTTGAGATAATATTGTCATAATGTAGGTTCCATTTAAGATTTGATTGTAGAGTAACGCCCAGATATTTAGCAGATGTAACAGATTCAAGAATGTGACTATGAAGGATGTAATCATGTAAATATGGTTTCTTTTTATGTGAAATTGAAAGTTTAGTACATTTATCAGGGTGGAAAGCCATAAGCCAATCTGCTTCCCACTTTGCTGCAGCGTTTAGATCTTCTTGTAATTTATCACAGTCTGATTGATTTTCAAATCATATTAAAGTTATTTTCTATTTTCTAAGATTAAAAAACTTATAGTACAAACCTGAGCTTTTTGGACTTTAATAACACGGACACAGATAATCTGTCATATGATTTATTTAGCTTGGTTACGACAATTTATACACTGCTTTACAATGAAGATATTATTTTACATATTTTACATTAGATATACAATGTTTTACTACATGATTATAATGGAAGCAGTGACTTTATATTGGCTCTCTCTATAAAAATCTGGAAACAATGCCCTATAAAACACTAAAAAAAGCACAAATATTTGAAAAGCCATCAAACCACATAAAGATTTTTCAAGATTCTATAAATATTAACCACTTCATTGCATATAAAAAAAAATTCTGCGTAAGAAAATTCTAATTTCAGAAAGGATCAAAAGCCACTGCATGAAATGAGTATGAATGATTTTATTAATGGAAACTACAATTTCTGAGATCAATTGAAAAACTTTCTTGTTGCATGTGGGCAGCAACTTTTAAGCAAGAAAAAGAAGAAAATAAAAATGTTACATACACAGGTATATGTACACACCATACACTCTCACATCTATAAGCACTCATCACTATACACTTTATGACTAGCATCAGGCACTAAAAGTTTACTCTGTGTTTATTGTAATTCTGCCAATTTCATTTAAAGCTACCAAAACATGCTTGTTTTTCAGACAATATCCAAGACAAAAATATTTGTATTTACATATTTTACCTTTACAATTGTACCCCCTAAAACGAAGGAAGAAAGGAAAGAAAGAAAAAAAGGGACAAATGTCAAGTGAAAATGAAGAAATTGAATAATTAATAATTATAATTCATATAAATTTTATAAATGTGAATGAAAAAGAAATGAGCATTAGACATGATTTCTGGTAGGAGAAATATCTAGCCCCAAATTATGTTTTTTTTAAAGAAAAAACCCAGAATTGTGTACAATTGATTTAAAGCAAATCATACATAATTGGGCAATATTTCTGATTTGATGAAATTTTGTATGCATTTATTTTGATTTAAATTAAAAGAAATACTTGCAATAATTAATCACAGTGTAGCCTAAAGAATCTTTATAAACTACCTATTTCAATTCTTATTATACCTTTATGTTAAAGGATGTGTTTCATGTTAATGAATAAGTTTTTAATAAAAAATATTTCCTAATTATGCAAAACAATTTTTTAAAATCTGTTTAACATGCCATAGTTTTTTTCAAATATTATTAAATCCCCAGACCACAATTCCAGCATGCAAGCTTTCTGTTCAATCTAAAACTGACAGAATTGCAATAAATCTACATTACAGGCAATTAATACAAGGAATTCAGGGTATTTAAAGTGTCTAAATTAAAATAAATAAAAAGCATAGATTTACAAAAAAATACAAATAAGCAAGACAAAGCCAGTTGTCCAACTCAAAACTTGGTGTGTGAGTAAAATTATAATCTAACACCCTAAAAATTTATATCCAATATGTACATGTCACAACTGATTTCTTCTTTTCACAACCATTCTGATCTAAACAATTTTATTTAACATGATACAATATATTCAATTATTCATATTTAATTGATTCAATAATCCTGTATTTAGACATATAACATATTGTGAATGGAAATGCCATTGCAAATAAACATGCAAATTTAATCATATTTCTGTTTAAAAAATTAGAAAATATTTATGAGCAATAATTGAATTAAAATATCCATTTAAAGTCCATAACAACAACTTCACATATCCTCCTGAGAGTCTGGAATCGCTGTATAATAAATAAAAAATACATCACACACCAGTTTGTTGGAAACAATTCTTAACTGCTAAGGGCTGTCTAGGTTTATGTCCCTGAAAAGAGAAAAAAAAACATAAGATCATCATAGAAACTATGTTAAGATATATTCAAGATACTATCAATAATTACACACATTGTTTTAGACAGATCAAGAATTTCAAGTTCTGGTTTACCATCAAATGTAACATTATGTATTTGCTTTTCCTGAACTTTGGGAGTATTTTAAAGATTTCATTTACATCCATAAATTGAGGTCAATGCCTTATGTAATACTTTTAATTTCATATGTAATAGTATATTTTTTCTATTAGGAATACTATTAATATGGAAATATAGTTCTCCAAAATATTAAAAAATGTGTGATTTTCACGAAACTGTTAGTAATGCAGAAATGGAAACAAATTTCTTTCCGGAAGATGTCTATGTCTATCATTTGGTTTGTAATGATTACTTTTAAGTCTTCACTTGTCCTATCTTATTCAATATTTGCCAATTATAAAAAAATGAAAATAAAAAATAAACCAAACAAGTATCATACACATGTATCTAGACCAAATTTTGAACAGTGCATATAATTAATAAATCTTTTTGTGCAATAGAATAAAATGTGCATTAGTAGAATGAACAAGTGATAACTAAACAATCCCCATTCAACATAATATATGTGTACTTAAATTGCATAATAAAGAACTTTGAAATCATGCAAGTTAATGAGAAATGCTCCTCATTAGGCTACTCAAAAAGTCTTATGATTTTAATTTTTTCAAATCATTAAAACATAAAGTTCAATGTTAAAATCCACTAAAACTTTAAAGCAAATGAGAAGCAGTGTGTCGAGGAAAACAATATCAGTCTAATGCCTACCATGTTAACATTCTTGACAGCTGAAGTTAACAACAAAACAGACAAGAAAAGTGGGACAGATAATATAGTTCACTTTGAATGCATCTATTCATTGTAAAGCAGTGATTTTCATCAAATTTTGCCATTATCATTAATTTATGGTTATAATAATAATACATTTGCACTTGAAATACAAAACTAAATATATAGTTATTTTGGCAATGTCTTGCAATTGGGTAATACGAGCACACGGAAAAAAATTAGTTACTATTAATTTATTTTTTATCATGTTATACATATTATAAATAAGGAGCACATAAATACTAAATTAGACTTCAAGATGTTTAAATAAAATAGTTACAAAACATATTTGGCAGAACAATTTGTTTAGATTCCCTACTATTTCAAAATATTTTTCAAAATGAGATGTTTTAGATTTTAAGGACTAACATTTCATAAGAATACTTATAAGACTATCATGTTTTAAAAAGATAAACACATCTTCAAAAGGCAATTAGTGATTTCAACATACTTTTATCTACAATATTGTAATCACATACAGAGAATATATATTCACTATAGAAATGTTTAATAAATTTCAAAATTTGTACATTAATAATAAACATATTGAACTACTTCCCCTATTTCAACAGAGGGGCAATTTGTTTTTGTTTTATCACAAATTAATGTGTTTAATAAAAAATAAACTGAAAAGCTTTTAATTTTTTTACATTCATAATAAACATATGCACTTATTTCCCTCAATTCAACAGAGGAGTGATTAGTATTCATTTATCTTATAATTCCATTTTCATCTTGCATCATTTGAGATATTAATTGAGTTTTTATAAAAAAAATTTTATTTAATATCCAAAAGAATAATTATTTATTGTAATCAAAATAAATACAAGTATTGATGTAATAAAACAGTTCTGTCTGACCTGAATAATAATCTGCATTTTCTTTTTCCATTCGATCATTTATAAAATACATGAATAACTGTTAAACAATATTCTTATCTGAGGTAAAAATCTTATTTTGTAACAATGGGAGTAACTTTTGCAGTCATTTTTTTAGGTGTGGTTTGCAGCTTATTAAAAACTTTTGCCAGATTTTTCATTGGTGTGAGTTGTTTGCCCATGTTTTTTAAGGGTGTGGTTATCAGTAAGAGCCCTGTTGGTGGCTTCTTGTTTCTAGGCGTGGTTGGTGTTTGTAACGAAAACAACTTTTTGTTTATTGGAGATCTAGGTGTTTTTCTCGACAACGACTCCCTGATTCTAGGACTTGTTGGAGTTCTTGTTCCTGATAACAACAGCTTCCTGTTTTTGGGAGTTGTTTGTACTTTCGAAGTTGCAAACTTCCTTTTTCTAGAAACAATAGCTGGTGACTTTTTGTATTGGGGAGTTGTTGGCATTTTTGTTGTTGAAAGCCTCCTGTCTTTGGCTAATTTGGATATTGAAAGCTTCTTGTTTCTGGGAGATGGTGTTTTTGCTGGTGACGACTTCTGTTCCATGGGTGTGTCTGGTGTTTTTGATACTGATTTCTTTTCAAAAATGTTGATCAACTGACTAACCTTCGTTGAACTTTTAGAGGCTGACACAAACCCATGCTGCCTTGTCAAACGTTTGTTCTTTGGAGTAAACCCTATGCTAAATGTTGTACTAGGCTGAAAGCATAAAAATCATTATTTAAATTAAACAGAAAAAAAAATTAAATACTGTCTTTTTAATAACTGAACTATCTCATTTGATGCTGTCTTGTTTAATCTTTTACAGAATTACTGTACCAAATTCACCACCAATTAACTTTCATATAGTAAAAAGGGAAGGTAGGTAGGATACTTCTTTTGGATCCTTAAATTTGAAAACCACAATGTTATGAATTTGTCAATTCAGAAATTATTGTGAGGTTTTTATTAATGCGAATAATATGACTGGGTGAGTATCCCAATAACAAGAACCTGCATTTTGATATCTGATACATACTAGTATATCTAAATGCAGATTTTCCTGAAATCGCAATACTTAATTTTGCATTTTTGTCCATTCTTCAAAAATCGCAATAATAAATGCATGCAATAATTTCTGAATTTACAGGATGTAAATATTTTATCCTTTATATGATCACAAGCCTGTCAGATTTCAATTTATTAAATTTCTTCTTTGCATTTTTAAAATAAATAATGTCTATAAAAAAAGGATGTCTGGTTCCTATTTCCTCTGCAATATATCTTATCCTCCATTAAAGTGTTCAAAATCAGTTAGATATTCAAGCAAAAATGAATTCATAGAAATATAGGACTACTCCATCATACTTTTATAAAATGCTCTTCAGGAAAACGCCAGGCCTAATGCATATATCAATTGGAAAAAAAAACATTTTATATATATACACTGCTCCAATCATTAAACTTGTTTCTTCAAATGTAAATAAAGGTTCTAGCCAGCTACAAATATGCCTCACAGTCAACCAAATCACTAATCCATTACAATCTAGTAATTGGCACCTTAGAAGCCATAAAAAAAGAGCTCTCACAGAAATTTGATTTCAAATAATTTTTATTTTACCTTAACATTTTCATTGGTCTCCTTTTTAGGAGTCTTCTTTGGAGTACGCTTCGGTGTCCGTCTCCTACCACTAGTCATTGGAGACCGGGGGGAATGTAGTAAACCTCTTCCTGGTGTCCCTCTAGAATTCCTCTTGTTAGAATTGCCAGGTGTAGGTGGACCTGGCTTCTGATAAACTGTATTTACATGTTTGGCCTGTAAAAGAACAAGTCATTGATTCAAGTGTGATTGACTGATAAAGAACTCTAATGCAACATTATTTATAACATTCCTTTTTGATTCAATAACACCACAAATTTCAGGGCATCAATTCACTGATGGATGGTCTGAATTTTTTTATGATCAACCAGTATTTTGTGTGTGTTTAAGATGAGGCTCTCAATGTTAAGTAAAAATGTTAATCTTTATTTGTGCATGAATATTGTGCAAGATTTCTTCAGAATGCATTTTTTTGTTTACATTCTTTTCCTAAAGACACAAAAACAATTGTCTACCTGCTTGTTCTTAGTACTGTCATAAAATTCTGTTTTCAGATCATCTTCCTCCACCAATTCTTGTTTCCTTTTCTTTAGACTGTTGGTACTCAGGCTGCTCTGCTGCAGTGATCTGTCAGGAAAAGCCCGGAGTTGAATCTTCTGTGTTTCAACAGGGTATGATGTCTTAAGATGTGGAAGACAAAGTGTGTTTCGTCGTGATAACTCACCAAGTCGCTTCCATTCAAGTACTTCACCTTCATCGTCCTCATCATTCACAAATCTTTTCATACCTTCTGAAAATTAAATTTTAAAAAATTCATTACAGAATGTACTGCTCGGACAACAAATTACAGATTTTCTGTCAAAATTTGCTAAAAAACCCTAAAAATACATAAACAAAATTTGAAACCAATTTGAGTGAGAACGACTTTCATCAGGTACATTTCAGACCAGAAATTTGAAAAACACAAAATTTAAACATTGAAAAGCATCAAAACCAAATTGGCGTAAACAGAAATATAGCTCTTATAAAACCAGCTACTGAGTTCAAAACTAATAAGTTGGCACTTCACATCAACATTGTTTCATTCTACCAGCTATTTACATGGGAAATACTTTTGAGAATTTGTGATTGCGAAATTAAACCAGCCAGAAAGGCGTCTTTGTTTAGATTAATCTTTATGTTTGTATGATTTTTTTAAAGTCAGTTGTGTTGTATGTCTGTGATGTATGTTTTCACAGTTTTAACTGCTGGATCCCAATTATTGTCACATTAACCTATTATGTCTGTTTGGGTTGCTCACTCAACTTTGTCATACAAGTGGGAGGGTTTAGCTAGCTGGAAAATCACGTTTAACCCACCATTTTCTTTGGAAAATGCATGTACCAAGTCAGGAATATGAATGTTGTCTCCATTCATTCCATTGGTTGATAGTGTTTAACGTTAAGATTTTGTCAGTTTAATGGACTTCCCATTTTTGAATTAACCCTTAGAGATCATATTTTTTTTCATATTTAATACGAAACCACTCCATAAAATATGAAATAACTTACTTGAAGTTGTTGATCGCACAGAATCTATACTAGCTATGGTGGCGTTCAGATTAGGATCGGATAGTGATGTCCGTCTGCCGTGACTTCTCAATGATAAAGGAGAAACATTCTTCTCATCTCCATCACTGTATAAATATAAAACAACTGAACTCATATTTGGACTGTTTGATTAGGTAAGGTTAGTTAAAGTAACTTTTTGTTAAAGCATTTGACTGTTTCCCACCATTTCAAATATTTATTGATTAGTATTCTATTTTCCCAAATGTATTGATATCATATAATTTTAGTCAACCACACTAATTATCTCAATTTTTTTCTTTTTTGTTTGTTCTTGGATACTTTACATCTTCCTGGCTCATATAAAATATTCCAAATAATGACAAATGAAACAAATGGGATAAAACTTACTTTGAACACGTTTCAGAGATTATATGAAAACTGTTGGTTTTCTCATTTGAATTGGTTTACATTTTGTCATGTTGGGGCCTTCAATAACTTACTTAAGTGTTTTGCTCATTGTTGAAGGCCATACAGTACAGTAACCTATAGTTGCTTAAATCTAAGTCCTTTTGTCTCTGTCACCAGGTGGATAATAGTCCTATTGGCAATCATACCATATTTTCTTATTTTCATATAAATACCATTCTATTGGACCAAACATATGATAAAATACAAAGAAGTCTGACAAACCTTTTACATGGATGTTCCAATGAACTCTGAGATGGGTTTCTTTCCAGGGAAAATTTTCTTGATGATCTGAGGTTATAAGGAGTAAGTGGACCACCATCATCACGGAAACTGGTTTCTTAAAAAATAATTAAAGATAAAATTATAGGATTTTTCTATTTTCCTTTCTTTATACTAAATATATAAAATAATATAAGACTTACACTAATCACACATTACTTTCATAATCACTTTTAAGGCACACAAATTGTAAAGAAAACTTTTTTTTGTCTTTGACTAACCCGGAAACTATTGCAAACATAACCTGCAACCAAAGATAATATATGATTCTATCAAAAGCTGAAATCTACAAATGATATACCGTGGATTTCTTTATTTTCATGATGCCACTGGATGTTAAGCAACCAACAATCAATCAATCAATCATTATTTTCATGAATACCATTTACATAGATAAATTGTATTTTTGTAGATAGTTAATATGATGATTTTGACAAATTCTGCATAAAGCCTATATGTATGTACATGTATATAGGAAATATGTATTGTTTTGAAAAAAAAAAAATACAATGATTCTTTTGACTCATTATCAATTTAATTCTGAGCTTCATTGTTACTATATAAGATATATTAAATGTTATTTTACCAATTAGGCTAACATCTGACTCTTTCTTTAACTTCATGAATTCTGAATTATCTCCCAAAAACACTGTGCCAGCATCATCTAATTTATGGCGTAGTTGTCTAACTTGTTTATCAGCATAATCTAACTGAACTTCCAAGGTCTTTACTTTGTTTTCTATTAAGTGATAAATAAAATTATTACATCAGAAATCCAGAAATAAGGTAACTATTTGATAAGAGAAAGCAGAAAGTTATATAAAATATAAAATATCATGTCTTATAAATGCTTCGCTTTTTTTTCTTTGGGTTGCTGTCTAATTGACTAAAATCAACATTTCCTTAATACTTTAATATATGAATTTGTTATGAATGTGTTATGGATATTAATCAGAGTTAGACATTTTTTTTAAAATGAAGAAATTTGATTCCAGGTCTTTTATACATCAGCACTTTTCATTTCTATAACTTTATCTGCTAAGTATACTTTTACATTGATTTTTTTCCGACATTCAAGCAAATTGATGTTACAAAAAGGCAACCTCATAAACATATAAATATATATACATACATTTTTGTATGGTCAGCAGCAAAAATCCATCAAATTAAATTTATTCCATATGCTCGAAAAAGTTTTTATTCTATTAATTTTTTAAAAATTTGAACACATTTTTATTATATTACAACTGATGTATGATAACCCTGAAAAAGTTTGATAAACTAAAGATTTGTTGAATACTTTAAAAAATTTTGAGACTTACGAAGTGTTTTATTTTTGTTCAGTTCTTCCTGCAGTTGAGATTTTAATGGTGCCACCTCCATCTCAGTCTTACAGAACTTATGTTTCTGTTCCTCTATATGACCTTTCAGTTGTTCGAGTTCTTTTTCTAACTTTTCAGATTTTGCCTTATAGTTGTTTTTCAACTTATTCATTTCTGTCTCCAACTTCTCAGTTTTTTCTTTGAAGTTGTCGGCCAGTTTTTTGTTGATGGCAACCTCTTGTTGTAGAAGTAGATTGGTCTCTTTCTTCTGGGCATAGTATTTTTGGTACTGTGCAATTGTTTTGTCTTTCTTGTCAGTATTTTCTCCTATGTTCTTCATCTGTTGTTGAAGCTGGAGTGTAAATAACAAAAAATAAATCCTCAAAATACAGATATAGACTTTTTCCATGTGAGTACAAAAACCGAAAAGACATGAAATTGTTTGTATCTGAAAAAAATAATTTCTTCATCATTGTTCTGACATTAATTCCAAAACAGAAATAATATCAGCTAGCAAAATAAATACAATTGTACACAATGAGAAATGGTCACAAACTGTAAAACAACAAAATTTCACATTTTTTTGTGAGTGAAAAAACAATGCAAATATATCATTACAATTATGTCATACTTAAGATCTACACATTATCAAAGGAACATAACTCCAGACAACAAAAAATTTCCATACATGTAAATCATGTCATGTTGTGTTGTCATCTACATACAATTATTCATCAGTCAACTGCCTTTTTATCTTTGCAATCACTAAACCAATAAATGGGGCACTTAATCTTAAGTACAAATTAAATTTAAAATTTTCCATACATGTATTTTCTGTTGGTTAGCTTCTGTATACTGTTTCTTACAGCCCTCCATTTCCTCAGACCACTGTTTCTCCCTGTACTCAAGTTCCTCTTTCAGTTCTTTAACCTTTTTGTCTAATTGATCTCGATGGAAATTTTTCTCCACTTCTAACTTCTGGACCTAAAATGAAATATTTGAATACTCAATATAATAATAAGTTCAACTTGCATTTTGACTGCCACTCATAAATATGGTATTATAAAATTATAAGCAAAGATGTTGCCACATAGATCGTCCTGAATATGCATGAAAGATTTCTCACTGCATAGATCTAAGACAATAAATGATATAAGAAATAGTTCCATAAATGGTAAACAAATTGGAAGCATTCAAATTTTGTGGCTGGTTCAAAACAGCATATTTCAAAGTATTAATTTCTAATTTTGTGATTCCATGATTTTCATGTTACAATTTAATAGTTTTTTGTTGCACTTCAATGAAAATAGGAAGTTGGTACACCGTCAATACTACTGAGGTTACTCATTCTACTATACTTTACCCTATAATAAAGTGGAAATCTTCCAATAAACTTTTAAAATTTCTTGGATGTTGTTTTACCTGTGATTTAAACATTTCTATTTTCTTCTTTAACTTTTCTTGATCTGTGAAATCAGTGTTTTTCAAATCTAAAGTCTTTTCGTAGTCAAGGATAAGCTGATTTTTCTCTTCTTCTACTGCAGCCAGCTAGAATATTCATTTTTTTTTAAATAAATCATTACTATGATATTACAAAGGGTAAAAAACATTTCATTGATTCACTTATTTGCTTGCTTTATGTTCAGTGGCAAATATTTCATGCAAGTTAAGGATGAAAAGACATTGCAGATGCTCGATATACATTTTGTTTTAATCATGGCACCTTATAAAACTGAAAGAGTAAGAAATGAGACTTTGATATACACAGTTTAGCTGTTCATTGTCCCTAAAATTTCATGCATGCACAAGTTTGAATTGTAACAAATGGAAATGTTTCATGGTTTTAGGTTGTCTTTGTACACATGTATTTTTTTAAAGCAGTTAGTAATAATGTTTTAATTTACACTGATTTTCACAATTTTCTAATTTAAACTATTTTTTAATGTTCTTTTGCAACATATTTGTAAGACAGAACGGATAAAAAAAATGCTTAACAGAAATACTATTGAATAGGTCTTTGGTTTTGCACACAAGATAACCAATATCTGATTATTAAATGACTAATATTTTTTCTGTCTATGAAGAAATAACCTCAAAATGTGGTGCACACTGAATAACCCGCATAGCGCGTTATTTAAAAGTGTGCATCAAATTTATGAGGTTATTTCAAATAGACAGAAAAAATATTACAGTCTTTCCTTATATTTTAATTTTAAATTCCATTTTTCAGGAGTAAATCATGAAAAAAACGTTGATGACGTCACGGTCTCATGACAAAATCAAATCATGTCTATGAGCTGATAGACAAAAACCTTTCAGACAATCAGGAGACGTGTTACATCCAAAATTAAATTATCTAACAATAACAAAATTACCTGCTGTTTCAAGCTATTGTTTTCAGCTAATGATGTTTCCATTCTTTCTTCCAGATGGTGGCACGATTCTTCCATGTTTATTCTTCGTTGCTTTTCATCCTCTATTTGTCTGTTCTTCTCTCTTTCAAGTTCGGACATTTTACCATTATACTCTTCCCTAAGATTATCAAGGTCAGAGTCCCAAGCATTTTTACTGGCTTTCAGAGAAGTTTCATAGCTCGTTCTTTTTTCACGCAAAGCAGACTGAAGCTCATTGACCCTTTCTTTATTTTGTTTTAATTCATTCGTCAAGTCTTTCTGATTTGACATTTCTTTCTTCAATATAGATTCTATATTAGCAAGCTTCTGTTTGTAATCTGTTTCTGTCTTTCCTTTGTCCTCATTCATTTCTTTCGTCAAAGTCTGAATCTCAGTTTGTCTTTGAGTAAGCCTATTTTCAAGGTAATTCACTCTTTCCTGGAATGCCATCTTCTGATTGGACAAGATCATTTCCCTTTCTTGAACCAGTGCCTCATACTGTGACTGGTACCTGACTTCCTGCTCCTGAACTTGACTGTCATATTCCTGTTTCTGTTCATCACTAGCTTGAGCATACTCATCTTGCAGTTGCTCTAGTTGTGACTGCCAGTATTTTTCAGTTTCAGAGACCTTTACCTTACATTCCTTTCTCAAACTGATCATTTTTTCATTTTCTTGTTTCTGTTCACCTGTCATTCTTTCAACTTGAAGTTTAAATTCACTTTTTAATGATTCTAAATCATTTTTGGATTGCTCTTTCAGTTGCACAATAGTATTTTCAAACTTCTGTTTTGATTCTGAAAATTCTGAATTTAGTGACTGAAGTTCCATTTTATGATTTTCGAAAAGTTCATTCTTTTCTTTAGACAGTTTTTCATTTGTTCCTTTCAACCTTGTTTCACATTCATTTAAAACTGTTTCCTTCTCGCTATGAATCTGTTCTAATTCCTGTGAATGCTCTTGCTTCAATAGTTCCAACGATGACTTCAGATCTCTGTTTTCTTGTTCAAGTCTAAGAATTTCAGTGTCACATGAAAGCAAATCAGATTTCATTTTTTCAATTTCAGAGTTCAGCACATTCATTTCTGACTCACTTGATTCCTTTAATTCTAAAAATTCATTTTTATGAGATTCTAATAATGTCTGAATCTTCTCATTCAATTCAATTTCTTTATTATTGAAAACAAGTTGTAAATTTTTCAGTTCATGGTTCACATTTTCTAGACTTTTGTTTAAATCCTCGTTATTCTCAGTAAGTTGTGAAACCTGTTCGTTGGAAGAAACAACTTTTTCCTGTGAATTCTGTAATGAAATTTTCAAATCAGAAATCTGAGCATCACGTAAAGATACAGCTTCAACCTCCCGACTAAGAGATGAAGATTTTTCTTCCAGCACTTTTTCAGTGTCTACAAGTTTATTATTGACTTCACATAACTCTTTCTCCAACTGATTCACAAGACAATTAATCTCTTTATGTTTGTGTCTTGTTTCATCGTTTTCTTTACATTCTTTCAGTAACTTTTCATTCAAATCTTCTACTTTCACATTCAAACTTTTATTTTCTGAGCATAGTTTATCGTTGTCTGCCTGTTTAGATTCCGCAACTTTCTTAATCAGAACAATCTGACCAGTCAGGTCATCAACCTTCTCATTCTTCTCCTCACTAAGATTTTCCAAGTCCCGTTTTCGACTTTCCAACTCAGATATTTGTTGGTGTAATTCCTTCATTCTGCTGTCACGAGTTCTTTCATGATCAGTCACTGATCTATATTTCATGTCCAATTCATTATACTCAGCAGCGACTTTATTCAATTCAGCTTGACCTCTTTGCACTTCCTTAGTAAGCTTCTCCTCTGACACAGCAGTCGTGAGACGTTGTTGTTCCAGCTCATTGTTTAAGCTGGTTAGAATACCATTATGACTTGCTGTTTCCTTATCATACTTTCCTTGTAATTCTGCCAGCTGATTTTTAAACTGAGCAATCTGAATATGGCATAATCTCTCTTTCTCTTTTCCTCTCTCCATTTCTTTTTCTAGTGAAGTCTGTATTTCATTCATGCATGATTCTAAGTTCTGCTGGGTATCTAAACTACTTGCCTCTTTGGCCGACAAACAATTCCTTAGTTTCTGAATCTCAGTTTCATGTTCCTGTGAAATCTTATTCACTAATTCAGCATGATTTTCTTGTTCAACACTAAGATTTTCTTTCATTTCTTCCAACTGCTTTTGTAAGTTTTCTTTGCTGTTTGTAACCTGAGACACCTGACCTTTCAAATCATTCACACATTGTTTATGGCTCATTATTTCACTTTGCAAGTTCTCAATTTCCAAGCACTTTTCTTTAACAGAGTCTTTTAAATCAGATATTTCTTCAGAAAGTGATTCTTGGTCATGCTGACTCCACTGATATTTACCTTGTAAAGCCTTAAGTTCTTTCCTTAGGCTGTCTTCTTGATCTTTTGCCTTATTTTCAAATTTACAATATTTTTGTTCCATTGTAGATACTGATTTCTCACTGGCTACCTTCAGGTTGTCAAGATCATTTTTCAAAGCAATATTTTCATCTTTGACGCTCTGCAACTGATCACACATGTCATTTTCTTTTTGCCTAGCTGTTGTTTTAAAAGCGAGTAGTTCCGATGAAATTTTGTCAATTTTTTGCACATACGAATCTTTCTGTTCTGCAATCTGTTCTTCCAATTTATTTTTATTTTCAGTTAATTGTGCTATTTCAATTTGAAGCCTGTTTTCTGTTTCTGTAAGTTCCTCCTGAATTTCTTTCAGCTCTTCTCTTATTGCTGTAATTGTATTATCCTTTGTCCATTTTTCATTCTCCAAAAGAATTTCAGTCTGTTTCTGTGACAATTGTAAGGTTTGTACCTTAGATTTCAGTGTTTCCTCAATTTTGGCTGCCTCTTCCTGTTCTGTGTGTAGTTTCGCTTTTAGCTCTGCGACTTGTTCTTCAAGCTTTTGATTTGATTTAAGAAGGCGTTGTTCAAGAGTTTTCTTTTCAGACAAAGCCACATCAATAGATGCTGCCATGGTTTGACGTCGGTTCTCACTTGCTTGTTTAGTGCCCTCTAATTCCTACAACAATCAAGAAAAGTATAAATGGATTTTAAATCCTGAGGGCAAGGTGACCTAATATCTTTTAGGCTATTCTGTTTAGGCCCTTTATTTGTAAATGTAGTTCTCAGTGTCTAATGTAATTGGTGTCAATTTTTTTTAATCTTGAGCATACCTGATGAAAATGACGGATAGTGTAGTGTGTGTATCATGATTGTATTAGAAATAAAATTATAGTTTTAAAAATTTTAATGAAATAATATGGTGTTAGATCACATGTTTTCCGATTCCTACATAATCAAGTGATTTTCTGATAAAATATGAACTGAAAGTTAATTAAAATCTAAAAGGAAGCTACAACAAAGAAAAGTTGACAAATAATAGGAAAAGACAGGAAAGTGCCCAAAGACTATGTTTAAATGAAAAAACTCCTTTTTTCTTACAGAAAACCATTTTTTGTTGAAAAGTTTCAACTTTTTATTTCAAAATGTTTTGTTTTAATTTTTTTTTAGAAGTCGCTGATTCAGAGACAAATTATTCCACTGTTACATGAAAGTTGCCTGACCTGCACTGTTAACTTGAACTCTGTCTGTAATCGTGACTGATCTTTCTGTAAAGTGATGATTTGTTCTTCAGCAGCTTTCCTGGCAGCTATGGCAGATTCCTCTGATGAAATAAGTTTAGCTTCTGACTGTCTTAGATGGTTTATCTCTTGTTCTACCTCTTTTACCTTCTTTTCCAACTTGGTCTGATTTTCTTGGTAAACGTCGATGCTAGATTTAAGTTTAGAAACTTCTAGCTGAAGCTGGTCTACCTGACTTTCTTTTTCTAAATACTGTTTATGAACATCACTGAACTTTGCCTGCCAAGAAGATAGTTAAATAATTAACAGCTGATTTTTAATTTCATTGTATATTTAATGAACTCCTAAGTATTCTTGAGATAGTATCATATACTGTATATTCATATCGAACACTTGAACATTTTTAATATTTCTTAGTTGCATAAAAACAATAACAATGTCATTAATTTATTTACTGATTTCTTGTAACAATGTATGTATGCACTGTAGTTTGAACACCAAAAAGATCAATAATAGAAGAAAAAAAAACAGTTTGATTTTTGGACTTGTAATGTACTTCATTGGAACTATTTTCAATATAGAATTTACATTTCATAATACATTGTAATTAAAATGTCAAGGAAATACACAAAAAAACCTGTAATAAATTTAAATCCATCAATCCAAAATACTTCCTACAAATTGTTAATGTCAGATTAGCTGGCACATAAACAATTCTGCTTCATCAGAATGCATCTATTTAAGAGAAGTTTAATTGGGTATCGCAAAATTTACTATTGTTTGTAGTTGCACAAATGTAAAGAAAGTGGCATTCAATCTGATCAAATTTAAAGACTAAACCAACCTCGAAAGTATCTCTAGCTTCTGAAACAGCATCAAGTTTCTGTTGTAGTTGTTCATGTGCTGACAATTCAACCCACGACGACTTCATATGTGCCATTTCATCTTCCAATTCCTTAATTCGTTTGTCACTGATCACCCCCATACTTTCGCCATTTACAGCACCTGTTGGGAGAAGAAAGGATATGTACATATTAAATGAGCAGAACTTGTAAGAATTATGATTATCTCAAACAATTAACAGATTGCAAAATTAATGGATTTCAAAATCATCCAATATTTGATTTTTTATTAAGTCTGTTCCAAAACTGATCATGGTGCGAGGCACTCAAATTATACATTTTCCTTAGAATTTTGTAAGAACTGCATGTAAAATTCAAATTTTATATTATGGGTGGTTGGTGTCTCCCATCCCCACCATGTGTTTCATTCTGGAACAGCCCTGACCTTCAAAGCAAAAAAACATAACTTGATAAAAATACATGTTTTTCAAAAAATAATAATCAAATAAATATTTAATTGTCATGGTTGCCAATTTGCTTCCTACATATAAAGATATTATTTAATTGATTTAGCTATACTGCAAACATTTTTATTCTGTATGGAAGTATTAATAATTTTTTTATAGTTTACCAACCTAAATGATATGTAAAATATCTTTTTTGTCACAATTTTGCTATTTTATAAGATATCTAGATTTCCTCTATATTTGTTTCTTAAAAAATGTAAAAACTAAATTCACTTTAAAACACAGCACCATGTTTAACCCCAAAATCATCATGAACTTGACCTTTCACCTATGATCTTAAATTCAAATAGGGTCTAGTTTCTCCTGATGATTATTCAATGTATTATGTACCAAATAAATGTGATGATGAGCTGTACATAACAATGTCAACTGTTACTCAAATATGTTACAAGCATATAATCCAAGCAAATAACAAAACCATGCTACTATAATATCCATCATTACATACTGTTAGGGAATTATACATTATTTACCTCTGCAACTTAAGAGCTCTTCAAATTCTTCTTGATCTTTTTTCAAGCTCTCAATTTGACTTATTAAATTTCTGTTTTTCTCCTCAGAATGACACATCCCTATGTTTTTGCTTTCCAATTCACTATTCTTGTGTTGAATCAAGCTTTCTAATTCTGACAATCTAACAGACTTGAGATGACACTGAGTTCTGTATTCTTCATGGCTTTTCTTAAGACTGTCCATAGTCTGAACCTAAAGATTATATACAAATTTCACTGAATGTTTATAATGCATTCAAAAATGAATTAAGTATGAGTTAAAATTTTTATATAACTTATTTATAAGATATCTAGATTTCCCCTTATATTTGTTTCTTAGAAAATGTAAAAAAATAAATTCAATTTAAAACACAGCACCATGTTTAACCCCAAAATCATCATGAACTTGACCTTTCACCTATGATCTTAAATTCAAATAGGGTCTAGTTTCTCCTGATGATTATTCAATGTACCAAATAAATGTGATGATGAGCTGTACATAATTTCATAATGTAAATTTTGGTTATTATGTAGTGTTTCCTGAACATATTTTGACAAAGTAAAACTCAAAAGGTTTACTGTTTCACAAACAAACTTACAGTGCTGTGTCCACAAAGTATCTAGCTACTGAATGCAAAAAGACAACAGTTCTGTAAATTTAACAGTTGTATAAACAATGTGAGAAAACTATGTTAGCTAGTTGAAATGTTGGATGGTCAGACTCCAAACATACCTCTGCTCTCATTTTTGAAAACTCGTCTGTAAGCTGTTTATTTTCTTGTTCTACAATCACATAATGATCTTTGATGTTCTGCAATTCGTTCATTTTCTGTTGAACCCTGGAAAAAGAGTAAAGAATTTGAGAAATGCTCAAACTTCAGAATCTGGAAGTCTGAATGATCTCTCAAAATATTGAGTTTAGTTGAATAGTAATGAATGCAGCTGTTTATTGAAATAAAATTGTTCCATCAACTTATCATTAATTTTTTTACTTGCCATGATCAGCATGGCGGGTGCAGTTAGTGGAGCAGAACTGCTCACCTTTTTTTAGCACAAGAGATTACCCCAACTCCCCGTTTTTGGTTGGGTTCATGTTGCTCAATCTCCAGTTATTTTGTGTATTGTTTTGTAACGGGTAATGTCTTTTTAAGGTGGTATATAACACTACAGGGAGATAACTGTAAAAATCAGCTGAACATTTTAATCATGTTCTATTGTTAAGGAAATATTAAGCTTCTCAATGATCAAAATAAGTGTTTGTCAAACTATTAGTTATCCAATGAAATTTTTCCGATAAAGTGTGTGGTTCAAGTTTTTTGAAATTTTTACTTTTTTATCAAAGGGTCAAAGTGAATATTTTGTCAAAATTTTATGAAATTAAACGAGCCAAATTAATTCTAGTCAATGTGTTTGCTACCACCTTAATGTTTTTCTTTTGGTCATGGTGTTATGGGTTTTTCTTTGACTTATGGTTTTCGATTGCCCCATGGTATCTTCTACCTCTCTTTTTATTGTTGCAAGAGCGTTTATAATACATTTGTACCTTGTGAGATCCTTTTCATTCTTCTCTTTTTCTTGTCTCAGTGTATCTATTTCATCTACCATGTCTTGAACTTTTCTCTGTTGTTTCACTACTTTCTCAAATTCTTTTATTTTATTATCTATAGAAAACATTAAACATCATTAATCATATTACATGGGTCATGATACCACTTGATCACCTATTCTGCAATTAAAATCAGATCGTAAAGTGTTTTGAAATATACCCAAATACCAAAAGAGCAATAACTATATAAAATCCCCAGTAACTGCATGAAAATATGTGATTTACAAATGTAGGTCGTAACTAGGTTAAAAATACTGATGAGGCTGCAACTCAAGAGATACATGAAAAAAAAACAGTAAGCACCTTTATCATTTAACTTTTCCGTCTTTTCATGGAGGTCAAATTCCAGTTCTGTCCTAAGATGTCTTTCATTCTGTAGAGACAACTCAAGCTTTTTAATTTCCCTCTCTCTCTGTCGAATAAGTGCCTGAAATGAAAAGGCATAACCTCATCTATAATGTAAATACTGCATTTGACACTTGTAAGTTTACTCTGCTAACACCAATAGCTTGCAAATGAAAATAATAACTTTCACACATGATAAGTTGCATAGTTCATCATTTATATTCAGAATGTATTTTTATGACCCTTAATTGGTTAATATATGTGACAATGTCTGTAGTACTCAATTCAAAAATAAGATTTTTTTAAACAAATTTTAAATCATGATAATATCCTCATGGTATGGTAGTCATGATTTTCACTAAAATTGTTTTTTAAACTTGTGATGTGTATGCCATTAATTTTCACAAGCAAAAGTGGGTATTTTTTTTCGTTTAAAACACAGTTTGTCAGACTAACTTGTATGGTTAGTAAATTCAACCATGGTCAATAAAATTAAAAAGATTGCAGGCAATGATATTTGTAGTTTTTTTAAGGACAGTTTGTCATCAATGACACATGAAACCATTTAAAATACAAAATGGTGCTTAATCTGAAATGTAAAGATCACTGGCTTATTTCATTAAAATCTGTATGCTTGGAAAATATTCTGCATCTTCCTTCAATGTGAATTACTTGCAAATGACTTTGTTTTAGTAATCTTAATTTCATGTAACTTTTTAAAAGTCAGTTGTTAGAAATTTGAATATAGATTTGTACAATACCTTCTGTGCCAGTTGTGGCGACTGCATCAATGCACTTAGTGGTGTACATGGTGAATTAGCTATGGTCATCATTCTGAGTGGAGAGGCTATTTCTGATGACAAACTTGTGTTAAACTGATGGTGTTGAGATACAGGACTAGCCACTACAAATATTCAAATGACATTACAGATTCATTATAGTTTCAGAAACACATTACTGAAGTTTTTTTTTAAAAAGTCTCACAATCCTGCTGGCTCATGAGGGATTTCCCTTTAAAATAAATGTGAGAGGGAAGGAAAAGTACTTTTATTTTGGACATGTGTCCATTATATGTACAATTACCCAAAGAAAAATACAATTACTCAAAGAAAGATACAATTACTCAGAGAAAGATTTATATGTACAATTACTCAAAAGAAAGATTTATATGTACAATTACTCAAAGAAAAATTTATAAGTACAATTACTCAAAGAAAAATTTATATGCAAAATTACTCAAAAATTTATATGAACAATTACTAAAAGATTTATATGCACTATTACTCAAATAAAGTATGTTGGGTTGTGAGGTATTTTGGAAGTACCTTCCAACCCTCCTAAATCCATTTTAATGGAATACTGCTGAAAATTCTGTTATATATTTTTTTCCCTATAAACATAAAATATATACTTTTATAACTGTACATATTGAATTATTACAGAGGTCTGTTTCTGAGTAGAACTTGACAATTGTGGTAATTTTACAAAATCAAAGGTTCCACGACATTTTGAATCACAGCAGTATTTGAATATGACAATTGAATGCAAAATTATTTTTCAGTTTTGGTGCATTATTGAAATTCATTTAGTATCCCAAGTGAACCCTATGAACTGACAATACAACTACTTTAACCTTGAAAATACATTTATAACCTATAAAATTATATCATTTATGATTCAATCTGGATTGCCAAATCTGTTAAACACATGGCATTTCTTATTAAAACAGCTACTTCATCTATACAAAAAATGTTAGTAAGCAACTTATGTTAGCAAAATCTAAACTTGGAAATAAATATTAATATAACATAAGCTTGCAGGTAATCATTCTTTACAATATTTACAAGCATGCTGTGAAAAATAAAAAAAAGAAAAGCAAAAGTGAAAAAGGTAAAAGAACCAACCAGTACCATGATTTGAAAATCTACTAAAGCTGAAAGAATGGTCCACATTTGGTGTTGACGTCACTCGACTCATGTTGCCTTGGGTAACTAGTTGGAAGAAAAGAGCAGCATCTTGGTGAGCATTGGTGTCTAAGAACAGAAAACAAGGTACCGAGAGGGTGCAAGGTTATTATTTAATACTGCCATTATTAGATGTGTATATATTCTCTTTCTCTCCATGTTGAACCTCTTTCAATAGTGAAACAACTTCAACTTAAGGGTCAAACCAGAACGTTTTTACATTCTGTACATATTGAACCAAATAAAAATAAAACGTCTTATACAAAAAATTTATAATTAGCATGTTGTTCCTAAGTGTGTACGAGTTTTTTTTTAACATTTTGAAACACAAAATCAGTACAGATAATTTTCATTTAACTTTATGCTATAACTGTTATCCGAAAATTTAAATTGACAACATGGAGTTTTTCTTTTTTTGTAAATTTTGATTTATATAAACTTTTAATAGTCCCCACTCTTTTTGAACTATAATTATTCTATTTAAATCTTTAATTCATAAGACATGATATAAGCACTAAGATATAGCTTAATAACAAGTTCAAATGGCTAAAAAATAAATGATTACTTATTTTTATATTGATTACAAGGGCTTGTTGCTTGTATTATTTACCCCTATATTTTACAGCTATTGGTTGTCAGCTTGTGAGAGAGCTATCCTTTTTTAATTTCATAATTATTTCCATTGGTGGATAGTTGTCTTATCGGGAATCATACCACATATTCTTATTTTTATGTTATTGCCTGACAAAACAATAATCTGCAAGTCAGTTTAATACTGATTTTTTTCTTGGAAATCTTTCCTCAGCATCTAGGAAAACATTCAAATTTTATGTTTTAGGAAATATTTGATTTGATTTAGAGAAATCTGTATAATGATTCCGATTTTTTTTTTCATTCTTAAAGGACCATTTCAATAAAAATTACCTTAACATTATAAATATGACACAACTACAAGTTAAAGTTATATAAAAATTACCTTAACATTATAAATATGACACAACTACAAGTTAAAGTTATCTACAAAGAATAGAGAAGTAACAAAAAACACATACATGTACATTCATTGCACATCTAGCAAGCAAAACAAACATAAACAATAAAACATATTTAATACAAACAAACCTGTAGTTTTAGTAAGAATATCAGCAAAGTCTTCAGTCAAGTGGTTACCAACGTCTTGAGCATTGATGATCAATGGCTGTAACATTTGCATAATCTCCATCTGTACTAATTCCGGGAGACTTGTTGCCGTGGTTACAAATGTATTGTTCTTCTTCTCTAGTACACATGCTTCTAACAATGCTAATAATATCTAAAACAGATTCAAAAGATAAGAAATGACACGTTTACTTAAAGAGTTGGACACATGGGACCCATTAAGACGTTTTGACCACTGGCTGGAAATCATAAAGACAACACAAACAGACATATTTGCACTTTAGTGCTGAGATTACATCATCCCAATCAAGAATCAACAAAATCATTACAATTTTGAAATAACTGAAAAATTGAACAATTCTTTGGATTTCAGGGGCCAGATAATACTTTATCTAATCTTTCATGTCATACTTTTATTGGCTTCTTTGACAATGGTCCAAATGTCACTTAATGCTTTACTTGATCTCAACTTGTAATATCTATTCTGTTACCATGTTATTATAATGTAAGGCCAAACATAAAAGAATGTGTTTAGGTTTTCCTCCATAAGAAAAATAGGATCTTTTTTTTTCTTTTGAGTATATGGGAAGATCTGCCATCTTCAGAGTTCTATAAATAAATCTTTTTTTCATGGTGGTTTTGAAGAAAATCTGCTGGTCCTCTCTTTTATTTCTATTGCAAATTACCAAAATTGTGTCGGACCTTTGCAAAATTTTGGTGGCCAAAACCTTTGAAACAACACTTTTCAAGAACTTTGAATTTTGTCACAATTGAATTTCAAGAATGCCAAAAAAAAAAAAAACATTTGAGGGTAGGTATTTTGAGGCACAAATAAAACATGTCAATCAGGAAACCCTAAACACTAGTATTTTTTTTTATTTTGGCTTAACTTTATTCTGCTACCATGTTTTTTTGTTTTACAACAAACCTTTCCAAGTTCCCATTCTTTGTCTTTTCTGTTAACACTGTCCTGAACAATAAGCTTGAAGTCTAGGAGAGTACTTCCAGGCAGTAGTGACACTGAATAAAATCCTATAATACAGAATATCACCAATCAAATTTTGAATAAATAATTCATGTATTTTGTTAATTTATTTGTTGAAGACAAAGATTGAAACTGTTTGCTTGCCCCATGTGAATGACTAACGAGTATTTGACATACCGACATATACAATGATATAAATTGCTTCCAATTTTTGTTTGTCGGGCAATTACATTATTTCATTTTTGCTACAAAATGTGGTAAGTTCTTTTATTAATAAGGTTTGCCTTTATTGTATACTTTGCTCTCAACATATTTAACATAATCTGTGCTTGATAACAGTTTAATCAGTCATTTGTATTAAAGTTATATTTATATGTGTGATGATTTAAGACCATTATCTATTCACATGTAATGTTACATCATCATGAAGGAAATCAAGAGTGCCTTGAAAACACAAAACAAACTTTGCTGATTTCCTGGCAATCCTTGACCACATGCTGATAGACTGAAAGTGTATCATCAATTTTGCATATGACTGAACTGAAATAAAATTGAAAACAATTCACAAGTGGTGATTATAGATGGCTTGGTCACCAAGTTTCTTTTTAATTTATTCCCCAAGATTTCTTTCTAAACAGCAAAACTTTTAAGGATCCAGCTTGTGCCTTCACCCTACAGAAGAAACTCAAAAAATTTTCTTGCGAGGGTTTATTTGTGATTTCATCATCACCATTGCAAGTAGTTTTGTCTGGCAGTCTGATCATTAACAGAAAAATATTGTATGTGCATTATCTGTTTTGTTTTGGGGAAGATAATAAATATCAAAATCATATATATGTCAGGAAAGCACACTCTGAAAAATATATGTAGAAACAATACTTGTAAGTACCTTCTAAATACTGTTTTACCAAATCTAATCTTTGTTGAGCTGTCTGTGGTGCTTCTGGAACTAAACATTCATCTCTACAAAAAATATAGCATAGTAAATACTGTATGTATGCAACTAGCATGATGTATTATTGCTCTACATTTCCTTACATTTTAACCTTTGATCCACTTATCAAAAATTTTGAGACATAATTTGGCTTACACATGCTAGAGTATCCAGTAAATATAAGCTGGTTTTATTTCTTAAGGGGAGTTTATACAGTTTCACAGGGTATTGTCATTTTTTTCTGACCTTTATGAAGTCCATGTACATGGACTCTTGTGTAAAACCACTACCATCAGTATATCATCAGAAAAAAAAAAAAACTTTTAGAGGCATTTGATATTCTCAGAACTATCCGGAAACTCCTAAATAAACCTTTATTTAAATTTTTTATATTATCACTCATTGTACTTACGATAGCTGTAAAAGTTGTATAAAAGCTTTTCCATCTTGTAAATCTAAAACTGATCTGATAGAATTACTTGGAACTAATGAATTAACCTGAAAGTAAAACAAACTAAATAGTATTATATAAATGTAGTAGAACTGTAAAGATTTTATGCAGCTTGATTCAAGATTTACGTTGAAAATAAAATCTGTACAAATTTAGTATAAATGATGAAGGAAGACCTATATATATTTGTACACGGAGTCAACATTTACTGTTATATTAAATACACAATCTCTGAAATCAAACTATAAAAGATCTTTGAAATGCCAATGGAAAAGTGTTGTGTGTAGGGAAATGCCAATGGAAAAGCGATACGTGTAGGGAGAGATGAACAATTGTGCATCAAAGTGTAATCTACATTTTGGCATTGAGCCAGTACCAAGACAATAAACAAATAAAATGTTCATTTTAAGGTAAATCAAAATTATACATACCCATTCAATCAGTGCTTTTCTTTTATTATTGTCCATTGTTTATCTTTGTCATACATGAATGAAATTTAAAATCTGCAAAAATTACATTTTTATTATTAATTTTAAGATTTATTGAAAAATTGATAAAAGAGACAAACACAACTGACTAAGAATAAAAAGAGGAACAAGTAACGGATGGTAAGTGATTTCATTAATCTGCAGGTTGAGTACTTTTTGCTTCATGTTTGTTTTCAGGAACTTGATAAACGTTGATTTCCCCAAACTGACAGAATAAATTTAGAACTTCTGATTTGTTTACAGCATGTTGGAGAGACCTTTGTCCTGGTTTTATATATACATTGTGTATATCAGCACTTCCACAATTTGCAATTTGTCAAAGGACATAGTGACAATGTTTATTGTGTTTTTTTTGTGAATTCTGTCGCATATTCTAACCCTATGACAGCACTAGAGACATATCTATCTCACAAAATTTATATGATGTCACAAAATTCAGTTTGAAGAGGTATTCTGAAATTCTAGAAACGAAGTAAATAATAAATACTGCAAAGCCCAAGGACACAACATTAATTCTAAAAATGTTAGTAGTCAAAGGGTTAATGAAATAATTTAGCAGCTGTAACATCTAATATGTTGATTTTATTTTTGAAGAAATCCTCCTAAAAACCTAATAATCAGTTGGGAAAATCTACACACATACCTTTCTTGGACCTTATTTCTATTTTAGATTTTGTGACACGTCATATTGACATTAATCACTTATCATTTCCACTGTGACATCAAAATATATCCAGAATTTTTATCCAATAGTCGGTTATCAGTCATTTCGAAGTTCCATCAGTCGAGACATTGGCAAATGACTGGTAAAATTGGGTTTGGTCAGACAAAAGTGGTTGAAGTCTCAACATTTTCTGGACCAAATGTCTGGTAAGGTTTGAAAGACCTTGGAAAATACTGGGCTATAAATAAAGTTATTGTGTGTTGTTAATTTTTGGTTTGGTTTTTGCTTTGTCATGTAACACTAAAAAAGTGAAGTCTGGTTATTTTGTTCGTGGGTGGTAACTGTATGTCCAGTCATTTTGTTATCATAACATTAACCCTCTTGCTGCCAGAGGTACACACGTCCATATTTTTAATTTATGCAAGCACCTGTTCATTACTCACTGTACAACATGTATCTCTTTTAAATAAACATTAAAGATTATACAGTATAATTTTTCTTCTATAGGTATTGCTTGTAATGTCATATATCGAATGATGCCCTAGTTGGTCATGGTGACTTGAGACCTCCAACTTCTGCATAATAATAGCAGCATTTCCTGGCACATGTAATGTACATGTATAGTTGTATGATATTAGCAGCAAGAATATTTTTAGGGTTACCTGAGCCAAGCTCATGGCTATGAGTATGATTCTACTAATTTTGACTTCACACACTTATTGATTAAATTACACTCCTGTGTTTATTTGTTAGAATATTTATTTGCATGTTGTATGAAAAAAGAGGGGGACACGAACAAAAGTTTTTTTTTCTATTTGAAAGCTGCTGACAAGATGACGAAAATGAAGCGTCAGAGTAAAGCTTTAACCACATTCATTTGAAATTTTAACCATGAGAAAACCTCTAATGTCAACTTCGACGTGATGACGCCAGACTTTTCAGTCTCGATACCAAATATATATTCTGCTTTTTTTATTTTGATTGGGATAATTTGTTGAAACATCAAAATAATTTTGTTGGTACAAAGCTAAGAATAAACCACACACACTACATTTCATGGAAACTAACCATTGGCATTTGTTTGTAAATTACGCCATTCGCATCTTCAGCTGGAGAACTTTATTTTGAATTTCAGCGGTCAGCCTCGTTTTGGAATTTTCTAATTCATTTCGAAGAAACGAACTTTGCATGTAGTCTTCAATTTCAATATATTTATTAAAACTATCCCAATAATGACACCAATAGCTCATTTATTAAAGGATTCCCTTTTTTCCAACTGACATTTAATTTCAAATGTAGGTCGAGAAATGAAAGCCCGAATCATAAATGCATAGTAAAAGGGGGGGTTCGAGTAATATCGGTACGTTTTAGAAGAAACGAACTTAACACGTTTAATTCAAATAAATCATTAATGAAAAATATCCCAATAATGACACCAATAACTCATTTATTACAGGTTTTTTTCTCTGATATTCTAATTTCGAAATCTAGGTAGAGAAATGAAAGCCCTATTCATAAATGCAAGGTTAAAAAAAGGGGGGGGGGGGGGGGGTGTGGTAATATTTGTACGTTAGATTAGATAGCAGATGACAAAGTGCACGTTTTCCATAATTGTTAAACCAGTAATATTTTTACAAAAAAAATAACTGATAATTTAAAAGAAATATAACAAATGTAACCAGCGGAACTCATTCTCAAAGCTAAAAAATAACTATACAAAGTATTACAAACTAATGAATAAATATGAAGTATGTTTTATTCATGTTGTAAATTTTCTTCTTCTTGTATTGCTTTTACCATGAAGGTTTTCTTTTATGCAATAAAGTTCTATGATAAAGTATGTTTAAACTAATACAACAAACATATTAATATCTATAAAAGGTCGATAATTATATGAACAAACACTTAATTACTATGGAGATAGAAATTAACAAAATCAGAGATTAAATAATAGCATACAACCAAAATACGACACAGATAATCAAATGCATTTTAGCTGATATAAATATTATCGAAAACCTTCACATTTCTAATTTTACCTCTTTTGACGGCACTGTCATTTCATCTGAAACAATTGATTAACATTCAGTTTGCTTTCAGTGTGTCACATAAACAGCAAAGCTAGTTAAATCACCAATTACGTTTTTCGTGTCATAGTTTCCTTGAGGCCACAACAGACTAAAAAGCACTTTAACGCTTTTACAATAAAACAATATCCGTTCTCACGTAGAGAGATAAGATCAATTTGTGACATTGAGTAAAGTTATACTTAATTGCAGTGGGCCTTCTAACAGAACCTCATTTGCCACACCCACGGGAATCTGACAATATGTATTCTTTGTAAAGCTACATTTAAAAAAGAAAATAATAAAAAAAAAAAAAAAAAAAAAAAATGAAGAAAAAAAAAACAAACTAAAAACAACAACGGAGTTATATGGTAATTTCTCTTTGGTTGCTAATCTTGCTGTTAGAAATAAAGCATCTAACATTGATATTATTTATGACATTTTCACCACGATTAAAACTTATTTCGGTGGGATAACTTAATTAAAATCAAAGTACTGAAGTACTGAACATCGGATGACCGCAGGTTCTTGTGGATGGTCAAAAGCACATGTCACAGAAATAGATCACATCTCTATACCTGAAACTGAGGTTAATTTACAGAGATATATTTTTTTCTGATACAAGTTCGTGCATGGATGATGAATAAATGACAGGAAATTCAACCGCACCGTAATAACTATTATATTGTAGTGATACAAATCAGTATACCTGGGACTATTATACTAATATAATAATAGTCCCAGAGTATACACTGGTTTGTTGTTATATATTATAAGACACTCTTCTGTAAAAAAATCGATTTTTCTAAAAGATTTGATATGAGAAGCCATTCATATTTTCTCGCAAAACAATAACAGAGTTATCGGTCCTTGCCGGGAGTGTCGCAAAACGTTCTTGAGATATTCTTCCGTAAGCTTTAACACAATTTTTCGGTACGTGTGCATAGATATCATCAATGATTTTTTACTTTTATATATAAAACTAACGACAACACATTTTCATATTATTAATTTGTGTATTAATAAAAATATTTATAGGAGTATCCATTGAAAAAATGAATTTGAAACAAGCGATACGTAATGTTATTTTGCACTAGATAATGATCGCGGACCTATAATTTTTATAGATCGGTTAAAAACCCAAAAATAATTTGCATAATGGAAATTTAGGCGATAGCAATACATCGAAATGACCTCACGGTCATCGCGATGTAAAAATGAAAATGTTAAAATTCAAACAATGATGAACTATATGGAATAGGCGCCCAAAGCATTGATAAGTTAAAGAACTCTCCTTAGAATTATAACCTTGTGTGAAATGTATCATATATACGTCTTAAGGGCATACGATACAGTTTTGATCCCACGGTGAATTTTTGACGAAAGTTTGCATACAAGCTATTTTTCACCTAGTCAATTCAGATATGTAATAAAAAATATATCTTCATGTACTACTTTTAGAGATAAATGGGGTCAAAATTTTAGACATTTACTGGAAATTTCGGTTTCTTGGACATTTCTATCCTTTAGAAAGACATACCTAACTTTTTTTGTTTTAAAGATAAACGCAAGTGGATTTTTGCAAAAGTGTCTGGAATATAAGTGTGCTTTGAATTTGTGAAACAATTCTTTGGAAGTAATTCATTTTTATCACATTTTCATGATTCTAGTCAAAGAACGGCATTTTTTGCTGTATATTTATCTAGTTTTAAAAAATTCATCGGTAATTTGTTCATAAAAATTGGCACAAATAATCTTCATACATAATCAAGCCAAATGTAATTTTTAAAAGAGGGGCCCATGAAATCGTTTTCAAGTTAAATCAGTCTGAATGATAAAATTCAGTCAAAAATGCATCTTTTCACGATATATCACAGTTTGACGTCGTGAAAAATAAATTTTACGTTAGCAATGTCGTTACCTCCCCTGTAACTGTATCGTATGCCCTTAATCGGTAACGAAGTAATTTGACGTTTTCAATTCATAATCGAGGACGTTTGTTCTTATCTTTAATATTCATATCAATGAATATTAAAAGAATCGTTCTCAAATGTAACAAAAAAATCACGTGTAAAAATCGACACAATTTATTATAAAGATTTATCACATGAACTGAAATCTGGATTAGGCATGCAGGATCATTTTTGTAATGGTTAAAATCAATTTTAATATAATAATTTTAATTTTAGAATTAAGAAATAGGATTGTACACAAGTTATTGCAACTTTTATTAACTTGAGTCCTCTCCCTACATATAAAATACACATATATGATGCCAGCAAAACATATATAGAAAGGCTTTAGAAATGAAAGGCGAAAAGTCGCACTTACATTGGTGCAAAAAAAAAAGAACAAAAATAAAGAACAAAACAATAAAACAAACAAGATAAAACTTCGCAAAACAGCTGACTTGGAATATAAAAACCGCTTCGCATGTGTAATGAAAAAAACCCCGAACCTTATCGAAAAATGTTAAGGTAGTTTTGTAGTGACATGCATCGTTTCCAGTATCAATGTATATTATTATTCATGTTTATAAGACCAATAGCCAGAGATATTATTGGTTGCAATATAATCGGCATTCCAGAAGGTAATGGATAGCATCTTCAACAGGTAGAAGCATCGGGACATTCAGGATCACAGGCACTTGTCTCTGTAAGAATCATATACCTATCATATATATACTATACTTTAATATGTAGAGACTAGTTACTATTCTTCTTCTTCTTCTTATGTATCCAGTTATCCATCAGATTTTTGATGATTACTAACTGCTGCGCATGCGTAGGATAATAGTAAATAAATTTTTACAAAAGAATAGTGCCAAAAATAAACAAATACTAACATGACATGTGGTTAAAACTATTTACATAACTACTGAGGTTTACTGTTCTATATTGTAGAGAACAGTAGGTGTCAACTATTCTCTAAAAATATTTAGAGTGGGGGAAAATACTACCTTTGGAGGTAGTAAATTCCATTGTGTAATAGTAAACGGAAAAAAATAATATTTGTAACAGTCTTTAAATGTAAGTAGGTGAACAATTTTATAGAACATTATTAGTCTAGTTTTAAGTCTGCGTTGAGAATGTCTGTAACGCTACTGGTGTTGTGATAACGATTACAGGCATACCTAGCAGCCCGACGCTGAACCATCTCAAGTTTATTTCATTGTTCAGCAGTTTGAGGGTTCCAATGCGAACAAGCATATTCTAGTTTCAGTCCGACAAGTGCTAGATACGCCTGAGACTTAATGTTTGTGATGGATGCTTTAAGATTTCTTTTAAGGAAGCCTAGGGTTTTATTTGCATTTCCAATGATGTTGTTTGTATGCTGGGTCCATTTTAAGTCGGATTGAAGTGTTATACCAAGATATTTAGCGGAGGAGACAGATTCTAGGGTATGGCTGTGGAGAATGTAGTCGTGTTGATCGTATTTTTCTTGTTTGAGGCAGTGAGAACTGTACATTTGTCAGGATGGAAAGCCATTAGCCAGTCTTCTTCCCACTTTGCAGCAGCATCAAGATCTTCCTGTGGTCTAGCACAATCTTTTTTAGATTTAATGCTTTTGTATATGATGCTTTCGTCTGCGAACAGTCTGAGTTTACTGAATTTCAAATATTCCAGAAATAGAACAGGACCCAGAACTGTTCCCTGTGGGACACCAGAAGTAACTGGAGCAAATCTGATGACTCTCCATCCAGGACAACTGTTTGTGTGCGGTTTGATAAAAAGGCAGAGATCCAGTTTAGTGTTTTATTTTGTATACCATAAAAATTTAGTTTGTATAAGAGTCTTTGGTGTGGGACTTTTTCAAAGGCTTTGGCAAAGTCCATAATTATTAGGTCTGTTCGGGTGTTATTGTCTGAATTTGAAGCTAGTTCTTGTACGAAAGATAGAAGTTGTGTATAGGTTGTTATTTTCGAGGGGGTTAATTAGGTGTTTTGTTATGACATGTTCCGTTAGTTTGCAACTGATACAAGTGAGAGAGATTGGTCTGTAATTAACTGCGTTGTATTTTCCCCCTTTTTTGTATGCTGGTGCGACATTTGCATGTTTCTAGTCAGATGGTATACAGCCAGTTGTAAGTGATTTCTGGAAAATAATGGCGAGGATTGGTGCCGTTGTGTTTTGGAGTTGTTTTAGTATTCTGCCGCTGATGTTGTTTGGGCCAGTGGCTTTGTGTGGATTGATGTTGTGTAAGAGTTCTTGTATGCCAGGTGTAGTAATTGTGAGAGATGGTATGACTGGATGGGGACTTGTCCCTTTATCAGGCATATTACTTTCTTTTTCGGTGGTGAAGACTGATTGGAATTGCTCATTTAATATGTTGGCTTTTTGTTTTGTATCAGTTATTTATTGTCCCTCTTTTTTTAGGGGAGCAACTCCACTATTGTCAGTTCTAATTGATTTTATATAAGAAAAGAGTTTCTTTGGTTTTGATTGATTGCTGTAACTTTGGTCAGGGTCATTTGTTGGAAGGTCAAGTATCATTTTTTCTATGTATGTACAATAGGCACGTCTCTGTTCTTTATTTTAGTTTTTTTATATTTTTCTATATGCATTTTGTCCTTTTTCATTTTATAGTACAATTTATTCTTTTTATTTATCATTTTTCTGAGTTTGTTGTGCACCCAGGGAAGGCGATGTTTATATGTTAGGGAGCTACCATTTGATTTTTAGGGGTGGGGACTAGGATGAAAAATTGTGTCCTTCATTTTTTTTAGTTGTAATCTCTGTCCTGCCTTTTGATTTTTCACTCTATTCAGTCCTGCCTTTTTTGATTAGTTTTTCCTGATTTTTTTTTACATAAATTGTCATCTTGCCTTTTTTTTTTGCCAAGTTGCTCATCCTGCCTTTTTTTAATTCATTTTCACATTTCATTCTAGCCCCCCATAAAAATCAAATGGTAGCTCCCTTAACATTTTATGTGAGATATTTGTATCTATTGATTTTGTGATGTTGTTTTTAAATAAATCCCACATTTCATTTATAGAACTGTTAGTGTTATTATTCCTATCAGTAAGCTCTTCTAGTGTGTTTTGTAAGTCTGCTTCTATATTTTCCCAGTTTGCTATGTCGTATTTAAGGATTTTTCTAGGATGTTGTCTGACTTTTCGAAGCCAAGTATCTGTTTCTATGTAGACGATGTCATGGTCGCTTAGACCTAGTGGTGGGAGTGTGTTTACTTTATTGACAATTGTTGGATTGTTAACTAGGATTAAGTCTAATATTCTTTCTTTTCTAGTTGGTGTATTAACTATTTGTTGAATATTCTTGCAAATTCTTAATTTATTGTTTTTTTCCCTACTTTTTCAGATTCATGCTCAAATCAACATCCCATACTTCGAATATATATTCTAAACGTGGTCTTGTATTAAAGTTACAAAAATATTTTATAAGTGTTTTTTGAAGTGTAAAGGTTAAGTTATATAGGTTTACCTGTTAATGCATTTAGACCACCTCGTCACCCGTTAATGCAGATTTTGCATTATCATCTACATCGGTAGTCCTGTTTCAATCGGATGAGAGTGGACGCCCTAGTGCTTCAGATAATCAACAATTTCAACGTTTTCACCATGAAATACAGTATAATATATTCATTGCTGGTGGTTATACATATGCAATTACTAATGCTTTGGATCTAAATCAGACTTGCATATTTTCAGATGGTATATCTTGATAAGTATTGTCAACATATGAAATTGAACAAGAATATTCGTTTAATAGGTTTGTTTTTTCTTCATCACTGTCAGTAGTTTATAGATGTTCAAATCTCATAAATCGACTACGAAGACAAATCGAAAGTATCAAACAAAAACTGAGAAAATCGTTAAAATTAACTACAAAAAGAGAGAGACCGGTGCATTGACAGGGTAAGTGTCTCCTATTATGCATGCAGCCATGCAAATTCACACTTAGTCAAAATACTAGTATCGCAATTGAGAATCGGACACAAGCGGATGCGCATTTCGACAAATAATGTCTCTTCAGTGATGCTCCGTGTCATAACATTTGAAAACAAACGAGGTAGCGCTGATAAGAATCAAAAGTATAAGGAATCAGAGATATGTATGAGGGAATCACATTCCTAGATTTCAAATGATTTCCAAAGTTTTATAACTGCATATTTCAATAAAATGATATCCGTATTTTCTTGCAAGTACTGAAGCGCTTAGTTACTTGGATGTTGATACTTCACCCCAGCAGAGGTATCAAACAAATGGTAGAAATCACAGTAAACGATATCACTTTTATTGCACTAGATGCGCATTTCGGCAAACACTGTCTTGATCTTCAGTGATGCTCAATGCCAAAATATTTAAAAACCCAAAACACAATACAAGATCATACAAACTTCGTAGCGATGATATAACCTAAAGGAACAATAGTATAGCCAAACTCGATAAGGAATCAGTGCTAAGATTGAGGGAGATAAAATTGAGAATGGAAATGGGGAATGTGTCAAAGACACAACAACCCGACCACAGAGCAGACAACACCGAAGGCCACCAATGGGTCTTCAATGCAGCGAGAAACTTCCGCACCCGGAGGCGTCCTTCAGCTGGCCCCTAAACAAATATGTATACTAGTTCAGTGATAATGGACGTCATACTAAACTCCAAATTATACACAGGAAACTAAAATTAAAAATGATACAAGACTTACAAAAGCCAGAGGCTCCTGACTTGGGACAGGTGCAAAAATGCGGCGGGGTTAAACATGTTTTTTTGAGATCCCAACCCTCCCCTATACCTCTAGCCAATGTAGAAAAAACAAACGAACAACAGTACGCACAATAAAACTCAGTATAAGAGAAGTCCGAGTCCGATGTAAGAATAGGAAACAAAAGAAAATAAACAAAATGACAATAATACATTATTAACAACAGACTACTAGCAGTTACTGACATGCCAGCTCCAGACCTCAATTAAACTGATTGAAAGATTATGTCTTCATCATATGAATATCAGGCACAATCCCTCCTGTTAGGGGTTTAGTATTATACCGTCATAAAATATATGAGAAGAACATAATTCGTGTCATGCCAACAACTGGTTTTAAAACACATGTGTTTAATTCCGATGCAAAGACCCTATACGTGAATCAATATTAAAGCCAAAATATGCAATCTTTAATGACCTGACAACAGTATCGTAACTATATCCCTTCTTAATAAGTCTGTTTAAAGGTTTTGTTAGCTTTTGAGGTGAATACTGACATTTTTGTGCTTTGTAAAGAATATTACCATAAAAGATAGGATGTGAAATACCCGAACGTATAAGATGTCTGCATGTTGAGTTATATTTACGAATGATGTCCTTATACCTATGATAAAATTTAGTAAATGTTTTGACTAGTTTATGATATCAAAAACCCTGGTGTAATAATTTTTCAGTAATACATAAATTTCTCTCGCTAAAATTTAATACGTTGTTACATCACGAGCGAATCGTTTAAGTTGAGATATATAAACACCATAAGATGGTGACAAGGGAACGTCACTATCTAAAAATGGATAATTAACGATAGGAAATGAAAAATCATCTCTTTTATCATAAATTTTTGTATTAAGCTTACCGTTAATGATATAGATATCAAGATCGAGGAAAGGACAGTGGTCATTGTTAGTATTAGCTTTATTTAAAGTAAGTTCAACAGGATAAATTTCTTTAGTATACATACTGAAGTCGTCATTATTGAGAGCCAATATATCATCCAAATATATAAAAGTATTGTTAAATTTTTGTATCAGATGTTGTTTCGATGGGTCTTTGCTGATTTTAGTCATAAATTGTAACTCATAACAATACAAAAACATGTCCGCAATAAGTGGTGCACAGTTAGTCCCCATTGGAATTAAGATAACTTGACGATATACGGAATCTCCAATGTTGTCAAGTAAAAATTCAAGGGCAGATATCGTATCAAAGCATGTCCAATTGACATAGTTCTTTTGTTTGTTGCTACTAAAAAATGACCTAAAAGAGTTTGAACATATGTATTCGCATTCCGACTTTATAAATGCCCATTTAAATAAGTGTGTTTTCTTAATAAGAATATGAGGCAAAGTGGTATATAGGGTAGAAAAATCAAAACTTTGAACAGATTCAAAATCACCAATATATGCATGCAATTTATCAAGTACTTCCTTTCATTTCTTGGTTCCAATGATTTCTAAAGTTTCTACATTTCTTGGTTCCAATGATTTCTAAAGTTTTTAAAACTGCAAATTTCATAATTTCCTAAGTTGTTTACTAAGAGACCAATAAGCTTTTGAATCGGATTTCGAAACAGAGTCGACAAATTCGTTGGCACTTTAGAAAAACTTTCAATGGGTTTAATTTATCACTTTGATAACAGTTGAATGTTGGAAGTTGTATTCAATAAGAGCATGATTGATTTTGATTTTCTTATATGCTGAATGAAAACGATTCCGAATTCTTATTTCCATTCAGATTTCTGCATTAAACCATGCAACTTTACTGAGTTTGTCCATAAAGGGGCGCAAAGGGATAGCCAACAATCTGTCGTTAAACTTTATTGCCAAAAAAACATAGATGTTGTTAAAGAGAAACGTTATAGCTTTAACCACACTATCACACTTCCAGCAAGCATATCAAGCATATTTACATTTTTCAATATATAAAAAGGCTTTATATGAGTCGCAATAAAAAAAATGCATTTATATTTTTCAAACGATCATTTAATTAAACAGGACACCTTTTGTTTGATAAGAATGTGTTGAAGTGTAGTGTAGAGAGTTGAGAATTCAAAACGGTCTACCGAATTAAAAGGACCATCAAACCACGTATTTTTTCTATCTGCATTATTATAACAGAAGTCGATTTGAAAAGATCTCTAGAGCTTGTGCCTTTTCGATTGATTATTGGATATCGAATTAAGATATAAAAAAAACATGGAATTGAAATGATAAAAACATGACTTTATTATAAGATAATGTTAATCCTATACTTTGTTGTTATGATACAACATGAACATAAAACCTAAAATTCAAAGACCTATTTATGATGTTGTTATTTGAAATGTCGATTCCGAAACACTGACTACCAACAAGATGGGACATGAAACTTTTCTACATTGAAGTTCTGTACATTGCACAATACCATCACTGCATATACCTTTTATGCGTTACTATAAGAAATCTTTGCCGAGGTACAGTCACCGATATAAGAACATATGACGGCATGATAATCATATCAGTAGATTAAGTACCTGCGCTAGCTTTCAGTGAATGCGAAGATTGTTTGAAACAATGTTGTTTATCATTTTTGTACTTTGTGTTTTTATGCCCCACCTAGGGGCATTATGTTTTTTGGTCTGTTCGTCCGTTCGTCCGTCCGTCCGTCCGTCTGTCCCGCTTCATGTTAAAGTTTTTGGTCAAGGTAGTTTTTGATGAAGTTGATGTCCAATCAACTTGAAACTTAGTACACATGTTCCCTATGATATGATCTTTCTGATTTTAATGCCAAATTAGAGATTTGAACCCAATTTCACGGTCCACTGAACATAGAAAATGATAGTGCGAGTGGGGCATCCGTGTACTATTTACACATTCTTGTTGTTATTTTACTTTTTGCAATGCAAAATTTCTGGCCCTGTCCAATATACCCTCATTTCCCAGTGGTAGTCCATTTTTACCGCGCCCTTCATGTCTGTCGACCTACCTTGCTGAACCTACCGATTGTATATACTGTTAACTCCATACAAGTTGTTGTCAGTGTTTTTTTTATTCTATTTTTCAAACATTCAATTTCAACATTTAACATTCAACATTCGATTCCAAAATTCCACATTCGTTTTTCAACATTCAACATTCGATTTTTAACATTCAACATTCAAATTTTGTTTTGTTTTGTTTTTTTCCCTTTTTTTTTAACATTCGATTCCAATTTTCAACATTCAGCATTCGATTTCATTATTCAACATTTGTTTTCAACGTTTGATATTTGATTTCAACATCCAATTTCAACATTTAACATTAAACATTCGATTTTGATATTTGATTTCAACATTCAACATTCGATTCCAAAATTCCACATTCGTTTTTTTACATTCAACATTCGATTTCAACATTCAACATTCAAATTTTGTTTTCTTTTCTTTTTTCCCCATTTTTTAACATTCGATTCCAATTTTCAACTTTCGATTATATTATTCAACATTTGTTTTCACCGTTCAACATTCGTTTTTCAATTTCAATATCAACATTGAACATTTATTTTTTTTCATATTTTTTTTTCCCATTTAAAGTTTTTTTCAACATTCAACAATTAATTTTCAACATTCAACATTAAAAAAAAAAATGAAAAAAAAAAAGAAAATGAAAAAAGAAAATAATTGAATGTTGAAGGTTGAAATCGAATGTTAAATGGTGAAAAACGAATGCTGAATTAAAAGAAACGAATGTTTTATATTGAAGTCGAATGTTGTATGTTGAAATTGAATGTTGCAATCGAATGTTAAAAAAATTAAAAAAAAAAATCAATTCAATTTCTAAAAAAGGTTAAACTTTTAAAAAAAATTGTTAACTGCTCTTTCCCGTTCTTTGAGTATTCTTGGGAATGTATTTGACCGCTGTCGCACTGTGTGTTTATATTGGTGAAATCATAGTTTTATTATAAAACACAGGGTTCATTTGCTAGGCAACAGTAGTTTAACAAAGTTCAAATCTCATGAATCGATTAAAAAAACGAAAACAACACTTTACAAATTTCATACGTCCGACGCGCTTTCCTAGATTTACTTTCATCAGGATAACTAAAAACCGAGTATTTGAAAGCCAAGGATGTATGAGAGCCGAGACAGTTAAAGAGCTGTATGACCAAAAAGGACATAAAATAATAGCCAAATCCATCTTAGATAAACTTTGCCTGAGAGAGTTGAAACCTTAGTTTCTTTATAATTTCGAAAAGATTAAAATCTTGATAACCACCAGAAACGGAGGGACTCGCATGAAATCCAAAAAGGAGAGACATTAGGTTAGTCGACATGGTAAATTTCTTCTACTTTGCATGCGTCGTCCCCTGTCATGATAGTACACACTGAGTCAAAATTTTACAATCGAAAATAGGAAACAATCGGTAATTAGTTATCAAAGGTACCAGGATTATAATTTAATACGCCAGACGCGCGTTTCGTCTACATAAGACTCATCAGTGACGCTTAGATCAAATTGCAAAAATTGCAGACCAGACGACTATTCTTGTATTCAAGGACAGCGAAAACGTTTTGCTAGGGAGTTGAGAGCAATAGTTTATAATAATGAGTTTGCCTCCTCAAGAGGAGCAGTTGGTTAACCAGTTTTATCAAGAATGTGTCAGTTCAAACAACAGACAGTAAAATTGCAATGTTTATGTAGGCATAACTTTATTAAAAAAAATAAACTTAATTCCTTATTGAGGGTCGGTATATTTAAGAACAACAATCATTTGGACGAGTAACACACAGCAAAACTTTCGGACAATAGTCAACAATTAAGATATAAGTATAAATTAATTGGGGCCATGATTTTTCGCTGAAATCACATATTCGTTCAACTGTAAAAATTCACAAGATATGAACCTAATACCGATATGAAAAATCATCCTAGCTACTTGTATGTACATGGATAAAATCTTATGAATCAAATTATACATGTATAACGCGAATGATGTTCCAGCGTCTGAATGTAATGGAACTATTCTAAATCAAGAGGATTATAAGAATTAACTGCGTATTAACATCATTTGCATCAATAGTCATGTGTATAAACATTTTGTCAAGCTCTTACTTCCCTATAGGATACGAATGATAATTATTTTGTTTGAATTAAGTGTACAGATCATTGATGAAAACATATATACCGCTTAGCTAAAAGGTCAGAAGGTATTTATTTTCAATTTATTTCTTTCTCCAGATCCCGAAGTACAAACCTCCCTACTTGCATAAGCTAATTCTCGACCAGTAAATGATGTAGAAACCCATTAAAGATACCAGGCTAGAACTATACATTAGTTAATAATAAGGATAATTTATATATACTGCATGATACTGCATTTAAGAAATGTACAACAGATTGTGCAAAATGTACGAAAATGTTGAAACAATATAGTCTTATTTACTATTATGTGCAATGTTAGATATTTTTCTCACAAAGCGGGTCCCCTTCCACTTCTGACATTGATGACCTTCTTTCGAATCATCGAAATTCCGTGCAGAGCATTTTTTTGTGAGAAAACCCAACATTCAGCTGTTCATCTTATAAATTCTTTACCAATGCCAACTTCTAATTACTTTAATTGTCTAGGAGTTCTTCCCATCATTATCAAAAGCCTTTCAGTTAATGTCCTATTCAAGATCTGGAAATCAAGTTTTACAACATTTGACACGTGCAAAATTGATAAGATAGTTGCAATACAAGAACACGTTATCAATGAAAATAACATTTTATTATATTGATGCTTCCGGGAGCCTTCTGGATTTAACCTCCGCTGTAACACTGAAACAAACAATTCTAAAGACAAGAATGTACAAATACTTGAATTCCTTAACAAACCAAAAAGCGACATAAAAAGAAGTCAAAACGATCTGAGGTGAGCTTTAACTACAGAAGCTGGAATCTTAGTTTCTGAATAATTTCAAAAGTTATCAACCAGTCTGGAGATTTTTTAAAATTTGCCAAAAAAATAATCAGTTTAGATTAGACATACTAGTGTTGAGAATACCGCGGGAGTTAAAACGTCGCGTTTTACCAATTGTATCTAGGGTTGACGTCAATGCGGGACGTAGCCTTAGCAGCTCTAATATATATATATGAAGTAAACGTTAAACTGTATGGTTGTGTTCTTTCTGTATAACGATAGTTGAGTTAGCCCCGACATTCAGGTGCCGTAACCAAAGGATTACATCGAAGATGGAGAAGTTAAAGAATATTAGGACTGGAAATAGAAGTGCAGTGACGAGACTTTTCCGAAAATTCGAGGAGGCGAAGGAAAACACGGACTTCGACAGAGATGAACTACTTGCAACATACGATAATCTTACGCAAAAGAAGAAATTGTTGGAAAAACTGAACGAACAGATATTGGAAGCAACGAATTTAGACAACGTTGAAAGTGAAATAGTAGATACAGATGAGTATTCAAATAATTTAGACACTAAACTTAGACATTTTCGTAATTTTATACAAATTGGTCAAAACCGTACACCAAGTTCCAATGTAACACAATCTTCATATCAAGTACTCAATGTAGAAAGCCCTCCTTTCCGCCCGGCAAATGTTGATAACTTTCAAAACGCAACACCATTCTATGCTTCATTTCCGCTCAACCACAGACAAGCTACAATGGCTCTGATACAGGTCATATAGCACCACAAAATATAGCTAGTACTAGTAACCATCGTTTACCCAAGTTATCACTACCGAAGTTTAATGGCAACATTTTAGATTGGCAAACGTTTTGGGACTCGTACGAATCTGCTGTACATTTTAATCCTACTTTGACAAACATTGAGAAATTTAATTATCTGAAATCGCAACTTGAAAGCGAGGCATTAATTACGATAACTGGATTTGCGCTTACAAATGGTAATTACATGGAGGCTATAAATGTACTCAATGAACGGTTCGGACAAACACACAGAATTACGGAAGCCTACTTACAAGCTCTTGTAGATATTGCCCAACCACGATACACCTTGTCAAGCTTAAGATTATTTTATGACCGATGTGAAGCCTACGTAAGAGGTTTAGATTCGCTCGGACAACCTGAGACGTCATATGGAACTTTACTGGTACCGATTATCATGAGAAAGTTACCCAATGAAATCAGACAACACTTAGCCAGAGAACACGGACCGTCCAGTTGGAATTTGAAAGATTTGAGGAAGAGCATACTTAACGAAATTCAAATCATGGAGGCAGGACAAAATACGGGCACTTATCTTGATTCTATAGACCACCAGTTTGCAAACACATCTATAAGTACATTTCACACAGGAAATAATTCACCACAAGGACACATAGCACACAACGCTAAGAAAGGCCAGCCCCGGAATATTAAGGAGAGACCATGTATTTTTTGTAAAGACATACATGCGCCAACATACTGTACCAAGGTTAGTGATCCTAAAGCCCGCATATCTATAGTTAAACGAGACAATTTATGCTTTAATTGTTTAGGGAATCATCATGCCAATGAGTGTAAATCAAAAAGAACGTGTAGACACTGTAACAAGAGACACCATTCCAACTTGTGTAATGTAGGTAACCATGGTAACAGGGAAACTGTAAGCAACCCAGAGAAAAAGAACAATCAAAATCATAATCAATCTACATCTGTCAATATCATTAATAATACTGAAAATAAGGAAGATACGAAAATTTTACATTCTTCGACACAGATGCGCACAAATGTGCTATTGAAGACTGCTGTAGCTCCTGTATGGTCAGGTAGTATGTGTATGGATACTAATATTTTATTTGATGAAGGTGCACAAAGATCTTTTTTAACTGATGATCTAGCGAAAAAATTGAATTTGAAAACTGAAGGAGTTGAAATTGTACATCTATCGGCATTTGGAAAGGATAACACCAGCACGAGAGAACTACGTAAATCCACCGTACACATTGAAACAGAGAATAGGCGTAAATTTCCAATTGAAGTTCTAATTGTACCTACCATAGCAGTCCCACTTCAGAATCACATGCGCTACGTTAAACGAGATATGAATTATCTAAAAGGATTGAGACTCGCTCATACAGTTACTAAAGAAGATTCTTTTGAAATTTCTTTACTTATTGGTGCCGACTATTATTGGGATTTTATTGAAGACGAGGTTATACGAGGAGATGGACCGACCACGGTAAGATCAAAGCTTGGGTATTTGCTATCAGGACCCTTACAATCAGGTAGAGCACATTCGTCTACGACAGCTGGCATCTTTAACGTACTAGTTTCGCACAAATCAGAAGAATTTAACTTGGAATCGTTCTGGAAACTTGAATCGATAGGCATAGATTCATCCGAAAATCATGAGAAGGAGACAAATTATTTGAAAGACTATCAAGATTCATCAATTGAATTTCTCGGAGATAGGTATTCGGCGAAATTACCATGGAAACAAGATTACGAAGAATTACCGTCAAATTATGATGTAGCCAAAAGGAGAACGGAGAACGTTATCAGAAGAATAGGCAAAGAACACAACCATACAGTTTAACGTTTACTTCATATATATATTAGAGCTGCTAAGGCTACGTCCCGCATTGACGTCAACCCTAGATACAATTGGTAAAACGCGACGTTTTAACTCCCGCGGTATTCTCAACATTCTCCGGGCCGCTAAAAGTAAATATTAAAATTAAATTACAATAAAGTAAAAATGAATTAAAATTACTGTCTCTCAAATTCAAAACTTAAACTTAATAACTTTAGCACAGTCACTATCTTCCAGATTAGTTATCTTCTAGTTAAATCACAATGAGTCTATTACGTACACAGATAACAGTGTCTATTTTTTCCGCGCACCTGTTCACATAGTCAATGCAATTTTATCATATAATCATATATCAATACGTGTAACTAAACGAGAAATATTGAGATATTCGTCAGGAATTTACGATCCGCTAGGATTACTGAGTCCAGTTACAATTACGGCTAAAATTTTATTGCAAGAAATATGGAAACTTGGATTAAAATGGGACAGTTTAATAGAAGGGGACCTATGTAACCAATGGATCAGTATACGCGATAATATTGAGACCGCAACACTAACAGTATTTCCTCGATATTACTTCACTGAGACTACAGGATCAACAAATCACAGTCTTCACATATTTGTTGACGCAAGTACAAAGGCATATGGTGCGGTAGGATATATATGTAACGGACATGAGACAGCACTTGTAATGGCAAAGTCACGAGTAGCACCATTTAAGGAAATTACACTCCCACAACTTGAGTTAATGGCAGCCGTAATCGGAGCACGCTTAGCTAAACACCTTCAATAAACGATGGAGTGCGAAAACATCACTTTTTGGTCGGATAGCCAGATCGTTTTACACTGGCTTAAGTCAACAAAGACATTAAAACGTTTCATACAAAATCGCGTGAATGAAATAAACGAATTGACAAAATCATGGGAATGGAAGTATTGTCCTACAAGCGATAACCCAGCTGATCTAGTAACACGAGGGATAACGGCCGAGCAATACACAAACAGCACATTATGGATTAAAGGTCCGCATTGGTTAACAGACCGTTCAACTTACCCAAAATCAACATCAATCGACACGTCTTTATCCGTTTTGTTAACAGAAAATGACAATACATGTATTAGCCAACCAAAGGACGATTCGATTTGTCAACTTGGAATTAACTTTATTATTGATATTGAACGATATTCGTCGTACCAGAAACTGTTACGTATCACGTCATATGTACTACGGTTTATAGAAAACTGTAGAATTGAAAAGACTTTAAGGACACTAGAACATTTAAAACCAAGTGAACTATCCAAATCTGTTGAGGTATGGATTCGAAATTGTCAGGAGACGGCTTTTGCTACGGAATATAACGCATTGAAGTATAACAGTAGAACACGGAACAGTTTACCGAGAATCAGACAATTAAGATTATTTCTTGACGACAGGAGCATCATCAGTGGTGGTGGAAGAATTCAGAATGCGCCCTTATCGGAGTCAACAAAATTTCCGTATATCTTACCTAACGATCATAAAATTTCTAAACTTATTGTATTAGATGCCCATGAAAGAATTTGTCATTCCGGAGTAAATGCCACTATCGTACATTTGAGACAAAGTTTTTGGATACCTGCAATCCGACAGTTTGTTCGGAAAACACTCAGGAAATGTGTTACTTGTAGAAAGGTGGTTGGACTACCATATGCAGCACCGGATCCACCGCCACTGCCTAAGATTCGTCTACAAGAAGCTGACCCTTTTACAGCTACAGGGATAGATTTCACAGGCGCATTACAAGTAAAAGATAACGACAATGTCATAAAGAAAGTCTACATATGTTTATTCACTTGCGCCTCTACGAGAGCGATACATCTTGAAGTCGTTACAAATTTGTCAGAAGAAACGTTTTTACAAGCTTTTCGGCGCTTTTCAAGCAGAAAATCTTTACCGAAAGTTGTTATGACCGACAATGGTTCTACTTTTGTATCCGCTTCAGAAGACATCAAACAACTTTGTAATTCAAAAAAGTTAAAAGAAACATTATCAGCACAAGGAATCGACTGGTTTTTCATCCCTAAACGTGCTCCATGGTTTGGTGGATGGTGGGAGCGTCTTATTGGAATGACGAAAACGAATTTGAAAAAAGTCCTAGGAAAATCACTTGAAAAATTTAGAGATTCTTCAGACAATTGTTACAGAGATAGAATCCGTCTTAAATGATCGACCATTAACATATGTTTCTTCAGACCCGGAGGATCTTGAACCGCTTACTCCAGCTCATCTTCTTTATGGACGTAGGATAAATACATTACCGTACATGGATACTCGTGAAATTGACATGTTTAATGAGACATTTATGAGCAAAACAAGTTTTATCAAACGTGTTCAAAGACAATCATTACTCTTACAACAATTCTGGAACCGATGGAAAACCGAATATTTAACGTCATTGCGTGAATTCCACAAGAAAAAGGGAAGCAATTCCACGATAATCAGAATAGGCGATATTGTTCAGATTCATGATGAAAACCGAAGAATAATGTGGAAAACCGGGATTGTGGAAAACCTAACTAAAGGAAATGATGGACTAGTTCGTTCCGCTATTATTCGAACCAAAACTGGAACTACATCACGTCCGATCGTCAAGTTGTATCCTCTTGAACTTTGTACAGACATCGAAACATCAAAGGACGAAGAAGCTCGACAGAAGGAGGAACCAAGTGCGACAACAAGCCGGATATTGCCAAACCGAGAAGCAGCCAGAAGAGCCAGGAAAAATATTAAAAATGGACTAAATAATGCGTAACCAATGAACTGTTCTGATTTATTGTGGACTTTTACAAATATGCTTGATTTTAATTGACTAATTGCAAAAACCGATTATATGATAAAATTGCATTGACTATGTGAACAGGTGCGCGGAAAAAATAGACACTGTTATCTGTGTACGTAATAGACTCATTGTGATTTAACTAGAAGATAACTAATCTGGAAGATAGTGACTGTGCTAAAGTTATTAAGTTTAAGTTTTGAATTTGAGAGACAGTAATTTTAATTCATTTTTACTTATCGTAATTTAATTTTAATATTTACTTTTAGCGGCCCGGAGAATGTTGAGAATACCGCGGGAGTTAAAACGTCGCGTTTTACCAATTGTATCTAGGGTTGACGTCAATGCGGGACGTAGCCTTAGCAGCTCTAATATATATATATGAAGTAAACGTTAAACTGTATGGTTGTGTTCTTTCTGTATAACGATATTTGAGTTAGCCCCGACATCTAGAAAACTAAAAAAGGATGTAGCTGCTTGTTAATGTTGACATGTACCTCGACCGGGCTGTTTGTTTTTATTTTTTTTCACATTTTGTAATCCTTGGGTCTTTTATGCTTATTGTTCATGGTTAAAGATATGAAAAAGAGTGGCAACATTCAAACTCATAAGGTAGCAATACACAGTTAGCAGTGTGGTTCGCATATTGGCCTCGGTGGATTTTTCAAATATGACCAAAAGACAAACAATAGTCTATAAAACACAACAAAGAAAACTAAAGATTGAGCAACACGAACCCCATCAAAATCCGAGGGGTGATCTCAAGTGCATCGGACAGGTTAGCAGATCCTGCTTCACATGTGACACCCGTCGTGTTACTCTTATAAAAACGTTGATAAATTATATCAATTGATTGTGGCATCACGCAATAGCGGATTCAATTTGGTAATTGACTCTTATCGAACAATACGACATCACCAAAGTCATTAAACATTAGTCAAGTAAATTTTCTAACCCTGAAACTTGAATGAATGTGGGATTTTGAAATTGAAAGTTTTTAATGATAAAGGATAGACAACTTTTGAAGATTGTTAACATTTAACACAACGCAGACATTGAAAAATAATTAAAAAAAAAACCAAACACAATGAACAACACTGAAAACTGAATCAAAAGCAATACTAATCCCTTTCAAACAAAACAAGGAGTGATCTTAGGTGGTCCGTAAGGGTAAGCAGATCCTGCTCAACATGTGGCACCCGTCTTGTTGCTCGTGTTAGTATAGTGAAAACCCGGTGATAAGTCTCAATCGGTAGGTCATATTCGACAAAATCGGACAGGATTGTGGTTACAACAACTTAACGTATAGTCATTGGAAAAAAATGTTGTTTTGTATGTAACTATCTCAACATGTAAAATAATTGCATTTAAGATGGGATCGTTTTCATGTGGCTATTCGTTATCGAATATAATTTCCATGGATCATTTGATCAGATATTTGGCTGAAATAAAACTAAGTCAAGATAAAAATCAGATGTTCTTTATGTATATACGTAGCATCTATGAAATCAAATATGTACAGTTAATTGACAAACTATTAAATAAATATATCTATTATCAGTAAATTAATATCTATATACAAGATGTCGTAATCATCCAATAAATAGGTCAGGAAAGTTGACTACGATTGCGAGAAGGTTGATTCCATAGAATAAGTATTTATTTTATTTCTTCTATTTATACTATTTGGGTCAGTAGATAAGACAATCAAAACTTTCGTTTTGTTAACATGCAATAAACCACCAATACACAACCAATAATGGGTGCTCAAAATAAAGTTTAAATTTGGATAATGACGACTAAAACTCAAGTTATGATACAAAAAAAAATTGTTAAAAAGGTAAAATAGGAACAGCTGATTAATGAAATGGCTGCAATAAATTACTGACAAATGGGTTCTAAGCACATTAAACATTGATATATACATTACGAGTATTAAATAGTAACACTATGTACAGTGTGGTTGGGTAAAGCAACCTTAATATCAAGTCAAACTTATTTTTATCTTTTTTCCCATGTCAGTGACTATATATATATATATAAAGCATTCAACTTAAGAACGTAAAAAAATGTGAAAGAAAGGATTTGCTATGATATTTTTTTAACAATCTGATTAAAATACAGATCATGTGTTCTCGCTTCCCTTATAAAGATCTCACAACACTCCGTTCTACTTTCTGTTCTTGTAATTATATTACATCAGCCAATGAAATTCCAGCCTTCAAATTTGTGAAGGTGTGAATCATTACGACAAAACCAGATGATTCTGAAAGGTCATTTAAACAGAAATTAAAATGAAGCGTTTTTAGATCTTTGTAAGCAAAGCGTGGACAAAGGATCTGTATTTTAACAGTTTGAATGCACTCGATAATACTTAATATTGTTGAATTTATATTTGGCGCAAGGCAAAAGAGAGGCGGAAGATACCAAAGGGATTTTGAATCCCATAAGTCAATGACAACGCCATTGCAAAAGCAAAAAGACAAGCAACTCAATATCCCCCTTGTGTTATCCATAAGATCATTTGTTTGTAAGCTATTAAAATAAGGATTATGGTAAAGTAGTAGTATTAGTAATATATAAATAACACATAGCTGAGAGGGTGAAAGAGCAGATTGTTACACAGAGAAACATTGTCAACTGAGGCGAAGCCAAGGTTGACAATGTCTTTTCGGGGGGTAACAATCTACTCTATCTCCCTCTCAGATATGTGTCATTTAATTTATTATACTGAATGTTCTGCTATTAAATTTCAAATTCAAAGTAATAAACTATGTCGTCTTGTACATAACAATTATCCGTATTTATTAAAGCGCACACTTGAGCAATCGTCTCCGTGAAGGGTAATAGAGTATTTGCCATGGGATAGAGTAAATTGTCTCCCTCGTATTGTAACGTTTCCCACGTTACGACTGGAAATTATAATACGGTAAATTTGTTAAGCCTGTTTTAGGCAACAATGACAAACTCTTACTTTACAACATTAAATCCTCTGGGCAGGCAGCTATTGCAAATGGAAATGATCAAGACAGAATAAATAAACGAAATATTTATTATCTCAGTATCAACATGATTAAAAATAACGATTCAATTCAATAATATATATACATAGTTTTTGAAAGTTTATTCTCCCGTCTATAAATATCAATATAAATTAAATGGCTTAACAATTTACGTGAGTCCAAAAAGACGTCATGTGACGGTGTGTGGCTTTAGTATAAATAGTAATTAAACGACTGAGTCATTTATTCTTGGTCTAAATAGCCGTAACCCTTTAAAATGTAATGAGTCTTTTATTTATGCAGTTATAGAGTCTTTTTATAGACCTAAAGTATGCTTGTATGATTTATTATAATCACCTTGAAACTTTGAGTATAATATTTATTAAACACGCTCAGCGTCGAAAAGATTGTTGCAATATCACAAAGTGATAATATTGAGAGTACTTAGTACCTCGGGAGCCAATTCACGACTGAAGTTAACTTAACAAAGTGTTCTCTATTTATACTAAATTCCAACGCACTTGATTATGACGTCACAATTATCGATTACGACAATTGATCTGCTTTACGGCAGTAAAATAAAATAAACGAAATGTCTAACGTCAAAAGTTGTGTTTGTGACTCAGTGAAAATATGGTGAAAGCGATACATATATAGTATTTATGACAAGAAACAATTAATACAGATAAAAATACCACATTAGAATATCATTTATACATGTACAATGGATAATTTAATCAACAGAATAATACAAAATGGTAAGTAACACACTGACTCAATTGAGGAAAATCCTCCAATATGTCCCTTTCTCTCTCATAATTTGGAGAAATCATGAAGTAATGTTTTAACATAACTATAAATACAAAAGTAATAATGCCCTTATAATATTTTGAGCCTACATTTATATGTTTATCCCATTTATAACCATATTTATGTAGAATAAACATTGCAAAGAAAACACAGCTTTAACATGTAAACACAATCATGAAATAATTGAGGACTTGACTATGTTGTCATATGTGTATCTTAAAATTCTCAGTATAGTGAAAAGATATTTAAAAAAAAAAGAAATAAGTTAGTAATATTTGAGAGGTATGAAAAGTTATTTAATGAAGTCATAATTTGCCATGATATACAAAAATAGTTTATTATTATTATTTCTGTCAAGAACGAAACGTACTTCCACGATAGGGACAGTCGGTGTTGGTAAATCCGTTACATTGCCCCCTACCTGAAAGAACTGTTCGTCCCGGACAGGATTTAACTTCAAATCATAAGATATTAAATGTCTTATATAAAAGAACAGCACATAATTAAATTTTTTTTAAGTCAGCTTTTTGGAAAAGCTACTATTTCGACTTTAAGTCAGCTTTTTTAGAAAAGCTAATACTTTGATTTTAAATCAGCTTTTTAGAAAAGCTAATTCTTTGAATAAAATAAAATCACACACCTAATTTTCTCATACATTACATACTGGTTACTTAGCACTCACACAATTACTATAATACAATAAAAGCATGTTAAACATCAAAAGAATTGTCTACCTCTATATTCACATTAATTGTTTCTACTGTGTCTGAATTGGAAGATGAACTGTCACTGTCACTATCACTATCACTGCTCTCGCCGCTCGACATTTCAGAGTCACTAATCACAATCATAGATCCATCAATGACTTGTTTTCTCTCGTTAATGTCTTCAGTATCTGAAATAATTTCAGTTGGTATTTCCACGGGCTTTTCATCGGACTCAACAGTGTTAAACTTTGTGGAAGCGTCAGTGCTACACATATCTGTACCAGTGGCAGCATCAGCTATCGGCCACACCACGAACGGCATAGTGTTTGTTGCTGTTTCTTTACACTCACAATTATCGGTCTGGATGTTTACGCTTTTCATACCAGCTAACTTTGGGTCAGCTACCCAAGTATAACTTAAGGAATAAATAGTCCCATCCGGGAAGACTACTTTTTCGTCTTTCTTTACACACCCATAACCGTAGGGGATAATGGAACCAGCATAGTTATCGCTGTGAACAGCGGCTTTTCTAATTTGAAATATCTCGGCAGCTTTGGTGGATTTATCAAACTGACTAGGGGGAGCCAGAAATCTTTGCCATTTCTTGCCTTGCTCAGTAGCTGCATTGTCAGGTAAGGCCAAGTGGCTACTGTCCTTCTTTTCTGAATGATTGTCAAGAGTTCTTTGCCTCTTCGGAGTAGGAGGAATGGGTGACACAATTTTCTTAGGCAAGTCAAACAAAGTTAACAAATTTTTCTTTATTGGTGTAACATTATGATTCTCAATGCCCAGGCTGATTGTTACAGGCGATGTTGTAAGGCTTGCAGTCCCCTTCGAATCTGCTGCTATATCAATGTGTTGTTCCTGTGGACTGTTTGGACTTCTGGTTTTAGTTTTATTGTCTAAAGATTTCACTGTTGGTCTTGCGGACAAATCTGCGTTGTATGGCCTTATACGATTTCTTACTCTTTCTGTCCCAGCAAAGGGTGTGGCAGGAATGGTAACTTCAGAAACACTCAGTTTTGTAACACCATGGCAGACTCTTTGATGAGTCCTCATCCTATATTTCAATGTTGATGCCACTAGATGCGGACACATGTTACACCTGAGCATTTTGTTTGGGTGACTGGTCCTTACATGCCTCATCAGCGTCTGCCTATTTCTATATTGGGCCCCACACTTAAAACAATCAAACAACTGAAAATCATCGAAAAATTAAATGTTTTGTTCTTCTAGGATATACATGCATACAGCTATTCTTAGAAGTATAAATATGTATATATATTTTTATGTTTTTTTGTCTTAAGTTAGAATTCAGACATGCATACAGTGCTTTAGAGCTTTGATCTTTTTTTATACATTTTAGTTGACAAACCCATTGTCGACTTTCCCGTAAAAACGTTTGAGTCTATCATGATGGACGACCTGAAATTTTGAATTAGGACTCTTCTGAATCCTATAAATAACATCAGAAATCACTTCTGTTATAATATAAGGACCATCCCATTGCTTTTGGAGCTTTGGACTTATATGTTTTACCCTAGCTAATATGTTTAACCACACAGAGTCACAGACTTTATAAGAATTTTGATTTGCCCTTAAATCATATTGACGTTTTTGTCTATTACTAGCCGTAATGATATTTTTACACGCTTTCTGTTGTACATCCCACATGAGGGTTTGTACCTTTTGGACATAAGCATTTGTTGTTTCAGTTTCATTGGGAAATTCATCCCTTTGTGGATGAGGTCCATAAATTAAATCTATAGGGAGTTCGATTTCACGACCCAGCATGAGCATACATGGTGATAATTTAGTGGTTTCATGTTCAGATGAACGATATGCCATTAAGGCCCAAGGTAGCTGCTCGTCCCAATCTCTCTGATTTTTACAGACATATTTACTGATTATGTTTTCTAAAGAACGATTTAAACGTTCTACAAGTCCGTCACTTTGTGGACGAAAAGCAGTCGTCCTTGTTTTATGGATGCGTAGTTTTTCGCATAACTCCTTAAAAAGCTTTGATTCAAATTTCCCTCCTTGATCTGTATGTATTTGGCGTGGAATACCAAACCTACAGATAAAAATTTTAATAAAACTATCTTCTACTGTTTGAGCTTCAATGTCAGGCAATGGGTACCCCTCAGCCCATTTAGTGAAATAGTCGGAGACCACTAAAGCATATTTGTTCCCTCTATAAGAGAGTGGAAAAGGGCCAACTAAATCCATTGCAACCCTTTCTAATGGGGCGCCTACATTATATTGCTTCATTTTGCTTTTAGACCTTGTAGAGGATCGTTTGCGTGAATTGCAAGCAATACAGTTTTGCAAGTGTGTTATTACATCTTGTTTGTATCCTAACCAATAAAACCGATTTTGAACCCTTGCAGTCGTTTTATGGATGCCAAGGTGTCCACTTTGTAAGTCATTATGTAACATCTCGAGTATGTCTTGTTTCCAGACATTTGGAACTATCAATTGCAAAATAGTTTGCTCAGTCGTGGCATGAATCCACTTTCTATATAAAACATCATTTATCATAACTATGCGTTCCCACTGAGACCAATATTTTTTTAGCTGGACATTTTCAACAGCTATATCAGACCAACTTGGTCTTGTTTTGTACACCTTTTTCAATGAACGTAACTGAGAAAGAACCAAATCTTGGTCTTCAGACTCAGACATTTGTCTATCAGTTTTATGTTTAAACCAAATGTTCATGACTTCGTCTTCATTAGACAAGTCGTCTTGTCTAGACGTTTTCTTTGTTCTCCTGAAAAATTCACGAGGCTCATTTTGAGAGTTTTCAAATTCATTTTGATCTTGCTTAGAGCAATAATTACAGTCGACACACGGACGACGTGACAAACCGTCAGCGTTGCCATGCTGTTTGCCTGGGCGATGTTGCACCTTAAACTGATAAGTGTTTAAAATTTCCAGCCATCTGGCCATTTGACCTTCAGGATTTTTAAATCTGAGAAGCCAGGTAAGGGCACCATGATCTGTACGTACCAAAAACTTGGTCCCATACAGATAATGGTGAAACTGCTTTACGCTTAAAATAATAGCAAACAGTTCTCTTCTGGTAACACAGTATTGTCGCTGAGCTTGGCTCAGTGACTTGCTAAAGTATGCAACTACAGTTTCTTTACCATCGTGAATTTGGGACAGTACGGCTCCAATGCCAAAACCGCTGGCATCTGTGTCTAAAATAAAGGTTTTTGACATGTCTGGATAACCTAATATTGGGGATGATATAAGAGCATTTTTCAGTTTCTGAAAAGCCATGTTGCATTCATCAGTCCATTCAAATAAACAATTTTTCTCAGTCAGTTTATGTAAAGGTCGTGCTATATTAGCAAAATTTTGAATTAAATTACGGTAATAAGAAAAGGTGCCAAGAAAGCTCCGAACATCTGTAATTGTTTGGGGTATAGGCCACATTTTAACACTTTCAATTTTCTCAGGATCAGCTGCAATTCCTTCATGTGAGACAATATGTCCAAGGAAAGAAACTTTATTTTGAAAAAAAGAACATTTTTTAGGGGCAACCTTGAGACCTTGTGCTGCAATACGATCTAGAACATCTCCGAGCCTAGTCAAATGAGATTCAAATGAATCTGAAAATACAATGATATCATCAATGTATATTAAACAGGTCTCCCAATTTAGTCCTGCTAAAATATATTCCATGAGTCTCTGAAAAGTAGCAACACCATTACATAAACCCATCGGCATTACATTAAAATGAAACAACCCTTTGTTACTTGTAAATGCCGTTTTTTCCTTATCTTTTTCGTCCATTTCTACCTGCCAATAACCACCAGAGAGGTCCATGACACTCAGCCATTTGCAGCCTCTTAGAGCATCTAATGCATCATCAATGCGAATTAAAGGGTAGGAATCATGTATCGTTATATTATTCAAAGGACGAAAATCAATGCATATTCTTGTACTACCATCACTCTTCTTTGTAACTGGTACAATGCATGATGCCCAAGGACTTTTCGAAGGCTCAATGACCCCACAGTCGAGAAGTCTTTGTATTTCATCATTTACCTCCTCTTTCTTAGAGAGTGGTAGACGACGAGGTGCTTGTTTTATGGGCTTTGCATTTCCCGTGCTAATTGTGTGCTTGATAGAGCTGGCCCTCCCCAAATCACTTTTACTTTTAGAAAACGTTGTGTCATACTTTATTAAAAGTTTATCTAATTGACTTATTTGGTCCTCACTCAAGAGTTTGCTACTTCTTTCTCGTAAGTCTGTCAAATGACTGGGAATTTCTTTTGATTCGTCAAAAGAAGTCACGTTCATCAGTTTATTTATATCAGCATGAGCTGAGTCAAAATTAACCTCGACTGCTTCACATATAGCAACATGTGTGTCTGGTTGAATTATTTGCTCAAAGTCAGTCATGTTGGCCATTCTTATTGGTATTTGGCCGCAACTTGGATCTACCACTGCTTTTGCAATTAATAAATTATCAGTGTGCTTTGAAGGTAAAACTTGTGTCATGGCATTCATTATACTACTAGCATCTCCTTTTATAGCACACGAAGTAATTACTTCCGTATTTGGAGGAATAGTCAATTTTTCCGTTATAGAAACCTTGAACACAGACTCTATTTGACTCTCTTTAATACAATGTATATAATTTTGACCGATAATGAGTACACCTTTTCCTAACTCGAGAGTGCATTCGTATTGATGCAAAAAGTCATATCCAATGACGGCTGGTACATCGATATTAGCTATTGTAAATTTATGGGTAACTTTGAAATTACCTATCTGAAGAGGTAAGTATACATAACCTAATGTATTTATAAAACTCCCGTCGGGTAAACAAAGTTTTGTATTATTTTTCTTTATTTCAGGTCTTAATTCAGATGGTATCATATTATATTTTCTAGGATGCAAGATACAAATAGTTGACCCTGTGTCAACTAAACAATTTATATTGATTTCCGAAAATAAACATTTAATGAATAAACTTTCTTGTTTATTTGTCTTCGTAATATGTATAGACCTTGAATCGTTTAAATCAGTAACTGGTGACCGGTCCCCATCTCCAGCACTTAAATGTGTCCCGAAGTCATAAAATTATTATCAGTTTGCGTCCCTTGTATTTCTAGTACTTATAAAAGTAGGGTTTTGTTGTATTTTCCCAGATTTTACGCAGTTGTGTTTCTTGTCCCATTCAAGTTTTCTACACTCCCTTTTCATGTGACCCTTTTTTCCACAATAGAAACAAGTAATTGCTTTGTCTGAAATATGAGTGTTAAAACTGAGGGTTCCTATTTGATCACTTATTTTAGAAAGTCGAGTTACCAACTCGTCATTAGATTCCTCCGTTTCATCTATCTTACGTAACCCTTGTTTTGGGTTATTGGTTCGTTTTTGATCTAGAGTAAATGCTTCATATTCAACCCCGAAACGTATACAATCATCAATGGTCTTTGGTTCCCTTTGAAAAATGGAAAGCTGAATTTTGGAGTCATTTAATGCCCTTACAAAACAGTCTTTTCCCAACTGATTTCTTATGTCTACAGTTGCAGTGGGATAAGCTAAACGTGTTATTCTTCTGATATCTTGTGCCATCTCTGGCAAAGTTTGACCAGATTTTCTATAATATGAGTTCAATTGAACTTTATACATATTTTCTTGGTTCACTGGTTCGAACCGAGACGTCAAGGCAGAAACCAAGTAAGTATAGTCAAACCTTTTTAAAGGCTCTATTTCAGTAACAATCCCTTGAGCAACCCCCCTTAAATTAATGGCAAGCTCATATGCTTTAGTATGATCATCCCAATTGTTAACAGCGGCAACCATTTCAAACTGTACAATATAATCTTGCCGGCCAGTATTTCCGTCAAATGTTGGCGGTTTCTTTGCCTTAGATATATTTTTCGATTATTGAACTGGATGACTAGACGTGTTACTATTAATTGGTAACATTGGGTAGGAGCTAACATTATTTGTGCCATTCCCCACTATAGTGTTCCTTCTATCAGGAGTAGTCATGATGTCTACACACCTGTTTCTGTCCACCTGGACAGTTCCGCACCCCCAACACGCGTGTTAGGATGCGCCTTCCATGGAGAGTTAATGCTGGGCCCATTGCATTGATCACTCTGACCGCGGATACCATTTTGTCTATTCTCACTCATAAGACTATCTCCCCCTCCACAGGATAACCCAAAAGACAATTGACGATGATTTTCATCCGAATGACTCTCCAATAAACCTATTATCCTCCTCTCTGCCTCCCTATGTTTAACCAATTCCTGTTGCAATTTTTGCATATTTAAACTTTCATCAGTGTGTGCCAATGAAGTGTCAGATGAAATACCTTTCTGACTTTCTGAATTTATTACCCGCATTTGGACCTCACCCGATGGCGTCATATCTAAAATATGTGTGTTATTTATGTTAGAGTCTATGTCCCTTCTTAAGGTAGATAGGGTGTCTTCCTCCATCTTGGATTTTGAAATACCAGAAAACAATCGGTCTAGATCTTTAATAAAAGGTGCAAATATTGAGAATAGTAGGTAATTCATGTGTAAGAATTTTCATTTGAATACAGAAAATGACATATTTTATCCTATTTATGGTTGTATTTTACAAAAAAACAGAATACTTTTGTTTGATTCTATTTTTTCCAACTTTGCCACATAAGGGGAGGCAACTCAAATGTAAGGGCAGATAATTCAGATAAAGTGACTTTTACAATAGAATGTGTTAGGAATTTACCTATTTTATTATGTAGCAAGAAAACGGGTCCCGTGACCCCATTTTTTCTTTTTCTTATCTGAAAGCATACTACTAGAGCTATCTTCTCATATTTTATCTCAAAATTCTATGGTGTAGTTTTCGTTTTATTGCAGAAAATTGGGTTTTTCATGCATAATCTATACAACATCTGTCAATTTTGCACAACCTGTAGCGTGAAAATAAGCCCCGTGACCCATTCTTTTTATTTTTTTTTTTAAAAAAGCATGATATAAACTACATTTTGGCAAATTATTAAAAAAATCTATGGATCATAATTTAGACACCCCATCTACCTTAATGCGGGGAGTCGTGAAGACGCTCCCGATGTTGTAGCCATATCATCACTATGTGTACTTGATTGATCAAACATTACACAGCTGGGCTGCCGAGAGTTATTTGTATTGAACATAACAAATTATCAAAAAGAAATATCAAATTTTATTCCAGCCGATTTTTTTTTTAACCTTTTTAATTTAAAAGGTTCCCCACATTGGCCACCAATGTAACGTTTCCCACGTTACGACTGGAAATTATAATACGGTAAATTTGTTAAGCCTGTTTTAGGCAACAATGACAAACTCTTACTTTACAACATTAAATGCTCTGGGTAGGCAGCTATTGCAAATGGAAATGATCAAGACAGAATAAATAAATGAAATATTTATTATCTCAGTATCAACATGATTAAAAATAACGATTCAATTCAATAATATATATACATAGTTTTTGAAAGTTTATTCTCCCGTCTATAAATATAAGTATAAATTAAATGGCTTAACAATTTACGTGAGTCCAAAAAGACGTCATGTGACGGTGTGTGGCTTTAGTATAAATAGTAATTAAACGACTGAGTCATTTATTCTTGGTCTAAATAGCCGTGACTCTTTTAAAATGTAATGAGTCTTTTATTTATGCAGTTATAGAGTCTTTTTATAGACCTAAAGTATGCTTGTATGATTTATTATAATCACCTTGAAACTTTGAGTATAATATTTATTAAACACGCTCAGCGTCGAAAAGATTGTTGCAATATCACAAAGTGATAATATTGAGAGTACTTAGTACCTCGGGAGCCAATTCACGACTGAAGTTAACTTAACAAAGTGTTCTCTATTTATACTAAATTCCAACGCACTTGATTATGACGTCACAGTGATCGATTACGACAATTGATCTGCTTTACGGCAGTAAAATAAAATAAACGAAATGTCTAACGTCAAAAGTTGTGTTTGTGACTCAGTGAAAATATGGTGAAAGCGATACATATATAGTATTTATGACAAGAAACAATTAATACAGATAAAAATACCACATATCATTTATACATGTACAATGGATAATTTAATCAACAGAATAATACAAAATGGTAAGTAACACACTGACTCAATTGAGGAAAATCCTCCAATATGTCCCTTTCTCTCTCATAATTTGGAGAAATCATGAAGTAATGTTTTAACATAACTATAAATACAAAAGTAATAATGCCCTTATAATATTTTGAGCCTACATTTATATGTTTATCCCATTTATAACCATATTTATGTAGAATAAACATTGCAAAGAAAACACAGCTTTAACATGTAAACACAATCATGAAATAATTGAGGACTTGACTATGTTGTCATATGTGTATCTTAAAATTCTCAGTATAGTGAAAAGATATTTAAAAAAAAAACAAATAAGTTAGTAATATTTGAGAGGTATGAAAGTTATTTAGGGACCGGTCAAAATTTCTTGATGCATGGGACCGGTGCAAAAAGAAAATTGTCTGAAATAATTCTCTTGATCCCATGGTTACTGGCAGAATAAAAATATGCTTGTCCCATGCACTTTACCTAGTAAAAAAGTGTGTGTCCCATGTTAAAGCACAAAAAACATGATCAAAGTTGTGGCTACATTTCATGCTACAATGTATTTGGATAGCTGAAAAATAATGCTACTTTGTGTGAACTGAATCTATATTGTTGTTATAAAGTAAACAAAACAATACATAAGCATATTTTATTGCCAACACAGGAGCCCAAACAGATGACAACATGTTATTGACTATAATAAATGATACATGCAATATTAAACAATTAACATGTATGAAGTGTATGGTAGAATACATTTTTTCAAAAAAATTGCAGCTTAATTTAGAATCTGACTATTCTAAATTAACAGTGGGTAGGTAAATTCTGCTTTATGGGAGGACAGAATTATATTTGAAAATCATGCTTTTTTGTGCAGAAACACTATCCATGAATTCGTTTTTTTTACATTTGTTTAACAGTTATACATGTAAAATATCTAATCAAATTTTTACATATTTTTTTAATTTTATATCAAAGTATTTTTTCATGTTTATTCTGTTCCAAAGTTTTTTTTTGTTGCCTTCACTGTTCTTTAAGGGACTGGTCAATATTTATTGGGGGGTTGGGACCGGTGCAATTCATATTTCTCCCTTAAAAAAAGCTATGTCCTACCCTCTGAATATACCAAAAAAAAGTGTCTGTCCTATATGAAATATCTACTAAATAAGTATATGTCCTATCTAATCTATGAATAAATCAAACAGACTATAGTTGTTAAATTCTGTGTCATTTGGTCTCTTGTGGAGAGTTGTCTCATTGGCAATCATACCACATCTTCTTTTTTATATTTAACTTCATTTTTATCAGATTAACATAGATCACATATAGTAGTCTTTGAATTTGTCTGGAATTTTAAATAATCTCCTCCTTGAAGAAGGCAAATAAGATTCCTTTTCAATTTCACTACCACTACTACTACTACTACTACTATTACTACTGTATTCATCATTTAGTATTATTATCATCATTGTCATTATCACTGTCAGAACTGTCATAGGCTCTTATTACAAGGTCATCTTCTTCATCACTTTGGATTTGTTCATTATCTACACTACAAACTGCTCAGAATCTGAAAAGACCAGATTTTGTGCTCACATTTTACTTGACTAGTCTCGACATGTTGATATATATCATATGAATATATCAAAAAGGGATCAAACATTAAAGAAATTATTAAAATTGTCCTTCTGATTAAAGTGGTGAAGTATAAAGCAATACCTCCTGCTTGGGGCAAAAAGATCACACCTACCAGAGAGTATTAAATTCTAAATAACATTCATTCAAAATTGCAACATCCTGTTAAACTTAAATAGCAAGGCCTTTTGAATTCACTAGATAAGTAGGTAAATGGACAGAAAGTCACAGGACAAAAAGTCACAAATTTGATAGGACAAAAAGTCACAAATAATATGTATACACTTGTTTGAATATTTTAGAGAAAGATCTTTAAATATTTACTTTTTATTACATATATTTATTTTACAGTTGAGGAAACTGTTCATTAGACTTGATAAATAAAGATTTATTAAATTTTAATCATGCAAAAGATATATTTCTTCGCACCATGAAGCCGTTTAAGTACCAACCCACTTTGACATTTTGTTTTCATAACAATTATCTGATCATTATAAATACTTTTTTATATAAATTTTGTTTACAAAGTTGCTTTATATAAGTTAAAGAAAAGTACAAACATGTTTTTTTTAAATAAGTGTTTTCTTGTTAAAGAAAAATAATCTCAAAACTGAATTGTGACTATTTGTCCTATGGCTTTTTGTCTGTGACTTTTTGTCCTGTGACTTTCTGTCCTACATTCGATAAGTAATACACGAGTTTAAGAAAAGTAGGGCTTTCTTTTTACTTGTAAAACACACATGTACTGATGTAATTAAACCTTATTAAAGTGCCTCTTGTATGCCATGTCTTTAAATCTGACAAAAAATATTTAAATTTGATTAAAATAAATTTTTACTGTAACTTTGGAACACATTTCCTTTTTTAAAAGGTTATCAAGGATTGTTATGAAAGTTCTATTATCATGATTATATTAAATTCTTGTTTTAACAAAACAAAGGTGTCATTTTTAAAATTTTATAACTTTTTCAAATCAGCTTGGATTTTCATCAAACTTTTCAGCTATCTTTATTATATATTTATCTTACAAAATACCAGGTTGTTTTGTGTTTTGGTGTATTGTGTCAAATTTAAGGACTTAGTTAATTGGTAAAAAAAGGCTAAAATTTTCAGTTTTGACAAAATTCAGATAGAAACCTATAATTTAAATATTTAAATATTGACAGCAATAAACCAAATTACCAAATAACCTGTTTTTTTGTAAGATAAAAATATAATGAAGATAGCTGTAGATTTGGATGAAAATTCAAGTTGCTTTGAAATAGTTATAAAATAATTCAAAGTTAACTATCCAAATTTAGTCTGAACTGCAAATTCTAGCTTTTTTTAACTTGATTAATTTAATCCTTAAATTTGACAGCAATACCCAAAACTACATAACGACCTGGGATTCAATAAGATCAGTATATAACTGATATAGCTGTATAGTTTGATGAAAATCCAAGTTGATTTGAAAAAGTTATAAAAAACATTAAAGTGTACTATCTGAATTTAGTCCAAAATGCAAATTCTATCTTTTTTTACCTAGATTAATTTAATCCTTAAATTTGACAGCAATACATAAACTACATAACGACCTGGGATTCAGTAAGATCAATATATAACTGAAAAAGCTGAATAGTTTGATGAAAATCCAAGTTGATTTGAAAAAGTTATAAAACAAATTAAAGTGTACGGGTACTATCTGAATTGAGTCCAAACTGCAAATTCTAGATTTTTTTTACCTAGATTAATTTAATCCTTAAATTTGACAGCAATACCCCAAACTACATAACGACCTGGGATTCAGTAAGATCAGTATATAACTGAGATAGCTGTATAGTTTGATGAAAATCTAAGTTGATTTGAAAAAGTTATAAAAAACATTAAAGTGTACTATCTGAATTTAGTCCAAAATGCAAATTCTACCTTTTTTTACCTAGATTAATTTGGTCCTTAAATTTGACAACAATACACCAAACTGCATAACGACCTGGGATTCAGTAAGATCAATATATAAATAAGATAGCTGTATAGTTTGATGAAAATCCAAGTTGATTTGAAAAAGTTATAAAATTAATTAAAGATGACTATCTGAATTTCATCATTTTTTTTTTACCTATTAATTTAATTCTTTAATTTCACAGCAATGAACCAAACTACCAAAAAAACTGGAATTTTGATAGATCTATATTTAATTTAGTTAGATGGGCTGATTTACACCATATGTTACTTGTTTGTTCCTCAATTAATCTTGTTTATTTTGTTGTAATTAAATTTGTATAGACTATTTTCTACATTCATACATATGCCATAACAATATTGCTGTCCTATCAGTGCTGAAAACTAAAAAAGTAGAAGTCCTATCAAAAATTAAGTTAAAAAAATGTGTGTCCTACTGCGTTTTGCACCGGTCCCAAACCCCCAATAAATATTGACCGGTCCCTAAATCTTGAGAATTTGGTATGTTGTAACTGTTAAATTCACATTGCTAGATGTTCATGATGTTTTTTTTGTTTGTTATAGATTTATCAAATAATTTTTTTTTCATATACAGACATTGTTTCAAAAAGTTCATGTCCCATGCTTGCCAATAATGAAAAAAACATTGAGTCCCATTCCTGTAAACACTGCAAAAAGTGCTTGTCCCATTACAGTTTGCACCGGTCCCATGCATCAAGAAATTTTGACCGGTCCCTTAATGAAGTCATAATTTGCCATGATATACAAAAATAGTTTATTATTATTATTTCTGTCAAGAACGAAACGTACTTCCACGATAGGGACAGTCGGTGTTGGTAAATCCGTTACAGTATTACCCAATCAAAATCTGGCATTTTGACATGTAGTATAATAATGATAATTGTTTTATAGTATAAGCCCGTTCTATTTTCGTTGATCCTTGATCATGACATCAACTGATGCGACAAATCACCGACGTTTTAGATGTCAGTAGCAACAAAAACGTGGCACGTGTGAAACAGGAACTGCTTACCCTTCCGGAACACATGGATTCACAACAAGGTTTTGCTCTGATCTGTTGGTCAATATTTAGTTTTTTACGTGTAGACATGAACTTGATTATCGTCGGTTTTCCTTTTGGTATTGGTCTCGGATGTTTTTTTTCTACGATATTTGGTTTTTGATTTTTACCCCTTTTATCAGCGACCAGTTAAGTGAAACGCATAATTAGATCTTGAATATATTGACAATGCATTAGATTGTATCATTACTTCTATCAGAGTCAGCGTCCATAAATTTCAATGCTTGATGATTTAAAACTTAGATGCATATGCTGCATTTCAAAAAAAAGTTTTGATTTTCTTTTTTTCAAATGTACAACAAACAGAATCGCCATGCCCCTAAAAAATGAAAACAACACGTTAAATAATTTCATGCGTCTGAAGCGCTTTCCTGAATGGATTTACATTCATCAAGAATGCTCAAAGCCGAAAGCTTCATCATAACATTGAGAAGCCTTGTTCTTATCGCCGGAGAGTTCATAGCATATTCCAAGTATTCCTAAATTCGAAAGTGGAGAATATGTCATAATTGTTTTGTCTTCCACTGCTAACTTTAAATCACATATTGCCTGTCGCCTGTTGGGAATATCACCAAGATGATGATAACATAGAAATCTAAGAAAGTATGACATAACATTAGGCAGTATAAAAATGACAAAGTCTCCCACCGCTAGCTTCAATTCTTCTGGTATTAATGATGAGTCTTTCAAGTACATAACACAGTCTAGAGTAGCTATTTTCATCCTGTTGTTCAATGTCATTGTGGAATGTACATTTTGTCTGTAAATATTTAAACAATCATCAGTGTAGATATTACCGCCTACAAACAACATATTAGGTGTACATCTTGATAACACATACTGTACTAGTCTTAAAGTTACATTGTACTGTCCTGTCACGTAATAAAACGACGCGTATAACAACCAACCCGACACAGCATCTGTCTTTATACCGTCTTTTAAATATCTATGATAACAACTGTGTATCCTGTACGTTTTATTCAATGTGATTGGTAACGGTAGTATTTGTACTAGATGTTGACTTATTTTGGAATAGTGATATTTACATACGTCAATAATAAATTTGGAAGATTCAGACTTCAATAAATATTCAATCAATTCAAACTCTTTATGATAATGTGACAGTTCTCTTACAGACGAATATGGAAGGTAAAACACTTTATAAAATAGTATGTCTAACTTGCCAAGTCGATGTTCGCTATGTTTACCTAATGAAAGATACAAATTATTGTACGATGGAAATAAATTCTTTAACAATCCATTAGTTCCACCACACTTAATACTATCAAGGACGCTAAGAAGTATTGTATTGTTACTCTGATTGATCTTTCCTAAGAACATGTTGTGTTCTGGTATGAAATAGTTTGGACAGTAACATTTGTTTATCCATGATATTAATTTATCAAGGCAGAGAGAAAAACAATAAAACAATTTAGATAATTGAAATATTTCAATATCTTCCTCCTCCGAGACCCAGAATAGAGCCGTCTTTAAAAAATAGGAACACATTAAATCTTTGACGTCATTGTTTTTGTTAACGATACACTTAAATGTTAATTTCAGAAGACTGTAACATAACAGTTGTGTGAAATTAAACGAGTGTATAAGTAGCTTTTCTGCCACAGAGAATGACAATCTCCATAATAAGTAACTATCTGATATAGTTTTAGGACCTATAGGTACTAACAAACATCCGTAATTGATGATCCTGTCAATTACAAAATTTGGGGGCCATTGCTTTCGATAACGCCATGCCCATGGATTTGCGTTGTTAGGTAAAACTGTACTGCGTAGGCAGAATGCAATATCAAAAGTTTCCTCTTGGTCTGATATACATGGACCATGTAAAGATAGCGGCATATTCAAATAAAGCTGCTGAATACTGTTAAGAAAGCTGTCTGCTGATAGATAAAAACATTTACCAGTATCTCCAAAAGAAACAGATGGTATCAAGAGGGATTCATCAACCTCTCCTGCTATCAATTTGAGTCTCGTAAATCCAGGATGATCAGTATCGGTCTCCATAACCAGTGTAGGCCGTTGTAAGGGCTGTTTGATATTTCGTGTATTCTGTATTACGTCTACATTATTGATAACGTACATTACATCTCGGTCACTGCCTGGTAAATCTAACCCTTCTGCTAAACTTCCACTTGATATTCTGGTATGATTATCCGACGTTGCATTATATATCATATCATGTATGATGCAGAGTCGTTGTCTATTACGTATATCTATTTCAGTACCAACCGTATTTATGAGGTGTTTATATAAGTTTATTTCTTCAAAATAATTTCCTGGCCCAAGCAAGTAATCTATAAAATTTTGATATATTTAGTTAAACCGTAATAATGGTTGTAAAAAATAATTATTTACATTCATGCATCCTTTTTTGTGTTGCTGTTGTTTCATGACTTTTAATTTGTACTCCGAAATTATACCAAATTTCCTTAATTTCAATTCCAAAACAGTCCTTATTGTTGACGTCATAATAATAAACATTTAACTTCACAAATTAAATGTACAATAAATGTCATTGTTTCGGCCTGCCGTTTTTTGCACAACTTCAGAGGTCTTTAAATGCTCTTCACGCCAACCATCTTCTCTTAAACCCACATTGGTAGAATGGGCTAAGCAGGTCAGCTACTGTTTCAGTAGTCTGTCAACACTGAGGTTGTGCGTTCGAACCCCGTACGTGGCAGGTGCGTTTGACTTTAATCTTAATTGACTTGGATTGTCAGTTTTCTGCCGTAGGTCGTTGGTTCTCTCCGGCACTCCGGCTTCCTCCACCAATAAAAACTGGCCGTCACGATATAGCCAATAGTGCTGAAAGTAACGTTAAACACAAACAATCAACCGTCATCAATCTTTTCAATCCACCATTTTCTTCGGCAATTGCTTGTACCAAATCAGGAATAAGACAGTTGTTTTCCACACGTTCTGTTCCTTCTACATAAGGAAATGCCTGAACAAAGTCAAGAATATGACAGTTGTGTTCCATTCGTTAGATGTGTTTGAGCTTTTGATTTTGCCATTTTATAAAGGACTTTCCGTTTTGAATTTCCCTTGGAGTTCGGTATTTTTGTTATTTTACTTTTTGGATGATATAGTCAAGCATTTGGTTTAGTCAGGTTTTATGGAAACCCCCTTATTGAATTTACCTTGGAGTTCGGATTTTGTTATTTTACTTTCTGGATGATATAGTCAAGCGTTTGGTTTTGTCAGGTTTTATGAACACCCCCTTTTTGAATTTACCTTGGAGTTCGGTATTTTGTTAATAATTTTTCAACTTCGGGTTTGATTTGGCCTTCCAGTTGTTTTGTTGTTCGAGCACCACTAATAAGGGAGCTACCATTTGATTTTTATGGGGGGGGGGGGGGGGGGGACTAGGATAAATTTTGAAAAAAAAAGGAAGGACAGGAGTTTTAAGTAAAAAAAATAAGGCAGGATGATAATTTTAAAAAAAAGTCAGGATAAACTAAAAAAAAGGCAGGACCGAATAGAGTGAAAAACAAAAAGGTAACTCCCTAAGTCTTATGTAGACCACGCCTGTCCCACCAAATTACAAGCCTTGTCTATTTTTGAATGATTTATCTATCAACTGTATATTCACCACTGTTTGTAATATGATAGATACTGAATAAATATATACATACATTTCCCTTGGTCTGTACAGTCCTGTAAGTATTCAAGATATTCGTTTGAAGATTTATTTGGATATCTAATGTTTAGTATACATTGTTCTTGTGTTTTCCTTCTTTCTAAGCAAGCTCTAAACTCGCGTTCAAACTGACCGATTGTTAATCCAAAAACATCATTTGAGATAATCATCCCTCCGTCTAAAGATTGATAAATCAATGGCGTGTATCTGCGTATTCGAGGATATGGAAAACGTTTTAAACCATATTTTGCCCAATACGTAATTTTCCTCATTCTGTACAAACATTCGTCGTCATCGTTTTCTTTGTTTCTTGTCTTTCTAATCATGGCGGCTGTAAGGAAGACGTTATTTAACACAATTGGTTATAAGATATATATATATTTCGCAATATTACTGTTGTATACATAAAGAAACAAACAGATGTACTCAGTTATAAACATCTATCCCATCGAACTTGAAATAAAGAATACCACATATATCCAATAAGTCGGTTCATATCTTGACTTACATTAAGCAATTGACAATATGGGTCGGTTTACACCCATTCTGTACGACAAAACTAATGCATAGTGTTGTTTGTCTTTTGGTCGTTTTTGTTTTGTTTTTTGACATGGCATTGTCAATATAAAAATAAGGAGATGTGCTATGATTGCCAAAGTGACAACTATCCTGCAACGTTTAAATGAAGTGGATGTTAGCAGTAATAGGCAACCGTAAGGCCTTCAACAATTAGAAAAAAAACCATACCGTATAGACGACTATAAAAGGCCCCGACATGAAAAATATGAAACAATTCAATTGAGAAAACTAACGGCCTAATTTAAAACAAAACAATGTATGAAAAGCATATATCACAGATGTGAATCAACGACAACCACTGAACTACAGGCTCCTGACTTGGGACAGTCACATAAAGAATTTGGCAGTTCATTTTCGACTTATGAGTTTAATTATCCCTTTGGCACCTTTCGCCCCTGTTCAGCTTACCAATTGTGATCTTGTTATTTCTATGTAGTAACATTCAAGCAGCACCTGCATATTAAGTATATATCTCTTATATCATACGATAAACAATAGCTGCTTGTGTTTCCTATCATAATTTTCTTGATAGTGGGTTGTTGCTCACCAGAAAGCTACAAAACCAACGATTCGAAGTGGTAAAGTTGAAGTCATCCCTTCAAAAGTTTTACGAACGCCATCATGCGTTGGTTGACCTTTATGTATATGTTCCAATTGACATAGCCACAATTTCTCCAGGAGAACGAAAACTGTTTATCTTTCATGAGCACCTATCATTACTTGATTTAAAGTTTGATACTGCCATAATCTGATTTCTAAATGACCATGATGACGTTGCATTAGTAAGATTTTCATCTTGACAAGGTGTTTTTCGTAGTCATTTAGAATTCTTTGTCCTTCTATGTTTATTGAGAAGTATGTTTTTGTTGGCTGATGTGATCTATTGTGCTGTTGAGTATTTTTTTTATTCCTCTTATCACTCTTATTTATTATACAAAATTATGACATATGTCAAAGAAAGATGATATCACATTAAAGTATATGTCGACTAGATAAAATTATGTGCTTATAAATTTTTAGGAATTTAAACGATGTAAACAACTTTTATGAAAACAGCAGACAATTTGAACCTAAATAATATTTACCTGTTTCGTTAGAACAAACAGACTGCTACAGCTGATAAGAATTGAAAGTCTGGGTACCTTTTCTAAGAACACATTGTAATGAATAAAGCTGATTTTAATTGCGATGCTGTTAACATATTCTATGAAAATAGAATTAACTGCTGATTTAACTTGGAACTGTGGATACCTCTTTTCTGAAAACCAGAAGATAACTGAAGCTGATTTAATTTTGAATGATGTAAAAATCTTTTTTGACAAAATTTGACGTTTTTAGCTGATATGATCTTGTTAATAAACAATTAATCTTTTATCGGAGTTCAGTGGTTTCTTAAAATTTCGTGGTGTCGATTTCAAACGTACTGCCTAATAACTCTGTTGGAACAGTTTTTAGTCACTAGCATACCCGTGCAATTTGTAGAGGCAGACATAACTGTACAAACAGTGTACTAATTAAAGCTATTCATGATCAGATCATATTTGAAATTACAACGTTTTTGTATATTTAAGTAGTCATCATTTTTTAAAGTAAGGAATACTTTGCAACCTTAACTTCTGGGAGATAATCTAATATTATTCGATGATAGCACGAACGGATATATTTCTTGTATGATTAGAATTTTACTGCAGAGATTTAGACCTTACCTTTCTTTCAATGGAGCTTGATATTAATTCGTCACTTCGCCTCACAATAACACTTGTACTATTCATAGAAGTAGTAAAGGAAGATGAAACAAAAAGAGGGAAAAACTTCCTGGTGAAAAGTTGTAAAGTACTTGTCCTGAGTATATCTTATTAATTTGTTCGTACTAAAACATAAGTGTTTAAGAGAATTGTATAATGTACTTAAAAGGAAGTCGAAACATAACGTTAGTGAATCCTAGTTTGAAATCTAATTCATTTCTAAATTTTTAATACATACATTTGTCACTGGTTATATATTAACAGCAGCGCCTGCATATGGAGTAAACATAGCCAAGAAGATTTAATATTTCACGGCTTGCGTGTCCTATCATGAATTTCTTGATACTGGATTGCTGCTTACAATAAAGCTATTAAACAAAGGTTTCAAAGTGGTAACGTTTGTTATATTGCTTTGCTAAAGGTTGTTATTTTTTCTGTTTTTTTTTTTAAAAGTCAATTGTTTATAAAAGGAACGGGTACGCCATTTGGGTAACCAGATAATATCAAACCCTCTGAGCCTCAATAAGTAGGTTTCCCAACCAAAATTCTTTTCAATATAGAATATTATAAAGGAAGTCATGGGGAGGAATTTTGTATGTCACTTAACCATTTTCAGTATAAATGGTAAAAAAAGCATTAAACTTTGAACAAACTGGTTATTCCCTCCCTGGTTCAATTCAAAAGAGACAACCTAAGCCACAAATCGAATATAACACCATAATCAAAAGAAAAAGGCCGAATACACAATCAACAGTTTTCATAGCACTTCATAGAAAACTAAAGATTGACTAACAGGAACCTTACAAATAATTTTTGACGACTTCAGGTCCTCTGGAAAGGCACGAAGATCTTGCTTCACTAGTAAAGTAGATAAACATTCCATCTTTTACAATATCAATCTGATTATATAAAATAAAATAACAGTTTCATAATGTTACATTAAATTTTCCTCGAATTTTGATTCAAAGGCGATGGTTAGATAATATTCTTTTGAAAATATATCTACTGTAGGTGTTCAATTCATACAAATGCTGATCTTTTATCGGCTGAAAGCTATATTCTATCATTCTTCATAAAACAACCCATGCCGTTTGACTACAATCCTAATTTATAAAATTCTTAGCTCCGCCTATTATATTAATCAACACTATTTTGTCGCATTGATCGTGTCCTTCTTGCATACTATTAATGCTTTTTAAAATATCGCAAAATTTATTTATTTGAAAGAAGCAGTTGACAATATATTTTTTTATATGGATAATTGATATAATAAAATTGAGAATGGAAATGGGGAATATGTCAAAGAGACAACAACCCGACCAAAGAGCAGACAACAGCCCAAGGCCACCAATGGGTCTTAAATGCAGCGAGAAAATCCCGCACCCGGAGGTGGTCCTCAGCTGGCCCCTATATAAAATTGTGTGCTAGTACAGTGAAAATGGACGTCACACTAAACTCCAAAACATATAAATGAACTAAAATTAAAAAACATACAAGACCAACAAAGACCAGAAGCTCCTGAATTGGGACAGGGGAAAAAATGCGGCGGGATTAAACATGTTTTGTGAGATCTCAACCCTTCCCTTATACCTCTAGTCAATGTAGAAAAAAGAAACACATAGCAATACGCAAAGTAAAAATCAGTTTAAAAGAAGTCCGAGTCCGATGTCAGAATAGGTAACAAAAGAAACTAGGCAAAATGACAATGATACATAAATGAACAAAGGACTACTAGCAGTTACTGACATACCAGCTCCAAACCTCAATTAAACTGATTGAAAGATTATGTCTTCATCATATGAAAATCAAGTACAATCCCTCCCGTTAGGGGTTTAGTATCATACTATCATAAAATATATGAGAAGAACATAACCCGTGTCATGCCAACAACTGATTTTAGAATAAATGTGTTTATTTCCGATGCAAAGACCCTTTGAGTGAATCAATATTAATACCAAATATGCAATCCTTAATGACTTGACAACAGTATCGTAACTATATCATTTCCGAATAAGTCTGTTTAAAGGTTTGGTTAGCTTTTGAGGTGAATGCCGACATTTTTGTGCTTTGTAAAGAATATTATTATAAAATACTGGATGTGAAATACCTGAACGTATAAGATGTCTGCATGTTGATTTATATTTACGAATGATGTCCTTGTACCGATGATAAAATTAAAGTAAATGTTCTGACTAGTTTGTGATATCGAAAACCCTGGTGTAATTACATTTCAATAATACAGAGATTTCTTTCGTTGAAATCAAATACGTTGTTACATACATGAGCAAATCGAACAAGTTGCGATATATAAACACCATAAGATGGCGACAAGGGAACGTCACCATCTAAAAATGGACAATAAACTATAGGAAATGAAAAATCATCTCGTTTATCATAAATTTTGGTATTAAGTTTCCAGTTAAAAATAAAGATATCAAGATCCAGGAAAGGGCAGTGTTCATTGTAAGTATAAATATATAACAACAAATTCTAAGCCTTTGCAATGATCGAAATTTACAGTTAAGTCTGCCTCATATCTTGACTTACATCTAAAAATTGACAAGGACAAAAGAGATGATTTCAGCTTCCCAATTGTGAACTTTCCATTTGTATGTAGCAAAATTCCAGTAGCACCGGCTTATGGAGCATATATTTCCCAGTTGATACGATATTCAAGAGCTTGCATTTCCCATCATGATTTCTTTGACAGAGGGTTGCTTCTAACAAGGAAGTTATTGAACAAAGAGTTCCAAGTGAAGTTGAAATCATTCATTTGAAAATTTTACAGACGCATCACGACTTGGTTGACCGTTATGGAATATCTATTTAAAAGATGACGACGGGTATGTTGATTGTCGAAACTACAATCCAGTCCTCGTTTCCTGAATGTAACTGGTTTGTACTAAAATGAGCAACACGACGGGTGCCTCATATGGAGCAGGATCTCCTCACCCTTTCGGAGCACCTAAGTGCACCCCGGGTTTTGGTTGGGTTCGTGCTGCTCAGTCTTAGTTTTTTATGTTGTGTTTTGTATACTGTTTTTTTACTTGTGTTTTAATCGTTTTTAGTTTTTTGCCGTGGCATTGTCAGTTTGAATTTTTTGAAGTTTGAATATCCTTTCGCCTCTTTTTTATAAGAAATGAAAAAAGTGAAAATTACATTTTTAGCAGAAAGCGCATTTGGTCAACAAATAAATAGCTATAAACAACTCAATCATCTTCTTTGGTAAAAAAAACTCGGGGAAGGGGACATTTATTGTGCAATGAGGGAAGAGACGATTGAGTAAGTTACTTTTTCAAGCATCATAGTATATTATTAGGTTAGAAATTCTGAAATGTTAAGTATTTTTAAAAATGCAAATACAACCACAGTCATAAATCCACCTGGTATTTGACAAATCTACGTTTTTCCTATCCATGAAATACCGTTATATAGCTAAAGGTTTATTTTTGTCAAAACATGTATGCCAGGTTAATATTTGAAATGTATGAAATGGGTGGGGTACTGAATGTCTCAACTGCTCAAATCCATCACAAAATGACCATAGTCCCACCACAGAGGTACAGATGCGTGATTGGCCTCTTAAATGTATTATCTGATTAGGAATTTTTGTATCCTTGTCTTTAGTATAATTTTTTCATACAAAAGCCATGAAAGTTCTTTCTCTACCTTTGACCTTGTTTCACAGAAATTACACCGTTCGACTTTTTGGTTTGACTACTGGGCAAACAACAATTCATTATAATAAGCTTTCGACTTGTTCAATATAGTTCTATGTTTGATGGGCACATTAAGGTCCTTATATAAGAGCTTTTAAAAAGAATTGAAATCGCCAAAAAGGTAATCATTGTAGAGGATATTCGTTATAAAGAAAGCCCTTGGACATGTTTAATTATATTCGCATAGAATAACTTTCATTACAATCATAATTGAACCTGTTTTGAAATGAAAATATTTCCTTAACCTCATCACAACTCAATCGTTTCAATGCCTTTACATTCTATATAACAAATTTTCAGATAAGTTGTTTATGTGAATTTTCGAAAGACCTACTATAAAACCTGTCAAATATATTACAAAAGGCAGACTAGAAAAATAAATAAAAAATAAACAGCTAACAAACAATATTTTTGAGGGATGCATTTAAAAATAAATGAAATGTCTGATGTCAATGGTGAGGGAAATGGTAATAATTTTTTTTTAAAGGAGAGTGTCAGTTGAATTCTCTTTATAGGAATTGTTATAAAGTGTCATGAATATGATAACCAACATTCTTACAATTAACTTTGATAATTTGTTTAACCTCATTGGTTGATATCTTTAGTGGAAGTACATGTGATACATTCTCATTCTTTCAATATCCAAGCTATGGGATGGTCGTGCTCTATGTGTTGTCGGCAAAGTAATTATATTCTTTAACTTTTACTTACATTTGCCTTGGTGGCAATATAGCCTTGGTGGCTTTAAGACCTTGGTGGTCATTTATATATGCCTTGGTGGCAATAAACTTAGGTGGTAATTTATATTTGCCTTGGTGGCAATAGACCTAGGTGGTCATTTTTATAATTTTTTACATTTGCCTTGGTGGCAACATTAAATAGAAAATACTAGCCGTGGTGGCTTTAAGACCTTGGTGGTCATTTATATTCGCCTTGATGGCTTCTTAATAGACCTAGGTGGTCATTTTTTACCTTGATGGTGAAATGTTTTGGGATTTAGACTTTGCCATGGGTAGTTATTATTAACCCAGGTGGTCAGATATTTGGTATGCCGTGCGTCGGTTAAACGCCGGTCAAAGAGCTATCGCGTTAAAATATTTTATGTATAATTGGACTTTGTTAAAATATTTTATGTATAATAAGACTTTGTTAGAAAAGAATAGTAAGATTGAGAAAGTGAAAGCATTTAGTGTGAAATTACATGTCACTTGGTATTAGTTTTGTTGGCTGAAGTGATGTGTATTGAATTATAAGGTGTCTTCGTCGAGGTCCGCGTTGAGCGGTCTGTTTGAATGTACATAGAATATGAATAGAATGTTTATGTTTTCAGATCATGGGAGTTACTGACAAGCTGATGTATGAAGGAGAAGCAATATGACATTGCACGGTAATTCATGTCAATGAGTTCGATCAACCTTAAAGGACAGGTTTTTTTTTATTAGAATCTGGTGAGTACAAATTCCATGTTTAAGTAATGATTTGATTTCAGAAAATATAATAATAAAAAAAAAAGAAATGGTGTAAATATAGACATAACACTAGATTATGTTTTTCTGTCTTGAAGAGAAAGGCAGAAGATGCCAGTATGGCACGATACTTGAATTAAAAAAAAAAAAACTGTGATGGAACAGCTTTATGTTGAACTGAAAGTATTTAAAAGTAATTCTAAAAATTTGTCCCTAATTTTGAGATGTATATTATATGATTTGTATATAATTTCATTGATGTGTTGAAAGATGTCACAAAAATCTGTTTGACTTGGAAGATTAATTGTTGCAATATTTTTGTTTTGTTTTATTTACTAAATATAATGTGGAATGAATATGTATACCAATGTATACTAAAATTTTATGTATGATGAAATTTTCTAATTTAAATTTCTTTGTCTACAGTTCGAGGGACACTGATTCCCTAGTGGTTTTCCACGTGGATTGTAGGCAAAGGAATTTTTCCTTTTCGAAGTGTGATTAATGCTGTACAAGTACAAATTAACAAATTGTCATTGGTTAATATATTTTAAGCAGAGTTGAGAAGAATCAAGTGGAAATACAATTGTCAATGTTCCTGATTGGGAAGTAAAGAGTGAGTTTGATCCAACAACAGTAAAGTAAGCGACAAGCCAGCATAGTTGAAACTTGGAGGTGAAGTCCCTTTGCTTACAACAAGCTTTCATCATGCTAAAGATGTGATTTAAATAATGTTCATTTTGATATGAGTCCATTGCATTAACTGGACTTTATAAGTTTCTATGTGGTCGAATTCATGTGAACTTATTGAATTGTGAAACTATTTATAAAGAACTGTGTACACGTATCTTGAAATTGTTAGTGGCATTGTAAAGAAATAAAAGAATAATATTTAATAAAAGTGTTGAAGACACTTTTGTTTTGAGTTTTGGGAATACTATTCCTAAAGAGAAAGCCTTGCTAGTGGTGTTATTTGAGATTGGCATGCAAATATGCTGTATGGACAATATAGTTTTCTATGCCCATAACTAAACATGAACTGGATGCAAGATTGTATCAATCACTGAGGATATGGATATAACCTCATTGGTTGATTTCTTTAGCGGAAGTACATGTGAAAAATCCTCATTTTTTCAATATCCAAGTGGTTGGTTTAAGGGCTATATTTGATCAGGCAATACATATTGACTGTTTGGGTTGATGAGGTCCTTGATATGTTTCCCCCTCTCCCACCCATTAGTACATAAATAAACATTGCATACATTGTTATAATAAATGTAAGATTCGAATCAGAGGGATGGATTGTTTTGCTCTACATAATTGTATGATATGCATGATTTGCTAACTAATAAGAACTTCAAGTGTTATGTCATTTTGTCATTTCTTACCGATAGTCATAAATATGCAAAAAATGCAGTTACGTTACGGATACTTCTTGAAAAAGAAATCTTTATATTTCAAGTGAATTTAATGTCCCTCAGAAAAATAAGTATAATTTGCATGTCTTTGAAAACGAAAATAACATTTATGTAAAAAGATACAAGCATTTCTGAAATTCTATTTCAATAATGAACAATTTTGTCAATGTATTTGTGAACGAGTAATAATTTGCAAAGTAAATGCAATTAACCTACTTACAATTATTGATCGATTTGTCAAAACGACTTGAAACTAGCTCAGTCAATATATACCATACATGTCATAGGCAGTTCGGGACAACGACAATTCCGGAAATGAATTATAATTGTCAAACTAACTTTTTAAATTTACTTATAAAAAGTTAAATAGGTTACTCATTTTTTTTCTATTAAAATATTTGACTCATTGTTTTAATAATATATCTTTACATGTATATTTTACGTGTTATGATTGCTTCCTATGGAAGGGGAAAACCGTCATAATCTGAATAAATCAAAACTACCCAGTTTAAAAATCAGAAGAATTAAAATGATTGTAATAGAGGTGTATAAAATTATGAGTAAACAATGTCCGTTATATCTACATCACCTTATTGAAATTAAAAACTGTAATTACTCTTTCAGAAATAATAATATAGCAGATATTCCCAGGGTAAGGACAACTACCCATGGGCTACACTCATTCAGATATGCAGGAGTCAAACTCTGGAACGAACTGCCGAATAAGATGAGGGAAGATATGCCTTTGGGACAGTTCAAAAGTTTGGTTGGTAATTGGGAGGGCAGTTCGTGTCAGTGTTCCTCCTGCAGATCTCAGTGTGCTGTAGATCGCTTATTTATCTTATTTACTCTGGCTTTTATATTTTGATACATACTTTTTTATTTGTGTTTTTTAAATGCTAGAATTACTTTTAGTGCTTTATATAATAGCTATTGCATGAATGTTATTTTATCTGCATTTTATGTTTGCTTTATATTCTTTAATTTTACTTATTAATTGCTATAATTTGCTGTGCTGATACCATTTATTTATTCTTTGCATGATGTGCTTACTGTTTCATGTGTTTTATGTCTTGTGCTTATCATATATATGTATGTCGGATAAAAGCTCTACAGAGCTTATGTTATATTGTTATATGTATAACCGACTTTAAATGAATCTTTTATGCTTTTTGCTTTATTTCTCAATTTAAATTCATTGCATACTGAGGGACTTTAAAAAAGCAACACACATTTTGGTGATTTTTTTTTCAAATCATTATTGATCCTCATATAACGACTATTCATGCTTACCATTGATTGTTACTCATTTTTATATCAAGTTACTTAAAAACTATTACATAAACGAAATACCCAATGAAATAGCGGTAAATTAATTAAAGTGCACCCTGACAGTAACCATTATAATGGGACGACATGCATCATATAATTTCTGAAAAATATGAAACAATCCAAATATTCAGATGATAAATGCTAAGTTGACATAGTTACTTATATATGACTTATCTTCTATAATAAACGTATGTTTCTAACCAATTCAAGGACTCACGGCGTGAATGAAAAGGGGTATGGGGTATGCGTTAACCAGACCGCGACAAAAATAACAATTCGACATATAGGGGGCAAAATACAATGTCTGTTGAGATCCTTAGGAAATGCGGAAGCTATGAATCTTGCTGTTAACAATCAAGAGGAGAAACAGCAACAAAAGCGCTATTCCTTTAAAATAACTATATAATTATATCCTTGTATTTCATGAAATTGTCATTATCATTCATCTTACATCAACTCTTTTTCAAGAGGTACAAAACAGAACTAAAAACTTCCCCAACAGAACCGATAAACTTTTCTGTAAATCTTTTAGGCGCTAGTTACAGACAGTCATTGCCTTCGACGGAAACACGTCCATTGATAAGAGGAAAACCAGGGTTTCAGTGCACACCACATGATTTGAACATTACACATGACTTAATCAATTCAACTTTCGAACTGCAAACTTTTTTTAGGCAATGAAATTTATGTTTATACATTTATTTACATGAATGGCATATTTGAAAATGAGAATTAAAAAGAATAATCTAGTGTTGCGTTTTTAAAGTCCGTCAGTATATATTGATCATCTGACATGTTTTCTCCCAGGAGATTGAAGATAGCATGATTCTTGCACATGCATGGTATTTAAAGATACTCTTTTACATTCCTTTGCAAAAGATATAATATAATTTTGATATAAACTCGATTTAAATAAACACTATCAGCAGAGAGTTTTATGTCGGTTGGCATATAACACCTTGTGCAACCACACGTTTCAAAAGCTGTAAATTGTAGCCGGCTGTACTGTGGTTTGTAGAAACATGATCATTTGAATGCCGGTGTATTTGTGTGTTGCTTATGTCTAAATGCATATTGATGGTTTATTTAACAGGTTGTTTCCTTCGTGTATGATAAGCGTTTTAGTTAATTTGTCCATGTGTGCAAATTTCTTAAAATTCGCATAAATCTTTTTCAATCCTCATGTCATTTTAGTTAGCAGTAACGAAATGCTGACAAACAGTCCAGCAGCAGAGCTATCGACCCAGTAATAGCCATAATATTAAACGGGTCAATTTAATTGTAAGATATGATGATTTGACAAAAAATAAAAGATGGTAAAATTCGTCATTCAAGGGCAATAGCTCCTATTATAAAAAGTCGTTTGATGTAAAAGAACAGCAGAGAGATCTCAACACTTTGAACTTTTTTGTTTACACCTGACAGATTTTTCCTCCATATATAAATTGAGAATGGAATGGGGAATGTGTCAAAGAGACAAAAACCCGACAAAAGAGCAGAAAACAGCACAAGGCCATCAATGGGTCTTCAACACAGCGAGATAATCCCGCACCCGGAGGCGGGCTTCAGCTGGCCCCTAAAAAAAAATGTGTACTAGTTATGTGAAAATGGACGTCACACTAAACTCCGAAATATATAAATGAACTAAAATTAAATAAAACATACAAGACTAAAAAAACCCAGAGGCTCCTGACTTGGGACAGGGGCAAAAATGCGGCGCGGTTAAACAAGTTTTGTGAGATCTCAACCCCCCCCCCCCCCCCTATACCTCTAGCCAATGTAGAATAAACAAAAACACAGCAATAAGCACAGTAAAACTCAGTTTAAAAGAAGTCCGAGTCCGATGTCAGAATAGGTAACAGAAGAAACTAAGCAAAATGACAATGATACATAAATTAACAAAGGACTACTAGCAGTTACTGACATGCCAGCTTCAGATCTAAATTAAATTGATTGAAAGATTATGTCTTCATCATATGAAAATCAAGCACAATCCTTCTCGTTAGGGGCTTAGTATCATACCATCATAAAATGCATATATCGCTTTTCAAGATAATACACAAAACTGGAATTTTACCGTTTCGATCTATTTTAAGCTATGTTGGCAGTGTTGGTTGTCAGGCGGTGTCATCGGACACTTTTGCAAAACTCGACACCCCAATGATGATTGTGTTAAATTCATTTACATTTGGCTTAGTTGTTTCAGAGGAGGAGAATTTTGTAAAAATTAACGGACGACGACATACGGCGCACGCCAAGTGGTAGGTAAAGTTAACCCTGGTCCTGTGGATCAGGTGACATAAAGAGCACATACAAGTTATTCGGCTGCTGTACTGGTAAATGTGTCCATTGTTTTTTTTTACTAATTCAAGACGCATCACAAAAGAATGTTAATTATCCGATGGCGGCGATGACGTGTCTGCAGAAGATGAAAATAAAATTACTTAAACAATAAGTTGGGGGTAATTTTATATCGACAATACGGTTGACTGTTTATTCCTATCTCCCGAGGGGCTTGTATGTAAATTAGACTGGCAATTGATAATAAGGCTACTATTTTTGGTCTCATGGATTTGAAACCCAAAAAGTATAATAAATCTAGCAAGAACATTCTTCCATTAAAACGTTTAATCCCGCTGCAAATGTTTGCATCTGTCCTAAGTCAGGAATCTGATTACAGTAGTTGTCGTCTGTTTATGTGGTTCATACGTGTTTTGTTTCTCGTTTTTATATAGATTAGACCGTTGGTTTTTCCGTTTGAATGGTTTTACACTAGTAATTTTTTGGGGCCCTTTATAGCTTGCTGTTCGGTGTGAGCCAATGCTCCGTGTTGAAGGCCGTACCTTGACCTATAATGGTTTACTTTTATAAATTGTAATTTGGATGGAGAGTTGTCTCATTGGCACCCATACCACATCTTCCTATATCTATTCAAATCTTCATTAGTCGGACTGATATCAGAACCCCAAAAAATAGTTTGCCTCCAAATGTATTGTATAAAGATGATTATATCTTTAAAATATCTTTTTCGGCGAAGCTTTAGGTCTTTCAACTTGTGACCTTTCTGCACTAAAGTTTCCTGATTATGTTAACCTGTTCATTTATCAATGCAATAAACATAGTTTTGAAAGTCTTGTTTAATTCTACAAATTTTATAATTTCAAGGTAAAATAATGGCTCTCATCATACGTCATCCTGTACTGGCGCAATAGTCCAACTCGTTGGGTAAACACCAGTCAAAAATGATCTCGATTAGAACTTTTTGTACAGTGTAAAAACTGTAAATATAAAAAAGGGGATGTGGTTTAATTGCAAATGAGACAACTAGCCACCAACGTTCAAATGAAGTATATGTAGTTTCAATCCATTTAGGACTCTGCAGGAAAAACATGCACAACGTGATGTGTGCGCTGACGAGGGAACTGACGTACGATGAATGAACGACTTATATGGTAGAATGTTTTTATTTTCATGCAGACGATACAAAAATCTTTTTTTTTCTATTTTTTTATTTCAGTCTCCTTATCATCATTGCTGTGGTTTTCAATGAGTAATGAGGACCTCTCCACGTAGACCAGTTTATTCCATCAGCATAAGAGGAATGTTTTCCGGATAGGTAGAGTCCATTCAGATTAGCACTATGACATGAGTAATACCACCAGGCTCCTTTGTAAACAGCTGCACAATTTCCAGAAAATTAGTACGACAAATCAATGGGAACAGACGGAATTTTAATTAGGTTGTGGGGTGGTGGGTGGTGGGAGAGTGAAATGTGAAATGTTACATGCCCCTTACGCCTTTGGTATCACTTAAGGACGAAAACGTTTGTGTCGATTTTGGTCCGGAAAACGAACTGTATGTTCCAGCAAATGAAGTAAGGATTAATTCGAAAAATATCTTTCTATCTATCTATCTATATATATATATATATATATAAAATAAGCAAGTCTAAAAGGGCACAACATCACAAAAAAAAAATAAAGTCATAAACAAGTGTTAAATATTTCGGATAACTCGTTGGGGTTTGGTCAAGGGCCGACAGACTTGCTTGGGAAAGTTTTTGGATAAGGAAGTTAAGGACAGTTTCCCCAGAGGGCATTAATGAAAAAACATAGAATGAGTCCCTACCATCACTTGTTTCCAGTAACTCAGGCTTCAGAACAGGACTCTTACAGTTTTAAGGAATTTATTCCTCCTCCTAAACATCAATATTGAAAAAAATTACCAGCGTACTGATTCGTGATAATTTGTATAACGATCAAGATTACTATTACAGTGTGACTACCACATGTCAAGATAAGAACCATTTGACATCGATTATAGTTATCCGAAATATTTAACAGTTGTCCATATTTTATGTTTTTGGTGATGTTGTACCCTTTTAGACTTGCTTAATATATATTTTATTTTTTAGTGTACTGTATCATAATTATATGATCCATCGCCCCGTAAGATTTATCGTTGGCTATTATTCAGACATTTTATATATATGGTTTAAATACTGATATGGTCCGGCCTGTTTATAACCAAACGAGTATACACTTGCATGGTTCGATAATATGCGTATGGTCGAACCATACGAGTATACGCATATGGTCATGATTTGAGAGTTTATGCATAGAAGAGACTTCTCCTTCAAGAGTTAATACAATAAACAGTTTAACACTGTGTCAAGAACAATATCAAATGGATGGTAGACGATAATATATTTGAGAAGCCTAATCTTTGCTACTGATTACAAAATCGTAATAGTACTAGTATGAAGGATTTACAAGAAGAAACACGCGCTATCATGCTAAGCATACCTCCACTTGCTATTCAAAGTCTCGGAAAATAGGAATTACCGCTGAGAGATCCGAAAAGCGCACACACGTTGCAATGCATCACTGATCAAATATGAACTTATTAATATGTTCTGTAGTTTGGAAGAACTGTGTGACTAAATTTGTCATGTTCATTCAACATATTGAAAAAATTCAAAACATCGGTAAAAAGGTAGTTGTATTTGGCAAATCCAAAAAGTGCTCATATAGTAGAGCTCATTACTGTCAACACGGAGTGAAAACAATAGGACTGTGTTTAAAACTCAACTGAATTATATTCTTTGGAACTACACGATCACTTTTGTTACGTATGATGCTTATTAAGCTCACCTGGATTTATATGTATTTTCAACATTATGGACTAGAATATAATTCATGACTAAAATCTCATTTTGGTGATATAATCTTTCTAATAATTTTTTCTTTATCTTTTACAGTTTTTTGCAAAAAAATTGGAAACAATCATTCTGAAAGGCCAATAACTCATGTAGTCGACGGACATTTTCAACCATGGTAATTTATTTGCAGATCTTGCATTGTCTTTCTGGTCGTTTTTTAAGTTTACAGTTTAGTTTGTAAAGAATGGCCATTTAGTAGGGATAATAACACCTATAAGGAGTCGACCAATGACTTCAGATGTTTGACAAATTCCAAAAGATCTTTCCCTGTTGACCGTTTTTCTTTTTTCCTTATGTCTCTTTATCTATTATCGTTTTAAAAAAAATAGATTAAAACGCAAAAATGGGTAATTTCGGTCATGTTGATTTATTTGTAGATTTTGACTTGATAATCATCTATGTTATTTAAAATTTCTCTCTATCTTTTCTTGTTTTCAAGATTAAAGGTAAATATGAATTTTTGTTTTACTAGCGAACCATAGTCATTTAAGGGCAGTAACTCCTATCAAAAGTAGTCTGACAGTTTTGGTGTAAATTGATAGTAGGTATATCTCAAAAACCTGAACCTTTCTGCCCGTCAGATCTTCCCCATCTTTAACGGTTACCAAGCTTGCATCTTACATTTATGTTCTATTTTAACTAAGTTGGTCATGTTGCCTGGCAGGATCATCGAACACATTTTTTTTAGAACTAGAAACCTCAAGAATAATTGTGGCATGATAGTATTATAGTTCCAATTGTTCCGGTAGTTTCAGAGAACATTTTTGTAAAAGTTTACGGACGACGACGGACGCCATGTGATGAAAATAGGTCATTTGACTCTTTGGGTCAGATAAGCTAAAAATGTTAAACTATTTCCGTTAAATATAATTCTTTTATTTTATTTGTTATGAACTCATTAATGACTTACGAAAATGTTACTATCATTTTTAAATGTTGCGTCGTGTTTTTTTTTAAATATTTGTTTATTTTTGGTTAAATGATGTTGCATATGGGAACGATGCGTTTGGGTATGCTTTTTTAATCATAATATTTTTTTTTCCAGGTATCTAATTTAAAAAAAGGTGTCCGATAATCCCGCCAACCAACATGGCCGACATACATTAGATGTATGTTTCATTATAATACGTTATTCTGATTGGCCAACTGCAATCTCCTGTTATTCCTTAATCAACTTCATTACACAATGAAATATCATTCATGATGACACGAAGTCCCACATTAAAGTGCACAGGTAAATTAAATAAAAACTTGATAAAAATCGTGTTTTCATGATTCTAGCTAAAAATATAATTATAAGTATTGAATGCTTCTTTTTGTAACTTCAAAGGGTTGTAAAACCGTTGACCGTGCGCACAGTTTTAGAATGAAGCGCTTCCGCGCTTCATAAAAAATGTACTTCGGTCAACGTTTTACACCCCAATGAAGTTACAAAAAGAAGCATTCAATTCTTAAATAAGGGTCAAATTCATACATGGGAAACGAAAATATTGACGTGGATCCGAAGCAGATGACGGAAAGGAAATAGTTTTCTTTTCCCCAAATATTCCCTAGATAATCTAAAAGATAAACCATGAAAAAACAAAGTATGCTGTTGAATCCTACTTTAGGACACGCGACCATACTGAACTTTCAGCTGTTTTTTGAAGGAGTGACACTCGCAAAATAAGTTTCCTCATTCAGAATTATAGAAGCTTTGATTTATAGCTACCTGCATTACCCCTTTCTGAATCATAAGTCAACAGGTATTTTGATTCCTCATCGCCTACTTTAACGTTATCATATTTAGCATAACGGTTCTGATTGGAGAAATCTTCCATGGTTATCATCATTTCATATTTCCCTTGTGACGTCAGAACATGGAGTCTGTCATTGCCTGAAAAGTAAGGTATTTAACATAAAGTCTAAAAACAAAGATCTAATGAAAACAATGGTGCTTCTGGTTCAAATCTACGTTTCAGAAAGGATTTGAAAGTTAAAGATATGACATCAGGTATTGTGCAATTGAAATGGCTAGAAATCGCTGTCCTGTGCTAGATGTCGGTGTTGATTTAATTGAGGTGCAGTTAATCTCTCTATTTATACCTATATATACATATTAGGGGAGGAACCCACAAATAGAAGGGCTTAACTCCATAAAACGAAACATATATAATGTAAAATCCCGAGTGGAGCGATGCGAATTTCTTTTTGACTATTTTATGCCAATAAATGAAAGTTTATTTTCGATCAAAAGGGGGCGTACGACCTCTACGCCCCCCGAATCAGACCCTTTATATAAGAGACTGAATCTAAAGAAAACAAGCAACCAAGCAACCAGCACATTTTAATTACATATCGGACAGTCTGACGATTGTACATCACAGACAGACACATTTATAAAAGTCTTAAGGTTTGTGCAACGATGTTGATAAAAGATAAAAATTAACGAACAAGATAAAAGGAAATCGTATCGAAAGATATTTTGGCACAACACATGACCTTCATCAGTGTCAGTCCCCTTTTAAAATGTGAAAAAACAATGAGTTCTTTGTTGTTTTAAGAGCGCACTCATTCATATATACAGGTAATCTGGTACTTCATTTTTTTTCAACTTCATTAAAAATATCGATTCTTAGCAGGCGTGGTTGCATATGCTTTCACCCCCATACTTAAGTATACATGTACGGGTATCTTTGACATCCCAATTCTGGCATAAGAACCACCATTCGACATTGTCTACAATTACAGTCACCAGTATAGACAGTGCATTACTATGAAATTTTACCCCATACACCTTACAAATCCATCTTCTCATGCTCCATGTAAAAAAAACTAAATTTTAATATGACATGCTGTATGCTCTGCTTTTGCTTTGTACATAACAGCTTGATGAAATTCTCGATATATCTAAAGACTCACAGATGAACATATTTATTGCTGTTACAGTCTACCCCCCTACCCCCGTAAATCCACACTTATCTTAACCTATGTGTAAAAACTATATACATATATATATATATATATATATGTCGATTTCGCTGTAAAAACATTGGAACTGGATATAAATACTGCATAACTGTCAATTCTATTATATGGTGAATTGGAGCTTCCATTTTGACATTTGAATATCAATTTTCAATTAGAAAGACCAGGATTAAATCAAAAACACAACTAAACTGTTGTAACAATGTTCTAAATGTAATTTGAGCATCAACATATTTTTGAATGGAATGTGCATTCAATTGCATTTACTTTTTACTTGCCTTCATATCTTGTTTATTATTATTATGTAAAACCTTGTTTGGAACTTTGAAACTATGTTCAATAAAACAGCGTGCAATGTCTTTGAACTCTGGACTCGCTCACGCTCGGGATAACATTCGATTAAAACGGCCATGTGAAAATTTAAAACAAATCAAAGGCTTGCATGAATTATTTCTTAAGTAAGTATAGTGGTTGTGTGATTGTCAATGAGCCACAACTATCCAACAAGACCATAGGACAGAGCACAGTGTCTTGTTTTTGAAATGATTAACAAATAATTCATACCTAACCAAAATTCATTCTGCAGACTACCAAATCCTTCTTTATATTCTTTCCAACCTCTGTAAAAATCTACTTTACCATTTATTCTCCTTTGGAACACCTAATATAAAATTAATACACGAAAAGATAAATAATACTTTGAATATTATATTAAAATAAAAGTATATTATCTTTTCCATTTTATTTACCCATGGACGTTAAGCAATCAGCAATCAATTTATCAATCTCATTTTCTTTAGCTGGTGGAAGAAGTCCATCCTACCAGGGCTTGACGTCAAGTGTTTGTCTCATTATAAACTCCGATATGATACTCGATACTCTTGACTGTGTGTTTACCAATATTGTTACGGACTGGTATAACCATTTCACTCTAATCTGGATCAGTGAATATATCAATTTACATTCATATTCATGTCAAATACATTTTTTCCTCTATGTGAACGATAGTTTAAAAAAAATAAAAATCTTTAATTATTTGGCAATTTAACCCTTCCTGGATCCATTGTTTTAAAAAAAAAATCAACGTGTGGTGCCGATGATCGCATTAGATGATTGGCCAAGTTTAAATGGCAAAACCTTTTTCAGGTCTCTGGGTGAATCGAAATGTGCTAACACATGTTAGAGAAATTGTCAATTTAAAAAAGACTTTTACTATACGGAAATAGTTCGACCTGTAGAAATTGTTGTTGAAGTTGTTTACTATAACATATGAATATATAGTTTATTAAATGCAATGCTCTTGATTAAAATGTTCTTTTATTATCATTTGCTTCCATTTGATTTAGAGATGCATTAATGAGTTTTCCGCATGAATTTTCTAAGTGTATGACGTAGAAATCAGGAATGAGAAAGGCGCTCGAAGGGAATTTTTTTTTATCAATAATAAAAATGTATTTGATAGTCATAAGAGAAACAGATTCTGGCATTGTTACTCGTGGATTATCGGATTTATCCAATGTTGATACGTAAATTATCGATTTTTTAAGTCCTCGCCGAGACTCGGAATTTATAAATACAGCAATTATGAGTGCATTTCTTTCTAACCAAAATTTTGTAAACGTTGTGTGGCGTTTGCTGTTGTTTTCTAAACGCTACAAAAGTAGAAACAAATACATCGTTCAATCAGTGTTTACTGACCCTGTTTGAACTTCCAATAATGCATGCACATGTTGTTGGTAAACAGACATTTTGCAAACGTAGAAACAAATACATCGTTTAATCAGGTTGAAGCTAGAAACAAATGTAGCGTTTGTACTAACAAACGATGAACGACAAACTGTAGACGCATTTTTAGCGAGTGCATAGTTTGCCAAAGTTTATGTAAACTTTGCAAACGTATGTTAGAAACAAATGATCAAAACATGTGCGCGCTTAGCCGTTTGCATCGTTTGTGTTAGAAAGAAATGCACTCTTAAATATCTCGATTGGATAAATCCGAAAATCCACTGGTCCAAATGTAAGAATCTATGTATCGCATCCGTTTAAATAATCTGAAACTGTTTACAGGACTTCAACTACAATATACTTCTTCTTCTTCTTTTTAACAGTATACAATGTACCTTCATGTAGGCTGATTATTCATTACTAGCTAGTATATTATGTATTCACAATAGAGAGCATGAAAGCTAAACACTGCATAAGAGTAAATTATTTGCAGGAAATGCATAAAAAAGAAAATGATTTGAAACTAAGTCTTACCGTCCAGCCGCCGTTCACACTTTCCGTCGTCATATCACAATATACGTTAAATCCATCAGCTGAGCCTTTTGGGTAAATTTTATAGACACCACTCTTTCGTTTGATATCAATGTCTGTACAATCTCTGGGACGGTTATTGAAATATTCATCTAAATTATCAAATTCAATGTATTGAGTGGACATATTGAATAATATTTGAATAAATATGGTCAAAGGTTTTCATTGTAATTTTAGTTAAAGCCAACTTATAAAGAAAACTTAAATTGTACTGTTGTTATAAGTTTTTATTTCAGCTATCTCTGTTTAAAACTAGCACCTGCTACAAATAAAAAAAAACCAAACGTATGTTTGAACATCAAAATGACATTTTCGTCAAATCAGAGAACAGATTTAGCATCATTAGATCAATCGCGGATAATTCGAAACTATTACAGACTTCGTCGGAAAAAGACTACCGATATAGTATACTGATAAGTTATACCATGTTGTAATGCTCATTGGTGGATCTGGGATTCTCAACGCTAATAGTCAGCAGGAAGACATGTCAACCTACCGGATCACATTATTTTACTCCTAGCCGAACAGTCTTTGCTCTTAGCTCAGTAACGTTACACAAACACATATTTGTTAAAATGTCAATACGTTGTTTACAAATGTTAGATAATAACAACTAATCAACAATCTGCAAGAAATTTCTGAATGCACCTGCTCATAACACGATAAAAAATATCAAAGTAAACTCAAAATCAAAATATATATTGGCCCAAGAAAGGAATATTTGCACTACTCATTTCGGTTAGTGTGACTACCTTGGCTCGTAAACTCACAAACTAAATGTTATTAACATAGTATTCGGGTTTCTGTAGGCTTTAACTGGGAACTAAATCTTATCGTAGTACTTCAAAAATGCCCCTGACCCAAGGTGTGAATCTGAGTATCTCATATGCCATTTCAGATCCCAACAATCAGATTTTCTTATGCAGTCATTACACAGAGAAAAAGAAGAAAAGGACAAACTTCAGGGGATAATGAAGCTATATAAAAAAGAGGCAGAAGATACCAGGGGGATATTCAAAAGTCTTAAGTCAATAGAAACTGACAACGCTATGGCAATAAACGAAAGACGTCAAAAAGAAAAACAAGCCTATGAAACACTACGTTGAAAACTAAAAACTTGGCAACACCCGACTATACTGTAGGAACAGGTATGGTTATAATGAACTCAACTTATACCTTTTGAAATAAACTGCCTTATACATCACCGCTAAATTAACATCACTATATCTAACATTCTGCTATATTTATCATAGGCGAGACCAAACTTTACTATTTAGTTGTTATGTTAATTTTCTACTATACTTACTGTTGTCTTTAACGTGTGCGTTAACGCTGGTAACAAATATTCCAAAAATCACAAGGAAAAAGTTCTCAACTATTTTCATGTTTGCTGTTTAGTTGTGGTAAATCTTAAGCATTGGATAGAGATTATTTTAAGAATGGTAGTTCGATAATAAAAGTTAGACACAACCTCTCGTGATAAAATCTTTTTTCTAAAATGTTTATTTATTATTAATATGATAATAAAAATATATGAAGGTGTTGTCTTTCGATATTGCTACTCAAATAACATTGACATGTGTTCAACATATACCAAGATGAATTTGTAAAATATGTTTTCACAATACTAAAATATTGTACACGGTTTTATTATCTCCTCTAGAGCGTGAAATGGTGACAAAACATCAACTCTTCATTGTTTGGCGCTTTTACAACAAGGACACGTTTGATAAGTATAACAAGAAACACTCTGGTGAATAATGGTTATGAATAAATTAAGTTAACCAATCCCAGATCCCTTTTATTTACCATAGCAATAAAAGCAAGGTATAATTTTCCTCTAAAATAAAATACGAAAAGAACACCAGGTTACAAGAGTTATACATAAAATTGGCTTATAATGTTGCAAACGAATTTCAAGGCTATAAATCTTTTTAATGTTGTCTGTCTGTGCCATATGTCACCGGGAAAAGGTAATATTCCGGACATGTGCGAATTAAAGAAGATTTTATGTTCGTTATGTATCAATGCTGCATCACCCCCAAATCGCAAACGAAAACAGGTCTTTATGTGAATTTTAACAAAAGATAAGTGTCTTTAAAACACCTTGTTTCTTAAATAAGATGAGGTAAAAGTGAGAGGACTAGTCAACAGAGATATTCAAACTCATTATTCGACAACGCCATGTCAATGAAATCCCCTTTGTTATCTTTTGTCTCTCTTTTATACTGGGAATGTAAGTAAATAATTCGAAAGACTTTTATAAAATGGTGTGAAATAAATTAAAGGGAAATTGATTCGACTTCCTTTTTAAATGTGTTTATGATAATAATAACCTCTTTCCATTTTCATTTTAATTCCTTCCATTCTTCATTAAAAATCATTATGAAAGTTAATTTTAAAACTGAATACACTAACTACATGTTATCGTCTATAATTATCGTCTTTTTTATTCAAGGTTCGAGTATGGCTTACACTTGAAAAAAAAAATGAAAAAAATATACAGAGAGCGGGGAAGAGTGTTTTATTATATCTGGTGTAATAAGGTTAAGACTTTGTATTACTTAAGGATATTTAAAGATGCATAAACTAGTATTTTAACCCTAAGTCTTCTCACCAATGTTTTTAGTCAAACTTAATTAAACTGATATTAACATGTTATGCATTTTGATCGATTACATGCACGTATCATTGCATGTTAAAACGATGGATGCCACATATAATGATGAGGAAATGCTAACCGTTCTTAATTGCACACTGTTTTTTATATCAAGTCCGAGTTGCTCAACCATTAGAATGTTGTATTGATGTCATGAATTAGGTATGATTTGTTTTTTCCCTGCGTCATTTCCCTTCTGGCCAAAGACAAGGTTACTTTTCGACAAAGGATTTTGTAGTGATCCCTCATTGTTTTTACTTTTAAACATGATACTCAATTAATTAAAGGTGTCGTTTAGTTCAGCAAGGAATCAGTCGGTTGATCTGCATTTGTATGTTGCACAGGATAAAAGTCCGTTAATCAAGTAGGATACTCGGGTAAAAAGTTGCTATCAACTTTGTACAATTTAATGATTTTCTCAATTTCATATTATTCTTGCACTGATAATCCAACAAAATGGTTCAGCATTACAAATATAAAAGTAGAAATTAAAGAGTTAAATGTTTATTTTCTCTGTATTAAACTGAAATGTGACACAATACTCATTCATTTTGCCTCACATGGGTAATACTCCTCGTCGCCTTGTAGTTAGTGCATACATCCGAGTAAGATACATGTCGTTATTTTAGTGTGTCATTACGTTTTCTTCCAAACATATTAACTGTTAAATCATCAATATTAAATCCAGAATGTATATTGTGGAGTTGTTCCTGTGTTCTCTTGATACGCATCTAATGTTAAAATGTATATTTAAATGCACGTTATGAATATAGCATCTTTGTCTTGAAGATATGAATGGTCTAAACATTTTAAAGAAATGCATGCTTGAACAATATCTGCGCAAATGCTTGTAATCCAGGGTAACACAAGTAAGGTATTTGACTTATACATTATATGTTATAATTTTTTATTTAGAAAATGTATAGAATTGTTATTACGTTTGTGCGGAGACTAATATCCACTTTACTTCCTAACTTAAAAGTCAAATATACATCTTACGATATTGTTGACTTATGATTTTCACACATTTAACTTGTTTCAATATAAATGGTTAAGTTTTTACCAATTGGTAAACATTTAACATAATTAGCTGACAGTGAAAAAAAATCATTGAAGTGGACATCCTTTACAGTCCACTTCCTGAAACCAAGTCGCTCATAAAAGTGAAACTGTGGCAATTTACGTTGTAGATTCTTATTTCGAATCACCTTATAATAGTTTTATGCATTGTCTTAGAAAAACACAACTGTTTACAGAGCTTTTGTTGTGGAAAAAAAACTCCAATAGTTCTCTTGCAAATCCTTTATCAAACCCAAATTTTAATTTCTTGTATTGTTCTCCGAGTACTAACAATCCATAATTAAAGCCTTTTCGTGTAATTGTCCTATTCTTAATCTGGAAATCAAGTTTTCAACATTTGCCACGTGCAATATAAAATCACTTAATTAATAAGAAATAACACTTTATACAATTGGTGCTTCTAGAAAACTTGTCATAATTTACCATTTAAGGCTGAAATGTACAAAAACGGGATTTATTTTACAGCTTTATGACCAAGAGAAACATATAAAGAACAGTTAAAAACGGTCTTAGGTCAGTTTTGACTTAAGAATCTTGTTTTCTGAATAATTTCAGCCGGAGATTTTAAGATTTTGCAAAACATCATTAGATAAAAAAAAAATGAATAAATTTAGTTTAGCCATACTAGAAAATAAATAAAGAGACCTAGCTGCTTGTTGTATGTTAATATGTACCTACATCGGGCTGATGGTTTTTCTTATCCTATTTTTCTTTACATTTTGTCATCCTTGTGTCTTTTATTTCTTACATATATTGTACACGGTGAATGGTATAAAAAGAAAAGCGAATGATACCAAAGGGAAAGTCAAACTGATAAGTCGAAAACGAACTGACATTGCCATGGCAAAAAAAAAACAAAAAAAAAAAAAACAAAACGAAAAACAACCAAACGATAAAACAACAGTTGACAAAACACAACATTGCAAAATCAAGTCTGAGCGAACACGAACACTATGAAAACCGGGGGTGATCTATGTTCTGTCACATTTTTAACATGCTTTCCATAGGTAATTTATTATATTCACATTAACACATGTTTGCTCGCTTGAAAACTTTTAATCAATTTCTGTCGTATTATTGTCCACCACACTGGTGCTATTTTTTATATTATTTTGTATCTTTTGATATGTACCGACAGTTTCATAATGATTTCTATTATGATTCGAGGCCAATGGACGAAAAAACCTCTGCAAACACCTGATTTTCATTGTTGTAACGGTAGTCACTTTTGCATGTTCATCCTTTCATGTTTCAGGGGTATGGTTAATTTTCTCTCTATTTATTCTACCTCCTTTTTAATAATTTTGCTTGTAGTTCCGGCCATTTTCTATCCCCCGCCGGGCCGTTTCCGGGCCTATGACGTCATTGCGGATAGAAATATGTATATATATATATATATAAGCTCTCCGGGTCAGCAGGATTGCACTTTAGAACATTAACGACGCTAGCTGCTTATTCTATTATATTTTATCTAAACTTCTATATCTTACTACCCATGTAAGGAAACAAGTAAACTTGGAACTAAATACTCATTAACATATGTTTTTTTTTTTTATTAAACAACATAAAATAAACCATATATTCAATGAATCATCGTTTATCGGTGAACTTGGGAAAGGGAAACGGCAACTCGACAACACACTCCCGTTACAAATTGGGTGCTTGTCCGTCGATAAATTTACGATTTTAAAAACAAAACAACAACAAACAAAGAAGTTTCAGTTAAGAAATTGAATACACTATTTTCATATGATAGACTTTTGACTCCGGAGTTTAAATTTTTTCGACAGGTTACCTTCTCTGTTGTAGGACATCCTGATACTCGGTCAAGTAAGAGCGACCTAAAGAAATGAAATCGGTATAATTTAGGGGGAAAATTATTAGCTGTTTTATGTTTTCTAAACACATCAAAGTCATCGGAAAACAGTAAACTTTCGGGTTGTTGTCTCTTCCCCACATTCCCAATTTCCCACAAAATGCACCGATTATATGTTTTATTTCACTTCTTTTGGTTACTCCTAGTTGACCAGGTACCAGGATTTCCTACCCACATAGTAGGTAACCTGTCGAAAAATTATAAAATCCGGAGACTATGTTTTTTTACATTAGGTCTTAAGCGGGAGGGAGTGTGACGGTTGTCACTTTTACTTGTTTATCCTTTCATGTTTCAGGGGTATGGTTAACTTTTTCTCTATTCATTCTTTCTCCGTTTTTTAAATATTGCTTGTAGTTCCAGCCATTTTCTATCCCCCGCAAGGCCACTTCCGGTGACCAGGTAGCCCGACCTGTCAAATTCGTGTGACCCAGTAGCCCGACCGATTCACTTACGGTAGCCCGACTGGGCATATGATGTCATTGTGGATAGAAAGTAATTGGCCTGTATCGCTCTAAAATTTCTAATTTATGCTTTGTAAAATGTCCCCTTTTTCATTTAAATTTTTTATGGAACGCCATTTGTGTCATAAATTTGGTTGACAATTTTTTGACGTTGTATTGAAAATTTTGTTTTAGAGTACATTTATGTTTGTAATAGTACTTAAGGTTGTTTTTATTTTGTCTTTTGTGATTTTTACCTTTTGACATCCAATAAAGATATGATTGGAGAACTTTGTGCTGTTTTCATAACATGTTGGATTCAACCGGTTAAACTAACGGTCACCCCAGGGATAGGAAAGAACAATCTAAGAAGGCTCGGAACGGTACGTCTGTGACACCCGCCGTGTTACTCTTACAAAATACGTTGATAAATTATATCAAGTAATTGCGGCATCACGCAATAGCGGATTGGTAATGGACTTTTATCTTATCAAAATGACTTCACCAAATTCGTTAATCATCGGCCAAGTAAATTTTGTGAAAGAGAGGCGAAAGATACCAAAGGGACATTCAAACTCATAAGTCAAAAATAAACTGACAACGCCTTTGCTAAAACCAAAAAAGACCAACATATAAACAATAGTACTCAGAAAAGACAACATAGAAAACCAAAGACCGAGTAACACAAACCCCACCAAAAACTGGGGGAAATCGATCTTAGGTGCTCTGGAATGGTGAGCAGATCCTGCTCCACATTTGACACCCGTCGTGTTTCTCATGTTAGTACAAACCCGATAATAAGTCTAATTCGGTAGTTCACATTTGGGAAAAGGGGATGGGATTGTAGTTACGACATTTTGAACATATCCGCTATCATCTGTGAAACGGATATTCCATTAAAAAAGTAAAAAAATGGGCGAGAAAATATTTATGATATCTTTTCAACAATCTGATTAAAATACAAATTCTAAGTTCTTTTCTGGTAATTATTATACCAGCTAATGAAATTTCAGCCTTCAAATTTGTGAAGGTGTTAATGATTATGACAAAACCAGAGGATCCCGAAAGGCCTTTAAATAAGAAAGTAAAATGAAGCGTTGTCAGATCCTTGATGACAAACCGGTGACACAGGATCTGTATTTGAAATAGATTGTTATCCAAAAGTTTCACATCATAAAATGAATACACTCAATAATACTTGAGGTTGTTGAATTTATATTTGGCGCCATGCAAAAGAGAGACGGAAGATCTCAAAGTGATATTGAATCTCATAAACCAATGACAAACTGACAATGCAATGGCAAAAATCGGAAAAACGACAAAAGACAAACAACAGTATTCTCCCTTTTTTGTTATCCACAATATCATTTGATTGTTTGTAAGTTATTGACATAAACAGAATGGTAAAGTTTAAGTTATTCCTTTAAACGCTTTACGTACAGCGAACTGACTTTGGTGAAAGTAATGATATCAAAATATGTCTTATAGTATTTTCAAAAATCTTGACATCAAATAATACCACAACCACGGACGTTACAGATGTCAATAGCAACTAACACGTAGCACTTATGTAACAGGAGCTGTTACCCTTCCGGGACACCTGGATTCAGCACTAGTTTTTGCTTGGATTCGTGTTATTCAATATTGAGTTTTTTTAATGTAAAGTTATTTATTTAGAATTTAACTTGATTATCGTCGGTGTTCCTTTTGGCATTGGTGTTGGATTTTTTTTTTCTACGATATTCGATTTTTCATTTCCCCCTTGATATCTTCCATCCCTATTTCAGCGACCAGTTAAGTGAAACACATATTTATATCTTGAATATATTGACAAACAACAGATTGTATCATTACTTATATATACTCGCCTCTCTTTTATATACTTATGAGTCTTCAAAACTTCGATAATCGGCAATTATACTGCATTAAAAAAAAGATTTCTTTTTTTATGATGTACGACATATATAATAATACTGTTTCAAAAGCTCCTTCATAACATTGGCAAGCCTTGTCTTTTTCACCTGATAGTTCATAGCATATTCCAAGCATTCATAAATTTGAAAGTTGAGAATGAACCGTATAATTTTTTCTATCCACTGTTGATTTTAAATCACGTATTGCTTGTTGTCTGTTTGGAATATCAACAAGATGATGATAACATAGGAATCTAAGAAAGTGTGACATGATAATAGGCGGTTCTAAAATGGCCAAGTCTCCCTGTGTTAGCTTCAATTCTTCTGGTATTAATGAAGAGTCTTTCAAGTACATAACACAATCTCGAGTAGCTATTTTCATCCTGTCATTTAATGTCATTGTAGAATGTATATTTTGTCTGTAGATGTTTACATTTGTTTCACTATATATACCCATGCCTAAATACAGCATATTAGGATCACATCTTGATAGAACATAATGTGTTAGACTTAGGGTTATATTCTACTGTCCTATCGCGTAATAAAACGACGCGTATAACGACCAACCCGACACAGCATCTGTCTATAAACCGTCTTGCAAATATCTATGATAACAATTGTGTATCATTTACGTTTTATTTATTGTGAATGGTGACGGTAGTAGTTGTGCTACATGTTGGTTGATTTTGGCAAAGTGATATTTACATACACCAATAATAAATTTAGAAGATTCAGACTTCAATAAATATTCAAACAATGCAAATTCTTTATAATAGTGTGACAGATCTCTTTCAGGCGAATATGGTAGGTTAAAAACTTTATAAAATAGTGTGTCTAACTTTCCAGACGACTGTTCACTCTGTTTATCTAATGAAAGATAAAAGCTATAGTTCGGTAGAAATTAATTCTTTAACAATCCACTAGTTCCACCACACTTTATAATAATCGGCTTAACTAGTGTAGTCCGCTGACAATGTTGTTTGCGTTTCTTGTATTCTGTATTACGTTTATACTATTTAAAACGTACATATCATCTCGGTCACAGCCTGGTAAATCCAATCCCTCTGCTAAACTTCCACTTGATAGTTTGGTTGAATTAGGCGACGTTGCATTAAGTATAATATTCTGTATGATACAAAGTCGTTGTCTATTACGTATATCTATTTCAGTACCAACGGTATGTATAAGGTGTTCGTATAATATTTTATCCGCTAAATTATTTCCTGACCAACGATAGTTATCTGTAAAATATTTAAATATTTAGTTAAAAATGTAACAACGTCTGTAAAAATTGTTTACATTCATTAAGGCAGTTATTGCATCATTTTTTGGTGTTGCTGTTGTTTCATGACTCCTCATAATTTTATACTCCGCAATATGATCTAGACTTTCACTGATAATTATCAGATTTTTGAAATATTTCTCCGTACATTTATGATTTCTGTAACTTATTATGTTGAATTGTCAGTTTGCAAAAATATGATTAATATGTGCACATTCTATTCTGTTTCTAGAAATGATTTCTTAAAATTGATTTCATTGAGTAAACGCGACTTATATAAATATAGAAGTTACATATTTATTTATTGACCAGAAGGTGTAGACTAATTTTACTGTTGGCTATCATACCAAATTTTTGTTAATTTTAATTTTATATTAAGGGCAGTCATTCTCATTGTTGGTGTCTTTCTTATATGCGTTTACTTTCACATGTGTACAAGAAATTTCATTATTTAGACTAAAAACATGAAAATGTGATAAAATTTTATCATTTCCAAAGAATTGTTACAAAAATTCAAAGCACACTTATGTAGAGAAGATATTCCAAATGTTTTTACAAAAACCGCTAGCGTTTATCTTTTGAAACAAAAAAGTTTAAAATGTCTTTCCATAGGATAGAAATGTCCAAGAAACCAAAAATTCCAATAAATACAAAAACATTCGACCCCATTTATCTCTTAAAGTAGCACATGAAGGTATATTTTTTATTACATATTTGAATTGACTAGGTGAAAATTAGTTTGTATGCAAACTCGTTAAAAATTCACAGTGGGATCAAAACTGTATCGTATGCCCTTAAAGGGACACTAGCTGTCAAATTCTTGTTCACCGATTTGACTCAAATTCTCATATTTGTTATATAACAATGTAAAACATTTATCCAAATTATAAAAAATCTAAAATAAACAATTTACAGGGCATCGGGTCGATAATATGTAGCTTCGTTTTGTGTGTATTTTAGATTAGACGCCATCTAATTTACTATCGAGTTGACCTCACGAAAACCACCGATGCCCATATAAGGGATATAAACATAAATAAAGGTATAAATAGATAGCGCAACTCGTGCAATTGGATTTTTCTAGGTCTATTTAATTTCATTTATAGATTAAAAATATATGTTAATTATCATTTGTACCTGTATAAGAATGATTTGTTTGAGGATCGAATCAGTCAATTAAATGAATTACCTTTGTTTACTTTCAATGTTGACATTATTTTCCTTTTAATATAATCAAACATGCACACAATTCATGGGTTTTCCAACTCTATCTAAGGGTTTAAATTGAAGTTCACATGAATACGGATTCAATGAGGTCGAATTATTCACTTGCAAGTGAATAATTCACCATCAATATTTATTTGCTTATTTTGACAAAATTAGACAATACTAGCTGATAAAAGCGAATTATTATTTCACTATTCCACTTTCATTAATGATTTAACCAAAAAAATCATATTTTATAATTTTTTTATATCTCGTAGCTAGTGCCCCTTTAATGTTCCTAATCTCCGTATTTTATTTAACCGTCCCATTGTTTTGATTCAAGCGACACTGCTGAGTCTTGTGTAGACAAAACGCGCATCTGGCATAGCAAATTACAAGACTGGTTTCTCTGATGTGTTGTTAAAAGAATGGTCCTATTTACAAATTATATAGCAATTCATTAAATGTTCGTCGGGGTTCATACCGGAAGTCAGTTTATCCAATAAAAATTATGATATTCAGATTTTAATCCATTTTAAAAGAAGAAGATACCAAGGGTGAAATTTAAACTTCAAAGAGGTTTTAGAATTTAACAGATTTTGGTAAAATTTTGCATACATATAAAACTTTGACTCGTTGAACACTTATTGAAAATTACAAAAAAAAATAACGCATTTATCTTGTTTTATTCTCTGAAATATTGCTGCTTAGATTCTGTCAAAACAGGTGAACACTTCTATACAAAGCACTTAAAATCGACAAAAAAAAAGTTCTTAAATTTGTTTTAAAATCACCAAATCTCTTATTCTTGTTCAGTGCACAATGTAAAAACAAAATTGTCGACATCGCAATTTTTACACTGTTAACACTACACCATGTCATCATTGTTAACATTGTTGGAGCTCTTATATATACTATCTACAGCGTTGAAATCGATAACATCGCGATGTATACAATGAAGTAACGATATAAACAATGTTAACACAAAGGTATTGACCCCTGAACTCAATATAAACACGATGTTGACATGATATTAATGATGTGAACGATATAAACACAAAGTTAAGTTTAGTCAATACTGCGATGTCAAAATGTAAACGATGTAAACAGAAAAGTATAGACTCGGTATACAATATAAACGTAATGTTGAATAGCTGTTGTCAGCATCGCGGACTCTAAAATGTAAACGATGTCAACACAAAGGTTAAGACTTGTTATACAATATAAACACGATGTTGCATCTTGTATGTAAACAATGTAAACACAAGGTAAAGACACGATAAAATGTAAACACAATAATGACACAATACAGTAGACATCGCGATAGTGCCAATAACGATCAAATATCGTGCACTGGACACACATTAATAAAAATATATGTTGTCGATACATAAATTACCGTTTTAAGATAAAATAATCATAGGGTCATCTACTCTGTTTTTGGTATATTTAACAATCTGTAACCTAATTTAGTGGGAAAAACGTTAAAGATCGAGTACGTTACGCTTATTTCGACGTTTTGTGATTTTTTTTTCACCTAGAACACCACTTTTAATTTGTATAGCGTAAAAACGAAGTCAATGCCGTTATAACTATTTTACATCAATAAAACAAAAATTTATGTATCAACAATATTTGATTTTTAAAGAAAAATCTATGGACTAAACAATTAAAGATTTGATGACTTAAAGACGAACAAAAGAACGATTTTTTTGCCGATTTTACACGCTTTCTATACAAATGTTCACTTATTTGTTTGAATAATAGTTCAACGAGCCGCATTTGTATGCAAAATTTTACTAAAATTTGTGACTTAGCTTATTTACTGTAACTGGACCTTAAATCGAAACCTGGTGATTCTTGTGCACAGAGTATGTTCAAATCTCTGGAATTTTCTTATTAGCGGATGGTCGAGGTAACCTATTCTACTTTGGAATTATCATTTTAGGCATTTACAAAATTTACTGCACAGGATACCCATTTCGACCCGTCATGATGAGATGATCGAGGTATTAATATTCGAAATCACAAAACCTTATTCAAATTTTGGAGAACTGTTAAAACCAAAAACGAACCCGATGTAAAGCCAAGTTGTTCAAAGTTCGTGTGCCACCCGTGCTATTGTTACAAAAATAAAATTATTTATGCAAATTCTATATTCACAGAAGTGCAACCTATATTATATTGCATTTGTGGGATATCCGGAACATACACATGTTCTTTTCTCGGTAGAAAATGCAATATTTACATCTTCGATCAGCATGCAAACCTGTGATATTTTACGTCAAACAATTAAATATGTATCCTTTTTCTTAGTATTCCCATTCGTCTATGTTAATAATGCCTTAACAGAAACATACTCAGCTGTACAAAAAGTGACCAGACTCAAGCTAGCGAACAATAAGCCAGCGAACAATAAGGTGTATCAAGCTAGCGAACAATAAGCCAGCGAACAATAAGAAATACGCGCCAAACTGATCTTGCCTAAAAACCGAAGACTTGCATTAACACGAAACGTTCTTTGAAATCTGATGACAATCATTTCCAGTAGGAAGACGAAATGCAATACATTTTCAAAAAGACTATTAATTGAAAATAAAATTGTTTATTTATTTATTTATTTATTTATATATATATTCAAGACAACATAATTGTTCTTGACCACAGGACATCTCTGGTAGGATTTTCAAAATTCCTTTTAGGTTCTCCTCTCCCTTTTTTGATTACCTTTGAGTAGAAACGGTTTGTCTTTATAATAATGATAATAGTGAATAAATAAAAAAATTAGACCATACTTAACTAGTGTAAAGATAAAATTAAATCCACATGCTTATATTCTTTTTAAAAGAAAACAAAATACCGATTTTGGAACGTAAAGTACAGAATTTTGCAGTCAGAATTATAAGTTGAAATAAAAGCTAAAAAATATCCACAGTTTTCGTTAGGAATGATTGAAAACTGGCAATTTATTTATAACATTTCAATAGGAAATGTGTTTTATGTGACAATGACACACGTGACACGATATCTAAATGGATATAAAGATTTTAGCTACTTTAACAGACATAATTTTCAAATCAAAGCTTTTCAAAGAGGCATATTTAAAAAAAAACTCGGGAAACAGACGGAAAAACCTAAAACAGAAGAACAATTTCTTTACACTGATTTAAATTAACAAGAAGAGGATGCAATCACAACAATACAAACTATTTCATTTTAACATTGGAATTATAATCGGGGAAACGGTCCAAAGTTGGGGTAGGGTGACCCAACCCCCTCCCTTCTTTAATTCATAAAAAAGTCCCTACGGCAAAGCTTTTGTCCACACTACGTACAAATGATAGGCAATTGCCTAAGGTTGCCTGGACCCAAAGACCCAGGTGGGTAAAGTTACGGAACTTTTTTAATTGAGGTCCAAAGTTAGGGTAGGGTGACCCAACCCCCTCCCTTCTTTAATTCATAAAAAAGTCCCTACGGCAAAGCTTTTGTCCACACTAGGTACAAATGATAGGCAATTGCCTAAGGTTGCCTGGACCCAAAGACCCAGGTGGGTAAAGTTACGGAACTTTTTTAATTGAGGTCCAAAGTTAGGGTAGGGTGACCCAACCCCCTCCCTTCTTTAATTCATAAAAAAGTCCCTACGGCAAAGCTTTTGTCCACACTAGGTACAAATGATAGGCAATTGCCTAAGGTTGCCTGGACCCAAAGACCCAGGTGGGTAAAGTTACGGAACTTTTTTAATTGAGGCCCAAAGTTAAGGTAGGGTGACCCAACCCCCTCCCTTCTTTAATTCATAAAAAAGTCCCTACGGCAAAGCTTTTGTCCACACTAGGTACAAATGATAGGCAATTGCCTAAGGTTGCCTGGACCCAAAGACCCAGGTGGGTAAAGTTACGGAACTTTTTTAATTGAGGTCCAAAGTTAGGGTAGGGTGACCCAACCCCCTCCCTTCTTTAATTCATAAAAAAGTCCCTACGGCAAAGCTTTTGTCCACACTAGGTACAAATGATAGGCAATTGCCTAAGGTTGCCTGGACCCAAAGACCCAGGTGGGTAAAGTTACGGAACTTTTTTAATTGAGGTCCAAAGTTAGGGTAGGGTGACCCAACCCCCTCCCTTCTTTAATTCATAAAAAAGTCCCTACGGCAAAGCTTTTGTCCACACTAGGTACAAATGATAGGCAATTGCCTAAGGTTGCCTGGACCCAAAGACCCAGGTGGGTAAAGTTACGGAACTTTTTTAATTGAGGCCCAAAGTTAGGGTAGGGTGACCCAACCCCCTCCCTTCTTTAATTCATAAAAAAAGTCCCTACGGCAAAGCTTTTGTCCACACTAGGTACAAATGATAGGCAATTGCCTAAGGTTGCCTGGACCCAAAGACCCAGGTGGGTAAAGTTACGACACTTTTTTAATTGAGGTCCAAAGTTAGGGTAGGGTGACCCAACCCCCTCCCTTCTTTAATTCATAAAAAAGTCCCTACGGCAAAGCTTTTGTCCACACTAGGTACAAATGATAGGCAATTGCCTAAGGTTGCCTGGACCCAAAGACCCAGGTGGGTAAAGTTACGGAACTTTTTTAATTGAGGCCCAAAGTTAGGGTAGGGTGACCCAACCCCCTCCCTTCTTTAATTCATAAAAAAGTCCCTACGGCAAAGCTTTTGTCCACACTAGGTACAAATGATAGGCAATTGCCTAAGGTTGCCTGGACCCAAAGACCCAGGTGGGTAAAGTTACGGAACTTTTTTAATTGAGGTCCAAAGTTAGGGTAGGGTGACCCAACCCCCTCCCTTCTTTAATTCATAAAAAAGTCCCTACGGCAAAGCTTTTGTCCACACTAGGTACAAATGATAGGCAATTGCCTAAGGTTGCCTGGACCCAAAGACCCAGGTGGGTAAAGTTACGGAACTTTTTTAATTGAGGCCCAAAGTTAGGGTAGGGTGACCCAACCCCCTCCCTTCTTTAATTCATAAAAAAGTCCCTACGGCAAAGCTTTTGTCCACACTAGGTACAAATGATAGGCAATTGCCTAAGGTTGCCTGGACCCAAAGACCCAGGTGGGTAAAGTTACGGAACTTTTTTAATTGAGGTCCAAAGTTAGGGTAGGGTGACCCAACCCCCTCCCTTCTTTAATTCATAAAAAAGTCCCTACGGCAAAGCTTTTGTCCACACTAGGTACAAATGATAGGCAATTGCCTAAGGTTGCCTGGACCCAAAGACCCAGGTGGGTAAAGTTACGGAACTTTTTTAATTGAGGTCCAAAGTTAGGGTAGGGTGACCCAACCCCCTCCCTTCTTTAATTCATAAAAAAGTCCCTACGGCAAAGCTTTTGTCCACACTAGGTACAAATGATAGGCAATTGCCTAAGGTTGCCTGGACCCAAAGACCCAGGTGGGTAAAGTTACGGAACTTTTTTAATTGAGGCCCAAAATTAGGGTAGGGTGACCCAACCCCCTCCCTTCTTTAATTCATAAAAAAGTCCCTACGGCAAAGCTTTGGTCCCCACTAGGTACAAATGATAGGCAATTGCCTAAGGTTGCCTGGACCCAAAGACCCAGGTGGGTAAAGTTACGGAACTTTTTTAATTGAGGTCCAAAGTTAGGGTAGGGTGACCCAACCCCCTCCCTTCTTTAATTCATAAAAAAGTCCCTACGGCAAAGCTTTTGTCCACACTAGGTACAAATGATAGGCAATTGCCTAAGGTTGCCTGGACCCAAAGACCCAGGTGGGTAAAGTTACGGAACTTTTTTAATTGAGGTCCAAAGTTAGGGTAGGGTGACCCAACCCCCTCCCTTCTTTAATTCATAGAAAAGTCCCTACGGCAAAGCTTTTGTCCACACTAGGTACAAATGATAGGCAATTGCCTAAGGTTGCCTGGACCCAAAGACCCAGGTGGGTAAAGTTACGGAACTTTTTTAATTGAGGCCCAAAGTTAGGGTAGGGTGACCCAACCCCCTCCCTTCTTTAATTCATAAAAAAGTCCCTACGGCAAAGCTTTTGTCCACACTAGGTACAAATGATAGGCAATTGCCTAAGGTTGCCTGGACCCAAAGACCCAGGTGGGTAAAGTTACGGAACTTTTTTAATTGAGGTCCAAAGTTAGGGTAGGGTGACCCAACCCCCTCCCTTCTTTAATTCATAGAAAAGTCCCTACGGCAAAGCTTTTGTCCACACTAGGTACAAATGATAGGCAATTGCCTAAGGTTGTCTGGACCCAAAGACCCAGGTGGGTAAAGTTACGGAACTTTTTTAATTGAGGTCCAAAGTTAGGGTAGGGTGACCCAACCCCCTCCCTTCTTTAATTCATAAAAAAGTCCCTACGGCAAAGCTTTTGTCCACACTAGGTACAAATGATAGGCAATTGCCTAAGGTTGCCTGGACCCAAAGACCCAGGTGGGTAAAGTTACGGAACTTTTTTAATTGAGGCCCAAAGTTAGGGTAGGGTGACCCAACCCCCTCCCTTCTTTAATTCATAAAAAAGTCCCTACGGCAAAGCTTTTGTCCACACTAGGTACAAATGATAGGCAATTGCCTAAGGTTGCCTGGACCCAAAGACCCAGGTGGGTAAAGTTACGGAACTTTTTTAATTGAGGTCCAAAGTTAGGGTAGGGTGACCCAACCCCCTCCCTTCTTTAATTCATAAAAAAGTCCCTACGGCAAAGCTTTTGTCCACACTAGGTACAAATGATAGGCAATTGCCTAAGGTTGCCTGGACCCAAAGACCCAGGTGGGTAAAGTTACGGAACTTTTTTAATTGAGGTCCAAAGTTAGGGTAGGGTGACCCAACCCCCTCCCTTCTTTAATTCATAAAAAAGTCCCTACGGCAAAGCTTTTGTCCACACTAGGTACAAATGATAGGCAATTGCCTAAGGTTGCCTGGACCCAAAGACCCAGGTGGGTAAAGTTACGGAACTTTTTTAATTGAGGCCCAAAGTTAGGGTAGGGTGACCCAACCCCCTCCCTTCTTTAATTCATAAAAAAGTCCCTACGGCAAAGCTTTTGTCCACACTAGGTACAAATGATAGGCAATTGCCTAAGGTTGCCTGGACCCAAAGACCCAGGTGGGTAAAGTTACGGAACTTTTTTAATTGAGGTCCAAAGTTAGGGTAGGGTGACCCAACCCCCTCCCTTCTTTAATTCATAAAAAAGTCCCTACGGCAAAGCTTTTGTCCACACTAGGTACAAATGATAGGCAATTGCCTAAGGTTGCCTGGACCCAAAGACCCAGGTGGGTAAAGTTACGGAACTTTTTTAATTGAGGTCCAAAGTTAGGGTAGGGTGACCCAACCCCCTCCCTTCTTTAATTCATAGAAAAGTCCCTACGGCAAAGCTTTTGTCCACACTAGGTACAAATGATAGGCAATTGCCTAAGGTTGTCTGGACCCAAAGACCCAGGTGGGTAAAGTTACGGAACTTTTTTAATTGAGGTCCAAAGTTAGGGTAGGGTGACCCAACCCCCTCCCTTCTTTAATTCATAAAAAAGTCCCTACGGCAAAGCTTTTGTCCACACTAGGTACAAATGATAGGCAATTGCCTAAGGTTGCCTGGACCCAAAGACCCAGGTGGGTAAAGTTACGGAACTTTTTTAATTGAGGCCCAAAGTTAGGGTAGGGTGACCCAACCCCCTCCCTTCTTTAATTCATAAAAAAGTCCCTACGGCAAAGCTTTTGTCCACACTAGGTACAAATGATAGGCAATTGCCTAAGGTTGCCTGGACCCAAAGACCCAGGTGGGTAAAGTTACGGAACTTTTTTAATTGAGGTCCAAAGTTAGGGTAGGGTGACCCAACCCCCTCCCTTCTTTAATTCATAAAAAAGTCCCTACGGCAAAGCTTTTGTCCACACTAGGTACAAATGATAGGCAATTGCCTAAGGTTGCCTGGACCCAAAGACCCAGGTGGGTAAAGTTACGGAACTTTTTTAATTGAGGCCCAAAGTTAGGGTAGGGTGACCCAACCCCCTCCCTTCTTTAATTCATAAAAAAGTCCCTACGGCAAAGCTTTTGTCCACACTAGGTACAAATGATAGGCAATTGCCTAAGGTTGCCTGGACCCAAAGACCCAGGTGGGTAAAGTTACGGAACTTTTTTAATTGAGGTCCAAAGTTAGGGTAGGGTGACCCAACCCCCTCCCTTCTTTAATTCATAAAAAAGTCCCTACGGCAAAGCTTTTGTCCACACTAGGTACAAATGATAGGCAATTGCCTAAGGTTGCCTGGACCCAAAGACCCAGGTGGGTAAAGTTACGGAACTTTTTTAATTGAGGCCCAAAGTTAGGGTAGGGTGACCCAACCCCCTCCCTTCTTTAATTCATAAAAAAGTCCCTACGGCAAAGCTTTTGTCCACACTAGGTACAAATGATAGGCAATTGCCTAAGGTTGCCTGGACCCAAAGACCCAGGTGGGTAAAGTTACGGAACTTTTTTAATTGAGGCCCAAAGTTAGGGTAGGGTGACCCAACCCCCTCCCTTCTTTAATTCATAAAAAAGTCCCTACGGCAAAGCTTTTGTCCACACTAGGTACAAATGATAGGCAATTGCCTAAGGTTGCCTGGACCCAAAGACCCAGGTGGGTAAAGTTACGGAACTTTTTTAATTGAGGTCCAAAGTTAGGGTAGGGTGACCCAACCCCCTCCCTTCTTTAATTCATAAAAAAGTCCCTACGGCAAAGCTTTTGTCCACACTAGGTACAAATGATAGGCAATTGCCTAAGGTTGCCTGGACCCAAAGACCCAGGTGGGTAAAGTTACGGAACTTTTTTAATTGAGGTCCAAAGTTAGGGTAGGGTGACCCAACCCCCTCCCTTCTTTAATTCATAAAAAAGTCCCTACGGCAAAGCTTTTGTCCACACTAGGTACAAATGATAGGCAATTGCCTAAGGTTGCCTGGACCCAAAGACCCAGGTGGGTAAAGTTACGGAACTTTTTTAATTGAGGTCCAAAGTTAGGGTAGGGTGACCCAACCCCCTCCCTTCTTTAATTCATAAAAAAGTCCCTACGGCAAAGCTTTTGTCCACACTAGGTACAAATGATAGGCAATTGCCTAAGGTTGCCTGGACCCAAAGACCCAGGTGGGTAAAGTTACGGAACTTTTTTAATTGAGGTCCAAAGTTAGGGTAGGGTGACCCAACCCCCTCCCTTCTTTAATTCATAAAAAAGTCCCTACGGCAAAGCTTTTGTCCACACTAGGTACAAATGATAGGCAATTGCCTAAGGTTGCCTGGACCCAAAGACCCAGGTGGGTAAAGTTACGGAACTTTTTTAATTGAGGTCCAAAGTTAGGGTAGGGTGACCCAACCCCCTCCCTTCTTTAATTCATAAAAAAGTCCCTACGGCAAAGCTTTTGTCCACACTAGGTACAAATGATAGGCAATTGCCTAAGGTTGCCTGGACCCAAAGACCCAGGTGGGTAAAGTTACGGAACTTTTTTAATTGAGGTCCAAAGTTAGGGTAGGGTGACCCAACCCCCTCCCTTCTTTAATTCATAAAAAAGTCCCTACGGCAAAGCTTTTGTCCACACTAGGTACAAATGATAGGCAATTGCCTAAGGTTGCCTGGACCCAAAGACCCAGGTGGGTAAAGTTACGGAACTTTTTTAATTGAGGCCCAAAGTTAGGGTAGGGTGACCCAACCCCCTCCCTTCTTTAATTCATAAAAAAGTCCCTACGGCAAAGCTTTTGTCCACACTAGGTACAAATGATAGGCAATTGCCTAAGGTTGCCTGGACCCAAAGACCCAGGTGGGTAAAGTTACGGAACTTTTTTAATTGAGGTCCAAAGTTAGGGTAGGGTGACCCAACCCCCTCCCTTCTTTAATTCATAAAAAAGTCCCTACGGCAAAGCTTTTGTCCACACTAGGTACAAATGATAGGCAATTGCCTAAGGTTGCCTGGACCCAAAGACCCAGGTGGGTAAAGTTACGGAACTTTTTTAATTGAGGTCCAAAGTTAGGGTAGGGTGACCCAACCCCCTCCCTTCTTTAATTCATAAAAAAGTCCCTACGGCAAAGCTTTTGTCCACACTAGGTACAAATGATAGGCAATTGCCTAAGGTTGCCTGGACCCAAAGACCCAGGTGGGTAAAGTTACGGAACTTTTTTAATTGAGGCCCAAAGTTAGGGTAGGGTGACCCAACCCCCTCCCTTCTTTAATTCATAAAAAAGTCCCTACGGCAAAGCTTTTGTCCACACTAGGTACAAATGATAGGCAATTGCCTAAGGTTGCCTGGACCCAAAGACCCAGGTGGGTAAAGTTACGGAACTTTTTTAATTGAGGTCCAAAGTTAGGGTAGGGTGACCCAACCCCCTCCCTTCTTTAATTCATAAAAAAGTCCCTACGGCAAAGCTTTTGTCCACACTAGGTACAAATGATAGGCAATTGCCTAAGGTTGCCTGGACCCAAAGACCCAGGTGGGTAAAGTTACGGAACTTTTTTAATTGAGGTCCAAAGTTAGGGTAGGGTGACCCAACCCCCTCCCTTCTTTAATTCATAAAAAAGTCCCTACGGCAAAGCTTTTGTCCACACTAGGTACAAATGATAGGCAATTGCCTAAGGTTGCCTGGACCCAAAGACCCAGGTGGGTAAAGTTACGGAACTTTTTTAATTGAGGCCCAAAGTTAGGGTAGGGTGACCCAACCCCCTCCCTTCTTTAATTCATAAAAAAGTCCCTACGGCAAAGCTTTTGTCCACACTAGGTACAAATGATAGGCAATTGCCTAAGGTTGCCTGGACCCAAAGACCCAGGTGGGTAAAGTTACGGAACTTTTTTAATTGAGGTCCAAAGTTAGGGTAGGGTGACCCAACCCCCTCCCTTCTTTAATTCATAAAAAAGTCCCTACGGCAAAGCTTTTGTCCACACTAGGTACAAATGATAGGCAATTGCCTAAGGTTGCCTGGACCCAAAGACCCAGGTGGGTAAAGTTACGGAACTTTTTTAATTGAGGTCCAAAGTTAGGGTAGGGTGACCCAACCCCCTCCCTTCTTTAATTCATAAAAAAGTCCCTACGGCAAAGCTTTTGTCCACACTAGGTACAAATGATAGGCAATTGCCTAAGGTTGCCTGGACCCAAAGACCCAGGTGGGTAAAGTTACGGAACTTTTTTAATTGAGGTCCAAAGTTAGGGTAGGGTGACCCAACCCCCTCCCTTCTTTAATTCATAAAAAAGTCCCTACGGCAAAGCTTTTGTCCACACTAGGTACAAATGATAGGCAATTGCCTAAGGTTGCCTGGACCCAAAGACCCAGGTGGGTAAAGTTACGGAACTTTTTTAATTGAGGCCCAAAGTTAGGGTAGGGTGACCCAACCCCCTCCCTTCTTTAATTCATAAAAAAGTCCCTACGGCAAAGCTTTTGTCCACACTAGGTACAAATGATAGGCAATTGCCTAAGGTTGCCTGGACCCAAAGACCCAGGTGGGTAAAGTTACGGAACTTTTTTAATTGAGGTCCAAAGTTAGGGTAGGGTGACCCAACCCCCTCCCTTCTTTAATTCATAAAAAAGTCCCTACGGCAAAGCTTTTGTCCACACTAGGTACAAATGATAGGCAATTGCCTAAGGTTGCCTGGACCCAAAGACCCAGGTGGGTAAAGTTACGGAACTTTTTTAATTGAGGTCCAAAGTTAGGGTAGGGTGACCCAACCCCCTCCCTTCTTTAATTCATAAAAAAGTCCCTACGGCAAAGCTTTTGTCCACACTAGGTACAAATGATAGGCAATTGCCTAAGGTTGCCTGGACCCAAAGACCCAGGTGGGTAAAGTTACGGAACTTTTTTAATTGAGGCCCAAAGTTAGGGTAGGGTGACCCAACCCCCTCCCTTCTTTAATTCATAAAAAAGTCCCTACGGCAAAGCTTTTGTCCACACTAGGTACAAATGATAGGCAATTGCCTAAGGTTGCCTGGACCCAAAGACCCAGGTGGGTAAAGTTACGGAACTTTTTTAATTGAGGTCCAAAGTTAGGGTAGGGTGACCCAACCCCCTCCCTTCTTTAATTCATAAAAAAGTCCCTACGGCAAAGCTTTTGTCCACACTAGGTACAAATGATAGGCAATTGCCTAAGGTTGCCTGGACCCAAAGACCCAGGTGGGTAAAGTTACGGAACTTTTTTAATTGAGGTCCAAAGTTAGGGTAGGGTGACCCAACCCCCTCCCTTCTTTAATTCATAAAAAAGTCCCTACGGCAAAGCTTTTGTCCACACTAGGTACAAATGATAGGCAATTGCCTAAGGTTGCCTGGACCCAAAGACCCAGGTGGGTAAAGTTACGGAACTTTTTTAATTGAGGCCCAAAGTTAGGGTAGGGTGACCCAACCCCCTCCCTTCTTTAATTCATAAAAAAGTCCCTACGGCAAAGCTTTTGTCCACACTAGGTACAAATGATAGGCAATTGCCTAAGGTTGCCTGGACCCAAAGACCCAGGTGGGTAAAGTTACGGAACTTTTTTAATTGAGGTCCAAAGTTAGGGTAGGGTGACCCAACCCCCTCCCTTCTTTAATTCATAAAAAAGTCCCTACGGCAAAGCTTTTGTCCACACTAGGTACAAATGATAGGCAATTGCCTAAGGTTGCCTGGACCCAAAGACCCAGGTGGGTAAAGTTACGGAACTTTTTTAATTGAGGTCCAAAGTTAGGGTAGGGTGACCCAACCCCCTCCCTTCTTTAATTCATAAAAAAGTCCCTACGGCAAAGCTTTTGTCCACACTAGGTACAAATGATAGGCAATTGCCTAAGGTTGCCTGGACCCAAAGACCCAGGTAAGTAAAGTTACGGAACTTTTTTAATTGAGGCCCAAAGTTAGGGTAGGGTGACCCAACCCCCTCCCTTCTTTAATTCATAAAAAAGTCCCTACGGCAAAGCTTTTGTCCACACTAGGTACAAATGATAGGCAATTGCCTAAGGTTGCCTGGACCCAAAGACCCAGGTGGGTAAAGTTACGGAACTTTTTTAATTGAGGTCCAAAGTTAGGGTAGGGTGACCCAACCCCCTCCCTTCTTTAATTCATAAAAAAGTCCCTACGGCAAAGCTTTTGTCCACACTAGGTACAAATGATAGGCAATTGCCTAAGGTTGCCTGGACCCAAAGACCCAGGTAAGTAAAGTTACGGAACTTTTTTAATTGAGGCCCAAAGTTAGGGTAGGGTGACCCAACCCCCTCCCTTCTTTAATTCATAGAAAAGTCCCTACGGCAAAGCTTTTGTCCACACTAGGTACAAATGATAGGCAATTGCCTAAGGTTGCCTGGACCCAAAGACCCAGGTGGGTAAAGTTACGGAACTTTTTTAATTGAGGTCCAAAGTTAGGGTAGGGTGACCCAACCCCCTCCCTTCTTTAATTCATAAAAAAGTCCCTACGGCAAAGCTTTTGTCCACACTAGGTACAAATGATAGGCAATTGCCTAAGGTTGCCTGGACCCAAAGACCCAGGTGGGTAAAGTTACGGAACTTTTTTAATTGAGGTCCAAAGTTAGGGTAGGGTGACCCAACCCCCTCCCTTCTTTAATTCATAGAAAAGTCCCTACGGCAAAGCTTTTGTCCACACTAGGTACAAATGATAGGCAATTGCCTAAGGTTGTCTGGACCCAAAGACCCAGGTGGGTAAAGTTACGGAACTTTTTTAATTGAGGTCCAAAGTTAGGGTAGGGTGACCCAACCCCCTCCCTTCTTTAATTCATAAAAAAGTCCCTACGGCAAAGCTTTTGTCCACACTAGGTACAAATGATAGGCAATTGCCTAAGGTTGCCTGGACCAAAAGACCCAGGTGGGTAAAGTTACGGAACTTTTTTAATTGAGGCCCAAAGTTAGGGTAGGGTGACCCAACCCCCTCCCTTCTTTAATTCATAAAAAAGTCCCTACGGCAAAGCTTTTGTCCACACTAGGTACAAATGATAGGCAATTGCCTAAGGTTGCCTGGACCCAAAGACCCAGGTGGGTAAAGTTACGGAACTTTTTTAATTGAGGTCCAAAGTTAGGGTAGGGTGACCCAACCCCCTCCCTTCTTTAATTCATAAAAAAGTCCCTACGGCAAAGCTTTTGTCCACACTAGGTACAAATGATAGGCAATTGCCTAAGGTTGCCTGGACCCAAAGACCCAGGTGGGTAAAGTTACGGAACTTTTTTAATTGAGGTCCAAAGTTAGGGTAGGGTGACCCAACCCCCTCCCTTCTTTAATTCATAAAAAAGTCCCTACGGCAAAGCTTTTGTCCACACTAGGTACAAATGATAGGCAATTGCCTAAGGTTGCCTGGACCCAAAGACCCAGGTGGGTAAAGTTACGGAACTTTTTTAATTGAGGTCCAAAGTTAGGGTAGGGTGACCCAACCCCCTCCCTTCTTTAATTCATAAAAAAGTCCCTACGGCAAAGCTTTTGTCCACACTAGGTACAAATGATAGGCAATTGCCTAAGGTTGCCTGGACCCAAAGACCCAGGTGGGTAAAGTTACGGAACTTTTTTAATTGAGGTCCAAAGTTAGGGTAGGGTGACCCAACCCCCTCCCTTCTTTAATTCATAAAAAAGTCCCTACGGCAAAGCTTTTGTCCACACTAGGTACAAATGATAGGCAATTGCCTAAGGTTGCCTGGACCCAAAGACCCAGGTGGGTAAAGTTACGGAACTTTTTTAATTGAGGCCCAAAGTTAGGGTAGGGTGACCCAACCCCCTCCCTTCTTTAATTCATAAAAAAGTCCCTACGGCAAAGCTTTTGTCCACACTAGGTACAAATGATAGGCAATTGCCTAAGGTTGCCTGGACCCAAAGACCCAGGTGGGTAAAGTTACGGAACTTTTTTAATTGAGGTCCAAAGTTAGGGTAGGGTGACCCAACCCCTCCCTTCTTTAATTCATAAAAAAGTCCCTACGGCAAAGCTTTTGTCCACACTAGGTACAAATGATAGGCAATTGCCTAAGGTTGCCTGGACCCAAAGACCCAGGTGGGTAAAGTTACGGAACTTTTTTAATTGAGGTCCAAAGTTAGGGTAGGGTGACCCAACCCCCTCCCTTCTTTAATTCATAAAAAAGTCCCTACGGCAAAGCTTTTGTCCACACTAGGTACAAATGATAGGCAATTGCCTAAGGTTGCCTGGACCCAAAGACCCAGGTGGGTAAAGTTACGGAACTTTTTTAATTGAGGCCCAAAGTTAGGGTAGGGTGACCCAACCCCCTCCCTTCTTTAATTCATAAAAAAGTCCCTACGGCAAAGCTTTTGTCCACACTAGGTACAAATGATAGGCAATTGCCTAAGGTTGCCTGGACCCAAAGACCCAGGTGGGTAAAGTTACGGAACTTTTTTAATTGAGGTCCAAAGTTAGGGTAGGGTGACCCAACCCCCTCCCTTCTTTAATTCATAAAAAAGTCCCTACGGCAAAGCTTTTGTCCACACTAGGTACAAATGATAGGCAATTGCCTAAGGTTGCCTGGACCCAAAGACCCAGGTGGGTAAAGTTACGGAACTTTTTTAATTGAGGTCCAAAGTTAGGGTAGGGTGACCCAACCCCCTCCCTTCTTTAATTCATAAAAAAGTCCCTACGGCAAAGCTTTTGTCCACACTAGGTACAAATGATAGGCAATTGCCTAAGGTTGCCTGGACCCAAAGACCCAGGTGGGTAAAGTTACGGAACTTTTTTAATTGAGGCCCAAAGTTAGGGTAGGGTGACCCAACCCCCTCCCTTCTTTAATTCATAAAAAAGTCCCTACGGCAAAGCTTTTGTCCACACTAGGTACAAATGATAGGCAATTGCCTAAGGTTGCCTGGACCCAAAGACCCAGGTGGGTAAAGTTACGGAACTTTTTTAATTGAGGTCCAAAGTTAGGGTAGGGTGACCCAACCCCCTCCCTTCTTTAATTCATAAAAAAGTCCCTACGGCAAAGCTTTTGTCCACACTAGGTACAAATGATAGGCAATTGCCTAAGGTTGCCTGGACCCAAAGACCCAGGTGGGTAAAGTTACGGAACTTTTTTAATTGAGGTCCAAAGTTAGGGTAGGGTGACCCAACCCCCTCCCTTCTTTAATTCATAAAAAAGTCCCTACGGCAAAGCTTTTGTCCACACTAGGTACAAATGATAGGCAATTGCCTAAGGTTGCCTGGACCCAAAGACCCAGGTGGGTAAAGTTACGGAACTTTTTTAATTGAGGTCCAAAGTTAGGGTAGGGTGACCCAACCCCCTCCCTTCTTTAATTCATAAAAAAGTCCCTACGGCAAAGCTTTTGTCCACACTAGGTACAAATGATAGGCAATTGCCTAAGGTTGCCTGGACCCAAAGACCCAGGTAAGTAAAGTTACGGAACTTTTTTAATTGAGGCCCAAAGTTAGGGTAGGGTGACCCAACCCCCTCCCTTCTTTAATTCATAAAAAAGTCCCTACGGCAAAGCTTTTGTCCACACTAGGTACAAATGATAGGCAATTGCCTAAGGTTGCCTGGACCCAAAGACCCAGGTGGGTAAAGTTACGGAACTTTTTTAATTGAGGTCCAAAGTTAGGGTAGGGTGACCCAACCCCCTCCCTTCTTTAATTCATAAAAAAGTCCCTACGGCAAAGCTTTTGTCCACACTAGGTACAAATGATAGGCAATTGCCTAAGGTTGCCTGGACCCAAAGACCCAGGTGGGTAAAGTTACGGAACTTTTTTAATTGAGGTCCAAAGTTAGGGTAGGGTGACCCAACCCCCTCCCTTCTTTAATTCATAAAAAAGTCCCTACGGCAAAGCTTTTGTCCACACTAGGTACAAATGATAGGCAATTGCCTAAGGTTGCCTGGACCCAAAGACCCAGGTAAGTAAAGTTACGGAACTTTTTTAATTGAGGCCCAAAGTTAGGGTAGGGTGACCCAACCCCCTCCCTTCTTTAATTCATAAAAAAGTCCCTACGGCAAAGCTTTTGTCCACACTAGGTACAAATGATAGGCAATTGCCTAAGGTTGCCTGGACCCAAAGACCCAGGTGGGTAAAGTTACGGAACTTTTTTAATTGAGGTCCAAAGTTAGGGTAGGGTGACCCAACCCCCTCCCTTCTTTAATTCATAAAAAAGTCCCTACGGCAAAGCTTTTGTCCACACTAGGTACAAATGATAGGCAATTGCCTAAGGTTGCCTGGACCCAAAGACCCAGGTGGGTAAAGTTACGGAACTTTTTTAATTGAGGTCCAAAGTTAGGGTAGGGTGACCCAACCCCCTCCCTTCTTTAATTCATAAAAAAGTCCCTACGGCAAAGCTTTTGTCCACACTAGGTACAAATGATAGGCAATTGCCTAAGGTTGCCTGGACCCAAAGACCCAGGTAAGTAAAGTTACGGAACTTTTTTAATTGAGGCCCAAAGTTAGGGTAGGGTGACCCAACCCCCTCCCTTCTTTAATTCATAAAAAAGTCCCTACGGCAAAGCTTTTGTCCACACTAGGTACAAATGATAGGCAATTGCCTAAGGTTGCCTGGACCCAAAGACCCAGGTGGGTAAAGTTACGGAACTTTTTTAATTGAGGTCCAAAGTTAGGGTAGGGTGACCCAACCCCCTCCCTTCTTTAATTCATAAAAAAGTCCCTACGGCAAAGCTTTTGTCCACACTAGGTACAAATGATAGGCAATTGCCTAAGGTTGCCTGGACCCAAAGACCCAGGTGGGTAAAGTTACGGAACTTTTTTAATTGAGGTCCAAAGTTAGGGTAGGGTGACCCAACCCCCTCCCTTCTTTAATTCATAAAAAAGTCTCTACGGCAAAGCTTTTGTCCACACTAGGTACAAATGATAGGCAATTGCCTAAGGTTGCCTGGACCCAAAGACCCAGGTAAGTAAAGTTACGGAACTTTTTTAATTGAGGCCCAAAGTTAGGGTAGGGTGACCCAACCCCCTCCCTTCTTTAATTCATAAAAAAGTCCCTACGGCAAAGCTTTTGTCCACACTAGGTACAAATGATAGGCAATTGCCTAAGGTTGCCTGGACCCAAAGACCCAGGTGGGTAAAGTTACGGAACTTTTTTAATTGAGGTCCAAAGTTAGGGTAGGGTGACCCAACCCCCTCCCTTCTTTAATTCATAAAAAAGTCCCTACGGCAAAGCTTTTGTCCACACTAGGTACAAATGATAGGCAATTGCCTAAGGTTGCCTGGACCCAAAGACCCAGGTGGGTAAAGTTACGGAACTTTTTTAATTGAGGTCCAAAGTTAGGGTAGGGTGACCCAACCCCCTCCCTTCTTTAATTCATAAAAAAGTCCCTACGGCAAAGCTTTTGTCCACACTAGGTACAAATGATAGGCAATTGCCTAAGGTTGCCTGGACCCAAAGACCCAGGTGGGTAAAGTTACGGAACTTTTTTAATTGAGGTCCAAAGTTAGGGTAGGGTGACCCAACCCCCTCCCTTCTTTAATTCATAAAAAAGTCCCTACGGCAAAGCTTTTGTCCACACTAGGTACAAATGATAGGCAATTGCCTAAGGTTGCCTGGACCCAAAGACCCAGGTGGGTAAAGTTACGGAACTTTTTTAATTGAGGTCCAAAGTTAGGGTAGGGTGACCCAACCCCCTCCCTTCTTTAATTCATAAAAAAGTCCCTACGGCAAAGCTTTTGTCCACACTAGGTACAAATGATAGGCAATTGCCTAAGGTTGCCTGGACCCAAAGACCCAGGTAAGTAAAGTTACGGAACTTTTTTAATTGAGGCCCAAAGTTAGGGTAGGGTGACCCAACCCCCTCCCTTCTTTAATTCATAAAAAAGTCCCTACGGCAAAGCTTTTGTCCACACTAGGTACAAATGATAGGCAATTGCCTAAGGTTGCCTGGACCCAAAGACCCAGGTGGGTAAAGTTACGGAACTTTTTTAATTGAGGTCCAAAGTTAGGGTAGGGTGACCCAACCCCCTCCCTTCTTTAATTCATAAAAAAGTCCCTACGGCAAAGCTTTTGTCCACACTAGGTACAAATGATAGGCAATTGCCTAAGGTTGCCTGGACCCAAAGACCCAGGTGGGTAAAGTTACGGAACTTTTTTAATTGAGGTCCAAAGTTAGGGTAGGGTGACCCAACCCCCTCCCTTCTTTAATTCATAAAAAAGTCCCTACGGCAAAGCTTTTGTCCACACTAGGTACAAATGATAGGCAATTGCCTAAGGTTGCCTGGACCCAAAGACCCAGGTAAGTAAAGTTACGGAACTTTTTTAATTGAGGCCCAAAGTTAGGGTAGGGTGACCCAACCCCCTCCCTTCTTTAATTCATAAAAAAGTCCCTACGGCAAAGCTTTTGTCCACACTAGGTACAAATGATAGGCAATTGCCTAAGGTTGCCTGGACCCAAAGACCCAGGTGGGTAAAGTTACGGAACTTTTTTAATTGAGGTCCAAAGTTAGGGTAGGGTGACCCAACCCCCTCCCTTCTTTAATTCATAAAAAAGTCCCTACGGCAAAGCTTTTGTCCACACTAGGTACAAATGATAGGCAATTGCCTAAGGTTGCCTGGACCCAAAGACCCAGGTGGGTAAAGTTACGGAACTTTTTTAATTGAGGTCCAAAGTTAGGGTAGGGTGACCCAACCCCCTCCCTTCTTTAATTCATAAAAAAGTCCCTACGGCAAAGCTTTTGTCCACACTAGGTACAAATGATAGGCAATTGCCTAAGGTTGCCTGGACCCAAAGACCCAGGTAAGTAAAGTTACGGAACTTTTTTAATTGAGGCCCAAAGTTAGGGTAGGGTGACCCAACCCCCTCCCTTCTTTAATTCATAAAAAAGTCCCTACGGCAAAGCTTTTGTCCACACTAGGTACAAATGATAGGCAATTGCCTAAGGTTGCCTGGACCCAAAGACCCAGGTGGGTAAAGTTACGGAACTTTTTTAATTGAGGTCCAAAGTTAGGGTAGGGTGACCCAACCCCCTCCCTTCTTTAATTCATAAAAAAGTCCCTACGGCAAAGCTTTTGTCCACACTAGGTACAAATGATAGGCAATTGCCTAAGGTTGCCTGGACCCAAAGACCCAGGTGGGTAAAGTTACGGAACTTTTTTAATTGAGGCCCAAAGTTAGGGTAGGGTGACCCAACCCCCTCCCTTCTTTAATTCATAAAAAAGTCCCTACGGCAAAGCTTTTGTCCACACTAGGTACAAATGATAGGCAATTGCCTAAGGTTGCCTGGACCCAAAGACCCAGGTAAGTAAAGTTACGGAACTTTTTTAATTGAGGCCCAAAGTTAGGGTAGGGTGACCCAACCCCCTCCCTTCTTTAATTCATAAAAAAGTCCCTACGGCAAAGCTTTTGTCCACACTAGGTACAAATGATAGGCAATTGCCTAAGGTTGCCTGGACCCAAAGACCCAGGTGGGTAAAGTTACGGAACTTTTTTAATTGAGGTCCAAAGTTAGGGTAGGGTGACCCAACCCCCTCCCTTCTTTAATTCATAAAAAAGTCCCTACGGCAAAGCTTTTGTCCACACTAGGTACAAATGATAGGCAATTGCCTAAGGTTGCCTGGACCCAAAGACCCAGGTGGGTAAAGTTACGGAACTTTTTTAATTGAGGTCCAAAGTTAGGGTAGGGTGACCCAACCCCCTCCCTTCTTTAATTCATAAAAAAGTCCCTACGGCAAAGCTTTTGTCCACACTAGGTACAAATGATAGGCAATTGCCTAAGGTTGCCTGGACCCAAAGACCCAGGTAAGTAAAGTTACGGAACTTTTTTAATTGAGGCCCAAAGTTAGGGTAGGGTGACCCAACCCCCTCCCTTCTTTAATTCATAAAAAAGTCCCTACGGCAAAGCTTTTGTCCACACTAGGTACAAATGATAGGCAATTGCCTAAGGTTGCCTGGACCCAAAGACCCAGGTGGGTAAAGTTACGGAACTTTTTTAATTGAGGTCCAAAGTTAGGGTAGGGTGACCCAACCCCCTCCCTTCTTTAATTCATAAAAAAGTCCCTACGGCAAAGCTTTTGTCCACACTAGGTACAAATGATAGGCAATTGCCTAAGGTGTCCTGGACCCAAAGACCCAGGTGGGTAAAGTTACGGAACTTTTTTAATTGAGGTCCAAAGTTAGGGTAGGGTGACCCAACCCCCTCCCTTCTTTAATTCATAAAAAAGTCCCTACGGCAAAGCTTTTGTCCACACTAGGTACAAATGATAGGCAATTGCCTAAGGTTGCCTGGACCCAAAGACCCAGGTAAGTAAAGTTACGGAACTTTTTTAATTGAGGCCCAAAGTTAGGGTAGGGTGACCCAACCCCCTCCCTTCTTTAATTCATAAAAAAGTCCCTACGGCAAAGCTTTTGTCCACACTAGGTACAAATGATAGGCAATTGCCTAAGGTTGCCTGGACCCAAAGACCCAGGTGGGTAAAGTTACGGAACTTTTTTAATTGAGGTCCAAAGTTAGGGTAGGGTGACCCAACCCCCTCCCTTCTTTAATTCATAAAAAAGTCCCTACGGCAAAGCTTTTGTCCACACTAGGTACAAATGATAGGCAATTGCCTAAGGTGTCCTGGACCCAAAGACCCAGGTGGGTAAAGTTACGGAACTTTTTTAATTGAGGTCCAAAGTTAGGGTAGGGTGACCCAACCCCCTCCCTTCTTTAATTCATAAAAAAGTCCCTACGGCAAAGCTTTTGTCCACACTAGGTACAAATGATAGGCAATTGCCTAAGGTTGCCTGGACCCAAAGACCCAGGTAAGTAAAGTTACGGAACTTTTTTAATTGAGGCCCAAAGTTAGGGTAGGGTGACCCAACCCCCTCCCTTCTTTAATTCATAAAAAAGTCCCTACGGCAAAGCTTTTGTCCACACTAGGTACAAATGATAGGCAATTGCCTAAGGTTGCCTGGACCCAAAGACCCAGGTGGGTAAAGTTACGGAACTTTTTTAATTGAGGTCCAAAGTTAGGGTAGGGTGACCCAACCCCCTCCCTTCTTTAATTCATAAAAAAGTCCCTACGGCAAAGCTTTTGTCCACACTAGGTACAAATGATAGGCAATTGCCTAAGGTGTCCTGGACCCAAAGACCCAGGTGGGTAAAGTTACGGAACTTTTTTAATTGAGGTCCAAAGTTAGGGTAGGGTGACCCAACCCCCTCCCTTCTTTAATTCATAAAAAAGTCCCTACGGCAAAGCTTTTGTCCACACTAGGTACAAATGATAGGCAATTGCCTAAGGTTGCCTGGACCCAAAGACCCAGGTAAGTAAAGTTACGGAACTTTTTTAATTGAGGCCCAAAGTTAGGGTAGGGTGACCCAACCCCCTCCCTTCTTTAATTCATAAAAAAGTCCCTACGGCAAAGCTTTTGTCCACACTAGGTACAAATGATAGGCAATTGCCTAAGGTTGCCTGGACCCAAAGACCCAGGTGGGTAAAGTTACGGAACTTTTTTAATTGAGGTCCAAAGTTAGGGTAGGGTGACCCAACCCCCTCCCTTCTTTAATTCATAAAAAAGTCCCTACGGCAAAGCTTTTGTCCACACTAGGTACAAATGATAGGCAATTGCCTAAGGTGTCCTGGACCCAAAGACCCAGGTGGGTAAAGTTACGGAACTTTTTTAATTGAGGTCCAAAGTTAGGGTAGGGTGACCCAACCCCCTCCCTTCTTTAATTCATAAAAAAGTCCCTACGGCAAAGCTTTTGTCCACACTAGGTACAAATGATAGGCAATTGCCTAAGGTTGCCTGGACCCAAAGACCCAGGTAAGTAAAGTTACGGAACTTTTTTAATTGAGGCCCAAAGTTAGGGTAGGGTGACCCAACCCCCTCCCTTCTTTAATTCATAAAAAAGTCCCTACGGCAAAGCTTTTGTCCACACTAGGTACAAATGATAGGCAATTGCCTAAGGTTGCCTGGACCCAAAGACCCAGGTGGGTAAAGTTACGGAACTTTTTTAATTGAGGTCCAAAGTTAGGGTAGGGTGACCCAACCCCCTCCCTTCTTTAATTCATAAAAAAGTCCCTACGGCAAAGCTTTTGTCCACACTAGGTACAAATGATAGGCAATTGCCTAAGGTGTCCTGGACCCAAAGACCCAGGTGGGTAAAGTTACGGAACTTTTTTAATTGAGGTCCAAAGTTAGGGTAGGGTGACCCAACCCCCTCCCTTCTTTAATTCATAAAAAAGTCCCTACGGCAAAGCTTTTGTCCACACTAGGTACAAATGATAGGCAATTGCCTAAGGTTGCCTGGACCCAAAGACCCAGGTAAGTAAAGTTACGGAACTTTTTTAATTGAGGCCCAAAGTTAGGGTAGGGTGACCCAACCCCCTCCCTTCTTTAATTCATAAAAAAGTCCCTACGGCAAAGCTTTTGTCCACACTAGGTACAAATGATAGGCAATTGCCTAAGGTTGCCTGGACCCAAAGACCCAGGTGGGTAAAGTTACGGAACTTTTTTAATTGAGGTCCAAAGTTAGGGTAGGGTGACCCAACCCCCTCCCTTCTTTAATTCATAAAAAAGTCCCTACGGCAAAGCTTTTGTCCACACTAGGTACAAATGATAGGCAATTGCCTAAGGTGTCCTGGACCCAAAGACCCAGGTGGGTAAAGTTACGGAACTTTTTTAATTGAGGTCCAAAGTTAGGGTAGGGTGACCCAACCCCCTCCCTTCTTTAATTCATAAAAAAGTCCCTACGGCAAAGCTTTTGTCCACACTAGGTACAAATGATAGGCAATTGCCTAAGGTTGCCTGGACCCAAAGACCCAGGTAAGTAAAGTTACGGAACTTTTTTAATTGAGGCCCAAAGTTAGGGTAGGGTGACCCAACCCCCTCCCTTCTTTAATTCATAAAAAAGTCCCTACGGCAAAGCTTTTGTCCACACTAGGTACAAATGATAGGCAATTGCCTAAGGTTGCCTGGACCCAAAGACCCAGGTGGGTAAAGTTACGGAACTTTTTTAATTGAGGTCCAAAGTTAGGGTAGGGTGACCCAACCCCCTCCCTTCTTTAATTCATAAAAAAGTCCCTACGGCAAAGCTTTTGTCCACACTAGGTACAAATGATAGGCAATTGCCTAAGGTGTCCTGGACCCAAAGACCCAGGTGGGTAAAGTTACGGAACTTTTTTAATTGAGGTCCAAAGTTAGGGTAGGGTGACCCAACCCCCTCCCTTCTTTAATTCATAAAAAAGTCCCTACGGCAAAGCTTTTGTCCACACTAGGTACAAATGATAGGCAATTGCCTAAGGTTGCCTGGACCCAAAGACCCAGGTAAGTAAAGTTACGGAACTTTTTTAATTGAGGCCCAAAGTTAGGGTAGGGTGACCCAACCCCCTCCCTTCTTTAATTCATAAAAAAGTCCCTACGGCAAAGCTTTTGTCCACACTAGGTACAAATGATAGGCAATTGCCTAAGGTTGCCTGGACCCAAAGACCCAGGTGGGTAAAGTTACGGAACTTTTTTAATTGAGGTCCAAAGTTAGGGTAGGGTGACCCAACCCCCTCCCTTCTTTAATTCATAAAAAAGTCCCTACGGCAAAGCTTTTGTCCACACTAGGTACAAATGATAGGCAATTGCCTAAGGTGTCCTGGACCCAAAGACCCAGGTGGGTAAAGTTACGGAACTTTTTTAATTGAGGTCCAAAGTTAGGGTAGGGTGACCCAACCCCCTCCCTTCTTTAATTCATAAAAAAGTCCCTACGGCAAAGCTTTTGTCCACACTAGGTACAAATGATAGGCAATTGCCTAAGGTTGCCTGGACCCAAAGACCCAGGTAAGTAAAGTTACGGAACTTTTTTAATTGAGGCCCAAAGTTAGGGTAGGGTGACCCAACCCCCTCCCTTCTTTAATTCATAAAAAAGTCCCTACGGCAAAGCTTTTGTCCACACTAGGTACAAATGATAGGCAATTGCCTAAGGTTGCCTGGACCCAAAGACCCAGGTGGGTAAAGTTACGGAACTTTTTTAATTGAGGTCCAAAGTTAGGGTAGGGTGACCCAACCCCCTCCCTTCTTTAATTCATAAAAAAGTCCCTACGGCAAAGCTTTTGTCCACACTAGGTACAAATGATAGGCAATTGCCTAAGGTGTCCTGGACCCAAAGACCCAGGTGGGTAAAGTTACGGAACTTTTTTAATTGAGGTCCAAAGTTAGGGTAGGGTGACCCAACCCCCTCCCTTCTTTAATTCATAAAAAAGTCCCTACGGCAAAGCTTTTGTCCACACTAGGTACAAATGATAGGCAATTGCCTAAGGTTGCCTGGACCCAAAGACCCAGGTAAGTAAAGTTACGGAACTTTTTTAATTGAGGCCCAAAGTTAGGGTAGGGTGACCCAACCCCCTCCCTTCTTTAATTCATAAAAAAGTCCCTACGGCAAAGCTTTTGTCCACACTAGGTACAAATGATAGGCAATTGCCTAAGGTTGCCTGGACCCAAAGACCCAGGTGGGTAAAGTTACGGAACTTTTTTAATTGAGGTCCAAAGTTAGGGTAGGGTGACCCAACCCCCTCCCTTCTTTAATTCATAAAAAAGTCCCTACGGCAAAGCTTTTGTCCACACTAGGTACAAATGATAGGCAATTGCCTAAGGTGTCCTGGACCCAAAGACCCAGGTGGGTAAAGTTACGGAACTTTTTTAATTGAGGTCCAAAGTTGGGGGTATGTCACCTTTTTAATTTAATTCATAAAAAAAGTTGCGTACCATACATTGATACATAATATAGTTCTCAAGCCTTTAACAAAAAGAAAAACGAAATCCGCTTTTTCAAGAAAAAATCAATTTACTGAAGCACTTTTGTCTTGAAAGGTAATCATTTACATAGTTTTTACATTGTCTATACGTTTATTCTAGAAAAAATGTTATTTTAGGAACTATTTGACAGGATGCCGAAAGTATGGAAAGCCATTTCACACAACACATAATTTATAGTTGAAAAGTTGATAAAATAACAGGGAATGTTGTTTACACTTTTAAATTAGATTATTTAACAAAATATAGAAATTTATCTGCAAAAACCAGCAATATATAAACAATCAACTGACGACAATAACTAATAAGTAGATCATAATTAGCGGATCATTTTTGTGGAAAATCTTTTGTAAAAGTAAATGGATGATGACGGCGGACGATTACGGACTACAAACAACAGACGCCAAATATTGTAAAAAGCTCACACTGAACCTTTAGACCAGGTTAACTAGAACTTTCCATTAAGCTGGACTAATAACCCCGCATCTTGGATTGACTGAGTATTCTAGTTACTGAAAAACATGTTGTTAAAGAAGCTAATAATAATAATTTGGTATTTTTCCCAGTATGGAACTGCAGATTCATTTGATATATATTTTTCAGTAGTATTGTCTGTGATTTTTTAACCCCCACCACAACCCGTGCTGCTGTGGTTGTCCCAAATATGTTTTTGCCCCGCCCCTTAAAGCCAAATATGGGCATGTCCCCCCCCCTTATGTTATATGATATATGGGCGTATACGCCCCCCCCCCCCCCGGATCTAATGACGTCACCGGAAGTAAGGAAGATGACGGATGCATGTGTGACCATATTTGGATATGTTTATATACCGCCCCCCTTTCCCCCAACCTAATGACGTCACCGGAAGTAAGTACAAATGTATATATATATCATTTTATTCTGATATCACCTATGTTGAACAGAGGTAAGGAAGATGAATCACGACGGATGCATGTTGACCATATTTGGATATGAATATAACAGTAGGACTCACGTAGAACCATGCCAATTCCATGAGTGAGGGGGGGTCGGACCTTTATCGGGAATGCACGCCCGCCATTTTTGGTCATTATGCGATCCGACCATTTCGATACCACGAGTCATGCAAGATCAGGGCATGACGCACCACATGACAATACCATGAGTCACACCAGATGTACGTTGACCGTATTTGGTCTTGTTGTGTAGGTCTGACGAGCAGACATCCGTATGAGTAACAAAGTCGACATTGTTGGTACGTTCATTATACAAGGGCATCATGTCTCCCTTATTGGAAAATTTATAAATTATAAAAAATTCAAAAATTCAAACATCCATAAAATTCAAAATTTTATATTTTAAATATGTAGCTTTTGTGAAGTTGAATCGTTAATGCGCCACCGTTATTATTTTCAAAAAGCATAAAAGAAATCCGCTGGATACGTAAAGGTAAAATTCATCCATCGTTTTGCTTCAGGCATTCTTATAGATAGGTTGATCTATGTATGCAGTGATTTTTTTTTTTTTCGATTTTCAAAATATTTTGATTTTTTTTATTTGATTTTTTTTTTTTTTATTTATTTTAAAAAAAATTATTACTTTTTTTTTTTTTATTTTTATTTTTTTTCTATTTTTCAAATTTTGAATTTAAATTTTTTGATTTTTTTGCATCTCAAAATTTTTAACAATTTTTATAAAATTTTGAATTGTGTGGATTTTTGCATTTTAAAATTTTATATAATTTAAATTTTCGAATAAGGGAGACATGCCCTTGTATAATGAACGTACCAACAATGTCGACTTTGTTACTCATACGGACGTCTGACTCGTCAGACCTACACAACAAGACCAAATACGGTCAACGTACATCTGGTGTGACTAATGGTATTGTGTCATGTTGTGCGTCATGCCCTGATCTTGCATCCTGATGACTCGTTGTATCGAAATGGTCGGATCGCATCATGACCAAATATGGCGGGTGTGCATTCGATATGACTCATAGTTTTGGCATGGTTCTACGTGAGTCATACTGTTATATTCATATCCAAATATGGTCAACATGCATCCGTCGTGATTCATCTTCCTTACCTCTGTTCAACATAGGTGATACCAGAATAAAATATATATATACTTACTTCCGGTGACGTCATTAGGTTGGGGGAAGGGGGGCGGTATATGCCCATATATAATATTAGGGGGTGGGACATGCCCATATTTGGCATTAAGGGGCGGGGCATGACCATATATGGGAAAACTACAGCACCACGGGTTTTGGTGGATGGTTAAAAAACCACAGACAATACTACTCATAAGATTATTCATCTGATGACATGGGCCATCTGGTCTGGGCAAAAGACAAAAGCTTTGCCATAGGAATCTGTTAAGGGTTACATGTAAAATTGGGAGGGGAGGGGTCTCCATACCCTAATTTTGAATCTCATTTGAAGAAATTCGGTGAATTTACCCACCTCCGCTATCTGGTCCGGGCAACTTCAAGGCCTTACCTATCGTTTGTTCATAGTATGGACAAAATTAAAGCTTTGTCGTAGGAAATTTTATAACAATTAAAGTTTGGACGGAATGATCTCCTTATCCCAACTTTGAACCTCAGTTGCAGTAGTTCCGTGAATTAACTCACCAGGTTCATCTAATCCGGGCAACTTTATGCCATTGAATTTCATCTGTACCTTATGTGGTCAAAGCTTTGCCGCGTAGAGAATTGTTTTGACGAATTAAAGTTTTGAGGGGAAAAGGTCTCCATTTCCCAACTTTGGACCTCAGTTGCAAACGTTCCAAGAATTTATCCACCCGGCCCATCTGTTCCAGGTAACACGTAGGGAATTGCCTATCATTTGTACCTAGTGTAGAAAAACGCTTAGCTGGAATAATTTTTTGACAAAATTAAACTTGAGATGTGATAGGGTGTGCAAACCCCAAATGTGAAATCAGTTGTAGAAGTTCCGGAACTTTACCCACCTGCGGGTTCTTTGAGTCCAGGCATCCTTAGGCAATTAATATCATTTGTTACTAGAGTGGAAAAATGCTTTGCCGTGAGAAATTTTTTAAGAATTCAAGTTGGGAGATACGGTCTACAAACTTTGGTCCTAAGTTGTAGGAGTTCCGTAACTTTACCCACCTTGGTCTTTGGGTTCAGGCAACCTTAGGCAATTGCCTATCATTTGTACCTTGTGTGGACAAAAGCTTTGCCATAGTGATTTTTTTATGAATTAAAGTAGAAGGGGGATTAGGTCACCATACCCCAACTTTCGACCTCAATTAAAAAATTTCCGTTATATACTTTACCCACCTGGGTCTTTGGGTCCAGGCAACCTTAGGTAATTGCCTATCAAATGTACCTGGTGTTGACAAAAGCTTTGCCGGTAGGGACTTTTTTTATGAATTGAAGTAGGGGGTGGGGTGGGGGGGGTGGGGGGTAGAGTCACCATACCCCAACTTTGGACCTCAGTTGTAGAACTTCCGTAACTTTACCCACCTGGGTCTTTGGATCCAGGCAACCTTAGGCAATTGCCTATCATTTGTACTTAGTGTGGGCAAAAAATTTGCCGGAGGGACTTTTTTATGAATTAAAGAAAGGAGGGTGTTCGGTCACCATATCCCAACTTTGGACCTCTATTATAAAAGTTACGTAACTTTACACACCTATGTCTTTGAGTCCAGGCAACCTTAGGCAATTGCTTATCATTTGTACCTAGTGTGGACAAAAGCTTTGCCGTAGGGACTTTTTTATGGCTTGGTCACCCTACCCTAACTTTGGACCTCAATAAGAAAAGTCCGTAACTTTACCCACCTGGGTCTTTGGGTCAAGGCAACCTTAAGTTATTGCCTATCATATGTACCTAGTGTGGGCAAAAGCTTAGATAGGAGGGATTTTTTTATGAATTAAATTTGTGTGGTGGTAGGGTCACCCTACCCCAACTTTGGACCTAAATTAAAAAAGTTCCGTAACTTTACCCACCTGGGTCTTTAGGTCCAGGCAACCTTAGGCAATTGCCTATCATTTGTACCAAGTGTGGACAAAAGCTTTGCCGTAGGGACTACTTTATGAATTAAAGAAGGGAGGGGGTTGGGTCACCCCACACCAACTTTGGACCTCAATTAAAAAAGTTCCGTAACTTTACCCACCTGGGACTTTGGGTCCAGGCAATCTTAGGCAATTGCCTATCATTTGTACCTAGTGTGGACAAAATCTTTGCCGTAGGGACTTTTTTATGAATTTAAATTGGGTGGTGGTAGGGTCACCCTACCCCAACTTTGGACCTCAATTAAAAAAGTTCCGTAACTTTACCCACCTGGGACTTTGGGCCCAGGCAACCTTAGGCAATTGCCTATCATTTGTACCTTGTGTGGACAAAAGCTTTGCCGTAGGGACTTTTTTATGAATTAAAATTGGGTGGTGGTAGGGTCACCCTACCCCAACTTTGGACCTAAATTAAAAAAGTTCCGTAACTTTACCCACCTGGGTCTTTAGGTCCAGGCAACCTTAGGCAATTGCCTATCATTTGTACCAAGTGTGGACAAAAGCTTTGCCGTAGGGACTACTTTATGAATTAAAGAAGGGAGGGGGTTGGGTCACCCCACACCAACTTTGGACCTCAATTAAAAAAGTTCCGTAACTTTACCCACCTGGGACTTTGGGTCCAGGCAATCTTAGGCAATTGCCTATCATTTGTACCTAGTGTGGACAAAATCTTTGCCGTAGGGACTTTTTTATGAATTTAAATTGGGTGGTGGTAGGGTCACCCTACCCCAACTTTGGACCTCAATTAAAAAAGTTCCGTAACTTTACCCACCTGGGACTTTGGGCCCAGGCAACCTTAGGCAATTGCCTATCATTTGTACCTTGTGTGGACAAAAGTTTTGCCGTACGGACTTTTTCATGAATTGAAGTAGGAGGGGAGGGGGGGGGGAGTACGGTCACCATACCCCAACTTTGGACCTCAATAATAAAAGTCCGTAACTTTACCCACCTGGGTCTTTGGGTCCAGGCAACCTTAAGTTATTGCCTATCATATATACCTAGTGTGGGCAAAAGCTTTGATAGCAGGGTTTTTATTATGAATTAAAGAAGGGAGGGGGTTGGGTTACCATATCCCAACTTTGGACCTCAATAATAAAAGTCCGTAACTTTACCCACCTGGGTCTTTGGGTCCAGGCAACCTTAAGTTATTGCCTATCATATGTACCTAGTGTGGGCAAAAGCTTAGATAGGAGGGATTTTTTTATGAATTAAAGAAGGGAGGAGGTTGGGTCACTATATCCCATCTTTAGACCTCAATAATAAAAGTCCGTAATTTTACCCACCTAGGCAATTGCCTATCATTTGTACCTAGTGTGGGAAAAAAATTTGCCGTAGGGACTTTTTTATGAATTAAAATTGGGTGGTGGTAGGGTCATCCTTCCCCAACTTTGGACCTCAATTAAAAAAGTTCCGTAACTTTACCCAACTGGGTCTTTGGGTTCAGGAAACCTTAGGCAATTGCCTATCATTTGTGCCTAGAGTGTACAATAGCTTTGCCGTAGGGACTTTTTTATGGCTTGGGTCACCCTACCCTAACTTTGGACCTCAATTAAAAAAGTTCCGTAACTTTACCCACCTGGGTCTTTGGGTCCAGGCAACCTTAGGCAATTGCTTTTTTATGAATTGAAGTAGGAAGGGGGGGGGGGGTACGGTCACCATACTCCCAACTTTGGACCTCAGTTGTAGAAATTCCGTAACTTTACCCACCTGTGTCGTTGGGTCCAGGCAACTTTAGGCAATTGCTTATCATTTGTACCTAGTGTGGACAAAAGCTTTGCCGTAGTGACTTTTTTTATGAATTAAAATTGGGTGGTGGTAATGTCACCCTACCCCAACTTTGGACCTCAATTTAAAAAGTTCCGTAACTTTACCCACCTGGGTTTTTGGGTCCAGGCAACCTTAGGCAATTGCCTATCATTTGTACCTAGTGTGGACAAAATCTTTGCCGTAGGGACTTTTTTATGAATTAAAATTGGGTGGTGGTAGGGTCACCCTACCCAACTTTGGACCTCAATTAAAAAAGTTCCATAACTTTACCCACCTGGGTCTTTGGGTCCAGGTAACATTAGGCAATTGCCTATCATTTGTGCCTAGAGTGTACAATAGCTTTGCCGTAGGGATTTTTTTATGAATTAAAATTGGGTTTGTGGTAGGGTCACCCTACCCCAACTTTGGACCTCAATTAAAAAAGTTCCGTAACTTTACCCACCTGGGTCTTTGGGTCCAGGCAACCTTAGGCAATTGCCTATCATTTGTACCTAGTGTGGACAAAAGCTTTGCAGTAGGGACTTTTTTATGGCTTGGGTCACCCTACCCTAACTTTAGACCTCAATTAAAAAAGTTCCGTAACTTTATCTACCTGGGTCTTTGGGTCCAGGCAACCTTAAGCAATTGCTTTTTTATGAATTGAAGTAGGAGGGGGAGGGGGGGGTACGGTCACCATACTCCCAACTTTGTACCTCAGTTGTAGAACTTCCGTAACTTTACCCACCTGTGTCGTTGGGTCCAGGCAACCTTAGGCAATTGCTTATCATTTGTACCTAGTGTGGACAAAAGCTTTGCCGTAGGGACTTTTTTATGAATTAAAATTGGGTGGTGGTAGGGTCACCCTACCCCAACTTTGGACCTAAATTAAAAAAGTTCCGTAACTTTACCCACCTGGGTCTTTAGGTCCAGGCAACCTTAGGCAATTGCCTATCATTTGTACCAAGTGTGGACAAAAGCTTTGCCGTAGGGACTACTTTATGAATTAAAGAAGGGAGGGGGTTGGGTCACCCCACACCAACTTTGGACCTCAATTAAAAAAGTTCCGTAACTTTACCCACCTGGGACTTTGGGTCCAGGCAATCTTAGGCAATTGCCTATCATTTGTACCTAGTGTGGACAAAATCTTTGCCGTAGGGACTTTTTTATGAATTTAAATTGGGTGGTGGTAGGGTCACCCTACCCCAACTTTGGACCTCAATTAAAAAAGTTCCGTAACTTTACCCACCTGGGACTTTGGGCCCAGGCAACCTTAGGCAATTGCCTATCATTTGTACCTTGTGTGGACAAAAGTTTTGCCGTACGGACTTTTTCATGAATTGAAGTAGGAGGGGAGGGGGGGGGGGTACGGTCACCATACCCCAACTTTGGACCTCAATAATAAAAGTCCGTAACTTTACCCACCTGGGTCTTTGGGTCCAGGCAACCTTAAGTTATTGCCTATCATATATACCTAGTGTGGGCAAAAGCTTTGATAGCAGGGTTTTTTTTATGAATTAAAGAAGGGAGGGGGTTGGGTTACCATATCCCATCTTTAGACCTCAATAATAAAAGTTCGTAACTTTACCCACCTAGGCAATTGCCTATCATTTGTACCTAGTGTGGGAAAAAATTTGCCGTAGGGACTTTTTTATGAATTAAAATTGGGTGGTGGTAGGGTCATCCTTCCCCAACTTTGGACCTCAATTATAAAAGTTCCGTAACTTTACCCAACTGGGTCTTTGGGTCCAGGAAACCTTAGGCAATTGCCTATCATTTGTGCCTAGAGTGTACAATAGCTTTGCCGTAGGGACTTTTTTATGGCTTGGGTCACCCTAACCTAACTTTGGACCTCAACTAAAAAAGTTCCGTAACTTTACCCACCTGGGTCTTTGGGTCCAGGCAGGACGGGGAGGGGGGGGGGGGTACGGTCACCATACTCCCAACTTTGGACCTCAGTTGTAGAAATTCCGTAACTTTACCCACCTGTGTCGTTGGGTCCAGGCAACTTTAGGCAATTGCTTATCATTTGTACCTATTGTGGACAATAGCTTTGCCGTAGGGACTTTTTTTATGAATTAAAATTGGGTGGTGGTAAGGTCACCCTACCCCAACTTTGGACCTCAATTAAAAAAGTTCTATAACTTTACCCACCTGGGTCTTTGGGTCCAGGCAACCTTAGGCAATTGCCTATCATTTGTACCTAGTGTGGACAAAATCTTTGCCGTAGGGACTTTTTTATGAATTAAAATTGGGTTGTGGTAGGGTCACCCTACCCCAACTTTGGACCTCAATTAAAAAAGTTCCGTAACTTTACCCACCTGGATCTTTGGGTCCAGGCAAACTTAGGCAATTGCCTATCATTTGTGCCTAGAGTGTACAATAGCTTTGCCGTAGAGATTTTTTTATGAATTAAAATTGGGTTTGTGGTAGGGTCACCCTACCCCAAATTTGGACCTCAATTAAAAAAGTTCCGTAACTTTACCCACCTGGGTCTTTGGGTCCAGGCAACCTTAGGCAATTGCCTAACATTTGTACCTAGTGTGGGCAAAAGATTTGCCTGAGGGACTTTTTTTATGATTTAAAATTGGGTGGTGGTAGGGTCACAATATCCCAACTTTAGACCTCAATAATAAAAGTCCGTAACTTTACCCACCTAGGCAATTGCCTATCATATGTACCTAGTGTGGGGAAAAAATTTGCTGTAGGGACTTTTTTATGAATTAAAATTGGGTGGTGGTAGGGTCATCCTTCCCCAACTTTGGACCTCAATTAAAAAAGTTCCGTAACTTTACCGAACTGGGTCTTTGGGTCCAGGAAACCTTAGGCAATTGCCTATCATTTGTGCCTAGAGTGTACAATAGCTTTGCCGTAGGGACTTTTTTATGGCTTGGGTCACCCTACCCTAACTTTGGACCTCAATTAAAAAATATCCGTAACTTTACCCATCTGGGTCTTTGGGTGCAGGCAACCTTAGGCAATTGCTTTTTTATGAATTGAAGTAGGAGGGGGGGGGGGGGGGGGGGGGTACGGTCACCATACTCCCATCTTTGGACCTCAGTTGTAGAAATTCCGTAACTTTACACACCTGTGTCGTTGGGTCCAGGCAACCTTAGGCAATTGCTTATCATTTGTACCTAGTGTGGACAAAAGCTTTCCCGTAGGGACTTTTTTTAAGAATTAAAATTGGGTGGTGGTAGGGTCACACTACCCCAACTTTGGACCTCAATTAAAAACGTTTTGTAACTTTACCCACCTGGATCTTTGGGTCCAGGCAACCTTAGGCAATTGCCTATCATTTGTACCTAGTGTGGACAAAATCTTTGCCGTAGGGACTTTTTTATGAATTAAAATTGGGTGGTGGTAGGGTCACCCTACCCCAACTTTGGACCTCAATTAAAAAAGTAACTTTACCCACCTGGGTCTTTGGGTCCAGGCAACCTTAGGCAATTGCCTATCATTTGTACCTAGTGTGGACAAAAGCTTTGCCGTAGGGACTTTTTTATGGCTTGGTCACCCTACCTTAACTTTGGACCTCAATTCAAAAAGTTCCGTAACTTTACCCACCTGGGTCTTTTGGTCCAGGCAAACTTAGGCAATTGCCTATCATTTGTACCTAGTCTGGACAAAATCTTTGCCGTAGGGAATTTTTTATGAATTTAAATTGGGTGGTGGTAGGGTCACCCTACCCCAACTTTGGACCTCAATTAAAAAAGTTCCGTAACTTTACCCACCTGGGTCTTTGGGTCCAGGAACCTTAGGCAATTGCCTATCATTTGTGCCTAGAGTGTACAATAGCTTTGCCGTAGGGATTTTTTTATGGCTTGGGTCACCCTACCCTAACTTTGGACCTCAATTAAATAAGTTCCGTAACTTTACCCACCTGGGTCTTTGGGTCCAGGCAACCTTAGGCAATTGCTTTTTTTATGAATTGAAGTAAGAGGGGGAGTAAGGTCACCATACTCCCAACTTTGGACCTCAGTTGTAGAAATTCCGTAACTTTACCCACCTGTGTCGTTGGGTCGAGGCAACCTTAGGCAATTGCTTATCATTTGTACCTAGTGTGGACAAAAGCTTTGCCGTAGGGACTTTTTTATGGCTTGGTCACCCTACCCTAACTTTGGACCTCAATTCAAAAAGTTCCGTAACTTTACCCACCTGGGTCTTTTGGTCCAGGCAACCTTAGGCAATTGCCTATCATTTGTACCTAGTCTGGACAAAATCTTTGCCGTAGGGAATTTTTTATGAATTTAAATTGGGTGGTGGTAGGGTCACCCTACCCCAACTTTGGACCTCAATTAAAAAAGTTCCGTAACTTTACCCACCTGGGTCTTTGGGTCCAGGAACCTTAGGCAATTGCCTATCATTTGTGCCTAGAGTTTACAATAGCTTTGCCGTAGGGATTTTTTTATGGCTTGGGTCACCCTACCCTAACTTTGGACCTCAATTAAATAAGTTCCGTAACTTTACCCACCTGGGTCTTTGGGTCCAGGCAACCTTAGGCAATTGCTTTTTTTATGAATTGAAGTAAGAGGGGGAGTAAGGTCACCATACTCCCAACTTTGGACCTCAGTTGTAGAAATTCCGTAACTTTACCCACCTGTGTCGTTGGGTCGAGGCAACCTTAGGCAATTGCTTATCATTTGTACCTAGTGTGGACAAAAGCTTTGCCGTAGGGACTTTTTTATGAATTAAAATTGGGTGGTGGTAGGGTCACCCTACCAACACTTTTGACCTCAATTAAAAAGGTTTTGTAACTTTACCCACCTGGGTCTTTGGGTCCAGGCAACCTTAGGCAATTGCCTCTCATTTGTACCTAGTGTGGACAAAATCTTTTCCGTAGTGACTTTTTTATGAATTAAAATTGGGTGATGGTAGGGTCACCCTTCCCCAACTTTGGACCTCAATTAAAAAAGTTCCGTAACTTTACCCAACTGGGTCTTTGGGTCCAGGCAACCTTAGGCAATTGCCTATCATTTGTGAATAGAGTGAACAAAAGCTTTGCCGTAGGGACTTTTTTATGAATTAAAATTGGGTGATGGTAGGGTCACCCTTCCCCAACTTTGGACCTCAATTAAAAAAGTTCCGTAACTTTACCCAACTGGGTCTTTGGGTCCAGGCAACCTTAGGCAATTGCCTATCATTTGTACATAGCGTGGACAAAATCTTTGCCGTAGGAAATTTTTTATGAATTAAAGAAGGGAGGGGGGTTGGGTCACCATATCCCAACTTTGGACCTCAATAATAACAGTCCGTAACTTTACCCACCTAGGTCTTTGGGTCCAGGCAACCTTAGGCAATTGCCTATGATTTGTGCATAGAGTTGACAAAAGCTTTGCCGTAGGGACTTTTTTATGAATTAAATAAGGGAGGGGGTTGGGTCACCCTACCCCAACTTTGGACCAAAATCTTTATTTCAATTCGTTTCTCGTTCTATTTGGGTGCCACTCTTACACTTATCACTCTTCCTATCGAAATATAGTAAATACATTACCAGAGTGACGACATACTTTTGAATAATTAGAAAAATTAACTAGTTCTTTGACAAAAGAAGAAAAACGCGTATAATGCTTTTATTTCTAAAGAAAATCTAACAAAAAATACTGGACGTTCCAAAATCAGTCGATTTATTTTTCTTTTCTTTTCAAACGCATATGTAAAGTAGAAGATTTATTTGTATCGTTACATGTACACTAGTTTAGTGTGAACTATTGTTATTAATTGTTTCATTATTATAAAAACAACAACAAACTTATCTCTAATCAGAGAGCACTAAAAAGAGAAAGGATTACCTAATAGGAATTTTAGATGTCCGGTTAAAAAAAAGTTGTATTAGATACACGAATAACTAATTAATTTTGTCTGTGTGATAAATGGAATTGCATTTCGTTCTCCTACTGGAAACTATTGTCATTAGAATTAAAAGGACGTTTTGTGTTATTGCAAGTCTTCGGTTTTTAGGCATGATCATGTTGGCGCGTTTTCTTATTGTTCGCTGGCTTATTGTTCGCTAGCTTGATGCATCTTATTGTTCGCTGGCTTAGTGTTCGCTAGCTTGAGTCTGGTCAAAAAGTGTACTAACTAAAGCTGTTCATGATCGGATCGTATTTGACATTAATACGTTTGTGTATATTTAAGTAGCCATTATTTGTATCGAGAAGCACCTAGTAATATTTTGTAACCATAATTTCTCGGAGAAAATCTAATATTATAATATTAAGCGACGAGAGTTATTTATTCATAAGATAAGAATCTATCTTGAAAAAAAAATTCAAGACGGAAATTATTTATGAGTGAAATGCGGACCAAAACAATTGCGGAAGCTGTTATTATTTTTTTTTCATTATGGAAAGTTAGTTTTTTCCAAACAGGTGCGGGTACGAAGTTTGAACAATCTGGTTGTTCCTCCCTTTTTGAAAAATGAACGAAGATACTAAAGAAAGACAGAAAACATCTTAATCAAAAGAAAAAGGGTGACTACACAAAAACATGAATGAGCAATATGAACCTTACTACATAAGGAAACGCCTGTACCAAGTCAGGAATATGACAGTTGTTTTCCATTCGTTTTATGTGTTTGAGCTTTTGATTTTGCCATTTGATAAGGGACTTTTCGATGTGAATATTTCTTGGAGTTCGGTATTTTTGTTATTTTACTTTTTACCATTAACTTTTATATGGGATGACACGAGGTGCTCTGGAAAAACTCGAATATCTTACTCCACCAGTTAAGAAGCTGTCTCTCACAACATAAATCTGTAGTCATGATTATTTAAAAAAAAACTGTTTTATAATGCATGTACTGTGCTACATGAGACATTTAAAGTTATGGTTTTTTTAATTATTACTTTGATATTAAGTTTTTAATATCAATGAAAATTTGCAAAACGTCACCTGCGTGCATGTAAACACACTTGACTTATTTCAATACTGTCGTCGATTAATGAGTATAGAATGTAAATAAGATTTATACGAAATTAGTTTTTATCGGATACCAACAATAAGAGATTTTCTTTTTATCTAAACACATAAAATCAAAATTATCTTCTTTACAAAGAGTGGTATTTTAATGTAAATTGATTGCAGTGTGAACATTTGAAAACTATATTGAACGCATCTATCCCTTCGAAATTGAGATAAAGGATACAACAGATACAGTTAAGTCTGCCCATATCTTGACTTGCACCTAAAAATTGACAATGATGGTCGGTTGAAAACAAAGTTTTACGACCAAAGAAATGATTTCAGCTTCCCAAATGTGAACTTTCCATTTCTATGTAGCAACATTTCAGCAGCGTATTCACACGGAGTATATATCTCCCAGTTGATAGGATATTCCAGAAATGTATTTCCTATCACGATTTCCTTGATAAAGTGTTCTTGCTCACAAGGAAGCTATTAAACCAAGTTTTCCAAAAGGTGAAGTTGAAATCGTCTCTTCGTAAATTTTACTGACGCTATCACCAGTTGATTAACCGTTATGGAATATCTGTTTCACAGATGACGACGGATATGTTCCAATTGACGTAACTACAATCCCGTCCCCTTTTCCCCGAAAGTGACCTACCGAATTGGACTTGACACCGAGTATGTACTAACATGAGCAACACGAAGGGTGCCACAGGTGGAGCAGGATCCCCTTACCCTTCGGAACAACTGAGATCATCCCCAGGTTTGGGTTGGGTTGGTGTTGCTTTTGTTTTGTGTGCCGGTTTTTGTCTGTTTGTCTTTTTCTTTTTTGGCCATTGCGTTGTTAGTTTATTTTCGACTTATGAGTTTGAATGTCCCTTTGGTATCATTCGCCTCTCTTTTGGACATTATTCCTTGGAATTGAATTTGATGTCATTCGAATTAAAAAAATATACTTTAATGAGAATATAAATATTGGTTAGCAGAGACAATTTTAACTTTTACAGCAAATTCATCATTTGTGGTGAAGATTGAGTGATTGAACCCTTTATTTGTATCTGATTTTGAATTATTGTATCCTGGTCAATAAGATTCGTATGCTTTTGTTTGCATCTTATCATGCAAAAGCCAAACACGGTTCTTTCTTGTCCTTTCACCTTTATTTTACAGAAGTAACCCCAATGCGACGTTTTGTTTTACTATTTTCAGGATAGATCTTGCCCATTTTAAATTCTATTCGTATAGAACCATTATCATTGCTATCTCTAATTTTCAAGATAGATCTTAAACTTTTTAAATTCTATTTGTATAGAACCATTATCATTGTTATCCCTTATTGAAGCTTATATATGTGAATGATAATGTTTCCTCTATCTTAGTATTCCCATTCAGATTTGTTTATGCCTTTACATTGTATACTACTTAAAGCCTTTTTTCAGATCATTTGTCCTTTTGCAATTCGGGTTCCTCAATACTTTTTAACTTTGTATTTTTTTAACTTTTTTGATTCCAGCATCACTAGTCTTTTGGAGACGGAACATAGCGCGCCTGACGTACACAATTTTAATCCTGGTCACAATACTGCCTTCAACACAGAGCCTTGGCTGACACCAAACAGCAAGCTATACGGGTTTAAAAATTTTAACAGGCGCCAACCTTCATCCTAACCCGAGACTGTGTAACATTACAACATAAAAAGACACACTATAATTTGTGTGTGCATGAGTGTGTGTATTCTAATGTACATGTCCCCAGGATAAGAACAGGCGATGACCAAATCAAATATTAAACAATAATGGGTTAAATTGATACGGTAGTCATGATAGTACATCAATAATGAAGAAACCATACAATAGGCCTTCAAAATCCTGCCTTTAATATTACAATTGAAAGATTGTTTTAAGTATAAATTTAAGCAAGAACTATACAGTGAATTTTTTTAATTTTGTAGAATTATATTTAAGATGATTTCAGACACAAGGTTTTCCTATACCATGTCATTCTTGTTAATGATAATGGTTTTAAAAATCTTAAATAAAAAGAAATTTATCTACAAGAATGCTTACAAATTATCAGATATTCATACAACAAGGTACATCTTTACATCTTTAGTGTCTCAACTCACTTCACATGGTATATAAAGTCCTAAAACAGAAAAAAAATAATTATCATCAATTGTGCAGAAATTCTAGATTATCAAATTTACTTTAAAAAAAAACATCACAACAGAATCTCATGAAATATACAGTTTCATATATATGGTAAGACATTTATATATAGATTAATGCTGTATGTTGTGGTTTTTCTATGCTATATAGTTGTGTTACTGTCTCATTGACAGTAGCTTAGTGGTCTACATTTTGTAAGTAGTCAAACTACTGTATCACTAACCTGTAAACACTGGAGTTGTGAATTTAGAATTCTGCAAGTGGCAGGAGAGCTTGACTACAATTTTTATTCAATAGGATTGTAATTTTTCCTACTTCCTCCACAAATAACAACTGACTTCCACAAAATAGCACAATAGTGCTGAAAGTAGTGTTTAATGCCAATCAATCAATAATTGACATTAAACCACACATCTTACTGAATAATTAAAATTTGGATACCTTTAAATGAGGTATTTTTTTGTCCTTGCTTTTAATAGTAAATATTTGATACATGTATTGACAAAGATATTTCTAACAGCATACTTACAAATAATTGCAAATTCATATAGTAGCAAACTATTTTTGAATTCCTTAGTGTCTTGTCATACAGCATATGGTATTGGATCAGAAATAGAAAATATAATATTTTTATCTCAACATTTATAGCATATGACTTTAAAATTAAAACATCCAAAAGCCCACATTTTCTTCTTAAAAGATTTTAAAACTGGACTTCTTGAAAAGTACTTTTTCTGTTGCTGAAGGCTTTATGTGTGCTGCATTGTCTTCTAATTGACAGAATACCAACGTCTCAAACACGCTTCTGCAATATTATACTTAAAATGGAGTATGTTTTGACTGCTGCTCTAGCTCTTATTTGTAAATGTAACTGTTAATAGTAACATTACAATGTAAACTGTATCTGCATATAGAACATATCTCTGCAATTTATACTGTAGTGTTTATTCAGTCTTGTTGGAAGCAGAACAAGTCATCGGTTGTTTTGTTTTAAAGATATCCCTTCAAAAAATCATTATACAAGATTCTTAATCTTAAATATAACTAAGTTATTCTGAACGGCATTTTTCAAATTTTGTGTAGTAAAATAAAATCATGTTGTCTGAGCAGACATTTATCTGAAGTATTTTCAAAACCAACTTTTCTCAAAGCAAAATGTAATCCAAAACAGTAGAGATATGCGTTATGCAATTAGTATTAGTCTGACATCTACAACATTTTGCTGTTTGTTTGATAAAAAAAATATTTTGAAAGTATTAATGGTTAGATGTTAACAAGCCATGTGTTGTTAGTCACAGAAATGTCTCTAGTAAATTTGTTTAATGGGTCATTATGTTGTATTTTTTGTGAACATGTATAAATATTTTTTTGAGCAATTCAATTAATTGGTAGAAATTTATATAAAAAGTTCAAGACAAAAATTATACTTGTGTGTTTATATCACCAGCAAATTAGAGCACTTCACAACAAAACTTTGTCCAAATAAACAAATAAAGCTGTGATAATTTTTATTCTTAAGGTACTATGTTCATTTAAATCAAACAAGAAATGCTTTCAAAGTATTTTTTTGAAATCATGTAGTTTTATTTGAAATAAATAGCAAAAGAATTAAGGAGACAAATCTTATTTAAATTATTGATGAACACTGTAGTGTGTTGTAGTATAACATCTCGATTCATTGTGATTTTTGTAAAAATAACTTTCAAGAGCCTAAAGTGAAAGTGGATAAGGAAACAGACTATTGATTTTCGTGATATAAATAGAAATATTTCGGTACACACCAGTTCAACAAATGCAATACAACTCGTGTTTCTTTTCAATTAAATATGACACAGATACCTTTTCAAAGCGCAGACGTTGTTTTTATCACTTTTAACAATCCAATGAAATATATTAGAACAAACACAGCTTTCTGAGGCACCGGGCTGCCATAAGTTTTACGAATGTTTACATTTTGGGCACACACATGCATGCATTTCATTTTCACGTACATCAATGCACAACGTAGCTGCGAAATTTTTTTTGTCATATATGGTCCGCAAATATCAAAATCATCAAAAGGACCTTAAGAGCTACGTATTCGCAGCTATGCACAACGTTACAAAGTTTTTCAAGACGTCGTCGACAATTTTCCTTGAAAAGTATCGACATCGATAGTTTGCATGTTTCGCGCTGTGCAGTAGAAAGTCTGATGAAGCTAGAATTTCAGGGTCATTTCATCGAAGTTCTCAAGAAAGTTCTCCCAAAAGCTCCCATTTATTTATGTACGTTTTCAAGAGAATGATAAAATTTTCCACTTAAATCTAACAGGGCTAATTTATTTACCTACCGAACGATAGGAGCATTAGGCAGTACCATCCATCACAATGTGGCTTCTAATACAAATATTTGTTGTTTATAGATGGCGCCCCAGCTTACTAAAATATAGTCCGTTCCGATAAAATAAACTAAAAGTGTAACGTCGTCCAAAAATTACCGTTTTGTTTGTCAGCGCAGAAATATCATTAAATCGATATCAATTATTATGAGATGATATAAAAAGTCTTTAAATATTTATTCATTTTGACATCAAATTTATTTTGAATTCTACCCAGTAATTCTATTTGTTTTTTGCGATAACCAGTGGCAATACAAACTAAAGAATATATGACGGCAGATCGTAAAATTGAGACGTTATTATAGCGGACACTTGTTGTTTACTATAGCTTAAATTTTCACACGGAAATTAAGCGTATTCTACGAAGGAAGCTCAAGGAGAGACTATCAACGCATACTTTTTGCACTCTTTATAAAGATACTGAACACATTAGTCGTGTGCTAAGCTTTGTTTGACTTGGTTCACTTCCAGTAGTTCTTAATTTGTATGAAGTCTGAATGCAAAGCATGAATAGTGTCATGCAAGGGACATCTTTTTTAAACATTTGCGCGCGGGTTTGTTGCCATTCTTTGGGACTGCATGCAGACTGTTCATTATGACCTTCATTTATGGTATTTTTATCATCATTTTGCATATGGTGGTGGTGGTGGGAGTAGGGGGGGGGGGGGGGGCTGTTTCATCGTTATACACTTTTTCTTAATATAATATAACACTAAAACGTGTCCTTTCCTCAAAACGTGTCCTCGATGTCATGTCTAGACAAATGTTCAATCGACAACATTTAGAAATAATATTTTACCTTTTGGTGGTTTTTAGCATGTTAAAATTTGAAGTACGGCCTTGTAAACTAAACACAATGTATACTTTACCGAAAAATGAAGACACTATGGCATTTATTGCACACATTAAAACCTGTATAATGATAACTGAGAAATTTATAACAAAAACTGCAGATTGCCGTATAATTCTAAAAAGGACCATATATTTTCCGCTGGTTTGAAATTTACAACGAAAAGCAGATACTAATGGACTCGTGTTGGCGTCATTAAAAAACAGACACGTTTAAGCGTCTGGAATTGGATATGTTTTTGTGGCAATTGAAAGTAGACGTTTAACTGCAACGACAAAAGGAACGCGTTTGGGCGAAGTTGACACGTTTGGGAGGAAGGACACGTTTGGGCGAAGTTGATACGTTTGGGGGGAAGGACACGTTTGAGAGTGTTATTTATATTCCTCCAATGACTTATTATAAGTCTTTGATTCCTCATATCAATGAGACCATACCTTATATTTGCTGGCAAAATAGATGAGGTGGGGGGGGGGGGGGGGGGGGGAGGGGGGAATGATGGCAATAGCTAATAATGACACATTTATCTCGTTATAACTGTCCACTTAACCAAATGACGACCTTAGGTTACCGTACCATATTGTATAATGCACATTTGTTTTTCTTGGTTATTGTTGTTTGCTTGATCCCGTAAATGTGACGTGAAGAGAAAAGATAAACTAAACTAGACAAATTTACTACGTGAAATTTTGGATGTCTAACGTCACAGAACCCAAATTGCACCGAGTATCCACATTGCACATATTCAGCAAAAATAGCAGCGAAAAACTTACAAGTTTTCGTTGATACTAAACCATTTGTATTTTTATGATTTGATATTATACACGTCTTTCAACATAGGTAAATATATTTAAATATATACAAAACGTTTACAGTATATATCAATAGATGAAGTTTTCACCGAGAAAAGTAAATTCTACGGAAACGTCGCCATGCGACGTCCACAAAAAGTCATCTTTTAAAAATGAGCAAATAAAATATGTTACAAGCATCCAATTCGTTAAAAAAATGAATAGTAAGCATGGACTAATGTCAAATTGTTCTAAATATTTGAAGAAATAAAACAAAACATCTGTTACTCGATTTTTAAGGATGTGAATTTAAGCATAGATGCAATTTGGGTACTCCCCATTACAGAATCATGGATCGTTTAGAGGTCGGTTCAAACACATTTTTCAATGATTCAATATGGATTGAAAATTAAATTGGTGTAACTATAAAGTAAATGAGGATACATCTACAAAATAAACACAGAATGGAAACTTTCGTCTGGATCATAAATAAACGTAGGTGAAAAAACTGTCAAAATAGGTGCAATTTGGGTACCATCACGTTAAAAAAAAAGAAATACACAATCATGCACATACTTTTGAAGACTAAATCAAAGAGCTGAAAGCTCTGAGGAAAAATGACGCCACTGTCTCTAATATTGTGATATTTTTTATGCAAGTCTTGATTTTCACATACCGTAATTAGTTTAACATTCCAACATGTCTCGTAAGCATATAATTGATATTCGTATCTGTGTGTGTTATGTGAAGATGACAACTGGCTGTTTTTTAGTACAAATGTATAGGTCAAGACTACCTGAATGATCTACAGTATCCAATGACTACTGGCTGTTTTTTTCTATAAATAAATAGGTCAAGACTACCAGAATGATCTACAATATCCAATGACTACTGGCTGTTCTTTTGTACTAATAAATAGGTCAAGACTATTTGAATGACCTACAATATCCAATGACTACTGGCTGTTCTTTTGTACATATAAATAAAGACTACCTGAATGATCTAAAGTATTCTAAGTAATGTGATTTTTGTCTTGCAATTACATTTTTCTAAATCAAGAATATAGACTACTAGTATCCTTTTCAAACCAAATGATTATGAAGAGCCTGTTGTTATCAAGCTCTTATACCCAACATACTCATTAAATAAGTTACTAGTGACCTAGTTATTTCTGTTACTTGAAGCAAATTATATTTCTGTAGATTTAGACAATAGTATAATATTGTTTTACTAGTTTTATTTCACCTTGAAGATTAGACAAAAAGGGATACTCCTTTCATTTTTTATTTCATGTCAGTCAGGTCGCTTTATATGAAACTTGAAACCACAAACACAAAATCTATCACCAGAAATTATAAGTCAAGAGAGGATGGACGGGATACGTCTCTAAAATGCCTGCCTAACTGGAACTACAACAAGATCTCCAGACAAGACGAACAAGGAGTTGAAGCCAGAAGTTAATATTTATGTAAAAAGTAGTTGAGGGGCTGATTCCCGCTATTGAACCATACTGTCATTCTATAATATTATTGCGTAAGTATTTCTGTATTGTCCTTGTTATTGGTCCATGTCTTGGTGTATTGGTCTGAGGCGAAGCCGAAGGCCAATACTGCTGGCCGAGGACCAACAACAAGGCCAATACAGAAATACATGTAATAGTATCTTTATTAATTAACTACAGTGTTGCAATATTTTTTTATTTCATTTCACAAGAGATAAACATTTTTACCTTGAAGAGGAACTATCCAAATCTCAGTTTCTTTTTATAAGATGCAATATCTAATGATTTGGTGCCGTTTCCATGTATCTTCAGCCTTTTCTCATCTGATGAATTTTTCTACACTTTCCAGTCACTATAAAGTGTTATTAATTAAATACTCTGTTATTGGACTTAATATGATGAAAACTGCCTATGCAATATAAAAGTGTCAACTCGGCTAATACAGAATAACTCGGCCAATATTGATTTTTTTTCTGTATTGGCCGAGTTCTCATCCGGCCAATACAGGATTTCGGAACGCCTCTAGTTTTTAGATCGAAAGTCTTGATAAACACCAACTTAAAGTAAACAGTCGTTAGGAAGACGCAGTCTTCATTTACTCACCATAAACATGCCGAAACGTTCAGTGTGGCATATATTTCGGGTTAAAGACGGTCACATTAATTTAAAAAGCATTTTGTAAGCAGCCAATTGAATTATTTCAGGTTTGGGCAACGAGTAGTTTATCACAAAGTTCATTTCTTGTCGACTGCAGGTACAACCGATTTACTGTTTACTTTCGCTTCTCATGTTTTGTAAAATTGTCATTTATTTTTCAACCTAAACCAGGCATATGCATTGTGGAAGGGTGACTTGTAATTGTTCAAATCTTCGGTCAGTTGCCTTATGGATAGTTGTATCATTTTCAATCATATTCAACTCCTACATTTTTTTTTTTTAATTTATTTCTGCATTACACATGCAATGGCAGTACCTTTCCAATTACTATTTATGTGTTGCGTCTAAATATGAACTGTAACACTTTATAGTGACTGGTAAGGGTAGAAAAATTCATTAGATGAGAAAATGTAGAAGACGCCTGGAAACAGCTCCAGATCATTTGATATTGTAGCTTATAAAGTAAAACATGATAAATGGGAACTCAGATTTGGATAGTTCCACTTCAAGGTAAAAAATGTTTATCTCTTGTGGTATATAAAACAATGTTAACGCTGTAGTTAATTAATAAAGGTATCATTACGTGTATTTCTGTATTGGCCTTGTTATTGGTCCGAGGCTTGTTGTATTGGTCTGAGGCTTCGCCTCAGACCAATACAACAAGCCTCGGACCAATAACAAGGCCAATACAGAAATACTCACGTAATAATACCATATTACAACTTTAATTTAGACACAACACATAAATAGTAATTGGAAAGGTACTGCCATTGCATGTGTAATGCAAATATATTTAAAAAAAAAATAATGTAAGAGTTGAAATTGATAAAACTATCCATAAGCCAATTGACCAAAGAACGAAGATTTGCGCAATTACAGAATGCATATGCCTGGTTCGGGTTTAAAAATAAAAGACCGTTTACAAAACATGAGAAGCGAAAGTAAACAGTAAAAATCGATTTGTACCATCGACATGATGAAATTATGAGGTCGTCAAGAAATGAACTTTGTGATAATTTACTCGTTCCCCAAACCTGAAATAATTCCATCGTCTACTTTCAAAAATGCTTTTCAAATGAATGGGACCGTCTTTAACCTAAAATATATGCCATACTGAACGTTTCAGCTTGTTTATGGTGAGTAAATAAAAACTGTGTCGTACAAACAACTGTTTACTTTCAGTTTGAGTTTATCGTGACTTACGATCTAAAAACTAGAGACGTTCCGAAATCCTGTTTTGGCCGGATCAGAACTCGGCCAATACGGAAAAAAATCTGTATTGGCCGAGTTGACATCTTATATTGCATATGCAGTTTTCATCATATTAAGTACAATATCAGTGTAGTTAATTAATAATGATACAGTTACAGACTCTGCTGCTATAAGATAACTTTATAAACAAAGATTCATACCCACCGCGTGGGTATAACCGTATTACTAATTTCCGATTATTAAAATCTTCGTAAATCTGGATAAAGACCAGTTTCTATCCAATGGATATCAAAATGATTCCGATTATTACTTTTTTAATGATTGTAAAGTTGAAATGGCATGGAAGGCTCACATTATTTAGGAGAACTATTTTGTCTAGCGATTGCTGATCATTGGAGGGTAAAAAGTCCAACACCATAACAAAACGGATCTATTTATCATGTATACATACCGATTGTTTACGATTGTAAGACATGTGCATAAAAGTCAAAGCTCGAATAAATATGAAAAATATAACAATTAAAGGGATAGCTCCAAATACCATTTAATAACAAAAAACATATGGACAGGTCAAGATATCTTTTTGGTAAATAAAATAACGTATGTAAACTGGTTCCCGTCCGACTACAACACTTTGTTCGAGTGTAGCGTAATACAAGCAGATTCCAGTTAGTATGTAAAATAGTAAATATGAAACCGAGTGCGGTAGGCGGAGGCATAATCAACTTCCGTTAGTTCTGGTCAATGGTATCGGAAACATGCCGCTGATAGCGTCATTTTCCAAAAATAAAAGAACTTTCCGTTGTGCAAGTTTCATAAATAAATTAGACATATTTGAAGATAAAGTTGCTCGTTTTCAAAGGGATAAGAATATTTCAAAGATACTTTGGAATGAACTATGGTGTGCGAGTTCACATGTTAGGCTTTTTACTATTATTTGTACATAAACTATCAAAGCACCTTCGTTCACAGGACTTTCCTCTCTCGTCGAACCAACAAAACTTGTATTCTTCATCATGTCATTTTGACTCTCCTGGAAATCGTGATGACATCGTGAAAAATGATGAAAATCGCGGAAATCGTGATGACGTCGTGAAAAATGATGAAAATCGAGGAAATCGTGATGACGTCGTGTGAAAAATGATGAAAATCGCAAAAATGCACGCGCGTCGTGACGTCGCAATGAATTTTGGAATTAATTGGGGCTTAATTGACTATTAAAACGTTAAGAGTCACTTAATAGTCTATTAGTTAATAAAAGCCTTAATAGTGATTCGTGCAACTCTATTAACTAATAGTTAATACTCATTCTCTGTAACCACTTGAACTTTTTCGGCACACATAGTCACCGATCTTTCTGAAAATTGGCTGATATGTATATCCTATAAGCCTAGTCAGAAAAATAATGCCAACCGATATATATATTGGTTGGTTACCATGGTAACTGCAGAGAAAGTTGGGAATTTTGAGAAAACACAATATTTGGTGTAGTGTTGTGAAATTATGCGGCTACATCTATTAAAAAGAAACACAAAAACAATTAATTTCAGTTTTGTTTTTATCAAAAATCAAAAAAAGTTATGGGGAATCTACTTAGAAACATCTGAAATTAATTTCTAAAAAATGGTCATTGTGCAATATTCCTAACAATACGAATTACCTCCCTTTGACGGGTTACACTAATGACTGGACCAAAACGAAAATGCTAATAACTTTTTTATTTCTTAAAATTTTGTCAAATTTGAATTGCTATAAATTTAGTCCATTTAATACATAAATATAAGAAAAAATATAGAAAACTTTACAATGACCTAACTGATGAAAATTTCTGTGTTATTTTATATCATTAAAAAAAGGGGGGGATATATGTTTTGGGGTAAAAAAAAACTTGACCTGACCAACGTTGACTGTGTCCTGATCTTTGTACTACCTAATACCTATTCATATCTTATAGGATTTGCTTAAAATTTATATAAAAAAACCATTAAGATTGAATGGTAAAGTCTTTATCAAATGATAAAAAAAAACTTGGAAAAACAGTTTAGGGTACTGTGACGGGCACCAGGTTATTTAAACTTTTTATGGTATTGAGTAGTATATTGTATTTTACTATGTTGTAAATTATGTTGTATATTACCGGTTATAATTTGACACGTTTGATCACAAATATAAAGTAACACACAAAAGGTGTGAAGTAGGCCAAAAATACTTGTAAGTTGATAAATCCAATATAATTGTTTTTTTAATATTTTCATAACAGTAAATAATTATTTCCACGTACAACTTAAGGCATGCCCGAGCCTTGTGTAGGATATCTTGGTAGTTTTAAATATTTTCATAAAAAAAATAAACATTTCGCGGACTACTTGAGGTATGCCCGAGCCCCTGCATGCACGATATCTTGGTAGTTTAAAATATTTTAATAAAATACAAGTGTGGACACAGATGAATGTGGATAGTATGTTTGGATGTTTGACAGTGTTTTATATGACAAAAGGAGTTCTATGTTTTTCCTATATGGTGTTATTAACTGTGTTGCACGATGACAACCAACCTGAGCATGAGGAGTGTTGTTTATTTAATATTTAGATTTTATGTTCAAGACAGGCATGGAAGAGACACTAATTGCATTAATTACCAAATGATTATGATTGAATATTTTCCACATCTTTCATTTTGGATACATTTTGTAGCTAGGAGAGCAACACATAATAGGTTCATTTTTTCATGTGATTTTTTTTTAAATGGGAGATGATATCTGAGAACATGATATCAGGAGGCTGTAATTCAGTGGTTGTCGTTTGTCTATGTTTTTCATAATATTTGTTTTTATGTTATTTTGTGTACGTAAATAACATAAATGACTATGCGTTATGGGCTTTGCTCATTGTTGAAGGCTGTACGGTGACCCGTAGTTGTTAATCTCTGTGTCATTTTGGTCTGTTGTGGAGAATTGTCTCATTGGCAATCATACCACATCTTTTTTATATGTATTTGCTCACTATTTGTATGGTTCTATTTATATTACTTTGTGGTGGATTGTCAGTATCATTAGTAAAATATTTTGTTAAAATGTCGAAATTGTTTCTCAGATTAGAAGACATTTATTGGTTTTTAGTAATGACAATGCCTGACATGATGCTTGGGGCTAGATGAGCTAGAAAGTAAACTTCTGTGTTGTTTTTTTATCAATTCTTTGATAACATCTTCTCCAAAGCTGGCCGAAGCAAAAAAAAGTTTTGACCAATATGAAAATGATATCAACAAAAAAACCTTTGTGAGCATGCTTCAAAGACTCATAACTGCTCCAAAAGTAATCTGATAGAATTTCAAGCATGTCAAGTGGGTATTATGAAAATCTACTTAATATGTCTAAATATCAAAAAAGTTATAGTATTCAATATGAAAAAGGTATTGCAAAATTATTCTCTTTTCAATTTTTTTTGTTATATGGATACAAATATAAGTGATACCAATACAGTATTTGTTGTGGTATGAAAGTGTAGTAATTAACATTTACTGTAACAATGTTAATTCACACAAATTAAGAAATAAACAAATGAATGAAAAATGTTGAACATGTACAATGAAATATAGTTTTAGAAATCAATTAGGCCAGATAGGCCTTATAAATTTTTGTCTTTTTTTTTAACATACTGAATGACCATTTACACTCAGGACCGAGTCATCAGTAGGCAGTACAGATGTATTAAAACAACCTAGCATCATATTGCTAGTAGCGAGTGTAGCATTGTCGGGTAAATTTGTTCTTTTTTTTAAAATTTGGTTAATGGACAAAAAATGTTTGGTTCAAATCATAATAAAATGCTTTTATCTCCTTATTACTTACATTGTACATAGAATGGATACTACCCTGACAAATCCTTGTACATGAGAGTTGTCTGTCAAATCTTTATTTCACAAAGAATGAATTGCATAACAATGAACTGAGCTCAAAGCAAAGCACTTTAATAATACACTTAGACAAAAAGCTCAATCCAGTGATATACTTTGTACTACAGGTCTTTCATGAACATCATGAACTAAACTTTGAATGCAAAAGACCCCCAAAATGGCTAACAGATATTGCTATAAAGAATAGTCCATGATGATTCTTGTTATTAAAGAGTTCATGAAATGTACACCGATTCTGTCAGTTGAATGGACTAGAATGAGATAAGTTATATAAACATAAAGGTTTTTTCAACAGTTGTGGTGTAAATTAAATCAGTTTTATTTTATGGTTGACATATTTAAGTATATATGTAGATCATTGGCTTTTCAACACATTGATATTTTACAATATCGATTATCTATCTATTGTTATATTGTTGGTATATTTCACCTTCCTAAAACAGTTTTAACGCAACATGAACGCAAGCTTGATAGATCTTGATAGGGTGTCCTCACATATTTTGACGTTGCTGAAAAATTTTGGTTGACATAAATTATGTATCCTCTTCTCATCGTTTTTCGTGCTATTAAGAATGCATACTCATTACGTACTGTCGTCACAATTTCCATTGAAAAGGCATGCATAGTACAAATTCATATGACGTACGAAAACATATGATCTGACCATATACATTTACATGTATGTATAGGTTATCAGCTTTTCTACACATATTAGCCAGTAAGCTACAATGAACCTATTATGACGATTGAGCGCAGCTAATGAGCTAAATTGAATCAAATTGTGTCCTCAGTGGGGGATATTTTAAGGGATCTACAGAGCTCCAGATAAGCTGCGTATTTGCGTGATCACGCAATACAAATAATTAAAAACCCAATGCAATTGCCCATTGCAGGGTTCAAAAACCCAATTAATTCAAAGGAAAACCCAATTATATGCCAAAACCATGAGTTCTTAACGCTTTTATTTGCTATCGATTGCGTTATTTACCCTTATCTGATTACAGTCGTCGCGTAAATCTATTTTTATAATATTCATAATTGGAAATGTCCTTTCGTTCTTAAAATAGAGCCCTGCATCAAGTAGCTGTAATGGGTCCCTGTTGGAATTTTCCGTTGCTCAAAAGGTACACGTGTTTATGAAAACATTTCGATCTTCTCGGCGGTTATCCAGTTAGCGTGTGACATGCTGTCATATTTTTTCGAATTGCTCGGGATTTATCATAACATACAATGAATTAAAACGAAAGTAAATGTCCAATAAAAATATTGAATAGAAGCATGTTTTCGGCTTCTTTTTGATAGCTGAGGGAAAGTTATGATGATTACAAGACTCAGCTAGTGATTTTAGGAAGCGTCCATTGAACGCACGGGCGTGTTTGCGTACCTTGACGAGAACATTGCTATAGAACGATAAACTGCACGGGGTTTCGTAAAAAACGAAATCAGTTGGAAAAAGTGAAAGGCCAAATCAATTATGACATGATATGTAGTTGGAAAGCATCGGAAACCAAAAGTTCTGATATGGGACAACTTAACCCAGATTTATGTAAATTGAATTAAACAAAAACAGTTTATATATTATTTTTTTCATTTTAGTTGATGAATGAATACACATATCCGTTTTTTACGTCAAATTATGCAGCTTGACCCTTTCTTTGTTTTGGTCTAATTGTTCTGGATGCTTAAGATAGTTGTCTTATTGGCAAGTGCAGTATAACATTGTCATTTATTTACTTGATGTTGCAGAATTATTTGTAAATTGAAGTTGAATGTGGTCTCCATCATAAAACCACCCTATAAATCTCAAGGTTTTGGGGTATATCTTAAATCTGGGAACTACTTTTTATTTTTATTAAAAAGTAGATCTGGCAAATAGGTGAAAGGACTGGCAAAACTTTCTTACAGCACCTAAATTTCACATATATTACATAAAAATCTAAACACTTAGCCACACCTACCCCAACTATAAACTGTAGGGTGATCATATGGGATCTAGAAAGGCAATTAGTTACTGTCCAACTAGTGACACCAGCTGCAGTTTACATAAGTTTTGAGAAAATACAAAACTGACAGAACGTTTAAAACGGGACACAAATTAAAAGTACAATTGCTCGTCAGTGAATAAACCAAATAAAACAGCTAAGCACATATACAAAGAAAGAAATACATTTAAGATGGAAACACATCTGGGGTTGATATAATGTGATTATAACATGCCTAAATATTCAATATTGTGTTGATGAAAAAACCCAATACATTAAGGAGCTTGGTGGTGAAAAACCCAATTTGATATTTGCTTGAGGGGTGAATTGGAATTGATAATGCAATTAAAAAACTTTTATCACCAACTTACATAAAAAAATGGTGGGTAAAAACCCCAATTTGTGAATTCTTATCTGGAGCTCTGGATCTATATAAAGAAAACCTGATCATCTGTTTATCGTTCTATTACTGGCTTTTTCACCTCCCCAACTTGGCCTAAGACAGTTTTTACAGACGAAAGCAAGCTTGATAACTACTCCTCACACACATGTATAGATTATCGGCTTTTCTACACGAGTCATGAATATCGTAAAATGTTAGCCAGTGAGCAGGCCCGCAATGAACCTTTTTAGCGAGTGAGCCCAGCTAATGAGCTAAAATGAATCAACTTGTGTATTCAGTCACAGTTGGTGATATTTTAAGGTATCTACACAAAGAAAACCTGCTTATATAAATCTCAGTGGCGGATCCACAACTTTTCATAAAAGGGGGTGGCCGCTGACTGACCTAAGGGTTGCCCACTCCCGTCATGCTTCCCCAGTGGCGGATCCGGGGGAGGGTTCCGAGGGTTGGAACCCCCCTTTTTTTGGACGATCAATGCATTTGAATGGGGACACATAGATGGAACACCCCCCCCCCACCCTTTGTCCTGAGTTGGGAACCCCCCTTTTATAAAATGGCTGGATCCGCCCCTGCTTCCCTATAATATCAACAAAATTTTCCCCACCCCCTGGATCCGTCTATGTAACTGTTTATCGGTCTGCGTAATACTGGCTTTTTCACCTCCCTTACTTGGCCCTATAGACAGTTGCTTATCTGTTTATCGTTCTGTCCGATGCAGGACGTGACGGCCATACTGCCTATAGATTGAAATAAACAATTAATTTCCCCATAGGCGACAATGATAGCCTTTTTCGAGATACAGACTTTAGAAAGTTGATTTTTTTAACGAAACCTTGCTAGAATTAAAGAAAAATTATTAGGACAGTATTTTTTGGTCCAAAAAATATAGGTTCGCGTTGCTTTTCTTAGCGTAATTTGTACTTATCTCCCATGCCTATCAATTTTGCACTTAAAAATACGTGTCTCATCCTAGCGTTTAAAAGACATCTCAGTTCCGTTAGGGCTAAGGAAAATAATTTATTTGGCCTTTGGTATAATGCAGAATGCACGAAGTCTCTAATAACAAAAAACAACGGGCGCACATTTCAACCAATCAGGATTAGCTATACTCTTAATTCTGAATACCATGTTATGCTCATAAAATGGCTGCGCCCATAAAATCTAATGGTGTATTGTAACCATGACGTCCATAGGATGAAACTGCCATACCCCGAAAAGATGAAACGGCCATATGACAAAAACGGCCATACTTTGTGAAGACGTATCGTCCATGTTTTTTTTTTTTTTTTTATATAGATGTTATTTATGAATTATGTTGATACTTATAGATGGTTATTATAACTTTTAGATAAACTTTACTGTTTTTATATTATTTATCATGTTTAATTTTGTTATATCATTTGTTTAATCATTATATATATATCGTAAATGAATGTGTTTAATTTAATAAAATATTAAATATCATATTGTTTTCTAAATGGTTTTTTGATATCTTGCGTATAACAAACAGAACAAAATGAACAAATATGAATGACTATATCCGAATGGGAGACTAATTTCTGTCAAAATTAAAACAATAAGTTCAGTTTTGAAATATAAAACAAGGTATAATCAAGTAATGATTAAGTTTGAAATTTAAGAAGATTGTTGATTGCTTATTATTACTTCTTTGATGAACACAAGTATTAATTATGCTTTTGTCAAGAAATTGTAATGGAAATACAATTCAAGATCACTATAAAAACACAACACCCAAGCTGAGTGCAAGCGGAGTGCAAACATACATTTGGTAGTGAAATTCTTGTAAAAATACAAGCTGTTTGAGCAGTCTTTTTGATGTACCGACCTTGCTTTATAAAAGTAACCAGAAATGTCGGTGGCACTCATTTGGAAAATTGCTGTTCATCATGTCGTACCCTTGTGTGCTATGTGACCAGCAAGTCCGACCAAGACAACATGCTCTCCAATGTGAGGATTGTGATAAATGGCAACACAGGCTTTGCAATACAGGTATTTACAAATTTAATATTAATTTAGTTTTTCCTTTGAATCATATTTCGTACTTTCGGTCATACTTTAGATACATTTTTTTTTTTTACTTTAATTTTGGTTAAGACGCTTTCCTGATAAGAATTAAATCTATATTTAAGTGTTATTTGCATTACACATTTGTCCAATAAATGGACCATAGGTATCAATTAATAGATATAAAAAGAAGATGTGGTATGATTGCGGTATGATTCCAATTGAGACAACTCTCCATCAGAGACCAAATGATACAGAAATTAACAACTATAGGTCACCTTACTACGGCCTTAAACATTATTATCAGTGTATTAATATTACTTGACTGTAAAGAAATATATGTCATATTTTAATTTCTTGTTATTTCAGGTATATCAATTACTGATTACCGCCTGATGGTAAATGAAGAAGTCGACATTATTTTCCACTGTGCAGAATGTGTCCGCATACCACAAGATATGGAGGTTGAGGTACATATACGTTATTGTATTATTTCTTTAAATGTTGTGTGTTCGACAGAATTGTTTTAATTTCTTATCGTTCCTTTATTATTTTGAGAAGAACAATTGTATTCAACCTAAATTTTTCATTTTTTGTGGTTGACTATTATTCCGAATAAGTCCTGTTATGCAAAAGGTCTCAAACCGTTATTTATGATTATGTATGATGACCTATAAAAAAAAGACCGATCATAAATCATATTAATCCAATCATTGGGCGCGTGTCTCTGTTAAATACAAAGTATACACATTTCGGAGGTGTTAATCCTTTAATTAGTTTACGTGATTGCCAATTATCAAACAATGTTACAAATATTAATGTGAATTTATATATTTTGAATTATATTTTGACATATAATATCATATTATATTTGACGTTTTTTTTTATACTTTTTTTGTGCAAAAATACACAATTATATTTTGTTTCACGACTTTTATACATATGTTTTTCGTTTAGGCAGTATTAGAAGCACCACCATCACCAGCACCAGCATCACCCCCACCAGCACCAGCATCACCCCCACCAGCACCAGCTTCTCCACAACCAGCACCACCATCACCCCCACCAGCATCCCCACAACCACTTGACGATACGCTACCAGACCATTCATTTGATATCACACTTGAAGTAGCAGAAGAAAATCCAGTTGTTGAGAGGTATTTGGTTTAATTAATCATATTTTTTATTAGTCTCTTAATTTTTTATTACTATTTCAAATTAATTTAATGTAATAATTATTAATAAATTATTTTAAAATTAATAATGTTATTTTCAGGCAAAAGAAGTTTTTAATAATTTTAAGTCAAACTGGTGTATATTGTAAATTTTAAATATAAAGGTGTAAAAATATATTTATATGTATATGTTATATCTTAAAAGTCTCTCATAAATCTTTTTAAGATTGGTGCATACAATGCAATATTTTTAATGTTTTAAATTTATTTAAGTGAATCTCTTTTTATGTTTGTCTGTGGTGAGACTATAATAAAATATTGAATCTGTTAAAGCCATTAAGATAATATCTCTAATTTGTAACTAAGTTTTGTTAAAGTTACAAATGTAATTTTCATTATTTTCAGTGATATTAAAGATCCAGAGCTTTCAGACTCATTTGTAGACGACAGACCAGTAACCTTCGAGGTAGTGGAGAACGGTACGATGAAAAGAGCCAAGAAGCTAGTCAGCAGTGACGGGTTTTCGTATACAGTTAAGGTATAATTATAATAGATCTATCATATAAAGAAAATGTATTATATATGATGTGACTTAGAGACCAAGTGGGTCGGTTTATTTTTAAGTTATATATTTGTATTCTGTTAAACTGTTATTACACATGTCACAAATTATTGTATATATATATATATATATGTAATTTTTTTGGTTTATAGAAATAAGAATACATGGTATGATTGTCAATGAAACATTTCTCTAACAAAGATCAAATGTACTTCTTTACTTTTATAAACACGTCACAAAATATTTATATATATGTAAATATAGGAAGATGTGGTATGAGTGCCAATGAGACAACTCTCCATCCATATATTACAGTTATTTAAAAAAAAAAAATCCAACAAAATGGTATGAAAAAACAAAAAGTGGTATATTAGTGTAAAATTTCATTTATTATAAAATCTCTTCATCATATAATTTTAAAATGTATAAACTAATATGTGTCATTTAAATTTACAGCAGCCTGGTCAGCCATCAAGACCGTCTTTCCTACAGCCGAGATAAAGGGATGTTCATTCCACTGGTGCCAAGCAGTCATGCGGAAGGTTGCCAAGTTGGGGTTGAAGACCGCCTATGACTCCAAGAAGAGCGTCCACCTCTTCATCAGGAAGTTACTTGCTCTGCCATACCTGCCATCTGACCACATCAGACCAGCTTTTACAGAGATGCTTCAAACCACTGCAACAGCCTCACCACAGATCAAGCAGCTGATGACCTACCTTCAACGTACCTGGTTCAACAACACAGTCTGTACTGTTCAACAGTGGTCTGTCCATCGGCTCTCAGTGAGGACAAACAATGATGTAGAAGGTATTTTTATTTATTATTAATATTTTTTATAGTTAATAATAAAATAAAAATAAGAAGATGAGACAACAATTCCCGAAACTTCCAACCAGCAGCAATGAGAACCCATATGAATACCGCTTCATCATTTTTTTATTGCATTTTATAAAGTTATACTATGATCATATTTCAATCTTAAAATAAAATAACTTTACACATTAAAAATTTTTTAGTATCTATTGTGTTTAATTAGTTTAGGATGGTAAAGTTAAAGTTATACTATCATCATATTTGAGTTTTTATAACTATTAACATTAAAATTGTTTCGTTTTTATTCAAATTTTTAGTAATTATTGTGTTTATTTTAGGGTGGCATAGGCGTTTCAATGGCAAGGCTGCCCACAACCACCTCCATTTCTATAAGATTGTGCCAGCCTTCCTACAAGAAGCAAAGACCGTGTCCATCACACAGCAGCTTGTGAGTGAACAGCAACTCAGCCGATATCAACGAGACACATACAAGCAGCTTCAAGGCCGTCTAACTTCACTGTGGGACCAGTACGAGGAAGACAGTATCAGAACATCAGACTTCCTCCGTTCCGTGGGCCATCTGTATGCACCCCCTGTTCCACAGCCAGAGACCCTCCCAGAGTCCGACTCTGAAGATTCCGACATCGAGTCTGATTAAGTGTTAATTGTAGTGACTTGAAGAACTTATTGGTTGTGCTTATTATGTGTATAGTGCTTTGTTAAAATAGTAACTTTAATGAGTTCATGAAGTAAATGATCATAATATAGTATATTTTGGTATGTTTAGTGCTTTTGTTTCAGTTGTGACTTTTATAACTGAATGGTTATGTTGTGACTTTTATAACTGCACGTTTATGTATTTTAGTGCTTTATGATATAGGTTATATGTGTGAATGTGAATATAAATGTTTGAATATTGGGTGAAATGTGTATGCAGTGGAATAAATGAATGAGTGACATGAGCATATGAGAGAAAAAGTGTGAGATTGTTAATTTAAAAAATGTATATAAGATGAATGTTCAATGGCATATGTATATATGTATGTTCTTACATTTCGATGTGTTTGATTTTCTACATGTCTGAACGAAAAGAATAATATATATGAGTGTTTTGTGTATGAATGATGTATGATTTATATGTTTGTTGTATATTTGTTTATCTGTATGACTGAATGAATAAATAAAATATATTAAACAAAAATATTATCTTTTTGTTTCTTATACTAGAGTATATTGGTTTGATTGTCCATAATACAATTCTCCATCAACAAATGCACAAAAATGGGAACATTTAAATTGTCAACAAATAGTATTCAACACAATGAACAAACTTAAGCAAAAAGAACATTCAGTATGATAAAAATGAAACTGGCCATCTTTTATCATGTTATTAGGGTGCACATTCCTGTCGGATATTACGGGTAATTTGTTATGTTATTGGAAAGTTCTACAGTAGTCTCCGTCTTGGAAAGATGTTCAGCAAATGGAATGACTCTAAACTATAAGAAAGAAAAAAAATACAGAATTATTAAACTATGTACTGTCTGATGAACATGACAAATATAACTCGAACTTGATGAACTGCCTTCCTTAGAGTTAACCTTAACACTGAGTCCTGTTTTAAATTTCACCAAGACTGAGATTGAGAAGATTTTTATTGTTTAGAATAATATATTTTTTACAGATATAATAAAAAGATCTGTGACATGTGCGTGTATTTATATATCGTCATCGACAGCGACAGTCAACATTCCTACAGTTTAAACTTCATATAAAATAAGATGCCTTTATATCACATTACAATAAAAATGATTCTTCAGAAATTGTTTATAACTGATAATGAAGAAATAGTCAATATACTTACATAATATGGCCCCAACAAGTTGTAAACACGAGTGATGATGATCAAGCAAAGATAACTCTTACAAGAATAAATAAGATCTCTTGTACAGAAAAAAATACTACAAAATCATATTAATGTTATTATTATGAATAAATACTTATTTTATTATTATATTTTGTGCTATAACCTCAATAAAAAAAAATTTTTAAAGTGTGGACGATACGTCTCACAATGTGTGGCCGATATGTCCCATGGACGATGTGACGGTATGGCCGAAACATCCCATGGCCGTCATGGAAGTATGGCCGTCGCGTCTCGAAAGCGTTCTGTCACTGCCACTGGCTTTTTTTAGACTAGAGACTTCATGTGTACAAACCTGACGTCAAACTCGTGTACTATAAAAGAAGAGACAAATAATTTCACATTATATCCTGTAACATTACATCTAAAGATAATTATAATCCAAAGTAATTTATATTACGATATGTCAATGGACTAAATTCCCGCGCAAATGTCATCACTGGGATAGACCAAAACGAATTTTAGGTTTATGTATGGTCATGTATCATTCACATTCCGATCAATTTACTCAGTTAAATAAAATATATGTGTTAACTATTTTTATATTGGTTTTGAATTTAGTTAATCTATCAGAAAAAAGGATTTATTTCTCGCAGACAGCCTTCAATACTATACACCAACTCGACACTGAAGCTAAAAAAAACCCTAAAACATAATAGTATATGGAATCGTCCAAACGGATTACCTAATATTGATATAGGTGAAATATGTAGATTCAGAATTGTGTACACAGAAATAAGATCAGAAATAAAGCCCTATGTAAGGTGAAAACAATAACAGATCTGTATAAAATCATTGTTTATTAAATTTGCTTGCATAAGAACCATGAAGTTAAAATTTATAACGATTACGTTTATCCTGTCAACCCCTTTTCTTCATTGCATCAAGGCATCCGTTGCTTTACACCGAGCAGCAATTCAACCAATCGGGGAATGTTAAGTTGGGACAAACCTCTATTTTTGGAAGCGTGATATTTACATCGAGGCTTGCGTTGCTTTACACCGAGGCCACAGTAGTTCGACCAATCGGGGAATGTTTATTTGGGGCATGTGACCTATTGAACTGCAGGTTTTATAATACTTTAATCGAAATTGTAGAAAAATGAAATGTTGTTAGTACATACAAAACAGAAAATGATGAATACTTTTAGTAAAAGATAATTTGGATCCGGGTTCTGTGTATTCACATCATTTGTACAACTCTCCTTACTGATGCCATTTTTTGGAATTTCTGTGACCTAAATGGTTCGCGAAAATTAATATTTTATTATATAGTATAGTAATAAGTAAACATATTCAACGACTTAACTTGAGGTATGCCAAATGTTCTCGAAAGTCAATACATTTATCGTTTGCTAATATGTTTGAAAAGCATTTTATATTTTCTTATTTGATAAAATTAATGGTTCAATCTAAGTGTTTCTATAAATTTGATGCAAAGCCTATTACATATAAATAGGTATAAAGTCATTTTTCCTGGTCATGATAACGGTCAGAATATAGGACAGAAAGTCACAGACAAAAAGCCAAGGACAAAAAGTCACATGTATTATATGTTATAAACATTGAGTTTTGTTTCAAAGTAAAATCTAATTTTTTTTTGTTAAAAGAAAGACAATATACTAATTTTGAGAAACATCTTTCTGTAATGGGCTTTCAGCATGTTCAGTGAAAATCAAATTATATGTACATGTATATAATTCTTTTAAAGTTACCCTTTCATCGTAAAGAGTAATCATAATTTATGGTCAATATTTTTTAATTTGCTGCTAAAAATCCATAAACTTAAGATAATTGTTATTTTCTTAAATTTCAATAATCCAATGCCTAATACTAATGTTAAGATAGTGCTACCATAGGCGGATCCAGGGGCCCTGAGGGCCCGTCCCCTCCTTATTTATTGGAAATATTTGGTTGATTACATATGGAATAAATGTAGCGGGCCATCACTTTAGGCAGTCAGTGGGACCCGTTATATGAAAATTGTCCAGATGGTATATTTCCCCCCTACTGCTCGTTTTAAGACCCGCAGCCACCATCTGACAGATTTTCCGCGGGTCCTCGTAGGAAAACGAATTTTTTGGAAAATTTCAAAAATTCCTCCCCGGCCAGAACGGCAAACAAGAAATGTGTCGGGTGGATAGCAGGGACCATCGGGTCAACGGCCGACAGTACCCGCCCTTGTTGGTTACGCCCTTTGTTTGCTAAAGAACCCTTGTGCTAATTCTTTTAGGGGCACCCAAGTTGACCTATTGAAATTTCTGTCCTTGTCCAATTGATCCCGATTTCCAGTGATATTTCAAATTGTCCGCCTTCATCCCAGCCTACCCATATTGCCGGATCTTTTTGAAATTGTCTATTTTTTTCAACTTCACCTCAAAAATGATCTTCAGGTTGATACTCATCATCCAATAGTACAATAACATTCAAAACGTATCGCTATACATGCTTTGCCATTTCAACATCGAGTTTAATAATGAATAAGAAAAATAAACAGCTCATAATATAGGTATTTTTTCCTTTATAGAAAGAAAGGTTAGATGGTCAATCATCATTTACTTTGAAGTGTATCAAATTATTACATTTAATTAATTTTGGGTCAGTAGACCGTACTGTGACCTATAATGGTTTACTTTTATAAATTTTGACTTGGATGGAGAGTTGTCTCATTGGCACTCATACCACATCTTCTTATATCTAGCACTGGACCAACAATGTTCCTATTAAATTTATTGATTTTGTTCTCTTCTGAAATATGCATGAGATATTTGACACTGGACACAAAGCAAACCATAACTAATCGATCATTTCATTTTTACAAAATATTACCCCCCCCCCCCCCCCCCCCCCCCCCCGATATTGATTATTTTCATTTGTGATAAGTATCTATTTCTGTGCCTCACACAAACAATTTTAAGCTTGGCCTTTCTTGAACTGTCAACTGAACAATGTTCTGATTGTATCTTCTTAATATTATGTATAAATAGTTAGGAGCTAGTAGCTAAAATTCCAATCTGTCAACACCAAGTGGCACTTTGATCTTTAATCTTCACTACAGCATTTGAATACTAGTTGATGGACTGACTTGTAAAAGCCATCATTCTTTGACACTGCATTAAATTGAAAACTTACAGAAGAGAGTTTTTGTATGAGAGATTTAGTCTATTTTCAAGCGTTTTCCAAGTTTATGCATATACATGTAATTTGTTGTTTCTATGGCAACACTATCACTAATAATGCCTGGAATATTATTAATATTTCTCAAATACAAGAAAACCTGGTTATGTAAGCAAAACTGTATACATTCATTGTTATATGTATCGAAGTTCATTAAAACGCATTTGTAAAAATTAGTACTTATCCGTATTTTTTCAAAATGAACTACTTGTTTCCATGGTAACACATTCAATGGCAAATATTGTACAATTGAATATGTAATTATTTACATGATTTTATTTGTTTTTTTTTCTAGATTGAGTAATTGTTTTTCTTGTATATTTTTCATGATCATGAAAACAGACTGACATTTCTTTATAATCAGCACTTTTATCCAGAATAGAGAAATTGTGTTTGTTTCCTTCAAGTGGTAACACCATTATCGAAATACTATACTAGCAAAATCATTTATATATACACATGTGTGTATACAGTGAAACTTAATAAGTGTTTTAGTTTTCCTAATTTTGTGCACATTTAAGAAACTAACTGAAACTTTTTTCAAAATTGTTTTAAACTTGTGTATCAAAATGAAATTGTTTCCATAGCAACACAATTAAAACTATAATACCGTTATATATGAATATGTTTAAAATTTTGATGATTACAATAATTTCTACATATTGTATATTTATTTATTTTTTTCTGACTGCAGAATTAGGTTTTAAAACATTTTTTTTCAAAATTTAAAAAAAAAAAATTTCTGAAAAAATGAAAACTAAGCATTTTGTATCCATGGTAACTTTTTCGCATCATTGATAAGATAAGACTATGATATCTATGAATTCATGGTTGACTTTAACTCAGGTGTCCGCAAACAAATATGGTGAGCATTCAAAAATGACCTCAAAAGGGTATTTTTTACCTAATGCAAACCACATAAAAAGGGGGGTATATGTGATAATGATTGAAATGGAATATGAAAATATCAGTTATTAAATTACATTAATAAAATGCATATATTTAATAAAATCATAAAACAATATTCATTATTTAATTATTTATTATGAAAAATTATGTTGAAAATGGCCTTTTTCAGCTTAAAATCATAGATATTCAGAAGAGGTAAAACTGGTCATCGGTTGCTATGGCAACCAATATGCTTAGCAACCAAAATTTTGCCATTTTTTGTTTGTTTCATCAAGACTAGTAAGTGTGTGAAGTTTGAAGAAAATCCATGACCATGCGTGCCACACTCCCTATATAAGAGTTTAAATTGTTACAGAGAACCAGTATTAATTAGATATTTAATAGTCTATTAAGAGTTAATAATATATTAACTTAATAGACGTTTGTGCAACCAAGTCTTGGTGTATATGCTGAGGTGATTGTCCAGGTGAATTTTTGAAAGTTCAAATAAACAATCTGTTAAATATTTTATGGAATTGTCTGATTAGAAAATGTAGATAAACATTTCTGACAGGTCTGTTGTCAATGTAAATAAACATATTTCATGAGTATTGGTACTGGACTTTTGTATGTATAAATTGTTGCAGATTTTCATGAATTATTCACCAAACATAATTTCATTTACGAATAAGCTGAGCACTATAAATGTTTACCTCTTGTCATATCTATTGCTTTATTTCGACTGCACATTCGGATGTTACTAAAGAAAAACAGAGTAAAATGAATGATTTCACAATTTTGAAAAGTAAACCCTGTCACAAAATCAATTTTTTATTTTAATTTTCATTGTTATTGATATCGCTATCATTTGGCTACAGAAAGCGGATGCCAACCAATGAGACACACACAAAGAAAGAAATATATTAAAGCCACCATAGATTGCATTATCTGAAGAATTGGGTGTAAATGACAGATCTTTGATTGTTTCTGTTCGAATTATTAACAACTTTCATAGACTAAGGACAAATAACCTCATCATAGATACCAAGATTAGAATTTTGCACACCAGACGCGCGTTTCGTCTACAAAAGACTCATCAGTACATTTAGAGCCTGGCATGTTTTGTATAGACTCTGGTTTATTGTTGAAGACTGTATTTTGACACTTGTTGCCATTTAGTTATTTTTGTTTCTTAAGAATGTCATACCATTGACTTATACCTTAAGTCCTTTTACTCTTTCAGTCTTCACAAAGATAAACGTGTCTAAATGTCCCCTGGATGCATGTGTCTATAGTGGTATCGTTTGTTATGCCTAGAAGTCATTTCCCTTGCCAAAAAATCCCAAATTTGAAACAAAGTCGGTGATTTTAAAATTAACTTTTTGAAAACGGATCATTGTATAAAATCATAGGAGGCCTTTTTTATTATTGAATTGTGGCTTTTTCATAACTACAAATTGAACAAACACTAGTTAAAATTGCTTACTCTAGTGTAAAAAAAAATCCTTGATGGAAATCTTTGGGGTTTTTGAAAATACTGAACTTTAATATAAATATTTCCCCATTTAAACCAAAAACAATAACGAAACTTCATATTTAACTGTTAATCAGTAATAATTATATTACATGGAAGTTTCATACGATTCCGTTAATTATTATCTAAGGCATTCCAAACTATATATTTTATTTCCATTTAAACTGCAAACGTCTAAGACTGAACTTGCTCTCCGGTAAAAGAATGCATAGAAATACAAACGAAAGACTAGAACTCGAAATATCTTGATTGTATAATAAAAATGTAAATATAAGAATTGAATGCATTTTGTTGTAATTTTATAGGGTAGTGAAAATGTCCAAAGCGCAAATTTGTTGTATTTATGCTAAATATGCACCCGTGGAAACTTTTACATCATAAAACAATTACAAAAAGAAGAATTTAATTCTCATTATTACATGTTTATGATACAACAATGACATTTCTTGTTAAATCAAGCCTTCGTTTATACTTCTAGTATACATTGCTTTCGATTATTTCTATTGTAATGTTGCTCTTATAACTTGTGTTCTTCTATAGATATACGAAAAAGAGGAGAACAAAATTCAGCGCCCATTAATCACGTTAGATATCCATGAGATTATCCAGAGTCCGAAATCTTCCCAGTGGTTGGTGCCATCTCGTCGTGTATCTATTTATTTTAATTTATAAGATATTTGGTCTTCAAAATTGGTTTTGTCACAACTTGATCACTTGTTTTAGAAAGCAATATGGTATTGTTCGATTCGATTAATTTATCTTAGCTACGTCACCATTATTCAAAGAATTATACATATTCGTTTACATAGAAAAGTACTGAATACAATGCAATTGCTGAAATATTGATGTTCAAGAATGAAGTTCAACCAATAACTAAATTACAGTAATGTAGACTGTTCAGTATACACAGAAATAGTTGTTACAGAGTAAAAATATACTCCATGAAAACTATGACTTTATGCTGAAAATATTACATGAAGCTTTTTCACAACCATGTTTTGTCACTAAATTTAAGAAGTCGCCAAATAAGCTGCATTTGATACTGAAATGCATTACCATGGAGGCATGTGGAAACCTTAAAACGTAAAAACTTATAGCTTGTAATGTCAAATATGCATGTTTTTCTTTTACGGTATATCGAAATGTTTTCTTTTTGTATTAGAATCACACGGGTCTTTACAAATAACACACATTTAATTTGACTGTTTGGGCTGAACGTAAATGTTTAGTGGTGAGTCAGGAGTAGGATTAGTAGAGATTTTCTTTTTGTGCCTCATAACAAATACAAATGTCGCTGCAGTTAACAATATTCATATGGATTTAAAATTTTGAATTTAAGTATCGTACGATTTTCCTGTTTTAATCAAGTTGAACCTTTTGGGTAAAGAGAGGGAGGTGGGACACTCCCTCTCTTAACTCTTTTTTACGTTCCTTTCTCTTTCATCGTCTTTAACATATTCAGCTTTGTTGTACAAACAACATTCTGAGATTTCAAAACTACTGATATTTAATGACGATAAAATTAAACTTTACCAATTTTATTGATCCAGAAGCACATTTATATTTTTTGTCTGCAAAGTGATGTTTAAGGCCAAACTATTACAAAGTTCTAGACCTAATACATTTACCAGCTAATATCACTAAAAAGAACCAAACGCATAACTAAGCCCGGGTGGCTTTTTATTTTATCAAATTTCAGTAAAACATCCCTTAGGCTATCTTATTGCCAGAAATGGAATGCTGATAAACAGTCAGGCAGCAAAGCTATCGACCCAGGGATAAAATTGTTATCAAACGGATCCAATTTTAATGCAACAGATGCTGATTTTGACGAGTAATGTCTCATCAGTGTTGCTGGAGATAGCGACCATGAGGTAGAAGTAATATTAAATGCTACCAATTGTACTGCACAGACAATTAACGTCTCTTCTGTAGGCAAAGCTATTTAGAATTAAAAAACCCATAACTTTGACAAGCTAAGAAAGCAAATATAATATTTTATGCCCGTCTCTATTTGACGATTGTATCGGCAGTTGATACATGTAATGTTCCTTAAATTTCAAGCTGGAAAATAGTAAGAATCTTATACAGCAGTGACTGTGTAGATGCAAACCAAAATTAATTGTAACAGTTGTTTGTTTTTGTCAATATAACGGCTGTCATACAAATGGGAGATTGAGCTATCTATAAAATCAGGCTCATCACACTATTTTCCTTGGGGAAAGCCTGTACCCAGTCAGGAATATGACAATTGTTTTTCACTCGTTCCGTTTGTTAATAACGTTTGGTTTTGTCAGTTTGTATTGACTTCCCCTTTTTGAGTTCGGTATTTTTGTTATATCTTTTTGATATTATCCCAAGTCAGTGCACATAATAGAGTATGATATCGTATCGAAGAATTAAACCGGTGCTAGGGGCCGTTTTGAACTTGCAAAGAGCTGCTTTGTGTTATTGACCCCATTGTGACTTAGAAATAAGTCTAGATTAGTCTATGAAAAGGTATATACTATGAAATTTAGAGCGAGGGGCTTGCCCCGAGCATTTAATTTCATAGTACATACCGTTTCATAGACTATCCAATTTAGCACATATTTACAACTCGAGTAATCTTTTAATTGGTCTATTGATAGTTTATTTTGGCTGACTACTTGTATCGCAGGTGTTGGTAAAACAGAGCTCATAAACGAAGTTTTGTAAATGTACTCACTAGTATCATTGTAAAATATGTGATTTCAAAAGGCCCTTGACTCCAGAATGAAAAGATGGTAGCTGCTGGTGTAATTATGGTTATTGATATAAAGCGGTGTTTTACTATACATGTACTTCTTTACATGGTAAGATGACAACATAAATTGACCAAAAGCAGGCAAAAATTAAATTGCAGTGGAAGCTTTACATGTCTTGAAAATATTTTTCAATTTCACAGTAAAACTAAACCTATGATAAATTATTAGATAGTATGCAGTGGCGGATCCAAAAAAGGAGGGGGTCTGGGGATTGGAAAAAACCCTTTTTTAGACTATCGATGCTTTTGAATGGGGACATTTGGTTGGACCCCCCCCCCCCCCCCAAACCCCCCCCCCCCCCCCCCCCTCTTGATTCTGGGTTGTAGCCTCTATTTTAAAAATGGCTGGATCCGCCCTGGGTATGTCCCCATATATAGTCTAGCGGATATTCATTAAAAAGCAACTACCAATAGATTAAAGATACTAGAGTTTATGGTTTTTTTTTTATTTCAAAGTAAAAACTAAACGATTTATCAGAACATGTATATATATATATGGCACATTCTCGTCAGACATTATCACGGTTTTTCAATTCATGACATCGTCTTGAACATGAATGAAATATTTGCCACTGGACATTAAGCAATCAGTAATTAATCAATCAATTAATGAAGAAATATATCAAGTTGCCTTAATTTCCCTTCACAAGGTTTCATAGTAACTTTTTTGTGTACAAAGTAATTGCATGGATGATAAATTATCACAATTTTAAGATGGCGTTGTACTATAATAATCAAGGTATAAAGAACCATATTTGTTATTCTTTTTCTAAATGAAAGAAATTTGCAATCGTCAAAGGCATTTTTTAGATCCAAAGATTTTAATAGCAGGATATTTAAAAATCAATGTGAAAACTAATTACAAACTATTTAATTTAATTTGGAACGCAGCATTTTATTTTAAAAATAGCCAGTGGCAATTTTGTTTTAATATCTTGATTACGATACAATAAAATTTTATCCTTGCGGTCATTCATGCGTAGTTACTTAGTACACGAAAAAAGTATGTACTATGAAAACTAGAAGGCAAATTCAAGCAATTTGATTGGACGAGAAGTTGTAAGTATGTGCTAAATAACATATATAAACGGCTGTTCCCTTGATTTTGGTTTTGATAATGCGTACATAGATTTTGTGTCATAAATTCATATACCATTATCTTTCGTATCAATCAATTCCATGCTCATGCCTGAACACATAATTATATACCAAATTGACCCAGACAGTTAATATATCAACTTGAGATGTTCACTTCTTCTTATATCTATTTAGGAACACTTAGTGCAATTAATTAATCAATTTGTAAACATCGATCAACTTTTTACTTTTAGAATTGATAAATAGTTTGATTTCACTTAATTTCAAGTTTTGTAATTATTATGACGGGTGCCACATGTGGAGCAGGATCTGCTTACCCTTCCGGAGCACCTGAGATCACCCCCAGTTTTTGTTTGGGTTCGTGTTGCTTAGTCTTTAGTTTTCTATGTTGTGTCATCTGTACTATTATTTGTCTGTTTGTCTTTTTATTTTTGGCCATGGCTTTGTCAGTTTGTTTTCGATCTATGAGTTTGACTGTCCCTCTGGTATCTTTCGTCCCTCTTTTACAACGAGAGATCATCTCAAACAAAAGATTGAAGCAATACTATGTTGAGTCTTTTTTTTATAAGTCCAACAATATGAGGTGGATGACTGGTATCACAGAAACAATTTTTAATTGTCATTTATTTTGTCCGCAGATGATAATACGACGTTTTTATGAAGTTTCAAAGAATCACAAGAGTGCACCCGCTGAAATGTTTCGCCTGTTTATGTTTTAATTTTATTGAATAATAATGATGAGGATGAGGTCAAGGTCAAATGAACCTGCTAGACAAACATGGTGACCAAACCATCATTCCATACACCAAATATAGTTGATCTATTGCTATATGTACCTGATAAACTGACAAAACCATGGAAAATTAACATTGACCAATGAACCATGAAAATGAGTTCAAGGTCAGATGAACCCTTCCAGACAGACATGTACAACTTACAATCATTCCATACTGAAATATAGTGACCCTATTGCTTATAGTACCTGAGAAATAGACCAAAACCCTAAAACTAAACATTGTTCAATGGCCAATAAAATAAAGGTCAAGGTCTCTTTTGTTTTTTGTCGCATGCATGACAAAAACTAGGGAAACTTTAAACGACAATGGGATTGACTGATGCTTATTACCCTCCAATGGGGTTGGAAAATAGCAGGATATTAATGAATGAATTCAAAAATAGAGTGCATGATTATATCACTATTTTTGGTCCCTTGAATTCGAAAATCAAAATTTTTTAAGTCAAGCAAATAATTTTGTTTAGATCTTCATAGTCTGACACATATCTGTAGTAATGGTTTTGAATTTTTTCTTAAACATTTGCGCAAAAGTTTCAACTCCTTGAATTTAGATCAAAACTGCGAAATGGGTTCTTGATATTTAAATTAAGTTACGAACCATGGCTTTACCCAAAAAGATATTTTGCTTCAAATTCGTTTTATAAAGATGATACGATGTGTAAAATATCTTTTCCGGTAAAACTTTAGCTCCTATCTATTTTGTACAAAAAACATGTTTAAAATAACATCTTTTTTGTTAAAAATATAATTTTCAACATTCCAAGTAACCTTTCTGCACTAGTGTTTTCCAGATTGTATTTATCTGTTTGTTTCTCAATACAAGTAACATAGTTTTAAAAGTCTTGAATAATTTGACTGTTTTTGCAATTTTGAATAAAGGCTCTAAGAGAAGACAACAATATTCTCGATTAGAGCTTTTTTGCACAGTGTAAAAACTGTAAAGTTTAGTTTCAATCCGTTTAAAACTCTGCCAAAAAGAACTTAACTCGAAGTGTGCTGACGGAGGAACTGACGTACGATGGATGAACGACTCATATGGTAGAATATTTTTATTCAACATTTCATGCAGACGAAACAAAAATATGTTTTTCTTTTATTTTAGTCTCCTTATCATCATTGCTGTGGTTTTCAGTGAATAATGGTAGCCTTTCCATGCCTTCCAGTTTATTCCATTAGCATAAGAAGAATGTTTTCCGGACAGGTAGAGTCCATTCAGATTGGCACCATGACATCTTTCATACCACCAGCCTCCTTTGAAACTGGTTGCACAATTTGCAGAATGAGTATCATTATCCTGGTCTTTTGTCGAAAATTTTTGACCTTTATGATAGGAAAGAGAATTTCCTGTAAAAAAAACCAGAAGATTAATACAACTACTCTACAATATGAGCAGACGGAATATTTGATGATGTTGCAAAAAAATGGATAGTATACAGTTATTGACAGTTGATGAGGTTGATACAATGATTTGTCAACTCCACAGATATGATATCGGAGATGTACTTTTCCTATCAAATTTTTAATTTTGTCAGATGCTTGTGTCAATAATAAGCATTCAGACTTTTCTTTATTTTTCTCTTACTTAAATGTATAATACACAAAGTACTCCCTTTTCATTAAATTATATATACAAAACATTTTATTTCACAAACATGGGAATGGAGGTTGACTTTTAATATTTTGGGTTTTGGCGTTTCTGCTGAAGGTAAATCCAGAAAAAAACGCTTTGGACGCATCAAATTTTAATAGTGTTATTTTTATTTTCTCCAGTATATATAGTACATCTTTAAAAAACGAAAATTTGCCTGAAAATTAGTTTAAAGTTTTTTTTTTCATTTCAGTAGTTTTTCCTGTCATTTGATCTATAAATATGATATTTTGTGAGTAAATAATTCTATTTAAACATAATTCTAAATTTTGCTACTTAAAAAAACCAGCATATTCTAACCTCCAACATGTTCAATGTCAGTGAAATATTCCTGCATTTTAAAGACCATATTTTAATACCCAGTCACCCACTTAGGTGTTAAATAATGCCTTTTCTAACCATATGAAATAGACGAATTCGTTTAACACTTGGCAACTAGTTAAGGGCATACAATACAGTTTTGATCCGACGGTGAATTTTTGACTAACATTTGCATGCAAGCTATTTTTCATCTAGTCAATTCAAATATGTTATAAAAAAAGTATACCTTCATGTGTTACTTTTGGAGATAAATGGGGTCGAAAGTTTAGACATTTACCCAAAATGTCAGTTTCTTGGACATTTCTATCCTATGAACGGACATGCCCATCGTTTTGGTTTCAAACGATTATCACAAGCGAATTTTTGTAAAAACATTTGGAATATCTTCTTAACTTAAGTATGCTCTAAATTTGTGTAACAATTTTTTGGAAATATTTCATTTTTATCAAATTTTTTTTTCAACATTTTATGCTGAACATTTATCTCATTAAAAAATATTTCATCGGTGATTTGTTTATAAAAATTGTTACAATTAATCTTCATACATAATCAAGCCTAATGTCATTTTTTCAAGCTATTGATTAAAATCAGTCTAAAAATGCATCTTTTCCCGATTTGTCACAGTTTGAAGTCGCGAAAAATAACATTGTACGCTAGCAACGTTCTAACCTCCCCTGTAACTGTATCGTATTCCCAGCCAATTACAATGAATAAAAAATAATGTATCCAAGACTATAATATCAATCAGTACACATCCAATGGATTTAAATAAATACGTCATAAACAGTCAGAGAAAACCATGATCTTGTGCAATGCAACTATAAGTATCGAGAATGAGTTGGTATATATACACATTAAAGATAGGACCTAAGGAACCTCACCGTCAAACAAAAGCAAAAGTTACAATAGAGAACGAAAAATCGTAACTTTTGTCGTAAATTTTTGTAAAATTTCCAGATTGGAGGAAGTAGCGCTGACAGATCCGAAAAGAACATGTTAATAACAACTCATTACTGGTGAGCTGCAGGCCAAATATGATCCCATTCTGTTCTATGGTATTGGAGAAATGTGTGTCAAACTTTTGAATGTTCATTCAACATATACTAGCAGATTGCACATAGGGAGAAGGTATCTGACAGACCGAAAAAGTACTAACACGTTACAACTCATTACTGTCAACACGGGAGTGAAAGGAATTTTAATTGTGTTTAAACCTTAAATGATTTTTTTTGTATTGATTTTGTTTAACGTCAATGCTTTTTCTATAACGTTATTTAAAAAAATATGACTTAGGCAATATCATTCTACTTTGTAAGATTAATATTGTTACTTATGATGCTTATTAAAAAAATTAATGGGTATATATTTCAAATTTCGGATTTTTTTCAACGGATTAACTGCAGACCACTTTCGTCGAGTAAAATTGCCTGATTCCATTTGTCATGGACTCCACTATGTTTGACAAACGACAATTTCACTATCTTTTATGCACGTTGTGCTGTGTTGTTTGAAATATTTAAGGAACGGTGCGTTTTAATATGTTGCTTTTAAAGTCATATATTTACTATTTGATACACAGGAAACAAATTAAAATATTGACGTCGATCTGAAGCGGAAGACGGAAGAACATTCAAAAATCGTTTTCTTTTCTCGAGTATTCCCTTGATAATACCAAATAAGTAATGAAAAGTGAAGAAAACAAACTACGCTGTTTAAGCTAGCTCTAGACACAGTGGCTCCAGAACACAAAAAATTCTACTGATTTATTGTTTGTGGTAATTGGAGAAGAGACACACAATACAAGTTTCCTCATTTAGATTTACAGAAGCTATAACTTCTAGTGGTAAGTTAAACATACCTGCATCGCCCCTATAAGTACCAAAGGTCAACACATATTTCGATTTCTCATCGCCTACTTTAACGTTATCATATTTAGCATAACGGTTCCAATTGGAGAAATCTTCCATGGTTATGATCAGTTCATATTTCCCTTGTGCCGTCAGCATATGGAGTTTGTCATTGCCTGAAAGGTAAAGTATTTAACATTCCGTCAAACTGTCAAAGATATTTAGAATGTGATGTCTCTCTCTCTCTCTCTCTCTCTCTCTCTCTCTCTCTCGCTAATACACATTGGACAGTCTAACGACTGTACAGCACAGACAAGGCTAGGGCAACGATATTGATAAAAGATAAAAAAAATATACGAACAAGATGAAATGAAATCGCATTGAGAGATATTTCGGTTCAACAAATGGCCGTCATCAGTGTCAGTCCCTTTTCAAAATGTGATAAAACAATGAGTTATTTGTTGTTTTAAAAGAGCTCACTCATTCATACATGTAATCTTGTACTCTATTTAATTAGCTTTAAAAAATTCTTAGCAGGCGCGGTTGTGTATGCTTTCATCCCCATACTTAAGTATAAGTGTACGGATATCTTTGACATCCCAATTCTGACACAAATATCACAATTCGAGATTGTCTACAAATATAGCCACCAATATTGACATTGCATTACTTTGAAAATTTTACCCCATGCACCTTCCAAATCCATCTTCTCATGCTCCATGTAAAAAACAGAAGCTAAATTTTAATATGAAGGGCTGCTCTGCTTTCGCTTTGTAAATAACAGCGTGATAAAATATTAATAGAGAAGGACTCACAGATGTACATATTTATAGCTGTTACAGTCTACCTCCTCTCCTTCCCTCCCCTCCCCCCCCCGGACGTAAATCCACATGTATTTTAACCTATGTGCAAACACTAAATATATAATGTCTATTTCGCTGTGAATACTACAGAACTGTTATTTCTATTATGTAGTGCATTATCAATTAGAGCTTCAATTTTAACATGTGAATACCAATTGTCAATTGGACAGACCGGATTAAATTAAAACACAACTTAACTACATTAACAATGTTCAAAATGTAATTTGAGCATGAACATATTTTTTTTGCATAAAATGTGCATTCAATGGCAGTTATTTTTTACTTGCCAATCAAGTTTTCTATTTGTTTTTATGTAAAACTTGTTTGAAACTTACAAAAGATGTTATGTGAAGATTTAAAACAAATCTAAGTCTTGCATGAATTATTTCTTTTTAAGTACGTAGTGGTTGTATGATGTGGTATCCACGAATGCGAAGACCACGAGACAAAGAACAATGTCTTGTTTTTAAGATGATTAACAAATAATTCATACCTAACCAAAATTCATTCTGCAGACTTCCAAATCCTTCTTTATATTCTTTCCAATCTCTGTAAAAATTTACTTTACCATTCATCCTCCTTTGAAACACCTAATATAAATTAATACACGAAAACATAAAAAAAAACTTTGAATATTGTATTAAAGTAAAAGTAAATTGTCTTTCCAGCTATTTTACTGATGGACGTTAAGCAATCAACAATCAACCAATCTCAATTTTTTAGCTGGTGCAAGTTCATTCTAACTGAGCTTAACGTCAAGTTTTTGTCTCGTTATGAATTCCGATATGATACTCCTTGACTGTGTTTACCAATATTGGAACGCACTGGTACTACCATCTCACCCTAATCTGGATCAGTGAACACTATATAAATAACAAATAGACGAAAGGGCGATAGAGCAGATTGTTACCCCGAGAAAACATTGTGAACCGAGGCCAAAGATTCTACAGATTCTTATACATGTGTGCAAAGTTTAAATGTCTGTTTCATTTAATGTTTTAAATCCTTATGTATTTTTTAATTAAAATGTACCAAAACAAACGCAAGTCCTGTGACAGTCTTAAAAGAAGTTAAGAACTTGTATCGATTGAAAAAGGCGAGTACTAAAAGATGAAGAATATTTAAATGAAAACGGCGTTATCCTGACGTATGAAGAAATTTTATTTCAAACCAAAAAAAAAATGAATGTAGTAATAATACAATTGATATCAAGTTGGTTACTACATGCACATGACTGTAAAATGGATGAATTATTGACTTATACTGAAACTAAGGTTGCAACTACTAACTAGTACTTAAACCCCACCATACTGTATGCATACGTGTTATGGAATGAACTAGATCTGATACCCTTTGAAATATACTGCCTTATACAGCATAGACAAATTTACATGCCTATCTCTAACATTCTGGTATAATTATCACAGGCGAGACCAACATTTACAATTTAGTTGTTATGTTCATTTTCTACTATACTAAGGCTTACTATTGTCTCTAAGATGTGCGCTAACGCTGATAACAAAAATTCCACAAATCACAAGGAAAAAATTCTCAACTGTTTTCATGATTGCTGTTTAGTTGTTGTAAATCTTGAACATTGGATAGAGATGTTTTAAGAATAATATTTCGATAATAAATGTTAATCACAACATTTCGTGATAAAATCTTTTTTTAGCATGTATATTGATTTTTGTGATAATATAATATTGTCTTCCGATTTTGCTACTCAAATAACATTGCCATGTGTTCAACATATATCATTTAGGATTGCCAAAATATGTTTCCATAATACTAAAATAATAGACTCAGTTTTATGATCTCCTCTAGAGGTAAAATAATGACAAAAATCAGCGCCATTCAAAGTATAACTCTATAGTTAACAAATCTCAGATCTCCTTTTATTCTTTCATACCAAATTTTTTTATTATCATTTTCCTCCAAAAAAACAGACGAAGAGATCATAAGGTTAACAGTAAGATTGGTACCATTAATGTTATTTAATGTGGTTTATATTGTCGCATTGCGAACAAATTCTAAGAGTAGAAACCTCATTTTTTTCTTATGTTGACTCTCTGTGTCATGTGTCACAGGGAAATGCTATTATTCCGGATATGTTCGAATATAAAAGATGTTATGTTTGGTATATGTAAATGCTGCATCATCACCCCCTCCCCAAAACCACAAACAAAAACAGATCTTCATACGGTCTTCAACAAAAGACAAATGTAATTAAGACTATAACATTCTATTCTTTAAATCGTCCCGATTCTTAGACAAGATATGGTTAAAGACAGGCGGACTAGTCCAAAGGGATATTCACATTCTTAAGTCGAAAACGATCTGAAAATTCCTCAGCAAAAAAAAATAAAAAAAACGAAAAACGACCAAAAGACAAACAAGTCTACAAAACACAACTTAGAAAACTAAAGACTGAGCAAGGTCTTTGCATCGGAATTAAACATATTTATTCTAAAACCAGTTGTTGGCATGACACGGGTTATGTTCTTCTCATATATTTTACGATGGTATAATACTAAACCCCTAACAGGAGGGATTGTGCCTGATATTCATATGATGAAGACATAATCTTTCAATCAGTTTAATTGAGGTCTTTAGCTGGCATGTCAGTAACTGCTAGTAGTCTGTTGTTATTTATGTATTATTGTCCTTTTGTTTATTTTCTTTTGTTTCCTATTCTGACATCGGACTCGGACTTCTCTTAAACTGAGTTTTACTGTGCGTACTGTTGTGTGTTTGTTTTTTCTACATTGGCTAGAGGTATAGAGGGAGGGTTGAGATCTCAAAAAACATGTTTAACCCCGCCGCATTTTTGCGCCTGTCCCAAGTCAGGAGCCTCTGGCCTTTGTTAGACTTGTATCATTTTTAATTTTAGTTTCTTGTGTATAATTTGGAGTTTAGTATGACGTCCATTATCACTGAACTAGTATACATATTTGTTTAGGGGCCAGCTGAAGGACGCCTCCGGGTGCGGGAGTTTCTCGCTGCATTGAAGACCTATTGGTGGCCTTCGGCTGTTGTCTGCTCTATGGCCGGGTTGTTGTCTCTTTGACACATTCCCCATTTCCATTCTCAATTTTAACAATAACTCCACAAAAAAAAATCAAAAAAAAACCAAAAAAAAAAAAAAAACCCGGAGGTAATCTTAGGTGCTCCGAATGGGCAAGCAGATTCTGATCCACATGTGACACCCGTCGTGTCACTCATGTAAGTACATATTTGGTGATTAGTCTAATGCGGTGATCACATTCGAGGAAAAGAGGACTGGATTGCAGTTACGACAACTGGAACATATCCGTCGTCTTCTGTGAAACAGATATTCCATAACGGTCAACTAACTCGTGATTGCGTCCGTAAAAACCACCAAAATGGAATGAATTGCAACGAATATTTTTATTTTAATAATTAACAACAGATAATTCAAAGGGCCAATATTTGGACATACACTTTTACAGATGACTTGAACAAATCGAAAAGATCTTATATACATATGCAATTATAAAGAAGACTTAAATTTCTGATTGTAAAAAATATTACTTCTTTAACTGAATAATCATTTTTTTTAAATAAATCTTAATTTTTGTTCGTGTGTGCAGATCTAGACTTAACATTGAAACGCAATATTTATTCCAGGGCTTACTTGTATTTCCTATATCAAGATTTCCTTGATAGAGGGTTGCTGCTGACAAGGAAGCTATTAAACCAAGAGTTCCAAGTGGTGAAGTTGAAATCATCACTTTGTAAATTTTACGGACGCCATCACGAGTTGGTTGACCGTTATGGAATATCCGTTTCAGAGATGACAGTTGATATGTTCCAATTGTCGTAACTACAATCCCGTCCCCTTTTTCCAGAATGTGACCTACCGAATTAGACTTACTACCGGGTTTGTACTAGCATGAGCTACACGACGGGTGCCACATGTGGAGCAGAATATCTGCTTACCCTTCAGGAGCACCTAAGACCACCCCCAGTTTTTGGTTGGGTTCGTGTTGCCCAGTTTTTAGTTTTCTATGTTGTGTTTTGTGTTTTGTGTACTGTTGTTTGTCTGTTTGTCTGTTGGTCTTTTTATTTTTTTAGCCATGGCGTTGTCAGTTCGTTTTCAAATTATGAGTTTGAATGTCCCTTTGGTATCTTCCGCCTCTCTTTTACATAGACACAATATTTTTCTCTTGACTGTTTGAGAAGACTTGTATGCCCAAAAACATAGTTGTTGAAAATTAATATTGCATCATGCTAAATAAAGTATGGAATGATCGATTGATTGATATTTAACTATTGTATGGGTTCTAGTACACCATCTTCATGCAAAGAGCAGAATTTGCCATCATCTACCAAAATTATAGTTTTGATTCATTTAAGGAACTGTTCAGTTGATCACACATTCAACAATACGTGACAATGTAATACGAATCTTATAAAAAGTTCATACACGAAGCTATCATACTGTAGTTGCATACATCTACGTCATTACAACTCTGGTGTTTTTTTGATTTATTGGTATTCATACCACATCTCCTTTTTTATACTAAGATTTTTAGTAAACAAGTTTGAAAGACTTTTATTACATGGTGTGAAATAAATTCAGGAGAAATTGATTCTACTATTTTCAGAAAGTGTTTATGATAACAATAACCTCTCTCTTAATTTTTTGATTTTGATTTTCATTCCTTCCATTCTTCATTATGAATTAAACACTAGTATAATTTCAAAACTGAAGCCACTAACTACATATCATCATCTATAATTACCGACTATTTTATTCAAAGTTTCGAGTATGGCCTACACTAACATTAAAAAAAATAAACAGAGAGAGAGACGAAATTTTTGATTACATCTTATGTAATACTTTGGTTTAGACTGTCTGATACTTAGGGATATTTAAAGATGTATAAAATTATCTCTGTTTTGGTTGCTCACCGATTTTGTCAATATAATGGAGGCATAAACAACTGTGATACAAGTGGGAGGTTTAGCTAGCTATAAAACCAGGTTTAACCCACCATTTTCTTCGGAAAATGTCTGTACCAAGTCAGAAATATGTTAGTTGTTTTCCACTCGTTCCATTGATTGATAAAGTTTGATTTTATCAGTTTTTATGGAATTTCCCTTTTTGAATTTACCTTGGAGCTCGGTATATTTTTTAATTGATTTTAACTGCATTTTGTTCGATTACATACATGTGTCTTTGGTAAAAAGATGGATGCCACATATGGAAGAGGAAATGCTTACCGTTCTTGATTTAACACTGTTTTTATATTAAGTTTATTTATAATGTGTCCGAGTTGCTCAATTATTAGAATGCAATATTGATTTCAAGGATTAGGTAGGATTTAGTTTTTTGTCTCTGCATCATTTTCCTTTTGGCCAAATAAAAGGTTTTGTAGTGACTTTTTGACAAAGGATTTTGTAGTGATCCCTCAGTATCTTGTTACTTTTTATTATGATATTCAAGGGTCCCATTTGGTTAAGCGAGAACTCAGTCGGTTGATCTGCATTTGTATGTTGCATAGAAGAAAAGTCAGTTGTTCAAGTAGGAAACTCGTGTAAAAAAAAATGCAATCAATTTTGTACAATTTAATAGTTTTCTCGAATTCGTAGTCTTTTGGCACATATTACTGATTATCTAACCAAATGTTCCATCATTACAAAGAGAATAAAGAGAAATTAAGGAGTTAAATGTTTGTTTTATTTTGGAATAAAACTGAAAGGTGACACGATAATTATTCAAATCTTTTTAATAACAAATGTTTGAAAATGTGCGGTAAAAATTAGAGGAGTGAAAATGAACATTGAAATTTGCATCAAACAACACTGAAAATTAATGTGCGGCTTTATAATTATTTCCTGAGCAAAGAATGCAAAATACAACATATTTTCAAAAATAATAAATATACTGTCTGTTTATCAATAGAACGTAATATAACTAAGCCCTTTGATGAATATAACATATTTGACTCAGTCATTTGACAAGTTGTTTCCATCTTTTTTTCCAAAATATCGCAAATTTGATATTCCAGTCCCCCCATGTTCTAAGTGATAAAATCAGTCAATATTACAATTAAAAGAAAAAAAAAATTGTAATGATTATTCATGATCACGTCGGTAATATTCTATGAAAGACGAATTTGCATGAATTCCAAAGCTTTGCAAATTTTCAACTTTAATGTTGTTTTCTTCGAAATTACATATTTCTTGCGCTTGGTAAGTAATAAGAATACTGTGTAAAGTAATACTGGCAGTTTACTGATTTAAAAGGGAGGCGAAAGATACCAAACGGACATTCAAACCCATAAGTCGAAAATAAAGTAAACGAAAAGGTGCAAACAAAAAACAATTTTGTCGCATTTCAAATCACTCACATTTTTTTCTGGTTATTATCTTTATAATCATGATCTCTAAATAAATGAGATGCGGGGTAAACATCAATTAGACAGCAACTTGGCAACGAAAAGTTAACCACAAAAGATATCTAGAGGCCACAACATGACTTTTCAAAATGGACTAGCGCCTGAAACTTAATTTTTTTAAACAAATTTATAGATATTATTACTTTTCCCTGCTATATACCCTTTATTACATCAGTTGTGTATTGATTCAAGTGTGCCTCTCTCATCACTATATGTATATATATTTTTTTCTGTATATTCAATTGTTTTCTGTGTACCGATGTAATGCATTGACTGTGTGAGTATAAATATATATTTAGTATAATACCAGTATATAAAGACTATTTTCATTGCAACAGAAACCAAAGAGACCTGTACAAACATTTATATGATCTGATGAGTTAAGCCTTTTTCAACTGATTTGTATAGTTTGTTCTTATGTTGTGCTGTTACACCACTGTCCCAGGCAGGGGGAGGGTTGAGCGCTCACAAACATGTTTAACCCCGCCACATTCTGTATGTGCCTGTCCCAAGTCAGGAGCCTGTAGTTCAGTGGTTGTCGTTGGTTCATGTCTGTCAAATTTGTTTGTGGTAAATTGTTTTGTTATAAATTAGGCTGTTAGTTTTCTCAATTGAATTGTTTTATATTTTTCATGTCGGGACCTTTTATAGCCGACTATACGGTATGGTTTTTTCTCATTGTTGAAGGCCGTTCTCGATTGCCTATAATTGCCTACATCCACTTCATTTGAACCTTGGTGGATTGTTGACTCATTGGTAATCATTCCACATCTCCTTATTTATATATATATATGTGAGGATCACTGAAGGACCTACGGGAGATACAGCTTTACAGAAAAAATGTTATATATTAAATTGGTTTGCATTGAGTTAATGTTTAATTAATGCGTTTATTTATGCTGACATATGTGTAGCTATTGTCTTGCTGATCGTTTTAAATTTTCTTAGGACCCGATCGACAATTTCGATTATGATAACTTATGTGTTATGTTATTCATAGATCTTATCATCTAAATCTCAAGATTAAAACATGCTTCAAATTAAAAAAAAGACGACCTTAAACACGAAAGGTAGTTTGTGAGTATTCAACCCTTCTTCTATTATTGGAATAAACAACTATCATTAAATACACTAAAAAAAAAGATTCGGAACAATTGACCTTGCACTGTTTCATCGCCGGTGAATTACCTGCCAACAGGCCAATATATGAGATCTCACTAAAATACACACATATTAATCTCAAAAATGCAATAAAAAGCTTTTTTAAACATAAAATAATGTTAAAAGCTCCCATGAACCTACAAATATGGAACGTTGGCAGTCATTTTTCACACAATTATAAAAAAGGCAATAACTTCTGCTAGGATTCAATTGACGATTTGGTCATGTTGCCCCATTGGTAGATCTTGGTTGGTTGGTCATTTTTGGGATATATTCACTTAAGGTTAATAAATCCTTAAATTTCGTGATTCTGAAGCGTTTTTCTGGACTTACCTTCATCGGGAACGCTCACACCTAAACCTTTTGAAAGGCAGGGATGTAAAAATATGTAGAAACGGTAGGAGCTACATTTATATCATCAAACAAAAGGAACATAAAAAGAATAACCTAATTCATCGGGGTCATCTTTGCCTGAGGGAGTTTGTACCATAGTTTCTTAACACTTTCTTAATTCATCAACGGGGAATTTTAGAAATATATGTTATAAATCATGTCGATACCGAAACACTGACTTCTGAGTTGATGTAGACTGGTACCCGGCCGTTATTGGATTTGTATATCCCGAAGACATACTGAATATTTTACGGAGGGAACCAACCTAGAGTTGATGATACTCACGGGGACAAGCAGTCCATACATTTAGTCCTCAATGGTGTATATAAGGTTTCCATAGACAATATCGATCATGCTGAATTATTTTTAGATATTTTCTTGCTGATCATTTTTGTTGTTCAAAATTTCTAAGAAGTCGATCGACAATTTTGATTATGTTAACTTATTTATAGTTGTATTTATAGATCTTATCTTACTGATCACGTTTGCTCCATAAGGAGTCGATTGACAATTTCGTACCATCGAAGGGAATGGTAGATAGTGAGGTGCTGATCATTTTTAGGAAAGAGGTTTTTTCTATCTGTTATAGTTTTCGAGATAATATCTTAACTTATGATCTGACCAATATGTTCTATATTTAACAACAAAAGCCTAGTGTTTTTCATGGCGGACATACGCGACACATTTTGTTTTAACAAGATTCCCTAGGAATGATTGTGAACAAGTTTAGTTCAGATAGACATGTTTGTTTCAGAGGATACAATTAAAACAAAAACTGACCACGACGGACATCTAGTTGCTGCAATAGATAACATGAACCTTCGGTTTCAATTTCAAATTTATATGATTAAAGATATGATCTTAATGTCTCTTGATATTAAACAGATAGCAATTTCAAGGGAAAACAGATATGATGATGCCATGTTTACATTTTTTTCTTACGAAATCTAATACACAGGCCTTAGCTGATTTCTCCTTTAGGCCCTAATTTCAACTTATTGTATAGTGATAGTGACACAGACAAAACATCAAATCTCTTTATTATTGCTGCATACATGTTTCATATTAAAAAATAAAGAGTACAAATTGTATAATAATATAAGATTCGCATCTGATCTTCAAACGTTTAAGAATTTTTGGTAAATCCAAATCACATTTTCAGACCAACGGACCTTTCTACTTATAATGTAGATCAACGGACACAGTTCTAGGTCATAAAAACGGAATGACACCATTCTTATAACCATGGATAGTAAGACGATTCGAAATATCCGTATATTGCTCAGAATAATTAAACGAATTTAAATGAATAATATGTACAATAAGGTACTGCTTGAATTATTCATCTTTATTGATGTTATTTTTAAATAAGCCGAAATATTGAAGGAAAATATAATGACACTTCAATCAAAATATATATTCGCTTATGTTCAATCAGTTTCAATTGAAAACCACAACATTGTGTATTATTATACTTCATGTCAAAATGCAAGATTTTGATTGGTTAATACGAGGGAGACAATATACATTTATTTCCCGTGCCGGAGGGAGATATGAAGATTGGTTCACCCAAGAATATTCATATTTCACGAGGGCTCTGCCCGAGGGAAATATGATTTTTCGAGGGTGAGCAAATCTTCATATCTCCCGAGGCAAAGGGAAATGAATGTTTTATTCCACTGCCTATGCTTTGTTTACTATCAATACATTAAATATTATTTTGCATACATTTGTTTTCTTATCCGCTTTTTGTTTTTGTAAGTCAACTAAACACGACATACCCATTGATAAACAGTAAGGATCAAAATTTATTTATAAGTCTTTTTGTTTTATCGTCTGAAATAAATTTGAACATGATAATGATTTTTGCTATCGCTATTTTAAGAAGAATACGAAGTTAAAAACGTTATGTACATTAACCGCGCGTAACGTCGCACGAAGTAATCCCGACATTTCAGAGGGGAATATGATCCTCAGAATGGAATATGAAGATTTGTTCAATGACACGTGGGATAGTCTCAACCAATCAAATATTGATTAAATTATCAATATGTTTAAACAGTGGAATAATTTACTCTATCCTATGGTAAATACTCTATTACCCTTCATGGAGACGCTTGATCAAGTGTGCGCTTTATTAAATACGACTCTCTATCCTATGGCAAATACTCTATTACCCTTCACGGAGACGCTTGATCAAGTGTGCGCTTTATTAAATACGGATGGTTGTTATGTACTAGACGTCATAGTTTATTACTTTGAATTTGAAATTTAATCGATAGTAATAACAGAACATTCAGTATAATAAATTAATTAACACATATCTGAGAAGGTGAAAGAGCAGATTGTTACCTCTCGAAAAGACATTGTCAACCTTGGCTTCGCCTCAGTTGACAATGTTTTCTCGGGGTAACAATCTGCTCTATCACCCTCTCAGCTATGTGTCATTTATATAATAGTGTCAGGAGCCTGTAATTCAGTGGTTGTCGTTTGTTGCTGTGTAACTTATTTGTTTTTTTCGTTCATTATTTTGTACATAAATTAGGCCGTAAGTTTTCTCGTTTGAATTGTTTTACATTTGTCATTTCGGAGCCTTTTATAGTTGACTATGCGGTATGGGCTTTGCTCATTGTTGAAGGCCGTACGGTGACCTATAGTTGTTAATTTCTTTGACATTTTGTCTCTTGTAGAGAGTTGTCTCATTGGCAATCATACCACATCTTCTTTTTATATCGAACAAGATGAATGTGTATATTCGTAGTCATGCATTTAACAGTATAGAAAAAACGCATCAGCGAAACATTAATATACATTTATACTAAACAAGTGAATTTGGATATAGTTTATACGTAGGGGAATGGAAATTTTCTTTCTTCCTACAGAAAGTCGATTAATACTGTCTTGAATCAATTGAAAGCTTTTAATATTTACATTTATATTGAATACTTATACTATTACGGACGTGTGGCTTCAAGAATTCTCGATTACAAAATCAACTGACAAGGACTTTCCATATTAATCAGAACAAAAGAAATATTCAATATGGCGTGCACTGATGGTTGGAAATCACTAAATGTCCTTAACAAATGTCTTTTAATATCAACATCAATGGCAATATTTTCACTGATCATGGGAATTTCTACTCCTTTTTGGATAACAGTTCATATACCGGAAAATTCAGTGTCGTTTACAGAGAATTTTGAAGCTGATTTTTACGTTCCTTCGGTAAATTTTAAAGCATTTTTGATAAAAATGATTGAAAATGACCAGTACTTTGGACTTTGGCAGTGGTGCATCGGAGGGAACGGTTGTATTGATTTAGGTTGGATATCTATGTTTATATCCGACACGGATTGGCATGCATGGCCAGATGAACTTAATACACTCATAGGTAAGATTACTTTATTGTACTTTTAAAATTGAACTTGAAGATAAAAACAAAATGCATCATTCAAAAGTTGAGTAAAAGGGATAATATGCCTTGAAAGATACGAAATTTTGTATAAGGAAAGAAAAGGAGGGGGAATGGATATGATAGGCGCTCCTTTTGCTCACATCTAACATCGTAGAAGTGACAAAAGATGATTTCCGTTTAAAATCAATGCATGAAACCAGTGGAAGAGATAATTAGGCATGCTGTTTTCGAAGTTGGCGTCAGCGGTGTCGTCAACAATTGTTAAAGTTTGTGATTAGGTCAGTTTAAGAAGAACCACTTTTGGTAAGCCAATGATATTTAGTATGCAGTTTTAAGCATTCACGCATTTCACCTCCATGGGTTTGCATGGCCCCTCCCCCCTCAGTCATAGTCTATTGTCTTTGAAACTTTTGCACATTATACATTCAAAGTTTGTGACTATGTCGGTTCAAGAAGTAATTGAAACTCTTGCATATTATACATTTAAAATTTGTGATTATGTCAGTTGAAGAAGAACGACTAATGATAGCTCATTGATATTTGGTATGCAGTTGTTTTAGCATTGGGAAATCTTATTTCCATGGAGATGATTTGGTTCCGCCCCTAAGTCACAGTCTATTTTGCACTTTTTACATAAAAGTTTGTGATTAGGTATATGTATATACTAATATGATGTGGAATTTGTTATAAAATCATAAAACAACTTTATCTTTTATCTTAAATTATACTAAGTTTCCATTTATTATTCTGTATCCGGGATGTCTTACTTGTATTTTGTCAAGTGTACGGATCGTCATACATAACAAAATTACATTACACTACAAAAATATCATAAATGTGATTGATAGAATCAGGAAAACGCTCCGTTGAAGAATTTTACGCTTAAGGTGGCTCGGCCCTTTAACAGTGCGCATATTTTAACGCATGTATCTAACGACGAGCGCCTTGGAAACGGTCGCTTTGAGGGGTTTTCTCAAAAATAGTTTTGACGTTTGACGACATTGGAACGCGGGCGTGTATGAAAGCACCCTTTCCCGATGTCAACAAACCATGAAAAACGTTCTACAAAACAGAAACACGTACGGTCAGAACTACAGAGTGGTTTGTTCATTTTTCACATAAAAAGGACAGAATTACACATAATATATATTAAAGCACAACATTAAAAAAAAGAAAATATAAATATTGACATGTACGACGGTATCTGACGTGCGTTCGCTCCAAAAACACATTCTCACCCTACACGTTCGCCCCTTGGATCCGTTCGCACCCTATTTTCATTTAAATACTGGTTGAATATATCAAAAGATTTCTTTTTGATGTATTAGTATATATATATGAAAATATTTTGCCAATGACGCAACGTTTAACCGTAAACAAAGGATAGCGATGTAAACAGCTGCATGTCACCTTACGGCTTTCAAAAACAAGTAAAACCCATAGTATGCTATTATAGTATAAAGGCATCGGGGTTCATCTGTACGCTATAAATAAGAAATAAATAATAATAAACAAGCTTTTTTTAGAGTCGGCAAAGTATACAAACAGAGTCAACATAAGCTCTAATTAATGAGCTTTTAACCGTTTTATCCGTTTTGCGTATTATAACATTTTGTTATTGTCATAAATCTCTTTTTTACTTGAATTATCTTCATTTCCAAGTATTGGTAGGATCTTATTCCGGAGTATGTGAAATATTTTCCCACTGCAAAATTTTGATAATAGTTACGTATTTTTTATTTGCCAAAATTTTTTGAACATAACAATTCCGGAGTATGTGAAATATTTTAACACTGCAAAATTGTTATAATAGTTAAGTATTTTTTATTTTCCCAAAAAAATTTTGGACATTACAATTTTCAAACAAAGACTAAATACTTGACAGTCACACATAACATTTTTATTTAAAGATTTATATACTTTATCAAATAATGGGCACGAAAATATCTAACAAATTTTCTCGTATCATGATTCTATGATTTTTAGAACTCTATAGTCCTATAACATGAGACCTCGGGGCCAATGTTTTCTATTTATGATATTTTCCTTTTACTTATTTTGCTATTTGTTAATTTTCTATGTTCTGTTGTATCTATCAATATGCCATCAGAGTTCGCATTAAAAAAAAAAAAAGAAAAAAAAAGAGGAAATATCAGCGTAAAAACTAAAATAATTGATTAAGAATGAGTTATTATAATAGTCTAACGGAACTCGAGCAACACATTTTTTGTTTTACGCAGAAATAAAACCGGACACTTCAATAATTTGCAGTTTTCCACCTTTGATCATGTAGATGAAAATTGGCCAATAGTAACCGGGACCATACTAGTATTCCGACCTTATATATCGGTATATGCTATTATCCCTCAATACCGCATGATTTGCGGAGAAGCGCAAAATATTTGGTTTGACCAAGTCGGGATTTTGCATAGGACACACATCCGCAGTCCACCGGGCAGTTCCAAACACTACCAGTTAAAGCCATTATATATATAAACAAAATCTATACTACTTACTACGTTCAGGAAAAGTTGGGATTGTAATTTTAAAACTCCGCCCAGTAAACAGGGACGCTATATTAGTCGGTGATATTGGCAAACTTTAACTTCTGTCTTACTTTTTGACATGCGTTTTTTTTCAAAAGGGAAGCTAATAAGGAAAGTTTTCGATTTAAAAAAATTAAAGTGCAGTGTGTCATTGCGGCAAGAAATATGTGTGAAAACTGTTTTAATGATGTGTGAACACTGGTTTGACCCACCTGCTAGCTGCAAAGAAACGTAATTATCGGCCTATGATGATAATATGGAGAAGAAATTTTTTTTTAATATTGACTTTTAAATTTGAACTTTGGTGGATAGTTGGCAATCATACCACATCTCCTTATTTTCATATCGTAGGGTATTGAAATATGACTTCCCTAATCTGACAGATAATCCCTTGCTATGACAGGGTGTTCATACAGCTGGATGTATAAATACCTCGGAGGGTGGGGGAGGGGGCACTTCAATACTTAATTGATATAGGGGGTGCCGCTGGGGCCCAATTTTTTCATATACTAGTAATTTATATTTCAAAAATGTATAACTTTTCATATATTGCGTAGGTAAAAATGTAACCTTTTCCCTATAATGCTTGGGTTTTATGTAGTGTAATGTAAGACTAGAATACCAAAGTGTTGAAAGAGAAAATTTGGTTGATAAAATCACACCCGGGAACACCAAGAAAGATGACAGACGAAGAAGTTATGGAAACTTTATTGACCTTATCATATATTTTTGATAGTTTTGCCGACCTATTCACATATTTTCAAGCTTGAAAAGGTGGCTTATTCCAGCGGCACATCCTATCACCTTGAATATAGGAAGTGCCCCCGCCCCCCCCCCCCCCCCCCCCCCCACGATAAATACGCAGCCTCGTAGGGTAAAAAGGAGGAACTTTGTCCATACCAAGCATGCTTTGTCCATTCATTTTCTAGTGGCAGCAGTCCATATAATTTTTGTGTTAACAAGAGTGCACAAGCTGAAATGTCTCACCTGCTTTACTAATCATCATTCATGATTGGTTTTATGTTGATATTCCTAAAGATAAAGTTTTATTACAAGTATCAGAAAAAAACATAGTCCCCTACAGGGTAAAAATTCATTATACTGGAACAAAATGCTAACTTGTTCTATAACTTGTCATGGTGTAAACAAAAAGTAAATATCATGTCAATATCTTCAAGCATGACTAAAAACAGTGTGGAAAACTGATTATATGAGTATATTTTTCAAGTCCAAGGACCATAACTCTGCACAAAATTATTAGACCGAAACAAAAATTTGAACTTGATCTGTAACTTGTCATGATAAAACTATATACCAATTATCAATCAATATCTTATAAACAAGATGAAAAAAACATTAGATATGGTCAATAGTTCTCTAAAATTAGATATGATGTAATACAGTGTATATCTATTTTCAAATTATAATCAAATATAATTAATAGTTCCAAATAATTTTTTCTTTCATTTGTCACAAACTAATATAGATTTGTAACTTATCTATAAAATGTCAACAACTTTTAGCTACACAATGTAATGTATTGAAATATATACATTAATAAAAATAGATTATTATCTAATCAAAGGATTTCTCTTCATAATTTTTTTTATATATATAGCATTCAGAAAATTAGTTCATACTAAACATTATCTAATCAAAGGATTTCTCTTCATAATTTTTTTTATATATATAGTATTCAGAAAATTAGTTTATACTAAACATGCTAAATAACAAACAAACCTGTTAAAAAATTCTTCAAATAATTTAACAAAGAATGTCTTTTAAAAAATGAGTTATCTCCCTTTGTACAGAAATATGGTTTAACATAGTACTCTAACATTAGATATGGTCCAGAGTTATGGTCTATAACTCTGGACTAAATCATCAGACCGAACAAAATTCGAACTTGATCTATAACTTGTCATGATAAAACTATATACCAAATATCAAATCAATATCTTCAAGAATGGAGAAAAAAAGTGTGGAAAGCTGATTTGCCGGACTGACGGATGGACAGACAGACGGAGTGCAAACCTAAAATCCCCTTCGACTTCGTCGGTAGGGGACTTATTAATATTATCCATGATCATGAAAATGATCAGATAAACCAAGCCAAGCCAGCCTTACACAGTGGCGGAACCAGAATTTTTCATGAAAGGGGTAAGGGGACTGCCCAAGAGAGGCCTGCTCCAGTCATGCTTCAGTGATTCCCTATATAATCAACCAATGGGCCCTCCCCCTAAATCCACCTCTGTTACAATCACCCCATCAACCAAATATTTTGAAACATATATATATTTTGCCAGTAACAGACGAAACTATGGACATGAGGTTAAGTTCAGATAGACCCTGTAAGACAGGCATTTGTTTTTCATTCATTATTTTGTACATAAATCATGCCGTTAAGTTTTCTCATTTGAATTGTTTTAAATTGTACATTTGTCATTTGGAGGCCTTTTATAACCAACTATGCAGTATAGGTTTTACTCATTGTCGAAGGTCGTATGGTGACATTTAGTTGTTTATTTCTGTGTTATTTGGTCTCTTGTGGAGTGTCTCATTTACAATCATATCACATCTTTTTACTTAATATTTCAATATATACATTTAATAATCATACCATACACCATATATAATAACCTATTGATTACACAATGCAGCATGTTAAAAGAGGACTTACCATTGACCAATGAACCTTGCAAATGTGGTCAATGACAACTGCCAGACAGACATGTACACCTTAAATTTGTGAATCATTGCATACATATAGTTTATCTACTACATGTACTTTTAGTATAATAAAAAACAGACAAAAACACAAAAACATGACATTGACAAATGACCTATTGCTAACAGTATCTGATAAACACCCTAATCAGGTAACTTTAACCTTGATCACTGATCCATGAAATGAGGTTGAGATCTTTGTAGCAATCTGTATCAATTTGAGTGCATATCTAACTTTACAAAACAATATTAATCTGGATCATTGTGATACTGTAAATTTAGAAATTATTGTGAGGTTATTATTAATGCAAATAATTCGACAGGGTGAATATCACAATAATAAGAACTTGCATTCTGAAAACTGAATTATAGATCTTTATGCAGATTTTTTTTGTAATCGCAATAATTAAACTCGCAATTTAGTCAATTCGTCAAAAATCGCAATAATAAATGCACGCAATAATTTCTGAATTTACAGTAGGTAAAAATGTTGTCAGTTAATAGTGAGACAAGTTTTGCAAGACAATATATAATTCTTTTGGTTGTTTTGTTTGGTTGCTGTCTCATTGACCAAAACTGTATTTTATTTCTCCTTTTATCCAAAAAATATAACTTTTGAAATAGAAACTGAATAGCATATGGATGGAAAACAAATGCCAAATGATGTAAAATAATTCAAGTGGCCATTTAGGTCAGGGGTTGGTGAGGTAAAAGATGAGGCAAAGGCATGTGCATTTACCATAACTGCCACTTGGTATTATGATTTCCAAAATTTACAAATCTCATAGCTACCTTCTGTATTAAAGACAACTGTATATATTGCAGTTTGCATATCATGAATTGTGTTTGCAGCAAAATTCACTACAGACAGCAAAAAAAAAAATTAATTCAGCTCTATCAAAATTCATTTTTTTGAAACATTTTTTATTTTTATTCCTCAAATGTCTATGAGATTAAATTTATAAAACATTTAATTAGCATTGTTAGTTTCAATATACTAGTAATTGTTGACATGTATACATCATGTACATGTACAATCATTAGCTGATCAGCTCTATATTTTCATTATTTTTACATCAATATTAATCTTCAGTGTTTTTTATAAGACTCAATAGTCTGTATTCAACATTGGGACAGGTAGGTAAAGTAGGTCCTTTTGATCTTGGATTTTTTTTTATGGATTTTGACAGCACTAAAGCATACAGTTCCAAAATGTAGTTGATCTTGGCTTCTTAAGTGGATTCTGACAACACATTGCATATAGACACCAAGTGTAGATGATCTTGGGTTCTCTCATATGGATTCTGACAGTACTTTGATTATACATGTAGTTCCAAGTATTGTTGATCTTGGCTTCTAATGTTGGTTGTTCCTAAGTTTCAGCACTTTACATTTAGTTCCCAATTGCAAGACAAGATGATACTGGCTAATCTCCTGTAAATTCCTTCAGTACTTTGCCAATAGTTTCCAAGTAAAGTTGAACATTCCAGGATCTTTCACAACAAATCACTCCTTCCTTGTACATGTACTTGAAGCCTGAAATTAAATGTCAGAGTAATTCTGTCAGAAAATCAACCATGATTGACATTTAAAAGCACAATCTAATTCATATTTTAAATAAATGGGCAATGTGTCCATCGGACACAGATGATGCCCCCACTTGGATATAAAGTTATAAAGGAACATAACTAAAGAACGGTAAGAGTGACACTACCCAACTTTTTATTTGATCTGAGTTTTGTTGGAATAAGTAATGTGTATAAGTTTCATAACATTTGGATGAGGCAAACTAAAGTTACAGAACGGAAACAAAAAATTCAGTAATTTTTCCATTTGTAAAGGGGCATAGTTCTAGAACAGTAAAAGTGACACCACCAAAAAAAATTCAAATTTGATCTGTGTTTGTTGGTAATAAGCATTTTGTATAAGTTTCATATCATTTGGTTGAGGCAAACTGAAGTTAGAGAACAGAAACCAATTTTGAGACGTACGTACAGACAGACAAGGGTAAAACTAAATGCCCCCTCCACTACGGCGTAAAAAAATGAAGAATTTGTGGTAACAATAATGAGCAAACAAAATAAATTACATGCACAGCAAGTGTAAATAGTGATTTTGTTTTTATATGTTGAATACAGACTTTTCGGGGCATGCTGTTTCGCTGCCAGGGACAAGTTATTTCTCTGCCTAAAAATTCTAAAAATGCAGCTGAGCTACATATGTACTCCTCGTCAACCATTCAAATTATGCTGAGGTGTCTTGTACCTTGTTTGGAATATGGGATACACAAATTTTGTATTTAAAAATACTAAGCACAAAACAACAATGAATTTTTCAACTCAAATGTACATGATGTACTGTGTTATTTGGTAAACAAGATAAGAATGTTAAGAAATTTTTTATACCAAAGAGAGACAGGGGGGGGGGGGGGTTAGTTTAATTGTAAAGAAATTGTCTCCAACGTACATCTTCCTGTCCAGGGCAAGTCCCGTATTGAAGATGAAATTTCTAAACAGAATATTGAGGCCACAAACTTTCTTCAGATTTTAAATTATTATTCTACATTCATACTATTACTATATATAGATACACTCCTGTTGTTGATAATTTAACACAAATTGACCAAAACCACTAAATTTATTCTGACAGATTACATTTGCACATTAATTACCTGCCTGAAAGATTTGACTTAAGTCAGACAGGCCGTTAGTTGTCTCTTGTTAACTGTTTCAAATTTGTTTTCACGGGTCTACTGTACAACACTTTATTAAAAAAAATTCATGCGTCCGAAGCGCTTTTCTGGATTTACCTTCATCAGGAACGCCTTGGTTTTGTTTGCCCTATTTTAAAATTAAAATACAAGCATTGTCTGGGTTTTTATAAATACATGTGCTCATTTTGTTCAAGTTTCACCACAATTCACAAGTTAAGAGCTGTCTCAAGTAGTAGTTTGGAAGACACATATACAGGGTAATATCAACGCATAAACGGAATATAACGGGCAAAGAATTATAACAAATATTGTTAAAAGTCTGAAAATGTAGTTGTAAAATACATAAACAATACGAAAATCTAAACGACCTTGGGGAAAATAATACATATGTGTAGTTAACATTGAAGGAAATAATTATCGAAATGGGCTATTCATTCGGAATGACTACACAGTAATTTTGATGAACATACAGATCAAAAGAGAATCAAAATATTATAATATGACGTTCTTCATTTGCTTTAGAAACAAAGCCATGTTCTTATTCCAATAACACGTTCTCATCTAAAATTAGAAATTCTCATATGCACACTCATTTTTGTGTGAAAAAGCTACATCTTTTGGCATGATTGATACATTTCGCGTTAAAAAGTCACTGTGTAGCATTATTTATATTTGTCTGTCATTTTTTTGCAAGATTTTTTGTCTTTTTTGTTAATGCAAATCCCAAACTTCATCATTTTATCATTAACCTTTTTCATAGGATGCTAGAAAGAACTATTTCAACACTCAGGAAATAGTTGAAGCAAATAAACCTTAAAAAATTACTCATTCTGCATTTTTGTTATACTTTTATGCCATTTTTGCAATATGTACATAACATAGCATTTACCCATCTTTATTTCAGATGTTTCAATGAATTGTATGCTAAATTCAGTCTTTTTTCTCTTACTTGCATTTGTCAGGTCTGTATGCCTGCATACAGACCTGGTGTATGCCAAACTCTCACTCTATGTTTATACTAGAATTTGTCAGGTCTGTATGCCTGCATACCGACCTGGTGTATGCTAAACTCTCACTCTAAGCGTATACTAGTATTTGTCAGGTTTGTATGCAGGCATACCGACCTGGCGTATGCTAAACTCTCACTCTATGCGTATACTAGTATTTGTCAGGTCTGCATTGCGTATTTAGCAAGCTGAACGGTTCGCATTCTAACCAGCCGTATGTTGTATTCATATTTTAAATTGTAAAACTATTATTTTTCATCATGCTCATAGTTAGTAATTTCAATTGATAGATAGAAAATGGAACTGTCTTAAATTTTGATATAGATGGCAATATGCATACTAAATAGATAGTGATACAGCAAAGTTTTTAAGTCATTGTGTTTGCATCTCTGCCTGTTAACATGGTGTATGACAAAGTTCTTGTTTGGTATTTTTTTAAATGCTTTTAGGGGGATGTCTGTTTACAATTGGCTGTAAAAAGATGTATCCCAAACATGCATGTATTTTAATTATCGGTAATTTAAACAATTTGCAATGATCTGTCTTGACTGCATATCATAAGTCGATATCTAACTGGACTGGCTTAAATATGAAAATTACAGTGAATTTATAGTAAACTGGCATATACACTGGAATTATGAAAAATAAATCTTTCAAGTAGGAAAGCCATGGAATTGATGCTTTTTCTAGGTGTCGTCCTTTTCTAGTGAAGCCAATTTTACTTTATAAGCAGGAACGGCAAAAGGTCAGGTGCTGTTTATTGGTGTCGTAGTTTTCTAGGAAGGCATTGGTTTAACCTATCTAGTCACTAAGAAATTTTAGAATTCAATTCATAAGCAACACGTAAATAGTTACATGAAAGGTATAGCCACTGTTTGAAAAATGCTGAAACGAGAAATGGAAACTACATATTATATAGTTACATATATATATATGTAAATATTATACACTTCATAATTTTAACATTTATTTATCACAATTACTGATTTTAGAATTTATTGAACTAAGGGTTCTTAGTGGTTGAATTGAAGTCGTTCCCTTGAAAGTTTTTTTTTGTCCCCATGCATCTGATTGAAGATCAATGAAATATGTCATTTCCTTAATAACATTAATTTTTCCACTGATTTGAACACTCTTGAAATGTGCTGTCCAGATCTTTTCGCAATAAATGTATGTTTAATTTGTTTGAATAACTTCTTTTTTGTTTTTTCTTGCTCACTAAATTTCAAAAGTTTTCTGTCTGTCGTTCGATTTTGTTGATAGTTTTTCATAAATTACCCTGTTACAGTAACAGCTTCATACATAAACACATCGCACGATGCTGCATGATCATGTAACAAATGTACTGTACAGTTTTCCCAAACAAGGAGAACATCATACAACCTCCTTGTAAAAATAAGGAGATGTGGGATGATTGCAAATGAGACAACTATCCACCAAAGTCCAAATGAAGTGGATGTAAGCAATTATAGGCAACCGTATGGACTTCAACAATGAAAAAAACCAATACCGTATAGTCAGCTATAAAAAGCCACCACATGAAAAATATGAAACAATGCAATTGAGAAAACTAACGACCTAATCTATAGCAAAACAATTTACGAAAAAGAAATACGACAGACATAAATCAACGACAACCATTGAACTTCAGGCTCCTGACTTTGGACAGGCACATAAAGACTAGTGTGGCCGGTTTAAACATGTGAGCGCTCAACTCTCGCCCTTACCTGTTGTTTCCCTAAAAATTGTTTTAAAGAATAAGAACTGAATGGGTTAACTGAATGGCATTGGTCATGGATTTTGAAGGATCTGGATGGGGGCTGAATTTCAACTTTAAAAAAAAACCGGGAGACTTAACTCAGTGGCAAATTCAGAAATTTTCACAAGGGGGATGGGCACTGACTGCCTTAGAGAGGGATCGCTCCAATCATGCTTCAGTGATTTTCTCAATAATCAACCAAATTTTTCCAACAAAGCACCCCCTAAATCCGCCTCTGTAACTAATGCAAGGAGACATCACTGTGTCGGTACACCTAATCGTAGTTCCCATTCGTTTTTATTCTCTATCTGTAAATGCTTTCGGGGGGGGGGGGGGGGGGGGGCAGCTTGATAGTAAAACAGCAAATAGTTAACAAAAATAGTAAATAAAAAGATAAAATAAACACACTTAAGTCTAATCGGCTCCACGATAAACTTTGCAGGCAAGGGCCCGACTTTAACAATTTGAAATATTTTGTATGTGTGTATGGATCTCTACTGACTCTAGTGGTAGCTGTGGAACCGTATCGCTTAATATGGTCCGCTTTGCAAATTGTCAAAGAACGTCGTAAGGACCATATTTAAACATGTTAAACTATAAGAGCTACGGTTTCGCAGCTAGGCTTGTCACGGGTTGTCGTGAAATTTGCAGTGTCCGGGCATAATCAATAATCTTAATAATAGTTTTCAGGCCGGATTGAGTCATTTTTAAAAAAGGGGGTGTTCTATGAAATTCGTGGAAAATGTACAAAAACAGCTAGGTTTACTTACCGTAAATGTACTAACATTCCTCAATCCTCAATCTTATGGCCTTATGGCACAACTGTCCTCATTGGTGCATATTACGCCCTATGTGAATCTTCCTCCATGTACTTTAATTTTGTTTTTGCTGTTACGATTGAGGTTGCGGATGTTCTGGTAAGTCAAAACGTCCTGTTTTTGCAAGACCGAAATGATTTCTAACTTCCGTTTATATTCTTCTGTGTTTTCTTGTTCTAATCTTCCTAGCAGTGTGCCTGTATTTATTTTACGGATTCCTATTTCCTTTGTAATTTGGTGGTACATTTCTTCTCTGTAACATTTGAAGCGCCAACCGTTATTGTAAATGGTTGGCAGATATTATACAAATATCAATTATTAAGTCAAAGTAATAAAACTGTTTTGAAGTCCAAACTTTGGATAATCAAGGAATAAGATTTGTTTAAATAAATAAATACAGCTTTATTAAAAGCTAATATCATTAATAATAGTTATTAATAAATTACAATGTATGTAAATAGAGTTGCGTTGTGTGCCAAAATACCTGAATAAATAAATCTGGGTCACTGTCTAAAAATCAGCTGTTCGCCAGCGGCTATAATTTGAAAACTTAAACTATCTTTCTCAAAACGTTTGTAAGACGACGTCACTCAATACACGCTAAAAATAGTACATGTGTACACACATGTGAAAGTAAACCAACGTGGTCTTCTAGTTGACAAGTAGAATTTGGGATAATTCTAACTTTATAAAAGGATAAATATGGATTAAATAGGATGCATTAATAACGTCTGAATAAGGTAATTATGTTGTAACTATGAAAGATCATTCCGCATAACAAGCAAGTGTGCAAAAGTGAAAATAAGTATGACCCACTTTCGCGGAAAATATACGCCGGGAAATACGAATGAAATGAAGGCTAAAAATGTTACTGTAAATAATCGTGGCACAACACTGTCTCCCATCAAGAAATACGAATGAAATGAAGGCTAAAAATGTTACTGTAAATAATCGTGGCACAACACTGTCTCCCATCAAGAAAAAGAATTCTGTCCCCAGAATTGATATATGATAAAATAGCATAACATGTTAAACAATTTTCACAAGTCAAGTCGATCATTCATTAAAAAGTTCAATATAAATCATGCAAATTATAAGGTCTTTCCACTTCTTTGAGTGCACAAGACACACAGAACTTCAAATCTTCTTTCTTCATCATTAGTTTTCTTTGGAGTCTTCTACCTTTTCCTCATTTTCACTTAGATACTTGTTCATTTTAATGTCATGGTCCTTCTGCAATCCTTCAGCATTACCTTTTGGATGGTTTTTCACAAATTGGTCTATTTCCTACATGTACATCAAATGTACAATTCTTTACTGTGTCTGTCAGGGGTTCCTTGAAATGATCTGGTATGGTAGAAATATCGGCCATATTTCTGCACCTATCAAATTTCACATCCAAGGAGTTTTCTGTTTTAGTCTTCCTATTTCTCGTATTCCAATGTGCATCCATAATTTTTTGACTATCCTAAACCACTGGTTGTAGCATGGAATATCTGGTATCTATAAAATCAATATTACCAATCCCACCAGACAATATAATTTCTGAATTGGCTGGAACGGTTACATTTTCAGTTAATACTCTTTCTATCTGGTCGTCCACCTTTCTCTCGGTGTGACATTCTATCCACTTGCCGTCTACCTGTATTCCCTTCTTGGAGTTTATTGTAATGTCCAGTTCATCTACAGTATCACACCCAAGAAGAATACTATCACCTATAGGCGCAACATACATTTCCCAAGAAAATTCATGGTTCCCAAGCTTAACATTCATGGTCGTTATTCCATGGGTCTCCATGTTTTCCCTGCTTCAGCTACTACTAGCTTTCTGGTCGCTTTCTTTAATAGTGGTCTCTTTTCCTCTGGAATCCCAAAAGAGACTGCTATTAAGAACTGTTACTTCCGCTCCTGTATCCAAAACAGCTTTGGTCACCTGCCCATTAATACTTATGGGGACTTTTATGGTTGCAGACCTCACTCTGTCTATCTGGATATCACAACTTGATTGCTCTCTGCTGTCAACATTCTCCTTTTTCACCATAGGAGTCAATACAGCAGTTGAGGTACTTTGTCCTGACGTCAACTCAGACATTACCTCCACAATCTTTGTTATCCTCACAGGAGTCAAAGGACTTAAATCCTTTTGAATATGTTCATTGTTTCCTTTCTGTATCTCGAATTCCTCAAAAATTAGATCAATATTAAAATCTGCTGACTCAGCATTTTCATTTGAAACAGTAACTTCTGCTCCAGTATCAATTACAGCTTTTACTTTTTGATTACTGACTTCCATTGTTACCTTAATACTGGCTGCTGTTACGCGATCAATAACAATTTCCTCCTTATTGTTGAATATCACGTCATTCTCAGTACCTGTATCCTGACCACTATCACCATTTAAAGAGAGACCTTGGTCCTCCGGTATAGGCTCAGCAACAAAATCTGTATTTTCTTTCTTACTGGCAGAGTTCACCATTTGATTTTCAATCCCCTTACCTAGAAACACACTTTCAATGTTTCTATCTACTTGATCCTCATTTGTCTGGTTTATATATACTAAGTCTGTTTTAATTTTGCAATTGCGGGCTGACACTTGGCCATTAGTCTCAGCCCGTTTTAGTTTAACGGGTTTCCGTCTGAAGCCTGTCCTTGTGTCGGTTTCTGGTTAGGACATGACCTTGCATAATGTCCTTCTTCATTACATGCATAGCATCTTGTGTTGTTTTGCTTCTGGTTTTTGTCCTTGTTATTCCATCTTGAATTTTGACTGTTAAAATTCTTCTTAGGCTGGTATGTATTTGATGTTGGTAGTCTTGTGTTCATTATGTTCTCAATAGACTTTGTTACTTCAGTCGTGATACTTTATTTCATCTCTCTACCAAACTGATTCAGACGCTCCTCTAACAAATCGTTTACCTCCAACTCGTCTCACTTCTATGTCATCAGACTGATCAGCATCAAAAGACCTTTCTTCTTCTTCAATTTCAATTTGCCTTATTTGAGTTTTGCTTCTCAATCAATTTTTGCATGTAGTATGCCATGCTACAAGATGGATTGTTTTCTCCATAGTGTTAGGTCTTTTTGTCAATACATCATAGGTAATACTTTGATCATTTAATCCATTTAACATATGTTCAATTGATATATTGTTGAATAGTTGATTATCCATGTCTGGATATGCCTTCCTGACCATTGTCTGAATGCGAGCAGCATATTCATTTACTGACTCCTTGTAATTTTTCTGGTAAATTGCAACTCTTTTCTGTAGGTTTCAGGCAGGTTTTTATCTCCAAATCTTCTTTCCATATCTTTGGATAAAAGTCGAAACGAGCTCCTTGTGTCATACGGTAGCTCTGATGCAAATTTTGCAGCTTCATCTTTAAACACTAGTAATATTTCCTCAGCTTGACGTCTTGGGTCCCAATTATTTCTTTCAGCAATTATTTCAAATTGCATCTGAAATGTACTCCAGTAACTTCTTCCATTGAGGAATGGTAGTCTTTAGTGATAACTATCTTGCATGCTAGATGTGGAGTCTGTTCGGTATCTCATTTGGTTGTTTTGCTGTCTAGTATAATTTGGTTGAAAATTTTGCTGTCCTATATTATTAACATAAACGGTACCAATTTTTCTGCACCAGATGCGCATTTCGACAATCAATGTCTCTTCAGTGATGCTCTAGGTCAAAATATTTGAAAATCCAAAGCTTATTAAAAAGATGAAGAGCTATAAGCCAAAAAGGACAAAAAAGTATAGCCAAAGCCGGGCAGGGAATCAGAGCTTTGCATGAGGGAGATACATTCTTTAATTTAAATAATTTCAAACATTTTTCAATAACACTGAATCCGTATTTTATTATTATCTGGTTGGTTATTCTGCTGTCTGTAATAATCTCTTTCATTTTCAATTTGAAAATTTTGCTGTCTTGCATAATCTGATTGGAGATTCTGCTGTCTGTAATAATCTCTTTCATTTTCAATTTCCCTTATTTTCTCCCTCAATTTAAATACTTCTTGTTGGTCATCACCGTTATTATGGCTGATTGGTCTGTTGAAACTGGTGTCACTGAACGATGTGATTTTTGGTATATTAGCCGTCTTTGTCTGATCATGAAATGGATTAGAGGCATAAGATGTGCTTATTCCTCTCGTGGAAAAGGACCATGTGCTTGGTACACCTTGTACTTTTGCATAAGTGTTTGAAGCGCTACTGTTTTGAATAAATGTGCTTGTTGCACTTTGGGTATATGAACCAATGTTCTGTGCACTTTGGTTATATGGACCAGTGCTCAGTGCACTTTGTGTATATGGACCAGTGCTCAGTGCACTTTGGGTATAAGGACAAGTGCTCAGTGCACTTTGGGTATATGGACCGGTGCTCATTGCACTTTGTGTATATGGACCAGTGCTCAGTGCACTTTGGGAATCAGGACCAGTGCTCAGTGCACTTTGGGTATATGGACCGGTGCCCAGTGCACTTTGGGTATAATAACCAGTGCTCAGTGCACTTTGTGATGAAATACATGTGATAGGTGCACCTTGAGTTTGAATGTATGTGCATGATGCACTCTGATGTTGTACGTTTGTGCTCAATGCACTCTGTACAAGAACATTAATGCACAGTGCACTGTCTCTTATCATTGACACCCCCGGTTCATTTAATGAATTATTACTGGTTAAAGCAGGCAAGGTAAGTTGACTTGAAGAACCATGTAAACTTGGCATATTTGATAACCCACTATTTGAAACAAATTGTGTCTCATTTTCTCTTGTTAAGTCCGAAAAATTGGAATTAACACTATATAAGGGAGCTCTTGGGGACCCTCCCCCTCTATTATTTAAAAACATAGGAAGTGGTAATTGTCTGTGTCTTAAATTCATAATTAATATACCAGACTGAATTAATACTTAATTTCAGTTACCCTTAATGTTAAAATATGTTTAGAAAAATACACTTTGTGTTTCAGTAACTCTTAGCGTTCAATTATTTTATATGGAATTATACACCTTGAGGTTCAATCGTTCATATGGAAATAAAGGCAACAGTAGTATACCGCTGTTCGAAACTCATAAATCGATAGAGATAAAAACAAATCCGGGTTACAAACTAAAACTAAGGGAAACGCATCAAATATAAGAGGAGAACAACGACACAACAAAAACAAAACATTAAAAATGTAACACACACAGAAACGAACTATAATATAACAATGGCCATTTTCCTGACTTGGTACAGAACATTTTAAGAAAAAAATGGTGGGTTGAACCTGGTTTTGTGGCATGCCAAACCTCCCGCTTTAATGGCAAAGTCAAAAACATCACCAAAACGACAACATCAAATGACAGGACCACAATACAAATAAATGGGAGAACATATAGAACAAAGAAACACACGAATAATAGCTAACAAAAGGTACTAGGCTTAAAATTCAATACGCCAGACGTGCGTCTCGTCCACACAAGACCATCCAGTGACGCCCAGATGAAAAAAGCTTGAAAGCCAAAACAAGTACAAAGCCGAAGAGCACCGAGGACCAAAACTTCCAAAAAGTTGCGCCTAACACGGCCAGGGTTTTCTGCCTGGGACAAGAACATCCTTATTATTTAGAATAATTTATAATTTTGCAAACAGTAAATTTTATAAAATGACTATATAATAGATATACATGATAAAACCGAAGTGGGGACTAACTACAGAATAAAAACGGATACATTACATAAAACAACTTAATCCAACATATAAAAATACACAGCCGAGTTAGCCAAAGCATCAACGCACAAAGTGACGTCACATTTGAAATTCTAAAAAAAAACACACAAAGTGACGTCACATTTGAATTTGTAAAAAATATTTCCCAAAAATAAGATAGGATTAGGATTGATTTGTAGATTTGTAATACTGACATTACATTTATTAATAACAATGAAAATTACAATACTTATTAATATCAAATTGTGGTAGTAATTAGATAGTTAATTGCATTATCTAGCTATGTCGGTGTTTCTTCTGAATCAAACTGTAAACCAAATATATCGTATAAATTTCGTTGAATCAAACTAAAATCTAATAAATGAAGGGGTTGATTAATTATCTTTACCATAACACACGAATATAACAGAGTAGACGTTAAGACATTTGACAAAATCCGACGAGAATAACAAATATAACATAAAAATTAAATACATGAATTTGGGATAGAAAGGTACCGTGAC